>NW_026126410.1:28172500-33287500 GCF_943737965.1 Phodopus roborovskii
CCTCCCCCTTGTTTTCTCCTACTTTTCTCTCCATTCGATGCCTCCCCCAACTTCCCCTGAGCCCTGGGGGACTTGTCCCTTACCAGTCTGTGAGGGACTTTATATGAAATTCTTAGAATACACCTTGTATCCTAGTTCCTCTGGTGGTGTGAATTATAGGCTGGTGATCCTTTGATCTAAGTCTAAAATCCATATATATGAGTGAGTACATATTATGTTCCTCTTTTTGTGACTGGGTTACCTCATTCAGGATGGTTTCTTTAAGTGCCTTCCACTTGCCTGCCAATTTCAAGATGCCATTATTTTTTTCTGCAGTGTAGTATTCCATTGTGTAGATGTGACACGTCTTCATTAACCATTCTTCAATTGAGGGGCATGTAGGTTGCTTCCAGGTTCTTGCTATTACAAATAGTGCTGCTATGAACACAGTTGAACAGATGTCTTTGTTGCATTGATGTGAATCCTTTGGGTATATGCCTAAGAGGGGGATTGCAGGGTCCTGTCGTAAACTAATTCCCATTTTCCTGAGGAACTGCCATACTGATCTCCCAGGGTTATGGGTTGGCTTCTCCCATCTGTGATCTGCTGGAGCACATGGAGGAACGAGTCCGGCAGACCCAAAGCTGCAAGATTTCCTCAAAACAGCAACAGCAGGATGACCAAGATAAGTTCCAGTGAGGGCCAAGCATCAATAGTTTAGCAGAAACCAGGGGTCTCAAACAAGGCAAATGACTGCAATGATCACTTGCAAGTAAAGTTATATGGATAAAAGGGTTTACTGTGTGACTCACCGAGTCTCACTGCAGCTTTCATGATGAGGTTTCTATCCCCCCTTTTCCTTTTTTTTTTTCTTTAAATTTTATCTGGGGGAGGGTTGCAAGGGAGGGTGAATACCCAGGGATGGGAAATGACTGGGATTGGGATGCACAATGTGAAAGACAGAAAGAGTAAATAAAAAGAATGCTTTAAAAAAAAAATAGAGAAGGTTCCAAGTGGAGGTGAGAGAAGATATATTCTCTTGTGTTTGGATGGAATGTTCTATAGATGACTGTTGAACCCAATTGAGACATAACTTCTGTTTCTTTATTTGTTAAGTTTGTGACTGGTGGTCCTGTCTAGTGGTGAGAGTGGTGTATTGACATCTCCCAGTATAAGTGTGTGGGGCTTGAGTTTTAGTAGTGTTTCTTTTACGAATGTTGGTGCTTTTGTATTTGGGGCATGGGTGTTCAGATTTGAGACTTTGTGTTGATGAATTTCTACTGTGATGAATACAAAATGACCGTCTTCATCTCTTTTGATTAATTTTGGTTTGATATGTAACTTGTTAGATATTAGGATAGCCACACCTGCTTGCTTCTTGGGTCCATTTGATTGGAAGATCTTTTCCAAGCCCGTTACCCTGAGGTAATGTCTATCTTTGAAACTTAGATGTGTTTCTTGTATGCAACAGAAGGATGGATTCTGTCTTTGTAACGACTCTGTTAGCCTGTGTCTTTTTACAGGAGATTTAAGACCATTATGTTGAGGACGAGTAAGGATCGTTGATTATGAATGCTTGTTTGTTTTAGATTTGTTGCTTGCAGTGTTATTGTGGGTATATTTGTCCTGCTTTACCATTGGTTTCTCATGAAGTGTGATTATCTTTTGCCTATGTCTTTGTGAGCGTAGTTAACATCCTTAGGTTGGAGTTTTCCTTCCAGAATTTTCTGCAGGGCTGGATTTGTAGATAAGTATTGTGAAAATCTGGCTTTGTTATTAAATATCTTGTCTTTCTGTCTATAGTGATTGAGAGTTTTGTTGGGTGTAGTAGCCTTGTCAGGCATTGTGGAGTCTTAGTACTTGTAGAACATCTATCCAGGAACTTCTTGCCTTGGCAGTTTCCATGACAAAGTCAGATGTAATTTTGATAGGTCTGCCTTTATATGTTACCTGTTTTTTTTCATTCGCTGCTGTTAAATTTTTTCTTTATTCAGTATGTTAGGTGTTTTGATTTTTATGTGCCGAGGTGTCTTTTTTCTTTCATCCAGGCTATTTGGTCTTTGGTATGCTTCTTATACTTTCATGAGCATATCCTTCTTCAGATTTGTTAAGTTTTCCTTGATGAGATTGTTGAGTATCTTTTCTGCACCTTTGAGTTGGGCTTGCTTACCTTCCTCTATGCCTATTTTTCTTTGGTTTGGCCTTTTCACAGTGTCCCATATTTCCTGGATGGCTTGTGTTAAGGATTTATGATTTCTTTGGTCCATGAATGTATTTCCTCTAGTTTATCTTCCGCGCCTGAGATTCTCTCTTCCATCTCTTGATTTCTGTTGGTTATTCATGTGTCTTTAGTTTCAAATCGTTTGCCCAGTTTTACTATTTCCAGCATTCCTTAGGTTTGTGTTTTCTTTATTGTCTCTCTTTCAGTTCTCACATCTTGAACAGTTTTCTTCACCAGTTTTTTTTTTTTTTTTTTTTTTTTGCTTTCTATACTTTCTTTAAGACATTTGTTCATTTCTTCCAATTTTTGTTTGTTTGTTTGTTTTTTCTTCCATTTCTTTAAGGGATATTCTCACATCATCTTTGAGTGCCTCTATCATTTTTATGTCGATAATTTTTAAGTCGTTCTCTTATGCTTCATCTGCTCTTGTGTGTTCAGGCAGGTCTAGTTGATGTAGATTCTGTAGATTCTTTTGGTGCTAAGCTTGTATTTTTATTATTAGGTGTTTTCTTGTATTGCTGTCTTCACATAGCCTCTTCCAGCAGGTGTTGGTGGGGTCTCTCCCTCTCTCTACAGTACTCCTCAGGTGGGTTTATGTGGGTAGAGGTTAGATGTCTCTAGCTCTGGGTGGTTCAAGCTCTCTAGGAGATCTTTCCACAGGCAGGGGCCCAGCAATGGAGGTCAAAGACCAGGCTCCAGAAGAAGACTCGCAATGGGAGTCAAAGATCCAAAAGGCTGGGACTTAGGATGATCCATATGCTGATAGGCAGTTCTAGCCTGGGCCTGACAATCTCCAGCTGAGGCCTCTTTGTCAGAGGCCCTCCAATTTGGGTGAATGTGCCCTGTGGGGATAGGCAGATCTCTTGGAGAGGCCAGGAACTAATGTAGAGGACCATTGGTGTGGGTCAGAGCCTGGGCAGTTGGAAATTACGGGAGGTCCCATGTAGATAGGCAGGTCTAGTGTGCTCAGAGCAGCTCCAGGAAGGTCCCCAAAGGTGGCAGGATTGTTGGCTCCACCCTCTGCCCCAGTGTTCAACCAGAGTGGTGGGATAGTGGGCATGGTAGGGCACAGGGTTGGGGGAAGATAGGCTCTTAGTAGGGGTTGGTATCAGAGTTCCAAGAGCTCTCTTGATGAGGACAGGACACAGGGGCAGCGAGATCTGGGCCCAACCCAGGGAGTTCCCATGGAAGGGTATGGGGGTAGATTACACGGGAATTGGTCCCAGACTCACCTCTAGCCAAGGCCTGACTATGGGGATCAAAGATGATGATGATCAAAGACTGGGGTGATACTTAGGATGTTTGCACACCAGTAGATGTATCTAGCTGGGGCCTGGCACTCTCCAGCTGAGGCCTCTTTAGCATAGGCCTTGTGATGGTGGTCCACTGGACAGATTCTTTAGTTTCTTATTGCTCTTTGTAGAGATCGAATTGACCTAAGCTTTTTCCCATCTACATTGTTACGTCCACTGGTTGTGTCCTTGTTGTATTTGTGTTTAGGGTGCCATTTCAGTGACATTTCACTGTTGTAGATTCTTACATTTTTAGAAAGAATTATCTATTCATATTTATCTATCTTTCCATCTTCCTATGTATATAACTAGCTTATTGTACTAACAATTAAAGAAAAAGAGGAAAGGAACTTGAAGTAGAAGTAGGTAAGTATATGTGCTGATCCTTCCAAGTCCCCTCATACACTCCTCTTATTCTATTTAAAATCATAGACTTTAAATAATTATAATATCAATGTGTATACACATACATTAATATATTATGCTCACTCTGAATGATTATGTTTTCGGGACTGACTCTTTTGTATTTAGTGGCTAACTGTTGTACTCTTCACTAGAGAAGAATATCTCTCCCACTCTCAGCATTTGCTAGCTTTCTGTAGTTCTTTTCCCACCATCCACTTTGTCATGTCCATTGCTTTACTTGTTCTGTGCATATTTAAGCAGTCATGTTGGCAGAACTTTATGGGCCACATTCTCATAGCAAACGCTCTGCTCCTCTGGATCAATCAATCTTACAAGCTCATTTTACTAAACCTTCTATTTGATGAAAATGCTTATGAAATATCAAACATTTCAAAAACTTTTGGGAATGTGTGAAAATATAGCTGTGTCTTGTGTAAATATACATACTTTGGATTTTTCTTTTATTTTAATTCATTTCTTTACCTTACCCTACTCTTCTGGCTAAAAAGAATAATAGAATGTCAACACTGTTCTAATCTTCCTACCTTTTAAATGAAACAATATTGTTTAAGCCCCACTTTTGTACAATATTGTTATGTCTTTCCTTTAAAATCTTAATTATTTGAGCTATATTCTTCTTTAATATTTTTCCTTTATTAAAACTATGCTTATTTTGCCTTCTCTTCTAAGGGAATAACCTGATGTCTGAAGGGTGTTGGATTAGACAGAGATCTCCAATTAGACTCCCACTCCATATTATATCTGGATGTGTGTCTCTTCATCTATTGTCATCTTCTGCAGGATGAACCCTCTTTGATGATGACTGGAAAAGGCAGTGATATATGAATATAGAAGAATATCATTGGGAATGATTTTTTATTTTTTTCTTCTAAAAATCAATAGTGTTACATTTTACTCCAGGTCTCTGGGCTATCTATTCGTTAGTTCTTGGCTATCCATGGAGTGTCAGGTATGGATTCCTTCTCTTGGAGTAAGCCTTTTGTCCAATTAGACATTTTTGTGTACTCTCATAATTTCTTTGCTACTATTTTCTATAGTGTATTTTTTTAGGTATGACAGAATGTAGGTCAAATATTTTGTGGCTGGTTTCAGTACCCTGCAAAATACCTTACTGCATCAAAGAAAATATAACATTGGTTTGAAAACCCATGTAGGTACCAACTCTACTTCTCCATGTTAAATGAGCTGTTTTGGTGTTGTCCTTGACAAGGTACTTTACTGCCTGTTTCTGAAAAGAAACTTATCTAAGCTGCATTCCTGTTTTTTTTTTTTTTTTTTTGTGGATTTCCATTGGAACCCCTTGGTCAGCAACTCAAAAGCAAATTCATCTCATTAGTGGAAACCTCCCCTGTCTATAAGAAATGGTTACTTGAGAATTCTGCTCTCAGTGTGTGAGGGTCAGTATGTGACCTAAGCTATACAAGTGTTTCTTTAACAAATTTAGTTGATATTGTCCTGAAGCATAAAAGTTATAAATGGAAATAATTATTGATTTTTCCCCTCTTTGGTGAATATGTAGTGCCCATCCCTCTTCATTTTGACGAGCTTTGCTTTGAAATCTATTTTGTTAAATATTTAAATGGCTGTACCACCTTTGTCTTAGGCCCATTTGTTTGGAATATCTTTTCCAGAACCCTTTACCTGGAGGTACTGTCTATCATCCATGTTAAAGTAGCAGAAGAGTAGGTCCTTTTTTAGCATTCATTCTGTTAATATGTGTTTTTTTTTTAATTAGTGAAATGAGAACATTGATGTTAAGACATATCAATAACAAATGATTGTTGATTCACATTATTTTGTTGTTGCTTTTGGTGGTGGTGTATTTGTGTATTTCCCTTATTTTGATTTCATTGGCAGGAATTTATATATTTCTGTGTTTTGCTGTGTGCAGTTAACCTCCTTATTCGGAGTTTTCCTTCTCGTAACTCTTTTAGGGCTGGGTGTGTAAATAGATATTACTTAAATTTAACTTTATCATAGAATATCTTACTTTCTCCACCTATTGTGATTTAAAATCTCTGGGTATACTAGTCTGGTATGGCATCTGTTATCTTTTTGAGCCTTCAGTATATTTGTTCAGGCCTCTCCTGCTTTTAGAGTCTTCACTAAGAAGTCAGATGTAATTCTTATAAGTGTGACTTCATGTATTATTTTGTCATTTCCCTTTGCAGATTTTTAATATTGTTTCTTTGTTTCATGTTTTGATGTTATGTACCATGGGGATTTTCTTTTATGATCTAATTTATGCATTATGCTGTATGCTACTTTTACACCTTTAGGCATTTTCTTTAATCAGGAAAAGTTTATTCTATGATTGTGCTGAAAACATTTTCTGGGTCTTTCATCTTGTTTTCTCTTCTTTCTCTATTCCTATTATTCTTAGGTTTGGTCATTTCACAATGTCCAACATTTTGTGTTTTGGATGTAACATGCTCTTTGACTGATGTATCCATTTTTTCTCTTGTATCTTCAGTGCCTTAGATGCTCTTTTTCATCTCCTGTATTTGGTTAGTATAACTTGCCTCTGTAGCTGCTATTTGAATTCCTAAAGTTTTTGTTTCTAGAACATGCTCAGTTTAGATTTCCTTTTTTGCTTCTATTTCAATTTTCAGCTCCTGAGTAGTTATATTCATTTCCTTTCACTGTTTCTGTTCCCCTAGACTCCTTTAGGGGAGATATTAATTTCCTTTAAGGAGTTCTATCATATTCATAAAAGTTATTTTAAGGTCTAGTGCTTTAGCTATAATATTTAGTGTCTACTATGGTAAGATAGCAGGGCGCTAGTGGATACATATCACCTAAACTGTTGTTAATTGTGTTTACACCGGGCTTTCATCATCTCTGTTTGGAATAAGTAAAGGTCTATGTACTGATTTCTGGATTTATTTTTTGTGGGGGTGGGTAGGTGGCTTTTCCATGTTTTCTATACAGTTTTTTAACTTTCAGAGAGTGGGATGAATGTGTTGTCTCTTTTTCCAGCCTCATCAGTTGGTCTGTTTACATAGAATTCCTGATGGTACTAGACACAGAGAAACTGGGATGAGTTGAAGGAAGGAATGTTGGAGATCTATGGGATTGGTGTCAGAGAAGAAATGGAGATAACAAGCAGGTTTCTAGCTACAGAGTTGGAGAGAACATGGGGAGATTGTATCTCAGAGGCAGTAGGAGACGTGTGAGTCTCCCTTGAGTCCTGGGTGTAGATCTTGGATTAGAAGGAGGTGACTGTTGGACTTGGGATCTGGGACAAAGCAACATGGTTGGGGAAGAGGTTAAGAAGGGCATTTTGTGACATCCACACCAGGCAGAGCTGTTGTTCTTTTGATGTGCTAGGTATGAGAAATTGTATGCGTCTGATGAAACAGAGAGAAAGAGAGAGAAGGTGTGTGAGCAACCTGCCTAGATTTCTGGCAGACAAGGACTGTGGTTCTGCAACAGCTGCCTCCTGGAGTTGAAGAAGGTGTACAACTTCAAGTTGAATGAGGGGGTTAGGAAGAGGCATTCTGTGGGATCAGCAAAAGATGTGTGCACCATGGTATCCTCTTACAGTGTTAGGGACTAGACTGGAGCATTGGATATATGGTTTGTGGTCAGTGTATCTTGAGGTATATTATCTTTATTCTTAATTACTTAAATACTCTTATGATGTATGGATTGTAACTTTCCCACAGTCTTTTTCAGTGTTTACTAAACAGTAGTGTTTTCTGTTCATAGTTAGATGCTGTATCAAATTTATTTCTAATTGTCAAACATATAGATAGATAGAGATTAATAAGCAAGGAAATGTCATCACATGAGTATATATTTATTAAGGCTAGATAGCAATGTGTGCAAATTTCAAGAAATTCTGAAATAAAATTTCTGAATAATTTTTACATAAATTCATATCTTACATTGATGAATAAGAAAATTTTTTCTATCCCACCAAAACGCAAATGGTATTTTGCGTGGTCATATATATATACATATATACATATATATGTATATATATGTATATGTATGTGTATATATTCATATTCTATAGATAGCTATCAAGAGAAGTAGATATTATATCTAATACATCTAATATTATGAACTTAAGTATATACAGAACTTAATTGAATAGGCACTGTTTATAAGCAGAACACATTAAATTTAGAAGACACTGGAGCTAGATCAATAATAATCATAACTAAAAATGTTTGCTCAGATAATTGCTGAAAAAGTGAAAAAGAAAACTCCCTTGTATATTACCTACAGAAAAACATGAACTGTTTTAAAATAATGCAAGCTAAATAATACCCAGAAGAATAGATTTTTTTCTTAAAATAAATATTTAAGCTGATGTTTGCAATCTTGCAGTGTTCTCTACAGTTCCTATAGACTGATTCTTTTCATTTAAGGAAACACTGCCAAACAGCTGTTTTTTAATTTGAGCTTCATGGCTCTAGGGTTCAATATATTTACTCTAAGTTATACATACTAAACATGTCTGCACCGGTGAAAGCTGAAAAATCCAGACAGACTTATACACATATTAAGACAGAATACTTATGAACTTTATATCATAAAGAAATGTAATTTTAATTAATATAATAAAAGCATATGTTTAATGATTTTATCTTTATAATACTTTAAATAATATAAAAGTATTTTTGTATATTTAAAAATATGTGAATTTTCAAGGAAATAATGATGCGATTTTCAATATATTAGATCACTTTAAATTAATCTATTTTAAATAAAATTATTTTACTTATGGACATGAAAAAACAAAGCTGCATATTTTAGGAAACTACTATGGAAAATCTGATTCTGCGAAAGAAGTTTTCATTATAAATGTGCCATTGTCCATTTATGTTGTCCTAATGAAATATCTAAATTTGGAAAATTTAGAAAACATAGATATAAATTTTCATTCAGTTGTAGAGCTGTGATGTCTCAGCTCAGGTGTCAAAATGTTGTGTGCTGGTTCTTCTTGATCTGAACGTATTTCTCCCTAGTTGTATCAAATACATAGAAAGGCATTGTATTCCTATATGGAAAAATAAACAGACTAAAAATGGCATAATCCCTAGATTCAGGTACTCAGACCTGCCCCAAGTGACATGACAGTCTTTGATGATCCCCAGGAAGGGTGGGATGCCTCACCCTTCCTGAGGTGAATGGGGTGGGATGAGGAGATGTGGGAGGAATAGGAGGAATGTGGGAGAGGTAACTGGGATTGGCATGTGAAATAAATTTGTTTTTAATTTAAATTAAAAATTAATAAGCATGGCATCATCCTTTTATAAAGTTATTTTTTTCTGTTTCATGAGTGATAAAGTTTAAATATAACTTTTACAAGAGATATCAATATTTAAACAAAACATTTATATCACTCTCTATTCATTTTTTTCTCATATCCAAAACGTGTTAGTGACAAATCAGTAGTTTAAAAAGTATTAATTTATTCTATATGAATATCTCCTAACTACCATCTGAATATAATATGGGTGATTATTAATATAAAATTCATTAGGATACAAATTTTCCTCCCTCTGGTTATGAACCAGCAAAATCAGCAAGTTTCTTTGAAAGCACATTAGTAGAATAGGCTGAAGATAGGTACAGAAGGCATCACTGGGCACAAAATAGCAATTTCCAAGGAGGCCTAAAACCTAACAAGGATAACTAGAAATTCTGTTATAATTGATACTTGTTTTCTGCTTTGGTCAGGAAGGGTCTCTCTGGCTCTTCTCAATCCCAATCTAACTATTTTACATTGTTTCAAATCCTACTCAATTCACAGTGGCAGCACTCAGAATTTCTGGGAATCCGGTGAAGTTATAA
This sequence comes from Phodopus roborovskii, assembly GCF_943737965.1. Classification (NCBI taxonomy): domain Eukaryota; kingdom Metazoa; phylum Chordata; class Mammalia; order Rodentia; family Cricetidae; genus Phodopus; species Phodopus roborovskii. The sequence continues at coordinate 28,182,227 of NW_026126410.1, forward strand.
AAGTGTTCATTTTGTCATGTGCCTGTTGTAACACTGGATAAAAGGCACAATAAAAACCAATCTTGATATACAATAGCAGAACACCTCACAAGGCTAGAGCTATATGGCTAAAGCAGGCTGTTGGCACAGCCATGGTTTTGACGTAGCTCCAAGATTTTATCATTCCTTTGAAAGTAAGTGGCTGGGGTCACAGTTTGGGAAGAAGCTCGTCATGAAAAAAATTAATATTTAGTTTTTAAAAGTAAATATTATTTGGCTGAGAGGAGTCTGCAAAAAAAAAAAAAAAAAAAAAAACTTAGATGATAATATTCAATTAGATTTATACTTTTAAAAAAGAGATTTAGCCTGAATTGATTTAAATACAGATTTTCTTTAGTGTAAAATGGGCAGTTTATCCCAATAACTCCATTGTTGTTGTTAATCTTTATTATCCAATAGAAGTTAAAAATCTCCATAGAACCAAACATCTGGGTACATCTAAGAATGAAATTCTAGATTAGGTTATTTAGCTGAAATGAACCATCCTAAAGGTGGGTGGAATAACAACGTAGATAAAAAGGACATAAGAAGCTGAGATTAGCACTGAATACTCTATTTCCTGATACTGAGAAGAAAGTTAGCAGACACTTCAAACTCCATTCATAATAAATTCCTCACCAGGATGCTTTATATATTTAAACCTAGAGACAAAATAAGTCTTGTCTTCCTTAAATAGTTTTGTCAGAATGTTTGTCCCAGCATTGATGAAGAATAACCAACTTAGACATTATTGAATTATAAGGTACTTTTGCATTGTCACATGGAATTTAAAAGATATCACAACTTACCAATTCAGTACATTGTAAATTATCTTATTCTTACCATGACAGATTTTTTTACTGCCTAACACCTACCTTGGAGAAGACCAAAACTAAGCCTAAATATTATTTGTATACCTATAGATTCTCCATTATATTGCCAGGAAATTTTAAGTGAAACAATCACCAGTGTGAGAACATATGTATTAGGGTATAATGATCAAGTTTATAAAATAGATGCATAATTATTTTTACTACATCAGTAATGTTCATGCTGTGAACTGAAGATAAGAATAAGAAGGCTGAGAAAGTATTATTGCACTATTTTAGATAGAAGCTTTTGTTGAATAAAATAAACTGATGTTAATAAATAAGAAATATTTACTCATAAAACTAAATGACTAGAAGAGAAAATGTGCACATCAGTAGATACAGAAAGTGCTGTGGGGTCCAGAAATAATATTTTGATTAATAATAAGAATGTATTATCACTGAATGATGGCAAAATCTTGCCTGAAGACAGTTTCAAAATTAATCACCATAAAAGTGAATATTTAAGTAGTGAAAATTGATTAGATAACCTGAAGAATATGTGTTGATTAAAAAGTTAGAAATGATTAACTTTAAAATCATTCTCTGCTTGATTAATTACTAATCATGGTGTGATTTTTACAAAAAATTAAATAAAACTTAATAACCAATTCCTTGACATACAAATGCACACTTACATGTCCAAAAGCTAAACGGCATAGCTTCCTAAAGAGCATTTATTTCTACTATCTATATTTATTAAAGCCATCTGCCGTGCCTTCCTACACATGGTTTCAAGAGTGAATAATGAGATAATAGCTATAAAAACACTGTGATTCATTTGTTAATAAAAATTGTGTGTGACTTCTCCCTACACATTCTCATGCTGTTTTAGTTCATATGTCTGTGAGCTGTGTTCTACCCATAAAATTCTGTTTCCTTGTAATTGCTGTCCACCTCTGGCTTTTTATCTTTCTGCCTTTTTTATCATCATAGATTTCTGTGACTTGGATAAAAAGGATGTAAAATATACTTCATTTAATGGTAAGTGGAGTAACATGATTCTACCCACAATTTTCAGTCATGTGTCTCCAGGTTCATTATCTTTTAATGCAAGTGTACACTTCTATGAGGGTATTTGAGTCATTCTATTCTCTACTGGCATAAAAAGATGGCATTAGTTATAACTTCATTACCATGCTCATTTAGGATAATTGTCTTAGTAAGTTAAGTTTTCTTTTGAGGACTAGGACCTGTGTAGTCTCAGTTCTAGGACTCATAAATAATGTCAGGTATATGTTTCACTTCCTGAAGTGGGCCTTACAGCCAAACACAAAGGTTATGATTACTCCATATCAATTGTGCCATTATTGTTGCAATGGGTATAAATTGGAGGCAGATTGCCATTTTAGCTCACTTAGGGTTCATAACTGAGGAAGAATGAGGTTATCTTCCTTCTCCAGTAATACTTTTCAGTACAAGGAGTGCTTGTCAGTGTGGTGAAGCATCTAAGTAAGCACCAGCTCCATGTCTGCACATTTGAAGACATAAGTCTGTACTACATAGAGAAAAGTCTTAATATAAGATCACAGGTGACTATGTGACCCTCTGGCCAATGGCACTAGAATATTTAACCAATTATTGGTACTTTAGGATTTAGTACTATATGAATGGGGACTTATCTCCTCTGCAATATGATTACTCCATTTTAATTATTCATTTAATACATATATACATATATATGTATGAATTTTAGAAACTTCTTGTGATATGACTTTTCAATAGACTCTTAATATTAGTTACACCTTTTTTACAAACATATAAATAAAATCTTGAAATATCAATTTAACTCTTGCTTCTGGTGATATATTGTTCATGATTTAATAAAGCCACTGGAGATCAAAATTCAAAGTTAGACACAGCCATAGAATCAGGCAGTGGTGACACACACCTTTAATTCCAGAACCTAACTAGTTATCAATAAAAGCCAGATAGTGGGGAACACACCTTTAATTCTAGAACCCTACTAATTAACTCTAAAACCAGGAAACTTTAAACTGAAGACTCAAGAGACAGAGGCAGGTAGATGTCTATGAGTTCAAGGTTAACCAAGGATATTTAAGAGTGAATCAGTCAAAAAGAGAAACAATACACATCGAGGAGATCTCAGCACTTAGGTTTCCATGCATTTAATTCCAATATATTGGACAGGACAGTCTTTTCAGCCTGAGGTAGAGGTAAGAGCTATGATTTCCTGATCTTCAACTTGAACTCCAATATCTGCCTTGGGATTTATATTAATTTTATGTTTCACTTGTTTTATTCACTTGTAGCCATATTATTTTAAACTATGTTTTCTGTTGTATATCATGTAATTTTCCACTGTCAGAGGTCCCTTAGACTGCCCAGGCATTCTGAGACTCATGTTCAGGGGCTCTGAGTTGGTCCAATGCTGGATTCCCAGCTGTCAGTCTGGGGCCCCATTAGCTCCTCCTATTTCAGGTCAGCTGTCTCTTCAGGTCTCTGTAGCCCAGTCTTGTACTCCCTCTCTGCATTTGGGTTCCAGTTCGGCTCAGAGTTTAGCTGTGGTTGTCTGCTTCTGTTTTCATCAGCTATTAGATGAGGGCTCTACCATGGTAGATAAGTTAGTCATCAATCTCATTATCTGTGAAGGGCATTTATGGTAGCCTTTCCACTGTTGCTCATATTGTTAGGTGGGGTCAGTCTTGTAGGTCTCTGAACATTTCTCTAGAGTCAGGTTTATCTTTAATTCAGTAATGGCTCCCTCTTTTATGATCTCTCTCCCTCTCTCTCTCTCTCTCTCTCTCTCTCTCTCTCTCTCATCTATTCCTCCGCTGACTCAAACTTCATAGTCCCACGTGCTTCTAATTTTTTTTTTAGAAAATATGATATTGATATGTGAACATTTATATTGTCTAATATTACTTTTCATTCCTACTTGCAAGCAGAATATGTATGTTTATAAGAGCTAAGTGATTTGGTTTATAAGGTTGAAAGAGAATATTTTAAACTGTAAAGTTTACATATGCACAAGTTATTTTGTTCATTTATATTACAAATGTTGGCTATGGACTTTTATTATACCTCATAAATTATTATTGTACATTTTATCATCTTGTTTAATGTATTAATAAATGTCTATAACAACTTAAATGTTTTTGAAGCTATATACTTTAAATGTCAGGTAAATTGACAGAAATTTTGAAGGTGATTAAATTAAATTTAAATAAGAAAAATACAGGTATTTGAAACAGAAATTGATAATTAGAGAAACAAAACTAACAATTCAGCAACCATGATGAAACAAGATTGAAAGTTGAGTAGAAAAATAAACGTTGTAATTTATCAAGGACAAACTGTTGAGAAAATAGTATAAAATGTATTCCATATATATATATATATATATATATATGTATATATATATATATATATTGTCAATTAGTTTGGGGATTTGGCTTAGTTGGCATAGAATATGCCTAACTTTTCTAGATTATAAAATAATGTTTTATACATTTTAAAAGTTTTATGATAAGCTTGTAAAGAGTACATTTAATACCAGCCCACATATTATTTCTCCTCTTTCAATGATTATAGAGGCCCTGTAGTAAATTGTGAGAGGCTTGATGGGGACTAATTGTAGAGACCCCAGATATTTGAAACTAGGTAGATCTCTTAATGGTGCATTTCTCCACCTTATGCAGGAGAGAAGTCACTGTTCTCTAGATATCCTTGTGAAATTCCCAGAAACATCTGAGCCAGCTCAGTGGAGACTCACCCTATCTAGTGTCTAAAATTGTTTGAAAATATAATTATAATTCTCAATAAAACAATCTCAAATGGCTGGGAAACACTTAAAGAAATGTTCTGCATCCTTAGCCATAGGGAAACCCAAATGAAATCTACTTTGAGATTCCATCTTACACCTGACATGATAACTAAGACCAATAACACAAGTGACAGCTCATGCTGCTGAGAATGTGGAGATGTCAACACAGTTGTGTGAATGAAAATTTGCACAGCTGATATGTAAGTCAATATAGTGTTTCCTCAGAAATTTGGGATTAAATCTACCTCAAGATTCAGCCATACCTTTGGCTTAGTTAGGGTATGTTTTGTTGTTAAGAAGCACCATGACCACAACAACTCTTAGAAAGAAAACATCTGATTGAGGGGCTCAATTATAGTTTCCAAGGTTCATTGCCTTATCATCATGACTGGCAGTATGGTGGATAAAAGTGGCCATGGTTCTGGAGTGGAGAATACTACATGTTTTAGGCAACAAGAAATCAACTAACTGAGATGCTGAATGAAACTTAAATAAAAACCCTCAAAGCCCACCCCAACAGTGGCACACTTTCTCCAGCAAATTCTTACCCAATCACAAAAGAGCCACCCTTCTAATAGTGCCATTCCCTAAAAAATTATGGGAGGGTGACTTACATTAAAACTACCACAATCACTCAGGCATATAAGCAAAATATAGTCTATCCTACCACAAGGACACTTGCTAAACTTGCTAAACAGTGTGGCTTTATTTATAATTGTTAGAAAATGCAAATATCTTATATGTAGCTCATTTGAAGAATGAATAAAGAAATTGTGGATTGTTTTCTTAACAGTATTATACTCAGTGGTTGAAAAAATGACATTATGAAATTTGCAGGCAAATAGGTGCAACTAGAAAAGACCTTCCTCAGTGAGGTACCCCAATCCCAGAAAGACAAGTATGGTATGTATTTACTTATAAGTGGATGTTAGGTGTTAAATGAAAATGAAGCTACAACCCATAGAACCAGAGAGGTTTGGTAAAGAGGAGGAATATAGGGGGGAAATATGAACATCTCTGGGGAGGGAAATTACAATGGATTCTGCAGGTAGCCTGGGGTCAGGAAGGGATGGAAACAGAAGGGATTATATTGGGGGAAAATGGATGGGAGAAGAGAGTTTGAAGAGAGACAGCTGGAGTTGGAGCCATGGAGAGTAGAAACCCAGTACAGTGCAAACTTTCAGGAGACTATGAATGTGATCCTAGTAAAAACTCATCCTAATAAAGGACAAAGTGCATGAACTGGCCATCTTTTCTTACCAGGGAAGAATTCGGTGGTGAGACTGGATTATATTTGTTTTGGTTAATGGCTGAGATACCCTACACCATCTAGTCTGATGTTAGGATTGAAGTGCACCTTCTAAAACTGATATTGGACCCTATGCCTGTCACAGCTTCTACTCAGTTCATTGAACATTCAGGTTCAAACTGGGGTGAACTTGGAGTTTTCATCCTTACATTTAATCTATTTGACATGAAAAGCTACTCTTCAGGTTATAGAAAGAGAAAATTGGACACCATCCAGCCACAAAACCTTCTACTTACACTCTGTCTATCCTTGCCTGTAAGATGTGCTGGGGTAATGGCAGCAGAGAAAATTTTAGAGCAGATGATCAAAGTTTGGTTTAACTTGAAGCTCACATCACCATAGAGCACAGGTCACACATTGCTTAGAAGGCAATGATCAGGACCTGGACACTGAATAACCCAGAGACCAAAGGCAGAAGAAAACACAATTGGCAAAAATAAATTAATAAAATAAAAAGAAAGACATGATTATAAGTATATTCTGTTTTACTCATAAATGGGTGGCTTTTCCACTAATTACCAGAGAGACTTCGTTTGGAAGCAGATGGGAGTATGTTCAGAAACCCACAACCAGACACTATATGGAGAGACAGAGAAGCAAGAGAGAGAGAGAGACAGAGAGAGAGAGAGAAAGAGAGAGAGAGGATCTCAATGGAGACCTCAAAGATAAGGTAATACCATAGAATAGTTGAAGGGAAGACCTTAGGAGGTAAAGGGGATAAAGGCGACCAGGAGAACATGGCTCACTGAATTAATTAAGCAGGGCTTACATGGGTTCATAAATGCTGCAATTGTGAGCACAGAGCCTACAAGCATCCTATGCATATATGTTACATCTGTTAGGTTTGTATTTTTGAGAATACAAACAGTGGGAGCAGATGGATCTTACTCTTTTGCCTGCTCTTGACTCTTTTCCTATTTTTTTGGTTGGCTTGTCCAACCGTGATACAATGGCTTTTTGTTTGACTTAATGCATCTTCATATGTCTGGCTGTTGTTTCTTAGAGATACTCTCTTTGCTTAATGGAGGAGTGGATCTGAGGGAGAAAGTAGATGGGGGGAAGTTGCTGGAGTAGAGGGTGGAGAACATTTGTTTGGGATGCATTGTAGAAGAATGCATCCCAGAAATAAAATGAAAATATACTTTTATTCTAAGTTGAAAGAATTTGCATTGACCAAATATAAATCTCTGTTATAGACACTATGAATGTAACTTATTCTTCCATAAATGTAATTAGCTAAGTAAAAGTTTGATGTTGTGATTGCTAACATAACATACAATATAAATATAATGTTGAAATTGAGTTCAAGGATATATTCTAATTAACTAGAGAGCAAAGGAATATTTATAGGAATCATTTCTTTTTCTATTGCATATTCTATCTAAATAATTGGCCTTTTTATACACGTGTTTTATGGTCATATAAACACCAAGACAAAGAAGAGCAACAACAATAGAAACAAAATCAAACTTTTTATACTATTTTTATAAATTTTATTACCTAAAGACTTGCAATTAAAAAAATAATAACATACCAAAATTTACCACATCCAAATCTATATACATTATTAGACTTAGGGACATGTTCGAATTGACATTTGATTTGGAAGATGTAAAACTTCATAATACATCTTACATTTTCAGTATTGATTATATTTTATAAATTTACACAGTATAAACTTTCACAACAGCATTAGAACTAGAAAAGCAATGTTCTCTTAAGCATGTCTTTTCATTTAACACACGAATAGATAAGATATTTACAAAATCTACACACTCTATTTTCTTCTTGATTAAAATAAAATAATTTTAACTCAAATAATAGCTGTACATGCTTCCTTCCTCATATATTGTACTGTTTAGCTCCCTTAGTACATTGCTAATGACAAAATTCTTCTTTTGGATATCTTAAGTCATCACTATAAAGTGTTCCCTTTCTACAAAGTCCTACAACATGGAGATAGCTAGTTTAAATCCATGTCAATTACATAACAGATGACCTCTCCTTCAATTTCCTGTTCTTTATCTCCATGTGATATTTCATCAGAATGTCCTTTTATGTTCATATATCCAACTGTCATCATCTATCTAACCAGACATGTGCCCAAGAGGACATGTGATACTATGGGTTTTTTCCCAAATAAATTGCTTTCCATTAAAATGACATGATTTAAAATAATTTGTGATTTAATTTATAGTCATAATTTGAGGAAACAAATGTGTCAAAAACAGCAATGCATATACATGCATTACCAACTTTATTAGTTTACTTTGTACTATATGAAAGTAGATATAACACAAATTCTAATTGGAGAAAACACAGAGACATATATTGGCATTAAAACTGAATATCAGAGAAGCAAAATGTCCATCTAGTAGAGAGTTCTTACCTCTACCAACGCTCAGACTGAAAGGTTGATACTGTTCTCAGATTGCAACTCTAAGACTGCATCTTTCTCCATCAAACCTGAGCTCTGTCTTGTCCAACCTTGTATAACTCTCTAGTCTCTCTAGTGTTGGTATTAAAGGTATGTCATCCCAAGGGATAGAATCAAAGGTGTGACTTCTGTTATTCTTTTAGACTGATTCACTATCATGTAGCTCATGGCCTTGAAATAACAGAGATCCATCTGCCTTGGCCTCCTGAGTGCTGGAATTAAAGGAGTGTATCATCCACCACTGCCTGCCATTTATGGCTATCTAGTGTGTCTGCTAGGATTAAAGGTGTGTACCACCACTGCCTGACTTCTATACCTAGATAGTGTGGCGAGCTTTGCACTCTGATCTTCAGGCAAGAATTATTTGTTATATTTTAAATGAAATATCACCACATATGTTGCTAAAATATTGCTGAAGATTTTCCCTTTCATTACATGCAAAGAAATCTTCAAAACAATTAAGTATCTGTACATTACAATAAAGATAATTTTATAGATATTCCATCTGTCTAATTTATAGAATTCCATCTGTCTAAGTAGCAGGATGTATCCCTGGTGCAAGAAACGACTTTGCGAGCACATTCCACATGGAGAGATACTACCTTAACTTAGAAACATGAGGGAGAGCCTGTTTGGTAATCCCTTCTGGAAGGCATCACCCTCCATGTGTAGTGGGTGGTAAATGGGATAGGAAGAGGGGGTTAAAGAGTCACAGGAGGATGGGAGGGAGAAGAAACTCACATAAATATATAAAATAAGAAAATAATAATAATAATGATAATAATTATAAAAGAAAACAATCAGTAGCCATAATATACTCAGACAATATTCATGAGGGACATTGGTCTGTAGTTTTCTTTCGTAGTTGTGTCCTTGTGTGGCTTGGGTACCAAAGTGATTGTGGCCTCATAAAAAGAGTTTGGTAATGAACCTTCTGCTTCTATTGTGTGGAACAATTTTAAAAGTATTGGTATTAGCTCCTCTTTGAATAACAGCTAGAATTCTGCACTGAAACCATGTGGCCCTGGGCTTTTTTTTTTTTTTTGGTTGGAAGGCCTTCGATGACTGCTTCTATTTCATTGTGGTTATAGGATTATTTAATGTGCCTTTCTGTTCTTGATTTAATTTTGGTAAGCAATAGTTATCCCAAAATTTGTTCATTTCCTTTGAAATTTCAAATTTTGTGGAGTACAGGTTTTCAAAGTATGACCTGAAAATTGTCTGGATTTCCTCAGTGTCCGTCGTTATGTTCCTTTTTTCATTTCTGATTTTGTTAATTTGCATGTTCTCTCTCTGCTTTTTTGTTAGTTTGGATAAAGGTTTGTTTATCTTGTTGATTTTCTCAAAAAATCATCTCTTTGCTGCATTGATGTTTTGTATTGTTTTCTTTGTTTCTACTTTATTGTTTTCCGCCCTCAAATTGATTATTTCCTGCATCTACACCCCTGGGGTCAGGTTTGCTTCTTTTTGTTCTAAGGATTTTAGTTATACTGTTAATTCTCTAAAGTGACTATCCTCTGTTTTCTTCATATGGACACTTAGTGCAATAAACTTTCCTCATAGCACTGCTTTAAAGGTATCCCATATGTTCAGGTAAGTTGTGTCCTCATTCATGTTAAATTCTAGGAAGTCCTTAATTTCTTTCCTTATTTCTTCTTTGACCCAGGTATGGTGCAATTGTGCATTGTTCAGTTTCCTTAAGTTTGTATGGTTTCTGTAATTTGTATTGTTGTTGTATTCCAAATTAAAGCATGATGGTCTGATAATTTACAGGGGACTATCCCAATTGTTTTGTATGTGCTGAGGTTTGTTATGTTGCTGAGTATGTGGTTGACTTTAGAGGAGGTTCCATGTGGCGCAAAAAAAAAGGTATATTCTTTTCTGTTTGGTTGGAATGTTCTATAAATGTCTGTTAAAATCAATTGTCTCCATATCTCTTCAATAGTTTTCTTTAAGTTCTAGCTAGAGCAATATGACAAGAAAAAGAGATCAAGGGAATACAAATTGGAAAGGAAGAAGTCAAACTGTCACACTTTGCAGATGACATCATAGGTTACATAAGTGACCTAAAAACTCTACCAGGGAACTTCTACAGCTGATAAACACAATCAGCAATCTAGTAAGATACAAGGTAAACACAAAAAACTTAGAGCCCTACTATATACAGACAACAAAGGGATGAGAAAGAAATCAGAGAAACATCACCATTTACAATACCACTAACTACATAAAGTATCTTGGGGGTAATGCTTCTTAAACAAGTTAAAGGCCTATATAATAAGAACTTTGTGACTTTAAAGAAAGAATTAAGAAAGATTCCAGAAAATGGAAAAAATCTCCTATGGTCTTGGATAGGTAGAATACACTTAGAAAAAATGGCAATCTTACCCGAAAGCAATCTGGAGATTCAATGTAATACCCATCAAAATCTCAGCACAATACTTCACTGACCATGAAAGGATAATAATCACCTTCATGGAAAAACAAAAGGTCCATGATAGCCAAAACAACCCTGTAAAATACAGGAACTTCAGGAGGCATCACCATCCCCTACTTAAAACTCTACTATAGAGATACAGTTCTGAAAACAGACTGATAATGGCACAAAAATAGACAGGTAGACAAATACAATGGAATAGAAAATCCTGATATTAACCCACACACTTACGAACACCTGAGTTTTGACAAACAGCTAAAAGCATAAAAGAGGAGGAGGAAAGCATATTCAACAATGGTACTGGCATAACTGGATTATGGTGTGTAGAAGACGGCAGACAGACCCATGTCTATTACCATGCACAAAACTCAAGTACAAATGGTTCAAATACTTCAACATAAACTCAGCCACAGTGAGTTTCTTAGAAGTGAAAGTGGGAGGTACCCTTGAACAAATTGTTACAGGAGATTGCTTCCTGAGCATAACTCTACTAGCACAAACACTGATATCGACTATTAATATAAATTGGACCTCCTCAAACTGAGAAGGCAAAGGACACAGTTGACAAGACCAAACGGCAGTCATAGAGCAAAAGAATTCAGAATTCAGACATAGAGCAAAAGATCACTGCATATAATTCACACTGCCAGAGAAAATAGAATACAAGGGAGATGCTAAGAGATTCATACCATACAAGGTCCCACACAGAAGGGAAAAGGAACAAGATCTCCTGAGCATATTGGGTTTGTGGGAGCAGTGAGTGAAGAGGGGGCTAGGAGAAAGAAAATGGGGGGGGGAGGAAAGCATGTGAAACCAGGAAGATTGATTCGAGGGGGATATACTAGAAAAAAGAGAAAGAGACAGAGAATGAGAGAGAGATAGAGAGAGATAGAGAGAGAGACTCCATAAAAGACAGAGCCATTATAGGTTTGAAGAGAAAACTGACTCTAGAAAAATATAGAGACCTACAAGACTGACCCCAACTTACAATTTGAACAACAGTGGAAAGACTACTATAAATGCCCTTCCCTTATCATTATAAGATTGATGAATAACTTATCCACTATCATAAAGCCCTCATCTAGTAGTTGATGGAAACAGAAGCACACACACACACAGCTAAACACTGATCTGAAATGGAATCCAGATGCAGACAGTTTGGACAAGACCAGGCTACAGAAACACACAGAGATAGCTGACCTGTCTGGGCCCCCAGATTGATAGGTGGGAATCTAGCATTGGACCAACTCAGACCCCTTGAACAAGGGTCTCAGTTAGAACGCCTTGGCAGTCTGAGGGACCTCTGACAGTGGTACTAGGATGTATCCCTAGTGCACAAAAGGACTTTGGCTCCAAGTTCCCCGTGGAAGGATACTCCCTTTACCTAGATGCAGGAGAAAGGGCCTTGTCCTTACTCCAAATGACTTGACAGATTTAGGTGATCCCTATAGGAAGACATCACCCTACATGTGGAGTAGTGGGTGGGGTTGGATAAGTGATGGGAGGTGTCATTATGAAAATATGTTTCCTCTTAATGGTTAATGAATAAAACACTGTTGGCCATAGGAAAACAAGATAGATGGGACAAAGGGGGAAGGAGGAGAGAGGAAGTTGTAGGGAGGAGTTCCAAGATGGATAATAGAGAGAAAGCCAGCCCCTCTCTCTGGTAAGAAAAGAACCCGTGGAAGTACTTTGACTAATAGAAATGGGTTAATAATTAAGACAGAGCTAGTTGATAAGAAACTAGTAACTGCCCTACAGTTTATATTGATTATAGCATCTCTATGTTTTGTTTGGTGCTGGCATGGTGATGGGACCAGAGCAGCAGGAAAAACATACTTATAACAATAAGAGGTTAGACGAGGGATGGGGGTGCATGGGAGGCTGAAAGAGAGGGAGGGAGTGAGATATGGACAGGGAACTGGGAATAATATCTAAAATAAGAAAAATAAATAAATGTCAATTTTGCCCAATGCTTTCTACAGATTCAATGAAGTGCCCATCAAAATACTGGAAAATTTCTTCATTGACCTCACAAAAGCAATACTCATCTTTATATGGAAAAGTAAAAAACCCAGGATAGTCAAAATTACACTGTACAATGAAGGAGCTTCCAGAGGAATCACCATCCCTGACTTCATTTTCTATTTATTATAGAGCTATATTCCTGAAAGCATCTTGGTATTGACACAAAAATTGACAGGTAGATGATTGTAATTGAATTAAAAACTCTGATATTAATTCACACACCTATGAATACCTTATTTTTGACAAGGAAGTTAAAATTATTCAATGGAGAAAAGAAAGCATCATCAACAAATGATGTTGGCGTAACTGGATGCTGATGTGTAGAAGACTGCAGATAGAACCATATCTACTGCCATGCTTGGAACTTAAGTCCAAATGGATCAAAGACCTCAAAATACCACAAGCCACCTTTAGAAGAGAAAATAGGTGGTAACTTTTAATGAATTGGTACAGGATACAGCCTCCTGAACAAAACTCCAGTAGCACAGACACTGAGATCAACAATTAATAAATGGAAACTCCTGAAATTGAAAAGCTCCTGTAGGACTAAGGACACAGTGAACAAGACAAAATGGCAGCCTACAGAATGGGAGAATTTATTCATCAATGCCACATCTGACAGAGGACTGATTTACAAAATATACAAGGAACTCAAGAACCTAGTTACCAAAAACACCAAAAACACCCAATTAAAAAGTGGGGTACAGAGCTAAATAGAGAAGTACCAATAGAAGAATCCAAAATGGCTGAATGATACTTAAGAAAGTGCTCAACATTCTTAGCCATCAGGGAAATGCAAATGAAGACATCTCTGAGATACCATCTTACTCCTGTCTAAATAGATAAAATATAAACCACCAAAGCCAGTTCATGGTACAGAGGATATGGAGAAATGGGTATACTCCTTTACTGATGAAGGGAATGCAAACTCATTCTGCCACTTTGGAAATAGTATGGCAGCTCCTCAGGAAATGGGACTCAGTCTACCTCAATATCCTATAATTCCACTCTTAGGCATATCCCCAAAAGATTCACATCCATACAACAACAAGTGCATCTGTTCAACTATGTTCAAAACAGCATTATTTGTAATAGCAAGAAACTGGAAGCAACATAAATTCCCATCAACTGAAGAATGCATGGAGAAAATGTGGTACATTTATACAATTGAATAATATTCAGTAGAATAAAACAATGGAATCTTGAAATTTGTAGGCTAATGGATGGAAACAAAAGAGCCCATCCTGAGTAAGGTATCCCAGTCACAAAATGGCAAATATGGTATGTACTCACTCATATATGTTTTTTAGACATAGAGCAAAGTATTAGTAGCCTACAATCCACACCACCAGAAAAGCTAGGAAACAAGGAGCACCCTAAGAGAAACTTATAAGGTCCCCAGGATAAGAAGAAAGGGACAAGGTCTCCCAAGCAAATTGGTAGCATGCAGGGATTGGAGAATGAGTTAGGAATAAGAGGAGAGGAGAGGTGTGCATGAGGGATCAGGAAGAATGAGTCAGTGAAGAATAGAGGAAACCAGGAAAAGAGATACCATAATAGAGGGATCCATTAAGGTTTTAGAGAAATGTGGCACTAGAGTAATGTCCAGAGGTATACAAGGATAACCCCAACTAACACTGTAAACAAAACTGGAGAGGCTACCCTTAATGCCTTTCCCCAATAATGAGATTGATGACTACATTATATGCCATCCTAGATTCTTCACCTAATAGATGATGGATGCAAAAGCAAACACACACAACTAAACACTGAGCCGAACTCCTGGAATCCAGTTGCAGCATGGGAGGAGTGATGAGCAAGGGGGTCAGGACTAGGCTGGAGAAACCCACATAACCTGCTGACCTGAACAAGGGGGAGCTAATGGACCCCAGACTGATAGCTGGATAATTAGCATAGAACTGACCCAGACTTCCTGAATGTAGGTGTTAGTTAGGAGAACTGTGAAGCCTATGGGGCCTCTGTTAGTGGATTAATATTTATCTCTAGTATATGAATGGACTTTGGTAGTCGATTGCAGATAGAGGGATATTATCTTAGGTTAGACAGAGGGATATTATCTTAGATTAGACACCAGGGGGAGGGCCTAGGCCCTGCTCCAAATGATATGACAGACATTGAAGACTCCCCATGGAAGGCATTATCCTCCCTGGGGATCAGAAATGGCATTGGCTGGGGTTTGGTGGGGGGGCGGGAGAACATGAGGGTGTGGCAACTGGGGTTGACATGTAAAACAAGCTTGCTTCAAATTTAAATAAAAATGATCAAAAATGCATCATTATATATAGAAAAACTAGATGTAGGAAAGTTGGTTAATACACATACCAGAGGCTAGGGCAAGTGGACACATTTATTTCATTAGAATTGATTGGACTCTCTGGCTACAGATTATAGTATTAGCAATTACAAAAAAAAATGATCAGAAGTTCAGGCATCATTAGAGAGAATTACTTAAATTACTGTACAGGGAGTTCTTAATGTACCACAGTAGTAAAATGCTTACCCATGAGGAGCAAAGCTATATTTTCTATCTCCAGCACAAAACATACAATTTACCTCTTCTTATCAGGTTTATATAATATTTTATGAGTAATGTGAATAATAATGAATAGTGGTAAAGATGATAAAGATGATAGACTCTATATTGAGATTATCTTTCCTCATTACCTTAATTTCTAAATATTAATGTGCACTTGTAAGGGATATGCCTAGGATTCTTGTAAAATAAAAAAAATCTGTCATAGAATTTTATTATAGATTGCATTTTAATAATTTAGTAACCTCATAATTAAATACAACTGAGTTAGGTGTTTTATAATAACAGATTTAATTTATGTTTTAAATGCATTTGTTTTAAAATTTTTAATATTTAATATATTTTGTTCATTTGTTATTGAATTATTTTATTACATGCTTTAGACTTCATAAAAATGTTCAAAGATCTATGAAATTTTATGTTTAAAATTAAGAAACATAAATATATCAATGAATAGGTGGAAACATAGTGCCAGTTTATTCTTCTGCAAAATAATACATGAATTCAAGAATAAGTAGTTTCAAGTAGGCCATGTAAGTGTTCTAACTGGTGGTTTATATTATCTGTTGCCACTTGTTACATTATTTATTCTACTGTCTTGTTTACTTCTTGTTCTTCCTTCAATTGATTTACCATTGGTTCCAAGATGCTACAATATTTTTATTTGGAAATTTCCATGGAGATAAATCATTTTCTTCTAAGAGATCCTCCTTTAGACACAGAATGGTCTATTGAGATCTGAAATATTGTATATTTCAAACTCCTTAGTCAGCAAACAAGTCAAAAGTTTTATGAAGATTCTGAAACTAACCAGATTCACTAGTTTCCACTCTCCCCTTGTATGTAAATACTTAGTGTGAAGAGAGACTTTCTCAGACAAAATACTTTTTTTTTTTTTTTTTCTGAAGACACTAAGAACACATGAGTTACCTGGACGAGACAGATGCTAGCCAGGAATCCTGAAGAAGACACTCTCGCAAATGCTGAGCTGTTACCTATAATTGTCCTCATTGGGTACCTTTTAAAATGTCAAAATAATCCTCAGTGTTTATTCACTGTCTCTTTTTCATAACTGTTCCTTTCCTTGTGAAATATGCAGAGGACATATTTAGAATACAGAAAGATGTTAGTCTGATCATCAGCTACACAGGAAAAATGATAATTTATTTTGATTTATCTAGATCTGTTGGTTTTTCTATTTTCTCTCAAGTTTAATTTGTAAAAGAAAGAAATATTTAAGCTTTGTCTGGGAAAGAAAAAAAGAAAAAAAGTAACCTTTAATCCTAAGACTCAGAGGAGATGGAAACAGATGGATCAGTAGTTCACTTCCAGCATCATCTACTTAGAAATTTATAAAGCAGGCCGAGGTACATGAGACATTGAATAAAACTAATGAAGAAAGTAAGACAAAACAATTAAGAAAAGAAAAGAAAAATGGTATCTTACAGTTTGAACAATGTATCACAGAAATAGGCAACTCTTGGCTATTCAAAATGTCAAAGTGAAATAAAATAAAATGATGGATTTGGTGAATATTGAAGTTCGAGTTTTAATTACGTCAAATAATTTTAATAACATCCAAAGCAGCAATGTCACAAATTCGTGAAAAACTGTCTACTATCATCTATGATAAGTTATTGTTAAGAACTTTAGCCTATTCCAGACTTCGAAACGATGCAGATGAACAAAGGGAAAGACCTTGGATTCAATAGCTTTGAGGATCATTGAATTAACATCTATTAATTTAAGAAAACACATGGGGAATGGAAATAAGCTAAGTAAGGAAAGGGTAACAGAAGTAAAAAATGTTACTTTGTGACAGTTTGACATTGTACTGTTCTAGAACTCTGAAAACATCTGAGACCATCTCTTAGAGAAATCTGTGGAAAAAATATAACTGGGCATTGCAAAACTAAACTTAAGGGACAGTGCCAGGTCCCAGCTAGATCCACCTATCTGTGCAGAAACATCCTGAGTATCAGCCCAGCCTTTGTTACTATTGCCAGGCCTTGGGTATAGGTGAGCCTGGGACCATTTTGGGTGGACTCTCCCCTACACCCTCCCCCAGGAATCCCTGGGTTGGCCACTTATCCCCAGGCCCCTGTGTCCTATCCCCATTGAGTGCACTCTAGAGCACTGATATATGCCCACACACCCCCACCGAGAGCCTGCCCTCCACCTACCCTGCCCACTGTCCCACTGCTGTGGTTGAGCACTGAGATAAAGGGACAGAGGGTGGAGCCAACAGTCCATACACCTTCACTAAACTTCCAAGAGCTGCTCTGAACACATAAGACTTGCCTATCCATGCAACACCATACATAATTTCCACCTGCCTGGCCTCTGACCCCACCGACAGTCCTCTACTGGAGTTCTGGGCCCCTCCCAGATATCCTTCTGTCTCTACTGGACAACTCTGAGTTCTTGCCTGCAGAATCCTTGACCCCATCGCAGTCACTCTGCTAAAGAGTCCTCAGCTGGAGAGTGCCAGGCCCATAGGAACAAGAAAGATCCTGAGTCCCAGACTTCAGGATCTTTGACCCCTTTGCCAGTCTTCTTCTGGAGCCTGATCGATGACAACCATCGCTGCGCCCCCGCCTGTGGAGAGACCTCCTAGAGAGCTTAGACCACCCAGAGCTAAAGACATCAAACCTCTGACCCACAAAAGCCCACCAGGGAAGTACCATAGAGAGAGGGAAAGACGCCACCAACATCTACTGGAAGAAGCTATGAGAAAACAGCAATACAAGAAAACACCTAACAACAGAAAGACAAGCATGACACTACCAGAACCTAGGGAATCTACACCAACTAGACCAAAACCCAACAAAGCAGATAAAGCAGAAGGGAACAACTTAAAAATTATCATCATAAAAATAATAGAGGCCCTCAAAGAAGATGTGAAAAAATCCCATAAAAAATGGAAGAAAAACCAAATACAAAAGTAGAAGAAATGAACAAATTTTGTAAAGAAAGTACAGAAAGCCAAGAAAAAACAATTAAGCAGGTGAAGAAAACAGTTCAAGATTGAAAACTGAAATAGAAAAAATAAAGGCAACACAAACCAAAGGAATGGTGGAAATGGAAGAACTGGGAAAACAATCTGGAAATACAGACACAAGCATAACCAACAGAATTCAAGAGACAGAAGAATCTCAGATGCTGAAGATAAACTAGAGGAAATAGATTCATCAAACAAAGAAAATAATAAATCAAACAAATCCTTAACACAAAACATCCAGGAAATGGTCCTTACTCACCCTCAACATTAATGGCCTTCACTTGCCTATAAAAAGACAAAGGCTAACAGAATGGATACAAAAACATAATCCATCCTTCTGATACTTACAAGAACCCTATCTAAGCTTCAAAGATAGAAATTACCTCAGGATAAAGGGTTTGGAAAAGATCTTCCAATCATATTGTCCCAAGAAATAAGCATATGTGGCTATCCTAATATCTAACAAGAAACACTTCAAACGAAAATTAATCACAAGAGATGAAGACCATCAATTTGTATTCATTGAAGGAGAAATCCAACAACAGAAATTCTCAATTCTGAACATCTATGCTCCAAATACAAAGACAGCAAATCCATATAAGAATCGCTACAAAATCTCAAACCTCACATAAAACCTCACACACTTATAGTGGGAGACTTCAACACACCACTCTCATCACTAGACAGAACCACCAATCAGAAACTAAACAAAGAAATGAAGAACTAACAGAAGTTATGTCTAAACTGGGTTTAAATGACATCTATAGAACACTTCATCCAAACACAAAAGAATATAACTTCTTCTTTGCTCCACATGGAACCTTCTCTAAAATCAACCACATACTAGGTGGCATAAAAATCCTCAACAGATACAAGATAAGTAGAATAGTCCCCTGTATCCTATCAGACAACCATTCTTTAAAATTGGAATTAAACATCAATACAAATCGCAGAAAACCTACAAACTCATGGAAACTGAACAGGTGCAACTGCACCACACCTGGGTCAAAGAGGAAATAAAGAAAGAAAGTAAGGACTTTCTAAAATTCAATGAGAATAAGGACACAACATACCCGAACTTATGGGACACCTTGAAAGCAGAGTTACCAAGGAAGTTCATTGCACTAAGTACCCATATGAAGAAAACAGAGGATAATCACATAAGAGAATTAACAGCACAACTGAAAACCTTGGAACAAAAAGAAGTAAACTATCCCATGAGGAGTAGACACCAATAAATAATCCACTTGAGGGCTGAAGTCAACAAAATAGAAACCAGGAAAACAGTACAAAAAATCAATGAAACAAAGATTGGGTTTTTTGAGAAAATTAACAAGATAGACAAAACTTTATCCAAACTAACAAAAAAGCAGAGAGAGAGAGAGACAATATGCAAATTAACAAAATCAGAATCAAAATGGGAACATAACAACAGATACAGAGGAAATCAAGACAAATTTCAGGTCATGCTTTGAAAACAACTCTTCCACAAAAATTGAAAATTCAAAGGAAATGGACAGATTTCTGGATAAGTATCACTTAACAAAATTAAATCAAGAACAGACAAACAACTTAAATAGACCTATAACCCACAATGAAATACAAGCAGTCATCGAAAGCCTTCCAACCAGAAAAAGTCCAGGGCCAGATAACTTCAGTGCAGAATTCTATCAGAAATTCAAGGAAGAACTAATACCAATACTCTTCAAATTGTTCCACATAATAGAAACAGAAAGTTCATTACCAAACTCTTTCTATGAGGCCACAATCACTTTGGTACCCAAGCCTCCCAAAGACACAACTAAGAAAGAAAACTACAGACCACTATCCCCTATGAACATCAATGCAAAAATAATCAATAAAATACTAGCAAACCGAATGCAAGAATATATCAGAGAAATCATCCACCATGACCAAGTAGGCTTCCTCTCTGGGTTGCAAAGTTGGTTTAACATATGAAAATCTATCAATGTGATCCACCATATAAACAAACTGAAAATGAAAAAAAAAAAAACATATGATCATCTCCCTAAATGCTGAAAAATCCTGTGACAATATTCAACACCATTTCATGATAAAGGTCTCTTAGAGATCAAAGATAAGAGGAAAATGCCTAAACATAATAAGAGCTATATAAAGCAAACCATCATCCATCATCAAATTGAATGGACAGAAGCTTAAGTAAGGCAAATACCTTAAAATCAGAAAGAAGACAAGGCTGCCCTCTCCATATCTCTTCAATATTGTACTTGAAGTTCTAGCAGAAACAGTAAAACAACAAAAGGAGATGAAGGGGATCCAAATTTGAAAAGAAGAAGTCAACCTTTCTCTATTTGCAGATGAAATGATAGTTTACGTAAATGACCCAAAAAATTCTTTCAGGGAATTCCTATAGCTGATAAACACCTGCAGCAAACTAGCAGGATATTAGATAAAATTAAAAAAAAAAAATCAGTAGCCCTAATTTATTCAGACAAGAAAGTTGCTGAGAAAATTTAAGTTGAAGAACAAGTTACTGGGGAAAAGTATTTCTATTTTTGTTTCCACAGAAAATGAAAAGATGTGGATTCCTTCCAGACTAATGTGGTTTGATCACACCAGACCGCCTGAAACAGAGTACAAGCTGATCCTACATTCCAAACAGCTGGACAAAACAGCCCTACAGACTACAGCTAGGATATCTGAATCTTCTTCGAATCCCCCAAGACAGCGCCCCTTACCAGCAGGAAGTAGTTTGGAAAGAACGATGCCCAAATTCCCAAATATTGTGTATAAATGTTTGTTTTCATTTAATTGGACTTTGTTATATAAAATTAAATAAAAAAATAAATAATAATAATAAAAAAAGAAAGTTGCTGAGAATGAAATCAGAGAAACATCATCCTTTACAATAACCACGAATAACAAAGTATCTTGGATAAAACTTACCAAACATGTGACAAACCTATATATTAAGAACTTTGTGTCTCTAAAGAAAGAATTTAAAGAAGATACCAGAAAATGGAAAGATGCCCCATGCTCTTGGATAGGTAGGATAAACATAGTAAAAATTGCAATCTTGCCAAAAGCAATCTACAGATTCAATTCAATCCCCATTATATTACCACCTCAATTCTTCACTGACCTTGGAAGGATAATAATCAACTTTATATAGAAAACAAAAGACCCAGGATAGCCAAAACAACCCTGTACAATAAAAGAACTTCAGGAGACATCACCATCACTGACTTTAAACTCTACTACAAAGCTATAGTTCTGAAAACAGCCTGGTATTGGCACAAAAATAGGCAGGTAAACCACTGGCATCGAATTGAATATCCTGATATTAACCCACTCACCTATGGACATCTGATTTTCAAAAAACAGATAAAAGTATACAATGGAGGGAGGAAAGTATCTTTAACAAATGTGGCTGGCACAATTAGATCATTGTGTGTGTAGAAGACTGCAGATAGATCCATGTCTGTTGACATGTACAAAACTCAAGTCCAAGTGAATCAAAGACCCCAACATCAATTCTGCCTCATTGAACCTCTTAGAAGAGAAAGTAGGAGGTACCCTTGAACAAATTGGTATAGGAGACCACTTTGTGACTATAACTCCAAGGGTAAAGACACTGAGAGCTACAATTAATATACAAAGAACTCAAAAAACTAGTCAACAAAACACCAAATAACCCTATTAAAAATGGGGTATAGAACTGAAGAAAAAAATTCTCAATTGAGGAAATCAAAAAGGCTGAAAGGCATTTAAGAATGTGCTCAACATCCTTAGCTATGAGGGAAATGCAAATCAAAAGAGCTTTGAGATACCATCTTACTCCTGCCAGAATGGCTAAATTTAGAAACAACAATGAGAATTTATGCTGGAAAGGATGTGGAGAAAGGAGAATACTTCTCCACTGCTGGTGGGAGTGCAAACTTGTACATCCATTTTGAAGATCAGTATGGAGTTCCCTCTGGAAAATGGGAATTAGTTTACAACATTACCTGGCAGTTCCCCTCTTAGACATATACCCAAATGATCCACATCCGTGCAACAAAGACATGTGCTCAACTATGTTCATAGCATCATTATTTGTAATAGCAAGAACCTGGAAGCAACTAAAGAATGCATAAAGAAGATGTGGCACATGTACACAATGGAATACTACTCTGCAGAAAAAAATAATGGAATCTTGAAATTCACAGGCAAGTGGATGGCACTAGAAGAAACCATTCTGAATTTGTTAAACCAGTCACAAAAAGAGGAACATTGTACTCGCTCATATATAGATTTTAGACCTAGGGCAAATGATCACCAGGCTATAATTCACATACCAGAGGAAATAGAATACAAGGTGTATTATAAGAGATTCATATAAAGTCCCTCACAGAACAGGGAAGGTACAAGTCTCCCACAGCACATAGTAAGTGGGGTGGGGCAATGAATGGAGAGAGAAGTAGGAGAAAGAGAATGGGTGGAGAGGAAAGCACTTGTTACTATGGAGATTAAGCCAGCATAGGAATAGAAGACAGGAGAGACAGAGAGAGAGAGAGAGAGAGAGAGAGAGAGAGAGAGAGAGAGAGAGAGAACATAAAAGAGGGAGCCATTATTGGTTTGAAGAGAAAACTGAACCTAAAGAAATGTCTAGTGTCCTACAAGACTGACTCCAACTAACAATTTGAGCAACAGTGGAAAGGCTACCATAAATGCCATTCAATGTTAATGAGATCAACAACTAACTTTTCCATCATCATGGATCATTCATCTAGGACCTGTTGGAATCAGAAGCAAACACCCATAACTAAACACTAACACTAAGCCAAACTAGCATGCAGAGTCAGAGAGAGGGGACAAGACCAGGTTGCAGAAACACATAGAGACAGCTGACCTGAACAAGGAGGAGCTAATGGGCCCCTGGACTATTAGCTGGGAATCTAGCATGGGACTGACTTAGGCCCCCTGAATATGGGTCTCAGCCAGAAGAACCAAGCAGTTTAAGGGACCTCAGACAGTGGAACCAGGATGTATCCCTGGTGCACAAAAGGACCTTGTGTGAACATCCCCCATGGAGGGATACTGCCTTAACCTAGAGAGAGGATAGAAGTCCTAGTCCCTATTTCAAATGACATGACAGATCTACATGACCCTACCTGGATGGCATTTCCCTACATGTGGAATTGGGGTTGGGAGATTGGAGGTCAGGGTCTTCAGAGTGCATGTGAGTGGGGAGAGAGGGTAAAAGGGAAGGAGGAAGGGAGAGGGAACTGGGATCGACATGTAAAATAATAGATGAAAGAAAAATATTAAATTAAAAATATATAAAACAGAACTCTAATTGCTCAGATATTAAAGTAAACGCTTTAAATGTTTAAAAATGTTCAAATTATAAGAATGAAATCTGATAAAACAGAGGCAAAATCTCAGAATAATGTCACAGGATGATGTCTAGAAAAATTTAGGCATTATAAAAATATGCTCTAAAGTAGGACAAGAAAAGGCACATCATTTTTCTAAGTAAAGACATATATAGCAAATAATCAAAGAGTTGATTAATTAATATGGTTTCATGAGGAAGAAATCCTAAGGAAGCAGGTGACAACAGCTTGGTAATATTTTCTTTATGGGCATAGGTACATTAAAATTATTGATGGGCATGGCAAAAATAAGAGTCAAAAATGTCATGTTCAATGTCTACCCATCTCCAGTTGATGCATCTATACCATCGATTGACGTGTCATCATCGATGGAGGAAATCTTACATGGCCTTGTCTCTAGATGAAGAGCTACAGGTAATTAATGGCAACTAATAAAGAGAAAATCAATCTACCCCACAGATAGATTCCTTAATTGACTATTTAACATCAAATTTCAGTACTATGAAAGTATACATTTGAAGAACATTTAGTATAATTTATGTATATATGTATATATTCATAAGTATATGTGAATATATACATATATATGACATGTACCACCATATATATATATATATATATATATATATATATATTGATTAAAGAAAAAGAGTCCATAATTTTGAAAGTGGGAAGCATAAGATAGAGGAAAGAAATGAAAGGATTAATTCAAATAAATACTTTCTCACAAAAGACATATTCAAAACCTAAGAAAATATCTTGGAATGAAAGGAAAGACATGGCATATACATCAGAAAATAAGACAAAGATATTATATTTCATATATAATTAACTGAAATCTTAGTTTGTAAGCAATAATAATTACCTAAAACCCAGCCAACTTCAAATTTCTTATGAATCTTGAGACATATACAAGATGCAAGGGGGTAGTTAAATATAGTACAGATAGATATTTCTCTATTTTACCACAGTCAATATAAGAAAGAAAAAACAGAAAAATATTTTTTCAGGTTCTAATATTTGTATTCTAAACCTATAATTTTAATACACAAAGTATAGTTCAAACATAACTACAGACCACTTGTTTTGCTGTTCTTTTTCTTGTGTCAAACTTGCAACAGCCCATGCCATAGAGTTGATTAGAAATTAAAGAGTGTGTTTAAACAATATATGAGATGTGCTCCAAAATATTAGTGAACTTGGGGTTCCCTTCCAATCAGATAAATTGAGAATGGAAAGGCAAATAGATGAAGAAGGTATAGAGTAAGGAAAGGGTAGGGGGAAAAGCAACAAATGAGTGAAAGTAATGTTTGCCAATTGAGATCATTTCATTTTGACTTAGTGTCCAGTGTAACTGCTTTGAATCAAAAGTCTAGCTCCAGAACTTCAGATTTCCAGCCTAGCAGCCTACATAGTAGACATTAGGCTTGTTAGCTTCTTAATGGTTTGAGCAATTCTATATAATAAATGTCCTTATATCATCTTATTACTTTCCCCTAAGGACTTATCATCATAGTCTTTCAATAAAATAATGAAAGGACATTTTATCTCCAGGTACCACTAACTTCTAAAGCAATAAAGAAAATTACATTATATTTTCATCATGGTAGACACAGCTAATCTCAGCCTGTGGTAGACTGTGTCAGTATATTGAGTCCAGCTCATTCTACACAACAAAGCAAACATGTTTACACAAAGACGTAGACAACAGGAAAGCAAACATGTTTACACAAAGACATTAGACAGAGAGAAAACAATAATTAATAATTCCTTTCAAATGAAAAAATCAAATAAAACAAAAACTTTCATTTTCTTCCAGGGACAAGGGATGTTTATTATGACTATGTCTCCTGTTGGCATGACACAGAAAGCAAGAAGGTGAGATAAAGTACGAGAATAAGACAGTCTAGTCAGCCTTAAGTATGTAAGACAAAGTTGCAATTCCAAGTAAACTTCACAACCATAAGATTTCAAATGGTGCCCTAATATGATTCACATGATATTAAAAATAATATTGTAGATAATAGTTATAAAATTAAAGTAGACAAGTGAGCAGAGATTAGTAATTAAACAATGACATATGGTAAATTGGCTAAGTTAGCTGCAGTAGGTACTGAAAAATGAACACATTGAATTTCAAATAACCAAGTCTTCTGATCCATAAACTATAAAGCTAAACCTTAAACCAGACAGACACAGAAAAGTGCATTGTATTTCATGTAGCACTGAAAGACAGTTAACCAGTACTTAGGATCTTAATCTATCCTGCAGAAAGACATGCAGAGAATACATATAGAGAATTAATGAATAATGGGAATTAAATACTGTTCCTGAAGAATAGTGGAGACAACCAGATATGAGCCAATGTTAGAAATAATATTAGCCTGCTAGCCATTTAAAAAATTATGTGGTTTGACTCCATGATGAAATTAATACGTGACACAGCTTGTGACCAAGAACCACACAATAGATAGCCCAGAGACTTTGTGTAAAGCCAGATGGTCAGTGTAAAAGAAAAACAAAAGTATCAATAAAATAACTCTTCATAATAGTCTGCTATGCTCATATATTAGTGCTTTTTTCAGCAATCATCATAGAAGCTCTCACTAGCAGCAGATGGAAACAATTCCCTATGTAGGGGAATGCCATCCAGTTGGGGTCATGTAGATCTGACAGGTCATGTGAAGTAGTGACTAGGGCTTCTCTCCTGTCTCTAGATTAAGGCAGTTATCCCTCCATGTGGGATATGTTCACAGTCTTTTTGTGCTCCAGGGATACATCCTGGCTCCACTGTCTGTGGTCTCTTAGACTGCTCACTCCTTCTGGCTGAGACCCATATTCAGGGGGGCCTGAGTCAGTCCCATGCTGGCTTCCCAGCTATCAGTCTAGTGGCCTTTAGCTCCTCTTTGTTCAGGTAAGCTGTCTCTATGAGTTTCTGCTGCATGGTCTTGTCCTCTCCATCTGCATCTGGGTTCTAGTTCCACTCAGTGTTTATAGTTGGGTGTGTGATACTGTTTTCAACAGGCATTAGTTGAAGGCTCCATGGAGAAGTTAGATGTTGATCTCACTTTCCGGGAAGGGCATTTATAATAGCATTTCCACAGAAGCTCAAATTGTTAGTTGGGAACAGTCTGCTAGTTCTCTAGACCATCCTTTGTGTTCAATTTTATCTTCAAACCAATATTGGCTCCCTCTTTTATGTTCTCTCTCTCTTTCTCTGTCTCTCTCTCTCTCTTTCGTATCTTCTATTCCTAACCAGGCTCAATCTTCCTGGTCGCACATGTTTTCCTTCCTCCCACTCGTTTTCTCCTACTTCTCTCTCCATTCGCTGCCCCCCCCACTTACCCTGAGCTCTGGGGGGGGGGACTTATCCATTATCAGTTCTGTGAGGGACATTATATGAATCTCTTAGAATACACCTTGTATCCTAGTTCCTCTGGTGGTGTGAATTATAGGCTGGTGATCCTTTGATCTAGATCTAAAATCCATATAAGAGTGAGTACATACTGTGTTCCTCTTTTTGTTACTTGGTAACCTTATTCAGGATGGTTTCTTCAAGTGCCATCCACTTTCCTGCGAATTTCAAGATACCATTATTTTTTTCTGCAGAATAGTATTCCATTGAGTAGTTGTGCCACATCTTCATTAACCATTCTTCAATTGAGGGGCACCTAGGTTGCTTCCAGGTTCTTGCTATTACAAATAGTGCTGCTATGAACATAGTTGAACAGACGTCTTTGCTGCATGGATGGAAATCCTTTGGGTATATGCCTAAGAAGGGGGATTGCAGGGTCCTGTGGTAAACTAAGTCCCATTTTCCCGCCATACTGATCTTCAAAATGGCTGTATGAGTTTGCACTACCACCAGCAGTGGAGGAGTGTTCCCTTTTCTCCACATCATCTCCAACATGAGTCTTCATTGGTGTTTCTAATTTTAGCCATCCTGGCAGGGGTAGGTTGGTATCTCAAAGTTGTTTTGATTTGCATTTCCCTGAAAGCTAAGGAAGTGGGGCATTTTGTTAAGTGTCTTTCAGCCTTTTTGATTTCCTCTATTGAGAATTCTTTCTTCAGTTCTGTACCCCATTATTTTATAGGGTTATTTGGTGTTTTGTTGACTAGTTTCCTGAGTTCTTTGTATATTTTGGAGATCAGCCCTTTGTTGGGTATAGGATTGGTGAAAATCTTTTCACAGTCTGTGGGCTGCTGTTTGTTCTTGTCCACTGTGTCCTTTGCTTTACAGAAGCTTCTAATTTTGAAGAGGTCCCATTTATTAATTGTTTCTTTTAGTGTCTGTGCCCCTGGAGTTATGATCAAGAAGCCGTGTCCTATACCAATTTGTTCAAGGGTACCTCCTACTTTCTCTTCTGAGAGGTAGAATGTGGCTGGATTGATGTTGAGGTCTTTGATCCATTTGGACTTGAGTTTTGTGCATGGCGACAGACATGGGTCTATCTGCAGTCTTCTACACACCCTCATCCAATTGTGACAGCACCATTTGTTGAAGATGCTGTCCTTGCCCCATTGTATAATTTTAGCTGTTTTGTCAAAAATCAGGTGTTCATAGGTGCGTGAATTAATATCAGGATTTTCAATTCGATTCCATTGGTCTACCTGTCTATTTTTATGCCAATACCAGGCTGTTTTCAGAACTATAGCTCTGTAGTAGAGCTTGAAGTCAGGAATGGTGATGCCTCCTGAAGTTCTTTTATTGTATAGGGTTGTTTTGGCTATCCTGGGTCTTTTGTTTTTCCATATAAAGTTGATTATTATCCTTTCAAGGTCGGTGAAGAATTGTGGTGGGATTTTAATGGGGATTGCATTGAATCTGTAGATTGCTTTTGGTAAGATTGCCATTTTTACTATGTTTATCCTACCTATGCAAGAGCATGGGAGATATTTCCATTTTCTGGTATCTTCTTTAATTTCTTTCTTTAGAGTCACAAAGTTCTTATTATATAGGTCTTTTACTTGTTTGGTAATTGTTACACCAAGATACTTTATGTTTCTTGTGGCTATTGTAAAGGGTGATGATTCTCTGATTTCTTTCTCTGTCTCTTTGTCGTCTGAAAAAAGCAGGGCTACTGATTTTTTTGAGTTTATCTTGTATCCTTCTAGTTTGGTGAAGGTGTTTATCAGCTGTAGGAGTTCTCTGGTAGAGTCTATTGGGTCGTTTATGTAAACTATCATATCATCTGCAAATAGAGACAGTTTGACTTCTTCCTTTCCAATTTGGATTCCCTTGATCTCCTTTTGTTGTCTTATAGCATTAGCTAGAACTTCTAGTACGATATTGAAGAGATATGGAGAGAGAGGGCAGCCTTGTCTTGTTCCTGATTTTAGAGGAATTGGCTTAAGTTTCTCTCCATTCAGTTTGATGTTGGCAGTTGGTTTGCTGTATATTGCTCTTATTATGTTTAGGTATGTCCCTGTTATCCCTGACCTCTCCAATACCTTTATCATGAAAGAGTGTTGAATTTTGTGGAAGGCTTTTTCCGCATCTAGGGAGATAATCATATGGTTTTTCTTTTTCTGTTTGTTTATATGGTGGATCACGTTGATAGATTTTCATATCTTAAACCATCCCTGCATTCCAGGTATGAAGCCTACTTGGATGTTGGATGATTTCTCTGATGTATTCTTGAATTCGGTTTGCCAGTATTTTATTGATTATTTTTGCATCGATGTTCATCAGGGATATTGTTCTGTAGTTTTCTTTCTTTCTTGTGTCTTTGTGAGGCTTGGGTACCAAGGTTATTATGGCCTCATAAAAAGAGTTTGGCAATGAACCTAATGTTTCTATCTTGTGGAACAGTTTGAGGAGTAGTGGTATTAGTTCTTCCTTGAATGACTGGTAGAATTCTGCGCTGAATCCATCTGGACTTGGACATTTTTGCTTGGAAGGCTTTAGATGACTGCTTCTATATCATTGCAGTTATAGGTCTATTTTAGTTCTTTGTCTGTTCTTGATTTATGTTTGGTAAGTGATAGTTATCGAGAAACTTGTCCATTTCCTTTGAATTTTCAATTTTTGTGGAATATAGATTTTCAAAGCATGACCTGAAAATTGTCTGGATTTCCTCTGCGTCTGTTGTTATGGTCCCTGTTTCATTTCTGATTTTGTTAATTTGCATGTTCTCTCTCTGCTTTTTCATCAATTTAGATAAAGGTTTGTCTATCTTGTTGATTTTCTCAAAAAACCAACTCCTCCTTGCATTGATTTTTTTGTATTGTTTTCCTGGTTTCTATTTTGTTGATTTCAGCCCTCTGGTTGATTATTTCCTGGTGTCTACTCCTGCTGGGTAAATTCGCTTCTCTCTGTTCTAAGGTTTCAGTTGTGCTGTTAATTCTCTTATGTGACTATCCTCTGTTTTCTTCATATGGGTACTTAGTGCAATGAACTTCCCTCGTAGCACTGCTTTCAAAGTGTCCCATAAGTTCGGGTATGTTGTATTCTCATTCTCGTTGAATACTAGAAAGTCTTTAATTTCTTCCTTTATTTCTTTTTTGACCCAGGAGTGGTGCAATTGCACATTGTTCTGTTTCCATGAGTTTGCAGGTTTTCTGCTATTTGTGTTGTTGTTGAATTCCAATTTTAAAGCACCTTGGTCCGATAAGATACATGGGACTATTCCTATTCTCTTGTATCTGTTGAGGTTTGTTATGTTACCTAGTATGTGGTCGATTTTAGAGAAGGTTCCATGTGGAGCAGAGAAGAAGGTATATTCTTTTGTGTTTGGACGGAATGTTCTATAGATGTCTGTTAACCCCAGTTGAGACATAACTTCTTTTAATTCTTTTGTTTCTTTGTTGAGTTTCTGATTTGTGGTCCTGTCTAGTGTTGAGAGTGGTGTATTGAAGTCTCCCACTATAAGTGTGTGAGGTTTTATATGTGCTTTGAGTTTTAGTAGTGTTTCTTTTATGAATGTGGGTGATTTTGTATTAGGGGCATAGATGTTCAGAACTGAGACTTTGTGTTGATGGATTTCTCCTGCGATGAATATGAAATGACCGTCTTCATCTCTTTTGACTAATTTTGGCTTGAAGTCTAACTTGTTAGATGTTAGGATAGCTACACCTGCTTGCTTCTTATTTCCATTTGATTGGAAAATCTTTTCCCAATGCTTTACCCTGAGGTAATGTCTATCTTTGAAGCTAAGATGTGTTTCTTGTATGCAGCTGAAGGATGGAGTCTGTCTTCTTATTCATCCTGTTAGCCTGTGTCTTTTTATAGGTGAGTTAAGACCATTAATGTTGAGGGTGTGTCAGGACCATTGATTGTTGATGCTTGCTTGATTTTGGTTTGTTGTTGGCAGTGGTATTGTGACTATATTTGTTCTCCTTTACCCTTGGTTTCTGGTATAGTTGGATTATCTGTTGCCTACATTTTTGTGGGCATAGTTACCTTCCTTGGGTTGTAGTTTTCCTTCCAATACTTTTTGTAGGGCTGGATTTGAAGATATGTATTGGGAAAATCTGGTTTTGCCATTAAATATCTTGTTCTCTCCATCTATAGTGATTTAGAGTTTTGCTGGATATAGTAGCCTAGGCAGGCATCCGTGTTCTCTTAATACTTTTACAACATCTATCCAGGACCTTCTGGCCTTGAGGGTTTCCATGGAGAAGTCAGGTGTAATTTTGATAGGTCTGCCTTTATATGTTACCTGTCCTTTTTCCTTCGCTGCTCTTAATATTCTTTCTTTATTCTGTATGCTAGGTGTTTTGATTATTATACGTCGTGGGGTCTTTTTTCTTTGGTCCAGCCTATTTGGGGTTCGGTATGCTTCTTGTACTTTGATGGGCATGTTCTTCTTCAGATTCGGAAAGTTTTCCTTGATGATTTTGTTGAATATGTTTTGGGCACCATTGAGCTGGGCTTTCTCACCTTCGTCTATGCCTATTATTCTTAGGTTTGGCCTTTTCATGGTGTCCCACATTTCCTGGATGTTTTGTCTTAAGGATTTGTTGGATTTATGATTTTCTTTGGTCGATGAATCTATTTCTTCTAGTTTATCTTCTGCGCCTGAGATTCTCTCTTCCATCTCTTGAATTCTATTGGTTATGCTTGTGTCTGTAGTTGCCGATTTTTTTGCCCATTTTTTCAATTTCCAGCATTCTTTCCGTTTGTGTTGCCTTTATTTTGTCAATTTCAGTTTTCAAGTCTTGAACCATTTCCTTCACCTGGTTAATTGTTTTTTCTTGGCTTTCTGTAGTTTTGTTAAGCAATTTGTTCATTTCTTCCACTTTTTTGTTTGTTTTTTCCTCCATTTCTTTAAGGGATTTTCTCACATCTTCTTTGAGGGCCTCTATCATTTTTATGATGGTAATTTTTAAGTCGTACCCTTCTGCTTCCTCTGCTTTGTTGTTGTGTTCCATTCTAGTTGGTGTAGATTCCCTAGATTCTGGTGGTGTCATGTTTGTCTTTTTCTGTTGTTAGGTGTTCTCTTGTATTGCCTTCTTCCCATAGCTTCTTCCAGTAGGTTTTGGTGGGGTCTCCCCCTCTCTCTATGGTACTTCCCCGATGGGCTCATGTGGGTCTGAGATTCAATATCTGTAGCTCTGTGTGGTTCAAGCTCTCTAGGAGGTTTCTCCGCAGACAGGGATCCAGGGATGTGGTCAAGGATGAGGATCCAGAAGAAGATGCCAGCGGTACTCACAGTGGTCCTCTGGCCAATAGCTCTGGCCAATAGCTGGCAGAAGAGGGCAAGGGGTGAGCTGGAGCTTGAGAAGGTTTGGCAGGATAGTTGGATCTCACTGGAAACTGGAGCTCTCCAGCTGAGACCTCTTTCTTTGGCAGAGGCCCGGATTTGGGGTTCAAGGATCTGCAGAGATAGTCGGATCTCTGGGAGGGGCCCGGGACTCCAGCAGAGGTGGGGCCATAGACCAAGCCTGTGGACATTACAGGTGGTCCCACATGGATAGTCAGGTCTCCTTTGTTCAGAGTTGCTCCGAGAAGTCTCTGAAGTAGGGTGAACTGTTGGCTCCATCCTCTGTTCAGTGCTCAACCAGAGTTCCAGGACCGTGGATGGGGTAGGGCACAGGGCAGGGGGGGTAGGCTCGTGGTGGGGATGGGTGGGGGTGTATCAGAGCTCCAAGGGTGGTCTCGATGGGGACAGCAGACAGGAGCAGCAGGATCAGGGGCCAACCCAGGGAGTTCGGGCGGGGGAGTGGGGACCAGATAGAATCTTTTAAGTATATTCATTTTCAAGAATTTAGTCATTTTTATTCTTCTCAAGTAACATGCATATTTTGCCTGTGCCTTTGTGTTGGTGACAATTTGTCTTTACTAATTTACAATGGAGTAATGAATTTTAAGAGAGTATGTTATGAATTTACAATGCTAAGCTTGTGTAGGCTTTTATACAAGCTTAAATATTTCTTTAAACAAGATTGATGATTTAGACTAATGATACATTCTCGTTCTTTCATTGGCCATGAGTTAAAGTTATTTCTCATCGCCTTTAATTTCTAATATTTATTTCATTCCTCATATTTATTGTACCTGTTTAATTTTATCTACATAATTATAAAGTTATTTTTACTTTCAATCACCTCATCCATTATTGTAATATTTTCTTTTTAAGGTAAATAATTTAAACAACTCTTACTATTATTAGTTTCGTACAATATGTGCAGCAAATTTCTTTATTTGAATATGATATTCAGCCACACAATTTTTATGGTCATTTTGCATTCCTGTAAATAAAAATAGTTGGAAGTTTCTTCCTCAAAACAGAACAAATAAACCATTTTTAAAAACCCATTCATTTAGTAACAACTCAAAATAAAATACTAGAAAATTGTATAGAGTCTGAAATTTAAAAACATGTTCAGAATATATATTATATACCTAATTGCAAAGGAAAAAGATACTATTTAATTTTTTTCCACAGAGAAAACACTTATTAATCACTATGAGACTATCCATGAAGACATAGCTTAAAGTACTTGAGAACTTTTTGTTGAGAATGTGTTGAAAAGATAGAATTAGTTAAATTTCAAAGTTTCATTAAGGTCAACATACACACCCAAATATACACACATATACACAGATACAAATACTCGTGCATACACAGGTGGATACACATGACAATAGAAAAAACAGTAAATATTACAGCATGTAATGAATTCATGATTTCCAGGACTATTGTAAAGTTACTGTAAAAGAGTCATAAAAATTAGCTAATTATTTGTCATTTTGTTGTTAAAATTTACCTTAACTTTCTTTTAATATATTAACTAAAACTATTCATTACTTCTTCACCTATAGAAATGTGTTGGTTAATGTCTTTGTAAACAGAATGGAAAACATATTTAAGTGTATTTAGATCAATAAAATGTATTAGTAGCCTTCAATCATGAGTACTAATTTATGTTCATTTGCACTGGCATGTAAAATAGATTTAGCTGGGCATTGGTGGCACACGCTTTTAATCCCAGAACTCGGGAGGCAGAGGCAGGTGGATCTTTGTAAGTTCGAGTCCAGCCTGGTCTACAGAGCTAGTTCCAGAGATCCAGGACAGGCTCCAAAGCAATACGGAGAACCCCTGTCTCAAAAAAAAAAAAAATAGATTTAGTTGATATAGTAAATCATGTCCTAATATTCTGAAAGAAAGCTTAAATAAGCCAATATGGGGTCATATTCATTTATATATGTATTTTGTATTCCCAGGAACTGCAGCACAAGAATTTAATTTCATGAGGAATGAGAGTTTTTGTCCCAGTAAATCAATATAGATTTTTTGTTTTGGTTTTTTGACACAGGGTTTCTTTTTTTGTAATGCTTTGGAGCCTATCCTAGTATTAGTTCTGTAGACCAGGTTGGCTTCGAAAAATTCTGCCTGCCTCTGCCTCCCGATGCTAGGATTAAAGGCATATGCCGCCAACACACGGCTAGCAATATAGAATTTTAAAAATATCAGTGACATATGATGTGTAAGCACACATAAACTTATCTGAGTAATTGAATAGTGTTTGCTTAAAAGCACTTGAATTTCAAAGTTAGCAAAGAAGGGTATATAGGAGGGTTTGAAAGGAGGAAACAAGAGCGAAAGTTGATATAAGTATATTACAAACACAAACCTAGAAAGCCACACTCATCAAGAGGGTCGCACATTGCCAATTCATTTCACAGCTTGATGTTGCTCAGTTTCAGGTCCCTAATGAGTAAAATGTCAATTGATTTTTCTTTTCCTAGAGAAAGAAGCAGTAGCAGTAGTAGTATTGAGTCTAAGAGGAAGATCACAGACACTGTTTACAGCCAAACTTAAAGGTGCTCATAACATGCTCTGATAATTAGTTTGAGCTAAACATTAATAACAGTAGCAAGTGTAGGAAGAACCATATAGCAATACATAATTTCATTCTCCTATTTCATTTTCTTCAGGGAATTATTCTTTGACTATTTGCATTGTTTTTTGCATGTACTTGAAAGGACAAGGTCTTCTTTAAAATTTTATTTGAACTTTCATGTTTATTTAAGTTGCACAATATTTGAAAACAGATAAGTGCTTCCTTTCAAATATAAATCTTCTTGTACTATAGTGTCAAAGTCTGCTTAGCTATGATATTACATTCAGTGTTGTTCCACAAAACTGGAATATGCTATATTGAAGGAGAGACCAATGAGAATTATATATACTATGTAAAGAAATTATGAAATTCATTCCTTAATTATTGTGTGAACTCTACTTTTGCTTCTCTTAAGAAATTGCAAGCCTAACAAAATTATACATGAAGGTATTATAGTCTTTTGAACAAGTCAAATACTCTATTTTTGTAAAGACATCCTAGAAGTAACAAGTAATACCACAACTTGTCTTGGTGTCTTAGTAAGTAAGTAAATAAATAAATACATACATAAAATAAACAAATATGCTGGTAAGAAAAAATATGTCAGGCAATAAATATGTGAGGTTAAAAACCACTATTCACATTTTATTTTAATATTGGCTATATCTCATATTATTTTTTAGAACCCCAGTGTTCCTGCAGTTCCTTGCCCAATTTGGTTTCTTGAAATATATTGAATATACTTCTACAAAAAAAGAAAAAACCCTCTATCTTCTTTATTCTTTGTTACTCAATCCTTGGTGTATTCTTCATGTCACCTTCACAACAATGTTTGTACAGAATAGTTGTTGTAATTGCTTAATCCTTTCTGTTCCCAAAGTACATTTCTTTAAACTCCATAGTTACACTTCCTATCTCTTGGAATATATTAAAACATGCCATTCTACAAAATTTTCTCAGGAAACTACTAAAGTATGCTTCTATAGAACCTTTCAAAGATCTTAATATAGGTGAATATATTGAATAAATTAATAAAATAAATGCAGAATATGGAATAGTGAAAAAATTAGTGGAGTTTATATTGAGATACTATGATTAACAACAGATTTAGTATTCAAATTAAATAGTTTAGAATGAACTGAATTAGGGTTCAAGAGTGACATTTATTAGTCTTTAAAAGCTCATAATCTACTGTTCTATGATAACCCTATTCCATATCTAATTATTATTATTTATTCCTTTGTTTCTTTGTTGAAAATATTGACTATTTAGACTTTAACCACACATGCATGTCATTTATCAATTATAATTAATTCAATATTAATATAGTTAGTAATCAAATTGATTCATGTATACTAAATAAACAATATTTACTATTTATTATAAAATATTTGACATCAACTATTTTGTTCAAAATAATATTTTATATTCATAACAGATTAAATGTTGTAAAGTCAGAAAATTGAAAATAAGGTAGTAGAGACTTAGGTGTTGAGAATGTTTATGTTTGTAGTTTTGTACATGTATATATCTGTGTTTGTGACTGTTCACATACGAGTATGTCAGTTAGTCACACTGAAGAATAGAGTTTGCAACTTGGTGTTTTCTTCAGTGGGTGTCCTCCTTTTTTATTTAGACCGAGTCTCACTTAATTCCAGAGCATGTTTGTCTGCATCCACTTGCTAATCAGTATGTTTCTAGAATTTACTTGTAAAAGTTCACTTTGCTGGGGTTGCAGGTAGGATGTCACAAATGAATGTTAGGGTTTCAGACAGCAAGAACTTCACACCCAAAGCCATCTATCTGTCCAAGAAACTAAACTTCTGCACCAACATAAAAACTACATAATAGTTTTGATGAAATATTTAAATGAAATAATTTAAGTTTTGAATAAATAGAAAGTATTATGAAGCCAGTTGAGTTTAGAATAACTCTCAAACATGTTTTCAATCCATGAATTATACCTAACTTCATTTATTTTAAAATGGGTCCTTTAGTTCTCATTGAAATTTTTGTTGTACACATCAGCAAAGATTTGAATTAATGGAGTTTAAATGTATTGTAAATGTAATGGGAAAATTTTGAGTTCTGATCAAGTTTTCCCTTTTATTCAGCATTCAGTATATATTTATGTGGAATTATCAGTATCTAATTGTAAAATTTACCTGAATTATATTGCATCAATATGAGTAAAAATATGTAGAAATGTTAAAAAAGTAAAAAAAAAAAAAAAAAAGAAACCATCAAAACATAAAATATTACTAATAATACAGGTAAATCACAGGTATATGAATATAAGTGAAAATGACTACATTATAGTATAAAGGAAAAAGACATAGAATAGTATTTTTACATTTAAAAATTCACATTCAAAAAGACTCATTTTAATTAAATAGTGATAATAATTTGGAATGTCAAGATATAAAAAATTGTAATGAAAACTGACCCGTTTTGAAAAATTCAAATAAATTTTCTAAACCATTATGTGTCACAAAATAATTACTCACTCTCTGTTTAAAAGAACAGAGTAATAATAGTAAAAACTCAACAATTTGAGTGAATTAAGAATGAGTACTGCCATGATTTTGGAGCCAGTTTGGGTAAGTAAGTTCTAGGCTAGCTTTTGTTGCAGACAAAGACAGTCTCTAACCAAAGAGTCAAAGGAACAAAACAACATCAAAAGTGGAAAAATATTAGATAATATAAGAATAATTTTACAATTTTTAGAAATTATAGACCATATTTCAGAATGTGATTTCTGTTTCCTCTCCAAAACAGAATAAGTGAATTTACCTTCTGCCCTCCGTGCATTGGAGTTGATTTAAATTATTTACTAGTTAAATTAATCAGAAATTAGCAAGGTATCACTTGTGATTTCAGCACTTATATGACTTCGAATATTTTATCTTCCAACTGTCATCTCACCTGGTTGATTGCATTCACTTTCAAGCCTTTTCTAAATAGGAAAAGGATAAGAGGCACTTGGAAAACCATTTCAACTGTGTTGAAGACAGCAGATGGGGCACACAACTGAAAAACAGATGTGAATTGAAATGCAGCCATTCTGCTAATGCCAAACACTCAAAAGATTTGGAAGAAAAAAATTAAAAAAAAAAAAAAAAGAAGTCACTGAATATTAGGGTGGTTTGACATTAGACTTTCTTTTGTAGAAAAGAAATATTAATATTGATAGTAAAGAAATATTAATGATAGTAAAAACATGTTTTTCATTTACATAAACAAGAAGTATAAAAATATTGTCACTTTGTACTGCATGATTTGACATGTGTGCAACTGTTTTTTTAATATGTCTTATTTTATCTTTGAACTGTGTGGGAAGTAAATACTATGTGGAATTAGTACTGAACAAAGGTCATCACATAAACATCATAAAGATGCTTAGAGAAGAAAAGTATAGTTACAAAACATAAATGTTGAAGTCTTGGATACATACTGTGTCATAAGTGGAAAACAAATAAGAGAAAAAATGTAATCAATTTATCAGAAGATAATAGTCCCAATTAATAGAGAAAAGTGTTGAGGGCAAGTAAAAGTACTAACTTAAACTAGCATTTAATAACATATATAGATTCAGTTACAACTGTAGAAATATGATAGAAATGAGAGAAGTGCACCTACTTCTTGTGTTCTTGTGTTCTTTGTTTCAGTCACAAGTGAAAAACAAGACTTGCTCATCATTGAGGAACCCTTAGTGCACATTGATGAGAGAGATTTTGGTCATCTCAAGTGATAACATGAACCACCTGATTTCCCTGTTTTTCCTTGATTTTTTGTTTAAACAGGCAGTGAAAATGGGAGAATACTGATATCACCTTTATAGAATTCAAACATGTGGTGGAAGTATTCAGTCTTTAATTAACAAAATATTAAAGCAGCTGAAATCGTGAATTTAAGTCAAAGAATGGTTTTCTTATATCTTGCCCATTGCTTGACGGCTCTTTAAAAAAGAAAGAATTCAACTACACATACAAATAGGAGACATCCAATATCCATCCTATCTTTGTGCGTCTAAAGTCTATGTAACTTATTTTTAATCCTAACTAAGAAAACTATAACCATAATTATTTGTCTTCAACTCCCTCAAAGACCACAGTAGGATAATATATAAACTCTATAAATGACAGAGACAACTCACTGTCTGGTCAGTCACCTGAAGTTCTTCTGCAATCTTCCATCTTCAGCCCATAGGCCATAGTGTCTCTGGCAGATTTTTCAGCAAAGCAGGAAAGTTTAAACTGCATAATATCAAAAAAAAAAAAAAAAAAAAAAAAAAAAACAAAAAACAAATGGGAGACATCACTGCATTAGTGAAAATCTCTTCTGGGAATGAATGATATCAAGTGTGGTGATTGTGATGAGAATGGCACTCCTAGGCTCCTGTATTTGAAGTCTTGGTTCTCATTTAGGGAATTGAATGAAATGAATAAGCAGCATCCTGAAACTTATAAAATACAATGAAAGCTGTTATAAGAGGTAAATTCATAGCACTAAGTCCCCACATGAAAAAAATGAAGATATTTCAATAAAATCTTGACAAACATTTACCAAGTTTAACTGAAAGATATTAGTTTACAGAGCAAGGATGTAGGAAAGGGATAAGAGAATAATTCTTGCAAGCAGAATATAGAAAATCATAAAGAATGGATGTTGACATGCAGGAAACATCAGGAATTACGAGAACAAGGTTACTATGGTGATGAGGCTAGTGGTTATATGCTAGACTGATCTTGTTAAATAGGGCTAGTTATAGCCAAGAGAAAGCCAGATTATGAAAAAAGTTTCTCACAGGTCTTGGCCCACAACAAGGAAATAGGCCCCCAACCCCGGAACAAATGATTCCAGATGAACAGCCCTGTTTGGATCACTCCTTGCCAACGGATAGTCTGGGGACTTTCCAAGTCATTCTATGGTTTACTCTTTGAATAAGAACAGGTCATACCTGGGTGGTCTCTCAAACATGAGATCATACTTGTGCCCCATGCATGTATTTTGGTCTTCTCTATAAAACGAACCTGGACCCCTTGAGAGGTTTGCAGCTTTCCCCGCGAATGCTGTCACCCGAGTGCAATTGTTCAATAAACACCTCTTGCTTGTTGCATCTTCTGGTTTTGGTGATTGTGTCACGGGGCTCTACCACTGGCCCATCAGGACCCTGGAATTAGAGTCTAACATAACAAAAGGTTGAGAAGACAATAACCCAATTAACAAAATCAGAGATGAAAACCAACACATAACAAAAATAAAATTCAAAAACAAAAACAAAAATCAAAATAAAAAACCACTGAAGAAATCCAGAAAATCATTAGGACACACTTTAAAATTTTAAAGTCAGTACTCCACCAAATAAAAAATTTAATATGTAGTGAAAGATTCTAACTTCCCCCACTATTTGAATACTTTTAATGAACCAAAGAATGTCTAGGTTTTTTACTTATTCCTATTTAGAGGAAGTGCTTTTGTTCATTAACACAAACTCATATTAATGAACATATTAATGTTCATTAACACAAACTCACATCACAAAGCTTCTAACTGAAAAATTGAAATAAAAAAAAAAACTAATTTCTACTAGTAACATAATCCCATTTAGATATCTAACTATGAGAGAAAATGTTGCAATGGAATGTAAAGTTCTAGTTAAAACTCTAACACTTCCTGTTGATTGAATTACAGGTGTCTATCACCACAGGGATGCAAAGTGAGGCATAATTGCTCACGTGTACACAAGTCAGGATCATAAAATCCATTTAGCACATACACCTAACCACCTAATGTCTTCCCACATGCCCTCACCTATTGCGTGTTTTAACAAATCTTTCTTAATCTGCAACCCACTTAACTGAATTTTTATTTTTATATCATTTTTCTTTACAGGATATCTAAGAATGAAAATACATTATTATTAATTGCCTACTTTTCTATGTCTTTTTAATACCTATGTGCTATTTACACATTCACAGAACAGATTAACTTTTGATATTCCTTTTCTCAAATGCATCTCCTAAACTGAAACTTTAAAATACTGTTATGAATTTTCATAATGTTAATATCCATATCAGCTTAGGCAGGTGCTACCATCTGCTTTTAAAACCCTTAGGAAAATTTAAATGAGAATTTAACTACAAACAGGGAACAGCATTTGTTCCACATTAAAGAGAAGGGAAAATTGATGTAAGGAAAAGTATTTGCAATAATCTGCTGAAAGTCTGCCAATTAAATCATTATTAAAAAATTGGATACAGAGATTCTATATCTTTAAAAATGGTCAACAATGTATGATAATGTATTTGCAGTATTTGCCCTTTTATCAAATATGAGTAAAATAGAAACAAATTTGGAAAAATTACATTTATGTGTCATGTTCCATCTTTAATAATTGAATTGTAATTCAACATCCTCAATAATTCAAATGATTAACATGTAAACATGACTATATAAGATTTTTAAGGCTAAAAACACTCAAAAATGTTCATATGTACATATATATGTATATATCTATCAACACAAGAAAATATATACATTGTTCCTGTGTAGCAAACTTCATGGCCAACCCAAACTAGTCTTCCAATAAAAACCTATTGATTCTTTTGCCTATACTGGCAAACCTTTTACAATATGTAGATGAGCATATGTGTATTTACTCTTCTCTTGGACAGTTCTCATATCCTGTGACAAAAGGACTCTGGAATGCTCTTCAGTGTTACTTGAGTTTTTAATAGATCAAGAGCTGATTCTTTATCCCTCACAATACTAGCCTTTGAATACTCTTCTATGTGATATTACTGCCTTCATTTTTTTCTTCCTTTATTAGAAGGACAATAATTCTTAGAAATAAATATTGTATCATTGATAGTTCCTAATAGAAATCTTTAACAAATTGATGATCAGATTTTTATTGAAGTTTATTGCACACATTGAACGATTTTTTAAATATAAATTTTAAGTTATTTCTCGACATTTTATATCTGTATATTGAATGGGTGGTCTCTCTGCTTCAGCCTTTCAACTACCTGTGCTATAGGTTTTTATCACCTATCTTACACAGTTTCCTTTGACGTTTATAATATGGTTTTAAAATATATGTGGGAAGCTACAGCTCCAAGATGGCACCTGGCTGGATGCCAGGTAGTCTGAGCTTAGCTGCAAACAAGCCTTATTTGGAAGTGCTTGATAGATCTGGTGCACTTCCTCCTTCTGTGTCCTATCTGGGATCGCCAGGTTGCATTAGCTGATTGGGCAGTGAACGCACATTTAAGGGATTGCTGGGCTGGGAGCGGCTGTCAAATGTACACACATGTAACAGATAAAGTTTCTTTGAGAAGTTCCAGTCCTCTTTCACAGACAGGTCTATTGTTTATTTTAGTCCGTATAGGATTTGCAAAATGTTCCTTGTTTCTCTTGTTTTTAATTTCTGTTGTTGTGCATAAGCACAACATAAGCATAAGCATAAGCCCATGATGATATGTGAATTGAATCACTTTTAACACTTGGTGACCTGAATATCACTGTCTCAATATATGACTCTACAGCCAGCCATGGTGTCCCACAATATATGACATAATCAGCAAGCCGCATGATAAATTCTAAACAAAAGGTTTATCTTCTGCTTCAAAGGTTTTGTTTTTTGTCTAGTTTACATATCTTTCATATGCACAACATTTATAAATTGAATTATCCATATGATCATATTAGAGAGTTACACTGGAAAACACATAGAATTTTTAAGTTATATTTACTTATTATTTTTTTCTTATTTTACATATCGATCTAAAATTCATTTTCCCTCACTCCCTCTTATGCCTCACGACTCCCCCCTCCCATCCCATTCCTCCCCTAGTCCACAGGGAGCGTGATGCTTTCCAGGAGGGATCATCAAAATCTGTCAAGTCAGTTGGAGTAGGGTCTCGGCCCTCTTTCCTGTCTCTAGGGCAAGGGAGTATCGCTATATGGGGAACATGCTCCAAAAGACCTTTGGTGCAACAGGGATACATCCTGGTTCCACTGTCAGAGGTTCCTTAGATTGCCTTGAGTGGATAACATATAGGACCAGGAAGATTGTGTTGGGGGATGAATAGAAGAGATACCTTAATAGAGGGATCCATTATAGATTTAAAGAGAAAACTAGAGAAATGTTCACAGACCTACAAGGATGACCACAACTAACAATCTGAGCAACAGTGGAAAGGCAACCTTATATGCCCTTCCCTGATAATGATTTTGATAACTAACATATGCCATTATAGAGCCCTCATCTAGTAGCTGATGGAAACAGAAGCAGACACCCACAGCTA
Organism: Phodopus roborovskii; assembly: GCF_943737965.1. Lineage (NCBI taxonomy): Eukaryota > Metazoa > Chordata > Mammalia > Rodentia > Cricetidae > Phodopus > Phodopus roborovskii. The sequence continues at coordinate 28,225,628 of NW_026126410.1, forward strand.
AACACTGTGCTGAACACCTGGAATTCAGTTGCAAAGAGGGAGGAGTGATAATAAAAGGGGTCAAGACTAGGCTACAGAAAACTACAGAGACAGCTAAATTGAAAAAGAGGGAGCAGACTCATGGCTGGTGCACCACCAGCATTATACAGAATCAGATTCTCTGAATGTGTGTCTTCAGTTAGAACACTTAGGATTTCTAAGAAGAACATGGGTGATCCTGAAGGTTATGGGATGTAGTACTCATTTTTACTAAAAGTAAGATATAAAAATTATTCATGTACACTTCTTGACCATAAAAATCTATAGATGAGAAAAGTTAGTCTAGTGGTCTTGTTACATTTAAATAATATAAAATCCTTCCTTAATAATTAATTTCATAATTCTTTTGTACAGTTCAATACTAACATTGATTTCCATAGGTTTTTAGGAACTTCTTATTTACATGTCTACAACTCTACAGTGATTGTACAAAATCTCCACATTTCTTTACCCCCAAAATTTGGAAATTATCAAGCCACTGATTTCATGATTTTGGCTATTTGGAAACATAGTGTCCTCAAGACGTATCTATACTATAATATGATGAAGTTTCTCATGTTTTAAAAGCTCAATGATATTCCCTTAAATGTCAATATGTAGCACTTTTTCATTCACCCATCAGTGGACATTTGATTGTATTCCCATGGATTAACTGTTGTGGATGATGCTGCCATGGGTATGTGTGATACCATTTCTTCAAGAGTTGTCCTTAAGTTACTTTAGGTAAATATCTGGAAGATATATTTAGGACAACATGCTTGCTGGATCATATGGTAGTTCTAATTTTACTTTTTCAGTATTATTCATGTTGATTTCTATGGTTGATAAACCTGTCTGCATTCGTCTAGGCTTCATACTAATGGTTTCAATTACCTCCTCTTAAGACTTGCTATTATTTACCATAACCATCCTAATGTGTGTGAAGTGAACTCATGTTCTAGTTTTAGTGTATTTCAATATTAATTCAATTGTACCTTCTAAAATCATTTGCTCTTTCACTATTGAATTGAAAAATCCCCCACAAAATTTGAAAATCAGCTCCCATGATTGAAATAGAATGTATGAATTAAAAAAATATAATAGAATTGACATATCTCTAATAGATAGTATACAAACAATTTGTTATTCTTTTCTGGCTGGAGCCATTTGACTTTCCCAGGGAGCAATGACTGAGAACAATATGTACAGCTCTCCTTGTGGAAAGCTTGAAGACCCAGGCCCACTTGGTAAGGACATGTGGATAGTTCACTGTATTATTTTGGGCATTACTCCAGAATCATTTGTGCTATGTGTTGTCCTTGTTTTCTCTGTGATGGTCATACTGCTGGTCTGAATTAGTCACAGTAGGTCATGAAGTTTAATTATCCATATTTGCATAGAGTTTTAAAGAAATGCTATTAAATAGATGATATCAGGAGTTAATGGGAATATTCAAGAAACAGGGAATGAAGCTCAATCACAGAAACTCAGAAGAACCTCATTACTAATAACTGAATATCCTAAGAAGTTAAGAGAGGTAAACATAAGGACAAGGGAGAAACACTGCCAACTATTAACAGTAGGTCTCCAGGCAATGTTGCCCACAGGAAAAAATTGAAAACAACCTGGAATCTCCCCAAAGGAAATAGAGTTATTCAAAATATAGAATGTATTAATCCAGCTTTTGCTGGTGATTTGGTTGTGAGAACTTAGTGTCTACCAGAAGTAAATATTAATGTAAGAGACAAAATTGTCGATTACCACACATGATGTTGGATCCACATGTGTTATTAACTGGGTACACTGTTCTACCTGTAGCTTTGCCTAGGTAGAAAAGTTCTATGTAGCATGAAAAAGTGCTCATGCTTCTGAAGACAGAGGTATAGATGAAAATATAATTGCTACCTGTGGGAGAGTTAGGGGATGTAAGGGGAAAGAGAGAGGCAAGAAACAAATTAGTAATTATTTTAACCATTTTTAGAAAATTAGGAAATAAAAACTCATTCTAAAATTGTTCATGCAAAACATTAAAACCATATAAATAAAGACAGCTTAGCTATCTGGAGCCACTTGATTTAATGAAAACAGGTGGTCATAATTTCTTCATTGTGCTCACTCCACATATCTGTGGAGGTCCACACACCCACCTGGAGTGAGGTAACAACACTTTTTCTTGTTTTTCTACTATGTGGTTTGATTCTCTTATAACACTAGATGTTTTAATTGCTGTAACATCTTACATCAATTTATTTTTAATAATGTCATTGTGATCAAAAGAAATGTCTTAATTCTGAGACAAATGTTTTAAAATTTGTACATTTTCTCTACTTTTATAGATTGTAAAATTGCAGTTGTTTAATTTCAGTTGTTCAATTTTGATTTTTGTACATGTTGAAATATGGTTGATTGCTTTTTTATTTTACTTGTTTATTACTGAGTATGACTATATGATACAATGTTCCTGATTAATGACTAAACAACAAGAATACATCACTCCTACTTTTTCATTATCTTGGCCCATAGAATCTATCCATTCATGAATTGTTTTCCTGTACAACAGACCATACTGTAGCAATTACTTCTCTGTTGCTGTAAAACACCATGGCCAAAGAAACTTAGAGAAGAAAAAATTTGGGTTTAAGATTTCAGGCAGAAGAACACATCCTGACAAGTATTGGTGGCAGAAACAGTCAGAATTGATAACAATACCATTTGAAAACCAACATCTGGAATAAAAATCAGGAGAGAGTGTAAATTAACCATGGCATGAGCCTTTTGAAACACCAAATTCTTGTACAGTTATTTGCTACTTCCAGAAAAGTCACCCCTCCTAAATTTCCTTCCAACGATTTGGAACCAAGTATTTTAATTCCTGAAACAATGTGTGAATAACACATTAATTACACTTTAGTACATTTAATAATATATTTCATGAATTAGTGAGATATCACCCTTGATTTTTCACATCTAGATTTTCATACAACTCATAGACTGTGTACAACATAGAGTTTTCATGTATGTATATTCTGGTTGTGGTCTAGTTTTATTTCTAGACTATCATTAGGTGCAATGTGAGTGAAAAGTAGTAAATATATGATAATAAATTATATTCAGGAAACTTATAAGCCATTTCAAAAAGAAAGTATCACTCACTTTTTTACTTTGTAAATTTAATATTCATAATTATATAAGTGATTAGTAAAATTACTTTAAAAGTCTTACCTTATACTTTTGTATAATTCTGCCCAAGATCTTAATTCACAAGCATTCATTTGATCCCATGATTTCTTATTTACTCAATCTTTATATCCATATAGTAAGTCTGGAAGACTGGTTCTTTAGTATACTCTTGGTCTTTGTGCTATCTTATTTTTGGTTAAATTACAGTTGCAGCAATAAAGAGACATCATTTCACAAGTAATTAAAAGATGACTCATTCGAATTCTAAATCCAAACCCCTTCTGATTTTAACTCAATACTATTGTCTAGTTTTAAAGGCAGATGAGGTGTTAATTACATTGAAATTTTGTACTAAGTTCTGTCAAATCCTTCAGTAGTTATATAATCTCTTGACTACCAAGGGAATAAAATCCTCTCATTTTAATACAAATATGTGCTCTGAGTTATAAGGCAGCAGCAAATTTGGTGGTGGGAAACCAATGAGTTGATGTGTGTCAAATTCTCATAAATATAGACTCCATGAATTTCCCATGAGAGAAGATTCATTATGTGAAAACATTGATGAGAGAGATGTTACATTGAGTTATTTCCTGTACTATGTCTCATTTCTCCTTCATTTATTAATGTATTTGAGAAATACTGTCTTATTTTTTCTGGGCCAATATTCCTATCTCAAGATCAACTTTTGCTTTGAATGTTAATGAAACTAATTTGCTAATTTTTGCAAAGAAATGGTAGCCTAATTAATATTTTAATCATAATGTTCTCTGAATAATTACTCATAAAATAGTCATCTGTTATTATTCAATAGCATATATTTTTGTAAGTGAAAGCTATACTTTGAAAACTTTAGGTAAATTATATTTTACATTACCAATTTATACACTTTTTGTAAGCCTGTATTATTCTAAGTATATAGGCCATTATTTAGTTGTATTAATAATATGTTTCATATCAATTAGAATGCCCATTTCCAATATACAATTAAGAAACAATGAATCTATAAGAAGCCTATGTATTAATAATTTTTTTAAACTGAGGGATGAGAGGCTCTGAAATTATAATACAAGTATATATCACACACAGAAAACTTGCTAAAACTGAAATAGTCTTAAAATAAAATACACATCATAAGTTATTAAGGAACAGAAGGTTGTTAACCAAATCATTCCTTCATGACATTAAAATTATACATTTATGGGATAGAGCTACAACTTACTGATTAAGAGTGGTTTGTGGCCTTCCAGTGCCCTGCTTTGAGCCACCTGAGGAATGGGGACTCCTCACTGGGGAACCCATGCCAGCTGACTAGCCCATCCAGAGTCTGTCAGCATCCTAGGCCTACCTCCATCACTGGAGAGGGTAATAGTTGGCCCATTTCCAGCCTACCTTCCAGGGCCCTTCTTAGTGCCTCCTGAGGCCTGAGAACTGAGCACACATGGGGGAACCTGTTGCAGCAGGCCATGCCTATCCAGAGTCCTCAACTGTCCAGAGTCCTCCACCAACAGTGGGATCCCAGCCTCCAGTGCCCTGGTCAGAGCCTCCTGAGAACTGGGGCTATGCACAGGGTAACTGGTCCCAGCGACCAGCACATCCAGAGTCTGCCAATGTTCTAGTCCCACCTCTACTCACTGGAAGAGAAGAGCCATCAGAGTACTGGACCTGCTTCCACCCACCAGAAGAGAACCTTTGTCCTGTACCCAAAAGAAAATAGAGAGAACCTACTAGAAATCACTGGAAGAAGGGATGGTTAGGCCACAGTAGAAGAGCATAGTCAACAACAGAAAATCAATGTGATGCCACCAGAATCTAGAGACTCCACACCAGCAAGACCTGAACATCCCAACACAGATGAAGCAGAAAGAGAACAACCCTAAAAAAAACTTTATGATGATATGATCTATACCATCAAAGATGTAATGAGAAAATCCCTTAAAGAAATGGAAGATAAAACAAACAAACAAAAAAAATTAAGAAATGAAGGAAGTCAAAAAAACAATTGCAAGAAATAATTCAAACAGTGCAAGGCTTAAAAGCTGAAGTTGATACTAAATAAATAAATAAATAAATAAATAAATAAATAAATAAATAAGGAAATAGAAAAACTAGGTAAATGATCAGGAACAACAGATACAAGCATAATCAATAGAATCAAAGAGATGGAGGAGAGAAGAGAGAATATCAGGACAGAACATCCACTAGGTGAAATACATTCATTGACCAAAGAAAATCTTAATTCCAACAAATTTCTAACACAAAATATCTAGGGAATATGGAAAACCATGAAAAGGCCAAACATAAGAATAATGGGTATAGAAGTTGAAGAACCCACTTCAAACGTCCAGAAACATATTCAACAAAATCATAGGAGAAAAATTTCCCAACCTAAAGAATGATATGCCAATGAAAGCACAAGAAGTTTACAGAACACCAAATAAACTGGACCATAAAAACAGTCTTCATGCCACATAATAATCAAAACAGAATAAAGAAAGAATATTAAGAGCAGTAAAGGAAAAAAGGCCAAGTAACATATAAAGGCAAACCTATCAGAATTACAACTGACTTCTCCATAGAAACTTTGAAAGCCAAAAGGTCCTACAGAGAGAGAAACCTGATATTCCATGACAAAACCAGATTTAAACAATACAAATCAACTAATCGAGCTCTACAGAAAGTTCTTTAATGAAAAATCTGACCCAAGGAAGTTAACAGCATCCACAAAAATATAGGCAATAATTACACTTTACCAACACAATAAAGAAAAATTGGAGGAAATCCGTACACGATACCACTACCAAAAACAAATCCAAAATAAACAAGAACTAACAGTCTATGGTCATTAACATCCCTGAATATTAATGGTCTTAACTCACCTATAAAATGACACAGGCCAAAAGAATTGATATGAAAGCAGAATCCATCTTTCTGCTGCATTCACAAAGTGCACCTCAATTTCAAAGACAGACGTTACCTCAGAGTTTGGATTGGGAAAAGATTTTCCAATCAAATGGACCCAAGAAAAAAGCTGGTGTAGCTATCCTAATATCTAACAAATTGGACTTTAACTTAAAATTAGTTAAAGAGATGAAAAAGGTTATGGCTTATTCATCACAGGAGAAATCCATCAAGGTGAAGTCTCAATTCAGAATATCTATGCCCCACATACAAAGGCAACAACATTTGTAAAAGAAACGCTACTGAAACAGAAATCTCACAAAAAATCTGACATACTTATAGTGGGAGATTAAAACCTTAGAACAATTGGACAGAAACTTAGCAAAGAAACAAAGGAAGTAAAAGATATTATGGCCCAATAGGGTTTAACAAACATTTGTACAATATTCCAATCAAACACAAAAGAATATACATTCTTCACAGTACCACATGGAACTTTCTCTAAAATAGACCACATACTCACCAAAAGAGCAAACCCTAAATAGGTACAAAAAATTGGAATAAACCCCTGTATCTGATTAGACCACCATGCTTTAAAGTTAGAATCAACAAGAACACTAATTGCAGAAATCCTACAGACTCATGGAAATCAAAAAATGCGCAATTACACCAATCCTTGGTCAAGGAAGAAATAAGAAATAAATTAAATATTTGCTAGAATTCAATGAGAATAAACACATGAAGTACCCAAACTTATGGGACACATTGAAAGCACTGCAAAGAGGAAAGTTCGTAGTATTAAGTGCCCATAAGTAGAAACTGGAGAATAGTAACTCTAGAGAATTAACAGCACAACTGAGCACTCTAAAACTAAAAGAAGCAAACTCACCCCAGAGGAGTAGATGTCAGGAAATAATCAATTAGAGGTCTGAAAACAATAAAGTAGAAACTATGGGGGAAAAAAAAGAATCAATGATACAAAGAATTGTTTTTGAGAAAATCAGCAAGATCAACAAACATTTATCAAAACTAACCAAAATGCAGAGACAGAGAGAGAGAGAGAGAGAGAGAGAGAGAGAGAGAGAGAGAGAGAGAGAGAGAGAGAGAACACGTACCTTAATAATATCAGAAAAGGACACTGAGGACATTCAGAGAATCTTCAGGTCATGTTTTGAAACCCTATACTCTACAAAATTAAAACATTTAGGGGAAATGGACAATTTTCTGGTCACATATCACTTACCAAAACTAAATCAAGAATGGATAAGCAATTAAATAACCCATAATGGAGTATAAGCAGCCACCAAAATTCCCCCCCCCCCAAAAAAAAAAAAAAACAGCAGAGGTTGAGATGGTTTCAGTGCAGAATTCTACCAGAAATTCAAAGAAGAGCTTACAACAATACTCCTCTAAGTGTTCTAACAACAGGAGCAGAAGGTTCATTGCCAAACTCTTTTTATGAGTCCACAATTATCTTGGAACCCAAGCAACACAAAGACACACCTAAGAAAGAGAATTACAGACCAATATTCCTCATGAACATTGCTGCGAAAATATTCTATAAAGTACTGGCAAATTGAATCCAAGAACACATCAGAGAAATCATCCACCATAACCAAGAAGGCTTCATCCCTGTGTTGCACGGATGGTTCAACATATGAAAATCTGTCAATGTGATCTACCATATAAACAAACTGAAAAAGAAAAACCACATGAACATCTCACTAGATGCTGAAAAGCCTTTGACAAAACCCAACACCTCTTCATGAAAAAAAGTCTTGGAGATATCAGGGAATATAGGAATATACCTAAACATAATAAAAGCAATATACAGTAAACCAACAGCCAACATCAATCTGAATGGAGAGAAGCTTAAGGCGATTCCCCTAAAATCAGGAACAAGACAAGGCTGTCCTGTCTCTCCATATCTCTTCAATATTGACTTGAAGTTCTATCTAGAGCAATAAGAAAACAAAAGGAGATCAAGGGGATACAAACTGGAAAGGAAGAAGTCAAACTTTCAATATTTCCAGATAATATGAGAGTTCATATAAGTGACCTTAAAAACTCTATGAGGGAACTCCTAAGAAAGTGGCAGGATATAAGACTAACTCAAAAAAGACAGTAGCCCTACAATATACAGATGATAAAGGGGCTGAGAAAGAAATCAAAGAAACATCACCTTTTACAAGAGCCACAAACAACATAAAATGTCTTGGGGTAATGCTGACCCAACACGTGAAATGCCTTTTGAGTCCTTAAAGAAAGAAATTAAAGAAGATACCAGAAAATGGAAAGATCTCCCCTGCTCTTTGATAGGTACGATCAACATAGTCAAAATGACAATATTTCCAAAACATTCTACAGACTCAATGCAATCCCCAACAAAAATGTCAACACAATACTTCACAGACATTGGAACAACAATGCTAAACTTTATATGGAAAAACAAAAGACCCAGGATACCCCAAGCACCCCTAAACAATAAAGGAACTTCCAGAGGCATCACCATCCCTGACTTCCAGCTCTATTATAGACCTATTTTCCTGAAAACAGCTTGGTATTGGCACAGAAATAGACAGGTAGACAAATAGAATCAAATTGAAAACCCTGATATTGATGCACACACTTATGAACACCCAATTTTTTGTCAAAGCAGCTAAAACTATACAAAAAGCATCTTTAAAATTTGATAGTGGCATGACTGGACACTGACATGTTGAAGACTGGAGATAGATCCATATCTACTGCATGTACAAAACTTCAGTCCAAATAGATCAAAGACCTCAACATAAATTTAGCCACACTTAACCCCTTAAAAGAAAAAGTTGGAGGTACCCTTGAAAAAATTGGTACAGGGGGCCACTTCCTGAACAAAATACCAGACACTGATATGAACAATTAATAAATGGGACCTCCTCAAACTGGAAAGCTTCTGTAAGACAAAGGACACAATCACAAGACAAAATGGGAGCCCACAGAATGGGAAAATATCTTTAATAACTCCAAATCTGACCGAAGGCTGATTTCTAAAATATACAAAGAACTCAAGGTCCTACTTACTCAAACACTATATATTCAAATTTAAAAAAATGGGGTAGAGAACTTTCAATGGGTAAATCTATAATGAATAAAAGACACTTTAGAAAGGGCTCAACATCCTTAACCATCAGGGAAATGCAAATCAAAACAACTCTCTGAGATATCATCTTCCTCTAGTCAGAATGGCTAAAATAAAAAAAAAATATCAAAGACAGTTTATGCTGGAGAAAATGTGGAGAAAGGGGAAAATTCCTCCACTGGTTATGGGAGTGCAAACTTGCTCAGCTATTTTGGAAATCAATATTGCTGTACCTTAGGAAAATGGGAATCAGTCTACTACAAGATTCAGTAATTCTACTCTTAGGCATATACCCAAAAGATACACATTCATACGACAAGGATATCTGTTCAACTATGTTCATAGCAGTATTATTTGTAATACCCAGAATGTGGAAGCAACCTAAATACCCCTCAACAGAAGAATGATTGGAGAAAATGTGGTACATTTACACAATGGAGTACTACTTGGAAATAAAAACAACAGAATCTTGAGATTTGCAGGCAAATGGATGGAACTAGAAGAAACCATCTGAGTGAGGTAACCCTGTCACAAAAGGACATACATGGTATGCACTTACTCATACCTGGATTTTAGACATAGAACAAAAATTACCAGCCTACACTTCGCACTGACAGAAAAGCTACAAAAGAAAGAGAACCCTAAGAGACATACATGTTCCCCCACAGAAGGGTAAAGGGACAAGATATCCTGATCAAATTGTGAGCATTGGGGGAGGGAAGAGGGAGTTAGGAGGAAGAGAAGGGGAAAAGAAGAGTGGAAAGGAGGACAAGATAGAGCAGAAGATTGAGTCAGGGGAAGAATAGAGGAAAGCAAGAAAACTTATACCATATTAGAGGGAGCCCTTATAGGTTTAAAGAGATATCTATCACAAGAGAAATTTCCAGAGATCTACAATGATGACCCGAACCAACAATCTAAGCAATAGTGGAGAGGCTATCTTTAATGCCATTTCCTGATAATGGGATTGATGACTACCTAATAGTAAAGGATAGAAAATACAGCCTAATTCTCCAATGACCCCATGAAGCTAAAGTTTTGAAATACTATCAAAAAGTCCTAAAAACCTCAAATTCCAGACCCTGTCCTCTGCCTGTAAATAGGCGAAAGGTCTAGGAGCCTGCACAAATGCAGTCCTCCGGGGCTATAGAAAACTGATTCATCTATAAAGCACAGGCATGGATGATTTAAAATAATTGGTCTAAAAACTATAAAATGGTTTAAATTGTTTGGCCAGCACCACGTGGACTCTTGATGCTATGAGATAATTGTTTTGTGATGCATGGGCTTTGTTGTAAATTCATTAATGCTGTCTCAATTCTGCACTCAGGGTCCTCAGTCCTCTACCCCTGCATGGCATATTATGTAAACTCCAGTGCACTTGGAATAAAAAAATTCCTCTTGCAGTTTTCATCAAGACTGCTTTTCCTGAGTGATTTGGGGTGTCATCTTTCCTGAGTTGGAGTGTGAAGGTACACTGTGAGGGTCTTTCAATATACCATCCTACAGCCTTCATCCAGTAGCTGATGGAAGAAGAAGCAAATGTCCAGAGCTAAACACTTAGCTGAATGCCTGTAATCTAGTTGCAGAGAGGGAGAAGGGATGAGCAACGGGATCAAGACCAGGCTAGAGTTACCCACAAAAACTGCTGATCTGAAAAAGAGGGAACTCATCAACCCCAGTCTGATAGCTGGGAAAGAACCAGAACCCCTAAATGTGTGGGTTAGTTAGTATGACTGGACAGTTTATGGCATCTCTGGTAGTGAATCAGAATTTATCCCTAGTATACTAATGGATTTTGTGAGCCCATTCAACATAGAGGGATACTCTGTCAGCCTTGTCACATGGGAGAGGCCATTCTACAAATAATATGACAGACTTTCATGATCTCCCATGAAAAGCCTCACTCTTATTAGAGAGCAGAAAGGGTTTGGGATGGGAGTTGGAGAGTCAGGGGAGGATCGGAGGGTGTGGAAACTGGGATTGACATGTAAACCAAGCTTATTTCAAATTTAAATTTATATATATATGGCTGTTATGTAACCAGAATAAGTGTGAACCAAGTTACATAATTTAACTTGGAAAAAATAATTTTTTATACCAATTTTTTTATACCTCAACAAATATGAACAGTTAAATGTCCAACCATAGCTGTTTTACTCCTGTTATCATAGTTCATAACCACTATGTAGCTAGCAATCATTTGGGGGAAAACTAGAATTAAAAGGTAAAAACCCAGTTCATCTCATTTCTGAGAAGCAAATTCTGCTACAATCTGTGCTTGTCAAGCAATTCTCTGGTCTTTGCTTTGGATGGCATGCTCAGAATTTATACTTTCAATCTATAAGAAGTTCTTTTTGATAAGTCTTTATTCTTAACCTCACAGAGAATCAGAAATACCAGTGTAATGTAAATCCCGTCATTCTTAAAACCACATTTTTCTTAGCATAATGTCCAAAGTGTTTGATATGCTTGTTTTTTATCATTTCTAATACAGCAGGTGCTTCTGCTTCTTGTTTAATACTCTCAACATTATTCATTCATGCAGACTTTCTCCCTTCACTTAATCTTCTTTTTTTCGCCTATTGAGAGAATTCTGTTACAGAGATCAACATGCAAGAATGTAGCCCTTTTTCTTCTTCACTGAGATAACCTGCTGAAATATATTCTCCCCCTGCCAAGGCTACACTGCCTTCCAAGAAAGTAGAAGAGATATTCATAAAGTTCTTATGGTACTTTACAGACGTCCGCAATATTTGGATTATTATGTACATGCATACCTGTATTTAGATGTTTCAGTTTTCACACTAGTGATAATTCTCACTTTAGTAGAGTACTCACATAATAGAAGTATGAAGAATATTTGTGGAGTATGTGGACAGGTGAATTCCAAAAATGACTTCAATTCTTTCTCTTGCTTATGCTTATTCATTTTATTCTTTTAATTTTTATCTATATATTTCTTTAGTTAATATAAATAAAGTCCGAAAAATAATTGATTGGCATGTGTTTACCTCTATAATTACTTTTTCTACAAAAATGAAATTAGATAATGTTCTTTTTATCTTACATATTTTCTCTATATATTATATCTACATATAATGTTTTTATATTACTGATCCTATTTTCTAAATATTTAGAAAAATCAAAGTAACTAGGAGTAATAGATTGCTTGACAAAGTGTTCTTTTTTCTTTTAAGTTTCTTCTTCTCTCATATATATATTTTAATTTAAATTTGAAATTGCAGTTTCCCTTTCCTCCTCTTCTCCCAGTCTTTCCCACAAAACTTTCTTCTCCCCTCGTCCACTCCTTCTACTTTCTCTTGAGGACAGTCCTCCCAGGATATAAACCAAACAAACCATATCATGTTAAAATAAAACACACACAGAGACTACACACTAAACAAAACACACACACACACATCTGTATATAAATATATATATATATATATATATATATATATATATATATATAAAATGACACATAGAAATGTATGTTTCTTTTTGTTTTACAGGGAAGATTTTTTTATATTACCATGAGAGATGTGTGGATTTGTATAAACCAAGATGGAAGGTTTTGCTCATTTCTCTAAATTACAGGACTCAAGGTAAGTTATGTCTAGCATTATTCTTGTAGATAGACATACAGGTCGCTACTAAACACATTTTTCATAAGTTATGTGTTTACAAATCATGTATGACAATATTGCACAATAAGAAAAATAATATCTGAAGGTTTTAAACATTAAAATTCATTCTTCACTGTAGTCTATATAACTACAGATAATAATTTTATGAGAAAATTTCTAATTTCCCAGAAATAACAAATATAGATATTCTTGTACCAAGTAACAATTAAACATTCTTATATACGTAAGAGTTATTTAAGACAAATTTCCAAATAGGATGCTCAAAGTCATCTTCGCTGTGTAACTGATAAACACTGATGGAAATAGGCTAACATTAATAACATAATTTCACTTATATAAATTATGGTCTAAAATGTACCTTCAAAATATTGTTCTGTTATTAGGGAGAATTCCTTCAGAATTCAATATTTTTTTGATTTTTCTACATTTGTAATATATTCTCAAATATTTTCAAAGTCCAATCTTTATTAAATTATCTCAGTATGTTGAGGATGATGGATAAAAATGGGATCATTATCTTTGATTATCCAAGAAATATAAATAAATAGGCATCTATAAAAGTTATATAATTTGTATTGATTTAAAATGAATAATTTAACAAATACATTGCAAACTGAGTTCAATGAGAAAAATAATAAAACCACACACATATCATATAATCTACAAGTTGGACTGAATGGTTAGACTTTTAAGATTGGAGAGAGTTGGGTGTTCAGACGTGCAGTCAAATCTTTTGGAGGTAACCATTAGTTCTCTTTTTTTTTTTTTTTTAATTTTAAATTTTGAGGTTTATTTATTTATTTATTTTATATAACCAAGTCCATTTAAATGAAAACAAGCATTTATAGACAATATTTGGGAATTTTGGTGTTGTTCTTTCCAAACTACTTCCTGCTGGTAAGGGGTGCTGTCATGGGGGATTCAAAGAAGATTCAGAAATCCTGGCTGTAGTCTGTAAGGCTGCTTTGTCCAGCTGTTTTGAATGTAGGATCACCTTGTACTCTGTTTCAGGCGGTCTGGCGTGATCAATCCACATTAGTCTGGAAGGAATCCACATCTTTTTATTTTCTGTGGAAACAAAAATAGAAATCCTTTTCCCCAGTAACTTGTCCTTCAACTTAAATTTTGGAGTCAAAGCATTTTTTTAATTTAATTCATTATTTTACATGTCAATCCCAGTTCCCTCTCCCTCCCTCCCTCTCTTCTTCCCTCCCTTCCTTCTTCCCTCCCTCCCTCCCTCCCTCCCTCTTTTTTACCCTCTCTGCCCTCTCACATGCAGGATAACCACTCTCCTCTCCATCTCCCCCACCCCAAATCCAAATGTAGGGAATGGCATCCAGTTGGGGTCATGTAGATCTGTCAGGTCATGTGAAGTAGGGACTAGGGCTTCTCTCCTGTCTCTAGGTTAAGGCAGTTATCCCTCCATGGGGGATGTGTTAGCAAGGTCCTTTTGTGCACCAGGGATACATCGTGGAGCCACTGTCTGAGGTCTCTTAGACTGCTCAGTCCTTCTGTCTGAGACATACATACATATATATATATGTATGTATGTTTCAATAGATTTATTGGTAATGCAAGTCAAGCAGAGATCTCTGAATAACTCAATTATAGTACTCATTTTTTTTATCATTTATGAAGCCCTGGATTCGGTTTCTATTACCATCCCAAAAACCACAATTAGTGTCCAATATGACTCATAGTTGTGGAAAACTTCCATTCACTAAATATGTCTGATATTCACATTTGGAGAGTGCAGGACATGAACAAAATTCATAAAATAAACCAATAAAAATGTCTACCCTTACTAATTTCAAAGTAGAGAAAAGGATAGTTGAGTTTGCTAATTATAAGTGAAATAAGCAAATTTGCCATAAGTAGATACCTCACTCACTATTACTGTGAAAAGACACCATACCCAAGTCAACTCATATAAAAGTTAATACATAATAGTAACCTTATTTGCTGTTTCAGAGGCTTGGTCCATAATTACCTTGTGTGGGAGCATGGTTATGAGAATGGTATTGGAGCAATAGTTGAGAGCTTCATCTTCCTCAGGTATGTGTGTGTGTGTGTGAGAGAGAGAGGGGGGGGGCTAACTTGGGCTTTGAAACTCCCCTCTCACCTAGTTGATACCATTCCTTAAAAATGTCACAACTACTACAACAACTACAACAATATCAAACCTCCTAATCCTTCTAATCCTGCATTCAAATACATAAGCCTATGGGGACCACTTTTGCATCAACCCCCCACAGCAGGGCAGTAGGATCTGTGTTGGTACTCTATAACAATGCCAAGAAGGTTCTCCTCTGAACAGACTCTAAGAGGACTTTCAAACAATTCTTTCATTAGGCATCAGAACTAAAGAATGGAAATGTAAGAGAGTAGATGATCAAATATGTAGAGAAAGTAAATTGTTGATTGTTAGAAATATTTCCCACGATTTATATAATTTTAAAATATTTAAGTGGAAATGAAAATAACAACATATAACCAACTAAAACCTCATAGGAAAGAACTATCCTATGAAATATAAAGTAAATAAAAAATGAGGCAAAATAATAGTGGCTGACAGGTAAATCTCATGATAAATATAATTATACATCTAATGTGCATATAAAAATAACTTTAGTAGTTGTAAAATACTTTTTCAAACTTCCTTGAACAGCAAACTAACACAAAATAACTGAATATGGGTTTTACTGTTTTTAGGAAAATTCATTATTATTATTATTTTGGATTTTCCAGACAGGGTTTCTCTGTAGTTTTGGGACCTGTCCTTGAACTATCTCTGTAGACCAAGCTTGCCTTGAACTCACAGAGATCTCCCTGCCTCTGCTTCTGCCTCTTGAGTTTTGGAATTAAAGGCATGTGCCAACAACACCCAGCTTGTAAATTCATTATTAAATTAGTGCTCAAAACCTTATTGCTGGGTATATTTATTCTATACTCACAGAAAATTCATTGTTTTTGCTTTCTCTGCCTTGGCACTGCCAAACACAGGTTTTGAATCCTGTTCCTTGTCTCCCCAATGAGGACTGCACTCGACTGTTTTGGTAATGCCCCTGATAGATTCCATCAGATTATTGGAGTTCACAGTGTCCCCAGATGATAAGACACTGAAGCCTGGCTTTCTCTTAATGATCTGATGCAGTTCTTCATCTTGTCACACAGGAGAGTTAGGGAAACAGCTAGGTCTATGGAATCTACATATGGTTCACAACAATCAACCAAGATAGTGAAAGTACTAACCAATGACAATCAGAAGAGTATGGATCCATGCTCAGTGGATTTTATACATCCTTTTGACAGCAGCTTTCTCCTCAGCCAAGGATAGTAACCTCTGCTTATATTCCTGCTTTAAGTCTTGCCCATGCCTCTGGTAAACCTTAAGTAGCCGGGTAGCTGGTACATTTTTCGAGGCCTGGGGTGAATTTGTTAACAGCAGGATACAATTTCAGCAAACTATACAGAGGAGAGCCCTTTGTCTCTGTAGCCAGATTAGTCAGAATTTTGATAGTGTGGTCCCTGTTTTCCTAGAAGAGATATTCAAAGCCAAATACCTCATGATTTTCTTCAGAATATCTACCATCTTCATGGCATCATGCTTGTTAAGGAAAGAAGAAACCAGTGCCACCTTCCTCCCTTAGTCTTCTTTCCTCTGCACTGCAGAATGTATGTAAAATGAGGCTATCCTAAAATCCCTATTCCAAAGTTCCATGAAATAAAGGAAATAACATGCATGGAATTGTAAGAAACAATAACTACAAAATAAAAATACTCTTTATGGGAAATGTATCTTAAATAAATGATGGAGTATTAGGTCTTTCAGGGTCAAGCAGGAAGTGAGAAAAACTAGAACTCCTATATCAGCTTTACAATGAATAATTAAAGTATGTGCCGGTGTCATGGAAACATGGCAGTTTCAACCTTCTTTCATGAAACTCAGTGGAATTAGAGTAGTAACCACTTCTAGAATGTAAAAGAAGGGAAATACAAAAAAATCAGAAACTAAAATATAGAGGACAGGACAGTGGGCTTCTAAATGGACAGAGGTAAAAAACTGAAATCATACCCTTGATTTCACCAGCTCTCAGTTCACATTAAGTTCCACCATTTCTGAGACATCAGGGAACTATTCCATTACACTGCAGCTAAAGTCACTTCTCTCCACAAATCTAGCAGAAATAACAATGAGGAAACACATAGTCACTTGCTCCTTCCCTTCTGATCTTTGAAAATTTTTAATGGTCATCCTCTGTGGCAATATAGAAGAATTAATATTTAGGTTTATTTTAGGAATTAGGTTGGTTTAGTAAGATAACACTTGTGGCTGTGCTCCAAAATCAATGATGTCACTAGAGTTTTCATCTCAATTTCATGTACAAGGCATGGTTACTTGTTGAGCAGTCATTAACTCCACTTGGAGAAATGCTGCTTACAATTAAGGTACCATGCTTTTCTAGGACATTGTTTTATTTCATAGGCATCATATCTTGGCAGAGCCCTTGATTGCTGTCCATCTTTAGAAGCCTGAATATTGTCTATTGGTACCATGAAAGCTAGTTTTCAGACAGGAAGTCTACAGATAAAAATTTGTCTTGATCAGATCCTCTGTGTTCTCAAAGTACATGGTGCTTTCAACAGTTGGGAGGCAAGGTACACAGTTCTGTGTTATATAACACAATTCCGGTACCTAAAGCTTAGGGGTAATAGTGGAAGATAATAAATGCGCGAAGAACATGATGTTTGCATTGAGATTACATCTCTAAGTTGTGTGAGAAACTGCAAGCATGAACTTTGTCAACCTTGAGCACCTAAATAGGAGCTCAATTAGATGAGGTCAATAAACATGCTGACATTACAAAGGGAGAGCTTTCCTATGTTTTCACAGGAAAAGCTGGAAAAGGGTAAAGAGGGTAAAAATGTTGTAAACACAGTACTTAGGTAGAAAATTCTTAAAAATTATATTTTTGCATACAGGTAGATTTAGCATACAATTTAGGTTGTGAAACTAATCATTACTTCTTATATACAGATCCAAACATGGAGAAAAGATGTAGTTTGAGAGTAGAAATAGGTTAGTACACAGTTCAGAACAACGTTCCAGTATATTTGAAAGAATGAACTTTTTATGCTACAACCATAAAATGAAGTTAGTAGCTGTCAAGGCTTTCTAAGTCATCAGAAGAGGAAAGTCTAACCTTTAATCACAGGCTTTAGGACTTTAATTATTTGTCAAAATTATTATATTATATTATATTGATGGAAAGAAATGAGAAGTAACACACTTGTATTTTGTCAATATTCCTATGGAAGTAATATTATGAAGGAACACTACTATTTTGATTTAATGTTTTGAAAAAAAGCCTGGTAAATTAAAATATCCCAAACAAAAATTTATTTTTTGCTTTTATTATTAGACAAATTGTTCAGAATTGCAAGAATACATATTTATATAAAAAATTGGTGAAATTTTAACCCACAATAAATCTATATCTTCTACATTAGTAGTTCACAGAATTTTAATTCTGCATTGGGGAATAATAAACAAATATGACTTACAATTTTTATTTGGAATGATGCTAGCACCATCTGATTCACTTCTCAATGAATGATTCCATGAGATTAAATAAAATTGCATTTCCAGTTACTTGTTTAGAGGAATCCCTTAAAATACCGATTTATGATATGTCTTACATACACTGAAGGTCACAGTAAATTATACACAATAAATACAGTATTTTAAATGTAACAAAAAAATTTTGATTGGCATTTTGTTCCTATTTGTTTCATATCCTTTACTTCATGTAGAAATTTCAGTCCTTTTTAATATAATATTTTGACAGGGTATCTATATTATGTTCCACCAAATGATGATTACTTTTGAAAAAAACAAAAATTACAATTTTATGGCATTTCTCATATCTACCTGAATGCTGACCCCTAGTTATTATATTCTATGAGATGTTGGATGAGGAAAGAAGGACATACTTTAAAAAAAAAAAAAAACTACTGGTCTAAAGAAATGGCTGTGTGTCCTCTTGAATTCTAGAGTCACCATGACAACCAAGAAAGTGGGGGAGTTGCTTAGCAACCAGTAACATTAATGAAGAGATTACCAAACTTTATTTCAAAAAGAAATCTTGGAAGGACTTCAGGAAATGAAATACATTTATACTCAGACTCATTTATGGTACACACTGAGAAAAGTTTCACAGAACTATAAGATAGAATGTTTCATATTTAAGAAATACTAATTGAATATTTTACCAGGTATTTCAACATTTTTATTAATAAACTATTTATTGAATATATGGAAATATATTAAAACACTAGCATTTTTTATAACTTGATTAAAGCAAAAAATAACTGTATCATAAAATCTATTATGCTATGTTTTGTCATTTTGGATGGGTCATATTTTAGTTTGGCTGAATGATTCATAATTTCTAACATAGATGGTATCAATTATCTTTCATTTCAGAGGTTTTTCTTTTGATTTGAGAGGCATGCACTAGTCATACTAACTCCATAAGTTTAAGGTGACTACAATAGTCTTTCCTCACTGAATGAAATTTCATCAGTAATTCATTCTTTTCAAGACATACACTTTGACAAATGGCCCATGCATGATTTATCAGGATTTCAATTATGTAATAATACCCAACTGGATCTCAAAGACAGGAAAAGCACATTTTTAATATTATTATGCTGTTTAAGTCATATGTGGTACTTTAATATATACATAAGCTTATTAATTCAAGTATGATTTCCTCCATTCCCATGCATTAATTAGCATATCCTTTTGTAACAACAAAACAGTATGATCATCACTGCCCTCATTTTTGTATCGTAGCATTCCTCAATAATGCAGATGCATATCTTCAAATGCAACATAATGTTAATAACAATGGGGAATTATAGTACATAAGGATAAGAATTCTCAAAATAGATCTCACAATTATAATCCCCAATTTAAAATGAATCATTTGAGACTATAAATTGTAGTCAACACAGATTACTGAATTCAAGTATCCCTTTTATTTCTGCGCTCTTGACTGGAACTAACGGAACTTAAACAACTATTCCTCAGGACACCTTAAGTTATTAAATCAGTAAGTCCCCTTGTTTACAGCTGTTGGTTATTAACATATATTGAACAAATAGATTATTGTTATAAGGAAAGTATTTAATATCCTTAATACTTTCATTCAAATAGACCCATGAAATTAGGAATTTCTTTGTTGATCCTTGCATATGATGTTATAAATTGTTTGTGTTTGTTATTGTCTATGATATTCATGACAATAAGATATTCTCAAGTGTAAATTCAGGTTGTCTTACACTAAAACAATTATTTTTATAAAATTAAGTCAAGGACATCTTATGTTAGATGACCTAAGGAATAGGAAATGCTTATACTTCAAACTTCAATTATTTATTAGCTTAAGGATTTCTCTTTAAACATCAGGAAGGAAACTGTAAGCAAATCAAAGACTAACCCAAACTTAAGGTCTATAGACTATTATGAAGGGTAATGCATATTCTGTCAGATGGAGTTATTAATTTCACAGCATATGTCAAAGTATTTTATCTTATAAATAGATATTTTTCAATTTAAAAGTCACTTTTAAAGAGCATTGAAAGCATTTATTTTGTAATATGTTCATTACTGGCTTTTCTGAGATTTAGATCTTTTTTTCTGTGTCTCACAGACTGAAATTGAGTTGTTAGCTGGATTGACCCCAAATAAAGAGTATCAAATTTATTTTTGTTTTTTATAGTAACACATGGACACAAAGGGCTGATTTTGTTTGGAATTCCTTCCTTCATTTCTTCCTTCCTTCCTCCCTTCCTTCCTTCTTTGTTTCCTTCCTTCTTTCCTTCCCATTGTTTTATGTTTTCCCTCATCCTATTTTGTTTTTCCTCCTTCTTCCTTTTCTTCACCCTCCTTATCTTCCTATTTTGTTAATATGATTTTCCTTTAATTCATAATGGCCAATTGTGTCCATTTTATTTTAACAGTGTCTTCCTAATATTTAGAGCATCACTCAAACCATATGCAATTTGTACTGTCACCTAGAATACCAACAATCTTTTGACACTAACAAGGAAAAAAACATTTTGATTTCTAGTATCATGTTAATGGACTGGGCTTTTAGTAGAGCCTTCCTGTCTTAAGCTTAACTAGAACTGTGATGTCACTTTAATAGACAAGTCAGACACTAGAAATTTATGCAAATACAGTTCATTATGTGTTAGTGTACAATGGTACTTACTTGGAATATTGTCTTGTTTAATATTATATTTCTGTGATAAGGCATCACAAGCAAGGGAAATCTTATAAAAGAAAGCATTAAAATGGGGCTGACTAACAGTTTCTAAGAATCGGTCCATTATCCTCATGGCAAGAATACAGTGTCATGCATGCAGGCATAGTGCCGAGTTTATATCCTATGTCACAGATAGGGAGGGAGAGAGGCAGGTAGAGAGGCAGACGGGGGGGGGGGGGTCCTAGCTTTAGTGTTTGAAACTTCAAAGACCAACCCTAGTGACATACCTCTTCTAACAAGGCCCTATCTGCTCCAGCAGTGCCACAGAACTGAATCCTTTCAAACAATTTCACTAACTGGTGAGCACTTACTCAAGTTTATGAGACTGTGGGTTCTATTATAATTCAAATTATCAAAATACCCATAACTATAATACTGGAGAATATTATTTAAATAATATCTGATCATGGGGGTCAAATTTGAGAATTTCTAACTTCTTTTAAAATAAACAGAGAAGAATATAGTAGTATAATTGATAT
Source organism: Phodopus roborovskii (assembly GCF_943737965.1). NCBI lineage: Eukaryota > Metazoa > Chordata > Mammalia > Rodentia > Cricetidae > Phodopus > Phodopus roborovskii. The sequence continues at coordinate 28,247,310 of NW_026126410.1, forward strand.
ATCAGTAGTGTATGTCCAGAATTAAATGACATGTGATATTTTCTTGATTTACTGCATTTATTTTGTTTTTAAGTCTTCACAATTAATGTTTTCAAAATTCATTAAATATTCTAATTAATTAGCTTTTTAACTCTGTATCTCTATTATTTATGAAAAGCATATAATTTTTGACATAAACAGTCAAGACTTTGTTCCTTCAATTAGTTGTGTCTTCACACACAAATCATTGATTCTGTTTTAAGAGAAAAATGATGGTGTTTTTCTTTTATTTAAATTAAGTATAATATTTTATTGTCATGTCCATCAAAATTGTCAAAGGAAATATATACCTTTCGTGAATCTTAAAGCTCTTGTGCATAGCATTGATTTAGAGTTTTTGGGATTCCTCATTATTTTATTAGAAACTGAAATTCATAACAATCTGGAGGAAACAGGCTTCAATTTTAAGATATATTTTCAGCAATGGCAAGTCACTGCTATATTTAAGAAAAAGAAAAGGCTATATTTTTATTACATGAGAATAATTAAAAGATGAGGAGAGGATGGGAGGAAGAGAAAGAGGGAGAGGGAAGGGGTGTAGGTGAGTGATAATTACCAAGTCCTACATTACAAGGTTGAATACACAAAACAATGGAAGTTGAAAAAATTAAGAACAAAATCAACAAAATTTGGGTCTTAAGTCCTACTCTGGCCTCACACAGTGATAGCTGCAGAAGGGTGAAGAATATTTTGGGAGTAAGGTTGAAGTAACAAGAATCAGCAGGCAAATGGAAAGAGGCAATGAGGAACCTATGGTGCGATTACACACATGTATCACTTTTGGGTATATAAGAAAGGTGACTTTGTGAGTCTAGAAGTTCTCTAGTTGTAGTTTATTTTTTTAAAAACCTGTAGAGAAAGTTAGAATATTTCACAAGTTATATATTAGAGTGATAAAAGCCTTGATCATGGCTGTTGGAAGAGATCCTTAACTGGTGTATGCTGTATGAATTGTTATTTCTTGATAACATGGAGTTAACAGCTTGAGAAAGCAATTCTGACTTCAGTGTAAGAAAAAAGCTATACAGTTGACCAAGGTCCTCTCTCATAGGTGGAAAGTTTGTGTAATTGTAATGTTTGTGAGTATTCCTCTGTTTGGATACTAGATGACAACTTCATCTTTGTGTGCACATTTAATCTGTCCCAAAAGTAGTGAGATTCATTTAGAAACCTTTTTAAAAATTTATTTTTTATTATTTATTCTAATGAAGTGTTATTTTACATGAAAACTACAATTAGTATATTCATTAGAATTAGAAGAATTCTGTGATGTATTATCTTATTTCATTCTTTTGTGTCTCACCCTCTCTCATTTTACACACACACACACAAACATAAACACACACACATGTTTTTAATTCTTCTTGGCAAGATACATGTATTTTTTAAGTATTTTTCTTAGCTAGTAAATATTTCAGTATATTTGTTATGTATTTCACTTCTTAATAACAAAAATTGAATCAAATATATATATATATATATATATATATATATATTGAAAAACAAAAGAGGAAACAAAAGTAAATTATTACTTGTCATAGATTTATTCATAATGTCATTGATTAAACTTTGTTATGATACATTTCTCTCCTCACTTTTCTGTGATTAATCAATATATACATTATCAATTTGCTATTGGAGTGAGAGTAAAATCTAAACCAATTTATCGTGCAAAATCTTAAGGTATAGTACTCATGAACAACTTTCAGTACTGGTTTTATTACTGTCACAAAATTACTAGGCAGAAATTGAAGTGGAAAAATGATGACCTCCAGAATAAGATATCCCAGGGAGAGAATTAATGTCAAGATAATTACATGGTTCACAGTCAAGGCTGTATGGTTATTAGCAGCTCCAGAGAAGCTAATTAAATAAGTCAAAAGTGTGTTTAAGTCAGTTAAGTCGGAGGGATGCTATGACTTCTGAACAAATAGGTAACAGCTCAGAGTTGGGGCTGTACTCACTGATCAAAGGAACTGAAAGTTATATCACACTGCCTAAAATCACATGCAGTAAAAAATGCCAGTAAGTCCCTTTTAAGTACGATATGAGCAAACACTCATTATTATTACTAATAATTCACTCTGACAATTGGATAGGTTATTCATTTCATTATATTATGAAGATTATTTTAGAAAATTATCTAATTTTTAGCAATTTCTTATTCTTTTCATCAATAGATATAATTTTTAAAAAACAAACACAAAAATTCTTATATGAATCCAATAAAACAAGGAGAATATAAGATGCAGCCAGATGGTGAGCAGATTTAAGAAAGAACTAAACTAAAATTTACTCACTGATAACAGAGTAAAACAATAATATATTGACTTAACTCACTGTCTACATACCATCCAAAATGTAAAGCATAACCTCAGGTTACACCAGTAAATTAGTGTCCCACTTGGGTTTTATTTTATTTTAATTGCTTTATACTTAAAAATTTAAATGACGTATTTGATGAATTTTTGTATTAATTACACATTGTGAATTGTATTTCTTTCTTTGGCTATCAATTGTTTTTAAATGAGCTGTTCTGAACAGATATTTTTCATATTTTATGAAAAATTAAAGAAGATATATTAATTCCTCTGAAAGACTCTACCAGGGAAATCCTACAGCTGGTAAACACCTTCAGCAAACTAGCAGGATACAAGATAAACTCAGCCTAGATATAGTGGGAGGGCTTTGGTCAAAGTGATATGCCATACTGTTGACTCCCCAATGGGAAGCCTTACCCTCTCTGGGGAGTGGACAGAGGTGGGGAAAGATAGGAGAAGAAAGAGGAAGTGTGGGTGTGTGGAATGGGATTGGTATGTAAAATAAGAAAAGTTTTTTTAAAATAAAAATTGATAAAAACAAACAAAAATGATTTAGTTTCTTTAACAAATTTAGATTCATCTCAAAATGTCTAAACCATCAAAAATATAATTCCTCTTTGCTCAAGGCTATTTCAACTGGAAATTAAAAGACACCTTATGATTTGCTGGAACTTGATAAACAGAAATTATATGTGTGACATTTAGTGAATTTTCTTAAAGAATCTCATATATAAGGGTAAAACAATTGAAAAGTACTCAAACCATCTGATTATGACAAAATACTGGACATTTTAGGGCAAGAAATATTAAAATCACATGTATTTAAAACCACAAAGAAAAGATGGTTATGCTTAATTTCAATGCACATTCTATCCAGAAAATTCTCTGACTTTCAGCAAAGTAATTGCTGCTACTCTTCTGAACTTTAGCTACCTGTTATTAACTCAGTAGGAAATTCTAAATTGTAACTTTCCCTGAAGTCAGTGACTCACAGAAATACATGAGCTCCTCCTTCTAATAGAAAGAACAGATACTCCCCTCCTTCCTTCTCTAAACATAAGGGGCTGAACATGGCATGTAAATGGTAGGTGTACTTTTGGGCTCAATAGTTCACTTAGATTCGTGAAAAGTTAAAAAGTCGGCAGTAAATACAACGTTTTAGATTTAATTGTTAGTTTGTACCCATACTAAATGTAGACTGCCATAGGTACAGATAAATAGCAAAGGCAATATATTTAAACAAAACTTTCAGGAAAGAGAAAAGTAAACTGTTTTTGTTCAATTTAGAGTGGCACCCATTGAATAGCAATTGTGTTTTCTTACTGTTAACTCTCCATGATATAATCATCAAACACGGATGTAACAAGTTGTATCAGGAGTAATTCTTTGCCTCTCTAAATTGGAGTTCCTACAAAGCAAAAAAAAAAAAAAAAAAAAAAAAATCATACCAAGTTAAAGAAATTGCAAATCCCCTTATATATTTCTAACTTACTATAGAGACCTGGAAAATGGAATATACACAGCCAAGTAATAACAAGTGTTTTTCTCTTCTTTTCAGTTTTTAATAGTATTTAGTTAATCTTGTTAATTTAATACATGTATATATAATAATAGTGATGATATCTAGATGCCATTTTCTCCCTAAATCCCCCAATATGATATCCAAACATTTCTGTTCACATTTCATATATTTTTAAAAGTAATCAACACTGTTATATTAAAACGTAACTAATAATTTTACCCTTTCACTCCCCTTTCTATAATCACTTCATGTACATCTTTGTTGCCTGAGATGGATGAAAGAAATAAGATATAGAAAATGTTGTGGCATTTACTCTTCTTAATTTGTACTTATTATCCATCTCTGAATATGGTTTTGAATACATTTTTCATTTAGTCAAAATCTAGAATGTATTTTTGGAAGAGCTTCCACCAATCCCAAAGCTCAAATCATGATCAGACAGCAAACTAATTTTATAACAAATCTTTACTTGCTTAGGCGTTAAACACTTACCTATGGTCTCCATCAATCTGGAGTACACTCTATTATTCATGAATTTCTATTTTTTCAGTAACTTTAAATTTCATGAGACCATTTCTAGCTTGGAACAAATTAACTAGACAATTCAAATCCATGTTACCGATAATTGGCTCATACAATTTGCTGTCTTTATTAATTTTAAGCTGATGATATATTTTGAACAAGCAATATTCTCAAATTTTGGATTCTAACACTTTCAGACTGACTATTTAACAGTAACCATGGTCACATAATTTGCAACATAGGTTATCTCTTTGTACTTTAACCACATGCTTATCTGTCAATTTGTGTTCAAGTATGTGTATGTAATTATCTTTATTTCCCTCCTCTAAATTTCCTGGTGTTCAATACCATAGTGTCAGTAAGAAAACATTTTCAAGATGTGTGCCACATAATGTCAACCTGTAAAACATAATACTGTACACAAGCTGTGATATACCTTACAATAAATTTGTTGTTTTGACACACTGGTATGCATTAATAGAGGTACTTGTTGAACTGAATATCACTCATGGGAAGGACTAGACAATTAGTGCTAAAGGTAGCAAAATGATTATTAATAGATTAAACTTTGAGATGGAAAGAAAAATTATGACTTGAAATTATCTTTTGTTTATATGATAAAGTATATGCATGAAAGCGTATTTGCTTTAGCATCTCATGTTTATAGTGTTATTTGTTCTTATAGTGATCCTGGGACTTTTCAAGATGTTTCATACTTTAAGCTTTCTGATACTTGAATCATAATATTTGCAATAATAACTGTTCTCACACACTTCAGTAGGAGGGTTTACTCTGAAAATATGTACCATGTTATTAAAAAGGAAAATGCTTATGTGGAAATGTCAAATTCTTTCTTTTAGTTTCATCCTTGATCAGTATCATGATACAAGTTTGACAACTGAGCAGAGTAATCATTTCATGGATATTTTAAGTAACATTTGTTTAATATATTCTGTTATTCTCAGAGATCACAAAAAACAGTTAATGAGTAGAACAAAAGAATATTGTCTCAAGATGAAATTAGTTAAATAACCTTAATCTTTTTATATTTTATTATAAATCATCTCATTTTAATATCAATTCCACTTTCCTCTCCCTCCCTTGTCTCTCACCAACCCCTCCATCCCATCCCCTATCCATTCCCAAGGGATGATGAGGCCTTCCAGGAGGGTTCATCAAAATCTGTCAAGTTATTTGGGGTAGGGTCTAGGCCCTACTCTACATATCTACGCTGAAAGGGATTGGTCTCCTGAAGTCAGTTCATGCACTAGGGATATATTTTCCTTCAACTGCCAGAGGCCCCACAGACTGCCCAGTCCTCCTAGATGACATTCATGGGGTTAGTTCAGACCTACATTGGTTCTCCAGCTGTCAGACTGGAGTCCCTGTGCTCCTACTTGCTCAGATCAGTTGTTTTTGTGGGTTTTCCCAGCCTGATCTTGACCCTTTTGCTTATAACTCCTCCTTCTCTGCAACTGTTTTCCAGGAGTTTGGGTCAGTGTTTATCTGTCGGTGTCTGCTACAGTTTCCATCAACCACTGGATGAAGGCTCTAGGATGGTGTTTAAGGTAATCATCAATCTCATTATAGGGGAAGGCCATTTAAGATAGTCTCCACTATTGCTTAGATTCCTAGTTGCGGTCATCCTTGTGGATCTCTGTATAATACCCTAGTGCCAGATTTCTCTTTGAAACTATAATGGATCCTTCTATTGATGTGTCTCTTCTTTTTCTCCTCTATTCATGTCACCATTCAATCCTCCTGCTCCCTCATGTTCTCCTCCCCCTCCTTTATCCCCTCCCTCCCTCCCCATGTTCCCAGTTAGTTCATGGGCTCTTGACCCTTTCCTCTTCACCAGGGAACCATGTATGCCTCTCTTATGGCCCTCTATGTTTCCTAGCTTATCTGGAGATGTTGATTGTAATGTGGTAAACCTTTGCTCTATGCCTAATATCCATGTAAGAGTGAGTACATACCAATTTTTGTCCTATGGCTCAGCCATTAAGGGCTAGGCTCACAACCAAAAGACAATCTTAATCTTAATTATTGTAATTAAAATAATCTAAATATACCTATTAAACATTCATATTATGTGATACCTCACTGATTTATAGCAATTTAATTAGAGAATACATAAACTATGTACAAATGAATACATCATTTATGAGGAAAACCACAGTGCAGATTTTTATTAGATTTGTCATTTTAAAAGAAAACCAAGTTCTTAAATTTACATTGCATGATTACTATACAAGAAAGAATATTGTTTATGTGAATTTAAAATGTCTGCATAACAAAGTTCATAATAGAAACAAACTATGAAAAAAATCACACAGTAAAACAACTTTGTCAAGCTGCCTTATCAAAACAAACATACAAGAAAAAGTACAAAGCCATAAAAAACTGAAGCATTAACACTAGTTTCCCAGCAGACTAGCACTTTAATTTTAATTTCAGACATATTTTTTAAATTCAGATTCACTTTAATTCCTTTACTCTTAACCAGTGAACTAGAACTCCAGCAGCAAATTCACTTTTTAGAAAAGCAGATCAGATCCTGGAAACATCACTCATCAGTTAAGAGAGTATTTGCTCTTGTATAGGACAAGTGTTTGCTTCCCAGAACCCATGTGATATATCTCAACTGCTTATAAGTGTAGTTCAAGGGCATTAGATGCCCTCCTATGATTTTTCCAGATCATGTAATTATGTGGTAAACATATACACCAGCATGATCAACTTTTAAATGCAAATACATATAAATTACATTTTAAAATAAATTATGACAAATATATAGGGCATAATATTCACCACACCAAGGAAGGGATGTAACATGTGGTTCTTTGACACAGTGGGTTCTGTGGCCCCTTCAGACCCAAGTAAACACACAAGACTTATATTAATTATGAGTCTGTTGGCTGATGACTAGGTCTTCTTATTGGTTATCTCTGTACTACTTATCTATTTGTATTAATCTAAGTATTTCCACATGGTTTTATTTTACCAATGAATGGCCCATCATATCCTACTTTCCGATCTCAAATTGCATCTCACTTTGCCTACCTTTCCCAGAATTCTCTTTATCTCCTACTCCCACCTATCTTTCTGCCTCATTGGCCAAACAATGTTTTATTCATCAACCAATAAAGGAAACATATACAGAAGGATATCCTCCAACAAAGGAACTTGTTTGAATTTCCATAGTATTCTCTTCCTCCTTACAATAATACATCCTCTAAGATAGTATTTATTCTCCTACAACCTCATGGAAATAGAAAATCACATTACAGATTATGGTACACATAGCTTCCTCATTCTGTATTATGTTCCTAAAGTACTGTTGAAAGTATTAGTCATTCAAAATCCTCCATTGTTGTATGAATCCACAGAATTTGTACATCTATACAACTGTATTTCAGGAGTTCAGGTCAGTGTTTAACTGTGGGTGTCTCCTTCTGTTTCCATCAGCTATTGGGTGAAGGTTCTAGGATAGCATATACAGTAGTCATCAATCTCAATCTCATTTAAATATACAAATATTATCAACAACAAAGAATTTGTACAGCTATCCTTTTATTTGTTAGTGTTCAGATTCGTATGCACTTGTAAAGTTTCTGGGGAATATACATGTTTTAAGTGTTGTTTTTCCATTGTTAAATATGTATGAGTTGCAATTTAGGAGAGCCTTCTGGTGTTTTGTTTGCATTATGTATTTGACATTACTTTAAAAATCTTAGATGATTAGCAACTGGTTATACCAATTTATTGTTGATATATTAATTATAAGTTGCAATAATAATGATATTAAGCATGAAGTAGATTAATTTTAATGTTTCTTTGTATGTTTGGGTAGCAATAATAAAGTGCTAGTATGTCAGCTTGAGACATATCACCACTCTCATAACATTAAATAAACTGTTGCAGATACTCCTTTTAGGACATTGTTATCTTTTCATTTGATTTCATAGTATTATAATAGGAAATTTGGAGATAAATTCACTTTTGTCTGTTTTTAATATCTTACAAATAGCAAAGAAGGAGTGTTGCATAAAGCAATTGAAAACATTTTTGAGATGTAACTGGTCATTTCGGGAATATAAAATAATCTGTGGAGAGATTCTGTCAGCTGTATCATGAAATACAGTGTAAACACATTATTGATTGGGTGATGTTTATATACCACTTTAAAAGGAGGTTAGGTTTTCAAAAATGAATAGTTTTGAATCACCCACTAAATTATTTTAATTTGGAAGAATATCTATTTAACTTGAATTGTTTTAAATAAATATATAAGAAACTCTTCAGTGGGAATGAATAATCAACCCATTACATTTAGGAATATACATATTGTCCTGGCAAAAGCCTGGGTTGTTAGTGGATTTTATTTCTTCTTTCTCCTTTCTCTCTATCTTTCTTTCTTTCTTTTATTCTCTCTTTATTTTTTCCTTCTTTCTCTTTAAATAGACTTATTTGACATCTGGGCACCAATTTCCCTCTCCTTTTCTCCCAATCCGCCCTACCATCTCCCCTCTGTTCCCAGCACTCAATCTACTCCTCTTCAAATATTGTTTAGGGAAGGGAAGGTCATCCATGAGTAGGGAATCCCTTAGCCTACAACTCAATTAAGTGAAACCCATTACCTCTATAGAAAGTAAAAAATGAAACCAGGAAATAAAAAAAAAAATACAGCATAGTCATAGATGCTGATTTGCCACCAGAAGAAAGGCCTATATTATGCCTGTTATCATGCGTTCATTATGAACAATTCTTGCTTTCTCATAAGTGTCCAGATTTGATAATGGATTTTATGACTATCCTAATTACATTTCTGTTAGGCTGATGAAAAATTGGCAACTATTGTTGCCAATAGTTGCATAATTATGGCATCATTCATTGAAGTATGGGCAACAAATGAGTGTTAATGTCTATAAAGTAGAATGAATCTCCCATCTTAAACAACCATTAACTGTCAACAGCCTTTCTGATAGAGTTAGGATCTTAGTGTCCTGTTAGTGATCTAAACTGGGATTTTGACTGACATGGTCTTTCACAGTCCTTTTTCAGATGTGTGGGTTAATGTGCACACACCTATGCAATGCCCAGGAGTCAGTACTTTATATCCCTTCTCACCGTAAACTGCTTTTTCATATTTCTACACTAACTTTAATGACGTTCCCTAAACCTTGATTTAGTGTAGGTTTATATAAATGACTCACTGTGGCTGAGCAATCAGTTATTTGTATTATTTAATTTGAACAGTTGAGATTTTCTTTCTCTTTTATTTTTTATTATTTTTTCTTATTTTACATATGGACCCCAGTTCCCTCTCCCTCCCTTCCTCCCTTCCTTCCTCTCTCCCTCCCTCACATGCCCCCTGACCACCCTCCCATCCCATCCCCCCGCCATCCACAAGGAGGGTGATGCCTTCCAGGAGCAATCAACAAAATCTGTCTCAGTTGAGATTTTCAGTATTAACAACTACCCTGTGAAAACATAAGCTTCCCTGAAAAGGTAGGAGGTAGCACATATCCAAAAATAAAAACATAAATATTTATCTGGGAAGTGTATGACAATTTAGCAAATGAAGATTTTTCTAGCAGAACCTGTGATAGTCCCAGTTATGTGCTTTTGATTGGGCTTATGGTAACAGAGATGAAATCTCTCCTATGGAGCAGTGATAATATCCATTCTGATAGCCATTGGTACTCCCCATAAATATCATACCACTATTTCGCCAAGGACACATCTCACCAATTATGTTACTATTGTATCATGCATGGGTCAGAGAACATTGATGTCTGCCCTTATTTGCCATATTCCTGCCCTATGAAAGATACCCAGCAAAGACAATTTTATATTTTGGCAATTCAATTGTATAATGCTGTCATCATTAAAGTTTTACTGTCTTCTTATAGTGTGCAAGGGAATGCTTGCTAGGGCATGTGTTGTTTTGGATGCCTCTGGAATGATTTTTGAATGCCTCTGGAATAATTATAATTGAACCAGCAGTTTTAGAAATTGATTTCTTTAGTGGCATTTCCTATTTAAGGAATATGTATAAGTTGTTCCTTCTTTGTAACCTTCTTTCCAGAAAAGGATATCTGTTTCTCCACCCATCTGTCCAATTGGCAGAGAGTCCTTCTGGTAGTATTTGAAGCTTCTCTTACTCTCTGAATATTACCACAAAAGTCAGTTTCAAGATTCCAGACTAATTTTTATGACCATGACCTCAAATGATGAATATCCATCTTCCTCATTTGTGCTGCGATGGGAGTCAGATTATACAGGGAACATTTCAGAAACCTGATGAAAAGGCAAATGCATTATTAATTTGGTGTGCTTGTTCAAAGGTAAACTTGAGACTGGAACATGGGTCTCAGAGGAGTCAAGTTTTCCTATGATGGGAATGTAGCTCTCTCCCATGAAAGGCTGTGTTTATCAGTCTTTAGGCAGCTGTGTTTGAGATATCCTGTGTTGTCTTTTCCAGTATTGTCTGACTTAGCTCTCTGGTGCTCTTGGCCCATTTTACTCTGGTAGAACTATGTAAGATACTATACTTCTTAATGAATTTGCAAAGCATATGTTATCAGTTTAGGCACATCTTCCTTGTCCTAGGTATCTGTCTTCATTATTTCTCATCACTGGTCCACCCACTCAACACCTTGCATTTAAGGACCTTATATTCATATGGGTTCTTTTTAGCAATGCTAGGGATAACTTTTGGTTGTGGTCGATGCCTTATTTTTCTAATTACTCCATTTGGCATCTCTTTTTTCCAATTGATGATTTACATTTTTCCAACTTGATTTGTTACTATTTGACTGGCTGCTATAACCATTTCTCTATAGAAAGAACTCTTATACCACCATACTTCAAAACAAACACCAGGCAGACTTTGTGCTGTCTTCTCTTAAGTAATGATTATGAAGTTTTGTTTCTTCGGTACTTAACTGATACCAACTGTACTATTTTTAAGCATATGTCTATCACAGCATAACCAACATAAAAATATTTATCTTCTGTATATTCATCTAAACATACAAAATATTTCTTTTATATCTTTGAATTGTACTGTATGTTTTTGTCATCTGTAAAAGCCATATTGTGCAATGACACAGCAAAATTTGCCCTTTCCCATAGATTGGCATTATTGGTCACTTCCTTTATCTGTAAAGCATGTATTCTCCTAGACCTCTAATATCAACCACACTAATTGTAACTCACTGTTGAGCTCTTCTTTACATTGTCTTGACTGAAAAGTTTGATTTCATTGTTGTAATTCCTTCCTAATTTCTTTTATAGGATAGGACTCCACTAAAATTATGCAGTGTTCATTCATCATAATCAATTTAATATGAAATCCTTAATTGTTAGTCTACATCACCTGTAAGATTTGCAGAGCTAAAGCTTAGTTATCAATTATTCTACACTACGACCCTGTGTTTATTGTTATTTCCTTTTGGAGATTTAAAAGATAATGAATATTAATCCTTTTGAAAAATCTTCCCAAAACCTTGCTTGAAATGTGTCCAGGAATCCTCTTTATTTTTCTTTGAATTACTTTGTTTCCTAAAAATAAATGTAGATTTTTTAGCCTGTTTTCTAATTTATTACACTGTATAAGTACCTCATTAATAAAATAGAAGTAAACATTCATCAAAATCCAGGGCTAATCAAAAGCATTCTATGTTTTAGACTTCCTATAGAAGAAATTGTCAATTCCCTCTTTAATTCTAATTCTTATAAAAAAGATCACAGTAAGTGGTGAACTTGTGCCATGGCATTTAAGTTGCCATTTAGAGTGATGGGTGTACGTTAATCAAGTTGTCAATCCCCAAAACTGCAAAATGTACATTAATATGTATTTGTTTGAAATATTTATTCTATGGCAAGGTATAATATCATATAAACATTTCTTTCTAATATATTTATGCCATGAATAATAGAAAGTCATTTGTCTTTCAATCATAGCATCAATTTGAACCAGGAATAGATATGAATTTTATATGCAAATGAAGAAAACTCAAAAGATAATTGGATTTCTTTGCTTTATAATGGAGTTTCCACTTAATATATTATTTCAATTCTAAGCTAAATATGTAGAAGGCTGTGGCAAGGAGAAGGTACTCTTTATTGACATTGCAGGGAACAAAATATTTTTTTGTCAAATTTCATAATGTTCAGTTTTATAAGCAAACTCTGATGCTCTCAGGTTTATGCTTATTATCCTGCCAAATATATTGTTCTAACTGATGTGGATTCCAATTGAAAATAACATTATTGAATATGCAAAACTATTATCAATATAGAATGCAGGATATCAGCATGGGTGAATCCTAGCATTAGGCAAAAGTCGGTGCTTGATTTTACAGTTTTCCAAATGATAACGAATATATAAAGACAATAGCACAGGATTTAATATTCATCATCAGACTATTGTGAAGCTGTTCTCCATCATTTGTGAATTTATTTTAATTTAGTTTTAAAACATATATGATGGCTGCCAACATATGGTATAATTTAGCCTTACATTAAATACTATTTTAAATTTTCAGGATATCCAAATTCAGTATATTTGCAAATAATTTCATGTGTTATACAATACTGGCCATAAAATACTGTAGAGAACAGCTAAAACAGATCAAGTTTTAGAAGAAGCAATACACGAAACTTATTGCTTTTTTGAACTACAGAAATAAAATATAGAAGGTTCAGATCCTTACTTATAACCTTGTGGAAGACAGCCCTATTCATTTTAACTTTCCATTATATTTTAACTTTCTAAATGTAATGTTTTTTGTTTCTGATACACTTGCTTAATCAAATCTCTCAACTTTACTTGTATAACATTAAATTTGTACAACTTCAACAGTATACTTGATATATTGCTTTTTCTCAAATGATGTTGTTATATTTCACAATTTTATGAGCTAAATTTTTGTAAATTATGAAAGATTCTGCTCAGGACATAAGGATATATGGAGATACAACATGAGACAGAGTTATATTTGAATTAGGAATCAGACTAGGGGGCAGCATAACACCTTTCCTAACTACCTTTGTGTCATTTACAAGGAAATCTACCCCACAGATCTTACCAACTTTGTTAGTTTTCCTGTGCCAGTAACATTGTTTTGGAAATTACAAACCAACAGAATTTATTATGTGAGCTCACAAATCAAATCTTTTTTTTTTCAATTTTTTCCTTTTTATTTATTTTTTTTTAATTTTTTAACTTTACATATCAATCACAGTACCCTCTTCCTCCCTTCCTCCCCTTCAACCTCTCTCCCTCTCTCCCAGTTCCCCCACCACCACCCTCCCATCCCACCTACCCACCCCAACTCCACAAGGAGGGTGAAGCCTTCCAAGATGGATTAACAAAATCTGTCAAGTGAAATCTTAATCCCTTGTCAATAGAAACAGATTAGCCCATTCTGATCATGTACCTTCTTCATTCTTTTCACACAGAGAACCCTCAATGTCATAATAATTTTAAATAAGGCTAATGCACAAGGAACATCATTAGGAGAAATTTTTTGTTCTCAAATTTCAAGGAATGTACCTTTAAATTCTTCTTTGCATAGAAACCATGTTTTTAATGGTTTGCCGTATGGTGAGTTTGAATATATTTGTTTTTTACAGAAGCTAACCCATACTGATGATATAGCTATATAAGGGGAGATCAGAGACTTTCACGGGTACCTAATACTATTGTTTACCTAAAGTACTATCATGTTAGAATCCCTTAACTACTCTCAGATTAATTAAAGAAACTTCCTTTCCCAATGATTAGTGCTGAATGCAGAAACTTATGGCTACAAAGCTTCTTGAGAAAAAGTGACAAATGAGTGGGGAGCCCAAACAAGACATGTATATCACGTAGGCTAAGACTGGAGAATCAGTGTGGAAGGGGATAAAATCAATGTAAGTTCTGGTAGATAAGAGATGGTATACAAATGCCAACATTGAATTCACAGTTACTGTGTCATTGAAAAATCAGGTTTGGATGGAGTGCTCAGGAAAGCCTTCTACATACTACTTACTTGCTATTGATTTGGGTATAGGTAGTTTCATTGCTCTCAGGTGGGTATGAACTTCTGTCTCCACCAGTTTCCAGTGAATCACGAAACAAAGCCAAAAGCTCTAAATTTTGGGAAAGGACTGATAGGAGCAAAGGGAGTTCTGGATAGAAACAGGAGGTCGAGATGTGACAATGTAAGGAAAGAGTAATCAATAGCACTATAAACAAGTATGACAGTTGTCAACAATTGTAATGAAAAAGCATGCAAAGAAACCACCTTTAAACTGTCTATCAGAGAAAAGGTAAATGAGAAGAAATAAAACAAATGGAGGCTTTCCATGAAACTTGCAATCATTCTGTATAGATACGCACTGAATGTTTGTGCTTTTGTATTCTGCCTGTCCTACAATTGATAGAAAGCATACATCTTACAGTGTGTGGATATTTTTTAAGTCTCTTTTAAAAGACAGAATGATATCCCCAGTTCTCTCATATTAAAGACATGCCTTAGAAATATAGGAGTTAGTTATGTAGGTCATTTCTTTTAACTGTGTATTGGCTGAAATTGTCTTTTGGTATGGGTTACCTTTTGACGACACCCCTTGGGAGAGGGGGTGAGAAGACACAGTACCAACTACTCAGGCATTAGGAGTCAGTGAGCAGTAGAACATACTGCAGACTAGTTTATTATGGAAATTATGCCTCCACTAGCCTTTATACCCCCTCCCGGGGTCCCATTGGCTCAGGTGCTGACTCTGCGGTGTTGTCCTTTCCTCATTGTCTCTGAGTCAGGTGTCTCTCCACCAGCAGTCTCTGGAAGTAGAGGTAGCCTTGGCTCAGGAAGTACCTGCAGCACATACTCATGCAGACTGGCCTGGGCACCTGTCACTTGGGTAGACTGGCCAGCACTTTCTCCTACATGATTTGTCTGATAACCATTGGAAACCTCTTCTGTAGGGAGGTCAGAGGGAGTCAGAAAAAAATCTTCAATGAAGTAGAATGATTGTCTTCAAATAAATTTCCTCATACTAGAAATAATCTTCTGTAGCCTCTACAGGTGATGGGCTTCAAATTCACAGAATTAAGTATCTGCATGGGGGAAAAGCTGTAAATACTTATCTTGATATTTATTTATATTGGCCTAAGAAATGAAATTGTCATTTATCAATGTTCTCCCCAAACAGAATTTAAGTGAAAATGCTTTTATGTAATCTGGAGTGTCAGAGAAGTGATCTGAGATCAAGATTAAAATGCTGGCCAACAAGAAACTGTCAGAGTATGACGTGTAAATGGTCCCTGTGAGTCACAGTTAAATAAGCCAAAAATTAAATATTCTGTTATTATTGGCAATTTTATTCTAACTTAACAATGTATCCTTATTCTTCTGCCAGAAGAAACAGTCTCTTTGAACTCTTCAGTGAAACATTGTCAAATTAATTTAAAGCCACATCAATTCACTATGAAACAAAGTCAAATTAACTGAAGATGAAGTTCAGAAAAAAAAAAACAAAAACAAACAAACAAAAAAAAAAGGTATGTGGGACTCTCCCTTCATCCTCTTGGAGTCCCCCAGAACCAGTATGGTCATTTACCAAGTCATATAAAGTATATCATGATTCTAGTGTCTCTTTTTCCAATGTCAATATGAGGCACAACTGTTGTGTTCACTCTTATAGCTCATCAGAAACAAGAGAAGTAGAATAATTGGTTCCAAGCCAGGCATTGGTGGCACATGCCTTTAATCCTAGCACTTTGGAGATAGAGGCAGGATCTCTGTGAATCTGAGTTCAGCCTGGTCTACAGGACTAGTTTCAGGACAGGCTCCAAAACAATACAGAGAAATCCTGACTTGAAAAATCAAAACCAAAAACAGAAACAAAAGCCAACCAACCAAACAAACAACACAAAACAAACAAACAAAAAAATCTGGCACTTTGTGCTTCTATCCCATTACAGAAATCTTCATTTCAAACCACCATGCCATGGCTACAATGATTTTCTAACACTTTAAAATTACTTTAAAAGTAGAATTAGTTCTTGAGATAAACATATTTTATTAAGCAATCTAGCTGTAAATTGTTCATTAAACATGTAAAATTGTAATTTATAATTCTTATTAAATTTATTGTGCTGTATTATATAAATAACATATTTTATTGGTCTACAACTCATGCATGATTCATCCTGTAAGGATGGAAAAATACAGACTAACTCTCCAATGACCCCAGGAAGCTAGACGTTTAAAAGTAATAAATTCCCTAAATTATAGACCCTGTCCTCAGCAAGTAAATAGGTGAAAGGTCTCATTCCCTACTGCTTATCTGACTTTGTAAAAGGCTTGTGAGACCCCTGCCCCAGTGACCTAACCTAATGGCCATTTGTCACTGGTTTATTCATATAAGTATACAAAAACAGAATAATAAAATTTTAAATTTTATACTTGCTAAAATAGTTAATGTTTCCAGGTTTTAAATTACTTAAGTAAATAAGCATATCTTGGGAACGCTAAATGTAGAATGAAGAAGGTTAAAGAATCTGAATGACCCCACCTGAACTCCCTAGGTTGGCCCCTGATCCTGCTGCTCCTGTCTCCTGTCCCCATTGAGAGCACCGTTGGAGCTCTGATATACCCCCACACATCCCCACTGCCAGCCTACCTCCCTACCCTGGGCCCTACCCCACCCAAGGTCCTGCTGCTCTGGTTGAGCACTAGGACAGAGGGTGGAGCCAACAGTCCTCCCTATCCACCCTACTTCGGAGACTTCTCAGAGCAACTCTGAACAAGGGAGACCTGACTATCCACACATGACTACCCTTAATTTCTACCTGCTTGGTCTTTGACCCCCACCTCCAGTCCTCTGCTGGAGCCCCGGGCCCCTCCAAGAGATCCGCCTATCTCTGCTGGTCCACTCTGAGTTCCTGCGGGCTAGATCCTTGACCCCCAAATCTGGGCCTCTGCTAAAGAAAGAAGCCTCAGCTGGAGAGTGCCAGTTTCCAGTGAGATCCCACTATCCTGCAAAACTTTCCCTAGTTTCAGCTCAGCCATTGTCCTCTTCCACCAGCTATTGGCCAGAGATGAGTCTGGGCTCAATGGGGGCTGCCTGTCCCCTACAACCTCTCCCCTCCCCCCCCTGCCCGGACTCCCTGGGTTGGCCCCTGATCCTGCTGCTCCTGTCTCCTGTACCCATTGATAACACCCTTGGAGCTCTGATACACACACACCCATCCCAACCGCGAACCTGCCACACTTAACCTGTGCCCTAACCTACCCAAGGTCCTGCCCCTCTGGTGGAGCACTGGGGCAGAGGGTGGAGCCAACAGTCCACCCTACTTCGGAGACTTCTCAGAGCAACTCTGAACAAAGGAGATCTGACTATCCACACGGGACCACCTGTAATTTCCACCTGCTTGGTCTCTGACCCCACCTCCAGTACTCTCCTGGAGCCCCAGGCCCCTCCCAGAGATCCACCTATCTCTGCAGGAGCACTGTGAGTACCTGCTGGCATCTTCTTCTGGATCCTCAACCTTGACCCCATCCCTGGGTCCCCCCTGTATGGGAAGAAACCTCCTAAAGAGCTTAGACCACACAGAGCTACAGATATTGAAACTCACACCCACATAAGCACACTGGGGAAATACCATAGAGAGAGGGGGAGACCCCACCAAAACCTACTGGAAGAAGCTATGGGAAGACGGCAATACAAGAGAACACCTAACAACAGAAAGACAATCATGACACCACCAGAATCTAATGGAACACAACAACAAAGCAGAGGAAGCAGAAGGAAACAACTTAAAAATTACCATCATAAAAATGATAGAGGCCTTCAAAGAAGATGTGAGAAAATCCCTTAAAGAAATGGAGGAAAAAATAAACAAAAAAGTGGAAGAAATGAACAAATTCCTTAAGGAACATACAGAAAGCCAAGAAAAAACAATTAAGCAGGTGAAGGAAACAGTTCAAGACTTGAAAATTGAAATAGAGAAAATAAAGGCAACACAAACTGAAGGAATGCTGGAAATAGAAGAGCTGGGCAAAAAATCGGCAACTACAGACACAAGCATAACCAACAGAATTCAAGAGATGGTAGAGAGAATCTCAGGCGCAGAAGATAAACTAGAAGAAATAGAATCATTGACTAAAGAAAATCATAAATCCAACAAATCCTTAACACAAAACATCCAGGAAATGCGGGACACCATGAAAAGGCCAATCCTAAGAATAATAGGCATAGACGAAGGTGAGGAAGCCCACCTCAAAGGTGCTAAAAACATATACAACACAATCATCGAGGAAAACTTTCCGAATCTGAAGAAGGACATGCCTAGCAAAGTACGAGAAGCATACCGAACCCCAAATAGGCTGGACCAAAGAAAAAAGACCCCTCGACATTTAATAATCAAAACACCTAGCATACAGAATAAAGAAAGAATATTAAGAGCAGTGAAGGAAAAAGGACAGTTAACATATATAGGCAGACCTATCAAAATTACACCTGACTTCTCCATGGAAACCCTCAAGGCCAGAAGGTCCTGGATAGATGTTGTAAAAGTATTAAGAGAACACAGATGCCAACCTAGGCTACTATATCCAGCAAAACTCTCAATAACTATAGATGGAGAGAACAAGATATTTAATGACAAAACAAGATTTTCCCAGTATGTAACTACAAATCCAGCCCTACAGAAAGCATTGGAAAGAAAACTCCAACCCAAGGAAGGTAACTACGCCCACAAAAATGTAGGCAACAGATTCATCGCAGAATTCTACCAGACATTCAAGGAAGAACTAATACCACTACTCCTCAAACTGTTCCACAAGATAGAAACAGAAGGTTCATTGCCAAACTCGTTTTATGAGGCCACAATAACCTTGGTACCCAAGCCTCACAAAGACACAACTAAGAAAGAAAACTACAGAACAATATCCCTGATGAACATCGATGCAAAATATTCAATAAAATACAGGCAAACCGAACTCAAGAGTACATCAGAAAAATCATCCACCATGACCAAGTAGGCTTCATACCTGGAATGCACGGATGGTTTAACATATGAAAATCTATCAACATGATCCACCATATAAACAAACAGAAAAAGAAAAACCATATGATTATCTCCCTAGATGCAGAAAAATCCTTTGACAAAATTCAACACCCTTTCATGATAAAGGTCTTGGAGAGGTCAGGGATAATAGGAACATCCCTAAGCATAATAAGAGCAATATACAGCAAACCAAATGCCAACATCAAACTAAATGGAGAGAAACTTAAACCAATTCTTCTAAAATGAGGAAAAAGACAAGGCGGCCCTCTCTCTCCATATCTCTTCAATATCATACTACATGTTCTAGCTAATGCTATAAGACAACAAAGGAGATCAAGGGATCCAAATTGGAAAGGGAGAAATCAAAATGTCTCTTTTTGCAGATGATATGATAGTTTACATAAGTTCCGGAATAAAAATCTACCAGGGAACTCCTACAGCTGAAAAACACCTTCAGCAAATTAGCAGGATAAAAGATAAACTCAAAAAAATCAGTAGCCCTGCTTTTTTCAGACGACAAAGAGACAGAGAAATATCACCCTTTACAATAGCCACAAACAATATAAAGTATCTTGGTGTAATGTTTACCAAACAAGTAAAAGACCTATATAATAAGAATGTTGTGGCTCTAAGGAAAGAAATTAAAGAAGATACCAGAAAATGGAAAGATCTCACATGCTCTTGGTTAGGTAGGATTAACATAGTAACAATGGCAATCTTACCAAAAGCAATCTACAGATTCAATGCAATCCCTATTAAAATCCCACCACAAAACTTCACCGACCTTGAAAGGATAATAATCAACTTTATATGGAAAAACAAAAGACCCAGGATAGCCAAGACAACCCTATACAAAAAAAAAGAACTTCAGGAGGCATCACCATTCCTTACTTTAAGCTCTACTACAGAGCTATAGTTCTGAAAACATCCTGGTATTGGTATAAAAATAGATAGGTAGAAAAAAGTAATCAAATTGATAATCCTGATATCAACCCACACACCTATGAACACCTGATTTTTGAAAAACAGCTAAAATTATACCATGGGGCGAGGAGAGCATCTTCAACAAATGGTGCTGGCACAATTGGATGAGGGTGTGTAGAAGGCTGCAGATAGAGCCATGTCTGTCGCCATGCACAAAACTCAAATCCAAATGGATCAAAGACCTCAACATCAATCCAGCCACATTGAACCTCTTAGAAGAGAAAGTAGGAGGTACGCTTGAATAAATTGGTATAGGAGACTACTTCCTGAACATAACTCCAGAGGCACAGACACAGAGAGAAAAAATTAATAAATGGAACCTCTTCAAACTTAGAAGCTTCTGTAAGGCAAAGGACACAATAGACAAGACCAAACAGCAGCCCACAGACTGGGAAAAGATTTTCACCAATCCTATATCCGACAAAAGGCTCATCTCCAAAATGTACAAAAACTCAAGAAACTAGACAACAAAACACCAAACAACCCTATTAAAAAATGTGGTAGAGAACTGAAGAAAGAATTCTCAATAGAGGAAATCAGAAAGGCTGAAAGACACTTAACAATATGCTCCACATCCTTAGCTATCAGGGAAATGCAAATCAAAACAACTTTGAGATACCATCTTACTCCCACCAGAATGGCTAAAATTAGAAACACCAATGAAGACTCATGTTTGAGATGATGTGGAGAAAGGGGAACAATCCTCCACTGCTAGTGGGAGTGCAAATTCATACAGCCATTTTGAAGATCAGTATGACGGGAAAATGGGACTTAGTTTACCACACTACCCGGCAATCCCACTTTTAGGCATATACCCAAAGGATTCCCATCCATGCAACAAAGACATCTGTTCAACTATGTTCATAGCAGCACTATTTTTAATAGCAAGAACCTGGAAGCAACCTAGATGCCCCTCAATTGAAGAATGCTTAATGAAGATGTGGCACATCTACACAATGGAATACTACTCTGCAGAAAAAAATAATGGTATCTTGAAATTCGCAGGAAAGTGGATTGCACTTAAGAAACCATTCTGAATGAGGTAACCCAGTCACAAAAAGAGGAACACAGTATGTACTCACTCTTATATGGATTTTAGATCTAGATCAAAGGATCACGAGCCTATAATTCACACCACCACAGGAACTAGGATACAAGGTGTATTCTAAGAGAATCATATAATGTCCCTCACAGAACTGGTAATTGACAAGTCCCCCAGAGCTCAGGGTAAGTGGGGGGACAGTGAATGGAAAGAGAAGTAGGAGGACACGAGTGGAAGGAAGGAAACCATGTGCGACCAGGAAGATTGAGCCTGGTTAGGAATAGAAGACAGGAAAGAGAGAGAGAGAAAGAGAGAGAGAGAGAGTATAAAATAGGGAGCTAATATATGTTTGAAGATAAAATTGAACACAAACAAAGGTCTAGGGAACTACAAGACTGCTGTCTACTAACAATTTGAGCTTCCATGGAAAGGCTATCATGAATGCCCTTCACGGATAGTGAGATCCACAAGTAACTTATCCATGGAGCCCTCAACTAATGCCTGTTGGAAACAGGATCAAATACCCATACATAAACATTGAGTCGAAATAGAACTCAGATGCAGAGGGAGAGGACAAGACCAGGTGGCAGAAACACATAAAGACAGCCTACCTGAACAAGGAGGAGCTAACAGGCCACCAGAATGATAGCTGGGAAGCCTGCATGGGTCTGACTCAGGCCCCCCTGAATATGGGTCTCAGCCAGAAGGACTGATCAGTCTAAGGGACCTCAGACAGTGGAGCCAGGATGTATCCCTGGAGCACAAAATGACTTTGGGAACACATCCCACATGGAGGGATAACTGCCTTAATCTAGAGACATGAGAGAAGCCCTAGTCCCTATTTCACATGACCTGTCAGACCTACATGACCCCTACTGGATGACATTCCCCTACATATGGATTTGGGGTGGGGGGATGGGAGGGGAGCGTGGTTAGAGTGCATGTGAGAGGGCAGAGAGGGTTAAAGGATGGAAGGGAAGGAGGGAGGGAGTGAGGGAGGGAGAGGGAACTGGGATCAACATGTAAAATAATAAATTAAATTAAAAAAATGCTTTGACTCCAAAATTTAAGTTCAAGGACAAGTTACTGGGGAAAAGGATTTCTATTTTTGTTTCCCCAGAAAATAAAAAGATGTGTATTCCTTCCAGACTAATGTGGTTTGATCAAGCCAGACCACCTGAAACAGAGTACCATGTAACCTTACATTCAAAACAGCTGGACAAAGCAGCCTTATAGACTACAGCCAGGATTTCTGAATCTTCTTAGAATCCCCCATGATAGCGCCCCTTACCAGCAGGAAGTAGTTTGGAAAGAACAACGCCCAATTTCCCAAACATTGTCTATAAATATTTGTTTTCATTCAAATGGACTTGATTATATAAAATTTAAAAAAAGTAAAATATGGTTATGTTGTCTGCAATACATTTTAAATAAATTTGGGAAAAAAATAGAATCTGAATGAAATGATAAAAGTACTCCTGACTTGGACCCAGTATATCTGTTTTTAATTAAACTTTGCAGTGACTTTTATTTTAAAAATTATTGGAAGCATTAGGAACAAAAACTTTTAACCATTAAATACATAATTGTAAGGAGTAAGGTTTTTCCTCCTGCCACCAGTCTTGTCCTGCTGTGGCACCAGCCCCAAATAATGCACAGACTCTGTATTTGATATTATGCTGTTGGCCAGTTACTTGTTTCTTATCGGCTACCTCTTTCTTAAGTATTAACCCATTTCTATGTATTTCCACATTGTCTTACCGAGAGAGGAGGAATGGCAGTTCTGTTCTCCCCAGACTCTCCATCTTGACTCATCCTTACTACTTCCTCTTTCTTCATTCTCTCTTAGTCCCTCCTATTTTCTTTTCCTATTGGCCAACAGTGCTTTATTCATTAACCAGTATGAGAAACATGTATACATAATGGCATCTCCCATCGTCTCCTCTTTTCTGTCTAAATAAAAGGAAAGGTTTTAACCTTAACATAGCAAAATATATCACATAACTGATATCAAAGAAGAATCACAGTTAACACTATTTAGTCCATTAACATTTAGCAAGATTTAAGAAACTATTTTATCATCTATCCTATATTTGTGAGTCTAAAGTCCTATATGTAACTTATCTTTAAGCCTAACTAAGGAAAACTATAACAATAACTATTTGTCTTCAACTCCATCAAAGACTACAGAAGGATAGTATATAAACTCTAGAAATGGCAGAGACATCTTGCCTTGTCAGTCACCTGAAGTTCTTCTGTAATGTTCCCTCTTCAGTCCATAGGCCATAGTATGTCTAGCAGACTCTTCAGCAAAGTAGGAATCTTTAAACTGTCTTCTTGTGTTGGCAGTTTGTCAGTTACTTTTCTTTGTGTCGTGCAGACTGTCTGGCAGACTCTTCCATGAATCAGGAACTCTGTAGCAATATCCATCTTGAATCAGCAGTCACTTTTCTATGGGTCCTGCATGTCCAGTATATACAGCATAAAGTCAAACAGTCCAGACAAGAGCAGTATCTTGTCCAAATGGCTAGTCTTGCCATATTGGAAGTAAACTACATAACCAGTTTCTTCAATGTCCATCTTCCTTTTTGACACAGGTGGTGTTGCCAGGAGCAATTATATCTCACTGTCAAGGAAAACACTGAACCATTTTAAATGCCATGTTATGTAGGTCTTTGAAGGGTTTGAAGAATGCCTATTTATCTCAAATACATGTCTGTATATCTAGAAATCTTAACTAACTTAACTATAAGATTTGACTATCATAGGTGTTAACTATAATCTGTATTGAATTATACATTACATTTCTAAATGAGCTATATAAACACAGTACCTAAACAAAAGAAGAAATATACATATCACAAAATTTACCTTAAATTGTACCAATAAATGAAAATCCATTCCAACACAAAGTATTCATATCTATACCATAATTCCCTTTTTATCATTAAAAAGAGATTGGCTGTGGTCATTAACCATTTATAACCAAGCCAACTTAAATGAAAACAAACATTTATTAACACTATTTGGGAATTTGGGTGTTGTTCTTTCCAAACTGCTTCCCGCTGGTAGGGGGTGCTGTTATGGGGGATCCTAAGAATTACAGAAATCCTGGCTGTACTCTGCAAGGCTGCTTTGTTCAGCTGTTTTGAATGTAGGATCACCTGGTACTCTGTTTCAGGGGGTCTGGCTTGCTCAAACCACATTAGTTTTTAAGGAATACACAGCTTTTCATTTTCTGTGGAAACAAAAATAATAATCCTTTTCCCCTGTTGCTTGTCCTTAGATTTAAATTTTGGAGTCACATCATTTTTAAAATATATAAATTGATCCAGCACCATTTGTTTTAACAGTTGTTGTTATTTCCTCAGCAGTCAAAAGATACAAAGACAATATAACACCATACAGTAATCAGATTCTCTCTGAGCTTTTCATTTTTACGTGGCTTTATTATTACTCTCTCTCTCTCTCTCTCTTTTTATTTTTTTCATTTTTTTTGGAGACAGGGTTTCACTGTGTAACTCCTATTTGTCCTGGAATTTACTCTGAATACCAGGTTTACAGAGATTTGCTTGCCTCTGTCTCCAGAATGCTGGGATTAAAGGCAAGTGCCACCACACCCAACTCCTCGCTGTATTTTTAAAACCATTTTCTTTTCTCTCCCAAGTCTACATATATTTTAGAACACACTGTAAACCTTTAGAGGTTTTCTTAATGTGAATCTGTCTTCACTGTAAATCTTTATCTTTGTCTGTAGGAGATACTTAAAAGTCCCAGAGAATTGTGCAATGACTTCATTTGGGATACAATATGCATGAGCACATTACACAAACCCATTTGTTTGTTTTCAAGTTAATTTACCAATAGGCACATTGCATTAAGCATAACTCAGCAAGGTGTTGTGTTTTTATAAACCAGATGTGGAGCCTTCTGCTTGTGAATCTTAATTACAAGATATAACTTAAAACATAAAAATAATTCCCCATTTATTTTTCCCTGTTATGTCCATGTACACACAAATTAGCCACTAAAAAAATATAATTGTTGACCTGTTGGCAATTTCAAGACGTAATAAATTATGAACTACCATAATGTACATTAATTGTAAGGATAATAAATAGCTTATTGTATTCTCTAGAAAATAAATGTTTTATATAACTTATAAGATAAATGAACTAGTTTCAATAACTAAATGAATAGTGTTAATTTGTCAAATTTCAATATTAAGTAAAGTATCTCTAGCTGTAATAAGTTAGAAAAATAACCAAAGAAAATGTACTATTTTATGGTATAATCATTAAACACTACCAATATTATACAGTTCCACTTGACAGAACAAATTCCTTAATCTGTATACATGGATAATATTTTAAAGTGCAGTATTTCAGCATATCTTTCCAATCAGAAATAAAGTTGTGCCTTAGAAAAAAATCATGTAATCAGGCAAATTTTAAATTACATTTCTACTCCATATCAATTCCTGATAAAATATGTAGCACAGTATGGAGATGATTTTCAAGAGATAGAACACAGTATATAGTGCTGAGTCCTGGTTGGAAGTGCATCTAAACATTTATAGGTAGGTAGTCAAGGTGTAGACAAGTTTTCATAAAGAATTTCAAACATTTGACATTGCCTAAGTGAAAACCACTCCCTTCTGTTTTGTCCCATGCCATGGCAAGTACACTTGAACACACACACACACACACAAACACACTGATAACAAATAAAAAATTAAGAATATCAGTAATATACAAACTTTAATTATGCATTCTTTTAATCACAAAATGTGCCAAGGGATCACTCCTGCATATACAAGATGAGAAAAATGTACATTAAAATTCAGCAAAAAAGTAGTCTATAACTAATGTGCACATTGCAGATACTCATTTCTTTTGACACTAATGTGCAAGGATAATCTATCAGCATAAATTTATCCTGAGCTTGGGGTAAAATATTTTGAAGTCTTAAGTATATAAATATCTGTTACAAGAAGTTTTTCCCACCAGCCTGGTCCCACTGTCGCACCAGCCCCAAATAACACACAGAGATATTGTATTAGATATAAAGCTGTTGCTCTGTTTCTAGCATTTCTTATTGGCTAGCTCTGCCTTAAATATTAACCCATTCCTACTAATCTAAGTATTTCCACATGGTCTTATCTAATATCTAAAAAAGAATAGGAGATACAAATAACTAAACTAATATGGACTCAGTCATAATGTAATACGAACAATCTAAGGATATAAATAAGAAAAATATATAATTTCAGGTTTTATCTTACACGGTGGCAAATAAATGAGTTGGGAAGTTCATTTCACTACTGAAAACCAATAACATGATAATAAATTCCTCCTGATATTTTTATCATTTTAGTGTTTTTGATTTGTGTAATTTGAAATCATGAAGTTATTTCAATTGGCAATTCTTCAATTTCTAGGGATTGTCTCTTTTTCTCTGCATTTATTGTTTAGTGTGTGAAAAGGAATGATTTGTTTTCTTTCCTTTATTGGGGGGGGGGCGTTTCAAGATAGGGTTCCTCTGTGGCTTTGGAGGTTGTCCTGGCCATAACTGTTGTAGACCATGTTGGACTCAAACTCACAGAGATTTACCTGCCTTTGCCTCTCGAGTGCTGGGGCTAAAACCGTTCACAACACTGTCACCTGCCTTAAAAAAAAAAAAAAAAAAAAAAAAAAAGAGGATTTTTGGAAGTCTATTCTGTAGCCCTCAAAGTTGCTTATTTTTTAAAAATTATTTTAGAAATTCACTGATAAAATAATTTTGGTCTCGTATGTAAAAAATAGTCACCTACAATTGGAAGTAGTATGGTTTCTTGTTTTACCATTTATATCTCAATTTCATTTTTTTTCTCCTATCTTATTGTTTCAGCTAATGCTAAATTTTGAAAAAGCGTTGGATTATTCAACACCCTTGTCTCATTCCTTACTTCAGTAGGATTGCTTCAAATTCTTCTCCCTTTAGGAAGAAGTTGCTTGTGACTTTCTCCTATATATCCTGAATTAGATCAGGGGCTCTTCACATTTGTCCACCTTTATCTAGGAATTTTATCATGAATGCAAGTTTTATTATTGTTGTTTTTGTTTTGTTTTTCCAAAAGGTAGTTCTGCATCTATTTAAAGCAAATAGCCAGCAATTGATATTTAAAACAACTCTTTTGATATAGGCTATTTTGAAATATTTGTTAAATATAGTTACTTATCAATTGTGTGTGTGTGTGTGTGTGTGCATGTGTGTGTGTTTATTTGTGTGTATGTATGGATTTGTGTGCATACAGGTGAACATCGCCTGATATCTATGTTCATGAGGAATCAGAGAGTGACCTACAGGAGCTGTTACACCCTGTGGGTTTCTGAGATCAAAGGCAGTCTGCATGGCTGAGCAGCAAGAAATATTTTCAGTAGAGCCACCAGACCAAACCTAGAATGTTTTTATTACAGAATTCTGGCAGTTTATTTTTATCCACATCACCCTCTAAAGATAAAAGGAAAGTAAAAAAAAAAATGATATTATAAGATTGTTGACTTATAGTAACAGAAACATCAAAGAAAGGATGAAATTGATGACTTATCAGTCATATTTCATCTCTGTCAGTGATGACTTTTTCCTTTCTGCCAGCATAAAAATAAACAGAATTTGTTACAACATTAAAGAATAAATTTTATGTATTGTCCAGCAGGCCAGAAATTCTCCATTTTAAACCTTTGCTGAAATTTAGAGAAACCTTTAAGACTCAATCACATCTATACAAGGCGTTTATCCAAGCTATCAGAATCTAGACTTCTAATTCTAAGGAAAAAGTCACCAATTATTTGATGGGAGATCTCATTCTGTAAATATGTTTCTCATATTGGTTAATGAATAAGCACTGTTGGCCAATAGGAAAGGAAGATAGGTGGGACTAGGAGACAAGGAGGATTCCGGAAGTAGTAGGGAGGAGATCCAAGATGGAGGACAGAAAGAGCAGAATCCCAGCCCCTCTCTCTGGTAAGATAAGACCATGTGGAAATACTTAGATTAATAGAAATGTGTTAATATTTAAGACAGAGCTAGACAATAGCAAAGTAGTAACCTGGCCTACAGCTTTATATCTAATACAGTGTCTCACTGTATTATTTGGGGGTTGCATGGCTGTGGGACCAGGCTGCCAGAAAAAAACATACTCATAACAATTATTTTTTTTAAAAAATGTTCTCACATAGGAATTATCTAAGAGTTAACCTTTTACTCTTATAGTCTAAAATGCACTTAGAATGCCTTTCCTTGAGAGAAAGTAAGGAATATTTGTCTTAAAATTGGTGTTCATTGCCTCACAAGTAAATACTATGCCTTGACAGAAATTTTTCATGAGTTAGCACATTTTGTATATTTCAATTTTATACATTAACAAATATGTAAATATGTATAATACATTTTTCTGACCCTTACCTAAGGTCTCCTATCTCTTCCCAATCCTCTCACATTCCCATTACCCAGTAACTCCATTCACTGCATTCATAACTTTTTGTTCTGTTTTATGTGACTCAGTGAATTGAACAAATCTATCTATGAGATTGTGGTCCTTGTGTCCTTTTATTCTTTGTCTTCCTTGAATTCCTTCTGCTATTTTATATTAGAATGGCAAAGTAAAGTTTAACTCCCCCCAACTTCCAATTTCCTGATGGATTTTCCACACCCAGGGCCAATTCTAGACCCATGGGCCCAAGAAACTGCTTTGTTCACAAGTTTCTTCTGCTGGGTAGGTTACTCATTCTCTCTCACATTCTGCCTGCCACCATATTCTACATCAAGAATTTTTGTGAAATCTTCTCCACACCTCGCCTCTCCCTAAAACCCACTCTCTAGAAACCTATGTAGTATAGACTAATTTTTACATTTTGTCTTCATTTTTTTTGTCTAATGCCATTTCTGTGGTGAATGTTGGTTCATCATCCCTTTGTAGTGATATAAAAACTGCACACTAATTACCCTAAATATCTAGCATTATACTATTTTTCATATATGTTGCCATCTTATAACCATTTTTGTGCAACAAAGGTTAGGAGACACAAGTACATGCTCAATTTTGTAAATTCAGCATAGTCTGTAATGTTAGAATATCACATTAACAAAATAATTTGTGTTAGATAAAGGAGGTTGAAAACTGATTGCTAAGTAGGAAAGAAAATAATTTTAAATAATCTCTATTTTCTGTGTGTGTTCATAATATATAAATGCTCAGTCTATAAAATTAATAATACATAGAATTTTTAAACTTATTATTAATTAACTAAAATTATATTCCTATATAGAATGAAAGTGTACAGTTCTTTTATTTAGTATTGGGCTCAAAATAATTAACTATCATTGTTCATGTAACAGTTTTTTGCCTCTGAACAAATCTGGTTTACAGACAAGCTGAAAGGTTTAAAAATTTAGAGAAAGAAAAGTTTGGAATCATCTACACATTTTCAAAATCTTTGGAAGCCATTGAAAGGGACAATCTTTCTTCTAAATTACACACTTTCCACTGTCCACAACATAATATTCATTCTTATTCATTTTGAATCTTAGAAAAAGTACATAGTGGTTTGTCAAGAAGAAAATTTGCAGAGGAAACTATCTGAGGCATTGGGAAAAGCTTAAGTAAAGGGATCTAATCTGCAAAATAGTTTGTATTCTAGTCATTGATGTGGTATATAATCATGTACTGTATGCAGCTAAATGAGTCTGTTGTCTGGCTGTAATGATTATCTACATCCATCCTAAGAGTTAATGAGGAATAAATGACTTATTATCCATGAATTGCTGTATCTAAATAGCTCTGCAACAAAAACAGAATATTAAAATGTGTAGCTAAGATAGATCATAAATGATAATGAACTCACTCAGTTCATTAATTAATTTCTTAAGCATGAGAAGGTTCACTTCCTGAGTTTAAAATCACGAGTTGTGTGAGTTCATGCACAATGATACATTTTAAGGGTTGCATTTTCAAGTAAGAATGACTACAAATGCTTCATTTATATGTATTTATGGGTACATAAGTACACATGTATTTGAAAATATGTTAGAAGGATAGCTTGTGCAGGTTCCTCAGCAGTCAGTCCAGGGTCAGTGAATGACCATTTGCTTGGGTCAGCTGTTTCTATGAGTTTCCCCATCATAGTCTTTACCCCTTTGGTCATAGTATGCCTCCTGCCTCACTTCAATGGGACTCTGAAAGACTGTCCCAGTGATTAGTTGTGGGTCTCTGTATATCCTTCCTAAGTTACTAGATGGTGGGTTCTGTGATAACAAAGTAGTGATCAATCTGTTTAGAAGGGAAGAGCAGTTAAGGCACCCTCTTGACTACTGCTTAGATTTCTTAGCTGGGGACATTATTGTGGATTTCTGGGCATTTCTCTATTGCCAGGTTTCTTGCTAAAGCAATAAGGGCACCATCAAGGTAACCCTTTCCTTGTTATCCCTCTCTGTCCTTCCTTCAACTTGATCTTCCAGATTTCACATGTCCTCCTCCAGCCTCTCCTCTCCTCTCCACCCTACTCTGATGCTTCCAATTTACTAAGGAAATTGTATCTAATATCCCTTCCTTCTGTGACCCATGTATGCCTCTATTAATGTCTTTCTTGTTTCATGCTTCTCTGGGGTTATGGAATGTAGGCTGGTTATCCTTTGCTGTATGTCTAATATCGACTTCAGAGTGAGTACATATGATGCTTGTCTTTCTGTGCCTGGGTTACCATACTCAGAACAATTTCCTTTTTCTAGACTGAATTATGCACTCTGAATGTGAATCTAGTATCTACTAACAATACTCACTGTTTTCCCTTTCCTCCTTTTTGAAATAATAATGCATATTCTCATTCCCTGCATGTTGGAAGCATATGATTTGCTTTTGATTTTAATATTATAGGGCTTATAATTAAGGGATTGCATTGAGTTTAGGAAAAGACAATGACTTTTTGCTCTCTCTTTCTCTCTCTTTCTTTTCCTGAGACTATTTTGCCAATGAATTTAGCAACTAAAATATATCAATTGAAGAAAAAACTCTGTAGTTAAATAATAACAATTATCTCCTTACCTCAAATAAATAAAAACAAAAGTCAATACATATATCTTCAGAGTAAGAAAAACATACTGTTTTTTTTTAATGGTAGGTCACCATGCTGTTTTTCAAATGGATAGTCAATACATTAACAATATTAATTTCCAAAGGCATAGTCTGGAAGAAATGTTCTAGGACAGCATACCAAAGAACACCACTTTTCACTAAACAGCTGTTCATTAAGTCTTGAGACACATGAAAATACTGAAACCCATTGGATTTAGCAAGGTCACTTCAGAGAAATGTCTGTAGCAATGAAAGCAGACATAAAACAGAAAGATTTGAAATAAATATTATAATAAGGAATATCAAGGAAATAGAAAAGCAACAATATTCTAAACCTCAAATCAATAGGAGACAAATAAGGAAGATAATGTTAGAAATAAGGAAAACACAGGGAACTAAAAAGGAGGTTGATAGAAACAAAAATTCTTTCATAAGCTAGAAAAGTGTGACTATGAATATCAAAACTTGAGCAGGGAGAAGACTGAACTAATTAAAATGAGACATAGCAAAGAGATATGACAATTGAAGAAACAGGGATAGAAAGCATTTTTAGGAATTATTTTTTTAAATATATGTTAATAAAATAGAAAATCTAGAAGAAATACAGACATTTCAAGGCTTAGATATCCCTACCAAAATCCTAAAAAACCTGAATTTTAATGATCTTTATAAAAAAACACAAACATTTACGCAGGGGTCTGCAAACACCTTACCCTGTAGTTTAGTAATCCACACTAGGCTAGAAGAAAGTCTGGTTCAACAAAACTTAGTAATTGTTCATGGTTCAAACTTCAGGTATGATATTGCACAGTATATTTTAATAATTAAGTACTACACAATATGGAAAAAATTACTGGAGATATTTAATTCAATCCTGTGTGTGCAGTAAATATTAAAAATTATCTACTATGAAACTCTCACTAAAATGCATGTGTCATAAAGATGGGTTGTTATAAATTCACCACATGTGATATTTTAATGGTCTGAGGAAGAATCTGGTGTGATATATGTGCAAAAACAGTTTTAATTATCTAATAGCCAAACTATTCCACTTCATAGGACTGAAGTTGGAGGACTTGGAGGCATATATCAAAACTGAGGGTTAAGAAATATAAAATACTGACAAAGAAGTCACAAAAGATAAAGAATATCGTTGATGAGCATGAGATAAAAAATTATTCATAAACTACTTAGAATTTTAACAAAACCAAAAAACAATAAAATGAATAACAAAAATTATAAAATATCATACATTGCTTGTAATTGAAGTTCTAGCTAAAGCAATAAGACAACAAACAGTTATCAAGGTGATACAACTTGAAAGGAAGAATTCAAACTTTCACTATTAGGTAATGATATGATAGTTTACATAAGCAACCAGAAAAATTCCACCAGGGAACACCTACAGCTGATAAACACCTTCAGCAAACTAGCAGGATACATGATACACACACACACACAAAAAGCTCAATAGCCTTATTTATTCAGATGACAAAGAGGCTGAGAAAGAGATCAGAGAATCATCACCCTTTACAATAGCCACAAACACCATAATGTATCTTGGGGTAACACTTACCAAACAAGTGTAAGACCTATATAATAAGAATTTGGTGTCTTTAAAGAAAGCAATTAAATAAGATACCAGAAAAAAAGGAAAGATTTCCCATGCTTTCGGATAGATAGGCTAAACATACTAAAAGTGGCAATCTTGCCAAAAGCAATCTACTAATTCAATGTAATCCCCCATTAAAATCCCAGCACAATTATTCACTAATCTTGAAAGGATAATAATCAACTTTATATGAAAAAAAAAAAGATTCAGGATAGCCAAAACAACCATGTTCAAAAAGAGAATTTCAGGAGGCATCACCATCCCTGATTTTAAGCACTACTACAGAGCTATAGTCCTGAAAACCACCTAGTACTGGCAAAATAATAGACAAGTAGACCAATGGGATTGAATTGAAATTAACCCACACACCTACGAACACCTGATTTTTGACAAAACAGCTAAAGTCTAAAATGGGAACAGGAAAGCATCTTCCAAAAATGGTGCTGGCACAACTTGATGATGGTGTGTAGAAAACTGAAGATAGACCCATGTCTATCACCATGCACAAAACTCAAGTCCAAATGGATCAAAGACCTCAACATAAATCCAGCCACACTGAGACTCTTAGAAGAGAAAGTAGGATGTACCCTTGAATAAATTGGTACAGGAGACTGCTTCCTGAACATAACTACAGTAGCACAGACATTAAGATCGACAGTTAATAAATGAGACCTCCTCAAACCTATAAGCTTCTCTAAGGCAAAGGACACTGTTAACAAGACCAAACATCAGCCCACAGACTAGGAAAAGACCTTCACCAATCCTATATCTGACAAAGGGCTGATCTCCAAAATATACAAAGAACACAGTAAACCAGCCAACAAAATACCAAATATTCCCATTAAAAAATGGTGTATAAAACTGAATAGAGAACTCTCAATAGAGGAAATCAAAAAGGCTGAAAGACATTTAAGAATGTGGTCAACATCCTCAGCAATCAGGGAAATGCAAATCAAAACAACTCTGAGATACCATCTTACTGCTGCCAGAATGGCTAAAATTAGAATTGCCAATGACAACTTATACTGGAGAGGATGTGGAGAAAGGGGAACACTCCTCCACTGCTGGTGAGAGTGCAAACTTGTACAACCATTTTGGAGATCAGTATGGTGGTTCTCAGGAACATGTGTCTACCACAGGACCTGGCAATCCCCTCCTTAGACATATACCCAAATGATCCACATCTGTGCAACAAAAACATCTGCTCAACTATGTTCATAGCAGCATTATTTGCAATAACAAGTACCTGGAAGAAGCCTAGATGCCCCTCAACTGAAGAATGGATAATGATGATGTGGCACATTTATACAATGGAATACTACTCTGTGGGGGGAAAAAAAACAAAAAACAAACATACAAAAAAAAAAGTAATCTGGAAATTCTCCTACAAGTGCATGGAACTGGAAAAAAAAATCCTGAATGAGGTAACCCAAGCATAAAAAGAGGAACATGGCATGCACTTACTCATATATGGATTTTAGGCATAGAGCAAAGGATCACCAGCCTATAATTCACACCACCAGAGAAACTAGGATACAAGGAGGATTCTATGAGATTCATAAAAGGTCCCTCACAGAAGGAAAAAGGGAAAAGATCTCCTCAGCATATGGGGAGTGTGGGAGTAGTGAGTGCAGAGGGAACTAGGAGAAAGGGAAGGAAAGAAGAGGAAAGAACGT
This sequence comes from Phodopus roborovskii, assembly GCF_943737965.1. NCBI lineage: Eukaryota > Metazoa > Chordata > Mammalia > Rodentia > Cricetidae > Phodopus > Phodopus roborovskii. The sequence continues at coordinate 28,282,209 of NW_026126410.1, forward strand.
GGGACAAGAAGAATTTGTCAGGGGAGGAATAGATGAGAGAAAAGTTTATGTGTGTGTGAGAGAGAGATGGGGGGAGAGGGGACCATAAAAGAGGGAGCCATTATAGGCTTGAAAAGATAACTGAAGCTAGAGAAATATCCAGAGACCTACAAGACTGACCCCAACTAACAATGTGAGCAACAATGGAAAGGCTACCATAAATGCCCTTCCCTGATGATGCCATCGATGACTAACTTATCCACCATCATAGAACCCTCATCCAGTAGCTGATAGAAACAGAGGGAGACACCCACAACTAAATACTGAGCTGAACTGGAATCCAGATGCAGAGAGGGATGACATGACCAGGATACATAAACACATACAGACAGCTTACCTGAACAAGGGGGAGTTAATTGGCCCACAGACTGATAGCAGGGAATCCAGCATGGGACTGGCTCAAACTCCCTGAACATGGGTCTCAACTAGAAGACCTGGGCAGTGTAAGGGACCTCAGACAATGGAACCAGGGTTTATCCCTGGTGCACATAAGGACTTTGGGAGCACATCCCTGATGGAGGTATACTCCCTTAACCTAGAGACAGGAGAGAAGGCCTAGTCCCTACACCATATTACTTGACATATTTAGATTACCCTTCCTGGAATTCATAACCCTACATGTGGAATGGGGTGGGTGCGAAGTGAGGGTGGCTGGGGGCCATGAAAGGGTGGGAGTGAGGGAAGGGAAAGGGGAGAATGGATCCGAGTCAATATATAAAGTAAAAATAAAAAATAAAAAAGGAAAAAAAAAACAGTTTTGGTTTCTAGCTCAAGAAATGTCATAAGCCATACAAAGCATGTAAAAGATAAAAATCACTCAATGGTTTCAGAAGACAGAAAATAATAGTAGGTAAAGGTTGGCATCTCCCCACAGAAAAATGTTAGTACTTTAGTGTACTACAATAAGATTCACACTCATCATCACACTGAGTAGGAAAAATATGAAAACACTTCTGTCACAACTAGGAAAATACAGTAGTACTTATTGTCATAGGTCTTATTCAGGGTAATGCTGAGTGTTCCAAAACATGATCATGAATGATGCATAAAAAGGAAACAAAAATAAGAAACAAACCAAACAGGGGCCTCTAAATCAACAGGAGCAATGCTCAAGTGATGCAGAGAGACTGAGGCTATAAGTAGAGGGCCAACATGGTTTTGCCCTGACCCTCTGAATGAATATATATATATATATATATATATATATATATATATATATATAGAGAGAGAGAGAGAGAGAGAGAGTATTTTATTTTAGAAAATTTATGTAATTCTTAATGGGAACACATTAATGCATTATAAATTTCATCTTAGGATTTGCAAATGTGCATCTACCTTCAGCATGATGAACAATTCTCTAACATATATTTCTTTAGATGAAAACAACAGTCTGTCCTTCATTAAAACAGTTGACTTGTATTCTTATCAAGAATCCATTCTATGGCTCTCTTCTTAAGTAAATAATTGACACCAGAAATTGAAGGGTATATGTCTTTCAGTAATTGATCATTTTTCAGTCTAATTGCATGTGAAAAATCACTTGACAGATTGTTCCATGTTTGTTCTTAGTAAAAAAGTGATCTTGTGCAATTTTTTGTTAATTGTCAATATTTCATATAGATCAAATTTATGTGAGAGTTTTTAAATCATGGAATGAGCATTTTATTCCTGCAAATTGCAAAATCTATGCTAGGATTTTTCTTGTTTCAAATACAAAATGGAAAGAAAACAAAATTACAGTAAGGTCAAGTAAATGTGCAAATGAAGGCATATTTTTTAATGCTTTATAAATTGGAGATTTCACATTAATTACTGTCACATAGTTGTTTTAAAAACATAATATCCCTTAAAATATTAATAATTTGTATCTAGCTATTTATAATGTGACTAAACTAGAAAATAATTCCAAAATCACAAACTAGAAAGACAAGTACACTCTGAGTTGTCCCATATATAAGATTGATCTAAAGATCTTTTTATAAGAATTCCCAAAATATGTGAATTGAGAAAAATTAGTGAAGTTTTTTGAACTCTCTTACAGTGATAATGAATTTTCTCATGAGAAAGATTAATGAAAAAAATATGAGATGTTTAGGGTTATACAATGATGCTCTGTGTTCCTAATTTTCTATTCAATGATAATACGTATTAATAAACATGGATTTGGATCAGTAACCCTGATAAATATTGCTACAAAATGATTTAGCATGTATTTTCTATAAAGCAAGATTTTAAATACAAAAATTAACATGAATTTAAAAATGACATTATTGCTAAGGTTATGTATAAATTATAACATATTTTAAAAATTCTCACAAAACAAAAAGCAAACACGAAAACAAAATGTAAGCAATGCTCAACACCGTAAAAAAGACTTACTAATGTTTCATGTTCTAGATATTTAAATCTTTCATTGTCAATGAGCATTTAGAAATTATTCATATATGCTTCAGAATTATTTGATCCCAATAGTATCATTTGTTTAAATTGTTTGCTTAATAATCAGAAATGCATCTCACAATGGTAATGTATGTCACTACTCATTTTCTACATACCTGAAGCTATCCAATGCTTATAAATTATACAAATAATATTTGTTTATATTTCATAAATAATAAACTCTCACGTTTATAGTGAAAACCCTCTAAGAGTTAAATAATAACCTATAAATTCTGAAAAAAATCAATTGTTCAATATATTGGAACATATTTTATTTAAAACCTATTTGAATTACTTCCTTTCATGAATGTAGCACTATGGTGAAGAAAAAATGTTGTGATTATTGCTTCTTTAGTGCTCTCTAATCTGTTAATGAAATCACAACATGCAATTTGTTCTTTGGATATTTTTGACAAGTCCCTACTAAATTTATTAAATAGTGAAGTTTTATTTCTTTAAGAAATAGCATAAATACCAACAAAATTAGACCTGCTTAGGTAAACAAAAGTACATTCCCTCAACTTAGACATAACTCTGAACTACCTATTATCTTTTGGTAAAAGACATATTTTTAGAGTTTTAATGCAAGGTGTTTCTATAAACTTTTACTAATAATCTCATAAAATGTTATTTCTAGAAATTAATGAATAAATTTTTATCAGCCATGCATATCTTTGTTGATATGTTCTCAGTTACTGTAAAGAATGAAAAATGATATATTTGCTTTAACTGTTTGATAGCCTTTAAATATAATGTCAATATCATCTTAATATATAATCTAGAAATAATATTTATTCACACAAGGTAGTAACAATATTTCTTATAGAAAATATTTGAAGACATACATCCACAGAAAAACTGAACATAAGCAACTATAACAAATTTATTAATATATATTGATCCTTAGAGGCAACCAAACCAATCTCCTTAAATAATAATCATTAAATCAACTCTGGATATACGAATGATCAAATATTTAGGACAATAAATAAAAAAATAGGTTAAATGCCATTGAATCCTCTACAATTTGAAAGATGCACATCTTTGATTCAAAAAAGCCAATTCAGAATTTGAATTTGAAATAATCATAATGACAAAATATCCAATACTAACAAAAATCATGCATTTCACTCTATTGGCCAAAAGAGTACATATTTTTTCAAAGAAAAACTTTGACCATCCTTTCTACCTTGAACTTAGTATTTATTTATTTATGTATTTATTTATTTGTTTGATAATTTATTTTCATTTAATTTCTGTGACTGTTTACCTGGTTGTATGACTATGCATCACATTCATGCTGTGCCTGAAACACAACAGACTGCCTGGAACTGGTCTTACAAAGAATTGTGAGCTCCACTTTGGTTGTGGAAATTGCATCCTGGACCTCTGGGAGAACAGATCAAGTTCCTAACCATTGAGCTTTCTCCAACTCCATGCGTACCATATTTTAATCCACACAACAATATTGTATAGTTTCCATATTATTATCTTTTCACTTAAATGTGATCAAGATGTTTGCTTATGATAATTTCATTAATAAACCTGTGTTTTTCTAATGAAAACATATTCCTTTTTGGATGTTGTAATCCCATGATGCTAAGGAAAGACCATCACGTGTTTATAGTTCAACAAAAACCTAGGCTATAGAGTGAATTACTTGCCTACACAGCAAGACTTTTTAAATACTCAAAGCATAATTTGCAAAGTTATATTGAATATTTGAAACAATATTGCTGAAAAAAGATATCTACTTTTCATGTTCCTAATATTATCTTAAAGTAAAATTCTTTATATTTTTTATATAATTTATATATTGTTTAATAAACAAAGAAGAGTTTAATTTTCTATGTTTTGGAAATAAGTCTTTGAAGCTATGTCACTCAAAACACACACACACACACACACACACACACACACACATACACACAGATTTTCATATAAGTATAGAGCTAAATTAGAAAGGTGTACAATCTATGAATGCATAAATTTCCATATTGTTAACTTTTTGTTTCAATAATGAAGTTATTTTATTTGTTGGAGGTGTGGTGTTTATCCTAAGCATACACGGATTTACTTTGTCAGTATTCCTGGGTGTTTGTTATACCACAGTGTTCTTGTTCAGTGTTTGAATACAGTTCAAGTACCAAATCATGTGAGAATTTTGGGTGCTTGTCAGAAACTACAAGAATATAAGACAAGAGGCTGGTAACCTCACTTTCTTCAAAACTGGTTTTGGAATGTATTTTGGAGTGTCTTTATTCAGCTGTTTTTAATTCATATGTCTCTATGGAAAAACAACTTTTTGACATGTATGTCTTGTCGTTGAGACTGAACACCTTAGTTATGTGATTTTTTTCCTTAGTCCTTATAATATACATTTTTTGATGCTCTAAATAAAGTTGGCCATTGCATAAGACATTAGTCCACCTTACTTCAATGTTCTACTTTCTGAGATTCATGCTACCATCAACAGTGGCCAGTAGATCAGCACCTACATTTCTTCTTTTGTAGCACTAAGAGTAGATCTTATAAATAAATATTTTAAATTTCATTGTAGTATTATATTCAAAGATAAAGAAATCAATATTTAAACTTTTAGTAACTGCTCAAGCACAATCTCACCTGCATGATGCTATGCTTTCCACCATGATGGCCATTGGTCATTGGTTTATCTTAAGAAACAGCAAACTCCAAATAAACTGTATCTTCTTTAAATGTGCATTTGGGATAATGCACTATCACAGCAATAGCAAAGTAACTAAGACATTCATCAAAAACATTACCACATGGAAGCTTAGTGTCAGTGATGACCATTGGTATTTTACAAACAATTTCTATGATCTTCCTTGAGGAAAATATTTCATAGATACCAAAATTCTTTATTTGCCTATATTTGATGGGAGATGTCATTCTGTAAATGTTTCTCATGCTGGTTAAATAATAAAGCACTGTTGGTCAATAGAAAAGGAAGATAGGAGAGACTAGGAAACAAGGAGGAAATAGAAAGTAGTAAAGAGGGTCAAGATGGAGAGTCTGGAGAGAACAGAACCACCATCCCTCCACTCTTGGTAAGACCACGTGGAAATACATAGAAATGGTTTAATAATTAAGACAGAGCTAGCTGATAAGAAAGTAGTAACAGGCCAACAGGATTATATCAAATACAGAGTCTCTGTGTGTTAATTGGGGCTGGCGTGGCGGCGGGACAAGACTGGCGGCGGGAGGAAAAACCTTACTCCTTAGATATATTATTTGTGTAGGATTGTGTATTACCTTCTTTTACCTCTGTACTTGGACATGTCTGTCAGTTTAGACGTCCTCAAGTATCATTACACAGAATAGCTTCTGTTTTTCACATACATACATGCATACAACACTAGTTAAAGGAAAAAGTTATCAAGGATTTTATAGAGCAAAAGATTAAATGGGAGAATTGGGAGGGAGAAGAGGGAATGCAAGAGTGTAATGAAATTGAAATCTTAAATTTAGTTTAAAAGTAAGAAAAAAATAGAAAGTTGACTATAGAAATGATCAGAGATTAAAAATGTGTGACTTAGAAAAAATATTCAATATATTCATTATAATAAATTCTCCAATGAATAGACTGAATATTATTTCAAAATTTGCTTTCATATTATAATAAAATTATCAAAAAGTTGTCAGGAGAAATCATTCATTGTGTAATTGAAAATAATGTTCTTACACAGAGTTTGTTAACATTCAAAAATTTTTCATACAACTGACAATTAAACTTAGAGCCTCATGAATACTAGAAAATACAAGTCATAGACACTTGAGATACAGTACTTTCAGTCATTTTCAACTTTAGTAACATCTGAGCTAATAATGCAAAATATGTTCACAAATAACATATTAAAAACATGTTAAAATGATGGAAGTACAGAGTCATTGACTGAAAACTTGTAAAAATAAAAAAACCCTAACAAAATTTAAAATTAGACAATAAAACAGACCATGTTTCCCCATAAAAAATAGTTTTTGACTATCCAAGTCTCTGTAATAAGGACAACCATCCCTCACTGTCATTTTTAGAAAGAAACCCAGTACAAACTAAAATGAAACAGTAAGTTCTATTTCTAATGTATCTCATGCAAATTGTTTTTAATTGTTGTTTCTTATCCTTATTTGTTTGTTTGTTTGTTTGTTTGAAGACTAACTTCACTTTGTAGAACATAGGATTTCCACATCAAGAAATCATGAAGGAAACATAATAATATCCCTTTGATTCTGTTTCAATTTGGTGTTCAACTGCTCTGCAATTAAAATGAAGGCAAGCTCATCCAACATAGAGGGATACTTTCTCATCCTATACACATGGGGAAGGGCCTAGCCCCTGCCCCAAATGATATGACAGACATTGAAGTCTCCCCATGGAAGACCTCACCCTCCCTGGGGAACAGAAAGGGAATGGGCTGGGGTTTGGTTGGGATGATAAGGAAGGTTTGGAAGGTGAAGTAACTGGGATTGACATGTAAAACAAACCTTGTTTCAAATTTAAATAGATAAATAATGATTATAAGAATGAAAATAAAATAAGATAAAATTAAGGCAATTTGAGAAAAGGAGTTTCACTTTATGTTATAAAATTTACCAGCTATAAAGTTTGTTGAATTCCTTAAAGTAAGTTAAATACTTTATTTAAATAGTGTTATTTATAAAAATATAAGTAATATTTATTCAAATGGGAGAATAAGTAGTCAAAATTGACTAAGTTTGACTTGCTCCAAGTTAACTATGTATTTTTATAAGTTCCAAAGAGAAAAATAATGAAATATAGGAATTGACCATTATAACACAGAAGGATGCTGAACCCTTGATGTTAAAAATGTGAAGAAGAAAAAAAGAAACCACTGAAAAATGCAGCAGATTAATTTACCATAGGCATCAAATCTGTCACATTACTACTTTTCAGAAAATTTTCATTGAGCTTACTTGTTTTTTCTGTCAGTTATTATCAATCATTTAAACTTTTAAAAACAAACTAAAAGAGACTTGCCTGGTCACCTCTATTTTTAGGCTATGCAAAGAGGGTATATTTAAAACAGAAATGCTTTATTGAAAGAGTTAGCATCATGTATATTAGATGTGTAGATTAATACTGTCAGACACTTCCTAGGCTTTGCCTAATCTGAAGTTTATTTGAGAATCCTTATGAGCCCAATAGAATTATTTCATTATGAATCTGGCATAAGCACCTCAGAAGATTACCTTGACATAAAGGACTCTTATGTCAGAAAAGTAAATTTTCACTTCTACAAATGAATGCTCACCTTCAGTAAAATTAAGCAAAACACAATAAAGCTTCATTTTAATGTCTTTCTTCATTGATAAATAAGCTTTCACAGATTGAGTTTAAACTCTTTGGATAAAAGCATCTATGCTGCATGTTGGATCGGTGTGTTTTTAAGATTACCCAAGCATAATTTAAAATATATTGAAAGTTCTGTTTCATAGTTTGAAGAACCAGTTGTTTGAGAAAGAATGATCAAGCATGCCTTAAGATATTTTTATTGTCATTCTCCCCCCGAAAATAAATGAAATCATTTTGAATTCAGTGAAATTAATTTTACAAAATATCATAGCAGTGTTTCATTATAGAACTCCATTTCCCAACATATGAATTTCAACATAAGAATTCTTTACTAATTTTACTTTAATAAATAAGTATTTAATAAAATGGTTATTATTTCTTATTTTTACAAAATAATACTTTCTATAATCACTCTTCAATGTATTTTATTTGATTACAGTACCTCTGGCAATAATTTCTTTTGTAGAAACATTTATGAATTTACAATGGACATTATTTTATATTTTAAACATCCAGCTAACAGTAATTTTAGGTTGATTTTCAAGCACTTGCATTTGTAAAACTTAATCCAGTGTCTAATCTAAATTAATTTGCCAGATGATCCAATTAATAGTATATTATAATTTTGTGAACAAAAGTGACACATGTATAACTAATGAAATATAATACCATCACTAGTTTGACTTCATAGCTGATGAATATCAAATGTAGATGAAGACAAAGATATACAAAATTGCACTTAAATGTGCAAGGAGAGGACAGATTTCTAAATTCTTGATTCAATTATTCTCTACCAGGTCCTCTGGTGGAAAGTAAGAGCTTAAAGAGGAGTTATCACATCAGGCCCATAAAAGTAGGAATGGCATATAGCATAACCCCAATAACTGCTTCTCAATATATGAGTGTAGAAATTTTCCAGAAGCTTTCTTTTTAATTGTGGTTGATTAATGATTAGTTACTGGGGATATACTGATTTTCAAACTATAGGATGCTATATGCTATTTCTTTCCAACATGGTATAGGTACTTGTTATTGATGGGGGATGTCCTCCTATATATATATGTTTCACTTATTAGTTGATGAATAAAACACTGATTAGCCAGGCAGAAAGAATAGGCTAGGATACCAGGTGAGGAGAATCCTGGGTAAAGGATACAGAGAGAAGATGCCACAGAGACTCGGTGCTTCCAAAGAAGGAGTAACATTCCAGATTACAGGTAAGCCACTGCCTTGGGAGAATACATAGTTTGATAGAAATTGGTTAATAATTAAGAGAGAGCTTACCAGTAAGAAGCCTAAGCCATGTGGCAAATGGTATACAATTAATAAATGTCTCTGTGTATTTATCTGGGACTGAAGGTCAAAGGAACTAGGTGGAGCAGAAACTCCATCTACAAAATGGGCCCCAGACATGGGGTGAGAATTTTCATGTAAAACCTGACAAAGGCTTAAAAAGAGATTCTTGGTGGTAGCATATACATAGAAACTCGGCAGAGTTGTTGCAATAAGCATGACAGTAGATTCTCAGAAATCCAAAGAATGGGGCCAGTGTAGTGAGAAATTTACTTTGTCTCCTTCTGTGGCACTGACCATGCCCATTGGGGGGTGGAGCCATGGGCCGAATTGACCTGTGGAAGGAGATCAGAGGAAGAGCCAGGGAACACTGTCTTGTTGGCAGGACTTGGACAGGAAAGCATCCAGTGGAACTTGCTGGTGTTCATCTGTCTAGGTTGGTGATAACGATGCCCCCTTTCCCTACCCTTGGAATTTTGGGATAATAGTCATCTTCTTTGGGTTGGTTTTAGTTACTTAGGGTAGAGTATGGAAGGTGATGCTTACACTCGGGTTTATCTTTTAGACAGGAATAGGGTATGGTGGAGAAAGGTATGGTTTAGATGGGCTATAGGTAGATTAGCCTATTTTCTTGTGAATTTGAGTAAGAGTGAGATAATAGTATTTTACAACTTACATTGTTATATATTCTTATATGTGGTAAGCTATGTAAAGTTAAGTTTATATTTTGTTATGTTGTGTGAAATCTTTCCATTTATGATGTTTTATGCACATTTTTTTTTTACTATATTTGTATATTGATACAATTTATGTACATTTATTCTTGCCCTATTCTATGTATGTATACTTTTCTTTTATTCAAGACATTTTGTATATTGATACAAATTGGGATATTTATCATGTTGCCCTTTATAGTTCTACCTCTTGTCTTGACATTTCTACTCTACCTCTATTGTAGGGATCTATATGTATTTATATATATATATATATATATAGTTATATTGTTTAGGTATTTGTTCCTGCTTTACTCAGGGAAGTTTTACTCAGTTTTTTAACTAAGTTCCTGAGTACTGCAGATTATCTTCACTCATGTTTTCTGTACTGATGAGATTAGTCAGATAAGATGCTTAATCTTCAATCACTTCATAGACATGCAGAACATGGCATTTAAATGTTTTAATATTAGTACTCCATTGACATGACACACTGTTTCTCCTGACAGCACCGTGCACTTTCCCGAAAATATGTTGGACACTGTTGTTGCTCCTGCTGGAGTTCATTCCCGCCTCAGCTAATGGCCTCTTGGGCAAAGAACTGCCCCCATGTTGACCACTGATTTGGACATGCAGTCCTATGTGCTTACAGGAGACAAATATAGAAGACTGCTGGACCTTGCTAAGTCAGGGTAAGACAGCCTTTCTATCTCCTTGCGGTTGTTGTGGTCTGTCAAGTTCTCTTGGCCTTAGCCAAAACTGGGTGTACCAACATTGCTTTGAGACCTAGGGTGACTGTTCAAGTAACTTGCTGTTTCTGTCCTTGCTGAACCTTTTGGAAGTTGCCCATCTGCACTTCCTGTCTACCCTAGTATCATTATTTTCCTTCTCAGGTCTTGATGAGGTTGAAGATTAAACTATCACAACTACTATTCTCTCTTCCTAGTTAGATATATTAGGTAATAGACTTATGTTTTCCAGCTTAGGACAACTCTATTGTAAACTCCGTTGTGCCTTCACCCTAGGCCTAGATATGTAGGTCATTTTGTTCTCGATTTTCCTTTTCTTAGAGATCACTTGTTATTCACTGTTTTGTATATAGTTTTGTATCAAGCCTAAATCTTTTCTTTATACTAAAAGGGGAATTGTAGTGAGATATTTACTTTGTCTCCTTCTATGGCACTGACCATGCCCATTGTGGGGTGGAGCCATGGGTGGAAGTGACCTGTGGAAGGAGGTCGGAGGTAGAGCGAGGCTCTCTTGCTGGCGGGATTCAGACAGGAAAACATGCGGTGGAAATTGCTGGTATTCACCTATCTAGGTTGTAAGTTATTTCTCCCTGAATAAACATCTATTTGGCCTGTTTGTTTATCCTGATCTTTATTTAACCTCAATAGGCCTGCCAATGCTTTAATCTTATTAATGCTGTTTAGCAGATATGACTCAGGTCATCAGAAAAGGATAGCAATATATAGTAAAGACTGATTCAGATGAAGAAAATCCTCTAAAGGTCTTAGAGTGTCTTTAAAAATATATGAAAGCTTTGGAGAGAAAGGAAAAGGAATAAAGTGGTTAGAAAAGAAATAGAGTAGCTAGATATAGTGGCGCATGCCTTTAATCCCAGCACTCTAGAATCATCAGAACTTTACTATGCTAGGCTCACAGACTTTGAAGTGTTATTAAAATGACTCATACAAGTACTGAGAATGATTCATTCATGGTTCCATAAAAACATATTATGTAAGGTTTGTTGAAATGCTCAGTTGGCAAAAGTGATTGATGCCTAGTCCAACAACCATATTGGATCCACTGGACCCACGCTTTGGAATGGAAGAAGGTACTCCCATAAAGGAAAATGTTTTATAACTTCCAATTGGATGTTATGGCATTCATGTAACCCTTCTTCAAATACAAAAGGAGGGAAGAAGGGAAAGAGAGAAGGTGTGAAGAAGGGAGAGAGGGAGGAAGGGAAGAAGGGAGGGAAGTAGGGAAGGAGGAAGGAAGAAAGCTTCTTACTAGAGAGACCAGAAGGAGGTACATGCTGCCAAATGAAACCCTGAACTGTTTCCCAAGCACCCACATTTTAGAAGAGAAATGTTTTTACCTGTCCTCCATGTGAGTGTTTTGGTTCTGCATCTACACACATGCACACACACACACACACACACACACACACACACACACACACACATACACACACATATAAACATACCTCCCACATGCACATATATATGTATCTTACACATGCTATATATAATAAACACAATTACATGCTTATACATTCTACAGAGTGAGACACACATCCATACACACACACACACACACACACACACACACACACACACACACACAAACACTCATATAGAAACAGTCAAAAACACAAAAACACACAAAATAAATATAAAATTTAATACTGCATAACACTTGTTTTTAAATCTTTTGTCATATTTAGCTTTCTCATCACTTTCTAAGAAATTGTAAAATCCTGTCTTCACTTCTTTTTATCTGTATTTGTATCTTCTCTTTTGTCTTTGTCCCATACTTTAATTCACCATGATAAACATTCATCATTGTTGTAATTTGTATTAATTCATTGCATGGAGGCTTCATACAAACATTTATTTCTCTTTGTTTTGATTCCATATTTTGTTTTTTTTTTAATCTTAAACAGAGAATCACAAAGATTTCACATAAATAATTTTTAAAATTATCTTAGGTAGGGATGTCTTGTCATTAGACATTCCTCAATAGACAGTGAATACAAGGAAAGAATCTACAATGAAAATGCTACATCCTTGGGCAGCCAAATACCAGGCAATATTTAGTTTGTACACTCACTAAATTTGAATTCTTTTGCCATTTCTCAACACTCTGTCTCATGTCTGTAATAACAATTTACTATATTGTATATGTGTAAACCTAAGATCCTGTAGGGAGATAGCATTTTTATCATCTCATGTATTTCATAAACTGCTAGCTACTTGGATGTTCCTTGATAAATTACTGAGACAAGCCAATATACTAGGCCAAAAAAGAGCTAATGGACCTTTGAACTCCTAAGTACTTCGGGAGAGATAATAGACAGAAAGGTCGAATGTCTTTTATTTAATCATCTTTCCATGAGATCCAGGTCATCCAAAATTAAATCTTACATTAAAACTAAATCTAACCACATTATAAACACATTGTCTGCCGGATAACACTCCATTTTGAATTTATTGTTATTTTTTAGAAAACAAATGTACAAGTCATGACAGGTTGAAACAGTATATTATGATGCCTACCAATTCATAATGACTTGATAAAAATGCATTTTTAAAAGATATTCATCTTTTAAATGTTGTTGTGTGGTGTTGTGTGGTGAAATCTCACTCTTTTAAGATGTTATAATTGATTGAAGGTTAGAGATTTGCTAAAGAAAACTGGAAAATACTGTACTTTCTCATATATATACATATATAAATGTATATATATATATATATATATATAGAGAGAGAGAGAGAGAGAGAGAAAGGGGAGAGAGAGAGAGAGAGAGAGAGAGAGAGAGAGAGAGAGAGAGATTGTGCTAAGTGTTAATTTTGAGTGGAGAACTTGATGGTGTATTCCAGCTACATTAAAGTTATCACTACAATTACACTGAACATATAGCAAGTCTTTAATCATGTTGGATAGTTTATCATTCATAAACTGAAGGAAGTGGTGACATATATTAAAAGATCAAAAGTATAGTAAGATTCAATATTGAAAAAGATACATATAAGTTTTGTGTAAGGTTGGCCATATCATTTTCTGTGATACACTTAATGAACAGTAGGAATTAATATAAATGTAGTTTAAATGTGTGTTCCATTATAAAATGCCACATGAAATGAAAGAAGGCAGATGAGCTGTGTAATCAAACAACTGCAATGACACCCTGCTCCTGGAACAGTTATTTAAAGCTGAAGTATGAATATGGATGAAGACATATTGACTGAATATTAACTCCACTTTTATAGAAAGTGATTTCATATTAAAGCATTTGTTCCACTTACTTTTCAATGTCATGCTTATAACTTTCATGACTAAAAGAATATTTATGTGTTTATTTGTAAGAAGTTTTGTTTATCTAAGCATATGAAATGTTAATTTGCATAGATAAAATACTGCAGGGAATATAAAAATGAATCAGCTGTGCAAATATTCAGGATTGTTTTGAATGCCAGGAATAATGAACTAAATGTCTATATTATATGATCAATATCTGAAGAGGAGATATTAAAAAAAAACTGTCACTAACTATTTCACTTGATCTCAATGGTTCAAAAAGAAATCAAATTATGAAATCAATGATAAAACTGTGTCTAGCAGTGTAATATTGTCCTGTCACCTCTTATTAACTTGACAAGATTTTAACTATAATTCAAGTCTGCCAGATTGCTTGTCATTATTTACAGGTATTATTTAGTCCTTAGAATTCCTAACACAGAAAAAAAACATTCAAAATATAGGAAACTAGGGTATGGTTCCTGCTGTTAAGTTGTATTTTGTTTGTTAGTCAATTTGTCTGGAAAAGCTGTTATTCCCCTCAATGCTGGTATGTTTGATTTAATTTATATACATGTATGCATATATGCAATATATGTGTTTCTGTGTGTGTACATGCACATGAGAAACACATGTGTGTATGTGTGTGTGTGTGTGTTATCTGGTATTTGAAAACAGAGGAATGTGTTTCTTTTGTAGCACTCATAGCACTCATTTAATAATGAAATTTTTTAGGTTTGGGTGAGTTTTATTGTATTTTGTCTCATTTTTTGCGAGAGACCTGAAAGTTGGGTGTCTAGAAAGGGGATAAGGATGTGTTAAGACTTGAGGAACAGGGAAATTATAATCAAAATATATTTTAGTTTCAATATTGCTTTAAAAATAAAAGTATGCAAAATTAATTTAAGAGAGTAAAGTTAAATCACTGACTCCATTTGCTCAGTATCACCCTGAAATATCAGATGGAGGGCACAGGCCATGATGGCTGCAAGTATGGAGCCTCATTTTCTCCTTCTGCACTTTAAGGCCAACTTTGTGTCTTTCTGTATGGGAATGGCCATAATGATCAGAGACTTTGGAGGTTATTGATGCTGCTGCTAGCCTCTTATGATTGAGCAGAGTGGGACAGAAAATCATTCTATAGATCTACTGCAGAAGCTGGGCAAAAATTAAACCTCTCCTCTTCCTTGTAGACTGTTGACATTCACTCTCACACAGATGATATGGGGAGGGCCTTTGGACTCCCACCTGA
This sequence comes from Phodopus roborovskii, assembly GCF_943737965.1. Classification (NCBI taxonomy): domain Eukaryota; kingdom Metazoa; phylum Chordata; class Mammalia; order Rodentia; family Cricetidae; genus Phodopus; species Phodopus roborovskii. The sequence goes on from NW_026126410.1 coordinate 28,297,306, forward strand.
CTATCAGGCATTATTTTCCTGTCATGTACATTTAATTCTACAAAAGGAAGGCCAACATCTATGAAAATATTGGGTGCACTCACCCATACTGGAGACACACATTCCAATTACTGTGAAGTGACTAATGAATGCCACCTTGTCCTGATTTTACCCATAATACCTGGAAAAGTCATATACTCCTCAATTTTGCATGGCACACATGAAGGTCCAAAATATCTCTTGAATGAATAATCAAAATAAATGCTACAAGGTTACCTTGGCAATGGTGTCATTTTGGTTTGTGGGTTTTGCCTTTGTTAGTGTGCCCATGAGTTTTAGTTACCAGAGTTCTTTGTGGCAAGAATCTATGCTCATTTGCTGGATCAAATAAAGGATTATTATTTAAAGGATGGAACTAAACATGATGCAATCTTTTATTCTTTTAATACAAAAATGCCTCTTTAAAAGATTAATCAGTACTGTGTTACCAGTAAGGTTTTTCCTGCCAGCCTGGACCCACCATGGTGCCAGCCCCAGTTAACACACAGAAACTCTGTATTTGATATAACCTTGTTGGCCAGGTACTAGTTTCTTATGGGCTAGCTTTGTCTTAATTATTACCCATTTCTATTAATCTAAGTATTTCCACATGGTCTCATCTTACTGGAGACTGGGGCTAAGACCTCTGTTCTCTTCGGTCTCTACATGCTGACTCCTCCTTACTACTTCCTCTTTCCTCCTTGTCTCCTAGTCCCACCTATCTTGCTTTCCTATTGGCCAACAGTGCTTTATTCATAAACCAATATGAGAAACATATTTACAGAATTACATCTCCCATCATCTCCTCTATTCTGTCTAAAATAAAAAGATGGGTTTTAACCTTAGTACAGCAAAATATATCATTTAACAGTTATAAAATAAGAATCACAGTTAACAATATTTAGTCCATTAACATTTAGTAAGATTTAAGAAAATATTCCATCATCTAGTCTATCTTTGTGAGTCTAAAGTCCTATATGTAACTTATCTTTTAATCCTAACTAAGGAAAACTATAACCAAAACTATCTGTCTTCAAGTCCTTCAAAGACCACAGAAGGATAATATATAAACTCCAGAAATGACAGAGGCAACTACCCTGGTCAGTCACCCAGAGTTCTTCTGTAATGTCCCATCTTCAGCCTATAGGCCATAAAATGTCTGGCAGACTCCTCAGCAAAGCAGGAAACTTTAAACTGTCCACCTGCATTGGAAGTTTGTCAGTCATTTTTTTCTGTGTGCTGCATACTGTCTGGCAGACTCTTCCATGAAGCAGGAACTCTGTAGCAATATTCTTCTTGAATCAGCAGTCACTTTTCTGTGGGTCCTGCATGCCCATTTTATACAGCATAAAGTCAATGAGTCCAGACAAGTGCAGTATCTTGTCTAAATGGCTAGTCTTGCCATATTGGAAGTAATTTCATAACATGTTTCTTCGATGTCCATCTTCCATCTTCCTTTCTTGTGCAGGTGGTGTTGCCAGGAGCAGTTATGCCTCATTGTCAAGAAAACCCTAAACCATTTTAAATGTCATATTCTGTAGGTCTGTGAAAAGTTGAAGAATACCTATTCATCTCAAATACATGTCTGTATATCTAGAAAACTTAACTAACTTAACTATAAGATCTGACTATCATAGGTATTATCTATAATCTGTATTGAATTATATATTACATTTCTACGCACTACCTAAACAAGAGGAGAAATATACATATCACAAAATTGACCTTAAATTGTATCAATAAATGAAAATCCATTTCAAAACGAAGTATTCATATCTATAACGTAATCCCCTTTTACCTTTAAAAATAATTGGTTGTGATCATTAACCATTTATAACTAATCCCATTTAAATGGAAAAAAAACATAAACAATATTTGGGAATTTGGGCATCGTTCTTTCCAAACTGCTTCCTGCTGGTAGGGGGCGCTGTCATGGGGATCCTAAGAAGATGCAGATATCTTGGCTGTAGTCTGCAAGGCTGCTATGTCCCAACTGTTTTGAATGTTGAATCACCTGGGATGCTGTTTCAGGGGGTCTGTCTTGATCAAACCATGTTAGTCTGGAAGGAATCCACAGCTTTTCATTTTCTGTGGAAACAAAAATAAAAATCCTTTTCCCCAGGAACTTGTCCTTGGACTTAAATTTTTGAATCAAAGTATTTTAAAATATATAAATTGAATTAATCCAGTACTATTTCCTTTAACAGTTATTTCCTCAGCAGTCAAACTATACAAAGCCAATAAATATAATGTCATACAGTATCCACAGTTTCTCTGTGCTTTTCATCTTTAAGTGACTTTTAAATTATTCTGTTTCTTTTACTTTTTACCTTTTTATTTTTTGAGACAGGGTTTCTCTGTTCAGCACTAGACATCATTCTGTAAGTATGTTCCTCAGTACTGTTTTGATCACATAAATTTTTAATATTATGATTAAAATTTTAAAAGTTTGAAACATGTCTATATGCTTCATTTAAAAAAAACAAACAAAAATCTGCTGAAGATGTCCTTTTATATTTTGTGAACCTACAAGCGTATATGGGATTTCGGTGCAATTAACTGTCTTGTTAGTATACAGTGTAGTTAGTTTACATTTGTTTTATTCTGATTCTGACATGTGTTCCTCTACATGATCTATGTTGATCATGAACTTATTATATATTGTGCAGACTACTCTTAGCTTATAATCCTCCTGATTCTGCAGCCTGAAGTTTGGGATTGAACATAGTAGAGTGGCAGCTAGACTTGCTCCATTCTTTTTTGCTTTCCTTAAAGAATAAAAATGGTGTCCAACCTACCATGACTGTGTTTGAATTTGTTATAAACATGCACATTTTGATATATTAGGTTTTCTTTTAAAAGCATGTGATTTGCTGTTTTGTTCATTTCTGAATGTAACAGTAGTTTTCTCTTACAATTCCTCTTCAAACATTTCTTCTAATTTATAAAGTTTTAAAAATGTAACCAGTACTCTTCAATGATATGTTTTAATTGCAACGAGCACACAATGTTATATCCTTTTTCTTTCTTTGTAGCACTGTGTGTGCTTCCACTATTACTTTTCTTTCTTTCTCCATGATATCTAGAAAGAGATGTATATTTTCAGTGCATATTTACAATTGTCTTATTCACTCAAATTACATTATATGCTTAAACTAAGTATAGAGATTTATTTATAATATTAATCTATCAAGAAAATTGACCTTGCCTAATATTAAAATTATGGAATATTAAAATATTCAGATATTGTGACACAGAATCAATGGTAAACTTAATTAAAAGTATATGGTTTTAATTTCACATCTTGTTCAATCAATCTTTATGCATAAGTCCATTCCAAATATCATAAAATCTTCATTTATGAATATATTAAAATTTGAAATTAACTTTTACAGGACTCTTTTTAAATGTTTCCTAATCTAAGCCATTGTTCATAAAAATAAATTATAAAATTAACAAACAGAATGTTCATATTTTAGCCACAGTAGTTGATTCTAGAGAAATTATTGGGAAAAGTAATGTTTTAAATTAATTAAGATTTCTAAGAAGAGCAAAGTTTATATTTTCATCTTGTTTAATTGTATTCATTTCAGCACTGATTTGTGGTTTTACTACTGCTATTAAACATATTTTCAAACAAATGCTTCTGCTTCTTTTTTCTGTACTCCTCATGTCATTGCTATTCAATTATTTATACTTTCATCCCAAGTAAAAACAAACTAAAATCTAAAGTCATTAGTGTGATTTATACAATTTATTTCTACATTACATTTTGTCATACCTATAGCACATAACTTAGCCCTCTAAAGTTCATCAAAAACTTGAAAAGCAATGCTCATCCGTGTCTCGAGTTAGAGGCGGCTGCAGCGGGGACTCAGACTCCTGGGATGCGGACACATTCTCTGTGGAGGACCCAATGTGGAAGGTCGTGGGCAGCAGCATGGCTGGTGGGGACCGCTGGGAGGGCGAGGACAAGGACGAGGACGTGAAGGATAATTGGGATGATGATTATGATGAAAATAAAGATGAAGCAGAAGTAAAAATATCAGAAAAAAATATCAGAAAAGATAAAAGAGAAAGAATGGCAACAGAAGAAAACGCAAGAAGAAATTAGAAAGAGGTTAGAAGAACTTGAAGAACCTAAAGTACTAACACCTGAAGAGCAATTAGCAGATAAACTTCGGCTAAAGAAGCTACAGGAAGAATCAGACCTTGAATTAACAAAAGAAACTTTGGTGTTAATAATACAGGTTATGGAATAGATGCTATGAACCCATCTTCAAGAGATGACTTCACAGAGTTTGGAAAGATACTAAAAGATAAAATTACACAGTATGAAAAATCAATATATTATGCCAGTTTTTTTGGAAGCTTTAGTTTGAGATGTCTGTATTTCATTGGAAACTGATGACTTGAAAAAGATAACCAATTCATTGACTGTGCTTTGCAGTGAAAAACAGAAGCAAGCAAAGCAAAGCCAAAAAGAAGAAGAAAGGCGTGGTTCCTGGAGGGGGATTAAAGGCCACCATGAAAGATGATCTGACTGATTATGGTGGATATGATGGAGGATATGTACAATACTATGAAGACTTCATGTGATGTTTTATCTTCTGATATCTTCTTTCTGTTGCCCAAAATCCCTTCAACATGTAGCACAACTTCTTTTCCTTTTAGTTCTGCCAAATGCTAAAATCAGAAGTGCAGTATCTTTTATGCTGGATATTTAACCACTTGACACTCAGGAGCTAATGAGCAAATGAGGGAACTTGGATCTTGTTGCCAAGGGGTTAAAATTGTGAACCTCAGTTGCTACTAAATCATAGTTTAAAAACAAAACAAGCCTAATAATGTTATCATTGTTGCTATCTGATTCCATAGCAGCTATCACTAAATTGGAAACAAAGGTTGCAACATGACAAAAAATAAATAAATAAATAAAAATGTGTAGTATTTACCAGCACTATTCAGTAATACAGCCTTAACCATACCTCCTTTAACTATTTCATAACTTGTCAAGAAAAGCAGTTTGTTTGGAGCAAGCAAAGGCATGTGGGATGCACCTAATATTAAAATTGCTTTGTCTTAAAATTGAGCTGAGGATATTTAAAACATGTTGTGAAGAAGACTGCTTTTATCATAGTGAAGATACTGTGGCTGAAAAATATTAGTTTGATACTTAAGATTTAAATGACCAAAACCCTTCACCTTTGAAGCTGAAGAAGGTAAATCTCTCCATTATTACAGTGCAAGTGGTGGACGTTCCAGTGCATTGATGGTCTAGTTATTTATCAGCTATTTCTATTGATGGAGGACTTCAGATGGGGGAGGGATCTGTTTCTATTTGCCTGATTCAAGTGTCTGAGAAACAAATCTTGTTCTTCTAGGCTGCAATGGAAAAACTTAACAGGGTTTTGGCATTTCCTTTTCTTTATAAAACATGCTCAGCAAACTACACCAGTTAACTACAGTTTGCTAAATTGTTATGTTAACAATTATGACATGCAATGTTTTATAAAGCAACTAATTTAATAAAATCACTATTGTGAGGACTTAAAAAATAAACTTGAAAAGCTTCTCTAAGGGAAAGGACACAGTTAACAGTACAAAATAGCAGCTCACAAATGAAAAAAAAAATGTGGATCAAAAAATGTGGATCTGACAGAGGGATGATTTCCAAACTATACAAAGAAATCAAGAAACTAGTTACCAAAACACCAAATAATCCAATTAAAAAGTGGGGTACAAAACTAAATAGAGAATTCTAAATAGAGGAATCTAAAATGGCTGAAAGGCACATAAGAAAGTGCTCAACATCTTTAGCCATCAGAGAAATGCAAATCAAAACAACTCTCTGAGATAGCATCTTACTCCTGTCAGAATGGCTAAAAACTAAACATGAAAGACAGTTTAGGGCTGGAGAGGATGTGCAGAAAGTGGTACACTCCTCCAATACTGGTAGGAATGCAAACTTGAACAGCCACTTTGGAAATAAGTTTGGTGGTTCCTCAGGAAAATGTGAATCAGTCTACCTCAAGATCAAATAATTACACTCTTAGGCATATACCCAAAAGATGCACATTCATACAACAAAGACGTCTGTTGAACTATGTTCATAGAAGCATTATTTTTAATAGCCAGAACCTAGAAGCAAACTAAATGTCCCTCAACTGAATAATAAATGGAGAAAAGGTGGTACATTTACACAACGGAGTACTACTCAGAGAGGAAAAGACAAAACAAAAAATAAACAAACAAACAAATAAAACAAAACAATGGAATCTTGAAATTCACAAACAAATTAATTGAACTAGAAGAAACCATCCTGAGTGAGGTAACCCAGTCACAAATCTAAAAACACAGTATGTACTCACTCATATGGTTTTTTAGACATAGAGGAATAGATTACCAGGCAACAATTCACACAACCAGAGAACCTGGGACACAAGGAGGACCCTAAGAGAGACATACATGGCCCCCTGTAAAAGGAAAAGGGGACAAGAAAATTGGGAACATGGGGAGGGGAAAAATAGTTAGGAAGAAGAGGACAGAAGAGGTGGTCATGAGGGAGCAGGAAGATTGAGTCAGGGAAAGAATAGAGGAGAGCAAGAAAATCAATACCATAATAGAGGGAGTCATTATAGGTTTAAAGAGAAATCTGGCACTAGAAAATGTCCAGAGATCTTCAAGGATAACCCTCACTAACAATCTAAGCAATAGTGGAGAGGATACCTTAAATTAACTGATAATGAGATTGATGACTACCTTATATGCAAGTTCTAGAGACTTCATCTAGTACCTGATGGAAGCAGAAGCAAAAATCCACAGCTAAACACTGAGCCTAACTCATGGAATCTAGATATACTCAGAAAGGAGTGATGAACAAAGGGGTCCAGACTAGGCTGAGAAAACCCAGATAAATTATTGACATGAACAAGGGGGAACTCGTGGACTTTGGTCTGATAGCTCGGAAACCAACATAGGACAGACCCAGATTTCCCTGAATGTGGTGTTAATTGGGAGTACTGGGCAGTCTATTGGGCCTCTGGTAATGGATCAGTATTTATCTCTAGTATATTAATGGGCTTTGTGAGCTCTTTCCACATAGAGAGATACTCTCTCAACCTAGACACATGGGGGAGGGCCTGGTCCCTGCTCCAAATGATATGACAGACTTAGAGGACTCCCCATGGAAGGCCTTACCCTCCCTGGGGAACAGGCTATAAAAAAAGCTTGTTTCAAATTTAAATATAAAAATTATACAAAAAAAGAAATAGATGCATATTTATTTTATTTCATAAAAAGGAAACACAAAATAAACCCATAGGTTTCTTAATTTGTTTATTTTTTAATTTATTGACATGGTGTGTACTACTTAAACTGAATTTTGGATTGCTTATATAATCAAATTGGAGAAGATACTGAGATGCTCTCTTTTTTTTTTCTTTCCTTCCTCATTAATAAGTTGGCTAAAAACAAATACATGTCTATAATATACAACATTATACATTAAGTCTCTTCTGATTAGTCTGTTCCTGCTACTGATGAGCTGAGCATAGAATCTTTTTACCAAAAAACACATGCTTTTTGCAATGTATTAAATGAGAAACATCTAAGTTCTATTGACAAGTTATTTTCCATCCTTTTGTAGTTTTACTCACTACCTATGCACCATGGAGTCTCTAGAATCTTAAATTTTAGGTAACAGAAACTCCACCTATAAATATAATAAGCACATATATATTCACATGTATGTTTAATGTTTTTTATGTGACTGATAACCAAATATAAATTAAAAAACATCGAGAAGGTCAAGGTAGAGACAAAGTGTACTGAAGCAAACATGGATGATTTTTGTAAATCCTAGACTTGTTTGGCTGAGTTTGTCACAGATACTGAATATGGGTGATTTTGTTAGATATGTGACTTAAGCTTTAATGAATAAATGGCATTTTAAGAGAGTAAGCAAATATTTACATAATTAGCATTCTCATTAAAATTATAATTTTTAGAATACTTATAGTCTCAAAGTTCACTTAATAATATATTTGCTTTCTTATTTACTTAATAATGACCTTACTTATTTCATGACCATTAGGAATCAATGGTTTTTCTTAAGTGTGAATAGTTATTATGTTTTCTGCTATTCAAGCAATTTTTTATAACTATAAAAATATCAAATTTTCTTTAGCAGAGTCATTTAATCTTTTTTAATCTATACCAATCATTATCTGTTGGGTCCACAGTTTATTTTGATAGTGTCAGCAGATCTAAAATTATATTTTATTAATATGCTAGGAATATGGAGTAGTTAATGATAGCTTAAGTATACCCATATTTAAAACAGTGGAACCATAATAAAACTAATGGGATACATATCACATGATTCTGCCTGTAGATTAATTTCATAGAAGTATATACTTGCATATTATGATGAATGAATATGAAACTGAAGAAACAAGGAGAAAGAAAACATAATAGATAGCATCCATGTAAATTTCGTGGCTATCACACACAAAATATAGATGTTAATATTGCAGGGAGTGGGTAAAGAGTATATAGACTATCTTTGATGTCAGAATATTTCATATTTTCTCATTGTATCTGTGATTTGGAAGGCAGGAGAAATGGCATAATAAAGAGAAAATGATGAATATCTAGAGAAAAATGTATAATATGCACTTGTGAAATGAGGAAAGAAAATTACATCTACTTTTGTTATATGAAGAGATGACAGTATGAGTCCAAGGGGAGAAGGCAGTAATGTATTTCTGCCATAAATCAAAACACAAATAGAAAAAGGTAATATTCTTGGACTGAAAAAAATGTAAAATTTCAGGGAAGTCATCTTTCAACTTTTTTTTTTTAAGGTAAACATTTTGTTACATTTTGTTAGTGTAAATGGGACACAAGGACTTGTTTGACTTTTGGTGGTGGGTGAATACAAAAAAAATATTTGGTAGTGAAAGTATAAATTGATTATGACTTTCTGTAGCTTCAAAGTTATTATTCTTACCAGTTATTCATGGAAATGTATATATTTTATTTTATTTACCTTTTATATTTAAATTTGAAACTAAGTTGTTTTTCATGTCAATCCCAGTTCCATCACTCTCCCATCCTTCCCTATCGTCCCCACCAAACTCTATCCCATCTTCTTTCTGCTCCCCAGAGAGAGTGAGGCCTTCCACAGGGAGTCTTCAAAGTCTGTCATATCATTTGGAGCAGGGCCTAGGCCCTTCCCCATATGTCTAGGCTGAGAAAGTATCCCTCAATGTGGGATGTGCCTGCCAAGTCCATTGTATACTAGGGATAAATACTGATACATTGCTAGAGGCCCCATTGGCTGTCCAGTCTTTCTAAATAACAAGAACATTCATGGAGTCTGGGTCAGCCTTAAACTGGTTTCCCAGGTATCAGGCTCAGGCACATGATCTCTCCCTTCTTCAGGTCAGCTCATTCTCCAGACTGGTCTTGACTGCTTTACTCATCACTCTTCCATCTTTGTAACTAGATTTCAGGAGTTGGCCTAGTGTTTAGTTGTGTCTGCTTCTGCTTCCATCAGCTATTACATAAATATTCTAGAATGGAATATAAGATAGTTGTCAATACCATTGCTGAAGAAGGGCATTAAAAGTAGCCTCTCCACTATTGTGTATACTATTAAGTGGGGTCATTTTTGTAGATCTCTGTCCATTTCCCTAGTGTCAGATTTCTCCTTAAATCTATAATAGTTTCTCTGTTATGGTACTTCTTTCTTACTCTCCTCTATTCTTCACCTTACTCTAATTTCGTACTTCCTCTTGTTCTCCTCTTCCCTCCTCTTCTCCCTTCTTATTTCCCTATCTCCCTCTCCCCGCCCCTTCATGCTTCCAATTTGTTCAGGAGATCTTGTACCTGGCCTCTTCTCCGAAGAACCATGTATGTCTCTCTTAGGGTCCTTTTTGTTTCCTAGCATTTTATGTAGTGTGAAATGTAGGCTGATAATACTTTATTCTATGTATAAAAATCATATGAGTGAATACATACTGTGTTTATTTTTTGTTTTGTTTTGTTATTTTGACTGGGTTACCTCACGCAGGATGGTTTCTTCTAGTTCCACCCATTTACCTGTGAATTTCAATATTCCTTTTTTCCCCAACTGAATAGTACTCCATTGTGTAAATGTACCAAATTGTCTCCATTTATTCTTTAATTGAAGGGCATCTAGGTTGCTTCCAGGTCCCGGCTATTGCAAATAATGCTGCTATGAACATAGTTGAACTAATGTCCTTGTATATATGTGCATCTTTTGGGTATATGCCTAAAAGTGGAATTACTGGATCTTAAGGTAGAATGATCCCCATTTTCCTGAGGAACCACCATACTGAATTCCAAAGTGACTGTAAGAGTTTGCAATCCCACCATATCCTCTCCAGCATAAACTGTCATGTGGTATTTCTGATTTTAGCCATTCTGACAGGAGTAAGATAGTATCTCAAAGTTATTTTGATTTGTATTTCCCTGATGGCTAAGGATATTGAATATTTATTAAGTGTTTTTCAGCCATTTTAGATTCCTCTATTGAGAATTCTCTATTTCTGAACCCCACTTTTTAATTGGATTATTTGGTGTTTTTGTAACTAGCTTATTCAGTTATTTCTATAGTTTGGAGATCAACCCTCTGTCAGATGTGGGATTGGTAAAGATCTTTTCCCATTCTGTGGGCTTCTGTTTTGACTTGTGGACTGTGTCCTTTGCCTTACAGAAGCTTCTCAGTTTCAGAAGGTCCCATTTATTAATTGTTGATCTCAGTGTCTGTACTACTGGAGTTATATTCAGAAAGCAATGTCCTATACCAATTTGTTCAAGGGTACCTCCCACTTTTTCTTCTAAGAGGTTCAGTATTGCTGGGATTATGTTGAGGTCATTTATCCATTTGGACTTATGTTTTATGTATGGCCATAGATATAGATCTATCTTCAGTCTTCTACACACCAGCACCCAGCTATGCCAGCACCATTTGTTGTGGATCTTTTTCCCCATTGCATGAATTAAGCTTCTTCGTTAAAAATCAGTTGTTCGTAGGTGTGTGGGTTAATTTTTGGGTTTCCAATTTGATTATATTGGTCTACTTGTTTACTTTTGTGTCAATACCAAGCTCTTTTCAGGACTATAGCTCTATAGTAGAGATTGAGGTCAAGAATGATAATGCCTCCAAAAGTTCCTTTATTGTACAGAGTTGTTTTGGCTCTCATGGATCATATGTTTTTCCATATAAAGGTGAGAATTTTTCTTTCAAGTTCTGTGAAGAATTCTGTTGGGATTTTGATGGGGATTGCATTGAAGTCTAGATTGCTTTTTCCAAGATTACCATTTTTACTATGTTTATCCTACCTATAAGAACATTGGGAGATCTTTACCTTTTCTGGTCTCTTCTTTAATTTATTTCTTTAAAGACTCAAAGTTCTTATTATATATGTCTGTCACTAGTTTTGTTAGTGTTACCCCAATTGTAAAGGGTAATGTTTCTTTGATTTCTTTCTCAGCCCCTTCATTGGTATATACGAAGGCTACGGAGGGTTTTTTATTTGTTTGTTGGTTGGTTGGTTTGGTTTGGTTTTTTTTTTTTTTTTTTTTTTTTTTTTTCTTCCACTTTGCTGAAAGTATTTATCAGCTGTAGTAGTTCCTTGGTAGAGTTGTCAGGTTACTTTTGTCAACTATCATATCATCTGTAAATAGTGAAAATTTGACTTCTTTCCAATTTGTACCCCACTGATCTCCTTCTATTGTATTATTGCTGTAGCTAGTACTTCCAGTACAATATTGAAGAGGTATGTAGAGAGTGGTCAGCCTTTATTGTTACTGATTTTGGAGAAATCTTTGTGTGTCTTAGGTACCAGGGCCTCATGAAAGGAGTTTGACAATGACCCTCATGCTTCTAATGTATGAAACACTTTGAAGAGTATTGGTATTAGCTATTCTTTGAATTTCTGGTAGAATTCTACACTGAAGACAGCTGTCTCTGGGCTTTTTTTTTTTTTTTTTTTGGTTGGAAGACTTTTGATAACTGCTTCAATTCATTATGATTTATGGGTCTATTTAAGTTACTTATTTAGTCTTGATTTAATTTTGGTGATGTCTATCCAGATAATTATCCATATCCATTAAATTTTCAAATTTGGTGGAGTATAGGTTTTCAAAGTATGACTTGAAAATTCTCTGGATTTCCTGTGTCCATTATTACCACTCCCTTTTCATTTGATTTTGTTAATTTGCATGCTCTCTCTCTGTTTTTTTTAGTTAATTTAGTTAATTTTTTAGTTAATTTTAGTTAATTTTTTAGTTAATTTAGCTAATTTTTTAGTTAGTTTAGTTAATTTAGATAAAGCTTTGTATATCTTGTTGATTTTATCAAAGAACCAACTATTTGTTACATTGTTTCTTTGTACTGTTTTCCTAGTTTCTACCTTATTGATTCCCTCCCTCACATTCATTAGTTCCTGTCCTCTATTCCTCTGGGGGTGAGTTTGCTTCTTTCTGTTCTAGAGCTTTCAATTGAGCAGTTAATTCGGTAATGTATTCTCTAGTTTCTTCTTGTGAGCACTTAGGGCTATAAAATTTTCTCCTGGCACTGCTTTCAAAGTGTTCATTAATGTTGGATATGTTGTGTCTTCGTTCTCATTGAATTCTAGGAAGTCCTCAATTTCTATTTCTTCCTTAACCCAAGAATGGTGCAATTGTGCCTTATTATATTTCCATGAATTTGTAGGATTTTTGCAATTTGTGTTGTTGAATTCTAACTTTAAGCATGGTGGTCTATTAAGATACAAGGGGTTATTTCATTTTTTTTTTTTTTGTACCTATTGAGGTTTACTATATTGTTGAGTGTGTTCGATTTTAGAGAAGGTTTTTTGTGGCACTGGGAAGAAGATATATTCTTTTGTGTTCAAATAGAATGGTTTTTAACCCAATTGGGCCATAACTTTTTATAGTTCCTTTTTTTTTTAAGATTCCATCTGGTACTACATCAGGATTTCTGCATCTTCTTAGAATTCCCCATGACAGTGCCCCTTACCAGCAGAAAGTAGTTTGGAAAGAATGACACCCAAATTCCCAAATATTGTCTATAAATGTTTGTTTTGAGTTAAATGGACTTGGTTATATAAAATAATTTAAGTAAATAAATAATAAATAATAATAATAATAATAATAATAATAATAAAAAAGATTCTGTCTGGTATGCCTGTCTAGTGTTGAGAGTGGGGTATTGAGTATACCCACTATAAGTATGTAAGGTTTTATGTGAGATTTGAATTTTAGTAATGTCTTTTATGAATGTAGTTGCCTTTATATTTGTGGCATAGATGTTCAGAATTGAGACTTCATCTTGATGGATTTCTCCTGTGATGTATATATAATAAATGAGCTTCTTCATTCCTTTGATTGATTTTAGTTTAAAGTGTAATTTGTTAGATAAAAGTATTGCTAAATCCACTTGTTTGCTGGGTCCATTTGATTGGAAATCATTTCCCAACCCTATACTCTGAGGTGGCATCTATCTTTGGAGTTGAGGTTTGTTTTTTGTATGCAGCAGAAGGATGAATTCTGTCTTCATATCAATTCTTTTGCCTGTGTCTTTTTTAGGCAAGTAAAAAAACATTAATATTGAAGGATATTAAATACCATTGATTGATAATTCTTGTTTGTTTTGGATTTTTTGGATGTAGTGGTATTGTGTATGGATTTCCCATTTTTCCTTTGGTTGTTGATAAAGTGGGATTATCTGTTACCTATATTTGTATTTTTGGGTTTACTTAATTTACTTCGATAGTAGTTTTCCTTCCAGAACTTTTTGTAGGGCTAGATTACTTGATGTGTATTGTTTAAGTCTGGTTTTGTCATGGAATTTCTTGGGTCTCTCTCTCTTCTGGTGGGTACGGACCAAGATTATCTTCTGGAAGATGCAAGCAGGTCCAATACTGCGGTGGTTCTCCTATTCAAGTGGGGGCTGGTAGGACTCCTATTGTAGTTGGAGGTGGCACCAAGAAGCTGGAAGACTCTGGATGGGCTGGACCACTAGGGTAGGCTTCACAGGACACAGTCCTGAGTGCTCTGTCTTCAGGACACTCTGGAATGCCACCAGAAGACAGTCTGAAAGCAGGCCCACACTTAGCCTCTCCTGTGGACGGAGGTGGGACCATGATGCTGGCAGACTCTTGATGATCCTGACAGGCTCCCCTGCAAATATTTCTCAGTCCTCAGGACCCTCTGAGTAGGGCACTCTATCTTTCAACTTTTTAAGAAAGATAATCTGTCTCTATGTGTTTTTGCCACCTGGTCTTGTCCTCTCCCTCTGCATCTGAGTTCTACTTCGACTCAGTGTTTATGTATGGGTGTTTGCTTCTGTTTCCAACAGTCATTAGTTGAGGGCTCCATGGATAAGTTAGTTGTTGATCTCACTATCCGTGAAGGACATTTATGATAGCCTTTCCACGGAAGATCAAATTGTTAGTTGGCAGCAGTCTTGTAGTTCTCTAGACCTTTCTTTGTGTTCAATTTTATCTTCAAAACAATATTGGCTACCTATTTTATGTTCTCCCCCTTCTCTTTCTCTATGTCTGTCTGTCTGTCTGTCTGTCTCTCTCTCTTTCTCTCTCTTTCCTGTCTTCTATTCCTAACCAGGCTAAATCTTCTTGGTCGCACATGTTTTCCTTTCCTCCCCATCATTTTCTCCTACTTCTCTCTCCATTCACTGCCCCCCAACACTTCACGTGAGCTTTGGGGGACTTGTCCCTTCCCAGTTCTGTGAGGGACATTATATGAATCTCTTAGACTACACCTTGTATCCTAGTTCGTCTGGTGATGTGAATTATATGCTGGTGATCTTTGGATCTAGGTCTAAAATCCATCTATGAGTGAGTACATACTGTGTTCCTCTGTGACTGGGTTACCTCATTCAGGATGGTTTCTTCAAGTGTCATCTACTTGCCTGCGAATTTCAAGATACCATTATTTTTTTTTTCTGCAGAGTAGTTTTCCATTGTGTAGATATGCGACATCTTCATTAACCATTCTTCAATTGAGGGGCATCTAGGTTGCTTCCAGTTTCTTGCTATTACAAATAGTGCTGCTATGAACATAGTTGAGCAGAAGTCTTTGTTGCATGGATGTGAATCCTTTGGGTATATGCCTAAGAGGGGGATTGCCAGGTCCTGTGGTAAACTAATTCCCATTTTCCTGAGGAACTGCCATACTGATCTCCAAAATGGCTGTATGAGTTTGCACTCCCACCAGCAGTGGAGGAGTGTTCCCCTTTCTCCACATCCTCTCCAACATGAGTCATCATTGGTGTTTCTAATTTTAGCCATTCTGGCAGGAGTAAGATGGTATCTCAAAGTTGTTTTGATTTGCATTTCCCTGATAGCTAGGGATGTGGAGCATTTTCTTAAGTGTCTTTCAGCCTTTTTTATTTCCTCTATTGAGAATTCTTTCTTCAGTTCTGTACCCCATTTTTTAATAGGGTTATTTGGTTTATTGCTGACTAGTTTCTTGAGTTCTTTGTATATTTTGGAGATCAGCCCTTTGCCAGATATAGGATTGGTGAAAGAAGCCAACATCATTTCAGATACACACCTTTCCACAGTAAAAGTATATTAAATAACAGAAGATTTAGTCAGTAATTGATGTCACAGCCCACGAATATCTGGCCATAGACCTCCATTTGCATTTTCAGAAATGAGGGTTTTAGGTTCTGTAGATAGGATACTTTAATTAAGCCTTTTCCCGAACTTTTTACTGATTATTTAATTTGTGACATCAGCCTCTTAAATCTACATCACAATCCGTAATTGTCAGCAATGGGTTTAAAAATTCCTACAATTTCTATGAATATGCTACTATGATAGCACATACAGAAGTGCCAGAGATGTTTTTGAAAATCCATGGCAATAGTAGTTCTCTTCTACAATAAGTTGTTGGCATTTTCCCATGAATACAATTACTGCATACTTTATAAATGTTGACACCAGCAATGACACTTTCAGATATTAATTAATTTAAAATAAAATTTTTAGATATGCTCACACAATAAAAAGTTACCCTGATGAAGAAGGAATTTCTCATGAAACCTTAACATATGAATGCCAGATAACCTGGAAATGTGAGTGCTACACTTTCCAAACATTATAATATTTGCATGATTTTATCTTATTGTGGTTTACATTAGCATGTCTAATGATTACTAAAAAAGTATTTTCCAAGTGATTGAATTTTTTGTTCATGGTTTGCTAAATTTGTTTGAATATTCTCTTTTTTTAAAATATATAACTTTCCTTCAGAGTTATTGGGAAAGTTTATGTATTATTTTAAATGTGTACTTTTGCATATATTTATAAAAGTAAATGCATGTACATGTATATATATTATACATAGAAATATGTTTTATTGTGATTATATATATTTTTATATATGTATATACATATATATATATAATATGTATTTATATGTACATAATAATGTCTCTATATCATACAACTTCTGGTCCAACTGACAAAAACAAAAGAAAAAATTAATAAAATGATTCCTAATGATATTCTACTCTACTCATGAATCTTTGACTAGCCTAATTATTACCAGAGATATCTTCACTGGCAGATGATGGGAACAGATGTGTAGACTCACAATCAAACACTAGTAGGAGCTCAGAGACCCTATAGAAGATGAAGAGGAAGTATTATAGTATTCAGAGTGGTCCAGGACACCAAGAGAACAAGAACGACATAACACAAAGCAGAGCTCATAGGAGCTTAGAGAAACTGGAGCAACAATCTTGAAGCATGTATGGGTCTATGCTAGTGCTTTGCATTTATGGGTAGTAGTTTCTCTTTGAGTGTTGGTGGCTCCCTAACAGTAGGAGTGGGTTTATCACTGACTCTTTTTCCTGTTTTTTGGAATGTTTTCTCCTGCAGGGTTGCCCATCCAGCCTTGATGTAACTCTTTACACTTAATCTTAGTTGCATTATGTTTTACTGTGGCTAGATGATGTCCCTGGATGTCCTGCTCTTTTCTGAAGAGAAATGGAGGCACAGTAGATCTGGTGGAGGAGGCTGGAAGGGATCCTGGAAGGAACAGAGTAAGCTTAAGCTGAGGTTGGAATTATATCAAAAAATAATATATATATATATATATATATATGTATATATATATACATATATATACATATATATATTCTTAATTTAGAAGATAATGCAAATTTGTGTATTAACTGATAGTTGTTGATATGGAGTAATATTTTAGTTGTGATAATAGTTTCTGTTCATGTTACCCTTAAAAAGAATCCTCATATTTTCAACCCCAAAATTGAACTATTTAGGGATGAATTGATTAGGTGTGTGTGTTTGTGTGTGTGTGTGTGTGTGTGTGTGTGTGTATGTTGTTCTGGGGTGGGTGGGGGTGGGAAAGTGTGGGTGATATGGTGTGGTATATGTATGTGAGTACACATTAGACTGCAGACACCCATGCCCATGAGTTTTGAAACAGAAAAATATTGGGTCACATGGTCTATCACTTCCAATCATAGTCTTTGTAATATAGTCTCTCGCAAGACCTTGATCTAATCATTTGCACTGTACTGAAGTCTCTCATCCTCTTCTTGATTATTCCCAGTGTGAGTCCTGTAGACATACTAAGTCATGCTCAATTTTTACTTAGGGCCTGATGAGGAAAACTCAGAAACTTGTGATTTAATAGTAAGTGTTCAAAAACATTCAAACACCATCCAAGAAGTTGTGGTTTCTTGATATCATTTTATTATTAGCTATAATGTATGAATCTGTCTTTTATAGCCTATTTTGTCTGTCTGTGGACAGTGTCTGTCAAAGACAAAACATTCTAATTTAACAACATCTAGTGGAAAATTGGTACTTCCCTAGGCTATGCTTTTGTTATAAATAATAAAAATATCTTTCATTAGGCCATAGACACATTTTTGTTTATTTACTTTCAGTAGTTTAATCATTTTCATTAAGCAATTAAGGTCACCATCATATTAAGCTTATGTTTATTTATTTTGTAATGTGTGGATAAAAATTCTTGGGGGTGTTTTTCATATATACACATTCATTTCACGTTTATTAATACATACTGTAATGTCTTTTAACTATTAAAAACCAACTGAACATATGTAAGTAGGTGTTTTCTAGACATAATAATCTGAAATTATGGCTGGGTGTACCAAATAGGTTCTATCTTAATTATAGAAGATACATAACTCTTAATAATCAGAGTAAGTTATTAATTAAAAATAAATCATAGATCACTCCTAATTTCTTTTTTAGTCTCATCATGATTTTATATCTTAACAAAATTCTGTATTAGGGTTATAATTGTACTGAAACACCATGAAAAAAATCAACTTGTGAACCATAGGGTTTATATGGTTCAGCTGTCCCAATCACTGCTCATCAATGAAAGAAGTCAGATCAGGAACAAATACTAAGAACCTGGAAGCAGAAACTGAGAAAGAGACCACTGAGGAGTGCAGTTTGGAGGCTTACTCTTCATAACTTGTTCATCCTGCTTTCTTGTAGAAGCTAGGAACACCAGCATAGGAGTTACCCCGCCTTGGCCTATTGTGCCTTTCTAATAAATCTCTAATTAAGAAAATAACCTGCAGGCTTGCCTACAGCCCAATTTTATGGAGGAGAGTATCAATAGAGGCTCCTTATTCTCTGATGACTCTAGCAGCTGAAAACTTGATACACAACTCTCCAGAAAGAAAGCCTTGTGATTTTTGTCTTTCTGAATCTGAATTTTGGATTATTTTTTAAAGTCATTATCCTTTCTATACTCATTGCACAATTTTTTATAAACTACAGGACAATTCAATATGTTTTCAAAATCCCCCTCTCCCCCGCCGGAACTCCCTGGGTTGGCCCCTGATCCTGCTGCTCCTGTCTCCAGTCCCCATCAAGAGCACCTTTGGAGCTCTGATACACCCCCACACATCCCCACCGCCAGCCTACCCCCCCCTACCCTGTGCCCTACCCCAACGATGGTCCTGCCCCTCTGGTTGAGTACTGGGACAGAGGGTGGAGCCTAGAGTCCACCCTACTTCGGAGACTTCTCAGAGCAATTCTGAACAAAGGAGACCTTACTATCCACGCGGGACCACCCATAATTTCCACCTGCTTGGTCTCTGACCCCGACTCCAGTCCTCTGCTGTAGTCCCGGGCCCCTCCCCCAGAGATCTGCCTGTCTCTGCTTGTTCACTCTGAGTTCCTGCGGGAAAGATCCAGGATTGCCAAAACAACACTATACAATAAAAGAACTTCAGGAGGCATCACCATTCCTGACTTTAAGCTCTACTAAGAGCTAGAGTTCTGAAAACAGCATGGTATTGGCATAAAAATAGACAGGTACACCAATGGAATCGAATTGAAAATCCAGATATTAACCCATGCACCTATGAACACCTGATTTTTGAAAAAACAGCTAAAATTATACAATGGGGCAAGAACAGCATCTTCAACAAATGGTGCTGCCACAATTGGATGAGGGTGCGTAGAAGACTGCAGATAGACCCATGTCTGTTGCCATGCACAAAACTCAAGTCCAAATGGATCAAAGACCTCAACATCAATCCAGCCACATTGAACCTCTTAGAAGAGAAAGTAGGAGGTACCCTTGAACAAATTGGTATAGGAGACCGCTTCTTGAACATAATTCCAGGGGCACAGACACTGAGAGCAACAATTAATAAATAGGACCTCTTCAAACTTAGAAGCTTCTGTAAGGCAAAGGACACAGTGGGCAAGACCAAACGGCAGCCCACAGACTGGGAAAAGATTTTCACCAGTCGTATATTGGACAAAGGGCTGATTTCCAAAATATACAAAGAACTCAAGAAACTAGTCAACAAAACACTAAATAACTCTATTAAAAAATGGGGTACAGAACTGAAGAAAGAATTCTCAATAGAGGAAATCAAAAATGCTGAAAGACATTTAAGAAAATGCTCCATATCCTTAGCTATCAGGGAAATGCAAATCAAAACAACTTTGAGATACCATCTTATCCCTGCCAAAATGGCTAAAATTAGAAACACCAGTGATGACTCATGTTGGAGAGGATGTGGAGAAAGTGGAACATTACTCCACTGCTGGTGGGAGTGCAAACTTATACAGCCATTTTGGAGATCAGTATGGCAGTTCCTCAGGAAAATGGGAATTAGTTTACCACAGGTCCTGGCAATCCCCCTCTTAGGCATATGCCCAAAGGATTCACATACATGCTACAAAGACTTCTGTTCAAGTATGTTCATAGCAGAACTCTTTGTAATAGCAAGAAACTGGAAGCAACCTAGATGTCCCTCAATTGAAGAATGGTTAATGAAGATGTGGCATATCTACACAATGGAAAAACACTCTGCAGAAAAAAAATAATGGTATCTTGAAATTCGCAGGCAAGTGGATGACACTTGAAGAAAACATCCTGAATGAGGTAACCCAGTCACAAAATGAGGAACACAGTATGTATTCACTCATAGATGGATTTTAGACCTAGATCAAAAGATCACCAGCCTATAATTCACATCACCAGATGAACTAGGATACAAGGTGTAGTCTAAGAGATTCATATAATGTCCCTCACAGAACTGGGAAGGGACAAGTCCCCCAAAGCTCACGTGAGGTGTTGGGGGGCAGTGAATGGAGAGAGAAGTAGGAGAAAATGAGGGGGAGGAAAGGAAAACATGTGAGACCAAGAATATTTAGCCTGGTTAGGAATAGAAGATAGGAAAGAGAGAGAGAGAGGGGGTGGGAGAACATAAAATAGGTAGCCAATATTGGTTTGAAGATAAAGTTGAACACAAAAAAGGTATAGAGAACTTCAAGACTGCTGCCAACTAACAATTTGAGCTTCCTTGGAAAAACTATCATAAATGCCCTTCATGGATAGTGAGACCAACAACTAACTTCTCCATGGAGCCCTCAACTAATGCCTGTTAAAAACAGGATCAAACACCCATACATAAACACTGAGTCGAAGTAGAACCCAGATGCAGATGGAGAGGACAAGACCATGCGGCAGAAACACATACAGACAGTTTACCTGAACAAGGAGGAGAAATCGGCCACTAGACTGATAGCTGGGAAGCCAGCATGGGACTGACTCAGGCCCCCCTGAATATGGGTCTCAGCCAGAAGGACTGAGCAGTCTAAGAGAACTCAGAAAGTGGAGCCAGGATGTATCCCTGATGCACAAAAGGACTTTGCGAAGCTATTCCCCATGGAGGGATAACTGCTTAAATCTAAAGACAGGAGAGAAGCTCTAGTCCCTACTTCACATGACCTGACAGATCTACATGACCCCAACTGGATGGCATTCCCCTACATATGGAATTGGGGTGGGGGGATGGGAGGGGAGGGTGGTTAGAGTGCAAGTGAGAGGGCAGAGAGGGTAAAAGGGAGGGAAGGAGGGACGGAGTGAAGGAGGGAAGGAGTGAAGAAGGGAGGGAGGGAGGGAGAGGGAACTGGGATCAACATGTAAAATAATGAATTAAATTAAAAAAAATGCTTTGACTCCAAAATTTAAGTTGAAGGACAAGTTACTGGGGAAAAGGATTTCTATATTTGTTTCCACAGAAAATGAAAAGATGTGGATTCCTTGACGCCAGAATGCCTGAAACAGAGTACAAGGTGATCCTACATTCAGAACTGCTGGACAATGCAGTCTTACAGGCTACAGCCAGGATTTCTGAATCTGCTTCGAATCGACCATGACAGCGCCCCTTACCAGCAGGAAGTAGTTTGGAAAGAACAACGCCCAAATTCCCAAATATAGTGTATAAATGTTTGTTTTCATTTAATTGGACTTTTTCATATAAAATAAATTAAAAAAAATTAAGTTTTCAAACTTAAGCAAGCTTACATTATGATTAGGATTTTATAATATGAGATGATATATTAAAACATGAGGTAGACTGGTTTGTGGCAAATTCAATGTTTCGTCAATAACAGCTGGTGATTGGAATTCTTCCCACACTTGACTGTCAAAGATCATGGTTATTAAATTATTTTGTATAACATGGCATTGTAATTGCATATAAACTAGGAAAAAAGTCCATATAATTTAAATAGCACATAAATTGTTTATACTGCATATTATAATACTATACAAGTTCTATTCCAGTAGTTAGTCAGCTATTATGTTAGGAAATGACGACATCTAAGAATGTCTATACATATATAGTTGCTGTCATAATATATTCTACTGTTGGCTGAAACCACAAGGTTTATTGAGTGCACAAATTCTTTCTGTATCCATATGTTTGTTGCAGTTAGTGTTTGGATTTTTAGTTCAAAAAACTTTTAAAAGTAAATTTTCATGTTGATCCCTTAAGTATTTTAGATGTTAATAGAAGTGAAATTTAGCTCATTAAAATACATTATTTATATTGTGTTGCAGGGGTAGACAGGTCTACCTATGGTCTATGTGTTTATATTCACATGTGCACTTAAATATTATATTATGTATATAAATCCACATTTTATAACATAATAATGATGCATATAAATGTGTATAGTACAATATATAATAGAGGTGGTAGATAATATATGTATGTGAGGTATAAATATATGCATATAAATGTATATGTATCAATAGATATGTAAACAAAAGTAATGACTGTAGAGAGGTCTTAGTAGTTATGCTTTATTCTTTGTGTATTATTCTTTGAGTTCTTTGTGTATTTTGGAGTTCAGCCCTTTGTCCAATATACGACTGGTGAAAATCTTTTCCCAGTCTGTGGGTTGCCGTTTGATCTTGCCCACTGTGTTCTTTGCCTTACAGAAGCTTCTAAGTTTGAAGACGTCCCATTTATTAATTGTTGCTCTCAGTGTCTGTGCCCCTGGAATTATTTATGTTCAAGAAGCGGTCTCCTATACCAATTTGTTCAAGGGTACCTCCTACTTTCTCTTCTAAGAGGTTCAATGTGGCTGGATTGATGTTGAGGTCTTTGATCCATTTGGACTTGAGTTTTGTGCATGGCAACAGACATGGGTCTATCTGCAGTCTTCTACGCACCCTCATCCAATTGTGGCAGCACCATTTGTTGAAGATGCTGTTCTTGCCCCATTGTATAATTTTAGCTGTTTGTAGAAAATCAGGTGTTCATAGGTGCGTGGATTAATATCAGGATTTTCAATTCGATTCCATCGATCTGTCAATTTGTATGCCAATACCATGCTGTTTTCAGAACTCTAGCTCTTAGTAGAGCTTAAAGTCAGGAATGGTGATGCCTCCTGAAGTTCTTTTATTGTATAGGGTTGTGTTGGCTATCCTGGGTCTTTTGTTTTTCCATATAAAGTTGATTATTATCCTTTCAAGTTCGGTGAAGAATTGTGGTGGGATTTTAATGGGGATTGCATTGAATCTGTAGATTGCTTTTGGTAAGATTGCCATTGTTACTATGTTAATCCTACCTAACCAAGAACATGGGAGATATTTCCATTTTCTGGTATCTTCTTTAATTTCTTTCTTTAGAGTCACAAAGTTCTTATTATATAGGTCTTTTACTTGTTTGGTAAGTGTTACACCAAGATACTTTATGTTGCTTGTGGCTATTGTAAAGGGTGATGTTTCCCTGATTTCGTTCTCTGACTCTTTGTCGTCTGAAAAAAGTAGGGCTACTGATTTTTTTGAGTTTATCTTGTATCCTGCTAGTTTGCTTAAGGTGTTTATCAGCTGTATGAGTTCCCTGGTAGAGTTTATTGGGTCGCTTATGTAAACTATCATATCATCTGCAAATAGAGACAATTTGACTTCTTCCTTTCCAATTTGGATCCCCTTGATCTCCTTTTGTTGTCTTATAGCATTAGCTAGAACTTCTCGTACAATATTGAAGAGATATGGAGAGAGAGGACAGCCTTCTCTTGTTCCAGATTTTAGAGGAATTGGCTTAAGTTTCTCTCCATTCAGTTTGATGTTGGCAGATGGTTTGCTGTATATTGCTCTTATTATGTTTAGTTATGTTCCTGTTATCCCTTACCTCTCCAAGAACTTTATCATGAAAGGGTGTTGAATTTTGTTGAAGGCTTTTTCTGCATCTAGGGAGATAATCATATGATTTTTCTTTTTCTGTTTGTTTAAATGGGGGATCACGTTGATAGATTTTCATATGTTAAACCATCCCTGCATTCCAGGTATGAAGCCTACTTGGTCATATTGGATGATTTCTCTGATGTATTCTTAAATTCGGTTTGCCAGTATTTTTTGAGTATTTTTGCATCGATGTTCATCAGGGATATTGTTCTGTAGTTTTCTTTCTTAGTTGTGTCTTTGTGAGGTTTGGGTACCAAAGTTATTTTGGCCTCATAAAAAGAGTTTGGCAATGAACCTTCTGTTTCTATCTTGTGGAACAGTTTGAGGAGTAGTTGTAGTATTTCTTCCTTGAATGTCTAGTAGAATTCTGCGATGAATCCATCTGGCCCTGGACTTTGTTTGGTTGGAAGGCTTTCAATGACTACTTCTATTTCATTGCTGGTTATAGATCTATTTAAGTTGTTTGTCTGTTCTTGATTTAATTTTGGTAAGTGATAATTATCGAGAAACTTGTCCATTTCCTTTGAATTTTCAATTTTTATGGAATACAGATTTTCAAAGTATGACCTGAAAATTGTCTGGATTTCCTCTGTGTCTGTTGTTATGTTCCCCATTTTGTTTCTGATTTTGTTAATTTGCATGTTCTGTCTCTGCTTTTTCATTAATTTGGATAAAAGTTTGTCTATCTTGTTGATTTCCTCAAAAAACCAACTCTTTGTTGCATTGATTTTTTTGTATTGTTTTCCTGCTTTTTATTTTGTTGATTTCAGCCCTCAAGTTGATTATTTCCTGGCGTCTACTCCTGTGGGTTGAATTCGCTTCTCTCTTTTCTAAGGTTTTCAGTTGGGCTGTTAATTCTCTTATGTGACTATCCTCTGTTTTCTTCATATGGGCACTTAGTGCAATGAACTTCCCTTGTAGCACTGCTTTCAAGGTGTCCCATAAGTTCGGGTATGTTGTGTCCTCATTCTCATTGAATATTAGAAAGTCCTTAATTTCTTTCTTTATTTCTTCTTTGACCCAGGAGTGGTGCAATTGCACATTGTTCAGTTTCCATGAGTTTGCAGGTTTTCTGCTGTTTGTGTTGTTGTTGAATTCCAATTTTAAAGCATGGTGGTGCGATAAGATACAGGGCACTATTCTTCTTATTCTCTTGTATCTGTTGAGGTTTGTTATGCCACCTAGTATGTGGTCCATTTTAGAGAAGGTTCCATGTGGAGCAGAGAAGAAGGTATATTCTTTTGTCTTTGGATGGAATGTTCTATAGATGTCTCTTAACCCCAGTTGAGACATAACTTCTGTTAATTCTTTTGTTTCTTTGTTGAGTTTCTGATTTGTGGTCCTGTCTAGTGTTGAGAGTGGTGGATTGAATTCTCCCACTATAAGTGTGTGAGGTTTTATATGAGCTTTGAGTTTAGTAGTGTTTCTTTTACGAATGTGGGTGACTTTGTATTAGGGGCATAGATGTTCAGAACTGAGACTTTGTGTTGATAGATTTCTCCTGCAATGAATATGAAATGACCGTCTTCATCTCTTTTGACTAATTTTGGTTTGAAGTCTAACTTGTTAGATATTAGGATAGCTATGCCTTCTTGCTTCTTATTTCCATTTGATTGGAAAATCTTTTCCCAACCCTTTACCCTGAGGTAATGTCTATCTTTGAAGCTAAGATGCATCTCTTGTATGCAGCAGAAGGATGGATTCTGTCTTCGTATCCATTCTGTTAGCCTGTGTCTTTTTATAGGTGAGTTAAGACCATTAATGCTTAGGGTGAGTAGGGACCATTGATTGTTGATGCTTGTTTGATTTAGGTTTGTTGTTGGCAGTGATATTGTTAATATATTTGTTCTGCTTCACCCTTGGTTTCTGGTGTAGTTGGATTATCTGTTGCCTACATTTTTGTGGGCACAGTTACCTTTCTTGGGTTGGAGTTTTCCTTCCAATACTTTCTGTAGGGCTGGATTTCTAGATACATATTGGGAAAATCTGGTTTTTCATTAAATATCTTGTTCTCTCCATCTATACTGATTGAGATGGAGAAGTCAGGTGTAATTTTGATAGGTCTGCCTTTATATGTTACCTGTCCTTTTTCCTTCACTGCTCTTAGTATTGTTTCTTTATTCTGTATACTAGTTGTTTTGATTATTATATGTCAAGGGGTCTTTTTTCTTTGGTCCAGCCTGTTTGGGGTTCGGTATGCTTCTTCTACTTTCATGTGCATGTCCTTCTTCAGATTTGCAAAGTTTTCCTGGATGATTTTGTTGAATATGTTTTCGTCACCTTTGAGGTGGGCTTCCTCACCTTCGTCTATGCCTATTATTCTTAGGTTTGTCCTTTTCATAGTGTCCCACATTTCCTGGATGTTTTGTGTTAAGAATTTGTTGGATTTATGATTTTCTTTGGTCGATGAATCCATTCTAGTTTATCTTCTGCGCCTGAGATTCTCTCTTCCATCTCTTGAATTCTGTTGGTTATACTTGTGTCTGTAGTTGCCGATTTTTTGCCCAGCTTTTCAATTTCCAGCATTCCTTCTGTTTGTGTTGCCTTTATTTTCTCAATTTCAGTTTTCAAGTCTTGAACCGTTTTCTTCACCTGGTTAATTGTTTTTTCTTGTCTTTCTGTACTTTCCTTAAGGAATTTGTTCATTTCTTCCACTTTTTGGTTGTTTTTTCCTCCATTTCTTTAAGGGATTTTCTCACATCTTCTTTGAGGGCCTCTATCATTTTTATGATGGTAATTTTTAAGTCGTACCTTTCTGCTTCCTCTGCTTTGTTTTTGTGTTTCATTCTAGTTGGTGTAGCTTCACTAGATTCTGGTGGTGTCATGTTTGTCTTTCTGTTGTTAGGTGATCTCTTGTATTGCCTTCTTCCCATAGTTTCTTCCAGTAGGTATTGGTGGTGTCTCCCCCTTCTCTCTATGGTACTTCCCCGATGGGCTTATGTGGGTCTGAGATTCAATATCTGTAGCTCTGTGTAGTCCAAGCTCTCTAGGAGGTTTCTCTGCAGACAGGGATCCAGGGATGGGGTCAAGGATGAGGATCCAGAAGAAGATGCCAGCAGGTACTCACAGTGGTCCTCTGGCCAATAGCTCTGGCCAATAGCTCTGGCCAATAGCTGGCAGAAGAGGACAAGGGCTGAGCTGTAACTTGAGAAGGTTTTGCAGTGTAGTGGGATCTCACTGGAAACTGGTGCTCTCCAGCTGAGACCTCGTTCTTTGGCAGAGGCCAGGATTTTGGGTTCAAGTATCTTGCCCGCACGAACTCGGAGTGGACCTGCAGAGATAGGCCGATCTCTGGGAGGGGCCCGGGACTCTAGCAGAGGACTGGAGGTGGTGTCAGAGACCAAGCTGGTGGAAATTACAGGTTGTCCTGCATGGATAGTCAGGTATCCTTTGTTCAGAGTTGCTCTGAGAAGTCTCCGAATTAGGGTGGGCTGTTGGCTCCACCCTCTGTTCCAGTGCTCAGCCAGAGCAGCAGGACCATGGGTGGGGTAGGGCAAAGGGTAGTGGGAGTAGGCTGGCGGTGGGGATGGGTGGGGGTGTATCAGAGCTCCTAGGGTGCTCTCGATGGGGACTGGAGACAGGAGTAGCAGGACCAGAAGCAATCCTTTAAATCAATAACTATAATAAGCCATTCTTTAGGTATCAAAGAAGGCAAGGGTATTCCAGGCTGTAGAGAGCCCATTGGCAGGATAGCTTTAGAGATGACTGTCAGGTCTGTAAGCATTCTCCATTTACCAGATTTCGTTTTGAAAACATACAAGAGAGTTCCAAGGGCTGGTTGATTCCTGGATATGTCCAGCATTTAGCTATTCTTGAACCACCTTTTCTAAAGCTTCTAACTTCTCAGAGGTCATAGGCCATTGCCCTACCTAGATGCATTCATCTGTTAGCCATTTTAATGGTATGGCTTGTGGTTCCTGTGTTTGTTCGGCACTTGCATTCTGTTTTTGTACACCCTGGATATTTGGTGTCTGTCTTGTATAGTACTTTATAATATTTTTTCCACAATAATGAGGTTCCTATCTAATCATTCCTAATACTGGAGGAATGTGAATCTGTGTATTCATTTGCTGTAATAGATCATGACCCCATATATTTATCATTATATCAGCCACATATGGTCTCAAACTTCATCTCTGTCCTTCTGGTCCTACACATTCAATCCATCTCGTGCTGTGTTTTACCTGAGACAGGGTTCCAATCCCTAAGAACTGTACATTTACCTCTTCCATAGGGCCATTTTCGAGGCCAAGATTTATTATTTAGGATAGTTATGTCAGCCCCTGTGTGAACAATACCTTCAAACAGTCTGTTATTCATCTTAACTATCAATCTAGGCCTTTGACTGTTTATAGAGGTTTGCAAAACATACATTTTCTTATTTCCTTCTGGCACATTTGATTCAATCTCCATCACTAGTTTGTCATCCAAAACTGAGTTTTTATAATAGGCACAGGATTATCTAATTGTCTTGTGGGAGATTGTCCTCTACAGTGACTTGGAATATTCAGACAACTTTTGACATAGGGGCCTTCGAGAGGCCCCCCAAGGAGTTTCCCAATGGTAAAGTGTTTCCTTGCTTGTTTCTGGTAAATCTATACTCATTTGTCCAGTGTCGGCCTTTGCCACACCTTCTACATAACCCAGAAGGCTGAGGCCTTTTGTTCAATTCATTCCTGAGAGTGTTATTTCTAGAGATGCTTTGCCTATAATTTCTTTTTAGATGTCCTATCTTACCACAGTTATAACATCTGATATGTTGATATCTTTTATAACTTGTGGAGATGGCTTTTCTTACCCAAGCTTCTATATCACCATAGTTATGACCTCTGTTATCTTGATGTCTTCTGAGGCTTTTATATATGGCTTCCACTACCCAAGTTTCAGTGTTATTGTCATTATACTCAATGTTGGTTGCATATAGGACCCATTCAATCAAGTGTGCTGATCTTATTTTTAAAGGCCAAAGTACTTGATTGCATTGAGGATTTGCATTCTCATAAGCTAATGAATCTATGTGTATTCACCTAGAATCTATGTCTACTACCTCTAATTTTACTGTTGTAGACAATCTTTCTAGAAACACACTAAAATGTTCTCTCGGTCCTTGCCTCATCTTGGTATAGGATTCTATCCTCTCTTCTAGTTCATGAACCTTATCCCAAGCATTCAGAGCTGCTGTACTACATAGAGACAAGATATATTCATCATAGGCAGTTTGGGTTTCTGTGTCTGCATAAATACTCTCACCAAGAATTTTACCTTGGGGAGCTGTATAATCTTTGTTTAAGCCCTGTAGTTCAAGAGCTTTTGCTTCCTCTCTCCATAGAACCCTCCATTCTAATTGAGGGGAATTTTCAAGGACAGATGATATTAATCGATCATAAACCTTAGGGGATACCTTGTTATTCCTTGCCCATGATTCCATGAATTGCTTCACATATGGTGAGTGCATGCAATAAGAGACTACTGCTTCCTTTATACGTTTTAAATCTTTCATACATATTGGGTCCCACTGATATGCAATGACACCTTTTGAGTGTTTTTTGTTCCGGTTGTTTTCATTAATAGATACAGGGAAAGCTCTTCTGACTCTAAATGTTATAGTAAATTTTAAGTCTTTTTCATGCCCTGTTACCTGTAGTTCTTCTTCTGATGTATCAGAATGAAGGTCTTGTAGGGCCTGAAATCTATTTTCCATTGCTTCTTTGAGTGTTTGAATTTCTTGAGTCATATAACTTTCTAGAGCCTTCATTGCATCAGTCAGGTTCTTACTTTCTGCAACTACAAATGATCCCATGTTTTTAATATTCTCATCCTTAGATATTACCTCAATGGCATAACTGCCGTCCAGAAATAATGTTCTATCTGCTAGCTTGACATTATCCTCATGGATAGATATTCTACCTGCTAGTCTTTCTATCTCATGTTCCAGTGTTTTAACCTTATTAGTAGCTTTATCCAACCATGAATGTGCTGTTTCTGCTAGTGTGTTAAAACATTGCATTGTTTCTGTTTTAGTTATTGAGACATCGGACATGGAACAAATTCTGTTTTCTACTTGGTCATTTTATGTTCCATGTTTTGTATTCTACCTGTCAGCTCTCTATTGCCATCTTCAATATTTTGAATCTTTGTTACTAAATCCCCTATAGTGTGTACAAGTTCCTCATTGTTTGCTCTAATCTTAAACCATTTCCTTAAGAATATCATATTAATTTTGAAACCCATTACTATTATGTCTAATTATCTTTCGGAATCTTTAACAATGTCGTAAAAATAAAAAATTTAAACATTGTTTTCAACAGTGTCATTTGAAATTATTAATGGGTGTAGTGTGTGTGTGTGTGCATGTGTGTATGTGTATGTGCACCACTATGAATATGCATGTTAGAGGACAAACCTTAGAGCTTCAGTTTTCCCTTCAATTGTGGATTCCACAAATAGTACAAGGATTGATTATGATATATTGTGTCTTTAAAATATATTTAAATGTACAAAATATTTCATCACATAACTTTGATAATCATTAAATTTCAAATCTTTGGAAATTGCTATGTATATATCTACAATCACAAGTAGGTATCACTTTGGAAACAAAAATGGCCTTAATTATGCAAATCACAAATATGAATATACTGAATTCAATTTAATATTGCACACATACATTTAGAGTATGCTAAATATATGACTTAAAATATTTGAAAATTATTCTACAAATTCTCAATTTTCACAAACTTCCAGAGGAAATTAGTCTGTAATTACATGCTAGTACAAGTTGCAACTTTCAACTCACAAATTATTAGAAATTTAAAATGATTATCATACTCATAGTCAAATTGATATTGATGGTATAAATTATAATTTATGGTTAATTCTGGAATATCCATTGTCAAAATCTTAGAGAATTTAATTTCAATTCAGTATCTCAAATGAGGAACAGAATGTCTGATTTCTAATGTTTCTCAAAAAACATTAAAATTCT
This sequence comes from Phodopus roborovskii, assembly GCF_943737965.1. Lineage (NCBI taxonomy): Eukaryota > Metazoa > Chordata > Mammalia > Rodentia > Cricetidae > Phodopus > Phodopus roborovskii. Next base: position 28,328,387 of record NW_026126410.1, read on the forward strand.
TATGATTTCCATAAACCATATGCCAGCTATATTTTAAGAGTCAGAGATTAAACTTCATCTTCTATCATGGGTCAGAAGATACCTTGGCACATGGTGCATGGCAACAGTTCTATTTCTGATTCAGTATAGGTCATTTTTTTTATAATATAGAGATTTAATGCTTCATCTTGTACATCTTAGCTATCCTCCAATGTGATTCAAAATCATTTCTCTATGATTGTTTTAAGGGTAAGACATTCCTGTAATGCTGTTCACTCTAATCACTTATAGGACAAACTTGTACAGAAATATATGGCTTCAAACTTACCAGGCTATCTTCTATCTGCTTTTCCTGGGACTGTATATTTTGCGTATAATGGATAAGTGAAAAAAAAGATTTTCTAATGCATAAAATTGATATCAATATAAAGAGGATAAACATTCTCTCTCAAAGATATCCTAGGATAAGAGGATAGGTGTCAGTGAAATGGTATTATTGAAATAAAATTAATGTATATAATTAAACAGGAACTAACAAGGAAAACTAAACAGAATTTGAACAAATACAATGTTTGACCAAAACAAAACAATTCCAACAATAAAATTTAAAGAAGAAGAAATATTAACAACAAAACCCCTAAAAGCAAGAGCAAAACCACCAAACAGACTAGAATCTCTGAGATCCAAACACAGAATCTGTTGTTTGCATAGCAATGCTCTTTCTGCCCTTGAACTAGAAAAAAAAATTGATTACGTCTCATAAGATACATTAGATTGGCACTGACACTATATGTGTGGAGCCAAAAAGCATATGCTTGATGCACATTTAATATAAGTAATGTATTTAAAAGAAAAAATGCTGAAAATGTCAGCAAGTCCTCAAAAGCACACTTTTTTGTTTTGCTTTTATATACTAAGCTTGAAATTACATCAGGGGAGATAGCTAGTACCAAGAACTCATACTGTCCCTTATCATCAAGTCTTCATTCCTTAAGACTTCACAAACCCTGAGTTCTGGGTGAATAAACCAGAATTCTAGAGTTCAGTTATGGAGACAAGCATACTGTGATTTAAGGTGAAAGTACAATCCTATTAGTAACACAAATATCCTAATAAAAATTTAAAAACACACAAACATGTTTTTCTGGTGACAAAAGAAATAGACAGGGTGTTCCAGTGGAATTCCATTGTAGCATATTGCAACTGGATGGATTAGGGACCTGAGACAGAAATAACTTCCAATTTCAGACACCTACAGATTATACCATTATGTATTATAGCATCTGACACGTACTAGTAGTCATTGAAAAAAAAATAATTGTATTTTTCTTTGTATCCAAACAATCTGTGACTCAACAGATAATTCTTTGGGTGTTTTATGTATAAGCAGAATTCATGAAGAATATGAAGTACACAACATCTTAAGATTGAAAGTGGGTTTTTTCCCTTTGGGAAATTATTAAGAACATAGAAATTATATCTGTATTTGTTACAGTATAATGTATAATCTTTGAAACATTGTAAAAGGGTATTGTGACAAACATATGTGAATGATTACCTTCTCTGTCTCCATTTTTGTCTCTTTAATTTCTCTCATCCGTTTCTACATTCTAATGAATCCCAACCCCCACTCCTCAAACACATATATACACACACATTTTTGAGAAATTTGAGAAACTGAATACAGTATAGAATTATATTCCTAGGTATTCATGTAGAAAAGAGAATGGAAATTATCAATACAGTCAGAGTATTTCTAAATTAGAGTTTGTACTGCATTTTGCATAAGAAAGTATTTAATTTAACTATTAAATTTCAGTATCTACCAAATATTGATTTATACAGAATTCTTTATGGAACTCCACTATAAAAGTAACTTTGGAAATTGCTTCGAAGTTCACAACTCTTAAGAAAAAAACTGTGTTATAAAATGTTTTAGTTCATTTTTGTGTGACATGAATTATCTTTCTATATCCTAACTTATTCTTTGTTATATTTAAAGTAACATTGCCATGCATAAATGCATATTTAATTGTGAATAATCTTTATAACAATTAATACTACCATAGCCATGATGTTAACACTAAGGTACTCATTTTCAGGTATTCAAAATATAAAGACCCATTTTAAGACCTTGTATTTTTTTTTCTAATTTTATATATTGATCCCAATTCCCTCTACCCCCTTTCCTCCCACCTTCCCTCCCATGCCCGCTGACCTCCCCTCCCACTCCACTCCCTCCCCCCTCCACAGGGAGTGTGATGCCTTCCAGGAGGAATCAACAAAATCTGTCATGTCCTTAAGAGTAGGAACTAGGCACTCACTCCTGCCTCTAGGTTAGGGGAGTGTCCCTCCATGGGGAATGTGCTCCCAAAGTCCTGGTTCAACTGTCAGAGGTCACTTAGATTGCCAAAGCATTTTAAATGAGACCAGCATTCCAGGGTTCTGAGTTGGTCCAATGCTGGTTTCCCAGCTATCAATCTGGGGGCCCATTAGCTCCTCCTTGTTCAGATTAGCTGTCTCTGTGGGTTTCGGTAGTCTGGTCTTGCCTCCATTTTCTTATCACTCCTTTCTCTCTGCAACTGGATTCCAGGAGTTCAGCTCAGTGTTTAGCTGTGGGTGCTAAGACCTTGTGTTAAAAAAAACATATACACTACATAATTGATACTGGACATAATAAAATTACTGTCAATATCTTTTCTATTACTGACATGCAATAACATCAATATCGTATGAATTTACTTAATGTAGATTATACATGATATATAAATTTCTGAAGAAAATCCCATTTTTCTTTAAATAATTATGGGAACAAAAATTTTTTAATATAAGATTATCAAAATGATGTAAACCCTTTCTTTAATATCTATAGTGTTTAATTCACCCATTCAGTGAAAGTTTATTCTAAAATTGCATTTTTGGGACAGAGGCTGGCATTTGAACCAAAAAATTTATTTCAGTGAATTTCTCAATTCCTCCACATGCCTATGCCACAATTAGAACAGGTACACTAAGAGAAAATTCCTTCTCTGAACATGACAGTCTTTGAACTGATCCTTAGTCTTCTCATATCTTAAAGCCCAGGCATAGACCTTGACAAAAGTGTAATATCATTAGTTCTCTGAATTTCAGGATATAACTTCAATCAGAAACCATATCATTAACTGAACCTGACCTATAAATTCATAGCCTCCTTATTAATGTGTGTAAATTCTTAATGAGAATGTTCAGTCTTAAAAGTTTCACAAAGGAAATAAAAAGTAATTACATATTATGTATTTACAAAACCTATTAGATCTGTTTCAATTAAAAATACATACTATTAGTGAAATATGTGGCTCTGAAAGTGTCATTTAAAACATTAGAATATTTATTACTTATTACATTGAAACTGTGATTTTTAAATATATTTTTTTATTTTTTCTCATGAATTACAATCTGAACAGTTGACCTTCTGTCTTATCTTCCCATTTCCTATACCATTCACTCTCTCTTCCAGGATTCACTAATCCTTATAAAATCACTATTAAGATTATGAATTTACTATTTTGAGTTTTTAACTAATATAAAGAACAAAAATTGTATATAATCCTTTGAAAATATACAGTGTATTTTTTTTTTGTTGTTGTTTTTACTCTTGTTGTAATTGGTGATGTAATAAAATACCAGGACCAAAAGCAAGTTTTAGAATAACCAGTATATTTCAACATTCATTTCAAGACAGAAATTTAATAATGGTAAGGAAAGCAATCATGGTTGCTAGAACAGGATGCTGGGAGATTACAGCAACACAGAGATTTGCCGCTAGTAATTTACTTCTTCTAGCAAGGACACACGTACTAAAAATTCCATAACCTCTGCAAACAGGGATAGAAAGGGCAGACCAAGGGTTCAAGTACAAGAAACTATGGGGACATTTCTTATTTAACCCCAATACTCAACAATGAAAGTACATTTTCTTATATGTTAAAACATTTCTACATTTCTTTCTAAACTGTAAATATGTAGGATCACTGTATTTTAGAATACTCAGCCTTGATATTTCAAATCATAATGAAGAATGAATAATTTTTGACTTAACAGTGTTTAGTGCATTTTAAGTGCTTGTCAAGAGTCATTTTGCTGGTATTCTTGAGTTTATTGGTAATACATTTAAATTCCAGAACTAGATGTGCTCATATGTAGTTGAGAAACAGTCAGGATTCTATTTAGAAAGATTTCAGTCCAGCCATTTTTATTTATGGAACAGCACTTTTTCTTGATTCTCTGCTAGCTCTCTGCTTTATGGTAACTTATCTGATATTCCTTTGGTCAAATGATAATTTTAGGCTTTTCTCTCTCTCTTGCCTGTGTGTGCATGCAACTGTGAAGGGTAAAGAACAACCTTGGGAATGTTTTCTCATATATAATTCACCATTTATTTGTTTGTTGGCTTTGAGTTAGGCTTCTAATTTCTTCTTGAAGTTACTAAGTATGTTATGTTGTCTGGGTATCTAGTTCAGGTATCTGAATGTTTCTGCCTCCATCACCAGGATTGCAAGTATTTTCAACTACATTGACTTTTTATGTAGGTTTTTATGTAATTTTCTGTGCTTATAGAACAAACATATTTTCTGACTGTTCTATTGTACTTAACCTGAATTTCATTATTAAAATAAAAAAAAAAGAAAATCATAATCATCAATAAAAAATATGTGATCAGGACATATTTGTGGTTTGATATAAAGCCACCACATGAAACAGAACCCATTACTTAACTACAAAATATCCAAGATCATGAGTCTAGACAGTTAATGGGAACATAGGAAACAATCCACTGGTACTATTCAAATAAAAGGATATGGCAAGAAAATGACTCCTTATGACTCCTAATTGCTAAATCCACATATTTGTCCATCACTCAAATCTTACCAGTTGTAGTAAATGAGAATAGGACAGAGAGCCACACATGGAAAATGCAGACAGGCTGAGACTTTGGGGCACTTAAACCTAAATGGGATATCATTATCAAACTCAATCCTCATTGCTCAGGGATCTTTGGAGATGAGAAGGCAGACAGAATGTAAAAGACAGACATGATGGAATTTTTTTCAAGGAAATAGGGTCTTCCAAAAAGAATGTGGACATACATACAAACTCAGGAAGACAGGGATAACAAACACAATAGACACACATTCCAATTCCAAGTACTAAGAAAGGGAAAAGACTATAACATCCCCAAGCCTAACCAGAAGCTATTTGATATGTGTTGGCATAGGGAAAATCAGTTTTGTTTTCTTTTTTTTCTTATGGACTATTAAAAGATATCTCAATATACTCTAAGTCAGGCTTTGGGCCCAGGAGGGGTTCACAAACAGAGAGATTTCACAACTTTTGGTGAGTGATTTCTTTTTTGTTTGTTTTGTTGTTCTCTTTTTTATTTGTTTTGATCTTTGGTCTTTGATTTATGTTTACTTTTCCTAATTGTTTTACAGAGAGAAAGAGAGAAAGACAAGAAGTTAACAAGCTTGGAAAGTATCAAGATCAGGCAGATCTAAGGGGAGATGGAGTGGGGAAGTAAATAATTTATAGCTTATTGTATATAAGTTTTTTGAAATAAACTATAATTTACAAAATATTACTTTAATGAAATAAACAATAAAATATAAAATATCCATTGTGAAAATTAATCTCCAACTAAAGCAGAATACTAAAACAAACTGTGGATAAAATCATTATCATTACATGGAAATTAAGAAGGTTGAAGTTATTACTATTTTACTAAGCAAGTGCAAGCATTATTATAAAGGTTAACATGAAAAAATAGTTTGAGAAAAAAGGTGAAATTCTGCACACAAATATCATACAATTATTCCCTGAGAATCAAAGCTAATCTTGTTAATAGGAAGATTTAATAATACAACATATCAATTGTTCCATTGTTACACCAAATTATTAACTAATTCATTAAATTTTCAAACATTCATATTATATATGATTTTAATATCAACTGGTAACAAGGAACTGAGTTAAAGCTGTTCATATCCTGAAAAAAGACTGGAGGGAGAAAATTATATTAAAGGTAGAAAATTAAATTTATCTAACAGAAATGAAATATAACCACAATTAGAAGGTGGCAAAGCATGTAAAAACATACATTCTTGAGAGGAATCAGAAAACTACTAGGTATCAGAATAAATACATCCATAGGTTTTGATAAGGTAAGAATAATCATAACAATACAGTTCTTATCTTTCTCCTCTCAATAGGCAAATTAAGTGGAATATCAAATGTTTGTGTAGTTTCTAGGACAACCCAGACCAACAAATACAAGACAGGTTCTTCCTGTCTGGTGTTGGAGGCTTTGTTATGTGATCTTTGGCTCTTGGAGAGACATTGTCTCCACAGAAGAGAAATTTCCATTTAAAATATGAAAATATATTTATATACAGACTTCTCTGTGTTTCAGGTTTTTAAGCTAAATAGATAACAGTAATAATTTTTAAAATTATTTGTCAGAAATTTTTACAGTAATTTTGTCCACCTTCCATATTTATATCTCTCTCATTTGGCCTATTTAGAGCATCCTTTTTCCACAATATACCAATATACATACTCACTATTGTGAACAGTCCTTTCTTAAGAACTCCAACTTAATAATCTAAACATGAAAATCACATTAAATCTATACCAGTCTTATGGTGGTACATACATTCTGGCAAAACTTGAAATTTTTAGCCAGTCTTTTTACCCTGGGTTTGTACTAAATTGCATATCAATGGGACTATGGCATGAGGCTCTTATTTTAGCCTAGACAAAGTGGAAAATATTTACATGAAAATAAAGAAATTAAAAACTAAAATGTGCAGATATACACTCTGTATATATTCAAGGACATTTCATAGTTGCTGTTATCAGCTCAGACTGGGGTACTAGTACATTTTATTCATAGGTAATCAAGTACCTGACTTGAGCCTGCTGAATCTTACTACATAACCACAAAGTAATGACTGGCCTCCAGTTAATTCTGGGTACCAAACTCGAGGTCAGGAGGTACTGGATGTAATCTTAATAATGTACTTTTAACCCTGAAATTCTGACTTATTTGATGCTCTGTTTCTACTTACCTCATAGATATGCTGTTGACTTACTTCTATTAATACATATTGTCCCTTTTAAAATACATCTGACAGTTGTTTTATTTCAATTTTACCAAACTACTTTTCCTTTACAACCCTAATGCTACTTCTTATTTCCAATGCTGAGTGAGAAGCAAAAGATTTACTGGCGAGTATTCTGTAATTTAATGCCTTGTGTACCTTGACTTTTTCTTTGTAAAGCCTTCCACAGACCTAAAAGTCACTTGAACTGCCATGTGTCTTATACCAAATGAAAGAACGCTGAACCAAATTGGAAGTGGCAAAGGAGTTTATAATCAGTTACTATGATGCATAAACCAATCTATATGTTCTATTTGTTCCCAATTAATGACAGGGGGTTATTGGTCAAGGATGCACAAGTAGCACTATGTAAGAATATTCAGTCTGTACTCTTCTATTATAAAAATAGATGGAGCTGTTGAAGCTCTGTTTATGACAGTGTAAATGAACTGGGAATTGAGAGTGAGAAAGAATTCTGTTCTTGCTGGTTGCTTCAGGATAATTTTGAAGAACCAAGATCTATGAAAATAAAGACACTAAACTAAATTTCAGGCTTGTTAAAGTATATTCTTTAAAAGGCCTAAGATTTTAACTACAATTTTCATCAGGAATTACAAATTATTGGCCTTTCAATAAGCACATATGATGTGAAAAAGGAAATCTCAGAGGTACGTTCTAAGTGACAACAGTATATTCCATATTAGAGCAGATTTGTGGATTTCATTGATGTCTTTAATTGTGGTTGTTACTTTGTTATGAGCGGTTTTTCCCGCAGCCCTGGACCCTCAGCTGCGCCAGTCCCAAATAACATGCAAAGACACTGTATTAGATATAATTCTGTTGGCCAGTTACTTGTTTCTCATTGACTAGCTCTGTCTTAAATATTAACCCATTTCTATTAATCTATTAATCTAGTATTTCATCTTACTGGAGAGAGGTACTGGTGTTCTCCTCTCTCCATCATCCATCTTGAATGTCCTCCCTACAACTTCCTCTTTCATCCTCGTCTCCTCGTCCTGCTTATCTTGCTTTCCTCTTGGCCAACAGTGCTTTATTCATTAACTAATAAGAGAAACATAGCTACAGATAGACATCTCCCATCATTACTTCTTGTATTTGTTCCAATTTCTTGGTTCCTGAAGAATTAATCCTTCTTTTTCAACAGACATTTCACTTTACCTTGTAGTAGCTTCACAGTTCTTTTTAATGATTTGTCAAAAATATTATTTTATTTTGTGGTTCATGTAAGAAAGCAGGTTAAATCCAGATAATTATAAAGGAGAGTGGAGGTAATGAAGAATAATTAATATGAGGTAAAAAATTTAAATAGATTTTTTAAAATTGCACAAAAGTTACTCAACATTCAACTATACTGAGAGCGGGAAATAATAGGATAAAAATGTAAGGAAATGGGATTAATCAATAATATCCAGAAAGTTTGTTTTAGGATTTATTTTTATTTTGTGTGTATGTATTTGGTTCTTTCCCTGCTTGTTTGCCCATGTAACATATGAATGCAGTGCCCATGGAGACCAGCAAGAGAGTATCAGATTCTCTGGAACTAGAGTTGGAGATAGTGTGAGCTTCAATATGGGACTAGGAACCAAACCTGTGCCCTCTTTAAGAACAGTAAATATTCTTAATCACTTAGATATCTTTCCAGCCTCAAGAAGTATACTTATTACCTCAGTTTTTATATGTATTTCACTGAGAATTTCTGTGACTTTTAGAAATCAATAATGACACCTCTTTTTCTATTGGAAAATCTAAGTTGCAAAGGATGAATTGAATTCATTGATTTGACATAATAACTTGGTCATTTCCTGACAATTTTTAGAATTACAGAGATAGAAATTTGAATAAATGTGTAATTCCTTTTATATACCCAAGTCAATAAATTACTCAGAGCAGGTAATCATATACTGAAATTTTTGCAAAATGTACAAAAGTACTATTTATTCTACACAACATTTCCCATATACTACTCTATTCAGAGACTCAATACTTGTATATTTAAAGAGGTCATTTGTATGTGTGTATGTGTGTGTGTGTGTTTGTGTGTGTGTGTGTTTGTGTGTATGTGTTTGTGTGTGTGTGCATACATGATTGTATATGTGTGTGTGCATACATGTTTGTGTGTGTGTGTGCATGTCTGTGTGTGTATATATGTACATGCTTATATATGTATGTGTATATGGATATGTGTATGGGTATTTGATATTTTCTTCTCCATGCCCTCATATCTAGTTAGCCACTGCCTACCTTTTTTATCTGTGTGAAAACAATGGTGGGTTGTAAGAGAATATAAGCACAGTGGAATTGAACATTTTTGAGTAAAATTTTTATGGACTTGTTTAGTTGAGGCTATATTTTTCTTTTCAACTAAAGTGAGATGTTACCCAAATATCATGCCTCTTTGAATTTCAATCCAGAGTGAAGAAAATAGTAGAAACAGACCTACAGTCAACATATAATATGAGAAAAGTTATATAAAAACGTGGTTTGGATATCACTCTGGTTTTGGATTTATATGCTAATGATGCATAACCAAGTGAAATTAGATGGATTTTGGAAGGACTTGGTATATTTGGAGAAGAAATATGCACTAATGCCTCAATAAATATTGTTGGATATATTTATTCTAGATTTATCCAAAATAGATATGCTAGTCAAATGTTTGCCAAGATAAGGAAGCAGAAGTTTCTGGGTATCTTGTAAACTCTGTCTTTTATTAACTCCTAGAATCCCTTTATAGATTGAAGACAGACAATTGGTACACAGGCTTACTCAGTATCTGTGATGGTTTACATTTTATTTCAATCATAGTTAAAATTATCACAAATTTCTCTAACCCATTTTTATTTTTTTTATATATTTTGTAAGTTCAAAAACAAAATGCCTCTGCTTACAAGGAATCTTTGTTCTCTACCACAGCCCAGATACACATGGTCAAATGTTTGTATGATAATACAGTGAATGTGTAATTGAGATTCTAGCCCTAAGACAATAGGGGTTTTTCAAGTTAGAAAAGAAGGGTCTCCAAAATAGTGAAGGCAGACAAGACATAAAAGGAGGTGATCGAGTGAGTCAATGCTAATGCTCTTCGTATTCAGAAATGGATATTTTATGAACTAGATAGAAAAACAATGAGCCAAACATGATTGAATATTAGAAATTTGTATAGTAGTTATTATCTGGCTTGAGTATTCCGTGTCAGCAGAATGCAAGAAAGAAAACAGTTAAGCAGATTGTCATTCCTAGGGAATTCTAATTCAAATTCCTATAAGCTTACAGTTGCATACATGAGAAATGGTGTGGAATGACAAGATGCAGAGCAGACAGGAGGTTCAGATCCTAAGCATGAGAGAGACACTATCGTACATTGCCTGAGAAGGATAAGTACAGGCATGTTCAAACCAAAGCTTAAAATTTCAGATTGGAATTAAATGGATTTTTACCTATATCTAGATGTATATATACACACATACTTGCACGCACACACGCACACGCACACGCACGCAAACACACAAACAAGCTCTCTACTAAAAGATTTTCTGTTGTTTTTTCTTGAGGACAATTGTATAATATTCCCATAATTTATTTCAAATTCCTAGTTCTCTGAATCTATGGTTTCACATCAAGCCTACTGATTGAAATCAGTTGCTTTACAACTTTAATTTTTTTCCCTCAATTTAATGGATTGTACTGAATATAAATTCATATAGAAAACTCCTAAGGGTACAGCTTGATGAATTTTCACACAGAGAGCCCTGACTTGGAAGCAGCAACCAGGTCAGAAAACAGAATATTAACTGAAACCCAGGAGCCTCCTTGGCCACCTTTCATTAACCACCCAGTGCCTCAAGAGTAATCACTATTCTGCCTCTATTAGCCTTGGAAGTGATGCCATTTTTAAAATTTATATACATTTCAAAAAGCCTCTCTGCTAGTATTCTAGGCTTTGAAATGTTTTTTTGTTTGTTTGTTTGTTTTTTGTTCCCTGTTTTATACTACTTGGAGATTTTAAATTTGCTAGAGGTAAGTTACTTAACACTGTCTCATAAAATTTCATTTTGTGCTGTTTTAGGCAGAGGCCTGATTATTTCTTTGAAAATAGTGACTCTTAAATATAGACTTAGAGCAGTATATTAAGTCAATTGATGGTATGAATAAATGGACCATATATTTAGAAAGGAAAATTCAAGCTAGAGTATACATTCCTACAATGTTTTAATATTTAATTGTTATTACAAAAAAAATTACTATTTGCACTAAATAAAGCTGTTACTATAAAATGGAAGGCCAAGGCAATACATACTATTTTTTCATTGTGACTACAAATGATTTATTATAACATCAAAGTATAATTTTTAGCTTTTCCAGTAGCTGTTCTGAGTTGCTTACTGAGATTGTTCAGCTTAGTAATTTAGTACAAGAGGATGATCTCAGACAAATGTTAACATTAAAATGAAAATCTGGAATCATTTTGAGCACCTGACATGACACAGAACCAAATATGGGTCTTTATTTAAAAAATGTATACACCCTATGAAAACAGCAAAATGTCTCTGAACTGTTGCAGGTAATCTGTAATCACTGAATATTTGTCATTGAAAGAGAAAACTCCCTTCAAACACTCGTTTCAGTTAATAAGATGCTTGTTTAAGCAATATAAAGCATCTTTATCTGGTATTTTAATTAGAAAAGTACTGATTGGTGACTAAAATAAGAGTAAATGAAAAGTACCGATTAGATCAACCTCAATTAATGAGCTTTGTCATATAAAGTTGCTTGACTGCCTCCAAAACTGGAAGGCTCAATAGAACTGGTTGCCAACGCAGAGTTAACAACGTTAGCAGAGTTAACATCAGTGTTAACATATGTGATGAACACATAATAAACACTTCATTAATATGTCAAGGGACATACACTGGATTATCTTTCTTTAGCGTGGAAATGACACCATTTGAACACAATAAACAATAGTCAGTATGGAGTTATTTAAACTAAAGTTTCATTTTGATGTGTTGATGCTTTGTAGTTAAAGGACACTTGCTGGCTGGATAGGAGGCTCTTAAGGTACAATACTTGTTGCTGGAATGAATATCTGAGTTTGGATCCCCAGAGCCAATATAAACCTGGACACACTAGTGTACCTGTATAATCTCAGCACTCCAAAGACAACTCATCTTGCTAGGCACATGCAGAGTGAACAACAGGAGACACTAGATCAAGCACGATGCAGCTGAGAACAGACATCTCAGGTTCCCATTCAACTCCACACATGCTTCTTGGCTTCTTGAATAGATAGGCTTGGCTTTACTTCAGTACACATCCCCACTCCTAACATGATAAGTTTTTAGAGAGAAATTTTCATGGGCATTTTAGAACTCTAGTTCTAATAAAGCTTGTGGATTACCATATGTAATGGTTTTAAGAAATTAAAGATTTCCCTTAACTGTCGTAGCTAGCAATAGCATTTCAGAAGGGAAATACACATTAGAGAACTGAAATTTAATTAAATTTTCAAAGTGTTGATCAGTTGCAAAGGGAAATTTTATGAACTAATTGTTGCTTATTAAATTTAAGACTCAAGGTATTCAGATTTTGACAATCTTGTCTAAGCCTATCAAAATACTGAAACCATATTATGTGATATCATTAATTTTGGTGGTTAAGTTTTTATTTATAGAGATCATTTGCTCTAGATTTGTTATAAGAAGCCACTAATGATTTCAAATGGGGAAATTTAAATCTCCATCACTTCTGTTCAGGTGTAATTTGTTCTTAACCTTTCATGAGAATCACTGTGGTGATAAGGTAAATTGAATGATAACCACTGTGATCAAGTGAAGTTAATACTGCAAAAAGTATAGCATTGTTGCAATGAAGGTAAGCAACAGGATAGTGGCTGCAACAAAGTAAGAACATGTTTGGTGGAAAGTCTAAGGGAATTCAGCCTTGAGAGCTATTATGACAGAGAGATTTTTCTATTATTTCAAAAGTGCAGTTATTGTGCTATGTTCTTTTTTCCTGTGATACTCCTGAGGACATCCCAGCCTTTATAAATCTGAGCATCCAATTGGGTTCCTTTTATGGTGTGCATTTCCCCACTCTTTCTTAAATCTGCTCTTGACCCTTTTACCAAAGGTTCAGCAGCTGCTTGGTCATTTTCAAGCCAAAATTGTTCTTTTCCACTTAAGGCTCATGTATATACTCCCATGACTGCTTCAAATTCCTCTTCTCTCTCTCCTGAGAACTGAATTTTTGAAAATCACATTTTATTGATACAACCAGTCAATATAGTGTGTCTAACTGGTTAGTGTATTTACTGCCCAAATCTAAACTCACTATGTTGTTAATCCACCGCACCGCCTGCTTTATTTCCTATGAATATTATATATTTTACCATAAATAATGTCTACTATGTACACTGATAGATAACAATGACTATAAATATTCTCTCATGCATTTACTTTAGCCCATGTAAATCACCTTAAATTTTAAAATCAATGTTTATTTTATTATTTTATTTCTTATGCAAAAATAAATGTAAATCATGCCAGATTGAATAAAAGCATTTTGATGTTTTGGTATGGTTAATTGGCCTTCATCTGAGAAATCTATAGTATGTATTTATGAGTTTGGGGTTCTTGCTTTCTCTATCTCTCTCCCACTCTCTCTGTCTATGTGTGTATGTGTGATGGATTATTGGGTAGGTTGCATGAAGACCTCAGTTTTATCATTAAAACACACATAATAAATGAAGCATCACCTCCCATAACTTGTCTATTTAACTTTATATACATACAGTGGTACATATGTGTGCAAATTCATACATACACAAACACACACACACACACACACACACACACACAAACACTATTTTTTTTTTAAAACAATTGCTAGGCCTTCTCTGAATTAATAATTTAATCCACATCAATCCTATTCACACAATGTTCTTTGATACTTCTCCTGGAGAGGTATAAACAATGTCTTTCCAAAGGAAAAACAGATCACAAATTTTAGTAAGGACACCACCAAATTCCAATTAGGTGAAACAATGGGTATTATTGAAAGACAAAAAAGTAGAGTTAAAGAAACCCCCTCCCACTTGAAATAAAGGACAGTCTGACCTGTAATTTGCTAACTTCCCCCTCACAAGGCCCTGAGATGGCAGGATACCAAGAATTCACACTGCCCCTCCTTCCATGAGTCAGGAGGTGGTAAATAGGGTCCTTAAGAAACAAAGAGATATCTGCACCTCAGGTTTGTCCAGACAAGATTAATTAGCACACCCTGAGGCCCTAAGGTCAGGTACTCAATGGACTGATGATCACACCCTCTCCCTAAGCTTGTGGGTTTTACCTTTAAAAACACCTGTGCCAGGGGATGGGGCCTCTCTCTAGCCTGTGTGCTAAAAGAGCCCTTTTGCACAAACAATTCCTGTTCATTAAAGCCTCTTACGTGTTGCAGCAACTGTACTGGACATTGAGTTCTTGGGGGTACCGACCGAAACTGGGAGACTCTTCATTCTGAGAGTCTTTCATTATTATGATTAGTTATAAGAACTAGAAGGAAAAAAAATTACTCAAAGTGGGGCATGACCCCAAATACTACCAATGCATGAGTTACAATTTACAGGAGCTGAAAATTGTTACACACTGCTATTCTCCTCAGGTTGGAGAATAGCTTTTACTGGGATCTCTATTGTTCTGACTGTGTCCTTTCTTCTTAAGAATCACAGACCCTACTGAATCTGGTCACTTTTAATAATTTCCTGAAACCATTAACTTATTTACGTCCTAAGCTTATAGAGTTTCTTTTTTGGATGGAATGTTTCATCTTCTTATAAAGTTATTTAAATATTTTAAGTAACTTCTACCTAAAATAGAACTTCTATCTAAGATAACTTCTATCTTAGTATAAGATAATCACAGAGTAAGTTACTAAATAATAACATCTTCTCCCCCACCCTACCACACAAACACACACACACACACATACACACACACAGATATACAATTGACACACCACACACACATCATTGGTGCTGATGTCTTATCTAAATAACAACAGACTTAGGCTCAGGTGTGTTTACTCTTGACCCTCAGGTGTGGTTACCAAAGGCTTGGAGGATTAAGGGAAGAAAGTCTGTTTGCTCCTTATACATGATAATAGATATTTTTTGCCATGTGTCTGTTTTGGTAGGTTGTTAAGAATGTTGAAGAATAAACTTGGGGCATTCTTCAAACATACCTGAATGATATCAGCTTGCATATACAAATTAGCAATATGTTATAAAATGTGCTTCAGTATTTGCTATATTGTGAAGGGTAATATTTTATTATATACCACAAAGAAGACTAAAAGAGATCCACGTGATGAGCAAGAAATGAGGAGGGGACATGAAATATTTTACACATATTAAATGTAAATATGTCACTGTATTTGAAGAATATGGTGTGGATTTCTGAGAACATTATAGCATCCGTCTTTGCCCTCTTGGAGTGTATATGTATGTATATATTGATGGATGCATGAATGTAAACATATGTAGGTACACATATATGTGTACTTATGTGTCTACCTACATATATATATATGTGTGTGTGTGTGTGTGTGTGTGTGTCTGTGTGTGTATGTGTGATAGTATATGTGTGTGTGAGAGAGTGTGTGTGTGTGTGTTTCTAAGCATACATATAAATTCTTAAACAATTTTCAAAACATGCTTTATATTCTTCAGTTATGTGCATTAGGACAAAAAAAAAACATGCTTTCAGTTTCCTCTTGAGAGATATTGAAGATATAAATGCATCTAAATGAAAGGATCATTGTGAATATTGAACAAAGTATATTGGAGTTGTAGTAAGTATCCTTACATTTCACTATGTGTGCCAATATGATTATTAGTTGTATCATGAGTTTGTCCTGGTGGGCTCTCTTCTTTATAGAGTCAGTCCTTAAAGCTAAGAATGAGTTGTTTACTTTGGTTTCAGAATGGCAGAAAGTAATGACAAGAATACAACCCACACATACAAAACAGAATACTTAGAGAAAATGATTGTTTTTAAAAAATGCAACACTTCTACTAAGACCTGAGTATGTATAAACATATTTTATAAAATAAGATTTTGTGATTTCTATATGTTATCTGTACATTTCACTCACAGCTGGAGATAAGATTAAAGTAAAAGAGTAGGAAAGCTTGAAAATGACACTTATAATCCTGCTTTGAAATTTCCTGTGGATTATTTATATGCACTGCGGGCATTGGTCATTTTTTTGAGATATGGGTTCTGTAATTCAAACAGAGTTTATTTTTCAAACTTTGTATACTGAAGGATAATGCAGAGTTGATGAAGAAGAGGAATGGACACTAAGACAACACACACATTTGTCATTTACTCATGAAAATGGATGGGATTTTCATTTGCATATGTTTTCCTAAGATGTGCAAATGGTAAACAACAGTGAAGGTTTGACAAATTAGCCAATCTAAAGAACTTCTCTAACACTTCTGTGTATCATATAATAGTGTTAGAATAGTTATAGTTTAGAATATTTAAATGCATCATTGTATAACTGAATACAAGAATTTTTCTGTAGAATGAAAAAAAATTCGGGTTGCAAAAATATAGCTATAAAATAAACTCTGGTGTTCATTATAAAATAGTTGAAACAACTGTTACAAAAAATAAAAATTTTCAACATTCGGCATTAAAGTTACAACAAATGGTCTTCATTAGAAAATGTTCTTTTTAACACCAAATAGTCACCAATTTTTGTCCAAAATAGAGTTGGTTTATGAGTCAAATTATTACTATCAATTTGGGAATTATTTATTTGCTGTCACTTAAAAAGTTTTAATTTATTTATTTTACATCTTTATGAGGCATCAAACTATTTGCAACAGAGAATGCCTTTGTGCTCCCTGTGTATATTAGATCCTTCTGCCTCAATGTCATGATGCAGGAATTACAGCTTTATGGATCATGAGAGGCACACATTGCACAAATATCATTGTAAAGCAAATATGAAATGCTTGATTTCAACATTTATTAAGTAAATATATGAATCTAGTTTAATATTTTTTCCTACTAAGATGTGTGGGTAAATAAAATTCATGGAATATTTCTACTGATTTAAATACCAAAATATTCATAAGGCCACTGTATCTCAGTAGTGAAGACTGTGTGAGTTCACAGAAGAGACCAATGAGAGGAAATAGCATGATATATTATTAGGAGAAGTATAGAATATTAAATCTGTCAGATGTATGAACACATTATAGAAGTGCTTGGTAATAGAGAATAATTTATCTGCTTTTTAATTTTTAAGGAGTGGTATGACATAGACTAAAGAGAAAATAATTACTGGCCTTCAGTCATCTTGATGGCAAGACTTATTTCCCCCATACTCTGTTCATTTGCTGATCATTGTTGATTTGTTTGAAAATCAGTAATAAATCCATGTCAAGCCTAATACTTATCTTCTAGTGAAACATGTTCCAAAATAGTAAAGCAGTTACAAGTTTAATTTTAAAATATATACTAATAAATTAATTCATATTTATACTTTTATTTTCTCATTCCATTTTAATTTGTGACGTAGGAAAAGGATGAAGTTTCCAAATTCTGAATTGTCATGAAAAACTAAAATAAAAGGTTCTGAAATTTATCACTTTAGACTTTTCAAATGTGAGTTAGGTTTTAGAAATACATTTATAAGATATGCATCAGTATAAAAGACCCACTTCATGGTAAAATATATTAGAGAGTAGAGTGTATGAAAGGGGGAAAGAAAGTAACAAAGAGACTATGTGGGGGACACATTTTGAAGACCAGAATTACAAATCTGAAGGAAGAATCTGAAGAACTATATAATTAGAAATCATTGACCAATGTGTTGTGAAAGTACAGTAGGAAATCTGCTATTACAGTTCCCTTAATCCCAATGGGACAGGAAAGATCATACATTAATTTAAATCCTAAGAGATTAATCATAACATTTTAATTCTGTAACACTGTGCTTAGATTGCATAAGTACATATATATATATATATATATATATATATATATATATATAATCTCAAATATATTCTTTATGTGCATGTTCATATATAATTTAGGAGATGATTCTTTCTACTGTCAGAGTGAATGATAACTCTGAATAGAAAACACACAAATGAAATTCACACAATGTCACAGTAGAAAATAAAGAATAGACAAATACCATCTCTTGATGTCTAAACTGTTAATAAATAGCTTGATATTAAGAAGCTCTTCCAGTATGAAGAATTCAGCTATGTTTTGCATATATTTAAGATTTTAGGAGAAAGGTCAGAGAAGAGCTCAAAAGACAGCACAAAAATGTTTAATTCCTTTTTAAAAATCTAAATATATTGACTATGAGTATAACATAATATCATTATCAAGAACACATTGGGAATAACAAGTATTACTGGAAACAATAAAATCCTCCACCAGTGACAAATCTTTTCCATTGAGACCAACTTATTTCTTCCTTCCCAACCAATTCCTTCAAATGGGGTTGAGAATTCAAACATGAGCATATCCTGATCATTCTCATACATACCACCACAGTCTCCCATTCTCCTGCTGTAAATCACCAGCAATTCACTTTTTTGAACCCAAAGATGAACAGTCTCAAATGAAATGCCACCAGCTAATGACCAAGTGTTGACAATATAGACATTTAAAATACAGCTCATAACAATCATTTACCCATTTTTTCATTTGCTATTTTACCTTGAGCATATATTCTATACAAACTACAGGCACTTTTTTTTTTCATCTTAATCTAAGGCACAACAGGGCTGAACTGATATTGGATACATAATTGCCCTCGGTTTGAATGCTAATATACAGATCCAGGTCAGATATTCAAATTGTGAGAGAATTCTGACACATAAAGGAAATGAAGTGATCTTAATTTCAGTCTTAATACAGAGGTTTATATTTTAAGCACTAACTTTCTGGTATATATATATATATATATATATATATATATATAAAATGTGTATGTATTCTGGTTCTTTAAGAGACAAATTATCATCAAGTTATGGGATTTTATATAAATTCAAGCTATATTTTCTTTACATTATTTCATCTATTTGTCAGTAACTGTGCACTTAGCAATAATAGGGATAATAAAAAGGGGGATAGGGACGGGGGAGGCAGATCTCTGAGCACAGAAGCAGCAGGAGAAAGAAAAGAGAAGAAGAGAGACAAACAGAGAGAGAAAAGGAGAAAGAGAACATATAAGAGGAAAAGAAAGAAAGAAAGGAAGGAAGGAAGGGAAGGGAGGAAGGTAGGGCCCTTTAAAAGGGAACATAGTGAAAAGGCACAGGTGGTGCTCTTAGTGGCAGCAGCTCAGGGCATATCTTGTCAGAACCCTAAAGGTAGGCCAGTAAAATTGAGTAAATACTAACAAATATGTTATGTAAACAAAAATGGTTTATATATCTGATGACACAGTCAGCATAATCCTTTTGTAATTATTTTTTTATTATTTCTGCTTAGTAGCAAAACTTCATAGTATTTATATACAAGTTAAGAGAGAATGATTTTAAGATGAAATTAATTAAAAACTGTTTCAGTGAATACTTTCTGTTTGCTTAGTTACATTAGTTTCTGTTTTCATATGCCTATTACTTTATGTTAGAACTTTTCAAATTGGTCTTGACAAAGCTGTCATTTCTTATTATACTCAGAATACATGTGTTAAGAAGTATATCTTCCTTAAATTTTATTAATGCTATCAGGTAAATAATATCTTCAGTAGGATTAAAAGTAATATCATGTGTTGATCATATCAAAACATATTATGAAGCTGTGAACCATCTTCCTAGAGGTTTATAACTAAGTTATCTGAAGCCAGTAAGCATACAATTGACTGCTGAATGGTAGGCAGCCTACATTGAAAACACAATAGAATAGGAGCAAATATGCACTACTCATTCACAATAAATACTTGAGGGCATTTCCATTAGTTTCAAAGGGAATATTTTAACAGGAAAATATATAGCATCTTTCATTTTCTTTATTGAAGGTAGATTTTGTTTTTCATGCAATATATATTGCTCACCTGCTATGAGGATTTGAATGAAAATGGCAGCTGTAGGGTCGGGCTCATAGACTTTAATGTCTTTCCGGGTTTGGGTTACCTTACTCAGATTGATTAGTCTTGTTCCATTCATTTAATTGTGACATGACTATATTCCTTTTTTTTTTCTTTTTTGACTAATTAATACCCATGTTTATGTGTACCACTTTTTTTTCTAATCATTTATTGGCATACATTAAAGTTGCTTACAATTTCTGGTTCTTAAAATTAGAGCTACAGTGAATGAGCAAGTGTTTCTTCAGTAAGGCAAAATGTCTTCTGAGTATATTCCCAAGAATGGTATAGGCAGATATTTAGATTCATCCATTCTGATCATCTTGTAGAATCACAATAGTGATTTGCATAGTGATTATAGAAGTTTGCACTCACACTAACAATCTATGAGTGTTATCCCCATTCCAGCTCTCCATCACCATGAATTTTCGTGTGCTTTAGTGATCTTAGCCATCTTGACTAGTGTTATATGAAATCTCATTGTTAGTTTTACTCGTATTTCAACGATGGCTTAGGATATTGAATCTTTTTTTGTCTATTTAGATCTGTACCTCAGTAATGGGAGATGTCATTATGTAAATATGTTTCTCATATTGGTTAATGAATAAATCACTGTTGGCCAATAGGAAAGCAAGATAGGGGGAACTAGGAGGAGAGAGGGAGTAGTAGGGAGGAGATAAAAGATGGAAGATGGAGAGAGAAGAACACATGGTAGTGGGACCAGACTGGCCGGCAGGAAAAACCTTACTGCTAACACCCCAGTTTTAAATTGCTTTTGTATTCTTGATGTTCTGTGGTGGTTTTTTTTTTTCTTTTTTCTTTTTTTTGTTTTTTAGTTGTTTTAGATATCAGCCTTCTATAAGATACACAGTTGATTAAAAGAAAAAAAAAAAAAAAAGAAAACCTTTTTCCTATCTGTTGCTGATTGCCAGTGTCTTTTGCCCCACAGAAACTTTGCATTTTCATGAGTTACCTTTTTTTTTTTTTTCAATGTTGTCCTTAGTACCTGGGCTATTGGTGTTCTGTTCAGAAAGTAATCTGCTGTGTCATTGAGTACAAGACTATGTTCCACTTTCTCTTTTATTATATTGAGTGCATCTGTCCTTATTATGCTGAGGTCTTTGATCCATTTCAATTGGAGGTTTATTCTGGTTGATAAGTATGGGACTGTTGTGATTCTTCTTCTTAAAGCTATTTTACCAGCATCATTTATTGAAGATATTGTCATTATACAGGGAATATTTCTGAATTCTTTGTAAAAACACAAATGGCTATATGTAGGTGGACTTTTCCTTTGAGACTCAATATTAAGTATAAATGCTCAGCCAATAACATGGATAGCTTAATAACTAGCATTCACAAAAAAAAAATTAACTCATATTTCTTATCTAAGTTCTACCACTTGGCTCAAGGTTTGTTACCTTATTTGATTCCAGTCCTGCTTCCTCTTTGTCTGTGTAGTGACGCCAGAGAATTTGACCTTCTTCTTCCTAGCACCCTCCTATACTGACTCCACTGCCCAGTCACTTACTGCCCAGCAATAGGCCAGCTGGCTCTCTATTAGCCAATGAGAGTAATACATATTTACAATGTAAAAAAGATTGTCCCATGGCAGTCATAGTTATAGGAACTAGGAATATGACATTTCTAATGTCACTATTAAAAGTAAGTGAAATATGAAACACACAGTCTGAAATTGAACTTACAGTCAAATGTAAGATAACATTTGTGTGTTGTTACTGAAGAAGCACATTGAAAGTTTATGTAATTTTTACAAGGTAGTAAAGAACAAACAAGATGTTACATATTTGTCCATAATCTCTTCATATGGAAAGGAAGCAAAGAGAGATTGGAAGGATCCAATTGAAGATAGAGACTTCAAAGTGAACAGTTGTGGTAGTCTACTTTCACCACCTAGGTGGGAAATCCTAGCATGCTCCACGCAACAACAGAACTCATTTATTGAACAATCACTTGATGAGCTAAGCATCTTTATTATCAAATGGCCTATTAATAGAAGCAACTCCTATGGTACTAACAAACATCTACAGAGCCTTTTTGGCCCATGTGACCTAGATCATTATATTAGTTGAAGGAATTATGAAGATTGCAAAAGTATTAATATGAGTTTCAATTGCTGATAAAAGAACACAACTTTATTGATATATATATATATATATATATATATAAAACTTAAATATAACTTAAATTTAGTTTTACTTATATTCCATAATGCAACTCAAAATTTCAATGTCACCCTTAGAAAGATCACAACAGAATAAATTCGAACCCAGAAAAATATCAAATCAAGGGTGCTTTATGATGGTGTGTGTGTGTGTGTGTGTGTGTGTGTGTGTATCTGTGTGTGATAAACCTAAATAAGTATGTTGATTTCTAAAGATTGATCTTTAGTATATTTTTTATCACAATGTTTATGTAAAATTAAGAGTCTTTACTTATTGAATTAAATTATAGGTATTTTTAATTTTAATTTATTTACTTTTATTTTTTACATATGGATCCCAGCACCCCCTCCCTCATTCTATCACACTCTTTGATATCCCCGACCACCATCCCATCCTACCCCCAACCCCCCCAATGCACAGGTAGAGTCATGCATTCCAGGATGGGTCAAGAAAATTGGTCAAGTCATTTGGAGTAGGAAATAGGTCCACCGTCCTGCCTCTATGTTAAAGGAGTATCCCTTCATGGGGAATGTGCTCCTAAAGTCCTTTTGTGAACCAGGGATACATCCTCGTTCAACTGTCAGAGGTTACTTAGGCAGCCCAGGCCTTCTAACTGAGACCCATGTTCCAGGGGGACGGAGTCGTTCTAATGCTGGAGTCCCAGCTATCAGTCAGGGGGCCAATTAGCACCTCCTTGTTCAGGTCAGATGTCTCTGTGGGTTTCTGTACCCTGGTCATGTCCTCCCTCTCTACATCAGGATTCCAGATTGATCAGTGTTTAGTTGTGGGTGTCTGCTTCTGTTTCCATCAGCTACTAGATGAGAGCTCTATGATGGTGGATAAGTTAATCATCAATCTCATTATCAGGGAAGGGCATTTATGATAGTTTTTCCACTGTTGCACAAATTGTTAGTTGGGGTCAGTCTTGTAGGTATCTGTAAATTTCTCTTGGTTCACTTTTCTATTCAAACCTATAATGGCTTCGCCTTTTGGGGTGTCTCTCCCTCTCTTTTTTTTTTTCTCTCCTCTATTTCTCCCCTAACTCAATCTTCCTAGTCCCATATGATTCTGTCTCCTCCCATTCTCTTTTTCCTAGCTCACTCTCCACTCACTGCCCCCCCAAATCCCAATATGATTATGTGATCTTGTTCCTTTGTCCTTTTGTGAGGGACCTTTTATGAATTGCTTAGATTCCTAATTGTATCCTAGTTTCTCTGGCAGTGTGAATTATAGGCTGGTGATCCTTTGTTTTGTGTCTAAAATCCATATATGAATGAGTACATACAATGTTCCTCGTTTTGTGATTGGATTGCCTCATTCAGGATGGTTTCTTCAAGTGCCATTCACTTGACTGAGTGTACGAAGATTCCATTTTTTTTTCCCACAGTGAATATTCCATTGTGTATATGTGCCATAGGTTCTTTATCCATTGTTCAGTTGAAGGGCATCTAGGTTGCTTCCAGGTTCTTGCTTTTACAAATAATGCTTCTATAAGCATAGTTGAACAGATGACTTTGTTGCATGGATGTGAGTCATTTGGGTACATGCCTAAGAGTGGTATTTTCGGGTCCTGTGATAGACTGATGCCCATTTTCCTGAGGAACTGCCATACTGATCTCCAAAATGGCTGTAACAGTTTGCACTACCACCAGCAGTGGAGGAGTGTTCCCCTTTCTTCACATCCTTTCCTACATAAGTTGTCATTTGTGTTTCTTATTTTAGCCATTCTGGCAGAAGTAAGATGGTATCTCAGAGATCTCAGAGTTGTTTTGATTTGCATTTCCCTGATAGCTAAGGTTGTTGAGCACTTCCTTAAATGTCTTTCAGCATTTTTGATTTCCTATATTAAGAATTCTCTCTTCAGTTCTGTACCCCATTTTTTAATAGGGATGTTTGGTGGGTTTTTTTTTTTTTTTTTTTTTTTTTTTTTTTTTTTGACTAGTGTCTTGAGTTCTTTGCATATTTTGGAGATTAGACCTCTGTCAGATGTAGGATTGATCAAGATCTTTTCCCAGGCTGTGGGCTGTCACTTGATCTTTTCAATTGTGTCCTTTGCCTTTTAGAAGCTTCTCAGTTTGAGGAGGTTCCATTTATTAATTGTGGATCTCAGTGTCTGTGCTACTGGAGTTATTTTCAGGAAGCAGTCTCCTGTACCAATTTCTTAAGGGAACCTCCCACTTTCTCTTCTAGAGGTTCAGTGTGGGTGGAGTTATGTTGAGGTCCTTGATCCATTTGGCTTGAGGTATTTGCATGGAGATAGATATGGTTCTATCTGCAGTCTTCTACACACCATCATCCAGTTGTGCCAGAACCATTTGTTGACGATGCTTTCCTCGGCCCACTGTATACTTTTAGTTGTTTTGTCAAAAATCAGGTGTTCATAGCTGGGTGGATTAATATCAGCATTTTCAATTGGAATCCATTGGTCCACCTATTTTTGTGCCAATACCAACCTGTTTTCAGGACTATAGCTTTATAGTAGAGCTTGTTGATGCTTGTTTGTTTTAGATTTGTTGTTGGCAATGGTATTGTGAATATATTTGCCTTGCCTTTACCTTTGTGTTCTGTTAAAGTGAGGTTGTCTGCCTATGTCTTTGTAAGCATAGTTAACTTCCTTGGGTTGGAGTTTTCCTTCCAGAACTTTCTGTAGGACTGGATTTATAGTTACATATTGCAAAAATCTGGCTTTGTTATTAAATATCTTGTTTTCTCTGTCTATAGTTATTAAGAGTTTTGCTGGGTATAATAGTCTGGGCTGGTATTTGTGAACTCTTATTACTTGTAGAACATCTATTCAGAACCTTCTGGCCTTGAGAGCTTTCATGGAGAAGTCAGGTGTAATTTTGATAGGTCTGCCTTATATGTTACTTGGCCTTTTTCCTTCACTGCTCTTAATATTCTTTCTTTATTCTGTATGTTAGGTGTTTGGATTATTATGTGTCAAGGGGTCTTATTTCTTTGGTCCATTCTATTTAGTGTTTGGTTCGCTTCTTGTACTTTCATGGGCATGTGTTTCTTCAGATTTCTTCAATGATTTTTTTGAATATCATTTGTGAACTTTGATCTGGGCTTCTTTGCCTTTTTCTATCCCTATTATTCTTAGATTTCACCTTTATAAAGTTCAAAATTCCTGGATGTTTTGTGTTAAGGATTTATTGGATTTAAGATTTTCTTTCGTTGATGAATCTATTTCCTCTAGTTTATCTTCAGCACCTGGGATGCTTTCTTCTACGTCTTTTATTCTATTGGTTATGCTTGTGCCTGAAGTTCCCGAACATTTGCCCAGTTTTTCTATTTTCTGCATTTCCTCAGTTTGTATATCCTTTATTTTCTCTATTTTAATTTTCAATTCTTTAACTGTTTCCTTCACCTGTTTGATTGTTTTTTCTTGGCTTTCCTTACTTTCTTTAAGAGAGTTATTTATTTCTTCCATTTTTTTGTGTATGTTTTTCTTCCATTTCATTAAGGGATTCTCTCATATCGCTTTGAGGGTCTATCATTTTTATGAAGTTATATTTTAAGTCTTTCTCTTTTGCTTTATCTGCTTTGGTGTTTTTGGGTCTAGTTGATGTATAGTCCCTAGATTCTGGTGGTATCATGCTTGTCTTTCTATTGTTAGGTGTTTTCTTGTATTGTTATCTTATCTTTGCTTCTTCTAGTAGGTGCAGGAAGAGTCTCTCTCTATGCTACTCTCCCAGGGGTTGTAGCTGGCTCAGGATTTTGATGTCTGTAGCTCTGCGTGGTCCATGCTCTCTAGGAGATCTCTCCTCAGGCAGTGACCCAGAGATGGAGTATTGAAGATCAGGCAGTTGGGAACTCAAGGTGATCCCTTGTGATTACACAGGTCTCCAGCAGAGTCCCAGCATTTCGGCAGAGGCCCACCAATAGGGGACTCTAGTAGAGGACTGGAGATGGGGGTCAGAGATCATGCAGGCAGGGACTCAGGGTGTTCCCATGGGGATAGTCAGATCTCTAGCAGAGGCCCCGTGCTCCGGCAGAGGCCTGGAAAGGGGGACAAAAGTTTTAGTGAAATTTTTTAGAAATTAATTAGAATTGTACATTTATTTGTGATAGTAAAACATTGCATTGTAATCAAGGAAGTATTTTATTTTCTACAAAATTTATATCTTTCTTAATAAATATTTTACAATTATAAATAGAAGACTTTAGAGGTTAAGAAATGACATTTATTCTAGTCAATATATGATAGATTGTAATTAGTAAGGATTTTCCTCCTGTCCCTGGTCTGGTCCCACAGCTGTGCCTGCCCCAATTAACACACTGAGACTCTGTATTAGATATAATGCTGTTGGCCAGGTAATAGTTTCTTATCGGCTAGTTCTATCTTAATTATTAACCCATTTCTATGTATTTCCACGTGATCTTATCTTACCGGGAAGAGGCGGCTGGTGGATCTGCTCTCTCCAGTCTCTCCATCTTTACTCCTCCTTACTCCTTCCTTTTTTCTCCTTGTCCCCTAGTCCCCCCTATCTTCTTTCCTATTGGCCAACAGTGCTTTATTAATTAAACCAGTGTGAGAAACATATATACAAAATGACATCTCCCATCAATAGATTCATTAAAATTGAATTTAAGAGATTTTGTCAACTGATTTTTCATATTTATTGGTCAAAGATATTAATTTGATCCTCTTAAAGGCCATTAAAGAAATTATCTGAGTTTTGTGAATTTATCTTATAGTTGTTAATATTTGATTCTCTCTTCAGTGTTTCAAACAGATGTCATAATGGTATTTTGTCTAGTAAATTTGAAAATAAATACAATGAATCTTTTAACACCATTTCATATGGTTGGTCTTCTGGGACGACAGACAGTGATTATATTAAGCATTTTAAATTTCAAAGTGAAAGAAAAAAAATAAGTTTCAGTATTGTAGTGTTTTTAACTTATGTTAAATAAGAAAATTTACAACTTCAAGAGTAGAAGTGGATCAACTACTTCACCATATATTTCATGCTTATGAAATAGTAATAAATATTTCTCCCCTTTATGTAGGTGGAATAATGTTTTATTCAACACACATATTTCTGTTTACATTATCTTTGTTTAAAATACCATAATTTTTAAATGTTATGTTATTTCTACTTACCAAATATTTACTATAGATATTCTCCCACAATATACAAAGATGAGATTGAATATAACTTCGTCAGAAGACTTATTATACCTTTTAATTCAAATTGAACACCCCCTATACTCTGTGGTTTTTTTCATATTCAGTTTTATTAATAGAAATGTTGTACAATAATATATTGCATGCTTCTATTTTCTGTTTATTTACAGTACACTAAGATGTAAATTCAAGATAGCAATGACTATTAGACTTACTCTGATGATATTTGGATTTGTTGTCACTATATTATTTCTAATAATTATAAGCATATTTAGCCAAATATAGTCATTCAGTCTTTCAATAAATACAAATGAAAAAAGCAGTGAATATTAGCATGTGATTAAACATATATTTTGTCTTTTTATCATTGAAAATTTACTAAAATTTACAAAAAGTAGTAAACAACTAAAGACTTGCAATGATATTAGAAACATACAATTATGACATAGCTCAAAGTAATTTTGAAAGCTTGGAAATTCATATATTCATCACTGAAATAGATAAATATTCTGCAAGTAGATAAACAAATATTAATTGAATAGAGTATTGGAATATGGGACATATAGATAAGAACATGGGTGAAGAAGAAGAAAATTGGAGAAAATTTGATCTTTAGCACATATTTTGATTTGTGTGTGTGTATGTGTGTGTGTGTGTGAGAGAGAGAGAGAGAGAGAGAGTTAGTGTATTAATCCAATTAGTGAAACAGAGTTCTATGTCCTAGATTATAATAGGTACTACTGATATTTTAAGACTAAAGAGGTTAATATTTGCGTGCATCGCAGCCAGAGATGGAAGACCAGTCCCTTACAAAGGGCCGTAAAAGCACTGCTATATTACAGCTTGATCAAGTAGGGATTGGACAAGCACACATTTTAGTAATAAGGAACAACAATATGGTAGACAGAGAGAAATCTAGGACTTTGAAGAAGTTCAAGTTCACTTATGGAGGAGTAAGTACTGTCCGTGTTGATTTATTGAAATAAGGAAGATTGAATGATTGTATATGACAAATGAAGCAGAGGATGATAGAAACTTCCATTTAGACAAATAGAGGCTAAGGCTGTACAGATTATTGTTTGTCAGGTATTTCAGCATGTGCTGCTATGATAAAGAAAGCTGGATTACAGTTTTTGAAGAGGTTAATAATATCAAATGAGGGTGAAATAGAAGAGTGAGGATTTGAGGTGAACTATAACATGTTAGCTTGTTCATAATGACATGATTGCCTTGGTACATTTGGTTTTACACAAAGCTACAATAAAACTTTTGTTGTCATATAACAATTATATGGCATAGCTCACCATAATCATGAATATATGTATATTTTCAAAACATTCAAAATATTACTCAAAGAAAATGCAATACTCAATGTTACTATTTCATGGAGCATCTCTTGCATCTTCTTTCTGCCTTTTTTCTCCATGGCATTCTCCTGGTCTTGTATCCCTACCTATACTCTGCTGCTTGGCTATTGGACAATCAGTGATTTATTCATCAACCAATAAGAGAAACATGTATACAAGAGAACATTCCCCCATGAAGGTGTCTTACAACTATTTACAAGTCCACTTCCAAGGTATGCATTACTCTATTCTAGCCTCTGTGGGAAGGTTTCATTTGTACACATACACACACACACACACACACACTAAAACATCATTAAACAAAAAGAACAACAAAACAAAAAATGAAAATACCTATGGAGCTGATTTATATAAATTGAATAGAGGAATTTTAAGTTAGTATTTGATTTTAGAATCAAAATAGAATAATAACTTCAGGGCAATGAATTTTGTTCTCCAAATAGACTACAAAACATTCTAAGCAAGAGAAATCAAGCTAAAGCTGAGGAGTGTTATATTCATTGAGAAAACAGTAATCTCTGTCATTTTCCAACTTAACATATTCTCCTGCCATCTCCTCTCTTAAAAATATTACATGTACATATTTGAATGTATTTATTTTTATTTTCATATGAAAATGAAGGACATAACATTTAGTCTTACAAAAAAAACCCATGTAATCAAGATGGAAAAATAGCTCCATAAAGAATTTTTCCTCTCCTTAATATATAATCTATCAATTTAGAATATATCTGCTAAAATAAATATTTATATTGGATGACAGATATAATATAGATAATCATGAATTACATAAACAATCATGAAATACATAATGTATAAGTAGCAATTTTTTATTCACATACTTATATAAATAGGTAAAATGTACTTGAAATCTTTTCTTCTTACCTGAAATCCTTTAAATATCGCAAAAAAACTTATACCCCCTGTTAACTATTAATATAAAGGAAGATATATTTCTTCTTTTATAATGTCACCTCTGACAAACTATTTCTTCTTTGGCTCAAGGTAATGTGGAAGTAGGAACCATTCCTCAAACCCTTAGTTTGGAAATGATGCTACCTGGCGTCACATAAAGAAAAATGCTAATCTAAACTTTCTTCCTACTTTTTTAGCATGATCAGCTTCCTCTTCCATGCTTTCTCCCCATCGTCTAAGGACATGGTGTTTTCTCCTTTTCTATTCCAAAATGTAGTTCACATAGTTAATTTAGTACCACTCTGACTCTATCTGTCCTATTTTGAGATTTCTTGAACACAATGCTAATCTTACCCTCTTTCTAATTATTCCTAACATTCTTTAAAAATCACTCTTGCTTCCAGAGTCTCCAAATTATTCAATCATATCAGAATCCCTGCCTAAGTTTGTCCCAGCCCTCACTTGACTTAAGATCTAAACATAGTTTTTCTCAATTGTATTTTGATCAGTAAAGTTTCAAGGATAACTACCATCTACTAATCAAATAAATTCCCTGTTTTAGTCTGAGAGTTGCACTAATTTCTGAGATCAGAGAAACAAAAGTAATAATAGTAAATAAGAATGAGATTTATTCTTCTAATAATTATTAAAAAACTATAAACATATACATGGTTTCTGGGAGTATATTTTTAAGTTATATTCTTACTTCCCACAGTTATTTTGAATAGCAGACAAGCAAATCATAAATAAAGAGTAGCATTCTCTAATGCTACTTTATAATCTTTTACCATTGTTGACCAAGTTTCTTTACCACCTGATCCTGCCATACTATCTCTTTGTTACCTTATTTCTTCTCTAAAGAAATTTGTTTTGTTCCTTTCCATGTATGACAAACCTTCTCTTGGGTTGAACCCCCTCCCCATCTAGGAAAATTGATAGTCTTTTCCACTGAGTTATAGTTTCAACATTGCTTACCTATCTGGTTTTTAATGAATGAATGCATAGAATGCACAGGTCTGGATATAAAGATATTTATTCTATCATCTGAAATATACTTATAATTAAAGTTAATCACAAGGTTTATATAGTCACATAGTGAACTATGTATCAGAATTCTGAATGTATCATATAGGCTTGTTCCCTGACGAAAGATATCATATGCAGACTAGGATAAAGACTAAAATTTACACATTAACTTTGTTTGCCAAGATAACTCCTTGTCTTCCGACTCAGCATAATAGAACCTAACTGTGGAGAGACATCACCAGTCTGATTATTATGTTTCTTCATAGCATCAGACATGAGAAATGTTCCAATAGTGATATTACCAAGATCAGCTATCAGGAGAGTATTTTTGTCATCGGAGGTGACATGTCAGAAAGCTGCAATGAGTTACTGAGAATTGCAGCTCAACCTATAAAGGGTTTCTTTTAAAATTATTGAGTCAGAATAAGATCATGTATCAATTTTTTGAATTTCTTCTATTCATTATATGAATGAATTTACAAAATCATTATACAGATTAGAGTTGTAAATAAACATGAAGAAGAAAATTGTCTTCCTGCTTTGGCACTTCCTAGCTTGCTATTTGTTATTTACTATTAAATTAATTCCAGATTAAGTAATATTATTTTCCTCTATCACTCCTCAAGAAATATTAATTTTTAACATTTCTTAGAGTTGTATAAATTCAAATAAGTTGTAAACAGCATTTTTTGTAGGCATCAAGAAGAAAAAGATTAAGGGTCTGGAGGGCACTAAGGGGAAGGAAAACTGATAATGTTCATTATAAAACCCTGTCTCACTGTGAGTTACTTATCAAATATAAGGTTAGGAAATACTTTACACTGCTACCTACATTTGTTGAAAATCTTAAGATTTTCAGGAAATCCCAGAGCCTGTCAAGAAGCCTACTTACAAGCATTTGCACCAGCTAGAACACAGGAAGTTTCCTCAGTATAATGGACAATTTACATTTTGACCAATGACTAATCTAGCCATTTACTGTTTTATGCCTTGAGTAGCTGTGAGGCTGATTGCAATGTTTGATGGTAAAATTATCTATATTTAGTAAATATTCCTATCTACAGTCTAAAAAAGTACATATGATATCTAAATAGAAGACACTCAACTCAGTTACACAGAGTAAAGAGTAGGTATGTGGTTTATTTTTAAAAGATTGTGAGGCCTGGGGTTGTGTTTAACACTTCCTGTGTGGAATATATAAGACCCTAAGCTAGATTCCCACAACATTAATAATGATGAAGATAAGTTGTCAATTGAGTTATTTGACATCATCTAATTGCCATTGGTAAATACATATTTTTGGTTTCTTAGATAATTTTAAGTACACAGTGAGTTATTTAATATTATTAGCTTCTCGGGTGTTATATGTGACAGCATAAATTCTAATACATACCTCATGCTTTTTAAAAAATAAATAAATAAATTATTAGAGGTGTTATCTTTCAAAGATTAATTTTACATACAGTGATGACTGAATATGCATCAATCATATTTTTCATTATTTTCAATGTGTGCCTATGTCTAATAACATGATTTTTATGATTTGATCTAGTTTTTGCTTTTATATTTCAGAGAGAAAAGAGTAAACAAGTTCTTGATTGAAATCATTGATATCAATAAAGATTTTTCATCTCATTCTCTTCATATTGCTTGTTTTGAAACACAAACCAGCAGAGTAAGAAAAAAGCCTTAAAGCCTGAGCATGTAACTTTCCCCCTGATGAGTATCATTCTTGGTTGACTTTAGTTTTTTCCTAGGCTAGGCACTTTATTACCTCAACTTAATGCCTTTACTTAAAGAATGCTTACATATAATGCAAAATCAAACTGTATACAAAACATAATGAAAATAAATATAATGGAACAAAACCAGAAAAATTCTGTAAGAAATCATAACTAAATGAACAGAAATTTAGCTGTCACACAGATGGGTATAGAGCAAGCACCTTCTAGATACAGAACAGTGATTTTAATGCTAGAAACAAAGGGATTGCTGAAATTGTTGGGCAAATGTGGAGTGGGCCTCAGCTCATTGTAGAAAAGATTTATTATGGAAATAAACACATAAAACTGTGAGGTCCCTTTTACTGTTCATTCTACATGTATGTTATTATTGTTTTTATCAAATAACAGAGATTATTTCTTTATTTTTTAAATTTTTATTAATTTAGTCCTGGTTAAAGAAAAGTTTGGCTCTGGCAACTAGTTATGTATGAGAGAGTGCACACATTCATGATATATATATATATATATATATATATATATATATATATATATCAGTCTGTGTTCTTCTCAGAAGAGAACTGTTCATGTATTTTGGTTTGTTTGTTTTTGGCTTTCTGTACTCCTTAGATGATATTAGGACTATGTGCAGTGCTGAGGACACATGATTTTTTTTTCTATTCATCTTAGTATTCTTGTTGCCATTCTTGTTAAGTTCATGTTTAGGCAGGATACATGTATGATTCAACTTGGGAAAACTCTAAGGTAGATGATTAGGGAATTGCATATGAGAATGTATCTCCAAGGAATGTCAGAATCTGAGCCATAGATTCTTACAGCATATAATTCTTTGTAGCGCCAATAAAAATCATATAATTACATGAAATCAATTAATTAATTACTTTCAGATAAGGTCATATTTATTGACTTACAATTTATTTAATTTCAAGTTCTGTTATACAGTATTATTTTAAAATGTACATATTTTCTCAAAATAAAAAGTAATAAAACTATTATTTATTTAATTTATTTAGCATGTGGGGGAAGGAGAATATATATGCACACAGTTTTCAATAGGGTGGATATAAAAGTTTTTAAAATAATTTTTCACCATATAGGGTCCAGGACTCAAATTTAGATCATCAGGTATAGTGGCAAATGCCCTTGTACACTAAGCTATTTCTCTCAATAGGTCAATAAAGTGCTACTCAGAAGAGAGTCACTATATTCTGATGACTATTGGCTTGAATTGTTCAGCAAGAAATCACTCTGTAAAACTGTTCTTCAGTAACTTGCTTAACATAGTCCTTAAATGTAGTAGAAATTTATAGAAGGCAGCAGTCATTGGCATTCTATTCTCAATTACCGAGATCAAATATATTTATAAGATGAACATGTGTTCATTACTATTCAGTAAGTTTTAGATACTTAGGCTGTAATTCACATACTGAGAAAGTATTATCTAACATAGGAAGATAACATTATCATAAATATCATTATTTTGGAATACTAGCTTAACTGTTTGTTGTGGGTATCCCTGCTAGGACACTCCCTGGGGGAGTGGGTGAGAGCAGGCACTGGGAATAAGTGAGTAGCAGAGCAAGCTGCAGATTAATTTATTAAGAAAGTTAGCCCTGCCTTTGTAACCTGTAGCAAGGTCCTATTGGCCTAAGAGGCTAACTCTGCTCTGTTGTTCTTTCCTCATTGACGTGTCCAGTCAGGTGGTCAGGTGTTTCTTCATCAGCAGCCTCTGGGCTTAGTGACAGTCTTGGCACAGAGAAGAAGTGACTGCTGGGATTGTAGGCTAGTTTGTACAGGGCTAATGGGGCTTTGATAGGCTGGCCAGTAGTTTCTCCTACAACTATGTAAGATGTGATGCATTTGTTTGTGTTGTAAGATTTTGTTTGAACTATGGAAAGATGTGTCTCATGTGTTTATGTGTTGGAATATTAGTTTAATTATGTAAAAGAAAGTTGAATTTTTTCACGTTGTTGAAAAATTTGTTTAATTATTTAAAGATATGTTGTGTTTGTTAACTGTGTAAATATATGTTCCAACTGTTTACCTTGCTTGTCCAAGGCACCTGATTCATCTAATAAAAAGCTAAATGGTTAATAGCTAGGCAGGAGGTATAGGTGGGACTTGAAGGCAGAGAGTAGATAGGAAGAGGAATCTAAAAGAGAAAGAGAACTGGGGGGGATGATGTCAGGGGCCAGGCAGCCGCAGCCAGGTATCCATCTGTCAGCCAGAAAAAGAGGAAGCAGCAGAGTACGAAATACAGAAAGAAAGAAATATTTAAAGCCCTGAGGAAAATGTAGATGAAGAGAGACAAATTAATAGAAGTTATAAGAGCTAGCAGGACAAGCCTAAACTAAGTTTGAGCATTCATAACTAAAAATAAATCTCAACTTTACTAATTGGGCCCTGGCAGTTCAAGAAAGCCTACAACAGATTATTAGCATAAATATAGTATGTATGTTTGTTAGAGATTATTTTATTTTAAGTGGACAAAAATAGTATGGATATGTTTGTAATTCCAAAATGAATTTGTTTCTGATTATTATATACATTTTCAAAATGAAACATGATTTACTTATATATGTTTCTGTGCATGATAATTCTTTTTTGTTCTATGATGGGAGATCTCTGAAGACTGGTCTACTTCAATTTGTGTTGTAGTGATGGGTGATGTTATTCTGTAAATATGTTTTTCTTATTGGTTAATGAATAAAGTCCTGATGGCCAATAGGAAAGCAAGATAGGTGGGACTAGGAGACAAGGAGGAAAGTGGAAGAAGTAGGAAGGAGATTCAACATGTAGGGCCAAGAGAACAAAGAGGTCAGGACCTTCTCTTCGGTAAGATAATACCATGTGGAAACACTTAGATTAATAGAAATGGGTTAATATTTAAGACATAGCTAGCCAATAAGAAAGACTAGTAGCAGGCCAACAGCATTATATCTAATATAGTGTCTCAGCAGGTTATTTGGGGCTGGTGCGGCCCCGAGGTCCAGGCAGGTAGAAAAACTGCTTGTAACATTGGAGAAATTGGAATGTTGAATGAAGTCTATGCATAGTGCGGTTTAATAAATAACAAGGATTTATTTACAGATGATAAAGTTGGAAATCAAGCCTT
This sequence comes from Phodopus roborovskii, assembly GCF_943737965.1. Lineage (NCBI taxonomy): Eukaryota > Metazoa > Chordata > Mammalia > Rodentia > Cricetidae > Phodopus > Phodopus roborovskii. The sequence goes on from NW_026126410.1 coordinate 28,364,133, forward strand.
ATATTTAATTAATTTTAAGATATGAAATCACAGGCTGTGGAGATAGTTCAGTAATTAAGAGCATTTGTTACTTATCTAGAGGTCCTGTTTTTTGTTCTCAGGGCCCACATCAGATAAACGTTCACAGCATTTTGTAACTCCAGGTCAAGGGAATCTCATTTCATCATGTTGACAAGGATATTACATCACACACGAAGTTTCCACACATAAGCACAGACAAAATACTCATAACACATAATAATGAACAAAAGTTTCTGGCTGGGAGGGAGGAAGGAGGGAGGGAGAGGGAACTGGGATCAACATGTAAAATAATGAATTAAATTTAAAAAAAAAATGCTTTGACTCCAAAATTTAAGTTCAAGGACAAGTTACTGGGGAAAAGGATTTCTATTTTTGTTTCCACAGAAAATGAAAAGATATGGATTCCTTCCAACTAATGTGGTTTGTTCAAGCCAGACTGCCTGTAACAGAGTACAAGGTGATCCTACATTCAAAACAGCTGGACAAAGCAGGCTTACAGACTACAGCCAGGATTTCTGAATCTTCTTCGAATCCCCCATGACAGCGCCCCTTACCAGCAGTAAGTAGTTTGGAAAGAACAATGCCCAAATTCCCAAATATTGTGTATAAATGTTTGTTTACATTTCATTGGACTTTGTTATGTAAAATAAAATAAATTAATAATAAATAAATACATTAAAATGAAAAAAATAGTTTCTGGCCACAGGAGAAACAAACATAATGTATATTTAATAAATTTCAAAATTTAATAGTTTATTAATCACAGATAATTTCTCTGGTTTATTATGTCTTTTCCCTTTTTTCCTATTCTACTATAAATATTTTGACAAAACAAATATTTTTTGCTATAAGTTTTAATAATGGAAATTTAAAAATATATTCCTGAAAGTTTATCTTAAAAATTATAAGTCAATCCATATGCAAGTCTTTATTAAACTATAAACAATTTTACTAAAATACCTTCCATGACCAACTAAAATTAGTAAGATTGTTTTTATTGCTACTCTTTTTGATCTCTCCCCTTTGAGATTATTTCATACAAGTAACCACATACTTAATGGGATCCCAAGGTTGTAGGATAAGTCTCTGGCCAGATGATACTTGCTCAACTCAGAACTTGTTCATACACGACAAGATTATGTGGCCTTTGTTCTACATCTATTTAAATTTATCACTTCACTCATAATATATTGTTGCAGTTTTTTTTTTTTTTTTTTTTTTTTGGTGTCTATACAAATTCTTGGTAGCCATAAAATAATAAATAAATGGTTGTTTTAAAAATTGTGTTTTATAACTATGGATAATTGTGCCTAGTTTCCTTTACAATAAACTCTTATTTTGAATAAGAACTTGTTAATATGAATTCAATTAAATAGCACTCTATATATCAAGAAATGATATTTAAATATTGGAAAGTGTTCTAATTGCATATTTTTTAAAAATTCTTTTAAAACATACCATTAAATTAAGGAATATATCATTCCTTTGCTTGTGTTAGGAAAATGTAGTTTATATGAAATGGAAATTTCAGAGAAAGCTGAAAAATATTTTGAAATAATTGTTTGGAAAGAAAACAGTGTATGTAAGATTTACTATTATATGTTTAAGGGTGAACCATTGCCTTCTGTTCATTCTTTATCTTATAACACTTGATAAATTAAGTGTCTTAATTACCTTCACATCAGCTCATCACTATGTGACAATTTCTAAGCCAATGCCAAGGCCATAGAGGCAATGGAGACCACATCATAGTGCTGAAAGGAACATAGGCTAAGTCCAAAAATCTGTTAGGCTTGGAGAACTCTGGCATATTACTCTGAAGGGCATATACAATATTAATTATATGAAACTGAAAGGTCTGAAAACATCAAGTAGGAAATGTTGAACCATATATTTAATGATTAAAATGTTGAAAGGGAAAATAGCTATCAATCTTCTTCTCTCAATGTATATAGTATGATCAAAACCTTAGAGTTCAAACAAACATCAGAAAAAATAAGACAATTTCAAATTAGGAAAATAAATTATTACCAATACAGAACCATTGCACCTATGGATTTGATTTTAACTATTCGTTATTCAATACTTGCCATATTTCTTATCATTAATATAATCAGTGATAATTGTGAGTTATTTTCTGACACACATTAAAAAGTAAAGAGTGCAGCTATAACAAAAGTGGCAAATTGGACTAGTAGAAAACATTCTTTTAGATATGTTCTTTCACAGTCTAAAGCAGTGTAATACTAGTATTTCAGCAAAAACACTTTATTTATAATTAAGAATAGGTTTTCTGGTAGTTGTATTCAGTTCCAATTTCTGGTTTATGCACTATATATAGTCCATAAGACAATTGAGTTCAGTTTTCCCAGCCTACTCTTCACTGATTTTTTTTTCCTAGACCATACAGATAAGATTGGAGATAGATGATTCTCCAAATTATGTATGTAGGTAGCAGAGAGCCAAAGAGGTAGTGTACTTTGTTTTTACAAGGAATAAACTTAGGAAAGGAGAAATGCACCTAACTCACAGCCTGCAAATATTCTTTAAACATTGAGCAGATAATACACAGATGTTATGGTTTAGTAAAAGCTGTTATTTCTGAGGTTATAAAAAAAAACATGCTAAAAATTAAATAACAGTAATGAACTGTGGCAACCGCAGGTAGAGAAGGGTTCTGCCTCAGTGAAAGTGATAATTAGCCCTGGTCTATATTCTCTTGTGGTACTTCCCAATAATCTTTAATTGTAAGTCATAAAGTTCTTTTAAAAGATATGTTACCTGTATTGCAGAATGAAGTGTTCCATTGTATTTATAGGGAAACAAAAATATCCACTTTACCAAGTAAACAGAAAAATTCAAGAAACTAGGTGAAGAAGGCTCTGTAGGAGTGGTAGTGGGGCAGTAAATCACTAATTTCTGATAAGCAAACCTCCAACATTAGGGTCAAAGTACAGAGAATAACTTTAATAATTCTTACTATTCTAGTCTCTGTGATAGTTGGTGGCTTGATTGTTAAATGTTCCTGTTCAAGGATGCCTTGCTTGGATGAAGATGTGTTCAGACTTTCTTCATATACATCTGACTGCCAATCTATGCTGAGCAGATTTCTTTCTTTCTTTCTTTATTTTTTTTTTACATATTGATCACAATTCCCTCTCCTCCCTCCCTCCCTTCATCCCTTCTTCCATCTTTCCCTCTCTCTGCCCCCCCCCTCACATGCACCGACAACCCTACCCTCCCATCCTCCCACACTCCCTATGTATGGTGATGCCGTCCAGGCGGGGTCATCAATTCTGTCATTTGAAGTAGGGACTAGAACTTCTCTCCAGTCTATGCTAAGAGAGTATTCCTCCATGGGGGATGTGCCCACAAGGTCCTTTTGTGCACCAAGAATACATTCTGGTTCCACTCTCTGAGGTCTCTTAGACTCTGAGCAGATTTCTTTATGCTGTTACTTTCATCCCTACAGTATTGTTTGAGTCACCGTTGACACCAGCTTTTGTTTATCCATACTTCAGTGTAAAGTGCAATTCATTGGACAGCCCTTTTTTGTTTAAGAATTGATCCCTTTCTGGTTATTTTGAATACATAGCATCACATCTACCTCAGCCAGCAAGGAAACACAACAAAACTCTTCAAGAAGTTTATTCAGGAACCTTGTACATCAGCTTCTGCCTCTACCAGCCCCAGCAAGCCCTTAAATGTTCATGTGCGCTCACTGCCAATCAGCTCATGCAACCTGGCGATCCCGAATAGGCCACAGAAGGAGGAAACACAGCAGATTCATCAAGCACATCCAAATAAGGCTTGTTTACAGCTAAGCTCGGACTATCTGGCATCCAGCCAGGTGCCATCTTGGGGCTGTGGCTTCCCACAGTTCCCCCTTTTTTGTTTTAAATGCAACAGGCAAGGGTAGAGGTCTGACCTCTGATGAACAAGGGACATTGTAATGGCCCCGCACCCAGTTATTAGCCAAGCTGGTGCCACACCCATCTGGTATCTTTTCTCAGAGATGGGATTATGATACCAACTCATATGCAATCAGACTTGCCCTCCATGAAGCCACTAGAAGCTGGCCTCAAGTGCAGTACTTCATCTCACATCCTGAGTGTGATGACTGCTTAGCCTTTTAATACAGTTAACCAAGCCTGAGGTGATTGCCCTGCCTCCAGGGCTGTGAAGGCTTGTGCAATCATGGCATTACTTATACACTGTGTAACCCTCATCCTGAAGATACACCATAAGGCAATGAGACTGACTAGGATAAGCACCCGTCCCAGGGCACCCATTCCTGCCCATTCTTTCAGGTGGTTCATGGCTTGAGTGATCCGTGTAGATAGTCCCTCTGCAACCGAGACATCGACCTGGGTGGAATTCACATGCACAATGGAAAGTCTCAGGTCCTGCATTAACTTATCGAATTCGCCGCACCAATTGCCTAAAAGATACCGAGAAAGCTGGTTAGACATATTGGCAGCCACGGAATACTTTTGATATGGCACAGAGGTCACACATAGCCCTGTCATCTTCCATTCACATCCTATTTGTGCCAACTGCCACAAATTGTCAATCTGTTCCTTAACTAGAACAATTTGTTGTATCAGGACCATAATACCACCTTTTAATTGAGCATTAAGGGAAGATTGTACATCCAAAGCAGTGGCTACATTCCCTGATAGTTTATTTAAGGCAGCTGCAGTCTGGACAGTGGAATGCATGGCAATGGCAGCCGTGGTGGCTCCCAGAGCTCCACCTGTAATGGCAACCATGATAGCATCAATGATTCCAAAATCTCTCCTCTGTCTAAAGAGGGTCATGTTGCTCAGGCTCTCTAATGGAACAGGAACATGCCTGGGCATTCTGGCTACAAGGGTCAAAGGAAATTTTCCTCCATCCCAACATAAAGAATAGAAGCATACTTGCGGTGTACAATTTAGCATTTTCTCACTAGAGCTTGCAAAGGTGCTATTACTAATCAATGATCAAAAGGATTAGAGTCTCCACATTGAGCTGGGTTTTTATTACAATAAGGAGCCCACCTGGGTTGTGGGGGAATAGTCGAGTTACCACTCTCCCTGGCTCTAGGCCATCAACCTCTAATCCAGGTGGCATTATTCTTCAAAATGGTTTCACCATTTTGGCGTTTAAGAGCTTGCACCTGCGCTATTGCAAAAGCAGCAGTTATTTCAGGGGGTCTGGCTTGCTCAAATCACATTAGTCTGGAAGGAATCCACAGCTTTTTATTTTCTGTGGAAACAAAAATAGAAATCCTTTTCCCCAATAACTTTTCCTTAGACTTAAATTTTGGAGTCAAAGCATTTTTAAAATATATAAATTGGATTAATCCAGCAGTATTTCCTTTAACTGTTGTTTTCATCACCAGTCAAACAATACAAAGACAATACCGTACAGTGTAGAGATTCTCTCCATCCTGGCTTTTTTATTACTCTGTGTATTTTACTTTTATTTTTTTTTTCATTGTTTGAGACAGAGTTTCTATTGCTCCTACGGGAGACCTTATTGCCTCTTTACCCAGGTCCTTAACTTGGTCCCACCTTACCTGGAACTTACCAGTCAACTACCCTGATGCAGGAAGTTCTGAGCCGTTAACCCACTCCCCGTACAGGCCACCACTCATCGCATCTACCTGGGCCAGCAAGGAAACACAACCATGACTCTTCTTCAAGCAGTTTATTCAGGAACCTTGTATGTCAGCTTCTGCTTCTACCAGCCCCAGCAAGCCCTTAAATGTGCGCTCATTGCCCAAGCAGCTCATGCCACCTTGTGATCCCAGATAGGCCACAGAAGGAGGAAGAACACCAGATTCATCAAGCACATCCAAATAAGGCTTGTTTACAGCTAAGCTCGGACTACCTGGCATCCAGCCAGACGCAATCTTGGGGCTGTGGCTTCCCACACATAGCATAATTTAAACCCTTCAGTTAATTTGCCTTTATGTGGTTGAATTAAAAGTTTACTTTTTATATTGGTGGAAATAATATATTTGAGTATTTTAAAAATGAAAAATGAAACTGATGTAAATAATTAAATACAATTTTCTTTTAATTCTTTCCAGTATGGTGTGTGTTTGTGTGTGTGTGTGTGTGTGTGTGTGTGTGTATGTGTGTGTTTGTGTGTGTGTTTTGGGGGAAATGAAATTAAGAATGTATCTAGCTATACAATACAGTTATAAATGTCTTATACCTACTAAGTTCAAATTGCTTTTCTTGTTATGCAAGGTGATGGATACAGTAGAACATAATTGAACATCCAAGAAAGAGGAAGTAGTAAGGAGGAGTGAAGATGGAGAGGATGGGGAGACCAGAAACAAAAGAACAGAGACAAGCAAGGTTTCTTGGTAGCAGCATTTTTCTCTGTTGGACTCTCCTTTGGGAGAGACAAGCAAATAATTGTGCAGCTCCTTTAAAGGAAGTTTCCTGACTCAGCATAAGTGGCAAAAACCAGCATGGCTTTTAAGAAACTCTGCTAACAATTTATTGGTGTGTATGAGAGCTTGCAATGGAGGTGACCACATCTCCAATCTGGCAGCATGCTGCTGGATGCAGCATAGAACAAGGCAGTGAGCATAGCTCTCAGTGCTGGCAATAAAATAGCTGCCACCATCTTTGATAAACCGCAGCAGAAACAACTATGACTTTCATTTTAGCAATGTTGTTGCTAAAGATTTACAATAAAGACAGATTAACATTAAGAAAACCTCTAAAGGTTTACAAAGTGTTTTAAAATATATGGAGACATGGAAAAAATAATAAAATGGTTTTAAAAAGACAAAGAGGAACTGGGTGTGGTGCCACAAGCCTTTCATCCCAGCGCTTGAGATAGAGGCAAACAGATCTCTTGTGATTTCTAAGTAAACCTGGTATGCAGAGTGAATTCTAGGAGGGAAAAAAGTTACACATAGAAACCCTGTCTCAAAAAATAAAAAAAAAAAAAAATAAAAGCAAAAGAACCACAATAATAAAAAGGCCAGGATGGAGAGAATCTGGAGACTGTACGGTATTATATTGTCTTTTTATTATTTGACTGCTGTGAAGCAACAACTGTTAAAGGAAATGCTTCTGGATTAATTCAATTTATATATTTTTAAAATGCTTTGACTTCAAACTTTAAGTCTAAGAACAAGTTACTGGGGAAAATGATTTCTATTTTTGTTTCCACAGAAAATAAAAAGCTGTGGATTCCTTCCAGACTAATGTGGTTTGAGCAAGCCAGAGCCCCTGAAACAGCGTTCCTGGTGACACAACATTCAAAACAGCTTGGACCAAGTAGCCTTGCAAACTATAACCAGGATTTCTGAGTCTTTTTAGGATCCCCATGACAGTGTCCCCTACTAGAAGGAAGCAGTTTGGAAAGAATGATGCCCAAATTCCCAAATGTTATTTATAAATGTTTGTTTCCATTCATATGATGTTGATTATAAATGGGTAATGACCACAACCAATCTCTTTTTAACGATAAAAAGGGGATTATGGTATAGATATGAATACTTTGTTTTGGAATGGATTTTCATTTATTAACACAAATTTAATGTTAAAAGTTTCATGATTTGCTGAAGAGTCTGCTAGACACACTATGGCCTATGGGCTGACTATGGAAAATTACAGATGAACTTCAGGTGACTGACAAGGCAAAATGTCTCTGTCATTTGTAGAGTTTATATACTATCCTTCTGTGGTCTTTGATGGAGTTGAAGACAGATAGTTATGGTTATAGTTTTCCTTAGTTATGAATAAAGATAAGTTACATAGATTTTAGACACACAAAGATAGGATAGATGATGGAATATTTTCTTCAAATCTTGCTAAATGTTAATGGACTAAATATTGTTAACTGTGATTCTTATCTGATTACTGTTGTGTGATATATTTTGCTATGTTAAGGTTAAAACTCTTCTTTTTATTTTAGACAAAAAATAGGAGGTGATGGGAGATGTCATTCTGTATGTATTTCTCATACTAGTTAATGAATAAAGCACTGTTGGCCAATAAGAAAGGAAGATAGGAGGGTCTAGGAGACAAAGAGGAAAGAGAAAGTAGTAAGGAGGAGTGAAGATGGAGAAGATGGGGAGACCAGATGCAGGCCCATTCCCTGGTAAGATGAAAGCACGTGGAAATATTAGATTAACAGAAATGGGTTAATACTTAAGACAGAGCTAGCCGATAAGAAATAAGTATTTGGCCAACAACATTATATTTAATACAGAGTTTCAGTGTGTTAACTGGGGCTGACGCAGTGGTGGGACAAGGTCAGCAGCAGGCTGGTGGAAAAACCTTACTCCTTACAGACCATAACTCTAAGAACCTGATGTCCTACCCCTAAAAGTTACCAAAATTCAACAGTAACTCAACAAGAAGCAGTAGAATCTCTAGACCCTGTGTTCCTTTCATGTTGGAATTTGACATGTTAATTATATTCTGTTTTGATAAAATTGGATAAACAAAAATGAATTATTTTGGCCGACAGTTTCTGTGTGTTAAGAGTCCATCAGAGAATGGAACCATGGTAGTATATGGCACACTTGGTCTGAGAACATGAAGCTAATACCTAATATGCTCAACCACTTTAAATAGAGTGAACTAGAAATAGTATGAACCAAACAATGTCAAACACTGTGACCAAAGTTTCAAGTACCAGAGTTTATGAGAGATATTTGTTTCATCTAAACTGTCACATTTATTCTTGTGTAGCAGTTGTGCAAGCAATCACAGAGTTATAGATGTCTTAAGCCTGGGAAACACTATTATATTCTTATATGTAGTTCATTTTTGTTTTGTAGTTTTGTATTTTTAATCTCTGCTTTTGAGGGGCCTGCCACCCAGCTCCCAAATAAACACATAGAAATTCATTCTTACAGTGAAAGCTTTGTTTCTATTTAACATTTTTTTATTATCCATCTAACCCTTTGCCTCTTGGCATTTACCTTTTTCTATTCTATATATCTCTTTTTTCTCCTACTCTATGCATGACTGTGTGGCTGACTCCTGAATTCTTCGTCTTCTCCCCTGTTCATGTGTCAGACTCTTCTCTCTTAAATTATTATTTCTCTTTACCAGTCCTGCCTGTCCTTTCTCCTGCCTTTATTTAGCATTTAGCTCTTTATTAGACAAACATGTATTTTAGGCAGGCAAAGTAACACGCTTTACCCAGTTAAGCAAATACAGCAGAAGAGAATGCAACACAGGTTTTCATCATTAAACAAATATTCAATATTTACACCTGCACTACAAGCTATAGGCTCTTAGAATATATACACCCATATTCCATGATGAACCTAGGGCAATTGGATGCATTCATGTGATATAAATATCTCAGTTATGAGTAAACATGCCACAAACACATTTTCTGAACTTTGATCAGCTGAGTTTCTTTGGTAAGCACACTACAATGCACAAAGAAGCTCCCTTCTCTACACTGTGAGTGAAAATCTAGATCACCAAAGAATAGTTTGATACTGTGTCAAATTAGCAAAATAATAGTAGTAGGTTCATTTGTAATATTTAGGAACTACACAGCCACCAGTTCCTGTTCAGACTTATAGTATCAGACATGTATTTCCTCCTATATAGTGGACCTAAAATCTATTTATGAAGTAGTTTCTTATACCCATATAACACTGGTGTACCTATAAACATAGTTTGTCAAGTTGATATTTATTGTACTAGCATGAATAACTAGCAGGTAATATTGTTGGTGATTTTTGTTTTCCAGCATATCACCTCATGATACAATGTGAGCTAGTTATCAGAGAATGTTTTTGATCAGTCTCTGCATGATTTCTTCATATCTCGGGATCAAATTACATGCTATCAGAAATGGGGTTATTTCCATAAGTTTACCATGGGAAACCAAGAGTAATAACAATAAACTTTATTGTTTGGGGAGTCCTTTGGACACCAATGAGAACTCAAAAGTAAATATCCAAAACCCAGCACAGGGGATTTTATTACTTCATAGATAGATTTTGGCTAGTATATTATCCTTTGAATAGGGTAAAATCACATAGTCTATATATGTATACATAGTCTATATGTGTATACATAGTCTATATTTGTATATGGATATTTATGTATGATATATATATATATATATATATATACACACACACATATATATATATCCATGTGAGCCTACCTTCTAACATATAATTAATGTTAATTATTTTTGTTATCTTGTCTACTCTTTGTTTTAATCCTGGTCTTATTCCTCCTGCTATTATCATAACTCATATTAGAAAACATGAATTCTACTAGTTCTTTACTTAGGATCTTTCTTCATCCCTTTTCCCATTGACCCATTTCTACTTTCTTAGATTCAACATGTATTCCATATAAAAACATAAATATAGAAAGTCAACACCAGGAGTCACATGGTAGGGACCATGTGAGGTTTGAGATAGAAGAGCTGGGTCTAGGGTATCTCATTCAGTATAGATTTTTTTTCTTGTTCTGTTGATTTACATCCAGACTACAAAATTTCTCACATATGAATCAACTCAGTAATAACAAAAAATTCAATTTCTTGGCACAGTGAGATTTCATTCAACCATACATTAGTGAATACTTTTAAATTCTTTGAAAATTATTAACTAGTTTAGGCCTTGGAAGTCTACTCCCTGAGAAACAGAAAGGGGATGGGATCGAGGTTGGTGGGGAGAACAGTGGTAGATTAGAGAGTGCAGGAACTGGGATTCATATGTAAAACAAGCTTTTTTCAAATGTATATAAAAATTATCAAAAATCTAATAAAAGTGAGACAACTAAGAAAGAAAGAAAGGAAATATCAAAATATTTTATTAGGACAGCTACAGTAAGCTAGTAGAAGTATTCTTTCAAGGATTAGGATCTCTGTACAGAATTTTAAATGACTTATGTAAATACACTTTATATATTTGTAAATAAAAGCAAACATTTCCTCATATAAAATATGTATGTACAGAAGAACATAGTTCATATAATATGTTATTATTTCTGTGATTGTCTCTTCATGTTTTACCAAACATACTTTTTACTTTATTACTTTTAAATATAATTAATCATATAGTGGTTTTATGGTTGTGTGGATGCTAGTGCCTTCATAATCCAGAAGAGGCAGTCAAATCTTTGGAGCTGCCGTTTTAGGCACTTGCATCATGTATAAAATGATGAACCTAAATTCAAATTATCTGAGTAACAGTACATGCTCTTAATAAAACTTTCTCTTTGGAACACATTGCGTTACCTTTTATCAAGTTCAATATATCATAAAATCTTGACTTGACCAAGCTTTTTATTTTCTGTTAGAGTTTTGCTTGGATGTGTTCTACTGTCTTCTTTAACTGGAAAAGCTGACTATGTAGGATTAACACTTGCAGCAGTCCTCTATTTCAACAGAATGCTATTTCCATAACTGTATTTTTGAGTATATCTTTCCTTATTTTTTTTTTCTTGAGACTCCTAGCTCTTTGGATATTCAAATGTTATACTCTGATTTTCCTTCTGTATTCAATTTTACTTTATTTTTGTTCTGTACACAATTATTTTTATGTTAATAAATTAGCTATTGAGGAAATAGTTTGGTCTTAGAATTCAAAGTCTTGAAGCTATTAATGAAATGTAATTATGGCATCAGCAAATTATTGCACTGCTGGCTATCAATATGGATAACATATCATCATATCTCAGTTCCTTGATTAAAAGCCAAGCTATCTAATTTGAAATTATACTTACATATATGAAAATACAAAGCCATTACTACTCTTATATAGTTATGTAAATATTTTTGTCAGTTTGTGAGTGACACTTATTTCTTTCTGTTATGATTTTTCACCCCAGAATCCTAAATGAAAACAATTTTTGTAATGATAATACTTTTTATTTAAATTTGAAACAAGCTTGTTTTACATGTCAATCCCAGTTCCCTCACACTCCCCTCCTCCCCTGTCTCCCTCCCAACTCCCATGCTATCCCCTTTCTTCTCCCCATGGAGGTGAGGCCTTCCATGGGGGATCTTCTAAATCTGTTATGTCATTTGGAGCAAGGCCTAGGCCTTTCCCCATGTACTAGGCTGAGAGAGTATCCCTCTATGTGGAACAGACTCTCAAAATTCATTTGTATACTAGGAAAGCCATCTTTATCTTTTGTGGTAAATAACTCTAATAACATGTTAACCACAAAGTTAACAAGATTAATATTATCTGTTAAAAAATATTAAAACATAATTTTTCATCTAAGTTGGGGAAAGTAAATTGCTTTAAGAAAGCCATTCATAAAGATAATTCATTACATTTTGAGGTTCCAGTATGTAAATTAATAGCTTTTATACAGCATAATTTGTCCAAAATAATACAATCTTAAGAGCCATAAATCCTAGTTTGTGGATTGAATCATATACTTTCATAATTTTTAACCACAAATGAACAGAAATGCAAGTACAATTTGGCCACACATTACTCAGGCTGACCATCCACCTGTAAAGACAAAATAAAACATCAAAACAATTTTTCTGGATACAAAAAAATGAGTTTTTTTTTGCAGGAAAATTAGCAGCTGCTAGAGTCTGCTTAATATCATTAATGACAAGACACTTAATAACAGTATACTGTGAGAAATTCATTCTGCTAGAATAACTTAGCTTCATATGGTTTTTCTGTACAATTTGTCTTAAATTTTGCATTTTTTGGTGACTTCAGCTTATAACCAAATACAATGTTACATATTATATGTATGATATGTGTATATCTCTATACCTATACACACACACACACACACACACACACACACACACACAACCCCAAAGGTTATAGGCCTAGATATTGTGAGAAATACAAGATCCCCAACTATGTGGAATGAATGTTGAGCCAGAACCATAATGAGCAGCTTACTGTTGAGACCACTCTCAGACATAATACAGTACCAAAATAAAAGGGATAATTAAATGCAGATATAAAGAAAGCTTTCATCTATTTTGTAGGTTTAGAGATCTGTCAGCTCAAGGGCAAATAACTCCTAATCCTATCCACAGTTTACTTCTCTAGAAATTAGCATACTCAGTAGATTATGAAGCCCTTTGTCAGGAACCATTTTAGTTATAGTAGGTAAAGTAATATTGACTTAATAATTTAACACAATTAACTAACATTCATAATAAATGAACTGTTCATATATATTATTTATTTTAATTGAACATATACACACTAATTTGAATTTGCATCATAATCTCATGATTTTGCATACTTTGTTAGAAAGTTACTACTCAATATATATTATTTATAACAAATATTCTATATATATATATTGTAACAAATATATAAATAGCATCTGAGGTAGCATATCTTTATTTTCTAAAGAACATACATTAGCTAATATGTGGCTCCCTTTGAATCAATAATATTATTGTAGTATTTTTATATGCTACATGAATTTGAACTTATAAGAGACAATAAGTGATCTATAAGACAGTAACATTTTTTTGTATTTGATTTCCTGAAAAGATTATCTAGTGATGTTGTACATTTACAGAGGCCCTAAATAGAAGAGCACTTGGCAAAGACAAGGGAAGGAAATGTTGGAAAGAACAAAAACTGATTTGCACTGTGCTATTTTCGCTAATACAACCAAAGTTGTCATATGTGACATGGTCTTTTATGAGTGTTTTGTTTTAGTTAACATATTTTTTAGTGTATACATCCAAATATGCACATTGTCACATGGAAGAAAAATAACTTTTGAATAGATAAATTATAACATCATAAAACTGGTAATTTTTGATATTGCAAATAAAATTTCAAATATAATTTGGCTATGTGTTTTATGTATATGTAAGTTTTTATACAGTTCTATGGGATAGAAAAGTATACTTTGATCCTGTTGCAACATATAGTAACTCTATGGTACTCATTTTAAGGAACCGCAAGCATTGTATCTGAAGAGATCTTACTATTTGCTATTCTTACAACTATGAAGAATAGTTCAACTCTGCATTTTTCTACATCTTCCAAAGGTTATCATTGTTGAATTTAGTAATGATATTTACTTGTTGTAATACAGCAATCATTATTACATTATTATCTTCATCATTCTAATGACAACATATATTCATGTTATGTTATTAATATTTTCTCCTATGCTCAGTTTGCACGTTCTCCTTTTTGAAACTTTAAGGAAAATTTACCTATGTTAAATAAGCACAATTTGTTTTCTTTTGCCACATGTGGTTTTGATGTTGTATGAGATTTATAAAAAATGATGTACTGACACTGTTATATTGAACTCACTTGTGTCTTATAAGAAAGTAAATATCTTATATGATAAATATAGAGCTCTGTAATACAATGTGAGTTGATTTGTGGTATGAGGTAAGAGCCTGAACTCATTGTATTTTTTTACAGAGATGCCACTGCTGTCCAATATCATGCTTTCAGCCTTGGTCTCTCCTATCACAGTTTGAAATCAATTCATCTAACAGGCACAGCTTCATTGTTGACTAGCCAGAATTTGCTATTGACTATGTATCTGTTTATACTGCCATACTAACACTAACATGAATGTTGTGACTTTGCAGTAATGTTTGAAATCAGAAAATGTAAATCCTATTTTGGTGTTCTTTTTAAAAATTTATTTTGCCTACTCCTTGTATAATATAAAGTTATCAATATCATGTTGACAAAAAAGAGGGTCAATTAAAGCAGTACTCTTGACTGATGTGATTTTAGATAGGAATCCCCTTCAAATTATAAAGAGATTTTAAGACTGCCATTTCAGCTGAGATCTCCATGGTAGTGTTTTTGATGGTTTGTTTCTTTCTCTTTCTTTCTTTTTTTTTCTTGGCTTTTGTTCTTTTATTTAGATTTGTCTAAAAATGTTCACTATATGAGCCTTTTTGTTGAATATATTTTTAATTACAGTTTGATGAATTTATAAAGCTTAAATTCATTTCCGGATTGTGCCTTGCTAGTAAATAAAATTTCTTGTTGTATTTTGTATGTATCCCTTAAATCTTGTGAATATGGTGAACTAATATAAAATAAAACAGCTTTCAGTGGTTCTTCAAGAATGTTTCATGTACAGATTATGGGATTATGTTGTCTACTAAGAGCAATATTATTTAATTACTCTCATTCACTCAGGTGTCTGTTACATTATCTCTTTAACTAAATGCTTAGAAACCCACTGTGTTGTAGGTCAGTCCATCTGAAAAGGACCACTATCATCTAACCTGTCTGGACAGTGAGCCATCTGCCTTTAATCATAAAAACTGCTGCTCATTTCTGACCTATCAGCTTTTTAACATGTAATCAAGTACTTACTCCCACATTTGCTTGCTTTTGTGCTGATGTTCTAAAGAGAATGTTATTTTTACACATCTTTTCTATACATCTTGGCCTTTACTTATTATTTTATTTCTCTTGAAATGGATTATTTTGGTGATTAATATTGACTGCATGTTGACTGCAATTATCTTTTTTTGATAGAATAAAACTTATTGACATTAATATATTGCTATCATAGATTTTGAATTTTTTCATTCTTTAGGGGAGAGGGTAAGAAAGAGAGGCCTTATTCTGTACCAAAGGTTTAACTAGCATTCATGGTTATCTTCAATCTAATATTCCAAAAATTGAAATTGAAGCTATTAGCAAGCACATAAGTGTCCAAAGTTTAAGAGTCATTTAAAAAGAATTTTGTTCCTTTCCTTAATGACTTATATTTGAAATTTATTTATATTTTATTTTTGAGATTATATCCTAATTGCCTCATCTTTCCCTGGTCTGTTTTTAAGTATTAGGTACTATTAATATTTCATATGTAATAATATTAATTCGTATATATTATGATTTAAGTAATTAAATATTAAATTTGATTTACTAAATCAATTATTTAATATTAGATAATCAAATCACATGATCTTTCCAGGTGATAATGCTTTTTCCATTATAGCATTCCTTAGATGCCTGATGTTCTTTTTGTTGGGTTGAGACCTTCTAGATCTCTACATTTCCACTTTGGTGAGTCTATTGTGTCTTTGTTTGGTATCTTCAGCTGTGTTCATTTGACACAGTGGTGTGATTTTTTTTTTTTTTTTGGCCATGTTTTAAGGGTAAGAGGTCCATGGGAGGCCTATAAAGCCTGGCTTATTAAGTTGAGGCAGTACCAAGCATGCTACCCCCTTAAGCCTTAACATGTCATCCAACCCTTGGGAATGGGCTCAAACACACTGTCTCATGCACCAGGGATAGATACTGGTCCTACACTCAGAGGCCACTGAGATAGATCCAGCTATACAACTGTCTCCTACATGCAGAGGGCCTAGTTAAGTCCCATGGAGGTTCCGCTGCTGTCAGTGTAGAGCTCTTGGGTTTAGCATTTACTGGTTTCTTTTATATACTCTGTTATTCCTGTAAAAATGGGTAGTGAAATGGACATATTATCTACTTTTTGAAAGAGCAAAATGGACAGATATTAATTATTCTTTTTATGTTGCTCTTGTCCTGAAAGATATGTGCAGAATTGCCAAGCAATGTATTTATTCATCTTCTGTTTTGAAGGTATTATTTGCCTTCTGTATTTCACAGCCAATAAGATTGCTCAACCCTGGAAAGGGCAAGTTTTCTCTCTCCTAGTACATATTAAAAGCCTGTAATTGTCCTCAAATTAAACATAAAACTGATTAAACAACAAAAATGTTTCCTTCTTAAAAACTTGCAAAAAAAGTTTTATAAATCTGAAAGTTCAACTCATATTATTGGAATTGTATGACTGCTGGAGTATTATGACTTCATTCAGTATAATGTGTCTTAATGTCTTTCTTTCCTAAGGCAGAATGTATTTCTATCTTTGAAAGAATTTTTTACTTATTAATCCATCAGCTGAAACTAAAGCTTACTATCAGTTTTGAAAGCTTTGTAAAACATGGCCAAATATCCATGCTAACCTCTAGTTTGCATTTTGTTAGAGAAGCCGGACATCTTCAACAGGAATTATCAGTATTGATGTATTTTCTTTGGTGGTTGTAGGTTTGTTTTTTGTTTTGTTTTGTTTTTCAGACAGGGTGTCAGGGTTTCTCTGTATACATTGGTGCCTATCCTAAAACTAGCTTTGCAGACCAGGTTGGCATCGACTCACAGAGATCCACTTGCCTCTGCCTCTCAAGTGCTGGAACTAAAGGCATGCATCACCACTATCCAGCCATATTTTTCAATAACTAATTGAAAGATTCAAAGTCACATGCCACTGTCATCTTGAATTGAATTGTTTCCCCTTGATTTTAAATTTATTTATTTTATTTAGAAACAGTCATGCTTTATATATCAATCCCTTCCATCCTCCTATGTCCTCCCCTCATCCCACCCCACACCCACTCACCAGGGAGGGTGAATTTCTTTAAAGATCCTGTAGTTTTGATTGACGATTTCAGAGATTCAAGAATCAGCTAGGAGACATGTTTTGCTAATGTCAGTAAAAAAAAAAAAAAATTCTACTTTTCATCGACTGAGGTTTTAGACCCACCTTATGCAACCATTATCATTTAATGTGCTTGGATTATTGTCTGAATGAAAAAGAGAGAATGAGGTATGTAATAATATTAATTTTATCAATTCCTCACTTTGGATCTGATACAACTAACTGTTAGAAGAAGTAAAACTCCAACCATTAGCTTTTAGGTATGAACATATTTTTTCTCCCTCAATATTATTTTGTTGAACACTATGGCTTCTTCTATTGGATGGTCTCAGATCTTCAATAAACTTTAAATTAATATAATATTGAATGTAATTACTTGGATGAATATATAAGTCACTTCTAATCAAAGAAACAGATAAAAAGAAAATATAAGGGTATTCATTGGCATTGGATCGTGTGATCTCATATTATTCATAAAGTACAAAAATTCAGAGGTTAACAGTTTCAGAACTGGAGACCTAATAGTATGGATATCAGTTGAGACCAGTGGTTCCCAGCCTTTTTAATATTGCAAACATTTGATTCAGTTCATTATGCTGTGTTGACTCCTAACCATAATTTTTTGTTGGTACTTTAAACTTTATTTTGCCACTGTTATGGATCATAATGTAAATGCATGCTGTGCTGGATATCTAATATGTGACTCCCAAATGAGTCACTACCCACATGTTGAGAACCACTGGTGTAGACCTAGGAATATCCAGGGAGAAATCAACTGCCCCAGCTCAAGCAATGAAAAAAAAGGAACAGTATACCTTCCTTCTAATTCCTGTGTATTTAGATCTACAGTGAATTGTAAGATGGGAATTCTCAGAGGAGCCATCATTAACATTACTGAATATACCAAATAAAATATTAATTCCTCTAAAATGCTCTCTGAGACATGTGTGCAAGATTTGCTTTAACGGCATTCTGTGGAACCTGTGACACGGAATATACAACTCGTTATTAGACATTACAGTAAATATGTTTTTTATGTCACACAAAGGATACAAAGTCTGATAAAAATAATGCTTCATGATAATTATAATCTCAGGTTGAAATTTGGGGCTTGATGACTGTATCAGTTTTATTGTCCAAGTAAATTACAGTTGATTGAAATTATTGCTTATAAACCAGTCTTGAGGAAAAAAGACACCAAATGAATTTGGATTATCAATCCAAAATAGTGTATGATTTTAACAATAATTCTATTTAAATGAATATAAAAGATATTAGTTGTATATCTCAAAATGCTATTAACATCAAAATGTCAATTTTTGAAAGGTAGGTTCTATTTATCAAGGAACCAAGACTGTCCAAATTATTTGAGTATAAAAAAATGTTTTTAATATAGTGCCACTTCTTTCTTGTATTCTGGTAAAAATCAAGTTAAGAGTAGACTGAAAATAAAAAGTCCAGATAACAGAAACTTACATAGTAAATCATTTCAAGTGTTACTGGCTCTTTAAACACAGACTACAAGTCTGGCACTTATAATAACAGCTTGAGGTCTGTCAGACATTAGGTTTTCATTCTGTATTTCACAGTTAGTGAGAGCCCTGCTGAAGAAACTGGAGTATATGAAGACTCAATTATCAGTTGCATAATTAGCAGAACTGTTGTATTTTTGGGGGGTGAAAATTATTTGGCACTGACACAGTTCTGACCTGACACTTATTTCTTCTTCCTTCATTATAGTTACCTCAGGTCAAGTGCCTCTGGGATATTTTTTAAACATATTCTTTGATTCAGAACAAAATAGAGTATCTTCCTTTTTACCACCAGTATATTCATATTGAATAAGATCTTGTTTTATATTTCTGGTAGTTTTAATTACATAATATCCTCACATTTCTGAGTGTGGTATTTAACATTGTCTTTATTTTTCTCTTTTGTATTCTGAACCATAACTCTTTCTTTACAGATGAAGTTAATATAAACAGATTTGTTTTATTAAATCGATATTTTAAAAATAATTATTAATAAATCATATTCTTAATTGAGAACTAAATTTAAAAAAATTGAACATGGATATGGTGACACACGCCTGAAATCACTGAATTTGGAGTCAGAGGCTTGGGGATCTTTGTGAGTTTGATACTGTGATCAACATAGAAATACCCAGTCTAGTAAGAGTTACAGAGTAAGACCCTGTCCCAAAATTGAAAATAAGAATGTATGTATCTTTTATGAGTTTTATGATGTCACAAGATTCTTGAGATCTAGGTATGTTTCTAGTATCTGAAACCATTTCCCTAGTGTGTATTCAGAAATAATTCCAGTTGAACAGCTATTGGGTACTACCAACATGAATGCATCACTCATTGAACCTTTACAGATAACTTTTCATGTTGGAAACTGTCATGGATCACAGGTTTTGCAGCTAGGGCTGTTTAATTACAAAACTCTCCCAGCAGTATGCATAGTATTTTATGGTACCTTGGAAGCTAGACTGCAGAAGAGATTTTCAGGTTATAGACAGCTTGAATTGTCCAAAACCGTTGTTCAAGTGTCTTCATCAATATGGGCTTGCTTTCAAGGCCTGAGAGATATTCAACACTAAAATTGTTTAGGAAGTGACTTGTACTTCCCTGACAAAACCTTGGAAAGAAGTTTTCTTATGTCTGTTGTTAGTTTAAGGTTTAGTGGTTTCATAGCCATTATAGCTTTCAAGAGAAATCAGGCACTAGGGAAATATCCAGAGATCGACAAGGATGATCCCAAATAACAATAATGGAGAGGCTACAATAAATGTCTTTCCCTGATAATGAGATTGATGACTACTTTATATGCCATCCTAGAGCCTTCATCTTGTAGCTGATGGAAACAGAAGCAGACACCCACAGCTAAACACTGAGCCAAACTCCTGGAATCCAGTTGCAGACAAGGAACAGTGATGAGCAAAGACCAGGCTGGAAAGCCCACAGTATCTGCTGACCTAAACAAGAGGGAGCTCAGGGACTCCAGTCTGATAGCTGGGAAACTAGTATAGGACCGACCCAGATGCCTTGAATGTGGGTATCAGTTAGGAGGCCTGGGCCGTCTATGGGGCCTCTGGTAGTGGATTAGTATTTATCCCTAGTATACAAATGGACTTTGGGAGCCCATCCCACATAGAGGGATACTTTCTCAACCTAGACACAAGGGAGAGGGCCTAGGCCCTGCTCCAACTGATACAACAGACTTTGAAGACTCCCCATGGAAGGCATCATCCTCCCTGGGGAGCAGAAAGGAGACAGGAGGAAAGGAGGATGTGGGAACTGAGATTAACATGTAAAACAAGCTTGTTTCAAATTTAAATTTTAAAAAATTATCAAAGGCAAAAAATTAAGAATATTTACAGCAACTAGTCAAAGTTGGGACCAAAACGAGATAATAATTTCTATAAGTTGTTTAAAAGTGAGGATAAAATGAGCAATTAAAATAGAAGATATTAAGATGCTTGTTCTTTAAAAATGTAAGATTCAAGTAGAGTTTACTACACAATCTGGTAAAGTATAGAAAAATTAAATAATTAAAATAAGATTTTGAGTGTTATGAAATGTGCTGAGCCAGAGTAATCATTTGATGAAAATAAGTCATTGGGAAATATGTATCTTAGGAAAAAACCCTGGGCACATTATTATAATGTGTTTAATACTTCATGAAGATCCTTAATATCCGATATAGTTAGGCAGGCTATCTATACCATGTCAATATATTATAAACCAGTTTTAAATATATGAAAGCTACTAATCATGACATATTTATTCTACTAAAGGACCAAAAACCAGTCAAAGTATTCCTAATGGCTAAAGGGTGGGTTAAAGTGTGATATAAAAATACAAACAGCAAACACACATGAACTGCAATATCAATGCTATGCAATGTTTTATTTCTTTTTAAATAAAAATATATAATTTTGAAATATACTTTTTCAGTCATGTAAGAGCACATGTCTGTCAAACAAATATGATGATTACCATATGGGTGAAACATAAAAATAGTCAGGACAGATTTAGTTAAGATAAAATGAAATTCTGACTGGATGAAACATTTTTAGAAAAGAAATATAGACTTTAAAGAAATAAGAACACATGATTTTTGTTTTTATTTTTTCCTACAAATTAAGAAGCCATTTCTAAGTTATTCAAAGCCCTGTTGGTTTTTGAAGATATTTAGAAATGCTATGATCTGGAATCTGAAAGATGACTTAACTGTTAATATCATTTGGTACTCTTGCTGAGGCCTTGGGTTCAGTTCTAAGAACTCATATAGTGACTAACAAATGTCGCTAACTAAGGTTCTAGAGCATCAAAAGTACTCTTTCTAACTCCATGGAAAAGGTGATCACATGTTATACATATACATATATTTACAGACAAAACTCTCATAGACATAACATTAATACAATAAAAACCTTGGAAAATAGAAACACCTGTTGTGATTCATAGCTGTCCCCAGTATACTTGCTAAATCTTTTCTATTTTCCCTTCCCAAGGAGATCCATGTAGTACTCTTAGAGCCTTCCTTGTTTCTTAGCTTTCTGGGTCTGTGGATTGTAGCCTAATCATCACAGATTTAACAGTTAATATCTAGTTGCAAGTGAGTACATGCCATGTTTCTATGGATCAAGTGGGGCAGCTTGTGAAGGGAGAGAGTACTTTGAGAGACTAATGGAGTTGTTCCTCCTGCCAGAGAGTGATGTGGAATCTATTGCATTCTTGCCTATTGGAATCTCTTAGGGTTCTATGAAGATGTCCCTAAAAGAGGACTCCTAGTAACAGAGAATATTGAACCTGAATCAGCCATCTTTTGCAACCAGGTATGGCTTCCAGAGGAGGAACTGTGACACCAGCCCAGCCCCCAAACCTTCACCCTATCAGTGATCCTGCCTGCAAGATGTATTTGGGCAATGGGGGATCAGAGCCTTTTGGAGTAGACATCCAATGATGGGACCAATTTGAGGCCCACATCACTTGAGTGAGCCCATGCCCCCACATTTTCTGGATGAACAGGACAGAGAGACTGCATAGCTCATATACTTATGACAGGAAGAGAGAGAGCAAGAGAGAGACAAAGAGAGAGAGAGAGAGAGAGAGAGAGAGAGAGAGAGAGAGAGAGAGAAGAAAGATAGTCTCCTAATGATAGCATTTTAGATTGGTACCTAGCTCAAAGTCACTGAATAGCTACTGGTGGGAGTTGATGGGAACAAATGCAGAGAACCACAGCCAAACAGCAGGCAGGGAGAGCATAAATTGGGGGTCTCCACGGGGTTTATATCCCTGTAGTTTTAAGAACCCTGTGAAGAAGAGAAGGAAGAAATATAGAAGTCACAGGGATAGGGGACACCAGGAGAAGAAAACCCTCAGTTTTCAACTAAGTAGGGCTTACAGGATATCACAGAGACTTGAAGCACAATCCTTGAGCCTGGGGGAATGTAAGCTATGTTTGTATGTTACAATAGTTAGCTTAATGTGTTTGTTACACTCCTGACAATGGGAGTGGGGTGTAGGGACTCTGTTTGCTCTGACACCACTTCCCTCCTACTGGGTTGCCTCATGCAGCCTTGATACGAGGTTTCATGCTTTGTTATTATAACTTGATATTTTTTTGGGGGTGAATATTCCTGGACTGCCTGCTCCTTTTTTTAAGGGAAACAGAGGGGAATGGATCAGTGGGAAAGGTGTAGGTAAGGATCTGTGAATTGAATTAGTGAAAAGGGAAAGCTGAGGTTATGAAACATTGAGAAAATATAGAAACAGCACAGAAGTAAATGTTGTATTGAATATACATAAGTGGGAAACTAAGGAAATGAAAAAATTCACAATTCTGTAGAAGCAACTATGTTACTCATAGTGACATTATGTTTTGTATTTGTTTCTCAATAATTAGAAATTACAAATGAGCAACATTGTTAATATAAAGGTCAAAACAAACTTTCAATGAAAGGAGACCTAATTTGGGTTGCAGAAAATCTAATACTTTCCACACTGACTTAGTAATGATATGCATCACTGCAAGATTAATTTCATCATGAGTTAATGGCCAGGTAACACTCTAAAAATTCATAGCCAGTTAGTCCACAGGTATGGAGACAGAGGAAGACAAGTTATTTTCTTTTCTTTTTTTTATTATATTAGAAACAATATTATTTTAAATATCAATCCCAGTTCCCTCTCCAACCCACCCTGCCCCCCCCCACTGAAACTGCTTCCCCCTTGTCCCATTCCCCATTTACTCCTAAGGAAGGGTGAGTGAAGTTGTTCATGGGGGATCATCAATATCTGTCACATCACTTGGAGCTGGCATCTGCCCTCCTCCATGTGTCTATGCTCAGAGGGAATGGGCTCCCCAAACCCATTCATGCTTCCACTCCCCAAGGTCCCATAGACTGTCCACTCTTCCTAACTGTCACCCACATTCAGGGGGCCTGGTTTGTTTCTATGCTGGTTCCCCAGATGTCTGGCTGGGGTCCATGAGTCCTCCCATGGTCAGGTCAACTGTTTCTGTGGGTTTCTTTTCTGATCTATGGTGCCTCCTGCAAAGGTGGATGTGTCCTTGTAACATCTTCAGACTAAAGACTTATGATGAACAGCTAAATACCAGTGTTATTTTCTTTACTGTTTTTGTATTATGTCATGTAGATATATTAACTTTGCTTTTTTTCTGTTTCAGTAAAAAGTGAACAGGGAAGACTCTCAAAAGAAAACAGATACATTAAAAAAGTGCTGGAGACATTGTCAGCTTTTGTGACCTAGCCATAGAACAACATAGCAAACTAGCTAGTATTCCCCTTGTCTTTAATACACACACACACACACACACACACACACACACACACACACACAGAAACACACACACACACACACACAGAAACACACACACACACACACAGACGGGAATGGGGCTCATTATCTAGAATCCAATATGATGTTATTTATAAAAAATTTCAACGTTCACATGTTCACATCCTAAGAAAACCTGAAAGAATATCTCTACTAACATAAAGAGTAGCACATTACAGATGATTTCTCTTTCAATTTCCACTGTATGCTGTGGAAACTCTTAGTAAATTGGAGGTAAATTATAGGACCAACTCACTGATTTTCATTTTGAACCTCAACCTGAAACTAGAAATCAACCACATACTTCATCTATATTACAAGATTCAATCACATTAATTTTACACATCACTATACAAATCATGTTATCTTTGTCTTTTTTTACTAAAATTCAATGTATATATCAGTGACAATTATATACTGAAAATGTCAATGATACTTCTGTTTTTCTATATTTGAATGCATATATATTTTCTATATTAGCATATATAAATCTATACACATATGACAGAAAATGACTGTGCTTCTTTTGTATTTCTCTAGTAACATAAACAAATATATGGCTAGTTTTACTCATGCTTATCACACATGAATAATAATTCTTTATCAAAATTCAAAAACTTAATCTATGTTATTATTGTTCTACTTTGTTGGTTACATATCTCTGGCTTTTTTATTTTAATATTTGCTTTAGAGAGATAATTCACACATATCTTTTATTTAGTTTATTCCTTGGATTTGAAAAAAGAATATACAATTTAGATATTAGATTATTCATATATCAATTAGTTCTTTCAATTATTAGATACATGACAAATACATAGGCTTTTGTGAACTTTGAAAGTTATTCAACAATAAAAATAACTGCAAGATTTTGTGCACAAATGTACTGAGTAGCAGGTCTTAAAAAATTTTTAAAAGAGATTCATTTTGCTGAGGGAAAAGTGAAACCACACAGAACAGGTCTACATAGCTTAAAAGTATTTCTCATCCACTGAGACACATTTTGCTATTGTAAGTGGGAAATGTAGCAGAGGATGATGGGTTACTCCCAACACATCTCTGCGGGGTTAAATTTGGAAAGCAAATGGGATTCATTTAAGGAGTTACATAGAAATAACATTAACTTTTGAAAGAAAGCATTCTTCTTAATTGCAACAATGTGAATAAACACATGGTATCATATATGTAAAGTGAAGTAAATCACACAGAAAAAGACAGATAATAGAAGACTTCACAATAGTGTGTTCTCTCTCATTGTGAGGTCATAGAAGAGAGAGTTGTATGAAACAGAGCTGTTCAAAAGGGAATGGCATGACAGATGTTGGATTAAGTCTATCAGGTCCAGTTTTCTGGAGGAATAAATTACTGACAATTGTTGAATATCAGGTAGACTGTGTTAAATAACATCATATTGTTTTATAAATGATAAAAGATTATTTGATCACAAAATCTGTAAATATTTGAGATAATATAATAGATATATTAATAATATTGATTTTATTTTTCACTTCATGAACAACACATGTCTGTTGTAAAGCATATAATTACACACACACATACACACACACAAACACACACACTCACTCACAAATTCTTTATCAATTACAGTGAATGGAAGAAAAAAGATTAATCTGAGAATATTGACTGGAGTTAGTTCAAGCAGAAAATTAAATATGAGCAAAATAAAATTGTGCTGTTACAAAAGACAATGGCAAATTTGTTGTCATTGTTGCTATGTTTCTCTTTGCTTAGAAAGTGAAATGTCATCAGATCCTAAGGGAGAGCTATAAAAACAAAACAACAAAGAGTAACGTTAGGATATTCTAGGCAAAGAATGCTGAAAACAGAACTAGAGAATTGGGAAAAGAGAAGCACCAAAGAAGAATTTGTCATATTTGAGTATCGTCTGTACATGTCTATAAGGTGGTACAAGAGAACATTGTATTTTTACATAAAATCTGTGAATTAAGCTTGAAGAGTTCCATATACAATAATCAAAATACATCTAATTCTGTTTTATTCATAGAAGGGTAGTGGCAGTATTTTCTTTGCAAGTTGTTTACAGTATGCAGAATAACCTCAGAATGAAATGCTGTTTCGTATCAGAGAAGGATGAACAAATGTTTCTTTATGATTTTCCAGTTGCTTTGCATAGTCTGTACTTAGTGTTCCTCAATGAACCTGTCTGATATGAACTAATCACACCAACAATCTTAGCGTTACTGCAAAATTAAAGTGAGAAGTAACATTTATTCAAGAGAAATTTTCAATCATATTAGTTGGAAAAGGTGAGATTTAGAATACAAGGTCTAATCGAACTTGGTGTGAGTTCTTTTGTAATTGGTGGTATTAAAATGACATTTGAGAACATGGTCATGTCAAGCAAAGCAAGATAGTTCAGGATACCGTTTTTTGTTTTTTTTTTTTAAACTGTGTGCTGAAATTTGCCCTTGCATCTTTACAAATCACAACTCAGGAGGGAGAATTCAATTTTGTGCATAGATTGTTTGAGGACTAAATATATATTTTGGAAAATTTGCTGGAAATCAACGATAACTAGCTATTGGCAAATATACAAATGCTTTTCAGATGCTCAGCAACTGCATGGTGCAATAATTGAAATATGCAAGAATGTTGCCATTCCAGTGTTATTTACTTTTCACATGGCCCATAAAGGAGCCAATTCTACATACTTTCTTGGGGATTATTACTTCTTATGAAAATCAAGTTTGATTGTGAAATGCAAAAAAAACATATATATTTCTGCTTTTACACATGTAGGTGCTTGAAACAGAATTGCACTTACTATGTCTTTCCTGATCTTAGGGATTCAACTAAGAAGCAAATATTAGGGCCTAATACAGAATTTCTGAATTTACTGTAATTAGAGCAAACATTGCTGATTGAATTATAATAGCATGTCATAGTATGGTGTGGTGATGTTTTGTTTATGATCTAACTAATAAAGCTTGGCAGAAGATCAGAGCGCACAGCTAGCTACACTAGTCATTCATACAGGCCAGGCACATACCTTTAATCCAAGCAGCCACAATGGTTAGACATAGAGGCTAGGCTTTTAAAACCCTCACTAGACAGGAGTCAGTCAGTCTGTAGTCACACTGAGGACAGGATTGCCCCTATTGGTCTGGGCATTGGTAGAGTTGAGAACTCTTTAGTGGCTTGGCTGCTTGCTTTTCTGATCTTTATCTTGAACCCCAATATTTGTCTCTGAGTTTTTATTATTCACACTACAGTATTATGTCAAATATCATACTGTCTAAATCAGGTGCTGCAGTTACTTCAAACACTCCCTTATAATGTAGAGATGAATGATAACATCATAGAAGACATGCAAACATTTGAGAGTTAATGATGTGTTCCCATTGTAGTTGGGCAAAAGTGTGTAACCATCAAATCACCAACAGAATGAGCACTTTGATGGCAACTTGATCACTTCTCATTAAATTGAGTATGATGTTTATATAATTTCTTACTGATTATCAAAGTATTGAAGAGAAAAATAAAGTAGATGCACTTATTATATGAATTATAAATCTCTGCAGATACCAGATAAAGGGAAATATTGAAGTGGGGATTTTCATGACACTTACTAGCAAACAACTTTTTTCTTTTTCTTTTTTTTTTTTTACATTTAAGTTAGAAACAATCTTATTTTACATATCAATCCCAGTTCCCTTTCCTTTCATCCTCCTCTGCCCCACTCCGATGATCCCCCAATCCCATCACCTTTCTGCTCCCCAGGGAAGGTGATCATCAAAGTCTGCTACATCATTTGGGATAGGGCCTACACTCTCTACTGTGTGTCTAGGCTGAGAGAGTATCGTATGTGGAATGCGCTCCCAAAGTCCAGTCTTATAATAGGGATGAATACTGATCCACTACCAGAGGCCCCACATACTGCACAGGCTTCCTAACTGACCACTACATTGAGGGGGTATGAGTTGGTTTTATGCTGGTTTCCAAGCTATCAGACTCTGGAGTCCATGAGCTCTACCTTGTTCAGGTCCAGCTTGGTCTTGACCACTTTGCTCATCACTCTTCCTTCTCTGAAACTGGATTCCAGGATTTCTGCTCTGTGATTAGCTGTGGATGTCTCTAGCAAATGATTTTTAAGGGATTTGTACATGTAATCTTTCAACTCTACCTTCAGTGAAAGAATAGGTTAAAATATCTCAGAAACTACATCATGAATGATTGAGTTACTAATTATAGCCTTATAAATCTTGCATGTCCTTCCATTTATGGTGTCCTAAAAAATATTTTAAAATCTTTCTCATGGTAAATTTTATTATTTTACTTGTGATTTCATGAAAAGGACATGTATAGTCATAAAATTGTAATTTTGTTTAATGTATTTTCTATCTTGATCCTTGTCCAGCAGTTCAGATTTGCTAATACATATGTCTACTGGAAAGATTTTGTTAAATATACTTCAGCACAACTTGTTGAAAATTTTTATTAATTAAATGAAACACAGAGTACTGCTTAAGGAATGATTGGCATATCATTATACACTATTCCATTACTTAGAGTCTCAAAATTTATCTTCTTAATATCCTTCCCATTGTTTAAATTCAAGCCTTTGTTTCTGTTATCCTGGCATCATATCATATATTTACATATTAATTCATATTTCCATATTAACAAAGATCAGAGCCTGGGTATCTTATATATTAAGCAAACTATTTACTGCATTGTATAAATTAAATTATATTTACACTAGCCAATTTAATATAGGATATGTATGTATTAATTTTTTTAGGAAACACATTATTGATTAATAATGATATTGTTCTTTTTATGCTCATATCAAATGGCATTATTTTGTATTTTCTACATCTAAGTAGATTTGAATTCTTTTTATTGGCTAATATGAAATCAAGTGTTAATAAATTGAAAGTCATTAATTTTATATTACAAAATTATAAAAACTTATGTTCACCTTCATTAGTTTCTTCTGTGTATCCTGTAAGCATTAGTTATTATTTTATTTATCTTCTAATTTTCAGTAGTATGGACATATTCCTTTCTCCCTTATCCAAATTAAATTTTTTATATCACTTAAGCTGTATAAGCTAATTTAAACACTTATTGGAATACATTCTTTATTTTTATTATTATCTATTATTATTATTGTTTGTAAGTTTTGTTTTATTTCTAATTGGTGTCATACCTTCATAAATGCCTATAAAGTACATATATATAGTTTGTTGGTTTAATAGAAGCAAAGCTAATTTATACTTTCTACATTTGTTATATCTTTGTGATTCATACATTAAAAGTCTCTTTCCTAGCTGTTTGGAAAGACATTATTATTCACTGCAACCACCTGCTGTGCAACAAAATACCAAACTTGTTCCTGGTTACCAGCAGTGTCATTTTTACCCTTCTTGAAACCAATTTTAAGATTAGAGCTACCTAAGTGAAGAATTATTTTCTTTCAGCTTTTTAAACTTATTATTCTTTTCATGATTGCATTGAAAAACATGTCAGTCAGGTTGGCTTATACCTGCAGTTAATCTACCCTTTTCACTAATTTAATACATTAATTTTCAAATTGTTTGGCTGGATTTAGTTATAATTTACAATTCAGTTATTTCCTTTATTAATTTTCTACTTATGGACTTGTACTTACAGTTCCATATAGTTCCATATACTCAGTCAAGATTCTTAGAATACTTATTTCCTTTTAAAGTCATTTTCAATGTGTATTTCTTACAATTTAACTTTGTTTTAAATCCAAGTACTATTTGGGATACTATTTTAAAACATTAAGACATTTCAAACATTAGTCCCCTGATGCTTAATTAAAATTTTTTGTTTCTATATTTCTTTGTTTAGGGAAAGGTATTAAATTTGGCTAAAAGTATTCTGGAAATCTATATGTAAACCAGAATTTTTCTAGATTCATTTTAATCTCTTGTATTCTGATGGTAAGTCTGAAACCTATCATCCTTGGTTTGAGTTTATATGTGGGTAAATGCCCATCTTAAATGAATAAACAAATATTTAATTATACATTGTGCTGTTTGTTCCTTAGCTTGGGAGTGGGGAATCTACAATCATATTTGAAAAATGAATATAAACTGAAGAATTGCCTTCATCAAGTTGATCTTTTGAAAGTTTTGCTCATTGCTCATCTATTAAACAAGGCTTAGCCCACTGTAGGCAGTGACATCACAAGATAGTTAGCCTTGTGATATATAATAAAAGTAGCTGAGCAAGCACAGGAAGCAAAGATGTACAGGTGCTTCTCTGTGGTCTCTGCATCACTTCTTGACTCCAGATTCTTGAGTTCTTTTCTTGGCTTTTCTTAGTGATGAAATAAAAAAAATTCATGACGAAATAAACTGGTTCTCCTTTTTTTCCCACTCTCACTCAGCCTCTCTGTTTGATTATTCAAACTTTGGAAATAGATGCACTAGAGCATATTACCTGTATATTTAATTGTCGAGTATGGACAAGTAACCACAGTCAATTGACTAGGTGTACGCCCAATCAAAGATGAAAAGACATAAACAAGAGGGAGGAAATGACCATGAACAGTGACCAGGAAGCATGGATCAAAGTATATGCTGTCCCTTGGTCTCCTCTGGGTCTTGGTTTCCACAACATAAGAGAAGGGCTGGAGAGATGGCTAGATTTAAAACCAAATTGTCTCTCTTTCAAAAATTAGAATATATATACTTGTAATGTTCAATGTAACAGTCCCTATTAATTATACTAAAACACTGATATTCATTCAATTTACATGCTCATTTTTAATTCTCTTTTTGAAACTAAATGAAATTGAGAGTTTATTTAGACACCAATAATACTCATGATATTTGTTACAGTGATGTTTTATAATGGTGTTATTCTGAGAATAAAGTATTACTATCTCTAATATTCTAAACACTAAGCCTGCATCCATAAATATTCCCTTCAAAAAATTGCTAAAATATATAAATTTAAATTTTTCAGATTTACACTTCATTTTCAAGTAAATTGTATGGAAATTGCTGAAGAAAAACATCAGAATTCAGAGTTAGTAGCCTTTTAACCTTTTACATATGTTTGAATTTTCTTTGCATTTCCCATAGAACATAAGTTGATATTTATTATAGAAAATCATCTTCATTTTGTTCACTACACTAAGTGATCATATAGAATTTTGAGAGTATTTGTTAGTATTTGTTCAAAGATGAAATTTTCAAGATATTCCACCATTAGAAAATGATCTGTAGACAACAACTTCTGTGAGGAATGAGCGTGCCATGGTTATCCAACAATATGTGGTCAGGTTGGAAATAATATAAACATCAACACAAAGGTTTCAGTGTACATCTATTTACAACACATATACACTAACTTGAATGTACATAGATGTCAACTTGGAAGTAGACATTTGAGGAGTTTGAGAGATGGTAGCTTGAAGATACAGAAATGGGGAAATGGGAGAGGGAGAGACTCAATTCAATTTCAATTAAAAACATTTCAAATAAAAACTAAAAATTTATATAGTAGTCTTACATAGAACACTTATATTGCTTTGTAATTCTACTCCAAAGCATTATGATTGCTTTGTTTCTTCTTTTCTTTCTTTTTTTTTTTCTAAGTGTCTAATTGTCTTTCTTTTCTCATCACTTCAGGTTTCATTATTTTCTGAATCTCCTGCACCCCACCGTTAGCTTGTCTAATCCAACATAGTTAACCTGTATCACTTCTTAAAACAAATTCCTAGGCTTCTTCCCTCCATCTTCATTATCCTCTTGTCAGCATATGAGAGTTATAGCTTGAAAGCCCTGAGAATTTCTTTTAAATTACAGTACAATTGTGTGCATCATGTGTGTGTCTTTGTGTCTGTGTGCATGTTTAAACATATATGGCATGGTGGTTTGAGTAAGGAATCTGTTCTCAGGGGGGCAGATATACCTGTGTAGAGGGTACTGTTAGGGGAGGTTATGGAAATATCACTGGAGGAATGCTTTCAGAGTTTAGACTCTCACTTCACATCTAATTCTGTCTCTCTGCACTGAGTTTGTTGTTGAAGAAAGATATCACCTCCACCCACCTGCTCTTATGCCTACCCCCTTATGCCACTTCTCACACTTCTCAATATGGAGCCGTAAGCCAAAATAAATAATTTTTCATCAGTTGCTTCAGTTCCCACTATCTTATTCACAAGAAAAACAAAATAATATGGATTCCTACAAGAGTAAGTAACAATAGTATGAGCATTGATTTCAACAATTAAGTATTTTGATACAAACTTAATTTCTTCTAAAAATTTTTATTTGTGATAAGGTATCTAAGATATGTGGTGAGGTAAATTTTATGACTGTTTCTACAGTTTTTCATTAATCCCCAGAAAGTTAAATTTGAATTGTGTTTGTGTTTTGTAGATGTGTATAAAATTTTAACAGACACATTCTCAGTACACACTTGTATTTTCAAATTGTCATTTTACCCGGAAGCATCAAAAGTGTTATTTTAATTCAATTGTGTTCTAACTTTATTTCAACTATTACTATGAACTATGAACAATAATTTCTCATTGTATTTACAACGATCCTAGTGCTTATCTTTGGATTGAGGTTCTTCAAAACAGCATAATGGCAAGTGCATACTGACAAATGAAAATTTTATGTGTCCTATGTAATTTCATTTTCAATAATTTTTAATAAGAAAATTAAAGGAAGTTACCAAGATATTGCTTTAAGTCTATTTTTCACTATTTATTGCAGAAAATGTTCTTAAATCTGTTAGCATAACAATATCTCAGACTTCAAATGATTCTAGGGCTCAAAACCAAAACACAGCATTATTTACATTCATTATTTGCTTGCTTTTGAGGAAAATGACATCTGTGCCGTGTTTTCTTTCCAAAATGCATTTATTTCCACATAAGCTGACTTTAGAACTGTGACAGCTAATGTCAAATAATTCATACTCTGCCACATATTAAATGCTGAAATTAAATACACCCATGTACTTATTTATTTATAGTAGACACATTTCATTGGTATAGACCAGTATTCACCAGTGTAAATATATCACATTCACACAAAAATCTCTTCAAAGTTTTAACTTCTTACTGTGAAATTACATAATCTATATTTTATGGCAGTGAGTTCCTGAATCTCAAAACATGGATTAATTTGTATGTGTATAAACACATTAGCCAAAAGCATTTTGTGCACTCACAATTATCAACTTATGTTGCTTTGCCTCGCTATAAACAGGGGGCTTTGATAAAACTTTGTGTCTATAGATATGATCTGCTTGTAAGTTTGTTGGAATGCAGAAAATTGGGATCATGCTGCTGTCTCTAACATTTTATCACTGGGATTAAAGCCATAAGCCACCACTGCAGGCCATCAATAACATTTTAAAGCATTTATATGTAACATAGTATACTTTTATTCATAGTTCTTTAACTCAGTTAACTGTGACAACAACTTTTCTACTGAGAAATATCCGCCTTTTTAGAAATAACAGATTGTATTCATTCATATATTGAAAGATCTTTAGTTTGTTCTCAGTTTTTCTTGTTTAAACAATGGTCCTATAAATATTTGAGCAAAAATTTTCATGTCAAATGTCATTGTTTTATAAATAGCATTGCTGACTGAGGTTTGATTTTGTAAGTAAGGGCTTATCAAATAAATTAAAATGTAGTATGAATCATTTTCTACACCACTCATAACATGTGACACACTTTCTCATTACTACCAGTATTTGGTAATTATTTTTTCTTACATTAGTTTTATTTTTGTCTTAAATATTCTATTAACTGGGCTCATTATTTTTTCCTTTTTTATATTTTCATCCTATATCATGTTTTTAAAAATATATTTAGCTGCCTTATATACCTGGATATTTCTCACTTGAATTTTATATTGCTTACATAAATTGTGGTTTAATAATTTTTAGGATAAAGAAGGAAACATGATGTTTCTTCATCATATAATACATTAAAAACACTTGAATCTCTGAACTGCTCACTCTTACTATAGTATAATTGTAGGAGCTTCAGATATTTCTATGCACGTGAATGATAACATTTTCTTATTAAGGAAGCCTATGTTTTTCCAGTTTGAGTAGAAGTGAACATCACAATTGTGATGCACATGACAGGGCAATATATCTGCAAAATATTTCTGAGGGCTTTTTTTTTTGCATTCTGTGATTTGTATCAGTGGATAGATGGAGAATAACATTGTTTTGTAATCATGGACACATTTTTTTAGCCTTCTATCATGCAACAAGAAAATCACCAATCACTAATTTGCAGTTTTTCTTCTTATACAAGGTAAATAGAGATAAAGTAGAATACTTCCATTTTAGACCAGCAGCTGCTATTCTTTTTGAGGAGGGCTGCCATCAAAGCAGCTTTCCAAAATACATGGTAATGAAATGTATTCACATGTAAAAATAACATAAAATTGTTTGAAACTTAAGTGATTGCTGATATGATGGTGGTATAAATTAATGATTCAAATGATATTAAAGATTAGCATTTTTAGGAATTGTGTATTGCTTTTTGTAGTGTTTGGTTTCATGAAATCCTGTGTACTGGATCATATACACTATTGCATGAGATGCCCTCAATGCAAGGATGGTAAATTGTAGTGGCTTACAGGGCATCAGAATATGTAAACATCAGTGGGGCCATACCTACAGAAGGGTACCAATTCAAATATGCTCATATTAATATAATTGTAATTTAATGTCTTACTATATCTAATATTACTGTTCAACGTTGTGTCATAGTCAATTGGTAGCCTTTATTTTGTTTTGTCAGCATGTAACAAAAGGACATAGTGCATCTTCTCCCATATTTTAGAAAAATTCCCATCTATAATGTTATATATTAAGAAATATATGAAATGTAATGTAATGAAAGTACAGCACATAAATCCTTTGTGCAAGTACATTGACACTTTGATAATACAGTACAGATAATCTTTGAGTTTAATGTACAGTTCAATTAAATCTTGGTGGAGTTGACTCACTGTATTGTAAGTTGCTTGATTGTGAATTTGAGAGTAATATTAGATATAGTGAGACATTAAATTACAATTATATTAATATGAGCATATTCTAATTGGTACCTCTCTGTAGGCTTCTTTTGTTCTTTTGTTTTTGTAAGACTTTGTCAGATAAAACCAATTTTTCCCGTGTTTTGCTGTACTTTTTAAACTCAACTTTGTCAAGTGCAAGTAGGGGGCATTAACTTTTAGAACAGTATGACACATCTGCTACAGACATAAGAGACAAAGAAAATGAGTCTCTATGGACAGCTCTGGCTGCAAAGTGAATGCCGTAACGAAGTCATGACCATTATTAACAAAATTATGGTAGAAGCTGTGAGATAATACTCAAGTACCCAGAATCTGAGTATGCATAATGCCAGTGCTTTATGTACAAGAAGCTCAAATTTGAGAATTGTATGTAACAATTAGGATTATTGTGCCACACTTTCTTTCTTTTTGTTTTTGTTTGTTTGCTTGTTTGTTTTGAGATAGGCTTTCTCTGTAGCTTTAGAGCCTGAACTGGAACTCAATCTGTAGACCAGACTAGCCTCAAACTCACAGGGATCAAGCTACCTCTGTCTCCTGAGTGGAGTGATGGGATTAAAGGAGTGTGCCAACAGTGCCCGGCTTACTGTGCTACATTTTCAATGAACAAAAGGTAATAGAGAATGCAATGTAGTGATTTCTATATGTTTTTTTTTTTAATTTTACCTCCTTAGTTATAACAATAAACCTATTAGTCCGAATTATACAACAGAATCTTACTTATTGGAAAGCTGCTTTAGGCTGTCGAAATGAGATGTTCCAATTGTTCTGCATCAAAGAAGATTCACTTACATTGGCAACACAAGAAGAACTGTTTGTCTATTGATTCTTGGAGCAACCTAATGAAGTATCCAGATTATGTCTACTCTTAAGTAATCTCATCCCGGGAACTGAGGTGTTGTCTCAGCTGAATAGTTCTTGATAAGCAAGTCTGATATTTGTGATCCAATGCCCAGTCAGCATAAAAGTTGTGCATGGCATCAAGAAGCTGAAACGGAAGTACTCAGGAGAGCAGAGATAGTCATGTCCCCGGAGCTCGCTGTCCAGCTTGTCTCACCAAATCGCTGGCCTCTTTATTTATCCAGAGTCTCTACCTCAAAATAAACAAAGAAGAATAATTGAGAAATAAAAACCTACATTAAAACCTACATCTCTGACTTTACAATATCAAGATATGCAGAAATAATTCAACAACTAAAGTTCACTTTGCCCAATCCCAGCTCTGCTTCCTATTGCCTACTAAGTCTTATTCTCATTTGTGCATCTACATGATACATTGCTGAGATGCTCACAAGTAACAGAGAGCACGGGTTTCTTATATTTTTGATTTTGACCCATTTCATTTAACATCATGTTTTAAAGGCCATTCTGCACAAATGGCCAGATTTTCCATTTTTTGAGTGGATAATGTGTGTGTCACATTTTCTTTATAGTTTATTCTAGGTGATTTTCTTGTTCTCAAATGTCATAGTAGAATGAAAAACAGGACAGTGAGCAAATTTTAAATCATGGTTTAAGAAAGGGAGTGGGTGATCATAGTTAGATGGTATGGTAACAGGAACAAGAGAAAGCTGATCACATTTTAACAAGGGAACAGAAAAGGCAACACTGGTTCCAATCTCACTTTCATTTCTATTTTTATTTGGTCTCGGACTCTAGTTCCTATAAAGTTGTGATTTGTTTTCAGGGTTGGCTTCTCTGGGATAAACTTTCTATAAATCCCCTGTCAGATGCCCCCAGATACTAATATTTCAAAAGGTTCAAAATTTATTCTAATTTACAATAAATGTTAACTATCATACATTCAATACTACTGAAAAATCTAGGTTGGTTCCATATCCTACCTTTGTGAATCGTGTTATGGTAAACATGGCCATTCAGATTTATTTATTTATTTATTTATTTGCATGTTGATATCATTTATTACCCTGTAAAATATTTTCTAGTTAATCTGAAAATCACATTTTGAGAGATTTGGAAATTACCAAACTCCTTCCCTTATAGTCTCAGTAGCAGTATATATGTTCTTGTTATTTATTTCATCACTGACAGTTTTCATAGCAGCAATTCTTAAAAGATTGACTTGGAGTTTCACTATACTTCTGTATAAAATACTTCACTGATGTCTCATCCTTTACTCTCAATATATGAGTGCTAAGTTACCAGAACATTCCTCTACTGGATGACAGTGAATATCAATTCAATTATATGAATGAATAGGGCAGATTTCCCAGAGTACAAAAAATGAAATACATGCTATTTGTTTTAGTTATTACTCACAACAAAATTTAATTATTTCATAAGATACAGTGCACTTGGTCATAAAATATATTTTTCAATTTTAAATGGTCAAGTGATTTTTTCTTATAAAGTTTTGATTATTTGACAATATCTAAAATGCTTTTTGATTATACTCATTGCCTATACACACTCCTAATCCTATATACCCCTACAGTCCTCACTTCAAAAATAATTTTCTAAACTCATGTTGTTTGGTTTGCATTATGACTCACTGTGTTTAAGCAGAGTTTTCTGTTAGACTCTTACTGTGTAACTATATCTTTTGAAAGTTAGTTAGGTCTCCAATATATAGACTACTGAAAACAATGGTTTTCTCTCTTTGACCAGGCAATAGGGCACAAGAGAGGTTTAGGAAGATAGTCTCTCCTATTTGTGACTGATTGTTCACAGGCAGAGTCTTATACAAGGCTTGCACAGAAGACTGTGGCAATGACGTCATAATTCTAATTTTTTAAATGAATTCTCAATATACAATTTATAAGCAAAATAATTCTATTCATTTCAATCACTCTTTTAAATCAGTCCATGGACAAAACAGTTACAATGTACAGATATGCTTTATTGTAACACATATCTTAACAAATTTACTAGTGAGAAAATATTAAAATTGAATATTCCTACAAACTTGAAAAAATAAAATGCTGAAGTATTTTCAATACAGAGAAATATGATCAGTAAAAAACAGATCAAAATTCCTAGATGACCCACCTAAGCATTTGAGTAAGTGTTCTCCTATTTTGCAGCACACTTTACACTCTGTAATTCTCTCATTATACGAAGTTTTAAAAAGTGGAATTTACTGAGATACATAAAATATTGATTTTTATTTCTTTGAAGTTTCAAAAGAGTCTATGTTTTGTTGCATCTTATGAGAAAAATTCTCAGTGAAATAGCTGAATAAAAATATCACTAAGAGCCATATTGGAAGCCAATAATGCAAATTGTGAATGGATATAAACAAATTGTTTTTGCAGCTCAAAACAGAGAGTTATTTGCTGGAAGCAACACAGTGGAAAATATAATCAACTAGCAAATTAATTAATAGCTTGGAGCTTCCTTGTAGGAAAGTTTGAAAATTGCCCTGACATGAACATGGGAAAAGAGATGGAAAGTGGAGAAGCTCTGAAAGTTTGTCAAAGCAATGTGTTAAAGAGAGCATCTGGGCTCCAAACAAAGTTACTTCAGGACACTGCCACAAACGAGTACATTTCTACACACTTAGATGTTTGAAATAAAATAAGATTGGGGGCTGTTTCACAAGTACATAAAACTACATATTTCATTTCAAGTCATGCTTAGTTTGGTTATTTTCTCTTCAGTCAATTTTCTCAGGAAATACTCTCTCAGACATACTCAAAGGCTAATCTTCAGGTGATTCAAATCCAGTCAGGTTCATAATGAATATCAAAAATCACATGCATTAATATCAATTAGGAAATGAGTTGGTTTTGTGTCTTAGTTGTAAATTATGCCATAGTAAACAAGGGTATTCAGATATGTTTCCTTGCATGCTGTGTGTGCATGTCTATACATGTCATCAAGATTGCTACCTTACTTATATGGGTACCTTAATTTATAACTCTGAAACAATCAAATGTGTATAATAACTGATAGACTATTTTACATTTCTTTGCTACTATTTATTTGTATCTACAACTGTGTAAAACTCATAGATAAAAGAACATTTGATGATAACAGAAAAAAATAAGTATCCATTGTAATAAGGCCAAAGAGAGACACATGATCTCACTAGAAAGGGTAAATGGTGATTTCCCTGGACTGCACTAGAGGAAGGTGGAGGTAGGAGCATGAGGGGTCAGGGTGGTGGCTGGAAGGAGCGGGGAGTACTGAAAGAGAAGACTTGATGTGGGGGCATTTGGGATGAGGTAAACTATTACATTTTTAATGAGAAAAAATAAAAATTGTGAGTTAATCCTATTTTCCTTACTCAATAGATAGTTTCACCAGCCTTTTGAATCAGAGTAAAGCAGAAAAAGTCACCAGCTTCCATTGTATGCACATTATTGGGGGCCTAGTTTAAGTCATATAAGGTGAAAACTATATTTCCATGATGTTGTAACTCAAAAAGAAAGAAATGAGAGAGAGAGAAAACAAAGTGGCTCGAGAGAGAAAGATGTCATGTGACATAGTTCAAATAGAGGGGTTTTTCATTAAAGGGAAAAGGAATGTAAAAGGGGGAAAGCAGAACGCAGACTGGACTCTGGGGACAGTAGCATCATGAAAAAGAGTCAGAGAGAGAGAGAGTTAGGGAGAGACAGAGATAGAGAGAGGTAGGGAGGGAGAAGAGAAAGAGAGCCCACAATGGGAGGTGGGCAGGGCCCTTTTAAAAAGAAATGTAATGAACAGGCAAAGGTGATGCTCTTAGAGGCTGCAGCTGAGGGTCTATCCTGTCAGAATCCCAAAGCCAGGCCAGTACAGATGACATGGGAGTGGGACAAGTCCTTTAGTGCAATGGTGGGTTCCTATGCTTAGGTTGATCCTAGCTGATGTGTTAGAGTGCCTAAACCTGTTGGTTACAGAAAACTGGGTAATCGGCTTCGTGATCCAGTTTCATGAGTTTGCTAAACACATTTATGGATAAAGGAAGAGTGAGTTTAGAAGAGTGTGCTATTGCAGGATATGTGGCAGCTTTGAAAGAAGAACACAGACTGCAACTGAAGTAGACCTCAGAAAACAATGAACTGTGAGTGACTTGTACAACCAGCAGAAACTGGGGAAGTCACAGGGATGATGGTCAGTCCAGTCAGCCCTTCTGTGTGGCAGCCAGATGCCTCTCTGTTTTATTCTCATCCTTCTTAGACTTTCCAGGCAGGAGAGGTGCTGTCATCATTTGTATAAATGTGTAAGAAACTTAAAAAGAAATCAGTTAAGGAAACAGAGCTTCCTTCAAGCATTCTTTACATCTGGCCAAGACAGACTCAAACATATGTTCAATTTTTTATTTTTGAGGAGTAGACTTAGAACTGGTTTCATTGGGAACTCCTAATCTGCCAGTCCTGCTTATGTCTCTGGTCATAACTACACATTTGTCTTTGACATTGCCACAGAATTTCTACTCTAGGATCTGTGGGACAAACCCACATGAGCAGACACAGAATTCTTTCAGACACAACTTTGGGATTTTGAACCAATATCATAGTAGAAATTGCTTAGAATACTCTATTGGATCACGTTATTGGTTGTAATTTATATTTTATTATGGAGAATGAACTCATATTTCAATGCTGTTTTCTATTTCTTTTGTTTCCTTCTCCCTTTCTTGTTTCTTTGTTTTTAAAATTATTTTTAGGTAATAATAAGACTCCATGATTTATATATATATAAAGAACATCATTTTAAGGGTTTTTTTCTCTTTGAAATGTTTCTTGATATCAGTTTTATATCAGACTTTCAGACTTTCAATATTAATTAATAAGTGCCTTTTATTAAATCATATTGTGTTTCTTTTCTTCACCCCAAGATTGTAAAATATCTTTCAATTTTTTTTAAATTTTATTTATTTTTTATTTTACATGTTATTCCAGTTCCCTCTTCTTCCCTCCCTCCATCCTTACCTCCCTCTTACCCTCTCTCCACCTCATAGTCACCCCAACCACCCTCCCATTCCATCCCTCCCCTACTCCACATGTAGGGTGATGACATTCAGGAGGTATAATCTAAATCTGTCAATTCATTTGAAGTAGGGACCAGTACCTCTCTCCTGTCTCTAGGATAAGGCAGTATCCCTCCATGGGGGATGTATTCGCAAGGTCCTTTTGTGCACCTGAAATACATCCTGGTTCTACTGTCTGAGGTCCCTTAGACTGCCAAGTCCTTCCAGCTAAGACCCACATTC
This sequence comes from Phodopus roborovskii, assembly GCF_943737965.1. Classification (NCBI taxonomy): domain Eukaryota; kingdom Metazoa; phylum Chordata; class Mammalia; order Rodentia; family Cricetidae; genus Phodopus; species Phodopus roborovskii. The sequence goes on from NW_026126410.1 coordinate 28,405,666, forward strand.
GGGGCCTGAGTCAGTCCCAAGCTGGATACCCAGCTATCAGTCTGGGGGCCCATTAGCTCCTCCTTGTTCAGGTCAGCTGTCTCTATGTGTTTCTGCAACCTGGTCTTCTCCTCTCCCTCTGCATCTGGATTCTAGTTTGTCTCACTGTTTAGTTTGGGTGTTTGCTTCTGTTTCCAACAGGTACTAGATGAGGGCTCCATGATGGTGGATAAATTAGTTGTTGGTCCTATTATCCAGAAAGTGAATTTTGCTAGCCTTTCCATGGTTGCTCAAATTGGTAGTTGGCAGCAGTCTTGTAGGTCTGTAGACCTTTCTTTAGGTTCCGTTTTCTCTTCAAACCAATAATGGCTCCCTCTTTAATGTTCTCACTCTGGTCTGCCTCTCTGTTTCTATCACTCTCTCTTTCTCTCTCTCTTTCTTTCTCTCTCTCCCCCATCTCTCTCTCCTGTCTTCTATTCCTACCCTGACTCAATCTTCCTAGTCACACAGCTTTCCTCTCCTCCCCCTCCCTTTCTCCTACTTCTCTCTCCACTCACTGCCCCCCCTCACTTCCCTGTGTTCTGGGGACTTGTCCATTCCCCCTTCTGTGAGGGACTTTATATGAATCAATTAGAATACACCTTGCATCCTAGTTCCTCTGGTGGTGTGAATTATAAGCTGGTGATCCTTTGCTCTAGGTCTAAAATCCATATATGAGGAATTACATACCATGTTCCTCTTTTTGTGACTGGGTTACCTCATTCAGGATGGTTTCTTCAAGTGCCATTCACTTGAATGCAAATTTGAAGATTCCATTATTTTTTTCAGCAGCGGAGTATTCCATTGTGTATATGTGCCACATCATCTTTATCCATTCTTCATTTGAGGGACATCTAGGTTGCTTCCAGGTTTTTGCTATTACAAATAATGCCGCTATGAACATAGTTGAGCACATGTCTTTGTTCCATGGATGTGGATCATTTGGGTTCATGCCTAAGAGGGGAATTGCCGGGTTCTGTGATAAACTAATTCCCATTTTCCTGAGAAACCACCATACTGATCTCCAAAATGGCTGTACTAGTTTGCACTCCCACCAGCAGTGGAGGAGTGTTCCCCTTTCTCCACTTCCTCTCCAGCATAATTTGTCATTGGTTTCTAATTTTAGCCATTCTGGCAGGAGTAAGATGGTATCTCAAAGTTGTTTTGATTTGCAGTTCCCTGATAGCTAAGGGTGTTGAGCACCTTCTTAAGTGTCTGTCAGCCTTTTTGATTTCCTCTATTGAGAATTCTTTATTCAGTTCTGTATCCTGTTTTTTAATAGGGTTATTTGGTGTTTTGTTGACTAGTTTCTTGAGTTCTTTGTATATTTTGGAGATCAGCCCTTTGTCCAATATAAGATTGGTGAAAATCTTTTCCCAGTCTGTGGGCTGCTGTTTGGTCTTGTCCACTGTGTCCTTTGCCTTACAGTAGCTTCTAAGTTTTAAGAGGTCCAATTCATTAATTGTTGCTCTCAGTGTTTGTGTCCCTAGGGTTATGTTCAGGAAGCAGTGTTCTGTACCAATTTGTTCAAGGGTATCTCTTACTTACTCTACTAAGAGGTCCAGTGTGGCTGGATTTATGTTGAATTCTTTGATCCATTTGAGTTTTGTGCATGGTGACAGACATGGATCTATCTCCAGGCTTCTACACACCATCGTCCAATTGTGCCAGCAAAATTTGATGAAGATACTGTCTTGCCCCATTGTATTCTTTTAGCTGTTTTGTCAAAAACCAGGTGTTCGTAGGTGTGTGGGTTTATACCAGGATTTTCTATTTGACTCCATTGGTCTACCTGTCTATTTTTGGGCCAATACTAGGCTGTTTTCAGAACTATAGCTCTGTAGTAAAGTCACGGATGGTTATGCCTCCTGAAGTTCTTTTATTGTACATGGTTGTTTTGGCTATCTTGGGTCTTTTTTTTTTCCCATATAAAGTTGATTATTATCCTTTCAAGGTCAGTGAAATTTGAGGTGGGATTATAATGGGGATTGTATTGAATCTGTAGATTGCTTTTGGCAAGATTGCCATTTTTTACTATATTTATCCTACTTATCCAAGAGCATGGGAGATCTTTCCATTTTCTGGTATCTTCTTTAATTTCTTTCTTTAGAGACACAAAGTTCTTATTACATAGGTCTTTCACTTGTTTGGTAAGCATTACCCCAAATTACGTTATGTTGTTTATGGCTATTGTAATGGGTGATGTTTCTCTGATTTTTTTCTCACCCTCTTTTTCATCTGAATAAAGTAGGGCTACTGATTATTTTGGGTTTTTCGTGTATCCTGCTAGTTTGCTTAAGGTGTTTATCTGCTGTAGGAGTTCCCTGGTAGAGTTTATTGGGTCGCTTATGTAAACTATCATATCATCTGCAAATAAAGACACTTTGACTTCTTCCTTTTCAATTTGGATCCCCTTGATCTTCTATTGTTTTCTTATAGATTTAGCTAGAACGTCAAATACAATGTTGAAGAGATATGGAGAGAGAGGCAGCCTTGTCTTGTTCCTGATTTCAGAGGAATTGCCTTAAGCTTCTCTCCATTCAGTTTGATGTTGGCTTTTGGTTTGCTGTATATTGCTCTTATTATGTTTAGGTATGTTCCTATTATCCCTGATCTCTCCAACTTTTAATCTTACTTCTTTGAACATGGTGCTTTTGGTGTCTTCTATTCTTCTTCACTAATATTTTACATAGTCATTTCTCCCTTTATTGCAGATAAATATATTTTCAGATGAGTTTATCTTTATTTTGTTGCAGTGTGTTTGTTACTCTAATTTTAGGAAAAATACAATTTTCATTAACCCTATTTTATCTTTTCCTAACTTATCCTCATCTTCTTTTTATTATGTTTCTTTTTCCCTGAATATTTAAGGGAAATTCATCTTTCCTCTGAAAATCAATCTTGTTACACACATTCTCTTATACAACTCACACCTATTTTTCAAGCTTTCATTAAATTTATGCATATGTTTCACTATGCTACATCAAATTAACCAACAAATATTCTATCAATAAAACTGCTGATCATTTGTAGAGTTTCTGTATTTAAAATTGCAAATATCAGCCAGTTGTTGGTGGCACATGCCTTGAATCCCAGCACTCTGGAGGCAGAGGCAGTTGAATCTCTGTGAGTTCCAGGCCAGGCTGCTCTACAGAGTGAGCTCCCACATATGCTCCAATACAGTTCAGAAAAACCCTGTCTCAAAAAACCAAAAAAAGAAAAAAATGTTGTAAATATCTCCTGTGGAATTTATTACCATCTACTGCACTCATCCTCAATTTGTCTGATAACTACTGCAGCTCTAGCTACACTGCTCTCTTCTTTGTTAATTATGTGTTATCTCCAAGCAATCACTTCCCTTTCCCCACAATTGTAGAGAGATTTTGTTCTTTTGAAATTTATGCTCCTCTTTCAGATATCTCATATCTACATTTTTTTTTTAATGCAGGACATAACATGATCTTTATTGTCATGAATCTGTTTAAAGACAGTTATTCTTGTCTCAAATCAGTTGTCCCATTTTGGAGATCTCTTCTCTGCTGTAAGTTCAGGTACATTGCTTTTAATGAAAATCAAACCATATTCATCCTTACTGTTTAATCTTATTTATTAAACATGTATGACTTTGTGCTTATTGATACTTTGCAAATCTATGTTGCTTTAGCAATGTTTTTGAAGATTTTATTTTAAAGACACTTCCTTAAAAAATGAATCAGATACATGTGTCTAACCATTACTAAGTCACAGTAAGTGTAAATGACCAATCTTATCATTTCCGACCTAAAAAGAAACAGGGACTTCAGAGACCAACTATAAATACAGCGAACTAGAAGGCAAGCTTGCTGTGAAATCTCCATGGATTTTATGATCTTTCCAGAAGTCCAGGAGCATATAAATGATATATCTTAATTGTTGATGTTGAAAATTTAGCTTCATCCTGTGTTTATGCACAGCATTCCTTTCCAAAAGTTTATTTTTATTATATGGGGGATTAATATTCGGCCTATGTTTTGTTTTGATCTTCAATATAGGCAAATAATTAAAACTTAAGATGCACTATCCAATGATTATAAAATACCTCAAGGCAGCTATTCACTTCAAAGCACACTTAGCTCTTTGAATTCACGCTTTGCCGTCATCTCAAGCCTATATGTCTTTTTCCCTTACTTTCCTGCCTGCAGTTAAAAGTGCTTGAAATGAAGTTTTCATCTTATTTCTTCCTCTTTTTTAATTTTTTCTAGAGGCTTGGGATTATTTAATATGAGGGTAGTTCGAAATGGTCATTATCATAATTGTTCTAACTTTACACAGTTCACCTTTTTAAAATTAAAACTTGTGGATACTCGTTTTTTGCATTTATATTTTAAGTTATATTTCTGAACTATTCATTTTATATTTTACTTTAGTTATTGAACACAACATTTAAAACACCTTATAATCTTAAACAGATATATTTGTAATAAAAGCAACAGTGTCCTGGTGTTTTTAGGCACTCAACATATGAAGTTTTTATTGCCTAAATTTCTATAGCTTTATTCATTCCATGATTTTGTTGCATAAATGTAAGCAGTTTTACATATAGTATGTAATTGTATTGTTGTTCTCAAATATAAGCATACTGGTTAGCTGATGCTCTATTGTAAATATTTCTTTGTTGCTAAATTATATAATATAGGTGAACATATCTAAGTATTTTCAAAAAAGGTTACAAAGACAAGATTTGCTTTTGTTTTGATGAAGCTTGATAATCATTTGGCAGTTCCTGGGCAATTGTATTTCAATATACTGTGAGTTGCATTGTACTGAAATGGAATTAAGGAAAACAAATTTTGTTCAGTAAAGGAATAGTAAAGACAATAATTATCGTGGTAAATAAGGATCAGGATAAACAAATAGGCTGAATAGATGTTTATTCAGGGAGAAATAACTTACAACCTAGACGGATGAACACCAGGAAATTCAACCCGATCCTCTCCTGTCCGAGTCACGCCAGAGAGCGCCTTTCCTCGCCCCCTCTGACCTCCTTCCACAGGTCACTTCTGCCCATGGCTCCACCCCTCAATGGGCATGGTCAGTGCCACAGAACTATCTCACTACAATTCCCTTTTTAGTCTAAAGAAAAGATTTAGGCTTAATACAAAACTATATACAAAACAGTGAATAACAAGTGTGCTCTAAGAAAAGGAAAATTGAGAACAAAATGACCTACATATCTAGTCCTAGGGTGAGGGCATAATGGAGTTTACAATAGAGTTGTCCTAAGCTGGAAAACGTAAGTCTAGTACCTAATATATCTAACCAGGACGAGAGAATAATAGTTGTGATAGTTTAATCTTCAACCTCATCCAGACCTGAGAAGGAAATTAACAATACTAGAGTAGACAGGAAATGCGAATGGACAACTTCCAAACGGTGCAGCAAGGACAGAAGCAGCAAGCCACCTGAACAGTCACCCTAGGTCTCACAGCCACGTTGGTACACCCAGATTTGGCTAAGGCCAAGAGAACTTGACAGACCACAACAACAACAGGGAGGTAGAATGGCTGTCTTACCCTGACTTGGCAAGGTCAAGCAGTCTTCTATATTTGTCCCCTGCAAACACATAGGACTGCATGTCCAAATCAGTGGTCAAGGTGGGGGCAATTCTTTGCCCAACAGGCCATTAGCTGAGGCGAGATTGAACTCCAGCAGGAGCAACAACAGTGTCCAACATATTTTCGGGAAAGTGTACGGTGCTGTCAGGAGCAACAGTGTCTCATGTGAATGGAGTACTAATATAAAACATTTAAATGTCATGTTCTGCATGTCTATGAAGTGATTGAAGATTAAGCATCTATATCTGACTAATCTCATAGGTACAGGAAATGTGAGTGAAGACAATCTGTAATACTCGGGAACTTAGCTAAAAAGACTGATTAAAACTTCCCTGAGTAAAGCAGGAACTAATACTTAAACGATGGGAGATGTCATTCTGTATGTTTCTCATACTGGTTAATAATAAAGCACTGTTGGCCAATAGGAAAGGAAGATAGGAGGGACTAGGAGACAAGGAGGAAATAGGAAGTAGGAAGGAGGAGCCAAGGTGGAGAGTCTGGAGAGAGCAGTATGCGGCAGCCGGCTCTGGGTAAGATCACGTGGAAATACATAGATTAACACAAATGGGTTAATACTTAAGACAGAGCTAGCCGATAAGAAAGTAGTAACTGGCCAACAGTATAATATCAAATACAGAGTCTCTGTGTGTTATTTGGGGCCAGCGTGGCAGCAGGACAAGACCAGGCGGCAGGCGGAAAAACCGAACTCTTTACAAATAATTATATTAGAACTTAACAAAAGGCAAAAATATGCATGATCTAATAGCTTTAAAATTATACTAAAATTGTTAACTATTAACAGCCACCACCTCATTCTTAAGACTCTAAACCTGAAATATGATTAAGAAAATCAAGTCAATTTCAAGATTGTTATCATTCATAAACTAAGGTTATGCTTCAGTGACAAAGTTACAAGTAGAGTGAGAGATAGGTTATTATATTCAGAATAGAATAGAAAGGAGTCATACTACTCTATATCTATTTACACGTTAATAACAGCTATTAATAGATAAAACTTTTATGACACCTCCAATATTTGGGAAAATGCAAAAATGCTTTCTTTTCCCTCCAATTTTTCTAAATGGGCATTATTGTACAGGAAAATATAATAATAAAATATTGTTATAGCTAAAATTTACAAATGCTAAAAAAAGTTGAAATGCTCTGAATTCTAAATTAGGTCTAGGCTAGAAAAGAATGATGTCCAACTCAAATTAGTCCTAGGCAGGATACCAATGCTGTTCAACCCATGTTTTGTCTTGTACCAAACTGTGTTATCTGGAGCACAGAAAGCACTTTCCTCTGTTCCCTTTTCCTATTTGTATTTTGGTAAACCTCATTGCTTTTAGTTTTCAACTACCAAGAAATAGTTTTTCCTTTAATTTCCTATTTAAAAATCCCAACAGTAAAAAGAAATCTAAAGGCTTATTTGTTTACCAATATTTTCATAGTAATTTGTATACATAATAAGCTCAAGGTCCAATTATTCAGATTATAGGCAGAGAAATCTAGGATTCTTTCCAATAAGTTTGATACTATACTGAATTTACTTGTTGAAGAAATAATAAGCAGCAGAAGGACCTGTACCTACATATATATTTTGCAGGGAAACATGTTTTTCAAATAGACCATTACCTTTTTCAAATAGACAATAGAGACAATACCTAGGTATAGCTACCATTAAATATTAGGTTGATGCAACCAAATCCTAATTTTGATGTTATCCTGTCCAATGCCCTACTAAGCTTAAATTTACAATTTAAATTCATGAATTGAAAAAAATTGTTCTTGAAATACTATTAACATTTCTCTCCACTACTCAGTGCTATGTTTCAGGAGTCATTCTGTGCAAAAAAAAAAAAAAAAAAAAAAAAAAAAAAAAAGTAAGTAAAAGCATATATAAAGCACATATAAAATCTTGCATACATTTGAGAGCATTATAATGTGAGAGTAAGGAATAAAAAAAAATCATACTGTAAGGATTCAGGCATTATGCTAGCCTGCCCCTGTCACCTGGCAAAATGCACTCAGTTCAGCCCAGAGTTTCATGGTTTCATAGTTGCACACAGGTGCAAAGGACAGTTTAAAAGACAAACCTGCACCCACTTACAATCTGTTTTTGCGCTCTCTCTCTCTTTCTGTCTCCTCTCTCTTGCATGCATGCTCTTTCACTCTCAACCTCTCACCACTCTTCCCTTCTGTTCTCGGTGTCTCTATGTCTCTATTCCCTCTCCCTCATTCCCCCTTCTAAATAAACTTCTCATTTAAGAACTGTTTGGCTGGTGTGTTATTTCCTCCACCTCGGTCACCCTCACCTGTTGTGGAATTTGCTAGGCTCTCCTAGTTGGTTGTCCCTTATCTTGGGATTCCCACAAGGGACAGCATCCTTTCCTCTTCTCCACCTTTCTCCAATTTTATCCTATAACCTATAACTCATAACCGTAACAAAGAAACATTAACAAAGGAACAACACATACAATGCATTAAAATATTAACTATTTATTTTAATAAACTGAATATAACTAAGAATGCTTTTATCTAAACACTGAATTTGAAAGTTTTTCATGGAATAAACAAAATATGTAGGGGGGCGCAAGTCATGGGTTCTATATATAAGTATGTTGGGGTAAAAAGCTTTATAACAGTGAAGTGATTTGTCACAACCATCAGGGGAAGGAGCCTTTCACCTACATATTTATTCACTGAGAGGAAAGATGGTAAGCTATCATGACAGTAGTCCAGTAAATAAGGAAAGAAACCCCATCCAAACACAGCTGGAACAAGTTTGATGGTCTTTGTACCTTCAGAGGTACATATTGTTTCACTACATTTTTTTTTTCAGTAAAGGTGGGGTGAGCTCTTTCATAGTCATCAATTATAGTACAAGTCCACACAGAGACCATTCTCATGTCCTGTTGATTAAGGAAAAAAAAAATGTCCTCAGTTGCTTGTTCTCGTCCTATAAGGTCATGTTAACCATAGCAATGCTTCAAATCTATGTTTGTTAGAGATTGTTCCAAGATGCAATATGATGCTACATTTCCAACCCTTTGAAACAGCCAGGTGTGTGGGTTAAAAAAATCAAATAAAAACAAAACAAACAATAGCACAAAATGTACCAGTCACTAAGAAGACATCACAGACCAACTAGAATATGAAACTTTTGAAAATAACAAAAGCACATTAGAAAGTTGACACTGTCAATGGAAACCTCTTATTCTATTACTAACAAATTATTATGAAGACAGTTATCTCTAACATGGGAAAGATAAACTCATTTTCCCTACAGAAATACAAAAAGAGTCACATATACTTTTGCATTTCTTTCCAACACACAAAATTTATCCTCCAAGTTTAGTATGGATATTAGATTGCATAAAGAAATCTAAAATTATTGCTTATGTTTCACCAAAATTAGTAGTTATGGTATCTTTAATGGATATCATACTAGACTAAATGATTTTAGAATTAATTTGAGGCAAAAAATAAACAAAAATCTTAGAATATGATTAAATTTAAAGGAAAAGAAACCATTCTACTGGAAATATATTATGTGACTATTATAAAATAGACAGCCTAGAGGGAGCCATTATAGGTTAAGAGAAATCTGGCACTAGGGAAATGTACAGAGATCTACAAGGATGACACCGACTAACAATCTAAACAATAGTGGAGAGGCTACCTTAATTGCCCTTTCCTGATAATGAGATGGATAAACTAACTTACAAGCCATCCTAGAACCTTGACTTAGTAGCTGCTGGCAACATAAGCAGACATCCACAGCTAAACCTGAGCTTAACTCTTGGAATACAGTTGCAGACAGGTAGGAGTGATAAGAAAAGAGGTCAAGACCAGGCTGGAAAAAACCCACAGAAACTACTGATCTGAACTACTTGGAGTTCATGGACCCCAGTCTGATAGGTAGGAAACCATTATAGGAATGACCCAGATTCCCTGAATGTGGTGTTACTTGGGAAGTCTGGGCTGTCTATGGGGCCTCTGGTAGTATATTAGTATTTATCCCTAGTATAGGAACAGACTTTGAGAGCCCATTCCACATAGAGGGATACTATACTCTCTCAGTCTAGAAACATGGAGGAGGGACTAGGGCCTGCTTCAAATTATATGACAGACTTAAAAAATCCCCCATGGAAGGAAGGACTCATCCTCCTTGGAGAGCAGAAAGCAGAAAGCAGATTGGATGGAAGTTGTTGGGGGGAACAAGGAAGGACAGGAGGGTAAAGGAACTGGGATTGACATGTAAAACAAGCTTGTTTCAAATTTAAATAAAAATATATTCAAAATCTTTAAATATTAAAATCATATTTCTTCTACTCTACACTGTAATAAATTACAATTGTATTTTTGTACTTCCTTTATAGATAGTTCCAATTTTCTTTTAAAAAAAGTGTCAGTGTTTATGCATCACTGATTAATTTAATGTAAAAATAATATTAAATAAATTATAAAAGAGGAGCCAAGAAAATTACAACATGCGTATGTATATTCCCAGAAACAGGGAGGCAGAAACAGGCAGATATCTTTGAATTTGAGAACACTCAGAGTACTTAGTATGTATTAGGCCAACCATGACACAGACATATAATTAAAAAAGATGCTTTATGCTTTGAATACTTTATACTATCTTTAATCTTATTGTAGTACTTTTTGGGGAAGAAAGTGAAGACTAAATTATGTAGGCTCTTTAAAGTAAAACAAATTATTTATTTGAATATCATATTTTAATTTTATTGTATCTGTTAAATTCATGGTAAATCTCTGCTTTTAACCAGAAATGAAGTGTACGTGATGAGCTTATTTTTGTTAATGGATATATATATATATATATATATGTGTGTGTGTGTGTGTGTGTGTGTGTGTGTGTGTGTGTATGTGTGTGTATGTATATATTGACTATATTTAATAATTCCATCATGTTCTAATGGAATTTTAGGAAGTTGGTAACAAAAGGAACAGTTTGTCTTTAATTTTAACTTTCACATAGAGCTATGCTTTCTCATGTCCATTCTTTTTAATGTGCATATAGGACATTTGAGAAAGTGGGAAATCAGAAGCAAAGCAAAATCCTAGGATACATTTCACATCTTTATAGATAAATTTGTGTCTTCTTTACTTTTATCAAGAAGCTTTTGTTGCCAGGATGCAAATATAACGTTATCTCTACTGACATTGATTCATGATGTATGTCTTCTGTCATTTCAAGAATAGAATGCACAACTTTGTAACTAGAGTCTTTTCACTGCAAATGACCTTTAATCATAATGAAAAAAAAATAAATAAAAACACTGACACATAATAACATTTCCACATTCCTTTGTTGAAAGTATCAAAGGAATGTCTAAGTTCTATGGTTTGAGTATCACTTAATATATGTAGCTAATAAGCATATTCTAAAGCACATTTATCCATGTTTTATTTACTGTTACTCTATACAGTGCCTATATTCAATTGAGATAACTTTGCAAAATGATTTATTCTTACTTCCATAATCTTTCACTAAAGCTGTGGTTCTACTTATGTTTATGAACCCTTTTGGTTCATATCATATATTCTGCAAAGGCAGAGGCAGATGGATCTCTGTGAGTTTGAGTCCAGCCTGGTCTACAGAGCTAGTTCCAGGACAGACTCAATAGCAATACAGAGAAACCCTGTCTCAAAAAACCAAAAAAAAAAAAAAAAAAAAAAAAAAAAAAAAGAGAGAGAGAGAGAGAAAGAGAGAGAGAGAGATTGAAAAAGAGATACTTATATTACATTCATAATAGTATCAATATTACAGTTATCAAAAGCAGTGACATAATTATATGTTTTGGGGGGGTCACCACAACATGAAAAACTGTATTAAAGGGTCCCATCATGGGGAAGGTTGAGAAACACTGCACTAAAGTGTAATGCTTTATGTACTTCATGATGCTGTTCTTTACACATATAAAAAGATAACAAAGACTGCAGTGGAAATACTTATAAGCCAGTAATTCACACATGATATAGGAATAGCTGAAATGGCTTAGGTATACATATAATATGCATTACATTATTTTAATTAATTCAATATAAATATATAAATTAACAAACCAGTGGTGGCCAGATGCCATCTTTATAGTCGGCAAGTATCACATGAATAACACCTAACCAATGTTTGTATTTCACATTTTTTCTGTGGATATAATGTGACTTACAGTATTTTTATGAAGATTAATATTGTTTTAGCTTAATATTAAATAAGTCTAATAATTACCATACCAGATTAGTCTTCACTTGAAGTGATAATTGAATAGTATTTTAATAACAATAGCCAGTAACTTAAATACAACCTATAAATTATTATTCAATCTATCCATTTATCTATCTTGAATCTATCTTCTACCATTTATCATCTACGTAGCTATCCAATTATGAAATCACAGCACATTTATAATATATGAGATTGTGAATTGTTTTCAATTAATTAACAAAGTGGTCTATTTCAGGAAAATAAATAAATACATTTTATATGTAGAAGTCAGTCATCCTTTGGAGGCTAAGTCCAATTTGATACTCTAGAATCCACTCTGTTTAACCAAGTTGAATTCTGAGAATGGTAACTCAAACTTCTGTCAAAACTACTACAAGCTGCAGAGTACACGATTCTAAATGCATTGCTCTTCTCCACATACCATCTGCACCTGTGTCTATGGTGAATTGCCCAAGGAAAATGTAAGTACACTGGGTGGAAGATAGCATAGAAAGAAAGAATAAACCTCAACTTAGAGCAATTTGGCATAGCTGCATACAGCTGGGAAAGTGAAAGCAGCAGATGGGTTATGTTGACTTCCTGAAATCAGAAATGAGAAGCCTTATATCTAACAAAACATTTGCATTGCTCTAAGGGAAAAAATACCACGAAGTCTGAAAATTATAACTAGAAAATCATCAGGTGGCACTCATGAATCTGAAGAAGGACAACCATATAATTGGAAAGGATTCTATGAGTGCAGTTGCAGAAACTTCCCATATTGTTTTTCTACAAAAATAGTGTTAGTGTAGAAGACCATTTTAGCTACATGACTTTTCTCATTCATCTATGTATTATACAGATTCTTGCATTTATACCACTAAAGCTAAATATCTAATAAAAATGAAAGATTGGTAGTATGCATAGATTTATGTTTACTTTTCTATTTTTTCCTAATGTGCTACTATGTTCTAATACTAGAAGAATAATGGAAACTGCCTGATACTTGACAAATGAAATTTAAAGAATTATTTAATAATTATCTTTTAAAGACTTATTAATAATCTCTAGAAGTCCCATTCCAGATATTGATGTAATTTGTAATACCAAGCATTTGTTATGGTTATGTTATTTCTTCACAAAATGAAATGTTAAGCTACAAATCTCTGAATATATATATATATATACACACACACACACACACACACACACACACACACACAAATGCATATATACACACACAAATATATATGTGTGTGTGTGTATGTCTATGTGTATGCCAAAGAGCTATGCCAAATTAACCTAAATATTTAATCAAGCTCATGTTGTATGCATACATATGTCCTCATACAAAATGAACTACATTAAATTGCTGTGGAATGAAATCTTAATGCATAACGTTGTTATCCTTAACTCAGCAGATAATAAAGCCTACACAGTCTTGTAAAATATTTTTACAAATGCAGTTTCAGGAATCTAAATGTTTCTTCTACATTATCGCCTGATACTCCATACACTCCAGAATGTAAACATTATTGAATTCCCTTCTACTTTGTTGGCTTGAATGTTGTGAACTGCTTAGGGTTGTGAAAGGACCTAAATGATAGAGTCCAAATGCTAAGTACTTTCCTACCCTTCTTGTGTCCTCACTGACATAATTTTGTTTTAGTTTTTTGTTTGTTTGTTTTTTTTCTAAGTAACTTGAAATTCTATTCAAGAATAACTCTACTCACACTGAGAAGAAAATGTAGAGTTTATATGACTGCTTCTATAATAAAATGTGTCAAAACACCTATTTGGCAAATTAGTTTGTATTCCACTACTGCCCATCCTTGTTTTAATGGTCATTTGGCTGTCTCGAGTCTGAATCTCTACCCATTTGAAACTGTTTAGTTCTTGATAAAATTGCTCTGCTGTTCTTTCTGAAATGCTTCAAATGGGCAATCATTTGTCAAGGTGATTTTAAGATACTGAAATAGGGGGGAAAGCCAGCAAAATTTGTACTTTGTGAAGAGAAAAAAAAAAAAAAAAAACCCACTTTGAACTGTCAAACATTGCTATCAGAAAGAAGAGTACTTTTTTCCAAAGGGTGTTAGAGTGTTCTTATTTTAATATTTATAAGAGGCCAATTGCCATTTTTAAATTTTCAAATTTAATTTGGTTTAAAATTATCATAATAATGAATGTTTTAGAAACATGCAAAATAAATTATTCTGCAAAGTTAAAGTAGGCTGAAATATTTTTTCTCATAAATATTTCTTTAAATATCTGAATTTTCATTGTCTTTTGTTATTTAATATTGACCTTAGCATGCAAATGTATGTAAGACAATATCAAGGTAGAATTGAAATTCCTTTACCTTTTATTGAAAGCTGCTAATAGAGAAGAGAAAGTCAATATAAGACCAACCCAATGCCTTTATACATTAAGACCACCATAGCAACTATGATAAAAATGCAGTAATGCACTTATATATTAACAAAAACCAATAGCTTTATTTTAATATTTTTGTCTTATTTTACCTATTGACTACAGTTCCCTCTCCCTGCCTCCCTTCCTCCCAATCACCCTCCCATCACATTCCTGCACCACCTTGCCACTCCCACAAGGAGGGTAATGCCTTCCAGGAGGAATCAACAAAATCTGTCAAGTCATTTGCAGTAGGCACTAGGCCCTCCCTCCTGCCTCTAGGCTAAGGGACTATCCCTCCAGATGGAATGTTCTTCCAAATTCCTTTTGTGCTCCAGGGATACAACCTGGTTCCACTGCCAGAGGTCCCTTAGACTGCCCAGGCCTTCAAATTGAGACCCACATTCAGAGGGTCTGAGTTGGTGCAGTGCTGGTTTCCCAGGTCTCAGTATATGGGGTCCATGAGATCCCCCTTGTTTAGATCACCTGTCTCTGAGGGTTTGTGTAGCCTAGAAGGTGTGGCACATTTACACAATGGAATACTACTCAACTGGGAAAAAAATGGAATCATGAAATTCCAGGGAAATGGATGGAACTTGAAGTAACCATCCTGAGTGAGGGAACCCAGTCACAAAAAAGAGGAACATAGTATGTACTCACTCATATCTGGATTTTAGACATAGAGCAAAGGATTACCAGCCTATAATTTACACCTCCAGAGGAACTGTGATACAAGAAGGAACCTAAGAAACTCATACAAGGTCCCTCACAGAAGGGGAAAGGAATAAGATGTCCTGAGCATATTGGGGGGGTGAGTGAGAGAGAGAGAGAGAGAGAGAGAGAGAGAGAGAGAGAGAGAGAGAGAGAGAGAGAGATACCATAAAATAGGGAACCATTATAGGTTTGAAGAGAAAACTGATGCTAGAGGAATGTCCAGATTCCTACAAGGATGATCCCAACTAACATTCTGAGCAACAGTGCAAAGATAATGAGATTGATGACTAACTTATCCACCATTATAGAGACCTCATCTAGGAGATGATGGAAACAGAAGTAGACACCCCCACAGGTAAACACTGAGCTGAACTGGAATAAAGATGCAGAGAGGAAGGAGTGATAGGAAAATGGGGACAAAACCAAAAGCCTTCTAATGGATATATATCCACTAAAAGTGAAGGAATTCTCCTCTGGAATTGTAAATCTATCCTAACACGGAGGATTGTGAGATAATGGATCTTAGAGGAGAATATAATATTGATCAATTGCCTTAATTGTGCATTGTATAATTCCTTTACTGCATGCTGAATATTGTTCCTTATACACATATCATGTGTAACACATCTATTCAATGGAACTTTTTTTTCTTTTTACACTTTTTCTAATGGAATTTATTAGGAAATTCAAACTACTTATAGCACAAAGATTTAACGACTATGGGGTATCTAGTCCCAATCATCACATTACAATGTTGTTGTTGTTATAATTGTTGTTATAAGTCACATTGCCATTTGAATTATTCAAAAAATATAAGCATAGTCAGTGAGAAAGGAAAGCAAACAAGTGTATATTACTACCATGTAAATAGGAAATAAACTGTTAAAATAACTTTAATTCTGTTAGTTTACCAAATATATTCCTGGAACAACTGCACCTACTGTCCCACGCTACCGTCTCACCAGCAAGAACGATGCGGCACACTCAGGATCCTTCTGCAGTAAAACTTTAATGCATCTTGAGAGGGAGAGCATAAGCTTACAGAGCGGAGACCCCAAACATCCAAAATCCAACCCTTATATAGGTTTACAACCTTCACCTGGGATGTATCACCTCCTGATTGGCTGCAGCCCATTGGCCCATATGACGCCATGGGAGAGGCAGAGGCCAAGGGAGGGAAAATCACCCTGCACCTGCGTACTGACTTGTTTATTCTCAATGCCAGCTGGATGCAGGTGCCATCTTGTAATGGAGGATGCAGGGACGGCTCCCTACTACCTACCATATGAATACTATATTATTTCAGGGGAAAAAAAAGAACAGAAAAAATTGATGGTTTTATACTGCTGATACACATTGTGTGAATTTATAACATTGTTCACACTATCCTTTGATCGATGTATGTCCTCAAATTCGAATTTACAACATCAACATATAAATAGTGTATGCAATTATATATGCACGCATGTAAAAATCTCTAAATATCTGCTAATAAATACTACAATATATGATCTGCTGATTTGAAATACAAATAGCCCACCTCCAGAGATCCCTGAATTTGAACACTTGGCTCTGTTTGTTTTGCCATTTCCAGAAGAACAAATAATGCATTTTGGCATTGATACTTAGATGGAGGAGCTCTCCATCAAAGTAGATGGGCTTTGAACTTTTATGTTCTGGCTCCATTTCCTGCTGTCTTTCACAGCTGTGAAGGTATAGAAGTGTTGGGAAATTTAAGTACTTATCCCTTACAGCTCTCTTCTCCCCAGCTGGATAAAGAACTTCCGTGCAAACAAAGTTGAGCAAACAAGGTTGTTTCCAAAACTTTCTGGCGCACAGTGCAGGTGTGCCTTGACCACCAGGTGTGGGTAGTACATGACTTCCTCCTATGCTTAGCTCATCCCATGGCTAAGTCCATTACTCTCTGTAATAAACAGTGGTGGTGGCAGCAGCTTCTTCTTAACTTATTGTGGTGGTCTGTTAAGTGTTTCAATCCTGACACCCTCCGCCAAGCTTGGTACTCTGGCTGCGCAGGTGGGCACATAAGTGATGTGCTCATCCTGCTTCCTGAATATCATGCATTCTTCAACATGACGAGCTATATTTCTGCAGGAAATATAACTCAATATAAAAAGTATCTCCAAATGTCTAGGTCATGGAATTTTATCACAGCAACATAATATTAATAATGAAATCTTAATAATTAATTTTGTTCTAAAACCCCAGCTTATGCGACATGTTCTATTGACATCAGTAATTTTCATCATCCCTTACTTTTATTCCTCAGCACTTGGTAATATTGTATTTTTAAAGTCTTTCTTGACTATTTCTCATCCTCTATATTCTTTGTTTATTTTTCTGCTTCCATTTTCCTTTGGATTTTCATATTTTTTCAAAAGCTTGCCTTTTTATTCAGCTCTTTCTGTTTGTAATTAGTTTCTTTGACACACTAATGTTTTACATATAAATATTCTACTTTTTTTGGCTGAGGCTTGTGATACACTACTTTCAGCAGCTTTAATACATTTTTTTTTATTTTACAGGTATTTAATTTCCTTTGTTGTGTAGATAGTAGTTATCATTTCATTTTACTTTACAAAGTACTTGTCAAGAGAATAATTAAACATGTTTGTGTACTGTTAAGAACTAAGACAAAAACATTTCTAGTGCTCTAATTTGAACAAAGAATCATTGACTTTTGGGCCCTTTCAACAGAATCTATTAAATTGTTTGTTGAGAATGTTTATGAGTCAACATATCAGTATATCTTATTCCATTCATGTTCTTTATAAATTCATAACATAATCACCGATATAAAGGAACATAATATACTAACACAAATATCATAGTAAACTTATTTTGATAGTAGATAATGTTATGTGAAAACAGATTAGTGGTTATTTTCACCTTTTTAAATCTAAAAATATTTTTAATAAATAATGTACCTATTACTGGTCTGATATGTAATTTAGATTCTTATTTTTAACAGGAGTAAAAGAAACCCAAATTAACCTGTGAGAAAATACTTATCTTAATCAGAGTAATTACTTCCATATCTGGGAAACTAACTCTCTAATATTACACTCAGAGCTGAAAAATATCTTTTAATAAGCCCAATTAAAAAATCAGAAGAAATATAGTATGTTATAGATTGATGCCATAAATGGAGGCCTGGCTCTAGGTCAAAAATATCACCCCAATTAAAGCAATACTGGAGAGAATACCTTCAATGTCCTTTGCCTATAGTGAGACTGATGACTACCTTAAATGCCATCCTAGAGCCTTCATCTAGTAGCAGAAGCAGAGATCTACAGCTAAGCACTGAGCTGAACTCCTAGAATCCAGTTGCAGAGAGGGAGGAGTGATGAGCAAAGGGGTCAAGGCCATGCTGGGGAAATGCACAGAAACAGCTGACCTGAGCAAGTGGGAGTTCACACACCCCAATCTGACAGCTGGGGAAACAGCATAAGACTAAATCATATGCCCTGAATGTGGTTGTCAGTTGGGGCATCTGGGCCTCTGGCAGTGGGACTAGTATTTATCCCTAGTGCACAACTGGGCTTTGGGAGCTCATTCCCTGTGGAAGGACACTCTTTTAGCCTATATACACTGGGGAGAGCCTAGGTCCTCTCCCAAATGATGTAACAGACACTCCTTCCCTTAGGAATGGGTGAGGGATTTGGAAATGGTATGTAAAATAAGATTGCTTTACTTTAAGAAAAAAAGAAAATTTTAGCATCATCATCCTTTATGATTCATGTAGCCTAGTGTATAAATCCACACTTCTTTATTACTACATATAATTTCATATTGTATATTATGTTTCAAAGATAATTAGCTGATATTAGTATTGGTTTTAGTTACAAATCTTTGCATATTTAGACATGTGGATTCATATAAGAACATAACAACTTGATTATTCAAAACTTTTAGTATAATACATGTACAGAAATTTTGAAATAGGATACTATACATTATTTTATTTTCACATACTATATTTCTTCTCCATTGCATTGATCATGAATAATGATGAAAAATTTTGGAAAATTTCATTATACTGGACATAATCAATACTTTGAGAAGTAGTTCTAACAAACAAAAAATGAAAACAAAAATCAGTAAATTATAACAATATTTATTCAAATTAAAACTTTATTTATAATTGTTTAGGAATGCAGTGATTGTTTTGTGATTAAGCCTAAGATCCAATGCAATCTGTTCATAAATGTATATATTTTCACTTAGGATAAAAGGCAACCATTAGTGAATTAACCTAAGATCTGAAGCCTTCACTAAATCAAATAGATACTATACAACACTGATAAATAGCTTTTGAATTGTACATGATTTTTCTTTCTTAAACAGCTCATAAGTCATTTGGAGTGTTGTTAGCAATTGAATAAATATCAAAAACTATGTGTCTCTAAAAACTTCTAATAGCCAGTCTTCTTTAGGACATATATGAAGATAGCCATACCCTTTCATTTTTTCTTACAGCCTTCAATCTTTTGAATGAGAGATTTGCTAAGAAAACAATTATTGTCTGTAGAGAGGTGGTATTATCATCCCTGTAATATTTCATCATCACACTTTCCTCCTTATCATAGTCTAAAATATGCTTACCAGTTTAAGATATTAATAATTCTATAATCTGCACCTATATTTTATTGATATTGTTTGATCAATTGTTTTCTAAATGTTTGTCAATCATTTAATCATATCAATACACCTCCCTTACACTCAATAACTTACTTATAAAACATAACTTATAAGACATAACTAGATATATAACAAGCAAGCTAAGCCTCTTCCTGAATGTTTGTACTTACTTCATATGCCAAATCTGTTGTTCTGTCTTTTATTTCTAAAAATGTCATTCATTTTTTTCTAACTCCTACTCAATGTTGTCTACTACAATCCTTGTTTTTTAGCATTAGTTATTGGGGTTATTTTTTATTTATTTTTCATTTATTTATTTTGTTTTTTTCAAGACAGGGTTTGTCTGTATTGTTTTGGAGCCTGTTCTGGAACTGGGTAGACCAGACTGGCATTGAACTCACAGAGATCTGCCTACATCTGCCTCCACAGTGCTGGGATTAAAGGTGTGTGCCACCAATGCCTGGCTCCATGTAGAACTTTTATTTAGCAATAAAAAACATGTTCAGTTCCTCATCTGTATACTTTTGACACTTGCAAATTATTATATCTGCTCTCTCTCTAGCATTTTTTCTTCTTGGAAAAACATGACAGTACAAATTCTGAAACATGAGTGTTTATATAATATTGTGGGATCAGCTCACACAGAAATTGCCTTCAAAAAAAATTGACTTACATTGTGGAGAAATCAGAGTAGATTAAGGGCATGTGTTAACTTCTATTTCTTTTAAACTAAAAAATAAATGCAACTTTTACTATTCTAAGTATCAAGTGCAAAAGGGATTTAATTTCAATTTTCAATTTTGTGGCTCACGTCACAGTAATAGAATTACTTCCGCAAATTTTCATTCAAAAAAGTAAGCACATACTTTCTTATACATGTGAGTCAAGAAAGAATAACAGAAAAAAGTGTTTCACAATTGGGTATTAATCATCAGTTGAAATGTCAGTATTCATAAAAACAACTTTCTTTTTTTTTAATTTTTTTAAAAACAACTTTCTGTAATATTTTGAGAAATATTTTGAGAAGAACAACAGGATCAACTGTTCCCAAAAAGAATTTAGGAAACAAATTTTCAACTAAATCTCTTCCTTACATCCAAGTCTTTTGTGTGGGGACTTAGATCTCAATATAATATCTATATTGTTTTATTACAGTGATTATATGAATTAGTTCACTAAATGTTCAAATATAGCATTAAATGGAAATAAATTGGGGACTATTGGCACATTTTTACAGTTTTAACTTCCTGAGTTTCTAAGCATAGTCAAAATAATCACTAGTTTTTTTCCTTGTCATTTTTCTCCTCCACCTACCATCTGTCTATGAGTAGCCATCACCATCGTGATCTTTATCTCTGTCATCAGGAGACAGGTATTTCACTAATTTTTTTACCTTACTCCTTGATACAGGATGGAAGCTGGACTATCATAAATGATCTAACATATATATTAATTTAAAATACAAGTCTTCTTCTCAAACATCTGTCTAATCTGTGTCCTACATTATTAACTGACATTGGTATTACTTGATGTGTTCATACAAACTGTAACATCTGGATGCATAAGCTGGTGACCCTATTGAAAAGGATGTATTTGGTGATTTTAGAACCAGCCCTTTATAACATTTATTAGCATATAAGTGATGTGACACTAGATAGATATTTGGAGTTTATTTATATTTATGGTTGCTACAATAAAAATAATTAGAAAAAATGTGAATATGAATGTAATTTTCTGTAATTAGTGATGTATTTTTACATTTCTTGAAATGTAATTTTCTGCTATTTTCTGAAGATGATAGAGAAGAATAGTGGATTATGGGAAAAAAGGAGTTGGTAGCTGTTTTGGAGGAATAGAGGGAGGGGAAACTGGATGGAATATATTGTATGAGAAAAAAACTCTATTTCAATAAATAAACCAACTATTGTATAAACAAATAAGGTAGTATATTCAGCTTTAGCAATGATCATAGCTACTTACAAATAATTTTAGAATTTTATAAGATGGTAATATAAATAGCTGAGAAAAAAAATGTTTTCACTCATCAGGATTGAAATCAGCAGAATCCAATTAGTTATCAGTTTTTCATTTCTTAATAAGTTATATCACAAGAACAGATGCTAATATTATTAAGATTATTTGTACTATGCCCCTCTGTAGAGAATTATATAAGGAAATTATGTCATGATTTGTGATTTCAGCCATTACCAGTATATTGAAGGAAAATTGTAAATTTGAAGTAAATCTCGGCCACATAGTAACATTCTTTCTTTTTAACTTCTTTTTTTTATTTATTCTTTGTGGCTTTTACATCATACATCTCTATTAATTAATTTCCCCTTCCCTTCATAATTGCCCTTGCAACCCCAATAACCCTCCAAAGAAATAAATAAAATTTAAGAGAAAAAAAAAGAACAGAGGAAAAAAAAAAAAGATTTTACAAAAAGATTGATGCTGTAGTCTGGTACAGTGAATCACTCAGTAAATCCTTTTGTTCATATATATTTACTTGCACATGTTCATTTGTAAAGGGTCTTTGTTCGGGTTTACAGCCTCTGGCTTCTGTTCATATTTATTTATTTATTTATTTATTTATCTTATTTTATATATCGATCTTAGTA
Source organism: Phodopus roborovskii (assembly GCF_943737965.1). Lineage (NCBI taxonomy): Eukaryota > Metazoa > Chordata > Mammalia > Rodentia > Cricetidae > Phodopus > Phodopus roborovskii. Next base: position 28,427,913 of record NW_026126410.1, read on the forward strand.
CCCTCTCCCTCCCTCCCATTCCCCCCCTGATCACCCTCACATCCCATTCCCACCCCACATTCCACAGGGAGGGTGGTGCCTTCCAGGAGAAGTCAACAAAATCTATCATGTCATTTGGAGTAGGGACTAGGCCCTCCCTCCTGCCTTTAGGTTAAGGGAGTATCCTTCATGGGGAATGTGCTCCCAACGTCCTTTTGTGCACCAGGGATACATCGTGGTTCCACTGTCAGAGGTCCCTTAGACTGAAACCTATACTTCTGATGGTGGGCCTTCACTAGGGCTCCTCTTGGATTTCCCATTTTTTCCCTGAGTTATGGAGATCCTGCAAATTTGGGTCTGCAGAACGTGCCTCTTCTCATGCTCCTGTAAATCATGAATGGAGTGGATGTTGGAATGTACCAACTCACAACCATGGTTCCAGATATGGAAGATGGTGAACTATGTCTGGGCAATGGAGAAGCTATGGGAAACTGATGGATGTCCTTAGTGGTCCTAATGTGCAAACTGGTCATCTAACATAGATATAGCAGCAGAAGTCTAATGTATCTATCTAGTAGCTGGTTTTCTCTGTTGGCTCCTTCAGGATAGTTTCTGCTTTATCATAGACACAAAGACACAGTTTTAACCAGTAAAGGAAGTAATTAAAGGTCTTGGACCAAAAACGTGCTAACCATAATAGCTTAAAAAACTAGTAATTACCTTCTAACTGAGACCCATATTTAGTCTGTCTCTGTCCAATGCTGGTTTCCAGCTGGCTGGGGGTCCGTTAGCTTCCCCTTGTTCAGGTCAGCTGTCTATGTGGGTTTCTATAGCCCGGTCTTGCCTCCAATTTCTTATCTGCAACTGGATTCCAGGAGTTCGGCTCAGTGTTTAGCTGTGAGTGTCTGCTTATGTTTCCATCAGCTATTGTGCAGTTTTAAAGGACCTCTGATAGTGGAACCAGGATGTATCCCTGGTGCACCAAAGGACTTTGGGAGCACATTCCGGAAGGAGGGACACTCCCTTAACCTAGGGGAGGGTTGATTCCTCCTGGAAGGTATATCACCCTTCTTGTGGAGTGAGGGAGGGGATGGAATGGGAGGTAGTCTGCAGGCATGGGAGGGAGGTAGAGGGAACTGGGATGATTATTTAAAATAAGAAAAAAGTAATTTAAAAAGGAGAGAAAAAATAGTAATTACAATTAGCAAGGAGATCAATCAACTAGAAGTTGTTCTAAGACTGTGAAATGAAATAGACCCCAGGGACCAGCAAAGTATAAGGAGAGAAATGACTCCCTCAAATAATCACCTGATCAGCACACATGATTTACGGCATGCATTGATGCTCCCCCACACAATAAATAAATAAAAAAATGTGATAATAACAAATAGTTTGCATAACACTGGACTCAGAAAATTAGACTCAGTGTAGAAATTTATTATATTGGATAAATGGCCAGGGGTATCTGAGGGAAAGAAGTGTCTATAATAAAAATCAGGAAACACAAACTAATGGAGAAATGGCAAAATATCAAAGTTTGTTCTAGAAGACTTAAAAGTTGTCTGGGTCAATAATGTTAAAATTAATTTAATATGGAGACCGTGCATGAAAAATATCTTAGGAGACAAAACTTGCCTGTTGGCACAACAAATGACCTAAACTCTGATCAATGTCAAAATTAGAGTAAACCCTAAGGGTCTAGTTCTGACACATGCTAGCTTTAAGGACACACACCAACAATAGACAATAAACTCAACAAGATTAAAACTTAAAAGAATCTTATGAAACTGGTTTTTACAAATAGGATAGACTAAAGAAGAAAAAATTTTTGTCAGTTTACCCATTTTTTATCAGTTTACTTCTGCATTTATACTGTAAGTTTCTGCTATTGTGCTTCAGAAAAAAGCCTGGCTGAACTATTTCTGTTTGAATGCTGTTACTTTATGAATTACTTTGTGCTCAGAGAAATATATTTCCCTGAGATTCAGCTCAGATGTGTGTATGTAGCTTCTGTGTGTTGGTGTGTAAACACATGTAAGTACACATATGCATGTATAAAGCCTGTGGTTGTTATTAAGTGTGTCCTTTTTTAGATTTCATATATTTTTATTTTAATTATTTCATCCCTGTTCTTCAATCCATTCTGTGTCCTTTTCCTCCACCCCCTTCAATGACATATATATATATATATATATATATATATATATATATATATATCATAGATTCTCAATGGTTGGTCTAGTTTTTTTTTTTTACATTTTGAACAAAATGTACATCTGAATAAAGTACTATTATTTGCATGTTTAATATTTTAATACATTTTACTGAATCCTGTAAGGAGTAAGGTTTTCTGCAAGCCGCTGGGGCCGCCGCGCCACCCCAAATAACACATGGAGACTCTGTATCATATATAATGATGTTGGCCAGGTACTAGTTTCTTATTGGCTAGCTCTGTCTTAATTATTAACCCATTTCTGTTAATCTACATTTTTTCCACGTTGTCTTACCTGAGAGCAGGGACCGGGGGTTCTGTTCTCTCCCTTCTCTCCATCTTCTCCTCCTTACTATTTCCTCGAATTCTCCTTGTTTCCCTTTCCCTCCTATCTTCCTTTCCTATTGGAAAACAGTGCTTTATTCATTAACCAGTATGAGAAACATATATACAGAATGACATCTCCCATCATCTCCTCTTTTCTGTCTAAATAAAAAGAAGGGTTTTAACCTTAACATAGGAAAATATATAACACAACAGTTACCAAGTAAGAATCACAGTTAACAATATTTAGTTCATTAACATTTATCAAGATTAAAAGAAACTATTCTAGCATTTATCCTATATTTGTGAGTCTAAAGTCCTATATGTAACTTATCTTTAATCTTAATTAAGGAAAATTATAACCATAACTATCTGTCTTCAACTTCTTCAAAGACAACAGAAGGAAAGTATATAAACTCTAGAAATAACAGAGAAATCTTGCCTTGTCAGTCACCTGGACTTCTTCTGTAATGTTCCATCTTCAGCACATAGGCCATAGTATGTCTAGCAGCCTCTTCAGCAAAGTAAGAAACTTTAAACTGTCTTCTTGTATTGGCAGTTTGTCAGTAAGTTTTCTCCGTGTCCTGCAGAGTTTCTGGCAGACTCTTCCATGAAGCAGAAATTCTGTAGCAATGTCCATTTTGAATCAGCAGTCACTTTTCTGTGGGTCCTGCATGACCAGTTCATACAGCATAAAGTCAAACAGTCCATACAAGAATAGTATCTTCTACAACTGGCTAGTCTTGCCATATTGAAAGCAAACTTCATAACTTGTTTCTTCGATGTCCAACTTCCTTTCTGAAGAATGTGGTGTTACCAGGAGCAATTGTGCCTCATTTCAAGAAAAACTTTAAACCATCTTAAATACCATATTCTGTAGGTCTTTGAAAGTTTTGAAGAATGCCTATCTATCTCAAGTACATCTCTGTGTATCTTGAAAAACTAAGTTACCTCTAAGCTTTGACTATCATAGGTAATTACCTGTAATCTGTACTACATTATATATTACATTTCTAAGTGAGCTATATATCACAATACCTAAACAAAAGGAGAAATATACATATCACAAAATTGACCTTAAATTGTATCAATAAATGAAAATCCATTCCAAAGCAAAGTATCCATGTCTATACCATAATCCCCTTTTACCTTTAAAAAGATTTGTCTGTGAACATTAAACATGTATAACCAACCCCATTTAAATGAAAACAATATTTGTACACAAAATTTGAGAATTTGGGCATCATTCTTTCTAAACTACTTCCTGCTGATAAAGGGCGCTGTAATGGGGATCCTAAGAAGATGCAGAAATGCTGGCTGTAGTCTGCAAGGCTGCCTTGTTCAAGCTGTTTTGAATGTAGGATGACATGCTACTCTGTTTCAGGGAGTCTGGCTTGCTAAAAACACATTAGTCTGGAAGGAATCCACAGTTTTTCATTTTCTGTGGAAACAAAAATAGAAATCCTTTTCCCCAGTAACTTGTTCTTGAACATAAATTTTGGAGTCAAAGAATTTCTAAAATATATAAATTGAATTAATCCAGCAGTATGTCCTTTAACAGTTGTTTCCTCAGCAGTCAAACGATATAAAGACAATATAATGCCATAAAGTATCAATATTCTCTCCATCTTTACATTGCTTTTTTATTACTCTGTTTCTTTTATTTATATATTTTTTTTTTTTTATTTTATGAGACAGGGGTTATCTGTGTAACTTTTACTGTCCTGGAATTCACTCTGCATACCAATTTACTTTGAAATCACAAGCGATCTGCTTGCCTCTGTCCCCTGAGTATTGGATTAAAGGCATGTACCACCACACCCAGTTCCTCCCTGTATGTTTAACACCATTTTATCCCTTTTATCTCCCAAGCCTACATATATTTTAGAACACATTGTAAACTTTTAGAGCTTACTCTTTTTTATTTTTTTTAATTTAATTTATAATTTTACAGGTTGTTCCCAGTTCCCTTTCCCTTTCTTCCTCCCTCTCTCCCTCCCTCCTTCCCTCACGTTTACACTCTCTGCCCTCTCACATTCACCCTAACCACCCTGCCCTCCCATCCACCCACCCCAATACCATATGTAGGGCAATGCCATCCAGTTGGAGTCATGTAGATCTGACAGGTCATTTGAAATAGGGACTAGGGCTTCTCTCCTGTCTCTAGGTTAAGGCAGTTTTCCCTCCATGGGGGATGTGTTTGCAAGGTCCTTTTGTGCACCAGGGATACATCCTGGTTCCTTTGTCTGAGGTCCCTTAGACTGCTCAGTCCTTCTGGCTGAGACCCTATTCAGGGGGTCCTGATTCAGTTCCATGGTGGATTCCCAACTATCAGTCTGGTGGCCCATTAGCTCCTCCTTGTTCAGGAAAGCTGTCTCTATGTGTTTCTGCCGCCTGGTCTTGTCCTCTCCATCTGCATCTGGGTTCAACTTCGACTCAGTGTTTATGTAAGGGTGTTTGTTTCTGTTTCCAACAGGTATTAAATGAGGGCTCCGTGGATAAGTTAGTTGTTGATCTCACTATCTGGGAAGGGCATTTATGGTAGCCTTTCTACGGAAGTTCAAATTGTTAGTTGGCAGCCAGCTTGTAGGTTTCTAGATCTTTCTTTGGGTTGAGTTTTCTCTTCAAACCAATATTGGCTCCCTCTTTTATGTTCTCTCTCTCTCTCTCTCTCTCTCTCTCTCTCTCTCTGTCTCTCTCTCTCTGTCTCTGTCTCTCTCTCTCCTGTCTTCTATTCCTACCAGGACTCAATCTTCCTAGTCATACATGTTTTCCTCTCTTCCCCTCTCTTTCTACTACTTCTCTCTCCATTCACTGTCTTCCCCACTTCCCCTGTGTACTGGGGGACTTGTTCCTTTCCCTTTCTGCTTCTGTGAGGGACTTTATATGAATCTCTTAGAATACACCTGGTATCCTAGATCCTCTGGTGGTGTGAATTATAGGCTGGTGATGCTTTGCTCTAGGTCTAAAATCCATACATGAGTGTGTACATACTATGTTCCTCTTTTTGTGACAGGGTTGCCTCATTCAGAATGGTTTCTTCAAGTGCCATCCAATTGCCTGCTAATTTCAAGATACCATTATTTTTTTCTGCAGAGTAGTATTCAATTGTGTAGATGTGCCACATCTTCATTAACCATTCTTCAATTGAGGGGCATCTAGGTTGCTTCCAGGTTCCTGCTATTACAAATAATGCTGCGATGAACATAGTTGAGCATATGTTTTTGATGAATGGATGTGGATAATTTGGATGGATTGCTGGGTCCTGTGATAAACTAATTCCCATTTTCCTGAGGAACTGCCATATTGATCTCCAAAATGGCTGTACGAGTTTGCACTCCATCCAACAGTGGAGGAGGGTTTCCCTTTCTCCATATCCTCCCCAGAATGAGTTGTCATTGGTGTTTCTAATTTTAGCCACTCTGGCAGAAGAAGTAAGATGGTATCTCAAATTTGTGTTGATTTGCATTTCCCTGATAGCTAAGGATGTGGAGCACTTTCTTAAGTGTCTTTCAGCCTTTTTGATTTCTTCTATTGAGAATTCTTTCTTCAGTTCTGTACCTCATTATTTCATAGGGTTATTTGGTGTTTTGTTGACTAGTTTCTTGAGTTCTTTGTATATTTTGGAGATCAGCCCTTTGTCCAATATATGATTGGTGAAAATCTTTTCCCAGTCTGTGGGCTGCCATTTGGTCTTGTCCACTGTGTCCTTTGCCTTACAGAGGCTTCTTAGTTTGAGGAGCTCCCATTAATTAATAGTTTCTCTCAGTGTCTGTGCCCCTGGAGTTATGTTCAGGAAGCAGTCACCTATACCAATTTGCTTAAGGGTACCTCCTACTTTCTCTTCTAAGAGATTCAATGTAGCAGGACTGATGTTGAGGTCATTGATCCATTTGGACTTAATTTTTGTGCATAGCGACAAACATGTGTCTATCTGCAGTCTTCTACACACCCTCATCCAATTGTGCCAGCATCATTTGTTGAAGATAACTTCCTGCCCCATTGTATTCTTTTAGATGTTTCATCTAAAATCTGGTGTTCATAAGTTTATTTGTTAATATCAGGACTTTCAATTCAATTCCATTGGTCTACCTGTCTATTGGTGTGTCAATACCCGGCTGTTTTCCGAACTATAGCTCTGTAATAGAGCTAAAGTCAGGAATGGTAATACCTCCTGAAGTTCTTTTATTGCATAGTGTTGTTTTGGCTATCCTGGGTCTTTCTTTTTTCCATATAAAGTTGATTATTATCCTTTCAACTTCGGTGAAGAATTGTGGTATGATTGTAATGGGGAATGCATTGAATCTGTGGATTGCTTTTGGCAAGATTGCCATTTTATCCTACCTATCCAAGAGCATGGAATATCTTTTCATTTACTGGTATCATCTTTGATTTCTTTCTTTAGAGCAACAAAGTTCATATTATATAGGGCTTTTACTTGTTTGGTAAGCGTTACACACATATACTTTATGTTGCTTGTGGCTATTGTAAAGGGTGACGTTTCTCTGATTTCTTTCTCTGTCTATTCGTCATCTGGAAGAAGTAGGGCTACTGATGTTTTTTGAGTTTATGTTGTATCCTGCTAGTTTGCTGAAAGTATTTTCTGCAGTATTAGTTTTCTGGTAGTGTTTATTGGGTCACTTATGTAAACTATCGTATTATCTGCAAATAGAGACAGTTTGACTACTTCTTTTCCAATCTGGATCCCCTTAATCTCCTTTTGTTGTCTTATAGCTTTAGCTAGAACTTCAAGTATGATATTAAAGAGATATGGAAAGAGAGGGCATACTTGTCTTGTTTTCCAATTTTAGAGGAATTGGCTTAAGTTTCTCTCCATTCAGTTTGATGCTGGCAGTTGGTTTGCTGTATATTGCTCTTATTATGTTTAGTTATGTTCGTGTTCTCCCTGAACTCTCCAAGACCTTTATCATGAAAGGGTGTTGAATTTTGTCAAAGGATTTTTTCCGCATCTAGGGAGATAATCAAATGGTTTTTCTTTTTCTGTTTGTTTATAATAATATGATTTCTTGTTTTTTTAGTTTCTTTATATGGTGGATCACATTGATAGATTTTCACATGTTAAACCATCCCTGAAATCCAAGGAAGAAGCCTACTTTGTCATGGTGGATGATTTCTCTGATGTATTCTTGGATTGGTTTGCCAGTATTTTATTGAGTATCTTTGCATCGATGTTCATCAGGGTTATTGGTCTGTAGTTTTCTTTCTTTTTTGTGTCTTTGTGAGGCTTGGATACCAAGGTTATTGTGTCCTCATAAAATGAGTTTTTTTTTTTTTTTTGTCAATGAACCTTCTGTTTCTATATTGTGGAACAGTTTGAGGAGTAGTGGTATTAATTCTTCCTTGAATGTCTGGTAGCATTCTGCACTGAATCCACCTGGCCCTGGACTTTTTTTGGTTGGAAGGCTTTTGATTACTGCTCCTGTTTCATTGCAGGTTATAGGTCTATGTAGGTTGTTTGTCTGTTCTTGATTTAATTTTGGCAAGTGATAGTTACCCAGAAATTTGTCCATTTCCTTTGAATTTTCAATTTTTGTTGAATCGTGGTTTTCAAAGTGTGACCTGAAATATGTCTTGATTTCCTCTGTGTCCATTGTTAAGTTCCCCTTTTTGTTTCTGATTTTGTTAATTTGCATGTTCTCTCTCTGCTTTTTCGTTTATTTGGATAAAGGTTTGTATATCTTGTTGATTTTCTCAAAACACCTACTCTTCATTGAATTGATTTTTTTTTTTTTTTTTTGTATTGTTTTCTTGGTTTCTATTTTGTAGATTTCAGCCCCCAAGTTGATTATTTCCTGGTATCAACTCCTATCAGGTGAGTTTGCTTCTCTCTGTTCTAAGGCTTTCAGTTGCGCTGTTAATTCCCTTATGTGCCTATCCTCTGTGTTCTTCATATGGGCACTTAGTGCAATGAACTTCCCTGGTAGCACTGCTTTCAAGGTGTCCCATAAGCTCAGGTATGTTGTGTCCTCATTCTCGTTGAATATTAGAAAGTCCTTAATTTCTTTCTTTATTTCTTCTTTGACCCAGGAGTGGTGCAATTGCACACTGTTCACTTTCCATGAGTTTGCAAGTTTTCTGCTATTTGTGTTGTTGTTGAATTCCAATTTTAAAGCATGGTGGTCCGATAAGATACAGGGGACTATTCCTATTCTCTTGTACCTGTTGAGGTTTGTTATGCCACCTAGTATGTGGTCGATTTTAGAGAAGGTTCCATGTGGAGCAGAGAGGAAGGTGTATTTCTATGTCTTTGGATGGAATGTTGTATAGATATCTGTTAACCCCAGTTGAGACATAACTTCTGTTAGTTCTTTTGTTTCTTTGTTGAGTTTCTGATTTGTGGTCCTGTCTAGTGTTGAGAGTGGTGTATTGAAGTCTCCCACTATAAGTGTGTGAGGATTTATATGAGCTTTGAGTTTTAGTAGTGTTTCTATTACGAATGTGGGTGGCTTTGTATTAGGGACATAGATGTTCAGAACTGAGACTTTGTGTTGATGGATTTCTCCTGAGATGAATATGAAATGACTGTCTTCATCTCTTTTGATTAATTATGGTTTGAATTCTAACTTGTTAGATATTAGGATAGCTACACTTGCTTGCTTCTTATTTCCGTCTATCTTTGAAGCTTAGATGTGTTTCTTGTATTCAGCAGAAGGATGGATTCTGTCTTCATATCCATTCTGTTAGCCTGTGTCTTTTATAGGTGAGTTAAGACCATTAATGTTGAGGGTGAGTAAGGACCATTGATTGTTGATGCTTGTTTGATTTAGGTTTGTTGTTGTCAGTGGTATTGTGAATATATTATTTCTGCTTTTGCCCTTGGTTTCTGGTGTAGTTGGATTATCTGTTGCCTACATTTTTTTGTGGGCATAATTACCTTCCTTGGGGTGGTGTGTTCTTTCCAAAACTTTCTGTAGGGCTGGATTTGTAGATACCTATTGGAAAAATCTGGTTTTGTCATTAAATATTTTGTTTGTTGTTTTCATCTATATTGATTGAGAGTTTTGCTGGATGCCTAGGCTGGCATCTGTGTTCTGTTAATACTTTTAGAACAACTATCCAGGACCTTCTAACCTTGAGGGTTTCCATGGAGAAGTCAGGTGTAATTTTGATAGGTCTGCCTTTATATGTTACCTGTCCTTTTGCCTTCACTGCTCTTAATATTCTTTCTTTATTCTGTATGCTAGGTGTTTTGATTATTATATGTCGAGGGGTCTTTTTTCTTTGACCCAGCCTATTTGGGGTTTGGTATGCTTCTTCTACTTTCATGGGCTTGTCCTTCTTCAGATTTGGAAAGTTTTCCTCGTTGATTTTGTTGAATGCTTTTGGCACCTTTGAGCTTGTCTTCCTCACCTTCCTCTATGCCTATTTTTCTTAGGTTTAGCCTTTTCATGGTGTCTCACATTTCCTGGATGCTTTGTGTTAAGGATTTGTTGTATTTATGATTTTCTTTGGTTGATGAATCTATTTCTTCTAGTTTATCTTTTGCGCCTGAGTTTCTCTCTTCCATCTCTTGAATTCTGTTGGCTATGCTTGTGTCTTTAGTTCCTGATTTTTTGCCCAGTTTTTCTATTTCTATTTCCTTCGGTTTGTGTTGCCTTTATTTTCTCTATTTCAGTTTTCAAGTCTTGATCCATTTCCTTCACCTACTTAATTGTTTTTTCTTGGCTTTCTGTACTTTCCTTAGGGTATTTGTTCATTTTCCAATTTTTTTGTTTGTTTTTTTCATCCATTTCTTTAAGCAATTTTCTCACATCTTCTTTGAGGGCCTCTAACATTTTAATGATGGTAATTTTTAAGTCGTTCCCTTCTGCTTCCTCTGCTTTGTTGTTGTGTTCCGTTCTAGTTGGTGTACATTCCATAGATTCTGGTGGTGTCATGCTTGTCTTTCTGTTGTTAGGTGTTTTCTTTTATTGCCTTAATCCCATACCTTCTTCCAGTAGGTGTTGGTGGGGTCTCCCCTTTTCTCTATGGTACTTCCCTGGTGGGTCAGAGATTCAATATCTGTAGCTCTGTGTGGTCCAAGCTCTCTAGGAGGTCTCTCAGGAGAAAGGGACCTAGGGATGGGTTAAGGATGAGGATGCAGTAGAAGATCCCAGCAGGAATTCACAGTGCTCCTGCAGAGATAGGCAGATCTCTGGGAGGGGCCTTGGACTCCAGCAGAGGACTGGTGGTGGGGTTCAGAGACCAAGCAGGTGGAAATTATGGTTGGTCCCGTGTGGATAGTCAGGTCTCCCTTGTTCAGAGTTGGTCCTAGAAGTCTCTGAAGTAGGGTGGACTGTTGGCTCCACCCTCTGTCCCAGTGCTCAAACAGTGCGGCAGGACCGTGGACAGGGTAAGGCACAGGGTAGCGGGGCAGGCTCGGGTTGGGGATGGGTGGGGGTGTATCAGAGCTCCAAGGGTGCTCTCGATGGGGACAGGAGACAGGAGCAGCATGATCAGGGGCTAACGCAGGGACTTCAGGGGGCGTGATGTTGGTGTATTATTTAATATGATTGTATTTAGGTAACTTTCATTAAAATAATATTGAAGATGTTATACATGTTAAAACAGTACTATTCCATTGGAATTTATTTATATATCAATATAACATTAATTTGATGTACATAGTATGGAAAAATACTGCTGACAGGACAATTTAACAAAAAAAAAATGTGAATTCAAATTCCCAATAGTCAGTTGGTAATCAGAGGATCTCTTCTTAGCCATCAGACTTTGATGAGGTAAGGGAAACAGTTGGTCTCATATTAGTAATTAACATAAGACAAGTAATTTCAGACCTATGAGAGTATATAGATTTTGAGTCTAAGAGTAATAGCTTTGTTCTTAAAGGAAAGTAATAATAATGAAATAAATAAATGATCTAAATGTATAGTTAAGAACTGATAAACATAAGAATATATTAATTTCATTAACAAAACCCTTAGTGTTAAATGCAAATGCCTATAATAGAAAACATACCAAGTGATTATATAAGGAAACATATGATGGTCCCTGGAGATGTCATACAAGAAAGTGAACTTCATTAGGAGATAATAAGGAAAAAAACAGTACAGACTGACTTTGTTAAACTGGATTATACTTCATCTTTGGAATGTCTAATAGCAGTCATTTTTGTTCCCAATGTTTTTAATCCCAGGATAGTTTTGAAATGCTTCTGGCTCTAATACATTCCCCATTGCACAAGAAAGCATCATTACATTGAGTTTGAACTCAGGATACCTATCATTTCTTCCAGAAGACAGATTCTAGAAACAGGCTACCTATACTCGCTTAGGGGCCTAAGGGTCTTCCCTGGTTTCAGTCATAAAGATAGTATCGGGATCATTCGCACTATTAACTACCTCTGCCTGGTTGTGGGAGCTTGGGGAGTCTATGGCTATTAAGGTCAATGGGATATCTAGTCACCTCCACTTGTGATTTTAAGAGCTTGATACGGCCTGACCCAGCATAAAATGTAGATCACCATTCAGTTAATCACTTCCAGTCATAAAGATAGTATGTTGTCCCATACTGGCCACTCAACCATAGAACAGAGTCACAAGGTCTCTGGACCTCTGGAGCTGGAGGAGCAATTCCTACAGTGTAAATAACAGCCTTGGATTTAGAAAAGGTTTCTCTGGAATACACACTTTGTAGGGCAAAAACAAGAAAACACCAAAACCAAAACTGATATATCAGTACTATGAGGCCAGGGCAAGGGACAGGTGTGAATTCTGTGCTACTAATTCAGAATTGATTCAGTATACTTTGTGTCACAAAATCACTATGATCTTTAAAGAAGATTCATTTGATCATTTCAAATTGTTTTAATATTCAAACTTTTGAACAGTACATAGAATTAGGAGGGAAAAAATTAAAAACCTCAGAGGGAAACAAAATGGTTATTTATAAAATTGTTATTGGAATTGATTTTGGAATAATTATAGCTGAAAATGAGTGAAATGTACAAGCAAAAACAAATATACCTCAATTTTCAATCAATTCCACATATTTGACAGTTTCATTTCCCTGGACACAGCCATCCATTGGGCAGAGAAAGGGAATCATGTAGCATATTGTCAGATTGGTTGATACTAAATGTGTATATTTTCTTTCACCATTTTCTCAATCCTATATTTAAAAAATTTTTGTACTATATTAGATATCATAAATAAATATATATTTTAAACTTTATACTTGTATCTGAACTAAATATTTACAGACATTTAATCTGACATTTTCTTCTAAAATATAAAGAATGTCAACTACTACACAAACACAATTTGTTAGGAATTATGAGTAGTATAAAAGTAGGTAAAAATGATGTGCATGGGGCCAATGCACATATAGCACTTCCTCTCTGTAACTTACAATCATTTTCTGTAAGGAGCTTGAACATCTTCATGGAAATACTGAGTCCCAAATATATGCAATTCTCTAATAGCAAAACTACAGTATTAAATTTTTATTTATACATTTACATGTTGACTTGAATTAATATAGACATTGCAATGTTTTAGAAATAATCACAATTCAAGATAATTTTGAAAAGCTATAATCTAATTATGTTGAATTAATGTATTTATAAAAAACAAATAAGAGTAAATAATAGCCAATTACTTTCATAACTCTTTTTATATAGTAAAGATTTAGCCAGTGTAATATTTTTTTATTTATTTTATATAACCAAGGCCATTTAAATGAAAACAGACATTTATAGACAATATTTGGGAATTTGGGCATCGTTCTTTCCAAACTACTTCCTGCTGGTAAGGGGCACTGTCATGGATTCGAAGAAGATTCAGAAATCCAGCCAGTATAATTTTTTAAAGACATATTTTAATATTTTATTAACCCATAAGATTCTCTGGAATATAGTTTAGGAATCCAGAGCACATATTTTTACTGGAGTATTTCATAGATTTATCTGTGAGTAGGAATTACATTATTATGTGTTTTACTATGATATTGTGACTGAATATGCTCCTCACAGAAAGACCTACAAGAGTTCGTACTCATTGCTTTAATTATGACAGAATATTTTTGTTGGATTATTTCAATTATTTATTCTCTTATATTTTATTTTCTAATAATTTAAGTACATATATATTCACTCAAATGTTTACTATTGCCATGAAATGGAAATGTCTGCATTTAAATTTTATTACCCTAGCATCAGTGAGTTTGAACATTGTTTGATGATTTCCCCAAGATCAATTTTCTTCACTTTTAGTTGGTTGTTATAATAGTCACCAAGTATTGTGTCTTAATAATTTATAGTTGATTCATTTAAATCCTTTATATATTCAGGAAATATATTTTTGTGTTCCACATAACCATAGTAAGCAATTAGTGGTATTCTCTGAAATACATTAAAGAAGACTATTCTCTAAGTCAAAACTCCAGAGGATTTTTGATTTTGATTAACTTTTTTTTAATCTGATGGATCAATACCCTTTAATCCTAGTATATCTGAGAATCACCTAGGGAACTTTTAAAAATAATATTATCCTCTTCTGAAAATTTGATCCAATTGATCTGAAATAGTTCATGGCATTACATGGCTTAGATGTGTTCCCAGATGGCTGCACTGAAATCTTCATTAATAATCACTGGATTAAAAGGAGGCAAATCTTTGACTGCATATTTAAAAAGCCAGAATGAAACAAGTAGTACTAACGAGGTTGCATGAAGCAGGCATTGTGCAACAATTTCTGACTGAAGAAACAGTTTTTAATTACAACAATCCCCTGAGTTACTGAACTTCCTTCTCTGGATGTATGATATCTTAGCTCTTCTGTCCCAAACCTTCACAATTTTGTTCTTGTGCTAGACATATTCTAGCCTAATATTTTTGTTGTTGTTGTTAATATTATAGTTGTTGTTAGTAATTATTCAGCACTATCATGATCTTTCTTGTCTAATTTAGACTAATTTATTTGTCTTACATATATGGTCTATACAGAAAAAATACTTTGTAAATTTGTACAGTCATTTTAGTCATGTAGTCATAATTCTATGACATTGGGCTAGAACACCAACCCTTTCTGTATTAACTTGTTTCCTGTTGCCATGCCATTTCTCAAGATTACATACTTTACCAAGAATATCAATTGGATGAAGATTCTGATTGCTGAAGTGCCCAAGTACAATTAGCATCTTATGGCTGTGAAGGAGAATTAGAGACCAGAGCAAAAAGTGTCGTAGAATAAGGTAGAAATGTAGACAATTCAAAGTGACTAGGATTTCCCTTGATATTATAGAACATGTCATAATAAGATGACTTATTTCATAAGATGCTCATGAATGTCCAATATGAACAAATACCTCATTACTAGTTTTCATTCTGCTAGCTGCTGACTTTTAACTTCACTACACAGAGAACCAAGTCTCCAGCACATGAACTTTATGAAGACAACTGACATCCAAGGAAATACCCACATTAATACTAAAATACCCACATTAATCCATCACAATAATTGATTTTTTCAAATCAACTGAGATCTTCATATATCCAAACATGACTTAGATATATTAAACATGTAACAATAACCATAATATTAATCATAAGTAACTGTTATTAACAAAAGTGTATAGAAAATGAATTGTTATATTTTAATATGACATGATTGTCAACAGTTCAATCTCAATTTTTATTTGTGATATTTTCAACTTCTTGTGATTTGGATACTAAAATTTAATAGAACAAAAATCACAGAAATAATTGTTTCTAAAAAGTAATTATGAGTACATGAATCGAACTCTGGGTAAATAGGTCAGTTAGTAAAGTGATTGCAATGCATATACGGACCTGCATTCACACACTCACAACCTATATGTTAAAAAATATGCATATTTCCATGTAGTACATATATGAGTGGTCTGGAGGAATACTTGAAGAGGAAAAATGTGGGCACATTGGCCAGCCAGTTGATCTGAATTGCTGAGCTCCAGGTACAATGAGAGTTTGTCTCAAAAAATAAAATAAGATAAAGATATACTAAGTAAAAACCAAAATGCGATCGTGAGTGATTCATTTGTGTAACTGTAATTTTTTGACATATCTAAGCAATGCAACATCATAGATAACTTCTAGTCTTCTGGGTTTTACTCTACTTCTGCTCCCAATTCTTTGATACTCTCCAAGTCTTTCATGCAGGTGTTTTCTTGTTGATTTATCTGTTGGAACTAACTATACATACTACCATTAGTTGTTCTCTGGGTTTGTCTGTTAGGGTTTTCTATGACTGTCTTCATTTTCTTCAAAAAAGGCTTATCTGAAGAGGAGAAAACTGCAGTCATTCATGTATATAAAGATAAGAACTTATAATGCAGTTAAGGATTTATGCTAGTACAGTAAAGTGAGAACAACAGGGTCTCCTTAAAAATCCTTGACTTCACTAACCTTGGATAACTGCCTAAGTTCCAGCATCAGTCATGACCTTCCTCTTTTGGAACAGGGATTTATTCCTATAACATAACTGTTGATCACAGCCACGATATGAAAGTCACTATTGCACCTATGGGAATATATAGTCTTCCATTTTATGGATATAGTGTATTGGTGCCACAGGAGTACAGGAAATCTCTACCCACAATACTGCAACAATATGTATGCCTAAATAAAACCTAAACACTAACAAAAATAATAGATATGCTAATGTGTAAGAAGAAATCTGAAGGTGCCCCACCTTAAGACAAAGAATTGTAAACAAATAACATCCTCTGAAAGAGGGCATGACCCCACTGATTTGTTGTCCAATACCAAGTGGTCAGCCATGAATTCATTTATAAACAACCTTACTCTTACATATGGCGTCCACGTGGCTAATAAGAACTTCCATTTAAAATTTAACAAAAGCTTTTAAAAGGGTTTTACAAACAAAAGAACAGAGACAAGCAAGGTTTCTTGGTAGCAGCATTTTTCTCAGTTGGACTCCATTTGCGAGAGACAAGCAGATATTTCTGTGGCTACTTTAAGGGAAGGTTCCTGATACAGCATAAGTGGTAAAAATCTTCACAGTTTTAAAAAGCACTGTTAACAATTTATTGGTGTGTATCAGAGCTAGCAATGGCAATGACCACATCTCCAAGCCGGCAACATGGTGCTGGATGGCAGTGTAGACCAAGGCAGTGAGCACAGTTCTCAGTGCTGGTGGTAAAAGTACCTGCTGCCATCTTGGATAGATGGTGGCTGCAGCTAACACAGCTATGACTTTCATTTTAGCAATATTGTTGTTTACCAGATAAAATCTCGTGGCAACAAAAAGATAAAGATTTACAGTAAAGACAGATTCACATTAAGAAAAAGCTCTGAGCCCAACCTTTGTCCTCCAGACAGCCATTGGCTAGAGGAGGGCCAATCAGGGCAGCCTCTCCTCTACAACCCCCACCCACTGGAACTCCCTGGGTTGGCCCTGGATCCCCCTGCTTCTGGATCCCCCCCATCAAAAGCACCCTTGGAGATCTGATACACACCCACCTATCCCCACCACCAGGCAGCCCCCCCCAACTTGTGCCCTACCCTGCCCACTGTCCCGCCACTCTGGTTGAGCACTGGGACAGAGGGTGGAGCCAACAGTTCACACATCAGGGAACTTCTTGGAGTGACTCTAAACACAGGAGACCTTCCTATTCATGCGGGACCACCCATAACTTCCACCTGTTTGTTCTCTGACCCCCACTGTTTGTACTCTGCTGGAGTCCTGGGCCCCACACAGAGATCTGCCTATCTCTGCAGGACCACTCTGAGTACCTGCTGGCATCTTCTTCTGGATCCTCATCATTGACCCCATCCCCGGGCCCCTGTCTGTGGAGAGACCTCCTAGAGAGCTTGCACTAAACAGAGCTACAGATATTGAATCTCTGACCCACATAAGCCCAACAGGGAAGTACCATAAAGAGAGGGGGAGACCCCACCAACACCTACTGGAAGAAGCTATGGGAAGACAGCAATACAAGAAACACCTAACAACAGAAAGACAAGCATGACACCACCAGAATTTAGGGAATCTAACCCAACTAGAAAGGAACAAAACAACAAAGCAGAGGAAGCAAAAGGGAACAACTTAAAAATTACTGTCATAAAAATGGTATATTCAAAATACCACTGCCAACAACAAACCTAAATCAAACAAGCATCAACAATCAATGGTCCTTACTCACCCTCAACATTAATGGTCTTAACTCACCTATAAAAAGACACAGGCTAACAGAATGGATATGAAGACAGAATCCATCCTTCTGCTGCATACAAGAAACACATTTAAGCTTCAAAGATAGACATTACCTCAGGGTAAAACATTGGGAAAAGATTTTCCAATCAAATGGAAATAAGAAGCAAGCAAGTGTAGCTATCCTAACATCTAACAAGTTAGACTTCAAACCAAAATTAGTCAAAAGAAATGAAGACGGTCATTTCATATTCATCGCAGGAGAAATCCATCAACACAAAGTCTCAGTTCTGAACACCTATGCCCCTAATACAAAGCCACCCACATTCGTAATAGAAACACTACTAAAACTCAAAGCTCATATAAATCCTCACACACTTATAGTGGGAGACTTCAATACACCACTCTCAACACTAGACAGGACCACAAATCAGAAACTCAACAAAGAAACAAAAGAACTAACAGAAGTTATGTCTCAACTGGGGTTAACAGATATCTATACAACATTCCATCCAAAGACATAGGAATACACCTTCCTCTCTGCTCCACATGGAACCTTCTCTAAAATCGACCACATACTTGGTGGCATAACAAACCTCAACAGGTACAAGAGAATAGGAATAGTCCCCTGTATCTTATCGGACCACCATGCTTTAAAATTGGAATTCAACAACAACACAAATAGCAGAAAACCTGCAAACTCATGGAAAGTGAACAGTGTGCAATTGCACCACTCCTGGGTCAAAGAAGAAATAAAGAAAGAAATTAAGGACTTTCTAATATTCAACGAGAATGAGGACACTACATACCTGAGCTTATGGGACACCTTGAAAGCAGTGCTACCAGGGAAGTTCATTGCACTAAGTGCCCATATGAAGAACACAGAGGATAGGCACATAAGGGAATTAACAGCTGAAAGCCTTAGAACAGAGCAAAGCAAACTCTCCCCGTAGGAGTAGAAGCCAGGAAATAATCAACTTAAAGGCTGAAATCAACAAAATAGAAACAAGGTTAACAATACAAAAAAAAAAAAAAAACAAAAAAAAAAACAAAAAAAACAATGCAATGAAGAGTAGGTTTTTGAGAAAATCAACATGATAGACAAACCTTTATCCAAATTAATGAAAAAGCAGAAAAAGAACATGCAAATTAACAAAATCAGATTCAAAAAGGGGAACATTACAACAGACACAGAGGAAATCAAGACAAATATCAGGTCCACTTTGAAAACCACGATTCAACAAAAATTGAAAATTCAAAGGAAATGGACAAATTTCTGGGTAACTATCACTTGCCAAAATTAAATCAAGAACAGACAAACAACTTAAGTAGACCTATAACCCGCAATGAAATAGAAGCAGTCATCGAAAGCCTTCCAACCAAAAAAAGTCCAGGGTCAGATGGATTCAATATAGAATTCTACCAGACATTCAAGGAAGAACTAATACCACTACTTCTCAAACTGTTCCACAAGACAGAAACAGAAGGTTCATTGCCAAACTCTTTTTATGAGGCCATAATAACCTTGGTAACCAAGCCTCACAAAGACACAAGAAAGAAATAAAACTACAGACCAATAACCCTGATGAACATGGGTACAAAAATCCTCAATAAAATACTGGGAAACCGAATTCAAGAATACATCAGAGATATCATCCACCATGACCAAGTAGGCTTCATCCCTGGAATGCAGGGATGGTTTAACATACCCTAACCTCACATACAGAACACATACTTGTCTTTTTCAGGTCTTCAGCACTATGACATGGCCTATAGCAGTATTCTAATGGGAATACTCTTTGACCTCCCAGATCCCACACATCCAGGAAAGTTCTAGTTTCCATTTGATCCATCCATTTTTGCCTGTAACTATTCTATTCCCTCCAACAACCCACACATAATCCTTTGTTGCTCAGGAAGTAATATCAGGAAAAGTTGTCTATCAGTATTAGTCCATGATATAAATCTTTGTTTTTGTATCATTTTTTGAATCCAAATGTTTTCATTTGGGGAAAGTATTTGAATTTTTCTTAGTAACCTATTCAACTGATATGAAGTTTTTCTCCTGTCAAAAAACATAAATATATATTTCATAGTAATATCAACCAAAGAGTGATTTCTATAAGTGTCTCTCAAATTTTTAATATCATCCCTACTTATCAGTATCTGCCTAGATGAATATGATAATGCATGAATAGAAATTCACAAAATAGTTTTCTTTTAGTTGATGACTAATGTGAATATTTAATGTGAATATTTAAGTACTAAATTTTATTTCTTGTTATTGTGCAGCAAAAATATTTCCTAAAGACCAGATAGGGAACTCATTAAGAAACAGGAACTCATTAAGAAACAGGATGACTTAAGCGGAGATACAATTATATATGGTCATGGAAGTACATGAAGCTCAGGAAGCAAATATTCAAAGGTTACAGGAAGTACCTGAATTTCACCAGATTCACTAATTCTCTCATTCCCTTGATTCTTGGAAGAAGCAGAGGATGCCTACTGTTTCAACACCATACAAGAAACAGAGGTCACTGAAACTAGACAGAGGAGTTGCAGACTCCCTAAGCTTCCTAATAGAGATATCTTCAACTTGTGGAGCTGCCTAACAGGTTGTGCAGTGCTCTGCAGGACTCTAGCTAAAACAACTGTCACTCATGCTGAGGCAGTCTTTGTTTATGCAGCTGTTTGTAAGTAATTTCTGAGCTTGCAAATAACCCCTCACTCATATTCTTGTATTTACCCATAAAAGCACAATTGATTCACCAAACTGATTTGGGTGGTATCCTAACTTAGGTCTATTATCATTTCCTCATCTAGGAGTAATAGACTTTCAGTAACATCTGCAAAGGAATAGTGTCACATTAAAGCATCAAACTAAGCTTAATTCTAGATGTTTTCCAAAGAGAAAGACTTTAATGAACAGCATTACTTGGTACAATTGAATGAGAAGAGTGATTATAAACATTTTATTAATTTCAATGTTAGGAACAATTAGTTTATTATATGACTCAAATTTGCAATGTACAAACTATTATAATTCAAAGTATTAGTATTTTCAGGGATTTTTGTTGTAGATAGTTTTCACATGACTTGTGAGTTCACTTCCAAAAAAAAAAAAAAAAAGAAAAAAAGAAAAAAAAAATGTGAATGAGTTAAACTGACCTCACCAGTTTATTTTCTTTTAGTATTTGCATCTCTGTAGAGAAATTGGTAGAAAACAAGGTTCAAAAAATGAGGAACATACTTTTCTTGGTTTATAAGTAGCAATATGAAAATGAGTCTCCATATCTGACAGTAATCCAGGGACATGTAATTAAGGATTGATGAAACCATCAAATTCTCTTCAGAATTAAAATAGTTTTGAATGTTATAGATGATAATTAAATTATTCAGTAAACATATTTTAGATTGTTGTTGGAACACTAGAAGAACAAAACATAGTCTCATCTAAAATACACTAAATAGTTGGAAGCAACCAAGTAACAAATATACATAATTTTTGTTTATGTGTTTGTTTGATATTTGTTGCTATTTTGATGAAATTTCATTGGACTTAAAAGATACCAATAACAAAATCATTAATTGGATAACTACTAATTATGGCAAGCAGTGAAAATTACATTGCTGCTCCTTAGCTTTGTAAGATATGTGACATTAAATTACCCTAAAGAGCATATGTAAATGTGAAGTTTCCTACGAAGTCACTTT
The DNA here is from genome assembly GCF_943737965.1 of Phodopus roborovskii. NCBI lineage: Eukaryota > Metazoa > Chordata > Mammalia > Rodentia > Cricetidae > Phodopus > Phodopus roborovskii. Next base: position 28,449,318 of record NW_026126410.1, read on the forward strand.
CCAACTGCTCTAAGTTTTCACACAATCTTTGCTGGCTAATTATCTAATTATCTGGGAAAGACAGTCCAATTATAATCCTGAAGTTCACTGTGGATATATAATTATTTTTGTAATCATTAACTTGGCTTAATCACCTTTAACACTAGTCTTATAGGTCCTCAACTAATGAGTTTTACCAGCTAATTACTAAATATAGAAAAATTTGATTTTCATTAAGATCTCGTAAGATCTATTGTCTTCTGGGTCTGAATGTGAGCACATTGTGTGCATGACACTAAGTAAACTTCACTGAAGGTCAACTTTTGTAAAGCTCAGAAATTCTAACATACAATTCATTTATAGGGGCACAGATGCATGCACATAAAATTGAGTGCCATTAATCTGACTTATATGCTTCAGATTTTGGTTTATATGTAAACACTCCTTTCATGTAAATTAATTGAGTTTTTAATGGTCTATTTTATACTATCTAAATGATTAGTTTTTTAAAAAAGCTGTATCATTAAATATAACATTGAAAAATTGGGAAACAAGCAGTCTTATATTGGAAGTAATTTGAATTTTTGATTTTTTAAACATTTTTATAAAATTATTATTACCTATTTTCTTGTTTTGATGTCAATACAAAATGATTTCACCATCAATATACAGACACTACTATTTCCTCCTGTGATACTAAACTCAATTTGAAAAGTCACAATCTCAAAGTCATTTACTTTGGCAAATTAGGTTCATTATGAATGCTGGAACTGAGTTCAGTCGATATTTGTTCCCTTTAGATCACTATTTGGATGTAATACACAGTTTTGGTCCCCAAAGATGAAACAAAATATTTACATATTTATGAAAATAAGTACTCACATATATCTGAAATTATGCATATGAATACCCAGTGGAAAATACACTATAATTTATATTTATAACTTTAGAAATATTGCCATCTGTCTTACAAACAGCAAGAGACTAGTTTAAAATATCTGTGATTTATTTATATTAAACAGTATTATTTATAAATTATATAACAATTCATGTAAAATTTCAAAACAATTAGAGATTTAAAAATATTTCTCTTCATTTTATTTATTTGAACTAATAAGTCAATTTTGAGCATAATTTAAAAATAGTGACTACATTTACTAACATCAAGGAATATGAAGTCAAAACTACTAAAAATCAATGAAAGTAAGGACTAGAATCATTCCAATAGCAAGTTGTGACATGTTTAACCTCTTTGAAAACTCAAAATAAATAATTAAAAATCATAATCTTCTCAATGGATTGAGAATCTGTGAGAGTATAAATATTGTGAATTGTGTGACATTTCAGATGTGATAATATTTATTAACAACAAAACAGTATTACAGAAGACATATTATGAAGACGGTCTTACTGTAAAAAATGTAATTACTGTGTTAACAGATTAAATGCAAAAATATCACAAAGTACTTAAGTTAAAATATGATCATGAACATGAATTAATTGAAGTTCTTAAAACTTTGTGTAATTCATAAAAATATGTGACACATGAACACTCATTTTTTTGTTCTGAATAATAAATTCCATTTTGAACAGAATTAAAGTAATATTTTGGAAGGTAGTTAAAGTTTCTGCCTTCCTGGAAATAAATATTTATAGTCACCCTTTGGTAATTGTTGTAATTCCTGAATATATTTGTCAATTATTGGTAATAAATGCAATTTAAATATACAATGCCATCTCATGGGACAGTTGCAAGGAAAAGGTATATTATAAGAATACAAATACTACATTGCTCAGCTAGAATAATGCATTACAATAAAAAATATCTTACATTCTAAAAGGCTAGTGCTTTGTTCGGCCTCGCACTCCAAGTTTGTAATATATCATTAGGTAAATTAATATTTACGTTTACTATGTTGTTGTATGCTCAGCCTGTTTTGTTTTTGTTTTATTCTGTCTTAAAACAGCTATATGTCATTTTCAGGACAGCGATTTCTCAGAAAAAATTAGCTAAGGAATACAGTGCAATGGCAAAGTAACTTTAACCTAGACAATGTTATATGATATTTTGTTTGTATTCTGACAAATAAAATTTGCCTAATGATCAGAAGGTGGAGCTACTCACTAGTGAACTGTTGAAGCTTGGTGGTTCTTTAATACCAGGATTAAGGATGTAGAGACAGGAAGTGATAAATTGGGGTGGAGGCAGGATTTCCGGCTTTTGGGAAGAGAATATTGGAGAGGTAAGGAGTCATTGTTGGCTGCTCCTCTGTTTTCTTTGATCTTTCAGCTTATTACATTGAAAAAAAAAAAAAAAACAAAGAAAGAAAGCTGTATGAAGGTTTTTCTCTCCCTGGGGAGTAGATGGGTAGATAGGGGTTTGCCAGGGTGGTCGGTGGGGGAACAGGAAGATGAGAGAGAGAGGGAAATGAGATTGATATGTTAGATTGCTTTTAATTTTTAAAAAAAGTATTTTAAAAAAGAAAGCGGTATAAGGCATAAACTTACTTTCTCTGAATTTATCATTCACTCAGCTTTTACAACCTAAGCCAATGTACAACTGTAACTTCAAATAATATACTCTTTCATGCCCCAACTCATGAGTAATGTATATTTGTGATGATAATCACTTGCTGAAAATGGAAAATCTAGGCTGAGAGCAGTCTTACAAAGTGAATATCTGATCTAAATGTTGAACAGAATGTATGAGTGTTACTTGATAAACAATCAATACTACCAATTGTTATCTAGGTCATTTGGAATTAGTGACTTAATCCCCTGTAAAACCCTGTTAAATATTTTTGTAAGTTATCTCTCATCCTTCCCCATATTGTCCTTCCTGTGTTGTTCATTAAAAGAGAGAAGACTTTTTTGTTAGGGGCAGACACATAAACACATGGGCCAACTCACAGCACAGCATGCAGGCAGGCACAGATTTATACTTGTGCTAGAGGACACAAGACATAGCAAAATGAAGAATTCACATCACGTCACACCCTTGGTTAAATGATGAAATGGGGAAATGTTTTGGTTTTATCCTGATTGTGACAGTGACATATTATTGGTGACTCAGAATTTATTAATGTGTTAAACTGACCCCTGTTGAGTCTACCTTCTCCTGTCTAAAGTCAAGGAATTTCCAGCAGTTAATTACTATAATGATTTTTACTAATTGCCAACTTTACAGGATTTCAAATCACTTTAGAGAAAAATCTCAGGGGATGTATATGAAAAATATTCTAGGGTACATTAACATACATAGGAAGACATACCCTGTCTTCCAGATTGAAAACAATAGAGCAAGAGAAGGAGCTCAGTACCAGATGCTTTGTCCTCATCTTTTTGACTAAGAATTCAACGTTGCCTCATATTCCTTATACTGAGAGCTAATTTCATGAGTGAGCCCTTATGAACTCAATGCTTTTTATATGTATTTTTTCCAGAAAAAGAAAAAAATCCAAGATTAATAACATTTTTCATTAAAAAAGATATCTAAGAATATATTCTTTTAAAAATACTTATTCTGTGTTTGGCGTAGGCCATTTTAGCTAAAGAAAGTTGTGTCACAAATAATTTTCAGTGGTTGCAAAAAATTAATTTGCATGTATATTAAGCAATTAGTTTCTCATTTATGATTAGTAGTTGTTTATAGTATAGGTATTTTATCTTATATAAAAACTGTATCACTAAACAATCTTAGAGCTAGATTAAATTATTAAATTTAGCTATATGGATAGCTGATGACCCAAAAATGCAATAGATTTTTTTTTAATTTTCTTCATTTTTTTCCATTTTCATTGCTTGTCAATCTTGCTTATTGATCTTTAGCATTAGTAAATGTCTTAATTACTACTCATACTGCTACATGCTTATGTTTTAAAATATGACCTTCATATTAAGTCCTTGGAGAATCTGCATTTGGGTGAAGGTTACAGATTAGTTAGAAGAACATATTCTTTACTTACATGAAGCCATGAACATTATCTTGAGCAGGAAAGAAAGATAGAGGTGGAAATTATTTACCAACACCTGTTTTTTTTTTAATTCTATCTTGTACTTCACTACTAAAGTCTAATGGAGTCCAGGCAACAATGGAATCTCACCATTATTAACCACTGGCTAGTGGTTTGTAGTGTGTTCAAGACAATGTGTTTAATCAGCTTTGGATTTGTTTTTATACTACATTTTTATGGGCATCAATAAGTACACATATGTATTTTTATAGATACTCTGAGAAGAATGATAATTGTACTGGAATTCTTAATATATGAAAGAATAAATTGAAATAAGTGAAATAAAGAGTTGCTTTCTATAAAGATGATGTATATAATTACTATTTTATAATTAGTTTCTGTCACAAAAGCATTGATCTACTTTGTGAAAATTAGTGAAATATTGGCAATTTAACTTAAGGGATTGTGAGGTCTTTGAATAATATACTTCTCATATTACCACAGTAATTGGACAAAATTACTGAACTTAATTTTGATATATTTTTAATAGGAATATATAGTGTCTTTTACCTAATTTATTATCTTATATCCATGGCTGACAAATATGTTCACTTTTCACTAATTGCATCTTAATATTAATAAGTGATAATTCTTTCACAAAATAATATTCGATATATTTGTCATTTAAAATTGAACCTCATGTTTACAGACATTAAATGTTACAGTTGACTTCATCTATCTTAGTAACAAGAGTGCATTTCTACAGTGCCCAATGAGCTTTATCATAGACAAAAAATAGGTATCTCTAAGCTTTCTCCATGACTCATTTAAAACTTACAGGAAATCATTTGTAAAAATAGGATAGGAAAGTAAGTCATTTGATATTAATTTCTACATTAATAAGTAACATTTAAATCCAATTTTTTGCAATTTTGTGCTAACATACTTTCATTTCTGTAGACAATATGGTACTGCTAGTTGACATCTAATCCCAACATGCTGAATTGATTTTTTATTTAATGTAGTGAGTATCAAAAGTTAAGGAATGCCAAAGCTATGTGCAGAAATATACTAAATGTTCTTTTGTAAGCAGTGGATTTAAATATTAAAAAATTTCTTATAGGTCAGAAATAACAACATCACTAAAAAGGAAATGGCACTTCACCAAGTAGATCAATAAAGCTTTTAACAAACCTGTAATATAAGATAAAATTTTATATAATTAGGAAATTGAATAAAATTTAAAATTATTTAGTAATATATTAATGTGAAACAGCTTATTAAAAGTAAATGAAACAATGAATTCTGATCCTCTAATGTTATAAACTCAATTCAAATTAAGTAATTCCTTGCACTCATTTCTTTTCTCCAAAACTTCAAATTTCTGTAACTAAATTCAATTAAATTATCCTTTCAAATTTTACTTCCTGTTATAGTTAATTAATATACTCTGAGTGCACTGAACAATTTCAGATGCAGAGATTCTCATAATATTTTTAATGATAGCATGTATTCATAGCTTGTGCTAATCAGTTTTCTACTTCATAAATATAAAAATAAATTTGTATTATACATTGTGAGTCATGTACAGGAAAAAGTGAAAGGATGTCTTTGGAAGCCAAATAAGCTAGAGCATTGTAAAACAGATACACTCTCAAGTAAAAAGGTCATTCATTATGTTTTATGGTTTAGCTGTTTTTCCCAACAGAATTTAGTCAGTTTTCTTAGATTTCCCCTGAGTGTTTGCTAGATATATAAATGTAAGGATGCCATTTACCCTGTCGAGAAAGAATTGATGAAAACAGAACTTGAATATGCTGATAAATCTAATTGAAATCCTTCCCTCTGGAATTTAATAGACTAATATATAAGAAGCAACCAAAGTAGAAAGAAGCAAAATGTGTACAACATTTTCTAATATTTTACCTATATCTGAATTCATTTGAACTATATAAAAAATGTATTATTAATTCCCTTACATTGACAATGACAGCCTCACCTTACTTAAGATAGGAGGGCATTATAGACACATGAAGTTTTTATCACTTGTAAAGGATAAATTGAAATAACAGTAATTGAATAATTATCATAGTGAATCTAGCCCTGCTTCTCAATTACATCAAAAAAATTTATACTTTCAGATGAGTTTGTTGCTTATTTGTAGAGAGCCACTGGGGCGATTCCAGAAGATGGCGCAGGTTTCCTGTTTATAAGCCAGCAAGGCGCAGTTGTTTTTGACAATGTGCATGCACGATCCACGTCATGGGGTGACCTTTACGAGCATTGCAGGCTGCACCTGCCAGTTTATGACACGACTCCCTAAAACATATATAAGCAGTGCCTTTTTCCTCCTTCGGTGTCGTCCCTCAACTTGCTGTAATGAGCTGCACAATAAACATAGCTGCAGAAGAATCCTGTTGTTGAGTGTCGTTCTTGCAGGCAAGGCGATAGGCAGGCAACATTTATTCACAATTAAAATAGTACTTAGTGCCATGCAATGGTGGCACACAACTTTAATTTGGGAGGCTGAAACAGGAGTTATCTCTGTTGAGTGTGGGACCAGCTTGGTCTACATAGTGAATTCCAGGACAGGCTCCAAAGTTACAGAGAAATGTTTCAAAAATAAATAAATAAAATAAAATCAAACAAACAAACAAACAAAAAAAAACAAGACTGTAATAGTTATCTTGTTAAGGATCAGATGTGTAGATGAGATGTGTAGATGCTTAACACCCAAGAGTACCCTTGCATGGACCCCTGAAAGGGAAAAAGGACAAGTGCTCCTGAGTAATTGTGTAGGACAGGCTCGGAAAGAGGTAGGAAAAAGAGGAAAGGAGAAGGGGAGAGGGGAGGAGAACATGAAGGATCAGAAAGGCCCAGTTGGGGGAAGAACAGAGGAGAGCAAGGAAAGGGATATGTCCATAGAGGGAGCCATTATAGGTTTAACTAGAAACTTGGCATGGGGGAAATCTCAGAAATCCACAAGAATGACCCCAGTTAAGAATCTAAGCAAAAAGGAGAGGCTACCTTAAATTCACTTCCCCCATTGATGACTATCTTAAACTCTATCCTACACCCTTCATCCAGTAGCTGATGGAAGCAGAAGCAGACACCCACAGCTAAACACCAAGACAAACTCCTGGAATCCAGTTGCAGAGAGGGAGGAGTGATGAACAAAGTGGTCAAGACTATGATGGGAAAACCCACAAAAACTGCTGACCTATATAAGGGGGAGCTCATGGACCCCTGTGTGTCATCTAGGAAACCAGCATAGAATCGAATCATGTCCCCTGGAAGGTGGGTGCCATTTAGGAGGCCCAGACAATCTGTGGGGGGCTGACAGTATAACCAATATTTATCACTAATGCACAAATAGGCTTTTGGAGTCCAGTCTTTCTGGAGGGATACTCTGTTAACCGAGGTATATGGGGGAGGTCCTTCATCCTGTACAAATGATATGACAGGCTTTGATGATCTCTCTTGGGAGGCCTCACCCTTTTTGAGAAGTGGATGGGGGTGTGGGATAAGGGATAATGGGGAGGAATGGGAGAATGGGAAGGAGAGGGAACTAGGATTGGTACATAAAATAAGTTTGTTTTTAATTTAAATAAAAATTGAATAAAAAATGAGAGGTCAAAAAAGAAAAGAAAGCATATGTTTAAGATATGGAAGCACCCTGGTTCATCAGTTATTTCCTCAATGCCCAAACCTACATAAATAGACAATAAGCAGGGCATATAAATATAGTACTGACATGTGTGCTTGTTGTGGGAGTTTGGATGTGAAATTACCACACAGTTTCACGTATTTGGACACAGGGACCCCTGAATATGACATTGATTGGTTAGGTCATGGAAATTCTGTAGGTGCCGCCATACTGAAGGGGGGCATCTAAGGTTCTCTGCGCTCACATCTCTATCCCACTTCTATTGCTCCCACTTGTCTTGCTGTACTGGCAGTGGAGATATAGTCTCTAAGGTTCTGACTACCCTGAGATGTTCCTCTTGAACCTTAAGCCAAAATAAACTTTATTCTGTAAGGATTAGCTTTAAGTATTGGTACTTCCTTACACACTATTTCCTAAAACAAAGATTAAATATAAAATATCAAACAAGAAGAAAGAGAACATATATTGATAAAGATTTCAAAAATGGAAAACTTGAAAGAAATGACATCAAGTAAAATATATGCTACTATTTTTTTAATTATTACTTTTCTTTATGACATAATGGTGTGTGTTTGTGTGTAGTTTTCATTGTGTTAGTTGAAATCTCAAGCTTTTCCAAGGGTTGAATGAGTTTATCAAAGCTCAAAGGTTGTAAAGAGGTTTTATTTTCACTTTCTTGGAGCATTTCTATATTAAAGTGTTCATTTTATTGGGTATATTTTGACTGAATATTTTGATTGCTAATGTGCACATTACCTCTAATATTGAGATTTTCCTCCCACACTCTCCTTTGTTTTTTTTTTTTTGTTTTTGTTTTTTGTTTTTTTGTTTGTTTTGTTTTGCTTCTTGCTGAATTTTTTACTGACCTATATTGAAGTTCAATGGTTTGTCTTTTGAAATTGTTTGCTATATTGATGGGTATATCATAAGAATTCCTCATTTCATTTCACGTTTTATAATTTATACCCTAATGCCCATCTTTCTATTGATATCTGATAGCTTTTTCACTACATATTTTATACTGCTTACATTATAGACTTTCACAGATAAATTATAGTTACTTTAAATGTTCCTATAATATAAAATCAATGAAATAGGGAAATTTTAGAGACACTTCTCAATTTTATAATACCTGTCTAAATACAATAGTATTGCAAAGTGGAGCATAGAGACACTATTTCCATATATTGTGGGAAAGGATTCCCATTGCAAGTATGGCTTGTTATGCATTATTTGGTCATTCCATATTTTCTATATCTTATCAGTCTATATTTAATATTATCTCTGTGTCTATTTCTCTCTTTTGTGATATATTCTTCTATGAGATGGGAGAGAAAGAAACTTTCAGCCTTTACAAGTTATATGTTCTATTCAGCCTGTCCTTCTTAAGATTTTGCTTATAGTATTTAAAAAAGACTAAGAAATACATCAGTATAACTTATGTTTTATAAAATATAAAATGAATGTATCCAAAAGTTGCAGTGCTGATTATTTTTGATCTAGTGATCCCTTCTAAACTATTTTTTTCTTCATTTCTCTTGAAATATTGGAGCTTAGAAGTATGAGGAAGCCCCGTGTCATTCAAAACATAGTGAAAATAATGAACATACAGATGTCAAGGACAAACTTTAAGCATGCTTATTAAGTTTCAGAAGATATGAGAAACTATTCTTTGATTTACTCTTGATAAAAGCAGAAGACATTGGGGAAATTATACATTTTTTGTTTGTTTGTTTTTTAAGACACGGTCTTTCTGTGGATTTGGAGGATGTCCTGGAACTAGCACTTATAGACTGTGTTGGTCTCAAACTCACAGATATCTGCCTGCCTGCCTCTGCCTCCTGAGTGCTGGGACTAAAGTGCTGGGACACAGCAGAAATTGTATTTATTAAAGATTATCCATTTATTGTAACTTTTATTTATGTGAAGCAGATACAATTTTAAGAAAACATTAATATTTCTTTTACTTTAGTAATAGGGTCACATTAAATTATATTTAAGTATTTATTATAGTATGCCAGATAATACCATATAATTTTTACTTATTTATAATTAATCATGTTTCTACTACAGAATTTGAGTGTCCTTTTTATGTAATCCATGGTATGCTAAACAAATTGTAGTAGGTAACCACACAGCTTAATAAATCAATGACATCATTGAAGTTGGGAAGATGTTTCACCTATTAGAGTGTTCAGTATTTTTGTGAAGACTCTAACTAGTTAGAGATCCCACGTAGGGAGGAACATTATTGCCTGTGACAGCAACTGTAAGTGATCTACCACTTCATCTTCTGGCCTTCATGAGTAATTACACTTTTGAGCACATAACCATCCAAACAAATATGCAAATAACAAAGAATAAACTGTTATTTATGATAACACATTACTAAAAATTGTTTTTATAACACATATTATCTTGATGAATATTTAACATTTACACTCTTCATTGAAGGACTACATTATACATCACTAAAAAACATCAATTAGTAAGAAAATTTAAATTATTGTACTACACCATTGTCAGCTCTCCAGAGGGATACAATCTTTAAAATTAACAAACAGATATGTGCATACACCTAGCATTAATAAGTGATGCATTCCTTGATGAAATATCATTCTTTATAAGTGAGGTTATTATGCAGCAACAAACAAAAGTTGCTAACATCATAGCAATTCTATGTGAAGATTAAGATATGAAGAAATAATATACAAAGTTACCACTGTTTACAGGAAACATTTTACTCTAGAAGTATGTAAAGGTTTACTGAGAAAAAAGAAAGCCTGAATTAAAAAAAAAAAAAAAAAAAAAAAAAAAAACTTTCGTCTTTACATATCCTTGTAAAATTTGAGGATTCTAAGTAATAATAAGAAAGAAAAGCTCTTAAGTTTTTTGACAGATAAGTTACTTAGAAAGTAAAAGATTCAAATATATTAAACTTCTCATCTCTAACACCAGGAGCCAGAATAAATGAAAAAGATTTCCTGCAACTGAAAGTCATATATCAAGTTAAGACAGGGATATCTTCACATATGTTTCACCTTCTCAAGGTGGAAGAATATTTTTAATAGATTTTCATGCCTATACAGTATATATACAAAAGTAATTCACTGGCAAAAATACTTTGTGGAAGACATTTTAAACATAAAAATTCAAAAAAGATACAATGAAATAAGGAACAATGAAGAGGAATGAAAGTAGTGAACAATGAACCTCAAAACATATATTATTGTTAATAAGGTACACACACGTATGCTGTGTGTGTGTGTGTGTGTGTGTGTGCTTGTGTTTGTCTGTGTCCTTGCTTCAACTAGCAGCCCAAGGCACATATTAAATTTATCAATTTGTAATGAAGAATTTGCAGTGATAATGAAAGTAAAATAAATTTTAGAATAAATATACAGGAGTATACAACATTATAATTTGGACCAGAATATCATACATTTCATCAAAACCTTGAAACTCAAATCAGACTAGCATAATTAAACTTTAAGAAACAATGCTATCCAGAAAAATGGAAAGTTAACTGGATCATTCTAGGAAAATTTCATAAAGGTATATGGACATGCCATTTCTAGTTTGTCTTCTCTTTTATCTTCCACTTTGAGTTTTATTGTTAGGAGGTTTTTTCATTTAAATAAACAAATATGACCATATTTATCTTCCCTTCCTTTTCTACCTCCCTCCATCCCAACAATGTATTTTTTCTTTTATTCATTCTATGTTTTGTATTCTTGTGTATCCAAGCAACTCCAGGGAGTATTGGCTGCTGGAGTTCTGCTCATGAGCTCTGCTGTACAGTAAGTCACTTGCTTTATACTCCTGCACTGATGCTAACAAGTCATGGCCAATAGCCACTCAGTACTGTAAGTTTGGAGATAACCTATTCCATCTATTGTAGGATTTGAACTATCTTAATGTGGTGGAGGTCATGAGTAGGCAAACTAAAGCTATTTACTGTGAATTTATGGATTTGAAGAGTCTTCCCATTTATATAAGTTTCCAGATCATAGCGCCCAAACCCATATTTTAGCTATTACTTCCCTTCTGTATCCTCTTCTATGATGTTTGTTGAACCTTTGCAATTGTGAAGAAAAGATGAATGTTCTGTTTTGAAATAGAATCTGCAGCACAATAAATAAAAGACCCATAGACTGATATTGGGGTCAAGTTTCAAGCTGAAGATCAGAAAAGCAAAGCAGCCAGCCACTAGCTCTTACCTGTACCTCAGCTCAGACTGAAGGGACTTCAAACTGCTTGGACTTTGTTGCTCCTCAGATGCACTCAGACTGCTGTGCTCTACTTAAAATGGCTAGAGACTAATTCAATGAATGTCTCTAACTTTTATACCTCTCAGGTCCTGGGATCAAAGGTGTGAGCTCTGATTCACTCTCCTGTAGCTCAGGGTGGTTTCAGACTACAGATCCATTTGCCTTCCCCTGAGTCCTGGTATTAAAGGCATGTATTACCAACACTAAATGATCTCTATAACTTTAGGCTGGCTTTGTTTTCTGAATCATCAGGCACCCTTTAAGAAATCTTAAATAATGTATCACCACAGGAATCTAGGTACTCATTCTCAGCTCTTTGACCAAATATTTATCTTTTCATTGACTTCTCTGTACACTCATCAAGAACCTGCTTTGACTAAAGAACAGACCAAGTATACAAGTATAAACATACACATTAAGAGGCAATTGGACATCATTGTTACATGCCACATTAATAATAACAGCTTAGACTTTGAGACTATGATCTTCAGAGGACTTGGCAAAATTTTTAGAGTACAAAACATAATAATCACTCTGATGAAGCGGATATATAATCAAATCATCTTTTTTTCTCATTTTCTCTTCATGGCACTTATGTCCAGATATTCTCCAATATTACTGCCACTATTATAATGCAATTAGCAACTGAATTTTAAATTTTCCTTATATCCACAGAGACATGTAGCTCTCACTTCAATAAAGTTCCTTTTTCTTTCCCTTTTTTTTTTGATGATTCTTTTCTATAGCATATGATTCCATTAATAAATGCTACTCTGGAAAAATAGAGTGAAAAACTGCCTGTGGTAACGTCTTAAATTATGAATCTATATCGATGCTTAAGTCTTAGGTAATACTATTAAAGCAGTAGTGGAACAATTGTGAGAAACAGAAGCATTATGTCTACTTTAGCATCATATCTGCTATATAGTAGAAATAAGTTGCAACCAAGAAATCCACAATATGTTTGCTTAAATAAGACATGAACAATGACAACAGATATCATTAAATCATAAGTGAAGAAAGTCTCCAAAATCTACCTGCAGATAAGGAACTAATTTTAATTAAAAACTGCTTACAGGAATAAGTCTTCCCCAAGGAATAGATACTAAATTGGTTATCTAATAATAGTCATATATATATATATATTTGTGTGTGTGTATATATATATATATATATGAGTGTGTGTATGTATATGTTTTTGTATATGTATCTGTGTATATATTAGCACACTAAGTTTACTTTGCAGGAGGTATACACACACACACACACACACACACACACACACACACACAGATATATATATATATGAAAAATAGATTTTTAAAATGAAGACTGTGCTTAAATTGGAAGGTAAAGGAAGGCCAACATGGAAACAGTTTATGATAAAAGAGAATTGGTTGAAGGTGATAAATGTGTGTTATATAGATATATAAAATGTCATAGTGAAATATGTAACTTCATACAATGAATAATGAAAGAGGAAATAAAGAAAAATAAAGGTGAAGGCAAATTGAATTTCTGCATCGCCACAGAAGACCAGATTTTAGTGCAGGTAAGAAAATTGGTATAAACAGAAATATGCACATAGTTTGTCTATGTTTAAAAATCATACTTAATATGGTGTTAAACCCTGATATTTTATATATTTTTTGATTTTCTGTTTAGGAAATTGTGAATATAAAATAACCAACCTACATACATATTCATATATATATATACATATATATATATACATTTATGTATATATATATATAATGTTTTTCAACTGCTAATAAATGGAATGTTACTTATAAACTTAGATAGCTTGTCAAGTTAATCAGGCATCCATTTTTCACAGTTTGATATCTTGCTAAACTAGTGATGACTAAAACCTCCTAGCTTCCTTCATAATCTTCTTTCATAATAGTAGAGTTCTAAAACTGTAAATCTGACCAAATGACTAACTCATATATATTCTGTTATGATTTTAGAAACCCATACAAGTATACTTGGTCTTCAATGACAAACATATTTTTATAAGAAGTTGTACTTATTTGAATTTACCCCTTCAATATCTTTAAGCTAGGAGGTAACAAAGAGTAATGGTCAGAGGTTTATCAATGGGGCAGCAGTTTATGGTAAGTACAAAAAGATATGTTTGAAAACTGAATAGTAGTGAATTTGGTGTGGCATTTGCCATATAATCAACAACAACAACATGTATAAAGTGTCAAGAATAGAATCTATAATAACTCAATAATGTATTTGGATGAATTGGCAGTTTTTGTGAAAATGTGTCTTCTTTCCCTTGACTATTCACAGGGATTCACCCCTTTTGCAGGCTATATCAGTAGTTTTCTTCTCTCTGTGTTTCTGTATTGTAGGTTAAAATCCCTTAAGTCTCAAAATTAGACATTTCTTTTCTAATAGATAAAAGAAATAAAAAACATGGGTCTAGTACAAGATATAGAGTTTGGTCATATAATTTAAATAGCTTTTAGTGTGTGTTATTTTGTTGAAAATGTTTTCTTTCAACATAAAGCATTAGCTAGGTTTTGAAGGCTATGCCTGTGACAAGTGGCCATCTCAATTAAACAAAAAATAAGTTTGTGAGCACATCTGTAGTGTGTATGTTTCAGGGCTCTGGGTATTTAGGATATGAATCAGATAATGGAGCACACGCAAGGGAAGGAAAGAAGGATGTGAAGAAGCAACCACAGGAGCTCTCACTTTACCTCTGTTTTCCTTATAACCAAAGATTAGAAATGCAGAATCACAGCTGCAAATTGATCCTGCATCTGTGTTCTCTCTGTTCCATCAAATGACAAGAGTAGCTGTAGAATTCTGATTTACTTTGGGGAAGCCCACTTAATTTATACATCCTTCAAGGATGAATTCCACACATCCACATCAAAGAAAATATTCAGCCTAAGAACTAACATCATGATAATTATTTGATTTAAGTTTTATATGGCCATATATATTTACAAAACTAAAGCTCAATCGCACCATTTGCTAGATTAAAAAACCCATATCCTTTCTATTTTAGACAATAATTATTTATATTTCATTTGCAAACAAGTACAATTATCTTTCACAAAACAGTCTCTCAGAATTTTTTTTTCTGTTTTTGTTGAGATTCTAAATATGTGTCATTCACCAGAGTTTAATTTTGTTTTCTTCTTGTTTATGGGTGTGAAAAATTACATAAAGAATAACTAACCTAAGACAAGAATTAAAAAAAAAAGTATTGGAGAGATCTCTCAACATGTGGTTTTAGGGAAAGAAAGCAGTTTTCAAAGTAGGTATTTCAGTAAAAACTAACTTTTAGAAAAGATGAAACTGCAATCTAAGTGAAAGTCAAAACTACTCCTAGACCTAAGCTAAATTCTATTGCTATGCTAGTTAAGTTGCCTTTTAAAATCCTGTCTATCCAGCAGATGTACAAAAGCCTACCTTTATCCTCTTCATGCCTGTGATCACAGACATGCAATAAATAAACAAATTACACACATACACACACACACACATATAAAAATATATATACATATATATGTATATATATATATATATATATGTATATATATATTGCTAGATCTTTCCTTTTTCTGTTCTCCAAGCTTTTATAGTATGGGTTCACAATGTCAAGTTCATCCTCTTTCCCAAATACTCTGAACCACATAAATCATTTTTTCTTACCTCTCATGAGATATGCTAAAGCTACCAAAATCTTTTGCTTCACCTAGCTTTATGTTTTATTCTTTCATTTGAGTTCTTTTGAATTTTCTTTTTACTTCCTGAAACCACCATAATATAAACACATATTTCAAAAGTCTTAGGAACAACAAATATTCATGTTACAATGTTACAAGTTTTTATTTCTTATACCATGGAGCAAAACACTATTATCTGCAACCTTCTGAAAGGTTGACCAAATGGGACCTAGAGCCTGGGATATGCGTTTTTAATCAGGACATTTGTCCATTTGTACATGTGCTCAGCCTTCTTAGACTGCAAATGTCAACTATGCTGTAATACATCCTGGCTAGGGAGATTGCATCTATGAACTTTTATTTTTCCTTTTCTTTTTTTAAGAAATCAAACTTACTCACTCTGATGACCAGAATAGACTGTAACTCAATGTGTAAGCAGGCTGATATTAAACTTAAGGCAATACTGTTACCTTTGCCTCCTACTGATGAGCATTATAGATGAGAGACAGCATGTAACTAAAACATGTATTTTCTGAAGTAAATTTCTGAGATATTAGTATAAAGCTATCTTAAATTCTCAAATTATATTTTATGGAATGTGTAATAAATAATAAAATTACTTAAAACTCACAATAAACTACTGTCTTTTTCAGTCAAGTAAATATGTCACTCTATTTCTAATACTTCTAAACATTAAGCTATTTTTATATATACTGAATGTTTTCTTTATTCACTTGTGTTACTACCAACAGGGTCTGAAAATATATTTTGGGTTTTGATATGTTGTAACTCTTGCAGAAATATACTTATATTCATTTTGCATCTACCTGTCAAATTAAGGAAAGATAATTAATATAAGAAATAATGGTGAAAATTTCTACATATTAAGGATAAAATATAAAGTATATTCTTACATTCAGAGAATATATTCAACAAAAATGTAATTGACAACAATGTCACATGTATTTGTTGAGAAGCAGTAAGTAAGCGTTATCAATATTTTCAAAATCATATAGCTTCATAACTATATATGTACCCATCTTCTTTGGGTTGAATTTTTATCCATAATAAATGAAATGATTTTATATCCCTCTTATATAAGGATGTGGCCATTTATTTGCAGTGAATTATCAACTTATTTGTATTGAATTTGTACATCCAGGCTCACATGTTGGTGGCTTGCTTTCCAACTATGCTGTATAGAGAAGTAATAGATACTCAGCATTATTAATGAATTAAACTGTTGATTAGTTTGTAGCTGATAAGGACATTTTGAAGAGGCATTGGTGAGGAGTCTTTGTTTGATCACATGCCTCCTGCCTCACTGTCATGCAGATCTGGTGAAGCCAGATCATCATAGACTGGAACACCTACACCTTCACTAAAATACAGTTTGCTACTTCAACGTTCTTTGTGTATTCTTTAGAGCAACGAATTTAAAAAATGGGAGGACTAGCATGAAAGTTAAACAGTTAAAATTTTTTGTCTCATAAAAGTTGGAATACCATTGCAGAAAAAGACATTTTCCTAACTAAAAATATGGTGAGTGTCACGAAATGGAAAAAGAAGTATAAAAAATGACAGTCCTCTATAGGCTACTGGAACAGCATGCTCAGAAGAAAACAACCAAACTGACATAACCAAACAGACATATTGATTCAGTGCTCTAGCCAAAAAAAAAAAAAAAAAAAAAAAAAAATTGAAACAAGAACTTTATTTTAAATGCTCAGCCATTTTTGTTTATAGTAGCATTCTCTATGCCAAATTTTGGACTGTTACATAGACTGTTGCATCAGTTGCATACCAATTGATCTACAAATGTTTCTATTTTGCAGACATTACTTGACATTTTCACAAACTTATTTATAAGTATTTGTGTATTGTATCATTTACGTCTTGTTTAAGATTGCATTTTTCAACGAAGAATTCTCTTTGGTTTTGAGAATATATATAGATTTTCATTCTCAGCACCTGGCTGTTCCAGGACCAAATAATCTGGTCTTTGTGAGAGCCTGGGATAAGCCTGTAATTCAATTTTTGGCATGTCAACTTCTCATCTCTGAGTTTCTTACAATATTGATATGGTAACTATTTTGAAGCTTAGAAATGGATGGGATTTTATCTATCTTCTCAATCTAAGATGTAAGTCATTCCACTTATATCATAGTGGTTTTGTCTGAGTAAGGTTGGGTTTCTTAGTAACATGTAAAAGTATTACAAAGTTTCTTTCGAATTTCAGAACATTAAGGACCTGTGATTATGTAATTTAAGGAAGTACCTATACTGTATCTAAAATGTCATTGATAACGCTAAGGCATTTCTGTGTCAATGAATTCTACATGGACATAAGGAGTAAATCATTTCTTAAGATACAGCAATATGACTTTTATTACAATTACAATATTTAATATGATCACATTTATAGAAGTAGATCAATAAATTCAACATTTCAAAGATATCTGATAGATATCATGGTATTTTATCAAGCAATTCTCTCTAATAAATACTTAGACAATATTGTTCTTACATGCTTTGATAATTTTGAAGAAGATACTGTAAATTAATCTTGACTATTGACTGAATATAGCAATATTGCTCTTAGATTATAAATATAAGTAAAACAAATCTAGCTTTGTGAGAGAGTTTGTGATTGTGTGCAGATAAGTTTATTCTTCTCACCAGTGGTTGTGCATTATGGTAGTATATCACAGTATAAATTGTGTCTGTATATCATCTACCTTGACAAACAAAGTTATATGACTAAATCATGAATATCAGTGTGGTTAGAAATATTTATATTATCAAGCATTCAGCTGTTTAAGAAATTAATTTTTATCTTCTAGTTATGAAAAGAATTTTAATGTTTATTCTGAAAAGATAAAGTACATATTTTTCTTTAATTGCATAAGAAATTTTAAAATATTTTTGAGCAATGTGTTGATAATGCAGGAGTACTACTAAATTGAATGATCACAATTAATTTATGTGTAGATATTTTAGGAAAAAATTTATGAATATACTAGCAATCAAAATAATCATACATACGTGTGTGTGTGTGTGTGTGTGTGTGTGTGTATTACTTACCTTTCCCCTGTTGTGATAAAATGTCCTGACCAAGGTAGTTTACAAAAAAAATATTTTATTCTGGTTTATGGTTCCAAGGAGGTTAAGGGTCCAGCATGGTATGGAAGCCAGAATTGGAAGCTGAGATATGTCATTATTTTTTTTACACAGGCATATGGTAAAAGATTTTTTAATTTCAAATCCTATGCTCTGTGACATGCTTACCTCACCTAGCTTGTACTACCTAAACCACCCTAAACAGGATACAAAAGTTGGATATGATGCACAGACGTTCAATACAACAATGACAGAGATTTCTCACCCAGACCATCATTAGTATTGCCTGAGTTTTGTAAAGGTTTATATTGTCAATTGAAGCATAAAAGAAGAACTTGAAAAATGATGGGGTTTGTTTTGAGTTTATAATTATTAATGTTATTTTAATATAAATTAATTTTATTTTGCTCGCATTGACATTTAACCCTTTTAGCAGATTGTCTCCAATTTTTAAATTCTGGATAATTCATTTTGAATAAAATTTTAAGTTGTTGAATTTGTGTAGAAAATGGAAAACAGATTATAAAAATGTTTAACTTTCATTTATTCTTTTGTCTTTGATATCGGTGCACATTATCAAAAATATAATTAGGGAAATTAAATAAGAGTATGTGTGATTACATGCATATATCAATTAAATAGAGCTTGTAAATTTATGTTATACTATTATAGTGGTAAGTAGTAAATGTGATGAATTTTTTTGCTATAAATATCACTATAAAATATTTTCTTACTAGTTGATTTGTATTTTTGTGTTATCTGTTTTTATTCATGTGGATCATACAACTTATATACAGATCCCTGCAAAACTGGTAGTTTTTCCTTTTTGTTGGTTTTCTATTTTTAGTTAAATTTATTCAAACCATATCACATACATTATACATTCTCATTACTATAAGCTCCTCATCATATGATTTTTTTTTGTTCCCAATCTTATTATCTCTCTCCCTCCTCCCCGTTCTTTTCTCATATGCATGCCCTTTTGCCTTGTTTTGTTCTTGTGCTCCACTTCCTTTAATTAATGCTGTCCATGTGACCATGGTAGTAGGCTCTTCAAACTCTCAGTGAGGCACTGACTGCAATGATGATTCAAGCCTGGGAGATAGTGTCTGTTTGTTAACAGCATTTCTTTTAGCCTTCTCACTCTTTTTTAACCTTTTACAATGTTCTCTGAATTTTACTCTTGGTACAAATGCCCTTGCACAGAATGAGCCTCAAAAGTTATTTATTGTCATTGTCATAATCCTATTACATTCACTGATTTTTCACTGCACAGCAGTTTTCTGATGAAGTATGGGAGTGGTCTTGTAATTTTAAAAAAAAGCTGCATGAGAAATATTCAATGTGGCAGAGCTTGAGTGTAGGATTTTTTTTTTTTTAATCGGGGGGATGTGAGTGGGAAAAGGGGAAAGGGAAGTTTGCAGATCATCTTCTAGGGCAGACCAGCAGAGGATAAGAGAGGCAGGGGGGGAGAGAGACAAGAGAGAGATAGGCAGATAATCAGAAAAAGGGAGATAAATGAAAAGAGAGAGAGAGAGAGAGAGAGATGGGAGGTGGGCAGGGTCCTTTTAAAAGGGAATGTGGTGAATATACAGAGGTAGTGTTCTTAGTGGCTGCAACTGAGGAGGTTCCCTGTAACAACCCAAGGGCAGTCCAGTACAGACACCTAAATATAAACAAGTCATATTTATTTAATTAGCATAGATACAAAAGACAATTGCACACAATGTCTAATAAGCAAACCAAAAGTAGTAAGCTTCCCTTCAGTATCTAAGACCTCTTTAGCCATGTTTTGATGACATCTACAGTAGAAGGCAGGAATAGCTTCCTTTGGAGAAGATCTCAAATCCAATCAGTGAGGAGTTGGTTACACTCATATTAATCATGTCAGTGTTGTTGAGGTGGCCACATCTTGCCTGCTATTTTTATTTTGTGGATCTCAAAGTTTATATGTACATAAAACTATGGGAGACTTTTCCCCTTTAGCAGATTTCATTTTTCCTTCCAATAGTATGCATTCTAGCCAGGAGGGATGGGACTTCAAGTTTAGTTCCAGCTTGTTTATCTATGTCATAATTCATGTATCTTTTATCTTTAATAATATATTCTTGCCATAGGGATCATAGTGGACAATACACCACAATTGCATTACTCTGTTTTGTTATGGGATCCTCTAGAGACAAATGCCTTTCTTAATTCTTACATAAAATGTGATTTCAGATAGCCATAATTTACTTTTCGCATTAAAGTTTATAATCTACTGATTCAGAGCATATCTTCAAGTACACTATTGCCTTCCATTTCTCTTCTGAATTGATCATTACCTTCATACTTTCTCCTCATTAACACTTGGCTAAGATGTTGTCATTTTTAAACAGTGTCTTGAGAAAGACACTATGAATCAGAGTTCAAGCTGAGATTTTTATCTATTTATCTATTTATTTATTTATTCATTTGGGAAAACGGATCCTAAAAAGGGGAAAGAGAAGTGGGTAAGCAGCCTCCAGGCCTCCAGGAACAAGATCAGTGGGAAAGAGGAAAGAGAAACACACACGAGATAGTTAGATAGATAGATAGATAGATAGATAGATAGATGATAGATAGATAGATAGATAGTGAGAAAGAGAGAGAGAGAGAGGAGAGAGTGGGGCAGAGAGAGGGAGAGAAAGAGGGAGAAAGAGATGGGAGGTGGACAGGGCTCTTTTAAAAGGGAACATAGTGAATAGTCACAGGTGGTGCTCTTAGTGGCAGCAGCTAAAGGCATACATCCAGTCAGAATCCCAAAGACAGGCCAGTACAAATGCCTGAATACTAACATGAAGTTTCTGAGCAATACAGCATCCATGAGGAAGTTTTTTTCTTTTTTTTTTTTTTTTTTTTTTTTTCTTTTTTTTTTTTTTTCAGAAAAGATCAATGGATTGTTGGTATGATCTTTTCCTAGAAAAGAGGTTTTGTTATCTGTTCAAAGTCTTGTTTTGGCGACTAACAATCTGCTTCTGATATTTTCTTAAGAGAGAGAGAGAAAGACAGACAGAGAGACAGAGAGAAAGAGACAGAGAGATCAGTACATTTCCTATGAAATTTCTGCAGTCTTCTGTTAAGATAGTCAAAGAATTATGTTAAAGTATAGAACAAGGAATACCTTTTTTGTATCCATTCATTGCAGCTTCTGTGTTTTCATTTTAAACTCTAATAGGTGTGCTTTGGTGTAACTATATCATCATTAAATTTCATTTCATAATTTACTATGAGTTGTTTAATATATCTGATAATTTAAACTTAATATATTTTGAAAATCTTATACATTAGCATGCCTTTAGTCCTAGCACTCAAGAGGCAGAGGCAGTTGGATCTCTTGAAGTTACAGGCCAGCCTGGTTTACAGAGAGAATTCCAGGACAAAGTAACACAAAGAAACCCTGTCTTGATAAAGCAAAAAAGGAAAAGAGAGAGAGAAAACATTACATTATATTTTAGCATTAGTATGCATAAAGGAAATACTAATTATAGTACCATTTCATGATCCATAAAGGGACTTAAAGTTTAGCAGATACCTGTAATGAGCTCCATTACAGGTATTAACTACAAGATAAGTGTACTCAGCTAGTGCATTTGTTTTTTTTTTTTTGTTTTGTTTTGTTTTGTTTTTTATTTTTTTTGACTAACCTTGAAAAAAGTTACTCAATTGAATTCAATAAAGGAAATCTAAAAGTTATTAAGACTTTCCATAACCTATCAGTAATTTCTTTGTCCATATTTTTTGCCTACCAAAAAAGAAATAACTCCTGATAGATGTAAGAACATGGGATCTACAAAAATTGAACATTTAAAAACAAATGATATTTGTTTGTGATCTGGAATGCTTAATAAAGTCATACATACATGGCTGTAGTCTCTTAAAGACTGATCTTGGACTTGAGGACTTCTTGAAATTGAAAATATATTGATTGAAAATAGTCTACTTTCTATTAAACCTGTTGTTGTTATTATGCTAACTTAATTGTATTGTTAAACCCCTAGGAAATTAGTCCAGCCGATACAGAGATGTGTTTGTACACATATTTCTAGAGATTTTTAAACCATGAGAGCTCAGACATAATTAGTAGTTTAATCCTTTGATGAATTCAAAATACAAGTAGACAATTGTGTTTTATTGATTGAAGACAGAGCCTGGAGAAGAATTGACTCTTAGTGTCCTTGAGGACTCTATTTTGCATTTACCACCTCTTTTCACACCATTTGTTCCTGATTACTGTGATGAATTATGATTTTGTCAAGACCTGGAATTACCTAAGAAATAAACTATGGTCACACCTATGAGGGATCCACTGAGGATTGTAATAGGAGAAAGGGTTCACCCATTGTGAGCAGCACCGTTAGAGCAGTTGCTTTCTCAGATTGAATGAAAAGGAGCATGTCAACTGAGTATAAGTGTTTATCTTCCTTTGCTTCCTAACTGTGGACAAAATGTGATGCAATGCTCCTGCTCAGGCTTCTGCTGCCATGATTTCCCTCCCATGGTCACAGTACCTAGAAATGTGAGCCAAAATAAATATTACCTCTTTCAGTAGATTTTGTCAGGTATTTTTCATAATGAAGAAACAAGTAAACTAATATAGCCCACAAGAAAGCTATTCTTTCATAACAACATGTGTTTAACTAATAAAACTTTGGTAGAGAACACCATCACAACAAAAATTTAGAGAATATTGAGGAATGGAATTCTTCATAAGGATTGTAAAACCCAAAGGATGAGGAGTTTCCTGTGGTGATACATAATTTATGATTTAATAAAAAATTCCTGAAATATCAGAAGCAAAGCTAGCCATACTAGTTAGCTATGGAAGCTAGGCTGTGTTAGCATACCCCATATAATCACACAACACAGAAGACAGGCAGATGAATTTCTCTGAGTCTAAGGCCACCTGTGACCAATGTTGCATAAGCAACATTGGTCATGTTACAGGATTGTGTCTTACAGTAATGTCAGAAATTATACTCACAAAATATCATAAACATGGCTACCCAATCATCTGCGAAACAAGGATAAGTACAATGGACATTTACTTGGGGTAGCACACTATAGTTCAGAGGTTCAGTCCATGATCATCGTGGTGAGGAATGTGACAGCATGCAGGCCGACGTGGGCCTAGAGCAGAGAGTGCTGCATGTTGCCTGCAAGAGGAAGTTGGCTGATTGTCACACTGAGGGAAGCTAGAAAAAGAGACCTCAAAACCTATCAAAACAGTGACACACATTCTCCAACAAGGCTACACCACTTCATACTATCCCTCACTCTGGGAACAACTTTCTTTCAAACCACTACCACATGAGTTGGTTCTCTTAAAATATATATATGTGTTTCCTTTTATTTTCAAAATTATGTAATTATTAATTAATGTTTAATCATCCTGTTCTACCTTAAAACTATCCCATATATCTTCCTTTCTCCTTTTCAATTTCCTGACTTCATTTTCCACTGATCATCATTATATGTACACACACACACACACACACACACACACACACACACAAAATTCTCACTCTGTATAGTTTTATTTGTATGCTGTGTCAAAGGATAATCATTTGTTATTGGATTCTTTTTACAACATTTTCTCCTAGGAATAAATTCTAATGTTTATTCTTAGTCTTTTTTGTAATCGAGCTACAAGAGGTATATTCGTACCCATCTTCTTTATATTACTGTACAAATTTTATCAACTTAGATAATGTTCACTTTCTTTTTATAATTATGTATTTATTTGATATCTACTCACAGTTGTCCCTCTTTCCACTCCTCCCAGTTTCTCCATCTGACCTCCCTGTCTTCCAACCCCTCCACCCACCCAATACATTCTGTTTCTGTTTAGGAGATGGCAGATCTTCCACAAGTATCAACAAAACATGGCATAACAAGTTGCATTAAGACAAAGCATCTCACCCTGTATTAAGACTGGGCAAGGTGACCAGTGTGTGAGGAATAGTTTCCCAAGTCCCAAATCAAGTAAAAGAGTCAGAAATGGCCTCTGTTCCCACTATAAGGAGTTCCACAAGGGGACCAAGCTACAAAGCTGTAACTTATAAGCAGAGTGTCTAGGTTTGTCTCATGCAGGCCCCCTGGTTGTTGCTTCAGTTTTTGTGAGCTTCTGTAATTCCAGGTTAGTTGATTCTGTGAGTTTTCTTGTTTTGTCTCTGACCACTCTCACTCCTACAATCCTTTTTTGAATCTTGGTACTTAGCCCAATTCTCATCAGAGAGCCTTTAGCCAGCAACTGATGGAAACAGTAATGTTCAATTTCAATGATAGTTTACATTCAAATTTTTATTATTTGAAAACATTGTAGCATCTTAGATTAAAAAAATTGATTAAAATAAACCTCTATAGTTACTCAAAGTACTACAGTAAATGGACAAAATATGCATTTGAGCATGATATTTTATACATATATTCATGTTGACATATACAATCCAAGCCTTATGGAGTTATTCCTATATCTTTTTAGAAACTAAAAATGTATAAATACTTTCAAGGGAAATAAGGACTTACAGTCATAAAAGCTTAGTTGAAAAATCAATACATACCCTTATATATTTTTTCTTTCCTCTTTTAACAACATACATGGTATTTAAAGTTAAATCACTAACAACAAACCAAACTCTGTAGAAGTGTATTTCATGTACATGGGAAGTATATCCAAAACACTTAATTTATTCTTTAAGCATATCAGATTGCTTGAAGGCATTTTTTGTGAAATTACTTCCTACAACTTTGACTTAAAAAAAACAATTATGAGAAATTTTGCATGCACTTTAGGATTTGGAAACAAAGAATGACATTGTCTTATTCCATGTAAAATGTAAATAAATGCTTGAAAGAAAATACAGTTTATACTTCCTTGCTCTGTAAAGAATGAATGATAGCCTAGCCCTTGAAAGGATCATATACCTTTATTTGGTGAATTGCATAAATTTTGGAAAATAAAGTTTACAAGGGAAAAAGTTATAAACAACATGAATAGAATGTATAGACATGTCTGTATATCAATGGATCAATACACAACCATATTTTTTAATCTTGTAATATGTAATAGGTAATTTGGCATTATGTTTTCAGCAGTCAAATCTGTGACTCTATGCACTGCATGGTTAAAACTACTACTTTTATGTTTGTTTTTGTTTTTTGTTTGTTTGTTTTGTTTTTCAAAACAGGAGACAGGGTTTCTAGGGTTTCTCTGTTTTGCTTTGGAGCCTATTCTGGCACTAGCTCTGTAAGTGCCACTAGCTTTGTGGCCACTAGGTTGGCCACAAACTCACAAAGATCTGCTTCCACTGCCTCCAAAGTGCTGGGATTAAAGACATGTGCCATCAATGCCTGTGAAAACTAGTACTTTCAATGAAGTTGTAGATGTGAGTGAGTTTGAGAAATGGGAATCCTTTTTCTCTCTTTCTCTTTTATTTATATTTTTTTCTTTTAGAGATAGGGCTTACAACATTTCCAACATCTCTGGCCATCCTTGATCTTGAGGATGGCCTCCTATAGACATCCAGCCATCTTGCTGCTTGCAAATACGGAGTGCTCAGAATAAAGGAATATGCCATCAAGGCAAGGTGGGAATTTTTAATTGCCAAATTCTACCTATTTAAAACTCATGAAGATTCTTTACCTTGTATTTTGGAATTCATTATAGATGTACTTTTTCCTGAAGTTTAGTTTAGTATCAACTCTTAATAAATAATTATGAAGGCTTCTAGAAAAGTTAAAATATTTAAATACAGTGTTGTTTAATATAAACATCTGTTCATTTTATTTTCCAGAAGATAAAAATTCATAGTTGACAGATAGAAGAAATGAAATCTAGCATTATCCACAATAAAGAAAGAGGACAAGAGATCAAATTATAAAGGGGCTCTCCTATGCCAGTTATTGTTCATAGACGCATATATTAAAATTCATCCTAATGCACATTCAGTGGAATAAAAGTTAATAAACATTGATTAGCTTGGCTCAACCAAAACTAGTTTCTAACTTTGTTTTTTCATTAACACATTTAACTGAGTGGCAGAAAAATATATTTGTAAAAAACAACACTTCAATTACTTCAACACTTTTTTTATCTCAAATTCCTCACATATATATATATATATATATATATATATATATAATTTAATAATAAATACATTCTTCAGCAACAGAAAGTTGAAGAATGTACTGGTGCAATCTACGAACAGAAATACCGTGGTAACCAAGGAATCTTCTCTCTTAGATAAGATTTACCTACTTTGGTAAGGATGATTTTGTTTACATGATATGGTTCAAATATCAAAATATTGTAACCTTTCTAGACACTTTTTATGCAGTATAGTCAGAAATAAAATCTACAGTTAACAACTTCACATACATAAAATATAAAGTAAACCATTATATACACAAAAAGTAGAAGAAACCTAAAAAACAGAAATAACAAATAGTGATAAATTTTATTGATATTAAAATGTATTTGTTCATTGTATAGCAATAACTGATGAGTTAATATATTCAAATATTGTTGAATATGATAATTAAACCAATTAATATAAGAAAGATTACTTGGTATAGAACTTTTTGATTGGGTATTTCAAATATTCTCTTATCTGGCTCTTCTATACTTTGATTATCATGTCAGCAATATGTCTTTAATAGATTGTGTGTGTACAATCATAAAAACATATACACAAATATGTCTGATTACCTACCTATCATCTATCTGTCTATCTACACATCTTTACCTCAAAACTTATAGAGGAGACGAAACACAATCCTCAAAATAAAGAAAAATATGTCTTTAGTAAAAATGACAATAGTTTATTATAGCAGTCAAAGTTTTTCAATAAAATTAGTTATTATATTTTAAAGCAATAATAAAACTATTAACAACTTGGTTACATTTCTCCAATAAATGAATAAATGAATTACACGACAGTAATTGATCAAATCTTTTGGAAATAGTTCTCTCATTTAGTTCACAAGATAGTATTAGAATTTTAGTTATTGTCCCAATTAAGAAATGAGAACAGACAAATATGAAAATATAAAGTATATTTTTAAATTTTTTCCATCATTATTTAATTGTAGAAAGATGTAAGTTGGGCACTTATTCTATAATGTATAGCAGTGGTAAATACACTTATTTTGTCTTCAATTTGATTAATGATATTTTTTCAACTAGCCCCTTTTTATTTCTTACTTGAAATATTTGTAATTTAAGAGTTTCTACACAACTACTGTATCCACATAATTTATACCACTTCTTTTCCTTTTGAAAACACCCAAATTCATGTCCTCTTCTTTTTCAATTACTATTGCTAAACATATTGATGCACATGCTCAAAGTCATACACAAACCTATACAACCTACTAAGTTTAGTAACACTTTTTAAAAGATGATTTCTGCAAATTTATTATTACCTTACATTGAAAAATATGGTGTCTTCAGACTTAAAAAAAATTCTGACTTAACCTATTCTAGCACTTAATAACTACAATTAATTTAAAGAAGTCATGTTTAGGGAGCGTTGTTTAATGACACACCTTTTTCCATGATACATACATATTTGTTCACCTCAGGAATAGCAATGGCAAGATTTAAGTAAAATGACACAATACAACATCTAGCTGGAAAACCAGTACGTCTACCTGGTTTGCTTTAGAACATGAGTGTTTCCCCAACTTCATAAATGAAAAACTAGGTGGACCTGCAACACTGTGGTATCTTGACCCACTTGACTATAATTATTTCTCTGTGTCAAAGTTCTCTTCCTACAATTATATACTATTAGTTGGAACAAGACGTGTGCCCTTTGACTCTCATAAACTTTCTGAATTTTCCCAAGCCTATATCTTTTGGGAGAGTACATAATTTATGAACCAACCGCCTAGAGGGAATGACTTAATTCAGAGGATATAAAACAGGGAGATTTTAAAAAATACATTTTACTGATTGTATTCAGAAGTTTAAAATATTCCAAATGAAACAGCACTAAAGCATCTCTGCAACAAGAACATGGGCATATTATTCTGAACAAATAATAAAATCTCATGAGATTAATGCCTAAAGAAAAAATTAAGATTTTTTTAAAATACACATTTATTTATTTATTTATTAAGTCTCTTAAACAAGAGACAGTAGTAGATCATGTATGCTGAATGTCATGGAATATAGAGTAGTTAGACAACTTGACCAATGCACATCTGAGCTCACAATTACTGTTGAAGCATCTACAGGGCATGGACAAGATTGCAACAGAACAGGTTCCAATGCTGAGATGAAATAATATCCCCATTCAAAACCCAAACAATATCTTTAATTGGTAAATGGATACAAACTAAATGTTAATTTTCTTCAATGTATTCTCTCTGGAAATATAAACAAATCTGAACTGCAAGCCTAATGTCCAGCAGTATATGACCAACACAAAAAAAAAAAAAAAAAAACTCAGTTCCATCTTTGGACATCTCTATACATTTCATGGGATTTTTCTTTGTCTCTTTTTCTTGTGTTTGTTTAGTCCTATTTCTTTTTGTTTTTCTTTTATCCTATATTTATTATTATTATTAGATGCCTATTTAGTTTTCTAAAAAGAAGCAGAAAGGGTATGGATATGTTTAGGAGAGGAGGTGGGGAGGAACTCAGAGAAATTCGGGAGAGGGAAAATAATAATACTTTTAAGGAATAAAACTACTTTAAATAAGAAAAAATCTGAAAAGAAGACATAATCACAAATAGACCAAAATTTGATTTGAAAGTATATTACCAACATTAAGAATGACATTACTTTTTATCCATGAACATATGATTGAACTCTATTTAATAAAATATTAGAAAATAGAGTCAATGAAATATAAAATCTGACCTGCACTGGCATGCTGAACAATTCAGAGCCTGCCACCATCTACGTTTTGGCTCCTTATCAATTCGGAGGCTGCCACCATCTACGTTTTGGCTCCCTACATCCTCCCTTAGAGCCTTGCTGCCCCTTATACCATCTGCATGAAACTCCAAGAGAATTCAGACTGTCCACAATTACGGACATTGAAGTACTCACCCACCTACACCCACCAGGAGAGGATAGTAGAGAGAGACCCCACCTTCACCCAGTGGAAGAACAGATGGCAAGACAGTAGGATGAGAACACATTCAACAATATAAGGACCAAAATGACATCCCCAGAATCTAGAGACTCTACACCAACAAAACCTGAACATACATACCAACACAGAAGAAGCAGAAGATAATGAACTTACAAACAACTTCATGAAAATGATAGCAGCCCTTAAAGAGGATATGAGAGAGATGGAAGAAAAAAATAAACAAAATATTGGAATAACTAGAGGAAAAGACAAAACAAAAAGTGCAAGAAAAACAAGGGAGAAAAAATCAAAAACAAAACCAAAAAACAGTCAAACAGTTGAAGGAAACAATTCAAACAGTAAGACCTGAAAACTGATATAGAGATTATAAAGAAAACACAAAGTGAGGGAATACTGGAAACAGAAAAGCTGGATCAATGATCAGGAACTACAGATCCAAGCATAACCAACATAATGCAAGAGATGGAAGAGAGAGAGAGAATATCAGTTGCTGAAGATAAATATTCATAAAACACAGAAAATCTTACATACAACAAATCCTTACAACTGCAGGAAATGTGGGACATTGTGAAAAGACCAAATCTAAGATTATTAGGTATAGAAGAAGGCAAAGAATCTCAATGCAAAGGTGAAGAAAACATATTCAACAAAATCACAGTAAACACTTTCCCAGCTTGAACAAGGACATGCCTACGAAAGTAGAAGAAGCTTACCCAAGACAAAATAGAATGGACAAAAAAAAGTCCTCTCTCCATATTATAATGAAACAACAAACAAACATACATAATGAAGAGAGTATATTAAAAGCAGCAAAGAAAAAAGACTAAGTAACTTATAAAGTCAAACCAATCAGAACTATACCTGACTTCTCCATGGGAACCCTGAAGCCAGAAGATCCTGGATATATATTCTGAAAACACCAAGAAACCAAGGATGTCAGCCCATACTTCTATATCCAGGAAAACTCTTAATCACTACAGATGAAGAAAACAAAATATTGTAAGACAAAACAGATTTACACAATATATATCCACAAATCCAGCCCTACAGAAAATTTAGTTGACTACATTCAAAAAAAAAAAAAAAGTAAGAAAAGAAAATAAAAGACAGGCAAGAGATATAATCTCACTTATCTCACAAGAAGGCAGAAAAAAAAAAAAAAAAAAAAAAAAAAAAAAGACCGCAGTAAATCTACTCACAATACCTTCACAACAACAAATCAAAAGCAAACAAGAATTAACAATCAAATCAATGGCCTTTAATTTCCCTCAATATTAATTGTCTTAACTCACCTATAGAAAGACAAAGGATAACAGAGTGGATACGAAGACAGAATCCATACTTCTACTGCATAAAAGAAACACCTCAACTTCAAAGACAGAGACTACCTCAGAGTAAAGTGTTGTGAAAAGATTTTCCAATCAAATAAACCCAAGAAACAAGAAAGTGTAGCAATCCTAATATCTAACAAATTAGACTTTAACCTAAAAATCAATCTAAAGAGATGAAGGTCATTTTATATTCATCACAAGAGAATTCAAGGAGAAGGAAGACGCAACATACACAAACTTATGATACACTTTAAAAGAAGTACTTAGAGGAAAGTATATAGCACTAAATGGCCACATGAAGAAAGCAGAGGATGGTAACATTAGAGAATAAACTGAAAGCTCTAGAACAAAAAGAAGCAAACTCACCCCAGAGGAGTAGATACCAGGAAATAATCAAGTTGAGGGCTGAAGTCAAAAAAGTAGAAACTAGGAAAACAATACAAACAATCAGTGTAACAAATAGTTGGTCCTTTGAAAAAAATCAACAAGACAGGCAAACCTCATTAAAAACTAACCAAAAAACAGAGAGAGAACATGTAAATACCAAAATCAGAAATGAAAACAGGGACATTAACAACTGACACTGAGGAAATATACAGACTCTTTAGGGCATACTTTGAAAACCTATACTCCACAAAATTTGAAAATGTAAAGGAAATGAACAAAATTCTGGGTAAATATTGTTTACCAAATTTAAATCAAGAACAGATAAGCAACAATTTAAATAGAACTATAACCCCTAATGAAATAGGAACAGTCATCAAACGTCTCCCAACCAAAAGTAGCCCAGGCCCAGATGGCTTCATTGCAGAAATTGAAAGAACAGCTAAAATGAATACTCCTCAAATTTTCCACACAATAAAAGTAGAAGGGTTATTTCCAAAGTTTTTTTATGAGGCTCCAATTGCCTTGTTACCCAAGCCACACAAAGGCACAACTAAGAAAGAGAACTACAAACAAATATCTCCCATGTACATTGATGCAAACTAATCAATATCATACTGGTAAATAGAATCTTAGAACATATCAGAGAACTCATCCACAGAGACCAAGCGGGGTTCATTCCGGGGATGCTGGGATGGTTCAACATACAAAAATCTATCAATGAGATCCACCATATATACAAACTGAAAAAGAAAAACCTCAAGATCTAGAGACAGGCCTAGTCCCTACTCCAGATGACTTGACAGATTTATATGACCTCTTCAAGAAGACATCATCCTACATTAGGAGTGTGTGGTGGGGACTGGAGTGAGAGTGTGATCAGGTGCATGGGAGGATAGAAGAAAGGGAAAGAGGGAGGAAGGGAGGGAGGAAGAGAATGAGGGAGGGAAAGGAAACTTGGATCAATATGTAAAATAAGAAAAGTAAATAAATTAATTTAAAAAACGACTTTAAACATGTGTGTGTGTGTGTGTGTGTGTGTGTGTGTGTGTGTGTGTGTGTGTAGTGAACCAACAACCAATACTTAACTAAATGGAGAGAAACTTAATGTGATTTCTCTAAAATCAGGAGCAAGACACCGCTTCTCACTGTCTCCATATCTCTTCAGTATTGCACTTGAATTACTAGCTAGAGCAATAAGACAACAAAAGGCAACCAAGGGGATACAAATTGGAAAGGAAGAAGTCAAACATTCACTATTTGCCGATGCTATAATAGTTTATATAAGTGACCTGAAAAACTCTACCAGGGAACTCCTACAGCTGATAAACGTCTTCAGCAATGTGGTTGGATACAAGTATAAGTTAAAAAAAAAATCAGTAGCCCTACTATGTGCATATGATAAAGGGCCTGAAAAATAAATCAGAGAAATGCCTCCTATTTGAATAGCTACAAACAACTTAAAATATCTTGGGGTAATACTAACAGAACAAAGGAAAGACCTGAATATCAAGAACTTTGAGTCTTTTAGGGAAGAAATTAAAGAAGATATCAAAAAATGGAAAGATCTCCCATGCTTCTGGACAAGCAGGATCAAAATAGTAAAAAAATGGCATTCTTGCCAAAAGCAGTATACAGATTCAGTGTAATCCCCATCAAAATCTACTTCAATGACCTTGAAAGAAAAATACTAAACTTTATGTGAAAAAATAAATGGTGCAGGATAACAAAAACAACCCTGTACAATAAAGGAACTTCTGGAGGAATCATCATCCCTGATTTCAAGCTCTACTTACTTGAAGCTCTACTCTAGCGCTATAGTTCTGAAAACAACTTGGTATTGGCACAAAATGGAATCAAATTATAAACCCTAACATTAAACCACACTCATACAAACATCTAATTTTTGACAAAGCAGATAAAATTATACAATGGAACAAAAAGCATCTTCAACAAATGGTGCTGGAAATACTGGATGCTGGCTTGTAGAAGAGTGCAGATAGGTCTGTATTATAAACATGCACAAAATATAAGTCTAAATGGATAAAAAACCTCAACATAAATTTAGCCACACTAAACCTCTTAGGAAAGAAAGTGTAAGGTACCCTTGAAAGGCTTGTTATAGTAGACCACTTCATAAATATAATGCCAGTAGCACTGATAGTGAGATTGACAATTAATAAATGAAACCTCCTGAAACTAAACAGCTTCTTTAAGGCAAAAGGCATAGTCAACAAGACAAAATTGCAGCCCACTGGATAGGAAAAGATCTTCATCAACCACATATCTGACAGATGACTGTCCTCCAAAGTATACAAAAAATTCAAGAAGCTAGTTACCAAAACACCAGGTAATCCAATTAAAAAGTGGGGCACAAAATTATGAAGAGAAATCTCAATAGAGGAATCTAAACTGGCCAAAAGACACTTAAAGAAGTGCTCAAAATCCTTAGACATCAGGGTAATGCAAGTCAAGGCAACTCTGAGATACCATCTTATTCCTTTCAGAATGGTTAAAATAAAAAAGAACACCAAGGACAGTTTATACTGGAGAGGATGTGGAGAAAGGGGCACAATCCTCCACTGCCGCTGGAAGTTTAAACTTATACAGCCACTTTGGAAATCAGTGTGGTGGTTACTCAGGAAAATGGGAATCATTCTACCACACAGTCCAGCAATTCCTCTCTTAGGCATATACCCAAAAATGCACATTCATGCAACAAACATCTGTTCAACTATGTTCATAGCAGCATTATTTTCAATAGCCAAAACCTGGAAGAAACCTAACTACCCCTCAAGCGAAGTATGAATAAAGATAATGTGGTATATTTGCACAATTGAGTAGTACTCAGAAGAAAAAACAAAACAAAACAAAAACAAAAACACACACAAAACAACAAACAAACAAACAAAAAACCCTGAATCTTGAAATCAATCAGCAAGTAAATGGATGGAACTAGAAGAAACCTGAGGTAACTCAGTCACAAAAAGATGAACATGGTACGTGTTCACTCATATTTGGATTTTATACACAGAACAAGGGATTACAAGTCTATAATCCACATTACAAGAAAAGGAAAGAGGGGAGACCCTAAGAAAGACCTACACGGTTCCCCACAGAAGGGTATAGAACCAACATCTCTTGAGCAAATTAGGAGCAGTGGGGAAAAGAAAAGAGGAGAAGAGGAGGTGAGTATAAGTAGAAGGAGCAAAAAGATTGAGTCAAGGAAAGAACAGAAAACAAGAAAAGTAATACCATAATAGAGGGAGTCTTTATAGATTTAAAGAGAAATCGGACACTAGAGAAATGGCCAGAATCCTACAAGGATGACGCCAAATAACAATCTGAGCATTAGTGGTGAAGGTACCTTAAATGCCCTTCTCTGATAATGAGATTGATGACTACTTTATATGCCATCTTAGAGGCTTCATTTAGTAGCTAATGGAAGCAGAAGCAGACACCCACAGCTAAGCACTGAGTAGAACTCCTGGAATCCAGTTTCAGAGAGGGAGAACCGATGAGCAAAATGTCATGACCAAGCTGGAGAAAACTACAGATACAGTTGTCCTGAACAAGGGGAAGTTCATGGATCCCAAACTGATAGCTGAGGAACAAGCATAAGACCAATCCAGACCCCCTGAATGTGGTTCTCAGTTAGGAGGCCTAGACAGTCTAAGGAACCACTGAGTGTGGAACCAGGATGTATCCCTAGTGCACAAAAAGACTTT
Source organism: Phodopus roborovskii (assembly GCF_943737965.1). Classification (NCBI taxonomy): domain Eukaryota; kingdom Metazoa; phylum Chordata; class Mammalia; order Rodentia; family Cricetidae; genus Phodopus; species Phodopus roborovskii. The sequence continues at coordinate 28,484,570 of NW_026126410.1, forward strand.
GGGAGCACATTCCTCATGGAGAGATACTCCCTTAGCCTAAAGACTCAGGGGAGTGCCTAGGCCCTACCCTAAATGACTTGACAGATTTTATTAATCCATTATTGAAGGCCTTGCCCTCCCTGGGGAGTGGATTGGGAATGGGGGAATTTTTGGGGAGTAGCGAGGATGGAAGGGGAAGGGAACAGGGATCAATATGTAAAATAACAAAAAAATATTTTAAAAAATGATCAGAATAATTGATATGTAGAATTGAGCAATGTATTGATGCAGAGTAGCTTATCCTGAATGAATTAAAAATATAATTTAGCTACTCATACTATTTGGCATTAAAACTTCAGCAAAATGCTCACTTCAAATTATGATAAAGAATCATCCAGAATGTCTAAAATTATGTAAGTTACATTTATAACCATTTCATAAAATGTTTGAATAAAATAATAGATGTTTTATGAAAATGGGTTAATGATTAAATGTTTACAGAGCCCTTAAATTTTTTGAAAAAGAATAACCAACACTTAGTGAATTATTCTGGCTGACACATGGTAGGAACAATATATGATATAGTGTAATAATTCTTGTATCTAAAATTTATTCATGTATTATTATAAATCAGCCATCTATTATATACCTCAGTGTTTACAATTATAAAATGAAAATATTTGTTTTCCTTGAGGTTTTGCAACTAAAATAATAAGTAAAAAAGTATTTTCATAATTTTTTTGTTTTATTGACAGATGATGTCACTCAGTGTACATCTAGTTTCATATTTTTATTTTTCAAATTAAAGGATATTTGTATTGAGCCCATGGTTGAAATATCAGTATACCTGAGATTAATAATTGCAACATATGCTAATTCCCATTTTAACTCAAAGCAACTAACTCAATTGATTGTTTATTGAATGTTAAAGACTGTTTGCTAGGATAAATCCTCATCTGCCACATATCAATTTTAAATATAAAAAGTATTCAAAGGCTAAAATAAAATAAAGGGATAAAGGGATAAGATCTACAGGTGTTTCACTTCACACATGAAGACAAAAATCACAAAAATTTGGTAGAAATAGCTAAATAATAACTTTGATTACAAATAAGTAGATAAATATGCATACATGATGAAATGTGTACAATAATGTTTATGATAGATTGTGATAGAAGAATATATATATGAGTAATGTATATAATATATACATTATATACATAATGTATATATGTATATATATTTATAATGAGACCCACAGAGAGGGATTAGTGAGTCAAGGTTCTAGGGATTTTATAGTTCTCAGCATTTTATTTGGCTTTGACTACTAACTTCATATGGAATTTTGGCAAATATTCTCTAACACTGATCATGGTAGATATAAAGTATCTTAAATATTCAAAAAATTAGAAGTAATCCACAACAAAATTAGTTCAATATTTCATTTAATATGGAATGAAAATTGTTGTAACCAGATCAAAGAAGTAAACCTTTATTTTTAATTTTCATTGGCTTGTGGAAGGCGATTAATTTATAATATACAGTGATAGTTATTCCAAATAAGGGAAGAGTAAATAATTCTTTATCATGTTTTTTCATAAACATTTCAGAAAGAAGTATTGAATCTTAATTAATTATTGCTTATAAGCGACAAGAAATAAAGGGAAATGTTCTAAAAAGCTTGACTCTCTTTTGGGGTTATGTTCTTAAGAGACATTTACATACACTTTTATTTCTGAGATACTGGTAACATACTGAATAAACATGAAATATGTTGTAACCAAAACAATTGTTATGTTGTAATTATGTTCATATTTTCATAGAGTCAATACTACCTTGTTATTTAGAAAACAAATAATTATGTTCAAGTTTACCTAGAAGTATTAACACTTTTGTTAATTATATTGAATTCTATGTTCATAAATTTAGAGCTGGGTATGAAACAGGGGAGTGGTGAAAATTATCTTCCATTTAAAACTAATCACACACTAGGAGGGCACTTGAGAATATTTATAGACATGCAATGCTGTGCAGAGCAAAATAAATGAAATAGTGAGTTCTGCGATTAACACAACCTACTCCCGTGAAGACAGTCCATGAACAGGTAAAGAAAATAGGAATCCTCCAGAGTGCTAGGGTATCTCTCCTGTGAGGAAGTCTTAGAGTTTGTGAGAGACTTGGATGTCCAGCGTTACTGCAGCATATTATCACAGATAGGAGAAGGTCAAATAATGAGAGCTGGACAGATGCTGTTGTGTCATTTCTCATCCCCAGTGACATTTTTTTTAATGTGAAGATTAAGTACCTGAGAGATCCAGTAGCATACAGACATTTGCATTATCCAAAAAAGTAAATTCTATAATAATGAAATTCAGCATGGAATAAATATTACAGGATACTGCTCCAAAAGCTAAGATACAAAGTGTAGAAACATTAAATATAACACGAGTAACAGAATTGAAGGTTGGAACAAAATCAAATATTTTAACATACCAAAAAGTCTACATTTAACATTGTAAAGTTCACTTTGTCAAAATTTGAATATCCAATTTTCTGAAAGCATAGTATTAAGAAAATAGAAAGAAAAAGCACACATAAGAAGTTTTGTGAAAGATACATTTTTCTTATCAACTTATTTTAATAATGAAGAAATCAAGATTCAATAAAAGAAACCCAATTTTAAAAAAAAAAAAACACAAACCAGTATATGAAAACACTCCAAATAAAATATACATGGATGAAAACTAAAGGTATAAAAAATATATCAAGTACATTTTTTCATTGGGAAAAGGCAACATAGTCACAATTAGATAACATTATATTACTGGTAAAACAGCTAAGATTTAATTTACAACCCTATAAATAGGGAATAAGGCACCAATATAATGGAAAAATAATTATATTGGAGTAAGTTATATTTAGCTTATAGGACACCTGACAGCATCAGTAAGAACTTTTTGTTTGTTTGTTTGTTTGTTTGTTTGTTAGAAAATATGGCTCAGCCCCAAGTGGACCTGTTTGACTTCTGAGCCTAGACTAATGGCAAGTTGCCAAATATATGTTACTTTTCAATCATAATAAAAATATACTCTTTGTTCTGCAGATCCAGCTGTCCATTGAGCTGTGCTGATATGTGTCAGGAGGGTCAGCATTGCAGAAGCTGAGTCTATAGAAATAAAAATGCACTCAAGATATCAATGTACAAAATTAAAAGATGTAGTCAAACACAACAAAAAACATTCTATCTTGTTACCTAAATACTATAAATAATGTAATCAAAAACAATGTAAAATCAATGGCATGATAAGGAGCAGCAACAACATTCAGATTATAAATACAAAATAACTGCACGTCAGTCAAGTAATAGTCCAGCAGGCATTTGACTAAATGAGGACAATGTATAGACATATGTGAGCAATGTTTTATTTCAAAAGAAAAAAATGTAGAACATCAGAATTCTGTGTTGTCTTCCCACAGAGACAAACACCATTTGTCATTTGATGATTGCCAAATTGGCTCACACATCAATCTACAACCAATATCTTGTTTTAAACTTTCCATGCAACATGATGGAAGCTTACCAGATAGGGTAAATGTGACTATCATCATATGCTGTCATTTCATCAATCTATTGAAATACAAAAAATTTAGAGGGTAGTGACGACTATTTTTGTAGCAGTCATCCATGTAGAGGACAACTGGAATTACCCCAAGTTTCAGTAGCCAAACTAGGGATAATAAATAAGTGTGTGTGTGTGTGTGTGTGTGTGTGTGTGTGTATGTGTGTGTGTGTGTGTATGTGTGTGTGTGTGTGAACAATTAAAGAATAGAGGCAGATGATTTGAAACAAAGCAAGGAGGGAAGTAAATAGGAGAGTTTAAAGAAAAAAGTGTGCTACTTCTCTCTCCATTCGCTGCCCCCCCCCACTTCTCCTGTGCTCTGGGGGACTTGTCCTTCTGATGGTGTGAACACATCCCCCATGGAGGGATAACTGCCTTAATCTAGACACAGGAGAGAAGTCCTAGTCCCTACTTCACATGACCTGTCAGATCTCCATGACCCCAACAGGATGGCATTCCCCTACATATGGAATTGGGGTGGGGGGATGGGAGGGGAGGGTGTTAGAGTGCATATGAGAGGGCAGAGAGGGTAAGAGGGAGGGAGGGAGGAAGAGGGAACTTGATCGACATGTAAAATAATAAATTAAATAAATAAAAAATGCTTTGACTCCAAAATTTAAGTTCAAGGACAAGTTACTGGGGAAAAGGATTTCTAGTTTTGTTTCCACAGGAAATGAAAAGCTGTGGATTCCTTCCAGACTAATGTGGTTTGATCAAGCCAGACCACCTGAAACTGAGTACCAGGTGATCTTACATTCAAAACAGCTGGACAAAGCAGCCTTACAGACTACAGCCAGGATTTCTGAATCCTCTTAGAATTCCCTATGACAGCACCCCTTACCAGCAGGAAATAGTTTGGGAAGAATGACGCCCAAATTACCAAATATTGTCTATAAATGTTTGTTTTCATTTAAATGGACTTGGTTATAAAAAATAAATATTAAAAAAAGAAAAGAAAACAATGTGAAAGATGTCATTATCATATCACCTAAAAGTCATTTTAAAAATGAAAAAGAAAAGCAAAGGCATTTTAACTATTCAAAAACAGAAAAGAAAAATAATACTGGGGAAACAGAATATAGTGGCATAGGCCTTTAATCCTGCAGTCAATATGCAGAGAAGAGAAAATATGGATTTCTAGATTATCCTTAGCTACAAAAGTTCTAATCCATCCTGAAGTACATAGTGCATTGCTATCTCAAACAACCAGCACTATAAATGGGGAATAATTCACAGATTGATGGCATACCAAGCCTTAATTGGTTGAATTGAGAGAAAGAGATAGAGACAAAACTATGTTGAATTCCATTAATTAAAAATTCAAATGTATCATGCAATTCACAGTGTTTATTTACCATGAACTTTTAAAAACATTTTAAAATTTATTTTGTGTATAAAGATGTGTTACTTATGTGTATGTCTGTGCACTCAATTTGTGCAATTCTTCAGGACAAAACAAGTATAAAATGACCTGAGGTTTTTAATATGGACAGTTCAAGGTCCTCCATTCTCCTTTAAGGATATATTGTGTGGATGTGTATGTGCCTGTGCATGTATATGTATATTTGTGTTGGTGTGTACAGGTTAGAGGTACAAATCAGGTGTTTTCTCTATTTAAGTCAATCATACATTTTCAATTAGGTTTCATGATTGAGTATATAACTTCTTGTTTCTGTTATTCTGGTTGCCCAGCAATGTCCAACAATCAACGTTTCTCTTTACTTTTCTAGTTACTAGGGTTTCAGGTATTTGCTACTATATCCAGCTTGTACATATTGCTGAGTATCTGAAATGAATAATTTGGTTTGGAGAGCAGACAATTCAAAGATCGATTCATCTCATATGTCCTAACCAAACTTGCTTAAAGTCATATGTAACTTCCAACTGATCCTGCAAAAATAAATGAACTCTAAAGTGTCACCTAAATTTCAAAATGTATATTATCATATGTTCTGTTCTATATCTAAGACCAACTGATTATTTTGCTCACATTCACCCATCTTTTCCTTGTGCTAGCTCTATTTCTAGGTGAAAGTTAAGATCACAATTTTGAAAATTTGGAATATAATAAATCAGACTGTCTTTCACTGAAATCAGTACCAATCCTTTAACCAACAACTAAATAAGTGTGTGTGTGTGTGTGAGAGAGAGAGAGAGAGAGAGAAAGGGAGAGAGAGAGAGAAATTGAGAGAGAGAGAGAGAGAGAGAGAGAGAGAGAGAGAGAGAGAGAGAGAGAGAATGAAATGTGTATACCAGCGATAACTCTCAGGAATCTCATATTTGATTGTGGTAAAATAAAATAAAAAAAATTCTTAGAATCTTAGTTTCTTCAAATCAATAGTAATCAATATTAATCTTATCAGGTCATTGTTATGTTTGGAAAATCAGTAATTTTAGAAGCTATGACATGACAAATACAGTTTTCTGTACAGTTCTTGAACAGTCTTCATCCAGTCAGGGTGCACACCTGTATCTCTGGTACTACTGCCATTATATAGGTCTTCTGATTATGTGAAACTGTATCAGAATAGCATGCAATGATATGTAAAGACAGATTTAGATATAGAATAACCTCCAATGATTTATAGTGTGTTTAAAAATATACATAGTCTTGGGAGAGAAAAAGAAACAGATTAAATTGGTTTCAAAAAAGAAAGAAAGAAAAAAGAAAGAAAGGTAGGAAGAAAGGAAGGAAGAAAGAATGGAAATAAAGTGGCTTGGTATGGTGGCAAATTCCTTTATTCTAGCACTAGGGAGGCAGGTGCAAACAGATCTCTGTTATTTCAAGGCCAGCCTGGTCTACAGAATGAATAATCACATGATCCTCTTTCTGCCCTAAAATGAATTAAAAAAAAAAAAAAACAGTTGTTATGTAGTGTCTGTTAGAAAAAAATACTATTGAACATTTGAGGAAGAAAGGATGTAAACATCTCTTTAAGCTCTGCCTCCTTTGAGCATGAGGACTTTAAACACCGAAAGTATCACCTTCATAGAGAATAATATATATATTCCTAGACCAAGTAAATTGCATTAATTAAAGGAATATTTTTTCTGTTTATAGACCAATTAAAATATCCTCTAATATGTATTGTTACTGACAGACTGGAAAACATTGATGGTTTATCCAAACCTCTGCTTGCTTTTCCACCATCATCTTTGAAATTACTTTATGATGAAAATTATTTGACATATGATATGATATGCTATAATGTGAAAGAATTTTAATGTAAACTCTTCATATGTTATTTAAAAAATCTTTCAGGTCTGGAAGTGTTGTATGTTATGTAGATCTTCCAAATTTCTAAAAGCATTATGAATCTGCAACAAATATTCTTTTTAATATTTTTATTAAATATATGTTCTAGAGAAAAACAAATAACATATTATTTTGAAGTAATTTATACTTGAAAAGTACATTTTTGAGTTACAGTTACAGTAGATTCAGTAATGATAACTAAGGTATAAATTGAAACATGGATAATAAGAAAGATGATACTGTTTAATATAATAAGCCTAACTTACAGTAGATTTTTAGGTTCTTTAAGATTGCCATAGTTCAAGAATGATGTGCAATCTATTTTTTCAAAAAAATTTACCTATGAGGTTTTATCCATCAAGAATCTACGTATCATAGAATAGATCAACTTACAACCATGTAACCCTTAGATAAATCTAAGATTGACAGTATGTTTAAAACAAAAAGAACAAATAAAGTTGGGAGTGATTACAGATATTATGGGAATGATTGAGAACTGGATCAACTGAAAATATATAACATATATGTATGAAATTATTAAGAAGCAAAAATAATGATTTTTAATTTTCTGGCATAGGAATGTGTAGAATGATAGAATCAACTGATTCCCAATTGCATAGTAATACTTTATACTTATAATTGCCTGTCTAGCCTGAGTTATTCAAATAAGTAAATTATGTGCATCACCTGCAATTTTGGCTAATGGCATTCTCATTTGATAATACATTTATGGATACCATAAATTGATATATAATAACATCACATATAAAAGTACTTGCTATACACTATTATTTTTTGAAAATACATTTATAAATAAAATAAAGTATTTTAAATTGATATCTCTTTTGATAGGTTCAATTCCTTTTACTTTCAGGTAACTTAACTGATAATAACTGACTTTTTTCTATCTTATTTATTCAAAAATTTAAATTCCTAGACTGCAGTTTTTGTACTACAATGAATGAAACCATACATCGTCAAACCTTCAGATTGCTTGAATTTCAGAAGCACATGTATTCCTCCAACATCTAAAATAATAGCTCATAATTTCTCTTAACTATAGAATATGGCTAGCACTGTCTTCTCCTAAGGTATGTATGAATTAAAAAAAATAGACCTGAATGTGACATTAGTTCTATTTGACAAATATATGTCTTACATTTCCCTTCTTTAGCCAACATTAAAATTAGAATACATCTTTTTATGTGATTACCTTTCTCAAAAGAATTCATGATAACATAATGGAAACCTCACTTTTCAACATGGAAAGAAAGATAACATGGAATTAGTAATTCTATAGAGAAGTCCAGGATGAAAATAAATACTAGATTCTTCATGGAGTTCACATAACTCACAACACTAAAGAAATGTTCACATTTTAAAAGCTCTGAATTCATATGCTCTATAGTTCAGTGAATAAATGAGGATGCTAAGGAAATCACAGAAATTGGGGTAAATTTCTTCCCAAATAATAAGAAAAGATTTATAAACAGTTAATTACATACTACAAGTCTAAAATTAATTGTTCTTTGAAGGTGTGTGTGTAAAGATTTCACTAGACCCAAGATAAATGATAAATGGGTGTTTATTGGGGAACACAAATAAATATAAAAAAAAACTTTTGGAGAGCTTCTCTGCCCTTCCTAATGGATCAGCTAACCTGAGTGGAAAGACCTTACAAAAAGAAGCCACTACCCAAGCTTCCCTCCACATGATGCCACGCCCAAAGGAGAGTGGCCACCATTACAGATTCACCAGAAAATACCACTACACTTCTTAAAATCTCATTAGAAAACACTTGAGAAACCATAATTACAATAAGAAAACTTTGTGGAGAATATGTATGTGGTTACTCCAAGGTTCTTACATCACTTCTTTTTCTCAGTACTTTTGTACTCATGTTAATAATGACTTTTAAAAATTGTTTTCAGACTTGTCAGAGGTGTACAAATGCTGGAATCTTCAAGAAGATGAACTATTGAGTCATTACTCATCAACAAGATATGTACTTAATTTCCATATTCCAAAATCTAACCTCAAGGGGGTACCTGGGCTGGCTTATAGGTACGTTTGGTAATCAATAACATTGTTGTAATTTTACTTTTGCTTCTTTATCTATATTCAGTGGTTGGATCATATATCATGCTGACATTTTCCATTGGCATTATTGTAATAAGTAAAAAAGATGATGAAAATCTAAATTATATATTAAAGACCAAATAGGTGTTCATTGACATTATAAACAAACTAAAACTGGGTTAAATTAGCAACCCTAATTAAATCAGCTCAACTCAGTGGGAAGATGGATGGATTATGCCTATTAGAGCAGTTCTGTGTTATTAAAGTTTCGGGAGTAACAGGTGCAGATACATGTGGGGTGGTGGGGTTTGTGCACAGTTGTCATAGGGGAAAATTACAACATTCTATTTTTTGTTCTTAAGCTAATTACTTAATTTCCAGATTATTTTAAAAGAAACTAAGATGTCTCAACAAATATTACTTGAACCAATAATCATATATTCAGGTGCTGAAAGCGTGGACATTAATATAATTTATAGTGAATAAATTTTAATTTTTGATCTTTTATACTTTTATAAGTATATACAATTAAATGTATATATGCATATATTTAATGCACAAATTAACTGTGTGGTATACAGAGATTCTATACACACACACACACACATACACACACACACATATAAATCTATTAGCCATTTTACCCTCTCCAGCTCTCTCATAACCCCAACATGTCCTGCTCAAAAGTATTCTACCTGTGTGTTTTTTTATAGCCCTCAATCCTAGGCTAAGCTTGGTAGTTTATACCTCTGGGACCAGCACTCATGAGATGAAACACAAAGTTTAAAATAGCTTTCAGGTTATCCATATATACAAAGTCAACTCTACCCTAGTTAGGAATACCTAGTAAGATCACCTTTCAAAAATGCTTATAGTCAGTGTACTGAGATGTTGCATGGCTTATAGAATATCAATATATTTGTGTATATTATCTAATTATTTATAGGACAGGTCAAAACTGGTAGAACTTATTTAAGTATTTTGTTTGAAGTGCTTTGAAGGGACAAAAGGTAAAAGGAATATGAAGATATAATTATAATATTAAATAAAATAAATAATAAGAAGAAGAAATTTAATTTCCTGAGTGCCTTACTATCCAATTTCATTAATAATTGGACATTCTATCTTTTATTTCACATTTAAAGCCACAACTAACTTACGGTTTCTGCTTCCAGAGATTTTTAGATAAGCTTCAGTTTGTCTTACTGGGGAAACATTCCACAAGACAGAAAGATTTGTTCAAAGCCATAACTGGATTCAAAATCTATGACTATGAATGTGTCTATTTCACACGGGGCATAGGAATACACCCATTAGACACCAACTCCATTTTTGTTCTTACTTTCTGCTAAACATCCAATTTTCTCTTAAAACTCAACTGCCACACAGAGTGAGAATTGTGTGAGGTATAAACTATAGTTCACAAACTCATGAATTCATGAGCATAATAAACCAATAACAATTTTATAACTCTTTGATTAAAAGCAACAAAAATGATTCAGAACAGCCTCTCAAAACAAATGGGAAATTAGCAAAAGAGAAACAGACTTTGCATGGGTAACTGTGTGAGATAGAGAGCTAATGGAAACACATTTAATGTACTGAAGTTTAAACCTAATGAAACAAAAAAAAAAAATGTGCTAAGATAGAATGCATTAACCTGAATATATCCTGGAGAGTGAGATCAACAACTAACTTCTCCATGGAGCCCTCAACTAATGCCTGTTGAAAACAGGATCAAACACCCATATATAAACACTGAGTCGAACTAGAACCCAGATGCAGATGGAGAGGACAAGACCATGCAGCAGAAACACATAGAGACAGCTTACCTGAGCAAGGAGGAGCTAATGGGCCCCCAGACTGATAGCTGGGAATGTAGCATGGGACTGACTCAGGCCCCCCAGAAGGACTGAGCAGTGTAAGGGACCTCAGACAGTGGAGCCAGGATGTATCCCTGGTGCACAAAAGGACTTTGCAAACATATCCCCCATGGAGGGATAAGTGCCTTAATCTAGAGACGGGAGAGAAGCCCTAGTCCCTACTTCACAGGACCTGTCAGATCTACATGACCCCAACTGGATGGCATTCCTCTACATATGGAATTGGGGTGGGGGGATGGGAGGGGAGGGTGTTTAAAGTGCAAGTGAGAGGGCAGAGAGGGTAAAAGGGAGGGATGGAGGGAGGAAGGGATGGTGGGAGGGAGGACTGGAGGGAGAGCGAACTGGGATCGACATAGAAAATAATAAATTAAATTAAAAAAAAATGCTTTGACTCCAAAATTTAAGTTGAAGGACAAGTTACTGGGGAAAAGGATTTCTATTTTTGTTTCCACAGAAAATGAAAAGATTCCTTCCAGACTAATGTGATTTGATCACGCCAGACCGCCTGAAACAGAGTACAAGTTGATCCTACATTCAAAACAGCTGGACAAAACAGCCCTACAGACTACAGCTAGGATATCTGAATCTTCTTCGAATCCCCCAAGACAGCGCCCCTTACCAGCAGGAAGTAGTTTGGAAAGAACGACGCCCAAATTCCAAAATATTGTGTATAAATGTTTGTTTTCATTTAATTTGACTTTGTTATATAAAATTAAATAAAATAATAATAAAAAATAAATAAAATAAAATAAACCTAATGACCTAAAAAAACATATATATATGTATATATATGTATGTATATATATGTATGTATGTATGTATATATACATATATACATAAATGTATGCATTTTAAGGCATATATATAATTTGTGTTTGTTTGTGCATATGTATACATTAAATGTATACATATATTGCATGAATATTAATATTATTTATCACATCTGAAAGCGTTTGCATATAATTGCTTAAATGCAGTTTTCTAAAGTAATTCAACCTTATCAAATCTCTTTGGTCTCAACAAATCCTTTGTCATTAAGGATATGAAAAACATTCCTAATATATTTTTCATTGTTCAGTCTTGTAGACTAAGCACTTCACGTATATTTACAAGGTTTATGACTGAATGTATGTCCACTTGCCATCCCTGAAGGCATGTGACACACAAACAGGAAAGGCAAATAACAAGATGTGTAGTGGTAGGCTGAGTAATTGTGTTTACAGCTGGCTATGAGAATCAAGTAGTGAAATATCACAGATAACATTTGAAACTGCTCAAATAATTATGTCCTCAAGTTCTCCAGGATATGAGGTTGTGGTATAATGTGTCTTTTTGGAAGTCTATGAAAGACCTTTATGAATTTTTCTATTTTTTATGTGTTTCTAACTAACATAGAATTATGTACTTTCTCTCTTTTTTGCTTCTAGTGATTCCTAGGTGGCATCACTCAGACCTTTCCCATGCCCTCTCCCCATAGCTTTTTTAAACCATACACTACCTGTGTATGCATTTATGTATGTATACATATGCACAAATATATAAAAGCTGTTATATTTGGTTTTGTTCATTTTTATATCTATACTTTAATGTAAGTTAGCATGTGGAACCTTTCTTATACTAACCTTTATAGCATAACAGCTAGGAAATCTAATAGATATTAACTTTATATTGTCATTCTAGAAATATTGGTAATTTTTAAATTATGTTTAGCTTTTCCTCCCAGTTCCACTTTTATCCTATATATTTATGCTCTTCTATAATATTATCATAGAAAGTAAAATAAACAAAGGAATAGTATTTTAACTATTTTTAATTTAAAGATTTTTCTATGCCAAATATCTAAGTTCACCATTTTAAACCATTTTAAAGATCTATCTGTTATAAAAGTCATATTACTTACATACACAGAGCCAAGATATTTTAATTGCAATGAGATGGCAGATACTACATTTTCCATTACTGTGATCCTTAGTTTTATCCCAAACCTTGTCATTACAGATCATATTGTCACCAATGATCTTGTAATGATCCTGACTATCTCTGAGTTACTGATTCCCTGGGAATAACACAACAACCAATCTGACAATAATGATTGAACCACTATAGTGGACTTTAATGTTATATTTCCATTCATATTCATACACATACCCTTTAAAAATCAACACTAGTTATATATTATTTTTTCTTTTGTAATTGTTGATGTTATAATTTTCTGAACTTCTTCAGATATTGCATTACTAATTTTCAACCTGATGTATACAAAGCCCACTTTACATTTCTCTAAAATTCTAGGCTGTCCCTGAAACATAATAAATCTTAGTTGTATTTTCAATTGATTTTTTTTCAAGTTTTCTACTAATGAAGGATGATAAATTGGAGTAGAATGAGTTAAGAATTGAAATTTTCTGTTCCAATGTTTTGTCTCAACACAGGCACTAAACCATAGAATAGATATTGATTTAAATATTAATCACACATTTCTCCAAGGCTTGCCTTTTCTTCCTTCAAAAGACACTGGTTCCAACAAGATTAAGTAAGCTACAATTATTTTCAGAGTATCTTCTAGCATTTTTGCATTGATGAATGTCTGTGAGAAAGATATCTACCAAAAACATTCCCTTGATCCTATTTATATTAAAAGGAGAACAGGATAAATAATAGATACTGCCCATCACTAAAGTATGCACTATTTAGAAGCTAAAGCATTCTATGAATAAGAAAATAGGGCACTTAATGAAAAAATTGAATAAAGTCAAAGGTCTGATGGCTAGAGTAGCTAGCTGGCCCTTATACTTAAAAATGAGTGATAGGATTGTATTTCATTATAGTAGTATTATTTGTAAAACTTTGAATCACTTGCAGCTATTGCAAAAAAAATGTATGAAAATGATGTTATGGGTGGGAAGAATGAACAGGTTCAAGTGTCAGTGTTGTTGGTGATTTTGCTGTAATAGCAGATAAAAACACAATGTGACTGGAGAAAAGTCTGAAATGATATGTTCAAATATGATAATAAGGACTCAGTTCTGAATCCAGCTCACATAGAATTCTAAATTATTTGAATTTGGAAAAGATCATTCCACTTTATCTTCTATGAAGGGAAAAGAAGGAGTAGTAGAACTAGGGAAGAGGAGAGGTAAGGACATGAGTGGTGTTGAGGAAGGTGAAACTGTTGTCTGGATGTATGGTATGAGAGAAAAATAAAAACAGGCTTCATAGGCAATAGAAAAATTACATTAAGCCTTTTTGTATGCTCTGTCATATGATAATGGCCCAACCCCCAATTATGTGACAGACTATTATGATCCCCCACAGATCATTCCTGGGGAGTGAATGGGTTGTGGGATGGGGGACTGGGTGTGACATGGGAGGATGGGAGGGAACTGGGATTGATGTGTAAAATAAATTTTTTTTTCTAATTTAATTAAAATTTATTTAAAAATGTGATGATAAAATGAGAAAAACTGGTTTTCAATATTTACAACAACATTTATTGACATAATTTTTAATATCATAAACCATATATCAGATAAATGCTACAGCATAATGTTTTTGTAGGATGCTAACTGGAATTCTGTACTATTCCATATTTATTTTTGGTTTTTGGCTTAGTATTCATGTGTTTTCACATTCTTCATCTCATGGGTACTCACTGTGAGACATACTTATAGAAAAGGTAAGTTGTTAATAATTCAGGTCTACTTCATAACCTCATGAAGGCTTTCATACTTCCACACTTGGATTCTTATATCCACCATAAACACTAACACCCTAGCGTATATTACTAAATGATGAAAGACAACATGATTAAGAACCTAATGGACATACTTAACATAGCCCAACCTTGTAACTCTGAAGACATTAACCTTTGTGATCCATAGAGTCTTAGACACATTATAGCTAAGTTTTGCTAGGAAGCAAATTAGTATTATGTTTTCATCAGATTGTAGCAATGCATTTAGAATATAAACTTAGCCATTGAAGACATTTAAATTTAACTATAATTACTAGGTAGTGTTGAATACATCTGAGCTATTTCTGCAAATGTCAAAGACATCATTCTATAAATTATTATCTTAAATATATCGTTGTAATAAATGAAAAATATTTCATTAGCTGATAACTTCTATTTTACAGTTTGCATGGATATAATTCTACATTCTACTAAAAGTGAGACTATCACAGCCATTCTTAGTTTCCTTGGCATAAAAACTTTTAAGTGGAATGTATATTACTTTCTATAAAAATCCATTTCTTTAAGGGTAAATGAATAGCCTCACTTTTATTTGGTAATGGACTTTATCACTAATTTGATGGCTCAATGAACTTAAATTTTTTGTAGAATATAGTCAGACAAAATAATAGAAACATATTTTCTAGAAATCTTCAGTTTTGAATGGTTTCATAAAATATAATGTAGGGAGGGGAAATGGATTAATGCATGCTAATTACATATTAATGTTTACTAGTACATTACTGTCTCTTCTATTTAATTCTCATTAACCATTTTATATGTCTAATAATTTATGACTCTCATAAAAGACTTGATGTTAATAATGATTAGCTGTTGAATTAATGACTTATTTGAATGTAAATAGAGATGTAACCTGATAATGGTGATTAGTAACTGTAGAAACATTTGTAAAATGAATGAATTACATGGTAAAATCTTTGTAAGTATGAGGATGATTTGGACTGAATATTCTTGTAAATAATAGTCTTACATTGAAATAGTACACTCTTCATTTCTCCTTGTGTTATTAAAATGTGATTAGCCACAAAGAAAACATCTGTTAAGATAGTTAACATAATATAAGTAATCAACTTCCTTTTGTGCAGAAGTTCCACTCAGCTGTGACACACTGTGAAAGGCTTTGTTTAGAGAGAACATGATGGCCCTGTCATGAGTTACTCTATCTAAATACCCAGGCCAGAAAGTTCCGCATTTTACTGTTTTCTCAGGAAAATTTATAAGCAATGTAGACCATTTGTATATATTTCCTATGCTAAGATTTATTCTTCCTATAATAATGTAGAAGAAATGTCTGAGTAATAGAAAAGAATAAGGTTGGCATAATTTTCAATATTTAACCTCAAAGCTATTTTTTTGTAGTTATAAGAAGCTAATCTTGATTTGTTCTACTAAAAAAAAGTTTGTCATTCTGAGTTTTGTTGTTTCTACAAAGATGACATTCTCAGATACAGAGTTTGGTTTCATATGTAATTTAACTGAAATCAAGGTCATATGTTTGCCTATTTTATAACCATAATCACATGTAGGTAACTTTCCTAAAATATTGCTAATTCAATATCACACTACTCAGAGCTAAATTTACATTCCAGGACAAAACAGAACCAAGAACCAGTCTACACAACCTTTGTTTTGATAAAAGAGTGAATATAATATATGTACAAAAAAATCACTTAAGTAAGTTAATTCATCTATGCTGTCAATATAATCTACATGGAGAATATTGGTACAGGTAGATAAATATAATTAATACTATTGAAATATTCTTTTCCTAATACAACTGTTTGGATTCCTAAAATACACATAAATAAAAGTTAAAATACTAAGATTTACAAGTCATTAAGCACACATTAAAATATACTAGGACCTTTTGGATAAATGTGATTTATTTAATATTGTCATCAAACATTTTCCAATAAAAGACATTATTTTAAGTTGATTATCACGGTGACAATTAAGGTTATGATAATGGGTCAAATAATTACATGACCCCTAATGCAATTACACACACTTTTTTTATTTTTATATTGGTCTTGGGAAAGAAAATAGAAAAGGAGCTTCAAGTCCTGAACTCCACTTGAAAACTCTGACAGAATTTCACACTATATATAATTTTTACAGTACTTCAAAATAAAATTGTGAAAGTGACCTTTACTTTTATGCTTTTATTTTCTTGATATGCTGCCTTGGATCATCTTTTTATGCACTATTTATACTCTTTTTTATGGGAACGCTGACCTTTACTGGAATTTAGATATGGACAGAATACAAATGTGTAATCTTAGTTATTATGAGCTGGGAAAAAATATCAGAGGAATGATAAACAGATACTGATCGTGTCTGTGAAAGATGACATACAAAGTATATCTGATGGGATTGGGTTCATCAAAAACAATAACAGTTTGTTTTCATCTAAGAGATGAAAACAAGAAGCAGCATGAACCTCCCTGGGTCAAGTTTTCAGTTTCTATTATGAAAATCATGTATAATTTTCAATAAATAATCTCAGAAATGGCTTTTATGCATGTAAAATAGAAACTTTAAATTATTAGTCTTGTTGAAGTGAAATGGGTTAACAATGATGATAAAATAAAATTTGATTGATTTTCTCTTAAAACCATTCCTAATGTCAAATAAAATTTCACAGAGACATGTATCAATTAATAAAAAAATTTAAATTGAAACAAAGAACTGAAAATGGTAAGCAGACATGATAAATACTGTCTGGAAAAAATATTTTCTTGAACAATTGAAAGCTTTCTTGATAATAACGTCTGAAGGAGTCTCCTGAATAAACCTGAAACTGTCTTGAAAATTGTCATATCTGGTTATTTTCATTGATATATATATATATATATATATATATATATATATATATATATATTAGATGGGCTTAGTACTGCAGCTTTTCAGGGTAGAAAAATCTGCCTGCTTCTGAGAGAACATGTGGCCATCACTGCAATCATTGCAGGATATGGAATTTTTGTTGTCAATAGAAACAAATGGCTTTTATCATTCAAAATTACACTTTATTTCTTCTGTTTGAAATTGTAAAATTTATTCTAAATAGTATAAAAATGATTTCTTAGCCTCCTGTTTCTAGAATCTTCCAAATAAAAATATATGTTTTTCCCTGTGTTCATTACCCTAGGGAGTTGGAGTTTCATTTTCATGAAAACAAATAACATCATATTGCTAAACAAAAAAACATAGTTCACAATGATATCAAATGCACTGGAACCATCTAATTGTTTTTGTTGGAAATAGCCAAGAAAATAATTCGAAATAATGGTGCCGTTAGAATAATTCTTGCCCGTTTTTAATCATTAACATTTGGTATGTTTGTCTTCTCCTTTAAAATTAAGTAATAAATTTAGAACTATGGTGAATTTAATGTGAAATTATGTTAGCTATTTTTAAGTCCAATCTTATTTTTCAGGACTGACTACCATTAATTTGAATGGTTTCTCTCTAATATACCCACCTAACTCTCTTATATTGCTTTAAGTTTGAAATACACTTGATTATTTTGAACATTAAAAATTTGTTAGTTGAGAAAATTTATTATTTAAATATTTTATTTTATGACCTAATTCATTGTGTTAACTATTTTATTTATTGTAATCCTATATAAAGTATTATTTTTACTTTTAGTTCATCAGTCTATGTATATATGAGGTACCTGTGAAGATAAGATGTGTTGATTACTAAGACAATGAAGTCATAGACAATTTGTGAGAAGCCTTGTATATGTTCTGGGAAGCAAACTCATATCTTTTGCAAAATGAATTCTGGTCTAAATTATTGAACAATTTATCCAGCCATGTTCATAAAAATTATGTTATGAAGTATTATATGAATCATCTGCAAGTTGTTTTCAGACATGTATGCAGTTTTGCACATATTCTGTTATACAGATACATACACATTCACATACGATATATAAATAAAAATGAACAAAGTTAATGTTTTAAATATTAACATTAATATACTTAGCCTAAGATAAGTCATTTAATTGTTTTTCCTTGTTTGCATGTTTATATGATAAGTTTGTATATGTGTTTGTATGTTGATATGTGTGATGGTACATGAGTGACTGGGTGTGTGTAAATTCCAGCAACATGATATGGATGATATGCATGTAATTTTCCCCCTCAATTTTTAGCCACTTTATTTACTCAAGCAGGAATTTTGGACTAACTTTGGGGTCACCAATTTGGTGAGTCTATATAGCAAGCTTGAAGCAGAGAACCTTTGTCTCAGCTTACACAGTACTAGAACTGAAGATGTTTCCCCTAGGTCCCCCAGGCTTTTATGTGAATCCTGGGCATCTAAGTCTGATTTCAAAAGATTTCAAAAGCACCCACCATGAGCAGTCTTCTTCACTGACACCTACTTGCCAATAGGAATCTAAGTAAGCTCTTATGTTATGCCTCAGCAACGTGCATTCCTGTTTGCCTATTGCCATGTACTCATCATTTGAAAATGTAAGCAAACTCCTAATTAAATACTTAGAAAAAATAAGTTGCCTTGGTCACTCTTTCTCTTTAGAATTACGTAAAAGTAACTAGACACGATTTATTTGCCTATCTTCAGTGTGCTTCATCTACCACCCCATGCTCTTCTATTATATTTTACTGATATCTACTTGGGATGATATTTTCTCTCTTTTTTTTTTTTTCAGTTTCTGGTAAAAGGGAATTTTTTTTATGCATATAGAGTATTTTTTATTTAATTTTATATAACGAAGTCCAATTATATGAAAACAAACATTTATACACAATATTTGGGAATTTGGGCGTCGTTCTTTCCAAACTACTTCCTGCTAGTAAGGGGCGCTGTCTTGGGGGATTCGAAGAAGATTCAGATATCCTAGCTGTAGTCTGTAGGGCTGTTTTGTCCAGCTGTTTGGAATGTAGGATCAGCTTGTACTCTGTTTCAGGCGGTCTGGTGTGATCAAACCACATTAGTCTGGAAGGAATCCACATCTTTTCATTTTCTGTGGAAACAAAAATAGAAATACTTTTCCCCAGTAACTTGTTCTTCAACTTAAATTTTGGAGTCAAAGCGTTTTTTTTTTTTTTTTTTTTTTTTTTACATGTCGATCCCAGTTCCCTCTCCCTCCCTCCCTCCCTCCCCCCAAGCCCTCCCTCCCTCCTTCCCTCCCTTTTGCCCTCTCTACCCTCTCCCATGCACTCTAAACACCCTCCCCCTCCCAACCCCCCACCACAATACAATATGTAGGGGAATGCCATCCAGTTGGGGTCATGTAGATCTGACAGGTCCTGTGAAGTAGGGACTAGGGCTTCTCTCCTATCTCTAGAATAAGGCAGTTATCCCTCCATGGGGGATATGTTTGCAAAGTCCTTTTGTGCACCAGGGATACATCCTGGCTCCACTGTCTGAGGTCTCTTAGGCTGCTCAGACCTTCTGGCTGAGACCCATATTCAGGGGGGTCCGAGTCAGACCCCTGTTGGCTTCCCAGCTATCAGTCTAGTGGCCCTTAGCTCCTCCTTGTTCAGGTAAGCTGTCTCTATGTACTTCTACCGCATGGTCTTGTCCTCTCCATCTGCTTCTGGGTTCTAGTTTGACTCAGTGTTTATGTATGGGTGTTTGCTCCTGTTTTCAACAGGCATTAGTTGAGGACTCCATGGAGAAGTTAGTTGTTGATCTCACTCTCCGGGAAGGGCATTTATGATAGCCTTTCCACGGAAGCTGAGATTGTTAGTTGGGAGCAGTCTTGTAGTTCCCTCGACCTTTCTTTGTGTTCAACTTTATCTTCAAACCAATATTGGCTCCCTCTTTTATGTTCTCTCTCTGTGTCTCTGTCTCTCTCTCTCTTTCCTATTTTCCATTCCTAACCAGGCTCAATCCTCCTGGTCGCACATGCCTTCCTCTCCTCCCTCTCATTTTCTCCTACTTCTCTCTCCATTAGCTGTCCTCCCCCACTATACCTGAGGTCTGGGGGGACTTGTCCCTTCCCAGTTCTGTGAGGGACTTTATATGAATCTCTTAGAATACAACTTGTATCCTAGTTCCTCTGGTGATGTGAATTATAGGCTGGTGATCATTTGATCTAGGTCTAAAATCCATATATGAGTGAGTACATACTGTGTTCCTCTTTTTGTGACTGGGTTACCTCATTCAGGATGGTTTCTTCAAGTGCCATCCACTTGCCTGCGAATTTCAAGATACCATTATTTTTTTCTGCAGAGTAGTATTCCATTGTGTAGATGTGCCACATCTTCATTAACCATTCTTCAATTGAAGGGCATCTAGGTTGCTTCCAGGTTCTTGCTATTACAAATAGTGCTGCTATGAACATAGTTGAACAGATGTCTTTGTTGCATTGATGTGAATCCTTTGGGTATATGCCTAAGAGGGGGATTGCCGGGTCCTGTGGTAAACTAATTCCCATTTTCCTGAGGAACCGCCATACTGATCTCCAAAGTGGTTGTATGAGTTTGCACTCCCACCAGCAGTGGAGGAGTGTTCCACTTTCTCCACATCAACTCCAACATAAGTCATCACTGGTGTTTCTAATTTTAGCCATTCTGGCTGGGGTAAGATGGTATCTCAAAGTTGTTTTGATTTGCATTTCCCTGATAGCTAAGGATGTGGAGCATTTTCTTAAGTGTCTTTCAGCCTTTTTGATTTCCTCCATTGAGAATTCTTTCTTAAGTTCTGTACCCCATTTTTTAATAGGGTTATTTGGTGTTTTGTTGACTAGTTTCTTGAGTTCTTTGTATATTTTGGAGATCAGCCCTTTGTCGGATATAGGATTAGTGAAAATCTTTTCCCAGTCAGTGGGGATGATATTTTCTCAATGTGTCATTTATTTTTATTTTTACAGATTGAAATCTGTGTTATTTGAACAACTTAAAGATAATTGAGGCTGCAGATATGCCAAGTATTGCACTAGGATATCTTAGTTTTAATCTGGTTTAGATTGACCAACTAAGAGAATAAATTTGATTTTTATCTCTCCCTTTGTCTTTTGTCTATTTGCAGTCTGCTATTTGTTTAATCTGCCCCAGTTGTCTATGAATCCTTAATAAAGACTTTGTTTTGTAATTTTTGAACAGAATATATGTCATGGAAAAGGGCTGAGATTTTTTTTTTATAGAAACATTTAACAGAAGTTTTACAAGGCAGGAACTTTTCTGACCCAAAGTAACTTAGAATTAATACACAGAGTAACTAACTGGGCTGCAACAATATGCTATCAAGTGATTTTCATGATCTGTTTACACATTTTACTGGAAATTTGTTATATGAGGTTGCATCCAAACTGTTTTCCTGACTTAAGCAAATGATTACAATAACACCAAATACACAGACTCACCCATTACTCAGATCAAGGCCATCGAAAAGTATAATAACATATATTGTGAAAGTTGATTACATGGAATTCTGAGGTAAGTAAGGTTATTTTTTACATTGTTCACTTAAAGGCAACTATTCTACTTTTTTGCCACTCAAAGAACAATGGGGTAGAATGAAATTGTGCATTCTACAATAAGTAATTCTTGAAATTATGTTTATGGTGTTTGCTCAAAAGTAATTTGGAAGGCTGATGACTTATTTATAGTGCATCTGTTAACTACCACTAAAATTTTAAAGTTATAATTTCATTGATTTTCTCATTGACAGTGTAACGGAGCCAATTTTGAGACTTATTAGTCAGTTTCCTTGTGCTATGAATTCAAAGAAAGAATTGGGAATTTTAATGACACAACTTGCCTAATCAGGCATAGTCTTTTTTAAATGTTTCTAAGTGTTCTTCAGAGTCAATTATTATAACACTATATATAAATTTAAGTTTAGATGTATGGAAGTCCTAATATATTTTGTGTATTTTTTTTTTTTTGGAGATATTACTTTGGGAATAAGATAATGTTAAGGCATCTAAGATTTAATTTTTAAAAATGGTTGGATAGTTTTGCTGTTTTTTTAGGATATGTTTTGTTGAACCTAATGATGTTCAAAACTATTACTTTCCATTTAAATAACTAAAGCTATTTTATTTCACAACATCGTGATTATGAGAACTTATAATCTTCTTTCCTTAAATTTAGAAATATTTGATTGCAGTGTAATGTAAATGCATGCCAAGAGTGAGGTAGATACAGGTAGAATGAAAGGTTTGCCTGAAATGAAAATTTAAATCTTAATAACAAATAAAGTTTATTAGACATGTGTAAGCTAAATTCAATACTAAAATTTTATTATACTGTCAAAACTATGTTTATAGTTACTTAGTTTTTAAAATGGCTAAAAATCACTCCAATCTGAAATTTCATCACAAACCTTCTGTGTTTTTCAAGTATTATTATTAAAATCAAATAACATTTTATTTCATAAATAAGGTTTCAAAAGCTGTCTACAAATTATATATTTGATATACTAGTATTTTTTTGTTTAAGAGAAATACAAGTTATTTATATTTTATATCTCTTACTGCTTCAATGAACTGAAATATATTTGGTTCCAGTCAAGACATACACACAAATCTCATCACACTTTAACATTTATAGTAATTCAAATAGTACATATTACTTTAAACAAAAATTTCAGCATTTTCTAGTTAATTCACTTATCACTGCAAACATATAGCTGCAATTAAGAAGTTTTATGGAGTGTGAAAGTTGGTGATTTAGTGTGATTATAGCCATGAAAAATAAACAGAGTAAATTTTGTCAACAGTTTTTATGTAGGTATCAGTGATACACAGAAATATCAGCTCAAATAAAAACAAGTGAACAAAATATATTATAAATTTATAATATGTGAACTTTAATCATCTTCTAGATCAAAAACATACAATTCAAATATATTGTAGTTATATATTGAAATAGAATAAGACTATATATTTACTCGTGGAAAAAAAGCTCTTAGATTTAGTATGTTAGTATTCATTCTGTGTGATATGATTGAATGATGAAATGTGCTAGTATAATTTAAAATAAAGCTGTTGATACTCAGCAGCAGCATAAAGTTATTAATTACAAAGCCTTTACATTCTTGTCCTGTCAATCTTCACAAAAATACAAGTCAATCAGCTAGCATAGAAACCAAGGGCAAAAGAGCAGTACTTTTTACTTAGCTAAGATGAATTGCATTTCCTATATTTTAATGAAAAATCATTACTGTGTGTTCTTATGACTGAACTTAAAATTTTGAATAAATATACATATATATGCATACATACCCATATGTACACACCTGTGAGTAAATATATATATATATATATATATATATATATATATATATATATAACCAAATTAGTAATGTATTGTTATTTTTTGTGTATGGTAAAATAATTTTTTATTTATTCATAAATTTTATGTAAAAATTATGCATATTTTACTTTTGTTTAGTCAGCTTAAACATTGGAAAAACTCAATAATAATTTCCCCAAATTCAAACAGAATTACCAGCATGAATAAAAACCACATAATTTCCTTGTGTAGCTATAGCATGGTTTGGAGTTTATTAATAAAATTGTTATGAAAATTACATTAGTTCTTTGTGATAATCAATTATAAAGGCCAGAATATTATGTGCTCAAGTAAACTGAAGGTATATCATACCAGTAGGAGGTTCCAGTGTTTATTAAGTATTGTCTATTCAGCATAATTCAAAGTTTTTATCTATAAAGAACCTCATTTCACCATCACACATTTCCTTACAATATAGTTTTCTCTTTCCTGAATTTGATCATATCAATTCCCTCATACTGATGAAAGTATTAACTGCTTTTCCTATTTTATTTTTAGGTTAATAAAATGTTTTTCATAATTCTCATTGAAAATTTGTAATGATTTGCAAGTTGCTTTTTTACCCCAACCACAGGTTCTCCTCCCTCCTTCTTTTCTTCTTAGCTACCCATTGACCTTCTCTCTACCCCAGACTCATTTCCTTTCCTTTTAGTCTTCAGAAAAGACCAATAGGTATCTAAGAGACATTAGCCAGAAAAGAGAAAACAAGATGCAATAAGAAAGGAGAAAGCCCTCATATCCAGGCTGCACAAGACAAATCAATAGGAGGAAAATATCTAAAGAGCAGGCTAGAGAATAAGAAGTGGCATCCTCCCCCACTGCTCAGTTAGTATCAAACTGCCTTCTATATTCATATGTCTCTATGCATAGACTAGTATAAGTATCAGACTTCACCTGAGAACAGTCTTAGTTTAAGTAACATATAAACTCATAACTGGTCAACATTGAAAGCACAATTTGTATTTGGCAGTACCCAAGCACAAATGGGACATCTCTTTCACACCTCCTTCCCTTAAGTTAGAGAGATCAGTATGAAAACGAAAAGACTTGAAAAGGTTATAGGAGACAAATGTCTCAAAGGTGATAGTGAAATAATTTATTCTGAACATGAACAAACCACTGTACTCACTAATCCAAAGCAGTATACAAGATAAGCTTTGCTGAATTGTAGGAGAGGATCACACACTGTCCACATCACCTAGCCAAGAAACTCTCAAGAACTGGAAGATTCTAGAAGAGTCTAAGTCAGTGCTCTTTAAGACTGAGGTTCCTAGTAGATAACTCTGTCTTAGTTCTGGTTACTATATTTGTGGAAAGACACAATGAGGAAGGTAACTTTAGTTTAAAAAGTTATTTGATGTGGACTTTATAGTTTCAGAGGTTTAGTCCATGATCACTACCATGGCTGGAACCATGGTAGTATGCAGGCAGGCATGGATTAAGAGTAACTTCTGAGCACTTTACAGCTTTACCCTCAGGCAAGATCCTTAGAGAGAGAGAGAGAGAGAGAGAGAGAGAGAGAGAGAGAGAGAGAGAGAGAGAGAGGGAAGAGGGAGAGAGAGAGAGGGAAGAGGGAGAGAGAGAGAGAGAGAGAGAGAGAGAGAGAGAGAGAGAGAGAGAGAGAGAGAGAACACTTGGGCTTTTGACCTCAATGACTGCCACCATAACACACATTGTCCAAGAAGGACAAACCTACTCCAACAAGTTTGTACTTCCTAATCCTATCAAACAACACTCACCAGCTAGAGACAAAGCAAGAAAATATGTAGCATATAGGGACTTTTTTTTTCTTTTTCTTTTTTGGTTTTTTTTCCAGACAGGTTTCTCTGTCTTAGAACTCACTGTGTAGATCAGGCTGGCCTCAAACTCACAGAGATCTCTGTGCCTCTGCCTCCCAAGTGCTGGGATTAAAGGCATGCACCACAACCTCCCTGTGGGGACCATTCTTTTTAAACCAATACAGTTCTACAAAGCCAATAATTACAGTACCGTTAATTGGACTGTGTGGTTTACAAACTAAAGAAAATGAAGATAGGAAAAGGGAAGTCTAGATATGAAGGGAGAATAAAGCACATATGATCAAGATAGAGTGCATATATTGATGGAATTCTTAAAAGATTAAAAAATGTTTTATCTAAATATATACTTTATATATTAAATCAAAAGGAGCCTTGACATCTCGGAAAAGCAGACACTGAAAAGTCTGCAAATTTAACATTCATTTTTTTAATTTTATTTAATTTTATATAACAGTCCAATTAAATGAAAACAAACATTTATACACAATATTTGGGAATTTGGGCGTCGTTCTTTCCAAACTACTTCCTGCTGGTAAGGGGCGCTGCCTTGGGGGATTCGAAGAAGATTCAGATATCCTGGCTGTAGTCTGTAGGGCTGTTTTGTCCAGCTGTTTTGAATGTAGGATCAGCTTTAACACTTCATTTTTATAATACACATAGAAAACAGGATGCCTTATGTATAATTTGATATTCTCTGGTTATAATTATTATTTTAAACGTATTCTTCACTGACAAACTCTATGAAATTTATGTGTGAAGTTTTCCTCTATATATTTTGAGGTAAAAAAAAAGGCCAGTGGAGGATCCCTGGGTTTCCTAGACACATGACAATTTTAAAAATACATCTGCTCCTCTTTATGCTTCTATTCTTCTTGGAGTAATTATCTATGTAAAACAATATGACCAGGCAAATAAGCTCTTTCTTCTAAGTGCAATCCAGCATAACAGAAGAAGACCTTTGAAGGAGACTGACAGAAGTAATGTGACTGCAAACAGATTTTAGGGATGGTAGATGAAATGAAACAGTGGTATGGGAGAGTATAAACATGGTCAAATTAAAGGAAAAATATTTTTGTTGTTGTTTTTATTTTTATATTATACTTTAATTATAATTCTCCATTTCTTTTCACCTCTCCATAACCTCCTATATGCTGCTCCGTGCTCTAATTCAAATGGATGGCCCCTTTTTTTTCATTAGTTCTTTTCACACACATATAAACCTTGTTGAGTTTGTGCATAATCTTAATTAAAATAATAGGTACTTTTGCTGAGTTGGAATTGTGCCTTTAAACAAAGAAAGTCATATTAATGTTTACTAACTTATGGCTACACTTCCTTTGGAGCTTGTTAGAAAAAATGACTCACTTTAAAAGATTAAACAGTCAGTTTAGTATTTTTGAAGATGGGAAGGATTAAAAATAAGAATTTCAGAATTTTATTTCCTTGTTAGTTTTAGAGGAATCTCTCACAGAGACAATAGGAAAAACATTGCTAGAGGAGTATTGGGGTAAATTTATATAGATATTTTTAAGTTTGTGTTTGGGTGAGTTTCTCTCTCTCTCTCTCTCTCTCTCTCTCTCTCTCTCTCTCTCTCTCTCTCTCCCTGTGTGTGTGTGAGTGTGTGTGTGTGCGTGCAAGCGTGTGCGTCTGTGTGTGTGTGTGTGTGTGTGTGGGTATGTGTGTTTGTGTGTGCATGCAGTAGCTACCTGCAGAGGCCAGAGGTATCAGATTCCACTAAGCTGGATTCAGTGGTAGTTGTGACCCAGCTTGCATAGATGCTGGGAAGGAAATGTTGTTTCACAAAGCAATGCATGCTTTTAGTCACTCATCCACCTCTCTGAGAACTTTAATCACAGTAATTATAAAGAAGCTTGGTAGTAAGATCCTTATTAAGTATTAAGTAAGAGATGATTGTGTGTAACTCAGAGCATTAGTGGGGATCTATGATATAAGATATGAAAGCTAAACAATCCAAAAATCCTATAATTTCACAGATCTAGAAGGTTTGTATAATGTGAAACCATATATATATATATATATATATATATATTATAAATATGGCTTCTTGACAGAAGGAATTGAGGTAATGGGCATTAATTCATGATACTTCAGAAGCAAGACATTTTAGGAGGATTTTGCTAGATTTTTCTAGACACAACTGAAATAAAGCCACCAGAAAACTGTTTACACTTTTCCTCAACTGGAAAACTGAGATTCCTCATACAACTTAATATTTCAGGGGAAAAAAGGCTAATATTAATTGACAACAGACTGAATCTCCTTATGATTGGCTCCACAACATAAAATAAATAAATAAACATTAGTTGTTTCCTGATGCATTTGCCATGGCAAATTTTCACTTTAAAGAAGTTAACATCTATCAGTTGTGAAAAAACTTAACTATTAAATGTGGATAGTGAAACTAGAAAAAGCAGATTCTCCTTGTAGCTTTCAAAGACCACATTAAAAAATGGAGTACTTGCCATAACCTCAGCATAAAGTGAAATAGTGATAGTGTCAGTTTTCTGACTTATCTTAACTGTAAAGTTCTAAAGGTTCTAAGTACTAAAATGTGTAAACAAATAACAGTTTATGTAAATTGAGTTTGTAATCATGCGATGTATTTGTGTTTTAAGCTATCACAAAGAGTCAAAAAAAGGTAGATGTGTTTTTAAATTTAAAATGATAGGTACAGTTACATAGATGCACTTGTTTTATATTTTCTGCTGTCAAAGTTATCAGCATTCATAATGTGGTAGTTTGAGTAAGAATGGCCCACCATCTCTTACATATGAATGCTTAGTCACCGGAAAATGGAAATGTTTGAAGGCATTAAAAGCATTAGGATTAGGCTGTGTGGCTTGTTGGAGTAATTATGGCATTGTGGGAGAAATACATCCTGGACTTTAGGAGCCCACGCCTCATGGAGGGATACTCCCTTAGCCTAGAGGTACTACCCCAAATGATTTGACATACCTTGATGATTCCTTATGGAAGGCCTTACCTTCCCTGGGGAATGAATGGGGGATGGATTGGGAGGGTCTGTGGGAGAATGGGAGAGAGAACTGTGATTGATATGTAAAATTAAAAAAAGAAAAGAAAAAAAAATAGAAAAAGATAGTGTCTAAAGTGTCTACTGGTAATGGGCTCTGATGTTTCTAAAGAGAGAAGGAATCTCTCTCCCTCTTCCCTCTCTCTCTCTCTCTCTCTCTCTCTCTCTCTCTCTCTCTCTCTCTCTCTCTCTCTCTCCCCCAACTGTAGATCAGGATGCAGCTCTCAGAGCTCTCAGGTACTATACAAGTGCCATGAAGGCCAAATTACTCCTACCTTGAGCCCACTGTAATGATAATGGATTAAGCCTTTGATACAATAAGCAAGGCCCCAGTTAGTTGCTTTCTTTTATAAGTGTTGCTCCACAATGTATATATATTGAATAATACATAAGTTGGTAACAAGACTTGGTTATTGGGTATTGGGTGTGACATTTCTTACCATGGTACTAGGCAGTGCATTACAGATTTTGGAACTCTATTAACAAAGTTTTGAATATTTTAGTCCATGTTTACTGTGCCATCTCTATAGAACAATGAAAAGAGTTGCTGAAGGTAATAAGTACAGTGACAGCACAACTTAGGAGATTTAGGAAAGTGGAAATATTAGTTGTTAGTCTAGAGACCATTCCTGAAAATTAGGAAAAGAATGTTGCTCTTTTCTGCCCCCAATTTCAAAATTTTCTGGGGAATAAATTGAGTTTAGGATTAGTGGCATTTGCAGGGAAGACTCTAATACAACCTATTATCGGTTGCATTATGAAGGCACTCTAATGCAGATCTTTAGTAAAAAGGGTCAAGTAGAAAAAAGATGCAAAATATGCAATTTATAAGGAAAAACACCTGAAAATAGTCTACTGGCACTAAATTCTATTTTGAAAAAGTTCAAGATAAGAAGGCAAAGAAAACAGCAAGATGCTAAATAAATAAAGGGAGTGATGAGTTCAAGGCAAGACAGCATCAAGATAAGCTTTCAATTCATGCATAGAAATTAATGGAAGCCATGAATACCAGAAAGCTGATCCAAATGTAATTCAATGTGAGTGTATTTCTACTACATCAAGCAGAGAAGTGTGCCTGCTACAGCCACATGGTTATGACTTAAGGGTGAAGTTTATGAGGACAGGGTTTGGGAAACTCCATTCATGATTATGGAAACCTGGAAAGAATAATTGTGTATCAGATTTCCAGAATTGAGCATCAGAGATGACATTGTGTGACATCTAGCTTTGTTGAACCTAGGTTGTATTTGGGACTCTGGGATGTTGGAAATGCCACAGTCAAGGGATACCTGCCAGGGAAAACTTCAGACAAGGTGTGAAAGCAGCTCAAAAGAGCAGTCTGTGGTAGTCAGCACTGATGACATAATTGGAGACCTGAAGAGCCCTTTGTTTTGGGACATGGAGATATTGAATTTGGAATTTGCCCTGAAGGTTTTATGATTTTCTTTGTTTCAATATTTTTTCACTGTGCTCACTTTTGTCCATTTTAGAATGGTAATGGATATTGTGTCTTGGCGTATGGGAAGTAAGTGATCTGCCCTTTTATTTTTATTTTACACATTGTTGCTATTTAGATATTGTCTTGAGTCACAGAAGAGACTATGACCTTTGCACTTTTATACAATTCTAAGACTGATGGACTAGAGAGACTTCTGAAGTTGGACTGAACTCATTTATTTGTTTTTGTTCTTTTGTTGTTTGTTTTGTTTTTGTATCATGACATGGCCATTCGACTACAGAGGAGCCAGAGTAGAATGTGGTGATTTGAATAAGAAGAACCCAAATAGTTTTATATCTTTGAATGCTTAATCACCAAGGAGTTGACCTATATGAATGGTTTAGAAGAACTAGGAGATGTGGATTAGGTGTGGGCTTGTTGGAGCAAGTGTGTTACAGAGCATGGGATTTGAGTTTTGAAAACTCAGTGCCAGTCTAGTCTCTCCTTCTCTGTCAGTAGACAAGAAGGTAGCTTTCAGTTACTTCTCTAGCATAATGAATGCCACCATGTTCCTGTCATTCCTTCATAATGATGATAATGAACTAACCTTGAACTTAAAGCAAAACTCCAAGTAAATGTTTTCTCTTACAAGTATTGCTTCTGCCAAATTGTCTCTTCTCAGTAATAGAACAGTGACTAAGACAATAATATTAAATTTGTTAGTAGAATGGGCAATGGTATTTCATAAGTGAACTTGTCCTTCATTTATTGCCTGAGGGAGAAGCAAATTTTCTCATTTGGAAAACAATAACAGCATTAAAGAGAATATTCAAAATGAATAAAATATCTATGGATACCATAATTTGCATTTGTATTTTATCTGTACATTTTATTAGTCTGTTTATAAGAATGTATTACAGACTCTGTAGATTAGCCAATAAAAATTATTGAGAACTGGGAGAGGTAAGTATAGTTTAATTACTGTTGAAGGCTTTATTACTGTCAGAGCTATACTCCTGCCATGTTACTGTGACCACATACAGATATGGATTGAGTTAATTTTCTTAATCAGTTAAATCATTTAATTGTAGATAAATCTCAGACACAGAATGCAGCAACTGGTAAAACATTGATTTTACAAGCAAACAAACAACACACCACCAGACCACGGGACAAAAGACTATGCAGAGTGGAGATATTGCTCTAGAAAGTAGATGGCTCAAAGCAGGGGTAAGGTTAAGTGTTTTGGTGGAGTGAATTGCGTTCAATTCACCTGCTTTATGATGGAGAGATTAACAAAGGGAAGTTATTAGACCTATAGCATTTAAGTAAACATGGACTTATAGTGGTATAGCATAAGTATCCTTTCTTCAATTTTTGGACTGTTCAATTATGATTAAAAAGTGAGGCTGATAGGATCATATAAGGTAAACGTGTTCAAGTTCAGCCTTTGAACATAAGTGATTAGCCTGGACATGTCAGCAACCAAAAAGGACATTGTTGGAGCGACACAAAGCCACCCAGGTCTTTGTCTAATATGAAAGGAGTGAGGCAAAAGCTAGAACTTTTTTTTCATTGTCTATCTGTGTTTGACTTTCTTACCTGTCTACACCTCTGACATCTGTCCAGCTCTAATCCCTTTATGTATATTTATATATAAGAGATATATGGTGTTTCTATTTATCCTAAAATGTATTCTACACTATTTCCTCTCAATGGTCCTCTTCCCAGAGAGTCATACTGGCTTTAAGGGCTTCATCATAGAGCATTTGTCGGAACCCATTTCTAACCATAACACAAATGATACAAGATTCAAATTAAACTTAATTTTGCTTTTTTTGGTAAAACTATCTTTTTAAATCATAGTTTTTACTATTTTATCTGTGCAAATATTTACTAATCAATTAATGTACTTTTGTTCAAAATTTCCTTTACTATATATACTTTTTAACCTATCATTTTTTTTATCAATTTTTGAGAATTTCATATGAAGTGAACTGATCACACTCTCTACTACTCTCAGGTTCACCCTATCACACTTGTACCACCAACAAAAGAAAACAAACAAACAAACAGAAGCAATAAGGCTAATTGTGTTCCCCAAATACAGTATTGTAGTGAAACACACAGTAGTCAGCTGCTTCCCTTGTGGTATTAATTAAAAAAATGTTTCCCTGTCAATGAAACATTAAATTATGCTATGTGTCTAGATACTATATAACCTGTGTTCCATATTTTATATATATATATATATATATATGTATATATATATATATATCTCCTAAAGTGAATTGAATTTATTTAACAATATTCTTGGAAGATATTTATATTGGCCAAAACTTAATAAATGATTAATTTCCATGAGGTATATGAAAAAATCAAATTAGTAGCAAAAATGCAGCATCAATATCTATGTGCCACTCTGAAAGTGCCACATTTTATAATTTCTTTGCTCATGAAGCTTTGCATTGCCTTGGTGATCTCAACAAGGATCAGCTTTTTTAAAATCTATGTGGGTTTATTCCTACATCTGTGGTTAGATGAGAGTCTGTTGAAGATATTCTACTTTGATGTGCTGAAAGAAAAACTTTACACAAACTAAATTTAACTCAGTTCAGTTGATGAAAGAAGAGTTTTTTGTCTTGGGCAGGACTAAGAGCCAAAAAAGTTAAGCAAGCTCCCCAAGGCAACAAATGCACTGGTATTTTAGATACTTAATATGGAAACAAAGAAGACAAAGCATCTCATTTGCTATATCTGGACATTCACCTTATTTAGACTTGGTTTGATGGTTTATGCATCTTACTTAAACATGATATTGTGATGCACTTGCCTCATTTGGACATACTGTGTTGTTTTGCCTTATTTTGCCATGGTGTATGATTATTTTTCTCTCTGAAATGTTTTGATGCTTATTACTGGCTACAAGATGGCTATTTCAAACACAATCATATTCCTACATTATATTTCAAATTTTGTTTCCAGTTAGTTAATGATATTGTTTGTAACACAAGAACTCAAAGTGTAGGGACCTCCACAGATCAGTGACCTCCCACTTAATTTGGTATCTGAGACAATCTTGAACCTATTCTTTGTTTTCTGTGCTTTGGAAAATAAATCAGGGCATGGTATCTTTAGCTACAGAGATACAGAAACCTTCAGACAGTATAATTCCTGTGGTAGAATTTGAAATCATAGAAAGATACATTAAAAAAAATCAGCATAGTGTATAGTAACTAGTGCCAATTAAATAACCTTCTGATGGTTGCCATAGATGTTGAAAACATTTTTATTATGATTTACTTCTTTTAATAAAAACTAAGTATTATCACATGATATCATAGACAACTGTTAATAATGGGACTCTGGATTAAGGAATATGTATTTCTCTAATATTTATATGTTATCTAATATATATGCTCTAGTATGTATACTCCCTAAGAATATATTATGTAATATAATACATGTGTTATCTATTACATGTATATGAAAATAATTAAATGTACTTAATGTGATTATCTTTCCATACATTAGTAGCTGTCAATTAATCATGGGCAAATGATAAAAAATTGAGTAGTTTTGTTAAGTTTGAATATTATAAGTTATAATGTTATTATAATCTTAACTTTTTACTTTATAAGCTTTATTGTAGTTTTACTTATAAAGGAGAAATTAGCGATGATAATATGTATGACTTTTTCATTAAGTTCCTTCACTCAAAATTTTAAATGTAACAGGCCAAATTGAGCTATTCATTATATATTATAAGATCATTGCATTCAATTTTACTATTATTAAAAAGATCTCAGCTTTGGAATCTATAATAATTACCAACAGGCTACTGGACACATTTTTATTTAGAAGCTCTGAAATAGCACAAACACTCTTGACATTCCATAGTTTGTTGAGGCCATATTTTATACACTAGAGCTAAGAAAAATATGCTTATTTTATATATACTTCCTTAGTGTTGTAATATATTCTTCTCTGAAAATGTCTCTTAGTATATCTGTTTCTATGCTTAATGTCATAGAATTACATACATTGGATTTTTGCAAATAGAAAATAATATATGCAGAAAGAATGCATCTTAAATATTCCAAAGGATAAACTGACAAATATAAATGTTTTGCATGCTATGCCTAACTTTTTTAATTCTAATAGAAATTCATTCAGAATTCTCTTTTATGGAAATAATTTCAAATGAAAAGTGTCATTTTATTATTCAACCATAGGAAAACATTTATATATTTAATGTCTAAATTTTCACTTAAATACTCATATTTGTGGTTTATAAACTATTTAAATTTGTAGAAAGATGAGTTGGAAGTTACTGAACACACTTCTATGTAATTTGCTCATTGTTCTAGGTCTAGTTTCATATGATACACTGGTTCCCCTTTATTTGTAGCAATTAAGGAAAACTTGTTGATAGCCTATTATTGGCTGAAGTCCATGCTTTTATCGACATTGAACCCATAAGACACAGTACTCTGGGCTTTTCTGTAGTGGACAGTGTCAAATATCCATAATTCAAATCTCATTGAAACATTTAACACTACTGAAGTTTCCTTATGTTATGCCTGTTTATTCCTCTACTCTATAAACACAGAAAACCAGTATCTTTTATTTTTATTTTTATTGTGTCTATTATTTTATCTTATCTGAATGCCATAACCTTAAAAACAGAATCTGTTTCCCCAGCTCATTTTCTTTCACTTAGTAATATTAATTCAATATTCTTCCATTTTGTGGCTTAATATTTTATGTGTTTTCTTGCTGAATATTGTTTTATTTATACTTCTGCCATGGTCCACTTTAGCACTTAATTATTGAAGAACATCTTGACATTAATGAGTGTTGTAAACATTCATATTAAGGGCAAATATGAACATATGCTGTCAAATATTTTGGATAACTACACAGGTGTGTGATTACTAGATTGTGTGAGAAAAGACATTAAGTTTTGTGAGAATCAACCAGTCTTCCTATGAGACAGTGCCATTTTTTACTTCCATTAACAGGTAATGATGGTTATTCTTGCATGTTTTCTAAAAGTTGATGTACTAAATAATTAAGACTTTTAGATATTTATAGTATGATTTCTAGTATTAATTTATATATTTTCATAATTATTCTTAGGGATTATTCTCATTAAAAATGAAGAGTGGTCTTTAAAATATTCTTATATTCTTATATATATTTTGTTGATTTGTTCATGAAAATTACTTGATGATTTTCTTATTTTATAGAGCATCAGATATATGACTTAGTTAATATTAGTTTGGATACAATACAACCAAATTTATATATAAATATTTTTTTTCATAATGCCTTTAACTATGTTTCTCTAACAAAGTTTTATTTCATGTTATATATAATTGAGTTGTTGGCCTAGGCTCTAAAGAATATAATACTACAAAGATAAAACCATGAAATTAGTCTTTCTCAATATAAACTAGGTTCAAAGTATACAGAAGCTAAGAGAAAAAATAATATTTATAGGTTTATAAGTTTGCAAAACTTGTATATGATTTTAGGAATAGATACATAAAATATTAGAATTGCTTCTGTCACATAAAACTCAAAATGATTTATCAAAATAAACATAAATTGATCAATAAATGCAATCAAATTATAGGAATACAGTTTTTGTAAACATATTTGCTGAAGATAACTAGATTTAAATATCAATATTTACTTGTAATGAATTTCCGTATAATTGCATCAGTACATCATTTTTAAACATACCCAAATATAAGGAGAGTGACATCAGAAAATTGACAAAGCTTATACAAAATAAGAGCTACATCATAAATTGTTGAAATTCATGTAAGGAATTCAGTAAGATGCCAAATAAAAATTATAATCTAAAAGTTTGTATTTAAGATTTATTTACTTGAGGATTTTGAATCTATATAAAAGCCTCAATTTATTTGAAAGTTTTACTATTTTATATTTTAAATAAAAAAAAGACCAGGCTACAGAAACCCATAGAGACAGCTGACCTGAACAAGGGAGAGCTAATGTCCCCCTCCCTCCCTGCCGACTGGGAAACCAGCATTATACAAACCCAGACACCTTGAGCATGTGTCTCAGTTAGAAGGCCTGTTCAGTCTAAGGGACCTTTGACAGTGGAACCAGGAATGAAAGGACTTTGGTAACACATTCCCCATGGAAGGATACTCCCTTAGCCTAGAAACAGGAGGAAGTGTTTATTCCCTACTCCAAATGACTTGACAGATTTTGTTGATCCCTCATGGAAGGCAAACCCTCTCTGTGGAGTGGGTGGGGAATGGGATGGCAAGGGACATTGGTGGCAAGGCAGGATGGGATAGAGAGGGAACTGAGATCATTATGCAAAATCAGAAAAAATAATAAAAAAATACATTATCTCTAATCAAACTTTGCAGCACCAAATGTGATCTAATATAAGTCCCTCAGATGAATAAATTAATTTTGTTTTCTAAGCCCATAATTAGTTTTACCAGGTTTGGTTTGGAAATTAACAATGAACTAAAAATATAAACTATAAAAAGATAAAAACAGCACCAAGTAACATTGCTCTAATTTTTAAAAAGAATTTTTATCTTATCAATTTTATGGATAATATAATTTTAAACTATTTACATAACTGCTTTCTAGTTAAAAAGATACATTAACAATAATATATTTCTTTATGGATGCTTAGGTTTATGATTCATAATCTTATTTACTTAATTTTGAAATATTTGGCAAATTTATCTTTGAGAAAAAATCATCCTCAATTATGGCTGTATTTTAATGGTCTATTTTGAATGAAACCTAATTTGTCTATTGATAAATATTCCATTCTTACTTCTTGGAATGATATGAGATCCAAATTACTGCAGCAGAGACCACATATGACTGGTGCAACATAAATATTCACTACCTCAATTAACACACAACAAAATTGCATACTTATGGTCAGGAATCTGGCATTAATAGTAATATGATATTAAGTTTTATACCATTGGAAGGAATTCCCTGTCAAAAGATCCATTATACAACCATAAAACACACACACACACACACACACACACACACACCATAAAAGTTTAATTAAATTCTTTATGTATTTTGTAGATCAAACCTCTGTCACATGTGGCATGGTAAAGAACTTTTCCCATTCTGTGGGTTGCCTTTTTTTCTTAATGACTGTGTCCTTTGCCTTACACAAGCTTCTCAGTTTCAGGAAGTCCCATTTATTAATTGTCAATCTCAGTGTCTGTGCTAATAGTGTTATATTCAGGAAGAATCTTCTCCTGTACCAATTCATTCAAGAGTAACTCCCACTCTATCTTCTAGGAGGTTTAGTGTAGCCGGATTTACGTTGAGGTCTTTGATCCATTTAGATTTAATTTTTGTGCATGGAAATAGATATGGGTCCATCTGCAGTTTTCTACTTGCCAGCATCTAGTTATGCCAGCACCATTTGTTGAAGATGCTTTCTTTTTTCCATTGTATAATTTTAGCTTCTTGTCAAAAATAAGGTGTTCAAAGGTGTGTAGGTTAATATTAGAGCTTTCAATTAAATTCCAGTCTGTCTGTCTGTTTTTGTGCCAATGCCAAGCTGTTTTCATAACTATGGCTCTATAGTAGAGCTTGAAATCTGGAATGGTGATGCCTTCCTAAGTTCCTTTATTGCACAAGGTTGTTTTGGATATCCTGGTGTTTTTCTTTTTCCACATAAAGTTGAGAATTTTTCTTTCAATATCTTTAAAGAATTGTGCTGGGATTTTGATGGGGATTGTATTGAATCTGTAGATTGCTTTTGATAAGGTTGGAATTTTTACTATGTTGATTGTACCTAATCAGGTGCATGGGAGATATTTTCATTTTCTTGTATCTTCTTTAGTTTTTTTTTTCTTTCAAGACTCAAAATTTATGTCACCAAAACATAAAATAATCAAATTAAAAAGTGGGGTGTAGAACTAAATAGAGAATTCTCAATAGAGGAATTTAAAATGGCTGAGGAACACTTAGGAAAGTTCTCAACATCCTTAGCCATCAGGGAAATGCAAATTAAAACAACTCTGAGATACCATCTTACTCTTGTCAGAATGGCTATAATAAAAAACACCAAGGACAGTTTATGCTGGAGAGAATGAGGAGAAAGAGGAACACTCCTCCATTTTTGATAGGGGTGCAATCTTGTACAATCACTTTGGAAATCAGTATAGTGGTTTCCCAGGAAGATGGGAATCATTTTTCCTCAAGATCCAGCAATTCCATTCTTAGGCATATACAACAATATGCACATTCATACACCAAACACATTTGTTCAACTATGTTTATAGCAGCATTATTGTAATAGCCAGAACCTGGAAACAACCTAGATGTCCCTCAAAAACAAAAAAGAATGGATGAATAACATTAATACCATTGAGTACTACTCAGCAGAAAACAAACCAAAACCAAAAATCTTGAAATTCATAAGCAAATGTATGGAACCAACCTGAGTGGGGTAACCCAGTCACAGAAAGACAAACATGGTATATATTCACTCCTACATGGATTTTAGACATAGAGCAAAGGATTACCAGTCTACAGTCCACACTTCCAGAGAAGCTAGGAAACAAGGAGGACCCTAAGAAAGACATACATGGTCCGCTGGAGAAGGGGAAAGCAACAAGAACTCCTGAAGAAATTGGAAGCATGAGGGAAGGAGGAAGGGAGGGAAAGAGGGAGGGAGAGAGGAAGGGAGGGAGCAGAGAGAGGAGGGAGGGAGGGAGGAGAAAGATGAGGTGAGAAGAGGAGGAGAGAAGAGGACATGAGGGATCAGGAAGATTGAGTTGGAGAATGTATAGAGGACAGCAAGAAAAGAGATACCTTAATAGATAGAGTCATTATAGGTTTAAGGAGATATTGGTCACTAGGGAAAGATTCGGAAATTCACAAGGATGATGCCAACTAGCAATCTAATCAGAATGGAGAAACTACTTTAAATGTCCTTATCCTATAATGAGATTGATGACTACCTAGAGCCTTCATTCAGTAGCTGATTGAAACAGAAGTAGAGATCCACAGGTAAGCACTGAGCAGAACTCCTGAATCCAGTTGTAGAGATAGAGGAGTGATGAGCAAAGGGGTCAAGACCATGTTGGGGAAACAAACACACAGAAACAGTTAACCTGAGCAAGTGGAGTTCATGGACTCCAGCCAG
This sequence comes from Phodopus roborovskii, assembly GCF_943737965.1. NCBI lineage: Eukaryota > Metazoa > Chordata > Mammalia > Rodentia > Cricetidae > Phodopus > Phodopus roborovskii. Next base: position 28,523,895 of record NW_026126410.1, read on the forward strand.
AGAGCTGGGACTCCAGCCAGAGAGCTGGGTCAAACCACGCCCAACAAACTTGGGTTTTAGTTATGAGTCCTGTGCACTCTATGGGGCCTCTTGCAGTGGAATCAGTATTCATTCCTAGTGAAGAAATGGACTTTGGGAGCCCATTCCTCTGGAGGAAAACTCTCTCAGTCTAACTACATAGGGGGAGGGCCTATGCCCTGCCATAAATAATGTGATAGCCTTTGATCATCCCCCATGGAAGGCCTTACTCTACCTGGGAAGTGGATAAGGAGTGGGACAGTGTGTAGGTGAGGTACATGGGAAGATGGGAGCTAGAAGGAACTGGTATTATTATATAAAATAAGATTGATTCTAATTTAAATACAAAAGTTTAATTAAATACTTAAGTAGGCAGCCGAGTGGAAACACTAAATTCCTGAAGAGTGTTTTATAAAATCTCTAAAGCTAAAAAGAACAGATTTAACTATAAAACATATTTATGGATTATCTCCCAACAAAATTGTCCTTTCAGAAATATATTTTCTTTTTCTTTTTTTGTTAAAGAATAAGTAGGTTATCTTGGGCCTATAATATTGTAACAGAATCCAAATAACAGAAACAAACCAAAAACTTTAAAACATTCCAGAATTTCAACCAATTATCATTACCTTTTATCTGCTGCTTAGTTCATTCATTTTGGCTTAGATACAATATTGACTGCTTCGAGTGCATCCTTGAAAGCTCTGTCCACATGACATGTTACACATCTTCCTCAGTTATGTAATAATTTATTATAGGTACAAACATTATGCAATTAGTGTGTTCTACTTTTCTGAGTGCACATCTTCTTAAGTAATTTTTTTGAATAAAAATGTGGTAAATATTTCATACAGCAACAAAAAACTTAACTTTCTCTTGTACTATGATAATAACATAATATCACAGTTGTTCACAGTAAATATCTTCATAAATTGACACTACCACCAAGGAAAAAGAAAGTCTGTAGATATGCACATCTTTTACATACAACTGAATCCTTCAATAATCATACGAATTGCCTCTTTAATTCATCCATATATTAATACAAATGATATATGAATAAGCTACGATAGGTTGCAATTATAGGGATTTAAATTTTAAGGTGGATTAAAGTGCCTAAACCTCTTTTACACATTGGAAACTAAAATAAAGACCAGTAAAAGTTCAAGTTCAAAAAGATATAGTTAGTAGTAATGATTTACAAAGTGGAAAGAGATTATGAGTCAAGGAATATTGGGAAACTCTAAAATCTTTAAACCTTAAAGGAAAAGTATTCTGTTTTAGAATTTACTAAGCAATTTCTACCCTATCAACAACTTAAGTTAGATCTGTTGGCACTTCTGATTTCCATGATAGTAAAATGGGAGACACACGATCAAGCTACTGAATTTTGGATAATTTTGTGAGATAATTAATCTAGGTCTTTTTTTATCCTGAGTATTCATATTGTACGAGCAGCTCTACTCAAGCTGTAAAAGTGGTAATCTTGTTACAACAGGAAAATTAAAACATACCTGCTTTTAATGTTTGTTCCTCAAGTCCATAGTAAAAGTATTTTCATCAAGGTAATTCTTTCCTATAACAAATACCTTTAAAAACTTTTGTTTTTATCGTTTTCAATAGAGAGGGACAAGCAAGGACAGGCAGGGTTGGCAGGCAGAGAGTATAAATAGAAGGATAAACAGTGAGGAGTGAGGGAACACAGAAAGGAGACCATCAGTGCCAGCCACACAGCTACCCTGCCACCCTGACAGCTATGGAGTAACAAGGAAAGTAAAATACACAGAATTAAGAAAGATAAAATCCCAGAGTGAAAAGGTAGAAGGGTTAATTTAGACAAGAAAAGCTGGCAAGAAAAACTCCAAGCTATGGCCAGGAACTCATAATTAAGAATAAACACTATGTGTGATATATTTGGGAGCTGGGTAACACCAAAAAAAACAAAAAAAATGAACAAAGACACTACAACTATATTTTCTACTGAGTTATTTGACCTTTTTTTCCTTATATTCATAGTATGATGTCATCTTACATACAAATATACATACATATAAATACATATTGGACATGCATTTAAAAATATGTTTATTTTCCATGCCAACAAATCTTTCTTTGACTCAGTGCTTTAAAGATTACATAGCCATGGATATGACATATAATATATTTTATGAGCTAAAATCTCAGTAAGTTAGTCATTTTATTGGCTGGTTATGAAGTCATAGTGAACACTAGTAATTATGTTCAATGTAGGAGTATTTTAAATGCAGCATCACTTAGGTCCTATATTCAGAATGGCAAATCACTGTTCCTACACCTTGATGTTCAGAAATATTCATCTATTTTTTGTTATTTTTTATTGGAATTAAAATATAAGACTAGAAAAGTATTTCATTAAATTGTATCAGAAATAGAGGTCAAGAATATGATGAATGCTAACTTTATGATAGTTTCCAAATCACTTATACTTACCTGTATATCAATGTTCCTTTAAATCTTTATATTATTATTATTACTACATTTTGTAAGAGATGTGAGTACAATTATTTCTATCTCTTTGAAATACTTTAAATACTATTATATAAAAGACAGTATTAACTAAATTAGATAGTTTTGCATTAAAATTTCTAAATTATTTAATTCAAAATTTATATGGTTAAATCATCACTATTGCATCATAAAATACTTAAATAAGTTCTACCAGTTTTCTACTGTCCTATAAATAATTAGATAATATACACAAATGCATTGATATTCTATAAGCCATGCAACATGTATATCCTGCTGAGCCTACAGAATGTTTCAGGGTTTTATAAATAAGCAGTAAATCCTCTAACGCCCTCTCATCATTGGAACAGACATGCATTAATGATTTAATGATTTACTAATGCAGCTCATTAAATCACATTTTTTCTCATTTTATATTCAGTTTTGGGTTGCATCTCTGAAACTCTTGACTAAAAGTAAGAAGAGACTTTAATTTTTTCATGATTTTTATAGTTGTGAAAAATCATTAAATGGAAAAATCCTCATGGCCAGATGAGATCTTCGAATGTTCTTTATAGAGCTCAGCCAGAGTCTAGTTCCTATCCTTATCCTCATTATCAACCAATAGCAATGTTCCTACTTCATACGTTTATTATATTTATCATCCATCCCCATAGTTTCCACAAATCAGGTTGGCTGCTCTCTGAGGAATATTTTATTTCATAAAATTAGAGGTTTGTTCACTTGTTTTTCTTTATTGTGTTCCTAGTTTTCTTTTTAAATATCTACTCCCAAAACTGTCATTAACTATAAAAGGTCTTGCAATTTTACCCACTCAAATGTACACAGATTATTCTGTTTAAACTTTATCATGATGGTAGAAAATGTTTGATTTCTTTTGCAGAGACAAATATTTTACTATTTACAACATAATTTGCCAATGTATCAAGATTTGCACAGACTCTGAGAGTTCTCTGCCCATAAGAGGATTTGAAAGAGATAAGATTCCCCTGTATAGGCACATTAGATGGTGCTGCATAAGTGTAGCTGATGTGACTCTACATGAATGATAAGAAAGATGCTCAGCATTTGCCACAGAAGAACAGAGTCCTTTAACCACTGGTTTTGCTCTTCATGAAATCATTATCTTATAACCTTCCAGAAAAGAAGGCTCGTAGGGATGTGAAAAAATTATACACTATTGAAAATTAAATGAAATTTCATGTCTTCTTTTAAATAACTTAAAATATAAACAAATATTATGTAATTATATAAATAATTCAAGGGACATGATAAGAGATCTATTAATCATATTAAATGTGAATCAGCAAGATAAATATATGTACTGTATGTATATATATATATGATTTTATTTACAAATAAAAATATATGTAATAGATTATCAGTATAGAATTTCTTAATTTTCTAGATTTCAGTTTCCATTGTCTTTGATTAATATTTATTAATGTGTTAAACCAATTATCCTTAATATACACTTGGTTTGATTGGTTATATTTATACATGACCAATCATCAGTGTATTTTGTGGTGGTCACTCTTAATATATTCACACTTTTATGAAACATGTTGCACATGTGTGAGAGATAAGAACTTAAGACTACTTAATGTTAAAGGCTTTAATTGTCTAACCTCATGTACAAAGGATTTGGTTATCTGTGGCACTCAAACAGTACTGAAGTCAGTTGCTTCTACAACTCACTGGCAAAACCAAGTGTGTGGTTTCTGTGGGATTTCATTCCTTAGTATAATCTAAGCTATAATGCTGGGATTTATCTATTCATCTTCTCAAGTGCTGTCAAAAGTTCATAAACTATGAGGTTTATACAATTGTAGAATATGACAGAAGAAATAGGGACTTTCTCCCTGATTTTGATGTTGTAATGGTAAAAAAATAACCTTCATGAGAAAACTGTTTCTTCACGTTTCCAAAAAGAGTTCAGCTATCCTGGACATCTTAAAACAGAAGAAATGAAAAATCAGAGGCAATTTTTGAAAATTCAATGACTTTCCTAAAGTTTGTACTTTTTAAAGTGAATTCGGATATCATTTATCATAAAGTAGAAAATTTTAATTTTATTTGATTTCCTTTATATAAAAAGGAGAAAAGTCTTCAAAACTACAAGAGGATAAGACTAATCACATCATAATTAGAGATAGTGAACATTTTAGTTCTGTAGCTTTACATGTCATGAGAAAATAGATAAGAGAATGTTAACAGATAACTCTTGATAAATGTGAAAAGAAATGTTTCCTTGGAGAAGAAAAGCTATCTTTTTTATCCCTATTTTGCCAGCAAGAAGGAGAATGCAAAAGGAAAAAAAAAAATACAACTGAAAGTGAGCCTAAATTTCTTTAAATAAACTTGGAAGATACTTTCAGGAACCAGAATTCTGCCAAGAAAGTATTTCTATTAGCTAATTGGAGTAAAAGAAACTGCGTTGGGGTTTCTGTAGCTGATTTTAAAACTGGCTTTCTTTCTCTTGTAACACATAACACTTGTGTTTTTCTAGCGTTAGAAGATTCCATTTTTACACTGGAAAAATATCAAATTGTTTTCCTTCATGTAATTCTAAGCAATCTTAAACATTAATATGGAGTGTATACTTAAAGTAGTTATATGATATTTCACTTAAGAAGGAAAATTAGATTAATTTTATACATATTCAAATCATTATTCCTTAAGGAGAGATCTCTTTTCCCTAAAGACTGTATGTCCTCTCTCTTTACTGGCTTCCATTTATCTATTTCTAAGCATTAAATTGAGCCACATTTTAAAAATGTTTATGGTGGGTTTGTGTGTGTGTGTGTGTGTGTTTATGTGTGTGTTTGTGTGTGCTTATGGGTGTGTATATATGTTCACCAATTCATACCACACTTGTGGGATTGCTTGAGAAGAATAGAGGAAGATGCTGAATTGCCTGGCCAAGATATTTCAGAAGTTGTAGGAAACTTGAATTTTGGAGATGGTAACAGAATTTGGATCCTTTGGAAGAGCATCAAGTACTCCTGACTACTGAGCTATCTCTCCAACTCCAACACTGACATTTATGAGAAAGAGACAAAAGAAACTCTACTCTTATTATAATTAACTGTATTGTGTTTTAATATGTTTACTGCTTTCATTATTCAAATCATTAAAATTTAAAAAATAAATTTCTACAGGCACTCCTGAAGCACTATTGTTTCATATAAACTTGAATATTGCATTACTATTCATCCACGTTTATGTCAAAATTTCTAAATAAATGGAAACAATATAAGAATGGACACCCTAGTTCTTAGTTCTATGTAAGAAAATTGTGATATTGTGCTTATAGAATGGAAAACCAGATAATTCAGGTTTTCCTAAGCATTTAGAGAAACCACTACTACTGAACAGAAAGAACATTCTTTGGGTGCCCCTTCTGGTAGAACTCAATGAAGTGGATAATATTCTAAAACGTTGTAATTTCCACAAAAATTGCTTGGTTACAGAAGTTTTTGATGCCCAGAGTGAAAACATAAGGGTTACATGGTCCAAATCAGTTTCAGGAACAACAAAGAAGGTTTTCTCATAAAGTGCAGTACATATATATGAACTATAACCTACTGTCAGGAAACAGGCGTTTTTGCCAGAGGCTTTGCTCCATAAACATTCTTTGACCTGGGACAGATGTGAGGAGAGAGTGCCATGAAGGGATGTGACCACACATTGTTGTTCAAACAAGTGGACCTGGATAGCTTGGGGGCATGAACAGTTTTACAGTTTTTATTTCCAAAGTTTCTAAAACCATTACAGTAAAGTGTAGTTTGTCCCCTGCCTCTTTTCCCTTCTGATTCCCAACTCCTCTTAAGAGAAGTTGCCTTTACCTTTCTTACCCATATCTCTATCATCATAGCATTAGGAGTTTTGCAATATACAAAGGAACTTTTTTTTATCTAGGCACAGCTATAGGTAGAACAATGTACCCAGTTGGCAGAATATGAGGTTATACTGTCATACAGGGCAAGATACAGCCTTGTCTCTTGTGGTTAATACTTAAATCTGGTAGGGTGTGTGTTCTTGTGATCAATTTTCCAGCCAGAGCTGAATCAACCCACTCTATGTTTTGTACCATTTAACCCCCTCTGGTGGCATACTAGGTTTTCCCATTTATTCTATAAGCAATTTGAAATTTCTTTTAATGTTTGGTTTGGTTTGTCCCTTGTCCTTATATCTGTCTCCCTTAATTTCTTGGCTTATTGGCATAACTATTAGAAATGAGGGAACTGTGGATTTCTGGTTCATTCCTTGTTCCTAAAATATTCATGTTAACTACTGATATCACTATTTAATAGCCTCTAAAACTCTTCTAAATAAAATAATTTTTCTGTAACAGTTATGCAAATATGTAATATTAAACTTCATGATCTATTGTGACTCATTCAGAGCAGCAGTATTGCTAACATAGTGAAAGTAAGGAGACCACATGGCATCCATGCTCCTGGGCTCATGCTTAGAATTAGAAATTGAACTGTCCACAGGTCCTTGCAAACCGGGCCAGGATCTCCAGGGATCTTGCCACAGAGGAGTCATTCATGGTATTCTCAGCTATTGTTCCCCAAAGAAGTCACATGGCTCTAGCCACATTATATTACAAACAAAGGAGAACTGAAGAAATTTCAACTCTGTCTTGAGAATTAAATATGGATACCAATTAAGTGCTCTGAAAGATGTTATCAGAAAAAAATATTTAAAATTAAAATGAGGCAAAATTCAACAGTATCCTCTTATTCTGTGCCTTAGTTAGTGTTCTATTTCTGTGATTACACACCATTAGCAAGGCAGTTACAAATGAAAGTAGATTATTGGGCTTATAACTCCAGAGTGTTAATATAGCCAATGATGTTGTGAAAGGAGGACTGAGTGCTCACATAATGATCCAAAGATGTGATGTAGAGAAAGACCACTGAGAATGGCTTGAGCCCTTTGAAATCTCAAGGCATGGCCCAGTGACAAACCTTCTCTAACAAGGCCACATCTTCTAATATTTTCAAAACAATTATACTGAACAGGGACCAAGTTCTCATATATTAAAATAAAGGAGACTACTATTCTTCCAGATGTTGTACTCTTTAAGACATGAAACACAAATATCATTTCACTGCGTGAAGAAGTAAAAAAAGAGGGAAAATATGGATCAGGCTGAACAATATTTAACCTTAGGGGCAAAAGAATAGAGGGACCCAAATCATAGGTTGTACTCACAGAGAAATTCCACTTCTAAGTCCGAATACAGTACAATAATGAGTCTTAACTATGAACACATTCCAGGGCTCACCCGATGACCATGAGTACTTGGAAAGCACAAAAGTAATTTTATTTTTAGTTCACATGCTATTTGTTTTGGTATTTATTTTGAGTTATTGTATTTTTCTGTTTGTATGCTTGTCCTTTTTGTTGTTTTCTTTTCAATTATGTGTTTTATATTTATTGATTTGTTTTATTTTAAGAGCGAGACCATGAAGTTCTGTGGTTAGATGATTAATATGAGGAAAATATATTTTATGAGAAAATTAAATAAAAACCTTTAAAGTAACAAATAAGTGATTGTGATGAAAGGTTAATAAAAATTTCAAAAACACAGTAAAAACATGTAAATTTTTTCTTTTTTAAATACCTACAAATATAGTATAAACATGAATTAAAACTTTAAAAACCTTGGTAATCAAAAGCCATTATAATCATGAGCAATAATAAAGGGTGATAGCACTGAGTCTGCACATTGGACCCTTAACAGCAAGGTAAAAAATAGATGAAGGATTAAATATTTTTACTTCCCATTTCCAAATTAGGAGGAAAGAGAAAGTAGGAAGGGGGAGTCAAGATGGAGAGACTGGGGAGACAAGACACTGCCCCATTCCCCGGTAAGATTAGAACACATGGAAGTACTTATATTTAACAGAAATGGGTTAATACTTAAGACAGTGCTAGCTGATAAGAAACAAGTAACTGGCCAATAGAATTATATCAAATGCAGAGTCTCTATGTGTTAATTGGTGCTGGCAAAGCGGCGGGGTAAGACCAGCAGCGGGAGGAAAAACATTACTACTTACAGTTCACTGATACCTGGACATTTGTAAAATGTTCCCAGACAAAATGATTCAAAATCCATGATTCACTGCACATGGATTTTGCCAGTTCTGTCATTATGAGCATTATGTAATTATTTTCCTGACTCATGTGCTTTTTTTTTATCTTTTACATAGCTCATGAATAGAGAATTGTCTTGTGACAGTGAGACAGAGCGTGTAGATTGAATACAGTCAAGCCTCCAAGGTTACATGATGGTGAAAATTTTATTGCATACAATGTTACAATTTATTATATAACAATTTATCTGTCATCCCTCAGCATGTGATTTCAGGAAATTGTCAACATATGTAACAAATGTGTACTTGCACATACCACAGAATATGTATATAAACATTCCAAAAATGTATAAGCACCCAAATCTGTATGCACATTTAGGCATATGTATATTAGTCCTTATGGTCCTATTGCTGCAGTTAAAATGTAAGTTATGATCAGTGTCATGCTATATGGTATCAAGAATGCAAAAAATGTGAAACAATCCCCAAGGTAATGCTTTCATGAATTAACAAATATGAAAAACTCTTAAAATATCTGTGTGCAAATCCATATGTAAATGGAGGGAAAATAAGACTCTTGAAGCAAGTAATATAATGGAACAATCACATAAGAAGGAACTTAGGAAAATTTGTTCTCACAATTAGCATATGAACTGTAATGCTGATTGTTAAAAAAAATACCAATTCCAAGTATATGCATCTGAGCTTGGAACTCCATGATCTTTAACACCACATGGAACTTCTATGTGTCTCTGTAACTCAATTATTCTCTTGTATAAAATAAAACAAGCAAGTAATAAATAAGCATAAAATCCTTGATTTCTGTAAAATGTAAGACCTTTACTAGTATAAATTTATTAAATATCCCAAATTAAAATATCTGTTAAAAACATCAAAAATTAATTACAAAGAAAAATATGTATTATGGGAAAAGGAGAATTATATATATATATATATATATATATATATATATATATTCACAAACCTGAACAAATGAATATTCTATATCTAAACAATTTTACACTAAGTACATTCAATGTTACATTTTAATACATTTAAATTTATTTCTTTATAAATTAGTTTTTTAGTGTTCAATTTTTCTTGAAAAATTGTATTTATATTCAGAAACATATTCTTGTTTGCACTTTTTATTTGTAGCCAGGTACCAAGTACTATCTTCCCTGTAAATATATTAACATAAATAGCTGAATTTAATGTATCAGCTTTGGGGCTGGAGAGATGACTGAACAGGCAAATTGTTGCCTCATTACCATATGGGCCTATGTCAGAATCTCTGGCAGTCACATACACATGTTATATGTCTGCAGGCCTAAAACTGTGGTGCAGAAATATTCCCACATAATTTTATCAGAATGGTGAGTTCTGGTAGAACCCAGCAGTCTGCAGACCCTGCCCCCTGACAATGGGCAGGATTCTCATGCCATTTCATCTCTGCCTCAAGATTTACCTGGCTGCTCATACTTTACCTGGCTGCCAGGATACTCAGTTATGCATGTGCAAGCACCCCAAGCACGCCCCTCTATTTTTCTCCCTCTCTCTTGCTCCCCTCTCTCTCTCTTCCCCTTGTTCTCTTCCACCCTCTCCTTCTCTCTTTCTCTCCTGCTTTCTATCCACCATACCAATAAACATGTAGTCATTGAGTCGTATGTTTGTGTTTCTTAGATGCCACAATAAAACAAAAGAACTAGTTCCATGTTTAATATGTTACCCTGTCTCAGAAAATACATGGGGGAACAACAAAGGAACATGTATAACTCAACTTTAATCTCCATTTGCAAATATTACACACACAAACACATATATAGAGACACACACACACATACTTACACAGTATCTTATAAATTCACTACAAATGAGTATGTTGTGTATGTGTATATACTCTCACTAATCAAACCTTAAGGACAATGCATTAAACATTTTATTAAAAATACACTATGAACAGGATTCAAAGGGCTATATGTGTTGCTATAAAATAATAGTCTACATTTTAGATCTTATATATCGATTACAGGTAACACAATATGATGTATTGAGTGGCTATGTATGTGTTGAAGTTTTAAGGTTAGCTCTATCTGGTATTTGAATTTCACTGATGCTGCCTCAGATGCTCTTATATTTTCTACTAGATGATAGTATATATGTCAGTGTAAGTCAATGTTTTACTGATATGTATGCATGACAATATCTACCACAGTATAATTGGATCAATCATAATGCATTTTAAATTTGCATTTTAATACTGTTCACGTGAAACATAATTCTCTTGAATGATTTATGGGAGAAAACAATTGTACTGCTAATGTAACATATTTAAAATGCTGACATCTTTTATATTTAGCAAATGTGACAATTTATTATTGTGTGGATGCGACCCCCCCATTGTTTGTACATTGAATTCTCAATAAATATACATTTTAACAGTTGAGTATAGTGGGAACTTTAAATGTGTCTACCAGATAATAAGGCAATGCCCTAGTGAAGAGATACTATGAGAAAGACTTAGTTATCAAGAGACTGGATTTGTAATAAAGGATAGTTTTGCTGTATTGAGGTTTTGTGATCTGTCTTGTTTTTATCATGTGGGAATAAATTAAGAAGTTTCTTACTGTATATAGGACACTTAATCTTGTATTAAGTAAAAGCAATATTTTAAAATTATTGTTTGTTATTTTCACTTAAAGCATAGTAGTAGCAACACACAAAGATACTATTATTTCTCACTAATATTTTACCATGAAAAATGCCAAAGAGAAACAACATTTGTTTCTTTTTTTTGTTGTTTTGTTTTTTCCTTTAATGATAGTTGGTTTTCTTTTCTTTTTTAATTTACATTTGAAACAAGGTTTTTTACATGTTAATCCCAGTTCCTTCACCCTCCTCTTCTCCCCTATCACCTTCACCAAATCCCAGCACATTCCCTTTCTGCTCCCTAGGGAAGATGAGGCCTTCCATGGGGAGTCTTCAAAGTCTGTCATATCATTTGGGACAGGGCCTAGGCCCTCCCCCATGTCTAGGTTGAGAAAGTATCCCTCTATGTGGGAGGGCTCCCAAAGTCCATTTGTATACTTGGAATAAGTACTGATTCATTACTAGAGGCCCCATAGACTGCCCAGTTCTCCTAACTAAGACTTATATTCAGGAAGTCTGGGTCTGTCCTATGCTGGTTTTCCAGTTATCAGACTGGGGTACATGAGCTCCCACTTGTTCAGGTCAGCTGATATTGTGGGTCTCTCCAGGCTGGTCTTGACCCCTTTCGTTTGTTCATCACTCTTCTCTCTCTGTAACTGGATTCCCAAGTCCGGTTACTGTTCAGCTGTGGGTATGTCTGCTTCTGCTTCCATTAGTTACTAGATGAAGGCTCTTGGATGGCATATGAGGTAGTCGTCAATCTCATTATCAGGGAAGGGTATTTAAGGTAGCGTCTCCAGTATTGATTAGATTATTAATTGGGTTCAACCTTGTAGGTCTCTGGGCATTTCCCTAGTGCCAGATTTCTCCTTAAATCTGTAATGGCTTCCTATATTATAGTATCTCTTTTCTTGTTCTCCTCTATTTTTTCCCTGTCTCAGTCTTCCTGTTCCCTCATGTCCATCTCTCCCTCTCCTCTTCACAAAGGAAGGGGCATGACTAAATGTCTTCCTTGATTCATCCGTTGGTGAATTTCAACTGTTATGTGAGATTGTGTAGGAAGCCAGTTAGAAAGAAGAATGTAACACTCTAAATAGAAACCTAATATGTTAGATTCCTGTAATTGTCTGTAATACTCCCAAGGATTTCTCAGCAGTACCAGAATCTTCAAGAACCAAACCACCAACACAATATTCAAATTGCAGCACGCTAGAAAATATGTCTCTAGATACCTTTAGATTTGTTTGACCAAATTCCAGCCCTCTACAAACCAATCCATTTTTATGACAAGTGACAACTTTTATCTTTTTAACTACTTTAAATAATATACTAATAGTATTTTCTGTAGGCATTTGAATTTAAGAACCTAAATTTCCACTCCAGTAACATGGAGATGTAGGCATAATGTGTATTGAATAAAATCAATACCGCATTGCTAGAAAATAATATGTGTACTTTGTGATAAAGTAAGTAAGGAGATATTTATTTTTATAATTTAAATAATAAATACAATTTTAAGACTTGAGTATATTTTAGAAAATACATATGAGATGTTTGAGACCCACAGAGATAATACAGGTAATTATTTATTTTCACATATATTTGATTTTATTCATTTATTTTCAAAACATTTAACAAGAGAGTTAAATTATAGTCTAAGAACTGATTAGAAAACAAGATAGTCCTTCCAATGACCACATATTTGTGAACTTCTAAGAAAGTAAAAATACAGTGGGCACATCTTAATTTACTTCTAAGAAGTTCAAAGCAATCTCTACTAAGTAAATTCTCATTTTCAATTTGACAGAGGACCAGTGCATTTCCTTATGTTAAAGATATTCATAATTATTGATGTATTAATTCAAACATATGCAGATTTAATCAACTTATACAAGTATAATCTCTTGTTCTCTTTTTGAGGAAACCTAGTATGCTGCAAAAAATACCCTAAAAGTTACATGAAATAATATTTAAGAATACCTATGATAAATGTTAAGGTCATTACAATTCTTCAAACATTGCTGAAAATAAATTTCCATGAAGATTATTTTTTAAGTAAAAAAAATGTGGTAGTCTCTTTCCTCTCCTTACTATTATAACTTGGAGAAAAGTTTTGTTTTTGTAAATTATAGAAAAATTATTGACAAAATTTTTTGCCATTAGAAAAATCTATATATCAAATTTAATATTTTCACCTGATGTTATTTGAATGCACTATTAACATTTCTAAATAATTTGTTTGAATAGGGATACATTTTATATTGTATGTATCCATTATTTCTTGTCAAACATCTATTTTTCAACTTATAAATTAATTGGGAAGGGAAGCAAGAATGAATTAGCAAGCCTGAACAATGCATTATATTGGAAACTTATCATGTCAGAGATCTGGATTACAGAAGATCATATGAAATTTTGGTATATCTTCGTACATTTTCTCTATACATGTAGAAATGGTTTCCATCTCATTGTGTTTCTTCAATGTCTTCTCTTGCCCATGTCAAAGTAATGTCATTAGTAATATTCACTTTTCTTTAGCTCCAGGGTATTTAGTTTTCTTTAGAATAATTAAAGATGATACCATCATGAATAAATTAACACTTCTCAAAATGTAATTCTGTGTTGTCTTTTTACATAGAGATAGAAAAACAATTCATAAAGTTATTTGCCATGATTCAAAATCAATGCAATTTTTACATATTTAAAATGAGATGTTTGCTGTTTGAATCGTGATTGCACGTGAAAACACTGCTATCCATCCGTTGCAATGATACAGATGTACATGTGGCCTTATTTATTTTTCTTTTATTAATTTGCATGGATTATGAAAACATGCTTTTGTGTGTGTGCATTCTCTCTTTATTCCTATAGGTGTGTGTCCATATGTATGTATGTGTCTCCACCTTCCTGTAAAAAAACAATGAACTGAATTAGTATCTTTGTTAAGAGTCAACTACAAGTGTTTCTTTGTTAAATGTCAAATACCAGTGTTTAACTGGTCTATTGCATTCTCAAATTAATTGTGAGTAGGCAAATGTTTCAATAATATACTTATCTAAGTATTGAAAATTGCAGTACACATTCTTGAGAAATGAAGTACAGGGTGAACTTAGTATTAGACCCCACACATAATAAAAGTATCTGGTACATGCTTGTTATATGCAGAAATAATGCAAGGGTCTCTGTGTTCCTGTAGTTACTTTCCCAGAAACTCACCCTGTCTAATTAGTGGTTACAAAGCCTGTTCTTTGCAGCCCCCTGGGGAGCAAGCCCTTTGGTGAGGAGGGGAAAAAGGAAAGCAACAGGAAACAGCTTAGGCACAATTCTTAAAGGAAGAAAAGAGAAAAGAAAAATATCACTCCAGGACTCTAATTTATCTTTGGCTCCCCCAAATCCCCTCAGGTCCTAAAAGGGCAATGACTCCAAGATACTCTAAGTAAAGAGGTAAATATTCAAACTTTGTTGAGGTGAAATAGCTAGAAGTAGTTCTGAAAATGTGTTATAACAGTCTAGACACCTTTGCTTCTCAGATACAGGGTGATATTAGACAACAAAGCCCATGTGCATTCTTTCTGCCCTGTCGGATGACATTAAACAATCTTCCTCAGCAGCCAGAAAAGTGAGCTATGATTTAGTGGAAAAGGCAGGCATGAAAATATCCTACCGTCTTTGTATTAATTTTACTATTTTTCTGATGTGCATCTAGTCTTGACTGAAATGTTACCAGCTATCCTATTTGTAGAAAAGTAAAAGTTCTGATGTCACTGTTATTGGAGAGATAATGATAATGCTTTTATCTGTAAAGAATAGAAGACACTGTGAGGACTTCAAATTCTGCTAGGAAGTTGGTGGCAGAAAACTATGAAACTATGAGCAAATAGCAGTAACTCATAATATATCAAAAGGAAGTGTCTGGGTTAGAACTTATCTATCAAAATGAGAGAAAATCATGGAGAAGCAGAATATGCAAAATAACACATGAATTTGGCTTTGCAAAGATGACCTTATCTGATCATTTGATACTTCCTTGTTAAGCCTTTCCAAATGTGGCCACATATAGAACATTGACTTTAATAGTAGACAAGATGATACTTGCTTAAGGTACAATTCCTGCACTCAGAAGTCTGAAGATCTGGTTTGTCACCACTTTCCACCCAGTATTGCATAAAATGTGATAATATGTCTCAAGAAAAGTCAATAAATAAGTTAGGGAAAACAAAGTAATGACCTCACTGCTTCTGCCTGTTCACAAGTTGCAACCTGCACTTGAAAGTTAAGCAACTACTGTATGTTTTTGTCTTACAACTCTGGACTAGGGAATGCATGTGTTGGACCATATTACAGCGACGTCAACACATGTTGTGTTCACTACGCCTTGATATTGTATAGAAAAATGTATTTTAACCTCATCTTATAGTTATTTGGCCTTCCCAAGGAAATGAGGAATTCAGAGGAATTTTTATGCTGTCCATTCTGTATAATTTAAACAGCTTTTCTTGATACCCAAAGTACATTTTTAACAGTTCCCTCTCTGAAGTTAATTCTATTCAAGAAAAATGAATGAGATGATGATATTTACCAGGAGTTGGTGTTGGTGGCCTTTTTCTATTTTCTTCATCTTTTAAAAACACAAGTAAATTTCCCATGAAGGCATGCACCTTGTATCACAACAATTGTTAGGTAGAGGCAGGCAGACACCTGTGAATTGGAGGATAGATTGTTTAGTTTAGCCTAGCATAGCCAGGGCCATAAGGAGAGACACAGTCTCACAAAGTTACATGAGTTAATACTATTATTATTCGATGTGTCATTCATATCAGGAAACATTTCATTTTGGGTCAAGATCATTCTCACTACAGGAAAAGTCTCCCTAAGAACCATCCTGTCCTTCATTATATCTTCACAGAGCACAAAGGTTTTGTAACTTCTATAATTCTTTCATGTTTGTTGACATAGGAGAGACTATTCTACCACGTCCCAAGCCTTCAGAGAATAGCATCCATACGATGCACATCAACGAACATGTATACACCAATGTGCTACTTCCAGCTTTAGATGTCCTGGCAGAATGCATGCAAAACTAGTACAAAACTGTCTTAAATAATAAATTGACATTATTTTCTGACTCTGTGAAACTTTTTCTAAATCACAAGTAATGGCACCTCTCCCTCATTTACTGTGGATAATCATTACTTAAATTTCAGACCAATATAACAATATCCTATTTAGAATTTTTTCCTCTTTCATTCTTTTCTCATAAATTATATCCTGATTGTAGTTTCCCCTCATTCTTCTCCTGCCAGATCCTCCCCACTTCTCCTCTGGCCCAAATCCACTCTTCTTGATCCCTTCAGAAAAGAACAAGCCTCCCAGAGATATATAAAAAAAATGCCACAAGACACAATAAGAATAGGACAAAACCCTTATGTCAGATCTGGGCCTTTCTCTAAAGCTGATCAGGTTAAAATAAGTTTTCCTGGACCACTTATGAAATTATACAATATTAAATTTCAAGAAAGATTGTGACTTTTTCAGACCAGCAGTATGGCTAGCATAGCAAAAGCAAGGAGACCAAGTAGCACACATGATTAGATACCCATCAAATTTCTCATTTCTGGAGACTCTCTGAAATACTGTGTTTAACATACTTCAGGTTTTACTGTGCTAATGTGAAGAAAGCTTAGTTTTCCACTATCTTCCATTCTATCTTGCTTGAGGTTGAATTGTAGTGCCTCAGATATGTAATATTTTCACTTTCAATGATAGTTACAATTTCAGGAAGTAGCAATGAATATTAAACAGTGAATATTTATAAGTCCTTTAGCATAGCACTTGACATATAGTAAATGATAACAATGATGATTTTTGTTAATATTAAAATCACTTTCATATTTCAGATTTTTTTGGAAATTAGCAGTTTTTTGATGTGAGCATGTGCATATAACTATTTTTCAATTTGGTATACATCCCGAAGCAGCATCTATGCAATCCTGGAGCTGATTTGTACTAAAGAACATTATCAGTCAGCAATTCATGCAAATTAAACACATCTAAAACACTAGATCATTTAAAACTTAGCTCAGGAATCAGAAACCCAGTCTTATATAGAATCTTTGTATTTTAACTCCATGGGTGACTTTTGTTTATTATCACGTTTGAGGTTTTAACCTCTAGGTATACTACACCTCTTTGAGAACGTGGTTTTCTCTCTTTCTTAACTGATACACATGTTTGAAGAAAGAATTTCTTTCTATTTTTCCAGTCCGTGCACCTTAAACTTCTACCCTGAGCTACCATCCATGAATACTTCAAAACCCTTTTAACACCAAGTAACTATTTCACAATAGAGTTGAAGTAGACACATACATTCCCACGTGAAAACTATAATTTCTGTCAGGTCTACATTCTATTCTGGGGTGCATGATAATTTATGTATATTTATCATTTAGGGGAAGCATTTAATGTGGAAATAATATAAATGAAGAAAATTAATTCAAAGAAAATATATATTTGAAATGTAGAAAGGATAGCAAAGAGTCTTTTCCACTTCATACACCAAAATAGGAGAAAAAATGTCGACTAAGCGCACAAAAAAGAAAATATTTTTTCTGAAATATTTAATGTGTGTCAGTGATTACCTATATTATTTGAATTTAAAGCTAACAGAATTGAAAGAATACTGTACATGAAAGTGTAGAACAAAGTTGCTGGTAGTAATTGAAAGACATCTGCGTTCAATAATGTACTTCTGGAATCGATATTTATTTTGTTGTGGCAGTCTAGAATTTTGATGGAAAATTACCCGTTCCAGAGTTCAGGTTTTACAGATTAATGCATATGTGGATAGAAAGTAAACAAGGAGCTGCTGAGACAAATTTTACAGAAATGAAAATGTGAATGAACTGAATGACTGGTATAACCTTTCTGCTTTGTTGGATTTCTGTGCAATGAAATGCATTATTAACAATATTGTTCTGATGCTCATTCGTGATAACATCTGCAAGGCAAAATATGAAAAATAAATGAAAATGAATTTCTATTAACTACTGTTCGTGTATGTGTGGAGTGTGTGTGTGTATATATATGTGTGTGTGTGTGTGTGTGTGTGTGTGTATGTGTATGTGTGTGTGCTCTCACGCAGGCTCTGTTTTGTTATAAGAATGGGGAAAAGGAAAGAGGAGAAGGCATTATAATGCTGAGTGGCAAGATTTGGCACAATAGTCCTCTCAAGTGTGTAATGTAGCCTACAGGTAACTAAGTGCATTAGGATGTATTTATATTGACAACAGAGTCATCCTTTGTAGTTCTCAGAAGGGCTATGCCAAGACCCACATAACAAATTGCTGTTGTCTGACCTCATTGAGTCAAGAACCCGGTAAAGATCATGGGGCAGCTGAGGGAGGCTGTGCACTTTCAGTGCAACTGCTCCTGGATGGCTGCAATTTTAAGGCCTCTTATTTCCCACACTACTAAAACTTATCACCTTCATCTCAGAGCTGTCTTGCTAGAAAACAGGAAAAAACAGGTTGTGTTACCACAGTGAGAGAAGGGCTATTATCTGAAGAGTTAAAATTACTGAATGAAAGACACTAAGCACAGAAGTAAAGGAAACCCCAGCACCCAGTGTCTTGGCACTGCATTGGGCACTAACACAGAGAGAGGTGGTGGTTTTGCTTTAGGCATCCTTTGCTTTTGTTCTGTAGTTCACATCTATTGCTAATCATTTCTGAAAAGCTCCCCTTTAAATCATTTCACTATCACAGAATATATTGTTTCAAAACACTTTAAATATGTTTTCATTGAATAGAAGACAAACCGTTTATCATGTGTGGCTGTTTATTACTGTTCATGCTTGTCTTATTAGAACCGTGTTTTTCTTATAATATATTTTAAATCTGTTTCCTATTAATATTGTAAAGACTTGTTAAAAGGGAATTTTCATGTGGTTGTTATGTGCTAGAGAAAGTCATTGGGGATGACTTCAAATGTTTCCACAGAACTATTTATTTAGAAAGGTTTATTTGAAATATAGGAATATGTTTTACTTGTTTCCATTAAGTAAATTTTATTTGGAAAAATTATAAAATATTTTCCCAGAGTGAAGTGTTAGAACTTTACATCCTTAGTAATATTTCCTGTCACTACAGCTGAGCAGGGGGCTCTCTATTCACTTAGAATAAGGAGAGTAATCTGGTAATTTTTCTAATAGCCAATAAAGAACTGAATCTCACACACCAGCACACAGCTTAACAGCTAAGCCCTTTAATTGTTGTTCTTAATATTCCATTTAATATTTTACTGAAGAATGCAGTCACGGGGAAAGCAGTGGTTTATAATTTTCATTTTGAAGCACTTTTGTGGATTTCCTTCTTAGCAAACTGATTGCAAGAAAGTTCTTTCAGTCATTTTGCTCAGAGTGCTTCAAATTAAATAACAATGTTGGGAGAAATCCTATGCAATTAGTAGTCATGAAGGTCTTTTGACGCTCTAACTCTGGTATGGGAAAGCTTTATCCTATCATTATAGCAGCTTTACAAAAAGGCCTAGAGTGTGTTTCAAAGTGCTACTCTCCCTGGTATAAATTACATCATTAATCATTTATAAAACAACAAAACACAAGAAGTTGTTTATGTTTGTTGGTACACAATAATGAAATAATAATTGAAACCTGTATCTTGTATGCCTGGCTTTATGCCTGGTATGATGCTTAAATCTGTTTAGGGTTAATTATCTCCTTAGCCATCAGGTCTTTGTGCTAAAAACTTCCAAAACATTTTCTTCAAGCTTTTAAAATACAGGATATATCTTTGATCAGATTATATCTGTCATCACCTGACTGTCCCTGGCATCCAGCAAGCAAGGCCTTCCTTTCAACTCCAATGAAATCATTTATTTTACTCCACATGAATGAAATCACATGGTGCTTCTCCTTGTTTTACTGACTTATGTCTTTTATCAAAGTGATCTCCATTTTCGTCTATATTGTCACAAATGTCAAGATGTCAGTTTTATTTGCTTAATGGTATTTATGTACAGTTGTTGAATACCCAAACATCTATTGAAAATCATGCAGGTGTTTCCATTTATTGTTTAGTATTAGGCATGTGGCTATCTCATCTTACCAGCACTGCTACACTGTCAGACTCTGAAGACTGCTCTTCTATCAATTTGTTTGCTGTGAGCTAATTGGATGCACACAATTTCATTATTTTATTTATGGTTAATGTTCTGTTCCCTGAGTGCATGTCCATATATATATCCTTGAATATATTGAATGGTTTTTCTTGTAGTTTTTAAAAATTAAACTAGAAACAACATTCCTTTATATATCAATTTCAATTCCTTCTCCCTTCAAATATCCTATGACCTATCCCCCAGTGTCCTCTGTTCTATTCCTCTTCTGCTCCATAGAAAGGGTGAGGCCTTCTATTGAGGATAATCAAAGTCTGTCACATCATTTGGGATGGCAATATTATGTTGTTTGGTCCGTATAACTTTTTAGTATATTTTATAGTCAAGTAGTGCAATGATTCTTTCTTTGAACTCTTTTCTATTAAATTCCTTCTATTAATTCAATATAAATTTAGTATTTTAAGTTATATTTCTTGGACAGAAGAAAGTCATTTTATATTCTGTGCCTCTTAGTTTGCTTTATCAGTTTTCTTATATATACATTTCAATGGGTTGTTTAATGTATACCTAACATATGCAACTATTTCCTCCCATTTGAAATATTCCCTCTGGTGATGGGAGATGTCATTATGTAAATATGTTTCCCTTATTGGTTAATAAATAAAGCATTGTTGGACAATAGGAAAGCAAGATAGGTGGAACTAGGAGACAAGAAGGCTTCTGGGAAATTTAGTAGAGGAGAGTCAAGCTGTAGGGGCTTTCAAGAAGAATGTCCAGACCCTCTCTTCAGTAATATAGGCCATGAAGAAATACTTAGATTGAAAGAAATGGGTTAATATTTAGACAGAGCTAGCCAATAAGAAACATTAGTAACAGGCCAACAGTTTTATATCTAATAGCATCTCTCTGTGTTATTTGTGGCTGACACAGCTGTGGGACTAGGCAGGATGGAACACTGCTTGTAACACTCTGGGGGTGGGAGGGAAACTCATGAGAAGTAGTAAGTGAAGCCTATACAGCTTTGGGAGGCAATGGAACAGATTAAGCTCAGGTAGTTTAAGACTGATAAGACATCTTGTAATATTCTATGAGGAGTAATGACTGCAGGGGAGGGGTGACTCTACTTGCAAATAAGCAGCCTGAGCTATCATCAGGGAACTTCAGGGATATAGGTTTCAGGAATCTTGCTGAATTTTGGTTGGGGCTTTTTTGGTATCACAGCTAAGTTTGAGTCACATGGGCTCCTGTGACTAATTCTTTACCCAAACTGTTGTGAGAAATTCCAAAGTACACTACTGTTATTAATACTGATTTGATTAATCTGTTGTTTCTCATACATTAATTTGGGTGCAATAGCTGTTGCCATTAAAGAAAAGCAGTGGGCAAGGGGAAGACGTCATGGGACAGGGTTCAAGCAGAGGGGTTTATATTAGGGAAAAGGATCATAAAAACAGGAAAGGGGAGAGGGAAAAACACTCTCCTTTATTGAGATATTCACTTTGTCTGCTTCTGTGGTACTGACCACGCCCATTGTGGGTGGAGCCAGGGGAAGAAGTGACCTCTGAAACTAGGTCTGAGGAGGAGCCAGGGAATGCTCTCTTGCTGGCAGGAGGAGGAGAGGAGATCATCTAATGGAAACTGCTGGTGTTCATCTATCTAGGTTGTAAGTTATTTCTCCCTGAATAAACATCTATTCAAAGTGAATATCTCACTACACTCTCCAAGTACAGGAGCAACAGGAAAGAAGGGCAGATAAAGAAAGGGGGGAGTGGACAGTGAGGAGAGAGAGAGAGAGAGAGAGAGAGAGAGAGAGAGAAGGATGAGAGGTGGGAAGTGCCTTTTAAAAGGGGAACACAGTAAATATGCACAGGTGGTGTCTTAGGGCTGCAGCTGAGGAGGTACCCTGTCAGAACCCCAAGGACAGGTCAGTTCATATGCTTGAATACTGACACTAGTCTCTTTTTAGTTTGTAGTTGCCAGTGGCAGTGATGGTGCCCTGTCTAGTATAAACCCACATCTGCTGATGTCTTGCATTATAAGTCATATAGCACTGTTGTGTTTTTTGTTTGCTTGTTTTGCTTTTGCAAATGTTTTTATTAAGTAATATGTCTGTGTGAATTTTTTGGGGAGTCCTGACACTCACTCCTTCAAGCCCTACCCAGCTTCTCAACTCCCATGACCCCTTTTTATTAAAATACATTCTTTTCTCGTACAATATATCCTGACTACAGTTTGCTGCCTTCTACTGCTTAGAGCTCCTCTCCACCACTCCACCCATCCACATCTATGACAGTTCTATCACTCATTAAGCAGGAACTTGATGCTAAGAGATAATATTAAAATGCAGCAAAAATAAAAATTTAAAAATAATTAGAGCAAAAATATTACATCAAAGCTGGACAACAAATCCAACCAAATGAAAAGAGCCAGGCAAAAGATGCAAAAATAAGAGACCCATAAGCAAAATATTTATGGTTAAAGATAAAAATGGCAATTAATTTTGTAATGTAAGCTTATCTTGCTATCCAAAAAGACTGTCCAGAAACCTTTAATGCATATCAGTTTCCTTTGAAGTAAACCTTCATGTGGAAAGGAAGCTCATTAAGAAACTTTTTTTTTTTTTAAGTGTGGGAAGCAATGTATCTTTACCCCAACAAACTCAACACAGTCGACAACTCAAAATATATAGACTTTCCAGTATAGCTCTTTAGGCTGTTGGATGTATTCTTGCACAAGTATCTATCTATCCTGTCCTCCAATCTGTGCAGCCAGTGACTATGTTATTGGTGCTATCCTTTAAGTCACTGTCTTTGTCTCAGGAATTCTAAGTGGAGCCTCCATGGGACCACACAAGACCCACAAGGGAGACAGTTTGTGTAGCTTGGTCTATCTCAGGGGATCCTACCAGTAAGACCAGGATCTATTCCTGGTACACCAGCTACCTTGTTGAAGCCTATTCTCTATGGTAGGATACCATGTGCAGCCTTAATACATGGGGAAGGGGAGCTTTGTCTTACCTCAACTTAATACTCCAGGCTTTGCTGACTCCCCATGGGAGGTCTTACCCTTTGGGAGAAGTAGATGGGTGTTGGGCAGGAGCAGGGGTGGAAGGAAAAACTGTGATTGGAATGTAAAAGGAAATTAAAAATAAAGTTGAAAACATAATGAATTATCCATCATATGAAGTGCTTGACCTGCTATTTCATTAGATTTACCTACATGATTAAAATAAAAAAAATAGTTTCTGAAACTAATTTAGATGTCTCCCTCCAAAGTGTTTAAAAGCAGCAAGAACTGATGAGACCAGTCAAGCCACCCAAAAGAGAAAAAATGGTTGAACTTTCTAGTAGACCGATCAATTCAGGGGAATTGCTAGAAGAGGCTTCTATCACCCAGCTACAAGGAAGAGGTGCAGACAACCCAAGCTGCTTGAAAGATTCACTTTACAACCTGTCAAACTGCCTGAACTTTCCATGCTAAGTGTGAGGTTTCCAGGTATCATGGAGCATCACCTGCCCTGGGCTCTTAGTTTTGTGATGCTGGTGACTCCAATTCTTGTCTCCTCCCATGAGTAACTACAACAACCAGACTTGGATTTGATGGTATCTTTACTTTGGGCAGTCATTTTATTGTTTTTGTTTGTTCGTTTGTTTTTTCCTACTGGGAATGTATAGTTAGTTGTTCCCATCTCATCAATTATAGTGACATTTGACACCATTTTGGCAATAATAAATGCATTACTAAGGAATGAAAGCATTTCTGCTATCTTTTAAAAAACATAGCAAGCTAAGAGAATATTAATAAAACAGAAAGTAGTCCAATTTTATTGAATTTTTTTGCATATGTTGTAAGTTACAGTTTTAAGTTACAGTCAAGTGGGAATAGTTTTGAGTACACAGACAAACAAATGATCGACCAGTTTAGTGAACACAGGAGCTATTTTTTTCACTGCTGTCAACTCTTTATATTCTTCCATTCTGCTGCTATGCTACATGGTACTTCCTATCCACATTTTTCTCAGATATCTCACTGTTCCTACTAGGTTTCAAGGAAACTGACTGTGTATATTTATTTGTCTATTGCCAGCACTGGAAAAAAAAAGAAGAAGAAAAAAAAAAAAGAAAAGAAAAAGAAAAAAGCAAAACCCTACATGGTTACATTGTCAGGCTTCTGGATTTTCCCCAATGGATTCTGAACAAATAAATACCTTTAAGGTGTTTTCCTGTTTAAGAGTTTCTAAAGATTTCAATTCTAGGAATAGATTCTATTTTTGAGTTCCAGTTCCTGTTCTCCATGGCTTTTATTTAATCTGCTTTCTGTCTACTGCTTCCTATACTAAACTAGGGGGAAACATAATTTATTTTATATATTGTCTGTTTTAAAGTAGATTTTCTCCAGTTTTAAAAGAACATATACTATTTTTATACTTGAAGGAAATACAAATGAATAAGTGAGAGATGGAGGAAGAAAAAAAATAACACATCATGTAGGATATTCTTTAGAGATAGATGTCAGTTCTCCAAGAAGCTGATATTTCTTAATTTTTGCTTTTAATTTTTTCCCTTTTTAAAATTAGAAACAAGCTTGCTTTACATATTAATCCCAGTTCCCTCTCCCTCTTCTCCTCCCCTATCCCCTCACCTCCCCCATCCCATCTTCTTTCTGCTCCCCAGGAAGGGTGAAGCTTTCCATAGGGGATCTTGAAAGACTGTCACATCATTTCGAGAAGGACCAAGACACATATTTCCCAGTGTGTCTAGGCTGAGAGAGTATCCTTCTATGTGGAATGGTATCCCAAAGTCCATCGTATACTGGGGATAAATAATGATCTAGTAACAGAAGGCCCATTGATTACCAAGGATTCCTAACTGACAGACACATTCAGTAGGTCTGGGTCTTCCTATGCTGGTTTCCCAGATATCAGAATGGAGTGTACAATCTCCCCCTTATTCAAATCGGAGTTTCTGTGGATTTCTCCAGACTTGTCTTGAACCCTTAGCTCAGTACTGTTAAGAACAGTTTTTACCTCCAGCCAGGTCCCAGAGCCACTTCAGCTCCAAATAACACACAGAGACACTATATTAAATATTAAGCTGTTGGCCTGTTACTAACATTTCTTATTGGCTATTTATATTAATCTAATTGTTCCCACGTGGTCATATCTGACGGGAGAGAGGGTTTGGACCTTCTAAAGTTTCTACATCTTTATTCCTATACTACATCTTCCAGAATCCTCCTTGGCTCCTAGTCCCTCCTCTCTTGCCTTCCTATTTGCCAACAGTGCTTTATTCATTAACCAATATGAGAAACATATTTACAAAATAACATCTCCCATCATCTCCTCTTTTCTATCTAAAATAAAAAGAATGGTTTTAACTTTAACATAGTAAAGTATATAACAAAACAGTTGTCAAATAAAAACTATTGTTAACAATATTTAGTCCATTAACATTTAGCAAGATTTTAAGAAAATATTCCATCATATATCCTATCTTTGCGAGTCTAAGTTCTTATATGTAACTTATATTTAATTCTAGCCTAGGAAAACTATAACCATAGCTATCTGTCTTAAACTCCCTCAAAGATCACAGAAGGATAATATGTGAACTCTAGAAATGACAGAGACAACTTGCTACCTCTTCAGTCCCCAGAAGTTCCTCTGTAATTCCATTCTTAAACCTAACTATTATAACTATAAGTTTTGACTATTATAGGTAACTATTTAAATACTGTACTAAATTATACATTACATTTTTAAATGAGCTACATAAACACAATACCTAAACAAGAGGAGAAATATACATATCACAAAATTTACCTTAAATTTGTATCAATAAATGAAAATCCATTCCAAAAAAGTCTTCATTTCTATGCATTTTTACCATTAAATGGAGGTTGGTTGTGATCATTAACCATTTACAACAACACCACATAAATGAAAACAAACATTTATAAACAACATTTGGAAATTTGGGCGCTAGTTTTCCAAACTACTTCCAGGTGGTAAGGTTCACTGTGACGGGGATCCTAAAAAGTCACACAAATCCTGGCAGTAGTAGTCTGAATGGCTGCCTTGTCACAGCTGTTTTGAATGTTGGATCACCTGGGACATTGTTTCACGGGGTCTTGCTTGATCAAAACATGTTAGTCTAGAAGGAATCCACAGCTTTTTTATTTTCTATGGAAACAAAAGTAGATTTTTTTTTTCCTTAGTAATCCGTACTTAGATTTAAAATTTGAAGTCAGAGTATTTTTTATTAATTTATTCATTTTTTTAACATATCCATCCCTGTTACCTCTCCCTCCCTCTTTCCCTCTCTCTCACATGCTTATACTCCCAACCACCCTTCACTCCCATCACCCACACTCCACATGTAGGGTGATGCCCTCCAGAAGAAGTCATCTAAATCTGCCAAGTCATTTGGAGTAGGTACTAGGCGTTCTCTCCTGTCTCTAGGTAATGGAAGTATGCCTCCATAGCGCATGTGCCCCCAAAGCCCTTATGGGCACCAGGAATACATCCTGGTTCCACTCTCCCGGGTCCATTAGACTACTCAGGACTTCTAGCTGAGACCCATGTTCAGGGGGTCTGAGTCAGTCCCATGCTATGTTCCTAGCTATCAGTCTGGGGGCCAATTATTTCCTCCTTGTTCAGGTCATCTGTCTCTGTGTGTTTCTGCTGCCTGGTATTGTCTTCTCTCTCTGCATCAGGATTCCAGTTTGGCTCAGTGTTTAGTTGTGGGAGTTTGATTCTGTTTCCATCAGCTACTAGATGAGGGCTCCATGCTGGTAGATAGATTAGTTGTTGATCTCATTATCAGGGAAGGGCATTTATGGTAGCCTTTCCACTGTTGCTCAAATTGTTAGTTGGAGTCAGTCTTGTAGGTCTCTGGACATTTCTTTAGATTCAGTTTTCTCTACAATCCTATAATGGCTCCCTCTTTTATGTTCTCTCTCTCTCTCTCTCTCTCTCTCTCTTCTCTCATCTATTCGTCCCATGACTCAATCTTCCTAGCCCCCCTTTTATTTCTCCATGTTCCCTCTCCACTCATTGTACCCCCAATCCCCATATGCTCTGGATATCTTGTCACTTTTCCCTTCTGTGAGGGACCTTATATGAGTCTCTTAGAATCCTCCTTGTATCCTAGTTTCTCTGGCAGTGTGAATTGTAGGCTTGTCATCCTTTGCTCTAGGTCTAAAATCCATATATGAGTGAGTACATGCCATGTTCTTCTTTTCAACTCTAGGTTAACTCACTCAGGATGTTTTTTTTTTCCAGGTTCATCCACTTGCCTGTGAATTTCAAGATTCCATCCCTGCTCCTTGTAGGCAGAGTAGTATTCCATTGTGTACATGTGCTACATCTTCTTTATCCATTCTTAAATTGAGGGACATCTAGGTTGCTTCCAGGTTCTTGCTATTACAAATAATGCTGCTATGAAAATATTTGAACACATGTCTTTGTTGCATGGATGTGGATCATTTGGTTATATGCCTAAGAGGGGGATTGCTGAGTCCTGTAGTAGACTGATTCCCATTTTCCTGAGGAACAGCCATACTGATCTCCAAAATGGCTGTACGAGTTTGCACTCCCACCAGCAGTGGAGGAGTGTTCCCCTTTCTCCACATTCTCTCCAGCATAAGTTGTCATTGGTGTTTCTAATTTTAGCCATTCTGGTAGGAGTAAGATGGAATCTCAAAATTGTTTTGATTTGCATTTCCCTGATAGCTAAGGATGCTGAGCACTTTTTTAAGTGTCTTTCAGCCCTTTTGATTTCCTCTATTGAGAGTTCTCTATTCAGTTCTTTACCTCATTTTTAAAGAGTGTTATTTAGTGTTTTGCTTGCTTCTGTAGTTCCAGATAATTTGCCATTTTCTATTTCCAGCATTACTTCAGATTTTGTTTTCTTATTGTCTCTATTTCAGTTTTCATGTCTTGAACTGTTTTCTTCACCTGTTCAATTGTTTTTTTTTCTTTGATTTCCATGCATTCTTTAAGATATTTGTTCATTTCTTCCAACTTTTTCTTTGTTCTTTCTTCTATTTCTTTAAGGGATTTTCACACATTATCTTTGAGGGCCCATACCATTTTTATTTTAGAGGTTTTTCATAATCTGAATCAGTCTTTACTGTTAATCTTTATCTTTTTCTGGCCATAAGTCTTTTTTTTTCCCTGTTAAACAACACTGGTAAAATGAAAGCCACAGCTGTATTAGTCACTATCTACGTAAGATGGCTGAGGTACCTTTACCACCAGCACTGTGAGCTGTGTTCACTGTCTTGTTCTATGCTGCCATCTGCAGCAGGCTGACAGCTTGGAGATGAGGTCACTGTCATTGCCAGCACCTCATATACAGCATTAAGTTGTTAGCAGGTTTGGCTGTTTATGCTGAGTTAGGAAACCTTCTTTAAAGGAGCCACTCAAATCTCTGCTTATCTCTAGACCAACCCAGAAAAATGCTGCTCCCAAATGCTTGTCTGTTTTTTTGTTTGTTTTTTTTTATTTTATTTGTTAAGCATTTGATAACTTTTAAGAGGAAGTTCTTAGTACCCATATTTCAGGTGCCTTTTTGTCATGAGCAGTTTTCCCACCAGCCTGGTCTCAGAGCCATGCAGCCACAAATAATACACAGAGACACTGTGTTAAATATAAAGCTGCTAGCCTGTTACTTATTGGCTAGCTCTGTCTTAAATATTAACCCATTTCTACCAAACTAAGTATTCCCATGTGGTCTTATTTTACTGGAGAGAGGGTTTGGACTCCTTCTCTAAAGTCCTTACATCTTGACTCTCCTTACTACATCTCCCAGATTCCTCTTGGCCTATCTTGCCTTCCTGTTGGCCAACAGTGCTTTATTCATTAACCAAAAAGAGAAACATATTTACAGAATGACATTTCCCATCACAACTTCCTCCGTTTCTGCAAATGGATCCCAGGAGTTTTGTTGTGTGTGTCTGCTTCTGCTTTCATCAGCTGCTGGATGAAGACTCTAAGATGGCATATAAGGTAGTCATCAATTTCCTTATTGGAGAAGGGCATTTAAGGTATCCTCTCCACTACTGCTTAGATTGTTAGTTGGGTCATCTTTGTAGATCTTTGGACATTACCCTAGTGCCAGATTTCTCTTTAAACCTACAAAGGCTCCTTTTACTATGGTATCTCTTCTTCCCATGACTCAGTCTTCTTTCTCCTAACTCTTTCTCCCATACCTCCATGCTCCCAATTTGCTCAGGTTATCTTATCCCTTTCCCCATCTCTCAGGGACCGCATATATCTCTCTTAGGGTATACCTTGTTTCCTAACTTCTCTGTTGGTATAGATTGTAGATTGGTAATGCTTTGCTCTATGTCTAAAATCCATATATGAGTGAGTACATACCATGGTCCTCATTTGTGACTTCGTTACCTCACTCAGGATGTTTTTATTTAATTCCATTCATTTTCCATAGAATTTTAAATTTCCATTTTTTTCCCCACTGAGTAGTACTCCATTGAGTAAATGTACCTTATTTTCTTTATGGCTATTACAAACAATGCTGGTAGGAAAATAATTGAACAGATATCTTTTTTTGTATATATGTGCAACTTTTAGGTATATGTCTAAGAGTGGAATTGCTAGATCTTATGATTTATTGATTCCCATTTTTGCTCCAGAACTGCCATAGTGATTTCTGAAGTGGCTGTATAAGTTTTGATGTTCACTAGCAGTGGAAGAAAGTTCACCTTTTTCCAAATCTCACCAGCATAAACTATCATTGGATTGGTGTTTTTCAATTTAGTCATTCTGCCTGAGTAAGATGGAATCTCAGAGTTGTTTTGATTTGCATTTCCCTGATGACAAAGAGTGCTCAACACTTTCCAAAGTGTCTTTCAGCCATTTTAGATAACTTTATTGAGAGTTCTCTGTTTAGTTTTGTGCCTCACTTTTTAATTGGGTTATTTGATGTTTTGGTGATTAACTTTATAAGTTCTTTGTATACTTTGTAAATTAGCCCTCTGTCAGATGTGTTGTTGATAAAGATCTTTTCCCACTCTGTGGGCTGTTATTTTGTCTTGTAGATTGTGTCCTTTGCCTTACTTACAGAAGCTTCTCAATTTCAGGAGGTCCCATTAATTTACTGTAGATCTCAGTGTCTGTGCTAGTAGATTTTGTTTGTTTGTTTTGTTTTCATGAAGTGTTCTCCTGTCCCAATTTATTTAAGGGTACCTCCAACTTTCACCTATAAGAGGTTCAGTATAGCTCGATTTTTGTTGAGGCCTATTATCTAGTTGGATTTAAGTTTTGTGTGTAGCAACATATATGGATGTATTTGCAGACTTCTACGAGCCAGCATCGAGTTGTACCAGCACCATGTGTTGAAGATGCTTTCTATCCTCCATTTTTTTTTTGCTGTTGTTATTATTTCTTTTTTTTTATTATTTTATATAACCAAGTCCATTTAAATGAAAATAAACATTTATAGACAATATTTGGAAATTTGGGTGTTGTTCTTCCCAAACTACTTCCTGCTGGTAAGGGGCGCTCTCATGGGGGAATCTAGGATGATGCAAAATCCTGGCAGTAGTCTGTAAGGCTGCTTTGTCCATCTTTTTTGAATGTAGGAGCACATGGTCCTCTGTTTCAGGCGGTCTGGCTTGATCAAACCACATTAGTCTGGAAGGAATCCTCAGATTTTCATTTTCTGTGGAAACAAATAGAAATCCTTTTCCCCAGTAACTTGTCCTTGAACTTAAATTTTGGAGTCAAAGCTTTTTTTTTTTTTTCTTTTAATTTATTATTTTACATGTTGATCATAGTTCCCTCTTCTTCCCTCCCTCCTTCCCCCCTTCCCTCCCTCCCTCCTTCCCTTTTACCCTATCTGCTTTCTCATATGCATCCTAACCACCCTCCCATCCCTCCAACCCAATTCCATATGAACAGGAATGCCATCCAGTTGGGGTCATGTAGATCTGACAGGTCCTGTGAAGTAGGGACTAGGGCTTCTCTCCTGTCTCTAGGTTAAGGCAGTAATCCCTCCATGGGGGATGTGTTAGCAAGGTCCTTTTGTGCACAAGGAATACATCCTGGCTCCACTGTCTGAGGTCCCTTACACTGCTCAGTCCTTCTGGCTGAGACCCATATTCAGGGGGGCCTGAGTCAGTCCCATGCTACATTCCCAGCTATCAGTCTGGGGGACCATTAGCTCCTCCTTGCTCATGTAACCTGTCTCTATGTGATTCTGCAGCCTGGTCTTATCCTCTCCATCTGTATGTTGGCTCTAGTTTGACTCAGTGTTTATGTACGGGTGTTTGCTCCTGTTCTCAACAGGTATTAGATGAGGGATCCATGTTTAAGTTAGTTGTTGATCTCACTATCTGGGAAGGGCATTTACGGTAGCCTTTCCACAGACGCTCAAATTGTTAGTTGCCAGAAGTCTTGTAGTTCTCTAGACATTTCTTTGTGTTCAATTTTATCTTCAAAGCAATATTGGCTCCCTTTTATGATTTCTCTCTCTCTCTCTCTCTCTCTCTCTCTCTCTCTCTCCTGTCTTCTATTCCTAACCAACTCAATCTTCCTGGTCGCACGTGTTTTCCTTTCCTCCTCCTTGTTTCTCCTACTTCTCTCTCCATTTGCTGCCCCCTCCACTTCCCCTGTTCTCTGGGAGACTTATCTCTTTCTAGTTCTGTGAGGGACTTTATATGAATCTCTTAGAATACACCTTGTATCCCAGTTCCTCTGGTGGTGTGAATTATAGGCTGGTGATCCTTTGTTCTAGGTCTAAAATCCATATATGAGTGAGTACATACTATGTTCCTTATTTTGTGACTTGGTTACCTCATTCAGGGTGGTTTCTTCAATTGCCATCCACTTGCCTGCTAATTTCAAGATACCATTATTTTTTTTTTTCTGCAGAGTAGTATTCCATTGTGTAGATGTGCCACATCTTCATTAACCATTCTTCAATTGAGGGGCATCTATGTTGCTTCCAGGTTCTTCCTATTACAAATAGTGCTGCTATGAACATAGCTGAACAGATGTCTTTGTTGCATGGATGTGGATCATTTGGGTATATGCCTAAGAGGGGGATTGCTGGGTCCTGTGGTAAACTAATTCCCATTTTCCTGAGGAACTGCCATACTGATCTCCAAAATAGCTGTACGAGTTTGCACTCCCACCAGCAGTGGAGGAGTGTTCCCCTTTCTCCACACCCTCTCCAGCATGAATCATCATTGGTGTTTCTAATTTTAGCCATTCTGGCAGGTGTAAGGTGGTATCTCAAAGTTGTTTTGATTTGCATTAACCTGATAGCTAAGGATGTGGAGCACTTTCTTAAGAGTCTTTCAACCTTTTTGATTTCTTCTACTGAGAATTCTTTCTTCAGTTCTGTACCCCATTTTTAATAGGGTTATTTGATGTTTTGTTGACTAGTTTCTTGAGTACTTTGTATATTTTTGAGATCAGCCCTTCATCGGATATAGGACTGATGAAAATCTTTTCCCAGTCTGTGGGCTGACATTTGGTTTTGTCCACTGGGTCCTTTGCCTTACAGAAGCTTCTAAGTTTGAAGAGGTCCCATTTATTAATTGTTTCTCTCAGTGTCTGTGCCCCTGGAGTTATGCTCAAGAAGCAGTCTCCTATACCAATTTGTTCAAGGGTACCTCCTACTTTCTCTTCTAAGAGGTTCAATGTGGCTGCATTGATGTTGTGGTCTTTGATCCATTTGGACTTGAGTTTTGTGCATGGCGACAGACATGAGTCTGTCTGCAGTCTTCTACACACCCTCAACCAATTGTCCCTGCACCATTTTTTTGAAGATGCTGTCCTTGCCACATTGTATAATTTTAGCTGTTTTGTCGAAAACAGATGTTCATAGGTGCATAGGTTAATATCAGGATTTTCAATTCAATTCCATTGGTCTACCTGTCTATTTTTGTGCCAATACCTGTTTGTTTTCAGAACTATAGCTCTGTAGTAGAGCTTAAAGTCAGGAATGGTGATGCCTCCTGAACTTCTTTTATTTTAAAGGGTTGTTTTTGCTATCCTGGGTCTTTTGTTTTTCCATATAAAGTTGATTATTATGCTTTCAATGTCAGTGAAGAATTGTGTTGATGGATTTCTTCTGCGATGAATATGAAATGACCATTCATCTCTTTTTTTATTTAATTTTGGTTTGAAGTCTAACTTGATAGATATTAGGATAGCCACACCTACTTACTTCTTATTTCCATTTGATTGGAAAATCTTTTCCCAACTCTTTACCCAGAGCTAATGTCTATCTTTGAAGCTTAGATGTATGCAGCAAAAGGATGGATTCTGTCTTCGTATCCATTCTGTTAGCCTGTGTCTTTTTATAGGTGAGTTAAGACCATTAATGTTGAGGGTGAGTAAGGACCATTGATTGTTGATGCCTATTTGTTTTAGGTTTGTTGGTAGCAGTGGTATGTTGAATATATTTTTTCTGCTTTACCCTTGGTTTCTGGTATAGTTGGATTATCTGTTGCCTACATTTTTGTGGGCGTATTTACCTTCCTTGGGTTGGAATTTTCCTTCCAATACTTTCTATAGGGCTGGATTTGTACATATGTATTGGGAAAATCTGGTTTGTCATTAAATATCTTTTTTTTTCTCCATCTATAGTGATTGAGAGTTTTGCTGGACATAGTCGCCTAGGCTCCATGAGTCTTCTCTTAATACTTGTAGAACATCTATCCAGGACCTTCTAGCCTTTACGGTTTCCATGGAGAGGTCAGGAATAATTTTGATAGGGCTGCCTTTATATGTTATCTGTCCTTTTTCCTTCACTGCTCTTAATATTCATTCTTTATTCTGTATGCTAGGTGTTTTGATTATTATATGTTGAGGGGTCTTTTTTCTTTGGCCCAGTCTATTTGGGGTTCAGTATGCTTCTTGTACTTTCATGGGCATATCCTTCTTCAGATTTGGAAAGTTTTCCTCGTTGATTTTGTTGAATGCTTTTGGCACCTTTGAGCTGGTCTTCCTCACCTTCACTATGCCTATTTTTCTTAGGTTTGGCCTTTTCATGGTGTCTCACATTTCCTGGATGCTTTGTGTTAAGGATTTGTTGGATTTATGATTTTCTTTGGTCGATGAATCTATTTCTTCTAGTTTATCTTTTGCACTTGAGATTCTCTCTTCCATCTCTTGAATTCTGTTGGTTATGCTTGAGTCTGTAGTTCCTGATTTTTTGCCCAGTTTTTCTCTTTCCAGCATTACTTAGGTTTGTGTTGTCTTTATTTTCTCTATTTCAGTTTTCAAGTTTTGAACTGTTTCCTTCACCTGCTTAATTGTTTTTTCTTGGCTTTCTGTACTTTCCTTAAGGAATTTGTTCATTTCTTCCACTTTTTTGTTTTTTTTTCCCCCTACATTTCTTTAAGGGATTTTCTCACATCTTCTTTGAGGGCCTCTATCATTTTTATGATGGTAATTTTTAAGTCGTTCCCTTCTGCTTCCTCTGCTTTGTTGTTGTGTTCCATTCTAGTTGGTGTAGATTCCCTAGATTCTGGTGGTTTCATGTTTGTCTTTCTGTTGTTACATGTTTTCTTTTATTGGGTTCTTCCCATAGCTTCTTCCCCTCTCTCTATGGTACTTCCCTGGTGGGCTTATGTGGGTCAGAGATTCAATATCTGTAGCTCTGAGTGGTCCAAGTTCTATAGGAGGACTCTCCGCAGACAGGGACCCAGGGATGGTGTCAGGGATGAGGATCCAGAAGAAGATGCCTGTAGCTAATGGCTAGTGGAAGAGGACAGAGGCCAAGCTGATACTTGGAAAGTTTCTGCGTGATAGTGGGATCTCACTGGAAAGTGGCACTCTTCAGTTGAGGCCTCTTTCTTTAGTAGAGGCCCTGCTTTGGGGGTCAAGGATCTCGCTGTTGCAAACTCATAGTGGACTTGCAGAGATAGGCAGATCTCTGGTTGGGGCCTGGGATTCCAGCAGAGGACTGGATGTAGGGTTAGAGACCAAGCATGTAGAAATTCCAGGGTGGTCCCAGGTGGTAGATAGGCCGGTCTCCTTTGTTGTTTGTAGTCTCTGTAATAGGATGGACTGTTGAGTCCACTCTCTGTCCCAGTGTTAAACCAGAGGGTGGGACTGTGGGCAGGGTAGGGCACAGGGTAGGGGGGGCAGGCTCGAGGTATGGATGGGTGGGGGTGTATCAGATCTCCAAGGGTGATCTCAATGGGCACAGGACACAGGAGCAGCTGGATCAGGGGTCAATCCAGGAAGTTCTGGGTGGAGTGGGGAGAGGTTATAAGAGAGAGACCACCCCAATTGGTCGCAGACTCACCTCTAGCCAATGGCTGGCCAAAGAGGACAAAGGCTGAGCTGAAACCTGGGAAGTTTCTTTAGGATAGTCAGATCTCACTGGAAACTGGCACTCTCCAGCTGAGGCCTTTTTCTTTAGCAGAGGCCCTGCTTTGGGGATCCTCTTTTCTCCAATTTGTAATTTTGGCTTCTTCTTTTTCAAAAATCAGGTGTTCATAGGTGTGTGGGTTAATATCACGTTTTTCAATTTGAATCCATTGGTCTACCTGTCTTTTTTTTTTTTTTTTTTTTGTGTGTGTGTGTGTGTGTGTGTGTGTGTGTGTGTGTGTGTGTCTGTGTCAATAACAAGCTGTTTTCAGGACTATAGCTCTATAATAGAGCTTGAGGTCAGGGATAGTGATGCCTCAGGAAGTTCCTTGGTTGTACTGTGTCGTTTAGACTCCCCTGGGTTTTTTTTGTCTTTCAATATAACATTAATTCTTGTTCTTTGTAGATCTGTGAAGAATTTTGCTGGGATTTTAATGGGGGTTGCATAGAATCTGTGTATTGCTTTGACTAGGTTGCCAGTTTTACTTTGTTGATTGTACCTATCCAAGAGTATGGGAGATCTTTCTATTTTCAGGTAACTTCTTTTATTTCTTTTTTTTAAAGAGTCAAAGTTCTTGTTGTACATGTCTTTCACTTGTTTGGTTAGTATACCCCACAATATTTTATATTGTTTGTAGCTATTGTAAGGGGTGATGTTTCTGTGATTTCTTTCTCAACCCCTTTATCATCTGCATATATTAGGGCTATTGATTTTTTAAGTTAATCATGTGTCCTTCCAATGTGCAGAAATGTTTATCAGCTTTATGAGTTCCATTATAGAGTTTGTTGGGTCACCTATGTAAAGTATAAGATCATCTGAAAATATAAGTTTGATTTCTTCTTTTCCAATTTGTATCCCCTTGATTTCTTTTTGTTGTCTAATTGCTCTAGCTAGAACTCATGTACAATAGTGAAGAGATATGGAGGGAGTGTACAGCCATATCTCATTCCTAATTTTATAGGATTCAAATTGAATTTATATCCATTTAGTTTGATTTTGGCTGTTAGTTTGCTGTATATTGCTTTTACTATGCATGGGAAGCCACAGCCCCAAGGTGGTGCCTGGCTGGATGCCAGGTAGTCCAGGCTTAGCTGTAAACAAGCCTTATTTGGAATTGCTTGATGGATCTGGTGTGCTTCCTCCTTTTGTGGCCTATCCGGGATTGCCAGGTGGCATGAGCTGATTGGGCAGTGAGTGCATATTTCGGGGCTTGCTGGGGCTGGGAGAAGTAGTTGAAGATTGTTCAAGGTTCCTGAATAAACTGCTTAAAGAAGAGTCTGAGCATTGCATCTTCCTTGCTGGTCAAAGTGAAAGACCCCAGCAGACCCCAAGAGTTTGGAGCCTATCGGGGGGGGGGAGGCCCTTGCCCCCAAGAGAGGAGACCGGACCACTGGATGCAAGTGCAACAGGTTATTTATTGTTTACACACAGGTACCTGTGGACATTTTAGTCTTTCGGGAGACTGAGTGAGTATGCATGGTTAAAGTATATACATTTTATATAGGATTGGTGTGGCAAGAAGCAGGCTTACAGAAGCAGGAGCATGGTTACAGGGATTTCATTGTTTCATTTAAATGTAGCAGTTGTAGTTAACCAAGGACAGTTTGTTATTCTGGTTGGGCACAAAGAATACAAAGAATTCAGTTATGGCTATCTCAGCATTCTGGATACTGTCCTGCTGACCTTGTTTAGTCCAAGCTGTAGACCACAGATACCTGGTTGGCATCAGATGAGAGCAGCACCTGGTTCCCTCCTGTACTTTTCTCATGACTTGACCTTGGCAATTAGCAAGACAAACTCAAACAGGCAATAAGCATAGTGGTGGTCTTTCAAAGGTGTTCCCGACAACTATGTTTATATTTTATGTGTGTTGCTATTATCCCTGATCTCTCTAAGCACTTTATCATGAGGAGGTGTTGAATTCTGTCAAAGGCTTTTTCAACATCTAGTGAAATGATCATGTGGTTTTTCCTTTTCAGTTTGTTTATATGGTTGATTCTTTTGGTGGATTTTCCTATGTTGCTGAATCTCTGTAATGAAGCCTACTTGAACATGGTGGAAGCTTTTTCTGGTGTATTCTTGGATTTGATTTGCCAGTATTTTATTGAGCACTTTTTCATCAATGTTCATGAGGGATATTGGCCTGTAGTTCTTTTTCTTAGATGTGTCTTTGTGGGTGTTTGTGTACCAAAGTAATTGTAACCTTGTAAAAAAAAAAAGTTTGACAATGATCCTTCTTCTTTTATTGTGTGGAACACTTTGAGAAGTATTGGTATTAGCTATTCTTTGAATTCCTACTAGAATTCTGCACTGAAATCATCTGGCCTTGGTCTTTTTTTTTTTTTTTTTTTTTTTTTTTTTGGTTGGTTGGGATAATTTTGATGACTGCTTTTATTTTATTATTTGTTATAGGTCAATTTAAATTGCTTATTTGTTCTTGATTTAATTTTGGTAAGTGATGTATGATGGTTTAATAAGGACCAGGAGAATCAAATAGGCTAAATAAGTGTTTATTTGGGGAGAAACAACTTACAATATAGACAGATGAACACCAGCAGGTTCCTTGTCCCAAGGATGCCTCTGGATGCTCTCTGTTCCCTGTGCTGTCAGTAAGAGAGAGCTCCCAGTCTCCTCCTCAAACCTGGTTTCCCCTATTAACTTCTTCCCCTGTCTCCACCCCCAAAGGGCATGGTCAATACCACAGACACAGCCAAAGTGAATATCTAACTACAGTGATGTCTATTTAGAAAAGTGTCCCTTTCCTTTACATTTTTAAATTAAATTAGTACAGGTTTTCAAAGTATGACCTGAACTTTCTTTGTCTTTCTTTAGTGTCCATTCCTGATTTTTTTTAATTGGCATGTTATCTCTCTGGCTCTTAGTTAGTTTGGATAATGGTTTGAATATCTTGTTGATTGTCTTGAAGAATCAACTCTTTGTTACATTGATTTTTTTTTTGTATTGTTTTCCTACTTTCCCTTTTATTGATTTCAGTCCTCAATTTGATTAATAACTGAAAAATAACACTTTCTACATAGGAATCACATGTTTTAATTTTTCTTGATACATTCCTGGGTAATTTTCTTAGATTTCTTTTTTCTTTTTAATTATCATACATCTAGTTATACTATTCCTTTAGTTTTAATGCATTTTTGAGTTTTGGGTATGTTAACAAAGTTTTATGCTGTTTCTTCTCTGGTTTTACTAATTAGAGATATCAATTTGTGCTTATTTGATAATTGCTAGCCATATACTAATTAAAATATTATGTAAAGCAAACTCAAATGAACTATATTTTTGAGGTTTGCACATATTTCTGTTTAAGTACACATGACCTAATTCACTTTGAATCTAATCCTTGTTAATATGCCATATTGACCAATGAAGGGCAAAGTAAATTTGCACATTATACAATATGTCTTTGTGTAGTTTGGTTTGCTATACCAAATCTTATGTTTCTATTATTTTTCTTATATGTCTATCTATTAATATGTAAGGAGTCTATACCTTCAGAGACATGTCTTCATATAAGTATCTCTCTCTCTCTCTCTCTCTCTCTCTCTCTCTCTCACACACACACACATACACACTTGTATGGGTCTTACATAGAATGGACAAAATATATTTATACATGAATCTACATGTAGGGTATTTATTATAGTAAACTTAATGTAAGGATAAAAATTAACCGAGAAAAGGGAAACTTATTTCACATTAATGAAATTTCAGAAAACACATTTATCTTTTAGTTCATATATAAATATTATTTCTTGCTGTCTGCCACATCTATTATTCAGAAGGATAAGATCACTAACATTCAAGTATAAACTTTTTTTTAAAAATTTATTATAACTATGTCTTCCTAGAAAATTGTCCTCTGTAATTCTTCTTAGAAAATTGTATATCTTATCTAATCATGCCCAAGAGTTAAAAGTGCTTATTACTATTGCAGAGGACCAAGTTTGGTTCCCAGCATCCTTTGGTGCTCTTGCAACCAACTGTTACTGAAGCTCAGGGGACAAAGCATCTTCTCAGGACTGGATGAGTATCTACCTGTACTCAACTGTGAACACACCTCTTTCACATATTTGCATGATTAAAAGATAATGATACACATTAAATTCATGTTTTATAAAATATATGATGTTAATTCAAAATTAGTAATACTGTATTGTATTCCTACATCTTTTACCACTGCTAACTGTGCATAAATACCAACTTTTCTCCTTTGCTTTGTTTAGGAAAGCAGTGGATTAAAGAAAGATCTTTTCCAGCCTTCCAT
Organism: Phodopus roborovskii; assembly: GCF_943737965.1. Classification (NCBI taxonomy): domain Eukaryota; kingdom Metazoa; phylum Chordata; class Mammalia; order Rodentia; family Cricetidae; genus Phodopus; species Phodopus roborovskii. The sequence continues at coordinate 28,563,941 of NW_026126410.1, forward strand.
GCTTACAGAGGATTTATTGAACGTACCTAGCTATCAAACTTTGAATCTAAATGAAGTTTTGTTGATAGAATGAAACCAGCATTGTAAGTGAACAAGTAATGGAGAGTTACATATTTGAAAACTTGTTCATGCTCATCTTTTTCCAGGAAATGTTTATAAATTAATGCAGTATTTTCATATCATAGGGTGCTTTCTCTCATTAGTTTGACCTAGGCAAAATACGAAATACTGAGGTCAGAAATTTTCAGAAAATGAAACAGAAACTTTAAGTATTAAAACTTTTTAGTGCATAAACACATATTTTGCATCAATATCATAAAGCACTCATCTAAGAATTTGTTTTGGTGACTACAGACTGGTTGCTAGAGTAAGATCACAGCATCACACATCCATTCTCTGAAAATGCATCTGTCCTTGTCACCAAAAACACAGTTACGATTTCTTCACTGCAGATTATTTTTATCTCCTTTGAACATTAAGTAAAAGAAAATTGTAACACAAATGATTAAATGAATATATTTCATATAACATTCTCACCTAGGGTGTTTCTGTCATTTAAACTACTAGACATGCTATAAACAGTCATCTTAAGTACAAAAAAATAGAAGGAAATTCAGGTAGGCAGGGAACTAGGAAGAATGGAGAAAGGAAGGAATACTAATACTTGCATTTACGATTCCATGGCCAGGTCTCATCAGAACCCCTTTTCCATAAGCTATGTATAACAATGTAATGTATATCAATTTACAATACATCAGAGCACATTTTAATCAAGAAATATTTCAAATATAAAATGTTCCAGAAATTAAGCGAAAATATATATACTTTCAATATTCTTTCATTGGTGGGAAGAAGAAAAGATGGCAAAGCAGAAGCACACATACATGTCTTCATGAGTCTTCAATCACAAATCTTACTGGTTCACTTGTAGACTGTAGACACATGGATTATTAATATTTTCAGCAGTTAGGCTTTCTGTCTCTGAGTTTAGCAGTATACATACTTCATTTTAGTAGAGAAAATCAAAAAAGAAAATAAATGAGAAAAATGATTCTATGCCCAGATAATTATTATCTCTCACATTCATCTTTTATGGGAGCAAGTGTGCTTATTCAATAAATATTGGTTCAATAAATCTGGTAATTCTTAGAAAATTAGAAGGATATACTCTGTTCTTTGATGTTTCCATAGCAAGTGTCCTAGCAACTAAGCAAAATAAAATAAAAGCAAAAGTATCATAATTGTGTTTAAATATTGTACTGATGGAACAAGGCACACACCCTTTGTTACAGCAACTGCTTGTTAAGTTGTCATTGGAGATGTCTACCTAAAAGTTCTCTTATTTATGAACATACAGTTTTTCTACAGTGTACTGGATGCTGCTCCTCAACCTAACTTGGTGCAGCAACAGACTGATATCATTGGGATTCATTTAAGATTCCTGTAATCCCAATTTCATGAAAAGATGGTCAATCCTGAAGATAAGTCCTTTATCTTTCATTAATTTAATATGTTAATTACAAATGGTGTAATTTCTTGAGCAACGATAAGCAAATATCTCTGCTATGCAGATATTCTTGCTTAGCTTCAGACATGAAAATTAAGTCATTAGAATTTTTAAACTTGTCAATGAATCAATTCAACAAAAATAAATTGGATGTCATAATACCTGTGGAAGTGGAAACACTTTAGTGTATTTTGTGCAACACATTTTCCTAGAACATTTATTCCAATGTATCTTACTTGTAACATTTTAAATATAATTATTAATGTTTGCATAAAATTTTAATATATAGCATGACCCTGTAGACAATATCCAGATTTTTATAAACACCCTTTAAGAATAACAATGGCCTAATTTATTCCTTTAAATTTTACTACCATGAATGCATACATTTCTAATAAAATTCACTATGATTGAATATTGAAAAAAGTATTCAAAGAAAACTACAGAGATGATACATGTTGTTTTAAAGAAAATAATGTCACTTTTCTAATGTTTCAATAACATCTTCAGTATCATAACTGCATTATATATTTTATTGAAATATGGTTATATATGAATACCTTAGGGGTATATTTTTATCATAGTGACATTTGTCAATGTCCAATTGTTTATTCTAAATGTATGGCCAGCATTACATTTCTATGCATTCATAGTTCATTTTCTTAAAATTGAGTGGCTTCCCACAACATACATTTACTATCTAACAGTTTCTATATGTCAGCAATCTGTTCTGGCAAACTAGGTCCTCTGCTTCTGAGCCCATAAAGTAGTTGCAAATTGGTCTCTTTCCAGGCTATGCCATCCACAAAGAGGCCTGGCTCAAGAATGATGTACCTCCCAAGTAGTTACACATGGCTACTCCTTTGGCAAGACTTACTTCCCAGTGGCTGTTGAGCTGAGAATTTCAAGTAAAAAAAGATCCCACAGGCCCTTGAAACAGAAGGAACAAAGTACAGCCAGAAAAAAACTTCACAAAACAAATTTGAATAATCTAATTTGACACTGGCATCCATTAGATCTGCCATGTTTGCCTTATTATGATCAGAGGGATAGGTCCTGATGCCATGTTGGCTTTTATGAAGACATGAGTACTAGTAAGTAGAATTAACCATGAGCCAGCTAAGATACTGTCTGTCATAGGAAGCTTTAAAATCTGATGTGTATACTTATGAAATAGTGATGAGTTTATAAAAATAAAAAATGCTATGAAATTTAGAAAATATCTAATGCTGTCTTTCTGTGCTTTTATGTCACTAGAAAGAAAAGAGCAAATAATGAAAAAAAATGTATATATTAATATAAAATTGAATGTTCACAGAATACATCACCTGTGTGTAATGTATGGTTACAGATCATATGTGTATTGATGCAAATATATACATATGTATGTATATATATGTATATATATATTTATCACAACAGTTTATGCACACACGATTATATACTGTGTTCTTTATTGTATTTTCATATCTTCAAATGGTACTAGACATTTTAGGTTATTTTCTATAATGGGGATCTATGAATATCATTCTTTTAAGTTATTGAATACAATTGTTGTATTTACTTATTTAAAAATATCATAATTAAACCTGGTTCTGATTGAATGACAATTCAGATTATTTTAGATAGCATAAATTCCCAGTATTTCAGGATGATAACCTCAAACTCACTATGTAATCAAGGTCAAGCTCTATTATCCTGCCTCTACTACCCTAGTGCTGGGATTTATGCTGTGCCAACATGCCACATTTATGATTAAAACTAGGACTTCATAAATGTTAAAGAAGAACTATAGCAAATCATGGGCATGTCCATCCCTCAATAATATCACTCAGAGAAGTGCACAAAAATAGAAATGCTGTTGAAAATATAAGCTTTACCTACATTTGGCAAGATATGGCCAAATATTCTTCAACAATGTTTCTCCTAAATTGGCCTAAAAAATTATAATGTAAAAGATCATTCTTTTTTCTAGACTCTTGATAATATTGTAAATTTTATAAATACTACAAATGTTACAAAAATACAAATATTACAAATACTATTAATATGTGTTTCTTTCATTGAGGTATTTTTATTTAAAAACTTTAAAACTTCTTAAATCTTTTATACTTTCTTTTCCAAAATGTTTACATTCTCTATTTTTTCCCTTTACCATTTGGTGTTGATCTGCTTTACTTTATTTATAAAAATATTTAATTTTATCAGAAAGTGTTACTATATTACTTCCAGGGTATATCATGTTCTTTGTTGTTCCTTCCTTGCCAAGCAGACATTTAAAAATGATGAACAATAAAAATTAGTAATGTTAGAACTGAAGATTAATCTCAAATGCAGTTAGTGGTGCATGGAAGGCACTTTGAGGTCTTGGCTGTACATTGAAATCCAGATAGGAAGGTCAGCAGGTAGCCTCCAGCCTTCTGTCAGCACTCTGAGCTCCTGGCTCAAGTGTAAGAGCAATGGTGTCTTCACTCATTTTCTTTCCAGAACAGCTCCTTACCAGTGATTGAGTCGTCAGCCTACATCTGACAGGCTACAGCACCACCTGCCATGTGGCCTGAGGACTTATCACACTAACATACTTCTGACACAGTGCTCATTCTTTCATAAGTGTACCATTATACTTCACTCCAGACTTTGATTGCTTCCCAGGAAGGCAGAGGTTAGGTAGGATAGTTTAGGGAGGTACACATAGGATAGGTCTGAGGTCCTATAAATAATAATTTAAAACCTAATTGCCAACCAATGTTTCATTTCTTTTAGCTGCTCAGTTTATAGGTTGCTGCTGTTTTAAGGGACCTCAAAATCATAAATTATCCCAACACTGATGTTTGACACCTTTATTTTTCCTTCCTTTCTTTTATTCTTTATTTGGCTGCCTCCTTCTTCTACCATCATTTAACTTTCTCTGGAAATGTTTATCTATCATTTGGTTAATATTTAGCAAATTTGTTTTATTCAGAGATACAGCTCATATGTGTTAATTTTGAAAAAAATCCAGATTTTTTTTAAATACTCATCACTATTTCTTTTATTCTTATGTTCTTTATTTCAACTTAAAATGTCTCTATCTTTTTGTCTTGCATTGCACACACACACACACACACACACACACACACACACACACACACACACACATTGTTGTTACATTTATATCTACTTACGTCCACTCTATGTAAAGTGTTACTTGTATGTATGTCTTTAGGACTGTGGATTTGCTATTGGATAACTGATTGTTTGACATGACTTTTCTTGGGAAAGACGTTTCTCCTACTCCTCATCATTCCTTAGTTATCTAAAATTACTTGTACAGGATTGAGATCTCCTGGGCTTTGTCCACATTAATATGATTGTTTGTTTCCTTTCTTTCTCACACCAACTATTAAAATTTATTTCTTCTTTAGAAGGGAAGAAAGATTATAAAAGCCAGAAAACTGGAACCTCTGCTTTGGCTAATTGTCTTCTCTATAGGACCAGGAAGCTATATGCACAAATTGTTAGTAGAATAATCAAGTGGTATGCGTAGCCAGACATAAACAATAAATCAAGTCCACCGTAGTATATACAGTTATTTTCAGAGTATCCACTGCTAGATAGCTAGGCTAGACATATAGATAAACTAGATATCAAGATCCTAAATAAATAAAAGAAAAATAAAATAATTTGATTAAAGCTTCAATCAAGGATTACAACTTTCTTCAATCTCCCCACTAGAAACTGAATGCCACTATAAACCGTAACTATAAGCTACTAGAAACCTATTTTAAAAAAAAAATCTGAGGGCATCACTGGCTTCTTATGCTTAGGTTAATTTCTGTTTGATTCTTTCTACTACTCCACAATTGTACAGCAGTATAATGTGCATTTTCTAGCATTTGTGACAAATACCAGTGTCATTAAGTCTCCTTGTTCTTGTGTACTGTAAAGTACAATGTAAAAAGAGAACTGAGATGTGTATAAAAGAAATCACAAGAGAAATTCCTCTTCACGAACATAATTAGAGGTAAAACACAACTACCTCCAAGATATGCCAGATCCTATGCCGCATTACATCGTGTCAGAATGTCAAGGTTCATTTAAAGTATTCCGCAATTACACTAGTTCCTAATACACCTTCACCAACACCCCTAATTAGGTATGAAAGATTCTTTGACATTCAGCATTAAAAGACTAAATTAAAGCAGGCAAAAGAGCTTCTCATTTTTTGCCCAAAGCTTTCATGTTCTCAACTACCTCCTGTTGCTAGACCAATGCCTAAGTATAAGAAAGATCTTCTGTTCATTAACAACAAACTGACTTTTGATGAGAAATAAAGTTTTTGTTCTGTAACTAATAGAAAATGTTGATGGCCCTAGCTTATTTATGTTTGGAATCAATAAAAGTAATGTTAATAGGAAAGAAATGATTACAATATATTAACTAAATGAAAAAACCAGATCAAACTGCAATTTTACTTATTCATCACAGAAGTTTCCTTTTTTAAAATATTTTTTCTTATTTTACATATTGATCCCACTTCCCTCACCCTCCTATATTCCCATACACCCAGACCTCTCCCATCTTATCCCCCATCTACTCCCCAGGGAGGTGGGCCTTCCAGGAGGGATCATCAAAATCTGCCACTCACAGGTGGCAAGGTAAGACCTTGTTTCAAGGCTGTGTCTCTAGGCTAAGGGAGTATCCATCCATTGGGAAAGTTCTCCTAAAGTCTCTTCATGCACCAGAGATACATCCTGGTTCCACTGTCAAGAGGTCCCAGGCCTTCTAACTGAGAACCATGTTCAGGGGTTCTAGGTCAGTCCTATGCTAGTTTCCCAGCTATCAATCTGGAGTCTATAAGCTCCAACTTGTTCAGGTATGTTGTTTCTGTGGGTTTCTCCAGCCTGTTCTTGACCCCTTAGCTATTATATCTCCCTCTCTGCAACTGGATTCCAGGAGCAGGCATGTAAATTTAAAATAAGAAAGGAAATTTCATTTCAAGTGTATCTAACAATAGTAGAACATATAGTTCTTCTTCACCAAAAGTAATTTTCTAATACCTGTTTAAATATCATTTTCATATTTGCAATGTTCAAAGTATAAATTAGAGAAAATAATAGAACACAGTGCTATTTTATTTATTATTAATAAAAGTTACTAAATATAATTTCATTTTGACCTCTCCAAGACCTTTATCATGAAAGGGTGTTGAATTTTGTCATAGGCTTTTTCTGCATCTAGGGAGATAATCATATGGTTTTTCTTTTTCTGTTTGTTTATACGGTGGATCACATTGATAGATTTTCGTATGTTAATCCATCCCTGAATTCCAGGGATGAAGCCTACTTGGTCATGGTGGATGATTTCTCTGATGAATTATTCTTGAATTCATTTGCCAGTATTTTATTGAGTATTTTTGCATCGATGTTCATCACGGATATTGGTCTGTAGTTTTCTTTCTTAGTTGTGTCTTTGTGAGGCTTGGGTACCAAGGTTATTGTGGCCTCATAAAAAGAGTTTGGCAATGAACCTTCTGATTCTATCGTGTAGAACAGTTTGAGGAGTAGTGGTATTAGTTCTTCCTTGAATGTCTGGTAGAATTCTGCACTGAATCCTTCTGGCCCTGGACTTTTTTTTTTTTTTTTTTTGGTTGGAAGGCTTTCGATGAATGCTTCTATTTCATTGCAGGTTATAGGTCTATTTAAGTAGTTTATCTGTTCTTGATTTAATTTTGGTAAGTTATCCAGATATTTGTCCATTTCCTTTGAATTTTCAATTTTTGTGGAATACAGATTTTCAAAGTATGACCTGAAAATTGTCTGGATTTCCTCTGCGTCTGTTGTTATGTTCCCCTTTTCGTTTCTGATATTGTTAATTTGCATGTTCTCTCAGTGCTTTTTCGTTAATTTGGATAAAGGTTTGTCTATCTTGTTGATTTTCTGAAAAAAACAACTCTTCATTGCATTGATTTTTTGTATTGTTTTCCTGGTTTCTATTTTGTTGATTTCAGCCCTCAAGTTGATTATTTCCTGGCTCTATTCCTAAGGGGTGAAATCGCTTCTCTCTGCTCTAATGCTTTTAGTTGCGATTTTAATTCGCTTATGTGACTATCCTCTGTTTTCTTCATATGGGCACTAAGTGCAATGAATTTCCTTCATAACACTGCTTTCAAAGTGTCCCATAAGTTCGGGTATGTTGTATCTTCATTCTCATTGAATATTAGAAAGTCCTTAATTTCTTTCTTTCTTTCTTCTTTGACACAGGAGTGGTGCAATTCCACACTGTTCAGTTTCCATGAGTATGCAGGTTTTCTGCTATTTGTGTTGTTGTTGAATTCCAATTTTTAAAGCATGGTGGTCCGATAAGATACAGGGGACTATTCCTATTCTCTTGTATCTGTGAGGTTTGTTATGTCACCTAGTATGTGGTCGATTTTAGAGAATGTTCCATGTGGAGCAGATGGATGCTTTGGATGGAATGTTCTATAGATGTCTGTTAACCCCAGTTGAGACATAACTTCTGCTAATTCTTTTGTTTCTTTGTTGAATTTCTGATTTGTGGTCCTGTCTAATGATGAGAGTGGTGTATTGAAGTCTCCCACTATAAGTGTGTGAGGTTTAATATGAGCTTTGAATTTTAGTAGTGTTTCTTTTACGAATGTGAGTGACTTTGTATTAGGGGCATAGATGTTCAGAACTGAGACTTTTTGTTGATGGATTTCTCCTGCGATGAATATGAAATAACCGTCTTCATCTCTTTTGACTAATTTTGGTTTGAAGTCTAACTTGTTAGATATTAGGAAAGCCATGCCCTCTTGCTTCTTATTTCCATTTGATTGGAAAAATCTTTTCCCAACCCTTTACCCTGAGGTAATGTCTATCTTTGAAGCTTAGATATGTTTTTTTTTTGTATGCAGCAGAAGGATGGATTCTGTCTTCATATCCATTTTGTTAGCCTGTGTCTTTTTATAGGGGAGTTAACACCATTAATGTTGAGGGTGTGTAAGGACCATTGATTGTTGATGCTTGCTTGATTTTGGTTTGTTGTTGGCAGTGGTATTATGAATATATTAGTTCTGCTTTACCATTGGTTTCTGGTGTAGTTGGATTATGTGTTGCCTACATTTTTGTGGGCATAGTTACCTTCCTTGGGTTGTAATTTTCCTTCCAATATTTTCTGTAGGGCTGGATTTGAAGATATGTATTGGGAAAATCTGGTTTTCTCATTAAATATCTTGTTCTCTCCATCTATAGTGATTTAGAGTTTTGCTGGATATAGTATCCTAGGCTGACATCCGTGTTCTCTTAATACTTTTAGAACATCTATCCAGGACCTTCTGGCCTTGAGGGTTTCCATGGAGAAGTACGGTGTAGTTTTGATAGGTCAGCCTTTATATTTTACCTGTCCCTTTTCCCTCGCTGCTCTTAAAATTCCTTGTTTATTCTGCATGCTAGGTGTTTTGATTATTATATATTGAGGGGTCTTTTTTCTTTGGTCCAGCCTATTTGGGGTTTAGTATGCTTCTTGTACTTTCATGGGCATATCCTTCTTCAGATTTGGAAAGTTTTCCTCGTTGATTTTGTTGAATATGTTTGCGGGACCTTTGAGCTGGGCTTCCTCACCTTCCTCTATGCCTATTTTTCTTAGGTTTGGCCTTTTCATGGTGTCTCACATTTCCTGGATGCTTTGTGTTAAGGATTTGTTGGATTTATGATTTTCTTTGGTCGATGAATCTATTTCTTCTAGTTTATCTTTTGCACTTGAGATTCTCTCTTCCATCTCTTGAATTCTGTTGGTTATGCTTGAGTCTGTAGTTCCTGATTTTTTGTCCAGCTTTTCTATTTCCAGCATTCCTTTGGCTTGTGTTGCCTTTATTTTCTCTATTTCAGTTTTCAAGTTTTGATCTGTTTCCTTCACCTGCTTAATTGTTTTTTCTTAGTTTTCTGTACTTTCCTTATGGAATTTGTTCATTTCTTCCACTTTTTTGTTTGTTTTTTTTTCCCCTACATTTCTTTAAGGGATTTTCTCACATCTTCTTTGAGGGCCTCTATCATTTTTATGATGGTAATTTTTAAGTCGTTCCCTTCTGCTTCCTCTGCTTTGTTGTTGTGTTCCATTCTAGTTGGTGTAGATTCCCTAGATTCTGGTGGTGTCATGTTTGTCTTTCTGTTGTTAGGTGTTTTCTTGTTTTGCCTTCTTCCCATAGCTTCTTCCAGTAGGTGTTGGTGGGGTCTCCCCCTCTCTCTATGGTACTTCACTGGTGGGCTTATGTGGGTCAGAGATTCAATATCTGTAGCTCTGTTTAGTGCAAGCTCTCTAGGAGGTCTCTCCACAGACAGGGACCCAAGGATGGGTTCAAGTTTGAGGATCCAGTAGAAGATGCCAGCAGGTACTCACAGTGGTCCTGCAGAGATAGCCGGATCTCTGGGATGGGCCCGGGACTCCAGCAGAGGACTGGAGGTGGGGTGAGAGACCAAGCAGGTGGAAATTTCGGGTGGTTCTGCGTGGATAGGCAGGTCTTCTTTGTTCAGAGTTGTTCCTAGAAATCTCCTAAGTAGGGTGGATTGTTGGCTCCACTCTCTGACCCAGGGCTCAACCAGAGTGGCAGGCCCATGGGTATGGTAGGTCACAGGGTAGGGTGGTAGGCTCATGGTGGGGATGGGTGTGGGTTTATCTGAGCTCCAAGGGTGCTCTCGATGGGGACCGGAGACAGGAGCAGCACAATCAGTGTCCAACCCAGGGAGTTCGGGCAGGGGAGGGGGGAAGAGGTTGTAGTGGACAGAAAGCCCCAATTGGGCCCAGACTCACCTCTGGCCAATAGCTGGTGGAAGAGGACAAGGGCTAACCTGGGACTTGGGAAGGTTTTGCATGATAGTCGGATCTCACTGGATACTGGATCTCTCCAGTTGAGGCCTTTTTCTTTAGCAGAGGCCTGGATTTGGGGGTCTAGGATCTTGCCCTCAGGAACTCAGAGTGGACCCGCATAGATAGGTGGATCTCTGAGAGGGGCCTGGGACTCCAGCAGAGGACTGGATGCAGGGTCAGAGACCAAGATGGTAGAAATTACATGTGGTCCTGCGTGGATAGTCATAGTCAGGTCTCCTTTGTTCAGAGTTGTTCTGAGAATTTTCCGAAGTAGAGTGGACTGTTCTCTTTACTTTTTTTTTTTTTTTTTTAACTTTCTTTTAAATGTTCTTTTGGGACTTGCACGTTCAGAAGGCATACACAAAGAGATGGAGCAGTGAATGGGGTCAAGGTGTGAAAAACATAAAAAATAAATGAAAAGAAAGTTTAAAAAATATAAAAATATAATCACACATGGTCTATATCCTTTTATAAGCTGTTTATTGTCTTCAGCAAATGAACAGATGTGTTTTGGTACCAAGTGTATACAGCCTTCAAACATTTCTACACCTGCAGAGAGAAATCTGTTAAGATGATCAACCATCCCTAAAATTCTTCATTCTTAGAGTTAAATGCTCATTTATTTTCTTTGTGTACAAACACTCAAATATTTAGCTTTTATATTAATGGGATCATGCAGTGTACAATGTTACTACTTTCTAGATCTATCTGTGTTAATTCACATATCAACATATTGTTTTTTTCTAAATAAATAATTTCATTCATTGATTTTTGCTTTATATGTGACAGTGGTTTATCTGTATGACTTTATCTGTACCATCTTCATGCCTATTGTCTGTAGAGGCCAGATGAATGCATTGGATTGGTGGGGACATGAGTTACATGTGCCTATGTGTAGACATGTGGGTTCTGGGAATGAAACTCAAGTCCTCCTGAAGAGTAGCAAGTGCTCATCTTCTCTAGCTGATATTTCCAACTCACTTCATTCATTTATTTATGGTTGAATAATATTATTATTTGGTTGTGAATTTTTCTATATTACTTCATTGGAAAACATTTGTTTTGTTCTATATTTTTTTTCTATAAATTGGTTACAAACATTCATATGTGAATTTCTGTTTTTGTCTTTTAGTTGGAATGTATTAACAATGACAATTGGTGGACAATAGTTCCATTAAATATAAAAAATTAGAGAAATGGAAATATTTCTGAAAACCAGCTCAACCATTTTAAATTCCTACCAGTAGTATACAAAGGTCTTGATATTTTTACATTCATATCAATACTAAAAGTTTGTATTGTGCTTTTGACCAATATCTGGCCTTGAGAAATGTTCATAAACAGCAATTATTTTCTTTTGTTTTGTTTACACTGCCTTTATTATATGTGTTTTATCTTTTGATATATGAGAACATGTATTCAAGTAAGAGAAGTCCAGAGAACTAACTTGGGTGTTATTCTTTCATATAAAATGCTATTTTGTTTTGTGAGGTAAGATTTCTCATAGCCTGGAAAAGAGAATTAGGCACATTTGGTTGTCCATCAATCCTACCTGTCTCCACTTTATTTTACTTGAAATTACAAGTGCTGGGTACTATGCCTTGATTTTTTACATAGGTTCCGAATATTAATTGAAGTCCTCATCTATACAAGACTAGTCTTTTACTATCTAAGCTGTCTCTCCATCTCTCTGCTTTCATATTTTGGCAGTGGGATTCTTTATTTAGTTGGTATTCATAACCAAATATTTTTACTCATAGTACCCATAATTTAGCAAATTTCTTCATAGTCATATCAAACAGAGACACAACTATTCTCTAAACTATACCATCAACAAAATTTTATGTGACAATCATATTTTTGAGGACTATAATCCATACAGAGAACTTTACATTGAATGGTCTAATTTTCTGTGGTTATGTGCAAACACTGTCAATTAGTATAAAGAATGTGAACATACCCAGATTGCAGAGTCTGTTAGAGAAACACCAAAATCTTTGTAGTGTTTGTTCTACAGCCCATCCCCAGACAAAATCTGTTTTTTCTCCTCAAGTATAAAGCAGAAACTGGGTAAATATCCACACATGTTGACACAACTACTGGTCACTTTTTCTTTGTTGGGTAACTGATATGTAAATATTATTTCATTTTTCTAATTAACATATTGATTATTTGAAATAATTTTCTTTTTTGATGAAAATAAACATCAAACTTGATGAAATTTGATTAATATATTTGCTTTATGTTTTTAAGTACTGCTTTAATTGTTACCCCTAATATCTGTTGCACAATTAAAGGTCATTAATATTAATGGTTTTGACCCTGAGTTTTTCTTGTACTTCTGGTCATCACATTGAATACTTTGTATATTTTGCTTAGATACTCCTGGTAGTTCTTTGTTGTCATTACTATTTTTAGCATATTTTAATATGCTTTTTTAGAACATCATAAAATGTGTAATGTGTGAGATAAAAATATGACTTATTATGTGGCTCTGTGGTGAAATGGATAGCACATTGGACTTCTAGTGACGAAAAATATGCCATGTTTGTTTTACCAGTTGTATTGTTCTTTGCCTCACTATTTGGACAAATCTCTATTGCATTTTTCATGTTTTTTAATATCTTATTTCTTGAATGGAATTATAATCCAGCTCTGAGATGAGTTTCATGGTGAGTTTCACTGTGCTCTGTTATGTAAACTCTGTCCTGCTTTCTCTCTGTCTCTCTCTGTCTCTCTGTCTCTCTCTGTCTCTCTCCCTCTCACACACACACACAAACATCAACACACACTATTCAATGTTAGGTCAGTAGATTTCTGAATTTAATTGTCAGTTTAATTAAAAGATCATAAAGTGGTTCAGGAAAGGGAATTTCTGTTTTTTTTTTTTTTTTTTTTGAAGGCAAGTGTCTAATAAGTAAAAATCTTTATTAACTCTGGGGGAATTTAGTGCAGCCATTTAATCCTATCATTTTCTTTATGGAAAAGCTCTTAATATTTATTACATCTGCTCATTCACACATTTTGCTTCAGGTTCATCTTTGAAATACTGAGTCTAACTGCTCACCAAATGCACACCTGTAGGTCAACTGAAATTGTAAGTTTCTCCTTAAGTCAGTTTGATAGCTAGTGTCCTTTTAGCATTTGGCCATCGCAAGTACGTTATTCAGTCTGTGCATAAAAGACAGAGTTTCAATATAATATACCCAATGAAGATATATTATATTTAAGAATTAAGTATTTCAAACAAATCTCAGAAATATCATATTCTTTCCCAAATGGATGATTTCAATTGACATTATTAAAACAATTGCTGAAAAGCATAATAAATGTAATATATTTTAGAAATATCTCAATATGTAATCAAAATAAGAGAATATGACTTGTCTGAAAAAGGTCAGAAGATTGTTGAAACTTTTAGACAAACAGTATCTTCAATAAAAGAAGGAAGAGGGACTGTAAATACTCTACTCTTTCCCAGATTCTGAAGGAATCCTAGTCTTTTGTTGTGTTTTGTATGTTAAGCCCACATGGCTTCAAATGTTTCCTCTAATCCCATGCCACACTGAAGGCCTTGAGAAATATTGGGAGTTGGGTGTCACAAAATCAAGACATGAATTCAGGAAAGAAATTTGAGGAGAAATTGGAGGAAGGACAAGGGCTGTAGTGAGTTGAGAATTTAGTATGTCAGCATATGAATTTTATTTATGTGAAATTGTAAAAAAATATTAAATATTAACTATGAACAAGTTTGAAAACACATCCTAATAAGCAATACCCTTGAAAATAAAGAATATTTTTAAATATATATTATATCTAAATAAAAAGTTTCAAATTAAGTGTTAGGCAAGTGAGGTAAAGGTTCTTGTCTCACACACATTGTAATACTTTTTTTTTTTTTTTGGCTTTTCATCTCAATGTAACATCCATTATATTGGTATATTGTTATATTTTTGTTTGTTTGAGCTTAACAAGGAGATGGTTTTCTAAAAACTGAATTTCTCCCTTTCCTGCAAACTACACTATTTCAGACTCAAGTACGTTTATTTCAAAGCAAGTTCCCCAACTCTTTGATGGGGTGGGAATCCTATAGACTAATGCAATTATCCAATCAATGCCATGTTTGAGTTAGATGTGAATACTTTTGATAGGATCAACAGTATCAAAATAGAAAGTTAGAGCAGTGTATTCCAGAGTTCCAAATGCTAAGGAAATGGAATTGTAAGAGTTCCTGATAGTTACTGGCTGTCCAGGTATTCCAGCTTAGTCAGTCAGTTTCATGTTTAGTGAGTGATCCTATGTCAAAATAAAAATTGAGGAAGACAGCAGACAAAGACTTATGATCTCCAAAAAATGTACAAGAACAAACACCAACACACAAATAACTCAAGCACACACACATACAAACACACATACACACACACCATATCATATTGCACAACACACATGTACACCTAAAATGAAACATAAATTCTTTGTTATGATTTATAAATTAAGTAGTTACAGAAAATATGTTACATTTTGAAATATCTAGAAAGGTTTGCAAGTGTTCTTACATGTCTTAAAGGATGAGTAAGGAGGTTCTGTGGTTTTTATGAGAGTTGGTTTATGTCTAAATATTTACTTTTTGAAAATTTACCCATAATATGTCTATCTTGGGCCCTGACTGAGATTTACTCAAGAAAAAAAAAAGAAAGAAAGAGAAAGAAAGAAAAAAGAAAAGAAAAAAAAAACACTAAGAACATTTTAACTACTCCTTGAATATATAAACAATAATAAAATTGAAATTATTCCAATATATTTTAGAGCATCTTCGCCTCTTCTTTATTTAAACTGATGGGTATCACATGATTTCATCATAAATATCTAGAAAGGAAGTCTTCTTAGATGAAGCAAAGTCTACCCACAAGGATATATTTCACAAGATTAAACAAAACACTTAGTAAACCCTGGCCTGATTTCTTTTACATAAAATGTTATTTATAACATAGCATCATGAATTATTTACGAGTAGTGGAGTCACTTACTGCAGAAGTAAACAGAATTGATGATGACCTTCAGTTCACACCACTGCACAGAAAGCAATTCTTTCATTACATGTACACTGGGGAATAAAATAATCTCTGTCTCATGTAAAAGACACTGCCTCAGTCCTCAGCCCTGCACACAAAATAGGCTTGAAATTATGTTTACATATACTCAGATTGCTTAAAAATAAAGACAAAAATAAAGACAAAAATCATTGTAATATGCATTTGTTATGTGGCTAAACACATTGGTTGTTACCTGTCATGTTTCTAAGATCCGTAAAGTCTGTAGAGTTTAAAGTAAACATCAAATGAATACTAATTATTATTTTTGGAGTTGTGCATTGACTAGGATATAAGCTGAAAAGAAAATTCTGGAAACTATCATCAACATATTATCTTCCGTAAGACAGTACATTTTCCTCATAACTATGAAATATTATCAAAAGAAAACCCTTTATACAATAAGTATTAAACATATGAATATTTAAGTTAAAGTAATTTTTCTTAGCAGGCCAAGGAAAATAAATATAACAGGTGATGAGCATCAACCACTAAATAATATCATTTTAAATCATTTTAAGTGTTTGTATCTGGTTGGATGCAAGAATATTTTAATCTTTAGTACTACCCATATAATAATTTTCATGTGCAATGCAAGTTGCTTTTTCAGTCCTCACAAGATGATTTGCTTGTGAAAAAAATAATTTTGCTTTGTGGAATCAATGATTTAAGACAAATAAATGTCATATTACATTACAAGTTACATGATAAATTGTCTTAGGGTTTCTAATCCTGTGAAGGGACACCATAACCACAGTAACTTCTGGAAAGATAAACATTTAGTTGGGGCTTGCTCAGAGTTTCAGAGTGTTAGCATACTATTATCACCATGGGGAATATGGCAGCCTACAGGCTGAGTACTCTCCTGAGTACTGAGATTAAAGACATGTACCATTATGCCTACATTTATTTTCTCAAGTTGGAAGCTTAGGGGGATATGGACTTGTCCTGAGGTCACCATTCCTTTTATTCCATTTAATGCCAGGCTTCTCTTTAATATGTTTATCTCCTAGAACATAGAACTATTTCCTTGTGTCACCTTTTTTTATCAAATTTTACATTTTGTATATTTTACTCGATTATCTTATTCCTCTGAATTATAGCTTTGCATAAGAATGACTCCAAATAACCACAAGACAGTTTCAATAATAAGCTGATTTCCTCTGCCAGCTAAATGAATCTAAAAACACTTCAATTTAGCATCAGGCAAACTCTTCCAGCAAGGGCATAAGCATTCACATTCTTCACCAAAATATTTCAATAATTGTCTCTAGGCCACATATTGATCTCCTCTGAAACATCTTGAGCCAGCCTCCCACAGTTGATATCACCAAGGGTATCACTTTTCTTTCATGCTCTTACTAGTATGGCTCATTAATCCCCACTGAAAGCATTCAGCTGATTTTCTAATCCAAATTACCAAATCCACATTCCTCCAAACAAAAGCATTGGTCAGTCCTATCACAACAATCCATCAGTAATTATATCTTACTAATTATATCTTACAGTATTGCTGTGAAAAGAAACTATGACCTTGGTAATGCTTAAAAAGGAAAATATTTAGTTGGAGTTGGCTTAGAGTTTCAGAGGTTTAGTCCATTGTTATCATGGCAGAACTATGGGGACATTTAGGCAGGCATACTGCTAAATAAAAAATTTATAGTTCTGTATCTTGATCTGCCAGGAAGAGATTGAGCTTGACATTCTGAGAACTCAAAGCCCACTCCCCACTGATGTACTTCCTTCAACAAAGCTACTCCTCCTCCCTCAAGACCACACAATTTTATAGCATCACTGCATATGGATGAAGCATTCACACGCTTTTATGGGGGCCATTCCCTTTCTTAAATTAATTTTTATTTAAATTAAAAATAGTCTTATTTTACATAAAAAATCACAGTTCCACCTCACTTTTGTCCTCCCATGCTCTCTACTAACCTCCCATGCCCCCTCAATCCTCTCCTCAGGGGAGGGTAAGGCCTCCCATGGGGGCGGGTGTTCAAAGTCTGTAACATCATTTGGGGAAGAAATAAGGCCCTTCCCCTGTATCTCGACTGAGAGAGTGCCCCTCCATAGGGAATGGGCTCTAAAAGTCCATTCGTACAATAGGGGTAAATACTAGTTCCACTGCCAGAGGCCCCATAAACTGGCCATGCCTCCCAACTGACACCCACGGTCAGGGGGGGCTGGTTCTGCCCTATGCTGGTTCCTCAGCAGTAAGTCTGGGGTTTCTAAGCTCCCACTTACAGAGGTCAGCTGTTTCTGTAGGTCTCCCCAGCATGATCTTGTCCCCATTCCTCATCACTCCTCCCTCTCTACAACTGGATGCCAGGAATTCAGCTTAGTTCTTAGCTTAGCTGTGAATCTTTCCTGCTTCCATCAGGTACGGGATGAAGGCTCTATAATGCTATTTGAGGTATTCATCAATCTCATAAAATGGCAATCTTACCAGAAACAATCTACAGATTCAGTGTAATCCTCATCAAAATCCCAGCACAATTCTTCATAGACATTGAAAGAACAATACTGAATTTTATATAAAAAGACAAAAATCCCATGATAGCCAAAACAATCTTGTACAATAAAGGAACTTCCAAAGATACCACCATCCCTGATTTCTAGCTCTACTACAGAGCTATAATAATGAAAACAGCTTGGTATGGGACCAAAAATAGACATGTAGACTAATGAAACTGATCAAAGATCCTGATAGTAATCCACACACCTATGAACACCTGATTTTTGACAAAGAAGCTAAAATTATACAACTGGGGCACTCCTATTCAAATTATCATCATAGTGAAGATAATTTTATATATCAAATTATATAATGATTTCAGAGGAAATATTTAATGGAAGAAACAAGTCATTTTATTAAAACATGTATAAGGAGTATATTATAAACACTTCATTATTATATGATTACTGTACACATTATTTAATAAAATGGTAGCAAGTAAAGTCATGCATATTCCTGTCTGCTGTAGTAAAACTTAGCTCTTCTAAATAGATGGAGATTAATAGATGGTAATTCTTTGTTAAAAAGAAGAATTCTTAGACATGGTAGAAGTCTTCTTTATAGTGAAATTCAATTGATAAACATTTTCTAATACTCTTTCTTGCAATATTTGGAGAGAATGAAAATATGAGACTAATTTAAAGTACTCTTTAATTAGGCCTGGTTACAGGCCAGTTGTCTAGATATAAATTACTGATTTCCTAGTGAGCAAAACTTTCCTCAATTGAATAGCAATATAAGTAAACAGAAATTAGGTAATTGAAGGAATTAAATTAATATGATTAAAAGCCTTACTATTTCTTTAATAATTTTAATTCTATCTTAATTTTCCAAATAAATAAAAAGAAAATTGTGCAGCTAGCATAACCTATTGTACTTATAAATTTCAGCAGTGGGAAATTCAGCAAGTAAAATATTATTGTTATAGACGATATCATTTTCTCCAGTGTCATTTAAGATCCATCATACTGAGAAGCCTAATTATTTGATGAGACACATTGCCATTGCCTACTTCTACCCTCTAATTATGACATGTTTGCCTTTCTACTGGTAATGTAGGAATTAGTTTACCCAAGCAAGAAATCAATAATTCAAACTTATAATTAAATTGTGTTATAATGAGAAAATGCTTACATAAATGTGAGTTTAATTTACTATTTCTTTTCATTATTTATTTTCTAATTCATGCATAATTAAATATGCAAATTGAAATATCTAATATCAATGATGTTATAGTTTTATTAAAATCAATGATGGGAGATAGAATTGCTCAGCCCATTTTTAAATATGTAATAAACACAAAATTAATAAACAAAAATGTTTATAAAATGTTTCATTGATTCCACATCAGTGCTACTTAAATGAGCATACTTTTTCTTTATTGGTGTATTGCAGAATTATTCAAGAGTCAATTATTTCTCAGCAACAATGATGTTTACATATCAATGAAAAATGGGCTGCAAAATTAAAGGTACATTCAATGAATATGCATATATTATTTCTCTCAGTTCAACAGTAAATTTCGGTGACAGAGAGAATGAGAGTATAAGTGTGGCTGATCAGGATGTGTAACACTTTGACAGTTGCAAATATTCATAGATTTAATATGAGATCTGCATAAATCTCTCAGAACATAGTGAGGAATGTACCCTTTCTGGATTTAAAGCTGAAGCCAGTGTTTTTTAAGTTGCATGAAATCAAAAAGAAAAATAGATTATAACATCTTTCACAAATATAGACATATACAACCTATACTATTAATGAATTATACACACTAATAGTGAAATGTACTTTTATTGCCTATGTTTTATTACAGATAAACAGTAAAATCAATATTTTTAAAACCTATCATTGAATTTCATTGTTATGAGATACTAAATAAAATGTCACATGGTAATATAAAACAATGCCATAGTACTCACTAGATGAATCTTAATGACTACTGGAAGAAATCCTTACTAAGAATTAACAACAAAAAGTGTCAAAAACAAGGATGCTGCTCTCTGTAAGTCAGAATGTTGCAAGTTGTCTACTTTTGAGGTATACATACAGCTCCAGACTTAATAACTGTATATTAATAAGGTACATAAAATTTTATTTCCAAATAAGCAGCTATCCAATCACAGTTAATGAGCAATTCAAAATAATATAAATGAAAAACTCACAATTTCATACACTAAACATTTTTTTTTCTAAAATTTTCCCCAGTCTCTGTGTCCTGGCTGACTACAAGTTCACAGACAAGCAGGCAGGTTGAAAAATTGCACAATGCACTGTCTGATGAAGAGGAAGTCAAGTTAATCTAACCCTGTTAGATTATTTCAAAAAAAAAAAAAGAAAGAAAGAAAGAAAGAAACAAAGAGAAATTAAAAAAAAAAAAAAAGAAAGGAACCTAATTTAGATATGGGCTGTGAACAACCATGTCACTTAACCCAGTGGCAAGGGAGTCATAGTTCAGGAGAAATGTGACTTTGGGTAAAACTGGATCTAAAATCTTCAGGATGACAAAATCTCTCTATTGCTTCAATGTTGACCTCAAGTAATTGGAGGGTTTTACATTCAAATTGAAATATATGATAAAAATAACTTAGGAACCAAATGATCAAAATTAAAACCATGGTGTGTTTCTAATGCAAAAAATTTGTGCTGTATGCATCAAAAGAAATCTGCCTGGAATGTGAGAGTTGTCTTAGGGCAGATTTGCATATTTAAGCTTACAATTCTTTCCATTTGATGACTAATTATTTTTACTTTAAAATAAATCAAACTACTACATATTTTTCCACATCCATTTTTTATATAATCTAAATAATTTTTCTCAACTTGGAAATGTAAGTATGTATATATATTTATATGTGTGTTCAGATCAATTTACAACTGTTTCAACATTCTTTATATTCTACTAATAACTGTTTCCAGTGTTTTTATTAACTTATGGTTACATCCTCTCTGTTTTCTAGATCCAAAATGAAGTGTTAATTTATATTGCCATCTGTAAAGTTTTCCTTGAGTTTATTTAAAAAGAAACAACTAATGAATGTAAAAAATAGTAAATACAAAAGAAAATCAACTTGCCCTTTTCAATTCTTGAAACTGCATCACATGGTAGAATAGATATAGTTTTGTATTCTTAAACTGAAATGCTATTAAAAATTTCAACATTTTAAAGGTAATTAGAATTTATTATATAATTTTAAATTATTGACTTAATATGATAAAATAGCAATAATTCATAGGAAATAGAGCTTTGAATTTTATTTCCTTTATTTCAGAAACTTGAAGGTCTTTCTAATACAGTTACAAAACCAAGAATTCAAAGCATTTTCTTCTTTAAAAGTTGTTTCTTTTT
The DNA here is from genome assembly GCF_943737965.1 of Phodopus roborovskii. NCBI lineage: Eukaryota > Metazoa > Chordata > Mammalia > Rodentia > Cricetidae > Phodopus > Phodopus roborovskii. Next base: position 28,585,249 of record NW_026126410.1, read on the forward strand.
ATGTGTTTTGATTTAGATACATGTTGTCATGCCTGAATGGTCTTTTCAAAGTAAAAAAAAAAAAAAAACAGTATCATAGGCTGTGCTACCCTGGAAGAGATGGAACTATTGGAGGCTTTTTAGTTCATGATTGCTTTCTTGAGAGAATTAATACTAGTATTGTGGAATGAGTTAGCTTTGCCAGAGTGGGCAAGATGAAATCTTACAATAAAGCATGTTTATAAAAAATGAAAAGAGGAATTCTACGTAGAGCTTCTATGTCAGATTCAGACCCAGTTCCTTCCCATACTTGTTTATTTTTAGTGAATATTTTTGGACCATGATTTCTGGATATTTACACAATGAATAAATTTTAACGATTCTCTTCTCCTTACTAACTTTTAAGCCACCTACTGAGCATCTAGGGGTTGTACTGGAGCAGTAAAATTTCATTAAGGGAAAACACCTTTTTCAAGAATACAGAAGTATAGAATCTATGACATTAAAGGAAACTTAATCTTCCAGTTGGCATATCAATGACCTGGTGAAAGGATGACTCCTAAGTAAGGCCAGACCACATTTACTATTGTAGGTCCTATGCTAAAGATATAGCAAAAAAGAATCATTTATTCAATAAAATTATGTAATTTTCTGTTCTGGAATTTCTGCTCTCCATTCCTCTTACCCACCACCTTGGGCAGGAGATTCCTGTCCATTTTCTGAATTACTCAAAGGAAAAAAAATAGGTCTTTTGCTTTCCTAGGTGTGTTTTCCCTAAAACTTGTATTTCTGATTATTGAAAGCATCTGTCTCTCCTTAGTGGCTAGCCTCCGTACTAGCTTACTACAAATCACATTGGTTTTCCCTGTTTGCTCCATCTTCCTTCTTTGGGTGTTGCTGAGATTTACAGCTTACTTGTTTTGAGGCTTTCTTTTAAGCTGCAACAATAAACTCTAGTCTAGCTAAACAAAGTAAGTGAACATGAAGTCTTCCATCTTGTGCTTTCCTCCTCACTTTATGAACTTTTTGTCACATGTTTCAGTGAGTTAATGCTATGTGGCACACTTTTGAACAATCTTTTGCAGAAGAAAAATGAAATGAAAAAAACATAAAATGAAATACACTACAGTAATCAGAGCTTCAAAGCTTTATCAGTACAGAATGCTTCCAAATCTTCAAACTTTGTGAAGTATCTTTTACAAATCATATACTGTGAGGTTAAGGTTGTAGTCATGTCTACCATTTTAAAGGCTAATGTTCTATGGTAACTGGGCAGAAAAAGGTTGTGACAGAGTAAGTGCACTGCAATGAAAGTAAGGTCATTTTACCTGTGAGAATGAGGCAGAATCTACTTTGCATTAGTAAAGGTTCATAGAACCTCATTTCAAAAGTAGTAACCCAACAAGCATTATTACATCATACTAGCATCAGAGCATGATAAAATACAAATAATATGCCAAGTAAATTAGTTCTATGCTTGTGTCACCTAACATTGTGAATGTCCTAATGTTTTCCAGATGTACTCTCAACAAATCCTTTGGACACCAGTTACTTACAGCATCATGTACTACTGGTGGCAGAAGTACTGGTCCATGATCTAACTCAATAAAGAGGTAGCCCACAGAATTGTGAAACTTGGTTCTCATCAAATGTTGTTTTTGTCCTCATAGAATGTGTGTGTGTGTGTGTGTGTGTGTGTGTGTGTGTGTGTGTGTGTATTCTTATTTTATATATGAATCCCAGTTCCCTCTCCCTCCTTCCCTCCCTTCCATGTCCCGCAAACCCTCCTTCTGTCATACTCACCCTCCACTCCACAGGGAAGGTGATGCCTTCCAGGAGGGATCATCAAAATATGACAGGTCATTTGGAGTAGCTTCTAGGCCCTCCCTCCTGCCTCTAGGCTAAGGGAGTATCCCTTCATGGGAATGTGCACCAGGGAAACATCCTAGTTCCACTGTCAGAAGTCCCTTAGACTGCCCAGACCTTCTATGTGAGACCCACTTTCAGGGGCTCTGAGTGGGTCCAATGGTGGTTTCACAGCTATCAGTCTGTGGGTCCATGAGCGCCCCCTTGTTGAGATCAGCTGTCTCTGTGGGTTTATGAATCCTGGTCTTGACCCCTTTTCTTATCACTCCTCACTCTGTGCAACTGGGTTCTAGGAGTTCCTCTCAGTGTTTAGCTGTGGGTGTCTCTTTCTGTTTCCATCAGCTATTAGATGTGGGCTCTAGGATGGCATGGAAGTTAGTTATCAATGTCATGAGCAATGTCATGTCCACTGTTGCTTAGATTGTTAGTTGGGGTCATCCTTGTAGGTCTCTGGACATTTCTCTAGAGTCAGTTTTCTCTTCAATCCTATAATGAGCTACCTCTATTAGGGTATCTCTCTCTCTCTCTTTCTTCTTTTTTTTTTAACTGTCATATATCCATCCCCTGAATCAATCTTCCTGTTCCACATGTTTTCCTCTCCTTCCCTTCTCTTTCTCCTAACTCCTTCTCCACTCAATTCCATGCTCCCCCGACTCCCAATAAGCTCAGGAGATCTTGTTCCTTTCCCTTTTTTTGACAATGTGGTATTAATACATGACTCATTTCTGTGATGTACTTCTCTTAGAAAGCCCTTTAGTTTTTGTCTAAGAAACACAATGATCCATTTAACACAAGCCTGGCTTGTGTTTCCTCTAGTTCCTGTATAGTGACTACATGGTGAAAGTCAGATTATTTCCAAAGATAAATCATCTAGTCTTAAAATAGTGAAAGTCAGGAAGAAAATCGAACATTCTTAGAATTAATGAACAATCAAGTACAAGAAAGTTGATAAGAATAGAACATGATTGTTTATTGAACAGCAGCCCAACAGTATCAATAGGTTTGGAGAAGCTGTGACCACTTGTACTTAAAAGTAGTTGTAAGAAATTGAGCTCATGGCAGTGAGCACAGAACTCCCATACAGAGAAACTGCAAGCACTCTTTTAATGAATCTAAAGTGCAGACACATTTTAATATGTGACCAACAAACTGAATGAATTTAATACATAAGAAATATCAAAAAGATATTCATGAACCTGAGGTATATTAACTGACATTAAATTTTTCCATTTATGATTAATATGTACAATAGATGAAACTAGTAAACATAGTCCTTTATGAATTCTTTAAAGTCAATGAAATATTTGAAACAGGTTCATCTTTGTTTTTTTGTACCATACATTCTGTTATATGTTTTTGTGTATGAATTCATTTTCTGTAAAGGTTCTAGGATAGTCCTAAACAGACTATCTCTATTTTTTTAAAAGTTTAAGATTTTATGTGTTTATTTAGTGATAAATATGTATGGGAAAACTGAATTAAGTAAAATTCTTGTAATAGTATTAAGTTTGACTAGTACATTGTGCTATATTGCAGAAAACTAGCCAACTTGTTACTTTTCTTATTCTGTGGCAAAATGTCCCTACTGATTAAATTTATGGAACAAGGGTTATTTTGTCTGTTAGTTTGGGGCTAGTATATCATGGGTGGGGGGGGGAATCATCTTTTCAGAAGCATGAGGCTGCTGTTCACATTTTTTCCATATTTGGGGAAAACTTTTTTAGTTCATTCTAAGAACACAAATCATGAACTAGTTTCTCTCATAGAGAGTGTGGTACTTCCCACCCCAACAAACATAATATATATAACCCACCACAGTAAAGTTAAGATGATTGTTTCTTTAGTGTTTATATATCAAATAAAAATTCCAGTATCAACCATCACAACACTACTCTTTGTAAATTTACAACAATGTGCTGGCTAGATTTCTGTGAATGTGATACAATCTACAGTTATCTGAGATGAGGAGCCCCAATTAAGATATGCCTTCATAATATAGGTTTGTGGGAAGGCCTGTAGAGTATTTGCTTAGTTTGGGATTAATGGAGAATGTCTCAGTCCATTGCTTGTTGTCCCACCCCTGGTCTAGCAGTCCTGCTTGCTATAGGAAAACAAACTTTGTGAACAATAGAGAGTAATCCAGTAAGCATGGCCTCTCCATTGCTTCTATAACAGGTCCTGCATCAAAGTTTCTGCCATGTTTTAGCTCTATATTCTTCAACAGTGATATGGAAATGTAAGCCAATTAAACCATTTCCTCCTCAACTTGGTTTTTGGTCTTGATGTTTAATCTCAGCAATAAAACCCCTAAGACATGTCCTTGGATATCTTACATTTGACATAATGTCTTTCTGGGTGTGTACTGAAATCTAGGCAATCCCCTTAGAACTTTAAAAGTCATCATCCAATATCCTTTTTCCAGGACTTTAAACTTGATACACATTCCCTGAATACAGGACCTTCCTATTACTCTGGATCAACACTCCATTATCCCTCAACTTCACAAACATTTTTTTTTTCTGTTTATCATGTAGTAGTGGATGATACTATCAAGCTTGTAATTCTGGATAGAGTATGGCTCCTTAAACCACACTTGTATCAGTGACATAATCCCTTATAAGCTGACTCTGGAACAACATTTGTCTATGTCACTGTTTTCCACAGGAAACTCCTTCAACTTTACTCTCGGTTGAATTGTTTCTTTCATGTAAAGGCAAAGTTGGATTTTCACAAGTTCAAGATTTTGAGGTTGCATCTGGTCCTCAGGGAAATCTTCCTGATATTGTCCAACAAAGGAAATACAAAGGAAATAAAAACTATGCAATAAAAATATATATAGTTGTATGCTACATGATTAGACTATTATTCTTTGTGGGAAAAAAAATAAAGGGGTTATGTAAGGAGTAAGGTTTTTCTTCCCGCCGCTGGTCTTGTCCCACCACCACGCCAGCCCCAAATAACACACTGAGACTCTGTATTTGATATAATTCCGTTGGCCAGGTACTTGTTTCTTATCAGCTAGCTCTGTCTTAAGTATTAACCCATTTCTATTAAATATAAGGACTTCCATGTGTTCTAATCTTACCAGGAAAGGGGGCAGGCATCTCGTCTCCCCAGTCTCTCCATCTTGATTCCTCCTTACTACTTCCTCTTTCCTCCTTGTCTCCTAGTCCCTCCTCTCTTGCTTCCCTATTGGCCAACAGTGCTTTATTCATTAAACAGTTTGAGAAACACATTTACAGAATGACATCTTCTATCATCATATGGCACCCAGGTGGCTAATAAAATCTTCCACTTAAAATTTAACATAACTTAAAAAAGGGGCTTAGAAACAAAAGAACAGGGACAAGCAAGGTTTCTTGGTAACACCATTTTCTGGGTTGCACTCTGTTTTGTGTGAGACAAGCAAAAATATCTGCGGTTCCTTTAAGGGAAGATTCCTGACTCAGCATCAGTGGCAATAAACCGCAGGACTTTAAAAAAGCAGTGCTAACAATTTATTGGTGAGTAAGAAAGCTAGCAATGGCACTGGCACTGACCACATCTCCAAGCTGGCAGATGCGGCTGAATGGCAGTGTAGAGCAAGGCAGTGAACACATCTCTCAGTGCTGGTGGTAAAATAGCTGTCACCATCTTTGATAAACCGTGGCAGAAACAACTATGACTTTCATTTTAGCAATGCTGTGTTTACCAGATAAAAGACTTGTGGCTACAAAAAGATAAAGATTTACAGTAAGGACAGATTCACAAAAAAAAAAAAAAGAAAAAAAATGGTAAAGGTTTACAGTGTGTTTTAAAATATAAGTAGGCATAGGAGAAAAAAAGAATAAAATGGTTTAAAAAAAAACAAAGAAGAACGGGGTGTGGTGGCACATGCCTATAATGCCCAGGAGACAGAGGCAAGCAGATCTCTGTGATTCCAAGTAAACCTGGTAAGCAGAGTGAGTTCCGGGACATATAAGAGTTACACAGAGAAACCCTGTCTCAAAAAAATAGAAAAGAAACAGAATAATAAAAAAGCCACATAAAGATGGAGAGAATCTGCATACTGTGCGGCATTCTTTTTTCTTTGTATTGTTTGACTGCTGAGGAAAAAACAACTGTCAAAACAAATGCTGCTGAGTTAATTCAATTTATATATTTTAAAAAATGCTTTGACTCCAAAATTTAAGTTTAAGGACAAGCTCCTGAGGAAAAGGATTTCTATTTTTGTTTTCACAGAAAATAAAAAGCTGTGGATTCCTTCCAGACAAATGTGATTTGTGCAAGCCAGATTCCCTGAAACAGAGTACCAGGTGATCCTACATTCAAAACAGCTGGACAAAGCAGCCTTGCAGACTACAGCCAGAATTTCTGCATCCTCTTAGGATCCCCCATGACAGCACCCTTTACCAGCAGGAAGTAGTTTGGAAAGAACGACATCCAAATTCCTAAATATTGTTTATAAATGTTTGTTAAATGGGCTTGGTTAAAATGGGTAATTACCACAACCATTCTTTTTAAAGGTAAAAAGGGAATTATGGTACAGATATGAACATTTTGTTTTGAAATGGATTTTCATTTATTGATACAATTTAAGGTCAATTTTGTGATGTATATATTTCTCCTCTTGTTTCGATATTGTGTTTGCATTGTTCACTTAGAAATGTAATGTATAATTTAGTTCAGATTTTAGATAGTTACTTATAATAGTCAAAACTTATAGCTAGGTGAATTAGGTTTTCTAGATATATAGAGATGTATTTGAGATGAATAGGCATTCTTCAAACCTTTCAAAGACCTACAGAATATGGCATTTAAAATGGTTTAGGGTTTTTCTTGACAGTGAGAAATAACTGCTCCTGGCAACACCACCTGCATCAGAAAGAAAGCTGGACATTGAAGAAACTCGTTATGTAGTTTACTTCCAATATGGCAAGTCTAGCTATTTGGACAAGATACTGCTCTTGTCTGGACTGTTTGACTTTATGCTGTATAAACTGAACATGCAGGACGCACAGAAAAGTAACTGCTGATTCAAGATGGACATAGCTACAGAGTTCCTGCTTCATGGAAGAGTCTGCCAGAAACATTATGGCCTATGTGCTGAAGATGGAAGATTGAAGAACTTCGGGTGACTTGCCAGGCAGTGAGTTATCTCTGTCATTTCTTGAGTTTATATACTATCCTTCTATGGTCTTTGAAGGAGTTGAAGACAGATAGTTATGGTTATAGTTTTCCTTAGTTAGGATTAAAGATAAGTTACAAAACTTTGACACACAAAGATAGTATAGATGATAGAATGTTTTCTTTATGTCTTGCTAAATGTTAATGGACTAAATATTGTTAACTGTAATTATGCTGGGAGATGTCATTCTGTAAATATGTTTCTCATACTGGTTAATGAATAAAGCACTGTTGGTCAATTGGGAAGAAAGAAAGGAGGGACTAGGAAACAAGGAGGAAAAAGGAAAAAGTTAGGAGGAATCAGCATGGAGAGACCGGGGAGACCAGACACCTGCCCGACTTCCTGGTAGGTGAAACCATGTGGAAATTCATTGAAATGGATTAATACTTAAGACAGAGCTAGCTGATAAGAAACAAGTTACTGGCCAACAGCATTATATCAAATACAGAGTCTCTGTGTATTATTTTCAGCTGGTGCGGCGGCAGGACAAGTTCAGCTGCAGGATGAAAAACCATACTCCTTACAGGGTAATTTATCAGAACTTAAACCAGGCCATCAATCAGTTTCACTGAAACAAATACTGTCTTTTATCACTGACTTAGATGGTGATGAAACTCAGGGTTCTCTGGAAGAACAGAATTGACAGAATTAATATACATGGGCATTTTTTCAAGAGTGGCGTACAATCTGTGGTCCACCCTATTCCAACAAAGTTTGCCTATTAACAGAAGGTCCAGTAATTGTTCAGTCCATGACATTTCATGTTTCAGCTTCTCTTTGTTATACACTGGAAACAAGAAGAAGACTCTAATGCCATTAGAGGAATGAATTAGCCAGTGAGAACAAGGCAAAACGGGTAAAGAACAATGGTCAAGAGCTTCATTTCTTCCACTTATTTTACATAGGTTGTTGGCAGAAGATGTGGTGACACTTTCCCACCTTAAAATACTGGGATTTAAACTCAATCTCTGAAGGTCAAATTATTTAATTAAGAAAATTTTCCTCACGGATAGTCCCAGTCACTCGGGTCTTATGTAATTTCAGATGTGGTTGTCAATCAAGAATTTTCATCACAGTGGCTATGTTTCTTCCCATTGGTAAGGTGTCTAACTTCACAATGTGACACAATAAACCAATAAGTTTAAAGGAGAAAGGGGGCATGTCAATGCTAGGTAACTAACTCTGATAGAAAAGAATCCTTACTCCGTGCCTCTAGTGACAGGAATAAAGAAGAGAATCTGGGAGCTTTCAGATTAGTTGGTCTGGTTTAAATGACAGTGAACAATTAGAGATCATATCTCAAACAAAGACAAAGATGATGTTGTACAAATGAGTTGGTCCTCTAACATCACATTTGTGCTATGTGAATTATTTTGGGGTTTCTGCTTGCTGAAATAAAACAGCATAGTATTGTGCATTTACTCACAACCTTCTGGGCTCCATAGGGCTTGAATTATATGCTTAGATAGGCCCATTCCATAAATGATGAAGTTCTTGGGGGCCATACCATAGTACTAATATATCTAAAATATTTAGATATCCACTGTAACTGGATATCTAAATAGGCTCTCTTCTGGAAATATTTCCCTGCTATATGATGACAAGTCTTGACCTCTTTCCTTGACCATTTAAATAATTATGCTTCTACTTCAACCAAAACTATACCAGTGACCACTCGTGGCCTCTCAACATTGCAACCTCAGTTGCTCACTACTCCCCCTTAATGGCTTCATAATCAGTTCCATCTGAGAAATTAACAGATTACCAAGTGCATGATCCAAAACAAGGTGTAACCTTGACTACTTCTGTTCACAGAATGTATGTGGTGATCCTGAAAAAGTGGCTAAAACAGCTGGCCAAAACAGATTCATAACTTAAAATATCAAGTGGCCCAATTAAACACCTAAGGTAACTCTCATACTTCCCTCTGAAATTTTAGAATCCAGGCCTCTATCAACTTCACTCTTTACAGTACTCCTGTATTCTAAGCTCCTTCAGAAGAGCTGAACTGGACCCTGAATACTCATTGATAATGTTTGCATCTCAAAGTTCAAACATCACCATAAACCTCTCACTAACCAAAGTGATCACTTCCTGCCAGAGAAATGCTTCAGTCCTGGTTACAATTTTAGTCATAGTTGGGTTTTATGTTGAAATGACAAAGCACCAAGGTCAAAAGTAATTATGAAAGAAAACAGTTTATTCCTAATTACTTTCATGTCACTTTCAAGAACAATAACTTGACACAGATCTAGATATAGGATCTGAAGTAGAAATCATGGAAAAATGTTGCTTTCTGAGTTGCTCCTGTGTTTTAATAAGCCTGCTTTCTTATATAAATGGGGTCATCCCAAATTAATCAGTAATTAAAATTGTGCACAATCTTTCTTCATATTTATCTGGTAGAGACATTTTCTCAGTTGAGTCCTCTGTTTCCAAATGACTCTAATGTGTCAAACTGATGAACTACTACACAACACAGTGTAGAGTACACATACTCACATTCATATATATGAACATAAATACATACTTATGTGCATATATGAAAAACTCATACCCACACACTAAATTTATTAAAATGCACATTTTCCAGAAAAAATATTTTAACCTTGGTTATTATCTTTTCCTTATCAGACCACTCATAATTTGTCTGCCCAGCATTTTGTTCTTTGTTACCGAAGACTTAAGGTCTGTCCTCTACCACACAAATTAGTGCAGGAGTTTTCATTTCAATCTCATGCATATCCTCAGGACATGTGTAGACCACTACAGAATTTTTTTTTGTCCCATGATACATTAAAACTAGATATTTTTTGTGTATTTCTCATGGTATTTCTCTTTCAAACAACCAGAATATTACAATAATTACTCTACTTACAATACTCAAATTTCTGGTTCTAAGAACTGAATTTTTCCATATTTTTCCTCCAAATTGTAAATGCCTGCAAACTATATGAGTTTTCGGAACAATTACCACACTTTGTATCTATCTTAAGTGTTATCTAATTTGTATACCATACTCTAAGAAAATCAACTAAAAAAATAAATAAAAGAAAGAAGAAATTTGCTATGTGTTTCTGCAACCAGATCTTGTCATCTCCCTCTGCATTTGGATTCTAGTTCGACTCAGTGTTTAGTTATGGGTGTTTGCTTCTGTTTTTGACAGTTACTAGATGAAGGCTCCATGATGGTGGATAAGTTAGGTATTAATCTCACTATCTGAGAAGAGCATTTATGGTTGCTCAAATTGATAGTTGGCGACAGTCTTTGCAGTCTTTTAGGTCTCTAGACCTAGGTTCAGTTTTCTCTTCAAACCAATAATGTTTCCTTCTTTTATGTTCATTCTCTCTCTCTCTCTCTCTCTCTCTGTGTGTGTGTGTGTGTGTGTGTGTGTGTGTGTGTTTCTACCTCTCTTCTGTCTTCTATCCCTACCCTGACTTAATCTTCCTAGTCACAAGTGCATTTCTCTCCTCCACTTCTCTTTCTCCTAATTCTTTCTCCATTCACTGCCCCCTCACTTTCCGTGTTCTCTGAGGGACTTGTCCCTTCCCCCTTCTGTGAATGACTTTATATGAATCTCTTAGAATACACCTTGTATCCCAGTTCCTCTGGTGGTGTGAATTATAGGCTGGTGATTCTTTGCTATAGGTCTAAAATTCATATATGAGTGAATACATACCATGTTCCTCTTTTTTGTGACTGGGCTACCTCATTCTGGATGGTTTCTTCAAGTGGCTTCCACTGGCCTGAGAATTTGAAGATTCCATTACTTTTGTCTGCAGAGTAGTATTCCATTGTGTAGATGTGCCACATCTTCTTTATCCATTTTTCAGTTGAGGGGCATCTAGAGTGCTTCCAGGTTTATATATATATATATATATATATATATGTATGTATGTATGTATGTATGTATGTATATATATATATTAATGAATATAATTTCCATTTCTATATTTACAGTATTTTCTCATAGTTTATGGATGTTTTAACCATATAACATATTTATATAACTTAAAATTATTTCTTAGACTCTTTAATAATTAATTTGAAAAGAAATGATAAAGAATTTGAATACATCAGTGAGAAAATGTTAACTTAAGGGAAACAAGCAGAGGTTTCATATATTGGAAAAACAAACAAAAAACACAAAATAAAAAAACAAAAACAAAACAAACAAACAAACATAAAAAAACAACCAACCAAGCAAAACAAAAGAAAAAACTGTCATGGTAGTGGTGACTACAAATAGCCATGGTGGCTCTTAAAAGTTCCATTGATCTGAAAAATCAATTGAGACATTGTACTGTAAGCTAATCCTACAATTAATTTAATTGGGGAATATAAATTTTGATTATGTAAGCATTCAGCAAATGAGTGCATGAGAATCTCATTTTGAAAGGGATAAACAGACACAGAGGCTTTCATGAAATAGTATTTCACAAAGAATAACAAATATTATAATAGTCTATCCTGGTATTATTGTTTCTGTTATTGTCTATATCTCAGAGCAATGCATATCAACATAATTTACTGATTAGTGAAGATTATCTTCTACATGAAAGTCATTGCCTTTTTACCCTACTCAAAGGGGTATCTGTATATGTTGCATCACCATCAAGAAGCTGACAACCATTTACCAACTAACTCTCTTTAACCCTAATATGTCATACTCTTCTGAAATTCACAAGCGCTTTCACTTAAGCATGCACAATATACTCCCAAGATATGAATGTAAACAAAATCTTTAAAAGTACTTTTTAAAACACAGGGACTTGAAACTCCATAATTTCCTTTCCAACTATCCCCTTGGTGCTCACATTTCTTCTTTATGACACTTAGTTTTGCAATTTATTCAACAGTTTTACCTTAGTGCAGCTAGCTAGCTAGACTTTATGATACCTCCCTAATGGAATACTAGCAGGTTATTCAGGAATTTTCTTAAAAGTGGGAAAGCAGTATACTTTGTTGTCTGAAATTTTCAGTTATGTTAACTTTTGTTTCACTGACCCGTATTTGGAATATTTGTACTCAAATCTTTGACAACAATGATAAGTTAAAATTACTCTCTACCCATGAGAAAAAATATAGTGTTATCCTGCTTCTCATTTTTTTCTCACAATTTTATTTCTAACTTATCATGTGTCTTAAGAATTAAAAAATTAATACATGATTTATATGAATTTGAATAACTTTAAAATGTCAATATATTTTAGAATTTAATTTCATATTTAATTCTAGTTGTATTCTATCATCCAATTATATTTACACAAGTGTTTATTTCTAACTTTTCTTTATAATGAAGGATGCCATATATTTTCTGTATTGTACCTTTGCCACTTCTATTTTTTAAATTTACTTTTTATTTTTTAACTTTTCAGCAGATAATGGTTTACAAGTTTCATATTTTGAGAAGAATGTGTCATGTCATTTTTGTCAATATATATTTCAGACAATTCATTTATAAAAATAATAATAATTTCCTGCCACTGAAAGTCACATTTTATTTTTAAGCATTTTGCAAAAATTTATGTATTTGATGTTTCCCAGTTGTCTTAATTCCAGTTAATTTCTTTTTTTTTTTTCAGCTTTAAAATTTCTTTAAAGTTTTGAGTCTTGACTGCTTAATCATAATCTCAAATAATCCATGCAGTTTTGTTTCAACTCAGTACAGAACTCAAATGTTATCTAGGTATTCATTCCACTTATGAAGAACATAATTCAATTTTCCCATAACCTTTACCTAAACATCTTTAATAAATATAATCATTTAGTAAATGGAATAATTGCATATTTCTGGCAGGTCCTTATATAATTTAGATTTTTAGTTCTCTCTCTCTCTCTCTCTCTCTGTGTGTGTGTGTGTGTGTGTGTGTGTGTGTGTATTTTGCATCTCTTTATAAATTTCTCATGGCTCTATGTTAAATGTTCTTTGAAAAACTCAATTAGGACCCTGAATTCCCAGTTGTCTGATCTCTGTCCCCACCTCTGGCCATCTGTAGGAGTTCCTTGATCCTCCCAGAGATCCCCTCATCCCTGTGGGAACATCCTGAGTCCCTGCCTGACAGATCTTTGACCACCATTGCAGGACCCCTGCCTGAGGAGACACCTCATAGAGAGCTTGGACCACCCCTAGCTACAGATATAAACTTCTGACCCATCTAAGCCCATCGGGGGAGTTCCATAAATAGAAAGGGACCCCCACCTGCACCCACTGGAAGAAGCAATGGGAAGATGGCAATAGAAGAAAACACCTAACAATAGGAAGACAAGCATTAACCGCCAAAATCTAGTGACTCTACAAGAACTGAACATCCCAAAGCAGATGAAGGAGAAGAGAACGACTTAAAAAATATCTTCAAAAAATGATAGAAGCCCTCAAAGACAATGGGTGAAAACCCCTCGAAGAAATGGAAGGAAAAAACAAACAAAAAATTGGAAGAAATAAATAAATATCTTAAAGAAAGTATGGGAACCCAAGAAAAACAATTAATTGGTGAAGGAAAAAGTTCAAGACTTGGAAACTGAAATATAGACAATAAGGAAAACAAACTGAAGAAATGCAGGAAATAGAAAAATGAGTTACCATACCTAGGTCAAAGAAGAAATTAGGAAAGAAATAAAGGGCTTCCGAAAATTCAATGAGAATGAGGACAAAACATACCTGAACTTATGGGAAACCTTGAGGCATGCTATGAGGGAAGTTCATTGCATTAAGTGCCCATATGGAGAAAACAGAGGATAGTCACATTAGAGAATTAATTGACCAACTGAAAGCCTTAGTGCAAAAAGAAGCAAAATCACCCTGAAGTAGAGAACAACAGAAAAAAAAAAAAAAAAAAAAAAAAAACAGTTTGAGTACTGAAATCAATAAAGTAGAAGCCAGGAAAACTATACCAAAAAAAAAAAAAAAAAAAAAAAAAAAAAAATCAATGCAACAAAGAGTTGCATATTCAAGAAAATGAACAAAATATATAAACATTTATACAAACTACCCAAAAAAGCCGAGAGAGAGGACATGCAAATTGACAAAATTAGAAATGAAAAGGGGGACATAACAACGGGCACTAAGGAAATCCATATAGTTATCAGGTCATACTTTGAAAACCTGTACTCAACAAAATTTGAAAATTCAAAGGAAATGGACAAATTTCTGGATAACTATCACTTACCAAAATTAAATCAAGAACAAACAACTTAAATTGACCTATAACCGTTAATGAAATAGAAGCAGTCATCAAAAGCCTACCAACAGGAGAAAAAAAAAAAAAGCAAAGCCCAGAGCCATATGGCTTCAGTGCAGAAGAATTCTACCAGAAATTTAAGGAAGAGCTAATATCAATATTCCTAAAATTGTTCCAGACAATAGAAACAGAAGGTTCATTACCAAACTCTTTTTATGATGCCACAATCACCTTGGTACCCTAGCCACACAAACACACAACTAAGAAATAAAACTACAGACCAATATCCCTCATGAACATTGATGTACAAGTAATCAATAAAATACAGGCAAACCAAATCAAAGAATGCATTTGAGAAATCGTGCACCATGACCAAGGTTCATCCCTGGGTTGCAGGGATGTTTTAACATATGAAAGTGTATCAACATGATCTACTATATTAACAAACTGAAAAAGAACAAAAACACATTATCATCTCCCTAGATGCTGAAAAGGCTTCGACAAAATTCAACATCCTTTCATAGTAAATGTCTTGGAGAGACCAGAGATAACAGGAACATACCTAAACATAATAAAAGGTAAGATCAGATTGAATGGGGAGAAGCTTAAGGTGATTCCTCTAAAATCAGGAACAAGACAATGCTGCATTCTCTATTCATATCTCTGCAATACTGTATTTGAAGTTCTAGCTAAAGCAATAACAAAAGGACATCAAATGGATACAAATTGGAAAGAAGTCAAACTTTCACTATTTGCAGATGATAAGATAATTAACATAAGTGACATAAAATTACCAGGGAACTCTTACAGCCGGAAAAACACCTTCACACCTTCAGCAAACAGGCAGGATACAAGATAAAAAAAAAAAAAAAAAAAAAAAAAAAAAAAAAAAAAATCAGTAGTCCTATTTATTCAGACAACAAAGGGGCTGAGGAAGAAATCAGAGAAACATCATCCTTCACAATAGCCACAAACAACATAAAGTATCTTGGGGTAACACCAAACAAGTGGAAGACATATATATTAAGAACTCTGTGTCTTTTAAGAAAAAAAAAATAAGATACCAGTAAATGGAAAGATCTCCTATGTCTTTGGATAGCTAGGATCAACAGAGTAAAAATGGCAATCTTGCCAAAAGCCATGTACAGATTCAATGCAATCCCCATTAAAATTGCAGCACAATTCCTCACTGGTCTTGAAAGGATAATCAACCCTATATGGAAAAACAAAAGACCCAGGATAGCCAAAACAGCCCTGTACAACAAAGGAACTTCAGGAGACATCACCATCCCCGACTTTAAGCTATAGTACAGAGCTATAGTCCTGAACACATTCCTGTATTGGCACAAAAAATAGACAAGTAGAACAATGGAATCTAATCAAAATACTTGATATTAACCCATACACCTACGAACACCTGATTTTTAACAAAAGAGCTAAAAGTATGCAATGTCAGGAGGAAAGAATCTTCAACAAATGGTGCTGGTATGTAGCAGACTACAGACAGATCCATGTCTATTGCCACACTTAAAACTCATGTCTGAATGGATCAAAGACTTCAACCTAAATCCAGCCACACTGATTCTCTTGGAAGAGACATTGGGAGGTAACCTTGGCCAAATTGGTACTGGAGACAGCTTCCTGAACATAAGTCCAGTAGCACAGACACAGACACAGAGATCAACAATAAATGGGACCTCCTCAAAATTAGAAGCTTCTTTAAGGCAAAGCACACAGTGGACAAGACCAAAGGCCAGCCCACAGACTGGGAAAAGATTTTCACCAATCCTACATCTGGCAAAGGGCTGATCTCCAAAATACACAATGAACCCAAGAAACTAGTCAACAAACACCAAATAACCCTATTAAAAAATTGGATACAGACCTGAATAGAGAACTCTCAATAGAGGAAATCAAAAAGGCTGAAAGATACTTAAGAAAGTGCTTAATATCCTTAGCTATCAGTGAAATGCAAATCAAAACAACTTTGAGATACCATCTTGCTCCTGCCAGAATGGCTAAAATTGGATAATCAATGACAACTTATGTTGGAGATGGTATGGAGAAAGGGGAACATTCCTCCAGTGTTTGTGTGAGTGCAAACTTGTGCAGCCATTTTGGACATCATATGGTGGTTCCTCAGGAATATGGGAATCAGTCTACTATAGGACTCAGCAATCCCCCTCTTAGGCATATACCCAAATGATCCACATTCATACAACAAAGAAATGTGTTCTACTATGTTCATAGCAGCCTTATTTGTAATAGCAAGAACCTGGAAGCAACCTAGATGCCCCTCAACTGAAGAATGGATAAAGAACATGTGGCACATTTACACAATGGAATACTACTCTGCGGAAAATAAACAATGAAATCTTGAAATTTGCAGGCAAGTGGATGGCACTTGAAGAAACCATCCTGAATGAGGTACCCCAGTCACAAAAAGGGAAACATGGTTTGAACTCACTCCTTTTTGGATTTTATTCATAGAGCAAATGATCCCCAGCCTACAGTCCATACCGCCAGAGAAACTAGGATACAAGGAGGATTCTAAGAGACTCATATAAAGTCCCTCACAGAAGGGGAAATGGGCATGATCTCCAGAACATATGGGGTGTGGACGGGGGCAGCGAGTGTAAAGTGAATTGGGAGAAAGAGAAGGGGAGGATAGGAAAACATGTGAGACTAGGAAGAATGAGTCAGGGGAAAAATAGATGAGAAAAAAAGAGATAGAGAGACAGACCATAAAAGAGAGAGCCATTACAGGTTTGAAAAGAAAACTTAACCTAGAGAAATGGCCAGAGATCTGCAAGATTGACCCCAACTAACAATTTGAGCAACAGTGGAAAGGCTATCATAAATGTTCTTCTCTTATAATTAGACTAAAGACCAACTTATCCACCATCATGGAGCCCTCATCTAGTAGCTGATGGAAACAGAAGCATAAACCCACAACTAAACACTGAGCCAAAGTGGAATCCAGATACGGAGAGAGAGGACAATACCAGGTTGTAGCAACACATAGAGACAGCTGACATAAACAAGGAGATGCTGATGGGCCCTCAGACTGATAGCTGGGAATCCAGCATGGGACTGACTCAGACCCCTGAACTTGGGTCTTAGCTAGAAGGCCTGAGCAGTCTAAGGGACCTCTGACAGTGAAACCAGGTGTTTTCTTTGTGCTCAAAAAGACTTCGGGGGCACACATGCAGTGATACTCCCTTATCCTAGAGACAGGAGAAAAGGCCTAGTCCCTATTAATATTTAATAAAGATCA
This sequence comes from Phodopus roborovskii, assembly GCF_943737965.1. Classification (NCBI taxonomy): domain Eukaryota; kingdom Metazoa; phylum Chordata; class Mammalia; order Rodentia; family Cricetidae; genus Phodopus; species Phodopus roborovskii. The sequence continues at coordinate 28,602,719 of NW_026126410.1, forward strand.
GAAGAAACAAATAGGCCAAATAGATGTTTATTCAGGGAGAAATAATCACAACATAGACAGATGATCACCAACAGGTTCCTGGTCCCAAGGATGCCTCAAGTTGTTCTCCTGTCCCCGTGCTGCCAGCAAGAGAGCTTTCTGAGCCCCCTCCTCAGCCTTAGTTCCCCCAGGTCACATCTGGCCCTGTCTCCACCCCCAATTTGTGTGGTCAATGCCACAGGTGTGGACAAGGTGAATATCTCACAATAAGTCCCTACTCTAAATGATTTGACAGATTTAGATGACTCCTCCTTGAAGGCATCACCCTACATGTGGAGTGGGGGGGTGGGATTGGAGGGTGTTCGGGGGGCATGAAAGTGTGGGAGAGAAAGAAATAGGGAGTGAAAGAGTGAAGGAGAGAGAACTGGGATCAATATGTAGAATAAAAATAAAAAATATGAATTATATAAAAAAATTTAAAAATGAAAGAAAAACTTAATATGGTAGGGTTTCTGATGGGGAAAGTTCTGTTGTATGTATGTGTATGTCTTATTGTTTGATGACTAAAACACTGTTTGGCAAGGCAGAAAGTGATTTAGCATGGCAGATTCTGCCACTAGTTAACCATAGATGTCTGGAGGTTTGTACAGATAGGCCAAAAGTGACATAGCTGGACAGAATCAGAATATAAACAGTAACAAACAGGAAAACACTCTCTTCTCTATAGAGATGTAGAAGGTGAAGTAGATGCTGTTCCAGCATTCTTGGGAATCCAAGACCTCAAGGAAATGAAATACTTAGGTTAATAGAAAGATATGTTAATAGTTAAGTCAGACCCAACCATAGACAATGGCCAACAGGTTTTGTTTTTGTTTTTGTTTTTTTTAAATTTATCTCTGTGTATTATTTGGGGCTGATATGGCACTGGGAAGAGGATGGTGGAAAGGTACTAGTATCGGCCATATATTTATATGATTCCAAAGTAAAACTACGTACACACACACACACACACACACACACACACACATTAAAAATTGTAGAAAAGATCAAAAGCTATTCAGTGATTAACAAATATATTTGTGGCATCTTTTAAGGGTGAGTCCAATTCCCTTTTTAGTTTATTTATTCTTAATTTCTAAAAAAAATAAATATGAAAAAACATAAATGTTAAGTAAAGCATGTTTTATTGTGTGTGTTTTGCACTTGAAAACATCCAGCAACTTCAGAGAAGAGCTTAATATTTCACCCAATGCTGTTCTCATATAAAGATAAAATCTCTTTACCTTTCACATCTGTATACCACACAAAAGAATAATGGCAGGAAAGAAAAAACAAATTGTTTTGCATTGACCCAAGCTTGATCTTTTGTTAGCAATCTCTCTTGGGTTCTCAACAGTGAATTGTTACCTTTAAGAACATTATCCTTCAAAATACTTCAACTGTCTTTTTTTTTTTTATTTTTGTTTCACTTCAGAAAAATGCATGACCCAACTGACAGTAATAAAACAAAATCTGTAAAATGATCAGTGCCTATTTGATCATAAGAAAAAAATTGCATTAGCTGGATGCTGACTTGGGAGATATAATTTATCATTCATCTTGAAAGGTTAAAAACTGGCGATTTATATAAATGTGAACCAAGAAATATTTGTTGAGAAATTCATAACAAAATCCAATTCTACTTCCTCTGTACATGTTATAAAAAATGAAAGAGTAATATATTTAAATATCAGTAGAGTAAGAAACATTCTTAAAGACAAGATACTTCTTTTTAATTTATGATTTAAACCATCATAAGGAAACAACTTAGCAAATTTTCCTTCTGAACATGATGATGCTTTGAATTCCAGATTCTGATTACTTGTGGTTTAAGATTTTTATTTTTAGTATATATTTAAGTTAATGAGAATTCCATATATGCATAAAATGAGGTTTGACTATGTTCACCCCCAAACTTCCCCATAATTCTTTCCAATGAAATTCTTCCACTTCTCCAAATATACTGTCATTTCTTTATGCATGACTCATGAATTCCATTCAGTGTTGACTCCATATTCGTGTGTGTATTGCCATTCCTAGAATATGGTTGTTTGGTCAGGAATTTCTATTCGTATAAAGCCATGGCGATGAAGATGAATTTGTTAAGTTACATTTAAAATAGCAACAGCAGTTAAATTACACATGTCAAGCTTAAGCCTTGATACTAAGTTGACCTGGAAACTCAAATTCACCTTAATGAAAGTAGTCACAAAACAGCTTTTTCTCACTGCTGATCACAAAGGGCAGTTACTCCATCCAAGAGTCCTAAGTAGTTGTCTCAGTTTGGCAATACACATCTGCTCACCAGTGTGATAGTGACAAAAATGTTAAGAGGATATAAAACTGTTTCCTGTTCTGATTTCTTTATTAGTCCACTGGAGGAAACTATGAATATAGATAACAATCCATACCCATTGAGCTCATGGTCCTCATGGTAGATCTATTAGTATTATTTTCTTACTGGATTAAATTTGAAACATTCTTATGAATTTGTATCTGTTTCTACACAGAGGGCGGTACTCAAGCATCATCAGACAACATAATTTGCACAGTATGTTGTGCAGAAACTAACAAACAGTTGGAGTGCAGAATGTTAGTGTCTCCATGGGTACTCTAATGTATTTGTGTCTGAATGTTAATGTGTGACATATTGGTGAATCTTGAAACACTAGCCTTTTTCTGAATGTATGGATTGAACCCTTTATTGTAGGATATGCCATCACTCATGACAGAAATATGGTTAGGTTGCCCTAGTTTACCCATGTGTAAATGAGAACTGAACAAAGCTTGTGAACAAGCATCTGTGGATCAGTGTTCACTGTCACTTTTAATCACTTAGTAAAATTGCTAGAGCACAGCATGGAATTGTTTAGGATTATATGTGTACAGTATGTTCTTCATAAAATCAATAATTTCTTTTGTTACAGATCATTGTGCAATACCTTTAAAATACAGTAGATAAGGTTTTTATGCCCTGTATTTTCTTTTCTGTGGAGTGAATCCAGATCATTCTGATTACCAGCTTCTTAGTGTCTTAAGTTATATAAGCAGCTTGCACTGAAATCACAAAATGATTATCTGAGTTATACAAGTAAGTATAATCTTAGCCATGATAAAATGTAAAAAAATGAATAATGTGATGTAATATGATTATTGCTCAATATTATGTCCTATTCATTGTCTCCAAATGAATGTATCATTGTAATTCTCTGTGGGGTAAGTGTTTTATATGTTTTTACTTAGTAAGCTGAAGTTCACTGTAAATTTGTATACCTCATGTACATTTCCAAAACATTTCTACCTTCTGTTACTAACTTAATATGTCAGATACATATAGGGATTGAAATTAGCATTGTGTACCTTCCTAAAATTTGCCTTCCATTTCCTAACAATCTATCCCCTTCGCTAACATTTTCTTTTCCACTTTTGACATATATATGCTGTATTTTCCCTTCTCCACTACACTTCCTAAGATAGGGCTTTTTTAGTTTCCAGGCTTCTCCCAGTATAGCAGTTTAAACACATCAATCATTTCACATAAAACTTCACTCTGAAAGCTATAGTTTTTATCTAGAAGACCCTGTTCAGGACCCACAAAACCCAAAATACAAGCTATAATAGCAAAGAGAAAAAGGGTCAGAATAACAAAGTGAAAGTAGATAATAGAACCACATTCATATAGGGCAAAGATTTTGAGTATTGTCAAATATAAGTTAAACTGTCTATGAACACTATATGAAGATTAATAAAGTAAAAATCATGATCATAATATCATATGTATGATCTCAAAATATCAGTGGTCACCTGCACAAGACAATATTGAACCTGTCAGAATTCCAGCACTGGTTTGAGGGCCACACAAAGCCACTACAATTAACTGAGGAGCTTTGAGAAGGTGACGGCAACTGGGAAAGGGATACTCCACTGTATTTAGGATATATATATATATATATATATATATATATATATATATATATATATATTAGGATGGCCCTATACTCCAGAAATTACTAATAGCGCTAATGAAGCTGGGGGAGAGATGTGGGTGTTAGAGGGTCATGAATGTTATATATCCTAAATATTTTGCATTTCCTTGTGCAAAGATAAAAGGTTTTCTTTTTTGTTTTGTTTTTGATGTTTCTTTTTATTTGTTTTATATATAATGCCTAAAAATCTAAAGCTAAATTAATGTCATATTTGACTTTATAATTTTAGATTAGGGTCTTAAAAGAAGAAATGACCCCTAAATTATTTTTGCCAAAATTTTGGTGTAAAACAAAATATAGTAGAATCTTTGATCTTAAAGACAATCTGCCAGTAAGTATTTCCTAAAATGTTTCTAAATTTGTTAAAATCTCCTTCACATAGAATGCCATCCTTCATGTAATTTAAAATAGCCTATGTAAATTTGGTTTGGAGTTTGAACAGTATCCATAGAAAATGTAAAATTCTTGAAGTCTTCCTTTTCTTCAACATTTAGAAATAAGTAACATTTGATTCATTCTCACAATGATCCCAGCACTCTTTAGCTCTAATTCACTTCTGTGAAATCTTAAATACTTTTCTTTGCATCTTAGATAACAAATTTCAATAAATGAAGTGTTCATCATTGTATCTATCTCAAAATCAAAATTAATTTCATTTTAGCGATATATGTGTAATTTAGGCATATAAGAGTTGCAATATTCATGCAAAAACAATAACTTAGAATTTATGGTAAACAGTTAGTTATATTTTATAGAGTTTTACTTATGTATCTTACAGGTCTTTCCCAAAATGGCTAAAATAAATACACAGAATTCTTATTAAGCAAATTATTCATCTGATAATCCATACTTATGTCTCCTATGTTATACAAGGCTTTCTATTTTGTATTTACTAAATTTTAAATATAAAAACAAACATGACAGAAGACAGGTAAAATTCTGCAAACATGATAGCATACACATATGCATACTAAAATGCAATGGAGATCTTTAAAAGACATGGAATTTTATTACTAAAAGTTCATGAAAAGGATACTTTTCCTAAGTAATGATTCACTGAACAAACACAGATAATATGGCACTAGGTAACTATGAGCCTCTATAGCTTTTATTTTTTTTACTGATAATTGAAATTTGATTTCATAAAAGTTTCACATGTCACAAACATCCTTTGACTTAGTTCAACCATCTGCACTGTAAATCGATCTCATTATGTATGTCTTGTGGGTCATAGAACAAGTGCCTTTACTATGGTCAGAATTTTCTGAACTCTCATCTACATTTTATTAATGTCTACAAAAAGTAGCATATTGCATGTTAACATATGAACTGGTGAAGGAATTCAGAGGAAATAAATCTTTTACCAAAAAGTTAAAAGGAAGCTATTAAAGTCATTCACAATCTCCTATTCACAACTTATGTTAATATGATTTTATTAATTAATTCCATCATCCATTCATCATTTATTCATTGAAGAAATCATGACCTTGGAGGAAGGCACAAAGTATATATTTACAAACCATTTCCATGTCTAAACCTCATGGGGTATTGCTGAAGAGGGGAAAGAAAAATTTTAAGTGCCAGAGAGTTATTGTGTGTGTTGTTAGAGTATCTCCTAGCAATATCAGAAGCTCTAACCATAAACTCTCACCAAAACAGATGCCAAAGTCTTCTCAACAGTAAGAAATATTGATAACTGAGGAAAGTTGGGTGAAGGTCTATAGGAGCCCTTCTGCAGGAGACAGTCCATAAATTGTTATTCAGGGACAAATTTTCAGTCCTAAAAGCATACATAAGTATTAATCACAATTGTTAAACACTTCTTAGTGCCATCTACTCCCATAATAATAATGTTGATAAATATGTTGAGTATGTCTATTTTTGATAATCCTCCTCACTGTTTAATTTTTTAAGTACAAAGAACAATTGAAAATATAGCAATCATACTAAAATAAACTTTTTCTATATTGTTTAAAATATTCTATTATTTGTACTATAAACAAAAGAATGTAGCATTCTTTTTTGTTTTGCTCCATGAATTCAAAATATTTCTGAACATGCCAGTATTTTTAATATGCTATTATTTATGACATATTTTATTTATTACATCATGTACCCATGTATTGTTTCATATGTTTAACTGTGTACTTTTCTTGTATACTGTTTACTTTTCATTTATTACCATGTTTTTATTACATAAATATCAGTTCTAACTTATAAAAATAATGCCTGCATATAATTGTAATTTCACTGACTCTGTAGTCTTGATTTCTCTCTCCTTGACATATCTCCCTATTTATATGAATCTCAATGTGTCTATCTTAAGATAGTTCTAGATAGACCTCGCTATAGTTCCCAGTGATTGAGATTGACAGTAAAATGCATTCAATCATCTTAAAGAGACACCTTCAGTTTATCTTCAGTTACTATTTTTTTTTTTTATGTTTTCATACTCAGGTTTCCTTAGATCCAAGCAAAAGCTTATATGATTGATCCTAAAGATCAAAACAATTTGGCGTGCATTTTACAAACACCTTGATTATTTAGGCAGTCGGTGTTGGAATAAAGCAAATGCATTATTATTTTCTTGAAATATGATAGATGTGTAAAATTATTTAAAAGACTAAGGTGTTCCTCGGAGTGTGCTTTCATCTTGGTATGTGAGAGTTCAGGGAATCTTTCAATTCTAGTTTAAAATGTCATTGGAGTCCTGACATATTTGAAACTGGGAGCACAGGTAAGAAAGTACAATACAATGAAAAAGCAATGCCAAGACAAATTAATACAATGAGGTAGACTTGTATTACATTGATTAAATGCTTCTTTATTACCCTGAAGAAAGATTAGTCTTAAGTTCATGGTGTGTATATTTGTTTACATTGAAAGGTACCTAATAATCAGCTATTACCAACTAATAATTACAATGCTGCTGCTGTTATTGCTGATGATGCTACTGGTGATGATGGTGATAATATCTTGGGTTTCCTTTGAGGCATGTGTTTATATATATATATGTATATATATATATATATATATATATAAATATATATGGCTACTAATATATCATACACAGGTATCACTTGGTTGGTGGTTCCCACCATGTAAACTTTGTTTCCAATCAGAAACAATCAGATTGAAATAATACAATATTTCATATAAAAAAACAATTTCATAATATAGTTAGTTATTTAAATAAGTTAATTTATTACAATTCTATTAAAGCCCATATTTATTAATATTAAAATATGCTTGTCTTTCATGTAAAGTTCTTTCCTCTGTTCCTGTGTCCATGTGATATTATGGTTGACTTGTACATCAGAAAATATTTTAATTCATATGAAAATATTATTTAGGAGTTATCTGCTTTATAAACAGAAGTTGATGCTATAATTACAAGCCTTTCGAAATAGCTTTTCCAATCATCACTTGAAAATTTTATCTACCAGTAACCACAGAGGACTCAAGGTTGAAAAACAGTGAAATAAATTGTGATATCCAAATTTTAATTTCAAATAAATCAAAATATTCTGAATAAAATAATCAAAATGTTATTATTGTAGCTTTATATTACAAGCGTAGAGATCAGTCTTTGAAATTAAAATAAAATTGAGTTCATTAATTCAAATTATGTTTTCTTTCTTCTTAATAGTATTGGTTCACTAATATTCATGACATAAGAATACAGGTTTATCATTTAGCCAAATACCTTCTTAAAATACTCTACCGAAAATATACATATTCTATTGATGGGAGATGCCATTATGTATATATGTTTTTCATACTGGTTAATAATAAAGCACTGTTGGCCAATAGGAAAGGAAGATAGGAGGGACTAGGAGACAAGGAGGAAATAGGAAGTAGTAAGGAGGAGTCAAGATGGAGAGTCTGGAGAAAGCAGTATGCCGGCCGGCTCCCCGGTAAGAGAAATACATAGATCAGCAGAAATGGGTTAATAATTAAGGCAGAGCTAGCCGATAAGAAACAAGTAACCGGGTCAACAGAATTATATCTAATACAGAGTCTCAGTGTGTTATTTGGGGCTGGCACGGTGGCAGGCGAAGACTAGGCGCCCGTGGGAAAACCGTACTCCTTACAAATGGTGCCCAATGTGGCTTGCAAATGATATACTATGATTTTACTAATTAAAAATTACTATTAATATAATACTACTTCATTTGAAAAAAGCCAAATTTTAGTGATTAAAAAGTAGTGTGTGATAAAGTTCTATTATAGAAAGAAAAATATCTGTAGGGAGGGTGAAGCCTTCCATGGGGAGTCTTCAAAATCTGTCATATCATTTGGAGCAGGGATCAGGCCCTCCCTATGTGTCTAGGCACAAGGAGTATCCCTCTATGTGAATGGGCTCCCAAAGTCCATTCATATCCTAAGGATACATACTGATTCACTATCAGAGGCCCTATAGACTGCCCAGTCCTCCCAACTAACACCACATTCAGGGATCTGGGGCGGTTTTATACTGGTTTCCAAGATATGAGACAGGAGTTCATGAGCTCCCCCTTGTTCAAGTCAGCAGTTTCTGTAGGTTTCTCCAGCCTGGTCTTGACCCCATTGCTCATTAATCCTCCCTATCTACAACTGGATTCCAAGAGTTCTGCTCAGTGCTGAGCTTTGGGTATCTGCTTCTGCTTCCATCAGCTACTGGATGAGGGATCTAGGATAGAATATAAGGTAGTCATCAGTCTCATTATCATGGAAAGTTATTTAAAGCAGCCTCTCCTTTTTTGCTTAGATTGTTTGTTGGGGTCATTTCTGTATATCTCTGGGCATTTCACTAGTGCTAGATTTCTCTTAAAACCTATAATGGCTCCCTGTATTATGGTATCTACTATCCAAACAGTCAGAAAAGCTAGAAAACAAAGAAAAAAATTTTACATGTTGAGCAACCGTGGAAAGGCTACCATAAATGCCCTTCCTGGATAGTGAGATCAACAACTAACTTATCCATTTAGCCATCATCTAATACCTGTTGGAAACAGAAGCAAACACCCATACCCAAACACTGAGTCAAACTAGAATCCAGTTGCAGAAGGAAAGGACGAGGCCAAATTGCAGAAACACATAGAGACAGCTGACCTGAACAAGGAGGAGCTAATGACTACCCCCCAGACTGATAGCTGGGAATCCAGCATGGGACTGACTGAGACCCCCTCAATATGGGTCTCAGCCAGAAGGACTGAGCAGTCTAAGGGACCTCAGAGAGTGGAACCAGGATATAGCCCTGGTGCACAAAAGGACCTTGTGAACACATCCCACATGGAGGGATACTGCCTTAACATAGAAACAGGAGAGAAGTCCTAGTCCCTACTACAAATGACCTGACAGTCCTACATGATCACACCTGGATGGCATTGCCCTACACATGTTTGTGGGTTTTGTGTGTACAAGTACAGGAATATAGGCTTAATGTTAATGCTGGTAAAATTTTATTCTCTTGAGTATCTTTTTAAAGAAAAATAATCCTGTATTAGTTGCTTATTCTTTGATTTGTGTGTTAGCTAAGGTTGTAACAGAAAATGTCAAATGACTTGCATTTTTCTTTCTTGTTGAAAGCTTTTTCATGCGGAAAGTTGTCTTACATTGTGTCAAAAGAATAAGCTGTCAGATTGTTAATGTTTAATACATTCCTAGAATAACTGCCATGTTCTATACTAATTTGACCTTTTCAGAGCTCTGAATTTGATTGGATGGACACTTCTTTCCTATTTAAAAACTGAAACCCCTGTTGGGAAGAGCAAGAATGACCATCTGTTGAAATTCAGAATACTAAAAAGGTTAAAGTACACAACCAAAGACTCCTGAGTATACTTTATAATTACATTTTGCCACCTTATTTCCTGTCAAACAGTGTGGCAACTGCAGATGATGGCATGAAATCAATTTTCATTATTCAGAAAGAAAACATATATAAAGTGTGTATAATTTAATGTCAAGTGTTCTGTGGAAGCCAATAGAAAAAATTATCTTAGTTTTGCTATGATGTCATTGTTTCTATAGTGTGGACAATCTAGTAAAAAGAATTTCAGAGCAATACAAAGAGGCTCAATATAATTAGTGCATCTATATTGGGCTACCAGATTACTATGAATATCTGCCCTTCATCTAATCTAAGATGTTAAAAATTATTCATACTCAAATTATAACTATACATAGCAATCATCTACTTCTAATATATTGGTAAATTCAGAGTAATGACTCCTAAACATCTGACATAGAAGAAGCAAGGTTTCATGTCTGTGACTGTGGATCTATTAAATTGTAAGAGATCACCAGCCTATGAAAGGTCCTAGAGTCAAGTCCTAAAATCCAAAAGACAGTAACAGAAACATAAACAAGAGAGGCCAACATTATGCTATGATATAATAGCTGATATTTTTTTTGAGACAGGGTCTCACTATGTAGTCCTGCTTGGCCTGAAACTCACTATGTAGACCAGGATGACCTACAACCCATACCATTCTGCCTTCTTCAGCATCCTGAGTTCTGGAAATGAAAGAATCCTAACTTCTTAATATTACTATTTTCTATTTTCAATTGTATAATTAACTGTCATTCAAACAATTATAAATATTGTATAGGTTTGATACCTATAAATGTTGGAGATATGGATAGGGGTGTACAGTGAGTGAGGCAAGCAAGGTGGGGTAGGAGGAAGGGTGTGAGAGACCATTACTTGGAATTTAAAATGAAATTTAAAATAATAAAAGAAAAAACTAGTTAATAGGATTGTTTCCATCAATTAAATACACATTAAGCACTGTATAAATTCATCCATAAATGATACATTAGACATTATTATGTCTCTAAAAAATTTAAAAATAAGAAATATGGAATAAATTAAGCAAATACTTAAACACTTGTTTTGTTCAAGGTGTTAATCATTGGTACTTAATGACATGGCTAAAAGAGAAGAGAACCATGATAAGCTCTGTGAAGGAAGCAAAATTGCTGATGTGAGATGCTGGATTAATATAGACACAGTTCTTAGGAGCTATGACATCCTTCACCAGAGAGATTACAGAATGCAACAAATAATACTAAATTAAAAAAATAATGTAGATCAAGAACTCATATATAAAACTCATTTGTATCTATACAAAAACATAAATGTATTTCTATTTTATATAATCTGTAAATATTCACTGCTGGAAGCCTTGCTCCAGATGGGTTCAAGGACCCAGTAGGGATGTGTGGAGTGTTCAAGCAAATGGCCCCAAATAATGTAAACTACTTTTATTTATAAAATTTCAATGGTTTGCATAAACAGTTTTACAACCATTTTTCATTTCCTGAATTTCAACTTGTATCCTGTCTCTTTTTCCTTCAACACCCAAACTCTTCCACAAGTAGCAATTACCCTTTTGACCTATACCTCTACTGTTCGTCAGAAGCATGAGGAGTTCTTCAGGCTACAAAGAAATTTTAAGTAGGCACACCTACAAGTAAACAACGTGCCCCCTTGGCAGTACATGCAGGATAAGACACATTCTTTTCTCTTGTTATTATTTATGTCTTGTGGAGTCTGGTTCCCATGGTCAATTCACCAGTCAATACTGGATCAATCTAGTCTACATCTTGAATTGTTCTATCCCCTCTGGAGATGTACCATTCCTCTATCCTCTAGGTAACATAATCTGGAAATTTATCTTGAATAGTTGTCACTACTCATTCCTTGTTCTTATTTCTATCTTCCTTAATTTCTTTGGATATTCAAATGTTTATGAGAAACGAGGGAACAGTGGATTTCTTGATTCAGCTTCATTCCCTGCTCCTTATTTGTTCTCATTAACTTCTGATATCATCTATTTAATAGCATTTCTTTAAATCACGGTTGGTTAAATACTAGTCCCCAGAACAGTTATGCAAATATATATCATTAAGGTTCATAACCTTTTGTGACTCCTTCAGGCCAGCACTATGGCTAGTATAATGAAAGCAAGGAAAGTAGGTAGCAAACATGCTCCTGGGGTTATAACCAGAATTATGCAGCAAACTGTCCACAGGTTCTTGTCAGCTTGATCAGTGTCTCTGGGATTCTTGCCACAAGCTACTCTGTGCTATTCGCAGGAATTGTTCACAGAACTCACAGGTCTCCAGTCACCTCAAATTTAATACAAGTATGTACAGGAGCTCTCTATAGTGCCTTTAACATGTTTATCAATTTTCTGTCCTTATTTGTCAATTTTGTAGCTATTTTTACTTTACCACAATAATTAACCCCAAAACAAGACTTCAAATTGATTGTGTATAGTACAATAAAATGGATTCATGGATCTTTTCACCTGAGATACCTGTAGACAGATGTTTTTCAATTCCCAAGAGGAGGAGGTATTAAAATTCAGGAATCAAGTGTAAGGAAAGTAATGTTTTTCTGTATTTCTCACTGTGCATTGCAAATATTTGAAATCTGCATACAGAAGTTATCCCCATCTTATATAACACTGCACTAAAATATTCCTTATTGTAGTACAGTATGTCCATTTTACAGTTCCAGCAATATTTCACAATTAATAATGTGAAGATAATTTTTTTTTACATTTTGAGTACTTAGAAACTGAAGATATATGCTATTTTGAAGTATATGACAATGGATGGAATTGTTCCAGAAAAGTAAAACTTATAAATGGAAAAAGAAATTTAAAGTACAATCTAAAGATTGTCTTAGTATTGAGGTATATAGCAATAAATACAATGGAGAAGTGTTGCAAAATATATCTTGGGATTATGATGATAAGTCACTATTGTTGAGATTATCAAATATAGAAACTGTAGTGTATGTGAGTACATTATATCAAAGGAGAAAAATCAACACTAATCGGATGTAGGGTTATACCCTAAAAGCTATAACAATGACTACCCAAGAAGGTATGAGCATGGGTGTAATACTTGTTTGAACATTGTGGAAATAGCAAACTATTTCCTGATTAGATATGAGTCCTGAACATGTACATGTCAGAATTACAAAAGTAATAACCCTAAAAACCCTAAAATTTCAGTTTGCTAAATAGACATAGTATTAAATTTACCCTAATTTTTTTATCATATGCACAAGTTAGTGTGTAAATTAACCATCATATGAGAACATTCCATATGCAGAAGGTAGTAGTGACCCACATACAGAGTATGAGAAACTGAAATGTCAAGAGCGAAAATGACATCTATGTTACATACTCAGGATGACAGTGAAATGGACAGTGACTCTCCCACATGTTCCAGCTGCTAAAGCAGTATATCTCTGCTTTTTCCAAAAAATGTTTGTGAGGTTTTCCTGGAATTTTTTCGTTTGAATATACATCATGTCAGTTAGTAATTCTGTCTCACATAACCATTTACTTAAGATAAAATATTTTGATGCATTTCCCTTGTATTTGAGAAGTTTTCTAATATTTTGAAGATTTTTTCTCTATATTGTTATAATTCTTACTACCTCATTTCATCATTCAGTATTTGTACCATATATTTAAGTAGATACATAAGTAGCTATCATGAATTTGTCTGTATGTCCTAAGCTGTAAATGTTTATTACATTGTTATGCATGCCTTAATGCCATTGATTTTAGATGTTCAAGATGAAGCAAACATTGACTACTGTGCCCTGAATTCATACAAAAACGAGCAATGAGCATCAAAGGTACCTATACCAAGATATCCAAAACTAACTCACAAATTATATGTAGAACTGAGATGATTTGGTGTTTCATTTAGGGTGTTATCTCTGCAATGACACCATGGAAATACTTACAAAGGAAAACATTTAATTGGGACTGGCTTAGTTTTGAGTTTTAGCACATTATTGCTATGGTGGGAATCCTGGTGGTATCAAGCAGTAACTGTGCTAGAAAGGTAGCTAAGAGTTCAACATCGGGGTGTACAGGCTTGACCTACTGAAACCTCAAAAAGCCTTCCCACACTGATACTTCCTCAAACAGGCCATAAATACTCCAACAAGTCCACACCTCCTAATAGTAATATTCTCTGGGGGCCAATTTCCTTCAATCACCACAGTGTGGCATATAATATGGTAAAAAAAAATGTTGCTTTGACATATATTGGCAATAGAATTAATGAGATATTGTAAATTTAATAGTAACTAAGCAGGACTGACTGTGATGAGGATCTGCAAATATGCAGAACAGTGATTATTTAAAAGGACATAGAGAGAAGAGTTAGGAGGCAAGTAATGTGTATCTCTGCTTACCTTGTCCTCATACAAATATTCATGTTATATTCCCATAAATGTTCTTCTCCACTGTCTATATATATATATATGCATATGACTAAATACATGATTCCACAAGATGTAGATAAAAATCATTTTATTGGAGACAACATAATAGAATTGATAACTAGATTCTATCTATCTCTAGCAAATTATTTGTCTGCCATATATTCATGTAATCAGCACTGATATTACAATTTCCCAGTATATCAGAATGTTCTTTACTTTGTGCAATGAATTCACTTAGCTCCTTCACAACTGCTGCCATAATATTTGAAACAGCAGACACCTTAAATTGCCATCTATGGATCAATACCTCATCCTACAACACCTGATTTCTAAGCAGTGGCCCTGTGGTATGTTTTGAGTGGCATGGTGTTTGGTTTATTTCCAGAAGCAATTAGTCTAGAAATGTTTGTACAACTAAGAAAGCAATTATCTAGGACGCACACACCAACTATTTTTGGTAAACTGCTTATGAAGCATTGTAAAATAATAACAGCAAAATATAAAACAAGAGTTCATTTTTCATAAATTTTAACATTTCATTAATTCATTTAATTTTATTCATATTTAGATGTTATATCTTAGTTAAAAACATAAAATATCCTCATATTATTTCAAAATACAGATGTCATATAAAATTTTTAAAGGATGGACACACAATTACATTATCTAATCTAAATATTGACAATATATTTATTATTACAATTTATTTGATGAATTTGAGAAGACTGATTGGAGAAAATATGATTTAAATAAATTTTTACTCCAAATTAAATTATCATTTTAACAATGCAATGTAAGTCTTTAAGTGTTTTCTAGAAATACTACATTTAAATAGAGTTAATGCCTAAACTATCATATGAATTACAAATTGTAAATTATGTTGAGTATAACCTAATTATTTAACATTGTATAAACAACATCTTGCATATATCTGGCAATAAGTAACATTATTACATGGTTTGATATTTTAGAATAAATTATGTTGTGTGGTTTATATTTTGGCTTTTTTAATGCATCCTTGTTCCTGTGCCTCCAATCACCATATGCATACCAATCCTAGTGTTTTGCTTGACTTGCTTAGAAAAATATTTTTATTGTAAGAAAACCATTTCAACAAATAAACAATTTTGCATCTTTTGACAATGTCAAAATTTATGGGATTACTATATGGTAATGGTGGTTTCATTGGAAGATATTTCCCAAATAATTCTGACTTGCTTGGCATCTGTAGCACAGGCAGACACAGATTCTTTTTTTCCCATGTGAGTCATTAACATTACCTATTATATCCCATAATATACATTACAAAATAAATTTTATCTAATTATCATCTATCTTTATATTCTATATATTTTTAGATCTAACTATTCATTATATATATATATATATATATATATATATATATATTATTCAGAGTAACTAGCAGAGATTAAAGAGGAAAGATTTAAAGATGACTTGAATGGTATACTTAAGAAACTGAAAAATGATGATTCAGTTGTGGTGAGATAAAAAATTATCCAAGCTACAAAAGAATCCAGAGAAGTTATTGCTGCTGTTGCTGAGTCTAGATTCAATGTCAAGTGTTGAACAGTACACTTGAGGCCATTTGTCAAGGATAAATCTAGGAGCAGGTGAAGATAAAGGAAGAGACAGCTAGATATTAGGTACAGACAAGTTTCCAAAACAAATAAACAAACAAACAAACAAAAAACCCATGGCAACAACAAAAATACAGAAAGATGGTGAATAGTCATATTGCATCAACTTAGGGATTTACGGTTTTATTTCAGCTTTATCTTATAGATAGCAGTCCATCATGAGGGAAGTTGGAGCAGGAACTCAAACAGGTCACAAATGGAGGGAGAGGACATGGAGAAGAGAGCTTATGAGCTAGCTCCTCATTGCTTTCTCATTCTATTTACTTATACAACCCAAGACCACCAGCCAAGGGATAGCATCACTCACCATGGAACATTTCTTCTCCTATTAATCGCTAATTAAGTGAATGTCTTTCATCCAGATATTATGGAAGCATTTGTCCAACAGATTCCATACTTTCAGATAACTCTAGCTTATGTGAAGTTGACATACATCTAACCAGTACAATTCACCCTGTAATCTTGACATATGAACACATTACTAAGTCCTTTTTTGTTTTTCCCCCAAGATCATCCACTAATATGTACATTACAACATATGCATTCCAAACTTTGAAATCCTGTTACAAATTCAAACACTTAAAACTCAGGCTTTATTAAAAAACATAAAGTCCTTTAAAATCTAAAGTCTTTCAACTGTTGATACTATAAATTTAAAACTAAAATAAATAATTTATTATTTCAAAAGAGAAGAACCAGTGTGCAGTCATATTTTGAACAATGAAAAACCAAATTGCAACAGTATAAATAACTCAGTGTCCAGTACCTGGGACTCAATCCCAATCTTTGGGATCCTTCAAAGGGCTAGGTAATCTCTTTCTCTGCCCCTGAAGTACACAAAGCTTGTCTTCTGAGCTCCAGCTGACTTTACTCCAAGGCTTCTGCCATTCTTAGTGATCATACCAAATTTCCTTCTTGCCCTCAAAATCAGCACCACCTGAATTTTGGCTTATAATGTTAAGTTTCGCTGCCTACACTAGGTAAAACATTGGCTACTTCTGAAACATACCTTTTGGTGGTCCTTACCCTTACAGCTGATTTTTCATCCCTAGCTGATGAGCATCCATTATCCCCAAAAAACTAAGTGTTTTAGTTGTGGGGTCTCTTGTTTATCACAGCTAGGTCATCAGTTTCAACTTGTCGGAAGACTCTAAGAAACTAGGAGTGCTCTGCCTACCTTTATGTATGCAGTATGAGGCCATATGACAGCTGAGTTGAGATCATCAACATCTCAGTGCTAGATATTCTCCTCTTCACAGCAAAGGAAATGGAATTATACAATTGTGATATGGTATGTCTGACAAGTTCTTAGACATATTTCTGTTGTCATTTTAATGTGCCCATGTGCCCCTACATCCCAATAAATATTTAAAATGACATTATGTCTATTCTCTAATGTAGTTGTATTGTCATCACTTTTGTTTTTAAAATGTTTCATAAATGATGCCACTCACATGCTTACACCCAGATATAGAGTCATGTTCCATCCTCAGGAACTTCCAAAAAATATCTATAAAATGGAATCTCTCTGAGCAAGCAAAGTCTGAAAAGTTAATGTAAATGCAACATGCAGTAACAGAATAGGACTAAGCATAGGACTAAGCTTCACCTCAATAATTTGATATGTATAATATTCTCACTAGGAGAGATAGTAGACATCTACTTTTCATGGAGGATCAATAATAGCCAAAGCCTTTCCAACAAAGTCCATCTTAATAAACCAAGTAGTTTATCATTATTTCTCACAGAGCATGAGGAATTAACTACAAGTTTCTGGGTGACTAAAAAATAGACTCATTATTGTAAATATCCCACTCCATAACAGATGACAACTTGATGGAAGTTGGTTGTAGAAACTCACCTTTCAGTTAAAATTCTGCATCCTGTACACTTTGGTATATGCCAACCTCACTAGTAGTGGAGGGATTTCGAAAATGTTAGAAGAAGGTAGAAGAGAGTTATGGCTATAATTATGTTGGCCATCCACTGATTATATCATACTGCCTTACACTTTTTTTTTTAATCACAGACTTCCTACCTCAGCTGATCCTACCTGAACTTGCCTTAAATAATAGTATAGTTTGACAAACAAAGGCTTTTGTGCCAATGCTATGCCTTAAGATAGTCCAGATTAAAAACACTTTTGTGCTCCATTATCTGGGTGCACATATAGATGGTACAAGCTGTCCAGTACTGTGACATACATATAACACAATCAGATAAGTGTCCTATTCCTGAGAGAAGAAACTGTGACACTCTATAAATTTATAAAGATGACACTATAAATTTATAAAGGTAATTTGTGGATGCATACATTCATAGATTTGAGATGATCATATCATAAAATAGAAGTTCAAAGAGTTGCTAAACATACCAGACAAAGGAAAGGGTACAGAACTCTGAACTGGGCCACATAAAGAAGAGGGTAATGCGTACCTTAATGGCAACAGCTTATAACATGTCCTTTGTCTATTCAATGTGTTCTTTAAGAAATTGGAAAAAATATTGTAAAGACTTTTCCAGTACTTGTTTATCAATGAATCTGCTTGAACCTTCTGCCCTTTCTATTTGGAAATCTGGACCTACTATTCTTCAGTCATGGTCTATCACCTGGACCTAGTCCTGCCACTACCACTTTCTGGATGACTCAAATATACAGTTCAACTCTTATCTTCCCACCTGAACTAGAGCTAAAAGTTGGCTCCTACAGAGTTGCAAATGATTTGTTTTCTTTCCACTGGCCAATTAAACTATATCTCTATCTATAAGCTGCTTCTTTGATACTGTTTGCAAGTTTATCAGTTCTGCTCCTCAGGCATAATACATTGAAAATGTTTTGAATTCTATACATGTACATATGGATATGTCCATGCATTTTCTGTATATTGCAGTCTTATTTTAGAGACTATATTAACAATTAATAGTGAACAAATAACTTGTGATTGCCTTGCCTACAGCAACATGGAAGTGGTAACATATAGAAATTTCTGTATCTTGTGAGTTTATCATTATATTTCAAAATCTGACTATGGGAAGCACTAATATGCTTGTTTCTTTTTTAAATAATATAAGAGTTGATGAGTGGATATTTTCTTCTGACATGCCAAATGATTAACTTAGACCAGAATGCATGATATGATGTAGGATACATTATTAAATGCATGAGTTTTAATCTTATTCCTTTTCATGTATACCAATACTTATTCAGCTTTTTTGTTTTGGTTTGGTTTATTGGTTTGTTTGTTTGTTTGAGCCAGGGAATTTTAAGCCAAAGTTATAATTGTAATGTCAAAGGACATCTTTCACAGAGGCAGCATTAAGGTTGTAGAAAGTATTCCTTGGTGTAATACTTGCCCAATCACTGGACTCAACAACAAACACAAGAATAAAATACAGAAGATGGAAAGAAGAAAGGAAGAAAGGAAGTCAAATAGGAATGGCAGAAAGATGAGGAAATAAAGGACAGGAAGAGAGATAGAGACAGAACAGAACAGAAAAAGGAAGAAAGGTTTTTTTTTTTTTAATTCATAGTACTGTATTCAGCAAGTTTGAAATGCATATATACCAATTTCTCATGCAATTAAAATGTCATTTAATAATAGGACTCATTTTACTTTCTGTCATTAGTTTAAAACTATGAAAGAAGAAAACTTTTATCAATTACTGTGTTAATATGTCCTATCAGATTGACCAAGTTTCATTCATTGGCTACACACTTAACAAAAACATTCATTCTTTGGGTTAAAACATATTTTCATTTATATTTTGTTAAACAGACTGCTGTATGAAATATATAATATATTGCAAGTGAGATAGTATATTAATTTAAGAAAAGTTTACAAAAGAAGTCATGATTGTGCAAGTCAAGGAATAAATTCCATTGAACTTATTCTTCCCAAGTGACACTAATCTATAAATAATTATGTTATAAAATAAAGCATGGTTTACCAGTGATGTTTCTGTTGCTTTGATAAAATATCAGGGCCTGGAGAAATTTGAGGGCTAAAGATTTTACTTAGCTAACCATTCCAGGGGATAGTGATCATAATATTAGAAACGATGGACAGAGTAGGTAGGTATGTAATATAAAAATATGCCTTTTCTTCATACTTTTCTCTTTTTACTTAGCAGCATTATATGAAGTAAAATGGGCCTTGATATGCTTTTTCATTCAGCTATTAATTATTAATTTGGTATATACTGCATTTAATAAATATATCTGTAGCTCCTGGTTACTATTTTTCTAGGTCATAGAAAAGCAATAAAGACTCTACACATCTATTGGAAATTTCAGGGGCAAATTTTCTCTCATTATGAGTGAATCTATTATTAAGAGACCCCCAAGCATTGTGCTGCAATATAGAAAGGCACACAGTAGCTTTGCTACATGCTTGCCAGTATTTGTTCATCTTCAATTATTGGCTAAGATTTCATAATTGCTTTTTCTCAATAGATAAGATTATAAATATATCATTTTTATTTAGAAACATTTTATCAATTTGTCTACTTAGTGTACAGAATTATCAATTGTCCATGATTTAATACTTTTGTGTTACATGTATTGTTGTATAAGATATTTACTATCTTTCCTTGAGATTCTCCTTGAATATTACTCATTTTAATTGTAATAATTAATGCCCTTATATTTAGATTCATTTTTAAAAGGTACAAACTTAATATGAGTGTCTCACAGTTTATGGCTCACTGAGTTTGAGATGGGAATTAACACAAATACTTTATTGAAATTTATTTTACAACTACAACATTTTTAACTCTCTAATGTTATGCTATCTTTTCATTCAGACTTTCACATATATTTTTATTTATTGGCCCTTCATTTATTTAGCTTGCTTTTATTTGTATTTTCCACAAATGATAATACAAGTCATTAATTATACAAAATACTCAATAATTTGCTTTACCTTGTCTATTCTTCTCATCATGCCTCAGTCATGAAGGAGATAACTACAGGACTTGAGCTATCTGATATCCTATCCCTCCTACAACTTCCCAATTCATACTTTTTATTTTGTAGTGAATTTTTAATTGAATTTTAAGTATTGAGACATAGGATATAAATAATCATATATTCATAATAATTAAGGTAGTTATATTTGATGCTCTTTATAAAATTATCTACTACATTTTTTACATAAACTCTGTTATGCATATGAAATTAGAATACACTGTGGAAATTCATCAGTGTACAGATTTCTTTCCTTGCCTCTATTTAACCATAACATTAACTGTTTTAGAGATTTCAAGATACAATTGGTCACTATTCTTAGTAATCTCTTCATAACATTTTGGCACTTAATCAAGAAAGAGAGGGAAATGAAGTATTCCTCTCTATATACATGAAAGTTTATTATGGTATTTTATATTTATGTAATAATGTGCCTGTTAATACAGTTCAACATAAAACGTGTGAAAAAAAATTAGCAACCTGGAAAAAAGGGAATATGAGAAATATAGTTATTTATCATAAAAACAACTAAGCTTAGAAAGTCTGCCTTATATAATTAATTTTCAGTCCCCAGTATATTAATGAGCTCCAAATTTCTTGGGAAACTTGAGCAATCAACCATTGTTAATTGTGGTCAGTTTTAGCTCTCCACACAGCAATTACTAACCATTCCTAACCCCATCTATATTTCTGTTCACATGTTTCTGTAATAACTTCCATGCAGTTTTCATCAACCAGGGTGGGCAAAAAGATCATGCCCATGGAAATGTCTAGAAATGTGCTTGGGCTACTGATTGTTGCTTTGGATCACAGTGCTACAGATCAAGTGGCACATAATCTTTGGTATTCCTTCCACATTGCAAAAGTCTCTCTCTCTGTAGATGAAGTGCTTTTCAGTTTTTAAAGCTGGCTAGACATTTGTTTTCCAATATTTTTGAGTCAAAATGTCAGTTATTAAAGATGAAGGTACTCACAATCAACTCCTTCGGTGGAGTTAGAAGTTTCTAAAAACTTCTCAGTGAAAGTGGAAGGATTAGAGAAGAGGAGAGAATATTCATGGTGATGCAAGTGTAGGATACCTGAAGCAGTGACATACAGATCAGTAAAGAAACAAAAACCAAGAAGGGATGAGACCCCAGGTTCCAGAGACACTAGACCCAAGTTATTATGTGTAGAACAAATGTAAAGTTTTAAAGTTCAGTGGGTGTTTTGCTTGAAAGTATATCTACGTTAAACTTGAATACCAATGATCATTTTAAGAGACTGGAAAGTTAGCTAGTCTGCACAGCCTGAGGTAATGCTATTCCTTAAGTCACCTAAAACATAAGAATGTTATCCTACTGTCTCTACTCAAGAACTGTTTGTTTAACCTGCCTTTAAGTAAACAATATAACAAACAGCTTTAATTGCCTTGGATTTACTATGTAATTAACTTTTACAATCTAAGCTGTAATCTTAACAATTATGTTTGTTGTCTGTTGGAGCCAAGGTCTTAGACTCACATGAAGCTGTTTCTTACCTCTGTAACACATTCCATTCCTTCCTCATGTGATCTTTACTATGCTGTTCAATAAAAACAGAGTGAGTTCTTGTGAGGGTTAAACACCTAAGATATACGCAGGTCATACAAAAGACTGACACAGGGACAGATATAGCCTTAGATCAGCATGGATTCAGACATATCCGATGGGATAGAAGACAACATTATGAAGTAGAGAACTCAAATTTGGACTCATGTTTGTTAAAAGAATCCATGCAGAAGTACTTTAATTTAATTCTTTAATGTGACACCAGGGTATGATTTGTGACTCAAAGTTAATCAGTAATGCACATATTCTATAGTTTAGAAAACAATGTAGCTTCAGGAATTTATTCATAACATATGGCCATTGTCTTCTGTGATGTTAAATAAGGCATGTAATGTGCTATTGGAAATAAATCAGACTGGGCATCAAGATTTTAGTGATAAAGCAATGAAGATGGAGGGCTAAAATATTAGTATGTGTACTTTGCTATCTACCATTTATATTAATAAAATAATTAATAATCAAGGTGATGTTAATTTGTATATTATAATATTTAATTAAAGCTACAACTGTTATTATGTCTATATTTTTCATGATTCAACAATTTTGGAGAGTAGAATACTTTAAATAATTTTATTTAATTTTCAAAGTTCTATTTTTGATAATAAGTTGACACGAAGTAAAATACAGAATTCCATGTATATATTTACTGATCTACTATTGCATCCATTTTCCATTATTACTTAAATATCAATGAAAAGAATTTATGTACTATCCTTTGTCTAATGAAACTTATTTCACTTGAACCTTTAATTTTTTATGTTGTACTTAAAAATGCTGACTTGAGAGAGGAAAATATGTTTTAAAAGCCTTTTCATTTCTCAGAAGTTATAAATACTAGATGATGTGTGAACTCAGAATAGTACATTTTGCACAGTATTTATAGATGAATGCTTTATTTCTATTCTTTCATATTTTTATATAAAATATATCATTTTACACCTTTATTTTCAGTATCATGTATAACTGGTTTTAAATTTCAGTATGAGATTCTCAAGCCTCTTATATTTTTACTTACAAAATTATTTTGGAGGAGAGTGACCTCTTAATGTTCATCATTATCACTACTAATATGAATTAAATATTCATCAAACATGAATGTAAATATATTATTTTTTAAATTTAAAAGTATATTTCATTTTATAGTTTACAAAGTGATTTTTCAATTTATTATTTATTTATTAATATAGTACATCAAACAATAGTTAATATTTTACATGATGCTGTCTTAAGCTAATTACTTTTATATGAATATGAATTTTAGTAGTTTTGCCATTAGGATACCTTTTAGAATTTTTCTCAGCTAATTTGCAATAAACCTAAATTACATTTACAAACTTCCTCTTGTTCATTGTGTTATTATTAAATGGCCTCTTCCTAATTCCTCTTTACAGTTTGGATTGTATGATGTTTTCAGAGCCTCTGCAGCCTTTTGTTGCATTTACTTTTAAAGTGTTTGTGATTATTTTACCTAAAGTGATTCTTTTAGGGACAATCTGTACTGGGATGTGTTTAACATGTTTGATTAATTCTTCTATCTCTATTGAATTAGAAGGCATAATTTGTTGTTCAATGATTTCATTGCTGACAAAGATTGGCATCAAAGTTTTTGCAACTTAGTGTGATATTTAAGTCTTTCATTTTTTCTCCTGATCAGTGATTTCTCTCTAGTCAAATACTATATATATATATATATATATCATTAACTCTCTTGTTAAGGCTTTACTTCTTTGTGTTACTATGAATGGCTACTGTAAGAATTATAATTAGCATCTTATTTAAAACAAACTAACAACCCCTTTCCGATCATGTATCAAATAGCAAGAAGCAACCTGGTGAGGAGTTGGACTATATCTTCACATCCTCTTTTTTATTAGGGGAGTTTTGCATAATATAAGAATGTAGAGGTTTTATGCATGGTTTTGCAATTTCTATAATTCCATGTATACTGTTTCTGTGGAGTTATCAACCACCTCTGGACCTTACGTAATTCCTGTCTCATCTTCCACACAGATCACTGAACATTTAAAGAAGAATGTTGATAAACACATTTCATTTAGGTTTGAGTTTTCCGAAGACTTTTACTTTGCAAACATGATCTAGTTTTCACTCTCCAAACTAATTACCATCACCTGCAAGACAACTCTTCTCTGATCCTGTTCCTGCACCTAATTCCTTTACCAAATTTCTCATATCCCATCAATTTACCTCACAATTCATCATAACATGATGTCTAAGTTACATATTAGGAGAACCAAATTGATTTCTCTGCAAGATACAAAAGAATCTCCAGCCCTAAATATAACTTTCGAACCCATTTTTGGAACATGCAAATCGAAGGTTTTGTTCATCTATTTCACTAGTTGTATTGTTTTACATGTGAATTGTTGGCTAGATATTTTCATGAATCAATGTGATGACTCTATTAATCCCATGATATTCAATTTAGTTCCCTATCACTCTCTGTCTTTTTGTCTTTGTCTTTCTCTGTGTGTCACTGTCTCCCTGTCTCTTGTGTGTGTGTGTGTGTGTGGGTGTATTTGTGTGCTTGTGTGTTGTATCATTTTTTCTTCTATTCTGTAGGTTCCTAGGACAATTTTTGGATCATTTCATTTTAAACGTATGGCAAGAGTTGTCAAAAGTTTTTCATTTCCTTTTCTAGGGGGAAATAGAGTCTCATACTTACAGAAGATTAAAAAAAGGTTTCTTTTTTCATTGATTTTTGATTGTAGTTGCTTTAACAAATCTCAATATCATACAGATGTATCAGCAGGGAATACATAATTATAATATTCAAATCTGAGCCCTATAGAACCCAATGTATCTGTAAAAACATATACAAGTTCTGTCCAGTGGTGGTGGCAAAAGAATTTAATCTCAGCACTTGTGAGGCAAAGGCAAGAAGATCTGCGAGTTTGAGAACAGCCTGGTCTGCGAAGTGAGTTCCAAGACTACACAGAGGAACCTTGTCTCAAAAAGGAATATTTTAATACTTTAGAGCATTAGGAAGTGTTTAAGTAAGGTTTTCTTTTCTTGACTGGAAGTAAAATCATAATATTACTTAGCACATCATTTTCAATGGATTTACCTGTTAATAAAATATTGACTGTGCATTAGATGGTTATTTATCTAAGATCTCATTAAAAAAACTTTTCTGTATCTCCCATTGTTTGTCAAGCTAGAAAGATTTCAAGTCAATCTTTCTGGGCTGCCCAAGATACAGGGTGATTATCAATGTCTACTATTTTGGAAATCAATCTCATTTCTAGCAAGTATTAGTTTGTTCATTTGCTAAACCTTGTAAAATATAATTACTGAGAATTTGATGACAAAACCATAACAAATTCTAAATTAAATTGAAGGGGCAGGTGGGGTTGCATACACAATTGTTCTTTCTGTCAGTTCAACTATAGTTTGATTTTCATAGAGTTTTAGGTCAGTTGGGGCTCTTTCCTCATATCCTGTCTCAAATCAAATGAAGCAAGAAAAAATGAATAAATAAATAGAGAGCATATTAAAAATACATGAATAAAAGAAAGCTTACCAGAGTGTCATTATATACAATTGTTTCATCTATTAGAAATTTGATAAAAATAGTCACATAGTTTGGAAACAGACTAACAAAAAAGGAACAATCAATGTAAACTTGCATATATATAATTTATGATTATTATCTTTCCTTGAGCACAAATACAGAAAGCAGCTTACATGCATGAATTTGTACTAACCAGACTGTCAACAATCGTGAGTTTCTCAATGTGTGTGTGGGCAGATGCTTTTCAGTGACCAGGCTTATGCAAGTATCTTTAGCTGCCCCAGTTACTGAAGTACTCCCTATATGTAACTGCCAACATCCACAGATGGTTTAAGTTGCATAAACCAGGTGTTGATTTTGTGTAGCTTAGGATATTATTCTTAAAAAATCTTCTTGGTCATAAAATCCTTATATTATGAACTGTTGTCTTTATAACACACTTTGAAATTCAGTTATGTAGACATTTCTTATGATGCAAAATACTGTATTTTTGCACTGACTTCTCTTACCTTTAAGTAGAATGAATTTTATATGACAAATGGGTGACTTTTTCGATGAAATGTTTTGCTGAATCAAGACAAAGTGGAAACATTTTATTGAATGATAGTAAAATAATGAAACTCAGGCTTATTAAGTTATGGAACTGTAAAATAATATCAATTTCATATTCTAGTTAGAAAAATTTAAGAAATTACATAAATACACACCTTTTTGTCAAAAATATTTTTAAATTTTTGTTTTTTTTTTTTGTGTGTGTGTATGCATGTATATGTAGGTGCTTGTACATGTGTGCTCATTGGTGTAGAGGCAAAAATTTTAACATTAGATATTTTCCTAAATTATTGGTCACTTTATGTATTATTGTGCAGTCACACAGTTAAACCCAGTGTTGACTTATTTTGTAGACTAGTTAGCCAGTTCAACTAGATGAATACTCTACCTCTGTAGTCCTGATATTAAAGGTGACTACCACACCTGCTTTACTTTAGTTGAATTCCCAAGATAAAATTTAAGACAGGCAAGCACTGTAAGTACTGTACTCAGTAAGCCATTTACTTGAATCTACATATAGTTTCTATTATAAGTAGCAAAAATAAAGGACATGAGTGCCCATACTTTAAATTCAAGTCATATGATTTTTTTTTAAATATATTTTGGAAATGATGGGTAATAATGATTTCAGTACATTAGGACACATTTTAGTTTAAATACTTATATATATTTTTGGTATAGGACACATTTTAGTTTAAATACTTATATTTATTTGTCATATAGTACTACTTTAGTTTTACTGAAGCCAGGTTCATTATTTGAACATTCAGTGAATATCAAGACTTTTATATTTCTTTTGATGATCCACAAAAATGATGCCATCTATATTAGATAGTGCCATAGGGACAACAGACTAAAAAAAAAAAAAAAATCTTACTTTTCCTACATGTTAATCTCCTTGAGAAAAGGAAACAGGGTAATAACAATTATTGTCATCACCACCAAGCATAATACATCAAATGGTTGTTTCTGAAAAAATATCACCTGCCCTATTATCTGTGGGAGTTCACAGGTTTAGTGCATTTGACTATTGAATTAATCAATAATCTAGTTGATTATAAGATTGTGTTTGCTTTGACTGTTTAACTACACATGAGTGTTTGAACACAAAATAAGATAGCCTATTCGACATATTTCTGATTAAAACTTAGTACAATGAACAATATCAACTATTACAGACCTAAATAAATACAGCACCCCTTGTAGATTACATAGTGATGCTTAAAATGTAATAGTACATTATTTTGTATATTAGCTAAAATTCCCACCACATTGCTCATGTGAAATTTCAAAAATAATTTCTATGTAAATGATTAGATTCTGACTATTTCAAAGACAATGTGATTTGTTCAAGTTAAAATTAAAACAAAAGTAAAACATTACACTGAGACCCACTTTCTTTGGAACCATATCATCTTATGTGTTTGAGATTCTTGCCTCCTGCTTAGCAGTTCTGTGAAAACACCAACTGAGACAAATATCTTGGAAGGTGATAACATTTCCCATTAATACCCAGCATTATTGTATGCTTCTGATGGTGGTAAAAACAATTTAAAATTTTACATGCTATTATGCAATAACAAATAGTACCTGTAATAAAACTCATGGGCAAATTCACAAGAGTATATACTTTCATCCATAAAGATATCTGTGTGTCCTCAATTTCATATAAATTTCATAAGACATACTATATTTAATAGACATGTATGGAGTACTCAAGCCACTTATATTTCAGTGATATTTAAATTTTCTATTACTACTGTCCTGGAAGAGCACTGGAACTTCTTCTAGAAGAACAGGTTAGATTTTCAGCACTTATATGGTGCCTCAAAACTATTGGTAGTCCCAGTTCCAGGGATGAGAGTAACCTCTGTGTGTACCTGACAGCACAAATTATACCTCAATTCATATGCAGATAAAATACTCATACACATAAAATAAAATAAAGACTTTTAAAAAGATTTTCATAAATTTATATTGTTGAAGATCATGGAGAAAAGTATATAGTAAACATTGGGGAAAGTAATCACAGTCACTTATCTGTAATTAAATGTATAGAAATTACAGTTTATTTTCATATTCCTTGCTGTTCGTGTGCAGGCAAAATTTATATATTCCAATTAATTATATATTTTTATTTAAAAATCAAAAGAATGTAATTGTAAGTAAACTATCAGTTTAGTCATCAGATAAATGAATAATCAATTGATAGATATATTGAGAAGTAATTAAAAATAGCAAAGCAGAAGGTAGAATGGCTTTAAAATTTTCTTTTCTTTTAATAATATTATGTACCAGAAATGAATATAACTTTTTAAGGAGACATTAGAGGTTCAGTAGGGAAGTTTACTCATCATAAATAAATGCATATGAAAGCTAAGTAGCTGTATAATTGAATGGCTATAGTTTTTTATGAGTTACTCTGTCTGCTCTATAATTTTGGAATTATGTATTTAGCTCCTGTGTGTATCCATATGTTTGTGTGCATCTTTTGACAATGAATAACATCTTGAACTTTGACTAGTAACTGATAAATATCAATCTTTTATCTGATAATACAATAACATTTCCTCTTCCCGAATTCAAAGTATGTGCTCTTGTAATCACCCCAACCTTTTTGGTGTGTATATTACGTTGTGTTATGGTTTAGTATCATTTTAATTATAATTGAGATAAAAACCCCAAACTTTCCGAAAACATGTCATTTCCCTTTGGACACTAACTAGAGATGCATGCTTCTTAGTTTGCAATATCTGAGAAGGCTTAGAGGTAGGGACATTGATATGGTGCTCCTTTTTTCTGCTGATCCATGATTTTCTAGGAGACAGCTTCTGGGTCTAACAAGAACAAGGGCTCCAGCCTCAACTCTGAGAATCCCCATAGTTTAGCCCTGAGTTAGGTATATATATTTTGCTAGCTTTACAGAAGAAGGAAAGTAATGCATGCAAATAGTTTCCATCAGATAATTTTTTTTAATCTTTCCCTGGCAAGTAATTCTCGACCTCCAAGCTTCAGCTATAACAAGAAATATTTTTAAACTACTGCTTCATTCTGTCAACTTTGAACCAAAATGGACTGACCTAAATTCTGCCCTATTGGATTGTTACACATTTCAAGTTGTGCTCTGTCTTCAGATACCTTCACTCAGAAATAAAATATCATATGGATTTTCTCTTCTCCCAGTCATGCCATTTCTTAGTACTCCATGTGCATTTAATGATAATGTGTTTAAAACTTTCCATGTTCAAAATATAAATGTTATTTCCTTGTCTTCATGTTGTATAACTACTATTTTAAATAAAAATTTTGGAAATTTTCTTTGACAGTTTATTTATTAAATCAACTCTACAATGTCTATTGAACTTTAAAAATATTTTGTCTCTTATTGTTTAAAAAGTTTATATCTGAATACAATGTGTTTCAATAAATTCATTCTCCACTCCTCACCATCTAATTTCAGATCTACCCTCTCATGCTACTTTCCCAATTACCTGATCTCTGTTTTTGATAATTAACTATTTCTATATTTCAGTTGGTGTTGTCCTTATATACATTTCTGTAGCATGAGAAGCCTATCAGGAGTCATGACCCTAAAGAAACTGACCCTAACTTCCCTAGAAGCCATCAGACACAAATAGACCTCAACTAATGGGTAGAGACTCATTAATTACTTACTCCCTAATTCCTGCTGCAATGATTACTGGCTACATCTTCTGATGGTATCCTACAGGCACCCCAAGCTATTATGTGTTACTAAGTGCAATGACCCTGTCATGTCCATATGTATCAAAATACTCAGTGATCTCTGAGTCATAGTATCTTTCTGCCCCCTCTTTCTCAGTGATACCTGAGTCTCAGGAATTTATTAGTACAGGTTTCTGATGTAAAGACATAAATGACACTGTGTAAATGGTAACACCAAGAAAATTAAACTCTATAAGAGATTATACAAGAGAGAAGTTCTATTTCAGTTTGGTCCAACTAATTTAATATAAAATAACATTTCATGTATTTTGAATATCAGTGTAAGACACAACAAATTACTTCTCCTATTATGGACAATGGCCCTGTCCAAAATTCAATCATGAGTGCATGATTTAAACTTGGAATACAACTGGAAAGTTGAAACTCTGTAAAGGTTTGACTTTATTAGCTTTCAATACAAAAGAAAAATCACCCATACTCATCTTTCTGAGAAATGGAATGGACTATTAGGTAACACTAATATTAATATACTTACATTAAATACACTATTGACACATATCTCATAGTGAATAGACATTTTTAAGAAATTTAAATTTTTGAACAAGAATCTCAAAACCAGTAGGAAATGATTTGCTATTAAATACAATAGGAGTTATTAATTAGTCTTTTTCTTCATTTTCTTTATCAAGATGCATATTATTTTATCCCATTGTTACTGGATGTCCTTATTATTAACAGTCCTGATACACCATGAATCCTTCCCCTGATGCTGTTCTGCTGTTCTTATCCCAAGTCAGTGAAAGGAGTATCTTTTGTCCCCTTTGCTTCTAGGTAGGATAGGATACCCTGAATATTGCACTTCCCTGAGTTGAGAGAGAGGAGAAACACTGTGCTATTCAGAGTTAGGGAGAAAGTTCGTTGTGCTATACCCCTTAAGCACATGTTTGAGTTTCTTTCCAGTGTTCTGCGACCAACATCTCTAACCCCAGTTCATTACAGTAAGAAATGCATTAATCCTGGAGAAGAAGAATGAGACAATTAAGTGGACAGCATTAAGAAAGGCCAAATAGAGTAACAAGTCACAGCACAGCATTTGATTTTATTGTAGCATTTGCTTAATTTTGATGAATTTCTCATGTGCCAGTAAGAATATTGATACTAAAATTTAGTATACAAATTTTAGTACAAAAGACACATTGAAGACATGTTATTGCTAATCTGATCATTTTATTTGAATATTTTATATGTTCACTGATGGTTCTTTCTAGTTCTATCAGCTATTAAGGAAAATGTGCTTCATTTGTGTTATGTAATAGACATATTTCACCACCATTAAATTTTACTTCATATACTTTTAAGTTTATTGTTATAAACATAGGAATATAATTAGAAATATTAAAAATAGAGATTTTAGGGGGAGTTTAAGAAAGAACACTCATGCTAATGGTTATAAATTTTTATGAAACCTATATCTAAACATAAGCCATGGTATCAAAATATAGGTCATAATTGATCTACTTTGACTCTCAAAATCTTTGACAAAGAATACAGACAAGCTACAAATAACAAGAATACAGAAACAGTTCCTACTTTAAGTTTCATTCATTCAATATACTGATGAAAAATGTATAAGTTACATAGGATTGATCAACAGACTTATTCGTCTTTATCTTTGATAAAAGTACATTCAAAAGGAAAGAAAACATAATAGCAGAAGAACATAGACTCATCTATCTCAGTCATGCTAATGCAACACTGGAATAAAATTCCAAACGCCAAGGAGCTGGAAAAGTGTAGGCTGCCAATAACAGATATTATTTTTCATCTTCACAAAAAGAACATATGCAAACCCTGATCTCCATAAGTTCATGCATAGTTATACACAAAATAAATTCATTAGTGTAATTAAGATAAATGTAACAGAAACACAGCAACCAAACTTTTTCACCTTCTAAATATAGATTAATTTCAATTATGATGTTAGTATTAATTTTAAACTTGACAGAATCCAAATCATCTTGGAGACAAGCTTCTAGGAACAGCAAGGAGGGATTTTTTGTTCATGGGCTTCCTTCTGAGGGATTATGTTTCTTAGGTTAATTAGTTGGGAAAGGTCCATATGGAAAGGGACCACTGCCATTTCCTGTGCTTAAGTTCTGGATAGTGTAAAAGTATTTGGGGGGTGGTTTGGGGAGCAGAAGACAGAAGTTATCTTTCTTTGCTTCCTGATTTTAGATGCATCTGGCCAGAGCTTCCAGAGCCTGCTGCCTTGACTGTCTAACATGATGGGCTGTATCTTACCCTGTGCGCTAAAACTATTTCATTCTCCCAGGCAGGGATGAGGGGGAAGTTGAAAGAGACAGAAGAGATTGTAGACACCAAGGAAAGAAGGCCTTGCAGACATAAGTGGAGCAGCCAGGATGCACAAGGACTGTTAGAGCATCCCAGGCCTGTACACAATTCCAGGCAGATGTGCTCTAAACACTGGGAGAGAAGCGCAGTAGCTAACATTGAAACCCTCTCCAACTGACACTGATTCCAAAGGGAATTTTAGTTTGCTTTCAATAGAATTTCCCTAGATGTACAAACAACACATAATGTGGTCCCATGAGCAGCAGTAAGTGGCCAACAAAAAAGACACTGTCATGGTTTTGGAAATACGTTTTCTCATAATGGGTTGCTTGGGGTTATATGTGAGTGAGTACATACCATTTTCCTCTTTTTTGTGATGGGTTACCTCACTTAGGAAGGTTTCTTCAAGTTCCATCCATTTGCCTCAGAATTTATTAGCTAGTATGTGTGCTAAAGAGAGAGAAGGATTGGATTAGGTTGGAATAGGAAAAATATTGGGAAAATCTGGGAAAGGAGGCACCAGAGCAGAAACAATGATCAGAACATACTATATGAACAGAAATTTTTCTTAAAATGGTGATTGATGTGGGAGGGCCCAGACCATTGTGGGTGATGTCAACACTGTGTAGGTTGTCCTGGGTTCTGTAAGAAAGCAGTGTGAGTAATAGTAATCTATAAGGAGCATGCCAGTGAGCAGTGAAATTTTAAGGAAAATAAACACTTTCTTCCAAAACCTGTTTTTTTTTTTTTTTCATGGTGCTTAATCATGGTAACAGCAATCATAACTAAAACCACTCTAACCAATACAACTTGCAAATCTAAATCTACAGTTAGTTTTAAGATGAATAATGGAATTTAATCTTCATAGCAGTTC
This sequence comes from Phodopus roborovskii, assembly GCF_943737965.1. Classification (NCBI taxonomy): domain Eukaryota; kingdom Metazoa; phylum Chordata; class Mammalia; order Rodentia; family Cricetidae; genus Phodopus; species Phodopus roborovskii. The sequence continues at coordinate 28,636,197 of NW_026126410.1, forward strand.
TTCTCACATGTTTCATGGTGTTTCCTTTTTTATTTTTTTAAATGTTTTTACTTTCCCTGTATTTATGTTTTACCTGTATGTATGTATGTATGTATGTATGTATGTATGTATGTATGTATATTACCTGCTACCTGACAATGTCAGAAAAGATGATAGACCTCTCAGGAACTGGTTTTATGGATGACTGAAATAATGATGCCTTTCTGGGGACTTAACCAATGTCTGCTGAAAGAGAAACAAGGGCTTTTAAAAATTGAACCTTTGGTACTTTTAAGAATCTGAATGATAAGCACAACTTTCCAAAGTCCAGATACACTAAGAAAACTGGAAGGACAATGACTGGATTAACGCATTCTTGTTTGGAACTGAGTAAATATTATCAATCTATTCTGTGTGTATAGGGTGTTTTTCTTTCTGAGAAGACTTAGTAGTTACATGATAATATAACTCTATAACAGAGTTCCCTTTGACCAAGGAGAATAAAATTACACCAGGATAAGTAGAGATAAGAAGTATTAGGAACTGACTGTATTTTACTTGAAAGTTTAGAGAGTTCACATACACCCTCCATGACAAGAAACTTCAAAAGAGTCTGTGGCATCAGCAATCCAAATGCTGAGCCATACACTTGTCAATAACAGCATGTTTAAGATAGATACCACAACCTTCTCCTGGGTTTTAACTTGGACAAGACAAAAAGAAGGAAAAGCAAAGAAAGGCAGGGTTGTTAGGCAGAAGTGAGAGTAAGTGGTGAGTAGAATATAATGACAAAGATGTGATGATTCTTAATAATTGATTTTAAAATGAATGTGATGACACTGTTTGCTGCCAGAATAATCTATCAGGGACTGGTACAGAGACAATTTATGGAACATAGCCACTTTCTTAAATTGTTTGAATAGAACAGACTCAGAGCTGCACAAAAATGCACACACACACACACACACACACACACACACACAGAGAGACACACACACAACACAAGATAATTGCCTTAAGCAGTCAGCATAAATAACTCTATAGTGTTTTCAGAAGACAGGAGAAGTTCAGTCTAACTCCAGAGCCTCTGTCTGCAGTAATACATATATGTCATGGGTCTCTATTTTTACACTCATTATGATTGTGGTTTAAGAAAGAAGATAGTTGGTTAGCAGAGGCAAATAGTTAAGTTAGCAATTGGGCCAGGAAATAAGCAACCAGGAATGTATTGTGAGCATTCTGAACAAGAAAATTGTTTTAGTCTGTTTTTGGCTCATTTTGAGGTAAGACAGAATTACATCTGCCTTTGCCTAAAAATGATTTTATCTTGTATCTTTAAAAAATATTAAAATTGGACATGTAAAACAGACATCTTAACTTACTACCCATTATGGGACATTGTTTTCATAGCCTATTGACCTAACAATTTAGAAAAGGTCACCTGTTTTTGACAACTAAATAAAGAACTGAAGTGACAGTGAAATACAGAAAAAGGAGACTTACTCAATCTGACTACAATGATGAACATCCAGGGACTTGTCTAAGGCCATCATTTGGAGTCCTAACAGGTGGATCAGGCTTGAAGCTGTTCATACCTGAGCAGTCCAGCAAAGTAAAGGCCATTTCTCACCACTGTCTCTGCACCTAATCTCTTCTGCAAGATCATCAGACAGGATGAAACTAATTCTTAAGGTGTCAAATTCTTCCTTTTGTGTGCCTCAGAGCTTCAGTTAGATTTATTCCAGAAAGAAATTTTTGCAAAACTATGTTTGATGGTTCCTTTAGAACATAATAGTCTATGTCAAACAGTCCCATATTATCCTTTGTACATTTTCCCTAACACCAGCATATTTTCTAACACATTTTCAAGAATTTGCTGTCAAACAAAGCATCTTTCTTAACCTTTGCAAATTCTGCCCAGGCAATCCCCTTAGGATCAGTTTCAATTTTATATGCTGATTTTTATTATTTTCACAAAAGTCTGATACTGGTCTTAAAATTATGAATTTAAGTGGCCCCTGAAGTGAACAACAAAACTAAGTGAATTGTTGATTCATTCTTCCATATAATGTGTTTAAATTTGGTTCTCAAGAGCAAGTACTACTGTGCTAATTCAAATTTCTAAATAAAATAAAGCTGTCTCTTTTCCTAGTTACATGCTTGGTTCAATAATACAATAAAATATTGCAGAGATTACCACAGTACATTTTTCTTCAGGCTTCGATATCATCATTGAATATGCAATGCTCTTCACTTTCCTGGGATTAACTGGGGTCTGAAGCCATTCCACACAGTTACAGTGAACCAAGGGGCAAATCCATGTTGAGATGTGGGACTCTGCCCAACCCCAACAGTGATCCTTCTGCACCTGTCCTGTTATTTCTGTGGGAATCTCATCTTCACAATAATAGCTATAGTTAAATATGGGAAGTAGATTTTCTGTCCAATACACTCATATGATATCCTTTAAAAGACAAAGCAAAATTTTCAGGGGAAATTATGGATTATAAAGGTTGCTTAATAAGAAGAAACCTAAAAGAAATGAAAATGTACTTTTATAGAAGAGAGTAAATAAACTGATCATAATAATTTTTTATATAATTACAACTTAAAGTATGTCAGCAAGAAAGTAGAGTAATGATTAATAAATGTTGGGAATGTGGATAAAAGACAGCAAGATTTGACTAGTGAAACAAATGCTTTTTGAAATAATACAGTGGTGGTCACTATGTTCACTGATATGTATAAATCATGGAGATCATAATAAATTGTTTTGAAAATCTATCATATATTCCAGACAAAAACACATTCTACAATGTTTGTAGTAGTGACACCTTATTTGATAATCTCTCCATATACCTTTCATAGTTACATTAACTGTAGAGGATTATATTGGTTAGTTATTTTGTGCCTATGCCCTTCTAGTTAAGCATTTTTTCAACTCTTCAGTCTGTTTTGATTACTTGTGTGATAGTGTTCAGATTGAAGGTTATCAATAAGTCACTAAAATACTTCTCATGTAAGACTATGTTTATGAGTTTGATTCCAAATACTCAGAGGAGAAACAAAACAAAACAACAACAACAAATTACACCATGCAACAGTATTATGTGTTCTCTGGTCTATGTGAAATTAATCCTTCTGGTTTAGTTCTGATTTTTGAACAATGGATTTTATGAACTGATTGTTCTTATATGCCTTATATCAATAGCTATTTAGTGCCAAGTATTGTTTTATAGTTTTATCCTTTGGGACTGGGCTTCACATGCAGAAATGAGAGAGGAAAAACTGTAAAGAGCAGAGGCTCAGCGACTTTGCTGTGAAATAGTATCTTTTAGTAATGTCAGAAGCAACATCAATACAGTTTTGTCAACATGACTTCCTAAATATGAGCTTAGCAATGGCAACATTAATAGACATGCCAAGTGGATGCAGGAAAATTTACAAGGGTTCAAGTATACTCAGAGAATTGAAGGCAAGTAAGGGATAGTACAGTGGAACACATATTCTTCCCTAGGAAATACTACACAAATTGGTCATATAAATGGACATCCCTGAAAGTATGCATCCAAGTAACAAGATACATAGCAAGTTAGGACTATATTACTATATACACATATGTGTATGCATATATTGGCCTATGTTCACATTCTACTGAGAACAGTGGTCCTTAGTGTTCTTAGTCCCACATTTTTAACACTTATCTCTTTCAAGTTTAACCCCTCTTTTTCTCTGTCTTAAGTGCTCCCTTCCAGTTTCGTGATTTTCACTAGCAATTTAAAAATTAATAATTAATTATTACAAAATATATGATAGAATGTGAACAATATACGAAATCAACCTTTCCTGCGAGCCACCCACAAATGAGTGCAAATGTTCTCCTCCACACAGGCAAGCACAAAATTATATGCATATATTTATGCACACATACACACAGACCCAAGTGATATCCTGTAAATCAAACTGCATATATCACATACGGTTTCACAAATGAATCTACTACACTGAGCACTGATTCTGCAGTTATATCCATTATAAGCATAGAAATTTATATTTCAAAAAGTGGATACTGTGGAAGTATGTATCCTTTTTTTATAAAGTCTTATGAAGGTGTACATATGCACCAGTGAAACTATTCAAATGAAGTAAAAGAAATGGATTAGATAAAACACAAAACCAAACTAACTCACTTTAATTGATCATATCTACTAAGTTTTCCACCATCAAATTTCAACACTAAATAGCCTGTCATGTTTCACTACCTCTCTAAACCTTAATGATGGAGTATATATATACACCCTGTGGTATTGTCAGTCCCTTTCCTTTGATGTATCAAGTTTATTTTCAATAATTGAAGTTAGAAATCAAAATGACTATCAATTCTGTGGAATTACCAGATATGTATATTGCTAAAGATTGTTTTGATCCATATAAATGTATTACATTGAACTCATAACATATTCCTCTCCTATTTATCCCCTCTTTATCCTTTCCTTAGCTGCCAGTTATGTTTTGCTATGGAATATCATGGGGGTGTGTAATGCAGGAGAACTGTTTAAAAACATAACAGGTGAACAAGAAATACTCAATAAAGATTATAACACAAAAGCACTAACAACACACACACACACACACACACACACACACACACAAAACAGTAAGATCTTGCAATGTGAGAGCACACCTGCAAAATCAGCATGTGAAAGGTGGAGGCAAAACATCTATAGTGACTACCAGGTCAACTCGGATAGCATTTTAAGTACCAGATCAGGAGATGTTAACATAGCCAAAATTCATATCCAAATCAAAAATAAAAGTAATTTTTTTTTACAAAAGGACAGTTTAAATATATATATATATATATATATATATATATATATATATATATATAAAGAAAGTAAACTGAAAAGAAACTTAAAATCCAACCCAGCCTTTTGAGATGATAAATAGTAAAATCTACTATTATTACTAAGCTTTTTTGTTTATCTAGAGGTACTTCAACTAGAGTTTTCTATTTTCATAATTTTAAAGGTACTTTTCTTGACTCCCATGGAGGACATTTATAGACATATAAATTTCACCAATCTTTCCATTATATCAAAACAGTTTAATCAAGGTAAACAACACCAGAATAAATACTTCAAATCCAATTTTTATATCATTTTAAACATTTTTTCATGTTTTCTTCAATTTTTATTTAATGAGAGATTTGAAAGTTAAAATTATACCTCTAACGGGTGTCATATGTACTTGGTATGTGTATACCTTAACTGATGTTGGTATCATGCTAACTATTTAACATCTGTCTTTGAAGCTTTTGCAATCCACACTTGTGTTTTTAATATTTTAGTTCCTGTTATTTCACAATTTTGTGTCCCATTTTGATAATAATATTAGTGTGGGGGCACATTTTTTAATACAATGACAACTAGAGAGGTACAAATTCATATTTTCAGTATCAGATTCTTTATAAAAGTTGTATTATTCAATGATTAAAAATGAAACTGCTTGAAAGGATTCTTTATATCAATTACATAGTTATAATTTCCACAACATTAAATGCAATGTTCTGCAGAGAATAAAAATTGAATAGACATTCTCAATAAACTTGGAATGAATACAGACACAATTAAAGATTCTCATGTCTCCATTAAACTTATTACTCTGAAAATAGGTTTTTGATTAATTTTATTCTTAGCTAACTTAATATGAAACCTTGATTAAACAATTTTATAAATGTATATTATGTTGAATCCTTAAGAAACTGGCTCCATTTACTCTACTGGAAACTTCTATTAAATACAGCCACAAACTAGCTAAAACATACTTCTTTAATCATATCTGTATTTTAAAATGAATAAATAATATCGAAATGTACCTGGAAAATAAATCTTAAAATGTCATGGTTTACTGAAAAAAGTTGCATTCATTATAATTTATTTTATATTGATGTTTTAGTTATTATTAGGTTTCTGATTCAGGGGTGACCACATGACTTACTGAAATTCATTTCTATATAATTAAAATAGTTTCAAATTGTGCCATTAATAGTATGATATTTTATAAACTGGGGAATTATGAATATGAGAACTGTCCCTGCTCCTTGTTGAAGGCTGCAATGGGTGCCTTAGGTAGGTGAACAGTGCTGGAGAGTTTCTCTGAGTATTGATGATGAGAAAAATCAGGTATGCTGACCAACCTAGCCACAACTCCGGCCCAGAATTAGGGTTATGAGTTGAATTACCCCATTAGCCACTACATCTAGGAACTGTAGGAACATTTGAAGGGAATGAACCCACAGATCCAAAATTACAGAATATCCACGACACAGGACAAAAAGAGGATATCCAAAAGGAGCTCCAAAGAAACCGCATTACTGGTTGTATAGCAGAACCAGAGCAATGACTGGTGGGAACGAACACTTACAAGTAAAGGTTGGTTTGTATATGATTTATCTTTTAAATTTTGTTTTGTTATTTGGGGCAGTAGATTGCATGGGCAGAGGGTGGGACTGAGGGGCCCGGGAGGTAAGTAGGGTCAGGATGCATGATGTGAGGTACACAGAGAATCAATAAAAGCTGAGGAGGAAGAAAAAGAAGCAATATGAGAGCTTTTCATTTGCAAGTAAATTTGTTTTTATGCTATCCTTCATTAATAGATAACCTACTGGAGTTGGCCAAACTAAGATACCATGGTAACCTTCTAACCTAGGGTTCCTTGTTGCTGTGATAAAATATCATCATCAAAAAGCAAGTTGGGAAGGAAAGGGTTTATTGGGCTTCTCCTTCCACATTGCTGTTCATTAATGATGGAAGGCAGAACAGGAACTTAACAGAAACTAAACAAGGCAGGAACTTGGAGGCAGGAACTGATGCAGAGGCCATAGAGGGGTACTGCTTACTGTTTTGCTGAAGTGGTGTTTAGTCTGTGAATCTCTGACGGTGGCCACATCCCTTTGGGTGTAGCTTCAGGGGAAAAGAAGCTGAAAGAGGGGGGCTTGAAGCATGGCTTTGTTTTATGCAGTCTTTCTGATGGGTCAGCCAATCCAGTAGATATGGTAGAGAAGCAGAGAAGCGCTCCCACGGTTCTTTGTATTTTCTGTATAATTGTTCCCCAATAAAGAGCCATTTATCATTTATCTTGTGTGTAGTGAAATCTTTACACCAACGCCTTCAGCTTGCTTCCCTGGCTTTTTCAGCCAGCTTTGTTATAAAGCCCAGGACCACCAGCTCCATCATGGTACCAACCATCACTGGCTGGGCTCTCCAACCCCCCCCCATCAGTCACTAATTGAGAAAATACCTTACAGCTGGATCTCATGAAGGTGTTTCCTCAGCAGAGGGTCCTTACTCATTGATAAGTAGAGCTTGTGTCAAGTTGACACACAACACCAACCAATAGAATAATCAATTCATTTCACTTTAAAATTCTACTATGGAATATTTTGAAAATGAAATGTACTTTACAAAGTAAAGCATAGTTTGAGAGAAGTCATAAGAATATGTCCTTAGAAAAAAACTAATATTGTCCCATTTGCTCATTTTTACAATTAGTTTAACTAGATAAAGATCATTATGTTTTTGCATTTAAAATGGATCAAAGAAAGTTAGCTTTCAGTGTCATAATTTAAATTTTGTTTCAATTGGGTTATCCCAATTAATATGACTAAATACTGAAATAACTTTTATCTTCATTATTGATCATCTTTAAAGAAGCACTGAGAACATGTTTAGTTTGTGCTTCTCTGTTCTGTTAATTAGTGAGATGAAATATATAGTAAGGTCCCAGATGATACTCCAATTCTTATAAATATTCTTCAGTGTTTATGTAAGAGTCAATATATTTTCTCACATATTTGTGGTGATTCAATGTGTATGAGTTAGCATAGCCACTGGACATCAAAATACAAAGATAGCTACAGCCATAGAGGCAGGTAGTGGTTGTACACACATTTAGTCCCAGGACTCAGTAGGCAGAGACAGATGGATGGATCTCTTGTTACTTCAAGGTCACACTGAGCTACTTGAAATTGATTCAATCTAAAAGAGAAACAGTTCACACAGAAGTGATCTCAGCACTTGGGATCTCATGTCTTTAATTCCAGCACTTGGGAGACAGAGGCAGGTATATCTTTATGAATCCAAGTCCATCCTGTGCTACACAGAGTGAATCAGAACTCATGCCTTTAATCACAGGATTTGAAATGTATAAAAAGAAGAAGCAAGGAGTCTCATGTGAGATTTAGTTTCTAGACAGGGAAGGCGTAAGATTGCACAAGATTGCAGTTTGAGTCATGTTGGAGAGCTATGCAGTCTGCATTACAATCTGAAGATTTGTGGAGACAGGATAACATATATATATATATATATATATATATATACATATATATACATATACATACATATATATATACATGTACATACATACGTATGTATGTATGTATATGTATATATATTTTTTAATTAAATCTTTTTATGCTGTAGGATAATTTTATTTTCAATAAATAAACACAAGTATGAAGATGAAACATGTTTGGTTTATGCTTTACAGACAGGCAAAATCCTTGACAGTTTTTTTTTTTGATAATATTTTTTATTTAAATTTGAATCAAGTTGTTTTACATGTCAACCCCAGTTCCCTCATGCTTCCCTACTCCTCTTTTCCCTAACACCCATCTCATTTCCATTCTGCTCCTTAGAGAGTGTTATGCCTTCCATGGGGAAGTGTTGAGCACTTTCTTAAACATCTTTCAGCCATTTTATATTCCTCTATTGGGAATTCTCTATTTAGTTCTGTACCCCATTTTTTCCTTGGATTATTTGGTGTTTCGGTAACTAGCTTTCTGAGTTCTTTGTATATTTTGGAAATCAGCCCTCTGTTAGATGTGGGGTTGGTGAATATCTTTTCCAATTCTATGGGCTGCTGTTTGTGATATTGACTGTGTACTTTGCCTTAGAAGCTTCTCCATTTCAGGATGTCCCATTTATTAATTGTGGATCTCAGTGTCATAATACCTGTGCTACTGGTATTATGTTTAGGTTGTGATCTTCTGTTACAATTCATTCAAGGATATCTCCTACTTTCTCTTCTAAGAGATTCAGTGTGGCCAGATTTATTTTGAGGACTTTGATCCATTTGAAATTGCACACAAGATTCCAGTTATGCCAGCACCATTTTTGAAGATTCCCCCTTTTATCCATTGTATAATTTTAGCTTATTTGTCAAAAATCAGGTGGTCCTAGGTGTGTGGGTTAAAATCAGGGTTATTAATTCAGTACCATTGGTCTATCTGTCTATTTTTGTGCCAAAACCAAGCTGTTTTCAGGTCTATTCCTCTAAAATAGAGCTGGAAGTCAGGGATGGTGATGCCTCCAAAATATCCTTTACTGTACAAGTTTGTTTTAGCTATCTTGGGTCTTTTGTTTTTCCATATAAAGTTGAATATTGTTCTTTCATGGTCTGTGAAGAATTATGCTGCAAATTTGATGGGGATTGCATTGAATCAGTAGATTGCTTTTGGCAACATTGGTATTTTTACTATTTGGATACTACCTATCCAAGAGCATGGGAGGTCTTTCCATTTTCTGGTGTCTTCTTTAATTTCTTTTTTCAAAGACACAAAGTTCTTATTATACAGATCTTTCACTTGTTTAATTAGCATTAGCCGGAGATATTTCATGTTGTTTCTGGCTATTGTAAAGGATGATGTTTTTCTGATTTCTTTCTCAGCCCCTTTTACTCTGTATACAGCAGAGTATATACTGTGTGGTGTGTGTGTTAATCTTGTATCCTCCCACTTTGGTGGAAGTACTTTTCAGCTGTAGGATTTCCTGGCAGAGCCTTTCGGGTCACTTATATAACTATCATATCTTGTGCAAATAGTGAGAGTTTCACTTCTTCCTTTCCAATTTGTATCCCCTTGGTCTCCTTTTGTTTTTTTGTTGCTCTACGTAGAACTTAAAGTTCAACATTAAAGAGATATGGACAGAGTTGACAGCCTTGTCTTGTTTCTGATTTTAGAGGGATCACATTGGGTTTCTATTTAGTTTGATGTTGGCTGTTGGTTTCCTGTATATTGCTTTTATTATGTTTAGGTGTGTTCCTGTCATCTCTGATCTCTGTGTTGCATTTTGGCAAAGGCTTTTTCAGCATCTAGTGAGATGGTCTTGTGGTTTTTCTTTTTCAGTTTGTTTGTATGGTGGATTACATTGATGAATTTCATAGTATCCATATCATTTGCTAACTGTAAATGAGATATCGGTAGGTTCTCATAAATGAGATTTCCCATGTGTGAAAAGTCAATAATAAATACCCCAGCTGCAGCATTGTATTTAGGATGGAATGACACATATTGTGTGATGTAGTTAGGGGAGTTCCCAAGGGTACAAAAAGGAATAAATGGATAAATGTGATTATGTCTTGTTACCTCAGCAAATATATTCCAAACAATTTTTTTTTCATTATCAGTTGTTATTAGTCACCTCTTCACTTTTGGATTTTTGAGTATAGTCCTTATATTTGAATTCACTGAGACATTGCTCACACTCATAAAATGTGATGCAGGGAAACCACATTTGTACTTCCTCTAGAACAATTTGTTTTGTCACTACACAGAGAGCAAAATACTGTGAGTATGGGTTCATTCTTCATATTCTATGAATTAGACAAACATGAAAGATGGGTCCTCTGAGGAATAAATTCATCCTTGTCTGCCAGCAACACAGATGTCACAGTCCAGATGGCAATAAATGAAATAAAGCATTGCCAATAGGGAGGTCTCTAAGGAGGCTGCACGATGCACCTTGTTAAGATCACTTATTTTACTGACAGCCACAAAGTTACACATGCAGATTACAAAGGTATTTGGGTTAGTTCCACAAATGATCACTACTAGCAAGTAAAATTTTAAAGATTTTTAACATTTGTGATTCCAAAAAAGTTCTTGTCATCTATCTATCTATCTATCTATCTATCTATCTATCTATCTATCTATCTATCATCTATCTATCTATCTATTATCTATCATCTATGCATAAAAAATACTGTAGTATATTTCTGATCATATTTACTATAAAAGAAATAAAATGTAAGATATTATTTTCTATTTGTGCAGGAGAATATATTATTACCATAAGTATAAGAAAGAATTATCTACACTAACAATTTTCTGTGAATCATATACATATATTGGACATTTTTAAAAGATATTAATACGGAACACCCTGGGTTGGCCCTTGATCCTGCTGCTCCTGTCTCCGGTCCCCCATCGAGAGCACCCTCGGAGCTCTGATACACCCCCACCTATCCCCACAGCCAGCCTACCGCCCCCCACCCTGTGCCCTACCCTACCCAACAGTCCACCCTACTTCGGAGACTTCTCAGAGCAACTCTGAAAAAAGGAGACCTGACTATCCATGCGACCACCTGTAATTTCCAAATGCTTGGTCTCTAAACCCGCCTCCAGTCCTCTGCTGGGGTCCCGGGCCCCTCCCAGAGATCCGCCTATCTCTGCAGGTCCACTCTGAGTTCCTGCAGGCAAGATCCTTGACCCCAAAATCCAGGCCTCTGCTAAAGAAAAAGGCCTCAACTGGAGAGTTCCAGTACACAGTGAGATCCGACTATCCTGCAAAATCTTCCCAAGTTCCAGCTCAGCCCTTGACCTCTTCCACCAGCTATTGGCCAGAGGTGAGTCTGGGCCCAATCGGGGCTGCCTGAACCCTACAACCTCTTCCCTCCCCATTCCCTGCCCGAACGCCCTGGGTTGGCCCCTGATCCTGCTGCTCCTGTTTTCGGTCCCTATCGAGAGCACCCTTGGAGCTCTGATACATCCCCACCCATCCCCACCGCAAGCCTACCCCCCTACCTTGTGACCTACCCTACCCACGGTCCTGCCGCTTTGGTTGAGCACTGGGACAGAGGGTGGAGCCAACAGTCCACCCTACTTCGGAGACTTCTAGGACCAACTCTGAACAAAGGAGACCTGACTATCCACTCGGGACAACCCGTAATTTCCACCTGCTTGGTCTCTGACCACACCTCCAGTCCTCTTCTGTTGTCCTGGGCCCCTCCCAGAGATCCGCATATCTCTGCAGGACCACTGTGAGTACCTGCTGGCATTGTCTACTGGATCCTCATCCTTGACCCCATCCCTGGGTTCCTGTTTGCAGAGAAACCTCCTAGACAGCTTGGACCACACAGAGCTACAGATATTGAATCTCAGACCCACATAAGCCCATCAGGGAAGTACCATAGAGAGAGGGGGAGACCTCACCAACACCTACTGGAAGAAGCTATGGGAAGAAGGCAATACAAGAAAACACATAACAACAGAAAGACAAGCATGACACCACCAGAACCTAGGGAATCTACACCAACTAGAATGGAACACAACAACAAAGCAGAGGAAGCAGAAGGGAATGACTTAAAACTTACCATCATAAAAATGATAGAGGCACTCAAAGAAGATGTGAGAAAATCCCTTAAAGAAATGGAGGAAAAAACAAACAAAAAAGTGGAAGAAATTAACAAATTCCTAAAGGAAAGTACAGAAAGCCAAGAAAAAAACAATTAAGTAGTTGAAGGAAACAGTTCAAGACTTGAAAACTGAAATAGAGAAAATAAAGGCAACACAAACTGAAGGAATGCTGAAAATAGAAAAGCTGGACAAAAAATCGGCAACTACAGATACAAGCATAACCAGCAGAATTGAAGAGATGGAAGAGAGAATCTCAGGCTCAGAAGATAAACTAGAAGAAATAGATTCATCAACCAATGAAAATCATAAATCCAACAAATCCTTAACACAAAACATCCAGGAAATGTGGGACACCATATTGGGAAAAGATTTTCACCAATCCTATCTCCGACAAAGGGCTAATATTCATAATATACAAAGAATTCAAGAAACTAGTCAACAAAACATCAAATAACCCTTTTTAAAAATGAGGTACAGAACTGAAGAAATAATTCTCAATAGAGGAAATCAAAAAGGTTGAAAGACACTTAAGAAAATGCTCCACATCCTTATCAGGAAAATGCAAATCAAAACAATTTTGAGATACCATTTTATCCCTGCCAGAATAGCTAAAATTAGAAACATCAGTGATGACTTATGTTGGAGAGGATGTGGAGAAAGGGGAACACTCTGCCATTACTGGTGGGAGTGCAAACTCATACAGCCATTTTGGAGATCAGTATGTCGCTTCCTCAGGAAAATGGGAATTAGTTTACCACAGGAACAGGCAATCCCCCCTTAGGCATATACCCAAAGGATTCACATCCATGCAACAAAGACATCTGTTCAAATATGTTCATAGCAGCACTATTTGTAAGAGCAAGAACCTGGAAGCAACCTAGATGCTCCTCAATTGAAGAATAGTTAATGAAGATGTGGCACATCTACACAATGGAATACTACTCTGCAGAAAAAAAATAATGGTATCTTGAAATTCGCAGGCAAGTGGATGGCACTTGAATAAAACATCCTGAATGAGGTAACCCAGTCACAAAAAGAGGAACACAGTGTGGACTCACTCATATATGGATTTTAGACCTAGATCTAAGGATGACCAGCCTATAATTCACACCACCAGAGGAACTAGGATACAAGGTGTATTCTCAGAGATTCATATAAAGTCCCTCACAGAACGGGGAAGGGACAAGTCCCACAGAGATCAGGGGAAGTGGTGGGGGATCAGCAAATGGAGAGAGAAGTAGGAGAAAATGAGAGGGAGGAAAGGAAAACATGTGCGACCAGAAAGATTGAGCCTGGTTAGGAATAGAAGACAGGAAAGAGAGAGAGAGACAAAGATACAGAGAGAGACAACATAAAAGAGGGAGCCAATATTGGTTTGAAGATAAAATTGAACACAAAGAAAGGTCTAGAGAACTACAAGACTGCTGTCAACTAACAATTTGAGCTTCCATGGAAACGCTATCATAAATGCCTTCCGGGAGAGTGAGATCAACAACTAACTTATCCATGCAGCCCTCAACTAATGCCTGTTGAAAACAGGAACAAACACCCATACATAAACACTGAGTCGAACTAGATCCCAGATGCAGATGGAGAGGACAAGACCATCCGGCAGAAACACAAACAGACAGCTTACCTGAACAAGGAGGAGTTAATGGCCACTAGACTGATAGCTGGGAAGCCAGCATGGGACTGACTCAGGCTCCCCTGAATATGGGTCTCAGCCAGAAGGACTGAGCAGTCTAAGAGACCTCAGACAGTGGAGCCAGGATGTATTCCTGGTGCACAAAAGGACTTTGCGTACATATCCACCATGGAGGGATAACTGCCTTAATCTAGAGACAGGAGAGAAGCTCTAGTGCCTACTTCACATGACCTGTCATATCTACATGACCCCAACTGGATGGCATTCCCCTACATATGGAATTGGGGTGGGGGGATGGGAGGAGAGTGAGGTTAGAGTGCATGTGAGAGGGCATAGAGGGTAAAAGGGAGGGAAGGAAGGAGAGAGAGAGAGGGAGGGAAGCAGGGACGGAGGGAGGGAGAGGGAACTGCTATCGACATGTAAAATAATAAATTAAATTGAAAAAAATGCTTTGACTCCAAAATTTAAGTTAAAGGACACGTTCCTGGGGAAAAGTATTTCTATTTTTGTTTCCACAGAAAATGAAAAGATGTGGATTCCTTCCAGACTAATGTGGTTTGATCAAGCCAAACTGCCTTAAACAGAGTAGGAGGTGATCCTACATTCAAAACAGCTGGACAAAACAGCCTCACAGATTACAACCAGGATTTCTGAATCTTCTTCGAATCCCCCATGACAGTGCCACTTACCATCAGTAAGTAGTTTGGAAAGAACGACGCCCAAATTCCCAAATATTATCTATAAATGTTTGTTTTCACTTAAATGGACTTTGTTATATAAAATAAATAAACATATATATTAATACTCATTTTATTTCTAATTATAGTATATTTGTATGTTTATATGTGGAATTAGCACAAGGAGGCCAGAGGTAGAGCATTTCCTCAGTTTTTGAGTTGTAGGAAATTATGTTTATGCTGAGAATGAACTTTGGTCATTTGCAATAACAAAATGAATGCACTCTTGACAAATAAGTCATCTCTCTAGCTCAGAATTTAATTATAATACACAATAACATATAAATTAATCAAAGTAAATATGTGTGTAACGAGTACGGTTTTTCAGCCTGCTGCCTGGTCTTCTCCCACCACCAAGCGAGCCCCAATTGACACACTGAGACTCTGTATTTGATATAATTTTGTTGGACCATTACTTGTTTCTTATCGGCTAGCTCTGTGATAAGTATTAAACCATTTCTGTTAATCTATGTATTTCCACGTGATATTCTTACCAGGGAAAGGGGCCAGCGTCTCGTCTCCCCATGCTCTCCATCTTGACTCCTCCTTACTACTTCTTCTTTCCTCCTTGTCTCCTAGTCCCTCCTATCTTGCTTTCCTATTGGCCAACAGTGCTTTATTCATTAACAAGTATGAGAAACATATACAGAATGACATCTCCCATCATCTCCTCTTTTCTGTCAAAATAAAAAGAAGGGTTTTAAACTTAATATAGCAAAATATATAACATAACAGTTATTAAGAATCACAGTTATCAATATTTAATCCATTAACATTTAGCAAGAGTAAAAGAAACTATTCTATCATCTATCCTATATTTGTGAGTCTAAAGTCCTATATGTATCTTATCTTTCAGCTTAACTAAGGAAAACTATAACCATAACTATTTGTCTTCAACTCCTTCAAAGACCACAGAAGGATAGTATATAAACTCTACAAATGACAGAGACAACTCATTGCCTGGTTAGTCAACCGAAGTTTTTCTGTAAATTTCCATCTTCAGCCCATAGCCCATAGTGTGTCTGAGACTCTTCAGTAAAGTAGGAAACTTTAAATTGTCTTCTTGTATTAGCAGTTTGTCAGTCACTTTTCTGTGTGTCCTGCAGACTGTCTGGCAGACTCTTCCATGAAGCAGGAACTCTGTAGCAATGTCCATCTTGAATCAGCAGTCACTTTTCTGTGGTCCTGTATGTTCAGTTTAAACAGCATAAAGTCAAACAGTCCAGACAAGAGCAGTATCTTGTCCAAATGGTTAGTCTTGCCATATTGGAAGTAAACTCCATAAACTCCTTACTTAAAGGTCCATCTTCATTTTTGATGCAGGTGGTATTGCCAGGAGCAATTATGTCTCATTGTCATGAAAAACCATAAACCATTTTAAATGACATATTCTTTAGGTCTTTAAAAGGTTTGAAGAATGCCTATTCATGTCAAATACATTTCTATATATCTAGAAATCTTAACTAACTTAACTACAATATCTGACTATCATAGATACTGTCTATAATCTGTATTGAATTATATATTACATTTCTAAATGAGCTATATAAACACAAAAACTGAAACAAGAAGAGAAATATATATATCACAAAATTGACCTTAAATTGTATCAAAACAAAGTATCCTTTTCTATACCATAATCCCCTTTTTACCTTTGAAAATAATTGGCTGTGGTCATTAACCATTTATAACCAACCCCATTTAAATGAAAACAAATATGTATAAACAATATTTGGGAATTTGGGCGTCTTTCTTTCCAAACTCCTTCCTGCTGGTAAAGGGCACTGTCATGGGGGAATCCTAAGAAGACAAAGAAATCCTGGTTGTAATCTGTAAGGCTGCTTTGTCCAAGCTGTTTTGAATGTGGGATCACCAGCGACTCTGTTTCAGGGGGCCTGGCTTGATCAAACCACATTAGTGTGGAAGGAATCCACATCTTTTCATTTTCTGTGAAAACAAAAATAGAAATCCTTTTCCCCAGTAACTTGTCCTTAGACTTAAATTTTTGAGTCAACGCATTTTTAAAATATATAAATTGAATTAATTCAGCAGCATTTGTTTTAACAGTTGTTTCCTCAGCAGTCAAACAATGCAAAGACAATATAATACTGTACATTATCCAGATTCTCTCCATCTGTGGCTTTTTTATTACTCTGTTTCTTTTACTTCTTGTTTTTTCATTTTTACGAGACAGGGTTTTACTGTGTAACTCTTATCTGTCCTGGAATTCACTCTGCATACCAGGTTTATTTTGCAAACACAGAGATCTGCTTGCCTCTGTCTCCCAAGTGCTGGGATTAAAGGCGTGTCCCACCACACCCAGCTCCTCCCTGTACTTTTAAAAGCATTTTATTTCTTTTCTCTCGCAAGCCTACATTTATTTTCAAGTATACTGTAATCCTTTAAAGGTTTTTCTTAATATGAATCTTTATCTTTTTGTAGCCACGAATGTTTTATCTGGTAAACAACAACATTGCTAAAATGAAATTCATAGTTGTTTCTGTGGGGATTTATCAAACATGGCGGCGGCTATATTACCGCCAGCACTGAGAGCTGTGGTCACCACCTTGGTCTGCTTGCTGCCATCCAGCAAGGAGGCTGCTGGCTTGGAGATGTGGTCACTGCTATAGCCATCTGTCAATAAATTGTTACCAGAGTTATGTAAAGCAAAGTCCAACGGAGAAAAATGCTGCTACCAACAAACCTTTCTTGTCTCCTTTTTTTTTTTTTTTTTTTTTTTTTTTTTGTTTTAAACCCTTTTTTAAACTTTTGTTAAATTTTAAGTGGAAGTTCTTATTAGCCACGTGGGTACCATTTGTAAGGAGTAAGGCTTTTCTGCCCGCAGCCTGGTCTTGATCTGCTGCTGTGCCAGCCCCAATTAACACACTGAGACTCTGTATTTGATATAATTCTGTTGGCCTGTTACTTGTTTCTTATCAGCTAGCTCTGTCTTAAGTATTAACCCATTTCTGTTAATCTATGTATTTCCACGTGGTTTTCTTACTGGGGAAAATGACCAGCATCTCATCTCCCCAGTCTCTCCATCTTGACTCCTTACTACTTTCTGTTTCCTCCTTGTCTTGTAGTCCCTCCTATCTTTCTTTCCTATTGGCCAACAGTGCTTTATTCATTAACCAGTATTAGAAATATATACAGAATGACATCTCCCATCATATGTGATCAAATGTAACATATTCGTAGGTTTAATGCTTTCTTTCATTCTTCTATAATTTAGTAATGATTATCCAAATAATATTTCATATAATACTGGTACTATTTGCAATATTGGCTAGGTTTAATGTCATTGGTTAATCAATTCCATTCACATATTGATTAATGGGTTTCTTCAGCTTATTTCAGCAAACAGTTTAAATAATTAATTAATTTTTCATGTGTAAATGTTATATGAGCTTGTGTATTTGCAAATGCATGTGCCTAAAAGCACACAGAAAAGCTGAAAGATGGCATCTCATACCCTCATCTTTCACTTTCCCCTCATTACTCTTGAGGCAGAATCTCAACATGTGGCTAAGGACTGAAAGTTTAAATAAGAAGTCTGTATCATAGACTATATCATAGTAGTCTTTAATAGTATCTTAGAGCTGAGATTAGAGACACCATTCATGGGATAATGGGCTTGCTAGATGGGTCCTGGGATGTCAACTCCAGTTCTCATGGTGAAAAGTGAGTGCTGCTATTGTCTGAACCAGCCCTCCAACTCTATTTCAATTCTGTAGTCAAAGAAGCCTCATCTTCAAATTGGAAAAGCTTATTCCAGTCTATATTTACATGTGGACTGCCTTGGTTACTAATTGAAATAGATATGACTTCTGAATATTCCAAGTGCTCAAGCAGTATCTTTTCCTTTGATTCCTTGTTTCTTATAAATAACCTTGTCTTATTCACACTTCTGTTACTGTGCGTAGACACCATAACCATGGAGCCCTTATAAAGCACATTTAATTGGGCCTTTATTGCAGGTTTAGATGTTTAATCCCATATTATCATGGTGGGAAGCATGGCAGCATGAAGGCAGATACAGTAGCTGAGAGTTCTACATCTGAATTTTTGACAGACCAGAAAGAGTGACACTTAGCCTGGCTGGGACATTTGAAACCTAAAAGTCCAAGCCCGTAACACATTATCTCCAACAAGAACACAACTACTCCAACAACACCACATCTCTCAACAATGCCACTCCCTGTATGACTATTTGGGACATTTTCATGTAAACCACAAGGTCTTGTAGAAGACCTTGAAATGTTGTTATGATTGTGTGAGCTACCTCATAATAGGAAAATCAGTTTTGCTCCTGCACATACCACAGTGGAAATTTTTAAATACTCATTACCATAGTTTCAGATACTAAGGTCCCCTCCATTTATGGAATTTCCTTTTATGCAATATTGCTTTTATTCATCCTTCAGTTCTTGTTTTATTTATTTCCTATTTCTGTTTTCTAACCATCACCTCTGCAGAGCTATCCTTTACCAATGAAGTACTTTTCCTTATATGTTTTGTTATAACTTATCTCTAAAGTGAATCTGAGTTAAATACAAATATTTAAACTCTTACTGTGATTATGAATTGCATATATTTCTAGATCTCTTCTAAACTGAGCTTGGAAGAGGGCTGTATCCTGCCTGTCTTGAACACATTAGCCTCTTCTTTAAAAGATTACAATGCAGCCAGGTGTTGGTGGCACAGGCCTTTAATCCCAGCACTCGGGAGGCAGAGGCAGGCAGAACTCTGAGAGTTCAAGATGAGCATGATCTATGGGAGCTAATTCCAGGACAGCCTCCAAAGTCACAGAAAAACCTGTTTTGAAAAACCAAAAATAAAATTATATATAGTTTTAGTAATTGCTGACTAGTGAAGCATACAAATGTTGAATAAAGGTAATGCTGAGATAATCAGTAGATGCTGGTTCAGCTATTAAACAATAGGAAATCAACTTAGAATTTGTTGATTTCTAAATGAAAATTTCCATGTTGGGTAATTGTTAAACCACAGATACTGGAATTACAAACAACAACAAAATATAACATATTTAATTTTTACAATTCTTTTTATACTACAAGCTCCTTTGTTAATATTTGATATTAATTATCAAATATTTTTATTTAATGAAAACCTAAATGACTACTTATACATACTTGATATATTTATTCAACTTATTAATTCAATGTAGTCTTTTAATAGAACTATAGTTTCATTACATAGGAGACTGCTTCTACTAGCTGTGATTTCAATATGTTACATTATTGACAACATAAGATAAAATCCATTGCTGTATTAATCTTTATTCTTCATTATAAACCACATTGGTGAGAGAACTTATTATTCCATTGTTCATTTTCATGGTTTCATTCACACTGTTGCTCACACATCATAGAATACTGAAATTAATTTTTATGATGACCCTCTTCCATTTAATAAGACATATCATCTTTATCTTATACAGCAAAGATAAAAATGATTGGCAGAAAATATAGCCAATTTCCATGTAATGTGAAAAACAAAGTCATATGTTTAAAATGTGTTAGCAATCATGAGAGAACACTATTCTCATTTGGAAATAAAGCATTTAAAACCTGATAGGTGATCTTGTTGCAATTTAACTTGATCTCCCCTTCATTTAACACTTGATTTGTATTAATTCACAAATAAAAACATAACATAGCTTAGGATAAGTATGGCATATTTATACACACACACACACACACACACACACACACACACACACACACACACACACACACATATATATATATGCATATATATGGTTTTTCAAGATAAGGTTTCTCTTATTAGCTCAGCTGTCCTGGAACTCACTTTGTACAGAATCCACCTCCCTTTGACCTCTGCCTCCCTGCCTTCTGCAATTAAAAGAATGTGTGACCAACACTGCATGGAAAAGCTTCCACAGTTTTATAGGTATTATTCAGTACCAGATCAAATGTAGCTGAAGATATAACTCTTCTTGTGTTTGATCAGGATTAGCGCAAATCAGTAGTCTCCACATTGACTGTTTCCCTCTACAAAAGCATATACTTCTCTGATAAACATCTATGAGTACAAACAGAAATACTTAGAAGCTAACAAGAAATATAATTTAACAAATTGACTAGTGTAGGTTATACTTTAGTGCCTATGACCTCCTGCACATATTCTTTCAATTGGTTTTAAAGTATGTTTACAGAAACCCTCCATGGAAAATAAGCTCCAAAAGTCCATTTGTGCACTATGGATGAATACTGGTGCCACTGTTAGAGTTCCCATAGACTGCCCAGGCCTCCGAACTGTCACCCATATTCAGAGGGCTTTGTTAGGAACCAATGCTGGTTCCTCAGCTGTCAGACTGTGGTCCCGGTGCTCTCACTTGGTCAAGTCAGCTGTTTCTGTGGGTTTCTCCAGCAAGATCTTCATCCCTTTGCTTATCACTTCTCCCTCTTTACAAATTTAGAACTTTTAAAGTTCTTTCTATTGAATGCATTTAAATTTTTAAATGTAAGTTAATAAAACTTTTAGAAATTTAAAGATAGATATAATTATAATTAATGTATTAGAAAAATTAATGTAATAATTATGAAAGCAATAAATCATGTTAATGCAACACAGACTATGAGATGTATAAATGGAATCAAGAAATTTTAGACAAAAGCCACTTTCACTATCCAGCAGCCTGCAAAGCATAAAAAGTGATATTCTGGGGATTGATGTTCAAATAGTGGCTCTAGTGCATAGATGTCAGAAGAAATCTACTTCTTTGGACTATAGTGAGGCACATGGGAAAAATAATATGGGAAGTCACCTCTACAGATACATAAATTGAAGACAATGCTATCTTCTCCATTCTGGGAGACAAAATACCCCCAGGGAAACCTGCCTAAGGGCAAAATTTGAATGAGCAAATTTGTAGGAACATTTTAACTCTGATAATATATGAATCTCAATTTTCCTTGGCTGAACTATAAATTCAGCCAAGGAAAATTAAAATATATAATATCACAAAGCAAAATGAAATAAAATATTTAATTGTGGCAAAATAGATTAACTATGAAGAGGTCCCATAATTTTGTTTTGTGAACTTCATCATGGAAAATTCTTGGCATAAACCTCCACCCCCCCACACAATAAATTCATATGTGTATGAATATAAAATAAATATTTTTAAATATTATTTCAGGTTTAACATTTTCCCTGATGATTTTCCAAGGTGTTTCTATAATAGATATTAACAGACTATACCTGTATACCCTAAAATGCAAAATCATGTGTTGCACAAATGAGTGAATTAAGAACCTTGATTAGAGAAATAGTGTTCCAGATTATTTAGACTCATTCATTGCATTAGCAATATTCATCATATTAAAAGGTGCACCAATGGTAGGACAGTTGTAAAATCAGGAAATGAAATGATGCAGTCAGATTTGGAAAGGCCTCTAAGCCATGCAGTACAAGTGAAAACTAGAAGCTGAAAATATCCAGAAGAAAAGATTTTTGAGTCCTGCAGGCCACTATAGCCAGGAACTGCAGATTTCCACTTCTGCCTCCACTCCTCCAAATCCAATGTCTCATCCTAAGCTCTGAATCAGATCACCTGCTGTGGCATCCCATTCCTCTCTGCACCCACCTTCAGGTGACACCACAGATCTTCCTATCCAAACTCCTTTCCCCTGTCACTTTTTTCCATCCCCCAACTTCAGCAAGCATTCCCTGTGAGTTCAGATACCAGTACAACCAGCAGAACAGGAACGCTGACTGTAGATCTCCTCATTGCCATAAACTACTCCAAATCCAATCCCTAGTCACATCTCCAGCTCTGTAACAAATCATTGTATGCAGCTTCTACTTCCCATCTGACCTCCATCTCTAGAGGATCCCAGAGATCTTCCCCAAATATCCTCTGGATTCATCCTGTTATCCCAATTCCAAACTCAAGGAAGAACTTGCTGGAAATACTTCAGGCAAGCCTAACAGAAAATCAAGTAGGCCACTGAAGTAAATAAACAAGTGTCATCCTTCCTCAACTACTTCAAACCAAATCCACTACTGCTCATTAGCACACCACTTGTTACCACTCTTTCCCCCCCAGCCTCCATTTGTATGGAGGGACTAAAGAGATCATGGTGAATTTCTCTGTTTTCCTCCCCTTGTGTACATGATTCATCCCCACACATTTTATGGATCCCCATTCCCAAATTTAAGTTCCCAATACAAGACCACATATAAGTGCCTAGAGATTTACTATTCTTCAAATCAGATGTCCAGTTGCCAGAATAAATGCACAATAACTAATTTCCAGGATAAGGCGTCCATTACATACCAATCACTCTATCACAGTCAGTCCCAAGAACTGATAACTAAGACAAAACAAAGACCATAGAATAGCATGCATATCTCTATCTCTATAATCTATATCCATATCATCTATATCGATATATGATAGAGCTCATTAGGTTTTGAACTGATAGATTTATCCCTTAAAGATAACCATGAAAATAAGTTAACAACAATGAAAAAAAATCAAATGAACAGTGGAAGGAAATGAATAAAACAGTTCAAAATTCAAAACTAGAAATAGAGTCAATAAAAAAAAAAACACAAAATGATGAAAATCTGGTAATTAAAATTTAGGAGCACAAACAGCAGCTTCGCAGGCTGGCCTCACCACCAAAATTAAAGAGTTAGAAGAAAGTACATAGCACTTTTGAAGACAAGATGGAAGAAAAAAATAACCTGGGCAGGGGGGTTAAAGTTAAAAATAATCCTGGCACAAAAGACCCAGTAAATCTGGGACACTATGCAAAGAACTAATCTTTGAATAATAAGACTAGAGAAAGAGGAAGAAACCCAGGTCATAGATATAGAGAAATTTTTGAACAAAATCACAGAAGAAAGTTTCCCTAATATAAAGAATGTCCCAATCTATCTATATGCAAGGAGCATATAGGACACCAAGTAGTCTGAGCCAGAAAAGAAATCTCCCTTGTCACAAAACAATCAAAATACTAAAAAAAGAAAGGTTAATAAAAGCTGCAAGGAAAAAAAAGTAACATATAAGAGCTGACACATTAGAGTAGCATCTGACTTCAGAGGGGAGAACC
This sequence comes from Phodopus roborovskii, assembly GCF_943737965.1. Classification (NCBI taxonomy): domain Eukaryota; kingdom Metazoa; phylum Chordata; class Mammalia; order Rodentia; family Cricetidae; genus Phodopus; species Phodopus roborovskii. The sequence goes on from NW_026126410.1 coordinate 28,660,143, forward strand.
TAAAAGCCAAAGGGAATGAAGAGGTTCAACAGATTCTAAACACCTGAAAAGACCATCCCATTATACTACACTCAAAAAATTTTCAATTAAAATAGATGGTAAATGAAAGACATTAAAAGAACCAAATTTAAGCAGTATCTGCCAATGGAGAATGACAGAAAGTGCTAGAATGAAAAGTCCAACCAAATATGTTCAGGGCTTCCAAGAAAACACAAGGAATGAATAATTTCAGACATGCAATTCAAAAGAGGGAAGCACACACACAAACACACCCAAAAGCACACACCACAACAAAAATAACATAAACCAAGGAGTATCACTAGTAGCTATCAACACCAATAGTCTCACAACCCCATTAAGTAGACACAGTCTATCCAAAAGGAAGCACAAACAGGATCCATACATCTGTTGCATCCAAGAAACACATTGCCATCAAGGATAGATATCACCTCACTGTCAAAGCATAGAAAAAGATATTCCTAGCAAATGGACCTAAGAAGCTAGTCATTTTCATGTCTGAATAATCAAACTTCAAACCAAAACTAACCAAAAGAGATAGGGAGGGGCATTCCGCATAACAAAGGAAGACCTCACCAAGATGTTATTACAATTCTTAACTTCTATGCACACAAGTAGATTCAAGCTCTTACAAGAAACACTACTACAGCTTAAATCATATATTGACTATCACAGTCACAGTGGGATATGGAGGTCTCTCTAAAAGCCATACACAGCTGAGTAATGATGGAAATAAGACATCAAGACAGACCCACTGGACATGACTCAGTAGACCATGATGTGTCAAACTTATAGAGGTTGTCATCTCCCAGATTATTTTAGATATATTTAAGTACAGTATAATTTGATACAAAGTTTCCATGTTTGCCAAAATCCTAGATGCACAAATAGAAATAATTACTTTGAAACAGTTTCAAGGTAAGTGCCCATCATCCACGAAGATGGACTCTATAGAAAGGCTACAAGTGTTATCTAAAGGACCATGGTGAAGTTCTGTGGTGATCTTGAAAATACAGATAATACAGAGGTTACCTAGTCTATTAATTACCTCCTGCTCTGCTTGCAGTTGCCTCAATAAGCCAGATGTGGACTGGCCCTACAGATAGCACAGACATCACCGAGTCTATTAACCACCTCCATAAGTAGTGCTTAGGCAGAAAATAGTCTATAATTCTCTTCTTTTAAAGAGACAGTCCTGCTTGTATCATATCCTTGGTTTCCTTAGTGCTTATCTGTAAATAAATAAATAAATAAATATAGTTCATAGGTACATCTACAAACTCCTTACAGTCACATTAAAATAATTTGTTAATTCCTATAGAATGTAAAGGCCCTATTCAGCAAAACTACACTTATTGAAGTTAGAGCCATATAAATGTATAAATAAACTATGTGTTTTTTCTAATTTTAACAAGAATTACATGGAAACAAATATAAATAAGCATAAGTATTGTTTCATTACAATTTCTACATAATTAAAACATACAAAATGGTCATCTCATGTAGTTTAACTCATAATTTTAAATCTATTTTTATGAATATAGATTACAAACAGTTCTTTATACCACAGTACAAAGTTGTATGTTTCTTGTACATTGCATAATTTTTACTGAAATATAAAAAAAGAATAAAGGGAAAATTTGGCTCAATTTGGTTTATAAGTAATCAAAAAGACTTTTCCATAAATTATTTCAGATAAAATATATCATTGATAAAATTTATAGTAAAAGTAATATTTAATAAAATTATACATTCTAAACCATTACAAATGAATAGAATTAAATAATGGTCATTGTTGCTTTACGACTTGAAATTTGAAATGTCTAAGTACAAATTATGTTTATGGCACAAGCTATGTAAATAAGATGTATTAAGGCAATAGAATAGTTGTTCTTTTTAATTTTTATTTTAGGAAATGTTTACTGTAAAATGAAGAACCAAATTTATCAAATAAACATCTAATTATATTGTAGTAGTCACAGTCACAAGCATGGAGAGTATTGTTTCTGCTTAATTAAAACCTGAGGAAAAACAATGTCTCCAGACATAATGATAGAGCATTCCAAAGTCAATGGAGAGTAAATGGAATCACCAAAATCTATGAAACCCTGTTACTAAATGTTTTTCATTTACCCACTAAGTTTGTAGAACACAATTTATTTTCTGATATTGAAGGGAAAAGGCCCAAACATCAAGTGTACACAAAAAAATCTCCCACTTTTCTCACATTTTACTGCATTCATTTCACCAACGTAAAACATTAATAGAAAGGGGGAAACGATAAAATGTGATAAACTTTTTCAGCAATATGTGATTTACTATTATAATGTGTAAGAATTACTGTTTTGTTTTTCTTCAGTAGTTTCATGGAAATACTTGAAAATGCTGAGTGAAAACTTATATATATATATAAAACTGAAATCTATTGCTCTAAAATTTATCTTTCTGCTCAATGAAAATGCAGACATAAGTACATTCTAACCAGAGCACAGAACAAGGCAACATATATATACATATATATATATATGTATGTATATATATATATAATAAATGCAAATATATTCATTGAATTAATCCCCAGTAGTATGATACTTAACTACAGTATGATGATGCCAGTGAACTTAAATGGCTATACATATAGAGAGAAGGCAAGTTTGCATCAGCAAATATTGAATAGATAATAAGTGGGTGTCAGACATTGCTCTACTCCTGGTAAAAAGAAATCTTGGTGGAAGTGTTTCAGCAAATACAAAGGCAAACATCATGACATAAGCCCAAAAATCTGAAATGGTATTGAGAGAGGCTTATATCATATCAAAGGATAGGGCTCCATTTAAGTGAGTAGTTGCAAGGAATTGTAGAGACTTTAATTATCTCCACATTTTACCAAATTACATTTATATGTGGCATGGCATATGAATTCCAGAAGTCTTTGAGATTACTGTATTTAGACTTACAATGCTTCTTAAATACCCAATTGTCTTTCGTTTTATATACATATTTTTAGAAACTTTCTTCTGTTTTTATTTCTTTTTCTTTTATCCTCTTTGCTCTTCTTCTGAGATTTCTGGCACTCAGAAAGTTTACTGTTGATAGTGTCACGCATATCTGAGGACCAATTTTCTGGCATAACTTTGCTTCTCTCATCTTCAAAGGCCATAACTGTAATTACAATGTCTTATTTTGCCCTACTCTCATTCCTATTATGCTACTGAGACATTCCATTGAACTACCTTTAAGATATTTTATCTTTCTGGGGAGCCTGCATGAGACTGAACCCTCTTCATGTGGGTGACAGTTGTGTGGCTTGGTCTGTTTCTGGGGTCCCGGGCAGTGGATCAAAGATCTATCCCTAGTGAACAAGTTGGGTGTTTAGAGCCGATTCCCTATGCTGGTATGCCTTACTCAGCCTTGATGCAGTGGAAGGGGCTTAGTCCTAATTCAGCCTGACTTGTCAGGTTTTATTGAGTGGGTGTGGGGGGTGTGGGATAATGGGAAGAAGTAGAAGGAAGTGAGGGAGGGGGAACTGTGGTTGGTATCTAAACTGAATACAATTATTTTTAAAAAAGATTTCATGTCTTGACTAAGGTTTTGGATTTGATTGCCTCATTGAAGATTTATTTTTTGATGTTACTTTTTAAATATACTTTTAGTTAATATAAATTTATATTACCTTACCACGTTTTTACTCCTTTTTTTTTTTTCTGATGAATACCCTTCAGCTCCTCTTATGTCCTCCTCCCCAGTGTTTATAGAATCTTTGTTATTATTATGTGCATGGATACATATGAAGGAATGTATAAATACCGTCTTCAAAAAATTAAATGGCGGCATGGTTGCCAATAACATTTCAATAGGCTTTTATAGCCTATGCCATAATTCATTCAAACATCAAATACTTTTTCTGGAAATTTTCTATAAAACTGCATCTTCTAATAATGTCAGCAGCTACATCCATAAAAGTTTCACCAACATATCTGTCTGAACATTTGCCCAACAGGGATAAAAACAATATTACTGAAGTAGATGAGGAAAATTCTGGGAAGTCTCAGCATGCCACCTCAAATTACAAGCAACTTGGAATGGAGAGTGAAAACCATGCTGAAGAGTACATGAACTGATCATTCACGAGCAAATAATTAGCCTTGAAACATTGGTAGAAGTTGAGTTGTACAAAATGAGGATGTTACATTCAGGAAAATATTTATATTCATGTACATACACAAAACATGCAAAACACAAAAGAAGTCTTGAATTTGAAATCAAGAGGGTGGGTGTATGACAAAGTTAATAAGAATTATATTGTAACCCTCAAAAATAATTTTAAGAGTACATATTTCTGTATTTACATATGTCTTCTGATTGAATGTAAAAATGAGACCCCCTCTATATACCTAAAGCTAATTTTTTTCATTTTAAATTGAAAAGAAAAATTAAATCATTTGTAATTCAATTTTTCTTTTCTTTTTTTATTTTATTTAAAATAAAATTATAAAAAATTGTTCTGTCCCCGTTCCATCTCCCTCCCTCTCTCTCTCTCCTTCCTTCCCTCCCTCCCTCTCTCTTTCCCTCCATCCTTCCCTTCCTCCCTCCCTCCCTCCCTCACTTTTTTTCCACCAAATAACCTCTAATGTATTTTAAGCTTATGCAAAGCAAAATCATGTCAGTAACATTCTGAAAGTTACATCATAAAGCATAACTCTGTATCCGAAGTATTAAAATATATATTTTCTTTTATTTATTTATTTATTTATTTATTTATTTATTTATACAAAGACCATTTAAATGAAAACAAACATTTATAGACAATATTTGGGAATTTGGGTGTCGTTCTTTCCTAACTGCTTCCTGCTAGTAAGGGGCGCTGTACTGGGGGATTCCCTCCCTCCCTTCCTCCCTCCCTCACTTTTATCCTCTCTGCCCTCTCACATGCATCCTGACCACCCTCCCCTCCCTTCACCCCATCCCAACTCCATATGTAGGGAAATGACATCCAGGTGGGGTCATGTAGATCTGACAGGCCATTTGAAGAGAAAATTGAACCCAAAAAAAGGTCTATAGACCTACAAGACTGCTGGCAACTAACAACTTGAGCATCCCTGGAAAGGCTACCATAAATGCCCTTCCCAGATAGTGAGATCAACAACTAACTTATCCATGGAGCTCTAATCTAATACCTGTTGGAAACAGAAGCAAATACCCATACTTAAACACTGAGTCGACCTAGAATCCAGATGCAGATGGAGAGGACAAGACCAGGTTGCAGAAACACACAGAAACAGCTGAACTGAACAAGGAGGAACTAACAGGCCCCCGAGACTGATAGCTGGGAATTCCATTTTTCTTTTCTTTAATGTGGAAGATTTCATTTTGTTATAACAGTGTTTAGGTCGCATAATTTTTTAATGAGTAAATCTTGTGAATTTTCTAAGATACAAGATTATCATTATAGAAACAATCCAGTTGAAAATGAAAATATTGAATATGGGTCTCAGCCAGAAGGACTGAGCATCTAAGAGACCTCAGACAGTGGAGCCAGGATGTATCCCTGGTGCACAAAAGGACTTTGCGAACATATCCCCCATGGAGGGATAACTGTCTTAATCTAGAGACAAGAGAGAAGCCCTAGTCCCTACTTCACATGACCTGTCAGATCTACATGACCCCAACTGGATGGCATTCCCCTACATATGGAATTGGGGTGGGGGGATGGGAGGGGAGGTGGTTAGAGTGCATGTGAGAGGGCATTAGAGGGTAAAAGGGAGGGAAGGAGGAAGAGAGAGGGAGGGAAGGAGGGAGGGAGGGAGGGAGAGGGAACTGGGATCGACATGTAAAATAATAAACTAAATTAAAAAAAATGCTTTGACTCCAAACTTGTTCAAGGACAAGTTACTGGGGAAAAGGATTTCTATTTTTGTTTCCACAGAAAATGAAAAGATGTGGATTCCTTCCAGACTAATGTGGTTTGATCACACCAGACCGCCTGAAACTGAGTACAAGGTGATCCTACATTCAAAACAGCTGGACAAAGCAGCCCTACAGACTACAGCCAGGATTTCTGAATCTTCTTCGAATCCCCCATGACAGTGCCCCTTACCCGCAGGAAGTAGTTTGGAAAGAACGACGCCCAAATTCCCAAATATTGTGTATAAATGTTTGTTTTCATTAATTGGACTTTGTTATATAAAATAAAATAATAAAAAAAAGAAAATGAAAATATATAAGAAAATGTCTACTGGGATATCAATATTCAAACTTGTGATTTAACAGTATTAAAACTGTAATTAAGACAGGCAATTCATAATTTTTGGACGTCTTCATTAAACCAAAGAATCATGATACATATAAAATAGGTGTTGATACTTAATGAGAAGACAGTGAATGATATTGAACACATATATAACTGTTGTGTATAAATGGTCTCAATTTGAAACACAACCAAAGACTCTACACCCACCAGTTTCAAGAAAAATACTGAAAAACTGTTATCCTGTCCTTTTTCATTTTCTCACTGGAAAACTGCATCTCTGATTTCTGAAGTTGACTTTGTTCCTTCTGATCTGACTTTGAAGTCTATCTCTTTCCCTGCTTAACAGAACAAACCATGTGGTCCTAGCATTTCATTGACCCATCACTACAGCCATGCCTTATTAATTCTTTTTTGTTTCTGGAAGGAAATGAAGATGAAGTCAGACTTGTTAGAAATAACAAAACAAAACAAAACAAAACAAAACAAAAAAACCTTTCAGTTTCTTCAGAATTTGTTGCTGTGATTGACTATATACCATGAGTTGAAAATGTAAGGGATGTGGGGACGCAGAACATTTGAATGTTGGTGAAGCATGAAGGATCTGAAGTCATGAATGAAAATTTAATTCTAATAATAAGCTTATTATATATAAAAAATGATTTGGCCTGTTTCAATTTTCAAAAGCCTCATGATTTCCTTGTGCATTGGAATGATATAGTAAATGTCTCAACTATTGACCCATCAAAATAATTTTCATCAAATATAAACTTCCATTCCAAAGCACAGATACAAAATTACTCTACTAAAACCATCTTACTAATGGTATATAGAATAACAGTTTGGGATGTCTTTAAACATGATGATAATAATTTTTAAAAATTAATATTTTGACTTTGAAATTATGCAAATTTATAGTGGGAACATCATGTTAGCATGAAGAGTAATGTATACAAACCCAAAATACAATTTTATTAATAGGAAAATATTTATAAATGCATGAACATACTCTTAATTTTCAAAGTATGCAACATATCAAAATTGTGTTAATCTTGTTACTAATTTTAATAAGTGATTAAAATATGAGGTAAAAGATAAATGGTAAAAATGCCTATATGCAACTATGAAATATTTTATATTTGTATTATGACCTAGTAAAAGTAAATATGGATAGCATCTCCTGAGTTACAGTTTTCTTAAGTACTCTAAATGTTTGACACATATTTGTTCTTATCAAAAAATAAATGTATGGTATTTGAAAATTTAAAAATTTTAAAATTTAATACATCAAATATTTCAATCATATTTTGTATTTACATTTATGCCTATTGCCAACAGAAGCAACTAAATACCAGAACACAGTGAGACACCTGAAAAATAATATAAGCAAATAGTCTTTATAAAAATCCCATTTTCATCAACATATTGGTACAAGTTTTGAATAGCTATGATTATAATTAGGCAGGTGGCTGAAACTATCACATTCCAGACAGCTGGGGAAGCTGAAGTAAAAAACCAATTATTCAATTTGGCTTCTAAATTTTTATTTGTTTAATCTGGCATACATTGGCATATCCTTTCCCATCTGGATTTGGTGAGTTCCTCGATAAGGAAGAAAATTAAATCAACCCACCAAAATTCACTTAAGCATCTTTTACTTACTAATTTTTTTTTCCTGTTTGTGAGGAAAAAAAAGGCATATTTATTTTTTGCTAACAAATAACTGTAAGAACCACCTGGACAATTAGTTTATTTTGACATTTGAATGGTACATTCATATGTATTTCAAAATTTTGCCTGTTTTGAATGCTCAGCAGTGCAAATACATTAAGACAACAAAAAAAACATCACTTAATAATATAATATTTAGATATATAAAACTCAAATGGCAATGCATCCGATTTGTATTGTGAAACATGCCATGATCTATATTAGACTGTATAATTTGTTAAGAAATAATAAACAAATTCAGTTGTTATTTCAAAGTAATCAAAATAATCTCCATACAGAAGAAATTGAAGCATATTAGAAATGTGCCACTTTGGTGTAAGAAAACTAAGATAACTTTCAAGTAGATGAGATTTTTAAAATTATTCTAACAACAGTTACATAATAAAGTTAAGAAATATCTCAAATCAACATTAATAAAACATTTATATGAAAGCTAAATGTATGGGTAGAACGTGTTTAACAAAATATCATTTCAAATAATTGGGTAAATTTTACAGCTGTCCAAAAAGAAAGACCCACTTTTATTTAAAAATCAGATTTCTGTAGTACAGAGGCTGCAATGACCAGTTAGAGGAATAGATGATATGGAACTATATCCTTTCAGTAACAAAATTATACAAGAAAATTATTTACTCAATATTGATACAAAGAAAAGACTCAATGTGATTTAAAAGGAATGTTTAAGAAAAAGACACCCTAATTGAAAATATAATTTGTGCAAAATATGATGCTCTGACAAAGCCAATTTTAGTAAGAGAGACATTACTGTTAAAAAAGAAATAAGATCATTTAATGAAACTGAAATGATAATCTCATATAAAATTCATTCTAATTTTATCAGCACATTTGAAATAGAAAAATAAAATTCAAATATTCAGTTATTTCTGAGATCACAGATAGTTCACTGTGAGTTCTGAGAAAGCATTAGAACAACTATTCACATTAAATACGGAGGTTACAGCACTTCCCAGAAAGTGTTTCAAATAGTAAATTGAACATAAATACAGGCAATATTTTTATTTTATTTTTGATTATAGGTAATTATTTCAAAACTATGAATAAATGTCAAGAAGACATGTAAAACACTAAACAATATTATGGAAGGTAAATTTGACATTGCTATAATTCCAGGGTTTCAAGAGAGGGAATTTAAGTTAAAGAATGTTGGAAATATATAATCACAGACTTTACTAACTAATCTATTTGCATTTATAAAACAAAATAGTAAATCTCCAGGGGGAAATGTGAACAAATATTTATTTTTTCCTTGTAGGACACTTAAAAATAGACTAATATGTTTCTCTTATTGGTTAATGAATAAATCATTGGCCAATAGCAAAGCAAGATAGGCGGGACTAGGAGATAAGGAAGAGAGGGGAAGTAGTAGAAAGGAGATTCATCATGGAGGACAGAGAGAGCATAAGGCCAGCCCCTCTCTCTGGTAATATGAGACCACATGGAAATATTTAGATTAATAGAAATGGGTTAATATTTAATACATAGCTAGCATATAAGAAACTAGTAACTGGCCAACAGCATTATATCTAATGCAAAAATCTCGGTGTGTTATTTGGGGCTGGCGAGGCAATGGGCCCTGACCGGTGAGGGAAAAACACACTCTTAACATTAATGGCACAACAAGAATACCTTACTCCTAATACATAGCCACCCCATCTATGAACTGCTGATGCATGTGAAGGGGCATGACCCACAGACCCAAACGTGCATGATTTCCACAACACAAGGCAAAAACAGGATATCCAAAAAGAGTCCCAGTGTGGACATCAATAAGTGAGTGGGAACCAGAGGCCTTGAACCACACCAATGACTCTTTTCAATGAATGTTTGCAAGTAAGAATGTATGGTCATAGGGGTTCTCTGTGTGTCATAATGCAGCTTCCATGGTGAGATTTTAAAGTCACACTTCTTTTTTCTTTTCTTTTCTTTCTTTTTTTTTTTCTGAAACTTTCTTTTCTTTGCAGAGGGGAGTGCAGGGGAAGATGATGTTTGTAAAAGGACAAGAAAATGAATGGCATCAAGATACATGATGGAAAAGAAACACAGAACACTTGAAAATAAAGTTAATAAGAAAAAAATCTCTAAGTAAATAAAATGAAAGGGAAAATGTGCTTTATATTATATTCACATGATATTCTTTAAGATAAGAAATGAAAGTATGTGTTTTAAGGTGATGCCTTTTTTAAGTTAGGAAAAAATGAAGTGACCTGGTTATCTTTAACTGTCAACTTGACAGAGGTTAGAACACCTGTGAAAGGTGACACAATGGAGCGATTTTCAAGACTGATTTGCAGTCCTGTCTGAGGGACATTATCTTGATTGTTAGTTGATTCAAATGATTTTTACCCATGGTAGGTAGCACCATTTCCCCCAGCAGGTAGTCCAAACCACAGAGAAACAAGAGTTAAACATAAGCTCAAAGTGAGCCAGCAAGCAGGATTTCTCCACATTTTTGCTTCACTTCCTGCCTTGAATTATTGCCCTGACTTCCTCTAATGATGGACCAAGGAGTGTAAGCCAAATTCATCCTTTCCTTCCAAGATTGCTCTTGCCAGAGGGTTTTAAATCATTAACAGAAAGGAAATGGCCAGCTTGGAATGAATGAATTGTATTGAGAAATAACACAATCTATCTTTGCTGGATTTTAAAATGTAAAATGTTCCATAATAAAAATAGAGAGATGAATATTAGAGATTATAATACCATAAGAATGGATGATTATTATAAAACATAATATCATAATTATATAAAAAGAAAGCCCAGATATGGTACAGGAGAAGAATAAATTCTAAGATATTTGAAAACTTTGGTAAGATGGAAAATACTTAAGATTTTTAACAGTAAATGAAGATGATCGAATGTTTTCTTTAAATCTTGCTAAGTGTTTATGAAGTAAATATTGTTAACAATAGTTTTTGATAACTGTTTTGTTATAATTTTACTATGTTAAAATTAATACCCTTCTTTTTCTTTAGACAGAAAAGAGGAGAAAATGGAAGATGTCATTCTGTAAATATGTTTCTCTTATTGGTTAATGAATAAAGCACTCTTGGCAAAAAGGAAGGCAAAAAAAAAAAAAAAAAAGAAAACTAGTTACTATTAAATATTAAAAAAATTTCTAATAGATACAGACTTAAGAGAGTGAATTTTCAAAGTAGTTACACAAAATAGTAACAGCTAATGACAATGAATAAAACATACAATAATATATTGTTATGAAAATTAATTGTCTCTCAAATTTTTGTATAATGCTATAGTGTCCATTTTTATATAATGTAATTCAAGGACTTTGTCATTAGATTCCATTGCAATATTTGCAATGTGATGGACAGTTGTAACTGTAGAAGCATTACTGGAACACAGAAACCATGGTACCTCAATGGATGACATGATATCTCACAGCACCATCTGAGTTATTAGAATAGCATCCCATCCCTCATGGGACATCAATAGACACCTGTTCACCTCAAGTCCCAGCAAGCACATACATAACAAGCTCTTTTGTTTTAGGATGTATGGAGAGAGATTTTCTTGCTAGATCTGCAGCAAAAAGGTAAGGTCAGCTGGTTGTTTCTTGGCTTCTCTGATCTAGTAGTTTTTACCTCAATGTCTTCACCCCAACATCTGGTAAGTATAACAACTTGGCTGAAAACAACTGGAATCCAAGGCATGTCAAGAGATCATGCTAGCCATACACCACCAGCTCTGTATGCCCTGTCTCTGAGTACCACTGTCACTGCCATCACACTCACCACTGCAGGGGATGCACTGAAAAGTCATTACAATTGGTGAGACAATGGCTAAGTCCTTAAGGAGAGAGCTTAGCAATATTAAATCTCTTCTATGTTAAGAATAGGAAATACCATAATTCAGGGAGTTATTTCTGTTCAATGTTAAGTTGGATGGCTTGAAAATAAATGCAGAAATTGGAAAGTTGAATGACTTAACTGAGACTGATACAATAATGATTATAAATACTCTCCATCTGAAAATTAATATTTTATCAATAGTAGTCATAGTGGTTTTGTGACAAATATGGAAATTTGACTCATAATATCACTCAGGAAAAGTGTTTTAAAGAAAATAAAAACTATAGTCATATACAGACAGAGAAATTTAAGCAAAAACTTAATATACCACTGCATAATGAAACTGAAGACAGGCAGCAGTTTACTAGAAAATTAACTTTAGTGTATCCATTTACCATACATGAATGAACAGGAAATAATGAACATACCCAAGGCTATCAGGAAGTTAGGTGGAAAGTTATAGAGATCTATATTTGAGGAGATTTGAGGAAGTGAGCTTTGCAGATGTTAAATTCATGGGCAACTTTGAACAAAATTATCCTCAAAGACTGGAAAGATTTAGCTATAGCAATATTGGAAGTTTCAACTCAGTTAAAATGGAGAACAAGATGGGAAGAGGAAGTTAGGGCCATAGAACAATGAAATATCACTAGAGGCATTAATATTTTTCAAAGACCAGTTTCTAAATGAAGGCTAACATGGTGAATTTCAAATACAGTTTGAATTTGATGATCACATCTTGACCCTATGTCTTCTAGCAGCTTTCAAGACATTTAGACAAGGTTGAGGAAGCAGGAAAGTGACCTGAGTCATTTACTAAAATTATACAAGGCCCAAAGGAAGTCTATACTTTTTCTACCTTTTCTTTCTTTCTATTCCTTTTGTTTTTGTGGTTTGTTGTTTTGTTTTGTTTTTGTGAAGATTCCCTTCAGTTTTCCAGCTGTACATAGATCTAGAGACCAGACAAATGTTAATTGAATCTTTTGCTTTTGAAAATATTAATTCAGAATGCAAAAGGATTACTAGGGCTTTAAAGGCAAAATCATCACCAATAGATGAATGGATGAGATACACATGTGATACTGAATCTCACACTTATGATGATACAGTGATAGAAGTGACATATAAAAGTTTTAAGAACAATCAAAATGTCAGATATTATGAATGTTGTAAACAAGGTCGTTTGAAAGGGAATTATGGGCAAGGCATTCCTAGAAATAAAGTTCTTTTTTTTATTTTTTATTTAATTTTATATAACAAAGTCCAATTAAATGAAAACAAACATTTATACACAATATTTGGGAATTTGGGTGTCGTTCTTTCCAAGCTACTTCCTGCTGGTAAGGGGCGCTGTCTTGGGGGGATTCGAAGAAGATTCAGATATCCTGGCTGTAGTCTGTAGGGCTGAGAAACAAAGTTCTTTCTAAAGATAATCTAAATAGAAGGCCCCAGCCTTTGGTAGTATCCAGAACCTAGGAAGAGACAGGCATATGACTAATGAATTCAGATAAACAAGGACAGACAAGGGAAGCCTTTGCATCAGGAAATGCCTTAGAGGGACTCCTGCATGCGTGTGGTTCAATCATTTGCTGTCAGCACCAGAGAAATTCTTCCACAGAACTATTAAAAGATTTTATCCCTCTTGTTAAAAACAGCACAGCTATGGATGTGATCAAGAACAGAACAGCTTCAGTAGAAAAAAACAAAAATTCATGGGAGACCATAAACCAAGTATTTTGGCAAACTTCTATAATTGATCCAAGACCAAAGCTAAAAATACAAATAAACAGTAGTGTAATAAATATCCCAAGAGATGGATTACACCTTGCTTTATATACTTATTTTTTGACTAATGAAAAAGGAACAATGGCTACATAAAGACATTTGAGAATAGAGACAAAACAAAAAATAAATAAATAATAAAACTACTGAATTAAATTGTGTGTGTGTGTGTGTTTTAAAGATATGTTGACCTCAGAATGGAAACAAGGATATGTATTACACTGGGAAAGCAGTTTTTACTTACATGGGGAAAAAAAACAATGGATGCCATTAAGATTGATAAAGATGGGCCAGAGTTCAGGCCCATCCCCTTGGAAGTTCCTGGGTCTACTCTGTGAATACTAGACCCACTTATCCAAACAGGATTACCTTGAGCCTGCACTCACCTAATCTTTGGGCCTCACAGCCTGCCCTCTGTTGGAGGACCATCTTGAGCCTTCAAACACCTGATCTTTGTGCACCATAGCCTGCCCACTGTCTAAGTGCTTGAGACCATCCTGAGCCTTCCTTCCCCACAAAATTGGCCTTAATGTGGCTTCTGCTTAAGAGACCTCCAAGAGCTTTATGAGTAGTTTTTCCCTCTCCAGTCTGAGCTCACACCCCCCAGCCTCAAATAACACACAGAAATGCTCAATGTGATATAAAGCTGTTGGCCAGTTACTTGTTCCTTATCAACTAGCACTGTCTTAAATATTGACTCATTTTTATTAATCTAAGTACTACCATGTGGTCTTATCGTAACAGAGAGAGGGGTAGACATTCTTTTTTCTGTCCTTCATCTTGGAAATCCTCCCTACTACTTCCTCTCTCCTGCTAGTCTCCTAGTCCTACCTATCTTGCTTTCCTATTGGCCAAAAGTGCTTTATCCATTAAACAATACGAGAAACTTATTTACAGAATGACATCTTCCATCATCTCCTCTTTTCTGTCTAAAATAAAAAGGATTTTAACCTTGGCATAGCAAAATATATCACACACCAGTCATCAAATAAGAATCGCAGTTCATATTATTTTTCCATTAACATTTAGTAAGATTAAAAAAAATATTCCATCATATATCTTCTCTTTGTGAGTCTAAAGTCCTATATATAACCTATCTTTAATCCTAAATAAATAAAGCTATAACCATAACTATCTGTCTTCAAATCCACCAAAGACCACAAAAGGATAATATATAAACAATAGAAATGACAGAGACATCTTGCCTGGTCACTTACCCGAAGTTCTTTTGTAATGTTCCATCATCAGCCCATAGGTCATAGTGTGCCTGGCAGACTCCTCTAAAAATCAGGAAACTTTAAACTGTCCATCTGTATTGGCAAATTTTCAGTCACTTTTCTCTGTGTCCTGCAGACTGGCAGACTTTTCCATGAAGCAGGAACCCTGTAGCAATGTCCATCTTATATCAGCAGTCTCTTTTCTGTGGGTCCTGCATGTCCAGTTTATACCTCTTAAAGTCAAACAGTCCAGACAAGAGCAGTATCTTGTCCAAATGGCCAGTCTTGCCATATTGAAAACAAACTCTATAACGTGTTTCTTTAATGTTCATCTTCCTTTTCTGATGCAGGTGGTGTTACCAGGACCAATTTTGCCTCAGTGTTAAGAAAAACCCTAAACCATTATAAATGCCATATTCTGTAGGTCTTTGAAAGATGTGAAGAATGCCTATTCATCTCAAATACACCTCGACATATCTAGAAAACCTAACTCACCTAATTATAAGTTTTAACTACTATTTGTAAATATCTAAATTTGTACTAAATTGTACATTACATTTTTAAATGAGCTATAAAAACACAATACCTAAACAAAAGGAGAAATATACTTATCACCTTAAATTTGTATCAATAAATGAAAATCCATTCCAAAACAAAGTATTCATATCTATACCATAATCCCCCTTTACCTTTAAAAAAGATTGGTTGTGATCATTAGCCATTTATAACCAACACCATATAAATGAAAACAAACATTTATAAACAATATTTGGGAATTTGGGCGTCGTTCTTTCCAAACTGCTTCCTGCTGGTAGGGGGCGCTCTCATGGGGATCCTAAGAAGATGCAGAAATCTTGGCTGTAGTGTTCTGCAAGGCTGCATTGTCCCATGGATATTGCTTCAGGGGGTCTTGCTTGATCAAACCATGTTATTCTGGAAGGAATCCACAGCTTTTCATTTTCTGTGGAAACAAAAATAGAAATCATTTTCCCCAGTAACCTGTACTTGAACTTAAATTTTGGCATCAAAGCATTTTTAAAATATACACATTGAATTAATCCAGCAGCATTTCTTTTAACAGTTGTTGTTATTTTCTCAGCAGTCAAAGGATACAAGGACAATATAATACCGTACAGTATTCAGATTCTCTCTGTGCTTTCCATCTTTTCATGGCTTTTTTATTACTCCATTTCTTTTACTTCAATATTTTTTTTTCATATTATGAGACAGGGTTTCTCTGTGTAATGTTGGCTGCCCTGGAATTAACTCTGTATACCAGGTTTACTTTGAAATCACAGAGATCTGCTTGCCTCTGCCTTCCAAGTGGTGGATTAAAGGCATGTGCCACCACACCCAGCTACTCTCTCTTATTATTCTTTTTAAACCGTTTTATCCTATTTCTTTTTCTTTCCAAAGCCTTCATGTATTTTAAAACATACTGTAAACCTTTAGAGGTTTTTCTTAATTTGAATCTTTCTTTACTGTAAAATTTTATCTTTTTCTGGCCATGACTCTTTTATCTGGTAAACAATAACACAGCTAATATGAAAGCCATAGTTATTTTAGCCTCAGTCTACCCAAGAAGGCAGCAGGTAACTTTACCACCAGAACTGAGAGCTTTGCTCACTGCCTTGGTCTACACTGCCACCCAGCAGCATGCTGCCAGCTTGGAGATGTGGTCACTGCCATTGCCATACGCACCAAAAAAATTGTAAGTAGAGCTCGTTAAAAGCCGTGTGAAGTTTTACTTCTTATGCTGAGTCAGGAAACCTCCCTTAAAGGAGCCACGCAAATTTCTGTTTCTATCTAGCAAAGCACAGCCCAACTGAGAAAAATGCTGCTACCAAGAAGACTTGCTTGCCTCTGTTTTCTTTTCTTTCTTTTTTTTCCCTAAAACTCTTTTTTAACCTTTTGTTAAGTTAAGTTTTAAGTGGAGTTCCTTCTGTCCGCATTGGATGCCATTATGTAATGAGTAGTTAATTTCCTTGCCGGTCTGGGCTCACCACCGCCAGCCCCAAATAACACACAGAGACACTCTATTTGATATAAAGCTGTTGGCCAGTTACTTGTTTCTTATCAGCTAGCTCTGTCTTAAATATTAAACCATTTCTATGAATCTAAGTACTTCCACATGGTCTTATCTTACCAGAGAGGGGCTGGCATTCTTCTCTCCATCCTCCATCTTGGAACTCCTCCCTATTACTTTCTCTCTCCTTCTAGTCCCTAGTCCCACCTATCTTGCTTTCCTATTGGCCAACAGTGATTTATTCATTAATCAATATGAGAAACATATTTACAGAATGACATCACCCATCCCAAGAGAGCTCAGATCATCCAGAGTTATAGACATCAAACTCCTGATTTACCTACATCCACAAGGAGAGCAGGGGAGAGAGAGACTTTACCAGCAATCATTTGAAGAAGTGATGGGAAGATGCTAATACAATAAAAACCGAACAATAGAAAGACAATCATGTCACAAACAGAATCTAGGGACTGTACACCAACTAGACAAGAACACACCAAAGCAGATGAAGCAGAAAAGAAATACTTAAAAAATAACCTCATAAAAATGATAGAGGCCATCAAAGATGATATGATAAAATCCCTTAAGGAAAAGGAACAAAAAATATTGGAAGAAATAGAAGAAAAGAACTAGCAAAAAATGAAAGAAATGGACAAGTCACTCAAAAGAAGTAAGGAAAGCCAAGACAAAACAATCAAACAGATGAAGGAAACAATTCAAACAGTTCAAGACCTGAAAACTGAAACAGAGACAATCAAATAAACACAAAGGAATGCTAGAAATAGAAAAACTGGGTAAACTATCAGGAACTACAGATGTAAGCATAACCAACAGAGTACAAGAGATGCAAGAGAGAATCTTAGGTGCTGAAGATTAACTAGAGGGAAATGAATTCATTGACCAAAGAAAATCTTAAATCCAACATAAAACATCCAAGAAATATAGGACACCATGAAAAGTCCAAACCTAAAAATAATAGGCATAGAAAAAGGTGAAGAAGTGCAGCTTAAAGGTACAGAAAACATATATAGTAATATTATTGAAGAAAACTTCCCAATCTGAAAAAGAACATGCTTTTCAAAGTACAAGAACCATACTGATTACCAAATGCACTGAACGAAAAAAAAAAGTTGCCTCGCTACATAATAATCAAAATATCTAACATACAGACTAAAGAATATTAATAACAGTGCAGGAAAAATGCCAGGTAACATATAAAAACAGACCTATCAAAATTACC
Source organism: Phodopus roborovskii (assembly GCF_943737965.1). NCBI lineage: Eukaryota > Metazoa > Chordata > Mammalia > Rodentia > Cricetidae > Phodopus > Phodopus roborovskii. Next base: position 28,678,231 of record NW_026126410.1, read on the forward strand.
TGACTTCTTCATGGAAACCCTGAAGGCCCGAAGGTCCTGGATAAATGTGCTACAAACAGTAAGAGTACAAGGATGCTAGCTGTAGCTATTGTACCCAGCAAACTGTCAATCAATATATACAGGGAACACAAGATATTAAATGAAAAAGCCAGATTTTTCACAATACATTCCCAAAAATCTAGCAGTACAAAATGTTATGGATGGAAAACTCCAACCCAAGGAAATTGACTTCATTCACAAATACATAGGCAATAGATAATCCTAATTTACCATAAGAAAAAACAAGGCGTATACACTCACAATACAGGCCAACAACAAATCTAAAACAAACAAGAATTAACAATCAATGGTCCTTACTTTTCCTCAATATTAATGGTCATAACTCACCTATAAAAAGAAACAGGCTAAGAGAATGGATACGAAGACAGAATCCTTCCTTACTCTGCATACAAGAAACACATCTAAGCCTCAAAGACAGACACAACCTCAGGGTAAGTGTTGGGAAAATATCTTCCTTTCAAATGGGCCCAAGATGCAAGCAGATGTGGCTATCCTAATATCTAACAATTTAGAAGTCAAACCAAAACCAATCAAAAGAGATGAAGAACATCATTTTGTATTCATCACAGGAAATTCCATCAGTACAAAGTCTACCTTCTGAATATCTATGTCCCAAATACAAAGACACCTATATTCCTAAAGAAACGCTACTAAAACTCAAAGCTCACACAAAACCTCACACACTCATAGTGGAAGTCCTCAACACCCCACTCTCACCACTAGACAGGACTACCATACAGTAACTTAACAAAGAAACAAAAGAACTAGCAGAAACTATGTCTCAATTAGGTTTAACAGACATCTATAGAACATGCCATCTAAACACAAAAGAATATTCCACATGGAATCTTCTCTAAAATCGACCACATACTAGGCAACATAACAATCTTCAACTAAAACAAAAAAAAAAAAATAAAATAAAATGGAATAGCCCTGTCTATCTTATCAGACCACATGATTTAAAACTGGAATTCAACAACAATACAAATTACAGAAAACCTACAAAATCCCACCACAATTCTTCACCGACCTTGAAAGGATAATAATCAACTTTATATGGAAAAACAAAAGACCCAGGATAGCCAAAACAACCCTATACAATAAAAGAACATCAGGAGGCATCACCATTCCTGACTTTAAGCTCTACTATAGAGCTATAGTTCTGAAAACAGCCTGGTATTGGCATAAAAATAGACAGGTAGACCAATGGAATCGAATTGAAAATTATACAATGGGGCAAAGACAGCATCTTCAACAAATGGTGCTGGCACAATTGGATGAGGGTGTGTAGAAGACTGCAGATAGACCCATGTCTGTCGCCATGCACAAAACTCAAGCCCAAATGGATCAAAGACCTCAACATCAATCCAGCCACATTGAACCTCTTAGAAGAGAAAGTAGGAGGTACCCTTGAACAAATTGGTATAGGAGACCGCCTCTTGAACATAACACCAGGGGCACAGACACTGAAAGAAACAATTAATAAATGGGACCTCTTCAAACTTAGAAGCTTCTGTAAGGCAAAGGACACAGTTGACAAGACCAAACGGCAGCCCACTGACTGGGAAAAGATTTTCACTAATCCTATATCCGACAAAGGGCTGATCTCCAAAATATACAAAGAACTCAAGAAACTAGTCAACAAAACACCAAATAACCCTATTAAAAAATGGGGTACAGAACTGAAGAAAGAATTCTCAATGAAGGAAATCAAAAAGGCTGAAAGACACTTAAGAAAATGCTCCACATCCTTAGCTATCAGGTTAATGCAAATCAAAACAACTTTGAGATACCATCTTACCCCTGCCAGAATGGCTAAAATTAGAAACACCAGTGATGACTTATGTTGGAGAGGATGTGGAGAAAGTGGAACACTCCTCCACTGCTGGTGGAGTGCAAACTCATACAGCCACTTTGGAGATCAGTATGGCGGTTCCTCAGGAAAATGGGAATTAGTTTACCACAGGACCCGGCAATCCCCCTCTTAGGCATATACCCAAAGGATTCACATCAATGCAACAAAGACATCTGTTCAACTATGTTCATAGCAGCACTATTTGTAATAGCAAGAACCTGGAAGCAACCTAGATGCCCTTCAATTGAAGAATGGTTAATGAAGATGTGGCACATCTACACAATGGAATACTACTCTGCAGAAAAAAATAATGGTATCTTGAAATTCGCAGGCAAGTGGATGGCACTTGAAGAAACCATCCTGAATGAGGTAACCCAGTCACAAAAAGAGGAACACAGTATGTACTCACTCATATATGGATTTTAGACCTAGATCAAATGATCACCAGCCTATAATTCACATCACCAGAGGAACTAGGATACAAGTTGTATTCTAAGAGATTCATATAAAGTCCCTCACAGAACTGGGAAGGGACAAGTCCCCCAGACCTCAGGTATAGTGGGGGGAGGACAGCTAATGGAGAGAGAAGTAGGAGAAAATGAGAGGGAGGAGAGGAAGGCATGTGTGACCAGGAGGATTGAGCCTGGTTAGGAATGGAAAATAGGAAAGAGAGAGAGAGACAGAGACAGAGAGAGAGAACATAAAAGAGGGAGCCAATATTGGTTTGAAGATAAAGTTGAACACAAAGAAAGGTCGAGGGAACTACAAGACTGCTCCCAACTAACAATCTCAGCTTCCGTGGAAAGGCTATCATAAATGCCCTTCCCGGAGAGTGAGATCAACAACTAACTTCTCCATGGAGTCCTCAACTAATGCCTGTTGAAAACAGGAGCAAACACCCATACATAAACACTGAGTCAAACTAGAACCCAGAAGCAGATGGAGAGGACAAGACCATGCGGTAGAAGTACATAGAGACAGCTTACCTGAACAAGGAGGAGCTAAGGGCCACTAGACTGATAGCTGGGAAGCCAACAGGGGTCTGACTCGGACCCCCCTGAATATGGGTCTCAGCCAGAAGGTCTGAGCAGCCTAAGAGACCTCAGACAGTGGAGCCAGGATGTATCCCTGGTGCACAAAAGGACTTTGCAAACATATCCCCCATGGAGGGATAACTGCCTTATTCTAGAGATAGGAGAGAAGCCCTAGTCCCTACTTCACAGGACCTGTCAGATCTACATGACCCCAACTGGATGGCATTCCCCTACATATTGTATTGTGGTGGGGGGTTGGGAGGGGAGGGTGTTTAGAGTGCATGGGAGAGGGTAGAGAGGGCAAAAGGGAGGGAAGGAGGGAGGGAGGGCTTGGGGGGAGGGAGGGAGGGAGGGAGAGGGAACTGGGATCGACATGTAAAATAATAATAATAAAAAAAAAAAAAAAAACGCTTTGACTCCAAAATTTAAGTTGAAGAACAAGTTACTGGGGAAAAGTATTTCTATTTTTGTTTCCACAGAAAATGAAAAGATGTGGATTCCTTCCAGACTAATGTGGTTTGATCACACCAGACCGCCTGAAACAGAGTACAAGCTGATCCTACATTCCAAACTGCTGGACAAAAGAGCCCTACAGACTACAGCTAGGATATCTGAATCTTCCTCGAATCCCCCAAGATAGCGCCCCTTACCAGCAGGAAGTAGTTTGGAAAGAACTACGCCCAAATTCCCAAACATTGTTTATAAATGTTTGTTTTCATTTAATTGGACTTTGTTATATAAAATTAAATAAAAAATACTCTATATGCATAAAAAAAATAAAAAAAATAAAAAAAAATAGAAAACCTACAAACACATGGAAACTGAACAATGTGCAATAGCACCATTCCAGAGTCAAGTAAGAATTAAAGAAAGAAGGTAAAGATTTCTTGGTATTCAACAAGAATAAAGGCACAACATACTCAACCTTATGGGACACTTTGAAAGCAATGATACGAGGAAAGTTCATTGTCCTAAGTGGTCATATGAAGAAAGCTGAGGATAGTCACATTAGACAATTAGCAGCACAACTGAAAGCCGTACAGCAAAAAGAAGCAAACTTACCATGGTGGAATAGATGCCATGAAATAGTCAATTTGAGGGTTGATATCAATAAAGTAGCAACTAGGAAAACAATACAGAGAAAATCAACAAGATATACAAACCTTTATCCAAATTAACCAAAAAAGCAGAGAGATAACATGCAAATCAACAAAATCACAAATGAAAAGGGGGACATAAGAATGGACATTGAGGAAATTCAGAAAATCTTCAGGTCATACTTTGAAAACCTGTACTCCACAAAATTAAAAAATTCAAAGGAAATGGGCAAATTTCTGGATAACTATCACCTACCAAAATTAAATCAAGAACAGATAAGCAGTTTTAATATACCTAGAACCCCTAATGTAATAGAAGCAGTCATCCCAACCAAAAAGAGTCCAGTGCCAGATGGCTTCAGTGCAGAACTCTACAAGACATACAAATAACAGCTAATACCAATACTCCTCAAATTGTTCCACACAATAGAAGCAGAAGGCTCATTATAAACACATTTTACAAGGCTACAATTATCTTGGTACCCAAGCCACACAAAGACACAACAAAGAAAGAGAAATACAGACCAATGCCCCTCAAGAACATTGATGCAAAAATGCTCAATAAATATAGTGGCAAATCAAATCCAAGAACACATCAGAGAATTCGTCCACTATGCTGATGTAGTCTTCATCCCAGCCATGCAGGGATGGTTCAACATACAAAATCTATTAATATGATCAACATATCAACAATCTGAAACAGAAAAATCATATGATCGACTCACTAGATGCTGAAAGATCTTTTGACATAATCCAGGACCCTTTCATAATAAAGTCTTGGAGAGATCAGGGATAGCAGGAACACATAAACACAATAAAAGCAATATACAACCAACAACTAACATCAAACTAATTGGAGAGAAGCTTGAGGCAATTCCTCTAAATTCATAAACAAGACAAGGCTGTCCACTCTCTCCATATCTCTCCAATATTGTACTTGAAGTTCTAGCCAGAGCCAGAAGCCAGAAGCAGACGCCCAGAGCTAAACACTTGGTCAAACTCCTGGGATCCATTTGCAGAGAGGGAGGAGTTATAAGAAAAGGGGTCAAGACAATGCCACAGAGACTTGCAGAGACAGCTGACCTGAACAAGAGGGAGGTCATGGACCCCCAGACTGATATCTGGGAAACCAGCACTGGACTTACTCAGAACCCCTGAATATGGGTCTCAGATGGCCTAGGCAGTCTCAGGACCTCTGACCCTGGAAACAGGATGTATCCCTGTGTTTGGAAGCACATTCCCCATGGAAGGATACTCCCTTAGCCTAGAGACTGGAGAGATAGAATTTGATGATCCCTCCTGGGAGGCCTCACCCTCCCTGTAGAGTAGGTGGGGAATAGGACTGGAGAGGGGGTTGGGGGCATGAGAGGGGTGGACGGAGAAGGAACTGGGATTGATATGTAAAATAATAAGAAGAACAAATGAAAAAAAAGATTGATAAAAATGAAATTTAAACAAATAGAGGAGAAAAAAAGAGACAGAGATATAGCAACAGAGAAACATAAAAATAAACATGGAATATTTTTGTTTGATAACTTTGCAAATAGAAATTTTAAGGTTTCTAACTCACTTTTAATTTGATTATTTTCCAATCAAGTGCTATATTTTTATTAAATGTATTCAAGTTGAAATGTTATCAGTAAGTTTCAAGTACTGATTTTATATTTTATCAAGTATTAAAAAATGAATTTTTAACAATTGTCATTATACAAATGCATCAATTTTACTGGCTCTAATTAAAGCAATTTCATTATAAAATATACTTGTGGCTATATCCACAAGTGGAAATATCCAGTTAGGATATTTGAGTGAAAGCCAGTATCATTCACACTGCACTTTTAATTATGAATTATTTATTACAATAGGAATGATTATTCTTTAATTCCAAGAATCTAATGAAGGCATAAGGTTTTGTATATGATTTAAAGTGATCTTGTAATGATCTTATAAAGCACATTTCTGTATAGACTTGTAATATACAATTCACTATATAAAAGATTATTTTATTAACTTTAGAGTTTAATAAGTAAATCTCTTAATTTCTCACAATGTATGTCTTAATTCATCAATGCCTGTTTAGATTTTATTTTAGGTAAATCTTTGTTAAAATTTGTAAAGAAGTGTCTAAAATATTGCTATGGATTATATATAATGAGGCTACTCCATTACTACATAAACAGTTTCTCAGCGACTAATTCAGTTTGAGAAAATTAGCATCATCTTTCTTTTATAACCTTCCAACCTTCTAAAATAAGTAAAGGAAATGTATTTTACTTAAAAAAGACAAGAATATTTTTTTAAATAATTGGTAGTTTCAGGCAGTTTTACGTAATGAGAATTACTTAAAAAGAAACTTTTGAAATTCAAATAATAAATTACAACACTAGTAAGAGGAATAGCTTTCTGGGTAAGAGCCCTTAGTTTCACAGCTATGAAGGCATGCTTGATATCCAACATCCTTTTATGAATCCTGACATAAACTTTAAGCATAAACATGCACTCTTACACACATTAGTAATAAAGTTTATGATCATAACAGTAATAGTGGCTAGCATTGTATCTTTAGTAAATGGTATTACAAAAACCATTTCACCTTTTTTTTAAAAAAATTATAAATCTTCTCAAATTAAGAGCTATCATAATGACTTAACCTTCATAGCAAGAGAACAAACAAACAAATGACTACTTAAGTTCAAGGGCCAGTATTTTGATTTTACAATTTTTTACTTTATATTCTTCAATGCTAGTCCAATGTGGCTACTAAATAATGTCAATGTTTTGAACAAACCAGCATAAAATACAAGTGCCTAGAAATGTAATGGAATATAAGTAGAAACATTATATTTGACTGTTATAAGTTGAGATCAATTAACATTATAAGAAATTTTATTGGTTTAAAATATCATATATGTTACTTGGTTTTGGTATGGGATATATATATATATATATATATATATATATATATATATATATATATATAGAGAGAGAGAGAGAGAGAGAGAGATGTATTTAAGATGGATAGGTATTCTTCAAACCTTTCAAAGACCTACAGAATATGGCATTTAAAATGATTTAGGGTTTTTATTAACAGTGAGGCACAATTGCTCCTGGCAACACCATCTGTGTCAGAAAGGAAGATGGACATTAAAGAAACACATTATGGAGTTTGCTTCCAATATGTCAAGACTGGCTATTTGGGCAAGATGCTGCTCTTGTATGGACTTCTTGACTTTATGCTGTATAAACTGGACATGCTGAACCCACAGGAAAGTGACTGCTGATACAAAATGGACAGTGCTACAGGGATCCTGCTTCAAGGAAGAGTCTGCCAGACAGTCTGCAGGACGCAGAAATGTGTCTGACAAACTGCCAATACAGATGGACAGTTTAAAGTTTCCTGTTTTGCTGAGGAGTCTGCCAGACACACTATGGCCTATGTGCTGAAGATGGAAAGTTACAGAGGAACTTCAGGTGACTGACCAGGTAGAGAGACATCTCTGTCATTTCTAGAGTTTATATAGAGTTTATATATTATCCTTCTGTAGCCTTGGATGGAATTGAAGACAGACAGTTATGATTACAATTTTTTAGGATTAAAGATAAGTTACATATAGGACTTTAGACTCACAAAGATAGGATAGATGATGGAATGTTTTCTTTAAATATTGCTAAATGTTAATGGACTAAATATTGTTAACAATGGTTCTTATTTGATGACTCTTTTGTAATATATTTTACTTTGTTAAGGTTAAAACACATTATTTTAGACAGAAAAGAGGAGATGATGGCATATGTCATTCTGTAAATATATTTTTCTTATTGGTTAGTGAATAAAGCACAGTTTGCCAATAGGAAAGCAAAATAGGTGGGACGAGGAGAGAGGAAAAAGTAGGGAGGAGATTCAAGATGGAGGACAGAGAGAGCCGAATGCCAGTCCCTCTCTCTGGTAAGATAAGACCAGGTGGAAATACTTAGATTAATATAGATGGGCTAATATTTAAAACAGAGCAGGCCAATAAGAAATGCTAGTAACTGGCCAACAGTATTTTATCTAATACAATGTCTCTGTGTGTTATTTGGGGCTGGCATGGCTCTGGGACCAGACTGGCAAGGAAAACCTACTACTAACAGGTTCTTACTGTGGGCATGGCTCAGGTTTAAATGTAGTAACAAAACAAAACAAATAAATAACAACAACATAAATCTGGAATATATGAATTCAAGGAATTAAGACTTTCAAGTTTTTCATTAAAGATGTGTTCTTCCACGTCTTTAATGTAAGTACAAATAATGTATCCTTTGATTCTGCTTTGAAGAAAATATATTTGAAATATAGTTATACTGTATTATAATTTCTAAATCTTTTCTTTGTTATGTCCTTGTATAGATTATAAAGAAAAAATGTTCAATGATAATTTGGGTTGTCTTTATGCAAACTAATAAAGTTAAAACTTTCAGTTACAGTTGATACATATATAGAGAGAGTAAAATAAGTAAGTTGAAGCCAAGAAGAAAACAAGAACACATGTTTTCAAAATTACTCATTTTTCTTTTCATAAATTATTCTTCTGCATACTATGCTCTCAACTATACCAGATGTTCCTGTATTTAAAGGAAGAAAAACATTGAAATGTGTCTGCAAAACAAGTATTAAATTTAGACTAAAGTATGGAAAAGTTTACATTATAAATATATTTCTTATCTTCATATTTCTTTATTCAGAATCATGATTGTAATCAGAAATCATGGCATATATTCATAGAGTTTGAAGCTATTAAGCATTTTACTGACAGTATTGAATTCTGAGTTAATAGATTTTTAAATAAGAAAGTATTTTAACTGTTTATCATCAAAACTATAGTAATTTGGCATTTTCAAATGTGTTCCAATCATCATGTATATTGAAAATCAATAATTTGCAATAAATTATTAAAGGTAGTACTGTGGAAAATCTGGATTTTCTAACTGATTGGTAATCAGAAGGTATAAAGGAACAAATGACTTTTTAACTTCATTTCTCAGATCATTAGTGAGCTCCTAATTGTCACACCTGACTGATATTTGCATCACTTTACTTTGTTTTACCTTCTTGAGATTTCTCTTCTCCATCATGATCTGGTTCGCTCTATGGATTCTGTTTTCTCCCACTCTTAGTTTCTATGATCTATGATTTTGTGCTAATAAATTTTGCAGTTCTGAAATGGTTTCTTCTGTTAAAAGAACTGATCCTAATATCTGAAGAAGAACTGAGTTAACCTAGACTTACTGTCATTAGCTATGACAAGAAAGGAGTATTAATGGTGAAACAAATGTTAAAACCTCATCGTATATTTGCAGACTTCAATAGCAATGACTGGTTTATAGGCAACATTTAAGTCTTTGTTTGTTTGTTTGTTTGTTGTTTTTTTCTAAACAGGATTTCTTTGTGTAGCTTTGGAGCCTGTCCTGGAACTAGCATTTGTAGACCAGGCTGGCCAGTACTTCACAGAGATTCTCCTGGCTCTGTCTACCTAGTGCTGGGTCTAAAGGCATGCATTGCCACCTTCCAGCATTTAAGTAGAAAGCACGAATAAAGGAGATATCACTTTTATATCTTCATTACTTTCCCATATCAGACGTTGTAAGTAAATTTTTATTTCCTTGTTATTTTTCAAATACCTTTCAGTGCTATAGAATAAGTGAATTAGTCTGTATGTAAAAGATGTTTTTGGCCAGGAGAGTAGCTTCCTATAATAATATGAAAGTCAAACATTGAAATGCCTGTAAACTTCTGTTTACATTCAAATGCCTTAGTGTTTCTATCTATGAGAAACTGTGAGAGGAATGTAGTCATTAGCTTGAGAAAGTACAGAGAGAACAGAACTGAAATACAATTTTTGCCTGGGGCAATGCTTGATGCCCAGCTGGAGCCAGTGCTCAGTCACAGTATGTACAGCAACAGTCCGTAATTTTTCCTCACTCAAATTGCTGAGATTTTTAAGTTATCTATTATAAGTCACTTCCATAATAAAAAACTAATTTTTCAAATACTGAGGACTAATACTGCCATCTCAATATACCACACACAAGCATTTGAAATGCTCCGTGTTCCTAGTTCTAACAAAGAAATCATCCTTTTTTACTCACTTGGCCTGTATGGATTTGAGGGGGAAAAAAGCAGCTTGTTATTTATATTGTGGATTAATTTAGGAGTAATAGAAAGAATGTGTTCTTTATTGTTTTCTAAACACATTTTAGTGGTTCATTTCTTATAGTACTCCCACATGCGTTTCTCCCCCAACACCCACAAAGTAAAATTACTATGAGAACATTAACAAAACTTGAATGGCAGCAACAGGGGCTTTACTAGTTGGTAGTATATGTCCAACTGCTATGCTTTGCTTTCAGCATTTATCATATTTTCCAACAGATGATTGCTTATTAATTGCTTCATCAGATTTTATCAAATTGTTGGAATCTTTATAATCCATATGCCATTTTTCTGGTACAGCAAACCATAGGATAATGGATGACTTTGACAATTACCATATACCATCAACTATTAACTTAATATATTGATTCTTGCTGAAACTTATTTACTCTGACTAATTAAAGACATATTATAACATATCTACCTTATTCTTTTTGCCTACAAAATGCATGTAAAATTGTTTCCTTCTGACATTATTTACTCAATTCATTTACCTTCTTTCTCTATATTTACCCAACCTGATTCACAATGAGAAGAAGGAAATGGAGCAGAGTTACTCTAATGACTGATATGTGGAGAAGAGCTGATCCAGCAGTTATTTTGCTCACTATCCATCTTCATTTTCTCCTTATGTTTATGACATCAAAATGATCAGTGCCGCATTGCTCCTTTTTCTAAAAATGTATTATGAACTTCATAAAACTCAGACCACTACATACTAACATGATATACAGTGACAGTATCCTGTTCCCCTCTGCTTCACTTTTCATCTTCCTAGTACAGGAAGTACTTAGTAGGTTAACAGAAAACTTCCACAAGTGGTAGACATTTCCTCTTTTTATTTTTTTATTTTATTTTATTTTTTGACATTTGAATGATCCTGATCCTCATAGTTTCTTCAAGATTCACCCATAAACTGACTCAAGTCTCTAGATATTTTGAAGCATGAGTCCAGTCCATACTGAGGTACAAAATCCTCTTCAAGATTCTAGTAAATCTCTGTGTAATTAAAATTTTCAATAGATGATTTTAGTACTCTATGCTTCCATACTTAATATTTGAACTAAATTGAGTCAGCGATCTTGACATCATTGCTGTTTTTACAGATTTGTGAAAAATTATAGTTTAAATATTCTGATATATAATCATTGTGAAACAATGCTGAATACTAGATAATTATGAACTATAGATTATAATTGTCTAACATATCTATCACTTGTTTATAGACTAGAAGTTACTGTGCTGTGTTAAATGGGATAAGATAGAGAATGCAGAACATTCACAGCTTTGAGATCCTATATTTTCACTGAAAAGGTTTCACTCACTTTTAGGGTGCTTTTCTTAGAATAATATAATGAAATTTATGATTGCTGAAAAGTAAAGTAAGGTCTTTAAAAGAAAACTGGAGTAGAATAACAAAGGTTTGGAAATACAGTGACAAATATACTTAGGATACACTGGAAAGTAATGATTTTCCCCTCTGTTTTCTCTGTACTTTCAAGGCTTGTGAAAAACATGGTACAATATGAGTTAGTTTGTACAACTCTTTCAAAAGTGATTTTGAAAAATATACCTCAGCATGAAATAAATAACTTGTCCTGCACTTTCCTCCCTTCCTAGAAGTGAAGATAAATTCTCTGTAACATATCCATTTTCTGATAGTTCTGAGGTGTTGGAGGCTGTAAGACACCTATCTGACTCTTTCTGTTCCATAAACCAGGTTAGTAACTGACCTCACAACCTTTTCTGTTTGTCACAAATAGCTTAAAAAAAAATAAGTTCCTGACATTTCCTACTGACCAGATAACAAACCATCTGCCACTGTCATGAATCCAATCCCTATTTTTTTAAGAAAATATAAATCCTACACACATACACACAGATAGAGAGAGAAACACAGAGAAAGAGAGAGACAGAAAGGCAGAGAAAGAGATAGTGCAAATGGAACAAATGTTAAGATCTGAAGTCTGGGGATTTATATTATTTTAAATTCAGAAGGGTTTATGATATAATACCCCAAACACCCAAATGAATATAAATGGGAGGGAAGGCTGGTGGAGTGTCAAAGTAGTGACCAGACAAATTGAGAAGAGAGGTAACTTCCTATTAATATATTTGCCAAGTTAAAGGGCACTAAATTTGAGCCAGTATCACATGTTAGTTAAGATTCACACAAAGAAACTTTATTTTCAATAAATGAGCACGTATTTGATTTTTATTTTCAACTATGCCTAAATAAACATATACTTCTCAATTTTGTGCTTAGTCAGGTCCAATGCTCCAATTAATATTGTACTGCATTTTAAATATATAGATTCATCACTTTGGGAAGTTAGTGAAAACCTTTTATTGCTTTATCCATCCCTCCCTGTAAGTACTACTCTACATTGACTAATGGCCACACAAGCTCTCATGAAGTGAGTAGCTTCTTCAGATAGATTCCATATAATCTACATTCTCAATATTACTCCCAAGTCATTAGCATGATGATGAAAATTTCTAAAGTAACCATTAAACTTTTTTCCAAATTTTATCATGATAGAAAAAAATCCTGCAAGGCTATCTTCCTTTGAATTCATACAACTATCTACGATGAGTTATGATATGGTAGTTTTCATTATGGTTTCATGCATGGTGAAGGAATGGAAAGTGTAGATAAGATACATGTTCATTTAATTTTGAAATGAATTTTGAAAAATTAATTTAAATTTGAACTAATAAGTACTAAGAAATCTAAATGAGCCATTCATAGAACAGTGAAATAACATAGATGAGAAAATCTCACAGATACAAACTAGAGGTGCAGGTGATAATGTGAGTGGAGATTTTCACTCTAAGCTCCCACTGAAACTATTCCTCTATTACTGTGAAGTACAGAGGTAAAAATGTCAATTTCCAAACTAAACACAGGAGTTAAAACAGAGGTTGCCATTTTGAGCAACATAAAATATTAGCTTAAATGAAGATTTCTAACTATATATTATTTTGCTAGTGAATATATTCAAAGGTTTTAGAGTATATTTATGTCAGTGTGTGTGTGTGTGTGTGTGTGTGTGTGTGTGTGCCTGTGTGTGTGTCTGCGTGTGTGTGTGTGCAGACAGTGATTTTTTAAATTTGATAAGGTTATTATAAGACATTCACCCACAATGTGACAATATGATGAATGGAATAGAGAAATGAAATTTTCTTGTATTAAATTTCCTTTCTTTCAAACTTCATTCCTAAACTAAATTTAGCTTTGACAGTATATAATGTCATTTGCTTCACTTGCTATAGAAATCAAGAAAGATAATATCCACAGAAAAAAAATATTATTACTTTCAAACTTCTCATATTTTAACATTACATTTTGTCCTCAATCCAAGATAAGTTGCATGGTTTAAAATATTTAATGTTTCTCCATGTGGGGATTTGTTTAATGATTTTGAATTAGGGTATATCATGTAGCAATATATATACAAGAATGGAAATATTTGTCCCACAACTTTGTGATAAATATTTCTTTCATTCTTCCTTCCTTCCTTCTTTTCTTTCTTTCTTCCTTCCTTCCTTTCTTTCTGTCTGTCTATTTGTCTCTTTCTTCCTTTCCTCCCCCCTTGTATATCCTTCCCTTCCTCCCTCCATTGCTGCTTCTTTCCTTCCATTTACTTTTTAAAACTAGATTCTCTGTATAGTCTTGGTTTTCCTGGAACTAGCTCTGTAGACCATACTTTCTTCTGCTTCTTGATTGCTGGGGTAAAGCCAAGTGTAACCCAGCTGATCCCATATTTGCTAATGATGAAGAATTTCATATTTTAGCCTGGCATGGTGGTATATAGCTTTTAATCCCAGTAGGCAAGACACTGAAGCAGACAGATCTCTGAGTTCAAGATAAGCTAAAAATAAATAGGAAGATGCTTTCCCAAAAAAATTATGTATTTCAGTTGACTGCACCCATATCAGGCAACTCATAACTTGTTATAATTCCAGCTTCAGAGAAATATATGATCTTTTTTGCAGTCTGTAGGAACCTTCAGAGCATGCACATAACACCATCTCATTTATATCAGATTGTTAATAATTAATAATAAAATAATATAGTCAAAACCTTAATAATAGAACCAATATAGATATTCATAAAAAGATGAGGAGAAAAATGTGGTACAAATACATGATTAAATATGAAACATACAGTTTTATATACAAATGAAGTCATGTAATAGAATTCAGTGTGTTATCTCTTATGTGAGATTCAAGCATTTTGTATACAATGGAAACCATTAAGCTAGAAGAAAGACATTTTGCAATAGATGTGACAAGTCAGAGTGGGTAGTGTATTATATATAAAATTATAGTAGTGAGCTGAGCTAGTATACTACAATTAGAAAGGTTTATATTGGGGGGGCCTAGGTAAATGTGGGAAATTAGAGAGTTAATGGAAGGGATAATCCAAAGAAAAAGTTATGAGATGCTACAGTGTATAATTTTTGTTGTTTTGTTTTGTTCTGTTTTGTTTTTTGCTCCAGACTGAAACTCATTACATAAGCATTTTGCAGCCAAACCCAAGTTGATTTCCACTTTCTCAGACATCAAATTCCAGTTCTGTCCTGTAGCCTGAATTTTCCTCTGAACCCTTGTTGGAGACCACTGCCTAATTTGCTGTCATTCACCTCATCTTGAACTACTGTCACAAGCAGATGTCAGCATGATGGAGAAAATCTAATGTGAACTTTAAAATTACCCAGAATTATTGCTTGTCAATTAAAATCTATTAACAGTATATTAAATTTAAAGTAACATTTCCTTGAAAATATTTAATTCTTACTAACATTAATTTCCAATATTATTGCTGGAACTTGTACACATTTAAATAAGGTGCAAACCTAAAGAAATATTTAGGTCTGTCTTATATTCCAGTTTTGAATTGATCATCACCTTCCCTATTGTATTTGTTTCTGTTATTAATTAACAAGGAGTTAATATCCTATCTGAACTATGTAAGGAATAGCCATTATGTAACAATTTTACAGTATGTATTTGGTAAAAAAACAAAAACAAAAACAAAAAAACAAAAAAACAAAAACAAAGAAGCCTCTGACATTCTTCATCTAGGACAATGTTAAAATATCCCTCAGTGTTATTGCATTACCCTCTTCACAGTTTAAAGCAGTGATTATTTATACAGTTTTTCTAAGCAACATCTTCAATAAAGACACAAATGGAGACTTTAAGATGTTCTTTAGCTACTATTTTAAGGGTCAAATACACCTTTCACAAAATGTTTAGTCCATAATTAGTTACCTATGTTTCTTTTGCTGTGTTACTGATCTATTACTGAGAAGAGACACTGTGGCCACAACATGTCTTAGAGAGAAAGCATTCAATCAGAGCTTGCTTACAATTTCAGAAGTCTATTCCCTTATCATGGTGGAGATCAGGGTGTCTTACAGACAGATGTGCTGTTATAGAAACATCTGGGAGTTCTAGATCTGGGTCTGCAGGCAGCAAAAAGACAAAGCAACACTTGGATTGAACTTTAGAAACTTCAAAGCTCATTCTAGTAACATACTTCTGCTCACAAGGTCATAGCTCTTCCAACAAAGCCAACTACAAAATGTACCATAGCTTGATGACTAAACATTCAAATAATGAGCCAATGAGGGCTATTCTTATATAAATCAGAACAAAACAGAAAGAAGTTAAAAAAAAACTATTAATCATTTTATTACTGAATGTATGATTTTATAGTGTATTTTACTAGGTGATTTTAATTGTTAATATTTATGCATAAGGATGAATATGATCCATATGAAACATAAAACCAAGTCCCACATTCTGCCTTAGCCTTCACCCCAGTTGTTCCTCACAATGTCACGATTGCTGTACCTGGCAACTAATGTTCAGTATTACTTCTTTTGCTGCTATTCATAACAAATGACAATCAAAGTACTGCAATATCAGACTCCCCAGGAAGGTCCATCCCAGATAGAGCCTGTCTGGGAAAATAATCCAGCTGTGCTTCTAGAAATGTCATACTCAGGTTAAAAAGTGTCAGTAGGCTGCATATCTAGAAGGTAGTCTTTTTTGTATAACATATAAGCATCTTTTATGAGAAAATATCATATCTCTCTCATGCAGGGCATCTATTTTTCTCACAGGATTTCTATTTTTAAAACTACAATCACTTGTTAAAAGGAATTCAACCTAAACTGTGACAGTTCACCAGTGTATTTTAGTTTTAATGACTCCATGAATGTCTCCTTTAATTAATCCAACCTTCATCACAAAAAGTGGGACAAAGCTCCACCCAATGTTACTTGAAATTATTTTTTCTTCAGCACAGTAATCAGCAATTTGATGGTGAATATTTATTATCCTTGTTTATATTTAATGCACATATGTTTACAGATACCTCTTCACTTTAAAACAGTAAATGGCTGGAAATAACTAGGTGGATTATAATGCTTGTTTTTCGATCATGCAACTATGTAAAGAACCAACAGACATGGTTGTGCGGGCACACTATTCCAGCACTGACCAGTGGAGAGAGGAGTCTTCAGAGAGGTCACTGGCCAGTTTAGCTAGCCAATGGAACAAGCTTCTGATTTTATCAAAGGCAATGCTTAAGTCAAGGGGGAGGAAAGAAAGGCACAAGGCACTGCACACCCTTGTGGTAGTTTGAATGAGAATGGCCTATATGCTCCTACATTTGAATACTGGTTCCCAGTCAGTGAACTATTTAGGAAGGAGTAGGAGTTGTGAAATTTTTGGAAAAGTTGTGTCACTATGGGTGAACTCTGAGATGTCCAAAGTACATAACTGGGCAAGTCTCATTCTCTGTGCCTCTGCTGGTATATCAGATGTAAGCACTCAGCTATTGCCTCAACACCATTCCTGTCTATCTGCTCTGCACTCCCTGCCATGATGGCCAGGGCTAACACTCTGAAATCACAGACAAAGCTCCTATTAAATGCTTTGTTTTATAGCCTTGATCACGATTATGTCTTCACAATAATAGAAAAATAACTAAAACACCATTCTATGAATTCTGCAAGCACACATGAGCATGTACAAATGAACACTAATTTGCATGAACTAGAGAAGCAAGCAAAATTTTTTCAAAAAATAAAATTTAGTGTCTTAAAATTTTTGTCCATTTACTGATTTCTATTAGTACACATTTACGGTGCAGTATATGGTGCAATACATCCCAGCACAAGAACGAATGAAGCAATGTTTTGCAAACATGACACGGGCTGTCAAGTGTTATGAGAAAAACATTTACATCATGGTAAACAATAATAATAGACAACTACCTCGAATTAGGAAAGTTAAGATGATTAAAATGCATGGCCCTATTATACAAAGGAGAGAAGTTATAGGTCCAAAGTATTCAAGAAACATCCAAATACCAAAATAATAAACAATTTTCTTAATTTAATTTGAATAAAAACAAAAATTGATTAAAAAAAACAAAAAAAACAAAAATTGATAAGTAAAGTACCTATTTTCTACTTTGATTTGTACTTTCAAATAATACTCATAATTCCCTTGTTTGGGAAATTTTTGATGTTTCTGATAATCTGTATCATTTGCTAACAGAACTGATTCCTAGATGTTAAGATAAAGCACTTGGGGAACCCTGGCGGATTTCACGGTGACTCACATGGAAGACAAACATGCCAGGCAGATAGAGGTCAGTGAGAAGTTTTATTAGAAAGGGAAAGGGCTACAAGGAAAGAGAAAACAGGTAAAGAGACATAGAGACAGAGAGAGGACAGAAGAGAAGAGAGGGACAGGAAAAGTACTGTCTGCCCCGAGGGAACAGCAGGAAAGGGAGTGGGAAAGAGAGCATAAGTGGGCAGGGATCTTTCTTTTAAAGGGGTCCTTTGCACCTCCATGCTGACCAGGGTACTGCCTGAGTGCATTTTCCCTGTTGACAGGCCAGCATAATGTCTGAATCCTTACCCTAGAGGAAGAACTTTTGCACCTGCTGGATGCAGAACTTCCTATTCAAGCTTCCTTCTTTCCCAGAAAACTTGATTTTCAATAATTTCTAAGCCAACATCTGTAACCTGTACCTTACGTTTCATAAATGACAGGAGTCGTTCAATTGATGTTTGCACAGCTTATCTGTTATCATCATGCATCCTGCCAGAAATTTTAGTGCATTTATGCTACATCTTCCTAGCCTCATCATTTTCAGTCAACTGTAGGCAGAAACTTGCAGAATGCCAGAGACATATGGATGATGTTTTAAAAATCACTGCACGTTTCTATACACAGCAGTTCTACTTCAGAAATACTATTCTTTACCAAAGGAAAAACTGTAATGAATACCAGGAAACTTGAAAAACTCTGTAATAAAATGTATGTTCTAACATATGATTATAAGTATTGATTTTAAGGTAATTATATGCTACCATCCATGATACACATACCCCCCCCACACACACTTTCCTAAATCTTGTGTCACATTGCAAAATGTGTTTCAGTACAAAATTCTTGTAACAGGCTTCCTCAGTCCACCAGCCCCCAATAATGACACTAGGACTTGTTAGTTTTGGATGCTCTTGGCCTTATCTTATATTCATCCCACTAAGTATTATAACTTAATTTAACCCGGTTCTCTACATCTTCCCTCAGGACTTTTTATCTTTCATTCTGTAGGTCCTACTTTCCTGCTTCTTTTGTGTTTGGCTGGCTGGTGGCTTCTATGGTTGCCTGGCCTTGTGCTGCTCCTTCTCTTGCTCCCTCATTCTCTGTGGAGCCTACATTCCTCCTCCTGCTTATTTTGTCAGCCAGACTTCCCAACCTATCTCTCTACTGCCTAACTATTGATCCTTTAGTTTTTTTATCATTTGATTCAGGTGCCTAGGGTAGGTAAAATGAAACAAATCCAACACATCTTTACATAGTTAAACAAAAGCAACATAAATAAGTGCAATGTATCTTTGCATAGTTAAACAATTATTCTGCAACACAAACATTGCATGTCTTTATGTTGTGGTTAAAGAAACATTTTATAACAAATTCTTGGCAGTAGCAATCCAAGTGTCCCAGGGTACCATCATAATTTAGGAAAACAAAACAAAACAAAACATAATGACAAAGGAAAAAGTGCCTTTGTAGGAACTCAGTGAATTTATTATCTTGCTGCAAAAGAAAAGTCTCTATAGAAAGTAGTTTGGTTTCAGAGGGCTTTTCCCAGTGGAGTAAAAATCACATAAAATGTTTCTACTAGTGCTATGAAATTATTATGAAATATTCTTATAATTTTATCTGTTGGATATTTGTAGTCCATACAATATGAAAGGAAAAACAATGGTTGTTAAATATTAAATCTTATTAGTGCTTTCAAGGCATGATATTTAGATTTATTAATTAATAGTATTATTACCAATAGCTAAATTCAAAAGAGCGTTGAGGAATAACTGAATGTTCTTAAAATAGTTATCTAGGTCATGGCTTCAGAATTGAAAGCATGCATTCATTCCAAAGGGCTCACAATCTTTCCTGAGGGATTGCTGTATAGAAATTACTGCTTACAAATTTAAATACCATTATGTGTAAATGTTTGAATATATACATATAACCACCTATGTTCATGTTTATCATAAATATGAGAATTTCAGTTAGATCAGTATTACATGAATTTTCTTACTATCAGAAATAAATCTTACCAACAACAACAACAAAAAAGATATCTTGGTTAGTGTCTGGGCTTCTGTTTTACTAGTACTGGTTTGTATCTAAAAACATGATTGTTATACTTAACTTCATCAAAGAGAAATGTGTAAAAGAAATATTTATATAAACTTGTGTGATTGTTATCTGAGTATAAATGTTAAGTTATTTGAATTAGAATATGTAAAGATCGGGTATGATTTTCCTGTGAATTTTAATAACTTTATAATATAGGCCTTGGCTTCCTGTTTTGGACTTGGCACATAAGGGTCTTGGGGATTGTTACTCTATTCTAGGGAGAAGTAGAAATTGAAGAGAAATCAAGATTATTTTTATTATTATAACCATGAAAAAGATGAGTCAGAGAAAATCTTCTCCTGATGCTGTCAAGATTCAAAGGGAATTCAGAGAGCATAACTTACTATGATAGAACCCTGCACAGTAATGAGTACAAGTTTAAGACTGTAGCATAACTCACAAGTAACTGGTTGTGAGCAAAGCTGGTTATCTGGTTAAAACTCCAGGAGGAGAAATTCTTACAGGCTCTGTGCCCTCATGATTTTTGCTTTCACTGGTTTATTCAGTTTCTTTTTTGAATATTGGAAGAAAGTGTTTTCCATCTACCAAGGGGGAGATTGTCCTTTTGAAATAAATGCAAACATTCTGTTCTTCAAAACAGCATTTCCTCAAGAAAAACTTGTTTTTAACAGACAATAAAATAATTGACTTTTTAAAAATAGGCTAACATATATCAAAAATATGGGAAGCAAACAGTTCAGGGATTCTTTAATAACAACGGTAAATGGATTCAGACTTGAGAATGACAGGCAACAAACATAGCTAGAGTTCAGAGCTCAATCAGATACAGCTCGGAGTCACAGGCCAAATAACAGAATATTTCACTATCATACAATTACAGAATTACTCTCCTATATTATTCACAATGTCTAAGGCCTGGTTTATCACTGTGTCACTGTTCCTTTTGTAAAGTACATTTTGGCTCTCCAACTCTCTTTCCCTTCCTACCCCCCCCCCACATATACATGAGAGAGAGCAAGTGAGTGTGAGAGAGTTTGAAGAGGAATTTCATTCATTAGACTCAGATATTACAGACATATAAATCATAGAATCAGGGTACACCATGTATTTAAAATAGCTATTGTTAAAGCTTTCATGATTATAATGAATAAAATTGGGTGTTTTGAATATAAGAAGATGCAGCAGTATAAATTGAGGAGTAGGAATCTTACATTACCATAAAAAAGAAATGCTAGCAACCAAAACACTGTAGTAAAGAGGCATCTGTTTGATGATAACATTGGTAAGCAATGTTATAATTCATGAAGAAAACTAATAAAAATATTTGAAAAAAAATGTATTGAATGAAAATATAAATCTATTTAAATGTTAATATTTTAATTAATTATTCAATATATTGAAATGTAAAATGCCATTATATTGTCAAATGAAAATAATAAATGATGATAATAATAAATGATAATCCTGGCAAGATAATAAATTAGATCAGTTACAGTAAACGCTACCTTAAGACTAAAAGAAATTATGAAATAATCACTGACCAATCTTTCATGAACCCAGGTAAATAACTGTATAGTAATGTGCTAACAAATCAAATACAAGTCTGAATTATATCAAAGAGTTCTGTATCAAACCAAGTGAAGTTCAATTGAGTTAAATATTAAAAATAAATTTATTAATCAATCACATCTATAAATTAAACACATGTTGATCTAGGATATAAATATGAAATTCAACATTCCTTTGCTTTTAAAAATTGTATGAAAACTATCATAATGCAGAAATATATTTTCTCAAATACATAGGAACATTTATCCACAAGACATGTATGAGTATCATCACACTTATTGTTGAGTAAAATGTGTTTATACCCAAAATGAAACAAACATTAGGGGAAATATCTCTCTTAATAATACATTTCAAAATTGTAATAGAAATTCTAACTAATGTAATAAAGAAAAAAAAATGTTAGTGAATATTTATTGATCAAGAAGTGATTGAGAAAGCAAAAAGAACAAAAAAAATTGTTCACAGATATTATTGTCAAATATGTAGAAAATATAAAAGACCCAATCAAAAAATTCCTGGCAAGGATTTAAAATGAGCAGTTAACATATAGCTCTCAACTGACACTTTAGATATCCATAAGAATAGTTAAAATGTGAACAAGATAACTTATATTTCCAAATTCCAAATGAAACAATGAACATAAAACTTTGAAAATGTTCAAAACACTTTTATGTGGCAACTTATATAATTCATGAAATATTTAAAAATAGTTATTTCTTCTTCATTGATACCATTTTTAATAATGCCAAAATATTGTTTCTAACTTATCTGTAAATTCAATGAAGTTCTAGTCATATTTTCCACACGTTACCACATAAGTATTATCAAACTACTTTTAAAATTTATATGAGATGGAAAAATATACAGAAAAGCCAATGTTCTATTTAATGCTAACAAAGTGGCAACAACCAACCAATAACTGAAGTCAACACTTTCCATAAGACAATAGTAATCATGAGAGTTAAGTATGTGTACAAACTCACAAATACTTCATTAGGAATAGAACTGAAAGCTTGTAGTACATCTTCTTTAATATGGTCAGCTAATTATAGACAAGGAACAGAATAGAGAGACTGCCACACTAAGAAATGGTGCTGAAAACAATGAACTACCACAAGCACCAGAACAAACGAGTACATACCTGATACTGTTAAAAAAAGGGTCCTCACAGAGATTATGGTACTGAATGTAAAACGTAAAAAGATAAGAAAGTGATCATACACTTATTAAATATAAAGTTACATTAAACAGTTTCATTCCTAGATTTTAATGAAATGCACAAGGCCCCACAGGTTCCTTTCACTCACTTTGAAAAAAAGTTCTTTATCAATCTTAAAGTATTTGTCTCCTCCATTTTAAACATAAAATTCCCAAACCAAGAACTATTCATAAATTGTTGAATAGTCTTTTTCATGCAAATAAACCCTTTCAGCCTTTGGTGGAAAAGGGGTATCTCTGTGAAGTTTAATTAATTTGTTTTCTGGGAACATACTTTGCTTTTTTTTTTAAATCTCAGATACACCTGAGTGTTATCTGATAATAAAATTGTAATTAAGTGTCTTTATTTGGACAAAATTCTTACCATTGCCTCAGTCCTTCAAACAAAACAATAAATAAATAAAATACTTTGCTTTATACAACCATGAAAACTCTGAATTTTCTTCTAATTCTAAATCTAGATAATAAATATGTACATCAATACTTGCAATATGGTTTATTTTAAGCCCCAAATCCTACAATTATACATGTTTATTTTAGATTTTATGCTTCATCTTGCAACAAATCTAAAGGGACTTAAGAAAAGAATGTTTATTCTATGCATGAACCTCTTAATTCAGCTTCTTAAATGTTTACATGCTTAATTTCATCAATCAGAATTTCAGAATGAAATGAAAGCCAATCCTCCAGAAAATTCTCTTCCCAGGTGGTTCTAGGATGAAATGTACTGGAAGTAATATAAATTACCAAGCTCAGAGCCACTGAAGAGGACAATGCCTTTTACAGATGAAACTGAAGTCCCTAATTCCTTCAGATTTAATTTTAAATGCAATATCTGTGATTAACTATGAAACTGAAGTATTTATAAGGAAGAAAACTAAAAGTGATATTCTTAAATATACATAACTAGAGTAAACAAACATGTAAAAAGAGGAAGAGGAGATCCACTTTAAAATAAGGTACTATTAGGATACTATAGAGAAATGTAGAGCCAGTGACATTTGCAATTTTGTAATACATTTCTTTGTAGGAAACAACAAAAACAACATCAGCAAGTTGTATTTGTATGTGTTTGTGTATTTGAATTCATAGCATTATAAATCAAATATAAAGAGGATATCAACTTCAGAGTTGAGTGTTTCAAGAAAGTGTAGCTGGAGGGCTATAGAGAAAAAAAGAAAGGTAATAGGAATGCAACTCCATTTCAGTTGTAAATATATTTAAAAAGTTAAAAAATGAATTGCCAGTGTACATAAGGAGCTCCTTGTAGTAAATCAGGTTTTATTTTAGAACAGTAGTGGTTATTAATACTTTTCTATTTTATTAGGAAATAAGAACATAGTCTGTAAAGTCAATTATTATTAATGTCTTTACTATAATTTAGCAGATATATTAAATTCTAGTTAAACATAATAAATAGTTGGAAATAATCAATTCTCAAAAATATGACATTGAAAATAAAAGCATTGAGAGTTTCTTTTTAACTACACTGATGATTAATAAACTACTAAAATATTATCTCTTAGCATGGTGGGTGGCAAACAAAATTGTATTTAATAATTTCTTACCATCTTTGTCTTTTAGATCATTGACTAATTTTATCATACACTATTCAAAGTGTGGATGTTCAGGTACATCTCTCTAGAAGTGGCATGTTGAGTATTGGATTTGCGATCATTTTCATGGAAGAGTGACATGAAGAAGATTCTCAGCTCTTTATTTAGAGAATAGTCATTTTACCTTCAAGTCAGTGAATTTTAACAAAAGTTATTCATCCTGATGTCATGTTGATCATATTTTCATTTGAACTAACGTAATATTTAAGGTAAGTATTTGGGATATTTTATTTTGCAGTTTTAAGGCATTGAATTTCTTTTTCAATATTCTTTCTTATAAGTAAAAGTGTGTTTTTTTCTGTTTTTTTTTTTTTTTTTTTTTTTTTTTTTTGATTTGGGGATAGAAAAATATTTATTTTTTTAACTTTAAAAAAAATCTATTTATTTATTCTATGTGTTTTTCCCATCATGTATCTTGATCACATTCATTCCTGATCCCTTCATCTCTGCCTTCTACCTATCCACTTTGCTAAATAAAGCAAAATTTAAATGAATAAAATAAAATGAGTAAAATAAAAAAGTGTGGGAGGCCTGAAAAATCTCATCATCAAAGTTGCAGTGCCACCCAACAAGTCATGCCATATGCTTCATCCTGGGTATTTTATTTTAAAATTTTGTACATGAGACAATGCTATTTTCAATTCAATAGGATGCATTTATAAGTTTGCAGTGAAATGGGCTATGTCTTCAAAGAAAAAGTTTATTTAAGTTTATAAATCTCAAGTCACACTCAATAAAAAGTGAAGTCAGCAACTTCCCTCTGAAGCAAAGGCCATATAGGAACACTTTATATTTGCATTCACATTATGGATTTATCTGACTGTTTTCTTATTCTAGTTTTCATTTATTATTTACTTTTATTAAAATAGATTATTTCATATAATATATTCTGATTGCCATATTAAATTTGCAATTCCTTTCAGATCCTTTCCATTTACTTACTTTAACACTCCAATCCACAATATTTCCTTCACATTAGAAACAGGCACAAAAAATAAGTAAAACAAAAATATAAAATAAAACATAAACAAACATGCAGAAGAAAAATAGCCAAAGAAAAAGCCTAAGAAATATATATAGATGCAGACACACATACTTGCCAACACAAGAATCCTATAAAAATACAAAGTCAGAAATCATAATACTTACACAGAAAACCTGCAAGCTAAGGAAAAAACACTAAAACTATCATTCAGTTCATTTTTCCATATATATATATACATATATACACATATGTATATATGTATATATGATTTATTTAAATTAGAAATAGCCTCTTTTACATACTAATCCCAGTTCCTGCACCCTCTTGTCCTCCCTTGTTCATCCCACCAACCCCACCTCCAATCCCCATTATGTTCCTAGGGAGTATGAGGCCTTCCATTGGGAGTCTTCAAAGTTGGTCATATCATTTGGGGCAGGGCCTAGGTCCTCCGGATGTATCTAGGCTGAAAGAGTATCCCTCTATGTGGAATGGGTTCCCAAAATCCATTCGTATACTAGGAATAAATACTGATCCACTACCAGTGGCCCCACTGACTGCCCAATCCTCCTAACTAACACTCACTTTCAGGGAGTCTGAGTATGTCCTATGCTGGTTTCTAACATAACATACTTGTTCAGGTCAACTGTTTCTGTGGGTTTCTCCAGCCTGGTCTTGACCCCTTTGCTCATCACACCTCCATCTCTGTAAATTGATTCTAGGAGTTTGGTTCAGTGTTTAGTTTGGGCATCTGCTTTTGCTTCCATCAGCTACTACATGAAGACTCTAGAATGACATATAAGGTAGTCATCAATTTCATTATCAGGGAAGGGTATTTAAGGTGGACTTTCCACTGTTGTTTAGATTGTTAGTTATGCTCATCCTTGTAGGTCTCTGTACATTTCCCTAGTGCTAGATTTCTCTTAAAACCTATACTGGCTCCCTCTATTATGGTATCTCTTTTCTTGCTCTTCTCTATTCTTTCCAGGGTGCAGTCTTCCTACTCTGTCAAGTCAATCCCACCTCTACCCTCCACTTTTCCCTAACTCCCTCTCCCCTTTCCCCATGCTCCCAATTTGCTCAGTGCATTTTTTTTTTAATTTGCTATCTTTTGATGGACATGGGGCCTATCATCAAGAGTGAATTGTACTCACAGTGACTTCACTGGAGAAAACAAGTTTTTCCTTTGTGAGTAGTTTTCAAATGGTGATTGCTCAGAAAGACACTGATCTGAGTATAAGAGATTATCGTTAGTTGTTCTTTTATTGCTATGTTCCTTTTGCAGAACAGCAGTATTTCATTTTCCTCTATATCCCTGGCCTCTCTAGTTCCATGTTCTTGATCCCATCAGTGTTTGTATTGGTTTATTTATTTAGTGTTCACCCATCTCATGGAAGGAGCATTAAATAAATTCAGATGTAAGTTGGTTATTCCCACAAGCTTTTAGCCAATATCATACCAATGGCTCTTGTAGGCAAGTCATGACTGTATATCGAAAGGTTTGTATCGAGGTTGTTCTTTATCTCTCTTTTTTTGGTAGTATAGAGCGTATCTTCCAGCATTATACTAGACAGTAGTGTCTATGTAGTCACCAAATTGACTTGTCCATGTTCAATTAGTTTTATAGGTGTCATTATCACCAAAAGGACTTAAAATAAATTGTGGAGAGCAACAGTCTGGGTTGTTTGGGGATTTGCCTGGGGACCCTCTAGCCAAAACCCTGATTAATTAAAATCCCTTCCAAGATATGGAGGATTCATTTGGTGGCAACAGATGTCTAGTTGGGTATTTTGTGATTTGACTGAGATTTCTTACACACACACACACACACACACACACACACACACACACACACACACACACACACAGTAATTTTGAGAAGCTTCTAATTTCTCAGGTTGCCATACATCAACAAAAATGGCTATTAGCTTTAACTGTCCCTTCCTGTTTTCCCTCTCTTACTCTTCTTTTTCCCTCCACCTCCCCATTTGATCCTCATAGTCCAGTCTCCTCTCCTACCATCAATTTATGATTATTCATTCTATTTCCCCTTGCTAGGGAAGTCCATCCGTCCCCTCTTATCCCTTACTTTTCTAACCTTAGTGAGTTTGTAGATTATAACCTGCTGGTCAACGAAGAAAAAGCACTGAGCAGTGGTGGAGTATGCCTTTATTCTGTGCATTCAGAAGGCAGAGGAAGGTGGATCTCTGTGAGTTCAAGGTAAGTCTCGTGTAAAAAGTGACTGGTAGGACAGTCAGGGCTACGTAGAGAAACCCTGTCTTGAAAAACAAAATAAAACAAATAGAAAAAGCAACATTAATATGATAGTATCCAGATATAAGGGAATAAATACCACACTTATCTCTCTGGATCTGAGGTACCTCACTTAGTCTTTTTCTTTTTTTTTTTTTTTCAGCTGAATTAATTTACCAGTGAATTTTACAATTTTACTCATTTAATAGCTAAGCCATGTTTCAATGTAAAAATGATCCCCACAGAGACACCTGATCTGAACAAAGGAAAGCTCATGGACCCCAAGACTGATAGCTGGGAACCAGCATTGGACTTACTCAACACCCTGAATGTGGGTGTCAGTTAGAAGGCCTGGGCAGTCTAAGGGACTTATGACAGTGGAACCAGGATGTATTCCTGGTGAATGAATGGACTTTGGGAGCACATTCCCCATGGAAGGATAATCCCTTAGCCTAGGGGCAGGAGGGAGGGCCTAGTCCCTACTCCAAATGACTTGAAGGATTTTGATGATCATATATATATATATATATATATATATATATATATATATATAGTGTGTGTGTGTGTGTGTGTGTGTGTGTGTGTGTGTGTGTGTGTGTAGATATATATAAAATCAAAGTAAAAGTAAAAAAAGGAAAATGAACCACATTTTCTTTATCAATTTATGCATTAATGAACAACAATACTGTGTTTGATTTCTGGTTGAAATTAGTAGAGTAGCAAATATAGTTGAGCAACTTTCTTTGTAGTAGAAAGAAGAGTCCTTTGAGTGTACATCCAAGAGTAGTATAGCTGGATCAGTCCTGACATAGATAGATTTCTGAGGAACAGCCATATTGGTTTCACTGTACATGTTTGTACTTCCACCAGCAATGGAAGAGTGTTCACCTTACTCCTCATACTTTCTGCAAGGGTTTTCATTTTTTAATGATATTGGCAATTATTACTAGTGTATGATGAAATCTCATAGTAGTTTCTATTTGCATTTAATGAGGTGATGCATGTACTATAAGTTCTTTTCAAGTTTTCTTTCTTTCATTTATTCATTCTTTCTTTCTTTCTTTCGTTTATCTGAGAAATAGAAAATTCTAACTAAAGTCAGGTCATAATTTACATAAAACAATATGTAAGTGGTCTTTTAGATGATTTGTGAAAGAGTGAAAAATAATAACTGATGGGAGATGTCATTCTGTAAATATGCTTCTCTTATTGGTTAATGAATAAAGCACTGTTGGCCAATAGGAAAGCAAGATAGGCGGGACTAGGAGACTAGGAGGAGAGAGGAAGTAGTTGGGAGGAGTTCCAAAATGGAGGAATGAGAGAGAATAATGCTAGCCCCTCTCTCCAGTAAGATAAGACCACGTGGAAGTACTTAGATTAATAGAAATGGGTTAATAATTAAGACATAGCTAGCCAATAAGAAACTAGTAATAGGCTAACAGCTTTCTAATAAATACAGTGTCTCTGTGTGTTATTTGGGGCTGGCACGGCAGTGGGCACAGACTGGCAGAGGAAAACCTTACTCCTAACAAATAACCTATGGGGCTTCATTCACATTCTCAATTATAAAATTTAGTTTACTTTGATGACACTAATTAAGATAGTTCTAGGTGGTCTTTGAACTTCTATTTATTATATAAAGCTAACCTATTCAGCTTATAAGTCATAATTTAAATAATTTAGTGAAACATCTTCACTTCTTCCGATATTCCTTATTCCTCTTTTTCTTTTTTGCTTTTTCTTTCTTTTTCTTTTTCTTTTCTCTTTTTTTTTCTTTCTTTCTTTCTTTCTTTTTTTTTTTTTTTTTTTTTGACAGAATTTCTCTGTGTAACATCCCTAGCTGTCTTGGAACTCACTATGTAAAGAAGGCTGGCTGGCTGGCCTGGAACCCACAGATATCTACCTACCTTTGCCTCCCAAAAAGCACCACTTCCCAGCTCCTTATCTCTTTTTCTGTCCCTTACATTAATTGTGAATATATTTCCACATACATATGTTACTTTTGTTCCACTCTAATGAAATAATTGACATTAATGACTTAAAGCAGGAAAGATTCATTATGGATCATATTTAGCTTCATTGATGAATTTTGGGGCTCATCTTCTTAAACATGATTTGTACAGTGAGTCCTGGAGGGATCCTTTTTCTCATGAATAGTCAATTGAGATTATAACACAGTAAAATAACAGGTTGAAACATAACAAAGATTTTCATGCAATGACAAAACTGACATGTCCTTAGTCATCTGTTTCCTCCCACTAATAGCTACCTACAATCTTTCCTCACTTCTCAATAGTGCCCTTATGCTTAGTGTCAATGAATAATAAATACGCAGAGACAAATATTGTGGTTCACGTTGACGATCAGAAAACTAAAGCAGCCAAGCTACCAGAGAGCTCTTACCTCTACCAAGGTTGGGGCGATCCTGTTCTCAACATGGATGAGACTAATTGCCTGAGACTGAATGCCAGCTCTGAGACCCTGATCAAGTTTTATATACGTTTTTAGTACTGGGTTATAGGCATGCACCACCAACAACCAGCTTCAATGGCTAACTAGTGTATCTGCTGGGATTAAAGGTATGTGCTACTACTGCTTAGTTTCTATGGCTATGGCTAGCTTTGCAGTTCTGATCTCCAGGCAAGCTTTATTACATCATAATTTCCCTGTTTTATGTAACACACAAAGAAGGCCACAATGAACATAAGAAAAATAATATAAAATATATAGAGTTATTATACACAAAATATACTTTAGCAATTTCAAGTCCATTTCATTTGACAATTTAATGATCTTTTAATAGTTCCTTAAATAGCATCACTCACAAGTCTACGTTTGTGGTTTGATAGTCTCTTACACATTTCTAAATTCAGTTATCTTGATAAGCAACTAAGACATCACAAAGTGAGAACAAGAAAATGTGGAGTGCGAAGTAACTTTGTTAAGTGTGAAACAGAGGTTGGAAATCATTATTACAAAGTACAAGTTTTTAAATACAAAATGGCAACATTATTAATGTAATGTTTAGTAAATTAAGAGGGCATTTTGAAATGGTTAGAATTCTTATAAGCAAAATTAGAAATGTATGCCTGAGCTAAGATACAAGTAGTAGAAAACAAATTAGATCCTAGAGAATATATTTAATTAAAATAAGTTAGGAAAATATTAATAGATGTGTATGAAAGAAAAAGGAGGGATGCAAAAGAAATAGTAATGTGACTAAAATTTTATTTCATTAATAATGTACTTCTATACAAACAAACTGAATCATTTGACTGAACCACTTTGTTATATTAGATAATAAAATCTTCCCTAATGGTATGTTATCTACTACATATATTCTCAATATATTAAGATTATAAATTTTAAAAGTATGTTATCATATTTTATACCTATTTTTTCTTGTATTTGTTCAATTTTGCCAGAATCTATTAATTGCAATGCCTTCCTTTGTTCATTAAATATAAAAAGAACAATATTCTCCTTCCAGATCCTATACAAACATTGTGCCCAGACTCTGGACCTCCCGAACCACCAAGATACCAGATCTGATGCAAAAGCAAAGCGTCTTTTTAATTTATGAGTTAAGGATCCAGCTTAGGGCCATTGCTACCTATTGCATTATATTATTATCAGTAAATCACACCCAAAGCCTGATAGTTAATTTCTGATTGGTTCCTTACCACATGGAAGGTATTGGGCAGTTACTTCTTAGTGATTAGAGCAAGGTCAATCATTTTTTGGGGAGCTCAGAGCACATCCTGCTGTGTCAAGGGTCTATATCTTGCTCGGTGTTTTCTGCAGCCTGTCACAACTGCCTAAGCAAGGTGCTGGGTGAGGGTCTGTTACCTTTATAAAAATTTTCTTTTCAGAGTAGTCATCTATTATTAACATGCAACACTAGCAACTTGTTACCATGACTTATACATGACAAAAACAACTTCAGAAAGGTTTTATTTTGTTTCATGGTTTTAGGATATAGTACATCATGACAGGGAAGACATAATAACAGGGTCTTAAAGCAGCTGGAAAAACTGTCTGGAGTCAGGAAGTGGAAAAAGTGAATGTCGTTTCTCAGTTTTGATTTCATTTGAAATGCTATCCCATAGAAATAGTGCCACTTGCATTTAGCATGAGTTGTAGAAGATAAGATAACCCTCTCTGGAAATATTCTCAGAGACATGTCAGTTAGCTTTGTCTCCCAGGTATGCCTAAATCTCCACATGATGACAATGAGATTTATCATACAGGTATTTTGCATAAATATATTCTCATGTTCTCGTCATTTTGCCTGTCCTTTTTCAAGCCAGACACTGTTAGGTTTATCTACCACTTGAAGAAAATAAGATTTTGAAGTTTATTCTGGTGTGTGTATGTGAGTACACGCTTGTGTGCGTGCCCATGTGTGTGTGTGCCTGCGCACATGCGAGCACTGTCATGTGCATGCTCACACATGCAGAAGTAATAAATTGTCTAGATTTTTCTTTTTCTGGTTTAGAATCCACTATAATAATGAAACAAATATTGAAATGGAGGTATCATGATATTGTGGTTATTTTACACATTAACAAGCTGAATGATTGTGGAGTTTAACAGAGCATATAAAATCAACCCTGTGAGATACTCCAGAGGTTCTTCTGCTAGCAAGGTCTAAGGTAATGCTGTATTTTGTATTCTTTTTTTAGAAATCCACATGTTCACTCAGTGTGTAGAGAGCATTTTGAAACACTAACAACAATACAACAAAACCCTGGCTCACCTTTTAAAAATCAGGCTGAAAACAACCTAAACTATGATATTTCCTTTTTAAAAATGAAGAGAAGTCCTTAGTGAATAGAATGAACTAGACAGAAATTGTTCTTAGAAATTGGAAGTCTTTGTAGTTTTCGATAGAATAAGCCTAATTCCTGAAGGAGCAGCTAAGTGACAGCAGCCACCTTTTGTTCATTACCTTACCAGAGGGTTCCTGTTGAATGACAATTGCTGCGATCCTGAGCTTGCATTGTCATTATAAGAAGAGAGAAAGAGTGATGAAGCTCTTAACCTTAATGATGATCATCCTAGCAGATGAGACAGAAAGCTAAGCAGCAGCAAGATGTTCTGTTTGATGAGGAGGATTATGACAAAAGACAGAACACATCAAGGCTTTTATAAATCTGATAGGGGGATTATGCCAACTATAGAAAATAATAGAGTGTTAGGCACCATAATACCTGTACTTCTTGATTTATGGAGACTTAGAGGACAATGAAAATCATTTTTCTCACTGCCCATCTCAAGTTAAATAATATGGGGTACTGAATTTAATTTTTGCTAAAATGCCTAAAATAAACATTAAAAGGATGTTTGTTGTAGAATATTATTTTAATATGTGTTACAGTTGTTTATACTGTGGAACGTCTTTTTAATGATTCAAAGATGTGTTCCAGTCCTTTTGTCATTTGATTTTTTTTTTCATTTTACATTTCAGTTCCCCCTTGATTTCCTTCTCCCTCCCCCAAGCTCACCCTATCCCACCCCCTATTCACTCCTCGGAGGGGGTAAGGTTTCCTTTGGGGAGTCAAGAAAGTCTGCTATACTAAGGTGAGGCAGGACCTAGCCCCTCTCCAGTGCATCCAGGCTGGGCAAGGTGTCCAAACACAGGGATTAGGGTTCATGCACCCAGGATAAGTCCTGGTTCTACTGCCAACAACCCCTCTCCCCTATCTAGCCACATAACTCTCACCTACATGTTGCATTTGTTTGACTAAATGAAATTAAGCTGTGGTCAGGAGGTTGAGTCAGCAACTAGCTGTG
Organism: Phodopus roborovskii; assembly: GCF_943737965.1. Classification (NCBI taxonomy): domain Eukaryota; kingdom Metazoa; phylum Chordata; class Mammalia; order Rodentia; family Cricetidae; genus Phodopus; species Phodopus roborovskii. The sequence goes on from NW_026126410.1 coordinate 28,711,606, forward strand.
AGGAAGTGATAGGGAGAAACCAGGTGTAGCCAGTGTTCTTAAGTGGAGCTGGGCAGAATGTCTCTTGGGTTTTCCCTGAGTTGAGAACAAGGAGAGAAAGATAGCTATTTGTGATTCTGCATCTCTGAACTAGCAAAATTTCACTCCAACCTTAGAATCCTGAGTGCTGTAGAAGGGGAGATGACTGGTTGAAATTTCTTTCAGTGGCTTTGAGAGAGTCAGTGAGTGCAGGAACAGAATTCCCTCAAGCTGCAGCCCTTGTGGCCAAACCACTCCTGTTAGCTTCAGAGTTACTGCTACAGATTAGGACATCAGTTGCTTAAGGGGCAGCCACTGAACTGGATGGAAAACAACAAATCTTATTTCATAGATATGAAGATCTCTTTTGGTGGAATATTATTTTAAGGTATGTTACATTTTTTTCTGATGTGAACATTTGTCTTTATGATGCAAGGATGTGCTGTACCTGTTTAACTCTGTGAATCTGTATTACTTTGCCTGTCTAAAACAACTCTAATAAAGAGTTGACTGGCCAATGCAAGGCAGGAGAAAGGATAGGCAGGGCTGACAAGCAGAGAGAATAAAAAGGAGAAGATGGAGGAATAGAGAAGGAGAAGGGAGCACCAGGAGCCAGCCACACTGCCACACAGCCAGCAGAAGAGAAAGACTGAAAGAAATACATTCAGAAGTAGGGAAAGGAAACAGCTCAGAAGCAAAAGGTGTTCGGGATATTTAAGGTAACAAAAGCTTGCAAGAATCAAACCAAGAAGAGCTGGTATTTAATAAGTAGTAATTAAGCCTCTGTTTGTGATTTATTTGGGAGCTGGGTGTTAGGCCACCCAGAAGGAGTAAAGAGTTAAAAACATACACTGACTACAGTCTAATGGTAGGTAGATGTAGTATAGATGTACAATTGACTGACTGGACATCAAACACTGAGAAACACATAGCAATCAGCCATCTGGCTTAGTCAATAAAAAGATCTGAAATAGTTTTCTAAATATAAGTGCAAAGCTTCTCAGAAGCGAGGCCCACCTCACAACTGTATTTATTTCAAAGACTACACTATCATTGGGAGTAATCATATCTTGGATATAGACTGCCAGTGATTGCAACATTAACAACCCCTAAACTTCATGGTGAAGTGATTAACCTTCTGCAAGTTTCACTTCCTTGTCTGTATCATTTATGTCTTAAATAGATAACATGGTGCCTGGCATGGGATTCATGCTCAGTAAAATGCATTTACTATAAATTAATTTTAATTGATGATTTTATACTGTGGATTACTGCCAACCTTAAATTTGAGGTTTTTTTTTTTTTTTTTTAACTCCTAAAGAGATGTGAAGATCTAGAAAATTAAAACTGTAGTCTTGGAGTTTATTAGCCTCTCTATGATTCTAGAAAAGGTCACAGAACATAGGAAAAGTATGTCATATACAGACTCTAACCATACAGCCTTTGTATTTATGTGAACTAACCTTTACTATATTTACTATATTCCCTAAACAAATTGCATAAAACTAACTAGGAAGTAAATAAATGCCAATGTTCATTTAAAAATATTTACTTTTACGTGATTTAAATTAATATTTAGATGGAAAAATAATATGATGTTAATAATTTAAACATTGCTGCTATATCCTATTCCATATACATTTATATCCCAATAAATAAATTGTTAATGAGCAAATCCAAAGATCACCTTCATATATAACGAAAATATGTTCTAGGCTTCTTTTTACCTCCCCCCCCATAGTCATAAATGAACCTGAACTCATCTAGGTTTCTTTTATTCAAAGAAAAATATAAATATTAGATAATTCAATAGCTAATAGCTACAGTTTCCACAGAATCTTCTCATTGGGATGATTGCTATTTTAAATTTACCTTTTACATGGAAAGTTCAAAGTCTACAAACAGTTTAAAAATGACTTTATAAATTGCCACAAATTCAAAGGAGATAGAGTATATGTGGTCAGATGCTGTGTAAATTGTCTTGTATAAATTGTGATGAATGCTGTCTTAATCTTTTCACCTCATTGCTAGAAGCAATTAATGTTTTATTCATTTTTCCCTTGAAACTTTAAGACCATCAGGAGAGAACGGGGATGTTTTTTTCATTTTCTAATTTTGAGACAACCATCAATGGCCATTGCCATATTAATGATTCTAACACAATCACTATGTCTTTGATGAACAATGTGATAAAATTGACTTTGTCATTAGCTCCAACAGTTAAGAACTTTCATACTACATTGATTTTATGACTTTCCTTTAAAAAAAATCTAAATCTTTTCAATTAAGCTGACACAGTGAAAGCATGAATTTTTCATTAAAAGAGTATAAATGTATTTCATTTGCATTTGTATTTTATGAAATATGACAAGTTCTATAACATATTTGATAAAATTTACTCAAAAGAGTTTTGTAAATAAATATGTATAAATATTGTGATTTGAACACTACTACAAATATGAACATTTTACATATAATCTTTCATAAACAAGTTGGAAAAAAGTTATCCAGTACATGTTGCAATTTGTTTTTATCAGCTCTTACAGTTCTTTATTGTACAATATAATTCTGGAATTTTTTACCCATTTTCTTTTGTATCTAGTTCATATTTCCTGTTATAATTAGGTTACTTTCTTTTGATTCTTAATTTATTAATATTGTGTTTATGTGTGTGTGAGAGAGAGAGAGAGAGAGAGAGACAGAGACAGACAGAGACAGAGAGAGACAGAGAGAGAGAAAGAGAGAGACTCAGTAACCTAGAACAGTCTGGAACCTTTGGCAAGTCCAGTTCCACAAATTTCAAATGCTAGAATTGAAGGCTTGGTTCACCATATTTTGCGTTTAATTTTATTGTAATGAAGCATGATATACACACATTAAAATATATGCTCCCATCTTTATAATTCTATCATCTTTTACTTATTTCCAATCTGTTATGCCATATATCTGTTGAAAATTTTTCTTTTTCTTTAGTTGTCAAATATGTGAACTCAAATTTAAAGTAGTGCCAACCAAAATAAATCCTTATATACTTTCAAAGAACACAAAGTACTCTCCAACATAAGTTGTCATTGGTGTTCCTAATTTTAGCCATTCTGGCAGGTTAAGATGGTATCTCAGAGTTGTTTTGATTTGCATTTCTCTGATAGCTAAGGTTTTTGAACACTTTCTTAAGTGTCTTTATATGGTGAAACAAAACACTCAGGATAGCAAAAACAACCCTGTAAAATAAAGGAACTTCAAGAGGCATCAACATCTTCTACTTCAATCTCTGCTATATAGCTATAGTCCTGAAAACAGCCTGGTATTGGCACAAAAATATAGACAGGTAGACCAATGGAGTCAACGAATTTTGACAAAACAGCCAAAAGTATACAATGGGAGGAGGAATGCATCTTCAACAAATGATGCTGCACAACTGGATGGTGGTGTGTAGACCAATGCAGATAGACCCATGTCTATTGCCATTCACAAAACTCAAGTCCAAATGGATCAAAGACTTCAACATAAATCCAGCCACACTGAACCTCTTAGAAGAGAAAGTGGGAGGTATCCTTGAACAAATTGGTAAAGGTATCACTTTTTGAACATAACTCCAGAGGCACAGGCACTGAGATTGACAATTAATAAATGGGATGTCCTCAAACTGAGAAACTTCTGTAAGGCAAAGGACACGGTTGACAAGACCAAAGGGCAGCCCAAAGACTGGGAAAAGATCTTCACCAATCCTACATCGGAGAGAGGGCTGATCTCCAAAATATACAAAACACTCAAGAAACTAGTCACCAAAACACCAAATAACTATATCAAAAATGGAGTACACACTGAAGAGAGAAATTTCAATAGAGGAAATAAAAAAAAGTGATGTTTTCTTAAAAAAAAAAAAGTCACCTACTTCTATCAGCTACAGGATAAAGGCTCTAGGGTGGCATTTAAAGTAGCCATCAATATAATTATCAGGGAAGAACATTTAAAGTAACCTCTAAACCTCTCAATTATTGCTTAGATTCTTAGTTGGGGGTCATCTTTTGAGTCCCTGGAGATTTTCCTTGTGACAGATTTCTCTTTAAACCCACAGTGACTTCCTCTATTAAGATATCTCTTTTCTTGTTCTCTTCTGTTCTTCCCCATAGTCAATCTTCCCAAACCCTCATGGTCTCCTCACCTTTCCCCTTCTAAGCAGAGATTCAGTTTAAGTACTGAGGTGATCTCCTGGAATCCAGTAGTAGAGATGGAGGAGTGATGAGCAAAGAGGTCAAGACCACACTGGGGAGACCCACAGAAACCACTGACCTGAGCAAGTGGGAGCTCAGGACCCCAGTCTGACAGCCAGGGATTCAGCAAAGGATTGAGCCTAGCTTCCTGAATGTGGGTGTCTATTGGCATGCCTGGTCAGTCTACAGGGCCTCTGGCAGTGGAACCAGTAGTTATCTGCAGTGCATGAATGGGCATGGGAGGCCTCACCCACTCTGAGGAGTGGATAGTGGGTGAGATGGTGTGTCTGTGGGATAATGGAAGGACAGGAGGGAGACTGATGACTAACTTATCTACCATCATAGAGTTCTTATCCATTAGCAGATGAAAACAGAAGCAAAAACCCACAGCTAAACACTGAGCCAAACTCCTGGATTCCAGATACAGAGAGGGAGGAGTGATAAGAAAATGGGGACAAGTCCAGGCTATTGAAACCCACAGAGACAGCTGATGTTAACAAGGGGGAGCTAATGGACTTCCAGACTGATACCTGGGAAACCAGCATTGGACTGACTCAGAACCCCTGAACATGGGTCTCAGAAGGCCTGGGTAGTCTAAGGGACATCTGACAGTAGAACCAGGTTGTATCCCTGGTGCACAAAAGGACTTTTGGAGCACATTCCCCATGGAGTGAAACTCCCTTAACCTAGAAGCAGGAGGGAGGGTCTAGTTCCTACTCCAAATGACTTGACAGATTTTGTTGACCCCTCCTGGAAGGCATCACCCTCTCTATGGAGTGGGGGTGTGTGTGGAGGTAGTTCGGTGGGCATTGAGGGAGGGAGTGAAAGAGGGAGGGAGGAGGGAGGAAGGGAGGAAGGGAGGAAGGGAGAGAGAACTGGGATCAATAAGTAAAATAAGAAGAAAATTGAAGAAAGATTGTTTTTAATTTAAGTATTTTTTTTTAAAAAAAACATCAACAGAATGTAGAGCACTCTGAAAGAAATCAATATATTTCTAATTTTAATTTAAATATTAAATCTTTCCATATATGTGCCTTAATAGTAGCAACTTTGAAGAGGTCACATCATTTTAAAAACAGTAAAGAATAAGCAAATAAACTTTTAATGCATTCCTGCCATTTGCTATAGTGAATTTGATTGGCAGAAATATGACTCAGCTTCACCAATATGCTAAATCATACCCTAATCTCTTCAACCAGGAGCCTCATTTTCATGCAGCTACTTCCAATTAAATGTTGTTTTTTTATTTTTTATTTTTTATGCAGAATGGGTGAGAAGGTTCAGATACCTTCTTTTGTTTGTTTGCTTTTCAGTGCCATTTATCATTCAGAAACAGAATTGGAAGGCTTTGATACACAGCACAAGGATTAGTCTTCACACTGTCTACATGTATAGCTAGACATGATCACTTATTCTATGATAAAAGGCTGACAGCACAATGCTTCCCTTCCTAATCTACTCACACAGGCCATAGGGAATGGGAGCATGGAAAGCCTGGCAATGTATTAAACAGAGTAGTTCTCAATGCATCTGAAAGGAAAAGGGAAAAGGAAGCAAAAACTAGCTTATTGGAATTATTGAAACATATGGTTGTATAATACTTTGACAATTTCATATATAGTTACTGAAACATTCAAATATTCTTGCATCCAGTAGTAACTTCAGAATTTAACAGACATGTTTGCATATATCTCACTCATGGTTATATACAGTGCCAAGATATTTTCACAAAGTATCCTAACTGAAACTAGCACAAAATAAACAGCCATTGAATTATTTTGTCTGTGATTGTTAGTGCTTCAGTTGACAGAATAATTCACTTATATAACTCAAAACATTTTTAATTAAGAATTTCACAAACAGATATGTAGTATAAATACAATAATGTGTTGATCATTTTTGAACCAATGGATTCCTGCTATCTTACACCTGTGTAGGCTGAAGAAAAATATTGTAATTTCCAGATTATCATTCATTCCTAAATATTAGCATTAAGATAGATTTCTTTTATATATTAGCTATTATTAAAATATTTTAAACCAATTAACATATATGTATATATTATGTTCAATATAGTGTATGATATATTGTAAACTTCTATACAAGTCACTCAAGGACTATATTTGTGAATTATAAAAATTCAAGATGTCACCATGATAAATAAAATTACTTTCACCATGTTTCTATATGTTTAAGAACATATATTAGCCACCACCAACTAGCAAGTTATTCCATGGATAATCCTTCATGTTATTGTTACTTATATGTTACTTATATGTTTACTTATACCTCATTGTGGGATCATCTTCCTCCTTTCACAATTAGTAACCAAAAGCAAACACATATCTAATATTTCATATACTTTTTCTGACATCCTGAAAAACAATATTTCTGTATTTCTAATGAGAAAATGAAAACTTTATTAAATAAACAGTGTATTATCTAAAAGAAGGTTACTGATTGGGGAAAAACCATAATTACTAGAGAAGGAAGATTTCAAAACCACATTCAATATATTTGTATTTCTAAATAAAATTTGGAATGTCTGAATATGTATTTTAAATCAGTGCGGGTTAACATATCTAATTTTGAACAAAATAAAGTCATTATAAATGTTGCATCATAAATATGACAGTAGGTTTAGAGTAAATTCCTTGTGACAGTTATAGAACTGTTGTAGCACAGAGTATATCCTTTTCATTGAGAAGTAAAATTTCTACTTGGAATCTCCTGGTTTTTGTTTCAGTCCTCCTACCTCAGCCTATCAAATTCTGTGATTATACTTGTTATATTTTATATGACAATATACTACTATGTTGTTACAAGAAAATAAAATGTCACTATCAATTAAAAAATATACAGTATTTAGGCAACTGCTAACTGAAGTTAACATACCTATATTAAACATCATTCATGGTCCATTGACTGATTAGAATTTTGTTTGCTTACCCCCTCAGAGTAATCTAACAGTATTTTATCTATTGTGTAAATTATTTTGGAATGTAGGTAAAACCTCCAAGTTTCTACCAAGCCAAAAATTCAGACTATCACCAGATAGTGTCTGAGGCCTAAAGTAGAAGTCACACTTGGCTCTAACCTGCCTACCTAATGTGTCCCCAATGAGTTAAGAAAGTACTTTCAGTTCTTTCATGGGTTCTGATTTTAGTTCCCAGCACCTATACTCCGTGGCTTACAAATACCTTATTTCCAGCTTCTAACCTCTGATTATTTCCTTGGGAACACTCATATAATATGTATATTCTCTCTCTCTCTTTCCCTCCCTCTCTCTGTCTATGTCTGTCTGTCTCTCTGTTGTACACACACATATACACAGATAAGAATAAAAATAAATTTTAAGTAAATTGTGATTTTGATTTTGATCTCTATTTTGTTACCATAAAAATTCCATCTGCTGTTATACAAAAGCGAACCTTCATTTGTGAACTGAAGATGTGTTATAATAGTCATGACAACTGCATATGGCAATGTTTCCCCAGATTATCTTAGATATTCTTCACCAGGGTTATTCCAAAAAACACTTTAAGATTTTTCCTCCTGACTAAGGAGGAATGACTAAGGAAATGACTAAGTTTCCTAATGACTAAGGAAACAGTACTTGCAATAGAATAGTTTAGACTTGCCTCTGTTTTGAGCCATGAATGAAAATCCATAGTCACTTGGTATTTGCTGTTTAGAGATTTAATTTTGATTACATTTACCTTTACCAAGATAGAATATGGAGTTGTTTAACTCCATAATCATGACTCATATGAACAAATTCAGGATTTTTTTCAGAAATTAGAGATGTCTAACACCATTCCATGACCATGATATGTATCAGAATGGAGGAAAGTTTGCATAAAGACTGGCTCTGATACAGAAACTCCATTACCATAAAATCCATTTGGACTCATCAGTTATCTAACAATAAGATTAAATAAGCATCATGAATATATTAGGGTGTGTTTGCTCTAACATTCATTTAGACAGAAAGATTTCATCCTGTTTTATGCTTTGTGTTTATTTATATTTATTTATTGTGTGTGCTTGTATTACACAAACACACACACACACGCACATGCACACGCACATGCACACACCATATATATGAGATGAGAGCATAGGATCCCCTTGAGCTTGATTACAGAGAGTTGTAAGTTATCTGATAAGTACACTGGGAACCATACACAAGAAGTTCTGTAGGAGCAGTAAGTATTCTTAACCACTGAGACACATTCCAAGTAGTACAAAGATTCTCGTACTTGAAAAAGATAATCCATATTGATTGTTTATATTCAGATACATTATCTCATGAAATTTTTATGCTGTTATAGGAGAAAACACTGATGCAACGTAGTTGCAACACAAAGGGAAGACATCTTAGTTATATATACGTTATTGCAATTTGACTTTTTAATGGAGATTTTTTTTTATGTAGTTCACAGAAACACCATAGTTTTGCATTCGATACTAAAGACACAATCCAAAAGAATAGCTGTCACAAAAGTCATCTAATAAAGGTAATTATCTGTGGACTTATAATTTGTACTGATTTAAAGGCTTTGATCTAGAATAAGTAAAGGAGAGTCAGTATAATGTGGGATATAATCAGCAGTCATGCCAGACACTTCACTGGTCTACTGCCTATTTAGATACTGCAATAGACAAGGAATTTTGACTTATGGAAATGCATAAAATCACCATAAACTCCCACAAATGTGTATGGCATCTTCCAGTTTATATTTTATTGTAATCTTAATTATTTTTTACGTTATCTTATTCCTATTATTCCCCAGTGGAAAGCCATCTATCACAGATAAAAAAAAAAACCTGGAAATGCTTTAAGGATTCTAAATATTAATATAGGACATAAGGATGCTTGATGCTTGTCTCTACCTCCAAGATATTTGCCTACACCCCCAACCAAAGATATTTATGCAAACCTTTCCTGATTTAGTTTCTTTAAATGTTTATGAAAAATTACTTTGATGATATGAAATAAAACAATGTATGTTTGTTTCAACATAGTTTTAAGTGTAAGCTACAAATGAAGTTATGAGTGAAGTTTGCCCCCTACTTCATTTTTTTTTTTTTATAAAGGAATCTCAGCTTTCTATCTTCTGTTTTGCAATATTGACAGAGAATCTTGCAGAGTTAATTTCTTCTGGTTTATAGGTGATATGAGCTTCCATTATCACATCCCAATTTTCCTGTTATTCTATTTTGTTTCCATGTGCATTCATACAACTCTTTCAATAAAATGTTAGTAATCATTTAATTTATGACTTACTTATTTCTGAGTATGACCTCACCATGAACATATAATATCAGGAAAGAAATTATTTCAAAATATGATTTCTACATAATAGAAATTGTAATTTTCTCTATGTTTTGGTGGTATACAATTCTATTCACAAATGATATATTGAAACCACACTGTAAAAGAGAGTATACCATTCTCCAACTTACAAGAGAAAAAACAAGGTTGGAGTGGGGCAGATAGGAGATATCAAGTACATAAGTCAATATGATAAAATGAATAACATACAATTCCTTTGGAATACAATATCTCTGAGTAATCCAGTGACTTAACCTTGAAAACCTATTCATCTCAATATTTAAATTATCTGTACTGTCAATCTTTAAAGTATGGTATGATACACAACTTGTGATAAAATGCCCCATATAACTGTTAAACTTGCAGTGAATCAAAATACTTTTAATAGTATTATTCATGTTTTCATTCTAACATTATAGACTACATATTTTTGTAGGAGCACCAATTTTTTTTACTATTTGGTTGCTTTAGTTAATCAAGGAAAGTGAACATCATGATTTGAGCTACAATATAGCTAGATAATGTTCTAATTTGAATGATATTGCTTAAGGTTTGCCTGCTTAGTTGAGAAGGGTCACTATATGTGTCATAGCAGGCAGGAAATAAAGCATGAAAGGGTAAAAATGAAAACTCAATTCAATTTGACTTCATAATACTGAATCAAAATTCTACAGTGTGATGCCAAGCCATCATACTTAAATACAGTATAATTTAGTGAAAAACATTTCCAATTTAAAATAATCCCCTATACACAAGAATGCATAATTATATTGAAACTAAATTCATGATACATGTCATTACTTTCAAGAATACAGCTTCTAGAGATAGGCTACCTATACTTGTCTAAGGATCTAAAGAATATACTCGCATGGTATCTGTCATACAAACAGCATAGAGGTCATTTAGCCTATTAGCCATCTCCATTTCTCATTGGGGGAGCTTGGGAAAGCACCTGGATATAGAGATAATGTAAGGATTATTTAGATCACTAAATGTATCAAGTACCAATTGTATGACAATCCCTGCCCCAACAGATGTCACAGATAATGAGGTTACTAATCACCCCCAATTCTCAGATTTCTGCAGGGAAGAACATGTTTCATATCTTTCCCATTGAGAAAACAATCCTGCATGCTTAGTATTCCTGGTTTCCCTAGTGAAATGTGAGTGAAAGAACACTTCATGCTCCAAACAGGTGGTATTTTTCATAAGGGCCCTATTACTGTATGATATCTACGTAATTCTTTATGAATATTCAGTAACAATACCATACTAGTTCTTAAATATTTTGGTTGGTTTCAAGGGTTTATTATTTTTTGTAATGTGATACTGGTGGGAGAACAGTAGATGTGTATGTTTCATAAACAATAAATACATGAAAAGAGATAGTCTGATATTTGTACATACATACATATATGTATGTATGTATGTATGTATGTATATCTATATCTATATATCAGAAACCTGAAGAAGGCATGTTTACACTCCCAGTCCAATACTGGTATCCAAGTTTTACTATAGACCAATGAATATGAACACAGAATTATAGAGATCTTGGTTGAGGAAAAGTACAACACAATGTAGCTACTTGATTTTGTCTAAATTTGGCATACAAGGGACATTTATTGAATATCTAAAGTTAAGATATTATAAAGTCTTTTATTAGCTCACTCAATTAAGACATTAAAACAGATGAACACAAACTAATAAATGAATATTTTGTGTTTTTAGAAAAACCCTTCAAATACAGAATCTAAGAGTTCTACAATATTAGTAGTGAATTTATATTTCTCATACATGTCAACTCATTCCAAGATTTAAAGATTACTTTGAATCAAATTTGATTAAGATTAGTGGATGGCTTTTCTTGAATAATTACTAAAATAGTGTTAGACTAATTATCAGAATCCAGAGAAAATAATGGCAGACAATTCTGAAAATATCATATAGAGAGTGAAATTTTACCATAATGTCACTCTCTCTTTGAAGTGGTGGCTCATCAAGTTTCTGGTATGCTCTTTTCTATCCAAATATATCATATTAAAATTACGTGCATCAGGACATATGTGCATGTTTCTTTGTATGTGTTGAATTACTTAAAGTTTTTTGATTCTATTCTTATTGAGAAAATTGGTTACTATTCAACTATTTAAATATCATTGTAATAGCTATTACACATATTATTCATAAAAAACTGACCTTCTAAAGAAAGGTATAAACAAGAATTTCTCTCATTATATTGTGCCCTGGAATAATAATACAGTTAAAGAGTTTTGTTTTATCACAAAAGCGATCTAAGTTTAGGCTACTATACTAAGGTTGTCTAAAAGCACATATAATTGTCCTACTAATGTATTTTTTTTTTCAGTGAGGAAACTGATGTTACACATACATACATACATAGATATAATCTTTTTATTATTTTACATATCTATCCCAGATCCCTCCTCCTCCCTTCCTCCCATGTTCCTAATGCTCCCTCCAGTCCCATCCCACCCACTCTACAGGGAGGGTGATGCCTTCCAGGAGGGATCATCGAAATCTATCAAGTCATTTGGAGTAGTGTCTAGCCCCTCCTTCCTGCCTCTAGGCTAAGGGATTATCCCTCCAAGGGCCATGTGCACCCAATATCCTTTCAGGTACCAGGGATACATCCTGTTTCCATTGTCAGAGTTCCCTTAGACTGCCTAGGCTTTTTAACTGAGACCTATGTTCAGGTGAGTTTTAAGACAGTTTTCTTCTAAGAAACATTCATTTGTCCAAATTCTGAAAAATTTCAACCCATGTTTTTGGAGTAACTGATTTATGCATACATAGACAATAATCTTGTATTCTTTCAATGTCCAGACAATAGCAAGTTTCACTATTAATAATGGAAGTGTGCTTACTTTTCAGGTCCTAACCTCTGGGACCCCTCTGTTTTCTGTGGAGGTAATGCTACACTTACCACCTCTGCAATATCAAGAAGTAGCTTGATTCAGAGCTCCAATTATATTCTCTAATGCTTTCTTTGGATTAGGCTCGAGTATTTTATTTGGAGCATCAGCAAAATACTCCTAATTTTTCTAAACTCTATAAAGCTAATTAAAGCATTTGACTCATGCAAAAATAATTAGTAATACCTTTGATAAAACCTTTTATATTAGCACTTAGTACTACCTGAAAAAAGTACTAGCATTGATGTTGTAGTCTGTTTTGTGTTGGCCAATTACTCCTGAGTATGTGCACTGGCCTGGAGTGTGTTTAACATACTCAGTGTCATCCTACTGAAGACAACTGCTTCTCTTTTCTTCTATGACTTGGAAATAGCTTCCTGGTTATGGTGTTATGGTGGAAATTTGTATCCATGTTATTTCTGAGTCATTAGGTTAGGATTCCCACAGACTCCCAAACACATTTCAGGTTAGAACCAACACTGTGTGTTTCACTCTAAAACCAGATGGTGAAACCCTACTGTCGAAGATATGTATACTAATATCATCAAACATTGAGAAATATGCCAGTGCTCAACAGGAAGCTTCAACACTCATGACCATTGTTTCCAATGCTGGAGATAATACACACACTGTCTAAGGAAAATATTGATCATCCATGTGCCCCAACTACAAAACCTGTGATCAACAATAACAATTTGCATTCAATTTGCACACAGTTATACAATAGTGGCATGCAATTTATAGTAAACAATCACTTTTTACTTGTATTTAAAGTCTATTCCATTATTAGGAATTCATACCTGGTATTTCTACAAAGGTCAAGACCCTGAGATTAGATACATCATAGATGCTAGTATAAAACATACAAATATTTTTCTGCTAAAGGAACATAACAAAAAAATGACTCCTTATGACATGTTGATATACACATAGATAACACAACACTCATCAGAGAAGCTTCTTGGTATAAATGAGAATTAACTTGGCAGGCACTAAAGATCCACAACTGGATGAACTTAAGAGATTATATAACTTCAGAGCAGTCAATCATAAATGACATGTCAGTATACTCCTTGGTTCAAGGCTCAGTGATCTCTCCAGGGTAGGAGGAACAATATCTATGAACCAGAGATGGGATGGTGAACAACTCTAAATAAAGATTATCATATGTAACAGCTTTGATGCATGGATCAATTCACAGACAATATGATGGACAAGACTTGCTTTGATCCAGAGAAATTCATATTCATGCTGTTTATTTTATTTTGTGATCCACTGAATTCACTCAGGTTCATCTCTGCAATCATGAATTGGGACTTATCCATACTTACCTAGTGGATTTAGCAGTAGATACTAAGCAGAAGTAGATACTGAAATGAAGAGAATGATACAATCTCTTCCAGAGTCTATCAATAGCCAATAGATCAGTTGTAAAGACTATCACTACATGGAACCACTTGGCCTTCCATGACAATACAGGTTCAGTCTTGTGGGTCATGCCTAACGACAATAACCCAAGTTGTTGTGTGTTCATTATTGAAATGGTTGTGTTAAATCTAGAAGATTCATTTAAAAACTCATCACCACATATTCCAGGTCTTAAACACTTTCACACTTCTCTTCCATAATATTCTCTGACTCTTAGAACGAATGATGCAAATGTCTTGTTCAGGAGTAAGATGTCTAGCATCACTTACTGTCAGCATCTCTGGGAGGAATGTTTTGCTTCATTTCATCACTGTTCACTGAAGTTTGTCTTCTTCAGTGGAGCCTAAAAATATCTTTTCTCTATTGCTGTAGACATAACTATATATATATAGTCAGTTCAAGCAAATAAGTTTCCCCTTGGGCCTATGTCTTTCAAATTATCAATGCCTTCTTTTGAAACAGACCTAAAATATGACTAGAGAGCATTTGGTTACCCTAATAAAAATTTTCTTTCCAGTATTTCTTAAGTTTATATAGCTTGCCAAACATACTTTGTTGTTGGTGGATTCAGATCACACTCAGCCAATAGATTCCTTTTCTTCCTGAGTAGCTGGCGTATTCAGACACTTTGAAAGCACAGACAGAGGAATTTCTGAACCTAGTTCTTAATTTTGTCTTTAAACCTCTCAAATGAATTTCATGTTTCTTTAGGAATTAGTTTCTCTCCTCCTGCTCTAGTATGATAGCAGCAGCATTGATGGTCTCTGTTGTGTACGGATCTTTGGAGTCTCCCTAGTTTACTTATAGAGGTATCCCACGAGTAGTGTGGTGATATATTACTTATGAGTTATTGAAGTTTGCCTGAGGGTTCAGAAAGCAAAGTCAGCCTCAAGCTAAAGATATCAGGCAGTGGTGGCATGTACTTTTAATCTCAGGACTCAGCATTAAGAGTCAGATGAATCTCTCTAAATTCAAGGCCACCCAGGGGTACACAAGATTGAATCAGTCTAAAAGAGTAACAGAACTCACACCTTTAATCCTAGAGCTAGAAAGGTATAAAGAGCAGGATCTTCAGTAATCAATCTCAGAATTAGTCTCTAACCACCTTGAGAAGAGCACAGCAGTCTGAGTAAATCTGAGGAGCAGTGAAGTCAGGATCAGTCTGAGGTTTGCCCCTTTGGTTTGAGCTGAGGTAGAGTTAAGAACTAGTGTTTGGACGCTTTGCTTTTCTGATTATTAGCTTGACCGTGAACACCAAAATTAGTCTCTGAGTTTTATATTTTTAATGTTACAAAGTATAAATATGATTATTCTTTAGTCATCAACAAATTTTATGAACAACATTATACGGACATGTGGGTTTCTTCCTTCATTTTCTTTTTTGTATTGTGGAGTTACAAGATTATCACTTCATATATCACCTTTGCAGATAATCTTTATTTTTTTGGTTTAATCGTTTCTTCATTCCCTAAATACCCAACTTCCTCCCAACTTCAAATCACATAACACATTGCTAATGCTAAACAGTGACTTGACTTTTGGCATTTGCAGAGAATCAAGGACAAAAATCTTTTTTTTTTTTTTTTTTTTTTTTTTGCACACTACTTAAACCCCAGAGTGTCATATCTCTTTATCATAAGGTAGCCTCCTTTTATTTTCTCAAATATGAATAACAGTATCAAGTCAGATAACTCTGTATGATTGGAGAGGAAAAAGTGCATGCTTTTAGATCTGTGTCTCTTTGAATTTCTCTTTCTGAGAATTTAGTGGGAACCATTATCCTTAGATAAAATTGAGACCTTTCTACAGCCTATGTTTTCATGAAGAACTACTTTTGTCAACTTATAAACCAGTATGAATAAATTTAAAAAGTTTCAAATGATAGCAGAAATTTGCTTTATAAAGCTAAGAGAGATAACATCAAAATTTCTACAAGCTTTTCTTTAAATCCTATTCTTCATCATTAAAGATTTTTATAAATGTACTTCATTTCCCTTTATTTGATTTATCTTCTTGGATATATGACTAAATATGGAAAATCAAAGTATTAAAGAAAAAATGTTTCTACAAAATTTTGAACATGTATGGAATTTATGAGATTGAATATAATGTTTCTTCTGAAATAATTTTCTTTAAACTAATTATGAAAATTATATTTATATATAATGATGAAAATCATTAATACACGTGTTTGCAAAGCACTGTTCATTGCCTTAATCATAGGAGATAAATTTCTTTCATAATACATAACTGTCATGAGAAAAAGAAAAATATGAATCTAGGAATTTCACTAGGTCTATTTTCTGTGAGAAGATGAATATATGTAGGTTTTGGTGACAGAATCTTCTTACCAAAGATATATTAGTCACAGAGAACTGTATGAGGGTCTCTGAAGACCTTCTGATAGTACTACAGGCATAAATCTAAGGTCTGACATCCTAGTGGGTTCTTTTTATTTTTAAAATATTGGATATGAATTCAAGAAATTTAATAGTGGTAACTTCATCTTTAAGCAATTTGAAACCCAGTGTCATACTTTATTCTCATGGATTATGTTAGCACAATGATGGTGTGAAAATAAATCTGGATAATACTCAACAAGGGAAATGCAATGAAGCATCCTTAAAGCTCGGTTCTATTTTTCTCAAGGATATCCCTTTAAATCATCTCACTCAAGTGTCCTGAATTCATTTATTTTAAATAAAGCATTTCTACACTGTGGAACTTTTTAATAAATCATGGCTGTTTGGAAGATCTTAAGTACAATTAATGAGTACAGTGACCTTCCTAGATAGCTGTGTAGTAAGCCCTTTCTTGAAACTTGGAAAAAAATGAGTACTCTTTTTCTGTTTGTTCTCAGAGAGTGGTAAACACATTTAACAAATTAAAAGAATCAACATATTATATATTCACATTTTCTTATAATATTAGATGTATCCCACACAAAACTTCAGAGACCATCTTTTTAAAAGAGAGCAATTAAAGCCTAATTCCTAGAATATTTTCCCTTGCCATTCATCCACTCTTCCCAAAAATGACCATTTGATAATTGTATCCTTAAGATCAACTCAGTCATAATAGTCATACTGTACATGCCACTCTGTAATATTCCCCATGGAACAGTGCTGGTTAAATATTATATGATATGTACAACTTCTGAATAAATGTTTGTAATATCCATCATTTAATTTGGATATTAAAACTATCTAATATTTGAATGACATCTTCAAGATAATATAACTTACAAGTTATATATGATGCTGTATATCAAGTCTAATACATGGAAGGCCTCAACTAAAATCAGTCCATTGGAATATAAATTATTATTTTGCCAAATAGAACAAACACAATATAAGAAATATGGTCACTATAGCAGTATAGTGTCATTAAGACCACTGAGTCTAATATTTAAAGACAACAAATGAAGTCATATTTAATGCTAAATAAGAGATGTGTTAAAGTCACGTACCCAGTATGGACACGGAATAACCAATGCAAAGGTATAGAAAATATATATGAATAACACTGATGTTCAAAAGTTAATGAGTGTGATAAATCATATAAAAGTTTCTGGTCACATCATGTTCATTTTTAAAGATTTTTTAATGTCTGACAATGTGTTTCAATTTTAAAAAAATGTTATACACATGGTTTTGAGTAATATTTCCATTCCCTAAGCATATTTTTAACAATTTCTGGGAGACAAAATGAATTAGTTCATAAATTGTCTGCATTTATTTTCTATATATCTAAATCATGTTTCTTCAACAAGAAACATAAATGTGTAGATTCTTCTGCTAGAAAAGTGCATAAAATGTATCTGTGTATTTCATTTACAAAATATTGATTTTTATAGTTCACGCTGAGAGCATAATAATAAAATATGATATAAACTATGCTATTATAGTATGAGATATATTGTTTACTTACATATTACTTATTATATTTACTTAAAATTTAATTTTGAATTAATTCAAAAGCATCCAGAGGAAAAACGAGTAGTAAATCATTTAATAAAGATTTTTGTTAAAATCCACACAACTGGATTTGAAATTATTTTCAGTTATGTGAATCCTAGTACATACATCATTCTAACATTTTAAATTCTGTGAACATTCTAAGTGTATTTATTTGATCTTTCTGAGGTACTTAATAATTTTTATATGTCCCTCCTAGTCCTTGTGTGTGTGTGTGTGTGTGTGTGTGTGTTTTAACATGTCGATCCCAGTTCCCTCTCCTTCCCTCCTTCCCTCTTACCATCTCTCCTCTCTGACCACCCTACCCTCCCATCCGGGCCACCCCAATTCCACCTATAGGGCAATGCTCTCCAGATGTGATCATGTAAATCTGTCAAGACATTTGAAGTAGGGACTAGGACTTCTCTCCTGTCTCTAGGTTAAGGGAGTATCCCTCCATGGGGGATGTGTCTGCAAGGTACTTTTGTGTACAAGGATACATCCTGGTTCCACTGTCTGAGGTCCCATAGACTGCTCAGTCCTTATACCTGAGACCCATATTCAGGGGGTCTGAGTCAGTCCCATGGTGGATCCCAGCTATCAGTCTGGGGGCCTGTTAGCTCCTCCTTGTTTGGGTCAGCTGTCTCTATGTGTTTCTGCAACCTGGTCTTGTCCTCTGCATCTCTATTCTAGTTTGACTCAGTGTTTAGTGATGGGTGTTTGCTTCTGTTTACAACAGGTACTAGATGAGGGCTCCATGATGGTGTATAAGATAGTTGTTGATCACACTATCTGGGAAGAACATTTATGGTAGCCTTTTCAAGGTTGCTCAAATTGTTAGTTGGTGGTAATCTTGTAGGTCTCTAGATCATTCTTTAGGTTCAGTTTTCTCTTCAAACCAATAATGGCTCCCTCTTTTATGTTCTCTCTCTGTCTCTGACTCTTTTTCTGTCTCTCTCTCTCTCTCTCTCTCTCTCTCTCTCTCTCTCTCTCTCTCCTGTCTTCGATTTCTACCTGGACTCAATCTCCCTAGTTACATGTGCTTTCCTCTCCTCCCCTTCTCTTTCTCCAACTTCTCTCTCCATTCACTACACCCCCCACTTCCTATGCACTCTAGGGGACTTGTCCCTTCCCTGTTCTGTGAGGGACTTAATATGAATATCTTAGAATACACCTTGTTTCCTAGTTCCTCTGGTGGTGTGAATTATAGGCTGGTGATCCTTTGATCTAGGTCTAAACTCCATATATGAGTGAGTATATACAATGTTCCTCTTTTTGTGACTGGGTTAGCTCATTCATGTTGGTTTCTTCTAGTGCCATCCACTGCCTGCAAATTTCAAGATTCCATTTTTTTTTTTCTGCAGAGTAATATTCCATTGTATAGATGTGCCACGTCTTCTTTATCCATTCTTCAGTTGTGGGGCATCTAGGTTGCTTCCATGTTCTTGCTATTACAAATAATGCTGCTATGAACATAGTTGAGCACATGTCTTTGTTGTATGGCAGTGGATCATTTGGGTATATGCCTAAGCAGGGATTGACAGTCTTGTGGTAAACTAATTCCCATTTTTCTGAGGAACCGCCATACTGATCTCCAAAATGGCTGTACCAGTTTGCACTCCCACCAGAGGTGGAAGACTGTTCCCTTTCTCCACATCCTCTCCAGCATAAGTTATCATTGGCGTTTCTAATTTTAGCCATTCTGGCAGGAGTAAGATGGTATATCAAAGTTGTTTTGATTTGCATTTCCCTGATAGCTGAGGATATTGAGCACTTTCTTAAGTGTCTTTCACCCTTTTTGATTTCCTGTATTGAAAATTCTTTCTTCAGTCTGTACCACATTTTTAATAAGGTTATTTTGTGTTTTGTTGACTAGTTTCTTGAGTTCTTTTTGTATTTTGGAGATCATACCATTGTCAGATGTAGGATTGGTGAAAATATTTTCCCAGGCTGTGGGATGCAGTTTGGTCTTGTCCACTGTGTCCTTTGCCTTACAGAAGCTTCAAAGTTTGAAGAAGTCCCATTTATTAATTGTTGGTCTCAGTGTCTGTGTTCCCTGAGTTATGTTCAGGAAGTGGTCTCCTATACCAATTTGCTCAAGGGTACCTCCTACTTTCTCTTCTAAGAAGTTCAGTGTTGCTGGATTTATGTTGAGGTCTTTTTTTTTTATGCATATAGAATATTTTTTATTTAATTTTATATAACAAAGTCCAATTAAATGAAAACAAACATTTATACACAATATTTGGGAATTTGGGCGTCGTTCTTTCCAAACTACTTCCTGCTGGTAAGGGGCGCTGTCTTGGGGGATTCGAAGAAGATTCAGATATCCTAGCTGTAGTCTGTAGGGCTGTTTTGTCCAGCTGTTTGGAATATAGGATCAGCTTGTACTCTGTTTCAGGCGGTCTGGTGTGATCAAACCACATTAGTCTGGAAGGAATCCACATCTTTTCATTTTCTGTGGAAACAAAAATAGAAATACTTTTCCCCAGTAACTTGTTCTTCAACTTAAATTTTGGAGTCAAAGCGTTTTTTTTTTTTTTTTTTTTTTTATTTTACATGTCGATCCCAGTTCCCTCTCCCTCCCTCCCTCCCTCCCTCCCTCCCCCCAATCCCTCCCCTCCCTCCTTCCCTCCCTTTTGCCCTCTCTACCCTCTCCCATGCACTCTAAACACCCTCCCTCCCAACCCCCCACCACAATACAATATGTAGGGGAATGCCATCCAGTTGGGGTCATGTAGATCTGACAGGTCCTGTGAAGTAGGGACTAGGGCTTCTCTCCTATCTCTAGAATAAGGCAGTTATCCCTCCATGGGGGATATGTTTGCAAAGTCCTTTTGTGCACCAGGGATACATCCTGGCTCCACTGTCTGAGGTCTCTTAGACTGCTCAGACCTTCTGGCTGAGACCCATATTCAGGGGGGGTCCGAGTCAGATCCCTGTTGGCTTCCCAGCTATCAGTCTAGTGGCCCTTAGCTCCTCCTTGTTCAGGTAAGCTGTCTCTATGTACTTCTACCGCATGGTCTTGTCCTCTCCATCTGCTTCTGGGTTCTAGTTTGACTCAGTGTTTATGTATGGGTGTTTGCTCCTGTTTTCAACAGGCATTAGTTGAGGATTCCATGGAGAAGTTAGTTGTTGATCTCACTCTCCGGGAAGGGCATTTATGATAGCCTTTCCACGGAAGCTGAGATTGTTAGTTGGGAGCAGTCTTGTAGTTCCCTCGACCTTTCTTTGTGTTCAACCTTATCTTGAAACCAATATTGGCTCCCTCTTTTATGTTCTCTCTCTCTGTCTCTGTCTCTCTCTCTCTTTCCTATTTTCCATTCCTACCCAGGCTCAATCCTCCTGGTCGCACATGCCTTCCTCTCCTCCCTCTCATTTTCTCCTACTTCTCTCTCCATTAGCTGTCCTCCCCCACTATACCTGAGGTCTGGGGGACTTGTCCCTTCCCAGTTCTGTGAGGGACTTTATATGAATCTCTTAGAATACAATTTGCATCCTAGTTCCTCTGGTGATGTGAATTATAGGCTGGTGATCATTTGATCTAGGTCTAAAATCCATATATGAGTGAGTACATACTGTGTTCCTCTTTTTGTGACTGGGTTACCTCATTCAGGATGGTTTCTTCAAGTGCCATCCACTTGCCTGCGAATTTCAAGATACCATTATTTTTTTCTGCAGAGTAGTATTCCATTGTGTAGATGTGCCACATCTTCATTAACCATTCTTCAATTGAAGGGCATCTAGGTTGCTTCCAGGTTCTTGCTATTACAAATAGTGCTGCTATGAACATAGTTGAACAGATGTCTTTGTTGCATTGATGTGAATCCTTTGGGTATATGCTTAAGAGGGGGATTGCCGGGTCCTGTGGTAAACTAATTCCAATTTTCCTGAGGAACCGCCATACTGATCTCCAAAGTGGCTGTATGAGTTTGCACTCCCACCAGCAGTGGAGGAGTGTTCCACTTTATCCACATCCTCTCCAACATAAGTCATCACTGGTGTTTCTAATTTTAGCCATTCTGGCAGGGGTAAGATGGTATCTCAAAGTTGTTTTGATTTGCATTTCCCTGATAGCTAAGGATGTCGAGTATTTTCTTAAGTGTCTTTCAGCCTTTTTGATTTCCTCCATTGAGAATTCTTTCTTCAGTTCTGTACCCCATTTTTTCATAGGGTTATTTGGTGTTTTGTTGACTAGTTTCTTGAGTTCTTTGTATATTTTGGAGATCAGCCCTTTGTCGGATATAGGATTAGTGAAAATCTTTTCCCAGTCAGTGGGCTGCCGTTTGGTCTTGTCAACTGTGTCCTTTGCCTTACAGAAGCTTCTAAGTTTGAAGAGGTCCCATTTATTAATTGTTTCTTTCAGTGTCTGTTGCCCCTGGAGTTATGTTCAAGAAGCGGTCTCCTATACCAATTTGTTCAAGGGTACCTCCTACTTTCTCTTCTAAGAGGTTCAATGTGGCTGGATTGATGTTGAGGTCTTTGATCCATTTGGACTTGAGTTTTGTGCATGGCGACAGACATGGGTCTATCTGCAGTCTTCTACACACCCTCATCCAATTGTGCCAGCACCATTTGTTGAAGATGCTGTCTTTGCCCCATTGTATAATTTTAGCTGTTTTGTCGAAAATCAGGTGTTCATAGGTGCGTGGATTAATATCAGGATTTTCAATTCGATTCCATTGGTCTACCTGTCTATTTTTATGCCAATACCAGGCTGTTTTCAGAACTATAGCTCTGTAGTAGAGCTTAAAGTCAGGAATGGTGATGCCTCCTGATGTTCTTTTATTGTATTAGCTCAGCCGTTAAAGGCTAGGCTCACAACCATAAATATGTTGAGGTCTTTAATCCATTTTAACTTGAGTTTTGTGCATGGCCAAAGACATGTGTCTATCTGCACTCTTCTACATACCATCATCCAATTGTTCCAGCACAAGTTGTTGAAGATGCTTTCCTCTCCCCTTTGTATAATTTTAGCTGTTTTGTTGAAAATCAGGTGTTCATAGGTGTGTGGGTTTATATCATGACTTTCAATTCGATTCCATTGGTCTACCTATCTATTTTTGTCCCAATATCAGGCTGTTTTCTGAACTATGGCTCTGTAGTAGAGCTTAAAAGTCAGGGATGGTGATGCATCCTGAAGTTCTTTTATTGTATAGGGTTGTTTTGGCTATCCTGGATCTTTTGTTTTTCTACATAAAGTTGATATTACCCTTTTAAGGTCAGTGAAGAATTGAGGAGGGATTATAATGGGGATTGCATTGAAACTGTAAATTGCTTTTGGCAAGATTGCCATTTTTACTCTATTCATCCTACCTATCCAAGAACATGGGAGATCTTTCCATTTTTTTTTTTTTGTATCTTATTTAATTTCTTTCTTTAGAGCCACAAAGTTCTTATTATATAGGTCTTTCATTTGTTTGGTAAGCATTACTCCAAGATACTTTATGTTGTTTGTGGCTATTGTAAAAGGTAGTGTTTCTCTGATTTCTTTCTCAGCCTCTATGTCATCTGATTTAAGTAGAGCTATTGATGTTTTTGAGTTTTTCTTGTATCCTGCTAGTTTGCTGAAGGTGTTTTTTCAGCTGTAGGAGTTCTCTGGTAGAGTTTATTTGGTCACTTATGTAAACTATCATATCATCTGCAAACGGAGACAGTTTGACTTCTTCCATTCCAATTTGGATCCCCTTGATCTCCTTTAGTTGTCTACCAAAATTAAATCAAGAACAGACAAACAACTTTAATAGACCTATAACCCGCAATGAAATAGAAGCAGTCATCGAAAGCATTCCAACCAGAAAAAGCCCATGGCCAAGTGGCTTCTGTGCATAAATTCAAGAAAGAACTAATACCAATACTCCTCAAATTATTCCACACAATAGAAACAGAATGTTCATTTCAAAACTCTTTCTATGATGCCACAATAACCTTGGTACCCAATCCTCACAAAGACACAACTAAGAAAGAAAGCTACAGACCAATATCTCTGATGAACTTTGATGCAAAAATACTCAATAAAACCCTGGCAAATCGAATCCAAGAATACATCAGAGAAATCATCCACCATGATGAAGTAGGCTTCATCCCTATATTGCAGAGATGGTTTAACATACGAAAATCTATCAACATGATCCACCATATCAACAAACTGAAAAAAAAAAATCCATATGATCATCTCTCTAGATGCTGAAAAAGCCTTCGACAAAATTCAACACGCATTCATGATAAAGGTCTTGGAGAGATCAGGGATAACAAGAACATACCTAAACACAATAAGAGCAATATACAGCAAACCAACAGCCAACATCAAAGTGAATGGAGATAAGCTTTAAGGTGATTCCTCTAAAATCAGGAACAAGACAACGCTGCCCTCTCTCCATATCTCTTCAATATTGTACTTGAAATTCCAGCTAAAGTCCTTGTGATATATAATCTTAGAAAAATTCTGTTTTAAATCTCAAATTAGTTTTTTTTCTAATGTTTTTACTTCATGCATATGAAGGTTTTGCCTGTATGCACATCTCTGTAATTAGTTCATGTCTGGTTTCAGAGAGGACAGAAGACTGATTCAGGTTCCATAGACTTGTAGCTATAAATGGATAATGAGCTATTATGTGAGAGCTAGTAATTAAACATGGGTCCTCTTAATCTCTGATCCATCTCTCCCGCCCTGCCATTAACTAATATTTACTTGGTACTGTTTATTTTTGGCTATCATATTTACTTGTTTCCACTATCATATTAAAGGAATGTTTTCTAACATGCTAGATTTGTGTATGTAACTTTCAAAAACCCGAGAAGCAATTTGAATATGAATCATCAAATCTGTCATTGGAGATGTGATGAAAAGTTTTTGTTTTTTTGGTTTTTTATTATTATTTGTTTAGGGTTGAACAATATTCATCTGTCACTTAATCATATTACCTTAGTCGTTAATTAATATTTTCATTCATTGTCATTGCTTTCAAAGAGAAGCTTCTCTGATCTTGAATGAGAACAGCATATATCTGTGGGTATAAAGACAAGTATTTAGTAGATTCTTAGGGATCATGAGGGTTTAAGAGAGTGGCAGTTGGGTGTTCACCTCAAAGACCCATGAAGGTAATTAAGTTGGCTGCTCCTTGTATCATGGTAAGGAAGTGTATCTCCCGTTTTGCTTGATGGATATAAAAGCAATGAGTGATTAATTTGGGGCATCTGAAGTATTTACTGGATGCCCTCCAAACTGTGTCTTTTGTTACTTGTCTCTTTCTTTTCTCAGGCCACACTACACACTCCAGATACATTTGAATTCGTTAACTAGACCTGACAAATTTATAAAAATTTAAAATTTATACTCAGAGTAAGAGTTGGAAGTTTAAATTTGTTGTTTTTTTTATTTAATTTATTATTTTACATGTTGATTATTATATAGTTTAATTTTCTGTTACTGTAACAAAATCCCATGACCTAAAGTAGTTTACAAATGAAAACATTTATTTCAAATCATGTTTCTAGCATATTAAGTGTTATTCATGGCAGGCACTAAAACCGGAGCAAGAAGTTGACCATTCACATATCAATCAAACTTATGTAGTAGAGACTAGACAGTTTCCTGGAAGTGATCTGAGGCTGTGTATTGATGGGAGATGTCATTCTTTAAATATGTTTCTCATACTGGTTAATGAATAAAGCATTGTTGGCCAATAGGAAAGTTAGATAGGTGGGTCTAGGAGATGAGGAGAAAAGAGGAAGTAGTAAGAAGAAGTCAACATGGAGAGATGGGAGAGAACTGCCCCTCCTCCGCTCTCAGTAAGACAATGTGGAAATCATAGAAATGGGTTAATAATTAAGACAGGGGTAGCCGATAAGAAACTAGTACCTGGCCTACAGCATTATATCAAATACAGAGT
The DNA here is from genome assembly GCF_943737965.1 of Phodopus roborovskii. NCBI lineage: Eukaryota > Metazoa > Chordata > Mammalia > Rodentia > Cricetidae > Phodopus > Phodopus roborovskii. The sequence continues at coordinate 28,737,388 of NW_026126410.1, forward strand.
CTCTGTGTGTTAATTGCGGCTGGCGTGGCGGCGGGACAAGACCAGAGGTGGGCGGAAAAACCTTACTCCTTGCAGTGTATCTTATTGCTTGACTACACTGTTGACTTTCCACCAGCAAGGCTACATGCTCTAAAGGTTTCATAACTTCCTCAAACAGAGTCACTAACTGGGGACCATGTCTTCAAATACATGAGACTATGAGGGGCATTTACCCTTCAAACAAGACATTCTTTATAGGGCTCAAGTTTTTCTAATGATGTGACATATTTTATACTTAAATGTAAATAATAACAAGCAAAGGAAATTATATTAGTCATTACATGAATATTTTCACGTAAAAGACACAGAACTGATAGCTGAAATGTAGCACAGTATTTTAAGAACACTTGATGTTCCTTTTAAAACCTTAAGATAAGATCTCTGTGCACCTGCAATGGGTTGGCACATAACTGAATCTAAATCTAGCTCCAGGGAATCTGATTTTCTTGCCCTTCTAAACAGGATGGATACATGTGCTGCTGCAATACATATATGAAAGTATGTATGAGAATACAAATAAATGAAATGAAGAATTAAAGAATGATTTAAAATTTTCTATCAGTTTTCACTTACCCCAATGGAATATAAGAATGCTGAAGTGACGTTGTAGATTCTGTTCACACAGCAAATATAAAGCAAGCCAACAAGAACAGCTCAGACCCAGAAAAAAAAATTTAATTCAAAAATTTGGAATATAGCCATCTTTAACATATTTGAGGAACATAGAGTGTAACAATTTCATCAATGCCTTGTAATTTTACATGTCTTAGGAACATTAGGTCCAGGGTTATTTTGGATCTTGTGTCTTGCACTGAACTTTAACAAAGTGGTCTTTAACACAAGTGGCTCAAGATTTTCTGAAAACATCAACAATAATAATATCATAAAATACCACATAATAACGAAATCAAGAACTCAAATGATATAGATAAGTGATCCTTGAACTGAAATTGATACATAAAAACTAAAATAAATAAACAAATAAAATAAAATAATTAGAAAAAGAAATCAACTCTAATTTTACTATATTACATGAGTGTACTTATTGGTATTGTGTTATGTAATACTGTGGCAATTGAGACTTCTTTATGAATTTGATTCTTTCACTTTTGGGATAATTGTTGGTAATCATTCTCAATAAATTACTACATGATCTCCTCCAATATTCATTATCTTTCCATAAGGAGGAAATTTCCTCATTAGTTAAAGGTACTATAATCTCTGGTGGGTCTCTTCCTGTTAGCTGACGAAGTCTTAATTTACCTTTTATTATTAAGTCAGAGATCTTTTCTATATATGTTTTAGTTTTTTATTATATGTGGTAGGAGTATCCATTTTAATATGATATTTTCTGACTGTACCAAAATCCAGGAAGGATAGTCTCTAGATGGTAATATAACCAGAATACAGACTAGGTTTGGATCCACACGGTCCACATGTGCTTCTATTATTCTCTTTTTTACACATTTAATTTCTTTTCAGCTTCAGCAGATAGTATTCGTGGACTATTCAAGTCCTTGTCTCCTTTTAGGACCATTTTAAAGTTTTTTAAATAATGTCTTTCTACTCCAATAATGGTTTGTAGTTGAGAAATTTCTCCTAGTGATTTTTGGAGACCATTATGAGTCTGGTAGCGATCTCTCCTGATTTATACTTTTTGTGGTCTAATTTTCAGGTGCAATTTGTAATCCCCAGTGAGGTAAAACTTCCTTTACTTTCTCAAAATTTTTTTTCTAATATTTCTCCTTTAGAGTCAGCAAACCATATATCATCCTTGTAATGATAGATTATGGATTGTGAAAACAGTTTACGAATTATTTCTAGCAGTTTTTGTACAAAATATTGGCACAGGGAGGGGCTATTTAGCATTCCCTTTGGCAAAACCTTCCATTGATATCTCTTCTCTGGTTGAGATTTATTGTAATTAGGTACCATGAAGGCAAATTTCTCTTTATCTTGTTCTTGTAAAGGTATAGTGAAGAAGCAATCCTTTAAATCAATAACTATAATAGGCCATCCGTTAGGTATCAAAGAAAGCAAGGGCATTCCAGGCTGTAGAGAGCCCATTGGCTGGATAACTTTATTGATGTCTCTCAAGTCTGTAAGAATTCTCCATTTACCAGATTTCTTTTGATAACAAATACAGGAGAATTCCAAGTGCTGGTTGATTCCTTGATATGTCCAGCATTTAGCTGTTCCTGAACCAGGCTTTCTAAAGCTTCTAACTTCTCAGAGGTCATAGGCCATTGTCCTACCAAGACAGGTTCCTCTGTTAGCCATTTTAAACATAGGGCTTTTGGTTCCTATATGTGTTCAACACTTGTATTCTGTTTTTGTACAGCCTGGATATTTGGTATCTGTCCTGTATAATACTTTATAATATTTTTTCCACATTTGAGAGGTCGTTTATGGTTCCTATCTAATACTGGAGGAATGTTAATCTGTATTCCATTGCTATAATAAGTTTATTGCTATATCAGCCGCATATGGTCTCAACCCTCCTCGCTGTTCTTTTGATCCTATACATTCAATCCATCTCGTGCTCTGTTTTACCTGAGACAGGGTTCCAATCCCTAAGAATTGAACATTTACCTAATGCAGGGACCATCTTCGAGGCCAAGATTTATTGGTTATGGTAGTTACGTCAGCCCTTTTGTCATGTATCCTTTCAAGCAGTCTGTTATTCATCTTAAATATCAATCTACGCATTTGACTGTTTATAGAGGTTTGCCAAAATATATGTTTTTTATTTCTTTTTGTCATGTTTGATTCAACTTCCATCACTAGTTTGTTATCCAGAGCTGTATGAGTTTTTACAATAGGCACCGAATTTTCTAATTGTCATGTGAGAGATTGTCCTCCACTGTGACTGGGAATGTTCAGACCACCTGTGACATGGGGGCCTTTGAGAGGCCCCCCAAGCAGTTTCCCGATGGTAAAGGGTTTCCTTGCTTGTCTCTGGTCGATCTACACTCATTTGTCTGGTGTCTCCCTTTGCCACACTTTCTACATAACCCAGGATGTTGAGGCCTTCTGTTCAATTCATTCCTGGGAGTGTTATTTCTAGGGATGCTTTGCCCACAATTTCTTTTTAGATGTCCTATCTTTTAGATGTCCTATAACATCTGACATGTTGATATCTTTTAAAACCTTTGGAGATGGCTTCTCCTACCCAAGCTTCTATGTCACCATAGTTAAGACCTCTATTATCTTGTCTTCTCAGACCTTTAGATATGGATTCTCCTACCCATGCTTCAGTGTTATTGTCATTATATTCAATGGTGGCTGTATATAGGACCCCTTCATCCAAGGATGATGATCGCATTTTTAAAGGCCAGAATACTTGTTTGCATTGAGGATTTGAATTTTCATAAGCTAAAAATTCTTTGAGTATTCGCCTAGAATCTATGTCTGCCAACTCTAATTGTACTGCCCTAGATAATCTTTCTAGAAACACACTAAACTGTTCTCTAGGTCCTTGCCTATCTAGGTATAGGATTCTATCCTCTCCCCTAATTCATGAGCCTTATCCCAAGCATTCAGAGCTGCTGTACTGCATAGAGACAAGATATGTTCATTATAGGCAGCTTGGGTTTCTGGGTCAGCATAAAGATCCTCACCAAGAATTTTATGTATGGGAGCTTTATAACCTTTCTTTAAGCCCTGAAGTTCAATAACTTTTGCTTCCTTTCTCCACAAACCCCTCCATTCTAATTGAGTGGAGTTTTCAAGGACAGTTGATGTTAATTGATCCCTATCCTTAGGGGTTACCTTGTTATTCCTTGCCCATGATTTTACTAATTGCTTCACATATGGTGAGTGCATGCCATAGGAGACCACTGCTTCCTTTATACCTTTTAAATCTTTCATACGTATTGGTTCCCATAGATATGCAATGACACTTTTTGGGTGTTTTTTCGTTGCTGGTTTTTCATTAATAGATACAGGGAATGCTCCCTTGACCCTAAATGGTGTGCAAAATTTTGTCTTTTTTATGCCCTGTTACCTGTAGTTCTTCTAATGCCTGAAATCGATTTACCATTGTTTCTTTGATTGTTTGAACTTCTTGAATCAAATAACTTTTTAGAAACTTTGCATCAGTTTTTTACTTTCTACAACTACAAATGATTCCATGTTTTTAATATTCTCATCCTTAGATATTATCTGAATGGCATGTAAACTGCCTTCCAAAAACAATATTTTATCTGCTAGCTTGCCATTATCCTCAGACATGGAAGAGATTTTATCATCTAGTATTTCTATCAGATGTTTATTTTTTAAACTTATTAGTAGCTTTCTCCAACCAGGAACGAGCTGTTTCTGCTAGCGAGTTAATGTATTGCAATGTTTCTGTTATGGTTATTGAAGCATCAGACATGGAATAAATTCTGTTTTCTACTTGGTCATTTTTATGTTCCACGTTTTGTATTTTACTTGTCAGCTCTCCAATGCCATCTTTAATATTTTGAACCTTTTTTCTAAGCATTTTATGTTTTGAATCCTTGTTACTAAGTATGGTTTGTACATGTCCCTTATTGTTTGTTGTAATCTCAAACCTTTTCTTTAAGAATATCATGTTAATGATGAAACCCATTGCTATTACAAATAAATGTACATATTGGTCCAGTCATAATTTTCTTCCGCTAAAATTCCTTCTATATATGAAATAAAATAATTCCTAATGTCCTGCATTATAAAATTATCTGCCATATGTATGAAACAATTGATCTCAGATATTATATCAGCTTAAATTGCAAAGGATATTACAAATACCTTAGGTGTCACTCTGCTGTCCTGGAACTTTGATGCTTTTAGTTGTAGATCTCAGCTTGTGGTAGTTATGCCTGTAGGTGTACCACCAAATAGTGTCCATAAGTAGAGGATCCGTCTGATCCCAGATCTGCTCAGAAGTGTACCACCAAATAGTGTCTGGAAGTGTACTGCCAAATAGCTTCTGGTAGCAGACGATCCTTCTGATCCCAGTCCCTGTAGAATAGCTCTTAACAAACTAAGGCAAATGAAATTTTCTTAAATGAAGGGGTGAAATGAGCCTTGTACAAATTGCTGGGACCGCAGGACTAACAGGGGCCACCTGCAACTTGCGACACCAGGAGGCAGAAATGCACAAACAGGGAAGGCCCAGAGTCCAGACCTTGTGTGGGAACACAAGAGCAGGCCTGAGGCCGCAGGGCTCTAAAAGGAGATATAGGGCAGACACAAATGCCTTACAAGTTGCAGTGTGTCTGTGTGTCTGCCTGGTTAGGCAAGGCAACCGCATGTTCAAGGACAGTGGGAGAAGGGAATGGGGTCTGCTTCCTGGGCTAAAACCCAGGTCCCATGAAAATCCTGATCCCACTCCTGACACCAGATATTGTGGTTAAATAAGGATCAGGTTAAACAAATAGGCCAAATTGATGTTTGTTAAAGGAGAAATATCTTACAACCTAGATAGATGAACACCAGCAAGTTCCACAGGATGCTCTCCTCTTTGCATCCTGCCAGCAAGAGAGCATTCCCTGGCTCCTCCTCAGACCTGCTTCCACAGGTCACTTCCACACCTGGCTCCACCCCCAATTGGCGTGGTCAGTGCCACAGAAGGGGACAAAGTAAATATCCCACTACAAACCTTGTTAACTTTTACCTCATGTGAGTTAGGTTCTTATAGACATTAGCAGACCAATGTTTCCATTTGTTATGGTAGGATGTAGCCATATCTTGTAGAGTCAGGAGATGTTACCTCCAAGAGTTTCTTGTAGCAGTGATATAAATAGACACTTGGGAAGGAGACACATGCTTCAGACAAAGGAATCCTGCTTAGAAAACAGAAAGAAACATAAAAAGAGGTTTGAGAGGAAACAAAAGTTGGCAATAGAGAAGAAACAAATTAATTCACTGATGCTGTGGGGCACATGATGTAAATGATGATGAATATCATGAAAAGAAATAGCAACTCTGACAGGCACAAGTATACATAGATAAATTGATATCTAACTACATACTTCTATTGCAATTTTTATTGTTATGACTTCTAGCGGCTGGTGGAATTCATGTGAAAATTTCTTTGAGAAACTACCAAGTTTCCTTGTCAGGCAAAAATTAAATAAATTCATATCTGCATCTTAAGCAATACAAAAGAGAGACTACATGTGAGATATAAGTCTAAATTGAGGATTTTGATATCGAGATTTCAGCTAGGGTATTCTTTTTTCTTTCTTTCGTTTTTTTTTTTTTTTTTTTTGTGTGTGTGTCTTTGTTTTTAAAACAGGGTTTCTGTATAGATTTGTTTTATTTTGTCTTTCCTGGAATGCACTCTGTAGACCAGGGTTGGTATCAAACACACAGAACTATGCCTGTCTCTGCCTCCCATGTGCTAGGATTAGAGGCATAAAAAGGCATGAATCATGAAACACCTTAGTTTGCATATTTTCTTAATGGTTTAAAGAATGATGATCATAATTCTTTAAAATGAGGTTAATATGTGTTTCACAAAATTAAATAAATAATCAAATTTAATTTTCATAAATTATTTATCTTTGTTATTTAATACTTCATTATTAACTATGCAAGCTTAATCACATTCTGGAATAATATCTTTAACTTTATAAGAACGAAACAAAGCAAAGACACTTTCACAAAATTCTAATGTGTTTTATCCTTTGAAATTTAAATTATATAATAGTTATATATAACTCTATTATATAAAGGGAACTTTAAAACTTAAATATGTGTTCCTGATGCCTGGTGGCTCGGCAATCAGGGGGGAACTTGGTCCATGGGACTGACCCATATGGAGACTGCCAGTGTCCTGATCCCACCTCCAACCACCGGAGGAGTTGCACTACCACCCAATGGAAGAAGAGAGCAATCAGATTATTCGACCTCCTTGCACACAACAGAAGAGTACCTTGGTCCCATAGTCACCAGGAAAGGGAAAGACCCCACTGGTATGCACTGGTAGAAGTGATAGGTAGACAACAGTATCAGAACACAGTAGATAACATAAAGATCAATATGATGTCATGAGTTTAGGTACTCCACACCAGCAAGACCTGAAAATCCCAACAGAGATGAAGTAGAAGAGATGTATCCTAAAAACAACTTTATGACAATGATAGAGACCCTCAAAGAGGTAATGTGAAAATCCCTTAAGGAAATGGAAGAAAAAGCAAACAAAACATTCAAGAAACAAGGGAAAAGTCACACTAAAAATTTCATGAAAATATTCAAATAGTGCAAAGCTTGACAGATGAAATAGAGATAATAAACTCACATACACACACAGAGAGAGAGTCTGAGGAATTGATTGAAATAGAAAATCTGGGCAATCAATCATAAACTGCAGATGCAAGCCAGCATAGTCAAGAGAATACAAGAAATGGAAGAGAGAATCTTAGGCATTGAAATTACATTATGAGAAATAGATTCATCAACCACAGAAAATCTTAAGTCCAACAAATGCCTGACATAAAATATTCAGGAAATATGGGACTCCAAGGAATGGCCAAACCTAAGAATAATAGTTACAGAAGAAGGTGAAGAAACCTAATTTAAAGGTGCAGAAAATATATTTAACAAACTCATAAAAAAAATCACTTTCCTAACCTGTATAAAACCATGCCAATGAAGGTACATGAAGCTTACAGAACACCTAATAGAGTGGACCCCTCATCACATAATCAAAATAGTCAAAACACAAAATAAACAGAATAAAGAAAGAATATTAAGAGCAGCAAAGGAAATAGGGCAAGTAACATATTAAGGAAAACCCATCAGAATTACACCTCAATTCTCAATGGAAATGCAGAAAGTCAGAAGCTCCTGGATAGATATTCGACTAATTTTAAGAGATCACAGATGACAGCGCAGACTGCTATACCCAGCAATCAATCACTATAGGTGGAGAAACCAAGATATTCCTTTACCAAACCAGATTTAAACAATACATATTCACTGATCCAGCCATACAGTAAGTTCTGGAAGGAAAACTCTCATCCAAGGAAGTTAACTACACCCACAAAAACATAGGCAATAGATAATCCCATTTAACCAACAGCCAAAAGAAAAAATGGGTGGAAATACACACACAATATGACCAAAAACAATAAAACCTGAGCAAACAAGAATTAACAATGGTCATTAATATCCATTGATATTAATGGTCTTAACATGTGTATAAAAAGTCACAGGCGAATAGAATGGATACAAAGACTGATTCCATCCTTTTGCTACATACAAGAAGCACACTTGAACTTCAAAGACAGACATTACCTCAGAGTTCATGGTTGGGAAAAGATTTTTCAATCAAATGGACATAAGAAACAAGTGGGTGTAGCAATCCTAATATCTAAAATTTGGACTTTATACTACAACCATTAAAAAGAGATGAAAAGGTCATTTCCTATTCATCATTGTATGAATCCAGCAAGATGAAGTCTCAATTATGAACATCTATGCCCCAAATACAAAGGTAGCAACATTCATTAAAGTAACATTACTAAAACTCAAATTGTACATAAAAGCTCACACAATTATAGTAGGAAATTTCAACACACCACTCTCAACACTAGTCAGGTCCACCAGGCGTAAACCTAACAAAGGAAAAAAGAACTAATGGAAGTTATGACCCAATTGAGTTTAACAGATATTTATAGAACATTCTTTACAAACAAAAAGAATATACCTTATTCTCAGCACCACATGGAACCTTCCCTAAAATAGGCCACATATTTATCAATATAGCACACCTTTATATTTGCAAAAAAAAAAAAAAATTGGAGTAGGCAACCATGCTTTAATGTTATAATTCAACAACAACAGAAATTGAAGAAATCCTACAAACACATGAAAACTGAACAATGTGCAATTGCACCATTCCTGGGTCAAGGAAGAAACAAAACAAAACAAAACAAAACAAAAAAGGAATTAAAAACTTCCTAAAATTCAATGGGAATGAAGACACAACATTCCCAAACGTATGGGACACTTTGAAAGCAGTACTAAGATGGTTTCAGTGTAGTATTCTACCAGATATTTAAAGAAGAGCTAATATCAATACTCCTTCAAGTGTTCCACACAATATAAGCAGAAAGAGGATGGCAAAACTCTTTTATAAGGCTACAATTACCTTTGTACCCAATCCAAAAAAAGACACAACTAAGAAAGAGGATAACAGACTACTATCCCTCTTGAACATTAAATTGATACACCAATATTCAATAAAATACAAATCGAATCCAAGAATTCATCAGAGAAATCATCCACCATGACCAAGAAAGCTGCATCCCAATGATGGAGAGATGTTTCAATCAAAGTAAACAACCCTATAAACAAACTAAAAAAGAAAAACACACGATCATCTCAGCAGATATTGAAAAAGCATTTGACAAAATTCAAAACCCTTTTATCATAAATATCTTGGAGAGATCAGGTTAACAGGAACCAACCTAAACATAATAAAAGTAATTTACAGCAAACCAACTGCCAACATCAAACTAAAGGGAGAGAAGCCCGATGTGATTCCTCAAAAATTAGAAACAAGACAAGAATATCCACTCATATATGATTTTAGACATAAATCAAAGGATTACCAGCCTATAATCCACACTGCCAGAAAAGCTAGGAAACAAGGAAGACCCTTAGAAAGACATACATAGTCCCCTGAGAAAGGAACAGGGACATAATCTTCTGAGAAAATTGGGAGGATGGGGGGCAGGAAGACAGGGAGTTAGGAAAAAGAGGAGAGTAGAGGAGGGGAGTTTTGGGCATGAGTGAGAAGGATGATTGAGTCAGGGAAATATTAGAGGAGAGCAATAAAAGTGATACAATAATAGAGGGAGCCATTATAGGTTTAAAGAGAAATCTGGCTCTAGGGAAATGTCCAGAGACCTACCAGGATGACCATAACTAACACTTTAAGCAATATTGGAGTGGCTCCCTTAAATGCCTTTCCCCAATAATGAGATTGATTATTTCTTTTTATGCCATCCTAGAGCCTTCATCCAGTAGCAAATAGAAGCAGAAGAAGACACCCACAGCTAAAGTCTGAGCCAAACACCTGGAATCTGGGTGCATAGAGGGAAGAGGGAAGAGGAAAAAGCAAAGAGGCAAGACCAGGCTAGAGAAACCCACAGAAACATTTGACCTGAACAAGTGGGGACCCTTGGATCCCAGTCTGATAGGTGGGAATCCAACAGAGGACTGACCCAGACTTCCTGAAAGTGGGCAGTGGAGGACTGGGCAGTGTATTGGGTCTTTGGTAGTGAATCAGTATTTACCCCTAGTATACAAATGGACTTTGGGAACCCATTCCATATAGAGTGAGAGTCCCTCAGGTCAGACACATGCAGAAAGGCTTAGGTCCCTGCTCCAAATGATATAATAGCCTTTGAATATTCCCCATGGAAGGCCTCACTATCCCTGAGGAGCAGAAAGTGGTGGGATAGTGAATGACATGGGGACAGCAGAGGAGGGAAGGTTCCAGGAACTGGGATTAACATGTAAAACATGCTTATTTCAAAAATAATTTCAAAAAATTGTTAAATATAAAAAACTTAAGTATGGGCAAAAACTTTTGTGGGTGCCACACAAACATTCTGTTGTATCCCACACACTATTGGTTTTATTAGGAGACATACCATTTTCAAAAAATTAGGAAACTATTTTAAGATTATAGCTGTTAAAATTATTAAATTAATTCATTATAATTACATAATGTGCAGTAGGCAGGGCAAAATATTCATAGAGTTCTGTCAATAGTATTTATATAACATATTTCTGTCTCTTTGAATGAATTTAAAGTTTCATGATTATCTGTTGTTGCTAAAATATAATAATTATGTTTTTTGTGTAGTGTTAGGGTTAAAAGTTCAACAAACTATACCAATTTTTATTTGTGGTCTAAAATATTTTTTTAAACAGAGCAGCCCCTCAAAGTCCCTCCTTCTGTATTTATAGTTAGATAGTTCTACATGGGAAGTTACTTTATGGTCTAATTGCTTAACACATTTGTTATTTTAAAATTGTGCTGTGCCCAGACTAGTTTGTGTCTCTAAAGAGTGTGAAGGGCAACTATACCGATTTTGAGCAATAGACTGAACATTACTATCCTATATGGATGCCAACAATTTTTTTTTTCACTGATGCAGTAGCCAGAGGTTTTCTCTACATCTCTCTCCATAAGCTTTCTTTGTCTTTTTGCAGCATTGTATTGGGGCACATGCAAAGTGAATTGATCTTGGGAATTTGTATTTGCTTTGGATAATACAATTTGTTGTTTGTGAGTTACTAAACAATTGGTCAGTTAAATATCATGTTCATGCTCAATGGAAGATGGACAGATTTTCCCTCTAAAGAAAAATGCTAATCAAGGAAATCACAGGGAAATATGGCCTGGAAAATATATTAACTTACAACCCAGGATCAGAAGACAAATCTCTCTCATATGTAAATCCTAGGTAGTTTTGTCTTTGAGGTGTGTGTGTATGTGTGTGTGTGTGTGTGTGTGTGTGTGTGTGTGTGTGTTTGTGTGTGTTTGTTTGTTTGTGTTTGTATCTGTGTGCTAAACTCATTTGGTGCATTGCTGTGGGTTGGTATATACACGTGTAGGGGTAGCAGGTCAGATGGCAACTTCTGGTGATGTTTTTCCATGCCTTTATTTCTCACAAGGCCTCTGTAACTTGATTTGTTGCCAGTTTCCTTTTGAGTTTCTCTCTCTCTCTCTCTCTCTCTCTCTCTCTCTCTCTCTCTCTCTCTCTCTCTCTCATACATACACATTTCTGCACATGGCTTTCTAGGATTAACAGTTAAGTTTCTGTGTTTTATGTGACTTCTGTGGATCCAAGCTCAAATTCTTGGGCTTACACAGGAGCATTTATAATCAGTGAGCCATCTCCTTACCTTCCATGTCCTAGTTTCTAATTCATAGTATATTCATGTGGGTAGGAGTGTGCAGATGTCATGAAAAGACATACATAACCATGAGAAAAAAGGAGGATTTCAAGGAACTATGTAATAACACATCTGAAACAAAAAATGAATAAGGGTACTATGAGACAGAATAGAACAAACTGGGGGAAAGTGCAGGGAATGGGGGGAAAGGCACCAAATATAATGAACCAGAATATCCTGAATATCAATGAAAGTGAAAGAAGGAAAGTGGTTATTTTGCATGATAATTTAAAAATGGATGTATGAATAACCACTTTTCATCCATCACAAAAAGTTTTGCATAACTGCCAGTTATTTGTCATAAGAATTCTGATAATATAGATCCTAAAACTGAGATATTTGGAAAAAATTAATGAATACATTTCACTTCCTGACAACTGAGATAAAACTGAACTTGTGTAAGATGCTTACCTGTCTTCCCATTGCCACTCTCCTATGTGCTTTGTGATTAAGGCTTGGGAATAATTATAGTCTCACTGCTGGTATTTCTTTCAAATGTCTAGCTTTGTGTCATGTTATGTAATAGTGATGTCACTAATCATAATACAGGCAGCCAGTTTGTCTAAATTTGGATTTCCCTCCACAATCATTTAATACTAAAATTTGAGGATGGTGTTTATATTAGAACAATGAAATAAAGAATGCACTGAGATTCGGGCTTGAGAGAGGAGAGGATAATACAAACACGCACAAAGTTTTATGATAGAAATATTACATATATATATATGCATAAATGCATATATATGCAGGAAATTTTTGAAAGAATAAATTGTTAATAAATTTAGAGGTTAAAAGAGAGAGAGTATAGCTGCATTTGGCCCCTGTGAAACAGGCTTGTATTCTAAGCTATGAGGAAACAGAAGCAGGAGAATACAAAGTCAGTTCCTCCTGAAGATTTTAGTGAGTCATTGCCTCAAAATAAGAAAAAACAAAAAACAAACAAACAAAAAACAAAGTCCTGAAGACACAGCTCAGCATTGGAGATATTGTGTAGCATGCACAAGGAGCTAGCTTCATTAGCTGTTAAGAGTCGTGCCCTCAAAACAATAAAAAATAAACAGAAATTACAGTCACCATTGTGGGCTTAACCTTGTTGAGAAAATTTCAGAAGTGTGTTCAAAGCACACATCTAAGAGGTACTTCCTGCCTGAAGGAACAGCTTCAGAGTATTTACAAAAGTAGGATCATCAGTCATTGGTTGAAAGCTGTTCCCTGGGAAGTGTATTTCCACACACTTCCTGTCTAATTCTGGGGAAGTCAGGCTACTGAAATTGGAAAAAGCTTCAGGCAATGAGAACATGCGTTTGTAATGGTAAGTAAGTGTGGCATGGTCTGAAGGCTTACAAATGAGGATATATGTCAGGGGAATTTTCAGTACCTGCTCCAAAGCAATGTGTAAAGTAAGAATACTGAGTCTGTGTTTAGGCGAGTTGTTTCAAGTTATAATTAAATTTTTACATTTTCAGCTATTGTGTATTAAATAAATTTTTACAACCTACTAGTATTTTAGTATCAAGATAAAATTTAGTATACAAATGTTTATAATTAATATCATGTTTTATTATTATCCTTTGTGTTATATATGATCCAAATACACTGAAATTTTAAAATGTTTTTGAATGTATGTTTTTTAAATTTTGTGATATTACTATTTGCATATGTGTACACACACACACACACACAAACACACACACACACACACACACATATATATATATATATAATTTTTCTTGAAAAAAATATATAAACTGCAGTCAATATACTACTTTTCAGCCTAATCACAGATATGTCATAAATTAATGTGGTACTCTAATGAAAAACAAAATTCTCCACTATATGTTAAAGCAAACCAAAATTTCCCTTGGTGCAAATAACTACATTTTTACTCTTTGCAATTATTTCCACTGTTTGCACTGCAAAACCCAGACCTCCTAGTCAAATTTAACAAAGTAAGATTATTTTAACATGCTCAATTTAGTTCTTCTAATATTCTGTGTTGACCTTATTTAAAATAATTATAATTTAAAACATTGGAAATAGTTATGTTTTGTCCAACAACCTTTGATCTAAATATTAAAGATTAGAAACTGGGTACTGAGTCCTTTGCTTTATACAGATTGTTATTATTGTCAAATAATGGGTGCATTCTTGCATTAGTTTTCCCACATTTCATTGAATTTCTCTGGTAGTCATCAGTAGTCATGATTTTTATGCTTAATAATCACTCCATTGGACATAATTTCAATATCCCAAGGGTGTTTTCTTTTGAAGATTCACTTTTAATTGAGATGATTTCTTTGTAACATGTGTGATACAGTAATGATTTAACTTTCATGGTGCATTAACTGATTTGCAATCACAGCAGATCTTCAGCCTTTTTTTTTTTTTTTCCAAAATGTCTTAGCCTGCCAGAGGTGATCATTCAGTTAATATTTCTAAGTGAATTAATTTCATACTACTTTGGCTAAATCCTGGTTTACTGAGGCTATCTCTGAACCTCGGTGTCATGTTTTCTTTCATGATGTATTTTTCATTGTTGCTCGCATTTGATATTTAGACAATGTTAAGTATTTCTGAAGAAGTCTTGTTAACCTTGTAATGACCAACATTATCGACCCAAGAGTCCCAACTATTTCAAACTATTCTTTATTGTAACATTTTATTGAAAATGGCAGAAAGAATTACCATAGCAAGGTTTAACATTCTCAACTAATATAAAAATAACGTAATGGCAGAACAGAAAATGAGGTCACTGACATCTTTGGAGATTCTTTGTCTCAAAATATTAACTATAGACAATTGTTTGTTTCATTTGTTTTGTACATGACTGCATCTTTATGTATATATTGTGACTTCCAGGTTCTTAGGGGCTTTCTGAGTTTGAGAACATGTGTGTCTCTGTATCCATTGTATCCATATGTATTTCAGAATCTTTTTCTTTGTCTCTCTTTTCTGTTTGGTTGTTTTGTCATATTCTGATCTGTTTATTTTTGATTCATTTAATTTTATTACTATTCATTAGATGCCTTCTTATTTTGTAACTAGAGGAATAGAAGATTTAAACTCATATAGAAGGGGTAGCAGGGAAGAATTGGGAAGAGTAGAAGAAAGGGAAACAGTAATTAGAATATATTGTACAAGAAATATAACACACAAATGTACACACATACATGAATATGCAAAATAAAAAACATTCAAAGAAAGATTAAGAAAGTTTAGATTTTTCTATTGGGCTGTGTGAAATTCAATGAATTGCAGAAAAAAAATATTTCAGTTTCTGTAATACCATTCTTTCTCTGTGTATATGGTTTTATTACTCATACTATGTGATATACTAAACTTGGATTAATATATTACATGTTAATGAATTCCTAATTAGTTGAATCTGGATTAATATAAGTGAGACTTATATTAGAGAATGATTTATATTATTTCAAGTTATTGTAATTGTTAATTCATGAAAATGGACAAAATAAACATAAATTAAATTGGTCTTGAAAGTTTCTAGCCTCACCTGTGTGGTCTAGTACAGTAGGCATACCCACCAGGAAAGAAGGCAACACCATGGTCTAGTCTGGGTCCCTGGACCAAAGGGTGGGAGAGACCTGAGTACAAGTATTTCTAGCATGCAGCATCATCACAAATACCATTGACCAGTTGCCCCAACAACAGAGTCTGTAACTTTTATTTCACAATGGATTATGGCCTATCTCAGACTCAAAAGAAGCTCTTCCTTCCGTATTGTTTTGTCAGGGTATTTCAGCACAATAATAGGAAAAGTAACTATGACGTATAAACATTTAGTTTAGGGACACGATAAATTTTCTAAACTGTGATTACAAAAAAACATGACAAAAAGAAATGTGATAGAGAGGAATGAGAACCTATGAAAATTCAAATGTTAAGACTCATGTTTGAAAATAAAACTTAAATTACTATTCTCCATCAAATTATCTAACACATGTTTATATTCATTTGATATTAGCAAAGCACTGTTTTGCTGATAATAAAATTAATTTCAAACACAATTAACTAAAATTAGAAAATACATAACATCGAATGTGAAGTTATATGCTCTTGATTAGCTAAGTTTCATAGTAAAATTTTATTAATTAAAGATTGTACCTTAGATATAAGTAGGCTATACTAGAGGGCTTATGTATAAACAGAAATTTACTTACTCATGATTTTCAATTGTTCTCCTTTCTAGGGATTTTACCAATAATAATTTCTGACTTACACAGTAGCTACACACTCATATCTAAATAGTATTTTAGTCACACCAGGTATAAAAACCACAACATTAAAAGAGAATAAGATTTTGTAAAAGTTGACAAAAGATGTGTTACTATGATAGACTGTTGACGCGAAACTAAATTGTGGATTTTTTATCATAAATAAAATGTTATTATAATTTCAAACTGTGTTATAAAATACTTGTCTATATCCCTATCTTAACAATGAAATGTGTCTTCTTCATGTTAAACACATAAGCAAAAAATCCATATATATTGTGGTATAAGAACTATTGAAATTTTTTATCCTTATTGACATTATAACCATAAAATACATAATACTTAATTTTCTATACATCTGAATACTCATTCAATATGTAACAATGTAGTTCAGTTCCAACTTAGCATGTACCATTCCCTCAACTCATACCTCAATACATTCACACACTCATAAACACATGCATTCACATTCTCCACAAAGTAATCAAATATTCAATATGTAAATGAACTTGTGTATTTGCCTTAGTTTGTAGCAATTCTTTGTGCATAAATTGATAATGTATTTTATAAAATATTGTAATTTAGTTTTATTCATTCGTTATGTTTTTCAATGGACTTTATAATAAAACACTAACTGAGTTGGCTCCATAATTCATTCTCTGAATAAGTATATAGTAGGAACTTATCAATACCAATGGTTTATAAATCATTTAAAAAATAAAACAAAATGCAACATTTAAGTAGGTGTAAGAATTTAAAAGCAAGGCACTACTTGTCAGTGACATCACCTTATTCCCTTTTATTTTTAATATGCTCACTAATTAAAATTGACTGAAGAAAAAAATGAAATGTTTTATTGTGGAGTAAATTATTATTTAAATGAATTATTTTAAGTATCTCTAAATATGTTACTTCAAATAAATTAATATTATATGTCATGTCTACTTAGAGGATTGGGAAAAATGCAATGTGTCAGATGCTACAATGACTGTCCATTTCCACATCACCTACAGTGCTATGTATACTCACAATAGTTTTTAAAGTGGTAATGAAAACAGATAAGAAAAAAATGATTTCTGATTTTAGTATAACATACAGAAAAGAGTACTTTGAAGAATGCAGCAAGAACAACACCACACTAGGCAAAACGGGCACAACCGCCACTTCCAAACATTTGGAAGAGCTTACAGGAATTTGGGTGATACCTGAACTCTTCATTTCTCTGTTGTCCTAATCTATTCTCTGTAACAACTTTAAAAAGAAAGGTGGTTTGCTATTCCCGACAATATTTGCTTGCTCCTGGCACTTTAGGCCTGTAGCAGCAGAGCACATTATGGCAGAATGTAGTAGAATTTTAAACAAAAGGATATGAACCCATGTACTAATTTCTGGAAACAACACTTCACCAATATCCTGGTACAACACTCACAGTTATGAGGTAGAAACCAAGCAAGCAATTCCTTGCAAGTGTTTACAAGAAAGAGGAGCAAGGCTTTAGACTTGGATACAGCAGCACAGGCAAACTTACAAGAACTTCTAGATCTGCTATGGTTATCATATCAGGTATGTGGGTCAAATATGGGTTTTAAAACACATCTCTACCATTAGAATGTGCCTGAAGGACACATTCTCTAAGAACTGTTGGATAGAGAAGCCCAATTACACATGGCCTTCCATGGTCATGCAAAGCTCTCCCCAACCTGTTCCTTAATTGATGACAAGCTTGTCTCTAGGTAGTTGTTTGTGTATCTTTGTTAGTATATATCTGTAACACATACATATATTCATTCTCTCCTGTAGTGAGGTAGTCCTTCTGTAGCACTGACCACGCCCATTGGGGGGTGGAGCGATGGGCGGAGGTGACCTGAGGAAGGAGGTCGGAGGGGGCCAGGAAGGCTCTCTCTTTCTGGCGTGACTCGGACAGGAGAGGATCGGGTTGAATTTCCTGGTGTTCATCTGTCTAGGTTGTAAGTTATTTCTCCCTGAATAAATCTGGGGACTCATATCTTATGCAATTTTCTCTCTGAAATCCTAATTTTCTCACATACTTTTAATGCTTATTGTTGTCTTTCCCTAATGCATACCTTAAAACTTGAAAATTTTACTTTAATATTGATGTGTAACTTTTCCACAAGGAATAATAACGATTCCTAACAGCAGTCTTTGAACTTTCCGGAAAGAAGATGGGGCCCCACATCATCATTTCCACTTGACTCAACCTGATGCATCGGAACTACAAACATCACCCTAAAACCGGTTTGAGACTGTTTTGCTCGAGACAACTCATGACTAGCTAGCTGTAATGGTGCACCTTTTTATTACACCCTGGCCAGTTTCAAATAGAACTACAGTCAAGAATTTTCTGCCACACAGTTGCTAAAAATTTTCTTCCTACAGGATCCATTGGAGCAATCATCGTCCCATTTCAGCAGGAAGTAATCTTAATATGACTACTTCCCCTTTCCCTACCCTTGGAGTTTTGGGATAATAGTTATCGTCTTTGGGTTGGTTTTAGTTATTTGAGATTGGGTGATGCTTACACTCGGGTTTATCTTTTAGACAGGAATAGGGAATGGTTGGTAAAGGTATGGTTTAGATGGGATATAGGTAGATTAGCCTATTTTCTTGAGAATTTGAGTAAGAATGAGATAGTATTTTACAGCTTACATTGTTGTGTATTCTTATGTGGTAAGCAATGTAAAAGTAAGTTTATATTTTGTTATATTGTGTTAAATGTTTCCACTTATAATATTTTATGCACATTATTTTTTAACATATTCTATGTATGTATACTTTTCCTGTATTCAAGACATTTTGTATATTGATACAATTTGGGATATTTATCTTGCTGCCCTTTATAGTTCTACCTCTTGTCTTGACACTTATACTCTACCTCTATTTTAGGGATTTACATGTAGGTATATGTAAATAGTTATATTGTTTAAGTATTTGTTCCTGCTTTACTCAGGAAAGTTTTAATCAGTCTTTTTTAGCTAAGTTCCCGAGTATTACAGATTATCTTCACTCACATTTCCTGTACCTATGAGATTAGTCAGATATAGATGCTTAATCTTCAATCACTTCATAGACATG
Source organism: Phodopus roborovskii (assembly GCF_943737965.1). Lineage (NCBI taxonomy): Eukaryota > Metazoa > Chordata > Mammalia > Rodentia > Cricetidae > Phodopus > Phodopus roborovskii. The sequence goes on from NW_026126410.1 coordinate 28,756,701, forward strand.
CAGAACATGGCATTTAAATGTTTTAATATTAGTACTCCATTGACATGAGACACTGTTGCTCCTGACAGCACCGTGCACTTTCCCGAAAATATGTTGGACACTGTTGTTGCTCCTGCTGGAGTTCAATCTCGCCTCAGCTAATGGCCTGTTGGGCATAGAATTGCCCCCACCTTGACCACTGATTTGGACATGCAGTCCTATGTGCTTGCAGGAGACAAATATAGAAGACTGCTTGACCTTGCCAAGTCAGGGTAAGACAGCCATTCTATTTCCCTGCTGTTGTTGTGGTCTGTCAAGTTCTCTTGGCCTTGGCCAAATCTAGGTGTACCAACGTCGCTGTGAGACCTAGGGTGACTGTTCAGGTGGCTTGCTGTTTCTGTCCTTGCTGCACCTTTTGGAAGTTGTCCATCCGCATTTCCTGTCTACTCTAGTATTGTTATTTTCCTTCTCAGGTCTTGATGAGGTTGAAGATTAAACTATCACAACTATTATTCTCTCTTCCTAGTTAGATATATTAGGTACTAGACTTACGTTTTCCAGCTTAGGACAACTCTATTGTAAACTGCATTATGCCCTCACCCTAGGACTAGATATGTAGGTCATTTTGTTCTCGATTTTCCTTTTCTTAGAGCACACTTGTTATTCACTGTTTTGTATATTTTTGTATTAAGCCTAAATCTTTTCTTTAGACTAAAAGGGGAATTGTAGTGAGGTAGTCCTTCTGTAGCACTGACCACGCCCATTGGGGGGTGGAGCGATGGGCGGAGGTTAACTGAGGAAGGAGGTCAGAGGGGGCAGGAAGGCGCTCTCTTTCTGGCGTGACTCGGACAGGAGAGGATCGGGTTGAATTTCCTGGTGTTCATCTGTCTAGGTTGTAAGTTATTTCTCCCTGAATAAACATCTATTCGGCCTATTTGTTTATCCTGATCCTTATTTACCGCAATACTCTCCCATCTCCCTATCTCTTTCTTGCTTCCTATCTGTCTCTCTCCCTGTCTCTCCTTTACACTAGGAGATTTGTATGCACATTAATGCAAGTTCTTGTAGCCTTGGGACTTAGGCTTGAATCAGCTAAAACTGTTAACTGTAAGATTGCCTTTACCAATGCTGTTTCAACTTCACGCAGAACTTTGTATTATACACTTTCTGGGAATGGGGTCTAGATGTAAGTCAAGATTTGAAGTCCTGATACTTACTAGCAGGCTTATAAAACCTAAAACTTGGCAATTTTTAATGGTTCTCATACCCAGCTCTGCTGGGAGAAGAAACTTGTTGAATACACTGATGCACTCCTTGGTAACATATAAACTCCAATGAGTTACACACATTGTCGAATCCATTCTCATCTGTGGTTTCATTGGTCTACATCAAAAAAAAAAAAAATGTAGTCCATAGCATTGTGGGCCCTTTTCCTCCTCCAAGAATGAACAGCATTGGCAGTGTAGAGAATTGCATTATAACATATGTGTTTGATATTGCTAGCCAAAGGGCTGTTGTGTCAGACAGGCCTGGTATATTTTCAGTAACCTAAACTAACTAAGTCTTTTAACTGCCTTAAGACAGGCAAATCTTGTGAATCTTAATCATATTGACTGTTATGGAAATGTCTTTGCTCTATCAGCCCCTGTTGAGGCTTCAGGGTGGAATGGGTATAGAAAGATTTATAGGTGAAGACTGGATTTTAATTTGATGGCCATAATTACAGTTAGATGAATATTCAATTGCACAGCAGGGAACCTTAGATAACAGTATTTTTCTATTTATAAATTATTCTCTCAGAGGAAAGATCCTACTACATTCCTTTCAGCCATAAACATAAGTGTGTACATATAAATTGTGAATAAAAATATAGATGTGACCCATTTTGGTTATATATGATAATTGGTTTTAGTGATATCTATGAAAAAGGAAGGTCATTTAAAGGCTAAAATTATTTTGTGATCATTTTGTACAAGATCATAAAATATTATAGTTAGATAGAAAGAAGTAAGGATTCCTGGTGAGATATTGCACAGTGGGGTAATCATAGATAACCATAATGTTCTTAATATTTCATAATGCAGCAAGAAAATGTTAATGTTTTCACCACAAATGAATGCTAATGTTGGCCTACATATGTTTAACCAAATGTAGAGTTGGTAGACTATGTACATATATCAAAACATAACATGGGGCTTTATTAACATGTATAACTTTGTTTCAAATTATAAATTAATTACTTAATTTGAAAAGTTCTTGAGTGAAGTTTAATACTTTAAATAGTTAAAAATATAAGCTTTTCAGAATTTGTTATGGACTGAATTGGGTTTTTTCCCCTAAAATATGTCTTCTTAGGTCCTATACTCTTACTAGGTAATAACCAGAGTTAAGGATTTAGAAAGGCAGAAAAGTTTGTATGAATTTTGATGTGTAAAAATCATGTTAAGATTATTGCCATCATAAAAATATACATCAAGTTGTGTCCTGTTTCTCTCTCATCCTCTTTACCTCCAACAGTCTTCTACTATGTCTCTCTCTTTTTCTTTTTCCTCTTTGTGACTACAGAGAAAATGGTGGACTTGAATCCAAAATGAGAGCCACAACAATACTTTAATCTTCTGAAGCTTTGATTATGTGGTTTTCCTCCTTATTATGTATGGAATATCTGTGTCCTTTGTTTCTTCTCCCTAGTATATTTAGTTACAGCAGCTATAGTCATAGGTCTTTGAAAGTGAAAATAAGTTTGTACAGAAACCTTGTAACTTCTGTGTCCCCTCAAAGGTTTTGCAAGGGATTTTTGTATGGAAATGATTTTGATAATATTAGTTGTATAAACTAGAGCAACCTTTGTAACAATGGGAAAGATAGCCAGGTAAAATGGAGAAATTCTAAAAAGAAATGATTAAAATATCTCATGTAGGAGTGTTTGGAACTCTCCAGAAACATTATTTGTTCTGACACCTACCAGAGTTATTTTATAAAATTATTCTAGAATATACCTTTGTCCTATAAAAGAAACTAGATTAGGCTTCTAGAACTGTAAACTTAATTGAGTTGAGATAAAATATGAATGAGAAATAAAGATATTATTTTTTACTTTGCTACATAGGTAATAATGTGTGTCAGTAAGGCCTAAGCAACAGACAAATTGAAGCCTGTAATTTCATGGAGAGTGTCTCTGAGAACATTCTGTTCAAAGAATAACTGTATTGTTTTAAAAACTCTTGAGAAGAATATTAGTGTGATGTATTATCATTATATATGATATTCCACTAACCATAAAAATAGCTAAAATCCCTTTTCTAAACCATTCTAGTCATACATTTTTTATAATTCCTTGAAATACTTACTCAAAGATATTTGAGCAAAAGTCCTTGTGTAAGACTGCATTCTTTTGTATATGCTCAAGTGATATTGCTAAGTTTTAAGTTAGATTGATTCCCAATTTTCTGAGACACTGACATATTGATTTCCAAAGTGGCTGTACAAAGTTTGTACTCCCTCAAGCAATGGAGAGTGTTCTCCTTTCTTCACATCCTCTCCAGCATAAGTTGTCACCACTTTTTTTTTTGTTTGTTTGTTGTTTTTTTAATCTTAGTCATTCTGACAGGTGTAAGATGGTATCTCAGAGTTATTTTGACTTGCAATTCTCTGATGGCTAAGGATGTTGAACAAGTCCTTAAATGTCATTTGGCCATTTGATTTTCTTTTGTTGAGAATTACCTGTTTAAATATGTACTCCTTTTATAAATTGGATTATTTGGTATTTTGTTGTATGGTTTCTTGAGTTATTTATATAATTTGGAGATTAGCCCTGTATTAGATGCAAGGTTGGTGAAGATGTTTTCCCATTCTGCAGGATGCCATTTTATGTTCTTATATTTCTTAGACTTATAAATGTCTTAACAAAATTTCTTCAGATCTTTTGAGTAATTTATGATTCCACTGGCCTACATAAAGTCTATAAAAGAACCTTCCATGCTTAAAAATAAAATCGAGGTAGTCTTCTGAATATAACTTTTCTAATGAAGTTTTCCTTGATTTCCCCATTGAAAATACATTTAATAGAAGCTGGGTGTGGCAGAGTATGCTTCTACCCTCAGCTGTGAGTTAAGGCAGTTGTATGTAAAAGGTCAGAAAGTCCTGTCCTATAAAAAAGTAAAGGCAAATTCAATGTAATGTGGAACATCACAATACTGTTAATAGATGAGAAAATCCCTTGCTTAAATTCTTCAGGAGAGAGGAGTAAGGTATGACAGCTGAGGCCAAGAGATTAATAAAAGCCACACAACAAATGACAGCAAAAGTGCTGCACTTTCCATCTGTATTTTGGAATTATTTGAAAGGGCCAAAGGAGACCAATGAAAACAATAGAGGTAAGAGGAAATAGTGCAAGCCTATTATAGCAATGTGCTATGTGAGCTTGAAAATCACAGAGAAACAGATTGTTTAGCACATTAACCAAAAACAAAATTAAAAGAGCTCTATGGAGCTGAAGAATTGGGGAATATAAACTATCAGCCTCAACAGTTGCATAAGCTTTAAGGAAGAAAATGTCTTCAATTCATTGAGGTCAATCAATGATGAGATCAAAGTTACATGTGATAATACAATAGTAAAAGACATTGATACATAGAAGTGGCATTTTAAAAGAAAAAATATTCACTCTTTATCATTCTAGAGTATCACTCTCCCATATTCAGATAAACAGTCCTTTAGTCTAAACCCATTCTTAATTCTTTATTTGCAGGCAAAGACTTAGGAAAGAAAATAACAATGCCTTACTCTACACACACAAATAGTTTATGTAACAGAATACAATATATTGTTAGTAGGGCAGTTCCAAATCATGCTTAATATGGTTAGTACACAGGTTGTCTAGAGAGAGCATAAATCAAAGCCAACTCTCATTTAAATTAAACTCTAAATAAATCTATCCACATGTACTACCAAGTCCACCGATAACAAAAATGACCTGTGGAATCACAGTGTTCAGCCAAGAAACATAAATATGTAGGAAGACATTTATATGGACCAAAATCATAACCATAATATCCTTAAAAAAACATCACAATATGGAGGAAGATTGTAATATAGCACACAGAAAATAATTTAGCATGCACTTCAATAAATGTTTTAAAGGTAATATTAAATAATTTTGAGGCAAGTGAAAATATAAAAACTTTCTAATAAAATATATGCTAAAGCAGAAGCAATTTCTAGGAGAAAGTTTATACAAATAGGTGTGTATATTAGCATAGTAAAAAGGATTCCTATGCTCCATCTTAAGTAAAAAGAATGTAAGAAAAAATTCAACAAGATAGAGGTAGAAAGAATAAATAACGAAGTCAACTCAGAAAAAAAAATCATAGAAAATTCAAGGACTTAAAATTTCAGATAAAAATATCATCAGAAAATGAAATTACAATCAAAGGTGCAAAATAAAACTTTACATACATCTAAAAATATCGGATCATGAAGACTGTGGTGAATATGCACAAAAGACACAGGCCAAACTTTGCTAGTTGTCCACAAATTCAAATCACAACAATAATTAAATATAGAAAATTAATATAAAACTATCTTCCCAAAGAATGGTAGTTACAGTGACACTTTCAAATGCTTTGCTACCTGGAAATTGCTAGGGGGAAAAAAAAACAATGTCATAACAAATATAATATGTGGGTCAATTTTCCTAGTAAATATGAATTTAAAACCAAATACTATAAATTCAATAATTCCTTTATCCATGGTTCATCATAAAACTTAATATTTTAATTCAGGTAGCATTGTAAAGAAACTAAAAAAGATATACAAGTAAATGATATTATAATTAGAAATGGAGAAGTTGAATTAACTCTATTGACAAATGAAATGACTTTATATATGCAAATTTGCACAAAAATCAATAAAAATTAATTCATGGAATTACAAAATATACAATCAATATAACAAAAGTATAGTACATTAATTTACAGTAAGAAAAACTATATAAAAACGATTTTAATTATAATAGCAGCATATGAAATTAAAAACTTAGAAGTAATTCAACCACAAGATGAAATACTTCAATAATGAAAACTATAAAACTAACGAAAGAAATGAAACACATAATAAATTAATAAGTTAATAAAAAGGCATACATATTTCTGGATAAAGAATCTAGAAGAGTTCAAATAAGTTCTTATAAAATTATATATGACATTATTCATGAAGTATAAAATAAATATTAAAATCATGGAAAGACAAATTATACTATTTTGTAAAACTTGAGAGATTTGCCCTACCTCTATAACTTGTGCTAGCCTAGAATATACTATATAGCTCATACTATCATCAAAATTTCAGCAGTCTTACTCTTTCAGCCTCCAAAATCCTAGGATTGAAAACTATAAGCTACGAATATAGTTGTAAACCAACTGAAAGAAAAAACTAGTGAAGATAAAGCTATCACAGTTCCTACCTTAAAGTATATTGTTAAACCATCATAATAAAAAAAAATCCCCAAAAAAAAACAAAAACAAAGAAAAAAACAAAGAAAGAAAGGTTTAGAAACAGAGACACATGCCCAGGATAGAAACATTGAAAAAGAAACCTATGTAATTATAGATTATTGTCGGGCAAGCAAAGACATACCTATATATATACATACATACACTTACATACACACATATAAATTCAAACCACAGAGAGCTTCATCCCTGCCTTCCAGAGCTTTTTCATCAGGAAATTATCAAAAGAGAAATTGTAAACATCAAGCCAGCCACAAACCCTTTATCTACAATACTGCATCACTTGCACAGTATGCTAAGGATATGTTAGCACAAATATTATGGGAATAATAAAAAAATAAATTAAGATAGGGATTTAGGCTCACTTCATGTGATAGAACCATACCAGAAACTTTGGGTTACTAAAAACCGGAGAATAGATAGTCCAGGAGCCTTGGGGAAGAACAAATAAGACATGTCTAAAACAAAACAAAACAAAACAAAACAAAACAAAAAAAAAGATTAGTGATAAAATGATGACTAATGGCACAAATCATAGAACAGTGCCTTATTTAGTCATCATCAGCAAAGCATCCTCCTACAGAGATGAAACTAAATATAGAGGCCCACAATCAGATATTATGTAGAGTGGGATACTCTCAGCACCTAAATGGAATATCTCTATCTAATACCTCCCCTCAGAACACCACTAAATTGACATGAGCAAAGTTCTTGTGAACTCACAGAGACTGAAGCAGCATGCACAGTCTTCAGTGGTTTCCACCAGGTCCTCAGTGTTCATATTATGGTTTCTAGCTTAATGATTGTATGGGTTCCTTAAGTATATTAATAAGTAGGTCTCTGATTCTTGTGACTTTTCTTAGGTACTTTTAAATCTGTTGTTCTGCCTTATCCAATTTTGATGTTATACTTTTTGTTTTATCTTATTATAATATAATTTGTTATAATCTTTAAAAATGAATAAGTGAATGTGCTAATGAATGACAACCTAGTCACTAGAGTAAACGTTGACAACTGAATTGTCATTTATCCTTTCAGAGACCGAAAATCAGGTTTTTTTCTCATGGAATGACACTGGGTATATCAAATACTCCCATATAGATTCCTATCTATACACAGCCAATTTATACTTTTTCTGCACAATATCTTCCTTTGCATCATTATACCCATACTATCTACTGCCAGAGGAAGTCTCTCTTAAGAAGACTGGACAAGGTACTGATCTGTGCTTACAGCAGAGAATATGCAGGATTCATAGGGGCTTACAGAGAATGAAGCAGCAAGTAGGGAGCTTCAAGGATCTGCTCCAGGTCCCTGGCTTGTATATTATTACTGTTAGATTGGTGCTTTTATGACCATCCTAACAGAGGGAGTGAGTATATTTCTAAATCTCTTGCCTACTCCTGAGATTCTTTTCTTCCTGTTGGTTTGCCTTGTCCATGTTTGATGTGAGGGCTTTTGCCTTGTCTTGTTATATCTTGCTTTTATCATGTTTGGTTGACTTCTCTTGGAAGCCCATTCCTTTCTAAATGAAATCTGAAGGGAAGTGGCTCGGGGGAGGGTAGGTAAAGTGGAGCACAGCAGGGAGGATTTGGGGAAGGGCAAACTGGTCAGAATATATTATATGAGAGAATCTATTTGTTAACAATTTCATTTTAAGGAGTGATTATTTTTTTGATTATGATAAAATTGTAAAATAGTACCTGCAAAGAATATTTAAGCAGAGAATTAAAACATGCCACAATAACATTATTTTTTTTTTGATGGAAGGACCATTTATTTCTCAGACAGAGATTTATCCAGTCTCATGAAAATGTTCCTATTTCAAACAAGCATTTTCCCAAATTAATGAATATGTGTATCAATTATATATATACGTATATGTATATATATATATGTGTGTGTGTGTGTGTATCATATATGTATATTGTCTTTAGAATCATGAATTCTGAAAACATTTATTCAATACATGGCAGATTTCACACAAGGTAGCTAGCCACACATTATTCCATTTACCTACATCAGGAGTACTTAATCTAGATGTGGTCTTCAGGGAGTCCTGAAACCTGCTTTTGTTTTATGGCTCAAATAAGCTAAGGAACGTTGGTTTAATATGGAAGGTTATAACCAGCAGGTATTACAGAGTAGCTGGACTGAGAGCCTTGCTTGCTACACAAGGAAATACAACCCATCAGCATGATGTAAACATGCTTTAGAGGACTTTTTCTTGCATGTTGCATGAGTCATAGCTTCCATCCACATGCACCCATATTACTACTGATTAAAGTTAAAATGCCTAATTATAATGGCATAGAAGACAAGGAATGTTTGAACCACCTGAAAACAAAGCAAATCTATTCTTTTCAATTCATGAAATATGCATCAAATCTGCCTTTCTAATCTATCTTTGGTTGCATTCATTTGGTGTATAATGCATCACCATTCATCCATGTTACACAAAGAAGATCTAAAAAGTTCTCTACGTGGTTAGCAAATACTGTTACTAAACTCTTTGTCCATTTATATAGCTCTCTGCATGGTTATCAAGTATTAAAATGCATTTAGTTTTGACTGTTTTTCTCTATGAATGGATCTGAAACATTCTTTGGTGGTGATTGTGATTAAGTGATATTTTTCTCCCTTAGGAACTGTTGCTCTTACTAGATTTAATTGGAGCTACAAACCCAACATTTCCCATTTTTTCCCCTAGGACTACTAAATGGTTTGTAGACTACAAGCAATTGGTAAGAACCAAAATTTTTATAAAGCAAAATGTTGGTTTATTCCTACTGACAAACACTATGCTTTAAAATTCAAAATTTATGATTTTAAGTGTACTCTTTACATACTTGGTTGGCTTATGTCTTACCCTACCAATTAGTTTATTATCCCTAATTTGTCAGGAGACCCAGTGACAGTTAAAATACAATGGTAAACTATGTCCTTTGCCTTAAAGAAGCTTCTAATTTGAAGAGGTCCCATTTATTAATTGTTTCTCTCAGTGTCTGTGACCCTGGAGTTATGTTCAGGAAACTGCTTCCTATACCAATTTGTTCAAGGGTAACTCCTACTTTCTCTTCTAAGAGGTTCAATGTGGCTGGATTGATGTTGAGGACTTTAATCCATTTGGACTTGAGTTTTGTGCATGGCGACAGACAGGTCTATCTGGAGTCTTCTACACACCCTCATCCAATTGTGCTAGCACCATTTGTTGGGGACCAAACAGCAGCCCACAGACTGGGAAAAGATTTTCACCAGTCCGATATCCGTCAAAGGGCTGATCTCCAAAATATACAAAGAACGCAAGGAACTAGACAACAAAACACCAAATAACCCTATTAAAAAATGGTGTACAGAACTGAAGAAAGAATTCTCATTAGAGGAAATCGAAAAGGCTGAAAGACACTTAAGAAAATGCTCCACATCCTTAGCTATCAGGGAAATGAAAATAAAAACAACTTTGAGATACCATCTTACACCTGCCAGAATGGCTAAAATTAAAAACACCAAGGATGACACATGTTGAAAAGGATGTGGAGAAAGGGGAACACTCCTCCACTGCTGGTGGGAGTGCAAATTCATACATCCATTTTGGAGATGAGTATGGCAGTTCCTCAGCAAAATGGGAATTAGTTTACCACAGGACCTGGCAATCCCACTCTTAGGCATATACCCAAAGGATTCACATCCATGCAACAAAGACATCTGTTCAACTATGTTCATAGCAGCACTATTTGTAATAGCAAGAACCTGGAAGCAACCTAGATGCCCCTCAAATGAAGAATGTTTAATGAAGATGAAGCACATCTACACAATGGAATACTACTCTGCAGAAAAATATAATGGTATCTTGAAATTCGCAGGAAAGTGGATGGCACTTGAAGAAATCATCCTGAATGAGGTAACCCAGTCACAAAAAGAGGAACACAGTATATACTCACTCATATATGGATTTTAGACCTAGATCAAAGGATCACCAGCCTATAATTCACACCACCAGAGGAACTAGGATACAAGGTGTATTCTAAGAGATTCATATAATGTCACTCACAGTACTGGTAAGGGACAAGTCCCCCAGAGCTCAGGGGAAGTTGGGAGGGCAGCGAATGGAGAGAGAAGTAGGAGAAAACTAGGAGGAGGAAAGGAAAACAGGTGCAACTAGGAAGATTGAGCCTGGTTAGGAATAGAAGACAGGAAAGATAGAGAGAGAGGAGAGAGAACATAAAAGAGGGAGCCAATATTGGTTTGAAGATAAAACTGAACACAAAGAAAGGTCTAGAGAACTACAAGACTGCTGCCAAATAACAATTTGAGCTTCCCTGTAAAGGCTACCATAAATGCCCTTCCTGGAGAGTGAGATCAACAACTAACTTATCCATGCAGCCCTCAACTAATGCCTGTTGGAAACAGGATCAAACACCCATACATAAACACTGAGAGGAAGTAGAACTCAGATGCAGATGGAGAGGACAAGACCAGGCTGCAGAAACACATAGAGACAGCTTACTTGAACAAGGAGGAGCTAATGGGCCACCAGACTGATAACTGGGAAGCCATCATGGCACTGATCAGGCCCGCCTGAATATGGGTCTCAGCCAGAAGGACTGAGCAGTCTAATGAACCTCAGACAGTGGTTCCAGGATGTATCCCTGGTGCACAAAAGGACTTTGTGAACACATCCCCCATGGAGAGATAGCTGCCTTAATCTAGAGACAGGAGAGAAGCCCTAGTCCCTACTTCACATGAACTGTGAAAAAAAAACAATAGTTAATGAATTATACAACTATACTTTATGAAATTATAATGTATGCTACATGATTATATGTTATATACACATATATAATTTATATAAGTATATATTTACAAATTTATGATTGTCTGAATATCATTTATTAAATAAAATACTAATACATAAACTTTATAAATAATTCTAAAATTGAACTAAAATGTGATTGCTATATATAAAAGTTCACACTTTCTGAACCTTCTTTCATTTACAAATAATTTACAATTTTCCATTCAATATAGTAACTTAAAATTGTCTCCAGAAACCTTTACATTGAATCTTGCATAAGTGAATATATCACACATTTAATTTTATAACACTTCAACTAGTATTTACTATGATTATGGAATCTATATCTTAAATTCTCTGATAATAAATGACTAAGCAACATTTATTTATTAGCCCCAATTAAGTTGATTTCATATTCCTTTCTCTTTATTTGCTGAAAGATATTGATTGATCAATATTTGCTATAATATCTTTGTTCAGTCTCTGCCTTAACTTCCATTGATTTAAATTGCCACAATGGAATATCCTCAGTTACTTTGATGTATGTTCATTAAAGATCAACAATTCTGTTTTTTCTCCTTTCAAGCGCTCACAAAGTTGTTTTTCTACAAAGTAAGATTACAAAGATTTATAAATACATAATCATTCATTTAAAAATATTTGAAAGAAATCCATAATGCATAAATTTTACTAAGAGATTAAAAGTGAGTTGCTAGTGTACCTTCTGGATAGCCCTGTCTCTGGCCGTCAATGGCTCCATTCATTTCAGTTTGGGTCTTAGTCAGCTCTGATATTTTCATGGTGTCTAGGAAATAATTTAATATTTGTTTAAAAAAAAATCTCTGCCATTCCACAGTGTAAAAAAAAAAAAACAAAAACCTTTCAATGTTATTGTCAAACAGATATAATGCCATAACTAAGGGCCATTTATCCCACAGAGTCTTGAAACTCCAATGAATAAACATGGGCAAGTAATAGTGAAACCTCTCTCCACTCACAATGAATATGTTGTTTATTTCTATAGCACCCTTTAAAATAGAATAAAACAGTCTTCTTCATTACATTTATATTTCTTATATTTTTAGGAAGTCACATTTTGTGATAAGTTGCTAATATAACTTTGTGGTTTTATTATCATTACATTTATGATTAGTTTCCTAGAAGTCATTTAATATATTACAGTTGAAAATAACAATTGATTCACTCTTTGGGCTTTTCTGCTTTCTAAATTGTTTGAATTTTCAAAAGTCCCATTGTCTATGTTCACTGTTATGTAGATACTGGATGACTAAATAGATATGAATTTATGATAACTGATGAGCAATGTTTCAGAAAAACTCATTGAGTTCAATAAAATATGTGTGTATCCCTAGTTTTGTAACCATACATTATTTATGGGACATGATTTATTTCAAAATATCATTATTTAATTGAATGAATTGATTTTCTAGGCCTGGTTTATTTACAATCCAGCGGGTGGCCACAGATGTAGCCACATGCACAGTAGTGTCACAACTCCTATGTCATGAACAATAATTTTATGAACAGAATTTAAAGCCCATTTTATATGAAGTCTCTTACTGGTATTGTAAATCTTGTCAAAGACTAGAGGAAATCATAGGCTCTAGGTAAAAGTTAAAACTGTTGTGTACATAAAGTGAAATACGTTCCAACATCCTTCTAAGTATCTATGTTAATACAGATAAGCAAATGCTATTCTAGTCTTAATCAGAGGAACCTTTCCTTGCAATAAAAGTTAGTAAATGTAGAATTTTATTGCTGCTCAAGATTTTGAGACTAAATGACATTTGTGTGCTCAGCCCTTCACAAACTCCTCTAAAACTCAGGCATATTCTAAAATGGGAAAAAGAATGCAGAAAACAGCCATAAGGAGACAGGCCACAAATGCTATTTTTCTGGAATGAATATTGCAGCAATAAACTTGCAGCAACTGTGATTATTTCCACTGAACTGTAAATGGTGACACCATTCATTGTCAGTACTAGATGAGAGAGCCTTCATTATCCCTTCTGAACTATTTTTGTTTTCTCAAGGGTTGTAGGTTCGTTATATTCAATATTATATACAATGATGAGCACCCAGTCTCCAATGAACAGTTCTATGTTCATGTTCACAAGATGGCACAGGTTAAACTAGGAGGGTCACAAAGGGGCACAAAGCGAAATTAATGTGGAAAAAGGATATGTTTGGGATGGCTAACAGAGGGTGGTAGAGAGATGCAAGAGTAATAAGAATATATTATGCAAATACATGGAATTTTTAAAGAACAACTTTGTTTTAGGCCCTGACTCAACTCAATGTGTCAGGCCTTCAATAAGAGTCCTTACTCATTTATAGGGCTGGATGGGGGATGGGTTGGGGAGGAGGTAGAGTGGAGCAGGAGGAGGGGAGAAGGAGGAACTGTACTTGGTATGTAAAAAGAATAAAACATAAAAAAATCCATGAATTAATGCATTTATTTGGTTGTGTTATATTTTATATTTCAAAATGAAAATGTACATTGCATTACCCTTTTAAAGTATCAAATATTTACATAGTTGTTATGCCTCAAATGCATATATAATATATAATACATTTTAATATGAACATCCTTTTTTTTTTTTTTTTTTTTTTTTGCTAGTTGGCTTTGTTTATTTCTGTCATGATCGAGTCTTTCTCACGTTTCTATGAGAATGCAATTTTAAGCATTGTCCTGAAGGAAGAAAAATTCATTTGGCAGTAAATGATGCTTTAGAGTGATGACACTGGCATTCACTGGGATAAAATAAAACTTCATCACATTACATACAAAATATAATCTATGTGATTTTGTGATGCTGGACAAATTTCTTTTTTTTTTATTTATTTTTTTTAATTTTATTTAATTTTATATAACAGTCCAATTAAATGAAAACAAACATTTATACACAATATTTGGGAATTTGGGTGTCGTTCTTTCCAAACTACTTCCTGCTGGTAAGGGGCGCTGTCTTGGGGGATTCGAAGACGATTCAGATATCCTGGCTGTAGTCTGTAGGGCTGTTTTGTCCAGCTGTTTTGAATGTAGGATCAGCTTGTACTCTGTTTCAGGCGGTCTGGCGTGATCAAGCCACATTAGTCTGGAAGGAATCCACATCTTTTCATTTTCTGTGGAAACAAAAATAGAAATCCATTTCCCCAATAACTTGTCCATCAACTTAAATTTTGGAGTCAAAGCATTTTTTTTTAGTTTAATATATTATTTTACATGTCGATCCCAGTTCCCTCTCCCTCCCTCTCTCGCTCCCCCCCTCAGCCCTCCCTCCCTTTTTACCCTCTCTACCCTCTCACATGCACTCTAAACACCCTCCCCTCCCATCCCCCCACCCCAATTCCATATGTAGGGGAGTGCCATCCAGTTGGGGTCATGTAGATCTGACAGGTCCTGTGAAGTAGGGACTAGGGCTTCTCTCCTGTCTCTAGATTAAGGCAGTTATCCCTCCATGGGGGATATGTTCACAAAGTTCTTTTGTGAACCAGGGATACATCCTGGATCCACTGTCTGAGGTCTCTGACTGCTCAGTCCTTCTGGCTGAGATCCATTATAAGGGGGGCCTGAGTCAGTCCCATGCTGGCTTCCCAGCTATCAGTCTAGTGGCCATTAGCTCCTCCTTGTTCAGGTAAGCTGTCTCTATGTGTTTCTGCAGCATGGTCTTGTCCTCTCCATCTGCATCTGGGTTCTAGTTCCACTCAGTGTTTATGTATGGGTGTTTGATCCTGTTTTCAACAGGCATTAGTTGAGGGCTGCATGGATAAGTTAGTTGTTGATCTCACTCTCCAGGAAGGGCATTTATGGTAGCCTTTCCAAGTAAGCTCAACTTGTTAGTTGGGAGTAGTCTTATAGTTCTCTCGACCTTTCTTTGTGTTATGAACATCCTTTTTAGTGTTGCTGATTTTCTAAGTTTTATTATTACTATAGATATTGCTACTACTTCTCACCACAATTGTTGTTAAATTAGCATGCATTATATATACATGGTCCAAGAAATATATACATACCAATCTGTTTGAATTATGCATATACACATTACTCTAATATACTTTATATGTGTGTGTGTGTTTACTTGCAATGTTTACAAGCAAATAGATACAATCTTGCACACACAATAGATACAATCTTCACTAAACACATGGAAATGAATGTCATTATTAAGGGTATTTTTCAGGTGAGAAACCATAAGCAAAGAATGATAATAATTTTCTAAGAGCCCAGATTATTATAACCTACAGTTATTTGTAAATTTCTTCTTTTGTAAAATTTTTCTTGCTATATTAAGGTAGACACATGCAATCCAATCCTAAAAAGTTGATTCATTCAATATCAATTAAATGCATTATATAAAACAAATATTCCATAATTCAGGGGGTTTGATTTGGCCTCCAATGTAGACAAGAGGATTTGACAGAGAAATGGGAGACCATACAGTAGCCTGGTGGTTTAGATTTAAAAGAACGAGTTCTTCCAAATTTATTAATGCTGAGAAGCTAATTTCAACACATATTTCTCGTGTCCTTTCTGCATTTAGAACAACAAACAAACCAAGCAGCAAGAGTATTAATAGCCAAAAGTATTTATCAGTATATTTGTTATAAACTAGAAGATTTTATTACAATCAAGATCACTCTTACTTTATTTTAAGTTAGGGAAGAAATTATCTGTAACATATCTTTCAAAGTTTTTGTGTGTTTTAGACATCCCATTTTACCCATCTCAAGACAATGATGATGTTAGTATGTTGAGATTCTGAGTCAACATTAAGGGGTATGACTTTTAAATCTTGCTATTTCTACCAGAAATCCCTATAGTTTGAATGAAACTGCATAAATTTAAGCAGGCCTGGTGAATAAGAGTTTATAAGCAACAGAGTAGCCAAGCATGTGAGAAGACACATGCATGTCTCCTTCCCATTTCTTTGCTTCAGATCTCTTTGTCTCCAGCCTCTCTTCTTTTCCACCTGTATTAGGATGGTGACAGCTGGTCTTTTTTATTCTTGGTTTGGCATATGCTTCTGGACTAACTCATGGTACATGGTCACACATCCCTGGTTTTCAGGAGCTTAATTTCTGCTCTCTGGCTTCAGCCCATGCATTTATTTAGATCTGCTGCAGGTTCCCAGCAGGGCTTCATTCTCCATCATTTCAAATCAGCTTACATCTATTCAGACAAGCCATTCCAGTCAATTACCCAGTTATAGACATGGAATCTCCCCCTGGCTGGCCTCGTGGATTATAACACATGCAAATCCTCTTCTGTTCACCATCCATATTCAGATTTCTGCCTTCACAACAGGACTGGAACTTTGCCCTGACAACCATCTGTATGACTGAGACCTTAACATTCTCTCTAGTGTCTAGTGTTTCTTTGGCAGATAGTTAATACATTACAATGTCTCAGACCAACAGAGTGGAACATTGAAACTAACTCCACCATACCCAATGCTATAAATTGAAATTAGTAGTATATCAACATGGACCCAAAGAAATGGTGCAACTCAACCATACATGGGGAATTTGATAACCAACACATTAAAATATAATTCAAATGGAATATTGAAATTAGTTCATTCTATATTTTGCACAAATTTATTTCCAAAGGAATCTGTCTTGCATTGCAGTATAGGTGTAAGATCTAAAAATGTTCTCTTTCAGCAAGATTTCTTTTTACATTTTCTTTTCATTCTTATAACATTTTTTCCCCTTATATTTTAAACTCAGAGAAAACATAATGAGAACATTATAATTAAATTTCTATTAAAATGTGCATACATATAATTATTACACACAATGGAGCAACTAGTTTTGAAATAAAACAAATTTTCTGATCTGCAATTTTTTGATTACATATAATTATATTTCCTTTTCGTTCCCATTTTCTTTTGACTCTGTTTAAATTTACCAATGGTGTCTATACTAAATTTAGAATACTATAGCAACGTTGCTTACTCCATTGTTCTATCTTTATGCTGTATAGACAATGCAATGTGTCATGGTTTTGACCAACAAATTTATTAATGTCCTTTCTTCTTATTGAACATTGTGATTTTATCCTTTGTTTTTCATTGTTTTGGGGTTTTCCATATAAAAGTATCCAAGACATTGTTAAGCGTATCATGTAGAATTCCCAGAATGAAACATTTTCTGAAATATTTAGAAAGACCTCGTCTTTGTATGGAGGTCCTGAATCACATAAAGCAGATATTGCTGAAATCTGAGCGATGTGTAATTTCATTTTGTTCCCTTTGCTATGAAATATAGAGCCATTGGTGTCATGAAATCGAAGAAGGATAAAAATGAAGGTCTTTACTGATAGAAGCATGTGCAGTTTCTATTAGATTAAGAGGGACGGAAACAGATCTGTAGCTTTTGAAGTACATGAAAAACTACCGTAGCACTGGAGATGCTGGCAGGTCAGTGGTGTAAATGGAAATAACTACTTTAGGGATAGACTGTTCAAGACTCATACTGAGAAACTGTGTGTCGCATATTTCCAGAAAATCAATTTATTTTCAGTAACTTGGGAGTGCTATGGTTTATGAAATACAGTTATAGTTCAACTGTCAACACAAAGCAAGATTTCAAAGTGGGTTCACCAGTGGTATTTTGCTCTTTTAGGAAAAAAACATACTATATATTTTACTTCACTGTGAACTTCAGTTTTTCACCAAGGAGAGAACCTAATGTGTATGTATTTATTTTCTATGCCAACCAAAATAAATGTTACAAGTAGCCATAACCTTTATCATATGATGCATATGAATCACAAGTGGACTTATATAACAGAATAAAAACATTTGAAAACCTACTATAAAAACAGTCAACAAATTGAACTGGGATTCACACTAATGAATATACCAAGATGCAGTGAATTTCAGATTGTAAAAATTAAGTAGAAATAGTGTTTCTAGTATACAAAGTAAATTATAGATAGTTTGTACCAGTCAGATTAATTATTTCCTTCAGTACCTTATAGGGTATCATGGTTAGACATATTAATTATAATATTTTAAAAATTATTGGAATAACATGCACATTATTATTTCTATTTATGATTATATAACTTTTAGAGTATCATTAAATTGAAATAATAAAATAAAGGGATTAATTAAAATTCTTCAATTAGAAAGTGTTTAAAAAATCTATTAGTATCTGCAGAATAATTTTGAATGGTATTTAAAGAACATCCTCATTGAAATTTGTCATGGATTTTTGAAAAGGAATAAAATGAATAGCATATAAATCAATAAGTTTGAAGAAAGTTGTGAACATTATAAACCACACATTAATTAAATATAATAAAATATTCTTTTATTTCTTTCTATGTGTGTGTGTCTGTGTATGTATGTATGTAGTGAGGCAGCATCTTTTTATCTCAATAAGTCTAGTCTGAAACTCATAGATATCCACTTGCCTTTATCTGGGAAGTGCTGGTAGTAAGATGTGCACCAATCCCCATGATAGAATTTTTTAACAGCCAAGAAAGTATTCAATATTTTTCTTCAATTCCAAGTCACAGAGACTACCCATGCTGTAACTATGTAATTATTGTTGCCATAGTGTAATTCTGAATTATGCTGATTTCATAAAAGTGATGTATGTAAAGGTAATGACATAAAAGTCACTAATTTCTTCATTATGTACTGTCTTTAAATATGAATAATTTCTTAAAAATATGTCAGTAATGAAACAGTATGCTTTGAATTATGTAAGTATTGATACTATAAACAAAACTGAAATGATCTTATAAAATTTCTTTATTCTATGTTATCAAAATGAGTTCTAATTTAATTTTAAAAGATAATGAAGAATAGGAATAATTATGTATATTACTAAGTTTAGGTGCTGATAGAAACATTATTTTTCTTTAATTAAAACAGGAAAGAAAAAAATTTAAATTCTAAGTAGGTCTTGAGGAATCTATGATGAGTATAGAAAGAATAAAACCCAAAAGTATTCAACTAATAATACAGACTGCAATAGATATAGGAGGCATAAAAGAATAATAGCTCGTTTGAAGTATTAAATGCTTAGAATATATTCAACAATCCCAACTGAGACCGTATTTAATGATAACAAAAGGAATAACTTTGAAATTAAGAAATATGACTTATGTCCAGGAAAACGCAAGCACAGATCTATGCTCCCATCTCAGGTATTAAATTGGGTTGAAATAAAGAAATCTTTTGTTTCGTAGACATGTAAGTTACTAGTACCTTTCCAAAATGATGCTTGGCAATCATTCACTTAACTCACTTGTTTTCTTGTATGAAGCCCTTCTTTCAATTGCAGTGAGTCTAGTCTCCCACAGATACTGTCTTCTGCCACATGACAGGCACCTTTTGAGTAATGCCTTTTTGCACAAATACGGCCACTCCTTCAGGGTGACTTTTTCAATATCTTCTTTATTGGGACTGAGTATTGAGCCAAATACTTTAAAAAGAAGAATCCTTTAATTTGGCTCAGGGTTTCAGAAAGGTTAGCAATGAGGCATGGCAAAGCAGAACATCTAGAAAAGAAATAGAATGTTATACTCTTTAGCATTTTTCATTGTTTACTCTCAACACTTTATAGGTTGGTGATGCTCACATTTAGTATAAGTGTTTATTGTTTCAATAATGCTCTGAGGATATACCATCATATACCAAGATTGTAATGTCCTAACCACTTCTTTTTATTGATTGATTGATTTGGTTATTTATTTATTTATATTTTATATCCACTGGTTTTTTGCCCACCCCCATGCATGTCTATGAGAAGGGGTCACAACCCTTGGAACTGGAGTCACAGACAGTTGTGAGCTGCCATGTGGTTACTGGGACTTGAACCCAGGTCCCCTAGGAAAACAGCTAGTACTCTTAACTGCTGAGCCATTTCTCCAGCCCTAGCCTACACACATCTTAATCCAATCATTTTGATAATCAAGATAATTATGCCAAAGAATTTTACTTTCAGAAACAAGGGTTTGACCAGAATATAAAGAAAGTAAGCAAAAAAATATAAGCCCCTTGATTTAGAACATACTTGTTTTTCTGGAAAGGAAATTAGAATGTTAACTGTAAATCAGGACACTTATTTAAATACACCTTAAATTGTCTTTTGTATTTCCAATATGTCATTGGCATCAAGAAAGATGAATGGGAAATGTTATAGAAGTTTAACAGTAGATATATTAGGCATATGGTGTCAGAGGATCAGTGATTGAAATTAAAGATGCAATGTGGATTAGTATGTCTGTGCTTCATTCTCTGCAGCAATTGAAAAGGCTCTGACTAGCCGTAATCTTTACAGATTAATTTTGACTATAAGTCCATAGCTACACAATCTTGTGTATTTTCAGTGGTGTGTGTGTGTGTGTGTGTGTGTGTGTGTGTGTGTGTATGTGTGTGTGTGTGTGTGTGTGTTTGTATACTTTCATGGCTTTGTGATAGTGTATATGATTCAGAGAACAACATTCAGAAAAAGATTCTCTCCTCCCACTATATGAATTCTAGTGATCCAACTCAGGTTTTCAGGTTTGGTAGAAAGGGCCTTACTCTCTGAGCCATTCCCCTGCCCAAGAATCTTGTTTTGAACACAGATCCAGTAACTTCTGAAAATGATCAACTTCTCCTTCTGAGAAAGTGCAACTCTTGATTTTTCCTGCTTTTCTGTGAGCTCAAGTCTGTTTGTTTACACTAGAGTTCTACTATGTTTGCTTCTGATTATTTAATTTTAAAGTCTCCCACCCACATTACGGTGTATATGTTGCTTAGCACACACTGAACTTTTGTGATTTATATCTAGTATATTTAAAGATAATTCATGATGATAAAAAGTATTGATTGTGAATAGTTTTAGCTGATCATACTAATAACTTTGGCAGTCTATTGCCTTAAACACTCGGCCACCTTGTTACATCACACTAATAACTTTAGGACATACTGATTTTGTGGAAGTAATACATTATATAGGTGAATAACAAATGCAAAACCTGCCGGTTAGGTGAACATCTATTCATTTACTAATATTAGAAAGTTACATTCAACTACTTTTCAAAAAAATAGCCAAAATCACTGAAATTGTAGAACCATGTGTTTCATTTTCTTTCTGTTTTTTGTGGCTTATTATAATTTAATGATTTAAAAATCTAGCATTTAAAATGATGAAATTGCATATTTGATTCTTGCAAAACTTATATAATGTGAAAGGAAAGTCTGTGGCTAAAGTTACATTCTATTAAGAAGGGAACTTGAAGCATATAGCAATCAGTGTTCCATGACATAAACTGAATTCTGTCTGTTAGAAATGGAGGACTACATACTCCTGTAAGTGAAGGAAGTTCATCAATCATGCTCTCCTAGGTCATTTCTCAAGGAATATTTCATGGCCCATCTCTTTTCATGTTTCGTGGGTCTGCCTTCTTTGAAACCATTTATGTTCATTGCCTACATTTAAAATGAATTTCAGGGAGAATTTCATTTCTGGTACCTTACCAGTGTTGACCAGAGGGTGTTATTAATGACTCCTGTTCCTACTCTGGTCTGGTTTACTCATCCTTATCATCTGACTTTCTTCTTCTTAGTGGCAGGGTAATTACTCAACACTCAAGATCATGACTTCATTCTAGGGTGCGGAAGGAAAAGGACAATTAAACAATGAGCATATCTCTTTCTAATTCTTCAATCTTATTTTCTGAGGTAATTTTTCCCACATCTATTTTGTTCAGCATTCTGTCAAGAACATGATTATGCATATGAGAATGTGAAGGAATTAAGTGTTAGGCACATCCAAAACAAAATTAAGTCCCTTGTTACAGAGAATTAAGTCCTTTGTCACAGAGAACTTATGATTAGTTACTTGCCCAAGTACTGATGAAATTCACACTCTTCTTTCTAATATCTATAATTAATGTGAAGGAAGAAAGAAATAAAACTTAAAACTAATTTAAAATCTATTTAGCATTTGAACTCATTTTATAATATGTATAAGTTGATGATGTATAGTGCTTCTGGTAACATTCTTCGATATTAACAACCCCCTGAGTATATAGTCAAGTACTTTGTTCAAACCCAGAAAACAGGAATTTATCCAATCTAAAAAAATTAAAATATATAACTTTCATAAACTTCAAACTCACAAATTATACATATTTATGCAACACCTGCCAAAACAAAGCAGAGCAAAAGTTGCAGTAATTACAAAACTTTATTCAGCAAAACAGAGTGGGGAGACCTGAATCATTTTAATACAGAATCAGATGACTTTCAGAGCAAAGGTATGTTGAACAAAACAAAGCAAGCAATGGCCTTTAATGTGAAAGACAATAGCAAAGAAGCTAGAATGCAGCTGATAATCAAACGTACTAAAGCAAAAGACTTGAGAGATTATAAAAACTGAGATGAGGACTTGTTATTGTTTTTAACTGGCTTTAATTAAAAATCAAAAACAAGAAAACAACTTTTTCTGATATCCCAGTTCGAAAATTGTTATGTAAAGAAAAATATATACAGAGTACCAATAAAATTAAGCATATAGGTACACATTTCCAGATACTTGTAAAGAATGCAATTAAAAAAATAAAACATCAGTGACAAGACCAGAAGAAATGTCACAGGCTGTACCCCTTAAGACAAAGAACCATAACAGTGACTGCTGAAAGATGGATAATTAGTATCTTCTAGGGATGATTTCTATAATTGTGTATCAAATACAAAATATTTAGTCCTAAAATCACATATACACATGCAGTCAAAAAAAATAAACTTATGATGTTGTATTCATATACCTCTCTCTACATATATATCAATTTGAAAGTAGGAAGTATGAAGAAGTTAGAAGTGAAGTACATTGGAGGGCTAAAATGAAAAAGAGAAAGAAGTGATATGTTTATATTTTCATTAATATTCAAAAAATTATAAATACTCTCAAATTAATATGATATGGCATTTCATATGTTTTTTTTAATTAGGTGTCATAATTCAAGTAGATATATAACTAATTGAGAGAACATGTGATCTACTGAATAATACTATAGAAAAACCAATATTTTGTTATGTTGCAGTTGTGGTTGTTGATTTTCAATTGAATAGTGTTACCCTAAAAATAAATTTTTGTTAATTTAATTTCAGTTCTGATTTTCTGATTTATGTTTACTTCTCATGTGAAATTTATAATTTGCTTTACTAATCATTTTATCCTTAACATGGGGTTTTATTAAATGAATAAAACTTTAAGCACAGTTTCTTTAATTTTTTTGAACAAAGAAGTTGGTTAATACTAATCTATTTATTCTCCTAATTAGAAGTGTCATTTTCTTTTTGTTAATTTTTTGACATGTACCCCTCATATTTCAGTTACTTCTTAACTTCTTGCTCTTCAACTTCATTTTCAACGTCTCTCTAAAATAATAAAACCATAAAAGCAAGTAAACAAAAAAGGAAAATAAATAACAAACAAAACAAACACAAAACCTATGAAGTCTATTTTGTATTGATTAACTACTCCAGTGTATGAGGCTGTCTTACTCAGAGCCTTTCTTGCTAGTGAGGAGACACCATGAAAACTCTTATAAAGGAAAACACTTAACTTGGATGTGTTACAGTTTTGGAGATTTGACCCATTATTGTCATGGTGGGAAGTAATGCAGAATGCAGGCAGACATGCTGCTCGAACTGAGAGTTATTAAATCCTACATGTAGCAGAAAGTAGTCCTCCTAACTGTGCATGGCTTGAGCACATATGAGACCTCTAAGCCTGTCTCCACAGGAACACAGTTCCTCCAAAAAGGCCAGTCCTCCTAACAGTGCCAATACCTTTGGAGGCCATTTGTCCTCAAAGACCTGTAGCAATATTATAATGCAAAAATACATATAGTCCCACTTCAAAAGTCTTCATATTATATAAAAGTTTTAACTTTATTTAAAAGGCTAAAGTTCAAATTCTCCTTTGAAATTCATGCAGTCTCTTAACTTTAATCTCTTGTAAAATCAAAAGCAAAAAGCAGATGCATACTTGCAACATTTAATGGCACAAGATATATATTTCCATTCTAAAGCATAGGGAAGGGAGCATAGTGAGAAAATATTGAACCAAGGAGGACACAAAACCAGTGGGGGCAAACTTTGCATCTCCATTTCTGATACTAAAGCACTCCTCAGATCTTCACCTCCTTTCAGTTTTATTGATTGTGATACATTTCTTTCTCTTGGGCTGGTTTCACTTCCTATTAGTAGCTCTCCTCAACAGGCATCCTATGACCCTGTCCTCTCAAACATCTTGGGGTCTCCATGGCAATCCAGCCATCACCCTCACAGCTTCATGCAATGCCGCTTCTAAGCATACATTCAGGGAAACCCCTGACACTTTCCTTAGTCTCTGCTTA
The DNA here is from genome assembly GCF_943737965.1 of Phodopus roborovskii. Classification (NCBI taxonomy): domain Eukaryota; kingdom Metazoa; phylum Chordata; class Mammalia; order Rodentia; family Cricetidae; genus Phodopus; species Phodopus roborovskii. The sequence continues at coordinate 28,781,383 of NW_026126410.1, forward strand.
ATTCTAAAGCCAGAACCACATAGGCAAAGCTGCTAAACTCTGCCACTTGCTGGGGCTGGTTCAATTATATCATCACCAGATTACTGTTTTCCACCTTCAATGCCAAATCTTAGTTGTTCTGAAACTGTATCTGTAAACCAGGTGGACCTCAAACTCAGAAATCCATCAGAATGTGCATTCTGAATTCTGAGATTAAAGGTGGGCACCACTACACCTGGCTCTAAGCTTTCTAAAATTACTTTTCACTTGTTGGAAACTTAACTGAGTAAGATCTTGCCATGAGGACACCATTCCCTTTATTCTCTTTCTTAATCTGTTTATCTCCTTGAACACAGGACTAATACTACTAATAGCTCCATCCATCCATCCCACTTTCTGGTGCTCCTTGTCTCCTGAAATATTTTGAAGTATTTTTTTTTTTTTTTTTTTTTAGCCTGTTCTGAGATTTCCTCTTCCTAGGGAATTTATCTAAAATTCTTCATTTTATGCTCAGGCAGATCATGTTGGGGACATGTACTGAAACAGCTGACCTGAACAAGTAGGTACTCAAGACTCACAGCTGAGGAACCCGCATGAGACCAAAGCAGAACCCCTGAATGTGGGTATCAGTTGGGGCGGGGGGCTTGGGCAGTCTATGGGTCCTCAGGCAGGGGAACCAGTATTTATCCCTAGTGCATGAACAGGCTGTGGATCCCATTCCCTATAGAAGGATACTCTCTGCCTAGATAAATGGGGGAGGGACTTTGTGCAGCCCCAAACTATGTGATAGACTTAGATGATCCCCCATGGGAGGTGTCATCCTCCCTAAGGAGTTGATGGGTGTGGGATGGTAGTGGTGGTGGTGGGAATACCAGGATGGGCTGTGATTGGTGTGTAAAATAAAATTTTAATTAAAAAAATAATTTAAAAATAAGATGTATATCCTTTCTTCCACAAATGTCCCTGAGCCTTGAATGTAGAAGTATTTTACAGATGTTGTCATTGAGACTGAGTTTCATATGTTTACATTTTGATTGGCTGTGGTTTTCTGTAGTGTTCTTTCTCTGGTGTCAAGCTGTAGGCATCCCATGACAATGACCAAAACTCTCTCATGGATTAAAGACCCACTCCTCAAGAATGATCCTTTCCTGGCACTGGAAAACTAGTTAAGAATCTAGTCATAGTGAATGCATAGTTATTGGAGGGGAATCTATGCTCTCTAATTTACTAACCAAGAATTACGACTACTTACAACTTATGAAGATTTGTATTCACAGATAATTGTAAGCTTCACCCTAATTTTATTTGATTTTATATTATGCTATAGTTAACTACCCCTACATAGCACTAAGAGGCATAGCCAGAATTTAAGGACATATTAAGCCATCCTGAAAAAGCAATGAATGTAATTACTTTAGCAAGAAAAATGATAAAAGATGTGGGTAAAATGAGAATGAAAATATATGTATAAAATGCATCTAATTTTATAAAGCTCATTACTATTTTGTGTAAGTAGCTAGAGTTCAGTTTTAATGTCTGTCAAACATTTGTTAGGAGAAATAAATAGCAGTCTTTAAATCAGAGTTTTATAATATAAAAGTATCAATGGATGCCTTATTAAACAGAATTTTTAAATAATGCAATGGAAAATATGTTGAAATCCAATTTAACTCACAGATGACAAAAACCTTTGCATGTATTGTTTTAATATTTACTCCAGTCACCAAAATCATCACCTTTAATTAGTTTTATCTTATACTTTTAAAACTGCAGTGAAATTTTTTTTAAAAAGATACCTTGCTATTTCATGAATTTTAATTTTTAGTTTAAGAAAAAACACACAGAACAAAAATATTTGCTCAGCAAAATGTCTCAGCAGCTCTCAGCATAGTTTTGAAAAACAACATTGCATTTACTAAATCCAAGATGAAATCTGCTGGTAATGGGTTCTGCCAATTCTTTTACAAACGGAATAGCTCTCCTCAAAAGTTTATACTTAGTTCTTTTGAAGCCTTCTGTTTGGCTATAATTTTAAACATCTCTTTCAAAATATCTTTCCTAACAGGCCTATATAAACTTAGCAATCAATTATCTAACTTTTATTTAATTGGTTTTTCTTTTCCTTTGAAGTTCTTTATTTTCTATCTGTTCTTGTTCTCTTAGAAAATGGAATGTTGTCTGGAAGATTTTCTTTGAAAAGGGATATCTAAATTGTACCATTTGTTATAATTTGAACATTCAGATGATTTCATTTGCAATCAGTGTCACAAAAGAAGAGTAGTTAGAAATAGGTGTTTACATAGCTAGTGAGCAATGCACATTGAACAAAGTAAGAGTCATTTGAAAATCTCAACTGGACAAATTGCATATAGGAAACAGCATATTTTCTATAGAAGAGAATACTCAGATTATTAAATGTAGACAAGGGGGCAAGACTCCATAATTAGATGATGTAGGTGGAAACAAAAATGCTTGAAAAGTGTGAATTTATTTAAAACAACAGCTCAAGAAGTTACACTTTGTACAAAATTGCATATTTTAAAAATTATCTCTAGACAAACCAATTACCATATGTTGTGAGGTTTAAAACTCATCAAAAAATGAAAACCTGTTAAAAACTGTCAGTTATTTTTTTAAATAGTAATATCTTTGAATGTTTGCTTTTGGGGTATTTCAATTAATTTTTAATTTTTCTTACTAAATCCATCAACTGAAATTTCTTGCACATACAAATGTGTGACATAAACTGCAAACAACATCCATGATTTAGTGCTGAGACTTCCTGTGTCTAAAGAGGAGAACATATTTAGAAACAACGAAAACAAAACATTTAATCTATGAGTATATATTTTCATGATTAAAAAGTAGAGATGTGAAAGTCCCAATGGTCCTGCAACAAAATATATACTCATAATGGCACAAAAACAAATAGTCATTTTCTTGGGGCATTTTTTAATATTAAGTCTGAAATTTAATTTATCAAACACAGCTGTGTTCAATATGGGAAAATGAGTTTTTAATTTTTTTTCTCTAAGGTGGTGACTTTGAAGTGTTTACATAACACCTAACTTTGATCATTTATTGGTATTTTATTCTATGCATTTTGAGCAGTTGCAGGTCTCTTTGATGAGGTATGCGAACTTCACTTACCTGTGTGTTTAGGATAAATACTGAGAATTCAGGTTTGAAGCTATATTTACTAATGAAAATGACAAGTGAAGACTGACTTTTAGGATCTTTGCCCTCTCCAATGGCTATTGGATAGTTTTACAGTAATAGGCATTAGTTCCCTCTTTGTTGAAAAGGTTTTAAGGTTAATGAGATAGTTTTGATTACAACCAAGATATAAATGTCACTATTGTACAACAGGGGCTGCATTGATGCTGCAGTTTCCATGCTTTACTATTGGGTAGTAATATTGATTGATTTCTTCCTTGTCAGCTTGAATAGGACCTTGTGTGTCTTTCATATATTTCCATCCTGGAGGAGGATTAAACATCAACACTAGGGCCTTTCCTTTGAGGTTTCTATCTGAAATGGGTGGGTGGTGTGTCAAATAATTATTCCATATCTTCCAGTTCTTGGAAGCAATCATGGGCAAGAGCAGTAGTCTGGAGGACCTTTGAACTTTGAGGAAGAATTCTCTTGTATGTCATTGGGGATTTTGTTAGATACTCAGTGTCTCCCATTCCCTTATTTTTTGTTTCCTTTCCCACTTGATCATACTTGTATCCTACTATCCCTCATTTTAGAGTTTGTTCTCCTTTCTAACTCCCATGGTTCCTTTCTGTTTTCATGGATTCTATAATTATGGTTAGTCAAGTTAACGTAATCAATCTAAAGTTTCAGAGCTAGGATCCATAAGTGAGAATGGTGTCATAAGTGATGGTCAAGATACTTGCCACAGGTCTTTGAATTATGTTGCCACTTAATAAAATATATTTGTTCCCACTTGAACATTAATGAAATTCCTTCCTGTTATATGACTAAACACTGTAATAGCTTTTATAAAGTAAAATTTCAGAATATACATGATGAAATTAATGATGAGTTTATAAATAGTTACAAAATTTACAAAAAAAATTAATAAATAGTGTGCAGACTTGATTCCACATATTTTATGATCAACAGTATTTTTTAAAAAAAAATTGCCACCAATAATAATGAGACAGTAAAAGATATAGTAGACCGATGAAATCTAAATAGATAAATACAAAACAATCAATAGGTTATATAGAGTTTTTAAATTCTATATATCATGTTTTGACTTTAAAATAACAGTGACCATATGTGGGAACATTTCATAGAAATGTAAGGAATTTAGATACTCTTGCATTTTAACACAATTCTCATTGAAAACTCTTTTATAATCAATAAGATGCCTATTCAAAGAAAATTAGTTACTATAAATAAATATGAATAAAAATATAAATATTTTATAATCTTCATTACCAATGTATTGACTTAAAAGTCTACTCAAATTTTTGAAGCATAGTCTAGTTTTGTCAAGCACATCTGTGATCCCATTGGTACTCTATAGAAGGAAGATAAGAAGTCTGAGACAAGCCTAGGCTTCAGTGCTAAAGCCAGTTAAAAGCAGATAACCAACACTGTGAGAAAACATTGATTGACCACAACAATAACACTCATAAATTGGCTTCCCCTTTATTGCAAAGCAAATGCAGGGCATAAAACCAGGTTGTTAGTAAGTTAAAATAGCTTTCTAGAAGATAATAAAACATGTTAATTAATAGGATTTTCATTATCCTGTTTATCAAATATATGATAGAATGACATTATTACATTGCTTAATTTTGTAATACAATCTTTAAAATTCTTCTATAGATGTCATATTAAAAAATATATTAAATTTTGTGCTTTTCAAAATGGTAGATTCTAACGATGTATCTGACTCTGCTTAGAAATAATTTAACAATTGATTTTGTTTGCTTGATAGCCCAACTACTTTATGTGTATGTTTCATTTTATTTTACTGTGTTTTTAACTATTTAAAATACTCACTCAGTAACTCGTGATACTTTCAAATCCATGAATTTTTGTCTCAGTCACCCATAAAGCTGTGGTGAATGGCAAGCACTCCTCCTCCAGAATATCAAATGAGTGCTTAATTGATCCACTTTGTAGTTTATAGATGCTCTTAAATCAAGTGCTATCAAAGAAAATTTAGTAATTCATTCTGGTAATCACAATTTGAAAAAAGCACAGTGCTAATTCAATCTAAAAACAAGTCCAAAATTACAATAATACATCATATTTGTATATATTTCTATATTCCTCTCAATGTACACATGCTTTAGTTAGAAGAAACTGTGTATAAGAGGAAATTAATGGAAGTGTATGTGGGTTGTTAGAATGAAATATCCTTCATCAATGAAATTATACAGACAACTTAATTGGATTGAGTAACATTTACATTTTAGAAAATATTAATCACAATTTTAAGTGGTATATTCTTAAAAGAGAAAGAAAATTTAATTATATCTCATCTTAGCTTGTTTCCTAAGAGTAATTTAGATATGTTTTAATACATAATGAAAATTTCAATTTTAATGAGTTATATTGTGTATTAATTGCTACAGTTAAACAATATTTCAAAATAATAAAGGGATACTGAAAGCATTTCTTTACATGTGGTTAGATCACACAATTATCAAAAACACAATGTATATACATTTATTTTATTTTAAATGTGTCTAAATGGATATTAGTCTTACTATATAGCTCCTATATTTTACATTTGAATTCTTTTACCTGTGATTTCATTGTTATTGTAATTGAGCATGCCACAAATTGCCTGCTTCCAATTTTAATTATAAGATATGGCCATATTATGTGACTTCCCTCTTAAGACATTTCAGAAGAAAATATAACAGAAAAAAATGTGTTACCTAACATTATCAATCTTAAGTCTACCTTCATCTAATTGTGAATGGGAATTCTTAGAAAGTATTATTTGGCTGTCCAATACAAATCTTTCATTTGATCTGATGGTCAAGTATAGACTGGTACCTAGTAATTGAAGTACATTGATATATCAAAAACTATAAATTCATTTTTGATGATTGATCTAAATAAGTCATGGTTCTTTTTTATTCTTGTCAATGACTTGTCAATGAAAAGGAAAAGTAATTAGGAGACATGATTTTTCTTACAGGATAATGAGATATGAATATATACATTGCGTACGGATGAACTTGTGGAGGCCAGAGTTTGACACTGGATCTGTTCCTTATTTGTGCTCTACATTATGTGTTGAAACAGGGTCTCTCATTGACCCTAAAGCTAATAGATGTGGCTAGCCTGGCTGGTATTAAGCTCCAGCAGTCCTATTATCTGTGGTCCATGCAGATTACCTGAAGTGCTGCCTGCAACAGCTTCTGAGTGTGTGCTGGAGATCGAAACCGAGGTTCTGATGCATGTATTTTACCCCGAACCAACTTCTTACAACTATAAATCTCTGAAAAACTCCATTTTTGACACTATCTGTGGAAGATATACTTTGAATTTCATTTGGTAAGATTGAAGGTGTGTAATTATTGAGTTGTTTGACAAAAATTGTGGTTAGCTTCATAAGAAGCTACACACAAATTTTCAAAGTAATTTTACATCCCCACCTCAAACAATGAGAGTTCTTGTTTTATCACATTCCAGTCAGAATTAGGAGTTATAATTTTCTGGATGTTGCCCACTATGAGAAATATATTTGGTATTTTATCATTGTTTTATCTTGTCTTTTTGTATTAATATATGATATTGATTTTTCCTCTGTTCTTTTTGCTATTTTATTTTGTCTTCTTTGGTTAAATCTCTGCTTAGCTATCTAACTAAATTTTTAAAATAAGGCTGATTACTTATAATTATTATTATAAAATTATTTGCATATTTTTATTAACAGAGTATTATCAGATGTCTATATTCAATATTTTCTCCTGAGTTTTGACTATCCATCATATTCTTTTAACATTGTATTTTGAGAAGTATGATGTTCTGTTAATCCTTAAAACATGTTTCCCAACAGAGTCATCTTAACTTCCTTGGATCATTCCTTTGCTGTTTCTTATAAATCATAATACTAAGACATTTTGCTACTGAATGTAACATTAATCCATTATTATTTTAAAATTAATTTTTAATTTCAATTGTTAATTTGTAGTACTATTTCAAGATTTACTTATTTATTTGTATATTGTATGTGGATACCCAGTCATTTCAACACTGTTAACTGAAAGAAGAAACTATATTGCCCTCTGTTATTTTCTTCCTCTGTCCAATATTAGTTTATCATATCAGTAGAATACTTTTTAGTATTTCTTGGCTGTTAATTTCAAAAATATAGTTCTATTTCTTTCCTAATTATTAAATATATTACTAAAACTTAGTTAAATTAGTGTTATAAAGTGTATATGTTTTTTCAATATTTTATCTCTTTAAGTTATACAAAAATGTGCAGCTCTTCAATTTATTTCTGTTGTCAATGTGAAAGTATGAGTAAAAATCACTTTTATTAACAAATAACATATGACTTATTAATTTATATTAACCATATACAGAATTTAGCATAGGGACTAAATGCTAAAGGAAATTAGAAGGATGAATGCTTTTATAAATAGTCACTCATATGCTTGAGCAATTCTAAGTGTTAAGATAAAGCCCATACCATTGCATTCCAAATTAATTGGGACATATGGGAAAACATAATGAAAATTAACCTTGAAAACTAGATATTTAGGATAATTCTACTTTTTTATTCCTAATAAAATTCTAACTATTGAAATAACCTTGATGTAAATATATGCAAATTACCAAAAGCTGCATTCTTGAGAATTAGCTTTCATAGTAAAAGCATACATTACTCAATCTGCTAGTCAGAAAAGCAATCAATAATCTACTGAGATGTAATGTCTATGAGCCTCAAAAATAGTCACCATGACAAGGTTTCCCAAATCTGGAATAGTAGTACTTATCTATATGCTGTAACCAGCACTCTCCAGTCAATATTCAAAAAGAGGAAATCAATCCAAGTACCAGTAAGGTTATAGCCTAGTGAGGTTATAGCTCTTACAGGAGATCATAATGCTATCATTTTGTTAAACAGTATAATTTATAATTGTATTCTAAAAATGTATACTTATACCAAAATATTACTATAGATCTCATCCTTCATCAAAAATATTGTTTTCATTATGCAAAAGACAGACAATTACTGAAAGCCAGAACTGGTCAAATTGCAGAGACAATTATTGAAAGCTGCAGGGTCTCTCTTGCATAAAGCAACTGAACATGTGGTGAACAACCCAAAGTGATATATCAACAATGAAGTCCCTATACATGAGGCTCAGGCAACATTAGAGACAGCGGTACTCTAAAAATTGTAAGACCCAGAGGAGCAGAAAATCTGCAGTGATGTTGTATATTGTACATATAACATAGAAGCTGCATAAATGACAGTTTAAAAATATGGCTGTCTGAATAAGATCTGAACAATGAAACACCAGTGGATATGCCACCATGGTGGAGAAAAAAAATCTTACGACATTCTACCTTTAGGTGAACGGTGATAGAAAATTACAGACTACTGATAGAAATATGTCTTCCCTAGTCATGAGCCTCCTAATTGGCTATCAAGTGCCAAGTAGGCCATTTTAAATCATAAAAATTCAAACAACACTAAACAGGCTAAGCAAGCTACATTCATGCATGCATTCCTAAATGTCATTAATTAAAAAACTATAGGTCATTAATTTGAGAGGGATTGAGTAGGACCTGAAAGTGGAGAAGTTGGGGGGAGTAGGCTGGAAATAATGTGAATTTAGTACATGTGCTTAAATATGAAAGAAAACGGGAAGTGTATCAAATTGAAACTTGGCTTCATCTTCATTTTCTTGAGAAATTAAAAATTATCTAGATAGAGAAGAAATAAATTTCTCTAGAGTCAGTTTTCTCTTCAAAACTATAAGGCTCCCTCTTTTATATTCTCTCTCTCTCTCTCTCTCTTTCTCTCTCTCATACTCCTCCCCTGACTCAATCTTCCTTGTCCCACATGCTTTCCTCTCCTCCCCTCTTCCCATTCTCTTTCTCCTACCTCCCACTCCATTCACTGCTCCCCACCCTCCCAATATGATCAGGAGATCTTGTTCCTTTCCGCTTCTTTGATGGACCTTGTATGCATCTCTTAGATTCCTCCATGTATACCAGTTACTTTGGTGGTGTGAATTATAGGCTGTTAATCATTTACTCTATGTCTAAAATCCATATATGAGTGAGTGCATACCATGGTCCTATTTTGTGACTGGGTTACCTCATTCAGGATGATTTCTTCAAGTTCTATCTGTTTGCCTGCACATTTCAAGATTCCATTGTTTTATTTCTGCAGAGTACTATTCCATTGTATAATCTTCTTTATCCATTCTTCAGTTCAGGGGAATCTAGGTTGCTTCCAAGTTTTGCTATTACAAACAATGCTGCCATTAACATAGTTGAATATATGTCTTTGTTGCATGGATTTTGGTCATTTGGGTATATGCCTCAGAGTGGGATTGCCAGGTCCTGTGGTAGAATGATTCCCATTGATTCCCATTTTTCTGAGGAACTGCCATATTGATCTCCAAAACGGCTGTACAATTTGCACTCCCACCAGTAGTGGAGGAGTGTTGCCCTTTCTGCACATCCTCTCCAGCATAAATTGTCATTGGTGTTTCTAATTTTAGCCATTGTGGCAGGAGTAAGATGGTATCTTAGAGTTCTTTTGATTTGCATTTTCCTGATGGCTAAGAATGTTGAGCACTTTCTTCAAGATTGACCCCAATAACAAGGTGAGCGACAGTGGAAAGGCTACCATAATTGCCCCTCCCTGATAAGGAGGTTGATGACTAACTTATCCACTATCATAGAGCCCTCATCTAGTAGCTGATGGAAACAGAAGCAGGCACCCATAGCTAAACACTGAGCCAAACTGAAATCCAGACACAGAGAGGACAAGACCTGACTACAAAAACCACAGAGACAGCTGATCTAAACAAAGAGGAGACAATGGGCCCCCCAGACTGATAGCTGAGAAACCAGCATTGGACCCACTCAGACTCCCTGAACATGGGTCTCAGTTGGAAGGCCTAGGTTGTGTAAGGACCTCTGACAGTGGAACCAGGATGTATTCTTGTTGCACAATGGGACTTTGGGGTCACATTCTCCATGGAGGGATACTCCCTTAACCTAGAGACAGGAGGGATGGCCTAATCCCTATTCCAAATGACTTGACGTATTTTGTTGACTCCTTCTGGAAGTCACTACCCTCCCTGTGGAGTGTGGGGGGAATGGGATGGGAGGGTGGTTAGAGGTCATGTAAGGATGGGAGAGAGGGAGAAAGGGAGAGATGGAAAGGGAACTAGGATCAATATGTAAAATAAGAAATATAAATTTATAAATTACCATTAAAAATAAGAAATAAATTATTTCATATTTATATATTTTACTGTTTGAGACTGTGCAAAACACTCTAGCATTTAACTTCCTATGTACCTCAAATTAGGACAGGACACTGGCCTTCCTGCCTCAATATCTTGAATGCTATAACTTGAAGATTGAAGTGTAGCACCCAGCCAAAGGTTATCTTTTGTCTAAATAAAGTAATGACTTTCATGATTATAATCATGATAATTTTGTAGCTGAGGAAACAGTTTAAGTTAGATTAAATTCATCAATCTCAACTGTTCTAAAATATTCATTAGTATGAATCATTGATGAAATAAATGTGATTTAAATATGTCTCCGTTAACATATTGTCTAGCATTGACTAAGTCCTGCATAAACTTCTAAGTAATATAGGATGAAAATGTGGTATTATATGCCACTAATATCAGCATTTTGACAGTGCAGACATAAAGTATTTAAGGTTGTCTTTTGGCTTCCTAGTGTGAGACTCCATTATTTCCTGTTGTCTGAGTGACAGTGCTCAAAAGAGTATAATATGAGAAATAATATTAAAAATGGCTTTACATAATATCAAATATATATAAAACTGATGGGAGTTTTTATTATGTAATATGTTTCTCTTATTGGATAATGAATAAAGCACTGTTGGCCAATAAGAAAGCAAGATAGATGGGGCTAGGAGAGGTGGAGAATTCTGGGAAATGTAGGAGACTTGCGATGTGATCATGAGAGGATATGAGTCTGGCATTCTTAGTAAGATAAGACCATGTAGAAATACATATATTGGTAATTATGAGTTAGTATTTAAGACTGAGCTAGCCATTGGCCAACAGCAATATAATTAATACTTCACCACTGTGTTATTTGGGGCTAATGCAGTAATGAGACCAGGATGGTGGGAAAATTTTCAGAACATGAAACCTCGTATATTTTTCTTAATTTGGGTAGTTTTCATTAAAAAAAATCCAGAAGCTATATTTATTACTTTTATCATTTGGTGGGGGGTACACAGTATCATTCAATATAACTGACCATGAACTCATGAAATCTAGACTAGCATCTAAGAAGTAGCAATCCACTTGTCCAAAATTTCAAATGTTATGAATAAAGGCATGGTTTTCTATGTGAGGCTTAGTTAAGGGTATATTATTTCATTATGTCTATTTTTAAATTTAATTTCAATATTATATGTATATATTTAAGGAAATCATTTTACTAACTTGGAGTTTCCCCTGCTCCATTACTCATGGATATTTAAAAGTAATTTCTATGTAATATTATGAACTGATGGAGCTGATGTAATAGAAATTATATTTTATTGGACTCGTGTGTATGTGTATGTGTGTGTGTGCGTGCGTGTGTGTGTGTGTGTGTGTGTGTGTGTGCAATAGAGGTGTGGGGGTGTCCTGTTGAATTTCTTTTGTTTAGGTACTTTTAATCTAATTGTTTTTGTTGTTTGTGTGTTGTGATGTTTGTATTTGGTTTTAAGAAAAATAATATTATGGTTAGTGGTTTGGGAAGTGGGAAGGATCTGGAAGAAGTTGGAGAAAGAGAAATAATATGACAAAAATATATATTATAAAAAAATCAAGAAAAATCCCACATGACTTGCAACTAGGTAAAGGAAAATTGTGTCATCCTCAGGTTCATGTGACTTTTCTCATAAATAACTTTATCCTAAATGGGCACTTACCCTCCCAAAGATAAACACACACACACACACACACACACACACACACACACACACACACACACATTTTAAAAATAAAATCTTTAACAATATCAAGAGAAAAAATATTTTATGATAATATTGTTTAACTCATATGAAGTGTGACTAATCCAGTGATTCCAGTATTGTCATACTTGTTAAAGAAGTATAAATTATTTCATGTCATCACACTAACCATCCATTTTGTTTGATTTGAGTGAAAAATGTTCCTATACACTAATACATTTGAAAACTTATTCTCTGTTTCTGGCACTGATGTGGGAAATTATTTTAGGGGGTACATGCTTGCTGGAAAAAACACGTCCCTCTGGCTGGGATAAGATCTCATCTCCTTGTTCCACATCCTTCTCTATCTCACTGCTCCCTGCCATTACTTGAAAGAAAATCTCACAGCTTCCTTCTCCTGAAACCATTTCAAAGTTTCCCTGTAATGCTGGGCTCTTTTCTATTTCTTCCTTTGAGCCAAAGTGAACTCCTTCATTAAGTTTATTTGAATATTGATATTTTATTTGAAAAATAAAAAAGTTACTAAGACAGTAATTTGTACCTAAAGTGGGCTTGTTGTAAATGCCCTGACAATTTCAAGTTTTTTAGAAATGTGGACGGCTTACGAAATTTGTACTAAGCGATTAAGGAGCTGCTCCATTAGAAGTCTAAAGGCATAAGTAGTGGTATGTGTAATATATGAAATGGAATGTAAGATCCTGAATGTTTAGAAGGGATAAAGAGTACCATATTAGCCACTGGGTTAGACGCCATTCATGGGAAAGCCTGGCCATAAATGTGGCTGCATTCTGCCTGTGTCTTGAGATCTTGCATGTAGTTAAAAATCAATTATTGTTGGCTAATTTCTTTGGTGGATAAACATACAGTGCTAATTCTGTAAAATGGTTCTTACTAATTATTATTAATAACCTCTATTATAATAGGGATAAACAAAAAAGTGATCCAGAAGTAGCATTGAAATATATGAAAACATGGCAGTCTGAAGAACCCCAAAGCAGTTATTAGTAAGGGTGTCTTGTACTGAAAAGGAATTAGTGATTGATGACAAGACTAGTGTCATGAAAGGAAGCCTTCTCCCAGGATTACTGCTTCTAAACTTCCAACAAAGTCCTGAGCATACTACCCCTCCCAGATTTAGCGAGTTATTCTAAAATATTGAAGGTTTTCTTTCCATCTTGGAGGTTGTGACACATATTAAGATGCCAGTGATCTCTTTATGACACACTGAGCTATTCTCAAAACATCTGTCCTTACACTTACTCAGGAACAAGATAATTCAAATAAATAAAGTTTAAACAAAATTTGGTGGTCTACAGAAGTAGTCTTCAGATCAGATTAAACTTTATTCTTACTAGGCACTTAGAAATACCTGTGAGATATTGGGGAAAAAATTAGATTATGTGAAATCACCTCAGCCCTAACAGGGATTTATATTGATGGGCATAGAGTAGAGTGATGTAAAAAGTTTATAAAGGATGAGGTTCCAGGGCCTAACTCTCTTAGAAAATCAAGCTCATGGAGAGCCACTGTGATGTATTTTAGCCACGGAGCAAAAGAATGCCAAGATTAGACATAGAAATAAATTTTATAAAAAATATAAAATGTGAATATTGTGTTATGCCAGAATTTGAATAATAACTACAGCAGTTTGGCCTGAGGCTTTTTCTTGGGTACTATGACCATTATGAATTAATAATACAGTGCTCAAAACATGGCAATCTACCCATGCTGGCTTGAAAATTTTATGTCTAATGTGCTTGGAACTGCAAGAAAAAGTGTGGTTATAGGGTTGATCCCTAAAAATGTCTGTAAAAGACAATTCTGTTCTATCATGGTTTATCAATAATGTCTAAATATATTCAAGAGATAGTGGAACACCTGCTTAAAAATAGTATTATCTATGATCTGGAACAGTATGGAGCTATCACTGCTTACTGAATTATGCATAAATAAAGAAGAACACTATCTGCTAATCAGCCAGGCTGGGGGATTCTTGTCAACACCAATGGTCTGGTTTAATCTTCCCTTACTGACTAATCTTTTATTCTGGAAGTTGACCATTGCTGGAGTTGCCTCACCCTTGTATTCTGTCTCTGGTACAGCTTCATTTTGTGAAATAAATAACAAAAGGTTTGTATTATTATTGAAATGCACCGAGAACTGTTCTTATTGTAGTCAGAGAGTTGTTTTCCATCCCAAAATGGAAAATGAGCACAATAAATACTGTCCATGTTATAATTGCTTTTGCAACAAGAAAGATAGAGGATTAAGAATCTTCCTCTGCTATTTTGAAGGGTCTCTAGCATTGTTAGTGACAGGGAATAGATAACATGTAAGGCCATTTTGATGAGATATAGAGGAGTAGCCTATATATCAATGAAAACCCCTAGATATTTTGGTATTTGAGAGTCATTAGGTATCTGGAATGGATATATTTATACTGGTAGTAAATTGCAGCCAATTATGATGTATGTGTAGCAACAAATCTGTAGTGGTGGACATATTCAGCCATTTGAAATGGGAGCACTTGATCTAGCACATGGAGCTACAGAATTTGATGTTTCCCTCGATGGATTTTGGCTCTGATTTGGCCTATTTTTTCTACATTATCCTACTACTCCCCCCTTTTTGAAATAATAATATTTATTCTATGCTATATTGCAAGTGTGATATTTTTCACTATTTTACACTAATTCAATTAGATGTCTTTGAGTCTCAGGAGAGACTTTGGAATTTTCAAATTCTATTAAGCCTGCTGAAGATTATGGGAACTCTTGAAATTTGAATGAGGTCAATCTACAATATGAAATAACTATGAACCTATGAGGACCAGGATTTTAATATGGTGTTTTAAGTAAAAACTGTCCCACATAAGCTCACATATCTGAAAATATTTGTTTCTAGTTGTTGGGGCTCTCTGGAGGCTATAAAAACTTTTGTAGGGATAACCTTGCTGGAAGAAGTACATCATAGGATATGGTCTTTAAGGGTTTATAGCCTCATTCAACTTCTGACACTCTGTGTTTCATATTTGTTATTACTTGCCATCTGCCATCTATCTTCCCCTCCTGCCATAATGATCTGCTTTTCAAGAGGTGATTAGTTCTTACTTTAGAACTGTAAACCAACATTAAGCCATCTCTTCCTTATGTTGCTTTTCTAATGTTTTTTCATTGTTTATGAGATAAGCAGAAATGTTATTGATTAAGCATTTAATCTATGCAAAATTCCAAGTGGATATGATAACACTGAGAAGAGACATGGTTTGGGATATAACTAGAAATCATAAAAATAATGTTATTCACCCTTCCACTAAATCAGTGACACAGCTGTAGAGAACAGAAAGGTGTCTAGGAAAGTTTATGTTTAGATGAGATTTCACTCATAATGATACCTGGTACAGGATAAGACAAGACATACTGGATAGTTTTTGGGCTGTGAGTCAAGACAAAAATTCCTGACACAAGTCTTTTCAGAAATTTCAAAAGAAAATAGTGTATGATGTTTTATAGAACTATATTTGGCAAAATGAAAATATATTTCTTGGATGTGGATGGATGGGACATTTTACAAAGAGTAATTATAATATGATTCATTTGCTGAGATCCCAGATAACTTTGTAGCTCTCTAGGGTCTTGTTAACCTTTATTTATACTTATGTCCAAAAATTATACCTTTCAATAATGTAGGAAAAAGGAAAGTGATTCCCTTCAGCCCCTCTGATTATTTTGGGGCAATTTTGTGGCTGGAACATGATGATAACACTACACAGGCTACATACACTATGTTACAGACTGATTTCAGAATTAATAGTCATTAAAAGGTAATGGATTAATATTAGTATTAATCTACTTGTAATGCTCTGATCAATATATTTCTTCTTCATCTTCAGTTTTCTGAATGCCTTTTGGATAGAATTTTTTTTCTATAAGGAGCATTTTAAAAAATGAATAGATGAGCAATGACAGAAATCACCTAAAATGACATTGAAAGAGGGTATGTTCTGGCAGTCTTATTTTCTTTAAATTATCCTAAGCCACAAATTTTCTTCTGCCTATCATTATATTTACACACCATTATATTTAAAAAAAAAAACAGAAAATGGATAAAAAAATCAATTCACTTTTTCATTATGATAAAAATCCAAATGAAGCTTACACATTGCACTCTCATAAAATTCTCTTCTCAGGCAATATTTTAAGATTTGCACTTTTTTTTTCTCCTTCCCTTTTTGCAGCAATCATTTCATGTGAATATCTGCTTCAAATAACAGAAGATAGTGTAAAGCAGATTGTATTTTTCACACTTTGGACTACATATACATATGAATATCTTACTTCTTCCTAAAATAAGCTCCATCTTTCAAAAGTGTCTTTACAATTCTGCATATTACTGCTTCATAGCAATGGGGTGGGTACATTTCTAGATGAACTATTGTATTTAAAACCTTAGAAAAGTAGGGAAACGTTTAACACTAACTTAAATTCTGAACACATTTATTTAAATGAGCATAACTATCATCAAATTGTGCATAAAACATAACTGTAGTTATTCGAAAGACATTAGGAGTCATTTATGTCCCTATGTTCTACTGTTCATAATATAACAATATTACATTCAGGGAGGAAAAGTACCTCAATTCATTTGCTATCTTAGTAGACCTCTGAATGTTACCACTATAACAAATTATTTCTTTAGTATCATTTCAAACTTCCCTGTCACCTTCTATATGTCTACCCCAGGGAAGCATTTTGGAAAATGATCCATAAGTGCATATTTAAAAGTCTTGTCAACAATATAGCATATAAACCACTTAAGTCACATTTACTTAGTAAACATGTTCAAATAAACCAGATGCTCTCTTTCCCTTCTTGAAAGTTAAAGTGAGTGCATATTTACTTTCCTTAATTATAACCCTCATCCGATACTGTAATATTTAAATAAGATATTGCTGCATAATTCACATATATTTGTCAGATCAATGCATAAATTAAATTTAAAAAAGAACATCTGATTTTTGGGAAACAATCATATTAAGACATTGGAAGGGTTTCATAGTAAAAGGTTTTTTTTAATGCAGGTTTGTTAAAGTTATGTGACATTGTTCTTACTCTTGTGAGAGTTACTGATTTCTGGGGAACTTGCATTGTGGTTTAACTCCAAGATTTTTACTCCCATGTAGCATTACTTGGAAAATAATTTGGGAACAAGAAATTATAATTATCTGTAGCATCAAAAATAGTAAATTTACCAAGAACACTTTATCATATTACATAAAAAACATATTGAGCTAGAGTGGTGATATACATCTGTGTAAGCATTAAGAGACTAAGTGGGAGGGTTTCAAATGATAAGCCGGATTTAAAACACATTTCCATAATTTAATCTCCAAAACAAAGACAAAATAATGATTATAAGCAGTATAACCTCTTAAGTCTGAAACCCAGAATAGCTAAATGCATGTAGAAAAAATATAATACCTATGAGTATATACATGAGCTTACAAAAGTTTGACAAAAAGCAAAAAAAAAAAAAAAATATATAAGTTGCAAATGTCAATGGCTAAACTAAGCAATATGAAGTAAAGTTATAGGAAGAAAGAAAACCAAGTTCATCTCAGATATATGCCCAAATATTATTTCTCTGTTTTTATTACCTTAGCAATACTCAAGAAGACAATGGGATTGAATTATGTTCATACCTAATCAGTAAGTTAAATTGGAATGTTTATCTTCTTTCTCCTTTACTGAGTCAAAATGACAAGCTCATGTAGTCTTGTTGCCTAAAATATTTTTTAATTCTTCCTTTGCTTTTTACAAGTCACTCATTCCCCCCTACATTTAGTTGCATTGGAAGCAAACACTATTATAGGGCTTTGTATTACAGACTTTATTTAGGGACAGAATGTAATGTAATAGAGCAGATCATACTGGTTTGTAGTTAATATTGGATGGTATATGCAGAAGCATTTTTACACAAAGGCTAGAAATTATGAACACATAATGAGAGCAGAGAGGGACCTAGAAGCTCTGTCAAAAAATCAAGTTTAGTTTTACAACTAACATACATTTAGTTATCCCTGAAGAGTAGCATCAAATATCGAAAAAAAGGAACTTTGAGGATTTTTTACAAAGTAAATTTAACAAATTTCACAGAAAAAAAATGATATGCAACTTTTATATTAGTCTATTAAACTAATTCTACAACTAAAATAAGATAACTTGAAATTATCTAAATAAATAAAAAAAATAGAACTGCCAGAGAAGCCATAATTTGAACAATCTAAGGAAAGAATAAAATCACAAAAAATAATGAAAACTATGTGTGATAAAGTAGAAGCATGTATCACTTTATGTAGAAATTTTGGGAATTCAGGGTAAAGATTTTCAATCATATAAGTATAGACAGATCTCTGATAGAATGATACAAACGTTACTGCTTTTCCAGAGACCACTTTCCTTTGTAGTTTAAAGGAAGTTATTCTAGGAACAAACACATGCCAATCATCAAAATATGAGAGTAACATAAATATTCATAGCTTTAGATATGAAGATATAAAAAAGATCAAAAACATCTTCAGATAAAAATGGCCATTGTTACAGTCTAAAAAAAGAATATTGCTCTGTGTAGATTGTTAATTTGAGTGAATTAACTAGTATTCATTTTATTTTGTAAACTAATTAAAAAGAAACAAAAATATTAAAAAATAAACAGTAAGAAGTCAATTCTATTTTTCAAAATACAAATGAAGAATTTTCTTCACTTTTACTGCATACATAAATATTATTTAGACAATAACTGAGGTAAAATGAGGTCAAAAAAGTTGCTGCTTTGATACTACAGTAGTATAAGGAGGAACCCCTCCCTCTGTTTGTGTGAGAATTGACTGCCATGAGAGATACACATAGAAACCAAACTCTTTCAGTACCTGATACCATCTTCTCTATCTTTCTATATTGTGAAAATACAAAATATCTGTTGTTTAAAATTGTAGTCTATAGTATTTACTATAGTAATACGGGTAAACTAAAACAAATGACAACCTGAATTTCGTGCATATATTTTTTCTTCAAAATAAGCAAGCCAGTTAAAATATTGTACTTGATATTACCATAGGAAAGAAAAGTTCAGATGATGGAATTGATGTAATCCCATATGTATCCAAGGTGGCATTCATTAGAATATCCATATTGCCATTTTTGTCATATTCCAAAATGCAAAGATTTTGGGATTAGCAGGGAATATTGAACATATATATTAAAATTATTTTATCCTTAGATAGTGATAGAAACATTAACACAATTACAGTTTAATAAAGTACAAATTAAGAGCACATTTTTCTCAAGTTTTATATAATGCTTTATAATTTACTCTTAGTAAAGCAAAGTTGATAAGTACAAACAACCCAAGTTCAAATTATGAATGTTGATTATCAAAGATGCATGAAAAGTCCTGAGCCAGTTGTAAAGAACAACAAATCTGGAATCCTATTAAAAATGAGAAACAGAATAGTGTTGACACTATATTTTATAAAGAAACACACCATTTCTTTTGTTCTACTTAAACCAACTATCAACTGCCTAAGTTAATAAATAAACTTTATCCTCTCTCAACTGTAAAGAATGAGGCAATTTCCTGAGTGATTATCACAATTCAATGTCCTACTTTCCTACAGAGCTCACTGTCAATTATTCTTATCTAATGGAAATAGAGATTTTGGAAATGAACACATTTGAGTGACAGTAATTTTCCTAAAATATTGCAGAGGAAAAGCAAATCTTAAAAAAATATCAACTTTATAAGGCCAAAAGTGAGGCTTTCTTGAAATTATGGCAATGCTGTTATTCAGACAGTGATTTATGTCTAAAAATAACCTGTTCTCTGAATCTATGATAGTCCTCAATAATAATGTTTAAAAATTATTTTATGTGATAACTCCTTGAATATAGATGGATTTTGTTAATATGCATATTTGTTTCCTTCAGTATACTGCAAAATAGGTAACAAGACAGTCCACGATGATACAATAATTAACAAGCAAAAGAATGTCCAGACTCTGAAAAGTAGTGCATAAAAAAGCAAATTAATCACACTTCTAGCAAATGATGATAGTAGATGATGATGATGATAGATGATAGATAAATAGATAGACAGATAGGTGGATGGCAAATAGATGAGAGATGGATGGATGAATGGATAGATACATAGATAGATAGATAGATAGATAGATAGATAGATAGATAGATGGGTAGACAGATAGATGAACAGATGATAGATGGATGTTCATAGATAGATCACAAGATGATAGTTAATCTTGATTGTCAACTTGTTGGAATTTAGAATTTTCTAAGAACCAAGCCTATGACTGCAACTGTGAGGGAGATTCTATAATGGTTTCAATGAATTTTGAAGACTGTCCTGAAGGATAGTGGCATAATTGCATATACGGAGGTTACTAGGTGAATACAAAAGGCAAAAAGAGTGAAGAATCAGCATCAGTCTTTCTCTACTTCCTGACCATGGAGGTAATGAGATGAACTATCTCATGTTCTTGCCAATGTGACTTACCTTCACACCATTCACATAAGACAATCCTTCTGTTGAGTTGCTTTTGTTAATGTTTTGTCACAACAAGAATGGTAAGAAGATATATATATGCAACATTTTATACACACACACACACACATATATATATACTAAATACATATAATTAAAAGATAAAAAATGAAAAGTTTAAATAGACCTAGTTAATAGATACAAATTGTACATATGATCGTATTCATTCTTAGGATAAATAGACAATGTATTGTAAGATTCATAAAAGGTGATACAAAATGAAACTCAAGGGAGAATTAATTTTTATAGTAAAAGCTGAATGGAAAATGGAACATGCTGTATAAAAAAGGTGAAAAGAATATTTTAAGTGTTAGAAAAAAGAAAAGTCTTTTACTTTGATACATAGTTGATATTTTATAGAGCTGATAAACATCTACTTGGATAACAGGTTGCTAAACATTTTAGATTTGTTTTATATTAGAAATTTATTCAAAAGACAATACAACAGATATTTAGTTCACTAAGTACCTATAATCAATATTTAAGTTTGTATGAAAGAAAAATATGCTCTCATATGCTACCTGCCTTTGCTGCACAGCTAGGAAAATAGGTGCATTCATGTTTAATAGCTAAAATGCATAAATTACAATCTTTGGTACATACCATCTCTGTGGACCATCTCATATGTAGTCTAGCATTCATAAAATGTAGAAGAGAGTCCCATAATTTTAATGTTTTCTCTACTTATATATTTCTGTTTTGAAAATAAGCATCTATGTTTATTTCTGTTGAGGTCATAGCATTGCATACAAAGAAGGTTTTTGTAACCAGCATTATACTAGACACCATGTGGTGACAATGTTAGTAGATGTTCTAAAGGCAGATTATATTAGGCTGGATTTGATGCCAATGTTTTTAGTTGGTGACTTCTTTAAATTATTCATATCACTCCTCCTGGTTTTATATTTTATTTGAAAAAGCAGACTAACAAGAAACTCAAAATTCCCAATAGGAGAAAATAATATCAACAAACAAGGGAGTTTTAACATTACCACACATAAACTTCTCTTCCTTTATTTTTTTAAAATAGAACATCTTTTTATATAAAGAATGTAAATGATATACACTTATAAAATACCTAATTAGCTAGTTATACTTTTGAACTATAAGATACTTTTTTAAAAGTTCACATGTAAGATTTTTTTTGCCTGCAAACATATCTGTGCACATATGTAGGTGGAGTTCTTAAATTCCAGAAGAGGACATGTGATCCCCAAGTACTGGAACTAGCGGTGACTGTGAGGTAGTAATGTGGGTGCGGGGACCTGAAGCTGAATCTGCTACAAGAGCAGACTCTTAACTGTTTCCGGCCATTGGTCTTGAGTTTTAATAGAGAAAAATAAAATAAGGATTGCTTGGATCTGAAAGCAAGAGTAGAAGAGTAAAATGTCAAAGTAATCATAAATAAGCAAAGAAAGCTAAACAAATTTTCACCTCTTTTCTTTTTCAGTGTCTCCTGTATAAATGAGGCACTACCTGTTCCCTAGTTGTCCCTTCTCTATTTTGGCAAAACTGCAACTGTGTTTTTCAGCTTGTATTATTCCTGTTGTTTCAAATAATAGAGAAAGATGTGACTGATCTGATGGTTCTTGGGTGGTTTCTTCAAATAATCGAAATGATCCTGGGTTTTGGGGATGTTTCAACGATCAGTAGTGCCCAAGGATCTTCATCCCTAATCATCCCAAATACTCAGACCCTGAGGTCTCTGAGAACAGGAAAAGGGTGCCAATAAATGCTGGGTGCTATGTGCAGAAAAGCAAACATGTAATCAAGATACACTTCGTAAGCAGTAAGAAGCAATGAGATTGTGATCTTCCTCTGAACTTTCCTGTTTTGTTTTCTTTTTGTGTAAATATCACATTGAGACTATGGTTCTCTACAAGCTTCTCAGATTTGTTCTGCGTAATCTAGTTTTTCAAATACCCACTTTCATTTTTCTTTCATTGTAAATCATAGATTCTATATTTGACAGAAAATGCATATTTGCAATATTTCTTTCTGAGTCTTTCGTTCCTTCCCTAACATACTGGTCATGTTAGCCATAAATTTAAATTTTTTGTTCACATTTCAGCTTAGCCATTTTAAAGGAAATCTATAGAGTACTAGAAATTTCATTTGGCGGCATAAGTGTAGTCAGTAATTACAATATATTAATGTTAGTGTACTTTCCATTGGCTTGACTCATATGGCCAGTTGCATGGTAAACAAATTGTATACATAAGCCTAAATGACAACATATTGGTCTTGAAGAGAATAAATTAACATATGTATTTTTATCTGTTGTATAAATGTGTATTCCTATAGTGTTTGAGTTAACAGTAGACATAAAATTGGTGAGAAGTCCTTAAGCATAATCAAGTGTGTTTAGAAATAAAATAAACCTGTGATTGCTCCTCTAGGAATATAAAAATGTGAATTATAATTAACTTTTCCAAAATTTTCTCATCTTCTTCGTACAAAAGAAATAAAATATCTGTTTATTTTAAAATTTAGCTTTAGTATAATATGTGATCTTTCAGAACCTCTTAGAATAAAGCTAATTTTCCCAGTAACTACAAATACTCATGTACCAAATAATAATCAAAATAATATTATCTCCGTTTTAATGAGTTGAATGCCATTATAAAATTCCTGAGTATATATTCCGCAGGGTTTTAAATGTGTGAGCCCGAGATCGGATGTCTCTATTTTACTTCCATGGTAAGATATAGACATTTTGGTGAAACTTCATTATAACAATGTGGCTTTTCTCATGGTACCCAGAGAACTGAATAGAGAGAGGAAGCAAGCGTTTGGGGAAAGATGTGGTATTCCAGGGAAAGACTCCTTCCTGTGCTTTATTTTCTCCACATTGGCACTATATTCCACAGTGTCCCCTATCTCTGTCAATCATTCCAACAAATCTAGCAATCAGTTGAACACCAGTGTGTTTCAAACCCTTACCCAAAGCCCATCACTGGAAAATAAGCCTCCAACATAGCCATGGGGAGTCATTTCATATTCCAACACTAAGAGTCTGATTTCATTGAGAAGTATGTTATGTAGTCAGTGCTTTCCAGAGTGATGTATCTGATTTTGAAAAAGTGAATTCAATTTTGAAGTGAATATTTCAATGAAGAGATTGTGGAAAGGAGTGATTTTTAGATGAGGTGTGAAAGAAATGACATTTTTAAATAGAATATTGCTCTCATTTCCTTTGTCTCAGCTCTTTTCACATTTTTCTGTTGTGCTACATAATGAATCTCTTAAAATTTGATGATGTTATTATGAATATCTAGTAGGAAAATAGTACTTATACTGATGGTTTTTTTCTTTCTGTTTTTAATTGTAATTCTGGGAGAGAGAAAGACAAAGAGACACATTAATGAAATTGTCCCTTTACTTAAATGATTGTCAGTACCAATGATTACGCTTACTTATATATAATCTCTTGAAAAGTTCATGCAAACATTATTAAGCATTTTCACAAAGCTTATATTTCATTATCCTAATGTTCAATTATATGATATTTAAAATATTTTGATTAGAAAAAGTATAACTATATAATTAAATCATAAGATAACTAAATACAGGAAAGATTAATCACAGCAAAAGAATAAGATGAAAATTACAGCAATTAAGAAAATAATGAGGCTATAAACAAAATATGACATCATTTAAAATTGTGTGTGATATATAAGTTATTTCATTGCAACATAGCTATATGTATAGGCATATATTTGTTTATATATGTTTTTCATATAGACATGACAAAAGTAAACATAAGAATTAATACGTTTCTCCAATTTATCTTCAATTAAATACTATTTTAATTTAATTTCATATTTGTCCTAATTTATACATTTTATTTTTGTTTAAATGTTATGAATATATAAAATATATTTGACAATATTCATCACCTGTGTTTTGAACTCTCTTTGGACCACCCTTTACTTTATGAACAAACATTAAAACTTCCTTAAATTAAAAATAATAGCTCATTGAGTCTAATTTGTAATGTACACGAGCACAGGGACAACCATTGTAATGCTATCCACCAACTATGAGCAATAATCTCAAAAAAAAGGGCTTCTTCCTTACCAACTCAATAGAACCCCACCAAGCTGTACTTTTGACTGGCCTCATTGTGTAGAAATTTTTTTTTCAGTCAATCACAGCTTCTATATATTTGTACATAAAGACTCCCAACATACTCAGAAGACATGAATTTATAGCAGTGGCCTACCATGACCTTCATACCTTTATCCCAGACCCTTGATAAAGAGTGTTTAAAAAACGGAAAAATAGCAAACACACAGGCACACATAGAGAGAAGGTAGAATCATGTGGGATGTGCACTCTGATCAAGATCTGCTACAGCGGTAACTTAGGACTTCAGCTTATTTACTATGTACAGTGCGGTGGATAAGGTTAAATTGCCTTTGTAGGCAGTATCTTCAGGTAAGCAGTCTCCATTTGTAAGTGTGCCAGTGGTGGGTGCTATTGTTGCTAATTTTTATAAACATTGGTAACTTGCTCACATTCAGATCCTCAAGGAAAACTGTGCCATCCTCTGAATATGGATTATATGGGGAATATCTCTGTTGGTTTCACACAGATTTGAGGCTGGGATTATATGGTGTGTCCCCAATTTCAACAAAACACATTTACTCAGGTTTTCACTCATTCATTGCTTCCTTGGCTCACTAGAGTTCTACTTGGATTCTGGTTCATAGTACGTGTTCTTTCCCTCTTTAGTCATGTTCCTGTAGTTTGCAGGGTAAGGAGAATAATATGGGGGTTTTCCTGGGGCTGATAATACCATAATCATCTTTAGTGCTATGAGGTGACATGTGATAATATATCTGTGTATTATGGAACTTACTTAAGATTTTGCTTTGGCTTACGATGAGTGTTATGCTTGCTCTGTGTTAAATCAATGAACTGAATATCCAGACACACAAACAAGGCTAAATATTCAAAAAGGGAAGGCCATGAAAAGGTAACAGGTACATGGGAGAAACTGTTCAATTGAGATTTTGCTTCTTTCACCATCATAGTGTTTCACCAACTCTAACTACATTGTTCTTTCTTTGTTCATGTAGTATTGAAAGCATTTCTAAATGTGTAAAAAAAAAAAAACCCTTCTGATTATTTTTATTATTGCTATCTTTTGTAGTTAAATTGGCATGAGTCATTTTCCTCATCTTAAGAAAATAATACCTGATATGATATTCAATGTTGTCAAGCAAAAGGTTATTGTGTGGACCATCAGGCATAGTGATGATTGATGAGGCTTGATGGATGGCAAATAAAAACACATTCCCAGAAAATGATTCAACCAATGTCAAAATGTAACTTTGCATTTAATGAGAGTGGAAAAGGTACAGTGTAAACAACTTGTCACTAACTAGATAGTTCTCCCAAGGGAAGGTTGCTATCTCTTATGTTGCAGGTATGCCATTCAGTAACAGCATATGTTAAATCAGATGTGTAATGTGAAAATTTTCACACTGGGGATCATGCTTACCTCTCTGCTCTGCCACTGTAACAGAAGTCTTGATTCTACATGAACAGAGACTAGATGGCAGATATAGACTAAATCACAACAGAAGCTTGCTGATGGCAATTACCAAGGCATATTTTCAACCTTTTGTTTATTCCCAAAGCTCATCTGTATTTCATTTTCCAGTTTTATCTTATGGTTGGTTTTACACCAGATCACTTAAAAGGCATATTTTCAACCTTTTGTTTATTCCCAAAGCTCATCTGTATTTCATTTTCCAGTTTTATCTTATGGTTGGTTTTACACTAGATCACTTAAAATATAAGCTAAGTCATTCATCACTGTCAATGACAATGCATTTCTGTACTGAAAGAACATTTCTCCCATAGAAATTAAATGGTTATTGCAGTATTTGAAAATCTGTTATTTTTTTATTAAACTCAACTAAAAAACATAAGGTAACAAATAAATAATAAATGAACAAATTAAGTAATGTTTAGAAATACATTTAATCAAGGAATGAAAGACTTTTACAATTAAAATTATTCAGTTTAGATGAATGCAATTGAAGAGAATATACATAATTGACAAAAATGAAAACACTTCTAGCCCTCATGATTTGGAGAATTAAGATGTCTAAAATTTCCATACTATGTAAAGCACACTACAAATTCACTCCAACAGTTATCAAAATACAAATTCAATTTTTATCAATAATACTAAAATTAATTCTAAAATGTATATGGACAAACAAAAGATTTTGAATAGCAAAATCAATTTTGGCCAAGAAGAAACCACTAAGAGGTATTACAATAGTTTATCATATATTCATAACCACGGTTACTGAAATCATGACATATATATGATTATGTACAGACAGAGTACTCAAAATTTAAGCCAAAACTCGACAGCCATTCCAGTAATTTAAAAGTAAAAAATAAACATTGGGGAAAACATCCATGCTAAAGGAAAAGGGTAGAGAAAGGAAAGCATTCTCATCCAGAAGATTATAGAATGTAGGCTTTCCCATTCAGAAGCCTAATATCTGACATTCTCTAACTCATGATAAATCAAAACTGGTGTAGAATTCCTGATAATTGGGACCCACTAAAAGAAAACATAGGGCACCATTATAACACTAATTTCTTTATACAACACTGATGAAAGAAACAACAGAATGAACAACAACAACAACAAAAGGCTATAAAAAAATAAAAAGAACACCAAAATGTGGATTAAGATGATATTCACATAGTGGGGAATAATGAGCAAATAATCCATCTTGTAAATGATAATCATAATATATCAGCAAACCCTAGATACAAAAATCTACATTAAACTGGCCAATGATACAGATGCATTTCTTAAAGAATAATTTCATACAATTAACAAAATTATGAAAATAGTGATTGGCGTCATTACCAATCAAAGACATGGTGAGGAATACAGGAAGAAAATATTATCTTATTCACCTAAAGTGTCTTCTATCAAAAGTTAAAAGCCTAACAGGACCTAGATGTCCTTCAATCAAAAAAAAAAAAAAAAGGATGAAGAAAATGTGGTATATATGCTCAATTGAGTATTACTAGCTATTAAAAAAATATAGCAACACGTAGTTTTCAGACATAAGCATGGAGCTAGTGAAAATGATCCCAAATTAGGTAACTGAGATCCAGAAAGATAAACATTGTAGTACTCACTTCTAAATGGAGATTAGCTGTAAGGGATAATCATGTAATAATCCAGACAACCAAAGAGGTTAAGAAACGAGGAGGACTGATCGTGGAATGCATGGATCTCCCTGGGAAGGGGAAATACAAAAGGTTTTTCAGGTACACTGTGGCCAGTAGGCATGAGAACAGGAGGCATAGTGTGCGATGGGAGACTACAGAGAGGACGGAATTGGTGAGAGAATTTCCAGGGTGTGGTAGACACCTAGTGCAATGGAAACTCCCAGGCATTTACTAGGGTGACCACAGTGAAGACTCCTGGTAATGGGGCAACAGTCCCCGAAACTGCCACCATCTATAAGCAGGCAAGTTTTCCAGTGGATGGATTGGACACCACTTGAGCCACAAAACTTTCAACTCACAGTCTGTCCTGTCTATAAGACATGCTGGACTAAAATTGGTACAGGACTTGTGGAATTGTACAATAAATGACTGTTTCAATTTCAGACCCATGCTGCAAATCGGAGCCCTCACCCTATACTGCCTGGATGAGTCTGAAACAAAACCTGCAAAAAAAAAAAAAAAAAAAGAGCCACTGAAATGACCCCTAATTTTCTAATGACCATCTGCTATATTGATAGACTGGAGCACATCATAATAGTCATCAGAGAGACTTCATCCAGTAACAGATGGGAGCAGATTCAGAGACAACCACTGCTAAATGTAATCTGAGCTTGGGGAATCCTGCAGAAGAGCAGGGAAAGGACTTGTAGGAGCCAGAGGGGTCAGGGATACCACAAGTAAACACCCCCACATAATGAACTAAATAGGGATCACCGGGGCTCACAGAGACTGACTCCAGTATCATGGAGCCTGTATGGGTCTGACCAAGATTCTCTGCACATAATATTATGGATGTATAGCTGGATGTTCTTGTAGGTCTCCTAAGAGTGAGTATGCCGACTGTTTTGGCTGCTTTTGGGATTTTTTCCTCCGACTTGCTTTATCCAATCTTACTATGAGGGGATGACTTAGTCTTATTAATTTGACATGCATGTTTGGTTGATATCCCAGGGAGGCCTGGTCTTTTATGAAGAGAAAGGAGGAGGATTTGTGGGAGAAAAAAAGGTAGGGAGGAGGGGTTGAGAGGAGAGGAAGGAGGATAAAGTGCACTCTGGATGTAATATGAGAGAAGAAAAAAGCAGAGAGGAAAACAATGCACATGCCTTAATTTCACTACTGCATAACACCAATGGAACAGAGAGAGAGAGAGAGAGAGAGAGAGAGAGAGAGAGAGATGAAACATTTCTGAGTACATATATCAAGTGCTCCCTCAGTCTTGGTTTCTTCATGAGGGAATCTTTCCTTGTTGTATGAGGTACCCATTCTGATTCCCAGTTGTTACTTTATATGAATAGCTGATTTACTACCACCTATCCACCAGAATCATTGCCTTATATTCAAAATTGTAAAAATATTGTCTTTATATCAATTAAAGTTCTCCCTTTTCAGTTAGTAACTTATTTTGTCAACTGAAAAAACCTATTAATAGTTTTATGATCCACTTCCATTCGTTTAAAAACAGGAAACTCCCAGGCAGGTACTTTAACTGGTTTCTGGTTATTATTACAGAACCTTGCTAGTGAGTCAAAACCCTGCCAGCATGCCCTTGTGTTTCAATTCTCTATCATCCTCTTTGTTATTAGATATGCACATTCTGTAACAGCAAGTCTTGTTAACCCTGAATTCCATAGCTCGGCCATGACACAATGGTAATGCATTTAAC
The DNA here is from genome assembly GCF_943737965.1 of Phodopus roborovskii. NCBI lineage: Eukaryota > Metazoa > Chordata > Mammalia > Rodentia > Cricetidae > Phodopus > Phodopus roborovskii. The sequence continues at coordinate 28,811,103 of NW_026126410.1, forward strand.
ACTACTTCCCAGTCTGCTCATCATTGCCACTGATAACAGTATACTCCTGTTCTGAGGAAAAATTCAGAATGTTAGCTTCAGGTTTCATACTGTAGAGCTGTCACTGTGCTTCCAATTCTCTGAGCCTTTTGACCCATCTTCCACAGACTGTCAGTGTTGCAGGCAGTTCTACTTTAGTTAATAGGGGCTGTTTGTTTGCAAGCTTCTGAAAGACATTTTTAAAAGATATTAGATCTGGCTCCTCATGTTTTTACCAGGACTATAAATAATGTGACACCTGAAAGAAACCTTTATTGGCAAGCTAATCCTATTTTCTATTTATGTTTAACCCCCATGGTACAGAGCCATTCCCCTGCATAGGCTAACAGTTTTTGCTAGAATACATTAATCCACAAACACAGCTACTTTGTCTTTAAAACACACTCTATTCTTAGAAATGACATTGATTCCTTTTTTAGACCAAACTGTGTTCTTGGTGATAATTAATGGTTTTATTCCAGGAGTGTAAACAAGGTTGGACATTTAAGATGATGCATATTACTGGTGCGATTTTTTCCCAATTTTTAACAGAAGTTAATAAAATATGTAACTGTTTTGTTCCGAAGAAAGGAAACATAATACAGCTACTCCTTTAGTTTTAAAGAGTTGGGTGATTTTAGGACTTCCCTGTTAGTTCTCTATTTTGAATTTTTTCACAGCCTCAGTATTTTTCTGTTTAATGTCTAGAGAGGACACTATAGACATCCAAAGCTAACAATTCAGTTTTACTGATTTTGTGATATTTTTATACATGTTGGAAATGTGATATACAAAATAATCAATCCTCCAAACAGTGTAGATAAAACTATTTTTCTTGACTGAGAACTTTAGATATAGCATATTTCTTTGCATATATGATGAATTCACTTGAATACAAACTTTTACAGTCCCAGAATATTCTGTGTGATAAACAAAGTTCACAAGCTTCCATTATCAAAATAATTAATATTTCTTCATGTATCTCAAACTCAAGCAACATTTCACCTTTCAGTACATTTCTTTCTGTATTTGTTATATCATAGCTCAGCACAAGAACAAACTTTTTAACTAGTACAACAATAAAATATGAAGAGAAGCATCAAACCTACATGAATGAAGGTGTTTTCCTGTTCATCTACCAGTGGCTGATGTAAGTCCATATACTCATAAATATTTACTCTAACACTAGATCTAATCAATCCTTGATCTTAGATTCTACTCAATTCTCAGAAATGAAACATAAGTTAAGCTCCTCAGATTTTTTTTTAAGTATAGCAACAGTATTAGTAGGGTAATCTTTCGCCTAAATAAATTCTATGATAAGGGAACTGATATGCCAGAATTATTGAAACAGTTAGGAACTTAGGTAAGCCTATTATAAACAGATAATAAGTCAAATTTGAATAATATTTAAACATTGAACTGGTCTTTTCTACCAGTTCAGTTATAATTACACTGAATAAGAGTTATGATGCAGAATATTGAAGCCTTGTGATACTAAGAAATGCCTCATTACAAAGACATACTTTTAGCCTTCTCTCATTTAAAATTTGAAATACTTGGTTTCCATGCAGACTTCTACCACACACTGAAAACATCATACATGTTTAGAAATTCATGCCTCTACCTTCAATACCTTCAGAAACTTAAAGGGAGTTAGAGATAGAGAGTTAGGATATTGTACAGCATAAGTGTCCAACACACCACTTAGCTAAAATATACACGTTGTTATGTCCTATGTAAAATGATTGCTGATCATTTATGTATTCACAGTAAAATATTTTAATCTATTTTATCGAGCATATCTACAATCGCTCATTATTTTACACCTTTCTTGGGGAAGCAATTCTTCATTTATGTAATTTGATCCACTTTCAAAATTTTAAATACCATTCATATTCTGAAAAGTCTGCATCAGAATTTCACCTTATATTACCTCTGTATCCACTTTTTATGCGAGATTCACTTCTAATGAACACATCAAAATTGATAGCTTAAGAAAATTTAAAATCACTATTTGAGGTCCTAGTGCACAAAAGGTCCTTGTGGACACATCCCCCATGAAGAGATACTCCTTAACCTAGAGACAGGAGAGAAGTCCTAGTTGCTACTTCAAATGACTTGACAGATTTACATGACCCCACCTGGATGGCATTGCCCTATATGTGGAATTGGGGTAGGGGGATGGGAAGGTAGGGTGGTCAGGGTACATATGAAGGGGCAGAGCGGGTAAGAGGGAGGAAGGGAGGGAGGGAGAGGGAAATGACATCAATGAGGTCAAAATGTAAAACAAAAAAATAAATAAATAAATAAATTTTTAAAAAAGCCAAAAAATAAAAGAAAATTTAAAACCTATTTTTTGACATCCCTCTCCAAAATTTTAATATTACAAATATAAACTTAATGTTAATTCTTTTTTTCTATCTGTTACCTTCAAGCTTTTGTGGTCATCTGAACTTTTTTGTCTATATCTTCTAGTTCAGTGAACTTTCAAGTATCTATGACAAAAAAAAAAATCATACAATAAATTGAACATTAAAAATAACATATTTAATTAAGAGAGAGAAGCTTTCTCTAGTCTCACAGTTTCAAAAGGTTTTATTCCCTCAAGGTGGTTAAGACATCCCAGCATATAAAGTGCTTAAGGTATCCCTGCGATGATGTTGGTTATTTCGGTTTAATAAGGATCAGAATAAACAAATAGGCTGAATAGATGATTATTCTGGGAGAAATAACTTACATCTTAGACAGATGAACACCAACAAGGCCCACTCGATGCTATCCTCTCCGCATCCCGCCAGCAAGGAGAGTATTCCCCAGCTCCTCCACAGAACTTGTTCCACTGGTCAATTCTGCCCCTGGCTCCACCCCCTAATGGGTGTGGTCAGTGCCACAGAAGGAGACAAAATGAATATCCCAATACAATTCCCCTTTTAGACTAATGAAAAGATTTAGACTTGATACAAAACTATATACAAAATAGTGTACAACAAGTGTGCTCTAAGAAAAGAAAATTCGACAACAAAATTCGACTACATATCTAGTTCTAGGGTAAAGGCATAATGGAGTTTACAATAGTGTTGTCCTAAGATGGAAAACTTAAGTTTAGTACCTAATATATCTAACTAGAAAGAGAGACAAATAGTTGTGATAGTTTAATCTTCAACCTCATCAAGACCTGAGAAGGAAAATAATGATACTAGGGTAGACAGGAAGTGCAGATGAGCAACTTCCAAAAGGTGCAACAAGGACAGAAACAGCAAGCTACGTCAACAGTTACCCAAGGTCTCACAGCAATGTTGGTACTCCCAGTTTTGGCTAAGGCCAAGGGTACTTGAAGACCACAACAACAGCAGGGAGGTAGAAAGGCTGTCTTACCCTGACTTGGCAAGGTTCAGCATCTTCTATATTTGTCTCCTTCAAGCACATAGGACCACACGTTCAAATCAGTGGTCAAGGTGGGGGCAGTTATTTGTCCAAAAGGCCATTAGCCGAAGCAAGGATGAACAACAGTATCCAACAAATTTACGGGAAAGTGCACGGTGCTACCAGGAACAACAGTACAAAGATTAAAACATGTAAATGCCTTGTTCTGCAGGTCTATGAAGTGATTGAAAATTAAGCATATATATCTGACTAACCTCATAGGTAAAGGAAACATTGGTGAAGATAATCTGAAATACTCAGGAAATTAGCTAAAAAAAAAAAAAAAAAACTGATTACAACTTCTTTGAGTAAAGCAGGGACAAATACCTAAACCTAAACAATATATATATATATATATATATATATATATATATATATATGTGTGTGTGTGTGTGTGTGTGTGTGTGTGTGTCCTTAAAATAGAGGTAGAGTAGAAATGTCATTACAAGAGGTAGAACTATAAAGGGAAGCATGATAAATATCCCAAATTGTATCAATATACAAAATGTCTTGAACAAAAGCAAAAGTATAGTATACATACATAGAATATGGTAAAAATAATGTGCATAAAACATACACGGAAAGATTTCACACAATATGACAAAATATAATATACAATTCTTTTAGGAAAGGAATATAAACTTAATTTTACATAGCTTACCACAAATAAGAATATACAACAATGTAAGCTGTATAATACAATTATCTCACTCTTACTAAATAAGTCACAAGAAGACAGGCTAATCTACCTATATCCCATCTAAACCATACCTTTCCAAACCATACCCAATTTCTGTCTAAAAGATAAACCTGAGTCTAAGCATCACCTTCCATACCCAACCCTAAGTAACTAAAACCAACCCTAAGAAGATTAATATTATCCCTAAATTCCAGAGTGGGGAAAGGGGACAACGTTATCTTAAGATTACTTCCTGCTGAAATAGATGATGATTGCTTCCTGGGATCCTGTAGGAAGAAAATGTTTAGCAACCAAAATTCCCAACAGAACTGTCTATGACATATGTAGCTAGTCACCCTGTGGCAGGAAATGCTTCATTGGAGTTCTATTTGAAACTCTGGCCACTTAAACCTTAACAAAAGCTTAAAAAATGGTTTTATAAAAGAAAGAACAGAGACAAGCAAGGTTTCTTGATAGCAGCATTTTTCTCAGTTGGGCTCTGCTTTGCTACACATAGAGATTTGTGCGGATCCTTTAAGGAAGATTTCCTGACACAGCATAAGTGACAAAAATACTGCAAGGCTTTTAAAGAACTCTGCTAACAACTGAATGGTGTGTACGAGAGCTGGCAATGGCAGCGACCACATCTCCATGCTGGCAACATGCTGCTGGATGGTAGGGCAGACAAAGGCAGTGAGCTCAGCTCTCAATTCTGCCACCATCTTGGATAGACCGTGGCAGAAACAACTGTGGCTTTCATTATAGCAATGTTGTTGTTTACCAGATAAAAGACTAGTGGCCAGAAAAAGATAAAGATTTATAGTAAAGACAGATTCTGATTAAGAAAAACCTCTAAAGATTCACAGTGTGCAGAAAAAGAGGGGGAATGGGAAGAGAGGATAGAGGGGAAACTGTGGCTGGGATGTGAAGCAAATAAATAAATTTATGTTAAAATTATATATATATGTATGTATGTATGTATATATATGCAGAAAGATCAAATATATACACAAAATTAAATTTTTTAAGAGAAAATGAACTTTATGTATTAGAAATTAATTTTGGTTATATGGAAGAGAAAGACAAATTTCTGATTACTCTGCCATTACAGCCTAAATTTCCAAGACCTAAAATTTCTTATCAGCACAGAAAACAGTATGACAAATCAAGATTGCACATTTAAATATATGTCCAAAGTATGTATTAAAATAAACATTAAAAAGTACTTGAATTTGAGCAATATATTAAGTAACTAAATAAATCAAATTTAATATAAAGATAATAAAATGTTTAACATAAAATAATGTAAGATTTCTTGATTATTTATTTATTTATACCCCCTTTATTTCATTTGGCAAATAAAATCATTGCATTATTATTCTTCTACAAGTAAATTCTGATGAGGAATTTTCAAATGTAGGTACTGATAAGTTCAAGTTTGTCTGTTTACTGCCTTAAAATAATGAATGATATATAAAGTCACAACAAATTAAAATGCAACACTTTCAGTATCCATGTATCTATTATTTCTACCTACTGATAAATTTCTTGCTTTCTTCTTCATCTGCATTTTGTGTTCTGGGTTGATTTCCTCATTGTGACAAAGAATCTCTCACTGTTTTTAAACCTATTGTATTTGGATCACATACCTCATCATTCCCATTTGTGAGTTACTAAGAATGTAACTTCTCATATTATAAGAATAAAATAATCCTTCAAAGTTTGATAGACCATGTTCGATATCATAGTTTCTGATTCAGCAAGCATCATGTAGATGATGTTTGTTGAAAGGCTGGTTGTGTGTTCGTGACTGAAACAAGTGTTACAAATTGGAATGAACGAATCTAATCCACATTATTCATTTAATCTTCATTTATTTTCAGTGGCTTGCATTCTAGGAAATGTCATGTATCTTAAACACAGAGACATAAAGACTGACTAAACTCTTGTTTCAACAAAGATTAGAAATTAGTGACATATATTTCACATACAACAAGGAATACTTATATTTCTTCTGGGATATGTGTTTATTATTAAAACTATAGATTCAGTGACAGCAAACACACAAAGGAGAGTGAACAAGGTGTATTTGAGCAGAGGTTTGTCTCAGGTAGGGTGTTCCCCTCCCAGTCTGGCATTCTGACCTCCATCCTTATCACCTGCCTTAGTCATTGTTCTACTGATGTGAAGAGACACCATGACCAGGCAACTATTATTTAAAAAAAACAAACAAACAAACAAAAAAAACATTTAATTAAAAGTCCTTTCAGATCTTCTTAGAGTTTCAAAGATTAGTCTATCTTCTTCATGGTGGGAAGTATGGCTGTACAGAAGATGCAAGTTACCATGTTCCTGGAGAAGTAGCTGACAGCTATATCCTTATTCTTGGACTGAGAGAGAGATTCTCTGAGCTTAGCATTGTTTTTGTATTCTGAAAACCCTCTACCAGTGACATTATTTCTTCAACATAGTCACATCCTTAAATCCTTTGAATTCTTACAAATAGTACAATTGCTTCTTTTTTTATTTTTGTTTTGTTTTGTTTCAGTTTTTAATGAAACATGGATATTTTAATTAAAATTATTTGTACAAACAGAAATTTTGAATACTCATATAGTCAGTCTTTTTTATATTTATTATTTTTTCTTATTTTACATATCAATCCAAGTTCATTCTCTCTCCCTCCCTCCCATACCCCTGACTCCCCTCCCATCCTATCACCCCCCACTTCACAGGGAGGGCGATGCCTTCCAGAAAGCATCATCAAAATCTGTCAAGTCATTTGGAGTAGGGTCTAGGCCCTCCCTCCTGTCTCTAGGATAAGGGAGTATCATCACTGTGCACACAAGTAAATGAGCCTATAGAGGCCATGTTTGTTCACTCCCTGAACTCATAGGCTTGTGGTCATATTATAATGCAAATTGCATGTAGTCAAACTTCAAAGGTCCCCATAGCCTTTCACATTCTCAAGACAGTTTAGTAGCCCATATTTCAGTCTCTTGTGAGATTCAAGACAATATCTGAACTATAACCCTTTATTAAATCAAAATTTAAAAAGAAATCACATACTTCCAATACATAATATCAAGGATATGTGTTACAATTACAAAAGGTAGCAGAGTGAAGAAATACTGGAACTAATAAAGACATAAAAGCATCAAGCATAAACAAAGTATGCATCTCCATGTCATTGTCAAAAGGCATTATAGATCTCCAACTCCTGTCAGCTTCGTTGATTGCAATACATTTCTCATCCTGTGCTGGACCCACAATTGGTTTTCATCTCTCCTAGACTGGTACGCCAAAAATATGGTATCTCCAAAATCTCGGGGACCCCTGTGATATCTAGATTTCATCATCACAACTTCATGCAGCACACATTCTGTGCTTCCATGCAAGTGCACTTTTGACACCTGCCTGGCCCCAGTGGCTTTCCTTAGCTGCAGAGGTATATTCCACAGGCCCTTTCTTGCATTTTTGACTCTAAAGCCACGACCATGTTGCCAAACCTGCTGAGTTTTTCTGCTTGTTGAAACTGGAATATAGATCCTTCATTCAAACATTTTTTTCAAAGGCTCTTTTAGATAATTGCTTTCACTGCTAAAGTTTTTCTTTGGTTCTGTTTCATAGTTTGGAGGCTAACAAAGCTCCCTTCACCCCATTCAAGATCTGCATTTTCCTTAAAAGTTTTAACACCTGGCAGACTTTGATTATCTTACATGAAAGGCCTCAACATCCCTGTGGGTGAAGTGATGGGGTGGGGGATTAGTGGGAGGGGCATGGGAAGATGGGAGGGAGAGGAAACTGAGATTGAAATGTAAAACAATATTGTTTCTAAATTAAATAAAATTTATTAAAAAACAGTTTTCTCACCTTAAGCAGGATTTAGTTCCATTAAATTTACTGGTACTCCTTTCATTCTCAAAAATACACATTTTTAAAAATTTCTCCTTGATCTTTTTCAATGTAGGTCTGTGTAAGAGTGACCACTAAGCTGTCTTGAAACTTTCCTCTGCCTATATCAATCATTTGAAACTCTTCAACATAGCCTTATTGAAGACTTATTGAAGCAAAAACCAGCTACATGTTTTGAAATAATACAAAAGCATGGCTTCTAGGTAGTTGCTAATATATTTTTTCTCACCAAAATTTTATGAGCTTGGCTCCCACACTTTGTTTCCAAAAACAGAACTATATTTCTTGTTACTACAAGGATGTCTCATTAAACTGCACTTAAACCATCCTACCAGTTTTCTGTTCCAAAGTTCCAAAGTCACCCATACTCTTCCAACAATTATCATGATCAGACCTGTGATTTAATAAAGATCAGGATAAACAGATAGGCCCAATAGATGTTTATTCAGGGAGAAATAAATTACAACATAGACAGATGAACACCAGCAGGTTCCACTGGGTGCTCTCCTGTCTACATCCCACCAGCCAGCCAGAGATCACTCCCTGGCTCCTCCTCAGACCTAGTTACCCATGTCACTTCCACCCCTGTCTCCACCCCCACTGGGCGTGGTCACTGACACAGATGCCCACAAAGTGATTATCTCACTACAATTCCCTATTTTGTCTAAAGAAAACATTTAGTCTTAATAGAAAACTATATACAAAACAGTGAAAAACAAGTGTGCTCTGAGGAAAGAAAAGTCAAGAACATACAAACTTAAGACCTACATATCTAGTGAAGGCATAACGGAGTTTACAACAGAGTTGACCTAAGTTGGAAAAATTAAGTCTGGTACCTAATATATCTAACTAAAAAGAGAGAATAATCATTGTGTAAGTTTAATCTTCAACCTCATCAAAGACCTGAGAAGGACAATAAAAATACTAGGGTAGAGAGGAAGTGCAGATAGGCAACTTCTAAAAGATGTAGAAACAGCAAGCTACACGGACAGTCACCAAAGGTCTCCCAGCAACATTTTTTTGGCTAAGGCCAAGAGTACCTGACAGACCAGAACAAAAGCAGGGAGGTAGAAAGGCTGTCTTATCCTGACTTGGCAAGGTTCAGCAGTCTTCTAGTTTGTCTCCTCAAGCACATAGGACAGCATGTCCAAAACAGTATTCGAAATGGGGATAGTTCTTTGCCCAAGAAGCCATTAGCTGAAGCAAGGATGGACTCCAGAAGGAACGACAACAGTGTGTCCGACATATTTACAGAAAAGTGCATGGTGCTGTCAGGAGCAACAGGGCCTCATGTCAGCAGAATACTAATATTAAAACATTTAAATGCCATATTTTGCAGACCTACAAAATGTTTGACGATTAAGCATCTATGCCTGAATAATCTCATAGGTATAGGAAACATGGATGAAGAATCTGTAATACTAACGAACATGGCTTTAAAAAAAACTGATTGAAACTTACCTCAGTAAAGCAATATAAATATGTACATATGGGTACATGTAAATCCCTAAAACAGAGGGAGAGTAGAAATGTCTAGACCAGAGGTATATCTATAAAGTGCAGCATGATAAAAATTATCCTACATTGTATCACCATACAAAATGTCTTGAACACAATTGAAAGTATACATACATAGATCATGGAAAGAATAATGTGCATAAAACATCACAAATGGAAAGATTTTATACAATATGACAAAATATGATATACGATTCTTCCGGGAAACTATAACAATGTAAGATGTATTATAGTAACATCTCACTATTACTAAAATAATTCACAATAAGGAAGGCTAATCTACCTATATCCCATCTAAACCATACCTTTCCCAACCCTGTCTAAATGAAACCCAAGTCTGAGCATCACCTTCCACACCCAACCCTAAGTAACTAAAACCAAACTTAAGAAGGTGAATATTATTCATAAATGCTAAGAGTAGAGAAAGGGGTGGTCATTATCCTAAGATTACTTCCTACTGAAATGGGACAATGATTGCTCCATGGGATCCTGTAGGAAGAAAATTTTTAACAACCAAATGTCTTGACAGAACTAGGTGAGACATATGTAGCAAGTCTCTATGTGGAAGAAAATGCTTGACGGGAATTATATCTGAAACTCTGGCCAGGATATAGTAAGAATGTGCACCATTATAGCTAGCTAATCAGGAATTGTCTCGAGCAAAACAGTCTCAAACCAGTTTTAGGGTGGTGTTTTTAATCCAGATGTATCAGGTTGAGTCAAGTGGAAATGACAAAGTGGGTCCCATCTTCTTTTCAGAGAGTTCAAAGATTGCTGTTAGGAATTGTTATTATTCCTTGTGGAAAACTTAAGCATCAATATCATGTAAAATTTTCAAGTTTTAACGTATGCATATAGAGAGAGGCAACAATAAGCATTAAAATGTATTTGAGAAAATTAGGATTTCAGAGAAAACTGAAGAAAATGAGTCCCCAATTTTGTTTTCCACAGAATTGCATCAATTGGCTTATTGACATAAGGCAGAAACAGAGAATTTAATCTTAACAACATGTTTGAATTTAGAGAAGGAAAGCCAAATCTAATTCCTAAGCCAGCATTGGTTTACATGAATTGGGACTATGGGAATACTAGATTTTAAAGAGAAATAGATTTCTGTATAGAAATAGTTTACTAGAATTAAATATTTTTACCATAATTCAGATTCCTCTTCATTAAGTGATTGTTTCTGGAGAGCTATCTTTTCTTCTGTAGATATCTACATGTTCAGTGTCTTTTGGCTGTTTGAAGATGGATTTCTCTGTTTTCCCTTAAGGATAAGAGCAGAACACTTCCCTTACCTTTGAGAGGTCTCTGTACATCCCATGGGAACCAATTTTTTGATGACATGTCATTTCTTTTCATTAAGATGCTTCTATTGTTCAACTTGGACCATGATCAACTTAGATGGTACCATAGCTTTTCTTCTCTTGTAGATATAAATGTGAAGTCCCTACCCAACGTAACACATATTGTGGTTTCCATTCTCAGGTCAATACATACTTGAAATACACCGCCTGATTTAGTTCAGAAGTTTTTTGGGTTTCTTTTTTCTATGATCCAGTTTCTTTCTGCAGCTGTTTTTCTGTTTTCATTAGCATTAAGAAATTTTAATGTTAATAAAGCATTATGTAAACTGTGATTGGGTGTCTTGGATCCTCCTGCATGTTTATGGAGCATTTACTTTAAAGTATGATTGGATCACTCAACTACTGCTTGGCCTGTATGACTGTATGGCATATCAGGTATGTGCTTTATGTTATAATATTAAAAAAAAAACTTTCAATTTGCTGAAGACATATGCTGGAGCATTGTCAGATGTATTTGTGCAGGTATGCCCAAAATGGCCATTACCTCTAATAGGTGTGAATTAACAGAATCAGCCTTTTCAGAGCTCAAAGCTGTGGTCCACTGAAACCCTGAAAATGTATCTATACTGTGATGCACATATTTTAATTTTCCAAGTTTTGCAAAATTAAACATATCCAATTGCCATATTTCATTCTTATTTATAACTATAGGGTTACTGCCTGGTGATAAAGGAGTTCAGTTATAGAATGAGCAAGTAGAACATTTTGTTACTATTTCCTTGGCTTGTTGCCAAGTGATAGAAAAATCCTTCTTTAAACTTTTGCGTGATGTTTCTTATGAATATTAATAGGAAGTATGCTTCTAGCATACTTCCTATTAATAACCGATCAATTTCAGCATTGCCTTTTGCTAAAGGACCTGGGAGACATGTATGGGATCTGTTGTGTGTTATATATATAGGATGAGTCCTATTTCTGATAGATTCTTTTAACTGTATAAACAATAATGTTAATTCTGTATAGTCGTCAATTAATTTTATACTTTGAATGTGCAAGACGACTCTCTCTGTTTATTGAGAGTCAGTAACTATATTGAGGGGTTCTGTGAAATCCATTTGTACCATGAGAATGGGATAAAATTATGCTTTTTGTACAGAATTGTAAGGGCTTAGAGCTACTTTTCTTATTTTTCCTGATTTATATCCTTATTTACCAGATTTGTTTGCATCAGTGTAGAATGTAGGAACGCCAGCGTATGACTGTGGACCCCAGTGCACTTAGAACTAAAACTTCTCATGCTTTTGCAACAAGACCACTTCCCATGAGTGATGTGGGGTGACACCTTTCTTGAACGTGAACACTGTGTGAGTCTTTCAAGGACAAGGCTGGGCAAGCCATAAGGAGCAGGCCGAATGGAATGAGAGACTACCAGAGGACCTTGCAGTTGGCAGGCACATCCCTGTAGCATGCAGTGAAGAATGAATGAGGGTGAAGCCAACAATCATGTCACCTTCGAACGTCCAGGAGCTGTTCTGAGCAAACAAGACCTACCTGTCCATGTAGAACCACTGGGAATCACACCGGCCTGGTGTCTCACACCCACCTCTGGTCCCCTACTGCAGTTCACATCCCCTCCCAGATATCTGCCTGTTTCCACTGAGCCACTCTGAGTTTCTCTGAGGCTAAAGAGGCCTCAGATGGAGAGTGCCCAGCCCCAGCAAGATCTGCATATTGGCACAGGGAACATCTTGAATCCCAGCTTCAGGAACTTTGACCCCCATCGCTGGTCATCTGCTGGAGCCATCCTTGGAACCTCATCATTGGGCCTCTGCTTGAGTAGAGACTTCCTAGATAGCTTGGACCACCCAGAGCTACAAACACTAAACCTCTGACCCACCTAACCCCACCTGGGGGAGAGAGATAGAGAGACGCCACCTACAAATACTGGAAGAAGAAATGAAGAGACGCCAATACAAGAAAACACCAAACAAGAGGAAGACAAGCATAACAACACCAGAATGTAGGGACTCTACACCAATTAGACCTGAACACCCCAAAGAAGATGAAGCGGAAAGGAATGACTTAAAAATTATCATCATAAAATGATACAGGCCCTCAAAGATGATGTGATAAAAATCCCTTAAAGAAATGGAAGAAAAAACAAACAAACAAAAAAATTGGAAGAAATGAACAAATCTCTTTTTAAAAAAAGTACAGAAATCCAAGAAAAAAAAAAAACTGAACTGGTGAAGGAAATGGTTCCAAAATTTGAAAATTGAATAGAGACAATAAAGAAATCACAAACTGAAGAAATGCTGGAAATAGAAAAACTGGGAAAATGATCAGGAACTACAGACACAAGCATAACCAACCGAATACAAGAGATGGAAGAGAGAATATAAGGCACTGAAGATAAACTAGAGGAAATAGATATATCAACCAAAGAAAACCATAAATCCTTAATACAAAACATCCAGGAAATGTGGGACACAATGAAAAGGCCAAACCTAAGAATGACAGGCATAGAGGAAGACAAAGAAGCCCAGCCCAATGGTGCAGAAAACATATTCAACAAAATCATTGAGGAAAACTTTCCCAATCTGTGGAAGAACATTTCCATGAAAGTACAGGAAGGACTTTTGACACCAAATAGAATGAACCAAAGTAAAAAGACACCTTGACACATAATAATCAAAACACCTAACATACAGAATAAAGAAAGAATATTAAGAGCAGCAAAGGAAAAGGTACAGGTAACATATAAAGCCAGACCTATCATAATTACATCTGGTTTCTCCATTGAAAGTCTCAATGCCAGATGGTCCTGAATATATGTTCTACAAGAAATAAGAGTCCACAGATGCCAGGCGAGGCTACTATACCCAACAAAACTCTCAATCATTACAGATGAAGAAAACAAGATATTTAATGGCAAAGGCAGATTTTCACAATATGTATCTACCAATCCAGCCATACAGAAAATTCTGGAAGGAAAACTCCAACCAAAGAAAGTTAACTAGGCTCACAAAGACATAGGCAATAGATAATAACACTCCAATAGAACCCAAGTGTAAATCAGAACAAATATATTCACAATACCACCACCAACAACAAATCTAAAACAAACAAACACTAACAATCAGTGGTCCTTACTCTCCCTCAACATTAATGGTCTTAACACACCTATAAAAGGCTAAGAGATACAGGCTAAGAGAATGGATACGAAGACAGAATCCATCCTTCAGCTTCTTACAAGAAACACATCTAAATTTCAAAGATAGACATTACCTAGAGTAAAGGGCAGAGGAAAGATCTTCTAATCAAATGGACCCAAGAAGCAAGCAGTTGTGGCTATCCTAATATCTAACCCGTTAGACTTCAAACCAAAATTATTCAAAAGAGATGAAGACAGTCATTTCATATTCATCGCAGGAGAAATCCATCAGAACTAGGACTCAATTCTGAACACCCATGCCCCAAATACAAAGGCACCCACATTCATAAAAGAAACACTAGTAAAACTCACAGCTCACACTTATAGTGGGAGAATTCAACATGCCACTCTCACCACTAGACAGGACCACCAGCCAGATAATTAACAAAAAAACAAAAGAAATAACAGAAGTTACGTCTCAATTGGTTTTAACAGACATCTATAGAAAATTCCATCCAAACACAAAAGCATGTACCTTCTTCTATGCTCCACATGCAACCTTCTCTGAAATCAAACACATACTAGGCAACAAAGGAAACTAAAACAGATAGAAAAAGTTGGAATAGTCCCCTGTATCTTATCAGACGACCATGTTTTAAAGTTGGAATTCAACAACAGCACAAATCACAGAAACCCTACAAAGTCTTGGAAACTGAAAAATGTGCACTTGCCCCATACCTGGATCAAAGAATAAATAAATAAATAAAGAAAATAAAATAAAGAAAAAAAGAAATTAAGGACTTCTTGAATTCAACAAGAATGAGGACACAACATATCTGAACTTATGGAACACTCTGAAGACAGTGTTATAGGTGACGTTCATTGCATTAAGTGCCCATATAAGGAAAATAAAGCATAATCACATTAGAGAATTAACAGCACAACTGAAAGCCTTAGAACAAAAAGAATCAAACTCAAACAGGAGGATAAGATGCCATAAAATAATAAATTTGAGGGCTGAAATGAATAAAATAGAAATCAGGAAAACAATACAAAAAAATCAATGCAATTAAGAGTTGGTTTTTTGAGACAATCATCAAAATAGACAAATCTATATACAAACTAATGAAAAAGCAGAGAGAGAACATGCAAATTAACAAAATCAGAAATGAAAAGGAGGACATAACTATAGACACAGAGGAAATCCAGACAATTTTCTGCTCACACTTTGAAAACCTGTACTCCACAAAATTTGAAAATTCATAGGCAATGGATAAGTTTCTGAATAACTATCACTTACCAAAATTAAATTAAGAATAGACATACAACTTAAATAGACCTATAACCCCAAACAAAATAGAAGCAGTCATCAAAAGCATTCCAACAAAACAAAGCCCAGGGCCAGATGGCTTCAGTGCAGAATTCTACCAGAAAGTGAAGGAGGAGTTAATACCAATACTCCTCAACTTGTTCCACACATTAGAAACAGAAGTTTCATTTCCAAACTCTTTTTACGGGGCCTCAATCACATTGCTACCCAAGCAAACAAAGACACAACTAAGAAAGAAAACTACAGACCAATAACCTTGATGAACATTGATGCAAAAATACTGAATAAAATATTTTCAAAATGAATCCAAGAATACATCAGAGTAATCATCCTTCATGACCAAGTAGGCTTCATCCCTAGAATGCAGGGATGGTTTAACATATGAAAATCTATTAATGTGATCCACCATATAAACAAACTGAAAAAGAAAATCCATATGATCATCTCCCTAGATGCTGAAAAGCCTTCGACAAAATTCAACACCCTTTCATGATAAAGGTCTTAGAGAGATCAGGGATAACAGGAACATACCTAAACATAAAAGCAATATACAGTAAACCAACAGCCAACATCAAAGTGAATGGAGAGAAGCTTAAGGTGATTCACCTAAAATCAGGAACAAGACAAGGCTGCCCTCTCTCTCCACATCTCTTCAATATTGTACTTGAAGTTCTAGCTAAAGCAATAAGACAACAAAAGGAGATCAAGGGGATCCAAATTGGAAAGGAAGAAGTCAAACTTTTTCTATGAAAAAGATGAAATGATAATTTACATTCGTGATCCAAAAAAAAAAACTCTACCATGAAAACTCCTACAGATGATAAATAACTTTAAACTATACTACAGAGCTATAGTCCTGAGGACAGCCTGGAATTGGCACAAAAATAGACAGTTAGACGAATGTAATTGAGTCAAAAATCCTGATATTAACCCACACACCTAAGAACACCTGATTTTTGACAAAACAACTAAAGTATACAATGGCAGGAGAAAATAATCTTCAACTAATGGTGGCAGCACAATTGGATGATGGTGTGTAGAATACTGCAAATATACCCATGTCTGTTGCCCTACAAAACTCAAGTCCACATGGATCAAAGAACTGCAAATAAATCTAGCCACACTAAACCTCATATAAGAGATAATGGGAGGTACCCATGAACAAATTGGTATAGGAGACCACTTCCTCAACACAACTCCTGTAGTACAGACACTGAAGTTAACAATTAATAAATGGGAACTCCTCAAACGTAGAAGCTTTCTAATGCAAAGGACACAATTTACAAGACCAAACTGTAGCCCTCAGACTGGGAAAAGTTTTTTTTTTTACCAGTCCTGCATCTGACAGAGGACTTATGTCCAAAATATACAAAGAACACAAGGGACTATCCACCAGAACACCAAATAATAACTGAAATTTGTTAAATGAAGGAGTGAAACGGGCCTTGTGTAAATATCTGGGACCATAGGGCTAACAGGTGTAGCTTCCAACTGGTGCCGCAGGGCCACAGGAACATACAAGCAGAGCAGGAGAAGAGGCTGGGACTTCTGCTACAACCAAGTGGGATAGGCTCTGTATGAATGCAATGTGAGGGAATGGGTAGGAGATGAGCAGTGGTCTCAAGGAGTTGTAGGAACGCTCCCAGGCTTCTCCTCAGACCTAGTTCCCTAGGTCATTTCTGCCCCCGTCTCCAACCTTCAATGGGGATTGTCAGTGCCATAAATGCAGACAAAGTGAATATCTCACTACAGACCAGTAACACCCTACTTCTGGTACCAGCTTCATTGTTAATCACTGTTCTATTGCTGTGAAGAGACACCATGATCAAAGCAATTCTTTTGAAGGGAACCATTTGAATAGGGATTGGATTACTGGTATAGAAATTTAGTACATTATCATCATGACAGAAAACATGGTGGTAGGGAACTTGCAATCAAGCCTTGTGCTAGATAAGTTTCTAAGATTTACATATTGATCTATTAGGAAAACCAGGAACCCTGGGGATTTTGCAATCTCAATGCACACCACCAGCGACACACTTCCTTCAACAAGGCCACACACCCCCTAATCTGTTTAATCTTTTCAAATATTTCCAATCTCTGGAGACTATGCATTTGAATGTTTGAGACTATGAGTGATATTCTTATTCAAAATACCACAGGACCTACATTGTTGAAGTAGATCCAATTCTCTTAATCATTCTCTTACTTTCAGACATACACACAAGAAAACAGCCAAAGCCAAACAACCAGGAAAGAAAGGATGCAATGAAGTAAATAAGCAAACAAGACAGGAATTCAGAGAAGTTAGAAAAATATTTAAAAACTAGTTACTTTAATAAAAACATGTTTTCAGAACAGGCACTGGTGATGCATGCCTTTAATTTCAGTACTCCAGAGGTAGAGGCACATGGATCTCTATGAGTTTGAGGTCATCCCAGTCTACAAACCTACACAGAGAAGCTCTGTCTCAAAAAACAAAGCAAACAAAAACAGCAACAAACAAACTAAAACATGTATTCACATTGGTTGGAATATTTTTGAACAGAATGGAACAAATTAAATGTTCACAGATATTGACTTTGTTCCTTATCTAATATGAGATATGTAGAATAAACAATATTAAGATTAATTTGGTAAATTAAAAGTCCTCAATGTTGCAATAGCTACTGTGTGAGCTGTGAGCACCTATTGGAAATCTATGGATCAATGTGTGATCTTGAATCTGTTATAAAGAAATAGATAAATGAAATGACATGGAATTTATATGCAAATTAAAAAAGCCCTCGGGCATTTCAAGGTGATAAAAGGAGAAGTAGGTCAATAAACAGTGCTCAGAGAAAAGATTGCTTAGGTGGAAACAGAAAAAAAAATCTCAGATTTTATATCATAACCATTTATTTCCTATAGATTTTATAAACAAAACAATGATATGTGTTCAATACATTAATTTAGAGAAAATTACCTAGTTTACTATGTTATGACTCTTTATATTTAAACATGTAAAGCCTTGGTGTTTAGGAAATATATGTGTAAGCTTTTGCTAGAGTGTTCTTTTCTTTTTATGAAGTGCTTGTGTTTCCTATTAGATTTATTTCCATATACACTGCACATTTTTTTCTAACAGTTGGGAGCCATCTCATTTTCTATTCTTTTCCCTACTAAATTTTCTCAAATACAGTGACAGAATTGAGTTTCTCAGCTTGGCATTAAGTTAGAATAATATTATATATCTCCTTTTTAGTTTTTACCTCCATGCTTTTGCTTTACTTTTTTGGTAATTGTCACAGTTTATACAAATATAACCTTAAAGTTTTTCTCAGCTGGCAAATTGTTAGTATGGATTTACTTTCTGAGAAATAGAACCCTGATTTCCTCTCAGAACAGTTACTTTATAAAGTTTCATTATTGTGAATAAATTCTCTAAACCTTTTAGGTACTCATCTTTTCAAAGCCTTCTTGTAACTGAGACTATTTTTCAAATAGTTATTAGCCATTTCTTTATTATGAAACCCTTCAAAAAATAAACAAACTGTCAACATCTCAGTATGTGATTAGAATTCAGCTTTTAATTAACAATGACTAGTTAAAATTGTATAATCTTACTGAACACCACTATATTTTCTGAACAGAAGCTTCATTTATGAGTAGTGTTATCTATACTTTTATTTTTGTGTAAATATAAATTATTAGATTAGGGGAAAATATTCTGGTAAAGGAAAGTGGAGGTATACAATTTTCTTGGTATACAACTTTTAACAGGTCATAAATAGCTAGCTAGGTTTATAGTACCAACCATGATTTTCCATTGCTGAATGGGATGTGAATTCAGTTAGACATAAGCCACAAGAAGAGTGTCAATATTTTGAGGACATGTTGTCTGTCCAGGCACATTTGTAATTCATAGGTATTATTGCTGAATAGGACTAGTAAATACTATTTTCCATTGGCAATATGGATATTACATTCTCATATTATGAGAGCGACTTTTCTTTTTATAAAATTTTATCATTTTTAGACAAGTTTTTTCTTTTATTTTACAACTATCTTTTCTCATTATACATACCAATCCAAGTTCCCACTCCCTCCCCTCCTCCTGCTTTCTCTACCTTCCCCCACCCCACTCCTTTCACTCCTCAGAGAGAGTAAGGCTTCACATGGTGAGTCAAATCTGGAACATCTCTGAGACAGAACCAAGCCCATCCTCTCTATATCTAGGCAGAGCAATGTATCCCTCAAAGAGCACGGGATCTAAGAAGCTAGTTCAAGCACAAAGGATAAATCCTGGCCTTAGTTTGGTTCCTATGCAGGTTCCCCAGCCATCAGTTCTTAACTACCTTAATTATCATCATAGAGAGCTATTTTTCAAGAATGTGGCTTCTTTGTTAATATCATTTCAAATCTTTCAAGTCTTTTGCTTGAACTGAATAATGTCTTCAGTAATAGAGCCTTGCCCTCAAATTCTGGGAAACAAGCAAATGTAACAGCAAGGGTCCTTATTGTTTGGAAGTATCTTTGACTTACACAGATGTTATCTCATGCACAAAAATTTTGATAGATAATTCATTGGTTTTGGAAGGAGAATTATCATAATTTATAGAAATACTTATTTATAATTTTTGGGAAATATATAATCATGATTCACTATCTTTTTTGAGCAACTCTGGTGTTATTTATTACTACTCTCTTCCTATTTAAACTCTCTCCTATATTACATTTCTCCATTCATGTTACTTATGTTTTCCCACATTCTAGAGCTTCCTTTCCTGCTTGGTACATTTTTCACTTTTCTGGATAGCTCTTAGCTATCAGGTCAAAAGCGAGAGAGGAGCAAGGATAGTCAGACTAAGAGTATAAATAGAAAGAGAACCTCTGAAGAAGAGAGGCAATAAGAGGAGAAGAGGACATCGGGGCCAGCCAGCCAGCCAGAGTAGAAACAAAAATAAGATAAATATGAGAAAGATTCTTGGTACATAAGTTGTAGTACATTTAAATTTTTTCCCATTCCTAGATATTGTGGTTAGGGTGGAAATAAATAAGACTGAGCAAGGATCAAGGTAGTAGGATTTTGCGTCTTATGGGCATATGTCAAGGGTTCATATAGATGGGACATATGGGAGATTTATTTTCTATTTTGATAGTTCTCCATGCTGATTTCCAGAATGGCTATATCAGTTTGGAAATCCAAGAGCAGTGAATAACTGTTCCCCTTAACCTACAGCATCACCAGTATTCTTTTCCTCAGTTGCTTTTTTTTATTTCAGACACACTGACCACTGTGACCCAGAAAGATAAGGATGAACATCATTTGTAATTGAGTTTTCAAGTTTTATGCTCATTTTTTCTATGTATGGAACTTTGGAGAATTCTCCAAATCAGTAACATATATCAGTGATGGAAATGCAAGACAAGTGATGTGATTTGAGTTAAAAAAACAAACTACTCGGATTGGAACTATAAGTGGGGAAGTTCTTGAGGCATCGCATGATACAGCTTATTGCCATTGCACTTCACTCTGCCCTTACTCAACACAGTAGAAACTCACTTACCTAAAAGACATAAATAAATATTTATAAAATATAACACAATAGGGACACTTTATTTTCCTATTCCAAGTATATAAAAATAAAAAACTAAAGTATTTCACACAATTATACTCTATAGAAATCATGTTGACATGAAAACAGAATACACGTCCAAATTTATTTTCATGGTTCAGTGTTCAGACTAATACTTTATAATTTCAGTTGTTATGATCCATTAAACTGGAAATGTTTTGGTTTCTTTTGTTTTATGTTTATTCATACATACATACATACATACATACATACATACACAGTTGCCTGAGGAGCCTGAAACAGGCATTTGGACCCATGAATCTAGAACATCTGATGGCTGCAAAGCACTCAGAGTGGTACCAGGAACTCAAGGCAGATACTCTGTAAACTAGAAGTTTCTCTTTAACAATGAAACCATCTCTCTACCTTCAACCCTTCACTTTTAAAAGATTTATTTTATATAGTGTCTATTCTGACAACGAACCCTCAAAGTCCCAACATATGTATCTAAAAGTTTTATTTGATGACAATGCTCTGTATTAGCTACTAAGAAGTTTCTCTAAAACAATAATTATCCTCTTCCTGCAATATTGTCCAACTCCTTATGCAAACACTTTTTCATGATGAGAAAAAGAAAAACAGTGTCATGGGTCAGATCTGTTCAGTATTATAACTAGGCTGCTTTCATTTCAATAACTAAGATAAATACATCCTGAGGTTATTATAAAAAGAAGAGAAAACTGTGGATTATTTTTACCCCAAACTGAAAGATGTATAAATGACGAATGTGTCTTAACAGCTTATTGAGTCTGTGTATTCAAGACTTATTAATAAGTCAAGGAAAATGGAGCTGTCAAATTCTCTCATGTAGATGAGTAGTGACAGAAGAAGAGCTTAGAAATTCTTATCACCCCTGCCCCCATTATGTGTCAAAATACACAAAGGGTTACCAAATATTTCCTGAATGAATGATTGGAGAAAAGATGGATTTTTCCTGCAACTGAGAACAATTTTTCTCAATACAATGTTGAATTTGATCAGTACACAAGACAATCTTACCCAGACTATGACTATGAAGTATGGTTTTCTTTGGATGACCATTGCTTATATATTAAATGTAAACATTTAGTTTTTATTAACAAATACCTCTACATGTGTTTTGCTAAATAACAAAGCAGAATTGGATTTATCACTTTTTAAAAATTTTCATCCTCCCTGGGCTGCAGATAATCGATGGGATAGGGGTTGGTGAGGTGAAGAGGAGAGCACAGCAGAGGTATGGGAACTGGGATAGACATGGAAAACAAGCTTGTTTCAAGTTTAAATTAAAAAAAAAGAATTAAAAAAAAATTCACCATCATTTTATCTTTTAGGAACTTGTTGGAACATACACAAATGAACAGAATTAGCCCCCAATTTCTCAATCAGTGAATATTATCCTCTAAAAATTCAAAATCTAAAACTGTTATCTGAAAATAGCATGTTATATTATCAGGAATTTTTCCATATCTTTGGAGAAAGTATTCTAGGTTTTCTTCTGCAATGGAAATGAAAGAAACCTGAACCTTTGGGCATAAATTTCACAAGGAGGTGAAAATAATTTTTATATTATTTCATTCCTTTGCATTAACTGGCAATGAAACTATATTGCTAATGGTCTGTGAATCTTTAATTACAGATAAATGTTCATGTCAGTGTCTGTCCTCAGGGCAAAAATGCAAACATGTCACCATGAGAGAAGCAAAGAAATGAATTTATGCTTTAATGAGCTGTTGAGTCTTATTATTCACTTGATATGATATGACATTTTGACTTTGGACTAGAAACAACCTGGGAATAGGAAGTTCAATTTGTATTCAGGAGTTGTTTACTCTGAAAATTTATCCAATGAT
Organism: Phodopus roborovskii; assembly: GCF_943737965.1. Lineage (NCBI taxonomy): Eukaryota > Metazoa > Chordata > Mammalia > Rodentia > Cricetidae > Phodopus > Phodopus roborovskii. The sequence goes on from NW_026126410.1 coordinate 28,833,900, forward strand.
TAGTTATTTTCATTTAATACTTAGAATGCTTTCTTTCATTGCTTTTCCTTTTCCTTTTTTAATTAGTTTAAAGTAATTATTTGAAAATTCAGCATTAATTTTGTCTCTAATCTTAAGGGATATTATTCAAGCAAAAAAAAATCAACTATTAGGTTTGCCATTTCACTGTGACTGGTTTCTGCCTATTCATATAGAAGCAAGCAAACTCAGACTTAACAATTGACCCATATCATACTGGCCTGTCCATCTAATGAAACATTTTTCATTATGTAGCTCTGTCAGATTTAATTGGGCATTTAATGCATACTTTGTCAGATTGCTGGTTGGTAATGATTCATATGAAGTCTTCAAATTAAACCTAGAAGATGTTGATTTAAATGCAATATTAAAACTCCAATTCTGTTAGCAAGAAATCAATATTTCCTTTAGAATGTCATTGCAATTTTTATTGTTGCTACTTATGCCCTAAGTTCCATACAGATGGAATAGACAGGTTTCCCCATATCCAATGAGTAGATAGCTTGACAATGGCAGCTTGAATTTACTGCTAACATAAAATGGAAAATTAAATGTTATGTGAAGGTCTACAGATACTACACACCAAATCAAAATGTTATTCCATTAGAAAAAAAAAAAAAAACATTAAACTTCAAAGTCACTTGGTCGGTGTACTGTAACAGATTAATATTTGTTGTTACAGGGAAATGGTTGTTTTTATAACATTTCTTGAGATTTACTTAACTTTTTTTATAAGGGATTTTAGCTAAAGTTAAAAAAAAAAACACAGTCACCACTGAAGGACAAAAATAAATCAATTATCTGAATTTAAAGCAGCACACAGTGAGTGGATGTGATAAAAATAAAGGTAATATAATTGATGTGATGTTTTGTATATTGGTAAAACTGCTACAGTTAACATGAAGGAAACTGAAGACTGAAGTTTAGCATCTTTGTTCACTCAGAATATATGGACTGTGATTTGGGTAAAACTTATATGTTTGCCTTTATAAACACCTGGGCCCGGGGGAGGGGGCTGTGCTCTAGCCTGCGTGCTGGAGGAGCCCATTGCACAAACATTTCCTGTTCATTAAAGCCTCTTGCATGTTGCAGCAACTGGACTGGACATTGAGTCTGGATCGAGACTGGAAGACTCCTCATTCTGAGGGTCTTACATATACATAAATACATTTTTATTTCCACTGCTTTCTACTTTAAAGATTAGTGTTTTACTTCATAAATATAAAGTCTTCACAAACTTACAATTTACCTTAGAATCACATTGAAACAAATTTTAACACTGCCTTCTACTGTAGCATGTCCAGTCTCATGCCTTTATAAGTGTTCATGTATCATCAGGACAAAAAAAGAAAATGAGCATGTCTTCATGTCCATGGCCTAGTGTTTCCACTTTTAAATGTGATAGGGTCTATACAATATATTACAGACTACTTATTTAGTGATGAGGTTACCATTATTGCTTTATTTTCTTTTATTGAAAATAGATTTTTTTTTTCTTTTAAACAGTGAATCCTGATTATGGTTTTCTTCCCTGGACTCCTTCCAGGTTCTCCCTACCTCCTTTACCATCCTGGTCTGCCCCTCTCTGCCTCTCTTTAGAAAACAATGAAGATCCTAAGGGATAATAATAAAGTAAAATATATTCAGATAAAACAAAAACAAACATCAGAGTACTACAAAACAAACAGAAATTAAAGAGCCCAAGAGAATTCACAAGAAACAGTAACTCACCTGTATGCACACAGACTAAAGAATCCCATAAAACACACAGACACATACTGGAAAAGAACAACCTTATATAAAATTATACACTGACATATAATAATAATATAAATTACGATTATGGTTCCCCATCCTGCCAACTCCTTTGAGATCCTCTTATTTCTTCACTCACCCAGACACCCTCTTCCTCCTACACTCAAATTCAAAATATTTTTTGTCTTTTTCATTAAGATACAAACAGGCATAAAATTTTTAAGTATTTGTATGCCATCTAATCTCTACTTATTTCTCTCTCTCTCTCTCTCTCTCTCTCTCTCTCTCTCTCTCTCTCGTGTGTGTGTGTGTGTGTGTGTGTGTGTGTGTGTGTGTGTGTGTGTGTGTGGTGCATGAACATTCTAGGGTGTGTCTGGAAGTAAAAGATCAGCTTTACCTCACCCTATCTTGTGGTCTTCAGATACTGAAGTCAACTTGTCAGTTTGGGTGGAGAAAAGTGACAGAGCTGTCTGACCAATTCTGATCTTCAAAATTTTTATCATAAGAGTTATGTCCAGACTAATTTATAATATATTTTTATTATGTCACATTTGATTGGTTTATGTTCTTTAATGCCTCAGCCTATAGCTTTAATTAAGTAAAATGTTGTGTATATTTCAATAAGCCACACTTACCATATTTCATTGAAAAATAATTGCAGGTATTTTCTTCATAAGTTCAAGCACAGTTTTCTTGGGCTTAAAATACTGGGACTAGATTATTTCCAGATATTTTTGTCCATACATACATACATACATGCATACATAACAAGGAGATAGCATCTAGAAAATAATTTATTGTCAGACATTAGGTATTCATTGGTATATTAAGTTGCTTTATATTTCAAGATATTTTGTTTATAAATACTATTTAATACAATATATAATATTACCTGTTTTTGCTTACCTATGGATGTAATTTGATCATTGATTTTAAATTCTTTAAAATTCTGTAATCATTACAGTTTTGGCTGGCTTTGACGTCCATTCACCGACATTCTGCATCAAAATAATCAAATCTTTATGATCATCAGTGTAAAATCCCTGTTTTAATTAAGAAACCTTTTATTTTTAATTTTGAAATATAAAGTATATGTTTTATAATATATGCAAAATATAAAAGCAAAAGTACCCACATTTCTATTGCTACCATAACTAGTATATTGTGTGCTAATATTTGAAAATGGAATCTTTTTATTTAAATTATGTTTTAAAATTACATTTTACATTTCAATCAAAGTTCTCCCTCCCAGTCTTCCTACTCATCCCTCTACCCCCACTGCATCCATTCATCCATTGTTTGAAACCAGGAAAGGCTCACACTAGGGAGTAGAATAGACAAAACAGAGAGAGAGGACTACAATCAAGCACTAGACCAAGCTCTGGAATCCAGTTGAAAAAGAAAAAAAATATGTGAGCAAGGGAGGTCATTGTCATGATGTAAAAATCTAGAGACAACTAAACTAACCTCATTAAAGTGGAATATTTTTTAATAACATTCAACTTTTTAACTGATGCAATTTATTTCATTTCTTTTTCAATGTGTTTGACAAGATAATGTCATTAATATAAATCATTCATTTTTCAAACTAGTGAAGTTTTATTTCTTCCTATGTGACAGATATTGAATAATTCATTTATATTGGAAATATTTAACAATGAAATTGTCAAATTTTGTAATTTCAGAAATGCTTATTTAAAATTGCAATAATAGTTGCAAGTTATTATAACCCTTACTTTATCTATTTTACTGCTGAGATAATTACTGTTTTTGTAAAGGTTTTATCACTTATCTTGTTTTATGAACAAATATCTATTTTTGCAGATCAGTATGATATCTAGTTTGATTGCACTATCGCAATAATTTAACCTAACATCATTGCTTTACTGTCTTTGTTACTCAGAGATGCCAGAGAATCCCTCTCTCTGCCTCTCTCTGTCTCTCTGTCTATGTCTCTCTCTCTCTCTCTCTCTCTCTCTCTCTCTCTCTCTCTCTCGCTCTCTCATTCTCTCTCTGTCCCCCTGTTCCAGTTTGTGTAGCACCAAGTCATGTAGCACCAAGAGGTCCATTCAGCAATGCTTGGCATAAAGCCTGATGATGTTGTGATTACCCTAAATCTTTCTTCAGGAATTTTAAATTAATTAGTCAAAACCACTGCTCTGAACTTCAACATTTTATTTGAGAGGTTTCTTCTCATTCCTCTATGTCTCTCTATCTCTTACGGAAATCATATCTTTATCAATGAGATCCTTTCCTCGGGGAATTTTGTGGGTCACACATATCTTTTATGATAAGCTACAATATTTTATGCTTTTTATTATAGTTTGTTGAAAAGAAAATATATCTTAGTTTTAAATATAATCAAATGCTCACATTGATGATTTTCACAAAGATTAATTTACACATTCTTTTGAACTTTTAGTTTTAGGTTTCCAATTAAAACTTCTATCTTTTCATTCGTGTTAAATTTCTGACAAGTAAATATCATTCTTATGTCACACCATTTATCTTAAATTTTCATATTCATTTCTCAACACATGTTCTGATAAGAGAGATGTTGTTATTTTTATGTTTAGCCTATGTCTTAATTTCCTTAATGAATGTCTTCCTAACAAAACTATTTTAGTTTAGATATTTCTTTAGACTATGTGGTGCCCTTACTTGATTTCAATATTAAAATATTGCTTGTATTTCTGAAGTAATGTTGAGTATTAGTAAAGAATGTCATTTTTAAAAGAAAAATCAGAGTTTCAATTGTCATAGTTTTTGTTCTCACCTATACAGAGAATATTGAGGTATATAGATGAGGGTTACAATGTGATTAACCTGATTTATACATACATACATATATACATACATATATACATACATAATCTGTAAGGTTTGACTGTAAGCTGAAAGTGATTTCACATTTGTAAAGAATAAAGGTCTTTATAATTTAATGTCAATGAATCTTGGTCTTCAGATCTTGCTGAGAAACAAGCAAGCAACAACAACAACAGAAAACAAGCAATGATTGATTGTGTTACTAAAATGACCATATAGACAACGGTTATAAAATTAGGCATAATTTCCCATATGCCATGGCTAGTATGTCCATATGTATTTCTCCATCTCTGTGGAAGCCCTCTGTATACAACAGTGGCTTTCCACTTGTCTGAGAATTAAAGAGATAACAATAATCTCTACACCATACAGCAAAGATCTCACTAAAATCCCCTAAGCTACATAAAGATTAAAATTGAAAACCTGTCATGTGGAAAGAGAGTGAGGATAGTTGGTGATTGATTTGTAATCTTCTGGATATCTCAACACATGCTCAGACATTAAGCAGAGACAAAGCATAACACTGCTCCTGTTCAGGACAGGCATATTCTAGACTGAGATGATAGATAAATTAGGAGCAAACTCCCATCCTTTACTCTCACTAACATTAAAGGACTCTACATCAGAATGCAAGAGTGAAGGATGGGGTCGAAATAGCTATTTGTGTAATTACTTCTTGATGTTCCTATCTTTCACTGAACTATCTTCATTACCAGTCTTTACATACTGTCACAGGCTAACACGGCTTTCAATCAACTTCAAATATATCTAAGAGTTAGTTCTTTAAGTTAAAACTTCCCTTTCTTTCTGCATATCAAATCCATAATATTTATTATCTAAATAATCTATTACATCATTCCTTTTGTAATTTTTACATAATACAATTTTTACAATATATTAATTAAGTGATTTTTTTTTTTACTAATTTTAAAGATTTAGTGTTCATTTCTAATCTCAAAGTCATGTACTTTTATAAAGTCCTTAATTATGTTATCTATTTTGGGGTACTCAAGAGTAAATCTGGAACTTTCTAGAAAAAAAAAAAAACTATGATACTGTTCAATATTCTAGTCCCTGTCTGTGAAATTTTTGGTGAATTGACTCTGCTGTGCTGAACGACAACAGAATAAAACAAAAAACAAATTTTGGAGATTAGACAAAAATTAAAATTCATACTTATTGGTAGTAGTAAATCATGAGTAAAAAATTATACATGAGTCTATGTAACTGTAGCAGATGTTTCCTCTTCAACAGTTGTCATCTTTTTTCACCTAGTGTGCAGCAGTGACTTGTGACATCCTTGCTGTCCTTCAGTGATATGCACTCCATATCATATTGACTTTTGTTTGTCTTAAGACTATTCACCCTCCCTGTGAATTGTGGGTGGGGATGGGATGGGAGAGTCAGTGGGGGGGTATGAGTGGAAGGGAGAGGAAACTGGGATTGATATGTAAAATAAGAAAAGAAAAAAAAAAAAAGAAAAGACTATTCCTCTCAGAAGAATACAACTTGAAAGAGGACATGTGTTCTTGATGCTGGGGCCACTTTCAGACCTCTCTTTGCTTCCTGGAACCCGTTGATTTGCAGCTCATTATCACCACATAATTCAAACTCAATTATGGTATCTACTGTGTAAATTCAGAGAAGGTTGGAAGGTGCACTGTGGACCCTTAGTCTGATTGAAAATACTATTTGAGGACCAGTGAGATGGTTCAATGGATAAAGATACTCTTAGCCTGCAAGCCTGGCACTCTAAATGTGATCCCAGGGTCCCATATGTCAGAGAGAAAAATGACCAAAAACAACAACAAAAAAAGAAAGAAAGAAAAGAAAAGAAGAAAGAAAGAAAAGAAAAACATGCTATGGGAATACTGACTTCTCAACTGCAGAAGAACTGTAACATAAATCCTGATATAAAAAATGTGCAAAAATGATTAAATGCATAAAAATGCCAAAAGAAATTGCTGAATAATTGTGACTAGTATCCAGATAGTCTTCATAGATACTAACAACCCATCCTGAACATGTTCTTGGTTCACAGAGTGTAAACAACCAAAGTTTGATTCAACTGTGGTTCACAGGAGAAACTCTGCCTCCCTTACAGATTGAGATGTTTAAATATTTAATACAAGGTTGTTGGATTCATTGTGAAGGTTTAGAACATAAAGTCTTGTTAGAGGAAGTGTGTCATTGAGGGCCAGCTCTGAGAGTTTTAGTTTATTCCCCGCTTGCATTTTGCTCTCCTAGTTTTCTATTTTCAGTTGTATATGGTAGCTCACACAATCCTGTTCCTGCCTCCACATCATCTCATCATGAATCACTCTGGGAACATCAATCAAAGAAAGCTCTTTCCTATATAGGCTTCCTTCATCACAATGGTTTATCTCAACAACAGAAAAGAAAACAATACAGATGTTTAAAAAAAGAGAGATAGTCAAGGTGTTCTGGAAGAATGTGGAAGACTTGACTTTGACACTAGAAAAAAGTTTGAATTTTGTAAGTAATACCCATCTTAGTAAGAACGAGGAAAGTGGTGTGCTGAGCTTACTTTGTATTGTGTTGGCCCAGCTGAAGAGGTTTTCCAAGGAAAAGCATGACAAAAGATTGTTTCCTTCTAATCTTGCCCTATAAGAGTACCTGTGATTAAATAGTAATGGAGTAATTTTTTTCACAGGAGACAATGTCAAAGCAACAAAATATTGGCTTTGTGATGTAGTTATTATTAATGACCATTATGTATGTCTACATGAGTAAAACCAAGAGGGACATAAAAAATAAAAATGTACAATTTAAAGATTAAAGCATTCCAGCAAACAATTCTTCACCCAGGGCTTATTCTAAAAGATATAAGGAGATGGAGTCATTAAGGAGAGATTTCCTACTGGGCACTGAAGAAAAAGGATGGAAAACCTCAGAAAAAAAAACCTCACCCAAACAAGTTTTTAACTTGTTAATGAGAGCTTAGGGTTTTTGTTCACTAGAGATTCTACTCCTAAAAAGCAATAGAGTAAAATAGCTGCTAATAATGCAATTCAAGGGTTCAAGGATTATCAAAGTTACTAGGGGGATTCATCAATATTGTCCATATTATTCTGGTTGAAAGTCATCAAAGCTGCTAAACCTGATGAACTGAGTTTGACACCTAGGACCCATATGGAGAAGAAGAAAGCTAATTTCTGTATGTTGTCTTTTAACCTCCATAGATGTGCCATGGTGTACTTATGTTTCCTCCCCACAACAAATAAAATAAGTTTTAAAGAGTCTTCTTTGGTGTTAAAAATATTGCAAAAATATGACTGTTTGGCAGCAATCACCTGTACCCACTGAGCCACCTTACTGTCTCAAAGACAAAGAGATTCTATTTAACCCTCCCTACTCCAATTAGTTAGGAATGTAAAATAGTTGAAATGCTCTTAGTTAATTGCAAGTTTAGTATATTTAGCTCTTAAGTACAATAAATTGCCAGTGTATGAAATCCTATAAAGCACTCACTCTAAGTAGATCTTTTACTTATGGTTTTTATTTTGTTATTGTTGTGGTGGTGGTGGTTCGTTTTTGTTTTTGTTTTTGTTTTTGTTTTTTTTTTTTCAGTATATGAGCAATGGTGTTGATGGAAAATGTTACTAATCATAAATATGAAGTGTTTTATAACACTATCTAATTCTTGAATTTTTAAGTTTCACATGGTATTTCTAAATGACTTTTCTCCTTCTTCTAGGTTTGCTGACTGGGAGTTTTCTAGAATTCTCAGTAAAATGAAGTTTAAAATGTTCCTACCCCATCCACAAGATCAAGCACACACATTCACAGAAATTATTGATTGTGGTTATATTTTTACTCTGGTGAAGAATACTTGTAGGGAGCAAGGGGGAGTGTACATACATACGAGGGAGAATTGAAAAAGGGTAGTAGTATTATACTAAAAGCTTCAGATTCAAACCTTAGAAAACTAAAAAAAAAAAAAAGTCATCAAAGATCAAAGCTGCATAAAAGGAGGTCATATAGTATTTCCCTATTTTTTTTAGAGTGCTCATGAGAGCAGGCAGCATGTGACATCAGAGGATTCCAGTAAAATCCTGAGAGGCAATGGATCCTGAGAGACCACTGTGTGAAGCTGTGCATGTAAAGCCCGGGTTTCAGTGAAAACACAAATATCCTGGAGATCCAGTGTGATGGAAGATTTGAGGTGGATAGGTGTAAATAGGGGGTGGAACTAGCCCAGATGAGAGATGTATGTTGTATGAAACAATGTTGTACAAGCAAAATAATCTAAGGCTGTAGTGGGATATTCACTTTGTCTTCTTCCATGGCACTGACCACACCCATTGGGGGTGGAGCCAGGGGGAAGTGACCTTGGGAACTAGTTTGGAATAGTCCCTGGAGAGCTCTCTCTTGCCAGCCTCATGGGGATAGGAGGATATTGAGAGGACTTCTTAGAAGCAGGAACCTGTTGATGTTCACCTGTCTATGTTGTGAGTTATTTCTCCCTAAATAAACCTCTGTTTGGCCTAATTGTTTATCCTGATCCTTATTAAACTGCAATATCTGGTGTCAGAAACAGGATCTGGATTTTGTCCAGACCTGGTTTTCACCTAGGTGGCAGAAGCCACTCCTCTCCCCCACCATCCCCAAATAGGCAGGGTCCCTTGTCTAACCAGGTGGACAGGCCACAGCATTGGGATATTTGCCTCTGTCCTACAACTCCTTTGTCTCCACAGTGACCCTGAGAAGGTACTCACTGCTTCTCATTTTTGCCTATTTCCCCACTTTGCATTCACAAATAGCCAAGAGGTGCCCGCCCTGCTTGTGAGTTTCCCGCCGTTAGTCCTGTGGTCCCAGCAATTCCACAAGGGTCCTTTTACTCATTTGTCTAACAAAATTTCACTTGCAATAGTTTGTTAAGAGCTATTCTACTGAGACCAAGATCAGAAGGACCATCTGCTGCCAGACACTATTTGGTGGGACACCTGCAGGGGTAACTACCACAACTAAAAACATCAAAGTTCCAGGACAGCAGAATTACACCTAAGGTAATTGCAACATTCTTCACAATTTAAGTTGATATAACACCTGAGATAAATTGTCCCATAACTATGGTGGATAATCTTACAATGCAGGACTTTAGGAATTCTTTTAATTCTTGTATAGAAGGAATGTTAACAGAAGAAAATCATAACTTAAACAATATATACATTTTTTGGTAATAGCAATGGGTTTCATCCTTATTATGATATTTTTAAAGAAATGGTTTGAGATTAGAGCAGATAATACAGAACTTGTATAAACCATAAGAGAGTTAGTAATAAGTATTCAAGATATGGACAATAACAACGGAGAGTTTAAAATTAGAACTCAAAACATAGAATGTTTAGACAAAAAGGTTCAGAATATAGAAAAGGATAATGGAGAGCTGAAGATTAGAACTCAAAGCATAGAATGTTTAGAAAAAAAAAGGTTCAGAATGTTGAAAATGACAATGGACAGCTGAAAATTAGAACACAAAATATACAATCCTTAGAAAAAAGGGTTCAGAATATTGAAAATGACAATGGAGAACTTACAATTAGAATGAAAAACATAAAAAGCTTAGAGGAAAAGGTTCAGAATATTGAAGATGGCAATAGAGAGCTGACAGAATCCAAGACATGGTACAAAAAAAATGACCAACTAGAAAACAGAATTTGTTCCATATCTAATGCCTCAATAACCAAAATGGAAACAAGTGCAATGCATTCACACGCTAGCAGAAACAGCTCATTCCTGGTTGGACGAATCTACTAATAAGGTTAAAAAAAATTGGAACATCAGACAGAATCTGTTCCATGTCTGAGGATAAAGGCAAGCTAGCAGATAGAACATTGTTTCTGAAAGGCAGTTTACATGCCATTCACATAATATCTAAGGATAAGAATGTTAAAAATATGGAATCATTTGTAGTTGGAGAAATTAAGAGACTGATTCATTGAAGTCTCTAGAAAGTTATATGGTTCAAGAAGTTCAGACACTCAAAGAAACAATGGTGAATAGATTCCAGGCCTTAGAAGATCTTCATTCTGATACATCAGAAGAACTACAGAGAGCAGGGCATAAAAGAGACTTAAAATTTTCTACACCATTTAGGGTCAGGGGAGTTTTCCCTGTATCTATTAATGAAAAACCAGCAACGAAAAAACACCCAAAAGGTGACATTGAATATCAGTGGGAACAAATATTTATGAAAGATTTAAAAGGTATAAAGGAAGTAGTAGTAGTCTCTTATGACATGCACTCACCATATGTGAAGCAATTAATAGAGTCATGAGCAAGGAATAACAAGGTAACCCTTAAGAATTGGGATCAATTAATATCAGCTGTCCTTGAAAACTCCTGTCAATTAGAATGGAGGGCTTTATGGAGAGAGGAATCAAAAGTTCTTGAAATACAGGGCTTAAAGAAAGGTTATAAAGCTCCCCAAGATACAATTATTGGTGAGGGTCTTTATGCTGACTCAGAAACTCAAGCTGCCTATGATGACCACACCTTGTCTCTATGCCATACAGCAGCTTTGAATGCTTGGGACAAGGTTCATGAACTAGGGGAGAGGATAGAATCCTATACTAATACATGGCAAGGACCAAGAGAACACTTTAGTGTATTCCTCGAAAGGTTGTCTAGGGCAATACAATTAGAAGTAGCTGACACAGATTGTAGGCGAATACTCATAGAATCATTAGCTTATGAGAATACAAATCCACAGTGTAAACAGGTGCTTTGGACTTTAAAAATCAAATCAGCAACCTTAGATGAATGGGTCCTATACACAGCCAACATTGAGTAAAATGACAATAACACTGAAGCTTGGGAGGAGAAAAAATATCTAAAGGTCTGAGAATACATCAAGTTACCAGAGGTCTTAACTATAGTGACACTGAAGCTTTGGTAGGAGAAGCCTTATCTAAAGCCTTATCTAAAGACTTCAAGGTAACAGAGGTCTTAACTATGATGACATAGAACTTGGGTAGGAGAAGCCATCTCCAAAGATTTGAAAAGATATCAAAATGTCAGATATTTTAACTGTGGTAAGATAGAACATCTAAAAAGAAATTGTAGGCAAATTATTTCTGGAAATAACACTCCCAGGAATGAATGGAAGAGAAAGCCTCAGCTCCTGGGTTATGTAGAAGGTGTGGCAAAGGCCGAAACTAGACCAATGAATGTAGATCGACTAGAGACAAGCAAAGAAACCCTTTACCATCGTGAAACCAATTGGGGGGGGGGCCTCTCGAAGGCCCCCATGTCAAAGATGGTGTGAACATTCCCAGATACAGTGGAGGACAATCCCCCACAGAACAATTAGAAAATTGTGTGCCTATTGTAAAATGTCATACTGCTCTGGATGAAGGAAGTTGAATCAAACATGAAAGAATGAAACAAAAAACATATGTTTTGGCAAACCTCTATAAATAGTCATAGGCCTAGATTGATATTTAAAATGAATAACAGACTGTTTAAAGGAATACTGGACACAGGGACGGATGTAACTATCACAACTAATAAATCCCGGACTCCAAAATGGCCCCTGCAAGAGGTAAATGTTCAATTTTTAGGAATTGCAACCCTGTCTCCGGTAAAACAGAGCATGAGATGGATTGAATGTATAGGACAGGAAGGACAGAGAGGAAGGGTGAGACCATATGTGGCTGATATAGCAATAAACCTATGGGGTTGTGATCAATTACAGCAATGGAATGCACAGATTAACATTCCTCCAGTATTAGATATGAACTATTAACAACCTCGTGAATGTGGAAAAATTATTATAAAGTACCGTACAAGACAGACACCAAATATCCAGGCTGTACAAAAACAGAATACAAGTGATGAATAAACAGAGGTACCTAAAGCCCTACCTTTAAAATGGCTAACAGTGGAACCTATCTGGATAGGACAATGGCCCATGACTTCTGAGAAGTTAGAGGCTTTAGAAAACCTGGTTCAGAAAGAGCAAAATGCTGGACATACTGAGGAATCACCCAGCCCTTGAAATTCTGTATTTGTTATCAAAAAGAAATCTGGTAAATGGAGAATGCTTAAAGACCTGAGAGCCATCAATAAAGTTATCCAGCCAATGGGCTCTCTACAGCCTGGAATGCCCTTCCCTTCTTTGATACCTAAAGGATGGCCTATTATAGTTATTGATTTAAAGGACTGATTCTTCACTATACCTTTACAAGAACAAGATAAAGAGAAATTTGCCTTCATGGTACCTAATTACAATAATTCTCAACCAGTGAAGAGATATCAATGGAAGCTTTTGCCATAGGGAATGCTAAATAGACCCACCCTGTGCCAATATTTTGTACAAAAACTTCTAGAAATGATTCGTAAACAGTTTCCACAATCCATAATCTATTATTACATGGATTATATATTGTTAGCTGACTCTAAAGGAGAAATATTAGAAAAAATGCTTGAGAAAGTAAAGGAAGTATTACCTAACTGGGGATTACAAATTGCACCTGAAAAAATACAAAAAGGAGAGTCTATCAACTACTTAAGATATAAAACAGGTCTACAGAAAATTAGACCACAAAAAGTACAAATCAAAAGAGATTGCTACCAGACTCATAATGATCTTCAAAAATTACTAGGAGAGATTTATCAACTGCAAACCATTATTGGAGAAGAAGGGCATGATTTAAAAAACTTGAAAATGGCCCTAAATGGAGAAAAGGTCTTGAATAGTTCACGAATACTATCATCTGCAGCTGAAAAGGAATTATAATGGGTAGAAAAGAGGAAACTAGAAGCTCATACAGACCGTGTGGATTTAAATCTAGACTGTATTCTGGTTATTTTCCCATCTAGAGAACATCCTTCAGGGATTTTGATGCAGAGAGAAGATATCACATTAGAATGGATATTCCTACCACATAAACAGAATAAAAAACTAAATACACATATAGAAAAGATCTCTGACTTGATTATAAAAGGTAAATTAAGACTTTGTTAGCTAATAGAAAGGGACCCAGCAGAAATTAAGTACCTTTAACTAATGAGGAAATTTCCTCCTCATGGAAAGATAATGAATATTGGCAGACAGCATGCAGTACTTTTTTGGGAATAATTAGCAACAATTATATCAAAAGTGAAAGAATCAAATTTATAAAGAAAACAATTTGGATCATTCCACACATTGTAAGGAAAACACCTATTTCTGGAGTTCCTACATTCTACACTGATGCAGACAAATCAGGTAAGGCAGGACATAAATCAGGAAAAAATAAGTAAAGTGGTTGAAAGCCCTTACAATTCTGTACAAAAGGCAGAATTTTATCCCATTCTCATGTTACTTATGGATTTTACAGAACCCCTCAATATAGTTACTGATTCTCAATACGCAGAGATATTTGTCTTACCCATTGAGAGTGCAGAATATATTCCTGATGATATGGAATTAACTTCACTGTTTATACAGCTACAAGATTCCATCATAAAGAAGACTCATCATATATATATCATAAGATACCATACGGGTCTGCCAGGTCCTCTAGCACAAGACAATGATGAAATTGATCGGTTATTAATAGGAAGTGTGCTAGAAACCTCGGAGTTTTATAAGAAACACCATGTGAACAACAAAGGTTTAAAAAAGGATTTTTCTATCACTTTGCAACAAGCTAAGGAAATAGTAAGAATATGTCCTACTTGCTCATTCTATAACCAAACTCCTTTACCAAAAGGCAATATCCCTAAAGGTATAAATTTGGTAAATTTAAATACGTGCATCATACTATAGATACATTTTCAGGATTTCAATGGGCTACTGCTCTGAGCTCTGAAAAGGCTGATTCTGTTATCACACACCTATTAGAGGTAATAGCCATTATGGGCATACCTGCACAAATAAAAACTGACATTGCTCCAGAATATGTCTCCAGCAAATTAAACAGATTTTTGAGTATTATAACATAAAGCACATAATGGGTATACCACACAATCCTACAGGACAAGCGGTAATTGAGAGATCGAATCATACTTTAAAAGAAATGATCCATAATCAGGCAGGAAGAACTAAGACACCCAAACACAGATTACATAATGCTCTGTTAACATTAAAGGAAAAAGGGAAAAGAGCTCCAGAAAGACACTGGACAATAGAAAAAAACTTCTGAACTAAATCAGCCAGTGTACTTCAAGGATGTATTGACCTCAGAATGGAAACCAGGATATGTGTTATGTTGGGGTAGGGGTTTTGCATTTGTATCTACAAGAGAAGAAAAACTATGGTAATCTAAGTTAAACAAGATCCGAATTGAACAAAAGAAGCATCTTAATGAAGAGATATGACAAGTCATCCAACAAATTAGGTCCCAGGAGATATGCGGAGACCTCTCAAAGGTAGGAAAAGTATTCTGTTCTTGTTCTTACAGGAAAACAGAGAAAACCTATCTTCAAACAGTCAAAAAACACTGAACATGTAGTTACCTACAGAAGAGAAGACAGCTCTCCAGAAACAATCTCTTAATGAAGAGGAGTCTGACTTATGATAAAAATATTTAATTCCAGTAAACTATTTCTATACAGAAATCTAATTCTCTTTACTATCTAGTATTCCTGTAGTCCCAGTTCATGTAAACCATTGCTGACTTTGGAGTTGGATTTGGCTTTCCTTCTCTAAATTCAAGTATTTGTTAAGATTATATTCTCTGTTTCTGCCTTAAATCAATAAGCCAATTGGTGTAAGGCAGAAGAAAACAAAATCTGGGGACTTGTTTGCTTATACACAATTTTCTCTATGAAATCCTAACTTTATCATATACATTTTAATGCCTATTTTTGCCTTTCCCTAATGCATACCTTAAAAAATTTAAAAATTTTACTGCAATATTGATGTTTAAGTTTTCCACAAGGAATACTAACAATTCCTAACGGCAATCTTTGAACTCTCCGGAAAGAAGATGGGGCCCCACATCGTCATTTCCACTTGACTCAACCCGATGCATCTGGACTACAAACATCACCCTAAAACTGGTTTAAGACTGTTTTGCTTGAGACAACTCATGACTAGCTAGCTGTAATGGTGCACCTTCTTATTACACCCTGGCCAGAGTTTCAAATTGAACTGCAGTCAAGCATTTTCTGCCACACAGTGACTAGCTACATATGTCACAGCCAGTTCTGTTGAGAAATTTGGTTGCTAAAAATTTTCTTCCTACAGGATCTCATGGAGCAATCATCGTCCCATTTTATCAGGAAGTAACCATAAGATAACGACACCCCCCTTCCCTAGTCTTGGAATTTGGGGATAGTATTCATCTTCTTTGTGTTGGTTTTAGTTACTTAGGCCTGGGTATGGAAGGTGATGCTTAGACTCGGGGATTATCTTTTAGACAGGAATAGGGTATGGTTGGGAAAGATATGGTTTAGATGTGATATAGGTAGATTGGCCTGTCTTCTCATGAATTATTGAGTAAGAGTGAGATAATAGTATTGTACAACTTACATTGTTATATATTCTTTTTTGTGGTAAGCTATGTAAAATTAAGTTTATATTCCCTTCCCGGAAGAATTGTATATTATATTGTGTGAAATCATTCCACTTACAATGTTTTATGAACATTATTCTTACCACATTCTATGTATGTATACTTTTACTTATGTTCAAGACATTTCATATATTGATACAATTTATGTACATCTATTCTTGCCATATTCTATGTATGTATACTTTTTGTATATTCAAGATATTTTGTATATTGATACAATTTGGTATGTTTATCGTGCTGCCCTTTATACTTCTAACTCTTGTCTAGACATTTCTACTCTACCTCTATTTTAGGGATTTTATATGTTCGTATATGTACATAGTTATATTGTTTAGGTATTTGTCCCTGCCTTACTAAGGGAAGTTTCATTCAGTTTTTTAGCTAAGTTCCTGAGTCTTACAGATTATCTTCACTCATGTTTCCTTTACCTATGAGATTAGTCAGACATAGATGCTTAATCTTCAGTCACTTCATAGACATGCAGAACATAGCATTTAAATGTTTTAACATTAGTACTCCATTGACATGAGACACTATTGCTCCTGACTGTGCACTTTCCAGAAAGTATGTTGGACACTGTTGTTGCTCCTTTTGGACTTCATCCTCGCTTTGACTAATGGCCTGTTGGGCAAAGAACTGCTCCCTTGACCTTGACCACTGATTTGGACATGCAGTCCTATTTGCTTGCAGGAGACAAATATAGAAGACTTCTGGACCTTGCCAAATCAGGGTAACTGCTGTTATTGTAGTCTGTCAAGTAATCTTGGCCTTAGCCATAACTGGTGTACCAGCATTGCTGTGAGTCCTTGGGTGACTGTCCAGGTAGCCTGCTGTTTCTGTCCTAGCTGTACTGTTTGGAAATTGCCCATCTGCACTTCCTGTCTACCCTAGTATAGTTATTTTCCTTCTCAGGTCTTGATGAGGTTGGATATAAAACTATCATAACTATTATTCTCTCTTTCCTGTTCGATAATTAGGTACTAGACCTAAGTTTTCCAGCTCAGTACAACTCTATGGTAAACTCTGTTTTGCCTTCATCCTAGGACTAGATATGTAGGTTGATTTGTTCTCAATTTTCCTTTTCTTAGAGCACCCTTGTTATTCACTGTTTTGAATAGTTTTGTATAAAGCCTAAATCTTTTCTTTAGACGAAAAGGGGAATTGTAGTGGGATTTTCACTTTGTCTCCTTCTATGGCACTGACCACACCCATTGGGGTGGAACCAGGGGCAGAAGTGACCTGGGGAACTAGATCTGAGGAGGCATGGGAGAGCACTCTCTTGCCTGCACATCCAGAGGAATTATTGGAAGCAGGAACCTGTTGGTGTTCACCTGTCTATGTTGTGAGTTATTTCTCCCTAAATAAACATCTGTTTGGCCTAATTGTTTATCCTGATCCGTATTAAACCATGAGGGTAGGCAGCATGTGACAACAGAGGATTCCAGTAACATCCTGAGAGGCAATGGATCCTGAGAGACCACTATGTGAACCTGTGCATGTGAAGCCCGGGTTTCAGTGAAAACACAAATGTCCTGGAGATCCAGTGTGGTGGGAAAATTGAGGAGTATAGGTGTAAATAGGGGGTGAAACTAGCCCAGATGAGAGACATATGTTGTAGGGAACAATGCTGTACAAGCAAAATAATCTAAGGCCTTTGCAAATATAGCCCCAGTATCAGAAATAGAGCTGAAGCACTTAGTGCTTTGCTCTGCTGGATTCTTGTCTGGCTTTGGTCTAATGTTTTCTCATTGTAATGCCAATCTTCAGTTTTGGAATGGTGATGCATACTCTGAGACATTATATGCTGGAAATGTGTCTTGGTTTGAAAGACAATGCCACCCCACAAAGGGAGAGGGGATATTAGGAGCCATAGTCTTGTTAAAGAAAGTGCATCACAGTGAGTGTGGGCTATGAGGTCTCTTTTTCTTAAGCTTCCCTCCATGCGACTTTCAGTTCACTTCCTGCTGCCTGCTGCTCAATCTTGTAGCCAGTCACACAGACCTGCATGATGCCATGGTCCCAATTATGATGCTAAATGAATGAATCTCTGAAATTTTAAGTGAACCACTCCAATTAAATGTTTTCTTTTGCCATGGTCATGGTGTCTTTTCACAGGAATAAAATCTCCAAGACAGAAGTTCGTACCAGGGACTGTGGGGTATTGCAATGACAGACCAGACCATGTGTTACATTGGTACCTTGAACTATGAAAGCAGTAGAAGACTTTAAGTACAACTCAATATGCAAGGATAATAGGATATATAAAATAATGGTGCTAGGAATTATTTGAACTGTTGGGGACTAACTTAAGATGTTTCACAGGAGAAGAATTTTAGTATGTTGCCTAGAGAGCATTCTTTTGATATTTGGTGAAGAAAGTGTTTGCTTTTTGGCTTTGTCCAAAGAGTCTGCCTGAGGCTACAGTAAATGTGTTTAGATTTATTATATTAGCAAAAGAAAGCTAAAAACAGGCTAGTATAGACTTTGTCATGTGGATTTTAGTGGTAACTCTAATGAAGATTCCTAATAAAAAGGAGCAAGATGGGCAAGGTGTAATAAAAATTGAAAAATTTGAGGAGAAAAATAGTACCAGGAAATGGGTTGGTGCAACGTTCTGTGTCCATGAGAGAAACAACTAGAAATTGAATAAAGTGAGTGGTGACTTTAGGGCAAGATCTCACCCAGCTAAATTTCCATCTTGTGAAAAGAAACTAAAGAAAAGCTTAGAGCTGGGTATGTTGGGGACACACATTTAACTCCATCACTGGGAAGGTAGGAGCTAGAAAATCTCTGATTTTGAGGCCATCCTGGTCTCAAGAGCTAATTTAAGGAACATTAAATGACATAAAGCTGGTAAAAAATGTAACTGAATGAGGGTGTCATGTCCCAGCCACCATAAGCAACAGAACTCAGCAGATTCAGCTACATGGTTCTGGATTTAGGGATAAGGGTAGAAGAAATGGGTTATGGAATTTGTCTCTGTACTCAAAGAAACCTGCTGAGGACACATATGTGTCAGGGGTATCCATGAACAGAGTGCCTTGTACATCCCAAGATGTTAGAGATCCCTTAGTCATGGGATTCCTGTTGAAAAGAAGTGCTAATATGGTGTAGAAGCAGCCTACCTGAAAGTATGTGGTGGTCAACAAAGCTGGACATATTTGGGAATCTGAAGGGCATTTTGACATTGGGCATGGAGCTTTAAAGTTGGGAGATTGACCAGCTTGTTTTAGTCTTGCTTTTGTTCAATATTTCCTCACTAAGATTTCTTCTGTGTATCTTGGAATTGTAATACATATCCTATGCCTTTTTAGAAATATGTGATCTGTGTTTTGATTTTTATATGGGAATAGCAGGTAAGAGATTGCTGTGAGTCTTAAAAGAGATGTACTTTAAAAGAAAGATAGTTATAGATTATGGAAAAATTTGAAGTTGGACTAAATGCATTTTTTTTTTGCATTGTGATATGACTATAAGCCTTTGAAGGCCAGGGAGTAGAATGTGGTGGTTTGAAAAAGAAAAAAAAAAAAAAAAAAAAGGCTCCCAAAGTGACTGGCTCTATTGGATGTATGGCCTTTTAAGAAGAACATATCATTGTGGGGATAGGCTTTGGGGGTCTCTTTTGCTCAAATGTTCCTCAGTGTGACTTTCAGTAAATTTACTGCTACTATCTAGCCAAGATGTGGGTGGCACCAGATCTGCTTTCCTGCTATCATGCCCCCAATCATGAGCCACCCCAATTGAGTGTTTCCTTTATGAGAGTTGTCATGGTCATGATATCAATTCTAAGATAAAATTTTTATTTTTGATCTTTACATGATGTTACAATGAAGGGACTCAGAATACATTTTAGACTTTGAAGTGTATAAAGCTTTAAGACTGAGAAAATTTGGGAACTTTTTTTTTTAACTATATTATTATTTTTATTTTACATGTCGATGCCATTCTCTCTCCCTCCCTCCCATCCTCCTTCTTACCCTCTCTCCCCCATCACATGCACCCTGACCACACTCCCCTCCCATCCTGCAACCCCCATTTCACATGTAGGACTATGCCACCTAGGTGGGGTCATGTAATTCTGTCAAGTCATTTGAAGTAGGGACTAGGACTTCTCTATTGTCTCTAGGTTAAGGGAGTATCCCTCCATGGGGGATGTGCCTACAAGGTCCTTTTGTGGACCAGGATTACATCCTGGTTCCACTGTCTGAGGTCCCTTAGACTGCTCATACCTTCTACATGAGAACGATATTCAGGGTGTCAGAGATAGTCCCGTGCTGGATTCCCAGCTGTCAGTCTGGAATGCCCAAAAGCTCCTCATTGTTCAGGTCAGCTGTCTCTGTGTGTGTTTCTGCCACCTTGTCCTGTCCTCTCTCTCTCTCTCTCTCTCTGCATCTGGATTCTAGTTTGACTCAGTGTTTAGTTATGGGTGTTTGCTTCTGTTTCCAACAGGTACTAGATGAGGGCTCCATGATGATGGATAAGTTAGTTGTCAGGGAAGGGCATTTATAGTAGCCTTTCCACTGCTGCTCAAATTGTTAGTTGGAGTCAGTCTTGTAGGTCAGAACCTTTCTTTAGGTTCAGTTTTCTCTTCAAACCAATAATGGCTCCCTTTTTTATGTTTTCTCTCTCTCTCTCTCTCTCTCTCTCTCTCTCTGTCACTTTTCTGTCTATTCCTACCCTGTTTCAATCTTCCTAGTTGCTTGTGCTTTCCTCTCCTCCCCTTCTCTTTCTCCTAGTTCTCCCTCTGAGACTAAATGCAGTTTGTATTTTGAGATGTCAATGAGCCTATGGAGATCAGGAAGTGAAATATAATAGTTTGAATGAGAATATCACCTATAGGTTCTGATATTTTAACAGAGAATCCCACATTTATGATACTCCTTAGGCAGATATGGACTTGTTGGTGGAAGTATGTCACTGAGGGTGGGCTTTGAAAATATAGGTACTTTAGCTTTACACAAATAACTACGGGTAACTAAATAATGCTGAGAGTATAAGAAACAGTCCTGCCTAGGGAATTACTACTAAGCTGGTCATAAAATACTTAATGGTTAGTCCTGAAAATACATGAATAAATAATGTTTTATAGACATAGAAGATTGTATGTATGTATTTAGGAACACATATGCATGAAAATATATTTATATAAGAATAATGAAAGAGGGGAAATGAATTTGAAAAACAGCAAAAAGGCTTATATAGGAACACTTGGAGGGAGGAAAGAGAAGAGGAAAATGATTCATTATATTATAATACCCTAAAATGAAATAAATACTTTAAAAATAAAATTTAAGCTCTGAACCTCTTTTCAGTTAGGTCTCTCTATTTTGTACTTTCAATTCAATATATGAACTCTCATCTTCCTGCTACTGCCCTCACAATAGGTACCTACTAGCACATTGTTCCTTATATTACAGAGCACTGTGAATTATAAATGTATAAGGAGTAAGTTTCTTCCGCCTGCTGCCTGGTCCTGTCCTGCCTCCACACCAGCCCCAATTATCACACAGAGACTCTGTATTTGATATAATGCTGTTGGCCAGTTACTTGTTTCTGATCGGCTACCTCTGTTTTAATTATTAACCCATTTCTATGTATTTCCACGTGGTCTTATCTTATTGGGGAGAGGCGGCATCTTGTCTCCCCATTCTCTCCATGTTGACTCCTCCTCACTAATTCTTCTTTCCTCTTGTCTCCTAGTACCACCTATCTTGCTTTGCTATTGGCCAACAGTGATTTATTCATTAACCAGTATGAGAAACATATTTACAAAATGACATCTCCCATCATTTCCTCTTTTCTGTCTAAATAAAAGAAGGGTTTTAACCTTAGCATAGCAAAATATATCACACAACAGTTATCAAATAAGGATCACAGTTAACAATATTTATTCCATTAACATTTAGCAAGATTTGAAGAAAATATTCCATCATCTGTCCTATCTTTGTGAGTATAAAATCCTATATGTAACTTATCTTTAATCCTAACTAAGGCAAACTATAACCATAACTATGTGTCTTCAACTCCTTCAAAGACAACAGAAGGATAGCATATAAACTCTAGAAATGACAGAGACAATTCACTGCCTGTTTAGTCACCCGAAGTTATTCTGTAATCTTCCATCTTCAGTCCATAGGCCATAGGGTGTCTGGCAGACTCTTCAGCTAAGCAGGAAACTTTAAACTGTCTTCTTGTATTGGCAGTTTGTCCTGCAGACTATCTGGCAGTCTCTTCCATGAAGCAGGAACTCTGTAGAAATGTCCATCTTGAATGAGAAGTCACTTTTCTTTGTGCCCTACATGTACAGTCTACACAGCACAAAGTCAAACAATCCAGACAAGAGCAGTATCCTGTTCAAATGACTAGACTTGCCATATTGGGAGCAAACTTCACAACTCCTTTCTTCAAGGTCCATCTTCCTTTCTTATGCAGGTGGTGATGCCACGAGCATTTATGTTACACTGTCAAGAAAAACCCTAAACCATTTTAAATGCCATATTATCTAGGTCTTTGAAAGTTTTGAAGAATACCTATTTATCTCAAATACATCTTAACTAACTTAACTAACTTAACTAACTTAACTATAAGATCTGACCATCCTAAGTACTATCTATAATCTGTATTGAATTATACATCTCTAGATGATTTATATAAACACAATACCTACAAAAGAGGAGAAATAAACATATCACAAAACTGACCTTAAATTGTATCAATAAATGATAATCCATTCCAAAGCAAAGTATCCATTTCTATACCATAATTGCCTTTTTACCTTTAAAAAGAATTGGCTGTGATCATTAACCATTTACAACCAACTTCACTTAAATGAAAACAAACACCTATAAACAATATTTGGGATTTAGCTGTCGTTCTTTCTAAACTGTTTCCTGCTGGTACAGGGGGCTCTCATGTAGGATGACCTGGTATGTTGTTTCAGGTGGTCTGGCTTGATCAAACCACATTAGTCTGGAAGGAATCCACAGCTTTTCATTTTCTGTGGAAACAAAAATAGAAATCCTTTCCCCAGTAACTTGCCCTTAGACTTAAATTTTTGAGTCAAAGCATTTTTAAAATATATAAATAGAATTGATCCAGCAGCATGTTTTAACAGTTGTTGTTAACTCAGCAGTCAAAAGATATAAAACAATATAATGCCATACAGTATACAGATTCTCTCTGAGCCTTTCATTTTTACATCACTTTATTACTCTCTCTTCTTTTATTTTTTCATTTTTTGAGACAGGGTTTCTCTGTGTAACTTTTATCTGTCCTGCAATTCACTCTGCATACCAGGTTTACTTTAAAACCACAGAGATCTGCTTGCCTCTGTCTCTTAAGTGCTGGGATTAAAAGCATGTGCCACTACACCCAGTTCCTATTTGTCTTTTTAAAACCATTTTATTTTTTTCCATGTCTACGTATATTTTAAAACACAATGTATACCTTTAGAGGTTTTTCTTAATATGAATCTGTCTTTACTATAAATCTTTATCTTTTTCTGGCCACTTGTCTTTTATCTGGTAAACAACAACATTGTTAAAATGAAACTCATAGCTGTGTCAGCCTTGGTTTAGAAAAGATGGCCGCAGCTATTTTACCATCAGCAACTGAGAACTGTTCTCATTGCCTTGGTCTGCATGCTGCTGGCTTGGAGATGTGGTCATTGCCATTGCAAGCTCTCGTACACACCAATAAATTGTTAGTAGTGCTTTTTAAAAGCCCTGTGGCTTTTTGCTGCTTATGCTTAGTCAGGAACCTTCCCTTAAAGGAGCCATGCGAATATCTGCTTCTCTCTCGCAATGCAGAGTTGCAGAGTTCAACCAAGAAAAATGCTGCTACCAAGAAACCTTGCTTGTCTCTGTTCTTTTGTTTCAAAAACCCTTTTTAGAGCTATTGTAAATTTTAAGTGGAAGTTCTTATTAGCCACATTGGGCGCCATTTGTAGGAGTATGGTTTTTCCACCCTCCACTTGGTCTTGTCCTGCCACTGTGCCTGCACCAATTAACACACCTAGACTCTGATTTTGATACAATGCTATTGGCCAGGTGCTAGTTTCTAATAAGCTAGCTCTGTCTTAATTATTAACCCATTTCCGTGTATTTCCACGTGTTCTTACCAAGAGCTGAGGAATGGCAGTTCTGTTCTCTCCAGGCTCTCCATCCTGAATCTCCCTTACTACTTCCTCTTTCCTTCTTGTCTCCTAGTCCCGCCTATCTTGCTTTCCTATTGGCCAACAGTGCTTTATTCATTAAACCAGTATGAGAAACTTATAAAGAATGACATCTCCCATCATTGTTGAATTCCAATTTTAAAGCATGGTGGTCAGCTAAGGTACAGAGGACTATTCCTATTCTCTTGTATCTGTTGAGGTTTGTTATGCCACCTAGTATGTGGTCGATTTCTGAGAAGGTTCCATGTGGAGTAGAGAAGTTATATTCTTTTGTGTTTGGATGGAATGTTCTATAGATACCTGTTAACTCCAGTTGAGACATAACTTCTGTTAGTTCTTTTGTTTCTTTGTTGAGTTTCTGTTTTATGGTCCAGTTTAGTGTTGAGAGTGGTGTATTGAAGGCACCCACTATAAGTGTGTGAGGTTTTATGAAATTTGAGTTTATTTAACTTGTTTGTTTATTTATTAATAAACTCATTGAGTTTATTTAACGAATGTGGGTGCCTGTATTAGGGGCTTAGATGTTCAGAACTGAGAATTTGTGTTTATGGATTTCTCCTACGATGAATACGAAATGACCGTCTTCATCTCTTTTTTATTAATTTTGGTTTGAAATCTAACTTGTTAGATATTAGGATAGCCACATCTGCTTGCTTCATGGTTCCATTTGATTTGAAAATCTTTTCCCAACCCTTTATCCTAAGGTAATGTCTAACCCTGCAGAGATAGGCAGATCTTTGGGATGGGCCCTGGACTCCAGCAGTAGACTGGAGGTGGTGTCCAAGACCAAGCAGGTGGAAATTAACGGTGGTCCTGCATGCACAGATTTAAAAAAAGCATTACTAACAATTTATTGGTGTGTATAAGAGGTGGCAGGGGCACTGTCCACATCTGCAACCCTGCAACATGTTGCTGGATGGCAGCGCAGACAAAGGCAGTGACCACAGCTCTCAGTGCCAGAGGTAAAATAGCCACCGCCATCTTTGATAAACTGCAGCAGAAACAGCTATGACTTTCATTTTAGCAGTGTTGTTGTTTACCAGATAAAAGACTCATGGCCAGAAAAAGATAAACATTTACAGTAAGGCAGATTCATATTAAGAAAAACCTCTAAAGGTTTACAGTGTGTTTTAAAATATACGTAGTCATGGGAGAGGAAAAGAATAAAATGGTTTTAAAAAGACAAATAGGAACTGGGTGTAGTGGCACACGCCTTTAATCCCAGTAATTGGGAGACAGAGGCAAGCAGATCTCTTGTGATTTCAAATAAAACCTGGTATGCAGAGTGAATTGCAGGACATATAAAAGTTACACAGAGAAACTCTGTCTCAAAAATAAAAAAAATAAAAGAAGAGAGAGAGAGTAATAATAAAGCGATGTAAAAATGAAAGGCTCAGAGGGAATCTGTATACTGTATGGCATTATATTGTCTTTATATCTTTTGACTGCTGAGGAAACAACAACTATTAAAACACATGCTGGTGGATCAATTCAATTTATATATTTTAAAAATGCTTTGACTCAAAAATTTAAGTCTACGGGCAAGTTACTGGGGAAAAGGATTTATATTTTTGTTTCCATAGAAAATGTAAAGCTGTGGATTCCTTCCAGACTAATGTGCTTTGAGCAAGCCAGACCCCCTGAAACAGAGTACCAGGTGATCCTACATTCAAAACAACTGGACAAAGCAGTCTTCAGACTACAGCCAGGATATCTGCATCCTCTTAGGATCCCCATGACAGCTCCCCCTATCAGCAGGATGTAGGTTGGAAAGAACAATGCCCAAATTCCCAAATATTGTTTATAAATGTTTGTTTTCATTTAAATGGACTTGGTTATAAATGGTTAATGATCACAACCAATATCCTTTTAAAGGTAAAAAGGAATTATGGAATAGATATGAATACTTTGTTTTGGAATGGACTTTCATGTATTGATACAATTTAAGGTCAATGTTGTAATATGTATATTTCTCTTCTTGTTTATGTATTGTGTTTATATAGCTCATTTAAAAATGTAATGTATAATTTAGTACAGACTTTACATAGTTACCTATAATAGTCAAAACTTAAAGCTAGGTGAGTTAAGATTTCTAAACATACACACATGTATTTGAGATGGATAGGCATTCTTCAAACCTACCAAAGACCTACAGAATATGGCATTTTAAATGGTTTAGTGTTTTTCTTGAAAATGAGACATAAATGTTCCTGGCAACACCACCCGAACCAGAAAGGAAGAAACGCATTATGAAGTTACTTCCAATATGGCAAGACAAGCCATTTTGACAAGGTACTGCTTTGTCTGGAGTGTTTGACTTTATGATGTATAAATTGGACATGCAGGACCCACAGAAAAGTGACTGCTGATTCAAGATGGACATTGCTACAGAGTTCCTGCTTCATGGAAGAATCTGCCAGACAGTCTGCAGAACACAGAGAAAAATGACTGACAAGCTGCCAATAAAAGAAGACAGTTTAAAGTTTCCTGCTTTGCTGAAGAGTCTGCCAGAAACACTATGGCCTATGGGCTGAAGATGGAAGATTACAACAGAATTTCGGGTGGCCAGGCAGTGAGTTGTCTCTATCATTTCTAGAGTTTATATACTATCCTTCTGTGGTCTTTGAGGGAGTTGAAGACAGATAGTTATGGTTATAGTTTTCTTAGTATTAAAGATAAGTTACTTAGACATTAGACACAAAGATAGGATAGATGATGGAATATTTTCTTCAAATCTTGCTAAATGTTAATGGACTAAATATTGTTAACTGTGATTCTTATTTGATAACTGTTGTGTTATATTTTGCTATGTTAAGGTTAAAACCCTTCTTTTTATTTAGACAGAAAAGAGGAGATGATGGGAGATGTCATTCTGTAAACATGTTTCTCTTATTTGTTAATAAATAAAGCACTGTTGGCCAATAGGAAAACAAGATAGGCGGGACTAGGAGCAAGGATGAGAGAGGAAGGAGGAAGGAGAGCCAGGATGGAGAATATGGAGAGAATAGAACCGCCAGCCGCATCTCGCTGGTAATACCACGTGGAAATAAATAGAAATGGGTTAATAATTAAGACAGAAACTAGCACCTGCCCTGCAAAGTCATGGAAACTGAACAATGTGCAATTGCACCACACCTGGGTCAAAGAACCAATACAGAAAGAAATTAAGGACTTTCTAATATTCAACGAGTATGAGGACACAACATACCTGAACTTATGGGACACTTTGAAAGCAATGCTACTAGGGAAGTTCAATGCAATAAATGCCCATATGAAGAAAACAGAGGATAGTCACATAAGAGAATTAACAGCACAACTGAAAGCTTTAGAACAGAGAAAAACAAACTTAACCCATAGGAGTAGACTCAAGGAAATAATCAACTTGAGGGTTGAAATCAACAAAATAGAAATCAGGAAAACAATACAAAAAAATCAACGAAACGAAGAGTTGGTTTTTTAAGAGGATCAACAAGATAGACAAACCTTTATCCAAATTAATGAAAAAGCAGAGAGAGAACATGCAAATTAACAAAATCATAAACGAAAAGGGGAACATAACAACAGACACAGAGGAAATCCAGACAATTTTCAGGTCATACTTTGAAAATCTGTATTCCACAAATATTGAAAATTCAAAGGAAATGGACCAATTTCTGGATAACTATCACTTACCAAAATTAAATCAAGAACAGACAAACAACCTAAATAGACCTATAACCTGCAATGAAATAGAAGCAGTCATCGAAAGCCTTCCAACCAAAAAAAAAAAAAAAATCAGGTCCAGATGGATTCAGTGCAGAATTTTACCAGACATTCAAGGAAGAACTAATATCACTACTCCTCCAACTCTTCCACAAAATAGAAACAGGAGGTTCATTGCCAAACTATTTTTATGAGGCCACATTAATCTTGGTACCCAAGCCTCACAAAGACACAACTAAGAAAGAAAACTACAGACCAATATCCCTGATGAACATCGATGCAAAAATACTCAATAAAATACTGGCAAACCGAATTCAAGAATACATCAGAGAAATCATCCACCATGACCAAGTAGGCTTCATCCATGTATTGCAGGGATGGTTTAACATAAGGAAATCTATCCACATGATCCACAATATAAAAAACTGAAAGAGAAAACCCATATGATTATCTCCCTAGATGCTGAAAAAGCCTTTGAAAAAATTCAACACCCTTTCATGATAAAGGTTTTGGAGAGGTCAGGGATAACAGGAACATAACTAAACATAATAAGAGCAATATACAGAAAACCAAATGCCAACATCAAAATGAATGGAGAGAAACTTAAGCCAATTCCTCTAAAATCAGGAAAAAGACAAAGCTGCCCTCTCTCTCCATATCACTTCAATATCGTACTAGAAGTACTAGCTAAAGCTATAAGACAACAAAAGGAGATCAAGGGGATCCAAATTGGAAAGGAAGAAGTCAATCTATCTATATTTACAGATGAAATGATAGTTTAAATAAGCGATCCAATGAACTCTACCAGGGAACTCCTACAGCTGATAAACACCTTCAGGAAACTAGCAGGATACAAGATAAACACAAAAAAATCAGTAGCCCTACTTTTTTCAGACGACGAAGAGGCAGAGAAAGAAATCAGAGAAACATCACCCTTTACAATAGCCACAAGCAACATAAAGTATCTTGGTGTAACACTTACCAAACAAGTAAAAGATCTATATAATAAGAACTTTGTGGCTATAAGGGAAGAAATTAAAGAAGACACCAGAAATTTGAAAGATCTCCCATGCTCTTGGATAGGTAGAATAAACATATTAAAAATGGCAAACATTCCAAAGCAATCTACAGATTCAATGCAATCCGCATTAAAATCCTACCACAATTCTTCACTGACCTTGAACAGATAATAATCAACTTTATATGAAAAAACAAAAGACCCAGGATAGCCTAAACAACCCTATATAAGAAAAGACCTTCAGGAGGCATTAACATTCCTGACTTTAAGCTCTACTACAGAGCTATAGTTCTGAAAACAGCCTGGTATTGGCACAAAAATAGACAGATAGACCAAAGGAATCGAATTGAAAATCCTGATATGAAGCCACACACATATGAGCACCTGATTTTCGACAAAACAACTAAAATTATACATTACGGTGAAGACAACATCTTCAACAATTGATACTGGCAAAATTGGATGAGGGTATGTAGAAGACTGCAGATAGACCCATGTCTGTTGCCATGCACAAAACTCAAGTCCAAATGGATCAAAGACCTCAACATCAATCTAGCCACATTGACCCTCTTAGAAGACAAAGTAGGAGGTACCCTTGAACAAATTGGTATAGGAGACTGCTTCGTGAACATAACTCCAGGGGTACAGACACTGAGAGCAACAATTAATAAATGGGACCTCTTCAAACGTAGAAGCTTCTGTAAGGCAAAGGACACAGTGGACAAGACCAAACGACAGCCCACAGACTGGGAAAAGATGTTCACCAATTCTATATCTGACAAAGGGCTGATCTACAAAATATACAAAGAACTCAAGAAACTAGTTAACAAAACACCAAATAACCCTATTAAAAATGGGGTACACAACTGAAGAAAGAATTCTCAATAGAGGAAATCAAAAAGGCTGAAAGACCCTTAAGAAAGTGCTCCACATCTTTAGCTATCAGGGAAATGCAAATGAAAACAACTTTGAGATACCATCTTACTCCTTCAAGAATGGCTAAAATTAGAAACACCAATGATTACTCATGTTGAAGAGGATGTGGAGAATGGTGAACACTCCTCCACTGCTGATGGGAGAGCAAACTCGTACAGCCATTTTTGAGATCAGTATGGTGGTTCCTCAGGAAAATGGGAATTAGTTTACCACTGGAGGCAGCAATCCCCCTCTTACGCACATACCCAAAGGATCCATATCCATGCAACTATGTTCATAGCAGCACTATTTGTAATAGCATGAACCTGGAATCAACCTAGATGCCCCTCAATTGAAGAATGGATAATGAAGATGTGCCACATCTACACAATGGAATACTACTCTGAAATAATAATAATAATAATAATAATAATAATAATAATGGTATCTTGAAATTCACAGGTAAGTGGATGGCACTTGAAGAAACCATCCTGAAAGAGGTAACCCAGTAAAAAAAAAGAGGAACATAGTATGTAGTCACTCATATATGGATTTTAGACCTAGATCAAAGGATCACCAGCCTATAATTCACACCACCAGAGGAACTAGGATACAAGGTGTATTCTAAGAGATTCATATAAAGTCCCTCACAGAACCTGAAAGGGACAAGTCCCCAAGAGCACAGGGGAAGTGGGGGGGCAGCAAATTGAGAGAGAAGTAGGAGAAAATGAGGGGGAAGAAAGGAAAACACATATGACTAGGAAGATTGAGCCTGGTTAGGAAGAGAAGACAGGAAAGAGAGAGAAAGAGAGAGAGAGAGAGAGAGAGAGAGAGAGAGAGAGAGAGAGAGAGAGAAGATAAAAGAAGGAGCCAATATTGGTTTGAAGATAAAATTGAACGCAAAGAAATGTCTAGAGAACCACGAGACTGCTGCCAAGGAACAATTTGAGCTTTCATGGAAAGGCTACCATAAAAACCCTTCCAGGGATCAACAACAAACTTATTCATGGTACCCTCCTCTAATACCTGATGTAAGCAGGTACCCATAATAAACACTGAGTCGAAGTAGAACCCAGATGCAGATGGAGAGGGCAATACCAGGTGGCAGAAACACATAGAGACATCTTACCTGAACAAGGAGGAGCTAACGGGCCCACAGACTGATATCTGGGAAACTAGCATGGAACCTACTCAGGTCCCCCTGAATATCAATCTCAGCCAGAAGTACTGAGCTGTCTAAGGGACCTCAGACTGTGGATCCAGGATGCATCCCTGGTACACAAAAGGACTTTGCGAACACATCCCCCATGGAGGGATAACTGCCTTAACCTAGAGACAGTAGAGAAGCCCTAGTCCCTATTTCCCATTACCTTTCAGATCTATATGACCCCAACTGGATTGTATTACACTACCTATGGAATTGGGGTTGTGGGTTGGGAAAGGAGGATGGCTAGGGTGCATGTGAGAGGGCAGAGAGGGAGAAAGGGAGGAAGGGAGCGAGGAAAGGAGGGAGGGAGAGGGAACTGGGATTGACGTGTAAAATGATAAATTGAAGAAAAAAAAATGCTTTGACTCCAAAATTTAAGTTCAAGGACAAGTTACTGGGGAAAAGGATTTCTATTTTTGTTTCAACAGGATATGAAAAACTGTGGATTCCTTCCAGACTAATGTGGTTTGATCAAGCCAGTCCACCTGAAACAGAATACTTGGTCATCCTACATTCAAAACAGCTGGACAAAGCAGCCTTGCAAACTGCAGCTAGTATTTCTGTACCTTCTTAGAATCCCCATGACAGTGCCCCTTACCAGCAGGAAGTAGTTTGGAAAGAATGATGCCCAAATTCCCAAATATTGTTTATCAATATTTGTTTTCATTTAAATGGACTTGGTTATATTAAAAGAAAAAAAAATGTGAGAGGGCAGAGAGCATAAAAGTAAGGGAGGAAGGGAGGGAGGGAGGGTGGAGAGGGAACTGGATTGACACGTAAAACAATAAATTAAATAAAAAAAGAAGTGTGAAATGATATAAAATAAATTAAGAAATAAATAAAGTAAAATGCACACACACAATAATAAATATCTGGTTGTCTCTTGCAAATCAGAGTTTAACCGAGAAAAAGGCTGCTATCAAGAAACCTTGCTTGTCTCTGTTCTTTTTATATAAAACCATTTTTTAAGGTTTTTTTTTTTTAAATTTTAAGTTTTAGTTCTTATTAACCATGTGGGCGCCAGATGTAAGGTTTTTCGTCCCACAGCTACTCTTGTACTGCCGTGCCAGCCCCAATTATCACACAGAGCCTCTGTATTTGATATAATGCTGTTTGCCAGTTACTACTTTCTTATTGGCTAGCTCTGTTTTAATTATTAACCCATTTCTATGTATTTCCATGTGGTCTTATCTTACCGGGGAGAGGCAGTGGTGTCTAGTCTCCCCAGTCTCACCATGTTGACTCCTCCTCACTACTTTCTGTTTCCTCCTGGTCTCTTAGTCCCACATATCTTCCTTTCCTATTGGCCAACAGTGCTTCATTCATTAACCAGTATGAGAAACATTTACAGAATGACATCTCCCAGTATAAACCAAAGCAAACTGTTGTTTTGTAAGTCACCTCACTCATGGTTTTTTATCATCACAAGAGGAAAATAAGTAACAATGTCAGTCTAATACTAATAGCTATAGACTTTGAATTTACAGCTGAATCAGTATTATTGAGGAATGGGTATCTCCATATGAAATTTAAGTTTCATATTTAATGGGATATCCATCAGACATTGATGGAGTCTGAAATCAGAGAAAAGCTTCAGGCACGAGAGAATCACTTTGCATTCATCAATGGCAGCAGAGGACTCTCTTAACTACTCCCCATTTCTTTCTAGATATTTAGTAGACTACTAGTTTTACGGGGTTAGAATTTTATCTAAGGAATTCTATTGGTGATTTATGACTTTTAAATATGTGTTCAGAATATAAAGATATGAATGATTTTACTTAATATTTTTCTTATATAATTTTCATTGGTATATTTGAGTGAATAGATTAAATAGTTTTTTTCTTTTGTTTTATAGTTTTCTTGATTATAGCAACCCATGCTAGTTATTTATTTTGCAGTTTTGCCCAAAACCTCTCATAAAGAGGATTTAACTTTTTTAGATAATGTGTGTATTTGCATTACTGTGTATAGGAATATGAATATATAAGTGACCACCTGCAGAAGCCATAAGACTGCTATAAATCTCCTGGAGCTGGGATTCCAGGTGGCTGTGAGCTGTAACACTACTGCTAGTGTCTCTAATGTCTCTGAACTAGTGTCTCTAGTGTCTCAACTCCTCTTAAAGGCTGAGGTATCTCTCCAGCCTTTTCAGATTTGTAAACTTTTTTTAGCTTGTGTCATCCATTAATATAATTTTTTGTTCATATTTTCTATTTTGGCTGTCTTCTGAAAGAAAAATGAGAAATTAAAATCATTCCTAAATAGTGCAGTGTGAAATGCTTATGAATATGTTAATTACACCTTAAATATTATATATTTTTCCTGTGTCCTTTAATTATGCTGGGTTATATCCCATCCCTTAGCTTATTGGCTTCACATTAAATTCTCATTATGGTTGACAAACTTCCCATGATGTTACTACTCTAGTTGGCAGTATGAATCTGGAAAAGCAGGGCATTAAAAATGAGGTAGACTAAATTCTCATGTAATAGCCATCTTTATTCAGAGCATCAGACAATTTATACTCATAGGGTTACATGAGGTCACCTGAGTAAAATAGATGATCATAAGTACAAGCCGCATGTGTCAAAAAGCATGTTTTTTTCTTAAACGAATGTAAACAAATAACAATAACCAGTTGTAATGGATGAAGTAAACTCACTCCTATCTGGTATACCTGTGAGAGGTACAAAAACATATTCCAAAAACAATTACATGTCTTTGAAAAAACTGGGGTCACAAGACACTTATCTTGTTTGTTTTCTTATATGTTCTCAAAACTCTCACATTATTTCACTCTTGGACTATGTTCTGACACCATGTGAAAGCAGAAGCTTAGCTGGTCTGCTTTGGACACTAGTTGGGTGGGAAATGTTTGCCAAATCACCAGCTGTATCACAATTATCTAAAATTTTCTAGCCTGAGATCCCCAAACATCCCTCAGCTGGTGTTTGTCTCCTCCCATCTCATTCATTCTCCTTCCAGCAACAAGCATCTTGCCAGGCACGTTCTTCTCATAGCAATGACACAAACTTAGGAGATAGACCAGTTTTGCAGATCCCTTAAATGAAACTACTGGAGTTGGGTCCTAATGAAAACAGCCATTCTCAAGATAATTCTAAGACAAGAGATGGTACTCAGAGAAAAGTGTCCAACCACAGGGAAAGAGTACTGGAAATTTACAGAGACATTTCAAAACTGAAATCATTAACTCTACAGAGGTTCTACATTATGCTCCTTTATTCTTCTGATTTGTTCTCGTACTTTATGCTCAGCAACTGGTTGTTTTCTTCATTAGATATTGTGTTATCATGGTATATCAGAAGAACCCTTAGTATGTGTCTTTCTACAGTGTCAAAAGTTTTTGAGTAAAAATAACAAATTGTTTTTCTTAATAGGAATATTTTGCCATATACTTAAGCTACCTTAGTGGCCTGGCAGAGGTGAATGAAATTCCTTTTATTCCAATCTTAATTACTATTATTAATTCTCATATTACTTATCAGAAAGTAAGTGCTTAATTTATCAGATGACAGAGCTTCTGGGTCCACTCAAAGGCTGCAGTGACACTTTTTCCTCAAAATGGGGACAAAAATTGCCTTAAATACAACCTCCTAGTGTGTCAATAGCACACTGAAGAAATCTTAGAGAAGGTCACCAAAATCATGAGTGACACATTAAGGAATGAAAATAGACACTTATTCCAGGAATGAGCTGAGTGAACATAAATTTGAAGTTTCCTCTTCTCTCCCTGTGTGGTGTGTGACTTTTGCTTGTGTGTGTTTGTGCTTGTGCGTGCATGTGTGTGTGTGTGTGTGTGTGTGTGTGTGTGTGTGTGAGAGAGAGAGAGAACTACCACCCTAACCTATTTCTAAAAATG
Organism: Phodopus roborovskii; assembly: GCF_943737965.1. NCBI lineage: Eukaryota > Metazoa > Chordata > Mammalia > Rodentia > Cricetidae > Phodopus > Phodopus roborovskii. The sequence goes on from NW_026126410.1 coordinate 28,868,925, forward strand.
GGTATTGCTCAGTAGTTAATGACAAGAAAATAAACCATGGTAAAGGATGAATTCTTTATAGAGTTTTGCCATGAAATAGGTACTATAGTGATCATAAATGACCCAGAATAGCATTCAAAACCACAGACATTGTTATTAATCCATTTCAACCTTTACAGGATATGTTTGTTTAAAGTTGCTTTCTATATGTTTATAAGTTTCACCAAATGATACTACAACAACAACAAAACAACACATACAGACACCACACTCCATAACCCTCATATAGTATTCTACATCAGGTACACACAGTAGTGTATGACTTAAGATTAAAACTGTAACTTAGGTTGTGTAAATATACTTAGGTTATGTAAATATGCTTAAGTTATGTTAATAATCATAAATACCTCAAAGCATAATATTAATTTTATAATAAAGACTAGGAAAAAGATCAGTTTCTTTGAAACAAGAGACAATTTTAAAAATGTATCCCCACATTCTAGGGAAATGCAAAGCCTAAAATCCATTATTCTATAAAATATTTAATATGTAGAGCAGTGCATAGCTTGATCTCTACATATGTGGGATTAGTTTTTCCTCAACTAGAAATTGAATATAAGTATTCTAATAGTGAGTTGCAAATGTCTTACACTAAATTAATAAATTAATATGGTGGGCTCTTTGGAGTGAATTCAATTTAGGAGTTATGCCTACTGAATTCTCACTAAATAGAAAAAATTCAATTTTGAGAAAAGAAATCAAGTACAGAGTTACAAAGGCTTGGGAGATTTCCACATTTACACTAGCCACTACTGACTTGATGCTAAAATGTACAAATCACTTCCTTTTTATATATGTTTATATACAATATTTGGGGTCAGATTAGATTTTTCCTCTTTAACCAGCCAATGATGTATGTAAACTAAAGTATGTGTGGTACGTGTCATGTTAGGTACTGTCACTGTATGTGTGTCTGTGTGTGTGTATGTGTGTGTGTTATGTGTGTGTGTGTGTGAAAATGTGATAAAATATGTGCAAACTTAGTGATTACTTTGATACTACATGCTATAACTTAGGAATGCACAGCCAATAATAAAAATACAAATGTTTATTAATGAACCTTACATGAAAAGTTCATCTATGTCTACCAAAATACAATCATAAAGATTGTAGCATTCACCATCCTTAATATAATTTATTGTGTATTAAGAGACAAACATTTGAATAATTATGTTCTTCTCTAATTATCATCATAATAATAATTTTCCTAGATGTCATGTTTAAATGGCTTAATAATGTATTTATAGTTTTAGTTGCTTATACATAATTTTAAAGTGTATTTTCCAACCCTAACAAAATATGGTAGATTTATTCTGCTTTGAACTATTTACTAATGTCTCTGAGGCACAGTTAAAGATGTACAATGGGCAATAGATGTATAAATGATTTGTTTACATTATGCTATATAAATAATTTGTTTGCTTAATGACTTGTAAATGATTTGTATATTATGGTAGCTCACACACTTGTCATCATCATATTACTATACTAAGCAAGCTCTGTATGATCTGGTTTTATAAGTTCTCCTGTAAGGAGTAAGGTTTTTTCTGCCTGCTGCCTGGTCTTGTTCCGCTGCCACACCAGCCCCAAATAATACACAGAGACTCTGTATTTGATACAATGCTGTTGGCCTGGTTACTTGTGTCTTTTCTGCTAGATCTGTCTTAATTATTAGCCCATTTCTATGTATTTCCACGTGGTCTTATCAAGGAGAGGCAGCTGGCTGTTCTACTTTCTCCAGACTCTCCATCTTGACCCCTCCTTTCTACTTCCTCTTTCCTCCTTTTCACCTAGTCCCTCCTATCTCCTTTCCTATTGGCCAACAGTGCTTTATTCATTAAGCAGCATGAGAAGCATTTACAGAATGACATCTCCCATCATTCTCCAAATCAAATAAAGGTCCCAATATTTTTATATTAATACCACTTATATTATTATCTTATCACATTTGTAGTGCCATTTCTCAATTAATAAATTTTTGAACAAAATGATGATTTGTTATCAGTATAAATTAAGACAGAAGACATATCCATACTCTACGAAGATGAAAAGATGGGCTTTTCCAATCAGATCTATTAATTAAATCATAAAATATCCTAAATTAAATCCTAAAACATCATTCACTGAGGCATTTACTGGCATTGTTATGATGCCAGGACTTTATTCTATATTTTTTACACCAGTGTATAGTTTTGAAATAAAATTTTCCACAGATGGAAATTCTGAAATTTTCTAGTTTTACAATTCTGGGATTAAATACGATGTGTACATATATATATATATATATATATATATATATATATATATTATATAGTAGGTTTTATATTAAATACTTATGTTTTAACTAACTTTCAAATTTACCACACCTAAATTACTGTTAACTCGGTAGGTAAAAAACTGGAATTACTCAATCTTAAGTGATGAGACCTGTTAGTTACGAATTTATTTCTTTCCTTGCTCTTACCAATTTGAAATCATTTCTCCTAAATTGATGTTTGAGTGAATAAATATTCTATTTTAATGTCTTCAGGAAAGCCTGAGTGTAGGCCTGCGGTGGCTCTGCCACATTCGTCAGGCTTCCTCCAACTTGTCATAACTGAGAGTCAGTCAACTCTGAAGCACACTCGTGTAGTTTTTGATAAGATGTGTTGCTCTGTAGGAGGAAATTATCTTAGAAGTTCAAATTGCTTTGATAGAGCCCCAGTCAATGCCTGGAGGAAGTTCACAAATGGCAGAAATGATCATCAAAGTTAGCAAGGGTCAAAAGAGCAGCAGCTTTTGCAATTCACATCCAGAATTTATGTCATTCTGATGTTAAATTTCATATAAAAGTCACAGGAGACTAGATTAAATGCAATCAGGACAAAATGGAATATACAGAGTATCATGCCAAGAGAGACAGCAAAAGGAATTATTTCAATGTTACTTCCTTCTCCTTTTATTTGTAATATATGTGCAAAATAAGTGTTCAGCATGAATCTTCATCAACACTGTCAACTTTTCTGTAAACACTCCAGCATAATTAACATGGGTTTATAACTTGTCAATGGATGATTCAATCTATCACTGTGTATTTTATCTATATTTACTAATGTATTTATATTGCTTTTGTATTTCAAAAAATTTTTAATTATCTGATATTTGTATTATAAAATCTTATTGTCTTTCTGTTTTTAATCTATATTTTAAAATGTCTTATAATATTAATATAAAAGGTGAAGTTATTTGTATTGTTATGTAGTTTTCTGTAATTTTAACCCAGATTCATCATTCATGTTTCTATGATCCATTATTTGATGTTTATGAATAATTACAGGAAATATTCACCAGGTCTATTGAACCTACAGTCTCCCTTTTCACCTCACTGTTCCTTCCTAATAGAGCTGGTGTGAGACTATTTCAATATTTTGTTTGTGGGCTACCATATTAACATTTTTTTTCTTTTTTCTTTTTCTTTTGTTTTGTTTTGCTTTTTGTTTTCAGGACAGAGTTTCTTTGTATGGCTTTGGAGCCTGTCCTGGAACTCACTCTGTAGACCAGGCTGGAATTGACCTCACAGAGATCTGCCTGCCTCTGCTTCCCGAGTGCTGATATTAAAGGTGTGTGCTACCAACACTCTGCTGATATAAAATGGATATAATTTAGAATGTAGATGCAATATTATACAAACATTAAACAAGCAATTATCTAAAATATTTTTAATATCCAAACATATTCTGGCAGGAAATAATACTTGAACACAGCTAGAAATAAATGAAGACCACATTTTTAGGCAATGATAAGTTGTAGAAATAGAAACCCTGCCAATAGCTACTGTCAATATTGACACATACAAAGGAAGGCTTTTTACTATCTAAAGTTTTATCTCTGAAGCAATATATATAACAGGAACAGATAGGAATAGGACCATAAAGCACCCCATAATTAAGTGTATCTCAAAGAGAATAGTTCATTAAAGCAGCCAGGAAATTATACAAGTTGTCTTGTGCATAATATCCACACTATATAATACTTAAAGTTCACTAGAATGCCACTATATATTATGGGAACTTGAAAATAAATATCTATAAAATAGTCAAGGAAATGAACAATGAAGACATTATGTAAAGTACATTTATTAGTAGTATTATTATTTTTTATTTTACATGTCAATCCCAATTCCCTCTCCCTCCCTCCCAGCTTCCCTCCTTCTTACCCTCTCTTTTCCCTCATATGCACCCTGACCACACTCCCCTCCAATCCCCCACCCCCATTCCACATGTAGGGCTATGCTATCCAGGTGGCATCATGTAAATCTGTCAAGTCATTTGAAGTAGGGACTAGGATTCTCTCCTGTCTCTAGGTCAAGGGAATATCCCTCCATGGGGGATGTGTCCACAAGGTCCTTTTGTGCACTAAGAGTACATCCTGGTTCCACAGTCTGAGGTCCCTTAGACTGCTCAGTTCTTCTAGCTGAGACCCATATTCAGGGGGTCTGGGTCAGTCCCATGCTGGATTCCCAGCTGTCAGTCTGGGGTGCCCATTAGCTCCTCCTTGTTCAGGTCAGCTGTATTTACGTATTTCTGCAACCTGGTCTTGTCTTCTCTCCCTGCATCTGGATTCTAGTTCGACTCAGTGTTTAGTTATGGGTGTTTGCTTCTGTTTCCAACAGGTACTAGATGAGGGCTCAATGATGGTGGATAAGTTAGTTGTTGATCTCACTATCAGAGAAGGGCATTTATGGTAGCCTTTCCAGTGTTGCTCAAATTGTTAGTTGGAGTCAGTCTTGTAGGTCTCTAGACCTTTCTTTAGGTTCAGTTTTCTCTTCAAACCAATAATGGCTCCTTCTTTTATGTTCTCTCTCTTTCTCTCTCTCTCTCTCTCTCTCTCTCTCTCTCTCTCTCTCTCTCTCTCTCACTCACTCACTTTTCTGTCTTCTAATTCTACCCTGACTCAATCTTCCTAGTCACACATGATTTCCTCTCCACCCCTTCTCTTTCTCCTAGTTCTCTCTCCATTCACTGCCCCCTCTTTCCTTGTGCTCTGAGGGACTTTTCCCTTTCACTTTATATTAATCTCTTATAATACACCATGTATCCTAGTTCCTCCATTGGTGTGAATTATAGGCTGGTGATCCTTTGCTCTAGGTCTAAAATCCATATATGAGTGAGTACATACCATGTTCCCCTTTTTGTAACTGGGTTATGAAATAGAACCTGTTAATATATTTGTTAGAAATCCTTTTTGAATGAATGCAAAAAAAAAACATGGCAAGCTTGTTGGTTTTTATGAAGTTATAGTTTTATGAAATGAGCCATTCTCAAACATGAACACACACAATGGGTAACATATGCAATAACTGATGTCAATGATGCCAAATTATTATGGAAACTGCATGAGTAAATCTTACCTGTCAATTTTGAGATGTTTGAAATTCATTGAAACAGCATAAGCCATGATATTAAACACTTTAATCCAATTACAGAAGACAGGAAATAAAATAAAACATGCAAAGAAAAGATCAGTAATATCAATAATTTATACTTTTACTTAGCAGTTTTATCACAATTCATGTTTATATTTGACTAATGAGCAAAGGGGAGGGAGATACTAGGAACCAGAGGCTGGACAGCCAAAGATCCAGGATAGAAACAAACATGACTGTAAAAAATTCACTGAAATGATTACTAGTGATATTGTGCTATCGTCTTGTACTTATTTTTTCTGTTGGTTTGTTTTGTCGTACTCATACTTGTTTGTTTTTATTTTATATTATTATTTTGGATGCCTTTGTGCTGTGTTTGTTCCTTTTCTCCTTATGAGAGAATGCTCATACACAGTGGCAAAGTATAAAATGCAGTAGAGTTTTTTTTTTTTTTTTTTTTTTTTTTTTTTTTTTTTACGAAATTTATTATCTTATTCTGTCCCTTTAGTTGTGATAAAATAGTTTGAAAAAAAATAAAAAGGTTTATTCAATTTACAGTTCCAACTTATAGTCTGTCACAGAGAAGAAGTCACAGTGGGAGAAATTTAAGAGAGCTGGTCAAATTACATTCATAGAAAAGCAAAAGGAGGGAGATATGTGAATGTTTGTGATCAGCTGTGTCCCTTAATTTTATTAATTCTAGGGCCAAATACTCAGACATTCCATGTGCAATTTAGATAGGACATCTATCCATTGTGGAGCCCCCATCTACAATATAACTCCTGCTCTTAATGCTCACTCTCTATGGAAGAGTTGGTGAAAAAATTTTAAGAGCCAGAGAATAAGAGAGATTCCTAGGAGACTCTGTCTCCTAGTAATCTTGGAAGGTATACACATAAAGTATCAATTACATAGCTGCCCAGCCATGAACTTAACAAGAATAAAAAAAAAAAAAAGGATATGCCAAAGTGGATGAGGCAAAGATCACATGGTATGAACCCTAACAAAGAACTATAGACAAATTAGGAACTCTGAGAGTGTGGCAAATAGTCTTCCCAAGGGAAAAACACCAAGTAATCATTGATTAACAAATGATCAGACATGAAAATGTATAAATAATTAACATTATGCACACTGTTGAGATTATATTTGGGAATATATTTGCATGTTTTATGAGTGTATGCATATCACAACAATTAATGAAAAAGGGGGCCATACATTTGAAAGAGTAGTATACAGAATGGCTTAGATGCAGATGAGAGCAGGTGGAAATGAGATTATTATAGTAAAATATAAAAAGAATATATATTTATTTATAGTTAAAATTTGAGAGGTGTTCAATAACCCAAAATCCAGGAGATGTAAAATTCTGTTAACAATTTATACTGAGTATCACAGACACAATGATAAGACTTTCTAGAAAAGACAAGACACACACTGGGGGGAGAAGGAAAGGATCCGCTAGGCTTGTTGTTGGTGAACAGATGAAAAGAGAATGCAAGAGGATTTTAAAGAAACAGATATTCTTAATAAGTTAATAATAATATATGCATGGATTTATATGTTTTCACAACATTATATACACACACACACATATATATGCATATACATATATAAAGATATCTGAAATACTGAGCTATATTTTGGAAGTCATAAGGCTTTGCCAATAGTTTCTTGTTCTCATGTTGTGTCCAAAAGCTTTTGAAAGAAAGTGTTAACTTATGATAGATGAATGCATGTTTATATTATAGAAAATTCTGGGAAAAGATGAAGAGCACACTTCATGTGTCATCCATTCCTCCATGTTGTTACTCAAAGAAGAGTCAGCAATTGTCTAAGTTGAATAATTGCTTATTATTCTTACATCAATCACTAACTATTTCACACAATGACTCTCCAAACACACACTGACAATATAAAACATCTATGTCTATTTGGAGTTAAATTGTGTCTATTAGTACTGATTATTAACAGTAAATGGTATAGGCTGACAGTTGATATAAAACATGTACCAATAGTAAATTTGGGTAGTGTAATCACAAAGCCAGAAAGGATTGTCAATTAACTTTAATATAAACTAAAAGAAATCAAGATTCCATATGAGAGCTATGCAATGCATAGGAAGGAGCAGAGAGAGGGATAAGAAGGGGATAATCACATTTTAATTTAAAAAAATCTTTGAATACCTGTAATATTTTTAAGTTTATAGTTTGCAAGAAGAGTTTTGAATACTTTATAGACGTGCAACTCAAATGGAAGTGTATATGAGGAAGTAAAATTTTACAAATATCAATGTTAACAGTCATGAAAGTGTTAATTCCTTTACAACTGCACATAAAGATCTCCCTGGAGTCCTTCATTCAATTCCAAGTATTTAATCAAATGAGAAAATGGAAAGTGTTAATCAAATGGGAATACACTAGGCGGCTTTGCCCACTGAGGATGCTCCCATGGTCCTATTGACAAAGTTAATGAGATTTGGATACTTGGGTATAAAAATCTCGTGTTAAGAGGGAAAAATGTGTCAGGCCTCTGAAGGATTTCAGTGCATATTTCCAAAATCAATGGTGGTAATAGATAAAAGTCTTTATCCTCTGTTCTACATTATCCCATTTTTTTTCTAAAGGTAGTCAGCTTATTAAACCGAAACATGTTGTTGTAGGCATCCACTTGCATGTGCATGTACCCATGTAGAGAATTATTCCTCTAGGGCCAACTTTTCATTCCAAGTGACATTAATAAGATTCCGTTTGAAGTGACAAATCTTGTATCAACTGAACAAAGAATGAAAAGAGTGAGTCAAGGTCACAGACATCCAAGTTTACACCTTGCTTCCTGTAGGGTACCGTATTTGTTTCTGAATTGCATCCATTAGAATGTTATATTATAGTTTAATGTTTTCCAACTTCTTAATTTGAAATAATAAGTAATACTAATTTGATAATTGAAATATGACTAGAAATGGTTACTGTCTATTTTCTTTACTAAATAAAATTATCTGTCTGTGTTTATAAAAGACAGAGAAAGAGAGAAAGAGATAGAGGAGAGAGAGAGGGAGGAGAGAGAGGGAGGGAGAAAGAAAAAAGAAAGGAAGGAAGGAAGGGAGGAAGGAACTAAGGAAAGAAGTAAGAGTTATAAAACTTTGCGAAAAATGTTTAAAAATATAATTGACACAATTTCAGAGAAATGCAGTGTGAAGGCTAAAATATTAGAGATTTTAAAGTGATATACCACTTTATGAAATTAACATAAAGGAGAGTTCTAATTTTATATAAGATGTTTGAGAATATGAAGAATATGTAAAAAAAAATAGATGTGTTCAGTCTTTTTACAGAATTCTTGCATCAGCAAACATACCATTAAAAAGAAGTTTACTTTTGAGTATATGCCAAAATGTAAATGAAATATTAGAAATATAATTATGCTATAGTACTTAAGTCAAAATGAAATAGGAAAACATGAAGTTTATTCCAGTAATTGCAATAATCCAACTCTATTGGAATTATTTGATATTTTGTTCTCTGTGACACAATTTTTTTTTTTCTGGTGAATAAAAGTTAGAATTACAAAGGAGAAAAAATGTATTTCAAGCTTCATTGAGAGACTTGCATAGGACATTAAAAACTTACATATTCTATTGTTAAACAAAACATGTAGAAATACAAGTAAGAAATGTAACATCGATCTAAACACAAGTGTTGATTTGCGTAAAAACCTAAATTGTAACATTTTGAATATTAGCTCTTATGGCAACTTTTTGGAACTAACAACCAACAATGATTTTATTAAATCTACATTCTTAATTTCATACTACTTAAAAATTTAAAATATTCAAAGTAACTGACTTCATGCTGTTGCTAGAAATTTTCTTCTGAAGGTACAATTTTTTGAGTAACTATTTTTCCAAAATATTGGTAAAGAGTGAAAAATATTAATACATGTTATAAGTCACCTTTTTTCATATCTGACCTTAATAAAACAGTCGAACAGACTTGCGGAGCCCAGCCTAGTGTTTGGTTGTGGATTTCTAATTCTGCTTCCATCAGTAACTGGATGAAGATTCTATGATAATAGGTGGGGTAGTCACCAATTTGATAGCAGGAGAAGGCCAGTTCAGGCTACTGTCCACTATTGCTAGAAGCTGTAGTTGGTGTCATCCTTGTGGTTTCCTGGGAATTTCCCTAGCACCAGGTTTCTCCCTAACCACAAAATGGCTCCCTCTGTGGGCATATTTCTTTCTGTGCTCTCCCACTCAATTAGATAAGCAAGGGTGTCAAGATCATGGTGGGAAAACCCAGAGAGATAGCTATCCTGAGGACATGGGAGCTCAAGGACACTAGACCTAAAGCTGTGGAGTCTGCATGGGACCTTATTAGAACTTTTGCATGTGGGTGACAGTTATTTATCTTGATCTGTCTGAGAGGGCCTTGGCAGTGGGACAAGAATCTATCCCTGGTGCATAAGCTGGCTTTTTGGAACCCATTTCCTGTGGTAGGATGCCTTTCTCAGCTTTGATGCAGGGGGTGAAGGCGTTGTCCTGGCTCAACTTAATGTGCCAGGCTTTGTTGACTCCACGTGGGAGGGCTTACCCTTTCTGAGGAGTGAATGGGGGCTTGGTTGGGTAGGAGTTGAAGGGAAGAGTGGTAGGAGGGGAGGGAAGGGAAGGGGAACTGTGGTGGATATGTAAAATACATTTTAAAATTAAAATAAAAAATAAAACACAGTTGAAATACTTACAAAAAAGTTACAGCTGTCAGAAAAGGAAAAGACAACATTAATAGTAAATTATTTGCTTGAATCCTTAATAGGCAGGAGTCCCTTCAGGTCTATTCTTATAATTATGTTGTTATCTCTAGCTAGCTAGCATCATTCCCCACCAGAGCTCTGGCTCTATGACAGTGTCTACCTGCTTTCCTGCACAGACTTCTATTTCTCTCTGCATTGATTCAGTGTCTCTCACAAGCAAGCCATTCACTGTTATTTGGGTAAGTTTACTATTCCCACAAGCAGTCTGCTGACTTCCTGTGCTGTTTGCCTGCTTTGCCCAAGTTATTTCCCAGGACACCAATTACTGGTGTTGTTTGTGTTCTGCTTACATAGCTGCATAGGTTTTTGCCAACACTCTTTCCTCATAATTCCTGTGATTGTTACTAGTGATTTGTCTGAATACAAGGTCATTCAGATGATATACAGTGCATTCTAATATATATGTCTGTACTAAACATACTGCTAGCACATCTGTCCTAAATTGCATAGATTCAACACTGGAAGATATGAACCCAATGTTAAAAAGATATAATCAAATAGAATAGAGGACAGCAATAATGGACAAAAAGGTACAATAAAAATTAGAATCACTTATAAAATACTAGTACTGGAAAATTTTATTTGTCCTAAAGTATCCTTATTTTGAAAAACAAACTGTTAATACAAAAAGTGGAAAATAATAAATATAGTGGTATTACAGTTATTTTTAGATACATATATTAGGGTGAGTATTAAACTATAACACACATCAGATGTTGAATGGTCCTAACTTCACCATACATTTCTTCTGTGTAAATTCCATGATTTATAAATAATTTTCTGTAGTGAATAATAGCAACATGTGAATAAGTCAAAACATTCTGAAATTTTAAAGAAAGGAACATTTGTATATGAATTTGACAACTTTAAAAACAAAGAAAAACAAAACAAGAATATAGCCTAAACTTATAGTCTACTGAATGAAATAAACAATGTTATAATCACTGTCAAAAATATCAAGAAATTTCCTCAGAAGTTAGAAATAATATAGAAAATCCATTGGGTACATAGCCAAATCAATCAAAATCATACCTCAAAGAACTATGTATGCTCCCATATGCATTAACTGTATTATTTCCAATATATAAAGTATGAAAGTAATCCAAATGGTCAAGAATAGATAGCTATTACTATCTATTTCATACAAGCTACTAATTATGTTTAAATTAGTGACTAATATAGTATTACACACTTATTTCTTCATGATACAACTGAAGTTTCTGCAAAAATAAAATTATATTTATAAATATTTAGAGCAAGAATAAAAGTAAATGAATGACAAACCAATATAAAATACATTACCTTTCTTCTTTATGTAGATAGAAAAAATAACTCAATAGGGTAACCCACTGGCTTAGAAAAAGAGTGCTATTAACGTGCAAGGGATCAGAAGCAAACTTGGTGCCTAGACAACAGACTTAGAAGCAAGCATTCCTGGAAGCTATGAAAGCAAAACTGTTTGAATAAAGAAACCTTAAAACAACAAGCTACTCTTCATTCAGAGTAATGAAAGGAACTTCCCCAAGACAACAGCAGCATCTTTTCTGATTCGCTCAAGGTCTAGAATAAATTGGGCTGGCAGATCAAGGAATACAGTATCCAGTACTCATATGGTGGATGGCCTTACCAGAAAGAGTAGAAGGGACACTACAGCCATGTCCAATTAAAAGAAAATCCCATTTCAGAGTTAATGATCTTTTAACCTAAGCACATTTCAATCTCCCCTGAATTACCAATTTTTGCACTGGTCCATTAGATGGTATTTCTCTCATTTACTTTGATTATAGTGGTTTACTTGCATGGCTCTAATTCTCACTGGAAGTGCTAAGGCAGCACTAGAAGAAATTCTTGGCAGTTTAAACAAAATGTACCTTTTGTTCTGTCAAATTCCTGTCTCACATCATATACAGGGAGTTATCTGAACACAATATCATAATTTGAGTATTTTATCAGCCACATATTTAGGGTATACAGTACTTTCCCATCAGATAAAAGCTAGAACTACTATCAGTGACTATTGATAGTAATATGAACAGGAAAAGTATATAGTACATGGTAAAATCACAGAAATGAAAACAAATCTTCAAAAGACTCACATTAGAGTGTGATCTTTCTGTGAGTCCATTAGATAACTCATTTCAACTTCTTAAAAACAAAGATGAGTAGTCACTGTCTTGGATCTCTTCACAAGAAGAAATTGCCTCTCAAGTAAAAATCACACGGAAATTCATATATAAAATAATATATGATGAAGATTTGTGATAAGTTTTCAAATTCATTAATTTATTTCTCAAAAACAGAACTCCTGTTTGATTCAAGCTGTGGTGACTAACTCAAATTTGTAGAAACTGTAAACAGCATTCACACACAGTTCAATAAAGAATAAAATTCATGCTATTGTTAGCTTAAATTTTTATTGCTTTTGTGGAAACTCAGAGCCTAGTGTTTGCCAGGCAAGTTCTTCTGTTCTGCACTGTGTCACAAGCACTAATGAGGAACCTTTAAAGGAAATTTATTGAAATGATTATATTGTGTCATCATCATGTGAAGTTCATTTTTACATACGTCATTTATCAATTTGCTTCCTTCTTGCATCTTTGAATGAGCAATAGAGAAAACATACTGCCACCATATTATAAACCAATAAAGATGGGCATTTTAATATTTTCTTCTATAAATAATCACCGAACAGTGATTATATATAAATATATAATCCAACCACTGAAATTATTTAATATATAATGAGCTTGTTATTATTATATTTTATCTCTAGCCCATTTTATAATGGAAGATACCAAATATACATACATACATACATACATATCCCAAGACAATGCAAGAAAATGGAAAGGAAGCTTGGCAGACAGTAAATGAAGTAAATAATTTTACAGAAAAAGGTATAAGGAAATATGTTATATTGGTAAGAGCTGACAAGTCTAGAGTTGAAGACAGATCAAGGACTAACATACTGAAAGCATGACATATGTTGGGCTTTCCTTTTATTCATGTCCATTAATGTCTTGTAAATTAACAAAGATCATTCTACCAAATAGATTACAGAAGAGCAGTGTCAACAGACCCAGGAGGCTAGGCAAACAGCACTGCACAAGAAGTTCAAAATGCTTTTGGTATTTGTAGTTATTTAGACAGTATTGCCATTATAGGGGGAATTTATGGGAAGCATGCATAGAATCTAAGCAATGTATCCCTGGGGTCGGAATAACTGGTTCTGGGTAAGGAAGAATAATGTGATTCTTTTAGTAGGAATGCACATCCTGGAATAAAGTGATAGATACCAGTGTTTTCTTGGGTAAAGGGATAAAGCAATAACTATAAAATATACCCCATATCTGACTACAGAGTACTTGAATCTCTTCTCAGATTTATAAACTGGCACTTTTTGCTGAAATACAAAAATTGGATTTAGGAAAGTGAAAAGTCTTTAATAGGAGCACAAATATTTTTAAAAATTCAAAGTTTTATAATTTCAGGTAGTTTGTAAATAAAACTTTAGCAATGTAATTCCAATCTGTGTGTCTCCAGACTCAGTATACACTATACACTATATACAGTCCAATAGTCCAGTTGACTCTGTGAATATAGTATTTTTATATCAACAAAGATGTCTCTCTTTCTCTCTCTATCTCTCTCTTCATCCCTCCCTCTCCCTGTCTCAGATAAGTCTGATATAACTGCTTTGCAACATAAATAATATTGAAGTTTTAAATACATTGAATTGGCACTGTTTAGTCCATAATAGAATATAAAGGGATACAAAGATAGAAGAGCAAAAGGAACAGTTGTCATTATTCCCATCTGAAACAATTGTCTGAGAGGGAACAGGAGCCTATAATACTGCAGGACATGCTTCCATAGTCTGAGTTATCTTACATTGAGAGAAATGCCTTGCAAAATGCATTTTATTTGTATGAAGACAGTATCAGTTTACCAAAATCAGTTTACATGCACATATGTTTTCATCTGTGGTAACAGAAAGCTACTGTATAAATGTTGTTTCAGGATTATTATCCAGAATTAATCATTGATTAGATTTAAATATTCATCAAGCACTAAGGGAAACTTGTAAAGAAGAGTATAGCAATAATTTTGTTGGGTAACTGTGTTTACTGAGTCAAGGATATCTATTTACATTCCTTCTGCAAAAACATAGTATAAATTCTTTTTTGTTTGTGTGTATATGTAACACTCACACCTGGGCTTCATTTGTGGTCAGAGGACAACTCTTAGGAATCAATTTCTTCCTCCTATTTTGAGTCCCAGGTATGTAACACAAATAATCAGGTTTTCATAGCAAGCACTTTTACCCAATGACTACAGATGACACAAGGTAAATATTTTGCCTTCTGTGTTTAAACATCTGAAGAAAGATTCATGGAAAGGCAATGCCTTCTCCATATTTATTAATGAAACAAGGAGAGAGCAGGAGATAACAACAGTTGTCTTACAAAGGGATTTTAAATATACTATTGGTAGTCCAGAATCAATATCATAAGCATTAAGTTTAAATGTATTTAATTGTTTATGAAAAACTCAACACTATTATTTCAAAGTACAAGCTTTGGAATAAACAGAATTCCTTGAGAAACACTTACGTATCTAAAAGAACCTGAACATAGTTTGAGGGAAATATTAAAATATTGTTGACATTTACCCCAGTTAATAAAATGTAACAATATAATATTGAGCCAAAATTTAGCATTAGCATCCTTATTGATATGAAAATCATATTAAAAGCCACACACAAGTGTATACTAATGATATGCTTGAACTAAAGTATGAAAGGAATAATACTAAAATGTTTGCTATATTGGTATGTATCTGATCTAATAAATAATTATTTGTTAATTAAAATAAATTCTATTAATCAGACATACATTTAATGTCATGTTTAAAATCTTGGCTATATTTGGGATTAAATCCAATTTCATCCTTTTAAATGGGGTTTCTGTAAACAAGGACCTTTATCAAAGATAATAATAATGATGGTACAGAATGTATATTGTATGATTAAGTATTTAGATCTTCCAATCACAATAAAAGTTATTTAGAGTGTAAAAATAATAACAGATTAACTTTTAGAAAATGAAGTAGACTTAAAGAGCTAAAATATTTGATTAGAAACTCAATTTTCTTGTAACAAAATTTAATTCTTTAGCGAACTTAATATATCACACATCTTGTTAGACCAAAGAAGTTACACATTATCTCTATCTTCAGAGATTATCTGAATACAAAACGTATTTGTTATTACTAGTTGGTTTTAGTTTCCAATTCTGTCTGGTGTCCTAAATATGTGCATGTGTGGTGTATTTTTTTTTTTTTTTTTTTTTTTTTGTTCAAAAGAGGGCTGGAGAGATGGCTCAGCCGTTAAAGGCTCAGCTCACAACCAAAAATATATCTTCAAAGGAGAACCACTTCACATTGTTGATAACAGTGGTTTATGAGGGTGGGTCTTCTGAGACTGTTTACAATCTAGAATACTTTAATTTTGGGGAGAGGATGCAATGAATACACATATTTGAATAATTCTAACATGCAGTGATCTATAATAGGAACACTACAAATGGGAAAATTTTGTGAAAATAGAGATTAAACGGGAAAAAAAACTCTACTGGTTATATGAAAATAAAGTATGTGAATCAATGAAGAAAAAGAAAACTACAATTCAGGTCTGAGTGAATGTGGTAAATTTGTGAAAATGTGGATTAATGATTGACTGTATTATATGTTCCTCAATAAAAGTAGACTGTTCTGCATTTTAAAAACATTGTGTTTGTTCAATAATATCCCATCTCTCTCTCTCTCTCTCTCACACACACACACACACATATATATATATCATACACATATACTATAGTGTCACATGGAAAGATTTTAAATAGAACACTCACTGGACTGTTAATATTGACACTGGAGAACATAAAGTCCTGGGGAGCAGCAAGACTGCTAGGAATAGAAATAAAATAATATTATTGACGTTAGAGTGACAATATTGCAGAAATACTTAAGTGTATTAAGGTAAGGATCGCAAGAAAAAGGAGATTTCAATATTAGGTTAATTGATGGATTATGAGCCCAGTATGAGAAATAAAATAAAAAGTATATGGGCTGTGTTCAATTAATTTATGAATTCAGTTGTATTCATGCAAAGTATGACTCTAGCTCCTAACATGTAGAAAACAATAAAAAAATCTATTACAATTGCCACATATAAGTAAAAGGAGATGGCTCTGGATACTTAATTGATATCCAATTATAGAGAATGCACAATTTAATTTTGCAGAGTATTACATTTCCCCTTTAATTTATCACAGAATATTTTAAAAATAGTAAAAATTCTACCTATTTTGTGTACATAAAAATTTTGCAATATGAAGATGCCTCTTCTTCCCTAAAGTGAAATATTCCAGGGAAGTCTATTAACAAAGTAAGTAAACAACTCAAAATAGCTAGAATGTTCATTCAATGAACTAAATTCCTCAGGATCAGCTTTCCCCAAGAGAATATCAACAGTAAAGACTCACTAGATGAGCCTCATAGCAAAGAAGACACTTACCTCAGGCAAATCCAGCAGCCTAAATGTAGGCTCCAGCAGGACTGTGTGGAAGAGATAAAAGTAAGCTTGCTGAAAGAGATTCATACCAGCTGATCTACTGGAAAGGGAACTCTGCAAACATTTGAGTTTTATGTTGGTTGTACAGGGTGCTCCAGATTTCCAACTTTAGTAAACTCATAAACTTGCTGGTGTTAGCTTTGGCAATGCAGCTATGTCTTGAGTTATTTCTGTCTCTGTAGGTAACCTCTCATTCATATTCTTGTTGGTAACTCTTTGATTCACCAAGGTAGACTTTGGTTGTTTCTGTTGTTTCTGTGCTGTGGTCTTTTCTATGCACTTTCTGAGGTGATAGACACACACACACACACACACACACACACACATACACGCGCGCGCGTGCGTGTATGTGTGTGTGTGTGTGTGTGTGTGTATCTCTGTGTCTTTGTCTGTGTCTGTGTGCATGCTGGTATGTTGTGCCATTTCATGAAAATTTTGTGCACAGCAACTGACTGGAAATCAATGTATTTTTAATGTTTATTAATGTGATTGTTAGAATACATATAAAATCACATGAATAGACTAAAAACATTTCTAACAAGAAACATGACAAGTGTGCAGAATTTCTTATTGGGAGTCAAAATCGAGTTTGAAATTATATTGGTTTGAAAATAAAACAAATGTTTTCAACACAATCAATATTTAATATCATCTGCCCTTAAAGTAACTATACTCATTATTTTCTTTCTCAAAAAATATGAATGAAATATGTGCATTTAAGTGTATTTATAAATATTGAGCTTTTCTGACATGTAGAATATAGAATAATTTAATCAATATTTGAATTATAAGGAAATTGCAAGAGAGACTATCACAAGATATACTTGGGTTTACTTTCATTTCCTTGGTTTATATTTTAAGATTAATCACTGCAACATGTATCTATATGTTTATAAGAGTATAATTCTCCATGGTAGTAAGTGCTTACAAAAATAATAGTGGGATTCTAGGGATGCATCAGTGGCTAATCACTCTTGCTGTTTCCTGTTCTTCTAGAGGACCAGAGTAATGTTCACCTATATTAAGAGACTTAAAGATATCTATAGCTCCAGCTCCTAAAACTCTAATTCCTTCTTCTGACCTACACTGGAAATCACATGCAGTGCAAATACATACATGTAGACACACACACATGCACACACACATGCACACACACACACACACTAACTTTATTGTGTATTTAACTGAAGTAAAACGATTTTTAATTGAGTAAGTTATGTTAATATTTTCTTCACAATTAAATCTCCATACTTAGTCACTTATATAATATCTATGGAAAATGTAAAATCTGTAACTTCCATCAAGTCATAGATACACAGTATGTCACTCTAATTAACAAGCATATCTTATCTGAAACTTAGAAAAGCTTAAAATATATATTTCTCTTTGTCATTGGTTTTATAAAAACGAAAGTGAGCATACTAAAATATATGCATTATTTTCTTTATGAATGTTCAGAATCAAGTCCTAGAATGGCTACCTATTCAAGACCTGAGCAATGACAACATGAAATGAAATGATAATGTAGAAGAAGAATACTTCCTGGAGTTTCACACATCTTGATAAAAATACAGGTAAGTAATATCTTCTGAGAGAGGGAGAATAAGCCTCTATTGTACTGGAGGCTTGTTATTGGTTATCACATACAAAGTGGTCCAGTTTGAAATCATATAAAATAAAAAACCAAAAGGAGGGTTACCAGGATGTATTTATGTTTATTGTGTATATATAGGTGCATAGGAGAGGTTACAAAGAGTGGAAAATTATGGATTTATATTTTATTAAAATACATTGAATAAAAAGAAGGATTTAAAAAAAGAAAACTAAAGAGTAAGTCTGAGCCAGTAGGAAACTCTGTATAAGTCTTTTAAGAAGGAAACACTAAGAATCACTGAGTTATTTCTACCTAATACAGAGTTTAATTTCAAAGAAGAAATGCAAACCTCCTGGCTGAGTTGTGCAAAGTATCTTAGTTCTGATAATTCACTTATGATTTTTCCATTTAAGTAAAGCTTGCAAGCTCTCTTATATTTTAAAATAGTTTTAAACTTTAATGTGAATATATAAATATATTTTTAAATAACCAAAGAGAAGACTAAGGTATAGGCTTTCCAGTGACTTCTGAATTAGGAAGTCTAACATTATCAGATAATTATGAAAGAGTATGTCACTCTTCTTAGATACAAATGTATTACTTGGAATATGTTTATTTATTTTTTAGCTATATTTCACTTTTATGATATATGAGGTATACAAAAATAAAGACAATATAACTATCTTGTCTTTGTTTTTGACTTAATTTTCAATCTCAATACACACACAAATCAACTGTATTTTGAGCTCCATTTTTTAATTAGGTGACTAGATATTCAGAGATGCAATTCATTGAGAAGAACTTAACAACTAAAGATCTTTTTTCATTTAAGTAAAAATTTCACTGCTTCCTTCAGTGAAATAAAACAATACAACTAAGAATGCCAAGTCAACATGGTACTTCAGCTACAACCCAAAATCATGGAGACTCACCTCTTCTAGCTCACCTTTAAATACAATAGTGACTAGGTGATCTTCAGTGTTATACACCTCCTTGCCTTCAGAACTAGTAACTTATCCAGCATTTCCATTCCAAAATAATAATAAAACTTCTTCCTTTATGTAGGTTTTGCTCTCATATACAGCTCAGGGACCTCTTTCATTGTCTAGAACGTAAATGAGTCCCTTTATTGGTTGTCTAGTGCAGAGTGGTCAGACTTGAAATTATATATACAGAACATAATGAACTCAATTGAATTTATATATATAAATAAATGCATTTATATGTAAGTGTTTATGTATATAAACATACACGCATACTTAGAAGTATTTGTAAAAATAATAAGTAAAGAAAAAGAGGCAATTGACTTGAGAGTACAGACAACATAGCAGGGATTGAGGGAAGATAGCTAGGGAGAAATCACAAACGTAAGGGGAAAAAACTTATGCAATTCTAGTTCAATTAAATATCATATGTTTTCAAAAACCTGAAGATGGTATTTGAAATCATATCACTTTAAGCTACTCATTATGTGTATTAAAACTTTTAAAACATGCTTGCAAAAATAAGATCAAAAGACAATGTACATTCTAGTACAATATCCTTTATTTATATTCATTACATATTAAGTCAAAGGAAAAGTAGAAAATGGAAGAATTTTCTATCCCATCAAAACAAAGAAATATACATGTATTTTTTTTTCAAAATAAATGTGACTTTATGGAGATTTCCATCTAATTTTATCTGTCTAGCCACCCATCATTATCATTATCTACTTTTGAAGTGGCAATTACTCCTAGCATATATTAATATTTAATTTATTTAACAGGCTTCAAGTCCCAGAATAAATGTCATTCCTTTATACTGCCTTTGTTCGTTGCTCTACTTCCTCCCAAGTTATAGCAACTGTGGTGTTTTTTTTTCCACATATATTATGAATCCTATGGTTACTATAGTACTACTTGCAGTATCTTTCTTGTTGACTCAACATGTCATCTATAGGATAGAAAACTTTGACATTTATATTTGAATTATTATCAATGTGATTTTTATCATGTGAGTCAGCATTAGATTAAGGAAAAATTAAAAAATAATCCTCTTTACAACTGGATTCCAGGAATATGGCTAACTTTTTAGCTGTGGGTGCCTGATTCTGATTCCATTAGCGACTAGATAAAGGTTCTAGGATAGCTATTAGAGAAGGAGGAGGGATGACCAAAGAAGACTGTTCTGGAGAAACCTACAGAAATGCCTGACCTGACCTGATGAGAGCACATGGACACCAGTTGTAAAGCTGAGGAACCAGCACTAGACTCAACCAAGCCCTAAAATGTGAGTGCCAGTTAGGAGGCCTGGGCACTCTATGGAAACTCTGACAGTGGCACCAGTATTTATACCTAGTGCACAAATGGACTTCAGGAGCTCATTCACTATGGAGGGTTACTATTTCAGCCCAGGTACACAGGGGAGGGCCAAGGCCCTCCCCCAAATGATGTGACAGACTCTGATAATCTCCCATAGAAGGCCTCATTATCCTTTGGGAATAAATGGGGATGGATGGGTTGGTAAGGGGCATGGGAGGATGGGAGAGAGAGAGGGAACAGGGGTGACAGGATTGATATGTAAAATAAAATTGGTTCTAAATTTTAAGAAAGCAACAAACAAACACATTCAAGAGAATAAACAAATTTCTGTTTCAACATCTGTAGCAATTTATGATGCAAAACACACACAATAGTACAATTTTTAGCATTAATATGACTCCTTAAATGTAACTAAAAAAACATTAACTTATATTAGAAATATTTTATTCAAAGAATATCACTCAATAACTTAATTTTATTTAAAACAATTGCACACCATCATTGTTTATGTTTATTTTCTTTCCCAAACCATTTAAAAATTGCAAAGAAAGAGTGAGATGCTAACTTATGAGGGAATCAGCAATCCTTAGACTTTTCCCCATTGTAAGAAAGAGAGGGCACGTAATTTCATATGAGTACGCAGGATTCTGAAAACGATGAAGGGAATCACTAAGGGCAGAGAAGGCTGATGTCTAGGTCTAGAAGAAAACAAGAAAATAAAACTCCCTCTTTTCATGTTCTACTTTGGATTTGAAGAAAACATGATGTCCACCTACACTGAAGAGACTATTTACCCTATATGTTCTTTACACAGTGCAGTAATTCATATCCTCATCTCTGCATTGACACATAAATCAATTAGTTTCACTTTTTAGTCAGTCAGGTACCACATATATTACAACATACTAAATATCTAGATAAAACAACACAGGGTTATGATATCATCTAACATAATATGTGTGTCCTACATATAATTGAAAGAAATTATGGTCTTCTCCTGTAGGATTGGTTTATTGGTTATATCTATCTTTACTTTTATACTTTATGACACTATAGTATTGACAATAAAAATGTAAAGGTTAGTATATTTGTCAAACATTATAAGGACATTAGAGGAAAAAGATATACCTGTATGCATATATTATTATCAACAAACAAATACATATCCTCAACAAAAAATGGAGCAAATATTCAAGATAGTTATAGTCTTCATTTTTCTAGATGTCTATGGGATCATGAAAAATATTAAAATTTCTTTTTCTATTTCCACTCTCCTTTTTCTACAGCAAAAATCATTTACTAATAAATACTCCTGGCTTTAGAGAGTGGTAAATTTGTATTGTGTGTGTATATGTTTTGTGTTTCTCTCTCTCTCTCTCTCTCTCTCTCTCTCTCTCTCTCTCTCTCTGTGTGTGTGTGTGTGTGTGTGTGTGTGTGTGCGTGTGTGTGTGCGTGTGTGTACACATCTTTCTTTAGTTAGTATCCAAATGTCTCACCATCAGATTTCTAGTCTTGTTCCTTCAAAATTGCCATCTGTACATCAAAACCACAGGCTACACTACATATTGCTCTGTGGCATTTCCTGGGAGACATGAACAACTGCCTTTTTCCTGTAGGTAGGATACTAACTAGAGTTAATTAATGATTCTATGCAAGTCTTTTGCTGAACAAAGAAATTGATTTGAGTTACTTGTAGCGGCATAGGTAGCAAGGGGTTGCTTTATTGACCCACACAACAGCATTGCTAACAACAACTCTCCAAATCTGGGTTATTACTCACAAAATCTGCATCTTCAAACTTATCTGCACAATTCGACAGAACCAATACCAGCAAAGACTCTTTACTGCCTCAACAGCTGTTTGGTATTCATACAAACTCTGAACCTCTGCAACAGAGCTGTACTTTCTTCATTGTTGAGCCATATTTCCACTCCCAAAAAGTGTCTTCACTAAAAATAAGCTACCATCCTCCACCTACTATAGAATGTTTCAATCGGAGGAAGCAGCTACACCATTTCATTCTTTCCTCTAGTCCTTTTTTTCCCCTGCACTTTCCTCTGAAATTTTCACTAAACCTTGGGCAGGCTAATACTGTCTACTACTAGGTTATTTGGTCACTACATCACAGCCACAGCCACTTATTTGGAGCAATTTGGCCTCTCCCAAGTCTCTGAAGTAACTGCCATACATTTCATTGAGGAAGCCTCTCTCCAGAATGGAGGCTAAGAGCAACAGTAGACCATAAACAGAAACATGCATTTCAGGACCCTCATGCAAACTACTTCCACACTCAGAGGCTACTAAATTGCTAGCACCTTTCATAAAGCATTTGATTATAAAATTTTGCTGTGAGCCTATCTTTATAGCCTAATGGGTCAGATAACACTCAGCTTGTGAGGGGCAGTCCAGTCACTTGGTGATTTTGTATCTCATAACAAATGCTCAGTTTCTGCAGCCAAAGGCTGACTCACTAAGAGAGTATTTCTCTCTGAAGATAGCAAAATTTACACTTTAGACAGACAGGATCTGAAAAAAAATTCTCTAAACAAAATTCCCTCTGCCACTGTCACTTCAAGTACCATTGATCTGTAGTACCATATAGCAAAAGTGGTATACAAGCATTCACAGGAAATTATTAGACCAGACACTCACTTGTTGTGGATCCCACAGAAGACCAGTAAAATTTTGTGTGATTCAGACAATGGGAACTATTAACACATAAAAATGTGAAACATGCAGCGTATAAAACCTGACTTGAACCACTAAAAACAAGGGTCATCACTTTGGTTGTAGGTTAAGTGACAGAGAAACACTAATATGGGTTGATATAAAAGAATATCTTTTCATTTTCCCCATCCATGTGATTAATATACTTCACAGTGGTAAATTTTCTTTAAAGACTATCTCAGGTGGACTGTCCTCTGGCTTCCAGTGATTTTTCAAAGAGAATACAAGAGTCCCTCATTTTCACCACATGGTTATCAGAGTTTTATCCATGTAAAGCAAGTGTGTGTTGTCTTGTGACAGATAAAGTTGAGCCAAGAAACTGAATATAGATGCTGTCTGGTGCAAACCTATGGTCCCAATATAGACGGGCTGAGGCAGGAGGTTCACACAGAGTTTTGAGGCCAGAATGGGTTTTAAAATAAGCTCTATACAAGACTATGCTATGGTATGAGGCCCTGATTGAGACAAACAAAGCAATAAAAAATAAACTGAATGTAAACTTATGATATAGTCTGGTAGACTTGATAAACCATGATGGAACGAAAATTAAAATGTCTACCTTTTCCTGGCAAGTAAAATTGAACACATATGCTTTGAGGAACTGAGGAATATACAGAAAGCATGACCCAGAGCAGGTGAACAATTTTGATAATAACCTCCTTCGTAACCAATGATTTCTTGGTCTTAAATCCTCTCAAATATGAGACTTTATGGAATTCTTAGGGTTACCATTGCTATTTAAATGCACCAAGACCAAAACAACTGTGGAAGGAAAGGTTTTGTTTGTGATGAATATGGTGTGTGTCTATCTACTGGAATTTGGGCATCTGTACTGGGTGGTTTTGTGTTTCAACTTGGCACAAGCTAGAGTCATCAGAGGAAGGAACCTCAGTTGAAGAAATTCCTCCTTGAGATCCAGTTTTAAGGCATTTCTCATTCAGTGACATTCAGTGATAAATGCGGGAGGGCCCAGCCAATAGTGGGTAGTGCCATCCCTCAGCTGCTGGTGCTGGATACTAAAAGAAAGTGAGCTGAACAAGCCATGGGAAAAAGCAGGTTCCCTTATAGCCTCTGTATTAGCTCCTGCATCTAGTGTCCTGCTCTGTTTGAGTTCCTGTACTGATTTCCTGCAGGGATTGATTAACAACAATGATGAAGTATAAACCTAATAAGGACTTTCCTTCCCAACTTGCTATTTTGACAGTGTTTAACCTCAGTGATAGAAACCATGAGAAAATTAGTATCTGGTGTTGGGTATTTTGAGACTAACCCAATCATATTTTGGGGAGGATAGTATAAGGTATTTGGAACTTTTGGCTAGAACAGTCATTAAATTTGGAGATCTCAGTGGGATTTTCTGTGGGAACGGGGATGATAAGAATGTTAAGTGCAAGCAGAAGATGGAGGTCTGGCTTGTGAAATTCAGATAGATGTTTATCGGGGCTGTTTGTTAATTCTAATTTATGCCCCTATGGTTCTGGTTATCTGGGGCTGAAGATTCAGCTGTGATTTACAATATACCGCAATTACTAAAGCAAAATTTTGCTATGCTGGGATACTTGATGCTAGGCAGCTGGAGATAAGAACTTAGTGACGTTTAAGAGGATTCCAGCATCACTGATGTGAAATCTGGGAAGGATTTCCTGAGCTCACAAAGAATCTGTGTTTCAGATGTGGCCAAAGTTGTACCTTGTGCTGGCACCGGACTTGGTAATGTGTGCTACTGGTTTGAAGTCGTGACGTGGTCATGGCTTGGCACTCAGACTTGGCACTATAAGAGGCAAGGAAAGACCACTGGTGGATGTGCAGCCCCAGTGAGATTTGAAGACCCAGGATTGAAGGAACCAAGCAGAGAAATTGAGGCTTGGCTACATAAAGAGAGCATATTGGTGAAAGTGCATCCCAGTTGCAGCAATTGACCCTAAAGTTTTGGAGATGCCAGTACCATGAGAAAACCACCAAGAACAGCAGGCAGCAGCATTGAAGTTAAGCCAGCCAGTGCCTTGAAGATGAGCTGTGTGTATTTCAGAGGGCAGAGATGAAGAAGTGACCTAAGCACTTTGGAGGAGTCTAGAAGATAATTGAATGGTTCCCAGATATTGACCATTGGAATTTTGTTTTGCTTTCCTTAGATTTGTGTAGGTGCTGCTGATGCAAGCATGATTCGCTCAGATTTGTGACTGTGCTCTGATTTTTCCCTCTTGAAGGACTGCTGGTCCTGGGTTGTATAGCAAAAAGCAGAGCAAGCCATGGGGGGGGGCGGGGAGTGGGTGGTGGCAAGTCGGTAATAGCACCTCTCCATGGCCTCTGCTTCAGCTCCTGAATCCAGGATCCTGTCCTGTTTGAGTTCTGTCCTGATTTCTTTCAGTGATGAACAGCAATGATGAAGTGTAAGCCAAATAAACCCTTTCCTCCCCAATTTGCTTTTTGGTCTTGGCTCTCAGTAATAGAAACCCTAATGAACACAGCATCTCACCAATGGATACACTACTAAAGACAATGGTGTCTCATCCCCCTGTTGCTATCAATTACCTGTCTCTGACTCAGCACCAAGCAATGAAGGTTTCTGCAAACACTTTTCAAGCAACTACAAATGCTGTCGACTCATGAGTGTAAAGACCATTTTGAATGCCATGCCAAGTAGACAGTTTTCTACTGCCATGCACTCAATCACCTAGTTCTACCATTCTTTCTCTCTCTTTATTCACGTTCCGAGAAATATGTAGATGCTGATATATTTGTACTATTAAGAGCTAAATGAAATAAATAATACTTTGACAAATAATAAAACTCAGATTTTAAAAGTTTTGGTCAGTTTAAACTAAAACTATAAAAGGTATGTAATGCTTTTATACATCAATATATTACATATTATTTACATCAGAGTAAGAATGGTTTCCTTCTTAAATATATTCAGTTAAATATTTTGGAAGCATACTTAATGATTTTCCAACTGCAAGAAGTAATACTATTTTGAACAGTTAGTGTAGTCCTAATTGTAATTCAGTCAATACCCTCTCACGCTTTTTTATTCTGTATGTATATGTAATTTTCAGATACTATATATGACTATAATAATGCAGTATTTATTTCCTGTGTTTACATAATTATTCTTATCCATAATATACCTGAAATACCACACATGTTGTTACAAAGTATAGAATTGCATTGCCCTTATTGGTGAATTAGATTACATTGTGCTTTTATGACATATTTTCTTAATTGTATCATCAGTTGATGGGCACATGGAATATTTGCACATCTGGGAAATTTTGATAGCGCTGTAATAAACAGGGTAGTGCAGATGTCCTGATATCTTATTTCAATATTTTTTGATAACGTTCCTTAGAGGAACATTGATTACATGAATTGCATAATAGTTCTAAGATATATATATATATATATATATATATATATATATTTTTTTTTTTTCTGAGAATCTTCTTTATGGTTTGTTTCCATAATGGGTGGGTGTATAATTGTTTTATCCAGAAAGTTTATTTTACATCATAACCCCAAAAATGAACATTTGTTATCACTCATCATATATTTTTAATAGACATGGGACTTATAATGGTGTACAACTTCATTTTGTATCTTTAAAATAATTTCTCTGCATTTGTAATAATGAAAATTCTTAAAATATAAAAGCAACCATTTGGACATCTTCAAGTTGAAATATATTTTATTTAATTATTTTTTTATTTTACATATCAATCCCAGTTCCCTCTCATTCTAATATTCCCATGCCCACACTGAACCTCCCATGCCATCCCATTCCCCATCCACTCTGCAGGGAGGGTGACACTTTCTAAGAGGGATCATGAAAATCTGTCAAGTCATTTGGAGTAGGCCCTAGGCCCTCCCTTTTGGCTCTAGGCTAAGGGAGTATCCCTCTATGGGGAATTTGCTCCCAAAGTCCTTTTGTGCATCAGGGATGCATCCTGGTTCCACTGCTAGAAGGCCCATAGACTGCAAAGTTCTTCTAATTGAGATCCACCTTCAGGGGTTCTGGGACAGTCCTGTGCTGTCTAGTGTCTATAAGCTCCCCTTTGCTGTGCCTGTGGGTTTCTCCAGCCTGGTCTTTACCCCTTTGCTCCTTCACTTCTTCCTTTCTGCAACTGATTGCAGAAGTTTGGCTCAGTATTTAGCTGTGGGTGTCTGCTTCTGTTTCTATAAACTATTGAATGAAGGCCCTAGGATGGTATGAAAGTTATTTAAGAATCTCATTATCAGACAAAGGGCATTATGGTAGTGCTCCGATTGTTTGCTGGGGTCATCCTTGTAGGTCACTGGACATTTCCCTAGTGCTGCTTTATCTTCAAAATTATAATGGCTCCCTCTATTATGGTATCTCTTTTCTTGCTCTCCTCTGTTCCTTCCCCGACTCAATCTTCCTGCTCCCTCATGTTCTCCTCTCCCCTACACTTTCTCTTAACTCCCTCTCCATACACTGCTCCACCACACCAAATATGCTCAGGAGATCTTGTCCCTTTCCCTTCTCTTAGTTCCTCCTTGTATCCTAGCATCTCTGGCTTGTGATCATATTCTCTGTGTCTAAAATCCCTATATGAGTGAGTACGTACCATGTTCCTCTTTTTGTGACTTGGTTACCTCAATCAGGATGGTTTCTTCAAGATCCATCCACTTGCCTGCACGTTTTAAGATCCCATTATTTTGTTTTGTTTTGTTTTTTTTCCCACAGAGTAGTATTCTATTTTGTAAATGAGCCACATCTTCTTCATCCATTCATCAGTTGAGGGCATCTAGGTTGCTTCCAGATTCCAGCTATTACAAATAAAACTGCCATGAACATAGTTGAACACATGTCTTTGTTTCATGGATGTGCATCTTTTGGGTATATTCCTGAGAGTGGAACTGTTGTATCATGTGGGAGACTGATACCCATTTTCCTAAGGAACCACCATACTAAACTCCAAAATAGCTGTACCAGTTTGAACTCCCACCAGCAGTGGAGAAGTGTTCCCATCTCTTCACATCCTCTCCAGCAAGAACTAGCATTGGTATTTCTGACTTTTCCCATTCTGACAGGAGTAAGATGGTATCTCAGAGTTGCCTTGATTTGGGTTTCCATGATGGCTAAGGATGTTGAACACTTTCTTAAGTGTCTTTCATCCATATTTGATTCCTCTAATAAGAATTCTCTATTCAGTTCTGTACCCCACTTTTTAATTGAATTATTTGATGTTTTGGTGACTAGCTTCTTGTGTTCATTGTATATTTTGGAGTTCATCCCTGTGTCAAATGTGGGGTTGGTAAAAATCTTATCCTACTCTTCAAGCTGCCATTTTGTCTTCCTGACTATGTCCGTTGCCTTACAGAAGTTTCTCAGTTTCAGCAGGTCCCATTTATGAATTGTCAATCTAAGTATCTGTGCTAATGGTGTTATGTTCAGGAAGAAGTCTCCTGTATCAGTTTGTTCAATAGTACCTCTCACTTTCTCTTCTAAGAGGTTCAGTGTGGCTGGATTTATGCTGAGGTCTTTGATCCATTTGGACTTAAATATAATGCAATCTTCTACACATCAACATCCCTTTATAACAGCACCATTTGTTGAAGATTCTTTCCTCTTTCCTTTGTATAATTTTAGCTGCATGAAGGGGTGTTGGATTTTGTCAAATGCTTTTTCAACATGATTTTACTTTTCAGTTTGTTTATATATGGTGGATTACACAGACAGATTTTTTTTCCATGTTGAACCATCCCTGCTTCCCTGGGATGAAGAATAATTGTTCATGATGGATGATTACTCCGATGTGTTTTTTTTATTAGATTTGCCAGTATTTTATTATTTTTGCATCATTGTTCTTGAGGGATATTGGTCTATAATTCTCTTTCTTAGTTGTGTCTTTGTACAGCTTGGGTTCCAAAGTAATTGTAGACTCATAAAAAGAGTTTGGAAATGAACCTTCTGCTTCTATTGTATGGAACCCTTTGAGGAGAGCTCTTCTTTGAATTTCTAATAGAATTCTGCACTGAAGCCATCTGGCCATGGGCTTGTTTGTTCGTTTGTTTGTTTGTTTGAGAGACTTTTGATAACAGCTATGTTTCATTAGGGGTAATAGGTCTATTTAAATTGTTTATTTGGCTTTGGCCTTGATTTAATTTTGGTGATACCTATCCAGAATTTTGTTCATTTCCTTTGTGTTTTCAAATTTTTGGAGTATAGGCTTTCAAAGTATGACTAGAAGAGTCTCTGGATATCCTCAGTGTCCCTTCTTACGTCACCCTGTTTCATTTCTGATTTTGGCAATTTGCATGTTCTCTCTCTGCTTTTCTTGTTATTTTGGGTAAAGGTTTGTCTTTTTTTATTAGTTTTCTTGAAGAACTGACGCTTTGTTATATTGATTCTTTGTATTGTTTTCCAAGTTTCTACTTTATTGGTTTCAGCCCTCAAATTGACTATTTCCTGGTATCTACTACTCTGGGGTGAGTTTGCTGCTTCTTTTTTTTTTTTTCCTAGGGCTTTCAGTTGTGTTGTTAATGCTCTAATGTGACTGTCCTCTGTTTTCTCTGTTTTCTTCATAAGAGCATTTATTGCAATGAACTTTCCTCTTAGCACTGATTTCAAAGTGTACTATGAGTTTGGGTTTGTTGTGCCTTTATTGTTATTGAATTCTAGGATGTCTTTAATTTCTTTATTTCTTCCTTGACCCAGAAATGATGGAATTGTGCATTGTTCATTTTCCATATGTTTGTAGGGTTTCTGCTATTTATGCTGTTGTTGAATTCCAACCTTGTAGCATTCATGGAAAATTTGTGTTTGTAGAATATCTATCCAGGACCGTCTGACTTTCAGTTTCCATAGAGAAGACAGGTGTAATTTTGATAAGTCTGCTTTATATGTTACCTGGCATTTTTCCTTCACTATTTTTAATATCTTAATAGTCTTTATTTTGCTTGTTAGGTGTTTGGATTATTATATGGCAAAAGGGATTTTTCTGTTGTTGTTTTTTCTATTTGGTGTTTGGTATGCTTCTTGTACTTTCATAGGCATGTCCTTCATCAGATTGGGAAAGTTTTCTTCAATGATTTTATTAAATATGTTTTCTATAACTTTTGCTGGGCTTCTTCAACTTATTCTATGCCTATAATCTTAGGTTTGGTCTTCTCATGGTGTTCTGCATTTTCTAGATATTTTGTATTAAGGATTTGTTGGATTTAAGTTTTTTTTTTTTTTTTTTTGGTTAATGAATCTATTTCCTTAGTTTATTTTCAGCAGCATCTCTTGTATTCTGTTGTTTATGCTTGCTTCTGTAGGTCCTGATAGTTTGCCCAGTTTTCCTATTTCCAGCATTCTCTCAGTTTGAGTTTTCTTCATTCTTTCTATTTTAGTTTTCAGGTCTTGAACTGTTTGAATTGTGTCATTCATCTGGTTGTTTTTTTTTTTCTTTGCTTCCTTCCTTTCTTTAAGAGATTTGTTAATTTCTTACACTTTTGCTTTGTCATTTCCTCTATTTCTTCTAACATTTTGTTTATTTTTTCTTCAATTTTTATAAGGGATTTTCTCATATCATCCTGGAGGATCTCTATCATTTTCATGAACTTGTTTTTTAGATCATTCTCTTCTGCTTCATCTGCTTTGGTTGTCAGGTCTAGTTGGTGTAGAGTCCCGAGATTCCAGTGGTGTCATACTGGTCTTTCTATTATTGAATGTTTTCTTGTACTACAGTCTTCCCATTTCTCCTTCCTGTGAGTTCAGGTGGGGACTCTCCCTCTCTCTCTATCTGTCTCTCTTTCATTCTTTCTCTCTCTCTCTCTGTCTCTCTCTCTCTCTCTCTCTCTGCCCCCCTCTCCCAGTGGATGTAGGTAGGTTAAGACTTTGATGTCAGTAACTCTGGATATTCAGAGTTCTCTTGAAGGTCTTTCAAGCAGAAGCCACAGCAGGGCCAAAGATGTGGGGAAGGAAGGCTCCAGATGGTCAGATGTGCAATGGCAGGACAACTTAAGCAGACATCTTAGGGGAGTCAAATAGAGGAGCTGACCCAGGAAGTTCCAAAGTGAGCATGGGAGTGTTGGACCCAACCAGCCCAAACACTCTTGTCAAGCAGGGGGCAAAGCAGTGCCAAGCCAAGTTAAAATATTTGTATTTATAATTATTGTTTATTATTAATCAGCTTTTTTACTTAGTATTACTGAGATTTGGTGTTCCTTAAATATTCTATAAAGTAGTGTACTTTCAAATACACTGCAAACAAATTTATCTGTTTCTGTATTTATATAGATTGTTTTATGTTCTGATGACTGCTTCAACATAAAATTTTACATATGCCATTTTTTTATTTTTGCTTCAATTTTCCAGTGATTTTGGAGTCTTATCCCAAAATCTTATTCACTTTGAACACTTGAAGACATTTTCAGATGCTGTACTCTAGTAGTTCTATGCTTTCCTTTTAACTTTTTCATTTATTTTTAGTTGGTAGTATACTTGATGAGTGATTCATCCCCCGAGTTACTTCTTTCCACTGTGTACTCTTAGAATTTCTGATGAAGGTCAGTTGCATGCATATTTTCACTCCTGGGCTCTTTACTCTGTTCCATTGATATCAGTACAATGCAAAGTAGCTTTGATTAGTATAACATTGCAGTATGTTATATATATATATATATATATATATATATATATATATATATATATATATGGCAATTCAATTTGAGTTTTTTTAAAAATTAATTATTTCATAAAATAATTTTTTTTATATTTTTTCTTATTTTACATATCAATCCCAATTCCTTCTCCCTCACTCCTTCCCTCCCTCTATCAATCTCTGCCATGCTACAGCCCCCCTCCCATCCCTTCTGCCCCCCCCCCCTACTCCACAGAGAGGGTAGGGCAATCTTACAGATTTCCTACTCTTCACAGATCTTCACTTTTCTTTCTCTCATGGACCAAATTGCTCTAACCAAATTTCTTCTACTTTTGATTAAAAAAAAAAAAAAATCTACAGATACTAGGTATCTCTCACAAAGCTGAAAATTTCACTGCAAATTTATGGAGGAAAGTCACAAACAGTATTAACCAGCTCTGATCCCTGAAAGCTACAGAAATGACTGTCCTTGTAAGATATTTCCAGTACTGTTATAGTGTCATGGTAAGAAACTCCCAGTGCTGTGATACTGGCCTAGTAAGATATTCCAAGGGCTTTAACAGTGACTTGGCTATTTAGAGAGTGACCAACTGTTTTCTATTGTATTTAGTGCCAGCTTTACAGGGTAGAATTCATGCTGTTAACCAAACTCAGCTGGCTAGGTAATAGAGATTTGAAAGACTGTAAGGACCAGAGAAAGTAGATGCCTACATGGAACTAGTATTTTTACAATGTATTATACTGTTTCACGTGTGAACTCATAGTGGATAGGACTACATGCATATGATTTAATCAAAGTCAAAGCAGCTTAAGTCCTAGCATAGACAGAAGAGGGTCTTATTGTGACATCCCCATCTGAGTAGCTGCTGGCAATTTATGGGAGTTGTGAGAGTCTATCCATTTGGCTGTGTATGGGCACATACAATATATTCAAATAATAAAACACTTCCTTTTAATGTGAAGCTTCACAGCTTCCATTGAGAATGTCTACTCTAGCTGTACACAAATTGTAAAGATTTTAATTCTGGAATTTGCTGTATGATGCTTTCACATATTCATGAGATTTTTTTTTAAATAATAAAGTTTATATAAAAAGCATAATCCTGAGAAGATTTAATTGAGTAAATATGCATAATGATCTTTGACCTCCTCTTCCCTGAATATTTGTACTGTCCCTACAAATAAACTTATACAAAGTTTATGTTTTGCTTCTTTG
This sequence comes from Phodopus roborovskii, assembly GCF_943737965.1. Taxonomy (NCBI): domain Eukaryota; kingdom Metazoa; phylum Chordata; class Mammalia; order Rodentia; family Cricetidae; genus Phodopus; species Phodopus roborovskii. Next base: position 28,902,257 of record NW_026126410.1, read on the forward strand.
AAAAAGCTTTCTAACCTTTTGACATTCCTAAGTCATTTATGAAATCTATAACCAGAGTGTTTACTCTTTTAATACTGACCAAAAATTCACATTATATTTGAATTCCTATTGATTCTTTTTCACTTCTGAGAATATATTTACATGTATGTTCTTTTTTAGCTAAATGAGTGTTTCTTCTATTAAGTCTTTCTGTCTTCTGGTTTCTTCTATGCTTTTTAACTTAATTTATGGAATTTTTCAATAATTATATTTGACACGTCAAATCTCTTTTGTCTAAGAATCCAGTCTACCAGTCTATGTTTGTTTGTTTTTTGTTTTTTTTGTTTTTTTTTCCTGGCTAACATTGAGTTTCAAGAAAGCAACTGTTTTAATTTGTCTATCTGAATATATTCCTATTCTGATTGCATTCATTAGCTTTATGAGCCATTTTTGATTGTTAGATGAGGTCATGACATTTATAAAAAAATCCTCATTCATATTTGAGGGTGACATCTACTGTATCTAGGTATTTATATCTTTTTACCTGGATTTATGTCTGTGATTTTAGAATTCCAGGGAGATTCCTTGTTTTTCTTAGCTTGTACTCACAACCATATCCTCAGCACACCATGTTGTCTTAAATGCATTTATGCCATAATCCCACTATTGTGCTGTTAATATTTTATCTCTAGAGTGTAATTCAATCTCAAATGTGGCTGAGAAAGTATTACAATGAATCATAGGAGTATGTGTAAGTGGGTACAGCAGGAAAACACTGAAAAGTCACTATTCACAAACAGAATGGTTTATTGATAAAGATAGGTAGATAGATGATAGATCGCATCTTAGATAATGGCAACAGGTGCTTGTTAGCTTTTGTACTGGAATATATCAGAGAGAGAGAGTTCAAAAGCAGGAACAACCAGGTGGTTAGCATGGTTAACAATTGAAGTTCTGTAGTATTCTGGGGGGGGGGGGCGGATTCAGACAGTCTTGGGAGCTTCTGAGAAATATTATAGGTTTCTGTTACCTAGTAAAACCTAGCTCTGGTTGGGAGTGATTCTCATCAGTAATGACATATTTGAGCCCATATATTGACCTAACATTCTAGCCTTTTAAAAGTGAAGGGTGATCCTCAGGCTACTTAAGGCTGAGTGGCAATGTTGAAAGGTTTACTATAGTTGTGTTGAATTCTGAACTTTGAACTTTTAGTAGCATATTATCATCTTTAAACCTCATTTTTTACATATCTCAAATTCCTCAGATGCTCACAATTGGTATATTTTGTATATAAAATTTTACCTTTTCTTTTTAAAATTTATGTATTTATGTATTATTTATTTATTTGGATTTCAAGACAGTGTTTTGTTGTATTGCCTTGGAACCTGTCCTACACCTAGCTCCATAGAACAGGCTGGACTGGAACTCACAGAGATTTGTCTGCTTCTGCATCCAGAATGCGGGGATTAAAAGCATGTGACACCAATGCCCAGCAAAATACTTATTATATATTTTTATTATTTAAGCAAATTTTAAATTTAAATATATTTTTATCATATTCTTCCCTTCCCCTAAGTTCTTCCAGCTCTTTACCCCCTTAGACTTACCCAATTACTTTTCTATTTTTATTTTTATATTACATATCAATTTCAGTTCCCTCTCCCTCCCCCTAACCCCTCCTCCCTCTTTCCCTCTTTACCCCCTCACACGCCCCCCCCCCGACCACCCTCCCCTCCCATCCCAGTCACACTTCACATGTAGGGTGATGCCATCAAGGAGGGTCATCTAAATCTATCAAGTCATTTGAAGTAGGAACTAGAACTTCTCTCCTGTCTTTAGGTTAAGGGCTTATACCTACATGGGGGATGTGCCCTCAAGTCCTTTTGTGCACCAGGAATACATCCTGGTTCCACTGTCTGAGTTCCTTAGACTGCTCAGGCTTCTCGCTGAGACCCAAGTTCAGAGGGTCTGAGTCAGTCCCATGCTGGATTCCCAGCTATCAGTTTGGGAGCCATTTAGCTCCTCCTTGTTCAGGTCAGCTGTCTCTATGTGTTTGTGCAGCGTGGTCTTGTCCTCTCTCTCTGCACCTGGATTCTAGTTTGGCTCAGTGTTTAGTTGTGGTGTTTGCTTCTGTTTCCATCACCTACTAGATGAGGGCTCCATGATGGTTGATAAGTTAGTCACTGATCTCATTATCAGGGAAGGACATTTATTGTAGCCTTTCCACTGCTGCTCAAATTGGTAGTTGGAGTCAGTCTTGTAGGTCTCTGGACATTTCTTTAGGTTCAATTTTCTCTTCAATCCTATAATGGTTCCCTCTTTTATGTTCTCTCTCTCTTTCTCTCTCTCTCTCTCTCTCTCTCTCTCTCTCTCTCTCTCTCTCTCCTGTCTTCTATACCTCCAGTGACTCAATCTTCCTAGTCCCACGTGTTTTCTTCTCCCCCCTTCTCTTTCTCCTATTTCCCTCTCGAATCACTTCCTCCCCCACTCCATGTGCTCTGGAGAACCTGTCCCTTCCCCCTTCTGCGAGGGAACTTTAGAATCCATCTTATATACTAGATCCTCTGGCGGTGTGAATTATAGGCTGGGGATCCTTTGCTCTAGTTCTAAAATCCATATATGAGTGAGTACAAAATATGTAGCTCTTTTTGTGATTAGGTTACCTCATTCAGGATGTTTTTTTCAAGTTCCAACCACTTGCCTGTGAATTTCAAGATTCCATTGGCAGAGTAGTATTCCTTTGTGTAGATGTACCGCATCTTCTTTATCCATTCTTCAGTCGAGGGGCATCTAGGTTGCTTCCAGGTTCTTGCTATTACAGGTAATGCTGCTATGAACATAGTTGAGCACATGTCTTTGTTGCATGGATCTGGATCATTTGGATATATGCCTAAGAGGGGGATTGCTGTGTCCTGTGGTAAACTGATTCCCATATTCCTGGCTGTACTAGTTTGGACTCCCACCAGCAGTGGAGGAGTATTCCACTTTCATGACATCCTCTCCAACATAAGCTGTCATTGGTGTTTCTAATTTTAGCCATTTTGGCAGGAGTAAGATGGTATCTCAAAGTTGCTTTGATATGCATTTCCGTGATAGCTAAGGATGTTGAGCACTTTCTTAATTGTCTTTCAGCCTTTTTGATTTCCTCTATTGAGAATTCTCTGTTCAGTTCTGTACCCCATTTTTTAATAGGGTTACTTGGTGTTTTGTTGACTACTTTCTTGAGCTCTTTGTATATTTTGGAAATCAGCCCTTTGTCAGATGTACGATTAGTGAAAATATTTTCCCAGTTTGTGGTCAGTGTCACTTCTCTTGAAGCAAGCCCCAGGTGGAATCCATTGGTTCCCCATAGTCTCCAGAGATGCCCACAAAGTTACTGCCAGGATGTGGTATTTCTGTCTATCACAGGAAGCCTTTTATATTAAACACCGAAAGTGCCATATTCAACAGTTCTCTCTTATGGGTTGAGGGGGCTAGATAAGTAAAAAATCATTTACTTTATTTTGAATAGTATTCTACAGTAAAGGAAACTTCTTTTCAGTTACTTGTTCAGGCTTAGCTATGACAATAGGTAGAGAAGCCTGAAGCTTGTTCCTGTAATTGATTAAGTTTGAACTTGGCATGACTGAAAACACAGTTGTGGGACCATTAAGGAACTCCTGTAGTTTTAAGGTGAGTGGTCATTAATAATCAGACAATGATGAGGATTCAGTGTTGCTTCCACAGTCCTATAATCTGCCTGTACAGCTATTGTAGAATGTATAGCAATGAGCTACTCCTTATGATATAGGAGCTGTTTGTTAGAAAAGAGGAAGAAGGGAGGTTGAGAATAGGAATGGGATAAGAAAATATAAGTTCATTGGAACATAGAAACAGATTATAAATGGCTTTCTGGAAATTCTCTTATGTGTAATGATCAAAATATCTTGTGGCTGACCTTGTCAGCAGGTCTTATCTCTGCCTCTTGAGTGTTACTTATCACTACCTGTTAAGCTGCATGCTTATCAAAAGTCTCTAAGTTTTTCTTTCCATGCTCGTTTTATACTGTGAATAGGTATGCAAGCCTCTGCAATGCAAAGCAAATAAAACGCATAAAGAAATATCAATAAAAATTAAGATTCATAGTTACTAATTTAGTTGCTGTTTTCATTGTAGTCATATAGTGCTTAACTCCTGAGTGACTTAAGGCCATTCATTATCAAGATCTTATCTGCATCACCTTCCTTTGAAAGCAGAGAATAAGTTAGCTGAAATAAGTAAACACAAGCAGTTCCATACAAACATTTCAATAATTTCTACAAGTATTTTAAGTTGAGTAGGAACTGCCCTATTAATCCATTCACCAGAAGAGTGTGTTCCTTATTTTTTCTGCAAAATCTGAGAAACTAACTAATGAAGTAAATGCTTCTATATGTTAATTCTAAAATATTGATGTAAGTATTAACAACTTTGGGAAAATATTGAGAAGGTAATTTATGATTTGTGTATATTATCACAACAAAATTTTCAAATTAAAGGAATTATAAGTGAGCAAAAGTATCTAAAAACCTAGTACATATATTAAATTGAGAAATAAACCAATATTTTCAACAAGTGTACGTTGTATTTATTTCTGAAGGTTTATCATAATTTTCTATACACTTCATTATCTACTTTTAAAATTCCAGCTTGCTTACATAGCTTGCATTCATTGCAAGCAAGGTTAAATTTAGTAGCAATTCAGTTTAATCACAGGTAATTATATCGTGCTTTTCCCATACTTCTGAATGACATTCAAATTTTGTTACATTATTAATAGAAAAAATATATTTGAAATTACATTTTAAGTTGTTTCAGAGGTTTATAGTTGCAAAATTTTGCTCAGTGATGAATATAAGATTATGTTTTTGCAACATTGCAGGTAGAGTTAGTAGTAGCTCAGGCTTATTACTAACTAACACAACTTACATTAAACTATTTCTATTAATATATGTAATGCCACATGGTTCTTACAACTTATACTAAACTATTTCTATTAATCTATGTAATGCCACAGAATTTTTAGAGTAATGTATCCTTTTCAATTCTTTATTTTCAGGGTGCTTGACTTTTTATTAAGTGGACTTCTTCATATATATTAAAATTTAATATATATAATATTGTATATGTGCTTCCTCTTATGTGGATATTTCAATGTCTTAGACATTATGAACAATTTTGAAAAGTCTTATTCTTTCATATGGATTTCATTGACTCACAAAGTATGATTACTAGAGCTCAAGTTATCATTAGAGTTTTCAAGCTTTCTTCTTGACACATTATACAATCATTCTTGTCTAGTACATGATGGTATTTTTTCCTTATTTATCTGGATTCTAGTTAGTTGGAGCCTGTTCTAGAAGGTGAAGGGGCCAATGGATGGAGATGGCAACACCAGAAGTCTCCACACTGTCTTCTGAATTTTGATTAATCTGTCAATCTCCACTTACAAAACTGACAAACATGCTGGTAGTAATATAAGCCTCCCAGTCCCAAGTCTGGCCTGACAGCTGCAAAGGTCACATTCTGTTTCTGTCGGCATGTTCAATTCTCTCTGAGGTCTTCTGTTTCACCAAACTGACAAACAAACGGAAAGCCGCACTCGGATCAAACAGCTCCCAGCACTGTGATCCCACTCAGTAGCCTTGCTATCTGGGCACTACATTGCTTTTGACTGATGCCTTGGAACACTTCCAAGAATCTTCTGAGGTTTCTGCCTCAAGGCAGCAAGTACCACTTGTAATGAAGCAGCCTTTCTTCACCCTGCCCTGCTCATGTGTGCCTTTTAATTAGCCTTGAGTCACACACTCTGTTAGATAACACAGTGTGTTTCTCACATTATGAGTGTAAAGTCCCAAATTTTCGAATAAGAGGGAGCTAATGATCTTTGAACTAAACAAGCTGGAATTTTTGTTTTTAGAGGGATCTACCACTAACCGTCTGGGGTTATTTTAAAGCCATCATCTGTCTTCCCAGCAGCTTGAATTTAGGAATATTAATGCTGGCTGATACTAACTTTAGTTTCAGTTCTATCAACTAGGAGCAAAGGTTAATTTCCTTTCTGGCCTTTGTGCTTTGGAAAGTGAAAATGATGAATATTAAATGAATAAAAATGACTAATCATTGCTTTTCTTTATATATTTAGAGGAAGTTACCATGAGAACAAATATTATAACATTTCTTTTCTGTTCTTTTAATAGAACCATTAATAACACTAGGTAGAAAGAAAGTACACAACAATGTAATGTTTTTGCTTCATGATAATTATGTTGTCAGCTTCTTGTCTGAGGGCATAATTGGCTCTGGCAGCAACCAATATTGTAATTCATAAATGCTATGTGTTGTGGTTTTATTTCTGGTAGCCCTGAAAAGGACAGGACTATTAAGAGAATCTAGTATAAAATAATATCAATTAAAATTTTTTTTAATAGTGGCTAATTTTATTGAGGTAGGGCTACAAGCAGGATTATATGCAACAAAGATGCTTTTTTTTTTTTTTTTTTTTTTTTTTTTTTAATGGACCTTGTTCTGTAATTTTTCTGATTGGAGAAAACAGTTGACCAGTTCGTCAGTATGTTAGGACAGTGCTGAATGGCACTGCAGCAAATATCTAGAGTGTGGCCATATTTAAAAAGCCATTGGTACTTTAAGCAGGCAGGAACCTTTGGTATTTTAGCAGTATTCATTCAATATGCACAGTCTATAAATCTTCAGCCTATGCATCGCTTGTGTTTTTGTGTGTATTTGTTTGGAATTACAAAACTGAAAGAGTGATAAATCCCTTGTACAACTAGCCCAGAAAATGACATCAGGCATCAGGCATCTTTCAGTTTGACAAAAGTTCAGAATTTTCTCCCTTTACTATCTAACTAAGCACCAATCACCTTTTCGTGCATCATATACTTCAGAAATCTTACGCTTCTTAATCATGTCTTTGTTCTCTTACATGTAAACTTTATTTAAAAAAAAAAAAACAGAAAAGATTTTTTTTCTCAGGACCTTAGAAATATTATTTAGGTCACTTCACCCAGAGTTTATGTGAAGGTTAGAAATTTAAACCCAGTCACAGCTATTAGCATAAACAAGTGGTCTAATGGTATTTACCAACTCCCAAACCAAAAAATCATTCTGTACTTTTCAATAACCTACCCAGTGTATAAAATACATTTAATTTGTATAACAATATCCAAAATAAAATCTAATTTTGAGCTTATAATTGGTTCAATTTTATTTCAATCTTAATGTCTTGATGCTGACATGTGATAATCAATATCTTCCAGACAGCTTGGTGATAGATCAATTATCTCACTTGCCTTGGGTTCTGAATTAGATTCTCAAAACTACAAAAGTAAAATAAAATATTAGTGCAGTAGGGGATACATCTTATTTTTAATGATTAATTTAGGCATACATAGTGTCTTGCACATGCCAAGTGCAGACAGTTTCAAGTGATGTGAGATTATTACTACCTTGATAGTGAAGTTTCCTTAAGGTAGTATTTCCCAGTTTTTAACTTCCAGCTCTTATATTATTTTTCTGCCCCTTCTTTCAAGATATTCTGTGAAAATTAGAAGTAGTAGTATACATTTCCTTTCTTTTTAAGGCTGAGAATTCAAGTGTCTCTTATTCTTAACACTTTGTGCAATCATGCATATGCATGCACCATACTTTGGAAAGAGAATCTTCCCTGATTCAAATCATGATTAACATTTGTCTAAGGGTTTAAGTTTCTCCTTGACTCTTAAGTCATGGACAGCCTAAGATTATTGACTTAGTTTCATTACAAGGCAGAAATTCTGCCTTGTGGAGACATGTCAAGTGCAGTGAGACTGTGCTTAAATACATCATAGCAAGACTCAAAGTTTTGCACCTGAGATAACATCCTGCTTGGATGGCCTGTGTTGTCATTCATGGGATTCATGTCAATAAAATTGTTGATGCCTTATCAGAAGGCCACATATTATAATGTCTTTTTGCCATTTGAAAGCTAGGTAGCAGGTTCATCTAGATTTATATGTATCTAAGCAAATGAATTTCATATGAAATACAATATATAATATAAAACAGCATTTTAGTTTTCAAATGGAACTCAAAGAAGTTGGTAAGTTACTTGAAAACTCACATTCCGTTCTATGAATTTCAAATGAATTTTAAGAGATTAAAACTCAAGATCTTGTCACTTAGAAAATATGAAAAAAATGAGAAAAGACTGAGTGATTTTGGACCATTCAGTAATGAAAAGGATTTCTTCATAAAGCTTCTCCACACAGGGCTTGGAGAGGTATGTAAAAATAGAAGTAGAAAGAATGAAAGAAGCCATGGTGTATGTGTGTGAGTGTATCACAGAATGCTTACAGTTTTCATTAACTTTATTAATCTATGTTTCTCACTATGTAATGCTACTGAAACAATCTAATGAACATATTTTATTTGAAAACAAGGTTTAAGGCTGTAATATTACTTATTTGTTAATGTCTTTATTAATATATTTCTTGACCTTTTGTTGGGAAATTTAAGTAATTGTCCCTTAAAGCTTTCTTCCCCCCACCCAGCTGTAGAACTCCTGTGCTCTCAAGGTTGTTCAAACAATGTTGTTCTCATAACTTTCCGGTGTGCAGCACCCCTACCTTATACCCAGGTGTGGGGGGTGCATGACTTTTTCCTATGCTTAGCCCATCTTCTGGCTTGGGTATATAAGCCCATTACTCTCTGTAATAAATGGCAGCAGCTTCCTCTTCACTTCTCATCATGGTCTGTTAAGTGTTTCAGTCCCAACACCCTCTGCCAGCTCCATATTCTGGCCATATGATGTAGCAACCCTGCATCTTAAACACAGGAGGAATGGAAGAAACCTGGCAACAAAACATTCTCTTCTGTCATCCAATGCAGGATTTTCTCTAGACCTTAATTTATATCAGAATCAGATGTTAAAGACATTTTTATCTACAATCTAACAATTATGTTAATTAAGGAAATCTGTGTAGACCTGGGAAAACATAAGTTGATAATGCTTGTCATCAATTTATAGTTAGTTAAAACTTTATTCTCCTTTTCAAATCTCAAAAGTCACTCGTTGCTTAGTTCAATGGTGAGAAAACTTGACCACATGTAAATGTCCTTCCACATCTGGTCTATTGGTGGGAGATTCTGGATGGAAAGTATAAATTATATCCCATATAAATGGCAAGCTTCAGAAATGCTCAAGCAAAGAAAGAGACATAAGAAAATTACAACTACCACCACTTAAAACAATAGGTGCGTTAAGACCACATCCAAACTTTTCATTTCATCACTGCTGTAGGAAAGCTGGGTTTAAGTATAAAATTGGGTTCACCTTCTTATATTCCAAATGTTTTTATATGAAGCCACATAGAAACATATGCTGCTAATATGACAATTTAAAGCACCCATATTGTTTATAATATTTAAATATTGCACACATTACTGAAAATTCATAATATTTTATTCAACAATATTCATAAAGTTTTATATTAATCTTGGAAATTCCATTAAGTCATATATATGTATACATATATTTATATGCACAAACACACAAGCATTCTCACAAAAATTTTCTTCATAACTGTCTCCTTTCTCGTTTTTAATCAGTTGCTTATCTCCAGCCTATAAATTAGCCCTGTCCACAAAGGTGTATCTTCTCACCTCAGTTATGTAGCTCTGGAAATATCTTCACATACACATTCAGATATTTGACTCAAAAATATTTCTAAAGTAGAATAGTGTCTTTAAGATGATTTTAAATACCATTAAATTGGTAGTGAGCATATTCAAAGTACAGATATGCTAATTAGAGTTATTCTCATAATACTTCCATAACCGATCATACATACCTATCTATGTTTCTATCATCTATCTATTACCTAACAATACAAAAAATTCTATAATTTAAACATGGAACTGTTATTTATCAGTGAGGCTGAAAGCAAATAATTCACCAGTGTAAAATTTATTGCATAAGAGAAAGTATTGTAACATGGAAAATAAACAAGAATTTCCCTTTTAAAATATTTTATCTATTATTTGAAAATGTCATGCATGTATATAACACATTATGATCTTATCTACCCCCCATTTTCTCTGACATCAAACCCCCACAATATTCCCCAATTTACAGCTCCCCCTCATCTGCATCTTCTCCTCCCCCATCTTTTATATTACATTTCAATGAATTAGTGCTTCCCATATATTCCCATGAGAGTGCATCATGCTCTCACTGGATCATGGACAACACACCACAGTCCATATCCAGATTCACATATATAATAATGGTTACTTTCCTGTAACTATGAAAGCAATCTGAATTTTCACCCTGTCATTTTATTGTCACTCATTGTTGTTTAAGTACTACTAGAGAATGATTTTTCACTTTCTTCTTATTGGTCACTTATAATTTTATCATATTTGAAGGGTCCCATCCCATGTAAAAATGTGAGGGAAATTACAAATAATTGAAGCAGAGAAGCCATGGAAGGAAAGATTTTTGAAATGAAGACTCAGCATTATTGTATTCTATGGAAAGGTCACACATGTAAAAGATGAATACTGCTTGTCGTGGAAAGCCCCAAGTCTCTGTTCGTTTTCCACGGGATAGCTCTCCAAGGAGCTGGTGTCCTATGCCTGAACTCCAGCACAGTAGTTATCATAATGTTATCTGCTGGCAGATCATTACTTAGCCTAAACTCAGGCATGGTGTCTTAACTAAGAATTTGCACTCTTTCTTACACTCCGATTTTTGTGAATAACTAATTCCAGAAATGAATTTTCCATTTTCAGAAAGATGACAAGTATTTTTACTCAGACAAGAAACATTTAAGTAATAACATTTATAACAAAATAAGCTGTACACCTTAATAGGAAGTCTATTTAAAGGTAAAGCTAGCTATAACAGATGTTGAAAAGAATGTGGGGGATTTAAAAGTCAGTTAAATTGGAGAAAAGAAAAAAACTCAGCAATATTGTGAGTAGATATAAACACATCAAAGTCATGAGTCATGATGGACAACAAGGATTTGAGAAAAACATTACATATCTATGTATGTGTCAGTCTGACATTTTAATTAGCCTTAGGTCAATAAGAGAAATAAAAATAAACCATCCTAACAAATATGAAATTATATTAAAGATTTAGTCCATTTTTTTTTTAAGTAAAGACATTCAAGTATGAGATGCTTGCCAATTGCTTTTTACTTTGTTTTGAGTGTCCGAAGATAACTGTTTTACAAATATACCTACAAATTGGAGAGTAATTTTTACTACTCATTAGCATTTAAATGTAAACAGTTAGAAGAGTCTCACTGGAAAAGTAAAGCTGTGCATCTATGTCAGACAATTAGCAAGTGATTTAAAAACAGACCATTTTAGCATGGAGCTGTATTCCTTTCTTAGCAAAAAAAAGAACTCATTAAATTAGTTCAGTAATCTTAAAATTTACTAGAACAAATAGGTAAAATTTACAGTTGATGACTGTAAGCTTTATTTCATGGTCAAATTTCAGTTCCTGAATCTCAATAAAATAATACAGTAAATATTAGTGTGTCTATGTATGTCAATAATACTGGAATTAGATTCAGTTTATTCTTAGTGCCTCATGAGAATTTATTTTTAATACTAACTTTGAAAAAGGAGCCTGTATCAAAAATATAGAATATGAATTCTGTTTCAGACATTTATTTTTGACAAATAATCTATTACGGTAATTTTAAGAAAAATAATTTAAATAGATACAATTTATAAATATATCCTCTCTCATAATATTTATTTAGTAAATAGTAAGCCTTAACAAAGATATAGAACTAATTTATGATATTATATTTTACATGCAAATCATTCAGGTATAAGTTAAAATTAGACCTATTTAATTTCATATAAATTTAAAGAAAAAAATGAAATAAATTTTAAAGTTGACTATTAAAACACACTCACTAACTCACACACACAGCAGCAAAAAGAAAAAGTATTAAGATGCAGCTCAGATATTCATCATTCATTATTTTAATGTCTTCATGCTCTATTTGTGTTTCTTTTGCATTATGTTTGCAACTTTTCATTTTCCTACCTATCTACTCTTACCAAAATCATTGAACCACTCTCTAATAATTAGTTGAATTTTGTCCAGATATTCATAAATGTGTAATAGGGGCTGTACGGATGACAAGAAAGCTGCTCCAGTAAGTTGTTTATCAAGAAAGCATTGGATAGATTTGTATGGTTTCCCAGAGCTCACAGTAATAATGGGGTGAAGTAGCATGCATCTGTAATGGCAGAACTGGGGAGACATGTAAACGGGTAGGTTTCCATTCTCACTTCTCACCTAGACTATCAATGTAAGTAAGCCCCTGGTAACACAATGACCCTGCTTCATGAAACGAGGAAAAAACAATCCAACATCAACCTGTGGTATCCACACTAATGCACACACACATTCCTGTGTGTGCCCAGGCACCAAACACACACACACACACACACACACACGTAGACAAAAAAAATGCTCACAAATTCTATAGCTACAACCTGTTTTCCAGGCCTGATGACTGACACCAATCAATGGTGAGAAGTAGTTTTTTTTTTTTCCTGTTTTTAATTTAAATTAGAGCAAACGATCACCAGCCTATAATTCACACTGCTAGAGAAACTAGGGAACCTACGAGATTCATACAAGGTTCCTCACAGAAGGGGAAAGGAATAAGACCTTTCCTGAGCACAATGAGAGTCTGGGGTGAGGGCAGCGAGTGGAGAGGGAGTTAAGAGAAAGAGAAGGGGAGGACAGGAGAACATGTGGGCCAGGAAGATCGTCAAGGGGCAAATAAACTAGAGCAAAACAAACAAATAAACCAAAAAAAAAGATAATATAATAACCATAATAGAAGCCATTATAGGTTTGAAGAGAAAACTATCTCCAGAGTCCTCCAAGGATGACCCCAACTAACAATCTGAGCAAAGGTGAAAAGGCTACCTTAAATGCCCTTCTTGATAATGAGATTGATAACTAACTCTATGACATCATCATAGAGCCTTCATTTAGTAGCTGATAGAAACAGAAGCATACAACCACAGCTAAACACTGAGCCAAATTCCTGGAATCCAGTTGCAGATGGAGGAGTGATAAGGGCTCAAGACCAGGCTACAGAAAACAACAGAGACAGCAGACCTGAACAAGTGGAAGCTCATGGACTCCCAGACTGATAACTAGGAAAATTCCACCTGATAATAAGACAAATGCAGAACAATATAGTTTTTATAATTAGTAATTAAATGTTAAGATTTAACCCCCATGTAGGCTATGGTACATGGATAAATAGCATGCTTTATAGTAGCCGGATACAGACAAGAGGTGACATATGTTACCATAAACTCTTGTTGCAGGCAACAAGTTACACAATGAAGAAGTATGAACAAAGGAAAAAAGTACCCAAGTGTTTCTATAAGTGAAATTCTGTGTTCACCATGTTCCAGTCAGGAACATAAGCTCTTCTTAATTAACAGTAGATTTTAATTCTAGTTCAAGTGACCATTTAACAACCTTGCGGGATGATTTTTTTTTTTGTGTGCAAGCAAGTAATGACAATATAAAAACTGCTGTGTAGTTATTGCAGACACTTAAATAGGTGCTTGGCTTGTATGAGCCTCACTAAAATCTTCCACAAAGAAGTGTAACTCACAGATGGTAATGGCAAAAACAAAAATTTATCTTGAGGCAAAATTTGAAAATCCAATCACTAGATATTTCAAAAAAGTAACTTTAACAGAAATCGTATGTGACTCCTTTAAAGTATTAATAACATGTTAGATTATTATATAGATAAGTAAAAAAGATTACAGTTCAAGTAATTCAATAACCAGTGATAATAGTCACTAATGGATAAATGCATTAATCTACTAGGGAGATGAACTATTAATAGTTGGATTACACTAACAATCATAATAAGTTAGCTGTTGAACCCTGGGATAGCACTAATAATACAGGTATATGGCTCAAGACTCAATGGCATGATGGGTGTGGACTGGGAATTTTGGAGCAGTAAGTGTTGACTTAGAAGAAGAAAGAATTTCGATATTTTCAAACCAGCATGGCTAAGCCGTTGCTTGCTGGCAGAATATCAGCTCTGTACAAAGGATTTTACAAAAATATAATATATCACAGTGTTCCATGAAGATCTGAAATTGAATCTTAGCCGACTGGATGTATTTGCTTGTCTCTTGCTGTCAGGGACATTTTGAATTCCTAGAAAAGATCTATTTTAGAATACCATTAAACAAACTCAGGAAGTGTCTAGCCTCTCTGCTGAGTGATGCAGGCTAAGCCCAGACTACAGGTTAGAAGAGGGGGACAAAGCCTCAGCAGCTCCCACACACAGTTCCATTCTTCTCCATGATCTTTGTTGCTTTTCATCACATAGTGTGCTCAGATTGACTTGGTCCATAGGAGTGTTAAATAGAATAAATAAAACATCTCTTGTGTAAATGACTGTCCAAATGTCCTCCTTTTTAGTTAACACTAAATAACAAGTGGTAAAAAGTTTTTTTTCCCCCAAAAGAGAAAAATGTCATTAGAATTGATAACCATTGTGTTTGCGATTAATATCTGCCTTACATCGTTATTTCTGTCTCTTTAGATAAGTACAGACTACTTAAATTATGGCACTGAATTCTATTTAAAACACCAGAGAATCAGTAAATATGTTCATATTTATGCATATCCTTTACTTAGTTTGATAGATGCATAGGTGAATACACAGATAAGATATACTATTCCATTAAGTATACAGCTTATCTATTTGGTGCCCTTTAAAGGTGTTACTTAGTAAATTAAATAGTATTTAATAGCTTGTTTACTGAAACTTAAACAAAAGAATACTAGAACCAAGTTAACGTCCTGAAAAATCCCAATTGTATAAATACTGAAACTAATCCTGAAGTGGTGGCTCAATCCTTTAATCCAAGATCTACAGAAGCAAAGACATGTGGATCTCTGAGTTCAAAAACAGCCTAGTATTCAGAGTGAGTTTCAGGACAACCAGGCATACACAGAGAAAACCTGTCTAAAAAAACAAACAAGCAAAATATCAATAAATAAACACCAAAAATAATTTGTGAGGTTTTATTTCTTTAGTATTTATATTTTTAAACATAACTATATTTTTATGCATATTAATTCATTTGTATTTATGTATATGACTCTATTTCTACAGGACACTATATTTGTCTAATATAGAACAGCTAAATGAATTGATGTCCTCTGTTATCTAAGAATTTCCTGTTATTAGCATAAAGTACTTATAAGTGATTCATTTTGCCAAAATATTATATTTTTAAAATACTTTATAGCTGGAATTTTTCTTTACTTATAAAATTCAAATTTTACTACTTATGATTCCTTTCATAATAGGTCATTAGCTGTAAAATTACTGGGCTTGTAGCCATTTTGTAACTTGTGTATCCTGAGAAAATACTTCAAGCTTATTTTAATGAATTATTTTTGCAGGGATGGTAATTGAACCTAAGGTCTCCTGAATGCTAAGCAAGCACTTTACCAGAGAGCTCCAACCTTTGCCCTTCACATTCATTTCAGAAATAAAAGTCTGCAGCCTGCAGATATTCACTGCAAACAATTCAAATATTCTCAATGGAGTCATTTAGAAAAGAAAGAAACCCATATCTTTCCATCATCCTCTCGATTGAACCATAAAAACTCAGAGTGTATAGTTTCTTTTCATTGTTCATTGTAAATGCTCTGTTTCCTTATACCTATAGTAGACAGGTGATATATGCTAGAGAGACACATGGATTTATATGGGTAGATCTTATATCCAATATTATTTTTGGAATGATTTTATACACAGAAATTGATATAAAATATGCATATATGTGGTATTCTTTTGCAAGCAAGACAGATTAATTTCCAAACAAATCTATCAGTATTAAAAAGAATTTGGCTACATAAACACATTTTAAATATATTAATATGTGTGTATATATGTGTATGTGTACCATGTCTATCAAAAGCAATTTATTAATAGAATAAAACTATATAAATATTAGCAAAAAATAACCTAAGAGATTCATATAAGTTCCCTCAAAGAAGGGGGAATGGACTAGTTCTCCAGAAAACATGGAATGTGGGTTGGGGGGGAGTGAGTGGAGAAGGAGCTAGGAGAAAGAGAAGGGGAGGAGAGGAAAGCACATGGCACTAGGAAAATCGAGTCAGGGGAGAAATAGAAGAAAGAAGAAACAGAGAGGAAGAGAAAGAGAGAGAAAGAGAGAAAGAGCATAAAAGAGGGAGCCATTACAGGTTTGCAGAGAAAACTGACTCTAGAGAAATGTCCAGAGACTTAAAAGACTGACCCCAACTAACAATTTGAGCAACAGTGGAAAGCCTACCATAAATGCCCTTCCCTGATAATGAGATTGATGACTAACTTATCCACCATCATAGAGCCCTCATCTAGTAGCTGATAGAAACAGAAAAAGACACTCAAAACTAAACACTGAGTTAGAAGTCCTGGGCAGTCTAAGGAACCTCTGACAGTGGAACCAGCATGTATTCCAAGTGCATGAAAGGACTTTGGGAGCACATTGTCCATGGAGGAATACTCCCTTAACCTAGAGGCAGGAGGGAGGGCTTTGTCCCTTCTCCAAATGACTTGACAGATTTTGATGACCTCTCCTGGAAGGCATCATCCTACATGTAGAGTGGGGGGAGGAATGGGAGGGATGGTGGTCAGGGGTCATATGAGGGTGGGAATGAGGGAGGAAATGGGGGAAGAAGGGTGAGGTAATAGGGATATATATGTAAAATAAGAAAATTAAATAAATAAGAATGTATGTAAAACATTAAAAAAAAATCTTTCTTCTAGAACTGCCAGAATGCAGATTTTGTTATTCAAGCCACTCAATATGTAGTATTTAGATATGACATCCTGGGACATCTAATGCTTCCATCTTCAATGAGATGAGGTTTTCCTTGGTGAAAGAAATCTCCAAGAGGAAAGAATATCTCACATGACGTTTTTCCAAAGAACACAGTGTGATTTAATGCAAAAGTTCAGAAATTCATGAAACCAAAAATTTGCTCACATAAAGAAATTCTCTCTGTGTGTGTCTCTCTTGGTGTCTCTGTTTATCTCTGTGTCTGTGTCTCTCTCCAAAAATATTCAACATTATTCATCAAAAATTGGGACCTTTTCTTATGTACATAATAATAATTCAACTCTTGTTCCGAAAAACTGTGTCTCTAGATTTTCTGTATGTGAGTGCTACCAATAGTACAGAGAGAAGAAGCCAATTTTAGAAATGCAAATCACAGGAATCTGATATCATGGTTTCTCAATTACTTACAAATTAAAAGTTAAACAAAGAATATGAAGCAGAAGAAAGATTTAAGGTACAATTTCTGATATAGTACATATTTGTCTAAATATTTGATCACTCACTAAAACTTTATATATATATATATATATAATATAATACACATGTGTATTATATTATATATATACATTTATTTTATGTATCAATCTCTTCCCTACCCCTCCCTCCCATGCTTCCCCGACCCCCCCTTCCCATTTTACTCCCGCTACACTCCACAGGGAGGGTGATGCCTTCCAGGAGGGGTAAACAAAATCTGTTCAGTCATTTGAAGTAGGGTCTAGGCCCATCCCACCTCCTGTAATTCACATTCATGATAAGCTCTGAATAGTACATTCTTTCGACAACACTAAAGAATGCTGAAACATCATATACCAGCAAATCACATGATGTTTTATGTTTTCCTCCTGGGAAGGAGTTGTGTTAACCATGTTCATAAAATGTCAAATAAACCTGCCATCCCTTACTGACCTGGTACAGGAACAATTGCAGCCTCCTTGATGTGGAGGGTTCATTCTGATGTGCACATATTTTGAAATGCTATCACCAAGATCTTTAGCTCCCTTCCTCCATCATAAAAAAATGTGCAGAAGGGACTTTTGGAGCATCTTTGATGATCCTGTTGCTCACAATTATAATACATAAATCAACATAAATCTCCACTTATTTTTCCTGACATTACATTATATTTTAATTTTAGGAGACCCTTTTCCTTAAATTTTCTTCTTTATTTTTCTACCATGTACCAGGATGATTCCTGTATTCCCCCCGTATTTTTTTCTTGCCATGGCATTTCCAGGATCTATGCACCTACTCCATTATTAATGTTTCTCAATTCCTTGAATCATCTTGAACACTGAATCCTGTAACCTAGGAAAGTTTCCCTGTTTCAAACAATAAATTCTTACTTATTCTCATTTATTTGCCCTCTTTCAGAATCATCCTAATGTTTCAAGCCAAAATTTGTACTCTAGCTATAGCTACTGTACAGTTAAGACTCTTTTGATGTTGTGTACCGGTTATAAGCTTTGTCTCTCTCCTAGGCTAGACTTTACCCCTTACTCGGCTTTTCTTTTTCTTTTTTTTTTTAGTTTTTCTGTATTGTTTTGGAGTCTGTCCCAGAACTCACTCTGTAGTTCAGGCTGGCTTCAATCTCACAGAGGTCCACCTATCTCTGGTCTGGTGCTGGGATTAAAGGCATGTGCCACCAACACCCAGCCAGGCCCAACTTTTTTTTTTTTTTTTTTTTTTTTTTTGATCTACACCAATCACCTTGACATTAAAAAGAAAAAGTTTTCATCATATTCAATGGAAAATATCTGATACTTTAAAATGAGAGTCAAAGTAATACATCTAGCAAAACACCGGACTAGTTAGAATGGGCAATGGAAGGAGTGGGGCAGCCTCCACCTGCCCAGCCAAGTCTACTACTAAAGGCTGCATTGAACATACTTTGGAAAAGCCTTACAATAGTGACTTTTCCAACATTCATGGTCTCAGATTTTTATGGGGAATTGCTTTTGTTTTGTTTTGTTTTAATAATGGTGTTCTGACGTTCATATAATACTAATAGAAGAAACAAATCTGTCTCTCAAAATATCCAAATATGAGAATTAAAGTTTTCACTTGTTGTTCATCTTCAGCTTTTGTTTTAAACTAAAGATACAAAAATATAAAGGAGATTACATACAGAACTTCACCTTACCACCAACCTTTAAGAGCTTGTTGGAGGACCTCACACTCTTAATGACTTCCTGATGGCATTAGAACAACTTTAAATGCAACCTGCATCTTCTGCTCTTTTTATAATCCCCATAGCCTTGTTCCTCATTTCTTTGAATGTCTTATCAGCACATCTGCTATGGCAGTCTGGTCCACTGGAAAGTTTCCAAGACAATTTCAAGTGTGATATTTAATAGTTGATGTGCTGTCATATGCCAGGCAAGCTGTCCTTCACCTATTGACTGTACCCCAACTCCAATATATGATACATGAATTAATACTTTTTTTTTTACCATTTGGTAGCTTGATACAATATAATTTTCATTTGTATTCATCTTTGATAATAGGATAGATACCCATACTGAATTGATCATCTCTGTCATTTATCCAGGGTAATAACTATCAAAAGAAATCAGGAAGAAAGAGAAAAGGGGACGGGAAAAGCATAAATACACAATGTAGATCTGACTCCAGGTTGGTGAGAGTGGGAAAAATAGAGCAAGTAAAAGTGATCCTGAGTGCAATACAGCTCTAAAGAAACAGTAAGGCACTTCTTAAACTGAAGTTAAAGCTGAGGTGAATCTAAGTTTTCCAGATGCAGAACTTAATATTCATGATATTATGAGGATTTGTCTAAAAGCTTATGTGAAATGGAAATCCTGTTTGAAAACCATAACTTACATGGGACATCTGGAACCTTTAGTCAAATACACTACCAGTAATCAGAATAGATGAGCAAATATTCCTTGCACTCATACATGCAGAAAATTTTAAGTAGGTATACATGCACATATGTATTGGAAATATTTCATGTATTGGAAATATTTAATGCATTTATATTCATTTCTTTTTTTAAGAGGGAAGGAATTAATTTCAGCTCACAGTTCAAGGTTTAAGTCCATCATCTTGGGGGAAGACACAACCTGAGCAGCTAGTCATACATCATACACCATCCTCATCAAAGAAGCAAGGAAACAGAAAGCCAGGATGATGCATGCTAGGGATGCATTTATTTTTCCACTTTTATATTTTTAGATTTATCTTATTTTTTAAAATTTATTTTTCTTATTTTACATATCAATCCCTGTTACCTCTCCCTTCATCCCTCCCCCCTCTCTATCACTCTCCCATGCCCTCCAAACTCTCCCATCCCACCCACCCCCTCAATGCACAGGGAGGGTGAATCCTTCCAGGATAAGTCAACAAAATCTGTCAAGTCATTTTGAGTAGGGAATAGGCCCTCCCTCCTTCCTCTAAGTTAAGGGAATGACCCTCCATGGGGATTGGGCTCCCAAAGTCCTTTTGTGCACCAGGAATACATCCTAGTTTCACTGTCAGAGGTCTCTTAGACTGCCCACACCTTCTAACTGAGACCCATATTCAGGGGGTCTGAGTTAGTCCAAATCTGGATTCCCTGCTAGGGGCTAGGGGAAAGGGGCTAGGTGACCATTAGCTTCTCCTTGTTAGTTGTCTCTGTGAGTTTCTGTAGCCTGGTCTTGTCCTCCCTCTCTGCATCTGGATTCTAGTTTGCTTCAGTGTTTAGCTGTGGGTTTCTGCTTGTGTTTCCATCAGCTACTAGATGAGGGTTCTATGATGGTGGATAAGTTAGAAGTAATGGTGTGGATATATTCGTTTCTTTTTTTTTAACATTTATTTATTTATTTATTTTATATAACCAAGTCCACTAAAATGAAAACAAATATTTATAGACAATATTTGGGAATTTGGGCATCGTTCTTTCCAAACTACTTCCTGAAGGTAAGGGGCACTGTCATGAGGGATTCTAAGAAGATGCAGAAATCCTGGCTGTAGTCTGCAAGGCTGCTTTGTCCAGCTGTTTTGAATGTAGGATCACTTGGTACTCTGGTTCAGGCGGCCTGGCTTGATTAAACCATATTAGTATGGAAGGAATCCACAGCTTTTCAGTTTCTGTGGAAACAAAAATAGAAATCCTTTTCCCCAGTAACTTGTCCTTCAACTTAAATTTTGGAGTCAGAGCATTTTTTTTAAATTTATTATTTTACATTTCGATCCCAGTTCCCTCTTCCTCCCTCTCTCCCTCCCTCCTTCTTTTCCTCCCTCCCTCCCTTTTACCCTCCCTGCCCTCTCACATGCACCCTAACCACACTCCCCTTCCATCCCCTCCACCTCAATTCCATAGGTAGGGGAATGCCATCCAGTTGGGGTCATGTAGATCTGACAGGTCATGTGAAGTAGGGAATAGGGCTTCTCTCCTGTCTCTAGGTTAAGGAAGGTATCCCTCCATGGAGGATGTGTTAGCAATGTCCTTTTGTGCACCGGGGATACAACCTGGCTCCACTTTCTGCTAAGGACTGCTAAGTCCTTCTGGCTGAGACTCATATTAAGGGGGGGCCTGAGTCAGTTCCATGCTGGCCTCCCAGCTGTCAGTCTGGTGGCCCATTAGGTCCTCCTTTCTCAGGTAAGCTGTCTCTATGATTTTCTGCCACCTGGTCTTGTCCTCTCCATCTGCATCTGGGTTCTACTTCGACTCAGTGTTTATGTATGGGTTTTTGCTCCTGTTTCCAACAGGCATTGGATGAGGGCTCCATGAATAAGTTACTTGTTGATCTCACTATCCAGGAAGGGCATTTATGATACCCTTTCCATGGAAGATCAAATTGTTAGTTGGAGGCAGTCTTGTACTTCTCTAGACCTTTCTTTGTGTTCAATTTTATCTTCAAACCAATATTGGCTCCCTCTTTTTTGTTCTCTCTCTCTCCAGTCTTCTCTTCCTAACCAGGCTCAATCTTCCTAGTCCCATGTGTTTTCCTTTCCTCCCCCTCGTTTTCTCCTACTTCTCTCTCCATTTGCTGCCCCCCCCACTTCCCCTGTGCTCTGGGGGACTTGCCCCTTCCCGGTTCTGTGAGGGACTTTATATGAATCTCTTAGAATACACCTTGTATCCTAGTTCCTCTGGTGGTATGAATTATAGGCTGGTGATCCTTTGATCTAGGTCTAAAATCCATATATGAGTGAGTACATACTATGTTCCTCTTTTTGTGACTGGTTTACTTCTTTCAGGATGGTTTCTTCAAGTGCCATCCACTTACTTATGAATGTCAAGATACCATTATTATTATTATTATTGCAGAGTAGTATTCCGTTGTGTATATGTGCCACATCTTCATTATCCATTCTTCAATTGAGGGACATCTAGGTTGCTTCCAGGTTCATGCTATTATAAGTAGTGCTGCTATGAACATAGTTGCATGGATGTGGATCCTTTGGTTATGTGCATAAGAGGGTGATTGCTGGCTCCAGTGGTAAACTAATTCCCATTTTCCTGAGGAACCGCCATACTGATCTCAAAAATGGCTGTACGAGTTTGCACTCCCACCAGAAGTGGAGGAGAGTGTTCCCCTTTCTACACATCCTCTTCAATATGAGTCATCATTGGTGTTTCTAATTTTAGCCATTCTGGCAGGAGTAAGATGGTATCTCAAAGTTGTTTTCATTTGCATTTTCCTGATAGCTAAAGATGTGGAGCACTTTCTTAGGGGTCTTTCAGCCTTTTTGATTTCCTCTATTGAGAATTCTTTCTTCAGTTCTGTACCCCATTTTTAATAGGGTTATTTGGTGTTTTGTTGACTAGTTTCTTGAGTTCTTTGTATATTTTGTAGATCAGCCATTTGTCAGATATAGGATTGGTGAACATCTTTTCCCAGTCTGTAGGCTGCCGTTTGGTCTTGTCCACTGTGTCCTTTGCCTTACAGAAGCTTCTAAGTTTGAAGAGGTCCCATTTATTAATTGTTGCTCTCAGTGTCTGTGCCCCTGGGGTTTATGCTTAGGAAGCAGTCTCCTATACCAATTTATTCAAGGGTACCTCCTACTTTGTCTTCTAAGAGGTTCAATGTGGTTGGATTGATGTTGAGGTCTTTGATCCATTTGGACTTGAGTTTTGTATGTGGCGACAGACATGGGTCTATCTGTCTTCTACACACCCTCATCCAATTTTGCCAGGACCATTATTTGAAGATTCTGTCTTCGCCCGATTGTATAATTTTAGCTGTTTTGTTGAAAATCAAGTGTTCATAGGTGTGTGGGTTAATATCAAGATTTTCAATTTGATTCCATTGGTCTACCTGTCTATTGTTATGCCAATACCAGGCTGTTTTCAGAACTATAGCTCTGTAGTAGAGCTTAAAGTCAGGAATTGTAATGCCTCCTGAGGTTCTTTTATTGTATAGAGTTGTTTTGGCTATCCTGGGTCTTTTGTTTTTCCATATAATGTTGATTATCATCTTTTCAAAGTCAGTGAAGAATTGTGTTGGGATTTTAATGGGGATTGCATTGAATCTTTAGATTGCTTTGGAAAGATTGCCATCTTTCCTTGTGTTGGAGTTTTCCTTCTAATATTTTCTGTATGGCTCGATTTGTTGATTCCTATTCGGAATATCTGGTTTTGTCATTAAATATCTTGTTTTCTCCATTATAGTGTTTGAGAGTTTTGCTGGATATGGTAGCCTAGGCTGGCATCCGTGTTCTCTTAATACTTGTAGTACATCTATCCAGGACCTTCTGGCCTTGAGGGTTTCCATGAAGAAGTCATGTGTAACTTTGATAGGTCTGCCTTTATATGTTCGCTGTCATTTTTCCTTCACTGCTCTTAATATTCTTTCTATATTCTCTATCCTAGGTTTTTTTATTATTATATGTTGAGTGGTCATTTTTCTTTGGCCCAACCTATTTGGGGTTCGGTCTGCTTCCTGTACTTTCATGGGCATGACCTTCGTCAGATTTGGAAAGTTTTCCTCGATGACTTTGTTGAATATGTTTTTGGCATCTTTGAGCTGGTCTTTCTCACCTTTTTCTATGCCTATTATTCTTAGGTTTGGCCTTTTCACGGTGTCCCACATTTCCTATATGTTTCGTGCTAAGGATTTGTTCGATTTTTGATTTTCTTTGGTCGATGAATCTATTTCTTCTAGTTTATCTTTTGTGCCCAAGATTCTCTCTTCAATCTCTTGAATTCTGTTCATTAATGCTTGAGTTTTTGCCCAGTTTTTTTATTTCCAGTTTTCCTTTGGTTTGTGTTGCCTTTATTTTTTCTATTTCAATTTTCAAGTCTTGAACCGTTTCCTTCACCTGCTGAATTGTTTTTCTTGGTTTTCTGTACTTTCTTTACTTTCCTTAAACAATTTGTTCATTTCTTCCACTTTTTTGTTTGTTTTTTCCTACATTTCTTTAAGGGATTTTCTCACATCTTCTTTGAGGGCCTCTATCATTTTTATGATGGTAATTTTTAAGTCGTCCCCTTCTGCATCCTCTGCTTTGTTGTTGTGTTCCGTTCTAGTTGGTGTAGATTCCCTAGATTCTGGTGGTGTCATGCTTGTCTTTCTGTTATTAGGTGTTTTCTTGTATTGCTGTCTTCCCATAGCTTCTTCCAGTTGGTGTTGGTGGGGTCTCCCTCTCTCTCTATGGTACTTCCCCGGTGGGCTTATATGGGTAAGATATTCAATATCTGTAGCTCTATAGGAGGTCTCTCCGCAGACAGGGAACCAGGGATGTGGTCACAGCTGAGGATCCAGTAGAATATGCCTCTAGCCCATGGCTCTAGCCAATGGCTAGCAGAAGAGGACAAAGGCTGCTGACCTTTGGGAAGTTTTTGCAGGATAGTCAGATCTCATTGGAAACTGGAACTCTCCAGCTGAGGCCTCTTTCTTTAGCAGAGGCCCTGCTTTGGGGGTCATGGATCTTGCTGGCAGGAACTCAGGCAGGAACTGAGAGTGGACCCTAGGAGATAGGCAGATCTCTGGGAGGGGCCTGAGACTCCAGCAGAGGACTGGAGGTGGAGTCAGAGACCAAGCATGTGGAAATTACTGGGTGGTTCCTTGTGGATAGGCAGGTCTCCTTTGTTCAGAGTTGCTCCAAGAAGTCTCAGAAGTAGGGTGGACTGTTGGCTCCATCGTCTGTCCCAGTGCTCAACTAGTGTGGCATAACAGTGGGCAGGGTAGGGCACAGGGTTGGAGGGGCAGGCCTGCAGTAGGGATGTGTGGGAGTTTATCAGAGCTCCAAGAGTGCTCTCAATGGGGGCAGGACACAGGAGCAGTGGGATCAGGGACCAACCCAGGGAGTTGAGGGGTGGAGGGGAGAGGTTGTAGGGGAGAGGCCACCCCAATTGGGCCCAGACTCACCTCTAGCCAATGGCTGGTTGAAGTGGACAAAGCCTGAGCTGTAACTTGGGAAGTTTTGGCAGGATAGTCGGATCTCACTGGAAACTGGAATTCTCCAGCTGAGGCCTCTTTTTTTTAGCAGAGGCCCTGCTTTGGGGGTCAGGGATCTTGCCAGTGGGAACTCAGAGTGGGGTTATATTCATTATTTTGGCAGCTAATGACTTTGAAAAACTATGGGTTACATTATACATAAAATTTAAGCAAATTCTTTATAGTGACCAATGTATGCATGGACATATACATACTAATTCATTATAAGACTCATTGGAGCAAAGTGAGCAATCATTAGAGGATATAATTAGACACATTTGGAAGGTCATAAGAGTATTCTGAGAGTAAGTAAGTAATTAAGGTAAATTGGTGTTTTGAGCTTAATATGAGTAAGCAATAACTATGGAGGAAAATTTTTAATATGACTAAATTTCTGGAAATTGTCTCAAGTGATATAAAATGCACAATAAGGGAATTATCAGTATGTGGACAAAGCAGCCATAAAACAATAACAAAAAAAAAAAAAAACAAAAAAAAAAACAAGACAATTCATGAAGAAAAGCTTTTGTCTTATTCACTCATTTGTATTTTTTTTTCATTTTACATACCAACCCTAGTTTCCCTCCCTCCTTTTCTCTAGCTCCATACCTCATTCTACTACCATCCATTTTTCAGAGGGAGTGTGGAGCCCATTCCCTATGGTGGGATATTTTGCTCAATCTTGATACAAGGAAAGGTACTTGGTCCAGCCTCAACTTGATATGCAGGACTTTGTTGAAGCAATCTCTTTAATGGCTTGCTTCAGTTCAAGGAATGCATAGCTATAGGAAGTGATAGACATTTTATTAATTAGACAACAATACCATATATATGGATTTCAATTATGGTACAGTTATGACAAATAGCATATCAACTAATTTGGTTACAATTTGCTAGACTTTTTTGTTTTGTTTTGTTTTGTTTTTCATTCTAATAAAACAAATTAGGTGGTTAGGAGATGCCACAATTAGAAACCAATAAAATTTAACTCTAAAAATTTTATTTTTGAGTTAAGAAAAAATTTAAATGAATTAAAAAGAAATATCAATATCCCTATATTGAATTTTAACTATATACATCCATAAACACAAAAAATATATCCCCAGAGACTATTGGAATGCATTGATATTATATTAAAAATGAAAATAAATACACTTCGTAGTATTAATTTTACCAAGTATGAACTTGTTTTTTCTACTTTTTTCCATGTGTCTTCCATTTACCCATAAGAAACATTTTTGCTTTATGTTTATTTAACACCACAAAAATATGTGAAAGGAATGAGGGATACTTTACAAAAAGTTTAACAGAGTTTTACAAGGGAGTTAGTAACTTAACTGACCTAAAATAGCTAAAAAAAAAAATTACAACCAGATTGATCAAGCTATATATGCATGTTGTTTCCAAGATTTGTATGTCATTATTCTTGTAAAAGGTTCTTGCAACTTGTTGTCTTCTTTCAACACATATCACAACACACACATGAATGCATACATTGCATATATGTGTTCATACAAGCATACATACATAAATTACTAAGAGTAAGAGACATGGAAGAACATATAAGTTAAGATTCCATACTTGTATTAATGTAGATTGTTAACTAAGAGACAAAGCAATGAGTTGGGTACATAAAAGAAATTGGAGGGAGAAGAGAATAAGTACATATTTAGACAGCTTGTTTAATATTCTGAAATAATTGCAAGGATTTTTTTTTTTTTTTTGCCTTTGCTTTTTGGTCTGTAATACTTTGGTAAGAGTGTGATTATATTAGAAAATGCTATGAAAAATGATGATGCTGCTTTACTCTGTTTTGTATTGCTATGAAGATACACCATGACCCTTGCAACTCTTATAAAGTAAAAATGTAATTGGATCTGGCTTGCATTTCAGAAGGTTAATCCATTATCAACATGGCAGGCAGTATGGCAGCACACAGGCAGATATGGTACTGTAAAAGTTGGTGTGAATTCTCAACTGGATCATTAGGCAGCAGGAAGACAGAAACACTGGGCCTGATGTGAGTAATCAAACTTCCCAACTCACCCACTGGGCACTGGTGTAGTTAGAGGAAATATGGGCTTTACAGGAAAATGCAGGAGTAATTTAAGTTATGAGATAAAGATGATCGTAAAATGGTTTTATTCTTCACTGTATTTTGTTTGTTTGATTATTTAGGATATTAGAGAAAAGGGGTACTGCAATATAGTTCAAAGATCCTGCAAATGTATGTGGGATATTTATCTTAAATGCCCTTCCCCCATAATGAGATTAATGACTACCTTATATGCCATCCTAGAGTGTTCATCTAGTAGCTGATAGAAGCTGAAACAGACACCCACAGCTAAACACTGAGCCAAATTCCTGGAATCCAGTTGCAGAGAGGGAGGAGTGATGAGCAAAGGGGTCAAAACCAGGCTGGAGAAACCCACAGAGACAGCTGACCTGAACAAGGGGGAGCTCATGCATGCACCCCAGTCTGATAGCTGGAAAATCAGCATAGGACTTACCCAAGTTCCCTGAGTGTGTGTGTTAGGAGAACTGGGCAGTCCTTGGGGCCTCTGGTAATGGATCAGTATTTATCCCTAGTATATACATGGACTTTGTAAGCCCATCTCACATAGAGGGAAACTCTTTCAGTCTAGACACATGTAGGACGGCCTAGGTCCTGCTCCAAATGATATGACAGACTTTGCAGACTCCACATAGAAGCCCTCACCCTTCCTGGGGAACAGAGAGGGGATTGCTTGGGGTTGATGGCAGGGGGCAGCATGGAATGATGGGAGGTAAGGGAACTGGGATTGACATGTAAAACAAGCTTGTTCCAAATTTAAATTTAAAAAAAAAAAATTCTCACACAAAATCAAAAACATAACAAACAAACAAACAAGATACAAATTCATTGACTAAAAGTACTGACACATTAACATGGTCATAGATTGTAAAACAATGAAGGAGAAAACTTCACAGATGGTTATAGAAATGATATTTAGTACTAACAAAGATTTAGCATTGGATTCTGTTGTCAGAGATTACATGTCTAAATGCTGATTAGTGCATTGATAATTTGGGATCTGTTCTTAAGAAAATGTTGGCATTTGCTTTCTTTGGATACCAACGTTTCAGAAAGAAAAAACTTAGAACTATATTACAATTATCCATTTTACAAAATAAAAGTGTTATGCTTCAGTTTTGAGTTCATTTTTCAGGTGTTCATGTTGAGAAATGATAGTTAAAGTGATTGAAAATAGGAAGGGTCTGGGAAGATTCTAGATTTTGGATACTGTTAGTGATGACAATTAATATGAAACTATAAATTTTGTTATTTCTGTCCGTGTGTGTGTTTCTGTGTATGTGTGTGTGTGTAAAAGATAGAGAGAGAGAGAGAGAGAGAGAGAGAGAGAGAGAGAGAGAGAGAGAGAGAGAGAGAGTATGTATTTGCAAATGTATTCTGGTGTCTGTTCAGGCTAGAACTGATTGTTAGACCCGCTGGAAAGGAGTACTAAGTTGTGATGCACCTGATGTGGGTGATGAAAACTAAACTTGAATCGCCAATGAGAACAACATGTATTGTAGAGGCACTGGTTCATCACTCCAAGCTGTCTTCTTGGTGGAAAAAAGAAAAATCAAGTCTGATGTTACTAATAAAAGCATCTTGTTAATCAGTGACTCACTGCCTTTTAGGAATCATTAATGTAAGTTTCATTATACTGAAATTAGGAAAAGAGAATTTGTGGTGTGTGTGTGTGTGTGTGTGTGTGTGTGTGTGTGTGTGTGTGTGTGTATTGGCGAGGAAGCTATATGGAAAATGCAAAATATGAATATATAATGCACCAATATTTATGGGCAATATCATGAAGGTAGGAGACTCTATTCTGATCCAGAATAGAGTATTTTTGTTCCTATGTCAGTGCCTTTGTATATGAAAATCGATACCAGAGGTTAATATCAGTATCTATTCTCTTATTTTTTTTTTTTTTTTGTATTGTGTATAGTTTGTAGAAGCAACTAGATTGGCAGACCAGAAAGAAGAGGACATCCTCTCGACTGCCTGCATAGGACTGAGATGTAAGGTGTGTACCACTACCTAAGTAATAAGAAATTTAATCAAAACTGATGACAGGTAATGAAAAGTGAAAGAAAGATCATAGGGGAAATAATCAAAACAAAGTGTGGAATCAATGAGAACAATGTATGCATAACTAAAATAGTCATTCAAGAATTCTTTTAAGACAGGGGTCAGTTTGTGAGTAATATGCTTACTGTCATAAATATATGAAGAAACAAATGATAATAAAGGGCGCCCTTGCAACTGCCCTTGAAGCTAGTTGGAACCTCAGCTCTGTGACTTCATACAACATCCAAATTACTGTACATATAAAATTCTGTGGGTCCTCTTGCAGTGGAATCAGTATTAATCCCTAGTGCCTGAATGGGCTTTGGGAGCCCATTCCCTATAGAGAGATAATCTCTCAACCTGGATACACAGGTGGTGGGGATTTTTCCTTACCCAAATGATGTCATAGACTTTGATGATTCCCGATAGGAGGCCTCACCTTCTCTGTGGAGTGGGCAGGGGATGGAATGGTGTTTGGTGGGGGGACAGGAAATCCTGGAGGGAGAAGGGACTTTGATTGGTATGGAAAATAAGATTGTTTTTAATTTAAATAAAAATTAATTTAAACTGATAAGAACAGATAATACACTTGATCTTAGCCAAAAGGCCAAGAAGTAATAATAAAAAATTAATTTAAAAAAGAAAAATATGAAATTCTGCCTTCAGTCATCCTGTATTTATTATGAATGCATTCCATAATAGTTTGAATATACTTAATAGACACAACTTTTACTGTATTTCCATTTACAACAGCCTTGAAAGTTTCAAAATTACTCAGTAAAATCACATACATTAAATAAAGGAATAAACCAATACAACTTCTTAATCTTGCTTTTGCATTTGGCATGCACCTACCCTCAATTCCATATCAATAAACCTTTGTCTTGATGTCTAATATCTTTCTTGAGGACTAAGTAATTTTATATAACAAACCTTTGCATCCAGAATATTATAACCTCTAAAATAAGAGATTGGATGACACACTATTCTGACAATGGAATGGGCACTAGTATTCTTGTAATTGTACATTAGGTGATTGACAGCTATTATGACATGTTATTAAGTACAAGTCTTCCCACATCTTGAGCAATCTGGACAATACAGAATTTATTCTATATGTACTGATTTTCTACCTAAACAAATGGAAGAATGTTTATCTCTGTGCAGCACACAGAGCTTCATCTGCATGTGCTCATGACCCTTAAGTCACTTTAATATTTAACATCTAAATGGGTTTTATGAGGTATTTGGATTTTAGAACCTTTCATTAAGCAATCCTAACATAATATTATATTATTTCAGCTTATCATTCAATGCTGTCTAGAAAATAATGATTCTAAGTATAATTGCTCTTCCCCTAAAACATCATCCTTTCCGTTTTAAAATTTTCAACTAAAAAATGAGGAACTGGAGTTGAACTAAGTTCTCAACTGAGGCAATTCAGAGTAAAAGTTAACATAAAAAATTTGGATGCAGTGATACTTCATATGAGGAAGAAAAGATCAACTTAATATTCAATATTAGCTATATATGTTTTCTTGGGATTCCTTTAGACCTTATTTACTAGGTTGTGATATTTAACCAATTCATCGGGAATAGAGAAGTCTGTTTGGTGAAGTACCTGAAGATTGGAAAGTTTGGCTTCCTTTCTGTATACTAATGGCATTTCAAAACTAATTCTTGAGGAGCAGGTAACAAGTTATCAATGAATTAAAAGAAACTTTCAAGAAATGAAAGGAATGAACATATTAATGAAGCTCAAAAAGAATTATTTATACACATGAACTAATCTATATTTGCTAATTTTCAATTTTCTAAGAGATTGTTCCAGAATCATCATAGCATGTGACAGAGTTCACCTTTTTCAATTTTGCATCATAACAACATAAGAAGTCACATGGTGAGAGAGGGAAACCAAGTGCCAGAATCATATTTTTATCAATCCATGAGTGTCATATAGGCACCTCACTTTAATGATCTCAACACTTTACCATGGCTTTACTCCCAAATATCTTTAATGTGTAGACTGGGTAATTAATTCTTTGACAAATTCATTTCTTTCAGAACATAAAGAAAGCATAAGAATGTGATAATATAGAGGAAGGTAAAAATGACTTGTATGAGTAATTTAAATGCAAAATTTGGGAGCATCCAAGAACATTGTCTAAAGTCTTTGCTTCCAGACCATTTAATATTTACCCAATTAAAAATGGCAAAGAGATACAATGTCCATATAAAAGTATTTTCTATACACTCAGGAATAAAGAACATAATTTATATTATTACAAAGATGTAAGGTGTATGGATTTTCCGCCTTCCACCTAGTCTTGTCCCGCCGCCGCGCCTGCCCCAAATAACACACAGAGACTCTGTATTTGATATTATACTGTTGGCCAGTTACTATTTTCTTATCGGCTAGCTCTGTCTTAAGTATTAACCCATTTGTGTTAATCTATGAATTTCCACATGGTCTTCGTACCCGGAGCTTGCTGCCGCATACTGCTCTCTCCAGACTATCCATCTTGGCTCCTCCTTACTACTTCCTTTCTCCTCCTTGTCTCCTAGTCCCTCCTATCTTCCTTTCCTATTGGCCAACAGTGGTTTATTCATTAACCAGTATGAGAAACATATATAGAATGACATCTCCCATCACAAAGAATATCACTATGGCATGTTAATGGAAGTACTAATCCATTAGGGAACATTTTCCTTCTTATTTTATAATCACCAAGTGGATCAAACTCAATCAATTTCTATTATTCAGAAGCCTTCTGATATTTCTATTTCCAAAAGTACAATGAATGCACCTCTGTGTATCAGAAATGAAACAGCAAAAAAATAAAAACCAAACCCAACAAACAAACAAACATCATCTATGGAGTTACTTGACCAGGACAAGGACAATTCTTATGAAAGAATGTATAATATGGGGGTTGCTTACAGTTTCAGAGGGTTAATCCATTATCATCTTGGTAGAATGAAGTCAGTTGCTGAGAGTTTTGCATCCTGCTACACATGCTACAAGTGCAACAAGTACAGAAAGAGAGAGGGGGGAGAGAAGGAGGGAGAGAGAGAGAGTCTGAGCCTGAAAAGAGACTTTGAGAAACTTTAAAGCACCCTCCCTTCCCCCAAACAACACTCTTTCTCCAAGGACAAACTCCAAAAAGTTGACAACTCCTAATTCCTCCAAACACTTCCCCATCTGAAACTAAGCATGCAAATATTTGAACCTATGTTGGGGAAGAAGCTATTCTCATTGAAAGTTTCACAGACTGTTACACATCTTTTGCAAATGTATAAAGTGGTAGAACAGCACTTAAAAAGTGTCTAATATTGTAGCCATTAATGGGAATTTAAAGCAGATATTTTCTCAGAATGGAGATGTTGCTAAGCTTCTTTTTTCTCTTTAACATAATTTCTTTATGAATCCTTGAAAATTTCACATTGTGCACCCCAAATCCACAGTGACCCTAAAAGAAAATTAAAAATAAAATATCAAACAAAACTAAATTAAAACAAGGAAACAAACAAAAATTAAAAGAAAAACCAAACAAGTTAAACAAACAAACAAACAAACAAAAGCAAATAAAATCAAAAAACCTTTTCACTCTTCATCTTTCCCTCCTCTTCAATATATAATCTCCTCATCAGGTTTGGTGGTATTGGGAGTGCTATGCTTTTCTTATATCTGTATGTTATTTTGGTCTTATTTAACTGATACCATTTATAAAATTATACAGCAATAATCAGTACCTACACGTTGAAAAAAGGTACAAAACTTAGACAATATAAATGAACCCAC
This sequence comes from Phodopus roborovskii, assembly GCF_943737965.1. Lineage (NCBI taxonomy): Eukaryota > Metazoa > Chordata > Mammalia > Rodentia > Cricetidae > Phodopus > Phodopus roborovskii. The sequence continues at coordinate 28,935,501 of NW_026126410.1, forward strand.
TAAGAATCTCTAAAAGGATTTGTGACATACTTCCACTTGTTAGTTTTGAGTTTTCCTATGAAATAATTGTTGACATATCTCAAGATTTTACCCAATTCCTACAAAGTCAGCTTATGATTGTCTTGTTTTTTCTTCTTTAATGATTTATTCAATTTAAAAGGGGGAACATACTTGAAGGGTAGTTACGAAATCCTGTTACTTTCCAAGGTGAAACAAAGTACACTCCTTAAGTTTCAGCCTACAGCTGGAGAGATGGACCAGAGTGTTTAAATTCTACTGCCCAATAGTACACGATATTGAAGCGAAGAAGTTTTTCAATAGTTTTTAGTTTATTGGTGTAACATGAACCAATAAGCATATGTTTTCTTAAAGAGTCATAGTGGTATAAAATTTTCTGCTATTGTTCATCCATTAAAAAAATATGAGCCTGATTTTTAGTTCATTTGTTTGTTTTTGTTGTTTGTTTATTTGTTTGTTTGTTGTTTTTTTGATGCAGGGTTTCTCTGTGGCTTTGGAGACTGTTCTGGAACTGGCTCTTGTAGATCAACCAGAGATCTGCCTGTCTCTGCCATCAGAGGGTTGGGATTAAAGGAGTGTGCTACCAATGCCAGACTTAAATGCTTTAAAGGAATTAAACTAACCTCCTATAAAATTGTTACTTACATTAATAGTGGTATTACTCTAGCACTATTTGGAAGGTGCCAGTAGATCTGTGAGAACACCGATTTTTCTATGTCTCCTTGAATAATTGATGATTAACTGTTTTCAGAAAGCATTCTTTCACAGAAATCATGTTAGCTATCCATGTTCTCTACTAAATAAGCATGCCTTATCATATAACAAATTATATCTTACCATGTGATATGGAATATGTCCTGAAGCAGGCTAATTAATGCCTACATTTTTAAAGTTCCCCTTGACATTAGTAGATGAGGTCCTTATAAGGGGTTGATAAAGTATTTTCATTTTCTAAGAACATTAGTCATGAAGAAAATGTAGCCACAGACCCCTCCCCAAATACACTATAAAGTTATTGGTCATCTACAAATAAATTTGGTCCTAAGAATTCTAGGCATTATATTTCTCTGAGGTAATTTCCCATCCTAATCAATTTTTTTTCCACAAACCAAACAAATATTCACATCAAATAGACATATATTTACTGATTTTCAGTGTAGTTTTCCTTTAAATATTATTTATTTTCTTCATTCTTTGACAAAAATATATGTGGAATACAGAAACATAAGTTGATAGGTGATCAATATAGGAAAATTATATACATACATGACTATATGATTTAAAAATCTTTATTTTCATGAGTGAAAGGATTATGTTCTCATGGAAAATTCTTAAGATTTTATGAAAATGACTATTTCAACTTTTTCAATTATATGTGATAAATATCATTTTCAAACAAATATATGGATTAGACATGATAATGCCCCTAAAACAAACTTTTCAAGCCTATATCCCTTTCATCAAAAAATTGTGTATTCAAGAAATCAATAATTCTCAAATTTGTTTAGTAAGAGTTATTGTTTGAAATTGAGTTTTAATAAAGCCATATATTCTGTGATTTATTCTTGTCACCCTAATCAACGTGAATGAGAGGAAAGTACAATGTGGTCTCTGAAAAAATTGAATGTCAAAGAAGAGAGAATGGGTTAGGTGTCCCCAAGTTATGTGAATACCAAGAAGTAATTACATGCCACAGAGAGTACAGGCATTATTCACATTACTAATGACCGCATATTTGGGGAAACTAAATGAGTCTATGATATATGGTGGTATGGCAATTTGGAATGTTGGTAAATCATGCTGGGAAATAAACAGTTTTTGATATAAGACAATATTTCACACGTGTACCTCAGCGGAGTTTGATGCTATCAGAGACACTGGTGCTTCAATAAATAGGCAAATTTGGGTACCTGCTGAGAGCTGAGAGCTAATTTCAGCTATAATGAATACTGGAAATATTTGTTCAAAATATCTCTTACCAGAAATTGGTTGTTGTTATCAAGAGCCAATGTGCTGGCCTTGAGGCAGATTGAAGCACTAGGGAGGTTTAAAAAATTATCTAGGTTTGCTTCTGTATGACATGAGAGGTCTATATCATTTCCTAGTGTTGCATTCATTTCTTAGCCATTGCAAGAACTTTTGTGGGTCTTTCAAGCACTCTTTAAAAAAATAAAAATGGGTTGAAATTCTTAGATAAGAAATACAAGCTCTACATTAAAAAGGATTACTGCTTTTTGATACAGTTAATGACAGTAAAAATAATGATTTGAATATTTGATGCTTAATAATTCAAGATATGTTGTTCCAGGTAATGCAATGATGGCAGAAAAGATTTAAAACTACCATAAAATTGTTCAGAGAAAGGAGAATATTAGAATCAACTTTGATTTAAGTAAATTTATTTGTCACGATCATTCAATAGCACACTCTGTTTAAGAACTATTATTAACAGCTCCAATCTGGTGTTCCAAATAAAGTAGACAACAACATGCAATTATTTCCACCATAGGTTGCTTTTATAATGCATGTATTTTTAGCATTTAACAATACATATCAAAAGTCTTAACATGATGGTGGAATAATAATCTAGAAATTTCTCTTAAGAATAAAGAAAGCAGTTAACCTCCTTACATAAAAACTTTAAAGAATTATAAGTATCTAAAATATAAATGTATTGTAAAGGTTAATAGATAAGTTCAGTTTGCAAGAAGGGGAAGAATATCATGTGAAAAATTATATTTGATATACTTATATATTAAAGTATTAAAATGTATCAAAAATAAAGACAATAACCATATCTATCAGACTATGTTTCTTCACAATGAAGGTTAGTTTTACTTTACTGATTGGTCTTACATTCATTTAAATATTTTATGTTTAGCAGTTCTTTGTATAATAACATAGTTATCTTTAGCATATGAAAGATGTGTACATGAAACAAAGAGTAATTCTTGATGAATTCCATTGTCTTCAGGGATGACATATAAATATTTGCATTCTAAAAAATGAAATCAAAAACAAATGTTCTTTGATGTGTTGTAGAAACAAAGCCTAGTGTCAATGAAGAGAAGAAACATGTATTTTTTATTGGAGTTCTGAAGTCATAATGTTCAAGCTTGCATGGGTAGTCAACACACTCTGAAGTGCATATTTAAGTTTCATTAGCTGTTGTCACTGAAGTAATATGAATAATTGCATACACACCCACAAATTATTTTATATATATTCAACATTTTCAGCTAAAAGACATAAATGTCTTAGAAATAAAACATATGCTAAAGCTCATTTTTAAAATTCTGAAATTAAATGTCATCAAAAGAAGTTAATGAAATTGGAAAATAAAAATTAATTCTTCATGGATTACAGGTATGCCAAAAGAAAGAATAATTGAATCAGTGACTTCTTCAGGCATTATCAGAAAAACTTCATTCTGCAGGATTTGGAAACAAATCCCTACAAATACGGCCAGACATTATACAGAGAGTAAGAGACCCTAAGAAACTGAGTCCTAAATGGGATGCCTACTTCAAACCCCTCCCCTCAAGATGCTAAAAAGACAGATGGTATATTGAGGACACCAGGAAGGCTTTCTAATTCAACATGGCAAAGTGTGGTTGAACTCAGAGACTGAAGCATCCACATTGCCTTTAAGAGTCTCTAGCAAATCCTCTACATGTTTGTTCTTTCTTCAAGTTTAGGTTTTCCAGAGTGTACAAACAAGTGGCTCTGTTTGTGTTTGTTTGTCTTGTGCAACTCTGGCATAACATGATATATATACAAACCCAGAGGCAGATATGGGATTCAAGCTGAGGATTGGAGAAGCAAAGCAGCCAGCCACTAGTTACGAATATATATATTCCTAACTGCATCTTCTTTCCTTATGAGAGACAAAAGGGGAGAGGAAATCATTACCTCATATATTATGTGAGAAAAAAAATCTATTTTCAATAAAAAGAAAAAGTAATAAAAGAGAAGAAAAAAGATACAAAAATGTGAACAAAAATACAACTGAATGCATAAATTCAGGACAAATAGCTGAAATGCCAACACATAATATGCCTATGAATAAAAACTCATTAGAACATATTTCAAATTGTAGTTTGAGAGTTAATGGGAATTAAACTAATGCTGAAAACAATATATAGAGAAGTTTAGAAAAATATACACAAAGATTTAAAAATAGTTATCTCCAAAATCTGTTAGGAAAGGGTGGGAGTGGTGGAGGAACAATCATTCCACTTTTATTCTCTCTCTCTAATATTTACTTAATAAATAATTACCTGCTTTCAATACATTAAATAGTAACAAAGCAATAATTCCATGTTTTCTTGAATAAAAGGAAAATGTATTTGAAATTATAAAAACAGGAGATTTTTATATAATAATAGTAACATAGGGATAGTGAGTATAGTATAAATTGGGAGAATATGTGACAGTAGGGAATAATTTGCTGGCAATAATAAAATGACTATTCTTGTGTATTCATTTAAAAATACTGATATAGAATAAATGGGTCAGATTTCCAATTCCATGGATATTAAAACTTATAAATAGAATACATAGGAAAGCATTAAATAATTTAAATACTACTATACAAATCAATCATGTAGTAGGATTGTTTTTGTATTAAAGAATTATGTTTTGTTTTGTATAACTGGCAGTAATAGAAATTGCTACAATCATTTTGGATTTAGAGACTTTAAATTCTATTAAAGCAAAAGGAAACAGACATTGAAATCCATACTAAAAAGTCTTTTCTTTGTAACTATAAAAGCAACAGAAGAAAAAGTTGTGTATGGAATTTCTTTTTCGATTACACCTCATGATGCCAAATTTCAACAGAAATACCAAATCACCACTTACAAGTGGCAGTGTGACAAAATATTAACAATCAGCAAAACAAATTGACAGAGATATTATGAAACATCAAAATAAAGCGATTAAAACCTGGGGAATATTTGTTTTTGATAATAAAATGAAAACATATATTTAAAAATAATAAATCATACCACGTTTAAAACTGCGAATATTTCACTGAGGTACAGCATTCATATGGCCTTCAGTTTAGTGAAAAGTATAAATGTGTATTTATTAGAATGACTGGCATCAATATCCAAGAGAAAATATATTTTTGCCAAGATTAAAATGATCTATGTCTACCCTGTTCAATGCCATCAACATCAATTTCATGAGTTTAAGAAAAAGCCCTTGAAATATAGCATACTAAACTAAATGTTACCTTTTTGTTAAATTTTAAGTTTAATAAAAGTTTCAGTCTACAATATTTTCATACAACAAATATACTTTGGATGTAAATGAAAGTATATATGTCAAATTAAACGGCAGAGGAATAGAGCTCTACTACAAGTTTTACTTGTAGAAATGCAAGCTAAAGGAACAGTTTTGTTTGTTTGGTTGTGTTTGTTTGTTTGTTGTTTTTTGTGACAGTTTGGTGACTATGTGGCAAGGAGAAGATATTTAGCCAAACTGAAGTCTGTCTGTTATGAGTTTACCAACAACAAGCTGAGGGCCAATTGTTTTTGTTCCATTTGTTAAAATTGAGTGGGATAATATTCTCTAGTATCTAGGATTGGGCTTCTCTACATCATCAATATTAATCCTAGGGCAATAAAACACTCACATTGGGATTTATCCTGCAAAAGGTAGAATTTTTGTAGCCTCTTAGGAGCTATGCAAGACAGTTCTTTGTCATCCTAATAATGATACCTAGAAAGTTCCTCTGTGATATTTATAGTAATGTTCCCCTTTGCAGCTCTCCTTTTATTTGTTTATGGGTTTGTTTTTCTTTTAAAAAGATAAGGCTAATCAATTCTTACATAATTTCTTTTAAGAGAAACTGAAATGTTTTTGTTTATATTTTGATTATTTCTTATCTATTGTTTATTAATTTTTATCTTTCTAAATTTTGGATTTAGATCTCTCTTACTTGTTCAAGATATATGAAGTTTAATATCAGCTTTTTTTTCATTTCATTTCAGCTGTCTTTTCTTTTCATTTTGTTTATGTATTCATTTATACAACTACTATTATTATTAGTAGTAGTATGTCGATATCACCTTCATATGCAATAGGAAAAACATATTATGATTTGAATGAGAGATATATGTTACACTGAGCAGAACTCCTAGAATCCAGAGGAGGAGAGGGAGGAGCAATAAGAAAATTGGGGCAGGACCAGGCTACAGAAACCCAAAGAGACAGCTTATGTGAACAAGAGGGAAGCTAAAGGACCTCCAGACTGATATCTGGGAAACCAGCATTGGACTGACTCAAATCCCCTGAGCATGGATCTCAATTAGAAGGCCTAAACAGGTTAAGGAACCTCTGACAGTGGAACCAGGATGTATCCCTGGTCACGAAAGGATTTTGTTGATCCCTCCTGGAAGGCATCATGCTTCCTGTGGAGTGTGGGGATGAATTGGAAGGGAGGGGGGTTGGGAAGCATGGGAGGCTGAGGTAGGGAACTAGAATCTATATGTAAATTAAGAATAATAATAATAATAAAAAGAAAGAAATATATGTTACAAGTTTATGGGTCCTTTTTTTTGACTCTCATCTTTTATTTTATAAAACAATTTCTGACTCAGAAACATATTAAGATTCAAATTCAGTTAATAGCAGTGTATTCTCTGATTGCTTACATATGTCTGTAGTAAAACATATTTATTTTGAAATCTTCAGGTGGATTAGTTAAATATGAAAATGTGACATTATCATAATACTACTACTAACAATCCAAATGTAGGGTGATGCATTCCAGGAGGGGGCCATCTAAATCTGACAAGTAAGAAAAACAAGGAAGTCAATAGAAAGTGATTTCAAGAAACTTGAACATTTTAAGAAACACAAACTGAACATTTGTTTACAACAGAAAGTTGAAAACAATGAAACTATTCTCATGAAATAATTGGGAAAATAAGTTAGGGGATATAAATGAAGAATTTCTGAGAAAGATTCAAAGAATACATATAAGCATTTCATCCTCTAGGGACAGGGAATGTGACTTCTCAGTCATTAAGTATGGAGTACACATGGCCTTGTGCTCATTTCTTGACAGGCTCTAATAAACCAGTAAGGGACATTCAGATGTCAAGTATTCCCACAATGGTAGGTAAAAACCACGAAAAACTTAGCACTGATAATTCCTTTTCCATTAAAGATCATTTGTCCTGAATTTTTGACAGGAATAACAAGCTGTATTAACACAGTAACAGTCTTCAAAATGTGTAAAAAGAATGATTTACATTGTCTTTCCATACAAAGGAAAATCATAATACTACAATGTGAAGCAAATCTTTTATGTAGTTTTCTTTCCTATGGCCTCTTTTAATGCTAACAATTATAACCAATAAAAATATGACTAACGAAAAGAATCTCTAATTAAAGACTATAAGAAACACCTGGTCATTAATTATTCAAGTCAATAAAACAAATAAGTCAGATATATGTTCACATTTGAGGCCTAAAACTAAGAAAGCACGAAAATTAAAATAGTGTCATGGACTGATTGGGTATCTTAAGCAGAAGAAGGGCTTTATCCCAAAACTAAACACATAGAAAATAATAAGAAAAATTCAATACAATGTTTTGAACTAATCTATATAGATTTAAAGTATCAATTTCACATAGCTTTAATAAAAGATATGAGTATACATATGATAGAATACTATACAATTAATATTTTTAATTTAAAAAAAAGCTTTTGTAAAACTCACTAATATGTTTTGTGCAATTCTCCACATATACAATCCTTTAAATACTGTGTCATAGCCAGGCCTTCATGATATATAACTTTAATCTCTGCACCAAGGCAGATCTCGGTCAGTTTGAGGTCAGCCCGATCTGCAGAGCTTGTTCCAGGACAGGCTCCAAAGCAGTACAGAGAAACCCTATCTCAAAACACAAAAGCAAAACATTTTATTTATTTTTAAGGGAATCTGTTATTAGGTTTGCACTTGAATATAACATGTATATTGTACATATAATTCACTTAAATAAATGTGCCAAAGAATATATAAGCTTAAGTGCAAATGGATCAACGACCTCTACATAAATCCAGCCACACTGAACCTCTTAGAAGAGAAAGTAGGAGGTACCTTTGAACAAATTGGTAAAGGAGACTGCTTCATAACATAACACCCCACCTGTAACACATACACTGATATCATCAATTAATAAATGGGACCTCCTGAAACTGAAAAACTTCTGAAAGACAAAGGACTCAGTCAACAAGTCAAAACAGCAGCCCACAGAATGGGATAAGATACTCACCAACCAACCCCACATCTGACAGAGGCCTGATTTCCAAAGTATACAAAGACTTCAAGAAGCTAATTACAAAAACACCAAATAATCTCATAAAAAATGGAATACTGAACTAAATAGAGAATTCTCAATAGAGGAATCTAAAATTGCAGAAAGACATTAAGAAAGTGCTCAGCATCCTTAGCCATTAGGGAAATGCAAATCAACACAACTCTAAGATACCATCTTACTCCTTTCAGAATGAGTAAAATAAAAACACCAAAGAAAGCTTATGCAAGAGAGGATGTGTAGAAAGGGGCACACTCCTTCATTGCTGGTGGGAATGCAAACTCATACAGCCACTTTAGAAATAAGTATGGTGATTCTTCAGAAAAATGGAAATCAGTCTAAAGCAAGATCCAATAATTCAACTCTTAGGCATATAGCCAAAGATGCACATTCATACAGCAAAGACATATCTTCAACTATGTTCATAGCAGCATTATTTGTAATTGCAAGAAACTGGAAGCAACCTAAATGCCCCCCAACTAAAGAATGGATGGAGAAAATGTGTCACATTTACACATTGGAGTACTTCTCAGCGGGGGGAAAATGGAATGTTGTAATTCCAAGGGCAATGGATGGAACTAGAAGAACCCATCCTGAATGAGGCACCACAGTCATGATATATACTCACTCTGTATATGTGTTTTAGACATAGAGCAAAGAATTGCCAGCCTACAATCCACACTGCTATAAAAGCTAGGAAACAAGGAGGACCCTAAGGGAAACATACATTGTCCCCCAAGAAGGGGAAAGGAAGATTTCCCAAGTAAATTGGGAGTAGGGGGAAGGAGAGAGAGAGTTAGGGGGAGCAGGAGGGACGAGATGGGCATCAGAAAGCAGCGAGATTGAGTCAGGGAAAGAACAGAGGAGAGCAAGAAAAGATATATCATATAAAGGGAGCCATTATATGTTTTATGAGAAATCTCGCACCAGAGATGTACAAGGAAATCCCCAACTAACAATGTAAGCAATAGTGGAGAGGCTATTTTAAATGCCCTTCCCTGAAAAGAAGGGTAATGACTATTTTATATAACGTCCTGGAGCCTTCATCTAGTAGCTGATAGAACTGGATGCAGAGGTCCACTGCTAAGCACTGAGCTGAACCCCTGGAATCCAGTTGCAGAGAGGGAGGAGTGATAAGCAAAGGGATCAAGATGAGCCTGGAGAAACCCATTGAAACTTCTGACCTGAACAAGGGGTAGCTCATGGATTCCAGTTTGATAGCTGGGAAAACAGCATAGTACTGACCCAAATTTCCCTGAATGTGGGTGGTAGTTAGTAGGACTATGCAGTTGATTGGGCCTCTGGTAGTGGATCGGTATTTGTCCCTAGTATACAAATAGGCTTTGGGAGCCAATTCAACATAGAGATATACAGCCTCAGCTCAGACACATGGGGGAGGGCCTGGGCGCTCCTCCAAATGATATGACAGATTTTGAAGACTTCCCATGGAAGGCCTCACCCTCCCTGGGTAAAAGAAAGAGAATGGGATAGGGGTTGGTGGGGGGGAGTAAAGGAAGATGGGATGATGCAAAAAATGGGATTGATATGTTAAACAAGCTTGTTTCAAATTTAAATAAAAGAAATTAAATATAAAACCCCGCAAAACAAATACCCATAAAAAAACATTGACTCACACCCTACCCTACCTTAATTTCTATCAAATATTTATTTATTTAATTATTTATGTCTAGTGTGTGTGTATTGTGTATGTGTGTGTGTCTGTGTGTGTGCGTGTGTGTGTTTGTGTGCATGTGATTTAGTATTAATATGCAAGTCAGAGAAGAACTTTCAGAAGTTGATTCTTTCTTACCATGTTGGTACAGGGATCTAATCAGGTGTTTGAACTTGGCAACAGGTATTTTAACCTGCAGTTCATAAATATTTTTGAGAAAATTCATTTGTGTGTTGTTTTTAAATTTGTAGATATATTCATTTATTTTCTTTTATATGTATGAGTTTTTGACATGCATGCATGCATGCCCTCTATGTCAGTACCTGATACAAGATCCAGAAAAGACAACAGATACCCTGAAACTAAATAAGATATCACTCGGTTCAGTCTTGTGAGTGTTGGCAATTTAATGAGGGTCATCTACAAGATAAAGTGATCTGAATCGCTGAGCCATCTCTCTAACCCCATGCTTTATTTTATTAATGTCGGTGTGTGTGTGTGCATGTGGAGGGGATCAGGTCATGCAGGCATGTATTCAGCACTAGTGCAGATGTTTCTGGCAGCCAGAATATGAATTTTTATGCCTCAGAGATGAAGTGCAGTTAGTTATAGAAGCCTAGTACGGATTTAAGAAACTAAGCTCAGTCTTCTAAAAGAGCAGGTGTATTATTTCTTGTTGGTCTTTGCCTTGGCACCAAGCACCTTTATTAGTTGAGCCATATGGCCTAGAACATAAATTCATATCTTTGTCACTATTATTGTCAAAAGTCACAGTTGTCCTTCTGACAGATGAGCATTTAGTCTTCCGGTTAAGAATAAGCTAATGTTCCTTAGTGTTGCCTTAAACAAATCTGTAGGAGAGCTAATAGATTTCTATCTTCTCTGACATTTTACGTCCATATTAAGCAGAGATCTAGGGTGACTAATTTCCATTAAAAATACTATTAAAAGTTGAGTATTCTTTTTTCTTTTGGGGGTAGTTGCAAATTTTGAGAACACAATGGAAGAAATGCCAACATAATTGTTCTACATTTTTTATATTGAAATAACATAATTTTCTAATTTTTATAGTGAAAATTTAGCAAAAACAGGATAACAATAATTAAATCATTCAAATTAGTCATCTTTAATGCAAATTGTAATGAGTGCAATAAAATTATATCTAGCTTTATAATGAACCCATTGGTAACTGTATAAAGATATTTTCATTTCATATCATCTTTACTAAAGACCTTGGAACAATTACCAATGCCTATTATGTACTAAATATTTTCCTCTTTATCCATCATCAAAGACAATGTCTTCTATGGCATACATGCAAGACATTAGCAATGAGGAGACAATCAATATTGGAAGACAACATATATGGTTTTACTTGTATTAAAATTAAGTCATTGCTATGTTTCATGCAATACATTAATGGGGATCATTAAGATATTCCACTTTAATATTTCCATTGCACGTCCTATCTAGTTCTAAAAAAATTCAAGATTCTATTTTAATACCTTATACATACAATTGAACAAAACTCTAAAAGCTACAAAATACCTAAGGTGAAAAGGGCAAAGTTCTAGGCGTTTTTCTCTCATTCACATTTACATATCCATGAAGTCCGCTGCTTTAACCACTTTTTCAACTTTCTTCCAGTCATGTGTTCTGGATGTGTGTGAATTCACACAGAATATATACATATGCAAGCACTCTATGTTTTATGTATTCATCTTTTTAAAATTCAGTTGATCAATCATGGCATCTCAATAGTCAAAGTTGTTATTTATTTGTTCTTCAATATTACTCAATGGTCCACTACAAAGCTCTTCTAACTTGTTCCAAAGAAGCATGGCCTCAAGTCAGGAAAGTAATAATTGGGCTGCTGCTATATTCTGATAGCTATGGTTTTAAATTATGCTGGGTTAAATATGTAAATGATGTGTTGTTTTAAAGTGTATGCAAAGCATTTTGGACCAAGATAAGATAGAAGCTGAAAGCTAAATAAAATGTGGACAAAGCAATAAGGAATCAATCTTGTGCTGACCTCAGCAACCTAGGTGGCCTACAGCCTTGCCTTTACTAATGCAGAGAAACAGACAGATAAATAATAAAAAAATATGATAGCGAGTTAGCAGTAGCAATTAATCATCTGTAGTATTTGATATCATAAAAATAGAAGTATATATGTTATTCTTTCATTAAATCAAGTGATTATTTCCTGCCCTTGTGTGTAAGCAAGTGACATTAGTGTTGTGCTATTTGTGGTTGGGAAGCAATTGTGTATATCTAATTACATATGTTGCTTTGGTGGAGATAATTTATGTGCTTTTGGCATAAATAGTTATGTGTTAGAGGTGTTTTTAAAGAAAAACTGATGGAATATGTGTATCTCACACACACACGTATGTATATACGTGTGTGTGTGTGTGTGTAATTTCTGACACAGAAATTATATCAGAGATTTATTAGAGTTGTTGACACACTCTGTTCCAGGTAGTAAGATAATGGTTGTCTCTTGAATTCAAGGCAAAGGCCTACATATATTCATTCATTCCAGCAGAATGGATGTATCAGCAGTCTTAATCTAATAATGGAATCCCTGGGAAAGCCTAAGGAGCTTCTGCTTTTAATTCTACATTGGATTCTCTAATGCATACTTTCTAATTACACCAAGAAAAAAAGTTGTCACAAGCAGGATAGATGACCTAGCCAGGCAGATTGAGGGCAAGCAGGCATAAAGCAAAATCCTGCCTTTTTCATGTCTTTTTATGTGGGCTGCTACTACTAACTGTGTTCCAGATTTAGAATGTATCTTCCCACATGAGATAATCAAATAAAGGGTGTTTCACACAGGTATGATGACTTCCTGAGATTGTGTTGAATCCTGACAGTCAAATTGGCAAACAAGCATAGCCATGAAAAGTCTGTTACTTGTCAACTGGACATACAATCATTTCAATAGGATTACTAAAATTTGTTGAGAAGTTTCATTGTTGAACCTTTCTATCATTTTCTTTTTTTTTTCTGTTCAAGCTTCCATATTAAACATACAATCTCCAATCAGAGGATCCATTCAATAAAGTTAAACTGATCCAATTTCATGTTCTTTACATCATTTCTCCACATCTTTAAATGGTCATTGAGCTTTTTATTAATAAGCTTTTCACCACAAAGACTACACTTCCTATCTCTCCTCTGGAAGACTGATTAGTCTTAAGTCCTGTTTCAGGTGTAGAAGCACCTGAAGCTTTGTCTTGCTTGGTATTTCCCTCAGGGAAAGTCACTGCTTGTTTGCCAGACATTCAAGATTAATTCCCTCAAGCAGAAGTGGATAGGGAATTACTGCAGTGGGAGTGGCTTTCCTAAATCAATATTTGCATGTCTATCCATCATTGTTGTATTCCTCAGCTAATATTTGGGCAGATGTGATGTCCAAGTTTATGATTTAACTTCTGACATTACTACGAGAAACAGTCTCAAGAGCAAGCTTCCTGATATTTTGGCTCTTGCAATATTTCTTGCCCCTTTTCTACAATGCTCCCTGATCCATTGCTGAAGTAATGGTTCATAGATGTATTCAATGGTGATGAGTTTCATTAATCTGAAGTATGGTTGGTTTTTGTTAATGGTAGTAGTTTATTCAGCTACAAAGAGGGTACATTGACAGGGTGGGAACTGTGCTTATCTGTGGCTATAAGGATAAATGTTTGGATTTTATATTTTAGACATGCACTTTTTCAAACGATTGTGGGTTCTCCTTCACAATTCCTTAATATTGAGTAGTAAACTAGAATACCAGGTCCAAGCATTGTTTCCCAACTTTTGAACAGATAATATATTCATTACCACCAGGATATCAGGGCCACTACTATTTCTCCCTTAAGTTTATTATATCAAGTTGCTCATTGAAGTTGTTTTTAAGCTTAATAGCTAGGTAAAATTGTTGGTTGTGTCCCTTAGTTGAAGCTTGTAGGGCACATCTTGTACCATGAAAGTTATTCTTCCAGAAGAAGGTATAAGTTAAGTTTTAGCATATGTATATCTGAGCTTTGTTACTGAAGTGCATAGTTTCTTCAGATATTATATTATACAGAGATCCAAAAGTATGTGTATTACAGATTTTTATTTTTTAGGCAAATAACTATCATGATTCTTTGTGGGTTTTTCAAGCATATTTGCTATTTACCTCTCTTTTCTCATATATATATATATATATATATATATATATATATATATATATATATCCTCAATAAAGAGTGCTTCTTACCTATATTCCTATATTCCTATCAGGCTACATGTACCCTGCTTCCCTCCCCCCCCCCTCAATTTTTTTCCTTAACACTGCTTTCTTGTCAATGGTTTTGTTTTGCATCCCTGGTTTCAGATATTATTCCAGACTATGTTATCACATATGTAGATTTAGAGCTTTGGTACACCAATGAGATGTAATGTGATGCTTTACTTTCTGCTCTGGGATAGCACTGTCATTTAACACTATTCTATTTCCAACCATTTACCTGAAAAGTGCATGATTTAATTTTTCTTTGCATATGAATAATACTACCTAGTGTATACATTGCACATTTTCATTGCCTATTTACTGGTTGTAGAGCATATAGATTGTTTCCTTTTTCAAATTATTGTATATAAAGCAGAAATCAACAATATAAGAAAGTACCTGTGGAGTAAGACATCATTCCATTGGACATATGCTCACAAGTGGTATAGCTGATTTATATGGTAGATTAGTTTTAAGGTTTTTGAGACTTCTCCACACTGATTTCACAGTTACTACATGAGTTGCTAGTACCTGTTCTCTCATGTTTTCTAGCATTTGTTGTCAGCCATTGAGTTTATTTTGCCATTATGACTAGGGTAAAATAGTGGGAATCCACCATGCTGTGCTGTGTTCAAGCCCAACTGTCACACTAGGTCTGCCCCATGGCCTGCATGATACTGTGAGACTAGGAAGCCCAAAGTGGCTCCATTTCTGTACCTTTAGAATCATTTTTCAGCTTTTGTCAGGTTTTACATGAAAATTCTTGCCCCATGCTTGGGGGCCAAAATGTAAATAGAGTTCTTAATTGGTCTAAGTAATCAACCCAAAGAATTAGATATAGAGAAAAATGCTGAGAAGGTCAGACAGAAGGATCAAACCACAGCCACACCTTACCTCCTTACCATCTCAGCAGAAGAGAGATCAATTTTTTGTTTCTCCCTGCTTATATCCTGTTTCTGCCCAAATACCTCATTTCCTCTCTGTGTGTACAGACCTCTAGATTTCTGTGGCTAACTAGTAGCAAGCTTCATTCTCTGACCTTCAAACCGGCTTTCTTTGAACAAGAAAAGTATCACCACACACATTTTTAATATTTGAAATACATTAAATGATAATTTAGTAATGCACATTAGAATAGAAAGTAAATTAGGTACAAGACTTTGGATTCATCAAGGAAGAATAGAGAATGAAGTATTTTCACAGAATTTGTCAAATGCTAAAGAACTACACATTATTTGATGTACTTAATGCCTGTGTATATTATATGTAGCTATTATACCTATTGTATAAAGTTCTTCTTATATTAGTTGTAACATTTTAATTAATTTTAGGTGATGAAGGGAGATATGTGGTGTTATCTTGCTTTATGTAAGATTCATGAAACTTCTATATTCTCTCCATTGTTTCCTACCTAATTTATTTCTTCTATCATCTGGACAGTATTTACTTTTTACTTTTAAATCAATTATATTTAACTCTTATACATTTCAGATTTCCCAAATGGCAAGATGTGAAGAACTAATACCATTTCTTATACACACTTATTTTTATTAACTCTTGGGTACTTGTCATTACTGAGTACCTAGAAGATTATTAAAAGCAAATGAGCTGCCGACAACTTACAGACCATTTTCTTTTAGATTTGGCATACTAATAAGCACTAATTTATTGCTGAACTACTAAATTGACTTAAAGAAGCTATCATGAGTTGAAAAGGAGAAAACATTATACCGAAGTGGTATGTAAATTAAATTCTTGAATTTTATATTATACAACAAAATATTGCTATCATTTCTTTCCATTTTAGAGTTATAGTTTAACACTTGGAGAAATAAAGGCTTGAATCCAGACATATCTGGCTGTGTTATATTGAAATTGTAATCATCATGCAAACATGCACACATACACACACACACACACACACACACACACACACACACTGTCTAAATTAAATAAAACATTAGGCTAGAAACAAGCAGAAGGAATGGTGTGTGGCTTAGTATCCTGTCCTGTCTGTTTACAACTATCCTGTATGTTTAGGAGAAAAATGCAAGGTCATGTAAAAAACCAAGTATGAGTATGGATGATTTTGGATAATATATCAAATGGTCATTGGCAAAAGAAAGAATAATAAAAATAATGCATAGGCAAGAAAATAGGAATATTTTAGGGCAAAAACCAAAACAAAAATGTTTGTATTTGAGGAGAAAGGCTTATAAGTGACCTGTTAGTAGGAGAGAGAATAATAATTCAATTCTTTTTCAAATCACAAAATTTTAACAGTTATATATTAAAATAAAAATGATGAGATGCATGACTTTTAGAAATATAATGATAGATGTCACCATAATTATCCTTATAATTGGAAAAATAATAATTGTTTTAAAAGTTCAAGGAAGGCAAAATCAACTTAAAAATTGCATTAGGGGACTTTGCATGCAGGTTTCTGTGGGGCAGAAAAATAAAAGTGTTCTTGTATCATTCAAATAATGTAAAAAAATCAGATGCACAGGGAAACAGCACTGAGTAGAGTGTCTACATTATGGAGTTGGTAATATAGAATTGATGTGATATTTTGTTTTTACTTTAACAATTAAACTTGCCTGAAGATTAGAGTGCTATGATAGACACACTAGTTAGCCATAGAGGCAAGGCAGTGTTGGCACCCTTTTTCAATCCTATGGAGATGTCTTTGTAAATTCAAGGCCCCCAGAGCTACACTAGATTGATCCATTCTAAAAGAGAAATACAAGTAGGTGGTGGTGGCTCACCCCTTTAATCCCAGTACTTGGGAGTCATTAGTGAATTGGAGAAGGAATGATATGGCTTCACAGAGAAAGGGATATAAGGCAGGAGGAATGCTCACAGCATTCAGTTTGGGGTTTTATAGATTTTAGTCTAATATGATGATTAGGTGTGAGGCTTGAGTAGCACTAAGAACTAGTGGTTGGCTATGCTGCTTCTGTCATCTTTCAACATTTACCCCCGTGTCTGGCTCAGGGTTTTTATTATTAAAACCAATTACAATTCAGCTACAAATTAGGATATTTTTAGCATGAATAAGTGACACGCAAAAGTTAAGATTAAGACAAGATTGAAACCAGTGGCCATGTAAAAATGGAAAACCAATGAGACCTCAATCATATGCAATGTACTCTAGGCAATTTGGGAATGCTGAGAGTGAGAAAGGTAGTCTTCCACAGGGAATAGCACACCAATTGGCTTTCCAGTGCTAATGTTTAGCTCTAAAAACATAACATTATACAAACTGAATAATTTATGTGTCGAAATATGTATAGACTCAAGAACAATAAGTGGAAAAAGAGGCTATGAATTTGGAGAATTGTGGGAATGGGTTTATGGGAAGGTTTCAAGGAAGGAATGAAATGGAGAAATGTAATTATGCTGTAATCTCAAAAATAAAATAATAAATAAAATGGGTAGAAAAGGCATTAAATTCTAACATCTCTAGCCTTTAATCTTCAAATCTCAGTTAACCCCTCCAACATGACGTTGTCAGTTGTCTATAAAAGACAACCACTATGGCTTACAAGGAACCTCATTGGAAATGAATACTTGATCACAACACAAATACTATGTGATTTTTAATATAAAATAAATAGAATCTAGGCAGATAAGCATGCTAAAACTCTAATAGAGAGTGAAAAGATTCAAAACAGAATATATACTTATATTGTCAATGTTTAAGTCTAGTGTGCCCTGTAACTTCTGAATTTACATGAAATAATACAACTTTTTAAAAAATGTGATGGTGAGAATGTCTTAACAGCATAATTATGCACCATGCATAGACAGCTGAGAATATTTCAGAAAATATTATGCCAGAGGTGTCTCGTACAATTGGAAAGTTGTAAAGCTGTTTCTTGTTGACCATAGAATGCATTTGTCATAAGTATAAAAGTGACATAGGTCGTAAATTGTTTTTTGTTTAGTATTTTATTTTCCTGTCTGTTTCAGATGGAAATGATATTGGCTTTTCAGTTTTATGGGGAACAATAATATAATGCAGCACCACAGCAGATGTGATGCCAGGAAAGTATCTTTATACCTGGATAATCAGAAGAGCAGACATTGACATGTGGGATTGCACCTGGCACCATTAAGCTCAGTGTGTTTGAGGTGCACCTGTACCACAGTTATACCACAGTGTTTTCCTGATGTGCATCCATGAGCTCATGTAGCACCAGCATAAACCACATTGTTTCATAATATTCTAAAAATACGCATGAAACCAAAATTCTGAAAACACAGTAATAAATAACATTCATTTCTGTGTTACAGTTAATGTGATTACCACCACTTATATAATATTTTCAGCTCTAGTTTCCAATCAATTCATGTCATCATGTTCCTAGAATCTCTGAAAATAGCTTTCCTAACTCTCTATGAAATGATTTTTTTTCCAAACATTAATAGGGGAAAGTGCAGAATTTATATTGCTTACCAACATTCTTTTGAGGGGTAAAATCCAGAAAGAAGGCCATTTCCATAATCTGGTCCAAATTCTCATTTCACCAAATTCTATATGCTTAATGTATGGGAAGTACTACATGCCTCATAAATTTAAAAACAAACATGAAATACAAAAGGGGACTGGTGAAAAAAATTATGTGTCACATTTTTAACAGAGTCTTGGGAGATGGAGACATAGGAGCCTAAAGTTTTCATACTTCAAATATTTTTATCTATTCTTGCTATTTAAAAGGTATGAGGTTTCTGCTGCATCAGTTATACAACATAATTTAAAAGAAGTAAAATAAAATGTCCACAGGAAATTTCCAATGAGTAAGAAGAGAAGGAATACAGTTGGGGGACTAAGACTTTACAAGGGTTATAGTGAAAAGTTGCATCTCCTTTAGGATTTTTCACAATAGTTAATTTTATTCCTTTATTTTCTCTTATATTGAAAATTATTCTTTTCTCATATATCTTGATGAGAGCTTTTACTCCCTCTACTCCTTCTATTTCCTTACCTCTCATCTGCACCCACATTCCCTATCAGTCTTAGAAAAGAGCAGCCCTCTAAGAGATAATAACCAAACATTATAAAATAAAAATAAATAAAATAAAACAAATAAAAATTATATCAAAAGTGGGCATGGCACCCAACATGAGGTAAATTGTCTCAAGGAAGGTACAAGAGTCAGAGAATCACTAGTTCTTACAGTTGGGATTCCCATAAAATACTAAACAAAAACTGTTATATGTGCAAAGAGGACCTGGTGGAAACCATTGTGGGTCCTCTGCTTGATGACTCATTCTGTGTGAGTTCCTATACACCTGGATTTGGGCACTCACAGGGCCTTTTTCTCCTGGTTTCCCACATCTAATATAGCTTTTCCAATATTTTTAACTCCTTTTTCTTGAGATCACCTGAACTCTGAGAGGAGGGATTTGATGGACACCTCTATTTTAGACTCTCTCTCTCTCTCTCTGCATAATGTCTGGCTGTGGGTTTTTGCATCTATTCCTGTCTGCTATCTGGGGAAGCCTGTCTGATAATGACTGAACAAGGCACTGATCTATGAGAATAATGATTATATTTAGGCACATCTTTCTTGATTTTTATGGGTTTTTTGTTTGTTTTTCATCTTTTTTTGGCTTTTGTGTTTGTTTGTTTGTTTTGTTTTTGTTTGTTTCTTTTTATCAGTAGTGTTTTTTACCAGTGTTTCTTTTTACCAGTAGGTGTCTGGGCTATCTAGTCTCTTGTTCTTAGTTATTTATGCTATGTCATATGGGTTCCTTCCATGGAGTTGGCATTAGGTCATATCAGACACTGGCTATTTCCATAAGTTCTGTGTCACGATTACCCTAACATATTTTGCAGGCAGGACAGATTGTAGGTCAAGGATTTTGTTGCTGGATTAATATCCATATTTCTTTTTAGGTAGCCTTCAGAAGACTTTCCCACACCAAAGAAACTAGAATGTAGGGGTGAAAGCTTCACACAGCACTGGGTCACCTGCTGGACTTACCCATGTTTAATGAGTTATGTGAGTGTTACCTATGGCAATGTGACCCTGTTGTCAGTTTGGGAGACCAATCTTTTGTTTTAGCAATATCCTGGCTTATTTGTGAATTTTCATGGTACTATCTTAGCCAACAATTCAATTGAATCTAACCCATTCCTACCACTGGGAAGCCTTACCAGGCAACAAGAGACGGCCAATCAAGAACTGCCCATTTTAGGACTCCTCAATAGGATGCATGGCCTTTATAGATTCCAAGCAATTTCCCCTGTACTACATTTTAACAGTGTACTCCAAAGTTGGCTAGTTCTAGCTTTCTGTGCCTGTAATGTCTTCTTCTACCTCATCTCTACCCCCTTCATAACCCCTTCCTGTCACTACCCATTCTCAGTCCTCCTATAAAGTCTATTCTATTTCCCCCTCCTAGCAAGATCAAGACCCCTCCCCCAGATCCCACCTCTTTACTTAACCTCTGTGGGTCTACACTGTAGCTTAGTTATCATTAACTTAACAGCTAATTATCAATCAGAATGAAATTATATATACTGTTTATTTCTTTCTGGGTTTGGGCTTCCTCATTCAGGAAATTTTTTTCTAGTTCAATCTAATCATATGTAAATTTCATGATGTCACTTTCATAAATAGCTGAGTAATACTCCATTATCTAAATATATTATTTTCTTTATTCATTTTAAGATACATCTATGTTGTTTCCCATTCCTGGCTGTTATGAATAAAGCCAGAATGAGCATTGTTGAGCAAGTGTCCTTGTGGTAAGATGGAGCAACTTTTGGATATATACACTAGAGTGGTATGGCTTGGTCTTGAATTATATTGATTATCAACTTTCTGAGGAACTACTATATTTATTTCATTGGTGACCTTAAATTGTGCCTTTTATCACATTCATGAAACACAAGGTTAATTTGCATCTACTGCTATCAGTGTCTCTTCATAGCTGTTTCCAAGCAATTCCCTGATGTTATTATAAATACTTTCATGGCTTCATGTTTTGATTTACTGATCTAAATGACAAGAAGGGTAGACAGAAAAGCACAACCTAGAAGATAGCCCATAATGCTTCCTTTTCTATGGCAGTGTCAACATACACTTAATCATTTTTCTTCTGCATTAGAACATGAAACTTTCTATCTTCTTAAATCTTAAAACAACCTGGTAAGTATCAGTGTTGCTTCTGTGTACATTGTTTCATGAATGACAGCTTGTTATTGGATCCCTAATAACAATTCCTATGAGAGAATAAATTCTGTTTCTGAAGGAGTAATTAGTTGGCATTTGTTCTTTATCTAATGGGGCTTGGTGAGATAACATTGTCCTCAATGTTATCTTACCTATTGGTGTTGTTATATTTCAGGTCTTCTTTATGAAGCCATTTTAACTATTCAATCCATTAAGGTAATACAAATATTTATCCTAATGTACATATTATATATGCACATATAATATAATATTATATACATAATATTGTATATATATATAAAATCCAATTAAAAAGTATAAACTCCTCTAAGCATATAATCTGTGAACACAAGGTACACTAAATCCCTATTAGCTAAAATGTTACAACTAAAAGATGTCCTAAATCTTGTTTAAAAAAAAAAAAGAGAAAAACATAGAAACAAGTGTAACTATAGTTTTGTTGCTGTGACATCAAAAATTGACATTTTTTTGGGTGATAGTTTTTCTAAATATTTTATTGAAACAATCATGAGTCCTCCAGATAAAGAAATATTTTTTTTTTTTATATTTCAAGGGTACTGATAGATAGCCATTATATAAAATGTTTCTACTATCCTCATTGGCCACTTGACAATAATATTGCATTGAATTAACTAATAACCTTCCTGGAGTGAAAATTTATGTTTCAAACATGAATTGATTAAAGATCAATCTTCATAGTAGTAGCTCTCCTGCTTCATCACTGTGTTTTAAGTGTATTCACTATTCAGATGAATTAAAATTGCAGAGAATTCAGAACATTTTAAATGGTTAGTTTATTTTCCTTTTCTCCATGTATTTGAAATTACATAGCTTACCTCTTCCTTTGCACTATTCTCACACAAACTTAAAAATATAATCAGTACTATTTTTATCACCTTTTCTCTATGTACAAATGTTTGGTGTCAAGTAAAATATTGAAATACCAACCTCCCATTATCTTATATATAATTATCTTGAGATATTAATGTCTCCTGTCCTTACAGATGAATTATAAATAGAACAAATGTTACCTCAGAAAATACTCATACTTTGATGGTGGGAGTACAAACTTTTACATCCACTTTGGAAAGTAATGTTGTGAAAGTAATGGGTTTACATTAGGAACTTGTTTTGGTATATACCAGAATAATGTTCATTCAAACCACAAGGACAATTGTTCAGCAGCGTTATTTGTTATAACCAGAACCTGAAACAACTTAGATGTCCATAAGAAGGAGAATGGATAAGGAAAATGTGGTCCATTTACATAATGAAATATTACTCAGTGGTAGAAAACAATGACATCTTGAAATTTGTAGGCAAATGGATGGAATTAATAAAACAAACAAACAAAAAGCATCTCAAGTGATATAATCCAGCAACAGAAAGACAAACATAGAATGTATTTACTCATGAATAGATATTAAATATAAAGCAAAGGGTAACAAATCTACAATCCACAACCCCAGAAAAGCTAGGTAAAAGGGTGGATCCTAAGCATGCAGGATACAAATAGAGGACCTCAAGAAAGGTTAATAGTTAAGATATCCTAGGTAAAATGGGAGGGAGTGTTAGAAGGGAGGGGATGGGGAATGTGAATGTGAATGTGAAGGCCAAGTTGGGGAAGGGTAATTCTTCAACTTGGTATGCCAGACTTTGTTGAGTACTCAAGGAAGACCTTACCCTCTATTAGTTACCCTACATACAACATGTGTTTTTAAATTTTTCACATTATTAATGAGACTCTATGAACATTCAAATGTAAATAGTTTCACAAGATAGAAGTTTCATTTTCTTGTAGTGGAAATGGAAGTCAGTTTCCTATGAAATATTAGACTTATTATTTTGTTCTTAGAATCAACCATGGTATGATTAATGAGAATGCTGCTTTTCTTTACATATATAGCAATACTGTATCCAACTTTCAGTAAAAGAGTCATCCTAAATGTTATGAGGTGGTTTGCTGTAGTTTGTACTACACTTTTGTAATAACAAGTGATGCCCAATATTTCTTACAGTTCCAGTACTCTCTATATCTTTTCTAATATAGATGAATAAAGAGATAAATTCCAATCTTAAGATACTTTTATTTTTGATTAGCTGACTTAATAATATTTTGCATAACATTTCCAAAAGTATTTAAATATTCTGGATAATAACTGGCAATGAGATATGTGTGGAATTTTTTGAATATTCTATAAGTTTTCTTTTAATTTGGAGACTGTTAATTCTATGAAGATGTTGTTCTGATTCACTGTAGTCCATTTAATTGAATTTTGCTTTGTCTGTGCTTTTGAAGTCAAACTCAAAGATTACTTTTCAGGTCAATGTCTAATAGAATTTTTCTCCTTTCTTTTAGGATATGTACAGTTTGAAACTCAATATTTAAGTTCTTAATCCATTTGAACTGACTTTATTGTGGGTATAATACATTGTACCAATTTGTAATTCATAGGATATTTTTTGAGAAAGATAATATTTGACAATGATATGAAGAATATATACATATATGAGAAAGTGGGAGAGATTATTGATATGACAGGTAGATGATAGATAAATACCTAGATACATAGATAGATAGATAGATAAATAGATAGATAGATGATAGATATATAAAGCAGATTAGGCAGAGAGAATCAGAAGTTATGAATTCTATTTTGTTCCACTAGTAAGAAGTGTAATAATGTTAAAAGAGATTTGAAACAATCTATCCTTACAGGATAAACTAGAAAAGAACACTCACAGTCTTAAAAAGTATTTGGTAGTAAAAAAGAAATATGCCAAGGATTATGATTCAATTGCTAAAGTGATTGTTTTCAAGAATGAAGTCCTTAGTTAATACTCCCAATTCAATATAGGAATCAGGTGTCATGGCTGCCTATGACCTTACTGATTAGAAAGCATAATCTGAAGGAATGAAAGAAAATGCTACATCTACCAAGAGATCCACAAATGTTTATAGGAAATATCCTTGAATACTACTTTAAACCAGATAATCTCTGTGAAAGGGACACATTCCCAGGTACTTATTACCTACTACAATTATTAGTTATGGGTACAAATGCAATATAATTATAAGAAGAATCACATAAATTATAAGGATGATTAATTTTGGTTCACAGGAACGGAATACAGTAAAGCAGTTTCATCTGGGTTATGAAGACCCTGAGAGGTGAATACTTTGGTAGGCAATCAAGAAATAGAAATGTGAGCCTTGTGTATAATACAAAAGGCTACAACACATAAGCTACTTCAAGTACCAATTTCTTCCTATAAAGCCTCATATCTTACAATGTATACAACCTCTAAAACAGCACTCCTTAGGCCAAGTCTATGACAGGAACTTAACATTATATTATATAATTCAGATTTAATATATGAAGAAATGAATGAAAAGATTGACATTTTGAATAAGGAATTCATAAGTGATTTGCAATGATCTCCTGTAGAAGCAAAATCAAGGAACTGAGAACTGGTTGGCTAAATTTGACTGAAAGTTTGCATGAATATGCAAATCTCTCCTAAAATCCCCAAAGATTTTTAATGAAAGTATATACTTTCAAATTTACTAGAAATTTGATTTTCTGAATGTAAAGACTACCACCACTCTGATGAAAAAATATATTTGAACAATATTTCTAATGAACATGAAATTAAAACTCCGTAGTAAATACCATGAAACCAAACTTATTTTTCCAAGAAATATTAGTAAACCTTACTCAAAAACATCTTAGCTCTGAGATTAAGGATAATCAAATTCATCCAAATCAGAGAACTTAATATATTATTTGTCAAATCCTGAATGAGGATCTTAGTTTTCATTCAGGAAAAACTCTCACAATTAGTAAAGACTTCAAATTCCTACAAGCTGCAAGTTATCATTTTCAATAGCAATGTTAAAAAATAAACTCATATCACAAATATCCTCTATCATCAACTTTCACTAATGTCCTGGAATGTCTAATTATAATGACATAAAGAGACAATAAAATAAAAAACAATACTCTGATTTGGAATGAAAGTTATTAAGCTTTCCATAGTTATGAGATGATGTTATACAGAGATCATCAAATATATCTAAAACAAAGACATCAAAAATTTATAGTAACAACTCAACATAAAATCCCAATTGCAATTTTTATATTGCAGCCTACGGGAGGCCCTCTAAGAAATTTCCTGGTGACAAAGGGTTACCTTGCCTGTTCCTTGTTGATGTGTATTCATTGGTCCTACTAATGCATAAGGCTGAGATATTTTATTTGAATTATTACTTCAAAAATCATTTTTTCTAGGAATGTGTTGCCTACAACCACTTTTAAATGACTATGTATACCATAACTATATCATGTGACATTTGATTTTTTTAAAATTTAGATTTTTTTTCCTAGAGAAATCACTTCTCCTGTCAAAGCAGCATCATAAGCATACGATCTAAAATCTGTTGTATTTCTAATCCATTCATCTCTTGGTGCTGATCTTGCCTTTAAAAGTCTAATCTTTTACATTCTGGGAAAACGTTTTCAAAATCCAAATATTGAATTAATATTTGTCTGACTTTTAGATCTGATATTATTCTATTTATAGCTGAAATCAATCTTTGAAAACAAAAACAGTGATGGCTTCTTTTGAGCCTTGTATACATTTTGGTAAGTAACTCAGACCTCTTTCCTAATTCTTCAACATTGTCCCAAGAATTGCAGAGTGTCTTTGCAATCTAACATATTGACCTTCATGAAAAACTGATCTTAGGAAATAGTGATGCCTCTAGTTCTATTTCATTCTTTTATGGCTGTAGCTTCTTCTTTTCACCATGTCTCTCATTGTAACTGAGGACCACCTTCCAATGTAAGTGTATGTAAATATTTCTGGACTTAAGGAAAATTTCCATTCTGAATTGCCCATGAATTTAACATCTGCTTCACCTAGAAAGAATGCATACCATAATAAAAGACTACTTCCTTAAATCTCCTCAAATCTAACATTTCTGTAAGATTCCATTTAACTTCTGTAAAACTTCAGGGGTACCTATTATCTGCTGGTCATTCTTATATAGTAACTGTATGAACTAAGGTTGGTTTTCTTAAAACTTGGGCCACCCTTTTTCAGTTTCATCATGCAGAGGGGTGGTGTGGTAGATAATTGTCTCACTTACTTTGTCTGTGTCTGTGTAGTCTTCTTACCTACTTTAGTCAGTCTTTCTAAGGCCTCTGTCTTATCAGTAATAAGTCATTCGAAAGCATGCATCTTATTAATCAAATCTCCATATTTGGCAATTATCAAGCCACATTTTAAAGGATAAAATATGAATCACCGAACTGATAGTAATTACAATCAGTATTATATTCACTGAATTATATTTGCAAATCTCTTTGTTATCTATTGCTGTAATGCAACATGATGACCAAAGCAACTTGAGGGGAAATAGCTATGTTGACTTACACTTTCATATGTCTGTTCATCACCAATAACATCAGGACTAAAACTCAAAAAGGACAAGAGTCTTGAGGCAGAAACTGATGCTTAATGGCTTATAGGCAATGGCTTGCTCAGCTTATTTATTCATGGATTCCAGGCCTTCAAGCCAAGAGAATACACAAACACACACACACACACACACACACACACACACACAGCTTGCCCTTCTTACAGCTATTGCTAATTATGCAGGGATTTCATCCATTGGGATTTCTTCCTCTCAAAGAACTTTGTTAAACTGATATAAAACCAGCCACCATAAAAGTCATCCAACTATTTTGCATATTAGCTTTTCATTTTAAACTATTGGATTGAATTTAATCACTATTTTGTACCTTTACCTCATTTCCATTTGTTCACCCAAAATTAAGATGGTTTCAGAATGTATAGCATTGAGATACTTCTCCAGCACTATGGTTACCCTTGTGCTACCATGCTTCTTACTATGATGATAATGAACTAACCCTCTGAAACTATAAGCAAGCCCCAATAAAATGATTGATTTTATGATAGTCACTGGGTTCATTGTGTCACTTAACAGCTGTAGAACAGTGAATAAGAAAGAATTTGGTACAAGAAATGAGGTATTGCTGTTACAGACCTGACCATGCATGTGATTTATTGGAATAATATGGAAGACTTGCCATCCTAGTAGGGTCATAGAAGACAATGCTGAGGGTGACATGAACTGTGGGGACCAAGTTCTAGAAATTATTAGGAGAAATTTGTAATTGGTCTAGATATCATTATTGAGATTTTTGGTAAAGACCATATCTCATGATAATGAGGCTGCTTTAACCTTGTCCTAAAATTCATCCTGAGGTTAACTTGAAGTTTTGGATTAATGGCATTGGCAAAGGACATTTGAATACAGTCTAGTATTGGCACTGTCATTTAGTCATTAGTGGTCACTCTTAGGCGTATCTACAATGAAATGAAATAAGCTGAATAAAGTAAAATGCAAAATGTATAGTTTGAGGAGAAATGGACCATGCACTGGATAGGTTAATGACAAGTTGATAGCATTTAAAATC
Organism: Phodopus roborovskii; assembly: GCF_943737965.1. Classification (NCBI taxonomy): domain Eukaryota; kingdom Metazoa; phylum Chordata; class Mammalia; order Rodentia; family Cricetidae; genus Phodopus; species Phodopus roborovskii. The sequence continues at coordinate 28,963,515 of NW_026126410.1, forward strand.
ATCTGAGAGGAGAGACTGTCAATTAAGAAAATGCCTCCATAATATCTAACTACAGACAAGATGGTAGAACATTTTCTATATTAATGGTCAATGGAAGGTGACCCAGCCTACTGTTAGTGGTGTTATTTCAAGGTAAATGGTCCTATGATGGTGAACCTTGCATATTATTGTAAAACCTACAAGGTTTTGTAGATGACAAAACATGTGACACTCACCATGGAGAGTTGCAGATCAGATATGGAACCTGTTCAAGAGAGAGATGAGTGGGCAATCTGACCTGAAACATCACACCATTCACATAATACTGTAAGTCACTATGCTTGTAAACCTCCAACTCTTCTGTCTTGCTTATTTGATCTTAGAACATCTACAGTCTTATTTTGGTAATCTTCATTTTATTGAAAATATTCTAAACTTCCTAATATTTTAGTTTTATTTAAAGTATTTCTGTCAATTTACATTTCAATATTTTAATACAATTTATTTTAAGTATATACTTATATTTCATTAAATATATTAATAAATATTCCCTAAATTTGTTTTAAATTGATAAATAACTGGAAAAACATTTCATGTTTCTAGGAAGGAATCTCAACACTAAAAATTTATATAACTTTGCTGTAAGTTAATTTAAAGCAAAATTTTCCAGCTGCCAGTTTAATGTTTCAAACTAAAGAAACTGATTATTAACTGCATTTATAAGGACTATTAACACATCTGTTAGAAATATCAAAAGTGTGATGTATAAGATCCTACCCCAAAAAGGATCTAAATGAAAAGGAAGAAAACCCCAGTTCAGAGAGATACCATGTAGAACAAATTAGTATGCAGTAAAGAAGCATCTTTAACTAGTGAAAAAATATGCCTCATGAAAAATAATTAGAGTTAAGCTGACCAAATACATGGGAAAAAAGCAAAACACCAATCAATTAATTAACTCTATATCAACATATGTTGCAGGTTTGTAAGATTAAATATACATATGCATAGAAATCAAATCATCAAGTAGAAGTGGTAAGTGAATTATTAATAATATACATGCATGGAAATGTATATAATAAATATTCAACATCTAGTATCACTAATGAAAACGTAGTTGATAATATTAAACAAGTCTATCTCAAACAGACTATATGGTAATAACAAATGCAGATGAAACACTGTGGAGCAAAATTATACATTACTTAAAAGAAAACAATACTTGAACTTATAAATATCTTCTAAAATTGATATGGAAAAATGATGCAAAAAGGAATTAATGATATGAAAATGAAATGTTAAACTAGAAATATAAAGAAATAAAAGAAATGAATATACATATGTGAATTCAATTTTGCCATCAGTGATGTAGGGAATACAAAATTTTCTAGAAATATGATTCATTCCTTAAACAAGTTATAAAATAATTATAGAAGTTTTATTACATACTCTTATCAAATTGTAATTCACAGGCATATTTATACATTGTTTAAGCTCAAGTTATTCAGCAAAATATTCAATAGTACTTATTAAAGATAAATGTCCAGTTGTTTTTGAAGTAATAATTCTATCTACATGCAAAAGTTTTGAAATAACTTATGAACAAGAACATTCATCACAGTTTTTAGCAAGTCACCACAATAAAACCTGAAATGTTATTTAAGTGACTGTTGAAAAAAATTAGTCTTCTTAAAACAGTGCTTGTGCAAACTATGAAAAACAATCCATATGTATGATAAGTTACCAGATAATCGAACAGATTAAATAATTAACTAAGTTAAGTCAACTATAGTTAACTATAAAATCAATGTAAAATAAAGAATAATATTTTTCTGTATTTTGTATATCAATGAAGAAAAACACAAAAAATCCAAATATGTATTTATAACCAATAAAAGTAATAAAAGAATACAATATCCATGAAACATTTATTTTAGGAACAATTGGAAATAAGCAATAAAGTAATAACATTAGCTCGCTGGGCTGTGGTAATGTATAACTTTAATCCCAACATTTTTGAGGCAGAGGAAGTCAGATCTTTGGGAGTTCAAAGCCAGCCTGGATGACAAAGGGAGTTCCAGGACAGTCAGCACTGTTACACAGAGAAACCATGTCTTGCAAAACTAAAATTAATAGATAATAACAATAATAATGATAAGATGATCAATAGGAACAACAAAGTTTTCCTAAGGTCCTATCATAAAAAACAAAACAAAATAAAAATAAAAACAAAAAACCAACAAAATAACCTAACCTCAATTAAACTAACAGACTACCAGAGTACAGACTACAATATATATTCTAGACAACATATAGATTAACAATGGTAAAAGGAAAAAGTAAAAGAATATATTGTTTCCTTGTGCTCAAGCATTCATTTTCATTTTAAACTGGAATGATGGAAAATATCTTTGTTGCTTCCATCACAATCACACGCATTTGATGCCTTTCCCACTGTCTAAATATATAGATATATGAGTTCCTGAGATAAAGCTAACACACATGGCTCAAGTCCATGTACCTGTGTTTTCTCCATATGCAATGCTCCCACTGTCTAAGCTACTAGAAGTTTTACCATTTTAAATTTAAGCCATGGCCATTTGTTCTCCAGACCAAAGAATGACTTGACAAGGCACATTTTCACTGTCAAGACTTCGGTGACAACACATTCAAACTGATCCAGTGTCTTCATAAATGGTGTTAGAGTTAACTATATATCTTATCTCCTTAGAAACTATAATAGCTGCTGTACTTTTTAAATATGGAAGGCCAGACCAAGGTCACATGAAGATACACTGTCTAAAACCATATACAAAGGTTTACTTTCTCTAGTTCTTTTCTCAGGTATGAGTTTTTACCTTTCTCCTTCTGCTATGTAGGAACATATGCTGGAGTGAAGCTAACATGACACTTGCCTCCCAGGAGAAAGAAACAACATGATCAAGAACAGACAGTTACAGCACTTTAACATACCAGGGTAAGTCTTTATTATATAATTTGGTTAGCCAGTTCACTCGAGCCATACTTATGTACTTGCTTCTTGGGTTCTTGCTTCTACTTTATCCTGAACCCAAAACAGGGATGAGTGGAATTGCAATATATCCCTCTTAAGAATGGTTCCTATGAAATTTTGGCATTATGACAGCCCTGGTGAAAATATATCTAACATATTCCATTTAGAGACCCAATGTCATCAATCCAGAACATAGCCTCTTATGATTATTCTAGTGCCCCATCCTGCTATAGATGTTCAGAGTCATTATATCAACCCTTGTCTTAGAATAACCTAAGTGGATATATCCCAATATCCTAGACAAAAGGGTGACACAATCTAAATTTCCTGTCAGTAAATAAAAGCCAAGGTCCCAGAAATCAAAGTAGTTCCACCAGGTCCTGAGTCCAGAGATCTAAACAGGAACTACTCTGAGTAAATAAAAACAGTGCTCAAAATGGGATGAATCCCTAAAAAAAAAATAGTGACACATGTAACTCAAAACAACTTGTCAGCAATAACTCAAGTAGCCAAATGATCTTCAAATTCTCTTACAACCCACACGACTGAGGCATCTACAGTTCATAACTATAAGGATTGAAAATTGTAGTGCAACATGAAACCATGTACATGTGGCTACCAAAATGAAAAAAAAAAAAAAAAAAAACTACCATACTACAAGCTTTCTGACCAATCTCTGGGGGAATCTTGTCTATAGAACTAAATCACAAGGTTTGGAGATAAATGTCATTAACATTAATGAGAGGAGATAGTCTTGAAATATATATATATATATATATATATATATATATATATGTTATTATTATCAAAAGAATATGAGAATTACCTGGTGTGGCTAACAAATTTAAATTCACACATGTATAAGTTCTTGAAGAGGTAATACACTTTTATATGTGTTTATATTTTTTTAGCAATATTTGTGTTAATTATTTGAAGTTTTCTTACAATGGATTTTTAAAATGCTTACCTTTAACAACTCCTTCTGTACCATTTTCTCAAGTCTCCCAACCTCTGGAAATTTGACAACATAGTTCTTGGGACTTTGGAATTAATTTGAAGAAATGTGGAACAGTTCACAGTGTTAGCTTACAAAACCCCTAGAGCATGATGGAAAGATTTTTCTGGGAGTACATGCCCAAGCCATGGGAATTTGGATGAAGCTGAAATAAGAAGCAATGTTTAATTTGTTTGTTGTAGAAACTGAAGGAGTGGATAGTATGTAGAAAGAAGTACCACAAGTGTCTACTACACAAATACAGTTCTGAAATGAGAGAGAACAAAAGAGGGAGCAATGCAATATGAAGAAATGCATTTTTAAATTTGAAAAGACATAAAAATGTAAAGATGTATGATGAAAATAATTAATTGCTGTTTTAAGATTACACCCATAGTGAGCACCAAAGCAGCTGCAATACTTAAACATAATGGTGTCATTAAAAATGAACTTTATATTCTGTACTGGTAAAGTAGGAAAGGAGGCACGAGGGCAAGCCCCTCTGCTAAAAGTTCCATTTTATGAAAATTTGAAAAGAGAAAGCCCAAGTTCAAAGTAACAATGACAGGGTCGATTGTTCAAACAAAGCCACCTAGGGAAATATTTCTCAAGGGTCTGAACAAAAAGACCATGCATTGTATTTCAAGGGGATGATAGACTTCACTCCTTAAAAAATAAAAATGATCTCACCATCACACATAGGAATAGAAGAGAAGAGCAATGTCAAAATAGCTCAGGAAGACAATTCCTTTTGTGAAAAGCATGAACCAGAACCCAAGACAGCTATCAGGCACACCAGTACAGAAAGTTCACTTAGTTTTGAACTTAGCACAGTTGTGTCTGTGTCTTTTCCCCATTGCTGTGGGGCTAATTTCACAGTCTTTTATATTGTCTAGTATTAAAGGATTGGTTCACAATAAATGAAGCAAAAAGGGATGGTATCTGATCATTTCAGTCACTTATTTTCTTCAGTATGCTATAGGACCCCATGTAGCGGAATGTTTACTCAGTATGGGGAGATTAAAATGAAGCATAATAATTTTGCAATGTGGGGTTGAAAAAAAGACTCTAATTTCTTTACTGTAGGTAAATTTTACAGTTAGTGTCTGACACAAAAGAGTAATATTTAATGTTTCTTACAATTCTGAACTATAATAACTTGGTAGAACTGTCTATTTTGTATTGTTTTTGCACATGAAAGATATGTGTCTGAAGAAATCACATTTCAAAGAGTTACTGGTGCCAGACAACGTGTGGCACGGTAGGAGTCCCTGTAAAGAGACTTAGGGAAGCCTCTGTAAGAATTGGAGAAAGCAAAGATTACCTGAAAAACAAATTTCACATGCTGAGGATGCCAGAGCCTTGGTATTCACTGAGAGAAGATGCATTTATGGATATGACTGAAGAAAGGATGTGCACACAGCAGAGGGAATTGCAGAAAGGCCAGAGCTCCTCAAGAGCATTGGAACACAGATAATACCAAGAGTCTGCTCTAATATATGACATTGAGCTTCAGGATGCTGGCTTTTCCTTTCTGGTTTCACTTTTGTTCTGGTCTGATTTACTCCCTAATTTATCTTTTCTTGTTAGATCAGAAATCTGTTTTGACATGAGGGCTTGTTCCAAAGATTTTCAGAAATTGTTCAGGCCATGAGAGGCTTGAGATTCCTGAATTTCATGTACATGGGTTTTTGCATTATGAGATGTCCATGATCAAAGGAGACAGAAGTTGTAAGGTTTAACTTGACAGTGGTATCTTTCCATGTCAAGGTGACAAGAACTAGATTTGTGTTAGTCCATCTAGTTATTTTGCTGGACAGGATCTGTCATAATGTAGCAAGCAAACCTCTGAACATGCTTTCATGGGATTTTATAGATTAGTTTAATTGACAAAGGACATTTTAACCTCTCTGTTAGTGGTACCACTCTATTGACTGGGATCACCTACTGAAGGAAAGAAGAAAGCAAGATGAACACCAGCTTTCTCCTTTTCTGCTTCCTCACTATTGATGTAAAGTAGTCAGTTGCCTCCATCTCCCACTTCCATGACCTTACATTCATGCTCTAATATACATTTCCTCCCTAAAGTTGCTTTCTTTAGGCATTCTGTCATAGCACTGAGAAATACAATTAATACAGTCACAAACACAATATCCCAAGAGAAATGTAATATATAAAATCATTCATAGTTACGTGTGAATTCTCATTATTAACCACTACAAAAAGTAAAACAATAGTGTAATGATATAATTGCCTTCCTAGTATCATTAACAAAAAAGACCACACTAACTGTTGATAAACACATACTTCAAACAAAATCATATGTAGTATTTTCAGAAATTAAAATAACGCAATTATGGAAAATAAGATGGTGTTTCTTTAAATAATCAAAAGTGTATCATACATATGACTTGGTGACCCCAGTTTTCTGTATATGGCGGAATGAAATGAAATTAATACATTTAGAAGACATTTGAACTCCCAAAACTATTGCAAAATGATAGAAAGAAATATTTAGGTAAAAAATTTAGTACTATTTAGTCTTTCAAAAGAGGAGAATCTTATCATCTGAGACAGGATGAATAAAATTGTTAAGTCAAATAACCACATACATGAAGAAAGTATTGCATGATTTCACTTATATGAATATTCTGATGACAAAAAATCAAGATGATTTTTTTCTTTTCTCAGATGAGCCACTTGGATGATTCATATGTCTAAGTCAGAAAACCAGATAACAACCATTTCATCATAAAATTATCTATGAAGACATTACAGTGTTTCATTTGTTATATCATACCAAAAAACCTATTAACATTGGGTAGTAACAAACAACTATCAATAGTCTCAAATACATAGTTTGACATCTCACAGAGTATGTATGTTCCAGCAATTGGAACAAATGTTTTAAGAATAATAATTATGCTGCCACTTAAAATCCTATGGTGGATATGTTAGTCATCAATCTCATTATCAGGGAAGGGCATTTATGGTAGCCTTTCCACTGTTGCTATAATTAGTAGTTGGGGTCAGTTTTGTAGGTCTCTGGACATTTCTCTAGGTTCAGTTATCTCTTCAAACCTATAATGGCTCTCTCTTATGGTCTATCTATCTATCTATCTATCTATCTATCTATCTATCTATCTATCTATCTTCTCTCGTCTATTCCTCTCCTGACTCAAACTTCCTAGTCCCATGTGCTATCTTCTCCTCCCTTCTCTTTCACATACTTGCCTCTACATTCACTGCCCCCACCCCACTCCCTATATGCTCAGGATATCTTGTTCCTTTCCACTTATGTGAGGGACCTTATATGAAACTCTTTGAATCCTCCTAATATTCTAGTTTCTCTAGTGATGTGAATTATACACTGGTGATCCTTTGCTCTATGTCTAAAATCCATATATGAGTGAGTATATACCATGTTCCTCTTTTTGTGACTGGGTTACCTTATTCAAGATGGTTTCTTCAAGTTCCATCAACTTTCAGCCTTCATCTAGTAGCTGATGAAAACACAAGCAAACAGCCAAAACTAAATACTCAGCTGGACTGGAATCCAAATGCAGAAAGGGAGGGCAAGACCAGGCTATAGAAACACACAGAGACAGTTGACCTCAACAAGGAGGAGCTAATCGGCCCCAGACTGAAAACTGGGAATCCAGCATGAGACTGACTCAGAACCCCTAAACATGAGTCTCAGCAAGAAGGCCTGGGCAGTCTAAGGGATCTCAGACAGTGGAACCAGGATAAATCCTTGGTGCACAAAAGGACTTTGGAACCACATCCCCCATGGAGGGATATTTCCTTAACCCAGAGACAGGAAAGAAGGCCAACTACCTACCATAATTGACTTGACAGATTTAGATAATCCCTCTTGGAAGTCATCACCCTACATATGGAGTGGAGGGGAAGGGAAGGGAGGTATTGGGGGCATGAAGGGGTAGAAGAGAGGGGAAGAGGGAGGGACATAGGGATGGAGGGAAAAAGAGATGGAAGGAGAGGGAAATGGGATCAATATGTAAAATAAAAATAAAAAAAATCTTATGGTGTTTTTTACATAGACATCATTTGGTGATATTTTGGTATACAAAATTACACCCTAAATGTTATTAATTCAAGAATAGTGTTGAAAATATTGATGGATTATTTAAAAATGAAATTTCATGAATTTTTGACATTAAGGACAGTTCTAATTTTGGTATTCAATTATATAATATCATTTATTTATTGGAGAAAATTTCTCATTATGGTACATAGTAGCCATTCTGCTACTCAGATTATGATTTGTTCTGATTATATGACAAGAAACATAATTGGCTATTCATCTATTCCCACTCAAAGGAGAAGTAGAGCAGACTGTATAACATAAAATACTATCACACAAAAGACACACTGCTTTCATTCTATTCAATAAAATATCAATTTATTGTTGTTTGATAAATGTCAACATTAAGCCTGATGCTAGAAAACCTTCTGGCTTACTGGTTACCTAGCATACAATTTTTTTCACAATATTTCCCACTCTGAAAGCTGGCCAAATTATGCAGATTTCTCTTTGATGTGGTAATTCATTAAAACTCACAATTTAAATATGGAATGTAAGTATTTCAGTTTTCCATTTAAGCAGGCAGTGAACACTTATCTGCAAATATCTTTTGTTGGTCTAGTGTTTGTTTATTAGTAATTTACATATGAATTACCTTTATTTGGGGAGTATTTATAAAATTTCTAACATTGTGGAAGTTTTCCAATAATGTGACAAAATTACATGTATTTCCTATAATAATGAATTAATATAAAGAATGCTTTATGTAGTTGAGATTTGTAATGGTCACATTCCTTTAACACTCATCTCTAGTTTTATACAATTTTGCCTGTTACAAAAAAGAGAAATGAGTAAACTTTTTTTAGTTCTTTTATATATGCATTTGAATTTCCCACTGTGTTTGTTATAAATATTTTGGCTCTGTATTATTTGGTGTGAAAACATTCATAACCACTCCACAATAATATTTAACATGCCCTTCTTTATTTTGCTGATACAAAACAAGCTATATAATGTGTTTTGACACCAATTCTGCTCTGATTATTTGAACTCTCATACTCTATATTGTCTCCTTTTCTGATGACCTATTCTATCCTGTCATGTTTAAACTTGTTAGGATACTTTGTTTTTCTTCATTGTAGGCAAGATTTCAACATCATTTATATAGTATTAAAATTTAGGTTAAGGACATATTTATTTCTTTGAGTAATGTAAGAAGTACAGTATTTCCACCCTCCCTCTGGTCTTGTCCCGCCGCCGCGCCAGCCATAAATAACACACAGAGACTTTGTATTTGATACAATGCTGTTGTCCCGGTTACTTGTTTCTTATTGGCTAGCTCTGTCTTAATTATTAACATATTTCTATGTATTTTCACGTGGTCTTACCGAGAGTGGAGGAATGGCGGTTCTGTTCTCTCCAGACTCTCCATCTTGACTCCTCCTAACTACTTCCTCTTTCCTCCTTCTCTCCTAGTACCTCCTATCTTGCTTTCCTATTGGCCAACAGTGCTTTATTCATTAACCAGTATAAGAAACAATATATACATAATGACATCTCCCATCATCTCCTCTTTTCTGTCTAAATAAAAAGGGTTTTAAGCTTAACATAGCAAAATATATCACATAACAGTTATCAAATAAGAATCACAGTTAACACTATTTAGTCCATTAACATTTAGCAAGATTTGAAGAAAATATTTCATCATCTATCATATCTTTGTGAGTTAAAGTCCTATATGTAATTTATCTTTAAGCTTAAATAAGGAAAACTATAACCATAACTATCTGTCTTCAACTCCTTCAAAGACCACAGAAGGATAGTATATAAACTCTAGAAATGACAGAGACATCTTGCCTTGTCAGTCACCTGAAGTTCTTCTGTAATCTTCTATCTTCAGCCAGTAGGCCATAGTGTGTCTGGCAGACTCTTCAGCAAAGCAGGAAACTTTAAACTGTCTTCTTGTATTGGCAGTTTGTCAGTCACTTTTCTCTGAGTCCTGCAGACTGTCTGGCAGACTCTTCCATGAAGCAGGAACTCTGTAGCAATGTCCATCTTGAATCAGCAGTCACTTTTTTATGGTTCCTGCATGTCCAGTTTATACAGCATAAAGTCAAATAGTCCAGACAAGAGCAGTATCTTGTCCACATGGCTAGTCTTGCCATATTGGAGGCAAACTCCATAATGAGTTTCTTCAATGTCCATCTTCCTTTCTGACATAGGTGGTGAAGCCAGGAGCAGTTATGTCTCACCGTCAAGAAAAATCCTAAACCATTTTAAATGCCATATTTTGTAGGTCTTTGAAAGATTTGAAGAATTCCTATCTATCTAAAATACATCTCTGTGTATCTTGAAAAACCTAACTAAACTCCAAGCTTTGACTATCATAGGTAATTATCTATAATCTGTACTATATTATACATTACATTTCTAACTGAGATCAATAAACAAAATACCTAAACAAGAGGAGAAATATACACATAAGATTGACCTTAAATTGTATCAATAAATGAAAATCCATTCCAAAACAAAATATTCATTTCTATACCATAATCCCTTTTTACCTTTAAAAATATATTGGTGTGATCATTAACCATTTATAACCAAGCCCATTTAAATGAAAACAAACATTTATAAACAATATTTGGGAATTTGGGCGTCGTTCTTTTCAAACTATTTCCTGCCGGTAAAGGGCACTGTCATGGGGGAATCCTAAGAAGATGCAGAAATCCTGGTTGTAGTCTGCTAGGCTGTTTTGTCCAAGCTGTTTTGAATGTTGGATCACCAGTGACTCTGTTACAGGGGGTCTGGCTTGATCAAACCACATTAGTCTGGAAGGAATCCACAGCTTTTTATTTTTTGTGGAAGCAAAAATAGAAATCCTTTTTTGCAGTAACTTGTACTTGAACTTAAATTTTTGCGTCAAAGCATTTTAAAATATATAAATTGAATTAATCAGCAGTATTTCCTTTATCAGTTGTTGTTATTTTCTCAGCAGTCAAACAATGCAGAGACAACACAATAGCATACAGTAACCAGATTCTCTCTGAGTTTTTTTTTTTTTTTTTTTTATCTTTACATGGCTTTATTATTACTCTGTTTATTTTACTTTTATTTTTTCATTTTTTGACACCCTGGCCAGAGTTTCAAATAGAACTACAGTCAAGAGTTTTCTGCCACACAGTGACTAGCTACATATGTCACAGCCAGTTCTGTTGAGAAATTTGGTTGCTAAAAATTTTCTTCCTACAGGATCCATTGGAGCAATCATCATCCCATTTCAGCAGGAAGTAACCTGAAGATAACAACGCCCCCTTTCCCTACCCTTGGAATTTTGGGATAATAGTCATCGTCTTTGGGTTGGTTTTAGTTGTTTAGGGTTGGGTCTGGAAGGTGATGCTTACACTCGGGTTTATCTTTTAGACAGGAATAGGGAATGGATGGGAAAGATATGGTATAGATGGGATATAGGTAGATTAGCCTATTTCCTTGTGAATTTGAGTAAGAATGAGATAGTATTTTACAACTTACATTGTTATGTATTCTTATATGTGGTAAGCTATGTAAAATTAAGTTTATATTTTGTTATATTGTGTGAAATCTTTCCAGTTACGATGTTTTATGCACATTATTTTTACCATATTCTATGTATGTATACTTTACTTGTATTCAAGACATTTGTATATTGATACAATTTGGGATATTTATCATGCTGCCCTTTATAGTTCTACCTCTTGTCTTGACACTTATACTCTAATCTCTATTTTAGGGATTTATATGTATGTATATGTATATAGTTATACTGTTTAAGTATTTGTTCCTGTTTTACTCAGGGAAGTTTTAATCAGTTTTTTAGCTAAGTTCCTGAGTATTACAGATTATCTTCACTCATATTTCCTGTACCTATGAGATTAGTCAGATATAGATGCTTAATCTTCAATCACTTCATAGACATGCAGAACATGGCATTTAAATGTTTTAATGTTAGTACTCCATTGACATGAGACACTGTTGCTCCTGACAGCACAGTGCTCTTTCCCGAAAATATGTTGGACACTGTTGTTGCTCCTGCTGGAGTTCATTCTTGCATCAGCTAATGGCCTGTTGGGTAAAGAATTGCCCCCACTTGACCACTAATTTGGACATGCAGTCCTATGTGCTTGCAGGAGATAAATATAGAAGACTGCTTGACCTTGCCAAGTCAGGGTAAGACAGCCATTCTGCCTCCCTGCTGTTGTTGTGGTCTGTCAAATTCTCTTTGCCTTAGCCAAATCTGGGTGTACCAACGTTGCTATGAGACCTAGGGTGACTGTCCAGGTGGCTTACTGTTTCTGTCCTTGTTGCACCTTTTGGAAGTTGTCCATCCGCACTTCCTGTCTACTCTAGTATTGTTATTTTCTTTCTTAGGTCTTGATGAGGTTGAAGATTAAACTATCACAACTATTATTCTCTCTTCCTAGTTAGATATATTAGGTACTAGACTTACGTTTTCCAGCTTAGGACAACTCTATTGTTAACTCCATTATGCCTTCACCCTAGGACTAGATATGTAGGTCATTTTGTTCTTGATTTTCCTTTTCTTAGAGCACACTTGTTATTCACTGTTTTGTATATAGTTTTGTATTAAGCCTAAATCTTTTCTTTAGACTAAAAGGGGAATTGTAGTGAGATAGTCCTTTTGTGGCACTGACCACGCCCATTGGGGGGGTGGAGCGATGGGCAGAAGTGACCTGTGGAAGGAGGTCGAAGAGGAAACCGGGAAAAGCTCTCTTGCTTCCATGACTAGGACAGAAAAGCATCAGGTTGAATTTCCTTGTGTTCATCTGTCTAGGTTGTAAGTTATTTCTCCCTGAATAAACATCTATTCGACCTATTTGTTTATCCTGATCCTTATTTAACCGCAATAGAGGAATACATTGAAACAGTTGTACAAGTGTCTATTTTTTGATAGTATCATATTGTTTAATTTTTTAGTTTTTTGTTATGTCTTCCTCTTTACATGAATAATATACACATTCAAGTTCCATTTTACATCTAACATATTCACTGTGGACATTCTTGTCACTCTCCACAACAGCTTACTTTTCAAATGATTGATATTAATACATTCAGATTATCTTGATAATATAATAATATTAGGCTCAGCACACATATTTTTTAATTCCATTCCACAATGATTTTCTGTTTATTATTTGTGTATGGGGAGTATATGTACGCACACACACACACACACACAAACACAAATATATATACATATACAAATATATATACATATATATATATATATTAGAGCTGTATAATTTTCCAGTTTAATAAATTCTTTTTGTCTATGTAGCTTTCTGAAACATAATTGTTTCTTATTTATAAAGCTTTTCCTATGCTATACACTCTATAAATTGATTAATTTAACTACCTTTCCCTGATACCTGGGTTTCCCCTTCATGAACTCCCCATTTTATTAAATTATAAAACGTCTCCCTTGAAATTTTTCAGACATAACTCATTTCAGTAATTAATAAATAACAGCAATAGTACTAAGAACTAGGGAGTCCACCTCATGTTCTCATAAATGCTTGTGGTGAATAGAAATATGTATGACAGTGATAACATCCAAATGAATCTTATCTTTTCAAAAATTATCCTTCATCCAAAATTTGTAATTTTTATTGGTAATAAATAAAAAGCACCAATTAATGGAGGTACTCTTACAAACTATTAAGCATGTATTTTAGCATGTACATTTAAAAATAAAAACTTGTAGTTCTTGTAGAATCATGAAGAGGTTAATGTTGTTTTAAAGTATACTCCTTATTTTATTACTACCATTATACATGCTTAATATATGGGAAAATAAATGTCCAAAGAAAATAAATTTTATTATGTAAGTTGGCTTAAAATGTTACTACTTTTATTCCATGTGGCATCTTTAGTATTTTGGAATTCAATAATTTGAGGCAGGGAGAAAGAAGGGGAAGGTTTTAGAGTGAATATGCACAGGGTCATTAAAACTAAAGGATATTTAAAGGGCCATATGGAAACCTGAATTTTAAGTTTCTTAAATATATGTACATATAAGAAATAAATTTAAATTGAAATCACCAAATAATTGAGAAGATCAGCCTCAACTAGACATCTCATGCCACAAAATGAAACATTTAATTCCTGAAATGACTTACATTAAATGGAACTGTTGGCCAGAGGAACCACATGGAAACCATTAAACAACCTAGGATAATGCTAGGATTGTACTCTCCAAACCGACCTTAAGACCTTATTGCTGAAGATAACACTAATACCTCACTGAATACTGATAAATCAAGCCAATAGACACCTAGAGTTTACCCTGCATATTGACCAGTGTTTATGGTACAAGAAGGTACTGTGCATGCTACCAGAGGAAAAATTGAAATACCAACTCAGTTACATTGCCTGTGATATAAAATAGTGAACCTCTTACAAGTTACAATGCTGTAATAGAGGCATAAATCTTGTGTAAGTAACTAACTACTCTCTGATTTGAATTAAGTCCCTCACCAGGAGACAAAACATGTATGTTACATTACCTGTGTGTACAGGAACCTAAGTCCAAGTAGGAAATAGGGGAAAACCAAACACTACTATGCTGATAAATGAAAATACTGATAAATAAATCTTAATGACATTGTGCTATACTCAGCCATCATCAAAGATAACAGTGACCTGAAATAGATGAGAACAAACCGAAAAACCCACAACTAGATGATGTGCAAAGAGTGAGACCTCTGCCTAAGTGGGCTATGTCATTAAATCCTTCCCCTCAGGGCTCAGACACTTCTGGAGGAAAAGGTAGAAAGGTACAAGAGCCAGTAGAGATAGAAAACTGCAAAGAAAACAAAGCCTCCAGGATACAACAGATACATATTTGAACTCACAGAGACTTTGTCAGAATGCACAAGGTCTGTGTATATCTATGCTAGATGAGGTCCCATTGCAGATAGGGGAAATAGACACAAGTTTCCCAACTTTAATGAGGAAACTGTCTTCAATTGACAAATGTTTGCAAAGATAACATCAGTTCTTTCCAAAGGAATCTCACCAACCACACTGAAGGACAGACTGCATTTCCAGCAGTTCATGGTCAACACAAGACTAAACTCACTACTATTTTTGAAGTTTTATTTTCTCACAATGTTTTGTCTAGGCATGTTTTTAATCTTACAGATTATTTGCCTATATATTATGGTTTCTGATTTTGGTGTTTTGGTTTTTCTGTTCATGTTAATGTGTCTTGTAATTTTTCCTTTTTCTCTTTGTTTTATTTTCCTGTTCTGGCTTCCTTGTTTTTATTGTGTCTTAGTTTTTAGATGCATGACTGTATTCTACTGAAAGAATCACAGAAAGGTGAGGACTATATTGGTTGGTGAAGTGGGGACCATCTAGAGTAGTTGGGAGACATAACAGTATAATCAGAATTTATTTTATTAAAAAAACCTTTAAAAACAATATCCTTTGAATTTAATCACATTTTATAACTATTAGGATGACCACAATGTGTTTGCTTACCTCAATACTGCTAAAATAACACAATGTCAACTGAAATTTCAAAGCTAAAATTTTGTCTTCAGATAATTTTGAGTGGCAATGCCATATCTTTTAGTCCGTTGAAAAACTTTATGCTCTTCTCATTTAGGAATCTTTTTCAAGGTATAATAATAAAATTTGAAATATTTTATTCACAACTGGGAATGAACATTAAGTAGATAAATTTGCGTGGAAGCAGTGTGGGGAATAAAGAAACATTTCTGTCCTAAAAGAATTGTCCTGGATTTATGGCTCCCAAGTGGTAAGCTTTAATAACTCTTTGATATGAAAATACTCCATTGTCACCAGTTCCTTAAACCTTGTTAATACAGTAGGGGAAATGAATGAACTAAGGAAGAGAATAAATTCCTTTATTCTGGTAACCAATAGGGAAAAAGAAAAACGTAATAAATTAATATTCTAACAATGTATAATTTCATTTGTACCTGTAGTAATAGGTCATTAAGCCATATAAATATTTTATAATTATAATAAGCATATGAGAGACCAGTGAAAATTAATTAGAGATGAAAATGTGTAAAACTTGTGTTTGTTGATTCCCAATCATGTGTGAGAGCTACCAGTGGGTTTTCTCTGCAGTTTAGCCAAAGAAAGTTAAGATGACCTACTTTCAATAATTATCTTGTCTTTTTTTTTATAAACAACTCAATTTTAATCCCTAGAAAATAAAATGGGAAAGTCAGATACACAAATATGTATGTGGTAGTTATTTTGGATTTTTCTCTAATGAGTAATTTGCTCCCTGTTGACAAAATAAGATCACCCTACTCATCCACATAGCTTTGTGTTTGATATTCCAATTCAATCAGTTGTAATTAAATTGAGACTAATTAAAATGGTAAATCAAAAATAAATGAATTAACAAGGTGAATCATTCCCATATGACTCAGAAATGAATGGCTTAAATGTGTTCTCAGACTAGGGGAAAATCATCATTATAAATCATTTACCTAAGGAATTTATTCTGGAGTAGTTTTTGGCTGAGAGACAGTGAACATGGGGTACAGCTTGTCAAAATCAGAATGAAAATAAAATAGTTAGCCACAATTTAAGCTAAGGCTCTGATTACTTTAGTTATGAGTATGGGACATATTTATTAACTAACAATCTCTGTGGAATTGTATGTCATCTGAAAATGTGGCAGAAATAAAGAGCTGATGTTATTAGTCCTTGGATGTTACAAAACTTAATTTTGATTTACTGAATTGTGTGTGTGTGTGTGTGTGTGTGTGTGTGTGTGTGTGTGTGTGTGTATGGAAAGATTTAGGTAAGTATGAATGCTTAATTTGTTTTACAGTGAGCTCAAATGTAAATGCATACTGTCTTGATATTTTTGTTTTCACCTGTTAAAAACAATGAATGGTTTTAAAACTTAAAATTAGGTAGACAAATGAAGACTGACTTATTTCAAAGGATAATATTGATCTAATATAGATCATTTCATTTCATTGAACTTGTATTTAAAATCAAACTCTTCTAATCTCCCTGTAAGTATGAGAAAAATTGAAAAGTAATGTATAAGTATGTTGTTTCTTATCAGACAAATTTTAAGTAAAACAGTAACAAAATCATATTCTGTCATGAACAACCTTGCATTTATATATATATATATATATATATATATATATATATATATATATTAAACCATATCATGGAGATTTCCAAATAACTAGTCTTTTTTTTTTTCAGAAGACTCTTCATTGCAAATGGAGATATAAGCCTATCATTTGGTATGGTAAATATAGGAAAATATACGTCAGAAATCCATTGTTTAGATCTCACTTCTCCTTATCCCAAACAAGTTTACTATTATTTTTTCCCTAAGCTTTTTACAAGTCCTTGATACTGTAAGCTAACTTTCTCAGGTCTCTTTGCAGCTTCAGAGGAACTCAGTGAATGTTATAGCTCATCATTCCCATTCACAAAACATATTATGTGTAGACACTCAGTGACTCTTCATTATTATTAGGTATAACTTTAAGTTTGATATTTTTGCACATAAACTCTCATTATAATTGAAACCATTTAATCTAGAGTTTAGCATTCTACTTCCAAATACTTTCTGCTGCATACTGTAATGTATTCAGATATTCTTTGTATTTTCCTTTTTAAATATATTTATTATTTTTCTTTATTTTACATATCGATCCTAGTTCCCTCTTCCTCCTTCCCTCCCATGCCCCAAACCTCCCTCCAATCCCATCGCACTCTCACCCCACAGGGAGGGTGATGCCTTCCAAGAGTGTTCATCAAAATCTGTCAAGTCATTTGTAGTAGGGACTAGGCCCTCCCTCCTGCCTAAGGTTAAGGGAGTATCCCTCCATGGGGAATGTGCTTCCAAAGTCCTTTCTTGATGGGAGATGCCATTATGTATATATGTTTCTCATACTGGTTAATAATAAAGCACTGTTGGCCAATAGGAAAGGAAGATAGGAGGGACTAGGAGACAAGGAGGAAATAGGAAGTAGTAAGGAGGAGTCAAGATGGAGAGTCTGAAGAAAGCAGTATGCCGCCGGCTCCCCGGTAAGAGAAATACATAGATCAGCAGAAATGGGTTAATAACTAAGGCAGAGCTAGCCAATAAGAAACTAGTAACTGGCCAACAGGATTATATCAAATACAGAGTCTCTGTGTATTATTTGGGGCTGGCATGGCAGCAGGACAAGACCAGGCGGCGGCAGGAGGAAAAACCGTACACATTACAAATGGCACCCATGTGGTTAATAAGAACTTTCACTTAAAATTTAACAAAAGCTTAAAAAAGGGTTTTAGAAACAAAAGAACAGAGATAAGCAAGGTTTCTTGGTAACAGCATTTTTCTCGGTTGGACTCTGTTTTGCGAGAGACAAGCAGATATTCGCAGGACTCCTTTAAGGGAAGGTTCCTGACTCATCATAAGGAACAAAAAGCCACACATCTTTTAAGAAACTCTGCTAACAATTTATTGGTGTGTATGAGAGATGGCAATGGCAGTGACCACATCTTCAAGCCGGCAGCATGCAGACCAAGGCAGTGAGCGCAGCTTTCAGTGCTGGCGGTAAAATAGCAGCCGCCAACTTTTATAAACCTCGGCAGAAACAACAAAGACTTTCATTTTAAGAATGTTGTTGTTTAACAGATAAAGACTTGTGGCCAGATAAAGATAAAAATTTACAGTAAAGACAGATTCATATTAAGAAAAACCTCTAAAGGTTTACAGTGTGTTTTAAAATATACGTAGACATGAAAAAAAAAATGGTTTTAAATAGACAAAGAGGAACTGGGTGTGGTGGCACACACCTTTAATCCCAGCAATTGGGAGACAGAGGCAAGCAGATCTCTTGTGATTTGCAAAGTAAACCTGGTATGCAAAGTGAATTCCAGGGCAGATAAGAGTTACAAGGAGAAGCTCTGTCTCAAAAAATAAAAAGTAAAAGAAACAGAGTAATAATAAAGCCACATAAAGATGAAAAGCCCAGAGAGAATCTGGTTACTGTATGGCATTACATTGTCTTTATATCATTTGACTGCTGAGGAAACAACAACTGTTGAAGGAAATACTGCTGGATTAATTCAAATTATATATTTTAAAAATGATTTGACTCCAACATTTAAGTTCAAGGACAAGTTACTGGGGAAAAGGATTTCTATTTTTGTTTCCCCAGAAATTGAAAAGCTGTGGATTCCTTCCAGACTAATGTGGTTTGATCAAGCCAGGCCCCCTGAAACAGAGTCGCTGGTGATCCAACATTCAAAACAGCTTGGACAAAGCAGCCTCACAGACTACAGCCAACATTTCTGCATCTTCTTAGGATCCCCATGACAGCACCCCCTATCAGCAGGAAGTAGTTTGGAAAGAACGACGCCCAAATTCCCAAATATCGTTTATAAATGTTTGTTTTCATTTAAATGGTTGGTTATAAATGGGTAATGATCACAGCCGATTATTTTTAAAGGTAAAAAGGGAATTATGGTATTGATATGATTATTTTGTTTTGGAATGGATTTTCATTTATTGATACAATTTAAGGTCAATTTTGTGATGTGTATATTTCTCCTTTTGTTTAGGCATTGTGTTTATATAGTTCATTCAGAAACATATTGTATAATGTAGTACAGATTATAGATAATTACCTATGATTGTCAAAGCATAGAGTTAATTTAGTTAGGTTTTCAAGATACACAGAGATGTATTTGAGATAGATAGGCATTCTTCAAACCTTTCAAAGACCTACAGAATATGGCATTTAAAATGGTTTAGGGTTTTCGTGACAGTGAGACATAATTGCTCTTGGCAATACCACCTGCACCAGAAAAGAAGATGGACATTGAAGAAACTCGTTTTGGAGTTTGCTTTCAATATGGCAAGACTAGCCATGTGGACAAGATACTGCTCTTGTCTGGACTGTTTGACTTTGTGCTGTATAAACTGGACATGCAGGACCCACAGAAAATTGACTGCTTTCAAAGATGGACATTGCTACAGAATTCCTGCTTCATGGAAGAATCTGCCAGACAGTCTGCAGGATATAGAGAAAAATGACTGATAAACTGCCAATACAAGAAGACAGTTTAAAGTTTCCTGCATTGCTGAAGAGTCTGCCAGACACACTATGGCCTATGGGCTGAAGATGGAAGATTACAAAAGAACTTTGGGTGACCAGGCAGTGAGTTGTCTCTGTCATTTCTAGAGTTTAAATATTATCCTTCTGTGGTCTTTGAGGGAGTTGAAGACAGATAGTTAAGGTTATAGTTTTCTTAGTATTAAAGATAAGTTAGACTTTAGACACAAAGATGGGATAGATGATGGAATGTTTTCTTAAATCTTGCTAAATGTTAATGGACTAAATAATGTTAACTGTGATTCTTATTTGATAACTGTTATGTGATATATTTTGCTATGTTAAGGTTAAAACCCTTTTTATTTAAACAGAAAAGAGGAGATGATGGGAGATGCCATTATGTATATATGTTTCTCATACTGGTTAATAATAAAGCACTGTTGGCCAATAGGAAAGGAAGATAGGAGGAACTAGGAGACAAGGAGGAAATAGGAAGTAGTAAGGAGGAGTCAAGATGGAGAGTCTGAAGAAAGCAGTATGCCGCCGGCTCCCCGGTAAGAGAAATACATAGATCAGCAGAAATGGGTTAATAACTAAGGCAGAGCTAGCCAATAAGAAACTAGTAACTGGCCAACAGGATTATATCAAATACAGAGTCTCTGTGTATTATTTGGGGCTGGCATGGCAGCAGGACAAGACCAGGCGGCGGCAGGAGGAAAAACCGTACTCGTTACACTTTCTTGCACGAGATATACATCCTGGTTCCACTGTCAGAGGTCCCTTAGACTTCCCATGCCTTCTAAATGAGACCCATGTTCAGGGGGTCTGAGTCAGTGCAGTGTTGGTTTCCCAGCTATCAGTCTGGGCATGTGAACTCCCCTTGGTTCAGATCAGCTGTCTCTGTTGCTTTCTGAAGCCTTGTCTTTGACCCCTTTGCTCACTTCTCCTGGATTCCAGGAGTTCAGCTCAGTATTTAGCTGTGGGTGTCTTCTTCTGTTTCCATCAGCTACCAGCTGAGGGTTATATGATGTCATGAAAGTTAGTGATCAATCTCATTATCAGGGAAGGCATTTAAGGTAGCCTTTCCACTGTTGCTCATATTGTCATCCTTGTAGGTCTTTGAACATTTCTCTAGCGTCAGTTTTCTCTTCAAACCTATAATGGTTCCCTCTATTATGGTATCCTTTTGCTATTGTCAATTCATCTCCTGACTCAATCTTCTTGGTCACACATGTTGTCCTCTCCTCCCCTTCTCTTTCACCTAACTCCCTCTCCACTCACCACCCTACCGCCACTCCCAATATGCTCAGGACTTCTTGTTCCTTTCTCCTACTGTGAGGGACCTTGTATGATCTCTTAGGTTTCTCTGGCAGTGTGAATTATATACATGTAGCCACATTTTTTAAAGGGCATTTTGCATCTCACCTCTGGTTCTCAACTCTGTGACACTTGCATAGGACCACTTGAATTGCAGGCATTGAATATCGCACGCACTCCCTGCAAGCACAGTTCACAGAATCAGCCTACCCATTCATTTTAGTGTTCCTTTGTTGTCTAGGAAAATATAAATGCAGAAAAAATAATTACAATGTGGTTGTAAATTAAAAGCCTCAGTTTCCTGCGGATATTTCAGAAAGATGACCAGGGGACAAAAAGACAAAAAAATTCTTCTGTGAGCATTTTTAGAATATGGATTATGGTCTGCTCAATTTCATTACTGGCTTCTTTAATCTGTATATGGGATTATGCATTTTTTATTATTGTTGCACTTCATATTAGACTCTTTAAATAGAACTTACATTTTAAAAATTAGTTTCCCTTCTTTGTATATTATTATCTGGCTTCTTTCAATTTCCATTTGCCTTCTTATGTAATCAAAAATGAAAAATAACTTGTTATAAGCAGATATATTCTAAAATATGTAGGGAGAAAAAACATATAGATTATTGTAATTCCTACACACTCTAAAAAGAATTGCATGCACTAGTTACTGAGATCAAGGCAGGTGCAGTTATTTTTCATATTATTTTACACATAGCTCAGTAAGTCTTGCTTTCACTGCAAAAGGCAGTGGTTGAATATATATTATATGGTAGATTCTATATTCTAAAGATTATAATATCCACATATTATAAACAATATCCTAATGTACTTTCTTTCATTTCATTTCTACAAAAGCTTAGTGGATACAACACCACTAAGGAAGAAATACACATCTTTAAATTTAATGTGTAATTATTGAGCTTCTACTTTAGGATTTTTTCACTCTACATATATAAATAAGATTTATCATATCATTTGGAGCAGGTGCCAGGCCTCCCCTATGTACCCTCCCCATGGAAGGCCTCACTCTCCCTGGGGAGCAGAAAGGAGATGGGATGGGTGTTGTTGGGGGGAACAGGGGAGGACAGAAGGGTACAGGACCTGGGATTGACATGTACATAAAAGCTTGTTTCAAATTTAAATAAAATATAGAGCTCATCTTGTCGATTTTTCTCAAAAAAACAAAAACAAAAACAAAAACAAACAATTCTTTGTTGCATTGATTTTCTTGTATTGTTTTCCTGATTTCTACTTTATTGATTTCAGCCCTCAATTGATTATTTCCTGGTGTCTACTTCTTCCTCCAGAGTTTCTTTTTGTTATATAGGATCTCTGACAGCAGAATCAGTATGTATCTCTGGTGCACAAAAGGACTTTGGGAGCACATTACTCATGAAGTGATACTCCCTTAACCTAGAGGCAGGAGGGATGGCCTAGTCCCTACTCCAAATGACTTGACAGATTTTGTAGACCCCTTCTCGAAGGCATCACCCTCCCTGTGGATTTGGGTGGGATGGAATGGGAGGGTGGTCTGGGGGCCATGAGAAATAGAATAGAAGGAGTGAGGGAGGGAGAGGGAACCGGTATTGATATATAAAATAAGAAAAATAAATAAATTAATTAAGAAAAATAGAGCCAATAACAACAATTTCAAAATAAAATAAAAAATAAATAAGATTGATCTAGTTCAAGTTAATGAATAAACATTTTCTCAAATAAGATATGCATGAAACAAAACATGGGAAGTAACAGCTTTTAATGAGACAGTTCATGAATGTTTTTTTCTGTAATTTTTCTGTTTTTCTTTTCAATTAATGTTTTAATGTTCTTCAGTTTTGTAAAATTATTATTACAGAATGACAAATTATACATTGAGCAGTTAATTTGTTCATTATTTACCTTACTTATTTCTTACAAATTTGGAATTTAGTAATTTTATTTAGTGAACTTTTCAAACTGCAGAAACATAAGCTTATTTTGTCAGACAGTTGTAGAACATACTTTAGTAGATGTTACATTAAAACTTGGGAATATAATATGCCTTTACCTCAATTACAATCAGAAAGCAACAACAAGTCACATATGATGACTATTTTTGAATTGAGATATTTAAAATTATTCCAGGATTTATGTGTCTAAATTTATAACTTCTCGAATTTTAATTTTTGTTTACCTTTTCATATAGGTATTTCACTTTGCATAGCGACTGTTCTAATCTCTAAATCGCTAATATTATGTCTTCCTTCTCCCTTCTCAATAAATCTCTCTCTGTGTTTATGTCCACATATTCATGCTTATTTCTCTCTCTCTCTCTCTCTCTCTCTCTCTCTCTCTCTCTCTTTCTCTCTCTCTCTCTCTCTGTGTGTGTGTGTGTATGTGTGTGTGTCTGTGTGTGTGTGTGTGTTTTACAAGATTAATCAGAGATATCTCATGACCATGTGTTTAGAGCCATCTGCTAGAAGGCTCAATAGATTAAATCAATGGACATCAACAACAAAGTGATGAGTGATTTCCTCTCTTAATCTTTCAACAGTCTGTATCTCATGGATAAAGGATAAACCTCCTTCATTGATTGCTAATAGGGTCAGGCTTGTCTAGGTGCAGTGGAGGTAACAGTAGTTATACACTTAATGATTACTGTAGTTGTATGGAACATACAGAATAGCATTTTGTACCCCTTATTTTATATTCTGTCCTTACTTCCCAACTCATGCTACAAAATTCTTTCTAAGAGTTTGGAGGTATGGTATTAAGACTTATTTAGACTGAGCCAACTTCTATGGCTTATTCTGTTTATCTTGAATTGACATAAGTCTATATTCACCATTATTTACCTCATGAAGAGACTTCTTTGATTAAGGATGGGGGCTTCATTTGTCTGTGAGTACAAGAACAGTTATTTCAGAGGCAGTATGCTACTATGCAACTTAGCAACCCTTATAAATATAGTATTCCCAGGGCTCTCTCCATGTTATTCATGGAACCATTGGTGTTCACAACCTCCATGAAATTGCTCTTGAGATCCTCCAAGATTCTTTGTTAAAAACTCATTTTTTGGTGTTTCAAGTAAGTAGCTACTGGCCTGAAAACTTATTACATTTCATCAATGTTAGGATTCTCTTTTATTTGAAAAAAAGCTACTCAATGGATCATTCCCACACATCAAAAGAGAGACAGAATAGGAGATAAGAGTTTCTGATTCCCTACACAGCATCCTTCATCTTCCTATTGTTATGATTATTTCTTATAGAAGAATTATTCCTCTGTTATTTTATGATATGAACCAATGTGTGAAACTCCATCTTCTTCTTTCTAAAGAAGTGGGTACAGGGTCTTCTTCCTATCTGTAAACAAGTGTATTTTACATCATGGCCATAAATGGGAGGTTAGTTTCAATGTGGGAATATAATAATAATTTATCCAGAAAGAATCATCTGAACAGCATTTTGTAGAACTCGAATAAAGATATTTCTGTGTCTTGTGATTTCAGATGTACCATTTATGTTATAATATTACATAGGCAAGCCCAAAGAAGTCACTGTATCAAGAACAGTAAAAGAGAAACAGATACTGATGAATCCTCTGGTTGAGTCATTTTTTAAAGAAAATAGAAACTCGTGTTTTCATTTTGTGTCTATAATTTGTTTTTATTCCTTAAGCCATTCATCTTCTCCACAAGCATCTATTTAGCACATGTAATATAATGTGGTCATCTTAATAACCCAGGAATTTGTCACAAGTTATGAGTTGTCTGAATGTATGGATCAGAAGGGAAAATGGCATTCATTATTCTAGCCAGGATAATTAATTTCACTATGTGACTGCCTGTCTTGGCAACTTCAAGGCAGATACTTGTGAACTAGAGACACCCTATAGAGCATACATGAGGAACATACTTTTGTAAACATGTTCAGCTTGTAAAGCAATAGACTATCCAGATGAACATTATGGGTTTTTTTCTCTATTCATGCATTATATGCCTATTCTCTTTGCTTTGAGAAAAATGCTTGCAGCTACTTTCTCCTATCTTTCCAGACTTTGCGGCACAAGGAAGTGCTGGGTTAGTTTTTGAGAAGAAGCATTAAGCAGTTCTGAACAAATTAGCAACTGAAATTATACTGAATCAGAAATCAGGGTTCTGAATCATTCATCTAACAGTGCAAATACCATCTCTTCTGCAATATCAGCTTACTGTTACCCTTGCAAATGAATATCTCTCAATTCTGTGTTAGTGCTGAAGACTCTGACATGGAAGAGGAAATTTCATTCAATTTTCAGTAACTCATGGATGATTACAGTTGAAAAGACTTTATGTAACTCAATTGGAACATTTCCGTTTACAGAAGGATGCCGGCTGAAATGGAATCCTTTACCTTGGTGAAGTGCAGAGAGCTACTAGTAAATTCTTGTCTAAGAAAAATCCAGATGAGCTGTTCCAGTGATCACTTCCACGCTTTTCTCCAACCTCTCAGAATACAGGCCTTAAACTTCTATTAGTTCATCATATATTCTGATAAATACAAAAGAATATAGCACTTCATTAAATACAATTTTAAGCAATTCAGGATGAAAACTAGGTAAATTTTTAAACTTGTGCTATTATTTATAGAAAATATGAAATCAAATTATTTTGTGAAATTAAGAATATTCACTTCAGAGGAACTGCTAGATCAATTTGTGCATAAACTAACATTTTTTTTCCACAAAAAGGGGATAATATAATTGACTAGATGGTCACAGTGTGTGAAAATAAAAGAGATGAGCATATTCACTGTCAACTAACAAGTACTTGACTAACTTCAGAACATGAGACATAATATTATTATCTGTGTCAGTTGTCAACCAACCCCTGTTCCCTGTGTAGATACCATGTAATAATTCTCTCTGTTAGTTTATGTATTAGGCCTTTGTCAGAAATTCCTTACTGCTTCAAGATGCTCGACCCCAACAAAACCTTTTATTTACTGTACCATGATGGCTACTCTTGATTGAGAACTTGACCAAATCCAGAATAAACTACACCTATGAGGGATGTTCTTAAATAAATCACTTGAAGTGGGATGACACACCTTGAACCTGGGACGATCCACCTAAAATCTGGATCACACCTTCTAATATAAGAGGAAACAGAAGAAAGAAATGGATTTTTTGGTCTTGTTTTCCACAATATCTCTTGAAAGTTCATCCCTTTACTGACGTTGAAGCCTAATTCTTTGAAGCCTAATTAATTTTGAGATGTACTAAGAGTCAGCTGAGACATCCAGCCTCATGGATTGAACAATTAGCGGATTCTTGGACTTTCTGTTTGTAGATAGCCAATGCTAGTCGAGCTTGAACACAAACACACACACAGACACACAGACACACACACACACACACACACACACACACACACACACACATATATATATATATATATATTCTATAAGTCCCATCCAACAAGAGAACCCTAATCTGTTATCTCTCCTTCATTAAGACTTCTCAAACCACTCAATCAGATTTTAATTCTGGTTCCAAGAACAAAAGAAAAACTTCACTTCGTTTTTCTAGTTTTTTTTTTTTTTCCTCAAAGAAAATGCTGTGGATAGTGTACATTTAGTTTTTATTTGTCTTTTCTACAGTAGCACCTGCAATTGAGTTAAACTTAGAAATTCATCTCTCTTCCACAACAAAATTCTGTTTCTTGATACACCTCAACAAATATGTACAAACTGAGTAACAAAGCTTGAATTTTGAAATGGGAAGTTTCAGAATAATCTCTAGACACTTTCAATTTATTCATCTATACAATTTTAAGGTCTCAAATCTTTTTTTCTCATTTCCTTTAATGCTATCTCAAGAGAAACACTGGTAAAGAAATATGCAAAGCTATACTTACATAGACTGTAAATAAGAAAACTGTGAATAGTAAACAGCACAGTGACTTAGTTCAAATGTAAATTCATCCATCATTATGTTTTCTTTGAAAACAAAATGTTGAATTTAATCAGTTATCAATCCAAGAATATGCTATTATATTATAATCATTAACATACATCTACTAGAACATTTTCTATGCAAGTTATTCAAAAAAAAATTGCCTAGGAATCAATTATTACCATGTGTTTGTACCAGAAAAAGATTGAATCCAACTCAAAACATGTTATTAAAGTACTCATTGGTCAACATAGTGCACTCAAATATTTATAATTACTGTCTGTGCCTTCAAGTGAAACTTTGATACATCATTTTGAAATGTTTCTTCCTAAATTACTGACTACATTACCTCTCAGTCATTTCCAGAACAATACTTTTATCTGTCTAAATGTAAAGATAACAAGAAAAAAATAAACCACATCCACATTTGAAAGTTCATACCTCTTAGCAGTAACCCTAAGGAACTTTTCCACATTTATTATATTTTCATTTAAACTATGATTATCTTTCTTGATATACATAAGATGATATTTTAAAGGAATCAAGTTAGTTTTACATGACTTTAATCTCAGCCATCTGGAGGCAGAAGCAAAGACAATTCCGAATTTTAAAAATACCTGGTCTATAGAGTAAGTTAAGAAAAGGTGGGGTTACACAAAGAAAGTATCTAAAAAATTAATTAAAAGAAGAAAAAAAGTGAAACTCAGCGTACTTTTTAAGATACTAAATACTATATAATATATAAAAACTATGTGTTTATATATATAATATGTATATATACATACACTTTATATACATTATAGTATGTTGATATATGCATGCATATACACATACATGCAGATACATATATGTACACATACAAAGTATGCATATATATTTTTTGAATAATTGCTGTTTTTATTCCTTATTACTTTTATTCCTTGAAGCATATTTATTTTTTTCTATATAAAATCAATACAATAGCTAAAAAAATCAAAAGTCTTAGGTCCTCTGTTCATAACAGCTAGGAAATGGGAACAGCTAAGGAATATATCAACTGACAAAAGGATAATGAAAAATGGTACACATATGCAATGCATTTTATTAAGCTATTTTAAAAGGCAATTGTGCAACTTTCAGTAAAATAGCAGAATTGAAATGTTGTAGGGAAACACAATATGTTCAAAGCTTCTTAAATATATGTATTTACAAGACATAGAAAAATTAAGATGTTACTAACCTGAAAATTCAATCCTTAACTCCAAGATTTTATAGAACCATATGGCATTTTGGGAATGAAAAGTCAACACCAGTCTTAGTCAGCTCTGAATCATGTGAGCTACAATAACAACCAGCCTGGAAGACAAGTCCATTTGTCAATCATGACATAAATGTTACAGAATTAAGAAACCACTTTCTGATTTATCATAAACCTGTTCCATAAGAGACTCAGACCTAGTATTCATGTACATATATATGTACATGAATAATATATATATATATATATATATATATATATATATATATATGTAAGGAGTAGGGTTTTTCCTCCCACGACTGGTCTTGTCCCGCCGTCATGCCAGCCCCAATTAACACACCTAGACTCTGTATTTGATATAATTCTGTTGGCCAGGTATTAATTTCTTATCGGCTAGCTCTTTCTTAAGTATTAACCCATTTCTGCTAATCTATGTATTTCCATGTGGTTTCCTCTTACCCTCAGAGAGCCAGCTGGCTTTCAGCTCTCTCCAGACTCTCCATCTTGACTCCTCATTACTTCCTCTTTCTTCCTTCTCTCCTAATCTAGCTTTCCTATTGGCCAACAGTGCTTTATTCATTAACCAGTATGATTAACCAGTATGAGAAACATATTTACAGAATGACATCTCCCATCATATATATATATATATATATATATATATATATATATGTATGTATGTATGTATTTCTTATGTATTTCTTATTTTACATATCTATCCCAGTTCCCTCTCCCTCTCTCACTGTTCTCTCCCCCTCCTCTCTTCTCCCCAATACACAGGGAGGGTTATGCCTTCCAAGAGGGATTATCAAAATCTGTCAAGTCATTTAGAGTAGGGTCTGGGCCCTCCCTCCTGCCTATAGGTTAAGGTGGATGTGCTTCTGAAGTGCTTTTGTACACCAGGGATACAACCTGGTTCAACTGTCAGAGGTCCTTTAGACTACCCAGGCCTCCTAAATGAGACCCACGTTCAGGGAGTCTGAGTCGGTGCAATGCTGGTTTTCCAGCTATCAGTCTGGAGACTGTGAGCTCCCCTTGGTTCAGATCAGCTGTCTCTGTGGGTTTATGAAGCCTGGTCTTTTATTATTATTATTATTATTATTATTATTATTATTATTATTATTATTTTACTTATTTTATATAACCAAGTCCACTTAAATGAAAACAAACTTTTATAGACAATCTTTGGGAATTTGGACGTCGGTCTTTCCAAACTACTTCCTGCTGGTAAGGGGCGCTGTCATGGGGGATTCTAAGAAGATGCAGAAATCCTGGCTGTAGTCTGACTGGTCTTGACTCCTTTACTTATCACTTCTCCTGATTCCAAAGTTCGGCTCAGTTATTGGGGAAGGGCATTTAAGGTAGCCTTTCCACTGTTGCTCAGATTGTTAGTTGGAGTTGTTCCATAGCCTGGTATTGCCCCCATTTTCTTATCACTCGTCTCTCTTTGCATCTGGATTCCAGGAGTTCGTCTCAGTGTTTAGCTGTGGATGTCTGGCTATGTTTCCATAAGCTACTAGATGTCATTAATAAGGGAGCCATTACAGACTTGAAGGCCTGGTATTCTTTACTTAGCCAAGAACCTGTGTCTGGATAGTACATAGGGTATAGGGTAGAAGGTACTATTACTATTTTACTAAAAGTATTTGTTATTAAATCACATTCTAAATACTTATCTTTATACAAATAGACTAACAAATCTCTCAAACTTCATTAGATAAAGTTTTTAATGTAGTAAATTACGATTAATAGAGGGACGTGGAAATGTCAAATTGAAGAAAATAAGAGGCTGTAGAGTGCACAATCCTATGTGGCATATCCATATAACACCTTTTCCTGTAAGGCTCAGTTGTCAACACAGTAATGAGCAAAGCAATTACTAAGAGCCAGAAATTGCAGATGTGAGAAATTTATATAAGATGTACAAATATAAAAACTCAGTGTTACAAATTCATGAGACTTTAACCAGTTGAGTCTCAGTATTAATCATTATCCACTACAAAAAGAAGGTATTTTTAAAATGAACAAACATTTGATTTGCAGGGAACAGTTTCAATGACAAGATACAATTATACATTTATGATGTTCAGCCTTGAAATTATATTTCTACCAAAAATTGAATTGATCTTAATGACCTTAATTATCTTAATTTTATTATTGTTAGCTTCTTATATCAATATCGTTTCACCAGAGTAATGAATAAAAAAATAAATAGGTGACAATGGTGTGGATGGGACAATATATGAGGCCACTGGCAGTGGGTCCAACTGACTTAGTGGAGCCCATTCTGTATGGAGAGGTACCTTGCTCAGCATAGATACAGAGGTGTTGGGGTGGAGAGGTCCCTTTTTACTGCTTCAAGGAGTTGATGAGACAGACTCAGTAGACTTCCTAGAGGAAGGCCTTACCCTTTCTAAGGAGCAGATGGGAGATGCAGTGTAGGGAGAAGTGGGGGGGGGAGTGGGAGGGAAGGATAGAGGAAACTTGGATTGAAATGTAAAATATAAATTAATAAAAAATTGAATACTTTATATTTAAAATTGATAGCAAGAAAATATTCAGTAGAGAAATCAATGATAATATAGAATAGAAAAAATTTGATTTGATTTACATCTATGTATCTTTAAGTATGATACTAAGATCTATTACTTACAGTTAAAATTTTGGTTTATCCTTATTGACTGACACACAAATTCTGTAAGCAAATGAATACAAGACAGTATAGGCAGCTTAGAATGCTTGAGATTAAAACCACATACTACTTATCCTCAGCATATGAAGAGTCACTTCTTATATTCTATTACATTTTAAAAGTATCTATAATTAAAAGTACAAGAAAGAACTTTCAGTCTTTCTACCAGGGAACATTTTCTTTCTCAAATGTACATTGTAAACTACATATTGCTATTATAATGAACAAGTGATAAAAGCATGGAAAATCATAATGTAATGTGATATTTTGAGCAAGTCTTTCAATACACACCACCTATTTGTAATGAAATGTAACATGAAAGAGAAAAGGATGCCATTGTAATTAGATGCTAGAAATCCATGAGAACACTGAATGCAAACTGTGATGGTAGATTAGAATCTAAACATCAATTTTATTGCCCTATGATTTTCTGTTAATCTTTTGCTTAGACATTGAAAGTAACATTTTGGTTCTTCACCACAGAAGGAAGAAATGAGCAAATGAAACCTCCAGGGAATGCCTCTTTGATTCTCTGCTTTAGATCTTGCCTCAGTGTTTGGAATCTATATTGCATATTCTTACTTTGATCTATGCTTCAGGAAACCATTGACAACAGACACAAACTTTTGTATGAAAAGAATCAGATGGGCACACGCAAAAGTTAAAATTCAGTGTAGAATCATACAGGTTATTTGAACTATTATCATACTAATATCTCTTTAAATGACAAAGTATTCAAAGAATAATAATGGAAAAACCTAAATGTTTATTTTGTCTCTCCTATTAGAAATCAATGTAATAGTATATTTGTATTATGTAGTTATATCATATTGATGTCAATACTGAGTCTCCATATATGCACATATTTACATTCACATGCACCCATCTGTATTTACACACACATGCAAAAATGTATATTTTGATATATTCATCACATACACACACACACACACACACACACACACACACACACACACACACACACAGAGAGAGAGAGAGAGAGAGAGGTAAATATGCCTGACTGTTCATTGTCAGTGTATTTAAAACAGTGCAGTTTGGGAAAAAGTTTTCCAGCCATTGCTCACTCCAATAGGTCAAACTCCAGGTACGTGGCTAATAAGAACGTCCACTTAAAATTTAACAAAAGCTTAAAAAAGGGTTTTAGAAACAAAATAACAGATACAAACAAGGTTTCTTGGTAGCAGCATTTTTCTCGGTTGGACTCTGATTTGCGAGAGACAAGCAGATATTTGCGCTGCTCCTTTAAGGGAAATTTCCCGACTCAGCATAAGCAGCAAAAAACCGCACGGCTTTAAAAAAGCACTGCTAACATTTTATTGTGTACTAGAGCTTGCAATGGCAGTGATCACATCTCCAAGCCGGTAGCATGCTTGCTAGATGGCAGCGCAGACCAAGGCAGTGGGCACAGCTTTCAGTGCTGGCGGTAAAAGTATCCGCCGCCATCTTTGGTAATCCGCATCAGAAACAACTATGACATTCATTTTAGCAATGTTATTGTTTACCAGATAAAAGACTTGTGGCCAGAAAAAGATAAAGATTTACAGTAAAGACAGATTCATATTAAGAAAAACCTCTAAAGGTTTACAGTGTGTTTTAAAATATACATAGACATGAAAAAAAAAAATAAAATGGTTTTAAAAAGACAAAGAGGAACTGGGTATAGTGGCACACACCTTTAATCCCAGCACTTGAGAGACAGAGGCAAGCAGATCTTGTGATTTCAAAGTAAACCTGGTATGCAGAGTGAATTCCAGGACAGATAAGAGTTACATAGTGACATCCTGTCTCAAAAAATGAAAAAATAGAAAATAGTAATAATAAAGATGGAAAGCTCAAAGAGAATCTGGTTACTGTATGGTATTATATTTTCTTTGTATTGTTTGACTGCTGAGGAAACAACAACTGTTAAAGGAAATGCTGCTGGATTAATTCAATTTATATATTTTAAAAATGCTTTGACTCAAAAATTTAAAATCAAGGACAAGTTACTGGGGAAAAGGATTTTTATTTTTGTTTCCAAAGAAAATAAAAAGCTGTGGATTCCTTCCAGACTAATGTGGTTTGATCAAGCCAGACCCCCTGAAACAGTGTTCCTGGTGATCCTGCATTCAAAACAGCTTGGACAAAGCAGCCTTGCAGACTACAACCAGGATTTCTGTCTCTTCTTAGGATCCCCATGACAGCGCCCCCTATCAGCAGGAAGTAGTTTGGAAAGAATGACGCCCAAATTCCCAAATATTGTTTATAAATGTTTGTTTTCATTTAAATGGGCTTGGTTATAAATGGTTAATAACCACAACCAATCACTTTTTAAAGGTAAAAAGGGGATTATGGTCTAGATATGAATACTTTGTTTTGGAATGGATTTTAATTTAATGATTACTTTGTTTTGGAATGGATTTTCATTTATTGATACAATTTAATGTCAATTTTGTGATATGTATATTTCTCCTCTTTTTTAGGTATTGTGTTTATATAGCTCATTTAGAAATGTAATGTATAATTCAATACAAATTATAGATAGTACCTATGATAGTCATATATTATAGTTAAGTTAGTTAAGATTTCTAGATATACGACATGTATTTGAGATGGATAGGCATTCTTCAAACCTTTCAAAGACCTACAGAATATGGCATTTAAAATCCTTTAGGGTTTTTCTTGACAATGAGGCACAATTGCTCCTGACAATACCGCCTTCATCAGAAAGGAAGATGGACATTGGAAAAACTCGTTATGGAGTTTACTTCCAATGTGGCAAGACCAGCCATTTGGACAAGATACTGCTCTTGTCTGGACTGTTTGACTTTATGCTGTATAAACTGGACATGCACGACCCACAGAAAAGTGACTGCTGATGCAAGATGGACATTGCTACAGAGTTCCTGCTTCATGGAAAAATCTAACAGACATTCTGCAGGACACAGAGAAAAATGAATGACAAACTGCCAATATAGTTAAAGTTTATTGCTTTGCTGAAGAGTCTGCCAGACACACCCTGGCCTATGGGCTGAAGATGGAACATTACAGAAGAACTTCAGGTGACTGAAAAGGCAAGATGTCTCTGTCATTTCTAGAGTTTATATACTATCCTTCTGTGGTCTTTGAAGGAGTTGAAGACAGATAGTTACGGTTATAGTTTTCCTTAGATAAGCTTAAAGATAAGTTACATATAAGACTTTAGACTCACAAATATGGGATAGATGATAGAATAGTTTTTTTTAATCTTGCTAAATGTTAATGGACTAAATATTGTTAACTGTGATTCTTATTTGATAACTGTTGTGTTATATATTTTGCTATGTTAAGCTTAAAACCCTTTTTATTTAGACAGAAAAGAGGAGATGATGGGAGATGTCATTCTGTATATGTTTCTTATACTGGTTAATGAATAAAGCACTGTTGGCCAATAGGAAAGCAAGATAGGAGGTACTAGGAGAGAAGGAGGAAAGAGGAAGTAGTAAGGAGGAGTCAAGATGGAGAGATCGGGGAGACCAGACGCCTGCTGCACTCCCCGGTAAGGAGACCACGTGGAAATACATAGAAATGTGTTAATAATTAAGACAGAGCTAGCTGATAAGAGACTAGTAACTGGCCAACAGAATTGTATCTAATACAGAGTCTCGGTGTATTATTTGGGGCTGGCATGGCGGTGGGACAAGACTGGCAGTGGGCAGAAACACCGTACTTCTTACAATATCATACTTATGTCTCCATATATGTACATATTTACATTAACATGCACCCATCTGTATTTACACACACATGCAAAAATGTATATTTTGATATATTCATAACACACACATACACATACACACACACACACACACAGAGAGAGAGAGAGAGAGAGAAAGAGAGGTAAATATGCCTGACTGTTCATTGTCAGTGTATTTAAATCAGTGCAGTTTGGGAAAAAGTTTTCCAGCCATCGCTCACTCCAATAGGTCAAACTCCAGGTGCAGAATAAAACTTATTGTATGACAACATAGAATGTCTTTTACAAAGTACATGTACTCCTGAGGTCGGGTTCTATAGCTAAACGGCCTAGAATCTGGTGTGGTCATTGACACATAGCATTGAGGTCAGCAGGCTGTAAAGTACATGTGACATCTCCCTTAATGATACAATAGTCTAAGAACAGAAGCATCTTCTACAATCAGTCTAGGGAATTTGGGTGTGTTCTGGCTCTATAGCATAAGGTGAGTGAGGTCTGCCTCATCAGATATCAAAAAGATCACCAAGTTATTATTAACTTGTTAGTGAGGTTTCTGATGGAATGTAGGTATTTGATTTTTATCTCTTTCCTGGGGTGATATGACTGCATGATTTCATTCCTGGCTCTCTTAGAATTAGTTGTTCTATCAGCACAAGAATCTCCATGTGCCAAACAAAACTTAGAAAGCAAACCTTACTGTATACATTCTCAACAAATGTATACTCTGAAGAAATTAAATGTTGCCCTGTAAGAAAGAGATAATCTAATCTATTTATAAATAAAAGAAAGGGCATTGACAATGGATGATGGTAAAACTGACATCTAGAATCCTATTTAAGACCTACTGCAAAGGTTAGAATCAAGAGCCTGAAGTTTATGCATAGTACTCTTGACTCCTCTCTGTATATTGCTAGTGTACATGAATAAAAGTGTCATTTCACATGTGTTGGGATAAATCTTGGTTCAAATGGGATGAATTTTTATTTGTTTGTTTGTTTGGATGCTTTTTTATATTGAGGATGCAGTATACATAGTATTAAAGAAAATAAAGTGAAAAATCAATGACAAAAGGTGCTAGCTATACTGGATAAAACAAATTTGTTTGCACAGTTTGAAGTTCTACCCTTTCTACTTCAGGAAGTATACACATTTTTACTGCCAATTGTAGCATGAAACATAAAAACCCTGAGACAGATACTGGGGTTCACACTTCAAGATGAAAATCAGAGAAGCAAAGCAGCCAATAAATCTTACTTCTACCCAGCTGAAATGGCAATCCTTTCTCCAAGAATCCTCAGAAACAAAAGCTCTCAGTTCAGGTCTCCTTCTCCTTTTATTCCTTTCTCTGCCCAGCCACACCACTCCTGTCTCCTGTCAATAGTACTGGGATTAAAGGTATGAGCTCCGTTATTCTTTACACTGATTTCTTCTAGTATAGCTCAAGCCTTGAACTCAAAGAGACCCATATGCCTCTGTCTCCTGAGTTTGGGGATTAAAGGTGTGAACCACCACTGCCTGGATAACTAGTATGGCTGTTGGGATTAAAAGTGTGTATCACCACTGTCTGACCTCTAAAGCTTGTGTTAGGCTTTGCTTTCTGAATCCTCAGGCAAGTTTTAATAAATCATAAACAACATATTTACTTATGATTTGTTCTTTGTTTAGATAACAACACTAAGTAAACCAGAATTGGATGACAATTTATACATCCTAATAAAAGGTTCATAGAGATAACCCATTGAACATCAGTCTTACTAGTGAAAAACTTATGGTTTCTCTCATGGGGAATGTACTAAATATTTCTCTAGGCATTTCTGAACAAAATTTTACTCTATTATTGGCCAAAGCCCTAAACAAGAGAATGAAAGATATAACAATTGCAGTTTAAAAATGAATTAGACAAATCATTAATATTGATGAGTAACATAAATTTTCAGAAAAAAATCAAGCATACTTTTAAAAATGTAAGTACTGAAACTATTTAACTCATAGATTATAGACTATAAAGTTAGCATGCAAAACTCACTTTTATATCCACAAACCAGAGTGGAATATTCTAAAACTAAAGATTAATCTCATGACCACAACATAAGAATGAAGTCTCTTAACTATATAAATTCGAATAAAGTATATGTAATTGCATTAAGTAAAAAAATATGTGAAACAAAACTCTTGAAGAGTTACTGACAAATAAAGATTTATACAGTTTGTAAGATATTACATAACGATTGTTAAGAAGAAGCAATTTTGTTACAAATTAATATCCTTCAAATTGACCTAAAATCAAGTATGGTCCCTATCAAAAATTACTAGCTATCCTTTATAGAAATTGTCATGATGATCTATCTTAACACTTTATAAAATGTAGTGATAAACATAAGTAATATTGAAAGTATTCAAAGTTGGACACACATTTGTTTATATTAAAACTAGTGTAAGCAACGTGATATGTGCGTAAAGAATGTACATCCAGAATTAAAACCCTAAGTTCATAGTATTATATTTATTGTGACAGTGCCAAGAACTCAAATAGCACAATGATTATTCCAACAAGTGATATTTGCATAACTTAAAGCTTACATAAAAAATAATAAATTTGGATTTGTACTGAAGAATGCATAAAAGCAATTCAACATGAAGTTAAGCTCTAAATATGAACATTACATAAATGTTATAGAAAATTAATATAATATTTTCAAATATTTGAGTTGGATACAATCAATTATTTAATTTAAACACATGCAGGATTTCAGCAAGGTTGCAAATGTTCATAATTCAAAGTACAATGTCAAGAACAAACTTTAACTCATAACTTTAAATGAGTCTTCTAAACCATACAGCTAATAAGGATGTTATATAGAGTATATATGTATATAATAATACATATATAATACAATTCATTTAAAATATGACAATATTTTAATAGACATTTGTTCCTTATATATGTACAAATATTAAATAACCACATTGACTGTGTCAAGAGGCTCTAGGAAGCTTATACCTCAAATCATGGCTACCAATGGCAAGACTATTGTGAATATAAGTCCAACTTGTTTGGTATTGGAAGTTCTTGGCAAGCCTACTGGCTATGCAACAAACAAGATCCAAATTCTAATAATGACAATTTCAAGAACAATCAACTAACCAAACAAACAAATAGAAATACAAAACAAAAACAATAAAACCCACAGTCAATCAATGCATTCGGTAATTGAGAAGTATACATGAAAAATCACAGGAGTACAAGATGGTATATTACCTTTCTTGTTGCTGGATGGAAGTACTAGAAAAAAAGGAAATTGGAATTAATTTTGTCTGACAATTTGAAAGAATATGATCCATCATGACATAGAAGCCACAATGGTACAAGTTATTCTCATTTCACTTAAAGTCTAAATATTAGAGAGATGGATGGTGGTTTTTAGATGGACTTCTCCTGTTTTACTTTTCTTTTTTTTTTTTTAATTCAGATTGAACCTTAGCCCAGTGGAGTGTTATCAACCATATTCACAGTTCTTAGACTCAGTTAACAGTTAACTTTTCTAGAAACTACCTTACATACATAACTGGTATTTTACCTCCTAAAGGATTCCAAACTCAGGGAAGTCAGCAATCAAAATTAGACATCACAGATGAGTTTATATCAAAACATCAAGTAATAACAAGTTGTTCAGTTGTTGATATATATATATATAAGAATGTATGAGGTTTCTTTCTTTTCATTTTTTTCTTTGTGGCTACAATTGTGGAATGACAGAGTCACTAGGGAATCATAGAGTTTTCTCAATTGTAGATCAAAATGTAAATGGTAGAGCTAAAAAATTATTGTGTAATATTACTCTTAAGTAACTTAGGAGAAAAGAAAACAAATGCCACATACATATTTACAGTTATACCCAGAGGTTGTTTATAGCAGAATAACCCATAAATATAACTAAATGGAAACTGATTGAAAACTGCTAAGTGAATAAAATCACCAAAGCATCTGCTATTTAGTTGATAGAATATACATATATACATATATATGTATATATATATGTTAATTAGCTTTATTCTACCATTTCAATATGTATGTATATATGTGTGTGTATATATATATAATGTCAATTTATCAAAATTTCAAACATTTAGGATGGTATGCAAAGCTTTATTTTATTTACAGTTTAATATTTTTGAATAAATTATTGATATACATTCTCCTCATAGCTGTATTTTGTATTACATTAAGTAAAACAATCCAGTCACAAAATTTC
This sequence comes from Phodopus roborovskii, assembly GCF_943737965.1. Taxonomy (NCBI): domain Eukaryota; kingdom Metazoa; phylum Chordata; class Mammalia; order Rodentia; family Cricetidae; genus Phodopus; species Phodopus roborovskii. The sequence continues at coordinate 29,002,825 of NW_026126410.1, forward strand.
ATATTGTATGAAAATTCACTATTAGGTAAATATATTCACAATCAGGAATAAGGCACAGGGAAAAAATAGGAATGACTTTAATAAATAATCATTCAGAAGTTAACAAAAATGGTAGGAAATGAGATGCTGGTATTGTTTGTATAATCATAAATTACAAACATTAAATGAGTAATTTATTTGATAAATTATATTTCAATTAAACTAAAATAAAATATATTACATCTATTAGTTATATCTATTTAGAGATTTTAACAGCATTTAATACCAATTTTCTATAATCACTTCTAAGCCATCAAATAGTAGGCAACAGTCTATTTCTCTTAAATGGTCACATACTTTTATTGTCCTAGAGTCTGTAGCTAAATTAGTTCATCGTAAAGAGTTATAAAGTAGATATTATATGAAAACTTAGGAAATGTTGCTATTTTCCCAGTGAATCCATCACTATCACCTGAGTCCTTATAGCTAAGAATATTTCTATTCAGGGTCAGAATAAGGGAAAGCCACATTTACAGGAAAATGATCAGAGAAGTGTGAAAATTCAAAATCCTTTCTTGTAGTCCCCAAAGTAAACATAACTACTTGTGGTTTTCCTCCTCAAAGTATTTAAACTGTGAAGACTACTGAGAATCACTGTTGGGTAAAATGAGGTGCATATTAGTGGTTCAGGCTAACCTACAATGTGCTAAGGAATTAATAGACTAGTTAAGCTGCCCAGAAGAGTCAAGCTGCCCAGAAGAGGCCTAGAGAAAGCTGCCTGCAATGGATACTTTCTAACCTGCTTACCTGTTGGCAGATAGTACAGCAGGTCCCAAATATCAGGTTTGTGAACTGTTATGTAAACTCGGGTGGGCTATTACCGCATTTTTTTTTTTTTTTTTTTTTTTTTTTTGGCCTCTGTAATGCTCCCTCAAACTGTATTCAATTGTTAAAAGGAGTGCCATAGGGAAACCAGGTGAAACTTTAATCAATTGTCGAATATTTTAACATTTGGTTTTGTTAATTTTGGTCGTACTTTTATCATATAATTTAGTCTGCTTCAGCTAGGTAACAAGGGTGACCCTAAGAGGAACACATGGATTGGTCAATTTGCAGGCAGAAAGGAGGGGAGAGAGTAAAGAAAATGATGTCTTGATAGAGCCATTTGTGGAGTTTGGGAGAAACCTGATACCAGAGAAACTGCGAGGAATTCACAAGGATGGTCCCATATGAGACTCCTAGCAATAGTGGGCAGGCTATCAGAGCTGGAATTCTCTTATAATCAGATTGGAGACTAACCTGATTGTCATGAAGTAGCATGCATCCTGAAACTGATGGAAGCAGATGCAGAGATCCACATGTAAGCATTCTGCTGAGTTCCCGTAGACCTGAGGAAGAGAGGGGGTTGGAAACATATCAGCCAGTAGGTGCCAAGATCATATTGTGAGTAACTGTAGAAACAGCTGACCTGAGCCAGTGGGAGCTCATGGACCCTGGCCCAACAGCTAGAGAGCCTGCATGGGACAAACTTAGGCCCACAGCATATGTGGTAACAGTTGTTTAGATTAACTTGTTTCTGGTTCCACCTAGCAGAGGCATCCGGACCTGTCAGGAGCTGACTTTCTGGAACCTATTCCCCATGTGGGCCTAACATTGTTGAAGGGAGAAGAGCTTGATCTTGCCTTAACTTGATATGCCATGCTTTGTTGAGTGGAAAGGGAGAACTATCCCTTTCTAAATGGAGAATGGGTAGATGATAGGAGGTGGCAGAAGCAACTGGAAGAGAGGAGGGGAAACTGTGGCAGACCCGTATGGGATCTGATGTGTGTTATGTATATATAGGATGAGTCCTCTTTCTGATAATATCTTGTAACTGTTTAAACAATGAAGTTAATTCTGTATTGTCAGGAATAAATTCTGCAGTCTCAATGTGTAAGACGACTCTCTCTGCTTATTCAGATTCAGTAACTATATTGAGGAGTTCGTAAAATCCATAAGTACCATGAGAATGGCATATAATTCTGCCTTTTGTACAGAATTGTAATGGCTTTGAACAACTTTACTAATTTTCCTGATTTATATCCTGCCTTACCTGATTTGTTTGCATCAGTGTAGAATGTAGGAACTCAAGAAATAGGTGTTTTTCTTACAATACGTGGAAGGATCCAAATCGTTTTCTTTATTAATTTGATTCTCTCAGTTTTGGGATAATTGTTGCTAATCATTCCCAAAAAAATATTTCATGCTCTCTGCCAATATTCATTATCTTTCCATAAGAAGGAAATTTCCTCATTAGTTAAAGGTACTATAATATCTGCTGGGTCCCTTCCTGTTAGCTGACGAAGTCTTAATTTACCTTTTATAATCAAGTCAGAGATCTTTTCTATATATGTTTTTAGTTTTTTATTCTGTTTATGTGGTAGGAATATCCATTCTAATATGATATCTTCTCTCTGCATCAAAATCCCTGAAGGATATTCTCCAGATGGTAATATAACCAGAATACAGTCTAGGTTTGGATCCACATGGTCCACATGTGCTTCTAGTATCCTCTTTTCTACCCATTATAATTCTTTCTCAGCTTCAGCTGATAGTATTCGTGGACTATTCAAGTACTTGTCTCCTTTTAGGGCCATTTTCAAGTTTTTCAAATTATGCCCTTCTACTCCAATAATGGTTTGCAGTTGAGAAATCTCTCCTAGTAATTTTTGAAGATCATTAAGAGTCTGGTAACAATCTTTCCTGATCTGTAATTTTGTGGTCTAATTTTCTGTAGACCTTTTTTATATCCTAAGTTGTTGATAGACTCTCCTTTTTGTATTTTTTCAGGTGCAATTTGTAATCCCCAGCGAGGTAAAACTTCCTTTACTTTCTCAAACATTTTTTCTAATATTTCTCCTTTAGAGTCAGCTAACAATATATCATCCATGTAATGATAGATTATGGATTGTGGAAACTGTTTACGAATTATTTCTAGTGGTTTTTGTACAAAATGTTGTCACAGGGTGGGGCTATTTAGCATTCCCTGTGGCAAAACCTTCCATTGATATCTTTTCACAGGTTGAGAATTATTGTAATTAGGTACTGTGAAGGCAAATTTCTCTTTATCTTGTTTTTGTAATGGTATAGTGAAGAAGCAATCCTTTAAATCAATAACTCTAATAGGCCATTCTTTGGGTATCAAAGAAGGCAAGGGCATTCCAGGCTGTAGAGCGTCCATTGGCTGATGGCTCTCAGGTCTGTAAGCATTCTCCATTTACCAGATTTCTTTTTGATCACAAATACAGAAGAATTCCAAGGGCTGGTTGATTCCTCGATATGTCCAGCATTTAGCTGTTCCTGAACCAGGCTTTCTAAAGCTTTTAACTTCTCAGAGGTCAGAGGCCATTGTCCTACCCAGACAGGCTCCTCTGTTAGCCATTTTAAAGGTAGGGCTTTTGGTTCCTCTGTTTGTTCAGCACTTGTATTCTGTTTTTGTACAGCCTGGATATTTGGTATCTGTCTTGTTTAGTACTTTATAATATTTTTTCCACAATCATGAGGTCGTTTATGGTTCCTATCTAATACTGGAGAAATGTTAATCTGTGTATTCCATTGCTATAATAAATCATGACCCCATAAATTTATCACTACATCAGCCACATATGGTCTCAACCTTCCTCTCTGTCCTTCTGGTCCTATACATTCAATCCATCTCAAGCTCTGTTTTACCTGAGACAGGGTTCCAATCCCTAAGAACTGAACATTTTCCTCATGCAGGGGCCATCTTTGAGGCCAAGATTTATTAGTTATGATAGCTACATCCACCCCTGTGTCAAGTATCCCATCAAACAGTCTATTATTCATCTTAACTATCAATCTGGACCTTTGACTATTTATAGAAGTTTGCCAAAATATACATTTTTTTATTTCCTTCTGTCATGTTTGATTCAACATCTGTCACTAGTTTGTCAATCAGAATGGAATGAGTCTTTATAATAGGCACAGAATTTTCTAATTGTCCTGTGGGAGATTGTTTTCCACTGTGACTGGGAATGTTCGGACCACCTGTGAAAAATGAAAAATGAAAAATATATTTGTTTTGAAAATGCAATTTTCAATAAGTAGATGGAATCCACATATTGACATGCTACTTTAGAATAGTTACAGGGAAAGTAGTATTGCAGAAATGTCTGGAAAACTGTTGACAATCAGTTTTCTAGAGGAAAATTTTATTATACCCTTGGCCCAAGGGAGCTAGCTACTTGAATGACTAGCATGGTGCTAGCAAGGGACTACCTTGGTCCAGTTGTCTTCTATTATAGTAGAGATAGGAGAAAAGTAAGAAGTTTGGTTAAGTTCCACAACAGAAAATCTTCTTTGAATTTTATTTACTTGATCATTATAAGAACAGACAGGCTTTCTCAGTCCAAAAATCTTCATGTCAGTTTAATATACATGAGAATGCTGTGAAAATGTACTATGTGTCTTTTGAATACATTCTCAGTTAATATGCAATATACCCACTCTTCTAATATTTTTATAAATTTTTGGTGGAGCCTAGCCAGGCCAGTGGAGCTGCAGTCAGAAATGGAGCGTATGGAGTAGAGCTCACTGGTTAGCACAGCCAAAATGAGATCCCCATGGATAGGCAAATTCCTGCTATGTATGCATGTGTGGGGGAAACTTTGGGGGAAGCATTGTCTTCAGAAAGCCCTTGGCTTCTGCTGGCCCTTTGTCTGCTGGCTGCTATAGCATTCTCACTGAATTCAGCATAGTGTAATTGCTGAGTGGAAGAATCTGACTAAATACAGTATAGTGTGATTGTTTCATGGAAAAATCCCACTTCACCCTAGACAATTTACTTGTATATCATAACAAAAATGATTTTTATAGATTTGTTGAATCTATGATTTATAGAATCACATAGTAAAGTCAGTTAGTGAAGATGATTATGGAATTATTTTTGGCTGCTCTGTCAATTGTTCCAATAAGAGATAGAAAAGGTAGAAATAGGATTAGAAACCACTTTCCATTTTGCTAGATGTGAGACTTCCAGAGGAAGGAAAATGAAAACAAGGTTCTTTCATGAATTAGAGACATGTGATTGCTGCTGTGGAAAACCAGCTGAGGATCAAAGAGGGCAATTACATCCTCATACCCCAGGTTAGGTCTGAGTTCCTTGGTCATGTAGCTTACAGAATTAATCAAAGGTTTCCATGTGGGTACTGAAAAAAAAGTTGTGAAAGGAAATTAAATGACCCTATTGTGTAAAGAAAAAAAAAAAAAAGCAGATGGTTTGTTGGACCACTTGAATAAGATCCTGTAGAGTAGAATAAGGATAAAAATTAGCTACATAATAACAGCAAGCTGCTGAAATTGCTTAACGCTTTGTAATCAATAATAAACGAATCATTGCTTTGAGGTAAAGATTTTATGGTGGGAAAATTAATACAAAGGAAAATATTTAACTACATGAAAGCTTCTAAGAAAAATGTGTATCTCGTGATGATGATGATGTGATTTCTTCTTGTGTAAATATTTTAATTTGTTTTTGGAAAATATGTGACATGGTTGTGAGTTGGATTATTTTTTAATAGAATGTTTTGTCTTAGGTGATCTTTAAAGGATAAGAAAAACATAAAGGCTGAGGATTAAGTTTTGCTCCCTCATGAAAGTTTCCCATGTATGTGTGTTTAGCAGCCAACTCAACATCTCCTCTCTAATTCCTCTGATCCACTAATATTGGACTCTGGCATTGTTATTGTTTTGATATTATAATGCGCAGGAGTCCCTGAAAATGCTCTGGCAAGTAGAAAATCAATCCAGGAGAGACAAAAAGGAGAACTTGTTCCCCAGAACTTTTTCAGTCTTGTTCCAACTCCTAGAGCCTGACCCCTAGTAGTTAATTTTGTACATATTTAATACAAGAAAACTTTGAGGAAAAGTTCCCTTCTGGCACTTACAACAACAAACTTGAGGCATAACTACATCAAATTTCCTCAAAAAACACAAATCTTTTCCAAAGCACCTGATACTCCTACAAGAATGGGTTATAATGACAAAGAAAAAATGTCTGGATAAGGACCTAGCATGGGTAGGTTTGTAATAGCCATAATAGCAAACTCTTGGCAAAATATGTGGGACCACTTTCAGAAGAATGCAAAGATTACTGGCTTATTGACATATCCATTCACCAACTTCAAGACAAAAAAAAAAATGTGCATCCCCTCAATTGCAGAGAAAACCTGCATGTTTAACAGTCCTGGTTTATTGCTTTTTGTAAATGTGGACATGTAGGCCTCCAAACCAATATAAATACATCATTTATCCTTCCCTTCCATTCTCCAAATATCTCTACAGATACTTCCTATATTTTATTTGTTTGTTTGTTTGTTTTGTATTTTTGAGACAGGGTTTCTCTGTACTGCTTTGGAGCCTGTCCTGGAACTATCTCTGTCGACCAGACTGGCATTGAACTCACAGAGATCTGTCTGCCTCTGCCTCCCAACTGCTGGGATTAAAGGCATGCGCCACCAATGCCCAGATCCTATATTTCTTTTAAACTCATTTTTATTACATATTTTGTTATCAACTAGAAATTTTACAAAACCTAAAGCAAATATAAAATATTGATAAAATGAAAAAGCAAAAAGTGATTGATGAAAATCACATGTATTCCATAGTTCATTTGATTTACACTGACTTTATTTTGAAATAATATCTGAAATGTCCTGAAATTCTCTTTGGATACAAAATGAAGGACTATATAATCTTCCTTCTTTTTAATGGGGCTAATTATTTTGGCTATAAAAGAAACATATATTCACCACATGTGCAAAGCTGACTCTTTTCTTAATGAACACAAATATGTTACACCAACCTGTAATTTCTACTGCCTGTCCATTTCCAAATCAGTGTTATCTACTTGAGATTATTATATGAAAAACTGAACTGATAAATTGGTATGTTCTTAATTGAGGTGAAATTACAGATACTAAAAGAGTTGTGGATATATTTGAAACTCTTTGGAACAGACTACTTTAAAATGCAATTTTATATTTGCTATTCATACATTAACATCATAATTAAGCATACATTCTATTCATATTTTCACAAGTTAGCATGGGTAATATACTTAAATTTTGACATTTTATTATATTAATCTGTAATAGGTATCAAATTTGCATGAGTTCAATATAGAGAAATTTAACATACTTTGAAAAAATGATTTTCAATTTAATAATGAAAATGAAGGTAAAATTTAATCTAATATAAAATTGCTTAACATTTTTGTGATAAAATTATAATTTAGCTTTTACAATATGACTGTACAAATTATATATTTTTTAAAAATTACCTGAGACTCTAACACTTAGGAAAACTTGTGATTAATGGCTTTAATTAAGCACGTTTCTAACAATGAACAGGAAGTAGGAAAGTATAACTGAATAGTTTGATAAGGCACATAGAATAGAGTGAACAGAATGACGGTCAGTTCTGTGTCCAAGGAATCCTGATCTTCAGCCATTCTTTTGTTTCAGTGACAATTTGTTACTTTAGAGATAGTTTGATCTTAGGCTAAGCCATTCAGTAGCACATAAGGGACAATAATAGCAAAATTACAAACACATTCTCTTCTTGTCTTTATTTTCCCTAGGTAGACCGACAATATAATCATTTCTGGATATAGTCAGTAAGTTTCACAACATTCCTGAATCAAGTAGAATCAAGAAGAGCTAAGACATACACACTTAACTGTTAAAATATGCACAGTATTTTCCACACATTTATGTATCTAAATAAATGAGAACCTTCCTACTTTCTACCAAACCTCTTATTTTTGATAAAGATAGGGCCTCACTTTGTGATCTTATTAGCATTCACTTTGTAATCATTCTATCTCATATTGTCAAGTTCTGTGATTATAGGCATGCATTGTCATGTATGCTTGGAGGATAAATCATTTGAATAGTTATATTTTGGTTCATTAAACAGATTTATCTTGATTGTGGGTTTCAAGGAAAGAGACAATCATTGGAGATTTTCAGTGGCCCTGTTTCATGTTTGCTTTAGAAAAGGATCTGAGAGATTTTGAAGGTTTGTTTTCAAATTTAAACAGAATTGACTTAGAAAAAGAACTATAAAGCATAATATGTATTGTATTCAAAGCCTTCATGAATTGTTGGAGGTAATTGCTCTTCAGAACACTCTATAGAAAGTTGGTTTTAAGTTTCAGGATTGATCCATTAAAGCAAATGAGTAAGAGGAAAGAGAAGCAAACCTTGATCATGCAATGCATGGAGTCTACTCATATGCTACTTCTTTGAAAGGATTTTACACAAAAATTTCTGCCCCCTGAAAAATCTCAGAAATACGAACTATCCCGTTATTAACATATAAATTATTTAAAGTGCTTAGAATAAGTTCTTCTGAGATCTAATCATGTAGGCATTTTTGTTTGTAGTTTTCTTGCTTCAGACATTTTAAATATAATGATGCTAATTACTGTTGATTTTGATCTTTGTAATTTAGTTCCTGTAACTACAAATGATCAAATGTTTAAGAATTGTTGTCCTGGGAATCCACCAACATCAAAGTACTTGAAAATATTGCCCTGTAAGTCAACTCTTAATAATTTAATATAACCTCAATCTAATGTCATCTTGCAGAAAGTGAAATTAAATAATACCTTGTCACTGCATACCTGTAATTATATTATTAACTTTAAAAATATCTTTTCAATGGCTTATTCCAGCCTTTTCAAACCATACATGAAAACATACTGTTAATATTCAGGCATCTATTCTGTCTTATCCTTGGGGTTCTGACAGGGTAAGCCCTCAGCTGCAGCCTTTAAGAGCACCACCTCTGCACATTCAATATGTTACATTTTAAAAGGGCCCTTCCCACTTCCCATTCTCCTCTCCCTCTTCTTCCCTCTCTTTGTTCTCCCTTCTCTTCCCCACTCCCATTCCTCTCTCCTGCTGCTCCTATCATTGAAGACTGGTCTCCCCCTTCCACTTTTCCCTTTTTATAATTCCTCTTTTCCTCATAAACAAAGGAAGGAAGGAAGGTAGGTAAGTAGGTAGGAAGGCCTCTTCTTGAACTCTGTCTCATAGTATCTTTCCCTAGATCTGTTTTTCTTAAATTACAAAATTATTTCCCTGACCTGGAGGTTCCTCTTCCATCTCCTCCTGCCTGTAGGCAGTTTGAGGTATGCCCGACCCAGACATTGGACATGGTTCACATACAACAGTCTTCCTTCTCTGGATGACAGTGTCCTTCCGTTCAATTTTCATCATGAATGATGAGCCACTCTACCTGCCCCACCTTAGGCTATCCCCACGGGTGAGGACTCATCTTGTCTCTTGAGCATGGTTTCTTGCCTTCTGGCCTAGGTAGATAACCAACCACTTATCTCTTTAGGGATCTGAGCCCTTGGCCCCCACCCTTTGCATGATGACACACTGTGCCAGTCTTGGACCCTCTTATGGTCCTTCAGCCTCATCCCTTGATTGACGAATCATCGAAGCAGCTCATACCTGTCTTGCTTGATCCTTGCTTGATAAAAGTCATTGGATCTTGTTCGACATCTCTCATGTGAAATAAGCCTACCAAAGTGAGCTTCCAAGCACTTTGTAATCACTTCCTGCTGAGACACTACCCACCTGTAAACCCCAGAAGGTCCTTGATATTTTGGTTTGTCAATACAGCAAATAACAGTACAATAAAATTGCTAATTTGTGTTAAATATACTGTTGATAAATGGAGATACTAGAGAAAGTATATTATCTAAATTATGCCAAATAATTCACACACAAAATTCTGAAAGTTAGAAATACAAAAAACACACAAGTTGTGTGTGTGTGTGTGTGTGTGTGTGTGTGTGTGTATGTGTGTTGTGCACGCAAGCGTTCGTGCACGCATGCACATGTGATTATAGTGACCACAGTCCAGAAAAAGGAGGTTGGATCATTGAACCTGGGTATGAGCCACCTGGTAGTAGTACTAGGAATCAAAGTTAACAGTGACATGTTTCCTTCACTGCTGAGATCTCTTTCGAGCTCCACACTGTACTTATTTTTATTTACAAAATTAAAACTAATCATTTTCAAGCATCAAATTATATAAAAGTATGGAAGAATCTGATATTACTCATAAAACAATTACATCTTGGATACAAGTTTTTAATTCAGGAAATATACATAAACAAGAAGACTTGAATACACTTACTTATTTGGTGAATATGCAGTCAGAACTTAAAGTTTTTTATTTATTATTTTGTAATTTTGCTATAATGAGTTAGGTAAGTTATGAGACACCACAGAAATAGAAAACAGTTGAATTTCAGTCAATTCTTACTCAAACAACAACAAAAAATAATTTTAGATAATAAGTGTTTAGAGACATATATGAGTTCATTTTGAACATAATGAACTCATTCACTGTCATTAAATTATTCTATATTTCATACACTTTACAATCTTATATACAATTAGGATTAATTTTTTAATACATAGAAAAAGTAGGCTATTAAATAACTTTGGTAACTTATTAAAGTTACTTTTATTGGATCATAATAATTAAATACCTTTAAATTGGCATTGTTTAAATGTGACAATCTAATTATTAACAATTCTTAGTCAACACATAAAGAGATAGATCAATGTAAGTAATGCTTATGACACTTATTGAGCTCAGTACAGACACATTTGTCACCAAATCTTATTTTTTTCCCAATGTGAAAGTTATCATTTGGACTTCTAATGAAATAGAGCATGTTCAGCTATGTTAAACATGAACATGTCAAAATACAGTCTGTATTCTTTGTTGGGGTCATGGTAATGTTTTGAAATCAAGCCTCTTTGTACAGATCAGTCTAACTTCGTGATCACTTTCTTCATTTTATGAATTCTTTAACATTTGTGTTCCATGCATTTCCCATTTTAATATGTGCATATTGCATATTTAACTAATATAACTTCATATTACTCATCTATAGTAATATAAAGAAATATATAATAATTTTATTTTTGTTAAGGTAATTTTTCATGAGCCAAGATTCTTAAGTGTAAAGGACACTGACCTATCTTGTTTGTTTGTTTGTTTGTAGTTGGTAGTTTGAATAGATTGGATTTTATCTCAAATTATTCTTCTACATGTACAATATGAGATTACTATTCCAACCTAGTTCCTTGAAGACATTTCTTTAAATTTTTCACTTAGATCTATGATTTACTTGAAAACAACTTCTTATTGCTAGGACAAAGTGTTATTTACATGCAACATTTAAAGCATAATACTATAAAATGTAAATTATTAATTTATAATGAACTATAAAATTAGAAACTAATTAATTGAAAAATCCTAGGATTTGCTATTTTTGAATCTGTGTAGTAGTCATGTTATATCATACTAAATCTTACAGAATTATAGTCAATGAAAAAATTTGAGGTTTTCTTTTATATATATATATATATTTTTTTTTTCAACAAATCCAGTATCTTTCATATGCTTTAGCTTCTGTGGATCCATTGAATCACTTCACATTACTCTGAGAATTTTAGAAAGAACAAGTGTATTTCTATAGCAAGGATCACATATAAATAAAGTATACATGAAGTGATGAAACCACATCACCTTTAGCACTGTGTGCTGACTAGGATAGCAGGAATGCCACCATTGCTATAAATCAAGTTTTCATAATACATCTGATTTCATTCCATAGGTTTGTGTCTTTGAATATTTTCCTACATCAGTACCTGACACTATTTTTTAGTAATTTTAATATATGTAGTTTTCTCTGTGTACTTGTGCACACATATGCCTGCATGTATCTACCATGCCTGTATATAGAGATCAGAGAAAAAAAAGTTACAGAAGTTGATTATCTCCTTCCAGAGTTTGTAGCAAGTAGCTCTGTGTTTTTAATAGAATAACTCTACTAAGTTTGGTATGCTTCAGAATCTTTGTTACCATTAAATCCTTTGAAATTACTCTAAAAATATTGAAAAAATAAGTCTACTTGTATAGTAAATAAAACTAGAAACTAATTAATTAACAAAACTCTAGAATTTAGCATTTTTGACTCTGGAAGGATTACATTATAGCACACTGCAGTCTTTGATGCAGAATTGTAGTCATTGCAAAACACTGAAGTTTTGTTCTTTGATATTTCATAAGATTCTTTACAGAGATGTTTCATAACATTTACTGAATTGTTCACATTCATTTTTATTACACAGAAACCAAGATGTTGATTTGTTTTTATCTAGAATTTTCTATCCTTATTAAAAAGGTTTGTTTATGCTAATACATACATAAGTAATTATAGAATGTTTTCAGTAGTTCTCTACAATCATCTGAGAACAAGATACTTTTCATATAATTACATTTCTTTGGTATGGCATGTAACTATGATTTATTCTGCTATTCTGACTGTGCAGACAAGCAATTTGTATAATCATATGATACTGGCAAACAATATGGTGTTGACACCTACCTCCTTCTTTCAAGAATTCAAAAGTAAAATATGCTGTCTTCTCATCTTATATTAAAGACAATCACTTGATGTCTGAAAATGTTTTAATAATATATTGGCAATGGGAAGACAGTTATATTAGCAAAGTGCTTGTCATATGCACATGAATGCCAGTTTTTACTGCACAAAACCTACATAAAGAGACGCAGCAGGTATCTCAACACATCCATTGTCCCAGTGCTGGGAAAGAGAAACTAGAGGAGTACCCTGAGCTTTCAGGTCAGCCATTCTAGCTGAATAGGTCACTTAGGTCATCAAGGCCTCTCAAAAATTGAGGTTTAGAGCAACTGGAAAATATATTGAACATCAATTTTTAGCCTCCAAATTCAAACACACACACACACACACACACACAAATACAAATATATACACACAGAGGTGGAGATTTAAAAATACAAGTAGTTATTAGGATTACATGAAATCAGAAATATTAGGTTAATTCTATTTACTTTTAGTACTCTTTACTTGACCAAGGCAGTGAAATTTGGTAAGTCATTGAATGTTTCATTAGATTAATTAACAATGTTCATTATATGTTTGTTATTTTGCATATGATTTGATTTGGGGATGATAATACCTTTAGGGAGATCTTTCTTCTGTTCTCAAAATTAGTTTCTCCCCATGAAATTACACAAGTTAACATTATCTTCAGAAATGAGGTCACTAGTCTCATACAATTCAAAGTACTATCTATTGTTAGTGTTGTTAGTTCTGAGCAACACTTGTTTGACCAAATCTTTAATTTCTTTCTCTTGAGCACTTTTGTAACTTATTTCAACTTCTTTACAATACTTCACTTAAATTAAAATATTTTAATGAGAATACTTGCAAATTTTTCTGTGCATCCATGTCTTTCAAAAATATTCTGGAAATCAATAGCATTGTCTTTCAGTCCCTTTTCTATATATCTGTTGCACATTGTACTTCTCTTTATCATTCTGCTTATCTATCACTTACATTTGCAGATGTGTGTATAGGCTTCTATATATGCATTTAATAGTATATGTGAATACTACAGTCTACCAGTGTCATTATTAGTGTTCATTTTGAAATACAGAATTTTTCATTTTCTACACTATTTTCTTCCATTATAATTTCCCAAAACTCTGAATTTAATAACTTTTCTTAACCAGGAAATGATGACTATGATCAAAATTCATTTCGTGAAATTCATAAAGAACTGAATAATTATTAAAGACAAGTAAATCATTTTTCTACTGTCCAGAACACACTCTTTAAACATTGTAGCTGAGGCTAAATATTGCAACTCATGTGATTTTGTTGTCAGAATATTTCATTGATTTCTCCACTTTCAAAGGTTTTGGTTAATGAACACAAAGGCTAGGTTTCTTTCAGTACATGGAAATATTCATTTTTACTTACTTATGAAATGCAATTTCTTTTGGTCTTGTGGCGAAATCACCTGACACACTTATTTTTATTTGGAATAATGTTGTCTACTTGGACAAACTGCTTGGACAAACAGGCTGTCTTCTTGAAGGACTTGTCCTGTCTTCTGAAGGCCTATCAGTATCACGTCAAATGTGACAGTTGAAGCTAGAGAACTATAAGCAAAGGGGAAATAGTAAATTTTATGTCATGTCATGTAAATGCACATTTTTACTTGTGCCTGGGCAATGTCTTTGGGTGAATAAATCCACCAAGCAAAAGTATTATTGTTCCAAGTTAACCAGTTACAAACAAATTATTTGAATTTGGGACATGTAGACCTCTGAAGAACATTCAGAAATAATATTTTCTAGTTCCTGCAAAGACAGAGAAAGAGTAAAGGAGGGGCATGGAAAAGTAAAATGAATGGCCATCGTAGTGGAGTAATTAATGCTTTAGTTAGATGTTAATGGTAAAGACAAGAATTATACATTGTAGACATTAAATCTATGATTTTCAATCTTTGATAAAGAAGAATATTGACTTTCAAATGAATTTGTCAACATACACATAAGTACAACACTTTATGATATTGTGATGCATTTTTTGCCTCCTTGATTAAGGGATATTCCCTTCCTTATGCCCATCACAAACTTAACTGGCAATGGTTCCACCATCATTCTTAGTTTTCTTTGTTCTGTTTGTGACTTTATGATTTTATATTGATGTGTAACTTTCCTTTTCTGTTCAAAATCAGAAGGGTCTACAACATTTGACTTCATTGCTTAGTTGTAAAACTCCAAAGTATGTTGTTTGTTACCTGTGTCATGTTACTGGTTAAGATTCCCCCCTCTTATCCTCTCTAGTCACTTTTCACAATCCTCTTATACAGTTTTCTAGCAAAGAAAGTGTGGAAGATATAAAGCATGTGCCTTTTTATTTTATTTTTTTTGGAATAAGTAAATAATTACATCATTTCTCCATTGTCTTCCTTCCCTTCAAATCCTCCCACAAATGCTTCACCTCCTTGTTTTCTTTCATTCATGGCTTCCATTTTCATTAATTACTGTGGCATGAACACAACACACACACACGTTTCTGAGTATAAACTTCTCAATCTGGTATTTCATAATCACTTGGTGTGGTTTTAACTGGGTAAGATTACTTCTCCAATTTTTTGAATTCTTTAGTTTTTTGTCTGTGTTCAAAGCCTTATGATCTTTCTGTTGGAGAATAATAACTTAAGGTCTGTTATTTTTGATTATGCCCTGAAACATTTATTTAATGATGCAAAGATGTGTTTGATTAATGAAAATTCACCAGTGACTGGGTCAGGAACTAACTGACAGGAAGTTGTAGAGTGAAGCCAGGTGGATTAAAAGAAAACAATAATCAGAGGGAGTCAGCCACACAGTCACACCATCAGCCACAGAGTAAGAAGGGAAGTAGATTTACAGAAGTAAAAAGTGTAGAAGCCCAGAAATAAGAGGTCAATAGGATATTTAAGATAAGGATACCTGCCCAGAAACAAGCCAAGCTAATGTCAGGCACTCATAACCTACAACAAGCCTCCATGTGATTTTCTTTTTTTTTGGGTCCCACCCCCAAAAAATTAAGAGTAAAATATTACAACAATATCTTCCTCTTGTTTATTTAACATATGTAGTAGCTAAGGTGGTGAAGCATTATAGGAAATAGTCTGATATTCTTAGGAGACAGTCTGTCAGAAAATCTTCCAAACATCTGGTTCTTAAAATCTTTCTGCCTCCTCTTCTCTCGTATTCTCTGAGATTTTAGGTATAATAGTTACCTTGCAGATACATCCAGTTGGACTGTTCTTCACTAATCTATATTTTGATTGTGGTTTTCTGTATTGGTCTCTGTTGCTATGACAACTTTTCTTTTTCTTTCAATTTTTTGTTCATTTTATATACCAATCACAGTTTCCTCTCCATTCCCTCCTGCCATCCGCCCCCCCCCAACACCCCACCCCAAATCCCATCCACTCTCTGGAGAGAACACAAAAGAATCAAGTAGGGGAAGGAATGTAATACCTTACTAATATATTTTATAGATTTTTCACAAGTGGTTAAGTCACTGGCTCCAACTAACAGATAACAAATAGTACTACAATCACAACAGTTTATCAATCAGTATCCATATATGTGATCAACAGTTACAGTGAATATGCAATTTAGAATATTACTTTCAGGCCAGGAGGTCGTCACACACAACTTTTATCCCAGTACTCAGGAGGCAGAGGCTGGCAGATTTCTTTGAGTTTTAAGCCAGAGTGAGTTGCAGGACAACAAGAACTACACACAGAGAAACCCTTACTAAAAGTAAGAAAAAAAAAAGGAATTTATAATTTATTACCAACTTCTCTTTTTGGTTTTGGTACTTTAAGCAAATAATACATTATGGGTCAGGAGTATTGTGCTGTGCATAGTTTGAGATTATATACATTCATTAGCTTAGGCTTTAAAAGTTGATTATTTGACAATTTTAAAGCATGGACGACTGATTCTTCTATTGTTTTCTTAAAAGACGGTTAAACAAACAAAACAGTATGAATATACACTAGCATAGAAATCTTAAATCTTAAGGGAACACAAATTATATTAGTAACTATTAATCTGACTGAGTTCCTGGAAAAGTTGCAGTCTCTTAGAACATAACAGATGTTCTCAAATATCACATCTTTACTACAGTTGGAAGGCCCCAGTTGGAAGGCCCCTGGTTACAACTAAGCTATGTTTCCCATTACTGCACTCTTAGGATTATGATACCATGCTAGTTATTGTGACTGTTTGTAGGATCATAGGCATCAGAGCTAGGTAGGACTGATGATTGATTTTTCTCCTTTAAATGCTTACATTCAAAACACTTAAATTCAAGAAATCTATTTTTGAAAAAGAGACATTCAGCTCTGTTCCATCTCAGGAACCCCTGACCTCTTTCTGAAGTGTAAGTCTGAAGTTAGTCCACAGTAGGAACTAACCTACTACTTTTTAGTTTAACCAAGTGTCAAAAAGAAAACTGTGTAGACTTTGGGAATCTCTAGAACAACTATGACAAATAACTCAAAGGATTGTTTCTCATTCCCGGGGTTGGTTCCTTTTAAAGATAGACTTTGGTTCTTAGAATATTGTCAGCAAAAATGAGAAAATAGCTACTTTTCTCTCCTTACATTTTCCCAATTATATACTACTCTAAAATCATTGTGATGAAGACACTACACAGAGTGTGAAAATATCTTGGAAATATATTAATGTAGGTTAAAAAATGAAAGGGAAGAAGCAGGCAACAACAAAAAAGAAAAATATTTAGCCTCATATTACTTTTAAAGTATCTTGAATCTCACTGAATGCACTTGATAACACAGGCTAATGTGGGGACCTTTAAAAACCATGGTCCACTCTTTACTCATATCCCTCTCATTGAGTATTTTGGAGTATCTGTCAGCTTTATTACGTGTGATACATGCTCTTGTTTACCTTTTTTTTTTTCTTCCGAGAATGTTCTTTTTGCAGACATTTCAAGATTTCAAAACTGTTAAGTGTTCAGAAGTTTGCACTAAGGATACATTTATTTCTCCAGATTCTTTTGTGAAATGAGATCACCACAGCCATGTAACTGGATTTGTTTTATCACTCAATCAATACTGCTTTCAGGGAGAAGTGGCGAGAGGAATCTCAGGGAAAGAAAGGACCTTAAGGGAAATGAGCTTGAATGGAAATGGGCACACAAGGGCAGAGAGGAGATTTCTTTCTAGAGTAATAAGGAGAAATAAAGATTTATAAGATGAGACTCAATGCACACAAAACTTATCTGTTGTCTATTCCTTATAGTCCTCTTTGTTCTTCATCACTCTGTGTACTTTCTTTATGTTTCTCAATTCTGTTCCCAATATTTTCCCACCTAGATTTTTCCTGCTGTTTTATTTTATTGTTAAATGGAACAGAAAGATTGTTGACTTTATCCCCTTCCCTGCCTTCATTTTCTTTACAATACTTAGCCAAATACTGAAAATTAGAAGCAAAGAATCAAATTCAATAAAATATAACTCCTGATATAATAAATGTTTTCAAAATAGTGATCCAAATATATGTAGGCTTTTCACATTCTTTGCCAGCATAGGAAAACCCTACCTACAAATGACATTCTAAGTGAGGCTTGGATTTCCACATGAAACCTGACACAGCTTGAAAAAAACATTAAAGTTTCTGAGCACTCGAAAATAGATGGCAAAGAAATTATGGGAGTGAACAACAAATGACTTCTCCAGCTTGAGATTCATACATCGAGAGCCCACCCTTGACACAGACTGGAGGGCCAACACCCAGCAGCAGCTGGACAGCCAGCCAGAGACCTAGGATAGAACCAAATATGACTGGCAAAAAAAAAAAAAAAAAAAAAAAAAAAAGTCAAGATCATGATGAAGAAATCTAAATAGTCAGCTGAACCAAGCACCTGGAAATTCATGAACTCTAAAAGGATTTCTATGCAGACTCCTGGGGAATGAAATTGACCCTCCATATGTGGGAGACAGTTGCAAAGCTTGGAATATCTGAGGGGCCCCTGGAAGTAGGAAAATGATACAAACCTGGCACATGAGCTAGCGTGTGGGAGCCCATTCCCTATGGTGGGATGCCATGCTCAGCCTTAATGCATGGGAAAGGGGATTGATCCTGCCCCAACCTATTGTGCCATACTTTGTTGAAAAAGTCAATGAGATGTTTCCTACTGATATTATGCTACACTCATAGATTGTTTCCTGCCTAATTCAATTGTCATCAGGGAGGATTCATCAAGCAGCTGGAACCTGATGCAAGGATCCAGAGCCAAATATCAGGTGGAACTAAGGGAACCCTGTGGAACAGGACAAGCAAGGAATATAGGAGCCAGAGGGGCCAATACAGCAGAAGAAAATCCACAGAACTAACAAACCTAAGCTCATAGAGACTTACAGAGATTGATTCACCAATAAGGACTGAACTAGGGCCTCTGCATATATGTTACAGTTTTGTAGCTTGGTCTTATTGTGGGACTCCTAACAGAAAAACCGGGGTCTGTCTCTGATTCTGTTACCTGTTACTAGAGGAAGTGCCTAGTCTTACTGCAACTTGATGTGGGATAGCTGATTGATATCCATGTAAAGCCTGCCCTTTGCTGAAGAAAAAGGAGGACGGGTATATGGGAGAGGGGAAGCTGGGGGAAGGAACTGGGGAAAGGAAGAGAGAGAGAGGATATTGATAGGGCTGGGAAAAATAATTAAATAATAAAAAAACACATGCACTAAAAATGTAATAATGAATACCCACAGACCAGAATACAGGGAATGGGGATATGAATATAGCTGGTGCTTTGAAAGTATAAAGGAGGAAGAGAAAAAGAGAAAGAAGGAAGATGTATGGGGAAATGGAAAGGAAAAATGGAATAAGCTTTCAGAATACAATTTTCCTCCTGAAAATCTATTATGTAAATCCTCTTAGCATTTGTTCATGTGCAATCAGAATAGAAGAAAAGGAAATAAATCATTGGGTAGAAAAGACAATGCAAATGAATTCCTTAGAAACAGGAAAAAGCAGTGATTCCTTCTCATGGGATTTCTATATGTCCCCAAATCAACTTTTCTTTCAATTGGGTTGTCCTTCAGACTACCACTGTTCAAATACTTATAACCTGTTGAACTTCCCACTTGGAGGCTCCCCTAGCGTGTTCTCAGTCGAAGCACTCTTCAAACAAAATTGCTCTGCTTGTGTAAATAAGATGAGGTTCAGCTATAAATTTCTCTGTTGTGAAATTGTTTTTACAGTATCAGAAAGCAAAAAGAAATCTACAAAGGCTCAGAGATGGGCACTTGAAGTCGACTAAAAGGGTGAAATTGTCCTCTAAACATGTGGGATAACCGATATACCATTGTCTCTAAATGGTACTATGTGTAAACGGTGGCATGTACAGATGTCGCTTTGGTCCAACTCCCCACCTCCAGGAAGGAACATATGATGAGCTCTGCTTCTTGTTATCTCATAATTATATCATCATCTGCAATTAGTCATTATCACAACAAAATTCTGTATGTTATCCACCTGATTTAAGTGTATACTAATGCTTCTAGTTTTAGGACTGTGTGAGAGAATTTTATAGTAGGCATGAGGGTAAAGTAATCCAGAAGAAGGTCTCTTTTGCATAATGGGAATGATATGGAATATATTAACAGTCAAGAATATAATGAAAACTGAAAAAACAAAACAATTCAAATGAGTGATTATTTAGTAAACAAAATAGAATAGTCAGAAGTAAGTTTAGTCCATCCTCTGATACCACATAAACCAATAACAATACTATTTAATTAAAGATAATTTCTTTTAGCATAAACAGTTGATGATTGTAGAGAGCCACTGGTGCCATTCACGAAGATGGCGCCAGTTTCCTGTCCATAAGCCAGCAAGGCACGGATGCGTGATCCACGTCATGGGGTGACCGTTACCAGCATCGTGGCCTGCACCTGTCAGTAACGGACACGACTCCTCTGAGCATATATAAGCAGAGCCCTTTTTCCTCCTGGGGTCTTCCCTCAACTTGCTGTAATGAGCAGCGCAATAAACATAGCTGCAGAAGAATCCTGTTGTTGAGCATCGTTCTTGCAGGCAAGGCGATAGTGCTCGACAGATGATAACTATCAGTTACACTTTGGAACACCAGGATCAGAATATTTTGGTCCTCACTAAAGTAAATTTTGTAAATTCCCCAAATATTGTGTCTAAGAGCACCTTTGAGAAGCCATCACTACAGGAAATAAACTAAAGTATTGCTATACAGTGAATAGAGCATGGTGGAGACTATGTCCTGGTTCAATCTCAATTATTAGAGAAGCACATCCAACTTTATTTCAGTTAATTCCTTGCAGCTTATTTTTCTTGCAAAGGTTTGAAACTGTTGAAGTAGGGCTCTGTGTTTTCTTAAAGGCAATTCATTTCTATGAGTGATGTATAGGCAATGGCTTAAACTTGGTTTCCATGTGCAAGCAATCTGATAGACTGGTTGTGGTGCAGAGGTTCTTCTCATGGAGTCAGACAGAGATTTGATCCAGCTGTGATGTCATTGTTGTGTAATTCTATTATCTGACTTACTATAACTCTCTCCTAACATGAATAGAAAGACTTTTAAACAAATCATGAGCACCTATCCTTTTCCTCTAGCCTCTGTTTCCTAGGAAATCATATGTAATAGTTATTTTACTTTTATTTTAATTTTTGTGATCAAATGCAATGTAAAGGAGGAAAGATTTATTTTGGCTCACAAATTTATTTGATGGAGTACAATTTATCTTAATAAGAAAGGCAGCTATCAGCATTAATTTTGGAAATACTATCCAAGTTGAATTTCCATAACATTCTTGTAAAAGATAGAATACTTCCAATTAGAGAGTTTATCTTTACTGCCAACTCATCAATGCCACTATTTCCTCTGGGTTTTTTTGGGGGGTGATTCCTTGCTTGTTCTTGTGGTATATGAATCATAGCTGGGAGGAACTAATGGTTGCGTCCATCCTTTGGAAGCTTGCAGAGGTGCCTTGAGAAATAATCTGCCCACAACATAACTCACCAATTGGTTATTCAATAGCAAATGGTCAGGTGTGTAAACATACATACAAGTAACATTAAAAAGACTGAGAATGTTGTACTTAATTTATTAATTCAAATGTATGTATTATGTAACAATAGTAAATGAAAAGATATGATATTTTAGTACACCAAAGCATTCCCACATGCATATTCTTCTTACGTTTATTTCATTCATGTAAACATTATTTGGAAAAATACAAATCTACATTTTAAAATGAATATCACCTTATTTATGTATATATATATATATATTTATGTATATATATATATATATATATATATATATATATAGTATAGTACCAACCTCAGTGTATGTACTATTTCAGTGATTTATTTTCATATGAATTGTAACACCTCTGTTTTGTCTCATATGAGAACCTTTTTAATATTCCACTTACTTGATCTTGTAAATTCTTAATTAAAATGGTAAACAGGATGTTAAATTGGATGGAGGCAAAGAGTGACCACCGTGACAGATCATAAGACAAGTTACTTGATATATTGTATTTCTATTTATCATGTTTCCTGATATATCCCCTTAAATTTTTCTGTGTCTGTGAAATCAACTTGACATATTATTAAAATAGTGTTTCTGTTTTTAGACCTAAAGGTCATTACTGTAATTTTTTAAAGAAGTCTTCCATTTTGTAAAACCATTCAAGTATTTCACAATGAAACTTTGTCTTAGGATATGATTTAATAACTGTCTTCTTTCTGGAAATGCCATAGTAAGAAAAAATTAATATTGCAAACAAGTAGTTGTGAGTTTGCATTTTATAAAAGTATGAATAAATTGTAACATGTTCCTCACATTCTATAAAGTAGCTTTACAGTACATTTCATATCTAGCTCATTTCCTCTGCCTCCAATAGTTCCTAATTGACAACCACAGACTTACTTCCTTCCCAAGCCTTTTAATCCACACCCATGCCACACCAAACCTCTCTGGTCAGTCAGACACTTCACATCTTTCACCAGGGTCTAAAAGAGTGAGTGTCTGAAGCCTCTCCTCCGTATAACCTTCCCAATGGCCAAGGTAGAGCTCTGCTTCCAAGTATGTGTGTCCCACAATCGCTAGTGTTATTTCCCTTAATCCCAAGAGTTACACCAGGACTTCCACCCCTGACTCCTCCCACCATAGGGACCTATTTGGTCACGTTCAATTTCTCTACACTGATAGATCCTGCAAATACTGTGTCAGGGTCTGACCAGGAGAATTCACTTAATTCTGCCCTTCACTACCTTTCCCATCCCCAGATCTATCATCAAACTTCATAATTTGTTCAGGGCCCATACTCTATATACCAGCAAAGGACCCTCCCTGTGTCTAACAAAAAACAAAAAAGGAAAGGAAAGGACACAACTACTCCTAGGTGTGGTTGAGGGGAATTTTTGTTGTAGATAAAAGGTAGAGCATAGTCAGACACAGGTAAATACATTTGGGAGAGTCCAGAGCAGAGAGAAGCAGACTGAGCTGGTCCATGTGGGGACAGGGCAAGGGGACAGGGGAGTGAGGGAGGGAGCAAAGTACAACATCTAGGAGGCCAAAGATACAATAGGGCCATCTTACTCCTGCCAGAAATTAGAAATAATAATAATAACTTATGTTGGAGAGGATGTGGAGAAAGAGGAACACTCCTACTCTGCTGGTGGGAGTGCAAATGTGTACAGCCATTTTGGATATCAATATGGCAGTTCCTCAGGAAAATGGGAAGTCTACCACAGGACCCAGCAATCCCACTCTTAGGCATATACCCAAAGGACCCACAACCATGCAACAAAGACATCTGTTCAACTATGTTCATGTGAGCATTATTTGTAATAGCAAGAACCTGGAAGCAACCTAGATGCCCCTCAACTGAAGGATGGATAAAGAAGATATGGCACATTTACATAAGAAATACTACTCTGTGTGGGGGGAGGAGGGATGGAATCTTGAATTTCGCAGACAAATAGATAGAACTTGAAGAAACCATCCTGAATGAGGTAACACAGTCACAACAAGAGGAACATGGTATATATTCATCCATATATGGATTTTAGACCTAGAGCAAAGGATCACTAGTCTGTAATCCATATCATCAGAGAAACTAGGATACAAGGAGGAATCTAAGAGATTCATACAATGTCCCTCTCTGAAGGGAAAAGGAACAAGATCTCCTGAGCATATTGCCGGGGGGGGTCAGTGAGTGTAGAAGGAACTAGGAGAAAGAGAAGGGGAGGAATAGATGAGAGAAAGAGAGAGAGAGAGAGAGAGAGAGATACCATAAAAGAGGGAGCCATTATAGGTTTGAAGAGAAAACTGACTCTAGAGAAATGTTCAGAGACCTACAAGACTGACACCAACTAACAATTTGAGCAACAGTGGAAAGGCTACCATAAATGCCCTTCCCTGATGACTAACTTATCCACCATCATAGAGCCCTAATCTAGTAGCAGATGGAAACAGAAGCAGACACCCACAGCTAAACACTTAGCTGAACTGGAATCCAGATGCAGAGAGGGAGGACAAGACCAGGTAACAGAGACCCACAGAGACAGCTGACCTCAACAAGGAGTTAATGGTTCCCCAGTCTGATAACTGGGACTGATAGCTGTGGAGTAAGGGGGAATGGGATAGGAGGGTGCTGGGGGGGGCATCGGAGGGAGGGGTAAAGGGAGGGAGAGGGATCTGGGATCAATATGTAAAATATTAAACAAACAAACAAACAAAAGGGGCGTGTAACCAAAATATCTGGCTAACAGTGGGGAAATTCTCTCAGCGAAGGGCAGCCAAGCTGCTTGTCTGGAGAGTTCATGATAGAGGGTGGGGTATTTTAGTCACACCTTGTAACAGGTAGAGACTGAGGGAGGCCAAATTCTGGAAGACAGAACCAGAATCAATGCATTCCAAGTTCTAAAACGCCACAATATCCAGCCAAGACTACTCTACCCAGCAAACTCACCAGCTATATTGAATGGGAAAGAAAAACTTTCCATAGTATTAAAAAGACTAAAAAATAATTCTTAACAACCAAAGTTACAAAAATACAGGAGTCAATATTTCTCAATGAAGAAAGAAATGAACATTGACACTAGACTATGGGGAAAATTTTTAATTATGGAAACACAAAGAAGTACCACTGAAAGCATCAATACCACCACCAAAATTCAAAAACACAATGACTGGAGGCAACACATATGTTACAGTAATAAATTTTAAATATTAACTGCCTCACTTCTCCCATAGAAAGACAGAATAGATAAAGAAAATGTATAGGACCAGTAATCAAACAGGCATCATTGTGTGTGCTGGTTGCCAAAGACACGAGCTACAGTCATTTGCTGCAAAGGGACTCTCAATTAAGAAAATTTCCTCAAAACATTGTATGTGTTACAACTCTATGTTTTGCATGGGCCAAAGAGATTGGGGCCAAACAGTGAGGTGGACTGAAGTTCCATGCAATAGCTAATTTTATCCAGAGCATTAGACAACGTGTACACTAGGAATATTTTTGAGAGTTAAGCAAGGTCATATGAGCAATGGTCACAGGACTTCAGGCTATACATAATCATGAGGGCAAGGTCACATGAGTTTAGTCATATAGAGTCACACTAGTTGGATATAGTCTGGTCACAACTCCTGCTAGGAACCATTATTCTGGCTAGTAATGGGTAAGATGATAGGCAAGGTAAAGCATAACTATTTATTATACCTGGGAGGGGCAAAGAAAAGCACATTCATTCCAGAACAACCTATGTCATGAATGAACAGAGGTTAAATAAGAACTCTCATCTTGTTTATCTTGTTTCCTTGGAGTTTTCTCATAAGGTCTCAGAAACCTCATACACCTTCCATGTGGATTTGTTCTCCCATCTGGACCAGTCTTCAGGTCATTTTCTATGTTAATGACTGATGTGGGAGTACCTAGCTCACTGAGTATGCCATATACATGGGAAAGCATTCCTGCATTATACAATAACCAGGCAAAGCAGGCTTTAGCAAGCAAGCTAGTAACCACTCTCTAGTAGATCTGCATTGGGTCTTGTCTCCACCTTCCCACCTTGAGTTTCTTTCTTTTCTTCCCTGATTTGATGGGTTAAATTGGCTTGGTTTTAGTGTTTTATCACAGCAGCAATGGAAACTAAGGCACTATCCTAATATCTACAAAGCAGACTTCAAAATAAATCTTAACAAAAGAGATATTACAAGTTTCATTGAAACAAAGAAACAATTAACCATAAAGTCACTGCTGTGCTCAACAGAATAAGCAACAAACTCTGGAGTTCCAATTTTAAAAAGAAAAAATAGTTTATTACTGAACTTAAAGACACATATTAACATCAGTACACTAATATTAGGTGAATTATGTGTCCTGGTTATTCCAGTACAGATGTTATCTGGCAAAAATCTAAAGAGAGAAAAATCAGAAATGAATGACATTATGCATCAAACAGGCTTAAGACATATGCACAAATTTTCCTACACAGATATTAAAGAATATACATTCTAATAAGCAGCACATGCAAATTATAAAACCACATCTTAAGGCTTCAAAAAAAAAAAAGAAACAAATTCATCAAGAGTGTAACAAATCCATGTATCCCATCTGACCATAATGCAATAAAACTTAAAATTAACAGAAACTAATCTATGATGAATGCACATACTCATGGATATTAAAAACATATTCCAGAATGATGAATAGAATGATAAAAAAGCAAGAATAAAAACAAAAGAAAATAAAAACAAGACAAAAAATTTGCTGGAACTAAGTGAAAATTAGAATACAGCAGAACACTTCCCCTGCTCAGGCATAGGCCACACAAGTCTGAATATCAGGTGAGTGACCCATCAGCCAGCTGAACAACCCTACTCCCAAGATTCTGTTCCAGGGAAACTTTCCACTCCCAGCCGCACCCATCTCATTGCCACTCATGTTGCCAGGCACTGGCCTCAACCCCAGTGGACTACCACAACAATCAGAATAGGTGAAGGACATCAATAACAACAAATACAACAAATACCCTGCTTCTACAACAAAGGCCAAGCTAGCCATTGCACAGCCGGACCCCAACTTGGGAAGATTCCCTACTAGATTAGAAGTCTTCTGTCCACCAGAAGTCCAGGCCTTTTGGGACCTCAAGACCAAAGAGCAAACAGAAGCTAAGGAACAAAACCCACATCCAACAGAGAAATATACAGAAATCAACATTCCAGCCATACAGAAGATACAAGAAAGAAAACTCCAACCCAAGAAAATTAACTACACCCATGATAATACAAGCAATGAATACTCTCACACTAGAAAAAAAAAAAAAAAAAAAAAAAAAAAAAAAAGATGGGAAAGACACATACACTTTGCCACTACCATGACCACCAGTGGCAACAAAAATAACAGGAGTTAATAATCAGTAGCCATTAATATTTCTCAGTATTAATGTACTCAGTTCTACAATAAAAAGATATAGACTAAGAGAAAATAAATAAAAATGGGAGCCTTCCTTCTGCTGCGTAAAAGAAAAACACATCAACATCAAAGATACATATCACCTCAGGGAAAAGAGTGGAAACAAATGGACCCAAGAAACAAGCTTTTGTAGCTATCCCAATATCTATCAAAATCAACTTCAAACTAAAATTATCAAGAAAGAGAGAGAAGGATATTTTATAGTCACCAAAGGAAAAATCCACCATGATGACATTTGAATTTTTAAAATCTATGCCCTAAATGCAAGGTCACCCACATTTGTAAAAGAAAAATTACTAAAGCTTAAATCATACAATGAGTCTCATAACTTAATACTTAGACACTTAAAAACCTTACTCTCACTGATGGACAGGGCACCCAGACCAAAACTAAACAGAAAACTATTGAAGCCAACAAACATTATGAATCAATGGACATAACAGGTATCTAGATAACAGTTAACCAAACATAAAAGAATATAACTTCTTATCATTATCACATAGAACCTTCTCCAGATACAAGAAAATTCAAACAACCTCTGCATCTTATCAAAACTTTATGGCTTAAAGCTGTGTTTAAACAACGGAAAGTCTGCAAATTCATGTAAACTGAACAACTCTCAGCCGAATTATCATTGGGTCAAGGAAGAAATCAGAATAAAGGATTAAATACTTACTAGAGTTCAGTAAAAATCAATGCCCAAAATACCACACAATGAAAATGATGGAGGAAAGTTCATAGCAATGCATGTCTTCATAAAGAAATTTCAAAGATCTCATACTAACAACTTAGCAACACATTTGAAAGCTCCAGAACAAAAAGGAGCTAACACTCCCAAGACAAATATAAAAACAAAGAGAACAATAAATAAATAAATATTTTTGGTTCTTTGAGAAAATCATCAAGAAAAAGAAACCTTTATCCCAAATAACTAAAGGCAGAGACAAAATATCAAAATTAACAAAATCAGGAACAAAAATAGGAAAATAAAAACATATAACAAGGGGATCCAAAGAATCATTAGGTCATACATCAAAAACATATAATCCACAAAATTGGAAACACTGTAAAATAAATGAACAATTTCTCAATATATAAACTTATAAAGGTTAATAATGATTAAATAAACATTTTACATAGATTGTCATGCCTGAGGACATAGAAACTGTCAAAAAAAAGTGGGAACAGAAGTTTTAGCTGAGAATTCAATGACACATTCAACGAACAGCTAGTACCAGTACTCCTCAAATTTTCCGATAAAATATAAACTGAAGTAAAATACTCAAATTCATTTTATGAGGCCAAAGCCATTCTGATACCCAACATTTACGAAGATTCAACTAGAGAAAATTACATAGCAAATTACCTCAAGAACATTGATGCAAAAACTGACAATAAAATACCGATAAACAGAATACAAAGATACATCCAAAATAATTGTAAAAATAGAAAAAGTTTGAAGCAATCACACTGAACTCAGGAATAATTCCATGTCATCCATTTTTTTTGATATTGTATTACCTTTAGCATTTAAGCCAAGGGAAATTGACAACTGAAACAAATAAGAAAACAAGTCAAACTGCCCCTATAATCAGATAAAATTTAATCAAAGTCCCAAAAATTCTATCAGAAACTTTCAGAAATAATACACAAATTAAAAATGTAGAATAGTACAGAATAATAATTCAATAGTCAATTGCTTTTCTTTTTATTTATTTAATATATTTTATATAACCTAGTCCATTTAATTGAAAACAAACATTTATAGACAATATTTGGGAATTTGGGAATCGTTCTTTCCAAACCACTTCCTGCTGGTAAGGGGCACTGTCATGGGGGATTCTAAGAAGATGCAGAAATCCTGCTGTAGTCTTTAGGCTGCTTTGTCCAGCAGTTTTGAATATAGGATAACCTTGTACTCTGTTTTAGGTGGTCTGGCTTGATCAAACCACATTAGTCTGAAAAGAATCCACATCTTTTCATTTTCTGTGGAAACAAAAATAGAAATCCTTTTCCCCAGTAACTTGTCCTTGAACTTAAATTTTGAAGTCAAAGCATTTTTCTATTTATTATTTTACATGTTGATCCCTGTTCCCTCTCCCTCCATCCATCCCTCCCTCCCTTCTTTTTCCCTCCTTCCCTCCCCTTTACCCTGTGTGCTCTCTCACATGCACTCTAATCACCCTCCCCTCCCATCCCCCCACCCCAATTCCATATGTAGGGGAATGCCATCCAGTTGAGGTCATGTAGATCTGACAGGTCATGTGAAGTAGGGACTAGGGCTTCTCTCCTGTCTCTAGACTAAGGCAGTTATCCATCCATGGGAGATGTGTTCCCAAGGTCCTTTTGTGCACCAGAGATACATCCTGGCTCCACTGTCTGAGGTCCTTCTGGCTGAGACCCATATTTGGGAGGGCCTGAGTCAGTCCCATGCTGGCTTCCCAGCTATCAGTCTGGAGGCCCATTAGCTCCTCCTTGTTCAGGTCAGCTGTCTCTATGCAGTCTTGTTCTCTCCATCTGCATCTGAGTTCTACTTTGACTCGGTGTTTATGTATGGGTGTTTGCTCCTGTTTCCAGAAGACATTAGATCAGGGCTCCATGGATAAGTTAGTTGTTGATCTCACTCTCAGGGAAGAACATTTTTGGTAGCCTTTCCATGGGAGCTCAAATTGTTAGTTGGCAGCAGTCTTGTTGTTCTCTAGACTTTCTTTGTGTTCAATTTTAACTTTAAACCAATATTGGCTCCCTCTTTTATGTTCTCTCTCTCTCTGTCTCTCCTGTCTTCCATTCCTAACAGGTCTCAATCTTCCTAGTTGCACATGTTTTCCTTTTCTCCCCCTTGTTTTCTCCTACTTCTCTCTACATTCGCTGCCCCCCCACTACTCCTGTACTCTGGGGGGACTTGTCCCTTCCTGGTTCTATGAAGGACTTTATATGAATCTCTTAGAATACACCTCGTATTCTAGTTCCTCTGGTGGTGTGAATTATAGGCTGGTGATCCTTTGATCTAGGTCTAAAATCCATATATGAGTGAG
This sequence comes from Phodopus roborovskii, assembly GCF_943737965.1. Taxonomy (NCBI): domain Eukaryota; kingdom Metazoa; phylum Chordata; class Mammalia; order Rodentia; family Cricetidae; genus Phodopus; species Phodopus roborovskii. The sequence goes on from NW_026126410.1 coordinate 29,032,832, forward strand.
TACATACTGTGTTCCTCTTTTTGTGACTGGGTTACCTCATTCAGGATGGTTTCTTCAAGTGCCATCCACTTGCCTGCGAATTTCAAGATACCATTATTTTTTTTCTGCAGAGTAGTATTTCATTGTGTAGATGTGCCACATCTTCATTAACCATTCTTCAATTGAGGGGCATCTAGGTTGCTTCCAGGCTCTTGTTATTACGAATAGTGCTGCTATGAACATAGTTGAACAGATGTCTTTGTTGCATGGATGTAAATCCTTTGGGTATATGCCTAAGAGGGTTATTTCTGGATCCTGTGGTAAACTAATTCCCATTTTCGTGAGGAACTGAAATACTGATCTCCAAAATGGATGTATGAGTTTGCTTTCCCACCAGCAGTGGAGGAGCTTGGAGCTTTCCCATTTCTCCACATCCTCTCCAACATGAGTCATTATTGGTGTGTCTAATTTTATTTTAGCCTTTCTGGCATGAGTATGATGCTTTTGATTTGCACTTCCCTGATAGCTAAGGATGTGGAACACTTTCTTAAGTGTCTTTCAGCATTTTTGACTTTTTCTATTGAGAATTTTTCATCAGTTCTGTACCCCATCTTTTATTAGTTTTTTTGTTATTTTGTTGACTAGGTTCTTGAGTTCTTTTTTATATTTTGGAGATCAGCCCTTTGTCAGATATAGGATTGGTGAAAATCTTTTCCCAGTCTGTGGGCTGCCATTTTGTCTTGTAGACTGTGACCTTTACCTTACAGAAGCTTCTAAGTTTGAAGAGGTCCCATTTATTAATTGGTTTTCTCACTGTCTGTGCCCCTAGAGTTATGTTCAGGAAGCAGTCTCCTATACCAACTTATTCATGGGTACCTCCTACTTTCTCTTCTAAGAAGTTCAATGTGGCTGCATTGATGTTCAGGTCTTTTATCCATTTGGACTTGAGTTTTGTGCATGGCGACAGACATGGGTCTATCTGCAGTCTTCTACACACCCGTATTCAGTTGTGCCAGCACCATTGTTGAAGATGCTGTTCTCTCCCCATTTTATTCTTTTAGCAGTTTTGTCGAATATCAGGTGTTCATAGGTGTGTGGGTTAATATCAGTATTTTCAATTCAATTCCATTGGTCTACCTGTCTATTTTTATGTCAATACCAGGCTGTTTTCAGAACTATAGCTCTGTAGTAGAGCTTAAAGTCAGGAATGGTGATGCCTCCTGAAGTTCTTTTATTGTATAGGGTTGTTTAAGCTATCCTGGGTATTTTGTTTTTCCATATAAAGTTGATTTTTATACTTTCAAGGTCAGTGATGACTTGTGGTAGGATTTTAATATGGATTGCATTGAATCTGTAGATTGCTTTTTGGAAGATTGCCATTTTTACTATGTTTATCCTACCTATCCCAGAGCATGGGAGATCTTTCCATTTTCTGGTATCTTCAATTTCTTTCATTAGAGCCACAAAGTTCATATTATGTAGGTCTTTTACTTGTTTGGTAGGTGTTACACCAAGATACTTTATGTTGCTTGTGACTATTGTAAAGGGTGATGTTTCTCTGATTTCTTTCTCTGCCTCTTTGTCATCTGAAAAAACTAGGGCTATTGATATTCATGATTTTTATCCTGTATCCTACTAGTTTGCTGAAGGTGTAATTCAGCTGTAGGCATTCCCTGGTAGAGTTCATTGGATCGCTCATGTAAACTATCATATCATCTGCCAAAAGAGACAGTTTGATTGCTTCCTTTGCAATTTGGATCCCCTTGGTCTCCTTTTGTTGGTTTATAGCATTAGCTAGAACTTCTAGTATGATATGGAAGAGATATGGCGAGAGAGGGCAGCCTTGACTTGTTCCTGATTTTAGAGGAATTAGCTTAAGTTTCTCTCCATTCAGTTTGATGTTGGCAGTTGGTTTGCTGTATATTGCTCTTATTATGTTTAGGTATGTTCCTGTTATCCCTGACCTCTCCAATACCATTATCATGAAAGGGTGGTGAATTTTGTCGAAGGCTTTTTCAGGATCTAAGGAGATAATAATATGGTTTTTCTTTTTCAGTTTGATTATATGGTGGATCTCGTTGATAGATTTTCGTTTGTTAAACCATCACTGCATTCCAGGGATGAAGCCTACTTGGTCATGGTGGATGATTTTTCTGATGTATTCTTGAATTGGTTTTGCAAGTATTTTATTGAGTATTTTTGCATCAATGTTCATCAAAGATATTGGTCTGTAGTTTTCTTTCTTAGTTGTGTCTTTGTGAGGCTTGGGTACCAAGGTTATTGTGGCCTCATAAAAAGAGTTTGGCAATGAACCTTCTGTTTCTATCTTGTGGAACAGTTTGAGGAGTATTGGTATTAGGTCGTCTTTGAATGTGTGATAGAATTCTGTATTGAATCCAACTGTCCCTGCACTTTTTTTGGTTGGAAGGCTTTCAATGACTGCTTCTATTTCATTGGGGGTTATAGGTCTATTTAAGTTGTTTCTCTGTCCTTGATTAAATTTTGGTAAGTGATAGTTATCCAGAAACTTGTCCATTTCCTTTGAATTTTTAATTTTTGTGGAATACAGATTTTTAAAGTATGACCTGAATATTGTCTGGATCTCCTCTGTGTTTGTTGTTATGTCCCCCTTTTTGACTCTGATTTTGTTAATTTGCATGTTCTCTCTCTGCTTTTTCATTAATTTGAATGAAGGTTTGTCTGTCTTGTTGATTTTCTCAAAAAACCAACTCTTCATTGCATTGATTTTTTGTACTGTTTTCCTGGTTTCTATTTTGTTGATTTCAGTCCTCAAGTTGATTGTTTCCTGGCGTGTACTCCTCTGGGGTGATTTTGCTTCTTTTTGTTCTAAGGCCTTCAGTTGTGCTGTTAATTCTTTTATGTCTCTATCCTCTGTTTTCTTCATATGGGCACTTAGTGCAGTGAAGTTTTCTCATTGTACTGCTTTCAAGGTGTCCCATAAGTTCAGATGTGTTGTGTCTTCATTCTCGTTGAATATTAGATAGTACTTAAATTTTTCTTTATTTCTTCTTTGACCCAGGCATGGTGCAATTGCACATTTTTCATTTTCCATAAGTTTGCAGGTTTCTGCTATTTGTGTTGTTGTTTATTTCCAATTTTAAAGCATGGTTGTCTGATAAAGTACAGGGGGCTATTCCTATTCTCTTGTATCTGTTGACCTAGTTTGTGGTCGATTTTAGAGAAGGTTACATGTGGAACAGAGAAGAAGGTATATTCTTTTGTCTTTGGATGGAATGTTCTATTGATGTCTGTTAACCCCAGTTGAGACATAACTTCTATTATTTCTTTTGTCTCTTTGTTGAGTTTCTGATATGTGGTCCTGTCTAATGTTGCGAGTGGTGCATTGAAGTCTCCCACTATAAGAGTGTGAGGTTTTATATGAACTTTGAGTTTTAGTAGTGTTTCTTTGACGAATGTGGGTGCCTTTGTATTAGGGACATAGATGTTCAGAACTTAGACTTTGTGATGATGGATTTCTCCTGCGATGAATATGAAATGACCATCTTCATCTCTTTTGATTGATTTTGGTTTGAAGTCTAACTTGTTAGATATTAGGGTAGCCATGCCTGCTTGTTTCTTTGTTCCATTTGATTGGAAAATCTTTTCCCAACCATTTACCCTGAGGTAATGTCTATCTTTGAAGCTTAGATGTGTTTCTTGTATGCAGCTGAAGGATAGATTCTGTCTTCGTATCCATTCTGTTAGCATGTGTATTTTATAGGGGAGTTAAGACCATTAATATTGAGGGTGAGTAAGGGCCATTGATTGTTTATGCCTGTTTTATTTAGGTTTGTTTTTGGCAGTGGTATTGTGAATATATTAGTTCTGCTTTACCCTTGGTTTCTGGTGTAGTTGGATTATCTGTTGCCTACATTTTTGTGGGCTTAGTTACCTTCCTTGGGTTGGAGTTTTCCTTCTAATTCTTTCTGTATGGCTGGATTTATAGATAAATATTGGGAAAATCTTGTTTTGTCATTAAATATCTTGTTTTCTCCATGTACAATGATTGAGAGTTTTGCTGGATATAGTAGCCTAGGCTGGCATCCGTTTTCTCTTAATACTTGTAGAACATCTATCCAGGACCTTCTGGCCTTGAGGGCTTTCATGGAGAAGTCAGGTGTAATTTTGATAGGTCTGCCTTTATATGTTACCTGTCCTTTTTCCTTCACTGCTCTTAATATTCTTTTTTTATTCTGTATGCTAGATGTTTTGATTTTTATACCTTGAGGGGTCTTTTTTTTTTTTTTTTTTTTGATCCAGCCTATGCTTCTTGTACTTTCATGGGCATGTCCTTTTTCAGATTTGGAAAGTTTTCATTGATGATTTTGTTGAATATGTTTTCAGCACCTTTGAGATGGTCTCCCTCAACTTCCTCTATGCCTATTATTCTTAGGTTTGGCCTTTTCATGGTGTCCCAAATTTCCTGGATGTTTTCTGTTAAGTATTCATTGTATTTATGATTTCCTTTGGTCGATGAATCTATTTCTTCTAGTTTATCTTCTGTGCCTGAGATTCTCTCTTCGATCTCTTGAATTCTGTTGGTTATGCTTGTGTCTGTAGTTCCCGATTTTTTTGCCCAGTTTTTCTATTTCCAGCATTCCTTCGAATTGTGTTGCCTTTATTTTATCTATTTCAGTTTTCAAGTCTTGAACCATTTCTTTCACCTGCTTAATTGTTTTTTCTTGGCTTTCTGTACTTTCTTTGCTTTCCTTAAGGAATTTGTTCATTTCTTCCACTCTTTTGTTTTTTATTCCTCCATTTCTTTAAGGGATTTTCTCACATCTTCTTTGAGGGCCTCTATCATTTTTATGATGGTAATTCTTAAGTCGTTCCCTTCTGCTTCCTCTGCTTTGTTGTTTTCTTCCATTCTAGTTGGTGTAGATTACCTAGATTCTGGTGGTGTCATGCTTGTCTTTCTGTTGTTCGGTGTTTTATTGTATTGCTGTCTTCCCATAGCTTCGTCCAGTAGGTGTTGGTGGGGTCTCCCCCTCTCTCTATGGTACTTCCCCAGTGGGCTTATGTGGGTCAGAGATTCAACATCTTTAGCTCTGGGTGGTCAAGGCTCTCCGCAGACAGGGACCCAGTGTTTGGGTCAGGGCTAATGTTCCAGTAGAAGATGCCACTAGCCAATGGCTCTAGCCAATGGCTGGCAGAAGAGAACAAAGGATGAGCTGAAACTTGGGACGGTTTTGCAGGATAGTTTGATCTCACTGGAAACTGGGACTCTCCAGCTGAGGCCTCTTTCTTTAGCAGACCCCCTGCTTTGGGGTCAAGGATCTTGCTGGTGGGAACTCAGAGTGGACCCGCAGAGATAGGCGGATCTCTAGGAGTTGGCCTGGGACTCCAGCAGAGGACTGGAGGTGGGGTCAGAGACAAAGCAGGTGGAAATTATGGGTGGTCCTGCGTGGATTGTCAGGTCTCCGAGAAGTCTCCAAAGAGGGGTGGACTGTTGGCTCCACCCTCTGTCCCAGTGCTCAAACAGAGTGGTGGGACAGTGGGCAGGGTAGGGCACAGGGTAGGGGGGACAGGCTAGTGGTGGGGATGGGTGGGGGTGTATCAGAGCTCCAAGCATGCTCTCAATGGGAACAGGAGACAGGATCAGTGGGATCAGGAGTCAATAGCTTTCTATACACACAAAAAAGAAGACTAAGAGAGATCATGGGCTCCCTATTCACAATAACCTCAATCAAAGGAAAAGAATCTATGAGTAATAGTAACCAAGGACGTGGATTACATTTACAATAAAAACTTTAAATCCCTGGGAAGAGTGATAAAGATACTAGAAAACTGAAAAGAACAAAAACAAAATGAAAAATAAGACCAAAAATAAATGCTTATTGATTTTAGGCTTAATATGCAAATTAGCAACCTACAAACAGTTGTTTACAGGTTCAATATCATCTCAATTTTTGCCATCCCATTATTACAGAAATATCAAACAACGAAACAAGCCTGAGTACTCATAATTTTAGCCATTTAATATTTATCAAAGTTATCAAAACTACATACTAGGAAAAAAGAAAGCATCTTCAACATATGATACTGGTAATAGGGGGTGCCAACATTGGGAAGAATGAAATCAGATTTGTATAATAACACAACCTGAGGAATTGGTAAATGGAAGAACTCAAAAATTGTTAGGTAATTATTTTCAGAATACAATTTCATAATCCAAATAAATTTAAATATTAAATATAGCTCTTGAAATTTGATTAATAATCCTAAACTATGCAACAAAATAGATACGTTTTTGAGTATATACATAGGTATATTTTTTTAGTAACATTTACTTTTTTACAATGCAATTGACACATTTCTTATATCAAAGTAGTATGTAACCCACTGAATATACATGTAGTGAAACATGTAGCACACAAGCCATTATATCATAATGATAAAATCCTTTCCTCCTTAAGATTGAAATGGACAGAAGTTTGTCAAGTACATGCTTAATATATAAATTTCAAGCAGTAAGGTATTTTGGGGTTATGTGCAGTATAATTGGGGGAGGAAATGATTGAAGGACTGAAGAAAGTTTCTTATTAAAGACGATCAGGAAAGAAAATTTTATGATTTTCAAAGAAGTTTTGCATTTAATGAGTTGCAAGTGTATATCATTAAATGGATCGCCCTACTCATTTATAAGAAATTTCAAATCATGTCCATCAAAAAGGAAAAGCCTGAAGAACTCAGATATGGTTTATGCTAAAAATAATTCAACACTTGGCAAAGAAAAAAAGCAACCCACCTGAGTTATATTACAAATTTAATCTGTGAAAAGATATTTTATACAGTGAAAAATATTATCCTAAAAACTATACAGAAAGTTGAATTTAGCCACAAAGTGTCATAAAATGTTGCAGTGATCAGTAAGTCCTGGACTGATTTCCAGGACCATACAAAACACTCACAGAGGAAAACATGATATTAGAACTATATAGAAGAGTGTTTGGATATTAACTCCCTTGTATTCATCATCATATGCAATATAATACTCTTTCATTTCTGTGACTGTTACAAATTTAAATAGCACTTCGGTATCAACACTAATTTCTTTAATTAAGCAAAGATTGTCAAATATTTATGCATGAAACTATTGCAAAAGTAGGTGTAACAAAAAAATGTTAAAAAACAATGCTGCCTCCCTTCAAAAGCATCCTTCTGTATCCTCTCTTTCATTTTGGTTTCTCTATCTCTTGCATCAAAATTAAGTAACTACATAATTTTATATAGTGTTTAGCATTTAAGGAGGCTATTTTTCAGAATTTCACCATTTAAAAAAATGTAAGTATCTTTATAGCAAGTTTGTTAGGTCAAAACACATTTCCAAATTCACTAAATTCCTGTGCTGCAATGATTAATTGAAATTGCTGAGGTTCTATTGAGGTTCTATATGTGATTACATAGTCATGTAGGTACTTGTCCAAATATATGACTCAACGGTAGTATTACAGACTTTTGCTATCGAAAAATTATTATATTAGTGACAGTCATGTATTTATTGACTTTATGTCTAACTGGAAAAGTAGAAGGCTATTATATATATTAAAGAATAGTGGAAGAAACCATAGACCTTGACCATTCCCTTTTAAAACCATCATTTACTTCATATCTTTACCATTTAAGTTCAGCTCTCATAGACTGTGTCTGGCTGCAAAATGTCAATTTAACCTTCAAGCTTCGCAAATTTCATCTATATTAAACTACATCTCATAAGGATGGAATGTCACTGGGTATAAAAGCATTTTCAACATCTTTAGTTGTAACCATCTTTAAGTTTGGGGAAAAAAACACAATACCATATTATTGATACACTGAACATATAGAGCATAAATAAATTTTATTTATTCAGTGAATCATTTAAAATGGGTTTATAGTGAATCCAGCTTTTAATCTACGAAAGGGGAAAGCAAGTGATTTAAATGAAGCAGGGGAAAGAAGAACAAAGTTCACAGTAAATGATGCCTCTTCTCAGTCAGGTAAATGTCAGGCATCAGTTTCAGAACTGGGAAGTTAGGAAGTGAGTCACGTATGTGTAGTGGTCAATATGATGAATATTAAGAATATTAGACTCCTCTGGAAATTAATAAAATTATTCACCGCAGAAAAAAGCATTATTATATTGTGCACATGGGGCCTTAGGGTCATTTTCCTAGCCTGTCTGTGAAAGTGTAGCACTTCAAGTGACATTTTAGTCTCTAATTTTACAAAACATCTTTACAGCTTCAGTTTTTTTTTAAAGCTAAGTCAAGTATAATGTAAAGTTTGTTTAACTAAGAAAAAAAAGTGGAGAATGAAATTTGCTTTTTATGTTTTATTTCTTTCATATTAAGCCACCCAAAGGTTTTTATTGATCTGAACCCAAGGAACAATTTGATTGTCCTTAATACTGGAAATCATTGAAAAATAAAGAGAAATTACTAACCTTCAAATCATCGACAGCCAGAGCGTGGCTCCTGGAGGTAGTATGGATGACAAACCCTCAGGGTTAATAAATCGCACATATATAAATAGATACACAGGCTGGGCATTGGTGGCTCATGTCTTTAATCCCAGCACTTGGGAAGCAGAAGCAGGCATATGTCTTTGAGTCCAAGCCCAGAGAGATACACAAATGTGCCAGACATTAATAATTATGTTTCCAGAAATATGTTACATCACTCCTAATTTTTACAAATTACTAATATTTTACATAATTTTTAATCTAATACAAGGTTAGATTTTATCCTCTTTTTAATTTGTGGGGACAATCAGTATTCTGTCTTTTAATGTTATAATCAAGTTAAAGGAAAACAAAGTAAACTTGAAGTCCAGCATGCATTTTATATCCAGGCAGTGACCCAGAAAACTCAAACATTTATATAAAAAAATTCCCAAGTAATTATTTTCAATAGAAGTCATTATGCTTTTAAGGAAAACACAACTATAAAACAGAAATATTAGGAAAGTTGAACGTGATACTTTAGTTTTCTGTTTAACATAAAATTTAAAATAATTTTATTTGATGGTTCCATGTTTATTGTGTACAAATAATAGTGAACACAACTTCCAGGAAACAGCGTGTACTAGGAGATAACTGATATGCCTATTAGAATCCCAAGTTTTAAAAGGGGGTACTGTAAAATATTCACCACTTCACTTTGAAATCTGGATACAGTTATTTAAAATAAGTTTAATTCAGAGGCACAAATTATAGCAAAGTTCAGAGGGAATTTTCTCCTCTATTTTTGCTCAGCTCTGATAGCAAGTGAAATATGCAGGCAAACAGGAGCTTTGTGCAGAACTGGGAAATCAGTGTTAAACAGGAAATCCAGTGTGGTTTTTATACAGACAGTGCTGAAAATGGTCGGCTTATTGGGAGGAACTCTTTGAATCAATAGACTGATTCTAGATTTCCTACAAGCCCAAGGGAAGGAAAAGAGAGAATTATTCAAAATGAGGAGATTATATATACTTCCTACTGAAGAGATGGCCCAGTATTGATTTTTGAAAGCTAGTTGGTCCCAGAAAGTAGGGCACATTTTGAAGTTATTTTTAATAATATCCTGTCTGTCATGAATTTGAAATAAACAGTTCTAAAATATAGTTCAGGGATTTGAACAGTGCTGGCATGCCTCCTACTTATGACTTTAAATCATGACTATTATTCTTTTAACCTTTATATTTTAAGCCCTTCAGAGAAACACTTGTATTTACAAAGCAAATTCCATTTATGGAACAAGAAACAGTCCATAAATTGACATACTAACTATAAGCAGTGTTATGAGCTTACTCATTTTCCTTTGCATTTCTCTTTAGTGTTACAAACAAAATAATGATTTCTGCAATTACTAAAATAAAATTAAGTGATGTTTGATGGTATCTATCTGGAAAGTACTTGGTGGTAAAATTAACACTAACAACTGAGAAATTCATCAAACTGTTTAACTACGGGAGCACATCAGATGTTTTCTACATATGCCTATGGAGAATGACGATGGAGGGAGGGAGGAATGTAAAATGAAGGGAGGGAGTGAGAAAGAGATCTGGAGAGGCAGAAGCAGGAGAATTTAGAGCTAGAGACTCTTGAGTATTCCAGGGGTGGTCTCTGATGAAAGATGCCATTCTGTAAATATGTTTCTCAAACTGGTTAAGGAATAAAGCACTTTTGGCCAATACGAAAGCAAGATAGGCGGGACTAGGAGACAAGGAGGATTTGAGGAGTAGTAGTGAGGAGTCAAGGTGGAAGATGGAGAGAACAGAACCCTGGTGGCCTCTCTCTCCGGTATGATAAGATCACGTGGAAGTACTTAGATTAATAGAAATGGGTTAGTAATTAAGACAGAGCTAGCCGATAAGAAATTAGTACCTGTCCAACAGCATTATATCAAATACAGTGTCTCTGTTTGTTCATTGGGGCTGGCGCAATGGTGGGTCCAGGCCGGCAGGAAAAACCTTAAACATTACAGGTCTCTAACTGGATTTTCCTGTCAAAACAAAAACCATCAAAATAGCAAAACGTAACAGAATATATCTAATACCTTATCATCCTAGTACTATTTGGTCCTATGATGGTTTCCTAGTTATCTGTCTGGTGGCCATGAGCTCCTCCTTGTTCAGTACAGCTGTTTCTGTGGGTTTCTCCACCCTGTTCTTGACCATTTTGCTCTTTTCTCCTCTCTCTCTGCAACTAGATTCCAGCAGTTTGACTCAGTGTTCAGCTGTAGGTTTTTGACTCTGCTTCCTTTAGCTACTAGAAGAAGGCTGTATGATGGCATGTAGTCATCAATCTCAATATCAGGGAATGGCATTTAAGGTAGCCTCCCCACTATTGCTGAGATTGTTAGTTGGGGTTATCCTTGTAGGTCGCTAGACATTTCCCTGGTGCCAGATTTCTCTTTAAATCTATAATGTCTCCCTCTATTGTGGTATCTCTCTCTCTCTTTTTTTTTTTTTTTTTTTTTTTTGCTGTCCATTATTCTTTTCCTGACAGAATCTTCCTGCTCCCTCATGTTTTCTTCTCCCCTCCTCTTCTCCCTGTAGTAGGCACCATATGCTATGAGTAGTTCTCCTGCTGGTCGGTCCCCATAGCTGCACCACCCCAAATAACATACTAAGATTCTGTATTTGATATAATGCTCTTGGCCAGTTACTTGTTTCTTATCTGCTAGCTCTGTCTTAAATATTAACCCATTTCTATTAATCTAAGTACTTCCATGTGGTTTTATCTTACCTGAGAGAGGGGGCCAGCAGTACTGCTCTCTCCAGTCTCTCTATGTTGACTCCTCACTACTATTTCCTCTTTCCTCCTTGTCCCCTAGTCCCGCCTATCTTGCTTTCCTATTGGCCAAGAGTGCTTTATTCATTAACCAGTATGAGAAACATATTTACAAAATGACATCTCCCATCATCCCCCCCTTCTTTTTCTCCTAACTCCCTCTCCCCTCTCACTCTGCTTCCAGTTTTCCCAAGAGAGCTTGTCCTTTACTCCTTCTGTGGCAGAACATTTTTGTCTTACTTAGGGTCCTCCTTGTTTGCTAGCTTCTCATCCACAGCGGTGGAAGTGAAAACTTGTACAGCCATTTGGAGAACAGTATGGCAGCTCCTCAGGAAACTGGGAATACATCTACCACAAGATCCAGAAATTCCACTCTTAGGTCTATACCCAAAAGTTACATAGTTATACAAAAAGGACATCTGTTCAACTATGCTCATAGCAGTATTATTTGTAATAACCAGAACATTGAAGCAACATAGATGTCCCTCAACTGAAGAATGGATGAATCAAAATAATTCTTTTATAACCTGTTCATTGTCTCTGTGCATTTGCATGTCAGAGAAAACACAGAAATATTGAAAAAGTTATTTATTCATTTTACTGGTCCTTTCTAATAACTTATCGTTCATATTACATGTTCAGCAGAGAACATTCCTAGTATTCATATGATATGTGACTACAAAAATGTTTAAATACATAATTTTAATCTCCAGACTCTAAAATCCAAATTTGGATCACAGTTAATTCTGGAATAAGAACAGAAACTTAACTAAGATGTCCATACATAATAATGAGGCCAGTATTAGAATGATAGACTTCCAGATTGAAGATGTAAACATTTTCATCATAGACTATTATTCTAATATCACAAAACTGTGGTTTTCTGACCATGTATCTCTAAAACAATATAATAAGAGAAAAAGAGACGACTCTGTCTCTTTCCATATGTAAATAACTGAATGATAAATCTGATCTATACATTGAAACAATGTTCTTTGAAATCATTAACAAACTTCAAATAATTAACCAATGCAATACTTTTTCAAGGAAATCTTTTAAGACATTTATCCATTCTTTCAATGCTGCATTATTAATGTCATATATGGGATCACAGTGTTGAGAAAATGGGGTACCCACAAGAATGAAATTATATCTACTGTCCTGCACAAAAATCAACTCCAGAAAATGTTCAGAGCCCTACAAGACTGACCCCAACTAATAATTTGAGCAACAGTGGGAAGGCTACCATAAATGCCCTTCCATGATGATGAGATTGATGACCAACTTATCCACCATCATGGAGCCCTAATCTAGTAGCAGATGGAAACAGAAGCAGACACCCACAGCTAAACACTTAGCTGAACTGGAATCCAGATTCAGAGAGGGAGGACAAGACCAGGCTACAGAAACCCAAAGAGATAGCTGACCTAAACAAGGAGGAGCAAATGGGCCCCCAGACTGATAGCTGGGAATCCAGCATTGAACCAACTCAGAACCCCCTGAACATGGGTCTCAGTTAGAAGGCATGGACAGTCTAAGGGATCTCTGACAATGGAACCATGGTATATCCCTGATGCATGAAAGGAATTTTGGAGCACATCCCCCATGGAGGGAAAGTCCCTTAACCTAGAGGCTTGAGGGAGGGCCTAGTCCCTACTCCAAATGACTTGATAGGTTTTGTTGACCCCTCCTGGAAGGCATCACCCTCCCTGTGGAGTTGGGGGGGATATTGGATGGGAGAGTGGTTGGGAAACATGGACGGGAGGGAGGAAAGGAGGAGGGGCCAGGGAACTGGGATCTCTATGTAAAATAATAAAATAGTAATAAAATCGAGGTACACAAATGTATATTGGAATTCATACATCTAAATTTTTCCTGTATATCAATCTAAGTTCCCTGACCCTCTACTCCTCCTCTGTCCCCCTCCCAATCCCCATCCCATTGTCTTTCTGTTCCCCAGGGAGGGTGAGGTCTTCCATGGCAATCTTGAAAGTCTGTCATATCATTTGGAGCATGGGTCTAGGCCTACCCCCATGTGTCTAGGCTGAGTTTCTCTCTATGTAGAATGGGCTCCCAAAGTCCATTTGTATTCCAGGAATAAATACTGAACAACTACTAGACTGCCTAGGCCACCCAAATTACACCCACATCCATGTGGTCTATGTCAGTCCTATGCTGATTTACGAGCTATCAGTCTAGAGTCCATGAGCTCCCCATTGTTCAGGCCAGCTCTCTCTGTGCTTTTCTGCAGTCTGGTCTTGACCCCTTTGCTCATCACATCTCCCTCTCTTCAATGGATCCCAGTAGTTCTGCTCAGTGTTTAGCTGTGGGTGTCTTCTTTTGCTTCCATCAGCTACTGGATGAAGGCTCTAGAATGGCTTAGAAGGTAGTTATCAATCCCATTATCAGGGAAGAGCATTTAAGGCAGCCTCTCCATTATTGTTTAGATTGTTAGTTGGGGTCATTATTGTGTAAAAGAATATTTGCCAGCTTTACATATCACAGATGATTATTATCCAGAAAATATAAGAATGCAAAAATAAATATGAATAAAAATATCTTAACTCCTTCCAAAGAAAATTTAGTTCCAAATAAAGTTTAATTAAAGGACAATTTAATAATGGAATTCATATATTAGTATGGACTTCAATTTAATTCTAAACATTCATCTATAAACTCTCAAATAAAAGTTCTTCCCATACCCACATCAGAAGTTTCTTTTTACAGTAGATGATAGTCATACAGAGATACACATCACATCAGAGTACAAAGAGCAGCTAATCACAGGGTTTCCAGTTTCAATTTGCACATATACAATGCAACCCCTATACCTAACATCATTGAACATCACAGAGGAGGAGGCAAAAATATTATAAGGGTCAAAGTTTCAAGATACCTGCAGGAATATTATCTAGACATAATGGGAAGCCACACTTAAAAAAATCTTAACAAGTAGTTATCTAAGTACCACCGCATGTACCAGTTAACATGCAGACATGCAAGGTAGTAATTTCACAAGGCTCCACTCCTGAATGAGTAGTTTGTATAATCAATTGTGGCTGAGAGAGGAAGAATCATTTTTTTACTAGAATGAACCTCTTGTAAGGTATCATGTGACAAGCCCTATGTAATTCATGAACAAGTAACCCTAAATATGCTCAAGAGACTATATATGCAGATATGTAAAATAATAATTTTAGAAAAGGTCAAGAATTTGAGATGGAGTGAGGAAAGACAGTAAGGACTAGAGGAGAAAGGGGAATATGAAAAAGATGAAAATATAATACTTGTATATGAAATTTTAAAATATATTAAATAATAAACAAAGCAAAATATGAAACAAATGTACAAAAATAAATGAAAGATGAGATTGAACATGGGTTTGTAGTGTACCTGTTCTATATATTCATCTTCCATGTGTTATTTACTAACAAAAATAACATCTCTGTGGAACTTTAAAATGTAAGCTAAATAAGAGATAATGATTCAGAATAATGACAGAGAAATTGAAACAAAGTTTATGAAGCTTTCCACAAAAAAAAAGTGGTTAAAAAAATCACTGTCACCCACATAAAATTATCTTCCTTAGTAATTCCATTTCTGAAACCCTAGACCAGGGACACAAGTGCTCAGTAGACATACATGAAGACAAACGGATCATACACATACAATAAAAATAAGTAAAATAGTTTTAAAAAGTAACTGAAGGAAAAATCCCTAAAATGTTTTAAAAAGTATGTGAAGCTAAATGCAAAATGACCAGTCATATCTATTGTTAATCCCTTTAAATGTTAATATTATTCAGAGAAGAAAGTACAAAATGGGGACTATTTTATATTCATTTTATTTCCTCACAATAAAAAATATATTATTATATGTACATGCAGCATTTTCTTACTATGTGTTATTTTACGTATCATAGTCACATTTGAAATATTAAAAAATAGCAATTGATTTTCATTAATATTTTACTACAAGTTTTAGTGGTTGATATATGCATTTTATAAAAATGATGTTTAAAATGTGAACACAGTGGTAATGAAAGTGTGCTATATAAGTTAGCCTTTTTTCCTATGAAGAATTCATATTAAAATCCAGAAACCAGAAGCTTCTAATAAGATATTAAATTGGAGGCTGTCTCCTCATGACCCAATAAAGAAGAGTTGGTATAAAAGAACAGGATTCTGTGCAAAGAGAAAAGATCATAGGAAATGTTTACTTACTTATGGGAGAGCCAGAAACTGTGAGAGGATTTTGAATGCCAGTGGTGGAAACTACAATATAATCATTAATATTTTATTTTGTTCATATTCTTTTGTCAAAGCAGGTTACATAAATCAAATTCCAATATCATATTTTATGACACTAAAAGTTATAATGTACATCAAAATTCTATGAATGAATTATCTATTTACAGATGTAAAATATCCTGTAATACTTTCTACAATAATATTTTCTCTAGGAAAGATTCAGAAAGCATATGAAAGACTCTCTTTTTTCTCTCATGCATGTGTTTCTTATTCTGACTCTGAACTTCAATATTTATATACTCATCATGAATAAGTTAAAATTATATCACAGCATTATATGTAAGATATTATCTGTATTACTTATGGAGAAATCATAAAATTGAATATTCATATATTTGGATTTTGCCATCATTTTAATTTTTATATCTCATGTTTCATTTGAGACTCATTCAAACCAATCGGTCATAAATAATTTAGGTCAACGCCTGCCTGGGCTCTGACCCCCACTGCTGATCCTCTACCAGAGTTCCCAGCCCCTCCCAGAGATCTGCCTATCTCCGAGGGGCGACTCTCAGTCCCTGTGGCTAGATCCTTGTTCCCCATTGCCAGGCCTCCCCTTAAGAGGCCTCAGCTGGAGAGTGCCAGGCCCCAGCTAGATCTGCCTATCCTATCAGCACTGAAATATCCTGAATCTCAGTCTAGTTTTGAACCCCATCGCCTTTGACCCCCATCGTCAGGCCTCTGCTAGAGGTGAGTCTGGGACCAATTCCCATGGAATACCCAACACACACTTCCCTGGGAACTCCCTGGACTGGCCCCGTTTCTCGCTTCCCCTATGTTCTGTCCCCCACACCCACCTACATCCACCAAGAGCCTGCCCTCCCCATACCCGGTGCCCTACCCTGACCACTGTCCCACCACTCTGGTTGAGAAATGGGAGAGGGTGGACAACAATCCTGCCACCTTCAGGTAACTTCCTGGAGCTGTTCTGAGAATACTAGACCTGCCTATCCATTCGACACCACCTCAAATCCAAACCTGTTTGTTCTCTGACAGCCACTGCTGGTCCTCTACTGGAGTACCAGGCCCCCGTCAGAGATTTGCCTATCTCCTCAGGGCCATCCTAAGTCCTTGCAGATTGGATCCTTGATCTCCAACACCAGTTTTCTGCTAAAAAAGGCCTCAGCTGGAGAGTATCAGGCGCAGGCTAGATCCACCTATCTGTGCATGGAACATCCTGAGTTTGACACACATCACCAGTCTTATACTGGAGCCTGATCTTTGACCTCCATTACCTGAACAGAGACATCCTAGAGACCTTGGACCACCCAGAGCTACAGACATCAAAACTCTGACCCACCTAAGCCTACCTGGGGAGTACCATGAAGAGAGAGACCCCATCTATACCTACTGGAAGAAGCGATGGGAAGATGGCAATACAAGAAAACACCTAACAATAGGAAGATAAGCATAACACCACCAGAATCTAGGGACTCTACACCAAATAGATCTGAACACCCCAAAGCAGATGAAGCAGAAGAGAATGACTTAAAATTTATCATCATAAAATGATAGAGGCGTCTCAAAGACGATGTGAGAAAATCCCTTAAAAAAAATGGAAGAAAAAGAAACAAAACAAAAAAATTGGAAGAAATGAAAAAATGTCTTAAAGAAAGTACAGAAAGCCAAGAAAAAACAATTAAACAGATAAAGGAAATGGTTCAAGATTTGAAAATTGAATAGAGAAAATTAAGATATTACAAAACTGAAGGAATGCTAGAAATAGAAAGACTGGGGAAATGATCAGGAACTACAGACACAAGCATAACCAACAGAATACAGAGAAGGAAGAGTGAATCTCAAGCACAGAAGATAAACAAGAGGAAATAGATTCATCGACCAAAGAAAATCATAAATCCAACAAATCTGTAATATAAAACATCCGCGAAAAGGCCAAACATACGAATAATAGGCATAGAAGAAGGTGAAGAAGCCCAACTCAAAGGTGCAGAAAATATATTCAACAAAATAATTGAGGAAAACATTCCAAATTTGAAGAAAGACATGCCCATGAAATTACAAGAAGCATAATGAATACCAAACAGACTGGACCAAAGAAAAAAGACCCCTCAACACTTAAAAATCAAAACACATAACATACAGAAAAGGAAAGAATATTAAGAGCAGTAAAGGAAAAAGGACAGGCAACATAAAGGCAGACCTTTCAAAATTATACCTGACTACTCCACGGAAACCCACAAGGCTAAGAGAGTGTATATGAAGAGAGAACTCATCCTTCTGCTGCATACAAGAAACACATCTAAGCTTCAAAGATAGACATTACCTCATGGTTAAGAAATGGGAAAAGATCTTCCAATCAAATGGACCCAAGGAACAAGCAGATATGGCTAGTCTAATACCTGACAAGTTAGAATTCAAACAAAAATTAATCAAAAGAGATGAAGACAGTCATTTCGTATTCATCACTGGGAAAATCCATCCAGCACAAATTCTCAATTCTGAACATCTGTGCTCCAAATACAAAGACATCCACATTCATAAAAGAAATGCTATTAAAACTCAAAGTTCACATAAAACCTCACACAATTATAGTAGGAGACTTCAACACACCACTCTCATCACTAGACAGGACCACCAGTCACAAA
Source organism: Phodopus roborovskii (assembly GCF_943737965.1). Taxonomy (NCBI): domain Eukaryota; kingdom Metazoa; phylum Chordata; class Mammalia; order Rodentia; family Cricetidae; genus Phodopus; species Phodopus roborovskii. The sequence continues at coordinate 29,051,005 of NW_026126410.1, forward strand.
CTTAACAAAGAAACAAAAGAACTAACAGAAGTTATGTCATAGAAATCGATAGAACATTTTATCCAAACACAGAAGAATATACCTTCTTTTCTGTTCCACATCGAACCTTCTCTAAAATCGACCACATACTAGGTAACATAACAAACCTCAACAGATACAAAAAAAATTGGAATAGTCCCCTGTTTCTTACCAGACCAACATGCATTCAAATTGGAATTCAACAACAACACAAATTGCAGAAACCCTACAAACTTCATGGAAACTGAACAACGTGCAATTGCACCATACCTAGGTCAAAGAAGAAATAAAGAAATTCAGGACTTCCTAAAATTCAACGAGAATGAGGACACAACATACCCGAACTTATGGGACATCTTGACAGCAGTGTTACAAGGGAAGTTCATTTCACTAAGTGCCCATATAAAGTAAATATAGTCACATTAGAGCAATAACAGCACAACTGAAAGCCTAGAACAATGAGAAGCAAACACAACCTTGAGGAGTAGACACCGGGAACTAATCATTTTCAGGGCTGCAATCAATAAAAGAGACACCAGGAAAACAATAGAAAAAATCAATACAACGAAGAGTTGGTTTTTTTGAGAAAATCAACAAGAGATACAAACCTGTATCCAAACTAATGAAAAAGCAGAGAGTGATATTAAAATTAACAAAATCAGAAATGAAAAGGGGGACATAACAATGGACTAAGATGAAATTCGGACAATTTTCAGGTCATACTTTGAAAACCTGTACTCCACAAAATTTAAAAATTCAAAGGAAATGAACAAATTTCTGGGTAACTATCACTTACCAAAATTAAATCAAGAACAGAAAAACAACTTAAATAGACCTATAACCCCTAACAAAATAGAAGCAGTCATCAAAATGCTTCCAACCAAAAAAAGCCCAGAGCCAGATGGATTCAGTGCAGAACTCAACCAGAAATTCAAGGAAAAGCTAACACCAATATTCTTCAAAATGTTCCACACGATAGAAACAGAAGGTTCATTGCCAAACTCTTTTTACAAGGACACAATCACCTTGGTACCCAGGCAACACAAAGATACAACTAAGAAAGAAAACTACAGACCAATATCCCTGATGAACATTGATGAAAAAATACTCAATAAAATATTGGAAAACCAAATTCAAGAATACATCATATATCATTGACTACAATGAAGTAGGCTTCATCCATGGGTTCCAGGATTGGTTTAACATAAGAAAATCTATCAACCTGATCCACCATATAAACAAACTTAAAAAGAAAAACCAGATGATGATCTTCCTAGATAGTGAAAAAGCCTTCGAAAAAATTCAATACACTTTCATGATAAAAGTCTTGGAGAGATAAGGGATAACAGGAACTGTCTCAACATAATAAGAACAATATACAGTAAACCAACAGCCAACATGAAACAGAATGGAGAGAAGCTTAAGGTGATTCCTCTAAAATAAGGAACAAGACAAGGCAGCTCTCTTTTTCATAGCTCTTCAATATTGTACTTGAAGTTCTAGCTAAAGCCATAGGACAACAAAAAGAGATCAAGGGTATCCAAATTGGAAAGGAAGAAGTCAAAATTTCTCCATTTGCAGATGGTAGGATAGTTTACTAAATCGACTGAAGAAATTCTACCAAGGAACTAGTAGAGCTGATAAAGACCTTCAGCAAACAGGCAGGATACAAGATAAACTAAAAAAAAAAAAAAAAAAAAATCAGTAGGTCTAGATTATTCAGACAACAAAGGGGCTGAGAAAGAAATCAGAGACACATCACCCTTTACGATAGCCACAAACAACATAAAGTATTTTGAAGTAATGCTTACAAAACAAGTGAAAGAACTATATAAAAAGAATTTTGTGTCTTTAAAGAAAGAAATTAAAGAAGATACCAGAAAATGGAAAAAAATCTCCCTTGCTTTTGGATAGGTAGGATAAATATAGTAAAAATGGCAAATTTGCCAAAAGAAATCTATAGATTCAATTCAATGCCCATCAACCCCAGCATAATTGTTCACTGACATTGATAGGATAATAATCAGCTTTATATGGAAAAACAAAAGACCTGGATAGCCAAAACAATCTTTTACAATAAAAGAACTTTAGGAGACATCACCATCCTTGACTTTAAGCTCTACTACAGAGCTTCAGTCCTGAAAACAGACTGGTATTGGCACAAAAATAGACAAGTAGACCAATAGAATCAAACCAAAAATCCTGATATTAACCCAACAACCTACGAACACCTGACTTGATAAAATAACTAAAAGTATACAATGGGGGGAGGCACGCATCTTCAACAAAAGGTGCTGGCCCAGTTGGACGATGGTGTGTAGACTACAGGTAGCCCCATGTATATCACCATGCACAAAACTCAAGTCCAAATGGATCAAAGACCTGAACATAAGTCCAGCCACATTAAACCTCTTAGAAGAGAAAGTGGGAGGTACCCTTGAACAAATTGTTGCAGGAGACTACTTCCTTAACATAACTCCAGTAGCACAGACACTGAGATCAACAATTAATAAATGGGACCTCCTCAAAATTAAAAGCTTCTGTAAGGCAAAGGACACTGCTGACAAGACCAAATGGCATCCCACAGCCTTGGAAAATAGTTTCACCAATCCTACATCTAGCAAAAGGCTGTTCTCCAAAATATACAAAGAACTCAAGAAACTAGTCAACAAAACACCAAATAACCCTATTAAAAATGAGGTGCAGAACTGTAGAGAAAATTCTCAATAGAGGAACTACAATTAAGAAAGTACTCAACATCTTTAGCTATCAGGGAAATCCCAATCAAAACAACTTTGAAATACCATCTTACTCCTGCCAAAATGGTTAAAATTAGAAACACCAATGACAGCTTATTTTGCAGAGGATGTGGAGAAAGGGGAACCCTCTTTTTGGGTTTGGGAGTGCAAACTTGTACAGCCATTTTGGAGATCAGTATGGGGGGTTCCTCAGGAAAATAGGAATCAGTCTACCACAGGACCTGGAAATCCCCCTCTTAGGCATATACCAAAATGATCCACATCCATGCAAGGAAGACATCTGTTCAACTATGTTCATAGTAGCATTATTTGTAATAGCAAGAACCTGGAAATGCCTCTCCACTGAAGAATGGATAAAGAAAATGTGGCACATCTACACACTGGTATACTACACTGTGGGGGTGGGTGGGGGGAATGAAATCTTGAAATTCACAGTAAATCATCCTGAAGGAGGTAACTCATTCACAAAAAGAGGAACATGGTATGTACTCGCGAATATATGGATTTAGAGGTAGAACAAAGGATCACCAGCCTATCACACCACCAGAGGAACTAGAATACATGGTGGATTCTAAGAGATTCATATAAGGTCCCTCACAGAAGGGGGAAGGGACAAGTTCTCTAGAGCACATGGGGCATAGGGGTGCAGTGAGTAGAGATGGAACTAGTAGGAAGAGAAGGGGAGGCGAGTCAAGCACATGGGATTAGGAAGATTGAGTCGGGGAGGAATAGAAGACAGAATGAAGAGAGAGAGGGAGAGAGAGACAGAGAGAGTCAAAGTGAGTGAGAGAAAGAGAGAGATAAAAGACATGGGAGCCGTTATAGGATTGAAGAGAAAACTGAACCTAATAAAATGTTCAGATACCTACACGACTAACTCCAACTAACAATTTGAGCAACCGTGGAAAAGCTACCATAAATGCCCTTCCCTGATAATGAGATCAACGACTAACTTATCGACCATCATGGAGCCTTCATCTAGTACATGTTGGAAACAAAAGCAAACACCCACAACTATATTCTTACCCAAACTAGAATCTAGATGCAGAGAGAGAGGACAAGACCATGCTGCAGAAACACACAGAGACAGTGGACCTGAAAAAGGAGGATCTAATGGGCCCCCAGACTGATAGCTTGGAATCCAGCATGGGAATGACTCAAACCTCCTGAACATGGGTCTCAGCTAGAAGGCCTGAACAGTCTAAGGGACTTCAGACAGTGGAACCAGCAAGCATTCCTGGTGCACAAAATTACTTTGTGGGCACATCCTCCATGGAGGGATAATCCATAACATAGAGACAGGAGAGAAGTCCTAGTCCCTACTTCAAATATCTTGACAGATTTATATGACCCCTCCTGTATAGTATCACCGTACATGTGGAGTGTGTGTGTGGGGGGGGGCTGATGGTAGGGAGGGTGGTCAGGGTGCAAGTGTGGTGGAGGAGATGGAAAGAGGTAGGGAGGGAGGGAGGGATAGAGGAAGGGAAGAAGGGACAGTAAACTGGGATCGATATGTAATATATGTGTGTGTGTGTGTGTGTGTGTGTGTGTGTGAATAATGTTTAAAAAATAAGAAGAACTTTTAGTCTTATAAGAAAGCAATTAAAGAATATACCAGAGAATGCAAAGATCTACAGATTCAATGCAATCACCATCAAAATACTGGCACAAATCTTTATAGTCCTTGAAAAACTATACTCAGCTTAATATGGAAAAACAGAAGACCCAGGATAGCCAAAACAACACTGCACAATAAGGGAGCTTCCAGAGGCATCACCACCCCTGAAGTCAAGTTCTATTATGGTGCTATAGTCCTGAAAACAGCTTGGTATTGGTGGAAAAGTAGACAGGTAGACCAATGGAATCAAATTTAATACTATATTAGCCCACACAACTATAAACACCTGATTTTTGACAAAGAATCTGACATTATACAATAGAAAAAAAGAAAGCACCTTCAATACATTGCACTGGCATAACTGGATGCTGATGTGTAGAAGACCGCAGATAGATCAATATATATGGCTATACATAAAACTTAAGTCCAAATGGATCAAAGACCTCAACTAAAATCCAGCCACATTGAACCTCTTGGAAGAGACATTGGGAGGTACCCTTGAAGGAATTGGTACATTGAACATAATCCAGTATCACAGATACTGAGATCAACAAATAATAAATAGGACCTCCTGAAACTGAAAAGCTTCTGTAAGGCAAAGGACACAATCAACAAGGCAAAACAGCAGCCCACAGAATGGGAAAAGATATTCACCAACTCCATATTTGGCAAAGTACTGATCTCCAAAATATACAAGGAACTCAGGAAGCTAGTCACCAAAACTCCAAATAATCCAATTGTTTCCCACAGCTTCCTTGGAAAACAAAGTTCTACCCACTGTGGCTTAAACAGAAATAGCCTGTCTTTTCATATTTCCATTAGCAAAAAGTCTGTTATAAATGCCTCAACAGGGTAACAAACGTCTGATGTATCTCTTCTTGTAAATGGTCATTTTAGCACTATACCCTCATGTGGGCTTTCCTCTCTGAGTATCTTAGTCTAGTTCCCTTCTTGTTCTGAAAAGATAGCAAGCATTGGAAGTAGCTCTTTCTCTCACCTCATGAACTAAATGTTTGTGACTCCCTAATTTGTATTTTTTGAGACAATATCTTATCCATCTTCCTCTACCTCTAGAGTGTTATTACTACATGTGTGAGCCAACATGCCCAGCTTATGCAGTCCTGAGGATGAAAATCTAGGCTTCAATATTTTAAGCAAGCACTCTACCCAATGATATATCTCAACACTCAACAGATTAGGAGAGGATTATGTGTCTTTATGGATCTTTATTCTCTCTCTATTTCTTTTAGTCAGATTTTTCACTGTTGTAAACAATTGATCTTAAAGATAGAAAGGCTTATTCTGTTCTCCAGCTCAAAGGTTCATCATAGTGGAGAGGTTATAGTGTACTAGAACAACTCATAACAAGACCCTGGGGAATAGAGAAAAAAATTATTCCACTTTCCCCTCTTGCTCCAAAGGAAAGTACCAGCAATTGCCAGTGTGGGTCTTGTCTTCTTAGATAATTCCTTGGGAAAAAGTCATTAATAGAAGTGTGATGTACTCTTAAATTCTCAATCCAATTAAGTTAACTACTAGATAAATAGCACAGGAGATGTGATTTTGTAAATATGTTTTTATGCTGGTTAATAAATCACTGTGGACCAATAGGAAAGCAAGATAGGCCATACTAGGAGACAAGGAGGATTCGAGGAAGTAGTAGGGAGAGTTAACATGGAGAGATTAGAGAGAGCAGAACTGAAAGCTCCCTCTCTCCGGTAAGGTGAGACCACGTAGAAACACTTAGATTAATAGAAATGGGTTAATAATTAAGACAGAGCTAGCTGATAAGAAACTACTACCTGGCCAACAGCTTTATATCAAGTACAGAGTCTCTGTGTGTTAATTGGGGCTGGCACGACAGTGTGACAAGGCTGAGGAAAAACTACTTGCAACATTATGGAACAAAACATGGGGCAAAGAACTTCCATGTAAACTTGAGAAAAGGTTAAAAAGGATTTTAAAAACAAACAAGCAAACAAACGAACAAATAAAAAAAAAGAGAGACAAACAAGACTCCTTGGTAGCAGCGTTTTTCTCAGTTGGACTTTGTTTTGCTAGAAACAAGCAGATATTTGCTCAGCTCCTTTATGGGATATTTCCAGACTCAGCATAAACGGAAAGAAACCACAGGGCTTTCCAAGAGCTCTGCTAGCAATTCGTTGGTGTGTACTAGAGCGAGCAATTGAAGTGACCACATCTCCAAGCCGGCAGCTTGCTGCTGAATGGCAGTGAGCACAGTTCTCAGTTCTGGTGGTAAAAGTACCCTCCGCCATCTTGGAAAGATCATGGCTAATACAGCTATAGCTTTCATTTTAGCAATGTTGTTGTTACCAGTTAAAAGACTCATGGCTATAAAAAGATAAAGATTTACAGTAAAGACAGATTCAGATTAAGAAAAACCTATAAAGGTTTACAATGTGTTTTAAAATATTCATAGGCTTGGGAGAGAAAAAAGAATAAAAAGCTTTTAAAAAGACAGAGAGGAGCTGGGTGTGGTGGCCCACACCTTTAATCCCAGAACCCAGGAGACAGAGGGAAGCAGATCTCTGTGATTGCAAAGTAATCCTGGTATGCAGAATGAATTCCAGGACATACAAGAGTTACACAGTGAAACCCTGTCTCAAAAAATGAAAAAGAAAAAAGAAAAAAAAAAAAAAACAGAGTAATAAAAAAGCCATGTAAAAATGGAGAAAATCTGGATACTCTACAGTTTTATATTGTCTTTGTATCTTTTGACTGCTGAGGAAATAACAACTGTTAAAACAAATACTGCTGTATCAATCCAATTTATGTATTTTAAAAATGTTTTGACTTCAAAATTTAAGTTTAAGGACAAGTTACTGGGGTAAAGGATTTCTATTTTTGCTTCCACAGAATATGAAAAGCCGTGGATTCCATCTAGACTAATGTGGTTTGATCAAGCCCCCTGAAACAGAGTAATGGGTGATCCAACATTTAAAAGAGTTGGGACATAGCCTCAGTCTTGCAGACTATAGCCAAGATATCTGCATCTGCTTAGAATCCCCATGACAGTGTTCCGCTACCAGCAGGAAGCAGTTTGGAAAGAACAACACCAAAATTCCAAAATATTGTTTATAAATGTTTGTTTTCATTTAAATGGGGTTGGTTATAACTGGTTAATGATAATGATATGGCCAATATCTATAAAGGTAAAAAAAATGGGATTATAGTATAGATATGAATACATTTTTTGGAATGGATTTTTATTTATTGATACAAATTTAAGTTCAATTTTGTCATATGCATATCTCTCCTCTTCTTTAGGTATTATGTTTATATAGCACATTTAAAAATGTATAACAGTGCAGATTATTAATCATTACCTATAATAGTCAAACCTTATAGTTGTTACTTAGGATTTCTAGATATACAAAGATGTATTTGAGATAAATAGGCATTATTTATAACTTTCAAAGACCTACAAAATATGGCATTTAAAATGCTTTGGGTTTTCTTAAGAGTGAGGCACAACTGCTCTTGGCAACACCACCTGCGTCAGAAGGAAGATGGACATCAAAGAAATGCATTATAAATATAAATATAAATATAAATATAAATATAAATATAAAATATGATAACCCTAGCCATTTAGACAAGATCCTGCTCTTGTCTGGACTGCTTGACTTTGTGCTATATCAACTGGACATGCAGGACCCACAGAAAAGTGACTGATGATACAAGATGGACATTGCTACAGCGTTCCTGCTTCATGGAAGAGTCTGCAAGACAGTCGGCGGGACACAGAGAAAAGTGACTACAAACTGCCAGTACAAGAAGACAGTTTAAGGTTTCCTGCTTTGCTGAAGAGTCTGCCAGACACACTATGGCCTATGGGCTGAAGATGGAAGATTACAGAAGAACTTCGGGTGACTGACCAGGCAGTGAGTTGTCTCTGTCATTTCTAGAGTTTATATATTATCCTTCTGTGGTTTTGAAGGAGTTGAAGACAAGTAGTTATGGTATAGTTTTCCTTAGTTGGGGTTAAAGATAAGTTACATATAGGACTTTAGACTCACTAAGATAGAAGAGATGATGGAATATTGTCTTAAATCTTATTAAATGTTAATGAACTAAATATTGTTAACTGTGATTCTTATTTGATAACTGTTGTGTGATATATTTTGCTAGGTTAAGGTTAAAACCCTCCTTTTTATTTAAACAGAAAAGTATAGATGATGGGAGATGTCATTCTGTAAATATGTTTCTCATATTGATTCATGAATAAAGATAGGCCAGACTAGGAGGTAAGGAGGATTAGAGGAAGTAGTAAGGAAGAGTCAGCATGTAGAGATTGGAGAGAGCAGAACCACTGGCCCCATCTTGGCCCTGTCTCTCTGGTAAGATGAGACCACGTGGAAACACTTAGATTAATAAAAATAGGTTAGTAATTAAGACAGAGCTAGCCGATAAAAAAACTAGTACCTGGACAACAGCATTAAATCAAATACAGAGTCTCTGTGTGTTAATTGGGACTAGCATGTCAATGTGACCAGGCTGGGGAAAAACTACTCGCAACACATCCCCTTCTCCAAGTAGTAATAAATCAAAACCAGCTAGATCCAAACCAGGAAATGAATGTTCTGTGGACACTAGTTAAATGGTGTCTTGATATACTACTCCCAGGCTTCGAAGTCATGAAAATAAGTTATGGTAATTAAAGCTATACATTTTATGATATTTCTGTAACAACAGATCAAGTGGTTAGATACACCTCATTTGGATTATTTATTTGTTAAAATAACTAGTCTTTGAATACAGTTACATTCTGAAATGCTGGAGGTTAAGATTGTAACACATGGTTTTCAGGGTGACACAATTCAGACTCTAATAGTTACCGTTGAGGAAATGAGATTTATTAACATAAAACATAACTAGTAAAATTAGTTAAGCCAACAATTTTATCAAACTTGTGGTAGTTCTAGAAATTAAGAACATCAACAAAAGAAAACATGAGTTTAACTCTGTTAGTATAAGATGATACCAATAAACAAGTGTATGACATTAGGAATATTGACAAGTATACAGAGGAAAGTGTATTGTCAAAGAGAATAGAAAAGACCAGAGGCAAGTATGATAGTCATATATTAAATATTTTTACCAAAGAAGGCCTTTATTAAGAAGGGATGTTGGCCTAATATTCAATGATATTATGATACTAATAGCAGGGGATGTTTATCATGCATACCAATTTAACAACTTTCATTACATTTGCATAGTAGATGTAGGACTCAGCACTTTATATCATTTCTTACCTAATGAGAATAGGGACTGACATTGTTATCTTTGATAAATAAAAAAATTAAAATTAAAAAAATGAGAAAATAAATAATTTATGTTCAACTCTATTAAATTGTTACCTAAAGTCTGCTTTCTTATTCACTGTAACTATTGTTTTCATTGTCTTTGAAATTTACAAGAAGACTATTTTTAAAAAAATGGTTTATGATTTAATATTAAACTACCCAAAACTTCTCACTAATGTAAAAATTCTTTTCAAATTATGGATAGTATTCTTCTGCCAGCCCTTGGCTAAAGAAACAAACTGAGTATCAGCCCGGCCTTTGTCTTCTTCAACCAGCCCTTGGCTAGAGGTGAGTCTGGGCCCAATTCAGGTAGCCTCTCCCCTACACCCTCCTCCAGGAATTTCCTGGGTTGACCCCGGATCCCACTGCTCCTATATCCTGTCCCCATTGAGAGTGCTCTTAGAGCTCTGATACACACCCACTAACCCCCACCCTGAGCCTGCCCTCCCCCTACTCTGTGCCATAACCTGCCCACTGTCTCGCTGCTCTGGTTGAGCACTGGGACAGTGGGTGGGGACAACAGTATGCACAAATTCGGGTAAATTCTTGGAACTGCTCTGAACACAGGAGACCTGCCTATCCACGCTGGACCACCCGTAATTTCCTCCTGCTTGGTCTTCTACCCCCCCCCCCCACCGATCCTCTACTGGAGTCCCCGCCCCTCTCAGAAATCAGCCTATCTTTGCAAGACAACTCTGAGTTCCTGACTGCAGGACCCTTGACCCCCATAGCAGGGTCTCTGCTAAAGACGCCTCAGCTAGAAAGTACCAGGCCCAGGCTAGATCTTCTACTGGAGCCTGATAACTGACCCCATCCCTGGGCTCCTGCCTGTGGAGAGACTTCCCAGAGAGCTTGGACTACCCAGAGCTACAGATATCGAACCTCTGACTCACTTAAGCCCACTGGGGAAGTACCATAGAGAGAGGGAGAGACCCCAACAACATCTACTTGAGGAAGCTATGAGAAGACAGCAATACAAAAAAACACCTAACAACAGAAAGACAAGCATGACACCAACAGAATCTAGGGAATATACACCAACTAGAATGGAAGACAACAACAAAGCAGATGAAGCAGAAGGGCACGAGTACAACTTTGAGATTCCATCTTACTCCTGCCAGAATGGCTAAAATTAGAAACACCAATGATGACTCATGTTGGAGGGGATGTGGAGAAAGGGGAACACTCTTCCACTGCTGGTGGGAGTGCAAACTCATACAGCCATTTTTGAGATCATTTTGGAGTTCCTCAGGAAAATGGGAATTAGTTTACCACAGGACCCGGCAATCCCCCTCTTAGGCATATACCCAAAGGATTCACACCCATGCAACAAAGACATCTGTTAAACTATGTCCATAGCAGCACTATTTGTAACAGCAAGAACCTAGATGCCCCTCAATTGAAGAATGGTTAATGGAGATGTGGCACATCTACACAATGGAATACTACTCTGCAGAGAAATATAATGGTATCTTGAAATTCGCAGGCAAGTGGATGGCACGTGAAGAAACCATCCTAAATGAGGTAACCCAGTCACAAAAAGAGGAACACAGTGTGTATTCACTCATATATGGATTTTAGACCCATATCAAAGGATCATCAGCCTATAATTCACATCACCAGAGGAACTAGGATACAAGGTGTATTCTAGGAGAGTCATACAAAGTCCCTCACAGAATCAGCCGGGAAGGGACAAGTCCCCCAGAGCTCAGGGGAAGTGGGGGGAGGCAGCGAATGGAGAGAAAAGTAGGAGAAAAACAAGGGGGAGGTAAGGAAAACATGTGTGACCAGGAATATTGAGCCTGGTTAGGAATAGAAGACAGGAAAGAGAGAGAGAGAGAGAGAGAGAGAGAGAGAGAGAGAGAGAGAGAGAACACAAAAGAGGGAGCCAATATTGGTTTGAAGATAAAATTGAACACAAAGAAAGTTCTAGAGAACTACAAGACTGCTGCCAACTAACAATTTGAGCTCCCATGAAAGGCTACCACAAATGCCCTTCCCTGAGAGTGAGATCAACAACTAACTTATCCATGGAGCCCTCAACTAATGCCTTCTGGAAACAGGAGCAAACACCCATACATAAACACTAAGTCGAAGTAGAACTCAGATGCAGATGGAGAGGACAAGACCAGATGGCAAAAACACATAGAGACAGCTGACCTGAATAAGCAGGAGCTAACAGGCCACCAGACTGAGAGCTGGGAGGCCAGCATGGGACTCACTCAGGCCCTCCTGAATATGGGTCTCAGCCAGAAGGACTGAGAAATCTAAGGGACCTCAGACAGTGGAACCAGGATGTATCCCTGTTTCACAAAAGGACCTTGCAAACACATCCCCCAAGGAGGGATACTGTCTTAACCTAGAGACAGGAGAGAAGTCCTAGTGCCTACTTCAAATGACCGGTCAGATCTACATGACCCCAGCTGGTTGGCATTCCCCTACATATGGAAATGGTGTGGGGGGGATGGTAGGGGAGGGTGGTTAGAATGCATGTGAGAGGGGAGAAAGGATAAAAGGGAGGGAAGGAGTGTGGGAGGGAGGGAGAGGGAACGGGGATCGACATGTAAAATATTAAATTAAATTAAAACAAACGCATTTACTCCAAACTTTAAGTTGAAGGACAAGTTACTGGGGAAAAGGATTTCTATTTTTGTTTCCACAGAAAATGAAAAGATGTGGATTCCTTCCAGACTAATGTGGTTTGATCAAGACAAACTGCCTGAAACAAGAGTAAGAGGTGATTCTACATTCAAAACAGCTGGACAAAGCAGCCTGACAGACTACAGCCAGGATTTCTGCATCTTCTTAGAATCCCCCATGACAGCGTCCCTTACCAGCAAGAACTAATTTGGAAAGAACAAAGCCAAAATTTCCCAATATTGTCTATAAATATTTGTTTTCATTTAAATAGACTTGGTTATATAAAATAAATTAAAAAAACTTACCATCATAAAGACAATAGAGGCCCTCAAAGAAGATATGAGAAAATCCCTTAAAAAATGGGAAGAAAAAACAAACAAAAAGGTAGAAGAAATGAACAAATTTCTTAAGGAAAATAAAGAAAGTAAAGAAAGCCAAGAAAAACCAATTAAGCAGGTGAAGGAAACGATTCAAGACTTGAAAACTGAAATAGAGAAAATAAAGGCAACACAAACTGCAGGAATGCTGGAAATAGAAAAACTGGGCAAAAGATTGGGAACTACAGATGCAAGCATAAGTAACAGATTTCAAGAGATGGAAGAGGGAATCTCAGGCACGGAAGATAAACTAGAGGAAATAGATTAATCAACCAAAGAAAATCATAAATCCAACAAATTCTTAACACAAAACATACAGGAAATGTATGAAAAGGCTGTGAAAAGGCCAAACCTAATAATAATAGGCATAGAGGAAGGTGAGGAAGCCCACCTCAAAGGTGCTAAACATATATTCAACAAAATTATCAAGGAAAACTTTCCCAATCTGAAGAAGGGCATGCCCATGAAAGTACAAAGAAGCATACCAAACACCAAATAGGCTGGACCAAAGAAAAAAGACTCTTCGACATATAATAAACAAAACACCTAGCATACAGAATAAAGAAAAATTATTAAGAGCAGCAAAGAAAAAGGACAGGTTACATATAAAGGCAGACCTATCAAAATTACACATGAATTATCCATGGAATTGTTCAAGGCCAGAAGATCCTGGATAGATGTTCTACAAGTACTAAGAGACCACGGATGCCAGCCCAGCCTACTATACCCAGCAAAACTCTCAATCACTATAGATGGAGAAAACAATATATTTAATGACAAAATGAGATTTTCCCAATAAGTATCTACAAATCCAGCTCTACAAAAAGTATTGGAAGGAAAACTCCAACCCAAGGAAGGTAACTATGCCCACAAAATGTAGGCAACAGATACTCTAACTACACCAGAAACCAAGGATAAAGCAGGACAAATATATTCACAATACCATTGCCAAAAACAAAAGTAAAACAAGCATCAACAATTAATGGTCCTTACACACCCTGAACATTAATGGTCTTAACTCACCTATAAAAAGACACAGGCTACCAGAATGGATATGAAGACAGAATCCATCCTTCTGCTGCATACAAGAAACACATCTAAGCTTCAAAGATAGATATTACCTCAGGGTAAATGGTTGAGAAAAGCTCTTCCTTTTACAAATGGAACCAAGAAGCAAGCAGGCGTCGCTATCCTAATATCTAACAGGTTAGACTTCAAACCAAAATTAATCAAAAGAGATGAAGAAAGACATATTATATTCATCACAGGAGAAATCCATCAACACAACGTCTCAGTTCTGAACATCTATGCCCCAAATACAAAGGTACCCACATTCGTAAAAGAAACACTACTAAAACTCAAAGCTTACATAAAACCTCACAGGTATAATGGGAATTGTCAATGTATCACTTTCAACACTAGACAGGACCATCAATCTGAAACTCAAGAACGGAACAAAAGAACTAACAGAAGTTATATCTCAACTAGGTTGAACAGACATCAATAGAATATGCCATACAAACACAAAAGAATATAACTTCTTCTCTGCTCTGCATGGAATCTTCTTGAAAATCGACCGCATACTAGGTGGCATAACAAACCTCAACACATTCAAGAGAATTGGAATAGTCCCCTGTATCTTATCAGACCACCATGCTTTAAATTTGGAATTCAACAACACAAAATGCAGAAAACATGCAAACTCATTGAAACTGAACAATGTGCATTTCACCAAACCTGGGTCAAAGAAGAAATACAGAAAGAAATTAATGGTTTTATAATATTCAGCAGGAATGAGGACAAAACATATCTGAACTTAGGGGACACCTTGAAAACAGTGCTACCAGGGAAGTTCATTGCACTAAGTGCATACATGAAGAAAATAGAGGATAGTCACATAAGAGAATTAACAGCAAAACTGAAGGCATTAGAACAAAAAGAAGCAAACTCACCCAAGAGGAGTAGATGCCAGAAAATAATCAACTTGAGGGCTGAAATCAAAAAAATAGAAATCAGGAAAACAATACAAAAAAATCAATGCAATGAAGAGATGGATTTTTGAGAAAATCAACAAGAAAGACAACCCTTTATGCAAAAAAAATGAAAAATCAGAGTGAGAACATGCAAATAACAAAATCAGAAACGAAAAGGGGAACATAAAAACAAACACAGAGGAAATCCAGACAATTTTCAGGTCATAATTTGAAAACCTGTATTCTACAAAAATTGAAAACTCGAAGGAAATGGACAAAATTCTGGATAACTATCACTTACCAAAATTAAATCAAGAACAGACAAACAACCTAAATAGACCTATAACCCACAATGAAATAGAAGCAGTCATCGAAAGCCTTCCAAACAAAAATAGTCGAGGGCCAGATGGATTCAGTGAAGAATTCTACCAGACATTCAAGGAAGAACTAATACCACTACTCCTCAAACTGTTCCACAAAATAGAAACAGAAGGTTCATTGCCAAACTCTTTCTATGAGGCCACAATATCCTGTGTACCGAAGCCTCACAAAGACACAACTAAGAAAGAATGCTACAGACCAATATCCCTGATGAACATCGATTCAAAAATACTCAGTAAAATACTGGCAAACCTAATTCAAGAATACATCAGAGAAATCATTCACCATGACCAAGTAGGCATCATCCCTGGAATGCAGTGATGGTTTAACAAACGAAAATCTATCAATGAGATCCACCATTTAAACAAACTGAAAAAGAAAAACCATATGATTATCTCTCTAGATGCTGAAAAAGCCTTCGACAAAATTCAACACCCTTTCATGATAAAGGTCTTGGAGAGGTCAGGGATAACAAGAACATACTAATAAGAACTAACATAATAAGAGCAATGTATACAAACCAACTGACAACATCAAACTTAATGGAGAGAAACTTGAGCCAATTCCTCTAAAATCAGGAACAAGTCAAGGCTGCCATCTCTCTCCATATTTCTTCAATATCGTACGTGAAATTCTGTCTAAAGCTATAAGGTAACAAAAGTAGATCATGGGTATCCAAATTAGAAAGGAAGAAGTCAAACTGTCTCTATTTCCAGATGATATGATAGTTTCTATAAGCGACCCAATACACTCTACCAGGAACTCCTACAGCTGAATTACACCTTCAGCAAACTAGTAGGATAAAGGATAAAATCAAAAATATCAGTAGCCCTAGTTTTTTCAGATGACAAAGAGGCAGAGAAAGAAATCAGAGAAACATCACCCTTTACAAAAGCCACAAGCAACATAAAATATCTTGGTGTAACACTTACCAAGGAAGTAAAAGACCTATATAATAAGAACTTTGTGGCTCTAAAGAAAGAAATTAAAGAAGATACCAGAAAATGGAAAGATATCCCATGCTCTTGGATAGCTAGGATAAACATAGTAAAAATGGCAATCTTGCCAAAAGCAATCTACAGATTCAATGCAATCCCCATTAAAATCCTATCACAAATCTTCACTGACCTTGAAAGGATAATAATCAACTTTATATGGAAAAACAAAAGACCCAGGATAGCCAAAACAACCCTATACAATAAAAGAACTTCAGGAGGTATCACCATTCCTGACTTTAAGCTCTACTACAGAGCTATAGTTCTGAAAACAGCCTGGTATTGACATAAAAATAGACAGGTAGACCAATGGAATTGAATTGAAAATCCTGATATTAACCCACACACCTATGAACAACTTTTTTTCGCCAAAACAGCTAAAAGAATACAATGGGATGAGAACAGCATCTTCAAAAAATGATGCTGGCACAATTGGATGAGGCTGTGTAGAGGACTGCAGATAGACCCATGTCTGATGCCATGCACAAAACTTACATACAAATGGATCAAAACCTGAACATCAATCCAGCCACACTGAACCTCTTAGAGAAAAGAGAAAGTAGGACGTACCCATGAATAAATTGGTATAGGATTCTGCTTCCTGAACATAAATCCAGGGGCACCTCTTCAAACGTATAAGCTTCTGTAAGGGAAAGCACACAATGGGCAAGATCAAAGGCAGCCCACAGACTTGAACAGATTTTCACCAATCCTACAGTCGCCAAAGGGATAATCTCCAAAATATACAAAGAACACAAGAAACTAGTCAAAAAAAAAAAAAAAAAAAAAAAAAAAACACCAAATAACCCTATTAAAAATGGGGTTCAGAATTGAAGAAAGAATTCTCAATAGAGGACATCAAAAGCCTGAAAGACACTTAAGAATGTGCTCAACATCCTTAGCTATCAGGGAAATGCAAATCAAAACAACTTTGAGATACCATCTTACTCCTTCCAGAATGGCTACAATTAGAAACACCAATGACAACTCATGCTGGAGAGGATGTGGAGAAAGGGGAACAGTCCTCCACTGCTAGTAGGAGTGCAAACTGGTACAGCCATTTTGGGGATCAGTTGGTGGTACATCAGGAAAATGGGAATTAGTTTACCACAGGACCCAGCAATCCCCCTCTTATGCTCTCTTATGCATATACCCAAATGATCCACATCCTTGCAACAAAGACATCTGTTCAACTATGTTCATAGCAGCATTACTTGTAATAGCAAGAACCTGGAAGCAACCTAGATGCCCCTCAAGTGAAGAGTGGATAAAGAAGATGTGGCACATCTACACAATGGCATAGTACTCTGCAGATAAAAAATAATGGAATCTTGAAATTCACAGGCAAGTGGATGGTACTTGAAGAAGCCATCCTAAATGAGGTAACCCAGTCACAAAAAAGAGGAACATAGTATGTACTCGCTCATATATGGATTTTAGACCTAGAGCAAATTATCACCAGCCTATAATTCACACCAGCAGAGGAACTAGGATACAAGGTGTATTCTAAGAGATTCATATAAAATCCCTCACAGAAGCAGGAAGGGAAAAGTCCCCCAGAACACTGGGGAAGTGGGGGGGGCAGTGAATGGAGAGAGAAGTAGGAGAAAGAGAGGGGGAGGAGAGGAAAACACGTGCGATTAGTGTGATTAGGAAGATTGAATCAGGGTAGGAATAGAAGACAGGAGAGAGGGAGAGATAGAGAGAGACAGAGAGATAGAGAGATACAAAGAGAGAGAGAGAGATAGAGGGAACTTCAAAGAGGGAGCCAATATTTGTTTGAAGAGAAAACTGAACACAAAGAAAGATCTAGAAACCTACAAGGCTGTCGCCAGCTAATAATTTGAGCATCCATGGAAAGGCTACAATAAATGCTTTTGCAGATAGTGAGATCAAAAACTAACTTATCCATGGAGCCCTCATCTATAATCTGTTAGAAACAGAAGCAAATACCCATACCTGAACACTGAATCTAACTAGAACCCAGTTGCAGATGGAGAGAAGAAGACCAGGTTGCAGAAACACATAGAGACAGCTGACCTGAACAAGCAGGAGCTAACTGGCCCCTAGACTTATAGCTGGGGATCCAGCATGGGACTGACTCAGGCCCAGCTGAATATGGGTCTCAGCCAGAAGGACTGAGCAGTCTAAGGGACCTCAGACAGTGGAACCAGGATGTATCCCTGTTTCACAAAAGGACCTTGCAAACACATCCCCCATGCAGGGATACTGTCTTAACCTAGTGACAGGAGAGAAGTCCTAGTGCCTACTTCAAATGACCGGTCAGATCTACATGACCCCACCTCAATGGCATTGCCCTACCTACATGTGGAATTGGGGTGGGGCAGATGGGAGGTGAGGGTGGTCAGGGTACATGTGAGGGGGCAGAGAGGGTCAAAGGGAGGGAGGGAGGAAGGGAGAGAGTGGGTACTGGTATCAACATGTAAAACTATAAATTAAATAAAAAAGAATAAAAGAAAAATTCTGGATATTAATTATTGAGTAAGAAATTGCTTTATCTCTTTGAATGTATATATATTTACACATATCTTCATATGATGTATATTTTATCATGATATACACATATCTCCATATTATATATCATACTAATTACATAATAGAGTATTGCTAGATTCTTACCTTTACTTCTGCATTCAATTTGTTACAAAATATTTTCCTTTTGTTCAGATCATCAAAAGAAAATGCAAGGCATGATTTATAAATTTAAAATAACTTCTTAAATAATTGTGAATATTCATCTTACTACTAATTTGGAATGGAAAAGACAATGTAAATGAACTTCCTGCATTTTGCAATGGGAAATGAATGTCTATTTGTATTAAAATTATTTTCATATACATGCATAATTCTGTAATTAGGAAAATTTTGATTCATTGATTTTAGAATGCATATGAATTTTTGTCATGTTCTAAAACACTCTGTTAATAAATAAAAATATATCATTTACATCTAGTTACAAAAATATAAAATTAGAGAGGATTACTTAATAAAAGATACCAGCTTACAATTTTCAAATATTGTTTTATTTAAAATATGTATGTTAAAATTTGTAAGAAGAGGTGTCAAATAAGAAAATGATCTAATCTCATTTTTTCTAAAACATCCATTTTCAGTTTAAAAAAAAATGCTTAAAAATTCTAAAGTAAATTTTTTAATAAAATAAAACTAGTCCAGTCTTGAAAATATACAGGGAATCTGCACCCAAGAAATCTCAAGAAATCTCAACAATATATCTTTCCTTATAGGCCTGCATAATGACTTCGCCAGTGGACTTGCCACAACAAATAAGGGAATTCTCATAAAGCGTCAACCCTACCTTAATACATAAGGTTAATTAATGGCCTCTAAGAGAAGGAAAAGCACTGTTCTGTTTTAAAAAGGCACTGATGGGATTTCCAAATCCAAGTGATCAGCCATAAACACATACATATGGACAGCAGTAAATGAACTCCACTCCGCAGCATTTGTTTGCATATAAACAGGGAGATAGAGGAAAAGGGAAAAGAGAGACATACATACATAAACACACAACACACACACACACACAAGAGAGAGAGAGAGAGAGAGAGAGAGAGAAAGAGAGAAAGAGAAAGATTGAGACGAAATCATAAACTCATGAAAAGTTGTTTGTGGATTGGAAATAATGTAATACATATGTACAAGACAATAAAAACATGTTTTAAATATTTTTAAATAATGATATTGTGACTCAAGGAAAATTTCATCCTTGCTCTTTCCTAGGCACAAACAAAAACTGGTATATGAAAATACTTACTCTTTTGACAATAATAAAATTAGAGGTTTGATAGTAGTTAAAATTAAAATAAGCTACTAAAAGTACCTCATGAATTCAAGAAGTACATTGAATTAGTTTCCAGAAATTATTTAACTCTATTTAACTCTCCATTCAGGTACTACTTCAATATATCCTAGGAGACACAGGAATCACATAATTAGTCAGAATAAATCATACCACACAACTCTATAAATCAAGTAAGCAATTATATCATTATGTGAGGTTGCTTTTAAATCCTTCACTCTGCAATTAAGAGAGAATATGTCATTAGCAAGTGTTATTATGAATACATTTTTGACATGGGCCTCACTGAAAGAATTCTACCTCACAATTTGAGAATTCATGTTTTATAGAATAATTGCCACTCTTAATTTTTTTAAATTTGTTTCATTTACTAGAACCTTAGTCACTTTGTAAACTAGTTTTAATTTTCAATGACATCTTCATATGTAAATGAATATAAATGAAGAAAAATAAAAGTCTACCATACCCCATAAAGGAAATTTGAAAACACTACATTTTATATTACAAATGCTAAATTCCTTGATAATTTTTCAGTTGTTTAGGTAGACATTAAGTTATATATTGACTATGTCAAGTGTGACTCATTTATACAGTAAAATTGTTCGTATTTCTCATATCAGGTAAAACTTTTTTCTAAAGTGGTAAATATCTGCTGTACTCATTATATTAAAAATTAAATCAAAAAAACTAAAGGGAAGTATTCCTTGTCTAAAATATTAACAAAATATTTTTGTTAGATGGGTTATAGTTCCAGGGAGAAAGATTACTAACCCACATGGTCTAATTCCTTCTAAATAAATATAGTAAATCAACCTTTTTCCCCTGTGGCTTTTTCAAGAATCATGTCTTAGTTTTGTTTAAATTTCATTTCTGTGATAAAATACCATGACCAAGGCAAGCTATAGAAGAGTTTATTAGGGGCTTACAGTTTCATAGGCTGAATACATGACTGTCAGGAGGTATGGCAGCAAATAGGCAGGCATGGTGATACAGGAACAGTTGAGAGCTTGTGTCTTGGTTCACAAGAGCTGAGAGCTCTGATGTGGAATGATGTGGACTTCTTATACTTCAAAGCCTACCACCAGTGACATACCTCCTCCATTATGGCTAAACCTAGAAAACTTTCCCATAGTGTGGGGACAAAATATAAAAACATATGAACACAAGGGGATAGTTCTTATTTACACTACTACATATCTTTAGTGTATGTATTTCCCTTTCCTGTGTTACCCTTGTGCCCAGTCAAAGTTCTTCTATCAGAAAAGTACTCCCTTTCTTCCATCCCTAGGTTCCCCTTCCTACTACTCCTCTACAAAGCTTCTCCCACACTTCCCTCATGTTCCCTTTCAATTTATTTATTTATTTTTTATTTGGTTTCTGAGGTTATTTCAAATAAAATATGCAAATCTAAGGATTTGCTACTAGGATACACACGAGAAAACCTATTTATTGACTGTTTGGATCTGGTTTCATTCAGTATGATTGAAGCCTTTGGTTACATCCCAGAATTTGAAGACACCTCCTTTTTGCTGAAGAAAAACACACTTGAGACACATACCTTAGAGGATTCAATGTGATCCTCGCCATGAAGCCTACTCCCTGGGGGCTAGCAATCTTCACTTAAGAAGGTGATGTGAAAACGGCCAATGGAAAAGTGTAATCAACAATCCTGCCCAGCAACCAAGCCCCAGTGATACAATAATTATATAGGTATCTTTGGAATAACTAATAGCTGCCTGCTTGGCTGTCTTAAGGCCTAACAATGGAAGGATATAGGTCCTATAGGAGACTCTAGTAGTTCCAGTTTCTAAGTATATTCTAGATGTGCAACTTTGTTGGGACAGATAAATGTAGTTCTCATCCATTACATCAAGGACCATCTTTTTTTTTTTTTTTTTTTTTTTTTTTTTTTTTTTATAAAAACAGTGGCTGTTTTGGATATCCATAACTGGTCTAAATGCATTTGTGTTACTTATGTGATATAAATATGAGAGTAGCTTGCATATTGTGGTTCAAGAACTCCAACAATGGCTGTCTCATTGTTGGAGCCAAAAGTCTGCTTCAGCCCATGAGACTGGATGTCGACATGGTGCTGTACTCACTGATATCTGCCAGTTTATAGTCTACACTGCAATCCCAGTGAAGTATGTCTTAATGCCAGCTAAGGGATCCTCCAGGAAAAAAAGATAGATGAACTTTAAGGTGAGTGTTATTTCAACAGGCATAGATTGCTTTGGTAACCATGTCTAAAATTTCTAGAATTTCTTTCTGAGTTTCAAATTTGTTAAGGTAGAAAAGCACCTAAAAAGAAAATCGGCCAATTGATTTATTGTGTCTCAGTATTTTTCTCCCTATGAATCTGATTCTCATGCCAGTTAAGAGATCTATAATCATCATTTCCTTGGCCACAGCTTTGCGTTATTTTCCTTTAAAAGAAATTCTGTCTCTATTAATTAGGTTCTTTTATTCAACAGTTTCCAAGGAATAAATCGGTGAATGAAAACTCTGCTTTCAATATAAAATAATGGCTTCTCAAAATTCTCAGTAAAAATGGTCTTATGGAAAAGGAATCAGTATAAGTTGTAAAAATGGATGTTTTCATAATCACTGTGGTAGAATTTCAACAGCTGATATTTGCTTACTAAATTGTGATATACAGATATTTTTACTTAAGGTAACTTTGTTGTAAATTTCTAACTGTAGTAGCTAACAAAAATTGTTTCACCTATCCCAATCCCCATTCTATCAATTGTAAGATGTTCCATATTTTCTATTGGTTGAAGAATTTCTATATACCATTTGAATGTCATGACTATGAGTATTTTTATTTATTTTAGTTAATATAATAATGTCAGGAACATCCTAATTATAACACATAGTCTTTAAATGTCTCAATGTTTCAGCTCTTTATGCGAATTACTAGTACTATCACTGGAAAAGAGAAAGAGGAAGACAGCTTCATTTTCAGACATGTCTGTTGTAAATCAGGAATCAGCAAAGTAGCCCATGGGAAACCTTGAATACAATGGCAAAAATAGAGCAGATACCTTGAAAAAGCCTTGGAACTTATTAGGATAATGAAGAGACATCTCTATTTCTTATGTTTGCTGATAGTTCTTAACCTTCATCTATTTCCCTTTCTCTTCTGCTAAAAATAGAGGAAACCTGAAGAGATTGTCTGAATCCTCAGTTAGTAATTAGATTTAATGATACATAATCCCCTACCCATACATGGGAGCCTGGCCTATTCCTATTCTTTAGATCCACTTTTGGGACTGCCTTTAGAACCATTCTCTGTCTTCTTTCTTGGAAAAAACTCCACATATATAGAAGTATTTCATATCTAAGATCTAAGTAATCAACATTATAATATCACCCTCCTGTTTTTCCTTATGTCATCCAACTCATATTTGAAATAAATGTTATTGAAGAACTCAAAGGCTTTCCAGTTTTGGAATTATCATGATACCTAGTCCAGGCTCCTGATGCTAGGTAATTTTAGAATGATGAATGTCTACCCATCTGATGTGTATTGAGGTTGTAAATGAAGGATGAACAAGTACCATCTAGAAGTTCCATGAGTAACAATAATATGCAGCAACATTATAAGTGCATGTTTATCTGTGGAATAAGGAGATCATGAGGCATGTTATCTATTTACTAACAAGCCAGTCTCAAAACATCCTATCCAATCTAATGAGAATTTGGTCATTGCAACCAAAGTCAGGAATGTCCCATGAAGTCTGGTTAGTTTTTGTTTCATCCACCCATGTATGATGGCTCCCTGTCTTCACAATCACCACCCATTTCCATTTACATCTAGGCATGTCTGTAGTCAGAGTTTTCTGTGTTGTAGAATATTAATTTAAGGTGTGCTACTTTTGTTTATGCACTGGAACTTTTGTTTAATGATACAAACAAATGTTTGATTAAATAAAATTCACCTGTAGTCAGGGGGCTGGGTCAGCCACTAGCTGACAGGAAATTGTAGGGAGGAACCAGGAGGAGAAGGGTCTGTGAGGTTGGGTGAGAATGAGCACAAGGACTTCTTAAAAGACACAAGGAGGTGAGCTATGTGAGCTGTTTGGTATTCAGCCTCTCTGGGAAGCAGGATCTGATGTCAACCTTTGAATCCTGAGTTCTTTAGCAGAACATAGATTTAAATCAGTTTCCTTAGTAGCTTTGAAAGAGCCAGTGCCTGATTCTCTCAGGCTTCAGCCCTTGCTGCCTAGCTGCAGTGGGAAGTAGTGGAGCTGCAGTTGCTGAATAGTATAGCAGTAACATAAAGGCCGAAATAGCCAGGCAGTGGTGGCACACTCAGGTGGCAGAGGCAGGCAGATCTCTGTGAGTTTGAGGCCAACCTGGTCTACTGAGTGAGTTCAGGACAGCCTCCAAAGCCAAAACAAACAAACAAACAAACAAACAAAAAACAAACACAGAAAACAAAACAAAACAACAACAAAAACTCTCTCTCTCTCACACACACACACACACACACACACATAGTAAAACAACAAATTGGCACCAAATGTGGGGCACAGATATCCATCTAGAGCCCAAGAAAGCTGAAAAAAAATGATACTGTTCCTTTAAGAGTTTCAGCAGGACAGTTTCTGCCAGATAGTGAGATTATGAGCACCCTGTACATTAAGTAGGAAAAAATAATGCCTGCCATAATGGTAGCATGGCCATTCTATAGCTCTAGGAATGTTGAATGTAGTTCCTGGTGAGACAAACCTCTTACAGGGACATGAGCTCGGCTCTCAGAAACCAAGAAGTGGGCAGAGCCAGCTGGGAGAGACTAATGGAGTATTCAGGTGTAGTTTATCAGTTTATCTCTAGGCAAAAAAGACTAGACATAAGCAGTAAAAGAAATCCAGTTGGAGAAAAACCTCTAAACAGGTTCCAGTGTATTTTATATTTCTGTTCCACCATACAGCTCCCTGTGGTGATATATTATTTATGATATATTAAAACTTGTCTGAGGATTCAGAAAGGAAAGTCACTTACAAACTATAGAAGCCAGGAACACACTTTTAATCCCAGCAGCTGGAAACTAGGAAGTGGCGATACACTTCTTTAGTCCTGGGACTCAGGATTAAGAGGTAGGTGGATCTCTGTGAATCCAAGGTCACCCAAGTTGACACAAGATTGATACAGTCCTAAAGAGAAACAGCTCACACAAAGATGATCTCACACCTAGGATCACTAATCTCAGCATTAGTGGGGTATAAAAGAAACAGGGCCTTCAGTATTCAGTAGGAGGCATTCAGTCTCCCATCATGCTGAGGAGAGGTTACAGTCTGAGACTTGGTGAGAGCTCATGTAGACAGTATCTGCCCATTTAGCCTGAGCTAGATGTGAGTGCTAGTGGTCTACTGCTTTGCTTTTCTGATATTCAGTTTGAATTTGAACCACAATGTCACTCCCTGGGTCATTTATTTATTCATGTTAGAGCTCCCAAATAACCATATGGAGACTTCTCATTAATTATGAAAGCTCAGCCAACAGCTTCAGCTTGATTTTTAGCTAGTTCTTATAACTTAACTCAGATTAATTTATTAATCTATGTACTGCCCTGGGGTTGGTTTTCTTCATCCGTGTACTGCTTCCTCTGTATCTTCTCGATTCTCTGCCCTTCTTCACAGTTTCCTCTGTACCTGAAAATTCTGCCTATCTATTGGCTGTTCACCTTTTTATTAAACTAATCAGAGAAACATTTCTTCACAATGTTCAAAAATGTTATTCCACAAATTAAGCTACTCTTGTTGAAAAATATTCTCTTTAATGCCTGGCTACCTGATTGGTTCAGTACCCTTCCCCACTAAAAAAATATTCATCCTGAATTTCAAGTGAAATAAGCTAGATTCAAGCAGTAACATTATTTAAAACTACCTTAGAGGATTTACTTTTAAATCAGCATTTTAAAAAACTATTAACTTTAATGTGCTATGATTTTATTTGGAAGAAATTCTGTCTAGAAGTTTTTCAGATGTTATGACTCCATAAATAAAATATTTATTTCTGAGTATAAGTTTAAAATACTCTTTTTTTGTATAATATCAACATTTTAATGTCAATGAATTTGTAAGCATTGTCTTTTAGGTAAAGGTATATATTTATAAATTTTAAAAATCCAAGAGTCATGTTAATGAGTATTTTCAAGAAACATAAGAAATATGTTGTTCATTGACTTCTATCATTTTATTTACTCACCTTTTATTCTTAACAGAATTTACTTGCTAAAATTGGTAAGAACAAGGAAATAAATTTGAAAGCAGTCTCTTACTTTCCTCTTTTACATTTATCTCTGAGCCATGTTTTCAAATTTATTTGAATCATAAGTTTGTAGAAAAATGTTCTAAACATAAAATTTCTTTATTTGTGATTGTTAAGTTCATCTAACAAAGTCTTTGGGTACTTGCATAGATTAAATTTCATTCAAACCATTATATTTCTAATACCAATCTGTTTTACTGGGTTATTACATTAAATAAATTAAATACATTTTCTTATAGTTATGTTGGCTTATATTATCAGACAGACCAGAGTATACTCTTTGCATCTGTAAGGTACACAGTTTCAGAAATTGTTGGAGACATTTGCTGCTTTTATTGGAATTTAGATGTAATTTAATCTCTAATAGTTATGCAGTGATAGTGGATAACCTGTACAATGTACTTGCTATTATTCTGAAAAGACATAGAAATTAATTGCATAATTTATACTCATATTATTCACTTCTATATGCACTATAATGCACTGCTGCAAGTTAATTTATGTTTCCTTAGTTTTCTATCCAGAATGTGGTGGAAGTTTCTGCAAATTAATCTGCCTACCATTATGTGTAATGGGCTGAAGTTACATTAATCTACTAAGTGATATTCCAATCAAAGCTTATGAAGGACCAATTCATCTGAGCAAGAACTAGCAGAATTGATTATCTTTACAACACAAGAGCAGAGTGCATGGTTCTGTAACTTAAAATTAAATTTTGGGATACATATACACATTCATTTTTCAACATAAGTTAATTTTTTATCAGGTGATGGTTGATGGAATGTTATGGTGGCTAATATTTTTTTTAATAATTATACTAATCCAAGTGTAACAAATGTAGAAAATGTTCTATTATTAATTTTAATGAGAATAAAATATAAATTACTAGTCCATGAGAAGAATATTAAAGATCATTTTAGATTCAAATTCATAATCCTTCAGATTCATTAATAGTTCTATGAGTGAATAATCAGAAGATGTGAGACTATATCCTTAGGCAGAAAAATCACTTACGGACACTAATTTTGATTCTAAACAATTCTGATTGAATTGCTTTCAAGGTATACCTATACAGACTTACTTCACTTCCATTTCTGCCATTTTTTTTTTTTTGTTTTTTGTTTTGTTTTTTGTAAAGCATGATCAGAAAGAGCTATGTAGTTGAGATGAAATTCATGAAAGAGAATGAACTTGCAATGGGACTTCAATGAAGCATATTCAAACCTGACACAAAAATTTTTATTCAAATATATGCATAGATCTTTGATCATGATAAGATAAATTCATTAACAAAACAAATGAGAAATATGTGGAAGATCCTAAAGTATAATATTTGGAAAATGTGCAACAGAAACATTGAAATTTTCTACACTATAAAGGCTACAAATCAAGCTAAAGGCAAGTAAGAAAGTTAACTTATGTTTCATATTTCATACTTGTATTGAAATAAACATAAATAATATTTTTGAATAATGTATATGTCAAATATAATGTGTGTGTGTGTGTGTGTATGTGTGTGTAATACCCTTTGTTGGCTTTCTTTTTCCATACTTTCCTTTCTTTATTACCATGGTATACAGTAAATATTTCTTAGTACATATTTTTATTTTAAAATTTCATAGATGTTCAAAGATGTGGAGTATAATTTTCAACGTTAATATGACAGTGAATAAATGTATTGGGGATGTCCTGTTATCAACAGATATGGATGATAATTGACAGCATTTGCTATGTATTGTAGCTGCCAGTTGTGTCAACAAGAGATTATCTATGGTTGCCTATACCTCCATCTAATACAAAGTGTTCAAGAATTATCATGTGAATGCATTTCTACCATTTATTTTTTGTAAAGCACATCCTCTAAAACCTTTTTAGTATCTTTTGTATTGGAGTATCATGAACTGTGAATATCATTTATTCATTGCATATTTTCAGTTTCTTTGGTATTTTTATGTGGCTTGGTAATAAGCAACAATAAAAAGAAGAATACATAATAAATCAACAATCAAAAATAAACTCTCAAACTGAAGAAAATCCTTTTTGTCATGAATTAATTTACTCTTGCAGAATATTCTACATTCCTGGTGAAAACAAGAATTCAAATTAACTCCAACTAAATGGCCAAACATTGCACTCAGGGAGGAATATAATAACATGTTCAGAAGAATTAATCTAGAAGGCAATAAGAGGCAATAAGAAAATATGAGATTACAATAAATATATATGTGATTAAGACATGTCCCATAGTAACTTGGACTGAAGATGAAAAAGTAATTAGCATGGAACTATGTTTTTGACTCTGCTTTTACTCATAACTTTAAATGCTGAAGAAAGAAATCAATGACTTACATTAGAAATGCTTTACTCGAAATAGATGAACATGAAATTATCTGAGTTTGAGGATCATTTTATATGTGTGTGGACACAGATTTTTCTGAACATACCTCCTGACTTCTAAATTGAAGTACAGCCAGAAAAATACAACCAAGTTAATAATGTGTATTGACATATCTTAAAAATACACTGAATGTGTTATTTAACCTATTCTTTTTTAACTTGTCTTTAGAATACAAAGTAACCATCACTCTATGTCTTGAATTTCCCATGTAATCAGCTTTTACAACAGAAGATAAATACATTGCTTAAACTGTAAACAGTGTACTCCTTCATGCCCTTAAACCAGAATAACAGTTTTGCATTTGCTGAAAGCAACCAACAGGCAAATAACCTTAAACAAAACAAATATCAGCAAATGTTGAAAGAAGCATGTGGATTTATTTTGATATCAGTAAACTGTTTTGAGTGGCAATCTGTGTCAGATGGGGACCAGTAAAGAAAATTACTTATCTTAAAATCTGTTTATTATTTCTTTATTTCTCACCCATATCTTATTTTTTCTGATGTACAAAAATGCAGTTCAAATCTCTTTGATAAAGAGAGACAATGGGGACAAGCAGAGATCAGACATATATACCATACAGAATCCACTTTACAAATTACAAAGAGGAAGATACATGGATAGATCTGAAGTACTCAAATATGGACTCACACATGATCTAAACTATTCCAAGAAGAGCCCTCCTTATTCTATAATATAGTGTCTACACAGGAAGTTATAAAATATTGCAACATTTATACTTTCAAATGATTTTCTATAAACATTATATAGTATTACAGTACTGATGTTTTAGTAAAATATTAACTTATTTAATATCTATAGTTATGAAGTATCATTTCTTAAATTCTGAATATATTTGCTGCTCAAAAGTTTTAAACATTACCAATTAAAAGCAACTAAGATTAGTGAAGTATATACTAGATAAAATGAACTTTCAGATGTATAATTTTCAGATCATATTTAATATTTTAAGTGTATGTCTCACTGGGAATTGTTTACTTTTTTGTAGAAATTTATATAAGTTCAACAGACAAGGTCAAAACCCAGAAGCTTCTTGGGGGAATTAGCTAATGTGAAGGGAGTTGACGATCTCTAGAAAATGTGGCATATTATCTGTCATTGTATCCATGCTACACTTTCTATTCTGCCTCATCACCTTTTGCTAATTGAGCCCCCGAGACATCATTACACAAACAAAATGATTACCTGTATGTCACCAGGTCTAGTTCTTGATTCCAGGGAAGTTTCACAACTGAATAGCTGTACACTCAGGAATCTATGTGTATCATCAGCCTCATTTAATTTATGTGAGAAGTGATAACCAGTGGGAGACACAGGAGAAGATGTTATGGCTGCTCCAGTGGACCAGTAGAGGTTCCTTGGGGTTTTCAGTTTTCCATCCAGACTGCAACCATCCGCAGAACATGGCATAAAGGGACCCCAGGAGAGAAGGCTGCCTCATTGAGTTAAAGATGTAAAGACAAATCATGTGGCATCCTAATTAAATGAAAAGAAATGTCTGAGATAGAAAAAAATTAAAAGATAATGAAGGTGACCCTAAACTTATGGCAGAGGGACTTGTCCTAATTGCTAGAGACAGCATCTTTATAGACAAGCAACAAGACTGACATTGAAGTGAGTCTGGCCAGCTGGAATGTGATGAGCATGGTGAGCATAATTCTGGATGGCCTGGTCCATCCTTCTTCCTTGCTACAAACCATTGGATTGTCTCTATAAAGCTAGCCCCCAATGTCTAGTCCCTTATTTGCCCGCTTCTTGTATGTGAGGCTGACTTCAAAGGTGGAGCTGTCCCTGGCCTCTATCTCTTGTTCTCCTCCCCTTCTCTCTTGTCCTTTATTGCCTGTGTTTATCACTTATTCCCTGCCCTCTGTAACACTGAGGTTAAACAAACCAAAAAAATAAAAAAAAAAAAAAAAAAAAAAAAACAAAAGAAAAAAATGTCTGTGCTGAGAATTTAATTTTAAGTTTTCCTGAGCCTATTCTTTTTCTTTCTGCCATGACAGCTATGGCTTACCAGAAAAACACAAGCCAACATGTAACAGCAAAGTGAGTGCTAGAATTTATAGTAATTGAAAGGACAGAAACTATGACGGTGCTTGGGAGGAATTCAAAACCAAGAAAATAGTGTCTGTAGATACTTCCCATTTTGTCTGAATACCCAATATATTTCTACATTGTGTATAAATAAAGAACAAAGCTTCACATTTGTATGTTTAAAGATTGAAAAGAAAGTTTATGATAAACAAAGACAATAAATGTCACAGTAAACAGAAGACAATTTTCCATTAATTTCAAAGAGTCCCTAAATGCAAGCCATCTTTTATGTGAAAACTTTATATAAGTATCAAACTGTGTATGCAAAAGTAAATTGTGAAACATTTTCATGTAACTGTTTTCAGACATGATGTCAAAAACCTCCAGTATATTGATGGCAAGTGTATTTTAGTACAAACAAGGTGAAATATGAAGTGAAGCCACAGAGCATATACACTTCACAAGTGCACTTACTCTGTGGCTTTGAACCCTAAATGGCAATAAGAGACAGAACTAGAACAAACTGTCACAAATCCCCTCAAATGTGCATAGGCCTTAAGATCATAAATATGCAATCTATTCGCCAGCAGTTTTATCACCTTAATGCTTGTTCTTTGTAGAACACTCAGAAACAAATAGATTGTGCTTTTTCCTGTAATTCAGAAATAACACTTTTCACTTTGGATCTGTTTTATTTTCTCCCAAAAGTTCCGCTCTCACTGGCATTGATGTCAGATAATCTTTCCCTTACTTACTCAGAGGGGAAAAAATCACTATAAATGCTCATTTCATTATATAAAATTACATGGAATTCAAAGAAAATTTATGTTAATCTATTATCAGAAATATATCTTATCTCTGGTGTGAATATTGTTGTGTTACTGTCAAGTAATATTAATGTTGATATATTCAGGCCATGTTATAATACTGGATATAACATTTCATTTTAATTTCATGAAGTGTTTCTTTGGTTGATATTAGGAAATTAATAAACAGTAACAATAACCAAACTCCCAAATAGCTAGAAAGAATTTCAAAGTCTTTGTTTCCCACTTGGTGAATCCAAGAATGAATCTCCTCCTTCTTTCCCTTCATCCCTCCTTTCCTGCCTTACTCTCTCCCTCCATCCTTGTATCATCCATTTATCCTTCCCTTCCCTTCTTTCCTCCCTCCCTTCCTCCATGCCTCCATCCCACTCTGTACCCACCCTCTTCCTTTCCCATTCCAAACTCTCAGTAATCCTCTGTCCCCATTTTCTTTGAACTTTCTCTACATTTTAAAATATTTAGTTCCAAATGGCAGCGCATTGCAATTACAACAGAAATTGGAGTGTTCTGCTGTTGTGAATTTTTGGACAGTGCTGCTTAGAAACATCAAAGACAATGTAGCAGGGGCTGTGACCAGTGTGCTCTGCGTCCTTTATACCTACATCTACCAAGCTTCCTTATCTGAAGAGAGTCAGCTTCAAATGTTTTTAGACTTTAGTGATTAGGTAAATTAGTGATTCAGGGGATCTAGAGATGATGGAAGTGGGAGTTCACATGGGACACAGCAATCCCTTGGACAAGACAGTTTGAGTCTTAGGGATAGTTATGCCACAGAGACTAAGGCAATAAAAGTGTGGCTGCAGAAAAGTTCAAGTTACACATGGGAATATGATCAGTGCACACTCAGATGAGCTTCCCAAGACCTTCTCCAAAACTACCAAGATGGCGTTTCAAAGCTGTGTGTACAAGGAAATGATGCTGACATGGATTCTATCAATCTTACATTAAACTATAATACTTAAGATCTACTCAGTGTTTAAAAGAGATTTTATTCATAATAACCAGAAATTGGAAACAACCTAGAGGTTCCTCAAAGGAAAAATAGATTAAAAATAGAATAGCACTTATACATAATGGAGTATTATTCAGCCATTGAAAAGGCAATTTCATAAAATATTCAAATAGATGGAAGTAGAAAAGTATGAGTGAGGTAACCCATACCAAGAAAGACAAATATGGTATGTATTTACTTATAAGGAAGTTATTAGCCATTAAATAAACTACAATCTATAAAGCTAGAGAGGTTAGGTAAAGAAGAAGAGTTTAGGCAGATGCATGTATCTTTCCCTAGTTGGGGAATAAAATAGATTTTCCAGGATGGCAGGAGGTGATTGGCTACAGAAGTAGCAGGATCAAGTGAGGGTTTGGGAGAAAGTGTGGGGAGAGAAGCCTGAAACTGGGAATTTCAGGGGTGTTGAGGAAACCTATTGTAGTAGAAGCTTTATGGAACCTATGAATGTGATCTTAATGATTACTCCTAGTAATCCTAGCAATGGGGGAATCAAATCTCAAATAGTCATTTCTTGTAGTCAAACAAGTCTTCCACTGGAAAAAAAAATGGGTTACAGCCTGAAACAGAGTACAAGGTGATCCTACATTCAAAACAGCTGGACAAAACAGCCCTACAGACTACAGCCAGGATATCTGAATCTTCTTCGAATCCCCCATGACAGTGCCCCTTACCAGCAGGAAGTAGTTTGGAAAGAACGACGCCCAAATTCCCAAATATTGTGTATAAATATTTGTTTTCATTTAATTGGACTTTGTTATATAAAATTAAATAAAATAATAATAAAAAAAATTAAAAAAATGGGTTACATACAGTTGAGTTGCTGGTCAAGGGATCCCATGCACATCTCCAAACACCCTAGGCTATGCAAAGAGTTTCAGCTTTTCTGAAAACTGACAGTCAGCAGAGCCCCATTGTGGAGGACATCATCAACATAACTCATTGTACTTCAAGAACTCATGCTGGTGCCTGAATGAAACTTACACACCTGTGCTGTAGTCTCTTCAATGAAGGAAGGTGCTTGACAGGCTACCCAAAGAGAAAAGTGGACACCAAAACAGCCATTGAAGTTTTGATCCTTTATGTAAAATATACTAGAGCAATGGTAGCACAGAATTTATGAGTGTAGACAACCAATGTCTTATTTGACTTAAAGTACCCTCCACAAAACGAATCCATACCTAATATTGTTGAGTAACCAAAAACAAGAGACTAGATAGCTCAGATTCCAAGGGTAACATCAAACACTTCTGGTCCAATTTTTTTAAATAATTATTTTTTCTAATATTATTTTGCTACACTCATAGATCAATGTCGTATACAGTCATCATTAGAAAGACTTCTCTTGCAGCAGATGGGAAGATATGGAGAGACCCACTGTCAGACATTGTGAGAAAAGGGTATAAAATAGAGGCCTCTACCAAATCCCTCTACTCAGTTCCAAAATCCTATGGAAGAAAAGGGAGAAAGATTGAAAGAGCAATAGGGGATGGACAACACGAGATCAAGGATTTCTAAGTCAACTTAGCCAACTTAATAAATAATCATTGAGACTAAAACAAGCTAGAGCTTACATGGGTATGCACCAAGTTCTCCACATATATATTTTATCTATTAACCTAGAAATTTTATGAGATTTATGAAAGTGAGAACAAGTGGGTCTCTGACTATTGTGCCTGCTCTTGGGATTTTTTTCCTCCTGTTGAGTTATCATGTTCAAATTCACTATGATAGCTTTTGCTTCATCTTGGTATACTTTATTTTGTCATGTTCAGTTGTTATCTCTTTGAAATCTGTTCTTCTCTAACTAGAGAGAGAAAATGAATGGATCCAGAGGTGAGGAAATGGGGGGGGGGTACTGGGAGGAGAAGAAGGAAGGGGAATTACAATTAGTATGCATTGTATGAGAAAAAACAACTACTAAGTTAAGAAAACATTTCGAAAAGTTAGAAAAGAAGAAAACAACATGAAATACTCAGGAGGCTGGGTAGGAAGATTGAATGACCTTAAGTGCTCAAGGCCATCCATAATGATAGTGAGAGTCAGCCACTTAAAAGCTTTATAATGAGAAAAAAATATATTCCAAGTACATGCGACTGATACTATATACATAAACTTAGAACAAATGGGCATGTAATTGAATATGAATGACAAACATTATTTTAAAATAAAAACCTTAAACATTATTCTGCTTTCTTCTTTGCTTAAAAGAATAGGAAGAAATATTAAACCTTTAGA
Source organism: Phodopus roborovskii (assembly GCF_943737965.1). Taxonomy (NCBI): domain Eukaryota; kingdom Metazoa; phylum Chordata; class Mammalia; order Rodentia; family Cricetidae; genus Phodopus; species Phodopus roborovskii. The sequence goes on from NW_026126410.1 coordinate 29,085,740, forward strand.
ATTTAAATATGAAGCAGAAACTAGGTTTATATTCCTTCTGCCACATAAATATCTGCTTCTATGCTCATTTACTTTTATTTCAAAGAAGGTCTGGCACTGGGAAGAAACGTGTGTGGCTTTCATTTCTAATAACAAACTGTCATGTGCCTGCCTCCCAGGGCCTTTTTCTGTTAGTATTCAGGCATTTCTACAGGCCTGTCCTCTGGGTTCTGACATGATATGCCCTCAGCTGCAGCCATTAAGAGTACCACCTGTGCATATTCATTAAGTTCCTTTTTAAAAGGAACTTAATATATCTCCATCACTTTTTCTTTCTCTACTTCTCTGCCTATCTCTCCTTCTCTCTCCCTACCCTGCTATCTTTCGCTGCCTGTCTCTTCTGCTGCTTCTGTCCCCAGGTGCCTGTTTCTCCTCTCCCCTCCTTCCTTTCCCATTCACTTTCTTCCAATAAAAAAACCCTCCACCCAAACTCTGTCACAATTGTGGATTTTTTCATTTAAAAAAGTGATAAGGAAAGTGTTAATTTTGAGTGACAGTACTGCAACCAAGAAACCCCCTCCTTTTAAGGAGGATTCACTTATTGAAATGTTTTTTGTTTTTGTTCTTGTTTTCGTTTTTGTTTTTTTTTTTTTTTTTTTTTAAATAAGGGTCATACATAGACATGGCTGGAAGTAGTATAAGTCACAGCTTAGATATGGAACATTCCTGGAATCATTGGCTGTAATTGTGGTTGGTAATAAAAGCACAGATAGGAACAGGATATTTAGAAATATTCTGGAAATGGTGCATGCTTATTTGATATTCTTTAAATGTTTTTAATGTTTATCATCATAGTTAATTCCAGACTTGTAGATTATGTTTTTGCTCATATTCTCCATGAGATATCTTCTTTTAAAACCTCCATTTCTCTTCTCAACTAGTCCCTTTTATACTCCAGTGCTTCTTTGGGTATGTGTGTGTGACCCACTGGGTTTAATTAGAGTTGCTTGAGTGTGCATGTTTTGGGGATCCTTTTTCTATTTGTGTTAATATACCTGATACTGTATGACTAAAATAAAATATCTTTTCCTCCCTCAGCAAGTATTACCTGCTAATAGTTCCTCATGGAGTTTTGGGGACCCAGGAATTATCCACCTCAAGTTCAAGAAGGACTGGTTGCCCATTTCTACACAACATTTTTTCACGTAAACAGAAGTACTATGAGTTTGAGAGTGCAATTGTCATGTTACATGATGCATTTCACAGAACTCTTCTCAGCCACTAGCTCTTCCATGGTGCCCATCTCTCCTCCTTCTGAGATGTGTGCAGAGGCTGCCCATCAAATTGTTTTTTAAATATTTATGTCTATTTCCATTAAATAGTAATCCTGTCTGCTTTGTTCTGAAGATGCTCATTTTCCAATAGTGAGGGGTTATTGAAGAGACTGATTGGTCAAAGCAGCAGAATGACTGTTGAATGTTGTCCCTAAACTACACATCTATATAACCTATTCTAAAATTATTTTACCTCAAAACAATGTCAAAGACCTTGGTGGACGTACTTCACTATCCTGTGCAAGGCAGACAAAATCTGGCCAGAAAAAAAATAGTTCATGAAATGAACAAAATGTATGATCAGACTTGTGAAATAGTTGTACCTTATATTTTATCTTCCATTGAGTTTTGAAGTATGTGTTATCCATTTTGAAATTATCATTTCTAAACATTTTTAAATTGTACATAAAAATGCATTGAGTATACATGATGTTAGATTATTTCTGTCACCCAACCTGGAACTTACTTACCTATTTGACTACTCTTGCCTCATACCTTGCCCTGAGGACCACTTGCCTCTGCTTCTTGAGCACCAGGTGGGGTTAAGTGGATGTTTTGCTGTCCTTTTACAGTGCTGGGGATTTAACCTCTACTCCACATGCTTGTGACAAAGAGCGATAATATAATTCACTATAGTGTCTAATGCCAACTCTTCCGAAGTTTTAAAAGATTAATTAAATATTTATCCTACAAGGACTTTGAAAAGATAAACTATTGCATCATAGAAAAGAAGATATCCTTTTCTGAAAATAGATAACAATTAAATGAAAGCATTGCTAACAAAGTTTTCAAGACTCATTTTTGTCACTGCAAGTGTTTAGGGAATTTCTAGAGCTGGAACATTCACCAGTTTCTGATAGGCACAGCACGTCAATGTGAGATGCAGGTAGGCACTCCTGTGCATTAATTAGAAAAGGTCAAGCTGTGCAAAGGAAATGAGTGCAGTTCATATGGGTAAGAGCTTAGAAAGTACAAGCTGTGACAATGAATTCCAAATCGTCACTAATTACCGGTGCTTTTTCCAAATCAAAGGATACTGAATGTGCAAGCATGCTCAACCCAGAACTTTGTGCCTTCCACAGAGACTTGAAGAAAATTAAAATATGTTTTTTTTAAAATGATATGAAACTTTTAATACAACTTTAAACTTTATAATGTATTATTCTAGTACCATGAGACATGTACGTGCTTATTCCCATTTTAATGTTGCCAAAATCAATATTCAGAACAACTTGTCAGGGTCATGTAGATTTTTGCTAATAGGATGAATTTACCCTGTGTCTTTGGAAAACTTTCCAATTATGATTTCTTAAAAAAAAACAAAACAAAACAAAAACAAAAACAAAACTTGGTTGGCTTTTTTTTTCTCAAAACATATTTTCATGTAAATCCTATGGATTTTAGAATCAGGATTAGACAAAAAAGAATGTTTCAGTTCTATATACAAACTGTTTTTTTTTTTATTGTACAAGTACTTTAGGAACCAACACAGCCATATTCAGCTAATATACTCATATTAGCTCTTTTAATTTCTAACCGTGATAAAATTCACTAATATAAATATATTTGAGTTTACTCATATTCACAGATTGTATCAAATTTGCAGAAGCACCTAATTCAATCAGTTAAGAGGATCCTTGAACCCCAGTTTGTTCCAAACTCAACTTTGAAATACATCAGTGAGACATCAAAGAAGAAATTTCTAATGTAAATAAACAAAATACATCCAGACACATTTCTGAACATACTATATGGTAAATATATGTCATATCACATAGCATATATAGTTGATGCATAATATATGTTAGCTCTATTCATATGTGATATAATATAATTAATATACAATATGATATAGTGGCTAAGGAAAATAATAAAAGGGTATTGTCTCTTTATTGCATCTAGTGGGAAAAAAGCAATAAATGGACAGTAATTAAATTCAGAAACATTTGTCCCAAGTCATCCCAAAGTTTCACATGGACAACCAGAAGAGTATAGTTTTCTTTGAGATAAACAAACAAACTAACAAACAAAGATATAATTATGACCCAGAGACAAAGAATTTGCCAACCAGGGATTTAAAGAGAATGAAATCCTAGCATATTAATATACATCATATAAAAGGAACCTGAACTGTGTACCCTCTATAGTGTCAATACTAGTGCAGAATGAATGGAAAATGGGCTAAAAAACAACAGTTCTGTTTTATGATTCACCTGAAAAGCTGGTCCTTATCATTCCTGATTATTGTTGGAGATGGGAGGTACTTATTTGGGTTAAGTGATACATTCAGGCAATTCCAAAGCTCCAATATAGGAAAAAAATCTGTGAAAAACCCTTGATATATGCATGCCTCATGTCTAGCATGGAAGCCTAGGGAGATAAGAGATCTTGAAGGGCAGATAAGTCACTTTCAGCATATTTCTCATAGGCCTTATGGCAAAGCTTGACAAGCAGCAAATCCAATGAGAACTGAAAAGAATATGTAAATGTAAGTGTGTGAGACACCTCAGCCAGGAGAAACACTGAATTTTTGATGTTGTTGTTTTGTATTTTTAACAAAGTTTCAATTCTTTTCCCTGTTTTATCAGTTTTGGTTGTCAAGGTTGCCAGTGCAACTTTTTCAGTTAGAGTAAAATCAGTAATGAAATCAATTCTAATTATTATCAGAGACGCAAGATCAGGTTTTTATACAAGTTTGGCACCTCTGTCAAAAATGTTGTCAAAAATTTCTGTTTCATAAGCTGAAATTCTTTAGTCTTAATGCATATTTTTACTCTAAATAGGTAATTATGTCATGGTACATTTTAATTTTTTTCCCAATGATCATGATTCTTTTTTGGTTGTGGTATGACTGAATAAATAAATTTAGTTTACATCTAAATTTACATACAATTAGAATATAAAACCCTAATTTTCCTACAAAAGTTTTACTGTCTCTCTCTGTGATTATATATAGCTTAATGTAAACTGTGGATAATTTATGAAGTATGGTATTTCTGAATATAATTTAGTTAGATTTCATTTATTTTTCTTATATATTGTACCTTTGTAATTTTTTAAGGAACTATGATTATGAATGGAAATTGACCTTCTTTAGACATTTTTTTTTTCGATATAGAATTAGTTCCCTTGCAGGATTTATTTCCTACAAAGAAAATTAACTTAAAAATAATTTTTAAAACTGGTGTATATTATTATAACATTTCTAATTTTAAAGTTAAATGCTTGACACATTTTGGCTCATGTTAGAATTGCTGCATCCATTTGAAAATTCTTGTGTGTGTGTGTGTGTGTGTGTGTGTGTGTGTGTGTGTGTGTGTGTATTTGTGTATTTTCGAAACAGGGTTTCTTTGTATTGCTTTGAAGCCTACTCTGGAGCTATGTAGACCAGGCTGGCCTTAAATTCACAGAGATCACCCTGCCTCTTTAGTGCTGGGATTATAGGTATGCACCACCACCACTGGCCCATTTGAAAATTCTAATGTAATAATTAGTACAAAAAACTGACTACTACACTGTTTCATAGTATATATTTGCTGTGGTGGTAATACACTATGTGAGATGAAGCCAGAGTTTTTAACTGTAAAGGTTTGATTCCTAATACAGGTTTATGTATTTTTTTTTGTCTTTGTTTTGTTGTTGTTGCTGTTTGTTTTTTGTTTGTTTATTTTATTTTGTGGGAGTCTAGACAGGGTTTCCTTAATAAGCAAAACTGGCAGGGCTGACCTGAAATTATACAAATCTCATATCTCATTCTCTAGAATGATGTGGATATATTAATGAACAACCATATCTGATTATATAACATTTGATAAAAAATATCTGTGTATATGGACTTCTATATACATACATTTAATGACAAAATTAGTAGCTAATTTGTATTAAAAACAAGTATAAATTATTATGAAGTAAAAGTGTTACAAAAATGATCTTGCTGAGACATCAATGTCACAGTTATATCACATTAGAGAATTCTGAATGTGGTATACTATGGAGAAGCATTTAAATTGTAGATAATGCTAATGGAGAAGCCATTCTCAGATTATGTCTTTTACTAATCAATGGTAGTGTTGACTGCTGATGATGCAGAAATCACAGTACAATGAACTTCCTGGGGATGACAGGATAAACAGACAGTACAATTTCTGAACATATATGGCATCTGTTTAAGATAAATTAATTGGATTCTTGTATATGTTTTCTGCTTTTCAAAATGTACACAGAACAATGGAATTTTATGAAAATATAAAATATATAATTTGTCTGAATGAAACATGGTGAATAACAGTACAGATAGCAATCATGTCTCCACTACCTTTAATGTTAATTTTTTGCAAATATCAGTTTAATTATGTTGTGTTTAGTTTTGACATGAATTTAGACATCATTTTCAAGTTATTCTAGGTTAGCATGTCTTCTCTTTGAAGAAGCACATTGTTAATGAATACCTTATTTAAATTTAACTTTTGGATGAAAATAATAAAATAAAAATTTTCCCCTCTGAATGCCATTCAAATAAATTACAAATTATAAATAGGTCTTTAGTTGAGAATAAATAATGAGAATAAATAATGCATGTCTCTAAATAAGTGCAGTCTCTTTCTAAAGTAAACAATGGAAAAGAATTGGAAAACTGACAATTAAAAATATCATGAAAGTGTAATTTATTGGTTGTTTGATGTGTTCCCTGAAGTCAACATTGTCCTGTATAGCATAGGCAAAAAACAAAACAAGAAATTGGAATGAATGATGTTTCAAAGTGGTATTCCACTGGAGTACATGACCTTTCATTTTGGTATAATAAAAACCCAGTGATTTTTTTTTCAGCCAGGAGTAGACTTACTCACAACAGAAAATGTCCTAGAATTAAATTCATCCTTCACATCTGTTCTTTTTAAATGTGTTTGAAGTATCCAAGGTAGTGACAAAAATGCTAAAGGAGAAAGGGAAGAACTGATAGAAAAAGAAAGAAAATTTGAATCAGGCTTTCCAAACACTCATTTTTAGGCTGGACATAGGGCTCAGTGGTTAAGAATATCGGATCCTCTTCCTAAAAACACAGTTTTGATTCCCAAATTAGTGGCACACAACTGGCTCTAATTCCAGCACCAGATAAAACAATGATATTTTCTGGCCTCTAAATGAAGTAGGAATTAACATGACATACACAGAAATACCAATTCACATTAAATATATTTTCCAAAAATAAAATTTATGATAAAATATAAATAATCTAAAATTTGTTTCTACAAATTTAAATTTTCTAAATATAGGACTGGCAATGCCATAGAATTATAGTTGATCTTATCTAAAGAGCTAAACATCCCACAATATTTATTTTATATATTAAGACTTGTTAAATATTACTGACTGCTGAATATCTTTCTGTTAATAAGTTTGAGATAACTGACCTGCAATATTAGCCAAAAATTTTAAGAGAATTCATTTAATCATATTTGAGGGATTAGCTCTTAAGAAATAAATGGTTTGTGTTCCTTGAAATTCACTATGATCTTTAAGTAGTTAAACTCATAATAATGAAGGTTTGGTAAGTACAAAAAAATGCTCAAGAAGGGCAAACAAAAACACATGCAATATGCACATATAGAACAAAACAAATATAACCAATAAACCTATGTATTGTAAAAAAAAACAGTTTAAAAATCTAAACTAATTTCCAAATTAACAAAAACTGAAACAAAAAAAAAAAAAAATGGAGAAACAGCTGGAAGCAGAATACTGCTTTTCATCTGAAGTCAATATTTACTTTTGATGTGACAGGTCTAAAAACCCTATTAAATCATACTTTGTTACTATTTTATGGTTCTACTGTACTGAATGTTAAAAGTGAACTAGGAAAAACTCTTTGTATAATATACTTCCCTAATCATTGAGAGTTGCAGATGATGTAAGGAGGAGGGAGTTGGTGGAACAGAAGGTGTAGGTGTCAGACTTTATTAAGTAAAAGTTTGAATAAATTTCACTGCAAAGGAAACAGATTAATGTGATTAACTGATCCCAAAACCAACCACGAAAAAGTAATACTCTGTCAGGAAAAATAAATTCAGTATTGTTAGAATACTTATAAAACATAGCTCCATATTTAATCCAACTATGTGGCTCCATCACAGGATATAAAAATTATACCAGAAGAATAAAAGGTATAAATATGCATGTCAAAAACTAAGACTCAAAATAGGCTATCAAAACATTCAAAACAGGTTATTTTTGTCTAAAACTCTTACATAAATTATGTCCATATATGCCACCTAATAAAGAACTACACAAATAATTTGATCTTTGAAATATGAAAATGAAGCAATTTCATTAGAGATTAACAATTGAAATCAATGGATTATTTAAAATGTAATAAACACAGATCAGTGTTATATATGTTTGTGTTCCTTGAATGTCCTTTAAGTTTTATTTTTGTAAGCATATTTTGTAGTAATATTTACATTTCTCTTTTTTCATTTCCCTTAATACCTTAAGTTGTTTGACTATAATTTTAAGCCCAGCTTTATATAAACCAATGAGGTTTTATATAAACTAACTTTCTGGTAATTAGCCTAACATGTTTGATCCTAGATTACAGTTCCTAACAGCATTAAGAAAGAAAAAGAGGAAACAACAACAACAACAAAAAAATACAGATAAAACTTCCTAACCTTTAGACTATATGTCAGATTTATAATCAGTTTACTTGATTCAGGTATAGTAAATGTTACTTTCTCTCCTCCACTTTTCTGTTATTACTGATATAATATATCCCAGCATCATACAAATTCAGTAATATATTCCTGTCACTATTCTACAGAACTATATGCCATTTGAAGGAGCTTTGAGAGAAGGATCTAAATATGTACAAAATATTTGTGTTGTATTAGCTCTTTTATTTCTCATTTGAGGTAGTCATTATATTTTTGTTTATTCACAATTCTATCTTACTGTTCTTGATTTACTTCAACTATACACTCACGTATTGAATTGGACATTTGTTTTTAAATATGTTTTTATGAATCTCCTGCTATTTATTATATGTGTACTCCATAAAGTATGAAGTCAAAACCTAATATGCATGATCTTCATTTTTTATGAACTCTTCCCTTTTAGAGGTCATTGGTTCAAGTGGGAGGAGTCATGCTTATAATGTGATGAATGATGAGTTGTGAAAGAACTTCAAGGAACTACCTTATGTGCCCTTCCCCTTCAGATCCTTCTTTGTGTGATGACAGTGTCTGTATCCTCCAAAGGATGATTCAAGGCATACCCTTAGAAGCAGAGACAATGGTGCCTCTGTGCATCTCAAATGAACCAGCACAACATTGATCTTGGACTTTCCACCTTCCAAAACTGAGGATTTTTTTTTTTAACAATTCACCCAAAATTTTATGTTATAAAAGGATATGTAAAAGGATATGCCCTCCACCTCCCATCAACCTAGGGGGATGCTTCACCTTTCTTAAGACTGTACTCACACTGCAGTCAGTTTGGCTAGCCATACCTGCCTTTAACATTGATGTTGTGATTTTGAACACAGGGTTTCATATTTTACAGGAAGAACTCTGCATACTGAGCCAGCACCTCAACTCTTATCTTTCTCAACTTTAATCTGCACCATCATTCCCTTATATTCCATGGGCCGTACATTGGTGAACAAAAAATGCCTCCCTGACATTTCCTATTTGGTTTTATGTTTTCTTTGCTATGTGAAAACCTTAATTGTTGGATATCAGTTTCAAGATTTTCAGCTCTTTATTTGCCAAATGAAATATCCAGCACTTTTGGAGAATTATTCCCTGTAAATATATAAATGAATTTTAATCAATATTAGGTATTTGGTGAGAAATTACTATCCTTTCTTCCTTTCAGTGTGCTTCCCATCATCTACTTGCACATGTGAATATCAGCTAGGCTGATGTTTCTTTATTTCTGCTAATCCTACCAATTTGGAACCTGCATGTTCTTTTGTCTTTTTATACACCTTTCATTATTTAACATGTTAATTTTGCATGTTTATTATTGGTGAAATTTGTACACTTCAAGTAATATAGTGTAGGAAGCCTCTTCTGTAACTGTTGGGGATTGATTCTGGTGTCAGTGGCTTGTTTATTTAGTTACATTGCTGTACTATTTCAGTTGGAATTTTCCCGACCATTGTAAGAAGCCCCTGCTACATACAGATGCAAGTGTAGTATGGGATGTAATTAGGTAACTTGGTTAACAGTAGATTTTGTATGGCTATTTTTGACTGTCACCTCCCTGGATCTCAATGCAAGGCTCTTGCCTATTTAGAAACACTCCTTGTATTTAATGTGTATTGGTATTTCTGTGTATGTCATGTTAATTCCTACTGCATTTAGAGGCCAGAAAATATCATTGTTTTATCTGGTGCTGGAATTAGAGCCAGTTGTGTGCCACTAATTTGTGAATCAAAACTGTGTTTTTAGGAAGAGGATCCGATATTCTTAACCACTGAGCCCTATGTCCAACCTAAAAATGAGTGTTTGGAAAGCCTGATTCTAATTTTCTTTCTTTTTCTATCTGTTCTTCCCTTTCTCCTTTAGCATTTTTGTCACTACCTTGGATACTTCAAACACATTTAAAAAGAACAGATGTGAAGGATGAATTTAATTCTAGGACATTTTCTATTGTGAGTAAGTCTACTCCTGGCTGAAAAAAATCACTGGTTTTTTATTATCCCTGACCTCTCCAAGACCTTTATCATGAAAGGGTGTTGAATTTTGTCGAAGGCTTTTTCTGCATCTAGGGAGATAATCATATGGTTTTTCTTTTTCTGTTTGTTTATATGGTGGATCACGTTGATAGATTTTCTGCATTTCAGGGATGAAGCCTACTTGGTCATGGTGGATGATTTCTCCTATGTATTCTTGAATTTGGTTTGCCAGTATTTTATTGAGTATATTTGCATCGATGTTCATCAGGGATATTGGTCTGTATTTTTCTTTCTTAGTTGTGTCTTTGTGAGGCTTGGGTACCAAGGTTCTTGTGGCCTCATAAAAAGAGTTTGGCAATGAATCTTCTGTTTCCCGATTTTTTGCCCAGTTTTTCTATTTCCAGCATTCCTTCGGTTTGTGTTGCCTTTATTTTTCTCAATTTCATTTTTCAAGTCTTGAACTGTTTCCTTTACCTGTTTAATTGTTTTTTCTTGGCTTTCTGTACTTTCCTTAAGGAATTTGTTCATTTCTTCCATTTTTTTGTTTGTTTTTTCCTCCATTTCTTTTAAGGGGTTTTCTCACATCTTCTTTGAGGGCCTCTCATTTTTATGATGGTAATTTTTAAGTCGTACCCTTCTGCTTCCTCTGCTTTGTTGTTGTATTCCATTCTAATTGGTGTAGATTCCCTAGATTCCGGTGGTGTCATGCTTGTCTTTCTGTTGTTAGGTGTTCTGTTGTATTGCCTTCTTCCCATAGCTTCTTCCAGTAGGGACCCAGGGATAGGGTTAAGGATTAGGATCCAGTAGAAGATGACAGCAGGTACTCACAGTGGTCCTGCAGAGATAGGCAGATCTCTGGGAGGGGCCCAGGACTCCAGCAGAGGACTGGAGGTGCAGTCAGAGACCAAGCTGGTGGAAATTACCGGTGGTGTGGTCCCGAGTAGATATTCAGGTCTCCTTTGTTCAGAGTTGCTCCTAGAAGTCTCCTAAGTAGGGTTGACTGTTGGCTCCACCCTCTGTCCCAGTGCTTAACCAGAGCGAGCGGCAGGACCGTAGGTAGGGTTGGGCACAGGGTAGTGGTGTAGGCTGGGGGTAGGGATGTGTGGGGGTGTATCAGAGCTCCAAGGGTGCTCTCGATGGGGACCAGAGACAGGAACAGCAGGATCAGGGACCAACCCAGGGAGTTCCGTGCTAATTATATTTAAATGAAAAATCGGGAGTTCCTAGTCTATATCAGAATGAAGAATTACTTTGGCAAGATGAATATATATTCATACAGAAAGTAACAACAAAAGGTGGTTAAGTATTAAAAGGACATTGTCCATTCATGTTTTAATGATAGGGCATCCAAATACTGAGTCAATATGGATTAGTTATTTAGTATTAATTATATTTATATACCTCAAAATGTATATATTAGTGTTTCTACTGCATGTATGTTAGAACACTATATATATTACCGCTGCCTGTAGGGGCCTTTTGAAGCCATTTGATTCCTTGGAACTAGAATTACAGAATGTTATTAACCACTATCAGAAGTCTTCTCTGCAATTTATGAATGAGAGACCTATTTTTCTCTCAGTGGTTTATTGTAAGGAATGTTGTCAGCTATTTAAGACCTATTCTTCAACATAATAAATGTTGCCATCCCAGGTAGCTCAGTTGCATATAAAAGACAGCTCTGGCCAATAAACTTAAAGCACCTTAATGAATACTGGTGAACCTTTCACTGTGTAACAACCATAAATCGGCCATTAATACTTCCGTTCAGCCACAGGATTTATAGATTTTATACACTGTTACACATGTGATAGAAATGTTCAGAAATTGTTACAATATACAAAATGCTTCAAGCACTGTAATAAAAATTTTGAAAATAAATGTGTTTATCAAATTTTCAGTATTTGTTTTATAGAATTGTCTTTATAGAGTATTGTTTAAAAGCCCTTTCCTCAAAATTATGTAATATATTTAACTTGTACGTTATTGTTACCTCTCAGTACTCTATCTCCAACTCCTGCACTCCCCTTCAAATTTATGATCTCCTCTTTTAAAGTTACTATAGTAACATACATGCATAATCAACCCACTGAGCCCTTTTAGTATTGCTCTTGTCAGTTAAAGGCCAAACACTTGAGATTGAATAACCTATCAGGGTGTTCATTTCCCTTTTCTCAGTAGCCACTGAATGGTTGTAGCTCTTCATTACTATTTTCGCTATGAAGATACAATGAGATCATAACTTATATTTTGAAAACAGGTAGAATTTCTCATTTGAATAAGTAAAAAACCCTCTTTTATCATTGAATCATTTATGAAATAACTGACAACAATTGATGGAATCATTGTTCGTAATTTATAACATTAACATACCTATTGTATTTTGCTTAAATATTAGATGATAAGAAACAAATTTATTAAAATATTATGAGTAGAGTCTGGATGAACTATTGGATCTAAAAACTGAAGCTAATGAAATCCATGAAAATTTCATAACAAGAGCTACTCTCAGAATAAAGATTTAATTTTCTTTATAATGAGGTCCTCTGCATATGCACCTCATATATTATATTTATTGTTTACTGGGTTGCATACCTACATATGTATTTGTGTTCTCAAACTAACCCTTGTCTTTTCAGTAGGTGTAGTCAACTGTTGGTTCATCATCAACTAAATACAACATTACCTACAAAAAAATCAATGCTGTCTGAGAACTGTATTGCAACAAAATTGAAAAGGTAAATGAAAAATAAACATTGAACTCATCCCCCAGAAACAAAAATAACAAGATGTTGTTTGATGTATTTGCACCTTGATTTTTCAATTCTGTCTTTTTGAATAGCAGAATTAATATAGATCATACAGAATTACACAAGCATTTAAAATTATTATAAACACATGTTGATAGTTACCAATTTTAAAGGTTACATAAAGTTTTTACAAAAGTGATCTTTGAAGATAGGCCAATGGGCTCAGAGTGGTGTTTAAGTGAGGTTGAGGATTTTAAGAGCCATGGGAGTAGGGAGGACTTCAAAGAAATAATGTCATGAGAAGAAGGGAGGAAAGTAGGGAGAGAGACAGAAAGGGAGGGAGGGAGTAGGGAGAAAGAGAAGGAGGGAGAGGTAACTGGGATCAATATGTAAAATGAGAAAACATAATTTAAAAAAAATTGAAAAAAAATTGTCTTCAAATCTTCCAACTACAACAGGACTCACAACAGGAACTCACAAAGATTGTGACATCATGCAAATGGCTTCAACAAATTCAAGCTAGTTGCGGTCTCAGCACAGAGAAGGGGGCTTGCACACTTGTAGCCATCTCTCACCCAGAAGCTTTCTCCAATTAGCATCTGCTTGTAAAGACTAGCAATTTGCAAAGGAGTCCCACCAGGTATATTAAATGCATGTAACAGTAGACCTAGTTCCCAGCAGTAAGTGACCAACAGTTGACTCATAATGCTTTGTTTGGGAATAATTTTTCTTACTTGTCTTTCACTTATATATCATAGTGTGTATATGTGTGAATGTGGTGGTGGTATGTGTGTGATTCATGTGTTTTGTTTCCTGTGTTGTTTTTTTTATTTTTGTTTGTTTGCCTGTTTGTTAATTTTCTAAAGAGTGTGAAAAAAAATGAAATAGGGTTGGAGAGGTGAGGAGATCTGGGAGTACTTGACAGAGGGAAATTGTTATCAGAGCATACTTTGTGAAATTTTTCAAAAAACTTGTATTTATGGATTTAGGAATATATGTGTATATAGGTTATATAACAATTAATGGATAAAGCCAAGAATTTGACAGTGAACAAGCAGAGGTTTATGGGAGGGCTTAGGGGAGTGAATGGAAATGAGAAATGATGTAATGATGTGATCTCAACAAATATAAGAAATGATTTTTAGAAATTCAAATGAAGTAATTATAGCCACCATAAGAATAAAATAAATTATTGTTTGGTCATCTCCTCTATTTTTAATGGTCAATGTATTCTAGTTTACTTAAAATACTTTTACATTTTCTAATCCAATATCTAAATCATCTGACCTGTCTTCCCCAAGTCGTTTGACATATTTTCCTTCCCCTTCCATTTTAGCCACTTGGTATTGAATTTCTTTGTTCTTCGTTGTCATGTTCTATTTTGTCCTCACATGCATTAAACATGGATACATATTTAAATGATTGCAAATTCTTCTTTTGCCTTTATTCATTTTTATTCATCAACTTATGCATATTGTTTCTTGTGTGAGGTTTTTACACAATACTCTGAAAACAAGTAATTCTTCCAATAACATTTCTCTGGTTATTGTAAGAACCCCTTTGTTTAAGAACCTATTATTTTTGTTATTCTTCCCTGAATAGTGTGTGGGTGTGTTTGTACATTGACTTTTTTCTTATTAGTGATTCCTATAATTTTGGCATCCATGTTATTAGTTTCTGTTTAATACTCAATTAATCTTTATAAGCATAAATGTATGAATATTAAGTGGCCAGTTATCTTAACAAGTCCTTTCTCATACTGTTTTATCTTTTGTTTAAACTTTTATTCCTTTTTATTTCTTAAGTGTTTGATTGAAAAAATTTAAGTATGAAAACATAGCAAAGGCCAAAGTTTCCACTGAAATTAGGACAGCTAAAAGATGTCCTGTCCAACATTTGTATCTTTAGAATTTATTCTGAAGACTTATGATATTTCATACTGTGTGGAAAAAAAGCATGCATACTGAATATAGCATGAGAATATATGTGCTGAGGTTTAAATGGAAATTGAGATTAAAATTTTCACATGGAAAAGCAGGGTTTTTCTCTGCAGTATTGACACTACAGTTATATTTTATAAGCCTGTCATAACCTAACAAGCCTGGAATTATTTCTTAAAATATTCTTGAATTTAATATTTCTGTGAGTGAGTCTAGTCTTAGTCGTTTACAGAGAAGGTAGTCATTTTCTCTGAAAAAAAATATACATTTATTCTAATTTCAGTTTCCAGCAGATATGAAAAAAGCAATAATACCTAGTGAATGATTTAAAATATAGACCTTATAATTGAAGCTACTTTTGAGGAAGGTTGTTCTGACATAGTAAAAGGTGTTTTGATATAGTAAACAGCAACAAAGAAAAAGAATCAATGACCTCAGAACACTAAGAAGAAACCTACACAAAACAAACTAATTTTACAATGACAAAAATTTAGTGTAAGAGTTTAATTGAAAATGATGATACAATATATTGCGAGAACAAAGGAATGAGAGCTAGAGTGTAGCTAAACAATAGAGCACTTGCCTACCATATAAAAGTTCTTTGTAAGTTGATGAGCACAAAAAAGAATCAAAGGAGACTGGAAAACCAATGTTCCTGTTACATAGCCACTAAATTTAGGAGTGTCTTCCTACAAGATGAAGCAAATGATTTATTGAGCAGAGAAATTTTTTAGAGAGTAGTACTGTCAAAATCTGAAAATAATATTTGTATCAAGAAAAAAATATCATTTTAACTTTAGACAGCATGTGGAATATCTGTTGATCTTTGAGTGTCCTGACAAAGACTGTAAGAGTATTAGCATTGCCCTATGTGGGTCAGAATGGTATGAATTGATAATTAAATTCTACCACTTATCATCTGAATAGACTTCTGCATTATCTTTACCATATCTGAGACAGTACTATGAGCTTGAAACAAAACTGAAATTCTGCCAGGCCCAATAAATGTGAAAATCCCTTAAGAATAAAAATTAAGAAAGGGGAACTACTTTGATGATGGAAATGCTGGTTCCCCATTTATTTTACATAACTCTGTCAAGGTCTAGTGTCCTAGATCTATAGGAAATTATTCCACACTACATTTTTGTTATCTTCTTGTCACTGAATATACTCCAGATTTGTAAACAAATGTGCATATTTGCTCATTTCAAAAGAATCAATTCTAATTTGAAACATGAGGTAGTAAAACAACACTAAATTATTCAATTAGATAACCAGCTCCTTGTTCACTTTGATCACAGTATATCCTCAAATATGCCTCATTTGCAAATGAAAACTATTAGAAAAAAATGAAATAAAACTGAACGTTTCTGGAATGATTAATGTATAGGGCCATAGCAATATTTTATATTTTAATTCATTTACAGAATCACTTTGTGTTACATGCTTAGACAGTGCTTTGAAAAGGAAATGTGACAGTGTGCCTGCTTGTGCAAGTTGTTCTAACCCAAATAAATTACTATGTGGGAACTGCTATTATATTCATTAGGTTGTTGGATCAAGTGAAAAATACCACCTGTGACTACCTCCAGCAGTCTTTCAGGAATGCTTGATATGTGATTGAGGATAGACTGTAGTTTTCTGTCACATTAAGAAACTATAACCCTTGCTAAACTTACTTCTCCATCTTCATTTTTGTACTGTCATCTAGTTCAAATTCTTAGGTCCTGTTTTTTTGTCAAGAAAGATTTATTATGGTCTTAGACTAAGAAAAGACTTTTATAACAAAGACAATTACAAAGGGTGATTGTCAGCATTGTTCTAGTTTCTTACTATTATAATGATAATATAATGAATGAAATTAACTTAGAGCACAAAAGGATGTATTTGACTTATACTTCCAAATTATACCTATCATTTTAGGGATTCAGTACAGGAACTCAGGCAAGAATTTGGGGAAGAAACTATCAATGAACACTGCTTGAAACTTTGCAAATAAATCTATGCTTAGGTAACTTTCTTACACAGCCCAGATGCACCTTACAAGGGAATGGTGTTGCCCACAGTGGCAATGTGCCCTCCTACATTAGTTACAATAATGACAACCTCTACTGACAAACACTGTCTGATTTGGGCAATCCTTCAATTTACAACCCTCCACAGGTCACTCTAGGTTATGTCAGGTTGACATTTAAAGCTAATAAGATAGTCAGTATGGAGCTTGGGAAGTTACAGACTGATGTTTTGTATGTCCCTCTGTATCACTTCAAGAATAATGTAATTTATCTACCATGGGACTTATGGTGAACAAGTGTGGTGATATATTGTTTATGATCTAATAAAGCTTGCCTGGAGATCAGAATGAAAAACTAGCCGCAGCTATAGAAGCTGGGCAGTGATGGCACATGCCTTTAATCCACAGGCCTGAGGAAACAGGCAGCTCAATCTCTGTGAGTTCAAGGCCACCCTGAACTACAGGAGAGTGAATCAGTCTAAAAGAGAAACAGAGCTCATGCCTTTAATTATAGCACTAGATTGAATATAAGGAGATCTGTGCAGTCTCAGCAGCAGTCTGAGATTTAATAAGAAACAGTGCAGTCTGGAGGTTCTGTGGATCACTCCTTGGGTCTGAACATTGGTAGAGATGAGAGATCTCTAAGTGGCTTGACCTCTTTGCTTCTCTGATCTTAAACGCCAATATCTGTCTCTGTGTTTTTTATTAATCATACTACAACCAAAAATCCTAATATACCTGTAGTGGGATATTCACTTTGTTGCCTTCTGTGGCACTCACCACGCCCATTGGGGGTGGAGCCAGGGGCGGAAGTGACCTGTGGAAGGAGGTCTTATGAGGAGCCAGGGAATGTTTGCTGGCTGCAAGGATGAGGAGAGGATAGCACCTGGTGGAACTTGCTATTTGTTTATCCTGATCCTTACTTAACTGCAATATATACCCTCAGAATAAATGGGAGCTTTTTAAAAGTTCAGTCAAAACAGAGATTCTGATGCTCTAACAACTTTCAAGTAAATAATGTACACATTGAATAGTCTTAAGAGCTTCAATTGAGCTCTTGTTGGTGGTACACACTTTTATTCCCACTACTCAGGAGGCAGAGGGAGAGGCAGATGGATCTCTGTGAGTTCTAGGCCAGCCTGGTCTATAGAAATAGTTCCAGGACAGGCTCCCAGGCAATACAGAGAAACCCTGTTTCTAAAAACAAAACAAAATAAACAAACAAAACACACACACACACACACACACACACACACACCAAAAAAGTGAATAAAACAAAAACACCAAACACCCTCACCAGAAGAAAAGAAAAAAAAAAAAAGAGCTCCAATTGTTGTTTGTTTGTTTGTTTGTTTTTCCATTCCTGGTTTCTGCTATCTCTAAATCTAATGCTGCTTCTTTTAATGACTCTTCCAGAAATGACTGGTCTTTTTCTGCCATCTTCTTCCCTTTCTTCCTCTTTTCTTGTCTTCTCCCTCTTTTAGATAACCATACCCTCCTAGCTTCTTTCCTGTTTCTGTGGCAAAAACACTATGACCAAAGCAACTTCTCAAAGCAAATACTTAACTGGGCTTCCAGTTACAGAGTGTGTAGTGTCTCTGATGACAGAGTAACAAATAGGCAGAGACATGAGAATCCATCTCTTCATCCACTAGCAGGATGTAGATAGAGAACACTGGGCATAGCACAAATCTTTGAACCCTCTGAGAGCATCAGTAGCATGCCTCTTACAAAAAGGACACATTTTGTAATTGTTCTCAGCTAGTTCCATGATCATTAGTTCAGTGTATGTGCCTATGGTGGGGGAGAGGGTATTTTCATTGAAACCTCCACAAACAGATATCCCAAGATTTACGGTGTCTTGACTTATAGAATGTTTTAGTTTTACATGACACAACCCTTCCTTAAAATAATTTTTAAATATATTTAAAACAGAAAGCAGTCACACCAATGGTGATCTTTGATAGGAATGGGGAGCTGTGACTCCCAAGTTGTCATATGGCCCTTATAGGAAATAAGGGGTACAGATTGGTATACTTTTTGTAAGGTATAATATTCATTAGGGTAGATTATTTGATAATTTTTAACTTACAGTGTGAGGATTTGGAGATAAACACATATTAAGTCATCTAGTAGTTTCCTTCTATTTCTTCTCACTAGGAAGCAAAGGTGACATCACAAAGCAATTAAAGAAAATGTTCTACCAGTTTGAAATAAAATAGTTTGTAACTCTTAGATTGGAAAAATGTATTTTTAGTTCCTTTCTAATTTTCTCTCTGTTGAAGGCATGCTGATTCAACTACTTAGTTACCAGGACAATGTATTCTCTTAACCCACTAAGTTGTGGCTCAAGGGGGATAATAAAACCTGTAAGAACTCTCAGAAGCAGAGTCAAAATTCATGAACTATATAAAGATGCAGGTAATCTTCTCAGGAAGCAAGTTTCCACCCAACAACAACAACTGATCATGGTTACTCAAAATGCATATAAATGGGGTAGGGTGTTGTCTTAAATAGGATTTGTTTCTATTGTTGTGAAAAGACATCATGACCATGGAAACTGTTATAAGGGATATATTTAATTGCTATAGCTTGCTTATGCATACAGTTTCAGAGGTTCAGTCCATTATCATCATGGCAGGGAGCATGGTTTCATGCAGACAGGCATGGTGCTATGGAAGTAGCTTAGGATCCTACATCACATAGGCAACAGGAATTTAACTGAAACACTGGGCAGTATCCTGACCATAGTAAACCTCAAAGTCCACACCCTCAGTGGCACACTTCCTCGCACAAGTCCATGCCCACTCCAACAAAGCCACATCTCCTAATAGTGTCACTTCCTATGAGTTTACAGGGTCTAATTACATTCACACCACAGGTGTTCATAATTCTTTCTAGTGAATAATAACTGTTTCATATTTTGATTTCTTTGTTCTGTTTCACTTACGTTCTGAGCTAAAGATGAAGAAGATAATTTAGTATTTTTAAAAATTTTGGATGAAAAGATTATTTTGATTATTTTTAGAAGATATGATTTAAACCTTGGGTACAATCCTGATACAATGTGATTTAATTGGTATTAAACTTTGATATATTCATTACAAATATAAATACAGTATACTTTGGTTAACTGAAATTTTTCATATTACCTGAATTTATTTTTATTTTTCCCTTTTATTAAAAATAGATTATTTTCTCATACTATATATCCTGATTATATTTCCCCTTCTTTTATTTCTCCTAGTTCATTCCTACATCCTCTTCCATACAGATCTACTTCCTTCCTAGCTCTCATTAGAATAGAACAGGTTTCTAAGATATAACAACAAAAATAACAAAGTAAAATATATTAAGTTAAAACAAAAATCACATTACATTGAAATTAGACAAGGCAAACAAGAAATGAAACTCTGTGAGTTCATATGATCTTTGCTCAGTTGATTTTGAGGGACTTGTCTTGGTGTTCTACATGCCCTGTATCCCTTAATGATAAATGTTTTTATGTCCACTTACTATAATTCACAATAACTATAAGAATGCTTTATAAGTAGATGATCAGTCAAGAATAATGTAAGTAAATATTGAAAAGGCAAGATTTTAGTTAAATAAATATTTACTGATCCAAAACAAACTTGAGGCAAACAAATTAAGCTATGCAACATTGAATGAAAAAAAAATTCTTTTTACATTTAGTTGGTGATTAATGCAACCATTGATAAAACATGCATACACATGGCTAGTACAATAGTAATTTTCTATTGAATTGATAGTATCAGATGGTTATTAAGTCCTGAATGAATTATAGTGGATTGAACTAGACTGTAAACAAAGGAATGATAAGTGGAATTACAAAACTGAGTACACACATCTGGCTTAGAAATATGGGATTAAATGTCATTGGGTAGTATGATGCTATGTTCCAACAGAAAGAGAAAAGGAAGACCAGTATGAAAGTATTTGACTTACACATCATTGGAGTTGTTAATGAGAGCTGAAACTGTGGCTCAATGAAAGACAGCTTCCCTAATTTAGGAATCTGCCAGATGCCAAATACTGCAAAAGCAAACTAAATGTTGATACAGAATATCATATTAATTATTGTTTTTCTCAATATTGTATTTAGAATTGAGCCATGTTCCAAGCTAAGAAACCACTAGTGAAGAAGAATGCCCATCTCCTTTGAGGATAAAAACTGAATTGCCACAATTCAGTGACAAAACTGTCACAATCTCCTGTAATTTCCCCCAGGTAATTCACGAAAACCTCTGCTAGATAATTAAAATACTTGGATCTTAGAAGAACAACTACTTAGAAGGTAATTACACTAACACCAATAGACCCAATGTAAGATCACAATCACTGCATTTGTAGAAATTACAAATGAATTGTTGGATATATTCCCATCTTCAATGTGTGTGGTGAATTTTATGAACCAAAATCAGTTTTGCCTTGATACATCATTTCATAATAAAGGATTTACCAATAGTCACAAGAAGAATTACAGCAAGGAAATCATGATATAAATAACAGGTTTAAGATGCATCAACTTCTCACCACTCCTCAAAAGAATCAATTAAAACACAAGAAAAATTCCTTAGATGCTATTGCAAAGATTCTTATCACTCTAAAGAAGATGAAAATAGTAAATTTTAACCAAAACTTTCATGGAAGTAGACAGGTCATTATACAAAGCTAAATTTATCCTCATATTGTCATGTTTAGTATTTGTCTTTTCTAAGACAGTATATTTCTTGCAGACAATAAATATATTTTTAATTAAAGTAGCACACATTATTTAATTGGAGAATAAAATTGTTAAATTTAGAGTTAATACTTCTAAGAATTTTCTTCTTCCTGAAATTTTGTGGCTTTTTCTTTTATTGGTTCTGGCTAAGTGGTTTTATTAACATCCTAAAATTAACATGAATGACTTTACCGATGTCTGTGTAAGGTCACTATCAGCAATTCTACTATAGGGAATGAATAACATTGATGTTTGACACTTGCTAAGGCTAAAATTATTCTAGCTTTGAATTAACAAAAAGAATTACATTAAGTGGAACATTTGCCACAGAGAGATAATGTAGTTTGAAGAGTAGTTTAGATATTTCAAATGGTGCTGAACAAAATTCTCAATTTCTAGAATTAACAATACTGAATATTTGAAATATTTTCTGAAGACAGCTATGAATATTCTCATTTAGTAGATACAAATTATGAAAAAATTGGGTCTCATTCATGAGCATAGATCATATCTTATTTCTATGCTTCTTCATCATCCTGTTCCTTTGTCTATATAAAGGCTATATGCTCAGTTCATTAACACAGTGATCATTAACACAGTGAATGCTAAAGCCCTAAAAATATATCTTTATTGTAAGAAATGTTTTCTAGTTGATGAAGATATAATGTAAAAACTGCAAAGATAAACAATATTTGAGGTAACTATTGAACTATTCACTTATGTTATTTGAAGCCATTAAATCTTTTCCATTAAGAGGACTCTTCCCTGATAATGAGATTAATGACTAATTTATCCACCATCATAGAGCCCTCATCTAGTAGCTGATGGAAACAAAAGCAGTCACCCACAGTTAAACAATGAACTGAACTGGAATCCAGATGCAAAGAGGGAGAACAAGACCAGGCTACAGAAAACAGCAGAGGCAGCTTACCTGAACAAGAAGGAGCTAATGGGCCCCCAGACTGATATCGGGGATTCCAGCATGGGACTAACTCAGAACCCCTGAACATGGGTCTCAGTTAGAAGGAAGGCCTGGGCATTCTAAGGGATTTCTGACAGTGGAAGCTGGATGTATCACTGGTTTTCAAAAGGACTTTGGAAATATATTTCCCATGGAGGGATACTCCCTTAACCTAGAGGCAGGAGGGAGGGCCTAGTCCCTACTCCAAATGACTTGACAGATTTTGTTGACCCCTCCTGGAAGGCTTCACCCTCCCTATGGAGAAGGGGGTAGGGAATGGAATGGGTGGGTGGTTGGGGAGCATGGGGGGGGGTGAAAGAAAGGGAGAGGAAGGGAGGGAAAGGAAACTGGGATCTATATGTAAAATAAGGAAAATAAATAAAGGAATAAGGTAAAAAGAAACATAAATAAATGAAAATAAATTCAATTCTTCGTTTTTTTTGTTTTTGTTTTTTTTATTTTTTTGTTTTTTCATTGTATTCCTATATTAGCTCTTGCTTTCTTTATTATTTTATCCCTCACACAGGAAGAATTAAGACTGTACTAATACAGAAGATCTTTGATTCTGGAGAGACTTGAGGCTTTAGTTATTCCTCTGTCTTCATACATACTCCTTATCTCTCCTAGGGTAAACACCAGGGATTTTTTTCAGAAGTTACTAGATCCCCATAAGGGAATTGATGCATGCATCATTTGTCCATCGGTTTGGTTAAATCCTATAACTGAAGTCCTTGACTGCATCCCTGCTGCCACCACCTATGGTCCCTCATCCTCCGTTCACATGCAATAGCTTTCTTTTCAGCTTTTCAAATAAGCTTAAGAAAGTGAGTTCCTTGTGCTTACTTTTAACATTTAAATTATATTCCAAAAAATTTTTTAATTAAAATATAATGCATAATTTTCCTCTCCAGCTCCCGAGAGATGGCTCAGCCATTAAGAGCACTGGCTGCTCTTGCAGAGGACCCGTGTGCAGGTTCCTGAACCTATGTTAAGAGGGCTCAAGGGCTCACAGCTGAGATCCAACAATTCTTCATTTTAAAAAGAAAAAGAGGAATGGTTTAATTAAACAATTGACTAAAGGATAATCACATCATTTAGTTTGAGGCAGGAAAACTGGAATACATAATAAAATCATGTCTCTAAAAGATAAAAAAAAAAAAAGCATGGAGTGGGTGGGAAATTTACCTTTTTTACGGTGAGTTGTATTCTATAAGTAGTATGAATTCTGCCTTTGTATTATGATTATGAATTTGAACACCATACTAAAATAGATATACCTTGTGTTGATACTATTTCCACACAATGTGTCTAATTTCCTGACTTTCTGACACTGGATCCTATTGTAAAATACCCTCAGCCAGTAGGAATTCAACAAATGTCTCAAAAATGTAGCACTGAAGAGATACCCATTAAAAGTTAGGAAAATTCACATCATTTTAAATTTCCAACCTGATAGAAATTATTAGTTGACATTTTAAGTGTTGTTTAAGTAGTCAATATCGTGGAAATGACTGATACTGGGCTTGGCAATAACGGCTTGCAAATATGATATATTCAGTGGGCCAATGCCATTATTAGATGTTATTTACCTGACAGAAAAAAACAAGAGTTCTGGAACTAAAATGTAAGAAAGACTGTCCCATACAATCACCTTTAAGGAATGAAAATTGGCCTTCTTTAACTTGTTATTCAAGGTTCTACAAAAATATAAATCTGTTTTCTAAAATCCAAACAGTTTCTTTTGGATCACTATAAAAATCCTCCAGAAGCTGACACCATTACTGCTTCTTGGACATGTTGCTGCAGAATAAAAATAGAAATAGTTTTTGTGCTTCTGTTTAATTTTTCATAGACTTTATTGAATATGTTTATAAAGTATTATGTAATAAGAATTAAGATGGTATGATTGGATTAATGAATAGACTTCACTGGAATATATTTTGATTCTTTCATGTATAAACATAGCTGTGTTGAGTGGTATGATAAGGTCCCAATTCAAAGACAAGTAGAGGATCAATAAAATTAGTGATCGAATTATAAGCCAAATCAATCAAGATTTGGTAATGAGGTTAGAGCTATACCTTCCCACTGGATAGCTCACTCTAATATGTGTGAAGCTCTGTGTCCAACACCTAGCAGGGCAAAAGAAAAATGCTCTTGGGTTGGACAAGCATGTTGATATCTATGACAAGATCCTCACAAGAAGAATAAATACAGCTCATCTCTCAGCAAGGAGAGTCTCTTTCACTAGAAATGAAAAACATTAAAATATAATAAAAATAATATGTAACAGTGAGTGGATTACAGCAAAGAAATAAAATGATCTAATTTATGGCTCCAACCTTAGCAAAGGGATGAATCTCACCCGGTAAAGGTCTGTCTGATGCTGTCTTTCTAGTTGCAATTTTGAAGTGTCTTAGATTAGAAAAGAGTAAACTTAATTTGAAAAACACGTTGGGTAAAGGGAAGGAAATAAACTAATAATAGCCATAGTTAGTTCATCTTTATTGATATTTATGCAGAATGGTTCCAATGTATTCAGGTAGGTTCAGAATGTTTTCTGCTTCAGAATGTTCTCTATTCTCAGATCTCTGCAAAGAAATGCAGTAAGTCATGCAAGTAATTTCTCAAAAGTGAAGACATGTTTTTAAGTACATCTTTAAGTGTTTTAATGACCTAACTTAAATATTTTCACTGAAAACTTTACAAGCTTTGGATCTGTCTGGAAGAATACCAAAGTAAATACTGACCATTAAAGAATATATAAGCAACCATTGCTATGAGATCATCATAACTAGGAGGTGTCATACCTTTCTTAGAAACATCCTTCTGGAAAGCTATATGTGAAATGCTCTCAGGCCTTTGTCTTCCACTTCAAAGAACAGTTGGCAAGGTCTAGTGTTGGATCCTAGTTGTTAGATTTCCTCTCAAGTGTGAGTACTCCATGCTGGGGAGGAAGGGTATAATTACTGAGATGTCCTAGCTGTTCTAACACAAGCAAACACATTGTTATCTATTTTCACCTGTTGTATTTACAAAGGTGAAAGACTTGTTAATTTCCAATATGCATCAAAGTCAAAGTGTAAATATGCATTCTCAGTTTTCTTTTATGCAACAGAATGATAGAATGTTTGAGAAAGCATTTTCTTTTGGCAATCTGTCTTCCCTGATGTAGGGTGCCAGGTTTACTTTTCCTATATTTATTTTGTATTTTATTCCCATATTTAGAATATTGATTACTACCCCATGGAATATTTACTTTCTTTCAAGATCAATTACTGCTTACTTTAAGTTACATACAAACTCCATGGGTTATGGAATTAATTCCTTTTCCTAAATATTGAATCTTACCTCATGTCAAATATCATTATGAGGTTAAAATTTCCAGCTAAAATATCACATTTGCTTCACAAATGTAAAATTTATGTTCAGTTCATCATTTCCATAGTGTGTTCTTAGCCTGAATACTAGATACCCAAATTTTAAAGCCATACAGTGGAATTTCCCTTTCCTTACTTTCCCTTTCTAATCTTTCTCCAGAGTTAGTTTTTTCCTTCTGTTCTAACAATCTCTTGCACTTATTTGTTATTTCTTGATTATAACAAGTCTCATGGTTCACGTTTTTACTACCTAATTACCCTCAACATTTTTTTCACCGTGATTTTATAACATGGGGATTTTGTGTTATTCCTGCATTGGCCTAGTTTCTTTTCCAATAACAGACCACCACAGATTTGGTAAATTATGTATAAAAAGTGTTTAGTTTGGATCATAGTTCTGGTCCAAAATGAAACAGCAATATCTTGGGATGGTGGTATGTAACTAACTGACAGCATCTGAAGGTATTACAGGGGATCCTGCAAAAAAAAGAAACAAGGAAAATGAGTGCCAATACTTTCTTCTTCCCCTTGCCGCCCAACTACTTCTTCTACATATACAACCAGAGTTCAGTCATGATTTGTAGCTCAGGATTTCCTAGAAGGGACTGATAAAGTTTCTATTCCTTTAATCTAGTGCGATGGGTATTTTAGATGTGATATAACATAGTCAAGTAAAAATACCTCTCTAAAGGCTAGGCTCACAACCAAACATATAAGAAATACCTTTCTGTGAAGAGCCAAGTGAGTGACTGAAGTCCCAGGGAAGTATTCAAATATTTTTAATAGAATAGGTGAAGTGATCACAGACAGAACAGGCATTCACTTTGTTTAACTCTATCCCTGGTTTCTGTTGGATTTACATTTTCCTGTCCAAGTTTATTGCATCATTATCATTCTGTTAATATGCATCCACCTGACATCTTCTTTGTCTACTCTAGTATTATTTTTCCATTTCTAAAATGTTTTTCTCTA
Organism: Phodopus roborovskii; assembly: GCF_943737965.1. Taxonomy (NCBI): domain Eukaryota; kingdom Metazoa; phylum Chordata; class Mammalia; order Rodentia; family Cricetidae; genus Phodopus; species Phodopus roborovskii. Next base: position 29,112,494 of record NW_026126410.1, read on the forward strand.
TTTCCTTGGCCATTTCTCAGTAATCCCAGATCATGAAGGTCCTTCAAGCCTTTCACACGTCTTTCGTCTGAAGTTTGCCTCACTTCAGTGTTTAGTAATTCTTACTGCACATGATTCTCACATCCTTTGTCATCCCTCATTCCACTCTCTGTCCTACTGATCAGTTTTTCACAATATGCAAGTTTAGGAGGTGTCCCTGATGTCTGTTATTAAAAATAAAAACAATTGTGTTAGAAATACAATAAAACTATTTTATTCTGGATATTATCTCATATTTATTGTAATAGAATGTCATTTTAACCAATTTATTGTGTTCATATACTTAGTTATTATTTCAAATAAACTAGATTATATGTTATAATGATCATATTTTTAAATCAGAGTTAATTACTAATGTGCTAATTCATTTATTATTATTATTATTCTAATCATGTGCACAATTAATTTGCAAAAAATGTTAATAGGGCCACTGAAAGCTAAATGCTGTGAGAGATGATATAGTATAACGTTTATTATTTTAAGTAGTTAATCCTTTGGAAGTAATTAAATCCTCTGCTATTTCCAAGATCTAGAGAGGAACATGTAGCCATTTTTATATCAGAGCTTTGTCATCTGAAAAGAGGGTACAATGAACATTATGTCCTTCTCAGGGATTTCATGATAATAGAATAAAAATGCATTAATGCTTGTACAATTTTGACACATAGATCCATTAAGCAAAAATGTTATTCTTGCAAGTGCTAGGGATTGGGCTGTACTATGAAAATATTAAATTGATTTAAAATTAGACAAAAGGAAGAGAAAGAAAAGTACAGTAGGAGGGTACTGAGTCACATACAAACCTTCTCAGGACTGTTTAGAAACAAAGAGTGTAATTCCAGTAGAGGGTGCAATTGTAGAAGATAGAAAACTAATTTAGAAAGGTGGTGTGTCCCAGATTGTACATACTGGAGTTCTAAATACTTACATCCCACAGCAGAGGCTATCAGTTGCCAACAGAGCTTATTTAGTGTGTAACTAAAAGTAACAAAGGTAAAGTATGTTTGCTGTGCTGGTATTTTAAAGAAACTTGATGTATTCTTAAGTATAAAAAAATGAAGAAATATATATATATATATATATATATATATATATATATATATATTGAATATTGGTACTGCTTTTGCTTTTAAGCAAGCAACCACACTACTCACCCTGAATTATGAGTCCCTTAATTCTGAGTTGTGACTTCATGCTAAAGGGCACACTGGTATGTTTCCTTCTTAGCTGTGAAATTCTTCACTTTTATTGTTTCTCACTTGCAGTTTAAAACCTTGCAAATGTTGTATTATTACACTATTACATAACACAATAGCTGCTATCTCTCACTTGCGTATGCTGATCTACACACAGTACCTTCTGTCAAATAAATCAGGATCCTTGTCCAATGAAACGTATTCATCAAAACTACTGTTTGTGTTTTGTTTTTTTCTGATCATCTTTCTCACAATGTATTACCAAGAGCATTAGCTGCTTTTAATGTTTCAGAATGGGTGCAGCAATCCATTTATGTTTCATTTCTCTCTTTGTAAACAAATCAATGGTTTTACAACTAAACTACTCATGACAAACATGGGCTCATTAGCATTTGTCCTCGTTGTCTGTATGGACCTGCATACTTCAAACCCTGACATATACTTTTATCAGGAAGGAGCACAAGGTTTAAATTGCCCAATGTTTCCTTCATTATTACTCCCATTCTATTCCACACCCATTCACCTCAAACCTTCCACAAGCAGAGAGCAGGACTAATTAGGATTTAATTGATATATTTTTTTTCAATAGTGAACAGAATCACTCTCAATACAAAGAGAGTAATTTCATTATCCACTGCAGAGAACACTTAATCAGTCATAATAGCAAATAGGGGAGTATTTGTTAAGTTTTCAAAATGATGCATTTGAAATAAGAGACACCTGGGTGTCTCAACCAGATTTTGTTTATAAATAAGAAAATGTCATAGCCACTCATTTGTTATTTGCATGGAACTATGTGATTATTGTACACTCCCTCAAGTAAGCCACGAAGACATGGAAATAAAAAAGATAAAGCTCTCAGCAAACTGGGAAATAAACTTGAAAAAAATAGCTATATGAGATGGTGGATTTGTACTGAATATCATAGAGTCACTAGAAATTGCAATACTTTTCTTTAAAGATGTGAGAGAGCGATTGTTAGAAGAGGTGATACATGGCCCAGAAAGAATGTAGACAAGTAGCCATTAGGTTAAAGGAAAGATGGATACATTTAACCAGGCCAAGGAGAAATCACTAAAACACTGAAGCAGAAGAAAGATATTTTTATAATCATTTGCTAAATATGTTTTATATTCAATGAATATGTGCAAGAATACTTTTATTTCAATTAGAATCAATCTAATTTTACATGTCAATTCCAGTTTCCTCTCTCTCCCATCCTCCCATGGCCTCCACAGAAACCGCTGCCCCACACCCTGCACCATCCATGCTCCATGCACTCACCAGGGAGGGTGAGGCCTCCCTGGGAGAGTGAGACCGCCCAAACAAGATTATCTAAGTTTGTCACATCTTTTGGGCAGGACCCAGGGCCTTTTGCCTGTATCTAGGCTGAGAGTATCTCTCTATGGGAGATGGCCTCTCAAAGTCCTTTCATGTACCAGGGATACATCCTGGTTCCACTGTCATAGGTCCCTTAGACTGCTCCGGCCTTCTAGCTGAGACCCATATGAAGGGGGTCTGAGTCAGTCCAATGCTGGTTTCCCAGCTATCAGTCCGGGCGAGGGGGGGGTCCATGAGCTCCCCCTAGTTCAGGACAGCTGTCTTTGTGGGATTTTGTAGCCTGGTCTATCCCTTTTCTTATCACTCCTCCCTCTCCGCAACTGCATTCCAGAAGTATGGCTCAGTGTTTAGCTGTGGGTGTCTGCTTCTGTTTAAATCAGCTACTAGATGAGGGCTCTATGATGACATAAAATTAGTTATCAATCTTAAAAAGTCTAGTTCCTGTCATTTAGAAAATTACAATAGACAAAGCAGCTTATGTTTTATTATGACTTTTTATTGTTATTTTTATTTTTTATGTTTCTACCCTTTTGATTTTGTGTTTAAAAGAATACTGGATATTTAGTGACTTTCTGGACTGACTCAACTGGCAAATTTCATAAAGTGTTCTAAAACATAGTGTTATAAAAACATATAATTGCCTATATATGTATATAAGACAAACTGTATAAGGCTTGAGGATATATGAGAACTCAAAGCTGCCTTCACAGGAACATACTTCCTCTGAAATTACAATACCTACTCCAACAAAACCGTAACTTCTAACAGTGGCACTCCCTATAAGGTTATGGGGGACAGTTACATTCAAACTACCCCAATTTCTAAAATCAGAGACATGTACTCACATAGATGACTAAAATGAACATCAAATAGAACTTAAGACTCAGGTAGATCAATGTGTTATTTGCATTTACCTTTTAATGTATCTTTCTATCCAATAACTACTGTTTATTTTTGATAAAAGAGGAAGTTATTTGTCATAGCACAAGGCCTCCAATTTGAGAAAAGAAAAAGATCCGTATGGTTATTTAGATAATACAGTATTATGGTTCTAGATTTTTTTTAATCTAGCCTCCAGAAAAGAACTACACTCATTTATGATTGAAAGAATAAACATATGTAAAAAAAATTAGAAAATTTTCTTTAGTTTCATTACTCAAAATTTACTTCTATTGCCTGCATGTGAATGGAATATACAACTGTTCCTTAAGGAAGTCCTCTAATTAGCACACTTACCTTATGCTAGACTCCTTTGGTTATACTTAATGACTATAATCCTAATTAAACAATAGATATTTTCAACAAATACAAGTTTTAACACAATTCTACAATGATAGTTCCAGTGAAATTTATTGAAAGGTATTTCAGTGTTTTTTAGAAACAAAGCAAATTAAGCAATGTTTACTTCTGTTACTCTTAATGAATATCAGCCAGGAGGAATGTTTTAATCCATCCAAATATCATACTAACAAGCAAAAGTTTCCTCATAAAACATACATACAATAGATACAAGTATTTGCAAATTTTATCTTCTCTCAGCCAGAATGTTTGGGTAAAGATGAAGAACCTAATTATTTTAGTTGAATTAACTTCTCAACATGGACAAATCAAATAGTGAACTTATACTTACAAACATGGAACATTTTTAATTTGTTGGGTGTGAACATTTAAAGAACAGCACTATATCTAAGTGTCCCAAAATATTTATTAGGGGCTGTATTTGGAATCTCTACTTTATTATGGAGGTACTGAGTCCAGAGGGGGTAAAAAAAAAATGGATAGTGATAGTGACATATAAAGAACTTTCATGGTAAGGCTGCAAGCAATCATTTGGTCATGCTGCTTTATATTGTGCAGTACATTTCAGATGTGAATAACTGACAAGTATTTTCTCAGTTGTGATGTTCATTTAAAAGTTGATTTGTTGACAGTTATAACTGGTAGTCCATGCATACACAAATTTTATATTCATCTTTAAAATTAAGAAATTTGTGATGATGAAAATATATGCATATTTATATAAATAATTGTGTATAATTAACATAGAATTACTTTATTTCTATTTTTACATTTAATTTATTGCTGGTTTCATTTTCAGAGACAGACAGATATCTCACCATGATTGTGAAGTACTTAAAACTTAAATGGTAACAATCAAACTGAACTATTCCCACTTGTGTAGGCATGTGTGTACATTTACAATTAAAAGTTTTGCTTGTATTTAGACATTTATACAGGTATGTAATAGGTATAGACACGATTTATTTGCCATAGAAATAAAATTTTGTCAGGTTTATTTCATTCAATACCACAAATTGCTAATCTGATTTCAAAACTTGAACCGTAGAATAAAAAAATTATGAATAAAATTTGTAGGTAAATGGATGAACATAGAAACAGTATATTAGTGAGTTAACTAAAACCTAGAGTTACAAATTTTATTTACTGTGTCATCTAAGGTTAACAGCTCCATATCCTGAGATATAAACATAACTACAAACGTATAAAAGAAAATATATATACTTTCCCATCTATATATATGGGAAAAACACAGAAAAACCAAGAAGGTTGGAAGGTTGAGTGTTATATTTTAAATAATCTACAATGTCTTAGGTTTATATTTAGGCTTCTTTAAAAAAAGAAAATGATATATTTGGAATGGAAATTGTCATTACACACACAAAAAAAATTCAACCTGAAATACTGCGATGTGAGTGGCACAAATGTATATACAACTTTGAATTGGATCTTGGTGTAGAGAAATATATGAAAAACATGGCAAAAAAATAAAGTTATATAATAGTGAACATTACCTGTCCATCAATGCACTTTAAAAGTTTTCTTGGAAATTATACAAGCTATAGAACTATGAACATGTTTGTGTTTTAATTATCTCAAAGTAGTGGCTACACGTTTTGAAAATCTTAAATGTGCCAATAATTTCCAACAAGATGTGAGAAGATTTCATCACTTAAAAGTCACACTATGAAAACTTCAAAGATACTATAATATATGAATGCAAATGCAAGCTATGTCATTAAAAATGACTTTTGGGTTTCAAATGCTAAATTTTGCCAACCATTGGTTTAAAGAACATTCTGTATGCAAAAAGATAAAAGTTTAAATTAGCATTTAAGTAAGTAGGTCCACAGTGAAGTCTTTTAAGGGATTATTTTCCCATCAAATCATTGAAGGAGAATGATTAATAATAGTCCACTTGATAAATAATTGTGACTGTTGGTGAAGACATTCATTGATCCTAAAACATTAACATTATAATTTCTAGATTTAATCATCTACTTAGCAAATGTCCCTTTCCAGAAGTAGAGATATTGCTCAGTGGTTAGAAGCAGGTGATATTTGCAGTACCTCAGTTTATTTAGTTCGCATCGTTCATATCATACTGTTTATAACTGCCTGTAACTTTAATCCCAGAGAATGGATGGGGAGAATACTGATAGACATGACTGTAAATGGGGGGGGTGTCATTTCAGGGTCACGTAGAAAGCTGATGCAATGAAACTCCCATAAATATACAAGAATGACCCCCAGCTAAGACTTGTAGAAATAGTGAATATGTAGCCTGAAATTTCTGTATTTTAAGATCAAACTGGTGAATCCCTCATCCAGTAACTGATGGAAAAAGCTATAAAAATCCACAACAAAATTAGTTGGAGCTCAGGACTCATGGGGGGAATAGAGGAAAAAGATAGAGGTGTCATATATATGTATAAAGAAAACCCACAGAAATAACTAATCTACCTCATAAAAAATACACAGTCTGAGCCAATAACCACAGAGCCTTCATGGAACATGGCACTCATCTAGGCCCTCTCTTTCTACCTCTCTCTCTCCCTCTGTCCCTTTCTGTCTCTCTCTCTGTCTCTCTATGTGTGTCTCTCTCTATATATATCTCTATCTTATGTGTGTGTGCATGTGTGTGTGTCTTTAAGTTTGATCTACTTAATTGCAAGACTCCTAACAATGGGAGGAGGTGCTGTCCTAATGATTTCTCTAGCTCTTGGGGACCTATTTCTCATACTAGATTATCTTATCCAGTCCTCATAAAAGGGGAGGTGCTTAGTCATACTACAAATTGATATGCCATGATTTGTTGATACCCATGGAAGCCTGCTCCTTTTTGAATATAAACAGAGGAGCAGTTGATTGGGGTGGGTTTGGAGAGAAAGAATGGATTAGAAATTGAAATCAGGATGTGTGTGTGTGTGTGAGAGAGACAGAGACAGAGACAGAGACAAAGAGAGAGAAACATGTATACTTTGTATGCACATGTACTCACATGCACATACCCCTTTATAGAATCACATACACATATAATTAACTTAATAAGAATAAATCTTGAGAAAATAAATTTTTACTTTAATATACTCATTGTAATAAAGTAACAACTTATTTAAAAATTTAATGATAAATTATCAGAATCCTTTCATGTGATGTGAACTAAAGCTGAAAGGTCCAATTCTTGTCCTTACTTTTTCCCAAGTAGTTGATCAGCATGGTAATTTACCTGCCACACAGCAAAGAAATAGAATCAGAATGGAGACATAATAGAGGGGGTATTCCTTCGGCTGAGGAAAATGTTCAGCACCTAATTATAGCTCTCTTAAGTACTGAGAACAGCCTCTCATTTTTTCATTTTCCATTCCAATGAGTGTGTGTGCTACTATCAACCCCCCAAAAAATGCACACCCACAAAATAGGCATTGTTCATTAAAAGTTTATGAAAGTTATGTTATTAGAAATGCACCAGATTAAGAAATAAACTTTGATCCAATTAAGTTGGAAATTTTACAATGCAGATAGGTGAGGAACTGATCAAACCTAAAAATCCTATAATGTCCCCTAATATATATTACACAACTAAACGGTGAAACATTAGAAAATACATATGAAGGCTTAAAAAGTAAATAAATATATAACAAAATAATGCACTATTTGAAATTCAAAGAAATCCACACTGCATTGTGTGAATGGATAATGTTTAAAAGTTAGATGCTAAAAATCATCTTCTCAATTCTTCCTGTTAATAATTGGTTGTTTCTAATCCGTGTCACTGTTTTTCAGCTGTCTTTGGTACCACTGAGACCAACATCTAGCTCTACCAGTAGATATTTTTGATTTGTTAGAAAATGCAGAGAAGTGACTAAGGTTTGGAATTTGGGAAGGAGGCAAGTTTAAATAATTTATTATCCACAAAACTCCTAGGTCCAATCATTCAGGAGAGGTGCATTATCCTGAGGATTTGGGACTTTTAATACAAATTAACAGACAGTTGAGTATAAGAAGCCCTCCATAGGCCAACATACATAATAAGACAGACTTCCATGCTGCCATAAAATCACGGAAATGAAAATTCTGTTCAGAATTCAGGAAATTGGAGTATCACTTATGACTCTCTTGCTAAATTCTAGTTAATGGAAAAGAGCAACAATCTAATAAATATTAGAGTATAATTACAAAAATTCCCACAGAATCATCATAGTAAAGCTTCACCTGCTAAGTTAAAATTCTGCTCCTAAAAGGTTCCTAGCACAATGTGTATGAAGCAGGATTTTATAAAAATTCAAGGGGAAAATGGTCATGTTTTATTACACTTGCAAACAGTCCCCTCTTTGTTGCACACTGTCCTGCTTGAGGAGCACTAGTGATATACTTTATTTTTGCTTTTAGGAATTTGGGTGCATGAGGGTTCTTTTTGAGAGACTGAGACTCTCTATGCAGTAAACAATCAACACCTGGTTGACCTTCCTCCTTCTCTCAACTTCTTTTATGGTAGACATACACCACAATTTTATAAGGCACTGGGTTCACACTAGAGCATCTTCTAGCACACTAGGCAAGCATCTCACCAACTATCCCATGGCCTGTAAAAGTTTTCTTGAAATATCAGAGAGTTCATTTGTTTAAACTTTTTGAGAGCACTTTTTTTGGGGGGGGGGTTGGGGTTGGGTACTTTGTTTCAAATTCACTCTTATTTTATATGTTGTTTATGAATTTTGAAAGAGAAAAAAGAGAGGAATAGAGAAAGGGAGAGCATGAACTGGATACTACACCTCCCCAAAATTTTAGTGTCCAATAGATGAACAGTAAATAGTAGAGCTCTGTGAACCCTTCCCCTCCAAGAATGTCTATTAGGAGGATACTGTGGATCAAGTGCCAATGTGTATATAAGTTCTGTGTTCCTGAACACCATGGCTGTATCTACTTAGAAGGTTGTCTCTTGCCTTCTCTCCATCCTATACATACTTTAAAATAGGAAAACTACCAAATTCCCTTTATAGAAGACATACAAAGAGAAATATTAAAGTACGCTCAGGATTACTAATCTCCATGTATATTCAAATGTATACTGTACAAGATATTAGGGTCATCAGATTTACAGGTGCTTTCTATATCATCACATTTTGTATAATAACTATTTTTACTTTGAGGAGATAAGTATTGATAAAAATATTGAGTGAGAATATTTTTGAATTGCATTGGTAAGAAGAGAAATCAAGATGTATAAGTCTCAATGCTAATAAATGCCAATGACTTGTGAGTAAAGAAAGTATAATATATATGAATAGCAGACTATATTTAACCGTAATAAATAGGGCGTATTTCAAAGCATGTAAATAGATTAATTACAGTGTGTATAGCATGACAGCCTAGTTATAAGAGCATTAGATATGACATTTATACAAGGATCTAAAAGAATGCAATTCACAAGTTATAATTGCAAGGTGATTGTGTGTGGGGGAGATATGTAAATGAGGGTTAAATACATATAGATTCACTTAAAACTTTTTGGAATCTAGGAATCTATTATAGGATATAACAGCTATAGGAAATGTTAGCTATTTGGGAATTGAAATTGTGCTGAAGGTTAAATATTATGCTAAGTGATATTAACCAAAATAAACAAACTTAAAGAACAAAGATAGTGCTACAGAAGACATTTATATAACCAGGAATGGCAAAGTATCCTTTTGGGGTGGATGAGTATACTTATGGCTTTATGCTGGCATTTTCAGGGATTTCTATTTATTTACAATATTTATTATTATTATTATTATTAATTTACATAATTATTTCCAAACTGCTGTTTCCCTTCCCTCCCTTCCTCCTAGTTCTGTGCCCAAAACTTCCAATACCCTAGATACACTCCCTCACAGAAAAAAGGAGTATGTCTGTCTGGGGTATTAACTAAACATGGCATAAAAAAATAACAATAAGATTAGGTATGAACCCTCTTATCATAGCTGGATGAGGTGACCCAATAACATGAAAAAGATTCCAAGCTTAGGCAAAAGAGTCAACAGTAACTCTCCAATTCCCCAACACCACTGTGGTTTTGATATAACATATAAAGCTAGCCTGAAGATAAGAGTGCAAAGCTAGCCACATCCATACAGGTCATATATTAAGAGGCTCTAGCTCAGACCCTTTCTGTGACTGTTGCTTTAGTCTAGATGAGCTTCTATGAGCCTATGATTCTGTGGTCCATATTCCAGTAGTATCCTTGACCTCTCTGGCTCCCAAAATCCTTCCTTTGCCTCTTCTTTTGGGTTCACCTGGCTTCACAAGATGTTTGAATATGTATATGTGGATCTACTCCCATCGGTTGCTGAGTGAATCCTATCATATGACAGTTGGGCTAGGCACTGATCTATGAGTAGATCAAAATATCATTAACATTAAGTTTATGGGTTTCTTTAACCAGTCACATTTGGTTCTATACTGGGTCGTTGGGCAGACTAGTCTCTGGTTCCTGGCCATCCATACAGTGTTAGGCTTTGGGTCCATTCCAGCCTTCCAATTGGACAGGATATTGAAAATATATACTAATTATTTACAACATTCATCAATAAAATGGCTTATGTACACACACACACACACACACACACACACACACACACACACACACATTTATCCATATTTGCTACCTAAGAGAAATTTGTCACTTCACAGTTCTGAGATGGTATGAAGGCCACTAAGATATTTTTCTGATACATATTTCACAAGACATGAGCATGCAACTATAAATTCAATGCCTCAGTGATCACTGTCTTTTATATCATAAAATTTCTTTATGATAGTTTAAAGACATTGAAGTCATACTTGGGAAGTCTTATGAAACAACCTGGAAATGGTCAACTTCGATTTATGATTATTGAGAAATTAGTCAACAGATAATAGTTAATTTTAATGAACACAGGGAATGTAAATGTAGTCTGGTTTGGTCTTCAGTGAGTGGGATCATCATTAAAAATTGACATTATTGTTAGGCTTTAACAAAAGGAAGGATATTCAAAGATGTATTCAAAAGGTCATAAATCCATATATGTATACAAGGTCATAGGTATTCTTGTAACTTCAATGATAGATTCTACAAAAAATCAGTTTCACATGAAATGATTTTTAGGAGTCATTCAAAATTATTATTTAGATTATTTAGAACAGGAGCTCAAGAGATGATTCTAAAATTAAAATCACTTGCTGCTCTTTTAGAGGATGGAAGTTCAGTTCCTAGTACCCCTGCCAAGCAGGTTATAGCCAATTATAACTTAATCTGGGTAGATGTGACTTCCATTTTTATTTTTGCCTCCATGGACTTCTGAAAGCATGTGACATACAAACAGAGATGAACACATGAATAAAAATTAAAACTAAATAAAAATAAAAGAATGTTTAAATCCACAGTTAATTGCTATATGTTTATATAATACAATTTAAAAATATTTAGTATAAATACTTGGTTTCAGATAAAGAGGAAAAAATAAACTGTGGTTACTTCTGTATGCTTTGCATTTCTTTAGTCATATGTTTCTAAATAGTTTTACAGTGAGGATGTATAATTTTATTATTAAAAATACAAATGTAGTTGGAGCTACTTTAAATTCAAAATGGGCATCACATGATATTCACAATAAAAATATATTTTTTCATATTTTCACTTGCAGGAAAAAAAGAACAGATTTTCCTCCCACACGTGAGAAAAAAATCACCTTGGGAAAGAGGCAAAACATGCAACACTTTAATGCAAACCAAGACTCTTTCAGAATCATGTCAGGTTCTGCAAACAGAAGTTTATAATAGAAAGTGTTTAGTAACATTAATCACAGCATTTGGTATACTCTTGTCCATTATGTCTAAACATTTATTTAAATCTCTTGTAGGGTTATACAAGTGCCTACATAAATGGTGCTAGTTAAAGTTCAAATTAAAATATCAAATAACTATGTCTTATAACTATGTAATACGTGATGATAAGCATATGCATATTCAGAAATATGTCAAAATCAAATCTCAGGTAAAATTTATCCCTATTGACTATGAAATATAGTTGAACTTTAAGAGTGAGACCAACTATTCTTTTTCTTTACTATTCTTAAATATAGCCTATACCACTCATAATCTTTGTAGAATTAACATTTCATAAAAAGATATTTAAAAATGAAAAAAATGTAATTTTTCCTTTTAAATATTGCCCTAAAATTACCTAGTCAGTTTAAATAATATGTATTTTCATGCATATATACATTTATGTTTTAAATGTATAAAGTCACATAAAAGTAGTGAGGACTGATACCAATACTTAAAGCTGTCAAATCTTTTGAATGTCATGGTCATGACAATGCCCAATGATAAAGAGTAACTATAGAATTTCCAAGTTGAATTCTACATGGATGGTTTCTCTCACCTAATGGCCACTCATATAAATACATTCCAAAAAGGCATATAAATAGCAGGTATGCCAAAAAGAGACAGTAGCACAGTTTTTTCCACATAAAATCCATGCCATTTATCATGAATAGTCAAGATGCCCCTATATCACATAAGTAACAACAACTGTAAAGTAAAATATAGTCTATTTATTTCTCTTACATATGACTGGATCTTGGATCTTTAGTTATCTTCCATGATACAACAATCCCTTAGTCATTCTTAACTGAGTATTAAGATAGAATTTACAGGTTTTGTTGTTGTTGTTTCAATAAATAAAACATGGTTTGTCTTGACTATTTTTATAATTTATTCTTCATTATTTAAATGTCAGAATTTCATTGTTATGGTGCTATGTAATATAGCTCTCCCTTTACTGAGTTTTCTATTAATGAGAGATTTGATTCTGAGGCGTGATAAGGTCTGGTGAGATTAAGAGATATTAAAACAAGCAACAACAAGGCATTACGTTTTCTATGTTCTGGAGGTAAACTGCATAGTAAATGAAAACTAGGTGCACAGCTAGAATATTTTCAAATGAAATACAGATTTGTGAGAAGAGACAGTGAACACATTTTTTTCTCTCAACTCATTTAAGAAGGGAGATGGTAATTGACTGTACAGAATGCAAGTAAACGAAATGTAAATTAGCATGTCTCTCTGTGTCTGCCCCTTTCCCTCTGGGGACATTCTACATGCAGGTAATGTCTTGTCAGAGTTGGAAAGGCTGTCTACATTATTGTGTCTCCATAATCTTTTTATACTCCAGGTACCAGCCTCTTCCAAAATGATTTGCACTACTAATCTCTGCACTGCTCTTAACATAAATATTTATAAATATTAATGCTCCCTGGTAACTAAAGCAACAGAGCAGCAAGAAGGCCATGTTCCCCCAGCAAAACCAGCAGGTTTCATCCCAGGTGGCTCAAAGTAATCCCCACCTTTGTCACATTCCACATAGTCTATTTCCACCCAGAATTTCTTCAAAGGGAGAAAGCAGTGATAACATCAAACATATCTCGACTCTGTCTCTGCCCATATTTTTTACTCTCAGGCTGTTGTAGAGTGTAGAGTGTATTAAAGAATTAAATGAGACTGTGACAGATTAGCAATTAATTTACATAAAACATTAATATGAAATTTTCTCTGTTAAAGACACGAGATCAATCCTATTAGTTCCTGAAGAATAAGTGGGCAAGATAAAAGGCTTGATAGAAATGAAATAATGTTGTCTTAGAATATCAGGCTCTTTGGAAACTGTCTTGCCTGTGCAACACGTTTATTAGGTAGCAATTGAACATTCTATTCATCTCTCTACAACATTGGGGTGAAATTCAATTTTCATTAAAATCTGATAATATGAACATAGAATGTGGTAGCCATTAATATTTAAGTACATAGCTTAAATCTAACTATAAAAAGACAGCAGTCACCAAGTATTCAATATACACTTCATGGAATCATACAAAGAAGGCACTGAATATATAAGATTCATTATTGAATTTGATTACTTTTATGATTTTTTTCTACTTTTGACTGTCTTTGAAAACAGTGAAAATATGTAGATGTACTTTCACAATTTTATATATTCATCAGTAAAACATATCATACCTGCCATTCTAAAACTCCAGAAACTCCTTGAATGTTATAAAACTCTGGAAAATAAAAGTCTTTCATGAGTCTTTCTGTACTTTTATTGTAACTAATAATATATAGCATCATAAGGATTACTTGCTATGTACTCCATAATGACATGTTAATCAGTGAATTACCCAAAGAAATAAGACTTTATATCTACACTTCAATAATATGGAAATATACACATTTATTTTTTCTTTTTACTTTTATATTTAAATTTGAAACCAGGTGGTTTTACAAGTCAATCACTGTTCCCTCACCCTCCCTTCCTCCCCTATCATCCCCACCAAACCCCAGCCCATTCCCTTTCTGCTCCCCAGGGAGGGTGAGGTCTTCCACAGGGAGTTTTCAAAGTCTGTCATATCATTTTGGGCAGAGCCCAGGCCCTCCCCTCATGTGGCTAGGCTGAGAAAATATCCCTCTATGTAGGATGGGCTCCCAAATTCCTTTTATATACTAGGGATAAATACTGATCCCCATAGACTGCCCAGTCTTCCTAAGGAATACCCACATTCAGGGGGTCTGTGTCAGTCCTATGCTAGTTTCTCAGCTATCAGACTGGGGAACATAAGCTCCCCCTTGTTCAGGTCAGCTGATTCTGTGGGTTTCTTCAGCCTGTTCTTGACCCCTTTACTCATCACTCCTCCCTCTCTGTGACTGGATTCCAGGAGTTCAGCTAGTGTTTAGCTGTTGGTGTTTGCTTCTGCTTCCATCAATTACTAGATGAAGCCTCTAGCATGGCATATAAGGTAGTCATCAATCTCATTATAGTGGGAGGGCATCAAAGGTAGCCTCTCCACAATTGCTTAGATTTTTCAGTTGGGTTTATTCTTGTAGATATCTGGCCACTTCCCTAGTGCCAGATTTCTTCTTAAATCTATAATAGCTCCCTATATTATGGCATCTCTTCTTGTTCTCTTTTCTTTCCCTGTCTCAATCTTCCTGCTCCCTTATCCCACCTCTCCCATCCTCTTCCTCCTACTCCCTATCCCCTCCCTCCATACTCGCAGTTTTCTCAGGAGATCTTGTCCCTTTCCCCCTTCTTCAGGGGACCATGTATGTTTCTCTTAGTGTCCTCCTTATTTCCTAGCTTTTCTGGTGGTGTGGATTGTGGGCTGGTAATCCTTTGCTCTATGACCAAAATCCACATATGAGGGAGTACATACCATGTTTGCCTTTTTGTGACTGGGTTACCTCATTCAGGATGGTTTCTTCTACCTCCATCCATTTCCCGGCCAATTTCAGGATTCCATTGCATTTTTCCACTGAGTTGTATGAGTTAGAATTCAACAACAACACAAATTACATTTATTTTTGTTTTGTACAGAACAAGTGTTTTTCTGTAAAGTATATGGTTTTTATTTGAAATATTCATCTTCATCTTATCTCTTCACAGTGATAGCAAATCTTCATTATTTGAATACATTGTTTGAATCAAAAATTAATTCTCTCTCAACCTGCTATGGTCAGAATTGACCCTTTTATATCACCTGTTCATTATTTGTCAGAGGACAAATTAACTGTGAAATATTACTGGAAAAAAATGAGGGGATACAATCAACTTCTGTTTCATCTTTTCTTGCTTTTAATATATGAAAATATATTTTTTATATATTGTGATATATGCAGATTCACTTCATAAATTCTTGCCAGTGGGGTCAGAATATTCTTCTTGTTTCTGATTTCCCGTCTCTCCCTGGCAGTGAAGACCTTTAAAAACATATGGTAATGATGAGATGACTGACTTAGATATGACTTTAACAACACATTACAACATGGGCTAATACTAAACTCTAAGGTCTTTTGTGTTATAGCAACCTAGCCTTCAACTTGTGTCTACAGAATCAAAGAATACATGTGTCAGTCTTTACTTACCAGGCCAAAATTACCCAATACTGCCAATGAGAAATGATTCTTAACCAGGCCTGGAGGGAAGGGTCTTAACAAGACTGAGGCGAAGACAAGTTTATTGCAAGGAATCAGACTTTTTTAATATCTTTACCAGAAACAGAATATAATGGTAGTGTCATGATCAATACAATGGTAGTTGCCAGAAAACAATGACATTTGCAAGCCATGTAGGTTATATGAGATAAGTGTCTAAGAACTATTATCTTGTCAAATTTATGTATGACTTGTTGACTTTTAGAGAACACAGAACCACCAGGGGGTCTGCATGCTTCATTGTGTTGGTTTTCTTCAACTGGAAAGCACAGTATAAAGCAGGAACCAAGGATCTTAACCTGAATTTACATGGCTCATGCTTCTCAAGGCAGCTTGACCAGTTCAACTCCAGGATTCCCTGCAGTATCCACCCTTAGGCTCTGACAAATGGAGTTAGATGAACAGAACTAGATCAACAAGATTGAGTCTAGCATTTTCCTTGGATTACTGCCAGTCTATGAAATCTGCTTCAGCTGGGGTTGTCAAAATAATAGACTGTAAATAGAGTGATAAATGGTTGCATTCTAAGAAGTATCCAGTTTGAGTTCAGGAAATACAACAGAATCAGAGCTGCAGTGTTCATTAAATGACTTGCTACTTTAGCATATTTTTAAGTATCACTTTGTAGAGGCATTTCAGTAACATAAGCCTGCACTCCCTATCTTGTAACCAATGAACATTTTTCATCATTTGAGAATGGAATGGCAAAGATGAATAATTACTATAGATGCTGTGATTTTTTTTCCCACAGATCTGCTACTCCCATTTTTTAACCTTCAAATATGAGAACTACTATTTAATTGTCTTAGTCTAACAAAAAAAATAACAACTTCTCTTTAAAATCTCCCATATTTGATGTCATACCAGAAAGCCTGCTAATTGTGATCACAGGTTGATTTTACTTCTCGATGATACTTAATTTAAATTAACCTGTGGACAGCTTTTGAACAAAATAGTTTCTATTAGTACACACAGAAACAACCATATAAATACATGCAAATTGTTATCTTCTTAAAAGGTTGAATTTTAAAATGATCTATCACACTTCCCTGGACAATCACAGTATCCATTCTCAGGGTAAAAACTTTATCTTAGAATCATATTTTTAGCCATGAAAATATCTTAATCCCATCATATACCTGCTGAGCTCTATAAAAGATCTGTTCTTTAAAAAATCAATTTTACAAACTAAATTTTTCTTGTTTTCCCAGTTTTATTAGGCTAAATCTTATAAGCTCTAGGTTAAAATTAAACTACAAAAACTTCCTGAATCTTATTTTTATTGATTTGTTCAGACACTGCTTTAAAGATGGCTATGCCATAAGCACCCTGGAATAATTCTGTCTTTCTGTCTTACATAGGAAAGCCGAGAGATTTTCTTTGGAATATATATATATATATATATATATATATATATATACATTTTTATCAGAGAAATCTAAGTTTACTAAGCAGTATGTCAGTATGTATTTAAGACTTTAAATTTCTTTATGCTGAATGACAAATCAACTTCTCTTAGCATAATTTTACATGTATTGTACTTTTAGTATTCTTTTTCACAAGTATCAATTTCCATGTAAAATAATAACTAGCAAACTCTTTAACATTCAAATATAAGGTGGCCAAGTTACAAGTCCAAACTTATCATCAACGAACACATGTTGTTAAACAGACTCCCATAAGTTTCTTAAATGTCACTCTATTAATTCGTTATTGATTTATTTAATAATTATGCACAGCTGCTGCATTTACTGTACAATATTGATCCCACTCATAAAACGTTGCCTCCACACTCAACTCAATACTACTGAAGTATTTTACTGATTTTACTGATATGAGCTGAGAGAGGATTGTTATTTGTTATCCTGCAGTCTCCTAAAAATATAAATAAGCTCATTTGGCATTTCAAAAAGCAGGGTTACAAATGTTATTAAATTTATATGTACTTTAGTTCATATGGACCATTCAGACTCCCAAATTATTTTGCAAGGGTATCTCAGGTTCTTGTCTTGCACAGTCATACAAATAAGTGAAATTACTAATTGAAATGATTAAGAGACTTGTGCAAAGGGTGTAAATGAACTCCCTATATCTCTGTGAATTTTACAATTACAAAGAGACAACCTTATGGGAAGCTAATGCTTTCAATGATTTCATACTAAAGTATTCCATTATTTAGTAGGATTATTTTTCTCCTGACTAGTATGCCATCCAAATTAAAGCATGGCCTAGTATATATTTCTAAATGTGTGTACATGTGTGTGAACAAGCACACTAGTAAAAGCCACTATATTCAAAACTACTTTTTATTTTTAATTTTGTTTCTGAGACTTTCATATTTAAATACTGCATTTGCAAAATTTTACTCTTCAGCTAACTCCAAATCCACCCATAAACATGTCCATCACTTCAAAATTGTTGTGTTTCACTTGCAAGACTATTAAAATGCCCTCTGAAATTCAGTTAACTATAAAAGGGGGTCTATGGATGTAGTATGAATATGATTATTGGGAAGAATCATGCCACCATGATTGATGTAATTAATAATGATTATCATTATTTTTGTAGGATGGGCACATTGCTTTAAGCTTACAGAAAGCTAAGCATATTTTGTGGCAACTCATGAATGTCAACAGTTACATCTGCAATGAAGTGAATCACAGAAGAGAATAACTACAGAGGGCAGTATCAGACCGTTTCTACACATTCTTGTTGTTGTTGTTTCTAACTCTTTGCTCTTTGGGGTCTGCCACCCAGCTCTCAAAGAAATACACTGAGACTTACTCTTACGAATGCCAGGCCTTATTTTGGCTTGTTTCTAGCAAGATTTTCTTAAATTATCCTTTCTAATAATAGCCTCTAGACTTATTCTTCTTCACTCAATATACGTCTCTTTCCTTCTTCCCTCCATTGCTGGTTAGGTGGTTGGAACCTGGTGTCCTCTGTTCTCATTTTCTCACTCTTCCATCTTCTCATTCTTGTCCTCCTATTTATTCTCTCTGCCTAGAAGTCCCATATAAACTTTCATTTCTGCATAACTATTGACCTTGTATTTTATACAGGCAAAGTAACATAGCTTTACAGAGTTAAGCAAATTCAACATAAGAGAATGCAGCATATCTTTGCATCATTAAACAAATATTCCATAACATAAATGAATGTAACACAGCTAATATTTCACAAAACAAGCCTTTTGAAGCCATTACATAGTTTTATTTAAATTCTATAGGCTGGGGTTCAAAAAGGTAAACTCTCAATAGAAGTAAAATTTCCTATTCTTAAGAACACTTAGAATGTAGATTTTTTTTTCCAGCAAAAGGAATTTTAGATTTAAGAGGCCAACTATAACTATTTCCTAAACTGTGTAGGCATATAATTTGAAGTCTATGGAGTGAAAACATAGTTTAGTGACAAAATAATTCCAGGGAACATATAAGCTCCTTAGCTCAATCTCTTGCATCACAAAATAATGTTCATAATTAATAAAACAATGCTTGAAAATAAATCATACAGCATGCTATTCTATTAAATGTATAGCAACAGCCTGACTTAAGTTCTTAAGTATCTTTAAATTATTCAGAAGAGATAAAATAGAAAAAGTGGAATTTTGAAATTATGTGTGTCATAGCAGAGTGAAATGAATTCTCTTTGGCTTGGTTTATCCAGTGCAGCAGGCATAGTCAAGAGTAGAAAACTATTAACGAAAAATCCATACTTGTTTAAGTGTACTGCATATGCAAAAGATGTGCCTTATTCCACAATGATTCTTTTGAAATTATTGAGGATAAAAAAGGAATTTAAACTAGTCAAAAGTAATACATTTTAGAAAGTAGTGCTTGGTTGAATATTTCTTGCAAAAGAGGTTATTTCACTACATTGTGTTCCTCTGAAAACTATTGAAAAAGTGACAACACTGTCATTAAGTCAGTCTATTATCAGTTCATCTCTCAGAAATTGTTTATTTGAAATATATTGAATATAAATATTATTTTTAGTCATAACTGTAGATGTGTACGCTATCTGATCAAATGTGTTACGTTTGTTGTTATTAAAAGTAACTTGTTAATTTGTATCACATGAATTCTTTGCAATATTAAGAATTACATTAACAATAATAAGGATTAAAATAACTCTCATCTCTAAGTCTGTAATTAAAGCCAGTTAATATCTGCTATCATGTGTTACTAAAGGACTTCATTTATATAAATACCATTTCTTAAGTTGTCTTTATTTTCTTATTCATTTTGACTACCCCAAGAAAATCTAGACTTCCATGAGACCCATGGCCTTTTTGTAAGAACCATACATGTTATGTGTGTCTGCTATAGAGAAGATCTTCAACACTTGGTTCAGTGTCTATCAGGTTAGTTGCTTAGCTATTTGCTCTGGTGACATTTTGTTTATGATCTAACAAATACAACTTGTCTGAATATCAGAGTGCAGAGATAGCCATACTAGTTAGCCATAGAGGCCAGGCAGTGGTAGTACACACTTTAATCCCAATACTCTGGAGACAGAAGCAGACAGATCTCTGGGAGTTCAAAGCTACAGGAGGTTGAATCAATGTAAAAGCGAAACAGAGTTTATACCTTTAAGTATAACACTTTGGATCACATGGCTTTAATCCCAGCACAAAGGAGGTGGAGACAGTGATATGGCTGGGCAGAGAGAAGAATGTAAAGCTGGAAGAGAAAGGAGTTCAGTGCATTCAGTCTGAGAATGCATAGGCACAAGACCTCCCCTTTGGTCTGAGGATTCAGTACACATAAGAACTAGTGACTGGATGCTCTGCTTCTTGGATCTTTAGGCAGGCATGATTTGTTATAGCCCAAACAAAATATCAACCCCCTTCATTTTCTTTTAAATAAAAATAGGAACATAAGAGAAAATTAAAAGCAGAAGCAAATTATTTTATTTAAAACTATCCCCGAGATAATTTTTATTATATTTAATAAGTTGAAATTTGCTTGATTCAAAGTAACATGAATATAAGAATATTTGATAATTAATGTCATTTTAAGTAATGTGTAAATAGTGGTAATGGGTCTGAGAGTTGTAAAAGACTGAATATATAATATATTCACAACCACAAACATACTTGAGTATTCACACTCACATCCTCTCACTTTACTGCATTTGACCAAATAATTGTTCTTTGACGCTAAAAATTTTTATATATGTACAAAACATTATTATCATGCATTACTTTTGATCACCCAAAGAACAATTTCCAAAGATCAAATGTGTCATGGACTTTAAAAGACACCAAAGTATATAGTTTATACATATGAGCATACGCTGTAATATTTCCCTGTCCCAAGTACTGGCTACGTGCTTGGCATTCCATTTAATCTGTATATTAATCCTTTACAGTAATTATGATTAGGTTTTCTTATTTACTGAGAAAATTGTGTTTAGAAAATGATATTTTCATTGTATTGAGTGAAAAACCCAAATCTTCAGAAGAGGCACCTGAACTCAAGTTTATCAACCTAGTGTTCAGTTGCCATCCCTGTGAAATTCAATGACCCAAAGCTGTTTGCAAAACAGTAATTTATAAATGAGGAACTTTAAGGAAAAGCACAATTCATTTGTGTTTAATAACTGTGGCTTTAGTCATAGCACAGTACAATGCTTTCTCTTTTAATTATCAATACGGACTATGATATAATGTTGTGTCATCTGTATACTTTTGTCCAAAGAACACCAATCCTAGAAATACTTTAGCTTTGGAAGTGAACATAGGAAATCTGTAACGGGAGAAAAAGAAAATGCAATAATTGGATACATAAAGGCTTTTCAATAAACACATCTGAATACATATTTTTTAAACAAATGTTAGCATTTTCACCTCAAATGAAAAATATCATCAAATTCACTACTTATTGAAAAAATATGAGTTAAAAAAATAACCCAGATGCCAGGGGAAACTTCATTTTCTTTAATAACATACAGAATTGAAAGTACAGAATTACAAATCACACCTTTTTAATTAGAAAAATATTAATTACTGTAATGATAGAAGCAATTTCCTATAGCTTCATTTTCTCTAAAATTACATATTAGATTCCATATATACTTTAGCTGGAAGTACAGTTTTGTTTATTAACATTTGTTGCCAAGTACTGTATATCATCCATAATTCCCAGTTATTAAATTTTTGAAGCATTCAGTAGAGCACATTTAATAGATTTTATGCAAATTACATAACAGAATAAGACCAGATGGTACTTATCATAATAGAATCTTATCATAAAAGTTTCATATTTTGTTGAAATTAAACAAAATACAAAGTCACCTTATTGTCATTCCCTTTATTACATTTTCTGTTACAAAATATTTTGATACATTTTCTATAACAAGGTATTTTATCCCTCCATCAAACTCACCAAGCAATGATCAAATTTTTGTTGAATATTTATTTGATATTCAGTAAGCTTCTGTCTTTCTTGGACTATTGGAAACTAATAGACAATTTAGTGCATAGTGACTTTCATTAAAAACCATTAGAGAGAACAACTAGAAAGTACAATGAATATTTAATTTAAGTAATTTAATAATTTAAATATATAATTTAAATAATATTTAAACTTGAGTTAGTGGTGTTATACTTGAAAATATGAATATTCAAAGATAAGCATACAAACATGCACACACACAACTATAGACCTGTGTCTATGTGTACCTATGTTTACTGTCCACTTTTTACTAATATTCTGATTTTGTTTTCAAGAAAGACATTATAGGGGAAATTTTTTCAATAGTAATAACAATAAACAATGCATTTGTATTCAGCACCCATTTTATTTAATTCTGTGATTTCACAAATTTATTTATGCATAACCTTGAATTATATAACTATATAGAACTTTGACAAATGACATTTAGAGTAGAAATTAGGCAATATTTAGAATGAAAATTATTAATACTTTCAATTTAGAAGATTAAATGGAGAAGGGTTAATATTCGAATGGAATGAAGAACTTGGAGTTTCTTGATGCAAGGGCAGGGAGCCACATGTATGGCACTATGAGCATTTCTTGAATATTTGTCTTTCATAACTGAGCTAAATCTGAGAGATAAAAATAAAAGAAAACAGCACATATAGATTAATAAGACTATGGATAAGTGTTAAAATAGTCTTATTTATTTCCACTTTAGTGAAAGCCAGCCAAGGATATACAGAGAGACTTTGTCTCCAATCTATTTCTAAATATAAAATACTGGCAAACTAGTAGTCATAGCTAAATTATATGAAAAAGGTTCAAATATCAGAGAGAAGATATTTCTATATCTTCTGTCTACACTTCTAATATTCAGAATCACTAGGCATTAGAAAATTGTAAGTAAATAATGAAATGCCACTGTATACATTCAAATAATGAATGAAATTGAAATAGTAAAGAAACTTACTCTAATCTAGTATGCCAGTGATGAGGAAATATAGATACAAGTTTCTAAAATACTACAGAATTTCATAATCTCTCTAAAACTTAGTAGTTTCATATAAATGTAAATATAAATTTCCAATATAATCTACACTCCAGTTTCCTAGGTATTGTTCAACAGAACAAAAACTTAGGCTCATCAAAAGAATTTACACAAATGATTATGATGCCGGCATTCATAGTTGTAGAAAAATAAGTAAATCTCACAATCAGGAAATAAATCAACTGTTCATACACTCAAAGTAACAATGGGAACTTATGGACAGTAATAAAATACATATTATCTGGACTATGTTAAAGAATATAAACTTCAAAATCTTTGCATATTCGGTGTAATAGCAACAAATGATACCCAGCAAATGTGAGTTGAAACTATATTACATGAACAAATGGGTTTTATTTCCAATGTAGAAACAAGGCTCATTAATGGAAAATCAAGGTAATATACCATATACAGAGGCAGAAGAAAAGTATATGGTCATATAAACAGAATCTGATACTAAATGCTGGCATTCTTTTAACAAATGATCTTGGCAATTAAGAAATGGGAGAATTTTCTCTACTTGATAAAACGTATCTTTTTTAAGAATTCAATTAGTGTGAGAGTAACAATTAAGGTGAAAGCAAACAAAAATACAATTCTATAATTTAAAAGTGAAATAGGAAAAGAAGATTTATTTTTTAAAATTGTTCAAAATAGAAACAAAAGTCCAGTATAACAATGAAAACATAAAATATTAAAAGAAAATGTTAAAATACAATAGTGAAATTACTCCTTTCAATTGATTCTTTGAGCTAGAACAATGATATGTATATTCTTTCAAAATGTTCAGGTTGTATTTAATTTTAAGAGTAGGGGTTAACAAGCTAAGAAAGACAAATAAATCATAATTCTTGTCTGTCTTTTTAAAAATATATTTACATTAGAAACAATCTTATTTTATATATCAACCCCAGTTCTGTCTCACTCTCATTCTTCCATGCCCCTCCACTGACCACCTTTGAATCCCTCTTCTGCTTCACAGAAAGGGTGAGGTCTTCCATTTGGGATCCTGAAAATCTGTCCCATCATTTGGTGCAGGATTTAGGACCTCTCCCAGTGTCTAGACTGAGAGAGTATCCCTCTCTGGGGAATGCGCTCCCAATGTCCATTCGTACATTGGGGATAAATGCTGTTCCATTATCAGAGGCCCCATAGACTTCCCAGTCCTCCTAACTGACAATCATGTTTAGCAGGTGTAGTATTGTCCTATGCTGGGTTTCAAGCTGTCAGTCTGGAGTCCATGAATTTCCCCTTGTTAATGTCAGTTGTTTTTATGGGTTTCCCCAGACTGGTCTTGACACCTTTGCTCATCACTCCTCACTCTCTCTAACTGGAATCCTGAAGTTTGGTTCAGGGCTTAGCTGTGGGTCTCTGCTTCTGCTTCCATCAGTTACTAAATGAAGGAAGGCATATAAGGTAGTCAGCAACCATGTTACAGGGGAAGGGCATTTAAGATAGTCTCTCAGTGGCAAAGCCTTTAAACCCAGCACTTGGGAGACAGTGGCAGGTGGATCTCTGCAAGTTTGAGTCCAGCCTGGTCTACAGAGGTAGTTCCAGGACAGGCTCCAAAGAAATACAGAGAAAACCCTTTCTGAAAAAAAAAAAAAAAAAAAAAAAAAAAAAAAAAAAGATAGCCTCTATCTACTAACTATTGCTTATTTTCTTAGTTACTGTCGTCTTTGTATATCTCTGGACATACCCCTAGTGCCAGATTTCTTTTTAAAACCATAATGGCTCCATATATTATGGTATCTCTTTTCTTGCTCTCCTCTATTCCTCTTTTCTTGCTCTCCACTATTCTTCCCCCAACTCAATCTCCCTGGTCCCTCATGACTTTCTCCTGCATTCTCTTTCTCCTATCTCCAGTTCCCCTTCCCATGTGATCCCAATTTGGTCAGGAGTGGGAGTGGGGGGACCATGCATGTCTTTCTTAGGGACCCTCCTTGGTTCCTAGCTTCTCTGGTTGTGTGGATTATAGGCTGATAATCCTTTGCTCTATGTCTAATATCCATATATGCATCAGAACATACCATGTTGGTCTTTTTGTGACTGGATTACCTCACTCAGGATGTTTTCTTCTAGTTCCATCCATTTGCCAACAAATTTCAAGATTCCACTTTTTTCCCCTACTGAGTAATACTCCATTGTGTAAGTGTACCACATTTTCTTTGTCTATTCTTCAGTTGAGGGGCATCTAGTTTGCATCAGATCTTCATTCACTAACATCTAGCAGAGGGATGATTTCCAAAATATACAAATCACTCAGGAAGCTAGTCACCAAAACACCAAACAATCCAATTAAAAAGTGGGGTACAGAACTAAATAGAGAATTCTCAGAAGAGGAATCTAAAATGGATGAAAGACACTTAGGAAAGTGCTTAACATCCATCAGGGAAATGAAAATCAAAGCAATTCTGAGATACCTTCTAACTCCTGTCAGAATGGCTAAAATCAAAAGCACCAAAGGCAGTTTGTGCTGAAGAAGATGTGGAGAAACCTGAACACTCCTCCACTGCTGGTGGAATTGCAAACTCATACAGCCACTTTGGAGTCAGTATGTCAGTTTTTTAGCAGATTGGGAATCAGTCCACTATAAGATCCAGCAATTTAACTTTTTGGCATATACCAAGATGATGCACATTCTTACAACAAGTGCATCTGTTCAACTCTGTTCACAGCAGCATTATTTGTTATAGCCAGAATATGAAAACATAACTATTATATATGTAGATCCTGGTTTCTAATTTTTATAAAGTTTAAATGTGTGAGACCACTACACTGGAAAAGGGAACAAGAGTGGGAAGAAGATTTTACAGATGAAATTTAATAAAATACTTGTGACATGAACCTGAAAGGGGCTACATTCATAAAATAATGGAGAACAAGAGGCTACTCAGGAGAATGGGAAGGAAAAGTAACATAGGAGAATCTAATAAAAGACATATATTAGTGACAAGATGAAATCTGATGCCAAGTGAGCTAATTAAGAACGAACATTTTTTAAAAACAGAATAGGGAATGGGGTACACCTAAATTTTTGATTCTACATTAATGGCTATACAGTTAATTTTTACTATATTTTTTCTGAATGTTTAAATTTCTATGACTACACGCATGATTTAATATCAGTTATTATTTGTATTGAAAAATTCACTGTGGTTTTGAAATCCTGTGGAATTTTACGCACATTCATTCAACTCAAAATTACATTCTTACAAATTTAGTTCTTTTTTATTTTATTTTCTACATTGTTTTCTACCTTATAGTGTCGACATTTCCTACAAATTCTTTACTACCCACCATTCAAAAACTTGTGGTTACTTAATGTAAAAAGAAAGATATACTTTACATAAAGAACTAATAAAATTCAATAAGATGCAGTAATGTTCTTGAATTTAGCAGATAGTCTTATTTTTCAAACTTCCTTTCTAATCATGTGTGGTATATAAGCATCCCAGGAACAACAATCAAAATTATTTACCATAACAAAAAAAAATAGCACAGGGTGGTGGTGTACACCTTTATTCCAGCACTCTGATGGCAATGGCAGGTGGATCTTTGTGAGTTTGAGGCCAGCATGGTCTAGAGAACAAGTTCCAGGACAGGTTCCAAAGCCACAGAGAAACCCTGTCTCAAGAAACAGCAAAAGAAGTAGCTAAAGAGCTCCACCCAGCAACTGTTGGAAATAGATGGAGAGACCCACAACCAGAAGTTAAGTGGAGATAAGGGGATCCCAAGGAGAAAGAGGAGGAAAAATTGCAGGAGCCAGAGGAGTAAAAGACAGACTCTTAACAGTTGTGACCATGAGTTGTCTCTGACTCTTGCTTGCTTTTGGAACCCTTTTGCTCTCTCTGTGTTGCCTTGTCCAGTCTTAATATAGGTGGAATTACCTAGTCTTAATAAAACTTGGTATGCTATACTTTGTTGTTATCCCTAGGAGACCTTCCCTTTTCTGCATAGAATGGACAAATGTACAGGGCTTGGGGTTGGGGCTTGCTAAAATGTGAGGAAGCATTGGAAACTGCAATAGGGATATAACAGATGGCAGAAGAACAAATTCAAAAACAAAATAAATAAAAAGAATGCAGTACTTTGCAAAAAGTTGTGGCATAAAAGTTGTCACTTTAGCAATTAAAATTCCTCCTTCACTCTGAAATATGGAAAACA
This sequence comes from Phodopus roborovskii, assembly GCF_943737965.1. Taxonomy (NCBI): domain Eukaryota; kingdom Metazoa; phylum Chordata; class Mammalia; order Rodentia; family Cricetidae; genus Phodopus; species Phodopus roborovskii. The sequence continues at coordinate 29,140,039 of NW_026126410.1, forward strand.
TGGTAAATGTAGGTAATTTATAAGGTCAATGATTTTGAAAGGAAATAAAATTTGTATCTAATATGGAGGAGTTAGCTAAGATGGAAAGCATGGGGACCTGTCTCTGATTCCCAAGAAAATATTCAAGAATCTTCCTTACAAAACCTTGGCATAGTGGTTGTTTACATTTTTTAGCTAGCACTTGTTCAACAGGGACAGATAAATCCCTGGGCCTGCTAGTTACCCATCTTAGACAAAATGATGAAACAGTATATCTTTTAAAAATGTGGACAATGCCTTAGGAATAACAACCAAGGTTGTTTTCTAAACTTCATGTGCATATATAGAGAGGTATGCATGTACCTTCACACACATATATACTCAGAAATATGTAAACAAGTAAACAAACACACACACACACGCACCACACCCTTACAGTCAAATTTAAAGTATCCTAAAAATCCCCTAATATTCTACAAGTATTAATAATTCAACCTCAGTAAACACACACTCAGAGCAATCCTTCATTTTTGCTTATTTTCATGCGTTAAACTATATCATTGTACTATATTTACTACCAACTATATTTCAAGGTCCACATTCCTTTTGAAATATCCCTTAGTACTTGAATGTCGATTTTATTGCATTGAAGAACAAATGCATAGAGCTCCCAAATATGTTTGTTGATATCTAGTTCCAAGTGGTTGGCATTGAGACTTTTTTGTTTTGTTTTTATATTTTTTTATTTAAATTAAAAACTACATTATTTTACAAACCAATCCTCTCCATCCTCCCATACCCCTACCTCCTCTAAAACTATTGCCTGTTCTGTCATGTATGACAGTAGGTATAGAGAGATATTCACAGCACTGACCATACCCAATTGGGCAGGGTCACAGGTGCAGACACGAAGGAGGGTTAGGTTAGGTCTGGGGTCCCCCAACCTGATTGTGCTCTCTTGCCTCCAAGGGGCTCATGAACTTGTCGTGATCACCTGCCTTTTATGTAAGTGACTTCTCCTCAAATAAACTTCACTTTACAACAGTGAGTCTAGTTAAGCTTGATTCCCATTAATTACCTGGTGCCCAATGTGGGGCATCAACCCATTAGCCTGAGATAAAGAGTCTCATGCTATATGGACTAAGCTAGGTTGGGTATCTCACTACAGAGGAGACATTCTATAAGACCTTCTACAATCAACTGATGTGATATAGATTTTCTCCTCCATACCTGTTGCCTGTTCTGTCATGTATAACAACAGCAACAGCAGGATTGCTATATATGAACCCAGAAGCAGAAATTTAAGAAACAGAAACCAAGCACTAAGAATTGAAACAATATCCAACTCTGAGATATACATTTCTATGGCATTTTGTCATTATGGCACAACATATTAAGATACGTACATGGTTATTATATTTATAGACCTGAACCATGGCAGAAATTAAAGTTAAGGAATATTCTTAAAATATTAATTACTTTAAAATTAACAGCACTATAATACTATGTTCATTCAACTCATGAAGTATGTTTGTGCAAAACCTGCCTTATTATTATATGCCTCTGCAAGGATCTGTGAAGGTAAAGCCTAAGCCACTGAATTTGGAGATGTCAGAACCTTGGGTGTTCATCAAGGAAATAAATGTCATAGAGTGGAAGTGATCCATGAAATGTGCCATGATTGCTGCAGATATGAAGGGCAAGGACTATGCATACAAAACATGACACAGAACTGTGAGAGCTGGTGTGGGCTGTACTTGGTTTCAGGCTTGCTTTGATATATTATTTTCTTGTTACTTCTACATTATTCTATTCTACAATTTGAATGTCTACAAAATACTATCGCATACAGTTTCTAAATAAATTGTATTGTATTGTATAGAAGCTCACAGTTGAGAGAGACTCCAGGGTCTAGGAAGATATTATAGACTTTGGACTTTTATAGTTTTAAGGCTCAAAAACACTATGAACGCTTCCAAATTTGAAGTGAATGAATTTTCTACTTTGATATGATATTGGAGCTATGAGGAACATAATTGGAAGATTATAGCTGAAAACTTGGGTTCAATAAAATTAAAACAATTTTATTTGCTACATTCCCTTAGGAGATAAATTCTTGGCATGCCTGTATGGGATGTTCTAGATTAGTTTACCTGACATGAGCATTTCTACTCAACTTTTCTGTGGCACCATTCATTTTCCTGAAGTTTTTAACAAAAGAAAATGATGAAGTCGGTTGAGTAAAAATCTTTGTCTCTCTGTGGTAACTGATTACTGATATGATATAATTAGCTGCTTCAGATTACTTCTGCCATTGCTCACCTCCATGACAGCCTGTGCCATTTATGTGTGAACTAAGTTAAACTCTTCCCTCTTTGAGAGAAGGTAATTTTTCCAGGTAATTTTTAAAAGCAACAAATAATATAACTAAAATTTTCTGAGTAGAAAAGGTACCAACATAACAAAATGTGTAAAAATTATCACCATTAATCATGATACAAATGAAAATCAATAGTGGTTTGATACTTGCTTCCCAAATGTTATAATAGAACATAAAGGAATAATTTGGGTTACAGGGAAGAAAGAAAGGTATGGGGAGGACCTTGAGAGGGTAACTAATACTACATACCAAATAATGCCATATGGATAACTACATCTATAGAAGTTCCCTAAAATATATACAAGTACATATATAAACAGAGTTTAATGTATTTATCATCTTATAGGGATAACACCTCCCCAGACAAGTGCTGTTTTGTTTGTTTGTTTCTGGTTTTTGTTGTTGTTTTCTTTTTGTAAGTATGTCTTATATATTTTTCAATCTAAAACCTTAGAGACTCTGCTCTTGGTTAACCTCCAGAACTTCATTATTAGACCTTAACACTGAAGATGCCATATATGTGAGTCATTAATCATCAAGGAACCAAGCTGATACTCACCTGTAAGTTTTGCCTCTATGGTGAAGCTATCATACAAGTGTATATTATAAAGGGAAGGATAATTGTGAGTGTTATACAAATAACTAACCATTTTCTGATTGGATTTATGTTCCTTTCCACATTATAAAACTGATGTCTGGTACCATTTATGAGACCCAAGTCTGTGGCTGAGTAGGTCTTAAGACCTAGGAGACAGCTTACTAGTTTCATTTTGTTCATCATACATGGTATCAAATGGCATTCTAAATACTTATCTGTATACCCATAGGTTATTGTACCTTTAAACTGTGATCAGAGAAGCTTCTTTATATAGTGTACAGTGATTAATACACAGACCAATAACTAATCAGTGTGCAGAGAATGAAAGGGTATGGATTGCTCAGCTCTACAAGAGACATTTGCACCACATCTACTTAGCCACCAAACTGAAGAATATTGAGGAAAAAAGACCAGAAACATTGTAAAAACAAGAAGTAGAAGATATCTGGAACCATACAGTGTTTTCTGGAAATTAAATCATAAGGATAACAAAATGCACAAGAACTGCACAAAACCAATTCAGCTAAATCTGCGATATGGGTGAGGAAGTTTTCACAAACTCCCACCTTTTGTTGATGAACTATTAACAATCCATGGAGGAAGTGGAGGGAGAGTCAGTTTTCTTCAGAAATGTGATTCTCGAAAGACTACACATGCTCCAGGAGGCAATCCTACACCCATTCATACTTTGGTAGCACTAAGTGAACACCATGGATTGAATAAAGAATGTCATATGAAATTGGATGAGAAAAATCTGTGGGGCAGATAGAGGAGAATCTATGAGGCGAAAATGAAGGTGGATTTTATTAAAGAAAAAATAGTGTGTGTGTGTGTGTGTGTGTGTGTGTGTGTGTGTGTGTGTGTGTGTGTGTTTATGTGTATGTGATTGGTCTAGGCTAATAAGTGATGCGGCATTGTAGCCCAGACAAGCTGATGACATGAAGTTAATCATTGCAATACTGGTCTAAAGAAGCAGCCCCATAATCACAGCTACTAATGAGGCCAAGGCAAGAAAATCACAGCATAAATGCCTGGCTAAATTGCAAAATAATGTCAAGAACAGGATGGGCCATTTGATCAGACACTGTCTCGGAAAAAGAAACAGAGTCCTGAGTTTTCAACCCAACAGTAAAATCCTTAACTATACTGTACAAGGGTGTGCTAGTCATAAAATCTTAAGAAAATAAGTAATATGATTTTTTTACAAACTTAAATTATGGATACCAAATGAAAAAGTATTTGACATCTTTGTGTTTTTGTGCATTAACAGAATTCTTTGTTACATGCTTTCTCCCTCCATATCTCTCTTCACTTTTTCTATTTGATGAAGTGTGATTAGCCTGTCCAAGGTTTGCAACCAAAAAAGGTGATATATCTCTGTGTGAAAAAAAAGTTTTTTTTCAAAAATGAGATATTAGCAATATATCAAATTTGATAACATCTAATTTAAAGAAGTCTTAGAAAGCAATGTTCAATTTAATAAAGGGAAAGAGAATGGAAACAAATTAAAGGACCACCTGCTGCTGTTGAACTAGAGAAAAATAATGAAGCTAAAAATGTACTTACATTGTCTGTAAGAACTAGGGGTATTATTATGATTTATAAGAAATATAAAGGTGATCAGAAGTGTTCTCTACTCAAAATACTTGAATATTTTCTATACTTCTAAACAATGAATAATTCTTGACCATTCTCTAAAATGTTCTATGTTCAAGATTGTCTTACTTCTGAGTTATTTAAAACTACTTTCTCCAAAATATGTTGACTTCACATTTTCTCATTTGTATGCAAATATTATGTTTTGCATTGTTTTTACTTCCTAAGAAATAACTACTTTTATTAGCTAATTATTCCTCCAAGGAAGAAAAGTCCCAGGGCTAAGCAATCCAGCAATTTAAAGTTAAAAGAAAATTATGAATTTCAAACAATTTACTAAAAGTTATTTACATGTACACCTTCCTGGTCTTATGTTAATAGCTAATCAGAACAGGATAAAATCTGGCACAGTTTTATTACGTGTAAATGTTTCTACTCAAGATATGTAGCTATTCTTATATATGAAGCCAATAATACCTAAAATTTATTTTAATTAATATTCTATAACTTACTGAGGATATTATTTTCACCCCTGTTGGTGGTGAAAAAAATAGAAGTCTAATTCAGTCCCATTCTCTATTGAAGTTGATTTGCTGTCAATTTTTACTCATTTTACTATACTAGTTATGTAAACCGAGGATAACACACACATAACTACTTTTCTTCAACTGATTTGTCATTCTTTTTTACTTTATTAAAATACTGAGTAAATTTCACATGTATATATTTGTCTCTCTACCATTTCCACATCTGACCACCACTATTACTATGTCCTATCATAACATTACATACATACTCAAAACCAAGAAAGGGGTGGAGTTCCATCCTTAAAAACTCAACAATCATTTTAGACAACACATTCTTGGCAATGGAACCTGGACAACATTTATCAAACAAAGTAGGGAAAGTTCTCACTTTGCTTATAAAAAGGACAGCCATTACAGAAATTAAGTAAGACAGAATATTTCAAACTGTTTAAACCATTTTCTTAAAGAGACTTCCTCAACTGCCAGAGATCTTGAATAGCCTCCTGATCAGTCATCTGGAAGCAATTCTTCACATAATTAATGAACTTGGCTTCTACTTTGGGAAGAGAACCACCTTTTTCTATACTTGCTTGCATTTCTGCCTTAATGTCTTCTACAGAACCAGGTCTTTTGTGGTTTTAGGATTTTTTTTTCCTGTTTTTTGAAGGACTCTTGACCTCGATCTTGGTGTTGATGGTTTTAAGTCTTTTCCTTTTTGGTATGATTTTTGTGCATTTTGGCTGGGGTATCTCATACAGATTTCTTCACTGGAATCTTTTCTTCATCATTAAATTCATCATCATCTACTTTATCATCATTATCTTCATTATCATCCTTTTCATCTTCATCGATTTTTACTTTTTACTGTGGAACTTTGTTACCACCTTCAGGGGCAGATCGCTTGCCAAGCATATATAATAGTTTTGCATCTGCCTCATCTTCATCTTCTGACTCTGCATCTTCCTCCACAGCAACTAGGTGCTGTACACCAAAAAGGTAGTTGAGGCCTAAGAGGGTTCATGTCCATATCCATCGAGTCTTCCATGAGGTGGAGGCACAAACTTTGGAATAAGAGATGTTGGACAGAAGAAACTGCTTACTGCTCCTCAGAATAGACACACAGGACAGACTTATGCCAGGGCTGGGCATTCATTTGGATCCTGAGCAAGCATAGAAAAGTTTAATCTGACCTAGAATTACAAGTATCAGTTACTATGTGTTTGGTTTTGAGTTGAAATGTTTGATAATTGAATATTCTTAAATTTCTTAATTTTCCTCACCTCAAAGCTGCCTTAACCCAAATACTTTAGAAATTCTTTGCTTCATTAACACACAAGGGGAAAGAATGTTTCAAGTTCCACACTTGCAAATAATAAGTGATACAAATCTTTAATAAAAATGCCATGTAGAAGCTTGCTACATGGATCAACTCACTTAGAACTTTAACTAGTAGTTTTAATGAATAGAAAAACTGCCAGGTTTGATTAGCCTATCCAGATACATGATGATTTAAAAGTTCAAAATGATTTTAATTGATGTTGGATGCTTTTTAAACATTACCTTTGTGATTTAAGTTGAAATTTAAATATTTAAGAAAATTTCTAGCACTAAAATTATAGCCAATTAACATAAATTCACACCACCACAAAAACTAAGATACAATTAGGAATCTAAGAGATCCATACAAGGTCCCTCTCTCTGAGGGAAAAGGGACAAGATCTGAGCATATTCTGAGTTTGGGTGTGGGGGGGATTTAGTGGAGAGGGAGTTAGGAGAAAGAGATGAGGAGGAGAGAAAAGCACCTGGGACTAGAAAGAATGAGTCAGGGGAAGAATAGACAACAGAACAAGAAAGAGAGAGATACCATAAAAGAGGAAGTCATTATAGGTTTGAAGAGAAAACTGACTCTAGAGAAATGTCCGGAATCCTACAAGACTGACCCCAACTAACAATTTGAGCAACAGTGGAAAGGCTACCATAAAAGCCCTTCCCTGATAATGAGATTCATGAATAACTTATCCACCATCATAGAGCCCTCATCTAGTATCATATGAAAACAGAAGCAGACACCCACAGCTAAACACTGAGCTCACCTAGAATCCAGTTTCAGAAAGGGAGGATAAGACCAGGCCACGGAAACCCACAGAAACAGCTGACCTGCACAAGAGGGAGCTATTGGGCCCCCAGACTGATAGCTGGGAAACCAGTATTGGACCAACTCAGAAGCACTGAACATAGATCTCAGTTAGAAGGCCTGGGCAGTCTAAGGGACCTCTGACACTGGAACCAGGATGTATCGCTGGTATACAAAAGGATTTTGGGAGCACAATCCCCATGGAGGGATACTCCCTTATCCTAGACGATGGAGGGAGGGCCTAGTCCTTATTCCAAATGACTTGACAGATTTTGATGGCCCCTCCTGGAAGGCACCACCCTCCCTGTGGAGTGAGGGGGGTGTGATTGGAGGGTGGTCATTGGGCATAGGAGAGAGGAGGAAAAGAGAGGAAACTGAGATAGATATGTAAATTAAGAAAAATAAATTAAAAAATAACAAACAGAAAAAGAAATGTCAGACAACTGAAATAATTTTTTATAATTGAAAAAAATTAAGAGAAAAGTACACTTTTTTACTGAAATGCACGAACCAAGTTCTGTTTTGTTTTGTTTTAGTTTTATTTTGTAACTCATCTCTAGCTAATGTGGCTCTAACCAAGTTGTAATGTAAATAATCAGTAACTAGGAGTGGGGAATATTGGTTTAAGCTCAGGTCCAATGACCACGGATTCATCTCGGTATGACCCCTTTTTTGTAATACTTCCTGAGAAAATCTACTTTGTGATATCATAAATAGAAAATTGCTCTTCACTTTTAAAGTAAATAGAAATTGATTTCACTACATAAATAGGTACATCAGTGTCTAAAATCTCACGTAGTTGCACTTTTGATAAGTTATTCATAGCATTTACTCAGAACATTCGAGTTATTTAAATTACATGTTGTCTACCACACTCAAATGAGCTATGGTTGATGTCAAAATATTTTAAAATTCTAGGAAAATTTAATTTGGTAATATTTTATTTATGCGACTCATTTTAGAATTAGTTATATTGTCAAGTAGGGATAGTATCCATACTCAATTAATATACAAAATCATCCTCACTAATAAATTAAAATACGAACCAAATAAGCATGTGTATCAACTGTTTTCTCCTATCATTGAACAAGTATCACAAACAATATTGCACCTTGTAATAAAATCATCAAAAACATATTTTTCCATTTAAGTTCTGAATATTTTAGAGTTTTTGAATTATCTCTTCTATATATAAGTGAACATAAATTCATTGCTATATAACATTTTCTGTAAACATTACATAAAGATTAGGAGCCAGGGAGATGGCTCAGTGAGAAGAGTTCTTGCGATGCATATGTGAAGATCCAAGTGTGGATCCTCAGAACTTTGGTAAAGCTGCATATAGTGGAAACATCTGTGATGCTTCCATTCCTATTGCAAGGTGGAAGGTGGGGACAGGAAAAAAAAAAAAAAGATGATGATGAGCCAGCCAGCCTAATGAACAACAGATACACCAATTTTCAAAAAACGAGTAATGTGAAGCTCTACACCCTGACTTGTTCTATGATCTCCACACATGTGTGCATGTGCATGCCCCTCCTCAAGGAAAGGTACAAATACAAAAATAAAAACAGAAACTATACTAATAAATAAACTGTACTTTAAAAAATTATATATGAGCTTTATTTATAAGAATTCTAAAGAATAATGAAGCATTTTGGCTGGGTTTCTTCATTGTATTTATAATATTTTATAGCTTATTTCTTTGTATAAATGCAAAAAAAAACTATTTCTAGGTGTAGTCTATAGTCTATTTTACGTTCATAAAGAAAACAAACATTAGCTTGACATATAACAGCATAGCATTGCCTTAAATTTATGTATCTTTTGTGCCTCCACATTCTTATTAGTCTGTAAAATGCTAGCCAATTTATACTAATTACTTGAACTTCAAAGTAAACTAGTAGAATAATTAAAATCTTTCATATGCCAATTTAATATTTAAATTTAAATGGATGACAAACTATGAAAATTATACTCAGCAAAAGATGAATATTTTGATAATGAGTTTGAAAATTAAAGAAAACAAAAAACAACAAGAAAAAAACAAAACAAAACCAAAACCAGTCACACTGCAATAATTGGAACCTAGGCTTAATATCTTTAATTGCACAACTTGGATTTCTGAAATTGTCTCTTTCCTGTTGGGGACTTTGAAGAAACTCAGCTATAACCGATAGTAAAGGTAATTGTCCTCTTCTATGTAAAATTACTTCAGAGTATATATTAGCATATTTGCCTTCCAATTTTGTGTATCCTTATTGAAAAATTGCAAAATTGCAATAAATGAATTTTTTGTATCTAAAGTAAACTGTTTTCATACGATAAGAACAGTATCAGTCAGTCTTTTTTCCCCTTAAACAGTAAGAAAAAAACAACGGTTACATAATTGATCTGATCACTGGTTAGAAGAGTGGAAAAAGACACACAACAATAAAAACATGTTCTACACACTTCAATAAGATAAGAAATAAATAAATCAGGACTTAGATCCAAAAGTGTGGGCCCGCCATTAAAGTACACATTAAAAAGGCATCATAAAAGATAAAAATCTATATCTTTTTAAAACAGCTTGCATTTCATGCAAGTTTAAAATGTTGTATGTAACTAATTACTATAAGAGTTACTTTGGACTCTTCTTGAGTGTATATTTACATATATGACAAATGAGAGGCTCGGGATTTTCTTCTCAGACAAACTTAGTTTACTAGGAGGAAATTGCAAATTCTGAAGGCTATGTGAATGCTATTAGGGAAATATGAAGAACAACTGTGATAAAGAGAATGAGAAAACATTGGACATCAGTACACAATACAGGGGGAAATGTTTAGAGCTGAAAATATGACACAGATGCCTAAATCAGTTTATTTACTATCTACATGGCTGGCGATTCATATGTAGTTAATTCTTGTGAGCAAATTTACACATGAGGATACATATACACACATATACATTCATATACCATATATACATTTGTGTAATACTATTCTTGTGGAGACAGGAACACATACCTAGTCATTCCAGACAGGGAACTAAATTATCAATTCCACCAAACTCTAACTTGTTGAACCAATGAAGCTTATTTTAGTTCCTGACAAGTAAGGGATTACTTTCAGGAACAATCAATCAAAGAGAGCTGTATCACACCAACCTTGGTGACAGTTCACAAACTTTAAATACCTGTATGTTGCAGGTAGCTCAGCATTGTTGTCAGAAAGTCCTTTTGAGATAGCTCTGTTGGTCTGGGGCTCTTCCAGGCAGGTCAGCTGCATTTTGTTTCTTGCAGGAAGTTCAACCAATCTGAGACTGACTCAGTTTTATCACTTATATACTTTTAGGGATGGACAAGTATAGTGAATTTGGTCACATTCAGAGACTTTCTGAAGCTCTTTGTCAAAGTTTAACTTCCTGAGCTGAAGAAACTACTGTGAATGATGAAATTTTCTTCCTGCCTTAAGAATATCCTGTTGATCAAATGAGGCCCACATACAGACCATATGAGATGTAAGACACAGCCAGAGAGATAGAGAGACAGAGACAGAGAGAGATATCCAGAGAGAGAGACAGAGACAGAGAGTGAGAGACTGACTTTGTGCTTTCTAAAGGGGATGCCTCCATGAAATCCCTCCCCTGGAGTCTCAGGGAAGTTAATAGAAAATAGAAGAGGAGGCAGAAGGAGTATAAAAGAGAGGGAGGCCCATGCCACAAGAGGTAGACCATGCCTAATATTGCTTGGATGGCTAGGAATCAGAGGCTTGATACTTCAGAGATATAGGATAGAATTCAACATACTGGTGTGGACCAGGAGGTTGAAGTCAATAAAATGATTCCTAATGATATTCTGTTATCCTCATAGACCAAAGCCGAGCATTATCATTATCAGAGAGGCTTCATCCAGCAACTGATAGGAGTGGATGCAGAGAGACACAGGCAAGAATTAGATGGAGCTAGGGGAATCACTCAGGCCAGGAGACTGAAGGATTGTAGGAGTCAGAGGAGTGGAAGGACGTCAGAACATAGGCGACAGAATAAATTATGCAGGGCTACTAGGGTCTCACGGAAACTATAGAAACAATCATGGCGCCTGTTTGAGGAAGGTGTAGGTACTTCACATATATGTTATGTTTGAATGATTTGGTATTCTTAGGGATTCCTAACAGTGGGAGTGGGAGCAGACTCTGATCTTTTTTCCTGCTTTTAGGACCCCTTTCCTCTTGTTGGGTTACCTTGTACAGACTTGGTATGATGGTATGTGCCTAGTGATAGTGTAACTTGTTCTGCCATGTTGGGTTGAGATTCCTGGGAGGCCTGTTCTTTTCTGGATGGAACAGAGAAAAAGTGGGTCTGGGGGAGAGGTGAAATAGGGGATGGACTGGGATGAGTGAGGAGATGAATACTCCAGTCATGATGTAATATATGAGAAAGGAACAAAAAAAGGCCAGAGGGGATGGAGGCTGCAAAGAGAACAAATTCATCTAACTCAACATGATCAAAGCCCATATGAACTTAGAGATGGAAGCAGTATACACAGGGCCTGGATTACTGCACTAGGTCCTGTGTATATATTTATCATTTGCAGTTGTGTTTTTAGGGAACTCCTGAATGTGCAAACAAATAAACAAATGCTTCTTTGACTCTTGTACCTTCTCCTGGGGGTTTTTCCTGTGTGCATTTCTGTGGTGTTTTCTTTCTTTCTTTTTTTTTTAGATTAGTATATTTTAATATTATCTCTTCAAAGCCTATTTGTTTTCTAAGCAGAAACAGAAAGGTAGTGGATATGATTGGGAAGAGAGATGGAGAGAATCAGAGAGGAGTAGAGGCAGGAGAACTCTGATCAGGATATGTTCTGTGGGAAAAAAAAAAATCTATTTTCAGTTACAAATTAATACTCTGTTCCTTCACATCTCATTTAACATCTTATATCCGAACATGTTATCCTCCAAGATATAGAGTTTTAATCTCACAACAGACAATGAGAGGAATGTGTGTTCATAAACTAGAAAGTTATTTCTTCATCTCAGCTGAGATTTATGCCTTATATTCCTTTCCCAAACAAACTAATATCTGATATTATAGAACTGTTACACATAGCAGTCCTAAAAGGCAAAGCTAACCCAAAATGGCTTTGATTACTGATGAGTTTTAATAATGGCAATCTGTAGATATTTTAGATGTTCTAGATTTGCTTTATTTCATGGCCTCCCAATGTTAGTTTCTAATTGTCCTTTTGTAATTTGTTTTCTTTCCAAAACTTCATGGAAATGCTGTTGTTTCTGATGGATATGGTTCTCCAGAATTCAGGTTACATTTAACCTAATATACCATGTTCATGCTTGTAGTTTTAATTCCATTGATTCTGTTTCTCTCCATTATATATAAATCCTTGATTATTAACAAGATTCTGAAAAAGAAATGTGATCTATATGTACATTGGTACTGATATTTGTATATCTCTACTTGCACATATGTTCCTTTAGAGCATGAAAATATACTGCTGTGCTAGATTAGCATTTTATAATATATCTACAAAATTGTTGAAGAAATATGTCCCTCAATGTTTGATTTATTATTTGGTTGCTCATTTGATTTCTTACCTACTTCTGTACCCTAGATGTTAACAGAAAAAAATAATTTTCATCTTTCGTCCTTTTTAAGAAGAAGAAAATCTAAATGGTGATAAAATTTCAATCATTATCATATAGCTATCATATAAAAATTAGTAACAGTTTTCAATATAAAATTCTATACCATGTATTAAGAAGTAATAATTTGTGTTCTTCATGAACAATGAAAATGTAAGAGGGAATGACATATATTCTATTCTAATAATGATAAAATCAATACTTCTCAAATTACAGTGATATGAAAGTGAAAATTTAACATAAGAGTAGATTGGGCTCAAATATAAATTTATCTTCAATTTAAATGACTTAAACATAATTCTGTTCCTAAATATCTTTGCTTCCCTGAATTTATTTATTTTTTTAAAATTGGTAATTTTTTCCTAGACAAAATTTTGATGCATGGTATTTACTAATGTCATTAAAAAAGATATTTTTTCAAAAAGTATATGTTACTTAGCAACTATTCTATCTTATGTTAACTATAAAAACATAACAGCTTTCTGACACAATTTTCTATTGTATTTTTTAAAAAGTCAAAATCATTCAGCCACAAAAGCAAATAACAACACATAGAAATGATATACAAAGTGCAACTAATTAATCTCAACTTTGAACCAGAGTTAAACTAACAATATGGTAATTGTTTGATTTAAAGTGATTAAAATCTGCAATTAAAAATGTTCTCACAATTTGCTGGACTTCTAGGCTATATGCAAAGAATATTTTTCATATATGTGCCTTATACATTTACTTAAGCCCTTATAAATTATGCCCATAGCAGTTTTACTGGTAGCCATCCATGGGAATATGACAATAATTTATATTACATGGGTAATTTTTATTTCAGTATAATATATTCATGACAGCATCTCTCTGAATGATACCACTTTAAAGTTGATTGCATTGTCTTTTAAGAAAGAATGCTATTGAAATTACTTCCTTAATCAAAAGTTAATAATCAGCAAAGTATCTGTTCATAACCATGCTCAGCCATGCTCAGTCTGGTATAAAATTCAGATTTATCATTCATGGAATTATCAATTTTATACTTTAAAAATTAATTTTCAGGAACAATAAAGGCTTAATTCATGAGATCATGCTATAAACTGTATATTATGCCCTAAAAGCTAACTGGAGTGTAAAGTTAAATTAGCCTAAAACATATTAGAACTCTTGTCTAATGTACTGTTGAGGCACTAAGTTCAGGGTATTTCCACAATATTGTAGATATGATACGTATAGAAAATATCTGAATTATTTTACATTATAGAAGGGACCACACAGTTGACCTTTTGGATCCAGGTCTACTACTTTTAGAATTTCTAAACTTTAAATATATTTTCCCTTAGAAAGTTATTGACTTGGAGAAGATAGAACATTGTCAATCACTTAAACACATGAACTCTTCAATCTCAATCATTCTTCTTGCAAAATCAAGAGTTTTCTACAAAAAAGCTCTTCTGAAATGATCTTGGTAATTGGTACTCAATACTTAAACAACTAGTTTCTCCTAAAAAGAAAATTAGCCCACTTTTCAAAGATTTTATAGCAGGCAAAGTTTTCCCTTTCTATTCATGGAAGTCTTGTGGCATCTTCTTCTAAACTGACCTACACTCAATATCTAATGTACCTGTGTGTGGACAACTTCATGGGTTGCCTTATACACATCTCTGGATAGATTCTCCAACCTCTACCTTAGCACTAACTGCCTCAAAGTGAACTCTTCTGTTATTATGATTATGGGTTCTTTCCATAATCTACTGTTCACTTGAAATATTCATTAAAATTCACCTCATCTCCCTGTATTCATGGAGCTGAAGAGTTAGGAAATGCTCTGAATAGGTTTTGGCTTACGAAAATATTGTTGTTTATTCAATATCCTCTTTATTCCACCAATATTCTCTTTCTCAATACGGAGGCTGTTTCACTTTCATATTATTCACAAATACAATACAGAGCATGCAGTACAATACAAATTAAACACTCTCAATAACTTACATTTGCATTCACAAGCTTGATAGTGAGAGAAATCTAGCTTTCAGCTTCTCAGTTTTTGACATGCGTTCTTCCAAATCTTTGTCACATCTCTTTTTTGATGTGAAAGGAAAGATTTGTAAGGCTTCCTTTCACTAGGACACTTAGAGGCCATTTGTGAGGTTGTTATTCACCCTTATTTCATCAATTTTGTATCTCAAGGAATTCAGGGAACAAAGAGATGAAAGAGGTGGTTAATGGAGCAATCACAATGCTGTTTATTCATTCAGTTAACTAGGCATTTAATGTGGGTGCTATCCATGGTGCATCAAAACAACACAATACCTATAGTAAGAAAGGGATGACTAGTCATAGTCCACATCAGATGAACTAGTAATGGAGGAGTATAAAATGTTCCAGTGGCTAATCAATTATCACATATAGTAATTAAAGATATTATGGAAAAATATTTCCTCAAAAGTTACTTAAATTGAGCTTAAATAATAGCCTGAAAAATACTGAAAACAATTATGCTTACATGATCAAACTTAATCAAAGAGCATGTCAAAGTACTCAAAGTTCTTCATGTCTTTGTCACAGTAAAATAAAAATAGTATCTGCTTAAAATAACATAATTTTATTATAAATGAGATTTTTCTCTTTTGTAAATTATATATATTCACAAATGGTTTATTTCTGTTCAGTATTGGTTTCACATCTTCTAGGAGTTCCTTATTTGTAGATACTTTAGGCCTAGAACACTGATTTATTTTAAACAATTATTATTTAATTGGTACTTGATAATTTTCTCATTGACAAATATGAGTGAAATACTTTCTGATGCCTGGCTTTTGACACACAGATTTGCTTTTTAGTTAAATTCAAATATAGACTCATTAGTGTTTTAATTTTCTGATTCTGTCAAAAATTATGTTTTTCTATAGATCTTTTAGTATGCACTTAAACATATCAATTACTATGTGTTTTAGTCAATATTTTCATTGCTATATTAATATATATACAAGACAAATTTCTTAATATATTGTGTTATACAAAAGATACCTTCATTTATATAAATTGTCCTATCTTGTATATTGAGGACTCAATATGAAGTTAATGGATATATGGACCTTGTATATAATGGTGTGTTTATTAAGGTTTTCCCTCATAATAGTCTATATCTCAATAGAATCGGCTTAATATTTCAGTATCTAGTAGACAATGTCATCATACATTAGATTTAAATCTCTTAGAATTGTGGTGTCTATTCTTAATTATTTGATTTTTCAATTAACATTTCTTAAATTAACTTATAATATTTATGTGTTTCTTTTTCCATATATTGCTTTTTAATCTGTATTCTAATTCTAGGGAGAACGAAAGAGAGTGTACAAGAGTAAGAACAGATAATTAATCAAAATAATTTGTTGGAATTTCTATTTGATTTTTTAAATAATGTGGAATACAGGTTTTCAAACTTTGCCCTCAAAATTATCTGGATTTCCTCAGTGGCCACTGTTATGTAATAGACAAGAGAAAAGAGAGGAAGAGAGAGAGAGAGAGAGAAAACATAAAAGAAGGAGCATTATAGGTTTGAAGGGGAAAATGTGCCTAGAGAAATGTTCAGAGAACAAGACTGACCCCATCTAACAATTTGAGCTACAGTGGAAAGGCTATCATAAATACTCTTCCCTGATAATGAGATTGATGACTAATTTAGACAGCATCACAGAGCCCTTATTTAGTAGCTGATGGAAACAGAAGCAGACACTCACAGACATTCACAATTAAGTACTGAGTCAAACTGGAATCCAGATGCAGAGAGGGAGGACAAGACCAGGCTGCAGAAACACACAGACAGCTGACCTGAAAAAGAAGGACCTAATTGGCCCCCCAGACGGATAGCTGGGAATCCAGAATGGTACTGACTCAGACCTCCTGAACATTGGTCTCAGCTAGAAGGCCTGGGCAGCATAAGGGACTTCAGACAATGGAACCAGGATGTATCCCTGATGTACAAAAGTACTTTGGTAGTACTCCCCCATGGAGGGATACTCCCTTAACACAGAGACAGGAGAGAAGTCCTAGTCTCTAATCTAAATGACTTGACAGATGTAGATGCACCCTCCTGGAAGGCATCACCCTACATGTGGAATTGGGAAGGGGGAAAGGTGGTCTGGTGGCATGAGAGGGTGTGAGAGAGTGAAAGGGAGGGAAGGAAGGAAGAAAAGAGGGAGGAAAAGGGACCTGAGATCAATATGTAAATAAAAAGAAAAAAGAAAGTGAAAGCAGCTCCAACTAAAGTCTTATTTTCCTTATTTACTCAAAGTATTCTAAATTCTACTTTTTTTATTAAAGTTTACTTAAGTAAAATAAAAGAATAGTCCATGGTCTTTGTGGTGTATATAATGTATTAAAATACATTATAGGGAAACACATGATCTATGTTAAATAATTCTAAATAAAAGAATTAGACATTACTAAAGAGCATGAAAGACATAATGGAGTAATGGGAAGCCTGTGGCATGAATATAGAAAGCTTTTCTCTCCTAAACATGTGATTATACCTCTGATAACAAAAGAAATTTTGGAATACCTATACCTACTAATATAAATAAATACCTTGATCAGTCCTTTTATTCATTCTACTTCTAACCATTACCATTTTATTCATTTAAACCTATTTATGTGCCATTAGCATCTTAGAAAGAGGGATACACATGTATGTATAAATATAGATCCCCTACAATGAGTAGCTAACATCTACTTAGAATTATTTATCCTCTCTTTTGTATGCTATATCATCCTCTGAATTATCTCTATTTGTATTGCTATCAACAAATCACAAATCATTTCCCAGGTAGATTTTTAGTTAATATTATTTCTAGTACGTTGAAGTTCAACATAAAATAATCTACACTGTTGTCTGTTAATGCATTGTTCTAAATTATATTACTGTTCCTTGTAGCAAGATTTTTATCAGCCTTAATTTGTGTTCTTTATCCTTTCTTACCTGTCTTCTGTCTAGTACCAGCTAAAGTTACACTGAGATGTCTTTTCATAGCAATTTTCAGCTAGAAACACATAAATGATCTTTCTTTTATAATATTTTATCTCAAACATTTATTCATTCCTACATTCAGACACTAGGTGTAATATTCTGCTTTTCATACATTGTTACATTTGTTTGACATGAATACGAGCACATGCTGGGAAGTCAGTTTGAGACAGCCAAGTTTGGAATATGACTTTCCAAATATTTTTCTTTTAATTATATGTGATTTTGACACTGTTCATAATTTGTATATCATAAATAATTCATGCATGTTAATATAGCCAAATATTTTATTTCTACTTTTTAACTTTTCACTGTACCATAGCAATACCTACTTCTCCTGAAGTTAATACAAATAATTTTAACATTTGCTTGAAATTTTAAGACTTTTGTTGAACATTAATACCTTTAAAATTTGAATTTTCTCTTTTAAGACATTAGGGATATTCAAGATTATTATCCTAATATTGTTGAATAGTTTACTAAAGAACATTTTTTATGTGACTTAAAAATGCTACCCTTAATATGAAATGCTTATATATGCTTAGCTAATTTTTGATCTCTTCTCTTTAATTATTTTATTTTATTTACTAGAATTGTAATGTTATCTTTTCTAAGTATACAAATATTGTGCAGAGATAATCATTTCCTCAAATTACTGATATAATAGAATCATGAACTTTATTCATGGCATACTTAATAATATGCTAACAGAGTTATAAAACAAAAATTTAAAGAGTATACTGGTACTCAAAGTAGACTGTGTCATTATAAAAATAATAACTTGCAATTAGTCTGAAATTTTCAAGATTTTTTTCTACTATATGCTTAAATAACATGACATATCACTTAAACCTTACATATCCATTAGAATTTACATGTGTTAATCTTTATATATGAAGGTGTGTGTGTGTGTGTGTGTGTGTGTTCTGTCCATTCCATTACTTATATTTAAGTTGTCTTGCAGTAGGTATCATCTATCTATAAACATTTGCATGTATAATTTTCCATATATTAGTTAGTTAATTTAACCAGGTTTAATCTTTAGATACAAAATAACACCTTCAAAAGTAATTTTTCATCATTATTCCAATTATAGTGTTTACTGAGAATTTTTTTAAGCATAATGTATCAGGTCTTAATATCTATAACACATTTTAATTGTGATGTATTTGGCAGTAGTCAAACGATGTTACTTTGTTCCTTTCCACATTTTTCTGTGTTTTGTCATTCCCAAATAAATGGGAACTTTTCTACTATCTAATTACCAGAACTACCATTATTAGATGTCTGCCTTGGCAATTAACCCATATGGTCATGTTTGCCAGCTGTAGGCCATTATTAGTTGTTTTTCTTTTTAACACAAAGAAAAACAGCTTCTACTTAGGAGCAGTGAAATTCCAGTGGAAATAATTCCTCTAGAAAGTATAAATCCCAACACAGACCTTTACTGTTCTGTATGATGTTACTCTCATTGTATAGAATCTTGAATAAAAATTGGTTGAAGTGCCACTGAATCCCAGAAGTCATGAACCATCACATTGAGATGTTCTTTTACGTGTCAAGGTGACAGGTGTTCCTATTTCCTGCTCAATCTAAAGTCTTTAATCTTTAATTAGCACAAATCCTTTTGAGGATCTACAATATGACAGTACTTAGGGCACTACTCAGAGAGAACAATATCTACAGCTAAATATAACCAAGGGATGTCTGCTATACCACAGTTGAGTTCCTCAGCTGTTCATCTCAACAACTGTGTGACCCTTGATACATGTTTTTGTTTTCAGAATGTGTTAAGCACAGAGATGCAAGCAAATACTTCAATGTCACTTTAGTGTTTTGAGGAATGTCTTAAAACAACAAAAATTACTGAAACCCTTATATAAAAGATATAAAAAGATGTAATTAGAAAAGTCACATATTTCAAGGGAAAATGAAGCTAGGTTCAAGGACGTTTTAGGATTACATTCAAAAATTGAACATAGTCTTCTCTGCACTTCAACAATCTTACTATTCTGAATATATCTGAAAGAAGAGAGAGCTTGCATCCTCCAGCAGGCAACTGTGCATTTGCTTATCTATATGAGCATGCACATAGCAATTCTATTCACATAGTGAAAATTGAAACTGATTCTACTATCCAACAATAGTAGAATGGATGAATAAAATGTAGAATATACAGGCAATAAAAAGAATCAAGTGTGATAACATGGATACCTTTCACAGACCATTGAAGGAAAGAAGTTTGTTACAAAGAGAATATTCTGTATTACTTATCTGTCTGACAAAGATGTAGCCATCCCTGAAGTGACAGGATTGGAATATTTCTGTGTGTCAGGAATAGAGGCCAGTAGAGAAGTTATAAAGGACAGGACTCTTCAAAAAGGGTTCTCAGAAAACAGTCCCGAGTAGACTTATGGTTTCAAAATATGTTCTATGCAGTGTGATTGTGTGGTATGTATACCTTAGAGAGTGTTGATTAATTTGGAAAGTTTAGTGTATGTGCTAGGTTTGAAGAGGTCAGTGGGGAAAAAAGGACAAAAGTAGAGTCTGTGCACAGGTCACATAAAATATAAAGGTCATTGACTCGACCTAAAAGTAATGATATTTCAAGATTATTCACAGGTAATGGCAAATATGTTGTTGCCTGGAGGGCTTTACTCAGAGAATATGGTCCCTGACACTGCAAAGCCATGGCAAGTGGTCTATAAGAGGAACTTAAGGAAATCACTGAGTCAAATTAGTGTTCCAAATGAAAGATGCTAACAAAGACAGACTTGCCAGTCTTTATCCATATCATTTGTTTTACTATAGAACAGATATAAGAGATGACACTGGCAATTTCTTCACAGTAATCATTATTAGTTTTAACCAGTTCCTGTTTGTGCCCATTCATGGAATGCAGGAAGCTACAGTTATTTACATTTGAAGGAAACATAGTATATGAAACTTCAAGATGATACCTTAATACCTACAGAAGACAAAAGAAATTTTGCTGTCTTCTAGCAGGATGGAAACAATCCTTTCAAATCTTGTAAGGAAGATGGTGTTTTACAAGGTGGGGCTGCCTACTTTACATTTTCTTTTAAATAATAATATTTATTAGTATGAATTTATTATTATCCTTTATTACTATTATTTATCAAGTAGGAGTACAATTGCCATAGTACACCTGTGTAGGTAAAATGCCAAATGTATATGGAGTGAGTTCTTATTTCACCTTTATGAGAGTTCTGGGAATATATCAACAGGCTTCCCCGCTCTCTGTTTGTGTAAATTGTTATTATTTTGTTAAATAAAAATATAATTTTCACCTACTTGGATTTAATCTTCAAGAAAAGCCACATTTATTTTAAATGACTGTGTCAACATTTAAACTTCCATTTTTATTTTTAAATTCTCCTTTTTTTTAAACATATTCTCTCATCATTAATTCACTCTTTTTCTTGGTGCTAACAGTTTTGAGATCAGTTGTGATGTTGTCTTAATCTCCAATATTTTCTTCTTTCCTCATTTACTCAGACTATTGCTTCATCGGGTGAATTGTGGTGTTAATGAACACTTATTTTATTCCTCAAATCACATCACAACCTGGATACTATCCTTCCTTCACCCATGCTTTGATTACTGTGTTGACTTCCTTCTGCTTTCCATTCCAAAGTGCATCCATGTGTCTAAACCATTCTAATATTTATATCCCGGCAGCTTGGAACTTGCCTCCACTATCACGATGCTGACTGCATGACAGAATATTGATCCTTTTCCTGGGATAATAAAATCTCCGCTTCTTGGAACTTAGTACCATTTGGGAAAAATTAGAGTGTACAGTCCTATTCATGCTTGCTCTGGTTTCTCCACTTATGTTAACAGAGCTCACAGGGTTCATGTACATCATGTATTCAGAGAGCATGACAGCACAATTTACTCATGTCAGAATAACTGGTCATTTTCTTTTTTTTTTTTTTTTTTTTTTTTTTCATGCATCTCATAACAACCAAGAATGTGCATGTCAGTTTAAGTCACACACCAATCCCAGTGGAACAAATATTACTTTCACACACATGCCACTGACCTCCTTCTGGTTTCCTGGCTATCAAATATGATTTCAGAGATGCTGAGAATTAGCAGTAAGTATTTTGAAACATCAGAAACTTACAAAACTTCACTCAGCTATCTACTGTGTTCCAGAGTTTTCTCATATATTCATACATTGTTTCAAATATCATGACAGTTGAACAATGCCTTCCCATTTATCTTTCGATTCTAGTGAACCTGTGGCCTGAGTTTCAATATACTTACTTATATTTATGGCTTTTTCCTGATGTATTGAAAGAAATTTTATAGCTTCTTACTTCAATGTAAAAATCCAATTCTTAATGGTAAATATATATATATATATATATATATATATATATATATATATCTTAAATAATACAGTATGCTAGCTGCTTTTCCAGTTTAATTGTCGGGAATGGTTTTTGTGGGGCTGCAATAGGAGGTAGCCGAGTGTCCCTAAGTCCATATCTGAGTGGGGGAGTGTGGATGAGGGAAAGGCTAACTATAGATGATAAAGAAACTCCAGGAAGGAATCCCGTACATGTGGAGTGGAAGGGGGGGGATGGGATGGGAGGGTAGTCAGGGGCATGGGATGCTGGAAGAGAGGGAGGGACAGAGAGTGAACTGGGATCTATATGGAAAATAAGAAAAACAAACAAATGAATAAACAAACAAATCAGAGACCTGACTCAAAGTTGACAACTTGAGAAGAAGAATAAAAAAAAAAAAAAAAAAAACACAGAATAAAGGTCAGGAGAGCAGATAGATCAGTCAATACTGAAATGCCACTATTTTACTTTTCAACACTCTTAACCAAAAAGGGGAACATGGTATCATGTATACAGAACAAACAGACTTTTCTTCCTCACTTGTAGAGAGCTACGAAGTGCCAAGCCTTAAAGATGGCGCTTGCTTCTGCCTTCCACCTTCCAGATGGTGAGATCTCTCCGTCATAAACAAGTCCTTCTTTGGCTAAGCCTGTTCAGTTTGCTTGCTTCCGCATAAGAGCAGCCTATCTGAAGGGTCCACAAGGCTCACTAGGGTTGGTCAGCACAAGGGGATTTAACCCTGTGCCAGCATTTCCCCAGGGTCTCCAGAAGAAGAAGCATGTTCAAGGATCCTGAATAAACTGCTTGAAGAAGATCTTCCCAGAGTCCGGTTTTTCCTTGCTTGTCGAGGATGGGCAAGACACTCACTTATTCTAAGAGTTCCGAGTTCCGTAACCACACCTTAGCTCTAACTTTTTGTTTCCTAGCCTTGAGTTCCGAAGTGGTCATACCTCAGATTCAACTTCCCTTTCCCTAGCCTTGAGAGTCAGTAGTAGCCACACATCAGATTCAGGTCTCTTGCTATTTAGACTAAGACAGCCAAACATCCTTCTGTAGCAACACCAAACTTTAGGTCATTTGACTTGCTGAGTACAGCTTTGAGCTCTCTGTCCTTGTGCCAAGATGGAGTGCAGCCATTTTTATGGGCACCCACATATAATGACATAAAATTACTAAATATTTCACACCGAAGAACCAACTTGGAGGTAAGGGGATTCCCCCCACCCCGTGTGTGTGTGTGGGGAGGGGGAGGCAGTGTCTCTGTTCTGAGTATATGTTTTCTGGAACATGCTATTTTGTTTTTGGTTTGCAGCTGTTCTCTCAGGCCATAAGGACCAGGGAACTGTGATTACCAGATGTTCTAGGAGGATTATAGGCTGCCGCCATGGGGGATGCCATGAAAGTTGAGGAGGCCCATGGCCTCCTTCCGTCTGTCAGTCTGTGTACCAAGTTCTGTTGTTGAAGTGGAAGGTTCCTCCTTGGCCATCCGGATGTTTTGCCTGCTTATGGAAGATGCAGATGGTTGTGTGTGTCTGGATCTGTTAGTTTCTGTTTCTGTTAGTTTCTGTTTCATCTATTCTCATTCTGTATGTCTTTGTCAATAGATGGTGATGACTGACGACTCCCCTGAGTTTGACTCTTGACCACTGGACTGAAGTTAAGTATTGGGCCCATTATTTGTCAGTTGAGGTTAGGAAAAAATCTGGCAGAATTGTTGTACCTCTGAGTGGCCAACATTTGGCCTGGATAGCCAGGGTGGCAGGCTCTGTTCCCCTGAGGTGACCAGACAGAGGCTACCGATATCCTTCCTCAGTATCTCTCAAAGTCGTTCTTTTTTTTTTTTTTTAATTTATTTTATATAACAAAGTCCATTTAAAAGAAAACAAACATTTATAGACAATATTTGGAAATTTGGGCGTTGTTCTTTCCAAACTATTTCCTGCTGGTAAGGGGCGCTGACATGGGGGATTCGAAGAAGATTCAGAAAACCTGGCTGTAGTCTATAAGACTGCTTTCTCCAGCTGTTTTGAATGTAGGATCACCTGGTACTCTGTTTCAGGCGGTCTGCCTTGATCAAACGACATTAGTCTGGAAGGAATCCACATCTTTTCATTTTCTGTGGAAACAAAAATAGAAATCCTTTTCCCCAGTAACTTGTCCTTGAACTTAAATTTTGGAGTCAAGGCATGTTTTTTTAATTTAATTTATTATTTTACATGTCAATCCCTGTTCCCTCTCCCTCCCTCCCTCTCTTCCTCCCATGCTTCCTCCTTCTCTCCCTGCCTCCCTCCCTCCTTCCCTCCCTTTTACCCTCTCTGCCCTCTCACATGCACTCTAACTGCCCTCCCCTCCCATCTCCCCACCCCAATTCCATATGTAGGGGAATGCCATCCAGTTGGAGTCATGTAGATCTGACAGGTCATGTGAAGTAGGGACTAGGGCTTCTCTCCTGTCTCTAGATTAAGGCAGTTATCCTTCCATGGGGGATGTGTTCGCAAAGTCCTTTTTTGCATCAGGGATACATCTTGGCTCCACTGAGTTCCCTTAGACTGCTCAGTCCTTCTGGCTGAGACCCATATTCAGGGGGACCTGAGTCAGTCCCATGCTGGTTTCTCAGCTATCAGTCTAGTGGCTGTTAGCTCCTCCTTGTTCAGGTAAGCTGTCTGTTTGTGTTACTGCCACCTGGTCTTGTCCTCTCCATCTGCATCTGG
Organism: Phodopus roborovskii; assembly: GCF_943737965.1. Classification (NCBI taxonomy): domain Eukaryota; kingdom Metazoa; phylum Chordata; class Mammalia; order Rodentia; family Cricetidae; genus Phodopus; species Phodopus roborovskii. Next base: position 29,165,002 of record NW_026126410.1, read on the forward strand.
GTTCTACTTCCACTCAGTGTTTATGTATGGGTGTTTGCTTCTGTTTCCAGCAGGCATTAGTTGAGGGCTCCATGGATAAGCTAGTTGTTGATCTCACTCTCCGGGAAGGGCAATTATGATAGCCTTTCCACGGAAGCTCAAATTGTTAGTAGGGAGCAGTCTTATAGTTTTCTAGACCTTTCTTTGTGTTCAATTTTATCTTCAAACCAATATTGGCTCCCTCCTTTATGTTCTCTCTCTCTCTCTTTCTCTCTCTATCTCTGTGTGTGTGTGTATCTCTCTCTCTCTCTCTCTCTCTCTCTCTCTTTCCTGTCTTCTATTCCTAACCAGGCTCGATCTTCCTGGTCACAAATGTTTTCCTTTCCTCCCCCTCATTTTCACCTACTTTTCTCTCCATTCACTGCCCCCCCACTTCCCCTGAGCTCTGGGGAACTTGTCCCTTCCCAGTTCTGTGAGGGACTTTATATGACTCTCTTAGAATATACCTTGTATCCTAGTTCCTCTGGTGGTGTGAATTATAGGCTGGTGATCCTTTGATCTAGGTCTAAAATCCATATATGAGTGAGTACATACTGTGTTCCTCTTTTAGTGACTGGGTTACCTCATTCAGGATGGTTTTTTCAAGTGCCATCCAAATGCCTGCGAATTTCAAGATACCATTATTTTTTTCTTCAGAGTAGTATTCCATTGTGTAGATGTGCCACATCTTCATTAACAATTCTTCAAATGAGGGGCATCTAGATTGCTTCCAGGTTCTTGCTATTACAAATAGTGCTGCTATGAACATAGTTGAACAGATGTCTTTGTTGCATGGATGTGAATTCTTTGGGTATATGCCTAAGAGAGTCATTCTTGATAATTGAAAAGTTAACCATCCCCCTTTCTCAGAGGATCTCCAATGCCTTAAAAGGGTTGGTGGAGTCCCTTATGTTTTCTCACCAGCCTACTTGGGATGATTGTCAACAGCTGCTGCAGACACTATTCACAACCAAGGAGTGGTAGAGAATACTGTTAGAAGCTAGGAAAAATGCCCCTGAAGCCGACAAATGGCCCACACAGCTGCAAAACTGAGATTGGCTTTGGATTCCCCTTGACTCTCCCCAGTTGCGGAAACTTTATAGAATGTACCCCAGATACTTGGTGATCCCTTTAATGCATACTGTAAAGTAATGTAATACTACTATTTTAATGTATGATAGTTGTTGATAAGTAAAGTTGAATATAAAATATATTAGGTTTAAATACTATTTTATTTACAGATTTTGTCTGTACATATTAGACTTTTAGAATGAAAATTAGAAGTTAATTTATAATTTCAATACCAAAACTCTCCTTAACTGGCAACTAGTGTATTTATGAAATTCTTAGTATTAAACAGACAAAAATCTGGTATAATGTCTTAAAGACATGTGATTCTCCTTCTCGTGTAATATGCAATGAAAAGATTTTAGTTTCTAAGACCTTCAGCCTACTATCTAAGTAACAAGTCAGTTTGATACTTCATCCAACTGGTAACAACTCTTCAAAATTCAACAAGCTCTCATTCTTCATTAAAATCATGAGTTATACTTTGTGCAATGAGAATGTCTGATTATACATCCAAATTATGAATATTTCAAATATGTTAACTATTGGACCAACTGTTAAGTTATTTATCATAACTATTTGAAGTTTTGGGCAATTTAGAAGTACTGAATTTTCTATAATTGTGTCTTTTCTGTTTGAGCTGTTTCAATGGATGTGTTGCATCTTTATAAGACCAAAAAAGGAATTTTTATTTACCGTTGGGGACAAATACCAAAACCCTTGAGAAGATTGATGCAAACACTACTACTGAAAATTAATTCATGTGAAATTTGTTTACAAATTCATGATCACAATATAAAAATAGCACAACATTTGGTAATTTGGTGACTAGCTTCTTCAGTTCTTAGTATAATTTGGAAGTCATCCCTATGTCAGATGTGGGGTTTGAAAACAGCAGCTGAACAATGGGAAAAGATACTCACCTACCCATCTGACAGAGGACTGATTTCTAAAATATACAAAGAACTCAAAAAGCTAGTCAAGAAAACACCAAATAACCCAATTTAAAAGTGGTGTGCAGAACTTAATAGAGAACTTTCAGTAGAGGAATATATAATGTCTGAAAGGCACTTATGAATGTGTTCAACATCCTTAGTCATCAGGGAAATGCAAATCAAAACCACTCTAAGATACCATCTTTCTCTTGTCAGAATGCCTACAATGGAAAATACCAAAGTCAGTTTATGCTGGAGAAGATGTGGAAAAATCTTCACTGCAAGTGAGAGTGAAACTCTTTTAGCCCCTTTGGAAATCAATATAGCAATTCCTCAGAAAAAAAATGGGAATCAGTCTCCAACAAGATCTAGAATTTCCATTCTTAGGCATGCACAGTCATACAAGGACATCTGTTCATTATGTTCACAGTGGCACTATTTGTAAAATAGCTACCGCCTCAACTGAATAATGGATAAAGAAAATGTGGTACACATTTACACAAAGGAGTACTATTCAGCAGGAAAAAAAGGGGGAATCTTGAAATTCACAGAAAAATGGATAGAATAAACCATCCTGAGTGAGGTAACCCAGTTACAAAAAGACAAATATGGTAATAATCATTCATATATGGATTTTAGACTAGAGCAAAGGATGACCAGCCTTCAATTCAAACTACCAGAAAATCCAGGAAACAAAGAGGACGTTAAGAGATATGTACATGCCCCCTTCCTGAGAAGGGGAAAGAGACAAGATATCATCTTGATCAAATTGGAAGCATGGGGGTTAATGGAGAGCTAGTTAGGAAAAAGAGAAGTGAAGAAGAGGAAGGGAAAGGAGACCATGAGAAAACAGGAAGATTGACAGGAGCAAGAAGAGAGGAGAACAAGAAAAGAGATATCATAGCAGAGGGAGCCATTATACATTTAACAGAATTCTGGCACTAGGGAAATGTCCAGATATAAAAAGGGATGACCCAAACTAACAATCTAATCAATAGTGGAGAGTCTACTTTAAATTCCCTTCCCCCCTATAGTGAGATTGATGACTATCTTATACTATCTTATATGCCATCCAGGAGCCTTCATCTAGTAGCTGATGTTAGCAGAAGCAGCCACCCTCAGCTAAATACTGAGCTAAATTCCTGGAATCCAGTTGCAGAGAGGGAGCAGTGATGAGTTAAGGGGTAAAGACCAGGCTGGAGAAACCTACAGAAACAGCTGACCTGAACAAGGGGGAGCTCATGGACCCAGTCTGATAGCAGGGAAACTAGTCTAGGACCAACCCAGTCCCCCTCAAAGTGGGTGTTAGTTAGGACAACTGGGCAGTCTATGGGGCCTCTGATACAGTGGATCAGTATTTATCCCTAGTATGGGAACAGACTTTGGCAACTGATTCCACAGAGGGATACTCTCTCAGCATAGACACATGGGGGAGGGCCTAGGCCCTGCTCCAAATGATAAGACAGACATTGAAGACCCCCCATGGAAAGCTTCACCCTCCCTGGGGAGCAGGAATTGGATGCTATAGGAGGGTAGGGAAGGACAGGGGAGGAGAAGAGGGAGAGGTAACTGAGACTGACATGTAAAGCAAGCTTTTTTCTAAATTGAAATTAAAAATAAGGAGAAAATAGCAGGAAATTGAAACAAAACATTTAAAACTTACAATTAATCAAGCTTGTGATTCCTCGTTGGTTTGTAAGGAAGATTTTATTTTGTGATAGATGTATAAATAAATGTAGATATATATGTTATTTTGTGGGTTATTTAACAGTTATCACATAATTCCAACATGGGAATGCATCTGTATAGTAATATCCCATTCTTAAAATTGAAGTTTTGTCTTACCAGATTTTACATTAAAATTATAGTAATAACGAATAATGTATCTTCTTTGATGTTCATATTTGGCAGTGGAGGAGGATGCTCTCAGAACAGATAGGCATTCCTCAGTTCTGCCTTTCAACCACTGTTAGTGTTTTCTAATCCCTTGAAGTCATGGTTCAGAGAAACAATGATTCTGTAGTCATATAACAATATATTAAATTACATGTTTTTCTTTTTAAAATATTTACACCCTCTTCCAATCTTCATTTGCCTTTTACACTCAATAACTTATTTTATGCTGCAAATTTCATAACCTTTAATTACTTGGTAAAAAATTATGTTTAATGAGAACAGTCCTTAACCATATAAAAATTTAAAAGTTTAGAACCGTTTTTCACTAAAGCATTGCTGTTAAAATATGTTAAGGTTCAGTCTGCATCCTCTTTATGGTATCAGAAGGTTAAAAAAAAATTAACCTCCTTGGAGAGTCACACTTAGGTTTGAAATGGGAGAAATGGGAGAAATCTACCTGGTCACATTCATATCATGATTTTTCCTTACAGCATCTAAAAATAGTCACTAACCTTGTCCTCTGTCTTTTCCAGTTACTACTGTCTGGAACTGGCCAGGTTTCTCCCTGATTTTTTCCACTATTTGCGCAGTGAGGAAATATTTATGCTTCCCAATTATTGCACCAATACCTCAATAATATTCTTTACAATATTCTAGGCTATAAAGATTTGAGGATATCAGGGTTGGCCCCTGATCCTGCTGCTCATGTGTCCTGTCCCCATCAAGAACACCCTTGGTGTTCTGATACACCCCACCCATCCCCGCTGCGAACCTGCCCCCATACTCTGTGCCCTACCCTGCCCACTGTCCCACCACACTGGTTGAGTACTGGGACAAAGGGTGGAGCCAACAGTCCACCCTACTTCGGAGACTTCTCTGAGCACATAATTTCCACCTGTTTGGTCTCTGACCCCACCTCCAGCACTTTACTGGAGTCCCAGGCCCCTAGCAGAGATCTGCCTATCTCTGCAGGTCCACTCTGAGTTCCTGCCTGCAAGATCCTTGATCACCAAAGCAGGTCCTCAGCTAAAGAAAGAGGCCACAGCTGGAGAGTACCAGTTTCCAGTGAGATCCAAAAATCATGCAGAAACTTCCCAAGTTTCAGCTCAGCCTTTGTCCTCTTCCCCCAACGATTAGCTAGAGCCATTGGCTAGAGGCATCTTCTACTGGATCCTCATCCCTGACCCCATCCCTGGGTCCCTGTCTGCTGAAAGACCTACTATAGAGCTTGGACCACACAGAGCTACAAATGTTAAATCTCTGACCCACATAAGGCAATCAGGGAAGTACCATAGAGAGAGGGAGAGACCCCACAAACACCTACTGGAAGAAGCTATGGGAAGAACACAATATAAGAAAACACCTAACAACAGAGAGACAAGCATGACACCACGAGAATCTAGGGAATACACACCAACTAGAACGCAACACAGCAACAAAGCAGAGGAAGCAGATGGGAACAACTTAGAAATTACCGCCATGAAAATGATAGAGGCCCTCAAAGAAGAGGTGAGAAAAGTATTGGAAGGAAAACTCCAACCCAAGGAAGGTAACTATACCCACAAAAATGTAGGCAACAGATAATCCAAATACACCAGAAACCAAGGGAAACACAGAACTAATATATTCACAATACCACTGCCAACAACAAGCCTAAATCAAACAAGCATCAACAATCAATGGTCCTTACTCACCCTCAATATTAATGGTCTTAACTCACCTATAAAAAGACACAGGGAAACATAATACACACAAAGACAGAATCCATCCTTCTGCTGCATACAACAAGCACATCTAAACTTCAAAGATAGACATTGCCTCAGGGTAAAGGGTGGGGAAAAGGTTTTCCAATCAAATGGAACCAAGAAGCAAGCAGTCGTGGCTATTCTAATATCTAACAAGTTAGATTTCAAACCAAAATTAATCAAAAGAAATGAAGATGGCCATTTCATATTCATCGCAGGAAAAATCCATCAACACAAAGTCTCAGTTCTGAACACCTATGCCGCCTAATACAAAGGCACCCACATTCATAAAAAAAAAACACTACTAAAACTCATAGCTCATATAAAACCTCACACACTTATAGTGGGAGACTTCAATACACCACTCTCAACACTAGACAGGACCAAAAATCAGTAACTCAACAAAGAAACAAAAGAACTAACAGAAGTTATGTATCAACTGGGGTTAACAGACCACAAAAGAATATACCTTCTTCTCTGCTCCACATGGAACCTTCTGTAAAATTGACCATATACTAGGTGGCATACCAAACATCATCAGATACAAGAGAATAGGAATAGTCCCCTGTATCTTATCGGACCGCCATGCTTTAAAATTGGAATTCAACAACAACACAAATAGCAGAAAACTTGCAAACTCATGGAAACTGAACAATGTGCAATTGCACCACACCTGGGTCAAAGAAGAAAGAAAGAAAGGAATTAATGATTTTCTAATATTCAATGAGAATGAGGACACAAAATACCCGAACTTATGGGACACCTTGAAGGCAGTGCAACAAGAGAAGTTCATTGCACTAAGTGCCCATATGAAGAAAACAGAGGATAGTCACATAAGAGAATTAATAGCACAACTGAAAGCCTTAGAGCAGAGAGAAGTGAACACGCCCCTGATGGGAGATGTCATTCTGTATATGTTTCTCATACTGGTTAATAATAAAGCACTGTTGGCCAATAGGAAAGGAAGATAGGAGGGACTAGGAGACAAGGAGGAAATAGGAAGTAATAAGGAGGTGTCAAGATGGAGAGTCTGGAGAAAGCAGTATGCCGCCGGCTCGCTGGTAAGAGAAATACATAGATCAGCAGAAATGGGTTAATACTTAAGACAGAGCTAGCCGATGAGAAAGTAGTAACTGGCCAACAGTATAATATCTAATACAGAGTCTCTGTGTATTATTTGGGGCTGGCAGCGTGGCTGCGGGACAAGACCAGAGGCGGCAGGCGGAAAAACAATACTTGTTACAAATGGCGCCCATGTGGCTAGTAAGAACTTCCACTTAAAATTTAACAAAAGCTTAAAAAAGGGTTTTACAAACAAAAGAACAGAGACAATCAAGGCTTCTTGGTAGCAGCATTTTTCTCGGTTAAACTCTGCTTTGCGAGAGACAAGCAGATATTCGCATGACTCCTTTAAGGGAAGGTTCCTGACTCATCATAAGGGACAAAAAACCATACATCTTTTAAGAAACTCTGTTAACAATTTATTGGTGTGTATGAGAGATGGCAATGGCAGTGACCACATCTCCAAGCTGGCAGCATGCAGACCAAGGCAGTGAGCGCAGCTTTCAGTGCTGGCGGTAAAATAGCAGCCGCCAACTTTTATAAACCTCGGCAGAAACAACAAAGACTTTCATTTTAACAATGTTGTTGTTTAACAGATAAAGACTTGTGGCCAGATAAAGATAAAAATTTACAGTAAAGACAGATTCATATTAAGAAGAACCTCTAAAGATTTACAGTGTGTTTTAAAATATACGTAGACATGAAAAAAAAAAAAAAGGTTTTAAATAGACAAAGAGGAACTGGGTGTTGTAGCACACGCCTTTAATCCCAGCACTCAGGAGACAGAGGCAAGCAGATCTCTGTGATTTGCAAAGTAAACCTGGTATGCAGAATGAATTCCAGGACAGATAAAAGTTATACAGAGAAACCCTGTCTCAAGAAATAAAAAAATAAAAGTAAAATAAACAGAGTAATAATAAAGCCACGTAAAGATGAAAAGCTCAGAGAGAATCTGGTTACTGTATGCTATTGTGTTGTCTCTGCATTGTTTGACTGCTGAGAAAATAACAACAACTGATAAAGTAAATGCTGCTGGATTAATTCAATATATATGTTTTAAAAATGCTTTGACTCCAACATCCAAGTTCAAGGACAAGTTACTGGGGAAAAGGATTTCTATTTTTGTTTCAACAGGAAATAAAAAGCTGTGGATTCCTTCCAGACTAATGTGGTTTGATCAAGCCAGACCCCCTGAAACAGCGTTCCTGGTGATCCAACATTCAAAACAGCTTGAACGAGGCAGCCTTGCAGACTACAGCCATCTTCTTAGGATCCCCACGACAGCGCCACCTATCAGCAGGAAGTAGTTTGGAAAGAACGACGCCCAAATTCCCAAATATTGTTTATAAACGTTTGTTTTCATTTAAATGGACTTGGTTATAAATGGTTAAGGATCACAACCAATATCTTTTTAAAGGTAAAAAGGAATTATGGTATAGATATGCATAGTTTGTTTTGGAATGGATTTTCATTTATTGATACAATTTAAGGTCAATTTTGTCATATGTATATTTCTCCTCTTGTTTGTATAGCTCATTTAGAAATGTAATGTATAATGTAGTACAGATTATAGATAATTACCTATGATAGTCAAAGCTTAGAGTTAAGTTAGTTAGGTTTTCAAGATAAACAGAGATGTATTTGAGATAGATAGGCATTCTTCAAACCTTTCAAAGACCTACAGAATATGGCATTTAAAATGGTTTAGGGTTTTCGTGACAGTGAGACATAATTGCTCTTGGCAATACCACCTGCACCAGAAAGGAAGATGGACATTAAAGAAACACGTTTTGGAGTTTACTTCCAATATGGCAAGACTAGCCATTTGGACAAGATACTCCTCTTGTCTGGACTGTTTGACTTTGTGATGTATAAACTGGACATGCAGGACCCACAGGAAAGTGACTTCTGATTCAAGATGGACATTGCTACAGAGATCTTGCTTCATGGAAGAGTCTGCGAGACAGTATGCAGGACACAGACAAAAGTGACTGACAAACTGCCAATACAAGAAGACAGTTTAAAGTTTCCTGCGTTGCTGAAGAGTCTGCCAGACACACTATGGCCTATGGGCTGAAGATGGAAGATTACAGAAGAACTTCGGGTGACCAGGCAATGAGTTGTCTCTGTCATTTCTAGAGCTTATATATTATCCTTCTGTGGTCTTTGAAGGAGTTAAAGACAGATAGTTATGGTTATAGTTTTCATTAGTTAGGATTAAAGATAAGTTACATATAGGACTTTAGATTCACAAATATAGGATAGATAATAGAATAGTTTCCCTTAATCTTGCTAAATGTTAATGGACTAAATATTGTTAACTGTAATTCTTATTGGATAACCGTTGTGTTATATATTTTGCTATGTTAAGGTTAAACCCCTTCTTTTTATTTAAACAGAAAAGAGGAGATGATGGGAGATGTCATTCTGTATATGTTTCTCATACTGGTTAATAATAAAGCACTGTTGGCCAATAGGAAAGGAAGATAGGAGGGACTAGGAGACAAGGAGGAAATAGGAAGTAGTAAGGAGGAGTCAAGATGGAGAGTCTGTAGAAAGCAGTATGCTGCCGGCTCCCTGGTAAGAGAAATACATAGATCAGCAGAAATAGGTTAATACTTAAGACAGAGCTAGCCAATGAGAAAGTAGTAACTGGCCAACAGTATAATATCTAATACAGAGTCTCTGTGTATTATTTGGGGCTGGCGGCGTGGTGGCGGGACAAGACCAGAGGTGGCAGGCGGAAAAACCGTACTTGTTACACGCCCTGTAGGAGTAGACTCCAGGAAATAATCAACTTGAGGGCTAAAATCAACAAAATAGAAACCAGGAAAATGATACAAAAAAAAAAAAAAATCAATGTAACGAGCAGTTGGTTTTTTGAGAAAATCAACAATATAGACAAACCTTTATCCAAATTAACGAAAAAGCAGAGAGAGAAGATGCAAATTAACAAAATCAGAAACGAAAAGGGGAACATAACAACGGACACAGAGGAAATCCAGACAATTTTCAGGTCATACGTTGAAAATCTGTATTCCAACCCTGGACCTTTCTTCGCAAAAGAAACCTTGCTCCAGGTTCCTCAGACCTCAGGGCTCAGAAGAGCTGAATTAGGATTCGGCCGAAGTTGCTATGGAGCCTTCTGATCACAGTGTTCATCTCCAGTTTGGAAGAGGATGATGAGATTAGTGTGAAAACTTTAAACTCTGACATTTAGAAACTGAAGGAGAAAAAGGAGATGCTGGACAAGGAGATTTCCGAGTTAGTAAAAGAAGGCTACCATGTGGGTGAGTCGATGCAAAAATACTTAATAAAATACTGGCAAACCAAATTCAAGAAAACATGAGAGAAATCTTCCACCATCACCAAATAGGCTTGATCGCTGGATTGCAGTGATGGTTTAACATATGAAAATCTATCAACGTGATCCACCATATAAACAAACTGAAAAAGAAAAGCCATATGATTATCTCCCTAGATGCTGAAAAAGCTTTCGACAAAATTCAACACCCTTTCATGATAAAGGTCTTGGAGAGATCAGGGATAACAGGAACATACCTAAACATAATAAGAGCAAGATACAGCTAACAAACTGCCAAAATCAAACAATACAGAGAAACATAAGCCAATTACACTAAATTCAGGAACAAGAAAATGCTACCCTCTCTCTCCATATCTCTTCAATATCGTACTGGAAGTTGTGGCTAAAACTATAAGACAACAAAACCAGATCAAGGGGATCCAATTTGGAAAGGAAGAAGTCAAACTGTCTCTATTTGCAGATGATATGATAGTTTAAATGGGCGACCCATTAAACTCTACCAGGGAACTCCTACAGCTGATAAACACCTTCAGCAAACTAGCAGGATACAAGATAAACTCAAAAAAATCAGTAACCCTACTTTTTTCAGAGGACAAAGAGACAGAGAAAGAAATCAGAGAAACATCACCCTTAACAATAGCCACAAGCAACATAAAGTATCTTGGTGTAACACTTACCAAACAAGCAAAAGACCTATATAATAAGAACTTTGTGTCTGTAAAACAGAAATTAAAGAAGATACCAGAAAATGGAAAGATCTCTCATGCTCCTGGATAGGTAGGATAAACATAGTAAAAATGTCAATCTTGTCAAAAGCAATATACAGATTCAATGCAATCCATATTAAAATCCCACCCCAATTCTTCACTGACCTTGAAAGGTAAATAATCAACTTTATATGGAAAACCAAAGACCCAAGATAGCAAAAAAAAAAAAAAAAACCTATACAATAAAAGAACTTCAGGATGCATCACCATACCTGACTTTAAGATCTACTGCAGAGCTATAGTTCTGAAAACAGCCTGGTATTGCCACAAATATTGACAGGTAGACCAATAGAATTTATTGAAAATCCTGATATTAACCCACACACTTATGAACACCTGATTCTTGACAAAACAACTAAAATTATACAATGGGATGAGGGTAGCATCTACAAAAAATGGTGCTGGCACATTTGTATGAGGGATTGGAGAAGACTGCAGATAGACCCTTGTCTGTCGCCATGCACAAAACTCAAGTCCAAATGGATCAAAGACCTCAAAATCAATCCAGCTACACTGAACCAATTAGAAGAGAAAGTAGGAGATACCTTTTAACAAATTGGTATTGGAGACTGCTTCCTGAACATAACTCCAGGGGAACAGACACTGAGAGCAACAAGCTTCTGTAAGGCAAAGGACACAATGGACAAGACCAAATGTCAACCTACATACTGGGAAAAGATTTTCACAAATTCTATATCCGACAAAGGGCTATAATTCACACCACCATAGGAACTAGGATACAAGGTGTATTCTAAGAGAGTCATATAAAGTCCCTCACAGAACTGGGAAGGGACAAGTCCCCCAGAGCTCAGGGGAAGTGGGGGGGCAGTGAATGGAGAGATAAGTAGGAGAAAATGAGGGGGAGGAAAGGAAAACATGTGTGACCAGGAAGATTGAGCCTGGTTAGGAATAGAAGAGAGGAGAGAGAGACAGAGAGAGAGAGAGAGAGAGAGAGAGAGAGAGAACATAAAAGACGTAGCCAACATTGGTTTGAAGATAAAATTGAACACAAAGAAAGGTCTAGAGAAGTACAAGACTACAGCCAACTAACAATTTGAGCATCCGTGGAAAGGCTACCATAAATGCCCTTTGTGGATAGTGAGATAAACAACTAACTTTTACATGGAGACCTCATCTAATACCTGTTGGAAACAGGATCAAACACCCATACATAAACACTGAGTAGAAGTAGAACTCAGATGCAGATGGAGAGGACAAGACCAGGTGGCAGAAACACATAGAGAAAGCTTACCTGAACAAAGAGGAGCTAACAGACCCCCAGACTGATAACTGGAAGCCAGCATGGGACTGACTCAGGCCCCCCTGATTATGGGTTTCAGCCAGAAGGACTGAGGGACCTCAGACAGTGGAGCCAGGGTATATCCCTGGTGCACAAAAGGACCATTTGAACACATCCCCCATGGAAGGATAACTGCCTTAATCTAGAGACAGGAGAGAAGCCCTACTTCACATGACCTGTCAGATCTACATGACCTCAACTGGATGGCATTCCCCTACATATGGAATTGGGGTGGGGTGATGGTAGGGGAGGGTGGTTAGGGTGCATGTGAGAGGGCAGAAAGGGTAAAAGTGAGGAAGGAAGGGAACAGGGATCAACATGTAAAATAATAAATTAAAAAAAAATGCTTTGACTCCAAAATTAACTTCAAGGACAAGTTACTGGGGAAAAGGATTTCTATTTTTGTTTCCACAGAAAATACAAAGCTGTGGATTCCTTCCAGACTAATGTGGTTTGATCAAGCTAGACTGCCTGAAACAGAGTACCAGGTGATCCTACATTCAAAACAGCTGGACAAAACAGCCTTGCAGACTACAGCCAGAATTTCTGCATCTTTTAAGTATCCCCCATGACAGCAACCCTTACCAGCAGGAAGTAGTTTGGAGAGAATGATGCCTAAATTCCCAAATATTTTCTATAAATGCTTGTTTCCATTTAAATGGACTTGGTTATATATTTAAAATAGATTTTAGGATCTCTTTAAATAAAAAATTCTCTGTGTTGTAAACTTTTTGATGTCGAGGAAAATAGAGAATTTTTAAAATAAATGGTTGACCAATTTCTTATCAAGATCTAATTTGACATCAGCTATCTAGATTAATCCTGACATATCTATAAGAATATACCATGCAAAATAAAAGTTTATGGTTTCACAGTTAACATTACTGGCTCCTATTAATTAACTCAAATTAATGTAACATATAAGTCATGATACTGACACCGAATGAAAGCTTCTCCTTTAACGTACCAACTGCATCCTAATTCTGAGTATGCTGCCAGTATATTTGATATTGTAAAATAAATGGCACACATTAGTTTATTTTATTACATTTTATTTTTAAGTATCACTTATGTGAGAATATTTTGGGAATTATATGCTGAAGGGATTTGTTTACAAATTCCTGTACACTGGGATGGCAAACCTAACAATATTCCTTTTAATATATAACAATGTGGCAATATAAGTGTTAAACTGATATCAAAGCCCATTAGATTCAGTGATTTAATGTGGTGTTCAATTATAAAGGAAACTTCATTTTAATGGAGAGAATAATCAGTCTCCTCAGGTTTTCCCTTCTTTTTGTTGTCCTTAGGCTAACCAGAATTTGATCTTAAGATTTGCATTTGGTGTTTTTGCTTTGGAGAAGATAAGGGAGAATAAACGTAAGAACCAAATAACAAACAGACAAGTAAAAGAAATGTATTAGTTGTCACACAACACCATTTTAATAGCCTTCCTAAATTTCCTGCTAATTATTAAGTTCCAAAAACTCTATTTCTCTTACATAGATCTTCTTGATAGTTGCATACACATTCCATTTTCATCACTATTCAAATTCACTTCCATCTGAGAATAAGAATTTGTTAACAAATTTGTTAACTCTTAACTCATAGTGACATGAGATCCTAAAATATAACTTGATAAAATTATGTTTTCTTTCACTTTATAGCCATATAGAGTTATCTGTTTTCTACTATAAAATGTAACTTTGGAGATGATATACAATATTATCTGTTGTCAATAGCATTTCCATGACTTATGTTAGTTTTCTACACACTTGTATTTCCTTTGCACTTACTTTAGCTTGTCTTAATATTAAATAAATAAGAATAACTCTTAAAGAAAATTTGAAAGATAAACATGAGAACTTAATTATATAAGACATCACATATAATTAGCACCTTTTCCCTTAACTTCTGCCTTAGCATTTATTAAAATGTGTTTACAAGTGGTCATCAATATGATTCTGAGGAGATTTCTAATTACAGAAAAGTCATGTGAGGTAGTTTGGCTATCCTTCTAGAAAGCCTCCTAAGTGCGGCATTGAAAGAGTTTGAAGACACAGATCCGAGACAGCACAGTCACCTGATACAAAGTACCATCACTCTGATTTATGGTACTTCTATGACTTTCTATTTCATAAGAAGTACAAGAAGCTATTGCAGGTTTTCATCCTTCAAGGACTTATGAAAGGGTTCTAGAGAATGAAGACTACAGTAGAAAGTGAGGACTAAAGTGACACTGGAAATGACCATCTCTAAATGAAGAAAGAGGTTAAGATCAACAAAATTTGTGAGTTTGGAAATATGTGCTGAAAATATCATTGAAGGATACAAATCAAGGAGATGGAGATGTCTTTCAGACCTCCTTTAGGGAGAATAGGATCTTGTTGTCAGATAATCTCAATACCTATGTCTAAAATTTACAGCCAGAAAAACATCTTAAACATCACTGCATAAAAAAAAATTAATAAGGAAAGAGAGGACATATTCATAAATTAACATTATTACAAACTGTTATAGAATGGAAAGTATTAACTTTCATCACGGCAAATTCTTAGAAAAAAGTATTAAATCTTTTCTAGAAGCTTTACATAAAGTATCACTTTTTTGTGATGGAACAACTTTAACCTATTTATAGACATAGTATTTATTCAAGATTACATCATTGTACCTCATTTTTCTCAGAAATGTAATGGATATGTTGTCTTTTGTGCCTTTGGGCTGAAGAAAATTGAATGTATTATTTTTATCTACTTCCTTCTAAATCTAGTAGAAAAATATTGAAAAAGTTTATTTTCCTTTACAAAGGCTTGAATGTTTCAGATATTATCGAAAGTAATCTAGTAATTTGTTATGTGTAGATTGTGACAAAATAGCCTGACTTAAAATTGTTCATTTGAACACATGATGAGAGCAATGAATAACAACTATACTTGTTTGAGATGCTCTTTTATTTCTATTAATCAATTTTGTTAGATAAGAAAATTCAAGAGCTTGTTGCATGTTGCTGTTTTGTTGTCCTTGTCAGCTTAACACAGTGGAGACTACAATGAATAAAAAAATAAGTGAAATGCCTATGAATTGATAGATTCACTTTCTATATAAAAATATAGATCTCTCTGACATACAATTTGATTTCTTTCATACAAAAATAAACCTGAAAATATTTAACCTTTGCTGATGTTTATATTTAAATTGCAGCATAAATTTTATACATTCTTGTCCTTTATGTAGATTAATTTTGCACATTTATTATTATCAAATTCAACAGTGATGATTAGTCACATGCTACATTATTGTGCTGTCAAAAAGTCAGATAAATACTTTATGTGAATTATCTCATAATTAAAAGTTATTGGTATGTGAGTTTCAGGGTGATTGGATCAAATTATAAATACATGTATCTGCACCAGGAAATATTTAATTTCTAAAGTTTAACAAAGAATCTTCTCTACACACTAGAGTTCCAAAATAACATTAATTTATATACCACATAAAGAACTTAGGCTAATTAAGTTATTATACTACGTCTCTTTTAACATTTTCTGAATATTCAAGATGTGAAAATGTGGTAAATATACAAATAAGTAAGCATCAATACACTGTTAAACTGCATTTAAAGTGTAGTACAGCTAGGTACTATTATAGCTTCCTTCATTTTAAGTTTTTAACAAGTATGCTAGATGGGTGTTGAATCTATTTTCTTTGTAACTTGACACTTTTCATGAAATGTAGAGGGCATTAACTGAGTTTGCAAGTACGAAATGGAGGCAGTGATTAGTTGTGACTGAGTAGAATACAGGGTAAAAAACATATTTTTTTAAATACAAAGTGTTTAATGTGACAGATTATTTTAGAACCCCAAAGCTACAAAATCAGGAATAAGGTCACAGAGATAAGAACATACTGATTTGTTTATCAGAATAAGTACAAATTGCTCTTCCGGTATCATGAACCCAAAGCTGAATAAGAAAAGCACATCGTCTAATACCAGATTGATCACTGAATTCCTCAAACAAATTATTGCTAAGAGACAGGTGAAAAGTTAAAAATTACTATGGAGTATTTTTTAAAAGCTCAAAGAAATCTTTTGAGTTATAATTTTTTTCATTTGTCTAACATAATCAAATAACACAGAAATTTACTCTTCCTGATTCATCTGTAGTCAATGTATCTTTTATGAAAATTGTTAGGCCTCACACTAATAACTAGTTAAGAAAAAAAATAAAAAGATTCTAAGGGGAAATAATTTCCTGTTATTTTGTTTAGTTAAGAAACCATCCTGAATGAGGTAACCCAGTCACAAAAAGAAGAACAAAGTATGTACTCACTCATATATGGATTTTAGACATAGATCAAATGATCACCAGCCTATAGTTCACATCACCAGATGAACTAGGATACAAAGTGTATCCTAAGAGATTCATATAAAGTCCCTCACAGAACTGGGAACCCAGAGCTCAGGTGAAGTGGGGGAGGACAGCGAATGGAGAGAGAAGTAGGAGAAATTGAGGGGGAGGAGAGGAAGGCATGTGAGACCAGGAGGATTGAGCCTGGTTAGGAATGGAAGACAGGAAAGAGAGAGAGAGACAGAGACAGAGACAGAGAGGAGAACATAAAAGAGGGAGCCAATATTGGCTTGAAGATAAAATTGAACACAAAGAAAGGTCGAGAGAACTACAAGACTGCTCCCAACTAACAATCTCAGCTTCCGTGGAAAGGCTATCATAAATACCCTTCCCAGAGAGTGACATCAACAACTAACTTCTCCATGGAGCCCTCAACTAATGCCTGTTGAAAATAGGAGCAAACACCCATACATAAACAGTGAGTCGAACTAGAACCCAGAAGCAGATGGAGAGGACAAGACCAGGCAGCAGAAGCACATAGAGACAGCTTACCTGAACAAGGAGGAGCTAAGGGCTACTAGACTGATAGCTGGGAAGCCAGCATGGGACTGACTCAGGTCCCCCCTGAATATGGGTCTCAGCCAGAAGGACTGAGCAGTCCAAGGGAACTCAGACAGTGGAGCCAGGATGTATCCCTGGTGCACAAAAGGACTTTGCAAACATATCCCCCATGGAAGGATAACTGCCTTAATCTAGAGACAGGAGAGAAGCCCTAGTCCCTACTTCACATGACCTGTCAGATCTACATGACCCCAACTGGATGGCATTCCCCTACTTATGGAATTGGGGTGGGGGGATGGGAGGGGAGGGTGTTTAGAGTGCATGTGAGAGGGCAGAGAGGGTAAAAGGGAGGGAAGGAGGGAGGGAAGGCTGAGGGAAGGGAGGGAAAGGGAACTGGGATGGACATGTAAAATAATAAATTAAATTAAAAAAATGCTTTGACTCCAAAATTTAAGTTGAAGGACAAGTTACTGGGGAAAAGGATTTCTATTTTTGTTTCCACAGAAAATGAAAAGCTGTGGATTCCTTCCAGACTAATGTGGTCTGATCACTCCAGGCAGCCTGAAACAGTGTACAAGCTGATCCTACATTCAAAACAGCTGGACAAAACAGCCCTATAGACTACAGCTAGGATATCTGAATCTTCTTCGAATCCCCCAAGACAGCGCCCCTTACCAGCAGGAAGTACGACGCCCAAATTCCCAAATATTGTGTATAAATGTTTGTTTTCATTTAATTGGACTTTGTTATATAAAATTAAATAAAAAAAATAAACCTAAAAAAAAAGAAATGTAATGTATGAAATTATCTTTATCAGGGTTAACATATACAATGAACTAACAATGAGGAAAATGTAAGATTTTATATAAAAGATATGAAATTTCAAAATTCATATTAGCACAATAATGATAATAAGGTATTGTGATACTAGTGATGTTTCAAGAATATTTATGGTTTTGATATTTCACAAGTTCATCTAATGTATTTTTATCAAATTCACCCATACTACCTCTCCTCCACTGAATATGAGGAGTAATTATCCATCTTTTCAGAACATTAATTATGAAGACAAATAGCTGCCAAATACAGTCAACAAATAGCACCATTACATCTAATAACCTTGAAAATAACTCCATAATCCCACAGTCCTAAGATCTTGCCAATGCCATCATGCTGTGTATGTACAAACACACACACTAAATTCCCAACAAGCCACTGAGGCTGACCAGAACTACAAATTTTCCTAGCAAAATAATGCATTACAAATGTTCCAAACTGTTTTTACAAAAGCTTAAAAGGCTTGTTGAGAGTACTTTTGTTTCCACTGTTTCTAAAAGAGCAAGCATTGCCTTTTTGCTTCTCTGAAGAACATGTATTCTAGTCATGTGTCATTATTCTCATCATATCTAAGTAAAACTGCTTAACTTCAAGGACTTTAATAATTGCACAGAGAAGAGTAAATCCATTCCTACACCTGGAACATGACATCAATCAAAGGAGCTAACACAACTTAGGAAAATCAAGGATGGATCAACGTAATTTATAGTAGTTAAGGATGCTATACAGAAGGTACACCAGTGCCTGACTATGTCTCTGGCTGCTACTCAGCCACAGAAAATTCACCACAGAATGAAGCTTGAGCCCAACTGAATTTATGCCAAGTAACATATCTATACACTATCAAGTATCAAAGTTCTATAATCTCTCCAAGACCTAGTAATTTCAAAAGGCCAAATATAGGCATCAATTTGAAGTTGGTGTGCTTCTCCCAAAATGTTTGATTCCTATTCTTATGAACTTTATCATTCCTGACAATTTGTCATCAGTAATGCCTAAATCTCCACTTGAAAAATATTTGGGATAGGTTACTGTTTACGTACACCTACCAAGTTTTCCCTACAATAAAAAAATGCTGATTCTGTAAATTTGCATCGATGAGTTATCTGTTCTTATCTTCCTTTTCTACAGCTATAGTCTTTTATGCTAATATCTGTCATTTGATCATCAACAGACTGTCAGTCTCCATTATTCCCTGGAAATTGTTCCCTTTTAATTATCACTGAAGATCTCTGCATGTTAAAACCTTTCAATTATTATTCCTGCCTTGCAATTTATTGGCACATTTGCACTGACCCTGTCAATGGAGATCAAAAACCAGAGACATGCCATCAGCAGTTTTGAATCCAATGCTCTCCTGGGATTTCAGGAACCCAAGGTTATGGGAGCATTCTTTCCAAAGCCCCAGCCAGTATACATTGCTGTCTAGAAATACCTCTGTCCTTCTTTCCAAGGTCTGTCTCAGTGCCTAAGAAGTGATGCATGCTAGTTCTTGTAGAGTGTGACTAATGATTGTCATCACATAAGATTTCAGTATTGTTATAGTCTACACAAGGCTTACTACTTCTGCTTGTATGTATATCTTTTAAATTACTGATGCTTTTGTACTATCTAACACTCTATTTTGAACACTGGGTTTGATGAACCCAGGTACTTTCTCACTATTTGCATCAGCCTCAGACACTAAAAGATGAAGATTCCTTATAAAATATTTCTTTTTATTCATTCCTCTTTGTCTAGCACTCAGAATACAAAACAGCCTTGAACATGCATGTTGGATGCCTGTCAAATGAACATGGTGAAAATCTGGAACTTTACTGCAAATAGATTCCTCCTGGAGCCAACTTTGTTTGCATTTGGCACACATTGAACAACTTTTATGCTCCTGAATGTAATGAGTGGTATCGATCACCACTTTCTGCAGAGGAAACAAGAAAATTATTTATGAAGTGATAGTCTGGTTCCTCAGAGAAGGTAGGAAGTCTTGTCTACAATAATGAGGGACCTAGGAGTGAGTATGTGAGTCAGGAAGTAAGTCCACATTCCCCAGCTCTCTGTATTTCCTTCCACTTTCTCCATCCCTATATTCTAGGTCCCATCATTTCTCACATGTGCTGAGTTGATACTGCAAATATTCTACTTTCACAATAAACTCTGGTGAATGACCTCAGTCATATTGTATCTGCAAATAGGGGAAGAACAACTTCTAGTGGCACTGCCAGCCTTTGACTTTCTGTGTGGTACCTGAGCTAAAATTTCAGCCTTATTTTTATTACTTGAGTGTGCTTCTTAAAATTCTTAGGCATAATATAGTATGTATGGTCAAAATTATTAGACACAGAACTGAGTTCCAAAGAAAATCTATCTATCTTTCTTAAAAAAAAAAAAAACAAGGTATTCAAAAACCATATCATCTTTAGGCATAGATATAATAAATAAATACAGATTCATTATCTGCATGTAGTATTTGGGGAAGAGAATGTGAGCATGTGACTGCTGTCAGTTTGGAAGCTGGAAAAGGACATCAGATCTCTTGACGTTGGAAACAGAATTCAGGCCCTCTGAACCAGCAGGAAGCTTCTTCATCAATCAACCATCTCTCCAGCTTCATAACCTACATCTTTTTATTTATTTATTTATTTACTTTATATACCCAAGTACATTTAAATGAAAACAAACATTTATAGACAATATTTGGGAATTTAGGCATCGTTCTTTCCAAAAAACTTCTTGCTGGTAAGGGGCATTGTCATGGGGGATTGAAAGAACATGCAGAAATCGTGGATGTAGTTTGTAAGGTTGCTTTGTCCAGCTGTTTTAAATGTAGGATCACCTGGTAATCTCTTTCAGGTGGTCTGGCTTGATCAAACCACATTAGTCTGGAAGGAATCCACATCTTTTCATTTTCTGTGAGAAGAAAAATAAAAATATCTTTCCCCAGTAACTTGAACTTGAACTTAAATTTTGGAGTCAAAGAATTATTTTTTAATTTAATTTATTATTTTACATGTGGATCTCAGTTCCCTCTCCCTCCGTACCACTCTCTCTCACTCCCTCCCTCCTTCCCTCTCTATTACCCTCTCTGCACTCTCAGCTATCAGTCTGGGGGCCCATTAGCTCCTCCTTGTTCAGATAAGCTATATGTATGGGTTTCTGCAGCCTGGTCTTGTCCTCTCCATCTGCATCTGGGTTCTACTTCGACTCAGCGTTTATGTATGCATGTTTGCTCCTGTTTCCATCAGGCATTAGTTGAGGGCTCCATGGATAAGTTAGTTGTTGATCTCACTCTCTGGGAAGGGAATTTATTGTAGCCTTTCCACAGAAGCTCAGATTGTTAGTTGGGAGAAGTTTTGTAGTTCTCTAGACCTTTCTTTGCGTTCAATTTTATCTTCAAACTAATATTGACTCCCTCTTTTATGTTCTCTCTCTCTCTCTCTCTCTCTCTCTCTCTCTCTCTCTCGCACAAAACTCAAGTCCAAATGGATCAAAGACCTCAACATCAATCCAGCCACATTGAACCTCTTAGAAGAGAAAGTAGAAGGTACCCTTGAACAAATTGGCATAGGAGACAGCTTCCTGAACATAACTTCAGGGGCACAGACACTGAGAGAAACAATTAATAAATGGGACCTCTTCAAACATAGAAGCTTCTGTAAGGTAAAGGACACAGTGGAAAAGACCAAATGGCAGCCCACAGACTGGGAAAAGATTTTCACCAATCCTATATCTGACAAAGGGCTGATCTACAAAATATACAAAGAACTCAAGAAACTAGTCAACAAAACACCAAATAACCCTATTAAAAAATGGGGTACAGAACTGAAGAAAGTATTCTCAATAGAGAAAATCAAAAAGGCTGAAAGACACTTAAGAAAATGCTCCACATCCTTAGCTATCAGGGAAATGCAAATCAAAACAACTTTGAGATACCATCTTACTCCTGCCAGAATGTCTAAAATTAGAAACACCAATGATGGCTCATGTTGGAGAGGATGTGAAGAAAGGGGAACACTCCTCCACTGCTGGTGGGAGTGCAAACTCATACAGCCATTTTGGAGATCAGTATGGTGGTTCCTCAGGAAAATGGGAATTAGTTTACATCAGGACCCAGGAATCCCTCTCTTAGGCATATACCCAAAGGATTCACATCCATGCAACAAAGACATCTGTTCAACTATTTTCATAGCAGCACTATTTGTAATAGCAAGAACCTGGAAGCAACCTAAATGCCCCTCATTTGAAGAATGGTTAATGAAGATGTGGCACATCTACACAATGGAATACTACTCTGCAGAAAAAAAAAATAATGGTATTTTGAAATTCGCAGGCAAGTGGATGGCACTTAAAGAAACCATCCTGAATGAGGTAACCCAGTCACAAAAAGAGGAACACAGTATGTACTCACTCATATATGGATTTTAGACCTAGATCAAAGGATCACCAGCCTATAATTCACACCACCAGAGGAACTAGGATACAAGATATGTTCTAAGTGATTCATATAAAGTCCATCACAAAAGCAGGAAGGGACAAGTTCCCCAGACCACAGAGGAAGTGGGGGGGGGTGCAGCAAATGGAGAGAGAAGTAGGAGAAAATGAGGGGCAGGAAAGGAAACATGTGTGACCAGGAAGATTGAGCCCGGTTAGGAATAGAAGACAGAAAACAGAGAGAGAGACAGAGAGAGAGAGAGAGAGAGAGAGAGAGAGAGAGAGAGAGAGAGAGGAGAGAGAGAGAACATAATGTACATCTTAACTGCATTTCTTCTCTTGCTGACACCTGATACTTCTTGAGAATTTTAGTGCCATATCTTCTCATGTCTTACCAAGTCCAATTTCTCTAGCTATCATTTATTCATCAGTTCTCCAGTATGTGTATAAACCTATTTCATAATCCTATTACTAAAATTTGTTGTAGGAAGTAATTTCTGATACCAATGTCATTTAAAAATAAACAAAGGGGTAAAGAGATGGTTTTAAAATCATTACATTGTGAAAGATTTAGCAAAGACAAGTCCCCTACAAGTTTGTTCATGGTTTATTGAGATTAAAGGATTGAAGACAACTGAGAGAGATGGTAACAGCATATTTTGAGGCAGGGGAAGTGTTTGTATATATTCAATAATCATCTTTCTAAAGATGTGGGAGAAGCAACCAAAATTCTTAATTTGTAAGTATGTTATTTTAGGTGACATGAGATTCTCACTCTCGTGATTATAGATATTTAGCTGCTAATCGAACTCAGGGAAGACAAATAGGATGATAATGCTCATAATGGGAGGTCATGAGCTTTTAAGAGCTATTTTAACTTCTAACACACCCAAAACTCAACATGAAGCCAGCATTCCCAGGAAAGTTTATGTTTGAGGGGCCAGTGAATTCAAGGAGAATTAGCTGTGCCTTACATTTAGGGGAATTTTTTTTTTTATTTTGAAGAATGTTGTCTAGCAAGAAAAACACCTACTGAATTCTGCATAGAAAAGTGACTAAAGGATAGACATCCTGACAATCCCTGCTCTTTTTTGTCTTGTTCATCAAACCCAAGTGAAATGTAATATCAAGATAACCCACACTGCAAAGTATAGATACCAGTATGTCAGACTATAGGATGCATGGGAGATAAAAGAGTTCACAGAATGGGACACACCACACCATACACACACACACACACACACACACACACACACATGCACACACACAGAGTGTTTGTTGGATATTTGACCACTTGTGGTGGTGGTCTGTGCCTCCTACCTTGTTCTAGAAACAGTTTCTTTTTCCTACTAGTTGCTTTTGTAACTAAGGCAGCTGACCCATGTACCTCTAGGATTTGTCCAGTCACACCTTCCCATTTCATAATAGGAGAACTAGAAAAACATATGCTTTTAACAATGAATTCTGAGTATTCAACTTCTCACACCTTTAGAGCAATGTCTCCATCCTGTATTTATATTTTGCCCCTATTATGGCAAAATTCCTTTTCATTAAGTATTTTAGTTATATATTTAAATACAATTATTAGATCAATAGTTGGTCAAAATAATAATTGTATATGCAGCTATTCCTCTTAAAGAATGGTAGCCAGCTCTAAATGACATTTCAGAAATTTAAACAGAATTCTAAGTGGTGTGTCCCCATGACAAAATTTTAAAATTTGTGGTCATGTTCTCAGAATACAATTGCCCATAAGAGTAACCATCTCTAATATGGTACCAGACTGCTATGTGGTTTAGTTGAATGACTTTTCATTTTTGCTGCAAGGATAAGTTAATCTTATGCATTGTCTGAACTTAATCTTTCACTCATCTGCATAGACTATATTACTTTGCCTTTTGAAAGGAACTAATTTTCTTTTTTCTATGATCCAAATGTCTACATTATTTCTCCATTTATTCTCATAAATACTTTCTCAGTATCATGAGCTCAAAGTATTATATGAAACTTATCCTGAACACTGCTTCTCTGTGGCAATATCATGTCTAGTCATTGTTTTAATTACCACTGTATTTTATGCATATTAAAGACAAGATAGATACAAGGGATGTATTTAGAATGACTACATGAATGTATTTAGAATGACTACACTTGACATCAGAGGAATCAAATTTCCTGAAAGGAGAGAACCTGAGATCTGGGAAAGGAGTTAGAATTCTCAGTGGATCTGCTTCCTTCAGGTCTTAAAGAGATTAGCAGCTTGGTTCTAAATCATTGATCTGATCTTCTAAAACTTTTCTGTAAGTTTTAAGATATCTCCAACAAAAGGAAAGTGAAGGACATTGTTTTCATCAAAAAAAAAATGTTTGATTTATTTAATCAAAGCCCCCCCCCAAATATGAGACAGGATTGCAGTCTGCTGAGCTAAGAGAGCCAAAAAATAACTGCTTACTAAATCAAACCAACTATTTCTTTTTTGATATCAGAAGAGTATCTAGGAAATTAAGAATTAAAAATATAACATTGTGTAAAATGACAATAACTGTTAAGACATATTACTAAATTTTAGCATGTCTGAAAACACATATGTACGATACAAAAAGTATTAAGATGTTTACAAATACGTGAACATGTCTTGGACTAACTTTATCAGAGAAGCAAATTGCTGTGTGATAACAGTATAGTCATGCAGTGTCATGGGAAATAAGAAAGTGGCTTATTATTATATTGTGAAAGAATCCCAAAAGTGGCAAAAGAGTAAGAGACAGCTCCTACTCCCAATGCTAGGACTTCCACAAGATGACCAAGCTACACAACTGTAACATATGCAGAAGATAATGTCAGAACCATGCAGGCTACATGATTATTGGATCATCTCTATGCCATGACACAAATTTGAAAATGTTCACCCTTTCAGAGGAAGAATATTGATGGAGCTATATTGTATTGCCATGTGTCTTAAGAATGTTACAAAATGCCAATTTGTAATTAATCAAAACTGTGTTCAATATTTAAGAACGAGTTATTGGTACACCAGAACACCCTAGAAAACATAGAGACTAAACAATAATCTTTTACAAAACATACCATTGACTATACACATTAGCAAATTGTACTCCTCGGAATCTCCTCGGATCTACTGCAAATTTAGGTCCATATGAAAATTACATATAGATCCCTTTAATTTTGTTTATTTCAAAATCCGTAAGCCAAATATATTTCCCTCAGTAGGGGAATTAATACACATTAGACCATGGAATAGTATTTAGCAATAAAAAGATCAAGATGCAAAGTCCATGGAAGAACAGTAAATGTTTACTATTAAGAGAAAACAAAACAATCTTAAAGGGCAGTGGAGCCCTTTGTGATTCCCGTATGAGCAAGGACCACTCATGACTGCTTATTGTGGTAGGCTTAGAGGAGATTAATTAGGACTCTCTAAACTTTAGCTAATCAAAACCCTGGCTTTTGAGTAAATAATCCCCTTTGGACTTGTGTATTCATTTGTGTTTGCTCATGCCCAGAGATCATAGTTACTTCTTCAACTTCAAGTAAGTATTTCTGTGATGGGAGTGGACAGGGAGAGAGCCAAAAGTAGATAAATATGTGTAATATAGACACCCTAAACTTCTATGACTTCAATTTCAATAGTAAAGCCTCAGACAGCCACACAAAGTAGAATCTCTGCTGATATTTCTCTTTTCAAATGTCTGAGCTTTTGTTTATATGATATAAGAAAATATAGTTTCTGACATTACAAAAAGTCAATGAAGCTGTACTTCAAGAATCAGTATCTTTTGAATGTCAGTCATAGATTCATTTGTAGTAGCAATGGCAAACTTAAACTGTTGTTCAATATTTATTAACATCATTCTTTTATCTTTGAGTAAATTCTAAGCAACTAAATAAACATTTTATTGAACCAAAACTAGTGTTGTATCCACCAATGTTATTTTTTAGCTTCAATTTATGTAATATTTGTTCACACTTTTAAAGTACAGTTTGAAACATATATACTCTTAATTAACAGAACAGGTTAATCAGCTTTTCCAACTCCTTGAACAATTATCATGTTCTTGTCTTGGTAAGTTATGAACACTTTCCTTTTAAGTAGTTATCAAAAATACAATGGTTATTTGCAAACTCTAACCAACCAGCAATGAAACAAAGCACAGAAAACAAATGAACATGGGGTGCTAAAAATGAATTGATATATCTACAACACAACTGCTAAGCATAAGGCTCAGGAAACATAGAAAACAGTACTGAAAGAGTTTAAGAGTGAGAGACCAGACCATCTGCTCTGAGATAGTGTATTCTGTATATGACAAAAAGGCTGCACCCATAAAGTTCAACAATATGGCTTTAAACTATGCTCAAAAAATGACAGAAATAGTTGACATAGGGACATGCATGTGAAAAGTCTCACAAGATTGTAGAAGAGCTATGGGCATTTAATTATTGCTGTAAGTGGGAGAATCATACTTTCTTAGGAATGTGATCTAAATTGGTTATATGGCACCCAGATTCAGCCCTAATGCTTATGCATAACAACAACACTAACTGGATTCAGCAGATTGTAATTATATATTCATGTGCACATGTATGTTTATGTGTAATGATAAATTTGAAGAACAATACATCATAAATTTGAAAAATAATTGGAACATGGTAAATAATGAAAGGAGGAAAGGAAGAGCAAATATTTAAATACACTATGAAATTCTTAAAATGAACAGACAAATAAAAAGGTGAAATATTTCTTCTCACTACCTATATTACTTAGAACACCTAGTTATGTTCTTTCATGTTGTAATATTCATTAATGACTTTACAAGAGTTCATGTTCTAGTTAGGAAAAGCCATACCCTCATCATGTGTCTTCTACAATTGCATATCCTGTCTTTCACTTGGACTTGGCTTATCCACTGTGATGCTTACATGCTTCACCCTCTAGACTCTCTAGTCCCACAACGTTCTCATTCCAAGATTTAACCTTAAATTTATCAATTTAGTCTTCTCTTATCACGTTATATTTAGCATACAATTACACAATCCCATTGATATTTTTGTAGTAAGTTCAACTTATCTTTTTTTTTTTTCACTTGTAGGTTTATTTATTTTCAAAATCTGTGGCTGACCTGTTACCTCTTGATGCTGTGTCATAGTTAGGGTTTCTATTTCTGGGAATAGGGACCATGACAATGGCAACTCTTATGAAAGAAACTTGGGTAACTTGGCATGGCTTGCTTACAATTCAGAGGTTTAGTCCTTTATCATCAAGAGAGTACATGGTGGCTTACAGGCAGACATGCTGGTGTAGGAGGAGCTGAGAGTCCTATGTCTTGACTTGCAGACAAGAGGAAGTAGTCTGTTTCACTGGGTA
This sequence comes from Phodopus roborovskii, assembly GCF_943737965.1. Lineage (NCBI taxonomy): Eukaryota > Metazoa > Chordata > Mammalia > Rodentia > Cricetidae > Phodopus > Phodopus roborovskii. Next base: position 29,192,682 of record NW_026126410.1, read on the forward strand.
TGGCTTGAGCATATATGAGATATCTAAGCCCACCCAAAAGTGACACATTTCCACAAACAAAGCCATACCTACACTAACCAGGCAAACCTTCTAATAGTGCCACTCCATATGAGTTTTTGGGAGCCAGTTAAATTCAAATATGACCTGTGACTATATGTTCTTGTGATAATAATATTCAAACAATCTGAATTTCAAGGTCTTTAGTCCACTTACATGTTGCCAATATAACAAAAAGATTTCACTAATTATTTCCTCAGTCATTCTTTAAAATATAAAAAAGTAAGTGGCTATAGGAAATATTAGTGCTCTGATTCAAAATATATAAGTGAATTTCACATTATTTTTAAAGATCACATTACCAAGTAATTCTAAATAAAAATATTTTAAACCAGTATGCCCTTCCAGCAAGTCAACAGCATCATTTAAAAAAATTTCAGAGTTAAATTATTCATTTTATTTTTTGTTCTGGTATTGTTGCATTTTCAAATAACAGGAAATTTATAAACTATTACATAATTGAAATCACTACCTCATTTTTCTACTTATGAACTTATTCATGAAAAATAATTTTAATGCATTGAGGCTAAGTTAAATAAAAGACCCAGAGTTTTAAAGTTCATTGAATAAAGATATTTCTACACAGAGAAAAATTTGTAAATTTGTACTTTTTGTTTGTTTGTTTGCTTGTTTTCTTCTGGTTTTTTTTTTTTTTTTTTTTTTGCCATGATCCTATGGATCATACCCCAGGTTTTTGGAACATTCTGTGTCTTACCTATCCCTCTCAGAAAGACTTTTAATTTCTCATTGTGAGTTAAATAAAAAATTGCATAACTGAGTAAGCCACTTTTTCTAAATTATTTTCATTAAATGTTCTGCCTTTAATTCCTCAACTTGTTGTTCAATTCCAATGGATATGATATACTATATAATGAATCCTGGAAAAAAAATGTGACCAAGACAGAGCTATTGCACACACACACACACACACACACACACACACACACACACACACATATATAATTTATTTTATATAACCAAGTCCATTTAAATGAAAACAAACATTTATAAAAAATATTTGGGAATACTTTCCAAACTACTTCCTGCTGGTAAGGGGCACTGTCATGGGGGATTCAAAGAAGTTTCAGAAATCCTGTCTGTAGTCTGTAAGGCTGCTTTGTCCAGAAGTTTTGAATGTAGGATCATCTGGTACTCTGTTTTAGTTGGTCTGGCTTTATCACACCACATTAGTTTGGAAGGAATCCACATCTTTTCATTTTCTGTGGAAACAAAAATAGAAATCCTTTTCCCCAGTAACTTGTCCTTGAACTTAAATTTTGAGTCAAAGAATTATTTTTTTTTAAATTTAATTTATTATTTTACATGTCCATCCCAGTTCCCTCTCTCTCCTTCCCTTCCTCCCTCCCTCCCTCGTTCCCTCCCTTTTACACTCTCTGCCCTCTCAAATGGACTCTAACCAACATCTCCTTCATTCTGCCCAGTTCGCCCACCCCAATTCCATATGTAGGGGAATGCCATCCAGTTAGGGTCATGTAGATCTGACAGGTCATGTGAACTAGGGACTAGTGCTTCTCTCCTGTCTCTAGATTAAGGCAGTTATCCCTCCTGGGGGATGAGTATGCAAAGTCCTTTTGTGCACCAGGGATACATCCTGGCTCCACTGTCTGAGGTCCCTTAGACTGCTCAGTCCTTCTGGCTGAGACCCATATTCAGGGGGGCCTGAGTCAGTGCTATGCTGGCTTCCCAGCTATCAGTCTGTCTCTATGTGTTTCTGCAGCCTGGTCTTGTCCTCTCCATCTGCATCTGAGTTCTACTTTGACATTCAACTCATGTTTATGTATGGGTGTTTGATCCTGTTTCTAACAGGCATTAGTTGAGGGCTCCATGGATAAGATAATTGTTGATCTAACTCCCCGGGAAGGGCATTTATGGTAGCCGTTCCACAGAAGCTCAAATTGTTATTTGCCAACAGACTTATAGTTCTCTAGACGTTTCTTTGTATTCAATTCTATCTTCAAACGAATATTGGCTCCCTATTTTATGTTCTCTCTCTCTCTATCATGTTTCTCTCTTTCCTGTCTTCTATTCCTAGCCAGGCTCAATCTTCCAGGTCCCATATGTTTTCCTTTCCTCCCCCTCATTATCTCCTATTTCTATCTCCATTCACTGCCCCCTCCCACTTCCCCTGAGCTCTGGGGGACTTGTCCAGTACCAGTTCTGTGAAGCACTTTATATGAACCTAGTTCCTCTGGTAGTGTGAATTATAGGCTGGTGATCCTTTGATCTAGGTCTAAAATCCATATATGAGTGAGTACATACTGTATCCTCTTTTTGTAACTGGGTTACCTCATTCAGGATGGTTTCTTCAAGTGCCATCCACTTGCCTGCGAATTTCAAGATACCGTTATTTTTTTTTCTGCAGAGTAGTATTCCATTGTGTAGATGTGCCACATCTTCATTAAGCATTCTTCAATTGAGGGGCATCTAGGTTGCTTCCAGGTTCTTGCTATTACAAATAGTGCTGCTAAGAAAATAGTTGAACAGATGTCTTTGTTGCATGCATGTGAATCCTTTGGGTATATGCCTAAAAGGGGGATTGCTGTGTCCTGTGGTACAGTAATTCCCATTTTCCTGAGGAACTGCCATACTGATCTCCAAAATGGCTGTATGGCCCCATCAGCAGGGGAGAAGTGTTCCCCTTTCTCCACATCCTCTCCAACATGAGTCATCATTGGTGTGTCCAATGTTAGCCATTCTGGCAGGACTAAGATGTTATCTCAAAGTTGTTTTGATTTTCATTTCCCTGATAGCTAAGGATGTGGAGCTTTTCCTTAAGTGTCTTTCAGCCTTTTTGATTTCCTCTATCAAAAATTCTTTCTTCAGTTCTGTACTCCATTTTTTAATAGGATTATTTGGTGTTTTTTTTTTACTAGGTATTTGTATATTTTGGAGATCAGCCCTTTGTCAGATATAGGATTAGTGAAAATCTTTCCCAGTCTATGGGCTGCTGCTTGGTCTTGTCCACTATGTCCTATGCCTTACAGAAGCTTCTAAGTTTGAAGAGGTCCCATTTACTAACTGTTTCTCTCTGTGTCTGTGCCCTTGGAGTTATGTTCAGGAAGCAGTCTCCTATGCCAATTTGTTCAAGGGTATCTCCTACTTTCTCTTCTAATTGGTTCAATTTGGCTGGATTAATGTTGAGGTCTTTGATCCATTTGGACTTGAGTTTTGTGCATGGCGACAGACATGGGTCTCTGTGCAGTCTTCTACACACCCTCATCCAATTGTGCGAGCACCATTTGTTGAAGATGCTGTCCTTGCCCCATAGTATAATTTTAGCTGTTTTGTCGAAAATCAGATGTTCATAGGTGTGTGGGTTAATATCAGGATTTTCACTTTGCTTCCATTGGTGTACCTGTCTATTTTTATGCCAATACCAGGCTGTTTTCAGGACTATAGCTCCATAGTAGAGCTTAAAGTCAGGAATGGTGATGCCTCCTGAAATTCTTTTATTGTATAGGGTTGTTTTGGCTATCCTGTGTCTTCTGTTTTTCCATATAAAGTTGATTATTATCCTTTCAAGGTCAGTGAAGAATTGGGGTGGGATTTTAATGGTGATTGAATTGAATCTGTAGATTGCTTTTGGCAAGATTGACATTTTCAGTATGTTTATCCTACCTATCCAAGAGCATGGGAGATCTTACCGTTTTCTGGTATCTTCTTTAATTTCTGTTTTACAGACACAAAGTTCTTATTATATAGTTCTTTTAGTTGTTTGGTAAGCATTACACCAAGATACTTTATGTGGCTTGTGGCTATTGTTAAGGGTGATGTTTCTCTGATTTCTTTCTCTGTCGCTTTGTCTTCTGAAAAAAGTAGGGCTACTGATTTTTTTGAGTTTACCTTGTATCCTGCTAGTTTGCTGAAGGTGTTTATCAGCTGTAGGAGTTCCCTGGTAGAGTTTAATGGGTTGCTCATGTAAACTATCATATCATCTGCAAATAGATACAGTTTGACTTCTTCCTTTCCCATTTGGATCCCCTTGATGTCTTATTGCTTTAGCTAGAAGTTCCAGTACGATGTTAAAGAGATATGGAGAAAGAGGGCAGCCTTGTCTTGTTCCTGATTTTTGAGGAATTGGCTTAAGTTTCTCTCCATTCAGTTTGATGTTGGCAGTTGGTTTGCTGTATATTGCTCTTAGTATGTTTAGGTATGTTCCTGTTATCCCTGACCTCTCCAAGATCTTTATCATGAAATGGTGTTGAATTTTGTTGAAGGCATTCTCCACATCTAGGGAGATAATCACATGGTTTTTTGTTTGTTTGTTTGTTTGTTTGTTTGTTTTGGTTTGTTTTTTTCAGTTTGTTTATATGGTGGACTACGTTGATAGACTTTCATATTTTAAACCATCCCTGCAATCCAGGGATGAAGCCTACTTGGCCATGGTGGATGATTTCTCTGATGTATTCTTGAATTCGGTTTGCCAGTATTTTATTGAGCATTTTTGCATAGGTGTTCATCAGGGATATTGGTCTGTAGCTTTCTTTCTTAGTTGTGTCTTTATGAGGCTTGGGTACCAAGGTTATTGTGGCCTCATAAAAAGAGTTTGGCAATGAATCTTCTGTTTCTGTCTTGTGGAACAGTTTGAGGAGTAGTGGTTTTAGTTCTTCTTTGAATGTCTGGTAGAATTCTGCATTGAATCCATCTGTCCCTGGACTATTTTTGGTTGGAAGGCTTTCAATGACTGCTTCTATTTCATTGGGGGTTATACGTCTATTTAAGTTGTTTGTCTATTCTTGATTTAATTTTGGTAAGTGATAGTTATCCAGAAATTTGTCCATTTCCTTTGAATTTTAAATTTTAGTGGAATACAGATTTTCAAAGTATGACCTGAAAATTGTCTGGATTTTCTCGGTGTCTGTTGTTAGGTTCCCCTTTTCGTTTCTGATTTTGTTAATTTGCATGTTATCTCTCTGCTTTTTCATTAATCTGGATAAAGGTTTGTCTATATTGTTGATTTTCTCAAAAAACCAACTGCTCCTTACATTGATTTTTTTTTGTATCATTTTCCTGGTTTCTATTTTGTTGATTTCAGCCCTCAAGTTGATTATTTCCTGGAGTCTACTCCTATGGGGTGAGTTCACTTCTCTCTGCTCTAAGGCTTTCAGTTGTGCTGTTAATTCTTTTATGTGACTGTCCTTTGTTTTCTTCATATGGGCACTTAGTGCAATGAACTTCTCTCGTAGCACTGCCTTCAAGGTGTCCCATAAGTTTGGGTATGTTGTGTCCTCATTCTCGTTGAATATTAGAAAGTCCTTAATTTTTTTCTTTATTTCTTCTTTGACCCAGGAGTGCTGCAATTTCACATTGTTCAGTTTCCATGAGTTTGCAGGTTTTCTGCCATTTGTGTTGTTGTTGAATTCCAATTTTAAAGCATGGTGGTCCTATTCTCTTGTATTTGTTGAGGGTTGTTATGCCACCTAGTATGTGGTCGATTTTAGAGAAGGTTCCATGTGGAGCAGAGAAGAAGATATATTCTTTTGTCTTTGGATGGAATGTTCTATAGATGTCTGTTAACCCCATTTGAGACATATCTTCTGTTAGTTCTTTTGTTTCTTTGTTGATTTTATGATTTGTGGTCCTTTCTAGTGTTGAGAGTGGTGTATTGAAGTCTCCCACTATAAGTGTGTGAGGTTTTATATGAGCTATGAGTTTAGTAGTGTTTCTTTTACGAATGTGGGTTATTTTGTATTGGGGGCATAGATGTTCAGAACTGAGACTTTGTGTTCATGGATTTCTCCTGCAATGAATATGAAATGACCGTCTTCATCTCTTGTGATTAATTTTGGTTTGAAGTCTAACTTGTTAGATATTAGATAAGAAGCCTGCTTGCTACTTATTTCCATTTGATTGGACAATCTTTTCCCAACCCTTTACCCTGAGGTAATGTCTATCTTTGAAGCTTAGATGTGTTTCTTGTATGAAGCAGAAGGATGGATTCTGTCTTCGTATCCATTCTGTTAGCCTGTGTGTTTTTATAGGTGCATTGAGACAATTGATGTTGAGGGTTTAAGGACCATTGATTGTTGATGCTTGTCTGATTTAGGTTTGTTGTTGGCAGTGGTACTGTGAATATATTACTTCTGCTTTACCCTTGGTTCCTGGTGTAGTTGGATTATCTGTTGCCTACATTTTTTGTGGGTGTTGTTACCTTCCTTGGGTTGGAGTTTTCCTTCCAATAATTTCTGTAGGGCCGGATTCTAGATAAGTATTGGGAAAATCTCGTTTTGTCATTAAATATCTTGTTTCCTCCATGTAGAGTGATTGAGAGTTTTGCTGGATATAGTAGCCTAGGCTGGCATCCGTGTTCTCTTAATACTTTTAGAACATCTATCCAGGAACTTCTGACCTTGAGGGTTTCCATGGGGAAGTCAGGTGTAATTTTGATAGGTCTGCCTTTATATGTTACCTGTTCATTTTCCTTTGCTGTTCTTAATATTCTTTCTTTATTCTGTATGCTAGGTGTTTTGATTATTATAAGTTGAGGGGTCTTTTTTCTTTGGTCCATCCTATTTGGAGTTCGGTATGCTTCTTTTACTTTCATGGGCATGTCCTTCTTCAGATTGGGAAACTTTTCCTCGATAATTTTGTTAAATATGTTTTCGGCACCTTTGAGCTGGGCTTCCTCAACTTCCTCTATTCCTATTATTCTTAGGTTTGGCCATTTCATGGTGTCCCACATTTCTTGGATGTTTTGTGTTAAGGATTTTTTGGATTTATGTTTTTCTTTGGTCAATGAATCTATTTCTTCAAGTTTATCTTCTGTGCCTGAGATTCTCTCTTCCATCTCTTGAATTCTGTTGGTGATGCTTGTCTGTAGTTCCCAATTTTTTGCCCATTTTTTCTATTTCCAGCATTCCTTCGGTTTGTTTTACCTTTGTTTTCTCTATTTCAGTTTTCAAGTCTTGAACCATTTCCTTCACCTGCTTAATTGTTTCTTCTTGGCTTTCTGTACTTTTCTTAAGGAATTTGTTCATTTCTTCCACTTTTTTGTTTGTTTTTTTCCTCCATTTCTTTAAGGGATTTTCTCACATCTTCTTTGAGGGCCTCTATCATTTTTACAATGGTAATTTTTATGTTGTTCCCATCTGCTTCCTCTGCTTTGTTGTTGTGTTCAGTTCTAGTTGGTGTAGATTCCCTAGATTCTGGTGGTGTCATGCTTGTCTTTCTGTTGTTAGTTGTTTTCTTGTATTGCCTTCTTCCCATAGCTTCTTCTAGTAGGTGTTGGTGGGGTCTCCCCTTCTCTTAAGGTGCTTCCCTGGTTTGCTTAAGTGGGTCAGAGATTCAATATCTGTAGCTCTGTGTGGTCCAAGCTCTCTAGCAGGTCTCTCCGCAAACAGGGACCCAGGGATGGGGTCCAGGATGAGGATCCAGTAGAAGATGCCAGCAGGAACTCACAGTTGTCCAGCAGAGATAGGCAGATCTCTGGGAGGGGCCCCAGACTCCAGCAGAGTACTGGAGGTGGTGGTCAAAGACCAAGCAGGTGGAAATTACGGGTGGTCCCACGTGGATAGGCAGGTCTGCTTTGTTCAGAGTTGCTCTGAGATGTCTCTGAACTAGGCTGGACTGTTATCTTCACCCTCTGTCCCAGTGCTCAACCAGAGCAGCAGGACTGTGGGCAGGGTACGCTACATGGTAGGGGGTGTAGTCTCTCGGTGGGGATGGGTGGGGGTGTATCAGAGCTCCAAGGGTGCTTTTGATGGGGACAGGAGACAAGAGCAGCAGGATCAGGGGCCAACCCAGGGAGTTCAGGTGGGGGGAGAAGTTGTAGGGGAGAGGCAACCTTGCTTAGGCCCAGACTCACCTCTGGCCAGTAGCTGGTGGAAGAGGACAAAGGCTGAGCTGAAACTTGGGAAGGTTTTGCACGATAGTCAGATCTCACTGGAAACTGGAACTCACCAACTGAGGCCTCTTTCTTTAGCAGAAGCCCAGATTTGGGGGTCAAGTATCTTGCGGGCAGGAACTCAGAGTAGACCCACAAATATAGGTGGATCTCTGGGAGGGGCCTCGGACTCCATCAGAGGACTGGAGGTGGGGTTAGAGACCAAGCAGGTGGAAATCACGGGTGGTCCTGTGGATAGTCAGGTCTCCTTTGTTCAGAGTTGCTCTGAGAAGTCTCCGAACTAGGGTGGACTGTTGGTTCCACCCTCTGTCACAGTGTTCAACCAGAGTGGCAGGCCCGTGGGTAGGGTAGGGCACAGGGTACGGGGGGCAGGCTCATGGTGGGGATGGGTGGAGGTGTATCAGAGCTCCAAGGGTGCTATCGATGGGGACAGGAGACAAGAGCAGCAGGATCAGGGGCCAACTCAGGGAGTTCGGGTGTGGGGGAGGTTTTAGGGGAGAGGCAGCCCTGATTGGGCCCAGACTCACCTCTGGCCAATAGCTGGCAGAAGAGGACAAAGGCTGAGCTGAAACTTGGGAAGGTTTTGCAGGATAGTCAGATCTCACTGGAAACTGGAACTCTCCAGCTGAGGACTCATTCTTTAGCAGAGGCCTGGATTTGGGGGTCACGGATCTTGCAGGCAGGAACTCAAAGTGGACCTGAGGAGATAGCGGGATGGGATCTCGGGGAGGGGCCCGGGACTCCAGCAGAGGACTGGAGGTGGAGTCAGAGACCAAGCAGGTGGAATTTACAGGTGGTCCCGTGTTGATAGGCAGGTCTCCTTTGTCATATATTTTTAGTATTTTGTTTTGTTTTTTGTTTGCTTGTTTTGTTTTTTTGAGGTTTTTGTGTCTGTACTCTAAAAGTTTGTCATCAACTCAGTAATTACAGAAAAAAGTTGGTAGAGGGATGTTTGCATGTATCAAATTATCATTTTTTTTACAATCTCCACTAAACTACAATTCCATTTCTGGCCCAGCTGGTTAATGGAGGTTGATGAATTAAGACAACTGCTTGAGATTTCTCAGAATCAGAAAGTAGCCTTTATTATTGAGTCATGTATTAAAGGGGACTGTGAGTAGAGTAAGACAGCAGATACCAAAATATACCAAGTAAATAGATCCTTACATTATACATAGACAGTAATGTGCTGATTCGAAGCAAAAAAAAAAAACAAAAAACAAAAAATGAGTATATTTTTCTAAAGATAAGGAAAACTGTTTAAACAAGAGATTGAAATATGTAGCTCTAGGGTCAGTAACTTGTCAGAGTAATGAAAATTGAATATCAATGTGTGGTAATGGAGAAAAGGCAGCAAGAGTGTATTGAAGGAGAAATGTCTATTCACGTCTATTGTGTTTATTGAGAATAAATAAAATAGAAGACTAAATAAGCTAAAATAGATATATTGGTTCACTTTTCATTCTCATAACAATTTACTGATGAATGTACAATTTAAAGATAAGACAGGTTTATTTGGCTTAAGGTTTTGGAGGATGACAAACTATAGTTCACAACACAGTCTGTTATGACAACTCCAGAAATGGGAGAAGGAGACCAATAAATAAGAAAGAGTATATCATTATTAGGAATTAATAAAGCAACTAAGATCCTGTATATGAAATTATATATATATATATATATATATATATATATATATAAATTTTAATTAGAAACAAGCTTGTTTCACACATCAATCCCATTTCTTGTACCCTCCTGTCCTCCCCTGTTACCCACTCCAATCCTCATTCTGTTCCCTTGGGAGGGATGAGTCCTTCCATGGGGAATCTTCAAAGTCTGTCATATCATTTGGAGCAGGGCTCAGGCTCTCTTCCATGTGTCTAAACTGAGAGAGTATCCCTATATGTGGATTGGTCTTCAAAATTCCATTCATATATTAGAGGTAAATACTGATCGACTACCAGAGGCCCCATAGACTGCTCAGTCCTCCCAACTAACACCACATTCAGGAAATCTGGATGGGTCCTATGCTGCTTTCCTAGCTATCAGACTGCACTGGCAACTGGTGTGTTTAGATCTATATGTCACTTTTAAAGTTTATGTGTTGGAATTCTAGTATCTAAATTAGTTGGTTAAAGAGATATTGAGACCTTTGAGAGTTAAGTGTGTTTCAAGATTAGTTGACTTCTTCCTTCAAAATGGATTAAGGCATCTCTCTCTCTCTCTCTGTTTCTCTCTTTCTCTCTTTCTCCCTCTCTCTCTCTCTCTCTCTCTCTCTCTCTCTCTCTCTGTGTGTGTGTGTGTGTGTGTGTGCATGTAAATTGTTCAGCAGTTTCTTGGTAGCTAATTGTGCTTGCTTTTCTTTTTGCCCACTAATACTAGAATTCAAAAACATGAATTTTAAAAGTGACATATAGATCTAAACACACGAGATGATACTTAGGCAAGCAAAAAATAAGAAGATACTAAAATAGGAAGGACAGTATATGTTCTTGAACTCTAGAGGCACCTGGAGAACTCTTTTCATAGTAGTACATGAGCAAGTGAACTAAGATAAGAAGTTACTGAAATTTGACAAGTATGAAATAGTGCTTTCAGAGATGTTAAAATAGATTATGAGGCTGGAGAGATGACTCAGCTGTCCAGATCACTTGATGCTCTTCAAAAGTCCTGCCTGGAGGGAATCACTCTGCATATGGAATCCAGGGGTTATGAGAGGAGAGGGTGGTCGGGGTGGGGGCATGAGAGGGTAGAAGAGAGGGAAAGAGGGAGGGAGGGAGAAAGAGGAGGAGGGAAGGAGAGAGAACTGGGATCGATATGTAAAATAAAAATAAAAAAGCAAATTAATATTAAAAAACGACCTGAATTCAGTTAATTTCATGCACCCATTTCAGCCAGCAAAAATCACCTATAATTTTAGTTTCTGGCTTTCTTTGGAATTTACACACATATGCAAGCTTGCACATATACACATGCAAACATAAAAATAATTGTTCTAGTTTCTTGGCCAAATATGTTAACAGCAACAGCAAATTTGTATGACAGTTATTTAGTTGAAGAAAATTAGGACAGTGATACAGATTTTAAATGCCCTGTCAAGTTGGATGCAAAGTCATTGAGACAGAAAGATGTTTTAGGTAATAAGGAAAGTTGCAGTTTTCAGTTTTCAGGGATGCAATGTAGAAAAGGCTGCATTTGATCCTCAGTTGCTGTTAAGAAGGGATTGGGGGATGAAAAAGCATAGTTATTTGTATGGTACATTTTGATACCAGAAATTTATTTACCTATTTTATGCATAAAGAGTTCCAGAGAATTTAAAAATAAACCCAACTTTAGATGGGTACAGAAAACATGAATTGTAAAATAAAGATTTTTTTTTTCAGGTGTGCTTTAAATGTTGGCTCCCTCTACTTTCTATCAATTCTGAGTTCATTCTGGAAACTTGAAAATCAATTTTAGTCTGTTTTTAGAATGGTGGAGTGGATGTGTGATTTGGTTCTAGTGATTGTTTCCACATGATAAATCCTTTTTTATCAAAGGTGCTGCAAAGAGTCAAGGCTTTCTGGATGAGAAGGATAGAAAGAGAAAGAGAAAAAGTAAAAGAAAGGGGTAATTCTCTAAGGTAGCATCCTTCACTGTGTTTGTCTTTCTTATCTGTCAGATAAAGATCTTTAATCTGTACAAAATATTTGGCTTTATAAATAATACAGAAAAAGACAGTCACTTTTAGAAAAATATAATGTCACCAAGAAAGACAATAGTATATATATTTTCTTTGGAGCTATATTTAATATTTATCATGTATTTAATTGGGAAAACTTTCTTCACATACAGAAGTGTCATAAAATTAGACAGACAATCATTATCATCAGAAATGTGTGATCTTAACTCATGACCATCTCTAAAGCCTTTATAGTCCTTATGTGGTAAAAAGTGTCTTTGTTCACTATGGGCATTTTCCAAACACATACTTAAGTTTAAGCTAATAATGTTTCAGAGTGGGGAATCTCTGCATATTCTTTGCATGGGCTGGCCAACAAAAGAAGTAATAACTGGAAGGCAAGAACAATTAAATCTGTACACAATCTATAGAAACTTAAAATTTTATTTCCAAAGGTCCAAGGCAGAAAACCTAATTTGGTAAAGATAAGGAGTTATTGAATGGGAAAGGAACATAGTGCCCAAACCAGCACCTCATATCTTTTTTTTGTTTGTTTGCTTTTTGTTTTTTTATTAAAAATTATTTTTAATTTTACATATCAACCCTACTTCCCATCCTTCCCCTTCTCCATCCCCCCTGCCTTGCCATTTCCCATCCCCCATCCATTCCTCAGAGGGGTAAGTCCTTTCTTGGAGAGTCAACTAAGGCTGCCATGCCAAGTTGAGGTAGGATCAAGCCCCAACACCTATATTAAAGCTGTGCAAAGTATCCTAACAAAGGAAATAGGCTCCAAAAACTAGTTCATGACCCTGGATATATCCTGGTGCCAATGCTGGCCACCACCCTCCCAAGAAAACAAGTCACATGACTGTCACCTACATGTACAGTTTGGTCCTGTGCATGTTTGCCAGCTGTGAGTCCATAGTCCATGAGCTACCCCTAGTTCAGGAAAGCTGTCTCTGTGGTTTTCCCCATCATGGTCTTGACCCCATTGTGCATGTGATCACTCCTCCCTTTCTTTTAACTGAATTCCAAAAGCTCAGCGTATTGCTTGGTTGTGGGAAACTGCATCTGTTTTCATCAGTTACTGGATGTAGGTTCTAGGACAATTAAGGTAGTCACTAATCTGATTAAAGCCAGGGTGTGATGGTTAGCACTCTGGATTCTAACAAAGCTTCTTATGTACACATACTTTATTTGGCCATATCTGAGGTCCATTAATTCTATTTTGCTAAGTTGAGTGAGGTAATCTACTTAAATAAAAAAGATTAATGTAATTATAGGAACTTCATAATTTATATATTCTTGTTCTATTGTAAGGACAAATTATACATTTATTTATGTTTGATGCTAAGTACAGACAAGTTTGTATGAATAACTTTAAACATGGTATTTACAACCAACTTCTGGAGGTATCAAAACTCAAATGAACTTTCAGTTTTAAGATTACTTAATAGTTTTGTGCATCATTTAATAATTAGGACAGCAACAAATCAGATGCAGTAAATAAAAATATATGAAAATATTTGGATACAATATTAATTTATGTACATTTAAAATATATGTCTGTGCATGTGTGTGTTTGTACACGACTGCCAAAATGCATGCGTAGAGATGAGAGGACAAGTCTCTAAATTCACTGTCCTTCCACCCTGATGCATCCAGAACTGAACTCAGGTCTTTAAGTTGGGAGGCAAGTAACTTTACCTGCTAATCCATATCCCCATACCTGTAATACTAATTTTCTTGATTACTGAAGATATAAAATTGGTCAGGAAGTAGTGGCACACGCCTTTAATCCTGGCACTTGAGAGGCAAAGGCAGGAGGATCTCTGCGATTTCAAGGCCATCCTGGTCTACAGAGCACATTTCCAAGCAGCCATGGCAATACAGAGAAACCTTGTCTAGATAATGACAAATAAAAAAAATAATCAAAGTAAAACACTTGGTATATGTCCCATCATATGAATGTTCATAAATGAAAACATACTTCACATCTAGGAAACATAAACATAAAGGCCTGTTTAAAACTAACTAAATGTTTCTAAAAATTATTGGAAATCCTCTTACTCTGCTCTAGAAAGTTGTTTTGTTTTAAGACAAATCCATCTTTAAACATAGTCAAAACTCTTTGATGTAAAACATTTTAAGTCTTCCTCTGCACAAGGACCATGAAGGCATGGATGTAGCAAGATGATGCAAACATCTTCTTATTTGAAGGCCCATGAAGCAAATGTTAATGATAAGAAAACAAAACAAAACAAGCTCCTGAAGAAGGGCAGACTGATGTTTGTAATATGCCAACATGACCTTGAGTAGTATACAGATAGGGCACACATGAGCAGTTGGGGAATAATGAACACAAGGTGAGAAGAACGTGGAAATAAAAAATAAACACACAGGTATTTGCCTCTATTTCATTTATTGAATTGAATATACCATATGCTACTCTTCTGGCAGAGAGGCTGTTTTGGGACATGTGGTTACACTAGTAATGCTTTTTTAAAAATTTCTTAAATGCAATTACATGTAATGCTACTGAATTTAATGCAACCTCCCAAGTTCAGTAGCAGAAATAAGAGTAGAATTAACTCCTGCAATATCCATCCTTTCTGCTGAATTATTTAAAATTCTCTGTTCCATATTGACATCTACTTTAGAATGTGATATCATAGCTCTTCTTGCCTCCAAATCAATCAAGTTTATTTCCATGTCAGTGTTCTCACAAAGAAAGATTCACCACACGGCATCTTATGCATATGTGGGAAGAATAACCATTTCCAAAGAGCTCAAAGCCATAAATTCACACAAAGCTACAGTCTGCCATCGTCCTTGAAATGCTAACGGGAAGCTATGTCTATGGAAACAAACCTTGGTGCCAAAATGCGTACATCATAAGAAAAGCAAAAGTAAATCTGAAAAGCACTCATTTGTTTGCTTTTATTGGGGTTTATCTACATCTTGCTCTCTGTTAGCAGATTACAGAGAGGTTTTAAAAGAAGAAACTTCAGCCAAGCAATCCATTTATAACTCTTGACAAGGCACTCACCCTATTGCTTTGTCTACACTCTTTTGAAGAGAAAATGAATTAGACAGTTTGGAATAAAATCAGACCTTTCGTTGCTTTTTTCTTGTGCCAAAAGTCAAGCAAATACCCAAGTCCAGTTGCCTAGTTTTAGTCATTTTTCCAACATCAGTGTATATAAATTAGCTTAATTTTTTAAAGTTTAGGGATAAAGTTTGACCACCACCATTCCAAAAGATGCCCAAAGCACTGAGTCCACAGAGATGGCAACAAGGATGTAATCCACTCATTTTCCTAAAATAATGCATTGATCAATGCTCACAAATACATGCAGAAAATAAATAAATAAATAAATAAATAAATAAAAACATGTCTTTAATCTACTTTTCCAACCATGACTTCAAATTGCCTTCCTGCTTACAGATTTTATCATGAAGGTAAATGAGTGTCTCTTGTGTGATTAGGGGTGTGTGTGTGTGTGTGCATGCGTGTGTGTGTTTGTTTAGCAATTTGTGCAATGACTATAGGACAACAGTTCTCAACCTGTGTGTAGCAACCATTTTGGCAACCTCCTTCTCCAAAAGCATTTACATTATAATTCATAACAATAGGACAATTGATATGAAGTTACAAGAAAATAATTTATTTTGTTGGGGGTTACCACAACATGAGGGACTGTATTAAAGTGTTGTAGCATTAAGAATGTTGATAACATCTGAAACAGGATAACCTGAGGAAGTTGTATAAAAATAATTCCTTAGTTCACATATTTACAAAGGAACATTCTTAAAATTAAGTTTATTGATGATCATACCTGACATAAAGGTACTAAGTTTATAGATAGTTTAAAGGAACCAGCCACACATATTTGAATCGTTGCTCAAAATTCACAGTTTGTGAATCTGAACAAACATTTTTAATATATCCATGTTTCAATATCTTTTAGTTGTAAAATTAACAGAATAATATTATCCAGTTAGAAGTCTGTTTAAAAAATAAAAACAAATACAAATACACAAATTACTTTCTCTAAGTAATCATTGTCTCCTTATTATGACAAGATTGATTCTGATTATAACATTGATAGGTTATATGGAAAAATGCTACAGTAATATCCAATAAAGCAAATTTCACTTTCTCCAGATTTCTATGTATTAGTCATACTTAACTTAGAATATTGTCTGAACACAATGATTTTAAATAAAAATAACAAATAATTTAATAATCACTGTGAAAAGAATGCTTATTTTAGACAACATATTGCTTCTGAAATTCTGTTAATTGTGAGGTCTTTGTCACAATGTTTTATAGACACACACAATAATCATTCCATTAATTCTATGAACAGACATTTCTAAACACTGAAGCCACATTCTTGATCCAAATATGTCTTAATCCTCACAGCACATTTGGAAATCAAAATATTTACTATATGTTACATATGAGGAAAGCAAGTCTTACAAGTATGTATTAATTGACTTCCCTATGGCATTGCAATTAATCCATGTTCAAGTTAGAATTTGGAATGAGATTTTTATTACCAATGTAGTCCTGTCTTTGGCTATTAGAAGTTTTCAGAGAAAATTATTTTGAGCTTCTAAATATGATGGGAGATGTCATTCTGTATATGTTTCTCATACTGGTTAATAATAAATCACCATTGGCCAATAGGATAGGAAGATAAGAGGGACTAGGAGACAAGGAGGAAATAGGAAGTAGTAAGGAGGAGTCAAGATGGAGAGTCTGGAGAGAGCTGGACGCCAGCCACCTCCCCGGTAAGAGAAGGCCATGTGAAAATACATATATCAGCAGAAATGGGTTAATACTTAAGACAGAGCTAGCCGATAAGAAAGTAGTAACTGGTCAACAGTATAATATCAAATACAGAGTCTCTGTGTGTTATTTGGGGTTGGCGCGGCAGCAGGACAAGACCAGCGGCGGCAGGCAGAAAAACAGTACTCATTACATAAATATATTTATTTAATTGAAAATTACAGAAGAAAAGAATAAATGTTCTTGAATTCTTTAAATGTTTGAATGGTATCATTTTTTTTTTTTTTAAGGGGAAGAAAGTGACAGCAGCCTTAGGCAGTCTTGCCTGCAGTACCTGTCTCTCCTTAAAATGTAATGTAATCTAACCTGAAAGTAGAGGCCAGGAAAACTAAAACCCGCAGTCTCAGAAACTGACAGCTAGAAAAGTAAGTGGAGAATATATGAAGGTTTGAGGATTGTACAAGTATATTGAATAGTACAAATTTGTAAACTTGGTGTAGAGAGGAGTTTATAATAAATGAGATGAATAGAAAGAAATAAAGTCAGAAGAATTAAGCACAGATTCAACTATTTGTAGGGGAAAAATAAAAATGATTCATAGTTGTAGGAGATATAAGGACCATTATAAATTAATAATATGATAAACCATTTATATCTGGATATTTTACATAACTTGCTGAGTGACTTGTTTAGAGAAATATGATCGCTTGAATTTTATAATCACTTATATAATTATTTACACTTTCATGCACATATAAAATATAACTGGTTAGTAAATTAGTCAGTAGTTTAAAATCTTGAATTTGTACCAAAATTATCTGGAGTATTTATGAAAACACACTGCCAGGGCTTCCCTCCAGATTCTATGCTATACACAAAGCATTGCACAGAGTCTGAGTATATGTCCCTTAACATGTCTACACATGATGTCCATCATGGTAGCCTCAAAGTGATATTTCCAAACCACCAAGAAAGCTTTATCATTTTGAATGCTTTGAAATATTCTTCTGAACTAATCTTGTAGGATCTACTATTGTGGGATCAGTATTAGAAGTAAGATTTGATCTTTGAGTAGATAAAAAATTGTCACTATCCTTGACCTTTTACTATAAAAAAAAATATAGACTTTGTAGGTTGAATTTTTAACTCAGTCACATTTAGGGGCAAGCTAAGCCAGAAGCACAGATACAAACCCATGTTTGTCTTTTTGCAATGTCAAAATTCATTGAAAAAATAGACAGCAGTTACAAAGGCAGCTGTTTGACAGATTACCTTACGTTGATAATCCTGATAGTGACAAAAGCAGGTTCATTTATTCCATTATTAATTACTAATAATAAATCTCATGTCACATCATCATACACAGTGAATATGCATGCACTTTTGTGGATACAGAAAGAATTCTGAAAGCCGAAGCAGACATCCAAAGCTAAACACTCACATGAACTACTTGAATCCAGTTGCAGAGATGGAGAGATGAGCAAAGGGGTCAAGCCCAGGATGGAGAAACCCACATATATAGCTGACCTGAACAAAGGGGGGCACATGGACCCCAGTCTGACAGCTGGGAAACCAGCATAGGACCAACCCAGACACCCTGAATGTGGGTGAAAGTTAGGAGGCCTGGAAAGGCAATGGGGCCTCTGGTAATTGATCAGTATTTATCCCTAGTATAGGAATGGACTTTGGGAATGCATTCCATATAGACGGATAAACTCTCAGCCTAGACACATGGGGGAGGACCTAGGCACTGCTCCAGATGATATGTCAGACTTTGACAATCACCTATGGAAAGCTTACCCTTTCTGGGGAACAAAAAGGGATTGGAATGGGGTTGGAAGGGACAAGGAGGGTGAGGGAACTTGGATTGACATGGAAAATAAGTTTGTTTCAAATTTAAATAAAAAACATCATACAAGGAAAAGCAGTAATGTACTTAATGAAAAATAAAAAGAAATGGGATACCAGGATTATTTAAACTAAAGGTGAACAAGTTTTCTTAGTCGCACAGCTGAAAGTAATCATCTACTTCACCAACTGCTACAGCTCTCCATGAAGTTTCCACCAAGCTGCTGGAAAAGCATTTCTAGTGCAGTGATTCTCTCAGCTGGGGTGGTAAACAGTCCAGGTGCCAAGAACAATTTACTTATCCTATGATCTGCCTCCTCTCATAGATTTGGAAGTTCAGTTATTATCATTTTTTTACATGGATAATCCAAGGGTAGCATGTGAAAAATACTTCCTGAATTTTTTCCCTTCAGTTTTTTTTTTTTTACTTTTTAGGAATCTGGCAACACTGTGAGCACAATAAATTCTAAAATATATTGTGTCTATTTCAGGCACTGTGAACTCTGTGAGGCTACAGATATGTCTCAGTGGAAGATCACTTATAGAGCAACACACACACGCACACACACACCTGAATATCTGCTTGGAGGAGAGGAATTGTAGAAAGAAGGAAAAAAACATTTAATTTAGGCAGTCATAATATCAGAGATCATGGGGACAATAAACAAGTTGGTAAGCAGAGAAGTTTTTGAGAAAGAATAAGGAAAGTCCCAGATGTTGGAGAAACTGGATGGATAATGAAAAACATCCTTAGAATGAAAAGTTAAAAAGAAGAAAAAAAGAGGTTCAGGTCATCTGGCAGATTTATGAAGTTATATGGCTATGGTTTGCTAAGATACTTTCTCAAGAGTTATGGGTTCTGGGAAGGAAAAATATAGTATCTTACTAAGTGTGGTCTCTTTCTTTGGGTCTGAAAACAAAGAAACTAGAATGTCAGATCTCCAACAAATAAATAATTTGAAAGGAAATTACATTTACATGTGTACAAACCTGAGCTTCACTTAAATTTATAAAATTAAAATATTCATTCATAGGCTTAAACTTAATAAAGTTCCCATTTAAAGTATGTAGTATATATGATAGAATGTTGAATGATCACACTTGTAGTCAGCTAACAACAAAAACCTTGAAATGATTAACCCTTTAAGAGGAAATGATCAGTTTATTTAGTATAATAACTTTAGTCAAGGTCTTCATACATGTTTACATTTTACTTTTGACTAGCTAATTTTCTCCCACTTAGTGTCTCTATTTTAATAATAGATACTCTATAAGTCTGGGAATTGAAATTGCATTGTAATTCAGGCATTTTAAGGAAAAAATGCTTTGCACTTGAATTTGATCAATTGTTTGTGCTACAGGAAACATGGGGCTTCTTTGGTCTATGGGTCATACTTAAATGCCTTCAGGTCATTTATATAGCACTTAAGATAGTAATTTGAATCAATAAACTCATTCTTTTTTTTTTCAGCACTTTGTCCAACAACATTAAGAAGAGTCAATCAACATCATTATGTTTGTTTGTTTTCCAAAAATACTTGAAAGTGTATACAGTGTCACACAGCTCCTTACTTCCTGTAAGTGGTTGACTTGAAGCATCCAATGGAAATTGCTACATAATTCTATTGCCAAATTGCTTCATGGGTTTCAGCATTCCCTTCACCATTGGGGAATGGGACTATTAGCATCTTTATAAGTAATCAGGACAGAGAGCTAATTCTAGAAATCCCCAAATCAAATTAAATAACTCTTTCAAGTGTCTGTTTCTTTCCAAGTACTGCTAGTATCAGCATTTAATTAATTGTGGTTTCAGAAAAAAACAGAAAAGATTTAATACATATATGTACATATACAAATATGCATGTCTGTTATATACACTGCTCTAAAGCTAAGCTGTGTCCAGATCTGAATATAGAGAAATGAATTACAAACTCAAACATCACTATGGACAACAAGTATATTCTTCCTGAATCCATCTTTTTACTCAGTTTACTCTTTTCAGATGGTTGGTTGAGTCCCTCCCAGGTTAGGAAATACATTGTGCCCTAGTCAGCTTTCCAGTACAATCATAATGACCATATGGACACTCCCAAAGAATAGCTTTAAAGAATATATTTCAGTGTTACAATATACAGGCAAGTTAGTAGATATTGATACATTCTACACACACACGTGTGTGTTCTTGTCCATAAACATATACACATAAAAACATATATAAGGATTCCAGTGTCTGTTACTTTTTTATATCTGTGACTTAAATTCACCTACAAGGAACAATGATGAGGAAAACTAGAGAAATTACTTATAGTTTCATGTTCATTATTATGTACTGTAATTTCATTTGGATCATAAGGTTTTTGTGAATTAAATCACTATGAAGCCATGAAGATCCTGCTGATACTTGGATTCTAAGTATTCTCTATTAAAACAGAAGTCATGTATTGACATTTCATTTCCTATAGCTGCATTTCTGTGGTTTCAGTATTAACACTAAGGCACTAGCTGTCATTGTTAGCAGCCAAGGAATATATTTCTATGTGGTATATTAAGGCACTATTTTCATCCTCTGGTGATAAGAATGGTTATATGTGAGGTTCCATGCAGATAAATATTTCAAACATGACTCTGACCTTTTCTCCTTTTACAGCAAATCAGGCAGACTCATGGTTGACCATTGTGGTGCCTGATTTATCAAACAAGCATTAAGACTCCAGAATATCTAATCTTGTTAAATAACTTTAAAAAGAAAGAAATATTTCCAATGGGCATCAGTTTTTAGAACATTTTGGGAATATAATATAGACTATTCTAGTTTTTAAATATTTAGGAATTTAACCCTGTCATAATTAGAGAAAAGGAAAATATGCTTTGCATGCTTTTTCTTCAAACATAAATTATTAAAACACTGGGTAAAATTAATTACCGAGTAGAGAGTATACAAAGAAAAAATATGTGAAGACAAATGTCAGAAAAGGTTCCTTTGACATAACAACAGATGAGATGGTGGCTGTTTCACTCTATGGCTGGAAATGGAGTGGGCACAGTTTCAGTTATGTTCAAATCACTGCATTGTTTTACTATTTACAATAGATAATGTGTCTCCATGATTAGAGTCCAGAATCACTAGAAATGCCTGGGCTCTGCTTCAAACAACCTTTTAAATTTCATTGAAAATACATCATCTATTTCCCTACTCAATAGGGAGAACAAAACTCTAGATGATGCAACATTTTCTCTTTACTTATTTTTAAAGTTTACTTTAAGTAGAAACTGTTTAAGTAGACTTGTAACTTTGTTTCATTGAGTTTTTTAAAAATATGTTTTGTTTTTGGAAAATCAATTTTAGATGTTAAAAAAAATAAAAAACTAATACTTGTCTCATACATTACATCCTAACCACAGTTTCTGCTCCCTCCACTCTGCTGCTCCCCCCAACTCTACTCTCCAAGATCTACTCCTCTGCTTGCTCCTGGGTGGAAAAAAAGAACCCATGCATCACAGAGATAGCCTCGAATATGATCTAACAAGATCCAATAAGGCTGAGCACTGAACAAGGAAGCTCTCATATGAAGGGTGAACCAAAGAACCCAGTAGGAGAAAAATGGCCCCAACCACAGGCAAAAGGCATGTGCCACTCCCACTATTGAGAGACCCACAAAAAAAAAACATTGGGTAGATGCATAGTTGCAGAGGACCTAGCTCAGACCTATACAGAGTCCATGATTGTCACTGTCACTTCAATTTCTGTGAGCTCTATGAGCCCTGCTTAGTTGATTCTATGAGACTTAATTCTAGTGGCATCCCTACCTATATTCCCTACATTCTTTGCTCCCCTTCATTAGCAATCCTCCTGTGGCTACTCTTAGTGTTTGACTGAGGTTATTTGCATCTGCTCCTATTGGTTGCAGTCCATGCAGCATCAGGCTTTGGATTCCTCTTTTGGTGTGGGCCTCAAGTTCGACCAGCCATGAGTTGTCTATTAGTCCAAGTTTTGAGCCACCGTTGCCCCAGCATGTCTTGCAGGAAGGACAGCTTTTAGGTCAAAGGTTTTGTGGCTGGAATGATGTCCCAGTCTCACTGCTAGATGCCTTGATTAGTTATCAAAGATAGGTAGGCATTCATAATCCTCATTAATAGAAGACTTTGATAGTCATTCTCATAGATTTCAGGGAGTTTCTACTGCACTAGATTTCTACACCATCCTTCAAGCCTCCTCTTCCAATAGTCTTCCCACAGTACGCTCCTGATCATGCCTGTTCCTATCCCACTTGTTCCACACTTCCCCCAAATCTATTCTATTTCTTCTTCCCAGGGGGATCTTTGTGTCTCCACTTGAGCCCTCCTTATTACTTAGACTGTCTGAGTCCGTGGATTATAGCATTATTATCCTTTACAGGTAATTTCCACTTACAAGTGAGTACACACTGTATTAGCCTTTCTGTGTCTGGGTTACTTCATTAAGACTGGTATTTTCTAGTTCCATCCATTTTTCCAGCGAATTTTATGATATTTTTTAACACTCCACTCCAGTTGAGGAACATCTAGGTGTTTCCAGTTTCTGGGTATTACAAATAACTTTGCTATGAGCACAGATGAGAAAGTGTCCCTGTGTTATTGTTGCACTTCCTTTGGGTATAGACCCTGTAGTGATATAGCTGGATCATGAGTTTGGTTGAGTCCCAGTTTTTCTGAGAAACCACCATATTGATTTTCAAAATGACTCTGCAAGTTTACACTCCCACCAGCTATGGAGGAATGTCCCCCTTGCATCAGACCTTCAACAGATTGAGGTGTCACTTGTGATTTTGATCTTAGTCATTCTGACAGGTATAGTATGGAAATTCAAAGTCATTTTGATTTCAATTTCACTGGTGGTTAAGGATCTTGAACATTTCTGTAAGTCTTTCTCTGACAGTTGTGAGTCTTCTGTTGAGAATACTCTGATTGGTCTGCATCTCATTTTTTAACGGGGCTATTTGGTTTGTTGGTATATAGTTTCCATATATATATATATATATATATATATATATATATATATATATATATATATCCCTATCTCAGATATGAGATTGGTAAAGATCTTTTTCCTTTCTGTAGTCTGTTGTTTTAAACCTTTGGAAGGTGTCCTTTGACTTACAGAAGATTTTCAGTTTCACAAGGTTCTGTTTATTAAGTGCTGATCTTAGTGTCTATGCTATTAATATTCCATTCAGGAAATTGTCTCCTGTTCCAATGCATTCAAGGCTATTCACAACTTTCTCTCTATTGAGATCAGTGTATCTGGGTTTAAGTTGATCCACTCAGACTTTAGTTTTGTGCAGGGTGATCGATTAAGAGATATCACGATTCATATCAAGCTATAATACAGAGCTATAGTAATAAAAATCATGGGGTATTGGGGGAAAAAGTACCCTGCACTTGGATCAATTGAATCAAGTTGAAGACCCAGAGACCCAGAGTTAAATCCACACACCCATGGATTATTATTTTTTTTTTGTTTGGTACAAAGAACTCAGAAATGCACAATGGAATAATAAAAACATCTCCAACAAATGGTGCAAATCTAACTGAATGTCAGCATGTCATGTCAAAAAAAGAAAAAGAAAATAAAATTTATAATTACTTTCATTTCACTTTAACTAATATAGATGGAAGAAATGTATGCTTTTATATACAGCATTTTTAGTATTTTTAACTATGAATTCACAGGGGAAAATCTTATTTTTGTGTATATGTGTCCTTTTGACTTAATTTCTATTCTATCTCCTTTATTGGATGTGTATCACATATTTTTATCATTTAAAAGTAAAATGATCAAACATGCAACCTTTAATTACAGGCAGATGTTTACATTTTTTTTAAGTACTTTTATGTCTAATAGAATATTCCATGTAACCTAAAGTTTCTTATCCTTCCCTTAGTGTGGATGATGTGTTATTTTTGTGAGGATTTTATTTTCTTCTCTGGATATGACATAGATGGAAAAATGTACTAAAATATTAATATTCTATGAGAATTTTCTTTCTTAATCTTTCAATACCATTTAATAATCAAACTTATAAAATATTATTCCTAATATTACATATATTAAAGAGTTTGCTGAAAAAATGTATGAACTCATAAACATTTCAAAAAGCAAAACAAAAGAAGCTTTACTACATGTGAGAATAGACACCTGTATTTTTTTTCCTATGTTTCTATGCAAAGTAATTTTATCTCAAATCTCTACAAATCTTTTCTAGAGAAAATTACTGAAAGTATATTTTTTATATAAGTGTACAATTCTGAGACTTCCAAATGAGTAAGTTGCACAGTCTATTGATATTCAATCAATTATGTAAAATGATACCTAAAATGTCGTCTATTTGCTATAAAATAATGAATGGTATAAAGCTTTAATTTACATAGAAACTAAGAAACAGAGATGGTGGAAAATCAGATTCTTCTAGGAATCATTGTGAAAGAAAAGGAGCCCTCATGAGGAGTTATATGTGAGAGAACAATGAAGAGCTAGATGAGTGATGAGGCAATGAAAAGCTAATCATTTTCAACTAGGTACCTTAATTATTATATCAAGTATCTCTTTCTCATAGCATGAATAAAAATCAGATATATTCATGGCAAACATGCATAGTGGAAGATTATGGAAATTTATTCCAAAACCTGAATCTTCCTATGAAAAAGCAAATATGCAATGTCTCTGCTGTGTTGAGCAGAACATGAAGGTCACATATTTTGTGGATCTTCAAAGAGAAACATAATGAAATTTGAATACTAAGCCAAAGAAGAAAAGTAGGATAAGGTATACCTAAAATAAGGTTATCTAAATTAAGAAAATGAAGCTAAACATGGTTGCACATGCCTATAATGCCTGCACATGGGCAGGAGAGTTAAGAAGTTCAGGAGTTCAATGTCAATCTCAGCTTAGAGAACTGGAGGGCAGTCTAATTTAAATAGTTCCCTGTTGTAAATTAAGGAATATGAAAATCATGTTCATAATCTTTTAAATAATATTCCAATACTTGCAGTTTCTTGTAGCTCCATGTTGGTCCAGAGATACATCTCAATTTATCCATGTGAAGCCATAAAGTTTTAGAAGTTTATTAGCATTCTCACAATTAAAAATTGATCAGTGTTCACAAGGAATGTTTTTACTTATACTTTGCACTTTAGAGACCAAGATATTTTGAATTTTCTAAAATAAAATGTTTGGAAATAGTTTATATTCAGTGCCAACCAGCAAAATTACCATGAATTAAGCAATCAAAAACAATTAAATTTTGCCTTCCTTTAGATTTTACAGAGAGTGTTTGAAATGATTTGTTCCTAAGTGAAACAGTGTGGAATGGAGAAAGTATTTTCTCTTTCAATGTGTCTGGAAGTGCAGCTTTTAAGATTTTCCAATAAAATAGAGTAATAAGAACCATTGTGTCCAAACAGAAAGCACGGGGAAAAGATGTTATAAAATCAGAGAAACAACAAATAAACCAAGACATTTGAGCAAAACAGCAAAACATAAATATAAGTTTTGTGATCTTTAATCCTAAATGGCAACTAGCAGAGCACAGTTCCTTTTCTATATTCTTTCTGGAACAAGTTTTAATATATTTGCATTCAGTGAGTAAAAAAATATTTTTTTCACATTTGAAGGCAATCAAATCAAGTTTCTGAAAGGCATAATTATAAAATTCTGTTTTGATTGGGGTACCAAAGCCTTGTGGTGACTGGGAAACAGAGGCACTATGTTTGCTGCATTCAGTGAATAATGTCCTTCAAATATTCTGGCATGCAGACATCTTCAGAATATAATATTTAAATCCTATCACTATAAAAACAATGATAATTTGAAATGCAGAAAAATTTTAAGGTGGAGATCTCTCTTGTAGAGCTTCATGTATTAATTTCTGTTAGATTTTTTCCTCAGGAGTGATAGACAAAGCAAAAGTGCTGTCCTGTATTCCTGAACTGATAATTGGAACTTCGTAATTAACGGCATCCAGTTAGTGTATAAATCACAGAAAACAACTCTACTCCAAGTCCTCCTTTGAGAGGAACTCTACCTTCATTGGTTAGGGTCATTAAGAATGTAATGGCCTTTTAAGCCTGAAATCTAGAAGAGTGAATCAGAGTGTTCTAATGCACTAGTTAATGATGCCTTCATACTACCAATTACTAGCAAACCCATAGCATTAAAATGAACAGTCTTAAATTAAATGTTAGCGTGGATATAACAGTTTGTTTATAGCTATGCACATGGAAGGAAATAAGAATCTTATTCTTTAGAAAGCAGAATGTGATTAAAAATATAAGTGTATAATTATATAATCGGTTCAAGCATACCGTGAGACAGTCAGTGAATGTCAAAATGTTTATATTATTTAACAGTATGGAATGTTTCTTGTGTCATTTCTAAATATGGCATATTTTGTGGTTGCAAATGTATAACCATCTAATATTACAATATTGCATCCCAGAAATTCATAACCTAATTTATGTATGAGAAATATATCAAAATTATCAAATGATTCATTCTCTAAACCATTTGAACAGAACCACTGAAAACTATTCCAGTAACAGAGAAAGGAAAGTATAAGAAATTGTCATAATTAAGAAGATCTAAAGATACCTTTCAGGTAAATGCAGTGTAGAAAGCAACCAAATGACATACTAGACTAGATAAAAGATATTCTTGGAAAATAAAGCAATCAACTAACCTTTAGAGTTTGCCCAAATAATATACTGATGTTGCTTCTTTCATATTGAACAATATGCTATACACTGTAGCTTTTTTCCTCAAAACAACTGTCTCTATGGAAGAGAAATTAACTTTGAACACAGTGGAATACAATATATAAAATGGTACAGTATCACTAGCTCTAAAATAATGATAATGAAGCTGTTGCCACTCTAGCAGCAGAGGACATGAGGAAGAGTCACTATACCCATAGGATTCTATTCACTATTCCTTCCCACATTTAGGATGCATGTAGTTTGAGGGTGGGATTGGGTTGCTAAAATATAAAGGAAATGGAAACATAACTGAAGTTGGGACTCAGTGATGCAACTTCTATGAGGCCATCACTATGTGGAGATGAGACATTGGAGCTATGAATCTATATTTGTGCTATCTTTGCTTCTACAAGCAATCCCAACAATTCAGTTTCTAAATACTATTTTATACAAGACCAATTGTCCCATTTGCCATAATATACAGTGTCAAATATACCAGAGATATATGATGCTTTTTGAGAAATTACAAGTACATGAAAACAAGCTTCATAGATAACAGACAGAGCTTTGATTCTGCTGAGGATTGTGCTTTTTAGAATATGCCCAATTCTTTGTTAGCACATTTCACTCATGCATGAGAATTTTTTTGACTGCTTGCCTTAAAAAAGCAGGAACAGCAGGAGATAACAATAGGGAACTTATTATTTCTTAAACTTGATATTATGACAGTACTGAAAGAGAACACAGAATTTTTCATATCAATAAAGACTTTGATAGTACATTAAATTAAATGTCATAAAATCTTGAATGTAACAGTCCATGGAAAAGGGCAGTGCAGCACTACAGAAAAAGGAAACAAACACATATAAGACGATCATTTTCAGAGTAATTACTTAAATGTGATTTTTGAGTTATATAGGCTAAAACTGTTTTAAATTATCTAACATGACTAAAATTAATTTCTGATAACTGTTAGCCATATAATTATCTTACTATTAAAATATTCATCAGTTAATTATTTCTTATGATGTGTTAGTAATTCATCAGAAAATCACACTGCTCTGGGCTGGGAAAGATCAATTTATTTTAAATGCAGTCTTTACAAGCATTGTTCCATGAAGTGACTGACAGCAGTTAGTACTGAAAATTGCCTTCAGCAAAAATAATAAAGTTGACCTCATAGCATCATTCCTATGTATGCTATAAGGTATAATCCTTTTGAGCAATTAAAATCAATTCAAAGTAAACCAAAAAAAAAAAAATAACTTTTTCATTCTAATGTTTCCTAACTGTGTGTTTCTGATATTGCTGTGTTGCACTGGTACACTGACTTCCACTTTGGGGAATTTTTTAAAGAATAGGTATGAGCTGTTTCAAGAATTCAATAACCTCACAGCCTGCAGATTCTGATACTTAGAGTCATGCTAATCATTTTGGAAATAATCCGGATATCACTTTATGATGCCTAAGAGAATAGAAGTGGCAAATTATTTAGCTCTATATTGTTTTAATTCCATAATTAAGTAATTGAACTTGGAAAAAAACATCTTATTACTTCCGTTTTAATTAAAATTTCACTATGAAGCAATAGTTGTAACTGAAAACATCTTCTGCATAGAGTCAATTGGATTATGCATTACTAAAGTAATAAAATTTTTTACTAATCAAACATTTATGTTGATCAGACATCTTTATGCAGCAGCAATTAGAAGAAAAGGAATCAGGTTGCCAATGATGAAATGTTCTTAATTAGAGTTGAATGTCCAGATTAGTAATATTTTCTATTACTATTTATAATACTCTTAGAGAAATTTAAATTACTTTAAAGGGTCA
The DNA here is from genome assembly GCF_943737965.1 of Phodopus roborovskii. Taxonomy (NCBI): domain Eukaryota; kingdom Metazoa; phylum Chordata; class Mammalia; order Rodentia; family Cricetidae; genus Phodopus; species Phodopus roborovskii. Next base: position 29,221,473 of record NW_026126410.1, read on the forward strand.
TTGAAATAATAAGTTTATTTGTTACTCTATTATGATTACATAATTTTATGTATAACATCCTGTTCATTGTGGACAGATTTATGTAGGTAGCAACATAGTTTTCCCAACATAAAGCATTATCAGTTACAAAGCTTTATAAATTCTGATTGCATTTTTAATTTGGAATATTTTTTGGATGAAGCCATGATTACAACAAACATATTACTAATGGTATCATAAATACTATAGAAAATAAAAAGTAATATTTATTTCTGTTTGGGATAATCTATACATGTGAATATCCTACAACCATAATCCTTAGTACAGAGATGAGTAGACCATAGTTACAAGTGAAAATTCTTTTTCCATACAGGATATTTTCCATTTTTAAATATAGATGTTGAAAATAAATATTTTATTACAACAGTTTTATATTTTCATATTAATTTGGCATTGTATAATTTCTCTTAGATGTAATCCAACATATGAGTAACAAAAACTTTAAAACCCATAATTACATGTACATATTTATGCTAGTACATACAGCACATAGGTGTAAATAAATGATAGAATGATTGGTTGATAGATGACAGTCAGATTTTAAAGAAATCATTGATGGATGTATAGGTAGATAGGTAGATAGATAGGAATAAAGAAAAAAGAAAGAAAGGAAGCAAGGAAGGAATGAAGAAAGAAAAGTAAGAAAGAGAGAAAGAAAGAAAATTAAATTAGAAGAGCATTATTCAAATGAATGTGTATTAGCATCTGGAAGTATGGGGACAGAAGATAAATATGGGGATATGTACACTGAAGCTATTGAATAAAATCAATTTATTTACTCCATCATTTTTTTTTTTACAAATTAATGGTGGCATGTCCATTAAAGCAGTTTAATAAGAATATTCAACATACATTCATCATTTTGTACAAGCTAATTTTTTAAAAAGAATGAATGAATAGTTTGCAGATTATAGACTGGGAGAATAATAAGTAAATTTTTCTGAGGGATTGCAAATATATTTTGTTTCCGGCTGACTGTTTTATTTTAGTTCATATGCATGTAAACATTTATTAAGGAATTGAGGTGTGCATGTTAGAGAACTAGGCCTTACCATGTATTCATTATGCTTTATTGCAAAAATAAAAGAATTCTAAAAAACAAACTAATAAGAAAAGAAAAATCAATAAGGTGTAGGTAACCTTCTGTACATCACACACTGTCAGAGTAGCTCTATCTAAACTTTCCTTTCATAAAAGCTGCTAAAATTGTCTTAGCAAGTTACCCAAGAACTTAAAGCAACAAATAGTCCATCTCTTGTATGGAGAATTGGAAGTAGGGATACAGATAGCACACGAGGAGTGGAAGCAGGAAGGGACACATAGAAACAATATACAGGTAGATAGAAATTAAAATCAAGGTAAATAGAAGCTAGCAAGGAGCAGGTGTGAGTGAATTTAAGGAAAATAAAGCTTCTCTTCAAAAAATGTTTATCAAACACAAAATATATTAATAAGACATTTATTACAAAAAAGAGTGATGATGGAAATTTTCCATATTCTAAATGAGTGAAGGTATATGCTACATATAGTAGGTATTGCAAACCTGAAAAAGAATATTATGATAACTTTTCTGAAACAAATATAATTTCATTTGGAACAGTTGTATTACTGACTCAACCTGATATAATTAAGATTGGATAAATAGAAAAATAGAACATATCTGTATTTAATTATATTTTCTATCTAGAGTGGTAAAATATTCCACAATGTCATCCCTAGATAATTGTACTAGAGAATGTTGTATTGCATTTTAAAAAATAGTAAGGAATAGCCATGGTAGTTTAAAAGAGAATATTCCCCACTGTTTGGGAAGGAATTTAGGGAGTGTTTTATTCTAGGTGAGCTTTAAGGTTTTAAAGGTGCAGACTACTTCTAGTTAGCACTCTCTCTCTATCTATCTATCTGTCTGTCTGTCTGTCTCACTCCCTCCCTCCCTCCCTCTCTCTTTGCCTCATGCATGTGGGTTAGTATCTACTCAAGTGTCATGTGCTTGCCTGCTAGCTGTAATGCTCCTTACCATGAAGAACATGGACTCTAACCCACTGCAACTAGTATTCTAATCCCTCAAATTGAATTATTTTTTTAAAGTTCACTTGTGACTATGTTTTATCTTGGCAACAGTGGGTACATATAGCCAGCTATTTTTGGAGAAATATATAATATTTAATATTAATGGACTCTGTACTAGCCAATCAGTCCCATGTTATAAGCAGGTTTCTTATAGCTCATCCTAGTAGGAACTTAAAAGACAAAAATGCTGACAGCAATATGGAATTTGGAGGCCACATAGAGGTTTCAGAGTGGGCTAGAGACAATTCTTGGGATATTTTGTCAAAAAACTATGACTGCCTTTTGCTCCTGTCCTGAGAATCTTCTCGAGGTTAAATTGAAGAGTTTTTGACTAATATGATTGGCAAAGGAGATTTCAAAACAGCTTCAGCTTAATAATGATTGTGTCACATGGTTATTAGTGATCACTCTTACGCGAATATACCATGAAAAAAAGCAACTGCAGAAAAACCAAAATGTACAGTTGGAGGAGAAAAGGGACACAAGAAAATTTAATGTTACAGACTTGTTTCCTGCTCAAATAGATAAGAAATCATATAAAGAGAGTGGTACCCTGCAGGTAAAACCCTGCCCACCCACTCCTCCCACTTACAGGAAAGAAAAAGTCCAAAGTAGCATTTGTTCCTGAAGAGCAACAACAAATTTCGGCTATAAGAATGCATTCATTTTATACACATCAAAGCTTACTCACATGTAATTCAAGGACCGTGGTGGCACATGTAATTCAAGGACCGTGGTGGCCGGGTTTCATCCTGAACATGCAGCAGACCTTGACAGCTTCAGCCACAAAGTTCCTACTTTAGAGTATGAAGTAGATAAGCATGTGCCAGGGGACTCTCTGAATGGAGGCTCTGAGAGGCCTTTGAGTGAATCTGTGAAACTGTGCTCCAGGATTCCTGCCTAGGACCCTGCTAATCAATATGTGAAACCAGCCAAGAAGAATTGTGGTCCATAAAGCTATAAGGATAAAATCACCTAAGACCTTTTACATCAGACATGGAGGTACAGGATTGGCAGTTTCTCCTTTGGGGTTTGGGTTTTGTTTTGACCCAATATTTACTCACTGTGCTGTAAATTTTCCCCTTTTAAATGTTAGTCCATATTCTGCACCAGTGTTTGTTAGAAATATGTAATTTACACTTAGATTTTGTAAGGGTTTCCAGTAAAGAAATTGCCTCAAATGTCAGAAGAGATTTTGTACTTTTAAGCAGTCTTGATGCTGAAAGACAATGGAGATTGTTGATGTTGGACACAATGCATTGGTGTCTTTTCACAGCAAGAGTAAGGCAACTAAGACACTAGCCATTTAACAATTATGGAAGTACAGATCACTGAGTAGGCCAAATTGTCTTAGACATATGTATGTCGCACAAGCAAGTAAAGAAAATCAAAAGGGAGAAGATGAAGACAAAGTGTCGGGAAAAAAAAAAGAAACTAAGGAAGAAGTTATTTATATTTAGGTCTTGAAAATAACCCACTTGACAAAACATTCCTAAATCAAATGAAGTATCAATGAATCACTAGTAATATGTAATACTCATATGTATTATTGCTTTCAAATTGTCATTTTGTAAAAAGAAAAACAGTCATGTAAATATTACATTGACAGAACTTCGGATTATAGCAAGACATGCAGATAATGCATTTGACATACTTAGTATACCTAAAGAAAACTAAGCAAAGTAAATGTAGTAAAAGCTGAGTCATAAAGGTATTATAAACATGAAATCTACAACTCTGCTTCTTATAGATTAAGTACTTAATTTAAGAAATAAGAAATTGAATTACCATTAGTTGTATATATCATTGCATCAGATATTCCTCTATGCATTTGCACAGACAAAAAGAAAGCAATCAGAAAAAATATTGAATTATTCCCTTGAAAAATTATAATTTTATTTATATAGAAAACGTTTTGGAATATGCAATAACTGCTAGAATTAATAAGGGAATTTAGTAAAGTTGTCAGTCAATAGAGATAGTTGCATTTCAGGACTAGAAAGGTTACTTAGATATGAAAAGTGCACTTTACTTCTCAAGAAGAAAGAAGATCAATTCCCATCCCTAAATCTCCTATAACTCCAGCTCCAGAGAGAACTCAACTTATTTTCATGATGATATTCATGCGCACACACACACACAGAACATACTCTCATATAAACAAATATACAAATGTCTAAACGTAACATAATTTTAGTCACATTTCAAATAGCAATAACAAAATTTAAAAATTATTTCCATATAGATATGTTGAAATTGAAAACCTGAGAATTAAAAACAATTATTTATATGCTTTGAGTTCATATTTATGAAGTTGTAAATAAAATATTTAGAGATGTATTAAACAAAACACAAACAAAGGCATTACAGGGGCACTTTAAATTATTAAGAGGAAGTATTTCAAAAGACTGAGCTAAAATGTAATAGGTAAATTAAAATGCTCAATATTTAGTCTGCCAATTTCATAATTTCTGACCACAAAACCAGGAATTCTCTGTTTTGGACAAATACAAATAAAATTACAATGATTAGACAAAAACTTAAGACCAACATTAGCTAAATAAATAAAACATAAATAAAATAATAAAAAGATTGATAAATATAATTATAATAATTATTATAGTTCTTTAATTACTATGAATCTGTTGTATTTTTGTATAATAATTAAAATAAATTAATGAGACAGAAAGGATAAAAAAGATAACAATCTATTTGTTAATATAAATTGTCAGATCATTCCATGGTGGATAGATAGTGCATAAAATAAAACTTTAAGATCTATCTAGGTAAAACTGTAAAACTAACTTAAAATACATTTTGCAATTAATTTTATATGTATGAACTATGAAGTTTCTAGAACTGTCCAAAATGTATCTTTTATATAAGTACTGTAATAAAAGTTCCCAAATTTTCCTTAAAAAGGAAGTCTACTGCATTAGCTTCATTATATTTAATAATCTTATGTAGACAACATTTAAAACAACAAAGTACTAGCCAAAAAAATTCAGAGACAATGCTTACTTTACCAATCTCAGCAGACTCACATGAAATTATAATGAACTCACAGAAATCAATTATTTAAAAAATAAAAACTCAAATAGGACAGACAACAACATCACACTAAACATCTCAGAAAAGAAGATGAAAGAATGGCTGTGAGGAAGTCCAAAGGTATACAACATCGTGGGTCATGAAGGAAATGAACCAAAGAAATATCCATTCCCATGTCCACCAGGATGATAAAGGAAAGATGCTGGCAGAGTTGAAAACTGTGGAAGAAAATTTAAAATTTCTGTTCATTTTGCAGTAGGATAAAAAGGGCAGTTAAGCCATTTGGAAACCATATATCAATTTTTGTTAGCGCAAAATTAAAATTATTATTTGATTTAGTATTTGTATTCTTAGATATTTATCATCAATGACATGATACCTCACCCTGGTAATATATACATATTTGATGTTCATGAAACTAACCCTATAGCCAAAAACAGAGACCTAATGCATGGACAATCAAAAGAAAATAGAAAAGCAGATTGAGTGAAAACATGTAACTCAATTGTTTCTAGAGGTTATGCTTATTATAAGCACATCCCTGAGCTCTGGGGGACTTGTCCCTTCCCAGTTCTGTAAGGGACTTTATATGAATCTCCTAGAATACACCTTGTATCCTAGTTCCTCTGGTGATGTGAATTATAGGCTGGTGATCATTTGATCTAGGTCTAAAATCCATATATGAGTGAGTACATACTGTGTTCCTCTTTTTGTGCCTGGGTTACCTCATTCAGGATGGTTTCTTCAAGTGTCATCCACTTGCCTGTGAATTTCAAGATACCATTATTTTTTTCTGCAGAGTAGTATTCCATTGTGTACATGTGCCACATCTTCATTAACTATTCTTCAATTGGTGGGGTGGGGGCAGCGAATGGAGAGAGAAGTAGGACAAAATGAGGGGGAGGAAAGGAAAACATGTGCGACCAGGAAGATTGAGCCTGGTTAGGAATAGAAGATAGGAAAGAGAGAGACACAGAGAGAGAGAGAGAAAGAGAGAACATAAAAGAGGGAGCAAATATTGGTTTGAAGATAAAATTGAACACAAAGAAAGGTCTAGAGAACTACAAGACTGCTCCCAACTAACAATTTGAGCTTCCATGGAAAGGCTACAATAAATGCCCTTCTCATAGAGTGAGACTGACAACTAACTTATCCATGGAGCCCTCAACTAATGCCTGTTGGAAACAGAAGCAAACACCCATACATAAACACTGAGTCGAAGTAGAACCCAGATGCAGATGGAGAGGACAAGACCAGGCAGCAGAAACACATACAGACAGCTTACCTGAACAAGGAGGAGCTAACAGGCCCCCTACTGATAGCTGGGAAGCCAGCATGGGAGTGACTCAGGCCCCCCTGAATATGGGTCTCAGCCAGAAGGACTGAGCAGTCTAAGGGACCTCAGACAGTGGAGCCAGGATGTATCCCTGGAGCATAAAAGGACTTTGCGAACATATCCCCCATGGAGGGATAACTGCCTTAATCTAGAGACAGGAGAGAAGCCCTAGTCCCTACTTCACATGACCTGTCAGATCTACATGACCCCAACTGGATGGCATTCCCCTACATATGGAATTGGGGTGGTTGGATGGGAGGGGATGTTGGTTAGAGTGCATGTGAGAGGGCAGAGAGGGTAAAAAGGAGGTAAGGAGGGAGGGAGGGAGGGAGGGAGGGAGAGGGAACTGGGATCAACATGTAAAATAATAAATTAAATTAAAAAAAAAATGCTTTGACTCCAAAATTTAAGTTGAAGGACAAGTTACTGGGGAAAAGGATTTCTATTTTTGTTTCCACAGAAAAAGAAAAGTTGTGGATTCCTTCCAGACTAATGTGGTTTGATCAAGCCAGACCGCCCTGAAACAGAGTCGCTGGTGATCCAACATTCAAAACAGCTGGACAAAGCAGACTTACAGACTACAGCCAGGATTTCTGAATCTTCTTTGAATCCCCCATGACAGAGCCCCTTACTATCAGGAAGTAGTTTGGAAAGAACAACGCCCAAATTCCCAAATATTGTCTATAAATGTTTGTTTTCATTTAATTGGACCTTGTTATATAAAATAAAATAAAATAAAATAAAATAATAAAAAAAATAGTGTGTGCTGTCATGGGCATCCTAAGAAGATACAGAAATCCTGGCTGTAGTCTGCAAGACTGCCTTGTTCAAGCTGTTTTGAATGTTGGATCACCAGCGACTCTATTTCAGGGGGTCTGGCTTGATCAAACCACATTAGTCTGGAAGGAATCCACAGCATTTTATTTCCTGTTGAAACAAAAATAGAAATCCTTTTCCCCAGTAACTTGTCCTTGAACTTAATTAAAATTTGGAGTCAAAGCATTTTTAAAATATATAAATTGAATTACTCCAGCAGTATTTCCTTTAACAGTTGTTGTTATTTTCTCAGCAGTCAAACAATGCAGAGACAACACACTAGCATACAGTAACTAGATTCTCTCTGAGAGCTTTTCATCTTTATGTGGCTTTATTATTACTGTTTATTTAACTTTTTTTTTTTTTCATTTTTTTGAGACAGGGTTTCTCTGTGTAACTTCTATCGTTCCTGGAATTCACTCTGCATACTAGGTTTATTTAAAATCACAGAGATCTGCTTGCCTCTGTCTCCCTTGTGCTGGGATTAAAGGCCTGTGCCACCACACCCAGTTCCTGTCTTTTTAAAACCATTTTTTTTTATTCTCTCCCAAGCCTATGTATTTTTTAAAACACACTGTAAACCTTTAGAGGTTTTTCTTAATATTAATCTGTCTTTACTGTAAATCTTTATCTTTTTCTGGCCACGAGTCTTTTATCTGGTAAACAACAACATTGCTGAAATGAAAGTCTTTGTTGTTTCTGCTGCGATTTATAAAAGATGGTGGCGGCTATTTTACCGCCAGCACTGAAAGCTGTGCTCACTGCCTTGGTCTGCATGCTGCTGGCTTGGAAATGTGGTCACTGCCATTGCCTGCTCTGATACGCACCAATAAATTGTTAGCAGTGCTTTTTTAAAGCCATGCAGTTTTTTGCCGCTTATGCTGAGTCAGGAATCTTTCCTTAAAGAGCCACGCGAATATCTGCTTGTCTCTCGCAAAGCAGAGTTCAACCAAGAAAAATGCTGTTATCTAGAAACCTTGCTTGTCTCTGTTCTTTTGTTTCTAAAACCCTTTTTTAAGCGTTTGTTAAATTTTAAGTGGAAGTTCTTATTAGCCACATGGGCGCCATTTGTAAGGTGTACATTTTTTCCACCTGCCGCCTTGTCTTGTCCCTCTGTCGCACCAGCCCCCAATAACACACAAGAGACTGTGTAGTTGATATAATTCTGTTGGCCAGTTACTAGTTTCTTATCAGCTAGCTCTGTCTTAATTATTAACCCATTTCTATGTAGTTCCACATGGTCTTACCAAGAGCGGAGGCATGGCAGGTCTGTTCTCTCCAGGCTCTCCATCCTGACTCCTCCTTCCTACTTCCTCTTTCCTCCTTGTCTCCCAGTCCCGCCTATCTCCTTTCCTATTGGCCAACAGTGCTTTATTCATTAACCAGTATGAGAAACATATACAGAATGGCATCTCCCATCAATCCCTCAGTGGGGTATGTGCTCCCAAAGTACACAATGGATACACCCTGGTTCCACTGTCAGAGGTCCCTTAGACTGCCCAGACTTTCTGAGAATCATGTTCAGGGGGTGTGAGTCGATCCAGTGCTGGACTCCCAGCTATCAGTCTGGGATCCCATTAGCTTGTCCTTGTTCAGGTGAGCTGGTTCTGTGTGTTTCTGTAGCCTGTTTTTCCTACCTCTCTGCATCTGGATTCCAGTTATGCTCAGTGCTTAGCTGTGGGTGTCTTCTTCTGTTTACATCAGCAACTAAATAAGGGCTCTATGATGGTGGATAAGTTAGACATCTATCTCATTATCAGGGATAGGCATTTATGGTAGCCTTTCTACTGTTGCTCAAATTGTTAGTTGGAGTCAGACTTGTAGGTCTCTGGATATTTCTCTAGACTCAATTTTCTCTTCAAACCTATAATGGCTCCCTTTTAATGGTCTCTCTCTCTCTCTCTCTCTCTCTCTCTCTCTCTCTCTCTCTCTCTCTAGTCTCATCTATTCCTTATCTGACTCAATCTTCCTAGTCCTAAGTGCTTTCCTGTCTTTCCCTTCTCTTTCTCCTAGGACCCTCTCTACTCACTGTCCTCCGCCACTCCCAATATACTCAGGATATCTTTTCCCATTCCCTTTGTGAGGGACCTTGTATGGATCTCTTAAATTCCTCCTTGTATTGTAGTTTCTCTGGCGGTATGAATTATAGGCTGGTGATCCTTTGCTCTAGGTCTATCATCCATATATGAGTGAGTACATACCATGGTCCTCTTTTTTGTGACTGGGTTACCTCATTCAGGATAATTTCTTCAATTTCCATTCACTGGCTTGCGAATTTCAAGATTTCATGTTTTTTTTTTTTTTTTTTTTTTTTTTTTTTGGTTTTGTTGTTGTTGTTGTTGTTGTTTTTGTTTTTGTTTTTTTCCCGCAGAGTAGTATTCCATTGTGTAAATTTGCCTCATGTTCTCTATCCATTCTTCAGTTCAGGGGCATCTAGGTTGCTTCCAGGTTCTCCCTATTACAAATGATCCTGTTACAAACATGGTTAAACAAATGTAGTTGTTGTATGGAAGTAAGATGTGGATCCTTTGAGTATATGGCAAAGAGTGGAATTGTGGGGTGCTGTGTTAGACTGATGCCTATTTTCCTAAGGAACCTCCATACTGAACTCCAAAATGGCTGTAAAAGTTTTCTCTCCCACCAGCAGTGGAGGAGTGTTTCCATTTTTCCACATCCTATCCAGCAAAAGTTGTCATTGGTGTGTCTAATTTTAGCCATCCTGGCAAGAGTAAGATGGTATCTCAAAGTTGTTTTAATATGCTTTTCCTTGGTAGCTAAGGATATTGAGCACTTTAAGTGTCTTTCAGCCTTTATGATTTCCTCTACTGACAATTCTCTCTTCAGTTCTGTATCCCATTTTTGATAGGGTTATTTAATGTTTTGGTAACTAGTTTCATGAGTTCTTAGTATATTTAGGAGATCATCCCTCTGTCAGATGGAGGGTTGGTGAAGATCTTTTCCTAGTCTGTGGGCTGCCTGTTGGTTTTGTCATCTGTGTCCTTTGCCTTACAGAAGCTTCTCAGTTTGAAGAGGTCCCATTTATTAATTATTGATCTCAGTGTCTGTGATATTGGACTTATGTTCAGGAAGTAGTCTCCGTACCAATTTGTTCAAGAGTACCTCATACTTATTCTTCTAAGAGGTTCATTGTGGATTGATTTATGTTGAGGTTTTTTTGATCCATTTGGACTTGAGTTTCATGCATGGCAATAGACATGGGCTATCTGCAGTCTTCTATACATACACCATCATCTAGTTGTGCCATCACCATATATTGAAGATGCTTTTCTCCTCTCATTGTAAACTTTTTAGCTGTTTTGTCAAATATCAGGTGTGTGGGATAATATCAGGATTTTCATTTCAATTCCATTGTTCTACTTGTCTATTTTTGTGCCAATACCAGGGTGTTTTCAGAAACATAGCTCTATAGTACACTTTAAAGTCAGTGATGGTGATGTATCCTAATGTTCCTTTATTTTACAGGGATGTTTTGGTTATCCTGGGTCTTTTGTTTTTCTATATAAAGTTAATTATTATCCTTTCAGATCAGTGAAGAATTATGATAGGATTTTCCGTCACAGATCCTCCTGTTCTTCTCTTCCTCATACTCTGAATTCTCCTACTCTCTTTCCCTTCTTTTTGTCCATAGAGTTCAATTCTTACTGTGTATATACTCTGTGATATATAGTCTTCCACTATAGCATGGTTGAGTTACCAGAGGACACACTCTTAAGAAACTAATTATCCTTTTCCCTGCAACTTCCTTTGCACAAAACTCCTTAGAAGGATAAGAATTTGTGTTCAGTTCCCTTTTCAATGCTGGGAGTTATTCTGGCTTGAACTATTTTTCCTTTTATGTTTCATGCTTCTCTAATATCTCATCCATAAAGATTCCATATATTCCTGCCTTTTGTCTCACATCTTTTCATTCTAGCTTCCTCACATGTGGGGGGAAATGCAATAGGTGTCTTTGTGAGATTCAATTCATTTAAAATGGTACCCTATAGATCTTTGAATTTTACTGAAAGCAACATGTTTCCATGAATCTAATTTCTACCTTATGAAGACAGTCACACTGTAAAGGTGAATATGCCTCATTATAGAAGAGCCTGGCACTATGTAATGCTGAGTGTCTCTTTTGACTATATTTGAATTATAATTCAGGTGTGAAGAATAAACCATTCAACTTTGTTCCTGTTAGTCAGGTTTTCTGTGGCTTGAGTGACAAAATTAAGTTGAGTCATTACAGACAAGTGGTACAAAGTGAGAAATTATACCTGAGGTGAGAAATCAGAATCAGGGATGTGAGAAAGATTTTTTTCCGAATTACATCAATAACCTGGTTAAGGACATATAGCATAATTATTGTTAGCTGGTGTATACTGGTAAAGCTTTCATTTTTACATATATTATATTAACTTGATGTGGGATAATTGATATAAAAGAGTCATACATATTTAATGTGCTTAAGTTGATACTTGTATATATGTTAATAAAGCATACTGTACTCACAGTAGAAGAAATAGACATGATACTTCCTGTAAGGAGTAAGGTTTTTCTGCCTGCCTCCTGGTCTTGTCCCGCCGCCACACCAGCCCCAAATAATACACAGAGACTCTGTATTTGATACAATGCTGTTGGCCCGGTTACTTATTTCTTATCCGCTAGTTCTATCTTAAATATTAACCCATTTCTATGTATTTCCACGTGGTCTTACCAGCGAGAGGCGGCTGGCGGTTCTAGTCTCTCCAGACTCTCCATGTTGACTCCTCCTTACTACTTCCTATTTCCTCCTTGTCTCTTAGTCCCGCCTATCTCCTTTCCTATTGGCCAACAGTGCTTTATTCATTAACCAGTATGAGAAACATTTACAGAATGGCATCTCCCATCAACTTCCCAAATGTCCTTTGAGCTATATCATGGCATTTTAAATATACTTATTAGAGACTGTGTCTGTCTGTGTGTGTGTGTGTGTGTGTGTGTGCATTCATGTGTGTGAGAAAGTATGTGTGTATGTAATAAGAACACAATACAAGATATATCCTCTTAAACTTAGACATTCAAAACATTATTAATTATAGATCCTGGATTGTACTGGAGGTTTCTGGAACTTCACACAGCAGAACTGAAACATTTTGTTTATTTCCTTCCACACTGCTCATAGGGAAGCATAGAGGAAATCTATAGCGCTGAGTAAGACAGAAACTTATATAAAATATTGTCAAGCTGGGGGAAATATTCCATCTGCCTCTTCCAAATGCCTGGTGCAATGACAGAGGTAAATGGAATCCTCAGAGACGCTTAAGGAGCATAACCAGCTAGTAAGTAATAAATCATATCAACTATAGCTTTCCCTCACAGGTTACTTAATGATACAAAGGTCTTATTGCAAAAATGTAACCTGTGTGAAATGACACAAGCTGGTGAGCAGATTATAAACTGTATGAGGTGCTAAGAATCATTTGACTTTTGTAAGGCACTTTAAATGCAAGACTACATCGGGAAAGACAGGACAACATTGAGTGCTTGTCACTGTATTTGAGATATCTGATGTAGATAATGATATTATTTAGGGTTATGTGTTAAATTCATCTCTATGGTGAAATAATAAGATGAAGGTAAACAATTTGATCATAGTGTTTAGTAGTAAAACATTGGGAAGTCTTTAATTTTATGTGTGGCCAGTTGAATGATGAAATGAGTATATATATATATATATATATATATATATATATATATATATATAGAGAGAGAGAGAGAGAGAGAGCATTCCTTGACTTGACATGTGATATGCTACATCACATCATCACTCTGACAATAAGGAGGCTATCATAATTCATTCTACATACAAATCCATTTCCTTATCCCTCCCCTTCTCCTGCCTCCCATATCCCATCCTTCCCCCTCATCCAGTCCTCAGAGGCAGTAAGGCCTTCTTTGGGTGGGTCAAGAAAGTTTGACATACCAACTTGAGGCAGGACCAAGCCTCTCCCTGCTGTAGCAAATCTGTGCAAGTTATCTCACCATAGTGAGTGGGATCCTAAAATGCCAGGTCATGTTTCTGGGATAGGTCCTGGTGATACTTCTGCTCCCCTCTCAACAGATCCAGTCACATAACTGTTAGCTACATTCAGAGGGTCTAGTTCAGTCCCATGCATATGCCCCAGCTGTTAGTTCAAGTCTATGAGCTCCCTTTACCTTGAGTCAAGTGTCACTGTGGTTTTCCCTACGGTGGTCTTGACCCTCCCTTGTTCATATAATCCCTCTTCCCATTCCTCACCTGAATTCCAGGATCTCAACCCAGGACATGGCTGTGGGCTTATTGAGCTTCATTTAAATCATCTAGTGCAATTTAGAAATTCTCATTCTTAAATTCCACCATAATAATAAGCAGTATCATTAGTGGGTTCTTTGTACATGATGTGAATGATTTAAACCCTGAAAAAGTTACTATGGCCCTATTTACTCAGTTACTATGGCCCTATGTACTGTTGATAGTACAATATTTTGCATGTAAGTCTGGGGAAATTGATAAATAAATGACAGAAATTTTAAAGGGCAAAATCATTGATGAGGACACTTACATCGTTTCAAAATATGCATTACATGATATGTGCTTTGTGGGTTAGTAAATTATTTTGACTTTGGAGTTAATATATCTTGATACTGTTTCAACATTTTAAAACTTTGCTGACTTTGAGACAGGTTGACTTATACATAATTTACCACACTTTTTTTTCAGAGAATTTTTCAAGTCTTTTGAGACATGTGCAAAGTTTCTTAAGTGTTTCCAGTCAAGGTGTATTTCATTAACATAATTCTAATTAGTTCTCTTGTGTACTTTTACAGAAAATTCATAATTCTAGTTTCCAATATGTGGTACTCAGTTATCATTCTATTTCTATTAAAATCGTTGTTTATTTTCCTATGTGATGTTTTAAAAGGCATCTTCGGCTTTTGAAGCTGATTTTGACTTATGATGATTGAGTCCATAGACAAAGAACGTTTTCACAAAGGTACCATACTCAGTTGTTATTACTATAGCAAATTATATAATACTAGGTGATTCATAAACAATGAAAGAATTCAGTTTGGAGTTTAGGAAGTTTAAGATGAAATCATCCATATACTCAGTGTCTGATGAATCTTCGTTAAGTGATCGCCTTTGTTGAGTCTTCATGATACAGAAAGGACAATGCAAATACTTCAGTTTCTTCTTAAAAGTGTTTTCAGAACATTTTGTTCCACAATCCCCTAGTGATATGTTTAGGCTTCTTTTAATTAATTAATTAGAGACAGGATCTCATTATATATCCTTGGTTGGATTGAAATCCACTGGGAAGACCAGTTTGGTCTGGAACGCAATGAGATTCACCCTCTTTTGCTTTTGTAGTGTTTCTATTAAAGTGGAATACTAGAACACTTAGCCAGGACAAGTTTAACTCAGTAATTGCAGAGAGACATATTTAGATAAAAATAAGAAGATAGGATCTAAGATGCAAACAGAGAGTAAACTGGAGGAAATATTTTTTCTTATATAACTATTAGTGTTTATTCTCATTTCTAATGCATTGTATATTGGAACATGGAAGACATGAATGCTGCAAGAGTTCACAAGGTATTAATAGTCTCAGAATATAAGCTTCTGAAAGTCAGCTAAGATAAAGTGTGGAGAGAATTTTAAAAGAAAGAACCATAGGCACATGAAAGAGATATTAGGAGGTTGAACATAAATCACTTTGAGTTTCAAGCCACTTTAATTCTGCTTGAAATAGTGTGTCCTGATGAAGAGTCAGTTACACCTGGCCAATGCCTGTTTATTCAAGGAATTTTATGCCACTATCCATATGCATCATTTTCTCAGAGACTCACTATGCAGGGCTATAAAGTTTCTTTAGTATTGTGTTGGCTTCTGCCAGCTCTGAAATTCCATCTTCTTGTCTAAAGTGCAAAGAATTCTTGAGTATCATGGAAGAGCATTAAAGGTAGCCTCTCCACTATTGCTTAGATTGTTAGTTGGGTTTATCCTTTTAAATCTCTTGGCATTTCCCTAGTGTCAGATTTCTCCTTAAATCTATAATGGCTCCCTCTATAATGACTTCTCCTTTCTCCTTCTCCTTTATTCTTTCCCTGTCTCAATCTTCCTTCCTATTCCCTCATTCCTACCTCTCCCCTCCTCTTCTCTCCTTCTCCTTTCCACAGAGTGGAATACTTTCTCAGCTTACACACTGTGCATGGTCTAGGCCCTGACCCAAATAATATGACAGACTTTGAAGATTCCCCATGAAAGGCTTCACCCTCCCTAGTGAGCAGAAAGGGGATGGTGTGGGGTTCGGTGGGGAGGATAGGGTATAGGGGAGGATGGGAGGGTAAGGGAACTGGGATTGACATGTAAAACTATTTTGTTTAAAATTAAAATTTAAAAAAAAGGAAAACAAAAAAAATTCTTGACTATTTACTGCAAATATTTATTACATTGCTTCTGGAAGGTGAAGGAAGGCAGAATACTTTATTCTAAGGAACTCCTTTGTTCAAAGGGATGCAAAACTTACTTAATACAGAGGTATAAAATGTTTGATTATATATTCACAACAAGTTCACTGCTGTTGTCATTCAAATGGGTTTGAAAATAAGTAAGAATGACAAAATCACATGTAGGTGGGATTGACTTGGAGATATAACACCAATATGCTATATAATGTTAAATTCATAAAAGTAATTCCTAGTAAGCGATTTTGACACATCACATAATGTAGATTCAAGACAGTCTATATCTACACAACCACAAACTAAACTATTTTTATTCCTTAATCCCCTTATGTTTGATTGTTCCATTCTAAAGAATAAGTCATTATTAAAAGTTATTGCCTGGAAGCATACCAACATCTGTGATAATTGGTTTTGGATCTATATTCTGTGAGCTATTACATGTAGAAGCTATAAGACTGTGACAATTACCCTTCTTTAAGTTCTGTTCATCTTTGGATACATTCAAATTTAGAAACATGAGGCATTGACATGGAAGTAAATCACATTTGGTGTTCCAAAAAGACATTCATATTTATAAAATATCTGATTATTTGCAAGGACCCTTAAAAGGACAAATTTTATGTAGGCCTTAAGAATTGGAGATTTGAAACCATACTATTTGTGAAAGCAGGGAAGGAAAATACATCGTATATTTATATATATGTGAAACTATAGCTTCATTATGCTAAGAAAATCAATTTTGGATTTTATCTGTTTGGAGAAAATTTTTTTAAAAGACTAAAATTTCTATGAAATATGTGATATTAAAAATATATATGCACAAATAAAGCATATCAATTCACTGGAATTTTATCACTAGATTAATTTTCTGAATTAATGTTTAGAATTTCATACTGTTTGCATCATTTCACAAACTTTGTAGGCATTATCATGGAAAACTTGGCAGAAGATAAAAAAATAAACAAATAAACAGCTAGCTGATTTTTAGTCTTGGTAAAATGTTGAATTGTCAGTTAATAAGATCAATGTGTTTTACTTACATATTTTAGAAATTCAGAATATCACAATATTCAACATATCCTGTCCCTGGAGAATATAGAGTAGTGGAATAATCAGTGTATGGAAATATTTATTATAGATATAAGACCTACCTACAGAGTTTCTATACCTCTAAACAAGATTATCCACAGTCTTGCTCATCATTGAAATAATTCAGAGTTTCAACAATGTAAGTACAAGACAATAAAATTATCTTTTCTCTACCTGTGATACTCATGATGAAAGATATGATTTAGTAAATATATACTTCTTCTCTCAGAAAATTTATTCTAATGTAATAAAAGAAGGAGAAGGAGAAGGAGAAGAAGAAGAAGAAGAAGAAGAAGAAGAAGAAGAAGAAGAAGAAGAAGTAGTAGAAGAAGAAGAAGAAGAAGAAGAAATGATTGACATACTAAACTCTAACCTGATATTCTCATTTCACTTCTCAGATTCCATGGAATACATGAAGAAAAAAAAAAAAAAAAACTAAACAAACAACCAGGTTATTTTTTTTTCAGGGGAAATATTTTCTCATTGTTCTCCCTTTGACAAATTTCATCAGGTGCTTGATTATGAATTGAATTTATCTGAAAACACATAGTTACAAACACAAATGTGGTGGTAATTCCACCTAAATATAATGGGAGTGACTTGAATAAAATACACTTTGGTTATGCTCCATGTTTGTATTTCCAATATTGGGGAGGCAGATAGTATTTATTTAACTTCTTAGAGATCCAAACAATGATTGGTCTGCTTCATTTTATTACATAGATTTCATAGCCATCTTCATAGAAACAATCATATAAAAATGTAGATAAATAAAATAAAATTAGAAAATAAATACATCACATTTTAAAATGTTACCTAAATAAACCAATATTAAACCAATGATAGATAACTCTATTATTATTATTATTATTATTATTATTATTATTATTATTATTACTATTATTACTTGCAATAGTGAGTTGGAACGCATAGCCCTGTGCATGTTAGGCTGTGCTAATTCACTGAATTACATTTTCAGCCTTAAGACATATAATTTGAAACTTAATTTAAAGTTAGTTTGTTCTGAGATAGTAAACAAAACCATATGTTTTCTTTTTCAATTCTAGTAAATGTTTAAAGCAGGAAGCAAAGAAAAATTATTAGCCCAGATTTCAAAATGAAGAAGTAATGTTCATCAGTCCCAGAAAGGACAATTGATGAAAAGTTTGCATGGACTGAAGGAAAGTATTTAGAAAGATGAATGGTATACTTGAGGATAAACAATGAAGAAAGTGTAATTGGAAAGACTATAAAATGTCAACATAATGAATCTTTCTGACATTAGATGCTCTGTGAGCATTATTTTTTTTTCTTTTACTAATGTGAGTTTTTAATTCTAGAAAAGGCCAACAATGAACAAGGGAAGAGGCACAATGGGAAAATAACAACACAGAGGAATAAACAGATGAGTAACAAAATGATCAGCTTTAGGGTCAAACAAATAAGCCAATTAAATTTATTAAATAGCTTATAAACTCATCAATGTAGATAAACACTTAAGGCTGAGCATGAAATCACTCGATGAGACTCAGCCATTAAATTAAAGCCTGTCTGATTATATATATATATATATATATATGTATATATATATATATATATATGAAATTTTCAAAGCACAAGGGGATGCAAATAAAAAGGTTTTCTAGCCAAAAAGATGAAGATTAAAGGAAAGTAAGTACCTAAAAATTGACAATAATTACTGTCATTCTTCGTAACAAATAGAGGCAAAAATAATGCGGGAATATGAAAAGTAAATTATTCTAGTTTGTGAATAAAATGGGACTACCTGAAGAGGATGGAAGAGGGCCAAAGGTCCCTTGGAAGTGAAGTTGCAGATGTGAGTGTTGGGAATTGAACTCAGGATTCATATGCTCTTAACCACTGAGCAAACTCTGTATCCCAACAAAGTTAAATATATAACAAACAGACATCTAAAAACTAATAATAAGATAAAACAAACAAACTTGAATAAGAAAAGATAATCAAAGAAACCAAAGAAAAAGCACAAAAAACACAGGCACACATGTTCAAACATGGACAGGGATCTCAGAAAGACACAACTGGAAATCGTAAAACATGGGGATGGGAATCAGACCAAGTTTTTAAAAGGATATTGCATTTCATTTGCTACAGAAAATATGATGCTGAATTTTTTAGGCATAGGAATTTGCAGAAAGCACTTATAAATTTCCATGACACCTATATTTATTTTACTCGAGCTCCATCTATCTTAATAAGCTATGTATGGCTGAGTGTTTAAAAGTAGTTTGATATATGACTATTCTTACCCATTAGTTGAATTCACATTTATTCATTTGGTTTCTTGAGCAACTATATTCCAAAAGAATTTCTCCTTTTTATTTTGCTTCTTTCATTATATTTTTTCTCTTACACTGAAAACAAATTTTTCAGTTTCTTCTGATCACTGTTTACTCTCCCTCTTCTCCTCCCAGAACCTCCACAGCTTCCCACCCATCCAACTCCTTTTGTCTCTCTCTTGAAAATGAACAAACCTAGGACTGCTATCTCCAGCAGGCCTTCCCACAAATAAAAAGTTAGTGCAATACAATGGAGTTCCCACTAGTACACAAAGCATTCTTAAGGCCAGGCTCCCTGTCTAGCAGTAGATGGCCAACAAAAAGTGAACTCAATGGCACTTTGGATTCTTCCTTATATCGTGATGGTTTGTCATGTTTTTTGTTGTCATTGTTGTTACTGCTGTTGCTGTTTAAGCCTCACATGTCCTTTTAGTATACTTTTTAGTTTTGTGTCTTTGTTGGATATCTGTGTGTGCAAATATGTATGTCTCTGCCTTCTTTATGTGTTTGTTGATTTTCTTTGTTTCCTTTTCTTGTTTGTTTTTCTCTATTCTGGCTTCTTTTATTTTATTTTATTTTATATTATTATTTTAGAAGCTTGTTTTAATTCTAATGAGAGAAAGGGAACAGAATTTAGTGGGCAGGAAACTGGTGAAGATCTGGAAGGAGATTGTGAGTATAATCAGAATAAATTTCTGGAAAAAAAAAAGAGCTATTTTCAATAAAAATACCAATAACAAAGCAAACAAATAGAGAAAAAGCCAAAAACCAAACTAAAAGAAAAGGCATGAGAGACAATTACACACAGAAAGACACACACACATGCATACACACGTAATAACCATAATACCACAAAACTGGAATTGTAATAGATAAACAAGTTATAAAGTTAAAACATAACCAAAATATTCTGAGACAAAACATCTTGAAAAAAAATCATAGAGGTTGTTTTGTGTTTGCCATCTACTGCTAGGTATATGGAATCCATTAAGTATGGTTTGTATACTCCTATGACACTTTGTTGGAGAAAAGTCAATTTTTCCTTTGCAAACAGTTGTCAGTTGGAGATAGCTTCTAGATTTATATTTTATTGTGTTCATATATTTTGCTTGATACTTTCCTTTCTCCTTTATGGTTGGAAGTATTTTTTTTCTTCCCTTCCTTTGTTCCTTTTCTAATAATTTTGGGTGGTTGGTGAATAAAGTTTGCATAATGCAAGCTCCATATCTAGAGCCTTGCATGAAAAACTGAGTACATCAATTTTCACATTTGTATTTATAATTTTCATTATGGTTTTAATGTTTAGGCTTAGTTCATTAAAAGAAAATCATACCATTTACTTTTTTTGCTCAGCAATATTTGTCAAGCAAATACTTTTCCTGTGCATTTGCTTTGCTTTACCTTCTTATAGATGGGGTATATTTTTTTAATCATTCTTTCAAATAAGATATATAGGTGGTAAATTATTACTTTATTTGAATATCTGCAAACACATTGATTACATGATGTGTGCTTAATATCTTGATTAAATATGAGAGTCTAGATAAACAGTTTTCACTTTAATGAAATTACAAACCCATCTTCCACTTAATCCATCTGCCTGAGATGCTAATTATGCTACTAGGAAAACTTTCATACACTTTAAAAATCATTCTTAAGAAAGTCATTCTTATATATCTGGCAGAATCATAAAAGTCCTGTGCATGTTTGAGGTAAATATATATATATATATATATATATATATATATATATATATATATAATATTTTTGATGTACTGATTTATTCATACTTTCACCACATTACCCATGAGTTGCTTGTCATTGTTAAATGTGATTTAGAAACATGTGCGACCAGGAAGATTTAGCCTAGTTAGGAATAGAAGACAGGAAAGAGAGAGTGAGAGAGAGAGAGAGAGAGAGAGATAGAGAGAGAGAGAACATAAAATAGGGAGCCAATATTGGTTTGAAGATAATATTGAACACAAAGAAAGGTCTAGAGAACTACAAGACTGCTGCCAACTAACAATTTGAGCTTCCATGGAAAGGCTACAATAAATGCCCTTCCCAGAGAGTGAGATCGACAACTAACTTATCCATGGAGCCCTCAACTAATGCCTGTTGGAAACAGAAGCAAACACCCATACATAAACACTGAGTCGAAGTAGAAACCAGATGAAGATGGAGAGGACAAGACCAGGCAGCAGAAACACATACAGACAGCTTACCTGAACAAGGAGGAGCTAACAGGCCCCCAAACTGATAGCTGGGAAGCCAGCATAGCACTGACTCAGGCCCCCCTGAATATGGGTCTCAGCCAGAAGGACTGAGCAGTCTAAGGAACCTCAGACAGTGGAGCCAGGATGTATCCCTGGAGCACAAAAAGACTTTGAGAACACATCCCCCATGGAGGAATAATTGCCTTAATCTAGAGACAGGAGAGAAGCCCTAGTCCCTACTTCACATGACCTGTCAGACCTACATGACCCTTCTGGATGACATTCCCCTATATATGGAATTGGGGTGGGGGGATGGGAGGGTGGTTAGTGTGCATGTGAGAGGGCAGAGAGGGTAAAAGGGAGGGAAGGAGGGAGTGAGGAAGTGAGGGAGTGAGGGAGGTTGGGAGGGAGGGAGGGAGGGAGAGGGAACTGGGATCGACATATAAAATAATAAATTAAATTAAAAACAATGTTTTGACTCCAAAATTTAAGTTGAAGGACAAGTTACTGGGGAAAAAGATTTCTACTTTTGTTTCCACAGAAAATGAAAAGATGTGGATTCCATCCAGACTAATGTGGTTTGATCAAGCCAGACCACCTGAAACAGAGTACCAGGTGATCCTACATTCAAAACAGCTGGACAAAGCATCCTGAAAGACTACAGCCAGGATTTCTGAATCCTCTTTGAATCCCCCATTACAGCGCCCCTTACCAGCAGGAAGTAGTTTGGAAAGAACAACGCCCAAATTCCCAAATATTGTCCATAAATGTTTGTTTTCATTTTAATGGACTTGGATATATATATATATATATATATATATATATATATATATATATATATGAAGAAGAAGAAGAAGAAGAAGAAGAAGAAGAAGAGGAAGGAAGAGTATTTAAAGAATGAACTCTAGGGTATGTAACAAGTGCTCTGCATTTACCTGTCCACTAGCTTACCTTGCTCATCTAGGGAACACATAGTAATTCTGCAGTCTGTAAAAGCTTACCAATAACCCTGGTCTAATGAACTGGCAGTTTCATCAAAATGGATAGCACTTTTTCTAGTGTTGTGGAATATTCCTTTACACTGTGTGAAGATGTGTCATTGTGATTGGTTTATTAGAAAACTAAGTGTCCAATAGGTAGGCAGGAGGTATAGCAGGGACTTCTGGAAAAGAAAGCTCTGGGAAGAAAAAAGGTGGAGAGAAAGCAAGATGCCAAGTACAAAGTAAAGGTAACTGAGTCATACAAAAGGATGAAAAAAAAAAAAAGAAAGAAAGAAAAGAAAAGAAAAAATATCAGTTTATCCCTAGTGTATAAATGGGCTTTTTGGAGCCAGTTCCCTATGGAAGGACACGCTCTCAGCAGAGATATGTAGGAGTGGGTCTCTGTCCTGCCCCAAATCATGTGACAGACTTTGATGATTCCCTCATGGGAAGCCTCATCCTTTCTGAAGAGTGAATGGGAGTGGGTTAGAGTGATAGTAGTGGAAATGGGAGGACAAGAGAGAGAGGGAAGCAGTGATCACAGAATACTTTCTACAAGATGTGTTTGGGGACAGGGAACATTGTACCAATCTTTGTTTGGAAGACATTAATGTGGTTATATTATTTTATCTCACATAGAGTGGCTTCTTCGTGACATGTGAAAGCTGATGTTTTGTAACATGTGTAAAATAGGACTAGATCTTTATTTTGGGAGGGGGCAGTGAGTGGAGAGGGTGGTGTTTTGGAAAGTCAATACAAATGTATATCTTTAAAAAGTTATTTCTAACTGGGCAGTGTGGCGTACCCCTCTGATGGGAGATGTCATTACATATATTTGTTTCTCATACTGGTTAATGAATAAAGCACTGTTGGCCAATAGGAAAGGAAGATAGGAGGGACTAGGAGACAAGGAGGAAAGAGGAAGTAGTAAGGAGGGTCAAGATGGAGAGTCTGGAGAGAACAGAACTGCCATTCCTCTGCTCTTGGTAAGACCACGTGGAAATACATAGAAATGGGTTAATATTTAAGACAGAGCTAGCCAATAAGAAACAAGTAACCGGGCCAACAGAATTATATCTAATACAGAGTCTCAGTGTATTATTTGGGGCTGGCGTGGTGGCGGGACCAGAACAGCCGGCGGGAGAAAAAAACCTTACTCCTTACAAATGGCGCCCATGTGGCTAATAAGAACTTCCACTTAGAATTTAACACAAGCTTTAAAAAGGGTTTTAGAAACAAAAGAACAGAGATAAGCAAGGTTTCTTGGTAGCAGCATTTTTTCTCGGTTGAACTCTGCTTTGCAAGAGACAAGCAGATATTCGCGCGGCTCCTTTATGAAAAGTTTCCTGACTCAGCATAAGCAGCAAAAAACCACAAGGCTTTAAAACAGCACTGCTAACAATTTATTGGTGTGTATCAGAGCTGGCAATGACAGTGACCACATCTCCAAGCCGGCAGCATGTAGTCCAAGGCAGTGAGAACAGTTCTCAGTGCTGGTGGTAAAATAGCCACTGCCATCTTTGATAAACGCAGCAGAAACAACAAAGACTTTCATTTTAACAAAGTTGTTTAACAGATAAATAAAGACTCATGGCCAGAAAAAGATAAAGATTTACAGTAAAGACAGATTCATATGAAGAAAAACCTCTAAAGGTTTACAGTGTGTTTTAAAAAATATGTAGGCTTGAAAAAAAACAAACAAACATGGTTTTAAAAAGACACAGAACAGCTGGGTGTTGCAGCACACGCCTTTAATCCCAGCACAAGGGAGACAGAGGCAAGCAGGTCTCTTGTGACTTCAAAGTAAACCTGGAATGCGGAGAGAATTCCAGTACTGATAAGAATTACACAGAGAAACCCTGTCTCAAAAAATAAAAACTAAAAACTAAAAGAAACAGAGTAATAATAAAGCCACGTAAAAATGAAAAGCTCAGAGAGAATCTGTGTACTGTATAGCATTATATTGTCTTTATATTGTTTGACAGATGAGGAAACAACTGTAAAAGGAAATACTGCTGGAGTAATTCAATTTATATATTTTAAAAATGCTTTGACTTCAAAATTTAAATCTAAGGACAAGTTACTGGGGAAAATGATTTCTATTTTTGTTTCCACAGAAAATAAAAAGCTGTGGATTCCTTCCAGACTAATGTGGTTTGATCAAGCCAGACCCCCTGAAACAGAGTTGCTGTTGATCCAACGTTCAAAATAGCTTAAACAAGGCAGTCTTGCAGACTACAGCCAATTTCCCCCATAACAGCACCCCTACCAGCAGGTTGCAGTTTGGAAAGAACGACGCCCAAACTCCCAAATATTGTTTACAAATGTTTGTTTTCGTTTAAATGTGGTTGGTTATAAATGGTTAATGACCACAACCAATCTCATTTTAAAGGTAAAAAGGGAATTATGGTATAGATATGAATACTTTGTTTTGGAATGGATTTTCATTTATTGATATAAATTCAAGGTCAATTTTGTAATTAAGTATATTTCTCCTCTTATTTAGGTATTGTGTTTATATAGCTCATTTACAAATGTAATGTATAATTCAATACAGATTATAAATAGTACCTATGATAGTCACATATTATAGTTAAGTTAGTTAGGATTTCTAGATATATAGAGATGTATTTGAGATGGATAGGAATTCTTCAAACCTTTCAAAGACCTACAGAATATGGCATTTAAAATGGTTAGAGTTTTTCTTGACAATGAGACATAATTGTTCCTGACAACATCACCTGCATCAGAAAGGAAGATGAACATTGAAGAAACTCGTTATAGAGTTTGCTTCCAATATGGCAAGACTAGCCATTTGGACAAGATACTGCTCTTGTCTGGACTGTCTGACTTTATGCTGAATAAACTGGACATGCCACAGAAAAGTGACTGCTGATTCAAGATGGACATTGCTACAGCATTCCTGCTTCATGGAAGAGTCTGCCAGACAGTCTGCAGGACACAGAGAAAAATGACTGACAAACTGCCAGTACAAGAAGATAATTTAAAGTTTCCTGCTTTGCTGAAGAGTCTGCCAGACACACTATGGCCTATGGGCTGAAGATGGAAGATTATAAAAGAACTTCAGGTGACTGACAAAGGCAAGATGTCTCTGTCATTTCTAGAGTTTATATACTATCCTTCTGTGGTCTTTGAAGGAGTTGAAGACAGATAGTTATGGTTATAGTTTTCCTTAGTTAAGCTTAAAGATAAGTTACATATAGGACTTTAGACTGAAAAATATAGGATGGATGATAGAATAGTTTCTTTTAATCTTGCTAAATGTTAATGGATTAAATATTGTTAACTGTGATTCTTATTTGATAACTGTTGTATTATATATTCTTCTATGTTAAGGTTATAACCCTTCTTTTTATTTAGACAGAAAAGAGGAAATGATGAGAGATGTCATTATGTATATTTGTTCCTCATACTGGTTAATGAATAAAGCACTGTTGGCCAGTAGGAAAGGAAGATAGGAGGGACTAGGAGACAAGGTGGAAAGAGGAAGTAGTAAGGAGGGTCAAGATGGAGAGTCTGGAGAGAACAGAACTGCCATTCCTCTGCTCTTGGTAAGACCACGTGGAAATACATAGAAATGGGTTAATATTTAAGACAGAGCTAGCCGATAAGAAACAAGTAACCGGGCCAACAGAATTATATCTAATACAGAGTCTCAGTGTATTATTTGGGGCTGGCGTGGCGGCAGGACCAGACCAGGAAGCAGAAGAAAAAAACGTACTCGTTACACCCCTCAGCACTTGGGAGGCAGAGGCAAGTAGATAGAGCTAGTGAGTTCAGGGCCAGAATGGTCTACAAAACTACAAAGAGAAACCCTATCTTGAAAAATTAAAAGAAAAAAAAAAGAAAAATAAATAAAAAAAATTTCTTACTGAAATATGTTTGGCTCAGAATTAGAAGACTGGATTGTGTGCATAGAGTGATAAACTAAGTAAGCAATATCTAGCATAAAATGTAATTGTTTTATGTTGGAAAGTAGATAATTAGACTAGAGAGTGTGTTTAGTATTTCAGTGCACTAATGCTCTTCCTGAAGTCCAGAGCTGAATTTCAAACACCCAAAGATAAATCATATTTAACTCAATCCCACAGGATCCCACACATTTTTTCCCTCAATGGGCTCTATATGGGTTCACATTTGGTACACAAACATACATATAGGCAAAATACCAATAGTACACAATTTTCAAGTAAAATATTTAGTTATATAGTAAATATCTAAAGTCTTCTTATGTCAGGTATTATCTCAGATATTGTTTTGTACCTAAAGTTTTTAATTAAATGTTTTTCTAGTTTTATGCACTATAGAAATTATACCAAATAAAAAACTTATTTTGTGTACTTTTTCAGGATTGATTTTGAAATGACAGAAAATAGAGGCTTTAATTATCCTATGAAGCATTATAGATGCTTTAATTTTTAATTACCAAAAGCAGGCTTATATTATAACTAATCTTAATTTTCTTAGATGATATGACCTGACTTTTACCACATATTTGATGTTAACTTATTTAATGATCAGTGATTTTTTTTTCCAAGAAATACTACAGAATAAAGTGGGGAATCCATCACAATTGTGAGCAAACTCTATATACATGGACACATGAGAGCTGAATAAGGTGAGTCTTTTAAATCAAATAAATGATTGAGAGGAGCAGTTTCACACTGAGAAGTGAGCTTGAGGGGAATCTTTCAGGAGTGAAAGTACTCATTTCTCGTGTCAGAGCAGCATTAAAGAAAACTATGCCTTATTTAGAGTACATTCAAGAGCAAGAACACTCACTATAAGAATATAAGGTTAGGACCTTCCTTGGCTGTTTTAGTTAGAAGTAGCAGCGAAATCAAAAGCAGCAAAGTACTGCTGGGAAAGATAAGAGGCAATGTGCAGCATTTGATTTGCAAAGTATAAAGACAGACTGGAATTCTGCTTTTGCTGACTTGTAATTTCTGTATCAGAGCCTGTAACATTCTGAAACTGAATAAGGAGGTAGCCAAAACTCCCTGTAGTCAATACATTAATCTCCCATTAATGCAGAAATAATTTTAATCTTTTTAATGAATATGAGTTCTGTACCTCCTGACGTGCTGCTTTATTAGAAAATTAGGAAACACTGTGAGGAAATTCAGAACATTTTATAAAAGTCCAATTTGCAACAAAACACATGTAAACATTTCAGAAATATGAGAAAAATATTTAGCTGTGATATCATTTAGAACTTTTATTTCACTGTACACAATGAAACCAATTTTCACAAAATTTACATTAGTGATAAACAAGGTCTAATTATTAAAAATCAATATGTACTTTTGCTGTAGCACTTCTGGGAAGTACTGTTGGAAGCTTCAATTTTATTTTTTTTTTGTAGAAAATATTTTACAATTCATAGGGACATACATGGAATAATTACTGGGATGGTTTTATATGAAATGTGTCCATAATTTCTTTATGTCTCAATATTAATGTGTGAACTTATTTTATAAGTTATAACCCAGTCGCAATTCTTAGGTGTTCTGATTTATACAAAGAATGTATGTTTCCCTGAAAATAAAAATTTAAAAATTCCTCTTCCTAGAAAATATGGATTGTGATTCTGTGGCAATTATGACTGTTTTCTATGGTTTCAAGAAAATAATATTTTATTATAATCTTGGATATGCAGAACAAAGACATTAATTGCTCATTCGGCAGACTCAATGCCAAGCTGCAGATATTTATGACTACATACTTGAAAATATATTAGATTCTTCCAGATGGTAATTTATCCATTGTCCTATGAAAACTGTTGAGTTCAAATTTAGAATTACTGGCAGTCTGATCAATAGATTGTAATGATTTTCCTTCTGAGAGAGAAGAAACTGGAAATGTCAGAGGTTAATTTAGTTAAGGTCTTTGGTTCATAGTGTTACAAGTGAAAAGATCACTGGCAATATATTCTTATGATTTTATCTGATATAACTGCAATTGTTCTAGATTTGTTTCATGGATGTATACTCACACTTGGCAAACACATTAAACTGGAAAGATTAAGAGCAAACAGTAAGAATTCTTAGACATCATTTAAGAATGGTTTTATGTTGAATGTCTAATGACTTGAATAATTGTGATTTTTCTAAAAAAGGAAAAAAGGGACACAGCACAAATTAGCAAATATCATCTGTAGAAAATGATTACCAATGAAAATCACATGGGTGTCAAACAAAATATAAAATAGAATTAGAAGGTTTCATTTTTCAAGTACATCAGCTGGTTCCAATAAACTTTTGTCCATTAATTATTTTTTCCATGTTAGAGACCAAACCCAGGCACTTACACATGGTAGAAAAACACCTTACTTCTGAGCTACATTCTCCACCCTCAGCTGTCAGCATCCATAAGTTTTCTACTCCTAGAGCTTATAGAATATTTCTCTGAATCCATCGTCTATGGTTGTTTTAAGAATAGGTTAAATTGGCCTCTCCACTATTGCTTAGATTCTTAGTTTGAATCATCCTTATGGATCCCTGGACATTTCCCTAGTGCTAGATTTCTCTTTAAACAGACAATGGCTCCCTACATTAAATATCTCTTTTCTTGCTCCCCTTTTGTATTCTTCCCCCAATTCAATCTTCATGATCCCTTATGTTCTCCTTCCTCCTCCTCTTCTTCCCTCCTTTTTCTCCTCCCTCCCTCCCTTCCTCCCATCTCTCCCATGCTCCTAATTTTCTCCAAGGGACCAGGTATGTCTCCTTTAAGGTCCCCCTTGTTTTCCATCTTCTGACTTAGATAACCAGTCATGGAAGGCCTCACCCTTCCTGATAGGAGTGGGATGGGGGAGGGATGGGGGGCATGGAAGGAATGGGAGGGAAAGAGAATGTGTAAAATAAGATTGTTTTGATTTAAATAAAAATTTATTTTTAAAAAATGATTTAGTTGCATAAAGTTCTAAGTGATATTTTTTGTTGTAAGATATAAAACACAAGGACTGGTTTCATAAATACACACCATTGTACCTGTTATTATTACATGATAAAGTCTGTTCTAATGAGATTTAATAGCTCTTACCTTGTCATGTTGCCTATAATAAGCAAACATTCCTTACTAATAACCATGACAAGATGATTTAAGAAGACAGTTGGTGATGACACAGGTGGGCTGAAGGATTCAAGTAACTTACAATGTTATATCAGGAATGTGTGAAGGTAAAAAGGAGACACATATCTTCATTAATAAATGTCCAAAGTTATACAAGAGGCACAACTCAGAGCTTCTGTGTGTTTATACAAGCATGTAGACCTGAAGATATTCAGAAGTTATTCAACATTCTGATAAGGTTATTTTCAGACTTCCATTTATTCATTCAACATTTCCAGAAGACTGTGGGTAGAAATTCCAATGTACTCTCTCTCTCTCTCTCTCTCTCTCTCTCTCTCTCTCTCTCTGTGTGTGTGTGTGTGTGAGAGAGAGAGAGAGAGAGAGAGAGAGAGAGAAAGAGAGAGAGAGAGAGAGCTACATTATTAGTATGAAGGTTCATGTGCACATATGCATGTGGAAGTCCAAGGACATCATGGGTTGTTCCTAGGTACTGTATAAGTCCTAGGGTAGCAGGGTCTGTCTGTGATGCAGCTTTTAGGATTGCCAATGAACCTCAGAGATCTTCCTGACTTCTCATTCCCAGCTATAAGATTACAATTATAAACCACTATATCCAGTAATTCTCAGTATCATCTGTAATAAGCTATAACCAATTAAAAATATTAAGTCCCCTATCCATTTCAGATTAGATTTGTGTGTGTGTGTGTGTGTGTGTGTTAAATCTGCACACAAAAATTAGTAGCTTTATTTTAAACTTCTGAATTTCATGAAGGAAAGTGTTCCCATTGTCCTGAAAAGAGAAATATATTAACTAAAATGAATCCATTCTCTAGGATACTTGCAGTTATATAAAATCCATTTGATGGTGTCCAAAGGGGCTTTCAAGTTTTGTTTCTTTGTCTTTACAATTTTCCAGAGTTATGTGGTTGACAGCTGACATATGACATTAAAATGCCAACTGCTCTTTCAGAAATTTGTCTGTCTGTTATTCACTTTGTCTAGCATCAGGTTTATTTCTAGCACAGTGAACATTTGAATGGAAAATTTTTAGTGCCATTTATGTTAATTTGTATCCATTTATTGATCATTTGGAAAATAGCAGAGGCTATCTGGTAAAAGAATATTTTTCCTAAATTCAAGAGTCTGGGTTGATAATTTTAATTGACCTTATTCAGTCTCTCTAGTTATTATTTTCCTGTTGGAAGCCCAGTAAAACATATGTTTGGCGAATACTTACTTGTCATAGTTTTATTCAGAAGTGTTTCCTTTGTTATTTACATAGCTGCTATAGTCTTTACCATAAAGAAGGCATGCATAATTTGTTATGATATTTGATATGTTTCTCATTTGATTAACACTTCTCTAAGTTACTAATGCTTCCAATTCAACTGCTAATTCCAAAAGTCATGCTGTGTGAATATATATGTATATATATATGTTTTTCTTCAAGGTAAGCAATTCTGATAGGAGTAATTAATTCTGCTACCTGACCTGTCAAGTAGAGGAAAATCATATAAAGAAATGTTCAATCATTAGTAACATATCTTTCATGAGCCTCTAAGGCTTTTTTTTTTCTTTATGTTAAATTTAGAAATAATATTGTTTTACGTATCAATCCTAGTTCCCTCTCCCTGCCATCCTACTATACCTTCCATTAATCCCCCCAATCCCAACAACCAACCTTTCCCCAGGGAGGGTGAGTCTTTCCATGGGGATAATCATAGTCTTTCATGTCATTTGGGGGAAGGCCTGTTCTCTCCCATGTTTCTAGGCAGAGAGAGTATCCATCCATAGGGAATGGGATCCTAAAGTCCATTTGTACAGTAGGTATAGTTTATTGTAAGATATTATCATTAACAAGTATTATTAGTTTGACTTCCTCAAAGGGACTCTGCTAAATCTAAGTGAGGGACAGAAAGTCTCTTGAAGGAAATATGGTACTTATGACTTTGTCATTCTTCTGGAAGACAAAATATTAAACATCAAAGAATATTGTTGTAGTTAATAATGAATAAAATTACAAGAGCAACAAAATCTCAAATTAAATGAAGGATACACAATGCATAGTTTCAGACTATAGGGATGTCTACTGCATTAAGAATTGAGTAGTTAAATAAGAATTTAGAGGTTGTCTTGATGAAGCATTAAGTATTATAGAAGTACTAACTATTTTTTTTTAAGACAAACAGGATAGAGGGAAGAGGACCAAGCATGAGCTCATAATGAGTCATACTTTTGGGGTAGTTGCCATGAACTTAAATATAAACCCAATAATTTAGCAGGTCATTCATTCACAAATAGATAAAGTGACGTGACATTTTCTATAGTTAAAGACGCCTACGTAATGATATTGTTAAACAGTTTTCTGAAGGTTATAGAGGGCTTAATAATAGTATAGAGGCCTGTTCCAAGAATATAAAAAATTTACTACAAAATTAGTCAATTCATAAATACATGTCATCATTTTAGAAAATATGTGGAATATAGTGTCTAAAGGATGAATTATTCTAGAAATCATTCCAAATACAATTTTGTAAAAATTATACATGGGTTTATGTATGTTTGGACAATAGTAATTTATTTCTACATTTCATTGTGATGCAGAACAATTAAATTGACTCATATTGATCATCAACATTGACAACAAAGTAGATAGTTGTCTACATTGTATATGATGTCAGTCTTGAGGTCAATTTAATTTTTCATGAATTACCTGAAAAATAAAACTACAAAATAGAAGAGGGCACCAGTGAACTTGGAAGCTAGGAATAACAGACATCTGTTTGCTTCCCAAGATGAAGGCAAAAACATAATGTTTACCTTGGTTTGAAGGCCAGGGAAGAAAATAAAAGGCAGAACATTGTAATGGTTTTTCTACAGACAAGAGCACTTACTGATCTTCCAAAGTACCTGATTTCAGTTCGTAGGAGTGAGGTAGTTCACAACAATCTGTAAATTCAATCCCATGAAAAAATGCTTTCTTCTGACCTCTGAGAATACTAGAAATGTATGTGGTATACACATACAGAAATGCAGTCATTGCCTCATACACATAACTAAATATTTTTAATAAAAATAAGTTGTTAACTGCAGGAAATCAAAATGATCCATGAACAACCAACAAAGGGTTAGATTTTAATCAAAATTTGCAAGGAAAAGAAAGATACACCTTTGTAGAAAGAACAGAAGATTCAAAATCTACAGTTGTTATCATCTTTGTACAATGTAAGCTAATTGGCCAATACTGTCAGTATGGCAAGGGCCTACAATGTTACCATAGGTCTTTAGAAAACTATATAACGTACAATTTTAAATAATATGTCTAAGTTTATCTTCTTTTTTAAAGGTATGTGGGAAGTATTTTTGTAGAATTAGTAATATCAACTTTGATTTTTAACAGGTTCTGTTCTGATTGTTTCATACATGACTGGGAATTTTAATCAATGGAGTGTTAGATACAACAAGGCATGGACATAAGGGGAAAAGGACTATTTGCAGACATCTTTCTTCCCTAGTGATTGCCTGAAATTCCATATGGCAGCCAGGCTGTTCTAGGCATTGAATGATCTTCCTAAAGAGTGTGGATAGCTCCAAGGAGCCCTGAAAGTAAAGCACAAACTCCTGATGCATAAAGTCTTGTTCAAGCAACAATCACTCTTGAAAACTTCCACTTAGAAAGCAGCATGTCACATAAGCCTCAGTGAAATTCAGTGCCTCTCACTCATTACAGCTGGGACTGTACTACGTGGGTAAATCAGCAAAGTGTTAGTGATGTGTGTGACTGGCAAAATAAACTTTTATTGGTATGACATACTCATATACTCATATCAGACTTCTTTTGTGGCTCGAATTCCAGTGGAAAAATTCTCTTCTGGGCTTGTCTATCATGTTGCACTATTACTTTTTCTTTCAAAAGAAAAAAAATCAAAACAGTGGGTCTAAGATAACAATACTGAGTGACAATTGTTTATGAATAGAAGTGACATTTGTGGAAACAATGAAGGACAGTAGGGATAGTAGACATGTAGACAAAGCAGGGACCCAAGATTATAGCAGGCAGAAGGCAGTGGATTATAAACTGCAGGCCATACAGTTCCTTCAAAGGGTTCCCTGAAGCTCCCAAGCTTGAAAGGTCAAAGTCCTGAAGCCTGATGTGTGAGAAGAACTATACCTCTATGTAACACTGACTACTGGCAACTGCTTAGTGCTGCTACCTACTGCTTAGAGCTAAGGATTCTGTTAGCCCTTGAGAGCCAGACCATTAGGTGTCAGAACACTAAGTAGTACTCCCTTATCATAAGCGTCCAGATCTATACTCTCATGCTTCTAAGATTGGAGGTCATGAATGCCTAGTGCTCCGTAGGAGAAGCTATGAGTCTTTGAGTTCATAAACATAGCCCATAGGTCTTCAGTACACAAAGGCTCACAAATGTCCCTACAAAAGACCTGCTCCTATCCCACTTTTAGTTTCAATACAAGATAATAAAGAGGGTCCAGGGCAGGGGAGGGAGGAAGAGAGGGAGGGAGAGAGGGAGGGATAGAAAGAGAACTGGGATCTATATGTAAAATAAGAAAAATAAATAAATAAATAAATAAATTTAAAAATATAAAGAGAGGCCAGCCAGCTTACTGGTGACAAAACCCAGTGACCAAGTGACCTAAGAGTTAATAAATATTTCTGTTTAACTTACATTTAGTATTTAATATAAAGAATATTGTATAATATTGAGTGCTTTTTCCCTTCAGGATGATGCTTACTTAACTTGGAAGTATGTTCACATTTTCATTATTTTTCATTTGTAATATAGTAGTCTAATTTCTCATGGTTTTTAGACTCTTTGGCTGCTGCAAAAGAGGTAGTATATAGTTGGTACTATAAATTTCTCTAAAAACCAAGGACTAAGGAATTCATAAGCTCAGCAGGATATAAAACTACTACCAATATTTTACTAAATGAACATAGTATCAAAATGGTTTCTTAATAATCATCTCTATATGAACAAATTAAGTGCATTTTCAGAATTCATCAGAGAAGTTTCTTTTAGCAGTGGAGAGTAGCTAACACAGAAACACACAAGAGCTTAAATTCTTACTCTTTCAGTCATTCTGTCTCTTCTCCCTTCCTGAGCCTTGGAGGTATGGAGTATGACATAGATACCATATTTCCTTGTTGTTGTTGACCACTATATTGAAATTTATTCTCAGCCATTTGAGCTCTTGTGTGTTTCTTTGCTAACTACTGTCTACTGCTAAAAGAAACTCAATTTCAATGTAGTGCTCAAGAAAAAAATGTGTTATGTATATCATATTCCATACTTCCAAGAGTCAGGGGGCATCCCACAAGATGGGGAAGAATGAGGGAAAGTGCCAGAGATTGTGTATTGTCAGGAGGACAAAGGTCCTTATGCTCAAATATAAGTAGAAATCCAGGGATGGTGGTGTCTTCTCAAACAAAAAGTTGTATAACCTGTTTTTCTACCCAGAAGGTTGTGAGTGGGAAATGATTAACAGCCTGTTGGCCTGTGTTTGCTGAAGAGTCAGGCTGTGTCAAGCTCACACAACCAGGACAAGAGGTTATTAATAGTATAAATGATCCCTTACATTGTCTATTTTTACAGTACTCCCACAGGCTCCCACAACCTGGACCAGAGGTGTTCAATAGCCAATTAAACTCTATGCTGTCTATATGGCTTGGACATGCCATGCCAAATCCTTCCCTAGGTTCTTAGACAAATAAGTGTAGCCTGTCTGGATGAAATGTCATGTGCTTTGAGTGACCTGTACTCTGGAATTGCTTCCCATCAGGAAACATTTTTATCGAAACTGAAATATACTTATTTAACTACCTAGTATCAGACTCCAAAAGGTTGAGCCAGCTGTCCAAGACAAGCTGAATCAAATTTTCCTTCTTATGTCTTCAGAGATCATTTTTCTACCGACTGTGATTCTTATAGAGGTCCATTGCATGCACACTTCAATAGACAAAAACTGTAGTTTTCTATGCAAGACTTGCCCAATATCAAACCAATCAGACTTTATTGTTGAATCAAGAGGGTTTATTGTGCCTTAATCCCTGTTTGAATGGGTACTGTCAATGGGTAGCTTCTAGGTATAAAGTGTCAGTTTACTTTATGAGTGTGGCTCCAAGTAGGTAGACTCTTCTCCAATGGATTGTTCAACACCCAGGAATTAATTAAAACAACAAATTGGGCATAAAGTGATTTTTCTCTTTTTAAAGGGAGAAGAAACACACATTTGGTAGTAGGGAGTAGGAGGTGGGGTTTGAGGACAATTGACTATGAATATGATCAATACACATTGGATCAAATCCTGAAAGACTTAAATCCAGAAAGACGAGGATGGCATGGTAGTCAGCCACAGATACATCTGAGAGATTACATCTCAAACTTCAAGAGAGTGAAACTGGGAATGGTACATAGATTTGAAACCTCAAAGGTCTACACTAAGTGACTTCCTCAAAGAATTAACTTTAAAATGGAAAATAAAAATATGAAAATTAGTCATAAGTTGCAGCTGAGGAGCAATTTAAAATGTAGCACTATTGATTTTAAAGGCATGCCATAAACCACAAGGTTAAAAATGCATAAATCTAAGAAGTGGGCACTTCTATAAAATCTTCAGAAGGAATATCTTTTTGCTGAAACCTTAATTTCATAACAATAATAGAATTCACTTTGACAAAAGAACTTCAATAGAACTTAAAAAGAAAAGTTAATGAATGTGTTGTTAAAGCACCTTAATAAAACATATACATTGTTTCAAAGGGAAAATACCAGGTTGACACTAGAATGGAGAATAAAAATCTCCCAGAACTATGAAAGCAACTTGAGCAACATATTTTATACCTTATGTCTATATTCAAAACTGTAACTCTCTTGTAGTAGTAACTCCCTCTGTAATGTACTTTTGCAGTGAGGTTCCCATTCCCAGTTTTCTCCATATCAGTTAGTATAATATCATATTTTACAAACAGGCCATGAACAATGGAAATGTTAATAAATATGTTGAGACAGAAGTTAAGAAATGTCAATGGTCACATCCATAGAAAAGAAATTATAGGCAACTGATAATTTCTCAGAGAGGGAAGGCTAGCTTCTTCCAGAAATGAGCTAATTAATTTGTTGTCTGCAAAGCTGTCAGCCCTGAAACTATATACACACACATAAATTTAACTGAACCATTGTATTTATACACACACACACACACACACACACACATATATATATATATATATATATATATATATATATATGCCCATATATGTATATATGGCAAGATAAATTGTAGAATGAGATAATCAATTTGAGAGTGAAGGAGTATATCAAAGAATGTGGAGACCATAGGCATTATAGGACTGGAGGGAAGAGAATGAGAAAGTGGTATAATTACATTTTAGTAGAAAAGTATAAAAAATAAAGAGGTTGTAAAATTTTTAAAAAAAACCATCTTTGCATGGCTCATTGCAAGAAAGGAACATAAAATAAAAACAAAACGTTAATTTTAAAAATATTTTATTTCTACAGTGATGAAAAGTACTAAAATACATAAAAAATAATTAACAAATCAGAGCAACAAGTTGCTCTAAAACATCCAATTTGAAAGGCATGGTCTTTAAATCT
Source organism: Phodopus roborovskii (assembly GCF_943737965.1). Taxonomy (NCBI): domain Eukaryota; kingdom Metazoa; phylum Chordata; class Mammalia; order Rodentia; family Cricetidae; genus Phodopus; species Phodopus roborovskii. The sequence continues at coordinate 29,258,610 of NW_026126410.1, forward strand.
GGTGCAGACAAAACAATTTGATGTAGTCTCACCACCAGAAATACACAAAGGATGCCTGTCACTGCTGTGCCTTGTCAAGGCTGGCCTCCACAGTAATGAGTAAGACAATACAAATTGCCAGAGTCTACACAAATGATCACTAAGGTCTTGATAAACTATGGAGTTGCTTAATGTCACATTTATTTATGAAAGATTCAACTAAAAAAGGGAGATTTAAAAAGCTTTATAGTTAAAAATGAGTAGGATGCAGATGAATTCTAATTAGAAGCTCTTGGCCTAGAAATCTAGATGAGGGATAAGTAGAATCAGGTGGAGTTGTGGAGTGTGTTTGACTTTTTTGATAACTTGTTCTGAGTTTAACCCAAATAAAGATACAATATATGGAAGTAAACAATTATCTAAGAAGATATTAATATATTTGGATTGCTAGTTGGAATTATATCAACTTAACACAGATGACAGTTATTTGAGAGGAGGGAACCTCTATTGAGAAAATGCCTCCAGAAGATCTAGCTGTAATAATACAAACCACTCTGTGTCTTCTTAGTGACAGATGTGGGGACAACCATGAGATGGTAGTCTGGTGGACCATGGAAAGCAGTATGAGAAAGCTTGTAAAGACAAGCCATTAAGAGAAATTCTTCATGGCCTCTGCATCAACTCTTGCCTCCATATTCCTGCCCTGCTTGAGTTCATGGACTACTTCCTTCAATGATGAACAGTGGCATGGAAGTGTTTGCTAAATGAACCCTTTCCTCCAAAGTTGCTTTTGGTCATAGTGTTTTACCATAGCAATGGTAACCCTAAGATGCTAGATCAATTGGTTTATAGTGAGTGCTAACTTTATGAGCAACATATTATAAAGATTGCAATCAGAGTTCTACGGTCAGTTATGGCCTAGAATTTAGATATTGGTGCTATGAATATTTAGTTTCTCAAATACTTTTTGATATTGGGAAAGGTGGCACAAGTAAGAAGGTGAACTTGGATTGGCCATTATCTAATGGCCAATATTTAGTAGGTTAGAAAGATATTAGCACTGTAAGCCAATCCAGCTTTAGTTGTCATATCCTGAATACTAAGAGTGTTTCTGTGCTAGTAGGGAGACCTGCATGAGATGGAAGCTCCTCCAAATAGGTGGGAGAAATAAATCAATGGAAAGGGAAATACAGAAATTGGTCAATAAAGTAACTTCACCAACAGAAATGCAGACAGTATGTTCTTACTATTAAAATAGAAGCAATGGATCCAGACAACTGGTGTTATATAATAGGTTATCTATAATTGCCACTGGTCTGAAAAACAAAACACAAAGCAAAATACATATACAAATAAAAACAAAAATCCCAAGTTTGCATGTTGTGATGACAAATTAATAGTTAAAAGAACTGTGTTTTAAATAAAAGAGATCACTCTTAATAATGTTATTTGGGCCCTCCTCATTGATCACTAATTAAGAATATTCCCTATTGTCATGTTTAATATCAGGCAGTTTATAAAACAGAAGTGGTTTTCCTCAAGCTCAGGAGATGAGAAGGGTTTCTGGTGAGGCAATTCTTCTTGGCTAGTAGATGATATCTTGATTCAATATTTCAAATGAGGTTTGCTGTATATATGTGATGCAGTATTTTCCCCCTTTAGAAGAAAATCAGTCCTAATGAAGATATTATCTACTCTGTAATCTGGTTCAACAATTATTACTTCCACATAGGCCCATGTGAAGATTACAATCATGCTGAGCATTTGAGATTATGATATTTATATTTTTAGGGAGCCATTGATTGCTCTACACCATTGCTAAAAATATATTGATTTCTGAATTTTGATGTTTGTAAAAACAAATTTTCCAACAGTTAAGGCTAACATTCTTTGTATAATATTTAGATATTTATACATTTGATAGGTTCCTGAAAATTAAAGAAAAGAATACAATGAATCCAAATTAAGGGCTATCCTAGAAAACCAGTGGCTTGTCTATGTCATATGCATCAAAGCATAGTAACTAAATACATATCAATCTTAATTAGAAAATGTGGAGGCTGGCATAAAGAACAGTATCATCAAACTGACCATATTTTAAAATGAAAATAATTCATAACAATGCTAAATATTGCTGAGCCATTATGTGATTATTAAAAGTAATGCTCATGCTATGAGATGAATATGCAAAGATTTAAAGTGACAGCTCCTCAGAACTCCTGTAATCCAGTTGAAGAGAGGGAGGAGTGATGAAACAGGGGATCAAAGCTATGCTGTGAAAACCCACAGCACAGTTGATCTGGGCAACTGGTAGCTCATGGACATAAGTCTGACAGCTGGGGAAATAATATAGGCCCTAACAAGTCCGCCTGAATTTGTGTGTTAGTTGGGAGGACTGGAAAGTCTAGGAAGCCAGCATAGGACTGACTCAGGCCCCCCTGAATATGGGTCTCAGCCAGAAGGCCTGTGCAGTCTAAGTAAGGGACCTCGACAATGGAGCCAGGATGTATCCCTGGTGCACAAAAGGACCTTGCGAACACATCCCCCATGGAGGGATAACTGCCTTAATCTAGAGACAGGAGAGAAGCCCTAGTCCCTACTTCCACATGACCTGTCAGACCTACATGACCCCAACTGGATGGCATTCCCCTACATATGGAATTGGGGTGGGGGGATGGGAGGGGAGGGCAGTTAGAGTGCATGTGAGAGGGCAGAGAGGATAAAAGGGAGTGAAAGAGGGAAGGAGGGAGGGAGGGAGGGAGAGGGAATTGGGATCAACATGTAAAATAATAAATTAAATTTAAAAAATGCTCTGATTCAAAAATTTAAGTTCAAGGACAAGTTACTGGGGAAAAGGATTTCTATTTTTGTTTCCACAGAAAATGAAAAGCTGTGGATTCCTTCCAGACTAATGTGGTTTGATCAAGCCAGACTGCCTGAAACAGAGTACCAGGTGATTCTACATTCAAAACAGCTGGACAAAGCAGCCTTACAGACTACAGCCAGGATTTCTGCATCTGTTTAGAACACCCCATGACATTGCCCCTTACCAGCAGGAAGTAGTTTGGAAAGAACGACGCCCAAATTCCCAAATATTGTCTATAAATGTTTGTTTTCATTTAAATGGACTTGGTTATATAATATATATATATATATATATTATATATGCAAAAAAGAAAGAAAATTAATAAAAGTAACTTTTATGTCCTATTGAAGACAGCTAAAAGAAAATGAGGGAGATTTAATTGTCTACTGAAGAACAAAGAACATTGAGACATGATAGCAATGGTACATATACATAGAGAAGGGACAGAAATTGATATTAAATAGGATCCTATAGGAAGAATTCTTAGGAAGAAATGTATCTTTGCATGTACTAATTATTTCTGAAAACTTGGTATAATCTAGTATTCCCTGTAAAGTCAGTCATGGGAAATAATTAATTGATCAGGCTGGCCTGTAGACAAGTCAATGAACCATTTCTTGACTAGGCTGAGGTAGTAAGACCTATCTATAATTTATGGATGACACGATTCCCTTTGCAGTGAAACCTGAACTATATTAGAGGGAAGAAAGCAAACTGAGTGTAAGCACATGCAGGGTTAAATATTTATGTTTCTGATTACTGATGTCATTACCAAGTACCATGATTTCCTGTTACAGATTCCATAATGTGAAAAAACATAATCTGAAACTGTGCGCAGAAATATTTTCTCTCCTAATCTGTGTCTATCATAGTTTAAAACCACAGAAAAAGGATAATTAAAACAAAAAGACTAGCTAAAAACAAAGGGAATGTTGTATTAAGTTCTATGTTATAGGAGGTTTTTGGGGGAAAACCTACAATTTATCGAAAATATAACCTGCTACTTGATCTTAAACCCATCTGCTGTGTTCTGCCAGAGGCACCTGCCAGAGGAGAGACGTCCTACATAGCTTGAACCACCAAGAGCTACAGACATCGACTCCTGACACACCTAAACCCACCAGGAGAGTAGTGTAGAAAGAGAGAGACTCCACCTGTACCCAATGGAAAAGTCGATGGAAAGACAGCAATACAATAAAACACTAAACAATAGAAAGATAGGCATGATACCACCAGAATCTAGGGACTCTAAACCAGCTAGACCTGAAAACAACAAAGCAGATGAAGCAGAAGAAAAACAGTTAAAAAAATAACTTCATAAAAATGATAGAGGCACTCAAAGATGATATGAGAAAATCTCTTAAAGAAATGGAAGAAAAAAACAAACAAAAAATTGGAAGAAAAGAACAAATTTCTTAAGGAAAGTAAGGAAAGTACAGAAAGCCAATAAAAAGCAATTAAGCTGGTGAAGGAAATGGTTCAAGACTTGAAAACTGAAATAGAGGAAAAAAAAAAACAGAAGGAATGCTGGAAATAGGTCTAGGCAAACGATTGGGAACTACAGATGCAAGCATAACCAATAGAATTCAAGAGATGGAAGAGAGAATCTCAGATGCAGAAGATAAACTAGAGGAAATAGATTCATCCACCAAAGAAAACTGTAAATCCAACAAATCCTTAACACAAAACATACAGAAAATGTGGGGCACCTTGAAAAGGCCAAACCTAAGAATAATAGGCATAGAGAAAGGTGAGGAAGCCCAGCTAAAAGGTGCCAAAAACATATTCAACAAAATCATCGAGGAAGATTTTCCCAATCTGAAGACTGACATGCCCATGAAAGTAAAAGAAGCATACCAAACACCAAATAGACTGGACCAAAGAAAAATTACCCCTCGACATATAATAATTAAAACACTTAACATACAGAATAAAGAAAGAATATTAAGATCAGTGGAGGAAAAAGGACAGGTAACATATAAAGGCAGACCTATCAAAATTACACCTGACTTCTCCATGGAAACCTTCAAGGCCAGAAGGTCCTAGAGAGATGTCCTACAAGTACTAAGAGTCCACATATGCCAGCCCAAGCTATTATAACCAGCAAAAAATCTCAACCAATATAACAGAGACAACAAGATAACTAATTTCAAAGCCTTTTCACAATACATATCTACAAATCCAGCCCTACAAGAAGTTCTGGAAGAAAAACTCCAACCCAAAGAAGTTAACTAAGCTCACAAGGACATAGGCAATACATAATCCCACTTTACCAAAACCCAAGGGTAAAGGAGGACAAATATATTCATAATAACACCAACAAGAACAAATCTAATACAAACAAGCATTAACAATCCTTACTTTCCCTGAACAAGAATGGTCTAAACTAGAGTATAAAAAGCCACAAGCTAACAGAATGGATACAAAGACATATCTATTCTTCTGCTACATACAAGAAACACATCTAAGCTTCAAAGACAGACATTATCCCAGTGAAAAGGGTTGGGAAAATATCTCCCAATCAAATGGAACCAAGAAGCAAGCAGGTGTAGCTATCCTAATATCTAACATGTTAGACTTCAAGCCAAAATCATTCAAAAGATATGAAGATGGTCATTTTGTATTCATCACAAGAAAAATCCATCAGCACAAAGTCTCAATTCTGAAAATCTATGCCCCCAAAAAAAGGAACCAACATTCGTAAGAGAAACGCTACTAAAACTCAAAGCTCACATAAAACCTTACACACTCATAGTGGGAGTCTTCAACACCCCACTCTCACTGCTAGACAAGACCACCAGAAAGAAACTTAACAAAGAAACCAAAAAATTAACAGAAGGTAAGCCTCAATTGGGTTTAACAGACATTTATAGAACATCCCACCCAAACACAAAGGAATATACCTTATTCTCTGCTCCACATGGTACCTTCTCTAAAATAAACTAAATATTAGGTGGCATAACTAACCTCAACAGATACAAAAAAATTGGAATATTCACCTGTATCTTATCAGATCACCTTGCTTTAATGTTGAAATTCAACAACAACACAAATCACTAAACACTACAAAATCATGGATAATGAACAATGCACAATTGCAATATACCTGGGTCAAAGAAGGAATAAAGAAAGAAAATAGGACTTCCTAGAATTCAATGAGAATTAGGACACAACATACCCTAAATTATGAGTCACAATGAAAGCAGTGCTATGAGGGAAGTTGATTGTACTAAGTGCCCATATGAAGAATATGGAGGATAGTCACTTTAGAAAATTAACAGCACAACTGAAAGCCTTTGAAGAAAAAGAAGCAAACTCACCACAGAGGAGAAGACGCCAGGAAATAATCAATTTGAGGGCTGAAATCAATAAAGTAGAAACCGGGAAAACAATAGGAAAAAATCAATGCAACGAAGAGTTGGTTTTTTGAGAAAATCAACAAGATAGGCAAACATTTATCCAAACTAACCAAAAAAGCAGAGGGAGAACATGCAAATTAACAAATAAGAAATGAAAAGGGGAACTAACAACGGACATTGAGGAAATCCAGACAATTTTCCTGTCATACTTTGAAAACCTGTACTCCTCAAATTTGAAAATTCATAGTAAATGGACAAAATTGTGGATAACTATCACTTACCAAAACTTAATCAAGAACAGATATGCAACTTAAACAGACTTATAACCCCTAGTAAATAAGGGGCAGGCATCAAAAGCCTCCCAAAAAAAAAAAAAAAAAAAAAAAAAAAAAAAAGCCCAGAGACAGATGGCTTCAGTTTAGAATTCTACCAGAAATTCAAAGAAGAGCTAATACTAATACTCCTCAAATTGTTTCACACAATAGAAGCAGAAGATACATTACCAAACTCTTTTTATGAGTCCACAATTACTTTGCTACCCAAGCCACACTAAGACACGACTAAGAAAGAGAACTACAGACTAATATACTTCATAATGCAAAAATACTCAATAAAATACTAGCAAATCAAATCCAAGAACACATCAGGAAAATCATCCACCATGACCAAGTAGGCTTCATCCCTGGGTTGCAGGGATGGTTCAACATACAAAAAGCTATCAATGTGATCCACCATATAAACAAATTGAAAAGGAAAAACCACATGATCATCTCTCTAGATGCAGAAAAAGTCTTCAACAGAAATTCAACACCCTTTCATGATAAAGGTCTTGGAGAGATCAGGGATAACTGGAACATACCTAAACATAATAAAAGCAATATACAGTAAACAACAGCTAACAGCAAACTGAATGGAGAGGAACATAAGGTGATTTCTCTAAAATCAGAAAAAAGACAAGGCTGCCCTCACTGTCCTTATCTCTTTAATATTGTACCTGAAGTTCTAGCTAAAGAAATAAGGCAACAAAAGGAGATCAGTGGGATACAAATTGGAAAGGAAGAAATCAAACTGTCACTATTTGCAGATGAAATGATAGTTTACATAAGTGATCCAAAAAACTATACCAGGGAACTCCTACAGCTGATAAACAACTTCAGGAAACTAGCAGGATACAAGATAAACTCAAAAAAAAAAAAAAGAAAAAAAAAGAAAAAGAAAGAAAGAAAGAAAGAAAAAATCAGTAGCCCAACTATATACAGAGGACAAAGGGACTGAGAAAGAAATCAGAGAAACATCACCCTTTACAGTAACCTTAATAAACATAAAGAATCTTGTGGTAACACTTACCAAACAAGTAAAAGAACTTTGTGTCTTTAACTAAAGAAATTAAAGAAGATACAAGAAAATGGAAAGTTTTCCCATGCTCTTGCACAGGTAGGATAAACATAGTAAAAATGGTAATCTTGCTAAAAGCAGTCTAATGATTCAATGCAAACCCCATGAAAATCCCAGCACAATTCTTCACTGACCCTGAAAGGATTATAATCAGCTTTATATGGAAAAATAAAGACCCAGGTTAGCTAAAAACAACCTGTACATTAAAGGAACTTCAGGAGGCATCACCATGCAGGACTTCAAGCTCTACTGTATAGCTATAGTTCTGAAAACACCCTGGTATTGGAACAAAAATACCCAGGTAGACCAAAGGAATTGAATCAAAAATCCTGATATTATCCCACACATCTACAAACACCTTATTTTTTTTGACAAACAGCTAAAAGTATACAATGTAGCAAGGAAAGCATCTTCAACAAATGATGCTGGCACAACTGGATGATGGTGTGTAGAAGACTGCAGATAGACCCATATCTATCATCATGCACAAAACTCACATCAAAATGGATCTAAGATCTCAACATAAATCTGGCCACACTGTCCCTCTTAGATCAAGTGGGAGTACCCTTGAACAAACTGGTACAGGAGACTGCTTCTTGAACATAACTCCAGTAGCACAGACACAGAGATTTACAATTAGTAAATGGGACCTCCTCGAACTGAGAAGCTTCTGTAAGGCAAAGGACATAGTTTAGAAAACCAAAGTCAGCCCAGAGTCAGGGAAAATATCTTCACCACCCTCCATCTGACAGAGGGCTGATTTCCAAATTATAAAATTAACTCAAGAAACTAGTTACCAAAACACCGTATAACCCTATTAAAAATGGGGTACAGAACTGAAGAGAGAATTTTCAATACAGGAAATCAAAAAAGCTAAAAGATACTTAACAAAGTTCTCAACATCCTTAGCTGTCAGGGAAATGCAAATCAAAACAACTTTGAGATACCATCTTACTCCTGCAAGAATGGCTAAAATTAGAAACACCAATGTCAACTTATGCTGGAAAGGATGTGGAGAAGGGGGTACACTCTGACACTGTTGGTGGGAGTGCAAACTTGTACAGCCATTTTTGAGAATACCTCAGTTCCTCAGGAAATTGTGAATTAGTCTTCCAGAGGACCTGGCAATCCTACTCTTAGGCATATACTCAAATGATCCACATCCATGCAACAAAGACATCTGTTCAACATGTTTGTAGCAGCATTATTTGTAATAGCAAGAACATGGAAGCAACCTAGATGCCCTTCAACTGAAGAATGGATAAAAAAGTTGTGCATATTTACACTATGGAATTAAACAGTGAGATTTTGAAATTTGCTGGCAAATGGATGGAACTTGAAGAAACCATCCTGAGTGAGTTAACCCAGTTACAAAAAGAGGAACATGGTATGTACTCACTCATATATAGATTTTAAACAAAGGATCACCAGCCTATAATTCACATTGCCAGGGAAACTAGGATACAATGTGGAATTTAAGAAATTTGTACAAGGTCCTTCACAGAAGGGGATAGGAACAAGTACTTCTGAGCATATAGGGAGTGGCTGGGGGAGTGTTATTGAGTGGAGAGGGAGTTAGGAGAAAGAGAATGGTGGAGAGCAAAGCATACATCACTAGGAATATTGAGTCAGGGGAGGAATACATGACAGAAAATGATAGAATGAGAGAGAGATACCATAAAAGAGTGAGCTATTATAGGTTTGAAGAGAAGACTGAGTCTACAGAAATGTCCAGTAACCTATAAGTCTGATCCCACTAACAATTTGAGAAATACTGGAAAGGCTACTATAAATGCCTTTCCCTGATAATGAGATTGGATGACTAAATTATCCACCATCATAGAGCCCTCATGTAGTAGCTAATGGAAACTGAAGCCGACATGCACAGCTAAACATTGAGCCAATCCAGATGCAGAGAGATTGGAGAAGACCATCCTACATAAACCCATAGAGGCAGCTGACCTGAAAAAGGAGGAGCTAATGGGCTACCATACTGATAGCTGGGAATCCAACATTGAACCGACTCAGATCCCCTGAACATGAATCTCAGTTAGAAGGCCTGGGCAGTCTAAGGGACCTTGGACAGTGGATCCAGGATGTATCCTTGGACTCTGGGAGCACAACCCCTATGGAGGATACTCCCTTAACCTAGAGGCAGGAGGCAGGGACTGGTGCCTACTCCAAATGACTTGACAGATTTTTTTGACCCCTCCTGCCCTGTGAACTGGGGGGGGGGGATGGCATGGGAGGGTGGTCGGGGGGGTGCATCTGATGGAGGGATAGAGGGAAAAAGGAAGGTATGCACAGTGCATTGGGATCAATATGTAAAATGAGAAAAAAAGTAAAACAAAACAAAACAACAACAAAAAATATATATAACCATATAAATTTTCTAAGTTACCTAAAGGAAGAAGTCGGTTTTACTTTTCAGCATTTGTTTTTTAATGGAAATACATCCCTTTATGAATTAACTGTTTAAAATCATATGCTTTGAAAGATTATGTTTGCTTATGACTCATGTAATCATGATTAATTATTACATAAAGGAAATCATCCAAGTGTTGCTGGTTAGAAGCACTGCCCACAATGCCCGTGGATAGTTGCTGTGCATGGACGTCATTATTGTGATATCTAGGCCTCACATATGTGAGAATTATGAGTTGCTTTTTACTTTCGGCATATTCCACAGGACTTTCTTGAACAATGAGAAGTAATTCTCGAGGAGGAAGATTTCAGGTGAGTTAAACATTTGAATCTTAAAATTTCTTTTTCCAAAAAACACAGGGAGTCCAGCAACAGAAATTTACCTTGCACTTAGAGAAGCAACAGTGTGTGTGTGTGTGTGTGTGTGTGTGTGTGTGTGTGTGTGTGTGTGTGTGTGTTATAAGTAATTTGGATAACTTTAATATGATACTTTAAGCCTTTGGAAGCATCGTTATTTTTTATTAATCTCTCCCCCCTCTCTCCTTTAGGATATAAGTTCTGTGAAGAGGAAAATGAGGGAAGGAGAGCAATGTAATATTAATAGTTCTAAATATAGAAAACTTCCATCTAAATGTTCTTTAGGTCTGAAAATGAAATCTTATGGAATAATTGATTATAATAATATAATGGAAAAGACAAACATTAATGTATTTGTGTTTTATTATACAAATGAAATAAGAAAATAGAATAAGAATGTTAGTAATGAAGAGAAAGCAGTTGTAACAGTTTCACCCAGAAAAACATCAGCTGGTGATTGATTGAAGAACTTTTGAAGAAGAATACACAAGTCACTTAACGGAGGCTTCATAAGCAGGCCTGGGAACAAAATTCCTTAATTCCAGCACTTGTAGGCAGATGCAAGAGGATCTCGGTGTGTCATAAGCCAATATGGTCTACACAGCAATTTTTCTGTGAGATGCATCTATAGAGATACAGTGTCTCTAAAAATAAAACCAAATACAAACAGGAAAAAAAAGTTAGCTTCAATGCTGGGGGAAAAATGACTGAGATAAAAAAGATGTTTAGTGTATTAAGAACAGGCTGACAATTGGAAATACAAATAAAAAGAAGATAGCACCAAGTTTTGGATAAGCAAGTATTCATGGACATAAGTTTTTGTAGCACATAAAGACATTGCTCAGAAAGTGTTTATGAGTAGAAACTGGAGCTAAAGAAGGAAGACAATGATTAACTTACTTTGAGAAGTTTCTAGTTTGGGGATACTACATATCTATGCTCAGAAGTGGTAAAAAAAAAAATTTGTATAAAACTACATTAAGAGAGTGAACTTCATGCCAAAAGTTTTAAAAAAAAAGAATAAATATCTACAAGGCTTTCAGGACATATTTAATCTACCCCACTGAGTGACAAATATAAACTGTAAAGACTCAGCTTGAATCCCTTGTGCCACAATCACAGTGGCTTTACTAACAGTTACTCAAGTTAAGCACATCTCACAGTTTTCCTTTCTTTAAAACAGTTTCGTGAAAGGAAAGCAACACAATGATACTGTAAATCAAAATGTCAAATACTGGTAAGACCTCAGCAATAAGGTAAAACTGTGTTCCATGGTAAATCTCTACAGTTCTGAATCTTGCATTAGTAAACAAATACCTAAGCAAATCTAGGGTAAAAAGGATATCTTAATTAAAACATGCTTAGTTAAATATATTTAAACAACATTTTGAAAGTATATATGGATAAGTGTTATGGGGTCTGAGTGTGTCTTGTTGAAAGACGAACATTAAAAGCATATTTTATTTTAGTAAAATCAAACACAGTAAGATTTTGCTTTGAGTTTGTAGCAAGAACCCTAGAAAGATGGTGTGCATAAGTACTACAAGAACTTGAATGGTAGAAACAGGAAGATCAGGTGTCCAAGATCATACTTGGTTGCAAAGAGACTTAAGAGCCAGTCTGAGTTATATATGCTAGATGAGACTATTTCTTTTGTGGGAGAAGATGTTAGATCAGTTCATGTAACATATATGAAGGAATTTTTATTAATTCAAAAATGATTTAAACTTTACAAGATGAATATAGTAAAACTAACACTCACTAAGTTCCAAAGGAACATTACTCTGTGAAAATTCCTTGTCCAAAATGCAGATGCTCATATGCTTTAGTCAGTCCTTGGGTCCACAGGTTGTAAAAAATGAAGCTGATTTTCAAACCTTCTTAGAAATACTTAAAATTACAAATAATGTATTTTGATCTTTCTCTGGTACAGAGCTCTGTGAGTAGACATCGGCCAGCTCCCTATATTCTTAAAGTAACTGTAGAGAAAACATAATAAAAATTATTGATCAAATTTCAATGAAGAGAGACAAAACAAAATTCAATAAAGAAGTTGAAGGAAATAAAGACAATGGTAGTGGGTTATATGTGTTATCATGAATAAGAAAAAGCATTGAAGAATTTTGATATTGATTTTTGGTAATGTACATTAACTTAGACTAAAAGAGGGAATGGTGAGGGAGTTAGGAGAAAGAGAGGGGGAGAAAGGAAGGGAGAGAGATGAGCATGAAGGAACAGGAAGATTAAGATAGGGAAAGAATAGAGGTGAACAAGAAAAGAGATACCATAATAGAGGGAGCCATTATAGACTTAAAGAGAAATCTGGCACTAGGGAAACGTCCAGAGATCTACAAGGATGAACCCAACTATCAATCTAAGAAATAATAAAGAGGCTACCTTTAATGCCTTTCCACAATAATGAGATTGCCAACTACTTAATATGTCATCCTAGAGCTTTCATCTAGTAGCTGACAGAAGCAGAAGCAGACACCCACAGCTAAACACTAGCTGAATTCCTGAAATCCAGTTACAGAGGAGGAGTGATGAACTAAGGGATCAAGACTAGGCTGAAGAAACCCACAGAATCAGCTGACCTAAACAAGGGAGAGCTCATGCACCCCAGTCTGATATCTGGGAAGCCAGCCTAGGTCTGACCTAGACCACCTGAACGTGGGTGTGAGTTACAAGGACTGGGCAGTCTATTGGGCCTCTAGTAATGGATCAGTATTTATCCCTAGTATACAAATGGACTTTGAGAGCCTATTTCACATAGAGGGATATTCCCTCAGCTTAAACACATGGGGGGAGCACTAGGCCCTGCCCCATCTGATATGACAGACTTTTAAGACTCTACATGAAGGCCTCACCCTCCCTAAGGAGCAGAAAGGGAATGGGGTGGAGTTTGGTAGGGGTGATAGAGGAAGATGGGAGGGTGAGGAAATTGGGATTGACATGTAAAACAACCTTGTTTGAAATTTAAATTAAAAAAGGAAAAAAGAAAAACAATAACAAACAAAACAAAAACAAAAACCAAAGTAAAAAACAGCCCTCCATCCCATGAACTATTACTGGAAGAAAGGCCTAGATTTACCATTTCTCTACTTACTCAGTTTTTTCTGGATTATTCCTGTGACAATTGAAATAAATGCATGTTTTCCAGGTTCCTGTGATAAAAAAATGAAGATTTTTTTTTTCTTTTGAGGAACAGCTTAGAATTAGGAAACATAATCTGCTATGTGTCTTAAAGCAATGTTATAGAGAAAATAAGAAAGTTGATATGCATCATATATTGTAGTCCAAAATACCCTATTTTCTTATGGCTGAATCCAATTCCCAAAGGCATTATTTTCAGCTTTCTGAGACACACAAATAAGATAAAGAACACTCTGAACCTTGCTGATCTTCGGCCCTGAAATAGCATCTTTGCAAAAAGGTTTTTCTAGAGGCGTTTTGGTCTTTCAAGTTAAGGTCTTAACTTGGCACTGCTGCTCTCCTTTCTGCATTGTTCCAGGAAAAGTGTGGAGTGAAGGAAATGGAATTTTTATACCCTTTTTATCCCTTGGCTACTGATGCACTGATATTTTGGCACTCCTTGTAAGATCGCACAGCTTCTCTGCAGTGTGTTTTATTTTTAGAAAATTCCTTCAGCTCTATCTGCTTCTGTCATCTTCCACCCAGGTGACAGACACACACACACACACACACACACACACACACACACACACACACACACACTCTCTCTCTCTCTCATAGACACACATACAGGGAGGGGGATCCCGATTTTAGATGTACTTTTAAGGACTACAGTTTCACACCTATACTAGGCAAGCTGAAATTTAAAAATACCTAAAGTTCCTATAATGTGTACTCAGAGAAGTTGACTTCATTATTGATTGACACCAAATAGAATTTATGCTTTGTTACTGCATTTAAGTAATAATGCATCAAATAATTTACTAATATTAATAATGACTATATGCATACAATTTTAGTTCCAAATGAATATTCTAACATTTATATCTAACATGGATTGCACGTTTCTGATGAGTCTTAACTGATTTAGTAACTGAGCAATAGTAGGGTAAACAGATACTAGCAAACTACATATAAGGCATAAACCCACATTTGCTGTCCAGCAATTTCATTGTAAAACATCGGAGTGGAACAAAGTTTTTCTTTACAAATCTTAAAACAAATTCTAGTCTACTTCAAAATGCCTTGAAATGCCCCTAAGGACAGACAGCAGGACAAAGAGTAAACATTTAGCGTGCATGTGTGCACAAGTGGTTACTCTCAATTCTCTAAGTAGTCCAGAAAACTAAGCTTTGCTTCCAGATACTTCGGAAGTTTTCCAGTGTGATTTGTTCAATCCATAAAGAATAGATTAAGAACTATGTTATGCGCACGGATAATTTATGAAGTACATGTCTCTATTCCACCAAAATGGAGGGCTCATGCCTTCAAACAAAAATCTCTGGTGAGTTTTTCTTTAATGAAATACATGTCAGTCTCTGTCCAATAAATGCTTTGTGTGGATAGCAAGCCAATGTCTGGCATGCAATACAGTATTATTTATCAATTATTCACATACTTTTGTCTGTTGAAAGCTCTGGAAAGACAAGTAAACCACAGTTTTTTTTGCTTTCATAGAGTAACATTGGCCTTTTACTTTAGACAAATGTTTTGTATGTTTCTGCCCAAGACTGAATGGTTTAGCAAACCTTATTAAATATACATTTAAGTATTGCATTAATGTTTAGGAAAACCTTGTAACGAAATATATTAAAGTGTCAAGTTAAGCAAGGGTACCATATATAATATATTTACATTAACATTGTGGCATTTTATTTTGACAATATCAGATGAAGGAACATGAAGTCAAGCTCAGACATTTTCTTATGACAGCCACTCTCAGTATTTGGGTCAGGTATGCTGGAGTAACTTTCAAGGTTTGAAGGACATTTGAAGTCCAAATTATTTTCATAGCAACAATATGGAATATGCCTTTATAGGTTCATGATGCAAGAACAATGACAAATGAAGCTATTCAATATATCATACTGACAGTGTTTGAAACTAAACCCCATACTACCAATTATTTATTTTTCACTTCTATACATTCAGGAGGAAAACAATTAATTTTACATTGTTCACTGTTCTATTTTGTGTTCTATTCCATGTTGAAACTTTCTGATTGAATGCAACTAGGAGGGATAAGTCTATTTCAGTCCATACGTGTAAGAAAAATAAAATCTGTTGTGGACAACAGTTAGGGCATGTAAGGTGTACGGGTTTTTCCTCCCGCCGCCAGTCTTGTCCTGTTGCCGCGCCAGCCCCAAATAAGACACAGAGACTCCGTATTTGATATTATACTGTTGGCCAGTTACTACTTTCTTATCGGCTAGCTCTGCCTTAATTATTAACCCATTTCTGCTGATCTATGTATTTCTCTTACCGGGGAGCTGGCGGCACACTGCTTTCTTCAGACTCTCCATCTTGACTCCTCCTTCCTACTTCCTATTTCCTCCTTATCTCCTAGTCCCTCCTATCTTCCTTTCCTATTGGCCAACAGTGCTTTATTATTAACCAGTATGAGAAACATATACAGAATGACATCTCCCATCAAGGGCACCTAAAGAGAAACCATGTTAGAAGACTGCTTAATGGATCCTCTTCCAGATTCATGCTCAGCTAGCTTTCATAAAGTACAGGTCCACCTGTTTAGGGAATGTGTCAAGTTAAAAATAAAACTTCCCAGCATATAAACAAGAAAAGAATTAATTTTAGTGAATGTTTCAGTATCTGCTATTTTGATATTGTGCCTTATAAAACATGAATTTCTATGAAGCATTAATCCTCCAACTTAAAAATATGTTCAGCTGTCTTAAAGAGAAACACTGGTTTGGTGGCAGAGCTTCAACATGAATCAGATAACTACTTCCCTAACAGAAGAGCTTTCTATTTCAAAGAATTGTTTATACTCTTCCTCTTGTCATTCAAACCTGGGTATTTGGCAGATGTTTTATAGAAAATAAACAAAGTGAACATATCACTGTAAAGAAAAGAACTAAATGTACTTGTTGCCATTGATTTAAATAGAATTTTTTGGGGGGAATGGGTATTTAGGAAATTAATACCTATGAGTATGAGTATTTCAGCATCCTTAAAGAATTTGTGATGATTGAGTTGACATAAATGGATCATAATTTTATGATTAACTTTTCATTGTTTGTAGGACTTGCAAAAATCATGAGAAATACTATTGTCTAATAAATGTTTATGATGTTTTAATAATGTGATAATAGAAGATGCATTAAAAGGCACATAGACCAATGAATTTCAAAGATGTGGTTTCCTTTAGCACATTACGACCTATCTTTAACAAGCTGTAGCCAACAGAGTTTCAGTATATGACCAAAGGATATAAAATACCAACTCTGAGTATTGAAATGTCCTCTGCAAATTTGACTAAAAATAGTGTCCTTTTCACAAGTTTTTGCTTATTGGACATTTATTCAAAGGGATCATCATCAGCCTATAAAGATTTAATAGAACCACTTTAGGACATCTCCATGTGTCTCAGGATCTACTGAATATTTTAATTCAATGTGAACAGAATCTGATTAGAGTTTCGCCTTTTTGTTTCTTAAATAATCTTATTTTCTAAATACCCTTGAGTATTCTGGGAAAGAACATGGTCAAAGATACTCCATTCAATGGCAAGCTTATGAATACATAACCTTTGCTACTTCCATCTTGTGAGATTCTCTTTTTTATTATTAAAGAACTTCTCTCTGTTCTGACTACACTTTTGCAGAAGTTGGTTTTTCCAGACATGTAAGCTAAAGCAGTATATATTAGACAAATAATAAGTTATGAAAGAATCAACCATGCTCTTGTAAGCCAATCTTAAAATGATTTGAAAGAAATAAAGACAAGAAATGCTTCTCTTCTTCCTACCTATTTCCAGTATAATATGCATATTTTTAGAAAGATGTTATTTTAGTTATATCCAACAATTTAATCCTTATATTTTCAAAACAGACTTTCAATTTCCAATGTGGTGGATATTAGAAGTTATGAGCCAGAAAATAAAATGCAGTTGGTTTCCTTCATAAATTTTAAGAGACTAAAATGCCTTGAAACAAAACTTTAAGAATTTCTCCTGTGGCCTCTCCTTAGACATACTACTTTCTATAATTACAAGAATTTAAAAATATCAGTGCACATAGAGTTATGTACATGTTAGTGTTTATCACAGTATTTTGACATTAATTAAAAGCAGGGTAGCCCTTCCCTTTATATTAGATATGGCCACCACATCCAGAATCAGAGACAATATGATAGGAAATTTTTATGAGTTTAGTCATGTTATTATTCACCTGGGTTATACATGGCTTCTCCAACGTCCTCACAATATCTATAAGCATACATCTTCATGAATATTTTATATAAAGTAAACAAATAATGAAAATTTTTCAATGGTGTAGGTTGTGGGTTAGAAGCTTCAGTAGTACAGCTGCCTTTGAATTGGGCAGAGACCATTATAGTACTATAACCACATTTGACTCATCTATGTTCCTGTGATTAAACTTTATGGTTGGCTATGCTAGACCTGTGGGGAACATGTTTGATATTTGTCAAAACACTTTTCTACCTGAAGTGATTAAACATTTTCCATGTCTCAACATGAAATCTGGGTAGGTTAAGTGACTAAGTGAATAGAGAATATTTCCTGCTATGTAAAGAATGGAAGTTTGTTCAGACACAAGAAAGAAATAGAATTGTGTCATCTGCAGGAAAAATGAATGAAGGGCACGCCATTATCCTGAACCCAATCAGTTAGACTCTGAGTAACAACATCTTAAATCAGAGTACTCATCATAAGCTGAGTCCTATCATCATTACATCACAGAAAATGTGGGAGAGCCAACAAGGATAAGGAGACTCATGGCTATCTCTGTTTCCAAGAATGCATAAACAGCTACCAATGACCAGAAAGAAACAACTTATAGAGGAATCGATGCTTATAGGTTTTTCATAATTCTATGAAACCCTCAATAAATTATTGGTTTATTAAGTTCTTTTTGAGTAAAATCATTTTTGTATTAGTTTATGATTGTTCTACATCCTCCGAGAAAACCCTTAATAAAAGCAATGCAACTCATTATTCAGCCACAAAGATCAAGAAATCCTATGAACTCTAGAAAGAGTGCAGGAATGAATATCATCATGTTAAACAAAATAATTCAGACTCAAAAAAGAGTATCATATATGTGGTAATTGGTGCTGACTGCAAACTTGAAGAGGTCTAGAATATTCTGGGAGCCAAGTGTCTGGCTATGACACTAATTAAGTTCATAGTCTCAATTTAATCAGGTAAGAAGTCTCTAACTAAATGTTGGTCATTCCCATAGGGTCTGCTTCAACATATAAATGAGAAAGTGAGTTGAGCCCCAACATCCACCTTCTCTGTTTCTTGTCTGGTACAGTATATCTAGCTCTCTCAAGTTCCTGCTGTCATGACTTCTGCATCACGGGCTATAACGACTAATGGTGAGCACAGTTAAAATATCTCTTCTTATACTTTTGTAACCAGATATTTTGTCATAACATTCAGAAAAGAAATAGAACAGCTTTTCTCTTGTATGTACAATCTAGATTTTGGACAAAGACATGAGAGTAAAATTAGAACACTTTGAAAATAGAACTGGTATTCCTGAGAGGTCATGGTACAGTGGTGGTGAGTGAGGTTAAAATCCATTTTATACATGTCTACAAATATTACAACTAAACTATTATCTTTTATAATGGATATATGCTATTTTTAAAGGCATACAAAACATGGCAATAAAGCAAATGCAATGAAAATCTCTAGCGTATCTTGAATGAATGGTTAGCATCAACAGTATAATTCAGTATCAATTCAAAGGTCCCACATTTGGGAGATTTAGTGTCTCCAAGAAAAAGAAGATGAATGTTAGAATTCTATGCAAGGAAGAAAATTTATCTTTCTCAAGCAAAGTTTCCATAGCAGATCTTCAGAGCACTTACATAGAAAAGCTAATATGTGTCCATACTTATGAATTAATTTCCTTTTTAAACTAATCCTACCATATGCCAAACCATTGGAATCATGCTTAAGGATAAATGAAAATAATATTTTATAAGCTATCAGAGATATGGTAACATGTAAAGTTAACCAGTACTTGATCCTTTAATTCATTAATATTTCCTTTGGTGGTGGTAATTTTCATTTCAAATATCCAAATGGGGAAAATAAAGGAAGATACAAAACAGACTGATTTAAACAAACAAACAAAAAATTACATTGTTCTGTTTCACATTTCTGCACTTACTGAAATTTTGACTCAGATTTTGTTTGACTTCACAATTATATCTACAATTGCATTCTATAGGAATGTTTTTCTTATTAAATTAACAATAGTAATTTTATAATAGAAAATTTAATAATCCTCAAATTGCTAATCCCCTGTCAATATGAAACCATCTGATGTAAAATTCTGTGTAGTGGGGTAACATTCTAGTCAGTCACATTCCCAAAAACTTGTCTACTTTTGTTTTTTAGTGAAATCTTATAAAACTTATTAAATTTTCCATGCTTTTAGAATGAGCTATTGTTTTGGACAGGATTTTTGTACATTCTTTTACTTGAAAATGAAGTTATAATTTACTGGGTTATTTGTGTTTGAGACAATGACATTTCCAAAAGTGAAAACAAAGGAAGGTTTAGAAGACAATTCTTTCTTATTTGTGACCTTATCTGACTTGTACAAACAGCAGACACTTTCAAATTGTTTAGAATCTTAAATTTTATTTTTTATTTTTCTTTTCAAACATACTATGACATGTTCAAATTAAACAATGACAAGCAAAATTACTAAAAAAATAATTAAGTGATTAAGTAGGCATTCAATAGATATGTATATATTGTCTCAGTCTTCATATACACCTTAAGAAAACTTGCATCTTCTCTCCTTTATAAACTTTTATGTTATTGTCCACAATTTTTTATCCCCAGTTTATTATCTTGATCCAGTTCCATAATTTTCTGTTAGTTGTGTCCTAATATCCCTATCCATTGCTTCAGTGTTTATCCTTTCCCAGCATGAATGGCATGTGCCTATGTGTGTGTGTGTGTGTGTGTGTGTGTGTATGTGTGTGTGTGTGTGTGTGATTTGTCTAGGCTAATAAGTGAGGCAGGAGTGTGTTCTTGTTAGTGGTACTGTAACAAGAAATCAACAATTCAGAAATCATAATTTCCATAAGAGAAGAGTTTGTTTGTTCAGTTGTTTTTCTGTTACAGGCCCACACAGTAATTTTGCTGAGATTTTGAAAAAGAAGATGGTTAAAATTTACTTTCAATAAACCCTCAGAAAGTCAATGTGCAAACCTATCAATGTATACAGAGTAATCTAGGTATGTGATTTATGAATGATGTTGACTACAATGTACTCATTTGCAGTATATTATTTTAAAGACAAAGCAGTTTTTCCCCAGATGAACATATAATTCTTTTCTGTTGCCAATCAGGAAATATTTTTGTAGATATGACACAGAATTTAAAGTTCATTGTTATCATTCATCCTATACTTTGGTAAGACAAGAGATGTTCTAGCTGAGAAGAGGAGAGGCAATGCCACAGTAATAAAGCAAGCAAACAAAACAAAGAAAAAAGCCACCTTGATAAAAAGGATTAACACTATTTTTCCTCCAGCTCTAGTCTTTGTAAAATGAGACCTGTAGTTAAGCTGACTTTGCCATTATGTAACAAATGCTATGTAAGCATATAGTCTGTACTTATCAGCAAATGTTTACAACTTCACAGAAGAAGGACATCTACTCTAAAGGGAGGTCTTTGTGTGTAGGAGACCCAGGACAAACCTGAGACAGAAAGACATACATCATGTACTAGTTAGCTTTCACTACTCCCAGGTAGTATTCTCCAAAGAGTCTCATACTACTGCTTCCCTTCCTGCAGTTGGTGTAGATGAAGTCTCTTGCTCCAAATCTACAGAAGGAAGTAGAAGAGAATGATAGAGCAAGGAATGGACAGGGCCTTGGATTCCATGTAGAATAATGTTGAAGATGTAGTTCTGCTTATAATTTTGCAGAACTCTTACTTCTGGTTCTTTATTTGGAAACTATCATAAGCATTGGACTTCTAATAACATTTATAAAATGTCCTCAATTTTACTTGCTTGTAGTATCATAATCTCACAGTTCTTTAAGCCATGTATTTATAAGGATTCTCACTTTGATGCAATCATGCCTATCTGAATGGATTTCAAGAAAGTGTAAGAAGGAATCCCTTATAGTAAGTAATCTCATATTTGACACGTCATCTTTGTACCAGAAGCCAAAGCACGTTAACTCCTTATCGAAATTCACCCACATTCCACCTTGGAATAATTATGACTCTTCTCCCGACTTACTATACAAAGAGAAGATTAATTAATTTCCAAAATCCAAGCAATTAAATTGATCATATTTGATAACTCATTTAAAATATTCTTAAAATAATCAAGTCTGAAATCTTTGGCCACATACGAAAATAGATTCAAAATTCCAAGCTGAAAACAAGCCTTGTGTCTCTTTGGAAGATCAATATTCTACTCACTATACATGCACCCTCAAAAAATGTCATTATATTTTGTCCTTGAAAACAGATTTTATTTTCCTTTATCTCCTCACAATATCTTTTATTCAGACTTTTCTTGTAATGGTCATTAGCAAAACTAAACAATTAAACTGTGATTGCCTGACTTTAAACATCTCTCTTTCCAGTTTAGTTTAGCTAAACTAAAGTTTCATTGTCTTTGTTAGGGAGAAACTGAAATAGCTCTGAGACTTCAGACAATTAAGTTTGATGTGCACATTTTTAATTCTCTCAACTGTGATAATGTACTAATCTGTACTGTGCATATTAAAGACTGAACAGCACAGAAGCCCTTCTTCCAAAGGTGAAAACACAAACATTTGTAGCAAAACTCAGATAAACCAAGTAATGGTGGCACATGCCTTTAATCCCCCCACTCTGAGGTAGAAGCAGGTTGGTCAAGATTTTTCAGTTCAGGGAGGTCTACAGAGCCAATTCCAGAACAGGCTGGAAAAGCTACACAGAGAAATCTTGTTTCTAAAAGAGAAAGACATAATGTAACTTTAGGCCTGGTGGTGGTGGCAGCTCAGGCTTTAAATCCCAGAGTTTGGGATGGAAATGCAGACAAAATATGACCTCTCTAAAGATTTACTACTGAAATTCTACCATCCTTTCATTCTATTTTATTACTCTTCCAAACCTGGAATTCTACCAAAAATTATGGATTGATAATAACATATACCAACCTTGATTCAAAGTACATTCAACCATATCATGTAATATCAATTCAATATATACAAGTAAACACTTAATATTTATAATAGGTTTTTCTTTAAGTTCTAAAAATATAAGATAAAAATTCAATTGAGTTATAATGATCTTTTAAAAGAAATATAAATTCTAATTATTTTAAAATATGTAATAGATTTATATATGGTTCCTAAATTTCTGAAGATTTTTTAAAAAGTAAAGTTTGCATTTGTTCTTTAACTTAGTAGTGAGTGGAAAAAAAGTTACCAGTATACTAAATTCCTTCAGATAAGTTGTGTGATTGGATCCCTATGACCAATTGTTTCCCAGAATGATAATAATAATAATGAAAAAACAATTGAGAATATTGTTTCTCAAAGGAAGCATAGTTCTACTAAGTAAAAGTAGCTTGAAATTTTGTTCTAATTCAGTGTTGTTAGTACCACATACCTACATGAGTAAATATCATGTCTTCTGAAATAGAATGATGAACAGAATTTTGATGGTTTGTAAAACTAATGTAATATTATATTTTAAAAAATATTGTCAAATATGTACCCTGGTGCACAAAAGGACTTAGCGAACACATCCCCCCATGGGGGATAACTGCCTTAATCTAGAGACAGGAGAGAAGCCCTAGTCCCTACTTCACATGACTTGTCAGACCTACATAACCCCAACTGGATGGCATTCCCCTACATATGGAATTGGTGTGGGGGGATGGGAGGGGATGGGGGTTAGAGTGCATGTGAGAGGGCAGAGAGGGTAAAAGTGAGAGAAGGAGAGTTTTAACCTGAGTATAGCAAAATATATCACACAACAGTTATCAAATAAGAATAACAGTTAACAATATTTAGTCCATTAACATTTAGTAAGATTAAAGAAATATTCTATCATCTATCCTACCTTTGTGAGTCTAAAGTCTTATGTGTAACTTATCTTTAATCCTAACTAAGGAAAACTATAACCATAACTATTTGTCTTCAACTCCTTCAAAAAAATCCACAGAAGGATAATATATAAACTCTAGAAATGACAGAGACAACTTGCCTGGTCAGTCACCCAAAGTTCTTCTGTAATATTCCATCTTCAGCCCATAGGCCATAGTGTGTCTGTCAGATACCTCAGCAAAGCAGGAAAGTTTAAACTGTCTTCTTGTATTAGCAGTCTGTCAGTTACTTTTCCTGTGTTCTGAAGACTTTCTGGCAGACTCTTCCATGAAGCAGGAACCCTGTAGCATTGTCAATCTTGCATCAGTAGTCATTTTCCTGTGGATTCTTCATGTCAAGTTTATACATCATAAAGTCAAACAGTCCAGACAAGAGCAGTATCTTGTCCAAATGGCTAGTCTTGCCATATTGAAGACAAACTTCATAACATGTTTCTTCGATGTCCATCATCATTTTTGACGCAGTTGGTGTTGCCAGGAGCATTTATGTCTCACTGTCAAGAAAAACCCTAAACCATTTTAAATGCCATATTCTGTAGGTTTTTGAAAGTTTTGAAGAATGCCTATCCATCTCAAATACATCTTTGTATATCTAGAAAACCTAACTCACCTAACTCTAAGATTTGACTGTCATAGGTAATTATCTATAATCTGTACTATATTATACATTATTTTTAAATGAGCTATATAATAAACACAATGCCTAAACAAGAGGAGAAATATACATATCACAAAATTGACCTTATATTGTATAAATAAATGAAAAACCATTCCAAAACAAAGTATTCATATCTATACCATAATCTCCATTTTACCTTTAAAAATATTGGTTGTGATCATTAACCATTTATAACCAACCACATTTAAATGAAAACAAACATTTATAAACAATATTTGGGAATTTGGGTGTTGTTCTTTACAAACTGCTTCCTGCTGGTAAAGGATGCTGTCATGGTCATAAGAAGACACAGATATTTTGGCTGTAGTCTGCAAGGCTGATTTTCCCAACTGTTTTGAATGTTGCATCACCTGAGACTCTGTTTCAGGGGGTCTAGCTTGATCATACCATGTTAGTCTGTAAGGAATCCACAGCTTTTCATTCTCTGTGGAAACAAAATTAGAAATCCTTTTCCCCAGTAATTTGTCCTTAGACTTAAATTTTGAAGTCCAGCAGCATTTGTTTAAACGGTTGTTATTTCCTCAGCAGACAAACAATATAAAGACAATATAATACTGTACAGTATCCAGATTCCCTTCATCTTTATGTGGCTTTTTTATTACTCTGTTTCTTTTACTTCTATTTTTCATTTTTTTGAGACAGAGTTTCTTTGTGTAACTTTTATCTGTTCTGGAATTCACTTTGCATACCGGGTTTACTTTGCAATCACAGAGATCTTGCCTGTCTCAGGAGTGTTTGGATTAAAGGCTTGTGCCACCACACCCAGCTCCTTTCTGTCTTTTTAAAATCATTTTATTCCTTTTTTTCTCCCAAGCCTACATATATTTTAGAATACACTGTAAACCTTTAGTACTTTTCCTTAATGTGAATATGTCTTTACTGTAAATCTTATCTTTTTCTGGCCACGAGTCTTTATCTGTTAAATAACAACATTGCTAAAATGAAAGTCATATCTATGTTAGCCGAGGTCTATCTGGCGGATACTTTTGCCACCAGAACTGAGAGCTGTGCTCACCACCTTGGTCTATGCTGCCATCTAGCAGCATGTTGCCGGCTTGGAGAAGTGGTCACTGCCATTGCCAGCTCTGATACACAACAATAAATTATTAGCAGTGTTTATTAAAAGCCCTGCAGTTTTTTTGCTGCTTATGCTGAGTCAGGAAATCTCCCTTAAAGGAACTGCGCAAGTCTCTGCTTGTCTCTCGTAAAACAGAGTCCAACCCAGAAAAATGCTGTTTGTGAAAGACCCACTGAGCACAGACCTTCACACTCCCACTCAGGGAAGGTGCTCCCCCACAATCACTTATGAAAAGTGGTCTTGATGTAAAAGCATGATGTCTTTTATATTCCAAGTGCATTGGGGTCCATAGTCATGCTCTGCACAGGGGTAGAGGGCTAAGGACTATGAGGGCAGAAGTAAGATAGCTTTTATAGGATTACAACAAAGCCTGCAAATCTTAAACCAATTATGTCATAGAATTCAGAGCCCTCACAGTGAAGAACAATCAATTTAAATCATCCAAGCCCAGGCATTATAGATCAATCAGTTTCCTATAGCCATGGAGGTTTGCATTCACTCTGGTTCCTTGGTGGGGTGACAAAACACACATACTCATAGGTCCTGTGAGTACAGCAAAAAAATGTGACCTTTTGCTTATTTACTGGCTGATGGCTGGGTATGGAATTTAAGGTTTAAAGTTCTAGCTTCCTGTGGTCATTGGAGAGTTAGGCTGTATTTTTCCATTCTTACATTAGCAAGAAGCCTTGCTTGTCTTTGTTCTTTTGTTTCTAAAACCCCATTATAAGCTTTTGTTAATTTTTAAATGGAAGTTCTTATTAGCCACTTTGTGGTGCCATATGTAACCAGTACGTTTTTCCCGCAGGCCTGATCACACCACCACACCAGCCCCAAATAACACACAGAGACACTGTATTTGATATAATGCTGTTGGCCAGGTACTTGTTTCTTATCAGCTAGCTCTGTCTTAAGTATTAACCCATTAATATTAATCTAAGTATTTCCACTTGGTCTCATCTTACCAGAGAGTGGGCTCTGACCTCTGTTGTCCAAATTATTTCTCCCTGAATAAATATCTATTCGGCCTATCTGTTTATCCTGATCCTTATTAAACCGCTGTACTAGAGTGAATATTTTTGAAAAAAATAATCAATGGTAAAATAAAATTTCATTAAGTAGGAAAACACAAGAATATATATGAAATGCAAAAGATGTGTGAAACAGAAAGATACAACAATGGACAAATTTTGAATTTATGTAGTAAATTTATTTTAAAAGAGAGAAAAGTCTCATTGTCACACATATGTTTATGTATGGAATTCATTTCTATTAGTTAGAATTTCAAAACTCACCTGATTTAGACAAATGTAAACACTAAAAGGCATCACAATATTTAATGTCTCAAAATTAGAATGACATTTGAATAGCACTTGAAATTCTCTTTAAAAGACAACAGGAACAAGTATAATGAACTTGCTTATGTAAATACTATGGATACATAAGCAATATTGAAATTCATATCAGAAAACAGAAAAATGGAATTATTCATTCATTACATAATTCAGACCTCACATATCAAAATAAGGGTAAATACATATGGTGGTATTTCAACACTCTTTCTTCATAATTTATTCATAATTTATCATAATCTTTGAGATAGTTGTGTCAGATTTTAAGAAATTTTAATACCTAGAGTTTTACTGTTTTTGTTAAGTCTACATTTCTTTTACTCTTAATAAATGGAGAACACAGGTATTCTTTATTTTCAGAGTTTTTTATTATTATTATTATTATTTTACATTTTCATCCCAGTTTCCTCTCCCTCTTTCCCTCCCTATTACCCTCTATCCCCTGACACATGCAACTTGACCACCCTCCCCTGCCATACCTCTACCCTAATTCCGAATGTAGGGCAATGCCATACAGGTAGGGTCAAATAAATCTGTCAAGTCATTTGAAGTAGGGGCTAGGATATCTCTCCTGTATCTAGGTTAAGGGAGTATCCCTCCATGGGGTTGTGTCTGTAAGGTCCTTTTGTGTACCAGGAATACATCCTGGTTCCACTGTCTGGAGTCCCTTAGACTGCTCAGTCCTTCTAGCTGACAACCATATTCAGGGTGTGTGAGTCAGTTCCATGCTGGATTCCAAGATCTTAGTCTGGGGGCCCATTAGCTCTTCCTTGTTCAGGTCAGCTGTTTCTGTATTTCTGCTACCTGGTCCTGTACTATCCCCGTGCATCTCGATTCTACTTCAAATCAGTGTTTATTTATGGGTGTTTGCTTCTGTTTCCAACAGGTACTAGATGAGGGCTCCATGATGGTGGATAAATGAGTTGTTGATCTCACTATCAGGGAAGAGCATTTATGGAAGCCTTTCCACAGTTACTCAAATTGTTAGTTGGAGTCAGGTTTGTTGGTCTCTAGACCTTTATTTAGGTTTAATTTTCTCTTCAAACCAATAATGGCTCCCTCTTTTATGTTTATTCTCTCTCTCTCTCTGTCTCTGTCTCTCTCTCTCTCTTTTCCTACCCGGACTCAATCTTCCTAGCCACACATGATTTCCTCTCTATCCATTATCATTCTCCTACTTCTCTCTCCATTTACTGCCCCCACACTTCCCATGTGCTATTGGGGACTTGTTCCTTCCCCCTTCTGTGAGGGACCTTATATGAGTCTCGTAGAATACACCTTATATTCTAGTTCCTCTGGTGGTGTCAATTATAGGCTAATGTTCCTTTGCTCTAGGTCTAAAATACATATATGAACAAGTCCATACTATGTCCCTCTTTATTGTGACTGGGTTACCACATTCAGGATGGTTTCTTCAAGTTCCATCCACTTGCCTGCGAATTTCAAGGTTCCATTATTTTCTGGAGAGTAGTAATCCATTCTTTAGATATGCTACATCTTCTTTATCCATTCTTCCGTTGAGGAGCATCTAGATTGCTTCCAGGATCTTTATATTACAAATAATGTTGCTATGAATAAAATTTAGTACATGGCTTTGCAGCATGGATGTGGATCATTTGGGTATATGCCTAAGAGGGGGATTGCCAGGTCCTGTGGTAAACTCCCATTTTCCTTAGGAACCGCCTTATTGATCTCCAAATTGGATGTATGAGTTTTCACTCCCACCAGCAGTGGAGGAGTGTCCCCCTTTCTCCACATCCTCTCCAGCATAAGCTGTCATTGGTGTTTCTAATTTTAGCCATTCTGACAGGAGGAAAATGGTATCTCTAAGTTTTTTGATTTGCATTTCCCTGATAGATAAGGATATTGAACATTTTCTTAAGTGTCTTTCAACCTTCTTGATGTTCTCTAGTTAGAATTCTTTCTTCAGTTCTGTACCCCAATTTTAATTGGGTTATTTGGTGTGCTGTTGCCTAGTTTATTGAGTTCACTGTAAATTTTGGAGATCAGCCCTTTGTCAGATGTAGGATTGATGAAAATCTTTTCTCAGTCTGTGGGGAGCCGTTTGGTCTTGTCTACTGTAACCTTTGCCATAAAGAAGCTTCTAAGTTTGAGGAGGTCGCATTAACTAATTATTGATACCCATGTCTGTGCTCCTGGAGTTATGCTCAGGAAGCTGTCTCCTATACAAATTTGTACAATGGTACCTCTGACTTTCTCTTCTAAGAGGTAAAGTGTGGCTGGATTTATATTGAGTTCTTTGTTCCATTTGGACTTGTATTTTTTTCATGGCAATAGGTATAAGTCTATCTGCATTCTTCTACACACCATCATCCAATTGTGCCAGCACCATTAGTTGAAGACATTTTCCTTTCCACATTGTATACTTTTAGCTGTTTTGTCAAAAAATCAGGTGTTCATACGTGTGTGGGTTCATTCCAGAATTTTCAATTTGATTCCATTAGTCTACCTGTCTATTTTTGTGCCAATACCAGGGTGTTTTCAGAACTATATCTCTGCAATAGAGCTTAAAGTCAGGAATGGTGATGCCTCCTGAAGTTCTTTATTGCATAAGGTTGTTTTGGCTATCCTGGGTCTTTTGTTTTTCCATACAAAGTTGATTATTATCCTTTCAAGGTCAGTGAAGAATTGTGCTGGGATTTTAAAGGGAATTGCAATGAATCCTTAGATTCCTGTTGGCAAGATTGCCACTTTTACTATATTTATAATACCTATCTTAGAACATGGGAGATCTTTCCATTTTCTGTTATATTCTATAATTTCTTTCTTTAAAGACACTAAGTTCTTATTATATAGGTGTTTCACTTGTTTGGTAAGCATTACCCCAAGATACTTTATGTTGTTTGTGGCTATTGTAAAGGGTGATGTTTCTATGATTTTTTTCTCAGCCTCTTTGTTGTCTGAATAAATTAGGGCTACTGTTTTTTTTTTTTTTTTTTAGTTTATCTTGTATCCTGCTAGTTTGCTGAAGGTGTTTATTAACTGTAGGAGTTCCATCATAGAGTTCATTGGGTCGCTTATGTAAACTATCATATCATCTGCAATTAGAGACATTTTAACTTCTTCCTATCCAATTTACATCCCCTTGATATCCTTTTGTTGTCTTATAGCATTAGCTAGAACTTCAAGTACAGAAACCAGGAAAACAATACAAAAATTCAATGCAACAATGAATTGATTTTTTGAGAAAATCAACAAGATAGACAAACCTTTATCCAAAAAAAAAAAAAAAAAAAAAAAAAAAATCAGAGAGAGAGATCATGCAAATTAACAAAATCAGAAATGAAAAGGGGGACATTACAAAGGAAATATAGGAAATCCAGACAATTTTCAGGTCATATTTTGAAAACGTGTATACCACAAAATTTGAAAATTCAAAGGAAATGGACAAATTTCTGGATAAGTATGACCAACCAAAATTAAATCAAGAACAGACAAACAACTCTAATAGACCTATAACCTGCAATGAAATAGAAGCATTCATGAAAGCCTTCCAAGCAAAAAAAAAAAAAAAAAAAAAAAACCTCAGGACCAGATGGCTTCAGTGCAGAATTTTATCAGAAATTTAAGGAAGAACTAATACCAATACTCCTCAAATTGTTCCACACAATAGAAACTGGCTCTTCATTACCAAACTCTTTCTACGAGGCCACAATTACCTGAACACTGGTATTCTTAAGACAGTGAATTTTAACTCTTTGAGTAGTCTAAAACCATTTTCTTATCCTCTTCGCCAGCATAAGTATTCAAGCATCCGTACTAGCTTGCCCTTGGTGTTGTGACAGGATTAGCACTCAGCTGTAGCCACTAAAAACACAACATGTGCACATTTACTAGGTTTCATTTTTCAAAGGGTCCTGGATTGTTCTCTGCCTCTCTCTCTTTTCTCTTTCCCACTGCTCCTGAAGGCCAGTCTCTGCCAAACCTTTCTCTTTTTAATATCCCCTTCCCTAATTAAAAATCCCTTCACTTAAAATTTGTAGCATGGCCTCTTTCTTCCACAATTCCCCTCTTTTATTATTATTATTATTAAATTATAACAACCAGTAACAATCCTTCATTCTTCATTGTGGTAACATCCTATGGGTAGACTCAGTTTTCAATTATGTTACCCCAAATGCAGTAGATGCCTTAAGTATTTAATGAATGCGATATCAAGCCAGTGTTTATGTGTACACATGTTTCTGTCTTCACACTCTCAGTGTCCATAATTGTTTACAAGGGATATCATTTCCAGATATAAAAATACTGAATTTTGTGGCTTGGGAGAAAAAAAAAAAACTACTTCTATGTGGTATACTTTCAGAAGCAATGGTAGCTATCACTACTTCCTATAGGATGTTCTCTCCTGGCAACACTTATGGTTTATTCACAGACAGGTTAGCTGTGAAACATACAACAGGCATCATCAGAGATGGCAGATTAGATTTGTGGCAACAAACCAGTTATTTTTTTCTTTTTACTTTGGTCTTTATTTAGTTTCTGTAGAACTTGGATTCTTTAATGGGCTTCTTTCTTTAATGTTCATAAATGGAGATTTAGAAGCTAAGAGTGACTAATTTTTCTTTTCTTTATTTCTTCCTTTTTTATTTTTTTATGTTTTAGCTTTTATTTTTAACAGGACAACAGATGCCCTGATCCTGCTGCTCCTGTCTCCGGTCCCCAACAGGAGCACCCTTGGAGCTCTGATACACCCCCACCCATCCCCACTGCCAGCCTACCCCCCCCTACCCTGTTCCCTACCCCACCCACGGTCCTGCCACTCTGGCTGAGCACTGGGACAGAGGGTGGAGCCAACAGTCCACCCTACTTCGGAGAATTCTCAGAGCAACTGTGAACAAAGGAGACCTGACTATCCACGCAGGACCACCCTTAATTTCCACCAGCTTGGTCTCTGACCCCGCCTCCAGTCCTCTGCTGGAGTCCCGGGCC
Source organism: Phodopus roborovskii (assembly GCF_943737965.1). Taxonomy (NCBI): domain Eukaryota; kingdom Metazoa; phylum Chordata; class Mammalia; order Rodentia; family Cricetidae; genus Phodopus; species Phodopus roborovskii. Next base: position 29,290,368 of record NW_026126410.1, read on the forward strand.
CCTCCCAGAGATCTGCCTATCTCTGTGGGTCCACTCGGAGTTCCTGCAGGCAAGATCCTTGACCCCCAAATCCTGGCCTGTACCAAAGAACGAGGTCTCAGCTGGAGAGCACCAGTTACAAGTGAGATCCCACTTTCCTGCAAAACCTTCTCAAGTTCCAGCTCAGCCCTTGCCATACGAAGACAGAATCCATCATTTTGCTGCATACAAGAGACACATCTTAGCTTCAAAGATAGACATTACCTCAGGGTAAAGGGTTGGTACAAGATTTTCCAATCAAATGGAAATAAGAAGCTAGCAGGCGTAGCTATCCTAATATCTAACAAGCTAGACTTCAAACCAAAACTAGTCAAAAGAGATGAAGACGGTCATTTCATATTCATCTCAGGAGAAATCCATCAACACAAAGTCTCAATTCTGAACATCTATGCCCCTAATACAAAGCCACCCACATTCGTAAAAGAAACACTACTAAAACTCAAAGCTCATATAAAACCTCACACACTTATAGTGGGAGACTTCAATACACCACTCTCAACACTAGACAGGACCACAAATCAGAAACTCAACAAAGAAACAAAAGAATTAACAGAAGTTATGTCTCAACTGGGGCTAACAGACATCTATAGAACATTCCATCCAAAGACAAAAGAATATACCTTCTTCTCTGCTCCACATGGAACCTTCTCTAAAATCGACCACATACTAGGAGACATAACAAACCTCAACAGATACAAGAGAATAGAAATAGTCCCCTGTATCTTATCGGACCACCATGCTTTAAAATTGGAATTCAACAACAATACAAATAGCAGAAAACCTGCAAACTCATGGAAACTTAACAATGTGCAATTGCACCACTCCTGGGTCAAAGAAGAAATAAAGAAAGAAATTAAAGACTTTCTAATATTCAACGAGAATGAGGATACAACATACCCGAACTTATGGGACACCTTGAAAGCAGTGCTACGAGGGAAGTTCATTGCACTAAGTGCCCATATGAAGAAAACAGAGGATAGTCACATAAATGAATTAACAGCGCAACTGAAAACCTTAGAACAGAGAGAAGCGAATTCACCCGCAGGAGCAGACGCCAGGAAATAATCAACTTGAGGGCTGAAATCAACAAAATAGAAACCAGGAAAACAATACAAAAAATCAATGCAACAAAGAGTTGGTTTTTTGAGAAAATCAACAAGATTGATAAACCTTTATCCAAATTAACGAAAAAGCAGAGACAGAACATGCAAATTAACAAAATCAGAAACGAAATGGGGAACATAACAACAGACACAGAGGAAATCCAGACAATTTTCAGGTCATACTTCGAAAATCTGTATTCCACAAAAATTGAAAATTCAAAGGAAATGGACAAGTTTCTGGATAACTATCACTTACCAAAATTAAATCAAGAACAGACAAACAACTTAAATAGACCTATAACCCGCAATGAAATAGAAGCAGTCGTGGAAAGCCTTCCAACCAAAAAAAAGTCCAGGGCCAGATGGATTCAGTGCAGAATTCTACCAGACATTCAAGGATGAACTAATACCACTACTCCTCAAACTGTTCCACAAGAAAGAAACTGAAGGTTCATTGCCAAACTCTTTTTATGAGGCCACAATAAATTTGGTACCCAATCCTCACAAAGAAACAACTAAGAAAGAAAACTACAGACCAATATCCCTGATGAACATCGATGCAAAAATACTCAATAAAATACTGGCAAACCGAATTCAAGAATACATCAGGAAATCATCCACCATGAACAAGTAGGCTTCATACCTGGAATGCAGGGATGGTTTAACATATGAAAATCTATCAACGTGATACACCATATAAACAAACAGAAAAAGAAAAACCATATGATTATCTCCCTACATTCGGAAAAAGCCTTCGACAAAATTCAACACCCTTTCATGATAAAGGTCTTGGAGAGGTCAGGGATAACAGGAACATATCTAAATATAATAAGAGCAATATACAGCAAACCAACTGTCAACATCAAACTGAATGGAGAGAAACTTAAGCCAATTCCTCTAAAATCAGGAACAAGACAAGGCTGTCCTCTCTCTCCATATCTCTTCAATATCGTACTAGAAATTCTAGCTAATGCTATAAGACAAAAAAAGGAGGTCAAGGGGATCCAAATTGTAAAGGAAGAAGTCAAACTGTCTCTATTTGCAGATGATATGGTAGTTTACATAAGTGACCCAATAAACTCTACCAGGGAACTCCTACAGCTGATAAACACCTTCAGCAAACTAGCAGGATACAAGATAAACTCAAAAATATCAGTAGCCCTACTTTTTTCAGACGACAAAGAGGCAGAGAAAGAAATCAGAAAAACATCACCCTTTATAATAGCCACAAGCAAGATAAAGTATCTTGGTGTAATGCTTACCAAACAAGTAAAAGACCTATATAATAAGAACTTTGTGACTCTAAAGAAAGAAATTAAAGAAGATGCCAGAAAATGGTCTCCAGGAGGAGACCGCTTCTTCAACATAACTCCAGGGGCACAGACACTGAAAGAAACAATTAAAAAATGGGACCTCTTCAAACTTAGAAGCTTCTGTAAGGCAAAGGACACAGTCAACAAGATCAAACGGCAGCCCACAGACTGGGAAAAGATTTTCACCAACCCTATATCCGACAAAGGGCTGATCTCCAAAATACACAAAGAACTCAAGAAACTAGTCAACAAAACACCAAATAACCCTATTAAAAAATGGGGTACAGAACTGAAGAAAGAATTCTCAATGGAGGAAATCAAAAAGACTGAAGGACACTTAAGAAAATGCTCCACATCCTTAGCTATCATGGAAATGCAAATCAAAACAACTTTGAGATACCATCTTACCCCTGCCAGAATGGCTAAAATTAGAAACACCAGTGATGACTTATGTTGGAGAGGATGTGGAGAAAGTGGAACACTCCTCCACTGCTGGTGGGAGTGCACACTCATACAGCCATTTTGGAGATCAGTATAGTAGTTCCTCAGGAAAATGGGAATTAGTTTACCACAGGACCCGGCAATCCCCCTCTTAGGCATATATCCAAAGGAATCACATCCATGCAACAAAGACATCTGTTCCAACTATGTTCATAGCAGCACTATTTGTAATAGCAAGAACCTGGAAGCAACCTAGATGCCCCTCAATTGAAGAATGGTTAATGAAGATGAGGCACATCTACACAATGGAATACTACTCTGCAGAAAAAAATAATGGTATCTTGAAATTCGCAGGCAAGTGGATGGCACTAGAAGAAACCATCCTGAATGAGGTAACCCAGTCACAAAAAGAGGAACACAGTATATACTCACTCATATATGGATTTTAGACCTAGATCAAATTATCACCAGCCTATAATTCACATCACCAGACAAACTAGGATACAAGGTGTATTCTAAGAGTTTCATATAAAGTCCCTCACAGAACTGGAAGGGACAAGTCCCCTAGAGCTCAGGTGAAGTGGGGGGGGGGGGACAACGAATGAAGAGAGAAGTAGGAGAAAATGAGGGGGAGGAAAGGAAAACATGTGCGACCAGGAAGACTGAGCCTGGTTAGGAATAGAAGATAGGAAAGAGAGAGAGAGAGAGAGAGAGAGAGAGAGAGAGAGAGAGAGAGAGAGAGAGAGACAGACAGACAGACAGACAGAGACAGAGAGAGAGAATATAAAAGAGGGAGCCAATATTGGTTTGCAGATAAAATTGAACACAAAGAAAGGTCAAGAGAACCACCAGACTGCTCCCAACTAACAATCTCAGCTTCCGTGGAAAGTCTATCATAAATGCCCTTCCCGGAGAGTGAGATCAACAACTAACTTCTCCATGGAGCCCTCAACTAAAGCCTGTTGAAAATTGGAGCAAACACCCATACATAAACACTGAGTCGAACTAGAACCCAGAAGCAGATGGAGAGGACAAGACCATCCCTCAGAAACACATACAGACAGCTTACCTGAACGAGGAACTAAAGGCCACTAGACTGATAGCTGGGAAACCAGCATGGGACTGACTCAGGTCCCCCTGAATATGGGTCTCAGCCAGAAGGACTGAGCAGTCTAAGAGACCTCAGACAGTGGAGCCAGGATGTATCCCTGTTGCACAAAAGTACTTAGGAACATATCCCCCATGGAGGGATAACTGCCTTAATCTAGAGACATGAGAGAAGCCCTAGTCCCTACTTCACAGGACCTGTCAGATCTATATGACCCCAACTGGATGGCATTCCCCTACATATGGAATTAGGGTGGGGGGATGGGAGGGTAGGGCAGTTAGAGTGCATGTGAGAGGTCAGAGAGTGTAAAAGGGAGGGACGGAGGGAGGGAGGGAGGGGAACTGGGATCGACATGTAAAATAATAAATTAAATTAAAAAAAATGCTTTGACTCCAAAATTTAAGCTGAAGGACAAGTTACTGGGGAAAAGGATTTCTATTTTTGTTTCCACAGAAAATGAAAAGATGTGGATTCCTTCCAGACTAATGTGGTTTGATCACGCCAGACCGCCTGAAACAGAGTACAAGCTAATCCTACATTCAAAACAGCTGGACAAAACACCCCTACAGACTACAGCCAGGATATCTGAATCTTCTTCGAATCCCCCCAAGACAGCGCCCCTTACCAGCAGGTAGTAGTTTGGAAAGAACCATGCCCAAATTCCCAAATATTGTGTATAAATGTTTGTTTTCATTTAATTGGACTTTGTTATATAAAATTAAATAAAATAAAAAAAAATTGAAAAAAAAGAGGACAACAGACAAAGGCTTGTTTTATTTTAAGGGCTGATCCCCCTGAGGCCACAGGCGGCCCACTATGAATTGACACTGGGGAAGCTTTATTTCTTGGTCTCTTCCTCCTTGGACAGAGTATTGATGATCTCCTCTTCTTGGCCTAGAGAAATCCCTCCTGGTGCTTTCGTGCTTCCTTGGTCTTAGACCAACCCTCAGCCTGGTCAGCCAGGAGCTTCTTGCAGGCCTTGTGTGCCTTCATCTTGTAGATGTGTTCCATGAGAATCCCCTTGTTTTTTAATACATTCCCTTTGACCTTCCGGTGTAGGCTATGGTATATATGGCGGTCAATATTCTTGTAATCAGGGTATTTCCTGAAAAGTCGACATAGGATCTTCATCCTTCTCATTCAGGTCACCTTCTCTGGCATTCTCGCTTCGTTTGCAGCCACAAGTATTCTCAGACAACAGAAGACGCTTACCTCTAGTGTCCTCCACTATGGTAAAACTGAAACCAATGAAATCGCCAATGCCTACTCCCATGAGCAGATCCAGAAGCTGATCAAAGATGGGCTGATCAGCTGATCATCCAGAAGCTTGTGACTGTGCATTTTCAGACAGATGCAGGAAGAACACTTGGGCTCTATGGAAAGGGAGGCATATGGGCACAGGGAAGCAGAAGAGTGACACATTTTTCTAATAGCTTTAATGTGGTTGGCATGGGAAACACGAGAATCTTTTTGGGACCCATTAGAAAGGCACTGATAACATCCCCATTTTCTGTATCCACTTCATCGACCGAGCAATTTTTTCTCAAAGTTAGTAGGGATTGCACTGACTGGATTTTGGCTTTTAAAGCAAATAGACATCAAGTGACTGAAATCCATACAATGTTTACTGTTTCACATAATCCTTCTACAACTTCTTTCCAACTTTCTATTGGAAAAAATGCTATAATACGGACTGTTCAATTGTACATGGCATGCATACGTATAGATAAAATGTTTGTAGCTTAGTTTCTCAAGTTTCCCTCCTCTTATGCTAAACAGTTCTCTGTATCCAAAGGAACTCTGAAGTCCTGTCAGTTTGTGAATAAGCCTTGTTGCTGGGAAGCTGAATTGGTCCAAATGAAGGAAGGTGTAATTACCTCTAAAAGTAGATGCCAGTTTTGGAATGAGCTTTGTTCTTGATTGTAAATTATCTTTATAAGTAAGCATTAAGATCTGTTGCAATTAATTTTCATAGCTAGTTTTATACTTTCAGTATTTAATCACTATTGGTGGATTTATCTCTTGAATTTTGTGTGGAAGGGATTTAAAATTTAAGCATCTCAAAGAAATTATTAGACAGGAATTAGAACAAGTGTCTGAAAATATGTCATGTCGTTGTAAAGAACAAGTAGCTATTGTTAGATTTTTGTGGAAATTAAAAAATATCAAACAATGTCAGATTGTGCTGTTTAAGCAATGAAGCAGCCAAAATCAATATCTAAAACCTTGGATATGGCTTTTTTCCAATAAAATTTTATCTACAGACATGGAAGCTTTAATTTCATGTTATTGTTGTGTAAGTTATTCTTCTCCCAGCATTTCAAACTCTATGGAAATATAATAACTGCAGATAGACAGCACTCAATGGCTGCCTTCTTTTTCATTAAGTATAAGTAACTAACAATATATAGGATACAAAATGACTATGATTGTAGTGAGATAGTCCTTCTCTGGCACTGACCACACCCATTGGGGGGGTGGAGCCATGGGCAGAAGTGACCTGTTGAAGGACTATCTCACTACAATGTTCATTTCCTCAGTTTTACTAAGCATCTTAAGTGTGTTCATATATTTATATGTAAGCCTGTGAATATGTACATATGTGATTATATATTTATATGTATGCATGTATATGTATGAAATCAAAAGAATATATTTAATAATTTTTCTTCCTCTGACCATAAGAAGAATACTCTGATGTAGGCTTTTGAAATGGTTCAGGAGGTAAAGATGGTTACTGTAGAGCCTTAGGACACAAGTTTGATCCCCAATACCCACGTGGTAGAAGCAAAGGACAAATTTCTACATGCTTTTCTTTGATATTCTCTGGCATGTTGTGGCATATACACATGCATACAGACATACATACACACACACACACACACACACACACACACACACATACACACACACACCTATATGTGCACATATGTGCCATATATGTGTTAGCACTTCATGTCATCCTGCTAGACTGCTTTCAAGCTCAGCACCCCCACCACTGCCTTTGGTCCTTTTATGCTTTCCTCTCTTCTGTGGCTACTGCATATTGTATTTGAAGATGTGGAGGCAGAACCAAAGATGAGAGAATACTGTCTGATATTTTTTTTTAAATTGGTTTTCAGTGTAATTTGAGTCAGAGATTTTGGAAGAGATATGCTTTCAATCTATGTATCTCTTGTCATGAAGTGTCTTTCTTCAAGGTATCTTTGCTAGATGAGGATACTCTGCTCATGCTCTCCTATTGCAAATCCAATAGTGGGGTAATTAACCAAACCTCAAAATTTAAATTGAGTTGTACCGTGTCCAGCTTGAAGACAACATGTAGCAGTGATACACTTTGCTTTAACTTACCTGTAAAGGGAAATATATATTGAATTTTCCATTTTTTAAAAACATATTTTATACAATATATTTTATATTTTTCTCACAGCTCCTCATAGACTCTCTCTACCACATTTCCCATTCAACTTCATGCTTCTCACTCAAAAGTGCTGGTCTCCAAAGTACAAAAATACCTCAAGAATCTAGACATCAAAATGCCAAATAATCCAATTTAAAATAGGGTACAGATACATAAAATAGGGTACATAGAGAATTCTCTGCAAAGGAATCTCAAGTGGCTGAAAGGCACTTAAGGAATTGGTCAACATCCTTAACTATCAGAGAAATGCAAATCAAAACAATTCTGAGATCCATGTTAGTCCTATCAGAATGGCTAAGATCAAAAATATTAATGATAGCTTATGCTAGAGAGGATGTAGAGTAAGAGCTACACTTCTCAATTTCTGGTGGAAGTACAAATTTGTACAGCTGATTTGGAAATCAGTATGGCAATTTCTTGGAAAATTAGTAATCAACCCACCTCAAGAACCAGAAATATCACTTTTGGGCATATACCCAAAGGATGCACACTTGTACCACAAGGACATGGGCTCAACTATGTTCATAGAAGCATTATTTGTAATAGCCAGTACCTGGAAGCAACCTAGATGGCCATCAAGTCAAAAATGGATAAGAAAAATATGGTACATTTACACAATAGAGTACTATTCATATATAAAAAAACAAACAAAAACAATGATGACCTCATGAAATTTGAAGGCAAATGGATAGAACTAGAAAAAAATCATGCTGAGTGAAGTAATCCAAAACAAATAGAAAAACATAGTACATACTTACTGATAAGTAGATATCAGACATAAAGGATAAATGTCCTACAGTTTACAACCCCAAAGAAACCACAAAACAAAGAGGACCCTAAGAGAGACATACATGGATCCACCTGGGAAGGGTAAATAGACATGATCTACTGAGTACATTGGTATCATGGGGAAAGAAGAGGGGTTAGGGGATTGGGGAGAATAAAAGGGGAGTGGGAAGGAGAACATGTGGATTTGAAAGATCAAGTTGGTTGAAGGACAGAGGGAAAGAACAAGGAAAGAGATACCTTAAAAAAAAGAGCCTTTATGGGTTAGCTATAAACCTAGTAATAGGTAAATTCCTAAAAATCCCACAATGATGACCCTCAAGGAAGATTCTAAGCATGGGTAGAGAGGTTATCTTAATTGCTCTTCCCCTTTTGTAGACAAAAGTCTCTGTCTCGCCTGGTCCTGCAGACGTGCAGTCCCCAATAAACATACAGAGGCTTATATTATTTATAACTGTTTGGCCTATTTCTCAGGTTTATTACTATCAAGCTCTTTCAACTTAAATTAGCCCATAATTCTTTTCTATGTTTAGCTATGTGGCTTGGTACCTTTTCTGCTTCCTCAGTCTTTCTGGTGACTGCATCTCTGCCTTTTCTCTTCCCAGTATTCTCCTCATCTGGTAGCCCCACCTTTAATTCCTGCTTGGCTACTGTCCAATCAGCTTTTTATTAAAACTAAATGAGGACAAATACTGGCACTGAACAAAACATTATACCACATCACCCTATAATCAGACTAATGACTACCTTAAGTGCCATCACAGAAGCTTAATTCAGTAACTGATGAGAGCAAATAGAGAGATAGGTCCAAACTCCTGAAGTCCAGTCACAAAGAGGGAGGAGCAGTAATATCAGCAAAGGGATCAAGAGATCTATTTGTTTCTATTCTGTTTCTGTCTTGTCTTCTGTTCTCAGAACTTTGGGACACACAGGGACATCTGGCAATCACAAACATGAATGTACATGCGCACACACATACATGATTTACCTTATATCTAATAAACTGGAAAAATCAAGTTTAGATAGAGATTTTATTTTTAAATTTATGTATGTCAAAATCCTGGTAAGATGTAAAAATTAAACACCTTTTTGTTTAATGTGTAATCAGGGAACCTGCCTTAAATTTGTACCTAACTGTTCTGAACTGCTTTCTTTTGCTTGATAAACGCTGCACCACAAACAGGTTGGAGAGAGAAGGGCTTACTTTATATTATAAATATAATGTGTCTTCAATGGAAGCCAGAGAAGGAGCTCAAATATAGAGGCAAAAATAGAAGCACAATAGAGAATCAAGTTTGCTCTATCAGATTTCTTGTTCCAACCAGGCCATCCTGCCTGTGGATTACATTGCTGTCAGTGGGAGGGACCCTCCTATATCAATTAAGGAACTGCTTTACAGATGTGACCACAGACCAATGTGATGAAATCAATTATTCAACCAATGTGACTTGAGGTTTGTGTAGAGTTGACAGGTGAAGCTACTAAAACGCTGCATGACAGTGGTCATATGTTGATATGGAACTCTCATTTGAGAAGAACACAGCAATGTCCTTATAATTATTGGTTTTCAATATTGGTAAATTTCAGATTTACATGACTTCATCTAAAATGTTTTTCATGATTTCCCTTTTTTAAGATGTTGTTTAGCTAATTATACTTTTGATAATTTTGTATATGTATTTGATAAATCTTGATTCTTCTAACCCTTATTCAATCTTCTCTTGGTCTTATTCCTGTCAATATCACTTCCTAACTACAAGTCCTTTCCCATAAAAAGCTGATGTAACTTTTGGTACTGTTTTATGACCCAGTGTATTTATCCAGAGCCATCAGTGTGACCATTAATATAGAACTATTTCTATACAACCTGATGGGCTCAATCATGGACACACATCTAAAGATAATTACCCTCTCCCCCAGAATCCATAAGTAGCCAATACTTTTCTAGGCAAAATCTCTCACATTCCTTGCTAGATGGAGCCATCTTCATTCTGTGCAGGCCAAGTGCACACAACTACAACTGCTATTACATTATGATTGCAACGACTATGTTATGTGCTAGAGATAACATTTCATGATTTTTCTCCATCATTCTTAGTGTCTTGAATTAACAAAAGCCTTTGTAGTTCCACCACTTTCAGCCTTACCTGGTTAGATTGCCAGTTATGGCTCTGTAATTGCCATTATTAAGAGATTTCAGTAGGGTATCTCATTGATTCTGGTAGTTTTCACTACACTACACTTTTACATTGACCCACCAAATGTACGTCAATTTGAGTCATCTCTCCCAGACTCTTTCACTCCAGAGATCTTGTGTAATGGTTGCTTTCCTAGGAAGGTGCATTGACATCTAAATATCAAAAGCATCATAATACATAATGAAGTCTAACAGTCAATATGAGGAGATGGATATGTAGAATTATTGAAATATGATCTCAACAATGCATATAAATATAGACATGTTCTCCTATTTTATGAAACTAGAAGTGTATCATCTTGAATTTGCACAATATCCATTGACAGGTTTGAGGAAACGGCACCTCATGCTTCCATTTTCTACAGAGAGCAAATATTGTTTCTTGGAACAAGTTTTGTAGATGAAAATGATTAAGTAGGAAATAAAACCATAATGTAAATCTCGATCTATAGTTAAAGAGTTGACAGTTACATATATAAGAGAAAATAGTCAATATTTTCTTAATGATAAAATAGGATTAGTATACAGCCAGATTTCATTTAGTATTTCTCAATATTTATTCTTTTTCTGAGATATTAAAAACAGAATTAATTTAGCATATTTGGTCATTTATTACACATGGATATAGGTAGTGCTAATGCTCATTTATGTATCCTGACATTTCACGAATAATAAATATTACTTGACTCTTTTTTCTGATGGCTTCAACTTTTCCAATGTATAATTTTGTTATTATGGCTTCTGTTAGATCCCATCCAAAGGGCAAACATAATCAACATTCTTTGTGAAACAAAGATATGATTATACTTCAGTAACTTCATAAAACATGATTTAGTATAACACTGTAGCTACTTAGTTCTTATACATATGCCCTGTTGTGCTCATGAATAAGCTTAATAAACAAGGTTTAAATATTATTTGAAATAAACACCATTTCCTATATAAATTGACATCCATCCATTATTTAGCCATCAATCTATTAACATTATATCTAGTTTTTAAAAACACAAACAGACATAACTAATTTTGTTGCTATTTTCTACATAGAGTATTATTCACTTATTTTTCCTATTTTATTATTCATTACAATAAAATTCATTTAACTTAGAAAGCAGACATGATACTTTTATTAATGTTATTGCTCTGATATTTATCTTTTGACTATTTTCTTACTTTTCCTTATTTAGAGATATAAGAAACTAATAAGGTCAATATATGAGTCAATTGTGAGATTGTGTAATAGAGATAATGTAGATGTCTATTGCTCTAAGAACAAAAATTACCAAAATTGGTTGACTTCCTTGTGTAGTACTGATGTGTCAGGCCACTACATTTTCCACAGTTGTCATCTCCAGATGTTTCACATCAAGCTATATGCTTGAGCTCTTGTGAATTTAAGTCAAACTAGAATGTTTCAGGCTAGACATCTCAATGGGAAATTTGAAGAGAAATATATTTACTCATTCACAATTCACAGATTTCAGCCAGTTAAATTTTCCTTTCCGGTTCAGTTATAAGGTCAGTAATAAGTCCAGTTCACCCACCACTGAATATTTTTATCTAGAAACATACTCTCCAAATAGCAGAAAACCTGCAAACACATGGAAACTGAACAATGTGCAATTGCACCACACCTGGGTCAAAGAAGAAATAAAGAAAGGACTTTCTAATATTCAACGAGAATGAGGACACAACTTACCCAAACTTATGGGACACCTTGAAAGCAGTGCTACGAGGGAAGTTCATTGCACTAAGTGCCCATATGAAGAAAACAGAGGATAGTCACATAAGAGGATAAACAGGGCAACTGAAAGCCTTAGAACAGAGAGAAGAGAACTCACCGCCAGGAAAGAATCAACTTGAGGGCTGAAATAAACAAAATAGGAAACAAAACCAGGAAAACAATACAAAAAATCAATGCAACGAGGAGTTGGTTTTTTGAGAAAATCAACAAGATAGACAACCCTTTATCCAAATTAATAAAAAAGCAGAGAGAGAACATGCGAATTGTCAATAAAGAATATATAAACTGTGCTAATCATCATCTACTGCAAATATTAGCTTATCAGCTAAAGTATGAAAGATGCATTGATCTTTGGATATATATTAGTAAATCAAATATAGCTATCTCTCTCCATACATGTATGTAGAGATATGTTACCTATCTATCAGATATACATTATATATTAAACATGTCATATAGGTGTGTGTGTGTGTGTGTGTGTGTGTGTGTGTGTGTGTGTGTGTGTGTTATGAGCATTTTCCCTCCAGTCTGGTCCCACAGCTGCATCAGCCCTAAATAACACACAGAGACACTGTATTAACTATGAAATAGTTGCCTGGTTACTAGTGTTTGTTATTGGCTAGCTGTGTCTAAATTATTAACCCATAATTTCTAATATATGTATTTCTACATGGTCTTATTTTATTGAGAACACCAATTCATACATATTTTCTTCCTGAGATCACATTGTGACTCTGCCCTATGTTTACCAGTATCCTCCACCTCTCCTAGTCCCACCTATCTTGCTTCCCTATTGGCCAGTAATGACGTCACTATGACGTCACATGTGTAAGTCATCCTGCTGTATTCAGGAGACAATGTTTCATTGCAGTCACCTAACATTACTTATTCTCTCTACCTCCTAATATGGGCTGTTACCTAAGGCTACCCAAGGTGGTTATGCATATACATATATATGATGGGAGATGTCATTCTTTATATGTGTTCCTACACATGTGAAGTCATAGTGACTGCAACAAAATACACACCCAAGTTAGAAAACTAAAATATAGTTAATGATTCCAACCAAACAGAATAATTGGATACCAATATTAGCAGATCATTGTTTATCTATGTATAAATGACAAAGATGTTTGAGAAGAAAACAGAACAAATACCCTAAATTCTCTTTTAGACATGGACTCTGGCATTTAATTCTTTAATATGCATATATTGGTGGAACTAAATGGGAAAAAAACACAAGAAACTGTAAGTGTCCTTGAGCTGTAATAAAATGTTTTAAGGGGCAGAGTAATGGGACATTTGAAAATGGAACAAAATGAGATTCTCAACAACAGAGAAATGGTAAGTAAATAAGTTGTGTGGATTTGTTTTGTCCACAATATTGAAGAATAAAGTAATTTTGTCTTTAGGAAAACTGAGTAAACACTAGGTAAGAATATTAAGTAAATGATGTCTGTCTCACAAAGTCAAATATCTCATCTACTTTCATTTTGTGTTCCTAGTTTTAATTTAAAAACTAAGATAAACTAAGATCATGTGTGTACATATGACATGAAAATGGAAGTGATGTTGTCCAGGTAAACAAAGCAAACTAGGAGAAAGTTGAAGGGGAGACAAGAGAAATCACAGGGATATGGAGGCAAATGTTCATTGTCCAATATATACTACATATAGATGTATGGCAGTTTGAAGGTTATACAAATATAATAATATAATAATAAGAGTAAACATACAACTAGTAGAAAATGTTAGTAGGGATGTATGAGGAAAAACAACACTTACATGCTTCAAATCAGAATGCACATCACTGTACCCAATAGTGCATGTGAAGGTTCATCAATAATCTAAATATGGAGCTATCATGTGACCCAGCTGCACAGCAACTTGTATTAAAATAGGTACCCAATACCAATACCCATATACCTGTCTTTTTGGCATACTGCTTATAATAGTCATGTTATGAAATCAGCATATGTAACAATGAAAAGAAAATGACTGGATAAAGGAAATCTCTCTATTTCTCTCTCTCTCTCACACACACACACACATACACAAATGTTATAAAAACAGGTTTCACAAGATTTCTCTTCTATATCAATGTTATGTTAAAAACAAAAACATAAAAATAAAAGTAGGGCTAGAGGAAAAGAGGAGAGGTTAAAAAAAGGTGCTAGTCTTTAGAGACATGTAATGATGATTGAATATGATGGAATTCTATTGTATAAAATACATAAAAATAAAAATGTCATAATGAAGCCATTTTTATATATTTTATATACTTGATTATAAAATCCAGCACAATAGGAAATCAAATTTTCAATATTCCATAATTACTAAAATTTAATTTACCAAAATTATTGCCAGCAGGTGCAATTTGATAAAGAATGTCTAAGTGGTGAACTCTGTCATATTTAAAAGTGAAATTGGATCAAAATTTACAGAATAAAAAGATATAATTTTTGCCATTTCAGTATTTTAATCATTATGTCTCAAAATATCAGAAAGAGTTTAGAAAAAATAGAGATTTAGAGGTAACTATTCTTTAATTGGTACAAATTTAAAATACTTAGCATTTTCAAACTGTATTTAGCAATGCAAAAAACATTTTATATGAATGCCTAGTAAGATTTTAAAGTTTAAAAACAGAAAAAATGAACAATATTAAAACACATTTAGATTATGTAACTTGATTAAATTTAATAGTATAATTAAAGTAGAAAAGCACTTTCTCAGTGTGGTAAAAATAATTTTCAAAATAATTAAAGTTAACTTTATAGTATCTCAGGCAGAGAACACTTCAACCTTAAGACAATTACCTCTATTCTATAATGTTTTGGAATTATTACTTTTTTACAAATAAACAAGTTAAAATAAAATTAAGGAAAGATAACATGAAAGATATCATAAGAAAATGGTAAAATGAATTGAGATATCTTTTCTTTCAGATTGCATTGTATTTAACAAGATTTTTAAGGATAATATAAGTCAGTTGTCAACATTAGTATATTATTATACTAGTTATTAGTATTCCTGGATACAAAGTCAATCAGGACAAATAATTCATTTTTCTTTAGTAATAAGTAGTGAAATTAAACTGGTACCGAAAACCAAATAAGAAAGGAATAATTCTTGCCACAGTACTGCATACTTGTGTTATGAATCATTAAAAGATAAATCAAGAAGATGGAAGAATAGTAATGAAGAGGGAAATGAGCAGCCAATAGGGATGAGGCGGCCTGGACTATTTTCCATTGACTTCACATGCCTGTCACTGTTATAAATGTTTAGCTTATGTTTAGGTATGCTCATGAAAATTTATGGGTACAGCTTCTGAAATTAATAAGGAACACACTCTAACAGCAATCTCCCCTCATTTCTGTGAATGTTAAGGTCTTTCTTTACCATCTTCCACATTGTTGCTGAGCCTTAGGTGTATTGTAGGCTTAGATGTATTGTAGATGCTCTCCACCCCTAACTGGGACCCAAAACTATTTTAGAGTGTGTAGGGGAGTAGATGGGAGGGTGGGTGTATGTGAGTGCTTGTGTTTTTCTGTATTTGTAACATCCTATGTATTCTTAATAACAACTAAATAAATGAATGTATCAGACAGATTTTGACTTTATTAATTTTGAAAGCCCTAAATGAGAGAGAATAATGCTAGGTTAAGACTGAATAACTTAACTGACAACAAAGTTAGCTTATATTTCACTTTATTTCCAACATAAATACACAAATAATGATAAAAATAAAGAAGAAATTTTAAATGAGTTCAGGTTACTCAGCATTTAAATTTTTGTACATATAATGGAAATAACAAAAAACATGATTTAAATTTTGTGTTGTTTGAAAAATACACAATGAACCTTCATACACACATATAAGAAACAAAGATAAAAAGAAACAGAATGAATAAAATAGTTAGTGAAAATATACCAAAAGAATGAATATGTAAAGATGAGAGTATATTGATATACTGAATACAATAATTCTGGTGTAGACTTCAGATCCCATTAATGTAATTTCTGAGTTCAGCAATTTGGTGTATAGTAAATGACATATAATTAAAGTATATGCGGTAGATTTACTTAATTCTTAATCTATAATAAAATACATTAAGTAATATTCAGGGGTCTACCAAGTAGAAAAATCCTTAAACCATGTCTTGCTTAAGCTCTTTAGAACATTGCTATATCTAATCCAAGATGATTTTAACAGAAAGAGAATCAATATAATTCTTATCCTTGAGCTTTTCTCAAAAACCTGCAAAGAATCAAATGAGTTACAAATCCATCATGAATATTATGAAGCAGATTTGTGCTATTTATGCTAGGGTTGCTTAGTCTCATTTCCAATACATACCAGGAAAATTTCCAACTTCCTTTTCTTTTTTCTTATAAAAACAGCATGAAATTTGTCTATTCATATTAGGTTTAAAAAATGCCTTCAATTTTTAATTGTTTCAAACCTTCTCATTATATTAACACAAGCATTAACTAGGTGGTTATTTTCAGACATATTCTGATCCAGGAATACATGATTGAATGAAACAAAAATTTAGTTCACTTCATGGGACTTCTTTTATCCTGGCAAAGAAACTAAATTACCACACAATAGCAGAATTATTTCATTTGGTGAGATATGAGAGATTGAATATTTATGTCATGCTGTGATCAGATGAGTTAGTGAAAGTCTGGTGATCACTATAAGACTAGCTTAATTGATGACATTCTCAATCAAAGCAGTACATGCATATCTAGGAGACTAATGAAAGTAGGAAAAATTCAAAGATTATGTAGTAAACTTGGACTCCCCATACATTATTTTTAAACTGATTGACAGCCATCAAGTATAAACTGTGTAGAGTGAAAAGATGTGATACGATTAAACTAGATCAAAAACAAATCATGTGGAAATAGTGATTTTCTTCAGTTCAAAAGAAAATATAAACAAGTGCATTAATGCATATTCCCTTAATATTGATTTATATTGTATAAAATGCAATTATACAGACATGAAAACTATATGCCCAAAGAACTATTGATATAATTCAAGAGGAGAAGATACCCTCTTGGAAAATGCATGGTAAAGAAGAATGGGAAACACAAGTGAATGGCAATTTGACTTTAAGGTAGAATTAGATTTTGCTTAATGTGTAATAATGGTTATCTAAATGTTAATTAAACAGTAACCAAAAAAAAAATCTATGTTTGAATTCTACTATCATATCCTAAAACAGAACAAAAGTGACAAGTCAGTGTGAGCTGAACAAGGAATGTACGAATAGACATGACAGTGGGATGGGGAAAGCCCACATGACTTTATCCCTACAACAAGAAATGCAGGAAGCTAATGTATCATAAGCCATGAGTTTTACCACATGTGGCAACTAGTGTTCAGTTGTCCACCCACCAGAGGAGTGATTCTCTGATGAAAGTGAGTCACAAAGTGTACCTTATTGTCCACATTTGAACACATTAAGTGTTCATTGCTATGAGTTCGAGGCTTCTGGTTTCTGCTACACCGTCAGTAATGGGCTCTCCTTGGGATTCCCAGTGGACTAAAAAAATTGTATATGTGGAATGAATGAACCATTACCAGTCTTCTCCATGTGGTACAGAAGATAATTCAAAATGTATCAAAGATGTTCATGTAAGACTTGAAAAAATTAAATAAAATATTTCAAAATATATGATTAAGCAGGAACATTCTACTGAGGATTCTGATAGTCTATGAAATAGTCCTAAAAGCTGATGAATGAGATTACATAAAATTAAAATTTTAGCACAATTTGTAGTATATTGAAAAGTGCTGGCACAGCAAAGGAAAATCCCTAAGGTGGAAAGAGAGACCTGAGAGTGAGCAAATAACCTTAGCAAACACTTGTCAGGCAAGGGATAAGTATCTAGAACATAAAAGGAGTTTCAAAAAACTAAGCACCCTGAAATCAAAACTACAAATGTACTTAGGAACTAAGCAGATACTTTTCAAAAGAAGAAATAAATGACAAATCAATATTTGAAGTCAGTGCATAGATACTTCAAAAAAATTAAAAACAAAACTACCATATGACAAAGCTATATTATTTCTAAATACATACCCGAAGTAGTACAAGTCAATGTTCAAGAGATGCCTTCACATTCATGTTTACTGTCATAGTATTCAGAGCATGTCACCTACATATCTATCTCTATACAAAAGGATAAACCAAACACAAAAACACTTATTATACTATAAAGAAAAGCTAAGTCATTGCATTTATAGGAAATTAGATGTAACTACAGGTCATTGAGTTAAGCAAAATAAGTCATACTCATAAATTGACCATTTTCTCAATTATGAAGTATCTAGATTAAAGTAGGTAGGTATATTGGTAAATGTCATGATAATAGAATGCAAAGCACAAACGTGAGGAAGAAATCTTTGAAGAAAGAATATGGGTAAAAAAGAGCGTAAAGAAACGGTTCAGTTCCCTGAGGTTCCATTTATTAATTGTTGATATTAGTGCCTGTGGTATTGCTGCTCTGTTCAGGAACTTATCTCCTGTGCCAATATTTTGAGGCCATTACCCACTTTCTCTTATATCAGGTTAAGTCGATCTAGTTTTATACTGAGGTCTTTGATTCACTTTAACTTGAGTTGTTTTTCAGTGATACATAGGTATTTATTTGCATTTTTGTAAGTGCTGACATCCTGTTAAAGCAGCATGAATATTTGAAGATGCTTTCCTTTTTCCATTGTATATTTATCTTCTTTATCAAGTACCAGGTGTCCATAGGTATGTGGGTTTATGTCTAGTCCTTCGATTTGGGTCCAATAATTAACCTGTCTGCTTTTATGCCAATACCATGACATTTTATTAGTATAGTTATGTAGTACAGCTTGAAATCAGGGATGGTAATACCTCCAGAAGTTATTTTATTGTTAGGATTGGTTTAGCTACACTGGATTTTCTGTGTGTGTGTGTGTGTGTGTGTGTGTGTGTGTGTGTGTGTGTGTGCGTGTGTGTGTGTGTGTGTGTGTGTGTTTCCATGTGAAATTGAGAATTGATATTTCAAATTCTGTAAAGAATTCTTTTGGGATATTGATGGTATTTAATTTGAATCAATTAATTGCTTTTAGCAAGGTGTCTATTTTTTACTATGTTAATCCTACTGATTCATGAGCATGGGAGATCTTTCCACCTTCTGGTGCCTTCTTTAGTTACCTTCATTAAAGTCTTGAGGTTCTTACCATACCAGACTTTCCCCTGATTGGCTAGAATTACACCAAAAATATTTTATGTTATTTTTGGCTATTGTGTAGGGTGTTGTTTCCCTAATTCCTTTCTCAGCCAATTTGTCATTTGTATATAGGAGGGCTACTGATTGAGGTTATTTTGTATCCAGCCACATCACTGAAGCTGTCTATCAGTTGTAGATGTTCCCAGATACAATTTTGGGGGTAGCTATCATATCATCTTTGAATAGCAACATTGGATATCTTCTTTTCTAATTTGCATGACCCTTATCTTATTTAGCTGTTTTATTGTTCTACCTAAACATTAAGTACTATATTGCATATATACAGTGAGAGTGCACAACTTTGTCTTGTCCCTGATTTTAGTGGAATATCATAAGTTTCTCTCCGTTTATTTTGATGCTTCCTTTTGGCTTGCCGTATAATGCCTATATAACATCCATAACTCAAACGACAGTCAAAGGACAAAATTGCAGCTTATACAATGAGAAAATATCTTTACTAATACCTCATCTGACAAAGGGCTATATATAAAGGACTCTTGAAACTAGACACCAACAAATCAAATAATCCAATTAAAAAACTGGTTACAAATATAAACAGAATTGTCAACAGAAGAATCTCAACTGTCAGAGAATTAAAGAAATGTTCAACATGATTAGCCATTATGGAAATACAAATCAAAATAGCCCTGAGATTCTGTCTTACACATGGCAGGATGGTTAAGTTGGAAAAACACAAGATACATTACAAGCTGGCAAGGATCTGAAACAAGGGGAATTCTCCTGCATTGCTTATGGGTGTGCAAAATTACGCCATTTTAGAAATCAATATGGCAGTTTCTCAGAAAACTGAGAATTGACATACCTTAAGACCCAGCTATTCCACCCCTGGAAATATACCCAAATGATGTTTTACTATACTATAAGGACATTTACTCAACTATGTTCACAGCAGCTGTATTAGTAATAGCCAGAAGCTGGAAACAACCTAGATGTCTATCAACTGAAGAGTTGATAAAGAAAATGTCATTCATTTACACAATGTAGTATGACTCATATGTTAAAAATAATGGCATCATGAAATTTGCCAGCAAATGAATAGAGCTAGAAAAGAACATCCTGTGTGAGATAACCCAGATCCAGAAAGATACTATGGTTTATACTCACTTGTAGGTGGATATTAGCAATAAAGTAAATAATAGCTATGCTATATCCCACAGACCCAAAGGACCAAAAAAGGCTCAAGTTGGACATATGGATATCACTAAAAATGAAGAATAGTATAGACATCACAGTTGGAAGGTCTGAATAAAGGAGGTGGACAGGGAAAGAGGAGGGATCAGGTAGGGGGAGGATGGAGGAAGACAGTACTGAGAAAGACAACTGTAATCTGCCATCTATGGGATGAACTATAAACCTAGTGCAATGGAAACTCCCCATGTTTGATGAGGGTGACCCTAGCTAAGATTCTTAACAATGGGAGATACAGAACCTAACCTGGAATTCTCCTGTACCTAGGCAAGATTTCCAGTGGAGGGATTGGGACTCAAACCCAGTCACATAATTGTTGACCTACAATTTGCCCTGCCTATAAGACATCCTAGAACTAAGGTGGAACAAAAATTATGGGAATGGTCAAACAATGGCATTTACAGCTTGGTCTTCTTGTGTGAGTCCTGGCAAAGAGAGTAGGGCCTACCTCTGACTCTGATGCCTGGAGTTGAGGCAATTTCCTCTAACTGGGTTGCCTGAAGTCTTGATGAAAATATATGTCATGGCTTGTAAATATACATGGGAGGCCTGCACATTTCTGGAGAAAAGGGAAAGGGAATGTATGATGGAGTAGGGAGATAGGGTGGAGAGACAGGGAAGAGAGGAGGAAGCTGAAACTGTATTGGGAAGGTGGGAAAAAAACAACTCATTGTTAATACAAAAAGATGGAAGAGAAATACATGTCAGGAATGCAAATGAGAATACTACTTAGTTGAGGAGAGGAAACAAACAAGATGAGGATAAAGAATAATAGGAAAAATGTTGGACAGGGGAAACAATTTCAATGATATTGGTGATACTTAAATTTGACAATGTCATTTTGATACTCACTTATTTTATAATATCTTGAATTTTTTATTTAAAATGATCAAAGCACTAGAGAATGTGGAAATACAACCCAGTGTTAGACTCTTGCACACTACAGGGGTTCACAAATAAAAAATGATATTAAAATTATTTAAGTGAGAAAGACTGAAAAAAATGAAGCTCTTATGTATAAAGAAATAGAATCATAGTAGCTATACCATGCCTGTTTTCTAGGGTTTGGAATCCTGGTAAGTTTGAGCAAAAGAACTCTGGTCGGATTGTAATATGAAATTTAGAAGAATAAATAAATATATATATATATATTATGAGAATAATATTTTCTTTTCTTGAAGTAGATCTTAGGTACAGAGTTACAAATAAACCATGTCAGATTCAGAGGGATATTTTCATTTTATGACATGACTTACACTAATCAAAAGAGTTCGGTTAATTTTAAGTGTTTGCGTCTCCATCATTAGCTATCCCCCTTTACTTAACATAGTTTATCAATCATTGTCAGGCTTTCCAAAATGATAAAAGAATATACCTTAGCATAGCATCGATTTTTATGTAAAATTTGGCACTCAAGCTGGAAGACATGTGAATCCAAAGGTTTCTATTACTATGTAAGGTGTGAAAACACAGTGATTCTCCTACTATACAGTTGGAGGAAGAAGCATCTTATAAATGAAAGAAAATAGTGACCCATCTTTTGTAGTCTTCTATATCTCCAGTTCACTGAAGCCTCTTGAAACATTGCCATTCAGATGGAATATTATCCCTCTTCACCCTGGCTCTTTTAAAATATATCATTGTATATTCTGAATTCAACTTGTACATTTTATCAGGTATTACAACGCATTTGAGATGCTTACAGGATATGTTTTATCTTCTTCTTCTTCTTTTTTTTTTTGTTTGGTTTCCGGAAAGTAGAGTCAACAATCGTTGCTGTTGATCATTTCTCATATTCGATTATGTGAGTACTGCAAAACTCCAGATTAAAGCCATATCAGCTTCCCATTGGGCTGATTTATACACAGTTAACTGTACAGTCTTTATCATTCAGAATTCCAAAAGTCTTTATATGTCAATTATCAACATCTCAGCATGTGCAGTTATTTTTCTTTCTCATTTGTTTTTACACAATTCCTGTCACATAACTTCTATTAAACGTGAATGTTGAGATGGACTGGAATAGAGTTCCTCTACTGTTGACCTTTAATCTACAATTTTTTTGTACTAACCATTTTATTCTTGAAAGGATGCAATTCTCTGAGGTCAGGCTATGTATCAGAGCTTGTAGTTTCATGTTCTTTTTCCTTATTATTATTTTTTTGTATATTCTGAGAAACTAACAGAGGTGCATGATAAGCAATTATACCTTACTATCTAATGATTGCTAGGCATAACCTCTACCTGTGCTTAAGCATCTAGTTTATTTTTAAAAAGGAAATTCTTTTATTCTGGTTTACATGTGTTCCTTTCCTTCCATTGTGCTGATTTCTTGTTTTCCATTTCTTTTTACAAATACTTACTGATGTAAAAAAAAATGACATCTAATTAAATTATGCCTGACATACAATATATATTTTGATTACAACTTAAAATATCAAACAGGCCTTAGGGAAAAAGGAAATATTAATAAAACTACTTAGTATTATAAGCAACCTGGAGGAAGCTGCTGAGCTTTCCACCAACCTGGTAGTATATACCATCATTAAAAATATTTTTGTTTGTTTGCTTGTTTTGCTTTGTTTTGTTTTTCAAGACAAGGTTTCTTTGTTCAGCTCTGACTCTCTTGGAATTCACTTTTTATACCAGGGTGGCCTCAAACCCACAGAGATCAACCTGCCTCTGCCTCCTGGGTGCTGGAATCATAGGAATGTGCCACCATGCCTGACTACAAGTGCTTGCTCAGAGGTAAAGATCATTAACTTCTCAATATGTTTAATGGAGACATCATTAGAAGTAAGATGTAATACAACAGATGAGTCCTGAATTTGAGTTCCACGTAATAGACGCATAATGGTTTTGAGACTCACCCACTAAAGCCTTCATCCTATGGGAAAATCATACTTAAAAATATATTTTATTATTATTTATTCTTTGGTTTAGGGGACTCTGTAATTATGACTAACATGACATTCACTGTGTAGCTGAGGCTGTTTTTCACAAAGAAATAAATCTTAACGAATCTTTCTACATCTAAACACACAGAATGCGGTCTTTTAAAAATATCCATACACATATAGAGGAAATAATCCATGTTAATAAACATACAATGTGTGCCATATGTCTAGGATGATAATGTTAGAGTAAGGTATAGTCTTGAAACATGCCAATAGTAGCCATTAACCTAGAATTAGAAACAAGCATGAAAAATTTTAAATGTGAATCTCAAAACAATCAGTGCTGCATAGAAATTTTTATGCCAAGTTGTGCTTCATCTAGCTTATACTGCTAATGATTACACCTCTCATCAGCCACAGTCCAGATGGCACACTGCCTTCTTTCAGACAGTATCAATGAATATTCCAAAATTTCTTTTCAGGGATTGTTTTGCAGAGGGAAGTGAAATCTTTGTATATTCCATTCCATAAGCATTTCAAAGCCTTAATATAAACATTGTTTCTACTACTATAGTTTTCCCAATACCCATAAAGTTTCTTTCTCACAACTTAATCATTAACTGTTGAAATTTTTTCACTCAAAATTGCATTCACTTGAAGATCATTAATTTTGAAGGATTTTTATGGAATTACATCAAGAATAATTTTTTCTTTGTTAGGTTCTAAAAATTTGTTTCTTCTCTTTTTTTTTACTGTTCACTATTGTTTAGTAACTGTTGCTGTTGAACTGTTTTTGTGACACAATCTCTCACTATGTATCTCTGGATTGCCTGGAACTGGATATCTGGACCGGGCTATCCTGTAAATCATGAAAAATGCCTATTCCTCCTGAGTACTGAGATTAAAATTATGTGCCATCTAACCCAGATTACTCACCTTCAACCTTATGTGTGTCCATTACTCTAGGTCACTCTCAGAAATTCTGTTCAGAATGTTTTCAGATCATTAAAGATAGTGGTGGTCCCTTCCTCAAATTTATCAGCATATTGTTGAGAATGTGACACATTTGTAACACATACAAATGAATTTCTTTTTACATTTATGGCAATGCTCTCTTGTTCATCCTTTTATATACTGTCTTAAATTGGATCTTTTGATCTAAATGACTCAGTATCATTCACAAATTCAGTCTGCAAGTTACATTATCAGAATTTTAATCAATGACGCTAAAACATACTGTACTATTTTAAGTCAATGTTTGACAAGACATGCCTCTAGAATTCAATGAATCTTAATTCATTTTGCCAGGTTTTCTCTCATTCCAGGTACAATTTTTTGGAAACATATATCAATTATCTCTCACTTTATTTCCTCTAGTGTATGTGTAAGACATATATCTTAGAAACACTTTGCGTACTGAAGTAAATAATATGTTTACTATATATGGAAAAGTAATTACATTAACTGAATTTTGGTTCTGATATTCTAAACTTTGTGTTATATGTAGAATTCACCACTATATTTTATAAGAAGATGCCACACAAAACTTTGACATTTAGAGCTGAAGTGGAAAGAGGGAGGCCCAGCTCAAATGTCGGTGAGATTCCAGTGTCAGAAGAACATATTAGAGAGTAATAGAACTGAAACAAAAAACATATGATTATCTCCATAGATGCTGAAAAACCCTTCGACAAAATTCAACACCCTTTCATGATAAAGGTCTTGGAGAGGTCAGGGATAACAGGAACATACCTAAACATAATAAGAGCAATATAAAGCAAACCAACTGCCAACATCAAACTGAATGGATAGAAACTTAAGCCAATTCCTCTAAAATCAGGAACAAGAAAAGGCTGTGCTCCCTCTCCATATCTCTTCAATATCATACTAGAAGTTCTAGCTAATGCTATAAGACAACAAAAAGAGATCAAGGGGATCCAAATTGGAAAGGAAGAAGTCAAACTGTCTCTATTTGCAGATGATATGATAGTTTACATAAGTGACCCTGTAGTGAGGTAGTCCTTCTGTAGCACTGACCATGCCCATTGGGGGGTGGAGCTATGGGCGGAGGTGACCTGAGGAAGGAGGTCGGAGGGGGCCAGGAAGGCGTTCTCTTTCTGGCGTGACTCGGACAGGAGAGGATCGGGTTGAATTTCCTGGTGTTCATCTGTCTAGGTTGTAAGTTATTTCTCCCTGAATAAACATCTATTCGGCTTATTTGTTTATCCTGATCCTTATTTACCGCAATATCTGGTGTCAGAAGTGGGATTTACCTGGGTTTTGCCCCCAGGCGGCAGAAGCCATCCCCCCTCCCCCACCTTCCCCAACGGGCAGGGTTTAACCAGGTGGACTCACCACAGCTTTGGGACATTTGCCTCTTCCTTACTGCAAAGGAGATCTTTGCCGCTAAAGCAGACCTGTGAAGGCACTTACCGCTTAACATTTTTTGCCCATTTCCGCATGGGACTTTGCATTCACGCAGAGCCTCTCGGCGGCACCGGCCCGGCGGCACCCACACGGCGGCACCCGCCCGGCGGCACCCGCCCGGCTTGCACGCGTTTCGTCTTGTGTTACAAGTAACTCCAAAAGTCCCCTTTTAACAAAATTCTGCTTGCCATAGTTTGTTAAGAACTTTTTACAGGAACCGGGATCAGACGAGCCTGGGCGGCTAGGCGCTATTTGATGACACACCTCCAGGCGTAGCTACCACAAGCTGAGATATACAACTAAAAGCATCAAAGTTCCAGAACAACAAAATTACACCTAAGGTAATTGTAACATCCTTTGCAATTTAAGCTGATATAAAATCTGAGATAAATTGTTCTATAACTATGACAGATAATTTTACTATACAAAACTTTAGGAATTATTTTACTTCATATGTACAAGAAAACCTATCATCAAACAGCCAAAAGACACTGAACATGTAGGTGCCTACAGAAGAGAAGACAGCTCTTCAAAAACAATCACTTAAGGAAACAGAATCTGATATATGGTAAAAAAAAAAAAAAAAAAAAAAAAAAAAAAAAAAAAAATATTTAATTGTAGTAAACTATTTCTATATAGAAATCTATTTCTCTCTATTATCTAGTATTCCTGAAGTCCCAAATTTTGTAAACCAATCCTGGCTTTGGAGTTGGATTTGGCTTTCCTTCTCTAAATTCAAGCATGTTGTTAAGATTAAATTCATGGTTTCTGCCTTAAATCAAGAAGCCAATTGGTGTAAGGCAGAAGAAACAAAATCTGGGGACTCATATCTTATGCAATTTTCTCTCTGAAATCCTAATTTTCTCACATACTTTTAATGCTTATTGTTGTCTTTCCCTAATGCATACCTTAAAACTTGAAAATTTTACTTTAATATTGATGTGTAACTTTTCCACAAGGAATAATAACGATTCCTAACAGCAGTCTTTGAACTTTCCGGAAAGAAGATGGGGCCCCACATCATCATTTCCACTTGACTCAACCTGATGCATCGGAACTACAAACATCACCCTAAAACCGGTTTGAGACTGTTTTGCTCGAGACAACTCATGACTAGCTAGCTGTAATGGTGCACCTTTTTATTACACCCTGGCCAGTTTCAAATAGAACTACAGTCAAGAATTTTCTGCCACACAGTGACTAACTACATATGTCACAGCCAGTTCTGTTGAGAAATTTGGTTGCTAAAAATTTTCTTCCTACAGGATCCATTGGAGCAATCATCGTCCCATTTCAGCAGGAAGTAATCTTAATATGACTACGCCCCCTTTCCCTACCCTTGGAAATTTGGGATAATAGTCATCGTCTTTGGGTTGGTTTTAGTTATTTGGGATTGGGTGATGCTTACACTCGGGTTTATCTTTTAGACAGGAATAGGGAATGGTGGGTAAAGGTATGGTTTAGATGGGATATAAGTAGATTAGCCTATTTCCTTGAGAATTTGAGTATGAATGAGATAGTATTTTACAGCTTACATTGTTATGTATTCCTATGTGGTAAGCTATGTAAAATTAAGTTTATATTTTGTTATATTGTGTTAAATGTTTCCACTTATAATATTTATACACATTATTTTTTACCATATTCTATGTATGTATACTTTTCTTGTGTTCAAAACATTTTGTATATTGATACAATTTGGGATATTTATCTTGCTGCCCTTTATAGTTCTACCTCTTGTCTTGACACTTATACTCTACCTCTATTTTAGGGATTTACATGTAGGTATATGTAAATAGTTATATTGTTTAAGTATTTGTTCCTGCTTTACTCAGGAAAGTTTTAATCAGTCTTTTTAGCTAAGTTCCCGAGTATTACAGATTATCTTCACTCACATTTCCTGTACCTATGAGATTAGTCAGATATAGATGCTTAATCTTCAATCCTTCATAGACATGCAGAACATGGCATTTAAATGTTTTAATATTAGTACTCCATTGACATGAGACACTGTTGCTCCTGACAGCACTGTGCATTTTCCCGAAAATATGTTGGACACTGTTGTTGCTCCTGCTGGAGTTCAATCTCGCCTCAGCTAATGGCCTGTTGGGCATAGAATTGCCCCCACCTTGACCACTGATTTGGACATGCAGTCCTATGTGCTTACAGGAGACAAATATAGAAGACTGCTTGACCTTGCCAAGTCAGGGTAAGACAGCCATTCTATTTCCCTGCTGTTGTTGTGGTCTGTCAAGTTCTCTTGGCCTTAGCCAAATCTGGGTGTACCAACGTCGCTGTGAGACCTAGGGTGACTGTTCAGGTGGCTTGCTGTTTCTGTCCTTGCTGCACCGTTTTGGAAGTTGTCCATCCACATTTCCTGTCTACTCTAGTATTGTTATTTTCCTTCTCAGGTCTTGATGAGGTTGAAGATTAAACTATCACAACTATTATTCTCTCTTCCTAGTTAGATATATTAGGTACTAGACTTACGTTTTCCAGCTTAGGACAACTCTATTGTAAACTCCATTATGCCCTCACCCTAGGACTAGATATGTAGGTCATTTTGTTCTCGATTTTCCTTTTCTTAGAGCACACTTGTTATTCACTGCTTTGTATATAGTTTTGTATTAAGCCTAAATCTTTTCTTTAGACTAAAAGGGGAATTGTAGTGAGGTAGTCCTTCTGTAGCACTGACCACGCCCATTGGGGGGTGGAGCTATGGGCGGAGGTGACCTGAGGAAGGAGGTCGGAGGGGGCCAGGAAGGCGCTCTCTTTCTGGCGTGACTCGGACAGGAGAGGATCGGGTTGAATTTCCTGGTGTTCATCTGTCTAGGTTGTAAGTTATTTCTCCCTGAATAAACATCTATTCGGCTTATTTGTTTATCCTGATCCTTATTTACCGCAATATGACCCAATAAACTCTACCAGGGAACTCCTACAGCTGATAAACACCTTCAGCAAATTAGCAGGATACAAGATAAACTCAAAAAAATCAGTAGGCCTACTTTTTCAGACAACAAAGAGACAGAGAAAGAAATCACAGAAACATCACCCTTTATAATAGCCACAAGCAACATAAAGTATCTTGGTGTAACGCTTACCAAACAAGTAAAAGACCTATATAACAAGAACTTTCTGGCTCTAAGGAAAGAAATTAAAGAAGATACCAGAAAATGGAAAGATCTCCCATGCTCTTGGATAGGTAGGATAAACATAGTAAAAGTGGCAATCTTGCCAAAAGCAGGGGCACAGACACTGAGAAAAACAATTAAAATATGGGACCTCTTCAAACTTAGAAGCTCTATAAGGCACAGGACACAGTCAAGAAGACCAAAAGGCAGCCCAAAGACTGGGAAAAGTTTTTCACCAATCCTATATCTGACAAAGGGCTGATCTACAAAATATACAAAGAACTCAAGAAACTAGTCAACAAAACACCAAATAACAATGTTAAAAATGGGGTACAGAACTGAAGAAAGAATTCTCAACAGAGGAAATCAAAAGGGCTGAAAGACATTTAAGGAAAAGCTCCACATCCTTAGGTATCATGGAAATGCAAATCAAAACAACTTTCAGATACCATCTTACTCCTGCAAGAATTGCTAAAATTAGAAACACCAATGATGACTCATTTTGGAGAGGATGTGGAGAAAGTGGAACACTCCTCCACTGCTTGTGGGAGTGCAAACTCACACAGCCATTTTGGAGATCAGTATGGCAGTTCCTCAGGAAAATGGGAATTAGTTTACCACAGGACCCAGCAATCCCCCACTTAGGTTTATACCCAAAGGTTCCACATCCCTGCAACAAAGACATCTGTTCAACTGTGTTCATAGCAGCACTATATGTAATAGCAAGAACCCGGAAGCAACCTAGGTGCCCCTCAATTGAAGAATGGTTAATGAAGATGTGGCTCTACAAAATGGAATACTTCTCTGCAGAAAAAAATAATGGTATCTTGAAATTTGCAGGCAAGTGGATGGCACTTGAAGAAACCATCCTGAAAGAGGTAACCCAATCACAAAAAGAGGAACACAGTATGTACTCACTCATATATGGATTTTAGACCTAGATTAAAGGATCGCCAGCCTATAATTCACAGCAACAAAGGAACTAGGATACAAGGTGTATTCTAAGAGATTCCTATAAAGTCCCTCACAGAACCTGGAAGGGACATGTCCCCCCAGAGCACAGGGGTAGTAGGGGGAGGCAGCAAGTGGAGAGAGAAGTAGGAGAAAACGAGGGGCAGGAAAGGAAAACAGGTGCGACCAGGATAATTGAGCCCGGTTAGGAATAGAAGACAGGAGAGAGAGAGAGAGAGAGAGAGAGAGAGAGAGAGAGAGAGAGAGAGAGAGAGAACATAAAAAGGGAGCCAATAATGGCTTGAAGATAAAATTGAACAAAAAGAAAGGTCTAGAGAACTACAAGACTGCTCCCAACTAACAATCTCAGCTTCCATGGAAAGCCTTCCATAAATGCCCTTCCCTGAGAGTGAGATCAACAACTAACTTATCCATGGAGCCCTCAACTAATGCCTGTTGAAAACAGGATCAAACACCCATACATAAACACTGAGTCGAACTAGAACCCAGATGCAGATGGAGAGGACAAGACCAGGCAGCAGAAACACATACAGACAGCTTACCTGAACAAGGAGGAGCTAATGGCCCCCAGACTGATAGCTGGGAAGCCAGCATGGGAATAACTCAGGTCCCCTGAATATGGGTCTCAGCCAGAAGGACTGACCAGACTAAGGGACCTCAGACAGTGGAGCCAGGATGTATCCCTGGTGCACAAAAGAACCTTGGGAACACATCCCCCATGGAGGGATAACTGCCTTAATCTAGAAACAGGAGAGAAGCCCTAGTTCCTACTTCACATGACCTGTCAGATCTACATGACCCCAACTGGATGGCAATACCCTATATATAGAATTGGGGTGGTGGGATGGAAGGGGAGGGTGTTTAGAGTGCATGTGAGAGGGCAGAGAGGGTAAAAGGGAGTGAAGGATGGAAGGAGGGAGGGAGCAAGGGAGGGAGGGAGTGAGAGGGAACTGGGATTGATATGTAAAATAATAAATAAAAAAAATGCTTTGACTCCAAAATTTAAGTTCAAGGACAAGTTACTGAGGAAAAGGATTTCTATTTTTGTTTCCACAGAAAATGAAAAGATGTGGATTCCTTCCAGACTAATGTGTTTTGATCACGCCAGACCCCCTGAAACAGAGTACAAGCTGATCCTACATTCAAGACAGCTGGACAAAACAGCCCTATACACTACAGCCAGGATTTCTGAATCTTCTTTGAATCCCCCATGACAGCGCCCCTTACCAGCAGGAAGTATTTTGGAAAGAAAGATGCCCAAATTCCCAAATATTGTCTACAAATGTTTTTTCTTTTTTTCATTTAATGGATTTGGTTATATAAAATAAATTAAAAAAATGTGAAAGAAAGAAAAGAAAAGAAAAGGATACTTAATTTTCTTTTTTTGTTTGTTTCCATTTAAGTGTGTAAATTCACACTGTCACATAGACACAAACCTGCACATATACACAGAAAGTATTAAGGTGTACACAACATCAACAGAACAATTTTATATTTCACATTCTCTTTGGAAGTAACTGTTTTATATCTGTAAACATGTCACAGTGTAAAGTTGACCTTCAAATAACTTTCTTTGACAGTACCAAACTTAATTATGCTTTATGGGACTCAGTGTGTTTATACTCAGAGTAGTCCGGTGAAAATTGTGTGCTTTAAACTACCCATCACTGCTAACTGACCTTTTCATTTTTGTCTACAGGAAAATCCAATCCAGCATCACTTTAAAAGAAGAAAAATAACACAGTGTTCTAAAGACTACCCCCATCACTACTCGTCTATGAAAACCATTTAACAACAGGAATGAGTGATATTTCTTTAAGAAGCCACAAGCAATTAATTGTGTTGTCAATATGAGAAAGAAAAGCATTTGATTTACACATGTGGTAAGTCTGTCTTAATCTTTTAGTTCATCAAATTCAAGGAGTGAGCAAAAGGCAAAGACTGTAACTTTAGCTGCCAAAGAGAGTGTGAATCATTTCGCTCAAGATTTTAAATATCCCTTTTTAGCTTGAAGCTATAAAGCAACCAACCTGAATGAAAACAGATTTAGGATGTAACAAGAAGACAAAATTTAACCAGCATATGTTAAAATGCCTTGCTGAAACAGAACAAAAGTTTCATGAATAAATAATACTCGAGAAAAAAATAACCATGCAACTTTTTTTTTTTCACATTGTGTTGACTGGGCCTTGTGCTGCTAAAGGCCATGATTATTCTTCTAGGATCAATATATATATAAATTATCAAAACAGTGAAGTACTTAAAAATGATTTTTTGAGACTTAATGAGTACTCTATTTTTAGTAACATTTTTTATTTTCTTCATAGCTTGAATCTATAGTTACATACACACACAGAGAGAGAGAAAGAGAGAGAATGGCTTACTTTTGTTCTAGATTAATAATCTTTCAAAAATAACTCTCTCCCATATGCACATGCAAACACATACATAAACATGCAAACACATACATATGTACACACAACTGTTTTTATGTGTAAACAAAATAAAGGAAAAGGGGCCATGAATTTGAAAGAGAGCAAGGTGGTTACATGGGAAGGCTTGGAACAGAAAAAAGAGAAGCAGGAAATGATGTTATAATCCTATATATGTGTATGTATATGTGTCAATACTATTGTTATGCTAATACTAATATATATGTACATATATTAACTTATACCTTATTACAGTCCTCAAACACCATTTGACATATAATAATAATAATACTTTAGGTTGGGAGGGGAAGGACAAAGTCATATATATCTAAATTAATTCAATTTACAGTTATGATGAAATTTTAAGTCCGTATGATAATATCTTGTTATTCAAAGTATACTATATACCCATATGGGTAACTATATATCTACCTAAATATCAGTATTTCACAAGATGAGACAAAATTAATCCCTGGTTAAACTATGTTCCCAGTTTCAGAAAGTTTGATAACTACAATGTATAATTTAAGATTTATCGCTGTGTAAGAGAGAATAAGTCAAGTTAAAGGACTATGTGAGGACCTGGAGAAAGATAAGCCCCAAGAGAAATAAATATATATCTTCAATACAGCAAAGCACATGCAAACTAATATAAAAGATGAGTAGCAGAAAAAGATTTTTTTTTCAGGTTTTTGTACATTGCTTCTTAAAACAAGTTTTCCCCGACAGTCTTACACACACAAAAATAGCATCTTAACAGTTTTCTTCATTGGATGCTTTTCATTATTTGTATACTCTGTAAAATACACAAAGCCTTATACAAGAAATTAAAACTATTTTAACATACATATATTAAATCATTATGTCATACTCACAAATTTAATGCTTTATAATCTTTACATAAAAATTAATAAATGCATTAAAAAAGTCAAAGATATAATATAAAGAGACATTTCAAACAGCAGAAAATTTACATTGGCAAGCAAATATCTTTTTCAAGAGAAAAGTTAGAAAAAATACATGTGTTTATATATCTGTCCACAGAGAAATAGCCTGCACTGTAGCCTTAGCACAGTGTTATCAGGCACTATAAAGTGGTCATTTGGTATCAGGAAATATGAACTTAGTGATAACTATTTGAGCCTAAATATGAAAATTTATATGTAATCTTCAATAAATAAAAGGAAGAATAAAGACATATAAAATCAGAAAAATCTTTGGCTTGAAGTTTATGAAGAAAACATCAATAATAGTGACATGTTTATGCATTTGAAATGATTTTCCATTAACCCTACATGGGCAAGTAAAGCTAGAAATAAGTGACATTGTCAAAAAGATAATCAGTGTGTGGAGAAGAATGACCAGTGAAGTATTGGAAAAAGAGACTTAAAATTACTTTAGCCTTTCATTAAGTCTTTTATACATTTAATTTTTAATCTATCTTATTTTACATATAAATCCCAGTTCAATTTCCCTTCCATCCTCCCATGCTCCTCACCAACACCCCCATCCCATTCCCCATTCACTCCTCGGGGAAGGTGAGGCCTGCCATGGGGGATTATTAAAGTCTGTCACATCTTTGTGGAAGAACCTAGGCCTTCTCATTGTATCTGGGATGAGAGAGCATCCCTCTTTAGGGAATGGGCTCCCAAAGTCCATTTGTGCACTGTTTCCACTATTAGAGGTCCCATACACTGCCCAGGCCTTTTTAAGTCTTTAAAAATGTTGCAATTAAGAGAGAATTATATTACTTCCTCCTCTCTGGAGGGGTTCTGTATGTCTTCATGTTACATATTGTCTTTCAATTCTGATTCTCTGTTCAGACAGATTTTTGTAATAAGTCCTTTGTAGAATCAGAAAGTATGCAGTAACATATATATTTCCTGTATTGTTATTTAGTGAAACCATTACCTCTTTCTTATACACCAGGCTACAAGGAACATGAAACACCAACTAACAGAAACTCAATGTTTCCTTCTGACTAAATGCTTTGTGAAGAGAAATCCAGCAAACATGAGGAGTTAAAAGTATGGTAGGGAGGCATAGGCAGAGAATAAAAGAAGAATAAGTAAAAATACCTTAAAGAGAAGTGATTGTCTTAGCTTTTTAAATTAAATTTATTTAAATTAAAAACAATCATATTTTGCACACCCATCCCTGTTCCTTCTCCCTCCTATTCTCTCATTAACCCCACCATCCACTCCTCAGGAAGGGCAAGGCCACTAATGGGAGATCATTAAAGTCTGTCACATCATTTGTGACAAAACCTAGGCACTCCCTGAGTGACTAAGAAAGTATTCCTCTATAGGGAATGAGCTCTCAAAACCCATTCACGTACTAGGGACAAATACTGGTTCCATTGCCTGAGGTCCCATAGACAGCCCAATCCTCCCATGCCCAATGGACACCCACATTCAGGAGGAACTTGGTCAGTCTTATGCTGTTTCCCAGCTGTCAGACTGAGGCACTGAGCCAAACTCCTGGAATCCAGTTGTAGAAAGGAAGGAGTGATGATCAAAGGGGTCAAAATCATGTTGGGGAAACCCACAGAAACAGCTCACCTGAGCAAGTGGAGCTCATGGATTGTCTTGCTTTTAAAGTAAACATTACATTTAAATAATGGAACTAACAATTTATTTTTCTTAATTGCTGCAACATTTCTTATGTGAAGTTATTGTGTAAATATATTAAGCTGTGTGGTTAAGAAATAATATATATATATATATAGATATATAGATAGATATAGATACATAAATATATGATGTATAGAAAAGAAAACATCACCTCCAAGATGCTGATTAGAGGTAGAGTGGGATGGCTCACAACCAGAAGTTTTCATCATCACCAAAGATATCCAGGTAGTTAGCAAATCACTATTTGTTTCTTTGTTTCACAGACTCCCTGAGTACTAAGATGTTGTTCTAAAAGCACAGCTTGCTACATAAAACTCTACCTGTCACTCATTCCTGGTATATACAGAGCCTTGATAAACATCCCATTCTAAAAAAAATTCCCCCTCTTGTCTGTGCACTTGAAAGATACTATTGTATGGCTGATATCCTGGAATCTGTCCCTGTCCTGCATTTTTTTTTTGAGATAGTTTTTGTTCTCAAATCTGTGATGACAATGTTATTGGACATGCATGATGATTATCTGCCTTAGTTCCTATTTTCACATACTGACTAAACATCAACTGCCAGGTTGATTCTTTTACATGTGACACTCCTAAGAACCTCCACTCACTAACCTCCATTTAGGTTTCAAATGACCAATATCCTTTTGCTTTCAATGGTATTACAATTTCAATATAGGTATCATGTAATATTTATTAATGTCTTAATGGAATTTGTAACATTTTTTTAAAATTTTTTACAAATATAACAACAAATAAGTTGTACTAATACATATCTTCTGAAAAATCTTGGAGCTTTATTGATAGAACATTAGTGATAATAATTGTTGAAGTGCTAATAAATAATCTCTCAGATTATTATATATGTTTTCCTATGTATATTTACATGATGACCCCATTATAAGTGTCCCATTTCTAACATGACTACTTATTCAAAAACTTGGTTTGAAGAGACCTTATGAAACAGGGAAAATTAAATTAATGTTATTCATTAACAAATGTTAGATAATTTGTTACAATCTGCTATGTTCCTTTTCTGGCTTTTGCAATGTTAGCTCCATAAAAAAATACACATATTTCAAATTTTACAATAGTAAGACAACAATCCATTTTGATTAATTTTTAAAAGAAGGAAATTTTTTTATCATTTTGTTAAATACCCATTTGGCATTTTGATGAGCATTGAAATTGTACAAATTGATTATTTTTAATATATATATAACCAATTCATCTGATATTATGTTCTAACAAATACATGCTATTCTTTTTTAATTGCTTTTTAGTAAATATTACAACTGACATTACTTGAAAAATACCTTTAATGTCTTTAATTGGGTACTTGTTATATGTGCTTTAATAGAAATTGAAACCTTAGTGCCCAAGGAATGGGGAAGATTGACTCTTTATGTAATGTCGTCAATGAAGGAACTATTATATAACACAAGTTGGAATAAAGTAGTAATATCAAATGTTGGAGACAGAAATTTACCTTGAAAAACATATTTATTTACTGCATTTATGTTTCCTTACGTAACATCATGTTGTTATGTTTTCATAGTGGAAACCCAGTTTTTTTTTTTTTTGCTTTGCTTTGTTTTTAACATGAATCAGTTGGAAATAATGAAACTAACTGTTGCCAGGTCAACATGAAGCTAATTTCCCATTTTCTGGAGGAACAGATGGTATAGATGGATCCAAATCTGGCT
Source organism: Phodopus roborovskii (assembly GCF_943737965.1). Taxonomy (NCBI): domain Eukaryota; kingdom Metazoa; phylum Chordata; class Mammalia; order Rodentia; family Cricetidae; genus Phodopus; species Phodopus roborovskii. The sequence continues at coordinate 29,327,210 of NW_026126410.1, forward strand.
TCATGGAAGGAAAAAGTAGTTTAGTTTGGCACACTCACTTCAGAAAACATTCCTCAGAGAAGTCCAATCAGCCATTTTGAGAATGTCCTCCTTGGATAAGGCTGATTAAGGGTAATTATGAATAGGTGTACAATCTGTGTAACATCTAGATGTCTCCCTTCGGTAAGTTCCCCTCTCTGTCCAGCTGGTTTGGTGATACAAGTTTCTAAGACTTTTCAATTCATTCAACATAATAGAAGTTTAACAAATAAGCGAATATGGATCACATGATGAATTAAAGAACAGATGAATTCTATTGTTTAATTCTTGTTCCAGTTTCCTGTGTAGAATAATAAGAAACCAGAGTTAGTGTTATCCTGAGAAAAAAAGCTTTTTACAAATACGTAAGTAATTTGTTGAAAATTTATTCAACAAAATATCATATAAGAGTTAGGATCACCAGCCTATAATTCACATCACTAGAAGAACTAGCATACAAGGTGTATTCTAAGAGATTCATATAAAGTCCCTCACAGAACTGGGAAGGGACAAGTCCTCCAGAGATCAGGTGAAGTGGTGGGGGCAGCGAATGGAGAGAGAAGTAGGAGAAAATGAGGGGGAGGAAAGGAAAACATATGCAACCAGGAAGATTGAGCCTGGTTAGGAATAGAAGATAGGAAAGAGAGAGAGAGACAGAGACAGAGAGAGAGAGAACATAAAAGAGGGAGCCAATATTGGTTTGAAGATAATATTGAACACAAAGAAAGGTCTAGAGAACTACAAGACTGCTCCCAACTAACAATTTGAGCTTCCGTGGAAAGGCTATCATAAATGCCCTTCCTGGAGAGTGAGATCAACAACTAACTTATCCATGGAGCCCTCAACTAATGCCTGTTGAAAACAGGATCAAACACCCATACATAAACACTGAGTCGAAGTAGAACCCAGATGCAGATGGAGAGGACAAGACCATCCCGCAGAAACACATACAGACAGCTTACCTGAACAAGGAGGAGCTAACGGACACTAGACTGATAGCTGGGAAGCCAACATGGGGCTGACTCAGGCCCCCCTGAATATGGGTCTCAGCCAGAAGGACTGAGCAGTCTAAGAGACCTCAGACAGTGGAGCCAGGATGTATCCCTGGTGCACAAAAGGACTATGCGAACATATTCCCCATGGAGGGATAACTGCCTTAATCTAGAAACAGGAGAGAAGCCCTAGTCCCTACTTCACATGACCTGTCAGATCTATATGACCCTTCTGGATGACATTCCCCTACATATGGAATTGGGGTGGGGGATGGGAGGGGAGGGTGGTTAGAGTGCATGTGAGAGGGCAGAGAGGGTAAAAAGAAAGGAAGGAGGGAGGGAGGAAAGGAGGGAAGGGAGAGGGAACTGGGATCGACATGTAAAATAATAAATTAAATTTAAAAAAAAAAATGCTTTGACTCCAAAATTTAAGTTGAAGGACAAGGGGAAAAGGATTTCTATTTTTGTTCCCACAGAAAATGAAAAGCTGTGGATTCCTTCCAGACTAATGTGGTTTGTTCATGCCAGACCGCCTGAAACAGAGTACAAGGTGATCCTACATTCAAAACAGCTGGACAAATCATCCTGACAGACTACAGCCAGGATTTCTGAATCTTCTTCGAATCCCCCATGACAGTGCACCTTACCAACAGGAAGTAGTTTGGAAATAACGATGCCCAAATTCCCAAATATTATGTATGTTTGTTTTCATTAAATTGGACTTTGTTATATAAAATAAAATAAAATAATAAAATAAAAATAATAACAAAAAAGAGTTAGTGTTTCATGTTTCAAAAAATAAATAATCATTGAGTTTCAAGATGGGTTGCTTCTTCTAATCAAAATTATGACTTATAAAAAGGAAGTGAGAAGAATAAATACAGGACCACAGTTTAATGTCAAATAATATTTAATATATTCAAAAACATTTTTTAAAATTTATAAATAGATCTGTAAGTTCCATGGAAAGAATGTTATCTTACTTTTTGGGCATTATATGTGACACTCTGAACATGAGAACTTCAGACATTAGAAAGGATAGGACTCAGGACCACAGTTCCACAACTGACCATAATTGGAGATGTGGTATCAATAAATATGTTGTTTAAACTCCTAATAAGTGTCCCCCTATCTTTCAATATCATTATCGTTGAAGGGTAATGAATATCCATTAAATTATAATAGAATAACATTTCACCCAGTGGAAAAAGACACATGAAAGACACTAAGCATGCATAGAGAGAAGAATATATAGAAGAATAAATTCATCTTAATTTTTATTTTTATTTTTTTTTGTTGTCGTTGTTGTTTTCAGGATAAGGTTTCTCTGTGTAACAACTCTGGCCAACCTAGAATTCACTTTGTAGACCACATTGGCCTTGAACTCACAGAGATCCCCCTGTCTCTGCCTCCCCAGTGCTGGAAATAAAGGTGTGTGCCACCAACACCTAGCATTTTGTGTTATTTTACAATGTTATCATCACAAGAATCCACAGAACTGCAAACTTCAGGCCACAGTTCTATAATTGACATATGACACTTCTTACATTATGCTACTGAAATTTGAGAACCTCCTTGTGTCTTAAAAGAGGATTAAACATGTTTTAGTAACATAGTTGTTTCTTCTATAATCCAAAAAACACTGGGCAATGAGGATTCTCCTCAGATTTTTCAAGAGGATATTTTCTCCACTACAATTTTTCATTTTTAGCCATTAGTCAACGTTAATGTTATTTTAAATCTGCTTTTGATTCCTATAACATAACAATTCCTTCTGCAACACTGTGATCACGACTGGCATTGTATTACCACTAAAACACATGCTACTTGTTACTCAGGAGGCCATCCCCCAAAAAAAGCAGAGCAATTTTCAATTTGTTACCTCTCTGTTATATTTTGGACCCTAGTTATTTCTGCATTTTTCTCAGAATCTCAGCTTTACACATAAAAAATATATTTGACAAATCCCATTCAGTATATTTATCTTACAGAAGAATATTTTCAGTAAGGACAATCTGACAAATTTCTACAAATGGAAGGAATGCCTATCAGAAATGCACAGAAATCTTTTTGTTGGTTTACCTTAATTAATACATTTTTTAATAAATGGAGAATAATTACCAGGAATACTTATAGAATAAACAAAGTTGTGAGCTATAGCTAATGTGTCATAAAGTGTGAAAAGATGCAATCAGAGCAAGGTAGATTTAAAATAAATGAAATCATAAAGGGCAATGTAATATGAGCATGACAAGAATGTTTTTGCTATAAACAGTTTTAAAAATATAATGTATGTAACAAAGCAATAATTGTCCCCATTGGATGATATCAGAGTTTTCAAACATTTCAGGAAGGTTGAAATAATGGGAAGACACTTTAATTCTATTCTTGGAGTTAAGATTAAAATAATCTCTGAAAGTTTCTGAACAATGTATGCAGGGTCAATCCAGGCAAGACATTTGTAACACTTAGAGATGTTATCAGTTGACTGCCACATATAACAGTGAGTGTCACTGTAGAAGGAAATAGAAGAACACCTACCATGGTTCTATAACTTTTATCCATGGTTCTATAAGCCTCCCAAAATGGTATGATAAAATGTACCTTGATCATGGATTTCTCCCAATAATTTGGCTTAGTTATAAATTCAAATGACAGAAAGCTATAAATTCAAATGACAGAATATGCTGTATAAAAAAAAAAAACTTACACATATTGTGAGTAGAGCCCGTTATACTTTATTGAGAAATATGGAAACTCAAATAGAATTTATTAGAATTTAAAACCATTACCTTTCTATTTAAAATATTAAAATAACAAGAGAAATAAAATGTATTCTATTTTCCATTATTATACTCAACACAAATGGTATCATAAACCATTGTTTAATTAAAGTGTATGTGGTCAGTACTTACCAGTCTACACTCATTTATGTATTGAACTGATTGGAGATGTCATTCTATAAATATCTTTCTCTTATTGGTTAATGAATAAAGAACTGTTGGTCAATAAGAAAGCAAGATAGGCGGGACTAGGAAAAAAGAAGGATGTGGGAATTAGTAGGGAGAAGATTCAAAATGTAGGACCAAAAGAACAGAGGTCCCAATCCTATCTCTGGTAAGATAGACCATGTGGAAATACTTATACTGATAGAAATGGCTTAATGTTTAACACAGAGCTAGCCAATACGAAATTCTAGTAACAGGCTAACAACTTTATATCTAATACAGTATTTCTGTGTGTTATTTGGTTCTGGTGTAGAAGAGGGACCAAGCTATTGGGAAAACCTTTTCGTAACATTGAACAACTTTTATTCTTCATGATTACAGAGTATTTTAAAATTCAGTAACATTTTATATAAAACATGCTTCAAATTACTTTTCCCTTCAATGGAATTCATTCCAATTTGCACTAAATATATAAATGAAACAGTCACCACATGCATGTAAATGCAGGTTAAAGGAAATAACAGAAAAATAATCCATGCTATTTGAATCTTCTGAGAAATATAGCATGCATAGAAGAATGTATCCCTTTTGGCACACCGATTCATTTTCTTTCACTGAAACTTGTTTAATAAGCTACCCTAGAAAAAAAAATCACATTTTTTTTAAAAATTTATTATTTGTTTTTTTTTTACATGTAGATCCCAGATCTTTCTCTCTTCCTCTCTCCCTCCCTCCTGCTTTACCGTCTCTGCCCCGTTACATGCACCCTCAACACCCTCCCCTATGACCCCTCCACCCCCATTCCATATGTAGGTCAATACTATCCTGGTGGGGTAATGTAAATTTGTCAAGTTATTTGAAGTAGGGAGTACAACTTCTCTCCTGTATCTAGGTTAAGGGAGTATTCCTCCATGGGGGATGTGTCCGCAAGGACCTTTTGTGCACCAGGAATACATCCTGATTCCAATGTCTGAAGTCCCTTAGACTACTCAGTCCTTCCAGCTGAGACCCATATTCAGAGGTCAGAGTCAGTCCCATGCTGGATTCCCAGCTATCAGTCTTGGGGGGGTGGGGTCCATTATCTCCTCCTTAACCAGGTCAGCAGTCTTGATGTGTTTCTGCAACCTGGTCTTGTCATCTCTCTCTGCATCTTGATTCTAGTTTGACTCAGTGTTTAGTTATGGGTGTTTGCTCCAAAGGTACTAGATGAGGGCTCCATGATGGTGCATAAGTCAGTTGTTGAACTCAATATCAGGGAAGGGCATTTATGGTAGCCCTTCCATGACTGCTCAAATTGTTAGTTGGAGGCCATCTTGTAGACCTTTCTTTAGGTTCAGTTTTCTCTTCAATCCAATAATGGCTCCCTCTCTTATGTTCCCCCCATCTCTCTGTCTTTCTGTCTTCTAAACCTCCCCTGACTCAATCTTCCTAGTCACACGTGCTTTCCTCTCCTCCCCTTCTCTTTCTTCTACTTCTCTCTCCATTCACTACCTCCCACTTCCATGTGCTCTGGGATCCTTATGTGAGGGACCTTATATGAATCTCTTAGAATATGCCTTGTATTCTAATTTCTCTGATGGTAAGAATTATAGGCTGGTGATACTTTGCTCTAGGTCTAAAATGCATACATGAATGAGTACATAACATGTTCCACTTTTGTGACTGGGTCACCTCATTCAGGATAGTTTCTTCAAGTTCCGTCCTCTTGCCTGAAAATTTCAATATTCCATTATTTTTTCTGCAGTGTAGTATTCCATTGTGTAAATGTGCCACATCTTCTTTATCCATTCTTCAGTTGAGGGGCATCTAGGTTGCTTCCAAGTTCTTGCTATTACAAATAATGCTTCTATGAACATAGTTGAGCATATGACTTTGTTGCATGGATGTGGATCATTTGGGTATATTCTTAAGAGGGGGATTGCAAGGTCCTCTGGTAAACTTATTCACATTTTCCTGAGTACCCGCCATACTGATCTTCAAAATGGCTATTCCTCTTTTTCCACATCCTCTTTAGCATGAGTTGTCATTGGTGCTTCTAATTTTAGCCATTCTGGCAGGAGTAAGATGGTATCTCAAAGTTGTTTTGATTTGCATTTCCCTGATAGCTAAGGATGTTGAGCACTTCTTAAGTGTCTTTCGGCTTTTTTGATTTCCTCTATTGAGAATTCTTCAATTCTGTGCCCCATTTTTAATAGGGTTATTTGATGTTTTGTTAACTACTTTCTTGTGTTCTTTGTATATTTTGGAGATCAGCCCTTTGTCAGATGTAGGATTGGTAAAAATCTTTTCCCAGTATGTGGGCTGTTGTTTGGTCTTGTCCACTGTGTCCTTTGCCTTACAGAAGCTTCTAAGTTTGAAGAGGTCCCTTTTATTATTTGTTGATCTCAGTGTCTGTGCTACTGGAGTTATGTTCAGGAAGTGGTCTCTGATACCAATTTGTTCAAGGGTACCACTGACTTTCTCTTCTAAGAGGTTCAGTGTGGCTGGATTTATATTGGATTTATCTTCAGGTCTTTGATACATTTGGACTTGATTTTTGTGCATGGCGATAGACATGGATCTATCTGCAGTCTTCTACACACCCTCATTCAATTGTGATAGCACCATTTGTTAAAGATGCTTTCCTTCCCTGCTCATTGTATTCTTTTGCTGTTTTTTCAAAAATCAGGTGTTCATAGGTGCATGGATTAATATCAGGATTTTCGTTTCGATTCCATTGGTCTACCTGTCTATTTTTGTGCCAATACCAGACTGTTTTCAGAACTATAACTCTGTAGTAGAGCTGAAAGTCAGGGATGGTGATGCCTCCTGAAGTTCCTTTATTGTTCATAGTTGTTTTGGCTATCCCGGATCTTTTGTTTTCCATATAAAGTTTATTATTATCCTTTCAAGGTCAGTGAAGAATTGTGCTAGACCAACATATTTTTATATGATGTGAACATTTACATACATTTATTGAATTTCATATTGAGCTACAGAAAGTTTCGAGGCTTTCCTGCTGGCCTTTAATTATTTTCTATTTAAATTTCTTACGTTTTATGTAATTATATTTTTATTCTGGAAAGTATTCTTGTTTTAGAATGTTGTTTCACTTTTAAAACAATGTGATTCTAAATCTCTTTACTCTCTAATTTATTTCTATGAATCTCAACAAAAGAACTGATTTATGGACTAGGAATGGTGTCTATAATCTTAATATTCTAAAGTTTGAAGCAAGAGAGCCATGAGATCAAGGCAACAGTGCTTTATAAATAGAATCTCAAAAAAGTAAAATAAAAATAGAAATATATGAGTAAATAACCCCTCTTATATTTTAAACCTACCATCAAACTTGTTTTTCAGGTCCCATCTTACCTCTCCATCTAATATATCACACTGACAGAGTAGGTTTTATTGTCTTATTTTAACTCACATGTGAATATTTGTGTTATGTTTACTCTAGTATATAACCTCATTTCTTTACAAATTAATAACCAAGACACCTGAGCCACACAAGCGTTCTGCAGGCCTAGAAATGTATGACATTTTATAGCCATGTAATTCAGAAAATGTAGATATCTTAGGTAGCCAGAAAAGAGAAGCAGGAATATGATAATATCAAAGATATTAAACACATGGCAAATAGGCAAGTAAAAATTACTTTTTCTGATTAGCATTCTTTAAGTGCATATGACTCATTATTTTATACTTATATATCTTTGATTAAAATAAGTACTAAATATTCACAAATGTAAAAGGCATAGATATTAGTATTCAGTGTCATCATATTATTTTGAGATGACTATCAGAAGCCTTGATATTCTTTTCATTGCTTGGTGGAGATTACACAGGACATCCAATTAGATCTGTGCTGTAATTTCTTTTGTTTTAAATTCTTTGTGCACTTCCAATTAACCCACCAGACATCTTTATTGCTCTATGTCAATCTATAATACTCACAATGCACAAATAAAAGCAATATTAATCACAAAATATACTACTTTAAACTACCTATACCTCTATTCTCATTCACCCTCTTTAAAATATGAAATTATGTGCCCTATGTTTCTACAATATGTAATTCTGAATTATACCACATAAAATTTTCCCCAAGATAATATCCAATGATGCTGCACAAATTTTAAGTAACATCTTTTTACTTATCATTAATATCATAGTCTCTGAGAATTAGTTACTAATGTTTCATGATGGCTCTAGTTATTTACTACAAATTCTTTGTAGTAAAATTCATCTTTTTGAAGTACATGTCTTGTCTTTCATGTCTTACCTAAAAAATATTAATGAATATACAAATATTAGACACTGTCTACATTATTTTATCAATAATAAACTACATGAAATTTCCATACTGTATACATATACTCATGCTTACCATCATGATTACTTAGAGTTGATGTAATATTATCTTATCAAGGTAATTTAGAAAGGAAACAAATAAGCATTTCTGAAATCTTAGAAGTCAAACATCAATGTGCTGGCAGATATATGGAAAACTGACACTGGAGAAATGTCCAGAGACCTACAAGGATGACACCAACTAACAATCTGAGCAAAAGTGGAGAGGCTACCTTGAATGCCCTTCCCTGATAATAAGATTGATTACTGACATATATGCCATCCTAGGGTCTTCCTCTAGTAGCTGATGGAAACAGAAAGAGACACCCATAGATAAACACTGAGCCACTCTTCTGGAATCCCATTGCAGACAAGGAGGAGTGATAAGAAAAGGGATAAATACCAGTCTACAGAAAGCCACAGAGATTAAGAGGGAGCTAATGGACCCCAGAGTGACAGCTGGGAAGCCAACATTGTACTGACCCAGACCCTTTAATTATGGGTCTCAATTAGACTGCTAGGGCAGTATATGGGACCTCTGACAGTGGAACCATGATGTATCCCCAGTGAAGCAAAGGACTTTGGAAACACATTCCCCAAGAAGAGATAACTCCCTTAACCTAGAGATAGGAGAGAGAGCCTAGGTCCCACTCCAAATGACTTGACAGATTTTGATGATCCCTCCTGGAAGGCCTCACCCTCCCTCTGGAATGTGTTAGGAGAGGGATGGGAGCAGGGTCAGGTAGCATGGGAGGGTGGGAGGATGAGGGAACTAGGATCAATAAGCAAATTAGAAAAAAATAATAATAAATAAAAAAAGTAAAGAAAAGAGTGACTTCCTTCCGAATGTCTTACTAGGACAGTCTATGGCAACCTGACCTAGCCTATAGCACATCTAGACTTCATTCATCTCAGGGGCTCTAATATGTGTATTGATTGTTTTCCAATAACTGCATAAGTACCCTGTGCCTCATCATTCTCATTATAATCTTCCTCAATTCTCTTTCCTATTCAAATAAAGATATATTGCAGATGAGGAATACACCTTGCATTAGTATGACCTCTTCCTAAACTTCTGTAATTATCACTCTAATGAACCTGTTTTCAAGTAGACTTGTTGAGTTACAGAGATAGAAACCTCAACATGTCTTTTTATGTGAAAAAAAAAATGAGAGCAAAGGTCAGGTATGCCATAATCTATGAGATGGTTCCCCACTTTCTGAATTGGTTTCTCTATTTCTGCATACTACCCTTACTGCTATATATAGCTCTGGGGTATTGATAATGAATCAATCTCTCTCAACTGCAATTTTCCCATATGTACTCTAAAGATAATAGTTATAACCTTGAGGCATTCTATGAAGACCAGGGTGTATTAACCTGATAAATTTAAGTCAGTGTACTTAACTTGTGTGCTATTTTTATTACTTCAGGCAGCTGTAAAGTTAAAGACTCAAGTGTGTGGTGTACACAAGGAGACAGAGATTGGTCTGAGTAATGCTCATATACATACACTTCATTGGATGATATCTTCACTTCCTCTACTTACAGCCTTCAAGTTTTTGTAGCCTTTAATAAAAACAATTCAAAATTGTTCATATATTATCTTAAATACTGGTGTGATTTGGGCACCCAGCCAAGTTGGTATGAAGAAAATAAAGTCATCATGCCTAAGTGATAGCTTCTTTGCTCTACACTGTCAGAGTTTTCAAAAGTGGATGCTCTTCTGCATCTACACTCCTCACCTTCAAGCAGCTTCTGATTCTTTGTCTTTGCTTGCCATCTTTATCTAAATGAATAGTATTTCTGTAAACTCTGAACTAAGCTCAAATATGGTGGTAAACAATTTTAGCAGAACTCTTGAGTCTGAAATAGGATAGTAAGGAGTTATAATCCAGCCTATGCTACACAATTAATCTCAATCAAAAACCAATTTATTTAATTAAATTTAAAATTGCAAAGAAGTGAATATAGTCAATTTCCATTATCAAATCTAGGAAAACCTTTCTAGTAGATAATTTAAAACTCAGTGTCCAATTCGATGACATATCTAAAATGGATATTTGTGGTGATATATTATTTATGATTTATTAAACTTTTCTTGAGGATTCAGAAAGCAAAGTCAGTCACAAGGCATAGAAGCCAGGCACATACCTTTAACCCAGAAGCCAGAAACTAGGAGGTGGTGGTACACACCTTTAATCCAGGATCCAGGATTAAGAGATACATGGATATCTGTGAGTTCAAAGCCACTCAGATATACTCAAGATTGATTTAATCCTAAAGAGAAACAACATACATAAATATAGTATCAGCTCCTAGGATCATATGCCTTTAATCCCAGCATCAGTGAAGTAGACAGGAGCCAGGTTTCAGTATCAGGCATTCATTCTCCAGCCACACTGAGGATAGGAAGATATTCAGGCTTAGGATTTTCCAGCTGCTGACAAGAGGCAGCAGAATCAACCCATTCAGCCTGAGGGAGTGATAAGAATTAGTGGACTACTACTTTGCTTTTCTTACCTTCAGCTTAAAGTTTGAACCCCAATATCAGTCTCTGGGACTTTAATTTATTATGAAAATTGTATTCTTTTCTTTTTTAACAAAAAGACACATTTTTGAGGATTTTATACATATACACAATGAAATGTCAATCATGAGATTTTTTTTCCAACTTTTCCAATCATTTTGTCTTGTCCCTCCTTTTTTACACTATTCAAATTTTACTTAGTAATAGTTTCAAATGCCTTATTTATAGGAACTTTAATTTAAAATATGCAATGGTACTTATCTTTCACTTTCTAGTTTTTAACTTTTCCAGATTCTGGGCATTCACTTGAAGGCTACTGAGTCAATAAAGTACAGAGATATTTGCACTTCTCTATGCATTGCTGCAGTAATCACAAGAGCAAGTTATCACATTTACCAATACCCCCCCCAAAAACTCAATAAGTACTATATATATTTGGTGCTGCTTTAAATCAAAATGAAATCATGAAATGAAATGGGTGGAGTGGGCACTGTATGTTAAAAGAAAAAAAACAAAGTGAAAATGACAAACAACATATATTTACTCAAATGTATAGAAAGTACATTTAAATGGGTGAGGTGTATGTATGTAACTATAAAGAGGAGGGTATGGAGACTTAGTATAGGAGTGAGAAAAAAAGTATGCTGAGTTTTTATTTGGAGGAATAAATTGACTGGCAAGAGGGAATACAAAAAGGAAGGGAGATTCAGTGCAGGAATGGAATAGATAAGAAAAAAATGTATTCCCTCCAGTGACTGCCTTCTCCCAACAATGCTTCACCTTCCTATAACCTCTCCAAAGATACTACCAACTAGGGATGAAATGTTGGTTACCTGAGCCTATGTAGATACTCTGATTCAAACTTGCAATGCAATGTAATTTGGTACATTACACTTTCCTGGTCCACTTGTATATATTTAAGAAAATAAAAAACAAATCTATGAAATATATAAACTGTATCTGAAGAGTTTCAGATAAAGTAAGTTATACATATATTTTTATTAAATAATGTATTTGGTGAATACGTTTCTACATATTCTAATGCTGTAAAAATAGCAGTGTAGATATTGTCACAATAGAATAAAAAAGCAAACACAGATTTTTTTTTCTTTTTTGGAAAATGACAATAACTGTTATGTTAGAAGATTTAAATGATTTTTGAGGGCATGTATAGTTTTAAAAGATACCATAAGTTTAGAACACATACTCCAGAAAGGAATAACAGACGTCCATATAAGTAATTTTTTATCATAATTTTATATATGAAGTTAATAGGGAAAGGATAAAAGGATACTTGGAGTTAGAACATTTGCTTATAACTATGTACATCTGGAAATATTTTGACCCTGGGACTCCATAAACATAAAAGGGACCAGCAGAGAAACTCAAGTAGTGTATATTGCACAGTCTAATTGGTTTGGAGCTAGAAGCAAAATAAAACAGAGAGATTTTGTGGCAAGAAATAAGATTAAATAAAATTAGAAAACTCAGCTTGGGGACACATGATTTTGGTCTTCACATTTCAAAAGTAAGTTAATTTCATTTGGTATGTAATGAAAACTCTTTAGGAGATTTTATGCAAATTGTAACCTGATTTTGGTGGCTTTAAGAAAACTAATCTCCAACTGTTGCATCATCCAAAGTAGAACAGAAGGCAAGCAGTGTATGGAAGTTCAATGTGATAGCCTAGGGAAGAGGCAATGTGGTTGACTGCTGTAATGAAGTGATGGCTGGAGGGTCTGGAGAAAAAGAGGACGGTGAATATAGGTATTAGTGAAAGACAAAAGAGTGAGAAACTAGGAAGAATTCTTAGAAATATATTTTGGAAATGATGTGTGACAGTGGCCCCAAAACACCTAGAAATGACAACGTAAGACAACATAGAACTTACTTGAAAATACTAATTGAAAATTAGGATATATATTATATTTTCTACACTTTGTTATAGATGTCTTTTACTGTGTAGTAGATCAGAATTTGAAAATTATGATTTTTGACCACATAGATTAATAACCTTCATTGTGGTACCTATTAAGACAGAGATTTTAAAGTCATGGCTTATACTAACTAATCTATCAATTCAAGTTCACTAACCAAATAAAATTATTATATTTTTCATGTTGTGCCTTACCATTGGATTATAAATAATGATATTGAACCAAATTATAGTTCAAAGAAAACTTAATTATAATAAACAATAAAGGAAGAGAACCATGGACATTTTTAAAAACTTAATTTTACTCTGAGCGTTTTAGAAGAGTAATTTACTGAAAGTTAACAAGTGATCTATAGACTGATTGTTGTTTAATTACACTATAATATGGTTAATCTCTTTTTAATAGAGGGACATAATTTTATTTTATATATATCTTATATTTCATGGCTTTAAGTTATACAGAATTATCAAATGATTGTGAATGATGTTAGCAAATAAAATAAAAACATTAGTAAAAATTTCTTCTACTAAAATGAACACATTTTATGTACAAATAGTTATAGTTATTATTTGAGTAGATTCTCAAACTTACAAAAGATTATTTTAGGTATAACATGATGTAGAAGACAAGGAATTTGAAGAAATTTAATTACTTCTGTTGATTATCTAACACTTATATCTTTCTATTAAAGAGTACAAAATGTTATAAAAATACAATTTGAAATTGGCTTATCAAAATTAGTATTCAATTTCATGTCTGGATTTCCTCAATGTCTATTGTTATGTCCCCTTTTTATTTCTGACTTTGCTTATTTGCCTGTTCTCTATCTGCTTTCTGGATAGTTTGGATAAAGGTTTGTCTATCTTGTTAAAACCTTAAATGGCCTTCCCTGAGTTTGAGATTGATGAATATGCTATCATAGTGCCATCATCAAGTAGCTAATGGAAGCAGAAGCAGATACCCACAGCTAAACACCGAGATGAACTCCTAGAATCCAGTAACAGAGAGGGAGAAGTGATGAGCAAAGGGTCAAGCATAGGCTGGAAAAACCCAAGAAGCAGCTGATCTAAACAAGGGGGAGCTCATGGACCCCAGACTGATGGCCGGGAAGCCAGCATAGGATCAACCCAGACCCCCTGAACGTAGGTCTAAATTATGAGGCCTGGGCAGTTTATCGTGCCTCTGACAATGGAACCAGGATGTGTCATCCTGAGTGCATTGATGGACTTTGGGAGCCTGTTCCCCATGAAGGGATTCTCTCCAGGAAACATGGGGAAAAGCCCAGGTCCTACCCCAAAGGACTTTACAGATTTTGATTATCCCTCAGGAAAGGTCTCACCCTATCCAGGGAATATATAGGTGATGGGATGGAAGGTCAGTGGCAGGGCATGGGAGGATGAGAGGGAAAGGGAACTGGTATAAATATGTAAAATTTATGAAACTATTAAATAATAAAAATAAAATAAAATTTGATGTATGTAGTCAGGTGGTGGTGGAGCATGCCTTTAATCCCAGAACTCATGAGTCAGAAGCAGTCAGATCTCTGTGAGTTAGAGGCCAGTCTAATCTACAAAGCTACACAGAAAAACTGACTGGAAAAATCAACAACAACAACAACAACAAAATCATGTCTATAATCCAGGAATTAGAAAAGCTAAAACAGGAAGTTGGCTATGAGTTCATGGAGAAGCTTGGACCACATACTAAAAACGTGTCCAAACCAAAATAAGTCAGATAGAAAAAAAAAAAAAAAAAAAAAAAAGAACACAATAATAAATGTTTTATACAAAATTAGGGGAAAGCATATTTTGTGTATATGAAATAAAATATGAGTTCAGATTTGTTTGAAAAGCCACATTATTACTGGGAAGCCAAGATTTTATTTGCATTGCAAAGAGGTTGATTGTACAGAAGTCATTACAAGGTCATTAAAGAACCAATAATATTACTAAAAGTATTCATGAAGATATAGCTCAGTTAGTAGACACTGGGGCCTGGAGGCTTCTTTTAATGAGAAGTGCAGAGTACTATTCCTGTTTTGTTTGATTAGTGATAAAACCAAGTAACTCAAATGGATGAAAGAGTAACATTCCTGGACTCTTTTTAAAAAGAAAATGAAATGTACTACAGTGAATGAAGTCAGTTTCAGAACAACTAATTTGGAAAGAATTTTGCCATCTGGAGATAAAAACTATGACATTTTCCTGAAAAGGGAATTTATATTATAATCTAAATCTAGATCTAGGATGGGTTGAAAAGAAACAAGCTTCAGTGTTTTTTCAAAATACAAATATTTAAGCATTCTTTGTAGCTACGAATAACTGAGATAAATGCTCTTATGTTTTATCTTTAAAAATAAATGACATTAGCTTCCGTATAAATCACTGAGTCATTTATATGAAATTATACAATAATCTATATAAGGAGTATAATTTAGTTTTTAAAATAATCTACTTAAGTGGGGTTTTAATGAAAATGGTCCCATAGACTCATATTTAAATACTTGTTTCAAGGTAGGCAAAGCTTTGTGGGAAGGATTAAGAAGTGTTGTCTCAGGAGGGAAAGAATTTGATGATCCCTCCTGGAAGGCCTCACACTCCCTGTGGAGTGGTGGGGGATGGGGTAAGAGGGGGATTATGGGGCATAGAGGAGAGGGAGAGGGAACTGGGATAAATATATAAAATAAGAAAAAAAATAAGAAAAAAACATGCACAATTGAAAAAATTTTTAAAGTTTTTTTTTGTTGTTGTTGTCTCCTTTGAGCATATATTTTATTTTATTGAGGAAGAGGGCTTTGAGAGTGATCAAAAGGACATGCATTTACAATGTTATTTCTCCCTCATTTGTTTGTTATACAGGAAGTGAGCTCTCAGCTTTCCTTTGTTATCCCCTCATAGACTCCAACTCACTGAAACTGAAAATAAATTCAAATGCTTTTTTTCTTTTTTAAAATTGTGTTGGACATAGTGATCTATCACAGTAATAGAAAAAATAACAATAAAAGAAATTGGAACCAGAAAGTATCTTGTTAAAGTGATAGGCTTGATCATCCTGTTTATGGAGGAACATGGAAGATGTAGAGACTTTGAACTAGAAAATGCGTTGAATGCTTTAAATGTGCCTCATTGAGCAATCCTAGCAAAAAGTTGGAAGACAGTAGTTCTGAGAACCATGTGGGATACATGGATCAGCTCAGTTGGTTTTAAAGGGAACAATACTAACAACACAACTAGAGAGAAAATTTTATTTTATTTTGGCAAAGAGTTTGGCAATTTTCATTTTTTCCTAAGAATTTTCTTAAGGCCAAATTGTGAAGGGCAGGAATGATTTCCTTGATTGAGGGCATTTCAGAACAGCCTAAAAATTGAGTATGTCCTGTGGTTATTAGTAATCACTCTTATGTAGGTCTACAATAAAAAAGAAGAAACGGAGAGAAAATATGAAATATACAGTTAAAAAAAAAATAAAAGAGTAGGGCTAGAGAGATGGCTCAAAGGTTCAGAGCATTGACTGCTTTCCCAGAGGTCTTAAATTCAATTCCCTGTAACCTCCTGGTGGCTCACAACCATCTATAATGATATTTGGTGCCCTCTTCTGGCATGCAGGGATACAAGCAGGCAGAATGTTGTAAACATAATAAATCATTAAAAGACAGACAGAGAGAGAGAGAGAGAGAGAGAGAGAGAGAGAAAGAAAAGAAGGAAAGAAAAGAACAGCAGAAACTATAACGCTGGTGTCAAGGCTTATACTGAAAAAAAGATGAGAAGATTAAAAGAAGGCTATTCTAAACTGGAATATAAATAAGGGAGCAACTCCATATAGCTAGGCTTTTAACTAGTTATAACAAGAGGCCTAAGAAATTTTTTGCTCACCAAGAGCATAAATAAATCCAGTCTGCTATGGATACTATTCAAGGGTGGTAGGATTCATTCCAATTGATAGTCAGTCAAGCTTGATTTTTAGATTTATGAATGATACACAGAGTAAGGGGTTGTAATATCTTTCCTGGAGTTAAGAAGAGCCTATGAGGTGACTTGGAAAGGCACCCTAAATGGACATCCACAAGTATACATTGTATGAGTCAGTCAAAGTAAAGCCTAATGGCACTGGATACTCTAAAATATTAGAGGAGCTAGAGTCAGGCAGTGCCAATCATGTAAAACAATGCACAAGGAGTTGACATCATTAAGACATAGCATGGTGTTTCCATGAAAACTAGAAGGGTGAAATCATCTAAGTCCATTGACATCAAACATCAAGTTACAGGACTTTGAATTTGCCATGAGAGTTACAATCTTGCTTTCACATAGTATTTCATCTCTACACCCTTATTCCATCCTTTTGGAATGATAATATCTGTGACATTGTATATTGGAAGTATGTAACTTAATTTTTAATTTTACAGAGCGATACAATTAAGAGATTACCTGAATCTCAGAAGCAATTTTGGATTTTGGATTTTAAACTATGGAGATTTTGAGAATAAGGATATTTTAAGATTTAAAAAAAAATGCATTTTGCATTATAATAATGCCATAAGCTCATGGGATTGAGGGAGTTAAAAAGGGTATTTGAAGTAGAATGGACCTCATAGTCCCTGGTCCTCAGTTTCTGGAACTGTTTAAGAAAGTTTAAGAGGTATGGTTTGTTGGAGAAAGTGTGTTACTGAGAATGGACTATGATAGTTGAAGAGCCCTTGCTATTGTAGTTCTCATTCTCACTCTCATTCTTCCTCTTCTCCTCCCTCTCTCTCTCTCTCTCTCTCTCTCTCTCTCTCTCTCTCTCTCTGTCTCTCTCCCTTTCTCTCTCTCTCTCTGCCTCTCTCTCTGAATCATAATTGTTCTCTAAATATGTATTCTCTCAGCTGTAGCACCTGTATCACGCCTACCTTGCTGCCTGCTTCCATTCTCACTGCCATAGTAGTCATGAACTCTATTATCCATAGAAATGTGAGCCTCAGATTTAGTAGGGTTTTGCTGTTTGGTTTTTATTTTTTTATTATTTATTTATTTGTTTGTTTATTTGTCTATCTATTTCTTAGTTTGGCTTTGTGTTTTACAAGTTGCCATAGTCATTGTGTCTTTTCACAGTAAAGGAAAGTAACAAACACACCAAGTATCACTTGACTTAAGTTCTGTATTTTATCACTTGAAATACTGTGCAGTTGCAATATTGAACTAAAACTTGGAACACATATATAAACCACAATTATAACAACTAAATAATGTGAATATTAATGAAAATAAAACACAATTAAGAAAAAATACTACCAATAATTAAGCCAAAACACAACTCTTACCATTAAAAAATGTTGCCTGTTAAGATATTGGATTCTAACTAATCATTGCAAAGCATAGCCAGGTTTCGATTGATAATACAATGGATTTCCTTGCTTTAGAATTAGTTTGTTTTTCAAATTTTCAACTAAATGTGAACATGTAAGTTAAAGGTTGTAGGTGGTAGTGAATGTTTGCAGTTATAGCTTCTTCTGAATTTTTATAATTTACACAAACATTTTAGTTAAAAATGAAAGTTCAACTTAAAGAAAATCTGTGCTATGAAGAGAGGGATTACTGCTATACATTGAATTCTTTTCTGCATATTTATCCATCAGCTTCTCAAGTATAAATCTTAAAAGTTGAGTTGACCTATGCAAACTAATATAAAATACTCAAAATCTATTCACATCAATTTTTTAATTATACATTTTTAAAAAAGCAAAATAGAGTATACTGCTTTCTTATCCCTCAAACCCATCCACGTTATCTTCCCTGCAATCTGTCTCTTGTACCTTACACCCTAAATTCATTGTCTGTTTGTCTTTTATATTACTGCTATAGCAAATATATGTGTGCATATACTTGCATATTCATTTATGTATACATGTATGTGTATGTACACAAACTAATATATACTTACAACCAGGTGATTCTTTTTTTATTGTTTGTTTATGTATGGTGTCAGGGTTGATCACTTGGTTCTGAGTAATCAGAGTCTCCTTGTTCCTTCAAAAACTAATTCTCTCTCACACAACAGTTGAGAGAGGCTGCCTATGGTTCATTACCTAATGATGGGGCCCCATGAAAATCCCCCTCCTTTAAGTTAGCCTGTCTTTTAATATAACCACTGTTCATGTCTTTTTATTTAGCTATGTTTTAGGAACCTTGTTTCACTGAAGACTTGTGGGTAGTTGGACTCTTACAGAAATTTTGCAGTATTCCATGGGCTCTAGGAGCAGGCATTGTATTGAAAACTATAAAGAATGTTCAGGTATCAGTTTTTCTCAAGGATTGAAAGAAATTAAAAAGATACCAAAGCATAAAATCTTTAAAGGAAATGTGAAGTAGTGAGGAAGCATCATTCTGAGCACTCAGGAGAAAACTGATTTACACACATAAACATAACATATCCAGAAAGTTATTAGTACTCAGAAATAAATACAAAAATGTAATTTAGCAATTCACAGAAAAATCTCTACAGCATGTTTACAAAGATAGAATAATATCACAAATAACAAACAGAATTTCATGACACCACAAACAGCCAAATCAATTTTAGAAAAAGCCAAAGTTGGAGGAATCACATTTCCTGGATGAAAACATATTCTAAAGTCACAGTAATCAAACAGTGCTCTAGTGTCATAAAAACAGAAAGATGTATTAATAGAATATAAAAAAGAGCATAAAAGTAAACATAGCAAATATAGTCAAATTATTCTTATGAAGGGTCAAAAACAATCTAAAAATACTAAATTCTTCAACACATGCTGCTGGGAAAACTAGATACTCATTTGTAAAATACTGAGTGTATTTATCTTACATTGCATATAAAAATAACCAATGAGAATTCAATATGTAAATATGAGACATAAAATCATAGAAATCATAAATGATAACAAAGAAGACAAGTTTACTAAAAGTAGATTTGGTGAATTGTGAGATATAACAGCAAAAGAAAAAAATAGACTAATGGAATGATACAAACGTAAGAGTGTTTTCTCCAAGACACACCATGAATAGATTGAAAATCCACCTAGAGAACAGACATGAGAATATATGTAAAACCAATGGCCATCTTAGAAATGTAAGGGGAAATAACAGGGAGATATCAATTTGCTTCTCAGATTGTCTCCATTTCAAAAGAATAAAAATAAATAAATAAATAAATAAATAAATAAATAAACAACTTAAAACCATTGGTTAGGATAGGGAGAAGCTGTAATTTGTGTGCTTACTCATATATTCCTTAAAATGTTACAGTCAATAGGGAACATTATAATATTTTCTTCACAAATTAAAATCATAGGATAAGTAATCTCATTTACTGGTACAGATTCACAATAATTGGAGCAAAGTTTCAATGAGATGTTTGCAAATATTCACAAAAGTATTTTCCACAAGTGGCAAGATGTAGATACAATTCTTACATCCAGTAACTGATAAATACACAAATGAATTGTGCTACATGTTTCAATGTAAAATAATTTATTCTAAACATGGAAAGATACCCTGTCTCATGTTACAATATCAATGAACATAATTTATTAAGCCACAAATTTATGGGACCAAATATTGTAAACTTCCATTTATATGAGAAATACACAGTGAGCGAATCCACAGGGAGGGGGAAACTGTGTGGCCATCAGTGGCTGTGTGAATTTAAGGAGTTTATTTTAATGAATAAGTAGCATACATGCAGGTCAATAAAATTGTACACTAAGTAAAAAGACTTGTCCCTAAATCTGACATCGCACAATGATAACAGAGAACAAGTTGTCTTCTGACATCTACAACACACACACATACACACACACGTGATAAACAAGTAGAAAAATAAAAATATATATTTAAATATATTATCATTGCCTAACCATTAAATAAATACAGTAACTATTATGAATTTCAATACTTTTAAGAAAAAGTGTAATTATGCTTTTTTCTCTTTTAAACAAAATCAGAGAAAGCTCTCATCGTGGGAAAGCAAAAGACCATATGGACATATAGTTTAAAATATATATGCAAATTCACATGACAAATGAAAACCAGGGGTATGAAAAAAGTCTTTGAGAAATTCAGAAATACAAAAGTAAAACAAACCTTCATTAGAGTAACGAACACACAGTTTGTATTACAGGAAATAGAATCATATACAAAAGATAGAAAGAAACAGAATGAGAGTACAATTCCCAGAATACACATCTAAAGGTCAAAGGTATTTTCAAGACTAGATTGAAAATATGTTAGAAAGCAAAGCTAGCATTCTGTGATTCAATTGTTTGGCTTGGGTTATTTGTGGGTTTCTTAACAGTGGGAATGGGAGTGTCTATCTCTTCCTGTTCTTGGGACCCTTTATCTCCAACAGGTTCTACTTTGCCTCACCCAGACTTGATAAGAGAATTTGTGCCTAGACTTATTGCATCTTGTTATATCATGTTTAATTGACATCCCTGGGAACCCTGGACTATTGTGAAGGCAGAAGAAAGAAAGGATCTGGGAGCAAGAGGATGAGGGCTCTTTCACTTTCTCTTTGCTAGCCTTTTTCTTTTTGTGCACACCCACTTTTCGTCACGTTCTGCTTCTGACATGCTTTCCTGATAGCATGTCTATCAGAACTTACCTTATTTTGTTACCTGTCTGCCACAGTTCTGAATCCTCTCCAGCTGACTGAAGGGTCCCCCCTTGTGCCACTGATGTCAGGTTCCCGGGTTTCAGCACCACTTGTCGAGCACTATCGCCTTGCCTGCAAGAACAATGCTCAACAACAGGATTCTTCTGCAGCTATGTTTATTGCGTGGCTCATTACAGCAAGTTGAGGGAAGACCTAGAGGAGGAAAAAGGGCTCTGCTTATATATGCTCAGAGGAGTTGTGTCCCTTACTGACAGGTACAGCCCACAGTGCTCATAACGGTCACCCCATGACGTGGATCACACATCTTCCTTGCTGGCTTATGGACAGGAAATCGGCGCCATCTTTGGGAATGGCACCAGTGGCTCTCTACATTATCAATGGAGCCCTCAACTAATGCCTGATGGAAACAGGAGCAAACACCCATACATAAACACTGAGTCGAACTAGAACACAGATGCAGATGGAGAGGACAAGACCAGGCAGCAGAAACACACACAGACAGCTTACCTGAATAAGGAGGAGCTAATGGGCCACCAGACTGATAGCTGGGAAGCCAGCATGGGACTGACTCAGGCCCCCTGAATATGGGTCTTAGCCAGAAGGACTGAGCAGTCTAAGGGACCTCAGACAGTGGAGCCAGGATGTATCCCTGGTGCACAAAAGGACCTTGTGAGCACATCCCCCATGGAGGGATAACTGCCTTAATCTAGAGACAGGAAAGAAGCCCTAGTCCCTACTTCACATGACCTGTCAGATCTACATGACCCCAACTGGATGGCATTCCCCTACATATGGAATTGGGGTGGTGGGATGAGAGGGAAGGGTGGTTAGAGTGCATGTGAGAGGGCAGAGAGGGTAAAAGGAATGGAAGGAGGGAGGGAAGGAGGGAGGGAGGAAGAGAGGGAGAGGGAAATAGGATCGACATGTAAAATAATAAATTAAATAAAAAAAAAATGCTTTGACTCCAAAATTTAAGTTCAAGGACAAGTTACTGGGGAAAAGGATTTCTATTTTTGTTTCCACAGAAAATGAAAAGATGTTGATTCCTTCTAGACTAATGTGGTTTGATCAAGCCAGACCAACTGAAACAGAGTACCAGGTGATCCTACATTCAAAACAGCTGGGCAAAGCAGCCTCACAGACTACAGCCAGGATTTCTGCATCTTCTTCGAATCCCCCATGGCAGTGCCCCTTACCAACAGGAAGTAGTTTGGAAAGAACGGCGCCCAAATTCCCAAATATTGTCTATAAATGTTTGTTTTCATTTAAATAGACTTGATTATATAAAATAAATAAATAAATAAAAAGAAAGAAAACTAGGCACTAATTTAACCTGCTTCTCTATTCTACTTTCAATTAAAAGGAATAAATGATAAGATTTTTATAATTTTACTAAATTTAAGCCTCATTCCAGGATATTTTTTTCACTTGAGGGTCTTTAGAAAGTGTAGTAAGTCTCTCAAAATAAGAGAATTTCCAATAAAAATGAATTATTATGAGAAAAAGTGAATGGAGTGATGCTAATTCTAAAACATAAAGCCTTTTCAATGGGATTTCTTAAGGAACAATTCACAAGCCATAAAAAAGTGTTTAACTGTACAATCCAATCAATTTTAGCAAATTTACAGCATGCAAATTATCTTTGAAATACCATGTTAGAAGAGTTCATCAATCAGAATATACTCTTTATGCCAGTTGTCATTTTCCAAAACAGTGTCTAGTACCATACCCCACCACAGACAATCATTTGTTCAAGTTTGTTTTTAAGCACATTTGTGTGCATGCCATGGGTGTGTGTGCCTACGAGTGCAGACTATGGGCATGAATCCTCTGAAACTGGAGTTACAAGTTATTGTTTTCCTGCCTGACATGGGAGCTGGGAGTCAAAAATCTAGTTCTGGAAAGGCAATATTCACTCTTAACCACTGTGCCATTATTCTAATACCCACTAATTTGTTCTATTATTCAAAGTTTGTCTTAGCAAAATGTGCATTTGTGTGTGTGTTTGTGTGTGTATCATTATATTTAAATCAGTATTTTAGACAATTGTCAATGACAACCTCACATACTTCATAGTCACACAATTTAAGTCTCCCGAGAAGGAGCTCAGCCTCAGTTTCCATGAAACTACGATAACAATACAATTTATAAACATTGCATTTTCCCATTTTCTATTCAGCAACAAAATACTTCAGATAAATGAACTTATAAAACAGCACTTCCATTCTACCTCACAAATTGTACAGCTTTATCCATCACTGTTTGTTCCAATGTTTTTGAGTCCATGGTAAGCAAACTATCATGACAGGACTGGGACAAAAATAACAAGAAAAACAGGTGCAATGCTCCAATATCATCTTTAAAGTAATTCCTTCAGCGAGATAACATTTTTCATCCCATCATCTATCATTAGTACAATATGCTTCTAAGCCTTTAGTGCATGGGCCTTTCAGGATAAAACATTCAAATCATAGGACTGACCTACAGAAATTGTCAGTTTCATTCATTGTTAAGACTATTCTTACTTCACAACTATGATACAAATTTCTGAACTCTATTTTTAAAGGATCATTTGTTAATGAAGAAAGCCAAAAAAAAAAAAAAAACCTCTTGATTAAGAACACATTTTTTTCATCAATTGGTTATTGTTTCATGCTATTTGTGCTGCAGTATCATATATTAATATTGATAGTGTTCCATTCTCAAGTCATTACTATATAGGGCATACATATTATGATATGTGCATGTATGCAAAGAGAAATCATAAATTTGTACAATTAATATATGTTGAGTAAAATTATAAAGACTAAGTCTGTGTTAACTAGAATCATAGAGAAAAGGACTAGAAGGACTAGGCCTCCATTTCTTTTGTACTGAGCCACTGTGTATTGTCAATATAATAACAATACTATGAGTCTGAATCCTTATTTTTGGCATCCTTTAGCCAGAAAATGTAGAAACATTCATCCCAAATGCTACTGTCTATATTTTCTGATCTTGTACATTGACAGTTATTCCCTAAGAATCTTTGATAACTACTAGGTAGATTTCTATCCAGGCTTTTGGGCTTATATGTTCTCACATATTCCCACATTATCAAAAACTCATGAGATTTTAATTTGCCCAAGTTATATAAAAGAGTCTCATTTATATGAGGATGAAGGAGAAAAAAATATGTCTCCAAATGTACCTCAATTTAATTCAATTATAATAATTGAGTTTATAGGAAAGTTACAGTGACTTGAAATCTACCTTCAAGATACCTCATTAGTCAAACATAAATTACAGCTTTTTTCAGAGGTGAGAAACACTATCCTAAAAATTGTATCGTTTGCTTGTCAGGACACAGAAGAATTTACATGCTTTTATGCAAGAGAATTTAATGTTACCCAAAAGTACTGTGATGGGATGACAAGGGGATCAAGGTATTTCTGTAAGCCCTTGTCTGTCTCTTTCCTCTCCTGAAACCCCTCTAGTCATTACCCTTCTTCCATTCTTCTCTCATTCCTCTTTCTCCCATCACCCCTCCCCTTCCCTAAGTTAAATTGCAAGTCATCAGATCCCTGTCTTTCATGAAATATATATCAACTAGTAAATCAAAGTTGCTGTTGAGAACATCTGCATTTTCAAGACAAGTTGTTTTAGGTCATAGAGAGTTCAAATGAATCAAATATTTAAATATACATACTTTTTTTTAGAATCCAGTCTTAAAAAAGACTTAATTTGAAAGAAATTAACAATGTTTGATATTTCCTTTTCATGCTGCCTAACATATCATTTAGTAATAATTTCCTTTTATTGCTATACAACTAACACTTGTATGAGAAAAATGATTTAAGGAAATATATAGAACTATAAGGGAAAATTGTTATATCTAGACCAGATATAGATGTGATTTCCAGCTATGTCTTCTAAAAAATTTGAAAGTTTAAATAAAACTGAACAAATAAAAAGCAAGGATATAGCAGAAACAATAGCTATCTGCTGTCCTTGCAATAACTGAACCTAAGTTCTATTTCCAGAATTCATGTTTTAGGTAGCAAGGCAGGAAATAGTTGTGTGTTGTTGTAATCCCAGTTATGGAGAAATAGTCAACAGTCATAGGTGGATCCTTCTACTCTCTGGCAAGTCAGCCTAACTCTGAGAATTGAAAGTTGTTAGAGATTCTTCTTTAAAAAAAGAACAAACATAAAAGAGGTGACTTGCATAAGGAACTACTATTGAAGTTTTAGTTTTGACTCCATATGCAAATGCGAACACACACACACACACACATACACAGAGAGAGAGAGATTTATATGCACCCTAAGTTTATCTGTGAACACACATGTGTATGTATACACACATGCATGCAATTATAGTTATTATCTATAATATGCTATAAAAGTTTATACACTGTTTATAATCTTCAAAGAAAATTTTTAAGTGAATTGACTCAGAAGCGAGAGGGCTTACTGCCAAAGCTGAAACTGTAAGTTTCATCCCTTGGACCAGCATAGCAAAAGGAGAAAACTGATTCCTACAAACTATTTCCTGACTTATACTTATACATCATAGCACACACACATAGTATCAGACCAGATTCAGTAAATTCTGACCAGTACAATCTAGCTTCAATCAGTTCAATCTGGTTCCTAGCTGTTAAATCCTGTTCAGACTGGTTCATGCCAGTCCAATTTGGCTCCAACTAGTTCCAACCAGTTCAATCTGGTTTCCAACAGTTCCAACCAGTTCACTCCAGTTCCAATCAGTTCTGACTGGTTCTGACTACCTCAATCTGGCTCTGACCAGTTCCGAACAGTTGGGACTTATTCAATCCTGTTCTGGCTGGTTCTAGCCTATTAAATCTGGTTCCAACAAGTTTACTCTGGTTCTAGTTCAGACCAGTTCTGACCTGTTCAATCTCATTCTGGCTGATTTAATTCAGTCCCAGAGAGCCAGTTCAATCTGGTTTGAACCAGTTCAATCCAGTTCAGACTGGCTCAAATCAGTTCAATTTGCTATCTGATTCTGAAATTTCTGTCCAGTTCAATCTGGTTCTGACCTCTTAAATCTGGTTCAGACTTGTTCAATCCAGTTACAACAAGCCCCAATGGGTCCTACTTGTTCCATTTGGATCAGACTGGTCCAATCTGATTCAGACTGGTTCTGACCAGCTCAGACCGGTACCAACTGGTTCCATCCAGTTCAATCCAGTTCCAACCAATTTTGGCTGGTTACAACAGGTTCAATCCCATTCCAACCATCTCATTCTGACTTATTCCCTTCAAATATTTATGGCAAAAAGAAGATAGATTTTAATCTACTTTTGTGTTTGATTTATAGTTTATCACCTACTGCACATAATATAACTTGGCACAAAAAAATTAATGGATGGTTTGGATCTACCATGATAGAGACTGCTCTATGTAAGACTGGACATGAATTTTGAGAGTTTATACCTCAGTGTTTCACCTAAGCAATATGGAAGAACATTCAAGACAGCATATTGAGAACATGGCTATAACTAATCAGTCAGCATGGTTCTTTGCCAGAAAGAACTATGGGCAACATTCTCAGTTTAAGCAACTGCCCTATCGGCAAGCCAGAAGTACCATATTCAGCTTCATATACTTGAACTCAGTTTAATTTTAGATCCCAGGTCACTCTATTTGGCCTGGAACTTGTGGTATTCATCATCCTTACATGGCATATTCTTTGTATATTATTTTCATCTCTCTTTAAAGACTTCATTTTATTATTTTCCAATTATTTTCCTTTGTTATGACTATAGCTAACCATTGTTTTTCTTGCTTCAGTACCCAAGCACATTTGATAATATACTGTACCTGCTCAGAGGTTTGCATGGTCTGGACCTGGCTTTCTTTGTACTTTTAGCAATTTTCTGACCATGTGAGCCAACTCATAAAGGGCCAAACCACCTCTGTGCATCTATAAGCTCCTTCTGCATATCAGGTTAGCACATAGCCCTGGTGGTGAGCTCCACCACTCTCTGTCCCATGGGCCTATCTGTTCCAGCTCTGGGAAGTTGTTGGACCCATACTTCCCTAGGTTAATAAATTTAAGGAGCAATACTTTTCAGAGTCGAAACATAGAGGCAGATATGACATTTTGTTTTGGGTGTAAACACCGATACTTGTATAGGCTTTTTCATAAGATGCATAGTGACAACTTATTTATAAATATAAAAAGAAGCCACATATAAGGCTACTAATATAAGTATAACTATATATTCAATATCAGCTCAGAAATTAAAAACACTTGCTCTTGCAGTAGTCACAGGTTCAGTTCCCCACACCCACAAAATGGCCAACAACAATCTGTGACTCCAGTTCCGGGAAATCAAATATCCTCCTCTGTCTTTCAAGGAACATCTGGCATGGCTATAGTGCACATTTGTACATGTAAGCAAAACATTCAAAGACATAGGTTAATTTTTAAAGAGAAGGAAACAAAGAAAGAATAAGAAAATCTAGTTCTGGGAATATACCAAGCTCACTAGACATTCACACCTTAACTTGGACCCCGTAAAGAATGGTACCTAACACTATGAGGATGGGACTCCTGTGGAATTGTTATCTGTCATCCTGATATGTGCAGCAAGAGACAAGCAGAAAACTTCAAACATCTCAAGTACTTCAGGGCAGTTCAGTCCCACTTTGGAGATGACCTATTGGAACAGTTGTTCATCCATTTGTCTTTCTGGATTGGATATTGAACCTTGCATGTCTCAAATCTGCACAGTTCTCCTAATGTCCTCTTCAGCTCCTCTCAATTCAGCCTTACAAAATTGCAGCTGTGTTCTTCTCCCCTTCATTTCTTCCCTAGCCTAATATCCTAATATATTTGTCAGCCACTGCCATAGATCTACCTCTGTATGAGACCACTGTTTCTGCTTCTAGCAAGGTGCCTGCACTCCTAAAACTATATTGTGGCCTCCTTGAACTTTTTGTAAACATTCTGAAAGTAACAAATACATAAATGATAGATATATAGATAGCTGAAAGATACATAGATAATAAAGATAAATTTGATGATGAAGTATTATGATAGATAGATACATAGATAAATAGCAGATAGATATTTGATAATCTAATAGTTAAACAGAAAGAAATATTAATACATAGGTATCATGGGATATCTACTGTTTAAACGGATTATTAATATTCATTATTAAGATTAGCATAATAGAGTTGATGTTTGCTATTGACTGTCAAAAGAAATCAGAATACTTGATGAATGACAACTAAGAAAGCCAATGGAACCTGTGACTTTTATGTTGCACAATGAATAATAACAAATAATAACTTATCACATAACATGTCTAAAGAGCATGTGACTTATTGGATAAAATTATGGATCAGTAGCATGTATGAGAAATATCTCATGTTTTTATATTGTAGGATATCAGCATGATAATAAAATAAGAAACAGTATGTGAAAAATAGGAAAAAAAATTTAGTACAGCTACTAGTTCATTGTAGTACAGTGAGATTCTTATGTTCTGTTTGAAGTCTGCCTTCATATTACCAACTCATTTCTTTTTTCTGTAATAATCTATACCAGGATATAGGTCAATACAAGAAGTATACAACAAATTAATTAGACTTTGGGTTTGAGACATCTCAAAGTTGTATAATTCCTATATATTTTGGCACAGTGAATAACTAAAAAGAGCAGTAAGTTTTAAAAGCTGAGACAAATTTTAATTCAGTAAAAATGTATGACAACAATATAAAGATTGAAAATGCAAAGTACTTTTTAAAGAACTATCTTTTACACTGAGTGAAAATTATCTTAGAATTAAACACAAATAGCCAGTATTGCATACATGTGGTTGAGACATAAACTATGTCTTTAAATGTTACAAGAGTGAAACAAATGATAAAACCATCAGTTTTCAGAAGGCATATATTCATATTAAACAAAAAGCAATGTTATATAGTGTTTTATTATTTTTGTAAAATTCCACAAAACGGCTATTGATGGAAAAGCTTTTAAATACTTCAGTGAAACTCAAATAAAGGATTTATAAATGAAATGTGAACTAAGATTGTACCAGAACACAGAGCTTCCCGTCACCTTCACAAAAATCAACACAATGTCCATTAGTACAGAATAAAAGACATAAAACAATTCAGTGTAAAAAAAAAAAAAACACTCTGCATTAATGTCGTATTAAAGCTATAATTTAAAGCCACAAATGTCAGGAAATTCAGAATCATAACTCCCAAGGAAACCTTAGCTATGACCTGTTATACATGAACCCTGTTTAGAAAACTGAGATTCTTGTGTCTTTGGTCATATATCCCTGAGAAAGACAATATTGAAAGGAAAATGACCATATGTTTAAATTTTTATACCTACTTAGAAAATTAAACCATCAATCCTTTATGACCACACAAGCTAATCACAGAAAAAGCAGTGAATTTCAGAATATTCCATAGTAAAATACTGAAGTTGTGGGCTCTCTTTGTATACATAAGAAGTGTGTGCCTAATTAAGGCGAAGCACTAGAAAAACACATTAGTGACAGTATTAAAACTGGGAAATGAGTAAAGAATAGTTAGAAAAACAATTAACTGAAAATTAGAACTTCTTAATTCATATTTATGAGTTTATATTTTCCTGTAGAAGAAATTTTTTGTCTTGATATCCTGACCTCTACTTTTATAAAAACCAGTTATTGAGGCAAGAAATATCTTAGTTTCTTCTACCTATAAAAATAGAATATGCTTGTGATGTCATATAAATTTATATTTTAGAGGGCAATCATAAAAGTGATTAACTTTATTCTTTGAAAAACCCATTGAGGATTTTTAAGCAGAGAAGTGTTGTAAAATCACCAGACTTCAGGCTGGAAAAACCCACAGAAACTGCTGACCTGAAGAAGGGAGAGTGCATAGACTCCAGTCTGATAGCTGGAAAAGCAGAATAGAACCCATCCAGATTCCCTGAATGTGGTGTTAGTTTGGAAGACTGAGCAGTCCATGAGGCCTCTGGTAGTGGGTCAGTAGTTATCCCTAATATATGAATGGACTTTGGGAGCCCATCCCATATAGAAGGATACTTTCTCAGCCTAGACACATGGGGAAAGGCCTAGGCCCTGCTCCAAATGATATGACAGATTTGAAGACTCCCCATGGAGGGCATCACTCTCCCTGT
Source organism: Phodopus roborovskii (assembly GCF_943737965.1). NCBI lineage: Eukaryota > Metazoa > Chordata > Mammalia > Rodentia > Cricetidae > Phodopus > Phodopus roborovskii. The sequence continues at coordinate 29,357,763 of NW_026126410.1, forward strand.
GGAGAAAAATGGGATGGGATAGGGGTTGGTGGAGGGGGCAGGGGAGGAAGGGAGGCTTCTGGGAACTGGGATTGATATGTAAAACAAGCTTGTTTCAGATTTAAATATACAAGAAAACTTTAAAAAATAATCACCTGACTTCTCTTAAATATGATCAAACTCTCCCTGGCCTGACCTTTCTTGTAGATCTTATTGCAATGAGTTTAAGACTGTTTGCTCATTCATCCAAAAATTATCCCAAAATGAATTCAAATCCTTACTGTTGGGAAATACGTCTGAGTCATGTCTAATGAATGTCTTTAATTTGTTAAAAGACACTGAGAAACATTCTGCTAAAATGACAGGTTCAGGAAGGGACACATCATAATGGTCACATACAACTTTTATCTTGAAAGTCCCTAGAACTACCTTCCACAAGTTCCCAAATTCACTTACAGAAGCTAGTCCCTTAAGTAAACATAGTCCCATTAAATCAACTTAAAAAAAAAAAAAGTGTAGCACAAATTCTAGTTGCCATTACTAATTAAATCTCAGAGATAGATATTGGAGTTAAAGCTGAAGATTAAAGAATCAAAGCAGCCAGCCACCAGAGAGTTACCTCTGCCAAATGCTCAGACTGAAAGGGTGGTCCTGTCATCAGACTGCATCCAACTGCACTTCCCCTACCCCTGAACACTGCATCTCCACACTGCTTTGGTCTCCACTGAATCTCAAATGGCTTCTGATTGCCCTGCTCCTCAGACTGCACTGTGTTCCTGTCTCCCCTCTCCTTATACTCCTTTCTAATGCTCAAATTAAAGGCATGGATGAGATCTCTTTTTTTATGATGTCTGTTTCTCTTTTAGACTAGAACAATTTTATTTAGCTCAGGAAGGCCTTGAACTAACAGAGTTCTGCCTGCCTCTGTCTCCTGAGTGATGGGATTAAAGGTGTGTGACCCCACTGCCTGCCCTCTAGGGCTAACTCTGATGTTCAGGCAAGCTAGGTTAAATCATAAACAAAATATCACAAATCAGAAAAACTGATGATTTTAATTTGCATTTATGTGAAAGGAACAAATTATTCTTTGTTTTTCATTATATTTGTTTAAGACTTTTGTTGTGAACAGGCACTTTTGTTTCAATAATGGAGAAACACCCAGTAATTCTGTCTGAAGGCAACTCAAATCGAATCACAATAGACAAAATTCCAATTTTGTGTCACTCTTGATGACAATGAGATCCTCTGAAAAACCAAAAAGTCCCTGGCTTTCTTTGGTAATCAGAAGTTACTTGAGTTTTCACTTGGAAAGCTAGAGCTCTTTTCTACATGAACAGTTTGGACAGATCATTGAATATACTAGTTTAACAAAATGATTTTTAAAAGTTATCTTAATGACATTTATAAATATGCATTTAAAAACATGCACTTAGAAATATTCATTTAGAAATATCGTGGGTTTAAATTCTATTTTGCTAGTGTTTCCATAAATAACTGGAAAAATTGGGAATATAATAAGAGTGCCTGTGATTTAACTTCCCCAGACTGAAAACCCAAATGATTTGTCAATGAACTGATGAATGAATAAACAAAAAGAATAACACCTTAATTTTGTAAATACAAAGCATTATATTTTTAATTTTGGTCTTGCAAATATTATCAATACCAAAGTAGTTTTTCATGCTATAAATTGTAACAGCCAAGACATTCTGTGGTCCACTACTTAATGGAATCATTATATTCAAACATCACAGTTTTTATACGCCATTATGTCAAAGACAGTGTAATACTCTACCAAGTTAATGCACTATAATTTACTTAATTTCCGTATTGTAAAATACTTTAGCTATTAGAGAATATACCTCAGGGAATAGCCATGTGCATATTACATTTTTTTCTTTCACTTGACAAATTTCCAACATGGAATATTTATGACTTAATACATAGAGTGACATTGTAACTTGTTGAAGGTGAGGAAAGAGGGTGTTTAAAAATTAGACTACAGTCTTACCAAAAGTGACTGCCCATGATTAATCTTCTACTGAGCCAGCAGGACAGAAATCCTGTCTGCTGATGCTATGCAAGTCCTGGATAGTGTTTCTCTTAGAAATGATTATCTATTTAGCACCCAGCTAAGTTCTTCCAGAAAGACTAATAGACATGCTTTAGAGTTAAACAGCCATTTGAAGTCACAAAACACCTAAGTACTTATTAAAACATTTTATCACCTTAGAATTCAGTTTTAAATATTAGGGTACAAACGCTGGTGCACTCACACTGAAACAAAATCTGAATGCTATAAATGTTGACAGGGTATGTATGGCTATTTTTAGAATGGACACTTTGCTTTCTAAAAGTAATGGAATTATTTAGGGGTTATTGTTTCATTATGCAAAAGAAGTATCCATGCTCTGAAATATCACTATATTTGAATTCCATTTTAGCAAATTCTATGCCAGTGGCTTGAATTTCTGTAGTGCATGCCTTTATGTTCTTGACAAGTCTATATTTCTCTGCCTATATTCTTTTTTTACTTATTTTTTTCTCTCTCAGTCACCTCAGCTCTTATGCTCTCCTTACTGACCTGACCACTTGACTGAATGTTCTCCAACAACAGGCAGTAATAACATGTGTGGTGAAATCCAATGAACTCTTTCCAGGTCTTATTTTATTTGACCTTGTATCATATTTGATATCTTTGATCACTAGCAACAGAAAATTTTATTTTCCCATAGCTATAATGAAAAAAAAATTCTGTCCTGGAAGTTCTTTAACTTTACTTTGACTTGTAGGTAGGTGGCTGGGTAAGCAGAAAGAAAGGTACAAAATGAGGTATATAAATTAAATAAATATAGACAGAACAAGTTATGAAGAGAACAATAACACATGGATATATTTTTTCATTCTGTTATGACTATACAAGGTAATTTCATAACTCATTTTTTTACTCATTACACATTTTTCCACAAGGCAAACTTATTCCATCTCATTAGTTTAAAAAACATCTAATTCATGTGTTCAATAATTGATTGTATGTCCAAAAAAATAAGATAGCAAGTATTAAACTTAGGGTAGCATGTCCTGAATCAAACTTACAGATACAGCCAGAAATAAGAATATACTAGTAATATATCAGGCAGCCTATTTTTTTCTATATATTATTAGTATATTCTTATTTCAGGCTCTATCTGTAAGTTTGATTCAGGACATGCTACCCTAAGTGTAATACTTGCTGCAGTAAAATGCATCATTATCATCTATTAATTAGTCAAGTTACATACTCTTTGTTGACACTAACATCACTACTACAGTTTGTCATACTATTATGATCTAACTAGTTATTGTATAGCACATAACCACTCCTGCAATGCATTTTTCAAGTTTTCATTTAATGGATTAAAAAAGATTTTCAAATATATACATTAAATTGAGTCAATATACCGTTTGACCCATTTAATTTCAACAAGTTCCAGAAAGGAATCCACAGAACATAATGTTGTTACATGTTTTATTCAGTGACCTGCCCACTCCCATGTCAACTCATTCTGCCCAGTATCAGGAGTTAAAAAGACATAGTGCACCTTGTGTCAGGGAGCTAAGACATAGACAGTTCAACTTTACTGATCACTGACATGGGGAAGAACTCATAAGCAACTCAAAATACGCCTGAGTCAGACAAACGTTTTGTGTTCTCAGGTGAAAGTGAGGTGAATGAAGACTGTGATTTGGGAGCAAGTATGGGATGAGACAGCTGTCTTTAATATAAATAAGAACTTCAACAAAGCTGTTAGGAAAACCAAAACATAGAACTGTAAAATCTTATAGGGGCAGAGAGAGCAAAAATGTATCTTCTCTGAAAAAGATGAAGGAGCATAAGTAAAGGTAATATTCATAAAATAAAAAAAAAAAACCTCTAGGATAAATTCTTGTTGAACCAACATGTTATTCTAATTTGCGTTTTAAGAGAAATGGGCAACAATTAAGTAAAGGACCAAAACATAAAGGTCACAACAAGGAAGTATGAATAACAGGCATTCATAAAGCAACCCTTATAATCCTCCACTATCTCTGTCCTCCTAACGCATTATCTACACTTCTTCCAAAACAAATATGTCCCTGCAACTAAAGTTAATGTGGAATTTTCCTTAGAGTCTGTTATGTGTGTCTGTGCCTCCAAATCTATGCAAATGCTTTTCCTAGTTCCTAAAGTCTGCTTCCCCTATTTTAAAATTATAAAATGCTGTTCATAGTACAGCCACATCTAGCATTTTTTTTCCTTTGTATAGCTGTCTTTATGTCTTTGTCTGTGTTTCCATGCACCTGTGACTACATCCACTGAAAATATGCATATCCACCCAACGTTTGAATTCTGTCTCTATACTGTGATTCTAGCACCTAAAAAAATCACTGAATGAATTCATAACTACTTATTTCTAGAAGTGCCTACCCTAGCACAGGTTGAAAGGAAGTCAGAGAGAGAGAGAAGTGTGGAGAAAAGTGGAAATGCGAAGGGAAAGGATAGGAGACATAAGAAAGAAAGAGAGAAATAAAAAGAAAGAACAGTTCTTCTGATGAAACACTTGATTTTCTTATTACCTTCATTACCTAAGTGGAATGCTAAGGTTAAAGAGGAAAATATTTCTATGAAATAAAGAATACTCTATAGAGGATCCTTGGCAGATGGTCATGCATATTTTGAACATTCAGTTACATCAAGTTCTTCATTTCTTTTTTCAAGATGAAGCAAGTCACTGTTTAAATGTTTGCATTATTTAGAGCCCATGTTTGCCTTGACTTTGATCCACTATACCTAGTTGTTGCTCTCTATGAGAATATGGAGGTGTAATAAAAGAAATTGTTCTTACATGTTTTAATCAGTTCATTTCTTTGGACTGTCAATATATGAATTTACTTGTGGTAAATTATGCCTCATCAAAATATAGCTACTGCATGACTTTTTATGGGAAGATGAAAAAAGCATGTCTATTTACTTCACAGATTGATTGTACCAAAAGACTAATGATAGGACTGAGGCCTTGTATAATTTGATGAACCAGTCCGTTTTCAGTATAATATAGTGGAAACATGGACACTATAAAGGCAGTTGCAGCCCAAAAAATTCCACCCCAGAAACATAATGTGACAGAAACCTGGCCATGGAGGAGCATGTGGTTATGGTTTAATGGATTTAAACATTCAGCTATAGTCACTAAGTAGCTGAACCCCTGAAAAACTCCATCTAGTCAGTTGTTAGTATCATATAATCTCAGAGAAGGGAAGGGTCCCATTAGCTTTGTGAGTCTTCTCTCCCTCCAGACAAGGTTGTTTTTGGGCCTTATCACATTAGGGATTCATGCAGGAGATCAGAGCTGCTCTGGTTCAACATGGCCTTACACATGCCCAGCCCCAAAGAAATAGCTCTGCTTCGATAGCTTGAATGAAGCATGTAAAGCATATGAATGGCACATTGAAGCTAATGTTACTAAATTACTCCATCACTAGCCAATATGTTTGGGAATATCTGTATACTGTTGGAACTGTCCCTGTGTGTGTATTTCTTGATTATGTTGGCAATTAATTGTCCGGAATGCCATTCTTATCCTAATCAAAAGTGTAATTCACAGTAGTCAATTACCATTCTGTTAATATTGGATGATATTCTTTAATCCAAAGATGTTTTATCTAACCCTTGACATGACTAATATACATGAACATATTTAACATTTTGCAACTATTAGCAACTGAAAATTATTCACAACTTAAACTCAAGAATTTGTATTTACTGCAGTTGTCCATGTCGTATTCTCAATTGTAATGACTTCACAAATTATTTGACTCTAAAGAAGTCACAATGTTCATTGATCATGCGAATCTTTTCTGCTACTTTTCCTTATTGTATCTACAGTTCACTCTGTACCAAATTTGCTTCACTGTCCTATTATTAATATATTTATTAACATACTTCACATCTTTATTGTTCTGTACAGCAACAACTCCAAAGATGTGAAATTTTATACTTTTATTATTAGGCTTATTATCTTATTTTACTCTTCTGCCTGTGTAGATGATTGTATATGTTCATACCAAGTAATGTCACATGGCCTTTCTTTGTCATGTTTCATGCTCTCATTTGATTGCAAATTACTCTTTTTCAATTTCTAATCTTTTAGCAAATCTTACAAATTTCTCTGGCCCGCTTTTTCACTTGAAACTTATTGTCAGTTTGATAAAAGTCAGGAAAGAAATTTGAACAGAATTTCAAGTTACGCTCATTAACACATTTGCAAAAACTCCTACAAAAACTTTTTTTTCTATTCTAAAAATATCCGATCCATTTCCTACTATTGCAGTGACAAAATCTTGCAGTCAATCATGAATCACTTTTTGTTTTAGTACATTCACATCTATCCATGACTGATGGATTAGATATTGGCATTAAATCAGATAAAGGACTTGGAGAAATGCTTCCAATTTCACACCTCTCATACATGATGAAATAAAAACAATGACAAGGTCATTAAAATGTTTGTGGTTTTGATTTCTAACATGTTTTTCTTCACATATTCTGCCTTATCATTCTAGGCTTCATTTTCACAGAAGGTTTAAAAGTACTAGAAAGCACATGGTTTACACTGCAATGATTGGCAGCTCATGGCTGCTTGTCCCTCTCTGGCTTTGCAACCACTTTTATGTAAACCATAAAGGAGAAGTTGAACAAAAGCAATCCACTCTGAGACTCCTCCTGCCTGGCAGCTGTAAGAACTGTTGAGTCAATCCAAGTTACAACACCTTGTATTGCTTTAAGGATATCTACTTCAACAGCTCATTTTCTGGGAGGAAAACAAAGTCTTTCTCTTTTCATTCACCTTTTATCTGTGGCTTATGTCCTTTGGAATCCCAAGACAAGACCTCTGTGTGGTCTTTTGTGTAGAAATCTCAGGAGACTATTCAGTACTGGGCCAATCTCTGGGTCCAGAGGAAGGGGGTGGATGGGTATGATATGAACAAATTGGTCCAGATCATAATGAGGAAACCCAGAGAGACAGTTTACCTGAGCTAGTGGGAGCTCACTGACTCTGGACTGATAGCTGGGGACCTTCATAGGACTGAAATAGGCCCTGTGAATGCTAGTGACAGTTCTGTGGGGCCATTGGCAGTGGGAACAGGATTTATTCCTAGTGCATAAAATGTTTTTTTGGTACCTATTCCCTTAGATGGTTACTCTCTCAGTCTAGACAGGAGGGGCGGGGCTTGGTCCTGCCTCAACCTGATATACCAGAATTTGTTGACTCCCTATTGAAGGCCTGTCTCTTACTAAGTAGTGGATAGGAGGATAGGTAGGAGAAGGTAGGAAAGGGGAGTGGGAGGAGAGAATGGAGGTGGAACTGTGGTTGGTATGTAAAGTGAAAATAAGTTTCTTTACTCAGGCATACTTTCCAACAAAACCATATATGAAATGCTGCTCTTATTATCTTGTCTCCCACTGCTATTCCTTCTAAGTTTCCCTCATTGGATACACCGTTGTCATAACATGGCCTTAAATGAGACCAACTTCCTTCCTCTGAGGGCTAATGTCTAATATTAACTCTTGAAAAATTTTATTGGGGCACTACTTTCCTCAAAGACAGGATTCCTTGAGTACTACATAATCCTATATCTAGAACTGTTTCTCTTTCCTTTTAAACTTTAGGGAATTTGCTCTAGTCAACAGCTGACATGTCATTTCCTCCATTTTCTTTCCCCTTGATTTTGTACTTTAACATGAACTAATTATAAAATTCAAATCCTCAATGCTCCTGACAAAGACTACATGTATAAATTTACTATGTACAAATTCAGACTTGACAATCCGTCTTATGTAAAATATCAACTGATTCTGCATTTTCTATGATTTTCTTTAATTATGTTGTTATATGTAAACCAATAAAGAGTTAAACAGGCTTTTGTGTTCACTGTAATGAAGGGTAACATATCTTACTTGATAGTTGAAATTCACTAAAATGAAATAAAACTGACACTGTTCTTTCCATTGAATGAAAAGGTAAAAGGAAAATTTGTGATAATAAATGTAATAATGATTTATAATTAACATGACACTATTTTCAACAAACTATTTAAAATCTTGCTTTCCAATTTCCTGTTCTCTTTCTTCTATCTGTCATGCCCTACTTCCTTAAAGATTTTTCTTATTCTATCTGAAATGTTGAATTTCTCAGAAACTAGAGCATATGGTTATTTATTTTAAGACCTTACTCTTTCTTGTCTGTCTATGGGATTATTCTCTCTTTTATTGCTCACAATATTTCTGACAGCATCAGCTAGGAAAACAAATACAGTGTTGATTGAAGGTCACTTTATTGGTTTCATCAGAATCTATATTTCCTGGATCTCAAATTGAACAAAATGTTTCTGAGTCCCTTCTGAAAAGGGTCCTTGTAAATCAACACTTCAAATTATCTGAATTTCAGATATAGGTCATAGGCTATAATATAACAGATGTGTCGGGTGAGCAAGTTAAAAGATCTAATGTAAAACATGATGATGACACTTAATTAAATTGTACCATATATGAGATTTCGCTAAACAAGACTTTAGCCACTCTTACCACTACTATGCTATGCTCTTGCCACTACTATAACATAATTTTCATCACTCAAGTAACAACTTTATTGACTATCTTATAGCATTACATTGTAATTTCAAACACATGAAATATTATTTATTTTTTATTTATTTGTATTTTGTGTACATTTGTCAAACAACTGAAGTTGGAGAAAATTTCATTTAAGAACCTAATGCACTTACCTATATGAAGCTAAATGAATGTAATTATTAATTATTTTGACTTAGCATAATGCACTCATCTGTGAAGAACAGACATTTATTCACTTTTTTATTTATGTACTTGAAGCACAATTGTTCAAAAATAGTTATTCTTTCTTGTTCTCTCTAGTGAAAATACATAAGGTACAAAAACAAAAGTTATTTCATTTGTAAGCATTTATTTCATTAATATAGTTGGACATGTTTGTAGCATTTTCTCTCATTTCACGGTCAAAGTTTATTACATTTTTTACTATTTTTTCTGAGTATATTTTTTTCTGAATGTCAAGCATTTGATACCAGAGAAGACCAGAAGACTTTCATACATCATGAAGTGGAGTTACAGACAGCTCTGAGGACCATGTGGGTATTGGGTATTGAACCCAGATCCTCTGAAAAAGCATCCAGTGCGTTAAACCATTGAACTCTATGCACCCCATGCATCTGCCCTTATCACTTGTAATTTCTAGAAGCCTGTTTGTAAACTGTTAAAAATATGTAACATAAAATTAATTTATTAATTTCCATTTATAGATGGAATTTACCTTCCAAGTTGTCCCAGCAAAATAATAATTTTTGATCATTCAATACATGTTATCCATGATTCAATAAGTACTGACTATATGCCATGCCAAAATTGTACTATTCATGTTCTAATAGACCTTAAAACATATTAGGAGAAGAAATGTGGGTAAATAAGTACATATACAGACTCTGATCAACCCACATAGAAGGCCTCACCCTCATTAAGGATTGAATGAGATGATGGAGGTATCATTGAGGAGGAGATGAGAGGATGGGAGGGAGAGGGAATTGTAAAGATATGTAAAATATGATTGTTTCCAAACTAAATTTTAAAAAATACACGTATACAACTAGAAGAAGTAATAAAGGATGAATAATAATTTAATACAAGGGCAGGTTGAAACCCCATGCTCTTTGTCAACCCCCAAGTGTATCTATTACATGAAGCATAAGGGGATGTGTGTAAAGGACTAATGAGACTTGAGTTGAATACTGGACAACCTCCATAATTATTCCTAGTTGTGTGGCTGACAAAATAATGTTCTCTTAAAAACAGTAAGCAATTGCTGAATGCATTTTTAATTCATTTAATGGCTCTACCAAAATAATAGGTACTTTAGCTACAATATAAGAAGCATATGACGGACAAACCAGCGTGAATAAAATGATCAAATAAACTTATACATATGCAAACACACACACACACTCATGCACATGAGGGTGGGTAGGATATCTATATGCACATATTCACAAACACAACTAAAATGTCTTATTGCTGATAATATGAACAATTGACCAGATGTGGTTTAGATAAAATTACTGGGGAAAAGCTACAAATATTACTGCAAATATGCTCAACTTTGTGAGAAAAATTTACCTGATGGTTGAAGAAAAAGGCAATCTTACAAAAACAATTGAATCACAAGGTATAAAGAAACCGACTTTCCATAATTGAATATCAAATTATAGTGACTGAAGAATACCAGGTTAGAAAAAAGAAGATAATCCATGAAAAAACTACTCAAGTAAAATTTAAGACATATTTAAAATAAATGGTAGAATGTAAAAAAAATAAACGGGAAACAAAATATGTGAATACAAGATACAATGTCTCATTTTCACACTGTCAATAAGTACAATTTTCATCAGATAAATAGAATTGGACAGTTGGAATACAGGCGCAAATTTTGGCAGGAGACTAATAAGTATACTAAAGGTATGATATTGTGAAAATAAAATTTTTCAAATGATGCTTACATAAATATTTCAACAGAAACCAACTTGCGACTAAACACAAATAAAAGCCATATTATGTATTAGATTATAACAATATTCTCGACATTTATATAAAATTAGTTCTGAATGATAGTTGATGCTTTTCATTAAAAAAGAAACTATAAAAGAAAGAAATTCCACATCACACACAAAAATTAGCTTAATATTTATTATGTTTCAATTAAGCAAAAGTTCTTTTCACTCATTCTTTGCTCATCCTGACAGCAGTTTTCCATTTTCCTCTAATCCCCCCACCATGTCTCTCCCTCTCTCCTCCAGACTCATTCCTTGTAGGGGCATCTTGCCTTGCTAGGGAACTTGTGGTGATGGCCATACCCTTTGGGCATGGTTTCTAGTGCACATTTGACCCAATATAAGGTAGAAGATGGGCTGGCTATTGCTTTCTTGGGTTGCTGAAGGCATCAGGTCAGAAGCTGCCTCTTCTAGAGCAAGAAGACTGCAGAGGTTAATTATTCTTATCTGTATAAGTGCTTCCCTAATAAACACCTATTTACCATTTGTCTTGGGCATGGTGAACTCATTTAAGCCCCACATTAGATTTCTCTTTTTTTTTTTTTTTTTTTTGATTCAGAAAAGGGCAATCTTCCCAGTATTATCTAACAAACAAGCATAGCAAGGTACGTTAAGACTATGAACATCTACTAAGGGTGAATGAAGCAACCCAGTAGGAGGAAAGGGTCCCAAAAGCAGACAAAATTATCACAGACAGCCCCCATTTATACTTTTGCATGTCAGACAAGAACACAAAAGTACACAACCATTCCATTTATTCAGATGAACTATGTTAGACAATTACAGGCTCTCTGATTGTAGAGTCAGTCTCTGTGAGCCACTCTGAGCACTGGTTGGTTAATTCTTCTGTCACCTATTTTTTGTTATACCCTTGACCCCTATGGCTCCTACAATCCTTCCTCCCCCTGTTCCATCGAATTCCCAAGCTCTGCCTCATATTTAGCTGTGGGTATCAGATTTGAAAAAAAAAGAAGAAAAAAGAAGCAACTCATCATGGCCAATCAAATTAAACCCCAAATAAATAAAAATTATAAAAATTATGGAGCTGCAAATAAACTCTACAGTGAGATATAATGAATTCAATAAAATGCTATTTTTCAACTATTAATAAAAGAATAAATATAGATGAAATATTCAAAGATACCATCAAAACACACATGAAAATATCAGCAATTGATAAATTTAAATTTTCAAACAACAAATTAATACAAAACAAAACAACACAGATGCCCATCAACTGATGATTGGATAAAGAAAATGGGGTAAAATTGCAGAATGGAATCTGATTAAACCATTAGGATAAATAATATTATAAAATTTCCAGGTAAATAAAGGAGCTAGAAACTGTCATTTTGAATGTAGATGTCATTTCCTTTATTTCATTTGTGAATATTCGTTTTGAACTTTTAGAAATATATGTTTCCCTTGGAAGACCCATAGGGGTCAAGAAATTATTAAGAATACATAGCAAGGGGATTTCAGGAGAGATGCTATAGAATGTAGTGGTAGAAAGGAGTAAAGGGAGATAATTGAAAAACAATGGTCAAATCAGGTGAAAGATGCTATGAATGACTAATAGGAAAAAGCATTTTTCTGGATGCTACATGACACTTGAATATACTCACTCTTTGCAGCTAGGAAAACATGCATAAACTTTCACAAACCTAACCCAGACAAAATTCAAATATGCAGAAAGGAGAAGGACATAAATCCTCACCACTCTCCAAGGGCTTGCTTAGTAATAGATAACATCTGTGAGAGAAGCACTGGTACTCTTTAATGGTATAGCACCAGATAAACAGATCCTATTCCAGTACATAACCACACAATCAAGAATAAATTAGTAATACAAATCAGGACTGATGATATATTTTTAAAGAAAGAATAAAGTTGGGTGAGTAGAGAAGGAGTGTGAATTTGGAGAACTTGGAGGAGGTAAATACGATAAAAATATATTGAATTACATCCTCAAGGAACTAATAAAAATATTAAAATTCAATACCTTTATATCTAAAGCAATAAATACTTACTCAAAGACCATTATTTTTTCTCAATTTACATAATTAAACATTTTTTTAAAGAAAATCTCCATGGTATACGTAACATACATCCATCATTAGTAACAATGTGATAAGTAAACAAGTATATGGTAATTAAGCTCTGAACAATTATTTCCTGAGAAAATTAAACAATATAACCCAGCACAAGATGTTTTCACCCATAGTCATAACATTGAAGCTCTTTTCTGAAAGCTAAGAACATAGTTTTTTCACTACAATCAGATGTGTTTTGATAGCTAAAGACAGAGATCTTCTCAAAGCAGTAAAGCAATCACAAAATATTTCTGTTAGACAGCTTCATGTTCTCAAATAACATATCCCAACATTAATTTGCATTTAGGATATTTGAAGAGAAACATTAAAGTGTACACTAAATCATGATTTCTGAAAAAGATAAAATATTAACTTTTCAAGTTGTTCCTATCATCAAATTAAATGTGTTCTGATGATACTCCTCTTCCTGAACAAGTCTTCTTGAACATGCCTGTAAACAGAGTTGATCTTCTTCTGACAGACATTTTTGTTCATTTGGGTCAGACCAAAGTTGTCAGGATTTATTTTCTTATCAAAGGCAATCTTATTGATGGTCACAGCAGATGGCCTGCAAGTCTCTGTGAACCACCCACGCCACAGTAACTGCGTTCAGAAAAGATTCTTTCAGAAGTAAAGAAAAGCAATCCAAATACAACCTAAAGAGTATTATATTGGCCAAAGAAAAAAATAAATACAAAGTAGTATTATGTCTCACTCTTTCAAAAAGTTCATAGACACAAATCATAGTGGCCATTGTTTTGTTTAAATGGAAAATGACTGATAAAATCACATATATACTCAATTAGGCCTGCTTTTGATAGAACTGAGAATAGCCAGGTATCACTGGTTACTGGAGAATATTGTACAGTCACTTGTCAGGTCAGTTTATAGAAGAATCAGTTTATAACAGTACCACCATGCTGTACTCAAGTTCATACATTACTATAGCTGAAAGGATTTCATGATATTTATTTTTACTGATTTTTTTATTAATACTTGTAGAGTGTGATAGAATTCATGATAACATTAGCAGAAAGGCAAGACACTTGAAGGTACCTCCACTACCATCCTCCTGTATCTTTCATGATATCTTCCCATTCAGCATTCAAATCTTTTGTCTTTAGTTCACGTAAATGAAAAAAAAAATGTATTTGTCACTGTTTGACTTCTTTATTTCACTTAACATGATTTACTTCAGGACCTCTTACTTAGCTTTCAAGCTCGGTGAAAATGCAAGCTCTTCAATACAGTATTTCTCCTAGCCACAAGGATCTCTAGTTCTTTCTGATTCTTAAGCCTATAACCCCCTGGATTTTAATATGAACCTAGCCAAATGCTAAAAGTGAGGCTGGTCTAGACATTAATATGATTGCTGGCTCTGCATCAAGCTTAAATTGCTGTCTGTACATTTAACAGTATCTGCCCCAAAGTGATCAATTTGTAAAGAAAACCATCATGCAAATTTGGAGAATAGTACCATGGCCTCCGCTTTTACCACACAAAGACCTGATGTCATTTTGTGTTTTAAAATTTTTAAGAAAATGGACAAAAGAAATCTGAATTGCTGGAAATCTTAGATAATTTTACATATCTATTAAAACAAATCATTTATTTACTTCACCAAAATCATATGAAATTCCCAAGTAGTTCTACATCTACATCTATATGCTCTACAAAAATTAAATGTTTAACTGATCACTTTCATGACAGTATTGCAAATTCTGGAAAGGAAAAGTATGCTTTATATGTTGTGTATCCAAACAGTGAGTAAGAGCTGACATTCAACAAGTATATGTTCATATATTAATTATTGTATGTTGACTTTATTAAGTTCTTAGTGAGAAATGAATAGACAGTCATAAGAACAATATGTTAATGAAATCATACCTTCTATGATTAAAGCTAAACTTACCAATATCCCAAGAAATAATGCCTAATTGAACATGAACAAGAATGAAGATGGAAACACAGTATTACTTAATAGGATAAGATAAAAATGTAAAAATACCCATGATGCACTGAGAGCTGAAGACTGTCTCCCAACTATCACATCTCTGAGTTAAACAAGCAAAAAATAAAGTAGGTAATTAATAAAAAAGGAAAATTTCAAAACTCTTTGGGCACTTACATTTTCAACTAAAAATTTAAAAATATTCATCTAAATTTTTTTACACTTTAAATTACAGCATAATTATATTACTCCCCATCCTTCTTTTAATGTTCTCTGGTCCCTACCAAGTCTCTTTGTGGTGGGTTGAATAGATATGGTTCCCATAGACTTATGAGTTTGAAAGTTTGGCCCATAATGGGTGGGACTATTAAGAGGTGTGGCCCTGTGGGAGTGGGTGTTGCCTTGTTGAAGGAAGTGAACTACTGTGGGGGCAGGTTTTGCAGTCTGCTATGCTCAAGCTATGCACAATGTGCCAGTTGCCTTCTGCTGCCTGTGGAACAATATATAAACATCTCAGCTATTTTTCCAGCACTATGTCTGCCTGCATTCTGTCATTTTTACCACGACAATAATGGAGTAAACCTCAGAACTATAAGCTAGCTCCAATTAAATTTCTTCCTTTATAAGACTTGCTGTGGTCATAGTGTCTGCTCCTAGCAATATAAATCCTAACAAAGAGTGGAGTTGGTACCAGGGAATGATAGACCTGACTAAGCTTTTTGTGGATAAATTTGGACTTTAGGAGTTAGAATTTGGAAAAAAAAAAAAAAACAGTTGAACACTATAAGAGGGGCTTAGCAGGCCATACTAGTATGAACATGGAAAACAGGAATGCTAGAGGTAAACTGCTGGGGCCTGGCTCAAGAGGTTTCAGAGGAGAATTTTACTATGTTTCTGAGAGGTCCTTCTTGTGATAATTTTGGTGAAGAATGTGATAGGATTTTTTTTGTTTGTTTTTGTTTGTTTGTTTGATTGATTGATTGATTTTTGCCCTTGTCAGAAGAGTCTGTCTGCGCTAAAGTGAAGAATTTTACATTAATTCCTTTGGCAGAAGAAATCTCAAAACAGCCTAGTATTGACTGTGTTCCTGTGGTTATTAGCATTTCACACTAATGAAGATTTACAATGAAGGGGAGCAAGTTGAGCAAATTAAAACACAAAAGACTGAGGAGAAAAGGGGCACCAGAATGTGGAATGGAACTAAATCTTGTGATCAAGCAAATAAACAGATTAATAAATGAAATTAAGGATTTGATAACCTCAGAGAAAGACCCTACCCAGCTAAGCTTCCAAAAACTTGGGCAGCTTAGGTCCAGGCACTATGGTTCATACCTTTAATTCCAGCACTCAGAAAACAGAGACTGACAGAGCTTTAAGTTCAAATAGCCTGGCATAGTACATGGTCCAGAGGAGCCAAGTTTAGGCACTGAAGGAATGTATTGAAAGCAGAAAGCTGGCGACAATGTAATTGAAGAAGTTGACCATGTTCCTGCTTCAGCAAGCAGCAGAAATTGGTAGCTTTGGCCAAGTGGTTCTGATTTTAGAGTAAAATATACAGGGGTTATGGAAAGGGTGTCCCTGCATAGAGGCCTAGAAAGGTAATTGTGTAAAGCTTTGAAGTTGAAACCTGAAATTCTTTGGAGACCCCAAATGTTAGAGATGTCTTTATCCTGGGATATCTGTCAAAGAAAAGTGCTCACAGGGAGTGAAACCAGCCTTAGGACAGAAGTATGTTGCACTAGGCAAAGATAAAAGGAGTTGAAGATCTGAAGAGCTCTTTGACAACAGACTTGGAGATGCAGAATTTGGGAGTTTGCCCAATTGGATTTTGGTCTTGCTTTGATAAACTATTTCCTTACTATCCTTCCTTCCCTCCATTTTAGATTGGTAATGTATATCCCGTGTCATTATATGTTGGAAATATGAGATCCTTTTTTAAAATTTTGATTTTATTTGAGATTGCAGTTAAGAGATTGCATGAACCTCAGAAAATATTTTGAACTTTGGAACTTTAAACATGGTTAAGACTGTAATACACTATGGGAACTTATGAAGTGTGACTAAATGCATTTTTCATTATCTTATGGCTACAAGCCTGTAGGGATCAGGGAGTGGAATGTGGTGGTTTAAATAAGTATGGCTCCCAAAGACTCATGTATATGAATGCTTGGACCATAGAGAGTGGCACTATTAGGAGGTATAGCCTTGTCAGAGTAGGTGTGGCCTTGTTGAAAGAAGTTTGTCTTTGTGTGAATGAGCTTTGGGGTCTCATATGCTCAAGCTACAGATAATGTGACATTCTCCTTCTCCTACCTGTGAATCAAGATGTAGAACTCTCAGCTCCTTCGCCAGCACAATGTCTCCCTACACGCCAACACATTTTCTACCACAAACATAACGAACTAAACCTGTGAACTGCAAGACAGCCCCAAATATATGTTTGTCTTTATAGAGTTACTGTGGCTATTATGTCTCTTTATAGAATTAGAAACCCTAACTAAGACACTCTCCATTCTACCTCCTCTGATGTTCTCCTATTCTCAAATTTGTAGCATATTATTTTTTAATGCTATTGTTACATATATTGACAATTTTATGAATACAAATAGTTAAGTCTGTTGTAGTTGGTTGTGTGTGTATTAATTCTGAGCTGACCAATTTGCATTAGATAGTCAAGCTTGTGCTCATTCTTGAGAGAGAATAATTCTAGCACTTGTCATTCCTCAGTTGTCTAGTTTTTTTTTTGTCCAGGCTTGTGACTCCCTGAAATTTTACCCTTTTTCTTTAAAGTGTTATTGATAGTTTCATTGCTCAGATCCTGCTTATGCATCCTTTTCTAGGAGAGGCAGTCTCACAGCATAATTCTTGGTATTCACACCCTTAAAATCTTTCCATCCACTCTTCTGTGATATGTTCTGAGCCACAGATGCAGGATTTCTGCTGCAGAATAAACATGGGGGTTGTGGGAGGTTGTGTCCCTACAGTTCACTGATAGCTACCATTTTCTATAGTATTTCTCTATTTTATTTAAAGAGAAGCTCCTTTGATAAAGGGTAATAAGCTACACTTGTCTGTATATATAAGATTAAGAATGTAGCTGAGGAACTATGCTGGTCTGCCAAAGTGGTGGAAATACACTCTCTCCTAAAACTCATTATCTAACTAGCCCTGGGAATTATCTAATTTCTAGTACCAGGCATAATTTCCTTCCTGCTGAATGGGTCAAGCTCACTTAGTCAGCTGTGGGCTACCACCAACATTTGAGTGTCCCTATTGCAATATTATGGATATATTGGTCATTGCTGTGGTTCATTCTCATTGGGATATTAATTGCTTCACTCTATTTGCAGCTCTCATAACCTGTTCTGGTATTATGGAAGCTAGATCAAAGAATTGGGGGTTTCCATTTAGATCCAGCTTGAGTAATCCTGATTCTTTTTCCAAAGCATATGATGTCTTCAACAGTAACTGCTCATCTTCCACCTCTGAGAGGCACATAAGGGCAAGATTGATACTCTATATTACTGTGAGAATCGATGCACACTCTGAACAGCACTGAAATGGGGGTTTCCTATGCATTCTACTGGTGAACTTTAATTTAATCTTGGTGTTTGCAAGGAGCATTCTCACATATATGTGTGAGTGTGTTTGTGTTTATACAGATACAATTATATGTATTATAAGTAATATAAACTATAAAATATAAAATAATTCCTTGAGGCATTAGTAAGCAATACCCACTTTCCTTCTTCTTATGTATTGACTTCCAGTTATAGCCCCTCTTTCTAATTAAACTCTTAATGTAATGATCACTGTCTGCCCCAAGGAAGCTTTCTTTCATGAATGGTGAGACCTATGTTCATTTGTGGAGTAAAGACTCTAGAATACAGTATGGAGTTATACTGGTATAATAAGTGATAATATGAGCTCCTCTAAGATCTATGAACTCACTATCCATACTCACTAACCAATAGGTTAGAGTTACAAAATATAGACAATTAATCACGGGGTGCCCATCTCCAATTCATGAATGTACAACAAACCCCCATATCTAAGAATAAAAAAACATCTTGGCAGAGGGGACAGACAGGTTATAAAAGGCAATGAAGGAAGAAGTCTACTTAATGTTTGTTTCTTCTAGATATGTGACAATGAAGCTTCACCCATAAAATATCAACCATGTGGTTGCTTAAGCAATACCTGGAGTGATAACACCAGTTGACATGTCACTGTGAATGAAAAAAATCTCATGAATGTCTACCCCTAGATGAAGAACTATAGGCAATCCATGGCCATTAGGAAATTACTTTCCTTTGGAAGAGGAAGTATTAGCTTCTCCCAAGCACAAGTACCCTAATTGGCTATTCGTTACAAAATGATTATCCTTAAAATTATGTACATATAAAAAACACTGAAGAGACTCCTTCAGTTGTAGGATACATATTGTAATATTTATTACACACATATATATATGTGTGCATGTGTGTCTAGCAATAAAAATTAATGATAAGGAACTATAAATTTCAGAGCATAAAGTGTAATACAGAAGGAATTGGAGGGCAGAAAAGAAGAGAAAGTAATGATGTAATTACATTTTCATTACAGATTAATGAAGTAATGAAGTAATATGGAAGGATAAGTCATCAGAGAGTGTAGCTCATTGGCGCAGCACTTATGTAGTTTATTCAAAGCCTTGGAATTAGCCCCTCATACAAAGAGGGAGAAACATAATCTATATTAATAGTCCCTTGATATAAATCTGCATATTGTTACAAAAATTTGAAAACTCAATTTAAATATATTAGAATAAATAACTTAAATTTTTGGAGAAATAATAGTGGTCAAACATCTTGAAATCCACCTTGTTACTTGTAATGGATAACTATGAAATATAAGTGGAAGGCAATATTCCTTAAATAGCACAAGCATTCAGACAAGAAAGCTTAGTCACATTCTAGAACAAACATAAATTATCTCATCACAACCCAAGAAGTTAAACAATATTCTCTATCTAGCAAATGAGGTTGTTACAGTGACTCTGACACTGTTACATTATCCCACATTCTTCTAGTACTTTCTACCATCGCTCATGCATTTTCTTCACTGTCCAGTATGCAAGGCACACAATTTTAATAGGCAGGACAAATTATACATTATTTTACTTTCTGTGTTTTTGGGTAACCATGGTCAACTCTGGTCTGAAAATCTAAAATTGTGAATCACAGACATACTTTTTAAATTTTATACTGCATTAAGCAGCATGATAATATAGCACATTATCTCACTATGCCCTAGCTGGTACATGAATTATGACTTTGTTCAGTGTAAACACACTATTATATAAGATTGGCCTTCATGATGTCCCTTTGATTGACTATCACAGAGTGACAGTCCTTAAATTAAGCCACCGTCCAAAAACAATGCCAATATCACTCACTTACATTCAGCCAAGTATGATCCAGGTCTGTCTGTGCTTAGCATCCATGAACAGATGAGATTGGACATGTTCATAAGTATATATATATTCAGTGGGCCTTCATCTCATCTGTCATGCATTTTATTAACTATCATCTGTTAAGTGCAGGTTTTTCCACCAGTCTGGTTGGTCCCAGCGCCTCGCCTCCCACAGATAACACACAGAAACCCTGCATTAGGTATAATGCTCTTGGCCAGTTACTTGCTTCTTATCGGCTAGCTCTGTCTTAATTATTAACCCATTTCTATTAATCTAAGTACTTACATGTGGTCTTATCTTACCGGAGAGTGGGCCCAGACCTCTGTTCTCTCCAGTCTCTCCATGCTGACTCCTCCCTACTACTTCCTCTCTCCTTCTTGTCTGCTATTCCCACTTATCTTGCTTTCCTATTGGCCAACAGTTATTTATTCATTAACAAATAAGAGAAACATATTTACAGAATGAAATCTCCCATCAATCATCAGCATAAAAACATGGTTAAAAAGAGAAGATAACTTTTTGGAGTAAAGAAGAGATACTACATTCACATAACTTATATTAGAGTATATGGTTATAAATGTTTTATTGTTGAAATTGTTAATTTTTTACTCTGCTTAATGTGTGCTGAATAAATGTTATCATAAGAATGCATATATAGGAAAGATAAAAATAGTGCATCCAGGAATCAGTACTATTTACAGTATCAAGCTTCCACTGAAGGTCTTGAATCACACCCCTCACAAAAAAAAAAAAAAAAATGGAGGATGACTAAAGCTACATGGTAGACAATACCTCTATCTGAGAGGTTGCCAGATGATTGTGTGAAAACACATTTTTAAATAGAGAACAGAGAAATAACCAGGAAGCTGTGAACTTCAGAAATGACTCTGTGCATGTAAAGTGGAAACCAGAAAGACAGATGCTTTCTGGAAAGGAGTGGAGAAAAGTGGGAAGGGGTAGTAATGTGTTAATAGGATTGAGTTTATTGTTTTAAGTTTAGCTTTAGTTCTGCTGTTTCCTGGAAGCCTGGCCATCAGAGAAGCACTACCAGCTGCCACAGCAGACTCTTGAAGCAAGTGTAGAATAGCAAATAGCTAGACTGCCCCTGAAAAAGTGCCAGAGAGTGAGTGAGTGTGTGTATGAGAGAGAGAGAGAGAGAGAGAGAGAGAGAGAGAGAGAGAGAGAGAGAGAGAGAGAGAGAGAGCAGTCATTGTAATGTTCCTAGCTTGAGGGTGTTAACAATTACTTTCTTTTCTTACCATATAAAATTTAGGTAAATACTTCATGAGTCAATATAATGAAATATAGTGGTAAACTATATATCTTCATAGCTGAGGAAGCATTTGGATCTCCGATCCCTGCTGCAAGCAGTGCTCTCAGAATACAAGAATAGTTAAGCAAGTTTCAAATCCAAGTTGATCCAAACAGTGGGAGTAAATGCACCCCCATCTGGCATGGGTGACTGGGAACTGGCATCTGTGGCTTGTAATTCCACACTTATGGTGTGAAGGAAAATGCCCACACTATGTCAGAACTATTTTCAATTGATCATTGTCTCCTTTCAGTTGTTTCATTTAGAAACCTTGTAATTAACCTTCACCCAGAGGTTTCATTTGCTGAAATAGATAGCATATTTTTGGCTGTGTTGTTTGAAGAATAGAATGAGATCAATATAGTCAATAAGATTAAAATAGAATGAATTCAAATTGTTCGATGAAATTGGACACATTTGACATATGTTAGCATATTAAAGATGTGATTGAAGAAATAAATTAATTTTAATTGATAGTAACAATGAATGAGCAAATTAAATGAAAAAACAAGCTGCTCAAGGGAAACAAAATCCCATAGAACTTTCTCATTCCTCACTAAATTAAGGTGACAGCTGTGCTGTGAGTCTTCATCTGTTTGTGGCCACTGCTATCATTTTCAGTGGGTCATCTTGTTATATGTCATATTATTCTTCAATGTCATTCCTCCACAGTGCTTATTTACAAAATGGAAGCAACTCAGTGCTTGTACCATGTTAAGACCCATGATGTTGTATTC
Organism: Phodopus roborovskii; assembly: GCF_943737965.1. Lineage (NCBI taxonomy): Eukaryota > Metazoa > Chordata > Mammalia > Rodentia > Cricetidae > Phodopus > Phodopus roborovskii. Next base: position 29,379,946 of record NW_026126410.1, read on the forward strand.
ATAAAGGCACTGGGGCGTGATATCCTTAATGGTTCTAAACCAAGTTATTTATCCCTTACTTAGGGTGCTTTAGACATAAGAAATCAGGTAATGTAATGTACAACTCTTGTAATAATAAATATTGAGCACAATTTGATTGACTAGGTAATGTCAGTGAAGATATAATAGGCTGGTAGTGACACCACCTATGAGTGAGACAAGTATTAATTTTTGACATAGACAATTATTTCCCACTTTGTACAGATGGATAAACAACACCACAATCAAATAAAAAGTATGCATACTAAAAAACAACCAAACAAAAACCATATGGACTGTTTCTTTTTATGCCTGATCCCAACAGCATGGTTGACACACTTGTGACACGCATTGTGGAAAATTGATTTTTCCCTTTGCAATTAGGTATCCATTTTAAACATCTTGGTAAGGGATGAGACTTTGTGTCTACTTATTCTTCTCAGTACTGGTATTTTGTCTAGCTTGAGCATGTACAGGTCTTGGGTGTCTGTTCACAGTCTCTTGGAGTTCATATGTGCATCTCTTTTGTTGTATGTGAAAGCTGCATTTTCCTTTGAGATATCCATTATCTCTGGCTCCTACAACCTTTCTGCATCCTCTTCAGCCTGGATGCTTGGACCTTGGATAGAGATGCTTGATGAAGGTATCCAAAATTTCACCCTCCTTGTACGTTGTCCTTTTGGATTTCTGCTTGTTAATAACCATCTACTGTCAGAAGTGTCTGTGGTTAGAATTGAGAGATACATTGATCTATGGATATAATATGTGTCATTAGGATCCATTTCATTGTTATGCTCTTTTAGTAAAATCTTATAGTAGATTCTCTCCCAGAGCCCATAACATAACTCATTAAAACCACTTATCTCCTTTAGCAGACGAAGAAACCAAAAATTGATTAAAAATTTGTGGTATCAATATGTTGCTTGTTTGTGAGATTTGAATTATATTATTTCAGTTGTAATTTAACTGTTGGGGGAAGCAGTTGGGGGAAGAGCAGAGAGGAAAAGCAAGGGAAGAGATGCCTTGATAGAAAGAGCCATTATGGGGTTAACAAGAAATCTGGCACTAGAGAAGTTCCCAGTAATTCACAAGGATGACAACAGCTAAGAATCTAAGCAATAGTGGAGAGGCTACCTTAGCTACCCTTCCCCTATAATCAGATCGATGACTACCTTAATTGCCATCATAGAGCCTCCATCCAGTAACTGATGGAGGAAGATACAGAGATCCACAACTAAGCACTGGGCAGAACTTCTGGAGTCCAGTTGTAGCGAAGAAAGAACAGCAAAACACGCAACAGTGTCAAGACAGTGCTGGGAAAATACACACAAACAACTGACCCAAGCAAGTGGAAGCCCAGGGACTCCAGATTGATTGTTGGGGAACCTGCAAAAGATCGAACTAGATCTCTTGAATTATGGTGACAGTTGGGAGGCTTGAGCAGTCTATAGGGCCTCTGGCAGTGGAATCAGTATATACCCTAACACATGAACTGGCTTTTTGGAGCCCATTCCCTGTGGAGCGATAGCTCTCATCTTAGATAGAGGGTGGAGGGCCTTGGTCCTGCCCCAAAGGAAGTGAAAGACTTTGATGATTCCCCATAGGAGGCCTAATCCTCACTGAGGAGTGAATGCAGTTAGGTAGGAAGATGGTACAATCAGTGGGAGAATGGGAGGGAGGGGGAACTTGGATTGGAATGTAAAATAAAGTTTTAAAAATAAAGAATTAGTAAAGTAACTATGAGAAAGAAACAATAATGCAAAGTAAATAAAACCAAGATATTGTGTGAACTACATATTTAAAAAATAACTACCTGGAAGAAAAATTTCAACACAAAAAAAATCACAACTTTAATTCTTTATATCACTTACTTTAAAGAAACATAACATACAAAAATATGAATAAAGGTAGGTAGAAACAAAGAGAGGGTGGAGTATAACAAGGAAACAAAAGAACAGGAAGCAGGGAACAAGAAAGCAAATCCAAGAATATAATCTTATTTCTCCACTATTAGAATGTGCTTATTTTGTGATATTAATAGCCCCAAACAGCTTTTCCTAGCATCACTCCCATGTCACAATGTGTTGACACATTATGTATTTCCTAACACATTTGGAATGCTAGGTTTCCCTAGTGAATCGCAAGATCTCAGAGGATGAAAACAAAATCTGAACACTGTCAGAAGCCTCCAAATGTACTCTAATTTCAACACTCAGTGGAATACCCAATTGCCTTGAGATACCCATTATATAACAAGAGGTAAACCTTTTTGTTTTCCTGACAATTACTTATTATTTAACTTTCCTTCTGTAGAATTGGTGTTGTTTGTAAACCCCTCTTCTTCAATAGGCCATGCACATAGATCGCTTAGGGAAACTAAGATTTAGAAAATAGAGAAATTAAAAAAAGGAAATTCGGTGTTCTCATTAAATATTACACAACAGTGTATTACAATATCACTATTAATCACTGTCCTTTTCGTTACTTTTCTGTGGCCACACAAACAGGGACACTTAGGAAACGAGAAACATTAAGCATTCTTTGTAAGTCTGTTTTACAATAGTAGTTAAACTGATGCCAGTATATTTTTATTTTCTATACTGTTAAGCGTTTGAGTTGTTTGTATTTCTTTGAGACAGAGTCTCATTCTGTAGTTAGCACTGGTCAGAACCAGGATTTGTAAACCACTGTGTCTGCAACCTCACATAAAACAGCCTGTCCCAATTTTAATGATCACCATGGGAGGCCTCACCCTCTCTGATGAGTGGATGGGGGGGTACGATGGGGAGATGGTGGGAAGTATGAGAGGATAGGAGGGAGAGGGAACTGGAATTGGTATGTAAAATAGGATTGTTTTTAATTTAAAGAAAAAATTAATAGTTAAAAAAGAACAGCCTGTCTCACCTCCTGATAATGCCGTTATGTATGTTTTTACAATCACAGTTGTCAGGTACAATTATGAACATAAAATTTAGTATATATTTCTCATTATTTCATTTGCTATTTTATTTCCTGTAAAGAAATAACATCATCTACTATGAAGATCTTTTTGAAGCCATGTGGAGAGCAGTTTTCCTATTTCTGCAAGAATGTATCTGAGATTGTCAGCAGATTCCTTACAACTGGGATACCACTAACTTCTGCCACTTCTGTTTTTTTCCCTATATATACATGTTTATGACAAAGTTTAAATTCTGAAGTTAGCACAAGAAGTGATTAATTTAATAACAAGTATGATAATAAGAGCTGAAGACAGTAGAACCCTATCTATGGACACTACAGCTTCTAGATTTTTGAGAATCGCTGTTACCAACCTCCCAGCCCACAGATTTTTGTGGTCTGAGCTTTCTTGAACACTGGATATATGTCAATATAAAACATATATCATAAGTAGTCAGTACAATAAGAACCGACCATAAATAGTATCAATTATCACAACCTTGCTCCTTATGTTTCTAAACTATGCTGTTATATTGATTTCTGGTGGCAAATTTGTATCACAGTGGGTAATTTGTACAGAGCAGAAATTTGGTTACTCACTGGTGTGAAAAGAGAGATGCATAAGCTTAGCATAAAGACAAAGAGATGTTTTGTGAGGATCTAAGAAAGGCATGTGCCATAGCACCTTGAATACTATTTTCAACATCTTAGGAGAAAATGCAAAAAATCATACTCATAATCTTTATCTTATAATAACATCAGTGTGCCAAAGAAGGAAGAGATTTCATGACCAGAATGTCTCCTCAAAGCCCCAAATCTCAACACAGTTCTGGAGGAAACTAAGTTTCCTGTGTGCCAATTTGGAGACACATTAAAAGCATAGTAGTTTCTAACAATTCCTTTCAATAATGTCATACAGCATTGTCTTGATTCTGTGATTTTTGATTTTATAAAACACAATTGTTCTGTTGAACTGTTTTTCTTTAGAGAAACTACTTGGCTATCACCTAAAAAGTCATTTCATTTTTACACATATAAATTTAGAAACATGTATGTCTACTTCTTGAATGGTAAGTGACAATATCTTTTTATGTGATTGTGTATTATAACGATATACCCCCCTTAAATTACTTTTGATTACCTTTCAGAACAGAAAAATCTATTAAAATGGTCAATTTAGATATAGTAAGTGCTTGTACACTTATACTTACATATTTCAATACATACATTGAAATTTTAACATTTAATTTAATATTTTCATAGTAGACTAACTAGAGTTAATCTCATTTAAATCTGCAAATAAAATTTACTTCATTTACTCAATTATTACTCTACTACATTTTTTATTTAAAAGCATATGTCTTGTAATTACAGTGAAAAATATAGCAAAGCCTTTCCCTCCTTTTTGTATTGAAAACATGAACTATTTAGATCCAGTAATCAATTCTCTGTGTAACAGAATGGCCATTCTCTTTAAGTATTAATATTAAGAAACATTATTTCGATAAGCAAGTTTATAACTCACCAAATATCTAAAATTGGTGTTTGTACAACAAGATCATGAATGATATTAATAAAGGCCAACAATCTTTTCTATAAAATGTTGCAGAATCCAAGGTTCTTCTTGATATAAAGTTTAATGCTTACAGATACTGAAAATAACCTTATTCATTTCTACTATGATAGAATTTAAACTGGATGACACCCATATTTAAATATAAGTAAATATTTTTATTTAAATCAAACCATGACTGCAATACCTTGTAGGCAAAGCTAGCCTTGCTGAGAAGAAAATTGGAAAGCTGGTCTCCATTCACTTCTGCCCAGGTCTCTGAGTTATGCTGAACATGCCAAGAGAGGAGGAGCTAGAAGAAAACCTCAAAGTTGTCTTCTTTGATGGTCATGTCCCATCACCTAGAGACATCTTTAGTCTGCATTTGGAGTGGTAGAAGGTAGGATTGGTCAAATCATTTACAAAGTGTCCAGACTTAGAGTAAAACCAGAAGAAACAGACATGTAATGGGAGAAAGTGTAAAGTGTCTTTATTACATTTAGATGTGTTCCCTGTATCCATAATCTCCCCAGAACTTTTATCTTGAAGGGATGTGGATTTTTCAAACAATTTTTCTGCATCTAATGAGATGATTATGTTTTATGTTTTGTTTTGTTTAAGGAGAGATTACATTTGTTGATTTTTATTTATTGAACCATTTTTGTATCTCTAGGATGAAGCCTACTTTATCATGGCAGATGATCATTTTGATGTTCTTGTCAATTGGTTTGCAAGTTTTTTTTTTTTTTGTTTTTTTTTTTTTTTTTAGTAGTTGCATTCTATGTCCATAAGGGAAATTGATTTGTAAACTATACCTCAAACAAAGTGACATTCTATAGAATTGTAAAATATTTTCACCAACTCTATTTCCAATAGAGGCTGCTATGCAAAATGTGTAAGAATCAAGAAGCTAGATATCATAAAACCCAGAAACCCATTTGAAAAATTTGGTACAGGTTTAAACATAATTCTCAATAGAGGAAACTAAAGTAGCTGAAAAACACTTGAAGCAATATTCAAATTCCTTTGCCACTAGGGAAATAACATATCAAAGCTACTTTGAAATTCCACATTATACCTGTCAGAATGACAAAGATCAACAATAATCAACAATACAAGGGGCAGCTCATGCTGGTAAAGACATAGAATAAGGAGAATATTCGTCTATTGCTGGTGGGAGTGAAAACATGTTCAGCAACTATGGAAACCAACACAGTAGTTCCTCAATATTTGAGAACCCACCCATCTCAAGACCCAATTATACCTCAACAGTGCATATACTCAAAGGACACTTTATCCTATTAAATAGTTGTCAAGATAATAAGAAACTCTTTGCAAATATACAAGGAAGCCCTGTTACTAAAGAAAATGCCCATATAATTCATAGCATATGGAGAGGTTGAACCACTTCAACCTCTATATAGAACCTTTTCATACCTTTGGTATGAAAAGATAGTCAACAAGCTACTAAGAAGATACATTTAAGACTAATCCAGGTAGAAAACCTTAGATATACAATCTACCTAGCCTACAAATTGTGGTAGAGCAATGATTGCACAAAACTTATGGGAGGAACTAACTGATGTCTGATTTGCCATAAGTCCTACTTTACAAAATTGAAGCTAGAGTTGATAATGCTTGGGTAACCAAGATCCAGAGACCAAAAAACCAAGAGACCTAGGCCTACACCAAATACTGCAAGAAAAATTTTAAAGGAAATAAAATAACAATCTTCTGCTATATTACTGAAACGGTGCTTTATTTTCATTCATAAGAAAAGATTACCCATGTAGCAGATAGGAACTAACAAAGAGAAATACAGCCAAACATTATGCTGAGGGACAGAGAGAGTGAAAGAGAGAGAGAGAGAGAGAGAGAGAGAGAGAGAGAGAGAGAGAGAGAGAGAGAGAAAGAGAGAGAGACCTTACTAGACACAGCTCTAAATGAAATATCTCTGTAAAATCCCACCCCTTACAGTTCAGGAAACCCCATGGAAGAGGTGGAAAGAGTAGAAATGTCAAACGGACAGGAGGGCACTAGGAAAACAAGGCCCTCTAAATCAACTGAGCAAACTCATATGAACTCAATCATGGGACTTTTGAGTGCATCAACAAATTGCTCTCTGATTCTCGTGCCTTCTCTTGCCACCCATCCCTTCTGGTGGTTTGTCTTGTCCAACTTCAGTGTGATGACGGTTTTTGTTTTATCTTATATTTTATTATGTTTAAAAAAATATAAATAAAAAAACAGAGAAAAGTAATTTTGGGGAAACTACTCCTATTACTATTACCTTATTTACTTTGTATTTTTAAATTTTTTACCAAAGGAGACCTACTATTCATACTTTCTAGAATTTTTAGGATGTTCAGCCTTACATGTGGCCATTTTCCTGTCCCATATGGGAATATACCACTGGGTACCAGAATGAAAATTATCACACAGTTGCCTGAAATCTCAGGACAATGAATAACAACAGGAACTGTGGTTGCCTTACAATGCCTGGGTCTTTGTTCCTGATATCAAAGTATCATGCACAGTGCTCTTGCATCTGTTTTTGTACTTGGCATATGTCTTTTCATGTTTTTTAAAGGCTGTCAATGACTCCAAACAAAAATTAATACCCTAATTTTAAAAATAAAATAAAAAGTTGGATATGTCAGAACACAGTCAAAGGAAGGATACATGCCGAACAATGTCTTGGGGAAATGTGACAGACTCTCCAGGAAAAAAGGCAGAGGGGTTACTTTTTATCTCAGATGCATTTCATTTCCTGAATTGTTTTTGGATGTGCTTTTGTACCTTCTGTGTCAAACATTTACATTCAATTAATACAATACATTTATTCTTTTTAGATGTCAGAACATAGCCCTAAAACCCAGTGTACCCTGATTCAGGAATATGTCTTTATGCCTTGCTTTCATGCTTTCCCAGATACAACCTATACTATGTGCCAGGCAATTGTACTTAAAGTGGTCAGTACTAAGCAAATTCTGTTAATATTAATATGTGTTTATTTACATGTTTTCCTGAATTCAAAAAACCTCCCTTGGATCATTGCTTTCTTTGTTACATTTGTGTGTAGAATTTCCTGAAACTGAAGTAAAGTTATCTACAACATTAGACCATAGTCTACCTCATTCTTTCAGGTCCTTAGGCTCCAGGTCCAGCTGACAAGATCTGTCCATTCAACTGAAAAATTAATACTCAGTAACACACAGGTAAATCCGTGAGCATGAGAAATTCTAGAAATCACAAGCAGACTACACTGCAACTTTTTCTGCTACCTGCTTCCAGTGCAGGATCCCATCTCCCCACATTCAGAACAAGGAGGTTTTGAATACATTAAATATAGAATTCAATTTGTCAAGACCATTGCATTTGAATATTGTTATTATTAGATAGTAAAATCAAGGCTATCTGTTATTTGAAGGTGGAGCCACTTCAAATTATCTTGTTCTGAGAACAGAAAAATATCAGATAGAAAAAAATATGGCTCACGTAGTTTATTGTGAATTGGCAAGCCACATATTTCACATGTCTAAGCTATTATTTCTAAATACATTAACAAATTGGACATAATTCAAACTTTGAATCACTATTTAGAGGAATTTGAAGACATTTATGTATGCATCAGTAACCAATTAAGACTAAAGGATACTTACAAAGCCAAAGTTTAATCGGGTTCCAAAGGAAGTTAACTTTGTAGAAGGCAGTGTTAAGCCTTTAAGGGGTTCTGAGTTTCCCTTTTGTCATGCTGAGAGTGTAAAATTGTCTGTTAATGTTGTTCTCCTCCAAGCAGTATATCAAGCTCAGATTATTGGGCAAAGGGAACTAAAGGAATATTTAAATTATGAAGTAATCATTTCAATGTATTTTGTCTTACACACTTATTACATATCCTATCCCTCCTTTGCATGGGTATACACATTTGGATGCTGAATTAAGTTTTAAAAAATGTCAAGGTGTAAATAATTTTAAGGTCATGTACTAGATTTATGAAGATTTATAGTCAATCACAGGATAAGAAATTTAACAGAAAAAGAAAGAGGACTTTTTAAAAAACTATGCTCTGATACTTAAACTGCTGACAGAACCAAAAATATACCTGGGAACATCACTTAGTACAGCTGGCAAAAAAGCAAAGGAAGAGCTACTTAAGTGGCAAACAGTAGAAGGTCACACTCATAATTACACACACATATGCTGGAAATCACCAGGGTGTCAAGAGGGAACAGAAAGTTCAGTCAAGCTAATACAACAAAGAATCCACACAGAGGCACATATTCGGTGTGGATTACCAAGACAAGGTGATGGGAGATGTCATTCTGTATATGTTTCTCATACTGGTTAATAATAAAGCACTGTTGGCCAATAGGAAAGGAAGATAGGAGGGACTAGGAGACAAGGAGGAAATAGGAAGTAGTAAGGAGGAGTCAGCATGGAGAGTCTGAAGAAAGCAGTATGCCACCGGCTCCCCGGTAAGAGAAAAACATAGATCAGCAGAAATGGGTTAATAATTAAGACAGAGCTAGCCGATAAGAAACAAGTAACAGGGCCAACAGCATTGTATCAAATACAGAGTCTCAGTGTGTTATTTGGGGTGGCGTGGTAGCAGGACAAGACCGGGCAGCAGGCGGAAAAACCGAACTCGATACAGATGGCGCCCAACGTGGCTAGTAAGAACTTACTTACACTTAAAATTTAATAGAAGCTTAAAAAAAGGGTTTTAGAAACAAAAGAACAGAGACAAGCAAGGTTTCTTGCTGCAGCATTTTTCTCATTTGAACTCTTTGCTAGAGACAAGCAGATATTCGCGTGGCTCCTTTAAGGGAAGATTCCTTACTTTGAATAAGCGGGGAAAAAAATGCACAGCTTTTAAATAACTCTGCTAAAAATTTATTGGTGTGTATGAGAGATGGCAATGGCAGTGACCACATCTCCAAGCCGGCAGCATGCTTTCTGGGTGGCAGCGCAGACCAAGGCTTTGAGCACAGCTTTCCATGCTGGCGGTAAAAGTACCCACCACCATCTTTGGTAAACCGCGGCTTACACAGCTATGACTTTCATTTTAACAATGTTGTTGCTTAACGGATAAAGTCTCATGGCCAGAAAAAGATAAAGATTTACAGTAGAGACAGATTCACATTAAGAAAAGGTGCTAAAGGTTTACAGTGTGTTCTAAAATATATGTAGGCTTGGGAGAGAAAAAGAAATAAAATGGTTTTAAATAGACAAAGAGGAACTGGGTGTTGTAGCACACGCCTTTAATCCCAGCACTCAGGAGACAGAGGCAAGCAGATCTCTGTGATTTACAAAGTAAACCTGGTATGCCGAGTAAATTCCAGGACAGATAAGAGTTACACAGTCAAAAAATGAAAAAATAAAAGTAAAATAAACAGAGTAATAATAAAGCCACGTAAAGATGAAAAGCACAGAGAGAATCTGGTTACTGTATGCTATTGTGTTGTCTCTACATTGTTTGACTGCCGAGAAAATAACAACAACTGTTAAAGGAAATGCTGCTGGATTAATTCAATTTATATATTTTAAAAATGCTTTGACTCCAACATTTAAGTTTAAGGACAAGTTACTGGGGAAAAGGATTTCTATTTTTGTTTCCACAGAAAATGAAAAGCTGTGGATTCCTTCCAGACTAATGTGGTTTGATCAAGCCAGGCCCCCTGAAACAGTCGCTGATGATCCAACATTCAAAACAGCTTGGACAAAGCAGCCTTGCAGACTACAGCCAAGATTTCTGCAACTTCTTAGGATCCCCCATGACAGTGCCCCCTATCAGCAGGAAGTAGTTTGGAAAGAACGACGCCCAAATTCCCAAATATTGTTTATAAATGTTTGGTTTCATTTAAATGGACTTGGTTATAAATGGGTAATGATCACAACCAATATTCTTTTTAAAGGTAAAAAGGGAATTATGGTATAGATATGGATACTTTGTATTGGAATGGATTTTCATTTATTGATACAATTTAAGGTCAATTTTGTGATGTGTATCTTCTCCTTTTGTTTAGGTATTGTGTTTATATAGCTCATTTAGAAATGTAATGTATAATGTAGTACAGATAATAGATTATTATCTATGATAGTCAAAGTTTAGAGTTAAGTTAGTTAGGTTTTTCAAGATACACAGAGATGTATTTGAGATAGATATTCTTCAAATCTTTCAAAGACCTACAGAATATGGCATTTAAAATGGTTTAGGGTTTTTCTTGACAATGAGACATAATTGTTCCTGGCAACACCACCTGAATCAGAAAGGAAGATGAAGATGGACATTGAAGAAACTCGTTATGGAGTTTGCCTCCAATATGGCAAGACTAGCCATTTGGACAAGATACTGCTCTTGTATGGACTGTTTGACTTGATGCTGTATAAACTGGACATGCAGGACCTACAGAAAATTGACTGCTGACTCAAGATGGACATTGCTACAGAGTTCCTGCTTCATGGAAGAATCTGCCAGACAGTCTGCAGGATACAGAGAAAAATGGCTGACAAACTTCCAATACAAGAAGACAGTTTAAAGTTTCCTGCTTTGCTGAAGAGTCTGCCAAACACACTATGGCCTATGGGCTGAAGATGGAAGATTACAAAAGAACTTTGGGTGACCAGGCAGTGAGTTGTCTCTGTCATTTCTAGAGTTTATATACTATCCTTCTGTGGTCTTTGATGGAGTTGAAGACAAATAGTTATGGTTATAGTTTTCCTTAGTTAGGTTTAAAGATAAGATACATATAGGACTTTAGATTCACAAATATAGGATAGATGATAGAATAGTTTCCTTTAATCTTGCTAAATGTCAATGGACTAAATATTGTTAATTGTGATTCTTATTGGATAACTGTTGTGTTATATATTTTGCTATGTTAAGGTTAAACCCCTTCTTTTTATTTAAACAGAAAAGAGGAGATGATGGGAGATGTCATTCTGTATATGTTTCTCATACTGGTTAATAATAAAGCACTGTTGGCCAATAGGAAAGGAAGATAGGAGGGACTAGGAGACAAGGAGGAAATAGGAAGTAGTAAGGAGGAGTCAGCATGGAGAGTCTGAAGAAAGCAGTATGCCACCGGCTCCCCGGTAAGAGAAAAACATAGATCAGCAGAAATGGGTTAATAATTAAGACAGAGCTAGCCGATAAGAAACAAGTAACAGGGCCAACAGCATTGTATCAAATACAGAGTCTCAGTGTGTTATTTGGGGCTGGCTTGGTGGCGGAACAAGAGCAGGTGGCGGGCAGGAAACCGTACTCGTTACAACAAGGTGTTTACCAGTTACTGCTATTAATTGGTCTATCCTCACTAGTAGTGAAAAAGAATGCAAAATCCAGGGTTTTTTTCGTTAATGTTATATTATTTGCAATGCATAAGGATCATATTATATTTAAACTGTATATTATTAACTCAATCTGTCATAAGGAGATAGTTTTCATTCATTTAGTTATTTTCATAATAAACACACACACACATATACACAGAGAAGGGGAGAGAGAGAGAGATGGGGGGAGGGAGGGAGAGAGAGAGATGACATTTTTCAAGTGGAAAGACATGTTCTTCCCTATAAAGCAACAGAATTCTAAAATGAGAAAAGCCAGAATAAGAAACAGATACCAGCTGAATGACCAAGAAAACAGACTGCAAATTTGCTTATCTGTGGTGTTAAAATGATAATATTAGTATCTGTATCAAGAGCATGAGAATTTTGCATGGTCTCATGTGTATATTTCATTGTGAAGTTTAGCATTTAATTATTTGCTTCCTAAAAATATACTCTACAAAACATTATTTCAAGTTGGGGGACATACATGCTTCTGCTTGCCTGAAACAAGACTATGATCCTCTCATGGGATCCATACTTGCATTTAGAGTTCACCTTATGTATTAACCTTTATTTATTTTTTTTTCTCATGTGAAATAAATGGAAAGATATTTAAGCCACTAGAGGTAGCTTCGGATGGGTGGCCACGCTTTTCAAGCCTGACACAAGTATGGCTAGAACAGGATGAATTCTGAGGACAGTAGTCCCCTGAATGCTTGTGCTCAGGATCATTTACCGCATCTACAGAAAAGATCTGGGACAAGTCTCTACTGAGACTGTTGCTATTGTTACTGCTCTGCTTGGATACAGTCAAGCTCCATTGACAATCTAGAAATATCCCAAGTAATGGGCTCATTGCATATTTATTTCTGGATTAAATGCATTATTAGCTATCTTGTGATAAAGACAAACTTTAGTGAAAAACTTTAAATTCCCTGCATCCTAAGACGTGCAATCTGTTTGGGATAAAAACAAAACAAAAAAACAAACAAACAAACAAAACCTTGGCTAGAGAATAAAAGCAATAAAAGCAAAGCCACAAAAGACAAAAATAAGTCTAGTACACGATAACCTCTGTAGCATACAAATTGATATCTCCCTAGACATACAAAAATATAAAATTAACAACAGTCAATTTGGATCTAGTTCAAATCTTGTTTGAGCATGCACAGAAGTTGTACTTCCAGAGCCACCTTTAAAATGCCTGGAAAATTCAAAATGACATGTTCTCTCTTTTATTGGGTATATGAATCACAACTAAGAGCTAAGTCAAACATCTCAACAATCTTTATTTTTCATCAAAACTTTCATAGACATTCAAGTATTCAGAATCATCACCCTATTAAACAAAAATAGACTACCTCCACACTCAACACTGATCACTAGCTGTGAAAAAGTAATCTACCATTTTGGGCTGCAATGGCATCAACATTGCTTCTACATCATCCAACAGAGGCACGAATTATTTCGGCAACATGAAACTGTCACAGCAGATCTGTGTCCTGGATCCTAAGAATTATAATCCAGCCAAAGACATTGGGTTTATTTTTATTCAAAGAGAAACAAGGCAAGGTATATAAGTAATTTGGATATTTTGTAAATGAGACAAGTCCAGATACTGAAAGCTAGAGTAGAGTGTCACCTCAGTGTGTACATCTTAAAATGCTAGTAATGCTGGAAGCCTGAGCAGAGTTGATGGGGTAATTGTCTCAGAAAACAAAGTCAGATTTTGGAACTGAATGATGTAGGTGAAGTTATTATTCATATTTTTTACTCCAGTGCTTGAAGAACCATACTATATTTCCCTGATCTACTTTATATTTCTAATAATTACATTTAACTTCAGACATACATACTCTAGGGGGAAAGACATGTTTATTTGCAGCTACAGCTTTTATCTCCCAGAAAATATAATACCCATATTAAGTGACTCATATGTGGACTGAACAAGTATATCTAAGTGTGTGGTATACCTTTGAATTTTGAGATAAACTGTGGCAATTGAATGAATGCAAATTTTCCACCACTGCCTTCTACAAGTTTTTAGTTCTTCTCTGTACCTGAAACTTGTGATATTTGAAGAATCCTAGAGGAAACACAGGATAGCATCATCATTTTACTGAACTTTAATGTCTAGAAGGCCTTAAATTATGGTTGAAATAAGATATCCAATTCGAATGTATCATTAACAAGTAAAGGTTAAATTTAGAGAAGGTGGCAAGGATTAGGTGTACATCAAAATGGTAAAAGCTTGCCTAGCAAACACCAATTTAAAAATATTTTTTTTATTTTATTTCTTTTTAATTTACATGTCAATCTCAGTTCCCTCTTCCTCCCTCCCTCCCTCCTTTCCTCCCTCTTACCCTCTCTCCCCCATCATATCCACCCTGACCAACTTCTGCTCCTATCCCCCCATCCCAGTTCCAAATGTAGGGCAATGCCATCCAGGTAGGGTCATGAAAATCTGTCAAGTCATTCGAAGTAGGGACTAGGACTACTCTCCTATCTCTAGGTTAAGGCAGTATCCCTCCATGGAGGATGTGTCCACATGGTCCTTCTGTGCACCAGGAATACATCCTGGTTACCACTGTCTGAGGTCCCTTGAACTTCTCAGTCCTTCTGGCTGAGACCCATATTCAGGGGGTCTAAGTCAGTCCCATGCTGGATTCCCAGCTATCAGTCTGGGGGGGGGGGGCGTTAGCTCCTCCTTGTTCACGTCAGGTGTCTCTATGTGCTTCTGCAACCTGGTCTTATCCTCTCCCTCTGCATCTGGATTCTAGTTCAACTCAGTGTTTAGTTATGGGTGTTTGCTTCTGTTTCCAACAGGTACTAGATGAGGGCTCCATGATGGTGGATAAGTCAGTTGTTGATCTCACTATCCGGGAAGGGCATTTATGGTAGCCTTTCCATGGTTGCTCAAATTGTTAGCTGGCGGCAGTCTTATAGGTCTCTAGACCTTTCTTTAGGTTCAGTTTTCTCTTCAAACCAATAATGGCTTCCTCGTTAATATCTGTTCGTTCTCTCTCTCTCTCTCCACCCCCCCCCCTCTCTCTCCTGTCTTCTATTCCTACCATGACTCAATCTTCCTAGTCTTACATGCTTTCTTCTCCTCCCCTTATCTTTCTCCTACATCTCTCTTCATTCACTGTGCCCCCACTTCCCATGTGCTCTGGGGGACTTGTCCCTTTCCCCTTCTGTGAGGGACTTTATATGAATCTCTTAGAATGCCCCTTGTATCCTAGTTCCTCTGGTGGTATGAATTTTAGACTGGTGATCCTTTGCTCTAGGTCTAAAATCCATATGTGAGCTAGTACATACCATGTTCCTCTTTTTGTGACTGGGTTACCTCATTCAGGATTGTTTTTTCAAGTGCCATCCACTTGCCTGCGAATTTCAAGATACCATTATTTTTTTCTGCAGAGTAGTATTCTATTGTGTAGATGTGCCACATCTTCTTTATCCATTCTTCCATTGAGGGACATCTAGGTTGCTTCCAGGTTCTTGCTATTACAAATAATGCTGCTATGAACATAGATGAGCAGATGTCTTTGTTGCATGGATGTGGATCATTTGGGTATATTCCTAAGAGGGGGTTACCAGGTCCTGTGGTAAATTAATTCCCATTTTCCTGAGGAACCGCCATACAGATCTCCAAAATGGTTGTAAAAGTTTGCACTCGCACCAGCAGTGGAGGAGTGTCCCCCATTCTCCACATCCTCTCCAGCATAAGTTGTCATTGGTGTTTCCAATTTTAGCCATTTTGGCAGTAGTAAGATGGTATCTCAAAGTTGTTTTGATTTTCATTTCCCTGATATCTAAGGATGTTGAGCACTTTCTTAAGTGTTTTCCAGCCTTTTTTGATTTCCTCTTTTGAGAATTCTCTTTTCAGTTCTGTACCCCATTTTTTAATAGGTTTATTTGGTGTTTTGTTGACTGGTTTCTTGAGTTCTTTGTATATTTTAGAGATCAACACTTTGTCAGATGTAGGATTGATGAAAATCTTTTCCCAGTCTGTGGGATACCGTTTGGTCTTGTCCACTATATCCTTTGCCTTACAGAAGCTTCCTCAAACTTAAAAAAAATATTTTTGATAAAAAGACACATGTTCAACCATGGCTGAATATGTGTTCTGCTTGTTTCATCTGGATTGTGAGCCAAGTTTTCTTTTCACATGTGTTTTCTTTCTTGCTTCTGCATTTTCCCTGCTGTCATTATTCTCAGTAAGACATCTGCACAGGAACTCATGAACATCTCCAAATGCTCATGCCATTCCACCTTTGTCCTCCAAAAGGAAAGATACTTTGCATCCTGATAGATCACTTCTGTAAACACTCCAACGAGACCCAAGATCATGTAAATTTAATTTAAGTTCATTTCATATACCTGATGCAAACCTTCCTAAACCTGGCTGTCTTAATAATCAGTTCTGGATATCAAAAGCAGAAGAAAGGGCAGCCCTACCCATGACCTAGTAGACATTGAACAGTGTCCAACACTCACCTTACGAAACACCCTCTTCTCCTGTCACAGTGTGTGTGTGTGTGTATGTGTGTGTGTGTATCTTACATCCCTTATTCTCTGTGTTCCATAGGGATTTGTTTTATTCCCCCCTCAAACTACTCAGAACTCATTCATCCCTGAAAGAATGTACCCAGGCTACTTCCTTCTAGACTTGTCTTCCTGCTTTTCTATGCATCTAGACTAACTTGCATTTATCTGGTTGCCCCAAGTTGTTCAAGTTTAGGAAAGATTTTATTGTTCTCCACTAGAAAATATGTATTCTTCCTTTCCAAATTCTTATTTTGAAAATCACCCATTTTTGCAGAAGTTATTGAGATTTTTCTTGTGTCACTTACATGACTTACTTAGAGACTGTAATCTTTAGTGCTGTTCTAGGGTTTAACATACTACACCTTGTTGACACCAGGTACCTAAAATTATTGGGTGAGTTAAATCATTAATAATCAACTCTCATGGTGGGAGGGCAAATTTACAGTTAAGAGACAGATATTAAATATTTTAGACCATTAAAAAAACATAGCTTTTGTGGCATAATCTTAGTTTTGGTCTTTATTTGGTTAGTTTGCTGCTTGTGTTTGTTTGTTTGTTTGTGAGTATATGAGTCTGATTCCTCTATCTTGCTGTTTAGATCAAAACTTTGTTTATCTAGGGAGTCACAGTTGCTGATTTCAGCAATGATATCTTAGTAGATGCCATGACTTCCGTAGTTATATAGTATAACAAGATGGCCACTCCACCTCATCTGCCTTCTGCTTTGCTGTAGTTTCTAAGGACCTAACTTAAGCATTTCTATTCTCAGCACTGGCTCTGCAATCGTGTTATTGTGTTTCTTTTTGAAATCTGTTTGGTACTAAGTTTTTCTCTATATAAAATGTCTGTACATTTCTCCTAATCTCCTGCTGTCTGTGCCACACTGTGTCTTTTCCATTTTTTAGCCAACTGCACCTGCTGCCCTGGCTTCTTATTACAGTTTCAAATCTGTATGCTGCATCATCATCCCTTCTGCTTTCTGCAGTATATGGTGTAATATTTCAATAGAAGAAAAAATTTATTTAAAATAAACTGAGTAAAACAGACATTCGTAGATTGTGACACAAGGGAAATAGCATGCCATCTGCCCTCCATAAGAAGCTCCTTGCCTGAGGGGCATTAAAGTATCACCCAGGTAAGCTCTTATGAATGTGGAAATTGTGCTGTGAACTACAAATCGAAGCTGTCATTCTAGACCTGCTGTCCCTTTGCTGCCCTCAGTTTTGCAGTTCATCTGTTTCTTCCTCACTGTATACACTGTGACATCTCTTCTGTTGGATTGCAACACTCACTATTCTCCTGCATGGGAAGCAGAACACCTGGCCCATTGTATCCTTATACTGTTGGCTCCTTGGTGTAAAGTGCAGGATTATTTTTAAGAGAAAATATGTATTTCATGTACTGCTATTTTATTCGGGGACAATAAAGAAAACTCCCAAATATTTGCATACCCAAACATCTTAATTCCTATCCTCTTGAAGCACACCATATAAAAACAAGTCAGGATGCAGACTAAAATGCTTCAAAAAAAAGGAAATGAGGAGTGGTATATGTGTGACTAGCTAAAAATGCAAAACCATAATAAAGCACAAATTTCATAATATTTATAATGTACATTAAAATTATAATATACATGAGTCATTTGTCAAACATGGCAATTAATTATATAAAGATAAATTTACCTACTACAAAGTACAGAGATCTAAATTTGACAGATTTTCAAATATGCATGCTCTTTTAATAAACTCTTAAAAATTCAAGAAAATGCTCCACTTGCAGAAATTTACTTGGATGTACTTTGTCTACATCCTCATCCTCTCTTAAGGTAAATATTATTATTTCTATCAAATTAGTTTTACTTGACCTTGATTTTAATATTTTAATATAAATAAAATTATGCATTAAACTATTCGATGTATTCTGTAACCCA
Organism: Phodopus roborovskii; assembly: GCF_943737965.1. NCBI lineage: Eukaryota > Metazoa > Chordata > Mammalia > Rodentia > Cricetidae > Phodopus > Phodopus roborovskii. The sequence goes on from NW_026126410.1 coordinate 29,398,272, forward strand.
ACACTGCATTCTGGCATCAATTCCTTTAAATATGAAAGAGTATTTCACGGGTAATAATAATACCTATTTGATCACTCCCATCTGTGTTGGTTGATTTGAGATGTCCCCTGTTTGTATATTGTTTCCATAATTTAGATTTATTGATGTGCATGTGTGGGTACACATAAAGGCCAGAAGGTAGGTTTTGGATGTCATGGAGCTGGAGGTAAAGGTGTCTTGAGGACCCAACATCAGGTACTCTGCAAAAGTACTGGACTTAATTCTGGTCTTTCTAACTCTGCGTCTCTATTTTTAATAAGTCATTACTGACATGTACATACACTTACTTTTTACTTCTCTTGGGTAAATTCTTGGGTGTGTGTTTGCTTACATAAAAGATAAATGTAAGCTTGCATTGGTAAGTTGTCCATACTGCTTAAAATAATTCTTCACCCACACTTGCTTAAGGAACACCCTAATTAAATTCTTTGTGTATTGAAGAAAAATAAATAAAATAAGACATGAATATATAAAGGGATAGGTTGAGAAGATGAAAGGTATCATAAAGAGAGAGAGGGGGAGACAAGAAAGGGGAAATTGGGGAAAATATGAACAAAGTGCATTATATACATTTTTGGTGTCATAGTGAAATACCCCATTATGTATGAACTATAAGTACTAAGATAAACAGAGGAAAGCTTACATTTAGTTTTCCCAAGTGTTTTAACACTTTTACAAGTAGTTTTGTAACTTCACATCCACTTTATCAACATATTTGAGATTCTATAACTCAAATCATCCAAAAAATTTTGGTGGTTCTTAAAGTGTCTATGTTGCTCTTTTATTTGGTATGTGATAACTTCATTATCTGAAATCTAATAAATTGTAGCATACATTCAATTGCTTATTGGCCTTTCATTTCGTCTCATTTTTGCAGACATGCTTATTCACTAACCACTTTCATTATTTTTATTATTTTTATTAGCTTAGATAAAAAATTTAGACATCCACAATACAAATATCTGGTATATAAATACTTTCTTAATAATTTAATAATACTATGATTTTTAAAACTCTATATAAATTTTAAAAACATTTTCATATTACCTATTTCATTTTAGACATAGAAAATATAAAAGATGGTATAAGCATTTTCAATATACTTTGATTTTTGCTATTAATATGTTACATTATTATCAATAACTTAATAAAAATAACTAGGCAATGCATTATTATGGGTTCATCCTTTTGGATAAGCGTCTGTAGGAAACACTTGACAATTTTTTTTAACCCAAGTGTCCATTTATGATTCCATATTGCCTTTAATAGTATGTCTTAAGATTCCTTAATTATGACAGATAGTGCCTGATTTTTTTTCTTGGCTCTGCCTGATTTTGAGCAATATTGCTGAGGATTTTGCAGAATCTCTCCCTAATGAGTTCTGTTTGATATTTTCTCATGATTAAACTGAACATTGTTTTGCTGGCCATTAAATCTATTGAGAAAACATTCAACATTTATTACATCAAAGAGTGAGTATCAGTAACTTGACTTATTACTGTTGAAATTGTCCTTGAAGAATGAGGTAAGGACTCTGTATTTAACTCCTCCATTTAAAATTATTTGCAAGCACCTGATTAATTCACATCACAATTTCATGTTTGTTGTTTGGATGATATCTACTATTCAAAGCCTAAATCTAAGATATGGGGCTTAATCATCACAATGGGGAACATTCATAAGTAATTTGACAGTGACAGTATATCACTTCTACCTCAACATTTATTGACTCGATAGTCTACTTGATGTGTTAGTGGACACATAGATTACATGGTAGATTTTGATTTATTATATGATTATATTACACTATTTTACTTGCTTGGGATTTTTATGTTCTGTATAATGGTCACTCTTGCAGATGATACCATGTGTACCTAAAATATATGTGTATATGATTCATATATTTAAGAATATGCTTTATTTTTTGGAGAAGTTTTAGGTTTGCAAAAAGTTGTTCAGAAAATGAAAACTCTGATTATGTCTTATTGCTTCATAGTATGCCCTGTAACTAGTATTTTGCAATAGTATTACCTATTAGTTACATGCACTGTTATGAATTAATCCCATAATTAACACTGGGATTTATTTGTATCATTGAAGTATGTGGCTATTGACAAATACATGTGACATAACTACCGTCACATTGTTTTCATGAGTAGACACACTATTCTAAATACTTCCGTATCTCCATCTGTATGCATCTCCCTCAACCATGAATCTTTGGAAACCACTATTCCTGATCCCATCTTTATAGTTTTCTTTCCAAGAATGTCACAAATATGGGAACTGGAATTTACCTCTTCAGATTTTTTCAAATATTTATTCTCCTCTGTTATTCTTTGTTATTTAAATGCCCATATGACTGGATGTAGAATCACAGTAAACACAATGCTTTGGGTTCGCCACATAAGAATTATATAGTTATCTGAGGTATAAACCCACTCTAAATATATGCTGCTCCAACCCAATGGCTGTGGTATGGATAGAATAAGAAAGAGAAAGCAAACATAACAGCAATATTAATTTCATGCTTCATGGCTAAGGATGCAATAACATTCCTATTTCTTCACATTCTTATACCTGTACCTTTATGAGCAGTTTTTTTTCTGCCGATCTGGACCAAGAGCAGCGCCAGCCCCAAATAACACACAGAGACATTGTATTAGATATTATGCTATGAGCCTATTACTAGTACTTCTTATTGGCTAGTTCTGTCTTAAATATTAACCCATTTTGGGAGAGAGGGGCCAGCGTTCTGCCCTCTTTTTGTCCATGTTGAATCTCCTTCCTACTTCTTCCTCTCTCCTTGTCCCCTAGTCCTGCCTATCTTGCTTTCCTATTGGCCAACAGTGCTTTATTTGTTATTAACCAATAAGAGAAAGATATGTACAGAATGACATCTCCGATCAATGCACCCTGCTCATACAATAATGGACTATAACTTCTATATGTGAGTCAAAATAAACCCCTCCTTGCCTTTTGTTAGGCATTTTGTCAGAGCCAGTTCTGATTTCCAGTTCAGATTTTGATTGTCATGTATGATGTTATTTCTCTTAGGATAAATTTTATAGTATTACTTTTATTTTTTAAAAATTATTTCTTTGTTTTGCAACTATAATACATTGCATCATGTCCCCAATACCTTTCCTCACTTCAGACTGTCTCATATACCCCTCCTTGTGCTCGTTGAATTCATGGCAGGTTTTCATTAATTGTTCTTATGTGCATATATGTATTAGAGTATATACACTCACACATAAATACAACCTTCTCAGTGTATATAATGTTACTTGTATGTAGGTTTTCAGGGATGACCATTTGTTGTTGAATAGCCAATTGGTGTACTATTCTTAGGGGAAGACTAATTTTTCCATTCTCATCATTTCTTAGTTTCCTGTAGTTCTTTGTTTAGGGTTGCAACTTTGTGTCTTTCCCTGTACATTTTGCCATTGCTGGCATCCCTTTTATGAACATGTTTAAGCCATTTTGTTAGTGAGATTTGAGGGGTAGCTTCTGAGATTACTTGTAAGATACTATTCCTGTGGCTCCTACAGTTTTTCTGGCCTCTCTTGCACAGTTTTTTGTTTGTCTGTTTTGTTTTGTTTGGTATTTTTACCATATAATAAATATCAAGAATTATATCATATGTTAACTTGTGTGCCACTTTGTAAGCAATTATAAATTATTTTTTAGAGCAGTTGTTTTATTTTTTCATTCAATTATCACTGAGTAAAATTTTTATGCTTTTCTGAGTCTTAATTAACTTGTTATCATGTTATTTGGATTTTATCCATTATAACATATTTATGTAGTATTTATACATGCTTTGTCAGGCCTGTAACATCAGGATAATGTACATATTTTAATGTACATATATATATTACATAATCACTTCCATACATGAGTGTGTGTGTGTGTATGTATATATATATATATATATATATATATATACATATATGTACATATATATATTTTTATACATTTTTAAAATTTTTGTCAATTTAAGGTTATGCTTTGGGTTCATTTTATTTAGTTCCTATCTCAGTCAAGAAATCATGCATTTTATAAGAAGCCTCATTTCATTTCATTGAAAAATATTAGAAAGTAAATTCTTTGTGCTAGGCATGCCAGCAAAGTATTACAATTATGACTTCTCAGGCATCTTCCCTCTTAAAACTCACATATGTGGATCCATATAACTAATTTTCTTCTTTCATATCAATACTTGTAATACATACATACATACATACATACATACATACATACATACATACATACATATTAGAAGTTGATTCTCCCTATAGTTCCAGGTAACTCACAACTTGGTGCATATGTAAAAGAGTACTTGAAAGACACAGAAATAGAAAGATCCCCCCTTTCCTAAGAGCCTACTCTGGTAAAAGCTATCCTATTCTCATGAAAACAATGTTAATCATATTAATCAGTATAAACTCATTGTCTAATTGTCTAAAGCCAATCCTCTGGACACTACTACAGTGGCTATACAAATTCAACACAGTTTTTGAGGGAAAATTTGAAACATAGGAAGAAATTTATAAACTAATATTTCTGTATACTATCTCCTATATGTTTATTTAGATAAGCAGGAGTTAAATTGGTTTTCTGCAGGCATAGCTGTGCTTCAGCAGGTTGTGTCATGTGCTGTTAGAGACTGAAATACAGTGGTGAGTGGGGGAAGGGAGGTTAGGAGGGGATGGTTTGTGGGATGCATATGTGGGGAGGGATGAGGGAAAGCTGCAGCTGGTGTTTTGATGTGGTGCTAGTCATGAGATAAGTGATCCATTTGACACAAATTCAGAAATCATTAATAATCTCTTCTTCCCACCTGATCAATAAGAAACTCATATCCAATACTATTTCTACACTTTTCCTATTTATTTGTAACATGCATGCATAGTAGTTACAAATTCAATGTCCCTTATCTCCAAAGAAATATCTCCAGACTTAGACCACGTTTGCCAGAAAACCAGAGAGTCTACCCACAGACCTCCTCTCTCTGTGTTTCCCTAGATCCAATCCTCTAGTGCCTAGCACTGTTTTTACCTTTTAATTCCTAAGCTTGTCCACACATTTATTTAGTTGTTCTAACTAGGTTAAATTCATGTCTATTTCCTATTTGAATATATTTTGTGTAATTAAAAATATAAAATTTGTAAACTAAGTTTTCTTAATGGGGCTCTTTTCCTGTTCACCATGAAAACTAGACCTGAGAATATGTTTAGAGAAATTCAAAATAAATACAAGTAAAATAAGTAAACAACAATAAAATGTAATTCTGTCCTCTAGAGAGAGAAATAAAGCTTATAATGGGTTACTTTCTTCTTGTTTTTAGTGTTGCAGATTCATTTCAAATTTACTGTAATCGAGGTTCATCCTCCAGTTTCTACCAATGAGGTTGTTTCATTTATCAGCAATGCCATTAATTGCTTAGTAATGTATCTCATCCCTTTTTTCAATGACAAGGCCTATTAATGGATTCTGAAGTCAGAATTCCTAAGTGCTGATTGCTCACAGTGGGGTATTTCATAGTATTAGCAAATGAAAAGCATCATACTCACCTTTGCAATTTCACATTTTTTCATCTAAAATTGCCTATACTACACTATTCCTCCTTAAATAGCACTTAAAAAACTATTTTGTGCAATGAGTCAGCTCTTTGCTATTTCACTTTTTGTTTGTTTGAGATGTGTCTGTTGTTTGTTCTTTGTCCCCTGAGACACTTATGAAATTCTTTTGTATCCCTCACTGTTTTTTCTGGGTGTGAATGGCAAGTACAGTGATATTTATTTAACTTGCTGATTTCTAACATTTATAAGTTTATACATTATTCTCTTCATTTTGAAAAGCTTATGGCTCTTGGTTCCACTTAGGCTATTAAAATTTGCAACATATTTTAGAATACTACAGTAAAATACTTTTGCTTATTTTAGTAAGAGCGACTTGTTGTTCCACTAGTATTTTAAGATAAACTTTTTCAGTCAGGGTTAGTGTTGTTGCATGTCTTTAATCCCAGCACTCAGGAGGCAGAGGCAGGTAGATCTCTGTGAGTTTGAGGCCAGCCTGGTCTACAGAGTAAGTTCCAGGATAGGCTCTAAAGCAATACAGATAAATCCTGTCTCAAAAAAATATATAAATATATAATAAATAAAAAAGCATGTTTTCAAGTTTTGCAAAAGAAATTATCAGGTATTCTAATAGAGGTATATTTGTTCTAAAGCATCATGTCTTATTAGAAAGATAGATATTTTGTAACAATTATTTTTTCAGTACTTGCGTACCACATATGCTTGTTTTTAATCTTTTCATAAACTATTTGTTACTTTTGTTTCAGGAATCTGTGACATCTTTATTGGAAAGTACTATTATGCAGTGTAGTTCTTTTATATAGTACTTATAGGCTAGTTGAGAGGCCCCTGGCAATAGGACCATGATACAAAACTCCTACATGAACCAGCTTGTTGGAGCCCATTACCTATAGTGGGATGCCATGGTCAGCCTTAATTCATGGGAGAAGGGCCTGACTCCGCTCCCAACCTTTTGTGTCCAAGTATGCTGACTCCTTATGGGAGCCCTTACCCATAAGGAAGAGTGACTAGGGGTAAGCTGGGTGGTAGATGAGGGGAGTGGGAGAAGGTGGGGGGCAAGATGGTAGATGGAGAACTGTGGTTAAAATATAAAATAAAATTAAAAAATAAAAACAGTTTTCAAAAATGCATAGTTATTTATTGTTAGTGAAGAGAATTAAGTATTATATAAGTTTGTATAGATCTTATATAATATAAATATGCTGATAAAATGTGTTAGTTCTAGTATTTTGGGTTACATTCTTATTTTTGGTTTTCTATGTATAAGGTCATGACCATTTTCCAAGTGGTGGTGCTTTGTATTAACTGATTTGCCTAAGTATTTTGCTAAAATCTTCAGTACTTTGTGGAATTAAAATGGAGTAATTCTGTATGTTCACCATGATCTACCCCTTGAAGAAAATACCATCAGTGTTTTCTCATTTGACTACTAGTTTGGTGCATTATTTATGTACTCTATCATGGAAATATATTAAAATCCAATTTATTAGTTAGGAATATTAATATGAAGTTTTCCAATTTATTTTTTATTTTTTTATTTTTTGACAGGGTTTCTCTGTATACCATTGGCTGTCCTGGAACTTGCTATAAAGGCCAGACTTGCCTCAAACTCAGAAAACCACCTATCTCTGCCTCTAACAAGCTGGGACTAAAGGCATTGGCCATTACCAACCTGTATGCAAAGCTATTCTGCATCTACTTAGATGACCACATTGTTTGTATTCTCCATGCAGGTAATACTGTTCATTTGCTTACTGATTTGTGCATGGAATATGCTTGCATTATTGAGATTAATTCTATTGATCTGGGTGAAAAGTCAATGTAATATAATTTTAGATTCAGTTTGCTCATATTTTGTTATTTTTTTTTACATTTATCAATGGTATTGGTCTATAATGTTTTATTGTGTTCTTGTCTTATTTTTTGGTAGTAAGGTGTGATGACACACATACCCTTTTTCCAAGGAATTATTGTGTCAGTAATTTGGGAGTAATGTAAAGTTTGCATGAGTTCTGTAAAGACAGAAATAAAGCCATTTGGTCTTAGACTCTTCTTTGATATGGACAGGATCTTTAAATTACTGACTCAGTCTTACTGCTTGTTGTCTGTTCATGATTTCTGGTTTTTGTTTTTTGTTTTTTTTTTTTTTTCATGTTTAACTGAGCTAGATGCATGTCATTATCTTTTCATTTTTCTTCTTTTTTCTAGGTTATCAAATTTATTGTCAGACAGTTGATGATGATAATTTCAATTAACCCTCTTGTAATTCTCATCTGTCAAATGCAATGTTCCCTTTTCAGCTTTGATCTGATTGGGATGTCTGTATTTCTTAGTCTGTAGTGTGCCAGTTCTTTTAAGGCAATTCTTCATTTATTTAAAAAAGTTTTTTTTAAATATTTACTGCATTAATTAACATTGTGGTTCATATTTTTACTTTTTTCTAAGATTTACTTTTTTTATGTGTATGAGTATTTTGCCTTGTGTGTGTTAGGGTAGCAGATGTGTCTGCACAGACCAGGCCAGAGTGTCAGATTCCTGAAAAGAAGGTACAGATAATGTGAGCATAATGTTGACTATGGTACTGGAGACATGTCTTCTGAAAAAGTGTGCAATGCTTTGAGTACCTTGAATCATCATTCCAGCCCCTAGTGTTTCTTTTTATACTCATTTATATTTGAAGTTTTTCAGTTACTAGAGATGTAGCAATAGATTGTTTGTTTGATGTGTTTCTACTTTTTTAACATAGATGTAGTTTGCTTCTATCTTAGACCTCCTTTTTCTGTAACCCTTAAGTTATACATTGTGACTGACTCCACTTGCATTTGTCTTATATTTTTACTGTTATTATATAGTTCTCTTAATGCATTTATTGTTCAAGAGTATATTTTTATATACTTTTATTTAAATTTGAAACGAACTTGTTTTATATATCAATCCCAGTTCCCACACCCTCGCATCCTCCCATGTTCCCCCAACAAGCCCCAACCCATCCCCTTTCTGCTCCCCAGGAAGGGTGAGGCCATCCATGGGGAGTCTTCAAAGTCTGTCATATCATCTGGAGCAGAACCCAGGCCCACCCCATGTGTCTATGCTGAGAAAGTATCCCTCTATGTGGAATGGCCTCCCAAAGTCCATTCATATACTAGGGATAAATACTGATCCACTATCAGAGGTCCTATAGCCTGTCCAGTCCTCCCACCTAACAACTAACATTCAGGGAATCTGGGTTGGTCCTATGCAGGTTCCCTAGTTATTAGACTAGAGTCCATGACCTCCCCCTTGTCCTGGTATGCTGTTTCTGTGGGTTTTTCCAACCTGGTCTTGACCCCTTTGCTCATCACTCCTCCCTGTCTGGGACTGGAATCCAAGAGTTCTGCTCAGTGTTTAGCTGTGGATGTCTGCTTCTGCTTCCATCAGCTACTAGATGAAGGCTCTAGGATGGCATATAAGGTAGTCATCAATCTCACTATTAGAATGGGCCTCTACACTATTGTTTAGATTGTTAGTTCTGCCATCTTGTAGATCTCTGGAAATTTCCCTACTGCTACATTTCTCTTAAAACCTATAATGGCTCCCTCTATTGTGGTTTCTCTTTTCTGGCTCTCCTCTATTCTTTCCCTGATTCAGTCTTCCTGCTCTGTCATGCCCACCTCTCCCCTTCTTTTCCCCCTAACGTCCTCTCTCCTACTCCCATACTCCAAATTTGCTTGGGAGAGTTTGTCCCTTTACCCTTCTCCAGGGGGCCATGTAAGTCTCTCTTAGGGTCCTCCTTGTTTTATAGTTTTTCTGGAAGTGTGGATTTGTAGGCTGGTAATCCTTTGCTCTGTTTCTAAAAACCAAATATGAGTCAGTAATACAATGTTTTTCTTTTTGTGACTGTGTTACCTCACTCAGCATGGTTTCTTCTAGATCCATTCATTTGCCTAGGGATTTCAAGATTCTATTTTTTTTTCCTGTGAGTAGCACTCCATTGGGTAAATGTACCACATTTTCTCCATCTATTCTTCAGATGAGGGTCATTTACGTTGCTTCCAGGTTCTGTCTATTACAAATAATGCTGCTATGAAATAGTTGAACAGATGTCCTTGTGGTATGAATGTGCATCTTTTGGGTATATGCTTAAGAGTAGAATTACTGCATCTTGAGATAGACAGATTATCATTTTCATTAGGAACAGCCATACTGGTTTCCAAAGTGGCTGTAAGAGTTGGCACTCCCAACAACAGTGATAGAATGCAAGGCTTTCTCCTCATCCTCTCCAGTATAAAGTATCTTTTGTTTTTTGATTTTAGCCATTCTGGCAAGAGTAAGATTGTATCTCACAGTTGTTTAGATTTGCATTTCCCTGATGGCTAAGGATGTGTTGAGCACTTTCTTAAGTGTCTTTCAGCAATTTTAGAATCCTCACTTGAGGATTCTCTATTTAGTTTTGTACCACAATTTTTAATTGGATTATTTGGTATTTTGATAACTAGCTTTTTAAGTTCTTTGTATATTATGGAAATTAGCCCTCTGTCAGATGTGGGGTTGGTCAATATCTTTTCCCATTCAGTGGGCTGCAGTTTTGTCTTTTTGACTGTGTCCTTTGCTTTAACGAAGCTTTTCAATTTCAGGAAGTCCCATTGTCAGTCTCAGTCTGTGCTACTGGTATTATGTTTAGGAAGCAGTCTCCTGCACCAATTTGTTCAAGGGTAGCTATCACTTTCTCTTCTAAGTGGTTCAGTGTGGCTGGATTTATATTGAGATCTTGATTCCATTTGGACTAAAGTTTTGTGCATAGAGATAGATAATGGATCTATCTGCTGTCTTCTACAGGTCTTCATCCAGGTATGCCAGCACCATTTGTTGAAGATGCTTTTCTTTTCCATTGTATAATGGAAAAAATCAGGTGTTCATAGGTGGCTGGGTTAATATCAGGGTTTTCAAGTCAATTTCATTGGTCTTCCTGTCTATTTTTGTACCAATTCCAAGGTGTTGTCAGGACTATCGCACTATAACAGAGCATGAAGTCAGGCAAGTGATACCTCTGAGTTGTTTTGGCTACCCTAGGTCTTTTGTTTTTCTGTGAAGAATTGTTCTGGGATTTTGATGGTGATTGCATTGAATCTGTAGATTGCTTTTTGCAAAGTTGCCATTTTTACTATGTTGATCCTACCTACCCAAGATCATGGGAGATCTTTCCATTTTCTTTTATCTTCTTTACTTTCTTTCTTTAAAAGACACAAAGTTCTTGCTATGTAGGTCTTTCACTTGTTTGGTAAGTGTTACCCCAAGATATTTTATGTTGTTTGTGGCTATTGTGAATGGTGATGTTTCTCTGATTTCTTTCTCAGCCCTTTATTGCCTGCATATAGTAGAACTACCTATTTGTTTTTAAAGTAAATATTGTATCCTGCCACTTTGCTGAAGGTGTTTATCAGCTGCAGAAGATCTCTGGTAGAGTTTTTCAGGTCACCTATGAAAATTATCATATTATTTACAAATAGTGAGGGTTTGACTTCTTCCTTTCCAATTTGTATTCCCTTGATCTCCTTTTGTTTTCTTATTGCTTTAGCTAGAACTTCAAGTGCAATATTGAAAAGATATGGATATAGTGGACAGCCTTGCCTTGTTCCTGATTTTAGAGGAATCACATTGAGTTTGATGTTGGCTGTTGGTTTGCTATATAATGCTTTTATCATGTTTAGTTATGTCCTGCTATCCCTGTCAAAGGTTTTTTCATATCTACTAAAATGATCATGTGTTTTTTCTTTTTCATTTTGTTTTTATGGTGAATTACATTGATGGATTTTCATATGTTAAACCATCCCCGAATTACCAGGATACTTGGTCATGATGGATGATTTCTCTGATATATTCTTGGATTTGATTTGCCAGTATTGTAATGAGTACTTTTGCATCAATGTTCATGAGGAATATTGTTCTGTGGTTCTCTTTCCTAGTTGTGTCTTTGTGTGGCTTGGGTACAAAGGTAATTGTAGCCTCGTAAAAAAAAAAGTTTGGCAATGGCCCTTTTGATTCTGTTGTGTGGAAAACTTTGAAGAGTATTGGTATCAGCTCTTCTTTGAATTTCTCAGGGAACTATGCAATGAATCCACCTGGTAATGGGCTTTTTTTATTTTTGTTTTATTTATTTGTTTATTTATTTATTATTTTTGGTTTAGAGACTTTTGATGACTGCTTCTATTTCATTAGGGTTTATAGGTCTATTTAAATTGCTTATCTGTTCTTGATTTAACTATTATCTTTTGTGCAAATAATGAAGTATACTTTCACCATTTGGAAGGATTAAATAGTGAGTTTGTTGATGATGAAAAATATGTATATGTTTTATTGTTGGAAATGTGTTTTATCTGTTTTTTTTGTGCATGAAAGCTGTGCACATGAAATGCTAAAAGTAATTATTTGCCTAATATATTATACTATAAAGTCTGTATATTGTTAAAATTATGTGATACTATTAAATTACAGTATATATTCTGTATATGAATTAGTTATGTGATTTCTGTTTTTTCAATGAAAATATATGCTCTTCTTATGTCATCTAAAAAAATTATTTAATATAAAAAAATTTGTAAGTGATATCTATCCAGAATATTATCCATTTCAAATTTTGTAGAGTACTGGTTTTCAAAGTATGACCTGAACATTCCCTTGATTTCCTCAGGGTATTGTTATATCCCCCTTTTCATTTCTGATCTTGTTAATTTGCATGTTCTCTCTCTCCTGTTTGGATAGTTTGGATAAAAGTCAATCTGTCTTGTTGATTTTCTCAGAGAAACAACTTTTTGAATTCTTTGTTACATTGTTTTTTTTTTTTTTTTTTTTGTATTGTTTATACTTTATTGATTTCAGACCTCAATTTGATTATTTTCTGGTGTTTTCTTCTCTGGGATGAATTTGCTTCTTTTTTGTTCTAGAGCTTTCAGTTGTTTCAGTTGTGCTATTAATTCTCTAATGTGACTATTCTCCAGTTTCTTCATGTAGGCATTTAGAGCTATGAACTTTCCTCTTAGTACTGCTTTCAAAGTGTTCCATAGTTTTAGGTATGTTGTGTCTTTATTCTTATTGAATTCTAGGATGTCTTTAATTTCTTCTTTATTTCTTCCTTGACCCAGGTATGGTGAAATTGCACATTGTTCAATTTCCATGAGTTTCTAGGGTCTTGTTGCCTAATTCTATCTAGAACCATCTGGGTTTCATAGTTTACATAGAGAAGTCAGGTGTAATTCTGATAGGTTTGTCTTTATGTATCTTGGCATTATTCCTTTGCTGCTCTTAATATTCTTTCTTTATTCTGTACTTTTGGTATTTTGATATTGTGGTCCACTCTGTTTGGTGTTCTGTAAGCTTCTGGTATTTTCATTGGGATGTCTTTCTTTAGGTTGGAGAATTTTTCTTCTGTGATTTTGTTGAATATATTTTCTGCACCTTTGAGTTGGGTTTCTTCACCTTCTTCTATACCTATTATTCTTAGTTTTGACCTTTTTTCAGTGTCCCATATTTACTGGATATTTTGTTAAGGACTTATTGGACTTAAGATTTTTTTGGTTGGTGAATCTGTTTCTCCTAGTGTATCTTCAGTGCCTGGGATTCTCTCTTCAATCTCTTATATTCTGTTGGTTATACTTGCATTTGCAGTTTCTGATCATTTACCCAGCTTTTCTATTTCCAGCATTCCCTCAGTTTGTGTTTTCTTTATTGTCTTTATTTCAGTTTTCAGGTCATAGACTGTTTGAATTATTTCCTTCATCTGTTTTGTTGTTGTTTTTTGTTTTGTTTTGTTTTGTTTGTTTGTTTGTTTGTTTTCTTGGCTTTCCTTTTAAGAGATTTGTTGATTTCTTGCATTTTGGGGCTTGTTTTTTCTTCCATTTCTTTAAAGGATTTTTTCATTCCTTCTTTTAATGTCTCTATCATCTGCATGAAGTTGTTTTTAGGGTTGTTCTCTTCTGCTTCATCTGTGTTGGAATGATCAAGTCTTACTGGTAGGGAGTCTTTAGATGATGGGCTGATATACTCATTTTTATGTTGCTGACTGTGTTCCTATGCTCTATTCTATCCATCCCATCTTCCAGTGCTTACTGGTAGTGCCTCTCTATCTCCTGGTGAATACAGGACCAAGGTATTCTTCCTCTGGGTACAAGTAGGTCCAATATTCTGAAGGCTCTCCTCATTCAGTTGGTGGAGGTGGGACTAGGGAGCTGGCAGACTGGGGATGGGCAGGTCTGCTTGGACAGCTTACCCTGTGCACAGTCCCTTGTTCTCAGGAGTCTTCAAGCAGGGCAATGGAAGTCAGGCTCCCTCCTTGGGATGAGGTGGGACCAGGACACTGGCAGACTCTGTGCAGGCCAGTCCTCCTAGACTACTTCCTTGCACTCCCCCAATGAGAGCACAGGCCTCAAAGAGTAAATTTTTTAGCTTTCCTTTGAATGTATGGTGCCCAACTGTTGGTGGTGCCTTGCAAGATTGTGGACAACCTTGAGATGAGCTTAGTCAAAGAAGTAGGTCATTAAAGTGGACTTTGAAATGTCATAATGTAGGTTCACTTCTTGCCTACTTACATTCCCATGCTCTTTCCACCATGTCTTTGCAACCATGATGGACTCTATCCTTTCAAAAAGTGAGCCAATGTAAAATTTGCCTCTCTTAAGTTGTTTCTTCTCAAGTAATTTGTGTCAGTAACAAGAAAAGTAATTCATCAAGCCTAAAAAGATGCTGTGGAAAAGTCTGTTGACAGATGGATATGACACCACTTTGTGCTGTGATTTCTCTTTCTGCATTCAGGATTTTCAGGATTTTTTTTTTTTTTTTTTTTTTTTTTTTTTTTTGTGACAGCTTGATTATCGTCTGTTGTGGCATGAACTCTGATTAAATCTGACCAATAACTGTACATTTTGGTATGTACATCTGTCCATTCTCTGTGCTGAGCTTTCAGTTATCCTTAAAGAAACTCCCTGCCATTCTTGCACTCTCATATCCTTTTAGAATCCTCGTCCTAGACTATCTGTTGTTTTAGCAATATCAGAAAAGCCCGGTAAGCCTACTTCGTTCCAGTTAGTTATATTTGTATGTTGTATGGGTTACTTTTGTGCTGTAAAATTCTCTCTTCAATTTGTTTTATTCAATTATTGATGTTTTCTATTTTGTCTTTAATTTTGCTCTACATATTTTTAAACTTTAAGATTTATGTTTTATTATTTAAAAGTTGATTTAATTTATATTAGAATGTATGTGTGTGAGTGTGTGTTTGTGTATGTGTATATTATAATGTGACTATTACTTGCTGAAAGTAATAGTCAACTGGCTGAAATCAATCTTAAACAAAATAAATATTCCATAAATATTGTAAGCAACATGTAGATATAGGTTTAAACATCTATTATAATTTTTAGTTCTAGTCTGGATTTTGTTGATTCAATACAGTATGTTCTTCCTTTATAAATGTTTCTGTAAATAAATATTCCACATTCCTTTTTCATTCCATGTATTCTCTTCTGTTAAGTAAATAGAGAGAAATGTCCTTTTTCAGAGATAAGCAAGAAGGAATGACAAAAATCATATAGAACAGACAACAGACAGATCACAAAGCACAAGCTAACAGTCAGATAGAAGACAAAAATTTGGACTTCTCTACATGTAGAATACTCTAATAGGAATTCTCTTTTTCATTTTACATTGCTTAATGTAACATTGACTTGGATGGTTAATGTTCTAACAGGTAAACTTGAAGCAGAGATGGACACAATGGCTCCAAAATATGTCTATACCTTCACATTTAAATCCTGTTTACATTATAGCTTAACTAATGAGATGAACTTTGTAAATGTAATTAGGTTAAGTATCTTGATATTATAAATCCTTAATTCTGGTATTGCAAATAAAACCACTAACATCCATAAAGTAGAGATGCTATCATAAATCAAAAAGAGAAATGAAGACTAAATAAGATTGGTATGGAATGGTAGCTCATAAAGTACAACATCCACTGTTGAGTCTCCAAGTATTTGAAAACCCAAGAGAATTCTGACATTAAAGAGAGATTATAAAGTAATGCTGTTTCTCAAAAGAGCCAGTTAAGGAGGCCTTGAGGAGAAACTGTCTTCACAGAACTGAAAGAAGCTACAATGTTACCCATCTACACACAGGTGGGAAAACCTACTCTCAGCAGATAAAGAGTAAATTCAATACCTTGAGGCATAAACAAGCTTAATTAAAGAAGATAATGCATACAGTTTTAAATATCAGCACAACAGCACAAAAAGACCAGATGATAAAGTGAGGGCTGACATCAAGTAGGCAAACTAGGCTTGGTATTCAGTGGCATTTTATTACTACTGTGCCTGAAAACTTTTGTCCTTTGGGAAAGAAAGACAGCTGATGCAAAGCACACCTTTATCCTAGCAGACCAGACTCTGTGAGGTCAAAGCCAGCCTGGTCTGCATCCTGAGTTTCAGAAAGGCAAGGACAATGTAGAATACCTTTCTAAATAAATAAATAAATAAATAAATAAATAAATAAATAAATAAGAAAAAGGAAAAAAGAAAAAGAATCAGAAGCATCAGTGATGAGTGAAGATGCCAGAGTAGGCACATACAGTTGAAGTTACAAAAATAAAACAGGTTGATTGATGAAACATGTAAGTGTCATTCTAATTGGAGATCCCACTCTGTGCTGATAAACAAAGAGAAGGTAGGACTGTGAAGATGAAACTATTTGAAAACTTTGTTTTCCAATGTGAACAGTCTTACCTTTTCAAATCTCACCTGTTTGCATTGTTGTCAACATTACCCTTCACTATTATTATTTGTATTAATGCAAAGATTTCAACAGACTACTTTGGAAAAGAAGAGTGGGATTTTCATACCTGAATCATCAGTGCTGTAATTCCTGCCCAGAAGTTCATATCTGCAGACTTTTCTGCATAAACATCTTTCTCACCAGCTTGCAAAGACAACATTTTTCACTTGAGTAACTTCTGATCAACATTTCCTAAGCTAACACATAATTTAAAAATCCAAATAAGAATGATCTTTGAAGGCCTATGCAAATTCACTGAGATTAGAAATGTCTGTGCTTTGATTTACTCAGAAACCTCAGCTCTTTCTTGGGCTAAGCTATGTTGGACTGAACAATTCTATTCGGCTAGGTAATATATTTCAGATTTCAGATATAATTACTATTGTTTTCACTAATTCAGAATGCCAGTATTATACATTATAAAACACAACATTAATACTGAAAAGGCCTAAATTTTCACACTCAATATTAAATTAAAATGTTAATTAGAAAAAAGCCATGGTATTCTACATTTAATTAAAATATTTAGAGGAATTACAATCTACTTAAATGTAAATATGAATAATAACTACACCTTACAATTTAAAATATGCATTTATTTAAAGTTTTGTATAAGAAGTCATTACTTTAAGATAAATGTGTGAATCTAATATTGTATTATACCATCACAATAATTTTACAGTTACATAGACATAAATCAAATAATCAACTGACAGCATAATTTTGATGGTTAACAATAAATATATTCTATAGATTGTTACCAAATACTTAAGTTATTACCAAGAACATGTCCTTGAGGACATGTGAGCTTCCTACATATAACTGTTCCTGCAAGACTAACTAATGCTGGATTACTGGCCTTTGATTCTTCCAAGTAATTGTACATGTCTATGTGAATTCATCTAACACATGAGTGAAGATCACCAAAATGCTAAAAAAAAAAGTTTTACTGAGTACAGAAAAATTACTGGTAAGTGTTAGCATAAACTAAACCATAACCTAATTGCTGAATTATTAATATAACATTATATATGAATCAACTTTCAAAGAAAAATTTCATTTATACAAAAATATACCCTATTAGGGTTCATAATGATTAATATGTTACTCCACAAAATTAGAATTTTATTTATGAATGAAATTACTATTCTGTTAATTAATCAAAAAATCTAAAACTTACTGGTTCAGAGAGACTTTTCTTGCTCTGATTTATATAGAAAACATTGTATGATATGAAATTAATCATGTAAGGCAGACCACAAGCCTTCCTGTGCTAAGATCATAAATAGTCAATAAGGGGTTTCCCCATAGTTGCATGTGATATTTAAAGATTAAAATCACTAAATTTTGCTTCCCACATATTCATCTAATATTATAATTTAATTAAAAAATCCATCCTTTTTTTCTTAGATTACTAATCTTACTACATTCAAAATGTTTGCTACAGTCATTTTATTTATAGGTTAAACAATGGGGTCTTGTAAACAAGGACTTGTTTATCATAACTCAGCAACATCCTTTGAAGCCTGAGGGCAAGCATTTGAGAAGGACCTAATTGTGGCATGCAACATTGTTCTCTGATTACAGTGTGATTATTTTTTCCCCTAGCTTTATTTTGTGACTGCATGATTGGAAATTTGGTACACATTCCTTGTTATTTAAATCATTATTATCTAACTCTAGTTGGGAACTTTTGAGTAAACAACTCAAAAATCTTTTCTTTGAGTATTCCCTAAAGTGAGTATGAAAAAAAAAAAAAAAAAACAAGTTAATCTTTATTCCACATTAAAAAAAAAAATGATTCCCTAAGTTTCTGTCTTAATACACATAGATTAGTCTATCTCTAAACCAAAGAAGCTTTCTTTTACTGTGTCAACTAATAAAGATATCAACAACTGATCAGCACATAGAAAATGAAGGACTGTGAGGTGCTCTCTTCTAAATGAGACATTTTATCACAGACCATCCTCTAAAAGCTCAAAGATATTGAAGAAAAAGGGACGGAATGATGGTAAGATCTGAAGGAAAAGGATGACTGTAGCAAACATTGCTTGCCAGGGTCACTGTACACATGAATGCATAGCTAGCTGCTTTGACTATATAAACAAGACCTGCACAAGAGCAAACCAGCTGAAATAGCTGCATGGATAGAGGAAAGGTTCACAAGTTCCATCCTCAGCTGAAGAGCTATATGCATCTGATTGTTGCTGAGGGAGGGTGAGAGTTTTCTACAAGTCACATTAATCTGAGACATAGATCTCTTAAATCTATATAAATACAGTAACAATGAGTATGCTTGAACAGTTTATAAACACAAATAAATTTAACCTCCATAAAAGTGATGGGTGGGTTAGACAAGATTTGGGAGAGAGGGAATGGAGCTGGACTTGATTAGAACACATTATATGCATGTAATAAATTCTTAAGCAATTAAATATGCTGACCATCAACAGTTATCACTTAACAAATAATTGGATTATTAGATATTCATTCATTCAGGCAAAATATACTAAATCCTGTTTTTATGGAGTCTAAGTTACTTCTGATGTGGAAGTATGTGTTGTCAGTGGCAGATTAAACCTGAGAAATCTATGTGCAGTTAATGTTTGTTTGGGGCAAACCCTGTGATACTCAACAGAAATGTAGAATGGGAGAATGTTGCTTTGATTAATTTTATTGATAGACTTCTTTTCATGTTTATCCACAAAATGTTATAAGAAAAGAAATATTTACATGTTCAAGATCACTTTCTGAGATTAAAGATAAATCCATGTATGATAGATGGAATATTGGGTATAATGGAAAATGAGCCAATGACCCCAGCTATTTTGTTTTGATTTACTATGACCTTGATAACTGGAAACTGGTTCCCACATACAATACAGAGTTATTATGGCTTTCTTAACTGTCACTTGCTGAGCCAAGGTTAAGGTACATGGGTCAATGTATTATAAAAGACATTTTTATCATGATAATTTTCCTTTAAATACAATACTAAAATATCATTTTTAGTTCAAATATATGTTTCAATTCCCCAAAGAATGCATTATACCTTTAATCTATCAAAAAAAACAATAAAGCATAGAATAATAAGACCATAAAGAAGTCAAAATAGTATGTATTTTCTAGTTTAATCTTTTTAGTTAAAAAAAAATGCACACAAAAGCAACTAAATGGATGAAGATTTAAACAGACCAGCCTTTATTTTTCTTCTACAGAATGAAAGCTAACTACATAGGGTTCATTGTTTCCATTCCTTTGCTTTCATACCTTCCCAGCAAACCATGCCAAAAAAATAAACAAACAAACAAAAAACACCAAAGTTTGTCTCTGTCTCTCTGTCACTGTCTGTCTCTCCTTCAAATCTCAGCCTTGAAATGTCTAATATGTAGGGTTTTGAATGAAGATAGAAGTTACAATGAAGGGACATTATTAGCTAAGGGATGCTTGTTTTTATTTGTTTGTTTTGCCTATTTCCAAAAATCTACCCAAGATAGGAATTAAATATAATTATATGAAAAACTTATTCAGTATTATGTTCTTTTAGCAAAATCATATTTAAGTCTACTTAACATTATTATATTAAGCCTCCATTATTCTGTAGGGTTATTCTGTATTATTCTCCATTATTCTGTAGTATTAATAAAATTTAAAAATAATTTATTCCCAGTGAAATTTTAACACAATTTGAATAAAGGAATATGCATAACTTGAGGGAGAATTATGTTTTCTAAAATAAAGATTCTCAAATATTGTTTCTATTTAACTATATTACATGGCAAGATTTTCATATATATTGTTCACCATCTAACAATATTTCTCATATTCCTCTCATTTATATTTTCATTACTTGTCAAATTATAAATGTGAAATTACAAAACAGTATTCAAACCCATAAAAGTTGGGAACTGAAATAGAAAATATAAAATGGCACAATAACATACAGGTAGTTTTTCTACTTTAAAATATATGAACTTCATATTGTGATTGAATAAAGAAGAAAGCTACTTCAAAATCTAAATCTAAAGAGCAGAAAATCCACAATCAAAATTCTTTCAAAGTTTTTGTTTTAATTGAACTCTTTAGAATTTTAAATATTAGGTTACCATAAATCAAAGATGTAGGCTTCTCATTCTTACTGTTCAACAATGAGTTTTGTCTCCCGTTGAAGTGCCAAATATACATTTGAAACACAGTGGTGAGAATTTTCCTGAGTTAACAGATTTGGCCATGCTGTGCACATATCCACTAAGGAATTTTGAGCCCTGGAAAAGCAGATGTTGTAGCCACTGATGACCCCTAAGTTGCTTAAACTACATGTTTTCCATGTTTCTGCCACTCATTTAAAATTCTATGCCCAGACAAGGTTACGAACTGGAATCATGATATTAATGGAAAGGCCATCTTCATCTCCCATATGATACAACTATCAACTAGAGTGAAGGTTGTTCATGTTACAATTTGAGTATACTGGTTTCTTACTACCAAGGAGAAGCCAGAATGTTTGCTGAAGTACGGAGTCATAAGAATTCCATCTAACCCCTTTCTTCTGAAGCTTCCATATTTGGCTGAATTTAAACAATGAGAAATACAGTCTCTCTCTCTCTCAAGATCATTACCAATGCCTCTTTTGTGACCAGTTGCTTATTCAATGTTGCCAAGAACATCTGCAACAATTTGGGCATCATGGAGGGCAGCTCCTCAAGTGAGCAATGACATAATGTGTTTGGGATTTCCCAGAATACCATGTGTGTCAATGATACTGCCACACATGGTGAAAGATCCCAAGAAAATGGGAAGAAATGTTCACAGGTGTGAATCTGCATGCCTATCACTAATGTGTTACAAATCTAACCTGGAGTAAACTATCAAATGTGACTATGTCAAGTGTGCAGTGAAGAAAACCTTTTATTTTTTTTTTTCCTCTGCTGTGGGATAATTCTTCTGTAAGCTGTGAATATGTATTTCTTCCATGGGTTAGTAATAGCCAGGTTGAATAACCTAGTCAGGAAAGCCAAAAAGAGATAGAGGGAGAGAGGACACAATAAAGGTGACTGCTGAGCTTTGCCAAGAAAGATAAGACAGTCCTTCTAATTACCTGCTTCACATGAAAGTCTGTCTAAGCCTATAGGGCAAAGAAGGGTGCCCCAATGTAACAGAGGAACCTGGGATGACTGTTCAGGCAGACAGTTGTTTCAATCATTTCTCACATTTTTTTGACAGTCGCTTGTCTGCACTTCCTACTTAATCAGGTAATATTATTTTCTTTTCAGAACTTTGGTGGAGTTGAAGATCAGATAATTATAGTCTTAGTTTTACTTAACTATGATGAAAAGATAAATTAGATATAAAGCTTTCAACTCACCAAGATAGGATAGATCATTAAATATTTTATCAAATACAAATAGAGATGATACAACAAATGTAATTCTTACTATATAACTGTTTGTTGTATGTAATTTAATTATGTTAAGGTTAAAATTTCCTTTTAGATTAGAAATGAGGAAACGCTGTGAATATGGGAATAACTTCCCATTGGTTAATGATAAAGCGGAATTGTCCTATAGCCAGGCAAAGTGTAGACTGGAAAGCCAAACAGAGATACAGGGAGAAAGAAGGGTGGAGTCTGAAGAGTTAAAGCTAGTCACTAGAGGATCAAGATGGGCTAGAGAACAAGTAAATCCATGAAGCCATAAAGCCATGTGGCAAAATGTAGATTTATAGAAATGGATTAATTTAAGTTATAACAACTATCTAATTATAAGCCTAAATTGAAAAAAAAAAAAACATTTCATAATATATCCCTGTATGTGATTATATGAGATGAGTTGGTTTTAACAAAAGAAAAGATCCACCATCCATATACACCCCTCCCCCAAAAGAGCATCTGGTCCACACTCAGTATCAATTTATCATTAAGGTCTTTACGAGTGACATCATTATTCTACCTTTAATGCTGAAATTGGCAATATCATAAACGGCCATATTGAGAAGAGTATATCCTAGAATGACAATTAATTTAATAGCATCAAAAGGATAGTAGATTCCATGAACTCCCTGAACTCTACAGGACAGGTTCTATTGGAATATTTGTCCCAGAAATAACATAAGAAGAGGAGAGAACTATAACTTTTGGGAAGTCAGTGCTTAGGGATATCAGCTCTAAATACTGAGGATCTTACTTTGCAGGCTTGATTCTAGACACCTGAAAAAGAGAACTTAGGAAG
This sequence comes from Phodopus roborovskii, assembly GCF_943737965.1. Classification (NCBI taxonomy): domain Eukaryota; kingdom Metazoa; phylum Chordata; class Mammalia; order Rodentia; family Cricetidae; genus Phodopus; species Phodopus roborovskii. Next base: position 29,420,941 of record NW_026126410.1, read on the forward strand.
TCCTCACTGTATATTAGGTTGGATTTTCTAGAGGAAAGTAGAACAGTTTTAACAGAATGAGCATTTATTAAAAGGGGATTTATCAGATTGGCTATGGGACACACACTAAGTAGTCCAACAATGACGTTCTTTTACTTGGAAAGCCTTGCACTGGTTACTTGCTCTGTCTATGCTTCTGGATGCCTCATAAGTCTTAGCCTCATTCAGAAAGCTAGAAGGATTCCAAAAGACTGCTTCTTCAGGCAACAGTAGAATGGCAAGAAATTAGATTCTGCTATCAGTAAAAGGCAGCAGAAGTAACAGCTCTAGTGGTGGCAGAAACAGAACAGGCAAACTTGACAGCAAGATGTCAAGACAATAAGGTAAGATGAAGGAGAAGGAAGAAGAAAGTAAAATTTTTCTTAGAAATTCAGTTTGTATAGGACACCACTGAAACATACCACATATATTTAGAATGGACCTTTCTACTTCAAATAACCTGATCAAGAAAATCCCACAAATGTTCCAATAGTTTATGTCCTGATTGATTACAGATCCTGCCAACTTGACAACAAGTATCACCCAATACAGTCATCATCCATCACATCCTCTTCCTCATCTTCATCCTTACAATAGGATGTGAGATCAGAAGAAAGAAAAAATAAGAACAAACTGTAAATAGATAAGAAAAATGGACAGGCTGGCTTTGTGGCACATGCCTTGGAGAGGCAAAGGCAGGTGAATCATTAGGCTTAAGGGCAGCCTGGCCTCCAATGTAAGTTCCAGAACAGCCGTGCCTACACAGAGTAAACTCTCAAAAAAAACTAACTACAACAACAAAAATTAAAAAAATGGAGCCTTTATAATTATTAACAAAGTATACTTTGCAATCCATGTAACCAAAGCCAAATAATTAAAATTTCTACATTTAACAAGTTTAGATTAATATTTGCCCTAATCCTATCAGTTGTGTAAAGGAATTGATCAACAACAGATGTGTCTCTCTGAAGCTTTCATTTAGTTGTATTCTGAATCCTTGAAAATCTCCATGTGTGATTAAAATTCCTTAGAGTTAAGGACGAACAAGTCTGAAAGAAATGGAACTTCATTATCACATCATAATAATCGCAAACATGCCAAGAAAAGTGTTTTATATTCTTTCCATTATCACAAAGGTAAGGCATCTATATCACAGGCTGAATATAATACATTACTTTAAAAAGGATTTCACACATTTACAGATGCTGAGAATTCAGTGACTATGGATAGCATTTATGGTATATTGGCTTATTTAGCATGCAAGACTAAATAAAGTGCAGCCCTTATTCTTTACAATCATGATCTAATCAATGCAGTACAAAATATCACAGTTTGAAAGGTCGTATAGTAATTTGAGAGAGAGTAGGAAATCCCAGATTCTTTTTCTCCATGGGAAAATATTTTTCCCATTTTAGCTAACTTTTCAGATTATTAAGAAATACTTTTTTAAAAAAACAAAAAAAAATCCAAATTGTTGAGGCACAAAACTTATAAAGCCAAGCATCCTTTCTTATCAAATTGAAGGATTTAAAATTTGTTTCTCACAGCCTCCATGATGGATTTTTTTCAGCCACAGAAGTATATATAATCTGAGATTTTAGCTTCTACTAAAATATTTAGTGCATACTTAATTATTGATATTACAATATATCACCTATAATTAATATTCAAAAGTGTTACCATTTGGCTCTTTCAAATATTGCAAGATATAAAAACATGGAAACTAAAATCACTACTCATATCCTAAGCACAAGGAAAAAAGCAAGAGGAGAAGCTTACATTTCAGTTATTAATGGTTACTGACAACCTAGTTATTTCCAATATCATGATATGATCGTAGACAAAATATAACATTGAGAGACCAAAGTTCAGTCTACAAAGCCTATGCAAGGGAATGCTTAAAAGTTAAACTGAAGAGAGAAAATAGAGGAAATTATCAATATCAAAGGTACAATCATTAGGACTGAACTTTATTTATCTGAGTATATACTTAAGTTTTTGCAATCCCACTGTGAACTCTGAAAAAACTTGTAGTTCCCTTAAAATATTTTTTGTAAATGATGAGGCAGCAAGACTAATGTATATGACTCAAAAGAGTGAAGAAATATATTCAGTAATAAAATTAGTGTTAAGTCATGTTTCAAACATCAGTGAGTGTTAATTGTCATTGAAGAATCTGTTAGTTTGAAGATGTAAATTAAATTAAATCTTAATGTTAAAAACAATTGGTATAATTTAGGTTCTGTTACTTGGAAAAAAGCATTTCCACTGATTTTGGAATAGTGGAAGCTGAGAAGCATAAAATGCCTTCTGAATCAGTCACCTTTCTTGTTGCTGGGAGAAAATACTTGACAGAAGCAGTTCAAAAGATTTACTTTGGCTGATGGTTTCAAAGGAACACAGTCTATCATGAACAGAAAGGCAAATTTGTGTATCTCAGTCCATTGAGATGAGAGTATGGGGCAGACACCTCTCAGTGTGTGTACTGGGAATCATGCATGTAACAGGAATCAGGAGCATTCATAACTTTCAAAGGTTCCCTTATTTCCAGTAACCTATTTCTGTCAATCTGATCCCACAGTATGAAGTATACATAGCCTTCAAAATGGAGCCATCAGTTATGGAATAAGGACTCAGAGCATTTGCCAACTATACTATCATAGAGCAGCACATCCTTCTCCAAGTGCCCATAGACTTGTGGCCTTCTCACATGGTAATTTATTTATTACTACATCAACAATCCCAGGTTATAACACAGTTCCAAATTCCAATATTTCTAATGAAACATACATTAAATGTAAGTCTCTGTAAAGTCCAAACAGGTGTTACTTCTAATAGACAATAACACAGATTAAACATTTATGTCCCAAAATGGAGACACAGTCACTAACAGCAAAAACTACAGAAGCATGGTGAATTCAGAGAAGGAAACATGCAGTCATATGGCCTGACATCAGAGGCATGTGCAGTCACCATGTGAAATGCAGCAGACAGTTCTGTCCCTCAGACCTTGTCATTTTCACTCCAGTAGGCCCTTCCTTTGGCTGGTGTTTTAATTTAGGAAAAGCAGTGTGAGCAAGAGAAAGATGACCTGAGACAGGGTTCAAGCAGAGGGTATTTCATTAGGGAAAGAGATCCTAAATGGGAGGAAGGGGATGGGGATACTGGTCCCCCAGAGACAGGAGCAGCAGGAGAGAGGAATGAGGGGGAGAGAAAGAGGGAAAGGGGGGAAGTCAAGGGGGAAAGAGAGAGCAGAACAGAGAGAGGAAGAGAAAGAGAATAACTGAGGAAAGGATGAGAACATAGTGAATATAAACAGGGGGTTGTCTTAGTAGCCACAGCATATCCTATCAGAACCCCAAGAATGGGCCTGGACAGATGCCTAAATACTATCAGTTGGCTCCTGTTATTGCTCATCTCTTTCTTCAGTAGAGGCTCTGTACTGCCAACATCACAAAACTTTAGAGCACCGCCTGATGAAGAGTCTTCATTCTCAATGCTTCATGTGTTGCCCTCCCATAGTCAACCTCAGTAAATCAAACCCTAGTAAGCATTGCTTACCCTCACCCCATTCTATTGTAATTCTCACTCTAAACCTAACTAAAAACAGTCAGTAATAACCAAGGTACAGCCTGATAGCTGTGCTGCTTAGGAGTTTACTCTGTCGATTAAATTTGCTATTTCCTCTATAAATTAATTACTCCATATCTATGTGATTTATACGTTTGTTTTCTATATTTTTTAATTTAAATTAGAAACAAGCTTTTTTTTTACATGTCCATCCCACTTTCCTCTCCCTCTCACCTTCCCTTGCCCTGCACCAAACCCCTATCCCAATCCCCTCTCTTCTCTCCAGTGAGGGTGAGGCCTTCCATGGGGGATCTTCTGTCAGTTACATCACTTAGAGCAGGGCCTAGGCCCTCCCCCATGTGTCTAGGCTGAGAGTGCATCCCTCTATGTAAGGTGGGCTCCCAAAGTCCATTGGTATACTAGGGATAAGTACTGATCCATTACTAGAGGCCCCATAGTTTCCCCAGGGTCCTAACTGATACCCACATTCAGGGGGTATGGGTCGGTCTTATTTTGGTTTCCCATCTATCAGTCTGGGGTCCATGATGTAATGTGAATGACCTCTAATTCAATATCCAACAGAGTCATTGTTCATGCCTGAATCTTACAGTCTTCTTAATATTCATTTCTTTTAACTTTCATGTCTTCAAAGCTCCCACCAGAACTGCCATAGAGACTTCAGGCATTTTCAAGTTTCTCTAATCTGTCTCCCTGAAATTCCAAAGTCTGTACACAAACAATTTCCAAGGGCCTAAGAACCACACAGTTATATTTATCCACAGCAAAATCCCCACTTCCCCAGCAGCAATTTTCTCTATTCATTTTGTTTTCTAGGACTGTATGTTGAATATAAAGGAGGAATGATTTATTTGGGCTGGGAGTTGATGATGAAGAAGACAAAGCACAGAGGCTAGGTTCACAATAGGAGAATCACATGAGAGAAGATCCTGTAGGAAATGGAAGCTATGATCAGAATCACGAGTGGATGCTTCCCTCAAAATTCCTTTACCAGGAATTCATGTATTTTTCAAACAGTGCTTGAGCTGGAGACCAAGTATCCAGAACCTGGAGCATATTTCAGGTTAAAACCTCAGTTGCTTAACATACAGATGTTAAAAATCCCATCTGTAACATACATTTCCAAGTATGTGTGTATGTTTTGGGTATTCCAATATGTGTAATATGAGGAGTATTGATTAATTTACTTTCAAAGTTCACTTTGAAATTACAGGACAAATATTGCAGTAACTGTTATTGATTATGCTATCTAAATATTGGATAGCATGTTCAATAAATGCTAATGGGCCATTTTGGTTTGATGTTGGCAACATAGTCCAATATTAGAAAATGAGAGGGAAAATTCTTTTTAAGAGAACTTGTGACCTCTGTGTAAAATATGATGTCAAGGACAGGAAAAAGCTATTAAACTTACATATCTGAAGTAAGACATTAAAAACCATTGTAAGGACGGCAGTTGAAGGAAAAGAACATTAACTATGAATTTGAATGGATATAACCTTAGGGTAGGGAAGAGCACTTTAGGTGAAATTCATTCATGTAATATTTTAATCTGATTGAAATCTCCAGCAGATGACCCAGAAGCTGGCCAGAAACCAAGGAGAAAGATACTGTTTTAAAATTTTACCATTAAACAAAATAAAATCCTAACCTACCACAGGGACTGGTAATTGAAAATGTAAGTCCTAAGCAGAAAGAAGTCACCCATAGAGGACAACTCCCTAACATGAATTAAAATCACTTTAATTTTACTTTAATTCACTCTGCGATGCAGTAGTGAAAAGGGGATTTAAATAATCTTAATAGAAAGTAAGCACTGGCAGGCAAAAGGAGGGAGACTGCAAGGAAAACAGACTATGGAGTCTTAGACCTTGTATATTAGAAGGTCTTCGGAAATATGCCAAGTCACCATTAAGAACCTGAAGAGCTACCCACCGAATTCATGAATTCATGGCAGGATTGACAAAAGTAGCTACCCAAGATAGGAAATTGGGTTCAGTTTCTTTAAAATAGTATCCAACAACTCAATTTCACCTTAGAACAAAAGTAAGGGTGTTTCTGCTTATAGCAGTTCAGAGTTTCTACAACACATTCTGTATACTGTCCCATTCACTGTGGAAAGCAATTAGATTAAGATAGCAGGAAACAAGACAAGAGTAAATATAAGTAATATAAGTGAATGACCAGATGACATTTGTTTTCTAGTAAGTGGAGAGCATCTCCAAAATGTGAGGTAGGTAGAAATATAAAACACTTCATTTAATTCACACGTTCTAATTAATTACCAGGCTTGATATATCACAGGGAAATGTCGAGCATTATTGTGGGACATTATGAAAGGACCAAAACAATCAAATTGAAGTTCATAGATGTGGATAATTTTATGTTTCAGACTGAAGAATGTTTTGTGATAAAGCTTAAATTTAATTTATTTGAATTTGAGTAAACAGATTACCTTAAAAAGTTAGTGTGAGGTTCTTCTAGTCATTTAAAAGATGAGCAGTAAACTCTAAAGAAAGAAAGTAAAGAAGATACCAGAAAATTGAAAGATATCCAATGTTGTTGGATAGGTAGGATAAATATAGTAAAAATGGAAATCTTGCCAAAAGCAATCTACAGATTCAATGCAATCTCCATTAAAATCCTACCACAATTGTTCACTGACCTTGAACAGATAATAATCAACATTATATGGAAAAACAAAAGACCCAGGATAGCCTAAACAACCCTATATAAGAAAAGACCTTCAGGATGCATCACCATCCCTGACTTTAAGCTTTACTACAGAGCTATAGTTCTGAAAACAGCCTGGTATTGAAGCAAAAATAGTCAGGTAGACCAATAGAATTGACTTGAAAATCCTAATATAAACCCACACACCTGTGAACACCTGATTTTTGACATAACAGCTAAAAGAATACAATGGGGCGAGGAAAGCATCCTCAACAAATGGTGCTGGCACAATTTGATGATGCTGTGTAGAACACAGCAGATAGACGCAAGTCTGTTGCCATGCACAAAACTCAAGTCGAAATGAATCAAAGACCTCAACATTAATCCACCCAAACTAAACTTCTTAGAAGACAAAGTAGGAGGTACCCTTGAACAAATTGGTATAGGAGACCACTTCCTGAACATAACTCCAGGAGCACAAACAGTCAGATCAACAATTAATAAGTGGGACATCTTCAAACAGAGAAGCTTCTGTAAGACAAAAGACATAGTGGACAAGACCAAACGGCAGCCCACAGACTGGGAAACGATTTTCACCAATCCTACAACCTACAAAGGGCTGATCTCCAAAATATGCAAAGAACACAAGAAACTAGTCAACAAAACACCAAATAACACTATTAAAAAATTGGGGTACAGAACTGAAGAAAGAATTCTCAATAGAGAAAATAAAAAAGGCTGAAAGGCACTTAAGAAAGTGATCAGCATCCTTAGCTGTAAGGGAAATGCAAATCAAAACAACTTTGAGATACCATCTTACTCCTGCCAGAATGGCTATATTAGAAACACCAATGATAACTTATGCAGGAGAGAATGTGGAGAAAAGGGAACACTCCTCCACTGCTGGTGGGAGTGCAAACTGGTACAGCCATTTTGGAGATCAGTATGGCAGTTCCTCAGGAAAATGGGAATTAGTTTACCACAGGAACCAGCAATCCCCCTCTTAGGCATATACCCAAATGATCTGTAAGATGTAAGGAGTAAGGTTTTTCCTCCCGCTGCTGGTCTTGTCCCGCCACTGCACCAATTAACACACTGAGACTCTGTATTTGATATAATGCTGTTGGCCAGTTACTTGTTTCTTATCTGATAGCTCTGAATTAATTATTAACCCATTTCTATATATTTTTACATGGTCTTACCAGGGAATGGCGGCTGGCGGTTTTGCTTTCTCCAGACTTTTCATCTTGACTCCTCCTTACTACTTCCTCTTTTCTCATTCTCTCCTAGTCCCTCCTATCTTTCTTTTTTTTTTTTTTTTTTTTTTGGCCAACAGTACTCTATTCATTAACCAGTATGAGAAACATATACACATAATGACATCTCCCATCGTCTCCTCTTTTCTGTCTAAATAAAATGAAGGGTTTTAACCTTAATATAGCAAAACATATAACACAACAGTTATCAAGTAAGAATCATAATTAACAATATTTAGTCCATTAACATTTAGCAAGATTAAAAGAGACTATTTTATCATCTATCCTATATTTGTGAGTTTAAAGTCTTATATGTAACTTATCTTTAAGCTTAACTAAGGAAAACTATAACCATAACTATCTGTCTTCAACTCCTTCAAAGACTACAGAAGGATAGTATATAAACTCTATAAATGACAGAGACATTTTGCCTTGTCAGTCACCTAAAGTTCTTTTGTAATTTTCCATCTTTAGCCCAGAGGCCATAGTGTGTCTAGCAGACTCTTTAGAAAAGTAGGAAACTTTAAATTGTCTTCTTGTATTGGCAGTTTGTCAGTCATTTTTTTATGTGTCCTGCAGATTGTCTGACAGACTCTTCTATGAAGCAGGAACTCTGTAACAATTTCCATCTTGCATAAGCATTCATTTTTCTGTGGGTCATGCATGTCCTGTTTATACAGCATATAGTCAAACAGTCCAGACAAAAGCAGTATCTTGTCCAAATGGCTAGTCTTACCATATTGGAAGTAACTTCATAACGACTTTCTTTAATGTCCATCTTTCTGACATAGGTGGTGTTGCCAGAAGCAATTATGTCTCACTGTCAAGAAAAACCCTAAACTGTTTTAAATGCCATATTTTGTAGGTCTTTGAAAGGTTTGAAGTTGCCTATCTATCTGTGTATATTGAAAAACCTAACTAACTTAACTCTAAGCTTTGACTATTGTATGTAATTATCTAAAATTTGTATTAAATTATACATTACACTTCTAAATGAGCTATATAACCATAATACCTAAATAAGAGGAGAAATATATTTATCATAAATTTGACCTTAAACGGTATCAATAAATGAAAATGCATTCCAAAACAGAGTAATCATATCTATATCAATGATCCACATCCATGCAACAAAGACATCTGCTCAATGATGTTCATAGCAACATTATTTATAATAGGAAGAACCTGGAAGCAACCTAGATGTCCCTCAGTTGAAGAATGGATAAAGAAGATGTGACACATCTACACAATGGAATACTACTCTGCAGAAAAAAAAATAATGGAATCTTGATATTCACAGGCAAGTGGATGGCACTTGAAAAAACCTTCCTGAATGAGGTAACCCAGTCACAAAAAGAACTAGCTCATATATGGATTTTAGACCTAGAGCAAAGGATGGATCACCAGCCTATAATTCACACCACCTATAATACATACAAGGTGTATCCTAAGAGATGCATATAAAGTCCCTCAAAGAAGGGGGAAGGGACAAGTCCCTCAGAGCACATGGATGTTGGGGAGGGCAGTGAATGGAGACAGAATTAGGAGAAAGAGAAGGGAGGAGAGGATAGCACATGTGACTAGGAAGATTGAGTCATGGTAGGAATTTTAGACAGACGAGAAGGAGTAAAAGTGAGTGAGAGAGAGACAGACAGAGAGAGAGAGAGAACATAAAAGAGGGAGCCATTATTGGTTTGAAGAGAAAACTGAATCTAAAGAAAGGTCTAGAGACCTACAAGACTGCTGCCAACTAACAATTTGCGTAACCATGGAAAGATACCATTAATGCCCTTCGCAGATAGTGAGATCAACAACTCACTTATCGACCATGGTGGAGCCCTCATCTAGTACCTATTGGAAACAGAAGCAAATACTCATTCCTAAACACTGAGTCAAACTAGAATCCAGATGAAGAGGGAGAGGACAAGACCAGGTTACAAAAACACATAGAGACAGCTGACCTGAACAAGGAGGAGCTAAGGGCCCCCAGACTGATAGCTGGGAAGCTAGCTTGGGACTGAATCAGGCTCCCCTGAATATGGGTCTCAGCCAGAAGGACTCAGCAGTCTAAGGGACCTCAGACAGTGGATTCAGGATGTATTCCTGGTGCACAGACGGACCTTATGGACACATCCTCCATGGAAGGATACTGCCTTAACTTAGAGACAGGAGAGAAGTCCTAGTCTCTACTTCAAATGACTTGACAGATTTACATGACCCCACCAAGATGGCATTGCCTTACATGTGGAATTGGGGTGGGGGGATGGGAGGTGATGGTGGTCAGGGTGCATGTGAGTGGGCAGAGAGGTTAAGAGGGAGGGAGGAGGAGAGGGAGGGGAAACTGGGATCGACATGTAAAATAAAAAATAAATAAAAATAAATGCAAAAGGTAATTAAATGAGTAAAACATGTAATCAGCTGAAATAAATACATCACACGTAGAAAAAAAAAGATGATCAGAAATAAATATAAATTCCAAACATTTGTTTAGCTGACTGACTTATGCCTTGTATACTATAGGCTTTTCTGGGTAAGCACTCTGTGGACCTTCGGATTGGCAATGTGTCTCAAGATATTGATTCTCCTATACTACAAGCTATGAAAAAATTGGAATTTCAGTCTCGCAATTATATCTCAATTCCTATATTTCTGGATAATATATATGATTATAAGGATCATTTGAATTTAAGTTAATTCAGAAAGAATAAACACATGGGCCTAATTAAAGCAATTAACCCTATCAAAACAGGAAAGTTTGTTTGGATGGCAGCACCTTGACTTGGAGGACAAGGATGTGGCATACTAGCACCTGCTTGTAGTATGAGTGGCACATTTAAAGAGTAAAGACAGTTATTCTAGTATGTGAGACATTTCTCTAAAATTTGCCTATTACACTGATGGTACAGTTATAAGAACATTTAAATTAACTAAAATTAACCTGTGAAAGTCGATAATGTAAGCAGTATAAAATATGTAGTGAAATAGCTACCAGATATCAATAGAAAGATGGGCACTCAATATTAGAGTTAAGGAAGAAAAATATGCATGTTAGTAATCAAAATATTCAGTCAAAAGATACCCAACAAAATGAAAAGTAAAACACCTTCTTACTTTGCTTCTGGAAAAGAATAAATGTCTGTAATATATTCTAGAAACTCAGTAAAGCAAGTAACAAGAACATAAGTCTATATGTTCCCTTGTATCATTGTAAAGAAGTCTGTTTCCTTTTGCTCCTTTTTAGTTTGGGTATATTAGCATATTAAAGAATAAATGTGGCATGCAGAGTGTTCACTGGCTTGCTCTCCTGACTCTAATTGTGTCACTATCTTTTCCTTAATATATTTACCTGCCATTTTCTTATTCCACACTCCCTCTCTTGTGTATGAACCATGCAAGTTGGCTGAAACTACTTTACTAAAGCCCCCAAACACTGGTTCCTCCAGGACTCTTTTCGCGATTTTACATATCTATTACATAAATTTAACATAAAAAAGTGGAATTTGCTCAATGAATATATGTTAAATATGTAGCAAGTAAAACAGTGTCATCATCACTTTATTTAATTCAATATATGGCCCTGGGTACTTTAGGGCTTATACTTTTAATGACAGCTTCTATTTCACTAGGTTATAGGTCTTTTTTACAGTGCTTATCTGATCTTAGTTTAACTTTGAGAAGTTACCTGTATTGAGAAAATTTCCATTTCTTATAGATTTTCCAATTTGGTGGGGTACATGTCTTTAAATTATGTCCTGGTGATTCTCTGGATTTCCTCAGTGTCCTTATGGCCCCCTTTTCATTTCTGAGTTTATTAATTTGCATTTTCTTTCTCTGCATTTTAGTAAATTTGCATAAGATTTGTGGATATTAGTGATTTTTCTCAATGAACTAATTGTTTCATTGATTCATCACTGTTTTTTTTTTTTTTGGTGGGGGTGCTGTGGAATTCTTGGTTGTTTTTTCTATTTTGTTGATATAATGCCTAAGTAAGATCATCTCTTACTCTTCATTCACTCCTTTTGGGTGTGTTTTCTTCCTTTTTATTCAATTGTTAAAAGTAGTTTCTTTCCCTCTTATCTCTGTCCTGACCTGTATTTCATCTAGTAGTGAATTGTTCAGTTTGCATGAGTTTGTAAGCATTCTGTTATTTTCATTGTTGCTGCTTTATTCACTGATGGTCAATTAGGATGCAGGTGTTATTGCAATACTCTTATATCTGTTGAGACTTGTTTTATGTCGAATTGTATGGTCAATTTTGGAGAAAGTTCCATAAGGTGAAGAAGGTATATTTTTTTATGTTTGGGTGAAATGTTCTATAGATATCTTTTGGTTTATAACATAAGTTAGCTTCAGCATTTCTCTTTAGTTTTTGTCTGAATTACCTGCCCATTGGTAAGAGTTGAGTATTAAAATCTCCCATTATTAGTGTGTATCACTATGTGGTTTAAGCTGTGTTTGGTAGATATTTAAAAGGCTACACCTGCTTTTTCCTTAGGTCTATATGCTTTGAATACCTTTTTCTATCCTTTTACCCTCAGGTGATATCTATCCTTGATCATACAATATGCTTGTAGATATAGCATAATGATAGAGCCTAGTTTTCATTCTGTTCTCTTAGTCTGTGTCTTTTTACTTGGGCAAGTGTAAACACTGATGTTGAGAGATATCAATGAGCAGTGTTCATTAATTCCTCTTAATGTGTTGTAGTGTGTGTGTGTGTGTGTGTGTGTGTGTGTGTGTGTGTGTGTGTGTGTGTGTGAATGTTTTCCCTCTTTTGAGTTGCTGATCTGGGATTAGCTATGCCTTATATTTTGGGAGGTTGGGTTTTCCTATTTTGATTTGGGGATGTGGGATTTTCCCATTTTGGTTGGAGTTTTCCTTCTAGTGACTTCTAGAGGACCAGATTTTATTCATAGACATTGCTTAAATTCATTTTTATAATGGAATATCCTATTTGCTCCTTGTATGGTAGTTGAAATTTTGCTGGGTATTTTAGTCTGGACATCTTTCTAGGTCCTTTGGACTTTTAGAGACTCCATTGAAAAGTCAGATCATTTTAGCATATAAAGTTATCTGAATATCACACCCATGTACCTAACAGTGTACTATCTAAGATGAAATGACAATGAGTGATCTTAAAGTATTCCTGTTGCGTAGGATTCTGATTGGCCCTGCTGATTCTGTTAAAAGATATACTCTAATTTCTATAAACACTCATCACATTATTTTTTATGCAATTTACAATTAGTGTATTAGTAATGTATGTGTATACAAGTGTATCTGTATGCAGATACATGTACATGAAATGAGTACATGTGTGGAGAGAGGCCAAGAGAGACTGTTGAATCTTCTAGAGCTTGAATTACAGGTGCTTAAGAGTTACCTCATAGAGATACTGGGAAAACAAACTCTGTAAGAGCAGTAAGGACCCTTAATGCTTCCCTATCTCTCCAGCCTGCTCATGCTCTTTTTACACTGGGGAATGAAAAAATTTGCTGTCTGGTGATAATGACAAATTACAAAAATGATGGTGATGAATAAGAAGACTGAGAAAAAATCCACTATGGAAGAGTATCTATAAAGTGTTTCCAAAAATAATCACTCATCTTGGTTTGGTATATTTTGTTTTTAATTTTAATTTATTGTTTTAACTAGGAAGTAATTAAAGTGATAATGATTTCCACAAATCACCTACATTTTTCCTTTGATTATGCATTTCTTTCCTTTTTCTTTTTTTAAAGTCTTGTAATTCATTTGTGTTAATTAAGGATGAGAAATCTCGAATATTAAGCATCTATATTTAGCTTGAGATATTGAAATTGGCTATAGTTATTATACCAATTCACTGAAGAAATTTATACAGTACAAATTTATATCTACAAATAGAGCTTTTCTGAATTGGAGAATAATTATTTGTGATGTTAATAGTATCTTGATTCAGATTATGTTAATGTCTTCCACTAACGTGCTTGTCGAATTTTTGTCTAATTTTCATTATAATGGCTGAAAATAAATCTCTATATTAATATTAAATAAACATTTATATAGTTCACTGTGCAAGTGAATTTATTCTACACACTTTTGTCTATGGATCTCCAAAAATATAATCCATTATCAAAGAAGTAACGAATGGTTAAATGGTTAATTTTTGTTTTTATTATTTTTGCTGGTGCTGAATTGTAACTGAGAATCTAGTATCCATGCTATACGTTTTTTAAGGCCAGCAATGGAGGAAGATTTGGCTCATTATAATAGTAGGATATATTCTTCTTTATTCTAGTAACATACAATGTGAATAAGCTATTCTTAGAGCAATAAAAAGAGTATGTGTGTCAAGTATGTCTGATAATCTTGGATTTTTTTTTATTGTTGTTGTTTGGTTTTTTTTTTTTTTTTTTTTTTTTTTTTGCAGTGGTTCGGATGACTTCTTAACCAATTAGATGTTAGGAGGTAAGCAGGTAAGTGTTGCCAGGCAACAAACGATTTTTATATAAATTTCTGTAGCAAATGTCATTCCAATTTGGTTCTGGTTTCTCTCCAAGGTCCACTTCATCTAAAAAAAAATCTCTCCTTCTCAAATCCTTCCCTTCATCTTTGTTCACATTAGATATCTGCCTATCTTTATAAGTTATAGTAGAACCATGTTCCAGCTTTAACAGCACTTATCATAGTTGGTTATATTATAATAGATTACATAATTAAATATTCTTTACACCACCAAAGCCTGAGTTATGTGGAATTGGGAATGAGGTGACCTATTGATTATCACAACTTTATCAAATGCTAAGCAATACCTTTTTCACATTGGATCTATTCAATATATAGTTAGAGAATGAAATACCAATATACTTAAAAATGAACTTTATACCTACAGATTTCACATAGGCCTAATGCTGCCTCTTGATACTAAAAATTTCTGCTGAAGGCTGGGTCCCACATTATAGGAGCCAAGTATACTTTATTGTTCTTGTTTATTGATGACTAACAGGTTTATCAATGTGTTTGTCTGTTAAATGTCAACATTGATTACTGTTCAAACATTCACCCGTGAAGGGACCCTTTCAATCCATGGGTACCTTTGGACTACAGCAGCATTGTCAAACAGTCAATAAAGTGATGGGCTACAAAACCATGGCCTGCAAAACAAAAAGAAAATGTGAAGTACCTGGTTTAAAAGCATTAAGAAATTTCAGACATGACAGCAGATTATTAAACCAGGTCTGTCCTGCATGAGATGCACACAGATAGAGCCAGCACTTTTAGTCAGCAAAAAGGCTTACATTTTTTCCTTGTTTATTTTTATTTTTTTGTTATTGTTTGATAGATTGGTTGGATGGTTAGGTTTTGATTTTGGTTTTGTTTGTTTCTGGATCTGAGTTTTATATTAATCTTTCCATTCCCCCTGTTTTTTTCCCATGGGTTTCATTCCCTCCCCTTCTCTTCCATTAGGTCACACACCAAAATTCAGACTAGGAAAGTATTATCAAGGGAGGAACCAGAGCAAAGGCATTTGCATGCATGGCAGACTTCCTCAGACAATGCTGAGTATGGGAAAAGGTTAAGACTCCCACCCCCAGGTCAGCTTTCTTGGCAACTCTGGAAGAACACTGTAATACCAATTTCCATTAGGGTGGAACATATGGGCTGTGCTGTGTTCACTTGCCATTACCCCTCTTGTTTACAGATGCTGAAATGCAAACCAAAGCTGATATTCATCAGAGTTGTAATACTATATTTTGAAACCTCAAGAGTAACTCCTACACTCATCACATACTTGGCAAAATTCCTTCCTCTCTTCCCCTTCATTTACTTTTGGGTATCATTTGTCTTAATTTCTGTCTCTCTCATTAGATGGTTAAAACCTTATTTAGCCAGCACTGTGATTACAGCTCTCCTCCACAATCGTATAAATAGCATGGTGTTTTGAAATGATTCTGAATATTATGCATAGGTGTTAAAATAATAAGTGACGCATAAACACATCTCTTGTTTATAAACCCTGAGTTTTAATTCAGTTTTTCTTTTCTAGATTGCATTAAGAGCAATTTGTGTGTGGGTATATATGGGTGGGTGGGTGGGTTGTGGGTATAGCTTTCAAATGTAAGCACTCAGAACCATCTTACCATGTTTTTAAAACAGAGCAGTGACCCTCTCACAGTTTCTAAACCAGGAGTCTTGAGAGAAGTGCTGATCATTTTCATGTGTATGTTGTCACATAAAGCTAATGTTATCTGCCCCTGAAATACATTTGGATAGTTATTGTTTATATTTTAAAACTGGTTAGAAGTCAGATGTCCATCCCTCTTCAGTGTTTTCCTAGCAATGGAGTGACCATTGTTTGGTATAGCCACATTTTCAATACGTACATTAAGAACATAGCATATTTAAAAAATGTGGTTAGATAGTATTGATGGCCCCAATGGCTAATTTTGGTTGTAAATTTGGTTGGATCTGGAACAAGTTAAGATGTATCTTGACTGGTCAGTTGGAGTATATCCTGCTTCAAATGAATGGGGAACATTCTCTTCCAGGGTAGACAGAACCTTCTAATACTAGCCCAGATAGAAATAATCTTGAGGGGAAAGTATTGTGATCTTTGCCTATCTACTTGCATTCCTTGAGGTGCCAGGCCTGTCCCTCATTGTTGCTGTTGCCATCTTTCAGTGAAATTGCAACCCAGTTTCTTTGGCCTTCCAATTTGGAAGGAAAGCCAATGCCTCTCTTGGTGTCCTCCAAGCTTTCAGGCCTAGATTAGCATTACTAAGGCATGCTGTTTCTTGGACTGTCAACTATGTATCCAGCTATTTTTGAACTACCTGGCCCATAACATACATAACCAGTCAAGTTAATCACAAACACACACACACACACACACACACACACACACACACACACACACACACACTTATTCTGTAGTTTCTTTTCCACTAGAGAACCCTGAGGTAGCACAAACCTACTTCTTCCTTAGGTTAAGCTGTTGCAGACAGTGAATGTGGCTGTTTTTTTGCTGGGGTATAGGTGTGTAAGGGATGCCAATAAAGGGATTAAAGAACACATTTCTGGGAAAATGTTCTGTCTCATCCTCATTCTCATCACTTCTATTATAAGAAGCAAAGGACATCATCTAGAAAATTATACTTGAGTGTATTTTCCTGACAAAATGATAGAAAGAAGTGAACACATTTTCCTGTGTCTGAGAAATCAAAATATTTTAAGGAAATGAAGTCATGTTTGTGTTCCAGTGGTTTTGTTGAGTAAACTATTTGTAGTGTGGGCTGAGTGAACACAGCATTCTGAAATCTTGCCCTTGTCAAATATTTTCACCTTTTCCCTTGTGTTCCATTATGTAACCTGAAGTCTTTCTAGTCTTGTCTTACTTACAGTGGTTGGTGTGATTGTCTTATTATGCATAGCACTTTCCTTCAAGAATAAAATTTCTACTAGGCAAAAACTCCTTGAGACTAAATATGTACAGGGTGGGGAAGCAACAGTCTCTTCTAAGGGTACATGAAATACTGCAGTGATGTAAATAATGTTAGGAAGTACACTAGCTCCAGGAAGTCCATGAAAATGAGAAGATTCACTAGAATCCTCCCTTCCCAATACTATACAAATAGTAAAAATTGCTGAGACTCAGTCTCAGACAAACCAAGCTGCATAAAATACTCTCAGAGATATCCAGGCCTCAGATATGAGCCAACTGAAGAACATAGAAAAAGCAGACCAACTGTTGTGCATAAAAGAGAATCAAAGTCACTGACCCACCAGGAAGGGACACGCTCTGACCTATTGAACTCCTTGCAGACTGTGCTGTATTCCCCAGGCTTCCAGTTTTGTTTAGATGCCACACATGCTAGTGTAGGCATTGGTGATATGTCATTTCTATTCCTGTTAGTAAACCAATATCCCTATTCTAGCAAGCAACTCCAGTAAAACTCATTGGTTTACCAAGTTAAACTTTAGTAGTGGCTGTTCCTTGGCCTGTCATCTGTGCCCTATTTGGAGTCATAAATATTAGTCCATGATGCCATAGGAAAAGTATATCACACAAGTACAAGACAATGTCTTTCACCTACTTAACACAGAATCTTTTTTAACATTTACATAGTGTGTGCTGTACTCTGCTCTAGGTGTACAATCATTGAAAGATTAAGCATATGAATAAACATCTACAATACCATCTACCTGTCATTTACTATTGTGGTTAAAGTATAAACTAGGAAATATATCTCAGTATGATCTGTGGTTTTTTTTAATACTGTAGATACTTAAACTGATTCCTTCTGTTTGATAGTTGTAGATTTTGATAGATTTCACCACTTCCCCTGTCCCTTCACTGCCCTTGTCACCCAAGCTTGTCTAAGCTCTGATGTCATTCTACACTGTGTGTGCTTGAAATTCTTTGCAATTTCACATACAAATGAAATCATATATGGCATGTCTAATCATTTCATAAAATACTAAAGATATTACTCAAAATTAAAAACTGTAATTATCATATCATCTATCAATCATCCTAGTCTGTATCCACACTAAAGGGTTGACATTGATGTGTACGAGAGAGATGTGGACGTTCACAGCCAGTTCAGTATTGTTTATAGTAGCCAAGATTTGAAGCAATTTATGTTGTCATCAATGGATAAAAAGTTAAATAAAATGACAAAAAGAATATTAATCAACCCTTTAAATCAAGGAAACTATATGTCTTCAGGAGCAAAAAGGATGGCAGAATGTATTATGGTAATAGAAATTATTCCTACATAGTGGTATCTTTTGTTATGTTTAGCCAGTATGGTAGTAGACACTTAGCAAATGAAAGAGACATTCATAATCTATGGATTAGGCAAACTTGATACAAGGTATAGTCATCAAGAGAGAGAAAAGTATACTTGATAATGAGGATGAGTTGTTTTCTAAAGTAGGAGTCTGTGGATTGGGGGCAATTTCCACTGATATACAAAATTCAGTTTATTCAATTAAAAATATCAAACT
Source organism: Phodopus roborovskii (assembly GCF_943737965.1). Taxonomy (NCBI): domain Eukaryota; kingdom Metazoa; phylum Chordata; class Mammalia; order Rodentia; family Cricetidae; genus Phodopus; species Phodopus roborovskii. The sequence continues at coordinate 29,439,468 of NW_026126410.1, forward strand.
TGTGAAGGACTAGGGTAGATGATACAAATCATCAAATAAGTAAATACTATGACATTTGGAAGTTATTTAGCAAACTACGCATAGACTCTGTCAATAATAATCTTGAAAAATAATATTCTGGTTATGTCTTATGGTCCAATCCTAGATTTCACATTTTCTTTCTGGATACTATTTAAAGGACATTTTCAGAAAACCAGTCTTGATATAATTCCCTCCAGAGTAGAAAAGGGGATTATAAAATAGATTATATTTCCATCTGAACTAAAATTTTGGCTGTTTTCAATATAGACAATTTGAATAAAATAATAACCTTCCTAAGTACGGGTCTTTATCTAAGGGGCAAACTTCAAGTATACATAATACTTGCTTAATTGATTTCAGGTTTTAGCCTTCTGGGATACGGGTGCTCAAAGAAAACTTACATAGTATCATGGTCTTGTATTCTGTGCCTTTTTTAAGGAGCTTCTAAAAATTCTCAGAAGTTTCCAAAAAGACAGTATTGACTTAACTGTAGCTATTAATACTCAGATAGCCTCTACATTAAATTATAACAAGATAAATATAAAATTAAAAATTATTTTAATTTTTGCTAATGAAAATGAAAACAAATTAGAAATAGAACATTTTATTTTCTGCTATTTTTTACCCCACAATATTCTCTTTAATTATTTCCTCAGGCAAATCTTTAATAACAGCCAAATCCAGAAAATTTATCACTGTTTGACGATTTTAAGACAGACCCCTAACCTTTGACAGTAAAGGATAAAAGCAGTTTATGTGAGACTTTAGTTTCCAACTAACAGGAAAATTACACAAACTATTTCTTTCACATTTTTCTGTGACGATTGTATTCAATTCACTTGTGAATCCCTTTACATGCAACATTTTAAAAAGTAAATACAGTAACAAAATTATCAAGCTGTGTTGTGAGATAATTCGATTACACTATGAAGATGTGTCACTCAGATTGGTTTAATAAAAACTGAACAACAGCCAATAGCTAGGCAGAATTTCCAGGCAGAGAGGATTCTGGGAAGAAGAAGGTTGGAGACACCAGGGACTCAGAGCAAGCAGTGTGGGCTTTACAAAGTAAAGGTAACCAAGTCATGTAAAAGAACATAAATTAAAAGATATGGGTTACTTTATGATATGAGAACTAAGTTATTGACAGAGCTTTCATAACTAATAAGACGTCTACATATATTGATTTGGGATAGAGAAAGACTTACAACAAAGCTGTTTATGTAATTCAGGTTTGTTCTAAGAAAGTTAAGAAGTCAAGAAGTGCCCTTCTCTCAGATCCACACAGAATGTGGTAGTTTGTCACCTTGCCACAGCAGAAGACTATGGAGAAAACAAATTCATATTCTTACATTTTTAATTAAATATATTTCCTACAAAATAATTGCACATTTTAAAACACTGATCTTTCAAATTAATTTTTAGAATTTTATACAAGAGTTCTAGTCCTCCTTCACCCCTCCAACTCCTTTTTGTCCCTCTACTCTCATCTTCCTGAGTTCATTTAAAGTTGCGTTTAGTATATGTGTTTGGGCTTGAAAACAATGACTTCTTAATATTTCATTTTTCTGCTTATCTTTAAGTTCCTTTTCATGCTTCCAATGTCTTAGAGCTAAGCAATGTAGATAAGTTCCAGTTCATTGGTACATGACAGCCATTTTTTTTCTGGGAACTTCAAGGTTTAATGAATAGCATAACTTGATTTTGAATAGAAGAAAGTTTACACCATGAATAGACAGAGAAGGTCTACACAAACACCAAGAGCACATTCAGGACTAGCTTGTCAGCTGGGGCCCAAAGGTTTGTTTCATCACTTCAAGAGTAAACACAAAGTTATGCCTTCTCTACTGATTGTGATAGAGCATAGTAAATCTCTTACATTTATCTTGCCCCTCATTCACACCAGTTTCTATTTAAAGATAAGCAGAGCACATAAAAACCTGTAAAGAGTCATCCCTACTCCTGCCCTGAATATTACAATGAAAACACAAGTTTCAATTTTCCCAAATTCTACTATCCTGAAAAGCAGATGTAGAAAGGAAATTAAAAAAAAAAAAAAGAAAGAAAGAAAGAAAGAAAGAGGCGGGGAGGAAGGGTCAAACCATCTCAGACAGATGATATTTTTTGGGAAAATATTTCTAGAGAATTTAGTAGTGTGGACACTGATGGTTCTTGCTTGTAACCTGATAACAAAGAGAAACTGAAAGTAGAGATTGGTTTATCTTTCAAAACAATTAAACAACCTGAGGAAGACTGAAGAAGTAGCTTTGATGTCATGTATTAAAAAAATAGGATTACTGTTTATAACAAACTAGGGATTTTTTTTTCGATATTTGGATCGGAAATTTTGTTTTATTTAGTTGCTTTTCACATAATCGAGTCATTCAAATTTGTAATCAGGTGTCAGCCTTCAAACATTATTATGACTATATTTACTATTAAAATTTAATTGATTAGTGCCATAACAATGAGGATGCTTTTGATATTGTAGTTCTTTATAATTATGGTAAAGTCCTTTCTGTACAATTTATATTTGATTTTAAACCAGTATTTAGAACTATATGTGTTAAATTCCATTGAGTTCTGTTGGCTCATGACTTCTCACATAGACACTCATGTTGATAAGGTACTCATGAACTCTTCATTTCCTTCAGAGAGAGCTGGCTGCAATCATTTATGTTCAGTCATATTTCACATATTTGTAACCAACTCCATTACAATTCAGTAGGAAAACTCAAAGCAAATAGAGCAGCTTATCGAATTTCAGGTGATGCCATTTGTAGCATAAAATAAAGAACTGGAGAATAGTATTTTTAATAAAACAAATTACATTATCAAAGGTTTTACTTTTTAGCCAGTAGATTCATTAATCTTTAATTTTTATTACTACGGTGCTCAACAGTCCATAGACTATGGGTTCAGACACAAAGAATAAATGGCGTACAAGTTTTACTGGAAAGTATTAGTAAAATGTGGTGAGTTCTTACACATACTCTGCTTTCCTCCCTTTCTCCATCTCTCCTTTCCTGTTCTATCTCTAATTAGAACTTACAAATTCATCAACTTTATGGTTATCATTTATTAAATATTACATCAAGTCATAAAGTAGTATCCTTAGGAGGACATTCTAAATTTGAAAGATAATACAATAACTTGTGTTCTAAGAATTGTATAATATATACTATCAAGATGCAACATATAACAAGTTCTGTCACTGTTATGTCCAATTCAAGTCTGTCACTGCCCTCTTTGCCAGTATCAATGAGCTCAGTGGTTGAATATTGTTTTTTTTAACTCAGAGTAATAACTATGCTCTAAGACTCCCCAGGAATAACTTGTGACTCAGTGTCTCCTTTCCAGCCATGGATATTATAGACATGACCACTTGGGTCTCATTTTCCAAGGATCTGTCCCCCTTCCCTCTTCATTTGATTTCTCTTTCCAAAGGTAAATATGGAGTCATCTTTCATATGAAGGAGTTCAACCCCTTTCAATATGTTGACAAGGCCAAACTAAAATTTCTGATTCTTACATGAGTCAAAGTAATTTTATCAACTCACAGCTTCATGTAAGAGGAGACAAAGGTTTTGTCAGGAAATTTACTTGGTCATATGCCATTGCAGCATGCAATATAAGTATTCAAAACAGATTTCACTTTGCATGTAAGTCTTTGATTATGTTCTGAATTAGACATATTCCAAAGTTGTCTTGATGTTCTTCACAGGATATAGCCATTTACTTTGATACAAAAGAAAAATAAATACACAAAGCCAGTAAGTGAATCTTTGCATGCAGAGACACCAACCATGAAATCTATTTAAACCTATATAATTGACCTGTATAATATGTGATTTTGAAGTTTCTCTTGAAAGACAATTTAATGTGTCAATGGTAACATTATATGGAGTAAACAAAGGAACCCAGGTGACATAACTACATCCATTCCTAGGGAATATGTAATATTTATTTTTTTGTGCATGATGAAGGCAAGGGACTTTGGAAAATGTGGACAGATATTATTGATACTCTTGTCACAATCCCATTGCTGAACTCTACCGCAGTCTTTGCATTTACTCCCAGTTTAGTACCCTCTCCTGTAATATTTAAGGAAAGTTAGTTCTTTCCTACTGTACACATTATTTAATGAGTGAAAATGTTTAGTTTTTTTTTTTCCTGTGAGCTAAAGGGTAGCAATTAGTAATATAATATCTGTAATACACTAAAACTTACTTGAAATTTAAGGGTGTACCTTGCCTTCCCCCATCATCTCTTTCCTTTTTTGTTGTTTTGAGAGTGTAAAGGGTCTGCTGGTTGATAAATTATCAAACCTGTTCTCTGTGGGCTTTTGGCATCTTAAGACAGCAGTAGCCTGGGAAGAGGAATGTGTGCCCTATACAGGTACTGTTGCTAACACATTAGCTTAGTGATTGCAAAGGTATTTAACAGCTGACTAATGTCTTTTTTGCTTTTTGATCATACTTGCCTGAGAGGATCTTCATAATTTTTCCTCTATCTTATGTTTTTATAGTTTATATGTATAAAATTTATTTATAGGTGACATTTGCAAAAGGAGTCTACATGTAGCCTGGGAAATGTTAAGGTGTTAACTATTTGTGGAGCTATACTGACATCTTTGGTTAGGTTCTGTTTGATCAAAATTTAATGTAGAGATAAATAGGAAGATGGAAAGTTGAAGAATTGGGCTGTAGAGAGAACTGTGCAGATGTGTTGGTATCAGACAGTATGCTGTTTTGGACATGAACATATTTATGAGAAAAAAAGTTTACAAGGGCACAAAGACGGCTATGTCAACTCCACAGTCTGTATATTTTAATGACATTAATCATACATGTAAACTGTTAATAAAACATTGAGATGCAAAGCTTGTAGCTTGTAGGATTAAACAGACAAACTGCCCAGGCATTCCCAGATGAGGAGTAAGGTGTGTTCTCCTTATGACAGTAAACAATGAATAAAGGTATTTGGAGAATCAAGAAAGTTCACTTGCCCCCAAAATAAATATTTAAAACCGCACCTCCCCACCCTCCAATATCCTCTGTTAATATACCTGATCTGATTGCCATTTGCTTGGTGCTCTGCTAACACTTGTGTTTGGAGGGTCTGGAGTACGGTGGTGCAGGCATAGCCATGCAAGAGAAAAGCAAAGAAGTGTGTTCTTTGTTTTTTTTTTTTTTTTTTTTTTTTCCCCTTTAATTGCAAAAAGCAATTGCAGAATCCGCGTTTCTGGTATTGTGTTACGGACACAGGCGGATAAGATGGGGCTGATTACCTTAGGCTGGAAACAGAGAGTCTTTCTGCCCTGCGGGGGAGGGGACGCCTTTCATGCACAGCCCTCCTCTCGGATGCGCCCTCCCTCGCATTCACTTGCAAATCGCTGTGTGCTGGCAGGAGCCGGCACTTCCAGTCTCTAACCTTCCCATGGCGAGTGCTGCAGCTCCATCAGCAGAACCTTTCTCTCCGTGTGAGCAAGGGCTTTCCCACCCCCCTCTTTTTTCTCTCCCCCCACCCCTTTTCCTTAATCTGAATCACTGAATGAAAGCCAATCAGAGAGAGAGTTCGCCCCGTTTTCTTCGGTTCCCTGCCGTCCAGAGTTAAAAGTGACGCTGAGAGAAAGCTTGAGTTAGACCGAAGTAGAATCAGCTATAGGAAAAAAACAGCAGAAAACAAACAAAAAGGGGACAGGGTGACAATCTCTTCAGGGTTATTTTGGCTGGAACCAACTTCCGTTTTCCAGAAGCTGATGAAACCAGGTAGGAAGAATTCACCTCTTGTCTTTTAACTCCTTTAAGGTCTTGTCTTTTCTTCTCTTGCTGGGAGTAGATATGTTTTGCTTTCCCCACCCCCTTAACGTATATGAGCAATTATTCCAAAACCATTACCTTTTAATAAGTAAATGAGCATGCAACTCTTTTTTCTTTCTTCCTTTTTTTTTTTTTTTTTTTTTTTTTTTTTTTTAGTTTCCTGGAACAGCTGCTTTGAACGTAGACAATGCGAAGCTGGATGAATAATATATTATATATTATGTTCAACAGTGTGGGTCTTGGTATTGGAGTTTTCGAATTCATTCATTCTGGGCAATTGCTGAAAATATTTACGGAGTGTAATTGGTCATGCTCATTCCTGTTTACCTCTGTTTAAAATACCAGTTTAGCAGGTAGCACTCTTTGCAGTGAACTCCAACATTAGTAACATTACTTTGCATTCCATATGAACGGATTCACTCCTCACTTATTCATAGTCATAGTTCATTGTACCTTCCGTGGAAAGGGAAATGACAGGCAGAGGACAGATGCTTGAAGCTGTTAGTGGTCACTAAGCATCTACATAAAGACAGCAGATTGACATTCATCAGAAACAGGATGGGTACCATTCCTATGTTCACATTTTATATGAGTCGGAAATATGAAGGGGTACAATAAAAAGGGGGGATTCAATAATGCAGTCAGCAGTTGCTGTTGCTGCAATAAAATCCATATTTTATTTGGTGTTAAATTAGTGCAGCATGTTGCAAGTCTCAGTGAACATCCCCCAAAAGTAACTATTATAGCACAGTAAGCATGGGCCAAAGCAGTGTGCAATTGTTTTCATGCCACCACGATAAAAAACAACTATCTCTTTACCATTAAAAGGGGAGAGTCTATAGGTACAGGCAAACATCATTTGAAAACTGACCTATCATACCTTGCTTTCAAAAAGCAGATCTATTTCCTACAATTGTGGTCCTTCATTCCAGTAAAAGCTTCTATTAACCAGAGCTGTGCATGGATTACTTCTGAGCTCTTTGGAGATGCATTATATTTTTTTCATCTCATTTTTTTTTCCTCTTGAAAGATCTATTTTTAAAATAATCTGTCCCTGTGATGCTGGCAACTGTTATACTTCCCTGCATATGTTAGGAGACTTTCCCCCTTCACACCATCCCCCTCTCTGTCTTTCTCCAAAACGTAGTTACAAGAGCCTCACTGTGGTGAATAACACTTGGCAAGAGTGTGCTCATTTTTTAGGTCTGGTATGGTGAGGATTTTTAATTAGTGGAACTTTCATGAAAACATTATGTCATTGACAGAGCTGCATGTTCATTTTTAGTTACAGTGGGGAAGGAAAAGGAAGAGTCTGTGTCCTAGAGAAATTGGGTAAATGATAAGTTGCATGGGCAATCTGCACCCCTGGGTGGTAAATGGGCCACATATGTATTCAGTGTGCAGAGCGAGAGGAAATGCTGGCTTATTTGGGCAGAGAGTGGTGAATGGATTGAAAAGTGAACAAATGTAAACAGCTTATGTATGTGGCCAAAGGGCACATCAATTGCAAAACCATCCCAAGGGTAAGAAGACAGAGGATTGCTTCTTTTTGCTTTTACTTTTTTTTTTTTTTCTATGTTTATAATGCCTGACTTACTGTCTTCTTGCCTTAAAGCAGACACCTCTTTGCTTTCAAATACTGGCTGTTAACAAATTGACTTCAGTTGCAAACGCATATGCTTTCTCTATCCCTGAAGAGTGGAGTGACATGCATTTTGATGGGGGTTGGGGGCAGGGAACTGGGAAAAACTAATGGCAACTGTATGACCCCATCTACCTATACATATGTGAAATTAATGGTTAAATAACCAGGTTCCTGGTAAATGCTCCAGGTGAGGCCCCTTGATCTTTGTGAAAACCACTATTCATTAAGAAGCCCAGCTCTTTGCCGACTTGGAAGGCAATGCCTCACTGACACATTTATTTTACCCTGCACTGGGGTATCATTGCTGGAAGAAAAAAAGAAAAGAAAAACAAACAAACAAAAAACAAACAAGATTTTTTTTTCTAGAAAGATATACAGTTATAATACACTATTAAGGAATTTCATGCAATATGAAAACGGCATGTCCATATATCTGTATATGTCTATGTATCTAGAGTTCCCTGTTAGAATGGTAATATGTGAAACTGTAAAGGTTAATATTAAAAAATGTGAATTCTGACCAGACTACAAGGGGAAGTTTTTGACTTTTGCTTGGTTTCCCATATAAACAGATAGCGAAGGCAAAGTGTATAGATCTGGCAGATTTCTTGTCATCTCGCTGATTCCTGTGCCTCTTAACCTACTTTGCAGTAAGAGATACAGCACCTCATTCTCCGGGTTATGGGTATGTTATTTTTATATCACATGCGACCACTAGGCGGCAGCACAGATACAGCTTTGGACAGATGAAGCTGATTCAGCAGCTATTGAAGCAAACAGTTGTTACATGTTCTCCAGAGCCTTGCTAAGGCACAGGAAGCAATTAATACAGACCAAGGCTATAAACCCAACTACCTTAGCCCAGACCTTAGGTATTTATAGGTAATTTAATTCAGTTATTTAATTTTTGAAGCTGAGTCATAGTTTTGATCACTGTTTTCAGTTAATCTGAAATATTGTGAAGAATATTGTTTCTCAAATAAGAGGCAACTTGCTATGTATTTGATTATAGTGAAGGAGACTCAAGTAAAAAAACAAGTCTCAAGAAAGATCACCTGTTATCTCTTCTCACCAGTGATGAAGCTGATTAAACATTGCTTCACCTACCATCTTATGTAACTATTGTGTGAATCTGAGTACAAAGAAAATTATTAAATTCAAATTTGAAAAAAGAAAGTTGGCATAGGAAATTCTATATTGATTTACATGACAGTCAAGGCAGTGAGTTTATCTAGAAAATAGCCTGGAATCTATAGAACAAAACTAGGTTTCTTTGTGTGTCTTTGAAGCAGTTGGGTTTCATTCACAGAACAGACTTCTAACATTCTATTGCTTTTACATTAATAAATTTAGTTTTTTGTTGTTGTGTTTTGTTTTGTTTTCCAGTCGACAAGCAATGCTTGTTTCTTCAATGGGTCACCTTGGTAGTCAGTTCTGACTCAGTGATAAATTTACTCCCTACTTGACATTTTGCTCTGAGCCCTTGAGCCTTTCCAAATCAGTTCTTGTCTTTCCTCCCTAGGTGGCTGCCTAAAGCAGAAGGCCATGCTGCTTTTGCCAAGCCCTTTTGAGTCCAACTAATCCTTACCCTTACACAAGGCAGGAAAATCAGGTGTATCACTTTAAAGTGGTAGATTTCTGTGGAAGTGTAAGAGTGTGATTTTAGCATCAGTCTATTCAAAATAATCTGGCCGGTCTAGAACATAGCTTTTTAATAAAACTTTTGCTTACTTGTTGATTAGCAATGCTGCTCCTCAGAGAATTATGAATTTTTGAGGAGTTTTTTTTAAAGGAAATTATTTATTTTCACTGATTCCTTTGTAGTTTTGTTCCTTTTCTTTGTTGCTGAATGTGTGATGTCCTAGCTCTCTTTACTAAGGACTTTTGTTGTTGTTGTTGTTGTTGTTAAGCTTTAACTATTCTGGAAGTAGATATTAAAAAGACAAAACTGAGCATTGGATATGAGTGAGTAAAATCAAATCATAGCCTACATCATTTCAGAGGCAACATTCCTTAGAAATAGTGCTTGCTTGTGGGAGGCTGAGAAGCCTTCCTGTAGCAATCTCGTGCAGCTAAGAGATTCGTATTCTTAAGGAGTTTGTCAGTAACACTACAAAGCACTTTACTACATCATGTGATTTCAGTGCTCAGACTTTATTTATTTATTTTTTTAGACATCAGCCTCTATATGCGTAGCTTTATAAATTAATGTTAAGTGACATTTCAGGCTTCAGGACAGGATGCAGCAGTGGGCTGGAAGATGTAATACAACATTGTCTATCATCAGGGATTCAAGCATTAAATGACATGTCTGAACACTTCAGAGCATTGCTGAGCCTTATAAATGTAGCCGAGCATTTTCTCCCCTTTCTGTTCCTTCCCTCTCTCCCTTCACACCTTCTGTTCTCCCTTCCATTCTCTCCCCTCTCATTCCTGACAATGACGAATGTCCCTTTTCATTTAAAATTTTAAACACTAGTGTTTCTATTGCTCTTGTGAGGTTTAGGGCCAGTATTGCCACATCTACTGCACATGGGTTGGATTCCCTGCCTCATCACGTACATTGTAATATGCATGACAGTGTGGCTCATACATGTCCTATACACTGAAAGCAATCCTCTTGACTTGAAGGCTTCTAAAGAGTTGAAACTAGCACCAGCACAGTTTCCTGAGAATTGAGCTTTCATTACAAGAAGCACCACTGCAAATAATCAGAATGGAGACTGCACAGTCATGAATTATGATTCTCAGCCCATCAGTTATTGATTATGAGGCAGTGTTGATTTAGTGTTAGAAGAGAATACTGAAGTGGCTTGACAGAGCTCTGATTTTAAGAATAAATCAAACATAAATTGCATGTTTCCAGAAAGCAGTCTTCCATTAAATGTGTGTTGATTCTTCTCTGCTGAGAGAAACAAATACACCAGTTTCTAACCTAAGGAAGGAAGCCAATGGGTGGGGATGAATTTTCATACCCATATTGTTAGATGAAGAACTACTTACCATTGCTCTTCAGGGCCCCGGGTGGATTTGTGCATAAGAAAGTAGAGCAACAACCGGGTTAAGCAGTATGTGTGACAAACTGAAATAATGAACCAGTAAATATTTTAACTTGAGCTATTCTGGTAACTCTCTAAAGTGTTAACCCAGTAGGTATAAATACAGGAAGTTTGATAGAGCTGCTGAAAAGGAGCAAAGGCAGTCAGCATATCTACTTAGGTCATTCATCGTTCTTAGTATATTTTTGTGTGAAACCTTAATCAAAGCTCTGTAAAAACATTACTACATTTCATTATTCAATTAATTCAGTATTTAGTCTTCTAAAAGTAAAGGAGATATTCCCATCAGAACTTCGGGGAAAACATGACTATTTCGTTTGAGACAGGGAGCCAGTGTTGACTAGCAATTCTATAGACAGCTGATAACAACCTTCCTGTCTCCACCACACTGTTTTTGTTATACATTTATGTAGTTTCTCAGTACTTGTGCACCCTTGTGTGCACATGAAAGTGTATGTGCCATGCATGGCATGAACATATGTGGAGGTCAGGGGACAGATTGAAAGAGTCAGTTCTCCTTGCAACTCATGCATCCTGGGAGGCTGTACAAAGTCCATCTTTCCAGAAAGTCCCTTTCCTCACTCGGTAAATTCCTGTACCACAATTCCAAAGATTTATTTCTTTAAGAAAATAATTTCTTTTTACTAATCGTTTTAGAATTTTGCAATGTAAATGTATTGAAAAAAACAGAAATAGGATTTAATCACTTTCTCCCCTCCCTTTTCTTCCTCCATCCCTTCTCTGTTCCCTCTCGGGAACCCCTCCTTTGTCCCCTTTTCTCAACTTCATGGCATATTTTTTTCTGTGATTATTAATCTTGTATATACATATGTACGTCTGTTTGTATGAACATGTACAGATATTTGCAAATATGTCCTGCTGAGTCCATTCCCGTTGCTTGTATGAATATGGTTTCTGATCTGTCTTCTCTGCATTGGACAAGCAGTTCTTCCAGTAGTGATTACTTGTGGTTCTTTGTCTATTGGTGGGACTGTTTAACATTCCCTCATTCCACACTATCATGTCCATTGAAATTGTCATTGTTCTGGTCTTATTTATGTAGTCCTTTCTGTTTCCCAGCTAACTTCCTTGTATTCTGGCTCTTTCAATTTTTCCAACCCCTCTTGTCAGCATTCCTGGAGCCATATGCAGCCAGAGGCTGCTATATAGGTGTATCCTTTGGGACCAGGTTCCCATAATCTGTTGATCTATGTATTGTATTCTGCCAAGTTTATTGTTTATTTATTTATGGACCATGTTTGTTGTAAGGGATATTTTTTTTTTGGGGGGGGGATAATGGGTGAGGGTGACACTTTCCCAAGAAAGATGACTCAAAAAGAGATACAATGCATGTTGAATATATTCAACCCTCATCAAAATTTTCCCCACATTCACCTCTTTCCCATCCTCTCTCACCCAATTTCTTATCTATTTATTCAACTCATAAGTTCCAATTGATGATGCCCAAATACTCATAGTTTTGGAACCATATGCTCTTGAATGGCTGACCTACCAGCAAGGGAATGGGGTGGGGGAGTGAGGTGTTCACCCTTACAGAAAATTAGAAAATTGACCTTTTCTTTTTTCTTTTTTTTCTTTTTTTCCCAAGCAGCTATCATTTACAAATAGGTCTTCAGCTTTGGTGGAATAGGGTGACCAACTAGCTTCTATGATTTTATACAGAGAACTTGTGAAGATTTTGTTCATGCTGCCCAATCCTTGTAAATTCATATGTGCTGTGTCCAGAAGATATTATTTTATGCGATGGAATGTTTATTTCTTTACCGTAGCTTTTTTTTTTTTTCTTATGATTTAAGGGAAAACTTGTACATTGAACCTTAAGTTCTAGCTCACTCTCCTATTTCTCTTTGTTTCTTTCTTTATTCTTTCCTTCCTTCCTTCTTTCCTTCCTTCCTTCCTTTCTGCTCACCTGTCTGCCTCCCTTCCCCTCCTGCTCCCTCCCCTCCTTTCCCCTCCCTTTCCTCCTACCTCCCCTTCCTTTCTTTGATTGTTGTTGAACGTTTGATGTGGGGAAGGTCTCAGTATGTAGCTGTCCATTTTCTGGAAATGACTATGTATTATAACTTTGTCTTTGACTTGTGTCTGTATATCCTCTGAACGCCTGTCTCACTGAAGGTTGACTTTATTGTACACTCTGCATATTTATTTTTCCTTTTACTTTTAACCTTTTTATGAGGAATGTTGAGTTTTTCTAAAAGGCTTACACTAAATACATGATTTTCACCTTTACTGACCTCAATTTTTTTTGGTGCATAGTCAGGAAAAAGAAAGAAAACCCCGAAACTCAGAAGAAATGTTTCTCTTTTAGCCACTGTGCTCTGTAAAACATGGTTTGACTGTTAACTATAAATAAATAGTTCTATATAATACTTAATCATTTGTAAAGCTTAACCAACTTGGGAATAGCACAAAAATTTGGGAACAGACATAACACACACACATACACATACACACACACACACACACACACACACACACACATATATATATATATATCTTAAATACACTTAAATATCTTAAATATAGAGAGCACATACATATACATATATACCCCAAAGACATGAAATGGTACTCAGAAATGCTAGGAAGTACATGTATGTATATGAATATATATATATACATACATATATATATACATATATATACATGTGTGTGATTAATGATTTGTGCAACATGTATGTATAGATTATTTGATATATATGAATTATGACTTTAAATATATTTTACTTTTTTCTTAGAGTTATCCACTATCATGGGGTGGGATTCTGAAATCCAGCCCACAGGAGGTATGGAGTTTTATGAATGGGAGCTATAATGAGTTAAAACAGACAAGACTTAACTAATTTTAGAAATAGAGGTTAGATATAGCTTGCTTCTAGTAGGCCAAGGAAGATAAAGCTATGAATGAGAAAAGCCTCCCACATTAAATAAAGTAATTACAACTTTACATATAAATCACTGTCCCATGGTAAACTTTTATGAATGTTTTCTATTTATAATAGGGCCAAGTGGCATAATATTATGGTATCAATTTAAATACTTTTTGATTTTTGAGCTCTCGTGTAGTGTACGTGTTTTAAGTTGTTTTGATTTTTGTTTTTTTAAATTTTTTCCTTCTAACTTTAAGTGCTTTCTTAGAGTATGTATAATTATTGTTCAGTTTTTCCTTGCATCCTTGAGCTGCATTTCATGCCTTTGGAGGAAGGATGATGAACCAGCACTATTGTATCATAGCTGAGGTACAGACTCTTTAAAAGAATGTGAAATATTAATAATTATAAGGTCTAAAGTAGCAATTATCAGTAGTATTCTTTGAAATTTCCCATTTTTTTCTGGGCTACTTGCAAAATTACCCTGAAATAAAGCAGCAGTAACTGAGCCCTTTAAGTGGTCAGTGCCTCCCACCCCTAAGAAATACCACTCTATGTATCTTGTCCTGGTGAGAATATGACTTATGGTCCTTCTGTCTCAGCCTTCACTAAGGCTGAGATTACATGCATGTATCACCATATCCAACCAGTCTCTGACCTTGAATGTCAATTACATACATATTAAAAAAACCCCACTTAACTATTAATTTCATTACTCATTTATTATCAAGCTCAAGTATTCTTTAGCATCCTAATAAATGTCAGTTCTATTTGAATAGTAGGATAAATATCAGGAAGTGAGTGGACAGGGTTTGGTGCTGATGGAGGGCATATGCTATATTGACATGTAGTTGCAAGTTTTTTCTGTCTCACTCAGTCCCCTCTGGACTGGTTTCTCTCCCACCCTCCAGTCCCCATAGCCATTTATTAAATAACCACTCTAAACTTAATGTTAATTATAAACTGTTTGGATTATGGCTCAGGCTTCTCATTGGCTTTCTCTTAATTATTTACCCTTTTCTATTAATCTGTTTATCTCCATGTGGTTTTGGCTTACCAGTAATGCCCGGATCTCTTGTTTCCTTGACATCTACATGGTGTCTCCTTGACACCTTTCTCTATCCCTGTTTCAATTTCCAGCCTGGCTAAATCCTGCCTGTCCATTGGCCGAAACAGCTTTATCCATCAACCAATAAGAGAAACATGTATTCACAACATACAGAAGGACATCCCCTTTCATTGACATACACTACAGAGGGGTGTGTGTAAGATGAGTTATCACATGGTTTATTATCCTAATCTATTATGATAACTGGTAAATCATAGGTACTTTTAAACTGCATAAGATGTGACTATAACTTTACCACTATTAATCCCTGTTATTTGCTTGAACACTGCATTGTGTTTTAAGAAAATATCAGGGTGAATTATCTGTTTGGTTCGAGGAGCTGCATCCTGTTTAGCCTCAGTTTGTTCTGATGGTCTCCAGGGTGGACTGTGAATTTGTGTTCCTGCAGTAGCAAAGCATCAGTGGATGATCTATACTACACTTAGATTTGCAGCAGCTAATTTCCACCTTGCAGATGCAGGGCACTCGTGGAATAAAATGGAAGTACAATGCTGAGACTAATGGCCCAAAGCAGAGAAGTGTACATAAAATGGATGTACATGAGGACCAACTATACTCCAAAGCGCCATCACTAAAAATTGTTAATAGGAGTTCACATACCCTCAAATACTCAAAAGCTGCACACATCGTCACTTTAGAAAAGGTCTCCCTTGCAGAGACTATAGAGAGTGTTCTTAATAAGGTGACTAAACAGTGAAAAAGCTGCCGATCAGAAACACTGAGATTCTCTTTGTTACAAAATGTAATGACCTTAACCTAAGTATTCTTGCACTGGCCTTTTATGGAAAAAGCATGGAGCATGGCACCAGTCTGTCTGAATTAAAATTGTAACCATACCACTTATCATACATTTAATATTTAATATCATTGGAAGCTTTGTTCATAACTTAAATGAGGTTAATAGGTATACATTTGTAACATGACAATTTTTGTGATTAATACAAGCAATTACCATAAGCCTAAAAATGTCCGAACATTACCTAACACATTATCCATGTTCTAGTATTGACTTTCATCATTATTATTAAATAATGTTCTTGGTACATTTATTTAATGTAAGTTCATGTAACCAATGTTTTCTTCATTAGTACTTAGTGTATTTTATTTTTTACCTTAGCAGATCATGTATTTTAATTTTTAAATTTAAAATAAAAAAATATTTTAAGTTATATTATGAAATATTAATTTTGTAATTAAGTTAAATTGAGACTGCCTTGCTATTTTGATATTTATAATGGCATTTTAACAATAACAGCATTCTTCATTCTAACTGATTTCTGTAAAATGCAAGCTTAAAACACAAAAATTCCAAGGATATAGTTCATTTGCCTATTTTAATTGGAATAGGCTCATTGAAGCTATTACTATAACTGGAGAGAGGTCTTTACTTAAAGTTAGTAACTTATTTCCCAATGATTGGGAAATGTCAGCACGGAAAGAGTTGAATGAAATCTGACAACTTAAATTGCATTCTCTGATGGCCCTTGCAAGGACTAGGGGAATAATGGATATGGATGTTGAAAAGGATGTGAAGAGCCGGAAACGGAAAGAGGAGGGAGGAAGCATCAGAAAGAAGGTCAAGAACAAATGTTAGGTCCATAAGCCACATAAACTCAATCAGGTGAAACATTAGCCATTTCCCTTCTGCAATAATGACGCTTTTCCGGATACTTCTTTTGGAGGGTGAGTAACAAGAACTAGAAAGAGTGATGAGTAGAGGCAGTGACTTAAAGGAATAATTCCACTGAAATTTTGATACCTATAAATCTCAAGAATAATATTGCAGTATCACAAGCTCAATGGTTTCCCAGACTACACTTACGAAATTACCTAGTGAAGAAATACAGCCTGTTATAAAATGTGAAAACTTTAACAGGTTTTATTTGGATAATCTATTTTTTTTTTCATTCATGTTCAAGGTGACACAAAGATCAGCCCAACAAACCATTGTTTCCAGTTTTTTTTTTTTTTTATTTCTGTTTTAAAGCATAACTTAAAATGCACCAATGGATTTACTTTTGAAAGTTGATTTTCAAAATCAGTTTTCGGTTTTAAATTTGAATTAAATCTTACGGAAAGTTTTTATATTTATTTTATAAATTCACACTTGGATTTACTGTAGTGCCTCATACCTGTAACCTCAGAGTAACTGAATCAAGATTATATCAACTCCAGACATGACGAGACAATAAACTTTGACCAGCTTAGACTACCTAGTAAGACAATAGCTCAAAGACCAAACCAAACCAAATCAAACAAGCAAAACAAATTAACTGGCAAACAACAATTTCTACAGAAGTAATAGAATTAAAAGTTAGTTTTCCCTTTGACAGTTTGTAAAAATAGGTAAAGGAACAACAAACATCTCCAACTTATATGAGAGACACAATTTAGAGAGCACAGTAAAGTCAGTTTTTGGTTTTTGTCATGGTTCTATATTTACAGGTAGCATCAAATCCAGTACAATTTACTTAATCAAGGGCAGTCTGTTTTATCCTCGTTAATTCTATGTCTATTAAGCAGCATTTCCACCTACAACTTTACTTTCATGTTTGGGTAACTGATCCTGCTTTAGAGCCAACTGATTAATAAGGCTAATTCAAAATACTATATACATTTTAATGCTTGTGCACTTGATTACCTAAGTCTACTTGATTAATAGGCCTCTCAAGGCTAGAGAATTAGACATGCTCTCTCATTTATTATAGAATTCTTTAATCATACTAACGACAAAGTTCATTAGCATATATTGTCCTTTAATTTAATTGAAGAAAATAAGAAGAAAAAGGAGAAATATTAGTGCAGAAATTAATTTTAAACCTTTAAGAAAACAAATACAATTTAACTGTTAGTCATACAGACAACTTAAAGAATTCTTTGTAAAATCTTTCAAACTTTATACAGGATTTCAAGTATTTGATGGGTTGTTTTTAATGTTTTCAGTTTAAAAACACATGAATTAGATATGAAAATGGTGACAGGATTGAGATGAGTTCACGTTTGAAGTATTGACCCATTTACAGGTAAATTGCAGCTAATATTTTTGGTCAATTTCCATTCATATCCTGAGTGACACATAGTGGTGTTTGGGGCCACCTAGTGGCCATAATGCACTAATTAGAGAACTTTCCTTGGTTTAAGGTAATTTTCCCAGTTAACAGCCTTTTTCAAAGTTCTGAAATTGGTCTGGATTCATGCTAATGACTGTAAATAAGGATTAGGTATTATCTATGTTTATAACATTTTTGGTGGAGCCAATTTTTAAAATTAAAAATTAAATGATAGCTTAATTTTGCAGCTATAACTAAGCTAAAAAAGATTCCTTAAATATTAAAAAAAAAAAAAAGTTAAAAGCAAACATCCATCTAGTCTGTAGAACATCAGACCAGAAAAATTGCTTATTGTGGGGATCAAAGGTGGTTTTCATTAAGCACACTGTCCTTTCATACAGGCCAGTCTGTGTAGTTCATCTTTTCATCAAACCTGTAACAAGTTGTGTTTAATTAGAGTAATGCACATGTACACTATTAGCTTTCCCGCAGTTTTGTTTTCTTTGGATATTACTCTAGGTAGTTCTCTTCTAATTTTGATATGAGAGTACTTTCTAAAAATAGTATAGCTCCAGCCTAGGAACTGTATATCTGTGCTAACTAAGAATTAAATTTGGAAGATTGATTGTTTCTAAGAGCTTCTCTCTCTCTCTCTCTCTTTTACTTTGTTATCTTAAGAAGATACGGAATATCATCAAATTCTATTTTTGTTCACATCTTATAGCAAGAGATGAGAATCAAATCCTTATTTTTCCATGTATTCATGGCTGTACCTACAACTAGAATTTTATGACCCTGTCTATACATTCATCTGATGTTCTAATTATTAGTTATCTTTACTGTCATAGAACTTACATTTCATAACAGGACACTGAATAACTTAGACAAACTTACAGGATACAAGAAAGGGAACCACCGGGAGTGGCCCCTCTACAGCATTAGGAATATGTATCTTCATTAAGAGAACAGAGCTCAATAGGAACCAAAGAGTCCATCTCCAAGTCTCAGGAAAGCTTATGAACATCATCCCACTGGAATGTGTTAAAACCATCATTTTTCATTGCTGTCAGAAAGTCATTTTCTCTTCCTGTTTGAGCCTTCCAGATAGCTTTGTGACATAAACAAGTGGTCAGAATGTATGATTTCTCATGCTCAGACCAAATGACAGGCTGCAAACAATGATTACTTCATTCCCATTAAAGCACACATTTTCTATCAACAAAACTGTATTCTAAAGATATTACCATCGATTTGCTTTTATTGTCAAAAGCCTGCTATTTTTTCTGTATAATGGTTCAAACATGGTATTACTTCAAATGAGTATATATTAACTTTAACTCTCAAAGCAGAGACAAAACCATGTGTTTAGATTTTAGAAACATTCAAAATCAAGTGCAAAATTTGATGATGTCATGGTCCCATTTAATGTTACTGATTAAGGTGATATAATATTGTTGTTACTTTAAGTAAATAGACAATTGATAATCACACATGAAGAAAGTCAACATCTGCACGAGTGAGAACAACAGCAAAACAAGCAAAGTATTAAGTAAAAATGTTTCAATCTTTTCCCCTTAAAATATAATGTCAGTTTGCTAGTTAAACATAATTATCCTCGAGAATAAATTAATTTTCCCATTTAGCTATCACTGAGCAACTTTCTTAATACCGTTTTCAGAGATCTGTAGCTACAAATGAGTGGACTCTTAACTCATTTCTCTCTCAAAGATAATTTTTGCCATATCATCTAATTCCATCTATGCTAGTAGGACTGGTGAGTTTCTTTGATTCCGGGACCATACTACAGATGAAGTTCATGACTGTGCCAGTGTAAGAGATTCAGGGAGGGCTTCATCCTTCAGGGGTGGGGTGTAATAAACTCTCAATGTGAGTTCCACATCTCTTTTCCACTGCATCACAAATGATTCCTCTGATCTCTTAGCTACACCTGCTGTAGGGACATGCACATTTAGACTTTACCATTCACACTAAGGGGAAGCTTAGAACCTTGGCAAAGGTATTCAGTTATTTAGACCTCAACTTTATTAACTGCATCATTGGATAATGACAAATCCTACACACAGTACAGGGATTGCATGATACTCTAGTAAAAGTCTCTGGAAGGGATTTTATGATTGCAAGTGTCTATTGTCTATCACTGGCATTCTTACTTGCTTGGGGAAACTGAAATGCCTTCTTCCTTTTAAGTCATTATGGGTTCTTTAGCTCTCTTGTAATTAACTTGCCTCAGAATATAAGAGATATGTTAGTTATCAGTACTTGGAGAGCAGGGCTTACTGTATTTATGATTTTAACTATTTCAAGCTCTTTCCTTTCCTTTCTTTGCTCACTTTACCTGAAGGCCCTTCTTGCTAAGTTTTATGTATAATTGAGTAGGTTTGGATTGGTATTTCTTCCTGAAAATGTTCTTTGAGATCTCCAAATAAGCTTGTAGCTACTCTTGCAGCTCCCAAAGAGTCATACTTGCTTACTTATAACTCTTTCCTGATGTGAAATAGTGCTAGCCTTGATTCACTTGAGTGTATGTGTACATGACAATGTGTGTGTGTGTTTGTGTGTGTTTGCGTGTGTGTGTGTGTGTGTGTGTGTGTGTGTGTGTGTGTGCTGTGTATCGTCCTTTCTCTCCCTCCTCTCTCTCTCTCTCTCTCTCTTTGTAGAGCTTAATCATTTTAAATATTCTCTCTCCAAGCCTGGGCCATTCTTATTTTTAACTATAATTCAAACACTTAGCTCACTCTGTCCACATATTAGCAACGGCATGATAAGAAGATACACACATTATATGGGAAAAGGGTATATTATGGTTTCCATCTCACGACTAATGCAACTAGAAGGGGTCAGCTGTAACTGAGTTTGGGCTGAACTATGATTCTGGGAGCTCAAACATGTCAGGTCTGCTAAGTGAGTTGAACTAGTAGAGAAGTCATAAAGGGATTTTAAATAATACCTATTATAGAAAAACAAAACATGTTAAATATCATTTTCTAACTTCCAGACCCTAACACAGACCTTAAGTTTGATTCAGGGAAGAATTGGGGCTGGTGACTATATATATATATATATATATATATATATATATATATATATATATATATATATCTGTGGTCAAATTAGGTTGGCTAATGTCTCAGTTTTGCCTCAGTACATTTATTTGAAGAGTTCCCTTTTACTTTTTACTTGAAGAGGCAAGCTTGTTTCTGTGAGTTGATGGATCCTGATTAGGCTTGATTTCACGGTAGAGGGATCTGTTGGAAAGTCTTTGCTGATCCTGGATTCCAAGGTGACTGCAGTTTATGGAAATGAATGGAGTTCTCAGACATCTTTTTGGAGCCTCTGGAAAATTCTGCTACTCACTTTTGTGCTTTTAGCATTTAAAGTAGATAAGTTAGGCATCTTGCCTTCAGACCAACTATCTATGCCAACTTATAGACTTGAGGATTCTGAATAAGTTTCAAGAAAAATGAGTCACAAAAGGAAGACAAGTATGCCAGACTTTTTATTATTGTTTTTCTTATCAACTCCAAGCAAGGGATCAGTACTTTTTAGCAAAACCTATTTCTACGGATTTGCTAAACACTATGAACTAGAGTCATCATTATGATTTTAAACAAACAAACAACAACAAAAGCCAACAACTTATATAATAGAAGAGACAGAACTTTTAATTGTCTTAGGGTAGAAGATGGACACAAAGTTTGCATCAAGAATTTGTCTTGTGACAGCAAAAGAGAAATACCAGGGAGATATGGTTCTTTCCAAGAAAAGCCCTGTGTATTCACATGGAGAAAACTATTAGTGGAAATGTTTCAATACTTGATCAAAGATCCAGATGTTGTTGTGTTTATATTCTGCGGGAGGTGTGAATAAATACTAGGTGAGCCCATAAATCTTCAGACACACCAAAGGGACGATTCCCCACAGGAACAGCTTGTTGACCCAGTAAGCTTACTAGGGTGTCCTCTAGGACTGTGTGTGAAGGGTTAGTTACAGAGTCTCTCAAAGTAGGCCCATGACTGACAGGCCTCCCTCCTGTGCATAACAACTCATGAAAGCTGCATGTCGGCAGCTCCATGTCCAACTTGCAGGTCACTCCTGATGGAGCCTTGTTTACTTAGGAATTGTTTATTCTATAGTTTTGTTGAGGGGCCTTGTTGATGTAATAGAAAAAGAGTCCGTGAGACAGAGCTCACATGGAGACTTTTTTGTTTTGTTTTGTTTTTTTACTAAGGGAAAGGGAATTGGGAATTGGAAAAGGGAGTAGGGGAGGGAACAGGAGCAGCAAAAGAGAAAAGAGAGGTTGTGGGGCAGAGACATGTAAAGAAGAAGAAGAAGAAGAATAACAACAAGAAGAAGAACAAGAAGAAGAAGGAGGAGGAGGAGAAGAAGAAGAAGAAAAGAAGAAGAAAAGAAGAGAAGGATGGGAGGTGGGCAGGACTCTTTTAAAAGGCAATGTAGTGAATATGCACAGGTAAAGCTTTTAGCGGCTGCAGCTGAGGGCATATCCTGTTGGAACCCCAAGGACAAGCCAATATAGATGCCTGAATACTAACTCTTTTGAGACTCCTAACTTCCTTATTCTCTTCTTTTTTGATATTTTTAATATAACTTCAATATTTCCCCCTTCCCCTTTCTCCATCCAAACTCTCCCACACACCCCTTCTTGTTCACTTTCACAATGATGGCTTCTTTTTTCATTAATTGTTAATGTATATATCCATGTGCTTGTGTGTGAGTGCATGTGTATTTCTACATACAGACTGTTCATCTTATATATTGTTATTTGCACACATGTTTTCAGGGCTTACCACTTGGAGGAAGACTGAGTCTTGTAAACTTTATTAGTATCCTATGTTTTATGAGTCTCCATCTTTCAAGGAAAAAATGTCTTCTTTCTGAATAGATAGATACTGTTTGTTTCAATCTTACTTTACTTCAAAGATATATGGATCACAGAATGATATTATTTTCCTTTTCTGATATCCAGTGGTAAGTCAAACATTTTATATGTGTTTTGAGTTGCTAGTAACTTTAATTAACTATGACTACAGTATGGCACACACATAACACTAGCTCGCAGCATGGCCTTGTGTATCTCCTATTCTTGGAAAGCCAGAGCAACATCTCTGACTGAAGATGAGCCTGCCTCCATCAGGAGAGAAAGGTGCTAGACAGGCTGCAACATATGAATTAGCACTTAGGCATATATCTCTCTTTCCTTTTTTTTTTTTTTTTTTTTGTTACCATTATAAAATAGCAGGCAAAACTTAACACTTTATGAGGTGAAAACATAGACAATATCAAATTTTATTAGTAACATTTGTATTTTATAATTTCATATGCATACCTTTTGTACTTTGATCCTTTTAGTTCCATTGCCCTCCTCCCCAACCCTAATCATCTATCTCCACTATAAATCTGTACCCATTATTAATTTTTTTGGTGTCTCATGGAGTTTAATTGGGGCCATCCGCATGACCATGTATTCAGAACTGTTAGAGCTTGATAAGCTCCAGAGTAAGTATGAAATTGAATACCATGATCCTGCTCTTCCATAACGTGTCAGTTGAAATAGATAAGCCATAGAGTGTATGACAGTGATTCTCTTCTCCCTCCCTAGCTGATTGTCAGGAGAGTCTGGCTTCCATGGATGCTGCACAGGTGTGCACAGCTGCTTGTGTTCATGTTGTGTTTCCATCTCCTGATTCAAATATAGTCATTCAGAACTGTCATCCCCAGTTCCAACTCATGCTCTTTATTTCCCCTTCCTCTTTCCTAATGTCCCCCAAGTCTAAAGGATTGATATAAATAAATATCAACTTTTCAGGTTTATCTTTACAAATGAGATCATATACACACATATATAATCTATTTATCTAACTGTGTGTTTATATATATATATATATATAATTCATGTATATGAGGAATGTGTCATACAAAATATACATTGATTATAAGTATTGCTATGCTGTCATTTATGTAGATGATATATCACTATTAGTGTTTTTTTTTTACAAGAAAGGTTTAAATTAAGTAATGAGATAATGATAGTGTAATAATGATAGCTATCAGTCACTTAACACCTTATACTTTTTAGACACTGTGCAGCGTGATCTCTGTGTGTTGTTCCTTTTCATTGTCATTTTCAAGAAGTAAGTGATATTAGTCACCTGAGGATCAGACACATTACTCAGTGTTCACAAATTGCAAAGCTGGTCTGAGAGAGATCCAGGGTGACCGTTAATACATCCTTGATTCTCCATCTATAGTTCTTTTCTACATCGGATAGTTTGACATATAAAAAGCAGAAAATATGAGATCAATTGTGTCTCATGTTGTCTTTTTTCCTTTTTATAAAACTTTAATCAACCAGAACCCAGTATGGATCTCCACCTCTTTTATTTTTCTTTTAATATTTTTTCTTATTTTACATATTGATCACAGTTCCCTCTCCCTCCCATCCTTCCATGCCCCCAGACCCCCACTCCTGTCCCACTCCCCAAGGAGGGTAAGCCCTTCCAGGAGGAATCATCAAAATCTGTCAAGTTACTTGGGGTGGGGCCTAGGCTCTCCCTCATGTCCCTAGGCTAAGGGAATTTCACTCCATAGGGAATGTACTCCCAAAATCCTTTTGTGCACCAGGGATACATCCTGGTTGCACTGTCAGAGGCCCCATAGACTGTCCAGGCCTTCTAACTGAGACCAACATTTAGGGGAATCTGGGTTGGTCATATGCTGTTTTCCCAGCAATCAGTGTGGGGTCCATGAGCTCCCTGCTCCTTATTCAGGTCAGCTGTCTCTGTTTCTGAAGCCTGGTCTTGACTCCTTTGCTCATTGCTCCTCCCTCTCTTCAATTCCAGGAGTTCTGCTCAGTGTTTAGCTGTGGGATCACCTCCTTTTCAATAAGGGAAAATTGATACAGAATGATATTGCAGGTAAACACATAGAAGTTCCAGAAATGGGCAAATTTAAACACTGTATCATGTTGCCCCCGGATGTAGCATTAGGGTTGTCAAAATCTGTAAACAATAAAGAACAAGAAAACAAACTCTCAGTGAAAGAAGTGTGATAAAGCCACCAACTCAAAGCACCCCTGTGTTGTCCCCCTGGCACTGTACAGTAGCTTTCAATGCTCTCAACTGAGCAGATAATGCATATACTGGAATGTTTTAAAATATTTTACATTTATCGTGGTGATACATTGTTTATGATTTATTTCAGCCACTGAAGGTCAAAATAGCAAAGCAACCACACTAGTTAGCTATAGAAGCTAGGTAGTATTAATATACACATTCAGTCCCAAGACTCAGGATTAAGAGGTAGATGGATCTCTGTTAGTTCAAGGTCACAATGACTACAGATAATTGATCTGTCTTAACAGGAACAGCTCACACAAAGGTGACCTAAGCACCTGGCATCACAGGCCTCTATTACCTGCCTTAGGGAGGTGGAGATAGGAGTAATATGGATGTGCAGAGAAAGAAATAAAAGGAGGAGGAGACAGGAACTGAAAGTCATTTTGCCTCTGAGGATTTGTGGAGACAGAATTGCCATTTCAGCTGGGTAGAGGTTTGGGTTTGTTTTTCTGATCTATAGCTTGAAGCTACAACCTCAATATCTGTCTCTGTGTCTTTTATTTATCATGATACAATTTACAGATTAAAAAAAATGGTCACAGTCATCAGTTCAAAGGAAGTGTCAAGGAATGAACATGTTTACAGTTTAAGGACTATTTCCCATCTGTACATTTAGTTTTGAGAACTTTTGTGAATTCTGATTAAGTACATATGAAACCAATTTTAAAATGCTTTTCAGTCATCATTCAGACCAATGGGCATGAAAAAT
Organism: Phodopus roborovskii; assembly: GCF_943737965.1. NCBI lineage: Eukaryota > Metazoa > Chordata > Mammalia > Rodentia > Cricetidae > Phodopus > Phodopus roborovskii. The sequence goes on from NW_026126410.1 coordinate 29,464,948, forward strand.
GGAAACAAAGATCCCAAATTCTGGTGGGTTAATCTTTGTAGCCAAAAATAAATAAATAAATAAATAAATAAATAAATAAATAAATAAATAAAATAAAATAAAATCACCCACCCATTGTTTTTCTACCAAGATGCATGTGAAGGTAGTGGACACACATGCACATGCACCCACTACATGCAATTTCATAAAACTTAATTTTGACAGAGAAAGTTTAATAACAGTTGGTCCTCATATGCCTGCAAGCATAAAAAGAAAAATGTATTTTTATAGTGGCACATTTTTGAAAATCCATATTAAAATAAATGTAAACTGGTATTTTACACACCTGATTTGGATTTAAAAAATTCAAAACTGCTGGCTTTCTTGTGATAATATGAGTATATTCATTATAACCATATGTTTAAGGCTGTCAAAAATTCCTCTCTTATCATTTCAGAACCTATTTTCCCAATGTATCATTGTGTCTTTTATATCTCCTGTGTGTTTCTAGATAGTAATGAAGGTGGGATATCTTAGCTATGAGAGTTACATGAACAGTTTTTCACACAAAAGAAAAGTGGGACAACCCTTTACCATTCCCATGTCTTGATCACTAAAAATTCTCCTTTCTTACATCCATATGTTGGCATCAACCACTTTACTTTTCTGAACAAAAAGAGTTGACTCCATTATATTTATGAATTTATTTTAAGTTGAAGGTCTATTTGGCTCCTTATTTCACCTTCAACTTTTATCTTTTGAGGGGCTTCTGTGTTTCAAGGGAAAAACATAATTTCACTTAAAAAATTGCCTATAAATTTTAGACTTTTTAAAACACATTTTTCCAATACCAACATTGCCACAAAACCACAATTAGAAAGTAACAATTCAACAAAAAAGCCCCAGATAAATGTAAAATTATCTCTACCACAGAGGAATAAAAATATGCAATAACATATTTTATTCTGCTGCAAAGAATAGCATTTTCAAGTGTGATAAGTTTCATGGTTAAAGTGAAGTTTTCAAATTACCAACAGAAGGAATATAAGATGCTGTAAAATAAAGTTCTCTATACACCATGGTCTAAAGTAAACCTAATAAGGAAATATACATTGGTTACTTTTTATTTTTGTAAATTTAGGTATTTATGAGATTTAACTGATGTACAAGAGAATGCACCTTCAGAGAGCATCACATACAGCGAATCATATTCTAGAAAAGGTCATTTGACCTTTCTGTTGAGTACATCCTCACAGAAATTACTGGTGTTTGGCCTCTTTCTCAGACACTTGTTCTTTTAGTTTTGTGATATGAATGCAATTATGTTCAAGTTTGGCCTCAGATTGTAGCAAAAAGGCAAGAAATGCCGTGAAATTTGAGAAAGATACAAGCAGTGTTAATGGTATGCTGCACCAATTTCCTTTAATAGATTAGAATTGATTTATTGTATGTTATTCTCTAAACATTTTATGAATCTATTATATTTTTAGCCCACTTCTTCCATGAACACTCCATCTAATAAATAACATTGCATGGCACATCCCATTATTTTTCCTAAATTGATCTTTTTTAAACTTCACAGGGCAAGCTTAGACCCTGTATAATTGAGTTCGTATATAGCTTGGCTTTCAGTTTCCAACTTCTCCATGATTTAATAGATGTCAAAGTTTCTAGATTGAAGATTCTAATCTCTGTGTCATCCAACACAAAGCTGCCTGCTTTAAGGATAGAATGTGTTTCTTTGCATTTTCTGGATGTGGTGTGCTTTTCTGAAGTAATGTTTCCAGCTGTTGGAGAGCACTAAGACACATGGTTTATAGAAATTATTAGCAGAAAGTGGGTGCTCTCAGCACTTAGGTCCAAGGACCTTTAACAAGTGCCTAAATACCTTTGGATTTTTAGTTTGTACTCATAAAAAGGGGTATTTCAAAAAATATTACACCTATAGTGCACCCTAAAACTGGAATATCAAAATTGAAATGACAAAATTGTTGTTTTTGAGATAGAAGAAAGTCCTTTAAGAGTGGCTAAAAAGAGTGAGAATTTTTTATAATTTTAAAATAATCACATCTATACCTTTGTTCTTTTCTGACAACTAAACCATTCCATGTAGTCTCCTGCTTTATTCTCTCTCAAATTTAGGGTCTTTTTATCATAATTATTGTTACATCTATATGCACATATTACTTTTGTGTTTACATTACTATTTAGTCTTGTATAACCAAATAGCCTTCCCTCTTAGAATTCCTTAGCTGACTGTAGTTGAGGCCTTTTGAGCCCTCCTCTGTTGACACTAGCATGTCTATTATTGTCATTCCTTTTCACTCACCCTTTGACAGTCATGTTGACTAGACTTCAAGTGTGTAGCTTCTGACTTTCCTGAGACAGGAACTCACAGCAAACACCCTGCTGAGGGTGACTCATAGTGAAGGATCTCTGCAAACCTATAAGCTGCCTGGAGACCTTGTGGATCTATCCTAGCAATCAGTGTGTCCAGCTGCTTTGCTGTGCCTTTGTCTCCTTTTTTAACTATCTCTGAAGTTCATTCTCCTTTTCCATAGTATATACCATTTACCTACAAATTGATTGTACAATTTTGTTTTAGCAAAATGAGTTTAATTTTATAACAAATGTTAAGTATCAGTTGTATGGCATGAGGGAAATCCAAATATAAAATAGACAAGTCTTTTATACATGTAGGTTTTCATTCTACAGAGGATGATGAAAAAAATAAGCACTTCAAATCACAAAACACTTGAAGCGACTGCTTCTACTAAATTAAACATAGCCAAAATGCAGGGTAATGTGGCTTGTAGCTGGCTCATTCCTAAACAGAGGTCCCTGTCCTGATGACAACCTCTTCAGAACATCTAGTGAAATTAAAACTGAATGCATGTTTGTATTTCTGCATTGGTCTATTTTTTCCTTTAACTGTGTGTTCTGTTTTGATTGTATAGGGATGGTATGGAAATGTGTTTCTTAGATAAAATAAAAGACAGCAAATCTTTCATTTCTCACTAGATGATGGGCTACAGTTTAGAAGACGCAAAAATGCCTTTGAGTGATGATGCATTTTTTTTTTTCACCACAGAATACACTTGACAGTTACCTGTAGGGAAGGACAAAAAAAAAAAAAAAAAAAAAAAACCAAAAAATCCTAAAACATTCAAGAGGGAGCAGAGCAAGTAATTCCTTAAAACACAGTTACTTCAAATCACAGTTCAGCCTGCAGTTACATTTAGTATTCAGTGTTGCTTTCTCCAAGCTTTGATTCTAGGCTTGTTTCTCCTCCACAAGTGAAGAAATACTCTGACCAGAGTATGATTTCTGTTCGTATTTTTACTGACGTGATACTTAAATGCTGTTGGAAACTGTTGAGAAAGCTGACAGTCTTCTCTGTTTGGAGCTTTCTTCATTCTCAACACCTGATGTTGTGTTATTTTCCGGTCACATATGCTGAGGTGACTGCAAACAGACTTCTCTGCTGATTTACATGGTTTCTGGCCAGGAACCTATGCCAGTGCCAGGGATCCTTTGGCATTTGTTCCAGTTCACAGGTTCCTGCCTGTCTCTGCACCTTTCTCCTATTGTATATTGTTATTACCGCTGTGCCTCATCGCACGCAATATTTTATTTGCAGTCATCAGACACTTTCATGCTCAAGTGGTCGTTAGCTGTGTGCTCTCCAGCTGTTCAAGACTGTTAAATAAAACCAGTATCCCTACAAGGAATGTGTCAGAGTGCCTTCCTGTCTCTGCAGGGCTACTGGCTTGGAACTGGCAACAGAATGAGCAAGGAGAATGCTTAGATACAGGAGCTCCCATTTTCTAATCTTTCTCTGAAGCAAAAAGGGAAGATGAAACAGAATACCAATTTTTGGCTCAATGTAACATCTCTCCCATTTCCATACACTTCATGTTATATGGTTAAACACAGAGTTATTTGAAACTACTTAACTTTAAAATATATATATATATATCCTAGGCTATGCCAACACTAATCCTATGTGGCAGTCACAAGTTAATTTTCTCAGTCACTTTGGAAAATGAAGGGTTTTTTTTTTTTGTTTTTTTTTTTTTTTTGATTTTTTTGATTTTATTTAATTTTATATAACAAACTCCAATTAAATGAAAACAAACATTTATACACAATATTTGGGAATTTGGGCGTCGTTCTTTCCAAACTACTTCCTGCTGGTAAGGGGCGCTGTCATGGGGGATTCGAAAAAGATTCAGATATCCTGGCTGTAGTCTGTAGGGCTGTTTTGTCCAGCTGTTTTGAATGAAGGGTTTTACACACAGACACACACACACACAGACACACACACACACACACACACACACACACACTCTTGTAATTGCAAGTCCTACAACAATGGATGGCGGATGGCTTCTAAGTAAATATTTTCTTTTAAAAATAGGTAGGTTAAATGTACACTTGATATTAGAGGGTTTCCCCCCACATCTCAATTCCTTCCATTTTAGTTTGGTTGCAGTTAATATACATGAAACAATTGTTTTTGTTTCATGAACATTGAGAATCACCCACTGTTACCACCACTCAATATTTTCTCTTTCTTCAAATTTGTCCTTGGGAAAAAGTGGAGGGGGGGGGGCTTCAATACATTCTAAGTTGGAAAGGATTTTATTTATATATTTGAAGTGGATTATAATTATTACTGTTAAAATGGAAAGTTCTGAATGGCAACCTTTTCTGGAGTCAGAAACTAGAGTTATTTTTGCCTAAACAATAGATGCTTCTTGAAGGTCTCATATGTCTTTGACATGTGACTAATTCTGCAGTTCATGAATTGTCAACAGAGCATCTCAAATATGCTAATAGACTGCCAAGTTTTTACTCAGAAACCTCCTCACCCTTGAGAAGTCTCATGATCCTTACATCACTAAGTATATTATTTTACAAATGTAGTTATTCAAAAATGGTATCAATTAAAAGAGTAATCAGTTTACAGTTACATTTCCATACATAAACATACTATTCCCTGCTCTTATTGACCTTTAGTATTGCATGTTTTGTTCTTCTCTTTCTCCTCTCACTCACACATCTGTGCATGCCCTAGCCTAATCTTATCTCTTATAGAGAGTGCATGATATTAACTTCTGTAGATATGCTTAATGTTCATTAATCACATTTCTCCAACTTTCTCCTCTCATCCACTTATCCATCCCTCCTTCCACTGGACCCTTCTTCACAAGTCCCACTTCTAGTTGTGTGTGTGTGTGTGTGTGTGTGTGTGTGTGTGTGTGTGTGTGTGTGTGTACATCTGAATTTAATTTGATTGGGTCTCCTTTCAAAATCAGGAGTTGATTTCTGTTTACTTGAGGAAGGACAGCTATATGTAGAGCAGCTATACTATTGGTGAATGGAACCCTCTCTGCCACAAAAACCATTAGCAGACTATTACTACTCAGAATGGAGCCCTTTGCATAGGGCCCTGTGCATATCTTGTTCAAATAGCCACTACTGCCATGAGTTTTGGGATGCAGTACTCATAGAATGTCTCAGAGGACAGCATTTCACAGCTATGGCTCATACCTTCTTTCTCCTCTTCAGCAATGTTCCATAAGCCTTGGAAATGATGTTACAGATAACTCCTTTAGGGACAAACACTCAGTATTCACTTATTGTCAGTACTTTGACAATTTATGACTGGATTAACCACTGCCCATGGTGACCAGAGTTTTTTTTTTTTTTTGGCAAAGGCTGAGAGTGGCAAAATTTTACCATACACATCAATATTTATAAATATTTGCCATGGTGCCTATTAACTAAAGCAACAGTAGAAAGTTCTGCTCTAGCCCTGTGACTTCCTTAGATCAAAAAGCACATTGAATGTGAAAGTAGAAACTGTACATACTTAAATGGGCCTGCAGGTAAGTAGGTAAGCAGGATAATAAGGTGCAAGGTTAGATGAAATTTGCTATTTGTAGTCTAATTAAAGAAAAATAATAATTTGGAGGGGAGGTATATCATATGGGCTGATAATAGTGCTGCTCAAACGTTATTAAACAAAAGTGCCAGATATGGGATAACTTATTTAAAATTATTTTAATTTTCACATGTTTTTAATTGAAATATAATGACATCACTTGCTATCCATATCATCCTTCCAGTTGCTCCAAGCAATCATTTCTGGATCATCTTCTTTATTTTTTTTATATTTTAATTCTATATTTGTTCAGCAATGAAATGACTTTTAAAGTTTAATTTTAAATGATTTAATTGACATAGTTATATCACTTCTCACTCCATATCATCACTCCAGTGTCTTCTAGCTACCCCTACCAAAGCCTCTTTATCTTTGACTGTCTCTGCTAAACACACATACACACACACACACACACACACACACACACACACACACACACATTTTTATACATCAGTATATGGTAATACTACTGGATGAATCTATTTCTGTTGTTTATATATTTATAGTTAAGGAATGACTGCTGTGCAGTGGACAATCAATATGAGGGCTTATCCCTGAGAGAGGCTAACATTCAATGGCTACCTGTAGTTTTTGCCTAAGTATAGGGCCCATAAAATTTATCCCATCAACAGTGACATTATTCCTGATATTTATGCAGCCATTTGTAGGAAAGACTGCTTTACAGAAGATTTCCTGATATTTGGGTATTAATATCTTTCCCCTCCCCTCTTCTTCAATGTTCCCTGAGACACAGACACAGAAACAATGACATAGATACATCTGTTGGGGCTGTGCTCCTTTCTTTCCTTTTCTGCATTGTTCTAATTGTGGTTTTATGTGATAGTCTCCTATTGCTATAAACAGAAGATTCACCGATTAAGGGTGGTAGCTACACTTATCTATGAGTTTAGATTTAGATTTAAAATGCAGTTGAGAATTATCTCAGTACAGTGAAGTGGTGCTACTAGATTCTTTTCTATGGTCCATGATCTCTCTAGCTCTGAAAATCCATCTAGATTTCCAGGTCTATGGATGATTTCCTTCCTGGTGAATGGACCTTACATTCAATTAGACACCTGTTGTTACCACCAACATGTGAATGCCATGTCTTGAAACTTTATGCAGATCTTGCTATGACGGAAACTGTCATGGTCCAAAGATGTTGTACCTGGGCAGTACTGTTTAATTCTTTTCCTCCCTTGGTAACATGCATAATACTTGCTGGAAACATGAAAGCTAGACCACAGGAAAGAGGGGCTTTCTGCCAGATCCAGCTGAGCTAATCAATGCCCATGCTTCTAAGCATATAGTGGCTTGATCTATGGGGGGTTCACTTTTAAGCCCTGAGGGGCAAGCAAAGGATGTCTGGATAATCCACATTACTTTGGAAGTCCCTTGAACTACCAACATTGGCCAGGCTTCTGAAAGGAACTCTGGCATTGGGGTCCTCATTAGTTTATGATTCTTGTGATGAGAATTATGAGCCAAGTGGTATACCTTCTTGTATAACAGGTACATATATGTATCCAAATATACTTATATAAAGTATATAATTATAAGTAAACATAAAATGATACATTTCTTCAGTGTTTCACATCATGCCTCCCAATCCTAGCCATCTTCCTTCCCCCAAATAAAATAAATTAAATTTTAAAAGGGAAAGTATTATCATGGAAGCTATTATATGATACAGTGAATCACACAATAAACAATTTTGTCTATGTATCTTTACTTGAAGTATTCATTGCAAAAAGTCATTGCTCTGGTTCAAGTCCTATGGTTTCTGCTACACTGTTGATGCTGGGACCTCAATGGGTCTCCTCTTGGATATCCTGTTGTCCTGTGTCATGTAAACCTTGCATCTTTAAATCTGCAGAACTTGCTGCTTCACATGCTCCAGCTAATTATAGACAGGGTGGATGTTAAGATGGGCTAACACATAACCATGGTTGTGTTCCTGGGCAGTTGTAGGGTTGGTTAGCCTACCAGCTTTCCTATCTTCACCATTAAGGTGAGCTCTCCACCATTGCCCTAGCGAGTTAACCCCTTGCATTGATGAGTTAGGGGCAGGGCAATCAGGGTCAGTTTTCCCTTACCTACACCATCAAGGCCAGCTCTACTGTGTTGCCCATGTGAGCTGGAGTGACTACTCCCCAGTGTTGCAACTGATGTGGAGCAGGGACAGCTCTCCTGTTCTTATGATCTCACGAATAGGTGTTCCACCTGCCTCAGGTGTTGAGTAATTTCTGCCCACCCCCCCCATCCTACCAAATGATAGATGAGTAAAGGGCACAGCTTCCCCATGTTCACAACATCGACCCTAGCTCAACCACACCCCCATCAATAGTGTCTGCTCTACTGTGCTGCCCAGGGAAAGTGGTGGGTCTATTTTCCCAAGTGCTGCAGCTGGTAAGAAGAGGAGTCAGCTCCGGTACACACCACAAGTGTCAGGATGTGGCAGGAGGCCATCTTCATCTAGCTCTCACCACCATAGGGCAATTGATGGGGGTGTGGCCAGGTTTCCTACTCTGTCACTCTCAGGGCTATCTTACCTATGCCTCTGCCAGTGGGGTAAGCTGTTCTGTTTTGGCAAGGTGCAGGGCCTGGTTTCCTAATTACTTCAGCTGGTAAGGGAAAGGGTCAGCTCGCTTGTCTTTCATAGTTATAAGGGTCGAGGCCCCCACACAGCCACAAACAGGAGTAGTGGGTACAGTTCTCTCAAGGGGGCAGCACAGTAAAGTTAATTCTGTAGAGAGGGGAGAGGCTGTAGAGACCCAAGAGGGCATGAGAGGAGCATAACTGGTATGACCTCCTCATCTGTGGTAAGGCAGTAGGAGCAGGGCAATTATTTCTTCAATCTCTATCAAACAATATTGAAGTTTATTGTCCCTCTTCCCCCTACTCCTCCGTGTTGACATCTTCCCCTCCACCCAGTTAGGACTACTTCATGATAGTCCATTTTCTATCTGATATCACCTCTTCCCTCTTATTTCCCATCCAAAGCCTATCTCTCACCAACATGTATGGTCCCTTTATTCTGGTGTTTGTGGTTGCTCTGTGTAGCAAGTAGGAATTACAGATGAGAGAGAAAATGTGGCATTTGTCTTTCTAGGTCTGGGTTATAACACTCAATATTCTAGGTCCATTCATTTACTTGAAAATGTCATGGTTTCTTTACAAATGAATAGTATTTCATGATGGACGTCTACCACGTTTTTCTAATCTATCCATTTGTTGGAGGACATTTAGGTTGTTCTGATTTCATGGCTGTTGTGACTTGGGCAGCTCTGAATATAGTTAAGTAAGTATCAGTGGAGTAGGATATTGGGTCCATTGGGCACAAACATATGGAGTGGCATGGCTGGGCCATATGGTGGATTTATTTTTAGGTTTTTGAGGATATTCTGCACTGATTTCCAGAGTGGCTACACTAATTTTCATTAAAGTATGGGGTAACTTATGAAGTAATGGGCAAGGAGACCATAGAAACAGCTACCACATTATAGGTTTTTGCCATTGTTCATTTCCCACCAGAATTAGTTGATAAGATAATATTGCTGAAGATACTGCCTGTCTTGATTTTAAAACACAGAGAAAGCAATGTAGCACTGGATTGGAAGCCTCCTTCCTGCTGGAGAGTTTCATGAAGTCACAGTTCTAATGACTGTGAGATAGATTAAATTTCCTTGATTAAATTTGAGCAATATTTGTTCATATATTTACTAACCATTGGAATTTTTGTTAACTGTATACTTAGAACATTTGTCTCTGATTGGTTTGCTTTATCCTTTGTAAGAACGCATCCCATGTCCAATTTCCCACAACTTTTTCACATAAAACTTAAGTCATCATATAATGTGTCATCATATCAAACTAGTATGCTTCAAAAATCCAACCGTAACTAGAGAATTTGAATTTCAGTTTTATTTTCTGTTGTCTTCATTGTGAATGGGGTAGTTACCAAATGGGTCTCTCTTTTTCTATACTTCATTTCAACCATTCTCAACCCAAGTTAGCCAAATAATGTTAATATATCTTCAGACATTTCTCTTTGTATAAAAGCCAAGAGATGGCATAATGTCTGAACTGTGGGTGTCTATATTTTCTCTCTCACCTCAGCTCCATCTATTGTCACAGGTCTCACAACAGTCAGTCATCCTGGGTTTATCTGATTACATTCAATTGAATCATGCTTTGGTTGTAGTTATACCTGTTACTTTTCTCTGTGTGTCATACCTGGAAACATTTACACATGTGTATGTATATACACACTTGAAACATAGCATGCCAGTTTCCTTTCACGTATTTTAACAGATTAACACTTTAAGATTTCCATTGCTTTTCTATTTAAAATTAAATCTACATGTCATACGCCATTTTCTAAACCCATAATACGTATAGGACTTCTTATTTTATGGCTTATTTACCCTCTGTTGTTGATATTCTGTCAGTAAATTCACACTACTAATGGAGCAGTTGTTCTGGTCAGTTTGTTTCTGCTGTTATTTATTATATTCATTATGAAATCTACTCCACAATTATTACATTTTCATGCTGGCTAAGATGCTTGCCATATTTAAAGGTTTTTGTAGGTATGTATTTATTAAATGCTGCTGTAAATCAAGGAGCATGAACATTTTCTGAATTTCTAGATGGCAGCAGATTGCAGAAGTTTCAAGGAGGTTAGATTTCTATTTTTAATCTTCCTCTTCCACTGCTTGTAACAAATCAGTGTTGTGGGTGACTGTGAGGGCAAGAGCATGTGTAAGTTTTGCAAAGTCTCACATGACTCCTAGGTCTCACTGTCCTTGAGATAGCTAATAGAGGCTCTTGAATTAAACCGAATAAGCCTTACTGATATCTCCTGTGTGCTGGCAGATATATCCTCGTTTCAGTCTCAAAATATTAAGTCGAATGTCGATAGATCCAAGTGTCTTGTATATTATGCTGGCAGGGAGACCTTGGTGATAAGATAGAACTAAAAAGAGTTTCCCATAAACCTTCAAAATTTGAGACAAGCTGTCCAGAGGCAGTCAGTCATCGGGATTGATTGCTGTTTTATAGGATTTGTATATTTTGCCTTTGCCTTTTCTGTCAACTTTTTTTTTTAATGGCTAATATGAATAACAACTGTTGCAGGCATCACTTACAAAAGTTGGCGATGAGAGAAGTGGTTAAAAAAAAAGCTGAAAGTGTCTCATAACTGGCAATGCATTACTGACATTTTCAGATGTGATTGCCCAGCCTCATTCTAAGCAATGCTGAAAGGTTAGAAAGTGTAACTGTACCAAGTATTCACCCTGTCAATCCTGTGTGTCTGGAGCCACAATTATATGATTTTTCAATCAAAGGCTGCATTAGTGCACACCTTAGTTTTTGCCATATTATTTCTTAGAAATAATTTATAATAATTCATTTAAAATGATGAACTTTGGGGAGCTGGAAAGATTGTTCAATGGCTAAGACTGCTCATCCAGAGGATCTGGCTTCAATTCCCTGCACCCAAATACAGCTATCTGTATGTTCAGTTCCAGAAAACCCAACACTTTCACATGGCAAAACACCAATGCACATAAAAATAAATTATTAAAAAAGTAAGAGCTTTTTTATTCACTTATATTGTGTATTTATTCATTATGACACTAGGAATTGTTTCCTGGCTTTGCAAATGCTAGAGAAGACTGGGGCATGAAGCTATATCCCTAGTTCAGTATTTATTTGTTTGTTTGCTTGTTTTGCAGCAGCATCTCATAAAATTGACCAGTTGGCCCTAAATTCATTCTGCAGGGCCAGCAGCTTTTGGTTTTCAATCCTCAAACCTCAGTCTTCTGAGTTCCAATATAGGATGCTTATAGAGAAATAAACATTTATGGAGAAATAAATATTTATAGGGAAATGGTTACATTCTATCTATGGCCATCCAAAATTAATTTTCTTCCTTTGTGCATCAATTAATTCACTCTAATAGCCTCCCCATATCTTAACTCATTCAAGATTTAACATCAAAGTAAGTGTAAATTGTCATCTACCTCATGCCTAATCATCTCTAGAGACTCAAGTTGTATTTCCTTCCATTAACATGCTCTTCAGCTAAGGATTTATGCAAAATGACCATGTTGTATGCTTCTTCCCTACAAAGATATACCAGGCTTCAAAAGGATCTCCAATACCTGAAGAAGAAACACAAAGGAAGAAGTGACAGGTCCCAAGAAAATACAAACTTTTCAGTATTTAATATACTTTTTAGGTTTTAACGCCATGTCCTCCAAGGTTACTGATACAAAGCCCACATTCTAGACATAATGGACATGGCTTTCCACACATGACTTTGAGGAATCTTGTCATAGAGTAGTGATCTGTGGGTTCACCTGTAAGTTCAGGCTGAGTCAAATTTAGTCACTATTGGCTCTTTTAGAGTTTTCTTGTTCTGCAGATAATACAGGGGTTTGAGATCTCGGTCCTGGTGGTCAAGGTCAGCCCACATTCATTAGTTATTTACATTCTCCTTTTAAATTATTTTATTAACTTTTTTATTTTATTTTTCTTATTTTACATATCTATCCCAGTTCCCTCACCCTCGATCCCTCTCTCCCTCCATCCCATACCCCTCTGAACACCCGCCCATCCCTCCCCCCCCACTCAACAGGGATGGTGATACCTTCCAGGAGGGGTCAACAAAATCTGTCAAGTAATTTGGAGTAGGGACTAGGCCCTCCCTCCTGCCTCTAGGTTAAGGGAGTATCCCTCCATGGGTAATGTGCTCCCAAAGTCCTTTTGTGCACCAGGGATACATCCTGGTTCCATTGTTAGAGGTTCCTTAGACTGCCCAAGCCATCTACCTGAGACCCATGTTCAGGGGGTCTGAGTTGCTCTAATGCTGGTTTCCAAGCTGTCAGTCTGGGGGCCCAGTAGCTCCTCCTTGTTCAGTTCAGCTGTCTCTGTGGGTTTCTGTAGCCTAGTGGGAGGGGGTTCTGGGGGCATGGAAGGGTGGAAGAGAGGAGCAGAGGATGGGACCGAGAGGGAACTGGGATCCATATGTAAAATAAAAAAAAAAAAAAAGATGTGGATAGTATACCTTCGAATCCATCATAGGCCATTCTTAATGTGTATGAGAGATTTGAAAAAACCCAGACAAAACAAAGGACACACTAGCATATGTTTTTTAAAATGACAATTATAAATGTTAAACTTTGTATCAAAGACTTTGGAATCTCTAACTAAAACACAAATTGAATATGAAAATATTTTATCTAACATGAATTATACACAATTTTATTAAGGACTGTGCTATAATTACACCCATTGCTCTAAGATGTACCCTTGTAAATAAAGGGGATGAAATAACCATGTTCTATTAAGAATCAGAAAACCCTATCTTTGTGTACTGTTGAGTGAAGGAATGCCACCTGCCATTTTATACATGCACACTGTACAGTAAAATTAACTGTTCTTGCCATTGCTAAAGAAAATAGAGCTGGTAGTTTATTGTTTAGCATCCTTATAATCTTAAAACGGTACATATCTGTAGCCACCAACTTCTCTATGAAATGTATAAGCATGTTTGCAGGCATAATAAAGGCCATAATGCCTCTTATGAAATATTTCTAATTTTTTTGGTACCTGGGCAAGTCAGTGAGTGCTTCTTTCAGTACTCATATACCTTTCTGTCTTCTCTCCACCACTCTCTCTCTCTTTTGCAATCACCTCATTTAGTACACACTGCCAGTAACCCACTATGTACCTGAGGATCACTTTGAATGTTTTACCTTCTTGCCTCTACCACTTGGGAGCTGTGATTACAGACCTGCGCCAACTCACAAAGTTTTATGTGATGCTAGGAATGGTTCCTCAAGCTTCAGATATTCCCTGAAGCACTCTTCTGATTGCCAACCCTGAAGTATGTGTTATGTTAGTATGCTTGTATGTGAATATGCATTTTTTTGTTTTTAACCTGGGCTTTTTAATTTATCAGAACATTGACAAACATGCAAAGCATGTTATATATTAGTCGGGATGTGCTTTGTAAAAACTTGTGTCTCTATACTAACCTGAGTGCAGTTTCTTAGTTGTCTTTTTATCTATTTCCACACTTCCCACTCACCTTAGGTGGATTATAAGCTCATCTCACTGAACATTATAATGTTCCTCTGTAATATTCAGGAGCTCAATAGCATAGAAGCTCTGAGCAGTTCTCAAAGATCCTCACAGCAACTTCGACAAGTTCCTTCCATGAGCAAAGTAAATAAGGCTGAAGATAATAAACTGTAAATGAATGTTTCTTTTTAAAAGCTTATCATCTTTTTCTTCCAGCTCTGTTCTCCAAAAATATTTACTAGAACAATTTAATATATTAAAGCACAGGGAAGTCTTGCTTGTAAATAAAATAATGTTGCTTTTATCATGCTTATAAGACTACTAAAACCTTTACATGATAAAATTCTGTATTGTAGGATGTACATGTATCTATATAAAAAATTACTCATACTGAAAGTTTTCTGATGTTAAATTTGAATATCCTATGATAACAACCTTGGGATACCTTTTATCTTTTGTCAAAATAGCTCATGGAGACAAAGTGAAACACAAGTTACGACACACTGTTATTAAATGATCACACTGGGAAGTTGAAATTTTCTCACAAACATCCTGGGACTGAATCTTGCTACTAGTTTTTCTAATGAACATGAGAGTAATGGTGTTAAACCTATGTGTTAGACCCGAGTTGTAAATTCCCAACAAGCACAAATTTCTCTGATAGTTTCATCAACTGTATTCAAAGATGTCTAGTAAAAAATAAAGTTAGGATGAGAAAAAGTCAAAGGCAAAAGAATACACCATTTTATAATATGGGACATTTCAGCTAGTAGAATTTTATTTGCAACACCATTATAGTACCTTGGCCAAAGAAATTAAGTTGGTTTTGATTGGGAATTATAGTTAATTTCTAGTTCGTGAATCTAAGTAAGATTCTGTTAAATAGAAGGCCAAAGTTCCCTTCCAATTGCCGAATTTTTTTTCTTCTCTGATTCACACTTCTTCCTTTTATGGTTATAAACTATCACTGTTACAAAAACAGCCAACTGAACTCAGAGTTATATCCATTCAAGTTCATTATTAACAACTGAGAGAAAGAGAGAGGGAGGGAGGGAGAGAGAAAGAGAGACAGAGAGAGAGAGAGAGAGAGAGAGAGAGAGAGAGAGAGAGAGAGAACACATCTTAATCCTTGGTATCACAGAGAACTAAGGGAAATGCCATTCTGAGTCAAAAAGTTATAAAGGGGATGGAATTACTGGAGTTAGAAAATGTAGATAAGAGTTCAGCATTTTTTAGTCTTACACACTGAAAAGGGAAGAGTATAGTGTAAAAAGGTAAACATGAGATTATTTAGGAGGGAGAAATTAAAGAGGGATATAGGCAGTAATATATCCTATTCTAGGTAGCTATTAGGCTTTCCATCCAGTTTCCAAATCTGCTTATTCCACTAACACACTTAAAACCTCTAAATTAGCATCAGAAGCATTTGCAGTTCACTAACTTGATCATGAATTAAAATTAGAGTTCTAACAGAAATTTCTCCCAATGATGTGTAGAGAATCATGATTTCTAGTCTCTATTTTAGTTTTGTTTGTATGAATGACTGTTTTCAGTTAACTTGAACAAGCTAGAGGAATGAGGGAAAAGGGAACCTCATTTGAAGAATTTCATCCACCAGACTAGTCTGTATATGTCAGAGGCAATTTTCTTGAGTAATGATTGATTCTGTGAGTTGGCTCACTATGAAAAGTATCAACCCTGGACATATAGACCCGGATTGTACAGGAAAGTAGGCAGAGCAAATCTTGGACTGAAAGCCAACAATCTGCTCTTTTCCATGACAATATTAGTTCCTACCCTGACATCCAGTAATGACTGACTGTGAGCTCTAGCTGACATAATGCTTTTCTCCTCAATTTGCTTTTGATCAGTGTATTATCACAGCAATACAGAACTAACAGAATCCCTATGTAATTTGCAATCTTTCTTTCTTTCTTTCTTTCTTTCTTTCTTTCTTTCTTTCTTCTTTCTTTCTTTCTTTCTTTCTTTCTTTCTTTATTTTTTGGTATATGCAACATTCAAGATATCTAGTTATTAGTTATTTCTTTATTTCTAGTTTAATGAGCTTAACCCCATGCAACAAAGTTCAGAGTATTTTAGGGAAAGTGTATTTTTGATAGTATTAGTGTCATTCCTCAGGTGTTCTCAGGCTTTTCCTTCTGTGGTCTCCAGTCCTAGAGCTGATTTTTAGTACTGAGAGATGCCTGATGAGCTCTACACCTCTTTTTGAGGAATAGAGTTATTCACTTGTACTATTCCAGTAGGACATGGGATGATGTAGGTCCCACCCCACGGGCTGTACGATTATTTAGCCAATAGGAAATACACCTTGAATCACCATTATAATTACAGAAATTATATCTTGCTCTTTATGGCTCATTGGTATTGTTTGTTGTCAGCACTGAAGGATGCCTATTTTGGCCACAGCATCTCCTAGATAAGAGAGAAAAGCCTGTGTAGCACCTTTCAAATATTTGGATACATCACCATTTGTGTAGTCCTCATAACATAAAATCTTATTTGACTCTTAAAATTTGTATAAAATGAGCTAACTAATCATGATTAAACAACTCTACCATTCTTTTTTTCTATTTATTTATTTTTTATTTTATATATCAATCCCAGTTCCCCTTCCCTTCCTCCCTTTCTTCCTCCTTCCCTCCCTCTTTCCTTCTCCAGCCTTCACATGCACCCCAACCACCCTCCCCTCCCACACACCCCCACTCAACATATAGAGTGATGCCATACCAAAAGGATCATCGGAATCTGTCAAGTCATTTGAAGTAGGGACTAAGACTTCTCTCCAGCCTATAGGTTAAAGGACTATCCATCCATGGGGGATGTGCCCTCAAGGCCATTTTGTGCACCAGGAATACATACTGGTTCCATTGTCTGAGGTCCCTTAGACTGCTCAGGCCTTCTAGCTGAGACACATGTACAGGGGGTCTGAGTCAGTCCCATGCTGGATTACCAGCTATCAGTCTGGGAGCTTTTTAGCTCCTCCTTATTTAGGTCTCTATGTGTTTCTGCAACCTAGTCGTCATCTCTCTCTGCATCTGGATTCTAGTTTGACTCAATGTTTAGTTGTAGTGTTGGCTTCTGTTTCCAATGGGTACTAGCTGAGGGGTCCATGATTGTGGATAAGTTAGTTGTATATTTCATTAACAGGGAAGAACATTTATGATAGCCTTTCCACTGTTGCTTAAATTGTTAGTTGGCGGCAGTCCTGTAGGTCTATAACCTGTCTTTGGGTTCAATTTTCTCTTCAAACCAATATTGGCTCTGTCTTTTATGTCCCCCCCCCCCCTCTCTCTCTCTGTGCTCCTGGAGTTATGTTCAGGAAGCAGTCTCCTATACCAATTTGTTCAAGGGTACCTCCTACTTTCTATTCTAAGAGGTTCAATGTGGCTGGATTGATGTGTAGCTCTTTGATACATTTGGACTTGAGTTTTGTGCATGGAGCTAGACATGGGTCTATCTGCAGTCTTCTACACACCCTCATCCAATTGTGCCAGCACCATTTGTTGAAGATGCTGTTCTTTCCCCATTGTATAATTTTAGGTGTGTTGTCGAAAATCAGGAGTTCATAGGTGTGGAGTTAATATCAGGATTTTCATTTGAATTCCATTGATCTACCTGTCTATTTTTATGCCAATACCAGGCTGTTTTCAGAACTTAGCTCTGTAGTAGAGCTTAAAGTCAGGGACGGTGATGCTTCCTGAAGTTCTTTTATTGTATAGGGTGGTTTTGGCTATCCTGGGTCTTTTGTTTTTCCATATAAAGTTGATTATTATCCTTTCAAGGTCAGTGATGAATTGTGGTGGGATTTTAATGGGGATTGAATTGAATCTGTAGATTGGTTTGTGCAAGATTGCCATTTTTACTATGTTTATCCTACCTATCCAAAAGCGTGGGAGATCTTTCCATTTTCTGGTATCTTCTTTAATTTCTCTCTTTAGAGCTACAAAGTTCTTATTATATAGGTCTTTTACTTTTTTGGTGAGCATTACTCCAAGATACTTTATGTTGCTTGTGGCTATTGTAAAGGGTGATGTTTCTCTGATTTCTTTCTCTGTCTCTTTGTGGTCTTAAAAAAGTAGGGCTACTGATTTTTTTGAGTTTATCTTGTATCCTGCAATTTTGCTGAAGGTGTTTATCAGCTGTAGGAGTTCCCTGGTAGAATTTACTGGGTTGCTTATGTAAACTATCATATCATCTGCAACTAGAGACAGTTTGAATTCTTCCTTTCCAATTTGCATGCCCGTGATCTCCTTTTGTTGTCTTCTAGACTTAGCTAGAATTTCAAGTAAGATATTGAAGAGATATATATAGAGAGAGGGCAGCCTTCTCTTGTTCCTGATTTTGGAGGAATTGGCTTAAGTTTCTCTCCATTCAGTTTGATTTTGGCAGTTGATTTGCTGTATATTGCTCTTACTATGTTTAGGTATGTTTCTGTTATCCCTGATCTCTCCAAGGCCTTTTTCATGAAAGGGTGTTGAATTTTGTTGAAGGCTTGTTCAGCATCTAGGGAGATAATCATATGGTTTTTCTATTTCAGTTGTTTATATGGTGGATGATGTTGATAGATTTTCATACGTTAAACCATCCCTGCAATCCAGGGATGAAGCCTACTTGGTCATGGTGGATGATTTTCCCATGTATTCTTGAATTCGGTTTGCCAGTATTTTATTGAGTATTTTTGCATCGAAATTCTTTGGGGATATTGGTCTGTAGTTTTCTTTCTTAGTTGTGTCTTTGTGAGGCTTGGGTAAGGTTATTGTGGCCTCATACAAAGAGTTTGGCAATGAACCTTCTGTTTCTATATTGTGGAACAATTTGAGGAGTATTGGTTTTAGTTTTTCCTTGAATGTCTGGTAGAATTCTGCACTGAATCTATCTGGCCCTGGACTTTTTTTGGTTGGAAGGCTTTCGATGACTGTTTCTATTTCATTGCGTGTTATAGGTCTATTAAAGTTGTTTGTTCTTGATTTAATTTTGGTAAGTGATATTTATCCAGAAATTTGTCTATTTCCTTTGAATTTTCAATTTTTGTGGAATACAGGTTTTCAAAGTATGACCTCTAAATTGTCTGGATTTTCTTTGTGTCCCTTGTTATCTTCCCCTTTTTGTTTCTGATTTTGTTAATTTGCAATGTCTCTTTCTGATTTTTTGTTAGTTTGGATAAAGGTTTGTCTATCTTGTTGATTTTCTCCAAAAAACCAACTCTTTTTTGCATTGAGTTTTTGTATTGTTTTCTTGGTTTGTATTTTGTTGATATCAGACCTCAAGTTGATTATTTCCTGGCATCTACTCTTTGTTTATTGTTTATGTTAGATGTGTGATTATTAGGTTTTGAAGCGTCTTTTTCTTCATTCCTATCTATTTGGTGTTCAGTTTGCTTCTTGTACTTTCATGGGCGTGTCCTTCTTCTGATTGGGAATGGTTTCCTCAATGAGTTTGTTGAATATGTTTTCTGCACCTTTGACCTGGGCTTCTTTGCCTTTCTCTATGTCTATTATTCTTAGGTTTGCCTTTTCACGGTGTCCCATATTTCCTGGATGTTTTGTGTTAAGGATTTGTTGGATTTACAATTTTTTGGTTCATGAATCTTCCGTGCCTGAGATTCTCTCTTCCATTTCTTGTATTCTGTTGTTTATGCTTGTGTCTGTAGTTCCCTATTGTTTGCCCACTTCTTTTCAGCATTTCTTCAGTTTGTGTTTTCTTTATTGTAACTATTTCAGTTTTCAAGTCTTGAACTATTTCCTTCACCTGTTTATTTATTTTTTCTTGGCTTTCTGTACTTTAAGAGATTTCTTCTTTTCTTCCAATTGTTTTTTTTTTTTTTGTTGTTGTTGTTTGTTTTGGTTTTTGTTTTTTTTTTGTTTTGTTTTTTTTGTTTTTGTTTTTTTGTTCTTTTTTTTTTTTTTTTTTTACTTCCATTTCTTTAAGGGATTTTCTCACATCTTTTTTTAGGGCCTCTATCATTTTTATGATGATAATTTTTAAGTCTTACTCTTTTGATTCATCTGCTTTTGGGTGTTCAGGTAGTTGGCATAGAGTCCCTAGATTCTGGTGGTGTTATGCTTGTCTTTCTATTGTTAATTGTTTCTTGCTGTCTTCTCATCTTTTCTTCCTGTAGGTGTAGGTGGGTATCTCTCTCTCTCTCTTGTACTACCCATATGGGCTTAGGTGGGTCAGAGGTTAGATGTTGTAGCTCCAGGTGGTCCAATCTCTCTAGGAGGTCTCTCATCAGGCAGGGGCCTGGCGATGTGGGTCAAAATCAGGCTCCAGCAGAAGACCTGCGATGCGCGTCAAAGATCCTGAAGGCTGGGACTCAAGATGTTCTGTGTGATGATAAGCAGATCTAGCCTGGACCTGGCACTCTCCGGCTGAGGCTTCTTTGGCAGAGGCCCAATAATGGGGGTCACCAATCCAGCTCTCAGTAACTCAGTGTGGCCCTGGGGGGGGGCTAGATGGATGTCTGACAGGGCCCTGGAACTCCAGTACAGGACCGGCAGTGGGTGTCAGAGACCAAGCAGGTGGAAATTACAGGTTGTCCCATATGGATAGGCAGGTCTATTGTGCTAAGAGCAGCTCCAGGAAGTTCCCCCTCTACCTATTCTTATTTATTTAATTAAATTATTCTTTCTTTAACTAATACACAAAAGAATTCTGGATAATTTTGCCATTTAAGCAGTCGCGGAAGTCTCTCTCTTTTGTGCTCAGGCTAGCATAATAATTACAAATTCGGGGAAGGACATCAACAATAGATATAATGGAAGATTTTATTCACAACCCCCATTTAGTACAACCCACTTTTGTCCCAACACACAGTTTCTAGATCTTTACTGATACAACCCTTAAAATTTTAGCAATATTTTTATGCTTCATGGGTTCTGAAGTTTGAGTCTGCAATTGTTTCCTTAGGGAATGTTGAATATCATTTCCATTTTAGATCTACAGATAATTAGAAACGATGGGGATATTTTTCTCTTGTTAGGGAAATCTGTCAGAGAAGTTATTAGTGATTTTAAGGACTTGTAGAAGTAATGTTCAGAAGGACATTGTTCTCTTCTGGCAATGATGAATCAGACACATGGAAGTTAGGTTACACTGTATTGTTTGTATTATAATACTTTCCAGATCGAATCCTCAGGTATACATAAAATTAAAGAACTCTTTTATGTTTCTTTAGTCATTGTAGCGAGGTTTTGTATGACAATGACTTTGCATTTGTAACCAGCATGGCTGTATTTAGAAATTTAATACTTTATTTTCCACCTATAATTGCAAATGATTAAAATATTTATTTAATCCAAATAGTAATATTATCTTGGTTTCTACCTGTGCTTTAGTCAATGTGTTTAGGCATTTACTTTTAATATTAATTTTCTTTTTGAGATTATAATTATGTAATTTCATCCTACTTTTGCTCCTTCCAAACACTTCAATTTTCTTCAAAGCTTATTGTCTTCAAACACCCACCTGGTCCCAACAGCCTTGTTTTCAGAAAGCATTCCTTTTCAGTTGCTACAGATTAGCTATTTTACTGTTTGCCAGGGAATCTTCTCATTTTAAAATTTCTACTGAAATTTAGGAGAGAAAAAGATAGCAAAATGTCTTCCAGCACTGACAATAAGCCAACATTTGTTTTCTATGATATTTTTGTGTGCAAAGTTATCCTGTAAGAAATTGTGAACACACACACACACACACACACACACACACACACACTTGTGAGAATATGTGCATCTTTGCCCATGCAGGCTAGAAGAGGAGGTTGAATCTATTATAGTTGAAATTACAGATATTTAAAGGAAGGGGCATACTCTTGGTAATTGGTACTAGTATTTTTAAGCTCATTCTCATAATTAAGGTATGGTCTCTGTGACTGAGTAACAAGAGGAGCTAACCATCAGGCCTTCTCTCCAGCTTCTATTTCAGAATATTAGTTCATCAAGTCTGTGGGGGAAAATTTATGTGAGGATTTCATTACTCAAAAATAGCTATGCAAGCTATTCTCTGGTACCGTCTCTTTAGCAATAGGGACAGGCATTATCCACTTAGCATTTTAATTACTAAATGGTAGAATTTATTGGTGCAAAACATAATGTATAAACCATTTTAATTTCTGCTTACATACTACCTATTTTTGTTTCATTGTGGTTTCCTATTATTTTCTTAAATTTTCAACCAACTTTCTTCCTTAGAAGTATTAATTCTTTTATCAAACATACCACATGCTAACCTTCTCAAAGCACTAATATTTTTAAAATGTATAGTTCTCTTGTATTTACTTTCTTAGTTACATGCCTTAAAAACTCAGAGAGTTTTTAATGTATCTTTTTTTTTTTGCAGATATTATATTTCAAGTTGTCCTCTGCTATTCATTTAGACTCCAGAGAATACTTAAGTTCCATTTTTTTCTGCAAGTCTTGCCCAAATCACCATAGTTATGTTTTTCCCCATGGTTTGAAAGAATTTATATTAAGAACTAAATCATCAAAATGTGTCTTTGAGGTACTCCATTAGTATGCATAATGATAAAATAGTAGGGTGCCAGAGAGAGGGCTCAGTGGGTAAGAGCACATGCTGCTTTTTCAGAGGACCTGAATTCAGTTCCCAGCAAGAATGTCAGAAGGCTTACAACTGCCTGCAACAATAGCTCCAGAACATCCAAAATGCTCTAATGGGCTCCACAAATATCCCAAACGCATATGGCATGAACACACGCAAAAAATCAAAATAATTATTGAAAAATATAACTACACACAGAATAAAATTATAATATTCATCTTGTTCTTGAAGCTGTTCATTAGCTCCCAATATGACAGTTAAGGCTTGAGGTAGGATGAGATTTCTGAACATAAGGAGACTTGGGAAACTCATGCAAATATCCTAATAAATGAAATAAGTGGAGAGTTAGAAACAATTCTTTAATCACTAGCTTGTATATTTTTTCATCTATTTGTGGTTATATATTTCTATATCCGTTTTTATATGTTCCTAATAAATTATGAAAAACAATTAAAAACAGATTTTAAAGACAATTTTTGACTTTGTGTTAATTTTTTCATATTTGTATTATAATGTCTAGGTTGTGAACTTCTGGCTGCTTTTCAAATTTCTTTGTTGATACCCATAGATGGCTGGCCCCTTTTGAACAGGAATAGAAGAGGAGAAGTGGAGGCTGGGGTGAGGGTTGGGTGGGAGAGGGAATGTGAAGAGAGGAGGGAGGAGAAACTGTGGTCACAATGTAAAATAAAAAAATAAATTTAATTAATAGAAATAAAAATTAGGTATTGAATGTCTACATTGCAAATTGATAATCTCCTTTTCAGTATGGTTAAGTATTGGAGACATTGAAAATCATCATGCAACGAAAGATTGTTGACTTGCTAGATTTGGAAAACTGAGGTGAAAAAGTGAGCACAGATGGATAGTCTAATTTATAAAGTCTCCAGCACACAATATTGGGCCTACTGGATAACATTGCTCTTTTGGAAAGCATGTCTTCCAGTTTCTTGGAAATGATGACTTTTGCATCACCTCCAATGCCCATTTCAAACTCTGGTAATTACAGCCACATTGTTCGCTAATTATTCATGATTAAAATTGGCTAAGCTTTCTAGATCAGTTATATCTGTTAGTATGTGTGCTCTTTCCTATTGCGATTAAATAAGGATCAGGATAAACAAATAGGCCGAATAGATGTTTATTCAGGGAGAAATAACTTACAACCTAGACAGATGAACACCAGGGGAATTCCACCCCATGCTCTCCTGTCCGAGTCACGCCAGTAAGAGAGCTTTTCCCCGGCTCTTCGACCTCCTTCCTCAGGTCACCTCTGCCCATGGCTCCACCCCCAATGGGCGTGGTCAGTGCCACAAAAGAACTATCTCACTACAATTCCCCTTTTAGTCTAAAGAAAAGATTTAGGCTTAATACAAAACTATATACAAAACAGTGAATAACAAGTGTGCTCTAAGAAAAGGAAAATCGAGAACAAAATGACCTACATATCTAGTCCTAGGGTGAAGGCATAATGGAGTTATAATAGAGTTGTCCTAAGCTGGAAAACGTAAGTCTGGTACCTAATATATCTAACTAGAAAGAGAGAATAATAGTTGTGATAGTTTAATCTTCAAACTCATCAAGACCTGAGAAGGAAAATAACGATACTAGAGTAGACAGGAATTGCGGATGGACAACTTCCAAAAGGTGCAGCAAGGACAGAAACAGCAAGCTACCTGGACAGTCACCCTAGGTCTCACAGCAACAAGCACTCCTGACACCAGATATTGCGGTGTTTATTCAGGGATGTTTATTCAGGGAGAAATAACTTACAACCTAGACAGATGAACACCAGGGAATTCCACCCGATGCTCTCCTGTCCAAGTCACGCCAGCAAGAGAGCTTTTCCTGGCTCTTCCTCTGACCTCCTTCCACACTTTCCTCCTTTTTCTGTGTTATAGTTCCCTGCAATGTAGAAGAGACTATGCTTATGTTCAGAACATTCATAGACTTAGGGAGTTTAGTGTGAGATTGTGACCTGTAGTTGCGAGTGCTAGGATAAGTTATCTTAGTGGAAATCCTTGGGGAAATGATTTATCACCATCTGTGTGTATGGGGGGGGGCGCTTATAAATATTGGACTAGAATGAATCTGAGGTCATTTGGAATATGTATATGTATATATGTGTGTGTAGATATATATATATATATATATATATATATATATATATATATATGAGCACGTGGCAAAATAGAACAAGTTTCTGTTAAGAACTTGGCTTGCATATTGAGTTTACATACAAGTTAATTGGCAAGTACATAATCAGTGCCCATCTTTTCTCCTACTTAAGCATATCTTATATTTGGCCTTATTTTCTTGCTTAAAACTTTTACATTTTATTCAGAGTTTTCTTTCAATGATCTGTTAAATTATCTGCATGTTTTGAGATATTCTGGGTGATACCTAATTTGTGTTGCACTCAAAGGCGATTTTGTACCTTCTCACCCCAGGTAGTATTTGACAATGCCCTGAGACATTTTTGTTCATGATGATCCACGGAAAGCATTGAAACTGGAAATTAGGGAGCAGAAGACAGGGACACTGATAAATTTCCTATGAAGCACAGCATGCCCAACCATCTGCATGCCCAACCAATTATCTTGTCTAGGATATTAGGAGTGCAGCAGTTGAAAAACTAACAGAAATCCATGGAATATAACTTGAGGTACTCGCAAAAGGTTGGGTTGATCATATTGTTTCAGCAATCCTGAGTTTTGATTAAAGGGCTATGTCTTTAAGATGGGTGAAATGTTTCATTTATTGAAATAAAAATGATGGGAAATGTGTGCTTTCCTCAATTCAGAATCTAAAATTAAATATACTTGTAAAATTTCTGCTAGAAGAACAATAGAAGAGGTACCTTGAGGACCAGTGTCATTTACATCCACACTACACAATGAAGTAAGTTTCCCGACAGTTTGATAAACACATAGTTTGGTCTCAGTCCTGAGGTTTAATAGAACTATGAATTTGTCCTCTGTTCCATGAGGAAGTATGAAAGCATTTGGGTGTTTACCCAGACATACTGGAATGAAAGTTTATTTTTCTCTATACCTAGCCCTCCCAGATAGAAACAAATGGTCGTTGCATCTCCTTTATCCTCTTGCTAGAAACCATTTTTGTTGATATTGCACTGGCTCCACAAGCACCTGCATCAGTACAACCAATATTAATAGCTAACTCCATATATGGATCCCTTAATGTCGCTCAGCCCAGCCACTGGATTTCTATGTCAACTCCTCTGTTTGCTTTTGAACTTTACAAACAAGCTCAAACATAAAATTCATATTTAATATTTCACCTAAAATAAAAGCCAGTCTAAAGAAATCATGATTCAACCAAGTCCTGATTGCCTAAATAAATAAATTAGTTCAGTCTCATCATCCTTGTGATACACAAAAATTATTCCTCATTGAGTCATTTAAATAATGAACATTTAGTTATTACCTGGTGTTTGCATGAGAAAAATGAGACAGCTAAAATCTATTTTGTTTGCCAAACATTAATGAACATAAAAGATGGTACTTCTTGGTCTCTTCTTTAAAAACAAAACAAAACAAAAAAACAAATACTTTGGTTTAAAACAACAACAAAAATAAGGCAGGCAGATTTCAGTGAGTTCGAGGCCAGCCTGGTCTACAAATGAGTTCCAGGACAGCCATAACTGCACAGAGAAACCCTGTTTCCAAAAAACAAAACAAAACATGTCCCCCCAAAAAAGCACGTAAATCCATGTCATATAAAGATTGGCTTTCCATTCTTTGTTGACGACTGCTGAATTGAGACCTATTGGGCTATGGCCACTGTCCTATATATAGCTTGACATCTGCTGTAGTATGGCAGTTTGCTCACTCAGTCCTGTAAGCCAAGAATGCAATAGAGATTGGTCTTCAACAAGAGGTAGATTGTAACTGTAACCAAGATGATATTATCCTGTTACCTATGTTGTATTTTAAAGATTAGAAGTACTAGGCCAGTTCACAATTAGGAAGATGAGAGTTGATAAAGCACACTTATCAAGGCCAGAGGTCATTGTAGCCTTATTGGCAAGCCAGTTTAAAAACAACAACAACAACAACAAGACTACTTTGGGGATCAGGAAAACAGTGCAGTTTTTAAGGGTACTTGCAGCTCTCTGAGGACATATGTTCAGTTCTCAGCACCTATGTCAAGAGACTTAAAATTCTTTATAGCTCCATATCTAGGGGATCTGCTGTTTCTAGGGAATTTTGGCTTCTAAGGGCACTTATACCTATGTGCTCAGAGCCATATATACACACATTCTATGGATAATGGAAAACAATATAAATAAATCTTTAAAAACAAATCTACTTTGAAACATATGAGACTTTGTCCTGGTGTTGCTGTATCATTCTCTTTTTTATTTGTGTCCTTGGCAGTGTAAGTTATGAAATCTCTATTGTTGGAAGACAGAATAACAAAGAAGAATCCACCTTAAATCCCAGGGTAGCCACTTGCCAGCTGTATTACATTAACAGTGATAGTTAACCCCTCAGCATTCTCAGATTTATTGGTTAAATGATATTTTAACTTAATATAACCAAGTCTTGAACTTTCTTTAAGGGAAAATAGAAAGATATATCATGTTCCTGGAGTTTACTGGGCGAACAACTATCTCTCTAAAGAATCTATATTAATAAAGAACTAAAATGGAGTTGTCCTGCCCCAAATCACTAATTAACCTAGATGAGAAATTGTTTCAGTGATGTTGAAAAATAAATGGCCCTTAAGGAAGAAGGTTTTCCATATATATATATATATATATATATATATATATATACACACACACACACACACACACACACACACACACACACACACTCACACACACACACCTATATATACATATGGTAACGTTTTTAAAATACAATTCTGGAAGTCCCAGTGTTTCTTGTATTTTGGCCAATTAGTGAGCAGCAACCAATAGCTTCATTCCTCAGAGCAAGCAGCTAAAGTAAAATAAAGCACAGTGTGTCTTCTTTGCCCCACACTAGATCCTGTACCTTCCCCTTTTTTACTGCATTCTCCTTCCACATCATTTTACCCACCTCTCAAATGTTCCTAAGTGCAAATGCTTAAAATCTTTTGACAGTTTTGACTGAGGAAAATAAAACCTAGCGTGGGAATATTGCCTGGAAATATTTATTGGTGTTATTAAAAAGAGTCCAATAGAACAAATCAATATATAATCGCTATATTCAGGGATCGTAATTCCATTTTGTAGAGCTGTTTAACTTTGCCATTCAGAGGAAACCTAATGTTTTATTCATGTGTTTTTTTTTTTTTTAAATAGAGGCCAAACATTCATATTTACAATACAGAAGAAGTTCCACATTAATATTTAAATATCTATCTCTAAATTTAATCAAATGCAATTAGTATAATGGAAACAAAAATATATGATTCTAGTCAGTACATTCTTAAATGGACTTACAAACTACTGTTTATTGGAATTACCATTTTAAAGTTCAATTTGTATTTAAAAAGCTATTCAATATGATACTCTTCATAATATGTAGTCTAGCACATGTATCTCTAGGAATTTCAACATTTCTTTCTGCACATATATTAGTGGGAATCTACTTCAAACTATTTTAGAATTTAATTCAGCCTTTCAAAAGTGCCCTCTCATTGACGGGCATGTAATAACAGCTCACATGTGATAGTTTATATTGCAGAGCTGTCTCAATATAAATTAAATTCTTTAAACAAGGATCAATTAGTGAAGTCTTCAGCCTGTGAATAATAACAGCATGGGGCATTTCTGTACCTTTGGCCTCTTTACTTAATGGCTGAGTGATGCTACAGGGACCCTCCATGTTTTTTCTCCTCTCCTTTTTTCTTTATCTTCAGTGTCCTGCTTTAGATGATGTAGCCTGAATTTTTGGAGTCATAGGAAGAGAAACCCAAGGCCACTGCACATGCCTTGACTAGAATGAGCATCAGTTCTAATGATGGTCTGACTGTGACAATGAGGGTTTTCCAGGTGACAAGGTGAACTGACTGGGCAATTAGGAGAGTGGTGAGCCCTTGGAGGAAGACAGAATCTGGCTTGAATGTCTCTAGGGTCTATAGTCCTGGCCTTTTTCTCTTTGTTTCTCTCCACAGTTCGTATTCTCCTGAATTTTTACCTGAGCACATTCTGGGCTGTATGGAGATTCTGAAATTGCCTCATACTCGCACAATTTGTCTCTTCTACCATGCAATCAAAAGTTACAACTCTTCTTTCAAAGCTCTCAGTCAACTCTCAGAGATGCTGATGGAGTGATGGATGAGATATAAAGGTCCATGTTCCATGTGCTATGTGCTAGTGGGCTGACTCTTGGATCCTCTGTGTTCTTTTCTTTTTCTCTAGTCAGTATTCAGCAGTTAAAATGTTTTTCCCTCACAGTGAAGAGAGGATGCTCCTTGACTGGTACTGTACTTTTTGTTTACCGCAAAGCACTGAAGAATGGGTTAAGAACTCAACAGTTACTAAGCACTGCATCTTTACTTTTCTGACACACCGATCAAAATACATTTTGAAGCTTAGGGCTACGTTAACACTCATATTCTGTGAACAACACTTGAAGTTTCATACCCAAACCTTCACACTCAAAGAGTAGTCTTAGGTTAGTGGAAATGTAGCCAGGGATGATGTGTGTTATAGAAATCAAGAGACAAAAATTTTAAAAATAATCTCTAAAATTTTTCTTAATAAAACTATTATTTACCTGTTAGAAAGAGTAATGAGACAAGAGAGAAAAGGCATTCAAATAAGAAGGGAGGAAGTAAAATTACGATAAAACAGGGCCATATATGATATGTTTCTATCTGCAGGAATTACTGCTGTAATTGATAAATTAAGTCAGTGAAGTAGCAGGATATAAAATCGACATAAAAGAATATATTTCCCAGATACTAATAACAACACTGTTCCAAAAGAAAAGTGAATGCCAGCCAAGTCATGGGAGCTACATCACTAAACAAACCAACAAACAAAAGGAAGAAGAGAAGAAATCCACTGTATTAATACTAAAAAAGACACCAAAAAAAGGTGACACAAAGAGGTAGAAATATACCCTATGTTCATGAACTTGAAAAACTAGTAAAATTAAAATGCTAACTAAACTAAAGTGACATACAGATTCAGTGTGAGTTCTATTAAAACATACTTTTAATTCCAAGACTGGGGATGGAAGGCTGCAGAAAATTTCACATCTCTGTGAGTTCCAGCCTTGCCTTGTTTAAAAATACAATCACAAGTCATCTAGAGCTACACAGTAAGAACCCTCTCCAGCAGCAACAAGAAGAGGTCATTGCAGAGTGCGAGAGAATAAAAACATAAAGAGTACAAATTGGACAAAGTAGAGAACTTGTAAGCAAAACTGCATATCTGTAGGTGACTGTTTCTTGGCAAACTAGCTTAAAGCATATACCGAAGAGAGAACAATTTATTAAAAAAAGATTTCTAGGAAACTAGGTATCTTTTTTTTTTTTTTTTTTCAGATTGATATCTGTCCATTGTCTCTCACCTTGTAGAAAATCAACTCCAATAGATAAAGGGATTTTACTGTTTTATTTTTCCTTATTTTACATATCAATTCCAGTTCCCTCTCCCTTCCTCCCTCTTTCCCTCCATCTCTTGCCCCCTAAACCCCATCCCATCCTATCCCCCCCCACTTCATAGGGAGGGTGATTCCTTCCAGGAAGGATCAAAAAATCTGTCAAGTCATTTGGACTAGGGACTAGGCACCCTCTCATGTCTTTAGGCTAAGGGAGTATCCCTCCATGGGTAATGTGCTCCCAAAGTCCTTTTGTGCACCACGGTTACATCCTGGTTCCGCTGTTAGAGGTTGCTTAGACTGCGTAGGCCTTCTGAGACCCATGTTCAAGGGTTCTGAGTCAGTCCAATGCTGCATTCCCAGCTATCAGTCTGAGGGTCCATTAGCTCCCCCTTGTTCAGGTCAGCTGTCTGTGTGAGTTTCTGTAGCCTGGTCTTGTCCTCATTTTCTTATCACTCCTCCCTCTCTGCATCTGGATTCCAGGAATCCAGCTCAGTGTTTAGCTGTGTGTGTCTGCATCTGTTTCCATCAGCTATTAAATGAGGGCTCTGTAGTGAGGTAGTCCTTCTGTAGCACTGACCACGCCCATTGGGGGGTGGAGCGATGGGCGGAGGTGACCTGAGGAAGGAGGTCTGAGGGGGCCAGGAAGGCGCTCTCTCTTTCTGGCGTGACTCGGACAGGAGAGGATCGGGTTGAATTTCCTGGTGTTCATCTGTCTAGGTTGTAAGTTATTTCTCCCTGAATAAACATCTATTCGGGCTATTTGTTTATCCTGATCCTTATTTACCGCAATATTAGTCTATACTTTTCCTTTTTCTTCAGTCTTTCTGTGGTTTTAGTGTGTATGTATACTTTTCCTGTATTCAAGACATTTTGTATATTGATACAATTTGGGATATTTATCTTGCTGCCCTTTATAGTTCTACCTCTTGTCTTGACACTTATACTCTACCTCTATTTTAGGGATTTACATGTAGGTATATGTAAATAGTTATATTGTTTAAGTATTTGTTCCTGCTTTACTCAGGAAAGTTTTAATCAGTCTTTTTAGCTAAGTTCCCGAGTATTACAGATTATCTTCACTCACATTTCCTGTACCTATGAGATTAGTCAGATATAGATACTTAATCTTCAATCACTTCATAGACATGCAGAACATGGCATTTAAATGTTTTAATATTAGTACTCCATTGACATGAGACACTGTTGCTCCTGACAGCACCGTGCACTTTCCCGAAAATATGTTGGACACTGTTGTTGCTCCTGCTGGAGTTCAATCTCGCCTCAGCTAATGGCCTGTTGGGCATAGAATTGCCCCCACCTTGACCACTGATTTGGACATGCAGTCCTATGTGCTTGCAGGAGACAAATATAGAAGACTGCTTGACCTTGCCAAGTCAGGGTAAGACAGCCATTCTATTTCCCTGCTGTTGTTGTGGTCTGTCAAGTTCTCTTGGCCTTAGCCAAATCTGGGTGTACCAACGTCGCTGTGAGACCTAGGGTGACTGTTCAGGTGGCTTGCTGTTTCTGTCCTTGCTGCACCTTTTGGAAGTTGCCCATCCGCATTTCCTGTCTACTCTAGTATCGTTAATTTCCTTCTCAGGTCTTGATGAGGTTGAAGATTAAACTATCACAACTATTATTCTCTCTTCCTAGTTAGATATATTAGGTACTAGACTTACGTTTTCCAGCTTAGGACAACTCTATTGTAAACTCCATTATGCCCTCACCCTAGGACTAGATATGTAGGTCATTTTGTTCTCGATTCTCCTTTTCTTAGAGCACACTTGTTATTCACTGTTTTGTATATAGTTTTGTATTAAGCCTAAATCTTTTCTTTAGACTAAAAGGGGAATTGTAGTGAGGTAGTCCTTCTGTAGCACTGACCACGCCCATTGGGGGGTGGAGCGATGGGCAGAGGTGACCTGAGGAAGGAGGTCGGAGGGGGCCAGGAAGGTGCTCTCTCTTTCTGGCGTGACTCGGACAGGAGAGGATCGGGTTGAATTTCCTGGTGTTCATCTGTCTAGGTTGTAAGTTATTTCTCCCTGAATAAACATCTATTCGGCCTATTTGTTTATCCTGATCCTTATTTACCGCAATAGGGCTCTATGATGGCAGATAAATTAGTCATCAATCTCATGTACTACTACAGGCAAACATAGTAAACTCTTGATGATATTGTTTCAGCTACTGATTTTCAAAATAGGAAGCTGAGGTTATTTGGAAACTTATATCATGTCAAACTCAGAAGCTTTGCAAGAATGCCAGCATACAGCCAGTGAGGGGAGACCATACCTGTGAGAAAATACCCATTCTTCTTCTCAGTTACCAAAAGATACAAAGAATGAAGAAAAATGTAATAAAATATGCTCCAACTAAAATTGAACAGGAGTATCTATTTGAGTAGATATTCCAGAAAGGAAACTGTAAATGGTCAACAAATAGAGTAAACTATGCTCACTATTGTTAATCATCTGGAAAATGCAAATGGAAGGTGACATGAAGACACTATTTCACCCAATTTAGAATGACTATTATTTTTAATAAAAGAGAATGGAAAGAACTCAAATAAAAGGTGTCCTTTATAGCAATGATACTATGAACATA
Source organism: Phodopus roborovskii (assembly GCF_943737965.1). Taxonomy (NCBI): domain Eukaryota; kingdom Metazoa; phylum Chordata; class Mammalia; order Rodentia; family Cricetidae; genus Phodopus; species Phodopus roborovskii. The sequence goes on from NW_026126410.1 coordinate 29,497,717, forward strand.
ACTTAATATGAAAGTTATGGATGATACTATGGAAACTCTCCCCAAAAGGGAAAATGCAAACACTATAAAACCAGATACTACTTCATGGTTATACAGCTAGGAACAATGAATTTGGAAAATAATTAAAATCATTGCTTGCCTTTGGTTATTACATTAATCACAACTGCATAGACATAGGATGTCACTAGGTGCCTGATAATAAAGGAAGTATTTATGGATACACACAATTAAGATGTTCAATCATTCATAGAGACAGAGCTCAACCCCTTCCAATAAGTTAGAACTGGAGGCTATCATGTTAAGTGCAAAAGGCCAGAACTGAAATGAATTATCATATATTCATTATCAGTGAGTTCTAAAATTGAGAGAAAATAGAGATGTGTGAAGGTAGCTCAGTTGACAAAATGCTTGCTACACAAATATGAGGACTGAGGACAAGAAATTAATCCCCAGAACTTACACAGAAGGCCAAATGGGGTGTCACCTTTGCAACTTTAACTGTGGAGAAAGAAAGAGCTCCATCAGGCTCTTTCGACTGCTTAGCACAACTGCTGATCCTCAGGTCACAGAGACAGACCTTGTCTTCCATTAAAGATGGACAGGTCCTGAGATCTAATATCTAAGGTTAAACTTTAGTCTCCATATGCAAATGTACATACATGAGCCCTCACCCACATGGATATGCATATGGTATAAACGCACACACAGCCAAACATGTGGATTCACACGCAACAAATAAGTAAATAAAACCAGTTGATATCAAAAGAGAATTGGGATTGTTCAGGGTGCTGGGTGTGTGATTGTGTGGTGATGTGAAGAGATGAAAGCAAGAATGAATACAGACTGGACTGACTGTTATTTATGTAAATTGAGCATATCATAGCAAATACCACTAGTATTTACAATTTATATATGTGATAAATGCAAAGAATTATGAAATAGGAGTAAAATGCTGATATTTTTTTCAGCTTGTATTACCAACACATCTGTTTTTACTAGGATGAATTTTAGGCCTTGTAACAAATGTACTTCTCCGCTGTTATTTCCTCATTACATAGCATCGCACAAGTTTCATAGAAAATATTAAATGGTTACTGAATGAATCAGTATTGTTGATATAATGTAATTTTATATCTTTTGAATTATTTTATAGTTTGATTTTTCTGTTTGTTTTGCAGGGATTCAGTTTATACCCTTAATTGTTAAGCAATCACTCAGTACTTCACAGGAAGCATAGCTCCATGTTTAACAGATTATTTGTCTTTATTTTTTAAAAGTATTTATTTGCTCACTTATTTATTTACTTAATGTATGTGTGCTCCATCTTCATGTACAACTTTATGTCAGAAGAGGGCTTCAGATTCTACTATTTATGGTTTTAAGCCACCATGTTGTTTCTGGGAATTTAACTCAGGACCACTTGAAGAGTAGCTATGGCTCTCAACTGGTAAGCCATCTTTTCATCTCTGCAGATTCTTTCCCTTTGGTGTGTGTGTGTGTGTGTGTGTGTGTGTGTGTGTGTGTGTGTGTGATGCATATGTGCACATGTGAACAATTGCATGTGAATTAGCATAATGCAGGGGCCAGCAGAAAGGCTCTGTTATCATTCCTTAGGAATGCCCTTTGCATTTTTGTCTCTGGGTGTGCATGTCCATGAATGTACACAGGTTCTCACACATACAGTTGTGCACATGCATGTAGAGGCCACATATCAAATCCTAGTGTTGTTCCTAAGAAGCTTTTCACCTTACTTCTTTAGGTAGGATCTAACAAATTAGACATAATTGGCTGATCAGCAGGCCCCACGGATCCTCATGTCCCCACCTTGCCTGTCCTTGAATTACACATGAATGCTACAACATGCCTGGGTTTTATCTCAGATTCCTGAGCTTCCAAGGCAGACACACAGCCATTGGTTCTTAACCTGTGGGTCAAGTCTTTTTGGGGATCACATATCAGATGTCTTTCATATTATTTACATTATGAATTATAATAATAGCAAAACTATAATTATGAAGTAGAAAGAAAATAATTTTATTTTGGGGGTCATTGCAACATGAGGAAATATAGTAAGTGTTTCTGGCTTTGGGAAGGGTAGAAACCACAGCATAATCCATCCTCCCAGGCCACCTCTATCCACTGGATAAAAGTGTGTAATGTTGTAAGCAACCTGTAGTCTTCCTTAAGCATATCTCTAAACTTCATATATGTTTTATTGATTTTTCTTAATTGAATACATTTTGTAAGAGGTATTTTAGTTTCAAACCTCGAAGATTCAAATGTTTATAGACAGTTAAGTGTACACTTTGACTGTATCAATTGAAAAATAGATGATGTACTCTCAATATAAAATTTTATTTGTAATGATGTTGTGTTAAAATATTTGTTCATTAAATAATCCTTAATACATATAACTATTTATTAGGTAACATAAGGATTAGTACAATTATGAAAACCATATATTTTTATTAATGAATGCATTTTCATAAATAAGATCTGAAATCAGAAATCCTAGTTCTCTAAAGGATATATGGTTCAGTTTATTTGGATAAATCTGTAATTAATTTGAGCTTTTCATTTGCAATTTCATAAGTGGACCTCCATAGCCCATAACATTCCAAGTATACTATAAGTAACTATAAGTCATAAATTTCTTCAAAAGTTACAGAATTGTTAGAAAACTTAGACAGCAAGTCACAAAATATTGTTCCTTATTAAAAATTTATGCCAGAAATTTGTGTGTGAATAAAGGAAGAACAATAGAAGCCCTGTGTTAGCTTTCATATGTTTCTCATAAATAATGTAGTTCTGTCAAGTTCATTTTCCTAGGTGGCTGTGCCTAATGTGTGACTTTTCCTATTTGGATCCTGTTCCATCAGATGCTCATGAATCTAAATCCCATTGAGAACAACTCTTACTCCCTTGAGTTTGTCTCCAAAGTAAATGTAATCTGCTTTTAGTCATCTAATTAGAAGTCAAAGTCTCTCTGCTGCCGGCATCAACATCTGCACAGGTCTGATGAGCCAGTGTGCTGACATGAATGGACACTTCATTACTTCATTAAATTACACACTCCCATAAGCAGGCATGAGCTTTCCCAGTCCTCATATTTTATGCACTGTTGCACTCACCTCGTTTGCTGAAGCTGAAGGTGTCCAGGCTAAACTGAGAATATAAAGTTCTCATGAGGTTATGGATTTCTATTTTTTTAATCAAACAAGGTATTTGTCAGGCTGTAAAGTATTACATGTAAGTTGTTGTTTGGACAAGAAATAAACAGCTACAATTAAAAAAATGAAAAAACAAGACAGGGAGGTATTATGTCTAATGTAATGTTTCTTTTTTTTTTTTTTTGGGGTGGTGGTGGTAGGGAGCTTTAATGTCTCAGTGTAGAATAAAGAAACAATTGATTAAATAAAAATTTAAAATGTTGATTACTTCCTGGATCTTCAGTAGATATATCAATAATATATAATAACTTTAAATATTATATAATTTATAAAATTACACACTCTAAGATTTGTAATCATACAGGGGAGTTCTAATCACAATATAATAGAGAAATGATGTTGGGAAGGCAACAGGGTTTGGAGATTAATTAGAGCTGCAAAGAAGAAGTGGATGGGTAGGGTCAAAATATATTGTATAGATGAATAAAATATACAAAGAATACACAAAATGCTACTTTAAATTATTTAAATATTTAATACTTGATAAATGAAATTCATGGAAGGTAAATATTTTTAGTTTACATTCATCTTTTATGGAATTGCAAATGGGATGTGCTATTACATTGCAGCTTTTAAATTTACCTCATTTTGACCTTGAGTGCATGCGTTCATATGGAGCTAAGTTAACATACATTAAAATGTGTTCTTTTTGTGGTAAGTTCTGAGACTTTTAACAAATCCTTGCAATGTGATAGTATGACAGCCAAGACAGAACATGCTTTTAAGTCCGTTTAAAATTTTCCATGTCATTTTGGTGTGACAGATTTGCAATCTGTCTCATATGCCATATTAAATGAATTCAGTCATTTGAAATAAGTTTTGCCTGGTTTGCACCCTTTAACACCATATATTCATTATGCAATGGTGTTTGTGGCTACAATATTATCAACAGATAATTACATTGTTTGTGCTGTGAAAATACCACAATTTGTTAGTTCACTCATCCATTTGAGATGTTTTAAGTTTTTATCCAGTGTTTGATGATACATAATAAAACCAAATACTCCATTTCTATAGAGCCATAGCTAAAGAATTTTTAATCCTTAAAATAATATTTCTAGGATAAGCCTGATGAATCAATTACTCAAATCAGCCCATATGTAAAATTTTAAGAAATAAAAAATAGGCTTCATGAAATAGCTGGTACTTTACACCCTCACAGCCAAGATATTGTAGTTTCAGTTGTATAATCTTATAACCTTCAGAGGATGCATTTCTAAGAGGTAGGATTTTTAATTGTGTGACATGGCATGCATTGTAGCTCTAATTTTCATGTTTTGTCCACAAAGATGATGAATGATAGTGCAAAGCTTTTTAGATGCTGTTTTCAGTCTATTTTTGGGTTTTGTTGTTGTTAAAATTACTTCAGATGTATTCTGGAATATTTTGCTCTTGATTTGTACTTTGTGAGTATGTATATGTATGTTTGCACAACAATAGTCATATAAATGTCATGCATGAATGATGTAGAAGCCAGAGGACAACTTTCAGGAGAGCATTCACACCATTTGTCTTGGTGAGACAGGATGTGTTTTAGCAGGTATGCTACATACTCAAGTACTAGTGAGCCCATGAAGCTGTGGGGCATTCTTCTGTCTCAGAACCTCACCCATACAAATGCCAGTGGTAAAGAGGTATACCAAAGCATCTAATATTTTTCAGGAGTTCTGGTAATTGAATTTAGCTCATCTAGCTAACACAGCCAGCAGTTATTATTTTATCCTGTTTAGCCACATTTTAGACCCCTTTTCAGATATTTAATGTATTTTGTTGTTCTTGGACACAGTATCACACTGTATCCCAGTCTGTCTGGAACTAGTTAGCTAACCTTGGAGGGCCTTGAACTCATGACAACCCTCATACTTCAGTTTTCCTGTGATAATGATCAGGTTCCATTGAATATTTTTTTCCAGCTATTAGCTCTAGCTTTCTTAAGATTACATGTGGAGATATTTTATCAGATAGAAGTTCTGCAACTCTGCTTCTGTTCTATGAACAAACATTTCCATTTTAAGCATCTCTAGGGAAGAGACATTATATATAAATTTGACAAAATCCCACTTGGCATCTTTTTCTTTTCTTTCATGGGTCCTGATTTGCTATCATTTCTGAAAGGGTTTTGCCAATTAAAATCACAAAATATTATTCTTGAGATATTACTTTCTAGAAAGTCAGTGATTTTGTTGTTGTTGTCCCTTCTCTTAAAGCACAGTTGTTTCATTCCTTTACTCTTATTTGCCTGACCTCTCTTCTGTTTCTTTCAAAACCTCAAATTATACCAGGAAGCATGATGCAGGATTGTGTCTTCTCAATATATAGTAGGGAAACCATAGCCACAGAATCTCAACAGTATGGTTATTTATAAAAGACCTGAACAATTATAATACCCTTTGACATACCAAAGTGGGTGGGAGAAGACACACAGGGCCCCACTGCTAGAGGAAAAGCTTCTGTGAAAGGTAGAATTTACATTGTACAGACGCAAGTGCTTATCCAATCCCAAACAGTTAATCCTAAAAATATACTTACAAACAGTACTAAAGAGAATCACTAAATTATGTTTATATATTTACTTATATCAACATTTAAAAATGTTAGTTAAAGAATAAGAAGTAATGAATTTAAAAAGGAGAAGGTACATAGGAGGGAGAGGGATGATTTAATTATATTTCAATTACATGAAATATTTAACAATTCAAAGTGGCAATATATCTATTTCAGCATTCAATTATCAGAGAAAACTGCTAACTCAGGATATATTCTGAAAACCTTTCACAGAGAATATTATAAAAGTGAATTCAGATTGTTAGTTGGGGTAACCCTTGTAAGTCTCTGGACATTTCTGTAGAGTCAGTTTTCTCATCAAACCTATAATGGCTCCTTGTATTATGGTATCTCCTTCCTTTGCTCTCACCTATCCATTCCCCGACTCAATCTTCCTGGTCTCACATGTTCTCCTCTCCTCCTCTCCTCCCCTCCTCTTCCTCCTAACTCCCTTTCCACCCACTGCCCCTGAACTCCCAGTATACCCAGGAGATCTTGTTTCCTTTCCCCTTCTGTGAGGGTCCTTGTATCTCTTAGGTTCCTCCTTATATCCTAGTTTCTCTGGGGGTGTGAATTAAAGGCTGGCGATCCTTTGCTCTATGTCTAAAATCCATATATGAGTGAGTACATACCATGTTCCTCTTTTTGTGACTGGGTTACCTCACTCAGGATGGTTTCTTCAAGTGCCATCCATTTGCCTGTTAATTTCAAGAATCCATTGTTTTTTGTTTTTTCCCCACTGATAAGTATTCTGTTTTGTACAACAGTGGAAAGGCTACCTTAAATGCCTGTCCCTGATAATGAGATTGATGACTAAATTATATATCACATAGAGCCCTCATCTAGTAGCTAATGGAAACAAGAGCAGACACCCACCGCTGAACACTGAGCCAAACTCCTGGAATCCAGTTGCAGAGAGGGAGGAGTGATAAGAAAAGCAGTTAAGACCAGGCTACAGAAACCCACAGAGACAGCTGACCTGAACAAGGCGAAGCTCATGGACCCCCAGACTGATAGCTGGGAATCCAGCATTGTACTGACTTGGACACCCTGAATGTTGGTCTCAGTAAGAAGGCTTGGGCAGTGGATCTCTGAAAGTGGATCCAGGTTGTATCCCTGGTAAACAAAAGGACTTTGGGAGCAAATTCCACATGGAGGAAGGCTTCCTTAACCTAAAGGCAGGTGGGAGGGCCTAGGGACCACCTCAAATCACTTGACAGATTTTGATGATCCCTCCTGGAAGGCATCACCCTCCCTTTGGAGTGGGTGTGGGAATTGGGATGGGAGTGGGGTCAGGAGGCATGGGAGGGAGAGGGAAATGGGATCGACACATAAAATAAGAAAAAGTTTATATATATATATATATATATATATATATATATATATATATATATGACAGAGGATTAAATTGTAGAACAAAGAAATGAATGGATATAATAATGGAAGGCACTAAAAACACTACTCAATTGTTGTAAAAGATCTGCATTATTGAAAATTATGTCTTGTGATGTATTCTTTGTTTTTTTTGTTTTGTTTGTTTTGTTTTTGTTTTGTTTTGTTTTTTTCTATTTCCATCCCTTGGTATTTTATGGTATAAAGAAAGTAAGAAACTCTGGAGATTTATATGCATCTCCTTCCACCTCATTAACCCCATGAATTTCTTACTACAGCCATCTATTATGTTAAAAGTAAGTATGACCAATTATGGTGTCCTCAAAAGGAAATATTTTGTTTGACTACCTTAGTCCATTTAAGGGTCTTCAGAATATGTATGCATATGCAAACTCAAAAGAACAAGATAATGCCTCCTTTTTCCCAAAACATGAATATATAGCCATCTAATCGAATGGGGAAAGTAGCAATAGTGTCAAATGCAAAAACTTGAAAGGTAAAATTTAAGCACAGAGTACACACAGGTTACAGCAACTACACAAGGAAGGAGTGCAATGCTGTTTACTAGAGTAATTTTTTTTTCTTTTTTTTCCCCCCCAGGACTGGGAGCTGGGTCTCTCTCTCTCTCTCTCTCTCTCTCTCTCTCTCTCTCTCTCTCTCTCTCTCTCTCTCTCTCCCTCTCTCTCCTTTAAATTTGAAACAAGGTTGTTTTATATGTCAATTTCAACTAGGTGAATCAAGGACACTTTGTAGATTAGGCCTTCATGATCCAGAATATAGATATATTGTTTTGTTTGTGGTATCCATCTTTGCCTACAAATTTTACTGAAATGATGGATCCCTTTGGCTTCTACAGTAAATGTAGCTGGAGTTAGGTCAAATATATAATTGGTAAAAGGGCCAATATGTAATCTCTCTTAGAGTCTGAAGGAGCGTAGACATAGTTACTTCCTTTAACACTAGTAGGTATTTGTTATAGAGCTAAGTATTACACTGTATTCAACCACCAAATAATTCACTGCATCAAAATTTTGAACTGCAATACTTTGTACAATTGGTGTTTTTGCTATTAGAATAAATATCTAGGCATACATTTATGAAAAATCAAAGTTGGTTAAATTGGGTACTCATAAAACTTATCAAATAAAGGACTGCATGCTACATTCATTTTGAATTCAAAGAAAGAATGTGCTCTGGGAATTGATAACTATAGAGTGGGGATTAGAGTTTGTAGTTAATGAGGACAGAGATTAAAAAGGAAAACCCATACATACTGATCAAAGGCTGTTTTGATTGGGTACATTTAACTCATTCAATGCTTCCTTCCAGTAACAAAATTCTTTAAAACTCAACTTTGTTCTTGACTAACATTTCTGCACTGAAAATCTGTCATGTTAGTGGTATATTTAAGAAAAAAGCAATGAGTAGTATTTATATACCTAAGATTGTGCATTTTGATGTTTCAAGATATATAGTTGACCTAGAAATTCACTATGTGACCTGACCTTGCCTTTTGGTAAATTGCTTCTCCCACAATCTCCACTCACAATCAGTCCTTAATATTTATGTTTAGACTGGAACTTATATTATTAGTATTACAGTTTGTTTTATTTTTTCAATATCATATTTTAAATTTTGCATCCTTTTGTTCAAATGTGTTAAATGCATGTGTACATGTTTGCATGTACATATATATGTGTGTGTGTGTGTGTGTGTGTGTGTGTGTGTGTGTGAAAATGCATGTGGATGACATTTGATGATGTTTGTGTCTTCCTTTTTTACTTTTTGCCTTATAATTTTTGAGACATGCTTCTAAATAAATATGAAGCTCACCTATTGTCTAAAGAAAGTGGCCAGCAAGTCCCATGAGTCCTTCTTCACAATTACAGAGCAGAAATTACAGATACAGTGTTCAACTCCATATATGAGTGTTCTGTGTTATAACCACTTCACTCACTGAGCCATCTTCCAAGCCAGAAAGTATAAGTTTAATCATAATATGAACTGTTCATTTCTAAATCATTCAGGGCATCTTAGAATAGTGTAAGGGACACTTGGTGGCCTTAGATTTCTCTTTATAACATTGACTGCATCACTTAGCACTATTGTCACACTCTTCAAGAGCTCACAGATTAACCTACAGATGGAAAATCTCCTGTGTGCTCATGAGGCTAATCTTTCCTGATATATTTGGCATTAAGATGAGGGACAACCTTACCATTAGTTATGATAGGCATAAAGTTGAGGGCTCAGAGTATATCTAGTACCACATGGAACTGATAAAATTTATCTTAAAGTGAGTGAAAAAGTGAATAAAAATTAAAATGTAAATAATAAATAATGAAATAACATCTTTCATGTGCACTATTAATATAATTAGCTCTATGAATTTATTTGGGAAAATATATCCCATTTTTAAATAAAACACAAATTTCAAGGAGACAGATGGTGAGGTTCTAAGGAAGCTATAACACTGTCCTGTGTAACATAAAGAAAATTGTGGCTGACGCATGATTTTAATTTTCCACTACATTAAAACTGACCTGAACCTTAATTCATATTTATGCCTTCTTAGAAAAGTGAAATATCTTTGATTTTAATGCATCTATTTAATATATTGACACATTATTTTCCTTATCCTATGTGTATTGAACACCCATATTTTCAAGGCATACAGTGGAATTCACATTTTATTGCCATTTCACTCGAAAGAACAACTAAAACAAACCTTAAGATTTTGTTTAAGAATTAAAATTTTAAAAAATTAAATATACATAAATGATGCTTGTTTCTTTATGTACAGTTGCAAATTATGAAGGAAAGTGTTGCTTAGCATCAATACAAACATTACACAGATCGAAATCTGCCTGCCCTCAAGAAACTAAAATCGCACTTCTATGGGGTAATTTCAGTATTGCATGCTGGCTACAGATGAATAATTTAGGAGACATATCTATCTATCTATCTATCTATCTATCTATCTATCTATCTATCTATCTATCTATTATTCCCTTGAAAATACATTATTCTTTCATGCAATACATCGTGAACAGTTTTCCCTCCCTCCACTTCTCCTAGCTTTCTACTACCTTTCTTATTCCCCAGATCCATCCAGGCTCCCTTTCTTCCCCTTAAAGGAACAGGCCTCCAAGAGAGGACAGACAAAGCAGGAGAAAATGATCTACCAAGTCAACTAAGTAGGGCTCGCAGGGGCTCACACGGGCTCACAAAGACTGACGTTTCAAGCCCAGGGTCTACATGGTTTGCACCAGGTCTCTGTTTGTATATTGTGGATGTCAGCTTTATGTTTTTGTGGTCGTCCTAACATTGAGATTGCGTATATCTCTGACTCCTTTGCTCTTGAGACACTTTTACACTGATTGTGTTGCCTTGTCCAGTCCCAGGATGTATTTGTTTGCTTACATATTTTTTGTTTTGTTTTGTTTTGATTTATGGAATGGTTTTCCATAGCAATGTGAGATACTGATCATAAATAAAAGCTTAGTACTGACAACTTTTTTCCTGCTTCTTTGCTTGACACTGACTGCATCACACAAAGATCTGTCTTTTTTTAAATGTGTTTTTCCTCATAGAAATAACTGCATATCCCTTAAAAAATCAAATAGAGTACAGATAGACACAATGTTGTGTTCCCATAATTGCTCCACTTTTAGAAATTTTCATGAATTATATTATGAAAATTTCCAATTTTATGTACAAAAGCCCAAACAATAGTAAATTTCAATTTAGTTTGCACACAGTGTGTAATCGACAATAGAATACAAAAAATAAATGGCAACTAAGTTTTATGCACTATATATTAGCACATGTATAGAGAGTCCTTTGGAAGTGATTTAATAGCTAATGACTGCTAACAAATTCTTTCCTTTATCCTTGTTTTTTTCTTGATCTTCAAAAAAAGCACAAGGAATAACTTACATTTGGCATATATATATATATGTGTGTATATATATATATATATATGTTTTATAGAACCCATATATATATATATATATACATATATATATATATATATATATATATGTTTTATAGAACCCATATATGTCCTGGATCCAAGAAAAATGTGTAGCAGATTGATTTTATCTGAACATCTTTAATCTACCCTGAGAGTATTCTTGCTACTCATTGCATATAATGAAATAAACTCCAGCTGCAGTAAAAGTTGAGAAAACAGTAATTAGAATTCTTGAATGTTATACTTTTAACTATTAGGAGGATCTTAGAGAGTGTGGTACCTCAGTTACCGAAGCTTTTGTTCATCACTACTATATGCTTCATACACAAACCTTTTTCAACTTATGTGAATTGTGTTTGGCTTTGAAAATTACTTTGTGAAGATATTAACACATTTTATAGCTGGACACATCTATTAAGGGTTTGTGTTTATATCACATTCTTGAGCTGAAAATATAAGTCTTTTTTTTTTTGAATCATGAATTGGCCTAATTTTGTTTCTTAGTGATTTCTTCAGGAAACTAAAAGTCCATGCTTGAAGTCATCAATGTCTAGCAGTAACCAAGACCTTCCTATTTTATGGGGCTTAGAAAAGTTGGAGAGAAGACATACCTTAATAGCCACTTTGACATCTTACCAGGTCAAGCCACTCCCTGCCAACTTTTTCCTGCTGGAGGTGAGGGCATGGCTCTGTCAGGACAAACTGAGAGAAGAACTAAGATATCTTATTTCACCCAAACTTCTCTGCCTCCTCAGCTCCCCCAAGGAATTAGATGACCACTTACACTGCCATTCATTACAGTGGCCATCACGTTTCCCACTAGAATTGTGCACATATACAGGAGAGACAAAAGTTGGGACTAAAGAACTTTTTTTTTTTAATTTTACTTATTTATTTTATATAACCAAGTCCATTTAAATGAAAACAAACATTTATAGACAATCTTTGGAAATTTCGGCATCATTTGGCTCTGTCATGGGGGATTCTAAGAAGATGCAGAAATACTGGCTTTGTCCAGCTGTTTTGAATGTAGGATCACCTGGTACTCTATTTCAGGCGGTCTGGGTTGAATAAACCACATTAGTCTGGAAGGAATCCATAGCTTTTCATTTTCTGTGGAAACAAAAATAGAAATCCTTTTCCCCAGTAACATGTCCTTGAACTTAAATTTTTGAGTCAGAGCATTTTTTTTTTAATTTATTATTTTACATGTCGATCCCAGTTCCCTCTCTCTCCCTCCCTCCCTTCCTCTCTTCCTCCCTTTTATCCTCTCTGCCCTCTCAATGCACACTAACCACACTCCCCTCACATCCCCCCACCCCAATTCCACATGTAGGGGAATGTCATCCAGTTGGGGTCATGTAGGTCTGACAGGTCATGTGAAGTAGGGACTAGGGCTACTCTCCTGTCTCTAGGTTAAAGCAGTTATCCCTCCATGGGGGATGTGTTAGCAAGGTCCTTTTGTGCACCAGGGATACATCCTGGCTCCACTGTCTGAGGTCCCTTAGACTGCTCAGTCCTTCTGGCTGAGACCCATATTCAGGGGAGCCTGAGTCAGTCCCATGCTGGCTTCCCAGCTATCAGTCTGGGGGCCCGTTAGCTCCTCTTTGCTCAGGTAAGCTGTCTCTATGTGTTTCTGCAGCCTGGTCTTGTCTTCTCCATCTGCATCTAGGTTCTAGTTTGACTCAGTGTTTATGTATGGGTGTTTGCTCCTGTTTCCAACAGGCATTAGTTGAGGGCACCATGGATAATTTAGTTGTTGATCTCACTCTCCCGGAAGGGCATTTATGATAGCCTTTCCACGGAAGCTGAGATTGTTAGTTGGGAGCAGTCTTGTAGTTCTCTAGACCTTTCTTTGTGCTCTCTCTCTCTCTCTCTCTCTCTCTCTCTCTCTCTCTCTCTCTCTCTCTCTCTCTCTCTCTCCTGTCTTCTATTCCTAACCAGGCTCAATCTTCCTGGTTGCATGTGTTTTCCTTTCCTGTTCCTTGTTTTCTCCTACTTCTTTCTCCATTTGCTGCCCCCCCCCCACTTCCCCTGTGCTCTGGGGGACTTGTCCCTTCCCGCTTCTGTGACTCGTTGTGTCCTAGTTCCTCTGGTGGTGTGAATTATAAGCTGGTGATCCTTTGATCTATGTTTAAAATCCATATATGAGTGAGTACATACTGTGTTCCTTTTTGTGACTGGGTTACCTCATTCAGGATGGTTTCTTCAAGTGCCATCCACTTGCCTGAGAATTTCAAGATACCATTATTTTTTCCTGCAGAGTAGTATTCCATTGTGTAGATGTGCCACATCTTCATTAACCATTCTTCAATTGAGGGCATCTAGGTTGCTTACAGGTTCTTGCTATTACAAATAGTGCTGCTATGAACATAGTTGAACAGATGTATTTGTTGCATGGATGTGGATCCTTTGGAAAATATAAGTCTTTAGAACCATTTATATTTTCTTGAAGAGGAACAACAAGGATTCGAGCTTTTCATATAGTATTCTTCAATTTGGTAACATTCCTGGCAGGGTGTAGTGGCATATTTTAGAATAATAGTCTTGGTTATTCTCTGTACTCACTACTCTGTTAAAAAGGTACCATTTGTGTTTTCAGCCTGCTTATGTATGCTCTACCAATATAAGTATACAAATAAAGTTTTGTAAATATAGTATTATAATTTACCTTTGCTTTTAGTTCAAAGAACTAATATTCTTTCACTTTGAAATATTGTATGTATAATAGTAATATTTTTGTCTAATTGAAATATATTGAACACTATGTGAATCTGTGCATTAATGTAAATTTATGAATTATACCTTAACAGAAATTCATTATTAGAATAGTTAAAGCAGAGTGACAAATATTCAACATAGAATTATATATTTTCTAACATTAGAGCACAATAGGTAATGTGTAATGAACTCTTGGAAAATATGATCAATCATACTTATTTGAGTATTTGGTGTAATGCTTTGATTCAATTTTCTCATAATTCTTTACTCTAGATGCATAAATTGGCATTACTTAAATAAAAAGGAAATATTTAACATGCTTTCACTCATTTGAATTGTAAAAAACTATACCTGAAAATGTCTTTGTTTTTCAGTATTGAAATCATATTAGAATGTGATTATTGTATGAAATTCTAAAAGTATTCAAATTGTCCACCCAAATTGGCTTAAATTTGTTATCAATAATCATTAGCAACTTGTATTATTTTTAGAGATGGTGAAATATTAAAGTCTGTTACATTAATATCCTAATGAGTATAACTGATTAACTGAAGAATAACTAATTCTTTCATTAGCCGACATTGGCTGGTAGTGATCTGTAGTGATGTGTAGAGACAATGAGTAATCGACATTTCTCAATGTGCCTATTACATTATAATAATTTCGTATCTTGCCTACATAATACTAAAATTAACAGTTTGATAAACATTTCATAAGAAGAATGAAAATTCTTTGATTAGATAACTGAAATGAAATCGGTATGTTAATCTTATTCATATGTACTTGCAAAGAGATTCATTCTGTAGCTTGACCAGGGAGATGTGTTGTGTATTGTACTGTGATACAAAGAGTTTATCTTTAAAAGGTAATAATAATGTTTAGTTATTTCTTTTTGTATTTCCCAATTCAGACTTGTTTATTATTCAAGAAATGCAGTATAGCATAAATTTGGGTTTTGAAGCACTATACTCAAAGTTTCATAAACATTTTGAAGGTGATTTCAGAGACAAGGGAGGCCTGCTATTTTGATATTCCCTGCATGTGTCTAGCTGCATTAAGACTAGAAAGAGAAAATATTGACAGTCACACACACCTGTGAGCTCTGGACTCAAGAAGCCTTCAGCAGCAGTATTGCTGTGATTCTCAGCCCAGTCTGATGTAAATAATAAAGCCAGACTTGACTGAAATACAAGGCCACATTTTGTCTCATGTAAATATGTAAACAAGTAAGTTATAGAAACAGACAAGCATGGATAAGTAACAAATATTACATTCTTCCTTACTTAGTCTCTACTCCACAAGTTCATAGATAAGCAGTTACTCTGGGATATGTTTACACTAAAATTTAAAATGCTCTGGTTTGAAGAGAATTTGGAAAGATGTTTTCCAAATGAGGAGCAGCTTCTTACTGCATACATATTGAATTACTGAGAAAACAAAGAATGGGTTTTTTAGTGTTTTTTTCCTCAAAAATTAATTACCTAGAAATATATTGCAGAATTTCATTAATTTCACATTTCTTTTATCTCTCTACAACTTGCTTTTTAAATTGTAATATTATATTTCTAGCTATTGCAATACCACATTTTTAAAAACATAATATTAATACATTTACTTTTAAATTTAAATCATAGATTCCAACTTATTCAGTAAGAATTTCAAAGGATATATCAGTTACTAATTATAATATTATGGTTTTCCTTATTAAACCTATTTCAATAAGTTATAATTGCCTGAACTATATTCATATTTTCATATTAATGGGGAAATATATAAACTAAAAGATTTATATCATTACTTATAAATATTAGAAATAATGTGTAAAAAGCTTTTAAACATTAATTTATTCCAAATGTTGAAATAAGGGCTACAGAGTTGGCACATTGTATAAACTCATGTTCTGTATGAACATGAGAACTAGATTATAGAGCTCTCATACACTTAAAAATGTCCAGGAATAGTAGTAGTAGATACCTCTAACTCCAGCATTAGGGAAAATGGTGAAAGATGGATCCCTGGGACTGCCTGGCCAATCTTCCTGGCTTAATTTGCCAGCTCTGGGTTCAATAAGATGCTGCCTCAAAAACTATAGTCAGGAGCAATTAGTGAAGATGAGCAATGCTATCCTTGACCTTGGCTTCTACACACTCTTAAATTCCTATCTTAAATTCTTAAAGACATGTAACACACACACACACACACACACACACACACACACACACACAGTGATAGTATATTGAATAGGGAATAAAAATTCATTTAGATAGCTGTGAAAGAATGCACATCCCCAAACAAAATAATATATTGACTATCATGTCAAATATTAGTTGGGTAGAAAATAATAAATCTTTTTATTATTTGAGCATATTTCCATATAAATTATTAGTATTTATAATAAGTAAGCAATAATTTCAAATGTCTAGATATTGACCCATATCTTCATAGAGCATGTGTAGTGGGAATTAATTTTGGAAGAATGTAAAGATGAGTGGATATAGTTCTCCATTTAGAGGTAAACTTTCCTTTGTTCGAGTTGGTTATATCAAATTAGTTTGACTATAATCCACATTTTAATACACTTTTATTTACATTATAATAATTAATCCTCTTATTGAGTATTTCTAATCACTAAACAATTGAATACAGAAAATTAATGAATATGTGATTACGTTCATTATGTAGAGGTTTTGGATATTTATTAATTGTTTAAATATACAGTAGCCACTAACTAATTTTTATAATGTCAGTTTAGTATTATTATTATTGGTACTTTATTAATGTATATAGAGGAAGCATTAATATTGAATATAATTGCTATCAAGTTTTTTTAATGATCAAAAGAGATGAGTTAAGTATACTTTTGACTCACAGCAGAAACCCTAATTCATATACTTCTGTGTCTATAAAAACAGTGCAGGATTCTGGGCAATGTGTTATATGCTGAATCATAGAAAGACAAACAACAGTTTGGCAAATGTTCCTAATACCTAGAATGTAATCAATATAACTGTCTGAAAGGCATGGCTCTGGGATATAAAACTACTTTACACATCAGATCATTGCTAAACTCTGGTGGAGTATTACATGGCATTTTATAATAGAGTTTACATCGATCATGTTGTATGACTTCATGTGCTCACTATCATTTCATACACTCAAGGGAAACATTGGTTCATTGTTAATCTTATTTCTAAAGCACATTTGCATTAACCTTTCAATCATTTTAAGAATAAAGGAAAAGAAAACCAAACAGATTGCTACCAAATATCTGTGAGTGAAAGCATAATTACGAATCACAGAGTACATAAAGTGCTTCTCATTGAACACACAGAGAATTCAATCCTGTTGGTCTATAAATAATTTAGAACCATTATGACCTCCAGAAATAAAATATTTATCTACAAAATGTATTTACCAAATAATAAAATAACCTAAAATTATAATAAAATACAAGTGGTATTATAGTGAAATATTTCCTTATATACATACATACTTAACATGGATCATAGAATAGGAAATATAATTCTATATTATTTATTTCTTTATTGAAAGTTGCTAATGAATTTCTCTAATCTGTAATGCTGTTATAGACATTGAAAGTGAAAGGAAAAAGTACAACTATCTCACCAAGAGATTTTTATGGGTTAACAGATGTGTAACTGATAAAAAGTAAAACATGTGTAATGCATTGTGGTATATTAAATGTCAGAGTGGATATCAAAGCAAGAGCTGAAGTGTGATGTATTCTAAGCAGAGATCTGAAAGCAACATATGACACAAAGAGATCCCAAGCTGAAAAGAGCACAGCAACCTTAGTAATAGAACCCAAGCTTATCCGGGCGTTGGTGGTACACACCTTTAATCCCAGCATTTTGAGGCAGAGGCAGACGGATCTCTGTGAGTTCGAGGCCAGCCTGGCCTACAGAGCAAGTTCCAGGACAGGCTCCAAAGCAATACAAAGAAACCCTGCCTCGAAAATCAAAAAAAAAAAAAAAAAAAAAAAAAAAAACAAAACAAAAAAAAAAAAAAAAAAAAAAAAACCAAAACAAAACAAAAACAAAAACAAAAACAAAAAAAAACAAAAAGAACACTAGCTTTAGAGGAGATGTTTGGTGGGTTGAAGTAAAAGTCTAAAGTGAAATAGTTGCATGAAGATCCATGCCATTGTAAAATCCAGTATCATATAGTTGGATAGATCTTGTTTTCTGTTCAAACTGCAATGAGTATTCCTTGCAGAAATAAGACTCCACCCAACTGACATTAAAGTTGTATTACCTGGAGATGCTATATAGAAAAGAGGGGCAGGTATGAGGTTGGAGATCATTGAGTACTTTATTATTACAGTAGATACTAGACACCATGAGCTTCAAGACAAAAATAAAGTAAGAAGCATGGTAATAAGTTCCCAGATCTTGCATTGTATTATACATATAACTGGCACAAATATATTATCGTACTAAGTAGTGCTAAGCTTATTACAAAACAGTTCACTGGAGTAGTGCCTTTTATACTTAATAAAACTATAAATCTATAGTCAATCTCAGTAGGAAGGTGTATCCTTCAACAGAAAGCTTTTCCATGTGTTTGCTTCTCTCTCTTTTTTTTTTTAACTTTTCTTTAATTTCTGATCATATCCAAACAAGTAATATTGTCATTTAAAAACTACTTAAATAGTGTTACCTTTCACATTCTTCATAATTCTTATGGATCCAATTTTATTTTCAAAGTTTAATTTTATGTTAAATTGTGAAAAAATTGACATGCAAAATGGCATCTTACCACTACACTTAGGAATTGTTAATCATTATGCCTGTGTCACAAGAAAGAGTCATAGTGGTATTTTAACAATGTGCTTGAAAAAAATCAGTTATTGCCATCTTTTCTTAACTTTTAGATGTTCTATTAGACAAAGAATGCTTCAAAAACTGATCATTATTTTAAACAAAATAAATAGGATATTTCATTTTGCACTTTTATTAAATCATTTTTATTTTAATACTGTAATAAAAAGTACATAATATGTTCCACTAACTAATTTTAATATTTGTTTCTTTGAAGCTCTTGAAAATATGTACACAGCATCAATGAAATGGTGGAGGCCAGCTGAGACAAAGTAAGATACCATAAACAGGACTACGTTTTCATCATCTACACTGGAAATTTTCAAGAAGTGAACTATGACTATCTATCTGTTCTTGAGACTTTTTGTTCTCTGGGCATGTCTGCCCCATTTCTGCTCTCCAGAGCTAACGTTCAGAAGGACTCCTGGGCTTCAGCAAATGATTTCAGAAGCCCGCCTCCCAAGGAGTGATGGTAAAATCCTTCACCGCCAAAAACGAGGCTGGATGTGGAACCAGTTCTTTTTATTGGAAGAATATACAGGATCTGATTATCAATACGTAGGCAAGGTAAGTCTTTGTTGAAAAGCTAGTTACATGCTTAATTTATGTGTCTAATCAAGGAATATGGAACTTTAGCAAGATCTTGGTTGCTGTCAATTTGATTCTCTAAACACTTCCAATGCCTTTTTATTTATGTAACACAAATTGTACTTTGAGAAACTGTGAGATGACTGTAACATATGACAAAGTAGATAGGTAACCTGAATTGGTCATTACCTGCAATCAGATTGGTAAATACCCCGATTGTCATCAGAGGGCTTTCATCCAGTGGACTGTTGGAAACAGATGCATAGTTCCACATCTAAGCACTTAGCCTACTGTTAAAGATAGGGAGGAAGGATTGTATGAGCCATGAGTGGGGGATGATGTCAAAGTCATCACAAGGGAACTCACAGAAACCATTTAATTGGGCTAATAGCAGTTCATAGTCTCTGAACAGACAGCTATGGAGCCTGCATGGGATCTACCTAGGTCCTCTATACATGTGCGACAGTTGTGTACCTTGAACTACATGTGCATCTCATAGTGGTCTGGGCAGGACTTGTTCCTTGTCCTGTAACAATTGGCTGGCTTTCAGAAAGGTAATCTTCATACTGGGTTGCCTTGCCTATCCTTAATAAAAGAGAGGAGCTTACTCCAAACTTAACATGATATAGCATGCTTTGTTGGCTCTCATGGCAGGCCTGCCCCTTTCTAAACAGAAAAGGAGGAGTAGATGAATGGGGAGTTGTAGGTTAGAATTGGAGAAGAGGGAAGGGAACCAGTTTTTTGGATGTAAAATAAATGAATAAATGTAATTAATAACAATACTGTCAGAACTCCTTTATTTGGCTTTTTGTAAGAGTTTCTTTTGTGTCATTTTGGTGACTGTCCTGGAACTCACTCTATAGGCCAGGCTTGCCTCTAACTCAGAGACCCATCTGCCTCTCCAGTGTTTGGATTAAAGGCATGCAACACCATCACCATGCAACACCATTACCCTACAATGACAGAGTTCTTTACAAGCATCAGTTTTGCACATCTCACAAATTAAGAAGTCATTGAAAATGAATTTTCATATAAAGTATTTTTACTGCATTCCTTTAAATAACTGTGTCTGTATAAGTTAACATTAATGCTTACTACAGCAAGAACTTATAAAAAAGATGTTTAATATTTTTTAAATTTTTGTTTAAATTAGAAGCAATCAATCTTATTTTGCAAATTAATCTTTGTTCCCTCTCCCTCCCACCCTTCCAGGAACCTACTGACTCCCCCATCCCACCACCCATTCACTCCCCAGAAAGGGTGAGTCCTTCCATAGGGGATCATTAAAGTCTGTTATATCATTTGGTCCAGGGCCAAGGCCCTCCTCCATGTATCTAGGCTGAAAGAGTATCCCTCCATGGGGAATAGTCTCCCAAAATTCCATTTGTGCAGTATAGATAAATACTAGTATGTTTAACCTTTTATAAAATGAAAAACAAATAAATGAAAATATGTTCCAAGGTAAACACATTGCTTATTAAAAATGTGTTTTTTAATAAATTTTAATCTTATATTTTTCTTTTTCACATATGGGCATACTTTTTAAAAACAAATAAGGCAAGTAGATAACAGTAGCTACATATTGCAGTATGAAAGGGACAAGGACAGATGTTTGTTGAAACTATGTTAAGTTTTCATCCAAGGCAAAAGCTATTTTGAGATAACAAATTTCTATTTGTTATAAAACATTGGTGTACTCTGAGATATTTGAATAATTTTAATCCTGTAACTATGTAATAAAAGGGAAGAATGGCATAAAAATGAAAATAAAAGGAGCAAGAAAATAAACAATGAACTTAGGAACTTTAAAGAAGGCAGAAAATAACAGAGTTTCTAATTGAGACTGAATGATTGACATCATCATAAAGGTAAATTTGCAATATGTTGAACTAGGAAAGTTTTAGGTTGTAAATACTACCACATAAGAATAAAGTATCCATATTCAAGATATGGAAACTATAAATAGATTTGCTTGCTTTTGTGTGCTTATAGCAGTTTATCGATTTCCATCAACTTCTCTTTGTCTAGTCTTTAATGGGGATTTAATAAACGGTGATAAATTGAGTTATTATTTTAGTATATGCTTTCTCATAATACTCTTCTCACCCCACCAACAGAATATCAATACCTTGAGTTCAAGAACTCTACTTCATGTCTTTGTTTGTCTAATGTTTAAATAATTCTTTACCTAATTTAATTCTTTCTAGTCGTATCGAATAACACTTCCTCAGCCATCTGGTGCCATTTGCCATTTAGCAGACAAAACTAATCTAGAATTTATCATTAGCCTTGCCAATTAAAGTTAGAATCATCAACTAGCAATATATGTGTAATGATAGACAACCTAGTGATAACAAATATAATAGTCTTAGTCTTGTAAATTTCATGGAATTTTACAGTGTTCTGTAAAATGTGTATAATACCTAGGGTATGTGATGACCTACTATCCTATAGAAGTTTAGTAGATGTGTCAATTCGCAAGACTGTCTGATTTCTATGGTGTCTACTTTTAGCTTCTGTTTCATCTTAGTTCCTTATATGTTACTATGGCAAACCACCATTACAAGGCAATTTATGAAGGAAAATGTTTGGGCAGACAGTTTCAGAGGGTTAGAATATGTGATGGATGAACACACATGACAGCTAAAACAGTTGAGAGGTAGTTCAGTACCCAAGAAGACACCAAGAGAGACACAATGGATATGAGTAGCACACTAAAGTACCAAATGGCACATCCCTTCCAACTAAGCAAAAGCCCATAATTCTTGCCAAACAGTTGCATAAACTATGTACAAATTATTCAAACATATGAGACTGTAGAAGCCATTCTCATTCAAGCCACCACGTTTAAATTTGTTTTATAGTCTCTGAGATTTATTCACTTCACACCCTATGAAATAGATGTCTAAGGCCTTTTTGATAGTTTTCATAGGTTAATAACTCATAACTAGCTTTTAGTTATGAGTTTGGCAGGATTTTGCTGTACCAGTAACTTGCAGATTAAATATCTTATTTAGTTATATATGCCAAAAGTCTATTAAAATATTATATATAATATTCCAATATTATTTATTTTAATATTATAATGTATTAAGATTATACATGCTAATGAATATAATTAGATTTCTATACATATTTTCCCCATAAAGCACAAATCCCTCAAATTCCCTATGTATTATTACTAATGTTAATTATGAAAAGCTATTATACATAAACAGGAAATTTATCATTTATTTTTTACTTCCTTTAAGACAGACAAGTGCTAAAGAAGCTACTGGTTTTAGTGTCTCTTGGTTGGTTTGGCTGTAGATTTAATATGCATTCTAATTACAGGCATATGGGAGATGGTGACAGACATCCCACTGTAGGAGGAATGTCTTGGGGCTGAGAATAGGAAGCAATAAAGAGAATGATTCTGATGGGATGAGGACAGAAGTATAAAACACGTATATAGAAATTGAAAGAATTTTTTATAGATAGTTATATTTTGCAAGTAAGAACTGTTTATTCTGTATAGCTTTGAAGTTGAAGGCAATTTAGGGAAGCATACAGTTAGCAAAAAGTCATTGAAGTAACATCTCACTTTCAACTACTTCTCTTTCAGTGGGTAACTGCATTTATTTAGGCTTAATTCTTCTATCTGTGTAAACAAAGAAGATGTTTAAGCCAGTGAAGAGATCATAAATGCACTTTTACAAATACTGATACATTATTAATGTCAAGGGTATTTAAAACCTCTTTAGAAAGGAAAAAGAGGAGAGACAAGCCAGCGGCTCAACTGTCACTGCCATGACTTTATAAAAGTCAAACTGTGAAGTCAAAGCATTTCTTTGCTCATGTCCCAGTAGTTGTGGACTTTGCTCTAAGTCATATAATCAACTGGTTCACAGTTAAAATATAGTCAACATATGATTTTGTTTTCCTCTTCCCATGAGTTAATGCCAACTGTAGCATGAATAATAAAATCCCAGAGATGGATATTGGGATTTAAGCGGAAGATCAGAGAAGCAAAGCAGTCGGCATGTAGAGAGTTCTCACCTTCCCAGTGCTCAGACAGAAAGGGCAATCTACTGAACCCCAGATTTCATCTCCAGATTGCATTGTTCTCCACCAAGCATTAGAATCCTAGACTGCAATGCTCTATCACTGTGGCTGGAGACTAACCTTTACTTCTATCTTATATACATCTCTAGTGCTGGGATTAGGCATGCGTTATGTTACTCTTTCACCGACTCACTCTCAGGTAGCCCAGGTAGCCTTGAACTCAGAGAGATCCATCTACCTCTATCTCATGAGTCCTTGGATTAAAGGTGTGTGCCAACACTGGCCAGCTTCTATGTTTGACTGATGTAGGTGGCTTTGAATTCTGATCCTTTAGGCAAGCTTTATTAAATCATTTACTATCATCACAGCTAACACTGAAATTTAAGACAACACTTATATTCAAGAATTTATAGCAAAATCATGCCAATTGGTCTCAAGAGCAGCTGCTCTGTCATCACCTTTTCATGGAAATTGCTAAAATAAAAGAACCATTGTTATTTTAACACTTTCTTCTTTTTCCAATATGTTTAAGGTTCAGCAAAACATTGATTATCAACTCTTATGCATTACTCATTGGGAATCTGTTTACAAATGCTTTCTAATTACTGTAACCTATTGTCAGATACTTTCATGTTTCTAAGCTTCCATGTCTTTGATACACAAATCAGCAATGACACTAACACGTGTGTGCTCGCACATGTACATGCACCCCACCACACACACACAGAAAGAGAGAGAGGGAGAAAGAGAGAGAGAGAGAGAGAGAGAGAGAGAGAGAGAGAGAGAGAGAGAGAGAGGTATATATCTTTGTGAGAAAGCATTTCACAATGTAGCCCTGGCCTCAAACACATGATCTTCTTATTGTGTGACAAAATTTTCCTAAAGACACAACACACATATCTATTCATCCCAGTTCATGATCCCATGACAGACCAAAGTATGGATACTACTAAAGTCCCAGGTGGTGAAACAATTAGTTTTGGCAAGGTGCTTACAGCAGTGTGGGTGAGGAATTAACTACAGAATCAGAAATGACTCAAAAGCAGCTGAATCACCAAAGCCCATCCCTTCTGCCCCAACACAAGTTGCAGCTCACGAAGATGGGAATCTGCAGAACATTGAACAGCCTGCAGACAGGTCTACAGATTTGGAGAATGTGGTTTTCTGGTGTCTCATTTGGTCTGTAATTCTTCCAGGCAGTTTGGCAGGATTTTGTTTCATCTAGGCATCTGGTCTCTTCTCATGAATCTTGGCAGCTTGGCTTGTCTGAGTGTCTTTTTTGCAGCACAGTACTTTTTTTTTTCTTTTTTCTTTTTTCTTTTCTTATTTGTTTAGTTTTTGCCTTTGTTCTTTGAAGACAGACTGCCTGTCTAACAGCTAGTCTCACCTTTTGTTTTCATTGATTACAATGGCAAGGAGGGGGGGTCTGTGACATATTGTCAGTTTCAGGAACTTCCTGAAGCTAATTTGAGTTGTCTATCTTGGTGCCTAAGAAGGTTGTCTACAGGATGCAGTGTTTCAATCTCTGAGAAAACTGTTGCACAACATATTATGCCTCATTTCCTACAATGTGGGGATTCTTTACCTGTTCTACCTTATGGAAGTCACTTGCTCTTCCATGCACTTTTGAACTCTAACAATACAGTTCCAAAAAATTAGTGATGACATTTACTATACCAGCTATACATTTATGCAATAAGCACCCTCTCAAATCATATGAAGAACTTTAAATAGATCTTAATCAAGTCAGTTCCTGAGAGTACTCCCCAAATAAAAAGGAGTCAATATCATAATTGGGAAACCTCATATTTGATCCAAAGTCTATATGGTCAAACATGATTTTATAGAAGTACACTGAAGTATAGAACAGCTTTGTATATCTTCTTGGTGTAACAAAAACATCCACTAGAATTCACTGGGTATGGATGGTCTCCTGGCCATGTTGCCCAAAAGGACAGGTATCACCACAAGACACCACAAGACCAAGTTCTCAGCACAAAGTCAAGACATAACAGACAAATACTGGAGCTAGAGGATGAGGAAGAAATGGAAAGGAACAAGAAAAAGGAGGAAGGGGTATTTGCCCTGATGAGGCAAAGGACTACATCTGGATAAAGAGGTGACCAATGTGACCCATGGGTGAATGACAGCTTATAAAGGTAAAAGGGAAAACCCTGTCATTCTGAGGCATTAAATTTTGACGGGACCAGATAATTAGAATAGCTAAAATTGGGACTTTAGATTTTTGTACTTTAATGCTTTTATAGTTGGGCCTTTGTAGTCATCCTTAGGTGGAGGAAGTGGGCACATAAGGGAATACACCTTAGTGGCTAGCTTTTGGAATGTAATATAATATTCCTTTTTTTTTTTTTTTTTTTAACATAAAGTGACTAGAGAAAGGGCAAAGCTTGCCAGAGCCATGTTTTCCATGTGTGGGCCTACTAGAGTCCCTTTACTGCTGCCATTGTTAATATGTTTCTTTTAATGCTCTCAATTTTCTTGTGTTTGTTCTAGAAGTCTCAATTGTTTAGAATTCTTAAGAAAAAGAACATACCTTCATTTTTTTTTATTAAGCCCATATCTTTTTGTTTTCTGGAAACAATAATGCCTTTTGAGAATCAAAATAATTGAGTTCTATTTTAGTACAGTAGTTAGTACAGTAGTCATTTATTTATTGTGGTAATACCTCTCTATGGGAGTATGATCCTAGTAGCTTGCCCCCTTTTTTTCCTTCTCTGTGTAGTAAATAATCTCCAGTGCACATTCATCTTCTACCTGCATAGTCAGTGAAAACCCTCCATCCCAACATCTTTTTTTTGTGTGTGTGTATGTTTAGAAACAGCATTGCTTGTGAAAATATCTTGTTAAGCTTTTGCTAATACAATATTTTAATTAATAGTGGGTGATTCTGGAGTGTCCCATGATTGAAAATGTTGGAAGAATTCATTCATTTTGTCAGCTATTCCTATACTTCAGACTCCTTTCTTACTTATCTACATCCCCAGAATCAGTGATTCTACTGAAAAGTGACTTTTCCATCCTCAGGAAATTCTCTATGCTTAGAGGAATTTTAGTAACACTGCCGAGTTCTTTTCCTCAGCATTACTGCACACTGATCCTGCTAAGCATTATCAAATGTATAAGACAGATATCTTTCATATCTCTCAATTCCAATGTTAGTTGAGTAAATATTGAGAAACCTTCACTAGATCTTAGTTTTCAAGGTTGTTTGTAAAACTCTAAACAACTCATTTTATATTTTTATGAGCTCTTACATCTAAAAATGTTCATAATTATCATACACTTTACTTGGGATTAGCCTTGTTTCATCCAATTTTGATGCTATCAAGGCCTGGTTTGCATCATCTTAAGCATGCAGTTTGTCTGCTCTTTGGATTTGTATGCTCTACACACCATGATGAATGAAACAAATATTGATGTTTTTAGTAAATACATGGAAGAACTTCTGGAGACTACTTTGACATTAAATGTACAGTGGTAAAAATATAACATTCCTGTTCCCAAGTATCCATCTTCAAGAGTGGAAGCCTTTGACATATATAAGGGTAGCAATTTTTTAAGCCATTTTCCCATCAGAAACAACATGTACCACAGAAAGTCAAGTACAGAACAATAGGACTAAATGTCTCTAAGTCCATATTTTTCAGGACTTGAAAGAGAAAGCAAAACAGTCTTGAAATCTGCGAACAAATGCTACTGGATATTAAGACCATGCAAAGTGCATCCTTCTATTTCATATTCTTTTTTTGTTGCTGGTTATTCTTTCTGTTGGAAAATACGTCATAACAAATGAGCATGAGAATTCAAGAGGAAGTG
This sequence comes from Phodopus roborovskii, assembly GCF_943737965.1. Classification (NCBI taxonomy): domain Eukaryota; kingdom Metazoa; phylum Chordata; class Mammalia; order Rodentia; family Cricetidae; genus Phodopus; species Phodopus roborovskii. The sequence continues at coordinate 29,524,890 of NW_026126410.1, forward strand.
TCTCTTAGAGATACTAGTGTAAATTCAATAAAGCCACATAACACCATCTGTTCCCATGACTGTTGATTGAGTCCTTTATAACTTTAATTATGTGGATTCAGTCAGCTGGCGATCACTCTGAAATGAGTTGTTAGAACTAAGATCAAACTAGAAACGGCATTTCTATCTAGAAAACAGATCTGAAAACTGCAGTGAAATCCTTTAGATTACACAAGATCTGAGAGTAGACAATATTTAATTACTGAAATGAAACTGTTTCTGAAAAAAAAAAAAACTTCCAGATAACTTTGATTATGTGTAACTAGAAAGATCTATTTTAAAACCTACTGTGTTGTATACTGAACATGGACTTACCATAAAGATAAGAGTGGAAAAGGTGTGGTGCTTTGAAATATGGTCACTTGTATATAAATCTATGAACTGTCTATACAAAATAGATGGAATGAAAAAATATCAAAAATGAAGTAGGTAATTTTAGTTTAAAGAAAAAAATCCTTGGGCAGAAATAAATCAGCACAATGATGGGAACTAGACGAAACTCTTTTAGCTGAAGTGATTCCTAATATTTCCTAGAAGAGTGGAAATTTAGATTAAAAGAGATGCCCTTTCCCTGATATATAATTAATTATCATACAAAAAAAAGTGAAATTACAAAGCATCTGCAGTAATTTTATATTAACTCTCAGGCAAGTGATTAAAGGATTTTATTATTATTATTATTATTATTATTATTATTATTTATCATTAGTTTTTCAAGACACAGAGTTTCTATGTGTAGCTTTGGAGTCTGTGCTGAAATTGATTCTATGGACTCGAACTCACAGAGATCTCACTGTCTGTGCCTGCTCAATGCTGAAAATAAAGGTGTGTGCCACAACCATCTAGCAATAATAGCATCTTAAAATGGAGTTATTGGACATTATGTGTATTTGTGATGCATGTAACAATAATAACTAAGGAAGAGATGATGTGTTTGGTGGTGAAGTATAGAACATGTGAGGAGTTGGAGAGGAATTGCTAGAGTTATGCTCATGTGGTGCTCAAATATGAAGTTTACATTTAAAAAAAATCCCTGAAAAATAGCACACACACGCATGTGCGTAGCAAAAATTAATGAACAAGAGTCCATGAATTTGAAGCAGAACAAAGGAGGGGTATATGGGAAGGTTTGGAGAGAAAGAAAGAAGAAATAATCTAATTACATTTAGTCTTAGAAAAATAAATAATTATGAAGAATTTTAAATATATTATAGGAAAAATGTCAATCTAAAAGCCAATATATCTAATAAAATATGTACACAAACATCATTCAGGATAAAATGAAATGGGAGCATGTTCCCCAAACATTAATAATCTTGTGTAAGCAAACCCCAGAGAATATTGTGGTGCATACTATTGCTGTAGTTGTCAAGAAGATACTTTGTGACCTTAGAGTTAAACATGGAAAACATGTTTTATGTCTCAAATAATGCTGTAACATTTTAACAAAGTAATTGGAGGGAGGCCTTTAAGAAGATACAAGAGATCCTAATAACTCACAATTTTTAATTAAAACATCAGATACAATGTTATAATAGGGCATATAACACCAAAAAATTGCATCTAAACATAAAATCAATATGTAATAGGGGACTTATAACAACATTTTGGATGAAATGTGCCTAACTGTACATATAACACATTCTGTCCAATAGTAGCAGAGTAGCCATTCCCCATTAGACCTCCTCCATGAAGCATTCTCCATTGGTTGAGAATAGGTACATTCAGTATATATTCTTCCTATAGCAGAATAAACTGGAAATGCAGAGAAAAATTAAAAAAAATAAATGCATGCAAATTTCACAGATTATGAACCAACAATGAATTTTTAAAGACGTGGTAATGTCACTGTAATTAAAATGCAAGCACAGCATACCAGAGCTCACCCAAAGAAAATGTAGGCCAAAAGTTTAAGCTCGTAATATAAATTTCCACATAAAAAAAGAGGAACCTCAGAAGTAGTGCAAGCCAAAAAAAGAGAAAAATAATCCAAGTCCAATAGAAAAACAGTGAAAAATAGAAATTAGAAGAAAAAGATGAAAACAAGTATGGAAGGAAGTGGAACACAGCAATGAAGGTGTGAGCTGCCTCTTTGGAGGAAATGATCATAATTCACCACCTATTAACTGAGAACAGAAAAGGAGAAAGAATTACTCAAATAACTACAATGAGAAGTTTAAAAATAGACATTACAACAAGTGACACAAAAATAGAAAGATGAGATAAATCAAAATGTAGATCTTTACCAAAGCAAAGTATGGAAGCTGGAAAAATATATACTTTTCCAGAAATTTATAATCTGCTAACCTGAATAATGAATAAATTGGATCAGTATAGTACTGTATTCATGCCATACTGGATTCCTAAAACACTTAGTGAAAGGCTGGTAGTCATTTTCACAGTCTTATAAGATATTAAACTGAAAGCTTCTGAAATCACTTTAAAATTTCAGCATTATTTTGATATCAAATCTAGACAGATACTAAAACAAAGCTGCAGGATATTATGTCCATGAATGTATATGCAAAAATAATTAGTGTAATACTAGGAAGCTCAGCACCCAAATATATTCATTCACTATGATTAATGAGAATGCATACCAGAGATGTAAGTATAGTTCAACAAATACACATAAATAAATGTGGTGTAGCATATTAATTAAGAAGATAAAAGTCATTTGAACACAAAAATAAATGTATTTGAGAAAATTCAGTATCTTTTATGGTCAAAAGCAAAGAAGCAGTGCATCCCCAAAAATCTAAAGAATATTTTAAAAATTTCAAAATGAATATTATACTAAATGTTAAAAAAGAACTGATTAAACTTCCAAGATTACAAACAATATAAGGATATCAATTGTCAACTTCTTCTTCTTAACATAGTTCTGGATGTTTTGAATAGAGGAGTTAGGGGAAGGAAGATAGGTAGATAGATAGATAGATATGATAGCTCAATAGATAGATGGTAGATGATAGACTATAGATTATAGATAGATGACAGAAAAATAGACAGATGATACATTGACACATAAATAGATGATAGATAAATAAATATATAAATAGATTATTGGTGATCCATAAATCATAGATCATCAAATAAATGACAAATGATAGGTAGATAGATAATACAGAACTTATATTTTTGTAGTACCTGTTTGTAATAGGAACTGAACCAATCTATGTAGAAATAACAAAACTAAAATTGACCAATTCAGTAAACTGTTAGCATGCAAAATTCCAGACGGTAACTAGTCATTATCGTTTATATTAGCTGTATTGTATCTGAAAAGGAATTTAAAGAGTGCTGTTCTTGCAGAGCACTGGAGTTTGATCTGCAACACCTATGTCTGCTGGCTCAAAACCATCTGTATCTACAGCTCCAATGTATCAGTTACCTACTTCTGGCAGACACAGTTACCAAGGTGCACATGTTCATTACCTGCCCCACACATAACACATAGACACAGAAGAAGATAAGTTAAAAAAAAAAAAGAGACAACAACTAAAATATATATCATTCATAGAAAAATGAGCAGAATAAACTACTCATAAGTAACTTTGATCACAGAATCTTAAATATATGTCATTGATGAAAGAAATTGTGGAAGACATAAATATAGATTCAGAGCCCCTAGCCATTATATGTGAAAAGAAAGCACACAGAGGGGGTGGGGTGCTGATTCAGTCTAAGTCATCTCCACAGGCAAGTTTTTGAGAAGGAAAGTAAGTGAAGGAAACAGGAATTTCAATATGATAAAGTACTATATGGGATTTTGATAGGGATAGAAAGAGAAAATGTGACTGGAGAATGTGAGCCACCTCCCTTTAAATATTAAAAACACCTTCATTTAGTGGACATGCAGAATTGTGTGAGGTGACTGAAATAAATGACTCTATTTATGCCATCAATAATATATAATCTTTTAAATGTGACTTTTATTATGGAAACAAAAAAAACCTGCTATATTATCACTTAAATGTTATAAGAATAGGACTAGGATTTTAATATTTTAATTATGCCAAAACAAAAACTTTGTATTTTGTATTATTTATAATTTTATTTACTATTTAGATATTATCATGCATTTAAATTTTATTATTTATGCATATTTTTAATGGATCAACTCTAGTAAGTTTTGGATGTGACATTGGCTTAAATAATATGTCAAAGATTACATACAATGTATGGGTATCTTCTTAATAAAAAGCTAAAGTACTTTACATCTTGTAAGTAAGGCATATGGAATGTTCTCTACCCACATCCCAGCTTAGTGTGTTACTGTCAATGTTTATACGAATATTTCCTAGTACAAATGACTATGGAATAGTAAAGCATGTAGTCTAGAGAATCACTGCTTTGCTATAGTCTGTGCTCAGCTTTATTCTTTCTAGACATGGTCAGGCTCTTTCCTAGATTTTACTAGCATGTTTTCCTGAGTATATCACCTTTCCTTATTCTAGATATACAATCACATTTTTGTTGTTTTTTGGAAGATTCTATCCATCATATTTTATTGGTGTTTCTTGTTTGTTTGACTGTTTGTTGAGACAGGGTTTGTCTGTATTCCTTTAGAGCCTGTCCTCAAACTCACTCTGTAGACCAGGCTGGACTCGAACTCACAGAGATCCGCCTGCCTCTGCCTCCCTAGTGCTGGGATTAAAGGGTCATATGTCACCAACGCCAAGCTTAGTGGTGTTTCTTTTATAAAAATAATATCTCTTTGAAGACGTTTACCTATTATTTTACCAGTGGTTCTTTAGAACATCTAGTCCATTTTTGTCAGACCACTTCATTCTCAAATCCATAGCAGGTATGAAGAAATCACTACATTCAGACACTTTGTCAGGATCACCATTAGATGGAAGACCACACTTTGTCCTGAAACTCACATGTTTAGTGGAAAAAGTAAGATATTACAATATTATTTTATGGTATATTAGACGATAAATGATATTAGAAACTGAAATACATATAGATGAGGGTAGAACAATGGTATTAGGTAATACAGATGGCATTTGAGCAAAGGACTTAGAGGTAGTAATGGAGTTAATATGCCATTATTGATATGACAGTCTTTGCCTGGAGGAGAAGCAGTTACTGAACAAAATTAAAACGGAGAGTGTGTGTTAAGCAAAAGAGAAAGGCAAGGCTGTCAGCATAGTCACATTGAAGAATTGGAAAGCAACTGTCTAGATAGCAAAAAATCAAACAAAGATGTAACGGGAGATGGAGGCCAGGTCTTATAGGACAGGTGCTATCACCAGTCAATGCCAGAGTAAATGCTATCAAAGATACCATGTACTGTATCCCAGATTTGGAATACACTGCTTAAATGTCTTAAAGAGATTACAGAAAGGTGATTAAACTAAAACTCATGATGTGAAGTGATTATCCTGGATTATATAGTAAATCTGATGTAATTACATGGATCCTTAAAGGAGGGACCCAAAGGTGGCAATTTCAGACAAAAAGAGACATGATTATGGAGCTAGAGGTTGAAATGATGCACTGTGAAAAGAGACCAAGCAGCTACAAGTCAAAAATAATACACCGCTATGAAATACAGGACACACTTTCAAATGTCACTTTCTGCCAATGTCTAATTTTTAAAAAATCTAATTTACAGAAATAAATTTAATGTGTTACTATTTCAATTCACTCAGTGTAATAATTTCTTATAAGAAATTATTGTTAATACATGCTGTGTTAATACATGTTTTGCTATAGATTCTGATTTATTTTTCCTTTGTTAGCTGATAAAATATTATAGAATTATAGGAAGAAGGGTAGAAAATTTTAATAATGATTTTGAACTTATAGATTTTAATATTTGCTTCTTTATTTTACTCTTTTATATAGCTAAAGATGACTTTGTTATTTCATTTTTGTTTATTGTTCTCTCATTTTGTTTTACAACTTTTATGATGGTTTATTGTTTTAAGGTGAATACAAAGATATTATTTGGTTTGTGGGAGTTTGAATTTAGGAGAATTATTATGTATAGTGCCAGGACATCATTTTTATAGTGTTCCATTACATTAAACAGAGCCTATTGTTTGATGTCTTCTATGAGCTCTGCTGCGAACCCATAAGTTCATTTATGTTACTATATCCAAAGCTTGGTATAAAGTCAAAATGAAATGGGCGTAATGAGAAAAGAGGAATTTTTCAAGGGCAGGTACATATGAGCCAGAGAGAGACAGAGACAGAGAAAATATTTTAGCATGTATTAGGAGATGATATGTACAGGGTGGGAGTCAGATGAAAATAAGAATAGGTATTAATTAGCTACTGAAAAATCAAAAGCCAATGATTGTATTTTTGTTTGCTGATATATAACTAGGTATGTAGTCAAAACTGGCTGTGAAATCCAGCACCCCCTGACTCCCGAATACTGGCATTACTGGTATGTTCTATGATAGAATCTCTAAGGTAGTTTTATAAGACAAATATAGATATTGTGTGGAGTGTAGAGAATCAGCTTTGTCAAACACTGATATTAAGTTAAGTATTATAAACATGGCCTTGATGAGTCCAATATCAATGACATGATGGGTAGACAATTCTGAATACAGAGAACTTAAGGGAAAGAAGAGAGGGGAAAGTAGTTAAATAAACTTAAGAGGTATTCTGTTTGTTTCGTTTTGTGGTGATGAGCAAACACTGGAATATGAGTACCACTGCAAGGAGCCTTCTTGGGACAGTCAAAGGAGACACCATGCTTTTGTCTTTCTTGTGAAGAGACTGCAGTGTAGTAAATAATAGAATAAATAATATGTATAGTTATCATTTTTCATTTCAGGCAAAATACTGTCCTACCATTAAAATTATAAAGTTCGCCTTCCTTCCTTCCTTTCTTCCTCCCTTCCTTCCTTGCTTCCTTCCTTCCTTTTTCTATTGAGACAGGATCACCCTAGATAACACTTGCTGTCTTGGAATGTAAAGACCCTCCTGCACTTTTCCCAAGTTCTGGGGATAAAGGCATGCACTCCCACACATCATCATCATCATCATCATCATAATATTTTAAAATTGCTATCAGATTTATTTTATCAGAATATAGAATTAGTTTTTAATTCTAGTATTTTATGTTGTTTTGTTCTTTAACAACGATAACATATTTACCAATACATTTCATGTTATCTGTTGAGGTGTTTCAATATCCTATTTTAAATTAGATTAAAATTTCATTAAATAAAATTTTTATTTGAAAAAATATTCAGTTCTTAAAATAGATGGGAAATGATATTGTATCTTTCCTTAATTTTGTATTCTTTAGTTTTGTAATTGTATTTTTGTAGTCATATCTTTTTCACAAAATATCCCCCACCATGATGCATTTTCTCTACTGTTCTTAATTGATTTAGATACCAATTTACACTAGTTGCACAGAAATTTTTGGGTCTGTTACCATCTTTTCATGCAAATGAACGCAAATATTGATTGTGAAAAAGAATTAGTAACATGATGAGTGTTGGGCAGAATTCACAGGGTCATCTCATGGCAGCACCATGTTATGCTATGGAAATTTCAACACTTGCCTTACTCTCTTTTACAGATCAAAGCATCCTCAGACTCCCTCTTCACTTGTGGATTTACTAAATTACATTTTTGACTATTATTAAATTTCAGTTTTAAGAAAAACAAATAGATTTTTAAACAGAGAGCATTATATTGTATTGAGCTGTGTCTGTGTGTGTGTGTGTGTGTGTGTGTGTGTGTGTGTGTGTGTGTGTGTGTGTAGGTTGTAATGATAGTATCTAAAGATACTCTATACTCCACATTTTTCCCATTTAAGTTTTAATTTTTTAATATATTTATTATGTCATATGCCAATAGGCGTGTAGGTATGAACTAAATCTTGTTAATTGCTGTGCTTAATTTTGTTTTCTTTCCTCCTCATTTATTTGTTTTGTGATTTCACAGGGAGAACATAATATATTTAGCTGACCTATATTCTTAGGTTCCTTTTTTGATATGCTCATTTCCCAAATTTCTGATTTTTATTACTTATTATCCAGTTTACCAATGTCATCATTGTATTTTGGATGATATATATTATTACTAGTAGTGTGTGTGTGTGTGTGTGTGTGTGTGTGTGTGTGTGTGTGTGTTTGAGATATTTTTGTGATGGGTAAAGAGTTTGGTTCTGGTTCTGAGACCAAGGCTAAGAAGAAGGAAAGTGTCGTTCTCTGTACCTCATATCACTACATGTAGATTTATTACTGATAATGACTTGGAGAGTGAGCTAGGCTTTCAAGTATTTTCATTTCTCCTTACAAGACCACCAAAAATATTTGTACAAAATGAAATTTTGCAGTCATCAATATTTCTGCCACATTAAGGTGCTAGTGTCAAAGATTTAACTTTGCTCTCTAGTAGAAAGAAAACCATAAAAATGGAAACAAATGGTAAATTACTGTGAAGTATTCAGTCATTAAAAATTACACAAAAATTGGAGTACTATATTTTTTCACCAAATAATAAGTAAATAATTAAGAAGTAAAATAGTAAGAGTGTTTTAAATAGATTAGTTTTCTTCCTAGACCATGACACAGAAAGAGCATCTTTGTCACACTAGGGTAAATTTTCACACTCCTAGCTGAGTATGTTATTGTGAAATATCTGCTAGTGCTCACTTAATAGAATGTGATGTACTGCTGTCATTTCCTCTGTGATATTTCATTCCTTTCATCCCAGCAACCTTCCTCACCAAAGCAGTAAGTTTCCTTCACTGTGTCTGTGTCTTCCATGGTGTAAAGTCTATAATTCTTCCCGTGGTTACAGATTCCTCACAGAGATACACTTTCATCTGATGCATAGTTTATTTTTAATGATTTTATGGTCGTTTTGTTCAGTACATTTTAATCATTACTGTCTGACACTCTCTTCCAATCATCTCATTTGTCATAAAATATGTGAAGTATATATAAAAGGAATTTCTTTTTTAATATATTTATTATTTTTTTCTTATTTTACATATTGATCCCAGTTTCCTCACACTCCCATCCTCCCATGCCCCAAGACCCCTCTCCCATCCCATTCCCTCCCACTCCACAAGGAGGGTGATGTCGTCCAGAAGGGATCATCAAAATATTTCATGTCTCTTGGAGTAGGGTCTAGGCCCTCCCTCCTGTCTAGGGGCTAAGGGAGATTCCCTCCATGGGAATGTGCTCCCAAAGTCCTAGTGTGCACCAGAGATACATCCCTCTACCTGAAAGGAGTGTCAAGCATATCATACACTTTAATGTCTATACATGAGGTAAATTCTATGGTTTGCCATGAACAGATTTTTGAGAACAGTGAAATAATTTGCTACTAAGAAAATTTATTATATTTTATTTATTATTATTTATGGAGTGTTTGTCTATTGTATTGATAACAACATAACTTATGTTGGATATAGTTTCTCTACATGGTGTGCTGTGATAATTAAAATTTTAAATGTGTTGGAGTAACTGGTGTTATTTAAGTCAATAATTATGTCTAAAACCTATTCTTGAAAAGACACACAAAATAAAGACAATATTCATGTCTTTAACTTATTAACATTTGCTCCTGCTTTCTATTTTATAATGCCTAGCAACAAGTAAAACCATTTATTTCAGTTTGGCAACAATGGCAGTCTCCCAGGAAACAGAAATCGGCTCAAAGTAAAAGTTTGTTTTGTCCATATTCTGTCTTGAAATACTGGTGCTATTTGTTTTTTGTTTGTTTGTTTGTTTGTTTTTAAAGTGGCTTGTGAGGGAAAGATGGCATTCAACAGATCTTGGGTAGACAGGTTTTTATTATTAAAAATCTGAAATATGCCATGTTCTTACATTTCAATAACCAACCTCAAGTACCAAAGATGGGAAAGCTATACCCAGAAAAATTGCATACATTTCCAGTCTAACCTCATGTTTCATCTTATGTAAAAGGCCTAGGAGGTTGGGAAGAAAGACACTTTCAGGTCTCAAAGATATAGTATCCCATGTTCACAAAGGAACAGTGCTGGTCAAATCTTCCAGAAAAATAAATTTTAGATTTTTGGGTTAATTAAATGAGTACCATTATTTTGTTGCAGAGAAAAGTTAACCCAACAGCTATTAATCTGATTTTCCATGAAGAACTAATTTCAAAATATTCAAAGTGTGATAGTACCAGAATGAAGCCTAATGTTATCATAGCGACTTAAAAATACCCAGAAACTAAATGCATTCTCTGTATCTAATAATAACAAAAATATATGAGTCATGCAGAGCAGCCACGGGAACCCATAATAAAAAGATGACTCAATCCATGGAAAGCCATTCAGAATTTAAACATGGGACAATTAGCAGAGGCTATGAAAGCAGAGCCGTTTCATTCCACATAACAACAAAAATTAAGAATGATCACTGAGCACCTGTAAGGGATGCATTCACTTTCTACATTTAGAAGCTATAATGTGTATAATGAAAGGTAGGGAAGACGTAATCATTGATTGATTGGTTATTACAGAAACAGCTTTAGAAGGCGATGGAAATTATGCAAAATGAAACAATGAAAAAGCTTTAATTCTCTCAAATTGACGATTTTATGATTTACTTTTCTGCTCTAAAAGTTTATGAATTCAATTTAGCTATTATAGTGTTAGTTGCTACTTGCTAATTTTTTTTTTTTTTTTTTTTTTTTTTTTGCATATAGAGTATTTTTTATTTAATTTTATATAACAAAGTCCAATTAAATGAAAACAAACATTTATACACAATATTTGGGAATTTGGGCGTCGTTCTTTCCAAACTACTTCCTGCTGGTAAGGGGCGCTGTCTTGGGGGATTCGAAGAAGATTCAGATATCCTAGCTGTAGTCTGTAGGGCTGTTTTGTCCAGCTGTTTGGAATGTAGGATCAGCTTGTACTCTGTTTCAGGCGGTCTGGTGTGATCAAACCACATTAGTCTGGAAGGAATCCACATCTTTTCATTTTCTGTGGAAACAAAAATAGAAATACTTTTCCCCAGTAACTTGTTCTTCAACTTAAATTTTGGAGTCAAAGTTTTTTTTTTTTTTTTTTTTTTTTTTTATTATTATTATTTTACATGTCGATCCCAGTTCCCTCTCCCTCCCTCCCTCCCTCCCCCCAAGCCCTCCCTCCCTCCTTCCCTCCCTTTTGCCCTCTCTACCCTCTCCCATGCACTCTAAACACCCTCCCCTCCCAACCCCCCACCACAATACAATATGTAGGGGAATGCCATCCAGTTGGGGTCATGTAGATCTGACAGGTCCTGTGAAGTAGGGACTAGGGCTTCTCTCCTATCTCTAGAATAAGGCAGTAATCCCTCCATGGGGGATATGTTTGCAAAGTCCTTTTGTGCACCAGGGGTACATCCTGGCTCCACTGTCTGAGGTCTCTTAGACTGCTCAGACCTTCTGGCTGAGACCCATATTCAGGGGAGTCCGAGTCAGACCTCTGTTGGCTTCCCAGCTATCAGTCTAGTGGCCCTTAGCTCCTCCTTGTTCAGGTAAGCTGTCTCTATGTACTTCTACCGCATGGTCTTGTCCTCTCCATCTGCTTCTGGGTTCTAGTTTGACTCAGTGTTTATGTATGGGTGTTTGCTCCTGTTTTCAACAGGCATTAGTTGAGGACTCCATGGAGAAGTTAGTTGTTGATCTCACTCTCCGGGAATACTTGCTAATTTTTTATGGTTTATCCTAAAAAATCACATTATGAGCCATGGCATTTATCAAAATGAAGTTGTCATGTGTAATATTATTTCATGGAAGCAACAGAGAATATGATTAGTGCTTTCCTTCCCCTGTGTGAATAAAGTTCTGCACACCTATTGTACTCTCTTGTTTGCTCACACTTGCATGTATTTACATTTTCTGCATTGATTCCTTTTATACTTCATGTCAGTTAGGAATCATTCGCTTTTGTTTTATATGCTATCAGCGTATTGTTTTTGGTAAATTACCTTAGGATTTACCCTTCTACTGAAGATACTGTATGTTTTTCTATCAGTTATTTGATTGTTTTGTGTGTTTTTAGGTCAGGGTCATCCAATTTCTGGTTTAGCTACCCATTTTCATTTGTTCAAAACTGCTGGCAGCTGGACTACAGTCAGGTGTTGATCTTTATAGTATTTATTAAACACAGCTGTTCCTTTATTTATCTCTCAGGCCTTGCTGAAAGGGTGACTTTTTTACTCCAATTGTGTAGAATGAATGTTTTCTTTCACTTTTCTTATATACATGTGTGCTGGTTTTTGGTTTGTGTGTGTGTGTGTGTGTGTGTGTGTGTGTGTGTGTGTGTGTGTAGGGAAGTGTAATGCACATGTGAGCATGGACATATAGAAAGGATAGGTTGATACAGGGAATTCACCTCACATCCATCTTTTTTTGCTTTCTTTAGTCCTTCCTCCTCCTCCTCTTCTTCTTTCTTCTATTTATTTTTGAGGCAGGGTTTCTAAGTTAAGCCAGATCTCATCCATACAGCTACACTCACTGGCTGCTCTGTGTGATTTCCTGTCACCATGTTCTGAGGCTGGAGTTACACATTATTAGTTCACATTACTGGACATGTGTGTCTGTTTTTTTTTTTTTTTTTTTTTTTTTTGGGGGGGGGGGGAGGGTCTTAGGATTCAAATTCCAATCTTTTGGCTTGTATGAAAGTGATTTAAATTAAGAGCATAGGCTGCTGTCATATAATCTCTGCATCCTTGAGTGTCATTTGTGTGTTTCTTGCCTGAAGAGTGGCACAAAACTGAACACCAGCATCCCAAGATAAAGCAGGCCTTGTCTGGAAGTAAAAGCTGTGACTGGACGAACCTTTCACTGGTGTGGCTTTTACCTGCCAACAGATGTATTACTGCTTATTTTTATGGCTCTTTCTTTCACTATTTTTCTGTCACTTTTGCTTTCTCTATATACATATATACATGTGTGTTGTGTGAGTACATATGTGTGTATTTTAGATAACTTCTGAATATTTATATATAATATATGTAATACTTTTATTTCGGATAACTTCTCTTAATTTCTAAAAGTGTTAGTGCATTTCTGAATGTATGTATTGCAATATAACTTCAGCATATATTCATTTGATTTTTTTTGCATTACCTCCTAAATATATTATTGGATTTTTCCCAGGAAGTGTAGTTAATCATTTGTTTTCTGCCTCTTAATTTCTTCCCCTACTATTCTCAATCTTTCCCTGAAGACAAAATTCTTCCTTCTGTCTCAATATGGTTATGAGGCTTTCTTCCTAATTTTTTGAGTGATTTCCTTGGCCTTCTATTCTTCTATGATATTCATAGCAAGTCTTAGAGGCTTCTCTTACTGTTTTTCTAGATGACTTCATTCTGTAAAGTTAATTGTTCTTTCCTTATTGTTCATATATATTTTGTTAAGTTTTCTGGAGTTTGAACCCATTTAGTGTCTCCATACTTGAACAAAATAAGCTCATTCTCTGGAAATTTTTGTTGATAAGAAATATGTGAAAAGTGGTTTGTCACTTTTATTTGTGTTTGAATGACTTGTGAATGTGAACAGCACTTGGCCATGTTGCCTGTTATGTCTTCATGGCCGACTAAAAATGGTGTTGTTCTAGGACTGCTCATTTTGTAGATTTATTCCCTCCTTGCATCCTCTATACACTGTTCCCTGCAAATGGGCTATTCCTGTTGGATCATTTTATTCCATTTTAACCAAAACTCTGCTGTTTATACAGAAAAATGAAACTATTTGTTTTAGTTTAGATTTGCATTTATTGCCACAAAATATTGATTATGGTGTACACTCCCACAATGTGGGAATTAAAGGAAGCAATCCATGCAGTGCAGCATTTGGTTTTAAGATTTGGGTATCCCCAGTTTGCTCTTGGTGGGTAAGCTTCCTGACAGTCCAATTCACGTGCTTCATATATAGTAAACTTTATGCAAGAAGCAAGAGAAATCATTCTTTCTGTATGACAATTTAGAGGAAGCATGACCAGAATTGTTTGCAGATCCATTAGTATCTCAAGAATTGAAATCACACTTGCAAAAGGAGTATACTACTGTAGTAAAAAATATAGCCCTATTGTAACATCAACAGTGTACCTGGAACTGAGTCACTTTTCTGCAATAATAATTGAACACTGTCTTTATACTCTTATAGACTCTCTGTTACTCATGGTGCCGTGTAAGGTTTGTGTTTATGTATAAATGTCTTGGAAAATTTTAATATTTTTGAAAATTATATTTATTTTAATCCTGTATATGTATCTACACCTATGTGGGGTTATGTGCATATTGGCACACGTACCCACAAAGAACAGAGTGTGATTCCATCTCAGAATACTCTGGAGTTGGAATTATAGTGATTTTAAGTCATCTGGCTTAGGTTCTGGGAACCATACTCGATGCTCTGCATAAACAGCATGTATTCTTAGTAACACAGCCATTTCTCCAGCCCAGAAATTTAACTTTTTATATCATACGTAACCATTAGTGTAGAAAATGATAGAAATGACTATATTCTATCCATATTTTACAGATAACAGTACATGAATTACCTATTTTTTCTTGTCTTTTGTAGCCTATATGATCCCCCACCCCCATCTATTTGTCTCCCTCCCTTTAAATGATTACACCCCTCCAAAAGAAAATAAATACACGGTTAGGTTTGCCTGCAGAGTTCAAAGCAATCCTATTCAAAGGTCAACTTTATTTTGTCACATTGAACTCTCTCAGCCTTTTCTAAGAGTCTCAACTCTGTATCTACTTTCTTCATTTCTTTCCTCCCTAGTCACTATATATTCACAGCATGAGTGTGGCCCTGAAATATTGCGGTTCTTTATTTTCCCTCACTGAGTTTTTCCATGATCTTTATCTCTTGAATTCCTGTGTGATGTTTTGAAAAAGGTGAAGTAGAATTGCTTGTATCTATCATCTTTTCACTATACATAGTATTTACATTTCTGTTAACATGTCTGTACATATAAGCAAGCTTCAGTGATTAATTTCATAATGCATATAGTCGGTGGTGTTCATATCTGTCCTTGATTCATGTACTTCTCTAAACCCTTCAAACTCTTCTACTCAGTGTTCTTCATTCAGATCACCTTTGTTAACTTCCAGATGGAGGAGAGTTTATCCATTACTTGTCTTTACTTGGTTTAACTCTCTTAGAATAACATTCTTTAGTTCCATCCAATTCATTGTTAATGTCAAGATTTTATTCTTCATAGCTGAATTAATAACATTGCATATGTTTACTACTTTTCACATAATTCTTCAACTATGGGTGTTTAGGTTACTCTGTAGAGTAATTCCATAAATTTTCATTTGCAAAAGCCTCTTTATT
The DNA here is from genome assembly GCF_943737965.1 of Phodopus roborovskii. Lineage (NCBI taxonomy): Eukaryota > Metazoa > Chordata > Mammalia > Rodentia > Cricetidae > Phodopus > Phodopus roborovskii. Next base: position 29,540,235 of record NW_026126410.1, read on the forward strand.
TTCTGGCTTTATCTCTTTGCTTATAGGCACAGTAATAGGCTGCTTATATTTGGGGCTAGTTCTATCTTTGTTAAGAAAAAAATACACATTCTTTTTGCTATGATTTCCTACTATCCAGAGCATTACTATAGATATTTAGGAAATGATTGAATCCACTTTTCTACTTCTACTATATAAGTTTGCCAGGTCTTTTTAAACTCTCTTTTAACTCTGACTTCTTGTCCAGTTATGAGATCCAAGATATTCTTAGTATTCTCATACTCTTGGACATATTTTGCTGCTGCTATAGTGGTTGTCTGGTTTCTGAAGACTGACTTTTAAAATGATATATCTTTGAATTTTCATTTTGAAACTGTCCTTCCTTCCCATCTCTTCACTGGTAGACTGTTTCCCTAAGTAACCCAGTTGGCCTTGAACTGTTGTGACAGCATCCCCAGTGCTAAGATTCCAGGTACATAATATCTCACCCAGTTTAGATATGGATTTTTGAGCCAGAAAAAAATTTTATATAAATTTGAATATGCCTTTGTGGATTTAGCGCCTCCTTTTGTGTAATATAAGTAGTTCTGTGCTGGTGTCAACTCATGACCTATTTATAAAGAGACTATTATTACTTTTTCTATGCCAGCAGATGCCTTGGGGTAGTTTCAAGTTGAGTGTGTTGAAGCATTTATACCACAAAAGTTGGCGAACACTACAAATCAGATCTGCTGCAGAAGAGTTACTTGGGCTCATAAAACAATATATACTTTGTTTTTGCATGGAATTAAAGTTAGAATTGAGCATAGTAATTTGGGGACTGTGTGGTGGCATATTACAGAGGCCCAAAGCATCTCTGTTACCTCTCTCCTTGTTTCTGCCCTTCTTCTAATCATTTTATTCATTGCAGCTCTCCAGGCCAAATTGGAATTTCTCCTGAGTTATTTCATTGTTCTTATACTGACCTTGACTCAATATTGGGTAATGATGCTTTCCTGCCTTCTGAGTTAAATTAATTTATTTTCTTGTCACATAACTCCTCAGTTACTTCTTACTCTGGGGCATTTTCTTACTGTTGACCCCTATGGCTTCTAGTATTAATCACTCTCTTCCTGGTTTAATTGAAGTTGTTCCTATTATTTCTGACATCCTACAGTTCATTTTCCCCCTTCCACTCCTTAAAAACTATTTCCTTTATCTCTGCAGTCTTCAGTCCTCATCAATAGATAGGGAAGATTCGTGGAAACATTTAAGCTGTGAATATTTTACCTTCTGTATGCCAGTCAAAGCTTACTACTGACTTTCACATTGTTAGGATTTCACAATAAAGCAAGGTGGTGTTTTTACTCTCTCAAATATTTCATTTGTAATTCAATAGATAACGAATCCCATTTTGAGTAACATACAACATCTAAATGAAAGAATCCATTAATAGACATGCTCCTTTTCATTCAGATTAAATTTGGAAGCAAGACATCAGAGACAAATCTCATTACATTAAGTCATAAGAGTATAGGTCTTCTCAAGAGCTTGTAATCCGCTCACATTTCAGGAGACCACAAAGTGAGCCATTTCCTAAATTCATTTAGAAAATATAAAAAGGATTTCATTTGCAAATTATTAACCAAAAGAACTTAGTTATGAATACAAATATTGATGTTGTACCAAAGTAATTCCATTAAAATGTTCAAATTTAAACTATCATAAACTTTCCCCACATATTCCCTACAGCTTTGTTTAAGTCAACATAACATGCTACCCTATGCTAAAACTTATGAAGCAAAGATTAGACTTGAACTCATGGACATCATTATATTGCAACCTTCTAAGTCCTGGCATGACTAGGGTGACCCACCAAATTTGACTAGAGTTATATTTAAGCATTTAGAATGGATTAGCACAAATTTCAAAACCATACATTCCTTGCAAGAGTCAAGTAAAATATCATTATAATTATTTTACACAATGCTACTTTTAAGAGTACTGCTGGGAATTGTATTTGAAATAAAGATATGTAGAAGAGGAGGTATGTATGTAAGAAGTGGAAGGAGTTTGGAAGCAATACAGTATGCAAAACATCAGCCACCTCCTGATCCTTCTGCAGGTTAAATATTGCACTAGAATTTTTGTCTGTCTAAGGGAAATGGTGAGGTTCTCACACCTTCACATCCATCCATGTCTCCCAGCGGGTACTCTGTGAGACATAGCCCTGGGTGAAACAGACCTGGGAAACAGAGGTCATTCTCAAGAGGATCCCAGAAACAACAATTTTCAGCCCAGCAAGGAAAAAAAGGGGGTGAGGTTATTAAATTTGTGCAGAAATTTCTGGCTTTCACTAACAGAAGTTTGAAGTTGAGTCTTTTATGAAGATTTATTCATGGTCACCCTTTCAGTTCTCTATGCATATAAGTGGAATTGTTGCAGTGTATTAAAGTTCTATATTCATCTTCCCAGACACCAATTGCATCTTTACCTCTGTGTTTGCATGACTTTGAGTTCCTAGCATCTGTGTATGAATATCAGCGATTTAATTTATCCACACTCTCACCAACACGAGCTTATTTTTGTTTTATCTCCTATTTTGAAAGCATTGATTTTAGTATTTAAGCATGTATGTGTGTTTACCTATTGGCACCATTTTAATGTTACAGTTTGTTCGAATGTGTGTATGCCAGTCGTACACAGGTTCAAGTGGGGAATGATGGTTGCCCTAGAGTATCTTCCTCAGTAGGAGTTCATAATATTTTTGAGACAGGGTATCTCACTGAATCTCCAATGGCCAATTAGGGTGAACTGTCTGTCTAGAAAGCTTCTGTCCAGAAAGGTTCTGTCTCCTCCATAAATGTGATTACAAACATGAGGTGCTGATCCGGGATTTGTGGTGAAGAAGCAAACTCTGTTATTTCTCTCCTGGCAAGAACTTTACCAACTGCCTTGACTCCTTGCCTGTTAGGAAGTATGTGACTTAAGACTTCTCTGTGGCTTAATTTGTATTTTTCAAATGCTTAGTAATGTTTTGTATGTTTCTTGTGGTTACTGCCTATTTGTTTGTCTTTCTTGAATAAAATACCTACTATACTTGTTTGGTTGGTTTTTAATTAGGCTGCTTGTTTAAATTTCTCTCATTGTAAATGCTTTTACTTTTTATGAGTTGAGACTTTGTACTCTTGGGCTCAATATTTCTTTATAGAGATAATATTCTTGCTATATTAACATTTTCCCTCTGGTTTCTAGCTTAGTTTTTATTACTTTATAATAACTTTACCTTAAGAATCATTCCCATTATTTTACCATAAAAACTAAATATACAATTACACATTTACAGCAAATATTTTTCTTTAGATATTCTTCTATGTAGTAGACCATGAGGCCCATTGACCTGTTTGCCAAGCTTTCATCTCTAAATAATTATGGGGAAGTCATGTAATTTCTATTTGACTATGACTAACAATAGATATTTGAGTGAACTTATATTTGAGACACTGTCACATTCTGTCATTCTATAACAATAGATGACAAAATGAAAGGGAAAAATAGAGCTACAAAAATGAGGATGTTCTCTTTGCTTTTCTTGAAAGTCTGCTAGACATCTTATTAGAAACATTTCTAAGAACCCTTGGGTTGAACACAGTAAACTATAATCTTGCAAATGCTTGGATGGATTTTGACAGAGGCATTGTCCTTCACTTTCATGTTCATGTATGCCACAACCTTACCACATAGAAATTTGCCTGAAATCCTGTCCAGATAATCTGCCTCCCTGCAAGCTAAATTTTTCTGATTCTCTCTACAAAGTCAATATAAATCGTAGGAAAGGGTTCACAGAGCACCTGTTCTTTTGTATGTGGCTTATTATCTCAGCATTGGATTTTGGGGAAAATGTATGCCCTCCTACATGTCAGTGGTTACTTTCTGTTTACTCATAAAATCTCTTTGGTTGTGTTAGTTTGTCACATTTTGTTTATTTCTAACTTCTGTTGACATGCATTTGGGGTTTATATCTGTGCAATAATTTTCAAGTGCATACATTTTCAGTTTTGTGTCATGGACTAGATATTTGCTTAACTTAACAATTTTTCGCTTTCTGAAGTTTATATAAAATTAGCACAATCAACCTTAGTATATTGTGGTATCAAATGTTCAATGATTGTGTGTGACTTTCATTTCCGCTAAAGGAATAGAGCAGTCTTTCAAAATGGCCTGTATTTGCTTTTAGTTGATGATTAATAATGATCAGCTTGTTTAACATAGCAGCTCAATACAGCTGCACAATGGCTGTGTATCTCTTTGTGTAGCCTGTTTCCGAGACTTGCTCAAAACCTTTTCTGGGTTGCTGGGTTTTATACCAATCAGGAGAATTCAGTTGTATTAGCATGTGAATTATGTATGTGGTTATTATGAAGGGCTTTTCCCTCAGTCACTTTACTTTGCAGTAGAAAGCTTTAGCTTTGAGGGTCATAATAAACATACAGTTCTTTCATAAACATGTGCATATGTGCACCCACATGCTTGTGCGTGCACACATACACAAACACATACACACACACACACACACACACAAACACACACTCACACACACACACACATTATCCTGTCAAGCTTGATGCCTTTCAGATGTTCTGCAAATCTTCATTTACTTCCGGAACAGTAGATTATTCTTTGATTATTCTTCTTTGTCATTTTTTTTTTCTAATTCCTCCTGACTTAGGTGCTATAAATTACAATTTCAACTTTTCCACGTATATTCTGAGTACATTTTTGTAGGTGATTTAAGGTTTTTCACTATATTGAAATATTTTTTAAGGAAAAATTTCAAGGAACAAAACAGTTCTTTCAGTATTTCTAAAACTGTATAAAATGGTATTCTGTTTCTTTGGGAAATACCCAAACAATCACAATGTAGTCAAAAGTTGACTGTCCATATATTTAAGGGAAAACTGAATTTAAGTAAATACACAAACTGATTTTCTATGCAATGATGGTGGTGCTGTGGCTGCTGTCTCCTCGTTCTCCTTCCCCTTTTCTTGTTTTGTAACTAATTCTATATGCATTTCACCTTCATGTGGTTTTGACTTCACCAAAATATATCTCTAAAATGTTCTGGAAATGTTACTAGATTTTAATAAATATAAAAATTAAAATGGAATATTTTAAAACTCTCTATTTTGTTTTTTTTTTTTTTTTTGCCTAAGGAAATAGACTAAGTTGCCTAAGTAATAGAAGCCTGGTCTTTCTTTTCCTTTCTATGTTTTTGGTTGTTCCAAATACCATACTAAAGTGTATTTAGTAGGCTTATGGGAATGCCTTCTGTCTTGCTTGCTTACTGCCAGACAACTCCTCACATATCCATTAAAAAAAAAAACTTAGGTTTTTAACTTGTTAAAGATATATTAAATTGGACTTTTACTTTGAGGATTAAAAAAAAAAAAAAAAAAAACAAAACATTTTTTTTTTAACCAAAGGATGTTTTTGACCCAAATTTGGGAAAGAAGCATCTCTGTAAATGTAAAATGATTCAGAGTTTCAGAAGTTCAGCAAGGAACTGAAAGTCATAGTACAAATGTAAAGACATGAGCTATAAACAGAAGGAATTCATGCCCAGTGTGAGTATTCATGGGGAGAAAAGTGAAGATGCTGTGATCCACAGCAGGGAATGAGAGACTGAAACATCGACATAGAAATGGCATAACTAGAGAGAAGAAATGATGGTAGATATAGAATTATTGTTTTTTACATACAGGAAGATTAATTAAGTAAGTACATATGGTAAGCCAATTACCAAACTTAATTTTTCTTGTAAGCAAATAAAGGAGGAAAACAACAGCCAGTTCTGTGGTTATGCAATGCAGCAGGAGGTATTTGTGTGAGTTATTACATTTTACATCTACATTAAAATATTACAGTGTATACTATATGCATATAGAAATCCTTCTTGATTTACAGGATATGTTATTCCTTGTAGTCTTCCATAGACTTGAATTCTGACCTTTAATTCTAAGGACAATTTTTGACTAAGGAGATTCAAAGATCTTTTGAAATGATAATACCTCAAAAGAAGCAGGGTATGTATGATAAAATTAGACCCATTTTGTGCCAGAGAAGAAGGTGGCATACAGAACAAATGTAACTAAAGTACTGTGAAACAGATTCAGCATCAAAATAATTAATCCTGATGATGAATTAAAGCCACTGGAAAAGACAAGAAGACCTTTCTTCATGAAGCTGTAATTCAGTAACTGACTAATAGACTATGAAGGTTTATGAGGAATAAATTCTTATGTACTTCCAAGCTCACTTGACCAAAAGCAACATGGGGATGATAGGGTTTGCTTCATCTTGCTTTTCCACATTACAGTCTACCACTATCACTAAGAAACGTCAAGGCAGTGTTTCCAACAGGGCAGGAACCTGGCGGTATGGCTAATAGAAAAGACTTAGAAGATTGCTGCTGTTGTTTTCTGGCTTGCTCTTTTGATCAATAATACTGGCCCAGGAGTGGCACAGCCCACAATTATCTGGGTCCTGCCACAACTATCATCAAATTAAAAAATGAACCAGGGGCTCACCCATATGCTAATTTGGTGGGAACATCATTTACTGTTGGTTCATCTTTCCAATGACTAAAACTTCTGTCAAATTGACATAAATCTGGCCAGCACACACACACAGACCCTAAAAAATAATAATCACCATTATGGCTAAGATGAATGACCACTGACCTCTTGGGATTCTTCAAATTAAGGATATAAGCATTTGTGACCATACTTACACTGTTTCTATGAGTGCTGGAAATTTGAACTCGATTCCTAATGCTTTCATTAGCACTTTCAAGAAGTACTTTTACTTATTTAGACATTTCTCCCGTTCCCAAGAAAAACATTTCTTTTCTCCTATGCTGGTGGAAAATGATGTTTATTTTTAAAGAAAAAATAGATAAAAGACAGGAAAACAGAATCTCTGAAGCTGTCCTGAGCAGGAATTTTGAGGGGAGATAGAAAGGTATTCCTTCTTTGTGTTCAATTTTATCTTCAAACCAATATTGGCTCCCTATTTTATGTTCTCTTTCTCTCTCTCTCTCTCTCTCTCTCTCTCTCTCTCTCTCTCTCTCTCTCTCTCTCTCTCTCTCCTGTCTTCTATTCCTAACCAGGCTAAATCTTCCTGGTCGCACATGTTTTCCTTTCCTCCCCTTCATTTTCTCCTACATCTCTCTCCATTCGCTGCCCCCCACACTTCCCCTGAGCTCTGTGGGACTTGTCCATTATCAGTTCTGTGAGGGACTTTATATGAATCTCTTTGAATACACCTTGTATCCTAGTTCCTCTGGTGGAACTATAGGCTGGTGATCCTTTGATCTAGGTCTAAAATCCATATATGAGTGAGTATATACTGTGTTCCTCTTTTTGTGACTGGGTTACCTCATTCAGGATCGTTTCTTCAAGTGCCATCCACTTACCTGTGAATTTCAAGATACCATTATTTTTTCCTGCAGAGTAGTATTCCATTGTGTAGATGTGCCACATCTTCATTAACCATTCTTCAATTGAGGGGCATCTAGGTTGCTTCCAGGTTCTTGCTATTACAAATAGTGCTGCTATGAACATAGTTGAACAGATTTCTTTGTTGCATGGATGTGAATCCTTTGGGTATATACCTAAGAGGGGGATTGCCAGGTCCTGTGGTAAACTAAAGGTCTAGAGAACTACAAGACTGCTGCCAACTAACAATTTGAGCTTCCGGTGGAAAGGCTATCATAAATGCCCTTCCTGGAGAGTGAGATCAACAACTAACTTATCCATGGAGCCCTCAACTAATGCCTGTTGGAAACAAAAGCAAACATAAACATTGAGTCAAAGTAGAACTCAGATGCAGAGGGAGAAGACAAGACCAGGTGGCAGAAACACATAGAGACAGCTTACCTGAACAATGAGGAGCTAACGGGCCACCAGACTGATAGCCCAGACTGATAGCTGGGAAGCCAGCATGGAACTGACTCAGGCCCCCCTGAATATGGGTCTCAGCCAGAAGGACTGAGCAGTCTAAGGGATGTATCCCTGGTGCACAAAAGGACCTTGCTAACACATCCCCCATGGAGGGATAACTGCCTTAATCTAGAGACAGGAGAGAAGCCCTAGTCCCTACTTCACATGACCTGTCAGACCTACATGACCCCAACTGGCTGGCATTCCCCTACATATGGAATTGTGGTGGTGGGATGGTAGGGGAGGGTGGTTAGAGTGCATGTGAGAGGGCAGAGAGGGTAAAAGGGAGGGAGGAGGGAGGGAGGAAGAGAAGGAGGAAGGGAGGGAGTGAGGGCGGTTGGGAGGGAGGGAGAGGGAACTGGCATCGACATGTAAAATAATAAATTAAATTTAAAATAAAAATAAAAAGAAAGGCATTCCTTCACCTGGGAGCACACACACACAGTCACATAGAAGGGAGTGGGTCTTTAAAGGAAGAATAAGAAAGCTCAGGATATCAGATAATCAGGAAGCATACTTAGATTCTGGCTATCAGCCAAAAGGAAGAGAGAGAAAATAGAAAATGTGCACCACTCAAAGGTGGGTAGATGTGGTGAATCTCATGGCAACTTCATTTTGGCTTGTTTGGATTAGGAGGAAAAAAGTGCAATTGCTCAATAAAGGAATACTTATTCTACCTATTTCTTCAGCATGGGCTAAGATAAGCCTGTGTTCCTGGGGTTACTCTCTTTTCTGAGCAGCAGTCCTTGACCGGCTGATTTAGACACTCGGTCCAGTTAGGTCTGTATGCAGGCCAGTGATTATATTCTTTTGAACTGTAGTTTCCCTTAATGAGTCTTTTCTACTTATCTAACAATCCTTTCTGTGGAGAGGTAATACAAATCTATTTAGGAGGTAAATTAAAGTTGAGGAATAAAATCACCCACTTCAACCACAAAAACTTGTAGGGATCCATTCTCAAAGCTGTTCTCAAGAAGGGAATTTCAGACTCCACCCTAATGTCTACCCTCTAGTTGGGGATACACACCTTGGAGGGGCTAAGAAACCACACCACGTTCCTGGCATTCCTGGCTTGAAACCCAAAGGTATTTAATGAATTGTGGAGTTTGAAGTACCAGTCTGAGCTTTCTGTTTCTGCCCTTGTTTCTATCATTCTGACCTCTGAAAAGTTAAATGTAATTGTTACAGAATCGGTCAATGGTTTTAAATTAGATCAATAATTGGTATTATGTGCATTCTATTCTAATTATATAGTTTTTTTCTTCACAGTACATGTAGAATTATAATCTGATTCTATGTTGTTGAATTTGACAGTCCCACAAGAGTTCTGCTTACATATCTAATGAAGCCAAAAATGAACATGTTTTATTGGTCCTGCAGTTATTGTCAGGGAAAAGTTTTGTTGGTTTGTTGTTTGCTTTGGCTTTTTATTTTCAGTTCCTGTACAAAGTCCATAAAAATAAAACCCACACACCCTCACCTGAGTCTGACCATCCACCAGTGAATCATGTCTTCCATAAAATACTATTGTTATTGTCTACTGCCTCATGGCCTATTTCTCATATTATGGTTTCTGTAGCTCGATGCCTCAGCCTCCTCAGAATGCCCTGTGGATGAATGGATCTTACTGGTTGTGGTTTTCTGTTGGGTTTTTATTTTGCTTTAATCTCACACAATTCTTTACAATCTACACTTAATCCTAAATATGAGGATTTTCTAATACTCTATAACTTCTGCTCACATATGCTATTGAGATTTTGGGCTTATAGACATTTGTACAGCTGTTCCCTTTTATGGCATTGTGCAAGAGACAGGTTTACTAGAGGTTAGGATGGCTATTGTACAATTACTATAGGGGAGAGCAGACTGCAGATGAATATAAATGATCCATTTTTGAGATCAACCCCAGGGAAATTAGGTTTCATCAATCCTGGTGAATTTATAACCCTGTTCAGCATTTGTATAGAAATGTGACACTAATTACAAGTGTTTTGTCCTCACCGTTTCTGAATAGAATTAAGTTAAAATAATAATTTTTGATGATTATGAAATAATTTTATATAATTTATTTTAAAGATTCAAATATAAAGCATGAACTTCATTTTTAATTTCCCCAAGATTATTGCTTTAAAAATTATGTATATTCTCTTCCACTTATATATTTATCATATAAAATATATTGTTACACATTAGCATTATCTTTACAAATAAAATGGGTACTATTATAAAGAAAACTATTAAAGCTATATGTTATTCCCTATTGAAACACAGTTGTGCCAATAATTATTTAGTAGTTTGAAAATGCCTTTGTTAATTCTACTAAACATTTGAAAGAAAAGCATTATCATATCTACTTTACAAAGAGAAAAGTAAAATTTAGGAAATTTTCTATAATATTTATCTAGTTAGCTGTGGTGATATTTTGTTGTGCTTCAGCAAATAAAGCTTGCCTGAAGATCAGAGTACTGAGCTAGCCACTAGGTAGCCATGGAGGTCAGGCAGTAAAGATCCACACTTTAATTCTACCACTCAGGAGGCATAGGCAGACAGATCTCTGTGAGTTCAAGACCACTCTAGGCTACATGAGATTAATCCAGTTTAAAAAAGAAACAGAACTCATACCTTTTATCTCAGCTCTTGGGAGGTAGATACAGGAGTGATATGGCTGCGCAGAGAGAGGAATATAAGGTGAGAGGAGACAGAGCTCAGTGTATTCAGTTGAGGATTTTTAGACATAGGATTGCCACTTTGTTCTGAGGATTCATTAGAGGGAAAAACTAGGGGCTGGCTGCTCTGCTGCCCTGATCTTTCAGTATTGACTCCCATATACAACTTGGGTTTTTATTAAGACCAATTAGAATTCATGTTATAGTTAGCAAACTAATCTCACAGAGAATGTTCAGATCTCAAACAAATACTATTAGTAAATGTAAGTATGATTTCCCAGGATAGCTAAAATTTTATGTTGATTTGACTTGTTTCCAAAGTTCTGACTTAATATACAAAACTATCAACTGTAAATATTCAGTCGGAAGTTTCTTTACCCTAAAAGCACACAGAGAAACATTTTCAGAAAATGGAACCTTAGATTATTAGTCACAGTATGAATAAGTAGACATGATTCTTAATCCTGCAATGCCTAATTGCCAGAGTCCAGCCTGGGTTTGGGTTGAGGTCTGAAGAGAGTTGAGGGGCGTCATTATGAAGAAAAATTCTGACCACCAAGTGGATTGCACTCTAGTGGCCCCAAATAGTTCGAGCTATCTTTATTTAAATGGAGATTTTCCTACAAGGCTTAGATGAACAGCTTTATTATTAGCTCTGATTTTTCACTTTTAAGAAATACATCAGATTCAAGAAACACATTGTAATCATTATAAAAGCCATTGCCCCCCTCTATGTTTCCCCAAATACAATTTCCCACCCCCTGCATAATCTTATTCTAGACATAGAAATTAGCATTTTTGCATGCTTAACTAAATATGGAAACCAGACAATTCTGCACTTTCAGTACTTATGGGTACATTTTAAGGACAACCGTATTCAAATCCAAACAATACTTTCATATCTGGTTTTATACGTTTACCTTTTCTACAACAGGGTACTGCTTCTCAATGTGTCTATAAAAGTCAGACTTTGATAAGGCACTCTTTTTTTTTTTGTTTGTTTGTTTGTTTGGTTTTCAATACATGGTTCCTCTGTATTGCTTTGGGACTTTCCCTGGAACTCTGTAGAACAAGCTGGCCTCACATTCACAGAGATCCACCTGCCTCTGCCTCCCGACTGCTGGAATTAAAGGCATGCACCACTGAGCCCTGCGATAAGGCACTCTTTTCCTATCTCCTTATACTGTAATTCTTGTACCTATATAAGCTCTTGCATATGGTAAAGATAAAACTATGCATTCCATATTTTACATTGTACTTTCCTCCTTGAATTATACTGGATCGTATAATTGATTCTATATGCTTGGGGTCCAGGGGACTTACTCTCAACAGTTGCCACTGTGTGTACTCCTGAGGCTTTTTCCTTATTCTGTTTACTCATGCCTTATGCTTCTTCAAGAGCTGTGAGACATCATTAAAGTTCCAAGTGTTGTTTTCTCATAGGTACTTAACTGACTCTATTGAGTCAAAAATGTTCCCAGGTATAGGAGTTGTAGTTAATAATTCTAGATAAAAGATTTGAGAAGCATTGTCTACCTGCTGAATCATAGGGGAATATATTCAGAAAGAACAGAATTTCCAGGGAAAATTAGAGCTATTGCATGTGTGACTGACAAACTAAAAACCACCCAAAGAATCACAATAAAACTAGAGGGAAAAGAGCCTGCAAGCTGCATGAAGTTTGCAAATTTCTATGCTGTCCCATTGACTTCGCCACGTGAGAGCCCTTTCCACAGGTGCCTTGCAGAAAGGAAACCCTTTCTAATCTGAGACTTAGCTGAATAGTTCCAAACTTCTAATCTTTAGTCTCAGTTTTCCATATTTTTAAATGAAATAATCACAGCTATTCATGCAAGAAGAAGAGGCTGCCAATTATTAATGTGTTTGGCATTACTAATGAAAATATATACCACATTTTTCAAAGACTGTGTAGGATTGGATGCTGTCTTAATTACATAAACAGGAAGTCAAATCCAAAGAAATAAATGTTGCAGTGTTAGTGATAATTACAATTTCGGCAGGAGCTCTGTTCCTGGGTTATTTCCTCTGTGTCATATCTCTTCCGCTTCTTTCATATTTCCTAAATTTGTGATCTAAAGGAAATCTACAGAATTTAAAAAACACACATATTACACATAATCTCAAATGAAGCACCAGTGTGGTATTTTTATTAATCAACAGAAAGCAAATAAACCCTGCAGTTGTTTGAATAAGTGAGATAAATGTTACTGGAAAGATCACTCTGGTATTGTAAATTAAAAATAAGAAACAAATAGTTCATGTTTATAGAATAATAGATAAAATATTGAAAGCTGACAAGCCATTTCAGAGTAGTGATATAAGAAGAGGGAAAAAAACGTAAAAATTTACATTGTAAAACAAAAGATCTGTATTTATTCATTTATTTTATTTTTCAGTGAGGAGTACCATACAAACAAATATAAAAGGACCATTAAAAGAAAGGAACTTATTAAAAAATATTTTAGTCAGTTAAATAATTCAAAATCAAAACTTCATTTCTTTTTTTTTTTTTTTTTTTTTTTTTTTTTGATGGTAATTAAGTATTTATTGAAGCTGTTCCATTGATCAGACCTACCGGGGGAGAAACAAACCAAAACAACAACAAAAACAAACAAACAAACCCACAAACCAAGACAGAGAGAGACACTGAGCAAACTAGATTCCCTGTCAGTTCTTCATTTCTTATTTTTAATGTTACGTTTGAACTATAATGTGACATTTCTTTCTTACAAAACATTGGCCTTTGTTTTCACTGTATCCTTTGGTAAGAGTCTCTTCTCTAAAGTCCCCCAGTTACTCTTTCATCTACTTCATTTTCATACAGAACTTTTCATTCTGCCCCATGAAATGTTTTCACTGACTAGAAATGGTAAATGCTGTGAGTTTTGTTCTCAACACACGTTTTCTCAAGGACGTACAGTTGATAAGAAACAAAGATTACTCATTAAGAATGTTTATTTTATATGCTAAGACGTACATAGTTTACTCAAAGGTATGTCTAACTCCTGGGTGACTTGCAGCAAACATCTAGGCAGTCCCCCCTTCCTTTTCCTCCCTCTATCCCCTGCCTCTTTGAACAATGAGGACAGCAAGGGACTTTTGAATGTGAAAGATGGGATGTTGCTGGCATCAACTCTAAACAAAGAACTAAGGGCTACCATGGAATGATGAGAGTAGGAAAATTCATCTACAGGGTAGAGCTTCCCAATTCCTTATCCAATATGAACAAAATAATTGACTGTAATACTTTTAAGGTAAAAATTTAAAGTTCATAAAACGTCCACCACCACTTTGGCCCATGCAAAAATCTCTGCTTCTTAAGTGATATATTATAAATCTTATAAATCACTGTATATACTTGCATATATCACTATACATGTTTAATGTACATACATACATGCAGCTGTTTGCAAAGATCCTCTTTATCACCATGTAAGAAATGATAAACATGTGAGCATTGTCTTAAACATACATAGCCTTGGAGTTTACCCTGAATTTTAAATAATTGTCAAGGTTGCCTACTCAAAGTCCTATAAATTTTCTTTCAACATTATGTGGTCTTTGGCACACAACGTACTCACCACTGTCAATTTCAAAACTATCATTTGTTTCTCCCCACACCATTTTTTCGAACAAAGCTTTATTTCTTTAACACTGCATAAAGCCATAATAGGAAGCATTTTATTCTCAAGCTTTGTCTCATTTAAAATAATAATAACTCCAATTATAAACTATGTTCAAAGTTTCCTACACTGCAGAAATTTCAGGGAAGTTCTCTGAGGGTTCACACAATTAAACTTGGTTCTTGCCTGAGAGGCTGAGAAGCATCATTACTTGAATATTTGACCCATTCTATTCATCTTATTTTTGTTTAGTGACTATGCCAATTTTTAAGTAATTGTTAAATTCAGCGGGAGGAATTTATTGGAACAAAGTCAGTTGCAGATGCTGAAATAGTTGCTTGTTCTCAAAGATGCTCATTGGTAACTGCAGGCTTTCTTTCTTTCTTTCTTTCTTTCTTTTTTTTTTTTTTTTTCTGACTAGAAATTAGCATCAGACTTCATTTCATTTGACTTTTCCATGACTAATGACTAAGGAGGCAAGCAAAGAATTTAGTTGAAAAAATAAAATTAAGCTATGCAGTTTTAATGGTGAGTGGCCTTTATTTGTATGTGGAAAGTTCTGGGATCACAAATGAAATTATATGGGATTATTTTGAGAACTTCTTTTAGAGCCAGACATTGAATGTGTTTTACTAAATTTACCAAATGACAATGGAAAATCAGTTACTGTTAAAGAGCATAGATTATGTTGGGGATATTCAAACCAGATACAGGAAAGATTATAATTTTGTTGGAAATAAAATTAAATTTAAAATGATACAAAAAAAAAGCAAAAATTTAAAACTTAAAGCACAGTTTAGAATGCCAGGTGTGTCTGCAGGTCTATACTCTTAATATTTAGGAAGCAATGCTGAAAATCAATGACTTTGGTGTCAAGGTGAATTAGATAGTGAGTTTAAGATCGGCCTCAGTAATTATAATGACACCCTGTCTCAAAAAGAAAATGAACAAAATTTCCAACAGAAATTATCCAAACACTCAAAAACAACAAAAATGAAAACAATTTGGGAAATATCAGAGGCAAGGGGAGTACATATATATATATATATATATATATATATATATATATATATATATGTAGAGGAAATGAGAACAAAATTAAAAAGAAATTGATATCCCTTTGAGACTTTTCTCCTATGGCACAGGCTGGCCAAGAATTTATTATATAGGTGATGATTATGCTCAGGGTGCTAAAATTATTGGGTATGTCATCTGTACTGGTTCTGAGTCATGCGGCAAATGGAATAATGGCTTTCATGAATGCTAAAGACTCATTCTACCCATTGAGTCACACTCCCAGCCCATGCAATGTGTTTGCATAGTCTCATTTTATCTTTTTGTTAAAATTTCAGACTATAATACTCTGTCTTCACTTACTCACTTAACATTTTTCATAGAAATCTTTGAAGGAGAAAATGCCATCAATTATATATGCTGATTAAACACTTTTAAATGTTAAAATGAGTTTCACAAAATATGTATCTATTTTATACAAATTTTCAATTAATAAAATGTTTTTTGTGAACAACCCCAGAGATAAATATATGACATTATAGATGTTATAATATTAGAAGAGCAAATTATGCTCAACTAATTTCTTCTGTTTTATAAAGGTAATGATAAAATGGATGGTTTAAGTATCTTATGAATTTTTATTTGTATTTTAATTTATTACTAATCATTTCTATCCATTAAATTATTTGTAAGATTTCGTATTGATTACTTTATAAAATATGCACTCAATCAAAAACTTTGTTTTGTCATTAGTGAAAAATATTTGAAGTGTTTTTCCATAAAGAATGATCTAATTTTGATAAATCTTATAATGATTTTTTCTGAGGTAATATATATAAAAAGATAAGTGTAGCTTGTATGTCCTCAATAACCTAGAAATTCAGGGTTTCTTCAGTAAATATATGTTAACTGAGCCATCACTGTTACATTTCATTTAATAACATAAAGCCAGCTGTGATTGTCTTTTGTGCAATTGGATGTAAAGTTCAATTTGCTATAATACATCTGTACTCAGTGCTTGAAGGGAAGTTTTCATTCACTGTACTTAACTAATTATCCTTGATTATTTCCTTTCCTCTAAGAGAAATGAGTACAAAATAGGTATGAATTAGAACCTGAAAGAGAATGTAGGGGCTGGGAGTATGAAGGGTTTATATAGAAGTTAATGTGGATGTGGCCAGCATGCTAATTTGCATAGATCATGGTAGTACTAAAACCTGATGAGAGTAGGGCTGAACAAAGCTGATGGAGAAGTGGGTATTTCCACCTTTAATTTGAACTCAGATTTTATTCAATTCAGGTTTCCTGCAGTAGCAGCTGTGTTATTTAGATTCCCACTTGCCTCTTGCCAACTCCCAACTCTACTATTAACATAAGGAAAACAACCAACAATATATCCTCCTAGAAGTGATTTTGGGTTCCCCATTGGATAGGAGTGCCTAGTGTCAAGCCCAATATTTGTGCTGGATGTTGGTTATGAAATTTCATTTTGATATTTCCCATTTGTGCAGTTTATGCTGAAGTTTTCAAATCTCAACAGACATATGCTATCTGTGCTGGAAGACAATTTTTCATAAATCACTCACATTTCTTCATTTCTTGGTATTAACAACCAATTCACTTAAATTAATCTACACCCAGAGTAATATAAATATGAAATAACATACTCCCTGATGATAACTGAGAAACAAAAAATACAAAATCCCTTTCTCCATTATATTTTTGGAAAACATGTAATGTCAGATGTTCACTTTGGTGCTTCCTGGGGTCAATGCTTACTGGATTACTGACTGTGGATCACATTGCATATACTGTTTCTCCAGTGCAAACGATGAGACTTGGGGACATTGTATCTTTGAAAACTAACATTAGTCTGAGAATGAAAATAGAGAGCAAAGATAAGAATGTAAAATGATTAAATCACATCCTCCTAGAGAGAGGAATGTTATGACAGTCACAATATATATCCCAATTTATTAAAGGGTGCTATGTGGAAACAGTATCCTGGATACAGGACAAAGTATAACCAGTTGAAATGTCCTTCTGTTCTATGCAAGGGAACTGAGACCAGACCACATGCTGCTTTATATCACATGACCCAGTCTTCATAACCCAAGAGAACAGACCTCTGCCTCTCCTAAAGTAATCATACTCATAGACAAGAAGCCAAGTCCTTAAAGCAATTGGTGGAATGGATTCCCACAACGGATCAAAATATAAAGATTATTAAATGGGGATGTGAAAGAAGCAAATGAAACTTGATGTATAATAAATCTTTGTAGACTGTATAGGTAAAGGAGAGAGTGGGGGTAGATCAATGAAAAGTAGGAAAAAGAATGACTAAGAAACGCAGAGATAATAAATTGCTGATAAACTTTCCAAAGCTCAGGAAAAGTCACCTCACTGTTTTACAGATAAAAGGAATCAGCAAAATAAAACACCCTCATTTGTGCATTTATTATCAGACTTAAAAAGTTTAAGTAAGACTTTCACTGTATTCTCAAAATTGACTTGTAATTAAATAAAAATTAAAATTGACTACAGTTTTACAAAGTGAACATAGATATTTCAAAGAAAGTAGCACAATTTAATTTTTGTGCAATAAAGAATTGAATACAATAATATATAACTAGTGAAGTTACTAACCAAGATATTTTGAGGCAAGCTCTTAGTAACTGTCAATGAAGTGAAAACACATATGAAGACAAAATAATTTGGAGGAGATGGAAATATTGTAACAACTGAAAATGCAGAAATATAGAGTTTAATATTATTTATTAACCCTATTGTATGCAGCCATACCTACATAACAGTACTTTTTGTACAACATCATTAAGTATCAGGATACTTGGAAAGCCATACCTGTCTGCATCTAGATGAACAATTCTCAAGAAGTTTAGTTACAATGGAAATGATGAGATTAGACATCTGAGGGCTGGCTGCATTTCACTGTCTTGGTCTCTCTTTACTATTCTTTTGCTCTGGCCATCTGCTCTTACTTGGTTTCTGCTTTTCCATGTTGACTCTGTAAGCCATAGTGTAACAATCTAATAGCATCAGAGTAAGAAAACTACCTGTTATAATAGGATTAGAGAAGACAAATTCATCTTACAAAACAGAAGCTTCGTCTCTTCTTCTTACCCAAATGGGAATGTCACATAGTGTCATCATGGTAGCATTATATCAACTTCAAGAGATTCCAGGTGGAGAGAATGAGTGAGCACCAGCTCATTATATGGATAATATAAAGAGAGAACTTCCTCTTAGTCTGAGATGGCCACCTTACTGAATGATGGCTGTGGAATAAACACACACATTCACATGCAGGAAATATTTTCATTGAATATTGACAAAAACATACTAATATTAATACTAATACCAATACACAATCTGCATACTGACAATAGGAAACACAAAGTATAAAAGAAGACACAAAGTGAAGTGAAAATTTCCTTGGGTTTAATATTTGAATAAATAGGAGATCCAGAAGGATGAAATATGGGCAATGAAAATAAGGGGCATCAATGAAAAATTTATTGCTGTATCCCTGGGCAGAAACATTGAGATTGCAGAGTGAAAGGGCCTTGTGAGCACATTGTAGCTTTGATAGAAAGAGCATAAACAACAAAGAACTATGTTGTAAATAAAAACTTGAGAGCATGAATGGCTCTATAAACATTCAGAGATAAATTCACAACTTCAGAACCACTACAGATTTATATGTAGTTATATGAAAAGGAGATAGCGAAATGTTATAATCCACGTTATCAAGAAAAATAATACCTAGCCTTGATTTCTTAAAAAAAAAAACACACAGAAATCATTATACCTCTATTTAGATCTCACGTCAAAATCAAATGAACTATAAAATAGGGAGACATTATAGGTTTGAAGAGAAAACTGACTCTAGAGAAAAGTCCAGAGACCTACAAGGATGACTCCAACTAACAATCTGAGCAACCTTAAATGCCTTTCCCTGATAATGAGACTGATGACTAATTTATCTACCATCATAGAGACCTCATCTCATAGCTGATGGAAACAGAAGCAGACACCCACAGCTAAACACTAAGACCAACTGGAATCCAGATGCAGAGAGGGAGGAGTGATGAGCAAATGGGGACAAGACCAGGTTACAGAAACCTACAGAGACAGCTGACCTAACAAGGGGTAGCTAATGGACCCCCAGCTAATGGGAAACCAGCATTGGACTGACTTAGAACCCCTGAACATGGGTCTCAGTAAAAAGGCCTGGGTAGACTAAGGGACCTCGGACAGTGGAACCAGAATGTATCCCTGGTGCACAAAAGGACTATGGGAGCAAGTTCCCCATAGAGGGATACTCCCTTAACCTAGAGGCCTGGAGGGAGGGCCTAGTCCCTACTCCAAATGACTTGACAGATTTTGTTGATCCCTCCTAGAAGGCAGTGGGTGTTTGTGTCTTCCCTAGGTCTCTGAGATTTCCAGTCTCTGTTTCTTAGCTGTCCACATTTTATTGTGCATGCACTTCCTCTTCTATCATGGAACACAAGTTGATTGACCTCCCAATAGTGGGGAGGTGGATGGAGGGAAAGAGTGCTGGGAGCTATAGGGAGAATTGGAGAGCATTGGTGGGTGGTATGTGGAAACTTCCTGAAGTCTATGAGGGTGACCCTAAAAAGGACACAGAGTAATGGAAGACATAGAGTCTCAACTGGTCATTCTTTGTAGTCAGTCAAGGCTTCTAGTCATTTGGACTGTTACATTTAGTTGAGTCATTGGCTGAGGAGGATCCTGTGAGATCCCTGAACAATCCAGGATGAGTCTAGAGCAGAAGTCTGCTCTCTGGAAACTGGCAGTGTGGACCCATTGCAGAGAACAATATCCACAAAGCTCATTGAATGTGGAGAGGTCCAGGTGGTACCTACATTGAGCCTCAATCCCAAAGTTCTAGTCTTTTGGAGTCAGAAGGTACTCTGCAGGAAACAGAAATAGAAACATGGACACCAACCCAGCCACAAAACCCTCCACCTCAAATTTGTCCTGCTTGTCAGAATGTTTTTTAACTTAGTTATAATAAAAAGGAGACTGTGATATTTTAATATTTGTGGGAAATGAATTGTGTGATAAAAGAAGTTAACTCTTTTTTTTTTTAAAGTAACAGAACCAAAATCTGTATTATAGTCAGTTCTAATCATGTTGACAAAGGTTGACCAATGGGTGAAAAACTGTATACTAATTAAACTTAACAGATGGAATGAAAATGTTCAATCTAATTCCAAAAGGAATATCAGGCTTCTTTGATATGATAAGCAAATTTACAAGAATATTATGTTCTATAAAATTTTAATGAAGAACTGAAAACCCATTGGCAACTTCAAAGTATCTACAAACAGCAAAGGGTTTTTCAAATTCTAACAATAAAACTGAGTCAAATATGGGAGGGTTAGATTAGATTATGTCTTGTTTCCTGATAAATCTACTTCTAATTTTTTCAGAGAGTGCAGTAGCAGACTATAGAAATGATCCCACCTAAAAGTAGTTTGATGAGCTGGAAACTTTAATTGGGTAATTATAGGGATCTGGGTAAATCTAGATCTCTGAGCATTATCCTCCTTTCCTATAGCAATTGTCAACATCTTATGTGTAGATGGAGGAAGGTTGGTCAAGAGAAATAGGTGTCTTCAGGCTCTTCCAAGAAGAATGATAATTGAGTTCATTTTGGTATGCTCTCCTAGTATTAAATGTAATCATTGAGATTTCAAAATAGAAATGGCCATGCCGCACCCAGAGGATATTTTCACAAAAAGTAATATCAAATGCCAATGAAATGTAGTTATAAAATGAGCTATAAATAGTATTTAAAGAGAAAAAGTATGCATACCTTCCCAATCATATGCTTTAAATCTAATTTGTAAACTGATTGCAATTTTGATTACAAATTTACCATGAATTCTTCTTATTACATAGAATGTAACACACATATTTAAAAATCCATGTTGTAACTAGAAAGTCAGGTTGTAGAATACAGATGAGGAAGGATAGTTGTTTGCATATATTTTAATAATTTTTGTAAGACTTTAGAAACTGGAATACTGAAATGTGACAGCAATGCCCGTCTGTGTTTTTGCTGATGTGACAGAGAAAGTTATTAGAAAAAAAATTCTCAGATTTCTAAAAAGTGAGAAGCCCAATGCTGATGCAATAGCACCTGGCAAGCTCCATTTTGATGCACTGTACCTTGGTTCAGGCTCCAGAGTGTATGGGATGAAAAGATAAGCAAACATGTCCTTTCACTCCCAAGCCATTCCCACATATTTTTGGTAATTGCATTAGTTTCTAAGAGGGTAGCGCTCTTGAATTCTTGTGGCCTAATCAGTTCTCTTAAGGCTTCACCTCCTGACACAGTTGTAGTGAGGATTAAATTAGAGGTACTCAAACAATAGTGGGGCTGATATGCTAATAGACAAATGGGATGAAATCATTACTGTAGAACACACCTGTGGCTACTTAAAAATATTTAGATGACTTAATTTCAATTAAAATCAATGCCTTTCAGAATGCCTGTTCTATGCCAATCCTGATAAGCAGCACATTCCATTTGTGATGGCTGTTACATACATACATACATGTAGTCAAACACAGATGGTTAATATCTTTAAATTTCAAAGTAAAGCAAAAAAAAAATGTTTAAATCAAGAAGACTGTGAATCCATAGAATGATGATGGACTGGTAGGTTATTTCTGTAATGACTGCCAAGAGTTGTGGAATGATTGGCAGATGAACTTGACTATTAAAATCAAATATTTCTTTACAACACAAGAACCTACTATTTCTGAAAGAAAAATCTCAAATCTACATAATTACACATTGGTAAGCCAGCATATAGCAAGCATCTTTAAAAATGAGAGCAGTGTGACAACAGGTCAAGAGGACCATAGGGAAAGGTAGATATGATCGCCACACAGGAAGCCTGACAAATTTTTAAAAAGTGAATTGAGTATTTCCTAGGAGTTGCACATGTAGCATATCTTTTAAAGGGACAGAAAGTCCACTGCTTGTAGCGCAATAATAAATAACATTTACAATTTTACATTAAGAATGAACTCTCTGGGTAGTAGGTATACTGACACTAAAAGCAGTAAATGGAAGCTAAGCAATGAACAAAGAGCATAGTTGATAGACTCTGGGAACATGCCAGTAGTAGTGGGGACTCTGAAAAGCCATTGGGAATTTATTTCCAAGAAAATAATGATTTCTTTATTCAGTAAGTGTGCTTTATACAATAAAGCACAAATCATGAACAAGCTCTGCACAGATTTCTGAATCTAGGGTGCAGCATCAACTCTAAAAGTTTATTTTTAATTAAACAGATAAGTTATTACATATCATCATGGTATTTTTGAACAAAATAAGTTTTAGTAGGCATTTCTCTACCATCTTCTAACCATGAAGGAAGCCTCTTATCTCAGTTCCAATTTCTTTCTTTTGTTTTGATGGACTTTTAAGATATCTGTCCTTCATTACCTACAAATCTGGCTTTCCACTCTCAACAGCTTATAGCATCAAATCCTTAATACCCATCTCCATCAATTGTCTATCCATGCATACCCTCCCTTATTTTTAACCAACAGTTGAAAACATTCTCCAGTAGGAAGGGGGCTGTGTGCTTCCATATTCAGTTTTGGAGAAATAATCTGCTTCTCTCTTCCTAGCTGTGGACATTAGTTTCTTGAATCTAGGCAAAATTGACAATTAGTTTATTTTCCTCTGCTAATGTGCATAGCACCTTCTAGCACTATGAGAATTAGCCAGTAGGGACAACAGTTATGTTAGATGTCTTACTGTCAAGTTCTGGCCACTAACCAATAGCTTTGGTAATAGCCTCTAATTTTTGTTTGTTTGTTTGTTTTGTTTTTTTCTTGAGTGTTTTATAGGCAAATCACTTAAAATATCAAAACTTATTCCTGGTATTGGTCTTTTTATTTGCTATCATGGGGTGTTTGAATGGCTTATTGTCCTTCTTAATCTGTTAAATCAATTTGATCTCTTCTTATACTTATATAAATATACATTTTAGGAAGTCTCTACAATTCTCTTCCTTATACTTCAATCCTTACTCCTGTTTCACTAATTGGGTCATAATAACCTAATATTTTATTCATTCTTTTTCTTTTTCCTTTTTTGACACTGTTTGAATATTCCACAAGTTGTCATTGGGAATGGTGGTATCCATTTGCTGACTTAACTAATGCTACACCTGATACAATTTGCAGATATTTACAGTGACACAGCTACCTGTTGCAGAGGAATATCTATATTTGAATTTCTATTTCTAAGTTTTATTGACAGGATCATTAGTTAAACCATGTCTATATCATATTCCAATTATTCCAATTATTCCAATTAATTTGAACTTAGATATGAAGAACTACATTCCTTTCTCTCCCACCCTCTCTCCCTCCCACGTGACTTCTCTCTCCTTTTTTGACAGCATCTACAGATGTATCCCACATTGGCCACATATTCGTCATCTTCCTGCCATGCACCTCTGTGCCAATAGAGAACAAGTTATTCTTAATTCAAAAATTACAGTTTTTAACATAACTGTTCCTGTTTTTAACCATGTAATTTTTATAATTTCATTTAACTCAAAAATCTTCAAGTATTTTTTCAGATAAATATCAAGATATATATGTCATTTTTCTTCCTCTTAAAAACATTTGCAGCATTCAACTGTGATGACAATTGATTTCTATTACTAAATAAGTGTGCCCTGTGTACTATAACGAGTAGGAGTAAACATTGCAGATGCTATTGTTAGACCCAGAATAAACACACAGAACTCTATAACAATACGGCAAAAGTAATAGATCTAAGTAATTAAAGGTTTAACATTACACATGTGTGTGGCCCTAAAGTTTATGCAGTTAAATATAATGAAAAGACAATTACAGGCACATTCATACACACATTAAATATATCACACATTAAAAAGTAAAGTATGGGTACAGAGGACAACAGATGTAACATTTACACAATGGGGATTGAAAGCTTCACTTATTTTGATAATAAAGAAAACATCAGACTTTTTATGGGTGAGTAAGAATTAAAAGGGAGGATAAATCAAGAAGGGCAGTTGGAGATATGTGCCTGATAAGTGTGGAGAGTAAGCATTGTCTGTTGATGAAATTATAGCTATCACTTAGAGAGTGGAGGAGCAACCACCTTTCCTGAAGTGATTCTTAATTTTTTGTGGAAAACACAGAGAATTGACAAAAAATAATTTTTGACTGAATAGCTTAAGACTATATTTCGTGTGCTTTTTGTACTCCCTCATACTTCATTTTCCTTCATTTTTATGTGCATGGCACATGTTAGCTGTTCCTAGGAAAGCATTGTATTCTTTTCTCCAGTCTCATAATAAAATCAAACAGTAACTATATGCATCTAAAAACCGTTCTTATTTTCTCTCCTTTATGATACCCAGGGAGATAGTAGGCCCCAGCTTGGTCCCTGGGGTGTTAGGTTATATGCTTGATACACTATGGCTTCGAGAGGGAAAGTGTATCTGTAAGCTGTATAAACCAAAGAGCTTCTAATAAAAATTCTGCAACATCACTCTCCAAAACCTTTAGATCCCTGAAGCACTGAACTCTCAATTTATTATACAGAAATAAAGTCAAAGAAATATTTTATAAATACTATCAGTGAAGGCTGTGATCATTAGCCTAATTTCCTTATCATCCTCACTGTACTTTAAGTACCTGTGTTTAGGTATGTGCATGGAAATAAATAAATAAATAAAACAGTATCTTTGATATAATCTGGAGACAGTATGAGCCTCTTCAATGTATGTGAAAGTATGTTCCTTCTAGAACCTTTAAAACTGCCTGCTGTAAAATCTATTGTGGTATTTATTTTTGAATTTTGTAGTTACTGGTTTATTCATTCCCTTGTTCATTTTTAGAGGAGGAAAGAGGTTATTTGGCTTACACTTTCTGGTGACAGCCCATCATTGAGGGAAAGCAGGGAAAACTATGGAAAAGTGTTGCTCACTGGTTCACTCATTTATGCTTAGCTAGCTTTTTTAAACAAGACATGGACATCTGACTAATAATGAAGCCACCCGCAGTGGGCTTGGCCCTGCTACATCAATTAATAAGACAGTTTTCCATACATATGCCTACAGTTTGACCTGATATGGGCAATCACACTATTGAGATTCTCTCCTTTGGTGATTCTAAACTATGTCAAGTTGGTAACTTCAGCAAAAAAAAAAAAAAAAAATTGCTTGTTTTTGCTTGTTTCTGCATTATGGAGAAGCATCTCACTATAAAAGAGGACTATTTCTCCCACAAACTCTGGCTCTGTCCATCACTCACTTTGCAATCCATCCCCCCACATCTACTACATCTCAGTCATGTCAGCAGACTTTGAATAATTCTCAACGGTTACAAAATGAGCCCTCAAATCTCCCAGATCCTCTCAGGTTGATCCATAGTTGCAATTGTAATTGGCTCAATCAAATGTGAAGATTTCCTAATTACTCAATTTAGACCTGTTGTTTTCTTGGGGAGGTTGTTTGTCTGGTTTGGTTTGGTTCTTTGGATAGCTCTTTGGGGCATAATTTTATAATGGTAAACCAACCATATTTTCGGATATTTTTTATGCTCCTCCCAATCTCTAAACACTGATTTATAAATACCCCCTTGTCTAACACCTAAATCCTGGCCCAAAAAATTGTTAAGAAATGTATTTATTAAGCTAAATAAAATATTATTGGCACATTTAAAAATCATTGTAGTGGTTTTTATTATCTCTTTCATTCTTTCTTTTAATCCCTATTACATTTCTTTTTTTTTTTGAATGGACAATAGTTTCATTAAGGTTTATAAAACGGACCTATGCATTCCTGTCTCATCAATATTTACACAGCATTCCCTACAGGTGCAGACAGACATATGGATCATTTTTCAGCTTATTTTGCTAATTCACCACATTGTAGCAAGTTCTCAACTTCCTCCTATTACTCCCCAGTCTCAACCAAAAGAAGAACTGCTTTCTTATTTCTGAGCAGGTTTTGCTGGCTTCCCCACACTTTCAACCTTGTTCTGATTCTAGATCATCTTCATCTGTTTACTGGATGCAAATTTCCCTCTTTAATTTGATGCTTCAATTTTTATTTGTTACAATGTTACTTTCTGGAGCAATTAGAGCATTATGCCAATGTTGACAACACCTGTACATCATGGCATATTTGTCACATTCCTGATTTTTTAAAAATAAATATAAAGTGTCTCAGTTGTTTGAAAGGAAATGGGGCATAAAATTAGAGGTGTATGTCAGAGAATCTACTTAATAGTTTCTGATATTTTAGGTTAATGCATGCAGTCACACACAGGCTCACATGCACACACACATACACAGACAGAGAAAAAGGAAGAGAAAGAGTAAGAGAGAGAGGCAAGGGATGAGAGACAGAGAGAATTTATTAAATTGAAATAGTATTTACTCTATCTTCATTCATTAATCTAAATTATTAAGGAGAGTCAATCTGTTACGAATTTTTTTTCTGATCTCCATTTTCTCCATTTTCCTTTCCCTTTCTTTGAACTAGTGTCAAATACAAACAAGTATCAATATCAAAAATGCTGTCACCTATTCTGAATATTAAAGATTTCCATAAGAGATAGTTGATTATTTTTTTTCTGAATTTCTTGTTTTACTGGAAATATCACTAAATACAACTTCTTACTTTTTTTTTTTACAATTGTTTAATAAACTTTTATATCTAATGTCTTTAATAGTAAACTCCATCTATAGTATAGATAAATATTTTTGTAATTTATGAATTCACTTGAGTGACATTGAAACAAATGACCTGAAATTGAAAGATGAAGATTTATATTTCCACTAAAACTAATATTTCTAATTTCTGACCATCAAGGTTTCAATGTTAGGGGTGGGGTCCTTTTGATCCGACTTTTCTTTTAACAATCTTTTCTCAGTTTTACACACGAATCACAATTCCCATACCTTCCTCTCCTCCTGCTCACTCCACCGCATCCCATCTACTCCTCAGAGTGTGTGAGGCTCCCCATGGAGAATCTGGCTCATCTCTTTGAGGCAGGATCAAACCCCTAGGGGTTGGGGTCTTTGAGAGGTGACAGGCTCATAGGGATGAGAGTATTATGATACTGACTGATTATTTTCAACTTCCTTGATTGGAGGAATGTCTAGAAATCCACTGAATGACAAACCAGGTGGTTAGAGGAGTGGATGTCAACCTTCCAATGCTTTGATCCTTTTATATAGTCCCTCATATTGTGGTGACCCCAACCATGAAATTATTTTCCTTGCTACTTCATAACTGTAATTTTGCTAATGTTATGAATTTTAATGTAAAGGTCTATGCTTTCCAAAGGTATAAGGTAAACCCTGTGAAAGGATCATTCAACCCTAAAGGGGTTTTGTTTCACAGAGTGGGAACTGCTGGATTAGAGACATTTAACTATAAAGGTCTATGAAAGGCATAAGTAACTTGGGTTCCCTGAGTTGAATAGCTTAGCTCTACTACACCCTTGACAACTAAATTTACTGTAAACCCTACAACAGGAAGGAAAAACTATTTCCTGCATTTAACCTGTTGTCAGCAAGAATTCTTTTTTTCATGACATTTCAAAGGTCTTAATAATTTAGGGAGTTGGTATTGAAGTGAATTTATCATTTGAATATCTGGTCACATTGAAAAGCCTTTGAAAACAGGAATAATTTGGATAGTCTTTGAGATGTGAGTACTAGAACCAAACAGAACTGGGGGAAAGGAAGGAAAGAAGGAAAGGAAGGATGGAAAGAAGAAAGAAAAGATGGAATGAAGGAAGGATGGAAGGAAGGAAGGAAAAAAATTCCTAATGACATTCTGCTATACTCACAGATCAGTGCCTAGTCCTATTGTCATCAGAGAGAACATCATGACAGCACTGGTCACAGAATCAACTAACCAGGCCCTATAGAGTCTCATAAAGACTGAGCCAGTTACATGGACAGTATGGGTCTACCTCAGCCTTATTGTATCTTGTTAGGTTGCCCTGGGAGGCTTGCTCTAAAATTTTATTTATTTGTTTGTTTTAAGGAAAACCCAGGAGTGTATCTAGAAAGGTCGGGAGGTTCAGGAAGGGACTGGCAGGAGAGGGACAAAAAATACAGTCAGGAAACTGAGATGTGTATCTAGGAAGGTGGGGAAAAAGACTAGAAGTAATTGAGGGAGGGGAAATACAGTCAGGATGTAATGTATGAAAGAAGAATAAAAGGTTTTATTTTTCTTTAAGAAAATTGTATATAATACCTAATAGGTAATTTCAGTCAGAGTTTAGAAAAGAGAAATCCAACAGAATATAGACAGTAGGCCTTTCTCATGGAGTTTCAAATAAGAATAAATATTCTAAAGGGACATGAACCTGGATATTTATGTTTCACTGTGCTAATAAACTTCTTTTTCTTTCTACTCCTACTTTACATAGTAGCTCCAACTCCCTTCCCTCCCCTTCTGCCACAACCCCATCTACCCTAGCCCACTCACTCACTTTTCCAAGAAGGTAAAAGTTCCCTTGGGGAGTCAACAAACTACAGAATACCATGCTGAGGTAGTGTTGAGCCCCGCTACAATCCGCTATCAAAGTTGAGCAAGGTATCCCCCCATAGGGAAAGTTCTGCACACCTTAGCCACATCCCGAGGCTTTGTGAGAGGCTGAGTTTGAAGGTGGAATAAATTTTACTATAATCCTTCATTGATATTATGAAATTATTATAGCTATTTGGATTTATGTAAAATTTATAATAAATGTGTGAATAAAAGGCAGAGTATAAAAGTTTTCAAATGAGGGATTTTCTTGGAGAAAGAAGCAAGGTTAATAGAATCTAGGTTATTTTTAATACCACAATGGGAAGTTGTGAAACCTTACTCATTGTAGGCTCAAGGATATGAAAACTCTATACTCAATAAAAAGATAGTCTGGATTAAAATATATAGAGCTCCACAGTGACTGCACATATAGGTTTATAAAAGAGGTTGCATAAAACAATCCCATTCACTAGTTTTTCTACACAAGCACTCAGAAAAGGATTGAATTATGTTCCAAGTGGCTATAGTTAGCACTGACATGACAGCAGTGAACATGATAATATTCATGACCTGCTCACATTTGAAACGCAGAGAATGTAAAAAGCATGGCTATGTGACACCTTTGACTCAATCTTTAAAGGAAAGCTAAGAAGGTCAGAATCCTGAGAAGGCAATGCATGAAACCATGAGGCTGAGATGAATCCAAAGACTGCATGGACACCTTAGCACATTGAAAATGTCTGGATCATAATATGCCTGCCAAAGAAACTGGAAAATGATGAATAAATACAGCCACAGTAGTAATTGCAGAGTGACAAGTTTGGCTAAATCAACGTTATACCACCCTGTGCTTCAGTTGCTGGAAATGCCCACAGCCATAGGATTTAATTACGTGCCCTAGATTTTAGTTTTGCTCTATTCTAACACTTCCTTGCTATGCTCTTGCATACCCCACCATTTATACATCGGTGCTATGTAACTGGATTTTAATGGTTTTATAGCAGCTTACAGCTAGTTACTGTGCCAAGTCTCAAAAACTTTCAAACTTACACTTTTTAACAATGCTGGAAGTGTCAAGACTCTTAAGCACTCTGTTAGAGTGATTTAAAAGCTGGAATAGAGTGATTTAAAAGCTCATGCATTAAGTTAGTATTCTTTCCGCATACACAAAAAACCCTCTCCCTTCTCATAACAGTGTAGAAAAGCAGCTAATAGACACGAATATGTTAAAAGAATCAAGCCCTCACCCACAGTGAGGATTTGGGCACATAGATTCTCATCTCCCAAGTGTGTCAGCTAAGTTTTCATTGTTTTAAAACATTGACCAACATCACTTTCTAGGATAAGAGATGATTTTTGTCTTATAGTTACAGAGAGATAGTCATAAAATTCAGACAGGCATGGCAAGAAGAAGTTTTGGCAGCTAGAGTAAGAAGAAGAGAAATCATATCTTCTACCATAACCAAAATTCAGAGAACCCAAGTAGAAGCAGTAGCAAATCCATGTATCCTGACCTGAGTCTCCCTCAAGTGATGTACTTCCTCCAGGAGAGGGACTACTTCTAAAAGTTCCATAACCATTAGCTGGAGAACTATTGGGGACAATTAAAAGATATGAGACTATGGAGGATATAAGTCAGGCAAGCCACCACACCAATTCTAGAACTGGAAGACATAACTCTCTTTTGTTTGGTAACCATCCAACCCACGGAAATTGAAAATAATAGACTGAAAAACAAAATCAAGTTCCAGCAACACACTACCTATCCTGAAATGTAGCTTCATTTACCACTTGTATAATAAACTTTTATCCACGTTGGCTCTTACATGAAAGGGATGTTTTGAAACATGGTCAGCTACCCTATTCCTTATATCTTTCAACCTTTTTTCATAGCACCTTAATAATATATAATTGTGTCAGAAATGTGGTATATTTTAAAGTGCCAAGAATTCTTTAATTTTCATTTTGGAATTTTCTTTAACATCTATAACTTGCTTACAGGTAAAATATTAAAACTGTATTCAACATAAACAAGTACAATATTAGGTTTTAATTAAACTTATCTGAGTTAAAAAGTTAGGGGATTGGGAGATGACTTTTAAATGTGCAGTACAGAAGCAGTTGTCCTATTTTCATTAGTTGTCATGTATCTTGCCATGTCCTTTATCTGCTGGTGAATTTACAAGGAACACAGCAGGTTGTGAATTTTTAATAGGCTTTCCTCAAGGAAAGGAAAGGTCAGTATTAACATAAAATTCTTCTTAAAGATTTGTGGCCAAATGTTTCACACCGGAAAACAGGTGTTACTGCAGAGCTAATGCCACAATAATGTATTTTCTTTTTTTCTTCTATCCTACCCTCCTTCCTTCCTTTCTCTTTCTTTCTTTCTTTTGTATCTTTGTTTCTTTGTTCCTTTGGTGTTTACAAAAACTTTGTCTCCCATAATAAAATAGCAAATATTTTTCTTTGAAAGTTGAAGCTATGAGCTTCTGAACATGTGATCAGCTGATCCCATCTATTTGCACTATAAGCACAATGTATGGCTTTATTCAATTAAATAAATGTTATTGTTTATGCCTAGTACACAAAGAAAAGAATATTGAGAAAGCAATAGTTCTGAAGGAATAAACCCATGTCTAATCCCAGTAAATAAATTTGTAGAAGAAATATTATTTTATCTCATATATAAGATTGAGGGAAAGAAACAATACCAGGGAGAATGTGGAGAATTTATGCAAAGAAAGTAAACTAATAAAGAAAGATACTTATTACTGCCATCTAGACTCAATCCAACTGTTGTAGTCGTTATCATAGCATATCAGTATTTTCACTGTCCCCACACAAGCCTGCCCCTGTCAACAATTCATCACAGTAGGAGGGTGGACTCATAGGGCCTCACTTTTTACTGAAAAACTACAGACTAGTTACAGATTTTATTGTGAAGAGTTGTGTACCCATTGCTGAACCTTCTGGGCTCCGTAGGATATCCTGTGGTCCAACAGATAGTCCTGGATAAAATCTGTATGTAATAAAACAAAATCAGCAGGCTTGAAAATGAGACAGACAAGTCTGTAGTGAAGAGGATGGCACTAAGATAAGGGAGGTTGTGGAGTGAGAGGGATAGTTAATCATCATGTACTTACATTAAATTGTTCAACTACAAATTATAATTGATTAAAAAGCACTGTGTTAAAGGAAACAAACAATAAAACTTGTGCAAATCTAATAATAAAGACTTGATCATGGGAAGACTTGATAAGAACAAATTGAAGGATTTTGTTGATTGGTTTCTTTCTTAATCTAATGAAACCATTGTCACCAATATACCAGTTAGAAGAGCCCTTTGAAACCAATTAGTTTTGTTTATAAAATAGTTTACTTACCTACATCTCAGGAAATATAAAAATTCATCACAGACAAAACATTGCTTGTCATTCTTGTTTACTGAATTCAAGTAATTTTGAATAATGACTTATCATATGCTAGCAGTGTTCAGGCCTTAATCACCCTTATCTTTATCTTTTATTCCAGTGTTAGTGGTCAGTTGTGTTCAATCTTTCCTCACTGCTAGAAAAGACAGGACTTAAAGACAAGCAAACAAACAAAACACAATTTATCACTAATGCAAAACCTAATGGTTGAAGAAACACTTATTCTGTGTGTAGCTTCCTATCAGGTGAAGTCCTGCATTTGTAGCTGTCATTTGCTTCTCTTAATTATGTTCCTGTTGGACAAAGGAGATATCTTTTCATTCTCAGAGTATAAAACCACAGTCTAACTTTCAGCCCTCCTTCTTCAGCTAAACTGCTGCCATGTTCAGTTTTCTAATCCAACCAAACTCCCACAGCATGTGGTCCATTTACAAGATTTGAGTTTTACTCTCTGTAGCCTAAGTGAAGAAGGTAAAACTCCAGCTGTGGTTTTTATCTCAAACTCAGCTTTATAAAAATTCAAATCCCGCTGTACATATGTATAATCTAAAAGGATTTTCCTTTGTGTGTTTCACTTAGAGCAGCAGACAGCTTTAAATCATCTGCTTCTTGCCTTGTATATTTCTATACCCTGGGCCAATGCTCTTTATTTGCCTGTTCTGAGATAGAAAACTTGTAAAAGTTAGAATTTCTTCAGTTTCCAAAACTGGTCATTTGGTCTGCATTCACTCCTGCAATCTCTTTAGGGTTTTCTATCCATATTTGATTTGCATGTTTCGTTTGGGTCTTCCATAGAACATAGTTGGAATTTCTCATTTGCCAATAAAAAGGAGAACTGGCTACTGTGAAGCACAGTGCTGTCTGGTCAAGTGATTGATGATACCAATAGTATTGGGTTGTTGTGTTTCTCAGACTGAATAACAAATCTGTAATGGTTAGAGTGACACTGGAACTATGACCACAGTGTTGCAAATGCATGTAATTGAGAGTTTCCCAGCAAGCAAGTGCATTTTTGGATACTAATAACCATCAATCTCTTGACTTCTTGAGAGTGATTCCTGGACTACATACTCAAATGTAGCTACAGAGAGTTTCTTGATTAACAAGAGATACTTCCTGAGTTTATTCACATTGTTGTTTTCAAATAGGAATACACACAGTAAAATTCTCTTTGTTCTGTGACTTCTTTTATCTCTAAAGTATCTACACATTTCAGATATGTATATGCATTATATCGCTAGTGATAATTTGTTAGTCCGAAAGTGAGAAGAATGAAGTTGTATACAGAGTGGAATGCTAAATCTAATTGTCATAATCATCTCAACAAAGTAAGCCACTTTTGCAAATCTTTCTGTAACTAGCAATAAATAACATGTATAAATATGCTTATTTTGCATAGTTTAAGTGTATTTTGATACTCATACAACTTTGGAGGCTATGCAAATTACTTAGTTGGTTGTGTGGTTGCTGTGTGTGCATGAAGATCTGAGTTCAAGTCATCAGCATGCTAGAAAACAGCTTGCAATTCTGGAACCATAAGGACTGGCCAGACTAGTAATACGTCTGAAATAACCAGCTCTAAGTTTCAAAATCCAAGCTAGAGAACAATAAGGATAGATACACAATTGTTGTTGTCTGTCTGTCATATAGGCACACTCACTCAAATATTCATAGGTGTAAACACTCAGAAATATTTTAATAGTCACATCCATTAACCTAATATAACCGAAAATAAATTCTCATTGAGGAAAAAATATCTATTTAAAGAACTTTTTTTTAATTAAACAGGAAATAATCAATTTAAATACTTATATTTGACTGTCTTGAGTTTTAAATGAATGACCTGAAGAGTTAAGTCAATTTATAAATAAATGTATAACTCCCATTAAATTTCTATGTAACTACTAAATATTATCTCCATATTCTATATTATCAATTATAGAAATTGGCATGGTTCTTTTGATTTATGCCTACATTTTACATAACTATTAAAAGCATAACATTCGTGATTATAAATTATTTTTAATATTTAAACATTTTAAGAATTGACATCATGTATTTTGATCATATTCTTCCTAGTTTCCCACTTTAATTCCCTCCAGATTTATCCTCACTTTCCTCCATTTTACATCCTATCTTCTTTTAATTTTATTGCCCATTTGTACTATTAGCCAATTATAGTATTCATGTCCTGGGTATGGGGCCATCCACTGGGTGGTTTATCCAATACAGGCTACCACCCTGAAAGTAAACTTAAATGCCTCTCCTACAGGCCCTAACTGTCCACATCACCTCAGTTAACAGTGGAGACTCATGTACCATTTCCAATTACATTTTGGAATATTGACTCATTTGATTTTGTGCAGATTTTGCACAGGCAACCTTGGCTGCTGTGAATTCATGAGTACAGTGGTCATGATGCATCCAGAAGACACTATATCTTCTGGATTTTGCTAAACACTTGATACCTGGCCCTTCTTTTGTCATGGCACCTTATCTTTGGGAAGATGTTCCAATACAATGTCTCATTTGTGGCTCAGTCTTTAACCTTCACTCATTCTCTGCAATTGATGAGTTATGCATTTCTGCATTGACCACCATCCACTGCAGAACAATTTTCCATATGAGGTCTGGGACTTGCACTTATCTGTGAAGACAGATATGAGTTTAGAGCGCAGTTTACTACTGTGTTCATCTAGTGACTTAAGAGTGGTAGGTTCAGCCCTGAGCCTATGAGCACCCCAACCATAGGTTCTTCACTACATTTAGCAGGATGGGCATGCATTTCCTTCTGGGAGGGAGCAAGTCTTAAATACAATCTTTAAAATGGTTGGTTATCTTCTTATGATTCATGCCACTACTGCATCTATGGTTACAATCTTGCCATACTGGTCATTATATCAGTTTACAAGGTTCACAGCTTGGTAAGATTGCTGGCTGTCCTCCTCTTCAGAAGCCTGCACAGCACCGTACAGCACTAGCCAGCAGGGAGGAAACTTCCAGTCAGTATTATATTGGTTTCTCCAAGTCCTATGTTCAATGTGTGTGCTGTCCTCAGCAGTATATATTACTATAAAGTTCTGATGGGAAACAAATAGCAACATGAGTATCCTTTCTTGCTTTGGGAGTCATTAGGGGACTTCTGACAAAGAACTTGGAAGACAGATCTACACATCTAGCAATAGGTTTTATACTTGGAAACTTCTGACTTCTGGAATGAATATAATATTCTGCATAATATAAATGCAATTAAACCCAACCATAGCTAAACACTGAGCTGAACTCCTGGAATCCAGTTGCAGAAAGGGAGGAGTGATGAGCAAGTGGATCAATACCAGGCTGGAGAAACAGCTGACCTGCGCAAGGGGGACCTCATAGACTCAAGTCTGATAGGTGGGAAACCAGCATAGGACAGACCCAGACTCCCTGAATGTGGGTGTTAGTTAGGAGGATTAGGAAATCTATGAGGCCTCTGGTAATGGGTGAGTATGTATCCCTAATGTAAAATGGACTTTGTGAGTTCATTCATATAGAGTGATACTTCATCAGCATAGACACATAGGGGAGGGCCCAGGCACTGCTCCAAATGATATGACAGACATTGAAGACTCCCCATGGAAGTCTGCTCCCTTGGGAGCAGAGAAGGGGTGGGATAGGGCTTGGTGGGAATAATAGGGGAGGATGGGACAGTGAGGGAACTGGGATTGACATTTAAAACAAGCTTGTATTAAAATTAAATTAAAAATATCACAAAAATAACCTTTTCAGGTGAATATAACATATATAAAGCTTCTAAAACAAGGAGTTCTATATGGCATTGAAAATGTCCTTAGAGTTAGTCGTTCTTCCTCAATTCCTTTTCCACCCTACCTCTGCATCTTTTCTCTCCTAGTTACAGTTCCCCTTCCATTATTCACTTTTACCCTCCATATGACATTCAATTTCTATGGAAATTTTTTAAAAAATGGAAAATTGGAGATTTATTATTAAGTATAAAACGCATATTTTATCAAAAATATTAAAACTATAATTATGGTATAATAAATAACAGTGGTTCAGTGGTAAATAAGACATAGTAGTCATCATGGTTATTTCAAAATAATTTCTGTTCTTTTGGTGGACAAACTTCTTCCACAAGCTAAGAACACTAACACATTTTCTGGAATGATGCTTAGGATATATTCACTCCTAGGTCTCAACAATATAGAGTTTACTTATTAGTCCTAGAATGATTTCCTGTTCATTCTTCCAAAGTCTGAAATTACTGATCCATGCATCTCCATGCCTGGTTGATTCACTTTAAGAATACCTTTGAAAAAAAGGAGAGGTACAAATTTGCCAACACACATAAGTTTCTGGGTCCACAATTTAGCTTCAGCAAAATGTACACTAGGTTGGTATGTGCACATAATCCAAAATATAACTCATATGATGATATAATTCTCAGAGTTTTGGTGTGGATTTGCTATAGACACAGGAAAGGGAGTCACAGTCTTGTCCTAAATTATTTTATCTTTTGCACATTTTAAGAAGACATTTGACAAGTTACAAGATTAGAACATATTTTACTTTATTTATTGTTTAGTACATATTTTTCCATGTGACATAGATATCTATACTCTGTTCTAAGGCCAACAAATATTTGCATGGTAGTTTGTATCTTTTATACAAAGCCAAACATTATGTTTATTATTCCCACATTTGGAGTCTGTTTTTTATATGACTGAAAAAGTTATAAATCCTAAGATGTTACTAATTACCAAGCAAAAATACAGCCAATAATGTCTTGATAAGAGCTGAATTCCCAGCCAGGCAGAGGAAGGAGGATCTCTATGAGTTTGAGACCAGCCTGTTCTACAAGAGCTAGTTCCAGTACAGTCTCCAAAGCCACAGAGAAACCATGTCTTGAAAAAACAAAACCCAAAACCAATAAACAAACAAAAAAGAGCTGAATTCACTATTTAATGTGAGAGTAAATTAACCTTACATTTCCAGAAAGAGTTGGAAGGACATTATTTACAACCTTATGGCTGTTGATTCTATCAGGAATTATTTGTTCATAAAAATGTTTGCATAGCAAACAGGAAGATGGACTGTATTTTAACTTTGGAGAATTTTTTTTCGTGAGAATAAAACATCACAATGCTACAGGAAAAGCACTTGCTGGTTCTAGAGTTTGATAGAATTGATAGTTACTCAATTCTGATTTGTGGAACTGAGATTACTGACCACATTATTTGCAATGGGAGTTAAAGGACCATCTTTGAATTGTTTTATGCCTGCACATCTTTAGACTCATCATGGATATACTCATTTTTATTTCCTCTAGCTTCATTCTGACCAAGATAAAGGAGATGGATCGCTCAAATATATTTTGTCTGGAGATGGAGCTGGTACTCTTTTTATTATTGATGAAAAAACAGGTGATATTCATGCCACAAGAAGAATTGATAGGGAGGAAAAGGCCTTTTATACTCTACGTGCACAAGCTATTAATAGAAGAACTCTGAGGCCAGTAGAACCAGAGTCTGAATTTGTGATCAAAATCCATGACATCAATGACAATGAGCCAACATTCCCAGAAGAAGTTTATACAGCTAGTGTTCCTGAAATGTCAGTTGTAGGTAAGTGCAGTTACAGTTTTTATGATGGTATGTAAAGTATGAAAATAATTACAAATACTTTTTATAGTGCGTGTTTAATTAATTGAAATAGCACTTTTTCTTCTCTGATC
Organism: Phodopus roborovskii; assembly: GCF_943737965.1. Classification (NCBI taxonomy): domain Eukaryota; kingdom Metazoa; phylum Chordata; class Mammalia; order Rodentia; family Cricetidae; genus Phodopus; species Phodopus roborovskii. The sequence goes on from NW_026126410.1 coordinate 29,578,286, forward strand.
AAAATACACACAATATTTGTATATAACAAAGACTCAGAAAAAAATGTTATTAAAGCATTATTACATGTCATGTAAGTTTGCAAATCTTCACCACACATTCAGGTGTACCTGCTCAAATATCAAGAAAATACCACTAAATTTCAGTAGTAAATACTAAAATGACATGTGTCATATGAACTTTCATGGCAAGTGTGAAAAATCCTGAAGATAAATACCTTAGGATTACAGTTGTCACTTGCTGTCTACAAGGGACCAGATAGATCCTGGACACTTTACAGATAATTCAGTCCCTTAAGTGACATAGCATGGCCATATGCTGATGCATGTGCTCCTGCATATTATAAGTCATCTCTAGATTATATATGAATCCTAATGAAAAAATTACCTCAATAATTTCTATATTATATTGTTTATGAAAGGAAGATGGATAATGTTCTATACATGTTCAAGAGGAATATGCTATAAAAATATTTTAAACCCTCCAATAGAAAAACTGCAGCTATAAACCATTAGAAAGTTAGTTGAAACTATAGATCCTACACTGGTGCAGGGAAAGTACCAGTGCTTAGCCATGGATTGCTTATACACTTATCATAGCTTATCAAAATATTTTTTATTTTGATTATTTACATATTTAAATGAAAACCTTGATTGGCTCCTATTTTATTAAATATAGAAATACCTTTGTATTATACTATTTACATATTAAGACTCTGCTCATTTAATCCTGATTTAAATATGCTTACTGAGTAACATTGGTAAAATATGGTTTTACTTACATTTTACTTACATGTCAAAATTTATTAAAGTATTTTGTTTAGATTACATACATATTCAAATAAAAACCTCGATTAGCTCTTATTTTCTGAAATACTGAAGTATCTTTGTATTAAAGTATTTTCATATTACAACTCAGCTCTTATATTGCTGTTATATTCTTAAATTTAAATAACCATATTGAAACCTCATAGTCATAATGGCTCAGAAGCATACCATTTGGTTGTGAAATATCTAAAATTAAAGTTAAAAGTGTAATGTTTAAAAAAATGGAATATATATTTAACGCTATTGAATTTAATATATTTATGCAAAAAATCAAAATATTTTATTTTTATTAGTCACTGATAATATTCCCAAACACCAAGAAAGTTTGATACTATTTTTAGAATGATATATAGTTGGTTTCATAGAAAGTCATAGAACCCGAATGTGTATGAATTTGTTTAAACTAATAAAAGCATTTTTTTTAAACAGCCACTTTTTGTATTGTAATAGAAAGTGTCAAACTCATATATTTCTTAAAGCATTTGTCCTGGGAGTATTATGTCACTTTACTAAACCTCAAGGAATTTGGGGGGTCACCAAGCATAAAGCCCTCATAGATACGGTGAACCCCACTAGAAAGATCTCAGTAGTTCTGGGAACTTGGGTCATCTTGGATTGTTTCTAAATTTGGAATTCAATCTATTTATAAAATTTTATTATAGAGCAGATGTTGATTATTTTTAGAGTTAATTAGTGCAGAGGGAGAAAGGTTATACATAACTCCTTTGAGATTTAAATGTACCCTTTACAAAAAAAAAGTCTATTATATGAAAATTAATTTTAATATCAGGCCTCAACATTTATAAAAGGAATATGTTTGGTATATTCTGCATGACTACAGCATTACCTATATTTGTGCATAAGCATACACCATCTTGCCTAACCAGTATTGTTAAGTTAAATTTAAGATTTATTTGCAACACTATATACCTTTATATCTATCATCCAACTGTATAGTTTCTTAAAACAGTCATTTCTAAAGCCAAAAATCACTCAAGTCTTCAATGAAAACCAGCACTTTTGCTCCTCCTTCTGGTACTGTGCAGAACTAAGCTGAATTTGGATACTTCAGGTACTTCTGTGGTGCAAGTCACAGCTACAGATGCTGACGACCCCTCATACGGGAACAGCGCCAGAGTCATTTACAGCATACTTCAAGGGCAGCCTTATTTCTCTGTGGAGCCCGAAACAGGTCAGAAACAATGTATGGGTGTTGGCTAAAGTTACCGTTTTTGTGATGTTTGCAAGTATAAGTGGGGGAACCAAAATAAAACCTAAACATTAATATATTCAGTAACAGAGTAACAGTGTCATACTGGAGTTGTTTTGTTTTGATTTTTCTCTGTGTATGTTCATATGTATTAAGTACATATTTGCCCATATGTGTAGGTGTATATGCTAGTCAGAGTGAGGCATCAAGTGTACTTCTCAGTAGATAGACATGTTGATTTTAAGGCAAGGTTTTCCATTGATTTGTCTAAACAGCCTAGCCAGTAAATCCTAGAAACCCTTCAGTTGTGCATTGCAAGAGTTGAGTGTGCAGAGCCTTGCTGCCATTTTTTTTTTTTTTTTTGGACTTTTGGAATTAAAAGCAGACCTTCATGTTTACACATGAAGCACTTCACAAGCTTTGACATATCTTCAGTCTGGTCCATGTGTATTTAAAAACTCAAAGTAAATAATTGATTGAAGTAATAAAACCCAAAATAAATGATCGAAGTAAATAGAAATGTAACTGTTCTGGACTTTATTTTTAAGGTTAGATAACTATAGTACATGTGACCTAATAGGAGATAACAAATAAAATAAACTTTAATATTTGTAGGAAATTAGTTTTATAATAGTTATGTATGAATAAGTTGATGTCATAAGTGTGATGCTTGATTAAATTAGCAGCTGCCTCATAGTGGGATAACACAGCATTTGTATTTTCTCAAAGGTATCATCAGGACAGCTCTACCAAACATGAACAGAGAGAACAGGGAACAGTACCAGGTGGTCATACAGGCCAAGGACATGGGTGGCCAGATGGGGGGTTTATCTGGAACCACCACAGTGAACATCACACTGACAGATGTCAATGACAACCCGCCTCGCTTCCCTCAGAGTAAGTACCATTTAATAGCCATTCTTTAAAGCCTAAGATCTAAAGTAAAAAAAAAGTAAAAAGGATAAGTTAAGAAGTTACCAATTAGCTAATACAAAAGATAGTGAAAGTTTACTACCAAACTGCCAGTCAAAGGTAAAATGAAGTATTTTAAGACTCTTATAGAAATGGAGACCTTGAATCTCTACTACCTTTCTCTGTCTCTCTTTTTCTTGGTCTCTCTTTTCTCACACGTATACACACATGCATACATATATACATGCACACAGAGAGTTGTAAAAATTATCTAATAACTGTTTAATCCAGCAAAAGGAATATGCTCATTTTGAAAACCTAGTGATTTTTGTGAATTTTTTCTCTGCTTAGTAATAAGGGGTGTCTTAATTTGAAGATAAATGTTTAATAAAACATCTAATCATAAAGACTCTATTATACATGGCAATGCAAGGAGAACTTGAATCATGTTTCTCATCACTATCTGTGGGGAGGTTTTCCTGGTTCACATATAGATAAATACACCTTTACTTAATTCTCCAAATTTCCAGAATCAACTAGCAGTCAGTTAGGAGACCATATATCATACTATCTTCTGACCATATATTGTACGTCTAATACATCTGTTTATTCTCTCTTCTTACAAAGCTTGCTCGATTGTATGTGTGTACCACAGACATGATGACAGTGATGCTCCTGGATTTGCATGACTCTCCTGTTCCTTTCCATTTCACTAGGTTCTCCACTTCTAAAGAAGAATCTAGAGATTTAGTGAATCAACCATAAAAGGCACATTATAGTGTGATCTCTATTCTATTTTTAAATTAAAATAGGCCAAATGTAATAATATCATTTCTCCCACTTCCACACATCTGTCCTATTCTGCCATGTCCAAATGACTCTGAATCAAGGACTCCATTTCTTTATTGTTTTCATATACACATAAAAGGTAATCAATATATGACTGTAACCTGCTGACCCATTCACTGTGTTTGTTTTTAGGCTGATCATGATTTCCCTTCTTAATTTTCATCAGTTTTTGGATATCAGCATCAAGATTAATCACATTTTTACCTCAGCTGTAATCTCTTCATGATAATACAAATTTTGAATTACAAAGTGTTTTTATGGTATTTCTAACTTTATACAAAATGATTACTTATGGTGTTGTGCTATAATTTTACTCTTTATAAGAAGGGCTGCAATTCTTTCTGTACTGCTAACCTAGATTTTCTTCCCAGCAGTTCATGGTTAGGATTAATTTGTTTAAAATTACTTGTGTGGAAAAATTATAAAATCAAATAGAATTATTTGAACCTGCTTATCATATGTCTGTACATGTTGTATGTATGTTCATTTGTATGCCTGTTTCATATATATGGATTATTTTTAAACATTTAATTTACATACCCATAGAGTGAGCTTTTGGAGTGTTGGCTTTTGTTTTTTTGTTTTAATCCCCAAATATATGAAGACAAGGACATTGATGTACTAGTTTTCAAATAGTTATATTTCAATTTAATGTTATTTGAGTTACTTATCAAGAGGAAACCTATAGTGATCCTCAATATGTGGCAAAGTTTGAAGGGAAAATCAGACATTTCAAAGCTACAAATAATCAGTGAAACTTTAGTATGTTTTCTTTTTTAGGTCCTTTGTTTATTATACATTTATTGCCTTTATGCACTTGAAGTTTAGGATTGCCACAATTTAGGTTCATTGCCCAAAATATAACACAGTAATATGGCAACTATAATTGTCATAATATGTAGTAATAGAAGCAGAAAAAACCACACATTTAATTTTCTAAAGAAAATTTTTATTCAACTCTATATTACTTACTGGTGTACTTTATTGAATCCTAATAACTCAGTATTACATTTTCCATTTAACAATTGATTCAAGATTAAATATACAATAATACCACATTGATAGTAGCTACAGAGATGTGTTTATCTCCACGTCTGTCTCCACAAGAGATTTTGAAAAAATTTAATATACCCTATACTCTACCTTGTTATTTTACATTACAAATGAGCATATAAATCATTGATTATTTTTATGTTATGTATCTTCACAATGTATTTATTAAGGAAACTCACAGCAAATAGAAAATTATTTCGTATTATAGAACATCTACGATGTGAAAAATTGATATGTAGTATCTAATACTCTTTAATTAGATATCCACCATTTAGCAAGTACTGTAATGTTTATAACACATCCTCATATCACACAATATTGAAGCCTAAAAGCTGAGATATGTATAATATATATGGGATATATATAATTATTTTCCCCAATATATAAAGCAAGAATATAGCAAGCACTGCAAAGAAGAAACTGAAATGCAATCCAAAAAATATTTAACCCATTATTTTTATTGGAAACAGGATATTCTCTCATATAATTTATTTCAAAGTCTTTCCTCTCTTTCCACTCCTAGCTCAGGCCCTCTGCCCTGAGATCACTCCCTCTCCATTTTTTTTTCTTCAAAAGGTCTATTTGTGGAGTTTAAAATGATGAGAATTTTATTAAATATATTGTTTTCTTTAATATTACTCTTAAAGTACGAAATTACTATAACATTCACACAGATATATAAAATTGTTTCCCTCTAACTCTTGTATGACCCATGCTTCTCTGACATTTAATCAATTTAGGTTAACTACATTTCCAGTCCATGGCTTCTTGAGGTCAACTGGTTTCTTCTGAAGTGCTGCTTCCTGGGCAACTCAAGAATAGACCCTGCATGAGCTTTAGTGGTGTAATTCACTTAGTAGCTTTTACTGTGCTGAATTAAAGTGACCTCTGTATTTTTCATTATTGTCAGTAACACTGGGCCGTGGTGGACGCTTCATAGAGTGATGATGTAAGACTAAGTAATTCAATGTGTATGCAGCATTTATTCATCAGCAGTTGGTACTCCTGCGTTCACTAATGTTTGTGTAGCTAGCATTGAACACAGATGTCAGATCAAACTTAAAATTTCTTTCAAGTTTTATGAAACAAATTCCATATTTAGCAAAAGTTCAAAATGTTTTTTTAACAAAATCACAAATTCTTTTATCTAAAACTTTATCTGTGGATCACTTGATAACTTCAGAAACTGAAAATGCATCAAATTTGGCTATTTGGCTTCTTGAGACCCTGTTTCAAATACATTCATTACTTATTTCTTATAGTATTACAACTAAAAGACAAAGATACTTAAGTGTCTTTCATAGTCATAATACAAATTCTACATGCATAGGGACCTACTACATATTGTTTTTTCTAGTGCTTCTAACTTAGTATTTTTCCCAGACTTAAAGATGTCACTGATTTATGTCCAAATGAAGATACAATGAAGACACAGTAAACGTGGGTGAGATCTCCAGCCTTGAGGTTCTTCAACTAGTGGAAAAATTAAGTAATGTTTCTTGACTGACGTTGTGGTTCATTTTTGTACATCTAAACCTACTATATTTACTTGGCATTTGACTATGCCAGGCCTCTTCATCTTGTTTCCTTTAAATTCCTTTATTGAAAATATATTCTTCTCTCATATAATACATCCCCACCACAGTTTTTCCTCCCACCATGTCTTCCAGCTTCCTTCCTACCTTCCTCCCATTTCCAACAGATCCACTCCTCTTTCTCCTTTTTTTTTTTCTTTCCCTTAAATTTTAAAGAAGAAATGAGCTTTTTAGATTAAATTTCTGAAATCTATTTATTGAAGGGGGTAGAAAAGAATCAATGAAACAAAATGGTTTGTGTGAATCGTTGTAATATTATTTTTGTGTAGCTCAGCATCAGTAAATCAGGGTTATCCAATCTGTGAGTGTCAGGCTAATCCCAGCTTTCTTCTTAAGGGCTAAAGAATCCTTCCAGATACTTTGTATAGAGACTGACAGCAGAAAGCAGAATCTAGTACTGGAGATAAGAGTTCACCTAAATGATTTGTATGTGAACTCTGATTTGGATAGAGTTTTTGAAGTAACAAGATATGCCAGGAGGGCAATGAGTCTCGAGTTGAAAGCAAGGTTGTGGTGATATGTTATTTATGATTGATTAAAGCTTGCCTGAGGCTTCAGGTAGCAAAGTCAGCCACAAACCATAGAAGCCAGGCACACACCTTTAATCCCAGCAGCCACAAACTAGGAGGTGGGTGGTACACACCTTTAATCCTGGGACTCAGGATTAAGAGATAGAGAGATCTTTGAAAGTCCAAAGCCACCCTGATCTACACTAGATCTAAATTGATCCAGTCCAAAAATGAAACAGCTCACACAAAGATGATTTCAGTACCTAGAATTACATGCCTTTAATCCCAGCAATAGGGAGGTTTATGAGACATAAGCAAGGTCTCAGACTAGGGATTCATTCTCTAGCCACAGTGAAGATAGAAAGACACTGAAGTTTAGGATTCTTCAGCCACGAAGAGGAGAGGCAGCAGTTTGGAGTTTGGTGGAGCCAGAATCGCTTTTGAGTTTGAGGTAAAATAAAAACTACTGGCTGGCTGCTTTGCTTTTTAGATTTTCAGCTGGAAGCTTGAACTGAAATATCAGTCTCTGTGCCTTTTATTTTTCATGTTACACAAGGTAGCAATAAAAATACCAACCTTCTGATATTGGACTGCAAATACCTCCTTCATGTAACTCAAAAAAAAAAAAAAAAGTGGAGTCTCTACTCACTCTACTCACAAGGACCAGTCAGACAAAGAAGATGAAAAGGTCATTCTTTTACATTCTTCATAATAATGAATACAGAATTTTAGGTACCCACACAGAACAAAACCATGCTGTCATTCACATTCACATAGAAGCAAAACATGGGTACTTTAGCACATATTTCACACTAATAAATCAAGGACTACTACCATGTACGTTTATGTCATGTCAGCTTGTCTAAGCTTATAAGGATGGAGAACTCTGAACTCCAAAGATCACTCAGGACATAATTACAAGACTCCTTCATTTGTGGGGGGATAATACCTATAGATAAACAACCTCAACTAATGAGAAATAATGAGCATATTATGTGAATTTCCAGTTTTATGATAAACGCACTCAAATGATTGTATTTATTATACTCTGCAACACTTTCCACTGTAGGTTATAAGGAATAGTAGGAAAGTAATGTTTCCTCCCTTATTTGATTCATGTTAGTTCAGAAATAAATGCATAGTATCCCATAAGGAAATTTTTATTTAGATAAGCTATAGGCAATAGAAGATATTTTCATGAGTGCAAATAAATTTGACACAGGTAGTAATTGTCACCATCTTTTCATATTTCTGTTGTAGCTATTTCTAAAGATTATATCCAGCAATAGGAAATAGAAAAGCAGTAACAATTGGTAACAGAACTACTCAGAGACTAAAAACAATTTCCTAGCAAGCATGTTTGTGAATTTTATCTGAGTTTTTTTTTTTATGACTAATGATGTTAGCCTAATAATTTGAATATTAGGTTAAATGTTTTGTTCAAAATAAGAGAGTGGCAGTATAACATAATTATTATGGCTTATACTGAATCTTATAAATGCAAAGTCATTTAACCTTTAAAGCAGCTATATGAGGTGAATATTGTCATTACCCATCCATTAGATGATTTGGAAGATTGAAATTTGTAAACCTGAGGTAAACTGTTACTTGACCTTGATACTACTTTTGGGATATAAGAAACATATTTAAAAAGCACTTAATTTGTAATCAAATACAATACTTCTAAAAACTTCACCAAAAATTGGTATAAAATAAATATTTTTTAACTTCTTTTTATTTACCTCTAAAAATCCCCTGACTCCATGTTTTAGTTATGAATTATGTAGTTGGTTTCATACATGGCATTGAGATTTGTGTTGGTTCATTTTGATAGAAAAAAGAACTTGATGCTTTTGTTGTTGGTGTTTCTGTGATGTTAAGGAAGCAAAATGATGAAACCATTCCTGGGTTTGCCATATTTCTTGGGCTGACAGAAAAGCAAGTATGTACTAGACAAGGTCTTTTAAGGAACTTTTCTGTAATGTACATAGGGATTTACAGCACGTATATCTCTGAGCTGTGGGACTGCCATAATCCCTGCCTGGTTCAAGAGAGATTTGATTTAATAAGTGCTGATTTTCATTTTGTAAATAGAGTCAACCTCTCCTCTAGTGAGGATCCCAAGGTAATGTCAGCCCCAGGCTGATCTGCATATTTAAAGTTATCAAGTCGTTTTTAACAAGAACAACTGTCAGGTTTGTCCCCAAGAAGATGCTTCAACTTAAGAAAGAAGAAAATGAAGTTTAAGAGGACTCATTTCACTTTTTTATTATCTGGGAAATAGAAATATACCTATAATAAAAGCACTGTAGTTGTATTTGTTACATTGAATGTGGTATGAGCTATACACACTAAAATATTTGCAAATGTTTGTTAATCTCCCCCCTTGTCTAAGTACTTGTTTGATGGGAGATGCCATTATGTATATATGTTTCTCATAATGTTTAATGAATAAAGCACTGTTGGCCAATAGGAAAGCAAGATAGGAGGGACTAGGAGACCAGGAGGAAAGAGGAAGTAGTAGGGAAGCAGCATGGAGATACCGGGGAGACCAGACGCCTGCTGCATTCCCCAGTAAGGAGACCATGTGGAAAGACATAGAAATGGGTTAATAATTAAGACAGAGCTAGCCCATAAGGAACAAGTAACGGGCCAACAGAATTGTATCTAATACAGAGTCTTGGTGTGTTAATTGGGGCTGGCGCGGCGGCGGGAACACACCAGGCAGCAGGAGGAAAAACCATACTCCTTACACTTGTTGTTCAATAGTTATAAAGAAATCATTACAGTAAAGCCTTTGATCTAGTAAAGGTGGTTTAAAGTCCTACTATGTGTACCCCTTCGTTGCCTATTAAGACGTATGTAGAGAATGTTAAATAAGTATAATCTAAATTCTGAAATGTGACACAGGGCACAGCTTTAATTTATTTGTGTTTTGGTCAGTTTTATAGTTGCATTATCTTTTTCACCTCTAATAATTATTTACCTTGCTATTGTGTATTTTTTTTTTCATAGAATAAGTACTCTTAACTACTTTTCTCTTTAGAGAGGAAGCTCAGTGATAAAGACAGCTTGCTCTTCTTCCAGAGGACCTAGGATTTAATTCCTAACATACGTGTGGTAGCTCACAAATGCCTATTACTCTGAGTCAACAGGTTCTGATCTGGTTCAATAGGATGGCCTCCAGGGGCTCCTACAAGAAGGTTTAGACACACATTTAAAATATATTCATATCATAAATTTGCATACATATAAGTGCATACATGAAGTATGCACAAATGGAGATTAATAAAACATGAGTGCTATATGTTGATTAATGCTAAAAGCACAAAATGGTAATTTATTTTAAATATGAGAGGATCGGGCAAGAGAATATCATTTAAAAGTCTCCAACATATACTAAAAATTTCCAAGCAGGAAAACAAGGGACATTAAGGATTGCCATTTTCACTGTCATTGTTAGGGAAGAAGGAACAAAGGTAGCATTCGTTGTCAGGTTGGCAATTTGACTTGGCTGGACCCCAGGGCTCACCACAACTGGAGTTGTGTCTGAAGTAATGCTGAAGGAAGGATGGAAGTGAGATCATAGTGTCTCTCAGTGTGTGATTCACAGAAGTGAATAACCAGGTCAGGAAATGATTTGAGGGATAAAAGGCAAAGGTACCAATAAAAAAGCTACTTTGAAGCCTTTCAAGCTTTCTACTGAAAAGCTTGTTTGGGGAGAGAGGAGAAAAGGAGGGAGGGAGCCAGGCAAGGCAAGGTGAAGATTATGGACAGAGAAGGATTTCAAGTCCAATTTTTATGTTGCAGAAATGGTTGATTGTAAACATACACTAGCTTGAGAAATACATGAGTCCGAGAGATATGTCATTTAAATAAATAACCATGAGAAATTACATATTTAGGGTGACAGAACCTGGGCAATGGTCACATTTATTAAGTGTTATGGCATAATATAATTCTTTACGAGGAATCATGGGGAAAGCTATGTCTACCTAGGGCTACCCTAGTTGTTCCTATGAACATCTCTCAGAGTAACCTATTTAGCATTTACCATATGCCATGATGGGAATAGCTGTCCCTGTTTTGTGCTGCCTTACAGAATTAAATTTGATCATACTCCCTGTACTGGAATATAGATAAGTATTTGCTGTACAGATATGTTTATGCCATTCTTAAGAAGTTTTTTAATACAGTTAAATTTCAGGTGAGATGTAAAGAGACTGGATAGTAATTACAATGCAATCCTCCTTCTATGGCTAACAAACTTAAGGTCTATCTTAACCCCTGCTAATCTTACATACTTTAGTGTTTCCATGTGCTGCAATTGGTGAATTGATGCAACATACTGGCAGACAATTTCAAAGAAACGTCAAAATAGATTCTTTAGACTCAGGAGATCAATGGTTGCTTTGTCGTGATGCCATCCCCAAGGACATAGGGAAAGAAGGAAAAAAAAAAAAAAAAACCTAAAAGCCTAAAATATCCTGTGTGGTTTTTTGCTCTAATTTCACTTAAATGCCCCAAACTAAGCTGGTGATCCTGTCTCTGGTGCTCACAGATTTAGTTTTCTGTGTCCTCTGGTGAATGTCTTCAATTGAGAAGCCTTAGCAGTTTTGTCACTCTCCAGTGTGACTTTCAAGTCTCCTCTGCTTTCTCCTAAATGCCCATTTAGCACTGCATAATTTCCTTAACTACTCTGCATTGCCTCCAAGGAGCTTTATCTTGTTTTTAATTTCTTCCTGTTAAGCTCATTAAAAAACATCTTTTAAGCATTATACAATGGGATGCTTTATAAACGTGCATAATTGTGTCATTTTTCTTAAAGCAAGTATTGTTTCAGATTATTATACAGCACCGAGATGTTGCAATAAGATTACACACAAAGCAAATAAAAAATTAAACTAATGTTAAATTATTTTGGTGATTCGTATATGTGGAACATTTTGAAAAATCTCCACCTTGGAATAGTAGGAAGTTCTTATGTAAATGTGATAGCAACAAGGACAGAGAACAAAGGATGGGACAAAATTATCTCTTTCAGCTTTTCAGCTTTTTTTTTTTTTTTTTACTGTTAGCAACAAAACAAAATAGCAGCCATTTGTTGCTAAGCTCAAAACCTCGAGAAAGGCAATTTGCTCTTGTTCCTCTCCAGGTTGGTTTCTGGCATTTCTTTTGTTGTTCTAACGGACATTACCTGTCACATGTTTTAGTCTGACTATGCTTTCTTCAAAGTCCCTTACTTAAATTGAACTGCCAATTATTTCTAATTTGACTATAAAAAACTGAAGCATTTTCAGTGCTACCATATAGAAACTCTGTTACTTGAGGTCATGTTGGAGCACATGACCTGGGCTATGAATCCAAAGACAGAAAACCCAGGAATGCATCAAAGCTGTCTGATATCTTTGATCATGACATTTCAGGTGTCATGTGAGTTTTTCAGTATCAGTTTGGAAGAACTCTTATTGAAGTCACCACATGGTTGCTTCATTCTTTGGAAGGTCTCTTTGCAAAATCAATTCTAGATTTTCATGTGCATGATGCAAGTCTTCTCAAGTCCAGGCCCAGGTGCTTAAGCAGACAAGCTAGGGAGGAGCATATTTACCAGGAGGAAATATTTATGTACTCTAATCATTAAAAGAGAAGCAGATGATTCAATCTGACACCTGGGAATGAATTTCAAACAACTATAAATTGGAATTGATAGGAAAGCTCACTGCATAATTAAAGCTCCATCAACTGTATGATAAAAAATAGGTAGCACGCAAATAGACGTCTTTAAAAAGAAATGAAAAGAGATGGGTGCCAGGGCTGTGTTCCTTTGCCTTTGTCACTGTGTGTTTAAGAATCTTTGCTTCTCTCTAGTTCACTGCCTCTTGACTCACAAGGAAATTGCCTCAGGAAGGAGAACAGATTGGCTCTCAATTAAAGCAGTATCATTTTGCATGACAAACTGAGATATTTGGATTCAGCATAAGCATAGGAACTAAATGGTAGAGTGTTAATGAATCATCATTTTGTATATTTAAAATGTAAAAAATGAACTTTCAAAATTTGAAAGAGACCTAATAAAGTCTGACCTAAAATTGGGCCTGAGCAAAATGTAATTCCAAGGAAGTATTTTAAAATGTCTATAGATCATTGAATAAAAATGCTTCCAATCAGTAGACAACAAATCATACAAAAATGAGTGTTTGACAACATATGTACCTTCTTATGAAGCTCTTTGCTTATTTGTCAGAACTAAACATATAGTATTTGGAAGAATGGACTCAGTCATAGTTTTTCAGAAAACTCTAGAGCACTTTAAAGACAATTTCATTTAAGTTCTGTAGGAAAATTAATGTATCTGCATATTCATTTACATAAATACTTTCTAAGAAATCACTGAATTATAATTAATATAATTGTATCAATAAATTCAGAATTGTCAGGCTCATTACAAAACAGTAAAATGTATTACCTTTCCATCTTATTTGTTGAAACTACTAAAAATTATCATGAATAACAAGAACCCAACAATATCAAACCTATAATGGATATTGTCTCTACACTAACTGTGAAATTAAATGAACTGACAAATTTCAATATTTGAACAGACATATAACAGGAAGTTAAAAGTGAACAGATTTTGAGATCTAAGTATATTACATTAAGCAATCACAGAAATCCAAGCTGAAAATAAAAATGTAGGAGAAAGTCCCAGAGACATACCCCCAGTGAAATCCACATGAAATTAAAATTAGTCGAACAAAGAGCACACACCCTCATTTTTCCTTTCTCCCACCCTTCTCTTTCTTTCTCTTGCCCTCTTCCCTCGTCCCATTTGGGTTCCATCAAAGTGTGTGTGTGTGTGTGTGTGTGTGTGTGTGTGTGTGTGTGTTTGTGTGTGTGTGTGTGTGTGTGTGTCTGTGTCTGTGTCTCTCTGTGGGTGTGTGTGCCCGCGGGATCACGCAAGCATGTGGGTATGCATGTATGTGCTAAGGGTGCGTGCACATTTCTGTGTACTGGTGCACTCTGCTAGCAAGGAGGAGCAGGGGTCCCAGCTCTTGCTCTTCATTTATTCCATGATAAGGATTGTCTCTGAGCGCATAGCCAGAATGGCATCCAAAATGTCCCAGCGAGCCTCATTCCTCAACCTGCATATCCAAGTCCTCAGGTTTGCTCACTGATTGCTCTTACCCTCAGAGCCATTTTCCAAACCTATTGAGGGAAAAAAAGAAAAAGAAAACCTTAAAAATCATTGTAGTGAAATGCAGTTGTGCCCTCTCCATGTTTAATCTTTCAAAGCTTGAGTCCTCACATACAACGTTTTTAAAAAGTTGCTCATGTAAGAACATGTATGGTTAACGCTAGGACCCTAAATCATGTATTTTTGTTATTTTCTGGAGTTTTGTTGTCGAGGGTACCTGTTCAAACTTGGTTCGTGAATACTGCTGTTTCATTTTCTCCACTGAGCAGGACAGGTCCACAGTAGCAGCCCTAAAAGCATGGTATGGCTTTTCTAATTTAGGTAGAATAATTTCTATAGTTGGGAAAACCACCAATCTCAGGCAGTTAGTTCCTCCTTTTTGTAGACATAATGCTAATGTATTCTTTGGACCCATGGATCTTGATTATCCCTTTGTTGTCAAGGGATATGTTCTTCATCAGCTTACCAAAAAAAAAATAAAAAAAAAAAAAATTTAAAAAAAGCAAAAGGAATTGGCTGAATATGAAATTATCTTACTTGGGGAATCAAATTTACTTAATATGTTAGAGTAATCATTCCAGGGCCAAAATATTTTTATTATCAGATTTTCATGACATTGATAATTTTATAATTTGATTTTATAAAATCTGTCTGATAGTTGAGCCCATTCACTTTTGTGAACCTCTAGTTATATATTTTTTTAATTTATCCTCTAGCTCATTTATTCCCTTGTTGACTGCTATTATGTTGATCCATCTGCTATTTTCTGCTTCACTGAATTTTTTGATATCATAATTTATTATATTTCTCCCTCCCTTTTCCTCCCTCCAAACTTTTTCTCAATAATTGGTATTAAATACATATATGTATTTATAAAGATATATTGTCCCTTAATATAACCCCTTGGCCCATGTGAGTCTATCTCTATGTATGTGTTCAGAACTGACTGTTTGGCAGTAGGCAACAATGGTGTGGTTTTCTCAGGAATGGCCACAAACCTTCCATGACCTGATTTTCTCAGTTGCTTGTGTAACACTGAGGCTTCCTGCACCTCATTGGCATGATCACTGCTGATTTTAAGGTAACATTTTAGATCTATATCAATATAGACCACAGTCAAATATAGATAAAAAAAAATATCAAACCACAAACATTATCCTGTAACTCAGGATTTTATGGCAAGTTTCTCTTCTTGATGAAAGTTCAGAAAGGCAGTTTCACAATACATAAAATATATGTTTATAAATATCCCAAACCATATTTTTTTGATTTCTCATTATATACTTACTAATCATTTAGTTCTGTTGCACATAAAGATAGCTAAAAGTATTTCCTTCCAGATAGGAACAGGAAATGGGTTCATGTGCTAGTTCATTCTCTCACTTGATTTTGGTATTTGGATATTCTGTATTATTATTATTATTATTATTATTATTATTATTATTATTATTATTACAATATAACAATTATTTGCCTTGTTGCTACATCCACACCTTTGCAAATGTCAATATTTACTAGTTATATATTATTTATTTTCAAAATACATATGTGCATCTCTTCCCTTTTGTGACTTGAATTCAAACCTCTTACTACCCAGAACATCAAACTGTGACCTCTGAAATAGGATATTAATTTAATATTCAGATATTCATTACATTCATTACATTCATTACATACATACATTACATTCATTAATTTAATTAATCAGATATTCATTACATGGGATCATTACAGTTATGACACCTATTTACAGTGTCCTTATAATAAATAGCACTTACAGTAGTCAGGTAATATGTACACAGGGAACTGACAATGCTATTGCGGTTAAATAAAGATCAGGATAAACAAAAAGGCCGAATAGATGTTTATTCAGGGAGAAATAACTTACAACCTAGACAGATGAACACCAGCAAGTTCCACCGGATGCTCTCCTGTCCGAGTCCCCTCAGCAGGAGAGCATTCCTGGACTCTTCCTCTGACCTCCTTCCACAGGTCACTTCCGTCCATGGCTCCACCCCATCTCACTACACAATGCCTTGCTGCCTTTACTAAAATCTCACGAAGCCCTTTCACTTGGTCCAAAGTTACTTTCTGTTAGGCCACACACGAGTTTCTGTTGTACAAATTCTTTTCACTTTGGCTTTATTAACTTGATTTTAATAAGTTTAGTAGGTATAAAAAGATGTCACCTCATGCTTTTAATTTCCATTTTCTTGGTTCTGGTTTGGCATGCTTGTCTCTATTTTTCTGGTTTATGCTTCTCTAATAGATTTTCCATATCCATCCTGATTTCCACTCAGCTAACTGGGTTTTGTTGTTCTTTGGGACTTTAGACATATGTTCATTAATGTAGGCACTAAACTATAATCTGATCATGGACACCTTGTTTTATTCCTGTGCATTGTCTCTCACAGAAAGTTTCGAGTGAAGGATGACTTATTCACATTAATTTTCATTATTTATTTAATTATTTATTTATAAGCTAATTCACAAATTTTGGAGGCATTGTATAGGGGTATGTGTGTGTGTGTGTGTGTGTGTGTGTGTGTGTGTGTGTGTGTGTATGTGTGTGTTGAATTGTTGCAGGCCAAATTATTGCAGGCAGAAGTCAGAATCAATATTTAACTAAAATTGTACATGCATCTAAGTGACTATTCATCTACACATACATTTGTGTATATTATATATGCTTACATTCAAATATATGTGGAAATATATTTTAAGAGTATATGTACCTAAAGGCATTTAGCCTGTTTTTCTATATTTTGAAACTCTTTGTCTTTTTAAAATTTATTTCTTATTGTTTGATGCTTTTCTTTTGCTAAAGTATAATTACATCATTTCTTCTTTCTCATCTCTCTTGAGTCCCTCCTATCTTACCTACTCCCTTGTTGTCTCAGATTCATAGCCTCTGTTCTCATTTCATGGGAGTTGTTAGTAATGTCCTGTTATTGAGGTTCTGACAGGACATGTCCTTAGCTGCAGCCACTAATAACACCACCTGTGCACATTCACGATGTTCTTTTTTTAAAAAAAGGCCCTCCCAGCCTAACAACCATCCTCCTCTCTTTTTCTTTCTTCCTCTCCTGCTTTCTGCTCCCTGCCTCTTTCTCTTCCACCCCCCCCCTTTCTCCATCCTGTCTCAGGAATCCAGTCTTTGCCCTTTTTATGATCCCTTTCCCTAATAAAAAAACTCCTCAGCTTGAATCCTGTCTCATGGCATCTTTCTCTCATGTAATTTCTTAAATTACAACACTGATGTGTGTGTCTGTGTGTGTGTGTGTATTAAAATACTTAAATTTCCATGGCGATTTTTAATAGTGAAGCATTTCAAACTACATATTCAGAGACCTCTACTATACATCTCCAAACTTATAAATGCCCTTTACTTTAATAATAATTTTTTAAAAGTTCTTGAAGAGAGAGTTGTAGGACACCACTAAGAAGAGACCCCCAGGTAGCATGAGCACTCCTCTTGTTAGTGCATAGATACTGTCTGGAGTAATTTTACCTCACCCACCTACTAAGAATGTACCCAGGTACTCCTCTTATGTTTAAAGATGTGTATTTCTGTAAAAATCTTGTGGGCCTGGTTATGTGACACAATACTGTGAATTTGAAATAAAGCCCTTAGGGACAGTTTGCAATGGACCTCTCTTTACAATTCATGTGAAGCTTTTTGTCTTTTTTAATGTTTCTTTCTGATGGTGTCATACCCTATACCCTAAATTGGCCTTGAACTCACCAGCAGTCCCCTGGATTTCTAGGTGTGAACCAAGACACCTGGTTAAAGGTTTAGTTTATTTTGAAATCTATCGACTAGCTGAGTAGCTGTCCTGTAGCTTGCATGAAATTGACCTCCATCATAGCTTCTGGAATCTATTCAAATGAAGATAACTTTATCTTAGAATGAGAAATATCCACATGAAAAATAATACAATTGTCCACTTCTTGTGATGCTCATTTTCCTGTAGTTCGATGACTGTATTATTTTATTGCCTTCATATATACATATATAGTTCATAAATATGTATATGTGTGTGCGTGTTTGTCTTTGTATGTGTGTGTGCGTGTGTGTGTGTGTGTGTGTGTGTGTGTACATACCTCTTTGTATAATTTAAGGATATTGGATATATTTTCAATTAAAAGATAATGCTAAATTATCAAACTAACTTTGCAAGAAAGCAACCCTGATTTAATGAACTTTAAGGAATAAAGCTTTTTATTTTCTACTTTTATCTAATTGTGTAACACTCAGCAACAAATAGGCTAGTTTTTTATTGTTGTTTTTTCTTCTAGGATCTAATTACTCACTGATACCTCAGTTAATTGTTCAATCACAAAAAACCTTGCCTAATTTTCCTTTCAATCCCTAGATTTAGTAACTATAAAACTCCATGAAGTTCATGTTTACATTAGAGTGGAGAAAGTCCAACATTAGTGAACATTACTTGGGAACTAAAAAGGAGTTGGAAGTTAATGTCATGAAATGAAATCCTACAATCTTTACAGAGAAAGGACATTCAGAAACACTGTGCAACTGTTACTGATGTAGGAGCCTAGAAGTCAAAGCAGGTCATCATTGTTAGAGTAGGATATTTATGCTTCTCTCTTTGAAACCAGATGATATAATAAAAGATATTAACTTATTTCTATTGAAATTATCCTGTTAAGGATGTATTAGATTCTTATTTAGATGTATTACTTTCTTATTTTGAGTATAAGAAGTTACATTATGGCTGATTAATGTTCTATGATGCTAGAACACCATACTTCATCAATTGTCAGAAGCATATTTTGGTAACTAAACTTATATGAGTAACTAGTTGATTTTATGTTTTGGGCTGGAAACTTATAAGAAGGATCTAGAACATCTTGTTTTTAAGATTTAATTAGTTATGGGGAAAATACGAGGATGAAAATTCATAGGCCCTGAAGTCAAGTGGCCATATTACCTATATGAAATATAGAAGAATTAATGTGGAAATCAAATTATTCTATCTGGGAGAAAAAAACAAAGTTAAAAAAAGAAAACAGTGTTTACACGGCTGCACTGGTCACTAATCATTTCTGTAGTTATAAAATGAACAAAACTGAGTGGGGTAAAGGAAACCTTTCCTTTACATAATTACAAGCAATAATTATAACACTATAGATAATCAAGAACATCACCATAATTAATTCACAGCAATGATTATGTTGACTATAGTACTGATGTAAAAATTAGGGTAAAGACTTCTGATGTGACTTAACATATTTGTACAAAGTCGGGGCATTTTTCATAAAAGAGCCATCAATTACAGCAATTATGCATAAATACATACTAACATAGCACTAGTGAAAAATGTCAGGGACAAGGTACCCAGGTAATCACCGTGCACTTTCCAAGACAACTTGATATCATGCAATGCATCTAAACACTGTGTAGAGGAAAAACACTGAAACTATATTTAACACATATACTTTCCTCAAGACAGAAAGGCATAACATGCTATTTTAAAAGTAACAGAAAAGAAAAAAGCTAAGGCAGGTCAGATCACCATTGCTAAATATCTGTTTATTTGGAAAAGGCTTTAAAAATGAGTTTGATAATTTTATGTTTTTTTTTCCTTGTATATTTGCTTACAACTTCGGGATTCTTTGTTTTCATTTTTAACTCATTCCTTTGGGTATTGGGTTATTTTATTATACCATCATTTTAAATTTAATACTCAAGTCACTCATTTCATATTTTCCCTGCTTATAAATGTGTAAAGTAATACATTTCTCTCCTCTGTAGTCGTTTTTTTTTATCTCTACACAGTGTGTTTAGCTTCCTTTAGTACATCCGTTATAAGCCTTTTGGAGTTTTCTGCTGATTATAGTTTTGGTTGTTTGCTTTGGATTTTTAGTTCTCGAATTTATTGCCTTATTTAAGCCATAAAGAACTTAATTGTCTTTTGTTTTAAACTTTTAAGAACGTGTTGGTTGATGTGTATGTGTGTGTAGTTACAATTAGGAGACACAAGCATATATGAGCATGTCCTCATTATTAAGATCCTGTGTCTTCCTAACTTGATCTGTATGCTATACAGTTTGTGCTTTCAACAATGAGCCATCTCAAAATTATCAAGTTGGGCAATGTGGATTGCATTGCAGACAGGGATTTTTTTTTTTTAACCACTAACTGGATTTGGGAAAGCATAGGACTAGTTAAACTAATTATGAAGTTTCTATCCAATATGCAACTACTATACCCTACTACAAAAAAAAAAATATATGCACTTTAGAAGAAAGAACCCAGTGAGAATACAATATGGAAAAGATACTAAAAGCCTATTTCATTTTACACTTTCATGCTACAAACACAAACTGCAAACTTAGAAATAGAATGGGATTAGGAAGAATTCCAAGAATCTCTGTTTTTGATCATGTTATTTTCATCTACTTTACAGTGACATTATAACAAGCTCACATTTGAGCAGGCACCTGAAGGGTAAGATCAGCTAAGCCATCGAGCTATTTGGGATTCAGGGATTCCAGGGAAAAGAAAGATTGGGAGCAAAGAGCATCTATAGGATAGTAACCAAGTCAGGAGTGGTGTCTTGCTGTCAACTGTAATAGCTCAAGTACATTTAAGGATATGTAGAAAATCATAGCATGAAACCACGCTAAGCTCCAACATCAGGTTGTAAGAAATACACTTGTGCTGAGATACCCCCGTTTGCTATTACATAGTCCCCAGAAAAGCACATAGGAGAGCTTCTTGAATTTGGAGAACTCTATGATAATTAGGAAAGAATTTGATATAAGACTTGACATGACAAAAGTACAGGGAATGACAGAAAATTCTTTAGCCAGGAAAAAGCTGAAGGTCTAATTTAATGCAGATCTTTCACGGAAATGACTATAGGTAAAATATATCAAGAAAGAAATGTGAATGTAATACCAGGACAACTATAGGCCGGGACCTTATGATATATACTAAAGAGAATTAAGCTTTATGGGCGCATGACTGGTATAATCAAAATGTGCTTACAGCCCATTAACCCATCAGAAATTGTAGTTTATGACCAGGTGTTAAAATGTAAATCTTGTTAGTGAAAGGGGAGTTTCATGCTGGAATCATTTGAAGGTACACTACGGGCTTAGATATATTCATGTTTTGCACCAGAATGAAAGAGGATTTGTCAGAATTTAGTGTTTACACTCTGACACTGTGAAGGACATCTCTTTATTTCTAACATAAACTGTGTGTGTGTGTTTTTTTTTTTTTTTTTTTGATGTCACAATCCAAAATGTGATTCTTATATATTGTGACGGATTTTGTGTTTTTGAGGCTGTTTTGATCTTCAACTAAAGTAAAAGATGTAAATAACTACACATAGCATGGAAAATATTGAATACAAGCATTCACTGTGTATTAGATGATTTGTTGTGATTATGTAAACACATTTAGATGCCTTTCTGTACTCAGAAATTGTCTATTGAAATAAAAAAGCTAATTTTCAAAATCAGAATTCCTTATATATTTAACAGTTGACACTATTCAGACTGAAATACATGGGACAAAACCCTTGAGGTCTCATATTTTTCTCCTACTTTTTAATAAATGTACTCAAAATGTTAATTCAATATCTAACAGAATGTAAGTTTTACCAAATTCTCTTGCAGACACGTTACTTTTGAATATTCTCTAGAGAAATGCCCTTAATCACTTCTTTCTCATATATGTATATGTGTGTTTGTTTGTATGTACATATGTATATGCATGTATATTTATGAGAAATAAATGATGCATAAATATATGCATATTAACATTTGGACATTTTGTTTGTTCTGTACAGATACCATCCATCTTCGAGTTCTTGAATCCTCTCCAGTTGGCACAGCTGTTGGAAGTGTAAAAGCAACTGATGCTGACATGGGGAAAAATGCTGAAGTAGATTACCGCATTATTGATGGAGATGGGACAGATATGTTTGACATTATAACTGAGAAGGACACACAGGAAGGCATCATTACTGTGAAAAAGGTATTCAGCTTCAGCATAAGCAAGCATCTCTGTGTTTAGAGAGTAGAGATTTCATTATGTACTGTTTGTTCTTGTATTTGCTACCAAAAAAAAAAAAAAAAAACAGCACTGCTGGGTTCAGTTGAGTCTTGTGTTACATGTAAATAAGAGGGCACTGATACCAAATAGCCTTTAGATATTCTGAGGATATGCTCTTCTTATTTGTAATGTGAAACCTGAGACTTGAACAAAAATTTGAATAGGCAAGTTAATATATGTGTAATTATATTTCTTAGCCATGTTATTAAAAGTATACTGTAAAAACAATGTTTTCATAAAGAGTATTTAGTAACTAATAATGGCAATATATCATCACAGTTGGAGGCATAAAAATAGCATGTTATCCAGATGTATGAGCCAATAATTAGAGCCACTAATAAAAAGAGACAGAATGGATTGGAACATAATTTAATTGTTCACATTTTCCCTTCTGCTATATAAATTATTTTTTTTCTGCTAACATATGCTCAGTGATAGATTTTAAAGGTAGCCAGGTTTTATTGTAGTTGGATCCATTCTTATGACAAAAATAAGGCACATTTCTATTTAGGTCAAATGAGATGCTGTAAAAAGAGTAACCATTGAGGTACTGGTAACTAATACAATTTTCCTGAGATGTTACTGAAGTCAAAGGAAGCATCACCATTACATTCAGTGACTAGCAATGCTAAAAAGCCATGTCTCAAAATTAGCAAATAACAATTACTACACAGAAAGAGGTCGAAATGGGAACAGAATCTTTAGGTTTTCAAATCGAAACAGGGTAATAAAACTTGAAGAAGCAATGTTTTTTATTCAATATTTATGGGCCAAGGGATAATATTTTTAAACTGTGACATCTATATTATACCAATAGTAAAGTCTCCTCTGTATTTAATAAATCCTCCTCATGAAATTGCTATGATTTTTACTTTTATATTTACATAATATATTCCTTATCTTGAATTTTTCTTGTAAGTGCTAATGTTTGATATTCTATAAAGATTTTATGGGTCCAAGAACCCCTTACACTAATGAAAATACTTTAACATAGATTTGTAAGTGCCCTAGCTGTTTAAAATCAAAGACTTTTTATTTTGCCTTAAAATGTTGAGCCATAACCTGTATGTCATCAAGTATACATACACAGAGAAGTTCAAAACACATCAATCCATGTTTTGTATTGAATTACCATCCTTATAAGATTAAATATTCATCCATATTTTAATTATATACAATAATTAAAACATTTGCTTATGTTCAAAAACACTACATATTAGAAACCTATAATTATAAATAGTACTGTAGAAAACAGAAAACTTAGAAAATAGTGTCTAAACTTGATTTTACTAATGAACAACTTGCAGCATTTCAAAGTCCTAGTGTAACATAGAAAGAGCAGACATTACCCAGAGTTTAACTTCATAATTTTTGTCTTTATACAGCCACTTGACTATGAGAGTCGAAGGCTTTATACTCTGAAGGTCGAGGCAGAAAATACCCATGTGGATCCACGTTTTTATTACCTAGGGCCTTTCAAAGATACCACAATTGTGAAAATTTCCATAGAAGATGTGGATGAGCCCCCTGTCTTCAGTAGATCCTCCTATCTGTTTGAGGTTCATGAGGACATTGAAGTGGGCACAATCATTGGCACAGTGATGGCAAGAGACCCAGATTCTACTTCTAGTCCCATCAGGTACTCATATCAGTGTTAAAAGATTAAAAGAAACAGAATGGAAAGGCATATCGGGACCATGAAATTATGTTTGGCTACAAGAGTTTCTCTGTAAATGCTACATAAAATTGGTGTGCACTGAGTTTAAGCGATATTTTTTACTAAATGTCATGGGCAAAGCACATGGTCTTTTCTAGTCTTTGGATTTTCCATTATGTTAATAGCCTATGTCATGAATTTCACTCATTAAAATGTTGGCTATTCTGAACACTGATATAGAGCAAAATTACATAGATGGATGTATATTGTGGCTAAGCATATTCAATATATTACAAATAGGAAGATTTTTCTTTCAGTTTGTTTCATGATTGTGTGTGTTTTGTTTTCTTTTATAAAATCATTTTTTAAAAAGTTTGAATATTTCAGAAACATGAGAATCACTTTTGTATTTTGTTTTTTGGCTTTTTTTCCTATGCAACTTTAGAGAAAAGGGAGATGTGGTAGATAGATAAAAATGAACAAGATTCAAAGTTTTCATTAGCATCTGCACTTGTGCTCTTGTGAACTAAAGAATTATAAATATATTTCTCTTTGTCCAGCTTCAAAGTGAATATTTCCTTTAATTTGTTTGAATATAGTGAGTTTGCAATTTCATCACTGTACCAATAGTCAGGAAGTTGAATTTGCATCCATGTGACCCAGTCAAGTAAAACTTCAATCTTTGTTTTGCAGTTTCTGAGTGAACTCTTGTGAATTTTTCAGCTTTAAAACATGTAGAAACTTCAGTTTCATTGTCAGAAGCTGGTTTTATGGGGCTGCAATCAGAACCAGCCAATTGGCACCAAGTCTATACCTGAGTGGGGGTGTGTAGATGAGAGAAAGGCTAACTATAGACAATAAAGAAAAAAAAAAAAAACAGAGACACAGACTAATAGTCAAGAGGGTAGATCAGGTAATACTGAAAATACTGAATGCCACTAGTTTATTTTCACCACTCTTATGTCTTAAGTACCTTAACCAAAAAGGGGAACACAGTATCATGGATATAAAAAGCAGACTTCTCTTCCTCGCTTATTCTAAGGTTCAGTAACCACACCTTAGCTCCACCTTCTTGTTCTCTAACCTTGAGGATCAGGAGTAGACACACCTTAGATTCATATATGTTGTTATTTTGAATAAGACAGCCAAACATTCTACTGTAGCTACGCCTTTGACCGTTGGGTGTTATGACTTGCTGAGGACAGTTTTGAACTCTCTGTCCTTGTGCCAAGATGACGTACAGCCATCTTTATGGGCACTGACATCTCATGTTTGTGGGACTCTTGAGTGGACTCTTCACATGAACAATTCCATTTATTTTGCCAGTCTTAAAATAACTTGTACTAGTCAAAAAGTAATATAGCTCTCTACATCATTTATTAAAGTAATTTATGCAAATACATTGCCTTACATTCATGTATTCCACCACAAGTTATATACTGGCTGAAGAAAAAGATTATTGTACATGTGTTGGCACAGTGTTTCTATATGCTGGATGAACTTTGCAGTAAGTGCCTCTTTTTTTTAGATGCTTTATCAAATGGCTATGTTCTTGGTTCTTGTCTGCAAAACAGATTTTGAAATATAGTTAGTTTTGTTTTAAAACAAGCTCATATAACTCATAGTATCATAACTTGCACAACATACCCAAAGATGACCTTAATGTTCTTACTTCCTGCCTTTATCTCCCAAGTTCTGGGATTTCATGTATATGCCATTTTACCCAGTCTATGCAATCCCACGGTCAAACCCAGAGCTTAATTTATGCTATTGAAGAACCTTGACAAAATATTCTACATACCTAAAACTTATATACAGTTTATGAAGGACTGATTTCTATCAAATGATATTGTTATAACACAATATTTCTCAAGAATGTAAAATTGGTTTTTGTCTTCATAGAGACACAAACTATATTATTTTGTCAACTCGTTCCAAATAAAGTAAAATTTTAATGATGTTGCTCATCTAAGTACACAGAGAAAAGGTTCATTTAAATAAGCCAACTATCATGTTTAAAGTTTTTATTGCTGTGATGAGGCACCATGACCATAACAATTATAAAAAAGAAAACATTTAATTGTTGTGTCATTAACAGTTCTGAAGTTTAGTCCATTATCATCATGGTGGGACATGGAAGTATGCAAGCATACAGAGTGCTTGAGAGGTGTTGGAAAGTTCCACATCTTGATATTCAGACATCAGGAAGTGAATTTTCTCACTGGGAATGACTCAAAGCTCACCTCTACAGTAACAAAGTTTCTCTAACAAGGCTACACCTCCTAATAGGGTCACTCACTTTGGGGGCCATTATCTTTCAAACCACCACACCAGCTATAATCATAATTGCAACAACAAGTTTATTGATTCTCATTGTGTATTTTCACTTTATTTTGCCTTAGATGTAGAAAATGCAAATAGTTTTAAATGTTATGTTTAGAAAGAAAGTGTGTATATATATATATATATATATATATATATATATCAAACAAATAGAAATATATTTGTGCAAACACACACTTATATTCTTTAGGTTATGCTTTCTATATTCATGCATTCATCTTCCTCTTGGTACAAATAGAAAATATTCAGAAAAAATATTCTGCTTTTGCTGATCAGAAACACATTTTATGTATATCATCATATATCTACATTATTTGGAGCCATATGCATATGACATCCCAGAGGTGATAGAGGGGTAGAAATTGACAATATTTGGAAAATATATTGTCTTTATACTAAGCAAATAAATATTTTTCTTGAAATATTTAGAGTTGTAAAATATCTAGAGGTAACATGAAGCTTACATATGTTTGTATGGTTGCTTGATTGTTATATCATCTTATCTTAAGGGCATCAGTTTCTGAGAAATTGAGCATCAACAGAGTCAATCTCCAGATTATCAAAGAAATATTATAGATAATCAAAGACAATATACATGGCAGTTTAATGGTTTTGTTGGAAGGGTTCAAATTACACATGGTATAAATATTGCCACTTTATGTGAATTTTATGCATTAATGTAAATTCTGGAAATAATTTTAAGAAAGAAAAGGAAAGTTACCCCATAATTTGCCAATAAACACATAGAAATATGGTTATGCTATAAATCATGTTTAAGAAGGAAGATTTTGGATGGCAAGATGACTCAGTGAATGAGCGCTCTTCCTGCAAGGTTGATAACTATACTTCAAGTGTTAAGATTCCTGTGCTGGGTCCAAAGAGATTCCAATGCTGTGGATTATCCTGTGAACTCCACACATGTATTACATGCACACATGCAAATACATTGTCATAAAAACTAATTTTAATGCAGACATCTTATCTCTGCATTCAAGATACTGCAAAATAATTTTCCACATTCTTCTATTACTTTTCAAAGTAAGTAGAATACACAAGAAATAAAACACATAAAACGGATTAAGCTTGGTATAGTTTATGTAGTAATCAACTTATTGTCACTTCATCTTACTTTTTCACAAGTAGACTTAACAATTTTCTAATCTGACAAGTAATTTAGGTTTTTTTTGTTGTTGTTGTTTTGTTTTTTAAATTTGGCAATTTTTTGCAGATTGTTTTCAAGTTTGGATATATTTTTCACATAGAGGAGTTTCCACATGAGAGTCAGGAATATCCAGTGAGTGTCAGAGTCTGGTGCTGGGTAAAGAAAGGATAGCAATAGGCTTGATAATTTCATGTCTTATTTCTTGTTTTAAACAACTTAAAATACAGTACCATAAGTGGAAAGAATTAATATAGGAAGATTTAAATTAGAAGGCTGCAAACAGCTTCTACCATGGATAATTATGGAAGGCTGTTAGAATGAGGTAAAATTTACCTTAAGTTTATAGTTTTTCTTTTCATTTAGAAGTGAGGTCTCTCTCTCTCTCTCTCTCTCTCTCTCTCTCTCTCTCTCTCTCTCTCTCTCTCTCTCTCTCTCTCTCTCACACACACACACACACACACACACTCACACTCTGTCTCTCTCTCTGTGTGTGTGTGTGTGTGTGTGTGTGTGTGTTTGTGTTTTTGTGGGGGGTTTTGTTTTGTTTTCAGGCAGGGTTTCTTTGTGTAGTCTTGGTTATACTTGAACTAGTTCCATAAACAATGCTGGCCTTGAACCCACAGAGATCCACCTGTCTCCACCTCCTGCGTGCTGGGATTAAAGGTGTGTGCCACCACCATCTGGCTAGTTAGTCAATCTTATTTGGAAGTTATTCCAGAAGTAGGGGTATAATGATTTGCTTTAGTTGTTATGGCAAGAAATATGGCTTGATAAATATATTGATGTTTACCTTAATTATGCCACCCTGAGTGACAAATGCTGGTGTTACCTTTTCAAATGACATGTAAATGATGCCTGATATCAGTTTCTAAAAGAACTCTTTTCATTTATTTATGAAGGCTTTATTCTTTGTATTTGCATAAGCATTTCTTATATTCTATTGTAGCAATTTTAAAAGACCTTAAGGCTCTTATTTTATAATGATACATGTGATTAGAGAACCTGAAGCTGGGTGGGTATCATATATAAAGCTACAAATCATCATAAGTTGATGATGTACTGATTTGATGAGAGTCATCTTGTCTTCAGTTTTCTCATTAATAAAATCTGAGATTCTGACATGGATATTTTATGATGGATAATGTAGTGAATTATCATCAAAAGATTTGGTTACTGAGTACAGGTAATTGATAATGAAACTACATCTCAAACACACTATTCTAAGTCACAAGATACATGCAAATCAGTTGACTTTCTATAGAAACAGGCAATAGTTTCAGTAGACACTTGGGTGTCTACACAAACTAAAATGCCAGTTCTTGCTTTGAATGAATAATGTACATAATCTTTAACTGGTGAAACAGTTTACATTCTACATCAGCAATGTGGTTTCCGATAATTATGAGTTACGTTTATGCATTTTTATTTTATAATTTGCTCATGAAAATAAAAAAATAATATTGCCCTGTATTTTCTTTGCCAACTATTTGTAGATTCACTTTGGATCGCCATACCGACCTTGACAGGATCTTTAACATACACTCTGGAAATGGATCACTTTATACATCAAAGCCACTGGATCGTGAATTGTCTCAATGGCACAATCTTACTGTTATAGCTGCTGAAATCAGTAAGGATTTATATTTCATAAATATTTTTATTTTGTGAAAGTCTTGCTACTTGCATTTCATATATTTGCATATTTATTTCATGTAGAAATAATTGTCTATTCAAATTAAATGTCAATGTACTTTTTAAAATAATTTTTTAAGTGTCAGTTTTGTACATTGACTCCTTTGTTTCTTAACCAAAAAAGAGCTAGATATATTGAAGACATAGTAAAATATTTTCTCTGCTCCCCCAGGAACTTTACAATGGTTTGAGTGTTGAATTGCCTAAATTTCCTTTTTCCATCTAGTAGAGATTTAGTTGTTTTATGTATATGTATATTTATATAATTAAGTCATCTTGCAACTTAAAGGGTATAGAAATATACTATTCTGACTTTTTTCTAAGTAGCTTTGAATGTATTTCTGCTATTTTTTTCCTCTTGTAAATTTGAGTGTTTACTATACTGGTAATATTTGTTTCTTATTTTTAATTGGCATGTCTGTTTTTCTATTGAGATTTATTCATGTTCTTAATTGTATTTACCAATTTCTCTTTTGAGTATAGTGTTCCTGTAAGCACCTTATAATTCCTTCCTAGTCGTCTAGAATTACCCTACTTTATAATTTTTCTGCAAAAATCTTCCCCTTCCAAGACAAAGGAAACATTGCTTGGTATAATGATCTTGGTTGCCAGTTATTTTCTATTAGGACAAGAAAAACACTATTCTATGTCCTCCTGGATTTTGACTTCCTGCCCAGCTGTCTGTCATTCATCTAATGTGTTTGCCTTTGAATTTGCTTTAGAACTTATTTACTCTGTGATTTCTGTTCAGTTCTCTTTCAGATCTGTTGTGTTCCTTAATATACTTAAATATTTGTGGTTTTTCTTAATTTTTCTTGTATTTCTATGTTGAGAATTATTCATCTATTGAGATGGGCAACATTTTGTGCTGCTATGTGACAGCCTTCTTAATAACTTCATCTAATAATTTGTCTTGGGAGGGATCAAACCTGGGTTGGATTCACAGACTGGTAGGAAGATATGTTAAGGAAGAGAAAAAAAGCAAAGTAGACATATGAAGAAGTTGAACTCTGCATTTTCCTGTCAAGCAAAATCCAATGCTGGATTTTTCTCACTCATTAAAAAGTCCAAGGCTAATCTTGCAAGATGTTTCCCCCCCTCTTCCACATGTAACCTGGTATAGCAGAGATAAAATTATAAAGTAGCAAGCTACAAGCTCACATGCCTACAACAAGGCAGAGAGAGACCTTAAGTTGGAATTTCTCTTGATTTTTTTTTATTAACTTCATCTCATTGAAGAACTTGGTCTTTGGAAGTCCTTGTAATTTTTAAAGGCTACAATGCCAAGAACAGTAATGTGGGAATCAAATCAATTATTTGGTTTCTAGATCTAACACTTTCTTTCATACATGCTTTTAAAAAAAAACAATACTTCATCCAATTAGAAAATTAAAAGCTCAAGTCTGATAAGAATACATTTCTAAAACTGCGGCAGATTCTGCTCCCAGGTAGGACCACATCATCATGGATAGCATTGGCATTATTTAGTGGACTGTTGAAAATCATTATCGGTCCAGATGTGACAGCACATGTCTCCAACCCAGCACTCAGAAGAAGTAAAGGCTGTCAGGGTGATGTTGGGAATTCTGCCTCAAAGTACAAGAGTGTTATAAAAAATAAAACAAAACAAACAAACAAACAAAAAAAAAAACCTAGGGACAAAACCATGAAGAAGTTTGAGATGGTGGCAACAGAGCCTTACATTAAAATCAGGCCATTAAAACATAAAGGGACTGTAAAAAGGCATATTCCCATGCTCATGAAAACCTTCTAACAATACCTTGCCTACCTTAGGCAATGCATTTCTGTGCACTTTTAAAAAAGACCTTTAACTTTCAACTGAGCCATGGTGAGAAACTGCCTAGAAATTCCATGCATGTAATAATTAGTCTATACATAGTCATCAAGACAGAGCTATTGGAAGTAATTATTACATACTAAAACAAGATCTGAGTCATCCAGAATTTGAGAATTGTGCAAGGAGTCTGGTCAGATCACCATTTGAAGTTTCAAACTAACATAATGGATTCAGTTTCATCATTCTAGCTTGAATCTAAATAGAGATTCACTTCTGCCTTCCCCCAAAGATCATACTTTGTTTAGGTAATTATGAATGATGCTGTCTTTTGAGGCTATCGGTGTAAAAATGTATTTTCTTCTATAAGGAAAACTCCTGTTTCTCTGTCTTCTGCCATATCTAATGAGACCCAATTTGGAGCTTCTGGAATCTGATTGTTTGTGCTATCTGCTCTGTTCAAGATCCTTATTCAAGCTCACTGAGCTTAGAATTGCATTTTCTATTTCAGATACTTTGAGAAATTTAACTTCTAAAGCTAGTTGAAGTAATTATGATTCTGTAAAAAGCTAAGCCAATTACTTTTTAAGAGATAGGCCTATTCTTGTCCTTTAGTGAAGTCAATCTGTGGAGTGAGTGCTAGAAATGCCCACCTGCCAACCACAAGTAGCCAGGGTTCCATTATGTTGCTCTTGGCATTTAATGCAATGAGGGAGGAAGAAAAATACATATAGGGGAGTGTTTCACTAGACTTTAAACACTGGTTTGATTGTAAGTGTGTCCCTCAGCAAGCCCTGAGCAGGACAGAGGCATGTGTAAATGAACCTCTCAGTGATATGTTTCCAGGTCCCCATCTAACAGTTTAATTCTATATTGCACAGCAAACGTCACACTATGTGACAAATGTGGTCTGCTTCAGGTAATTACCCAGTGCATTACAGCATGGCATAATTCTTTCCCCCTCTTTAAAAAATATATTAAAATGCAAGGCGGAAAATGCAAAACTCTAAAATTAATGTCACAATTAGTGACTTCATATTGAACTTTAAATTTAGTATACACAGGAAGCATCTAAAAACTGATCATATTGCATATATATATATATATATATATATAATTTATATTGAGAAAAATTATTCAGTGCATGCAGAGAAGTTCCATCTTTTGAAAATCCCAAGTTTCAAGCTTATCTCTTTTGGGGTGATTGGAAATCTTATATATGCATAGGAATGGCCTTACTTGAGGCCATCATAAAAGCCTTATTGCTCATGTCTCCTTGTTATAGTACAGTTTTCCTGAAGGATTCTGAGGGAGATTCAGGTGGTAAATATAAACCAGCTGCTATTCAGTATAATTCTTCCTTGGAATGCTTTATACTTTTATTTGTACATAAGCTGTAGCATCTGCCACAAAAAAAAAAAAAAAAAAAAAAAAAAAAGGATTAGTGTAAGCACTGTTTTTTGAATAGATGACTCCAGGCTTTATGCTTATAAAGCACAGTCATCCCTGTGGATTTAGCTTTGATTCAAAGAATGTTATTTGGAAAGAGGCTGAAGAGTCTTCCTACTGTGTTAGAAAAGGGTCCCACGAAGCAATTTCTTACCGACAATTTTTTTTTTTTTTTGGCCTCTTTTGACTTCATTAGTATAAGTAGAGATTGGAACTTTCAAAATGAACAAATATATTTGTATATGTCTTCCTCTATCATTAGGTAGAAAGTATATTCTAGACACATACATTTCCATTCTTTTCCAGAGGAACAAGTAACTAGGGAGGCAAGGCTGGATATACCTACCTCTAAGTATTAACCAAATAAGTATTAGGAACATGAAAGAAGAGAATATTTTTTCTAACTTTTTGGTTATTAGATTTTGTTTTGTTTCATTTCTCTTTTCTTGCTTATATACTCATCAGATCCATATAAATGTTAGAGAAACTGTTAGCACTGTTCATATTTTTTATTATGTATATTTTATTATAACAAAATTAGCACAAACTAAGGAACAGAAAGAAATGAAGGTATGTCTATGATCATAATTTTTAACCTATACTAAAGCCTAATCTCAGAACTGGTGCTTTGTTAAATCTAGTTCAATAAAATGTTTTTAATCTATTTTTTCAATTAATTTCTGTGAGGTGGGAAATTCTACTTGATATGTAATTTATAAACTAAGGAAGAAGAGATCTATAGTAAGTATATTAACCAGAGTCAAAATGTGTGAGTGTCACACTTGAGAGTTAAAACAGCTCACTTGACTCTCGGCCAAACTCTTAACTATACAATACACTTACAGGTATATTGTGTACAGTAAGAGCTTGAAACTCTTAAAATTAATCCTGTTGGCTGAATACTTGTGAGTTAAGTAGACTTGAGCAAGACTAAAAAGATGTAGAACTAAAATT
Organism: Phodopus roborovskii; assembly: GCF_943737965.1. Taxonomy (NCBI): domain Eukaryota; kingdom Metazoa; phylum Chordata; class Mammalia; order Rodentia; family Cricetidae; genus Phodopus; species Phodopus roborovskii. Next base: position 29,611,578 of record NW_026126410.1, read on the forward strand.
GATATTTTTTTTGTGGAAAGAAGGGAAAGTAATTATATTTCAAATTATACAGAGCCCTGTGGTCTGTCTTTATAGTTGATTAGCCTTGTGAATATACCCTATCAGAAACCAGCTCTTAACTCTATAGGAACTTTAATTTAGTAAACATATGATTATATAGAAAAGTGGTAAACACTTTCAAATTATAATGCATTCTATATATACACTGAATAACATTTTTACATTTGTATTTGTAACAGAAAAAGAAAAAATATTAGAAAAAATTAATACCGATCACCAAAATAATGGTATTCACAAGCATTTTGGCCAAATAGTTAACAATTGTGTTAAACCTTATTTCTTCATTTTATATTTAGTCTGTCTTATCTTCTCTCTTAAAATTTTATTTTAAAAATACACAAGAGCATGAATTTCACATATTAATATTGCTGTCTTGTTTTGTACATGTATATATTGCCTATTGTTTTGTTCAGTTTCCAGAAATATGTCTAATTATCTTTACTGTGAACTTTTAAAATACTTGATTTTTTATGAGACTGATGTGCTGCCTACTGCGCTAATAAAGGCACTAATACTTGATTTTTTAAAGTACACACTATTTTCTTATTTTTGTAATAGCCCTACTGTGGAATAGCACAGCAGAATATTCCTTTTAGGACACAAAAGAATATTCCTTTTAGGACACAAAAGAATATTCCTATCTTTTAGGACATAATCAATCCGTTTACCCTTCCTCCATTCCCTATTGTCCATTGCCTCTGAAAACAACCATGATTCTTTCAGGATCTATGACCTCAATGTTTTCCTCAACATATGACTTCAATCACATAGTACCTACGTATACTTGCCTTACCTACATCTATTTCCAGTTCCATCCATACTGACTTTTAATGACTAATGTCATTCTGTTTACAACTGTATAACATTGTGTTTTATTGTGTAATGCATTTACTCCTCGCATACCAAATTTGACAGGTACATTAAATTTCTTGATTCTTATAAATAGGACTGCCTTGAACATGAAATACAAACATCTTTTAACAATTCTTTTATATAATTTTTCAGCTTGTGGATGGCCACATTTATATGCAAGTTTAACTGTGTTCATATATCCAGAATTATGAATTCTAAATGTCTTTAACTTAAATTCATAATTTAAAACACTCAGCTGTAAGTACGACTGCCTAAAATGGACATGGCAGACATAATGCCATTATGAAAAATACAAAAATAATACTAATGCCAGATAAAACAGACATGTTTTCAAATTTTACTCATCATTCAAGATATTTAACAAGATAACAAATATTTAACAAGATAACAAATTTGATGCTATTAATTTAACATTTTAAACAAAAACCACTATGATGAATATACTATTTGTTGTTTTGTGACTGATTGGATAGAATAATAAATTGATATGCAGAACTACTATTGGATGAAGTATGATGCCTCAGTAGAAAAATGCACTTGGTTCCAAGCCTGATGGTCATAGTCCATCTCTGGTTCACACAGAGTGGGAGAAAATAAATGTATACTACAGTTTGTCTTATGTCCACCACATACCCTATGACATTCATGCAAACACTAATACAGACATACAAACACATAACATAAATGAATATAAATTAAATAATAAAGTTCTTTTAAATGGTTTCAGTAATGAATATATCAATAACATATTTGAAGGATGGTTGTCAAATTTTTAACACATGTCTTAAATAAGTAGGCATGTAGTCCAGTTTCCAAATGATGATTTTAAAGAAGCTATTTGAAAATGTTTTCATAGCATAAATTTTCAAGAAGTTCACCTATGTCAAATGTATATGTGAAAATTTAAGAGGCAATAAGCAATACAGTTTCAACATTAGAAATGGCAAGCAAACTTGCCATTGTTAACTTGCTATCCTTCACTAATAAAGGCTAATTTGAAAAAGCAAGTGGTTGAGTTGTTAATTATCTAAAAGTTAGGAAAGTATTTTAAAATCAGAGATGTATTCTATTTATTGTTTTTTGTTTTAGTGATGAGACAGGATTTTACTATGTAGCCCACATTGGTTCTGAACTTATGGCATCCCATTAGTCTCAGTCTCTTGATCAATTATGTGAGTCACTAATTGAGAGCATTTGAAAACAAGCAAGATGAAAATATATTTCTATATAACATTGTGTAAAGTAGTATAATTTATTTTATTTTTCTTATCAACTGGTACATATTAACTTGAATGTGTTTAATAAGACCAATGAATTTGGCTTCAAAAGTCTTAAAGTTAGCATTGTACATGGGTTCAGAGTTTTCAAAATTGTTATAATAACTGTATTTAGGCAGTATTATTAAATAAAGTGATCAAAAGCCAAAAAAAAAAAAAAAAGAAAATGTTTTTTAATTATGATGAAACGAAATGGTGGATTGTAGGAATTGGTGATCTTGGCCAAGTATTCAATCTATTTCAAAGTGTATTCCTTTCATTAAAGTGAAGGGAAACTGTTGTTGGGATGTACTTCCTAACAGAAGGATCTGTTTTCAATAAAAACTAATAGTGAAAAATAAATCTTAACTAACAATTTGAGCAACATACCTACCATAAATGCCCTTCTCTGTTAATGAGATCAACAACTAACTTATTCACCATCATGGAGCCCTCATCTAGTAACTGATGGAAACACCCACAACTAAACACTAAGCCGAACTAGAATCCAGATGCAGAGAGGAAGGACAAGATCAGGTTGCAGAAACACATAGAAACAGCTGACCTGAACAAGGAGAAGCTAATGGGCCCCCAAACTGATAGCTGGGAATCCAGCATGGGACTGACTCAGACCCCCAGAACATGGTTGTCAGCTAGATGGCCTGAGCAGTCTAAGGGACCTCATACAGTGGAACCAGGATGTATTCCTGGTGAACAAAAGGACTGTGTGAGCACATCTTCCTACAGACAGGATAGAAGTCCTAGTCCCTACTCCAAATGACTTGACAGATTTAGTTGACCCCTCCTGGATGGCATCACACTACATGTGAAGTGGGGGGGGGTAATGGGAGGGGAGGGTGGTCGGGCTGCATTTGAAGATGGGAGAGAGTAAAAGAGGGAGGGAAGGAGGGAAGAAGAGAGGGAGGGAGAAAGGGAGAGGGAACTGGGATTGATATGTAAATGTATATATATATATATATGAAAACTTAAAAATTAAAAAACATGTTTAAAAAAATTAAGTGGCATGGCCATATATGACAAGTATTCAATAATTATATAATACCATCTTATAATTGGACAGTAGGGACACAGATAATATGAACTCAATTACACTGTATTGTTCTTTAAAAAGGAGTTTTCAAAATTAATAACAGTACTCTCGTGCCCAATAATAATAGAATTCATGACTAGATAACTAGGCTCCATAGCAGTTTTCTTGATTGCATTTGTTCATTCTATCAGGAAAAGTGGATATAATATTTGTTCGTATATGAGCACTTATAGCCCACAAGATGCCAATCTAAAATGAATCCTGTACATACCCGTCTTTTTCTAAACATTGTTTTAAATTCCTCTCTCTAGATAATCCTAAAGAGACAACTCGTGTGTCTGTTTTTGTGAGGATTTTGGATGTTAATGACAATGCTCCACAATTTGCTGTATTTTATGACACATTTGTGTGTGAAAATGCCAGGCCAGGACAGGTAAGCAACTGTACAACTCCAATCAGGATACATTTCCTTGTGTGTAAAATGTGTTTTTGTCAAAATCTTAGAAAAGATAAGACAGAGTTAGGAACACTTGTTTACATTCTCCTTAAAAGTTTAGAAAGTGGATGATGTTTATAAAGCTGAAAGTATTTTAATAGTCAGGTTTCCCAATTCACTTGCAAAGTTGTAATGCAAGAAAATAATAAGATCTTACTCTATAATAATATGATTATAATATTATAACAGTAAAGATATTTTATCTCCCATAAAAGTTGAGATGTGGGAAACAGCATTAAATTTTAACACTTTCAGATTCAAGAACATATACCAGAATCTGCTCTGTGCCACTGATTCTATTATTAGTAACTGTTTAGAGAAATGGAGGATGGTATTAGTTCCGGTTTTATTTTTTATTTACTTACTTGTATATTTTATTTTATTTATTTGGGTTTTTCAAGGCAGGGTTTCTCTCTGGAACAGTCCGAGGCTATTCCGGAACTCACTTTATAGATGAAGCTGGCCTCAAACTCACAGATATCCTCCTGACTCTGCCTCCTAGGTTCTTAGATGCATGCACCACTTTGCCCTGCATAGTACAGTTTTTATGGTCAGAGCTTAGGGCCTAGCAGCTCTTGCTGTGTAGACTCTGCCACCCATTCTAGACAAATCAATTAAATAGGTATGTAAGAGTGCAAGGCAGAAAACAAGATTTATTAAGTGTGGCCAGATTGGAAGAACAAGTAACCAGCGCCAGTGATGACCAGTTGGTCCATCTTTGAAGTCCTAAAATGAGATTTTGGTTAAACAAATCTCATGCAATATGTATAACAAAGCAGTGCTGGTCAACAGTGTCCTTGCCCATCATTTACACTACCTTGTCTCAGTTCCAATGTCTCCTGTGAGGTGGTCTGTGGGGTTGTCCAAATTATGTGAACTCTTTTGGAGACAAGGTTCTCCTGTGTCTATCACTATGCTTCAACTTTGTATCTCTCAGGAAAGTCCTGGGAAATTTTCAATTTCTTGGTGACTACTGCTTCAATAGTCTAACAGAGTAGGTGTATGACACAAACATCTTCCTAGAATATCTCCATTGCTGCAGGGTGGTGACAGTGAGACTCTGTAAATACAGAGACATTTGAGCAAGCTCACTTAACACTCTGTCAGTGTTGGGTTGTATGAGAACATGTTTTGAAGGAAGGCATCCAAGTTCACTGTTATGTGTTGCCTGTGATTTTCCTCAGTGTGGCAACACATAAGATGCTTAATGCTTAATGACTTCATTTTAGTCCTTTGAAGCATTCTTTCTATATCAGCTTTGTTTGGAATTATTTAAATCATTTCCTCAGTAGACTCATTTTGTTGTTTGAAAAGCTCCAGCATATATGGCTGAGAGAAATGCTCTTAATTGGCTTGAGTGCTGTCTTCACAGAAGGAAGCTGCATATTATAAATAATAATTGGGAATCAAAAGCATTTTTATTAGAACTAGAGAAGCCATTGAGAAACTGTGTCGTGTTTTGACATCATTTAATGCTTTTATAAACATCAATGTCATTGCTATATTTTAATGCAAATTGCATTGTCGAATAACTCAAGTTTCTCTTGTGAATATTCTAATGAGAATTCAATAGCTTGTCTATTGTTTGAAAGGATAAAATTACAGCAATTGGATTTTTTTTTTACTTCTAATGTTATGGAAATGTTTATTTCTGAATATTTAAATAAGTTAGGTGTTTCTAACCATCTTAATGACATTCAAGTCAGTCCTTGGCCTAGAAGTTCAGTATGATTCAAGTTAAAATCTTTTCTGTAACTAATAGATTAGCCACTTTCCTGCTACTATATGTATTGCTCTCTCCATGATTATTCAATTTGGATTTTCAAAAGATTTCTTTCTGACCAGTTGCGGCATGAATGCTGATATACTGATGTATTCAAAAATAGTCAAAATATAGAATGGTGCCTATTTCTTTATGCTTTTTCTGTTTTTCACCATAGCTAACCCACAAATGCCTCAATAATTTATGGATATTTCAAAAATAGTTCATGAAGGTATATAATAAAATATTTACTTTGTCTTAACAAGCTTAATATGAAAAATATGAATAATTCTTCTCTAACTGGATACATGTGTATATATGTCCAAATCAACAATTTTTATTCAAACTAAGTTGTCTTAGTATGATGGCATAAGAAATATATTTGTTTGAACAAAACGTTTAGATATGAAGTCATTACTGGAATGTGTTGGTATATATCAGGGGCATCAGTAGTTCAAAGTTTCCCCACCTGCATAGTGTGCTCAAGGACAGCCTGAAATACACATTATTTCTCAGAAAGCAAAACATGTAGAAAGTAGGAGAAGAGCTGATCCAGAATCAAAAGTTAAGGTATCCAAATACGATGATGTTGTTAATCACTAATCTTACTCACCAAGCTCTGGGTGAAATCTACTTGCTAATTAGGTCTCCCCAGCTACTAGGAAAATTGAGTGCTTGGACTTCTAGATACACTTGAGCTATTTATCAACTACCTTAATCCAAACAGTAGCCCTGTAATTTAAGTGTTCTTTATGCAACACTTAGATCTACAGTATTGGCTACAGTCCCACTCACTTAGTGAGTCAGAAATAAACCCTTGAGCTGCCACATTTTCCTTTACATCTTCTTTCCTTGGTCTTGTCAGTTTCTTGATTTAAGAAAGAGGCATTTCCTTTAGGAAGGATAAAGCTGGCCACTGATATGAAGCTAACTGTCTTCTCGTGCACCTAAATTGGGATACTAAACTCACGCATCCTTCTAAGAAAGTCTTTAGAAGTGAGACAGAGAGCTGTCTTTTTTTGGTATCCATTTCCCTCACTCATGTTTTCTCCTTCATCTGGTGAGTATATTTTCATGTCCAAGGGAGAAAATGAACACTTGCATCTCACAGAATCTTAGTGAATGAGTCTCCCAAGAAAAGTGATGATCATATTTACTCTTCAATAGCTATGGATGGTATCAAACAAAACTATCAGCTGAAATCACACATCAAATCAAGTGGCAGCCCAGGATTTGTTAAACCCAAAATATGCATTATCTGTTATTCAAAGAGCAGTGATCAGGTACATCTCTTGTGCCTAGAAGTGGTGTGTTTGGTGACAGCAAAGGGAAATTTTCACCAAGAAGTACTTGTCTTTTCACAGAAAAAAAATTTTTGAGTATAATCACTGCTTTACTTTCTTTGTGTGTCTAAGAATCTACCCAACATCCTGCCCACACTTAAGTTTGTTAGTATCATTGAAACAGCCTTGAAGTTGTTGTAGGATGTTTAAATACCAATCAACTAATTCACTGCTAAGGGTTGTATTTTTCCTTCACATACTAGGCATAAATATTCAAGAGCACTCTTGTTTTGTTTTGTTTTTCTTTTTGTAGGATTAAGATACATAAAGTAGTGAGTCCTTGGCAAAACAGGAAATGTAATGTCATTTTGTTCATGAACTTGTGTTCTAGAATGGTAGTGACACATAGCTGACTGGTTGATTTCATTTTTTGTCCCTAGTATGTTGCTCTTTCTATAACACAGTAGTTCAATTAACCACTAATCATTAATTTATTGGACCAAAATCTTTAAACAGTATACATATTTCATGTGAAGATACCAGGTACATTTCATACACACACATTCCTACAAAAACACATATAAAAACGTGGACATTGGTCCTCGAATATATGTTATTTTGTTCTCTAAAATTAGACTGAAACTTTAATTTAAAATCACAGTTACAAATGATAATTTGAGATTTTATAATTTTACTTCAAAGAAACATTAATTCTACTTTTATATTGATATATATATATATATATATATATATATATATATATCTGTGTTAACCAATCGTAGTGACCAAGAATTTCCAATCATCTTTCCTTTTCTGTTGTTTCATTTATGACTTTATTTGTTCTTCAATATACCAATGAATCACAATTTTAAGGAGAAAAAATTCAAAACATGATTTTAAAAGTAGAGTTAGACATGAAGAAAACAGTGAATTAATAACCTTTAAGGACAACTTGCCTGTTTTTATATTTTTGTCTAAACTGTGTTCTACATTTTGTTCTATTACAATTTGTTTCTCTTTATTCTTATTATAACAAATATTTAGTCAACCTTGATTTAAAATTGTTTTACAATAATTTCAACATGTAAATGATTATTCCTGTTCATTATTTCTAGAAAATAGTATATTACTTTATGGGGTTTAATTAAATTTCTTGAATTGCTTTGAAATAAATAATTAGAATTATAATAAGTAGGATATTTTTACTGTTATCCTATAACATGTTTTGAAAGCAAAGTAATTTTATATAATATGATCATAATTTGTTTATATTCCTAATCACTTTCGTAATAGTTTCAGCTTGAAATTCTTTGTAAAATCAACAAAAGCTAAAGAAAAATTTTAACCAAATATGCATACAATGTATATTCTTCAAAGCATAGGTTTGAATGTTTATATAAGCACTAACAAATGGAAGCTTTTGATGTTTTCCTAGAATTAATTTTCTAAAATGATATATGTATCACATATATGTAAAATAATCAAGAAAACTGCCACATGTGTAATTAAACCATATCATGAAGGTGACATATGTCTAAAGAAAGATACATTTCTATGTTTTCAACTTCAAAAGGCAGTTTCTGGTTTTTAATGTGCTTGCTTTTTTAAAAATATTTGTGTGTGTTTGTGTGTGTGTCTACATGCCACATGTGTTTCAGTGATCACAGAGCTGAAATTACAGGTGTTTGTGAGCTGCTCACTGTTTGTTCTGTGAACTGGACACAGGTTTTCTTAATGGGCAGCAAATGATCTTAAACACTGAACCTCTTCTCCAGCCCATTGAAATGTCTATTCCTTTAAAGTCTAAGTGTATCCTTAAGTAGACATTCCTCTACTATATGATATATTCAATCTTAATCAATGTCTGTAAATGAAGTACATAATCCTTTTTAATTAGAATACTTTCTTAGAAAAATCATGCATTACCAATACAATTTCTATCTCTTTGTCTTCTTTGTTGTTTTTCTTTTTGTTGTTTATTTGTTTTGAGACAATCCTGGTTGTCCTGAACCTCTCTTTGTAAACCAGACTGACCCCAAACTCTCAGAGATTCATCTACCCTCTGTCTCCTTAGTGCTGGGATTGAAGATGTGCACAAGCACATTCAGCTCTATAATTTCTATTTCATTTTTAACATTTTCATAGTTCTTTTGGCAAAGCAAAAGCCTAATCTAAATTAAGTTTCTATGTTTGCATGAACTCTTCTAGATGATTGCTTTAGTTTATATCAAATAACCCAGTTACAGCAAGTACTTCTCTAAACCTGTTTGAAAACTTCAAAAAACGTCGTGTAGCATTGAAAGACATTCATTCATCAAACGTTCACAAAAGCAATGTAATCATTAAAAGCTGAGTTTACTGAAATATACATGTGAGGGTGAAAATAAATTTACTTTAAAAAATGTTTTGTACCTTTTGTACATCTTCTCCTCCCCCACCTCTTTCTTTACTATGAACTCTCACAAATATACTGTCGTGTTCTTTCAAAAGTTCATTGATGGCCTCATATTACACTAATTATCACTATGTGTGTGTGTGTGTGTGTGTGTGTGTGTGTATGTACACATGTCTAAATATAACCTGCTCAGTCTATACAATCATATTTGTAGCATGCAAAATGACATATATGGTCCTTCTTCTATCTGCAGATGTGTGATGGCAATATTCTCTTTCTTGCAGCTAATACAGACTATAAGTGCAATTGACAAAGATGATCCCTTAGGTGGACAGAAGTTTTTCTTCAGTTTGGCTGCTGTTAATCCTAACTTCACAGTACAGGATAATGAAGGTCATTTTTGAAATTTTTTCGTTTGTAATATAACATAAATGAGAATTTACCTACAAAATAATTATTGCAATATAACCATTCATTTATAGGCTTCATATCAACTTAATGATGTAAACTTAAAAATCTGTTCATCTCCATTACTAAACAGTAATGTAATACTACAATATCTTATTTGAGGTTATTTAGTTTCCTAAATTGAAAATAACAAAATAAATCATACAATTATGAATGTTTAGGGAAATGTTAAATGTTGAAATAATTAGAGTGGCTGAAATAATTAGTTAATATTGTAAACATGATAGAACATGAATGATTGTAGATAAGAAAATCTGTATATACATAAATTTTGATGGGATATAATGGTAACATATTTACTGGGAGCAGGCATAAAGGAAGATAGTGTGGAAGGAGAAAAAGCCACAGAATTTGCATATTCCCTGCTGTAGTGATAAGCATGCTACTGTCCTGAAATTATTATTTGTTCTCATAAAAGGCAGAAAGTATTTTACATAAACATTGTGAAAATGACTATGATTTTTATAATATTGATAAGTATGTGTCATGAGAACTGTACTACTGTAGACTATACACATGCCAACACAGACACATGAGTTTATGTGTATTTGTGTTATTCAGATTCATCTATATTTAATATATTTCATGGCAAATAATTACCTCAGCTAATGTTGGTAGAAGCTTATTTGCCTTACTGTGGCTCCAGAAGTATTTCATATAAATCTTGTAACCACACTGGCATATATGTAGCACTTTCTTCACAGTGTCTGAGAAGTGTTACCAAGGCCAATGGCTGTATTTCCTCAAGGTGATTTTCATGTGCCATAAAGGAACTTAAGTCATTGGATCACTTTATATCCCACTAGCTACTCCCCAAGAGATTTCATCCAGTAGACTGTTCAAATAAGTGAGTTGAGACGTGTCACTAAATCTTAAGATTTGAAATATCCGTGTTTTCTGTCACTCTAGACACATAGAGTAATTGGATTAGAAATAGAGGAACATAGAGTTGGCAGTATACATACAGAATGTTGAGCTGAGTCTGAATTTCAGATAAATACCGCCCAATACAATTTCAGTTTGCTGAACCTGGTTACCTAAGCACTTGCTTCCAATTGCAACTGTCTGAAATGAATCCTCAGTGCTGAACTGACACTCCCTCTTTCTGAGTTTATTTAATTTGAATTATTTTCCTCTGATGCTAGGCACTACGTGTTAAAAACAGAAGTAGATTAGGATTGCTTCTGTCATGGCATTACTGTCAAAGGCCCCTGAGAAACCACTTGAGGCTCAACTTAGTTAATTTTTGACATAAGTTATGATTTTTTTTTATACCAGAAAGAATTCTTGAATCTATAAGTCATTCAAAGCAAGGAATAAACTTACAAAATATCAACCTGGAGAGGTCTTTGAGTTGTGTTCCATTTAAATTCCTGGTATATCTGATACATATATATATATATGTATATATATATGTACATATATATATTTATTTATTTATTTTCTGTGATAAGTCAAATATGTTTCCCAATTTTAAAATTGAATCATTTCATAAAATTTAAAGCATAAGAGCTACTTTGAAATAAAAATTCATTTTGATTCTTAATTATGACAAAATTATTACAAAATTAAGATTCAAGTTTCCAAAATGAAACCCAGACAAGAAGGGTCTAAAAATGTCCACATGTATGCAAATTTTAGCTTAGACATGAATGCTTGAGAGATATGTTTTCTAATATTTCTATTTTTTAAACTTCTGCTTTGCTAGCATAGTTAACAGCTCTCTAATAATTTCATATTAAGCCACTGAACCAGTAAGCAATTTCTTTTCGTTTCCTATTTGGTTCATTTAAGAATTGATTGATTGTTGTTTCTGTATTGGCCTTGAAGTCAGCTCTTTAGGAAACAAGGCTGCATTCATCTGACAAAAACAATGAGATAGAAACTAACATACTCAGTGACTTTTAGAAGTTGGTTATTTGACACTAGAAAAAAATTCACTTATCAAATTAGGGAAAACTTCACTAGCAATGTAATAGGCAATTGGATGATAAACATCATTAAAATCCTACACTTTTTGAAATGTTATTTGATACTCCACAATAGTGACAGCAATTTTCTTATTAATCATATGCATAATACATATGTATGTGTGTATGTATGTAAATTCTTTTTTTTTTCTTTTTTGAGACAGAGTTTCTCTGTGTAGGTTTGCAGCCTATCCTGGGACTTGTCTGGCCTTGAACTCACAGAGATCCGCCTGCCTCTGCCTCCCAAGTTCTGGGAATAAAGGCTTGTGCTACCACCACTCAGCCATAATTGCTTATACTTTTATTTCAAAGTATGAAAGCAGTGTTCAGAAATATTCAACACTTGTTATCATTTTGTTATATATTGGAATCTTAATGTATCTGAATAGCTTTATTATTTATATGCTTACATATCATATTTTCTTTATAATTATTAATGAAAGCATATTTGTCATATGAAAGCACAATTTCAGACATGTAAATTAAAACATTGTTTTCCCTGATAAAAACTTATTTTTTAAACCTCTAGAATATTTATCCTCTTTACAGATGTCAGAGATAAGTTTTTATGGTTACCATTATGGGACAATCATTTGAAACCTAACCATTAATGCAGTCTGAGAATAGAGCTATAATCTGTAATCTCAGTATTTGGAAGCACCAGCCGGGAACTTATATTTGTCAAGTCCAGCTGGTGATACACAGCAAGATCCTTGCTCAAAATAGGTGAATAAATAAATAGCAATACATGGTACTAGATTATCTGTAGTATACTAGCCTTGTAGGAATTGCATTATGCATATTGGATAGGAAAACCCATACTTTAAACTGATTGTAATTTTTATTTAAAAATATGGTTCTCAACAAAACACATTGAACTGCTCCAAATTGTTAGTAATATTTTGCAAATACTTTGTAATTTATTTTAGATAATACTGCCAGAATTCTAACAAGAAAAAATGGCTTTAACCGACATGAAATCAGCACCTATCTATTGCCTGTGGTGATATCTGATAATGACTACCCAATTCAGAGCAGTACTGGCACTCTGACCATCCGAGTGTGCGCCTGTGACAGCCAAGGCAACATGCAGTCCTGCAGTGCTGAGGCCTTGCTCCTCCCTGCTGGCCTCAGCACAGGAGCCTTGATAGCTATTCTCCTCTGCATCATCATTTTGCTGGGTAAGACATGTTAAGGAAAGGGGGATGGTCCCCAATATTGACTAGGAAAAGTTACAATAAAATCATACCACCCCTCCAGTTTAAAGATTCATTCAAATGACTGGGGAGACACTATTAATAAACATGTTATCCAATCAGAACATAAAATGTTTAAAGGTGTCTTTATGGTAATAGAAATCGAGGAATTACATTAAATTCTGTGGGAATTACATTCAAATATATTTTAAAATACACACCAAAAAAATCTTTCATAACATCATACTAAATGAAATAAAGGCAATAATGGTAACACAAGCTCCCCACCCATTACGAGTAAGACGTTTCCCCCTGCTGGTCAGGTCCCACAGCCACACCAGATGCAAATAATACACAAAGACTATGTATTTGATATAAATCTGTTGGCCTGTTACTAGTTCCTTATCGGCTAGCTCTGTCTTAATTATTAACCCATTTATATTAATCTGAATATTTCCACGTGGTCTCATCTTACTGGATAGAGGGGCTGGCATTCTGCTCTGTCCTCCATTGTAGCTCTATTTCAGCAGGGAAATGAGTTTGGAAATAGAGTCAGTCTTACAATTACCTTTATTTTCTGTATTGGAATCTGTGTACTGTCAGATTAGTGTTACTCACACGTTATGATGTCTGTGACAATATGTGATCTAAGAAAAGAAATGTGAGCTCTTCTCAAAAGCCCAATTCATAAAGATAAGAAAGCAATCATAGCATTTAATGTGAGTGAATATAAATAACGGAGAACAAAGTACATTTGAAGAATAGTTATTCCTACTTGCTTTAATACAATTTCTTTTTTATTTAATTTATTATTTTACAAGTCGATTCCAGTTCCCCCTCTCTCCCTCACACCCTCCCTCACCCCCTCCCTCACTTTTACCCTCTCTGCCCTCTCACGTGCACTCTGACCACCCTCCCCTCCCATCCCCCCACCCAATTCCATTTGTCCTGTAATGCCATCCAGGTGGGGTCATGTAGATCTGACAGGTCATTTGAATTAGGGACTAGGGCTTCTCTCCTGGGTCTAGGTTAAGGCAGTTATCCCTCCATAGGGGATGTGTTCACAAGGTCCTTTTGCGCACCAGGGATACATTCTGTTTCCCCTGTATGAAGTCCCTTAGACTGCTCATATCCATGGGGTTCTCAGTCAGTCCCATGCTGTCTTCCCAGCTATCAATCTGGTGACTCTTTACTCTTTAGCTCCTCCTTGTTCAGGCCAGCTGTTTCTATGTGTTTCTGCAACCTGGTCTTGTCCTCTCCCTCTGCATCTGGTTTCTCTTCGACTCAGTGTTTAGGTATGCGTAATTGCTTCTGTTTCCAACAGGTATTAGATGAGGGCTCCATGGATGAGTTAGTTGTTGATCTCACTATCTGGGAAGGGCATTTATGGTAGTCTTTCCACAGATGCTAAAATTGTTAGTTGGTGGCAGTCTTGTAGTTCTCGAGACCTTTCTTTGGGTTCAATTTTCTCTTCAAACCAATATTGGCTCCCTCTTTATGCTCTCTCTCTCTCTTTCTCTCTCTCCTCTCTCTCTCTCTCTCTCTCTCTCTCTCTCTCTCTCTCTCTCTCTCTCTCTCTCTCTCTCTCTTTCTTCTATTCCTACCTGGACTCAATCTTCCTAGTCGCATGTGTTTTCCTCTCCTCCCCCTCTCTTTCTCCTACTTCTCTCTCCATTCACTGCCCCCCCACTACCTATGTGCTTTGGGGGACTTGTCCCTTCCCACTTCTGTGAGGGACTGTTTATGAATCTCTTAGAACACATCTTCTATCCTAGTTGCTCTGGTGGTGTGAATTATAGGCTGGTGATCCTTTGCTCTAGGTCTAAAATACAAATATGGGTGAGTACATACTATGTTCCTCTTTTTGTCACTGGGTTACCTCATTCAGGATGGTTTCTTCAAGTGCCATCCACTTGCCTGTGAATTTCAAGGTAGCATTATTTTTTTCTGCAGAGTAGTATTCCATTGAGTAGATGTACCACATCTTCATTATCCATTCTTCAATTGAGGGGAATAAGGTTGCTCCTAGTTTCTTGCTATTACAAATAGGGCTGCTATGAACATAGTTGAACAGATGTCTTTGTTGCATGTATGTGGATCATTTGGGTATATGCCTAAGAGAGGGATTGCCAGGTCCTGTGGTAAACTAATTCCCATTTTCCTGAGGAACTGCCATACTGACCTCCAAAATGGCTGCACAAATTTGCACTCCCACCAGCAGTGGAGGAGTGTTCCCCTTTCTCCACATCCTTTCCAGCATGAGCTGTCATTGGTGTTTCTAATTTTAGCCATGCTGACAGGAGTAAGATGGTATCTCAAAGTTGTTTTGATTTGCATTTCCCTAATAGCTAAGGATGTGGAGCACATTCTTAAGTGTCTTTCAGCCTTTTTGATTTCTTCTATTGAGAATTCTTTCTTCAGTTCTGTACCCCATTTTTTAATAGGGTTATTTGATGTTTTGTTGACTAGTGTCTTGAGTTTTTTGTATATTTTGGAGATCAGCCCTTTGTCAGATATAGGATTGGTGAAAGTCTTTTCCCAGTCAGTGGGCTGCCGTTTGGTGTTGTCAACTGTGTCCTTTGCCTAACAGAAGCTTCTAAGTTCGAAGAGGTCCCAATTGTTAATTGTTGCTCTCAGTGTCTGTGCCCCAGGAGTTATGTTCAGGAAGCGGTCTCCTATACCAATTTGTTCAAGGGTACCTCCTACTTTCTCTTCTAAAAGGTTCTTGTGGCTGGATTGATGTTGAGGTCTTTGATTCATTTGGACTTGGTTTTTGTACATGGTGACAGTTGCAGATGATATGATAGTTTACATAAGCAACCCAAAAAACTCTACCAGGGAACTCCTACAGCTGATAAACACCTTCAGCAAACTAGCAGGATACAAGATAAACTCAAAGAAAATCAGTAGCCCTAGTTTTTTCAGACAACAAAGAGGCAGAGAAAGAAATCAGAGAAATCTCACTCTTTACAATAGCCAAAAGCAACACAAAGTATCTTGGGGTAACACTTACCAAACAAGTGAAAGACCTATATAATAAGAACTTTGTGGATTTAAAGAAAGAAATTAAAGAAGATACCAGAAAATGGAAAGATCTCCCATGCTCTTGGATAGGTAGGATAAACATAGTAAAAATGGCAATCTTGCCAAAAGCAATCTACAGATTCAATTCAATCCCCATTAAAATCCCACCACAATTCTTCACTGACCTTGAAAGGATAACAATCAACTTTATATGGAAAAACAAAAGACCAGGGATAGCCAAAACAATCCTATACAATAAAGGAACTTCAGGAGGCAACACCATTCCTGACTTTAAGCTATACTACAGAGTTATAGTTCTGAAAACAGCCTGGTATTGGCACAAAAATAGGCAGGTAGACCAATGGAATCGAATTGAAAGTCCTGATATTAACCCACACACCTAAGAACACCTGATTTTTGACAAAACAGCTAAAAGTATACAATGGGGTGAAGACAGCATCTTCAACAAATGATGCTGGCACAATTGGATGAGGGTGTGTAGAAGACTGCAGATAGACCCACATCTGTCGCCATGCACAAAATTTGATACATTTTCTAAATAGAGGTATTTAGTGAACTATGGTTTTCCCTTTCCCTTTTTCATCTGAATGAATTTATATCTGTTTCTCCGAATACCATGAATGATCTATAGCAAAATGTATTTTTTTCTTGTTTTTGTTTTTTCAAGACTGGGTTTCTCTGAATAGCTTTGTAGACCAGGCTGAGCTCGAACTCACAGAGTTCCTCCTGCCTCTGTCTCCTGAGTGTGGGGATGAAGGACTTGGACCACCACTGCCTGGCTTCAATAGGAAAATGTTTAAGGATGGTAAATAGAAAGCCCCGACTCCACAAATGGCATTTGCATTAATGTTCTCCTATGGGAGTGAACAGTCATTTTTGTGATGTGTGTAACTCCTTGAGCAAAGCCATTAAACTCAATTAGTTAAAATTTGTGATGAACATCACTTCCTGTAATTGTTTCAGGATATGGTAGAAAGTGTGAGCATATCATATATTTTTAGTAAAGGCTAAATTCAACCTAATTTCTTTTTTTGTCAGTTCTTTGGTGTGGGGGCTTGAATCTTGGGTCATGAGCCTGCTCTACAACTGAAATGCATTCCCTTCACGTAAACTTAA
This sequence comes from Phodopus roborovskii, assembly GCF_943737965.1. Taxonomy (NCBI): domain Eukaryota; kingdom Metazoa; phylum Chordata; class Mammalia; order Rodentia; family Cricetidae; genus Phodopus; species Phodopus roborovskii. The sequence goes on from NW_026126410.1 coordinate 29,628,549, forward strand.
TATTTAGTGCAAAAGATTAATGCTTTCTATATTGTCAAGAACATATTTTTATTTCCAGAAAAATATAAAGTAATCCATTTTAATTCGGGAATAATCTGTATTGTTTTAAAATGAGTCAGAAATATCCTATTAGCCGCCACAGGTAATCCCTTCTAAGCTTCTGAACAAACGTAAAAAAACATTATCCCAACTTCTGTCCTATTATGCAAGTTATAAACACCTTCCCACCTGTGTAATCTTTGAGCTCTGGATTGTCTGTTTTGGAATGAAGTTCTAATGCATCTTCTTGTCTTTGTTTAAGTTATAGTAGTCCTCTTTGCAGCCCTGAAAAGGCAACGCAAGACAGAGCCTCTGATCTTATCCAAAGAGGACATCAGAGACAACATCGTGAGCTATAATGATGAAGGTGGCGGAGAGGAGGACACCCAGGCCTTTGATATAGGAACTCTGAGGAATCCTGCAGCTATTGAGGAGAAAAAGCTCCGGAGAGATATAATGCCCGAAACATTATTTATACCACGGAGGACCCCTACTGCCCCTGATAACACGGATGTCCGGGATTTCATTAATGAGCGGCTCAAAGAGCATGATCTGGACCCCACTGCGCCTCCCTACGACTCACTGGCTACCTATGCCTATGAAGGAAACGACTCCATCGCTGAATCTCTGAGCTCCTTAGAATCAGGTACCACTGAAGGAGACCAAAACTACGAATACCTCCGAGAATGGGGACCTCGGTTTAATAAACTAGCAGAAATGTATGGTGGTGGTGAGAGCGACAAAGATGCTTAGCCAGGCACCTGAGTTCTGCTCAAGCAGAGAAAGTAACTTTGCAGATATTGTCTCCACTTCACAATATTTGATATTCAGGATAATTTCTTCCTGCCACTCAGCACAAGTTTTCCACTTATTTCTTAATTTGTTCATTAATTATATTAATTATTTCCTGTAGGATGTCTCATGGAATATATACAACATTTTACTTAATCACTTCCAAGAGCCAAAGCTATGGAAATTCAATGTTGTCCATCAATAGTAAATAAAAGAAACTTGATCAGGATAGTTCTCCCTTAAGCAACCTCATGAACAAGCCGCTTCTGTTAAATACACTTCTTGCCCTTGCAAATGAAGCTTTGAAAAGGCAAAGTAAACATTTAAGATATAATCTGTACATTAAGTTAAAAAAAAATGTACACGTGTTGTTGTAGGTGTGATATGCAGCCTGGTATACAAGCATTTGTGCAATTTCATTTCATCAAATTCTATCTGCTAATGTTTTATATTTATATTTTTGTATTTATTTTTTAAAAAAATAAACCAGATTTTACAACTACTTTGTCTCTAGCTTATCTTTTCCTTATGAGCAAATTCTTTCTCTATAAATTAAATATCTTGTTACCAAATCAAATTAAATACACAAGGAGAAAAATACACTATAAGCAATGCTGAAAGCCTTGACCAAGCTGATATCACAGGTAAGCACTGCTCTTCTGCAATAAATCATTACACTATGATATGTGCAAACTTTCATACTAAAAGTATCTGTCAATTATAAATCACTTATAATTTATCATTCAAAATATTTGCAAGAATGGTGCTCTAACATTTGAGTTGCAGAGTCACTCACACTCAGATTTAAATCATTGTCATTCCTGATTCCTGTACTAAATATACTGGTGGTACAACATTTTCATCTCACCCATATTTACTAAAATAGTATCTGGAAGAATAAAACATCTCATTTTGGGATGACATTTGTACTATTGAGGTTTATAGGCAATCGTGAGTTCAGATAGGTCTCAGGCTGGAAAAATCGTTGAATGGAATTATATTTGCCTCCCATGGTGACTTTGAAAATGACTAATAATAACAGTAATAACACTGAATATTCCATTAAGATGCAGTTTCACAATTATGTCAGCTCTCGGAGGTGCATCACACATTTTTGTAATACAAATCAAATTAATAAGCTGAAAAACATACTTTAAAGTGGTGGGAATCCGTCATCAAATGTTACTGAGAATCCTAGAGGTGAGAGCAATGCTATCACTTGTTGCTCAAGTCCCACTGCATAATTTATTTGTAAATGGAATACTTGATTAGTAAATACAGAAGTAATAATCCCTGCTGAGTATATTGTAAACAATACCAAAGATTCATGTGCTAATTAGTGAAAATGCTGTATGAGTTGATTAGATCTATATGCTATGTTGGTATATCCTTAATGAAGAACTAGTTATTTCAATCTTGTTGGAGAGTGTTTTTTATTGTTTTTTTCTCTAACTCCAGGCTGAAAGGGTCCACACCACTCTACCCACAAATGGTTCAGTTTGCCTAATAGTCTGACTATGAAAGAGAGACAACCCATGAGGCCCAATTAAAATAGCAGCCAACTAGTTGCTAAGAACACATCAGGCTGGATATTAACACTTACTTTAACAGACCTCACTAATGTATCATACATTGGTTTTCGGAAACTGTTTAAGAGAGAAAAACCTTTCTCCATTGTGCTGCATTGAAATGAGTAAAATGCAGTTTCCTGGAGAGATGGGCCATTAAAAGCAGAATATGTTGACAAGAGAAAGATAAACAAAGGCCAATGAACATGTCAAATTGGTCATAATTTAAAATAAAATTATTATTGGAATTATTTCTACTTTTCCACACAAGAAGTTCCTTGTGTCAGTCTTAGATGTCAGAAATGTAATTGTTGTGTCTATAATGCAGTTCTTATGTGAGGCCTATTAATTATCTTCATTCATAAACGCCAAGTGACACTAAGTTGTTCTGGCATTTATTAGCCATCCATTGTTTTATAAACCAGCAATTGTGACAGTGTTCTCTAGAATAACCCAAACTAGCTTCAGTAGGATTGATGGGCAGGCATATTTGAGTTGTGGAGAAACTGGTCAGTAACAGATGACAATATTGTTATTAATGAAGATGGTATGATAAAGTTATATCTTGGTAGCCATGAAATTCAAAACATATGTTATAACAATCTATTTCTAGTCTCTCACTCACCTTCTGGTTTGTGCTTGCCCAATGGAATGGCCAGTACATAGCTTTACAACATTAGTGTCCTTTGTCAAAGGGGCTATTGTCTCTCAAAATATTACTGTTGTAATTGAAACAATGTAGGTTTTTTTTCTTCATCCATATATATCTTCAATATAAATTGTTTATTGAGCATCTATTATAAAAAGTAAGGAATGTTCTGACACCCAGAGTTGTAATAAATTATATATAATGCTTCTATATATAACTGTGTATCTCTTTTACTAATAAAATTAAAAATGGGGAAATCTATGTTGTAATGAAAACCACTGAGTTTATAATAAACTAGTTCTTATGAATAACTTTTAAAGAACAGAATCAGTTTGTTCTGTTCTTTCCATGATTTATAAAATGAGAAAATTTGAATTGAGTTCTGAACTTCAGAGCATTAGAAATGCTAGCCAAGTATTTTTTCTACTTGTGACAAAGTATCATAGGTTATGTAATTACAAATTCATGGTCTCAGATTGAAATTATTCTCTCTCTTTCTGTCTTCCTCATACTCTCTCTCTCTCTCCAACACACACACACATGTGGGAACTTAAGCACACACATAAAATACTATATAACTTCAAAAATATTGGGTATGTACTGATGAGGTAATCCACATATAACATGACCAATTTGATGTCTAGGGTCTTTCAAAACAGAAGATGTTAATAATAAAATTCTTATATAATATCTATATACCTAGATATAATTTATTTCTACATTATGTGCACATGTACCTCTATTAACTATGACTATGATAAACTGATTCCATAACACATTCAAGGATATCATGTTTTAGAGTTTAAAAGTAGAGATAAAAACTAAGGTGTACCTGTGTGTTTTTATGTATAATTTATCCATTTAAAAATGTCATTTAAACCTATACAGTGAGCTGAGTCACTTCCCATAGTTGCATTTACACTATGAGTCCTTGTATCTTCATACCAAAAGTTAAAACAGGGGATCTTATCACATGCAACTCATTCATTTTGTGAATTATGTGAGTTATATCTCATTCATTAATTTTCAAAGGATCCTGAAAAGGTAGAATACGTCTCACCTTTCTCTTAGAAAATAATATACAACAATTGTTACATATATGTGCTAAATAAGACAAAATGGTATTAAAGATTATTACAGGGGAATTCAACTAAAAAAAATTGCAGACTCTGTTAATTAAAGAATGGTGTAAGCTTTTTGTTTAGTACTCTTTCAGTACAGAGTACCTACCTATTTTGTGGTAGCCACCCACAAACTTATCTTTTTCCATAAATTTGGCTTACTGTAAAATGCAAGTATCCAAAATAGAAGTGAATCTCACTTAATTTTATTATCATTTTTACCAGTGTCTGCCACCATTCTCCCAATTGGCCTACTCACCAGTACTAAGCTCTACTCCATCACTTTACTGTCACATATGAAAATCAGTTTATCTTTAATCACTAGATTAAATTACCTAGCAATTTGATATCTCCAAGGATTATATTATAAGTTGAGTAACTATATTCTGCCTTATGTGGATATACCCTCTTCATAGTTGACCTAATAATTTTCTCTATGACAGCTACTAAGTTAATTGCCTCAAAAGCTATCTGCTTCTTCAATATGCTATTCAGTACCCACTCAACTATTCTAATACAGCATCATTGATCTTTCTAAAAGTAGAAGTTAATGCAAAATGTTATGTTACCTTATTTTAAAAATCTTCCTTAAAATCCCCTTATCTTGAAGATTGTTTATAAATTACTACTAAGGGTTAATAAATTCCCCAACCAGAAGATTTTAAAACTCATTGTAAAATTAATTGAGTTTATGTTTCTTATTCCCAAGGGAACTTTTCTTGTTATTTGAATGCTTGCTATCCCACAATTTGAGTCAGAGATTCTCTGGAAATCTTTCCAATGGCTGCTCCTTAACAAGAATAACTTATACATGACATGTCAAAAAACAATCATGTGTTTCTCCATCAAACACTCAAACCTGTTGCGCCTTTTATCTATCCCACTGCTGGGGAAGTGCTGCTCTCTAATAAGATTCTTAGAATCATTTATGGTAATTTATGTTTTTCTTTAATGAACATTTTTCAGAATAAATTTTGATTATGTCTTCTTCTTGCCCAATTCCTCACACATCATTCCCAACTCCCCATCCACCCAACTCTTTATCTCTTTCAAAGCAAACAAAAGCAGACAGAAACAAAATAAAATAAAATAAAATAAAAAAATCATAGCACCCTGCTTTTGTTCTACCTAATGTGATATTGCATGTTATCTAAAATCGCAGCTTTGATCCTTTGACTTTGCCTAATACACATAATTCTACATCTCAGTATTTCCACTCTCTTGTCCAAGACAACTCTTTCCACAATTATTAGAAATAGTTAATTAACTTCCTAAATTTGCCCTTTGCTTAAGGAGCAGTCCTTAAGGCGAGAAGAATGTTTTTTCAGAGTGTGTCCTAAGTGATTGTTTCCTTCTCCTAAACTCAGCAATGATTTCTGATTTTACTCAGTGTAGAAGACAATATTCTCAATATTACAAGAGTCTCTCCACAGCCCATCATTTCTTCTTCCCATTTGAAAACTCACCTCACCACTTGCTTTGTCATTCCTCTATCATGTGCTTATCTGACCTCTCCTTTCTTACTCTGTTTAAATTTTGATCAGTTAGTTATATTGAGGAATAATCTACTCTTTTTATTTCATGGGATGTGTTATGTTGTGTTCAGGAGGACTGAACTTGAATATAATGAACATTAACTCTGTCACTTTCTCCCAGTATTTAGAGGTGTTTACTTGTGCAGATGCTCAATAAACATTTGTTAGAATAAGTAAAAAAATATTTTACTGCTGGGCAGTTGTGGCCTTGCCTTTAGTACTAGCACTTGTGAGGCAGATGCAGGCAGATCTCTGAGTTCAAGGCCAGTCTGGTCTACAAACAAGTTCTAGGTTTGTGAGAATACACAGAGAATCCCTGTCTAAAATATAAATAAATAAACATTATTATGTTAGTTAAGAGTTAATTGTTTAGCATGCACATGACATATTAAAGGTTTGTAGGACTCCTCTCTCCACAGTGAACTACTCAGAGTGAAAGAGGTGCCTTAATGAGCCTTTCATTTTCTGACAACCATCCGAGATATTATTTTAATACTGTACAAATCTTCAGGCCTACAATCCTAGTTACTGAGGCAGTAGCATCATAAGATCAAAGTTTCTTGGTCTTCAGAGTGAGTTCAAAGTCAGTCTGGTAACCTCATCTCAAAGGGAGCAAAAATAGTAAAGTTAAACATGCAAACTGAAAATGTAGGACAGTGTTAGTGTACTTGCCGAATATGTACACAGCCTTAGGTTCAGTCTTCAGACCTGAACATAGGAAAAGAAAGAATGTATAGTAGTTTTAGCAGGCACACAAAGAAAGCACTGAATTGTTTTCTGAAAAAGAAAATAATGTACAATTATTTTACAGAGCCCACATGTCTGTTTCCTATGAAATAATATTGTAAAAGATTTTAAGTTCTGTGCAAATTACCAAAGATCATATTAATGGGGACTTCACTTAAATAGTTAAAAGTTCATGTCATGTTTGAGTACTGAAATGAAACAAAGGACCACAAACTTCAATGATAGCTCCCCTGCAATTGTTCAAGATTTAGTTTAGAAGAAATCTCCACATACAAAATTGTATTTGTTTATGCAAACCACAATATTTGCATTCATTTGAATCCTATAGACTTGTTTGAACAGGTTTCACTTACTAGTATTGCCAATATTCACTTAACTATTGACATTCAAGGAGAACCTTCAACGATACATAGGCATGCACTCTAGAGACTAGCTTGATTTATAAATCCCAAACAAAACAGAGGTGCAGAAATGACAAAATAGCTAGTAATGAGTAAACATACTTGGAGCCATAAAAACACTGTTGACTTTTAAAATAATGAAATAAATTTAAAGAATAAATAATGTATTTTAGATATCTGTCCCATTAAAACCATATATAAATATGCAAATATCTACAATATTGTATTTATTTCACTGAATTAATTTATCATAAGTATTTTAATTTGCATGTTGAAAATCTAATTACTTGAAAATATGTATACTATGCTTAACTTTGTGCTATTAGCTATTAATAGAAAGATAGAGGGGAAAAGTCACTTTCCACAACTATGATTAGTGAAACAAAAAAGTAAAAGACAGAAATAGATTTTTCTTGTTTTAAATAGGTTGACTTTAGGGCATATGTAAATTAGAAAAATGGACATACTTTAATAGGAAAGGAATAAAAGGATTAGGAAGTACATAGTGGAAACCTGGTAGAAAATTTGTGGATGCTTTTCCAGTTGTGGAATTAACTTGAGTTGGGAACGTGACATTTACAGCTCCACAGGAAGGTAACACAGTAACTTCATCCCCAAATTTATCTGAACAAACCTCCTACACATTGTGAAATATTTAGAAGCAGGCCTGAGATTCTTAGTGTGATGTTTTTTTGCCTCTCTTTTAACAATCGAAAAGACTGAAGTTTGAGTTTTCTTCCCAGTGTGTGCCCTGCCTAACTATTAAAACTCCTCTTTATTTACTTTGCTTTCACTACTAATATATTGAAATTCCCTTGAATCATTTTCCCAAAAGTTTTCACTTCTAAAAGACCATGTTAACATGAAGAGATCTGTGTTAAACAAAAGGCTAGACAAATCCATTTAATGTCTTTTTTTCTCCACCCTTTCATTTTCAGAAAGCAGTAGCTTTCTGAAACCACTGTGTGTAATTTTCCTCTAAATACAGTGTTACATTTCAAATATCTTTATTTTAAAAGGGTTAAAATTTTTAAATTTGGCTGTATTTGTGATTTTATGAGAACCCCCAGGGTTGCAGGTGCATTAGTGATTCTAATGGGAGAACATTACAATGAACTGACAGGTTTATGTGATTTCGATAAAAGAAACTCTGAATTTATCCTTCCATTTGCTTAAATACTTAAACCTGATGAACACTAGTCCCTGTCGCACATTGGGCATCTAAATAGCTATTACATAAATACTCGTGAGTGACTGATTAATCTTGGCATTCCAATACTTTGTTTTCTAATTTTGGCAGTATGGAAAATGTCAGGTTCCATACCTTCCCCACCCTCAACCAAAAAGGCAACATGTTTCATTCATATTTGAAAAAGCATATTCTAGAAATGTCACAGCAACCTTTAAAGATGACAGTCTCTGCCTAGGAATTCTTGACAGCAACTATGCACAATTATGCCAGCTATATATCGAATTTTTCTTACATCATTTTACCAAAAGTGATAGCTTGAGAAGACGGCATGCAAGTATTGGTTGGAAGGAAGCAAAAAAAAAAAAATGATTCTCTTTAAAATTTTATTTTTAATATAGGAAGATAAAAAGCAGAATTCAACTTTGTTGTTTAAAATAGAAAACTGAACGGCCTCAAGTACTTAAAGGTAAACTTATTTTATAATTTTTCTATTTGAAGTGTCTATATATTTATAATATAGAATATTGAAGTCAGCTTTATATCTCTTCATATTCAATTGGAATGAAAAAATGAAGGCAAACTACAAAGAGTACACTTCAAATAATTTAAAATATAATGTATCACCTCAGTGATAGGATGAATTTCAATAATAGTATCATCAATGTGTGTGCTTTAAAAACTTGCACATAAAAATTTCTGACTCACTTATACTGTAGCTAACTGAGGATATATAGTCATGGTGGTGGTAGTGAGGGTTATGATAACTGGAATCTATTTTCATTCTCTGTTCCACAATTTGTATTGTATTTTGTAAAATGACACAAGCAATTGTTACAAGGATTCATATAGTAAATATTATTGTGCTCACTTTCTAGATGAGAAAAATTTAAGGACTGAAAGGTAAAGAAATTGCTTAGAGTCCAACTCTATTCAATGTAGTGGGAAGCTAACTGGACTTAGTTCTAGGTCTGGAGCTCTTAGATTAACAATTACTACTGGGAAGAATTTTCAAATGTTAACCTTCATCTCTCAAACCATGATACTAATGACAATGAATAGATCATTCTCTGTATTGCTAATTTGAATAATGACTTTTTATTTTAAATTGTAGCAAATTATTCTTGTACATTGTCACTTCCTATAGTAAATTAATGCTATTTGATTTGTAAGAATTTGGGTCATCACAGGCAATTTTTCATCAGAACTAACATTAATAAATATACATTTAAGAAAACATTTAGAATAGTAGGGATGACATTTTCTGGTATATTTTAGCTTTTCTCACATTTGGAATTTTAAGACATCATATTGGACACATTTATACAAAATCTTTGGTAGCTAATGAATTGGAAGTAATTGCATCAACTGGGAAAATATTGTGTATAAAAATGTTTTATTGACAAAGATAAAATGATGCTGCATTCTTGCTAGCCAAACAGTCTAATAGGTGGCGAGTTCTAGCTTCAGTGGTAGACCTTATCTCAAGAAGAAATGGTGAAGTGGGATTTAGGAATATATTCCCTTTTCTCCTCTGGCTTTAAGTTACTCATAGGCAAATGTGCAGATCTTCCCACCCATTTGAAGCCATACAAATAACACCAAAAATACACACAACGAAGCTAAATAACAATGATTTTATTTCATTTATTTTATTTAAGAAATTAACACCAAACTCAATTAAATATGAATATCCCATTGTGCACCTTACACTGTCAATGATTCAAAATAACATTCATGTGTTTGTTGTCATTGGGAGCAAGGAACTAAAGACAGATATAAAGATGAATCCTTTTTTATAACCCCTAATGTATTACTTCGTATGAAAAACAGAAAGAATTTGATGCTTTCAGCAGTTCCATAAAGAAAATATAGAAAACAAGATTGATCACAAGAATGATGAACTAATTTTTAACGTAAACCTTCATATAATAATAAAATAATCAGGCCAATACACTGAATATAATTTTTGGATTATAGAGAGTGGTGAGCAATTCTCTTATTTGTTTTATTTACTTAAGCAGTGTTCTAAGTATTTTAAGATTATATTTTTCTCAATTAGAGATGGATTTCTATCTCTGTGCTGAGTTCTCCTTGCTACCTCTTCCAGAGAGTCTAGGTTAAGGGGTGGTTGGTTGTGTTTTCCATCATGCTGTTACATAACAAATCACCTAAACAGAGCAGAGTCTTTATTATAGGAAGAAATTATTGTTATATGAATATATTTTACATGTATTTGGTATGACACTTGAAAACTGTATGTAGGAATAACATGGTCTTTAATATATATTTCCCAATAATTTCTTGTATATATTTAATATTGTCAAATAAAATAAATCTTCTGAACTTAAGGATTTGAAACTATTCAGATTCCTAGGTGAAATGACACATACACATCAAACATCAATTAATGTTAGTATGCCCTCACACTGTGTTTTCTCAAACACAATTAATTGCACATTTCTTGTCTGCTCTTGAGTTCTCTTTATCACATTAAATTTTTTTATAATGCAGTGACTCCCAATACTAGTTACATCTTGGTTTTGATCTGATCCATTGCCAGGTGAGGTCATTGCTCATAAAGACTTCCAAAACAAAGTCAATATTATTTGAATTTCCACATGACCAAAAATAAGTATGAATTTAGCTTATTCCTCTTGGCCAGTGCCCACCCCCTTCAATCTTTCCTATACTTTAGATACCAGGGTCAGGTATAAAAAACAAAGGACAGTAAGACAATAAGGAAATATTTATTTGGAATTTTTATGATTAAAGAGAAGTAATAAAAGTTTATATAGCTATCCCCCATATCCCTATTGTCATAAAAAAGTAGAGTTGGATTTAAGCATTAGGCCACCATCTGTCTCTACACACTAGGCTTTTAATCCTCTCTTATCTGTGAAAATTAATTCTAAAATTAAATTAATTCTTTAGAGAAGATGATTATTGATGAGAAGACCATGCTGCAATACCAGATTGGAGGATCATGACCAGGAAGAAAAGAGATCGCTGAACATATGAGACTATTTAAAAATGAAATATGCTTGGAGTGGAAATATGACAGGCTCAGTCTCAGCCTTATTCACTACTAGACTTAAAAAAATGAAAAAAAAATGAAGCAAGAAATAGATATCGATGCGATGATGGTTTCCAAGGCTTCAAGAGGACCAATCATTGAAAGAGTAAACTTGAGAGGACAGAGGAGTCATTCAAATGGGAATTGCATAAGCAGCATACTTTATTATTGCTATTTAGGGATATACTTTATATATATTTAATTAATACATAGGTTTGATTTCTTCTTAATTATCACTGTCAATAGTTTGGTTGGGGGAAGTATGGTTGCTTCTAGGCTTTAAAACTTATATTTCATACAAGGAAACATTTGTTTTCAAGAAATTTATATGCATATGGGAAATACAATAGTTTTCTGAAGGTATATTGACTGAACACTTTAACTTCCTGGACTTGGGATTTTATGGAAGGATCACACTGAGGCAGGCTGATACTTTAAGATATTTTGTCCTGTTAGCTTGCTGAATTTGAGAAAATCAAATTAAAGAAAGAATATAAAGGCATCCATACTTTTTTTCAACAAATGTCTGGTTTAGAGAAAATATATAAAGGTATTTAAAATTAGATACATATATAGATATTACCATATCCACAATAATTAAATTTTGTCTCATCATTATGGTTTTTATACTAATTGTAAATTTGCTTCCTATTCTGATGTATAGTTTTTTGTTAAACATCCTGTGCCTCACATATTTTAACATAAATTTGTATAGGATAGCAACATGGAAATTGTTAATATTGAATTTTTATTTGAAAATTGTATGAATAACATATTGGAAAATTGTGGAGTATTTGATCTTGAATTACTGAATGTTATAATGAATATGTCAGAAAACATTTATATCCTTACTTATTTTTAATGTACAGAATTAGTGTGATACAGAATTAAATAGTGTTATGTTAGTAATAGCTGGTCTGAATTGATGAGATACCTGTTCTCATGATAATGCCTTGTGGCCAATGTTTGAAATTTCTTTTTAATTTATTAATTTTTTTTCATTTTACAAATCAACCATAATTTCCCCTCCCTCCTTCCTGCCATTCCCTCCCCTGTCTCCTTCTACCACACTCCCTCAATCAACCTCAGACAGGGTAAGGCCTCCCATGAGTAGTAAACAAAGCTTGATATATCAAGTTGAGGAACGATCAAGCTCCTCCCCACTACATCAAGTTTGAGCAAGGCATTCCCACAGGAAGTGGGTTCCAAAAAAGCCAGCTCATGTGCTAGGGACAGATCCCAGTCCCACTGCCAGGGGCTCCACAAACAGACCAAGATACACAACTATTACCCACATACAGAGGGCATAGGTCAGTCTCATGCATGCCCTAGATATTGGTCTAGAGACCATGAGCTCCCATGAGCTTGGGTCAGCTGTCTTACTGGTTTTCCCTGTCATGATCTTGACTCCCCTTGCTTGTGTAATCCCTTCTCACTATCCTAGACTGGATTCCCCAAGCTCAGCATAGGGCTTGTCTATATATCTCTGTTATCAGTTTACTGGATGAAGAAGGATTTATGATAACAGTTAGGGGAGTCACCAATCTGATTACAGGAGAAATCCAGTTCAGGCATCCTCTCCATTAGGAGTCTTAGCTGGGGTCATCCTTGTAGATTCCTAGGAGTTTCTGAAGCACCAGATTTCTCCCTACCCCATAGTGCCCCCTCCCCCGCCTCCATTAAGATATCTTTTTCATTACTCTCCCTCTCCATCTCCCACAACTCAACCATCCAGATCCCTCATGTATCTCCCACCCCAAGTATACCCAGGAGATCTCATCTATTTCCCTTCCAAGGGCAATCCATATGTCCCTCTGAGATTCCTCTTTGTTACCTAGCTTTTCTGGGGCTGTGGATTTTATATTCTTGACACCCTTGTTGTTAAGCTTGGCCTTCTTGTAGGGCTCCTAACCGTGGGAGCAGGAACTATCTCTGAGTGTTACCTGCTTTTGGGACCCTTTCCTTCTACTGAGTTGTTTTGTCCAACCTTAACAGAAGAGGTGCCTAGTCTTGCTGAGGCTTGATATGCCTTGACTTGCTGATATATATGGGTGGCCTGCCCTTTTCTGAAGAGAAAAGAGAAGTGAATTGTTGATGGAGGAAAGTGGCAGGAAAGGGAAAGTTGGAGGAAGAGACAGGAAGGAGAGGAGAGAGGGAGTGGAAACTGATCAGGATGGTGAAAATAATTAATTAAAATATTTCAAAACTCTACAACTTTACAATAAAATAATAAAGGGAAACTGTAAAGCTGTCCTCTAACTTTCTTATTGGCATAGACTCTACTTTCTGACAATTTCATTAAATGTATTATAAGAAAAACAATGCTTAAAATCGTATTGATGATTTGTCAGGCAGTATTTTTAAAGTTGTTCATATTTTCTACTGTGCAAAGCCAGAAAAATTAAGCCTAGCATTCTCTTAACTTTTATTGAATTCTTTCTTTTCCTTAGGTGAGATGGCAACCAAAACCTATGAACACAGATTTTCTTATAGAAACAATGTCACAGAAACAGAATATTACAGAATTAAAATTGTACTCAGTAATCACTTATGAACTTGCCTACTAAATAAAATTATCAGTGAGACTTTTTCCTGTATCATTACTTAGCCCTTTAAAGGAACTGAATTAAAATATAGTAACATTGATTTTTAAAATATATTTAGAAGATAAATATTTCAATGATACTTATTTTTAAATATCACTATTTTAAAATTTAATAATATATTTGATTAATGAATTCAAGATGAATACTGTATTTAATCTGAATTTAAATCTGTATTTAAATCTGTATTTAATCAGTAGTATTGTCCTAGCATATACAAGACCATATTCAAACCAACAGAAAAGCATATAAATGAATTAAGGAAGACAAATCTTTATTACTGAAAAATTCTGTTACAGACTTTACTGCTTCTTTTCAATGGCTCACACATTCTGGTCTCTGGAATGTTTTGTCTTCTCCTGATTCCCAGGCTTGGAAATTTGTGACAAACCTTGACCATTACAGATTCTACATAAGTGAATTGATTTCTAACAACTCTTAGTGCCTGTAGGGCCTTTTATCCAGAGGTCCTGGCTCTTAAAGATAAGATCAAACTAAGAGTATGTGTCCATTTCCTTTGCCTTAGACAGAAGCTACTACAGAAACTGTTGGGGGAAACTGGATGGCATTCCCCTACATATGAAATTGGGGTGGGGGGATGGGAGGGGAGGATTGTTAGGGTGCATGTGAGAGGGCAAAGAGGGTAAAAGGGAGGGAGGAAGGGAGGGAGGGAAGAAAGGAGGGAGGGATGGAGGGAGAGGGAACTGGTATCGACATGTAAAATAATAAATTAAATAAAAAAAATGCTTTGACTCCAAAATTTAAGTTCAAGGACAAGTTACTGGGGAAAAGAATTTCTATTTTTGTTTCCACAGAAAATGAAAAGCTGTGGATTCCTTCCAGACTAATGTGGTTTGATCAAGCCAGACCGCCTGAAACAGAGTACCACGTGACCCTACATTCAAAACAGCTGGACAAAGCAGCCTTACAGACTACAGCCAAGATTTCTGCATCTTCTTAGAATCCCCCATGACAGCACCCCTTACCAGCAGGAAGTAGTTTTGAAAGAACGACGCCCAAATTCCCAAATATTGTCTGTAAATGTTTGTTTTCATTTAAATGGACTTGGTTATATAAAATTAAAAAAAAAGAAAGAAAAAAGAAAGAAAAAAGAAAAAGAAACTAGTACCTGGCCAACAGATTATATCAAAAAAAAAAAAAAAAAAAAAAAAAAAAAAAAGAAAGAAAGAAAGAAAGTTGGGGGTACCAGGGTATACAGGGTACACACACACACACACACACACACACACACACACACACACACACACACAGTTCCTACCTCATTACTCAGAAGAAATAAGGGCTAGGTGCTCATGTTTGAGAACAGTAAGCACAAAAATATTTTCATACCATCATTAACTAAAAAGTAAGATTTTGTTTGACCAATAATCTTGACCTGCTATTGTATTTATTTATTTACAGTTTTGGAACAATATATCTGCCTAGCCCATGCTGATCTGGACCTTTTAATCCCCCTGACTCAGCTTCACCATGTGTGCAGATTATAAATACAATCCTCATCCCTCTACACTTTGATAATTTCTAAATAATTTTCACATCCACAATAAGAAGCAACCTTTCTTAAATGAGGTCTAATAGTCTTAATCACTTTTCATAGGCTCCTTTACCAGCCTGTCCTGAGTTAGGGAGATTTTGTTGCCAGTGTAAAGTGGGCACATAGGTGAGATCAGGTGAAGGCACTTGTCTAGTCATGAGGTGATTCTGACAGATGCTCCGCTCGCAGAACTAGATTCCACTGGAGTTTATAAATGGTGTCTGGCATCGCTATTTATAAGGCTGTGTCTCCAAAAGTCCCAATTGTTTCTACATTGTGGCCAAAGGCTATGGCTTAAGTGAAAGTGTGATGGTTTCCACAACTGAAATAGATCTGAAGTGTGAGGAATTAAAGGAACTTTGGCTGTCATTATGAACATGGAGAAAGTGGTAGTTTGATTGGCAATCTCCCTATTTTCCACAAATGTAGCAAGACTAAACCTGCAATTGCAGAAGTGCTTCAAGATAAAATTAAATAAAAAAAACCCAAAAAAAAAAAAAAAAAAAAAAAAAAAAAAAAAAAAAAAAAAAAAAAAAAAAAAAAAAGACCAAGGCCAAGGGAAAAAAAAAAAAAAAGGAAACACAAAAAAAAAAAAAAAAAAAAAAAAAAAAAAATCTTGGCAAAGTGGTAGAATGATGGTCCCAAATCAGTCCTGGTTCCAGAGTTTTTTAAAAAAAAAAACTCGAGAGAATATACACGTAATTATGTCCTCAGCTCCAAGTTCAACCTTCAATATATTTATAAGACCGGAGACTCTCTGTGACCTGGGGCAGTTGCTCTTGTGTCTAATACAGGGTTGGCTAAAAACAAGTAGATTGGTGAGTCCTGGAAGCTCAGCGGCTTGTTGTCAGTATACTTTGACAACTGTACAGCCTTTATCAAGACCCCCCAGAACAAACAGACCCCACGAAGAAAAACAGAAAACGAAAACCAAAAAAAAAAAAGAAACAAGTGGAGAATGGCCGCGGCCAGGCCGAGAAACAGAAGCCCAACCGACGGAGACCCGGACCTGGGGAGCAAACAGGGTTAACAAGTATAGTGGAGCTAGCTGCTTGTTGTCATTTAAAAGAGCCTTTATCAAGAAAAGCTTGTCAAAATCCATTGTAACACTAATATATGACTATGGTAAATTCTGAACAGTTCTTAATACATTGCTACACAGGACAAAATATACTGCATTTGTCACAGGACAAAAATATACTGCAAGGAAAAGCTAAAGTCTACTGTCATAGGTGTTATGGAAATAAAAAATATTCTAAACACTTTGGAAGGTAATCTGGCAATTTCTTACACAATTAAAGCATCTCCCATATGAACCATATGTAGTAGTAGTAACCAAATTGATTGAAAGCACACCACGCAAAGCCTGCACAATGATATTTGGCGCAATTTGGTCTATAGTAGCTGAATAGATGCAAACAGGCAATGGAGTGAGGGAGTGAGGGATAATTCAACTTAAATAAACCACCAACTTATGAAAACACACAATCCTATAATGTATGTTATTAAGTGAAAGGTGCCAACCTGAACATTCTATGCGTTGTGTGGTTTTAACTGTGAAATTGTAGAAAGAAAATCATAGATTGTATAGGTGGGACAAAGGAATGGAGGGGTAGATCATATAATGTGTTTAAAAGTAGTGAAACTGACTTTTCACAATTACAGCTTTGTTAAAACCCTTGATAACCTTGCCAACAATTGCATATCATTATTATATCCCTAATGAGGATTTTAGGAAATAGAGAAAATAATTTTGCCAGCTATTTTATGACTAGAACACTACACCCATGTATTAAGTTAAGATGAATACAATTACCAAAACACAATATTTTAACAAAGAAGATACTGTAAAATTTATATAGCTCAACTTGATTTTTACATTCAGAGTTTCATCTACCTGAGGGAAGAATAAATGTACTTTCTTTTGAGTGATTATTAATAAAATAATTCTAATTAAGATGCTAAAACAAGTGGGCTGCTTATTTATTCTGATGAATAATAACCAATACCCAGAAGTAACACTTCAAAAAAAAGGAGAGAGAGAGAAAGAAAAAAAGGACAACTTAAATTACGTCATTGGAAGTTCCCATTCTTGGCATTAATTCTATCTTCATGTATGCATTCAAGAAGTTTGGAAAACAGCTGTTTGAGGGTGATATTTATTCATACCTACAGGGGACTGGATGCATCAATCAAGACTTGTGCCCACATAGTCAGGAATACTAAAAATAATATGGGGAGCAAAATATAAGAACTGTAAATTTGGTGAATCCAAAGAATCAAAAACAGATATCCTGAAAAGATAAAGAATCTTGTTCATCATCTAGAGAAATGCTATTCTCAAGAATCATTAAATGCTCACAGAAAATGAATCCTAGTTTATACTTTACAAATAACTTTATCTCCTGTATAATATTGTTATTAGGTGGACATTTTGAAAAAGGAAGTGGTCACTGGAGTGAATTTCAAAGAAAAGTCACAATGTGATAGATTTAAAAATTGATGTGTATAGAATCCTTAATGTAGAGATTTTAGTAAAATTCATAGGCAAAATGCCCCAAATTGTTAAACAGGATTTTTAAAAATAACAGTTAAAATGTGAGATGGAGGGAAAGTTGAAAAAGAATATTATGGTTTTACATAGGCACAGTGAGGAAATTTTAATGCTACTATTTGAGGAATGGAATGGGTTCAAGACAATAAACAAACATGTAAATTAGAAGCTATCATTACTAAGCTATGCTGAATAAAATAAAAAAGCAATATTTGGAATATTCAGATTAATGTATATATATATATGTATTATATATATTAACATATAATGAGTATATATTAAGCATTTGGATGGTAATATAATGAAACTGTTAGAATAATATCATAAATAGAGGAGAACATACAATCTACTTCTCACAGAAATCTGTGACAGCAGCAAGCCTATTGGAGAGATGAGAATAAATGCATAGATACCCTGAGAAATGAATAAAAAACTGATCCCTGGACAGACATATTCAGAATTACTAAGGGCAGCCCTGGAGTTCAAAAAGAGATGTGCTCAAAAAAAAAAAAAAATAGGCAAGAAAACTTAAAAAATTATCTTTATTACAAAACACAAAGATCACCATGCATGCCACGCAGAGAGAATCAAGGGTTGCAAGACATAGCAATAAGCTTGGAAATATTTGTTGTCAAGGTGACTAATGGGGGAAATAAATTGGAACAGCAAGGCCATTAGCGCTTCCCTCTTTCTTCTCAGGAGCGCAAATAGTGGCACTTGATCTTAGCTGAAGAAGTGAGTGTCAAAGCTGGGAACAAAGACACAGAGGTTGTTCTTGGGAAGTGATTAGTATCATAAGGAGGGACATCTCACACACAGGCAAAAGGCCCTTGTACATAAATCCCAGCAACACAGATTATCTCTTTCATATATAATCAAAAAATGGTCTCAGCAAAGTGGACTATGACTAGAATATGACCGGTGAATAATAAATAAAATAAAACATTCTAAATAGAATCAATGCCAGCAAACACAAAATTATACAGAACGTAGACAGTATAGATAGAAATTTCGAATAAATGTAATAAAATTTTCTAAAATTATGTTTTGGTATTGAAAATAAAATATTCAACAATGAACTTAGAAACCAAAGTCATATTTTAGAAATTAATTCATTTGAAACATTGTATACTTATTATTTATATTTTCCATAGCTTTGAAACACTTGTTCTTCCTTCTTCTGCTTCTTTCCCTCCTCTTCGTCATCTTTTTCTCATTATCTTTTCTTTCTTTAATGTCTAAGAACCCCACCTAAGAATTTGTGCACCCTTCACTCTTCCACTGAACACATCCTTTGGATCCCATTTATGGATCCTCTGAGGCTGGGTTTACAGAACTGTGAGCCACATGATGTAGGTTCTAGGATCTCGACTTGTGTCTTCGGGAACAGCAGTGAGTGTTATAGATCACTCAGAAAATGTTCCAGCCCCCCATATCTCCTACTGAATTAGTATTATTTCAGTTAAAAATTGCACCCACCGATTTCAAAGCAGTGTTAATCACGTAAGAAATGAGTTAAAATATTACATCAGGATACCCTGCAAAATTCCTTGAACTTACAATTTTTTTGTTAGCATGCAGCTTTGATGAAAGAAGCAAAATCTTAGAGGCCATTTTTATATGAAACTATTGAAATACCCAAGAATGTATCTTTAACTTTTATATTGAAGCTTATGTTTTCCCTGTTCTGATGGTATCTATAGCCCTTACATTTCAGTACTCATTTTTCATACTAAATTCTCTATTGCCAAGCTTGCCAAGTGTAACATTCTTGGAATGGGAACCATTTTAGCCACAAAATAGCAGACAGGACTTGTAATATGACAGACATTCAATGTTTAAGAATGAGTGAAAGGATGATGGTTGACAGATTTGGTTAAAATGTCCTTTCATTTTAATAACGTGGTATTTTGTAGAAATGGTCCTTTTAAACAACAATGACCTGAGACTGAGCCTGGCAGATAACTCATTGGAAGAGTAATTGTCTAGCCATCAGGAGGCTATGGAATCAGCAATGCATAATGAAATGAAAAGTACCACTGAACTAATCTATTATGTAGAAACATTAAGGAGACTGAGCACCTACAGTCAAAACAATCATAAACTAGCTTCAACTAGGGATCATATAGAAGATGGCTACTTCCATGTTTTTAAAGTGCAGGATAGAAAATTAGCTCCTTCACAGACTGTAGTCTTCCTTGGCAGTTTCCTTTCAGTATATGTGGGGATTTCAGGAGATTGAAATTAAGAGATTGCCTGACATCTAGTGGGCACTCACTAAATGCAAGCTAAGTTATATTGTTAGATCTAGATACTGGTGGTGGCAGAGCTTTATTCAGTCTACTGATTCAAATGAAATGCCAATCTCTCCTAGAAATCCTGTGAAAGATGCACCCACTGCTTTCATGACCATTCTGAGTAGTTCTTAATTTATCCAATTTAACACATAAAACTCACCATCGCACAATGCAATTCCATCTGCCCTCCTGGCTCACTTTTTCAATGCGATATGGTGGAAGTGCTTGCTTTTAGCGCTTTCCTTTAGAAAATGGTGGATGCAATTGTTTATATTGCCAGGAATGGTGAGGTTGTAAACTGCCTGGAATGAAACAGTGGGCACAGATGCACTACCTAGAGAGATGAAGAAAGAAGAAAAGTGGTCAGCAGATCACCCAAATCACAGATCTCACAAAATAAGAGAGAAAAACAGGCACTCCAATACTTTGGTTGTGTTTATGATCCTTTGCCTATTCAAGCTCCCAAAGGATGGGACCCCATAAACAGCCAGAAGAATGAACAGGAGTGGTCCCAGCTCTGTGATGTATGAGCTGCTTTAAAACAGGAAGGAAATCTCTAAGAATTTACGGGCCTTTAGGTTTCATTGTAGAAAGATATTATGATTTGACAGAAAGAGTGAAACCAAGGCAGACATTTGACCCTGGCATCATCTTAATACTTGTAATATTTCCTCGAACTACATGTGCCACACCCTTGTTGCCCTTGGTATTAATTTACTGGAGCAATGTGGACATCACTTATTGAATACCTTATTTCTTGAGATGCTGATCTGAGATAACACATTTCACTTTTATTTAAATCTTATATAGAGAAGAAAACTTTTTTAGCCTTTTTTATTATTTTCATTTAAATTAGAAACAATATTACTTTATATATAAATCCCAGTTCCCTCTCCCTCCCATTCTTCCATGTCTTCCACTAACCCCCATCCCATCTCTCTTCTGCTCCATAGAAAGGGTGAGGCTTTCTTTGGGGGATCATCAAAATCTGTGACATCAAGAGCAAAGGGAAGAAGACCATGCTGGGGAAACCTACATAAACAGCTGACCTTAACAAGGAGGGGCTTATGGACCCCAGACTGACAGCTTGGAAACCACCATAGGATGGAACCAGGTCCCCAGCATGTGGTTGAGAATTGGAAGCCTGGTCAGTCTATGAGACCCCTGGTAATGGGGAAAAACACAGCCAAGCTATGAGTTTAGTAACGTAAGTTGTCCTTCATTTTGAGTTTTCACCAAAATTTATCCTTCTTCTCTTTGCTGTGAGGTATCATCAAAGTCAAATGATGATTTGACTGAAAGACCACTGGTACTAGCTAAGTTCAGAAAATGTCATTAACAAGATGAAAGAAATGTCTCTGCTCTATAAAGAAAGCTTAGTGTATTGTAGTGTATACATTTTATGTTTGTTTTGTTATATGATCCTGTCAAATAGTTTAGGGTTTGTTTCCAAATGCCTTTTCTTGATGGTTTTAGTGGCTTCTCCATCACTAGCAAAGAATGTGATTAAAAACAAGGGGAAGGGAAAAACAGGAACCTGGGAATAGCTGTTGAAACCAAATCATTGTCCTCTTAAAACAACAATAAAGAAGTATGTTTCCAGGAAAAAAAGAAAAAGGAAAATGGAAAAAGAGAACAGCCCCTAAAATGTTTAAAGCATCTTAAACTGTAGCTCAGGTAGAAGGAAGAAGCTGACATTAGTACTACCCAGGGGAAACAAAAATGTGTCAGTAGATGTTAATATAAATGATGGATCAGGCAAAAACATTTTATTACAAACATGCACAGATATTTTAAGAATAATATTGTGAGAATTTTCTAAAAAAAATGTATGATTCACCTGGAACAGCTTAGAGTACATATTACAAGAGCAATGCATGTTTTGAGGTTAGAATATGCTGCATGTTATTTTAAATGAAAATAATTTTTACAATTATAATTGAATTGCATTTCCCTCTAACCTGTCAAAATGTTATCCTTGTAAATGTAATTAACTACTTTTGTTTTTAGAGTACATACCATTTGTTTGTTTGCTTTTTAGAACTATCTCTACTCTCTAACTGGAGGAAACTAGGAAGTAATACTCTCACAAGAATTGGTTTTTAGTTATGTAATTTCACATTAAGTCCAAGAATAGCATTGGGCAAGTCCTGCTTCTGAGGGTTTTCTAGATTTTCTTGCTTTTAACACAAAACTGTTTATTTAATTTTTGAAATTTGCATGCATATTTTTATGTATTATGAATGTATCTACCTACATACCTCCAATTGTCTCTGAACTCGCCATCCATGTCTTCCCTCCTAGCTATGCATTCTCTCTCTCTCCTCTCTCTCTCTCTGTGTGTGTGTGCGTGTCTTTCTATTTCTTTAATTACCCACTGAGTCAAGTTAAGTGATGCCTGAATATGTATGAGTACAAAGGCTTTTACTGGAGCATGGGAGGATCAGGAGAAATTACTGAAGAAAACTGAAACTTTCCCCCAGGATCCACCAACTGCCAGAAACTCATCAGCTAAAGACTGGGGCTCCTGAACCCCTCCCACTCACCCTCTCATCCTGTACATGTGGCATGTTCTTAAGAATGTCTTGTGCAGGGAGGCAAATAACATTCTTAAAGTAGTTTTTCAGAACTCTACCTGAATCTCTGACTCTTCATCTTTTTACTTTATCAATGTTCACCTAACTTTTGTGGTCCATGTTTGTGATATCCCATTGGGGACAAGCACAGACTACTTTTTAAAAGAAACTTACTGAGCATTCAATTTCTTTTTTGAAATTTTCCATGTCAACCCTATTCAAACAATAGTATTCAACAGAATATTCAATAAATATAGCTAGGTGCATCTTTATTGTTCAGATGTATTATTTTTCTAATCTTTGGACATCCATTATTTGCCCTGGAAACCTACACGGAAGCAAACAGAGGTAATAAGAGCACTCTAATGAGTGTAGTGTATGCTGGATACTTGTGTTCTTCTGAAAAATGATGAACTTCCTGAGATGGGATTCCATGTCATACAGGCACAGAAAACTCTAGGGTATTAGCTAAATCAGATTTCATGGGGAATTGACTTCCCTTCACACTAAAACACAAATTCTTGTTCTTTATAGTTTGAGGAAAGAATAAGCTTCCAAATTTGCCATCATTACATTTTAATGATTAGAATTTATATCAACTTGACAGTTATACTGTTTAAATTTTAAATTCTCAAAATATGTCACCATATCAAAATAAAATTAGATAGCCACTTAGTTTTCTTGCATAAAAGAAACAGATGGAAGTGACACATGGATGAGATGCTAAGAAAAAAATTAAAATTATAATATTTATCTTTTGTAAAATGAGCAAATAATATTTAATAAAAAGATTTTTATTACTTTAACAAATAAGTTATATTCTTCTTTCAGCCATTTATTTATTGTAATGTTTTCAATTACTCCATAATCAATATTTATGCATATTGATGTCTCTCAAAATACCTGTCTAATCACAAAATGACATAAGAAACTTATACATGTTAAAGTTGATACTGAGATACATCAAACAGAAAGCAGTATGACTGAGTCTAAAGACAATATTAAATAGGACAATTCCTGAAAAAAAATCAATAGTTTTGTTTCATCATCAATCTGATATTTAAAGACATCAATATATCTGTCACAAAATTTTATGGCCCTGACCAACTATATGCATAGTATGTACATTAATAAAATGAGATAACTTCACGTGCTGTTAAGTAAACAAACCTGAGTCAGGTGGGGCTCAATGTCAAGTGTGACAACATTAATACAGTTCATACCATACAATCATAGTTGTATTCTGTGGAAACCACAAAATCTGGCTTCACAAAGAGTATATATAGTCTATCTAAACTTGAAAGAGAAGTTGGGTGTTATGAATAGATAAATGTGGAAAGATATTTTAAGCAACAGAGATGACACTTGAAAAGGAAGGAAGCTAGAAATCGATTTTTCTTTTCATCAAAGAGTTTTACTTAAAGAATGAGCATGTTGATCTTTGCCTAAAGTCCTGTAGGATTAAAGCTAAATCGATTCAATATATACTTTATTCTCCATCACCACTCTTCTTCAGAATCCTTCCATCAGAAACTTTGTTTTAAAGTTAACTGTAGCACGAAAAATATATCCCCTCTGTTTTCAGATGCATGCCTTTCAGGAGGTCTGTGTTTGCCTTATCCTCTAGAAGGTGATGTAACATGTGTGTTACCCAACCCTTATTATGTAGTTACATGTTTGAATAGCCACTTAGGTAAGTCTTCTGAGTCAGAATCACTGCACATGTTATGATATAATCATGAAATATCTTGCTACCAATAGCCCTGCTGTGACAGTAAATTTTATGGGTCAACCTGAACGCCTTACCATGCTTAATTGTTTGGTTCAACCTCAGAAGCCTAGGAGATTCTGTCTGTATGCCTTTCATTGAAGGGAAGAATAAAGGTGAGCAGGAAGGGCAGAACTGTCATACAACACTGTTGAGTTATACAAAAGAAAAAAGTAAACACTACTTATAGCTCTTACCATGGTGCAAGGTACTAAATATGTTGAGTGAACTAAATTTTCTGTTCTTACTAAGATTATTCTACTTGTTATGTGTGTGTGTGTGTGTGTGTGTGTGTGTGTGTGTGTGTGTGTGTATTGTCCCATTAGTAGGTCCTCCAGAATACAGTGCATTCTTTCTAAATTGATTCTCTACACAGCTGCTGCATGAATGATCATTGTAGAAGCTAAGGATAATGGCAAAAAGGTGATAAAATGTAAATTTGAGCAGCCCTTCACACATAATTAAAAATAAATAAATGCATAATAATCCTATAAATTAAAGGTGCACATCTGGACTTTTTAAATTCTATGTATCTGAATATATGAAGCAATAAACAAAGCCAGTAGCTTTCAAATAATTATTCCATATTATAGTTATTACAGTAGAAAAATGAGATTTAAGCAAAATATACCTCCTTTCCTTAAAGTTTTGCATTTAGCATTAACAGTCAATTGATAGCTATGTTGTGTTCTTTCTTGGAACATTTTTTTCTGTCATCACTATTCGAGTAATAGTAGCTCAGTATTTATTTGAATAACCCACACCAATTTGTGCCTTTGGGTTTTCACATTTGCATACACATTTCTGTCTGAATCATATGTGAAATATCTGAAACATTGTAACCTTCTGCCAAAAGCTAGGTTTGTATGTCAAGGTTCTTCTCTGCTCTACTGACACTCCATAGCCCATATCAATGACAGTGAGAAGAATCATGTTCTGTGCAGGCCACTTGGTGTCATTTACTCAAGAATCAGGATGAAAAAAGAGAAAACAAAGATACATCCTATTGCCTTTTATTCAAGTACATAGCTGGATTATGACATATAAAGTGAGTATTTAATGGATAAATACATGTACTAAATAATAGGCAGGAAATAATAAAAAATGCTGATTTTTTAATTATTGGCAAAACTGTAATTAAATATAATTTTTATTATCTTTTGTGGTGTAAGATAAGAATATATATATATATATACACATATATATATACATATATATATATAATAAGAACTAGGTTAAGAAAAATTACATTTAATGTAATACCTGTATTGTATTAATTATAGCCCCAAAGGGCTTTATATTTCCTAAAAATAAGAATAAAAGCCTGTTTCATATAGTAAATTCAATGAATAACTTGGAACCTTTGAAATTCAATACATAATCATATAAACTTCTACTTTGCTTTATATTTTGACCTGAGAGTCGTGAAAAGAAAAATAAAAATGTCTAACTCCAGGCAAAAATAAGTATCTTACTAATTACCATGACTCAAATATATTCTATGAGTATGAAATTCTGATAGTAATGAAGAATATTGCATAGCCCTAATTATTCAAATATATAGGAAATATTTTGTTCAAAATAATGACTATATAGTAGTCATAAAATAAGGCGTAAATTACAGGTTGTTGACAATGAGAATACCAACATGTAAAATTTCACAGATTCCAAACTGTGACTTAGTTTTATATTTAATTATGGGTAAATATGTGTGTGGGTATGTGGGACAATCATACTTTACTTTTAAATGTAGCTTCATGCAGTCAGGAAATATGTAAAAAATCTGTATGTCATTCTCATGATTTAAAAAAATGCAAGATTACACATTTAATTTAGTTGTACTTCTTTTTTAAGCCAATTGAATTTATTTTGCTGAGAGTTTCAGGACTGCATTATTCAGGTTGAATATATATTCATAAATGTTCAGATAAAACATGGGGGAGAGTCTAGGCCCTGCTCCAAATGATGCCACAGACTTTGAAGACTCCCCATGGAAGGCCTCCTTCTTCCTGAGGAGCAGAAAGAAGATGGGATGGTGGTTAGTGGGAGGGACAAGAGAGGAATGGAGGGCAGGAACTGGGATTGACATGTAAAACAAGCTTGTTTCAAATTTAAATTAAAAAATTATAAAAAAATCAAATAGCTTGCTATTTTTTTTATTAAAACACAACCATTCACTTGCACAAATTTTGTTGACTGTAAGACTTCATTAAAGTAAAAAGTGGGATAATCAGTGACATAAGAGAATTGCATGATAATTAAGGAGAAAAACATGGTGAGACTAACCCTAACCCTTCTGAATGCAGCATGGGCTCCCCCCACCCCCGACCTTTCAATCTACATACTATAGAATGTTAACGAAGTTTTCAAAGTACTGTATGGAACAACTTTAAGTTATACTTTGTTTGAACTGAAAAAGCAACAATCTTCTCACTGAAGAAGAATACATACTCATTATGTTATGCAAAGTCTGAAATTTTGAAGTAATCAAGGGATATTTTTAATTAATTTTTGAGGAAGAAATAAACACTGAAGTAAAATATGTCAGTGGGGAAAGAGAAAGAACAGAACTCAGTCTTTGTGGTATTATTTGTAAACATTGTTTCTAAGTTAATGAGAGGGCTATTCCTTTTTCTGTTTTGCCTTTGCTTTGTTGAAGTATGGTTATGTCTCTATCAGTCTATTTAGCAGTCATGCAAATTGTCTCAAGCATTTTTAATAAACAGACTTAAAATCAACTTGATACATCATATCTTTGAACAATTAATATCACACAAACTCATACCATGTAGATGCTACAATTAGTTATCTCACTAATAAATAAGTTAAGCAGCCTAAAACTAATTGTGTCATTATTTATTTTGAGAAACTAGGAAACAAAATATCTGTCTTCAACCCTCCTGAAGACTCAACAGAGCAGAATAATAAGGCAAAGTAAGTATCAATTTAGTAGTCACAGAGACAAATAAACAAGCATAAATAGCCAGTAGAATTTATTAACATGCAGGATGTTTATTAAAGGTCAAAAATATTTGGGCTAAAGGTTAAAATAAATGAAATGCCACTACTGTTCCATTAGAATCAAATCACTTATACAAGGAAATACTTTTTTTCCTTATTTTAACATCAATTTTAAAAATAAAGCCAGCAAATTTAATAAAATATTAGCAATGGATGGTAGAAGTTAAACAAGAGGAACATTCAATGGATGGTAGAAGTTAAACAAGAGGAACATTCAATTGTTCATGAGCTGCCTGAGACCTCTTGTCTGATTAGGACAATGGATTTTCTTTGCTTTATCTGTACTGTTAGGCGATAGGAATTACTGCTTGAGATATTGTACACTGTGAGACTTCTAATACACCAGGAGCAGAGTAGCTGTAAATTGCAGGAAATCTATTTTGAGACACCATGGGGGAAAGTTACAATAAGACTGATGAAGGTTAAATAACACATATATTTTGGGCAAAGCTACAAATCTATAGTAGCTGAAACCAGTAAAAGTAGGTAATGTCTGCTATTGTAAAACAAACAGAAGCTTGTTTGGTGTTGGTAAGGATAGAGTGGTTTTGCACAGTGATGAAACCTGGGAGGAATAGGAACTTCCTTTCTGTAGCATTTATTATATCTGTCACCTATCTTATTCTGTACATATTTTTCAATGTTTGTGTTTATCTACTCATTAATTCCATTCTGCTTATTAAAAAAGTAAAAAATGAAACCACTTTGGGGAGCAAATGATATAATTTTTACATACCATTGTAATACTAATCTTCATATAGTAGCAACAAAATATTTCAATGATAATGCAGTTGTTTGTGGAAACCATGATTAATAATTAATAATTAATAAAAGTCCACAGTGCAAGTAAATCTCCTATGATGCCCCACCAAAGAAGAGGGCAAGACCACATTTAAGGAGATCTGTGCTATACAGAAAGTGTTAATACCTACAATGTTCGCTGAGTCATCTTTGGAAACTGGGATTCCTTTCTTACTATACTTGATGTCACTCATGCATTCAGAATATGTCTTTAACTTCTGTATCCTTTATGCTGATTTTTAAAAATATTCTGTAATGTTTGCCATCTTAAGATACTTCTCCATAATTCTATCTCATTGCCCTTTATAATTGTGTATTATACAAATCCTAAATAAATCTTTTTGCTTTCTCCTCTCTCTCTCTCTCTCTCTCTCTCTCTCTCTCTCTCTCTCACACACACACACACACACACACATGCACATACTCATGCATGCACACACACTGTATATTGTACAAGTGGCAGATGTAACATTTTTTCTCTCTGAGTTTGACTTGAAAAAAAAGCAATGTATTACTCCAAGATATTTTGTTTTATTGTGATATTTTTGTAAAGCAAAGAACTTTGACTGATAGTAGTGTCTTGTGTATTGGGGAGCTAAAGTTAATGTCTAAGTCTGGGCCAAAATATGGACAAGTTCCATATAGATCTCCTAGCAGTGTCTCTACTGGACTGGGAGCTCCTCAGATGTGTAGATGCCGATTATGTATAAGTTCAATGATGATTTCCCATTGCACTCAAGAACAAAAACATTTAGGTGGAACCCAGAATAAAACAGAAAGTGGACTACCTATTATTCTGTGAGTAACAAAGTCTTTTATCTTAGCTCATAATCTCTGATATATTCCAAACTCCATAAATCAGTGGAAGCCTAGCTTTACAGGTTTCCTGGTTTGTAATGGTAACCCTTTCTGATTATTCATCCCAAGGGGAAAAAACAGAGATTATTTATAACATTCAAATTCACTAATAGCAGAAGTAATTGCCTTTGGAAGAATAAACTGTGTTTCAAAAATTTCCCTTTAAACTAAGAAATTTCATCATCTTAATAAGTAGTTACTTTTTATATATTTCAGCAAAAGTAAGCCCCTGCTAGCTTATATGCAAACTATGAAGCACAGTTCAGAATTATTTTGAACTCATAATCTTGCATCAAGAACCTGAGTGCTGTGATTCCATTTTTCTGTCACCACATAGAAGTCAGCATTTTCTAAAGGCTCAAACTGTCTTTGATGAGATGATGAATGTCAAACACTAAAATACAAGCCTTAAGATTTAACTGTGGTCAAATTTAACAGGATGGCATGAAGCATTTTTACTTTCGAAGTACTACTTCCAATTATATTCCAGGCTTAATTTGAATCAAACAACACTGAAAATGGCATTGTAATTATTGAGTGGCAATTATAAGACTGCTACAGTCATGGACAAAGTGCAGTCACATATTCTTTCTTCTGTATTGTCACAAATAATGGACACAGTTGCATTAAAAGTGCATTCTGTGGGGCCTCTGGTAGTGAATCAGTATTTATCCCTAGTATAGAAAAGGATTTTGGGAGCCCATTCCCCACAGAGGGATACTCCTTCAGAATAAAGGTGTATCTTTATGCTCATGATTAACTTTAGTTTTTTAATGAGTTTTTTATTTAAATTTGAAACAAGTTTGTTTTACATATCAATCCCTGTTCCAACATCCTCACATCCTCCCCTGTTCTCCCCACCAACTCCATCCTATCCCATATCTGCTCCCTGGGGAAGGTGAGGCTTTCCATGCGGAGTCTTCAAAGTTTGTCATATCATTTGGAGCAGGGCCCTTTTTTGATTTCATAACTAAAGAACAAAATAATTGACCTACAATTTATCTTTAATAATATTCATGCTAAAGGTGATTTCTGATATCTAAATAGCACTGGTTGTGGTGGCTCATGCTAGTAGGCAATGCAGAAGTGGTGCCAGGAAGATGAGTTCAAGGACAGGCTGAACTAAGTAAATAAACAAGTACTATTATATAAAATTATCAACTCACTTTTTTCACAGTGAACTTAAGGAGAATTCTGTTTCATAATTTCTAAATCTCACAAAAATTACTGTTGTGAATTTTATACACACATACTTTTTGAATAAATCCCTCCCCTCTAACTTCCCTTATAACCCTCACCTCTTCCTTTTTACTACTCTAGGTTTCTTAAACCTAATATATACTTTCCTTTCTTTTCTTTTCTTTTCTTTTTTTTTTTTTTTTTTTTTTTTTTTTTTTTTGTCCTACCAACAGGAGTTAAATGTCAGATATTGGATTTTTTTTTCCTTTTTTATATCAAACCCAGTTCCCGCACCATCTCATCCTCCCCATTACACCCACAGACCCTCATCCCATACACTTTCTGCTCCCCAAGAAGGGTGAGGCCTTCCATGGGGAGTTTTCAAAGCCTGTAATATTATTTGGAACAAGGCCTCGGGCCTTCCTCATGTGCCAAGGCTGAGAAAGTATCCCTCTATGTGGGGTGGGCTCCCAATGTCCATTTATATACTAGGGATAAATACTAATCCCCATAGACAGCCCAGTCCTCCCAACTAATATTGTATTTAGGGAATCTGGATCAGTCCTATGCTGGTTTTCCAGCTATCATGTTGGAGTTCATGAGCTCCCTCTTGTTCAGGTCAGCTGATTCTGTGGGTTTCTCCAGCATGGTCTTGACGCCTTTGCTCATCATTCCTCTTTCTCTGTAATTTAATTCCAGGAGTTCGGCTAGTATTTAGCTGTGGGTGTCTGCTTCTTCTTCCATCAGCTAGAGATTTAAATTTACACAAAGTTCTTTCATTTAAAGTGCATATATCTCTCTTGACTCACAGATGACTGGAGGCAATTGCTTTAAGTGCAAAGCCCAATATATCTACATCCATCTGTAGGTCTTCAGTGGCACAGTTGTGTATATCACCATCCTCCATACTTTTAAATGCCCTCAATGTAAAATATCAGTCTCATGAGACATGTACTTGGCATTAGTCTTGAATCAATTTATTAACCTAACCTTGCAGTCTTTGCCTCTCAAGATTGGTTGAAAAAATTATAGCCTATAGTCAAAAATTTAAGACTTGGGCTGGAGTAAAGAAATAATTAGTTCATGTTATTTGAATAAAAACTAAGTTCACGCCAACAACAAAGTTATTAGAATAGTTTATTTCTATTATTAAAATATTCCCTTTTGTTTATTAATTACATTCACTATTCTTTACAGAAGACCTACTGCAACCTCTGTAGTTAATATTACATGATGTAACATAGAATATAACAAACAAATGCATAATATCAAATTATCATAAAGCCACATTTTAGCATGTGAAATATTGCTCTAAGAAATGTTTACCTAAACAATACTAGGAATTAATATTTTCCCAGCCTTTTAGAAGTGTTTTTGATTAAGATAATCTCATCTAAGTAAACTTTGAAGTTCTCTATCTGTAGGGATATTAAATCAGAAACTTTCATTTGTGTGCAAAAACTATACTATTCCAACTGGCAATAAAAAGAATGGACGATGTTTAAATTTGTTTGACTATTATCTTAAAATTAAACAGTATACATTAAATGGTGTCTACAAGAACTATACAAAATGTACTTATGCCTATAAAATGTTACCATTATCTCATGTATTAATGTAGTCAAATATTAATGAATTTGAAATTTACCAAGTCTACTCTCACAAATACCCTTCCTTAAGATAATTTTACATCTTTGAATTCAGTATAAACATACAACATCATATCTTTCTGAAAATCTGTCCAAATCAAAGTGACATTTACTGCTGTGTTACATGTTGAGCTACAGAAAAACATAATTATCAAACTACTTTCATACCATACATTGGAAATGTATATTTCTTAAATATACCAATATTTTAAGTAACATTTTAATTGCTGTAAGACATAATTAATTAAAATTTTGTGCTATAAAAAAAATTCCACAAACCTGCCTTAGGACTGTAATAAGAATTTACGTAAACCCAAATAAACATCAAAATAAGTTATCTATTATAGTTGCAATACATATCAGTAGCTCAACAGAATGGCAATTAGTATTTTGATTAGCTGTGTGCTTATAATATCATTCCAATATATTTGTTTTATTTATTTTTTTCTTATTTTACATATCGATCCTAGTTCTCCCTTTTTCTCTCCCTCTCCCCCTTCCACCCATGCCCCCTGACCACCCTCCTATTCCACTTCCCCCCACGACTCCACAGGGAGGGTAGTGTCTTCTAGGAGGGGTCAACAAAATCTGTCAAGTCATTTAGAGTAGGAACTAGGCCCTCCCTCCTGCATCTAGGTTAAGGGAGGATGTGCTCCCATGGGGAATGTGCTCCCAAAGTCCTTTTGTGCACAAGGGGTAGATACATCCTGGTTCCACTCTCTGACGTCACACATTAACAGAACATTGATATATATAAATTATTGCATGCATAACTTAATGGTAAACAACTTAATCTATAATGACTGAGAAAGACATTGATTCTAATTAACTGTTACATGAAAGAGCAAAAGACAAATTTCAAATAGGATATTCATACAATAAATTTGAGCTACATTTAACATGTAAAATTATGGATGACAAACTCACATATTGTACATTAACTTATGAATATGAAAGGTTATAATTGATAATCTATTAAATTATTATCTACTATAGGTTTGATTTAGATTTCTGAAAGTCTGTGCCTGCCATAAAACCAGTTCAGTGTCTCATTCAGCTGTCATCCGAGAAGATTCCTTCTGCAGTAGATGGGAACAAATACAGAGACCACTAGCCAGACATTCCACACAAAGAGAAACACCTTGGAACATAGACCTCTAAACAAGATGACTCCATCAATTCTGTCCCCTCAGAGTTCAGGAAACCTGTAGAGGAGGGGAAAAAAGAGTAGAGGAGACAGAGAAGACAGGACAGCAGGATAATAAGGACCTCAAAAACAGGTGAACAAAGCTCATTTGAATTCACAGAGGCAGAAACAGCTTTCACAAGGCTTACATGAACCTGTACTAGGTCCTCTGTGTTTCTATAGCTTTCAGTTTAGTACTTCTATGGGACTGCTGAGTGTATAACACATTCTCTGATTCATGTGTCGATACTCAGGGTTGTTTATTTTTCTGTTGGATTCTCTTGTTCAACTTCAGTAATACTGTTTTTCTATTGTGTTATTGTGTGCCATTTTGTTATGTTTTATTACCAAGAAAAGCCTGTTCTTTTCTAATGAGAGGCAGAGTAGATCTTTATGGGAGAATGTAGGAAGGAACTTGGAGAAATAGAAGGAGGAGAACTTGTATTCAGGTTATACTGTATGAGAAAAGAATCTTTATTTAATAAAAAAAAGGAAAAAGAAAACCTGTATTTGACTGAAAAAATATTTTAATAAATGTTTAGCTCTTAGAACACAAAATAAACCACTTACATTTCTAGTTATTGTGTCTAACAATTACTTGAGTTTTGTTGGAA
Organism: Phodopus roborovskii; assembly: GCF_943737965.1. Classification (NCBI taxonomy): domain Eukaryota; kingdom Metazoa; phylum Chordata; class Mammalia; order Rodentia; family Cricetidae; genus Phodopus; species Phodopus roborovskii. The sequence goes on from NW_026126410.1 coordinate 29,662,327, forward strand.
AATAAACATAACCAATTCTAAACTATTTTTAGTTCAAATTACATATCACAAATCAAGAAATTAATTTTGAGTACACCATTACAAATACATGCATGACAACATATGAGGAAACAGACATATTGTTTATCAGCAAAATTATGTTTTTTTTGGTTTTTGTTTTTTGTTTTTTTTTAATTCTCACCATTTTATTTAAAAAATTTGCTATTCTTACAAGTTAAGTGGCTACATGTTAAACTTTGGGCAATAAAACAAAAATTTTTTTAATTATTTTATATAACCAAGTCCATTTAAATGAAAACAAACACTTATAGACAATATTTGGGAATTTGGGCGTTGTTCTTTCCAAACTACTTCCTGCTGGTAAGGGGTGCTGTCATGGGGAATTTGTAAAAGATTCAGAAATCCTGGCTGTAGTCTGTCAGGCTGCTTTGTCCAGCTGTTTTGACAGGAGAGAAGCCCTAGTCCCTACTTCACATGACCTGTCAGACCTACATGACCCCTACTGGATGACATTACCCTACATATGGAATTGGGGTGGGGGGATGGGAGGGTGGTTAGAGTGCATGTGAGAGGGCAGAGAGGGTAAAAGGGAGGGAAGAAGTGAGGGAGGAAGGGTAGGACTGAGGGAGGTTGGGAGAGAGGGAGGGAGGGAGGGAGAGGGAACTGGGATCAACATGTAAAATAATAAATTAAATTTAAAAAATGCTTTGACTCCAAAATTTAAGTTCAAGGACAAGTTACTGGGGAAAAGGATTTCTATTTTTGTTTCCACAGAAAATGAAGAGCTGTGGATTCCTTCCAGACTAATGTGGTTTGATCAAGCCAGACTGCCTGAAACAGAGTACCAGGTAATCCTAAATACAAAATTATGTTTTTTTATTTTTAAATTTTGTTGTATGTTTATGGGTGTGTGCCTTGTACCCAGGGATGTCTGGCATCAAATTTCCTACTAAACATAAAGGAGGTTGTGAACCACCTATAGGATCTAGGAACTAAATCCTGATCTTCTACAAGAACAATAATGATTCCTAAGAGCCACAAGATTATAAATTATTAATGAATATATTTTACAAAGAAAAAAGACAAGTCAATGAACTAGTATGTTGGATAAGTACTGAGCAAACAAACCACACTCAGTAAAGTATCCTGTTTTCTGGAGTTTAGAATCCACTCAAAACTAATCTATCTTGCAAGGAGCAGAATAATAACCTTAGATCTTTTTGGGGGGATAATATCACCAAAAATTAACAAGTTACTGCTGAAAGATTTGTTTGGTTGCTGCTTGGTCTGAATTTTGGTTCAAGTAGCCTATATTTTCTTTCAAAAGCTATAATATGACAAGTAAATTATTCTGTAAATATTTTGTTAATATGTTCATTAGCCAGGAAACATGTAATCACATGCACTCTAGTTTTCTTTATTAAATCCAATTCTGTATATATCCCACTGTGAATTGTATAACATTAATGGACTATTGAAATTCATAATGCTACAATGTCAAAACATGCTCATGTTTCTGAATTACATATGTTGACTTTAGAATCAAGTTATACAGCATATTTAATTGGTATAATTGCAAAAAGCATTGCCATGGTTCTACGTACAAGGTACAATTCTTCATTAGACAAATATTAGAAAAGTCAGTTTGGAGTTAAATGTGTGTAGTAGGTAGTTTGCATAAGATCAAACAATGAGTGAAAATGAAAAGATGATGACACGGACTGTTAAGGAGGTAACATGTTTGTTTTGTGGATTTTATTCATCTGACACTGTTGATCTGAGAACCTGCCTCAATATTTTACTGTATTTCTACCACTTCTGAAATTAATATGCCAAAATATTAAGTCAATGAAATGGTTATTTTAGGATGCAGTAAGAAATGAATAAATTCTATAGCTATAACTGTGATCTCTCTTTAAAATAGGTAAAACTCGCAGTGAGCACCTGTTGTAGTACTGTTAATAACTCCAACCTTGAACTGAGAAGTTAATTACGCTATCCCAACTTAGACTTAGACCTTGGTGAGCCAAAGGCTTGATTTAGCAGAGATGTCTTCATTGCACTATTGGAAGCCTGTCTCATAGCTATTCAAATCACCTTCTAAAAGTACATTTGAAGTGCCACACTATAGAAAGATGCAGCATTATGTAGAGTCATAAAATCAAAGACTATATCACAGAGCTCCAATGAAAGTAAGGGGAAAACCTATTATGCATAGGTGTTCCATGCTGGCCTGGTCCCACTGTCATACCAGCCACAAATAACACAGAGATGCTGTATTTGATATGAAGCTTTAGGCCAGTTACTAGTTTCTTATTGGCTGACTCTGTCTTAAATATTAATCCATTTCTATCAATCTAAGTATTTCCATGTGGTCTCATCTTATCAGAGAGAGGGGCCAGTGTTATACTCTCTCTGTCCTCCATCTTGAATCTCTTCCTTACTTCTTCCTCTCTCCTCCTAGTCTCCTAGTCACACCTATCTTGTTTTTCTATTGGTCAACAGTGCTTTATTCATTAACCAATAAGAGAAACATATTTACAGAATGACATCTCCCACCATCTACTCTTTTCTGTCTAAATAAAATGAAGGGTTTTAACCTTAACATATCAAAATATATAACAAAACAGTTATCAAATATCAAATAACCATAGTTAATATTTAGTTCATTAATATTTAGCAACATTTAAAGAAAATATTCCATCATGTATCCTATCTTTGTGAGCCCAAAGTCCTATATATAACTTATCTTTAATCCTAACTAAGAAAAATTATAACCATAACTATCTGTCTTCAACTCCTTCACAGAAGGATAATATATAAACTTTAGAAATGAGAGAGACAACTCGCCTGGTCAGTCACCCAAAGTTCTTCTGTAATGTTCCATCTTCAACATATAGGCCATAGTGTGTCTGGTAGACTCCTTAGCAAAGAAGGAAATGTTAAACTGTCTACTTGTATTGGAAGTTTGTCAGTTACTGTTTTCTGTGCCCTGCAGACTGTCTGGCAGTCTCTTCCATGAAGCAGAAACCCTGTCCTCCATCTTGAATATCCTCTCTACTTCTTCCTCTCTCCTCCTACTCTCCTAGTCCCACCTATCTTGCTTTCCTATTGGCCAATAGTGCTTTATTCATTAACCAATAAGAGAAACATATTTACAGAATGACATCTCCCATCAGAAACCCATAGCAAATAAAGAACCTCGTGTAGGTCTCTTTACCATTAATCTTTTGAATTTTGTGCATATGCAGTTGTGGCATCTACAAAGCTAGAGATTCTCTTGAGGTATCCTAATGTTAACAAAGACTAGGGAAAGAGCACCAACACTGTAAAAAGTAGATATAGCTTGAAAGAGTTGCCCAAAATGACTATGTTCAAGGCTTGTTATCATGTATTTACCTGTCTTTTGAGAAAGATGACTGTACTCTGAGATGATCTAAAGCAGCTGCCTTTATCAGTGGATTATCACCTGATATCATCCTTGTGGGATGGTTGAAATTATGCAATGTGGCTTCATTAGAAGACAAAAACCACAAAGGGAAAGCCTTTCAATGATATTTCTCATCCATACATTTTATGCCTTATGTTTTTGTAACTGCTGATTTATTAATATGACCAACCTCACACACATGCTTCTGCCATGATGCTCTTTGCCACACCTAAGCCCAAAAAGCAGTGGAGCTAACTAAAAATAGATCGAAACCTCCAAAACTAAAAAAGTCAAACAAATACAGTGAAAGTGGGCTACAGATTGATTATGAGCCACAGGTGATAAATTAGTCACCATCATGGTAAGAGCACATAATTCTGACTAAGAAATAGTTATGAATTACATATACATTTGTGTGTTCATGCATATATATATATATATATATATATATATGAATTGTATTCACTCTTAAAGAAATTATACCATGTAGAAATAAATTGATAGAATAGGAAATTATCTTGTTATAGAAAAATCCAACATGAAATGCAAATATCATGTTTTCTTTTTCTATTTTTTTCTCTAAAGCACTTGGTATTCCCAGGAGGTCTCCCATGTTTTCTATATTTAGAGAGATGGCATGAAAGTAAAATAGGGAATCTTTGTGAAGAAACTACTAGTGAGAAATGAGAGAAGGGTATTAGAGGATAATGAGAAATGAATTACCATGAGACATATAAGTACTGGGAGCACATATTGGTCTCTTGTCCTATTTAATAAGAACTTGTTAATCTCATTCTTGTGTATAACAGATGTGTTCATCTATCCTCATCTCTGGGGTGTGTGACAACTCAGGATCAGATCACTCAGAAGTAAAGCCTCGAGATACAAAACCAAGAGCAGGAGACAAAAGCAGCAGGTAGGGATAACTCAAATGAATAGGGATAGGTAAAGGTGGACCCAAATGCTGGGAGAGAATGAAGGCCTATAATCTCTCTCAGATTACCTCAAACAAACAAACAAATAAATAAATAAAAATAAAGGTCCACAAGATTTAGAAAATTGTAGGTCTTTGAATTTACATAGAGAAATAAATAAGATGGTCTCAAGAAACCCAAAAACTCTTGTGCTTAATGTTTTATTCTGGAATTTTCTTGATTACTCCTGCACACTGCATAGCTGTTTTAAGTCGTGGTCACATGCCTCTATGCTGCCTGTGACTGAGAACTTGAAGAGTACTATGGTGTGCCCATTAAGAGAAGCAGTTGATTACTCCTGCACACTGCATAGCTGTTTTAAGTCGTGGTCACATGCCTCTATGCTGCCTGTGACTGAGAACTTGAAGAGTACTATGGTGTGCCCATTAAGAGAAGCAGTTGATTACTCCTGCACACTGCATAGCTGTTTTAAGTCGTGGTCACATGCCTCTATGCTGCCTGTGACTGAGAACTTGAAGAGTACTAAGGTGTGCCCATTAAGAGAAGCAGTCTTTGTCCTATAAACACCTTTCACAGAGTAACTTAGGCCATCTATGCTTAGAAAAGTCTCCTGTGCCTATGGCAGAATATAGTTATTACCACTTGGAGTACCTTGACCCCAAGTTTTCCTACTGTGCCACAGGGATGCTGTCTTCTTTCATAATTACATTTTAGGGGGGGAGGTTCAGATCCCTTCAGAAAGCCTATGATTACAACATTGCTAAAAATCTAATTAGAAAGTTTGTGCCTCAGAGGGATAGAGGAAAAAATGGCAATTACTAATTGCATTTTCTGAAGGAAATGCTCTATGGCAAAGCAAGAGATTTCAGTGGTTAGAATGTGGGGATTCAAGCATGGCTGGAAGTAGACATCTAAGGGAGCAAAATACCAGATTACTGTGACAAGCAATGGGAAATGCTAAGCAATCTCTGATATATACCTTGTTGATAATCTGTATTTCCCTGTCTACCTCATGTCAAAATTCCTATGACATCCCCTGTGGTGTTCAGCTCACCACTAATACTAATACGTCATTACTTGCATCCATCTTGTAAAACTGAGTAGGCTCTTAGAACCATGCCTGGTATACAGCTGTAGGAGCATCATTTAATGATACAGCAGGCAAGTATCTGTATGAGAAAACATGAAAATGTTCTATGCTGCCACAGATGATGTGATCTGTCATTAGATTGGTGCATACACATCACTGAATGTCAGTGGATTTCTATTGAGGATCACAATCACTTTAAATTAGTTATTATTTTCATTGAGTCTTCTCCATGCTACTGCCATAATTCATCAGTGTGTAGTTGGACTTCACTTTCTACCAGCCCACAAATAATGACATAGAAACTTATTACTAATTATGAAAGCTTTGCTTTTAGCTTACTCTTGTTCTCATCTAGCTCTTATAACTCAAATTAACCTGCTTGTATTAATCTCTGTTCTGCCATGAGGACTTTACTGATCTCCCATTCTGTATGTCCAACATCTTGCTGGTGTCTTCAAGGCAAGGGTATAATGATATCACTAAACCCAATAAATGGGTGTTTATTGGGGGAGAAAATACATGGAACTTCAGGAACACGTTCCTGTGCTTCCTCCTGGATCTGCTGACCCACCAGAAGGAATACACCAAGGACATTCACACCTCAAGCTCCCCTCTTTCTGCTTCCATCTGACTGAGGCCACGCCCAAGGAGCTGTAATCACTGTTACAAGTTCACTGACAAGACACCTACAGTGTCTCTCTGCCTCTATTTCTCCATGAGTTCCTTTCTTCCCAGAATTCTTTGCATGGTCTTTTGCCTAGCTATTGATCATTGGAACTATTTATTACACTAATCAGAAGGCACCTTATGCAGAAATACATTTTTGCAGTATACCAAAATATAATCCTAAAATACAGTTGCAGTAGTTTTCTCCTGCAAATATATTTTTCATTCTCTTCACTTTCCAAATGTAACACACATTGTTCTCTCTCTCTGTGTCTGTCTCTCTCTATTTCTCTCTCTCTCTCTCTCTGTCTCTCTCTCTCTCACACACACACACAGACACCTTGAACAGCCTTTTTATGTATCATGGAAAGAAACTTTTAGACTTAAAATATACACTTTGAAAAGTTATAGACTTTTATGCTGCATAATTTCTGTGAGATATAAATAATCACAATCCCAAGTGCAAATGTTATATTTGCCATACAATAAAATAGTATATTAACATGGCTTTATTCTCCATGAATTACATATATAATATTTGCATGCAATATTATAATTTCTCAATATACCATTTCTTGTAATTTATTTTTAGGGGTTTTACTTGGGTTTCATGTTTTGGGATTTCATATGATATTACTGGTGATTTATAATAACTGCTCAAACCTGTACTCAATCATTGATGCTCTTTAAATTATTTGAATATATTGGGCATAAATAATTAAATTTTTCAGTTCTCATTTTAATATTTTTCATTACTCGAACTGCAACTTTTCCTTCAGCTCATTCAAAGAAGAAAAAAAATCATACATTTGCTTCTTTTCACCCTGTTTTATCGTGGTGAGAGAAAGGAAATAGGAGATTGAATTATGTAGGATCAGTAAGTAGTATGTTAGAAATGAGCTATGTTTCTCATGTAAACCACTCATTTTAACCACCCAAATGCATTGTGTTGATTAGACCTGCTATCAATACTTACAAACAGATGAAAACTAAATATAAAACAAACACACAAAAATCTCTAAGGTTTCCAATTAGAAAACTGAAGAGCTAAGAATTAAGCTCAGGCCTATTTGATTGCAAAGACCACAGCTTTGCTCTGCTACTTATTCCTTTCCAGTAGTAAAGTCATCAAGCAATGAATGCACATGAACTTAGTCATATATATTATACTGACATGTTTATATATTTTATTAGCATTAAAATAAGCTAATAGTTATTGCCATATTACTCAGATATATGCTGCATTGCCTTAATGGTTATTGCAATATTAATAAGACATGCAGAGGATTTTTGTAGTGGTGATTGCCATGTTAAGAAGATGTATGTGAAAGTTTATGGCCTACAATAATAATAAATATGCTAAAGCAAAATATTGTCATGATGCATATTCTAAGAGCAACATTGCTTAAATTGTTATGGACTACAAAAGTAATTTTCAGAAAGTTTTAGTGCCTATTAATTTGACGTTAAAAGGATAGAGTGAAGATGCACTTGGATGATCTTTCTTTTTCTGGACTAGGCCAGATTGAGTCTGTTCATGAGAACATGCTTTCATGAAAATATGTTTCTACAGAAATTTGTTCAAAATACTCTTTTTAAATTATAGTATAATTAAATTGTTATCCCTTTCCCTTTCCTCCTTCTAACATGTCCTGTGTAATCCCACCTTGAGCTCTCCCAATTTTATGGTCTTATTTTCTTTGTTATTATACACACACACACAGACAGACACTTGCACAGTCCATATAATACTACATATATATTTATGATTTTAGGACTGAATAACCAATTAGTGGTTTAGTGACGCTCAGTCATAGCAAAGTCTTCCTCTCTCCCAGTACAAGTGTTTATGAATGACTTTTTATGAAGAAACTGTCAATCAGTTACTTTGTCAAGGATGACTGCACCCTGAGGCTGATCCCTTACTGAGACCACCCACCTAGATTATCTAAACTGGCCTGCTTGTTCTGCTGTATACCAGAAACTTACATCCTCAGTATAAAATAAGTACATCTCCTCAATTTAGATGTGTAACATCAGCACACAGATTTTCTGAGTCGTTGCTGTAGTTGGTGCATCTCCATCAGAGTGCACATGTCCCACACCCCAACTTTCTGTGTATGTTTGTCACTTATGAATCCCTGGATCCCCTGCTAAGCACATTTAGGTTAGTTCTTGAAGCCATGTAGAATCCTGCAGAAGTTCTTCCCTGGGGAAGACTATTTAATTCTTCTGCTCTCAGGATCCCTTGGTTGCCTATAGTTCTATGTCCTAGGATGAGATCTCAGCTTTCTGTCTTCTAAGTTAGAATTCATCTTGCTGCCATTGTCCAAGACTGATTTAGGCAACCATATAACTTCTATGGAATTTATAGGAGACACAATTGCACAGCTAAATTCTTGTTCCTAGGGCTCTAACAGTCTTTTCACCAACTCTTTCATGAGAATATCTGAGTCTTAGCTGAGGGACTGTGTTACAGGCATATCAACTGAGACTTGGCACTAGACAATCTCTTGTTCTCTCCAGGCTGATTATGCTTGGTTTCCTATAATGTTTTTTCTTTTCTCTTATGGAGTGTCATGTTGTTGCTGATGGCTAAGAGATACGCATATTTGTCTATATGTATGTCTAACCTGTGATTTCTATTGCTGCAGAAGAACATCAAAAACAAAATGCAAGTTAGGGAGGAAAGAGTTTGTTTGACTTGCACTTCAGTACTGGTATTCATCACTGAAGGATGTCCCAGAGATCCGGGGCAGGGAAGTTGGGCATCTAGACAAGGGCAGGAAAATTCTATAGATTGTAGGTGAGGGGGTGATGTCATGTCTGGCACAAACTTGGTTGGTACCCAAGTATGGTTAAAAGCTGAGCACTTGGTGAAGTGGTTAGGAGGTAAGGGATTTGGGAAGATGACAGCAACAGGAAGAACTTACAACAGTTGCCAAGCATGCAGAATTGAGCTTTTGGCTCTTTTCTTTTGTTTTGGTACTTTCTGAAAGATATGGTTTGGAGAGAGAGGGAAAGTGCTTTCCAGGACCATGCACAATGAGCTGGAGGCTTCAAATGAACTTGGGATCTAAGTGCTCAAATGCCTAAATGCCTAAGACCTATGGGAAACATCTCATGAAAACCATGACAAGTAGAGTCTAGGAAAGATAGTCATGCTAGTACTTTACAGGTATATGTTAGGACTTTGAAAGAGATTTTGAGGAATCACTTTAGTAAAATAAAAACATTACAGCTTCAGGTTCTTAGACTATACTCAAGAGAAAGACATGCCCTTGCTTTCCAGAAATATGAGTGGCAGCTTAAAGAACTAAGGAATAAATCCATGACCAAGGAATTCATAAGTATTCATAATCAAATGATTCTATAGATTGTTTGGAAAGGGAAGGCTCTGTAAAATTGAATTCTGGAAGTGATCCCTTGGACAAAGAGTCAGTCAGACAATTACACTCTTCCTTGAACATTTACCAAATATTATCACACTGCCTTAAGACCATGGAGAAATATACCCAACAAAGGAGAAAAAACTGTCAATCAAAAACAAAAACCAAAACGTGTATCTAACTGAGATTCCCCAGGGCTGGAAAAACTTGTATACATATTTTGTGGCCTGCCTCCTACCAGCCTTTTTTCGTGATGTTGAGTACCAGACATATACTCTGGTGGGTGGTAACTTCAAATCATTGAAGTTGAACACCATATCGGAGTACACAATGCCTGCCCTTGCTTTTAATAAATAACTAAGCAGGTTGGTAGTTGTAGCAAGGACCTCACCACATCCTGACTCACATAAATCTATACCCCTTATCTTTTTTAATCTTTCTCATTAGAATGCAAACCAGCATCTGAAAAAGAAAACCAAAGATAAAATAAAAATAAACAAATCAGAATACAACAAAACAAATAGAGAGGGAAGGGGGACCAAAGAAAAATCACATGAAATACATACAAGTTGCTGAGAAGCACACATTTTCACACACTGGTTACCAATAAAAGTAAAGTTAGAAATCCTAATATAGAAGCCAAATATCTATAAGATTTAAAGAAAGGAAGGGCAGGGAGAGAAAGAGGGAGGAAGGAATGGAGAGAGGGAGGAAAGGAAGGAAGGAAGAAAGAAAGAAAGAAAGAAAGAAAGAAAGAAAGAAAGAAAAGAAAAGAAAAGAAAGAAAGAAAGAGGAAAAGGAAGTGATCATTATGGAACATACAACCTCCGAAATTACTGGTGATTTCATTTTGTTTAGGCCATCTACTTCTGAACTTGGGATGGGTCCTCAAGTGTGACTTATATACCCAGATGGACTCCACTAGAGAAACCTAATTTTATCCAGGCCTTTAAAAGGAGACTTGAGAGAGGCACTTGCAGGGAAAGCTTTATTGCTATGTTTTTAACGGTTTTCAGGTTTTGAGCAGGATAATTGTTTCTATTGGAAGAAGTGTGTTCTTTAATTACACACTATTACTGGTTTGATGTTAATATATGACTTTAATTCCAGAAGTTGGGTTCACCTGAGTATTATTTGTACATGTTTAGAATTGTAATGCTTTCTTGATCAATTTAGATCTTGATTAGAATAAAGTGTCATATTTGCCTTCTGATTAATTTTACTTTGGTATTATTTTGTCAGGTAATATAATAGCAATGTTTCTGTGAGAGCCAAATAATATTTTAAGTTTTAATTACTGTTCTGAGATATCCATGATATAAAAATGCCCTTCAAGCCCCTTGCCCAAAAGGAGATACTTCCTAAAATGCTGAGAACTACTGGTTAGGTAAGATAACAAGCTACATACTTTTACTACCATAAAAATGTTCGTTTGACCCATCTGCATTGGAGATGCTTATTCACATGTGGAAGGAAGTCATGTAGGCAGGAAAATTTCAGTAAGTGTGCTTGCCACTGATTGGACCCAATGGGAAATACTTTAAATCCCTGTAAGCACTGACAGGGAATCTGGCTATGGACCTGGCTAGAGCTTATCCATTTGGACAGTATTTAAATAAGCTCCCTTTAAGTCTTCCTTCAAACTGTGATAGTGGTCTCATTTTCTAACAGTGGGAGGAATATTTCCTAGTACTAGTTGGTAGTGGAGGAAAGGATGCTCTGTTCCTACCTCATAAAGATGATGGGACAGACTTAATAGACTTCCTAGAGGAGGCCTTACAATCTCCAAGAAGAATATGGGAGGTATGGGGGGGTGTAGGTAGAGTGGGAGGAGAGGAGATAGGCAGAACTGGAATTGGAATGTAAAAAACAAATTAGTAAATTTTAAAAAGAAACAAAAAATAAGAAAATTATTAAAAATCTTTGTATTCCAAAATGATGCCTATCTTTAAATTAAAATACGTTTTTTGTGAACAAAAGACAGATTTGTTTCTTGATCCATTCTTCTAGCCTGTATCTTTTGGTTAGACATTTGTGGTCATTAATATTTAAAGTTATTATTGATATTATTGAAAGACCTATCATATTTATTTATTTATTTATTTATTTATTTATTTGTATGTTTTTGGGATTTTGGGTTTTTTGTTTTGTTTTGTTTTTTGTTTTATTTATTTATTTTTGAGACAAGTTTTCTCTGAGTAACAGCCCTAGCTGCCCTAAAACTCATTTTGTAGACCAGGCTGGCCTCGAACTCAGGAGTGCAGGAATTAAAGTCTTGTGTCACTACTGCCCAGCTAAGACCTAACATTTTTACAGGAAATGTGTTATTGAATTTTGTTGTTGTGTTCTCTTTAGTACTTTCCATTTTAGTAATTATAGCTTCCTTTTTTAATTTTTACAGCCCATGTTTTCTTTAGTTTGGTCTAGTACACACACACACACACACACACACACACACACACGAGTGCACTTGAGTGCACATATACTTATACATTTAAGGTTGTTTAGATCATAGAAAGTATTTCTGTGTATATTAGGCTAGGTTGGCTTGATCTTTTATAACTTGGAGGGCATTGCTCCAGGCTCTCTTGTTTTCAGAATTTTCACTGAGAAATAGCTGTTATTCTATTTGGGGTTTTCTTTTTTTATGTCACTTGTGTTTTGTTTTCTCTTTCAACTTTCAATATTCTCTAGTCTGTGTAGTGTTTTAACTACTATATGAACTAGTGTGTCTTTTTTTTTTTCCCCCAAGTCTTCTCTATGTGGATGTCTTTGTTCTATCTGTTTGGGTACATCTTTCTGTAGCGTGGGAAATTTTTCTCCTATGAACTTGTTGAAGATCTATTCTTTCAATTAACATGGGATTGCTTCCTCATTAATTTTAAATTTAATAATTTAATTCATTAATTCAGCATGGACAAGAGAATGAATTCTATTTTTATAAGCTGCTTTGTAAGTCATTTTACCACCTCACTCCAAATTGAATTTTTACTTTCTGTCTCCACAATGTGACATTTTTGGATTGACTCACTGTGAGTTAGTTTTGAGTACATTTTATTTCTTCTGTATATTTAAATAACTTATCTTTTTACATGCCTTTAGGTATTTGTAAACACCCTTCTTCCTTTGTTATCTCATCTACAAATGTATGTTACAGATGAATATGTATTATTTTAAGTGGTATTTTTAGTATACATTTCAAATGAACATTGCTGGTATATAGGAACACAATTGTTTTCTTAAATACAGAAGTTATTGGTTTTATTTAAAATTTGTCAGACTGTGCCCATTATGACCTTAATATATTCTGTGAACAATGGTGTTAAAATTAAGGGTAGTTCTTTGACTTCTTATTTTCCTTGTAAGGGAGATATGTAATAGTTCTTGAGAGATTTTCTTGTAAATTAATGGGAATAAGTTGACACTATCAGATTGCCTATGAAAATGGTGACCAGAAAGTGAATGGAAACTATTTGTGGTTGCAGAGCCTCTGAAATTGTGGGGAGGATACTTCTAAATGTTTGTCTTGAGTTCCTTAACAATTGAACTGCTGACTGAAATTTTGTGTCTAGACTATATGAAAACTGCAAGCTGAACACCAAGAATACAATTCATTTAAAAATCAGAACATGGAAACTAGGCAGAGTTCTCAAGAGAAGAAATACAAATGGCCAAAATTTTTACTTTAATGTTTAATGACCTCAACAATCAGGTATATGAAATTTTACACTTATTTGGATTTAATCTTATAATGGGATGAGTATGAATTGGGATTTAAAAGTAAAAGAAAAGGAAAAAAATATTATTCTCTCTTAGCTATGGTATATTAGGTATATGACTTAGACTTCAGAATAGGACAGCTACTGGAATAATCTATGTTATTTGCCAATTACCTATAGCATGTGTTTCTTACCTGTCATTGTTCTTGTTGGTTGTATTTCTATCTTTGTGTATGTTACTACACTTTTTTTATCCTAGGCAGTACTTAATAATTACTCTTATTATATACAGTTTTGTATTAGGTTTAGAAACTTCTTATTTAGACAAAGAGATGAAGTGTAGTGAGTATTCCTTCCACCATGACCCTGGGCTGTTTGACCTGATAGAGGCATTGCTTCTTATCTGCATAGGAGACCTCTTTAGATCTGACTGATGGTACTGTTCACCTCCAGGCAGAACCTTGCTGTGTATCCTAATAAGCCCTTGATACCCATATACATGAGCTCTAGTGGGTGATCCTACAGTGTGAGAAATGAATGAGGGAAAGTGTAAGGCATATTTACCATCAATGAGTTTATAAATAAGCTATTGCACTACTAGGAAAGTCATTGTAATTATTCCTCAGAAAGCAAGAAATAGATGTACCCATATGACCCACATATAGCAACACTGATCATTATCCCTAGGATTCTATATCCTACTAAAGAAATACTTGCTTGTCTGTATTTATTATGTCATTTTCAACAATACACCAAAAAGGGAAAGAATGTAGGATTTTCATAAACAGAAGAACGTGTAATTTAATTATGGTTTATCATCAAATGAAATAATATTCAGCCATAAGCGAATTCAAAATTATCAAATTGTAAGATAACTGGTTGGAGCTAGAAAATTACTTGAATGAAGTAACATCAAGAAAAATGAAAAATAAATGCCACATGTGTTTTGTTTTCTCATATGTGGATGCTAGCTTTAGACCTTTAGATATGTATGTTGAAATTTGATTACCACTACCAATATTAGGAAATTAATAAAGGAAACATGGAGTGATTTCAAGGAAAGGCGGCTATGACACTGACAGTACAAAGGGAAAAGAAAAAACAATGGAACAGGAAAGCTTAAATGCTGTGGGTGATGGGAAGACAGAATATGTGTTGCAGTTGGGGATATGAGGACAATACCTAGTACTGAAAACCTTAATGCCATGTTAAGACCTATGACTGTAAAAATTAACACTTATATACACATGGAGTTTAACTGGAATTATTCATAAGTGGAGGGCAATGCTTCCCCAGATATCATAGACTATCTTAGTAGGAATAATAAAAACTCAGTCAGATATTGGGGTTCAAGTTTCAAGCTGAAGATCAGAAAAGTAAAGCAGCTGGCTACCTCAGAAGAAATGGGTTTTCTTGACCTCAATGTGGCAGAAGAATAAGTCTTCTAAGACCAAATTTTCTTCTTCCTTTTATACCTTTCAAATCCTGTAATTAAATCTTTTGATCCCAAGTGCTGATATCACCTTTGTGTGAGCTGTTTCTGTTTAGGACTGGTTCAATTTTGTGTAGCTTCATTGTGGCCTTGAACTAATGGAGATCCATCTGCCTCTGTCTCTCCCGAGTTCTTGGATTAAAGGTGTGTGCCACCATTGTCTGGTTCTATGGCTTGCTATTATGGCTGGCAGGACAAAAAGTGTATATCACCACTGCCTGCTTCTGTGACTTGTGGCTAGCTTTGCTTTCTGTACCTTCAGGAAATTTTTTTTCCTCCATAAATTAATATATTTTTTAAAGGGACCAGAACGACACTTTTCCCACAAGCACTTGAAAGCACACGATCTTCAGAATTGAGTTTTGTAGTTGGATCAGGGTGCTATAGTCTTGTCCTGACTCAGGGCTCTTGTCAGCAGACTTCAGCCCAGCTCCTTCCTGGTCAGCAGGGCTCTGGAGAAGAGTGTTGCAGGAGACACCCAGCCCTGGGCTGTGAGGGGAATGTGACACCTACAGCACAGATGCTGAGGATCTGGCATCAGCCAGAGGGTTTGCCACAATGGGCTTCTTTCCCACTAAAAGATCTTTTGTTAATCCCCTTGGCACTCCAGGCACCCTGCTTCCACAGCCACAAGTGGGCGGGCCCGTGTCACTTCACATCACTCACAGAACCCTGCCAGTGGAAGCCACCCCCTCAGACAAGTTTTAACAAAGCATAATATATCACTGCAGCTATTAAATAAAAAGTCCAGTTCTAGGAGTAGGTTACCCATTTTTTTTTTATTCTTAGTGATTGATCTACAGAGTCCACAAACATAATAGGCTATTCCAGATGGTGTTGGCTACCACACAGAAGTTGATGGTAAGGCTATGTTGCTGAAGATAACACATATCCAAGTTACAGAGAACAGAGCAATCAAATCAATAATGATGTGGAAGTTGCATCCCCACTGCCTAGCTTTCATGGTACTTGAAGATTCTATACATACTACCAGGCAAAACTGACATTAATGTTATGGGAATAAGCACCCACTTTCTAATTGGATTTAAATGCTGAGCCACAAGATAGAAGCCATGGCTAGTGGTGTTAATTGTGTTAAAAATGTGCGGCAGCCTAGGTCATAGGCCCTAGGGGAGAACCTGCTCCTATTTCTTGGACAAATGGTCATGGTAATAAACAGACCCACCCAAAGTTCTTATATTTGTATCCAGAGAGTAAGAACTTTTTTTTTCCAGAAGACAGTGATTATTACAAAGACCCACAAGAATTCAGCATGTGTAGAGTAAGAGGCTTTGGAGTGCTTGTCTCTAATGGGACATCTATATCTCATAGTATCCCCACAAGTATCAAAAGTCATCACAGAAGAGGGACAGAAATATTTTTTTCTTTTTTTTAGTTAAGTTGTATTCATTTTGCATACCAACCACAGTTCCCTCTCTCTCCTTGACTCGTTCTCTCCCTACCTTCCCCCAAACACACTCCTCACATCCACAACTGAGAAAGGGTAAGGCCTCCCATGGAAAGTCAATAAAACCTGGCACATCAAGTTAAAGCAGGACCAAGCCTCTCTTCTCTGCATCAAGACTGAGCAAGACATCCCTCCAATAGGGAATGTGTTCTACAAAGCTAAGTAATACACCAGGTGTAGACTGACAGAACTATTTTAAGGGGAAGATGTAGAGTTCTGAGACATAAAAATCTTAGTTTAAACCCATAAAATCTGAAATTGCTGGTCAATAGATATAACACCCAATTAAATAATAGCAAACACAAGAATGTTTCAAACAATATTATAATAAAATGGAAATCTACCCAGAAAATTGTCAGAAGAATTATCTGAAATTAAGAGTGGAGAGTTAATGGAATTAAAGGAGGATGTAAAGCGAGTATGTTCATTATATAGTATCAAGGGAAATGAATTAGACTGAGGTATTTACTGGATGTCTTACTGAATTTGTTAATATACCCATGTTCAGCAAATTGGGATCAATGTTATTCAGTATCCCATAAATTCATTCGTCCAGTTTGCAGCCAGAATCTGATGGTAGGTGTTGGGCTTTCCAGCTCCTGAAACTCTGTGGGGAGGACAGGCTCAGGTTACCCCTCAGCTGAGAAGCAAGTGGCTGTGTTTGCAGAGAAGGACATGGATTGACAAAATGGGGGACATCTTATTTAGGCTGTTCTGGAAGCTATAATGCCTTGCACAGCAGGTATTATAGTAGGTGACTTGATGTTCAAGTAATTTACTTTCAAGATCAAGTACAATTTTGAGAAGTTTTACATATCACAATTTTGTTTATTCATGATAAGTGGAATTGTTTATAGTTTATCCTGACATATATTAGAAACACAAAATGTTGATATGGTTGGTGCTGATACCAATATATACCCATCCCATTAAAGTCTTAGCCCAGGTAGAGCCATAGCTGGGAGTCTTTCTGACAGTGTAGACTACTGGTTACAACCCAGGGAAGGTTTCCTCCCCTTCTGCTGCTTTGGCCTTCACCTGATTGGACCCAGCCCTCCACCTCACAAGGGATAGGGACTCTGTTTTTAAAGCAGTGTAAGTCTCACCCACAGATACTTACACAGAAGAAAGTGATTATAATTGAACCCTGAAGTTTTCCAAAATTTAAATGCCAAATGAAAAATGTATACAACAGAAAGAACAGAGAAAGGAAACAAAATAAACAAAGCAATATTGGAATATGAAAGAAAATTATATATTCATGTTATGATAGACATGAGTAATGACCTATTCAGCCTTTCTATTATAAATGCATAGCAGGACTGTATCACAATGAATTCTATTCAATGTACACACTGAAGTCCCTTTGCTCTTCCTACAGTAATACTTCATTTGACTTTTCTTTTTTACTAAATGGTATTTGTACAAAATAATACTTGTCTAGTTATAGTGTGCTAAGTACAGACTGTGCCTTAGATGGCTTTAAAATACAGGCTTTCCTTCAAATTCAGGAAGAGTCATGTTCAATCACAGAGCTTCCTATCTGGTATGTAACAAGCATGCCCAGGTACCTAAGGGTGGCTGATAATGTGTAATCTATAAATATTCATTTGATAAACAAATTTTTAAAGTGTCTTTCCTTACATGACATGGTCAAGGGAAGAGTGACAGTCATCCATGGTTTGATCTGCTGATAGCATGCATGTCCAGTAACAGAGAGCACTCTTTGTTCACTGGTCTCAGGTGACCAATGATGATCCAAATTTGTTTACAGACAGCTCCATGGAAACTCCAAGATTCTACCAGGTGCTGATAGGTTTGGAGAGATAATGATGTCATAAATCATGCAGTAGCCAATGGAAAGGTCAGATTCTGAGCTTAAATATAGGAAAGAATAGGGAAGATGCTAGGAGATCAACAGAGTTATGAATCGCTTAACCTGGAGAGACCAAGAGTAGCCCAGGTCAGCATGGCTTATGTACTCCAACTAGGTTCCACCTCTGAAAATTTCTATGACTTTGCAAAAGCACCAGGAGCTAGAGACCAAACCTTTAAAGCATCAGCCTGATAGGGGACAGGGTAAGAACAAGGGACACTTCATATCTAAACTGCAGCAATTTATGCTGCTGGACAAGTGTATTCTTGGCATAATTATTTGTTAAACATAGGGAACACTTTAAAAGAATACAGTAAATTGTGTTAACTTTTACAACAGAACTGTAAAAGCCAAATGCTATGAAAAAAATAGATTTAAAGAAAATGCTGTTGAGTAGTGCTTAGAGTATTCACTTTTCAGATTACTGTATTATTTAGTTTCAGTTAGACAATTTTTCTTTTTATGTTTTTGTGCAGGTATATATCGTAGCACAAATGTAAGGCTGATTTTTCCAATTAATGTGTAGGAGAAAAAAGGAAGAAGACAATGATTAAATTAATAATGAGCAATGGAATTAGATTTCTACAAATGAAAGATCAATCAGATCATAGGCATGGATTAGTCCTGAAGAGAAAAGATAATTTCTGACTGTGTTTGAAGGAGAGTGAGTTTTCATATGAAGAGTGGGTTTCTAATACAATGTATTAAATGTTGTGGAAAGTAGTTATAGCAGATCAGGGAACTAATGATTGACAAGTTAGGCTGATTCATGCCAGAGAAGGGAATGGTAAAAGGTGGAGGCAGCGATTGAAGAGCAGAAGAAGTTGGGGGGAGGGTCTCCTAATGTGTCTGAGTGTGTTCCTGAATTGCTCTTATATGATTCAGAGATATCAAACTAAGAATAAGAGAAAATAGTATACCTTTATTTCCCTTTCAATTTATAATTGAATTTGTTAAATGGACTGTGATGATATAGCATCACTGATACCCAAATACTGGAGAACACAAAATTCTTCAATATCTGGAAGTTTTTGAGCAGCAAAATATGACACTGAAAGAGTACCAAGTTCAAACATTTCAGTTGAAGAGTGATTAACTGGGAAAATCGAAGCAAGTATTTTGGAGTTTAAAGCTCAATAGACTCTTTCATTGTTCACCTGTGGAAATAATCCAGCTCTGAGCCACGTTTTTCCCTAAGCGTTTTTATAAATAAAAATTCAACTGTATACTATTTTCTCCTAAAACACACACCTTGACTTTAAGTTTTCTAAAGCCTAGTATTCATGCTTGTTTAACTTATCTTAATAAGTTCTAAATAATTTTCAAGATGAGAGAATTTATTCAGATTTATTTCTTATTGAGTTAATTCATAATGTGTTATATATGAGAACTGAGAAGTCACTTAATATTTTTATGAGATATTATGAGATGGTAAAAATGACAATAGATTTATGATACGTTCAGTTTGTATATTCTGAATATATAAAAATTATATATGTATTCTATTTTCTATCGCCACACTTCTTACGTCTGAAAAAATGTATAGATAGAAATATACATATATGCTGGTATCAAAATGGAAGTATGTAGTTATGTACATAGATACAAATACATACCTATGTATACATATACAAACCCTGATCATTAGACACATCCTGGCTTATCAAGCTGCTGTAGCAACTGATATCATTCTTCAAAAGAAGTCAAATATCAAGTGGACTGTGTAACCATCTAACATAAACTGCTAGCTATATTGATTGCTTTTGAATTCCAAATGCTATGAATTTGAACACTTGATTTCATTAAACTGTCACTAAAATGTTGAATTTGTTTGGTTTACTTGAACATTTACAAATTGTGCTTCTAAAAGAAAAGAGTGGAAAACCAATGTGTAACTACCATTATACTTAAAATTGAATATAACACCTCATAATTGACAAAAGGCATTATTTCACTGTCTTATAATGAAGCTTTGCTTTTCAGACTTTGGGAAGTTTATGGAAAAATAAAATAACAAAAAGGAAAGTAGCACGAGGCCAGAATTTACCATTAAGCTATACTGTATCCACATAATAATGTATTTGACAGTGAAGATATAGTATTCAATTTTAGTACTTGTGGTGCCTCAATAAAAGTATCTAGTCAAACATATATAATGAGTCATCATTATTTGTACTTTTTTTAAAGATAATATCATAACTAATGGCTAAATATCATTCAAAACTAACAGGGAAAACAATGACATTCTCTTTCTATCCTACACCATTTTTCTTTGTTTCGCATTGCTCTGACATAAGAGATTCGGCCACTCAAGAAAGGTCCCCGATTTTGTCTAAGCAACTTGGGCTGTCAGGATAAAATAGCAGTCAACATTTTAGCAAAGTTAAGACTGCCCTTGAAGACTAGTCATTAGCTTCAAATCCGTGCCAGCAGTACTAGGTGGACTTCAAAAGTCTCACTTACACTTTTATCCCCTTTGCCTGTCTTCTGCCTGAGGGGAGTCTGGGACCAGCCCAGGCTGAATTACCCCCCCCCATACATACTCAAACCACATTCTTTCCTGGGAACTCCCTGGATTATCTCGAACTCCATAAACCCTTGGCCTGAGTGGCCCAGTCTAGGTACTCCAGATCATCCACAATCGGAAGAATGCATTTCCATCATCCTTGGCCCTGATGGGCCCCCTGCATGGGATGAGTGCTTGGCCGGAATGTGGGTCCAACATCCCCCTTTCTACTTGAAACTTCCTGGGTCAGTTCTGAGCATACTGAACCCATCCTACAAGGGACCAACTGGAGCATGCCCTCACCTGACCTTTGGGCTGTGTTGCTTGCTTTCTGCCTGAGTCCTGGCATGCTGGACCATACACCATCTGGAGCCTGCATTCCCCTCATCCTTGGCCCTGCTGGGTCCAATGAACAGGAGTCCAATCTGAACATACTGGACCTGGCCCTCCACACTTGACCATCTCACCCCTGCCCTCACCTGACCTTTGTTTGCCACCACATGCCCTCTGCCTGAGTGCTTGAGACCACCCCGGGTCTGCCTTCCTCAAATCATTGGCAAGGCTGTGATCTCTGTTTCAGAGACCTCCAAGAGAACATGGATCATACAGAGTTACAGACATTAAACTCCTGACCCAACTACACCCATTGGGAGAGCATTGTAGAGACCGAGAGAGACTCTACATGCACCCACTGGAAGGAACAATGGGAAGATGGCAGTACAAGAAAACATCTAACAATAGAAAGACCAGTATGACACCACCAAAATCTAGTGGCTCTACACTAACTAGACCTGAACACACCAAAGTAGATGAAGCAGAAGAAACAGCTTTAAAAAATTCATAAAAAAATGATATAGAGCCTCAAAGATGATATGAGAAAATCCATTAAATAAATGAAAGAAAAAACAAGCAAAAAATTGGAGGCAACAGAGGAAAAGATCAAGGCCCCCCCCCAAAAAAAATGCAAGAAATGAACAAATCTCTTCAAGAAAGTAAGGAAAGGCAAGAAAAGACAATCAACCAGATGAAAGAAACAACTCAAACAGTTCAAGACCTGAAAAGTGAAATAGAGACAATAAAGAAAACGCAAACTGATGGAATGCTAGAAATAGAAAAACTGGGTAAATGATCAGGAACTACAGATGCAAGCACAAACAACAGAATACAAGAGATCTAAGAGAGAATCTCGGGTGCTGAAGATAAGGTAGAGGAAATAGATTCACAGACCAAAAGAAATCTTAAATCCAACAAATCCTTAGCACAAAATATCCAGGTAATGTGGGACACCAAGAAAAGACCAAACCTAAGAATAATAGGCATAGAAGAAGGTGAAGAAGTCCCTCTCAAAGGTGCAGAAACATATTCGACAAAATTATTGAAGAAAACTTTTTCTGAAGAGAACATGCCTAAGAAAGTACAAGAAACATACTGAACACCAAGTAGACTGAACCAAAGAAAAAGACCCTTTGACACATAATAATCAAAACACCTAACATACAGAATAAAGAAAGAATATTAAGAGCACCAAAGGAAAAAGGTCAGGTAACATACAAAGGCAGACCTATCAAAATGACAACTGACTTCTGCATGGAAACTCTCAAAGCCAGAAGGTCCTGGATATATGTTCAACAAATACTAAGAGTCTAAGGATGCGAGCCAAGGCTACTATACACAGCAAAACTCTCAATCACTATAGACAGAGAAAATAAGATATTCTATGCACAGTCAGATTTCATAATACATATCTGCAAATCAAGCCACAAAGAAAGTTCTGGAAGCAAAACTCACGCCCAAGGAAGTTAACTACACTCAAAGATATAGGCAATAGATAATCCCACATTATCAGAACTCCTCCAAAAACACAGGGCAAATATTCTCACAATACTACCACAACCAACAAATCTAAAACAAACAAGAATTACAATCAATGGTCCTTACTTTCCCTCAATATTAATGGTCTTAACTCACTTATAAAAAGACTCATGCTAACATAATGGATACGAACACAGAATCCATCCTTCTGATGCATACAAAAAACACATCTAAACTTCAAATAAAGACACTTCTTCAGATTAAAGGATTGGGTAAAGGTTTTCCAAACAAATGGACGCAAAAGCAAGCAAGTGTTGCTATCCTAATTTTTACCAATTTAGACTTCAAAGTAAAATCCATAAAAGAGTTGAAGAAGGTCATTTCTTATTCATCACAAGAGAAATCCATCAGTTCAAAGTCTCAATTCTGAACATTTATGCCCCCAATACAAAGGCACCCATATTTGTAAAAGAAATGCTACTAAAACTCAAAGCTCACATAAAACTTCACACACTCATAATAGGAGACTGCAACACACAAATATCACCACTAGATAGGACCACACAGAAACTTAACAAAGAAACAAAAGAACAAGCAGCAGTTATGTCCCAGTTGGGGTTAACAGACATCTATAGAACATTCCATCCAAACACAAAAGAATATAACATCTTCTCTACTCCACATGGAACCTTCTCTAAAATCGACCATACATATAACAAGCCTCATCTGAAAAAAAAAAAAAAAAAAAACAAACCTGTAAATTATCAGACCACCATGCTTTAAAATTGGAATTGAACAACACAAATCACAGAAACCCTACAAACTCATGGAAACTGAACAAAGCACAATTGCACCATACCTGGGTCAAAGAAGAAATAAAGAAATTAAGGAATTTCTAAAATTCAATGAGAATGAGAACATAACATACCTGAACTTATGGGACACCTTGAAAGAAGTGTTACCAAGGAAGTTCATTGCACTAAGTGCCCATATGACAAAAACTGAACATAATCACATTTTAAAGAATTAACAGCACAACTGCAAGCCTTAGAACAAAAAGAAGCAAACTCACCTTGGAGGGGAAGAAGCCAGGAAATAATAAATTTGATGGCTGAAAACAATGAAATAGAAACCAGGAAAATAATATAAAAAAAAAAAATCAATGCAACAAAGAGTTTTTTTTTTTCAAGAAAATTAACAAGATAGACAAAACTTTATCCAAACTAATGAAAAAGCAGAGAGAGTATAAATATTAACCAAATCAGAAATGAAAAGGGGGACATAACAAAATTTGAAAATTCAAAGTAAATGGACAAATTTCTGTATAACTGTCACTTACCAAAATTAAATCAAAAACAGACAAACAACTTAAATAGATCTATAACCCACTATGAAATAGAAGCAGACATTGAAAGCCTTCCAAGCAAAAAATGTCCGGGGCCAGATGGATTCAATACAGAATTCTACCAGACATTCAAGGAAGAACTAATACCAATACTCCTCAAATTGTTCCACACAATAGAAACAGAAGGTTCCTTATCAAACTCTTTTTATGATGCCATGATCACCTTGGTACATAAGCCACACAAAGACACAACTAAGAAATAAAACTACATGCCAATATCCCTGATAAACATCGATGCAAAAATACCCAACAAAATACTGGCAAACTGAATCAAAGAATACATCAGAGAAATCATCCACCAAGATCAAGTAGGCTTCATCCCCGAGTTTCAGGGATGGTTTAACATACAAAAATCTAACAATGTGATCCACTATATAAACAAACTGAAAAAACAAAAACATATGATCATCTCCCTAGATGCTGAAAAAGCCTTCAACAAAATTCAACATCCTTTCATGATAAAGGTCTTGGAGTGATCAGGGACATATATAGGAACATACCTATATAATAAGATCAACGTACAGGAAACCAACAGCCAACATCAAACTGAATGGAGAGACGCTTAAGGCAATTCCTCTAAAATCACAAGACAAGGCTGCCATCTCTTTCCATATCTCTTCCATATTGTACTTGGAAAGAAACAAGTGAAACTCTGTATTTGCAGATGATATGATAGTTTATAAAAGTGACCCAAAATCTCTACCAGGGAACTCCTACAGCTGGTAAACACCTTCAGCAAACTAGCAGGATACAACATAAACTAAAAAAGTTCAGTAGCCCTATACTAGCTGAGAAAGAAATCAGAGAAACATCACCCTTTACATTAGCCACAAACAACATAAATTATCTTGGGGTAATACTTACCAAACAAGTGAAAGATCTATATAATAAGAACTGTGTGGCTTAAAAGAAAGAAATTATAGAAGATACCAGAAAATGGAAAGATCTCACATGCTCTTGGATAGGTAGGATAAACATAGTAAAAATGGCTATCTTGCCAAAAGCAATCAACAGATTCAAGGTAATCCACATTAAAATCCTAGCACAATTCTTCATGGACCTTGAAAGGATAATAATCAACTTTATATGGAAAAACAAAAGGCCTAGGATAGCCAAAAAAAAAAAAAAAAACATGTACAACAAAAGAACTTCATGAGGAATCACCATCCCTGACTTTAAGCTCTACTACAGAGCTTCAGTCCTGGAAACAGCCTGGTACTGGCACAAAAATAGACAGGTAGACCAATGGAATCGAATCGAAAAACCTGATATTAACCCACACACCTTCGAACACCTGATTTTTGACAAAACAGCTAAAAGTATACAATTGGGGGTAGGAAAGCATCTTCAGCAAATGATGCTGGCACAATTGGATGATGGTGTGTAGAAGACTGCAGATGGCCCCATGTCTACCGCCACACACAAAACTCAAGTCCAGATGGATCAAAGACCTGAAGATAAATCCAGCCACACTGAACCTCTTAGAAGAGAAAGTAGAGGTACCCTTGAACAAATTGGTATAGGAGATGGCTTCCTGATCATAACTCCAGTAGCACAGATGCTGAGATCATCATTAATAAATGGGACCACCTCAAACTTAGAAGCTTCTATAAGGCAAAGGACACAGTGGATAAGACAAAATGGCAGCCCACAGACAGGAAAAAGGTTTTCACCAATCCTACATCTGACAGAGGGCTGATGTCCAGAATATACAAAGAACTCAAGAAACTAGTCAACAAAATACCAAATAAAATATTAAAAAGTGGGGTGCAGAAATGAAGAGAGAATTCTCAATAGAGGAAATCAAAAAGGCTGAAAGACACTTAAGAAAGTGCTCAACATCCTTAGCTATGAGGGAAATGCAAATCAAAACAACTTTGAGATACCATCTTACTGCTGCCAGAGTTGCTAAAACTAGAAACACCAGTAACAACTTATGTTGGTGATGATGTTGAAAAAGGGGAACACTCCTCCACTGCTGATAGGAGTGCAAACATGTAAAGCCATTTTGGAGATCAGTATGGCAGTTCCTCAGCAAAATGGGAGTAAGTTTACCACAGGACCTGGCAATCCCCCTCCTAGGCGTATACCCAAATGATGCACATCCCTGCAACAAAGAGCTGTGCTCACCTATGTTCGTAGCAGCATTATTTGTAATAGCAAGAACCTGGAAGCAGCTTAGATACCCTTCAACTGAAGAATTGATAAAGAAAATGTGGCACATCTACACAATGGAATACTACTCTGCAGAAAAAAAAAAAAATGGAATCCTGAAATTCGCAAGCAAATGTATGGAACTTGAAGAAACCATTCTGACTGAGGTAACCCAGTCACAAAAAGAGGAACATGGTACATACTCACTTATATATGGATTTTAGACCTAGAGCAAAGGGTCATCAACCTATAATTCATACCACTAGAGGAACTAGGTTACAAGGTGCATTCCTAGAGATTCATATATAGTCCCTCACAGAAGGGGGAAGGGACAAGTCCCCCAGAGCATATGGGAAGTAGGGAGGCAGAGAGTAGAGAAGGAACTAGGCAAAAGGGAAGGGGAGAAGAGGAAAATACTTGGGACTAGGAAGATTGAGTCAAGGGAGGAATCAAAGACAGAAAAGAGAGAGTGAAAGAGAGAGAGATACACAGAGAGAGACAGAGACAGAGAACATAAAAAGGGAACCATTATAGGATTGAAGAGAAAAACTTAACCTAAAGAAATGTCCAGAGACCTACAAGTCTGTCTCCAACTAACAATTTGAGCAATAGTGGAAAGGCTACCATAAATGCCCTTCCCTGATAATGAGATCAACCACTAGTACCTTTTGGAAATAGAAGCAAAACCCCACAACTAAACACTGAGCTGAAGTAGAATCCAGATGCAGAGAGGGAGGACACGACCATGCTACAGAAACACATAGGGACAGCTGACCTGAACAAGGAGGAGCTAATGGGTCCCCAGACTGATTGCTGGGAATCAAGCATGGGACTGACTCAGACCCCCTGAACATGGGTCACAGCTTGAAGGACTGAGCTGTCTCAGGGACCTCAGACTGTGGAACCAGGATGTGTGCCTCTTTTACAAAAGGACCTTGTGGGTACATCCCCCATGGAGGGATACTCCATTAACCTAGAGACAGGAGAGAAGTCGTAGTTCCTACAGAAATAGATGACCCCTCCTGGAGGGCATCACCCTACAACTGATGTGGTGGGTGGATGAGATGGGAGCGTCGTCTGGAGTGCATATGAAAGGGAAAAGAGGGAAAGAGGGAGGGAAAGGGAACTGGGTTCAATATGTAAAATAAAAATAAGTAAATAAATAAATAAGAAAAGAAATCCAGCCACATTTAAACTCCTAGAAGAGAAAGTGGGACATACCCTTGAATGAATTGGTACAGGAGACTACTTCCTTAATATAACACCAGTAGTACAAACACTGAGATCAACAATTAATAAATGGGACCTCCTCATACTGAGAAGCTTCTGTAAGGCAAAGGACACAGTGGTCAAGACCAAATAGCAGCCCAAAGACTGGGAAAAGCTTTACCAACCTAACATCTGACAGAGGGCTGACCTGAAAATATACAAAGAACTCAAGAAACTAGTCACCAAAACACCAAATAACCCTATTAAAAATGGGGTACAGAACTGGATAGAGAATTCTCATTAGAGGAATCCAAAATTGCTGAAAGGCAATTCGTAAGGATGGAAAAATACAGACTAGCTCTCCAATGACCATAGGAAGCTAGAAGTTTAAAAATACTAAATACCTTATATTCCATACTATGTCCTCAGCCAGTAAATAGGCGAGAGTCACACTCCTTGCAGCTTATCTGACTTCATAAAGTGCTTGTGAAACCCTTGCCCCAGTGACCTAACCTAACTGCCATTTGTCACCTCACCTAGGAACCCACACAAATGCAGACCTCCTGGGCTATAGAAAACTGACTGATCTATAAATCACGAGCTTGGATAATGTAAAATGATTGGTCTAAAATCTATAAAATGGTTTAAATAGATTGTCCTGCATGGGGTGGGCTCTTGATGCTATGGGATGACTAATTTACGATAGGCTTTGTTGTAAACCCTATAAAAGCTGTCTCAGTTCTGTACTCAGGGCTTCAGTCCTCTACCCCTGTATGGCATATGACTCTGGACCCCAGTGTACTTGGAATAAACAAAGACCTCATGCATTTTGCATCAAGATCGCTTCTCGTGAGTGATTTGGGGTGTTGCCTTTCCTGTGTTGGATTGTGAAGATCCATGCTCTGCTGGTCTTTCAACTTAAGAAAGTGCTCAAAGTCCTTAGCTATCAAGGAAATGCAAATCAAAACAACTCTGTGATACCATCTTACTACTGTCAGAATGGCTAAAATCAGAAACACCAATGACATCTTATGCTGGATGAGTTTATATGTTGTTATGCCTGTGTGCAGTTCTCATAGACTTCCTCACAGAACAAAATTTACATGTGCATGATGTTCTTTGTATAACTCTGTTTGTATGCATATTATATATGTGTGTATGCATAGGATTATATGCATTTATTTATATTTTACACATGTATTATAAGAAGCCATAGTTACATTTACAAGTAGATAGTGTTATCATAAAAATGTTAAAGCCAAGTGGGAATTCTCTGCTGTAGGCCTCAGATGGTATCTTTAGTCTTGGTTAGTGGAACCTGGTGGACTCTTGAGTCAATATCCAAATGGTTTTAAATGTTAATCACAATATGCTGTGTCAACCACAGAGGTGAGAAAGCATCACCTATCATTAGTGGCTAAAGTCAAACCTGGAAGTAGCAATTAAGCTCTGGACTGCATCATTCCAACCTGGCCGCAGTTGCTGAAATTCAAATCCATTAATCATCACTGTTGAAGCTTCAGAATAAGATAAGCTTTTCTCTAGGAGCTTTCATTCACTATTGAAAGAATGAAGTACATAATGTATTTTTCATCATAAGTATCTGTCAACATTATATAAGTTAACCAGATGGATAAGTGACATCTGCTGGTCAATATGATTATTGTCCTAGTAAAACATTAAAGAAAAACAGAAACTCTAAAGAATTATACACAAATTCTGCTACAATCTATCCATACCATCTATGTTTGTTTTTCTGTTTTTTGATTGTTTGTTTGTGTTTTAGAGACAGGGTTTCTCTTTGTAACAGCCCTGACTGTTCCAGAACTCACTCTGTAGACCAGGCTGGCGTGGAACTCACAGAGATCCTCATGTCTCTGCCTCCTAAATACTGGGATTAAAGCCCTGTGCCACCATCACCGGCAAACCATGAATGTCTTATTCATTGGAGAATTTTCTACCTTCACTTACATAATCAGCAATAATTGTTTATAGTATTAAATACCTATTCAATTCATAAATAATTATCCACATGTTCTAAGAAATGTCTGAGAGCAACATCAGTATGTGAAATGGGTTAAGAGCTTCTGGAATGGTGGGAAGAGTTGGAAAAGGCTATCACGGTTAATAGCATTCTTTTTCACATTGGGATAGAAATTGATATGTAAGCAGTCTGTCTTTGTGTGGTTTCCCTGCAAAGCTCTTATATCTTTTGCCTTGTGATGGGAGCTGCAAAAAGTTTTGACTCACTGCCCAGTAAGATTATTCTCACAAAGATAACTATCCAAGAGTGGATTAGGACATTTGAGAAGTATTCAATTTCCTTTCTGTGCAGGTGCTCAAGGGCATGGTTGGGGACTAAGGAGGCTCTAAGCAGCACTTAGGCAGGTGGAAGTATTTATCTAGACTAGATGGTAGTCTAGTAAAAATAGTATGCCCTCTGCTTTAGAAAAATGACATCTTTGTGTCCTGCATCTAACTGTGGACTCCTCTCTGCTCCCTGGTTCTTACAATCTTCATCAAAACAATTCGGAGAATAGATAGGCTCTGTGTTATTTCAGAAGTCTCTAAAGGAATTTGTTTTCTCTGAAGGAACTTGTCCAAGTGATTGACAGGCCCACTTAAAATGACTCTTCTAGGAGGAGACAATTTTATGGATTTGTTCTTTATCATGAAATCTATTGCTATGTACAATGTTATAAGGTTTGGGACTACTAGAACCAGGTTGAAACAGTTACCTACTCATGGCCTTTCAGGGTGTTTAGGATGTCAAATTTGTCTTTTCTATAGAACTGAGGAATGATTAGACCTTTTATCTGATTTGGGAAGAGAGTCCTAAGGATGCAGTTCTTGGTTTTCTAGGTTGTTGACTATAAGGGAGGGAATCAGTCTCAATGTTCTGTGAGTCAGATGATATGTAAGCAGGTATTTAGCATTTAAAATCCCTTTATGAAAGCCAAAGTTCATTAAAAATATTGGAATAATTTAGAGGAATTTTCCCCAAATTCTCTTTGAGTGAGATTTCACTTTATACTTCCAAATGATATAGCATAATTTGCCTTAAATACATTCCAAATGGCAACATGTTGTCTCAAGAAGCAGAAAATATGGAGATTTGGGAAGATAACTGCAGTGTTTTTAACAAATCTGTGAGTTGAATAAATTTTAAAATCATTAAAAATAAAGTGAGAAAAGTCCTTCCTCTCACAGGATTTATCTTCATGGAACATCTGGCACTTGGAATATAATATTAAAATAAAGTTCATGTAATTTTACAATATTGTTCACAATGCATAATTGATCTTTTAAAGCAAGTTTTCTGAATTAACCGGCCTTATTTTTCTTTAAAAATATAAGTTGATGACCTGAGCATTCATAGTGTAGTAAAAGTTTGCCAATAAGAGATTGTTGCACATTTTTGGGGGGTAAAATTAAAAGCGGTTTCAAAGCACAGGGAAATCATGTTGAGTAAATTCAAAATTATATCACATTCGCAGCAGGCAAATTTAATAACCGAAATATCTTTTCCTGATTAATCATTTGATAGAACCTGCTTTCTTCCTTCTTAGTGAAGCAGCTGTATGGCTGTCATTTACTGTGACTTTTGAAAAATAAAATGTGAAATTAGCTGACTCCAAGTAAGGTTATTCTGTACACATGACAATTTTCTTCACATTGCTCTGTAAGGGGAATTATTGACTAATAACAAGAAGGAGCAGAAGGTTGATTTTGAATGTCAAGAATTCCAACCATTGGTGAGAATATATTTTCTCTGATGTTGTTAATTACAGGTCACTTAGGTAGTGAGCCAGATGGTAGAAGGGTAAAGTGGTTAACAAGACACAAAGGCAGGTGGCAGCTACACAGAGGGTATTTTTTTTTTTTTTGAGATGTCAGTCTGAACATTTTGTGACTTTGGGATTCCTAAGAAGGATTCCTTTGAGTGGACAGGCAGGAGAGATCTTAAGGCATTTGAAAGAATGATAATTTGTCTCAAACAAAATATCATATTTTATTAATACCTTTAAACAACATACTGAACTACATTAAAATATCATTTGAAAACAAAAGATTTTCCTTCCATGGTCTTTAAACTGTTTTTCATAGAGAGACAACTTAAACTACATATATGCTTGTAACTGACCCTATACTCGTTGCTCATGAGTTGAATACATCCATGACTCAATAAAAATTCTTAAAGTGAGAAAATTATTTATCTGGAAAGGTAGAAAATTCTAAATTCTGTCCATCATCTAGGTTATTGGAAGCATGAGAATGTTTAAAGAACTTTATAAGGAGGTGTATCAGACATGTCTGCTCAGTTAGATTCTGTGTAACTGATATCTAGTGCATATGTTGATGTTAGCTGTGTGCTCTAGGATGTTCTGGGTTCTATAAAATAAAAACAGATACTAATGAGTTTCATAAGTTTGTTTGTTTTTCTCAAAAAAATAGTAAATTTTCAGTAAATTGTTATGATAATAAATGAATTTTTAACTCCAAAAAATAAAGCAAAATAGAGAAATGTCACCTTCTCCAAAACCATGGCATGTGGTATGATTTCTTAGATGTCAGCCCTTAACCTACTAAACAGTTTATTAGATATGTAATCCGCAACAAAGCTCATAGTTTTATTTAGGTTTTCCCTAGAAATTTAGATAAAAAATAATGCCATGGAATCTTTGGAGCAATGAAATTGCACCAGCCATGTAGTTTTCAGACATACCAATATATTCCAGAAAACGTTTTAAAAATTCCTATAGTAAAATATGCTTTAAATCCATCGCTTGAGGCATGTCTTTCCTCAGTGAAAAGAGGTTAGAGCTTTCATATCCTGCTAGACTTAAATGGAGAGAAGTTTTTGTTGTTGTTGTTGTTTGTTTTTGTTTTCAGGGGTGGGGGGGGGATGGCTATCTGTAACTTTTAAAGATGGGAGCTGGGTGAAAGTCGTCCCTGAATAGCACAGTGATGGTAGCAAATGCAGTAACACACTTCTGTGAAGTTTATTAAATACTTTCTCTGTAAATATTTTCACTGATATCTTTTATTTCTTAGACATAACAATAAAATAGTTACACAGAGTAATTG
This sequence comes from Phodopus roborovskii, assembly GCF_943737965.1. Lineage (NCBI taxonomy): Eukaryota > Metazoa > Chordata > Mammalia > Rodentia > Cricetidae > Phodopus > Phodopus roborovskii. Next base: position 29,694,566 of record NW_026126410.1, read on the forward strand.
TATCTAACTTTTTGAGAACTAACTATCCTCTGAACAAATTAAGAATTTTGTAATTACTCCAAATTGCTTGAAAATAGCACACAAAAACACTTCAGCACGACAGTAATTTGTATACAAATTTTAAACAGGTGAATTTTTTCTGCTCTAGAAGTAAGAATTCAGATGCTAACATGTCCACTTTGTCTTTTCTTTCAACAATCATAACAAAATAGCTTTATAAGTTCATGATAGAAAAACCCAATATATCATTAAGGGTGTTTAAATTGACATATATAATATAAACTAGATAAATGCTTTTTTATATGTAAGAAAAACATTTGATTTTAATTCCCCAAAACCCATTAAATTTGTTTTGGAATAACGACATTATTATTATTATTATTATTATTATTATTATTATTATTTATTTATTTATTTATTACCCAATTAAGGAAATCACAGCAGAGAATAGGGACAGAGATTTTAAGGATTCTTATACAGTATAGTCTCTTTGATGTATTTGGTGTATTTAGAACATGCTTGTTTACTTAAAAAAAAAAAAAAGTATTTTGACAGCTACCCAAGGGAAGCAAAAGAGAAGAGATTGGCTGTTGGTTTCATTCCTGATTATCTAGCCTAGTTTGTTCTAGGCTGTGATGAGACAAACATGTCATGACAGATTGTGTGGGTGGTAGGGTTAAGTTGCTTCCTAGCTACCTGGAGCCATAGGGGAAAAGGGAGGAAGAAAGATAAAAGAAGAAAATGCGAGGAGTGGTGGGGAGGGAAGAAGGGGAGGGAATAAACCAGAGAGAAGAGGAGGTGAGGGAGAGGGGACAGGTAGATGGGAGAGTAGAGGAGAAGGGGAGGAGAAGAGAAGAGAAAGGAGAGGGAAGGGGAGGAATAGGGAAGGGAGGATGAGAGGGGAGGAGAGGTGAGTGGAGAGGAGAGAAGAATAGAAGAGAGGAGACGATGAGAAGTAAGACAGTAGACAAGTTTTCAGTTCAAATACTTTGTGAACTACCTCCTTTAAATACGACACAAATTCTCAGAATATTATCGCTAGGTAGGGAATCAAGATTTTAAGATATAAGCCTATAGGTGACAATTTTTATTCAAACTACAATACTAAATAAAAACTCTGTGTGTTAATTGGGGCTGGCAGGGCGGCAGGACAAGACCAGCAGCGGGAGAAAAAAAAAAAAAAAACGTACTCCTTACATATGGAGCCACAATGTGGCTAATAACAACTTCCACTTAAAATTTAACAAAAGCTTAAAAAAAGTGTTTTAGAAACAAAGAACAGAGACAAGCAAGGTTTCTTGGTAGTAGCATTTTTCTCAGTTGGACTCTGCTTTGCAAGAGACAAGCAGATATTTTCGTGGCTCCCTTTAAGGGAGGTTTCCTGACTCAGCATAAGGGGCAAAAAACTGCAAGGATTTAAGAAGCACTGCTAACAATTTATTGGTGTGTACGAGAGCTGGCAATGGCAGTGACCACATCTCCAAGCCAGCAGCATGCTGCTAAAGAGCAGCACAGACCAAGGCAGTGAGCATAGCTCTCAGTGCTGGCAGTAAAATAGCTGCCACCATCTTTGGTAAACCACGGCTGACACAGTGATGACTTTTTTTTTTTTTTTAGCAATGTTGTTGTTTACCAGATAAAAGACTCTTGGCCAGAAAAAGATAAAGATTTACCATAAAGATAGATTCACATTAAAAAAAAAAAAAGCACTAAAGGTTTACAGTGTGCTCTTAAAAATATGTAGGCTTGGAAGAGAAGAGAAAAGAAATAAAATGGTTTTAAAACATACAGTGAGGAGTTGGGTGTGGTGGCACACGCCTTTAATCCCAGCACTCAGGAGACAAAAGCAAGCAGATCTCTGTGATTTTCAAGTAAACCTGGTTTGCAGACTGAGATCCAGGACAGATAAGAGTTACACAGAGAAACCCTATCTCAAAAAATAGAAAAGAAACAATAATAAAAAAGGCACAGATGGAGAGAATCTGGAAACTATACGGTATTATATTGTCGTTGTATTGTTAGACTGCTGAGGAAATAACAACTGTTAAAGGAAATGCTGCTGGGTTAATTAATTCACTTTATATATTTTAAAAATGCTTTGACACCAAAATTTAAGTCTAAGGAGAAGTTACTGGGGAAAAGGATTTCTATTTTTGTTACCCCAGAAAATAAAAAGCTATGGATTCCTTCCAAACTAATGTAGTTTAACCAAGCCCGACCCCCTGAAGCAGTGTTCCAGGTGATCCAACATTCAAAACAGTTTGAACAAGGCAGCCTTGCAGACTATAGCCAGGATTTCTGTGTCTGCTTAGGCTCCCCATGACAGCATCCCCTGCCAGTAGGAAACAGTTTGGAAAAAATGACGCCCAAATTCCCAAATATTGTTTATAAACGTTTGTTTTCATTTAAATGAGTTTGGTTATAAATGGTTAATGACCATAACCAATCTTTTTAAAAGTAAAAAGGTAATTATGGTATAGATATGAATACTTTATTTTGGGATGTTTTGATTTTCATTTATTGATACAATTTAAGGTCAATTTTGTGATATGTATATTCCTCCTCTTGTTTAGGTATTGTGTTTATATAGCTCAGTTAGAAATGTAATGTATAATTTAGTGCAGATTATAGATAGTTACCTATAATAGTCAAAATCCATAGTTAAGTTAGTTAGGTTTTCTAGATATACAGAGATGTATTTGAGATGAATAGGCATTCTTCAAACCTTTCAAAGACCTACAGAATATGCCATTTAAAAAGGCTTAGGGTTTTTATTGACAATGAGGCACAATTGTGCCTGGCAACAACACCAGCATCAGAAAGAAAGATAGACATTGAAGAAACCATTATGGAGTTTACTTCTAATATGGCAAGACTAGCCATTTGGACAAGATACTGCTCTTGTCAGGACTGTTTGACTGTAGGCTGTATAAACTGGACAAGCAGGACCCACAGAAAAGTGACTACTGATACAAGATGGACATTGCTACAGAGTTCCTGCTTCATGGATAAGTCTGCCAGACAGTCAGCAGGACTTAGAGAAAAGTGACTGACAAACTGCCAATGCAAGAAGACAGTTTAAAGTTTCCTGCTTTGCAGAAGAGTCTGCTAGACACACTATGGCCTATGGGCTGAAGATGGAAGATTACAGAAGAACTTCAGGTGACTGATAAGGCAAGATGTCTCTGTCATTTCTAGAGTTTATATATTATCCTTCTGTGGTATTTGAAGGAGTTGAAGACAGATAGTTATGGTTATAGTTTTCCTTAGTTAGGATTAAAGATAAGTTACATATAGGACTTTAGACTCATAAAGATAGATGATGGAATGTTTTCTTAAATCTTACTAAATGTTGATGGACTAAATAGTGTTAACTGTGATCTTATTTGATAACTGTTGTGTGATATATTTTGCTATGTTAAGGTTAAAACCCTTCTTTTTATTTTAGACAGAAAAGAGGAGATGATGGGAGATGTCGGTCTGTAAATATGTTTCTCATACTGTTTATGAATAAAGCACTGTTGGCCAATAGGAAAGCAAGATTGGCAGAACTAGGAGACAAGGAGGAAAGAGGAAGTAGTAAGGAGGAGTCAAGATGGAGAGTCTGGAGAGAGCAGAACCACCAGCCGCTTCTCCCAGGTAAGATAAGACAAAGTGGAAATACATAGAAATGGGTTAATAATTAAGACAGAGCTAGCTGATAAGAAACTAGTACCTGGCTGACAGAAGTATATCGAATACAGAGTCACATTGTGTTAATTGGGGCTGGCGCGGTGGCGGGACAAGGCCAGCGGCAGGCAAAAAACCTACTCCTTACATGTCACGACCACCTTGACCAGCAAACAAGATGCAAAGCTCAGACTCTTCTTTAAGCAGTTTATTCAGGAACCTTGAACAATCTTCTTCTGCTCCTCCTAGCCCCAGGAAACCCTTAAATGTGTGCTCACTCCCCAATCAGCTCATGCCACCTGGCGATCCCAGAGAGGCCACAGAAGGAGGAAGCACACCAGATCCATCAAGCACTTCCAAATAAGGCTTGTTTATAGCTAAACTCGGACTACCTGGCATCCAGCCAGGCTCCACCTTGGGGCTGGCTTGTTTATAGCTAAGCTCTTACAGCTAAACTAGGACTACCTGGCATACAGCCAGGTACCACCTTGGCGCTGTGGCTTCCCACAGTTCCCCATTTTTTGTTTAAAATGCAAAAAGCAAGGGTAGAGGTGTGATCTTTGATGAACAAGAGACATTGTAATGGCCCTGCACCCAGTTATCAGCCAAGCTGGTGCCACAACCATCCGGTATCTTTTCTCAGAGATGGGATTATGATACCAACCCATATGCAATCAGACTTGCCCTCCATGAAGTGGCTAATAGCTGGCCTCAAGTACAGTACTTCGTCTCGCATCCTGAGCGTGATGACTGCTTAGCATTTAAGTACAGCTAACCAAGCCTGAGGTGATTGCCCTACCTCCAGGGCTGTGAAGGCTTGTGCATTCATGGCATTACTTCTCTGCTGTGTAACCCTCATCCTGCAGATACACCATAAAGCAACGAGACTGACTAGGATAAGCATCCCTCCCAGGGCAAAACTAACATTTCCCTCTACAGGACTAATATCCTTATCTAAAGGCAAAAAGGGTAAATTTAAACTTAAATTGCTATTAAAAAAATCTGGGAAAAACTTGGGCAGAATGCCTAGTTGGCATGGGATTAGGAAACACCTACAGGATCCCCCATCATGGATCTGCCTCCATCTCATTGACCAGGACCATTATCATGATCGTCAGCATCAGGTGCATCAATCTGCTTATGTGCCTTGCCATCTTCAGAGGCAGGAACTCTCCTGGTCAGTCTTTCAGGAATCTACAAAGGTTCTGACTGATCCTGTGGGTAAGCACAAACAGACTCTCTCACTGATGATAACACAGGGTCAGACCCTTCCATAGTCCATAAATGACATCTTTCCATTTTATAAATCCTTATCAATGGGGAGGACACTGTGATGGTGATCAGCCATCCACATCCAATTGAAAAAAATTAAGGAGTCAGTAGAGCTAGAGATATTCTCTCTTTGGGGTGCGGCCTTGGCCTATTCCCCCTTTTTGTTTTATTAAGCATCCCTTCCAAGTTTAGTAAGCTCCTTCAATAATGCCTTGACCTTGTGGGTTGTATGGAAGACCATGTCTCAAATCTAACTGCATTTGCTTGCAAAATGCAGAGAAAGATGCAGCAGTATACGCTGGTCCATTATCAGTCTTTAATTGCTGTGGCATACCCCACACAGCCCAAGCTTCTAAGTAGTGGGTAATTACATTTTGTGCCTTTTTTCCATTTAAAGGAGTAACATGTATCACTCCTGAGCATCTATCCACAGAGACATGCACATACCTTAATGTGCCAAATTCAGTGATATGAGTAACATCCATCCATCTGCCATATTCTAAGAGGGGCCAATCCTTTGGGATTAACCCCCCAAGTAGTTGGATGTAAATACACTACACAATTTTTACAAGCCTTAACTATATCGTAAGCGGCTGTGCTGGATATCCTGAAGTGATGCTTCAAGGTCTTCAAATTAACATGAAATTGAGAATTAAATTGCTGAGCTTTATCAAGTGGGAGAGGGGCAAATATAAAATGAATCTGGGTACACTTATCCACTAATTCATTTTTCCACTAATTGGTCCAGGCTCTCTAATGTGTTGGATATAAAAGGGTTGCGACCATTTCCAAATGAGCTCTTGTAGCTGGGTTACATGTGGCTGAATATGGATGTTAGTTTTTATTTTTCCAGCTACCTCCAAATCTTAAACCAAATTAACAACATAATTGGAATCAGAAATTAAATTGAAGGCTTCAGAAACTTTCCTAAAATCCTCTATTATTTGAAACTCCACTATTTGAGGCGAGCCTGACATAAACTGACAAATAATTGGGGCAGCTTTTCCAATTACATAGGCGCCGCACCCAGTCTTAGAACCATCCATAAAAATGGTTACTGCATCCTCAATGGGTACTTTACAGGTAACTTTTGGGAAAGTAACAGGATGTTCCTTAAAAAAGCTCAAAATGGGATGCTTGGGATAGTGGTTATCAATACCTCCATCAAAACTACATTTTAAAATAGTCCATTTATCTAATGAGGCAATTAAAACTTTTATTTGGGCAGTAGAATATGGGGTAATAAGCATTTTAGGCTGACATCCAAAAAAATTGTAAACATTGCTGGATCCCCATTAGAGCTAGACTAGCAACACTGGTCGGATAATGCTCTACAGACTTAGTCACTGAGCTTTTGGGATGGATCCACTGTAATGGTTCCTCCTGCAACAGTACTCCTGTGGGTTGACACGCAGTTGCCAGGATACAAAGCCAAATGGGTTGATCAGGAATGCACCACATTAAAGATGCCGTTCTCAGCCCTTGTTCCACCTTTTGCAATGCCACTCAGGCCTCATCAGTTAACACACGAAGAGAATTTAAATCAGGGTTGCCAAATAATATATCATATAAGGGTCTTAATTCTTGATTGGAAAGCTTCAAAAATGGCCGAATCCAATTTATATCTCCTAATAATTTTTGAAAATAGTTTAAGGTTTACAAGATATCTAATCTTCTTCTGCTCCTCCCAGCCCCAGCAAGCCCTTAAATATGCGCTCACTGCCCAATCAGCTCATGCCACTTGGCGATCCCAGATAGGCCACAAAAGGAGGAAGCACACCAGATCCATCAAGCACTTCCAAATAAGGCTTGTTTATAGCTACGCTGGGACTACCAGGCATCCAGCCAGGCACCACCTTGGGGCTGTGGCTTCCCACACTTACAGATGTAAGAATATGTCCTTTTCATTTCCATATATAAGAAATGCAATGGAAATGTCATTGCATATATTAAAGCTGCAGCTATAACATAATTATTTTGCAAAAGTCAGAGAGAATAATACAGTTATATGGTTTTGTTCTTGCATATGTGTCTTCACATTTCTGTTTTCACCTAGTCAAAACAAATTAAAATCATTCAGTCATATTGCAGCTTGAATGAGAACAGCCCCCATAGGATGATATATTTGAATGCTCACAGTTCCCTGCTGATGGAACTGTTTGGGAAGGAATATGTGGTGTGGCCTTCTTGGAAGAGGTATGTCCCTGGTGGCAAGCTTTGAGATCTCCAAAGCCCACACAATTCCCAGTTTTAAATGTCTCTACTTCCTGCCTATCATTTAGACAGCTGTCAGCTACTGTTCCAGTGCCATGCTTGCCTCCCTGGTAACATGCTCCCTGCTGTGATTGTGACTGAGATGAATTCTACCCCTCTGAGACTGTAAGCAAGCCCACAATAAACTCCTACTCCTATATGCTGCCTTTACCATGGTGTTTCTCCACAGCAATAAAAAATTAACTAAGACTAATATAGACACAATATCTCAAATGAGGTTCTTGTACCATATTCAGACTAATGTTAAGCATATTGATCTATCCAGGAAATATACCTTACAGAATCATTTCTTATCAAGTTATATAAATGTCAGCCTCAAAAGAATAGAGACTGTTGGTATTTAGGCATTTGTATTGACCAGTCCATGGACATGCCCTCAGGTGCTCCCATTAAGGGCACCCCCTGTGCAGTTCACTATGTTTCCTTTTAAAAGGGCCCTACCCACTTCCCATCTTTCTCTTTCTCTTTCTTTTTCTTTCTCTCCCTCTCTCTGTCTCTCTTCTCTCATACTGCTCTCATCCCCAGAAGCCAGTCTGCCTTCCTTTCCCCTTTTTGCAATTCTCCCCCCCGCCTCAGAAAAAAACCTCCACTTGATTTCTGTCACATGGAATCTTTCATTTTTAAAAATTATAGCAGAGACTGGTGCTGGGGACAAGGAAGATGTAGCAATTTCTCTTATAGGTAGTACCTCTGCTTAAACAATTTTTGAGAATTTAAGTATTTGTTAGCTAAATACATTAATGAATTAGAGTAGTACTTAGCATGACATGATAGAGTGGGATGTTTCCATTTTTATTTTGCTGAGGTTCCCATGTCTTACTAGCAAAAGAAGTTAGGCATTTGGATCTTAAGCAGGTTACATTTTTTTGTTATCAGTAAGGATCCCAATTTTCCTTAGCATATAGGGGCATTTTACTTAAATATACTCAATAAAGTCACTTCAGGTATGTGTGTCATAGGCCATGGAATAACTCGAGGAATGGATTAAGTGTTGTGTTTTGAAGTTTAAAAAGAAAATCAATTTTATGCTTGTGAGCCTAGACTTTAATGGCTGAGCTATACCTCCACTATAGAACCAAGACAGATTCTCTGAATGAGGTGTTAGTTGGGAGGTCTGGGCAGTCTATGGGGCCTCTGGTAATGGATCAGTATTTATCCTTAGTATACAAATGGATTTTAGGAGCCCATTTCACAGAGGGATACTCCTTCAGCCTAGACACATAGTCAAGGGCCTGGGCCCTGCTACAAATGATACAATAGACTTTAAAGACTCCCCATGCAAGGCCTCAGCTTCCCTGGGGAACAGAAAAGGGGTGGAACTGGGTTTGGTGGGGGGAACAGGGGAGGGCAGGAGGTTCAGGAACTGGGATTGATATGTAAAACAAGCTTGTTTCAACATATATATTCAGTGCTTGCTGACAGTTTAGGTATACTCACAGCTCCTGAGAAAGGCTGCAGAGTTTTCCAGGATTATTTTCAGCTATACATATACATAAGATCTGAGAAAACTTTATTAAAATCATCACTTATGACAAAATCCAATCATATTAATAGACTGGTTCCTACTATTTATTTGCATTTTTTGCTTATACTAATATTGTGTTATTTCTGAGCATAATATTTTTTTAATTTTATATATCCAAGTCCATTTAAATGAAAACAAACATTTATAGACAATCTTTGGGAACTTGGGTGTCGTTCTTTCCAAACTACTTCCTGATGGTAAGGGGCGCTGTCATGGGGGATCTAAGAGATGCAGAAATCCTGGCTGTAGTCTGCAAGGTTGCTTTGTCCAGCTATTTTGAATGTAGGATCACTTGGTACTCTGTTTCAGGCGGTCTGGCTTGCTCAAACCACATTAGTCTGGAAGGAATCCACAGCTTTTCATTTTCTGTGGAAACAAAAATAGAAATTCTTTTCCCGAGTAACTTGTCCTTGAACTTAAATTTTGGAGTCAAAGAATTTTTTTTATTTAATTTATTATTTTACATGTCGATCCCAGTTCCCTCTCCCTCCCTCGCTCCCTCCCTCTCTCCCTTCCTCCCTACCTCTCTACCTCCCTGCCTCCTTTCCTCCCTCACTCCCTTTTACCCTCTCTGCCCTCTCACATTCACCATAACAACCCTCCCTCCCATCCCCCCACCCCAATTCCATATGTAGGGGAATGCCATCCAGTTGGGGTCATGTAGATCTGACAGGTCATGTGAAGTAGGGACTAGGACTTCTCTCCTGTCTTTAGGTTAAGGCAGTATCCCTCCATGGGGGATGTGTTTGCCAGGTCCTTTTGTGCACCAGGGATACATCCTGGCCCCACTGTCTGAGGTCCCTTAGACTGCTTAGTCCTTCTGGCTGAGACCCATATTCAGGGGGCCTGAGTCAGTCCCATGCTGACTTCCCAGATATCAGTCTGGTGGCCTGTTAGCTCCTCCTTGTTCAGGTAGGCTGTCTCTATGTGTTTCTGCCCCTGGTCTTGTCCTCTCCATCTGGCTCTGGGTTCTAGTTTGACTCAGTGTTTATGTATGGGTGTTTGCTCCTGTTTTCAACAGGCATTAGATGAGGGCTACATGGATAAGTTAGTTGTTGATCTTGTTATCCAGGAAGGGCATTTATGGTAGCCTTTCTAAGGAAACTCAAATTGTTAGTTGGCGGCATCCTTGTAGGGCTCTAGACATTTCTTTGTGTTCAATTTTATCTTCAAAACAATATTGGCTCCCTCTTTTATATTCTCTCTCTCTCTCTCTCTCTCTCTCTCTCTCTCTCTCTCTCTCCTGTCTTCTATTCCTAACCAGGCTCAATCTTCCTGGTTGCAAGTGTTTTCCTTTCTTCCCTCTCAATTTCCCCTACTTCTCTCTCCATTCGCTGCCCCCCCCCACTTCCTCTGTGCTCTGGGGAACTTGTCCCTTCCTGCTTCTGTGAGGGACCTTATATGAATCTCTTAGAATACACCTTGTATCCTAGTTCTTCTGGTGGTGTGAATTATAGGCTGGTGATCCTTTGATTTAGGTCTAAAATCCATATATGAGTGAGAACATATTACGTTCCTCTTTTAGTGATGGGTTACCTCATTCAGGATGGTTTCTTCAAGTGTCATCCACTTTCCTGCAAATTTCAAGATACCATTATTTTTTTCTGCAGAGTAGTATTCCATTGTGTAGATGTGCCACACCTTCATTATCCATTCCTCAATTGAGGGACATCTAGGTTGCTGTCAGTTTCTTGCTGTTACAAATAGTGCTGCTATGAACATAGTTGAACAGATGCCTTTGTTGCATGGATGTGGATCATTTGGGTATATGCCTAAGAGGGGAATTGCCAGGTCCTGTGGTAAACTAATTCCCATTTTCCTGAGGAACCGCCATACTGATCTCCAATATGGCTGTACGAGTTTGTACTCCTACCAGCAGTGGAGTAGTGTTCCCATTTCTCCACGTCCTCTCCAACATGAGTCATCATTGGTGTTTCTAATTTTAGCCATTCTTGCAGGAGTAAGATAGTATCTCAAAGTTGTTTTAATTTGCATTTCCCTAATAGCAAAGGATGTGGAGCACTTTCTTAAGTGTCTTTCAGCCTTTTTGATTTCCTCTATTGAGAATTCTTTCTTCAGTTCTGTACCTCATTCTTTAATAGGGTTTTTTGGTGTTTTGTTGACTAGTTTCTTGAGTTCTTTGTGTATTTTGGAGATCAGCCCTTTGTCAGATATAGGATTGGTGAAAATCTTTTCCTAGTCTGTGGGCTGCCTTTTGGTTTTGTCAACTGTGTCCTTTGCCTTACAGAAACTTCTAATTTGAAGAGGTCCCATTTATTAATCGTTTCTCTCAGTGTCTGTGCCCCTGGAGTTATGTTCAGGAAGTAGTCTCCTATAACAATTTGTTCAAGGGTACCTCCTACTTTCTCCTCTAAGAGGTTTAATGTGGCTGGATTGATGTTGAGGTCTTTGATCCATTTGTACTTGAATTTTGTGCATGGCGACAGACAAGGGTCTATCTGCAGTATTCCACACACCCTCATCCAATTGTGCCAGCACCATTTGTTGAAGATGATCTGAGCATAATATTATAAATAGTTTGAAAATTACTTTGATTCAGTTTCAATTTGGCATGATAAATAAGTTGTTGGAAACTGTAGGGAAGGTTTTTATTTAAATGGAGAAAAGATAATAACTGAGGTATCTTCTAACACTGATAGAAAAATAAAATGAGTGAGCTACTTTGTACCTGCAAAGCTTCTAAGCAAAATGTAGAAAATATACTATTTTTATTTTACTTTAGTGTTAACCTTAATGTGTAAGAAACTAGTTCAATTATAGATTGACTTATAACAAAATATCATTATACATAAAATCACCTCAAAATAGATTAAAGACTGAAGTATTAAAGCCCAACCTACAAAAAGTACTAAAAAAAGTATTCCTTTTAAACTTCCCATACTTTAATTGCATGTGTTTTTTTCTACATATTGTAAAGAAGTTATGTTTGAAATACAAAATGATATATTTGAATTTAACATTGAATATAATTCCTATGCATTCAATCTGGGACAAAAAAGAAAAGTTAATGATTAATAAGGGTTTTTTGTTTGTTTGTTTGTTTGGTAGGTTGCTTGCTTTACTTAACTTTATTACTGACATAAATGTTTTTGCAAATGATCTTCACTTTTTACGGCCTATGAAAAATAAATGTCATCAAAGAACTTGATTCAACAAGACAAAATCATTTTAGTATTTATAGAAATAAACCACATATCCAAAGCAAATAATTTGCAGCTAATCAAATTTTCAGGTAATCTATCAATCATATCAGAACATATATTTATGTCAAGTTGGACCAATATCTTTCCCCTTCTACCTCTTAGAATCTTACATTTATTGAAATGCTACTGGAAAATTTGGCAACAAGAGATATCTACTATTTAAATACTTTTCTACATATATTATCATTCTCTGTATTTGAGACTAGAAAAGCTGTCAGCCACAACTGATAACCAACTTCCTCTATATAGTGCTTTTCATGATCCTAAAATATTATGCCTCTCTGATGTATGAGGAGAAACATACAGTTTACAGTACAATCATGGTATGATAATATTAACTGGATTATATGATGTAATTTCTTTTGAAAGACATTTAAAAAGAAGACATTACAATGTTTGTAGGGAAATTGATCCAAACTCTTGAAATAATGACTCATAGAAGAGAAGTTGAGATGCTTCAAAGACCTCCCTCTGAGATGACACTCAGATGTGTTTCAACATTTCGGTGGTTTGTCAATTTGCCCATATAATTTATTATACTAAATTACCTAGCTTACAGTTATGATATGGATGCATGTTAATTGGTGTACATACAGTAATTTTATTCCCCATAAGCAACACTATGAATTCTGCCAAAAGTAAGAGTCCATCATGATGTTTAATTTTTAATTTTAATAAATAAAGCCATATGGTTTTTAAAGTATTCTTGAGGGCAAACATATCAAGTCAGTTATATTGTGGAGTGTGTTCTTTACAAATACATATGTCTGAACCATATAAAGCAGACTGAGTTGACCAAACTGGACCATGAAATCATGCATGCTGAATGCAAAGACTTAGCTTTTAATTCTGTATATTTTATTTCATTCAATATTGTATGGTAGGAATATATATGCATGTAATGATATACATTGATTGTAATGTTTGAAAACCACATTAACAATATAAAGCAACATACTTGGCTGCCTGTATTTAATATCTAATATTGTAATGAATAGTCTTACAAGATACATATACAGCAAAATTTTCTCAATAAATACTATTTTACAGATTATTAGAGAGTTTTGTCAAAAATAATAGTTAGAAATCTATTGTATAAATATATATACCTGCTAAACGTGATTTGCTTGATCATAACTGTAATTATACTTCAGGGGCAGATAATGTGTGATGGGCATTCTTTTCCCATGTTACATATGTGGACATTCAAGTATGCTAGACATAAAATGAAGATGAATCCATTCCTCAATGCTGAAAACCCTTTTAATGGGTTCTTGTGAACAAGATTTTGTCTAAATTTAAACATTTCATATGGGAAAATGTTCATGAATTATGAGACCAAGAAGTTCAATCTTAGATATAATGAATCAAAAGATTTGTTACTAATAGATTTGTATCCCTTAAGAAAATCTATAATAGGTAGCAGACAAGCTACCAGTATGGAGTGTTCTAATCTGGAGACTATATTTGTTAGCACATGGCACCAGCAAACAGTTAAAAAAATAAAAAAGGAAAGATTGTTAAGAATTCTAAAACAGGAAGCCACACATGTCCAGGATGGCGAGAGTGTTCTCTTGTATCTGAAGTGGATGCAAGTAGATGTTCCAACTGCAAGGTTTGTATTAGCTAGAGAATCTGTTTTAATATAGTAGCATAGCCTCTCATTATTTATAGGTTTTATAAATTGTAGACTCAGCTTTTCTTTAAGGTAATTCATATTTCATCTCGGGCAAAATAAATCAAGTTGAAGTACATTGTGAATTCTTTTTTCTTTTATTCCTTTTAATTTTAAATTTGAAACAAAATTGTTTTACATGTCAGTCCCAGTTCCCTCACCCTCCCTTCCTCTGCTATTACCCTCACGAAACCCCAGCTCATCCCCTTTCTGCTCCCCAGGGATTATAAGGCCTTCCATGGGTAGTCTTCAAAGTCTGTCATATCATTTGGGGCAGCCCTCCCCCAGGTGTCTAGGCTGAGAAAGTATCTCCCTATGTGGGATGGGCTCCCAAAGTCCATTCATATATTAGGGATAAATATTGATCCACTACTCAAGACCCCATAGACTGTCCAGTCCACCTAAATAACACCACCATCCCTATGTTGTTTTCCTAAACTATCAGATTGGGGTTCATGAACTCCTCCTTGTTCAGGTCAGCTGATTCTGTGGGTTTCTCCAGCATGGTCTTGACCCCATTGATCATCACTCCTCCCTCTCTGCAACTGGATTCCAGGAGTTTGGCTACTGCTTAGCTGCAGGTGTCTGCTTCTGTTTCCATCAGCTACTAGATGAAGGCTCTAGGATGGCATATAAAGTAATTGTCAATCTCAATATTGTGGAAAGGCATTAAAGGTAGCCTCTCCACCATTGCTTAAATTGTTAGTTGGGTTCTTCTTTGTAGATCTCTGTATATTTCCCTAGTCATATTTCTACTTAAATCTATAATGACTTCCTCTACTATGGCATCTCTTTTCTTGTTCTCTATTCTTTCCCTGTCTCAGTCTTACTGTTCCTTCATGCCTACCTCTCCTCTCCTCCTCTTCTCCTCTTCTCTTTCTCCTAATGACCTCTCCCTTCCCTCCATGCTCCCAATTTGATCAGGAGATCTTGTCCCTTTCCCCTTCTCTGGGGGACCATGTATGTCTCTCTTAGGTTCCTCCTTGTGATTTTTAGGCTGGTACTCCTTTTCTCTATGTCTAAAATCCATATACCATCTTACCCTTGTCAGAATGGCAAAAAAAAAAAAAAAAAAAAAAAAAAATACTAAAGGCAGTTTATGCTGGAGAGGATGTGGAAAAAGTGGTACACTCCTCCACTGCCGGTGGGAGTGCAAGCTTGTACAGCCACTTGGAAATCAGTATGGTGGCTCCTTAGGAAAATGGGAATTAGTCTACTTCAGGATGCGGTAATTACACTGTTAGGTATATGCCCAAAAATGCACATTCCTGAAACAGGACATCTGCTCAACTATGTTTATAGCAGCATTATTTGTAATAGCCAGAACCTGGAAGTGACCTAAATGCCCCTCACCTGAAAAATGGGTAGATAAATATGTAGTACATTTACACAATAGTGTGCTACTCAGTGAAAAAACACAATGGAATCCTGACATTCACAGGGAATTGGATGGAACTAGAAGAAACTATCCTGAGTGAGGTAACCCAGCCACAAAAAGAAAAACACGGTATGTACTCACTCACATATGTGAATTATTTTCTTTACCAAAAATTTAAATTAAGTCTTCTTATAGTAAATACATCTTATTAAGACACTATTGTTTTAAATTTGAAACCTTGTGTTCACTAAAAAGTAAGAATGACAAAGTCAGGACCAATTAGCTTCTCACATTTCTGTGAAATTCTGAAAGTCCAAATCTTCAGGGTTTTGTGAATCATCCTTTTAAGTTTGAGTTTCTTCCAGACTTTCTTTGTGTAAATGACAGTTACCTTTCAAAATCTCCACACATTGAGATTAAATCTGAGCCAAAACTGTGATGGTACCTATTTCATTCCATGTTATAAATTAAAGTTTTTATATAATATTCTCACCACTAGTGCAGATATGTGTACATATGCTTGATTCAGTTTATTTTGACCTTACTAGCTTTGAATTGGAATTACACCATTTTTGTAAACAAAGAAAACTAAATATACTGCTATACTTTTAAGCTTTCAAGAGTGTTTTTTTTAAAGACTAAAATGTTCTTTCAAATGAGCCATTTAAATGTATTCCTTATTTTGTATATAGGCTTAAGTTTTGTAAACAGTTTAAAAAAGCCAAAACCAGAAAGCTATCACATATAATAAAGGTTAGAGTAAATTAATATTAAGGCCTTTTAGTTATAAAAGTATTATTCATAATCACAAGTCACTTTACTAAATAGAAGGACTGGAATGCTACTTTTTAATTTGCAGCCTTACATTTGTGTATGTATCATATTTTATGTAAATATTATAATCCACAAAGTTATATAAATACAGCATAAACAAAATCTTTTAAGAGCATATTTTCTGGAAGTTTCAATAATCAGTAATTGCACAGCACAGTATTTGTTAGATAAATTACATTCAAATGCAGATTAATTAATATCCCCAATCCTATTTACTTTGCAAATTAAATGGTTATTTGATATGCCAAATTCACATTTACTTTATGTAATGCATCTTTTTGTCCCACTGTCATTATTTTTAACAAGAAGTTTAACATTTATAGTGCCTTCATAAGCTTAGATGTTTTTGTTTAATTATACATTTTTACTTTTTCATAGCTGGAATTATAGTCTAATTAAATTTGTTTAGAAAAGCTATAATCATACAATAAATGCCAATAGTTTAGACTTATCACTCATATAGGTAGGTTAATTAAAGAAATGAATATATTATCTTTTTGTTGTTTTATTACAATTGTATAAAATGTACTTTGATAAAAGTTACAAATTAGAATGAGATATATAACAGGCTGGAAATGCATGATAAATCAAGTTACTATCAGTATAATGAATATTTTATAGCAGGCATTTTCAAACTTAAAAATCTGACATTTATACGTCAATGCATGCATAATTTCCCTCTTATATGTTTTCACTGAGATGAAAGTAAATTTAAAATGCAAGGGCAAAAAAAAAAAAAAATGAGTACCTCTAACAAATAATAATAAAAGACGCTAAAGACAGGAATCAGGAAGCAATTTTGTATGTTGTCCCCACCCGTGTGGAACATTTAACATCTAATGCATTTCTTAGGATAAGAATAAAAAAACAAGAGGAAGGAAATCCTTGAGGTAAAATGAAGATAAGTTCAGGGCAGATAAATTGTTCCTTTGATTTCATGTCTGCTATTGTTCCCTGGTCTAAACACAGTTGGAGCTGTTCTTGTGGGACCCAGTGTCTTCTGTATCTGATAAATGGTCTGACCAGGACAACCTCAGTCTCAGCAGGAAAGACATTGAACAAATTGTCAGCATGATTTACATACTAGTTGTCAACAGCATCTGGGTTGCTCTGTGAAAGAATGATGGGTAACAGATGTTCTGGGAAATGCTACCATCTGCCCTTTCTTAAAATACATCCCAAGTGAAACAATGCATTTGCATGGATGCCATGGAGATACCTTTCCTTTGGAGAACCACACCCGCCTCAGCATTTAATGTTCCATGTAGCTATCAAAAAAGCATAACAGTCTAAAGAATATAAATGCATTCAGGTGAAGCGAGCAGAGAGGCCTTTGGAACACTCTTTAAGCTCAGCTACAACAATATGAAAAGAAAATCATTCATGATTCCCCACAGCACATACAGGAAAAATTTCATATGGAGATCTGGACCCAACCAATGTATCTGTATCAAATGATCACAGAGTTTTCAAATTTATAAAGATAATTTCTGTACAAATACAAAAAAGATACATATCAGAAAAATAAGCACTCAGTATATATATCCTCAGTAATTTTACATCCTGCTTAGGGTTGAAAGCTCCATTTTTGATTAATATGGCATGACCACAGGCAATAGTCAAACAACAAAGGACCTCCAAACACTTCTGCCACCGTGTATATCTCCACTATGAATTATTGATTTAAGCAAAAGATTTGTTTATTTTATCATGATGTAAAATAGATTTGTGCTAGCTAGCCCTGGAATGACATATGCAAAGGAAGCATCAAAACTTAACAGTAATACAGTATTTTTCAAATTTGTCACTGTTACATGTTCTGACATTAATAATATAATTACTAAACATGTATTTTCTTTCCTTTCCTTTCTTTTCTTCTTTTTCCTTTCCTTTCCTTTCTTTCTTTCTTTCTTTCTTTCTTTCTTTCTTTCCTTTTTTTTGAGACAGTTTTTCCCTGTAGTCCTAGCTGTTCTGAAACTCACTCTGTACACTAAGCTGACCCTGAACTCACAGAGATCAGCCTGCCACTGCCTCCCTAGTGCAGGGATTAAAGTTATGCACCACCAAAGCCAAGTTTAGGCATATAATATGAAATATATCCAAACCTTATTTTTTTCTGAGTGGATTTGACTTAACAATCCTCATCTTGATTCCATCCAATGTGAAGATATAAGTAGATAAAGTATTACAAAATATGTTATATTTGATATTTTTTTAAATGTGCTGTGGGTTCAAATGTAAAATTCAACATACACTCTGGTCATTATTCTTCTGGTCGGTAAGTGATTAATGTAAGGGTTTTCATGACCATCCTCTGTTCCCTCCAACTCCTTCAGTTTCTCTCTCCATTTCTCATTTTAAATTCATGTCCTCTTCCTCTATTAATAGCCTATTGAGTCCAACTCATTTTGAAGAGCTAGAAATAACAGGGAAGGCATGACTATGATAAAATAGTATATTCTGTGAAATTCTCAAAAATAATAAAAATTTTAAAGTCATAAAAACATTGAAAGCTAAAATAAGGTTTTTGACTGTTCTGTGAAGGAGGATTCTGTGAAAATTTTACTAATTTACTAATATACTAATATAACTAATATGTAATGCGACATATATATTGAAAAATACATAAAAGCATGTATGAGAATATTAAATTTGTTACATGATAATAAATGTTGCTATTTATTATGTTTTAGTAGAGTTGAATGCCCTTCAAATGATAAATAATGAATTCCAATCTAGTTTAGTACATTTGAATATTTTTTCTTTATATTTTAGAGATGAATATATTATAGTAATCAAAATATTAACTTGATGAAAAAAGTTTAATGGGGTTGTAAAATAGCTACTGAGAAGATCAATTAGAATAAGAAAAATTACCCATTCTCACATTAACACGAAGCCCTCAGAGAATAGTCAACCTCTTTAAAATAAAAGAATCAATAAAAGCAAGGAGTAGACTAGTACATATGAATAAATAGAAGGTCTATTGAATGTATTATTTAGACCTAAGCTAATTGTTTTTATCTTGAGTTTTCAAAAATTCTTGTATTTATTTAAGCTCACTTCTTCTATTTTTCTGCTCAGTTATGAGAATTGGCAAAATTGTAACATGAAAGACTAAAGGAAGAATTAAGTATACTCCTTTACTCTTTTGAGTCTTAGAAAATTAAAAAAAAGCATCAGAGAATTAGTGATTGTTAAGATTTTAACGTTAATAAATTCAATTCTTCACTTATGAAGATTTCAATGAATACAGTTCTTTATCAGCACTTTGATTAATGTTGCATAGATATCCATTGTGGAGTTGGGATGGTGTGCTCAAGGGTTAAAACTCATTGCTTGTGCAGAGAGATAGCCCAGGGGTTAGGAACAAACATTGCTCTTGAAAAGCACCTGGGTGCAATTGTCAGCACCTACAGGACAGCTTGTGGTGGTGCAGAATTCCAGTTTTATAGGATTCAACTCTCTATTCTGGCTTCTGTGTAGTGCACATATGCACATAAATACAGGTTAATAAGATAAATATAATAAAAACATCAATGTAAAAGAAATAGGAAATATGTCATAAGGGGCATACAAATTAAGATTCTAGATGATAATATGTCAAAATAATTTGGTAGTTTGCTTGTACATGTGGTTTATTTGTTTAATTTCTCAGCATTGTATATAGAAAATCTCTAATCATTTATTGTGGAAAATGGCTCACCACTTTGAAATCTGTATCATTTCTGCTCCTATACAAAACCAGGCATTTAAAAACATTTAAAAGTTATCTCATTACGTTTATATATTACTATCAAATGTGGAGATGCACTGCAAGTCATAGCATATGATTCAAGGCAAAGATCACTGGAATCTAGCTAATCCATAAAATAAAACCTCCCCAGATCATGTTATCTTGGCAACATGACTTAGCATCTGGTAGTTTCAAAGAAATTGGCCCCCATAAGCTCATAAGGAGTGGCATTATTTGGAGTTGTAGCTTTGTTGACAAAGGTGTGGTCTTGTTGAAAGCAGTGTGTCATTGTGTAAGTGGGCTTTTAAGTCTTATAATCTTATGATGCTGTCCACTGTATCAGTCTACTTCCTGTTGCCTGCATATCAATATATAGCATCTTCTCCAGTCTCATGTCTGTTTGCATTCTATCATTCTCTCCATCATGATAATAATGAACTGAATCTCTGAAATGTAAGCAAACTACCCCCAATTAACGGTTTCCCTTAGTAAGAGTTGCTGAGTCCCTTCACAGCAACAGAAATCTTAACTAAGACAGCTCACCTACGCCCAATAGAAAAATTTAAATGTTTCAATTAAGTAAATTCTCATGAAACTATATATCAGGGGTCTTTTTATTTATTCTAAATAGTATGAATGT
This sequence comes from Phodopus roborovskii, assembly GCF_943737965.1. Classification (NCBI taxonomy): domain Eukaryota; kingdom Metazoa; phylum Chordata; class Mammalia; order Rodentia; family Cricetidae; genus Phodopus; species Phodopus roborovskii. The sequence goes on from NW_026126410.1 coordinate 29,714,793, forward strand.
GAATATCTGGTCCACAGGTGTGGAAAATTACTTCTGTTTGCTTGTTTTTACTGTTTTAAGTGACTTAAAATATTTCAAGGTGATATGACTTAATGTATTAGAAAGGCGTGAAGTTTTCTTCAGGTTGCGTAGCATAATTATTTTAAACTGGCTCAAATCATGCAGTTATATTATTTGTCTGTTTCTGGAGAGCATTTATTTTAATGACCATTGATCTTGGAAGAGTTTCCTTTAAAAAAAATTCTTCCTCCTAATCACTTGGCACAGAATGTAAGTTTACAGACCAAGTTGTGTATAAATTAAAAAGTCTGAATAGTTTTCCTAAAAGGTATTTCAAGTAAAATCAATCAAATTCAGTATATCAAAATATGTATGTTATTAACCTTTACTGTGGGATTAGATAATTGTTAGGTTGTTAGGACCTCTGTCAGAAGGCAACCACAAATGCAAAATGTAACATTTAGAGCAGTAAAAAAGAAAATAATAATTTGAGTTAAAGGAAGAGGAGAAAGATGTGACTCTTTCTGAAATTGGTTTAAATCACTTTTATGATTACTTTCATCAGTAATTAAATGTAAATATAATTCTTAAATTGAAATAACAATATTAACCTGAAAGAAATTCAACTTATTAAATATTATTTTAATGAAATGATGTAAGGTACTTTCATTATGATATACTTTAGGTTTAGTTATTTGCTTCTCATTATATTTTGAACATATGTTTTTTTTAAAAAAAATTGAAATAGCAATAAGGCATCCTGTCAGAAAATGATAAACATTATTTCACAGATACATTTGCATTATTGTGTGTGGTTATGTTAACTTAATTTCCACTTGGTTATGTGTTGTAACTATCTTTCAGAGTTCTTTTATTACCTCTGCCAGTTACTATGGTTCTTTCTTTTGCCTTCTCCCTCCCCTTTCTTTTGTTTAAAGTGAGTTCTTGCCTTCTGAGTTCATGCCTCAAGCTTGAACTTTGCAGTAGTAACTTGTCAATATTTCTTTCCACAGGAGGTTCATTGTGATTTGGAGATGGATCCTGTCTTAAAACACAATGGCCCCTATAAGTCTTCCTGTTTAACTGATTAAACTCTTTTGACTTTTAACAAATTACCAGTCTCCAATCTCTGTAGTTTCATATCTACCAGTTTCCAGCTCTCACAGTTTGGGAATCCAGACTACAAGTCCCCTGAGTATTGATTCCCTCTCATTGGGGTGCATATGCCATTTTTCTGCTATTGATTGGATTATTCTACAACATTACATAGTAAGCATCCTCTGGGTTGGAGAAGAGGAAGTACACATACAGAAAATCTCTTGATGAGTGAAAGAAGCTAGGGCAAAAAAATTGTGTCTTCCCCTGTTTAAGGTCTATCATCCTAAGAAACTTTCCTTATGTTTGTTAGAGAATATATATATATATATATATATGTATATATATATATATATATAGTGTTTGTGTGTGTGTGTGTGTGTGTGTTTGTATGTGTGTGTGAGAGAGAGAGCTTGAGCAACTCCTAGTAGAAAGTGTGCTGCTTTCATCTTCTTTATCATTAACTTTGATTTTGTGGTGTTCAATGTTCTTGAACTTTCCTCTCACATTTCTACAGTGATTTTATTGGAAACCAAATATAGCATTAAATCCCAGGGAAGTCAGTAGTAATATGATTGCAAACAAATTCAAGCACTGTGGGGGCAACTCAGTAATGTGTTTGCCCTGTCAGCAGGATGCCCTGAGCTTCACCGCAGAACCCACATTAAAAAGCCCAGTGAGGAGGTTATCATTTGTAATCCAGAGGCAAACCAGGCAGAAATAGAGAGATCCAAGGAATTCCTTGTCCAGCAGCTATCTTAGTCTAATTCATGTATTTGGACCAGTGATGTACCATCTCAAAACCAAGAGAAATGACAAAAATAGTGGATGTCACCTGAGATACAGCACCAAGCATATTTCTTCTCCTCCTTTTCCTCCTTCTCCTCCTCCTCTTTCTCCTTTTCCTTCTTCTTCTTCTTCTTCTTCTTCTTCTTCTTCTTCTTCTTCTTCTTCTTCTTCTTCTTCTTCTCTTCTATTTCTTCTTCTTCCTCCTTTTCTTCTACCCCCTCCTATTTTTACCTCCTCAAGCTAGAACACACTGCTGCATCCCGGCACATAAAACACAGAAAATGGCAGTTACTGTAAAATCAAAAGGGAAGGAATTTAATGCTGGGTGTTGGCACATACCTTTAATTCTAGCACTTGTGAGGCTGAGGCAGGTGGATCTCTGTGAGTTCCAGGCCAGCCTGGTCTACAGAGCTAGTTCCAGGACAGGCTACAAAGCAATACAGAGAAACCCTGTCTTGAAAAAAAAAGGGGGTGGGGCAAGAATTGTGATGGTGTTGAAAAACAATACTTAACTGATGAGTGAAGTTTCTGTCCACCCTGAACCCACAGCCTTCCAGTCCCAAATAAACACACAGGGGTTTCCATTAATTATAAATTATTTGGCTGATGGCTTAAGCCTCTTACTGGCTAGCTTTCTCTTATTTATTAACCAATTTCTATCAATACATGTATTTCCATGTAGTCTTGCCTTACGGGTGATGCTTGGACCTCTTTCGTCCTCATCAGGTACATAGTGTTACTTTCTCTTGACTCACTTTCTGACTTTCTCCTTCTAGAATTTTCCAAGACTGGTAACCCCACTTATGCTTCCTGCATATATTCACAACGTACAGAAAGACATCCCACATCATCTCCCTTTTCTGCCTAAGTATAAAGGAAGGTTTTAACTCTAATATAGTAAAATTATATAACAAAACAGTTACCAAGTAAGAATTATAGTTACAATATTTAGTTCATTAACATTTGGCAAAATTTAAAGAAAACATTCTATTTTCTAGCCATCTTTGTGAGTCTAAAGTTTTACATGTAACTTACCTTTTATCATAACTAAAGAAAATTATAACCATAACTATTGGTCTTCAACTCCATTAATTCTAGAATTGACAGAAACATTTTACTGCCTGGGAAGTCACCCAAACTTTCTCTGTAATTTTGGGCATCCATCTTAAGCCTATAGGCCTACAGTGTTGGGAAAACTCAGTGAAGCAGGAAATTGTCAGTCAGGATGTTTGTCAGTCATTTTTTCTCTGTGTCCTGTAGAATGTTTGCAGACTCTTCAGTGAAGCAGGGATGATGAAGGACTCTTCCATCTTCCTTTGCCATATTCAGCAGTAACTTTCTGGTGGGTTCTTCATGTCTAGTTTATACAGCATACAGACAGCCCAGGCAAGAGTAGTTTCTTGCCCTAATGGCTAGACTTTTCCATATTGAAAATAAACTCTGTAAGGAGCTTCTTTGATTCCCATCATCCTCTTGAAGTAATTGGTGTTGCCAAGAGCAGACATGTTTCACTGTTATGAAATACCTAATTTAACAAATCTTTCTGACTTCCATATTCTGTAGATCTTTGAAAGGTTTTGAAGAATAGCTATCCATTTGAAATATATCTCTCTATATAAAGAAAACCTAACTAACATAAGTTTTGATTATTATAGGTGACTATAATTTGTAATTATACAAATTCCCAAAGATTGTCTATAAATGTTTGTTTTCATTTAAATGGACTTGGTTATATAAAATAAATAAATAAATAAAATCTTCAACTAAAAAAAAAAGAAAGAAAGAAAACCAAAAACACAACAAACAAAAAACATATAATGAGTTATGATAAGAGGATAAGGGATTGGTAGAACATCATTAAATCATGACAGGAAAGTATAATGGAGGAAGAGACAAGGAAAAAAGAGGTGTAGCAATTGAACTAGAGATAAAGGGAAAAGAGTACAGCCAGGGGAACAGCAAAACACCTGCTGTTGGTAAATACCATCATTATATCTAATACATTGCTAATTTTAAACAAATATTAATCATTAGCACAGAGAAATGAGAATTCTGAGTTAAAGAAGGGAGAAGAGGTTGTTTCACATGTAATGGGAAATTTTGAGAGTATCTTTACTGGCAGCCTTTCTTTGGTTGGTTGTGGGCTGAAGTTTGTGGCTGGCAATAATTGACATAGACCTGACCTTCAAAAACCAATCGCCTCAGGGGTTGTGCATTTGCCACCCCCTATATCTACAGGTCACAATTTTACCTTCCTATAAAGTGTATCCATTGCCCCCTGCAATTTATTCTCTCATTAGATATTTAATACAAGTCTTCTACAAAGGGTGTCTATGAAAAAGTCCTCAAAAGACTCTGGTCTTTGTTAGTACAATCCGTCCTCAAGTCCTCTTCACTCAGAACTATTGCTTCAATAGACTCCACTTTTGTGTTTTAGATATTAATAGAAAAAAATCAGCTTAACTGCCTGACGAAATATGAATCACATCTGTAGTTCATTCACTCCTATTGTGCCAGAGTGCAATTCATAGTTTTAACAAATGTGCTGGGGTTTTTAGGATGTCATGATTAAGGGAAGCAGAAGGGACGAACAAAATTCTGCTCGATCTTTACATTGCTCCATGAGTCTAATTAATTTAAAAATAAAATCTTTAAAATATTCAAAATATGTGTGACTTTACTGTATACCAATCAATTCCATACAGCTTTTTCCTGTAAATCAGCATTCTTCTAACTTTCCTCTTTGCTACTGTGCTGATTCCAAGTTTCTATTTTGAATTCTCTTGTTTATCTTTTAGTTGCAGTGAACATTGGGGGAATATAAAGAGCACTGCACAGCCTGAAGAAAGCAGGAAACTCTTGAATGTGTGAGCATCTGATCTTTCAATTTGGGTATTTTGTAGATGAAAGAGAATTTACCTAGGTGTCTGAAGACTCCATCTGGAGCCAAATAGAACCTTAGCAAGCATGGGATAATAGTGGTATCACTTAACATTTTCAAATTCAAAGAACTTATCCAAATTTCAGTCATGGTTCTTTAAATTTGAAGATGAAGAATATTTAAATATTTTTAGAATTTTTGTATTGTTAAGAAACAAAGATTGAGTTTTTGTGCTTTATGTAGAGTAACAAATATTGAAAATCATGCATCTATACAACATTAAAAATGAATAAGAAAATATTGTGTAACAAAAGAGCACATGAAGCATTTTCAATATCCTTTGATTTCTTCTTTAAATTTGAATGCTAAGGATTCTGTCTATTCAGGAAGTAGCTGAGCAACCTTGATAGACACTCCTTGGTGTCTATCTGGCTACCACTGTAGTCTTATTTGACTGAAAGTCTAGGGGACTATGTAAATCTTGGGGCAATCCTGACACCAAGAATTTGAAAGGTATTCTTGGAAGACAACAAGTAGATTAATGTATCAATGGTTGAATTTTGTTAACAATCTTTTTGAACTATTTTATTCACTGAAATTGTGGAAGTTTATTCTGTCCTTTCTTTGGCATAGTGTTGGAAGATATTCTAATTAACTTGAAAAAAAAAATCATTGGTTAAATGCCATAGAGCCCTTGTTGTAGTTTTTAAAAAGAAGATGAATGTGTGCAATCAAACCAGATAATCAACATTTTTCTTATACATTTTAACAGCTATTTGAGTGGGAAGAATAAAAACTATCATCTTGAATTTTTACTAATAACTTGATGAACTAACTTGGCCTACTTGATGAAATTAAGTAATTTGGATAATAGGAGAGTAAAGTAGTTTAAACAAAATACACAGAAAAATAGCCGAAGAAAAAAAATTGTTTATTATACTTTACATGTTATATTAATTATTAATGATAACTGTAAAAAGAATATTCGATAACAATACAATGCAGAAAACAAACATTCATATGAACAAAGAATAATCCATCCTTACGTCGTATTCACACCATGATTCAGAAGGGAAAAATTAAACCATGGCATGATTATTAATCAGTAAAGTCATAAGAAATAACTAATTATTCATATTTTTATACCTTGAATATAATAGAATTCTTTTTTATTTTATATTATTTTATTTTTTATTATACATATTGATCCCAGATCCCTTTCCCTTCCTCCCTCCCTCCCGCTTTCCCTCTCTCCCACACTCACATGCATCCTGACCACCCTCCCATCCCATCCACCCACCACTTCACATGTAGGGTGATGCCCCCCCCCAGGAGAGGTCATCTATTTCTTTCAAGTCATTTGGAGTAGGGAATAGGAATTCTCTCCTGTCTCTAGGTTAAGGGAGTATCCTTCCATGGGGGATGTGCCCACAAAGTCCTTTTGTGTACCAGGAATACATCCTGGTTCCACTGTATGAGGACCTTTAGACTACTCAGGCCTTCAAACTGAGACACATGTTCAGGGAATCTGAGTAAGTCCCATGCTGGATTCCCAGCTATCAGTCTAGGGGCCCATTACCTCCTCCTTGTTCAGGTCAGCTTTCTCTATGATTTTCTGCAATGTGGTCTTTTCTTCCCTCTCTGCATCTGGATTCCAGTTCAACTCAGTATTTAGTTGTGGGTGTTTACTTCTGTTTCCAACAGGTACATCCATGATGGTGGATAAGTTAGTCATTGATATCATTATCAGAGAAGGGCATTTATGGTAGTCTTTCCACTGTTGCTCATATTGTTAGTTGGAGTCAGTCCTGTAGGTGTCTGGACATTTTTTAGGTTCAGTTTTTTTTCAATCCTATATTGGCTCTCTCTTTTATTCTCTCTATCTTCCCTCTCTCCACCTCTCTCCATCTCTCTTCTCTCTTCTATTTCTCCCCTGAATCAATCTTCCTAGTCCCATATGATTTCCTCTCCTCCCATCCTCTTTCTCCTAGTCCTCTCTCCACTCACTAACCCCCTCCACACTCCTGAGGTGCTCTGTATATCATATGTTCTACCATTCCTGCAACCCAGGGATGAAGCCTATTTGGTCATGTTGGACAAGTTCTGTGATGTATTCTGGGATTTGGTTTGCCAGTATATTATTGAGTATTTTTGCATCAATGTTCATGAGGGATATTGGTCTGTAGTTTTTTTTCTTAGTTGTGTCTTTGTGTGGCTTGGGTACCAAGGTGATTCTGGCCTCTTAAAAAGAGTTTAGTAATGAACCTTCTGTTTCTTCCTTGAATTACAGGTAGAATTCGGCACTGAAGCCATTTGTCCCTGGGATTTTTTTTGGTTGGAAGGATTTTGATGACTGCTCCTATTTCATTAATGGTTATAGGTCTATTTAAGTTGCTTTTCTTTTCTTGATTTAATTTTGATAAGTCATAGTTATCTAGAAATTTGTCCATTTCCTTTGAATTTTCAAATATTGTGGAGTACATGTTTTTGAAGTATGAACTGAACATTGTCTAGATTTCTCTGAAACTGAACAATGTGCAATTGCACCACTCCTGGGTCAGAGAAGAAATAAAGAAAGAAATTAAGAACATTCTAATATTCAATGAGAATGAGGACACAACATACCCAAACTTATGGGACGCCTTGAAAGCAGTGCTACGAGGGAAGTTCATTGCACTAAGTGACCATATGAAGAAAACAGAGGATAGTCACATAAGAGTATTAACAGTGCAACTGAAAGCCTTAGAACAGAGAGAAGCGAATCTACCCCATAGGAGTAGAAGCCAGGAAATAATCAACTTGAAGGCTGAAATCAACAAAATAGAAACCAGGAAAACAATACAAAAAAAAAAAAAAAAAAAAAAAAAATCAATGCAACGAAGAGTTGTTTTTTTTTGTGAAAATCAACAAGATAGACAAACTTTTATCCAAATTAACGAAAAAGCAGAGAGAGAACACGCAAATTAACAAAATCAGAAATGAAAAGGGGAACATAACAACGGACACAGGGAAAACCCAGACAATTTTCAGGTCATACTTTGAAAATCTGTATTCCACAAAAATTGAAAATTCAAAGGAAATGGACAAATTTCTGGATAACTATCACTTACCAACATTAATCAAGAGCAGACAAACAACTTAAATAGACCTATAACCCGCAATGGAATAGAAGCAGTCATCGAAAGCCCTCCAACCAAAAAAAGTCCAGGGCCAGATGGAATCAGTGCAGAATTCTACCAGGCATTCAAGGAAGAAATAATACCACTACTCCTTAAACTGTTCCACAAGATAGAAACAGAAGGTTCATTGCCAAACTCTTTTTCTGAGGCCACAATAAACTTGATACGCAAGCCTCACAAAAACACAACTAAGAAAGAAAATTTCAGACCAATATCCCTGATGAACATCGATGCAAAAATACTCAATAAAATACTGGCAAACCAAATTCAAGAATACATCAGAGAAATCATCCACCATGGCCAAGTAGGCTTCATCCCTGGAATGCAGGGATGGTTTAACATATGAAAATCTATCAACGTGATCCACCATATAAACAAACAGAAAAAGAAAAACCATATGATTATCTCCCTAGATGCGGAAAAAGCCTTCGACAAAATTCAACACCCTTTCATGATAAAGGTCTTGGAGAGGTCAGAGATAACAGGAACATACCTAAACCTAATAAGAGCAATATACAGCAAACCAACTGCCAACATCAAACTGAATGGAGAGAAACGTAAGCCAATTCCTCTAAAATCAGGAATAGGACAAGGCTGCCCTCTCTCTCCATATCTCTTCAATATCATACTATAAGTTCTAGCTAATGCTATAAGACAACAAATGGAGATCAAGGGGATCCAAATTGGAAAGGAAGAAGTCAAACTGTCTCTATTTGAAGATGATATGATAGTTTACATAAGTGACCCAATAAACTCTACCAGGGAACTCCTACAGCTGATAACACCTTCAGCAAACTAGCAGGATACAGGATAAACTCAAAAAAATCAGTAGCCCTACTTTTTGCAGGGGACAAAGACACAGGGAAAGAAATCAGAGAAACATCACCCTTTACAATAGCCACAAGCAACATAAAGTATCTTGGTGTAACACTTACCAAACAAGTAAAAGACATATATAATAAGAACTTTGTGGCTCTAAAGAAAGAAATTAAAGAAGATACCAGAAAATGGAAAGATCTCCCATGCTCTTTGATAGGTAGGATAAACATAGTAAAAATGGCTATCTTGCCAAAAAGCAATCTACAGATTCAGTGCAATCCCCATTAAAATCCCACCACAATCTTCACCGACCTTGAAAGGATAATAATCAACTTTATATGGAAAAACAAAAGACCCAGGATAGCCAAAACAACCTTATGCAATAAAGAACTTCAGGAGGCATCACCATTCCTGACTTTAAGCTGTACTATAGAGCTATAGTTCTGAAAACAGCCTGGTATTGGCATAAAAATAGACAGGTAGACCAATGGAATCGAATTGAAAATCCTGATATTAACCCACACCCCTATGAACACCTGATTTTCAACAAAACAGCTAAAATTATACAATGGGGCAAGGACAGCATCTTCAACAAATGGTGCTGGCACAATTGGATGAGGGTGTGTAGAAGACTGCAGATAGACCCTTGTCTGTCGCCATGCACAAAACTCAAGTCCAAATGGATCAAAGACCTCAACATCAATCCAGCTACATTGAACCTCTTAGAAGAGAAAGTAGGAGGTACCCTTGAACAAATTGTTATAGGAGACCGCTTCCTGAACATAACTCCAGGGGCACAGACACTGAGAGAAACAATTAATAAATGGGACATCTTCAAACTTAGAAGTTTCTGTAAGGCAAAGGACACAGTAGACAAGACCAAACGGCAGCCCACAGACTGGGAAAAGATTTTCACCAATCCTATATCTGACAAAGGGCTGATCTCCAAAATATACAAAGAACTCAAAAAACTAGTCAACAAAACACCAAAAAACCCTATTAAAAAATGGGGTACAGAACTGAAGAAAGTATTCTCAATAGAGGAAATCAAGAAGGCTGAAAGACACTTAAGTAAATGCTCCACATCCTTAGCTATCAGGGAAATGCAAATCAAAACAACTTTAAGATACCATCTTACCCCTGCCAGAATGGCTAAAATTAGAATCAGCTGTGATGACTTATGTTGGAGAGGATGTGGAGGAAGTGAAACACTCCTCCACTGCTGGTGGGAGTGCAAACTCACACAGCCATTTTGGATATCAGTATGGCGGTTCCTCAGGAAAATGGGAATTAGTTTACCACAGGACCTGGAAATCCCCCTCTTAGGCATATACCCAAAGTATTCACATCCATGCAACAAAGACATCTGTTCAACTATGTTCATAGCAGCACTATTTGTAATAGCAAGAACCTGGAAGCAACTTAGATGCCCCTCAATTGAAGAATGGTTAATGAAGGTATGGCACATCTACACAATGGAATACTACTCTGCAGAAAAAAATAATGGTATCTTGAAATTCACAGGCAAGTGGATGGCACTTGAAGAAACCATTCAGAATGAGCTTATCCAGTCACAAAAAGAGGAACACAGTATGTACTCATTCATATATGGATTTTAGACCTAGATCAAAGGATCAGCGGCCTATAATTCACACCACCAGAAGAACTAGGATATAAGGTGCAATGTGTATTCTAAGAGAATCATATAAAGTCCCTCACAGAACTGGTAAGGGACAAGTCCCCTAGGGCTCAGGGAAAGTGGGGGGGGCAGTGAATGGAGAGAGAAGTAGGAGAAAAAGAGGGGGAGGAAAGGAAAACATGTGCAACCAGGAAGATTGAGTCAGGGCAGGAATAGAAGGCAGGAAAGAGAGAGACAGTTGACAGAGAGAGAGAGAGAGAGAGAGAGAGAGAGAGAACATAAAAGAGGGAGCCAATATTGGTTTGAAGAGCAAACTGAACACAAAGAAAGGTCTAGAAAACTACAAGACTGCTGCCAAATAACAATTTGAGCTTCTGTGGAAAGGCTACCATAAATGCCCTTCCCGGAGAGTGCGATCAACAACTAACTTATCCATGGATCCCTCAAGTAATGCCTGTTGGAAACAGGAGCAAACACCCATACATAAACACTGAGTCGAAGTAGAACTCAGATGCAGATTGAGAGGACAAGACCAGGATGCAGAAACACATAGAGACAGCTTACCTGAACAAGGAGGAGCTAACGGGCCACTAGACTGATAGCTGGGAAGTCAGCATGGGACTGACTCAGGCCCCCCTGAATATGGGTCTCAGCCAGAAGGACTGAGCAGTCTAAGGGACCTCAGACAGTGGAGCCAGGATGTATCCCTTGTGCACAAAAGGACTTTGCGAACACATCCCCCATGGAGGGATAACTGCCTTTATCTAGAGACAGGAGAGAAGCCCTAGTCTCTACTTCACATGACCTGTCAGACCTACATGACTCCAACTGGATGGCATTCTCCTACATATGGAATTGGGGTGGAGGATGGAAGGGGAGGGTGTTTAGAGTGCATGTGAGAGGACAGATAGGGCAAAAGGGAGGGAAGTGAGGAGAGATGAAGGGAGGGAGGGAAGAAGGGAGAAATGGAGAGGGAACTGGGATTGACATGTAAAATAATAAATTAAATTAAAAAAATGCTTTGACTCCAAAAAAAAAAAAAAAAAAGTAAAGAAAAAATAAAAGCCTTACCATTTTTTTTTTCCACTTATGCTGAGTCAGGAAATCTCCCTTAAAGGAGATGTGCAAATCTTTGCTTTGCTTATGCAAAACAGAGTCCAATCCAGAAAAATGCTGTTAGCAAGAAGCATTGCTTGTCTTTGTTCTTTTGTTTCTAAAACCCTTTTTTAATTTTTTGTTAAATAGTCATATTGTGGTGCCATAATGTCTCGAGTAGTTTTCCCAGCACTTGGAGCCACTGTGGAGGCAGCCACAATATAACACACAGAGACCCTGTATTAGATATAATTCTGTTAGCCAGGTATTAGTTTCTTATCAGCTAGTTCTGTCTTAATTATTAACCGATTTCTATTAATCTAAGTATTTCCAAGTGGTCTTATCTTACCGGAGAGAGGGGGCGACAGTTCTCTCCAGTCTCTCCATGTTGACTCTCCTTACTACTTACTCTCTTTCTTGTCTCCTAGTCCTGCCTATCTTGCTTTCCTATTGGCCAACAGTGCTTTATTCATTAACCAGTATGAGAAACATATTTACAGAATGACATCTCCCATTACTTGGGTTCTGGTGAAGTGGGATTATCTATTGCCTGTGTCTTTGTGAGCCTAGTTAACTTCCTTGGGTTGGAGTTTTCCTTCTAGTACTTTCTGCAGGGCTGGATTTTTAGATACATATTGTGAAAATCTGGCTTTGTCATTAAATATCTTGTTTTCTCAGTTTATAGTGATTGAGAGATTTGCTGGGTATAGTAGCTTGGGCTGGCATCTATGGACTCTTAGTACTTGTAGAACATCTAACCATGACCTTCTGGCCTTGAGAGTTTCCATGGAGAAATGAGGTACACTTTTGGTAGGTGTGCCTTTATATGTTACATTGCCTTTTTCCTGCGGTGCTCTTAATATTCTCTCTTTATTCTGTATGTTAGTTGTTTTGATTATTATGTCCAGGGTTTTTTGTTGTTGTTGTTGTTTTGTTTTGTTTTTTGTTTTTTGTTTTGTTTTGTTTTGTTCTTGTTTCTGTTTTTTTTGTTGTTTGTTTTTGTTTTTTGGTTTTTTGTTTTTGTTTTGTTTTTGTTTCAGTCTATTTGGTGTTCACTATGCTTCTTTTACTTTCATGGGCATTTATTTTCTCAGATTTGGAAAGTTTTCCTCAATGATTTTGTTGAATATGTTTTCCGCAACATTGAGCTTGGCTTCTTTGCATTTCTCTATGCCTATTATTCTTAGGTTTGGCCTTTTCACAGTGTCCTACATTTCCTGGATGTTTTTGTTTAAGGATTTGTTGGATTTACAATTTTCTTTGGTTGATCAATCTATTGCCTCTAGTTTATCTTCAACACCTGAGATTCTCTCTTCCATCTCTTGTATTCTGTTGGTTATGCTTGTGTCTGTAGTTCCCAATTGTTTGCACAGTTTTTATATTTCCAGAATTTCTTATAATTTTTCTTGGCTTTCTGTACTTTCTTTAAGAAATTTGTTCATTTCTTCCAATTTTTTGTGTGTTTGTTTGTTTGTTTTCTTTTCTTTAAGGGATTTTTTTCTCAGCTTGTCTTTGAGGGCCTCTATCATTTTTATGAAGATTTTTTTTTAAGTTGTCCTCTTCTGCTTCATCTTCTTTGGTGTGTTCAGGTCTAGTTGGTGTAGAGTCCCTAGATCTGGTGGTATTAAGCTTGTCTTTCAATTGTTAGGTGTTTTCTTATATTGCCATCTTCCCATTGCTATTTCCAGTATGTACAGGTTGTCTCTCTCTCTCTCTCTCTCTCTCTCTCTCTCTCTCTCTCTGTATGGTACTTCCATGGTGGGCTTAGGTTGGTTGGTCAGAAGTTCAATGTCTGTAGCTCTGAGTGGTTCAAGCTCTCTAAGAGGTCTCTCCTCATGCAGGGGCCTGGCAATGGGGGTCAAAGATCAGGCTATAGCAGAGGACCAGTGATGGGACTCAGGCTGGGACTCAGGATGTTCCCATGGTGATAGGTAGGCAGATTTAGCTGGGGACTGGCACTCTTTAGCAGAGGCCTGGAGATGGGAGTCAAGGATCCAGCCTGCAGGCACTCAGGATGTCTGTGTGGTGTCTGTAACTCCAGCAGAGGGCCAGATGTGGGTGTCAGAGACTAGGAAGGTGAATTCTGGGTGGTCCCACTTGGATAGGCAGGTCTAGTGTGCTTAGAACAGCTCCAGGAAGTTCCCCGAAGTGTACAGAGTAAGGTTTTTCCTCCCATCTCCAGTCTTGCCCCGCTGCCACGCCAGCCCCAAATAACACACAGAGACTCTGTATTAGGTACAATGCTATTGGCCCGAGACTAGTTTCTTATTGGCTAGCTCTGTCTTAATTATTAACCCATTTCTATGTATTTCCATGTGCTTTCACCTACCTGGGAGTGGGGCAGGCATCTGGTCTCCCCGGTCTCTCCATGCTGACCCCTTTCTAGGTCCTCTTTCCACCTTGTCTCCTAGTCCCTCCTATCTCCTTTCCTATTGGCCAACAGTGCTTTATTCATTAACCAGTATGAGAAACATATATACATATGGCATCTCCCATCACCGAAGGTGGCAGGATTGTTGGCTCCATCCTCTATTTCAGTGCTCAACCAGAGTGGCGTGACAGTGGGCATGGTAGGGCATAATGTAAGGCGAGGGCAGGCTCTTGGTGGGGTTGGGCGGATGTATATCAGAGCACCAAGAGCACTCTTGCTGGGGACAGCACCCAGGTGGAGCGAGATGGGGCCCAACCCATGGAGTTCCCAGGGAAGGGTGTGGTGGGTATTCAACCTGAATTGGTCCCAGGTTCACCTCAGGCAGAGACTTGGTGATGGGGCTCAAAGGTCCTGTAGGCTGGGATGAAGGATGTTCCTGCACTGATAGGCAGATGTAGCCCAGGCCTGGAATTCTCTAGCTAAGGCCTCTTTAGCAGAGGCCTGGGGATGGGGGTCTATAGTAGAATTCTTAAATCAAGACATAATAGTAATAAATAATAATATACTCAACTACTCTAAATCAAACAGTATAGTTAAAAGTTAGACAAAAACAGGAATTAAAAGAAGATATTTTCTTAATTTGGCATGGGAAAATTAATGTTTAGAATACAAGAAGACTATTATATATGATTAAGGAAAACATAAACAATAGAATAATGGTCAAATTGCATGAAAAAACTCTTTAAATTTATATATTAGTCCATTGTGCATTCCATATGTATATTTTATATATGTGTATATATAATATCCCTAAACTAACCCAACTAATTTGTACAAAAGAAATGAAAATTTTAAAGAAGTTCTATTTCATCTGCAGTCTATTTAAACATCTATCATTCACATTGTTGGCAAGGAATTGGAGCAAAGGAGACTACTATGCAGAGTCGATATGAAAATGAGTTGTTATGAATTATTGTCGATGCATTGAGTACTTTTATAAACTCCAACTTAGCATTTCCTGTGTTAGATGTCCACTGACAATATAAGGGTTTTTTTTGTTTTTGTTTTGTTTTGTTTTTAATGTAGTAGTATGTGAAGAGAAGATTACACTGTGCAGAGAATGGGATGGATTGTGGGTTAACATCAATTTAGATTGATCCTCTACAAAAATGTTCCTGATAAGAATATATATTCCCAATGTCTTTTGAATATACTTGTTTTACATAAGAGAGGTTGTGTCAGTAAATTTCCTTGGATGAATGAAGTCATTTGCTTTGCAAAGATTTACTTTAATCAAGTGGCTCAGTGAAACACATGCCCTGCTGTTTCCTTTTTTTTTTCTTAACACATAGTCTTCAAGACCATCACAGAATGAATTCCCATGGATGCTTCACAACCTCCACTCCTTTGCTTCAAGCTATCAAAGCTATGTATCCCAGTTTTCATCCCAAGCAGAGAGGGATCTTTACCAATAGAAGAGACATATACATGAGATTGAAAATTTAGGTATTTAAGAACTCATAAATGGATACATGTCAGTATACTTATAAATATTATCAACCATAATAACAGCAATATATTATTAAGGGGAAGCAATATGTGTGAAATAATGAAAATGAAAAATGAGTACTGTGTGCAGAGATGATAGTGAAGGATATAGAGGAATAAGCATAGGAAGGAGAAGGCAGACTCAGAAATGTTTTTCATTTGTCTTAACGGGCCATGATATTTACTTTGTTACAAATAATTCTAGCATAACTTATACTGAGATTACATGACTGTCTCTTTATAGATAAAAAGCTTTATAATAGAGATAAATAGTAGCCGTTACATGATCATTTAAATTTTTTGAAAGATGAGTTCACATCCCTTAGAATAAATATACAGGGAAGGTACTCACTGCCACATTAAAACATGAAATGACTCTACTAAAATCCTATAAATTTCTTCTCTTGTAAATTTTTAATATCTTTTTTCAACTGTGCCTCTCACTTCTTCTCCTGAGTTATTAAACATATTAAATAGCATAAAATTAAACTTTATGCTACCCCTAAGTAATGGCAAATCATTTCTAAGATTGATTTTGATAATCCACAAAAGTTGAGATTTGCAATATTTTATTCATGTGCTAAAAATTAGCTGGACCGAAGCTACATACATAAAAGTGTCCAGAAATTCAATGCTGCAGCCAAATCTGGCCTTCGGGAGAATCCAAAGAAAATTGCATTCTCAGAGGTTTCTTCTTCTAAACCTTCCTTTCAGAGCCCCACAGCACAAAAGATGGCCTCATGACTTAGCAATAACTTCCTTCTCAGGAAGATATTTCCTTGTTTCTTATCCCATAAGCCCTTTACAGATAACACTTGCTGAAGTCAATCCCCAGTAACCTCTGTTCCTTTAGGAGGACAACTGGTCTGCCAATCATGGTATACTAAAGTGACATTTGCACAGCCAATTTCATCTTCCAAAGTGTTTTTTTTTTTTTTTTGATGTTCTGGAACTCACAGTGATTTGACTTGCATGATGATTAGTCTGTTCAATTGCACAAGAGGCAACAAATGTACTTCCTGACTTCCTGTCATAGTGCTGATCAGGATGAGAAGCTTGGTCTATGAATAGGAAGGTTTCTGTGGAGCTATACTTGCTGTAACTTTCTTAGCCTCTGACATTTATTACAACATCTATAATGATATCCCTTGTAGAAGAATGAAGAAACTCAGCTCAAAACACCAAGCAATGTGCCTCTGGAAATTAATTCCAGTCTCTGTCCTGTGACTGTGACCCTAAAGATCTGCATATCTTTAAAGGAGTTAGTGGACATTATCATTGTCATCCAATGTCTTAATCCTCTTTGGTGTCTGGAAATCACTGAAAGTTTTTTTTTTTTTTTTCACAACAAAATTGTACTAATTACTTTCACATGTTCTTCCAAAAGGTGAAAGCTTAAATATTCTTGGGGAATTGTTGTCAGAGAAGCACAAAACTGTGGGTGACTCCCTCCTGTCACTGCTCCTATCACCTTGCCCCTTCTGCTCCTATGCAAATGGGAATAAATCATGAATACAGACAGCCATCTCTGTGAAAAAGTGATGACTCCAGCTATTTGTCAAAAAACTGTTTCAAATAACATCAAAGATGAGCACTGAAAAAGTATAAATATATTCTGTTCTGATTATCATGGAAGATGAATTACAATTGTTTGACAAGCAATAGTCAGTACCGTTCAGTTCCAAATCCTTTGCTATTGTTAAATGTATTTATTTATCCCCTTCTCTTTCTCCTTACTCCTTCTCCACTCACTGCTCCACCCTGCTCCTAATATGCTCAGGAGATCTTGTCCTTTTCCCCTTTAATGAGGGACCTTCTCTTTGTATCCTAGTTTCTCTGACAGTATGAATTATAGGCTGATGATCCTTTGCTCTGTCTAAAATCCATACATAAGTGAGTACATGCCATGTTCCTCTTTTTGTGACTGTGCTACCTCACTCAGGATGGTTTCTTCTAGTTCCATCTATTTGCTTGCAAATTTCAAGATTCCATTGTTTTGTTTTTGTTTTTTGTTTTTTGTTTTTTGTTTTGTTTTTTGTTTTCCCCCACTGAGTAGTATTCCATGGTGTAAATGTACCACATCATCTTTATCCATTCCTCAATTGAGGGGCATCTAGGTTGTTGCAAGGTTCTTGCTATTAAAAAATAATGCTACTATGAACACAGTTGAACATATGTCTTTGTTGCATGAATGTAGATCATTTGGGTATATACCTAAGAATGGAATTGGTGGGCCCTATGGTAGACTGATTCCCATTTTCCAGAGTGTCGCATCTACCTCGGCCAGCAAGGAAACACTACCATGACATTTCTTCAAGCAATTTATTCAGGAACCTTGTACATCAGCTTCCGCCTCCCCCAGCTCCAGCAAGCCCTTAAATGTGTGCTCACTGCCCAATCAGCTCATGGCACCTGGCGATCCCGGATAAGCCACATAAGGAAGAAGTGCACCAGATCCATCAAGCACTTCCAAATCAGGCTTGTTTACAGCTAAACTCAGACTACCTGGCATCCAGCCAGGCGCCATCTTGGGACTGTGGCTTCCCACTAGTAAGACTTACATGGTCATTTGAAAAACAGCCCATTTAATTTCCTTGAATGCTGATTGTCTACCATCACATTATTGCTTAAAAACATCAAGTACTAGTATATATTATTTATACTTAAAGTAAAAATTCACTGTTAGGATTTCTCTCAAAACTCTTCTGTGGATATTGCTCAAGAGGTCATAGTTTCAATTATCTTCGTGCTAGAAAACAACTGGCACCAACATCTGTTTAATCTTCTCTGGGGCCCACGAAACATATGAATTTCCAGAAAAAGACCGTGCATGAAGCAGTAATTTGATGATCATGTTGATTTAGAATTTTATCCTCTTATATAAAGCACACTGGATTCGTGTTCTGACAAGTGAAATTAAGATGCTGAAAAATCTTTCCTCTAACAGGAATTCAATGTCTTTTAATATAACTAAGTAGAAATTATGTATTGGAACTTTTAAGTATGAATTATGATTTTGCTTGACTTTTCAAGACAAAGCATGCTCATTGATCCAGTACAAATATTTTAAATCATTTCATCACTTTGACTTACATCTTACTCAAATATTTTACTGGTTGACAAGATAATATTCTTAGGGAGTTATAATATCATTATCAAAGGGTTAATAAACCAAACTCAAAACTATTGTCTGGAGGATCATGGTCATGGGCCAAAGAGATGAAGAGAAGTAACTGAATGTTATATAGATACAATAGTCACCATTGATATAAGGATCATTGTGAAATATACACCAAGACAAGTTTTAAGTTCCTGCTTATCAGCTTTCAAGCCACCTACCCCATGAGAATTCGTTAATGGCTAATTTAGCTTACCTCACCCTTTCCCTTGGTTAAATTACAGACCTATAGAAGTAGATGCTAGTCTACTGAAATACAGAAAACTCAGCTTTACCTCTGGTGTCTGCAAAACAGAATTTTATAGAGTCTGCTCTTTTGAACTTAGACGATCAGTTGATTTGTGGGATGGAAGTCAGTATCAATAAAGTCAGTATTTCTATCACATATATTATGTTGAATTTGCCATCCCTTTGTTCTCCTCACCCAGGAGTGATCAGAGAGTTGTTAGCACATAAATAAATAGCAAGAAATTTTGTGTAGTAATCAAGAGAATGGAATATGCTGTATTTTGTTGATGTTATTGTTGTTGTTGACTAATTACAACAAACTTAGTTCCTTAAAAGAGCATAAATTATACTTTTCATTATCCTAGAGACACAAATCCAAAATCAAGGTCTGGTCAAGGCGAAGTTCACACCTTAGGGTAGAAGACTTGCATTTCTTTTGCAGCATCTGGTGCCTCTTGTTCTTCTTTGCATTATGGTTTCCTTAATAAACTTTCTGTTTCCACCAGCACTTGACCTCTCTGTGCTTCTAATTTGTTCCTCTACTTTGATTGTTGACACTGATTTTAGGGATTATCCAGATAATCAATTCTGATTCTTAACCACAATTGGAAGTTCTCAGATTCCATGGACTGACAAAAAGGTTGCTGGCTGAGACTGACTTATAACTCCCACTATATATTTGTCCCACAGTCCTACAAAAATAGAGTGAGCAGACTAAGAGCAGAGGGATATTTCCTAGTAAACTGAAAATTAACATTTAAATGGATAAAATAACCTATAATCAATTGCAGTGGGGTATTAAATGAAGCAAGTTAGAAGTTTCAGATGCACTAGTAACTAGTAGAAACCTATACAGCTCTGATAAGTGTCTTGTTTCTGGTAATGTCATTGCTAAAAGATGGGTGAGAGAGGGCAACTTCATTTGAAGAGCAAATCTCCAAGTCAGAAGTAATAGTTTTCAAAGTGTGGAGTATTATGAGTGGAGGTCTTAGATGCTGGAATCAGCTGTAGTTATTTTTTCCCCTCTTTAGCCCAACCTAGTGCACATAGAAGCAGGCTGAGGCTGGGATGAGTTCCCCTTCCTGGGTTTCTAAAGAAAAAAGAACTAGCTTGGGAGTAACAATTTGACAAATAGTCCCGGAGAATGGTCCAAGCAGAATCAGAATTTTAACTCAGGGGAGCTGGCTGTGGGAGAAGATAATGTACTGGAGCAGGGGAGTCTGCTGGATGAAAGGAGCCCAGCCAGACAGAGATGCTTGTTCTTTCACTTCTGTGAAGATAAGATTCAGGAAGAGACAAGGGAACCAGCTGGTCTACAGTCTGTTGAGCATGGGCACACAAATCAAGGAAAACTACATATCTGGGAACAGATATTAAAGAGTAAATGTTTTCCATTTTTCTTCTTTGGTGTGTGTGTGTGTGTGTGTGTGTGTGTGTGTGTGTGTGTGTGTGTGTGTGTGATTATAGCACACACCTCCCTCCAGAATTTTCCAATGTCCCTCTTTGCTCTCTTTCAAATCCATGGCCTCCTGTTTGCATTAGTTGTTATTGAATGTGCATATGCATATGCATATGTATATGTATATGTATATGTATATGTATATGTATATGTATATGTATATGTATATGCATGCACACTCCTAAAGGTATAAGCTGCTCAGTCTGTATGATACCATCCGTTGTTATTGGAAAGCTTCCACCTTCGTGGTTTGACTCATGGCTTGTTTGCCTTCCGATCTCTGGCTGTAACTGAGAGTGGGTGGATGGGTATGAGTGTGGATAGGGATGGAGCAGTTCTGCCTGTCAGAGATCACCACAGTGGGAGGGAAGATACTAATTCTGAACTCCTTTTACCCGTATCACTGAAATATGTGTATCTTTCAACCCGCTCCAAATCCCTCCCTCTCAAAAAGAAACTAATTTTAGAATGTGTGTTTAGGGGAAATGTAAAAAAAAGACACCTTGCAAATGTAAATTAGAACAATGCTTTATCATAAGAAACAGTGATCGTGAGTAAGAAGGCAAACTCTTCAGGTACTATAGAAGATGTTCAGTCTTAAGCTGTAGCAGTGAACCGGCGTTGGGGACATGTCACATATCTGGTTAAATTGTTACTAATGCAAACAAATGGGGTGGCAAGTATGTCAGACTCTAGCAACTGAAGTCTGATTCATGAGTCTTCACTCATCTGGTTGTTTGTTCACGAAG
The DNA here is from genome assembly GCF_943737965.1 of Phodopus roborovskii. Lineage (NCBI taxonomy): Eukaryota > Metazoa > Chordata > Mammalia > Rodentia > Cricetidae > Phodopus > Phodopus roborovskii. The sequence goes on from NW_026126410.1 coordinate 29,735,823, forward strand.
TATTTGTCAGAATGAAGTGTTATTTACTGTGCTAGAGAACAGACCACAAGATATACAACAAAACCCACTTTAAAAGTTTTATTAATAAAGAGTAGGGAAAGGCAGGATGCGCAGACCTGTCTGGAAGAAATGTAACTAAAGAGAAAGTGGGTCAGGCGTGTCTGCTTTTAAAGGTCACTTAGCTCAAGGTGCAGGGAGTTTAAGCAGTCACTACATGCATATGCATGACTACATTGGGCATGCTCATAAGGTGCTGGGATAGGTATTTGGCCTGAATACTGAAGGCACATGCACTGCTAACCTCAGAAATGCTAAACACATGGGATGACTGATCATTTTGCCTGAATGCTGATGGCCACTTGCATGGCTAGAATAGAATGATGGGAAAGTAATTGGAAATGCCAAATTTTCACCATTTGAACTGAAGATTATATATTTGCTTAATATTTTCTCTATAATTTCCATTGATTTATAATTTACTATACTTAAACATGGTAGTTAATTTTATATTTCTCTTTAAATATAATTTAGTGCTCAAATGTCACTGAACAAACTCTGTGAAGAGGATTTTTTAAAAAATCCTTTAGGATAAAAGGTGCAATACGGAGTGCCATGTTTAACTCTGGAGTGATGTTTACCATGTTACCATGCAATCACCATGTTAGGTGATTGCAGCCTATTTTGATAACCTTCATAAAGAAGCCTGAATGTGGGTAAAGCGTGTGAACACAGTTGACAGCACCTTGAATTATGCTGTGTTTTCTCCTGACAGCCCTGCAATTCTAGGAGTCTAAGTTCCTTGAAGGTAAAGGGAAGCATAAAAGTCCATTTTGAAGAATCTTGTCCTGCATCTTGTCCATTGCTTGATAAAATGCTTGGTGAAATACCTATAGTTCTAAAGAAATTTCAATGAATTATCTTGACATCTCTCTCTCTTTCTCTCTCTCTCTTTCTCTCTGAGTCTCTCTGCCTCTAATTTTTCTAATTGTATGTGAAGACAGCTAAACACTATGGCAGACAGACAGATAGAGAAAGAATCCCACAGACAAACAGCAACAAGGCAAACTTTTCACTTCTTCATGTTGGACAAAGGCTTGACAAGTCCTCTACTTCCAGATCTACTTCTGGATGGCAGCATTCCCTATAACTGAAGACCTGCCAAGAAATATCAAGACTGGTCCTGGACATGTCTCAGCTCTCATGAAGCCATGGGTTTATCAGCTCTATCTTCATTGTTTAAGGTGACCAATATAAAATAGGAGGAAGGGGGGCAAACCTAAGCCACTTAAAATTCTCAAGTCCTCTAGGATGGAGAGACTCTGATTCTCTGATTTCAGTTCTAGATACCCTCTTCACTTGTGGGAGCTTGTCTCATTGTGGTCCTTGTGTTTCTATTTTCAATATAACTTGGCTTGGCGATAAGACTTTTTTCCTTTTTCTTTTTTTTTTTTTTTATGACTTATTTTCTTTAAAATAGTAGCAGAAAAAAAAAAATCATTCCTGCAATCCTAGTGAAGGTGACTTTGGTGTCATCCTGTGTGTGTGTGTGTGTGTGTGTGTGTGTGTGTGTGTGTGTGTCTGTCTGTCTGTTAGTCTGTTTGCACATGGTAGAGGACAGCTCTTAGGAGGCAGTTCTTTTCATTATTGGATCTACATACTGAGTAAAGTTCTCAGGTTTACACTGAAGACATATTCACCTGCTGAACATTTTATATATTTAATATATAAAACCCTTAACAAAGAAAATTTCATTATCTTTATAATTTTGTACACTCTAATTTTTAAATCATAATTGTTATGGATACTATGTTTACATATATATTATCTATATCAATGTAGTATTACCTTTTTGTTGTTAATTATACAATGACTTCCATATTTTATAACTGTGTAGAATCTATGAAAGTTTAACCACATTAAATGAATGTTCCCATTCTGAGCAGGTACAGACATTGAATGTGAAAATAGTTATTTTATTTCTGAAAGCAATAGCAAAGGCCTTCATCTTCCAAAAAAATCTACATTTTTTTTCTTTATTTCTGTTTTTATATCAACCACCTAAACTAAACAATAAACTAAAGAAAAGCAAAATGTATTTTAAATATAGGTGACAAGCCTTGATATTTTGCTTTTCTTAGAGTATGTTGTTTTCTCTGTATTTGTTAAAATCCATGAAACTTGCATTTGCTCTTGGCCCATCTAGGACTCTAAATAATTAACATGTCTGTGGCAGTTTTTTCCAATAGATTTTTTTCCCTTTGATCCTGTTTTTATGAGAGCTTCCTCACCTTAAACAGATGGGGATGGAGTCTGTTAATCCCATGAATCGATTTCTAGTGCCTAGGAAACAGTGAAGTGTATTCAGAGTCATCAGAACAAGACTGGTTAACAGTATTTCTCCATTATGAGATTTTTATACTAATGGCTTTATGTAAAGGCTCCTAGGAGGAAAATATCTTCAAGTAGCAGCCCTCCCTATCTAACAAGGAGACCACACATGTATCCAAGCTCAGACTTTACAAGATAGACCTCTGTGTTCAAATAATTCACACATTTAAAATGAAAATCCAAGCCATGGAAAAATCAACATAGCTATGCAAAACTTTTAGGGTGTCCATATGCTTGTCCTCGTGGAACCTGATTTTAGTGTAAAAACAAAATATATTAATAAGAAGGGTAAAGAAAGGCTTCAAAGCAATCCACACACACATCTCCTCTACCAGTCATTTCCCCAAATTTAAATAGGCATTATCTGAGATTTTGAACTAGAAATCTTTTTCATAAAATGGAATAAAATCATTTATTTTCATCTTTATTCATATTACTGGCTCCTGCTTATTGAAATAAGAGGTATATGATAAAATATGAGAAACTCTCACCACCTTTTATGTTTGCCCATTCTCGGAAAGTTTCGAGAATAATTTTGATTTTCTACAATGTCATCATATTTCTCAGAATTCTCAGTGAGTTATTATGAGGGCTTAGACCAAATTAACTTTGTGTATAACAGCTTACTTCATATTAGAGTCATGAAAAAAATTATAATTTTTCCATTTGTCAGCCTACTAATTTTTGTAGCACAGTTACTATTTGTTAAACAAGTTCCCAGCTATTACTATTGTTTTCCTTTTTGTTATTTCTTTTATAGAAGTATGTTTAATGAGTACAAACTCAAACAAAATTTCTATAAATAATACATGACATGATATTATTGATGTATGTGAATGCTCTAAATAAGTGGAAATATATATATAGTAAGGGAGGAAGGAAGGCAAAGAGAGACAGAGAGAAAAGAGAGAGAAAGGATTCCTTTGAATACCTTTAATTTATTGAATACAGCATACCGATATATGAATAGCAATTTGCTTTGCATAAATCGTTAGATTTAATATAAATTGTTTCTCAAAATTTTCTTTATAACAACATACTAATTTGAAATTTATTGAATGCTTTTGTGTCAGCACCCTTAAGTATTAGGACCATCATAATAGATTTTTAATAATTAAAAATATTTTTTCTTCATTTTTATCAATCAGTCCTGCATGTTAGCAACAGGAAATATATTAAATGTATTTTTAAAAAATAATTGCACAAGATACTATTTTTAAGTATGAAACTCAAATATATTGTGTGGTTATTGGTGCACACCCATTTTGAATAAGAACAAGGTTATATAAATGAAGAAAGAGTTTTACACACACACAAACACACACATACAAACACACACAGAAAGAAAGAGAAAGAGAGAGAGAGAGGTTATATGGGTAATGGATAAATCTACAGATAAAATGCTTACTTGAATTTAAAATTTGTGACCTATCAAAGTGCTGCATAGGACCTAAAAACTAATCTGAACTCCTCTAGTATGGTTTTGGATAATGCTTATTCTCTCAGAAAGATTACTCTACAGTATGCATAAATATAGAAAAGAGATTTTTTGAACAGTTTAGTAAAGGAATTTGGCCCATAGGTAAGCCATGAAGGATGAATAGATAATGCAAAGGTAAGTTTTTTGTTTTGTTTTGTTTTGTTTTGGAGACAGGATTTCTCTGTGTAATAGTCCTGGCTTTTCTGGAACTTGCTTAGTAGACGAGACTGGCCTCAAACTCACTGAGATCTACCTGCCTCTGCCTCTCAATTGGTGGGATTAATGGCATGTGCCATCACTGCCTGGCAATAGGTAGAATTTTTAAGATAAAAATCCAAAATAAAGATTTCCTTTGGTGACACAGTAGCAACTGTCACTGTAGCAGTGGTGGTTGGTGTCAGAATAATGTCAAAAGTGTGGAACTCAAACGTGAACATTTCTATTCAAATTGCTGAATCCTTCTTCAAGTTGCATGACATCAAGCAAGAAAGTTAAATCACCACGAAAATCTGAAAGGAACCAATTATCTAGATACATGAATTTTAAGGAAACACATTGCTCTAATAAAATTTAACAACATTTTTATTTCTCCTGGGCACTATAATTGACTGGGAAGAGGAAGGAGAGGACAACATATCAAGGAGATTCTGATAAGGGATGTAAGGACTCCATAATGTCTTCAGTTTTTTTTTTTCCCCTCAGAATCTGAAATACTGATTGCCCCAGGACACAAGGGATAACACATTACAACAGGTGTTTTCAGGGACTAGCAAACAATATATTCAATGGGAACCATGGCAATATACTTGTACAGAGAACCAGAAATTCATACAAAATGACGTAAATGTCAGCATGAGTTAGCATGATCACTAATCAAACAAATGTCCAACACAAAAAATCAATGATAGTAACTCAACTGCTGTGTATCAGTAGAGTGTCTGCTTTGCAATTTAAAAGAATCATTCCACATGCTATACACAAGAATTCTGAAACAGCACTTAGGCTCACATTTGTATCAAAGTGGAAATTGGATGGTGTATCTTGATCTTTGCCAAAGAAGAGTTTATCTTAAAGCATAGAGAGTCAATTCCGGAAATGAGATCAGGGTAGTCAATGCAGTTGGTACTTTGAGTTGTCCAGATATAGTGGATACAACAAACAAGGGCAAAAAATGCATGATTCATGGTGGAAGGAAAGGGAAGTTGGATAGATTTAAAATTTTGTATCTGCAAACCTGCAGCTCAAGAGAACGCTAATTAAGTAGCAGAACAAAATACTAAACCTCAATATTTTGTGAGCGAAAAAGATGCTGTCAATAGCTAGGTTGGACAATGTCATCAAGGAAACTTCTTCTTGAAACAGATAGAGATCCTTATGAAAACCACAACCAATCAAAATGCAGAGTTGTGGAGCCCATTCTAATGGATACACCTACTAAACAATTCCCATATTCATGGATTAGGGAACATCGCAGCAAGGGAGCAGAAAGTTCCTAAGAGTCTAAGATGTAAAATTGTAAGGTAAGGGAGGTTGCTGTGAGACTGTGTCTCTTAGTGATATAAAGAGTCTTCCTCCTACAAGATTACATTAACTGGTCATCTAATACCAAGTGGTCAGCCCTGAAAACACATAGTCCAATAGCATGAGGCAGACTAAGTTGGTTATATCTAGTAAAGTGACACACACACACACACACACACACACACAATCACACAAGCATGCATGCTTGGACATATACATCTATACATAGAGTAGCAATTAATGGAGAAAAAGGGGCCACAAACTTGAAAGAACTAAAGCAAGAAGGGGTATAAGAGATTATCTGGAGGGAGAAAATAAATAAATGATGAGATTATATTATAATCACCAAAAAATGTATCTGATTTACTAAATCCTTTCCACGATTCATTTTTGGTAACAGCAAATAGTTGGGTGCTATATGTGATATTTTTCTTATCAGTTTAATGGAATAAAATGAGAAGTACTAAGTTATTAAAAGAGTTAAATTTATTTGAAGGGTTTCTCGCAAATATTCTCATTTACATGTGTAGAGTGTGGTGCAAACATTTATTTATTTTTTCCAAAGATAGCAAAGAAGTATATGCCAAGATACAGGAGTGAAACTTGCCAGATGTCCAACAGCCTCAAGCCACACTGATATTGGTCAAAATTTGAAAACTCACAGATGTAAGGCCGTCTGTTATCCTGCTGCAAGCATTATTTTCATTCCAGTAAAGCCACTGAAGTGTATGACATCAGAGAAATATATTTATGTCTTAATTTTCTCATTTTGATTTGCTAGAGATTGAACAAAGTAAAAGAATCATACACTAATATAAAGGACTAACCCTCGGAGAAAATAAAGAAGTTTTTTTTAATGAGTCAAATAATTTTTATTATTTAAACAATGCATTTTTAAAATAGTACACGGTAATGAATTTTAACGCAAAACTTATTTTTATTACTGACTAACGCGAGTTAACTGCCTGCTATGTATTAAGACCTTTTGGATAAGCCTGTGTGGGTCAACTGAAGCTTGATTCTTTTATGGAAACATTGTTCTTTTAGAGCAGTGTCTCAGCCACAGTCACCTTGAGGAAAAAGATCTGCAATGTGTTTGACATGCTGCATTAATACTTTAAAGGCACAGAAGCCTACAGTGACTCACATTGAGCCTGAGAGAGTCAAGGGAGACTTCAGGCATTCTGGTGAGGGAAACCTGATTGTTGAGGAGATGCTATTTATCATATCGTCTAATGAATGAAGTGTTCAAGTCTGTATGTCTGGGGACTGGGAAAATTACAGGTTGAGAAAATGTCAGGTGCGAAATCCCTGAGGGTAGAACAATGATTATATATATGAAGAGCTGAGCATTCCCAATGAACAATAAAGAAGAAAGTGTGGAAAAACCAACAGTGGATGACGGCAAATTTTGTAGTTTATTCTAGGAGCAATGGGAAAGCAGTGACAAGCTGATTTTTTTTTTTTTTTTTATGTGAGGTAAATTTTTTTTTCTTGCTTTTCCAAGTGAAGAATTTCACAACCACCTAACACATATAAGCAGGATGACACACATGGTGACAGGAGATGGCTGTGCAGGAATTATCTGGAAAGGGAAGGCAGTATTGGTGGGACATCTTTCAATCCTGGATCTTTTATAGGAATGGTAAACATGACCTTTCTTGTAAATCCATACAAGTGTAACTCCAGACAATGTGAAAAGTAAAGGAGACTAAAAAGAAAAGGCTGCACACTCAGGAATGGAAGAGGGAGACAAGAAGGAAACCTTCAAGGCAGGACAGGGATGACTGATAAGGGTCTACAGCTGGGCCCCAGATGAGCACTCCCTTCTGATTCTTGTTGTATTCTGTGCTCTCTGAAAGCTCCATTTTCTCTTCTATATCTTTCTATTTATATTCACAAGTTGTCCGACTTAATAATCCCTATTTTACTCCAAGTATTTCTGCTGTCCACTCAGCCATTTGATGGTTTCCTGAGTTGCAGTCTCCTTTGCATTTGCTTTCATGTATTTTTTTTTTTGGGGGGGGGTGGGGATAGGTATGGTTTCCTTTTTAATTTACAGCTTACCCAATCTGAGCCCTGCTTGTTTGAACAGCTCGTGTGATCTTACATGAAAGTTGGAGGTTTGCCTTTCTACCTCCCCCCCCCCTTCCCTTTTTCTTTTTCACAATGTGTTCGCTACTTTTTTTTCTACTTGCATTTTCCCAGGACCCTTTTACTTTGTTCCTTTTTAATTGTTCATTGTGTTCACAGCTTCAGAAATCTATTCTGCCTAACAAGCATTCTCACAATTCTTCCAAGACAAAACAATACAGATAAGGTACCAAAACCTGCTTTCTCCTTTTTCATTTGTCACCTAATGGTCTAACTGAAGAAAAGAAAATAGGATCAAGCTGAAAAGGAACCAGGCTAGGCCAATCTTTTAAAAGGACATGTGGATATTACTGCCTAGTCTTTCTTCTCTACTTGTTTACCCTAAAGGGGGGGAAACATCCTTCACCTGAAGAAAATTCTAAAGAAAACAAACACCAGGAAATCACAGGAATATGTTCCCTGTGTCATCATCATGAAAGGCATGATAACTGAAATAAATATGCAGAACATCTTTATATCTCACTATAAAAAAATGATAAATGCTTACTTTTTACAATGTCTGTCACCAAAGCCCTGCCTGTTCCTCCTCCTCCATAAGCTACCATTTCTGTGGTCACTTGGTTCTAACATTCTTTTGAAGCAGAGTTCTATAATCAGTCATCTGGTTCTAGAAGGATGACAATTTTTACATTGGAGAATAAATGAGAAAGAGTAAATCAATTGCCCCAGGTAGTATAATGTGCAAATAATATAGATCATAGCTGATTTCAGTGAGGCAAAACATTAGCAGGAGATACAAAAGGGGGAAATTATGCTGTTGTCATTAAGAGGGAACATGTGTAATGGTATTGATAGATAAGATGCAAGTATGGTTATTTAGAAAAGGGAAAATTATGGAAGTTCTCTGTGCTTTTATACTTAGTAAATAGACTGTAGAATTACTTGCTGAAATAGAAATTATTAAATCAGAGAAGTGATAGAAGGTTTGATAGAAAAGAAATTAGAGTAAGGAAACAAGATATATGTTTTCTTGACAAGTTAATTTTGAAAGGTCCTCTAGGCAGTCATATGAAATGTCCATGCTAAATTGATTATGTGAGTTTAGGTTTAGGAGAATGATCTATCCTGGTTCAGTGTTTTGGAAGATGTTATTCTTTTAGGAGGCTATCTCCGTTTTCATAGAAATGGATCTTAGAAGAGGACATGATGTCCTGAGTATTTGCATCCTTGGTAAATAAGAATAAACATTTTAATCACTTCATATTTAGTTACCTTAACTAGCATTAAAATGAATAAAAGACAGCAAAATAGATTAATTACTTAATACCTAGGAGTTTGGTTAATATTATCTTGCCTAATCCTTCAATATTCCTTCAATTTATATTATATTGTACACATAACTATAGATAGGAATAGCTTTTGCACAAACCTTGCTAGATTGAAAGAATTCTGTTTTTATTTGTAAATATTTATTTGTTTTATTTTATGTGCATGAGTGTTTTGTCTGCATGGAGGTATAAATACCATGTACATACCTGGTACTTATAGATACTATAATACACTATAAGAAGATGTCAGATTCTCTGGAACTAAAATTACAGAAAGTAGGTAAGTTGTGGGTTCTGGGGGAAAAAAAAAACTCTTGGTCTTCTAGAAGAGTAACATCTATTCTTTCTTTTCTAATTTGTTTTTAATTTAAATTTTCAACAAGCTTGTTTTACATGTCAATCCCAGTTCCCTTATCCTTCCCTCATCTTCTGTCCCCCTCTGCTCCACAGGGTGGGTGAGGCCTTCCATGGGGGAATCATCAAAGTCTTTCATATCCTTTGGAGCAGGGCCTAGGCCCTCCCCTGTGTATCTAGCCTAAGAGAGTATCCCTCTATGTGGAATGGGATCCCAAAGTCCATTCGTATATTATTGAATGGACTGGTACTGATCCACTACCAGAAGCCTCATAGAATTCCCAGGCCTCCTAAATAACCCAAGTTCATGGGGTCTGGGTTGGTTTTATGCTGCTTTCCCAGCTATCAGACTGGGGACCATGAGCTCCTCCTTGTTAAGATCAGCTGTTTCTGTGGGTTTCTCCAGCCTGGTCTTGACCCCTTTACTCATCATCCCTCCCTCTGTGCAACTGGATTCAAGGAGTTTGGCTCAGTCTTTAGCTGTGGGTGTCCACTTCTGCTTCCTTAAACTACTGGATGAAGGCTCTAGGATGGCATATAAAATAGTCATCAATATCATTATCAGGGAATGACATTTCAGTTAGCCTCTCCATTGTTGCTTAGATTGGTAGTTGGTGCCATCCTTGTGGATTTCTGTACATTTCCCTAGTGTCAGATTTCTCTTTATATCGATAATGGCTCCTTCTCTTATGATATCTCTTTTCTTGTTCTCCTCTATTCTTTCCCTGACTCAATTTCCCTGCTCCTTCATGCCCTCCTCTCCCCTCTTCTTATCATATTTTTGTTCTCCTAACTCCCTCTCCCCTCCACCCTTCCACTCAGTTTGATCAAGAGAGTTTGTCCCTAAATTTATAAGTACTAGGAATCTTATTTATTATGAGACTACAAATTACATCAGCATCCCTAAACCTAGGCACAATATGATAACTTCTGTGCATGTCAGTCTCATTAAGAAAACAGAAGAAAGAAGTTATTATATCAGAATGAAGAGTTTCTAGAAGGATTTTAATCATGGGATAGTAATTTGAATGGAAGCTCTTGACAAAATATCTAAACAATAGGTTTCTAATAGAACAGATTTAAAAATGTCAAACTATTATACATCAGAAAAAAATACATTGACCAATAATAATCACAGATGCAGTAGAGTTTCTTAAGTATTTTGGCATTCTAGGAAATATCTAGCCATTTTTGATACATTATTTATGAATGGAGAACTGCCTGTATTTCTAGAATTGACATTCTAGAATATATGAAGAATATAAAAGACCCCTAATGAATAATTACATTATGGAACACATAAAATTTGATATACAAGTCAAAAGATATGAATGCTGGTGTGTAGTAGAAGGAGAGAAGCAAAGTTAACCAAGGTTAATTTACAGAAAATACTGAAACTGGAAATCTGTGCTGAACAAAAGAAGAAATTGTTTAGTAAGTAAAGAAAATTATTGTCAGATTACTTACTCCCATGGCATTTTCTCAGACACATTTTTCAATGCAGAAACATATGCAGAAGATTTAAAGCATTCAGAAAGCCATTACTGTTGCAAAAAAAAAATAATAAAATAAAAGTAATGGACAGATCTGTGGTAGCCAGGTTATATAAAGTGGCATAGATAGGCCTTTGAGTTTAGGTATGAGAGGATGTGACCTAAATTTTGAAAGAAAAATTTTACTGTGTTGGATATAGATGTTTGAGGGACAAGAATAGAATTGGAATGAGCAGTTTGAAAGCTACTGGTATATCATTTCTCTTCAAACACTTAAAGACAAAGAAATTTCCCGTCTAGGTATGCTCTACCAGAACAGATCTCTACCAAATTGCTTAGCAACAGTCTGTTCTAGGAAAAAGCTTCTCTCTGCCAACTCCTTACCTACAGCTCTGCTTAATGATAAGGCTTTGTCCGATTGTCAATAACTACTCATGAATTTTGGTAATGTGCTATGATGCAGCATCTCTACTACAATGTGACATCTGATGTCTTCCATGGTTGTTTCGGATTTTCTCTTCATACACTCAAAGCTTCTCCCTCATTCTTAGCTCTACATCAACTTTACATGAATTTTTAATTGAAAAATCAAAAGCAAATATAAAATCATTTTTAATTGGTCACAACACACACACACACACACACACACACACACACTTTGAAATACAGATAAGTTGTCATTTACACTGTCAGCATTCTTAAATAATTATAGACTTAAGTATTTCTTGTGTCTTTTATACTCACTCATTGATTCACACTAGACACTAGTGATGTTTTTTATCTAACTGGCAGTCAATTGTAAAGTAATAGTAATCAATGAACACTCTTATTTCAACAACAACAAAAAAAGAGAATCTAAATTCTCATGACTTATTTCCCTTCTAATGTGAGTTTTCTATCCTTGTAAATACACCTTAAAGGCTTTGAGTTGTTCCTTTGGTTTTTATTATTTGTCAAAGAAAATTAATAAATTCCATGTTAATAAATTATAATCAAGACTGAGTCTCATCCTACCTATGATCATTTGGGATAATTGTTCATAAAGTCATCAATGGAAATGATTATTCCAATATTTAATGTTTCCTTTCTTCACCAGATGCTAATTCACAAGCTTTTCTGCTGGTTTTTCTTCATGACCTCAATTGCCAAACTTGCCTTGCTCCCAAAATTTATTCTTCTTCACACTGTAAGTGCTAGCACTGAATACATCTATATAAACATAATACAAGGTAGAGTCATCAGAGAGGAGGGAGACTCAATTGAGAAAATGCCCCCATAAATATCAAGCAGTGGGTATGCCTGTAAGGGATTCTCTGAACTAGTGATTGATGGGAGAGTGTCCAACCCATTATGGGTGGTAGCATCCCTAGGCTGGTGGGCCTGGGCCCTATAATAAAGCAGGCTGAGCAAACCATGAGGAGTAAGCCAGAAAGAAGTCCTCCATGGCTTCTTAATCGAGGGCTGCCTTCAGGTTTATGCCATTTTTAAGTTCCTGTCCTGAACAGTGATGTGAAAGTGTAAATCAAATAACCGCTTTGCTCCCCAAGCTTCTTTGATCATGGTGTTTCATCATAGCAATATTAACTCTATCTAAGACACTAGGTAATATTGTCTGTGTCATTAATTAACATTTTACAGGATACATGCTAAGAATTTTCTCAAATGTAAGCAATAAATGATCAATATTAATTTCTGGTTAAGGTATACTTTCTAGGACACATGTACAAATAGATGTCTCAGAGCTATTTCAGTATAGAATAAACATATTAGCAATGCTCTTCTATTCCACTCTTTTCCTTACAAAACCAGTAACTTCATTTATATAGTTTTAAAGATGAATACGCAATTCAAAATCTGTGATTCAGATTTGATCTAATATAGACTGAAATTGTTAGCAAATCCTCTACACTTAACCATGACAACACCTTCAGAGTTTCTGAACATACTGATGGGAGGAAAAGATATGGAATTTGATATATAATTTTAAGGTTCATAGAAAATTATTTATAAAAATAGATATAAGAAACTATTATGGTAAACAAATATAGTTCCAGGAGCATAGGCAATAATGAACTAGTATTTACTCACACTATGTATCTATTTTCCAAGAGTAATAATTTACATTTCTGTTTCCATTTTTTTTCTTTATTTCTTCATGTAATTTTCTTGGTATTCATTTAGGACCTGGAAATAGTGAGATACTGATCTATAAAGCAGGAATCACACAGTGGAACTCAACTAAGTTTTATTATTTTTTATGTATTGCTTCCTGGTGAAGAAAATTAATAGTAGTTGTTGAAACATGTCTATTGGTCACCTACTGATGGTATTGAAAATGAAGGGAGCCATTATGGTTGGGAACAATTTTAATTTACTATGGTTGCTGAAGTAAGAAAGCCTAAATGGGCCACAGGTGAGGAAAAGCAGTCGAGGATGCTTGCTGTTGTTCCAGAGGACCCAAGTTCACTTCTCAGCCCTCATGTCAAGAGTTTCATGATCATTCAAGTTTCAGAAAGTTTGGGCTTTCATCTTGGCTCCACAGGCACCTGCCCTCATATGTGTCTGTACCCCATTACATACATATATATATATATACACACACACACACACACACACACACACACACACACACACACACACACACAATTAAATATAAATCTAAAGAAAAAAGACAACATGCTTTCATAGTGGGAAAAAAATAACATTCTTCCAGTTGTATACAGTCCAGGTTCCATCTAAGGGCTCTTCTGGCTGCCATGCTTCACATAAAAAACAAAACAAAACAAAACAAAAAAAACCTTAATAATAATGGATATCTGTTTAATTTAAAATATTCATCCATTTATATAATTCATATATTATATATAATATATAATATTATATACATTAAATAATAAACTGTCATGTTTATTGACAGTTGATGGCTGCTGAGTGTGGGAGAGCCATTTTCCATTGTGCAATTGACTGCTGGCAGGAGGTCCCAATAGATGGCTAAATACCCTTCTGTAGAATTAGGGATAGCACTGATTATACTGAGGGGGTTATTAATATAAGTCAGCTTAATAAAAACTAAAAGGACATGAAAATGAGGGAGTTGCTGTGGGGGCACTAAGATAGATGGAGGGAAGAAAAATCCATTTTGTTCCTTCCAGGAGTCTTGAGTCTGCCCATGTTCCTGATTCAACAGCCCTTTGTGTCTTCATGGGAAACCTGAAAATCTCTTCAGATTCTCCTTTGCTTCCTACATGGTTTATTCCATGCCTTCTGCTCCACTGTAGCACACATAATCCCTTTGAATCCACTGGTCCCACCCAGATAAAGACAATATCTCTCCACCTTAAAACTATCAAGTTAATTTCATCTATAAAATCATTTAATATAAACTTATTTATTCATCAATTCTTAGATTATTATGTAAACATTTGGAGAGGTCATTTTTCTGTCTATTATAAAATCCTGCCTACTACTTGTACCAAAAATAGTCATATAGTTTTAAAACATTGCCCAAATTGCTCACTATCACTACTAATGAAATCCTTGATTCATAGAGAAGTTACTATATTAGATATCAATACTAATTTCAGAGAATTTACTGCAAGCTTAATTTATATGCATTCAAATTTATATGCCTTCTTTAAATTAATAGTATGTATAAACTGCTGATACAAATTATTTTACTTACAAAGAAAAAATGAATAATGATATAGTTAAAACTGGGAGGCTTTTGGGGGGAGAAATATAATTTACCTTTCCCATTGTAATGCAAGAGAAGCATAGGTTTATGAAAAACAAATAACACACCCATGGCTGTTTAAGTGATCTCCAGCTGAATAGAGAGAAGAGCTAGGCACCTCTGTTCTACTTTTGATGAACACAATGGTGTCCGAGATGAACCTAAACTTAATATACACAAACATTCATAAAGATTCCCCAACATGCCTTTCTTTTTCTGTATGACTATATTTTTTTGGATGTCCTTAATAAGATTATGTTGCTAAGATCTGAATATAAAACATGTAAGAACAATAGCCAGAGATGGAAGTAAGGTAAAGAGTGTTTGTCTTGTCTGTTGGAGGCCCTGGATTCAATTACACACACACACACACACACACACACACACACACACACACACAATCAAAATATCAGAATGGTTCTGATTATTTAATATAACAGAATTACAAATAATGTCTATGTTTATTTCAGACTTAGGTTTCTACTTCTCTGAAGGAATTAAATAGTAGCTTGTGGTCAGTCAATTATTTATTTCAAATAATTACTTAAAAATAGAATATGTATGAGCCTCATTTTAAATTGATATATTTAAATGATTATAATTTAAATATCTCTAGTTTTCTGTTCTTAAATGAGACAGGGCCAAGAATAAATAGTTTCTTGGATATGATTTTGACTGACAATATTTTAAGAGGGTGAGACACTTACTTGTAAGTTCTATTTAATTCATCTTTGTGGTTTGTGTATGCATAGATGTTCTGTTTTTGTTTCTGATAAGCTTACCAATTTAAATTGACAGAGATAAATTAATATTATAATTTGGGTCTTTGTGGCTATTGGGCTTGTTCCTCTTATATATAAAAGCCTGAGTCAAACAGCTCTGTGATGCCAAAAGTCTTAGCAGAGGAAGACAACCATTTGTACTGTCACTTCATAATGGCAGCTTTTTATCCTCCGACCCAAGGTCAATTGCATTGTCTTTGGTGAAAGATAGGGAAGTACTGCTAAGAAAGATTTTACTGAGCAGGAAATCTGAATCTGTTTCCTCTGATGAAATGTCAATAGCTTTCTAGGAGAAAATGTAGGGTTTTTTTTTTTCTAGAAACAAAGGTGAAATTGCTTTAGAATGTATTTCCACAAATCAGTCCCCTTCAATATAAAATAGTGAGGAGGAAAAATTAAGACATTATCCAATATGCTGTTATGTTTCCAACTTTTTACTTTAATTCATCAAGCATATTGCATTTTCTCCAAAAACCAATTTAAAGAACCATTGATGTTCTTCTCATGGTTTTAGAGACATAAAGCATGTAGTAAAAAGTCCAGTGCTATGAGCCAGAAATCCTTAAGAATGCAAAAGGGTTCATAGTCTCAGAAGACACAGGCTCACATGACAGCAGCATACATGCCATGATACTAAAGAAATCAGTATGTAAAAACTATGGATTACTACTTGAAATAATAGAATTCTACAGAGAACATTTTTTTTGAATGTAGTACTAGTAACATTTGTTATTTTACACAAGTATCCCATTCTGTCTTTGGTAAGTTTTCAAACATTCATGTGCTCCTTTAAAAAGGTAGTTTGTGAAGGGAATGTATCATCAAGGTTTGCATTCACAGCTTGGCAAGCTGCTGGAAAATCCAAGATCTGCCTCAAATACATAGTAAATTGAAGGCCAGTTTGGTCATTCTGCAAGTTTCTCTCTCCAAAATAAAACTTAAAAAAAGTTTGGGCTACATGCCAGTGGTAAGATGCCTGTCTAGTATGTGTCAAACCATAGGTTCAATTCCCAGTATTGAGTGAAAATGCAACTACTTATAATTCAAGAAAGTATAACTTTTATACTTATATATTATAAAAAAAAATCTTTGAACCTCAGATAGACATATAATTTTACTTATTTATTTATTTATTTTTCTTATTTTGCATATCAATACCAGTTCCCTCTCCCTCCCTCTCTCCCTCTCTCCGTCTCTCCCTCTCTCCCATGCCCCCTGTCCATCTTCCCATCCCATTCCCCATCCCCACTTCTCAGGGAGGGTGAAGCCTTCCAGGAGATGGAAACAAAATCTGACAAGTCATTTGGAGCAGGGACTAGGCCCTCCCTCCTGTCTCTAGGTTAAGGGAGTATCCCTCCATGGGGAATGCATTCCCAAAGTCCTTTTGTGCATCAAGGATCATATGGCCTTATTATATGAGGTATAAAGTAGTCAATTCTTAAACTCATTGTTACATTCAGAAAACGGTCCTAAAAGAATTGTGATGAAGGCATAAGAAAAGAATATATATAAAAGTAGAACAAAGGAGGATGCCTTGAAATGGATAGGTTTTGGGGGTTCAGTAAGGTTCTTTGGAGATTAGAAGTTACCAGTGAGCCATTGTCCCTTAGACACTATTTACAAACAATAAGATCATCCCTAAGAAAAACCAAGAGGTAATGAAAGATCATTTGAAGTTTGTACAGCTCATAATAGCCAATATGATCCTTTTCTTTTTGAAACATCTGATGTTTAAAGCAATCTGAGAACCAGTAATCTGACATAATATAATTTCTTATGAAAATATCTGCAAATGGTCAATCTTCTGTCACTAAAATCTGGTATGTATTAATGGATTGGATCAGGAGAATGGTATAGAAAAAATAAATGTTAATCTTTCCATAGCACCACTCAGATCCCAAGTAAGGTGATTATCTACATGGAACTGGGAATAAAACAGAATATCATATAGAAAAGCTACCCAGAACTTCTTAGAAAGAAATATTACCTTACTGGTCATCAGTAGTAAGAGAAAGGGGCGTAGGCAATGATGCTATCACATTCATCAGGAGATCTTGTGTCTTACCACTTTGCAAAGGAAGACCGCAAGGAAGATCCACCCACCTAAGACTTCTGGGTCCAGGCAACCCTGTTCCCAAATGACTGTAGATCTGTATATAATGAATGATCAAGCTAAAGTTATTCAAAATTGTAACCTGCCTCAAGAGAGTCTTTCATTTCCATGCTTTATCTTCTTTTTTTTTTTTTTTTTTTTTTTTTTTTTGCTGTTTGTTTCATTTTGTTTGCTTGTTTGTTTTGTTTCTTGAGACAGGATTTCTCTGTGTGGCTTTGGCTGTCCTGGAGCTCACTTGGTAGACTAGGCTGGTATTGAACTCAGAGTTTTGATTTCCCGTGCCTTCCGAGTGCTGGTATTAGAAGCACGGACCACCATGACTCTGCCCATGTTTTATCTTTATCAAAAGGGTTTACCTTTTGGATCCATATTATTTTAAAGAAGCTGTTTCCAAGTATGAGTTTTAAGATGAAAATCATGTAGTCCTCTTATAGAAGTCAAGATCACCATAAGTCTAATGTTGTTTACTCTTTTAACTGTGTCTGAAAATATCCATATCTGGCACAAAGTAAGTCATTGTACTATGCTTTCCAGGATGCTAAGGAAGTATTTCTCTTCTCCATCTAGGTAAGTATATATTTGGCTCTAGTTTTACATTTCAGACTGTGAAGTGATGATTAAAGTAACTTTTCCCCTTGAATCTTAATGTACTGGCTGGTTTTGTGTGTCAAGTTGACAAAAACTAGAGTCATTAGACAGGAAGGATCCACAGCTGAGGAAATGCCTCCATGAGATCCAGCTGTAAGTCATTTTCTCAATTAGTGGTCAGTGGGGGAGGGCCCAGCTAATTGTGGTGCCATCTCTGAGCCAGTAGTCCTTGGTTCTACAAGAAAGCAGGCTGAGAAAGCCACAGGGAACAAGCCAGTAAACAACACTCCTCCATGGCTTCTGCCTCAGTTCCTGACTCCAGAATCCTGCCCTGTTTGAGTTTCTATGTCCTGACTTCCTTTGGCGATGAACAGCAATATAAAAGTGTAACCAAATACACCATCCTCCACTTCCTTTTCAGTCATGGTGGTTTGTCACAGCAATAGAAACATTTAGACCATTAAGTAATTTTTTTCTTCAAGTACATCTGGTGCATTATTAAATATATTGAATATGGTGGAAAATTAGAGGTGATCATTCTAATTCTTAAAGAACATAGCTGGTGATTAATAATAGATCTAGAAAGAAACATTAACCTGTTGATGAGCATATGATCCTATTATATATTACATGGTGATTTTTGCTACTGTAAGAAACATACACTGCTGGTGGGAGTGCAAATTCATACAGCCATTTTGGAGATCAGTAAGATGGTTCCTCAGGAAATTGAGAATTAGTTTACCACAGGACCAGGCAAACCCCCTCTTAGGCATATACCCAAATGATCCACATCGATGCAACAAAGACATCTGTTCAACTATGTTCATAGTAGCACTATTTGTAATAGCAAGAACTTGGAAGCAACCTAGATGTCCTTCAAATGAAGAATGGATAAAGAAGATGTGGCACATCTACACAATGGAATACTATTCTGCAGAAAAAAATAATAGAATCTTGAAATTTGCAGGCAATTGGATGGCACTTGACGAAACCATCCTGAATGAGGTAACCCAGTCACAAAAAGAGGAACATGGTATGTACTCGCTCATATAAGGATTTTAGACTTACAGAAAAGGATCACCAGCCTATAATTCACACCACCAGAGGAACTAGGATACAAGGTGTATTCTAAGAGATTCATATAAAGCCCTTCATAGAAGTGGGAATGGAAAAACCCCCCAGAGCACATAGGAAGTGGGGGGGCAGTGAATGGAGACAGAGTAGGAGAAAGAGAAAGGGAGGAGAGGAAAACATGTGTGACTAGGAAGATTGAGTCAGGGCAGGAATAGAAGTCAGGAGAGAGAGAGAGAGAGAGAGAGAGAGAGAGAGAGAGAGAGAGAGAGAGAGAGAGAGAGAGAGAGAAAGAAAGAGAGAGAGAGAGAGAGAGAAAGAGAACGAACATAAAAGAGGGAACCATTATTGGTTAGAAGAAAAAACAGAACCTAAAGAAAGGTCTAGAGACCTTCAAGACTGACTCCAACTAACAATTTGAGCAACCATGGAAAGGCTACCATAAATGCCCTTCCCAGATAATGAGATCAACAACTAACTTATCCACCATCATGGAGCCCTCATCTAGTACCTGTTGGAAACAGAAGCAAACACCCATAACTAAACACTGAGTTGAACTAGAATCCAGATGCAGATAGAGAGGACAAGACTAGGTTGCAGAAACACATATAGATAGGTGACCCGAACAAGAAGGAGCTAAGGAGTCCCCAGACTGATAGCTGGTAATCCAGCATGGGACTGACTCAGGCCCCCTGAAGATGGGTTTCAGCTAGAAGGACTGAGCAGTCTAAGGGACCTCAGACAGTGGAACCAGGATATATTCTTAGTGCACAGAAGGACCTTGTGGACACATCCCCCATGGAGGGATACTCCCTTAACCTAGAGACAGAAGAGAAGTCCTAGTTCTTACTTCAAATGACCTGTGAGGTCTACATGAACCCACCTGGATGGCATTGGCCTACATGTGGAAATGGGGTAGGGGGATGGGAGGGGAGGGTAGTCACGGTGCATGTGAAGGGGGCAGAGAGGGTAAGAGGGATGGAGGAAGACGGAACTGGGATGGACATGTAAAATAAAAAATAAATAATTAAAATAAAAAAAGGAAAAAGAAAAAGAAACATATGTTTAGAACCTCTATCTTAGTGATTCAGGTGAAGGAAGAGATACTGTTATTAGTAAAAAGAACATATAATAAAGTAACTATAAAATTTCCATTGTCAAGTGTTTTGTTTTTTATACGGACTGTGTTTCATCTGGCACTACACATATATTTCAACAGAAGAGTCCAAGAGAACAGAACATAGTAATGTCAGAATTGATGTTCTCTTCTAACAGGAAGACAATTAGAGGAGTTAGTAAATGCTGTATCTGCTGTTTTGGGGTCTTCTGTATTTCCTGCCAATATTATTCCCAGTGATATAGTGACAAGGTATTTGTCTTTTGTCCTCATGTCAGTTAGATTCTTTTTTTCCAGAGGCCTTTTAGTGAAAGGGAACTACATGCAGCCAGAGAATAGCCAAGTGATTTCTTTGCACAGCAAGTTGAAACTGTCATTTGCCTTGTGTCATTGAATTAATAGCTAGAGAAGCAAGCTGCCATATTTGCCAGAGTGAGGAATACTGAAATCAACAAGACGATATTCTGCTAAAGTACCATCCAATGTAAGACACTAAAAACATATCTGCAAAGTAGAAAATCCAATAGGATGTTAATAAAATAAAGTTCTTCCATAATTATAAATTCATTGAGTGTGGTCTGCTAACAATTTCTGTATTTGGTTATATTTTTGGCCTACACTTCGATAAAACTCAATATTCCATATTTTATTCTCATTCCTATGGAGAAAGGGTATTTAATATCTAAATAGGTAATACTAATATTATGCAAGTTACTATGTCTAATTTGTCATGGGAACTGTATATAAAATTTTTGTGATCTAAGACTAAATTTGATAATTATTTGAACTTATCATTGATAATACATTGATGATAATGTAATACCATTTTCTTTGTGCTAGAAATAAATACGAAAGCATTACAATTTCTATAATAAGAGAAATGAAGAAAATAACTGATTAAATATTTGTCTTCAATGTCTTTCCTCCTTCTGACAGGTCATTAAAAACTACTAAGTTGCTATTTATGGAATGCAAATCAGTTGAAAAGGATCAAAATATACTGGGAAAAGTTCATAACTAAAGCAAATAGACAGAGATGAACTACTCTTTGCAAGCACAGGAATAAAGTCAGTGAAGTGGCTTTGCCTTCATTGTTGTGGAGTGTATATATGTGGGTTTATGAGCACTGATGATAAGTGTCCTGGACATTGCTAAAACCATGCTAACTCCATTCATTAAATGTATTCAGCTACTGAAGCGTAGGCCATGGGATGGGTCCCTCTGTGTTCTTTATATTTCCTAACTGTCAGCACATGAAATCACTTACAGAATTCAGACTACAAATAGAGACATTCAATCTAGTTAGGCATCTTAATTAGGCCAGTCTTTTACCATTAGAGACAAGTGTCTCCTTCACAGCATTTGTATGAAAGCTTCTTACAGTTTCTTTCATTTCCTACCTTTCAACTAACTACTTTCTAATTTGTATTTTAGTATGCTAATATGAGCATTAAATTGTTTCATTAATAAGAATGACAAGTTCTTCAGCAAAAGGCCCATTCTGTACCCCTCTTAGAATACCAGGAATTACATTGGCAATCTATATTGTTTGGGAATCCCTTGAACTATCCTGGCCAACTAATCAAAAGGAGGTTTCTCATTTCTTCTCCTGGGGTTTTGGTTAGTCTCTGGTTCTTATGGGGACCTTTATCGGGTCAGGTGACTAACTACCTTCTCTTTCTAACACTTACATATGTATCATGTATAACTTTTATAAATATAAAATAGCATGATTCCCTTAGGCTTTATTAAACAATGTTGGTATTATTTGTGCCTCCTTCTCCTTGAATACTGCCCTCCATTCCCCCTATATTATTCTATTTGCAAGTTTTGTCTCACCTGTGTACTGTTATTCCCTTTCCAAGATCACTAATCTCTCACCTTTTGTTCCTGTATACTTTACTAGTTTCTGAGGTTAATATATGTTTTATACTCATAAATGAAGATTTGCATCTAGAAATTGCAGATGAGAAACCATTAGGCATTTGTCTTTTGGGGTCTGGATCATCTCACTCAATGTATGTCCATCCACTTACCATCAAATTTCATCTTTCCTTACAGCCAAATAATATTCTGTTGTATAATGTACAGCATTTTCATCATCCCTTCATCTGTTGAAGTATATTTGCTTTTGTTTTTGTTTTTCTTTTCTTTTATTTTTTCTTTTTTTTTTCCCTTTCCTGGCACATTAAGGCACACAATTCATATTTTTGAGTCTGGATCTGACTTGAAACCTTTTTTCTCTTTTTGTAGCTTCCATAATTCCAAAGATATTATGCTAGCAGCCAATGGAGCAAAGCAGTTAAACTGTCCCACACAGCTTAAACATTGACAGAACATGGAAATCACCAATCCTGTAAGATATACATAAAGGTGAAAGAAGTGACACTCACACTTTTGGCATGTAACAGTTGTTTCATTGGACTTAAGACACACTCAACAAGAGGGTAAATTATGCTTGTTAAGTGTGAAACTCCCTAGGTTACCCTGGATACTGTGTTCATTGATGTTAGAAACAAATCTACTACTATCACATCACTAGATCAGCATAATTTCTTACTACATTCTAAATCTTATCCGTAATGTCACAGATAATTGTGTGTACCAGCCCTCATCAGAGAAACTTCTCCTCATAGCAAATGCAATTACCAGAGAAAACCACAAGAGAAAACCATCATGGGAAACACATACAAAGCAGACACATCCATGTCATTGGTCTTGTAGTAGCTATGATTCAGTAAACATCATTGAAGAGAGGATAGAAAGATTTTGACTCAGAATACCAGGAAGTGTGGTGTGAAACAATCTGACCTACAAAAGCCTGATTAAACACTATTTGAACAATGTTAATATCAATGGGCATGTTGCTATGAAAGAGAGAAATTTTTGTGGGGTCCCACCCCTAGATATAGAACTATGAATAAGTAATGACTGCTAGGAGAAGAAGAATTCACCTCTCTTATAAATGAGCCACATTATTGGTTGTCCAATGCATACTGGCCATCCTTAAAACCATAAAAATACACAAACAAAAACCAAACAAGCAAAAAAAAATTCTCAACAGGTTGTATTCAGTTGTATTTATGCACACACACACACACACACACACACACACACACACACATACACACACAAACACACACACACAAATATAATCAATGAAAAGGTATTTATTAGCTTGAGAGGTTAGGACATAGGGAGGGTATGAAGTAGGGTATTTGGGAGGTACTCTAGTGAGAAAAGGGAGTGGGAAGATCTGTAATTCTATTTCAATTAAAAATGGCCTAGAGTTCATGAATTTCCCCAAGCTTGGTTCAGCTGTCTCTGTAGACTTCTCTATCATGATCTTTCCCCTCCCTTGCTCAAATATCACCACTTCCCTCTGTTCCACTGGATTCTCAAAGCTTGGCCTGATTTGTGTTTGTGGATGTCTGCATCTGATTCTGTCAATTACTGGATGAAGGCTCTATGAACTCCAGACCTACAACTGTGAAGCCTCGAAAAGACCAAACTAGGCTCATTGTATGTGGAAGACAGTTGTGAAACTTGAACAAGTTGAGGGTTCCCTGCTAGTAGGACC
This sequence comes from Phodopus roborovskii, assembly GCF_943737965.1. Taxonomy (NCBI): domain Eukaryota; kingdom Metazoa; phylum Chordata; class Mammalia; order Rodentia; family Cricetidae; genus Phodopus; species Phodopus roborovskii. The sequence goes on from NW_026126410.1 coordinate 29,759,465, forward strand.
ACAATACAAATCTAGTATCTGAACTAGCTTGTTGGAGCCTACTCCCTATGGTAGGATGCCATGGTCATCCTTAATGCATGGGAGAGGGGCTGGGCCCTGCCACAACCTATTAAGCCAGACTCTGTTGACTTGACTCTTCATATAAACATTTATCTGTAAGAAGTAGTGGACTGGGGGTAGGCTGGGGGTTGGAAGGAGACATGGAGGAGGTGGAAGAAGGAAGGAAGAGATGTGGGAGAACTGTGAATGGAATATAAAATAAAATTTTAAAAATTTAAAAACTGGCAAGTTCATAGGATCTTATAACCAAATCAAGAATTTCTCATTGTCTCTTTCAAGTTCTCTGTATGGAATATTTGCCAGTGAGCTTCTAAGTGTATGGACTTGTGTCGTTTAAAGGTTAATTTCGCTTTTATTTCTTCATTATTCAATACCTTATTACTAGTTTGTTAAGACAGCATCTCTCACTAAATTTAGATCTTCCTGATTAATTTAGGATCCATGGGCACTCTTGTGCCTGGCTTCCCAGTATTGTGGTAATATATTGTTTATGATTTGATAAAGCTTTCCTGAAGATCAGGATGCAAAGCCAGTCACAACCATAGTGTTGAGGCAGTGGTGGCCACAACTTTTAATCACAGTACTTGAGAGACAAAGGCAGATGGATCTCTAGTAGTTCAAGACAACCCTGGGTCACACAAGATTGAATCCATCTAAAAGAGAATTCTAGCACTTGGGATCATACACTTTTTGTCCCAGAACTAGGGAGGTGGAGACGGGAGTGATATGGTTTGGGTGAGAAAAGAGAAGGGGGAGACAAGAATTCAAGGAATTCAGTTTGAGGATTTGTAGGGACAGGATTACCTCTTTGGTCTGAGTATTTAATAGAGGCAAGAAACATCTCTAGTGGCTGACCATTCAGCCTTTACCCAGCTAGGATTTTGTTATTTGTGCTACACAGTACTTAGATTATAGATGTGGTTATACCTGTGGCTAAATCTGTTTTGGTTTTAGAAATTTTCCTTCTTGGACACAAACTCCTAAAGTGGTAGTTAGAGTTTCTTTTAGTAACTCATGCATTCTGGGGAAGGCATTATCCACTATGCACTGTATTTTTAATCAATGTCTTTTAAAAAGGTTTTTAAATTAGTATATTAACTGTATGTGTCTACATGACTTCATATGTCATTAGTTAGGATAAAATTCCTCTGCCTATCACTGTATGCCCATATCCCTTCCCATTCTTGTTTATACATAACCATACCCAGTATTTTCTGTCACTATTTTCTGTAGCAGATGTGATCCATTCTCCTCAAACTCCTAATGCCTCAAAACCATAGGTAATAGAATCAAGAAATAAAATAAGACTTAAAATCCTCCTAGAAAATTTCAAGCATACAGTTATGCAAGCACAGTGGTCCACTGTCATGCATTTGTTCTCCTGTTTAGCAATGGAAAAAGTATTAGTTAACGTTGGCAAGTCTACAAAATTTACATTCCTGTGTTTAACCCATTGTCTTGAGTTATTTTCTTTCTTTCTTTCTTTTCTTTTTTTTTTTTTTTTTTTTTTTTGCTTTGTTTTGTTTTTGTTCTGTTTTTTGTTTGTTGGTTGGTTTGTTTTTCCCCTGAGGACATATTTAATATTTTATTTACATTTCAAGACTAACTTTAATCTCAGAATCACATATCCATACACCTTTTTCCATTTTGTTGACTTCCATTAAAACTTCTAAGTATGTTTTATTAAACAAAGACTGTAAACAAATATTTATCATGTCTGTTACATGTAACAAACAGGAACAGCATTTAACAGATTCATCAATACCCCAACATATTTTTATTATAAATACAGGTATCAAAACAATCCTGAAGCAATTTTTGATGCTATAGTAGTCAGCACCCACACCCGCACTGCTTCAAGATTTCACACAGTTGTGACTACTCATTATACCTGCTACTTTAAACAGTTCACTGCAGTCTAAGGATAATGGATAAAGCATGCCATTTCTGTTCTTCCTTCTTTAGACTTTACTTTTCAGAAAGACAAAGGTTTCCACTGCCATCTGACACTCCTTTGCCATGCTTTTGTCTTGAAAACTTGAATTTAATTTTGATTATGTCTGGTTCGTGTTTAAATGACAGTGCTTTAAGAAGAGAAAGAAAAATTGTGCTGCACTTCTGTTACCTGAAAACATAATAGCTGTACATATATTAAATATATTGTTACTACTGTCCAGATCATGTTTACCAGCTAGAATTCTTCTACTTAATGTGTGGGTATTTTCATGGTGACATTTAACAAGACATTAACATGAGTAGAAGGTTGTTGATTTAAGACAAGTTTGGATGCACTAAAGTCAGTTGTATGTCTGTCCTTCTGGTGGCTGTGGATGCTTCATATATTCTTTGGACATCATTAGATGTCTTAGCTCTTGAAGTACAACTTTAATGCTATAGAAATGTTGCCTTTTGCTAACACTGGTGTGCTTCATGCATTCACTGTTCCATTGGAATTATTGATTCCATTCATATTAATTTTTGTTACAAATCTAACTGATGGAGTGATGGGAGAGGTCATTCTGTATGTTTCTCATACTGGTTAATAATAAAGCACTGTTGGCCAATAGGAAAGGAAGATAGGAGGGACTAGGAGACAAGGAGGAAATAGGAAGTAGTAAGGAGGAGTCAAGATGGAGAGTCAGGAGAGAGCTGGACGCCAGCCGCCTCCCCGGTAAGAGAAGGCCATGTGAAGATACATAGAACAACAAAAATGGGTTAATAATTAAAGGCAGAGCTAGCCGATAAGAAACAAGTATCAGGGCCAACAGCATTGTATCAAATACAGAGTCTCTGTGTATTATTTGGGGCTGGCGTGGCTGCTGGACAAGAGTGGCGGCGGGCGGAAAAAACCATACTCGTTACAATGGAGGAGCTTCTGGGTATTTAGATCCACTTTCTACTTTTAGGCTATATACTCTGTTTTCATAGTTTGTCCTTGGTGGACTAATAATCATGCCTGTTCCCCTTGTAAGTGTCATGTCTTCATCATCTTCAAGGCCCCAGCTAACCATACCATCACCTACTCATTTCTGTCCTTCTTCAAGTTCTTCCAACAAGAGAAAATTTCAAGGAACTTTAACTCCTGTGGACATAGCCAAATTCTCCTGCTACCAGACATAGCCACTGCATGCAGGATGTCTGAGTTATTTTCTTTAAGAGTGTAAAAGAAGAATATATCAGTGAAACATGAGTCTTTATTAGTGCAAGTTTAAAGCTGAAAGGCCATTTCAGGATAATAAATCTGATGCCATATCATTTTCTTCTCTGTGTGACTTGACCATCTTTAAGTTTCTCTGATGCAAATTTTGCAAAAATTTCCACTATTGCTATTTCCCACTTGACACACTACTTAATATTGAGCTTGGGAATCTGATTTTTGCTTCCATTACCCTTACAAAATTGGTTCTTGTTTTTAACGTTGATTAGTTTATGGATAATTTTGGATATTTATTTTTAAGGTTATTATGTGAACCTGGAATATTTTAGTATATTTTATAGATAATTGTACTCCTTTTAATCGTAAAGCCATTATGGGTTATCTTTGGATAGTTTTTAGCTCTACCACATGTGGTCCCATTTCTAAATGATACTTGCTTCATTTGCAAATGCCTTTTCTCTTTATATTGTCAGTGCATGGTGTGCAAACCCATTATCAGAGCAAAGGGAAGTGATAATGGTGATGTGAAGCTTTTTATAGACCTATAAGGTGACTTATTTTATACTAGGTTCTTTGCCAACTAAGTTATGTGATAGGTAGATAATTGACACATAATAGATACTTAGTAAATTACAAATATGCAGGTGGGTGGATAAATAATGTAATTTGACACATGTTTCATGACCTCTGTATTTTCTTAAATCAAAATATGAGTTTTAAGTTTAAATTTAAATTTTGGTTGCTGGATTAGTTTTATTTTATATTATTTTATTTGGATCAACTCATTATCAGTAGAAATTTTCCCATTGATTATTCCTATGGACAAAGATATGAAAGATAATTTTGCATTACACATTTTTGTTTCTGTGTAAATCAGTTACAAGAACTAATGTTATAGTTAAATAATTAAAATGATTTAAAAAAAATTCAAGGCACAAAGCACACATGTTTGTTCCTCCTCAATAGGTAATTGTTGATCCTTCAAAAATGTATTTATTTCTAGCTTATCCTTCCTTTATTCTAAATAAAAAAGTATCATTTTTCAACAATGGAAATAAACTTACTCTCCCACATGATCTAAGCCAACTAAACCTTTCTTTACTAATCCCTCTTCCCAGTCACCTACCAGAGTGTTCCCTCCTGACAGTGAGTATTTTATAACATCACTGCAAACCTTAACTATATATGTTCTTCCTCCACTACAGCAATATTAAATTCAGTCTTTAAAACTAAAAACAAGTTTCTGATTCCGTTTGGAGAGGGAATATTTATGCTTACTATGCCAAAAGTCATTTATAGAGCCGACAAGGCAGCTCAATGTATAAAAAAACTCTTCAACTCTAACCTCATGAGATGGATTTCCAAGACCCAAATGAGAAGTGAGAACTAACTTCTGAAGGTTGTCCTCCAGTCCTTACATGTAAGACAATGGCAGGCATGCATGTTACACACACACACACACACACACACACACACACACACACAAAATAAATAAGTACAAAAAAGTCTGATTCATAGAAAACAGCTCTGTGGTAGATAGACTCTTACAGATGTGAATGTTTATCTTTTCACTTTCATTTATGATTCTCCAGATTAATTTACACAATGCAGACTGTTTTATACACTGCAAAGATACTTCTATTTAATTTTTGTTGCTTCAAAACTTTTAATGATTTCATTTGTAATTAGGAAATATGTCTTGAAATCTAATGCTGATGAAAATACAAATATGCTGGATGAAGAAAGAAATAGAACCTTCACATGGTTTGCTTATCTGATAAATTTACTTATCTCTACAGTTCTACATATCTAATCAGATGCAAATATGCAGCTTCAATTATCTGCCAGTTGATGTTGGTGAAATGGATTATTTTATAACAAACTGGGAAAATGAAAGCACTAAATGGCAAATAAAATGCAATGTCTCTACAAAGCTGCTTTGCAGGCATTATCTAATATATGCACAAGCTCATGCTAATTTGTTTTAGTTCCTCTACACAAACAGTTTTTATAGGATTTATGTGCATTATGCTATTTATAAAGCTTAATGCAATTCAACGTAATAAAGTATTTGCATTTCAACAGGGTCATTAGTAGGTTTTATGCCAAGAAGTCTACATAGCTATGCAAATTGTGGGCCTCTTTGCCTTCTTTGGACCCTTCATTTGGATACTTCATGACCCAGGCCTCATGACTGGATGGCACTAAACTCTCTCAGATATGACATATTTGCAAAATAAAAGCCTGAGTGTTTTGTGAAAGATAATATGTCTAAATTTCTTATTCTCTGTTGAATTATCATATAAATATCCTTTACACCTTTTCTTCACATAATGAACTTAAACTTAATCCTTCCAAATGAAAACAAACTGTCAGGTAATTGCCTGCATTGCCTCCTAATCCTGTTTCCTGAATAAAAGTCCCTTGGTTTTAATCACTAGTGACAATGTTGGCATTCTGTCTTAGCCAGCCTGTCTACAGATATTTATGTTATTGAAAATCTTCCTTCTCACTTTGATTCCTTTTCTCATAGACCCTTTAAGCAACTTGTTGCTGCCATCTTCTCTTTGCAGTTGTCCTTTATAATCCTTTGGTTTGTGTGGCCCCTATGATTTATGGCTTTCTTCTTCTTCTTTTTCTTGTTCTTCTTCTTCTTCTTCTTGTTCTTGTTCTTCTTCTTCTTCTCCTTCATCATCTTCTTCTCCTTCTTCTTCCTCTTCTTCATGTATATAATTTGTATTTGTGTGTTTGTGTATGTTTGAGTGTGTGTGTGTATGTGTGTGTGTTATCATGGATGTGATTGAAGACCTGCACTTGCCACAGCTTGTACACAGAGGTCAGAGGACAGTTATGGGTGTCCTTTCTTGCTTCCAACCTTGTTCTTAGGCAGGACATTATTGCTTTTATACTGGTTGTCCCAAGGTAATAGACCTACAAGCTCCTAAGGAGTTTACTGTTTGGGCCTCCAGACTCACTGTAAGAGTCCTGGGATTACAGCTGTGTATTGATCCCATTTTGGGGTTAATTTGAGGGATTTAAATTCAGCTATCCATGTTTTCATATCAAAACATTTTATAAAGTGAGTCTTTTGCCCTTCTGTGGCTATATGGTGTTTAATGACTGCTGAATATCCCCATTTACCTACGCAGTCCTTACAATTTAAGCCTTAATATTCTGCTATTCATCACCATTGTTCTGTAGGAAAAGCAATTCTTATCTAACATTCTCATAGCAAATTTTTAAATTCTTCTTCCTGAAATATATTCACTCCAGTTATCACCATCTTTATACAAGGAACCACATTCATGTAACTCCTCTTTCGTTTCTCAATATACCAACTAAAGAATCAAGTCCTGCTGATCTTGAGTCTAATATAAATCACAGATGAAGCTTTGTTTCTGATAGCCTTAGCTACAAAATTAAATGAAGGTGAATGCACATTTTACTGTGACTGCTGCAGCAACTTCTTCAAAACTCATCATACTTTTCAATTCCTCCTCACAAACTTCTGCATAAGCTTTTGAGTTCAGTATCAGAAGCCATTTTTCTCTTTCCTTGTCTCAAAAGAAACCATGGATTTTCAAGATGTGCTCTGCCAGTGTGCTTAATGGTACAGGAATTTCAAAAATGGAGTATAATTGGCTTCTCAAGACCCAAAACGAATGTACAATTACTTGATACACTTTTCTGTAAAATACTTTTTTTTCCATAATATTTGAATTCATTGTTTGGGAATTACAAATCATGAACCCAAATCACTCTCAGTTCCCAGTCCTCCCAGGTCTTCCCGCCAACAACAAGAACTCCCTCCCCCTTCTCTCCCAAAATAAAGAAGGGAAAGAAAAAACAATCTGTACAGTTTCTGTTAACCATATACTCACTGGAGCATGGTCAAACTCCCAAAGGACAGCCACTTAAAAAAAACAAAAAACAAAACAAAACAAAACAAAAAAAAAAAAATACATGAGTCCTTCCCTACCTGCTCCCCTACCAGAAGCTCTCAATTATGGAGAGCTACACTTCAACATCCTAATCACAAAATTTAAGGTTTCTCTTCAGTGGCTTTCCTTCTAGGTTGTTACTTTGTGTGTGTGTGTGTGTGTGTGTGTGTGTGTGTGTGTGTGTGTGTGTGTGTGTTTATGTAGTGGGTGTAAGGGTTATCACAGGATCCTATGTCTCTCTTTCTCAACTGTTCACTTGTTGTCATCAATACTACAGCAAAAATAGCTTCCTTTCCCTTTACAGTCAGCAGGAGCACTCAGAAATATTCATTTCCCTCCTTTAGCAAGCATTAACTGCTGATAGCTCCTAAGTAGATGTAAAATTATCCTTGATCAACCAAATTGTGTGTATGTTTTCTGGAAGTAACCATTTCACAAATTCAATACTCATGTTATGTCCAGAAGATACTGGCTTACTGACACCCTCTCCAAAATCTAGCTCTTCAATTCTTTCAAACCTTTCTAGCATGATTTTTCTTGACATACAAGGGAAATTATATAAATGGTCTGTACAATTATATATTTTCTACACTTTGACTAATTCTGTGTTTCTGTGTTAACTATCATCCAAGGTGTGTGTGTGTGTGTGTGTGTGTGTGTGTGTGTATGTGTGTGGGTGGGAGAAGAGAGAGAGAGGAAGAAGAATCAAATTGAAAGCATCATTAATTATATAAGAGTCAATTCAATTTTATTTAGCTTTTTGACAATGTATCAGAGTAGCGAAACAACAGTAGTAGATTGCCTTCCCCAAGACATATGACCCCTCTGAATATTGTCTTTGACCCAGGTTTGGAATAGCAGGCATAAATTTTCTCCTGTGAAGTAGGCTTGAAACCCTATCAGAAAGTAGTAGAATCCCCCAAAAGAGTCATGCCAGTTACTGCAGCGATAGGCAGATCCTGCCTAGTGTTCAGTATCAAATCCACAGTCTCCATAATAAGGTAACATTGGTGACTGCAAAGTATTCTTCCCCAATTGTTTGTCTAGCACTTTTGGTACTCTCAAATCTTGTCACCATGGAGGAAGAGTCCAGCTCAGCTCCAGCTTCATTTGTGTTTGCTAAAAACATATTTTGTTTTGTATTAATCAATATGTTCTTGGCATTTACAGATGCTGGTTAACTAAGATAAATGGAAATGGAACCTGTATTGTTTGGGGACTGTTCTGAAGCTTCTGTCATTGACAACTTAGTTAGGCATTCCAAAGGTAGGCCTGAGGATTTTGTCTAATAGTCTATGTCTTCTGGGAGCAAAAAACATCCACTCACGCAGGGATGGAGTGTGTGTGTGTGTGTGTGTGTGTGTGTGTGTGTGTGTGTGTGTATGTGTAGGTACATATTTACACATATGATTATTTAGTTTTCTTTTGAGATACCAGATTTTAATATGACATTTTTATACATCTTTATTTTTGGTTAAGTGTTTAATTTTCCTTTTACATTTCTCATCCCCTACCTGATCTCCACATGTCCTAATGTTCCTTCTATTGCTGGGATAAAACAACAGCAAAAGCAGATTGGGGAGAAGAGGGTTTATTTCACTTAACAGATTTGAGTCTTTTCTTCAGGGAAGTCAGGACAGGAACTCAAGGCCTGAGCCTGGAGGCAGGAACTGAATCAGAATCTACGGAAGAATAGTGCTTACTGGGCATTTCCCATGATTTGCTTAGTTTCCTTTCCTATAGCACCCAGGACTTGCTTACAGTGAGCTCAGCCCTCTCATATCAATTGTTAATCAAGAAAATTCACCAAAGACTTAAAGGTCAATATAATGGAAGCATTTTCTCCTTTGAGGTTCTCTGTTCTCTAATGACTCTAAGTTTTGTCAAGTTGACAAAAACCTAACCTGAACACAACATAAACCTTCTTTCCTCCCTATATTGCCCCATGACTGATTAATCTTGGTTGTAAATTTGATTCAATACTGAATCACTTAACAGCCATGCCTCTTTGTTGGTATAAAAGAATATTTCCTGGAAAGATTAGCTTAGAGACAAAAGCTGTCCTCTTATGTGAATAGTAATTTCCATTGGTAGCTCAAATATAAGAACTGGCAGAAATGCTACTTTTTGTTTTTGGTTGTTTTTTTTTTTTTTTTTTTTTTGTGTTTATTTGTTTGGATTTTTGTTTGTTTGATTTTTGTTTTTCAGGCTGCTTTTCTCCCATTACTGATACACCTATGCCATTGCTACTGCTAATGCCATTTTCCACTGACACGAGGAACCAGCTCCTATGGTTTCACCATATGGATGTTATAAAAAAAAGATATGAAAGCCAAATATCAGCTTCTTCTGGAGCAACGGTGATGGGAGATGTCATTCTGTAAATGTTTCTCATGCTGGTTAATGAATAAAGCACTGTTGTCCAATAGGAAAGGAAGATAGGAAGGGCTAGGAGATAAGGAGGAAATAGGAAGTAGTAAGGAGGATTCAACATGGAGAGTCTGGAGAAAGCAGTATGCCGGCCGGCTCCCCGGTAAGAGAAATGGGTTAATACTTAAGACAGAGCTAGCCGATAAGAAACAAGTACCTGGCCAACTGAGTTATATCTAATATAGAGTCTCAGTGTGTTAATTGGTGCTGGCGTGGCGGCGGGTCAAGACCAGGCAGCGGGAGGAAAAACCATACTCCTTATACAATGGCATGGGGGTGAAAGAGCACACCACAAAATAATGTTACAATCACTTAACATTAAATTATTTCTGTACATTAAAATTGGTGATAGATATTTGATCCATGTAAAACAAAACAGGGAATTCAGACTCCATATTGAAATTTGGTAATACTGAAGATGTATTTCTCAAGTGATATGAATAATATTTTCCAAAGATTATAAACAGAAAACTTGTAGTTTTGTGTCAATTAGTTGAAATTAGAGAAATGTTTAATAGTGGAAAAAGCATAATCATTCACTCCTGGTTGGATAATAGGATAGTTTCAGGATTTGTCTTTAGAAAAGGAGTACATTGGGATTTGTAACATGACTAATATAAATTCAGAGACAGATGTTGGGGTTCAAGGTGAAGATCAGAAAAGAAAAGCTACTTACTAGTAACTCTTACCTGTTCTTCTGGCTGAAAGGGTTGTCCTTTACTCAGGATGGCTGAAGACTAATTCTATCAGAAGAAATTTTGCTTCTTCCTTTTATACCTCTCAAATCCTGGGATTAAAAGAATGGTATCCCAAGTACTGAGGACTCTTTTGATTGAGCCGTTTCTTTCTTAGACTGCATTAATTTGGTGTAGCTCAGTGTGGCCTTGAACTAACAGAGATCCATCTGCCTCTATCCCCTGAATCCTGGGATTAAAGCTGTGTACCAGCACTGCCTGGCCTCTATGGCTTGTGGCAAGCTTTGCATTCTGAACACTCAGGAAAGCTTTATTAAATCATAAGTAATGTATCATCATAATGATTAAATATCAGCTTATATAAACATAGTTCTATTGATATTTTATTGTTAAAGAAAATAGAGCAGATCATATAAGATATTACAAAATACCAAAATAGATAGACCCTTATAAATAATAGAACACATATCCTATATAGCTGAATATCAACCAGCTTGACTCTTAATATATAGAATCTAATAATCACAACTGACAGTCAACATAGAAAGGCAATTATTTTACTTGGGTTAAGGTATCAACTCATAAAATATATTGACATATTTTATGAATTAGAAAGTGTGCTCTAAATTAATCAAACTCTTTGAGAAAAACAGCCAACTGAGAAAGGAATGAAACTGAAAAAATAAAAACTCAATAAAAAATTGCAAGAAGAGAATCACTATAAACATCTAATTTCATAAAAAAATTTAATGGCACATACAAGTCTGCTATACTGAATAAGTAGGAAATATTAATTTTATTAGATATAAAAAGAGATCATGAAAATGTACAATTAATCGGCCATGATGGCATATAATAAATCAGTTAGGTCAGACAAACAAACACTAGGGAAAGATAGGTATGAAACTGAAAAACAAGCAAATAAACAGAAAAACAAAAAAGCCCCAATCAAATAAAAAACAATAAAAAACCAAACAAGAATTTCTCTCTACACTCAAAAGCATGCCTTCTTATACATCTCTTAGCCTCCTAGCTTATTTTTCAACTATAATTTCACCTTTTGTGTTTATAAACAATTCTTACATATCATTTCATGTTTACTTTCTGTATTTAATATTATTGTTTCTGGTTGAGTTGTCTACATTCAATTCACTATACATAACCATATGCAGTTAGTGTTACTTAATATCAATTACAGGTACCTGTTTCAATGAAAGGACTATAGCTGGCCTACCTGCCATTTGTCATAGGCAGCTCTGGGAAGATTGGGTTGGGTGATTAATATTAAAGCAGTCATTTATACTTTACCTGCTGTTTTTCATATATTTGATGTATTGACTACTCATCTACTTGCTCATTCATTATGGTTCCCAAAATGGCCTCTGTAACTGTTCAGAAACCTTGCCATAATTGTAAAGTCTAACCGTCATAGCAGAATTATTCTTTAAGAGGCATCCTTTCATTTCTTTACATTAATTGAAGCCCAAAATTTGCTTGTACATTCACTGCACATTGACTCCACAGAGTGAGAGGTATGATTATAGAGAATGTAATCATTTTCCTATAAAGTATGCATTATTAAGCAGCACAAAATAAGATTTCTGACGCTTCAATTTCTATCTACTATCCCATGATGGGAAAACATACAAACAAAATACTAATTAAATATCTACTTATCCCTTCCTATCTCCCACTGTCTCTAAAATCTAAGTCTGGTCTGTGATACAGTACTGATTTGTGGTTTCATCACCCAGGTCTTTGTTGCTTCTGTAGTTGAGGTCTGCCCTCTTTCCCTCTCTCCCAGCCTCTCATGACCCCAACCATCCTCTCCTCCCACCCCACACTCCCCCCCCCCCCCTGCACTCCACTTGTATGTAGGGTGATGCCCTCCAGGAGAGGCCATCTAAATGTCAAGTTATTTGGAGTAGGGACTAGGCCTTCTCTTCTGTCTCTAGGTTAGGGGAGTATAACTCCACGGGAGATGTGTCCCCAAAGTCCTTTTGTGCCCCAGTGATACATCCTCGTTCCACTGTCTGAGGTCCCTTAGACTGCTCAGTCCTTCTAACTGAGGCCCATATTCAGGGTTCTGAGTCAGTCCCATGCTGGACTCCTAGCCATCAGTCTGGGGGCCCATTAGCTCCTCCTTGTTCAGGTCAGCTGTCTCTGTTTCTGCAGCATGGTCTTGTCCTCCCTCTCTGCATCTGGATTCCAGTTCGTCTCAGAAGGCACATGGGAACAGGAAGAACACTTGATTTTAATGTCAAACATTTGAGATTACTTTTAATTTAAAGGAGAATAACTTTGTTGAAAACTAAGGAGTATATCTGAAACAAACCACATATATAAATGAATGAAAAACAAAAACAAAACTAAAAGTCAAAAGGATGTAACTCCTGTTCAACAATAGAATCTGTAACCAATTCTCTATAACAATTCCAAACAAGTGAGGTCCTCAAAAAGTTCCATTAAGATATACTTTGCTATTACAAAGCCATCACATAAAATAAGAAATGGAATTCCAAGTACAGTTCATGACAGTTTTTATTCATGATAATCCTTTCATATTCTCTATGCTATTTCAAATGTCATTACCATAATCCCTTAAATGTTTTTGACTTTAGCTTCTTATAATATCTTTGTATAACAAGTGAAGAACATTTTAAACAAAGGATATCTCCTCTTTATGATTAAATGTGAAATTGAGTTTCAAATAGATTCTGCTAATGTATTCATATATTTTCTAGTTTAAAAATCGATAAAGTATTAAAATTCCTCACTTTTGAAAGTGTCCTATGAATGGCAGTGTTTTGTCTTTTTACCTACCTTGATATGAACTCTAGTTTTACCTGGCTGACATTATTATTCTTGTATTTGCAGCTTTGATTTATCACTTTTATTTGCTAAAAGGCCCTCAAATGCTGTGATCTTTTATGACTGTTATATGAATAACTTAGTCTTTTAATTTATCATCTTCACCTGAGCCTTCTACTTTATTATTTTTCCATTTTCCCTAATCTCTTCATTTCAAAATAAGCTTTGCTTTTTCTTTATTATTTTAAAAATGATGCAGACCCATTGCTCTGTGGCAATATGCAGAAACGTTTTGATTAATAAAAATTGTAAGTGTATTATCATTACAAATATTCAACAGCAAGCTTGGTTGCCTCAATATTAATGCAACAATGCATTGTATGACATATCAATTTATGGTTTTTATTAGAAGTTTTTCTGCTGATGCTGATAGATTTGTCTATAAAAGGAGTTGAAAGGATATTTCACAACTATATAATGTAAGTAAGCACACAGGGAATGCATGATAGGCAGTTAAAAATGTGTATTATAAACTTAGTAACTCTAGTGTGTACTATAAAAGCAGCATAATTTGAAAATTATTGATTCATTTCAGAATTAAAATAGCTTAATCAAATCCCCAAATTTAATAACTTTACTGTTGAAGACTCTAAAGTCTAATTTATTCACAAAGTAGGTTTTAATTTCCACAGTAATTTAAATTTTATAAATTTTTCTTGTTATACAAATTCAGGTGATAACACTGTAATAATAACATATTCTAATATATTTATTAGTGAAATAAGAAATTAATCAAATAAAGGAAATACAAAAATATTAAAATATGCCATAAAACTAAAAGTGTGCCTTTAAAAATATTAGTGATATTATAAAAACTTGATACATTCATTAGTACTGTAAATATGGAATGTTTAAAGTAATCCACATATAATTTCTTAAATAAATATACTAATGAGATTTTATGTGTTTATGCATATACTTAGTACAATATTTTGAAATAAAATTTTGAATGTCATGTAATTAATTAAAATTGATTTAAGAAGTAACAAATTCTGAATAGTTCACAATTTCATTACAGGAATTTGAAAATGAAATTAAAGTATGTAAATCATGTATATTCGTTTGCAAAGATGAATGATAGGCCTGAAAAGACTTTTCAAATGTTAGCTTAGAGCTGGATAGATGCCTCGATCAATAAAATGCCCACAGTGTAAGCAACAGGAGCTGAGTTTACATCCCTAAGCAGTGGTATGGAACTATAATACTGTAGCTTAGCAATAAAGTAGATTTTTGAAGCTTATTGGCCAGCCAGCTTGATTGACCAAATGGATGAGCTCCAGCTCCATATCTCATAAACAATAACATAAAGAGAGATTTTCCATATATGGAAAAATCTATATAATCTAACAGAAAATGATATACAGCTCAGTTCTCAGTTTGTTACAACTATTCATTTTTCAGCTCTATGTATTATTCTCAAAAGATGACAAAACCGTTGATTAAATTTCACAGTCTGTTCTTGAATAAAGACTTAGGAAGCTAAAAATAGAAGAAACAGTTCATGGATTTTTTATTCCCAGGAATAGAATAAATCTACAGAAGCATTATGGAGATAAAATGTTCCATTACTGTCAAAAAGATGAACAAGTATAGTTCACTATGCCTGATACCTAACATTTTTCTATGAGTCTTAGACTATGCAGTAAGTAGAAAATAAATAAATGTTTTTAAAGAAGCAAATCATTCCATTATTTTAAAAATGTTGCTAACACTACTTAAACATAGAAGAAAAAGATTGCAAATTACTGCATGTAACATTAGAATTCAGTGTTTTGCGTTAGTAATCATTCAATACTAGGGCAAACTTTTTTAAGTAAAAGCTTTATAAATAGAAGACTCTAAAAGAAAAAAAATCAAGGGAATCAGGCATGTCACAGCAAGTTGCTAAATGGAGAGACATTTATTCCATATATCAAGCTCTTGTAATCACTGAAGTGAGTCAAATATTAAACTTTTGAATGAAACAAGCTATTGTATTATTCATATAAAGGAATAACAAAACATTTGTTATGTAAGAAAATAAAGGATTGAATTAAATGCAATAGAAACTGAAACACACTTCCACCACAATCCAACTCCTTTCTCTGAGTGATTGATTACTCCTTATTATCAGCAGACTACTCATGATCTGACAAATAGTGTGTGAAACTAATTGGATAGTATAACACAGAGAAATCTTGGCTTTGATATGTTTACTTCTAAATATTTTAAAATAATATGTTAAAAGATCAGAGAATATACATTTGATGTACCACCTACTAGGCTCCATGCTTAGGTTCCTTCTGTCCTTTAGTTGGGTAGGTGGACAGATACTTGGACAGAGACATTTCCTATCTTGTTCTTTCACTTTTTATTTCCCCTGCAAAAGAAGTAGTTATGAAATCCAGACTATATATAAGACTCACTGTATACTCAAGTTTATGTGTACTCAATTAACTTTCTGCAACAAAATTATGTTCTATGTCATGAGATGCCCATCAAAATTTTGTGGTCACTGTTGGTGATATAAATTCAATCTGTAGTACTAAATTAAAGACATGATTATGTAAAAAACTTTTGGCTTGGGGAAACTAATATAAATATTATCCAAGAGATTATCTATCCTGTGTATAGTTTATAATTTTAATGTTTCATATCTACTTTATTTTCTATAGTTTTCCATGAATCTGGAAGGAAAGTAACTATATATTCTAACTTGCATATGGCTTAGATATTTACAAGACTCAGATAGAAATGATAGATGTTCAATAGTGCCAGATATTTTTATATTTATTTTGTTATAAATCATCTTATTTTACATATCAATCACAATTCTGTTTCTCCTATCCTCCCATTCTCCCCACTGACAACCCTATCCCTATCCCTATTCACTTCCAGGGGTGGGGGAGACTTTCCATGACATATCATCAAAATCCATCAGGTTGTTTGGGGTAGGACCTAGGCCCTCCCACAGTGTATCTAGGCTGAAAGAGTATCTCTCCATAGGGAATGGGCTCCTGAGGTCCATTCATGCTCTAGGGATACATCCTGATTCCACTGCCAGAGGTACCATAGACTACCCAGTCCTCCATGGTGATAACCATTTTCATGGGGTCTGGTTTGGTCCTATGTGGGTTCCCCAGCTGTCAGACTGGAGTTCATGGGTTCCAACTTGCTCAGATCAGCTGTTTCTGTGGGATTTCCCAGCATGGTTTTGACTCCTTTTTCATTCCTCTCTCTCTGAAACTGGCTTCCAGGAGTTTTGCTCAGTGCTTAGCTGTGGATCTCTGCTTCTGTTTTCATCAGCTACTGGATGAATGCTCAAGGGTGGTACTTTGGTAATCATTCTCATTATAGGGAAAGGGAATATAGGGAAATTTATTTATTTATTCCTTTATTATTTAAATTTGAAACAAGGTTGTTTTACATGTCAATCCAAGTTCCCTCATCGTACCACCCTCCCCTATCACACCCACCAAACCCCAGTCCATACTCCTTCTGCTACCCAGGGAGTGTAATGCCTACCATGGGTAGTCTTCAAAGTCTATCATATCATCTACTACAGGGCCTAGTATCCCACTGTGTTGGATAGACTCCCAAAGTGTATACTAGGGATAAATACTTATCCATTACTAAAGACCCCATAGACTGCCCAGTCCTCCAAATACCCACATTCATGGAGTCTGGGTCAGTCTTCTACTGGTTTCCAAGCTATCAGACTGGGGTGCATGAACTCCCCCTTGTTCCGTTATCTCAGTTTAATAAGGATCAGGATAAACAATTAGGCCGAACAGATATTTATTTAGGGAGAAATAACTCACAACATAGACAGGTGAACACCAACAGGTTCCTGCTTCCAAGAATTCCTCTGAATGTCCTCCTGTCCCAATGCAGCTGGCAAGAGAGCACTCTCCCTTGCCTCCTCAGACCTAGTTCCCCAGGACACTTCCTACACTAGCTCTACCCACAATGGGTGTGGTCAGTGCCACAGAAGGAGACAAAGTGAATATCCCACTACATTCCAGTCATCTACTTCTGTGGGTTTCTCCAGCCTGATCTTGACCCCTTTGCTCATCACTTCTCCCTCTCTGTAACTGGATTTCAGGAGTTCTCCTAGCTGTGTCTGATTCTGTGTACATCAGCTACTAAATAGAGGCTTTAGGATGGCATATAATGTAGTTATCAATCTCATTGTTATGGAAGGACATTAATAGTAGTCTCTCAACTATTGCTTAAATCGTTAATTGGGGTCATCCTTGTAGAACTTTGGACATTCTCTAGTGCCAGATTTCTCTTTAAATCTATAATGGCTCCATTTATTGTGTATTATGGTATCTCTTTTCTTGTTCTCCTCTGTTCTTTCCCTGTCTCAATCTTCCTGTTCCCTCATGCCCACCTCTCCCCTCCTCTTCTCCCCTTCTCTTTCTCCTAGCTCCCTCTCCCCTCCCTCCATGTTCCCAATTTGCCTGGGAGATTTATCCCTTTCCCCTTCTCCTGGGTCTCTTCTAGGGTGCTCCTTGTTTCCTTGCTTCTCTGGAGGTATGGCTTATAATCTGGTAAACCTTTGCTCTATGTTTAATATTCATATATGAGCCAGTACATACTATGTTTGTCTTTCTGTTCCATCCATTTGCCTGCGAATTTTTGTTGTTTGTTGTTTGTTTTCTGCTGAGTAATGCTCAATTGTGTAAATGTACCACATTTTCTGGATCTGTTCTTCAGTTGAAGGATATCTAGGTTGCTTCCAGGTTCTGGTTATTACAAATAATGATCATGTCAGATATTTTTAGCTTATCCAAATCCACAGGAATGCATAGTATATTAATCAACCACAAGGTAACAGCTTCATACATCTGTCTGAGAAATCCTATGCTACCAATTGAATGCTTTAACATTTTAAAAGGGACACTCAGGAAGGAAAACAACAAACAATGGCTACCCACCATTCAGACTTTAAGGAAACAAATCAGCATGCAAAACCCAGTGAGTTTATTAGAGAGGACATATGTAAGAATTTGTTTTCATTGGGATTGTTAGTACACCTTCAATACTTGCAGTCTGGTTTAAAGCAGAAGGATTGTGAATTCAAGTCCATCCTGTACTGGGCTGGACTACTTCGTGAGAACTCATTTCAAACAAAATGGAACACAAGTAAAATCTTCAAAGAACTAGGATGAATAAAGAACTTTGTCCAAGTAGGTGGGGATTGTGATGAATAATTCCATGAAACATTACTGTGCCTAATGCTTTAATTATTGTTAGATATTAGCAATGTCTAATTTTGTATAAATTTTCCACCACTGGATTCTCAGTGTTTAACCTTCTAGTGTTCAGTATATGGTGATTTCTAAAATTTTGATATTTGAATATTGGACTTAGAGATTCTGTGTTGGTCTTCTACTTTAGAAGGTAAGAATTACTTTTTTAGCTTTTACATGTGGAATGCAATCTATTAACTTTTATGTTTTATTATTATCTTTTTTGTTTAGTATTTAAAATTACCCCCAGTGCCTCATACATGTTCTAAAGCATCAAATCTTATTCCATATTGCCTGATTTATATATAAAACTTGAAAATGTTTGTTAATAAAGAAAAAGGAGCAATAATGTGTGTGTGTACCCTTATCTGCCATCAGATAATCTGAAAATAGAATTTCCTTCAGAGCAATTTCTGTCTGAGATTAGTATAAGAATCATTATGGCTATAAAAATGTTTGTGTTAGCAATACAATGTACATTTGCCTCTAGATTTTATCACTATGTACTAGTAACCCATATTCCCTATGATCTTGATCTGCAACTACAATTTTGTGAATTTTTTCAGCCTCAAATAAAGCATCGATATTTTCAAGGACACTTGTTATCTTTTTCTATGCTATAGGTAAATTCTGCCCTAAGTATTCTCCCTCTCTCTCTCCATCTACCCTCCCTCCCTCCTCCTTTCCTCTCTCCTTATGAAATCCATGTCTTTTGACTCCGTTTTGTATGTTTGTTTATATTTTTTAATTTAAATTTGAAAGAAGCTTGTTTTACATATCAGTCCCAGTTCCTGCACCTTCCCATTCTTGCCTGTCCCACCCCCAACAACCCCCATGTCATCCCATATCTATTCCCCAGGGAGAGTGAGGCCTTCCATGGGGAGTCTCCAAAGTCTGTGATATCATTTGGAACAGGGCCCAGATCCTCCTCCATGTGTCTAGGCTGAGGAAGTGAATATCCCTCTATGTGGAATGAGCTCCCAAAGTCCATTCGTATACTAGGGATAAATACTGACCTACTACCAGAGTCCCCATAGACTGCCCAGTTTTCCCATCTTATACCACATTCAGGGAATTTGGGTCTGTCCAATGCTGGTTTCCCAAGTATCATACTGGAGTCCACGAGCTCCCCGTTGTTCAGGACAGCAGTTTATATGGGTTTCTCCAGCTGATCTTGCCCCCTATGCTCATCATTCCTCCCTATCTACAACTGGATTCCAAGAGTTCAGCTCTGTGTTTGGCTGTGAGTGCCTGCTTCTGCTTCCATAAGCTACTAGATGAAGGCTGTAGGATGACATATAAGGTAGTTATCAGTCTCATTATCAGGGAAGGGCATTTAAGGTAGCCTCTCCACTATTGCTTAGATTGTTAGTTGGGGTCATCCTTGTAGATCTCTGCACATTTTTCTAGTGTCAGATTTCTATTTAGACCTAAAATGGCTCCCTCTATTATGGTATCTCTTTTCTTGCCCTCCTGTATTCTTTCCCTGACTCAATCTTCCTGCTCTGTCATGCCCACCTCTCCCCTCCTCTTCCTCCAAACTCCCTATTCCCTCCCATTACCAGCCTCCACACTGCCAGAAAAGCTAGGAAAAAAATGAGGACCCTAAGAGAAATATATATGTTCCCTTGGAGGAGGGGAAAGGGACAAGATCTCCCAAGCAAATTGATTGGTTTTAATTTAGCAAAATAATTGTCTTATGGACAGGAATTTGTGTAGTTGATGCAACATTCATGTAGCATGCAGGAAGTCCTTAGGCCAGACATAATGAAGCATGTCTGTCATCTCAGTACATTCAAGGAGGAAGTAGGGACACCACAAGTTCACTGTTCTCAGCTACATAGTGAGTTTGATGAAAATATGTTGAATGTGATTGAGAAAATAGTAAATCTGAAAGTAGACACCTAATTAAAAACTCTAGAAATTCAGTTTGGATATAATGGTAGCTATACTTTTCTCATTGTTTTTGAAATTTTTAATTTAATTAACAAAAATATACATTTGTGTGAAGAAAAAATATGATTACAATATTTACTGTGTTATCCTCTCTTCAATATTCCCATCCCAGAAAGACATTCAGCACATGCATCCTCATGCATCTATACAATTTCACTCTTTATTTTACTATTGAAGACATAGTGTGTGTGTGTGTGTTCTGTGACAATTTTGTGAAATGCATTTTTCCCCATCCCAACTCATACCAGATCCTCCAGATCTACTCTTCTTCCCTTTTCACTCAACTTTGTGCCCTTTTTAGAAAAATAAACAAGCAAAATAAATAAATAAATAAATAAATAAATAAATAAATAAATAAAACAAAACCAAAAAGTACAGACAAATTCTTTCTACTCAAGCCTTCTTGGAAGCATGACCATCCACTAGAGCTTGGTGAGTTTATAAGGGGTAGTATTCTGAGAAAAACTGACTTCCCTATTTCCCAATACCAACAGTTGTTAACTTCAGCTAAGGGTGGGTAGTTGTGTCCAACTCCTTTTTCTATGTTTGGTTTATGTCTGGCTTGGTCTTTCTCAGACTTGTGCATGCTGTCACATGCTATAAATTCATAGCTTCAGCTTACCTCCTGTGACCTTGTAGCTTGTAGTTATCTACCAGGAGTCTATTTTTAGTAATCCACACCTCATTCTGTTACATTCTTTCTACCCTTTCTTGTTCAATAATACTTGACTCTTTGGAGGAGACAGTGAAATATATGTATATCTTTTATTTATGACTGAGCATTACTTTTCCATTATTTATAACAAAAAATATATGATTTTTCTAGCATCAAGCTAAATGATTAGCATTTTTGTTTAGGTTTTTGAGATTTGTTTGATGAAATAATTCTATTAATATTTAGAATTAATTACATATACAAACAATAATAATTACAACAATAATGCCAACAGCTTTTTTTAGGAAAATATTCACATCCTATAACCCAGTCAGTTATTCCCAAAAATTAACATTAACTATTTCAATCAAAAGTTGAAAATGCTATTAGTAGGGGTCATCCTTGTGGATTCCTGGAGATTTCTCCAGTGCCAGGTTTCTCATTAAGCCCATAATGTCACCCTCTATTAATGTAATTCTTTCCTTGTTATCCTTCTCTGTTCTTCTCCCAACTCAACCTTACTGATCCCTCATGTTCTCCATACCCCTCCCATTCTTCCCTCTCCTTCCTTCCTCTCCCTCTACCCCCAATCCCCATGCTCCAAATTTACTCAGGTGATCTTCTCTCTTTCCCCTTCTCAGGAGTGGTTCCATGTATGTCTCTCTTAGGGTCCTCCTTGTTTCCTAGCTTCTCTGGGGTTGTGGATTGTAGGCTGGTTATCATTTGCCCTTTATCTAATATTTATATGAGAGTGAGTATATACCACAATTTTCTTTCTGTGTGTATGTTACGTCATTCAGGATGATTTCTTCTAGTTCCATAAGTTTGCCTGCAAATTTCAAGATGTCATTGATTTTTTTTTTTACTGCTAAGTAGTACTCCACTGTATAAATGGACTACCTTTTCTTTATCCATTCTTCAGTTGAGGGCCATCTAGATAGTTTCCAGGTTCTGAATATTACAAATAATGCTGCTACAAACATAATTGAACAAATGTCCTTGTATGAATTTGTATCCTTTGGGTATATGCTTAAAAGAGGAATTTCTGCATCTTGAGGTAGACTTCCGTTTTTCCAGAAAAACCACCATACTAACAATCTCAGCAGTAGTTGAGAGGCTACCTACATGCCCTTATCCTATAGTGAGATTGATGACAACATTGAATGCAGTCATAGAACCTTCATCCAGAAGCTGATGGAAACAGAAGCAGAGATTCAAAGCTTATCATTGAGCCTAACTACTGGAGTCCAGTTAAACAGAGGAGTGATGAGCAAAGGGATCAAGACCATGCTGGGAAAACCAACAGAAACAGCTGACCTGAACAAGGGCAGCTCACAGACACCAGACTAATAGCTGGGGAACCAGCATAAGATTGAACCAAGTCCCCTGAACATGGGTGTCAGTTGGGGAGCTTGTGCAGTCTATGTCCCTCTGGCAATGGAACCAGTATTTGTCGCTAGTGTATGAATGGACTTTGGGAGCCCATTCCCCATTGAGGGATATACTCTCAGCATAGATACATAGAGGGGGTAATTCCCTCCCTGATTTATGGTTGGGGGTGTGTGGGATGGTGATTGGTATAAGGAATGTGAGGACAGGAGGATGAGGGAACTGGGATTGGAATATAAAATAAGATTGATTTAATTTGAATAAATTAAAAAAGAAAATGCTATTAGGTAGTTGGTAAAATTGGTAGATGATGAAACCAGAAACCAAACCTTGTTTTTGAGTTTGTTCAGGATCTTTTTTTAATGTTTTTGAATATGTAGAGCTGAGCACTTTACAGTCTCTTATTTTCTGAATCTGGGACAGTTGTTGGTCATTTTATTAATCATCATCTTCTTCACGTAGTTGCTTCTCTGATTAGGGCTGAGAGATGCATTGCTTTGTGAGTTTGTTTGCTATTATGCCCTTTTAGCAAAATATTAAGACATGATCTCTTTTTTATGTCTAGGGACTATTATCTGTTAAGACATGGGATGCTGATTTGACAATGGTATCAGTTATACGTTTGGTCTTAAAAAAAAAAAGAAAGAATAAATAAATAAATAAATAAACAAACAAACAAAACAGGTACCAAAAAGGATTAGTCACTACCATGAAATTTTGATTGTTTCAGGGACATTACAGAGAGTGATCAATAACACTATGAATCTTTAGAAAACACCATACAGGGTCCCCCTTCACTGCCAGAGCACCCGAGACCTACAGCGCTGCGTGACCACCCTGAGTCCCCAACTGCCTGAAAATTCACCCCTTTGCTGGGCCTCTGCTGGAGAACTACCCTGAGTCCCTACCTCCATGATCTTGAACCCCTATGCTGGGCCTCTGCTGGAGGTAAGTCTGGGACCTGTTCTGGTCAAATTCTCCCCTTCTCTGGGAACTCCCTGGGTTAGCCTCAAATCTTGCTCCCCTCTATGTCCTGTCCTCAGGGAAAACACTCCTAATACTCTGATCCACAAACCACTCTACCCAGAACCTACCATCCCCCAACCCTCTTCCCTACAGAGATCACTGTCCCACTGCTCTAGTTAAGCACTGGGGCAGACAGAGGTTTCAACAATTCCTCCACCTCCAGGGAAATTCCTGGATTTGCTCTCAGTACAATAGACATGCCTACCTCCTCAGAACCACCCTGAATTCCTGACTGTCTGATCTTTGACCACCATTGCTGGGCCTTTGCTGGAGGAGAGACCTTCTAGAGAGCTGGTACCTCCCAGAGATACAGACATCAAACTCCTGACCCACCTACACCCACTGTGAGTATATCATAGAAGAAGAGAGACTCCACCTGCACCCACTGGAAGAAGCAATGGGAAGACAGCAATAAAATAAAATACTTAACAATAGGAAGACAAAGATAACACCACCAGAATCCACCACCAACTAGACCTGAACACACCAAAGCAGATGACGCAGAAGAGAACGACTTAAAAAGTAACTTCATAAAAATGATAAAAGAGAGAGACCATAAAAGAGGGAGCCATTATAGGTTTGAAGAGAAAACAGAATTTAGAGAAATGTCCACAAACCTACAAGACTGACCCCAAATAACAATTTGAGCAACAGTGGAAAACCTACCATAAATAACTTCCCTGATAATGAGATTGAGGCCTAACTTATCCACCATCATAGAGCCCTCACCTAGTAGCTGATAGAAACAGCAGACACCCAGTACTAAACACTGAGCCGAACTGGAATCCAGATGCAGAGAGGAAGGACAAAGCCAGGATACAGAAACACAAAGAGACAGCTGACCTGAACAAGGAGCAACTAATGGGTCCCCAGACTGATAGCTGGGAATCCAGCATTGGATTGATTCAAATCCCCTGAACATGGTTCTCAGTTAGAAGGCATGAGCAGTGAAGGGAACTCTAACAGTGGAACCAGAAGTATCCCTGGTGCACAAAAGAACTTTGGGAGCACATTCCCCATGGAGGGAAACTCCCTTAACTGAGAGGCAGGACAGAAGGCCTACTCCCTGCTTCAAATGACTTGACAGAATTAGATGACTGTAAGGAGTAAGGTTTTCTCCTCCCGCCACTGGAGCCCGCCGCTGAGCCAGCCCCAATTAACACACTGAGACTCTGTATTTGATATAATTCTATTGGCCCATTACTAGTTTCTTATCGGCTAGCTCTGTCTTAATTATTAACCCATTTCTATGTATTTCCACGTGGTCTCATTACCCGGGAGTGGGGCAGGCATCTGGTCTCCCCTGTCTCTCCATGGTGACTCTCCTTCCTCCTTCCTATTTCCTCCTTGTCTCCTAGTGCCTCCTATCTTTCTTTCCTATTGGCCAACAGTGCTTTATTCATTAACCAGTATGAGAAACATATACAGAATGACATCTCCCATCAGATGACCTCTCCTGGAAGGCATCACCCTACAAGTGGAGTTGGGGGGGGAATGGGAAGAGAGGGTGGAAGAGGGGCATGGGAGGGTAGAAGAGAGCGAAATAGGGAGAGAGGGAGAGAGGGAGAGAGGAAGGGAGGGAGAGGGTACTGGGATTGATATGTAAAATAAAAATAATTAAAAACGTGAAAAAATGATAGAACCCTTCAAAGATATTATGAGAAAAATCCCTTACAGAAATGGAAGAAAAAAACAAACAAAAAATTGGAAGCAAAACTCTCAATCATTATAGATGGAGAAAACAAGAAATTCAATGACAAAGCCAGATTTTCACAATATGTATCTACAAATCACACTCTACAGAAAGTCCTGAAAGGAAAACTCCAACCCAAGGAAGTTAACTACAATCACAAAGTCATAGGCAATATATAGTCCCACTTCACCAGAACCCAAAGGATAAAGGAAGGCAAATATATTCACAATACCACAACCAGCAACAAATCTAAAACAAACAAGAATGAACAATCAATGTTCCTTAATTTCCCTCAACATTAACGGTCTTAATTCACCTATAAAAAGACACAGGCTAACAGAATGGATAGAAAGACATAATCCAACCTTGTGCTGCATACAAGTAACATATATAAGCTTCAAAGGTAGCCATTAACTTGGGATAAAGGGTTGGGAAATAATCTTTCTATCAAATGGCCCCAAGAAGCAAGCAGGTGTGGCTATCCTAATATTATAACAAGTTAGTCTTCAAAGCAAAATCAATCAAAAGAGATGAAGACAGTCATTTCATATTCATCTCAGGAGAAATCCATCAGCACAAAGTCTCAATTCTGAATATCTATGCCCTAAATATATGGCACCCACATTTGTACAAGAAACATTACTAAAACTCAAAGCTCACATAAAACCTCACACACTCACAGTGGGAAATTTCAACACCCCACTATCACCACTACAAAGGACTGCCAGAAACAAAAGAACTGGCAGAAGTTAGGTCTCAATTGGGTTTAATAGACATCTGTAGAACATTCCATCCAAACAAAAAGAATATACTTCTTCTCAGCTCCATATGGAACCTTCAATAAAATCTACCACATACTAGGCAATATAACAAACCTCAACAGTTACAAAAAAAATTGGAATGGTCCCCTGTATTTTGTCAGATGACCATGCTTTAAAGTTGGAATTAAACAACAACACAAATTACAGCAATCCTACAAATAAATGGAAACTGAACAATGCACAATTGCACCATACCTGGGTAAAGAAGCAATAAAGAAAGAAATTAAAACTTCCTAGACTTCGAGAATAAGGATACAACATACCTGAAATTATGGGACACCTTGAAAACAGTGCTATGAGGGAAGATCATTGCAGTAAGTGCCCATATGAAGAAAACAGAGGAGAATCACATTAGGGAATTAACAGTACAACTAAAAGCCTGAGGAAAAAAAGAAGCAAAATCACCCCAGAAGAGTAGACACCAGGAAATATTCAATTTGAGAGTTGAAATCAATAAGGTAGAAACAAGGAAAACAATACAAAAATTCAACTCTACGAAGAGGTTTTTTTTTTTTTTTTTTGAAAAAATTAACAAGATACACACGCAAACATTTATCCAAACTAACCAAAAAACAGAGAGAGAACATACAAATTAGTAAAATTAGAACAGAAAAGGGGGCATAACAATGCACACTAAGGAAATCCAGATAATTTTCAGGTCATACTTTGAAAACCTATACTCCACAAAATTTGAAAATTCAAAGAAATGGACAAATATCGGGATAACTATCACTTACCAAAATTAAATTAAGAAAAGATAAGCAACTTGAATAGACCTATAACCCCTGGTGAAATAGAAGCAGTCATCAAAAAGACACAACTAAGAAAGCTGACAAGAGACCAATATCACTCATGAACATTGATGCAAAAATACTCAGTAAAATACTGGCAAACAAAATTCAAGAACACATCAGAGAAATCATTCACCATGACCAAGTAGGCTTGATCCCCTGGGTTGCAGGTATGTTTCAACATAAGAAAATCATTCAATGTGATCCACCATATAAACAACTAAAAAAGAAAAACCACATGATCATCTCACTAGGTGCTGAAAAGTCCATTGACAAAATTCAACATCCTTTCATGATAAAGGTCTTAGAGAGATCAGGGAAAACAGGAACATATCTAGACATAATAAAAGCAATATACAGTAAGCCAACAGCCAACATCAAACTGAGTGGAGAGAAGCCTAAGGCAATTCCTCTAAAATCAGGAACAAGACAAGGCTTCCCTCTCTCCATATTTCTTCAATATTGTACTTAAAGTTCTAGATAAAACAATAAGACAACAAAAGGAGATCAAGGGGATACAAATAGGAAAGGAAGAAGTCAAACTGTCACTCTTTGCAGATGATATGACAATTAACATAAGTGACCCAAAAAAACTCTATCAAGGAACTTCTACAGCTGATAAATGCCTTCAGAAAACCAGCAGCATACAAGATAAACTAAAAAAAAATCAGTAGCCCTACTATATACAGACTACATAGGGTCTGAGAACGATATTGGAGAAATATCACCCTTTACAATAGCCACAAACAACATAAAATATCTTGGGGTAACACTTAATAAACAAGTGAAATACCTATATGGCAAGTACTTTGTGTCTTTAAAGAAAGAAATTAATGAAGATACCAGAAAATGGAAAGATCTTCCATGCTCTTGGATAGGTAGGGTAAATATAGTAAAAATGGCAATCTTCCCAAAAGCAATCTACAGATTCAATGCAATCCCCATCAAAATCCCACACAATTCTTTAATGACATTGAAAGGATAATAATCTACTGTATATGAAAATAAAAAGACCCAGGATAGCAAAACAGCCTTGTACAAAAAAAGGGCATCACTATCCCCGACTTCAAGTTCTAATATAGAGCTATATTCCTGAAAACAGCCTTGTAGTGGCACACAAATAGACAGGTAGACCAATGGAATCAAATTGAAAATCTTGATGGTAACCCACACACTTACAAATACCTGATTTTTGACAAAACATCTAGAAGAATAGAATGGGAGGAGGACAGCATCTTCTGTTGGGAAATGTATGTACTTGTCCCTTACAGCTCTCTTTCTCCCCACCCAGCTGTACAACTTCCATGCAAACATGGTTGAACAAACAAGGTTGTTTTCAAAACTTTTAGTACACAGTGCAGGTGTGCCTTGAACCCCAGGTGTGGGAGGTACATGACTTCATCCTATGCTTAGCCCATCCCCTGGCTTGAGTATATAAGCCCATTGCTCTCTGTAATAAACAGTGACAGCAGCACCTTCTTAACTTCTCATGGTGGTCTGTTAAGTGTTTCAATGCCAACACCCTCCACCAATCTTGGTCCCAAGCCATGCAGGTGTGGCATCTTCAATACTGGAACTACTGGATGATAGTGTGTAGAAGACTGGAGATAGACCCAGGCCTATCACCATGCAGAAAACTCAAGTCTAAAAGGATCAAAGACCTCAATATAAATTCAGCCACACTGAACCTCTTAGAAGTGAAAGTGGGAGGTGCCTTGAACAAATTGGTACAGGAGACTGCTTCCTTAACATAACTCCAGTAGCATAGACACTGAGATTGACAATTAATAAATGAGGCTTCCTCTAACTGAGAAGCTTCTGTCAGGCAAAGGTCACACTTGGCATGACCAAATGGCAGCCTGCAACTAGGAAAACATCTTCACCAACCCTACATTTGGCTGATCTCCAAAATAAACAAAGAACTCAAGAAACTAAATAAACAGAAAATAAACCTATTTAAAAATTGGGTACAGAACTGAAGAGAGAATTCTCAATAGAGGAAGTCAGAAAGGCTGAAAGACACTTAAGGATGTTCAACATCCTTAGCTATCAGGGAAATACAAATGAAAAGAACTCTGAGATACTGTCTTACTCCTGCCAGAATGGCTAAAATCAGAAACAACATTGACAACTTATGCTGGAGAGGATATGGAGAAAGGGAAACACTACTGCTGGTTGGAGTGTTAACTTGTACAGACATTTTGGAGATCAGTATGATGGTTCCTCAGGAAAATTGGAATCAGTCAAGCATAGAACCAGGCAATCCAACTCTTAGGCAAATGATCCACATCTATGCAACAAAGACATCTGTTCACCTATGTTCATAGCAGCATTATTTGTAATAGCAAGAACCTAGAAGCAACCAAGTTGCTCCTCACATGAAGAATGGATAAAAAAGATGTGGCAATTTACACAATGGAATACTACTCTGTGGGGAAAAAAATGGAATCATGGAATCTTGAAATTTGCAGTCAAATGGATGGAACTTGAAGAAACCATCCTGAATGAGGTAACCCAGTTACAAAAAGAAGAATATGGTATGTACAAAAAAGTTAATGCCTGAACATTTGCAGTTTGCTACTTTTGGAGTTATTTGTCAGTAAGTTGCAAATGACACCCAAACATAGTAGGCTATTCCTTATTCTCTTGGTTTCACTACATAACTTTAAGGTTAGGTGGTCATATGGAAGATAGCTTATTCTTGAGATACAGCACATGAAGAAAACAAACTGTGAATGACCTGGAACCCTCATTCCCAATGACTAGGAATGAAGTGCTAGGCTGTTAAGTACATACTAGTTGAGGGGAAAAAATAATCATCAGTCTTACCTAGCTTGAATCCAGTAAGCTACAAATCACCTCTGTGTTTGTGTTTGTTGCCACAAAATCTTACCCACCTAGTCTTCGAGGACCCTAAATCCCAGAGAGTCCTTTACCTGGCTGGGGAAGTCCTTGGCCCTGTCAGAATAAGCAATAATGTGGAAATGAAGACTCAAACAAGCCAGACTCAAAGATGACTCTGAGGCCAGAATAGTAGCCTAGAAACAGCTGAAATGAATTGACCTGCCTGGAAGAGCTTTAAGACCAAAGGCCCTTGGAAAATACAGTCTCTAGTCTGTTGAGCTGCTGGGGGCTATGAATTATATCCCAGATTCTCAGCTTTTCTGAGCTGTTATTCATGCTGGGTGAGCTTTAGTGATGCAGCTGTCTTTGACTCATTTCATGTAAATAAACTTTGACCCACATTCCTAAGTAGTCTTGGTATAACTCATTGGTTTATCAAGGTGGACTTTAGTGGTTTCTGTTCTTTGGTCTGTTGTGTGTTTGCTATCTGAAATGTGTAGACATGTGTGTTATGTCTCCCCAAAAAAGTTTTGTCACACAGCAATAACATACTTCTTTAACTCGCTAAACAGAATGAACTAAAATTTTAAAAAAAGGAATAATTGCAATTGTTACAAGTTAAGCACATAGTTTTATATCAGTTTAAACATATTAAAAAGTAAAATAATATTGAAAAAGTGCCTATGGAATTGAGATTTGGGCAAAATGAAACTATAGACACAGAAAGAGGTTGGTAGAATTAACTGCTGTTTTTTTTTTTCCTTCAAATAATATACTATGTATACATTATAATACTTACCCACATTTAATTTCATTTGTGCTCAGTTTTCTTTGCACTATGATTTAGGTAATAGTTTATTAAGTATTTCAGCTTATAGGCTTCTGGGTGACAATGGGAAAGATTATAAACATACGGTATATTAATGTCACATACATTATCTAGGTATTTTCATTTTTGTTTCCAATAATTTTAAGATTTACTCAAAATGCCAAAAACTACCATAAAGAAGTAGTGTTTGATTTTTGCCAAAAATATATATATTTATATAAAGCCTTTTCATTTGGAAGTATATAATATATACAACTAGTATAACCAATAGAGTGGCTTCTTATATTACTTTCAGTATCTAACCTTGAAAAATAAATAGGCTTTTTAAGAACTTAAAAAGATCTATCAGAAGGACTCAATCTAACTTTGAATTGGCAGAAGAAATGTTAACAAAATGAATTGATTTACAATGGCAAAAGTAGAAAAGAGGTAAGAAATAATTGAATAGAGCTTTAAAGTTGAAGAACCTTATAAAACAGCCATTAACATATAAATAATGATGGTTAAGGTCAAGAAAAAAGAAATAAGAAAGCTACACAAAGAAATAAGGACTATAATGTTCACAATATGTTACAAAACATTGTACATTCAAAAATTCAAAAAAAACACCAACTACATTATATTAAAAGTTAGCCACATATGGACATAATACAAAATACTCAAAGACAAGGGTAATGTAAACAATCAAACAGAAAAGTCATATTCAAAAATAAGCATTGTGAGCAGGGTCTGATATATATTGATTAAATGATGAAAGTTCACAGCCACAAGAGATAGGCAGAAATGTTCTAAAAGACTGAGAAGCTTTCAGATTTATTTTGAAGTACCTTGGAGTGACCAGGAGTCTGTTAGGGATGACCCTTAAGGTGATTGTGATTGAGAAGCAATCTTGACAGAAAGTACTTTGAAGTTCAATACCCATTTGAGAAATGTTTCTAAATCTGAAATGGGCACATCCAATTAAACTATACTCATTTGGAGGAAAACAGTGAAGTTATTCCCCCAAACTCTCTGCTTTCCATAAAGATCTAATATGCTGACTGAATAGCCAACCTTCCAATGAGACATCATAGATGTAACAAATAACCAGTATCAACTACGATCACTCCCCATGTATTCAAGGTGAGCCACTGCTTAGGATATTTGTCACAGCCAGTATGCTGGTGAATCTGTAGGTGCCAAAGCTGGAGGAGACTTGCTGTAACTGTTGGTCATGGTGCATTTCAAGTTTCAAATGATGTTTGGTTCCTGGATAAGAATCCAAGTGAGGACACAAATGTACATAACAAAAACCAGGAAGACCTAGGCTATGCACAACACAGGCATCCAAAACTAACGTGGCTATTTAAGAGTGGCAAAGTAAACAAAGAGTAGGGATATCATGTAATATCACTTCAAAGACTGCTCACGTGAAAGGTATAATGAACTGTGAATGGATAGAAATAAACTCATCACACCCACAGCTAAACACTGAGCCAAATTATTGGAATCCAGTTGCATACAGGGAGGAGTGATGAGGAAAGGGGTCAAGATTTATGGGCAGGAGAAACCCATAGAAACTTCTGACCTGCAAAAGAGCTCATGGACTCCAATATGATTGTTGTGAATCCAGCATAGGACAGACCCAGATTCCCTGAATGTGGTGTTACTTGGGAGGACTGGACAGTCTATGGGGCCTCTGGTAGTGGATCAGTATTTATCCCTAGTATACTAATGGACTTTGGGGACCCATTCCACATAGAGGGATACACCTTCATCCTAAACACATAGAGGGGGGAGAGCTTGGGCCCTGCTCCAAATGATATGACAGACTTTGAAGACTCCCCATGAAAAGGCCTCACCCTTCTGTCAGAAGCTGTCTTTGTGGGGCTGCAATTGGAACCAGCCAAGAGGCCAGGAGTCAGTACCTGATTGGGGGAGAGTGGATGAGGGAAAGGCTAGCTAGCTATAGATGGTAAAGAAAAGACAGAGAGACAGAATAAAAGCCAGGAGGGCAGATCAGTGAATACTGAAATGCCATGAGTTTAGTTTTCACTGCTCTTATATACTTTATGCAAAAAGGGGAACACAGTGTCATGTACAGGAAACAAACACACATTTGTTCCACACTCATTGTAAGGATTCAGTAACCACACCTTAGCTCCAACTTCTTGTTCCTGGGCCTTGAGGTCAGGAGTAGCCACACGTCAGATTCAATTTCTCCTTTCCTAGCCTTGAGAGTCAGGAGTAGCCACACCTCTGATTCGGGTTATTTAGAGTAAGACAGCCAACTATCCAAATATAGCCACTAGCCGTATCTTTGACTTTTCGGTATTATGACTTGCTGAGAACTCTTTTGAACTCTCAGTTATTTTGCCAAGATGGAGTATAGCCATCTTTATAGGAACCCACACCCTACCTGGGGAGCAGAAAGGGGATAGGATGGGGGTTGGTGGGGAGGGGGAAGAGAGGGATGGGAGGGTGTGGGAACTGGGATTGATACATAAAACAAGCTGGTTTCAAATTTAAATGAAAGAAATTAAAAAGAAATAAACTCATCCTCTGAATTTCCCAACATTTAGAAAATTTTGAAAATCTGAATATTATCTTTACTTGCTCTTAATATAAAGCAAAGGTATTACAACCCTGTATTGTGGTAAATAAGGATCAGGATAAACAAATAGGCTGAATAGATGTTTATTTAGGGAGAAATAACTTACAGCCTAGACAGATGAACACCAGGAAATTTAACCCGATCCTCTCCTGTCCGAGTCACGCCAGAAAGAGAGAGCATTTCCTGGCCCCCTCCGACCTCCTTCCACAGGTCACTCTGCCCATGGCTCCACCCCCTAATGGGCGTGGTCAGTGCCACAGAAGGAGACAAAGTGAATATCCCACTACAACCCTGTTTGTCTTTTATATGCTGAAGGTAATGGAATGGTAAAAAAGTAGAGATAAATAACCTGTAAAGGGAAAATTTTAGTTGTGACAATGGTTCTAAAGTTTTGGAAGGGTAATCTGGTTGTAAATTAGAGCCATAAAATTGGTTGGTCCAAGAGATTGCCGATTTATGGTTCTTGCCCAGTCTTAATTATTGATAACATAAATTTTAGTATTAATATGTTCCAGATTGCTGAATTTCTGTGAATATATTGTCATAACAGAAATAAATAAGCCATAAAAAACTACCAAGAATATTAATAAAGAGTTGAAGGTTGTCTTGAAGAAATTCTTTGCATCAACAGTGGGAAAACAAACAACCAAAAAAAAAAAAAACAAAAACAAAAAAATATCAAGTACATAATTGATTAAAATATTTCAAATCTGTTTGTTCTTATGGGAGGAATTTACTCATGAATTGATTAATATAAATTTTCATGAGTTTCAATACCTAAAATTTATTAGAACTGAGACTGATCAAGAATGAATTCTACTATTGCAACAAAAATCATTTGAATATTGCTTGTCTTTTGATAAAATGGATAATGTTATGAATTACTTTCTTTAGAAGGGAGGGATAAAGAGGAAAGACAGGAAATAGAATGACTAATATCCTCCAAGATAACCCTGTAGTTTGAGGTTTTCCCCAATGTTTACAATAAGGAAACAGAATGCAACATCATTAAGAGATGAAATGTTTCAGCCCCTGATCTCAACCTAATGACTTACAGGGGCCGAAATACCCTTTCACAGGGGTCACCTAAAACCATTGGAAAACATAGATATTTACATTATTATTTACAAGAGTACACAAAAGGACCTTGCAAACACATCCCCCATGGAGGAATACTGCCTTAACCTAGAGACAGGAGAGAAATCCTAGTCCCTACTTCAAATGACCTGTCAGATCTCCATGACCCCATCGGATGGCATTGCCCTACATGTGGAATTGGGGTGGGGGGATGGCATTGCCCTACATGTGAGGGGGCAGAGAAGGTAAAAGGGAGGGAGAGAAGGAGAGGGAACTGGGATAGACATGTAAAATAATAAATTAAATAAAAAAAACAGAAAAAAATAAGAGTAAAAAATTACAGTTATGAAGTATCAATGAAAATAATTTTATGGTTGGGGTCACAACCAGGAATTGTATTAAAGAGTTGCTGTGTTTGGAGAGCCGAGAACCTAGTTTAAGGTTTAGGTTATGTACTGGGACACATATGCTATTGAGGATGGCTGGATCAACTAAACTTTCCCTGTTAATAACGGATGAGTGCAAGACACACTTCTCCTAACCCTTTTGTTTTTTATTTGAGAATTTGATACATGTATTGTGTATTGCTTTAATCCACTTCCTGTATAACTCTCAACATCTCCTAATACCATTTTTCCTACCAAATCCCCAGAATCATACCATGCCTTAATGTACCTCAATAGATGCAGTGTTCATACTTCTAAATTTAGTAGCCTCCAAAACATGAGTCAAATAAATGTCTATTTTTACACATTTATCAATCTATATAGTCTGTACTAATGAAAGAAGATGGACTGAGAGAGGAAGACATGAATTATTTCCTTATAGTATTTCCAATTTAGAAATAACACAAAGTCAGTCAGTTGACAGTTCTAAAAGCCTGCAAGTCAGAAAAAAAAAAAAAGAAAGAAATAAGAAAAGAAAAACTCTGTGGGGATAAATATATAAATATAGTAGATTTATATAGTATTAAGACATAATGCAATGCTGGAGAGACAACTCAGAGCTTAAGAACACTGGCTGAACTTACAGAAGGTCTTTGTTACAGCAAAATCAGGTGGTTCACAACAACCAGTTAGTAGAATTC
The DNA here is from genome assembly GCF_943737965.1 of Phodopus roborovskii. Taxonomy (NCBI): domain Eukaryota; kingdom Metazoa; phylum Chordata; class Mammalia; order Rodentia; family Cricetidae; genus Phodopus; species Phodopus roborovskii. The sequence continues at coordinate 29,794,617 of NW_026126410.1, forward strand.
CATGGTATCTGATGACCTTTACTGACAGATACCTTTCAAATATACAGATAAGTAGATCCACAAGTAAACATAAATAAAAATAAAAAAATTAAAAGATATATAATCTTCTTTTCGTTTTAGGTTAATTGAGGGTTTTGGAGATCACATTTTTTTATAGACACATGGTAGTAAGTTTAAGGATCAGATTCCATAGTTCTCTTTCATCTGGATGATAACTCTTTTAAGAATATCTAATGACTTCTTGAAAACTCAAGCCAGACTGCCTGAAACAGAGTACCAGGTGATCCTACATTCAAAACAGCTGGACAAAGCAGCCTTGCAGTCTACAGCCAGGATTTCTGCATCTTCTTAGAATCCCCCATGACAGCGCCCCTTACCAGCAGGAAGTAGTTTGAAAAGAACGATGCCCAAATTCCCAAATATTGTCTATAAATGTTTGTTTTCATTTAAATGGACTTGGTTATATAAAAAAAAAATCATGGCTTAAGGCTAACAGTTGATGTCAAAACTAATATCTCTATCTTTTGCCTTTAATTCTAAGATTAGCTCTTCATTGACTTTTTTCATGTATTAATTACAGCAGAGCTTATTATGAAGATCATGTTTCAAGTAAGACACAGAAAGGGCCTTTCATTAAACTTCTGTCTTTTATTTGCATATTTAGTGTGTTATATGTTTAAGTATAGACCAATAATGAAGGCAATATGACTCACCTGTGAATTCAGGGAAAGTATGCTATATGTATACATGATTCATTTAGGTCTCAATTTATGTTTTAATATAAGATTATGTTTTTCTATCCAAAGAAATATTATCCACATGGTGTGTGCTAGGTGAATGCTTGACTCGTCATAACTCTTGAGGAATTTATCAAACTTTTTTGTGACCTCAACCAGTCTCAGTTTCTTATGGGAAAGGGAAGATTGAGTTATGCTAGCAGTCCACTTTAAAATTTCATTTGTCTAGTGGTAAGTACATATGAAAACTTGCAATGATATAATTAGACAAGATTTTCAGTAAAATTTTTCAACGTAATCACTTAATGTGTTTGAGTAATATATGAAAATGAATTGAAGAATGTACTAGTAAGTGGTAAAGAACAGAGGAATTCTAGTTTATCAAGAGGAAAGCAGTAACTCATTGAGATTACATGGAGACATATATTATTATACATTTCTATGTATATATTTGAGCAAGCTGTATTTTGAGTAAAAATTCATTTAAAATGAGAATATCATCATGTATTAATTCATTTTTAACAATAATATAAAAATTCTGGGTTAACTAAATTGGCTAAACTTTTATCTAGAAATTATGCATTCTGTTTAAAGATTAACATACCTTAATTTTATGTACATGGTTAGCAGAAATGTGATTATGTTAAGATTTCTTTTAGTTACTTATTGTCTTAGGTAAAGTTTTCTATTGCTGTGAAGAGACACCATGACCATTGCAACTCTTATAAGAAAAAACTTAATTGAGGGAGCTTGTTTACAGTTTCAGAGGTTCAGTTCATTATCATCTCATTATCATCATGACAGGGAGCATACCAGCATGTAGGAAGACCTGATAATGTAGCTGAGTGTGGTACTTACATCTTGCAGGCAACAGGTCAACTGGAAGACACACTCAAGGAAGCTTGGGCAAAGCCTGCCCCACAGTAACACATACTTCCTTCACAAGTGCCACTTCTATTGAGTGCCATTTTCTTCCAAATCTTCAAAGTATTATTATATGGTATATAGAAATCACTTTTACGTTTCAGCATAAAACATGTTTATTTATGTTAGCATGAATATTAGAAGTTCTTACCCTTATCTGCTTTCACCTATTTATAGTGAAGTATTACATGAGAAATTTCATTAAAAATTATTCTCTTCTTTCTTTTCTTAAATTCTTTAATGAGACAAAATTTAAAAATATTCCTGTAATCATTTTTCAAAAGTTTGAGTTTTTAAGTCCTATACAATTAATTAGTATTCAAAATTCCTAATTCTTTTTTGTTTAATTCAGTTAACCTAAATGAGAGTAATTATATCTTTCTTGTAATATTTCAGTTTTCTCCATTTTATTTTTATTGAGAACTGATTTTTTTCATATAATATATTCTATGGTTTTTCCCGTCCCCAAGAATCCCCCAGTCCCCCTCACCTACACTCCACACCCTTTATATCACTCCTTAGAAAACAAACTTGCATAAAAATAATAAAACAGAACAATCTGGAATAAGACAAATCAAACAAACAGAAGAAACAGAGACAAATAAAAAACCCAAGAAAACAGAGACACAGATAAATACATGCTTGCAAACACAGAAATTGCATGAAACACAAAACCTGAAAACATAATAAATACACAAAGGACAAGTAATACTACATAAAACAAAACAGCAAAAAGTCCTGACAAAACAGTAGTATTTGACTATTCCACAGGTTCCTGGCCTATCTAGTCTCATTTTATTGGCAACTCCAAAACACTGTCAGGTTTGGGTTCCATCTCATGTAGTGGGACATAAATCTAAGAAGATATTGGTTGATTACTCCCACAAGATTTGTGCCACTATTGTACTAGTGTACCTCTAGGAATGCCATCATCATAGACCTAAGGAATTCTACCTGGTTTGTTTGACATTTTTCAAGTTTTTCTAGATTTGGTTTGCAAGATTTTTATTGAGCAATTTTGGATATAAGGTCCTAAAGTGTATTGGTCTATATTAAGGTAGTAGGGTAATGGTGGCTTTGTAAAAGGAAACCTACAATGTCACTTTTCTCTATATTGTGGGAAACTTTAGGAGTGTTGGCAAAATCTGGTAGAATTATAATTCTGGGCTAAAACCATTTTGCCCTACACTTTTCCTGTCCTTTCTTCCCTTCTTCCTTCCTTTCTTCCTTCCTTCCTTCCTTCCTTCCTTCTCTCCATTCTGTCAAATTTAGGTTATCAACCTTATTTACAACTTTCCCTCAGCTCTCTCCACCAACTTCTCCCAAAGTGTAAGAGATCCCATGGAGAGTAAACAGAGCCTGGCCCATTAATTGAGGCAGGACCAAGCCCCTCTCCTCTGTATTAAGGCTGAGCATGGCATCCCATCAAAGACAATGGGCCACTTTAAGCTAGCTTATGCACCAGGTATAGATCCTGGTCCTCTTGTCAGGGTCCTTTAGATAGATCAAGCTTCACAGCTGTCTCCCTCATGCAGAGGACCAGTTTGGTCCAATGAAAGCTCCATAGCTGTCATTCTAGAGTTCATGAGTTCCCATGAGCTTTGTTCAGCTGTCTCTGTAGATTTCCCCTTCATGATCTTGACCTTCCTTGCTCATATATTCCCTCCTCCTCTTTGACTGGATTTCTGGATCTTAGCATAGTTGTTGGTTGTGGATCTCTGTATCTGGTTCCATAAATTACTGGATAAAGGTTCTATGATGACAGTTGGGGAATTCACCAATCTGATTACAGGTGAATGTAACACAAATAACAAAAATCCAGAGACAACATTGGGGTTCAATCTGAATGTCAAAAATACAAAACAGTCAGTTACTAGCTCTTACCTCTACCTCAGACTAAAAGAATGATTCTGGCTCCATGAATTCTCAGTGTAGATGGAGACTGAGTGCCTTCCTGTACTCAGTATGCCTGGAGACTAATTCCCAGCTCAGAGACCCCGTTCCTGTGTTATATATGTCTCTAGTGCTGGGATTAAAGGTGCTGTTTCTCTTTTAGAATGATCCACTCTCATGCTCATATAGCCATGGGTGTCTGTGAACTAACAGAGATCCATCTGCCTGTCTCTAGAGTCCTGGGATTAGGGATTAAAGGTGTGTGTCTCCACTGCCTGGCTCTATGGCTAATTAGTGTGGCTGTTGAGATTAAAGGTGTCTACCACCACTGCATGGTCACTATAGCTGGGGCTAGCCTTGCATTCTGATTTCTAGGTAAGCTATTAGATCATAAACAACATATCACTACAGGGGAAGGCACTCTCTCCACTATTGTTAGGAATCTTAGCTGTGGTCATCCTTGTGGATTCCTGGGAATTTACCTATTACCAGGTTTCTCCCTAATCCCACAATGACTCCTTCCTTGAAGATAGCTCTTTCATTGCTCTCCCACACAGTCCCTCCCCAAATGTGACTGTCAGTTTCAAGTTCTCATCTTCCACCCTCTCTTCTTTATTGCTCCTCCCCCCACCCCGCAGCCAAAAATGGCATCAAGAAATTTGCAGGCAAATGGATGTGAATAGAAAATACCATCCTGTGTGAAGTAACATAAACTCAGAAAGATAAGGTATGTACTCACTCATAAGTGGATACTACATGTAAAGCAAATGATAACCAGAATACAATCCATAGCTCCGGAGAAGCTAGGTAACAAGGAGGATCCCAAGAAAGATGCATGATCACGCTGATGTTGTCTTTTACTTCATTTATTTCAGTCTTGAGGTTTCCTCTCATTTTTGTTATTGAAATTTTAAATTACATGTTTATGTCAGCATGAGTTTTCTTCAGTTTTTTTTTTTTTATTGAATTCAGTCTTGAATTGTGAATTGTTTTCACCATTTCATCCAGGCAAATGTTTGCATTTCTGTTGACTTTAATTGGGTGTTTACACCTATCAAATTGAAGTTTATTCAGGTGTTTGCTTGTGTTGTCTTTAAACTCCTTTCATTCTCTATTCATGCTTATAATCATTTTTTTAAACCCTGGGTCCTGGTATCATCCAAAAGATTCTCATTTTACAACATTTTTAATAGGTCTACCAAGTTTGTATTTATCCCCAAGATTCTCATTGGAAAACATTTTTTATATGTTTATCAGGTTTGTAATAGAGAATATGTTGGCTTTTATTTTGTGTCTGCATGTGTGAGATATGACCTTAGAATATGAACTTACTTCATTGGTTATGTGTTTGCTTCTTGAGTAGAAGTTTTTCATTTTTACCTAATGCTGTTTATTTTAGGGTAGATATAATCTTGATATGTTTCATATGAATTAGTTATGTTTAGTATATAAGTTTTAAAGAGTTTCATGATTAAAATGATCAACTTTGTCTTTTGTAGTCAAAGGAAGGCCTTGCTTGATTCACGGTAAATATAAAATATATCCTATTTAAGACTTACTTTTTTTTAAGTTTTTTTTTTTTTTTTGCTAATGTGTGTTTCTCTAACAGGAAAACATATGACATATGATCCTGTGGAGAGTCAGGTTGCTCAGTGGGTTAGCTTGCTTATCATTATGTCTGATGAATTGAGTTCAATTCTCAGGAATGCCAAGGTAGAAATAGGGAAATGAATTGATTCCCACAAGTTGTCCTCTCATCTCCACATAGGAATCAATCAAGAAAAATGCAGGCACACACACACACACACACACACACACACACACACACACACACACACAATAAATAAATGTAAAAAATATATTGAAATGTACATCAAGATGTGTAATATGAGGAACAGATTCAAACTTAACTTTAGCCATGAAATACTGTATGTATTTCAAACTAGTTATGTAACCCATCATACACTTCGTGATAATTTGAAAATTAGCTTGATCAGATATGAAAATCCAGGCTACACTTATAAATAAATAAATTTTTAAAATCTGAGATAAATTTTGATATCTATACAAGTAATAATAACATATCAATAAGATTTTACTGTTAAGTAAAGTTGAAATACATTGTTCAAAGTAGGCAATACTTAGTACAACAAGTGAAATCAAATGCAGATCTTCCTAGTGGCTCTTCAAATGTAAAAATAGTGCTTTTTTATGTTCAACACAAATTTATTTACTTTTTGCATAGTTTTTAAATAATACCTTCACTTTTGAGATTAAATTATAATTAAATTTTGCTTCCCATATAGCTCTCCTTGCTTTTTATCATTTTCACAAATTCTTGTTGCATATGTATTTAATGTATGTATACATGCACACATGCACACCCCCACATAAACCTTACATCCATTAGTACAACCTGCATTTATGTTTTTATGTGGTTTTGGATAAATAATTGGTGTGCTCTTTCCTGGTGATAACTATTTGTCCCTCTCTCAGCATCCCTGAGTTACTTACTGGTAAAGCTTTATGTAGGTATGGGATCTCCTGGGCTTCCCATCTAACAGATTATTGCTTATATTGTTGTCCTTGGTTAGCTTCGTTTAGGCAATCTTTCGGTGAGACTTTACAATGAAGATTCTGACATTGCTAGGACACTCAATATCACAGCATACTTCTTCCTGTTTTTCTGGATTTACAATATTCATGCTCATAATCTGCAATTATCCATGGGATTTATATGAGGGGGTCGTATTGTACATATGTGCCCTCTGGGATTTGTTCCCACAAGTCTGCCTTTTGATTGGTTATGGTTTTCTGTTCTGGTCTTGTTGCAAAGAGAAGTTTCTGTTTGGCTGAGTACACTTACTGGGCTAGACTCTGGAGAAGGGTGGCATACTAGCAAATTTTTGATGTTCTAAAAAAACCTTCCTTAGAAATGATTAAAAGAGTGCACCTTTGATCTAAAATACTGAAGCCTTGCTCTACCGTCTGTTTTCTGCTGAATGGAACTGTATGACATGGTAGGCAGTGTAGCACCCACGCTACCATCTGTTCCACGAACCAGGGGAAGGCCTAGAGACTGAAATAAAGGCAAGACAGCGGGTCATTCGTTCAATGGCAAAATATGAATGCCAAATGCCGAATACCATTTGTTGAGGGGAAAGAACGGGCTGAAATACTGACTTACAGCACAGTGGAAAATTAAAGAAATTTTAGGTTTACGTCCTCCCTACAATGTGTGTGTTGTCACAAGGTGTGAGTTGTCATGAGGTGTGTTGTCATGAGGTGTGTGTCATCAAAATGGGAAATGGGAAGAGTACCAACAATAGCCTTGGGGCAAGTTGTTCCCGCTAACAGCTTTCAGCTTGGGGCTAGCTCAAGGCTCCTCAGGGGTCCATGCAGGGCCCTACAAGGCAGTGGGCAATTTTACAAACTGATGACATTGGTTATATATCCAACCTACTATATTTAAAATACTAACAAATATACTAGACCACTTGAGATTGAAGCCTGTAGCTTAGCAGCCTGGAGGCCAGTTCAGACAAATATTAGTAGTTTTGTTGCTCAGTGAGCTTGCTCACCAAAACTATTGCAGTGGTATTATCTTAAAGGCAAAGTTAACCCCAAATTTAGACACATGGAAGGAACATGTAATGATGACATATAACAGACACATTTCCTTAAGCTTTCTTTCTATGCTTTCATTTTGGCATCTGACCTTTAATTTCTTTCTTTTTAGTTTATTTATTTATACCTATTTATTAAGATAGAGTTTCTCCCTGCAGGTCTCACTGTTCAGGAACTCATTTTATAGACTAGTCTTGTCTCATATGCAAAGATATCTGCCTGTCTCTGCCTCCTAAGTGCTGAGCTTAATGATATGTGCCACCATTGACAAGCTATCCTTAATTTTATTAGTGTTCATTTTTTGTGTATTTACTTCTCTTCTTCCTTTTCTGTACTAATAAGGAGGGAGAGAATGGCTTTATATTTGAGAGTCTAGACTACATTTTTTTTCTTTCTAGCAACACAGGAATATATCAAAGGCCAACTCCCTAAGAGGGTATGCCAATATGCATTTCAAAGTTCATTGTATTACTATTTCATCTATCTTGGATGAATTTCTGCTTAAAAATAGAGAAAGAAAATCCGTGCATTGTTATGAGATGTGCTGAGAATAAATAAATGTTGAGAATCAGCCCTACAAAAAGCCATTCAGTATATGTTCTATAATGCTCAAGGAACATTATGAAAGGCACGATGGAAAGAATGTACTATCTGGAAGATAGGAAGAAGGGTAGTGAAATATCACCTTCCCTGACATGTATAGCCATTGTAGCCATGAATGCATGGAAGCTACAGAAGCATGTATTGGATTTGCAAAAGTATGAGCCCATCAAGAGTCAGTCATGGGTAGAATGGAGACTCCATAAACTCCCTTCACTGTTGGTTGTAGGGAAATAATTGATGTCAGTTCTGATCTCAGCTGTTTGTAATGGATACTTTCAATGGAACAGTTTCATTGATGATATTGGTTAAATGAAATGGTTCACAAAACAAACAAACAAGAAATCATGACCTTGGGGGCTGAACTGATTGGGAAGAGAGGGATGTGTTGACAAGAAAATGAAAGAGATAAGAGAGGGTATAGGGAGAGAGTAATCAAAATGGAGTATATATGCATACATGAAATCATCCAACAAAAATTTAATCAAAAAGACTATGGCTGTGCAGAATAGAATGTTATATGTATATATTTATTGCCTCATTTCTCTCAGGGTCCACTTGAGGTTTGCACGGGCAAAAAAATGCTTTTTAGCTGAAAGTGGTGATGAAGGCTTCAAGGCATACCTGTAGAAGTATGCACTCAGCAGACACTAGCTACATGGTGATATGACCCCAGGAATTTATGCCACTTGTTGAACATTGAAAAACTTCAGTAAATGTTATCATAGCAATAGGCGAGGAGAAGGCTGCATAGACAAAAAGCCTTGCTACACAAACATTAGTGCCAGTGCTTGAAAAAATTAAAAAAAAAATTGCATGCATTCCTGTGCCTATAATCTCAGCATTGGGAAGCAGAAATGTGCACATCCTGAGCTATCATGGCTAAATTAGAATTCACCTAAGGGAAATACCCTGTCTTAAGACAAAAGGGTGTACAGCAATAGATAAAGGTACTTCCCTGTTATCCTGCCTCCACTTGTGTGCATATGGTGACCTCATACCCCAGCACATACTCACCTGCCCACATCACATTACATATATACAATAATACATACATGCATACACACAATGTTTGGGCAGTTCAGTGATGAAGAAAGAATAGACTCTCCATGTTTAGTAGTATTTGGACATCATCAGAAGCAAAAGCAAAAGCTGATCTATGTGTGCACATGTGATTTGCATGCGAAGGCAATATGAAAACAGCCTGTAGGCACACCCAGTATCCAGGATGCTTAATGTTATGGAGATCTAGCATTGTTATGAATATGACAGGGGGGAATGTGTGCTTTACAGGAAAGAATATGATATTAGAAAATAGGATGAATGAAGGAAATGGTAGTAATGTCATAGTGTATGTTCATAGGTGCCTCATAGAGAAAGATCAGGCAACCAATAATTTCTAATGCAGTAGATCATTTTGTTAAGAAAGAACTATGTTTAAGCTAGAGAATAAAGTTAGGATATCTTTCTTAGTAAGCAAATGGGCCAATAAATTCAAGATTATTTTTAAGAAATTTTACTCAGACTATAAGATCATATAAACACAGATGCATAATGATTTATGAATTGCTCGTTCTTTAATTTCAAGTTAATTGATTATATCTTCCTAGTCAATAATGCATTTGAAATTAAAGTATTAAAAATTAACTTTCCATAATTATTCTCCATTGACATAAATTATTTAAAACTAATGTGTAATGATTCTGAAACTATTTTTTTTTATTCTTTGGTGACTTATTTAATTTCTTTAAATAGTAATAAGTTCTACATAGGAAGTAATCATTATTGGAAAAAAGAATGGGCAATGTCAATACAGTGGAGAATTAGTAGAGAAAAACCTCCAGAATGGTGAAAATAGAAGAGTGTGCAAGCACAACGAGGTTAGGTGTGTTCTGAAATGTTTGTTTGTTTGTTTGTTTGTTTGTTTGTTTGTTTTACATCTAAATAAAAGCCAGGTGAAAATAGTCTGGAATGCTGACAGTTAATATGCTTCCTGCCTTTACTGAAATAAATATTGTGCTTTGTATCATATAAAAGATGTGTTTTAGTGAGATTTTCCTCCAAATTATAGAGAAATATCTACCACATGCAGCTAAGTGAAGGAAAATTAGAGTTTAGTAAGTACCATTTGCTTCATCTTCTCTAAGAAGAGAAAACCATGCTTGTGCATATTTGAGGATTTAATATAGCAAATTTCCTACCCATTCATTTCAGTGATTATAAGATTCTCATGTTTAAGTGGGAAAAACGCCTTCCTGTCATATCTATAGTCCTCTAATTCATTTTGTTAGTCATTTTTTTGTTTGTTTTACAATAACTGGTGATATCTAAATGATAGTTTATGGATTAAACTCAAGAGCTAAATACTATCATTTCAATGTGTATTTAATTGATAAAATTACAATTTAATCATGTCGCTGTCTAATAAAACAAATTAATGAAATGCAATATCCATGAGATAGTTTTGAGAAGGAAATCATTTAATCAAATCTTCGAAAACTAACTTATTGTATAGAGAAACAAAACTTTCAAGGAGTAATTTTTATGAGGTAATCATATTAAAACATGTTTTATGTCTCTATAATCCTTCATAAAAGTTATATTTCTCAAAATAGTACATACTCTAGCACACCATGGATTCATATTTTTTACAGATAACAGAATGCTATATAATGTTGTTTTCACAAAACAGGTGCTATTAAAATATTTTTAATTTTTAAGAGAAATTGAAAACAGAACTGTGTACCTTCTATTTGAAATTTCTCATTTCACTTCATGAGTTCATTGTGCTTAAAAATAGTTCAAATAAAGAGAAAAATATCCTTAACTATACTTTATTCATTATTACTATAAGTTGGCAATTAAAATGTCATAACTTAAAATTTTAGAAAGACAACTATGTATTAGTGCCTTAAACCATGATTAGACAAGACAGGTATCATCTGTAAAGAAACAGAAAAACAGTGGGAAAAATTTAACATTTCTGAAAAATGTTATTTTTACTTACTCATTAGTATCCTACAGTTTGGGTTATTTCAAATGATGCAGAGAAATAATATGAGAATGTAAAAGTCACAATAAATGCCTCCTGAATTACAGACACATGTCTGCAAGCTACATAGATTCTATCCAAAAATAGCCTATCTGTTTAGGGTTTCATTTTTGTGTGTGAAGGATATGCACTTCCCTTGACTTCTTCAAACATTTCCAGCTGTGTTGTATGAAATATAATTTATGTGCTTTCTGATTCCCACAGTGAGAGTCTAGACATCCCTTCCTGCTGTTCTGATTTTAAGTACTCTGTATTGGATGCAAAGCTATACTTACAAGGTGGTTAACTGAGACAATTGTCCAGATGTTAGGATAAATATTGATGTCAGCCAAGTACTGTGGCAACCCTAGCTCTGATTAGGATTGAGGAGGGAGTTTCTCAGTAGAATCTAATCTGTAAGGCTTTATTTTTTTTTCTTTTGCTAACCACCTGACAGCATATGAATCATTTCTCAAGGGAAAAAATGTTTAAAGAAAAAACAAATAAAACTAATGTTTTAAAGTAATGCATTTGGATAATTTATGCTGTTTGTTTGCTTGTTTCCATATGTAACATTTGAGAGCATTGTGAATATTCAGGTTAATGGAGGAGAAATTATATGATCAACTGCAACTCTTGTAGAAAAATATCTCTTCTGATTGAAAAGATAATGACTGTGGAGCAATAAAGTACTTAACATATGAACTTTTAGAAATTTATAGTAATTTTGAAATAAGACAAGGAAGTTATATTGAAAGGATAATCAAGAGGTCAAATGAAAATCTTTTAAATATACTTGGTGTATTAAAATAATGCCAGATAGTCAACTCTTCAAAATATGCATTTGTTTTAAATCCAACAGCCATGACATTTTGGCATTTATTAAAACATTTAAGGTGTTACACTGCTCACTGCATTTATAGTTATGAAAAGAGTATGCCTCTATGGTATTTCCTTTGGTTTGAATGGCAGTTCTCTTAAATTCAACCATCACTAATGTGATATCATTGAAAAAGGCAGCTTCTAGTATTTGGTTAGGTCATGTAGAGTCCACCTTGGGTAATGGAGTTAGGTTTTCAATAAATGACAATTCACATGACATTTGGTTAGCCTTTGCTTCCACATTTTTTGCCATGTTGGTTTGAAGCCAAAGGAGCTGCAGAAGGGAAACTTCAAGAATATTTGTCTTGGACCTTTCTACATTTTCTTTCCCTGTGACTAATAGAATATCTGCTTTACAGATTAACCTCTTAATATTGTTTAAATGGTACAACACAGAATAAGTACATTTCACACACTCAAATATTTCATCATTTGTAATTAAATATACAAAATAATATTGCAATTTTGAAGATAAAAGTGAATTGTTTGTATGTACAATTTTGTTTTCCTCTACAAATATGTGAACAGAATTCAGACAAATAACTAACCTCTGGTTCAAAATGTTTCAGTAACTTGGAAATCTTTTTCTTTCTTTTTTAAATTTTAATTAGAAACAATTTTATTTTATATATCAATCCCAGTTCCTTCTCCCTCCCATCCTCCCATGCTCCCTAACAACCACCTCCCATCCCATCACATCCTCTTTCTGCTCCCCAGGGAGCATGAGGCCTTCCATGGAGGATCATCAAAGTGTGTAAAATCATTTTTAGAAGGGCCTAAGCCCTGCTCTGCGTGTCTAGGATGAGAGAGTATACCTCCATAGGGAATGGCTCCCAAAGTCCATTCATACATTAGGAATAAATACAGTTCCGCTACCAGAGACCCCAAAGACTGCCCAGGCTTCCTAACTGACACCCGTATTGGGGGGGGAGTGGTTCAGTCCTATGTTGATTTCCCAGCTGTCAGTCTGGGGTCCATGAGAAGCCCCTTGTTCAGGTCAGCAGTTTCTGTGGGTTTACCCAGCCTGGTCTTGACCCCTTTGCTTATCACTTCTCCCTCTCTACAAATGGATTCCAGGAGTTCAGCTCAGAGCTTAGCTGTGGATCTCTGCTTCTGTTTCCATCAGCTACTGGATGGAGGCTTTAGGATGGCATATAAGGAACTCATCGATCTCATTATCAGATAATGGCATTTACTAACTTGGAAATCTTAATACTTATTAGTAGTTTATCTTTCTTAGCTGAAAGTTAATATTTGTTTTGTAAAGAAAATTTTTTATAATTTTTGAGTTCCTGCTAATAAATCGAGAATATCATTTTAAGAATTATTCCATAGGCAAGGTTTCTCTTTGGCTTGAAGGAACAACTGTGAGTTTATTTATTTGCAGACAGTTTAAAAAAGAAAAGAAAAAAAAAAAACTGTAGGCCATGTAGGCCAGACACTGCCTCATGCACAGTGGCTAAAATAAATGAAATTCTAGCACCTAGTCAACTGCTGATCATTTTCCATAGGCAGATCACAAGTAAACTGGGTAATATACCACAGAGAAGACTCCTGGAGCATATAGACGCATCACAGGAAATGTATGTAGACTGATGACTACTTATCAAAGCCTTGCTGTTTGCTAGCTCGTAAGTTTTAGACCTCAAAGAGCCTGGCCCATTAATTTTATTCTATACCTGCTCTAAAAATCCCCTTCCTGTTTCTCACTCATTCTAGAATCTTGATGAGCAACATGACTCCTTTATGTTCACATAGCTAGTGGATTTCATGTTCTCAAAAGTCTGCCTGCAGTGTGAAATAAAGGAATAGATTGGGGAACTCAGTGGAGCAATACCAATATAGGTAGGGGCTAAGGCAGAGTCTTCTAACACACAGTCACTCAAGGATAGAGATACTTGGACATAGATTATTCAGTAAATGCCATCTTTCTGTGATTTTGTGTTACTTAGTTGCATTAGTACTCTACATGAACAACACTTGCAAGATTAATCAAGTTAAAACATGTATGAGTTCATATTTATATATCGTATAGATGACCTGTAAATGAAACACTGAGAATTTTTTGCTCCTCTATATAGCTGTAAGAATGCATGATGTTCATAGAGCCCTCATCTAGTAGCTGATGAAAACAGAAGCAGACACCCACAGCTAAACATGAGCCAAAGTTGAATCCAGATGCAGAGGAGAAGGACAAGACCAGGCTACAGAAACCCACAGAGACAGCTGACCTGAACAAGGAGGAGCTAATGGGCCCCCAGACTGATTAGTTAGAAGGCCTGGGAAGTCTACAGGACCTCTGACAGTGGAATCAGGATGTATCCCTGGTGCACAAAAGGACTTTGGGAGCACATTCCCCACGGAGGGATACTAGAAGCAGGAGAGAGGGCCTAGTCCCTACTCCAAATGTCTTCACAGATTTTGTTGATCCCTCCTGGAAGGCATCACCCTATCTGTGGAGTGTGGAGGTGGGTGGGATGGGAGGATGGTTGGGGGGGAATTGGAGGGAGAGGGAGAGGAAGAGGAAGGGAGGGAGCGGGAACTGGGATCGATATGTAAAATAAGAAAAAAAAAAGAATGCATGATGTCTATGAATGACAAAACTGTTGTACTTCATTTTAAATTGAATGTGTCCTGTCAAAATGTCTTAATGTGTTTCTCTCATTGATAATTTTATTAACATAGCATGTTGGAATTTGGCACAATTGTATAAGGTAGAAATGATATATGTACAGTGATTTGATAAATATATAAGTATGAATATTACATGTTGGCCTTGTTTAATGCTGAATGAAAGTGAGTTGTACTAAATTTGAGTCAGTCTTTATATAAAGTTTTAAATTAGGTGAATGCAATAAATTACAAAGGAAAATGTATGTATGTATGTCTACATTACTTTGGCCTAAATCTTATGACAATATATTTAGAAAAAATTATATACATCCATCTCCCTATACATTATTCTATCTTCAATTTGTAAATTTTTCTCAAAGATATTTTCTACCTATACTGAACAATAAACAAATTTATAAAATGAATATTTTAGAAAATTGATAAAATTACTTAAGAACTATATATGCTTACTATATTACTTCTTTAAATATTGGCTTTAAAGAAAAGTAGTACAGTATTTGTAATTGGCAAAAATTAAATGAATACACAACAAATTATAAAAATATTTTTGTGAAAGAAACAGTGTAAATGAAGGTTATCTTGATAATAATTTCATTTTCATTCTGGAATCCCTTATCAAAGGAATATTAAAATGTCTGAATCTTTTCATTAAAATAACCACAGAAAATGATACTTAATATGGGTCATAAACATTGAGTGACTCTTCGATGACAAATTGTATCTCAGGAGAAATTAAAATCGTTTTTATTGCTAATTATCAATATCATTTAAATTAAAAATTGCCTTTAAATATCAAAATCCTTTTAACATTTTAAATTTAATTTTCATTATATATATATGTGAATCTGAACATGTGTGGACAAGAACATGTCATAGTACTCCCAAAGAAGGACAACATGCATGACTCTGTTCTTTTCACCATGTAAGTCCAAGGGAACACACATAGGTTGATAGACTTGGCAGCAGACAACATTACTTGCTGAGCCATCTTGCAGGCTGAAGGAAACAGGTAATTCCTACTAAAAACTTAAGGATTACCTCAGTGGATAATTCACACTCATATGAGCAACACTATTTGGATTTGATGGGTTAAAAGAAATAAATAAACAAATACATACAGAAGGAGGATATGAAGTCAGGAGGGAGGCATGTTAGGAAATCTGGAGAGAATACATGATGGGAAATGAGAGATGGATATGATAAATATACATCATTTATACATATGCCATTTTCAATGATTTGACCTCACTGTAGCTATTATTTCAATCTGTCTTCTCATCAAGTGATCTTTTATTTTCTTTTTTTTTTTTTTTTTGATGCTGCTCAGTTTTCAATCTTTCTAAATTTTTGATCTGCATAAGCCCTGTGCTATTGAAATTGCTTGTCTCCTGTCTGCAATGTTAATGGGATTAAGAAAGCAGCATGGATTTGTTATGTAAACAGACAATGGGGCATGGAGAGAATAAAGTGGTACATATAATCCTATGCATTTATAATCAAAAGACCCTTAACCATGCAAATAGCATATAGTGGAGAAAGGAGAACTTATTCAATAAGAAGTCTCAGAAAACTGCATGCTCACATTCCTTTATGCAATGTGAAAAATAAAAATCAATCCAAAGTGGACATAGGGCCTAAATGAAACTATGAAACAAAGAGTTTTTAACAGATCAACTTGACCTAGCCAAGAACCGCCATATGTTTAAGTTAATTTCTTTTAGCTATGATTCACTTCCTAGCACTTATTTCAATCTGCCTTCCCACCAAGTGATCTTCTTACCAAGTTAGGGATTTAACAAATACCTGAATTATCTCCTTCCCTGGAAAGAATATTTACACACCTGCAAAGTGACTTTTAATGATGTCTTAATAGCATATTTTAAAACAACCTATAAACATAAATGCTTTCAAGGAGTATTTCATGTTAGGAATAATAAGTTTTTTATTCAATATTAGTGATTTTGAAATCATCTTTTAACAGGCATAATTGTCCTATGATTACAAAAGAGTACACAGTGATTAGAGACCTCAAAAGTCCTTGAGAATAATGAGGAAATTTGCTGTTAGTAGAGAAATTTTCTCACTCATCAGTTCATTCTATGATTCCCCTCTAATCATGTGGATATATTCATTTGAAGCATAAGGAAAAGGACTTATGAAATCAAATTCAGTGCTACTGTGCTTTAACTCTGTAGTAAATAGGCCATCTCAATTAATCTGCTATTTCACTGCCATGGAAAGCTGTGTTTCCAAGTGAGGTTGATTGTACATCATTACTGTTATGTTGAGTTATTAGCCAACTATTGAAATATGCACACATAGCAGGATTATTAAACTCAAGTATGTAGGAACCTAACAAATGTTGGTGCTGTATATCCATTGTGGTTAGATGTAATTGGCTCTGAGCCTCTCATTTTGAAATTTTAATATAAAACCTAAAGAAAATAAAATACCATGTAAAATATGTACCACAAGTGGTAACACTAAGCAATGCACTGTTACCTCTCTCCAAAAAAATAATTTATTTCAAACTCACTCACCTTCAGCTATCTCTGTTTCCATTAACTTAAACATGACACAATTCCATCATTACTTTCTCCACCACTCTTCATCTAGTTATATTTTCAAACTTAAGATAAATCGTGTCACTACAATGCTGAACATCATCCAGAGAGAGAACTTTGAGTACATCACAAAATCAAAAGAAACACCTAAAACTATTTCTCAATACTCTATATGATTGTGCAACTGTTTGACTGCTCTAGAACATTGTCTTTTTTTTTTTTTTTTAATCTGTCCTTAGATGAAACAACTCCTGTATGCCTTTTATTTCCTGGTCATAAGTCAATGTCTGAGAGGTTTTGCTACTATAATTTAGAGAAAATTGTAAAAACTGTTTTAAACATTTTATTATTCTAATTTCCCAACTTTTAAAATAAAATATAGTATCTGACATTCTCTCTACTATTTAGTTACTTTTTATTAATTGTCTCAATTTATGTAACAAGGTGGTCAGAGCTCTCTAGGAAAGAACTGCAAGTGAGTACAGATATGATATGACATTGAGGATTTAATATGAAAGCCATCAAGAAGTATTCAAAAAAAGGATGGAGAGGATTAGGTTCTGCTTAAAGTAGAAATCACAATGCAGAAAAAGAAGTATTAAAAAATCAATAATGCCTGGAGTCAAGGTGGATATTAAGACATCTCATAAATTCACAGTGAAATTCAAATTAATATATACTGTGTAATTTCATTAGAATAAAAATCAAAACTTTAAAACATTACTTCTTAACATTTTCATCTTTGTAAAACTTAAACACTGCATCTGGGTTCTACACTTCGACTCACTGTTTATGTATGGGTGTTTGCTCCTGTTTCCAACAGGCATTAGTTGAGGGCTCCATGGATATGTTAGTTGTTAATCTCACTCTCCAGAAAAGGCATTTATGGTAGCCTTTTCAAGGAAGCTCAAATTGTTAGTTGGCAGCAGTCTTGTAGTTCTCTAGACCTTTCTTTGTGTTCAATTTTATCTTCAAACCAATATTGGCTCCCTCTTTTCTATTCTCTCTCTCTCTCTCTCTCTCTCTCTCTCTCTCTCTCTCTCTCTCTCTCTCCTGTCTTCTATTCCTAACCAGGTTCAATCTTCCTGGTCGCACATGTTTTCCTTCCCCCCCTAGTTTTCTCCTACTTCTCTCTCTATTCGCTGCCCCCCCCCACTTCCCCTGAGCTTTGGGGGACTTGTCCCTTTCCTGTTCTGTGAGGGACTGGGAGGGGAGGGTGGTTAGAGTGCATGTGAGAGGGCAGAGAGGGTAAAAAGGAGGGAAGGAGGGAGGGAGGGAGAGGGAACTGGGATCTACATGTAAAATAATAAATTAAATTAAAAAAAAATGCTTTGACTCCAAAATTTAAGTTCAAGGACAAGTTACTGGGGAAAAAGATTCCTATTTTTGTTTCCACAGAAAATGAGAAGATGCGGATTGCTTCCAGACTAATGTGGTTTGATCAAGCCAGACCACCTGACACAGAGTACCAGGTAATCCTACATTCATAAAAGCTGGACAAAGCAGCTTTACAGACTACAGCCAGGATTTCTGAATCTTCTTCAAATCCCCCATGACAGTGACCCTTAGCAGCAGGAAGTAGTTTGGAAAGAACGACGCCCAAATTCCCAAATATTGTTTATAAATGTTTGTTTTCATTTAAATGGACTTGGTTGTATAAAATAATAAAAAAAAGTAAAAGTGAAGATAAAATTATCATGTAAATAGTTTTTCTTTTTTATTTACTTATTCTTTTGAGACAGGGTTTCTCTGTGTAGCTTTGTAGAGCAGGCTGGTCTTGAATTCACAGAGATTCCCCTGTTTGTACCTCCTCAATGCTGGGATGAAAGGCTTGGACCACCAACACCTGGCTATGTTAATGAATTTTAACAAAGGAAACTTCAGCCATGAAAGTCATTGAATGAGTAAACTGTAATCTTTTTCCAAATCTTTGTATTTGTTAAATTTAATATAAGTGAATTTATTTCCTTTAATATGCTTTTGCAATGTTTACTTATGCAATTAATATTAATGACATACATGTATACATATAGCATCATCTATTCATGTACTTATTAATCCATCCATAATCTATCATTTTTCATTGTACACATGTACATACACATCTGGGCAAACATGTCTGATTAAAAAAAAATAGATGCATCATCCTTGGTGTTCTTGGTTTGGCATAAATGATTTCTTCAAAAAGATTTTTATGAAATAGCAACTTTTTTCTTTTTCTGGCCAAAGTATATTTGCAAATTTTTTCAGGAACTTTTGATGAAATTAACATCATATACTCTTTGCAAAGATTTGAATGATTGTATTTCTCTAAAACATTGCATACTGGCAATCACCTTCCACATTGTATAATTCAAAGATAGGATCATTGGGAGGTGATTACATCATAGGTCAGGGACTTTCTAAATATAATTATTTTGTGGCAGAGGACATATGGAGCTGGAGCTGTCCCTATGAGGATATAATTCAGTTTGGTTACTGCTACTTAGAAAGAAGCTCTCATTAATTAGAACATGACTATATCAGGATGGTGACCTTGAACTCTGAAGGCATCAAGGCTATAGAGTGTTTTACAGTACTTTTGATGATACTACTTGAATGGAATAATTTAATTAAGATTCTCTCTAAAACCAATAGCAATTTTCCTTTTGTGATACACTGAAGAATATAGGGGCACAAAAAAAAATTATAATGTGACAATGGAGGCAAGTGTTAAGAATTTCTGTCCTACAATGTACAGCTATACCCCATGCCATTTTGGGTAAATTAAGAAAAAACGCCTCTATTATTTGACATTCCCCAATTCCAGAGAATTTTTTAAAACCTTCTCAACAAAGGAATAGATTATCATTTCAGTTTTGAATCTAAAGCAGGTGAGAAATAAAATGGACACAGATATATGCCAGAGTTGTACAGAATGATGCATAAGGTACTCCAAAATAAAGAAATTCAGAATACACAGTAAACTGAATAAAGACATTTAAGAAAGCACACCTCAAATAGTATTAGGAGAAGCAGAAGAGGAAAACTGCTAGCAGCATTCATTAAAAAAAAAAAAAAATAGATGTCCTTACCATAGATGTTTCAGTGTTGACTATTGCAATTTTTAATCAGGAGAGATGAATATGGGGGTTGATATTTACATTTCGTGAATTGAAGTAATTGATAGTCTGTAAATAAATGTTCAACTTTCTGTAGAGGAAACATGCTGATTTGGCAGTTGAACTGAGAATATCATGAGCGGATGTGAATACATTGGGAGAATATAGCTCTTACATAGAATATTTTGTATAATGGAAAAAGAAAGAAAGTCATATACAGGCAGAATTTTGCCATATACTGGATGTATGATGTCTGTAAGTGTATGGTCATGTGTGAGGAATGTGTATATTTAATCATGTATGTTCATAATCATCACTGCATCTGTGTGCACACATGGATGTCTGTGGGCTATGTGAGTGTATCTGTGTATCTGACTAGAGGCAATGCTTTTAAGCCTGACTAGTATGATGCTATCATCACAATCAACTTATAAACTGTGAAGTCATAGAAGCAAAATTATT
The DNA here is from genome assembly GCF_943737965.1 of Phodopus roborovskii. Classification (NCBI taxonomy): domain Eukaryota; kingdom Metazoa; phylum Chordata; class Mammalia; order Rodentia; family Cricetidae; genus Phodopus; species Phodopus roborovskii. Next base: position 29,815,072 of record NW_026126410.1, read on the forward strand.
AAATGAGATGTGATTTATTAAAAACTTAGAGAAAAAAAAGCTTCCCTTATTACAATGCATTAGTAAGCATGTGATCATAAAATGCAGGCTTCTGGCAGTTCTCTGACTCACTATACTTTAATTCAATTCCTTTTTCTCAGAAGAGTGAATAAATTTACTACTTTAATTTTGTAATTGGACAAGCTAAGAGTTATTTGGTTTTATCTTATTCTTCAAATACCCAGGCTGGCTGATTATAGAGAATAAAAGAAGGGCAGGCACTTTCTAGATTAGCTGTGGTTTATTGATGAATCATTGAAGTTCCAACAGTGACTTGTATGTCTACTTCATTTTTGTAATAGAAAACTTTTGAAGCCAAGTCTGATGGGAGATGTTATTCTGTAAGTATGTTTCTAGTATTGGTTAATGAATAAAGCCATGTTGGCCAATAGGAAAACAAGATAGGTGGAACTAGGAGACAAGGAGAATGCTAAGAGATGTAGTGGAGATTCTAGATGAAGACTCAAGAGAAGTGGTCTGGACACTTTCTCCAGTAAAATAAAACCACTTGGAAACACATAGATTAATATAAATGGGTTAATATTTAAGATAGAGATGGCCAATAAGCAATACTAGTAACCTCTCTGTGTGGTTATTTGGGGATGACGCGGGACTGTGGGACCAGACTGGTAGGAAAACTGATCATAACAACATGGCCTCTGCAACATGGGTACTAATAACTTCCACTTAAAAAGGGATTTTAAAAACAAAATAACAGAGATAAGCAAGTCTTCTTGGTAGCAGCATTTTTCTCATGTGGGCTCTGTTTTACTAGGGAAAAGCAGAGACTAACAAAGCTACTTTAAGGGAGGTTTCTTGACTTGGCATAAGCAGCAAACCCTGCTAACAACTGAATGGTGTGTACAAGAGCTGGCAATGCCAGTGACCATATCTCGAATTGGGCAGCATGACGCTTGATGGCAGCATAGACCCAGGTGGTGAGCACACTGCTAGCCATAAACATACCCCTGCCATATTGAAAAGCAATGTCATTGTTTAGCAGATAAAAGACTAATAGCCAAAAACAGATAAAATATTACAGTAAAGACAGATTCAGATAAAGAAAAACCTCTGAAGGTTTACAGTGTGTTTTAAGACATACATAGGCTTGGGAGAGAGAAAAAAAACAGTATGAAATTGTTTAATAAAATAGAAAGTAGTTGGATGTGGTGGCAAACAACTTTAATTCCAACACTTGGGAGACATAGGCAAGCAGATCTCTCTGATTTCTAAGTAACCCTGCTTTACAGAGTGAATTTTAGGGCAGCCAAAGTTATACACAGAAACCCTGTCTCAATAAATAAAAAAGTAAAAGCAAAAGAAATAGAGTAATAAAAAAACACATAAAAATGACAAAATACACAGAGATAGAGAGTCTGGATACTGTATGCTATTTTGTTGTCTTTAAATTGATCAATTGCTAAAGAAGAGAAATTGCTACAATACACTTGATTATCAATGCTGATAAATTAATCCAATTTATATATTTTAAAAATGCTTTGACTTCCAAATTTAACTCTAAAGACAGTTAATTGGGAAAAGAATTTCTGTTTTTGTTTGTACAAAAAATGAAAAGCTATGAATTCCTTCCAGACTAACATGGCTTGATCATGCAAGACCACTGAAGCAGTTTCCCAGGTAATCCAACATTCAAAACAGCAGGGACAAGGCAACCTTGCAGACCACTACAGCCAGGATTTCTGCATCTTCTTAGGATCTGCATGACAGTGCCCCTACCAGCAGTAAACAGTTTGGATAGAACTATGCCATAATTTCCAAATATTGTTTATAAATGCTTTTTTCATGTAAATGAGGAGAGTTATAAATGGTTAATGATCACAACCAATCTCTCTTTTTTTTAATTTATTTATTTTATTTATTTTTTTATTAATTTACATATCAATCCCAGTTCCCTCTCGCTCCCTCCGAGAGCTCCCTCCCATGTCCCCTGACCCATCCCCCATTGCACAGGGAAGGTCATGTCTTCTAGCAGGGATCATCAAAATCTGTCAAGTCATTTGGATTAGGGTCTAGGACTTCTCCCTTGACTGTAGGCTAAGAGAGTATCCCTCCATGGGAAATGGGCTCCCAAAATCCTTTTGTGCACCAGGAATACATCCTGGTTCCATTGTCAGAGGTCCCTCAGTCTGCCTAGGCCTTGAACTGAGATCCAAGTTCAGGGGGTCTGAGGTGGTATAATGCTGGTTTCCCAGCTATAAGTCTGGGGGGGTACTCTTTAGGTCAGCTGCACCTGTGGGTTTCTATATCCTGGTCTTGGCACCTGTTTTTTATCATTCCTCCCTGCTACTTGAATCCAGGAATTCAGCTCAGTGATTAGCTGTGGGTGTCTGCTTCTGTTTCCATCAGCTATTAAATGAGGGTTCTATGATGGCATATAAGATAGTTATCAATCTCATTATAAGGGAAGGGCATATAAGGTAGCCTTTCCACTGTTGCTCAGCTTGTTGGTTAGTTGGGGTCACACTTGTAGGTCTCTAGACAAGTCTCTGTGGTCAGTTTTCTTTTCAAACCTATATTGGCTCCCTCTCTATTATGGTATCTCTCTCTCCTTTTTTTTTTCTTTGCTCTAGTCTATAAATTGTCCCCTGATTCAATCTTTTGTTCTCCTCTCCTGCCCTCCTCTGTCTCCTACCTCCCTCTCCACTCACTGATCTCCCCATTCCCAATATACTGAGGACCTCTTGCTCCTTTCCCTTTCTGGGAGGAAACTTTTATGAATCTCTTAGGTTCCTTCTTGTATCCTACTTTCTCTGTCAGTGTGTATTATAGGCTGGTGATGCTTCACTCTAAGTCTAAAATCCATATACGAATGAGTATGTACGACATTACTCTTTTTTTCACTGGGTTGCCTCACTCAGTATGAGTTTCTTCAAGTTCCATTCATTTGCCTGTGAATTTCAAGATTCCTTTGTTTGTTTTCCACTGAGTAATATTCCAGTGTGTAAATGTGCCACATCTTCTTTATCCATTCTTCAGTTGAGAGTCATCTAGGTTGCTTCCAGGTTCTGGCTATTACAAATAATGCTGCTATGAACGTAGTTGTACAGATGTCTTTGTTGCATGTATGTGTATCTTTTATGTATATTCTTAAGAGTGGGAGTGCCTGGTCCTGTGATAGACTGATTCCCATTTTCCTGAGGAACCTCCATACTAATCTCCAAAATGGCTGTACAAGTTTGCACTCCCACCAGCAGGGTAGAAGTATTTCCCCTTTTCTTCATCCTCTCCAGCATAAGCTGTCATTGGTCTTTCTAATTTTAGCCATTCTGACAGGAGTAAGAGGGTATCTAGGAGTTGTTTTGATTTGCATTTCTCTGATGGCTAAGGATGTTGATCACTTTCTTGAGTGTCTTTCAGCCATTTTGGGTTCCTCTATTGAGAATTCTCTTTTCAGTTCTTTACCCCACTTTTTAAATGGATTATTTGGTGTTTTTGTGATTAGTTTATTGAGTTTTTTGTATATTTTGGAGATCAGCCCTCTGTCAGATATGGGGTTGGTGAAGATATTTTCGCAGTCTGTGGGCTGCTGTTTGGTCTTGTCAACTGTGTCCTTTGCCTTACAGAAGCTTCTTAATTTGAGGACGTCTCATTTATTAGTTGTCTATCTCAGTGTCTGTCTACTGGAGTTATGTTCTAGAAGCAGTCTCCTGTACCAATTTGTTCAAGGGTACCTCCCACTTTCTCTAAAAGAAGTTATATTATAGAAATGAATTCTTTTATTTTGGCATGAATTTTCATTTATTGGTACAAATTTAAGGCCAATTTTGTGACAAATATATTTCTCCTCTTGTTTACATATTGTGATTATAAGGTTCATTTAAAAATATAATGTGAAGTTCCAGCCCAGCCCTCGTCCTCTTCCACCAGCTATTGGCCAGAGGTGAGTCTGGGCCCAATTGGGGCTGCCTGTCCACTACAACATCTTTTCCTCCCTCCCCTGCCTGAACTCCCTGGATTGGCCCCTGATCCTGCTGCTCCTGTCTCTGGTCCCCATCGAGAGCACCCTTGGAGCTCTGATACACCCCCACCCATCCCCACCTCCAGCCTACCCCCCCTACCCTGTGCCCTACCCCACCTATGGTCCTGCTGCTCTGGTTGAGCACTGAAACAGAGGGTGGAGCCAACAGTCCACCCTACTTCAGAGACCTCTCGGAGCAACTCCGAACAAAGGAGACCTGACTATCCACGTGGGACCACCTGTAATTTCCACCGGCTTGGTCTCTGACCCCACCTCCAGTCCTCTGGAGTCCCGGGCCCCTCCCAGAGATCCGCCTATCTCTGCGGGTCCACTCAGAGTTCCTGCAGGCAAGATCCTTGACCCCCAAATCCGGGCCCCTGCCAAAGAACGAGGTCTCAGCAGGAGAGCGCCAGTTTCCAGTGAGATCCCACTACTCTGCAAAACCTTCTCAAGTTCAAGCTCAGCCCTCGTCCTCTTCTGCCGGCTATTGGCCAGAGCTATTGGCCAGAGGACCACTGTGAGTACCTGCTGGCATCTTCTTCTGGATCCTCATCCTTGACCCCATCCCTGGATCCCTTTCTGCGGAGAAACCTCCTAGAGTGCTTGGACCACACAGAGCTACAGATATTGAATCTCAGATGCACATAAGCCCATCAGGGAAGTACCATAGAGAGAGGGAAGAGACACCACCAACACCTACTGGAAGAAACTATGGGAAGAAGGCAATACAAGAGAACACCTAACAACAGAAAGACAAACATGAAACCACCAGAATCTAGGGAATCTACACCAACTAGAATGGAACACAACAACAAAGCAGAGGAAGCAGAAGGGTACGACTTGAAAATCACCATCATAAAAATGATAGAGGCCCTCAAAGAAGATGTGAGAAAATCCCTTAAAGAAATGGAGGAAAAAACGAACAAAAAAGTGGAAGAAATGAACAAATTCCTTAAGGAAAGTACAGAAAGCCAAGAAAAAACAATTAACCAGGTGAAGGAAACAGTTCAAGACTTGAAAACTGAAATTGAGAAAATAAAGGCAACACAAACGGAAAAAAGGCTGGAAATTGAAAAGCTGGGCAAAAAATTGGAAACCACGGACACAAGCATAACCAATAGAATTCAAGAGATGGAAGAGAGAATCTCAGGCACAGAAGATAAACTAGAAGAAATAGATTCATCGACCAAAGAAAATCATAAATCCAACAAATCCTTAACACAAAACATCCAGGAAATGTGGGACACCATAAAAGGCCAAACCTAAGAATAATAGGCATAGACGAAGGTGAGGAAGCCCAGCTCAAAGGTGCTGAAAACATATTCAACAAAATCATTGAGGAAAACTTTCCAAATCTGAAGAAGGACATGCCCATGAAAGTACAAGAAGCATACCGAACCCCAAATAGGCTGGGCCAAAGAAAAAAGACCCCTCGACATTTAATAATCAAAACACATAGCATACAGAATAAAGAAAGAATATTAAGAGCAGCGAAGGAAAAAGGACAGGTACCATATAAAGGCAGACATATCAAAATTACACCTAACTTCTCGATGGAAACCATCAAGGCCAGAAGGTCCTGGATAGATGTTCTAAAAATATTAAGAGAACACGGATGCCAGCCTAGGCTACTATATCCAGCAAAACTCTCAGTCAATATAGATGGAGAGAACAAGATATTTAATGACAAAACCAGATTTTCCCAATATGTATCTAAAAATACAGCCCTACAGAAAGTATTGGAAGGAAAACTCCAACCAAAGGAAGGTAACTACGCCCACAAAAATGTAGGCAACAGATAATCCAACTACACCAGAAACCTAGGGTGAAGCAGAACAAATATATTCACAATACCACTGCCAACAACAAACCTAAATCAAACAAGCATCAACAATCAATGGACCTTACTCACCCTCAACATTAATGGTCTTAACTCACCTATAAAAAGACACAGGCTAACAGAATGGATACGAAGACAGAATCCATCCTTCTGCTGCATACAAGAAACACATCTTAGCTCCAAAGATAGACATTACCTCAGGGTAAAGGGTTGGGAAAAGATTTTCCAATCAAATGGAAATAAGAAGCAAGCAGGCGTAGCTATCCTAATATCTAACAAGTTAGACTTCCAACCAAAACTAGCCAAAAGAGATGAAGATGGTCATATCATATTCATCTCAGGAGAAATCTATCAACACAAAGTCTCAGTTCTGAACATCTATGCCCCTAATACAAAGTCACCCACATTCGTAAAAGAAACACTACTAAAACTCAAAGTTCATATAAAACCTCACACACTTATAGTGGGAGACTTCAATACACCACTCACAACACTAGACAGGACCACAAATCAGAAACTCAACAAAGAAACAAAAGAATTAACAGAAGTTATGTCTCAATTGGGGCTAACAGACATCTATAGAACATTCCATCCAAAGAGAAAAGAATATACCTTCTTCTCTGCTCCACATGGAACCTTCTCTAAAATCGACCACATACTAGGTGACATAACAAACCACAAGAGATACAAGAGAATAGGAATAGTCCCCTCTATCTTATCGGACCACCATGCTTTAAAATTGGAATTCAACAACAACACAAATAGCAGAAAACCTGCAAACTCATGGAAACTTAACAATGTGCAATTGCACCACTCCTGGGTCAAACAAGAGATAAAGAAAGAAATTAAAGACTTTCTAATATTCAACGAGAATGAGGATACAACATACCGGAACTTATGTGACACCTTGAAAGCAGTGCTACGAGGGAAGTTCATTGCACTAAGTGCCCATATGAAGAAAACAGAGGAAAGTCACATAAAAGAATTAACAGCCCAACTGAAAACCTTAGAACAGAGAGAAGTGAATTCACCCCGCAGGAGTAGACGCCAGGAAATAATCAACTAGAGGGCTGAAATCAACAAAATAGAAACCAGGAAAACAATACAAAAAATCAATGCAACAAAGAGTTGGTTTTTTGAGAAAATCAACAAGATAGACAAACCTTTATCCAAATTAACGAAAAAGCAGAGACAGAACATGCAATTAACAAAATTAGAAACGAAATGGGGAACATAACAACAGACACAGAGGAAATCCAGACAATTTTCAGGTCATACTTTGAAAATCTGTATTCCACAAAAATTGAAAATTCAAAGGAAATGAACAAGTTTCTGGATAACAATCTCTTACCAAAATTAAATCAAGAACAGACAAACAACTTAAATAGACCTATAACCCGCAATGAAATAGAAGCAGTCATCAAAAGCCTTCCAACGAAAAAAAGTCCAGGGCCGTATGGATTCAGTGCAGAATTCTACCAGACATTCAAGGAAGAACTAATACCACTACTCCTCAAACTGTTCCACAAGATAGAAACAGAAGGTTTATTGCCAAACTCTTTTTTAAGGCCACAATAACTTTGGTACCCAAACCTCACAAAGACACAACTAAGAAAGAAAACTACAGACCAATATCCCTGATGAACATCGATGCAAAAATACTCAATAAAATACTGGCAAACCGAATTCAAGAATACATCAGAGAAATCATCCACCATGATCAAGTAGGCTTCATCCCTGGATTGCAGGGATGGTTTAACATACGAAAATCTATCAACATGATCCACCATATAAACAAACTGAAAAAGAAAAACCATATGATTATCTCCCTAGATGTGGAAAAAGCCTTCGACAAAATTCAACACCCTTTCATAATAAAGATATTAGAGAGGTCAGGGATAACAGGAACATACCTAAACATAATAAGAGCAATATACAGCAAACCAACTGCCAACATCAAACTGAATGGAGAGAAACTTAAGCCAATTCCTCTAAAATCAGGAACAAGACAAGGCTGTCCTCTCTCTCCATATCTCTTCAATATCGTACTAGAAGTTCTAGCTAATGCTATAAGACAACAAAAGGAGATCAAGGGCATCCAAATTGGAAAGGAAGAAGTCAAACTGTCTCTATTTGCAGATGATATGATAGTTTACATAAGCGACCCAATAAACTCTACCACGGAACTCTTACAGCTGATAAACACCTTCAGCAAACGAGCAGGATACAAGATAAACTCAAAAAAATCAGTAGCCCTATTTTTTTCAGACGACAAAGAGGCAGAGAAAGAAATCAGAGAAACATCACCCTTTACAATAGCCACAAGCAACATAAAGTATCTTGGTGTATCGCTTACCAAACAAGTAAAATACCTATATAATAAGAATTTTGTGACTCTAAGGAAAGAAATTAAAGAAGATACCAGAAAATGGAAAGATCTCCCATGCTCTTGGTTAGGTAGGATAAACATAGTAAAAATGACAATCTTACCAAAAGCAATCTACAGATTCAATGCAATCCCCATTAAAATCCCACCACAATTCTTCACCGACCTTGAAAGGATAATAATCAACTTTATATGGAAAAACAAAAGACACAGGATAGCCAAAACAACCCTATACAATAAAAGAACGACAGGAGGCATCACCATTCCTGACTTTAAGCTCTACTACATAGCTATAGTTCTGAAAACAGCCTGGTATTGGCATAAAAATAGACAAGTAGAACAATGGAATCGAATCGAAAATCCTGATATTAATCCATGCACCTATGAACACCTGATTTTCGACAAAACAGCTAAAATTATACAATGGGGCAAAGACAGCATCTTCAACAAATGGTGCTGGCACAATTGGATGAGTGTGTGTAGAAGACTGCAGATAGACCCATGTCTGTCGCCATGCACAAAACTCAAGTCCAAATGGATCAAAGACCTCAACATCAATCCAGCCACATTGAACCTCTTAGAAGAGAAAGTAGGAGGTACCCTTGAACAAATTGGTATAGGAGACCGCTTCTTGAACATAACTCCAGGGGCACAGACACTGAAAGAAACAATTAACAATTGGGACCTCTTCAAACTTAGAAGCTTCTGTAAGGCAAAGGACACAGTTGACAAGACCAAACGGCAGCCCACAGACTGGGAAAAGATTTTCACCAATCCTATATCTGACAAAGGGCTGATCTCCAAAATACACAAAGAACTGGGGAAACTAGTCAACAAAATACCAAATAACCCTATTAAAAAAATTGGGTACAGAACTGAAGAAAGAATTCTCAATAGAGGAAATCAAAATGGCTGAAAGACACTTAAGAAAATGCTCCACATCCTTAGCTATCAGGGAAAAGCAAATCAAAACAACTTTGAGATACCATCTTACCCCTGCCAGAATGGCTAAAATTAGAAACACCAGTGATGACTTATGTTGGAGAGGATGTGTAAAAAGTGGAAAGCTCCTCCATTGCTGGTGGGAGTGCAATCTCATACAGCCATTTTGGAGATCAGTATGGCGGTTCCTCAGGAAAATGGGAATTAGTTTACCACAGGACCCGGCAATCCCCCTCTTAGGCATATACCCAAAGGATTCACATCGTTGCAACAAAGACATCTGTTCAACTATGTTCATAGCAGCACTATTTGTTATAGCAAGAACCTGGAACAACCTAGATGCCCCTCAATTGAAGAATGGTTAATGAAGATGTGGCACATCTACACAATGGAATACTACTCTGCAGAAAAAAATAATGGTATCTTGAAATTCGCAGGCAAGTGGATGGCACTTGAAGAAACCATCCTGAATGAGGTAACCCAGTCACAATAAGAGGAACACCGTATGTATTCACTCATATATGGATTTTAGAACTAGATCAAATGATCACCAGCCTATAATTCACATCACCAGAGGAACTAGGATACAAGGTGTATTCTAAGAGATTCATATAAAGTCCCTGGGACAGAACTGTGAAGGGACAAGTCCCCCTGAGCTCAGGTGAAGTGGGGGAGGACAGCGAATGGAGAGAGAAGTAGGAGAAATTGAGGGGGAGGAGAGGAAGGCATGTGCGACCAGGAGGATTGAGCCTGGTTAGGAATGGAAGATAGGAAAGAGAGAGAGAGAGACAGAGAGAGAGAGAACATAAAAGAGGGAGCCAATATTGGTTTGAAGATAAAGTTGAACACAAAGAATGGTCGAGAGAACTACAAGACTGCTCCCAGCTAACAATCTCAGCTTCCGTGAAAAGGCTATCATAAATGTCCTTCCCAGGGAGTGAGATCAACAACTAACTTCTCCATGGAGCCTTCAACTAATGCCTGTTGAAAATAGGAGCAAACACCCATACATAAACACTGAGTCGAACTAGAACCCAGAAGCAGATGGAGAGGACAAGACCATGTGGCAGAAGCACATAGAGACAGCTTACCTGAACAAGGAGGAGCTAAAGGGCCACTAGACTGATAGCTGGGAAGCCAACAGGGGACTGCCTCGGGCCCCCCTAAATATGGGTCTCAGCCAGAAGGACTGAGCAGTCTGAGCGACATCAGACAGTGGAGCCAGGATGTATCCCTGGTGCACAAAAGGACTTTGCAAACATATCCCCCATGGAGGGATAACTGCCTTATTCTAGAGACAGAAGAGAAGCCCTAGTCCCTACTTAACAAGACCTATCACATCTACATGACCCCAACTGGATGGCATTCCCCTACATATGGAATCTGTTGGGGGGATGGGAGGGGTGCATGTGAGAGGGCAGAGAGGGCAGAGAGGGCCGAGAGGGTAAAAGGGAAGGAAGGGGGGCGGGAGGGCTGAAGGGGAGGGAGGGAGAGAGGGAGGGAGGGAGGGAGAGGGAACTGGGATCGACATGTAAAATAATAAATAAAAAAAATGCTTTGACTCCAAAATTTAACTTGAAGAACAAGTTACTGGGGAAAAGGATTTCTATTTTTGTTTCCACAGAAAATGAAAAGATGTGGATTCCTTCCAGACTAATGTGGTTTTATCATGCCAGACCCCCTGAAACAAAGTACAAGCTGATCCTACATTCAAAACAGCTGGACAAAACAGCCCTACAGACTACAGCTAGGATATCTGAATCTTCTTCGAATCCCCCAAGACAGTGCCCCTTACCAGCAGGAAGTAGTTTGGAAAGAACGTCGCCCAAATTCCCAAATATTGTGTATAAATGTTTGTTTTCATTTAATTGGACTTTGTTATATAAAATTAAAAAAATAAAAATATAATGTATAATTTTGTACAGATTATAATTACCTATAATATTCAGAACTTACAGTTATGTTAGTTAAGATTTCTAGATATACAGATATGTATTTTAGATGGATAGGCATTCTTCAAACCTTTCAATGACCTAAATAATATGGCATTTAAAACAGTTCAGGGTTTTTCTTAACAGTGAGGCACAACTGCTCCTGGCAACATCGCCTGAGCCAGCGAGAAGATGGATATTGAAGAAACTCTTTATGAAGTTTACTTCAATAAGGCAAGACTAGTCATTTGGGCAAAATACTGCCATTTTCTGATTGACTTTATGCTGTATAAACAGGAAATTCAGGAGCCATATAAAAGTGATTATTAAAACAAGATGGACAGTGCTATAGGGTTCGTGCTTCATGGAAGAATCTGTCAGACATTCTGTAGTACACAGAGAAAAGTGACTGAGAAACTGCCAACACAATTGGGACAGTTTCAATTTCCTGCTTTGCTTAGGAGTCCGCCAGACACACCATGGCCTATATGCTGAAGATGGAACATTACAGAAGAACTTCAGGTGACTGACCAGGTAGTGAGATGTCTTTTTCATTTCTAGCATTTATATACTATCCTTCTGTGATCTTTGATGGAATTGAAGACAGATAGTTACAGTTATAGTTTTCCTTATTTAGAATTAAAGATAAATAACATATAAGACTTGAGAATCACATAGATAGGATAGATAATTGAATATTTTCTTTAAATCTTGCTAAATGTTAATGAAAAAAATATTGTTAACAATAGTTTTTATTAGATTACTGTTTTGTTATATATTTTACTATGCTAAAGTTAAAATCCTTATTATTTTAGACAGAAAAGAGGAGATGATGGGAGATGTCATTCTGTAAGTATGATTCTCTTATTTGCTACGGAATAAAGGATTGTTGGCCAAGAGGAAAGCAAGATAGGTGGGACTAGGAGCAAGGAGGATTCTGGGAGAGGTAGTAGAGAGAATAAAGATGTAGGGACTTGAGTGAAGAGTTTTGGACTTTCTCTCTGGTAAGACAAGACCATGTGGAAACACTTAGATTTATAAAAGTGGGTTAATATTTAAGACAGAGCTGGCCAATAAGAAACACCAGTAACTGGCCAATAGCTTTAGATCTAATACAGTGTCTCTGTATGTTATTTGTGGCTGATGCAGCTGTGGGACCAGGCTGGTAGGAAAGTTCATGTAACACAAGTCTTAAGTTTTCTTGCTTTCTTTTCTTTCCATTCATTTTCCCCCCTTTGTCATGGATCTGGCTACTTTTTATTTTCTTTTACATTATTTTCCTATTGAATTTAGATGTTGCATAGAATTTAGGATACAATGTTCATCTCTATAGCTCTCTCTTACTCAGTTTTAAATGAATGAGGCATCATGAAATTTTAGGACAAAAAGAGAGATAATGGCATGACCTTCTTCTGCCTTCTCTTTTGTTTCATTATTGAAATTTTTTCATATAGTATGATTATGGTATTCGAATATTCCCAGATGCTTCCCACTGTCCCTCCCATTGGAATCTACAACCTTAGTCTATAAATGGAAAACAGTCATCCAAAGAATAATAAAAGAAAAGAATACAACAAATTGGCATACGACAAAACATCAAACAAGAAAACAAGCCAAAGGGAAAACATGAGTTACACACATTCACACAATGCTGAACTTAACTTTTATTTTTGACCTGGATTTCTTATTTTCTAGTTTTGAGTGTTTGCTATCTCTCTGTCTCTCTCTCTCTCTCTCTCTCTCTCTCTCTCTGTCTTTCTTTCTCTCTGTATCTCTTTCTCTCTCTTTTTCCTCCTCATTTCCTTTTCTGCTCCTCTCTGCTCTTTCACTTCATGTTCTTTCTTCTCCATTTTTATATGTTACATTAACAGTTTAGTATGAAACAGAGAGCATTACAACATGATTTTTTCCAGACTGTATTTATTTGTTTGAAATTAATTTATAATCAACTATTCTGAGCCAATCCATTTTGTAAGTGTTCCTGATTGACAATGTCAATATTTAAGTTGCTTATGATTAAAAACCAAGAGGAAAATTCATACTTTGATTATATCATGGTGTTGAAAGATGAAAATCATAATTGTTTTACAAAAGTTATTATTTTAAAATAAACAACTACACAACTTCTTATTCTACGTAAAGCTACTGCTGCTGGTGATGAATGATCAGTCTCATAATTCTAAGCCACAGATGCACTAGTGACATTTTGTCAATCTCAACAAAGAAGGCTTTGACATACAGCCAATATCTAGAGAGCTCTTTGGCCTGGAATCTAGACCTTTCAACTATTTCCCAGAATACACTCATTGTACTATAAATGTGTTAGTTTGAACCAAAATCTAGCTAACAATTCTATGGCTAGTAATGGACTCTGATTGATAAATGTTTTAATTGTCTTTATTCTGAAAAAACATCAAGGGTTTGAGCTATAAATTAAAATACATTAGTGACTGAACCAGAGCAATGATTATTGTTTCTTTTTGATAATTTAGAAAATAGACACATTGATAATTGTTTGAGAGATAGTAGAAGAGAAAGCTATCACTGGGCTTGGAGACAAAGTGATTTTAACAAAGCCAACAAGAAGAGTAAATGGTTAGTCATCAATCTCATTATCAGGGAATAGCATTTAAGATAGCCTTTCCGCTGTTGCTCAGATTGTTAGTTGGGGTCATCCTTGTAAGTCTCTGGACATTTCTCTAGGTTCTCTAGGTTCAGTTTTCTCTTCAAAGCTATAATGGGTCTCTCTTTTATAGTCTCTCTCTCTCTCTCTCTCTCTCTCTCTCTTTCTCTTTCTCTCTCATCTATTACTCCCTTGAATCAAGCTGATGGAAACACAAGCAGATACCCACAGCTAAACACCGAGCCGAACTGGAACCCAGATGCAGAGGAGGAGTGATCAGGAAATGGGGACAAGCCCAGACTACAGAAACCCACAGAGACAGCTGACCTGAACAAGGGAGACCAAATGCACCCCCAGACTGATACCTGGGAAACCAGCATTGGACTGACTCAGAACGTCTCAGTTAGAAGGCCTGGGCAGTCTAAGGGACCTCTTGACAGTGGAACCAGGATGTGTCCCTGGTGCACAAAAGGATTTTGGGAGCACATTCCCCATGGAAGGTTACTCCCTTAACCTAAAGGCAGGAGGCAGGGCCTAGGCCTTACTCCAAATGACCTGGCAGATTTAGATGACCTGTTCTTATTTAAATTACATACAATATGAATATGCTATATCTATTTTTAAATACCCTGACAAAGTTGTTGGTGATCATAGGATTCTTGTGTACAAAGTGATTGTGAAATCTCCAAGGTTTGGCAATTTGTCCCAACACAAACCAAGGAAAATTATGGAATCCATAGGATCAGACTACTCCAATAATCTAGTACAACTACACATCTTTAATTTAGGCATAACTATAACAAATTAGGTGGTATGCTGCTCAAATCAGATCGACTAATCAGGAAGATTGTATAATTTGCAAAATTTGAGCTAGAAAAGGATGTCTTGTCCTACAAAAATCTCAGACGATATTTCATACATGACAAGCATCAACATGAACAAGGGTTCTTTGGTAACAAATGCATATAACACAAATGATAATTTAAAACATACCTTTGAGTATGGACCAAAGTTCTCTTTTATATGAGTTATTCATATATTTCATATTCTTACGTGTGGATTCATTGGCTAAAAAATAACACCATACTATTTGAAATTGTTTCTAATTCATAGCTTTCATGAATTGAGCAGCCTGAGACAAAGTGGGCTATAGATGAATCTGTTTGAGAAACATCTATAATGATTTCCATTGTTTCAGTACCCTATTTTACACCTACCTCCAACACATATGTGTTCTCCTTTCTCTTTTCCCTGCACCTTTTATTGTTGTTGTTTCTAATTTTGGCTATTCTGATTGGGAAAGATAAAATATCCAAGTACTTTTTGTTTTCATTTCCTTGATGGTTAAGGATATTGAACATTCTTTTACATGTTTCTCAGTCACTTATGTTTCATAAGTTCTTTTGAGAACACCCATTTAGATCTAGACTGTTTTTGATGTGCTCAAATTAATTTTTGAAATTATTTTTGTTTTAAAGAAACAATTTGATTCCCATATTCATAAAGGTTACAAATATATTACCAGAAACTCAAAGTATTAAACATGATTTGGTGGTTCTAAATTCCTTTCCAGGAGGAAACATAACATATATCCTTTTCCCAGTGTCCCTAGGACAAACTGAAGCATGATACCACCAAAGTTCACTTTTGCGAAACCAATGAGCTATACTCTAATTTAAAATAGAATTCTTTAAATTTATTATTATTACTATATTTTTTGTTTTTCCAGAGAAGTTTTCTCTGTATATTCTGGCTGTCCTGGAACTTTTTTTGTATACCAGGCTGGGTTCAAACTTGAAGTGATTCATCTACAACTGCCTTCTAAGTACTATGATGAAAGGGATGTCCCAACACCATCTGGCACATTATTTTTTTATTAATGTTCAGTTAATTCTGCTCTTTGTATATTCTTGATACTAACCTTATGCTAGATGTAAAATGTAAAAAGATTTTATTCCCCCACATCCTTTAGGCAGCTTTTTTTGCTCAAATGATGGTGTCCTTTGCTTTTTAGTTTCATGTGGCCCACTATATTAATTGTTGTTAGTTTTAATGCTTGTGGTATCAGGGTCCTTTTCAGAAAAAACATTTATGTTCCAATGAGTTCAAATTTATTTGCAACTTTGTTTTCTACTGTGTTCAGAGAATCTGATCTTATATTGAGACCCTCAACCCATTAGAGTTGAGTCTCATGCAAGGAGATAGATATGGATCTTTCTTTATTCTCCTACTGGGATAATGGGAGCTAGCCAATTTGACCAGATCCATTGTTTTATTGTGATGCTGTTTTTTTCGAATTTTTAGTTTTGTTTTTGTTTTGTCAAATATCAGGTGTTCTTAAGAATGTGGTATAATGTCTGGGTCTTCAACTCTTTTCCATAGATCAATATGTCTGTTTTCATGCCAATAGCATGCTATCCCACTCAAATAGTACTCACTTTGTAATACAATTTGTGATCGGCAGTGGTCATACTTCCAGCAGTTCTTTTATTATTCCAGGATTGTTTTAGGCATCCTGGATTTTTTTTTTTTCAGAGATTTTTTTATTTAAGTGAAAAACAATCTCATTTTACATACCAATCCCATTTCCCTCCTCCTTCTGTCCTCTTATGCTCTCCACCAACCCTTCATTCTAACCCCATTTCACTCCCCAGGGAGGGTGAGACCACTTATAAGGGGATCATCAAAGTCTGTCACATAATTTAGGGCAGGGTCTAGGTGCTCCCCTGTGTTTTCAGGCTGACAATGCATCCCTTACTCTGCATTCTGAGTTTTTGTACTTACATATGAATTTTAAGATAACTTTTTTCAGTTTATGTGGCAATTTGTGTTGTGTTTTTGATGGGCATTGCATTGAACCTGTAGATTTCTTCTTGGGGCCTGGGAATATTCATAATATTAGTGCTACCAATCTGTGAGCATGAAAGGTCATTCCATCTACTGAGGTCATCCTAAGCTTCTTTCTCCAAGGCTTAAATTCTTATTTTAAAATGCTTTCATTTGTGAAGAATTATCCTAAGATACAAATTTTCAAGACAATTGAATATTACCAATTACCAAATTTATTTTCTTGTATGTTGTCATATGTGTAAAGATTTCATGATTAGTTGTATCTGTTATTTTGGTGAAAGTGTTTATTAGCTGTATAGGTTTCTAGGAGATTCTTTAGGGTCTTTTTTCTGTAAACCCATACCATTCAAAGATGAGGATCCTTTGCCTATTTGCATCCCCTCGATCTCCTTCAGTTGTTTTATTGCTGTAGCTAAAATTCAAGTACTGTATCCAATAGGTATGGACTGAATTGACACCTTATCCTTCCTGATTTTAGTAAAAACTCCCTGAGTCACTCTCCATTTAACATCGTGTTGGCTGCAGGCTTGCTATAAATTGTCTTTATTATGTTGAGGTATGTGTTTGAGAGAAATTTGATTGATACTATTATGAATTTAAAAATATGCACATACAAGTCATAGTTACAATGATTTTAAGGCAAGTTTTTTTCAATTATACATATTTAAATATATGTAAAACATATGTGACATAACCAAATTCTAAGTCTCATCTGTGCAAGTTCATTTTTATTTGTTTAACTACCTTCTGCCATATTTTGTCATTAAACTAATTTACAGATGGATATTAAAACTTAGAACTTTGAAAGAGCAGACAATGTAATAACAAATAAGTAAAATGTCATTAAAGAAAAATGGGTCAAGAGTTGGAAGTGCCCTAGATTTCTTTAGGTATAAGAGAAATGACAGAGCAGCAGTACACTTTTTAAAGGATAGTCAAACAGTAACAGACACTATACATGTTGTAAATCTCTTCAAAATATTGCTACATATAACACAAAGTAAAACACTAAGAAATAAATCCTTTCACTTCACATCAAAATTCATAATGTAAAAGCAAATTGGACATAAAAAGAAATAAAAGAGAAAAGAAACATAAATGCCCTAGGCAGAACATCAGAAGGTTAAAATAGGGTATACATTGAACACTGAAGGCTAACAAAGACATTGGGCAGGTGCCTTTATCTTCTATGTTGACCACATACATTTAAATTTCTAAATAGGTACTCCCCATAATCCATTCAGAAATACATTTCTTGCTGTTTTTATCTCCCATAGATACGATTTTATATTGAAAGTGGTCCTAGGGGGCTATGAATAATTGAAAAGATAAGGCATGCAGTAAAAAAGAAAAGCCAGTATTCAGAAATATTTTTTACAATGCTGAATAAGAAGCACTTGAATGGACTTGTGATGTTCCATTTGTGATATTACCTTAGAGCAAGGGTTTTTCATATTTTTGTAATCTTGAAATGAAGGCTTCAATCACAGCATTACCCAATAGTGTAAACAAGTAAAATATATCAAGAGTATGACCATGTTGATCAAAAGACACATTGTAGAACTTCATATGGGCCATCTTCTAAACACATGAGCAGGCTTTGGGGGAATAGAAAGCCATTTGTTTATCACTGTCATTACTTTTAATCAAACCATTCATGTTAATGTTTTCCTTCATTTTAGCACTTATATTAAACAAAAAATGTTTAACGTTTGTTGTGATTTTATCATTATAGCAATAATGAAATTAGAAAATAAAAAAATGAGTTTACTAACTGGAAACAGATGTTAACTGTTGCATTATGAAGTCAGACGTTGTAAGTGGTACTTAATCCCTGACTTATCCTTTGCTAGCATGGTAGCACGTAGCAACTACTTAAACTGAAAACAAGAAGAGCTACCTCATCAGACCACCTTACAAGACTGTGAGAATTTAAATTCTGTAATGAATATGCTGTCTAGTGTGTGGTAGTTTACCATGGAAGCCAGAAAGTTGGAGATAAGACATGCAGATCAATTGGCTCCAAATATGTACTGTATGCCATTAAGTCATATATTTTTGTAAACACATTCATAGGAGAATACAAGGAATTATAGAAAAAAAAGGGAAACAAATCATATGTTTGTCTTTTCTATAGATTAGTTGTTCTCATACAGCTTTGTAAATACAGATTCTATTCATGGATTCCAAAACTTATATGTTTAGTATATATGCCACTTGTCTTAGTTAATCTAGTATTTAACGCCTCTGTGTATATTCTTGCTCCCTTTCTATGCAAATGAAGCAAACAAAAAGTGAGATTGCACGTAATCATCAATTGTTCAGCAACTCGTGAAATAAATAACATAGCTATTTCCTGGGGCATATGCATTCATTTTATTAAGTTATAATCAAGAAATAGATTGGTATTTGCATAAGAATCAGTGAGTAATTAATAATATGAAAATTCATTTACAAATTACAGACAGGCCTAAATTACGTATTATGGAAAAGTTGGCATCATCAAAAGTTTTATGTGATTTGTTATTGTAAATAACTTTAAATACCTAAAATAATATTATAATGGTCAAACAAAAAATTTCTTTTGAGAGTACCATATATATATATATATATATATATATATATATATATATATATATTGCACAATTATGTGTGTGTGTATGTTTCCAAGAACTTTCATTGTTATCTTCTAGAAGAGGCATTTGACAGCAAATTAGTTCACCAAAGCCCTTCTCAAAGAACATAAGAAACACAATTATATTTCTGGAAGTACTGATGATTTCCCTAAATTGCAGTCATCAGAAGAACCAGCTGCAATGATCCTCCTTAGATTTTGGCTGCAGGCAAATAAAGTGCTAGAAGTACTTTTGGGAAAGGGATATAGGAAAATGAAATGAGGTAACTAATTATTGAATTAAGTTCTTGTAGCTTGGGGAAAAAATGTCGTTTGTGGAGAGGGTATCTCCCACTAAAAGCCTGGGCTATGTAAGTTTAAAAGATGTCATATCTATAAATCTGCTGTGTCCTTTCCTGACTTATGTAATAAACTTGTTTGCTAACTTGATTACACTACCCTCTGCTTATTGAAACTACAGTATCTATCATCATTTCTCAGTGTCTCCATGTATCAACAATTCCCCAGTTTAAGTTTGGCTAGGGTATGAACTTTTGCTATTCTTCAAAGGTTCTAAAACAAAGTTTCTAAAAATCCAGTCCCAACCCTCAACTGACAGAATCTAATTAAGCAATTCTGCATTTAGCCAGCCCAGGAAAGATACTCAAAGACACAATACAAAACTACACCCAAATGATTTCAATAGACAATCAAATGTTCTGTCTTTGAGTCTCAGTTCTCGAATTCCAGGGGATAAGTTTCACCTTTTAAATAGCAACATGTGTAATGAGCTTTGGTTCAGCCATGTCATTTATCAAATAAGGGACAATACAATTAATTTTTTTTCCATACCTTCATTTGGGTATCTGCATTCTATACTTGCCCTATGCAATCTCACATATATATGTAAATGATAATTCAGTGGCTCTTTTTTCTCAGATTTTTTGTCTTTTCTTTTCCTTTCTTTCTTTGTTTTTTTCTTTTTGGTTTGGTATCTTTTACAAAATAAAGTCCAAATGTAGTATTTGAAACATACCATGTAAACATCATTTTTAAAATTTTTTATATAAATCAAAAGGTTTAGTTTATCCAGATACCTATCCTCTTGATACTCTTGGTTTCAATAAAAAACAACTATTAGTTTTAACAAAAAAATTTACTTCTCAGTGTCATAATATTAGTTCAATATTAAAGCAGCAAAATTAGAAAATTAGGGTACTTGCTAGAAACACAAAGGCACGGTTTTAGATGTTTTCATTCATCTATTTATTTACTCTTCGTTGATTTGTTGTAAAGAAAATTGAAACATTACAGTTGTCCTCTTTATTTTGCCTGCCTTTGAAGGATAATACAATAGAGGCTATGAGTGCTGAAATAGTAAGCTTGGCAAAGGCACACTAAGAGACTTCTCACAGGGGTCCTCTTCTCAGTAGAGGACCTATATTTAGACAGCTATAAGACTGCTTAAGGGTTCATCATTAAAGTTTGGATGAATTGGAATAGGCTTGATACTTTATAAATATCACATACCCCATTTATCTGTGTTAACTAGCTGAATCTTTTGTGCCTGGCTAGTGCATAATTAACATGTCACTATAAAACTGCTCAGCATTTGGAAGAATAAATTCACATTCCATTAAATAAGGATCATCACCACTTTAATGTTCTGCATGTTGCATTTTAACAGCTGTATAAGTAACCAGAAAATTAAATAGGTCTTTTATCTAATATGCACTTTCACATTTGAGAGTACTCATTGCAAAAGATAACTGGGATTGTTGCAAACTGATCAGGATCCATTAAAATGAGATGGCTTGTGAAGTAGTACATTTTCTAATACCCGGTGTGTGGAAATGTTATGCAAATTATTTGTAAATGTGAAATCCTCAAGAGCAAAGCCGCATTAACTATTCCTATTTTGAAGGTAAGCTCAATAATTCACAACCATCAATGGCCTGAAGTGGAAATAAATTGTTTCTCTGCAGTTGCAGACTGCAGTAGAAATGGAAACAGCACCATCTTCTGGATTTCAGGATCTTATAACAGTTCAGAACTGCTAGTCACTGTTTGCTTTCAGAGAGTTCCAAACAATATTCAATGTTGCAAATGGACACTGTGTAAAACACTTTATAGATATTTAAAATTTTAAAACATGAAGGTACCGATAGCTTCTAACACAACTATTCATAAATTAACATATAAGAATTTTTTCTTCTAGTTAACCTGAGTTATCTTAGTTCTCCAAGGCCATTCCAAATTTATAAAAGGGTCAAAATGGAAAAATACTTAAAAGATAAAATGATTGATTTTGGTAGGAAGTTAATAAAAATATATTTATCATCCATCAAAACACCCAGGGTGCTTCTGTTGTTGATATTTGTTTTTGTTTTTTGTTTATTCTTTCCCCTTCCATCAAACACTAATGTTTAGTTTCTGTCCAGCTTGTAGCATGGACAATTCAAAACCACTCCATCAGAAAAAAATGTTGGTTTTGGTTTTCATTTTCCTTTCCCTTTCATCAAAAAACTTGGTTTAGATAAAGGTGTACAAAGAGGACTGAGAGATATCTTAGGATGACTTAGGGCTTAAGAGCTTCTATTGCACAGGGGCCATTATGGGGACAGAAAGAAACCTGGTGCCAAGGAAATTCCCAGGAATCCACAAGGATGACTCCAGCTAAGATTCATAGCAGTTTTGGAGAGAGTTCCTGAACTGGCACCATCTACTCTAATCCGATTGATGACAGCATTAATTGTTAGAGGCAAAGATCCACAACCAAGCATTGTGCTGACTGCTGAGTGTCCAGTTGAAGAGAGGGAGAGGGATTTTTTTCCTGTTCATTAGTATGTCATCCTGATTCCTTTTCCAAATTCCCCTTCCTCCATGGATTTCTGCCCCATCAATTTTCTTTCAATATTCATGTCATATTTATTATAATATTCGGTTTTATTGGTTAAAGTCTCATTTCCCCTTTCATGGGAATATAAATGCCCATACATAAATATTAGAAGTTAGTATATGCATAAGAGAGAGACCATGTGGCATTTGTATTTCTAATTTTGGATATTTCATTTAATGAACTTCTATGTTAATTTATTTTTTTCCAAATTTCATAACTTCATTTTTATGATGGAAAAAAATTCCAATATACATAACTACCATTCATTTATTATCCATTCTTCTGTTGATCAACATTTCACCTGATATTGTTCCCTTGCTATCATAAAGCATGACTTCTTTTCTCATATTTGACAATGTAAGAAAAATGTCCTCTGTTTACTTTCTTTGTAGCAAAGGTAAGTCATTGGACAAAAAGAATAATGTCCTTGCCTCAGACTGCTGGCAGTTTGCTGTCCAAAATGGACACAAAAGAAAGTGACTGTAAACCCTTGCCAGGACCAGTGCCTGGTCCCACAGCCACATCAGCCCCAAATAACACACAGAGATGGTGTATTATTTATAAATCTGTTAGTCTGTTACTAGCGTTTCTTATTGGCTAGCTCTGCCATAAATATTAACCCAATTCTATCAATCTGAGTGTTTTTACATGGTCTTATCTTACCGTAGAGAGGGTCGGACCTCTTCTCTCATGTCTCGATGTCTTGAATCTATCTCCAGTACAACTAACAGAATCTTCATTGTCTCCTACTCCCGCCTATTTTGACTTCCTATTTACCAACAGTATTTATTCATTAACCAATAAGAGAAACATATTTACAGAGTGACATCTTCCATCAGACAATGCAGGACTGATCCTCAGAAAATCCTGCTTCACACAAAAGTCTGTCAGAGATGCTATACCTATGGGCCAAAGATGGATGCCTCAACAATGCAGAGAAAACTTGGGTGACTCTCCAAGAAGCCAGCTGTTTTTATCATTTCTCACAAATTTTTTTTGGAATCACTTGCCCATACTTCCTGCTTACTAAGTTAAAATTATTTCCTTCTATGGTGCCTGAGGGAGTTGAAGAGTAGTTAGTATAGTTACATTTTTCATAATTTACCAGACTCAGAAAAGAAAGTAACTAAAGATGTGTAAAATGTAAATGGTTTGAAAGACTTTCAAAGGATATGATAATGCCAATTTGAAAAGAAAGTAAATTAGGTACAGGACTTTAAACTCACTAAGATAAGGCACATAATGAAATATTTTCTATGAAATTGTCAAATGGAAATGAACTACATATTTTCTCTGAATTTGCCAAATGCAAATGGACTAGGCATTGTTGACAAACCTGTATATATTTTATATACTAATTGTACTTATTATATATAGTTTTTCTCATATTAGTAGTTTTTATTTTTGTATTAGACAAAAAAGGGGAATTGTGGTGATAATACTATTTATGATTTAAAAATATTGCCTGAGAATTCAGAAAGCAAACTTAGTCTCAAGCTATAGAGATCCAGCATTGGTGATAAACATCTTTAATCCCAAAAACCAGTAGCTAGGAGGTATTAGTACACACTTTTAATGCTAGGGTTCAGGATTAAGAGGTAGATGGATCTCTGAAAGTCTAAGACCAGCCAGATCTATATAAAATTGGTCCAATACTAAAGAGAAACAGCTCACACAAAGATGAATTCAGCATTTGAGGTCACATGCCTTCAATCCCAGCATTAGAGGAGTATAAAACATAGGAACAGGATCTTCAGTAGTTGGCATCTGGCATTCATTCTCCAGACATGTTGAGGATAGGAAGACAGTGAAGTCTCAGAATTCTCTAGCCATGCTCAGGAGAGGTTACAGTGTGAAGTTTGGTGGAGTTAGGAGGTAAAGGTCTGAGATACAGTGAGATCTAGTGCCCAACTGCTTTGCTTTTCTTATCTTCAGCTTGAAGCTTTAAACCAATATCAGTCTCTGGGTCTTTTATTTACTAGGTAACACTACTGTATTCTATCTTCCCGATATTTGATTCTCCCATTAGCCCTTGCTAATTCTATAATGTTTAGAAGTATTCTAAATAAAATACACACATATCTAGAATCATAGGCAGTATATAACTAAAATGAACAAATGAGAATATTTTTCTTTCCATTTAATTATTTTTTACTTATTAATATAATAATAATTATATCAATTCTCCCTTCAAATACTTGAATTAGGATTTGGAACTAGACAGACAGAGTATTAATTAAATGTATAGCTTTGACAAATTTAATTCTTTTTAAATACCTAATGGACTACATATATATATATATATATATATACATATATATATATATGTATATATATATAAACTCTTATATATATATATATGTATATATATATAAACTCTTACTCTCATTCACATTCATAGCCTCTGTTTTGAATCAATTGTTGATGCATACATATACATATATATTCCTAAATACATAAATACCACCTGTCTTGTTATTTGTACTTGTGTTTTAAGGAATGAGTATCTGGTGTTGAATAATCAATTGGTGTGCTCTCTTTTCTTTTTTTATGCATATAGAGTATTTTTTATTTAATTTTATATAACAAAGTCCAATTAAATGAAAACAAACATTTATACACAATATTTGGGAATTTGGGCGTCGTTCTTTCCAAACTACTTCCTGCTGGTAAGGGGCGCTGTCTTGGGGGATTCGAAGAAGATTCAGATATCCTAGCTGTAGTCTGTAGGGCTGTTTTGTCCAGCTGTTTGGAATGTAGGATCAGCTTGTACTCTGTTTCAGGCGGTCGGGTGTGATCAAACCACATTAGTCTGGAAGGAATCCACATCTTTTCATTTTCTGTGGAAACAAAAATAGAAATACTTTTCCCCAGTAACTTGTTCGTCAACTTAAATTTTGGAGTCAAAGCGTTTTTTTTTTTTTTTTTTTATTATTTTACATGTCGATCCCAGTTCCCTCTCCCTCCCACCCTCCCTCCCCCCAAGCCCTCCCTCCCTCCTTCCCTCCCTTTTGCCCTCTCTACCCTCTCCCATGCACTCTAAACACCCTCCCCTCCCAACCCCCCACCACAATACAATATGTAGGGGAATGCCATCCAGTTGGGGTCATGTAGATCTGACAGGTCCTGTGAAGTAGGGACTAGGGCTTCTCTCCTATCTCTAGAATAAGGCAGTTATCCCTCCATGGGGGATATGTTTGCAAAGTCCTTTTGTGCACCAGGGATACATCCTGGCTCCACTGTCTGAGGTCTCTTAGACTGCTCAGACCTTCTGGCTGAGACCCATATTCAGGGGGGTCCGAGTCAGACCCCCTGTTGGCTTCCCAGCTATTAGTCTAGTGGCCCTTAGCTCCTCCTTGTTCAGGTAAGCTGTCTCTATGTACTTCTACCGCATGGTCTTGTCCTCTCCATCTGCTTCTGGGTTCTAGTTTGACTCAGTGTTTATGTATGGGTGTTTGCTCCTGTTTTCAACAGGCATTAGTTGAGGACTCCATGGAGAAGTTAGTTGTTGATCTCACTCTCCGGGAAGGGCATTTATGATAGCCTTTCCACGGAAGCTGAGATTGTTAGTTGGGAGCAGTCTTGTAGTTCCCTCGACCTTTCTTTGTGTTCAACTTTATCTTCAAACCAATATTGGCTCCCTCTTTTATGTTCTCTCTCTCTGTCTCTGTCTCTCTCTCTCTTTCCTATTTTCCATTCCTAACCAGGCTCAATCCTCCTGGTCGCACATGCCTTCCTCTCCTCCCTCTCATTTTCTCCTACTTCTCTCTCCATTAGCTGTCCTCCCCCACTATACCTGAGGTCTCGGGGACTTGTCCCTTCCCAGTTCTGTGAGGGACTTTATATGAATCTCTTAGAATACAACTTGTATCCTAGTTCCTCTGGTGATGTGAATTATAGGCTAGTGATCATTTGATCTAGGTCTAAAATCCATATATGAGTGAGTACATACTGTGTTCCTCTTTTTGTGACTGGGTTACCTCATTCAGGATGGTTTCTTCAAGTGCCATCCACTTGCCTGCGAATTTCAAGATACCATTATTTTTTTCTGCAGAGTAGTATTCCATTGTGTAGATGTGCCACATCTTCATTAACCATTCTTCAATTGAGGTTGCTTCCAGGTTCTTGCTATTACAAATAGTGCTGCTATGAACATAGTTGAACAGATGTCTTTGTTGCATTGATGTGAATCCTTTGGGTATATGCCTAAGAGGGGGATTGCCGGGTCCTGTGGTAAACTAATTCCCATTTTCCTGAGGAACCGCCATACTGATCTCCAAAGTGGCTGTATGAGTTTGCACTCCCACCAGCAGTGGAGGAGTGTTCCACTTTCTCCACATCCTCTCCAACATAAGTCATCACTGGTGTTTCTAATTTTAGCCATTCTGGCAGGGGTAAGATGGTATCTCAAAGTTGTTTTGATTTGCATTTCCCTGATAGCTAAGGATGTGGAGCATTTTCTTAAGTGTCTTTCAGCCTTTTTGATTTTCTCCATTGAGAATTCTTTCTTCAGTTCTGTACCCAATTTTTTAATAGGGTTATTTGGTGTTTTGTTGACTAGTTTCTTGAGTTCTTTGTATATTTTGGAGATCAGCCCTTTGTCGGATATAGGATTAGTGAAAATCTTTTCCCAGTCAGTGGGCTGCCGTTTGGTCTTGTCAACTGTGTCCTTTGCCTTACAGAAGCTTCTAAGTTTGAAGAGGTCCCATTTATTAATTGCTTCTTTCAGTGTCTGTGCCCCTGGAGTTATGTTCAAGAAGCGGTCTCCTATACCAATTTGTTCAAGGGTACCTCCTACTTTCTCTTCTAAGAGGTTCAATGTGGCTGGATTGATGTTGAGGTCTTTGATCCATTTGGACTTGAGTTTTGTGCATGGCGACAGACATGGGTCTATCTGCAGTCTTCTACACACCCTCATCCAATTGTGCCAGCACCATTTGTTGAAGATGCTGTCTTTGCCCCATTGTATAATTTTAGCTGTTTTGTCGAAAATCAGGTGTTCATAGGTGCGTGGATTAATATCAGGATTTTCAATTCGATTCCATTGGTCTACCTGTCTATTTTTATGCCAATACCAGGCTGTTTTCAGAACTATAGCTCTGTAGTAGAGCTTAAAGTCAGGAATGGTGATGCCTCCTGTCGTTCTTTTATTGTATAGGGTTGTTTTGGCTATCCTGTGTCTTTTGTTTTTCCATATAAAGTTGATTATTATCCTTTCAAGGTCGGTGAAGAATTGTGGTGGGATTTTAATGGGGATTGCATTGAATCTGTAGATTGCTTTTGGTAAGATTGCCATTTTTACTATGTTTATCCTACCTATCCAAGAGCATGGGAGGTCTTTCCATTTTCTGGTATCTTCTTTAATTTCTTTCTTTAGAGTCACAAAGTTCTTATTATATAGATCTTTTACTTGTTTGGTAAGCGTTACACCAAGATACTTTATGTTGCTTGTGGCTATTGTAAAGGGTGATGTTTCTCTGATTTCTTTCTCTGCCTCTTTGTCGTCTGAAAAAAATAGGGCTACTGATTTTTTTGAGTTTATCTTTTATCCTGCTAGTTTGCTGAAGGTGTTTATCAGCTGTAGGAGTTCCCTGGTAGAGTTTATTGGGTCGCTTATGTAAACTATCATATCATCTGCAAATAGAGACAGTTTGACTTCTTCCTTTCCAATTTGGATGCCCTTGATCTCCTTTTGTTGTCTTATAGCATTAGCTAGAACTTCTAGTACGATATTGAAGAGATATGGAGAGAGAGGACAGCCTTGTCTTGTTCCTGACTTTAGAGGAATTGGCTTAAGTTTCTCTCCATTCAGTTTGATGTTGGCAGTTGGTTTGCTGTATATTGCTCTTATTATGTTTAGGTATGTTCTTGTTATCCCTGACCTCTCTAATACCTTTATCATGAAAGGGTGTTGAATTTTATCGAAGGCTTTTTCTGCATCTAGGGAGATAATCATATGGTTTTTCTTTTTCAATTTGTTTATATGGTGGATCACGTTGATAGATTTTCGTATGTTAAACCATCCCTGCAATCCAGGGATGAAGCCTACTTGATCATGGTGGATGATTTCTCTGATGTATTTTTGAATTCGGTTTTCCATTATTTTATTGAGTATTTTTGCATCGATGTTCATCAGGGATATTGGTCTGTAGTTTTCTTTCTTAGTTGTGTCTTTGTGAGGTTTGGGTACCAAAGTTATTGTGGCCTTAAAAAAGAGTTTGGCAATAAACCTTCTGTTTCTATCTTGTGGAACAGTTTGAGGAGTAGTGGTATTAGTTCTTCCTTGAATGTCTGGTAGAATTCTGCACTGAATCCATCTGGCCCTGGACTTTTTTTCGTTGGAAGGCTTTCGATGACTGCTTCTATTTCATTTCGGGTTATAGGTCTATTTAAGTTGTTTGTCTGTTCTTGATTTAATTTTGGTAAGTGATAGTTATCCAGAAACTTGTCCATTTCCTTTGAATTTTCAATTTTTGTGGAATACAGATTTTCGAAGTATGACCTGAAAATTGTCTGGATTTCCTCTGTGTCTGTTGTTATGTTCCCCATTTCGTTTCTGATTTTGTTAATTTGCGTGTGCTCTCTTATAGGTGACTATTTCTTCTATTTTCATCATTTCTCTGTTGCCTTTAGTTCTACTATAGTTCTTTGTGGAAGACTAAGGCCTCATGGGCATTCTCCTGTTCTTGTTAATATGTCTATTGTTATTCTTGTTTAGCTCATCTTTACACAGTTTAATAATACTTGTTCTGAACACATTTTATGTTTAAACTTAAATGACAATATCTCTTCTCTTATATAGCAAATTGTTATCAAACATTAGTATGCACATGTTAATGTATTAATTTTGACTCATTGAGTAAAATTTTCCAATAGCAATAGTGAATTTCATCTTAAAGAATGTGAGTTATGATAGTTTATATACATTTCTACCTGCAGATAGCAGCAAAATACTATAAACTGAAGCCAGTTTTTTTTTTCTCTACTATTTCAGGGTTTTATTTTCAAACATATGCAGAACTCTATATGTTTACATCTCTTACAATACTGCTGCCTGCTATTGCCCTAAGTTTTGACATATGAATAAATAATCCTGAATCAATGGCTTTAAATAGTAGTTCTAAGCAGT
Source organism: Phodopus roborovskii (assembly GCF_943737965.1). NCBI lineage: Eukaryota > Metazoa > Chordata > Mammalia > Rodentia > Cricetidae > Phodopus > Phodopus roborovskii. Next base: position 29,844,304 of record NW_026126410.1, read on the forward strand.
ATGACATCACCCTGTCCTGAGAACCATTGACTGCTTCAACAATGCCTTAATTACACTATGTAAGGAACTAAAATGGTATTTAAAACAACCCTGTAAACATGGTATAGTTGCATATGCATATAATTGTTGAGTAAGATGTAGATAATTTCACATTCTGGGCTTATTTTTACCTCACACATAAACCCAGCTATACCATGGACTTTGAAAACACAGAAATTTAAAAATTTTATATGAAGTTACTTATATAAGTCAGACCCATATAATGCTTTGTGGTATTGGAATGCTCTATATCTACTTCACAAATGCAGTAGGTGCTGGTTGCCTAGCCACACTGAGTTGCTGGAATTCATCTACTTCAAATGACATCCTGGAGTAATATATATTGTTATATTAGTTCAGTTAAAAGCTAAAAAGACATTAAACAAGTGGAAATGATTTAGGCCTCCACAATTCTAAGAGGATTCACAATTTTATGAGGTTAATAATCCCAGAGGATTTAATTGGAAATAATTAAAAAATTGTTATAATGATCAAGTATTATTGGAATTTTTCATTCTGGAATGTGTGGTAAGAAAAAAAAATTCAATTAGGATTTGGAACTAGACAGAGTAATAATCAAATGTATAGCTTTGACAAGTTTAATTCTTTTTTTTTTTTAAATTACCTAAAGCACCATGCTTTGGTTTGGATCCTCTTACAGAATGAGAAAAAGAATCACTGGAAAATAGAGTATGTCTTACCTACAACACATGAGACAATAAAACTTCTAGAAGTAAAACAAGATCATTTTTTTCAGTGATTTCTTGTATGTAATATCAAAATGATGGGCCGAGTGTACCACATAAATTTGACAAGTTGGACCCCTAAAAGAAAAATCTTCTGAACAACAAACTGACTGAAAAGGCATCCTATAGACATACAGAAAATATTTCAAGCTGTATACATGATGAGGAATTAACCTCCTAAACTGAACAAAAAGAAATACAAAGCTAACAAAATAAAAATGGCCAGTCAACACACTGACAAGTTATTAAATATTTCTTTTTCCCTTTTTTATTAATTTATTTTTTTATTTTTATTTTACATATCAATCCCTCTCCCTCCCTCTTTCCCTTTCTCCCACCCTTACATGCACCCTGACCACCCTCCCCTCCCACTACCTACTCCACATGTAGGTTGATGCCCTCCAAGAGGGGTCATCTTAATCTATCAAGTGGAGAAGTGACTAGGACTTTTCTCCTGTTTTTAGGTTAAGGGATTATCCCTCCATGGGAAATGTGCCCGCAAAGTCCTTTTGTGCACCAGGAACACATCCTGTTTCCACTTTATGAGGTCCCTTATACTGCTCAGTCCTTCTAGCTGGCACCCATGTTCAGGGGGTCTGAGTTAGTCCCATGCTGGATTACCAGCTATCCATCTGGGGGCCCATTAGCTGCTTCTTGTTCAGGTCAGCTGTCTGTATGTAGTTTTGCAGCCTGGTGTTGTCCTCCCTCTCTGCACCTGGATTCTAGTTCAGCTCAGTGTTTAGTTGTGGGTGTTTGCTTCTGTTTCCATCAGGTACTAGATGAGGGCTCCATGATGATGAATAAGTTAGTTGTTGATCTCACTGTCATGGAAGGGCATTTACAGTAGCCTTTCCACTGTTGCTCAAATTGTTAGTTTGGGTCAGTCTTATAGGTTTCTGGACATTTCTTTAGGTTCAGTTTTCTCTTCAATCCTATAAAGGTTCCATTTTTGTGTTCTCTCTTTCTTTCTCTCTCTTTCTGTCTCTCTCTCTCTTTTCTCTCTTCTATTCCTCCCTGACTCAATCTTCTAGGTAAATGTTTCTTATTTCTTTGAAAAAAAAAACATAACTAGCTATTAACTATATGAAATGATGGTGAATGTAATGGAAGTCATTGGAATTATTTGTATTCTTTTAATAATTTTTCTTTTTTATTAAATGAAGGTGAATTTAAACTGACTTTTAAATATTACTGTTATTAACTTTTATCAGGTAAGGTTCTTTTGCAATGAGTGATAATTAGTGTAGAAACTCCAAACTTGTGAATATTCTATGAGTAAGTGAATGTTTGATACTCAGTATTAAGCAGTAAATTTATTCAGTCTCTCCAAAGCCCAGGAGATGCTGACAAAAAGGGAAAAATTTCTAAGATGTTAAAAATGAAGAATTTTTTGGAAACATTATCTTCTTGCTATTTCATGATGACTGTAACCACAAACATGTATTGGTTAAGGCTACCTTCAACAGAACTTGCCCAAAACATGACAAGAAAATAGGAGTATGTAGGTGCTATAGGAGAAAAATGAAATTTTTGTGAGTCTAGTTTGAAACTTCATTAGTTTTCTAACAGTGTTAGGCCTCTGTCTCTCAGACACCTAACAAGAACTGTACCTTACCTTTAAATTTTGTGTCAGTGATCCTTTTGTGTTTAGTATTTAGTATTTAGTATAAACCTAGGAGCTCTTTTTTGTTTGCTTGTTTATTTTGTTTTTTATGAATATATCATTAATCAAGTGGAAAGGAAAACATGGTTTAAGATTATTTCATTTCCAGCCACAAGAATAAAATTTACATGATCTTTTTACTTCAGTAACAGTGTATGATCATATTACTTTATCAGCTAAGAAAATATAATGATCCAGGGAGACAGGAGGGCATATTTTCTGGAGCTAGTTCAAATATGTAGACCAGAAAGTAGAACTCAAATATAAAGCAGTAGTCCTTGTGATAAATGAGTAGAGTTCCATTCTAGTTTGGTAGTATTTTTTAATTTAATATTTTATTTTACATATCAATCCAAGTTTTCTTTTCCTCCCATTCTTCCATGACCCCCACAGACACCTCCATTTCATCTACCACTCACTACCAAGTGAGTCTAAGGCTGTCCGTGAGTGTTCATCAAAATCTTTCAAGTTGTTTGGGGTAGGGCCTAGGCCCTCCTCCCTGTCTCTAGGCTATGGGGGTATCCTTCCAAGGGGAATGGGCTACTGAAGTCCTTTCATGCTCTAGTGACACATCATGGTTGCACTGTCATAGTCTGCCCAGGCCTCCTAACTGAGACCCACATTCAGAGGGTCCGGGTCCGGGTTTTGCTGGTTTCCCAGCTATCAGTCTTGGATCCATGAGCTCCCCCTTTGTGGTCAGCAGTTTCTGTGGGGTTCTCCAGTTTGTTCTTGACATCTTTGCTCATCATTTCTCCCTCTCTGCAACTGGTTTCCAGGATTTAGGCTCAGTGTTCAACTGTGGGTGTCTGCCTCTGCTTTCGTTAGCGACTGGATGAAGGCTCTAGGATGACATATAAGGTAGTCATCTATCTCAATATAAGGGAAGGACATTTAATATCACCTTTCTACTGTTGCTTATATTGTTATTGCTGTCATATTTGTAGGTCTCTGTAAATTTCCCTAGTGTGAGTTTCGTAGTCTTATAGTTTAAGAGAAAGTGAAGCAGACAAGGTGTAAGATAAATCATCTATGGCTATATTATACAGATGAAGGGTAGCATTCTTCAAAGGCCAAAACAATAATGAAAGTTTGTGAGTAAATTATTACCACAAAACTTATGGAGCTTATCAATAGAACTATTGAAGATGTGATCATATAATATGGAGTTACTATAGTGAAAATAACTATATTTTAAAAAGCAAACTAAACCTTAGCAGAGATGAATTGTCACCTAGACCATAAGTCTTCACATTTGTCAGGCTGTATTTAAGGCTAAAATTGATGTTTTCTTTTTAAATATTTAAGTTCTTTATTGATTTTTTTTGGGGGGGCTTTCACATCATGTACTGCAATTCTTACCTCTCTTTACCTCAATATTCACCCCTGCCATGCCACCCCACAAAGGGAACAAAACTAATTAATCAAGCAAGCAAACAAACAAAAACAAAAATACTCCCCCCAACAAAAAAAAATCAAAAACAATGGCAACAACAACAACAACAAATAATCCCTTTGCCTCTCCTCCTTTCCTGCCTCTCCAACACTTCCTCATCCATCCTGATGGTATTGGAATCGTTAGTGTGTCATATAGTGTGTCATAAAGCTTTGTCCCATCAGCTTTACTAACAAATGTTCAATGAAAAGAGTCACTGGTCTCATGCAAAGTCACTGGTTTCTGGTACATCATCATCACTGTATTCTAAACAGAACTCCTCTGGAATATCCTGTGGTTGCCACAAGTCTTAGACATCCTGTGGGTATCATTCCACGGGAATAGCCCCCTTACCAGCTGCAACAAGTGTTAGAATGGGCCAACCTAAAACCAGACTGTGGGCCTGGGTGGTTGGTAGCCAACCTGGACAGTCTTGCCCAGGAGGCCAATCCCTTTGAGCTAGTGGGTGGAGTCTACTCTCCTAAATGCATGCCCTCGGGTTGGTTCAGCCTCTTCTGTGGTAAGGGATCTTACCACAGATGTGGGCCATCTCTTCTAAGTGCAGGGGCCAATTCTTTTTGTAGTGTCCAGTAAGATAGTTTCACTAGAAAAATTGCTAATGCTCCAAGCAAAATATTTACCCAAACTGATAATTTTATGAAAATTTAAGAGTTATTCATTGGAAAATATAAATAAATAATTTTATTTGTAGAATAAATATATAAATAGCATAGAAGTAACACATTACTAAGTTGGCATAAGAATTAAAAATACTGTAGAATTGCTATGTATCTATGAAATAAATTGCTCTTTTTAGGAAAGTAAACATTTTTTTTTGATGGTAGAAAATTTCAACTTATATCTTTTAAGTAATATTTTTTAGAATATAATTTAAGTAATATCTTTTGGACTTTTATAAAGTACAGTCAACATAACACAATAGAACAAGAAATAGATCAAAGGGTAGATAGAAATGTCATTAAGTATGACTAGCAAATATGTATGTATGGATAGTGGCTAAGAAGAAGTTAGTTCGTAGATATTTGATGTGTTTGAGAGAAAAATCAGTCAATTTTAGTGCCTATTACTTTCATCTTGTCCCATATAGACCAAGAAATGCAAAATGGAATTTAGAAGTTTCTTATGAAGAATAACATTAAATAAGGAAATTATATATATTTTTTTATTTTTTTATTTAATTTTATATAACAAAGTCCAATTAAATGAAAACAAACATTTATACACAATATTTGGGAATTTGGGCGTCGTTCTTTCCAAACTACTTCCTGCTGGTAAGGGGCGCTGTCTTGGGGGATTCGAAGAAGATTCAGATATCCTAGCTGTAGTCTGTAGGGCTGTTTTGTCCAGCTGTTTGGAATGTAGGATCAGCTTGTACTCTGTTTCAGGTGGTCTGGCGTGATAGGAAATTATATATTAAATGTTTTATTAATAGCTAAGTGTTCATGAAAATCAATTAAAAAGCACATGTATTGTCTTTGAGTAGACAATGCTTTTAAATGTATCACTCCTATTGAAAACATCAGACCTAGGAATTAAGGGCTGTACCTAGTGACATAGAGAACTAATTTTCCATCCATCTGTGAGGCTTAATTAGGAGGATCAAACAATAAATCCTTTCCTGTCTGCAAGGTGAGTCAACAAGTGAGCTTACTTCAAAATAAAAGTGACAAGAGAGTAAACATTCTAGTACAGAAATAGAAGGCTTACCTAATAAGCATCAGTCCCAGGGTTCAATTCCTTGTACAGAAATAATTAAATAAGTATGCTACAGGATAGATGACTGTAGAGAGATTTTGAAGCAATCCAATGAACTTTGAACCTCAGCTTCATCGCTGGACTAAAATGATATTCACTATTTGACAGTTCAGTGTACAAAAATATTTTCAGTGAAAAACTTTATAATTACTTACACTAGTACTGAACAGGATGAAGGCTCCAAAATTGGGAAAACTTGTCAAATAATACAATGTGGTCTGGTGGGATCATTTAATGATCCTACTTTACTGTTGATGTTGCCATTTCAGTACATGTTTCTGAGTTAAAATCTTGGTTTAGGTTATGGTTCTCCTCAATAGAAACATAACAAGGAAACACAGGAGCATATATTTTGCTTTCATTCAAGTCTATGTTTAAGTAAATATTTCAGGCATATGTTTCTCTTGTCCATTATCATGATTCTCACAATACATTAAAAGAGTTTAACCAAAGTTCTCTACTGCAAACAGGTCAATTCTGACATGGAAAGCTTTCTGCTTCATTTTTCTGTTATTCTACCTGATTGATGATGCATACCTGAGGAAATGCCTTATTTTATTCATTCCTTCACATTCTATTGTCAAAAACTAATAATTAGCACATTTGGTTCAGAGAAGATAACATAAATCAAGTTTCTTGCATCAAGAAAGCTTTTATCTTTCATAGCTCAATGATTGCCTATTGGAAGAAAACCTAAATGTCCTCACACCTTTCAATAAAGCATTAATACCCGTTGTGAAAAACCTTTACTAGTGCTAACTGTTCCAGCAAACAGTGAATAGGGAACAGCAGGCCTAGGGATTGTATATGACTATCTGCAATAAAATGAAGTTCCATACTTCATGGCTTTCTAAGCATGCCACTAACCCTTCTGATTGCAAAAGGCGCAGAGTGCCATTAAAAGACATCAAGATTTCCTGAAGACAATTATAAAGGAATAAAACATCTGTTCTCAATCATGGGCAACAGGGGAGAAAATGTGCACCACATGACACTTGACATGCACAAAGAAGTCAAGCTGGGAGAAGAAAAGCATATGAAAAGGCCTTGGCAAAGAATGAACAGTACAAAGTGGGCATTTTGTAATGATAGAGACATATGGAGATCTCTTTGAGGAACTCCATGGTGGTAAGATCAGTTTGTCCTTCTACAGTCAGGGCCACCTGTGCCATCCTCAATTATTGGCATTATTCATAAAATGCTACTATTTACAAGAAATTTGGTTCGTAAAATTTCAAAAGACTCCTGTAAATGCCCTATGAAGAAAAAACTTACCTCAGGCCCTTGTTTTATAGTCCAGGCACTAAAGTGCCTTCATCCCATTATATGTAAACCATGTTATTTTAAATAAGTTTTCATAACTTTAAAGCACAAGCACAATGGTCTTATAAATGTCAACATGTGTAACTGTTCTTGAAAATAATGACCAGGGCATACTCTAAACATTTCTGTGTCTGGCTCCATTATTTTTCCTATTTTTTCTAACTGGGTTCCAAACTCACTGCCTTTTAATTGTCGTAGCCATAGCACAAGCCTCCAGTTTCATATTTGCATATAATTGTCCCCTTGCTTGCACTCTACCCATTTTCTAGAAAACTTGATTCCTCAGCAATTGCATATGTTAGTGACACGTTACTACAGCATAAGGACTTTTCAATCATGGTGAATTGAAATTGGACGCTATATCGACTTACATAGATCTTCCCAGCTTACAAGTTGTTTATTAATGTAACACTATTGAGGATCAAATTTAACATCTTCAAAGTGTTGGCATTTTTATATACACTACATTGTCTTTGGTTTTTAGAAGAAAGTACATCAGGATATTCAGGTTAAATATTTTGTTCCCTACCTTTGTATATGTCATCTGTTATAACTTCAAATTTATTTTTAAACAACATGATTGTCTCAGAATTTCTGTAATGCTATAAATGTTAGCTAAATAGAATGAAATTAAAACAGTAGGATTATTAGTACACAAACCTTGAATATTTTAAAAGAAATACTGATCATTGAACAAATAGCATCACTGAGAGTTTGATCATGCCGTATGCTTTTGACCTTTAGTCAGAAGGAATCACTTAGAGCTTATGTTACATATGTGGATGCTCCAGGTCTACAAGTCTGACCTTTAGCATTTCCCTGATGGGCAGTACTTCACTGTGATAGCATATCTCACTCTTTGCATCACTGAATTATATGGCTTCAATTTTTATCAACTTTAACACATCTACTGATGTTGCCACTGCAATATTCCTGGTGTTACAAATCTTACAACTTTTCTTTCCCTTCTTCAATGCTTCAACGTCTTGTGACCTACAGATGAAGAAGTTGTTATGCAGTTATTCATTAGGGCTAGGCTCCCCCAGATCAAAGGATGCCTGCATTGTGTCCAGTGCGAATTGTGTGTGTGTGTGTGTGTGTGTGTGTGTGTGTGTGTGTGTGAGAGAGAGAGAGAGAGAGAGAGAGAAATTCAGGTACAGAGACAGTTTCCATTTTATCTATAAAAGAGTCCTTGCTAATTCTAATTTTGACCCATTTCTTTTCAGAAATCTGTAAGTGACAGAATAGTAACTTTTCTTATTTCTTTTGGTGGTGTCTCTGCTGGTGAAGGAGACTAGATGAAAATCTGGAACTTTTACAACAACAATTAAATCCATTTTGAAAGTAACAACTTAGCAAATAATTTTTAGTGTTCATTTTTTAACTGCAAAACTGAATATGTTTGTCTTTTTTAAAATAAATCACTGAGTCCTTTATAAAATGGACACTGTCATAAGAAGAGTATGTTAATCACATTTTGTACCAAAATACACATATTCATATTATATCTAAATTTAACCACATGATAAACTGTATAATAGAACTTATCATTCTTTTCAAGATAATTTTCAGAAGTAAGGTTCAAACACAAATGTCAAACACGAACCACAAACTGCAAACTAAAAATATAAACACATGAAGTATATTTAGTATTTTGTGTGTTTATTTAACAATTTTGATATATACACTTACACAAATACTTTTTCCTGATCCTTCATTTACCTTGTTCCTATTTCTAATGCTGGTAAGCCAATGACAACATAGCCAAAGCTCCAGGCAGTAACTGAAAAATGTTCTTTATCTTGCCTAATAGCCAAAAGTACTGGAGGCTAGAGACATCTGGTCTGTGTACTTGTTATGTGTGAAAAGCAAACTTGATAAATGGTTGCTAGGGAGAGGAGGGGAAGGAATGAATAGATAATCATGAGTAAACTTTTAGAGAATGGAATTGCAGTATACCTATGGATAGACAAATTAAAAAACACAAAATGTATGAGGCACAAAGTGACTTCCCGTATTTTAAATAATGCACTGTTATTTCATCAGTTATAACAACTGTATCATATTATGCAAGATGATAATAAAAGTAGAAACTGGAAGGTTCCTTGGGAAGAAAAAAGGTACTGGGAAAATTTGCACTTTGATCTTTGTTTGATAAAGATGAAGCTACCAAAAAAATCACATTATAATTAAATTATTAATATACATTTAAAGCATAGTAACACAACTTTTCAATTTGTATTTTTTTCTTACTAAACAAATTTAATTGTCTCTAATCTCTCATGTTGTTCTATATGTTCAATACCTTCTTATCCAATTATGTCTCATGAAAATAACTCTCTGTATGGACATCAGTAATACTCATTTCTGTATATGATTTGAAAAGTTGATTTCTCACTTAGTAGGTAATTTAGGTAATATTGTACTTTTCCCCACTTAAATACTTTAGCTGAGTAGTAAGCACAAAGAACCTTGTGTTTGCAAATGTACCGTAAAATCTTTAGAAATCTATTTTGTGGTGGCTTATCTATTCCTTATTTGTATTTATGTAGCTCAGTGTTGCATAGTCAAAGCTGTTTTTCTGTCTATTTCATAGGAAATTTAAGAGTGTTACTCATTTATATTGTCAACAATTCCTAGTATCCTCAGGTCTTGAGAGTGATGACAGATTTGGAGGTAGATCTGAGTTGCTTTGAATTAGAAATATTTTCATCAATTTATATCCCTTTTCAAACTAAAGTATTCAATTTGAAATTTCTACCCTTTTTATTCCTTTGGAAAAATAAAAACATGTCAACAATGACCAAATATAATTCTATAGCTTCTCATTCAAATAAATGATGCAAGTTATAGAAATCTAGCTGATTGAGAAAAAAATGTCAATATATTAAAACTAAAACAAATCAAACAGCAGAAGATGTAAAAAACAGAAAAAAAATAAGGAAAAAAAACTTTAACTTAATTATTGGAAGATTGGGTAACTTCCATAAATATCTCTTTTAAGATGAAAATCAGCTATCTCTGAAGAATAGCCTAAAAATTCGGTATCAAATCCCACTAGTAAGCTATTTATAGGTCTAAGTGTGTTTATTGGCTCTGTTCTCACCTAAATTTGAACTTCTCAGTTATAAAGCTTTAATAGCCATCCAAATGAGGTTATATTCATTACAAATATCTAATGCAAGAAAGAAATATTCCATAGAGAAAGAAATATTGACTCAGACAGAAAAGATCACATTTCCCCCTGTCACAAGTAGAAACTACAGTTATTACATGATGATAAAAATAAAGTTATTTAAAGCATAATGGGGAATTTTGGAAAGAGACAGGTTCAGGAAAGATTGCAGGAAGGAAATAAGTGCTGAATATTTAAAAAGTATAATTATATACATTTATGGAAATGTCACAAAAAGAAACCTATTATTCTCTATGCTAAAGTAGCAATGTCAATAATAATCTTCATTTTCTTCTGATTTAACGGCCTTAGTCCAATTGAATGATAATGAGAATCAGAAACTTTTTCAAAATATAGTAGTGAAGTCTAATCAAACAAACTGACAGTAGTCAGATTAATGAGAAAACAAGAATATAATCTTATGAGCCATTAAATGTGCAGCAATCCATCCTGAAGGAGAGAAATATTTGAGAGTACAACAAATATTTCAGGGGAAGATTCTTAGTTACTTTTATATTGCTGTGAAAGTCTACTTTTATCAAGGCAACTTGCAAAAAATAGCATTTAACTGATGGCTTGTTCACAGTTTCAGAGGCTAGTCCATAACTACCATGGTGAGCTAGACAGCAGGTAAGCATGCATGGTGCCAGAGCAGTAGCTGAGGGCTTACATCTGATCCACAAGTGTAAGGAAAGAAAGGAGAGATACAATGAGAGAGAGACAGACAGACACACACACACAGAGGGAGAGAGAGAAAGACAGACAGAGAGAGAGAGAGAGAGAGAGAGAGAGAGAGAGAGAGAGATTGTGGTTTAATAAGGATCAGGATAAACAAATAGGCTGAATAGATGTTTATTCAGGGAAAAATAACTTACAACCTGGACAGATGAATACCAGCCAGTTCCACCGGATGCTCTCCTCTCTACATCCTGCCAGCAAGAGGGCATTCCCTGGCTCCTCCTCAGACCTACTTCCACAGGTCACTTCTGCCCCTGGCTCTACCCCCCCAATGGGCATATTCAGTGCCACAGAAGGGGACAAAGTGAACATCCCACTACAATTTCCCTTTTAGTCTAAAAAAAGATTTAGACTTGATACAAAACAGTGAATAACAATTGTGCTCTAAGAAAAGGAAAATTGAGAACAAAATGACCTACATATCTAGTCCTATGGTGAAGGCAGTTTACAATAGAGTTGTCCTAAGCTGGAAAACTTAAGTCCAGTACCTAATATATCTAAGTAGGAAGAGAGAATGATAGTTGTAGTTTAATCTTCAACCTCATCAAGACCTGAGAAGGAAAATAACGATATTAGGGTAGACAGGAAGTACGGATGGGCAACTTCCAAAAGGTGCAGTCAGTGCTGACAGAAACAGTAGGTTACCTGGACAGTCACCCAAGGTCTCATAGTAATGTTGGTACACCCAGTTTTGGCTAAGGACAAGAGACCTTGACAGACCACAACAACAGCAGGGAGGTAGAAAGGCTGTCTTACGCTGACGTGGCAAGGTTCAGAAGTCTTCATTATGTGTCTCCTGCAAGCACATAGGACTGAATGTCCAAATCAGTGGTCAAGGGGGCAGTTCTTTGCCTAACAGGCCATTAGCTGAGGCAAGAATGGAGTCCATCAGGAGCAACAACAGTGTTCAGGAAAAACCTTACTCATTACAGAGAGAGAGAGAGAGAGAGAGAACACAGAGCAGAGAGATGGGTATTATCTTGACTCTTTTTGTACCTCAACAAGGTTATAACTTCTATCTTTCTAAAAAGAATTCCACCTGCAAGGGGACAAAAATTTAAATATATTAGTCTATGAGGACATCCTCATTCAAACCATCGTAGAAGGAATTGACATTTCACATTCCAGCTATTTTCAACTTTAAACATAATTACTTATTACTTTCTCTGTTTTAAACTCATAATAGCTGAATTTCAAGGTAAACATATAGCTTTCTTCTATTGAAATTACTTAAATAAAATGTTGCTTATTCATAACTAAACATTATTTTGAAAAGCCAAACAAACTATTCTCTGTATTACATTCTCATAATGTAATATCAGTCTAAAGGGTCAGAAAGTTTTCAAAGGCAAATAACTTTTTTTCTTCAAAATCACTTTGACTTGGCAATGTTGTGTTTCAGTTTTTGTCTTCTGGGCTCAACAAGCTAGCCATATTAGACATATTGTTTTTTCATTCCTAAACTGAAAATATATCCTTTCCCTGAATGATAGTAGTAGGAAGTCTGGGATGCACACCACAAGGCTAGTTTTTTTGTTTTATTCTTTTGAAACTTTTGATTTGTTCACACAATTATTATGTCAATCAACTTATTTATTCATCATGTGAAATAAAATAGATTTTATTTGTAGTAGTTACTAATTCTGACTGGGTTTTAAGTCATAGTTTATCTTTCTATATTATTTAAAAGATAATTCATAGAATTATCACTCAGCCATTAAAAATGTCTTAGATTATACTGCATTTTTAAAAATCAAAAGACATGTTTATATCTGTACTTTTACATAAATAATGAATGCTCCAAGTGTCCATTACCACCTACCTCTTTCTCTTGGGATAAAGAGCCCTGAAGTGTTGCTTTCTTTGTTATGTGTTTTCATATTTGGTTATTCAATCTGTTCAAATGTATATAATAATTCATGCTTACAACTTAAACAGATCACGGTGTCTTTGTTTGCGTTAAAGATATTGTATAAATGTAATATGTACACATGTACAAAAAAGGCATTCATTCTTAATTAATGATGGAATTAACCCAGATCAACAAGGTTCCATTTAGAAGGTTAAATTTAATTGCATATATTGTTGACCTTCTCTTTCTTTCTATTTCCCCAACAGACAAGGAGAATATAATTATGTTTGAAACAGAGTAATATGCTGTAAATGTGTGACCTTTCCACAGTTTAAGCAACAAATTCACTCCAGGGGTTTCTGGTGAAGCATAATATTAATATACCTAATCCAGACTGACTTTTAATCAAATATGTTAACATATTACCAGAAAAATATCCCTGAAGTATTTAAATTATCCCTGAGTACTGGATGTAAAAGTATCAAATAATATTTAAGAAAATTCATTTTCTATAATCTTGCTTTGTGTCTACAGGAAAAATTAAAACACATATTTTTATTTAAATGTCCAAATTAGTGTATGAAATATCACCAAATATGATCTCATTTTCACAAAATGGGAAATTATATGCTCCTGTGCTAAGGTAAAACTCTTGATAATTTGATTAGACAAAGTGGACAAAGTAGAATTTATACAAAAAGACTGAAATATTTCAGATATTGTGAATGGAGAGTTTTAATAGTATTTATTGTTGTGTCATAGAAATGCTTAGGAATCATATTGATTGACTCCATCCAAATTTTTACTCTTCATGAGTAAGCATGACTTAGTGTTTATGGTCTTTTTGTTAAGTTTGTCATTGTATTTTACACTAAGAGAATTATTGTCCTTTATTTACTGAATTAATTGAAAGTCACTAATGGTTGTTTACAAGGCATTTTATTTAATTAAAAATGAAAAGAATAATTACATACTTTGAAGAACGATTTACTACAAAGAATGAAGTATGAAAAAAATCCTTGAAAAAATACAATAGCTACTTCATCCTGAGTATACCCACCAATGATGTCTGTATGATATTTAAAGCAAACCTGTAGCATCTCATGAAATAGAAGCAGAAATATAAAGACCACCAACTGAAACAACAACAAAATGCATGGGGTAAGAAAAATTTAGAGAAGAATTCTATTACTCTTTCAAAGAAGAGTTAATGCCAATACACCTCAAATTATTCTATAAAATAGGAAAAAAAATATTTCATTGTAGGTGGAGATTTCCTACCCAGGAGCCACTTCAAAATTACCACACAGAGGCTTATTCACCTGAAAGAGAAAAAGAATCAAACATAGGAAGGGAAGAGTCAATGTATTTTTGTTTGTAGATGATATGATAGCATAATAAATGACACTAAATATGCCACCACATTGAGCAATGTCTCAGGACACAGAGTTGTCATAAATATCAATATCTGTTCTATGTCCAAATTACAAGAAATCAGTGAAATAACACCTTCCAAAGAGATTAAAGAATTATAAATTATCTTGGAAGTAACTCTACATAAGCAAGTAAAAGACCTGATGAACATACCATGAGATGAAAGAACACCCACACTCATGGATCAGCAGGATTAATATTGTAAAAAGTGTTGTCTTACTCAGAGAAACAGGCAGACTTAATTCAATCCCCGTAAAAGTTCCAAAATAATTCTTCAAACATTATGAAAGGACATCTTTTAATTTCACATGGAAATTAAAAAATCCTGGGATACCTAAAACATTCCTGAAAATAAAATAACAGCTCGACATCACCATCTCAAATTTTACTTCAAAGTTATAGTTCTTAAAAGTATGTTATTGGTACAAAACAAACATCACAGGCATTTTATTAACCAATACAACCTACTTGAGACATACACTTGAGACAACCATGTTCATTGCTGCTGTATTCATAATAGGAAGGAATTGGAAACAACATGGATATTCCTCTGCAAATGAATGAATATAGGAAATGTGGTATGCTTACACAATGGAATATTACTCAGCCACTGAAAAATGAAATTTGTAGGAAAATGGATGGAACTAGAAATTAATCATCCTGCACAGGGTAATCTCAATGATTCAGTCCTCTGAGTACTACTCATTAGGTGGACCTGTGTGTGTGGCACTTGGTATGCAACCCAGATTTTTATTACATACTGATTGTTTTCTTTGATTTAGTTTCCCTCAAAAAAAGTGTGACTGCAGTGTTATGTTTCTATACATTAGCCATGCACAAAACGTTTAAAAGTTCTAAAATACAATAAATGACTTTAATTTTGGTTTATATCTAGAGATATCAGGTAGGTGGAAGCAATCAATTGGGTACAAGAACAAAAAAAGATCAAATAACCTTTATTAATACATTTGATCCAGGGGTGATTCTTAGGGTTGAACATCAAACTGTTACATCCTAACATTCCTCTCATATTTAGGGAAGAGGCAGTGCAAGTTTCATAGCCAGCTATACGTTATTTATATCCTTCCATTTCAAAGTTTAAGAAATTTCATTTACAGATGCAAAAACTAAGGCTGTTGTAAATTTTGTTTACTCAATAAGGCAAAAGTGGATATTTATAGGTGAATTTTAAGCATACCCACATTCCAAAAGATGACATTATGTTGCACACTTTCCTACAGTATTCATCTTTAATTTCTATCTGTTCTCCTAATCATGGCTCAAATATTAAGTTTCTCTTTCATCACGATTATCTTACCTTATTATTGGTTTTGTCAGATCCAGTCTGGCAATAGTTCAGTGAAAAAACAGAAGTGTATGTATACATATGAGACACATGAAATATGATTTTTTTCTGTAACAAATTAAGTTTGAGTGGAAAAATATTTCAAATGAGATTCAATAATAAACGTAGTATTTATTTCTCGCAAAATGTTGTCTTTAATTAATTACCATATTACTTTTGAACCCATGCTTGTCAATAGTTGATCTTCTGAAATATTAAAATAAATGTACAAAGACTCAACACTGAAACTCTTATTACAGTGTGTCTAGAAAAGATACTTGTCACTTTGTAAAAATTCTTCCTTGTGTTTTTTTTCTATTTGTGGGGATAACACTTCTCAAAATTTCCATAGAAGATAAAATAATTGTCCTCAAAATGTCAGCTTTCTAGATCCTAGAACATGCACATTTTCTTATTTATCAAAAGTGTTTTAATAAATTTAATTAAGGTTCAATCAACAAGGAAATGTAGAGAATAAATAAAATGTATATCTAATTCATATATTTAATTATGCTAAGATATTATTTCATCCTATTTGTCTTATTAGAATACTCTGAAGATATTAGAATACTAGAAACCATATTATTTTAAAATAATCTTTGCAGTAAATGGGACTTTTAGATATAGTCATAAATGATAATAAGATCTATTACCTCCAAATTGGCAACTAAGATGCAAAACAGATCTCTGTTCTATATTTCATATTTTTTGTTGTTGTTTTTATTTAAATTTTATTAAGTTTGAAAAAGCTTATTTTACAAGTCAATCCCAGTTTTCTAACCCTCTCATTCTCCCCTTGCCACCACAAAAATCCCCATACCATTCCATTTCTGCTCCCCAGGGAGGATGAGGACTTCCATGGGGAGTCTTCAAAGTCTGTCACATCATTTGGAGCAGTGCCTAGGCCCTCCCCCATTTGTCTAGGCTGACAGAGTACTTGTCTATGTTGAATGGGCTCCCAAATTTAATTCATGTACTAGGGATAAATACTGATCCATTACCAGAGGCCCCATAGATTACTCAGTTCTCCTAACTGACACCCACATTCTGGGGATCTGGGTTGGTTGTATCATGCTTTGCAAACTGTCATACTGAAGTCCAAAAGGTTCTGCTTGTACAGGTCAACCCAATCAGAAAAATGCAAACATAGTATGTTCTTACTCATATATGGATTTTAGAAATAGAGCAAAAGGAAAAGGAGAAGGGGAGAAGTGGAAGGGAGAGGTGGGCATAAAAAAGCAGGAAGACTATGTCAGGGAAAGAATAGGGGAGAGCAAGAGAAGAGATACCATAATAGAGTGAGCCATTATAGGTTTAAAGTGAAACCTGGCACTAGGGAAATGTCCAGATATCTACAAGGACAACCCAAACAACAGTTTAACCAACAGTGAAGAGGCTACATTAAATGCCCTTCCCGAATACTGTGAAAGATATGCCATCCTAGATGCTTCATCTAGTAGCTGATGGAATCAGAAGAAGACACCCACAGTTAAACATTTAGCTGAATCCCTTGAATGCAGGTGCAGAGAGGGAGGAGTGATGGGAAATGTCATTCTGTAAATATGTTTCTCATACTGGCTAATGAATAAAGCACTGTTGGCCAATAGGAAAGCAAGAGAGGAGGGACTAGGAGACAAGGAGGAAAGAGGAAGTAGAAAGGAGGAGTCAAGATGGAGAGACTGGGGAAATGAGGCACCTGCCGTATTCCCTGATAAGATGAGACCACATGGAAATACATAGATCAATAAAAATGGGTTAATACGTAAGACAGAGACAGCTGTTAAGAAACTAATACCTGACCAACAGCATTATATGAAATACAGAGTCTTGGTGTATTAATTGTGGCTGGCGCGGCAGCAGGACGAGACCAGCAGCAGGCGGAAAAACCTTACTCCTTACAGAGGAGTGATGAGCACAAGGGACAAGACCAAGCTGGAGAAACCCACAGAAACAGCTGATCTATATTTAATCTTATAGCAAGCCTCAGATTACCAGACCTTGATATTTCGATGATTTATTATAGAATGTCTTACCTTATTAAGTGATCCAAACCTATCAATTTATTGCCCTCTTTTGACTATATAAGAAGAAATCTCCGGAAGATTTTGACATGCAATAATCATTTTTGAAGTTAGTGCATTGAAACACTCCTTCACTACTGGTGGGAGTGCAAACTTGTACAGCCATTTTAGAGATCAGTATGGCAGTTCCTCAGAAAATGTGAATCGGTATCCCACAAGACCCAGCAATCGCCCTCTTAGGCATATACCCAAATGATTCAAGTCAATGCAACAAAGATATGTGCTCAGCTGTGTTCATAGCAGCGTTATTTGTAATAGCAAAAACATGGAAGAAACCTAGATGCCCCTTAATGAAGAATGGATAAAGAAGATGGGGCACATTTACACGATGGATTACTACTCTGTGGGGGGAAAAAAACAATGGAATCTTGCAATCCACATACAAGTGAATGGAACTTGAAGAAAACCCAAACTGAATGGGGTATCCCAGCCACAAAAAGAGGAACATGTTATGTACTTGCTCATATATGTGATGGGAGATGTCATTCTGTAAGATAGGTGGGACTAGGAGACTAGAAAGAGAGAGGAAGATGTAGGGAGTTTATTCATGATGGAAGAGGGTAGTAAGCTGGGCTGTCTCTCCTCCTTGTCTCCTAGTCCCGCCTATCTTTCCCTTAGGCCAACAGTGCTTTATTCATTAACCAATAAGAGAAACATATTTACAGAATGGCATATCCCATTATATATGGATTTTAGACATAGAGCAAAAGATCACCAGCCTATAATTCACACCGCCAGAGATATCAAGATACAAGGACTATTCTAAGAGATTCATATAAGGTCCCTCACAGAAGGGGAAAGGGACAAGATCTCTAGAGCATATGGGTAGTGGGGGGAATCAGTGCATTGATAGGGAACTAGGAGAAAGAGAAGGGGAGGAGAGGAAAGCAAGTGGGACTAGGAAGATTGAGTCAGGGGAAGAATAGATGAGAAGAGAGAGAGAGAGAGAGAGAGAGAGAGAGAGAGAGAGAGAGAGAGAGAGAAAACAAAAGAGGGAACCATTACAGGTTTGAAGAGAAAACTGAACCTAAAGAAATGTCCAGAGACTTACAAGACTGACCCCAACTAACAATTTGAGTAACAGTGGAAAGGCTACCATAAATGCCCTTCATAGATAATGAGATCGAGAACTAACTTATCCACCATCATGGATCCTCATCTAGTAGCTGATGGAAACAGAAACAAACACCCACAACTAAACACTGTGATGAACTGGAATCCAGATGCAGAGAGAGAGGACATCACCAGGCTGCAGAAACACAAAAAGACAGCTGACCTAAACAAAGAGTAGCTAATGGGACCACAGACTGATAGCTGGAATCTAGCATGAGACTATCTCAGACCCCATGAATTTGGGTGTCAGCTAGAGGGCTTGAGCAGTCTAAGGGCCTTGGACAGTGGAACCAAGATGTATTCCTAGTGCACAAAAGTTTTTTGGGAGCACATTCCTCATGGACAGATACCCCCTTAAGGTTAAGGAGACAGGAGAGAAGGCCTAGTCCCTACTCCAAGTGACTTGACAGACTTAGATGACCCCTCCTGCAAGGCATCACCCTTCATGTGAAGTGTGGGGAGTGGTAGGGGAGGTTGGTCAGGGGGCATGACAGAATGTGAGAAAGAGTAGGCAGGCAGGAGAGAGGGAGGGAGAGGGAACTGGAATCAATATTAAAATGAAATTAAAAAATTAATCCAAGAACATAAAGGTTTGGAATAGCAACTTATAGGTTAATTATTCAAAAAATTTGGCATGCCTCTTCTTAAGCCTGAAGGGTTTGAAAGCAAAGATGAGGAGATCTGCTTTTTACTGGGTCTTTCCTGGTGACAAGAAAACTACAGTGTTTTCAAAAGCATGCCAGTGTGCAGCCGAGTGCAAAACAATAAGCATTAAGGCTTCACATACAAGAATAAAATTAACTTAGTCACTCACACAGAATTGTAAACTTTAAGGAACAATCACAGAAAATTTTCTCCATTTTGTGTATACCCTTACTTCTTGGCTTGTTGTGCAGAACCTGTGGAAATGAAGAGATGTCCTATGGCTAAGTATAACAATTTCACAATCATTAGAAATAGAGTTTGGATCCCAGTACTTACATAACAAGTAGAGTGTGCTGGTCATACATATAACCATAGCTCCAAGGCAGAAAGAAACAGAAGGATTACTATGTCCTGCCAGCCCTTAGTTTAGGCAACAAATGTCAGTCCCAGGCTCATGGAGACAAGAGTCTCAATGAATAAATTCAGAAAATATAGGACATCCAACACCTTATTCTAGTCTTTGCATAAACACAAAGGAGTATCTCTTCATACACATATGTATGCATAACTGCAAACACACACACAAACACACACACACACACACATAGATAAATGTGCATTTTTAAAAAATAAAATTAGTAATAAAGATATCATATATCAATGTTATAAAATGTGAAGCTCTTGATATAAATATCACATAATATTCCTTAATTAAATGTAAGGATACAAAACATACTTCATATTCACAATATGCTATAGAACCTTGACCAGCTTAATGAATATTTTAGTACAAAATAAATGAGTTTGTAACTTATATACTAGTAAACAATATGAATTCTCTTAAAAGCAAGAAGGTCTAATTTAAAACTATTAATAATGCACACATGTCTGAATTATCTGATAATGAGAATAGGATAGCTGTAAACTTTATTACTATGTGATAAATGGTCTAAAAGAGATCATTGTTTTATCACAGCCACACTATGCAAAATTTCAAATTCAAGCTCAGTGACCTTTCCTAGGAAACTAAATACCTGCAATTAGAGCAGAAATATTTGTTAAGCAGTTTCATGGTTGAGTAATTTTTTTCTGCATAAATTCCATTATTTTGTGCACTTAAATGGCAAAGTATGAGCATCTAAACAGTAGCAACATAATATACTCACTGTGCCTTAATCAGTGTAAGATACAAGACTATTAAAATGATATAAAATACATTGAGGACTTCAGAGTTAAGCTACTTATATATGCTCAGAGAGGAAATAATGACATTGTAATCTAATGTATTATTAATAATGAATTAAATATCCTCATATCATGACAGTTAAATTTATATAATGCTAATCCCTTAGTTACTTAGAGAAAACACATTAGGACCTTGACTAGATACCTGGTGCTGATAATGAATGAGTTTACACAAATCTATACGAGGACAGCTAAGAACTGAAAAAAGATTGTGATGTTATTGATAAAAAGATGACTCAGTTTTCCTCTTTGTGTGTCTCTTTCTTTGAACTTCAGAGCTGTCTTGAATGTGCTCTTCTGATAGCAATGGGGACAATAAAATCATATGCACATAGTGCAAGGTCATTTTTCATGATGGTGTTGTTTTACCTTTGACCAGTAACCCACCTAATAAAGAAAATCACAAACTATGCTAAAGTCAGTATGAAAAGGCAAAGTAACATATGAATGTCTGTGCACTTACAGGAAAAATTGCAAACTTGGGACATAAAGCCCTAGATCCAGGACAGAGCTGTTGTTTTTCATGTCTGACTCTGCGAAACAAGTGTACCTACTGTTTTAGAAATGATGCTTATCTATTTGTTTCTACATCAAAGGTATAAATAAGGAAAGTCTAATCAGTAGATTCAGATGGAATAGTGTCAGAATTTGGGAATATCTGAACTGTAAGCACATGAAAATAATTTCCAAATTCAACCAGTGTTATAAAGAGTTGCAGTTTATACTCTTGTTTGAAATAAGAATAATAGAAAGAGGAGAGAGAAGAAACCCAACTTAAAGACCAAGAAAATGATTTCAATAAAATAATTAAAGAAAATCCAACTAACCTAAATAGGAAATGCCAATAAAGGTAAAAGAAGCATATAGAATACCAACTCTGTTGGTCTGGAAAAGAAAGTCTCTTCTGCACATATTAATCAAACATTAAACATATATAACTAAGAAATAATATTAAAAGCTGCAAGGGAGAAAGACCAGTTAACATATAAACACAGACCTGTTAAAATTACACCCACAATCTCAATGGAGTCTCTAATAGCCAGAAGTACAAGGACAGATATTCTGTAGACTCTAAGAGATTAAAAATGTTAGGTCAGACCACTAACTCAAGAAAATGTAGATATGTGAAGGTGTGTCTGTTAGTCTTTAATATTTGCTTATATATTACTGTATTCATAATGCATTAATTTTTTAACTATCTTGCTATTTGAAATAAAAGAAAATTGTAATTTGTAGGAATCCAGACCACTGTACAAAGAACAGTCAAAATCATTTTATAACTGTTCTTTGCTTCTTACAAATCAAATTTAATCCCTCTCTATGAAGTATACAATGTTCCACATATAAATTATTTGCATTCCTACAAGACTTATTTCATTCTCTACATGAAATATCTGCTAAAGTAAGTTTTATTTTATTTCTGAAAAATGAAATGTCTGCATACTTTATTGACTTTGTATGCCTTCCTTTCACATATATTTTTCTTCCAAGAGATGAAAATATCTTCTAGATGTTTTGAAGAACAGTTACTATTCTTTTATTCTGGTAATATATTTTTCTTTTTAAATTTATGCCAACAGATTTTTTATTTAATTATTTTTTTATTTTACATGTTGATCCCAGTTCCAACTCTTTCCCTCCATCCCTCTTACCCTCTCTGCCCCCTCACATGCACCATGACCACCCTCCACTCCCATTCCCCGACCCCCCATTCCACATGTAGGACTATGCTATCCAGGTGGGATCATAGAGATCTGTCAAATAATTTAAAGTAGGGACTAGGACTTCTCTCCTGTCTCTATGTTAAGGGAGTATCCCTCCATGGGAGATGAGACTGCAAGCTCTTTTTTGTGCACCAGAAATACATCCTGGTTCCATGGTCTGAGGTCCATTGGACTGCTCAGTCCTTCTAGCTGAGACCCATATTCAGGGGGGCCTGGGTCTGTCCCATGCTGGATTCCCAGCTATCAGTCTGGGGGCCCATTACCTCCTCCTTGTTCAGGTCAGCTGTCTCTATGTGTTTCCGCAACCTGGTCTTGTCCTCTCTTTCTGCATCTGGATTCTAGTTCAACTCAGTGTTTAGTTATGGGTATTTGCTTTTGTTTCCAATAGGTACTAGATAAAGGCTCCATGATGGTCAATAAGTTAGTTGTTGATCTCACTATCAGGGAAGAATATTTATGGTAGCCTTTCCATGGTTGCTCAAATTGTTAGTTGGAGTCAGTCTTGTAGGTCTTTAGACCTTTCTTTTGGTTGGTAGGAATGAAAGACAGAAGATATATATATATATATATATATATATATATATATATATATATAGAGAGAGAGAGAGAGAGAGAGAGAACAAAAGAGGGAGCCAATATTGGTATGAAGAGAATATTCTGGTAATATTTTTACAATTTATTTTCCATTACTTTTGTACATGCAAAACCATCTCATATGATGAATATGGTGGCTTGAATGAGAAATGTCTCCGATAACCTTTTGTGTTTGAATTACACGGCTTAGGGAGTGTAACAGTGATGCAGTCTTGTTTAAAGGAGTAAATTACTGGAGAAGGAATTTTTAAATAGTAATTTTTATTTAAATTAAAAACAATCTTATTTTACATACCAGTTACCTCTCCCTCCTTTCCTCCCATTTCTTCCACTATCACCCCATTCTACCCACCATGCACTCCTCAGGGAAGGTGTGGCCTCTGATAGAGAATCACCGAAGTCTGACAAATCATTTGGGGCAGAACCTCGGCCCTGCCCTGTTTATCTTTTAAGTCTATAGCCTTGCCCCTCTGCTAGATTGCTTTCTACTTCATGTTTGTAATTGAAGATACAACTTCACAACTACCTGTTCCTGCTGTCTACTCAAATGATTCACAGGCAGTGATGGACTCTCCCTCTACTGATCATAAATTATTGCCCTATTGATTGCTTTTTTTCACAGTGTTTTATCATCAAATTTGAGAAGTGCACTGTACACTGACAAATAGTGTAGCATATACACTTTATGAGCTGTGAGGTTAGAGTTTCAAATGTTCCTCTATTTGTGTGAGAGTCATAATCTCAAAATCCATAGATGATGCAGTTCTTTTACAAAATGTGCCATATTTACTAACAAAACATTCCCAACTCATTCTGCATTTTGTCTTCTCATTGCTAAGTTAAGGCAAATTCTCTGTAGAAATTAGAACACATATTGTTGAAAGTTTGCATTTTTCTATGAGTGATTAGATCTCTGTAGGTAGAAAAAAATGTAATGGATTGGAAATATTAACTATATCAATGCCCACATTTAGATAATTTAACCCCATTTTTCATGCCTTTGTGAATTAAGGATACTGTACAACATGCTTTGGTCTTAAACATTCCATCAACTTTTCCCCAGTCTACTCCTATTTCTCTATTCACATTTACTATTTTTCACTGTCAAGAATGATTTGTTCTGTCTCAATATTCATGGATGCTTGGTATTTTCTCTGAACATGGCTAAACTACAAAAGGTGACACTCTTAGAGAAACTGACTTTTCTACCCTAGTAAATAACAATTGGCAATCACTCAATGACCAGGTATAGGAAAATATTTCCAATTTCCCCCCTGATGGTTGAATTTGTTCTGTCTTGGACATCTATACATTTTGTGCATTTTGTCATAACCTCTGTGATATGTGCACATTTTCCTTTTTTAGTTTTAGAAGTTATTAAAGATATTTTGAGTTAGTGGAAACTGCTGAGATGAAACAATATACTTAAGTGTATGCTCTGGATAATCTATAAGCTAAGCATTAGCAGCCTTACACACATATTATTAAGTATGCAAGTTTATAAGTAAGAAAAATTCATGTGAGCCTAGAAAGGGAGTTTGAGATTGCTTATTGACTATTCTGTGAATAATTTTGCATATTTTCATTTTATAATTATCTGAAGAGTACTTTAAAAGGAAAATCCCATTTTTTGTATATTATGATTCTAAATGAAATGACATAAGAATATCAAAACCTCCAAGGCTACAGAGAAAACCTGTCTCAAAAAGACAAAAAAGAAAAAGGAAAAGAAATCAAAACTCTAAGCTCAACATTTATTAATGAGCATGTATATATATATATATTAAAGGATATTTTTAGTATTAAGTTGTAGAGACACAAGATAAACAGATGTTAGAGGCAGTTGTTCTTTGGAAACACATGAACAGTATAACTGAACATAACAACAGATCACTTAAAAGACAACTGTTTCATGGTAGTCAGAAAAATAATCTAAATACAACAAACATTAAGTCTTGTAAAGTCCACAATTGCAATCTTATGATTATGGTTAATAAATGACAATGATAATTTCCTTTCAATATTTTTATAAGAATTTATTTTGTGTCCAACTAGAATGTATTGTACAGCATATTAATATCTCATGTGGTTTTCTCAAAATGAAGAAAGTTATATTCCCACATAGCTCCATTTTAATTCTCTCTGCAGTAAAGTTCTAAAAGGAAGCATGAATATAAATAATATTGTATAGACTAGGCAGGATGTATTTGTGTATTTAGGAAAATATTTGTACATATATACATGTAATAACAATGTACAGAGAGTCAATGAAATTGAAGGAGAGTTATAGTGGTATACAGAAAGATTTGGAGTGAGGAAAAGGAAGAGGGTAATTATGGAATTATATGATAATATAAACATATAGAAGAAATAATTTTAAAGTTCATTAATATTCTACAGGTTATAAATAATATGAAAATTATGTCAGATCTTTCTGTAGAAAAAATTGTAGAAGTAGCTGGGTGTTACACTTTTATTCCCAGTACTCTTGATGCAGAGTGAGGCAGATCTCTGTGATTTTGAGGTCAGCCTGGTCTATAGAATTAGTTCCAGACAGGCTCCAAAGCAATACAGAGAAACCACATCTCAAACAAACAAACAAACAAACAAAAAGTGTGGAAGTAATACATACATTCAATAATTGTACATTTTTAATGGTGTCCTTAGTGCCAATGACTGAATATAGGAGAGCATGCCCTAGCCATCATGCCCACTCTGAGACTTCCAGCTTCCTAGTCCCTCCTCCAACCATGGGAGGCAATAAGTATGGGCCTGTTTCTGGCTTGATTTCTGATGTCCTGCTCAGAGCATCCAGAGTCCTGACAACTGAGGACTGCATTAGGGTTAGCCAGTCCTGTGGACCAACTCATCCAGAGTCCGCCAGCATCCTGGTCCAGCCTCAAACCACACGAGGAGTCCCACCACCACCCACTGGAGTAGGTGAACCATAGGACTGGAACTGCTTACACCCGCTGGAAGAGAACTTTGGTCTTGTATCCACTAGATAAGGAAAATACCCTACCAGAATGCACTGGAGAAAGAGATGGGTAGACGACAATATAAGAATACAGAATCAACAACAGAAAGATCAATATGATGTCCCCAGAGACTAGGGAAACCACACTAGCAAGATTTGAATATCCTAAAACAGATGAAACAGAAGAGAATTACCCTAGAAAACAACTTTATGATGATGATAGAGACCCTCAAAGTGATACTGAGAAAATCCCTTAAAGTAATGGAAGAAAAAGTTGAAGAAATAGAGAAAATGACAAACCAAAAATTACACGAAACAACTCAAACACTGAAAAGTTTGAAAGCTGAAATAGAGACAATAAAAAACAAACAAAAAACAAAACAAACAAACAAAAATACAAAGTCCAATGGAATGCTGGAAATATAAAAGTTATGCAAAACATCAGGTTACAAATGCAAGCAAAACTAATCAAATATAAGAGAAGGAAGAGATAATCTCAGACATTGAAGATACACTAGGAGAAATAGATTCATTGACCAATTACAATCTTAAGCCCCCAAAATCCCTGACACAAAACATCCAGGAAATTTGGGACACTGTGAAAAGGCCAAACCTAAGAAAAATAGGTATAGGAGAAGGTGAAGAAATATAATTCAAAGGTACATAAAATATATTCAACAAAATTATAGAGGAATACTTTCCCAACCTAAAGAAAATGCTAATGAAAATCCAACCTTACAGAACACCAAATAGAGTGGATCACAAAAGAAAGTCTCCTTGACACATAAAAATCAAAATACCAAATATACAGACTAAAGAAAGAATATTAAGAGCAGCAAAGGCAAAAGGCAAAATAACATATAATGACATACCTATAAGAATTATAACTGACTTCACCATGGAAAGTCTGAACATCAGAAGGTGCTAGATAGATATTCTGCCAACAGTAAGAGATCACAGATGCCAGGAAATACTACTATACCCAGAAAAATTCTCAACAACTATATATGGAGAAAACTAGACATTATGTGACAAATCTATATTTAAACATACACATCAACTAATCTAGCCCTACAAAAAGTTCTAAAAGGAACACTCCAATCCAGAAAATTAACTATACCCACAAAAACATAGGCAATAGACAATCCCACTTTAAGAATAGCCAAAAGAAAAATTGCAGGAGGGATCCACACACAATACCACCACCAATAGCAAAGCCAAAACAAGCAAGAATTAACAATCAATGGTCATTAATGTCCCTCAATATTAATGGTCTCAACTCTCCTATTAAAAGGCATAGGATAAAAGAATGAACATGAAGAATATACCTTCTCACCTCCACATGGAATCTTCTGTATAATTGACCATATCCTCAGCAGTATATTCACCCTCAATAGGTACATACAAACTGGAATTACGCTCTGTATCTTATCAGGCCATCATGGTTTAACGTTAGAATTTACACAATTTACAGAAAACCTACGAACTCATGAAACTTGCACAATGCACAATTGCAGCATTCCTGGACCAAGGAAGAAACAAAGAAAAATTTAAAGATGTCCTAAAATTCAATGAGAATGATGACATAACATATGTAAACTGATGAAACATTTTGAAAGCAGTGCTTAGCAGAACTTTAAGAAACCATCCTGAATGATGTAACCCAGTCACAAAAAGTGGAACATGGTATTTATTCAATCATATATGGATTTTAGATGTAGAGAAAAGGATCACCAGCCTATAATTCACACTGCCAGAGAAACTAGGGTACAAGGAGGGATCTAAAATAACCATACAAGGTCCCTCACAGAAGGGGAAAGGAACAATATCTCCTGAGTATATTGGGCGAGGGACAGTGAATGGAGAGGAGATAGGAGAAAGAGAATGGAAGGAGAGAAAAGCACATGGGACTAGGAAGATTGAGTCAGGGGAGGAATAGATGATAGAAAAAAAAAAGAGGGAAAAAGAGAGAGAAACCATAAAAGAGGGAGCCATTTTAGGTTTGAAGAGAAAACTAACTCTAGAGAAATATCCAGAGACCTACAAGACTGACCCCAATTAACAATTTGAGCACCGGTAGAAACACTAGCTTAAATGCCCTTCCCTGATAATTTGATTGATGACTAACTTAGTCACCATCATAGAGCCCTCATCTAGCAGCTGATGGAATCAGATGCATACACCCACAGCTAAACACTGCTCTGAACTGGAATCCAGATGCAGAGAGGAAGGGCAAGAGCAGGCTATACAAACCCACAGAGACAACTGACCTGTACAAGGAGGAGCAAATGGAACCCCAGGCTGATAGCTGGGAATCCAGCACTGGACTGACTCAGACTCCCTGAACATGGGTCTACTTTAGAAGGCCTGGGCACTCTAAGGGCCCTCTAACAGTGGAACCAGGATGTATCCCTGGCGCACAAAAAGACTTTGGGAGCACACTCCCTTAACCTAGAGGCATTAGGGAGGCCCTAGTCCCTACTCCAAGTGACTTCAGAGATTTTGTTGACCCCTCCTGGAAGGCATCACCCTACCTGTGGAGTGTGTGTGGGGATGGGATGAGAAGGTGGTTAGGGGGTATAGGAGGGAGGAAGGGAGGAGGAGAAGGAGAGGTAACTGTAATAAGAGCAAAAAATTTAAAATAAAAAAAATAAAAAACAGGAAAATTTAAACCCTAAGTGCCCACATGGAGAATAGTCACACTAGAGAATTATTAGTACAATTGAAAGTTTTAGAACAAAAAGAAGCAAACTTATCTAGGAGGATTAGACACTAGGAAATAATGAATTTGAGGGATGTAGCCAATAAGGTAGAAACAAAGAAGATAATAGAAATAATCAGTGTAACATAGAGTTGGTTTTTCGAGAAAATCAACAAGATAGTCAAATGTTTATCCAAACTTAACAAATGACAGAGAAAGAAAATGCAGTTTAACAAAATCAGAAATGAAAAGGGGGACATAGCAATGGATGCAGAAGAAATCCACAGAATATTCAGGTCATAATTTGAAAACATGTACACCACAAAATTCAAAATCTTAATGAAATGGACAACTTTCTGGATAGATATCACTAAGGAACATTACGTCAAGACCAAATATCCAACTTAAATAGACCTATAACCCCTAATGAAATTGAAACAGTCATCAAAAGTCTCAGAAACAAAAATATTCCAAGGCCACATGGTTTCAGTCAGAATTGTACTAGATATTCAAAGAACAGCTAATACCAATATTCCACAAAGTGTTGCATTCAATACAATCAGAAGGCTCATTGCCAAACTCTTTTTATGAGGCTACATTACTTTGGGCCCCAAGCCAAACAAAGACACAACTAACAAAGAGAACTAAAGACCAATACCCTTCATGAACATTGATGAAAATATACTCAATAAAATACTGACAAATGGAATCCAAGAATACATCAGAGAAATTATCCACCAGGACCAAGTATGCTTCATCCCAGAGATGCATACAAAATCCATCAATGTAATCCACCATATAAATAAACTGAAAAGGAAAAGACACATGATTATCTCACTAGATGCTGAAAAATCCAACACCCTAATAAAGCTCTTGGAGAGATTAAGGATAACAAGAACATGCCTAAACATAATAAAAGCAATATATAGCAAACCAATAGCAACATCAAACTAAATGGAGAGAAACTCAATGAGATTCCAGTTACAAGTGGTTTTCCTGCCAGCCCAGTCCCACAGCTGTCTCAGCTCCAAATAACATAGAGATGCTGTGTTATATACAAAGCTGTTGGCCAGTTAGTATCATTTCTTATTGGCTAGCTCTGTCTTAAATATTAACACATTTCTATCAATTTAAGTATTTCCACGTGGTCTTATCTTACCAGAAAGAGGATCCAGAGTTCTTCTCTCTCAGTCCTATATTTTGAATCTCCTTCTACAACCTCTTAAAACTCCTTGTCTCCTAGTCCCACCTATCTTGCTTTCCGTTTGGACAACAGTGCTTTATTCATTAACCAATAAGAGAACCATATTTACAGAGTGACATCTTCAATCAGATTCCTCTAAAATCAGTAACACAACTAGGCTGCCTGTTCTCTCCATATCACTCCAATATTGTACTTGAGGTACTAGCTAGAACAATAAGACAACAAAAGGAGATCAAGGGCATACAAATTGAAATGAAAGAAGTCAAATTTTCAAGATTTGCAGAAAATATGATAGTTGACATAAGTGATGGGAAAATTTCTACCAGGGAACTCCAACAGCTGATAAACACCTTTAGCAAAGTGGCAGGATACAAGATTAACTAAAGAAGAAGAAGAAGAAAAAAAAAAAAAAAAACAAAAACAAAAAAAAAAAAAAAAAAAACAAAAAACAAAAATTCAACTGTATAAAGGCAAAAAGGGAGCTGAGAAAGAAATCAGAGAAACAGCATCCTTTACAATAGCCACAAACAACATAAAATATCTTGGGGTAATGCTTAACAAACAAGTGAAACACCAACATAGTAAGTCTTTGAGTTGAGTCTTTAAGGAAAGAAATTAAAAAAGATACCAGTATATGGAAAGATCTCCCATGCTCTTGGATACATAGAATCAACATAGTAGAAATGGAAATTTTGCCAGAGGCAATCTACAGATTCGATACAAACCCTGTCACAATTTCACAGAACTTGAAAGAACAATCCTCAACTTTATATGGAAAAATAAAAGACTCAGCACAGCCAAAACAACCATGTATAATAAAAGAACTAATGGGGTCATCACCATCCCTGACTTCAAGCTCTATTGTAAAGCCATAGTCCTGAAAACACCTTGATATTGGCACAAAAATAGGCAGAAAGACTAATGACATTTAATTGAAAACCCTGATATTAACTCACACACTTATCAACACATGAATTTGACAATCTAAATTTATACAATGGAAAAAAGAAGGCATCTTCAACAAATGGTGCTGGTATAACTGGATACTGGTGTTTAGAAGACTGCACATATATTCATATATATCACCATGCACAAAACTTAAGTCTAACTGGATCAAAGATCTCAACATAAACCCAGCCACACTGAAACTCTTAGAAGAGAAAGTGGGAGGTATCCTTGAATGAATCAGTACAGGAGACACTGAGATGATAATTAATAAATGGGACCTCCTGAAACTGAGAAGCTTCTGTAAGGCAAAGGACAAATTCATTAAGACAAAACAACATCCCACAGGATGGTAAAAGATCTTCACCAACCCCACATCTCACAGAGGGCTAATCTCCAAAATATAAAAAGATCCGAAGAATCTAGTTACCATAACATCAAATAATTTAATGAAAAAGTTGGGTACAGAACTAAATAGAGAACTCTCAATGGAAGAATCTAAAATGGCTGAAAGACACTTCAGAAAGTGAAATGTAAATCAAGGCAACTCTGAGATACCATCTTATTCCTGTCAGAATGGCTAAAACCAAAGCCACCAAAGACAGTTTATTCTGGAGCAGATGTGGAGAAAGGGGCACAATCCTCCACTGCTGGTGGGAGTGCAAACTTGTACAGCCATTTTGGAGATCAGTATGGCAGTTCCTCAGGAAAATGAGAATTCGTCTACTTCAAAACCCAGTAATTCCACTCTTAGGCATATACCCAAAAGATTCACATTCATACAACAAGGACATCTGTTCAACTATGTTCATAGCAGCATTATTTGTAATAGCAAGAACCTGAAAGCAACCTAGATACTCCTCAACTAAGAATGGATGGAGAAAATGTGGTAAATTTACACAATGGAGTACTACTCAGTGGAAAACCACAGTGAAATCCTGAAATTTGCAGGAAAATGAATGGGACTAGAAGAAACCATCCTGAGTATGTTGACCCAGAAACAAAATGACAAACAAGGTATGTACTCACTCATGTATGGATTTTATACATAGAGCAAAGTATTATCAGCCTATAATTCACACCACCAGAAAAGATAGGAAACACGGAGGACCCAAAAAGTGACATACATAGTCCTCAGGAGAAGGGAAAAGTGACAAGATCTTCCTAGCTAGTTGATAGCAGTGAGGGAGGGGAAAGGGAGTTAGGGGAAGAAAAGTGGAGCAGAGGAGGATAGAGGTGGGCATGAGGAAACAGGAAGATTGAGACAGGGAAAGAATAGAGGAGAACAAGAAAAGAAATATCATAATGAAGGGAGCCATTATAGATTTAAGGAGAAATCTGGCACTAGGAAAATGTTCATGGATCTGCAAGTGTGAACTCAATTTACAATCCAAGCAATAGAGGAGAGGCCACTTTTAATGCCTTTTCATGATAATGAGATTGACTTCTACCTTATATGCCATCCCAGAGTCTTCATCTAGTAGCTGATGGAAGCAGAAGCAGACACCCACAGCTAACCCCTGAGCCAAACTACTGGAATCCAGTTAAAAAAAGAGGGAAGATTGATGAGAAAAAAACAGTCTGGAGAAATCTATATAATCTGTTGACCTGAAAAAGGGGGAGCTCATGCACTCTGTCTAAAAGCTGGGAAAACAGCATATGACTGACCCACATACCCTGAATATGAGTGATAGGAGGACTGGGCAGTCTATTTGGGCCTCTGGAAATGGATTATTTCTTATCCCTAGTATAAGAATGGACTTTGGGAGTCCATTCCACAAAGAAGGATACTTTCTCAGCATAGACACATGGAGGGAGGGCCTAGGCCCTGCCTCAAATGATATGATGGAGTTTGAAGAGTCCCCATGTGTATCACCACCCTCTCTGGAAACCAGAAAGTAGATGGGCTGGGGTTTGTTGAGGGCAACAGTGGAGGTTGGCAGGGTGAGGGAACTGGGATTGACATGTAAATCTACCTTGTTTTAAATGTAAATAAAAATGACTCAACTGTAAATTTGATAATATGTTAAGTATTTCCTGTTAGATAAAAAATTCTACTGAAAATTTCTTACTTTAATTATTAATATGTTATTCTTCAATATAAACAACTAGATTAATGTTTGCTAAAAAGCATGCTACAAAGTACTAAAAATTATAATCTGTATAAAGAAATCAAATGTCACTGATATACATAGTTGCTGATGAGAAATTTTCAAAAATTAAATTGTGTTATGAGTAGGTTTTCTGGCAACCTGGAGCCACTGCCACTATAGCCCTAAATAACACACAGAGATGCTGTATTAGATATAATTTTGTAGGCCAGTTACTAGTTTCTTATCAGCTAGCTCTCTCTTAACTATTAACCCATTTCTATTAAACTAACTATTGCCACCTGGTCTTATCTCACCAGAGAGAGGGGCTGGAGTTCTTCTCTCTGTCCTCCATCTTGGACTTCTTCCCTTCTACCTCCTCTCACCTCCTTGTCTGCTAGTCCTGACTATCTTGCTTTCCTATTAGCCAGTAGTACTTTGTTCATTAACCAATATGAGAAAAATATTTACAGAATGACATCTCCCATCATCTCCTCTTTTCTGTCTAAAATAATAAGAATGGTTTTAACTTTAACATAGTAAAATGTATAACAAAATAGTTATCAAATAAGAACCACAGTTAACAATATTTAGCCCATTAACATTTAGCAAAATTTAAAGAAAACATTTTATCATCTATCCGATCTTTGTGAGTCTAAAGTCCTATATGTAACTTATCTTTAATCCTAACTAAAGAAAATTATAACCATAACTATCTGTCTTTGACTCCATCAAAGACCACAGAAGGATAATATATAAACTCTAGAAATGACAGAGACATCTTGTTACCTGATCAGTTACCTGAAGTTCTTTTGTAATGTTTCATCGATAGTCTATAGGCCATAGTGTGTCTGTCAGACTCCTCAGCAAAGCAGGAACCTTTCTTCCTGTATTGGCAGTTTGTCAGTCACTTTTCTCTGTGTCATGCAGACTGCTTGACATACTGTTTCATTAAGCAGAATATTGATGTTTAATAAGCATCAGGAGAAACAAATAGGCCAAAGAGATGTTTATTCAGGGAGAAATAACTTACAACATAGACAGATGAACACCAGCATATTCCTGGTCCCAAGGATGCCTCTGGATGTTCTCCTGTCCCGGGGCTGCAAACAAGAGAGCTCTCCAAGCCCCCTCCTTATACTTAGTTCCCCCAGATAACGTCTGGCCCTGTCTCCACCCCCAATGGGTGTGGTCTATGCCACATGTGCTGACAAGGTGAATATCTCACTACAGTTAAGAATTGGCAGTAATATGAACATAATTTTAAATCACTCAGGTATGGAATTGCACACATGTAATCCCAGCATGTGGGAATTTGTGGCAGTGGATGATGGCTTGACAACATAGAAAGTTTGAGAACAGCTTCTATCACATGGACTGCATCTCAACAATCAAAGAAAAAACAAAAGCAAACATTGTACTTGAAAATTTTTGCATGAAAATCCAACTAATCCAGACTCTAAAATAATCTTAATGAGAAAAATTGGGATTTCAGTAGAGCAAGAAGACATTGTAGCTAACACCTATGGATTCAACCTCAGGAAAATTGGTTTGTGGAAGGTGATTAAGTGGAATAACAAGTTCATCTGACTTGCCATTTTTGACATTGAAGAATGGCCTCTCTTTTTTATTGAAGAACAGTGAGCTTTTAAACACTGATTGAAAGGCAGATATTTATAGCCTGACTAATGTGTTTCTTCGTGAGGAGTTATACATCTTCCCAATAAATTTCTTTTGACTGTCATCATACAGTAGAGAGAAAGAAGAATGAGAGTGAATGCACCCGAGAGCATGTCTATTAGACTTAATATTAATTCTCTACAGGATCCCAACCCACTGCTGTGCAACTTCTAAAACATGGTAGTTACAAGCACTTCTAAAACATGGTAGTTACAATCGGCCCATAGCATTGCCTGATATTGTTTGTACTGCCTCAGATGAAGGACTAAGCTGACACAAGAACACAAGTTGTATGAACATGACCTTAGATTCCTTGCTTAGCAGTGAATAAAGCCACTGGTTCTGGGCAAAATTTTTGCAGGAGGGAAAAATACCTTTTTGGAAATCTAGCAAACCAATGGAAATGGTGAAAAAACAAAAGCTTATGTTTGCAGGTTTGATAATTTATGAACATGTACTGGCAAGTTCATTAGACATTTGGGCAACAAGATATTCCAGGGTGGTTATTAATTTTGAGTGGTTTGCTTTTCTGACACATTAGAAAGCTTTACTGAGTCTTTTGCATTTTGTGTTAAGAATGGTTACTGACTAAAAAATTGACTCACTGCATTAGTTAATTTTTGAATCAGAAAGGCATCTTCTTCTTACAAGAAGAGAGACAGTCAACAGTTGTTTTATTTAGAATGATGTAAAGGAATAATAGTGTCTTCTTGAGTGCTGTAATCTATGTCAAGCTCAGTGGGAACCTAATGCTGTATTGTCTCAATGTGTGACTTTCAAAAATATTTTAACAATCAACATTTTTTACAGAAAATTTCTTTGCCAACAGTTATTAATCATGATTACAAAATATCTATGTGCAATTCCTTTCTGTCTCTCAATGCTGAGAAATTTAAGTTATATAACTCTAAATATAAGTGAACATTATCAGCTGCTGAGAGTTAAAGAGGAACTAAATTGTTCATCCACTAATGTGAATTTGGTCTAAGCCTTAAGTGTCCTTCTGAGAGGAATTTTGTCTGAAATATTGGAAATGGTACCTCAATTATAAATATACACATAATTGGCATATATTTTCACAGCAATTTCTCCTACAAACAGATGAATTTGAAAGTATCCTGAACAGAAAACAAGTTGAATATTTCACAAAATGTTTTATTTTCCCTAGCTGAGAATAGACTTCGAGAAGCAATAGCCATGCTAATGAATGAATTAATAAGTACATTTAGAAAGTTAATTCGACCTTTCACAAATAATATTCCAATTTCACTATTACCCAGGATCACTCCAACTTAGAGTCTTTGGAGGAAGAACTAACTTGTTATTACCTCAGAGTCTAAAGGCTGAAGGTAACATGGCATGGCTTTCAGCAAAACTTAGAGAGCAGCCAGCTAATCAGAGTAATACTTATGATCATTGAAAACTCTTTTCTGAGTATTAACTTCAGCTTCTCTGACCTTATGAAAATAATTTCATTTTACGTCCCTAATGTTTATGAAAACTATTTCATACATTATTTGCTAAATAAGACTTAACTTTTAAAGTTGATATCTTGTTAAAATTAAATTTAACAAATAATGGTTGATATTGGTTATTTACCAACAGCTTTACTGAAAGAAAACATAATGTTATACTATTATTATGTAATATGTACTAAAATAAGCAATAGTCAGCCTCACATAAAATAAAACAAAAATCTTAAAAACACCTGAATAGGAAAAAGATGAATATTTATTTGACAACCTGGTTCAGTATATTCATAGGTATATATTATATGTAAACAATATTTGTTAATTTATAAGTAAATTATATATGATAGGAAAAACTTAAAAGAGTTTCAAAATATGATTAAATAGAAATGAGACAAATATTATTATAAGTTAAAACCAAAGCATATATACTGCAGAAAAATTATTTAGTGATTCAATTCTAAGAAAATGTCACAGCAATGACATTCCTGTTTAATGCCAGATCAATCCACTATATGTGCTGTCGCTTGCATCTGTACTAATCAGTATACACTTTCAGTAACAGTATCTTTCCTTCAGGAAATATGCTGTGCACCGAAAATGCTGCTCACTTACACTAGATTCAAACATTTTTTTGGCATTTAAAAAAATATTATTACTGAAAAAAATTTTATCTTGCACTTCCCTTCTTCCACATTCTCTCAGATCCACTCATACTACCTGCTCACTCAACTCCACATCCTTTCATTCTTTCTGTCTTTAAACACACACACGCACACACACATACACACACCATCTCCCTAGGAAGGCTTTTCTGTCTTTTCTCTCTCCTCTCTCTGTTTCTCTCCATTTCTTCAATATACACACACAAACGAAAATATAAAAGCAATACCTATAAGAAAAATATATCCAAACAAATACATATGAAGAAAAGTGTACAAAAAAACAATTGAGTTCATATATTGTTGCCCATTTACACTTGGGCTTATCGTCTACCTTGAAGAGAAGCTAATATGTCTAGTGGGACTCCACTGGAGAAAAGTAATTTTTATTCCTTTGTAAGTAAGTGAAGCCGTGGGTGTAATAATTTCACTAGAACTAAGATAACTGATAAATGAATGTTTATTGGGGAACACTTACACAGAAAGATATAAATAACTGTGGGAGTGCATCTCTGCCCTTCCTACTGGATTGGCTGACCTAAGAGACAGGGTAACCCCAAAAGAAGCCATGCCTCAAGCTTCCTCTTTCTACTTCCATCAACCTGAAGCCACGCCCAAAGGGGTGTGGCCATTGCTGCAGGTCCACTGGCAAGACTGCTACAAAGTATCAATTGCAGATTGCTTCTTCATTATGGATGGAACCCTGTTTTCATTTCACCTCTGAGTACTGGTAATCAGTCTGTCTTCAATTTGTGCAGGCTTTACACATGCTGGCACAATCTGTGTGAGCTCATATATGCATCAATTCTGTAGTATCAGAAAAGTATCATTTCCTATAACCTTTGCCTCTTACAGTAATTTCTTCTTCCCTTCTGCATAGGTCCCTATCATAGGTACAGAGATTGGATAGCAAAAATATTTGCTCCGTGTTATAATTAATTTTCCCTCCTCTCTTTGCAATGGGTTGCTTCTATTTCTTCCTCCACCATTGTAAAAGATTGATGTTAGATCATGGCTCAGAGGAAACAATGATGTCTCTATTGTCAATGATTAGATAATAACTAATAAAAGTGTCTGCTAGGAAGTTTTGCTTAAAAATCTCATAAGACACAGTGTTGCTTACACTTAAAAGAGGTAAATTAAATATATAAGAATGCATACAAATAAAAATATATATTTTTGAATTTCATCCACCACAGCCATTGCCTTCAGAAAATTACAGAATTTTCAAAAGTCCTTATGTTGTGTATAGAAGTAGAGGGTTAAATAAAGCCATCGGTTTATTCTTATTTTAAATGCTAGTATCTTTTGCCACAGTTTGGTCAATTCATCCATATATATATATATATATATATATATATATATATATATATTGCTTTCACATCTCAATCTTCATTTCTGCCACCTCAGTTATTAGATCAATATTCCGTTACTGCTCAAGGATTCTTCCATCATATTATTTAAGGATAACTGTGAAATTTATTTATAGTATACATCTTTTTATTTTAGGTATGTTTAATATGTAATAAACTAATACAACAAAATCAGGAGCAGGTATCAAAATCAGCAGTCTCTTAAATAATCAATTTTGACTCTAACAGCATTTTAAGTATATTATAGTTTTGATATTAAATATCTTACCCCTCTTATTATTGAAAATATCTTTATGTTTGAATGCTATGAAAAAGGAAATCAAGCTATGGAACTTAGTTATGGGCACTTATAAAAACAAATGCTAGCAAGATACTCAGATAAGATCAATTTATTTTATATTCATGAACAAGTAGAAAATTCTAGCCTAAAGTTGGCTATGAATGTGGCCATTTTATTTGTTTCCAGAGAATCAGAAGTACCATCTAGGTATAAACTGATAAGCTTGTGTTAATTTTAGTATTTGTTGCTCTCATTATCACCATTTTCAGCCAATGGGTGACTATAGCCTGATAGACCCGGCTGAAACTCAGGGATCCTGAGTTCATCCACACATTGGTAATGCTGTAATTCTTTTCACAACAAATCAGGCTGTAATTTGCTGTGGATATATTTGGCCACATTTTACTTCCCAGTTATGAATAAGGCACACATCTCTTATTTCTGTTTCACACATCATTGATACATGACATTAAAATATCAAATATTTTTGGCTGAAAAAAAATGAAGAAAGCTAAAGGGTAGTTATGTTTTGGCAGTGAATATTATGTAATACTTAATTTTGAGAATTTTAGTGATTTGAATAATTAGTTCAGATGTTTAAACACCTGGTGTCCTGGTGATGAGTCTGTTTTGGGGACAGATATTAGGTATGACCATGATAAAGGAAATGTATCATGGGGGATCAGGTGGAGGTGGTCTTTGGGAAAGTTGAAAAACCTCATGTCACTTCTAGTTTGTTTCTCCTTCATGCTTATGCTTGAGAATGGACTATTTCAGCTGGAACCATGAACTGAAATCAACTCTTCACACTGCAAGTTGCTGTAGATCATGGGATTTTAATCACAACAATGGAATATTAACTAATATGATAATTAAATTGGGGGTGTTTACAAATTTGGACATTAGGAAGGGACACTTCTATTTGTGTCTATAAACTTGTTTCCAGAGGTAACATGGGATAGAAGTACCTTCCTGAATGTGGTCAGCACTATGCAATGTGCTCTGAACCTGGATAACACAAAAGGACTTTGTAGAATTCATCCATTCTGCCTATGTTTCCCTGCAGTCAAGGGTTGAGCAATTGAGCTCCTTCATGCTTTGCCTCGATTATGTTGTACTTCACAATGTTCCCCAAATAATTGAATATGATAAACTTACACAAAAACCTTTGGAGCCAGACATTGGAGCCAGGCAGCAAAGTAAATATTTACTAAATTAAGTTTTTTTTTCTGTTATTTTACCAGAGATACAAAGTGACTAACACAAAATGTAACTTATAATTTTACCAGTGAAGCTGTCTTTTTATTTCAAACAATAAAAATAAATATTACAGTTATAGTTTTGCAAAAGCTTTAAGCTTTCATGTGTGCCTAGCATTATTAAAAATGATCAAAGACAATTGATTTCTCATCATTTTCCTTCTGTGTAAAAGATCAAATAACACTGAACATCATTGCTATTGGTTGGTACTCATTTGAAGATGTGATATAAATAATCTCATTTATAAGCCCATAATTAATTTCATGACTCAGTTGCTACCCAACTGATTAAAAATAGTTTGAGGAAATTACCTTGTTTTATTTCGTGATGATTATTCATTCACTTACAAATTTTCCCACATATTTTTTTTACTATAAAAACAATGAGATTTGGAAAAACAATTGAAGATGTAAGATAAATCTGTAAAATGATGGAATAAGCTGCCTCAGAGCTATTCCCTTTCTGCAGTGTTATTTATAGGCTTTATGAAATGTCAGCTGTTGTCTAGTAAATATAATTTGCACTGCAGAAAAAAAGTTATTAGAATCAGATCACTGAGGGGTTAATGATAAAAAGCCATAGGCAATGAAGTGCATTGTTCACCTTGCAATGGATCAGAATGATGGCAAGTTTTGGCAGTGTTTTACATATCCTGAAACCCTATAGGCATGTTAAATCACATTCTGAGATACAGAGCAGTCTAATCATTTTTATATTAAACAATTCAAATTCTAGTACTGTTTGGCCTACATTTTGAAAGACATTAAGTTGAGCCATTCATTGCTTGCAAGTTAAAAAGCATGTTTCATGAATTGGGTTGTAAGACACATTAACCAAAAAAAAAAGAGGTCTAATGAAACAAAACCGTATAGAGAGATGGGATTTAGCAGAGATGATAAACCAGGGATCAAATTGCAAAACAAAATTGCAAAGGCAAAACAAATAGATTTGATATGCTGCTGAAAATAACAGCATACATATTTGGTTTTGAAAATAATGGCATCTAATAACTATTAAAGGAGTTATCTGAAAAATTTTGTGTTTCTTTTTCTTGCAGTTAATGAGATTGCAGAACTTAAAACCTTGCCAGTGGCTAAGGGAAAAAGAATGGAAAAGAAAATTATGCTTCTTTAGCATCTTTTGGAGAATGCTTTCTATTGCTTAATCAAATAAAATTGGACCATAAAGAAAATCAGAGGGAAACAGGATCATCCTGGAGAGCTCTCTAAGGAAATTTAAATGAGAAGACAGTAGTGAGGTCAACAACAAAGTTCTTCCTTGTTAAATGTAAGCTTATGCATTTTATTTTCATAAAATACTAGTTAATATAGAAAAAAGTAATGAAAGGTAGAATACTATTCATGCCATTTAAGAATTATTGTTGAATTAATAACAAAGGAAATTAAGTCAAGAAGTTTTTAAGGTAATTTTCAGTCTCAAAATTAATTTATTATATTTATCTTTTCATATATTTTGTGTGCATTTGTAATTATGTGTATGTCACTCTATTAGTGTGGATGTCTCATGAGAATTTGCATGCCTTAATTCTGTCCTTCTATCTTGTAGAGACTGGGGATTGAACACAGGTCATCACACTGGTCTGAAGATGAAATTAGCAGGTAAGACAGCCCCAGAAAAATTTAATATTAAACATAATAGAATATTTAAGAATGGCTTTATTAACAAGGATATATATATATATATACATATATATATATATATATATGGAAATTGAAGCATTTCTTATTATTCTAGCAAAGACCTAAACATGTCTGATTTTATGATGATAAGCCCACTAATTGAACCTAGGCCCATTCAATAAGAGATAATTCAGACTGATACTGAAATACTAGCAAATTATTTGGGTTTATTGAGGTTGTGAATCTTAGAGGAAGATGTACTACTGCAATGATACTGATCATAATTTCTAATTGTAAATATAGATACCTATATTTACACCCACAAAATAGTGTAGCTCCTGGCCCTTACCAAAATGACTTCTCTTCGCAACAAACAAAAATTACCACAGGATAACAAAATTAGTCCAAATGCAGTAAACAATTGTTAGAGAGATGAGAAATCTATTTGGCTAATTATGAAGATGATACAGATATGCACATGTATATGTACTTATAGAAGGGAGCCAAGAAGTTGAGGAGAGGGGTAAGCTGTGAGGAGATAGGGGAAATAATGGGACTAAAAGGAAAGATTATAGTCATATTTTCACAAAACATATGTAAATATAAACAAGGCTTCCACAATTAAAAGATTTCCTGGTAGAAGTCTTCTTCTATAATCAGGTCTCTTTCTCAGTGACAGCAACTATTTTTGCCTACATTGTGTGGCCCTCATTTCCTTACTAATGAAATTTGTATAGGGAAGCTTAACCAGTAGTTTTCTGACTGTCTTTTTTTTTATACAGTGTTTTCCACATGACCAAGGATGTCTTTGTATCTGCCTAAAGACAATTTTAGGATTCAAACTACACTTCTCCTTAAATCATACAGTTCTTCTAGGAGTTTCAATTTTACTGTTACTCAACTTCAGTTATTTCTTCTTAGCTTTCTAACAGAAATCTTTATCAGTTACTTTGTCACTGTTGTGAAAAATAATATGACCAGAAAACAACTTTCAAAGGAAGAGTTTATTACTATGGCCTAAAGTTTCAGCCTGGTTTAAAGTTCCATAATGCCTGGAAAGGCATGACAAAAGACAGATGAGAAGAAAGTTGGGAGATCACACATTTAACTACAGTTGAGGCAAAGCTATCAACTGTTAAAGCCCGCTCTCAATGGTATTTGTGATACAACAGTTAGGATCACTGTCTTTCTTAGTCTATTCCCTGATACACACTTCCTCTGGCAAGACCAAACCATTTCTACTAACATGGCCACCACCAATTGAGAACAAAATGTTCAAATATTCAAGCCTAGAGTGATTAAAACCACTGCACTATCTTTGAACAATGTCTGTATATAAGGCAAGAACTATTGTAGTTCATTAGTCTTTACAAAAGTCCCATCAAATACGAGCTGAAATTACATAACACTTTTTGCTCATTTGTTTGTTTTTGCTCATTTTGATTTGCTAGTGTTAGACGCATCCCTAGTCTTTATAACCCCAGTTTTCCATAAAATTATATATAGTATTAACTACTACTACAGCACACAATCACTCTTTTTTTGTATTATTGCTTTTTTATGAAGAGGTTAAAACTTGCCAACATATATGTAGCAATAGACAAGATGCAAGTCATACAATTACCCTCCCAGGCTGTTTTGTACATTTTAATTCACTGGAAAGCTCCTATAGGTAGATGTAATCATGTAAGAGGTAAGTGGTACCTTTTACTATTTTTAGTCCCTAAAATTGTCATGGCTATAAATCATATCTACTATGAGATAGTTTATGTTGTGTTCAAATTCCTTTATTTTTGCTTCATCTATTTGAAATTAAATCATATTATTTCAAGTCATTTTGTTTCTTTTTTTCTGAGTATTATATCTTTGCAAACTAAGCTTCATTTATTCATCCAAAGAAATGTAAATGCATCTGTTAACTTGTACTAAATGTCACAAAATAGTACACTAAAATACAGCAGTGTGATTTTCAATACATGAATACATAATGTAAATGTTGTGATTAGATTAAACCTGCTTGTATACTTAAATGCATAATTTGTTCATGAGGAAATAAAAACTTTCAAAATATTTTCTTCAGTCATTTAAATATGATCTATATTTTATAAAAAGTTCACCTTAAATTAAAATGTAATCATATTGCTTCATGCTTTCTTTATCTGCCTTTCAGACCCTACTAAGTACTATCCTTCATAATTCTCCAATACCCCTCAAAGGTATCCTCTTTTAACTGGTAGTGTATATTAAATCTATCTATCTATCTATCTATCTATCTATCTATCTATCTATCATCTATCTATCTATCATCTATCTATCTATAAATAAATGTAGGTTTATGTATGCATATATAAAAGTATAAACTTCTGATTCCATTTTTTATGTTGGGTGAGTATAGTTTCAGGGCTGATATTACTGAATAAACAATAAAGGGATGGACTAGTGCTTCTTCTCCCAGCAACCAGTTGGTTTTAGTTTTCTCTAGTGGTGGGACACTGTGAAGTTTCCCCCTTTCAATCTTAGCATGTATATTGGTATTGCTATTGTTCTCATCTTTTTATTTAGCAATAGGAAATATTTCCCAGAAGACTTCTGGATAGTCTGGCT
Organism: Phodopus roborovskii; assembly: GCF_943737965.1. NCBI lineage: Eukaryota > Metazoa > Chordata > Mammalia > Rodentia > Cricetidae > Phodopus > Phodopus roborovskii. Next base: position 29,888,114 of record NW_026126410.1, read on the forward strand.
TTTACACTCTTTCTGTTCCCTCATCCATTATGTTGCCTGAACTAAACATGCAGCAGCTGCCAGATAACCCAGTATTCACTGGGGCTTGGATCCCACAATCCTGTCAAAGTCTGCATTGTGTCCATATGTTGCAGTGCTGTGGACCAGAACAACAGATTTCTAGTCCTCTGCAAGGTCAAGGAACACTCTTAAATACTGATCCATCTCTCCAGCCCTCAGTGCCAGGAATGAGAACCACAGAATTCTAGCCTTGGGCTAAGTCAAAGAACACTTTTAAATATTGACCAATCTCTCCTATCCCTACCTTCACTCATTTAAGTGTTTGAGTTGCCCTAGAGATAGTTGATATAAAGACAATCTGTGATTGAATTTATTTTTACTTGTTTGTATGTCAATTTCTATACTCTTTTGTTTTGCTTCCTAGGAGGACATGATTATTTTTACCCAGCATCATTGATTACATTGCCTTTGTATAAGTTTAGAAATTAGTTAGTGCTGATCTCCTTTCTAATGTCACTTTTAAAGTTGTTTTATTATTCTAGTTTAAAAACAATGAGCATGTACTGAAAACACTTATTTTTTTTAATGTGTGTGTATGTGTATGTGTGTGTGTGTGTGTGTGTGTAAAATATAAGTATTATCAGTCTTGAAATTGGTCACAGAATAATTCAGTTGAATAAAATCTGTTATTACAACAAAAGTACTTTAACAAAAAATAATCTCAAAGTGTTTGTTATAGCATCATTAGTTTTTTTTAAATCTATTTTTATTTGTATTACTTTAGATTTTTACTTTTATTTTACATACCCATCCTAGTTCCATCTCCCTTCACAATTGCATGGCCAACAACAAATCTAAAACAAAAAAGATTTAACAATCAATGGTCCTTACTTTCCCTATACATCAATGGGCTTCACTTGCCTATAAAGAGACACAGGCTAACAGAATGCATACAAAGACTGAATCCATCCTTCTGCTGCATAAAAGAAACACATCTAAGCTTCAAAGACAGACATTACTTCAGGGTAAAGGGCTGGGAAAAGATATTCTAATCAAATGGACCCAAGAAGCAAGCAGGTGTGTCTATCCTAATAGCTTACAAATTAGACTTCAAACCAAAATCAATCAAAAGAGATGAAGACGGTCATTCATCACAGGAGAAATCCATCAACACAAAGTCTCAATTCTGAACATCTATGACCCAAATAAAAAGGCACACACATTCCTAAAAGAAATGCTACTAAAAGTCAAAGCTCACATAAAACCTCACTCACTCATAGTGGGATACTTCAATACCACAGCCTAACCACTAGACAGGACTACCAGTCAGAAACTTAACAAAGAAACAAAAGAACTAACAGAATTTATGTGTCAATTGGGTTTCACAGACATCTAAAAATCATTCCATCCAAGCACAAAAGAATATACCTTCTTCTCTGCTCCACATGGAACCTACTCTAAAATCGACAAATACTAGGCTTCATAATACAAACCTCATCAGATACAAAAAAAAAATTGGAATACTCCCCTGTATCTTATCAGATCACCATGCTATAAAGTTGGAATTCAAAACAATACAAATCACAGAATCCCTACAAACTCGTGAAAACTGAACATGCGTCTCAGCTAGAAGGCCTGGATATTCTAAGGTACCTTGGATAGTGAAACCAGGATGTATCCCTGGTGCACAAAAGGACTTTGGGAACACAACCCCCATGGAGGGATAGTTCCTTAACCCAAAGACAGAAGGGAAGGCCTAGTCCCTACTGTAAATGACTTAATAGATTTAGATGACCCCTCCAGGATGGTATCACCCTACATGTGGAGTGACTGGGGGATGGGAGGGGAATGTGGTCATGGGGCATGTTAGGGTGGGAGAGAGGGAAAGAGGGAGGTAGAGAAGGAGGGAAGGGGGGAGGGAGGGAAAGGAAACTGGGATCGATTTGTAAAATAAAAATAAAAAATAAAAAAAGGAAAACAATATGTAAAGCCCAGTGAGACTTTGGATACTGTATGCTACTCTGTTGTCTTTATATTATTTGGATGCTGAGGAAATAGTAATAAAAGTTAAAAGAAATGTCGCTAGATTAATCCAATTTATATATTTTAAAAATGCTTTGCCTTCAAATTTTATGTTCAAGTACAGATTAGGGGAAAAGATTTCTATTTTTATTTACAACGAAAATAAAAAGTTGTGGATTCCTTCCAGACTAACATGGTTTGATCAAGCAAGACCCCCTGAAACAGTGTCCCAGGTGATCCAACATTCAAAACAGCTGGACAAGGTAGCCCCATGACAGCATCCCCTACCAGCTGTAAGAAGTTTAGAAAGAACAAATCCCAAATTCCTCAATATTGTTTATAAATGTTTGTTTTTCATCTTAATGGGGTTGGTTGTAAATGGTTTAATGACCACAACCCATCTCTTCTTAAAGGTAAAAAAGGGGATTTTGGTATAAAAATGTATACTTTGTTTTGAAATGGATTTTCATTTATTGATACAAATTTATGATTGATTTTGTGATATGTATATTTCTCCTCTTATTTGGTACTGTGTTTATATAGCTCATTTAGAAATGCAATGTATAATTTAGTACAGATTTTAGATAGTTATCTATAACAGTGAAAACTTATACTAAAGTTAGTTAGGATTTCTAGATATACAGAGATGTATTTGAGGTGAATATGTATTCTTCAAACCTTTCAATGACCTACAGAACATGACATTTAAAATAGTTTAGGGTTTTTCTTGATAGTGAGACATAACTGCTCCTGGCAGCACCACCTGTGTCAGAAAGGAATTTGGACATCGAAGAAACTCGTTGTGGACTTTACTTCCAGTATGTCAAAACTAACCATTTGGGCAAGATACTGCTGCTTTTGTCTGAACTTTATGCTGTATAAACTGGACATTTAGGACCCACAGGAAAATGACTGCTGAAACAAGATGGACATTGCTAGAGAGTTCCTGCTTCATGGAAGAGTCTGCCAGACAGTCTGCAGGACACAGAGAAAAGTGACTGACAAACTGCCAATACAAGAAGATAGTTTAAAGTTTCCTGCTTTGCTGAGGAGTCTGCCAGACACACTATGGCCTATACGCTGAAGATGAAACATTACAGAAGAAGTTCGGATAACTGACCAGTGAGATGTCTCTGTCATTTCTCGAGTTAAATAATATCCTTCTGTGATCTTTTTTGGAGTTGAAGACAGATAGCAAGGGTTATAGTTTTCCTTAGTTAGGATTAAAGATAAGTTACATATAGCACTTTAACTCACAAAGATAGGATATATGATAAAATATTTTCTTTAAATCTTGCTAAATGTTAATGGACTAAATATTGTTAACTGTGGTTCTTTTTGTTAACTGTTTTGTTATATGTTTTGCTATGTTAAGGTTAAAACCCTTGTTTTTATTTTACACAGAATAGAGATGATAGAGATGGCATTCTGTAAATGTGCTTCTCTTATTGGTTAATGAAAAAATCACTGTTGACCAATAGGAAAGCAAGATAGGTGGGACTAGGAGACAAGCAGGAGAACATACCCACAGATAAACACTGAGCTGAACTCCTGGAATCCAGCTACATACAGGAAGGAGTGATGAGCAAAGGGGTCAAGACTAAGCTGCAGAAACCCACAGAAACTGCAGCTCATGGACTCCAGCCTGATAGCTAGGAATCCAGCATAGGATCATCCAAACCTCCTGAATATGGGTGTTAGTTGGGAGTTCTAGGCAGTCTATGGGGCTTCTGAAAATGGATCAGTATTTATTCCTAGTATAGGAATGGACTTTGGGAGCCCATTCCACATAGAGGAATATTCTCTTAGCCTAGACACACAGAGACAAGCCTGGGTCCTGCTCCAAATGATATGACAGACTTCGAAGATTCCCCGTGGAAGGCCTCACCCTCCCTGGGGAGCAGAAATGGTATAGGATGGTGATTGGTGTGGGGAACAAGGGAAGACAGGAGGGTGCTGGAACTTGGATTGACATGTAAAACAAGCTGGTTTCAAATTTAAATAAAAACATTTAAAATAAAAAAGAAGGAAATATTATTATATGATTTTAAAATTGTGGTGCTATTATATGAAAATGAGTAATATAAGGACAGAAAGTATGAGTATACAGTGTTACTTACAGTGTGGAAAAGTTCATTTCTTTCCCAGGAGCATCACAAACCTTAAGTATAATCTTGCATAATTCAGCCTTTTCACCTTCATGAAAGGACCATTGAACGATTGCTCAGGTTTATTTGGAATTGGAAATATTGAAAAATAATAAATGAGCTTAATGTACCTGTATTGTGCAATTTTATTCTTTTTGACTCAAAACCAAAAAGTTTTATCCTTGTTACAAAGGCATTATACAAGTTAGTATAATGTGAACTATTGTCTTATCATAAGGAAGCTTTATTATGTACAGATGTGTTCCTTTTGTATCTATTTAGGTTTATTGCTTTTATTAGGAGGAACTTTGAATGTGTTAAATGCTCTCTTTGCTTCTACTGTAATATTAAATAATTTTGCTGTGTTTTTTTTTTTCTTGTTAAATAATTCTGAAATTCAAGGTCTTTAATGACTAAACAACAGACACATAGATAATTGGCATTACTATCTTACTCTATCAAAGAAGAAAACCATTAAAGTTGTTTTCTTAAATATATGTAGTTAAGAACAGAACTTGGCTAAAGGGATATTGTGTCACATCAGTACATATGCTAATTTTAAGGCCCTTTGGATGCACATTTCAATCTTGATTTTTGTCTATTACCAATGTATAAAATCATCTGTATCTTCAAATTATACTAGTTTCCTTTGCAATATGATTGCAATAATTGAAAACTTTTCTTTCAACTATTCTTCTCAACTTCTGTTTCTCATGGTGCTTGTGGTGTCTAGAAACACCATAGTTCAAAAACAGATGTGTCTAGCTTCAGAAGTGAGTTTAAGCCTGCTTTAAATCACTTTGGGTTGAGCTAAAGGGGACTATAGCTGTGTATGAGGATGTATGTCAGGGTGATGGGTGTCAGGCACTCTCCTGCTGTGATGCCTGCAGTCCAGGTAGTTACTACCTACAAATGTTCAAAATGCTTCTTTTCAGGGACCCCACACATAGCCTAATTTGTTGACATCGGGAATGCTTGTTCAGGTTGTTACCTGACAGTAAAACTTCTAGTAATGGTAAATATGGGTGCATTATAAGAATGTACAAAAACTGTGATACTGGGTGGCAGACATTAATACATGCTGTCATTTGAAAAGCACTGTTCTACCTCATATGCAGAAATTAATGAATCTCTTCTTTAGAGCCCTTGAATAGTTCAGCTGGCTTTCCAAAGGACAAAAAACTACGTATCTGCAAATGGTACTTACATAGATCAGCTGAAAAACAGGAGCTGACCATCCCAATGAACTTAGTTCTCATGTTGGTCTGGATAGTAGTGAAATTTCAGAAGCATCAACTCATCAAAGGTGGATGCATCTGAATTCAAAATTATGCATGAGATATCCTTTACATGCAACATAAGTTAACAGTGGTATCAATTAACATATTTAATCCCAGGCAATGTTTAAACTGCAATATTTGTGTTTTCCTTATCCTGACTAAAAATCCATGACATCCAAAGATGTCTATCTGAACAGCAAAGAATAACATATTTTTGCTGTATTTTTGATTGTTCTAAAATGAAATTAAAATGTGAACCCATGAAATATTGAGATAATTGCATAGAAATCTTTCTGATTTTTCTTCTTCTTTTAAGAGTCTTGGCTTGAGAACAATAGCGTGATAATTTAATTTGCTTCCTATAAAATAAGAAATTCCATATTGTTAAATTCTAATTGGACTTTTTGTCCCATGCTGTTAGGTTATGTCAGGTCGAGCTGCACTGTTTGCTGTGGTACCTTGGAAAGTCTCTTGAAGAACTGTGCTGTGACATATGAACTTTCAGAAAGCAGCCAGATCTCAGTAACTGTTGTGACACTAGGTGGCATTCCTGCACAATCAGAGGAGAAAATGGCTATGGCTGTAGCTGCTCTTTTCCTTTGTAGACCTGCTATAGAATCAGAGATAAAAGCATCACAGCTGGGGACTGTTAAATATAGAAGTTCAATGAGGAGACCATGATAGCAAGCCAGATCATTTATTAGTATTTACATTTTTCTCTTATAAGAGTTGTAAAGATGATCATGCTGCCTTCTCCATAGTAGAAGTGTGAATACCTGCTATAAGGAAGTTCTTTTCACACTTTTATCTATGATACTTTGAAGCAAGTGTTTATTTCTGTTTGAACTATGACAGAACACACACTTAATTAACTTTTATGTGAAATAAATACACACATGGCTCTCCTGAAGAAAATAGTTCCAATATAAATAGTTAATTGTAACAAAAAACATTTTAAAAAAGCATTAAAAAAGAGAGAAAAAAAAACACTTAGAATTTCAAATACTCTATGTACAAAAAATCTGTCTCTTTGAATGCAAAAACTGAAATAGGTTCATGCCTCTTTTACAATTAAATGGTGTACTTCTGGCATAAAACTTCTACATATGTTTTTCTAATATTTAATGCAATTTTAGATTTCAAATTTAATGTTTACTATGTAAATACTTATTATTCTGCATTATTTAGAGACTGTTGATAAAGTGGAAGCAGGTGTATCAATGACTCTTTATTTTTATTTACTTTATGTAACAACCACAGTTTCCCTTGCCTCCTGTATTCCCATTGTCTCCTCCCTCCTCCATTTGTACTCCCCTTCTACTCATCCTCCAGTTTAGAAAGGGGCAGGCCTTCCTTGGGATATCACATGTAGGCAGAACTAAGCTCCACTTCCTGCTAGTTCTGCATCCCTGCATGGGAAATAGGTTCCACAAGCCAGTTCATGCACCAGGGATAGGTCCCGATCCCACTGCTAGGGGCCCCACCAACAGGCCAGGCTACACAACTGGCATCCACATGCAGAGGGCCTAGGCTACTAGGCTAGTCCAATGCAGGTGCCCCAGTTTTTCTTCCAGAGTCTGTGAACTCCCACAAGTCAGCTGTCTTGGTGGGATTTCCTGTCTTGATTTTGACTCTCCTTGGCTCATACAATCTCTTCTCTCTCTAGTCAACTGTACTTAACATACTCCTTGGCTGCAGATCTCTGATCTGCTCCCATGAGTTCCTGGATGAATGCTCTCTGTTGACAATTAGGGTAGTCACCTGATTACAGGAGAACGCCAGTTAGATACTCTGTCTACTATTGCTAGGAGTCTTAGCTGAGGTCATCCTTGAGGCCTGGGAGTTTCCCTGACACCAGGTTTCTTCCTAACACTAATACCCCCCTCTATCAAGATAGCTCTTTTATTACTTTCCCACTCCATACAGCCCCCAACTTGAGCAACCCTCATGTTCCCACCCACCTTCCCATCCCCAGTTTTCCAAGGAGAGATCTCATCTGTTTTTCCCCTATCCAGGGAAATTCATGCCTGCTATTGAGATTGTTTTCCTCTATTCTGTTGCCTTGTTCAGCCTCAATATGAGAGCTTTTACCTTCTTTTGTTGTATAATGTTTGGTTTTCTCTGACAGTAATCTCTTGAAAACCTCACCTTTTCTAAAAAGGAAAGGAGGAGGAGTGAATATGAAAGAAAGAGGTGTAAGGGAGAGTTAGGAGAAGTGGGAGGAGGAAATATTATGGTTGTGATGTATTGTTTAAGGATCAGTTTTCAATTAAAAGTAAAATTAATTTATATTAAATCAGGCAATCTAGATTGTTGTATAGTGTATGGCATGTTTGGTATGACTTACTATAAGTGTATATTTAATACATAAGATAAATAATTGATTGCCCTTTCTAAAAGAAATGTGTTTGTTACATATATACATAATAAGTAATTTTCCAATGACAGATTTGGAGAGTTTCCTGAGACAGATAGGAAGAAGAGGCAGAGAATTTGTTATTACCAATGCATGTGGTTAGCTTGAGTAGTTACTCTTTTGGTATTTTAAAATATTGAACCATCAATCATTTAAAGACTTTGAAAAAATAAACAGGTGTCACTTAGTATGATCCTATATGTCAGAAAACTAATTTAATGACTCAAAGTTGCATTCTCTGTCATGTCAGGCAGGACTGTACTGCTCAAAGTCCATTATGAGCCTTGCATGACCTGACATAAAATCTAATACAATACATGCCCCAGGGTATTCAGTTACAAGGTGAAAGGAATATTTTTTCTTGGTTAAGTGACAAGGAAGGAAGATTGGCAGGTAATTTGCTTTTGATGACCTCTAAGTCACCCCGATTACTCATTCTGCTTTAGAGTTTCAAGTGAACATAAAATAGACCACAATATGGTAAATAAATTAATAGTTTTGGGGTCTTTATACTTGCACTTAATTTAGTAAAAAACAATTTTTAACATAACAGTATAAAGAAAACCATTATTAGTGAAAGAATCAGTTGTGCTTGCTTAGTTTATTTCAAATAAAACAAGGTTCACAGGTATGTATAATACTAGATGTTGCAATAATTTATTTTAGTTAATTCTGTTCTTTGGAAAGTAATGATGTAATTAAAAATGTAATTTGTTGTTAAATTTATTTCTGAAATTTTTAGCATCCTTTCAGAAACACTCTCCTGTAAATAATGATTACTTTTTAAATTTGCAGTAATGATAAATGTGATGTTTGCACTTCTTTTACACGTGGTATACTGTTTCCAACACACAGTGGCTAGATGACTCTAATGCTTAAATCTCTTTACAAAGAAATTATTTGATAGTAAATAGCATGACCTTACATGCAGATCTACACAAAGCCATTGTTTATCCTATAACAGGTCTCATTTCCATGTTGAAAAGTCTAATAAATTTTCTGGTTAGAAAGGAAGGCTTATCTAAACAGCAACCTCTATCTGCATGGGTACTTTAAAACAAATATTCATTGTTCTCTTAAAACACACACACACACACACACACACACACACACACACACACACATATATATATATATATATATATATATATATATATATATATATTCTCCTAAAGCTCATAATGTTCCAGTCAAGCCTACATATAAACAAATTCTATTAATTTTCTGCAAGTTACTGCTCAGTGGAATGAAATTGCCATTTGATTTTAACAAGGAACACCTCCAACAGGACATATAAATCAGTATTATTGGCATTTGGAAAAGACACATTGCCTAGATGACTGGTAGTGACTCAAGGAATAAATGACCATTTTAGTAGTTTTCACAGCAATTGGAAGAGTAAATGAGGATGTTTTTGAAAATTGCTTATGAAAAGTCATCATAATGGAAGTCAATGTTATATAAACAACATTTACTTTCCTGATTTCATCATTTTGAAATGGAATAAAACTCGGCTGAAAAGTGATATCTTTGGGCAGAAAAGTGCTGAACTCGCATAAAAGAATAATCAGAAATAGTTTTCAGAGGGTACTAACAGATAATAGGAAAAGTTTAGTTAACATAATTCTGAATTTAGAGATGTAAAGTTGTGAATCTTAGCATGGATTTGTGCAGCTCTTTCAGGATACATTGTGTTGGGTTCAGGATCATATGTTAAGAACAGAAGGTGATATTTCACTGAGATAATGACATTTCAATCAACAGATAACATGTGTCCAACTACCTACTGTATATCTAAAATGTGAATACATCTGGGTCTCATTAATTTGCTTGAATATCTATAGATTCCAAAGAAATTAATATTTTAAGCAGGAATCCCCCCAAAAAGAAAGTATTATATGAGAAATACATCAAAATATGTTAGGAATCCTCTTTTAGACAAGTAAATTGCATGTTGTAACCAAAGACATATTAGCTTAGGGAGATAAATGCCCACATTTAAATAGTATTAAATGTCAGAGAGATAAATGTTGAAGTGAGAAATCATTGGAAATTTTAAGTAGAAGATCAATCAAAATATGTTTATTTCTCTAGAAGCTGAATTTGTAATGAAGAAAATGTTAAAGAATCTTGAGTCAAAAAAAGCTGTGAAGAGATGATTTAACCTTGGCTTCCATCTTGTCCTTTCAAAGATTATTCAAAGGAAAGTGTGATCTATTGTCTTAAATGAGAAGAAATGATTAGGTAACATTAATGAATCTGTAATTGGTGATTTTGTTTATAATACTTGTAATTATACACACCCTATGGGTACACACACAGCACAAAGTTACACACAGAGAGAGACAGAAATTTTCATAAGTCTTTGAGCAAGGGACCTTCTGGTTTTAGTTGCAAGAGAAGTGATAATACTTAAATAGCTCTCCCGTTTAACGAATTGGATAAACTGGCAATACTTAAGAAATAATTGCACTCAGACATCAGTCAGACTTATAGTACAATGATGCCTGAATGAGAGGACCTTCTGCGCTTAGGAAAAGAAAACTGAATATCTCATATTGCTAACAATAAAGGTCAATGCTTGGGGAATAAGTAGGAGACTAAATGTTGGATCTACTGTCCAATAGAAAGTATTAATGCAGAAAACAATTTTCCAAAATTTCCTTAGGGATCTCTCTTTAATCTGTTGCTGGAGAGTTATTATACACAGGTTGAAACTTCACCAAGCTGTGTGAAGAACAGCTATTAGTAAATAAAATTTTTCATGGTAGTTCAGAACTAAGCAATAGCTGTAACTCATACTATAAATAAATAAGGATGATATAGAAATTTTCAGTTAAGGACCAGTCTCAGTTTGGCCATAATAAGAGACATCTCTGAAGACTTAGTGCTCAGAAATACTACTGAAAGACACCCAAACTCAATATGGCATTTAGTTCCATATAATTTAAAGGTAGATATTAGACATACCAAAAGAATGTTTATGACATTCAAAAGCACCAAACAAAATTCAGTAATGTGATATACACATATCAACAAACAATACATGTTTCAGCATGTAGCACACAGAAAAATCAATCAATCAATAAGAATAATGTACAGATATCACCCTCCCTGTGATGTCTGAGAGGAAAATGGGATGGGAGGGTGGTCAGGAGGCACGGGACACAGGGAGGGAAGCATAGTAAATTGTGATCGATATGTAAAATGAGAAAATAATAATAATAATAATAAAAACAAAAAATAATGGACAGAGATAATATAATTAATAGTAACAAGTTTACAAACAGCAATTGGGTGTGTCATGTTTTATAAAAAACATAAGCACTTGGTAAGAGAAAAAAACAAACTATGCAAATCAACATCACATATAATATTTTCTTGCTACTGTTCTTTATCACTTTTTCATATAAGTTGTGATCACAAGAATGTATATTATCTAAATGGGAGAACACATAGTCAAGCCACTTATAGTCTTACAAAATAATAAGATGCTTTGTCCTCCACAAGTCCTATTCTCTCAACCTCCTAGATTGAGAGAGATCTGGTGCGTCTTAGTGGGTATAAGAACACAGAATACAATAGCAAGCATTTCAGTTTCTGTGTGACAAGGTCAATAAAATTAAAAGTCACCAAACATCTATATTTGAAATGAAGAAGATAATAAAAAATCCAGGAGAACATGGAATCACATAATAGGACTGTGAATATAAACAGGGAAAAAGAACAAAAGGTTAGAAGTTGGGGAATGGGAGTGAGAAAGGAAGAGGGAACTGGGATCGATATGTAAAATAAGAAAAAAATAATAAAATAAAAATACTAATAAGAAAAAAGTCAACTCAAATCTTTCAATAATAAACTAAATATTAATGGCCGGAACTACTGATTAAAAATACACAGGTTAGTTAAATAAGAAGCAAAATCTATTGTCAAGAACTCAATTTATCTTCAGAGACATGAATCTCCATGTAGTGAAACGATGGTAAAAATATCCAAGCAAATAAGAGGTGCAAGAAGCAGGTTCTATTCAATTCAGTGATAGACAAAATAGATTTTAAATAAAAGTTAATTAAATTAGACGAGGAAGGGCATCATTCTAATCAAAGGAGCAATTAGCAAAGGATATATTATAATCTTAATCATGTATGCATATGTAGGGAACAATATGGTTTACCCAACTTAATTAGCCTTAAACACACAGCTTCAATTTAAGTCAAGTTCATTAGTCCACTTTCTCCAATATACAGATCATCTGGAGAAGAAGAAAAATGAAAAAGAAAGCAATGTAAGCTGCTGATATTTTTTGTACTTCCTATTGTTCTGATAGACTACAAATGCATCAGTGTTCAATAACAGGATAACAAAAAGTAATCAAATTAGCTATATAATCTAATAATGTTGGAAATATTAGTATACAAAATAAGAAGGGAAATAATAACTATCATTGAATAATAAGTTGGTGTTAATGTTGTTTAAAGATACCTTAGCTTAGGGTTGGGAGATGGGTCAATAGAACAAGCGACAGGACCTGAGTTCAGTTCCCAACAACTTTTCAATCTCAGCTGGTTGTAGGTAGGGACACTGGAGTTGGTGGAGCTTCTGAGTGATGACTGCAGCCTGTTTGGCACTTTTAGTGAGAGACCCTGTGCCAATGAATTGAGGTAGAGAGTGAAATAACAGCATGTCTGAACACATGCACATAAATGCATACCCTGTACACTCACTGCATATAAACTCTAAGTAGTTTGAAGTGGACATCTTCATATTTCACATTGTTTAAAACATTATACAGTGGAACCAAGAGTCTCCTGTTCACTCAACTTCTGTGAAATTGGACTTTCTCTTTCCAAACCACAAAACAAATTCAGTGATTTTCAAAAGGGGAATCTTGCACAAAACTGCAATGTCTATACATTCAATTGACTTTTATGTAATATTTAAAAAGATCAGATTTTGTACAAGTGTATTTAATAATGTTTTGCATTATACAGTGTAAGGTAAGAAAGTAAATTGAGAAAATACAAAGGCTGCTGACTAGTTCTCTTTGTTTTGCAAAGGGCCGCAGAAAAAAATAGGAAGAGGAATTTCAGCATGAAGGATTTGGAATTACTTCCTGTCAACACAGGCACTAAAATATATGCTTTTTTGATTGAACAATAAACTTCAGTAATAACGCAGTGAAAAATCCAATAGCACATGATTACAGAAATATTTTACATCCCATAAGTGAGTCCATCCCCGATATAAAGCAAAATCAAACTCCCAAAGCTTACTGTACCTTGGGTTAAATATTTTGACCATTACACTCACCATGAATTTCATATTAGTAATTGTTGGTCACTGTGTAATATGGCCTTTACAGGGCTTTAAATGGTTTTATTTGCTTTGGGGCAAAATTACTCAGCAGAGTTAGTATATTGTGTAATTCTTCTATAAACCTATCATTAAAATTGATGCAAATCTCTATCTGAGATAAAGAACTTAGCAATATGCTTTCATTTCCATAGTCATTCTTTCAAATGTTTCAAAATTTCAAAAATTGTTTTCTATAATGATCTGATTGTTTGATTTGTATTCAAATATAACTCACACTCCCTCACTCAAAACTCAGGAACCTGTTTATTGTGGCTTCCCTGGAAAAAAATAAATCTAATGAAATTGAAGCAGATGAGAAAATATATTCAAGTAAATATTTTTGTACTATTGTGCCTCAAGAACAAGAAAGTGATTTAACTAACATAGTAAACCATCTTCAAAAGTATACACTTGGTGCTGAGCTTCAAAATGCAATTAAAGCCTTGTGGTTTGTTATGGTAATATACTCCCTGAAGAGACCTTTTTTTTAAACCGTTGAAACAGGTTATAAAGTTTCAAGTTCTATAAGGATTTTTCTGTGTTTATAGTTAACTAAATATTTGCCTATAATATATCATAAACTATTTGTTTATAATTCAAGTGTTATATATACATTTTTCAAGGAGCTTCCTTTGAAATTTTTTAGTTTTCTGTATTAACGTTTTTAAACACCATTTACTTTATTTAATAAATATAAATTGACATTTGTGGATTAACTGAAGAATTATGGATACTCTACAAGGAAAAAGCTGCTTTTAGTAGTGTGCTGACTGTACAAGAATGACTATGGTGTCAAAATCTTGAAAAACATTTATGCAAGTCTGTGGGAACTACAAATGTGTCAAAATGAGTTACCCTAGTGCATATGCTACAAAGGGAAGAATGTGGAGCAGAACATAAAGTCAGGTTCTGTGCCTACTGAAAATGAGCAGCTAGTAAGGGCACAACGAAAGTGGGCAGTTCCCAACACACAAATCTAGGACCTCAAACAACCGATTGTTCAGTTCAGTCACATTTAGATTTTAGCAGGGCTCCAATGCAACTGCTTACAAACTTCACCCTAAAAGAAATAACTTGACATGCTCCCACACAGTGAGATTGCTATTTAATTTAAGTGAGGGAATAGCCTCTGAATTTTAAGTAAATATATTATGCATTCTCTGATACACTGAGATCTAATGGAGAAAAAAGATGCTCAAATTCTCTATAAGACATATTATGCAGGGCTCAAATGCCACATGCTCTAGAGGAGATGGAGGGCTTATTTCCAGGTTTGACTGCTATAGATTGATGGGAGATGCCATTATACATATATGTTTCTCATACTGGTTAATGGATAAAGCACTGTTGGCCAATAGGAAAGGATATAGGAGGTACTAGGAGACAAGGAGGAAAGAGGAAGGAGTAAGGAGGAGTCAAGATGGAGAGACTGGGGAGACGAGACGCTAGCCCCTTTCCCTGGTAAGAAGACCATGCTGAATGTTAAATAAAAGCTGACTTGCCAACAGTATGGAGCCAGACAAAGAGAATTCTAGGAAGAGGAAGGGCAGAGTCACAGAGTCACTGGCAAACCCAGAGATGCAATATTAAAATGCTGTATTGAGCAAAGTTACCTAGTCATGTGGATGAGAATTATGGATTCATTGGAGTGTAAGAATTAGCTAATAACAAGACTGATCTATTAGTGCCACATTTATAAGTAATATAAGTTTCTGTGTAGTAACTTGGAAAGTGGCTGCTGGGTATTTGGCTGCCTTGTTGATTTTCTCAAAGAACCAACTTTTTGTTTAATTGATTCTTTGTATTAGTTTCTTTGATTCTACCTTATTGATTTCAGCCCTGATTTTGATTATTTCCTGGTGTCTACTCTTCCTGGGTGGGTCTGCTTCTTTTTGTTCTAGAGCTTTCAGGGTGTGCTGTTAATTCGTGTGGGCACTGAATACTGTGAACTTTCCTTTTAGCACTGCTTTCAAAGTGTCTCATTAGTTTGGGTATGTTGCACCTTCATACTAATTGAATTCCAGGAAGTCTTTAATTTCTTTATTTCTTCCTTAATCCAGTAGTGATGCAATTTAGCATTGTTCAATTTCCATGAGTGTGTAGACTTTCTGCAATTTGCATTGTTGTTGAATTCTAATTTTAAACCATGGTGATCTGATAAGATATAAGGGCTTATTCCTTTTTTTTTTTCTTTTTTCTTTCATTTTTTTCTTTCATTTTTTTTTGTTTTTGTTTTTGTTTTGTTTTGTATCTGTTGAGGTTTTCTTTGTTGCCAAGTATGTGGCCAATTTTACAGAAGGTTCTATGTGGTGTTGAGAAGAAGGTATATTCCTTTATGTTTGTATGGAATGTTATATAGATGTCTGTTAAACCCAATTGGGCCACAACTTATTTTAGTTCCTTTGATTCTTAAGTATCTGTCTGGTGATCTTGTCTAGTGGTGAGAGTGGGATGTTGAAATCTCCCACTACAAGTGTGTGTGGGTTTATGTGTGATTTGAGTTTTAATAATGTTTCTTTAATGAATGTGGATGCCTTTGTATTTGTGGCATAGATGTTCAGAATTGAGACTTCACCTTGATGGACTTTCCCTGAGATGACTATGAAATATGATTCTTCATCTCTTTTTGATTAATGTTAAAGTCTAATTTGTTAGATATTAGGATAGCTATACCAGCTTGTTTCTTGGGTCCATTTCTGGCAGGAAAACTCCAACCCAAAGAAGTTAACCACACTCAAAAAACATAGGCAGTAGATGATCCCACTTTACCAAAAGCCAAAAGAAAAAAAAAGGGAAGCGAGAATTCACACACAATACCACCAGTAACAACAAATCCAAAACAAACAAGAACCAACAATCAATGATCATTAAAATCCCTCAATATCAATGGTCTTAAATCACATATAAAGTGACACAGGCTAACAGAATGGACAGAATCCATCCTTTTGCTGCATGCAAGAAGAAACACACCTCAACTTCAACGACAGACATTGCCATTTTGTTGGCAAAAGGTTTTCTGATTGAATGGACTCAGGAAACAAGATGCTGGGCATTTGGGATCAAGTGGCTCAGAAACAGGAAGCATTCAGTTACATTTGACATCTTCAAATACTGTTCCTGTTGATTTTACTAACAGCTGATGATGAGGGAAAAGCCAAATTAGAAGTTTCATACATTGTCCATTTTATGAGTAAGATGTTTCCAATGAAACAAGTGGCAGAGTTAATTTAATAGCTATAGATTTTTTTATGACACATAAAATTTGATTACTGATAATGTATTTGTGTGTGTGTGTTTGTGTATGTGTGTTTACCATGCATGTATTTACCTCTTTTATCTATTCTTCTGCTCAAGAACATTTAGCTTACTTTTATAATTTTGTGGTTGGTTGTAAATACTGAAATAAATAAGTGAGTGATTTATTGCCTTTAGATATAAACCCAGAGGTCAGATTGCTGTATCATGTAATAAGCCTGTTTTATTGAGTGTATTTAATCATACAAATATTCTTGAAAATAATTCTTCTAAAGGAAATGATGATTTTTCTCTTTAAAATATTAAAATAAGTAAAAAGGGAATATTGTCCTACAGACTCAGAAAACTCTATTGGATTGAGGTTCAAAGAATATAGAAAGTATATATAAAGCAGAACTTTTTATCAATAGGGATGAGAGGTTATATGAGATTTCTCAAGGAAATGTTGAAAGATATTATGTGATTTCTTATTACAGCTGATTAAAAATTCAAAAGGAAATGAGTAAACTTATAAAGAAATTATAAACACAAACAAATCATAGAAGGCTAGATTGTATATCTTTGATACAGTGCTTACCTTGTGTATTCAAATATCTGATTTTGAGCCTCTTATCAGAATAAAAAAGTAGACATGACTTGGAGGTTTGTGAAAAAACACAATTTTATATGAGATCATGTATTAATACTTTGCACTTATATTCATCAGAAAACATAAACAATACAGACTGAGCCTCTTCTATCTAACTGAGGTATCATGAGATTTAATGTAAAGAAAGGTATCAGTCACAGTTATGTGAGTCAGAATCTCATAATCAAAATGTGTCTGTTGAATGCCAAATTAGTCTTTGGTTTTTGTGTGGTTGTTTGCTTGTCAGCCTTTGCTGTGTCCCTAGAGATGCTGTCTTTATGTTGGTCCTTAACTATTTCTCTTTCATAAATATAACCATATTGAGTTACAACTTCTCCAACATTCCTTTTAACTTGATTAAATTTTGAATTCCTTGTCTTGAAGTGTAGTAATATTCTGAATTACAGAACTCAAAGATTTCAAAATATTATTTGAAGAGTCATTCAAATTATGTATTTGTAAGGAGTACGGTTTTTCTGCCCGCCACCTTGTCTTTTCCTGCCGCTGTGCCAGCCCCAAATAACACAAAGAGACTCTGTATTTGATATAATGCTTTTGGCCTGGTTACTTGTTTCTTATCTGCTAGCTCTGTCTTAAGTATTAACCCATTTCTGTTAATCTAATATTTCCACATGGTCTTCTTACCGGGGAAAGGGGCCAGCGTCTCCTCTCCCCAGTCTCTCCATCTTGACTCCTCCTTCCTACTTCCTCTTTTCTGTCTAAATAAAAAGAAGGGTTTTAACCTTAACATAGCAAAATATATAACACAACAGTTATCAAATAAGAATCACAGTTAACAATATTTAGTTCATTAACATTTAGCAAGATTAAAAGAAACTATTCTATCATCTATCCTATATTTGTGAGTCTAAAATCATGTATGTAACTTATCTTTAAGCTTAACTAAGGAAAACTATAACCATAACTATCTGTCTTTTTTAGATAAGACACTGGTCCCTTTCCCTGGTAAGAAGACCATGTGGAAATATTAGATTAACAGAAATGGGTTAATACTTAAGACAGAGCTAGTGGATAAGAAACAAGTAACTGGGCCAACAGCATTATATCAAATACAGAGTCTCTGTATGTTATTTGGGGCTGGTGCAGCAGCAGGAAAAGACCAGGCGGTGGGAAGAAAAACGTACTCCTTACAGATGGCGCCCAACGTGGGGCTAATAAGAACTTCCACTTAAAATTTAACAAAAGCTTAAAAAAGGGTTTTAGAAAAAAAAAAGAAAAAGAACAGAGACAAGCAAGGTTTCTTGGTAGCAGCATTTTTCTCAGTTGGACTCTGTTTTGTGAGGGACAAGTAGATATTTGCACAGCTCCTTCAAGGGAAGATTCCTGACTCAGCATAAGTGGCAAAAAAACGCATGGCTTAAAAAAGCACTGCTAACAATTTATTGGTGTGTATGAGAGATGGCAATGGCAGTGACCACATCTCCAAGCTGGCGGCATGCCTGCTGGACAGCAGCGTTGACCAGGGCAGTGACCACAGCTTTCATTGCTGGCAGTAAAGGTACCCGCCGCCATCTTTGATAACCACAGCAGAAACAACAAAGACTTTCATTTTAACAATGTTGTTGTTTAACAAATAAAGACTCATGGCCAGAAAAAGATAAAAATTTACAGTAAAGACAGATTCATAGGAAGAAAAACCTCTAAAGGTTTACAGTGTGTTTTAAAAAATACATAGGCTTGGAAAAAACAAAAACAAAAAACAAACAAACAAACAAAAAAACAGCTGGGTGCTATTGCGGTAAATAAGGATCAGGATAAACAAATAGGCCGAATAGATGTTTATTCAGGGAGAAATAACTTACAACCTAGACAGATGAACACCAGGAATTTCAACCCGATCCTCTCCTGTTCGAGTCACGCCAGTAAGAGAGAGCACCTTCCTGGCCCCCTCCGGCCTCCTTCCTCAGGTCACCTCCGCCCATCGCTCCACCCCCCAATGGGCGTGGTCAGTGCTACAGAAGGACCTCCTCACTACAATTCCCCTTTTATTCTAAAGAAAAGATTTAGGCTTAATACAAAACTATATACAAAACAGTGAATAACAAGTGTGCTCTAAGAAAAGGAAAATCGAGAACAAAATGACCTATATATCTAGTCCTAGGGTGAGGGCATAATGGAGTTTACAATAGAGTTGTCCTAAGCTGGAAAACGTAAGTCTAGTACCTAATATATCTAACTAGGAAGAGAGAATAATAGTTGTGATAGTTTAATCTTCAACCTCATCAAGACCTGAGAAGGAAATTAACAATACTAGAGTAGACAGGAAATGCAGATGGACAACTTCCAAAAGATGCAGCAAGGACAGAAACAGCAAGCCACCTGAACAGTCACCCTAGGTCTCACAGCGACGTTGGTACACCCAGATTTGGCTAAGGCCAAGAGAACTTGACATACCACAACAACAGCAGGGAAATAGAATGGCTGTCTTACCCTGACTTGGCAAGGTCAAGCAGTCTTCTATATTTGTCTCCTGCAAGCACATAGGACTGCATGTCCAAATCAGTGGTCAAGGTGGGGGCAAGTCTATGCCCAACAGGCCATTAGCTGAGGCGAGATTGAACTCCAGCAGGAGCAACAACAGTGTCCAACATATTTTCGGGAAAGTGCACGGTGCTGTCAGGAGCAACAGTGTCTCATGTCAATGGAGTACTAATATTAAAACATTTAAATGCCATGTTCTGTATGTCTATGAAGTGATTGAAGATTAAGCATCTATATCTGACTAATCTCATAGGTACAGGAAATGTGAGTGAAGATAATCTGTAATATTCGGGAACTTAGTTAAAAAGACTGATTAAAACATTCCTGAGTAAAGCAGGAACAAATACTTAAACAATATAACTATTTACATATACCTACATGTAAATCCCTAAAATAGAGGTAGAGTATAAGTGTCAAGACAAGAGGTAGAACTATAAAGGGCAGCAAGATAAATATCCCAAATTGTATCAATATACAAAATGTCTTGAATACAGGAAAAGTATACATACATAGAACATGGTAAAAAATTATGTGCATAAAATATTATAAGTGGAAACATTTAACACAATATAACAAAATATAAACTTAATTTTACATAGCTTACCACATAAGAATACACAACAATGTAAGCTGTAAAATACTATCTCATTCTTACTCAAATTCTCAAGAAAATAGGCTAATCTACCTATATCCCATCTAAACCATACCTTTACCAACCATTCCCTATTCCTGTCTAAAAGATAAACCCGAGTGTAAGCATCACCCAATCCCAAATAACTAAAACCAACCCAAAGACGATGACTATTATCCCAAAATTCCAAGGGTAGGCAAAGGGGGCGTAGTCATATTAAGATTACTTCCTGCTGAAATGGGACGATGATTGCTCCAATGGATCCTGTAGGAAGAAAATTTTTAGCAACCAAATTTCTCAACAGAACTGGCTGTGACATATGTAGTTAGTCACTGTGTGGCAGAAAATTCTTGACTGTAGTTCTATTTGAAACTGGCCAGGGTGTAATAAAAAGGTGTACCATTACAGCTAGTTAGTCATGAGTTGTCTCGAGCAAAACAGTCTCAAACCGGTTTTAGGGTGATGTTTGTAGTTCCAATGCATCAGGTTGAGTCAAGTGGAAATGATGATGTGGGGCCCCATCTTCTTTCCGGAAAGTTCAAAGACTGCTGTTAGGAATCGTTATTATTCCTTGTGGAAAAGTTACACATCAATATTAAAGTAAAATTTTCAAGTTTTAAGGTATGAATTAGGGAAAGACAACAATAAGCATTAAAAGTATGAGAGAAAATTAGGATTTCAGAGAGAAAATTGCATAAGATATGAGTCCCCAGATTTTGTTTTCTTCTGCCTTACACCAATTGGCTTCTTGATTTAAGGCAGAAACCATGAATTTAATCTTAACAATATGCTTGAATTTAGAGAAGGAAAGCCAAATCCAACTCCAAAGCCAGCATTGGTTTACAAAATTTGGGACTTCAGGAATACTAGAGAGTAGAGAGAAATAGATTTCTATATAGAAATAGTTTACTACAATTAAATATATATATATATATATATATATATATATTTACCATATATCAGATTCTGCTTCCTTAAGTGATTGTTTCTGAAGAGCTGTCTTCTCTTCTGTAGGCACCTACATGTTCATTGTCTTTTGGCTGTTTGATGATAGGTTTTCTCTGTTTTCCTGTAAAAACAAGAACAGAACACTTCCCCTACCTTTGAGAGGCCTCCGCACACCTCATAGGACCTAGTTTGTTGGATGACTTGTCATTTCTCTTCATTAAGATGTTTCTCTTGTTCAACTCGGATCTTGATTAACTTAGATGGTATCCATAGTTTTTCTTCTCCCGTAGATACAAATGCAAAACCCCTACCCCAACGTAACACATATCCTGCTTTCCATTTTGAGGTCAGTACATCCTTGAAATATACTGGCTGATTTAGTTCAGAAGTTTTTTCTATTGTCCAGTGTATTTTTGAAGCTGTTTTTCCTTTTTCATCAGCATTAAGAAAGTTTAATGTTAATAAAGCATTATGTAATCTCTGTTTGGGTGTTTTGGTTCCTCCTGCCTGTTTATGGAGCATTTCTTTTAAAGTACGATTGGATCTCTCAACCACTGCTTGTCCTGTAGGATTGTGTGGTATACCAGTTATGTGCTTTATCTTGTAATACTCAAAAAACTCTTTTAATTTGCTGGAGACATATGCTGGAGCATTGTCAGTTTTTATTTGTGCAGGTAAATCATCTACCATTAAGCTATATCCCCAGACTGACTTATGTTTGTTAGAACATACAATCATATACTTTTATATACATAGTTTGTTTTGGAATGGATTTTCATTTATTGATACAATTTAAGGTCAATTTTGTGATATGTATATTTCTCCTTTTGTTTAGGTATTGTGTTTATATAGTTCATTCAGAAACATATTGTATAATGTAATACAGATTATAGATAATTACCTATGATAGTCAAAGCTTAGAGTTAAGTTACTTAGGTTTTCAAGATACACAGAGATGTATTTCAGATAGATAGACATTCTTCAAACCTTTCAAAGACCTACAGAATATGGCATTTAAAATGGTTTAGGGTTTTTATGACAGTGAGACATAATTGCTCTTGGCAATACCACCTGCACCAGAAAGGAAGATGGACATTAAAAAAACTCGTTATGGAGTTAGCTTCCAGTATGGCAAGATTAATCCCAGCACTCGAGAGACAGAGGCAAGCAGATCTCTGTGATTCCCAGGAAACCTGGTATGCAGAGTAAATTCCAGAACATATAAGAGTTACACAGAGAAACCCTGTCTCAAAAAATAAAAAATAAAAAGTAAAAGAAACAGAGTAATAATAAAGCCACGTAAAGATGAAAAGCTCAGAGAGAATCTGGTTACTGTGTGGTGTTATATTGTCTGTGTATCTTTTGACTGCTGAGGAAATAACTGTTAAAACAAATGGTGCTGGATCAATCCAATTTATATATTTTAAAAATGCTTTGACTCAAAAATTTAAGTTCAAGGACAAGTTACTGGGGAAAAGGATTTCTATTATTGTTTCCACAGAAAATGAAAAGCTGTGGATTCCTTTTAGACTAATGTGGTTTGATCAAGCCAGGTCCCCTGAAACAGAGTCACTGGTGACCCAATATTCAAAACAGCTTGAACAAGGCAGCCTTGCAGACTACAGCCAGGATATCTACATCTTCTTAGGATCCCCATGACATCACCCCCTATCAGCAGGAAGTAGTTTGGAAAGAACGATGCCCAAATTCCCAAATATTGTTTATAAATGTTT
This sequence comes from Phodopus roborovskii, assembly GCF_943737965.1. Taxonomy (NCBI): domain Eukaryota; kingdom Metazoa; phylum Chordata; class Mammalia; order Rodentia; family Cricetidae; genus Phodopus; species Phodopus roborovskii. The sequence goes on from NW_026126410.1 coordinate 29,911,031, forward strand.
GTTTTCATTTACACGGACTCGGTTATAAATGATTAATGATCACAACCAATATCCTTTTAAAGGTAAAAAGAGAATTATGGTATAGCTATGAATACTTTGTTTTGGAATGGATTTTCATTTATTGATACAATTTAAGGTCAATTTTATGATGTGTATATTTCTCCTTTTGTTTCAGGATTGTGTTTATATAGCTCATTTAGAAATGCAATATAATTTAGTACAGATTATAGATAGTTACCTATAATAGTAAAAATTTATAGTGCTAGTTAGGTTTTCTAGATATATAGAGATGTATTTGAGATGGATAGGCATTCTTCAAACCTTTCAAAGACCTACAGAATATGGCATTTAAAATGGTTTAGGGTTTTAGTTGAAAGTGAGACATAAATGCTCCTGCCAACACCACCTGAGTCAGAAAGGAAGATGGAAGATGGACATCGAAGAAATGCGTTATAAAGTTACTTCCAATATGGCAAGACTAGCCATTTCGACAAGGTACTGCTCTTGTCTGGACTGTTTGACTTTATGCTGTACAAACTGGACATGCAGGACCCACAGAAACTTAACTGCTGATTCAAGATGGACATTGTTACAGAGTTCCTGATTCATGGAAGAGTCTGCCAGACAGTCTGCGGGACACAGAAAAAAGTGACTGACAAACTGCCAATACAAGAAGACAGTTTAAAGTGTCCTGCTTTGCTGAAGAGTCTGCCAGACACACTATGGCCTATGGGCTGAAGATGGAAGATTACAAAAGAACTTCGGGTGACCAGGTAGTTAGTTGTCTCTGTCATTTCTAGAGTTTATATACTATCCTTTTGTGGTCTTTGATGGAGTTGAAGACAGATAGTTATGGCTATAGTTTTCCTTAGTTAAGTTTAAAGATAAGTTACATACACGATTTTAGACTCACAAATATAGGATAGATGATAGAATAGTTTCTTTTAATTTTGCTAAATGTTAATGAACTAAATATTGTTAACTGTGATTCCTATTTGATAACTGTTGTGTTATATATTTTGCTATGTTAAGCTTAAAACCCTTCTTTTTATTTAGACAGAAAAGAGGAGATGATGGGAGATGTCATTCTGTATATGTTTCTCATACTGGTTAATGAATAAAGCACTGTTGGCCAATAGGAAAGGAAGATAGGAGGGACTAGGAGACAAGGAGGAAATAGGAAGTAGGAAGGAGGAGTCGAGATGGAGAATCTGGAGAGAATAGAACTGCTAGTCGCCCCTCGCTGGTAAGACCACGTGGAAATACAAAGAAATGGGTTAATAATTAAGACAGAGCTAGCCGATAAGAAACTAGTAACTGTCTAACAGCATAATATCAAATACAGAGTCTCGGTGTGTTAATTGGGGCTGGCGCGGCGGCGGGACAAGACCAGGCGGCAGGCGGAAAAACCCTCATTACATGTAATAATATTTATTAATAATGTTTATCTTACTAATTACATGTAATACCATTACTGTGAACATTCTTTGAGTTTCTGTAATAGTTAGCTATTGAATTTTAGTGGATAATTGAATATGTAATTTTGTTATGAAACATAAATAAAACTTGAAACTTTAAAGCAAATTATGAAGTAATTAACCAAATTTATTGGGTATAAAATAAATGCATTGTACTGTATATATGGGGATGGATAAATTGGGAATTTTAAGTGAACTGGCTGGTCTCCAAGAGGACATGGGTTCAATTATTAGCACCATACTCTAGACCATACCTTTAGTAACTCCATTTGTAGGGAATCTATAACATTATTCTGACATTTGTGGGCACCTGGCATACATAGGGTACACAGACATACATGAAGGACAAACACCCATTCACTTTAAAAATAATATACATTTTAAGATTTGCATAGTCTTCCTATATTTTGAGTTATCATAATTATGGTATTCAGTCTTTTTAAATAAAAAAAAAAAAAACCCACCGGTGGAATAATATTATTTTAAGTTCTGTGACTATTGTTTATGCTGCATTTGTTAAACTCTGTAAACTGTGATCTTTGCCTGCATAAACACCTAATGGTCCTAGTAGAGCTGAACAGTGAGACAGGAGCAAGGACAGGCTGGGCTGACAGGCAGAGAATATAAATAGGAGGATAAATGAGTGAGGAGGAGCAGCAAGAGAACAAGGAAAGGAGGATATCAGAGGCCAGTCACCTAGCCACTCAGCCAGGTATGAAAAAAGAAGTAAGATATAGAGAAGCAATAAATATAAATGCCCACATGCTGGGCATTCAAAACTAATAATAATACTCTGCATGTGTGATTTATTTGGGATCTGGGTGGTGGGTCCCTCAAAAAACCAAAAGAATAAAAAGAACAAAAAACATTGACCATGATAGCAGATAAGTTAATAGGTGATCTCATTATCAGGGAAGGGTATTTATGGTAGCCTTTCCATGTTGCTCAAATTGTTAGTTTGGGCCAGTCTTGTAGGTCTCTGAATATTTCTCTAGGTTCAGTTTTCTCTTCAAACCTAAAATGGCATTGTCCTTTATTCTCTCTCCCTCTCTCACCTATTCCTCTCCTGATACAATCTTTCTAGTCCCATGTGCTTTCCTCTCCTCCCCTTCTCTTTCTCCTACTTCCCTCTTCACTAACTGCCCTCACCCCACTTTCGATATACTCAGGAGATCTTGTCCTTTTCCCCTTCTATGAGGGACCTTATATGAGTCTCTTAGAATCCTCCTTGTGTCCTATTTTCTCTGGCAGTATAAATTATAGACTAGTGATCCTTTGCTTTAGGTCTAAAATCCATATATGAGTGATTACATACCATATTCCTCTTTTTCTGACTGGGTTACCTCATTCAAGATGGTTTCTGCAAGTTCTATCCACTTGCCTGAGAATTTCAAGATTCCATTTTTCCCCCTGCAAAGTACTATTCCATTGTGTAAATGTGCCAGTCTTCTTTATCCAGTCTTCTGTTGAGAGGCATCTAGGTTGCTTACAGGTTCTTGCTATTGCAAATAATGCTGCTATGAACATAGTTGAGAAAATGTCTTTGTTGCATAGATGTGAATCATTTGGATATATACCTAAGAGTGGGATTACTGGGTCCTGTGGTAGACTGATTCCCATTTTTCTGAAGAACCACCATACTGATATTCAAAATGGTATCCACTTTCATGGAGCCCTCTTCTAGTAGCTGATGGAAACAGAAACAAGCACCCACAAATAAACACTGAGCCGGACTAGATTCCAGATGCGGAGAGGGAGGACAAGACCAGGCTGCAGAAGCCCAGAGAGAGGAGCTTGCCTGAGCAAGGAGGAGCTAATGGGCCCCCCAGACTGATGGCTGGGAATCCAGCATTGGACTGACTCAGACTGAACATGGGTCTCAGTTAAAAGGCCTGAGCAGTCTAAGGGACCTCATAGAGTGGAACCAGGATGTATTTCTGGTGCACTAAAGAACTTTACAGGCTCATCTCCAATGGAGGGATACTTCTGTAACCTAGAGACAGGAGAGTAGTTCCTGTCCTTACTCTAAATGACTTGACAGATTTAGATGACCCCTCCTGAAGGGCATCACCCAACATGTGGAGTGGGGTGGAATGGGAGGGGAGGGTGGTCAGAGTACATGTGAGGGTGGGAAGAGGGAAAGAGGGTGGTAGGGAGGGGGAGGGAACTGGGATCGATATGTAAAATAAAAATAAAAAATAAATTTTAAATAAATTATCACAACAAACACCAACCTAAAATATGTGTCTCTGAATAATTTTCAAAAGCATAATTTAAGGTTTGTCCATGATACACAGACATATCTGTGCATTGTTTCTAACGAATGGTCAAAATAAGTACTTTTATACTACAAAAAGGTATATTTTAATTTGTAAATGTATGTTGTAAATTGTTCATTACATAATTGTATTTATAGAATATTTAGACAAGTCCATAGTATACATTGAAACTTTTTTAGAAAACAATTCTTTAAAAGCCAATAACTTGTGTGTTTAAATTGTAGTAAGTACCAATAGAGGCCAGTTACCTTTAAAGGAATTATGAGCGGTCATGCTTATTGCATGTGGGAGAGTCCGTTAAAACTAATGACATATTTAAAAGCCAGATAGCAAGTTATTGTAGTTATTATAAAGGATCTCAAAAAACAACTTTTTTTTAAAAAAAGGAACTTGACTAGAATTAACCTGTATATGTGATTGTAAATAAAAATCCAAAAGGCAATTAAGGGACTGATCCCCATGAATGTTGTCTAGAAATGTTCAGAGTGTGAATTTAATAGCTTTGTGATGCTCTCTACAACTAGATCGTAAGTCCTCATTGTTGAAGATGTTCTACACTGTATAAATACATTAGAGAGAAACCAATGTTGTGCATTCTCTGCCTTGACCAGAGAAACCCACTTTCCACAATGGTTAATAGTCTAAGTAGGAAGGATGTGAAAAGAACATGTGACTGCAGAGGACTTGGCCCCTATGGGACATTTCTGACACCACCTTCCAGGTATAGGGAACATAATACAAAGCTGGAAAGATAGGCCAGAAAAAATGATAGACAGAATTGTTATGGGACATCTTGATACAACATGGACACTGCAGTCATAAACACTTTCTGCCTGCAGTGTGGGAAGAAAAGGGAAAGCAATCAGGAAAAGAAGGTGGGATTGGGGGAGAAAGAAAGATCAGAGTTTACGGAGGAGAAATTGAGAAGAAAGATGTTAGTGGGAATTGGGAGGATACATGAGTGTAGCAGGTGTTGCGTGTATTATAATACTTTATATACAAGTGTGCTAGTCCCAAATTTTAAAAATGAGTGAATAAATAAAAAGCCAGTAACCAACAATTCATCTAATACTAAAATGGTAAAATTTATTATTATATTTTTCAGATGTTTAAATAGATTATATATATTCTAATAACCATTTGTGTACATACTTTTTAATGTTAAAACATGAAATCCTTATTTGTTCATTGCTTGTGTAATAGAAATTAAATGCTTTCCAATATGTAGTCCCTTTAGTTTATTTTTAGTAATAACTTTTCTCCCATTTTCATCATTTTGCAGAAAACAGGTCAGTTTATTTACATGTGCTCTTCTTTCTTTGCCTTACATTTGTAACTTGTTTGTCATGGTTCTGTTTGCTTTTTTGCAAAACAATTTCCCTAATATATGAAACTTATGCAGATAACTTTAAGTGATACCAATCAGATATAAGATAAAAAGCACCTCCAAATTGCCTATGAAATGAAACTACCTGCCCTCATCTAGTTGCATTCTGTGTCTTATTTTCAATCTTCCTTAATGTATTGGCTAACATGGAATGATTTTTTTCCATATACATGTTCATGAACATACTCTATATTAGTCATTTTAGAATGTTATAGCAAATTCCACAAACATAGAAGCTTCATACTTTTAGTTATCACAATATCTAAGTCTTGGGAATGTGAAGTTCTCACAATGTGGAAAAAGCCTTCCCACTGGGACACAAACAATCATTGTCTCCCCACATCCCACAATTTATATGAGGTAAAGAAACACTCTGTATCTTCTCTTACAAGGACACTAAACTCAATCATTAGTCTCTAGGCTAATCTTCTATTCACCTTCCTGGGAATCTACCTCCTAATGCCAGTGAATTGGCAGTTTAAATTTAATATATACAATTTTAAGGAAAAATGAAGGGATCTAAGCTTGATGTGTTTCTTTATTTTCACTAAATACTACCTGCAGTGTCAACTGGCGTTATCATAGTTTTGTGCTCTTTCTATTCTTACTGGATTTGTCTGGGGCAATTGCAACTTACATAAACTGGATTATCATCCTAAAAGGATAATATAGGATTCTTTCTGGCTATAATAAGGAAATTCTATACATGATTAGGAGTGGAAAAAATGTTATTTTATTTCTAGGGTGGAGACTAGATAAGAAAAGATATGTGTGTTTCTTCTAGTGCTATATTTCACACATTACTACATAAAGCATAAGGATACTGTAACTATAAAAAATATCATCAAATTTAGTCAAGTTAAGTTTATATAAATGCAAATATAATGCCTCTCCTTTGTGGTGTAGGAGCTTCAACCCTTGTGCATGGGATCTCCAATAAGCTACATCTTCAGGCAGAAGCCTCAGTTTTTACAAAGTAACAAATTCAGTAGAAAAGTATTGGAGTATATAGTAACCAGTCCTGAAAATTAGATCCAAGTAAGGATCCTGCCTGAAGGTGCAAGAATATTTTCACCCTTTAGGACTAAAAGAACACACAGTACAAAGTTGCCAGAGGTCATGAAAGATTTTCTGGCAAGCTAAGCATTTCTGCCTTTGTTCTGTAGCTACAGAAATTTCAAGAATGCAAATACAAAGCTCAATTGGAATTTCAATGTCATAATTATATAAGTATAGCATATATATTTTCCTCAATATATACTGAGTAATAAAAAGAGAAATGGGGAAGGTATAACAATTTTCAAGACAATAATATTAGAAGAGGATGTGTAGAAAGGCTGTAACAATAAGGATATACTAATGGGGTTTATTGAACAAATTAAGGAATAAAGACCTATACTAATATAATAGTTAAACATTTACTGTGGTATCATATTATTTTATAAAATACATATATCATAGTTTTTATTTTTAGGTAATTTCCAATTTAATAAGTGATATTATTGGAAGTTATAACTTGATCCTTTATTGTGGAATTAAGATACAACAATGATGCTGAATCTCTTCACAGACACAACTTTGTGAAGCATTGTAAAAACCAAAGCCACAAAAATCAGCCTCTTATCAGAAATAATTTGTAAAAACTCCATCTTATAACACTTTAGGGCAAATGCACAGTAAACCATGTGTTCTTTCCCTTTTGGTTTAAGTTGGAGCTATGATGCAACCAGAGTTGTATTAAAATATTTCTCTACAGGAATCAGAGTGGCCAAGTCATTAGAAAAGTTAATATTTATACAATGCTATTTTATAGCTATACTTTATCTTTATAAAAGTCAAGTAATATAATGTGCTCCCTTTTCAAGTCATTGTTTTTCATGACCAGAAGAAGGAAGATCTGGAGTCCTCATGAAATATGTTCAAGATCCGTGTTCACCAACATTTTGGAATCTAATGAGAGAATACTCTCCCAGGAGGTCACCATATTGATTCCAAACTTAGTGGACACCTGACTGGCATAACGCACTACAGCCCCAAACTCCTGGACTCAAGCGATCCTCCTGTCTCAGGCTCCGGAATAGTTGGAACTATAGGCGTATGCCACCACACCCACACTCACACATGTAGCTAATTACATGAAGCTGGACTACACTTTACAAAGAAGCAGCAAAGACAGAACCTTATTGATTGTGAGCCAGTCTCCCAAAGGAAAAGAGATGTAGTCAGTTTGTAATGTGGGTGACATTCACTATAAAGCAGCCTGTCCTGTGCTTTGTGAAGAGTACCTGACTAATAAAAACAAGGACATTTTGTTATGAGGAGCCCAAAATCAAGCCCAGGCTGTTCTGAACAATATTCTCTTGCATCAGGTTGCTGCATCCTTTGCATATTCTACAGTCACTATTAAGCATTATAAGATGAAAAAGTGTGTGTGTGTGTGTGTGTGTGTGTGTGTGTGTGTGTGTGTGTGTGTCTAGTGGGATTGTTGCTTGGTTCAGAGCCATATGGAAGAGTACTCTGCATTGGAGACTGTTAATTCTACATCTTTTATGGTCACAAGAGAAATTGCACATGGACGCACCATAGAATATCTAGAATGTACTGGAGAGAGACAGATGTTTAAAATTATTGGTGAAGGCTAAAAATCCTTATTTTTTTAAAATTAATCATTAAAAACAATCTTGTTTTATATACCAATCTCAGTTCCCTCTCCCACCTGGCCTCCCATTCCCCCCACCATCTCCCTATCCCACCACCAATCCACTCCTCAGGGAAGACAAGGCTACCCATGGGGGATCATCAAAGTCTGTCACATCATTTGGGGTATGATCAAAACCCTCCCCACTGTATCTAGGCTGAAAGAGTATTCCTCTGTAGGGATTGAACTCCAAAAACTGTTCGTGCACTATGGATAAATACTGGTTTCACTGTCGGTGGCCCCCAAAACTGAAAGGGTTGTACAAGATCTCTTGAGAAAATTGGTTGGAGGGAGGTAGGAGAAAGATGAGGGAATAAGGGGAGAGGTATGAGAACATGAGGGTCAGGGATGTCAGTTGAGGGAAGAACAGAGAAGGAGAGCAAGCAAAGAGATACCATGATAGAGGTAGCCATTATGGGCTTAATTAGAAATCTGGCACTAGGGAAATGCCCAGGAATTCACAAGGCTGACCCCAACTAAGAATCTAAGCAATAGTAGAGAGGCTACCATAAATGTCCATCCCCTATAAAGAGGATGATGACTACTTCAAATGTTATCATAGAGCCTTCATCCAGTAGTTTATGGAAACAGAAGCAGAGGTTCTCAAATAAGCACTGAGCCAAAATGCTGGAATCCAGTTAGAGAGGGAAAACCCACAGAAACAGCTGACCTGAGCAAATGGAAGCTCACGGGACTCCAAAATGACAACTGGGAAACCTTGGTAAGACCAAACAAAGACCCCTTAATGTAGGTGTCAGTTGGGTGCCTCAGGCATTCCAAAAAATACCTTTATATTAAGCCAGGTGCACTTAAAGTCATGACAGGAGATAATTATGGATTTTTATGATATGTGTCATGTGTTGTCCCATTTTTAAACAAAATTATACTGTTCAGAAATTAAAATATGGTATTCAATCTAAATCTCAGAATTCAGTATTCTATAATATCTTCCTCCCCAGTCCCCTCCCTACTTTGCTCTCCCTCTCTCTGCATCTCTCTTCTGTCCTGCTTCTCCTGTCCCCAGAGGCCAGTTTCCCCTCCACCTTTCTCCTCCTTACCCACTCTACCCATTCACTTTCCCATTACAAAACAAAACAAAAACAAAAAAAAAACAAACAAACAAAAAAATAAACCCTGTACCTATGCTCTGTGTCTTTCTCTTCTGAACCACTTTTTAACATTACAACAATAACTAGTGGCTATAATTGAAGAATCAGTGGCAAAAGAATTTTAAGTTCCAGGTAAATCTAGGCAACAAGGTAAAATGCTGCCAATCAAACAAGTGAGACATAAACAGAAATGAAAAACAGACTAGAAGGGAGATTTAATAATATATCAAATTATTTTATGTGAATGCATCAAGAATGAGACCCATTGTATTTGGAGCATATTGATGCTATTTGAATATGTAGGTTAATATACACATAGTCTCTTGTGAAAGCTTAAAATTGTGGCACAAAAATGTTTTCTCATTAGTTAAATCTATAAATGGAGAAATAAACCAACAAAAGACAAAGCAAATTGCTAAATTAGCTTAACCTGTCAGTTGGAAAGTATTTTTACACACAAGGGCCAAACATAAACTACAAATTAGTCACAAACTTCGTGATAGTTAGACATTAATGTACTTACCTTGTTTGAATACTTTTTGCAGAGAACCTCTGTGGCAACATGTAGATTATAAGTCATATGACATTCTGATATTTACCTAAAGCCCTAAGAGATGGGCTATGAAACCAATGGTCTCAAATGTGCTGTGACAATGTTTTCTACCCTTGTCTGCTGCAGTGCATCAACTCTCTTCAGCTGTGCTTAGGAAGGAGGGTGCAGAGGAAGACCCACTTTTTAAAGATTGTTTAGAATGAAAATTCTATTAAATCAAAGACTATAACTTAGGCAATAAACTCCATCTATCCTTCAATTGTTATAAAGACATGCTATAGTCATTTACTTTCCTTAATTTATTGAGAGTTTAAGTCTGAGAATTCTCCCTAGGTTCTGTTTCTGATTTCCTGTAAGAAACAGAAAAGCTTGTTTGCTCTTTTATACACTGCAACAATACTACTTTATTTTAGGAGCTGGATTATATTTATCTGTGTTCCTTTGGTACTAGGCTTAATTTATACTACTACAGAAGTTTTCCTTTGATGCCATATTTCATACAGAAGTCCTAAGCTATTATTTCATCTTCATGTACTTCCTGCCAATTGCTTCCTCTGTTTTATTTCATAGTAACATTTTTAGGATCAGTGTCATGGTGATTTCTAAAGAAATAACTTTCAGGACTATATATCAGTAGTGTGGCTTCTTTGGTTTTGTTTCTATAGACAGAAAAAGTGAACAGAATTCATATATTATAGACCTAATTTTAGTTATGAAAAGATTTTAAATTTTTATATTAGGGCAAAACACTACTAGTAGTACTTGTTATACTATTCTATGACAAATTTAATAAAGTAATACCTCATACCATTTCTCCTCAGGATAGTGAGAACATTTTCAGATCCCTAAGTATAATTTATGTGACATTTACATTTTCTATTTATTTTTTAATTGATGAGCTTTGTTCTTCTCTCTTTTAAATTTGGCTTTTAATAGAAATAGAACTTTATCATTTTCCAGAGACAGCCTCCCCTACTCCCTCTTCCAGGAATTATGCAAGCAGTCAAAGCCACACAACTGCAACCAATGTGCAGAGGGCCCAGATTAGTCCCATTCAAGTTCTCTGGTTGGTGGTCAGTCTCTTAAAGCTCTCATGAGCCCAAGTCAGCTTACTATGTGTGTTTTCCCATAGTGTTTTTGGTCCCTATGTTTTCCAAATTTCTTCTTTCCCTCTTCCATAGGTTTTTCTGAGGATCAACTAATGTTTGGTTGTGGATGTTTGCATCTGTTTCCATTAGTTGCTGGATGAAGCCTCTCTAACAACAATTGAGCTAGGAAATACTTTATGTGTATAGCAGAATTTCATTAGGAATAATTTCTTGACTTTTCTTTTTGCACTTTTACCAGTCATACTTCATTCTATTGTAGGTCTCTGGGCTGTCCAGAGACCCTAAAGGCATTAGAATTTTTTTCTTTTTAGTGAACATGTACAGCATAGTATACTTCACATATAGAGAAAAATAATTTGAGTCAGATTCCATTTGTAATTTTGTAGCAAAACAAAATACAATAATATAAAAAAAGCCATCATATTGAAGATAGTCAAGATGACCTCACATAAGGAAAAGATCCCTAGAAGAAGGCACAAGAATTAGAGAATCAAACACTAATGATTCCCATAAAAATACTAAGCAGAAAACTATAATATATATGAAAAGTACCTGGTACAGACCCCTATAATTCATAACCTTCTGCTTCTGTCTCTGTAAATTCATGGCTCAGTTGAATTGTTACATTTTTTCTGGTGTCTCCTTCCCCTATGTTTCTTATACTTTTTCTGCCTCCTCTTCCCCTGGGTTCCTTATACTCTGTGGGGAGGAATTTAATGCCAGCATACACTATAGAATGTGTCTTCCAAGGACTCTCTGTTTAATGTCTCTCTGGTCTCTGTATCTTTTCCCATCTGCTACAGGAGGAAACTTCTCTGATAATGACTGAATAAGGAAGGCACTGAACTATGAGTATAACAGGGTATTATTAGCAGTAATTTTTGATAATATTTTTTAATTTAAATTTGAAACAAGATTATTTCACATGTCAATCCCACTTCCCTCACCCTCCCCTCTTCCCCTGTCCTCCTCCCAACCACCATCTCATCCCTTTTCTTCTCCTCAGGGAAGGTGAGGTCTTTCAGGGAGGATTTTCAAAGTCTGTCACATCATTTTGAATAAGGCCTAGGCACTCCCCTGTGTGTCCAGCCTGAGAGATTATCCATCTATATGGAATGGGATCTAGTACTAGAGACCCTGTGGACTGCCCAGGCCTCCTAACTAACACCCATGTTCAGGGGGTCCCAGCTATCAGATTGGGATACATGAGCTCCCACTTGTTCAGTTCAGCTGTTTCTGTGGGTTTCTCCAGCCTGGTCTTGACCCTTTGCTCATCACTCCTCTTTCTCTGTAACTGGATTACAGGAGTTTGGCTAGTGTTTAGCTGTGGGTATCTGTTTCTGCTGCCATTTGCTACTAGATGAAGGCTCAAGGATGGCATTTAAGGTAATCATCAATCTCATTAATGGGGAAGGGCATTTAAGGTAGCCTCTCCACTATTGCTTGGATTGTTAGTTGGGTTCATCCTTATAGATATCTGGATATTTCTCTAGTGCTTGATTTCCCTTTTTTTGTCTTTAATAGCAGTAGTATTTGACTTTATTTTAGGTCACCAAAGCATTTTTCAGTATAGGTTCTTTTTCTCGGGGCAGACTTTAACCAAATTAGACTTTGGTTGGATGCTTCCACAAGTCTCTGACCACCATTGCTCTAGCTTGTATTATAGCTGGAAGAGATTGTAGGTCAAAGGTTTTGTGGCTGGTTTAGTGTATATGTTTCCATTTTGAGGGACTGCAGAATAACTTACCACACCAAACACAAACACACACACACACACACACACACACACACACACACACACACACACGGTTGACTGTTCCATGTAGCTTCAGTTTCCCAGATTAAATAACTTGTGTATGTGTTGCCCTCTGCAACTGATCCTCACTATCAGTTTGAAGAGAGCAAAAGTCTGGGTTGCTAACTACACACTTTCAAATTGATATATAGGGATCTGTCATAGTTTTTAGGAGAAATATCACAGTAGGGAAATGTTCAGAGACCTACAAGGATGACCCCAACTAAGAAACTAAGCAATAGTAGAGAGGCTACATTTAATGTCCTTCCCCAATAATGAGATTGATTGCTACCTTATATGCCATACTAGAGCCCTTATCCAGTAGGTGATGAAGCAGAAGCAGAGACCCACAGCAAAGTACTAGCCGAAATCCTGGAATCCAGTGAAATAGAAATAGGAGTGACAAGCAAAGAGGTCAAAACCAGGCTGGAGAACCAGCCACAGCATCAGCTGATCTGAGAAATGGGGACCCCAGATTGGTAGCTAGGAAACCAGCATAAGCCTGACCCAGGACCTCTGAAAGTAGGTCTCAGCCAGGAGGCTGGGAAGTCTATAGGGCCTCTGACTATGGAACTAGAATGTATCCCTAGTGCTGGAACGGACTTCAGGAGTCCATTTCCTATGGAGGAATACTCCCTTAGCCTGGAGACATGGGGGATGGCCTGGGCCCCAATGATTTTCCATTATATATTCATAAAATAAGCATGTGATTTCCTAGGTACAATGAATATACATAGAAAAACTCCCATGATGCCTTAGTTGTGATTTGAGAGATATGTGTAAATGAAATACAAGGGATTGATATGAGAATTCAATCCATTTGCCTGTAGGATTTACGTAAGTCATCTTTAGGCCTTGTGGGTTTCAATTTAGTACATACTACTAGATGATTAGGGAGTTTAGTTGTACAATCCAATTTTATGACTCAGTAGATCAGGTAATGCCTAGTGAATTCAGTGTACACTTGGTTCTACATTATTACATGTTCAAAATCCAGAATGATGAATGGTCAGGCAATTGCCCTTCTGAACATAAGGGACTGTTTCACTCTTTCCACATTGAGCATAACAGAACTCAAATGCAACCCTTGTAACTGGCAAGAACTTTTAAAAAATAAGGTTTGTGTCGGCATTTATAATCTATAATTGATAAAATGAGTTGCACTGAATGCTTTATTATAGATAATAATTTGGCTCTCAGTTCTACTTACAAAAACCAGATTTATAGGCTTGCTTAAAATATAGTCTAAAGAAATATTGACTTATGATAAATGTTACATCTTTGAATCTAAAGGTTTTAGTAATTATTGAGCTTCCTTTCTGATGTTGGGTCTCTAAGTCTTTTTTCCCTAGGTTCCTTTCTGATGTTGGGTCTCTAAGTCTTTTTTTCCCTAGGTTTTTATCTCAGGTTTCTCAGGTTGACGCAATGTCTTAACCGACTTTTGACATACTTGCATTCTTTTTGATTATGAACTCCAGCCACCAACCATATCTCCAATTACACGAAGCAGAAAATATCATATATAATAGAAGTGGGCAACCCAGTAGGGAGCTTCTCTCTGACAAGGAGTTGTTGAAATCTGATAGCACTGATCTTAGACAGCATAGGTCTGCTGATGTTCTTAGAGTGTATTAAGACTGTCAGTGACATTTCCTGCTCAATAAAGAGAAACATAAACAACAGTATGTGTGTGAAAGAAACAAAGGGCCTCATTCAACAGAAGCAAACTTTTAATGACTATCTAACACCCATGCTCCTCAAACTTTTACAAAAAATAGAAATGGAAAGAATACAAATTAATTCATCCTATAAGCCAGTAAGAAAGAAGTAGTAGAAGAAGAAGAAAAGGAAGGAGAAGGAGGAGGAGGTGGAGGAAATAAAAGTCCTAGTTGTTTACCTAAAGTAAAGGTAAAACAAATATTGAATATGTGTATTTAAAACAAAAGTTTGAGATACAAACACAATAATGTAGATATTTTTCTCAATATATTTTCCTATAGAGACCAAATAGGAAGATTAAATTGATGGAAAGACATCTCTGTAATCTGAAAGCACTGAATGCTTTCATTTTATTTATTTATATTTTTTGTTAAGAAGTGCTTCCACTTCTCCTTTTAAAATAATTAATTACTGATCTCTGATTGTGGAAGCTGATGCTATAATTATAGCAGCCATTTTTCAAGGGTGAATGCAGAAGGAAGAGCTGAAAAGATAACTGTGGCTATATTAAGACAGATTCAAGATGAATTCTGATAATTGTGTGACTTATGGGTTTATGCCTTATCATCTCCAAATTCAGCATGAAGTCTTTTTCCAACAATGATCAATGGAACTCCTTTAAGTAGCTTTCTTCACAAAAATGCCAATTCTGAAATATCTTAAGGATATTGAAGGAATATTGTGGATACGGCATATTTTTTTCTGATCTTTTGAGTTTATAAATCCATTTCAGACACCCTTCTTGCTCATCTTCCCCTTAAATCTTTAAAAGTGTACCTTAGGTTTATTTTTTGAGACAACACTTTTGAAATCCTTTCTTTCACCCTTTTAGGCTAGTCATGCTACTTCAAAGGCAATTGAATGACATTTCAATTACTACATAATACCTCTATTATATAAGACCTCCCAATCTTTTCCCACAAGAGTTTCTTAACTTCTACTCATTGAAACTACAAAGCATAGAGTTCCTTCAACTAACATTATATCACTTCAAAATAATGTCTTGTCTTTTCCATGGATAATTTTCTTTTACTGTGGTTATGGATTTGATATCATAAATCTTGGTGAGACAAGTCCTAGAGGAAGTTAGTTTTCATTTGAGAGCACATCTTGTTTGGAAAGAGTGCATTTTATTAGATAAAACTGTTCACTGTAGTGTAGAGAGAAAACATTGGTGAAGGGGATTCTCGGTGGTATAGAGTTCCTGTACACTTTATATAAAACAATTTGTGAGAAGGTCCCAAATACATGTATTCTTTATTGGGAGTATTATCAATTTCTTAAATTTAATATAAATGGTCTTCATGGAATATTTGCTTACTAATCATTTTAGCATAGCATCAATATTTCTGTTAAGAATACACACTGTCCACATATTTTAGAGTGATGAAAGGATAATCTCTGAAAATCTTTAGTTTTGCTTTATAACCTTATAGTGAAATTGAAAAGAATATACAGGGCATTTATTTTCTTCCAATTGTCTAGAATAATTGGAAGTTACTACTGCCTTATAAACAATTATAGTATTTTCAAAAAGTTGGGAAACACTATCACCAAAAATTTTGCTTATAAGAAAAACATAATTGCTGCCAATCACAGATCATAATTTAAGTAAATGTTGTTATTGCAAAGTATAATCTTACACAAATATAAATATCACTAATATTAAAACAATTACTACTTGAAATCAAGACAATTCAGATGTGTGGCTGCAAATTAATTCTCATAATCTTAGATTATATGTAAGCATTTCAAATACAAAATAATCATGCAAGATTTAGAAGGAAAACCACAGCATCACTAATAGGTTTCTTAAACAAACTTTTAAAACTTGCCAAGGAGGTAATTTCTATCATTATGTCCTTTAATAATTATAGAGATATGTGATAGATGGGGTTACTTGTTATGAACAGCAAATCAGGAAACTTTTAGGAACAAACTAGAGATGAAGACCACATACTTGTTTTATTATATAGCTAATGTGAACAGTAGTGAAATCATACACACACACACACACACACACACACACACACACATACACACACACACACATCCATATATAATTCTTCCATTATTGTTTACTGATTATGGTAATGGTGCTGGTAGTGGCAGAGGTGGTGTGTGTGTGTGTGTGTGTGTGTGTGTGTGTGTGTGTGTGTGTATGCACATGTGTATTTGTTTCCTTCTGTGTTTGAAATGAATGGACAGACCTGTGTTTGTAGAAATAGTTGTCACTACAATGCAAGTAGAGGGAAGAGATTGACATCAGAAAGACTTCCTCAATAGCTTTACCTCCATGTTGTTCAGGCAGTTTTTCACTGTGTCTAAAGCATATTTTGGTGAGATTGGTTAGGCTGAAAGCCTTTATGACATATCTGTGTCTCACTTCCAAGCCTTACATGGTTTCCACAGCCAAATAGACATCTCCTGCATTCGAATTTCAATAATTTTTATCCTTAATTCTCATTTTTAGTTTATTATATTGTGTCTCAATATGTAGCCATGAATCATCTCAAATATGTGTTGAACATAGTGTTTGAGCATTCTAAGCACTGAGACTATCAAGGTAAGCCAACCACTTGCACTAGCATCTTTTTTATGATACTTTATTCTCATATAAATTTGAAACAATATTGTGTTACACGTCTATCCCAGTTTCCTTACACTCCCCCTGCCCAAACACCATCCCATCCCATTTCTTCTCCCCAGGGTGTGTGAGGCCTTTCAGGATGGATTTTCAAAATCTTTCACATCCTTTGGGGCAGGGACTAGGCCCTCCTCCACGTGTCTAGGCTGAAGGAGTATCTATGTTGAATCAGCTCCCAAAGTCCATTTGTATACTAGGGATAAATACTGATCTAGTACCAGAGACCCTATGGACTATCCTGGCCTCCTAACTAACACCAACATTCAGGGAATATGGGGGTCCTATGCTTGTTTCCCATCTATCAGACTGGGGCCCATGATCTCCCTCTTTTTCACTTGTTCAGGTCAGCTGTTTCTGTTAGTTCCTCCAGCTTGGTCTTGATCCCTTTGCTCATCACTTCTCCTTTTCTGCAACTGGATTCCAGGAATTTGGCTCAGTGTTTAGATGTGGATGTCTGCTTCTGCTGCAATCAGATACTAGGATAAGGCTCTTGGATGGCATATAAGGTAATTCTCAATCTCATCAAGCAATATTTAACTTGTGAATTGAATGTTAACAGTCCTTAAGACATGAAGGTGTAGAGATTACAGCCCCAGTGAACCATAGAAAATCAAAGAAAAACAAAGGGTTATACTGGACCATAGACCCATTATTCGAATATAGAAGTTATAATCTCTAAATTATTCAATTTCTGGGATGGCAATATTATTATTGTGTAAAGGAAAAATCACAGTGAGGGGTACAATTAAAGAAACAAAGATGGAAGTTAAGTGTTTCTTTCAACCAAGAAAACAGATAACTACAATGGGTTATAGCATCCCAATGCAGGGTCTTTCAAAAAATAAAGAAAGACAGAATAAACTTGAAAATGAAGGCAACTGAAATTTGAACATTACCAGCAGAAATGAGTAGAGAAAAGAATTCTAAAAGACAAGGAAGCCAGATGTGGTGGCATTTGTCTGACATCCAAGTGCCTGGAGAATATAAAATTGGAGACAAGCCTACAATGTACTCTGAAACCATGTCTCAAGGAGGAAAAATATAGTTGTGGAGTTGGGAAAGATGAGAACAACTTTGCAACAGAAATATATAGGCACATGTGAGAAATTTAAAAGAACATGCTTTTCTGTATGTGATAAAAATCTAATACTCTCCCTACATTGATTACTTCTTAATGTTCCTATGATAAGTGCACAGAAAGTTTTCCATAGTATCTGAAGTTAACAGGTAATCTCTAATTCAAAATTTCAATTAACTGAGTTAATTGAAATTTAACAAAAGTTACTTGAGTTATTTTGTAATAAAGATATATATTTTTTAAATATGGAAAGTTTGGGTGGGAGTGTTTCTATTTCCCACCTATAATGTGTGAACTTGTAAATAAATAAGAAAATGTAAACAGTGATTCTATCATTGGTTACTATCAAGAAAGCACTTTGCAAGACATAAATCCTAGCTAAGCCTACTTTGCAACTTGTCACCTTTAGTAAATTGCCATTTTCCAGCAAAATAATAGAAAAATATTGAAAATAAAACCAGCAAATCATATTTTAGCCTAACTAAATGCAGAAATAAATTGCTGTTTGTTATTTTAAGTCGATAAAATGAACATTGATCATAAATATAAAATGTTTCTAGCTAAATGGTATGTAGACAAACTCTCTAAACATGACTGCCATTGATCTAGTCAAATCAAAGCAATCTAAATCATGACTACGAATAATAATTTATGCTTAGGAGTAATTAAATGTTTTGAGTTGTGATTTATTTTCTTTATATACTTAGAATTTTTACTTTGTAATCACGTGGTGACTTGAATTTTAGCATAATAATTTTCTATCTTCTCTTTGCCAAGAGAAAATGAAGGAACACTGATATGATTTCATACTTCAGGAAATCCATCTTGTGAAAGTATCCATAAAAACATACCTCAAACTGTTTATTAAAGCAATAAAGTAATAGTCATGTAGCTTAGTGGGTAAAGAGCTTTTGTAACTCTTCCCTCTGTCTCTTGCCCCGAGGTTCATGTGCTCTGATTCTTCATTTCTCATATTTTGGTTGTGAGTTTAGCATTTAACAGCTAAGTATCCCTTCTGTCCAATTTCTTCATTTCTTAGATTAGACCTAAGGTCTAACATCTTCAGGACATATCTTAAGGGTCCACTATTGTACATGACCATATTTTTTTCTGTACCATTGTTTCTGAAAGAAACTCCCCTTACCCTCCATGTCTTGGATAAGCAGTGTCTCGGGGAAATGTTTTTCTTTCCACACAGTGATGGCAGGTATAAATTTCACCCCAAAACTGGCAACATGTCAAAGAAAGTACAAAAGTCATGGAGGGAGAAAAATAATATCCCAGAGAAAGATGTAGGCTTCAAATGGAGATATATGTTTGTTACATAAAAAATTACTCACCCAAGGGAATCTTGGTTTATTTGCCCAATGAAAATATACACAATTATGAATGCTTGTAAATGTGTAATATTCAAGCATACTCACTGTTGACTAGAACACTTGTGCACTTTGTGTAACTTCTTCCTCTAAATTGATAATCTCCCTTATAAACTGAATAAGGAATCTCATATAAGCAAAGAAGGTAAAATAACAGGTCAGGAAGAGACTGAAATTCAGGAAACACGGGAAACTCACAAAGCTAAAAGGAAAATAAAAGGCAAAATCCCTTCCAAAAACTATGTAAAGAGTCAGTGATTTCTGGTAAGAAGGAGACTGTCGGGTGGAGCCTATCGCAAGTTAAGTAGCCAGCCCTAGGGATACAACTTTTCTGAGTCAACTGCACAAGATGGACTCACAAAATCCATTCCTATACTAGGTATAAATACTAATCCAGTACTAGATGCCCCATAGATTGCACAGGCCTCCTAATTGACAACCACATTTAGGGGGGCTGATTCTGTACTATGCTGGCTTCCCAGCTGCCAGACTGTGGTCCATGACTTTCATTCTTATTTATTTATTTAATATTATTTTTACATTCCAATCACAGTTCTCCTTCCCAACCCTCCTCTCACCTCCACTTGTCTGCCCTCATTCTGTCTCCCATCTACTCCTCTTGAAAGGTGAGGGCTTCTGTGGGGAGTCAACAAAGCTTGGCCCATTAAGTTGAGGTGGGACAAAGCCCTTCCCCACTTCATTAAGGATAAGCATGGCATCCAACTATAGGAAATGGACTCCAAAGAAACAAATTCATGCATCATGGATAGACCCTGACACAAATATCAAGGACCTTTCAGATAAACCAAGCTATACAATGGTCTCCCACATGCAGAGGGCCTAGTTCAGTCCCATGGAGTCTCCACACCTGTCAGTCTAGACATTAGTTTCTAGGAGCTTGGTTCAGCTGTCTCTGTAGATCTCCACATCTCTCCCTTCAACTGGATTCCTGGATCTTAGCCTGGTTCTTGATTGTGAATCTCTGCATCAGGTTCCATCCATTACTTGATGTTGGCACTATGATTATAGTTGAGATATTCGCCAATCTGATTACAGCAGAAGGCCAGTTCAGGAACCTGCTCCACTATTTCTACGAGTCTTAGCTGAGGTCATCCTGGTGGATTCCTGGGAATATCTCCAGCATGGAGTTTTCTGCTAACCCCACAATATCTCTCTCTAATAAGATATCTCTTTCATTGCTCTTCTACTCTGTCTCTTTCCCATCTTGACCATCCCATTCCCTCATGTTCTTATGACCAATCCCCTTCCTTTTATCACCCTTGTTACCCACAATTTATCCAGGAGATCTCATCTAATTCACCTTCCAGGGGCATTTCATGTGACTCTTGTAGGGTTCTCCTTGTTACCTACCTTTTCTGGAGTTGTGAATTGTAGTCTGGTTATCCTTTGCTTTACACCTGTGAGTGAGTACATACCATGTTTGTCTTTCTGAGTCTCGAATACCTCATTCAGGATGGTTTATTCTAGTTCCATCCATTTGGATGCAAATATCATGATGTCAAA
Organism: Phodopus roborovskii; assembly: GCF_943737965.1. Classification (NCBI taxonomy): domain Eukaryota; kingdom Metazoa; phylum Chordata; class Mammalia; order Rodentia; family Cricetidae; genus Phodopus; species Phodopus roborovskii. The sequence continues at coordinate 29,931,783 of NW_026126410.1, forward strand.
ATAACTCTGAGTTAACATCAGAATGGCTAAGATCAAAAATACTAAGAAGAGATTATGATGGAAGAGGATGCGGCGTCAGGAGAACACTCCTCTACTGCTGGTGGGAGTGCAAACTTGTACAGCCACTTTGGAAATCAGCTTGGTGATTTCTCAGAAAATTAGGAGTCAATATATCTCAAGGCCTAACAACACCACTCTTAGGCATATACCCAAAGTATGCTCCATCACACGGACACTTGCAAAACAATATTCATTGCACCATTATTCATTATTTAACATAGCCAGAACTTAGAAATAGCCTAGATGCCCCTCAACTGAAGCATGGATAAAGAAAATGTGGTACATTTACACAATGGCATATAATTAATCTGTAAAAAATACAATTATACCATAAAATTTCAGACTTTCATTCTTAGAAGTGAATAATGGAATATCTTTAAATGGTAGATGGGTAGAGACTATTCTATCTACAGCCTGGTTTTTGCCTGACCCTCCTTCAAAAATGGACTAAGAAGACAGTGAGGAGGTGAGGGTTTTTTTTTTTTTTAATTATTATTGTTTAAGAATAAAACCCTCACTGTCTAAAACAACTTAAAACAAATATTCACTTAAGATGTAAATGCAAGAAGTTTGATTTCTAGATAGCACAGCAATGTTAACCCTGAGCTGTTAAAACTCTGAAAAGTATGGCAACTCCTGCAAGTGCTACTGGTCAAAGCTCTCAGGAACTCCAATGTACTACTGCAGGCCACTTATGAGTGTAACCGAAACATGCATTCTGTCTTCAACATGTCTTAAAGACCAGAATCTCTTGTCCATCATGACTGAGGCCGGGCCAGTCAGTCCGCTTGCAGCCATGGGTGTATCTTTGATGCTGGTTCTAGTGAGCTCCACGCAAGTTCAGGAAGAAAGCCTGTCAAGACCAGGAGACAGACTGAAGTTTTCATACTGTGGCGATTTGAATGAGAACTTCCCAACTGTCTTATTTGTTTCTATTTATTGGTGCCTAGTTAATGTAACTTTTGAGAAGGATTAGGAGGTATGACTTTATTGGAGGAAGAGTGTCACTGTGTGTGTGTGGGGGGGGGGGCTTTGAGGTTACCAATGACCATTGTAAAGGTTTAGGTATTATGCTGGTCTGCCTGTCACCTGGCAGCATGGGCTCAGGCAGTACCTTGGTCAGCCCCGGTGCAAAGGACCCCCTTAAAAACAAGACCTTCTAGCACTTGTCCACTTTCACTTTTTCTGCTCTTACTGCTCTTTTCTTTCCTGCTCCTGTCATTCCTGTTCTTTCCCTGGATACACAGGGCATTTCCTGTCTCCCTCTTGTCTTCTGTCCACTGTCTCTTTACCTCGTTTTTCTTTCCTTTCCCCTTCACTCTCCTTTCTAATAAAACTTCTCATTAAACTCTGTCTGCCTGGCATGTTTGTCCTCTACCACGGTCATGGTCACCCTCGCCTACCATGGAATCTGCCAAGGTCCTCCATGCAAGGTTCCCCAAGCTATCATAACAACCATGCCAGTCTTTCTTTCTTCCTGCTGGTCAGACTACTATTCCAGCACTATTTCTGACTGACTGCTTCTATTCTCCATGAAGTCATGATCATGTGCTAAGCCTCTGAAACTGTAACTAAGGCCCCAATTAAATGCTTTCCTTTGAAGTAGTGCTTTGGTTTATTTGTGGCTGCAAGAAACAGAACAGTAACTAAAATAACTATCTTCCTCTTCTGTTGAGGGTTTCTCATTAAAAGTGACTGCATCCGTCACCCACACAACTAAGCTTTCAAAAAGGTAATATCATTTCCATCTGACACGTGGGTCTTCACAAGCCACCTATGATTCTTTCCAGGCTTGGTCACATCTTGAACTCTGGTGGTCAAATCCTCATACAAATGTGCAGTAGATGCTTTGTTTCCCACTAAGCTTTCTTGCCTGAGGGAAATTGAGTTTCCACCCATCTGAGTGTGCCCATCAGTAATGAAGTTTTATACTGTCCTCCTTTCTAAATTCACAATTACTGACCTTGTGGATTCAGTAAGATCACATGATTTAGTGTAGTGTAAAGATGCTTTACTCATTGAAAAGTATCTGTGATAAATTGTTTTATGTTTGATATGCAGATGATTTGCTTCAGAATATAAGAATTTTCTTATCATATATTATTAATCATAGCTCAAATAACCACATCTTATTTAAAACATACAACCAAAATTCCACACCACTTTGGCAGTATTTTAATACAATGTATTTGTTTTCAATCTTGCATGATACTGTAGTTTAATTTTACCAAGAATTTAAAATCAGACAATAAAGGTAAGATCAAACCAGCTTTGATCACAGCATGGATTGGAGAGGTCCTATGAACTGCCAACTTGACTGAGGAGCTAGCTATAGGAAATCAATAGCTCCTAGAGGTGGAATAGTGAATTTCCTTCATATGAGACCCCCTAATAGGCAGCCCGCTTTGTTATGAGTAACATAACTGCTGGTCTGGTCCCACTGCCACACCAGCCCCAATTAACACATAGAGGCTCTGTATTTGATATAATTCTGTTGGCCAGGTACTAATTTCTTATTGGCTAGCTCTGTCTTAATGATTAACCCATTTCTATTAATCTAAGTATTTCCACGTTATCTCATCTTACCAGAGAGGGGTGCCGGCGGTTCTGCTCTCTCCAGTGCCTAATGTTGACTGTTCCCTACTACTTCCTCTCTCCTCCTTGTCTTCTAGTCCCGCCTATCTTGCTTTCCTAGTGGCCAATAGTGTGTTATTCATTAACCAGTATGAGAAACATATTTACAGAATGACATCTCCCATCATCTCCTCTTTTCGGTCTAAATAAAAAGAAGTGTTTGTACCTTAACATAGCAAAATGGTTATCCAATAAGAATCAGAGTTAACACTATTTAGTTCATTAATGTTTAGTAAAATTTAAGAAAATATTCCATCATCACTTATATCTTTGTGAGTCTGAAGTCCTATATGTAACTTATCTTTAATCCTAACTAAGGAAAACTATAACCATAACTGTCTTCAATTCCTTCAAAGACCACAGAAGGATAGTATAAAAACTCTAAAAATGACAGAGACAACTCAGTGCCTGGTTAGTCACACGAATTTCTTCTCTAATCTTCCATCTTCAACCCATAGGCCATAGTGTGTCTTGGCGGACTCTTCAGCAAAGCAGGAAACTTTAAACTGTCTTCTTGTATTGGCAGTTTGTCAATCACATTTCTCTGTGCCCTGAAGACTATCTGGCAGACTCTTCCATGAATCAGGAACTCTGTAGCAATGTCCATCTTGAATCAGTAGTCACTTTACTGTGGTTCCTGCATGTCCTGTTTATACATCATAAAGTCAAACAGTCCAGACAAGAGCAGAATCTTATTCAAATGGCTAGTCTTGCCATATTGGACGTAAACTTCATAACATGCTTCTTCAATGTCCAACTTCCTTTCTGATGAAGGTGATGTTGCCAGGAGCATTTATGTCTCACTGTCAAGAAAAACCCTAAACCATTTTAAATGCCATATTCTGTAGGTCTTTGAGAGGTTTGAAGAATGCCTATTTATCTCAAATACATGTCTGTATATCTAGAAATCTTAACTAACTTAACTATAAGATCTGACTATCATAGATACTATCTATAATCTGCATTGAATTATACATTACATTTCTAAACACAACTAAATAAGAGGAGAAATATACATATCACAAAATTGACCTTAAATTGTATCAATAAATGAAAATCCATTCCAAAACAAAGTATTCATATCTACACCATAGAGTTCTCTTGCTTGCAGCACAGGGACAGGAACACTTCCAGAGGCACCCTTGGGACCAGGAACCTGCTGGTGTTCATCTATGGTGTGAGTTATTTCTCCCTGAATAAACATCTATTCGGCCTATTTGTTTCTGAAATATTCATGAAATTCTTTTTCTTTCTTTGTGTTTTTTTTTATCTAAATGTAGAACTTATAAGATATAATAAAAGGCTTGTTTTCTTCCTTAAAATTTACCTAACTTTACAATAAAACCATACTTTGCTTTGGTTAATTACAGAAATTTATTCTTGTTATCAGGGTGAATATAATTTTTTTTGGATTTTTAAATAAATCAACTTAAATTATTTCCTTATATCCAACTGTTAATATTGTGAAAGAGGAAATAATAAGATTATTCTAAATAAGTGGCATATAATGTGCTCTATTATTGTAATAAACATACTTGTGATTAAATGAAGCATTTTATTTAATGATATTTATGTTTTCTTTTTATTATTTTTTCTTATTTCATATATTTCTATCCTACCCATCGTCACATGCATCCATGACCCCCCACTCCCATCTGATCCCCCACCCACAGGGAGGGTGAGGTCTTTCAGGAGGGATCATGAAAATCTATGAAATCATTTGAGGTAAGGACTAGGCCATCTCTCCTGTCTCTAAGTTAAGGGAGTATCCCTGCATGGGAAATATGCCAACAAAGTCCTTTCCTGAACTAGGGATACATCCTGGTTCCACTCTCAGAGGTCCTATAGACTGCCCAGCCCTTCTAAGTGAGATCCACATTAAGGAGTAGGAAGCTTTCCTTCTAGGGTCCACAAGCTCCCACTTGTTCACCTTGGCTGTTTCTGTGGATTACTGAAGCCTAGTGTTGACCCCTTTGTTCACCACTCCTACCTCTCTGCAACTGAATTCCAGCAGTTTTGCTCAGTGTATAGTTGTGGGTGTCTGCTTCTGTTTCTGTCAACTACAAGATGAGGGCTACAGGATGGCATATTAAGTAGTTATCAATCTCATTATCAGAGAAGGGAATTTAGGGTACTCTCTCCACTGTTACTCAAATTGTTAGTTAGGGTCATCCTCATAGGTCTCTGGACATTTATCTACATTTGGATTTCTCTTAGAAAATATAATGGCTCTTTCTATTATGGTATCTCTTTTCTTGCTCTTGACCATAAGTCTCGCTGGCCCAATCTTTCTTGTCCCTCATATCCTCATCTCCCCTTCTCTTTTCCCCTTCTCTTTCTCCTAATTCCCTCTGCACTCACTGTCCCTTCCCCCACTCCCAATATGCTCAGGATATCTTGTCCATTTCCCCTTTTGCGAGGAAACTTGTATGGCACTCTTAGTGTCCTCATTGTATCCTGGCTAATTTGGTGGTATGAAGTGTACGCTTGTGATCCTTTGCTCTATGTCTACAATCCTTACAATCCATATAAGAATAAGTACATAAGAAAAAGTATATACCATGTTTTTTCCTGTTTTTAATATATTTTATATAACCAAGTCCATTTAAATGAAAACAAACATTTATAGACAATCTTTGGGAATTTGGGCTTCGTTCTTTCCAAACTACTTCCTGCTGGTAAGGGGCGCTGTCATGGGGGGATTCTAAGAAGATGCAGAAATCCTGGCTGTAGTCTGCAAAGCTGCTTTGTCCAGCTGTTTTGAATGTAGGATCACCTAGTACTCTGTTTCAGGCGGTCTGATTTGATCAAACCATATTAGTCTGGAAGGAATCCACAGCTTTTCATTTTCTGTGGAAACAAAAATAGAAATTCTTTTCCCCAGTAACTTGTCTTTCAACTTAAATTTTGGAGTCAAAGCATTTTTTTTAATTTATTATTTTACATGTCGATCCCAATTCCCTCTCCCTCCCTTCCTCTCTCTCTCTCACTCCCTCTCTCCCTGACTCCCTTTTACCCTCTCTGCCCTCTAACATGCACCCTAACCACCTTCTTTTCTTTTTTATTTGTGTCTGGGTTGCCTCACTCAGAATGGTTTCTTCAAGTTTCATACATTTTCCTAAAAATTTCAAGATTCTACTCTTTTCCCTGCTGAATAGTATTCCATTGTGTAAATGTTTCACATCTTCTTTATCCCTTCTTCAGTTGAGGAGCAACTAAGCTGCTTCCAGGTTCTAGCTATTACAAATAATACTGCTATAATCATAGTTGAACAGATGTCTTTGTTGCATGGATGTAGATCATTTGAGTATATGCCTAAGCATGGGATTGCCAGGTCCTGTGGTAGACTGATTCCTATTTTCCTGAGGAACTGCCATACTTATCTTGAAAATGGCTGTACAAGTTTGTACTCCCTCCAGCTGTGGAGGAGTGTTCCCCTTTCTCCACATCCTCACCAGCATAAGTTATCATTGATGTTTCTAATTTTAGCTGTTGTGGCAGGAGTAAGATGGTATCTCAAAGTTGGTTTGATTTTCATTTCCCTGATAGCTAAGGATGTTCAGCACTTTAAGTGCCTTTCAGCTTTTTTGATTTCCTCTATTGAGAATTATCTCTTCATTTCTATATCCCATTTTTAAATAGGGTTATTTGGTGTTTTTTCTTTTTTTTTGCAGGTCGAACCTCTTTGATATGTAGGGTGGGTGAAGATCTTTTCCCTGTCTGTTGGCTGCCATTTGGTCTTGTCAACTGTGTCTTTTGCCTTATAGAATCTTCTTAGTTTGAGGAGGTACCATTATTAATTGTTGATCTCTTTGTCTGTGCTACTGGAGTTATGTTCAGGAAGCGGTCACCTGTAAAAATTTGTTCAAGAGTACTTTCCACTTTCTCTTCTAAGATTTTCCATGTGGCTGGACTTATGTTGAGGTCTTTGATCCATTTGGACTTGCATTTCGTGCCGGTGATATACATGGCTCTATCTGCAGTCTTCTATACACCATCACCCAGTTGTGCCAGTACCATTTTTTGAAGATGCTTCCTTCCAATGTATATGTGAAGTTACCTCTTTAGGACATTCTCTTCTATTTCATCTTCTTCGGTGTGTTCATGTGTAGTTCGCGAAGAGTCCTTAGCTTCCAGTGGTGTCATACTGGTTTTTCTATTAGTGTTTTCTTGTATTGCTATCTTCCAATCATTTCTTCCTTTGGGATCAGGTGGGGTGTCTCTCTCCCCTCCTCTGTTGGTAGGTATAGGTTGTTCAGGAGTTCGATGTCAGTAACTCTATATGATTTGTGCTCTCTTGGAGGTATCTCAAGCAGAGGCTATAGCAGGGACAATCATGTGGCAAAGGCAGGCTGCAGATGGTCTCACGTACTCAGGCAGAAGGCAGTCGAAGGGTCCCAAAGGTCAGGTAAGTGTAGGCTCCATTTGGTCCAGAGTGGACATCTGGGTCCAGTATGCACAGAGCAGACCCAAGAAGTTCAAATGAGAGGATGGGGTGTTGAACCCATAATCTATCTGGCAAGCACCTCTAGAGTGGGCCCAGCAGGGCCAAGGATAGAAATTTGTATTCTTTAACTGTGGTTTATTTGAATTCACTTTAGGAAATGTTTTGAATAGATGTTCAAGGGAAAATGTGTATGAGTATCAGTTTGTATCTAAAAACTAAATACTCCATAGATAAAAATATTACATGAAATTCATATAAATGTATTTAATATTGAAATACAAGTCAATTATAATATTTTGTGAGATTCATTAATTTCCACTAATGTTAGTTTGATGCACAGTTCCTATGACTTTGAAACTTCACCTCTGTGGTGTTTTACATGAACAGAAGAAAAGATTTCTAAAACTTCATTACACAATTCATTGCCTCACAGCTAACATGACATTTATAAACCAATTCAAATGAAGTATCACTTGTAAGCATTTCATGTTGGCATCAAATCAGGTAGGTAAAAATTCACTTTCATTGCAGACTACACTCATTGCATTTCTAAAAATCCTTTTATAGCAACCTGTTCACAATTTTGAGTGTCTCATTTTGGACTCATGCTCTAATGCATACACATTATTGTTAGTAGATATATGCTCAGTGATTAAAACTATAGAGGCTTAGATAATAAGTTCAAAGCTGCATGTAAATATAAGAAACTACTGGCAAACTTTAATGAGTGCTATTGTTGTACAACACAGAATTATTTGTGATTTGTTTGACAGCCATCTTCTTCCTTCATATTAGATAGTGTTAAATGTGATGTGGTCTCATTTGAAAGGGTTTGCTTCTTTTATTACTAAGCTCATATAACACATCAATATTTTTTTATTCTGATACATAATTCTCTCATCTTATATTAAATTTCTAAAGCAATATAAAATAACTAATAAACTTGAACAAATTGCTATTAAAGATAGAAGGGGATAAATGGTGTCATTTAATGTTGGATTTAATTTAAGAAATCCATTTACTCGGTAAAAAAAAAAAAAGTCCTATTTAGAAAGTAGTACATTTCTTTATGTCAAAAACAACTTTAGCAAATTAGATTAGCAGACATTAAGCATCTTTTAAAATATTCATTTTCCTAGTTTAGTATCATTCAGATTTAATACAAAATCATATTAAATTGCTGGTTTAAAAACAATTTTTTTTCAGACTGAAGGGATGCTTCAGCCATTAAAAGCAAGGCTCACAACCAAAAATATAAAAGTAATTTTTCATTCCATCTCCAATCATCTCATATTCAAACATGACTCAGTCAACAACAAATATTTTTTTTAATTATTCTTCCATATAAGACATGTCTAGGCAATTTATGTGTAAGATAGTGATTCTACTATAAAGTTGCCTATATTTTATACCCACATACTTTATTCTATCCAATAGTAGGAAAAAATATAAATTAAATATTAAAATCCAGAAGTAGGAAGACATTTTTTCCTTCAATCAATCAGAAATTTTCTTAGTAAGCCAGACTAGATAATTCATATAAAATAACCATTTTAAATTAAATGTCACATTACTTAGCAGATTACTAAAGGAAATATTTAATTGTAGTAAGATTATTGTGCTCATCAAAAATTACTTCTTGATAATAAATATAAGAATAAATTTACATAGTTACAGGTTTAAAAACAAAATATTTTGACAAGTAAACATTGGGAGTGACACATTATTGTTAATAAATAGAATGATATAGAGGAGAACAAGGAAAGAGATGCCATAATAGAGGGAGCCATTATAAATATAAGGAGAAATCTGGCACTAGGTAAATTCCCAGAGATCTACAAAAATGAACCCAACTAATTATCTAAGCAAAAGTTGAGAGGTTACTTTTAAAGTCCTTCCACAATAATGAGATTGATGACTACCTTATATGCCATCCTAGAGCCTCCATCTAATAGTTGATGGAAGCAGAGGCAAACACCCACAGCTAAACAGTAACTAAACTCCTGGAATCCAGTTACAGAGATGGAGGAGTGATGAGCAAAGGGGCCAAGACCAGGATGGAGAAACCCACAGAATCAGTTGACTTGACCAAGGAGGAGCTCATGCACACCATTCTGATAGCTGAGAAACAAGTATAGCACTGATCCAGCCCCTCAGAATGTTCATGGTAGTTAGGATGACTAGGCAGTCTATGGGGCCTCTACCAATGGATCAGTGTTTATCCATAGTATACACATGAACTTGGGGAGTCCATTCCACATAAAGTTATACTCTCGCAGCTTAGACACATGGGGGAGGGCATGGGCCCTGCCCCAAATGATATGACAGACTTTGAAGACTTGCCATGGAAGGCCTCACCCTCCCTGGGAAGCAGAAATGGGATGGTTTGCAGTTTGATGGGAGTAAAAGGGGAGGAAAGGAGGGTGAAGGAACTGGGATTGACATGTAAAACAACTTTGTTTCAAATGTAATTATTAAAAAAAATAAAAACCAAAGAAATAGAATGATTTAAGTACAAATGTGAGTTTAAGGCCAACTCTATAGGAGTTCCATGAGATCCAGGCTGGAGTGTTCAGGGTTTCATCATTCCCCATGGAACCTTCATCATTTTTCCTCCTCATTAGAAAATAGAATGGATGCACACAAAAATATATTACATTCATTAATGAAATATATGTAAATATTTTATCAACTAAGTTGCTAAAAATCTCAGTTTATCATCTCTTTTTCAAAGAATCACATATGTGGCTGTGAAGGGTTTGATAGAAAGGATGGACAGAGTTGGTTTCTGCTTTTAGTCAACAACTCAGTTAATTAACCAAGGTCATCAGTTAAGCATTCTGCATAAAGTGGTATGTTACCAGTGACCATGGAGCTTGAAAACAGAGACTACTCAACTGAATCTCAGAAATTGCAAATTTAGGGCTGGAGAGATGGAGCATCCATTAAAGGCAGCTCACATCCAAAATTATTAGAGCAAATTTAGCTCTGGAACTCACTCTGTAGACCTAATGAATTAATTTCTGATTCACATATATCATGATCCAATAAAATACATTATTAATCCAATAATTGTATCTCAAACATACAACTAATATAATAATTCTATCTCTTTCTCTCTCTCTCTCTCTCTCTCTCTCTCTCTCTGTGTGTGTGTGTGTGTGTGTGTGTGTGTGTAAAATATAATTTAGTACAATATCTGGAATTTGTACTGGTCAATTGGAAGGAAATTTCACGATACTTAGAAATTTCAGGCTTATACTTTTTTGTTATAGTATCATTTATGGAACAAAAGTCTGTATTAATCAAAGTTCTCTGGAGGAACAGGCTACACACATGCCTGCACATGCATGAGGTTACAATCACAATCACACACACACACACACACACACACACACTTATCCCTAAATAATTACTCTATCTGAATGTCTCAGATGGTCTTCAATGAATGCTGTAATCTTTAAGAAATGGGTCTAATGCCAGTGAAGAAATGGACTTATCAGTGAGAGTCAGGACAAAGAAAGAGCCATTGTTTCCTTTTTCAGTGTCCTTAACTTTGGCTGCCATTTGTATATATGTCCAGATTTAAGGCCAAATGATGTACCTCTAAAATCTAAATTTAGGATTCGTCTTTCCACCTCACATTATTTTAAGAATAATTAATCACATGAGTATTTATCCACTTTGCTTTTAGTAATTGCAGATGAAGTCTTGTTAACAACCAAGAATAACCACCACAATAATTAAATTTTTGAGGATTATCTATGAATATTATAATAAAATTATTATAGCACCAGCAGAATTTCAGAAACTACTTGTCATAAATCTCAAATACTATGAAAGACAGTGGGTGAACTTTTGTGATTTTCTATAATTTGTATCAGAAAAGAGTGCTTGTTAAATTTTCTGCAAATATAAGAGTTGGGATGAAATGGTAGAATTTCATCTTGAATTGACTAAAGAGCTCATAATTTATTCATGACCATCCTTAAGCTTGTAAGGACATTGAAGGGCAAGGTATACAAGATTATGTTAATCTTGAGACAATGATGACAGTAAATAAGATGAAATTCCGTGTCAAATTATAATATAGAGGTCACTTGTAAAATAATAAATGTTACTTTCCATACAATATATTTTAAAATATTTTGATATTATAAAAGAGACAGAGAAAATACAGAAAAAAAGTACATTGATTTATCAGGAGAAAGATGTAGAAGCAAACTTAGTAGAGATCTTATTAACAATGTCACATATAATAAACCAGAATAGAACCTTGAATAATAATAATAAAATGTTTGAAATAAAATAATATTCAGCATTAAAGATACATAGAGTTATATAGTCAGGAATATAATTATGAGGATATTGATGTATTAAGATTAAAGATAGGGGATCATGACTCAGTAGATATAGAAATGATGGGTCTAATACATAAAATTTAAAAATCTAATTTTTTCTGATATTTATTTAAATTAAAAACAATCCTAATTTACATACCAATCCTGGTTTCTTCTCCCTCCATTTATCCCAAATCCCTCACAAGCCCCCCCCCATACCATCCCCTATATGCCCCCCAGGGAGGGAGAAGTCTCTCACAGGGTGTCATTTGGGCAATCCCACAGAAAAATGCATTTTTTGTTTTGCTTTTTGAGATAGGGTTTCTCTGTATTGCTTTGGAGCCTGTCCTGGAACTAGATTTGTATACCAGGCTAGCCTCAAATGCCTGCTTCTACCTCAAGAGTGCTGGGATTAAAGGTATGTGCCACCAACACCTGTGTAAAAAAAATCTACTTTTTTAAAACATGTTTTTAATAATATACCTATTTATATTAGATATTTCACTAGAAATAATAAATATATTATTGCTTCCTAAATCTTGCTGTTACATTTTACTTATGACAAAGAAGTCAATATCTTAGAGTTAATATTATATACTAAATCTAAATATACTAAATACTAAATGCACCCAAATTCAACTGTCAAAATTCTAACCTTGCGTACACAGTATGTGACAGTATTTGAAACACTATGTTTAAAGAGGAAATAAAGTTATATGAGGTCAGTAGGTTGACTCTTCATGGAATAGGAATGCTTTCTTCTAAGAATAGTTTATGACATAGGTACATATAAAAGGAGGATCATGAGAGGACATTGAAAGAAGACCATCTCTGACAAGTCAAAGTGTAGCCCCCATGAATTGTGCGGTCTTGTCTTCATATGGGATTAGTTTTTAGAAATAGAACCATCATACGCAATATGAAAAGACAGTGGAAATATTTTTTAACACTTAATATGTAGAATTAATGCAAAATAAATATTTTCTTCAGAAGACACATTTTCACTGATGAGGTTAACATGATTAGCTTTCTATGAGTCATTTGTGTGAGGTACATATATCTGCCAATCCCAAATTAGCAGAAAATAGAGACATGAATTTTAAAGTTTTGGAAGAAGAGAAGATAGAAAGAAAATTGCTATCAAATGTGTATAATATTTTACTTATGTAGATGATGAATTCTGTTCAATATTATATTCATAATTATAAAACTGTGTTACACACTTATAATGTGTTTAATAAGTAGGTCTTATGCAACATTTCATACCACATTATAAGTTAAGTTAGTGTAAAAAACCAATAACTATATAGGATTACTAGTATCAGAAGTGCACTGTGTTGTCTTTTCTTATTTTTGTTTTCCTCATTTTAAAAATCATTTGTCTAGAGATTGTATACAATGTGTTTTCATTACATTTTTCTCCACAAGTAGTCCCAGATCCAATCCATTGCCCTAAACACACAACTTAAATGTAAGAATAAAATGTGTTTCCAGTTGGTTCTGCCCATACATTGTTGAATGTGTGACCTTTCAGCCATTTGAGGTGAACCTAACAAGGGATATACCCTCTTAAAGAAAATTGATACTCCCCTCCCACCAGTAATTACTTGTCAATTGCTCATTAACAAGGTTGGAACTTTGTGGTTATCTCACCTTTCCAAGCTGGAACTTGTTTCTGGTTTGGCAGTTATACAGTTCCCGTTCATGCAGTGATGTCAGATCTCCTGCAATATGAGGTAAGGAAAACACCCTTTTTAGTAGTCATCCTAATCTGTAGCTTCTACAACTTTTCTGGCCCCTCTTCCACAATGATACCTGAACAATGAGAAGAGGAGCTGTAATGTAGATGTTCCATTTAGGAAAAGGTATGCCACAGTTCTGTTCTTTATTCTCTGTAACTTAGTCCTTTGTTGTTGTTTACTAATTGTCATCTACTTCAAATACAAACTTCAGTGATGAGGAATGAGAACTGCATTAATCTATGTGTATACCAATAAATCATTAGAACTTTGTTCAATACTATGTCAGTTTAGCAAGTGGTGGGCTTTCAAGGACCTATGATCTCTCTAGCACTAAGTTCTTGACCTCAGTAACAATTCCAGGTATGGGTTTAGTGTGGTAGGAGACAGTTTAAGTCCATTCAGAAAATGCATGGTTATTACCATAATACTTGTACCTCTATTGCATCAGTGAGCATGTCTTGCAAAATGGGTCATTACGGTACTCCTCAGAGTTCATAGATGGGTAAGAGTATTGATTTATTTTCTCTTCTAGTAGTAGGGATAACACATTCTATTAAAGTTTCCCAATATTTCTAGGTGAATACCAGCAATCTCCTGATCCTCCATCCCCAATGATTCCTGAATCTTAGGTTCTGGAATTATTTGGGAAATGACTATACAACTCTTCATTTTGGTCTTTATCTATTGAGAAAAAAATAGTTTCATTGATGAAGGGAGGGGTCTACACATATCTGTGCATGTAAGGACAAATATTTAAATCATAGTTAGCTGTAATGACAGTTAAACTACAGGTACCTTAAAAATACTGACAGATTAAAAGAAATAATTACCCCAGAGTAGAACACAGTGATTGGGTTTGCAACAACAAATTTCTATTCCCAAATACATACATACATACATACATACATATATATATATATAACACTATATGTATATAAATACACTACATGTATATAAATAACAGACTGAGCAGGTTGTTTCTATGTATTTAGGAAAATCTGTATGCCTACACATACATGAATGTATATAACAACAACTAGTGATAATAAAGACTGAATTTGAAATAGAACAAGAAGTGGTATATCTGAAGAAATAATTTAAAAATTGAGACTTTAATGAAACAAACAATTCTAAAAAATGTACTACAACTGGCTGAGAATCATTTTTTAAAAATCCAACATCCTTAGCTATTTGGAATTCTATTTAGGGAAAGCATATCACTCTATTCAAGAGTAGTTATATCACAAATAAATGCTAACATGAATATAAAAATAGAGGGAATACTTATTCACTGATGGTAGGCATAAAAAGTCATGAATCCCTCATAGAAATCAGTTTGGAGTTTACTTAAAGAGTTAGAACTAGATCTACTATATAATACCATTCTTGAGACACAATGCCCTCTATATTTTAGTGTAAAGATACCTGCTCTTCTGTGTCCAGTACAGCTATATTCATAATATCCAGGAAATAAAATAACCTTTATGTTTAATAACTAAGGAATGGGTATTGAAAAATGTGGTTTACAATTTTATTTAGCTGTTAACAAAATTAAAATTTGAAGTTAATAGGAAAATGTATGAAATGGGAAGCAATCACTCTCAGTGATGTTAACTACATTTTTCTCATTACTCTATGTTCATTTTGAGTCTTCAGATATGTATATTTTATTGTTTGGTGCAGTCTTCTCAATGCTCTTTCACTTTATATTTCCCCTTGCCATGCTTCACCAGAACAAAGGACACCAAGAATTTAAACCTAATAGTGCTACTGCTGAGTTTTAACAATGAAAGCTGGTTTCTGGAACATAACTGAAGAGAAATTTTGGGGTAATCGCTCCTTGCACGTTTAACAAGTCTCAATTGAATGCCTTCAACAGATACTTATTTTACTTGTAAGTGTAATAAAAGTTAATGCAATTTTTTCTCCACAAGTTAACTTTGTCTAATGATTAGCAATCAGAATAACTCACATTTATTTCTTTACACGAATGCTATAATGCTTCATAATTTCAGATAAATATGATGTGCTGATGTTTTGCAGAGTTTTCTGAAACAATTTAAAGTGTATTATAGTAACTTTAGGATATGTAAAACCTCTAAAAGTTTGATTTATCAGCAAGAATATATAAGAAATCTTAAAAAGTTAGGGGAAATACTCTGTACTGTCTGCAGGTTACCTTTCCTCATAACTTCCTTGTTCAAAGCCTGTTTTTGAAACAAATTTTTCCCAAGTAGTTTGGGAGTATTATGCAATGTGAGGATCTGTGAAATCCAAAATTTTGTGTATTTTGAGTCATTTTCTGGGTACTACTATATACTACACAAGAAAAATGTTGTAGTAGGATCTATTAATTTCATATGATTTTGAGTAATGTCAAGAAATGCTACTTTGGTTGAGACAGTCAAGTTTCTTAAAGATTTTACAACAGAACATTCTAAAGTGTTTGTATATTTAAATGTGTTTTTGTCAAAAAAAATCTATCTTGAGCCCTCAGCCATTTCTCATTGCATTTGCAAAGAATTTTGGCTTTATATTCAAATTTCTGGAAAACTATAATTCAAGAATGTCTTCTATGTAATTTAGCAGAGTTAAATTAACATAGCATATTTTATGTCATACAATTCTTATCTCAAGCCTGTCTCTGAATATCCTGCTCTTAGCTTCTTAAGAAAAACTGTTGCTTAAAGAAAGCAGTCTCATTGGCACATTTGCAAAAATTTCTTTCTAAAGATAATCTTGAAAACACATTTAGGCCTGATGTTTTTGTCTGTTAATCAATTTACATGGCAGAGAGAAATTCACAACATGAATACCTGAGAGAATCTGATGAGATGAATGATAGGGATGTCTTTAAAAATAACTCCTGAGGATTTTGATTAGAAACAAATTATCTGTTACCTAAATTTAAACTTGTGACTCCATCAGTACATCTTATCCTAATGAATAACACATCCATACAAACTAAGTGCATAGACATTATCAGAACCTTCGTGTGTGCACATTTTCATCCTGTTTTTTTTTTAAATAAAGAATAATTCAAATGTAATACTGGTATTTGGTAGACATTTAATTTGGTAGACATTCTAATGTTCAAATAGTAATCCAATCATATTTAAAAATGGTGGGATGTTTTAATCCTTTATGCTTTATTTTGTTTCAACAATAGGGCTTGCCTGTTTCATGCTTGATATGGAAATCTTTTTTTTTTCTATTTCTAATTAATCAATAATGCCTAGATAGGCTTTTTTCTATATTAAGTTTCTTAGCTTTATACACAGAAAATGAAATGCTTGCTTCAAACAAATTTCATGAGAAATATGGTATCAGAAAATCAGGAAAATTAGAATGCTAAAATAAGTAAGGAATTAATGAAATTTTCAGTGGTGATACATCTTACTTTGTGATTTACCATTCGTTTATATAGTCTCTCATGAATATATTTTAATATACATAAACTGATTTTCATTAGCCATGATGCTATGCTTCCAACAATAATTGGTGTCGAATAGTATCCATTGTATCAGAGAAATCTGGGGGAGTTATTTTGAGGTGTGTTTTATGATTAGATAATGGGTTTTTTTTTAATCTATTTATAAGAGTATAGGTACTTGCATAGTCATGAGAGATCAGAAGATCCCCTGGAACCTGTTCCCAGCCACCATGAGCCATTCAATGAAGGTGCTAAGATCTGAAGTTGGGTCATCTGAAAGAGTCATACTGCTCTTATCCATCTCTACAGCCTCTGCAGCTGAAATTCTTAGAGTGAAAACACTTCCTATTTACTCTGATGCTGTTGTGTGAGTAAAGTGTTTCCATAGTGACTCAGTTGTACATTGGATTAACCTTCCCTGTGGACATTTTATTGTTTTTTCTTGCCCTTTTCTATGTGACTCCAGTGATTCCCTACAGAGTAGAAAGTGTAAAAATCTCTGCAGACATACAACCCTGTTGACTCCAAGTTTATCCATGTGAATGCCTTTTAGCAATGTAATCTTGGAACAAACTCTAACCAATAAAATTCATTTCAAACAGAGTGACAACGTGTTTGTTCTTCTTGAGCTCCATCCCATAACTGTATGGCATGCCACAGAGCAGGGGCTTCTTCAGGTCAGAGCCCTAGAGTGAAAAGCAACAATAACAAAAATACAATTGCCCAGAATCCAGCTAAACCCATAAGTATACTGTTAACAGGGGAAGAAATGTTCTTTTTCTAAGCATTGAGAATAAGACTTGCTTGATACTTAAAATGAAAACTGAATAATCTATGTGATAAAGGCATTTATATAAAATAAAAGTTTGTTCCAATTCCTTGGAGAAAAGGAAAATAGGAATAATAATGCAATAATAATCGAAATTAACAGCCTGTGCAGGTATATTAGGTACAGTAAAATTTATTGAACTAAGAAGATAGTTGGCATACAAGAGAATTATATTTTATTTTCCTGGCTAGGTTATAATGTGATGACTACTTTTATCTGTAAATTTACTTGATAACATGATTTTCAGTAGATTTCCAGAAGGGGTTTGTTAGCTGAGATTATAAAATTAAGGTCATGGACTTTGGGCATATCAAGCTGTTTTGTTTAGTGTGTCATGGTTGCATCCTATCAGATGATTGCCTTATTAGAACCCAACCCTCTTCTCTCGTAAATTCCCACAATCCAACCAGTGACCTTATAACTTACCCTGGGTTTTTGTTGATCTTCCCTAGATTTCCATTCTATCAGCATATGTTGCAGGTTCTGGACTTGACACTACCCACAGTCGCTTGCTCTAACTCCTTAAAATAAATATTCAGTTATAGGAATGCATATCCATAGAGATCTCTTAGAGATCTCTGAATGACAGAGTGGTTGTAGAATTGGCTCATAGTATGAGTTTCCATCCAGACTTTCTAGAATAAGATTTATGAAACAATTACATTTACAGATGCTTTAAAAAGTCTATCTTAGCAGTAATGGTAGCATTGATAATCCATTCATTTGTAACTTAGCAATAGAATTACATAAAATATGACTACAATATATGACTAATTTAAAAAAAATAGAAGGCAAGATTCGGAGTGACCATTGCTTGTGATATCTTTGAACATATTTTCCCAAATGAACAAAGTTATAGACATTTTCCATTGTCCCAAAACTTCTTGGTCAAGGGGATCTCCCTCAGAAGAGAAACAGAATAGGTCTTGAGGGTGGACCTGGGGCATATTGGGAATGGAACAGCAGGGACTAGGCAGGGTATGGAGGGATGAGGAGACAGAATACACTTGTTGGGAGTACTTGAGAGTATAAGTAATCCTGGTGCAATGAAAACTCCCTAGCATCTACTACAGTGACCCTAGCAAAGTCTCCTTGTAATAAGTGATATGGAGGCCAAACTGGACAGCTTCTCTAAACAGGCAAGTCTCTTACCATTGCAACTGAGACATCTACCCAGCTACAACATCTTGGACCTATAATGTGTCCTGCCTTCAAGAGGGAGCCCATGCCTAACACTGTCTAGATGGACAGGATTCAAAGGCTGGATGGCCCAGAGACCCAGGATAGAACCAAATACAACAGGAAAAACAAAACAACAAAAAATAAAGTCAAGGACAGTCAATGAAATGACTCCTGATGATATTCTGTTATACTCATAGATTGCTGTCCAGTTCAATTGTCATCACAGATTGCCATTCAGCAGCTGATGGGAACAGATCCTGACCCATAGCCAACCATTAGGCAGAACTTGAGGAACAATATGGAAGAGCATGAGGAAGATTTGTAGGAGTCAGAGGGTTTTAGGACACCACAAGAACAAGGCTCACAGTATCAACTAAGCATGGCTCATAGAGCTTCACAAAGGCTGAAGCAATAAACATGGAACCTTCCTGGCTCTGAGCTATGTCCTCAGCAAATATTCTAAGGTGGTTAGGTTGTGTTTTCATAGAACTCCTAAGAATTAGAGTGAGGAGTTGGGGAGTGACTTTGTCTCTTTCTTTTGCCTGCACTTTTGATACTTTTCCTCCTATGGGGGTGCATCATCCAGCCTTGATATGGGGGTTTGTTAATTCCTCATTTGTGTTTTGTTATGTCATGTTCAGTGGATGTTTCAAGGAGGCTGATATATATATATATATATATATATATATATATATATGTGTGTGTGTGTGTGTGTGTGTGTGTGTGTGTGTGTGTGTGTGTGTAGGGAAATGGAGGAGAAATTGATATATTGATATGGGGGAGAAGAGAGATTGGTGGAGTGACTGAGAAGAGTGGTAGGAGAAGAAGTTGTGGTAGGGATAGAACTGAGAAATGAATAAGGCTACACATAAAAAGAAGAAGAAAGATAGCCCAGTGTTCAAATTCCCAATGCAAATATAGATTATCAAAACACATCTAATTCTACCTCAAAAGGAAACTAAGTTTTTATGGACACAGGAAAGTAGTTTCAAAAAGCCACATCTATAATATCACCTAAATAGTGTCTATAATATAAGGTACAATAAATATGAGCTTCATCCAGTAATTGATGGAAAGAGAAGCAGAGATACACAACCAAAAATCAGGCCAAGCTCCCAGAATCCAATCAAAGAGAGGCAGGAATACATTAGCAAGGGATGTCAAGATCATCACAGAGAAATCTACAGTGATAACTGAACCAAACTCATGAAAATGCATGAATTCTAAACCTACAACTGTGGAGTTTCACCAGGGGACTGAACTAGGCCCTACACATGTAGGAGACTGTTGCAAAACTTCAGCTAGCCAAGGAGCCCTTGACAGTAGGACCATGATACAAACCTTGTACATAAACTAGTTTGTTGGAACCCCCTCCTCACAGTGCGATGCCCTGTTTATCCTTAAAGCATGGGAGAGGAGCCTGGCCCTGCCCCAACGTACCAAATTATGTTGACTCCTCATGGGAATCCTCTCCATGCCTCTGTGAGAACAACCCTTCACTTACTGAGAAAACTACCATGATTTCTTCTAGGGCTGTTATCTTGTAAATACTATTCATTCTTCCAGGGAATTGACTTTATCTCCTGTGTACTCTTAGGGTTTATAATAGTCCCTGCTAGTCAATAAAGATGAGTCACAGAGTATCATCCAATAAGATTTTACTTCACTTCAATAGAAATATTTTCCTATTGAACAAAAACTGGCAAACTATTTATAAAATTTTTAACTAAGTTGTATCATAAGTTTAGAAATTATTTTCTCTTAGATCAGGCCAGTGTTTTGATATGAATTCCCTCTGAAAACTCTACATTTAGTACTTAGTTTTGACAGATTTGTTTGGTTTTCTTAAACATAGATAGAAAGGTAACATATTAAGTGAACTAGATTTACCAGATCTTCATTAGTTCCTTGTATTATCCCTCAGAAGATCAACTACATGGAGCATATTGATTCTATTGAAATGCTTTTATAATGGAATTGGTACTATTTTCCCTATTATTTCAATAAAGAAATATGTTCTTATTCTCAGCATGTATTTGCCTCGCTGCACTTACTGATTCCCCTTCCTAAATTCCCTTCCAGGCATTTATAAAATGTATCAATTGCTATCCTGGTCTTTTAAACAATATGAACTTTGAAATATATTAATTGGACAAAGGTTAACAGTATTCATTGATGTCATTCTCTCCAGCTTAACTATCGGTGTGTTTGACTGTGAACTACTATGGAAGTTAAAAGACATAATATTGGGCACAGATCCAATGTGGTTAGTGTCATATAATGAATGAAATCAGATTTTTTATGTTCTTATATGAAAGAAATATGAGGACAAAGAGAATGCAGCTACTATCTTCAGGCCAAGAGAGTTCTTAATGAAATCAAGTTTTTTTTTTTTTTTTTTTTTTTTTTGATTTTGTTTTGTTGTTGTTTTTTTTTTCTTGTTGATTTTCAGTTTGATAAGCTGTGACTGCTTGTTAACTGACCAGATTACAAAAAAAAAAAAAAAAACAAAAACAAAACAAAACAAAAAAAAAAAAATATAAGTAAATAAATAAATAATTTAAAAAATACCCTGGGCAACATCTTAGTTCATCTGTCTAATAAGCCTGTTTATCTGGTCTTCCCTGTTGCCAACATCGCCACCTTCCAAAAATGAGTTGTCTTTTTCTTCATTCCACCTCGTGGAGTAGATAATTTCAAGGGTCTCAGGAAGTTATTCTCTTCCTTGAAGCATTTTCCAACTGTATCGATCCTTCATGCAGATGACAAGGTATTTACCAAGAGATTTAGCAATCAAAGGAATTATCTGTCGAGGCAATTCTTTTCCTAATGATTTTGGCATAGCCATGCTTGTAGGTGAGCTCGTTTACTGACGTTTACCCCCATGCAATGTATGGTTCCACAATCCTCAGCATCCTAATTGAAGCCTTATTGAGCTTAACAAAAGCAACAGTGTGAGCTGAGTAAGACAGAATGGCTGCAATACCTTGTGGACCTTTGGGTTTTCTCCATTAATATTTCTGATTTGGATGACAGATGCCAGCTTGGATTCTGCAGGCATGTAGAAATTTCCAGCTTTGCCTTTTCCAAGCTTATGAATCTCCCTCCAGTACATCTGCCTGTATTCCTTGTGATAGAGCTTTGCCTTTTCTTTATCAGCTTCCTCAGTGCCTTCTGCTGTGTCTTCAGTACAAACTTTGTGAAAGTGCTTGCTTCACCTTCCACTCTGCAAAAATCCTTCGTTTTTCCTGGCACAGCAGAAACCTTCTTTTTCTTCTCCAGTGCAGCCTCCATGGATCCAGTTTAAGAATAAAGAGAGAGCATTGTTGTTTTTGAAATTGGAATAGTCAGAAATTTCTAGTCCCTGAAATTGTGTTGAAATATGCTTATTGCTTCAGTTTCCTAGTCTGTGATTATTTGTAGTAGCAGCTCAGGCTGAATAATACTCCTAACAATGAAAGGTTGACAGCTTCAACTTTGAATATTTGAAATCTCTGTTGTAACATCATTCAGAGCCAATGGTTTGCAGGTCTAGGAAATGTTTTCTATGAGACATTGGTTGCTCTCATTCAGCATTCTATTTATCCCACTTACTTCCTTTAGTAGGAAACAAAATGAAAATGAGAATAACACCAATTATTTTTATCTCACATGAAACACAAGTAAAACTGTTGTTTCCTATGCTTTGATCTTAATTCCTCAAGGCCAGAGATAAGTGTCAAAAGGGGTAAATGTTTTCACAAGGCACACCAATTCTGTTAAAATCGAAACTGAATCTGCATTAAGTCAGGTTTTACTCCAGATGTTTCTGAAACATTAGCCAAAAAAGCTATTTAATTTTCTGGATGCTACTATTGATCTTCATCTGCAAGTGGATGTTGTACTTATTGACTGCTTTATCAAATTATGTGCAGTCCCACATGGTGGTTCTCACACTTAATATCAACAAGCAAAGGCAGGCGGATATCTGTGATTTTAAATTTGGTTTAGTCCATGTAGAAAATTCCAGGAGTACACAGCAAGACACTGTTTCAAAAATAAATCCAAAAGCAACCAACCAACCAAACAAACAAACAGAAGGAAACAAGAGCTATAGAAAATGCCAAAAAGGACCAAGGCTTTGTTATAAATATCTAGATTTTCTTACAAAAACTCAGTTTGTTTAGATGCATACACAGCAAAGACCACAGTAGAAAGGAATATATGAGATAATTAAAAAATTAAATACACTTTACTTCACATTTTTTTCATTTTCTAGATTATGTCTTTGTGGAGGGACATCAAAGATTGCAGGAATGGGTTCTCCTCTTTGTAAGGCGTACGGTTTTTCCGCCTGCCGCCTCTGGTCTTGTCCTGCTGCCGCGCCAGCCCCAAATAATGCACAGAGACTCTGTATTTGATACTATGCTGTTGGCCCGGTTACTTGTTTCTTATCGGCTAGCTCTGCCTTAATTATTAACCCATTTCTGCTGATCTATGTATTTCTCTTACCGGGGAGCCGGCGGCATACTGCTTTCTTCAGACTCTCCATCTTGACTCCTCCTTACTACTTCCTATTTCCTCCTTGTCTCCTAGTCCCTCCTATCTTCCTTTCCTATTGGCCAACAGTGCTTTATTATTAACCAGTATGAGAAACATATATACATAATGGCATCTCCCATCACCTCTTAGCTGATATAACAAAATAAATAGGGAGAAAAAGAAAGAACTATATGAAGTCAAATTTTATTGATAAAAAAATACAGAAGTATACAAACACACAGACTTGGAGAAGAAAGAAAGAAATACAGAGACAGAGAAGCACACAAGGAATTTGGCTTCTCCTGTGGAAGATGAAACCCAGAATGGAAAGAGGGGAAGAGAAAATGAAAGAGGGGAACAGACAGGGAGAGGAAGAGAAAGAAAGAGAGAGAGAAGGATGGGAGATGGGCAAGGATCTTTTAAAAGGGAACGCAGTGAAGATACATAAGTGATGCTCTTAGTGGCTGCAGCTGAGGGTGTGCTCTGTCAGAACTCCAAGGACAACCCAGTACAGATTATTGTTTTTCACTACTGGGCATCATATACCTGACAAGCCAAATCCATGAGAGATTTGAAAATATTATTGAACACTTTACATTTATGGGATAGCATCTACCAGTTGTTTGTATTGGAGAAGGAGAAGCATTGTGAAGTCATTAATCTTAAATGTTAAAGAGAAAAGTATATTTGTCACCCTCAGCACTTTTCTCTGTCTGTATGTCACTGAGGGGATGGGGGATGTGCCTGATCCTTGAATAATTATAGAGATTTCCAAACTTTTTCTCAGAAAAATTAGCATTCAATATCATCTCAATTTGTTTTTCCTGTTGTGGGGATTAAACAGAACATGGGTCAAAGTAACCCCAGGGAGAAAAATATATTTGGGTCACAGTTTCAGGTTACAGTCCATCATTGGAGAGAATTATAGTCCCTTGGAACTTTAAGCATCTAATCGCATTATATCCATGGGTAATAGTAGAAAGCAATGATGTTATGCATACATAAATGTTCTTAACTGCACCTCTCCTTTTCATTTACTCCAGAGTCCAGGGTATTGCCCATTCTGTGTTGTCCTCTCCACCTTATTAAACGAAGTACTAAAAATCCAATCCTCTGCTTCCTGACCTCTGGGCTGGTTGCATACTCTTGCTGCCACACCTTCTGTGTTATAATAGATTATGTCTTCTGTGACTATAACCCTTCCAAATAAACTCAAATAAATCCTTCCTCTTTCAAGTTGCTTTTTTTTTGTCAGAATATACTATAAAAGCAACATAAAAGAAACTACTAGATCTGAAAAAGTAATATAACAACTAGTATTTTAGAATTATGACTATTGAGATTTGCAGGACCAATTACTACTGCTACTGTCATATTAATATACACTGAATAGATGATAAGAGGAGCTTGATAAACAGTCTCCAGCCTGAAGAAATTTCTAGCTATATGGAAATGGGGAAGATTCTTGACTTGTATGATTTTTATTTCCCACATATATAAAATTAAATTTAATGTAATAAATATGTCAATAACTTAGTTACTAAACACACATTTAGAATATACTCAGAATGCAGTAATCCACAACAGTTTTATCATATACAAAAATTAAACATTCAGAAAAAATATATTAAACTGAATACAACTAAGAAAAAATAAAAAGGGAATATAAGTTACATCAAAGCAAAATATTGTAGATTAAATAATTATTACATTTAATGAGCAACAACTCCAAATCTTGTGCTAAGGCCTGGCTCTTCTAGGATATAGAATAGAAAATCAATTACAAGAAACCATAAGATAAACTAAACAGCATTTAGTGTTTCGTTTTTCCATAGTACATAAACTGTTTTAATTAAATTTGATAGAACCCATTTAAAATAACTATAGTAGATATTTAGAAACATTTATATTTCTGAAAACCTTCAATTTTGTTTATTGAAGCAACAAAATTGTCTACTTGAAGTACACAAAAATATGTGAGTACCATCTAGTGGTAAAACAGAGGGCAAGCAACAAGGCACAAGATGAAGCAGGTTAAAGTAGATCAAAGATATGCATATCCCAAATAAGATTATAGCACATAATGAGGCTACATTTAGAGTCATTAAATTTCAAAAAAGAACTCATGTTCACATTCCAGTGAATATTATTCATTAACCCTTTATTAATAACAAACAAATAAAATGTATTTCAAAAAATCTCTGCCTCTGGCTGCATTCCTATATAATGAAAACATAATAATTAAGACATAACTTAATTCTAGAATCTAGTGACTAACCATTTTAGAATTTAACCCTTCATGCTGACACAACAAAATGAGAATGCTAGACAATGGTGGCAGAGACTGGTGTAGAAGACCAATCAAATACACAGACACATTTTACAGACAACAATTTTAGTAGACTTTAAAGAAAGCACAGAATAAATTATTATAGATCAAAAATTTTATTTTAGAAAAAGTATGTTAGTTATTCTAAAAGTTTATGTGTGAATTAAAGCTTGACCAAGAATTCTTGCTGAGAAATAAGAGATAAAAGCAACGATTCAAACTGAAAAATGTTTACAGAACAGAAATTTAACATGTGAGACCTGATTTCTCAAAGTATACATTGATCATTTATATTACTTGCTTGTTGCACACCTAAGAAAATAACAAAAAATAGAACATAATATAGTTTATAAACTACAAAAATATGTCTAAAAGAATCAAAGAAGTAGAACCTAAACACTGGAGTTCTATTATAGTTAAGCAGAAATAATCCATAGGTAATCAGAAAGCAAGGACAGGAGTTCAGTTTACCTAGTTTTATATAGATGTACAGCCAGCTACATGAATATGAACTACAACTCATATCAGCATTTCAGGGATTTTACAATGCTTCCTTCTCTTCTAGAGAACCTGAGCTCAGACCACAGAACAAATACAAACTTACATTGCCAACAGCTCCAGTTCCACGTTGTATAATTCCCTCTTCTTCCCAACACCAATCCCTTCCAACACACCTGCACATCACATACCACACATTCACACATGCACACAATTACAAGGGTAAAAACTTTAAAACTTTAAAAATATCAAAAGATTGTTATCACAAGTAATTTTCTAAGTTGATCACATTTGTGTTTGTGAATTGGAATTTGCATGTGGAGATATTTTCATGATATAGCATCATGATATAGGAAATTGAGAATCAAGTTTTTTTTTTCTTTCCTGTTGGAATCCACAGGCTTTTGCCACAAATGTATTTCCACACTCCACACAGTGTAACTACATAAGAAATTGGTAAAGAGAAAAACTGTTTATATGTATAGGCAGATTTTAAGATTTCTAATCACCATGACCATGTGTTCTGTGTTACAATGTTGATTCTACAATGAGGTAAAATTCTCATGCCTGTTGTATGTTTAGGTGAATAAAACAGCATTGTTTCATGTGAATTTATTTAAATATATACTCATGGAAACTCTTGATGAGTTATCTGAATACTGTCCATCTAACTAGTCACTACTGGAACTTCATCTCAAGAGTCATGATTGCTGTAGGCTGAGTGTTCAACACTAAACAAACCAGAAAACCCTGAATTCACAAGTGAGAGGAGGGAATGGGAGGAGCTAGAGGAAGGGAAAAGAACGGGGGAATTGGTGGAAGAGATGTAATGTTATTTTCTATTACACCTTTTTCAGTTGGGAAAATTTTTCTACTTCTTGTCTCTGTGTGTTGTCTTGGGTGTTGAAATAATGCTCTAAGCAAAAGCATGACATCTCCTTGTCAGTCAGTCCTAGTCTTGATTAGATGGCAGGACTGTTTTCCCAAATAATTTGTATAAACTTTTCTCACTGATAAAATGGCTTTGGGCTCTCTAAATTTCTCACATATGGAAGTTATGCAGATTAATGTAGATTGTTTAAACATCAGGGAGAAAAAATTGCTCCCACTAAGTTCTTGGAACTTGTAAACGAAATACACTAAAATATGCTGGCTGCATCCACTTTTGGTTATATTCATTTGACTACATATTTATAATTTTTATTGTTAGAGTATTTCATGCATGCATAAAGTGCATTTTGATCAACTCTATGTGCCATTCCTTCTTTTCCAATTCTCTTCATATTGCCCACACCACTTTTCCCTCCAATAGTTATGTGTTCTTTGAAAACTCCACTGATCCCACATAATGATAATTTTTCATTCATACACATGTATAATTACTGGATAATCTACTGAAATATGGATATCATTATGATTAAAACTAACTCCCCCCTTCTTCCAGCAGTCACCAGTTGACAATAATTTCTCAGTGAAGTACTGAACTTAAGAATTTCTACTTTCATTCATGCTGGTATTATGGAGGTCTTCTTCTTCTTCTTCTTCTTCTTCTTCTTCTTCTTCTTCTTCTTCTTCTTCTTCTTCTTTATTCTTCTTCTTCCTTTTCTTCTTACTTACTTATCGATCCCAGTTCCCTCCCTCCTTCCCATGTCCTTGACTACCCTTCCATCACCCCCCCCACTCCAAAGGGAGTGTGATGCCTTCCAGGAGGGAATCAACAAAATATGTCAAGTCACTTGGAGTATGGACTAGGCCCTCCTGCCTGCCTCTAGGTTAAGGGAGTATCCCTCCATGGGGAATGTGCTCCCAAATCCCTTTGGTAAACCAGGGATACATTCTGTCAGAGGTCCCTTAGACTGCCCAGGCCTTCTAACTAAGACCCATGTTCAGGGGGTCTGAGTCAGTCCAATGCTGGATTCCTAGATACCAGTCTGGAGTCTTGATCTCCCCCTTGTTCATGTCAGCTGTCTCAATGAAAGTCTTGATCTTGTGCAAAAACTGTTCATGTAGTCATATCTATTGGGAGTACACATGTAAATTGCCTCATCGTGTCAAGCAAATATTAGTTTGCTTCAGATAACCACTACTTCTGGATTTTATGATCTTTATTATCCCCTCTTTCTGTTGATTCTGATGTATTTTGTGCTAGAGGATTTGATATAAATATCCCATGTAGAGTTGAGCCCTCCACAGACCCTTATTATCTGCATGGTCTCCAATTATGAATGTCTGTTGTAAACACAATATGATGCCAAAAGGCTTGAGAGATATATTAATCTGTGGATGAACAGATAATAATTTAGGGCCATTTTATGGCTGTGTTTATTTAGCTGAAGAATAGCATTAGGTTCTCCCATATGATCTTTAACCTAAACAACTATGTGTTCTATGCCAAGTTAAAAATACTAAGTGTAAGTTTCATCTTGTGGGCCCAGACAATCAGAAAGTTGCTGGTTACTCATAAACATTTGTCTATGTTGCTCTGGTGGAAATATATTCATGGGACCTAAATAATTGTAGCTTGCAAGATTCAAAGCTAGATGAAACTTCTGAAGACTACCTGTTCCCTAAATAGTACAAATAAATCATTACAACATTTCATAACTCTGGAAGCTATACATGAGACATAAATTTTTAGCTTGTACCAGCTTCATTTCTCAATTTTTGGTGATTTAAAAATTTCAAGTGTTCAGTAATATAGAGCAATGGCAATACATTGCAATATTTGGAGGTGTCTATGGAACCTTACTTCTAAACATCTCAGAAATAGATGACTGACACCTTACACAGCATCTGTATTTGACAGCCTGTGTTCTCTGGAAGAGACAGTATCCCCCATTATAGAGTAGTTCCCTTCAAACTCCATTTATATTTGTATATATAAATATGTGTATATATATACATATATAATTTAAATTCTTAGCAATTCTGTATTTCTAATACATTGAGAAGAAATCCTTGCTATTCATATACCTCATTTCCTGATTTTCTTCCAATTTTTTTTTACTATATATTGATTAAAGGTATGTCCTCACCATTTGAGAAGTGGCTTCACAAATAACGATAATGATAATATGCAATTGGTTTAAAACATTGAACATTCCAAATTTCCTGTATTTGTCAGGGTTTCATCACACTGCCTAAATCTAATGGATCACAAAAAAGGATACATAGGTAGACTAGATGATAGATAGATAATTGGAAATCTTTTTAAGTGTGTGATTGATAGATTCAGGCATAGACCACACACACACACACACACACACACACACACACACACACACACACACACACACACACCTGGCAACAGAGTCTGAAATATAGGTTATCTCTGAGGGAGAAAACAACAAATACAGGTACTTGAGACCAGTTCCACTTAAAATCATCATAATAAGGGTAGATGGTTGTTCAGTTCTGAGGCTAAAATTCTAAGAACTATGAGAACCATTGAAAGAGCAAAGTCTGGAAATTCTGAATATTACTGAAAGAATTAAACAACATTGTCTAGTTTTAGATAAGGTAGCATAGATTCTCTTCTCTGCATTTTTTTTCTCTCCAGATACTCTATATGCTCAATTAATGAGAAGGTGCCTACACTCATTGATGAATGGAAATATTTCTTATTGGCTCCACTGATTGAGATGCCAGACTCTCTAAAAAATACTACTATTGCACAGATCCATTCAATCAATAAATATGACACTTCAAATTAGTGATTATATATTTCTTACTACTTATTTGCTGCTATGGAAGAAAATAAACAGAAATTTGTATTTTGACTGTTTCTTGTTATTCATTTGCCTTTCTTCAAGTGTGTCATAAGATTTTACCAAGGATCCCAAATCTGTCCCTTCAAAATCCTCTCGGTAAATATTATCTCCATTTCCTGACTGCACTACATACGCAGATTCAGGAAACTTATAGCTTCGTAGCCATTATTAAGGCATACAACCTGAGAGACATTTAGCAAAGAGGAGCTTTTATGTCTTTATTAAAGAAAGACATACTTTAACGAGCTGAATATTGTATGAAGTTTCCCTTCTCGTGGCTAATATCTATAATAAACGACTATAAGCATTAAGAGCAGTACCTTGCCCAAAACTGACTTTACTTCTGATACAGTGTCTTTGGAAGGGAGGAAGTCAACAGGATTCTTAAGCTTATTTTCACAAAGCGATGCATGAAATGCACTGATATTTTCCACGTATCACAGGAGAAGAATTTCAGTAAAAGCCACATTTCTCTTTGGCAGAACAAAGTGTTAAAGGAAGAACTTTTAGACTGACTGTATGATGGGAATCCCTACTAATGCTTTTCACGCTTCTCATACCTGCCTGTTTATACCAGCAGACTTATTGTAAAGTTCAACTTCAATCCCGTCACAGAGTAGGTGCTTTTTTGTCACTGTCCTGTTATGTTTAAAGAGATTTTAATGTTTAAGTTTGTATTTGTGCATGTGTGTTAGAGAGTGTGTATGTAATTTTGTGACCAACCACTTAAATGATTCATAGAAAAGGAGTGTGAGTTTGATAGTCAACTCAGAATACATTGAATAAATACAGGTGCAAAGAGAGAAAAGGTAGTGGTGGACATTATATACCACAACGGTGTGAAAGGCAATGTTGGTAATAAGCTTCTCATAGAAACACATTAAATAGAATACAACATTACTTCTTGCTTTATGACAAACAATGATTGAAGGTTGGGAACACCAAAGAAGATATTTGTTGTTCCAGAAAGAACAGTATAATTTGAAATGCTTACATGCCATTTGAAGAATGAGAGAATCTGGAAGCAACAACACAGTCTATGTATCCTCATATGTACATGAACAAAGATAACAAAATGATGTAACAATGTTAACGGTCTTATAAATACCCATTATTAATACATATACAGGAAAGCCTCTAACAAAACTACTAAGTATACTTACTTTGCCAATACCTGTGAGACATTGAGTGACAAGTGTCTGTTTTGCGGTACTTTTAAAACAGAAGGATATTGGTTACTTTTCTCTTACTGTCATAAATCACGATAACCATGAGCAGCTCCTGAATGCAAGAGGATATATTGGTTTATGGATACAAAGGGGCCTTCTGTAATGAAGAACAGGGCATGGTAGCAATTAGTTTGAACGAAAAGCTAGCTGATCACATTTCATCTCACAATACTGTGTCAACAAACTTCCAAGTTCACTTGCCAACAGACTTTGTAAACTGATACACTTAGAAAAATAATGCTTTCTAGAATGAAGTGATTCTTTGGGTTCTTTTTCATGACTTAGAATCTTAACTTTACCGTGAAGAACAGTCTTCTCTTTGTTGGTACCAATCTCTTTAAACACCAGGCTTTCAGCACACACCATGGCTATGACAAAAGTTTCCTCACCAAACTATAATTTTGCATTTACCCCTACTTTTACTTTTTTGAGTATTAAAGTCCAAACAAACAAACAAACAAACAAACAAACAAAAAGAAAAGAAAAGAAAAGAAAATCAGTTAAAAGCTACTACAAACTCAATGTTATGCTGCCATAACTATTGGAGACCAGAAGAGAGGCAAAGTAACCAGCTTCAGAACTGAAGGAAATTGACTCATTGGCTAGCATAATTACAGTGGATGAACCTTGGACAGACAGACCAAGGTCCTTGATAAATCTATGAGTTGTATGAAAATTATAAGAGGGTTTCTAGCTCCTCTCCAGGCAGTGTCACTGGAAGACATTCCTCACTCAATCCACTACAACATCTCATAACCATCAAGTGAAGGATGAAATGTGCATAGGTGTAAGAGAGTTAAAGGTATAGTATGAGGCTAAGACAAAACACAGCAATATATGAAAAACAATGAAGTATGCTAAAATTGTAAAGATTCTTTTATAGAGAGACTACTTGATGTAGGATGACATCTAGGGAAATAAATGATCTTTCATGGGCTGCAATAGAAACATTTTCTGGAGAGATATAAAGAAACATTCACATCACTCAGAATTTTTCATAAATATCTTTTGACAGAATGGATAATATTCTCAACTTCTTCCAAAGGCAGCCATATTTTTATCCTTAAGAAATATATTTAATCTTATATGACAAAATGTGTTCAAGTTGGTTTAAGCTAACTAATTTGAGGTGAAGTGGCTACTTATTATTCAAGTGGGTCCTAACAATACTTAAATTTACTTCAGCTGTCTTCCATAAAAGCAGTAGCAGATAAGGTAATCTCCATAATTTTTGGTTTTGGAAAATACTTTTCTACAAAAAGTGCCCCAGAGCATGTGCTCAAGATCATAAAATGCATAGCCCTTAGGATATGTAAAAGCTAGAGGACTTTATTTCCCTATAGCCATCAGAAAGCGGTAGACCAAATGCACCTTTGGTTTTCAACTTACTTAAACAAATTTTGCACGTCCAGTCTATACTCATATACCATAGGACACTAATAGAGTTCTCATGTATATTTCATCGTATTGTTTTATATTTCCAAATTCTGGGAAATGAATATATATGAGTCAGTGCATTTCAAAGGATATTTCAGGTCCATGAATCTGTTACAACACTGTGGTTAAAGTTATAATGCTAATTCAAGCAGCATGCATTTATGGGCTTGAATTTAGCTATTGTGAGTCAAGTATAAAGTACCCCAAGGTAGATGTTTCCATTTAGGTGGTTAGTTGATATACATAGAATAAGGACAATAAAGATAACTCAATTGTTTGTCTAGTGCTTTGTGCCTAATAATAATCCACAATGAACTCAGGACACATGGAAGAGATCATTAGGTTTCAGAAAATGTCTGGTTTGCCTTGTCAATGTATAAGTGAGAAGAGAGATTGGCACTGAGGTAGTGGATGAAAGGGAGAAACCAGAGCAAAGGCTGTACCAGCTTGCAGAAAAGCAGTCTCTAGTCTCAGGGTCAGAATTAGGTTGCTCTGATATCAGACCCAGAAATGTTAGTCGCAGAAACTGTCAGCCTTCGGAATGGAGCTCACATATTTTAGGAGACAAAGTAATCTCAGAAGCATGTCAGGCAAACGTGACACTGTCTCCAAAGCCTAACCTTTTGTGTCAACTTTGGATAAAGCAGTAACAATTACCATAAATTAACCTTGAAATTTTTTTGAAAAATTCTAAGGCATTTAGTGATATTTTTAGGTTTCCTGAGACTAAAGAGCTGAGAAAATTGTACATTTCTACAAGTAAAATTCTGTTTGAATACTAATAGTTTAGTAATGTTATTTGTGTGTTAGTGTGTATGTGTATGGGTGTGGGCTTATTTTTAAGAACTTGGTTTTTTTTGGGGGGGCAGGGGTATAAGTCTGAGTTGTTTACAAAACATTTATTTTCTCTGCTTTTGGACTATTTGCCCAATACTATCTTGTCCATATGACCAGGCTGTGGAATGACCATTCTACCAGACTACAGACTTGCTGAAGCTTCCTGTCATGGCAGAGTGGGACATTTATTATGCCTTTGTTCCTCTGCCTGTTCCACTAGCTGTTGAACACAGCTTCACCTTTTGGGTTCATTTAAATTAATCAGGCCCCATAATGACTCCCGCCATTCATATATATAAGTATATACGTGTGTGTGTGTGTGTGTGTGTGTGTGTGTGTGTGTGTGTGTGTTTGTTGGAGATTCAGCATATGAGTACGGAGAGAGGGTGACAGACCATATCATGTGTAATATGAACATGTCATATATTTTGATGTTTCTCTACAGTTAATAGTTTCTTTTGAAGAGAAAAAAATAAAAATGTTAATACGAGCAAAATTTTTCTGCATTATTACTTCCAGTGACTAAAGGGATAATGTATTTTTCTTCTTGCTTTATTCATGTTTGAAAGATTTTTAACTACAATCCTATAAATAGCCTTCAATATAGATGGCCGTAGAAGGTCCTTGACTTTGAAATTACAGACTCAAGGTCTGTGAGAGAAGAAGTTGCTTCAGATTAAGTTATTCATTTTTAATTACCTTTTAATTGTAGGCTAATGCAATTGCCACAAAACATAAAAAAACACTATCCAATGAATATGTAATTTCCAAAAATATATTAACTGATGGACAGATTATATTCTTCATAACTAATAAATAAGTCGATTACAAGCAAGGGTATAAAATTTTGTCTTTAACATTGCTACCATTGGGGACACGAGTTGCATTCTCAAAAGCCACCAGCAGATGGTGGGAGAGGAATAACTAAAATTGAGGAACATGTTGGAACCAGTTTGAATTCTTAGTTTCTCTACTTTCCTTGCTCTTCTCTGGTTGGTCTCTTTATAAATAAAATAAATAAACATTCAACAAAATAAATTTAATATGAGTAAAAGCACACTAAGGTACCTTACCATTGTTCTGTGTGATATTTAAAAACTGATCAGAAGTGATTTGATTCTAAATGGCAAGAAACACAGTGACATTTCAAATTTAGACATTTTCTATACAAATTTGCTTGTGTCCATAATTCTTCATGTATGTTTATTATTTAACACCACCATATCTACTGTTATGGATCAAAATTGTAAAAATAACTTTGAAGGAATGGTTCAAAGGTGATTATTTAATAGTTTTCAATCTAGATTTTTTTTAATTTGACATTTCTATTTTTATAATATTTTTAATTTAAATTTGAAACAAGATAATTTTACATGTCAATCCCATTACCTCACCCTCCCCTTCCCCCCTGTCCCCTTGCCAACCCCTATCCCATCCCCTTTCTGCTCCCCATGGAGTGTGTGGCCTTCCATAGGATATCCTCAAAAGTCTGTCATATCACTTGGAGCAGGGCCTAGGCCTTCCCCATGTATCTATGTTTGGAGACTATCCCTCTATGTGGAATGGGCTCCTGAAGTCCATTAGTATACGAGGGATAAATACCGATCAACTACCAGAGGCCCCAAACTCTTCCCTGACCTCCTAACTGAGACACACTTTCAGGGAGTCTGGGTCAGTCCAATGCTGGTTTCCCAGCTATCAGTCTGGGGCCCATGAGCTCTCCCTTGTTCAGGTCAACTGTTTCTGTGGGTTTCTCTAGCTTTGTCTTGACCCCTTTGTTCATCAATCCTCCCTCTCTGTGTTGTGATTTTTAAATTTTAATGGAAATACTATACTCAATCTATGATACATGTAACTACCATAACTATTGAAAAATCCAATGCCTGTTTCCATTGTAATGTTAGTAGGGTGAATAAATAAAAGAATTTGAAGTTTTTGCATGATCTTCTGATACTTGCCAAGTTTTTCAGTTCTATACCTCAAAAAGACAAAAGGGTATAGATGACTGTGTTCTGGATAGGTAGTTTCTCAAAGAATGTTGTAAGCTTTGATAGAGGTAAAGATGTTTTATCTGTCCAGTCTATTAAAAGTGATCATACAAGAGCTTAGCATGTTGAGATTTTCATCCTTCTTTGTTAACCTTAATCAAGGGAAATAAAAATATTTCTAGTACATTACTGGGAATTATAACTATTTTTATAGGGGTATATAAAGTGGCTAGTAAGGACAAATCAAATGCAGTAAACCAAAGGATAGTTTGTTAACCAGTTGTGATTGTTAGCATTAATTGTAACTTGAGAAAATTAAAATCACCTGTTAAGAAACCAATTGGTCATTATCTATATGGTGTTTGCCTGAGAGGAATTTCTCCTTAAGTTAGTAAATGTGGGAAGTCACATTCTAGTGTAAGCATCCTTACTTCCTAGGCAGGTTACTTTGAACTGTGAAAAGAGCAGAAAACTGAATTGAATAGAAGCAGATAAGCAAGTAGATGGCATGCATTGATTTCTCTCTGCTCTGGATAGTTTATGAGAGACAAGCAGCTGTCTTAAGCTCCTCCTACTATAAACTTCCCTTAAATGATGAAAAGTAATCAGGAATTATCAACTAAAAATTACCTAAGGATCACCTTATCTGGTATTTTTGTCACAGCACCAAAAATGAAAGCATAGGATACTTGAATATTCTCAAGAGATCTGTAAGTTGTGTGTTGAGAGGGATAAAAGAATGTCTTATCTGTGCTCAAATATGTTCCTAGCAGCATTACTTGCAATAGCAAGAACCTGGAAGCAACCTAGATGCCCCTCACTGAAGAATGGGTAAAGTAGATGTGGCACATCTACACAATGGAATACTATTCTGTGGGAAAAAAAGAAAAATAAAAAAAACAAAAACAAAAACAATGAAATCTTGAAATTCACAGGCAAGTGAATAGAACTTGAAGAAACCATCCTGAATGAGGTAACCCAGTCACAAAAAAAGAGGAACATGGTGTGTACTCATTCATATATGGATTTTAGACATAGAGCAAAGGATCACCAGCCTATAATTACACAGCCAGAGGAACTAGGAGACAAGGTGAATTCTAAGAGATTCATATAAGGTCCCTCACAGAAGGGAGAAGGGACAAGTTCTCCAGAGTACATGGGGGGGGCAGTGAGTGGAGAGGGAACTAGGAGAGAAGGGTAGGAGAGAAAAGTACTTGGGACTAGGAAGACTGAGGCAGGGGAGGAATAGAAGACAAAAGAGAGAGGGAGAGGGAGAGAGAGAAAGAGAGAGAGAGAGGGAGAGGGAGAGAGGGAGAGACAGAATAAAAGAGGGAACCATTATAGGATTGAAGAGAAAACTGAAACTAAAGAAATGTTCAGAGACCTACAATATTAACACCAATTAACAATTTGAGCAACAGTGAAAAGGCTACCTTTCCCTGATAGTGAGATCAATGGATAACTTATCCACCATCATGGAGCCCTCATCTAATACCTGTTGGAAACAGAAGTAAACACCCACAAGTAAACACTGAGCCGAACTAGAATCCAAATGCAGAGAGGGAAGACAAGACCACCCTGCAGAAACACATAGAGACAGCTGACCTGAACAAGGAGGAACTAATGGGCCACCCAGACTGATAGCTGTGAATCCAACATGGGACTGACTGAGATCCCCTGAACATGGGTCTCAGCTAGAAGGCCTGAGCAGTCTAAGGGACCTCAGATAGTGGAACCAGGATGTATCCTGGTACACACTAAGACCTTGTGGGCACATTCTCCGATGGAGGGATACTCCCTTAACGTAGAGACAGGAGAGAAATCCTAGTCCCTACTTCAAATGACTTGACAGATTTAGATGACCCCTCCTGGATGGCATTACCCTACATGTGTAGTGGGGTTGGGGTGGGATGGGAGGGTGGTCAGGGTGCATGTGAGGGTGGGATAGAGAGAAAGAGGGAGAAAGGGAGGAGGGGGAGTTGGGATCAATATGTAAAAAAAGAAAAAGAAGAATATCTTATCAGCTTTTTTTGATAAGCATGTTGCTGTGATATGACAACATGAGCATCACAATTTATAAAAGCAAAAGCTTATTTGGTGCTTACAGTTTGAAAAAACTAGATTTCAGAGGCACCATGGTGGGGACACTGACAGCAGACAGATGGCAGGTACTGAGCAGTAGCTGAGAGTTCACCTCTGGATCTACCACCATGAGACAGACAGAGTTGCTTAGGAGTGGAATACATTTATAAATTACTGAGTAGTCAAATACTTTTTTAAAAAATCTACTAAGGAATTAATAAAATTATTTTTAATAAACATGCAGAAGCTTATATTAATTATAAACTGTTTGGATGTTGGTTCAGGTTTCTTATTGGCTAGCATTCTCTTAATAATTTACCCATTTCTATTATTCTGTGAAAAGATTACTGCAATAATAATGATCCACAACAGTGATTTGATTCTATTTATTAATCAGGCTCAAAAGGTCATATAGAGAGGATAATAGAAAACTGATTTCAGTATTTGTGACACAGAATATTTTCTTATATGCTGTCAATTCTGGGTATGGGCAGTAGTGCATTTCAGTTTATTCTATAGCTGAGGGAAGGTCGGGATCCTATTCTTATTTTGCAGAATAAAAGTGAATGTCAATAAAATATAGAATATAAGGTTTAAACAGTTCTTCTGGAAAATTTTCAACAGAAAACTAAACAAATTTAATAATTGCTGCCATGATTAATGAATATGGGAAGTGTCAGATATTTACCATGTGCTGCTACAGTAAATACCCAATAATGCCAATGTTGGCAGTAAAGCCAAAGACCATTGTTTTACAGTCTTCTTCAATCCTTCACTTACTAGTAAGGTCTGTTCACATTCTGAAAGGTAACCCTTTTACTCAAAATGCAGTGATTTAAATGATAATTGCATCCAAAAGCACCCAGAAAGAAATATTCAAGACAGAATTTGGTCATGTAGCTAGATATGTTCATGGTTCAGATGAAAGGTTTATTAAAATTAACTATTACAGTTGATTAAAGAAAGTTTATTC
This sequence comes from Phodopus roborovskii, assembly GCF_943737965.1. NCBI lineage: Eukaryota > Metazoa > Chordata > Mammalia > Rodentia > Cricetidae > Phodopus > Phodopus roborovskii. The sequence continues at coordinate 29,970,114 of NW_026126410.1, forward strand.
ACACACTCTCTTCTTTAATTCAGTGCCCTAAGATTTCAATGTATATGGAATAATTTGGGCATTACTTATGTAGTTATAATTTGAGACATCTGTATTTAATATTCTGATTCATATGTCTTTGGTAATTGACATAAATTTACATTTTTAGCATTCTTCTGTATGGAGGGATTGTGAAAGTGATGGTCATGTACCGTCCATTTGAGAAGCTCTGCTCATGGTTTTCTTTTGACATTCATTGTCTAATTAATGCTTTATGAAGTCACGGGGATTTTAAGCACCTGCAATTGTTCATCTCAGTCGTAGTTAACAGTCTGGAAATAACATGTCACGATCTATGATATTCCTTGCATCCATTAGTCTCATTTTACATTTTTTCATTGCTAATTTACTAGCCTCATTATGCTTCTTTTTTTCTCTCTCTTACTGCTCTAGAATAAGATGGCTTGTTGAATATGAACTCTAAATATAATTCCCTCAAGATATCTCTCAAGTGCCTTATTTATTCACTGTTCACTTATGATTATCAGTGAATTATTTGTTGGCTAATGTTGCCAAAAGTCCATGACGATTTGCTTAGTATCAAAGTTGTTTGTATACATTGTAAGATATACATGAAGAAATTCTTATTCAATTAAAATTATAATCAAAACTATGTCAACATATATAATCCACACACTTGTGTGAATACACAAATTATGTAGATAGTAACTTTGTTGTATAACAAATCCTGATTATAAAGGCATAAAAATTAATACACTATATTTCTATTTTAAATTTTTTATTTTATTTTGAATTGTGTGTTCGGTTTGAGTGTTTGTTTTTATGTATTTTTGCAAACATGCATAGAAACTAGAAGATGACATTGAAACCCCTGGAGCTGGAATTACAGGCCACATGAAATAATACACGCCCTAAACTCCTGAGTCAATTCTCCCACTCTGAAAATTTCTTAAACTTTATTTTTTTTCTGTCATACAAGCATACTATATATATTTTCACATAAATTAGGAAAAATCTACAAACTAGTCGATAAAAGTATTAAAATAGGACATAATAAAGAAATTAAAAATAAGTTCAATGAAAAATTGGAAATTATGAAGGTACGGTTAGCACCAGTTATTATTTTAAAATTACTGTATATCACACATTGCAAGCTGCTGTAAAATTTCATATGCCAAGTAACAGTGTATTTGTGAAGGTTAATAAAATTATGAAATGATTCAACTAAGAGGTCTTTAAAAAACAGCAAAAAACACACCTATGTGAGTCTGTAAGGTGATTATTTCAGGAAGGATTGAATAATGCAAGTAATGTGTTAGGACTACACATGGCATCCATCATTCCACAGGCATGACGCTCAGCAAGCCTTCACTATGATTTCTATATATCAAGGTGTAAACAGATGTATTTCATTCCTTCCATATACAGTGAATGGAAACTGATGAAACTATTAGCTTAGACAAATTATTCTGACTTTAGTCACTTCATTTCAGATTTTACTCAGCAATGAAAAAGTAAAATGAATGTAGTATTGATGGTAGATATCATTCTGTAATATGTTTCTTGTATTGGTTAATGAATAAAGCACTGTTGGCCAATTGGAAAGCAAGATACGCAGAACTAGGAGACTAGGAGGAGAGAGGAAGTAGTAGGGAGGAGATCCAAGATGGAGGGACTACAGGGTAGAATTCCAGCCCTTCTCTCTGGTAAGATGGAAATACTTAGATTAATAGAAATGGGTTAATCCTTAAGAAAGAACAAGCCAATAACAAATGATAGTAACTGGCCAACAGCGTTTATATCTAATACAGCATCTCTGTGTGTTATTTGGGGCTGGCACAATAGTGGGCCCAGGCTGCAGGGAAAAACCTTACTCATAACAAACTGGAGCTAATAAGAACTTCCACTTAAAACTTAACAAAAGCTTAAGAAAAGCATTTTAGAAACAAAATAACAGAGACAAGCAAGGCTTCTTGGTAACAGCATTTTTCTCACTTGGACTCTGTTTTGCTGGAAACAATCAGAGATTTCGGTGGCTCCTTTAAGGGAGATTTCCTGACTCAGCATAAGTGGCAAAAAACATCAAGGCTTTTAAAGACCTCTGATAACAACTGAATGGCGTGTACAAGAGCTGGCAATGACAGTGACCACATCTCCAAGCCAGCAGCATGCTGCTGGGTGCAGTGTAGACCAGGGCAGAGAGCACAGCTCTCAGTTCTGGTGGTGAAAGTACCCACAATCATCTTGCATAGACCTTGGCTAACACAGCTATGGCATTCATTTTAGCAGTGTTGTTGTTTACCAGATAAAGATGCATGGCCAGAAAAAGATAAAGATTTACTTTAAAGACAGAGTCTCATTAAGAAAATCCTCTAAAGTTTTACAGTGTGTTTTAAAATATACATCAGCTTGGGAGCGAAAGGGAATAAAATGGTTTTAAACATACAGAATGTAGCTGGGTGTTGTGGCACACACCTTTAATCCCAGCACTCAAGAGACAGAGGCAAACAGATCTCTGTGATTTCAAAGTAAACTTGGTATACAGAGTTAATTCCAGGACAGATAAATATTACACAGAGAAAACTGCCGCAAAACATGAAAAAATAGAAGAAATAGAGTCATAAAAAAGCCACATAAAGATGGGAAGCACAAAAAGAGTGAGGATACTATATACTATTCTGTTATCTTTGTATCATTTGACTGCTGAGGAAATAAAAACTGTTAAAAGAACTGGTGCTGGATCAATCCAATTTATATATTTTAAAAATGCTTTGACTTCAAAATTTAAGTCCAAGAACAGGTTACTGGGGAAAAGGATTTCCATTTTTGTTTCTACAGAAAATGAAAAGCTGTGTATTCCTTCCAGACTAATGAGCAAGCCAGACCCCCTGAAAGGAGTCCCAGGTGATCCAACATTCAAAACAGTTGGGACAAGGCAGCCTTATAGACTACAGCTAGGATTTCAGCATCTCCTTCAGATCCCCCATGACAGCACCCCCTACCAGGAGGAAGCAGTTTGGAAAGAATGACTACCAAATTCTCAAATATTGTTTATAAATGTTTGTTTTTATTTAAGTGGGGTGGTTATAAATGGTTAATGACCACAACCAATCTTTTTAAACGTAAAAAGGGAATTATGGTATAAATATGAATACTTCATTTTGGAATGGATTTTCATTTGTTGATACAAATCTAAGTCAATTTTGTGATATGTATATTTCTCCTCTTGTGTAGATATTGTATTTATAAAGCTCATTTAGAAATGTAATGTATAAATTTATACAGATTATAGAGAGTTACCTATGATAGTCAAAACTTAGAGTTAAGTTATTTGGTTTTCAAGATGTTTTGGGATGAATAGGCATTCTCCATACCTTTCAAAGACCTACTGAATATGGCATTTAAAGTGGTTTAGGGTTTTTCTTCACACTGAGGAACAACTGTTTCTGGAAATACCACCTGTGTCAGAAAGGAAGATGATCATCGAAGAAACTTGTTTATGGAGTTTACTTCCAATATGGCAAGGCTAGCCATTTGGGTAAGAAACTACTCTTGCCTGGACTGTTCGACTTTATGCTATATAAACTGGACATGCAGGACCCACAGGAAAATAACTGCTGATACAAGATGGACATTTGCTTCATGAAAGTGTCTGCCAGACATTCTGCAGGACACAGAGAAAAGAGACCGACAATTTGCCAATACAGGCAGACATTTTAAAGTTTACTGTTTGCTGAGATGTCTGCCAAACACTCTATGGCATATGGGCTAGAGATGGAACATTACAGAAGAACTTTGGGTGACTGACCAGGCAGTGAATTGTCTCTGTCATTTCTAGAATATATACTATCCTTCTGTGGTCTTTGAAGGAGTTGAAGACAGATAGTTATGGTTATAGTTTTCCTTAGTTAGGATTAAAGATAAGTTACACATAAGACTTTAGACTCACAAAGATAAGATAGATGATGAAACATTTTCTTTAATTCTTACTAAATGTTAATGGACTAAATATTGTTAACTGTGGTTCTTATTTGATAACTGTTTTGTTATATATTTTGCTATGTTAAGGCTAAAATCCTTCTTTTTATTTTAGACAGAAAAGAGGAGATTACGGGAGATGTTATTCTGTAAATATGTTTCTATTATTGGTTACTGAATAAAGCACTGTTGGCAAATAGCAAAGCAAGCTAGGTGGGACTAGGAGACAAGGAGGAGAGAGGAAGTAGGAGGGAGGAGATTCAAGATGGTGGACTGACAGAGGGAATGCCACCCCTCTCTCCCATAAGATGAGGCCAAGTGGAAGTACTTAGATTAATAGAAATGTGTTAATATTTTAGACAGAACTAGCCATTAAGAAAGTAGTAACTGGCCAACAGAATTATTTCTAATACAGAGTCTCTTTCTTATGTGGGGCTGGTGCAGTAGTGGGACCAGCCCAGAGGGGAAAAACCTACTCATAACACAGTATGATTTTTATTTTACTTGACCACTTCTGCTTTTCAGAGGAATGAGTTTGGTAAACAGTAATCATCTCATTTTTTTTCTCCATCACTTCCTTCTTCACCTCACTTCCTGCCTACCTCCTTTGCTTCCTTTCTTAATTTAGGACTTTCTCTTCCCTCACCCCTTCCATTTCTGTCTTTCTTTTTTTTTTTTTTAATTTTTAATATGTGACCAATTTAAGTGGTAGAGGTAATTAAGTAGCCATAGATACAATACAAAAGCATGTGTCTTTGTTTTGTTTTTTTATTTTTGTTTGTTTGTTTTTTTCCCTAAACTAACTTATAATTCACCAGGGGCAGCAGCAGAAGTGAGTGGATACATACATAAATCAGTACAGTTGAGTAAAAGCAAACAAACAATTGTTTCTGTCATAATTTAAGTGAAGCGTGAGAGGAAGATGCCATGATACAGAGTTCAAACAGAGTTATTTTGTTGTTGTTTTTTTGTTTTGTTTTGTTTTGGGAAAGAGATCATGACAGGGAAAAGCAGAGGGTGGATATCAGCCTCCAGAGACAGGGGCAGCAAGAGAAATGAGAGAGGAAATAGGGGAAGAATGAGAAGAAAGAAGGGGACTGAGAGAGGGAGAGAGAAATAAAGAGAAACATGGAATGTGGGCAGGGCTGCTTTAAAAGGGAACAGGGTGATTGTGCACAGGTGGTGCTCTTGGTGGCTGCAGCTAAGGGCCAATTCTGTCAGAACCCCAAAAACAGGCCAGTACAGATCCTTGAATTCTAGCATTCTTCCATTTTTATTTATTATAAAAATATGACACCTTAGAAAGTTGTAGCATTTGAGGTGGCAATCAGGACACTGTGTTCTTAAGACTATTTCCTGTTCACTTGGAGTTTCTTTCATCTATGGAGGACCTGGGAAAGCTGGGGTGACATCCTGAAATAGTTGGCTATTTCACTTCACTGTCCAGACATTTCTGAACCATCAAGTACTTCCTGGACCTGGCAAAATGCCATTCTTGGTTGTTCCAAATTGATTCCCTAAGGCTTAAAGCACCTTGTCACTTCCCATCAACACATTATCACCTGAACATGTTTGTTAGCCTTGTGCTTCCAGCTCTATGGCCAACTACTGGTAGTCTGTAACAAAAGCTGATTAGGAGTGGTCAGTGGGTCTCCATAAACATCCCAGTGAGAGCAAGGAGGTATAGAAAATGACACAGCTCCCATAAGAGTGGAAGAGATGTAAGACCCAATTTTCAGCATTCCAGAAATTAGGAGCTTAAAACAGGGACAAATGAACACCGGCAGGTTCCTGTCCCAAGGATGCCTCCAGATGCTCTCTGTCTCCATTCTCTACCTCATACCTAGTTCCCCCAAGCCCACACCTGTGCCAATCCCCCAATGGGCATGGTCAGTGGAACAGGTGCAGACAGAATGAATATGTCACTACACCACCCAATGAGTCCTCACTGAAAGGGTAGTGGTGGAGAGTGGTGGAGGGGTCTAAGCCCCAGAGAGACACAGGAGCCTGGTACCTGGAATTAAAGAAAAGCCAGAATTCAAGGAATGGATTGTGCTTGAGAAAAGAAGCTTCACATCCAGGGCAATGGTCAGAAGTGGATAACCCCACCAGTGACCTATTTGGAATACAAAGCCATCAGAAAATGAAAAGCAGATTTGTTGCAGGTGGAAGACAGCACATCAATTGAAGGTGAAGTAGGGTCTAGAGTCCATGCATGATTACAAAGTGTTGAGAAGCTGATTTTTGGTAGGTTTATTCCACATGAATGAGGCAGAACAAGATCCAATGACTTTTATCAAGCAAGGGTCAAGAAATAAAGGCATAAGCCACCTTGGTGGTGATTCATCAATCAAAGAGCAGAGGCTGAAGGATCACAGGGTCTGATACTGGCACAGGCCAAAAGGCAAGAAACCATGCTTGAAAGAAGAGTCCTCACTCATGGGAAGAGCCTGAAGTGGGGTAAGTTGAGTGGCTCAACATTCATGACTAGTTTGGATGGAAGTACCCAGCAATCCAGAGAAGTAAGGCTGTTTCATGTGAACTTGATTCCAGGGTCCTGGAGTGCAGGGCAGGTGTCAATGCCAGAAGAGTCCCCTCATTAGGGAACCAAAGTTGTAATTTAAGAAAAGCATCAGCACATGAGAGAAAGATGCCCTGGGACAGAGTTCAGAGGTGTAGAGATAGAGGTGATTTTTGTTTTTAATTAGGAAAAGGAATCATTATAAGGGGAAGGCAGAGGGGGGGAGACCATCCTCCAGAGACAGAAGAAGCAAGAGAAAGGAGAGCAGAAACAGGGGAAAGAAGAGAAGAAAGAGAGAGAAGGATGGGAGATTGGTAGGACCCCTTTAAAAGGAAACATAGTGAATATGCACAGGTGGTGCTCTTAGTGACTGCAGCTGAAGTCATATCCTGTGAGAAACTCAAGGACAGGCTAGTACAGATGACTGAATACTTACAATTTCTAAGAGTTGAATAATTCCTTCAAGAATTTACTACATGTATTTTCTCCACAGGAGAACATACAATAGGTAGGTTAGATGTATAGCTAAGACATACCTTGCTAATCATTTCTACTGAAACCTCTTTGGTGCTCTACCTAAAATAACAGATGTTATTTGGAAAATTGGGGTCCTCTTTGAGAGTTTTAATCCCATTCATAAAATAACTTGAAAGTAGAATCAGAAAGAAGGTCAAGTGCAGTCTTAATAGTGTACAGAACCTAAACCACAGATCAGACAAAGAGCAAAGCTTGACAACTTCCTGAAGGAGGGAGATGGAGAGGAGGGAAATAAAGGCATTTTGAGTTAGAAACAGATCAGTAAGGAGACACAGAACAAAAAAAATGGAGGGAATTTCAGAGAAAGATAAAAAAAAAAATTCCCAATAAAATACCAAAGAAAGCATGCTTAAACACTGTCCAGGATCTGTGGACCAAGTGATAATAAGTGATAGGAAAGAAAAAAATGTGTAAGTTATACTCTTTAGAGAAAGATTTTGAGTAAGTAATCAGAAAGGAAGACTGGCAGGGCATTGTAGATGCCCACAGCAAAGCTGCAGCTGGAGCATGCTTTCCAGAAACACAAAGAAACTACATTTTCTATTAAAGACATATTGTCATTGTACCTTCCATTTCTGTAGTAGGACCTAAGCCAAATTCACTTTTGTGAAGTCTAGTCTCTTACTTGAAAGAGTGACTTACCCAGTTATTTCTGATGTTTTGGTCAGCTTGGAATGTTAGACCTCTACTTAGGAAAAGATTAGATTCCCACATTGGACCAGAAGATAATTGCTGTTTATAAATGAGCTTCATCAGAGTATTGAACTCGGCTTCAGTAACATTTTCTTTTCTGAAGTGGTAGTTCCAAAATCATCTGTGGACTGTGCTAAAGTTGTAGAGCAGTTATTGCCCTGGCCAGCAGGGCAGCAATGAGGGCCTGAAACTCAATGGACCAGGAATGAAAGGACAAGAGACACAAAAACAAACAGAAGGACAGGATTTCTGATCAGGCTGCATTTTATTTTTCTCAAGCATGATATATAGTGATTATGGAGGGAAGCTAGATAGGGCAGGGATTCAGAAGGGAAAGGTAGTTGCCTGGTAACCAGACTGTAGAATGTTCTTATTCATGGGTCACTGAAGGTTAACAGGATGTGCTAAAGCAAAATGGAATGCAGGTGGAGATAAGCAGGATGTTGGCAGGGGGAAAAAGGTCCCAGGAGTAGGGGTTTCTAAATTACCTAACCACATCCTGTAAGCTCTATGAAACCTGATTTTCGACAAAACAGCTAAAATTATACAATGGGGGGGGGAGGAGAGCATTGTCAACAAATGGTGCTGGCACAATTGGATGAGGGAGTGTAGAAGACTGCAGATAGACCCATGTCTGTTGCCATGCACAAAACTCAAGTCCAAATAGATCAAAGACCTCAATATCAATCCAGCCACATTGAACCTCTTAGAAGAGAAAGTAGGAGGTAGTCTTAAACAAATTGGTATAGAAGACAACTTCCTGAACATAACACCAGGGGCACAGACACTGAGAGCAACAATTAATAAATGGGACCTCTTCAACCTTAGAAGCTTCTGTAAGGCAAAGGACATAGTGGACAAGACCAAATGGCCCCCCACAGATTGGGAAAAGATTTTCACCAATCCTATATCCGACAAAGGACTGATCTCCAAAATATACAAAGAACTCAAGAAACTAGTCAACAAAACATCAAATAACCCTAATAAGAATGGGATACAGAACTTAAGAAAGAATTCTCAATAGAGGAAACCAAAAAGACTGAAAGACACTTAAGAAAGTGTTCCACATCCTTAGCTATCAGAGAAATGCAAATCAAAACAACTTTGAGGTAAAATCTTACTCCCACCAGAATGGCTAAAATTAGAAACAGCAATGACGACTCATGCTGGAGAGGATGTGGAGAAAGGAGAACACTCCTCCACTGCTGGTGGTAGTGCAAACTCATACAGCCATTTTGGAGATCAGTATGGCAGTTCCTCAGGAAAATGGGAATTAGTTTACCACAGAATCCAGCAATACCCCTCTTAGGCATATACCCAAAGGATTCACATCCATGCAACAAAGACATCTGTTCAACTATGTTCATAGCAGCACTATTTGTAATAGCAAGAAGCTGGAAGCAACCTAGATGCCCCTCAATTGAAGAATGGTTAATGAAGATGTGGTACATCTACACAATGGAATACTACTCTGCAGAAAAAAAAATGGTATCTTGAAATTCGCAAGCAAGTGGATGGCACATGAAGAAACCATCCTGAATGGGGTAACCCAGTCACAAAAAGAGGAACATAGTATGTACTCACTCATATATGGATTTTAGACCTAGAGCAAGGGATCACCAGCTTATAATACACACCACCAGAGGAACTACGATACAAGGTATATTCTCAGAGATTCATGTAAATTCTGTCACAGAACTGGGAAGGGATAAGTCCCCCAGAGCACAGGGGAAGTGGGGGGGCAGCAAATGGAGAGAGAAGTAGGAAAAAACGAGGGGGAGGAAAGGAAAACAATTGCGACTAGGAAGACTGTGCCCGGTGAGGAATAGAAGATAGGAGAGAGGGAGAGGGGGAGAGAGAGAGAGAGAGAGAGAGAGAGAGAGAGAGAGAGAGAGAGAGAGAGAGAGAGAGAGAACATTAAAGAGGGAGCCAATATTGGTTTGAAGATAAAATTGAACACAAAGAAATATCTAGAGAACTACAAAACTGCCACCACCTAACAATTTGAGCAGCCATGTAAAGGATACTATAAATGCCCTTCCCAGATAGTGAGATCAACAACTAACCTATCGCTGGAGCCCTCATCTAATACCTGTTGGAAATAGGAGCAAACACCCATACATAAACACTGAGTCGAAGTAGAATCCAGATGCAGATGGAGAGGACAAGACCAGGCTGCAGAAACACATAGAGACAGCTTAACTGAACAAGGAGGAGCTAAGGGGCCCCCAGACTGATAGCTGGAAAGCATGGGATGACACAGGCTCTCCTGAATATGGGTCTCAGCCAAAATGACTGAGCAGTCTAATGGACCTCAGACAGTGGAGCCAGGATGTATCCTGTTTGCACAAAAGGACCTTGGGAACATTTCCCCCATGGAGTGATAACTGCCTTAGCCTAGCTATAGGAGGGGAACCCTAGTCCCTACTTTACATGACCTGTCAGATCTACATGATCCCAACTGGATGGCATTCCCCTACATATGGAATTGGTGTGGGGGGGAATGGGAGGGGAGGTGCATGTGAGGGGGCAGAGAGGGTAAAACGGAGGGAGGGAGAGGGAACTGGGATGGACATGTAAAGTAATACATAGAAAATAAATATAAAAATAAATAATAAAAAAATATTTTGACTCCAAATTTTAAGTTCAAGGACAAGTTACTGGGGAAAAGGATTTCTATTTTTGTTTCCACAGAAAATGATAGTGCCCCTTACCAGCAGGTAGTAATTTGGAAAGAATGACGCCCAAATTCCCAAATATTGTCTATAAATGTTTGTTTTCATTTCAATGGACTTGGTTACATAAAATAAATAAATAAATAAAAATAAAATATAATATGAGCCGCACAGTGACTGACTCGGTTTGTCTTTTAGACTGGATCAATCTCATGTAGCCCAGGGTGGCCTTGAACTCTCAGAGATCCAACTGCCTCTGACACTGTTATCAGCCAAGACTGCCTGGCATCTATGGCTAATTTGAGTGGCTAGCTCCATAGTCTGACCTTCAGACATGTTTTATTTGTTAGATCACAAGCACAATATCACCACACAGAAACAGTTCTAGTCAAGGAAGCCTAAACTCTTTAAAACTGAAGAAATCACACTGAACACAAGCAAGCAGATAATAATTAATGTATTCATTACTTTCTGCTCTTGACAGCTGACATGATGCAATGTAATTAGTTGTTGTACTTGCTACCCTGGCTTGTTAGAATATTTTTACCACTGTAAAAGAAAGCAATGTATAATATTCACTATTCATTTCTGTAAAATTATTGGAATTAAAATTTTGACTAATAGGTCAGAGCTAAATAATTCAAACTTTTCTTGTACAATAATAAACATATAATAGTCCAACATTGTAAGGAATTACGAATTCTTACAAATACAGCAAAGCTAGTTTTAACTTAAAAATGGGAAAGAAAAAAGTGAGCTGATAAAATACAATGAGTACCAATGCTAAGTAGAACACATCAAGAATTGACATTGCAGTGAGGGGTGTCATCTATGGTAAAACATCACTAGTAATTAGGAAACCTTAAATGCCAACCTTTAAAAGAATGCATTTTTATTTCTTTTGACTAATGTAAACATTAGTAAATATGAAATTGCCATATGTTCAATTGAATACTGGTGAGTGTACAAATGCACACAGATACAGGCATGCTGTTATGCTCTAATGCTATGCTGGCAGAAGCTTATTGCTATATTTTACAAAGATGAACAACAATGTACATATGTACCTTAAAATATTGCTTCACATATTTATAAAAGGATAATCCCTACCATGTTTCCTTCATAGAATCATGCAAGTATATGCCCAACAACACTTTACATAGTTTAAATTAGTAAGCAATGTACATGACAATCAAAAGAAGACTAAATATTTAGTTAAGCTGAATCTTACATAAAGAAAATATCTACCTTTTCCTTTTCAACTGTTAGAGACAATTTCACTTAAGAAAATATAAACAATCATCTGTTTGTAAAATTAGAAAGATAGATTTTATAAAAAATAAGAAAAACTATATACAAGTATAAAAAATCATAGTGAAGTTGCATGTCGAAATCAGATATTTTTAAAAGCAAATAAAAAAAATTTCTATAATAAGGTGAAATTTGTGGTATACAGTGAAAGGGACAGATTTATATGTTTTCATCTATGTTAATTTTATAAGAATTAGTGAATGGGCTTGTATAAAAATGCATATTTATAATATATGAAAATATAGTAGTTGGATATTTAAAAGTCATAGAATAAAAACATTTTTCTTAGATATTAAAAAGCTTTAGTACAAATGATCATATGAAACATAGATATTAATATTTTCTAATCTTTTCATTCATACAATATACAAACATGCAAAGGATTTCCCTTGGAATATAAATAATCACAGATATTTTAGATATTGAAAATGCATATAATGTACATTTTTAAAATGACGTTTCATCTTATAGTCATATCCTGCATCTGCACTTTACCCACTTCTTGTATTCTGCAGTATTTTCATAACAGAACATGGAAATAACAGACTCTTTGCAATAATTTTGCAATAATTTTACTCCAATATGTAAGCTGACTATGATTTATAGGAACTGCTTATTCTAAAAGGACATTTGGGTTGTTTGGATGTGTATGGTATTTCAAAACAATATTGTATGCATTAATCATTCCTCATGGGTGAGAGTTTATCAGCAATGTAAATGCAGTCACTTCCAGCACAAGAGTTATGTGCATGTCTAATTTGAGTAGATATTATCAATCTTCCTCCTCCCAGGTTGTACAAGTTTGCTTTTCCACTGGCAACAAAGGACAGTGACTCTTTACAATGTTTGATTAGTAGAATACACATCTTTAATAATCATCCTCAGTTTGAAGGAGAGAACATGAAATTATTTCAAGACTTCTGAGTAGTTCTCCCTAAAAATATTTCAGTTAGGTATTAGTTGTGTGTTTTGAAATATGATAGCATGTTTGTGACTATTCTTGTTTGATATGGTATTCTCATCATCTATTCTTTTTACAGATGACTTTAAGTTATTACTCTAATTTTATGGTTTGAGGAAAATTTTGATGAATTCTATAATGTTATGAAGTAACATTTCAGTACTGTCAAATACATTTCTCTCCATGTTTGAGGCAGAGAATTATTAAGCTATCTGTACTTTTGTAATTTAAAAATTGCTATACATTTGTAATCTACATGCATATTTTCCACATTCATCTTATCTATTTTAATAAATTAATTTATATTAAAAATGTTACCTATCCTGTTTCTCACTTTTTTCAATAGTTATTAATACTTTGTCTAATATAGTATTATAATACTTTTATCTAAATTGTTTAACTGTGGCAAAATCAATTTTCATTTATTACAATATTACTTAGTAAATATTAAAGTGAATCTTTTACTTTTCCACTATTTTTCTTCAAACTTATAAGTATATACATACATTTATTTTTATTTTCTCTTTTGTGATAGAATAACAAATGATGCTGACAAACCTTCTGAATTAAGGAGACTGAGAAAGGAATGGTGACTGCTACATGTTTGGAATGCAGTTTGCATCATTTGTGGTTGCAGGGTTCTGTATTCTTGCTTATGAGTCTGAAGTTCTTTTTGGGGGCCTCTGACATGTCTTAGGGCCTGCTTGAATATGGACAAGATGCACTGCTGATGAAATAAGAAACAGGATCTCTAGAATGGAGATCAGAGATAGAGCTTGAGATTTACTGGGTCAGCCAAATTTGTCAAGGTATGCAGCATGGGAATTATAGCATCTCCTGGAGGTGATCTCCCCAAGATCTTATGCTGACTCACCATGCAAATGTGATTCTTTTTAAAGTAACACATATTACCATTGAAGTGGCAAATGCAAGACATTATCAGATTAGATTTAGAACTTATACTACATAATATATACACATATCAAAATGGGAGAAGTTACCTAACATGGTGTTTCCTAAGGAAAATTTGTAGGTGAAAACAGATAGTAATAAAAAGGAATTTGTGAAAGTTATATAAATACAGGTATTTGAATCAAATAAAAATAAAGGTGACACTACTGTTTAAAAATAAACAAATGAATGAGGAGATGATTCCCTCCAAAAAGTGCTTGCTGTACAACAATGAAAATCTGAATTCTTATGTATAGTAATTATATAAAATCCATCATGAGACATGTTTCTGTGAACTTAGCCTTGAGTCAGCAAAGGCAGGATGATCATGTAGACTTCCAGCTTGCAAATCTAGCTGAAACTATAAGCCTCAAGACCCAATGAGAGATATTAGTCCTTAAAAATAAGGATGTAGAAAAGTATAGAAGAAAAATATATACAATATGCCGCTCTCAGTTCAATACTCCCATGAACAAGTATGTGCACTGAATCCCACATGAAAAAAGATGAATATGACATACATACCCATAAATAAAAATAAGAAAACATCAATCAAGACTCTATAAATCAACAGGAAGCCTAAAGGAATAGCAAAGTATAAATGAACACACGGAAAAGCTATCATTCTGAAAAGATAAATATAATTCTTGAGTATCTGGATAATTATATCTGAGGAATAAAAGCACAATATAATAATTGCCAATGGTCGAAATGAAACTAGAAGGGGAAGGCAGCCAACTATGTATATTAATCCTTTTCAAGTATTATGGATGGCTTTATAGCATCTTATATGTTCATCTCTGAAGAGTTATAACAAAGCATTTGTATAATTTGGTTAACATATTTATGATTAAATCTTCTCACCAAATTTGATATTGACAAAAATAACAATAAATTTCTAAAGGCTCTCATAAAACCCTGTTGCACATATCCAAATCAGTGTAAAAAATTAATAATTTTCTTAGGTAATGAACAAGTTAATATTTATCTTTTTCAATGATGTTCATTCTCAAAACAAGGGTGTTTGATTCTCAATTAGAACTAATAGAGAAATCCTAAACAGATCATTAATTTGAGAAGAAATTGCATAAATAAAAATGACATGGATATTTTTTATAAATATAAAACAAAGACATGGATAGCATTACTGACAAACAAAATTGTGCTAAATGACACTAATATAAGACTAAATGCTCATATATCTCTATTTGCAAATGAAGAAACAGACATGAGAGACTACATTCCATGTTTCTGTGCTTCCTTTCTTCTACCCAAGCCTCTGTGTGTTCCAGTTAACTTGTGTTTCTGAAATAACAGGACTGATTCAAATGTATTTAAAGTCTGATATGCCTCTACACAGCAATAAGTTTTATAGGAAAATAACTGTAGTGAGATATTTACCTTGTCTGCTTCTGTGGCACTGACCATACCCATTGGGGGTGGAGCCAATGGGTGGAAGTGACCTGTGGAACTAGGTCAGAGGAGGAGCCCAGGAATGCTCTCTTGCTGGCAATACTCAGAGAGGAGAGCATCCAGTGGAACCTGCCGGTGTTCATGTTTAGTTTGTAAGTTATTTCTCCCTGAATAAACATCTGTTGGGCCTATTTGTTTATCCTGATCCTTATTAAATCATGATAAATAATCATATATATATATATATATATATATATATATATATATATATATAGAGAGAGAGAGAGAGAGAGAGAGAGCTTGATAAGAGAGCTCCCTGAGAAGCAATTTTCTCCTGGGAGCCAGAGTGCTACCTGCCTTTTTCTTCCCTAGAACCCCTATATAGCCTGAAAAAAAATATAATGACAAATCACATAATAACTACTTTGCAAGTTAGTCATGTTCCACTTCCCTTCCTAGATTTTTTTATTTCCTTTTGAACTTTAAAACTCATGTCAGTCCCTTGAATACAGATGTGAATATCTTTATCCGTTCTTCCAAATTTGGTCACATTTATTAACTCTCCTTTCTCTGTCCTTTGTGACTTCTCTTGTGAAAGGGTCCAATAGGCCATTACCAAATCACCTGTGAAGGATGCCTATATTTTCTTCTGTAACACTCTCTACTATGATCTGTGAATCCACATACATTTTTTTAAATTCAGTCATTCACTTTCTATGATTCTCTTGTTTATCTTACCATTATGATCTCCATTTCCCTTTATTTAACTGTACAAAACATATTGTTATTATTTCTATGTCTGAATAAAACTTTTAGTGTGTATCACATATTATTTATTCATTTTATATTCTTCCAACCTATGTAAAAATATACAGTAAATGGCTTTAAAACCTTTATATAACACATGGAAATTCCAAGCTATTAAAAAGAAATAGTTCAACATCTAGGCATCTTTAGTAACTATCTGATAAGACTACAATAAGTCAGAAAATTAAATTAAGAACTGACCAACAGGAATACATTAAATTTATAAGATTCTGCACAACAAAAACAACGTTCAAACAGTGAAAAAAAAAATCACCCCATGGGATGGAAGAAAATTATTGCCATATAACCATCAGTAGATGTTTATTCTTCTGTGTGGAACATTGCACTAGGCCTTGAAAGGGTGACTTAGCCTTTCTTAAAGATATGATCTCAGTATGGACACAGGATGCAAACAGTCATGCTGTAAACAACATGGAGAGGGTAAGCATCCAGGCACTGAGGGATTATAGCCAATAAGGCTATTAAGGAATGATGCTCAATCCAAATAAACTTGAAAAATATCCCAATTCCAGAGAACAAAATATATATAGCATCTTGAAGGCATTCCTATGAAACTCAGTAAAGAAACCAGCTAAGTCATTCAAGGGCTATTGACTCATATAACTACCTAAAGGTATCAAAGTGGTAGAAATTTAATATATAAAAATTATTAACAGCTCAATAGATATATGTACTGTATATATAGAATTAGATACTTTATAATTAGAATTTCTAATATCAAAAATTTAGTAGGTCACTCAAAGATAATATTAGTAAAATCTTGTTATTGGTGAAATTGGATTATTCCCATCAGGCAGAAAAATAACTGAACAATGGGCTAAGAAGGAAGCTCAGGCACAATGTGATTAGAATTTGTTTTAAATCACATAACCTGGCTAAGGAAGGTGTGGAAGAGAAAAATAACAGACCATGGAGTTCAGGCATGTTGCAGGCAAGCAGTCATGTGAAAGGAGAGATTTGATTAAAGAGTAAATTCTAAAATATTTCATAAAGCATGCTTAAATAAGATATGGTGATAGGAGATTTCATTCTGTAAATGTGTTTCTTGTATTGGTTAATGAATAAATCACTGTTGGCCAATAGGAAAGCAAATAGATGGGACTAGGAGACAAGGAGGATTCTGAAAGAAATAGGGAGGAGATCCAAGATGGAGGACCTAGAGGATAGTATGCCAGCCCCTCTCTCTGGTAAGATAAGACCACATGGAAGTACTTAGATTAATAGAAATAGGTTAATATTTAAGACAGAGCTAGCTTATAAGAAATGCTAGTAGCAGGCCAACATCTTTGTATCTAACACAGTGTCTCTGTGTATTATTTGGGGCTGGTGTGGCAGTGGGACCAGACTGGCAGGCAGAAAAAATAATTCATAACATAGGCGTCCAACACAGACTGAACAACTTCTACTAAAAACTTAACAAAAGTTTAAGAAGGGGTTTTAGAAACAAAACAACAGAGACAAGCAAGGCTTTTGGTAGCAGCAATTTTCTTGGTTGTACTCTGCTTTGCTAGAGACAGAGATTTGTACAGCTCCTTTAAGAGAGGTTTCCTGACTCAGCATGAGTGGCAAAAAAAAAAAAAAAAAAAAAAAAAAAAAACCCACAGGGCTTTTAAAGAGCTCTGCTAACAACTGAATGGTGTGTATGAAGCTGGCAATGGCCAGCTAGCAGCATGATGCTCGATGGCAGGGTAGATTAAGGCAGTGAGCACAGCTCTCAGTCCTGTCAGTAAAAGTACCCACCTACATCTTGGATAGACCTCGGCTAATACAGCTGTAGCTTTCATTTTAGCAATGTTGTTGTTTAGCAGATAAAAGACTCATGACCAGAAAAAGATATTTACAGTAAAGACAGATTAAGATTAAGAAAAACATCTAAAAGGTTTAAAGTATGTTTTAAAACATATGTAGGCATGGGAGAGAAAAAGAATAAAATTATTTTAAAAAGAACGAGAGTAGCTAGGTTAATTACAGAACTCAGGTGGGAGAGGCAAAGAGATCTGTGTGATTTCAAAGCAAACCTGATATATAAAGTTAATTCCAGGAAAAATAAAAGCTACACTGAGAAACCATGTCTCCAAAATAAATAAATAAATAAATAAATAAATAAATAAATGTAAAAGAAATAGAGTAAGGAAAGAAAAACATGTGTGAACAGGAAGAGTGAGCCTGGTTAGGAATAGAAGTCAGGAGAGAAAGAGAGAGAGAGAGAGAGAGAGAGAGAGAGAGAGAGAGAGAGAGAGAGAGAACATAAAAGAAGGAGCCAATATTGGTTTGAAGATAAAATTGAACACAAAGAAAGGTCTAGAGAACTACAAGACTGGCACCAAATAACAATTTGAGCTTCTGTGGAAAGGCTATCATAAATGCCCTTCCCAGAGAGTGAGATCAACAACTAACTTCTCCATGGAGCCCTCAACTAATGCCTGTTTGAAACAGGAGCAAACAACCATAAATAAACACTGAGTCAAACTAGAACCCAGATGCAGATGGAGAGGACAAGACCAGTTGGCAGAAACACTTAGAGACATTTTACCTGAACAAGGAGGAGCTAAAGGGCCCCCAGACTGATAGCTGGGAAGCCAGCATGGGACAGACTCAGGCCCCCCTGAATATGGGTCTCAGCCAGAAGGACTGAGCAGTCTAAGTGACTTCAGACAGTGGAGCAAGCATGTATCCCTGGTGCATAAAAGGAGTTTGTGTACTCATCCCCCATGGAGGGATAACTGCCTTAATCTAGAGACAGGAGAGAAGCCCTAGTCCCTACTTCACATGACCTGTCAGATCTACATAACCCCAACTGGATGGCATTCCCCTACATATGGAATTGGGGTGGGGGGGATGGGAGGGGAGAGTGGTTAGAGTGCATGTGAGAGGGCAGAGAGGGTAAAAGGGAGGGAAGGAGGGAGGGAGGGAGGGAAGGAGGGAGGGAGAGGGAACTGGGATCGAAGTGTAAAATAATAAATTAAATTAAAAAAATGCTTTGACACCAAAATTTAAGTTCAAGGACAAGTTACTGGGGAAAAGGATTTCTATTTTTGTTTCCACAGAAAATGAAAAAATGTGGATTCCTTCCAGACTAATGTGGTTTGATCAAGCCAGACCACCTGAAACAGAGTACCAGGTGATCCTACATTCAAAACAGCTGGACAAAGTAGTCTTACAGACTACAGCCAGGATTTCTGAATCTTCTTCGAATCCCTCATGACAGAGCCCCTTACCAGCAGGACGTAGTTTGGAAAGAACGAGGCCCAAATTCCCAAATATTCTCTATAAATATTTGTTTTAATTTAAATGGACTTGGTTATATAAATAAATAAATAAATAAATAAATAGAGTAATCAAAAAGTCTTGCAAAGATGGAAAGCACAGAGAAACTTTGGATACTATACACTATTCTGTTATCTTTAACTTGCTTGACTGCTAAGGAAATAACAACTGTTAAAATAAATGCTGCTGGGTTAATTCAATTTATGATTTTCAAATGCATTGACTCCAAAATTTAAGTTCAAGGAGAGGTTACTGGGGAAAAGGATTTCTATTTTTGTTTCCACAGAAAATGAAAAGATTTGGATTCTTTCCAGACTAACATGGTTTCATCAAGCAAGACCTCCTGAAGCATTTTCCATGTGATCCAACATTCAAAACACCTTGGACAAGACAGCCTTGCAGACTACAACCAGGATTTCTATGTCTTCTTATGATCCCAAACACAGTGCCCCTTACCAGCATGTTGCAATTTGGAAAGATCGACACCGAAGTTCCCAAATATTGTTTATAAATGTGTGTTTTCACAACCAATTTCTTTTTAAAGGTAAAAAGGGGATTATGGTACATATATGAATACTGTTTTGGAATGGATTTTCATTTATTGATACAATTTAATGTCTCTTTTATGATGCGTATAGTTCTCCTCCTATTTAGCTATTATGTTTGCAAAGCTCACTTATAAATGTAATGTATAAATTAGTACAGATTATAGTTACCTATGATAATTAAAACTTATAGTTAAGTGAGTTGTCTAGATATACAGAGATATATTTGAGATGAATAAGCATTTTCAAACCTTTCAAACACCTATAGAATATTATTGCTATTAAATAAGGATCAAGATAAACAAATAGGCTGAATAGATATTTATTCAGGGAGAAATAACTTACAACCTAGACAGATGAACACCAGCAAGTTCCACCAGATGTTTCCTCTCCCAGTCCTGCCAGCAAGAGAGTATTCCCCAGCTCTTCCTCAGACATCCTTCCACAGGTCACTTCTGCCCATGGCTCCACCCCCAATAGGCTTGGTCAGTGCCACAGAAGGAGACAAAGTGAATATCTCACTACAATTCCCCTTTTAGTCTAAAGAAAAGATTTAAGCTTAATACAAAACTATATATAAAACAGTAAATAACAAGTGTGCTCTAAGAAACAGAAAATCAAATCGAGAACAAAATGACCTACATATTTATTACTAGGATGAAGGCATAACAAAATTTACAATAGAGTTGTCCTAAGCTGGAAAATGTAAGTCTAGTACCTAATATGTCTAACTAGGAAGAGAGAATAATAGTTGTTATAGTTTGATCTTTAAACTTATCAAGACCTGAGAAGGAAAATAATGATACTAGGGTATACAGGAAGTGCAGATGTGCAAAGACTCTCTCTGTGCATTGAGAGTCAGTAACTATATTGAGGGGTTCTGTAAAATCCATAAGTACCATGAGAATGGCATACAATTCTGCCTTTTATACAGAATTGTAAGCATTTTGAAACACTTTGCTAATTTTTCCTGATTTATTTCCTGCCTTACCTGATTTGTTTGCATCAGTGTAGAATGTATGAACTCCAGAAATAGGTGTTTTTCTTACAATGCGTGGAAGGATCCAAATCTTTTTTTTTTTTTTTTATGAATTTGATTCTCTCAGATTTGGGATAATTGTTGCTAATCATTCCCTAAAAATTACTGCATGCTCTCTGCCAATATTCATTATATTTCTATAAGGAGGAAATTTCCTCATTAGTTAAAGGTACTATGATTTCTTATGGGTCCCTTCCTGTTAGCTGACAAAGTCTTAATTTACCTTTTATAATCAAGTCAGATATATTTTCGATATATGTTTTTAGTTTTATATTATGTTTATGTGGTAGGAATATACATTCTAAAATGATATCTTCTCTCTTCATCAAAATCCCTGAAGGATATTCTCTAGATGGTAATATAACCAGAATACAGTCTAGGTTTGGATCCACATGGTCCACATGTGCTTCTAGTATCCTCTTTTCTACCCATTCTAATTCCTTTTCAGCTTCAGCTGATAGTATTCATGGACTATTCAAGTCCTTGTCTCCTTTTAGGGCCATTTTTTAAGTATTTCAAATCATGCCCTTCTACTCCAATAATGGTTTTCAGTTGAGAAATCTCTCCTAGTAATTTTTGAAGATCATTAAGAGTCTGGCAGCAATTTCTCCTGATCTGTACTTTTTATGGTCTAATTTTCTGTAGACCTATTTTATATCCTAAGTAGTTGATAGACTCTCCTTTTTGTATTTTTTTCAGGTGCAATTTGTAATCCCCAGCAAGGTAAAACTTCCTTTACTTTCTCAAACATTTTTCCTAATATTTCTCCTTTAGAGTCAGCTAACAATATATCATCCATGTAATGGTAGATTATGGATTGTGGAAACTGTTTACGAATTATTTCTAGCGGTTTTTGTTCAAAATATTTGCACAGGGTGGGTCTATTTAGCATTCCCTGTGGCAAAACCTTCCATTGATATCTCTTCACGAGTTGAGAATTATTGTAATTAGGTACCGTGAAGGCAAATTTCTCTTTTCTTGTTCTTGTAAAGGTACAGTGAAGAAGCAATCCTTTAAATCAATAACTATAATAGGCCATTCTTTGGGTATCACAGAAGGCAAGGGCATTCCAGGCTGTAGAGAGTCCATTGGCTGTATAACTTTATTGATGGCTCTCAGGTCTGTAAGCATTCTCCATTTACCAGATTTCTTTTTTATCACTAATACAGGAGAATTCCAAGGGCTGGTTGATTCCTCGATATGTCCAGCATTTAGCTGTTCCTGAACCAGGCTTTCTAAAGCTTCTAACTTCTCAGAGGCCATAGGCCATTGTCCTACGCATAGCATACAGGTTCCTCTCTTAGCCATTTTTAAGGTATGGCTTTTGGTTCCTCTGTTTGTTCAGCACTTGTATTCTGTTTTTGTACAGCCTGGATAATTGGTATCTGTCTTGTATAGTACTTAACAGTATTTTTTCCACAATCATGAGGTCGTCTATGGTTCCTATCTAATACAGGAGGAATGTTAATCTGCATATTCCATTGCTGTAATAGATCATGTCCCCATAAATTTATCACTTCATCAGCCACATATGGTCTCAAACTTTCTCT
Source organism: Phodopus roborovskii (assembly GCF_943737965.1). Lineage (NCBI taxonomy): Eukaryota > Metazoa > Chordata > Mammalia > Rodentia > Cricetidae > Phodopus > Phodopus roborovskii. Next base: position 29,992,383 of record NW_026126410.1, read on the forward strand.
CTGTCTTTCTGGTCCTATACATTCAATCCATCTCGTTACCTGAGACAGTGTTCCAATCTCTAAGAATTGAACATTTACCTTATGCAGGGGCCATCGTTGAGGCCAAGATTTATTAGATATGATAGTTATATCCGCCCCTTTGTCAAGTAACCCATCAAACAGTCTATTATTCATCTTAACTATCAATCTAGGCCTTTGACTATTTATAGAGGTTTGCCAAAATATACGTTTTTTATTTCCTTCTGTCATGTTTGATTCAACTTTCATCACTAGTTTGTCATCCAGAGCGGTATGAGTTTTTCTAATAGGCACAGAATTTTCTAATTGTCCTGTGGGAGATTGTCTTCCACTGTGACTGGGAATGTTCAGACCACCTGTGATGTGGGGGCCTTCGAGAGGCCCCCTAAGGCATTTAAAATGGTTCAGGGATTTTCTTGACAGTAACACATAACTGCTCCTGGAAATACTACTTGTGTCATAAAGGAAGATGGACATCAAAGAAACTCGTTTTAGAGTTTGCTTTCAATAAGGCAAGACGAGCCATTTGGACTAGATACTGCTTTTGTCTGGACTGTTTGACTTCATGCTGTATAAACTGGACAGGCAGGACCAATGGAAATGTGACTGCTGATACAAGATGGAAATTGCTACAGGATTCCTACTTCATGGAAAAGTCTGCCAGACAGAGAAAAATGACTGACAAACTGCAAATACAGATGGACAGTTTAAAGTTTCCTGCTTTGCTGAGTAGTCTGCCAGACACACTATGGCCTATAGTCTGAAGATGAAAATTACAGAATACAGAAATTCAGGTGACTGACCAGGCCGTGAGTTGTTTCTGTCATTTCTAGACCTTTTGTGGTCTTTGATGGAATTGAAGACAGACAGTTATGTTTATAGTTTTCCTTAGTTACGATTAAAGATAAATTGCATATAAGACTTTAGACTCACAAAGATAGGATAGATTATAGAGTATTTTCTTCAAATCTTATTAAATGTTAATGGATTAGTTATTGCTAACTGTGATTCTTATGTGATAACTGTTGTGTGATATATTTTGCTATCCTAAAGTTAAAACCCTTCTTGGTATTTTAAACAGAAAAGAGGAGATGATGGGAGATGTCATTCTGTAAATATGTTTCTTTTATTGGTTAATGAATAAAGCACTGTTGGCCAATAGGAAACCAATATAGGTGGTATTAGGAGACAAGGATGATTTTGGAAGGAGTAGGGAGGAGATCCAAGATGGAGGACCTACATTATAGTATACCAGCCCCGCTCTCTGCTAAGAAAAGACCTGGTGGGAATACTAAGACTAATGGGTTAATATTTAAGACAGAGCTAGCCAATAAGAAATGCTAGTAAAAGACCAACAGAATTATTTCTAATACAGTGTCTCTGTGTGTTATTTGGGGCTGGTGTGGTGTTGGAACCAGACTGGCAGGCAGAAAAACAACTCATAAAAATATATCAAGAAAATAGGGAAATATTAAGCTGCTCTAAGTCATTCAGAAATAAAGGATGACTTACAGGCTCTCTGTTTATTAGGTCATTAGGTGTTTTAAAGAAGCGAAGAATCACAACTTCACAGAGTTAAGCAAATGCAAGACAAACACACACACACACACACACACACACACACACACACACACACACATCTTAAAGTAATATTCCACCACAAAAATGAGTGAGAAAGCCCAGAGTGAAAGCCTGATAATATGGTATTGTAAAAGGAGTTCTTAATTGTAGTATATAATAAAAAGCTGGAGTAAGATATAGAGGGAAATGATGAGAGATCAGAGAGAAGGAGCAAGCCACAGTACACTTTACCTCCTAAGCATCTTACTGGAGAATAGAGTTATTTCCTGAATATATAATTTCCTGCCCAGTTATGTCATGTCCTTTCTGTACAGATCTCCAGATCTCTACATTTATCTAGTGGCAAGAGTCATTCTCTGACCTCCCAGACAGATTTTATTTGTGTAAGAAAGATATCACAACGTGGTATATTTTGTCTTAGAGAATATTTTGTTTCTATGAAACAATCAGTAATATGTTACATAAAATCAGCATCAATAATGATGGGACCATATGGAAATTTTAACTTTCTAAGTTTCTCTTATGTTAAGATATACATATTTCTAATATTATGATGACACATTTCCTCATGCATATATCAATGCAATAAACACTTGATGACTGTTTCATTTGTTGAAAATATTGCATTAGCTTCAGAGGATAACTCAAGGAGTGGAGCCTGATAACAACCCTGTTTGCCTTTAATTTGAATTCTAGTATGGTTGGAGAGTACAAAATAAGCAAACAGATGACCAATAAAATGTATCTACAGGCATTTATAATGTATGAATGGACTTAAATAATACAGGATGGGCTAGGAATTCTAGTTTTAACGAATGATCGCAGTACCTACATGCATCATGTTTATTGATAGCAGGAAGCAGGACCGGATTTAGAGGCCAGGGAGGGATGCTGCTTAGATGCTTATTCCTCATGGCTTGCTCAGCCTACTTTCTTATAGAACCTAGGCCCAGTGACGACACCAGCCACAAAGGACTGAGATTGGCCCAATCAGTAATTAAGAAAATGCCCTACACACTTGCCTGCATCCTGATCTTCTGAAAGCATTTTCTTAGTTGAGATTGCCTCATTTCAAATGACTTTACCTTGTATCATGTTGACATGAAATTATTCAGCACACATAGATAGCATGCAGTGTCATAAGCAACCAGGGCTTACCATTTAGCTTTAGCTTAAATTGATATCCATGTCAGTAGCCTGTACTATACCTGTGGGGTAAGGAGAATATTTAGGGACATCTCTTGCCAAAAACTTGTAAGGATTAGCCCAGTCTACCCAATAATGTAAGACTTCTGGGATTGTCTACCTCTACACACATGGTGTCTTGATTGAATCACTAAATGTGTTTAATAAATTAATGAATAATTGATTTAGTGTGTTAGTGTATGTGGGCAGGTTGGAAATAAGAGTACAGCTCTTCATAATAGATTTTCCCTAATATTTTTTAAGATTCGACAATCCAGGTCATCAGTGATGAATATAAGCCATTTTTACAGCCTTTAATAAAACTAGTGGATGTTTTTTATTGCTCTTCCTAATATTTTTTCTAACCTATAAAAAAACCAAAGGCAGAGTAAACCCTTTTCACAAAGAATGGACAGGGACAGGATCACTGAAGATACATTGATATCAGTTCCAAGAAACAGAAATTGAGTTTTGCACCAATCGCTTGAAAGAATAAATATTATCAAGATCCAATATAACTGGAACATTTTCTTACCAGCAGTACCAGTTATCTGGGAAAAAATAACAATAATCCAGAAAGTAGAAGCCAATTTGATCAAATTGGTGCTCTATAGTCAGTAGCCATTCTGGGTAATACAGGTGGCCTTCTCATGTACTACATGGTGTTATCGATCTGCTCTGCCTTGAGCAATTATTGGGTACTGGTGATGAAAACAGCAGATAGAAATTGGCTACTTATTATTTAGGCATGGATCACAGAAGCAGAAATTCCAGGAATGCCAATTGGAGTCTGTTTTTTTTGTTTGTTTGTTTGTTTTGTTTTGTTTTTTATTTTGTTTGTGCTTTTTCTAGAAATGCTGACAAACACCCTGGATTATTATATTTTTTTAATTTTTATTTTATTTATTTTAATTAACAAAGTCTAATTAAATGAAAACAAACATTTATACACAATATTTGGGAATTTGGGCGTCGTTCTTTCCCAACTACTTCCTGCTGGTAAGGGGCTCTGTCATGGGGGATTCGAAGAAGATTCAGAAATCCTGGCTGTAGTCTGTAGGGCTTCTTTGTCCAGCTGTTTTGAATGTAGGATCACCTGGTACTCTGTTTCAGGTGGTCTGGCTTGATCAAACCACATTAGTCTGGAAGGAATCCACATCTTTTCATTTTCTGTGGAAACAAAAATAGAAATCCTTTTCCCCAGTAACTTGTCCTTGAACTTAAATTTTGGAGTCAAACCATTTTTTTTAAATTTAATTTAATATTTTACATGTTGATCCCAGTTCCCTCTCCCTCCCTACCTCTATCCCTCCCTCCATCCCTTTTTCCCTTCTTCCTTCCCTTTTACCCACTATGCCCTCTCACATGCACTCTAAAAACCCTCCCCTCCCATCCCCCACACCTATTCCATATGTAGGGGAATGCCGCCATCCAATTGGGGTCATGTAGATAGGACAGGTCAGGTGAAGTAGGGACTATGGCTTCTCTCCTGTCTCTAGATTAAGGCAGTTATCCCTCCATGGGGGATATGTTCGCAAAGTCCTTTTGTGCACCAGGGATACATCCTGGCTCCACTGTCTGAGGTCTCTTAGACTACTCAGTCCTTCTGGCTGAGACCCATATTCAGGGGGGCCTGAGTCAGTCCCATGCTGGCTTCCCAGCTATCAGTCTGGGGGCCCTTTAGCTCCTCCTTGTTCAGGTAAAATGTCTCTAAGTGTTTCTGCCAACTGGTCTTGTCCTCTCCATCTGCATCTGGGTTCTAGTTTGACTCAGTGTTTATTTATGGTTGTTTGCTCCTGTTTCAAACAGGCATTAGTTGAGGGCTCCATGGAGAAGTTAGTTGTTGATCTCACTATCCGGGAAGGGCATTTATGATAGCCTTTCCACGGAAGTTCAAATTGTTAGTTGGGAGCAGTCTTATAGTTCTCTAGACCTTTCTTTGTGTTCAATTTTATCTTCAAACCAATATTGGCTCCCTCTTTTATGTTCTCTCTCTGTGTGTCTGTCTCTCTCTCTCCTATCTTCTATTCCTAACCAGGCTCAGTCTTCCTGATCACACATGTTTTCCTTCCCTCCCCCTCATTTTCTCCTACTTCTCTCTCCATTCGCTGCCCCCCCCCAACTTCACCTGAGCTCTGGGGGACTTGTCCCTTCTCAGTTCTATGAGGGACTTTATATGAATCTCTTAAATACACCTTGTATTCTAGTTCCTCTGGTGATGTGTATTATAGGCTGGTGATCCTTTGCTCTATGTCTAAAGTCCATATATGAGTGAGTACATACTGTGTTCCTGTTTTTGTGACTGGGTTACCTCATTCAGGATGGTTTCTTCAAGTGCCATTAACTTGCCTGCCAATTTCAACATGCCATTATTTTTTTTTTCTGCAGAGTAGCATTCCATTGTGTAGATGTGCCACATATGTTTTATCCATTCTTCAATTGAGGGGCACCTAAGTTGCTTCCAGGTTCTTGCTATTACAATTAATGCTGCTATGAACATAGTAGAGCACATGTCTTTATTGCATGGATGTGTATCATTTGGGTATATGCCTAAGAGGGGGATTGCTGGGTCCTGTGGTAAACTAATTCCCATTTTCCTGAGGAAACACCATCTGATCTCCAAAATGGATGTACGAGTTTACATTCCCAACAGCAGTGGAGGAGTGCCCCCCTTTCTCCACATCCTCTCCAGTGTGTATTATCATTGGTGTTTCTAATTTTAGCCATTCTTGCAGGAGTAAGATGGTATCTCAAAGTTGTTTTGATTTGCATTTTCCTGATAGCTAAGGATATTGAGCAATTTCTTAAGTGTCTTTCAGCCCCATTTTTAAAAGGGGTATTTGGTGTTTTGGTGACTACTTTCTTGAGTTCTTTGTATGTTTTGGAGATCAGGCCTTTGTCAAATGTAGGATTGGTGAAAATCTTTTCCCAGTCTGTGGGACTGCCGTTTGGTCTTGTCCAATGTGTCCTTTGCCTTACAGAAGCTTCTAAGTTTGAAGAGGTCCCATTTATTAATTGTTGCTCTCAGTGACTGTGCCCCTGGAATTATGTTCAGGAAGCAGTCTCTTATACCAATTTGTTCAAGGGTACCTCTTATTTTCTTTTCTAAGAGGTTCAGTGTGACTGGGTAGATGTTGAGGTCTTTGATCCATTGGGACTTGAGTTTTCTTCATGGTGACAGACTTGGGTCTCTCTGCAGTCTTCTACACATCATCATCCAATTGTGCCAGCACCATTTGTTGAAGATGCTTTCCTTGCCCCATTGTATTCTTTTAGATGTTTTGTCAAAAATCAGGTATTCATAGTTGTGTGGGTTTATATCAGGATTTTCAACTCAATTCCATTGGTCTAGCTGCATATTTTTGTGCCAATACCAGGCTATTTTCAGGACTACAATTCTGTAGTGGAGCTTAAAGTCAGGAATGTGATGCCCCCAGAAGGTCTTTTATTGTATACATGCTTTTTTTTTTTTTTTTTTTTTTTTTTTTTTTTTTTGACTATCCTGGGTCTTTTCTTTTTCCATACAAAGTTGATCATTATCCTTTCATGGTCAGGAAAGAATTTTGCTGGGTCTTTAATGCGGATTGCATTGAATATGTAGATTGATTTTGGCAAGACTGTCATTTTTACTATATTTATCCTACATATCCAAGAACATGGGAGATCTTTCCATTTTCTCATATCCTCTTTAATTTCTTTCTTTAGAGCCACAAAGTTCTTATTATATAGGTCTTTCACTTGTTTGGCAAGCATCACCCCAAGATACTTTATGTTGTTTGTGGCTATTTTAAAGGGTGATGTTCCTCTGATTTCTATCTCAGCCTCATTGTCGTCTGAATAAAGTAGTGCTACTGATTTTTGTTGTTTATCTTTTATCCTGCTCATTTGCTGAAGGTTTTTATCAGCTCTAGGAGTTCCCTGGTAGAGTTTATTGGGTCACTTGTGTAAACTATCATATCATCTGCAAATAGAGTCAGTTTGACTTCTTCCTTTGCAATTTAGATCACTTGATCTCTTTCTGTTGTCTTATAGTTTTAGCTAGAAATTCCAGTACATTATTGAGGAGATATGTAGAGAGAAGATAGCCTTGTCTTGTTCCTGATTTAGAGGAATTGGCTTAAGTTTCTCTCCATTCAGTTTGATGTTGGCTGTTGGTTTGCTGTATATTGTTCTTATTATGTTTAGGTATGTTCCTATTATCCCTGTTCTCTCCAAGACCTTTATCATGAAAGGGTGTTGAATTTTGTTGAAGAATTTTTCATCACCAAGGAGATGATCATATGTTCAGTTTGTTTATATGGTGTATCACATTGATAGATTTTCATATGTTGTTCCATCCCTGCAATCCAGGGATGAAGCCTACTTGGTCATGTTGGATGATTTCTCTGATGGATGCTTGGATTCTGTTTACCACTATTTAATTGAGTATTTTTCATCGATATTCATCAGGGATATTTGTCTGTAGTTTTCTTTCTTAGTCATGTCTTTGTGAGGATAGGGTATCAAGGTTATTATGGCATGGTAGAAAACATTTGGCAATGATCCTTCTGTTCCTATTGTGTGGAAAATTTTGTGGAGTATTGGTCCTAATTCTTCCTTGAATTTCTGGTAGAATTCTTCACTGAAGCCATCTGGCCCTAGGCTTTTTTTGGTTGGAAGGATTTCGATGACTATTTCTATTTCATTCTGGGTTATAGGTCTATTTAAGTTGTTTGTCCTTGATTAAATTTTGGTAAGTGGTAGTTATCCAGAAATTTGTCCATTTCCTTTGAATTTTCAATTTTGTCTGGATTTCCTCTGTGTCCATTGTTATGTTCCCCTTTATTTTCTGATTTTGTTAACTTGCATGTTCTTTCTCTGCTTTTTTGTTAGTTTGGATAATGGTTTGCTTAATACTGTTTTAAAATATACTTGGATATATAAAATAGCATTTTTTCTGTTCCTTAACTCCATTATCTAATTGTCATCTTTAATTGTTACCATCATCTTTTAATACCATATATACACCTTATACAAATAGTCAATATTATTAATAACACCTTTTTTTAAGACTGCAAGTACATATTTTTACTTCATAAAATAAATTTTCTTAGTTTTGTAGAAATAATATTTAAAATTACTCACAACTAGGTCTTTTATTATGCATGCATACTTTAGTTTGTGTGTGCATGTATGTGTGCTTAAAGAAAAACCCAAGTTTGTGTATGCATGTATGTGTGCCTACATACAAACACCAGAGTTTTGTATGTGCACATACATGTGCTTACATGGAAACACCAGATTTTAATGTCAAGTGTCTTTCTTACTCAATTTCTTCCTTATATTTTGATACACTGTCTCTCAATAAATCGATATGACACTAATTTAACTAAACTGTTTAGCATTCAAGTCCCAGGGATGTTACAATATCAACCTCCCCAGTGCTAATATTTTAAATATCTACCACTCTTCCCAGATTGTCATGTTTAAGCTCAATACCTCAACCTTGAACATCAAGTACTAGTTCAACCTGTCCATCTATTTATGCTATCATGACTATATTTATTTGTTCAAATTCTCTTTTGTTACAGACTTTCTTATTAAATGTATTTTCACAGATCACTCATATATGCAAACAAAATATATGTCCATACACAATAAATAAATATGTAATAAAGAAGAAGCATTATTTATATTTTATTCCTAAAAATAAATCTCATTGTTATATTCCTCAAAATATTATTTAAATACAAAAACATAGTTGGTCTTTTTGGCAGCCTAATTTTTTACTATTTTGCCTAAAATTTCAGAGAGTTCCTTCCACTCAAATAAATTTGACTATTGAAGTGTTAATAATACATTTTCTTGTTTGCTTCAATATTTCAGCTAATAGCTATTGTAAACTATTTGCAACATTCATTTTTAAAATTATAATGCCAACTTTATTTATGTCCCTGCAGTAAGGTAGAGAGAAGGTTAGAGAGGATTCAGAATATAACAAAACTAAATTCCTTCCCCCCAAAAAAGGCAAAACAAAGATAACTAAGAGCTTCTCATTACATATAACCCACAAAGTGATAGAGCTCTTCAAATTACAAATTACATTGAGAAACTTGTATATATATCAATGATAGTTTCTTATTGAATTGGATTAACAAGATTATTTGCTGAAAGCAAATCCTATCATATAGCCTTAGCTTGTTTTTTCACTTAAATTGAGTTTCACAAGACAGTGCTGGATAGTAAGTTGATCAAACAAAGGTCAGTGTAGGTGAACGTTTCTGTCCCACCAGCAGCTTCCAATTAAGCACACTTAGATTTATATTAATCATAAATAATCACCTGGTCATTCGGGCTTGTTACTAGACAACTCTAACATTTAAATTAACTCATGTTCCTTATCTATTCTTTGCCGACATGGCTTGGTATCTTTTCTCAGCACAGCATGCCCATCTTGCTTTTTTCTGTGTCTGCTGCAGACTGCAGACCTTCCCTTCTTTGTCACAGCATTCACAGTTTAGCTCTTCTACCTAATATTTTCCTGGTCAGCTATTGGACAGTCAGCTTCTTTATTAAAGAACAACATATATTCACACACTGTAAAGGAATATTCCATAGGTCACCAAAACCAGAGATTTGTTGTTCTCTGTGTCAGGATTTGCCCATACATCACTATCAGTCTGTCAGAAGTTCACATTATTATGTGTAACATAGGTAACCCTGAATGTATAAAGTCCTCAGTAGATATGTGTTGTTGACATGAGTCAACAATCTCAAGAACCACAGCCTTAGACACATCAGTAAACATGTGTCTTTCCCCCAGGTGGCACTCAAAGGGAAGACAAAGCTTTCCCCCAGTATGTGTGCAGAAGTTAATAGTGTGTGGAGAAAGTGTCCAGCATTGCTTTGTCCCCCCTCTGTGATAGCCATAGGCTGAAGATTCCTCCCCTACAAGTAGGCTGCTCCTACTGAGATTGGCTAAACCAGTGTCTTTGATTCAGTGATATACCATAAAATCCAACTACCTCATTCATTTTTAAGTAATAACCTCACTCTTAAATTCACATATATAAAATGAACATTCTGAGCTTCCAGATGGGTATACATATGTTGTGACTTTTTCATTAAAGAGCCTGGTCTACATAATCTAAACTTTTCTATATGCCCTTCTGTTTGTCTTTTCTTTATTCCTCTGTTATCACAATCAGGACAGGTTCATGGGTCAGTATAATGATGTGGCAAATGAGTTTCTGCATTAGTCAAGTATCTAAAGCTGTATCTAAACACTTCAGAATGTAGCACAGGGGGAGGTCTTATTCTGGTTAAAGTTCCACATGTTTCATGGAATCATGGCAATAAAATGTGGAGGAATACAATTCTTCAACTTATGACGCGGAGAATACAAAGTGGCTGACAATAAATGGCCAGTGACCTGATATCTTTTAAAAGCGTGCTGACAGTGTCTTACTTCCCTTCAAAAAGTCCCTGCCTCCTGTTTTAAAGCATCTCCTAATAGTGTCATCACATTAAAAACCTGACAAAATATAATTCCAATTTTTATGTCTATGTCTTAGGTACCTAGTCCTCTTCCTTAAAGTCTACTTGCTAGCAGATGAGAACCACAATGAAAATTTTAGACATTAACATTGATGAAAATTTTATACATTAACCATATATTATATCCATTCTTACCCCCAATGACTCAATGGACATTTCAGAAAGCAATGCTAGTTCCTGTGAAATGTTTTTATATCCTTAAGTTATCAACATTTTCAAACATCTAAATCTATTTTCTTAAGTTCATACTTTTAACTTGGAGTCCCTATATTATATATCACAGATCATTAAATTCCAAAACACTATGCACAAAATAAGCAATTACATGAATGTTGGCAAGAAAATGGGCTAGAAAGGAGGTTTAGAATGCAAGCAAAGACTAAAACGCAGTAATTCAAGCTATCAATTTTGTTCTGTCTCCACTGCAGGACTTATGGAATTATGTATTAAACCAAAAGATCTATCTTCATCACCCCTATTTCAGTAACCTTGATGCTTCAAGCCTGCATGACTTTTATTTGGGCTGTCTATGGCGATTTTCTACACCATTTCCTGGCAGATATTTCAATTTTCATCTCCAATTCCTGGGCCCCATTGAACCTTCAATCTCAGTTGCTCAACTTCAATTATTTCACTCTTTTGAGTTGCCTACAGGGGTCCTGACCCTTCTCCCCCATTGGTTGGACTGTTAGCTATTTCCTTGAAATTTGGATGTAATATACCGTGACCCTGCGACTATTGCATTATGCATGTTTGATAACCCAGCACATCATGTATGATGCCAAGGATTGTCACCAGCTTCAGCTGTAGCCATAATATGTAAATCAGGGGCTTTAGGAGCTATATTTCTCTGTATGGATGAATATAAGAGATTAGTTCCCCAGGTTGCACCATTTAGGAAACTTCAGAGATTTCTTTCCACACCGAATCATCTTCCAAATACGTAAAATCTGTTAGAAATGCACATACCTGATGAGTGGTGCCTAATCAATTCCTGAAATTCCTTCATTGTTTGTTTTTTTATCCTCTTGATTTTAATGACCTTAATTTCATCCGTTACAACTTATTTGGCTCCAAACAAAACACACAATTTATTTTGGAACAAACTGAAAAATGTCAAACCTTTCATCTTTGCTTTTTGTTCAGTATATTATTATTAGACATGTTCTTGAAAGCAAACAGGACCATGCTAATGACTGATTTCTGGCAGCATTTACATGTGCTGTACTATATTAAATAGCTTATTTTCTTTAAACCCCACTCCATGTCAGCTCATTATGGAATACAGTCAAGTTCATTATCACAGTACAATATGAAATGATTGGAGTTCTTAAGCCTTTTCATTTCTAACCAAACAACCTTAGAGAAACAATTTAAAGATGCACAGACTTAATGTGGCTTATTGTTTCAGCCATTTTCAGGCTATTGTGGCTCAGGGGACATGGCAGAGACCTAGTTCCTATCATGAAGACTAAGAAGCAAAGAGGTATTCAAGAAGCAGAGAGGTTTTTCCACATGTTGTACTTTTATTTATATTTAGGCCAGATAATTCCACCTCAGATAGTCATCTCTGAAAATCCCAGACACATATGGGAGGAGGGTTAGGGTTAGGGTTAGGGTTAGGGTTAAAGAATGAAGTGACACTCAATAACAGGAAGCCACAGTTAGTGAAGAAGAAGCACCTGTCAATTGAACATACAAATATTTCACCTTAAACCATAACATTAAACAACTGGACAGGTAAATGTTCAAATGCACCTTGTAATTCAGTTTAATCTGGTTATTTTCTAGAGTCCCCATCCCTTAACACTGTTCTAAAATTCATATGCAAAATCTCTTCTCAGATTATAAGCCTTTAACAGTGAGACAATGTAAAAGCAAAAGAACATTCCATACTTATTATATATAATGAGGCATACCAAAACTTCTGAAAATGCAGACTAGGGATATTGAAATGGCTGTGGGATCAAAGTAAAAGCAAAACCAAGTATAAAGATACAAACTCTCCTTCATCCACAGAAGAAGGCCTCCTGTGGATCTATGGAATTCTGCAACTACATTCTGTGCCACCATGCACACTTCTCAAGTTATTTTATCAAACTGATTTTCACAATGGGAAAGCTAACCAGGACCAATCCATCCTGGTTAATATTTAAAGTCTTTGCGTCTCTCTCTCTCTCTCTCTCTCTCTCTCTCTCTCTCTCTCTCTCCTTTATTCTCCTGTGACTAATATAAATGGTAGCTCAAACTCAATTTTATGCTCAATGACAAGTTTGCTGCAAATGTAGTATAATATTCTTGACCTGGCAGGTCATGCCGCCCTTGAAACCCAAAATAAACATACCGAGATGTATATTAATTGTGAAACTATTGGCTGATGACTAGGGCTTTTTATTGGCTAGCTATGTCTTAATTATTAACACATTTCTATTACTCTAAATATTTTCATATGGTCTTTTCTTACCCAGGAAGTGTCTGTCACATCCTACCTTCCCAGTCTCACATGGTGTCTGCCATCTGCCTACACTTCCCAGAATTCTCCTTGTCCTAGTCCTGCCTATATTTCCTGTCTCACAGATGTAATGCCAGATAGTAAATTATTCACCAGCACTATATTTTGGTATGTTCTATATTATAAAAAGAAGGACTTTTAGAGTTACATAATTTAAAATGATATTATTTGATTGAACTTTTTTGTCACAATGTTATTTTAAACTAACAAGAAATACAGAGAATTTTTTGAACATGTACTGTCACATTTGATAGTCATCAAGAGTGGGTATTAGTACTCCTGTACTTAAGGACAAGAAAAGTTGAATATTCTAAATTTAAGTGAAAATTATGGACCAAGTAAAGAACTAATAACCATGAATTATAGCCATCATTCTGAAGCTAAAACAATATTTTTATGCTGTTTGAAACTTCCACTATACTCAATGACAAACACACATACACACAGTGGAAGCACATAGACATGGAGAGATTGAGACAGAGATATAAACACATGGAGATTAAATGGGAAGAAAACAACAGGTGAAGATTAAAAATATTGAGAAAAAGAATGAGGAAATTGCTAATTAACAGAGAGTGAAACAAACACAAGTATTCACTAGACTGGTCATCAGAAAGTTTGAATGCAAAAAAAAAAAAAAAAAACCAGTGTTGAAGTATTTGTCGTGTTGACAGACAAAATAAATCATTATGCAGTCCTAAAAGGTCTATGAAAAACAGCATACACATGAATAAGCATTAAAGACATTTCCAGACAACAAATTACATCAGGGTATTACTGCACTGGCATACCTCAATGCAAAAATATTCTTCAGAAAGATAGAAGGTCCTACAAGATTTTACAAAGTGCAAGGTTGTGTGCTTTTTATCTCCACAAATATAATTTTGTTAGAAATATTTAATAAATGAAACAAACATTTATTATTAAAATTTTTACTGAAATAAAGGACTCTATTTCAATTAAGTTGTAATAATACATTGATTCATTCTCTCAGAATACAAATGGAAATGAACATCAGCAATATTCTGAGGATAAGTCAGACACAATTTTTGGGTGGCTGGAATTAAGCTTACAATATCAATTAAACATTTATAAACTACCAATTTTATATTCCCTTTCCCCCTCGTTATTCTTCTTTGTAGTATTTTAAAATTATTACTTAAGTTGAAATGACTTTGCAATAAAATTTCCATGCATGCTTTGCTTTGGCTGATATTCCCTTATCTCCCACTCTCCTCTCCCACTCTTCTGCTCCCTTCTGACACAGTAGTCCTTTTCTGCTCTCATGCTCCAAGTATATTGATACACATTCTCTTCCTTCTTTAAAACATTTTTATTCTCTAGTAGTTCTTTTTCTTAGCTTCATGAACTACGCCACAGTCACATTTAAAAGGGCTTTCTACATTTCATCCCTACAAATGAATGTTTCTATTTGTCATTTATAAATTGAGAAATACCTACTTTCATATTTGTGGCTTATATATTTTTGTATTTGTTAGACTTGCATATTTGTAGTGAAATTATTTCTGGTTTCTCTTCTTAGTTTAAAAATTCGATTTATGTGAATATAATGAATTCCATATACAATGTTTTATAATGTAAGTTTGTCATGAAAACAAAACAAAAACAAAAACAAAAAAAGAAAAACAGAAAAATGGACTGTTTGTGCCAGATTTAGGAATACTAAATTTTAATATCAGCTTATGTAGCAACAAGAATTCAGTTGTTAAGTCATTTTATTTTCTACTTCACTTGAAAAAATACATGTAACTCTGTACAATAAACCTACAGTTAAATGTTATTGTTTGAATTTATACTACATCAATATTTTTTTTAAATAAGAACTATATTTTCTAATGTAACATTATATAAATGAAGGAATACTTTTAAACATGACCAAAAGCATCTCAAACCCTTCTTTTAGGAATAAATATAATTATTTAAATTTACTTTTAGGAGTCAAATAGAATCATCTAAAACTGAAATTCACAGTTAGGATGATGTGATTGTCATAAAGGAAAGGAAACAAAACATTCCTGTATCTGACCTATTCACAAGATTTGTCCACAAAAAGGTGTTCATAGGTTAGAAAGACAGTGTCTCTGTACAAAAAAAAAAAAAAAACATTTCTTTGAAGGGCTTTAAAAGACATCCTAGTGATGCTTTCATAAAAACAAGAAAAAAGAGAAAGGATTTGTGAAGGGCCAGAGAAAAGAAGCACCTGTTTAAGTGAAGATTAAAGCTCACAAGTATGAAAATACCAGTAATAAAATTAATGTGGATATAAGCAGAAAGAAGGTGGTTAGAAGACACTCATAACTTCCAGGTTTCTCTGAAGAAGGCTCCCACAGAAATTATTCCTGCAGATTTTACATCCCCGTGACAGTGAACAAAAGCCTATTGTCTTTCAAATAATTCCATGACTAACAACAGCATTTGAATTGTTGTTTTTGAGCCCTTGGGTCTTATTCAACAGTTGATTTATTATACAGAAAGATTATCATATCATGGAATATTGATAGCACATGCACAGCTGCCATCGAATTTAGTTAACATCACTTTGGAATGATGAATTAAAAATCAGATAGATGATAAAATTGCACAATCCATGATAAGTTAAAAGATTATGAATCTAAGTTTGATTACTTAAGTTTCCTTTTGCCTCTGGTCAAACAAAAATTGTTTCCCAACTCTTACAATGTTGTCTAGGCACTTATTTACAGCCTGTCAAATTTCATGAGTTTTTAAAAGTTTGCCTAAATAAAATTTCTTTGTTTTTAATATTTGATTTTAATATTTGGTGAACAAGAAGAAAATAACAGAAGCCATCGAAAAACAACTAAAATGAAATGTTGATGACATTTGCTCACATCATAGAAATAAGGAAAGGGACAAAGTGCAGGAGAATGGCCCAGAGTGTGAAGCAGGAACACAGGGCAGAAGGCAATAACACAGGGCAGGAAGCAATTGTATAGGGCAGGATGCTAGATACCAGGCTAGTCATTGTGATAATATTCTCAGTGCTAAAATGCTCCTATTAGTGTTTCATTCCTATGACAACATTAAATGAAAAGATGATAGTGTGCATTGACAAAATAAGCAAGATCCAATAGATGAATTTGTTCAGTATACAAAGTACTGATATCAGAAATTTTATGCCATATGTTTTGGATAATGAAATGCAGTGTGTAAATACAATGAAAATATTCAGCAGAAATGGAAAAATAAAAATTGAAGGAAAATAGATGGATCTAGAATGAGGTTGCTCAGACTTGAAATGCAAAAGGCATACTGTCTCTTTTAACTCTGTATAACTCCTTGCTCCAAATTATGATATGTGAGTGTACAAAAGGGAGTACCCATGGAAACCAGGAAAGTTAGTAAAAGGGAAATATAGGTGGGATGGGTAGATTGAAGGAAATTAAACCACTTAGAATTTCAATGCTTTTTAAAGAACCAGACTAACACACCCCTCAGTACTAAGCAAAAGAAACCTTATTTTAAATGGATGGTCACAATAATCAAAGTGATTCCCTTAAACAATTCCCATTATTAATGTAGTCCTATGTACTAAGAGATTGGTGTCTTCAGAAATAGAGACACCAAGATCTTAGCACACAGGACTCCAATGATTCAAGCTGCATCAGGCACAAAAGTCTCCTTCCTCTGCTCAATTTCTGGAACTATTTAATAGTTCCAGAAAATACTAGTGAATCTGCCAAAAGAGGAGACCAATTGAACTGTTTCATCCAGTTAAAGGAACTATGGCCCATGGCAATTACTAGTATGGCAAGATATACATAAAATGCAATAAAAGGCAAACATGTTAGTGGGGTGGCAACTAACATCTAATTCAACATAAAGCTCATTCGACAAGAGGGAAATCATGCCCAGTATTGGAATCCTAGACATATTTCTGAGGATAATGAGGTCATAGACCTTATCAAATAATCTGTTCTCACCAATTTTCTAGATAACCATAATTCCTTAGTGAATTGAAAATGTTATCCTTATAACATTAATATCCACATATAAGGGTGTCTAACTTCTTGAATTAAGGAAATTTTATTCAGTAAATGAACATCACAGAGTAACCACAATGAGGAGATCATATATACCTTAACACACACACACAAATATACCATTGCATCATATCATATTTCTTGCAGATATGGCTCAGGGATCACCAGAAAGGAAGGGTAAAACGATTATAAGAGTCAGAATGCCAGAACTTCTAATGTGAAATACTGTCTCCTAGATATGACTGCATAATCAAAATCAAAACAATGGAAATATCTCTGGGTGTGCTTTCATTGACGTGGTAAAAGTTTCTTTCTTTCTTTTTTTTTTTTTGGTTCTACTTCTTTAAAAAGAACTTCAGGCAATTAAGGACTTCTAGAAGGAGAAGGAGAATTATTCACCCCCAGAGAGATGATCCTTCTCATGGATTGTTCAATGCTCAGTTGCCAGCTCTGAAAACCATATATACAAATAACAAAAACAGATTCAGCAGGTACATGTACACACACATACACACACATTCATACATACATACATACACACACACACACATGTGTTTGGTTAAGATTATGTTATACATATATAAATGTGGGTGCATTTGTGTATGTATGTACATACATACATATAACACTAGCAATCAAAGAAAAAAGAGGATCTCAACACAAGTGAAGGATTTATGGGAAGCATACAATACCAGGTAGCAGGAATAGACTAGAGGGAAGAAAGCATGTTGGATAAGTGACAAAATTTTTTTCTATTTCTGTTAAAAATATAATATAGAGAAAATACTAACCAATATTAAAAGAATTAATTTAGATCCCAATCAATGGAGGATGGCTGTAATCGCTGAGTTAGAATTAAAACATCTACCTTCATTTTTTATATGCACTTGCTTTACTAACTTACTAAACAATAAAATTTACGGTCAAGAATCAATTTTCACCTTGTCCAAATCTATATAAATATAAAATAAAGAAAAAATAAAAATCCCCAAATTTAATGTTTCAAAACATCACCACAGCTTGTAATTTTGATGTATATAGTTAAGTCATGAGAAATAATTTTATAGATTATTATTCTACATGTTATGTGAACTAAATATTTGAATACGGAAGCTAATACATTAAAATACCATGTTGATAAGACAGAATTGAGGGTACTGTACACATTTTCTATTAACTGCTGCCTCATGAGAAAAGGAGACTGGTACTGAATGAATGTCCTCCTGCAAACACTAGTCAACACAGTGTATCAATTCTTTTTGCTGCCTGCTATTTCTGCTTTGCTTCTTTCCCATTTTTTCAAAATCTCTACCCAATTTTGTTTATTGATATCTTGTTACTATTGCCAACATCCATAACTATGTTTATTTTAAACATGTATGAAAACATTAGCCATATTAGAATTGATATCAAAACTAGGATAGTATACAATTTCTGTTATTTTATCCTTATCATCTTCAAAACATTTTTGTAATATTTTTTTGACTGTCAGGAAGTTGGATCCTAGTTTTCACAATATAGCATGTTGAGTAGAAATTCTGCTTAGTTCATCTATGTCTTCTAAGAAAATTGGTTAACCTGAAAGTAATTGTAAATGAAATTTATTCAGCAGTCATTGACTATTGATTTTAGATGCAAAGTGTACATGTTAGTAAAGTAAAATAATATTTCTTAACCTGTGTCTACTGTTAAGAAGTTTTTTAATCAAATGAATATTATGTTAGATCACATATTGTGTCAGTGATTTGTCCTATTTTTTTTTAGAAATTTCATTCAACTGTTTCCAAGCTTAAGTTACTGAATAGTGTGGAGTATATAGTTATACATAAGGCACATTTAAATGCCATATTAATTTCTGAAGAGACTGATATAGTGGGAGGTTGTAAGATTGGAGATATATTTATTAATAATAATGAAATTTGCTTTAGAATCACTGCCTTCTATAGACATGACCTTAATTTACCTGTTATTTATTATTATCAAATTAACATCCAACATTTAAATGTTTGTAATTACCTATTATCTGTCTCTGAAATTTAACATTTGTTAGACTGTTCATATGAAATGGCAGTTTGATAAAAGGCAGGCAATAAATATAATCCTGAAAATAGCAGGTTTATACATACAAAGTGACATGGTTTGTCAATCGCTACAGTGAAATTAACAGTGCGAAGTTAAGATAGAGTCATTCAGTTCATGGACTAGAAGCATTTCACAGAGACCTTTAAATGTAATATTGTGATCCAATATAAATCCAGTTATTTTTCTTTTTTTTCTTTTTATTTTACATATCGATGCCAGTTCCCTCTTCCTCTGTCACTACCTCCCTCCCTCCTTCTCTCCCTCCTTCTCTCCCTCCCTCCTTCCCTCCCTCCCTCCTCTTTCTCCCTCCCTTCCTCCCTCTTTCCCTCTCTCCCACCCTCTCATGTCCAACATTCTCCTCCCGTCCCATGCCCTGAAACCTTACCACATATAGGGTAATGCCATCCAGGAGTGGTCATCTAAATCTGTCAAGTCATTTGGAGTAGGGACTAGGACTACTCTCCTGTCTATAGGTTAAGGGAGTATCCCTCCATGGGGTATTCGCCCCCAAAGTCCTTTTGTGCACCAGGGATACATCCTGGTTCCACTGTCAGAGAGCACTTAGACTGCCCAGGCCTTCTAGCTGAGACCAATGTTCAGGGGATCTGAGTCTGTCCCATGCTGGATACTCAGCTATCATTATGGGGGCGCATTAGCTTCTACTTTTTCAGATGCCCTGTCTCTACATGTTTCTGTAGCCTGGTCTTTTCCTCCCTTTCTGCATCTGGATTCCAGTTGGGCTCAGTGTTTAGTTTTGGGTGTTTGCTTGTGTTTCCATTAGGTACTTGATGAGGGCTCTATGATGTGGATAAGTTAGGTTTTGATCTAATTATCAAGGAAGAGCATTTAGGTTAGCCATTCCACTGTAGCTCTGTAGATGGTAGTTGAGGTTAGTCTTGTAGGTCTCTGGAGATTTCTCTAGGTACTTTTCTCTTTAAACCTATAATAGCTCTGTATGTTATTCTCTCCCTCCCTCCCTCCCTCCCTCCCTCCCTCTCTCTCTCTCTAATCATTTTTCTCTAGTCTATTCCTTCCCTGACTCAATCTTCCTACTTCCATAGGCTTTCCTCTCCTCCCCTTCTCTTTCTCTCACTTCCCTCTCCACTCACTGCCCTCCTCAACTCTACATATGCTCTGGAGATATTGTCCCTTTCTCCTTCTGTGAGGGGCCTTATATGAATGAATGTCTTAGACTCTTACTTGTATCCTAGTTTATCTGGAGGTGTGAATTATAGGCTGGTGATCTTTGCTCTGTGTTTGAAATCCATATATCAGCAAGCACATACCATGTTCCTCTTTTTGTGATGAGTTACCTCATTCAGGATAGTTTCTTCAATTTCTATCCACTTGACTGCGAATTTAAAGATTCCATTTTTTTTTTCTGCCGCGTCATATTCCATTGTGTAAATGTACCATAACTTCTTTATCAATTCTTCAGTTGAGGGGCATGTAGGTTGCTTCCTGGTTCTTTCTATTACAAATAATACTGCTATGAACATAGTTAAACACATGACTTTGTTGAATGGATGTGGATCATTTAAGTATATGCCTAAGCGTAGGATTGCTGGGTCTTGTGGTAGACTGATTCCCATTTTCCTGAGGAACTGCCATACTGATCTCCAAAATAGCTGTACAAGTTTGCACTCTAACCAACAGTGGAGGAGTGTCCACCTTTCTCCACATCCTCTCCAGCATAAGTTGTCATTGGTGTTTCTAATGTTAGCGATTCTGGCAGGAGTAAGATGGTATCTCAAAGTTTTTTTGATTTGCATTTTCCTGAGAGCTAAAGATTTTGAGCACATTCTTAAGTGTCTTTCATCCTTTTTGAATTCCTCTATTGAGAGTTCTCTAACCAGTTCTGTTCCCCATTTTTTTAATAGGGTTATTTGGTGTTTTCTTGAGTAGTCTCTTGCGTTCTTTGTATATTTTGGAGATAAACCCTCTGTCAGCTATAGTATTGGTTAAGATCTTTACCCACTCTCTGGGCTACTGTTTTGTCTTGTCTATTTTTGTGCCAATAGCAGGCTGTTTTCAGGACTATAGCTCTGTAATAGAGCTTAAAGTTGGGGATGGTGATGACTCTTGAAGTTTCCTTATTGTACAGGGATGTTTTGGATATCCTAGGTCTTTTGATTTCTTACATAAAGTTGATTTTTATTCTTGCTTTTGGAAAGATTGCCATTTTTACAATGTTTATCCTACACAACGAAGAACATGGGTGATCTTTCCATTTTCTCATAGCTTATTTCATTCTTTAAAGATGCAAAATTCTTGCTATATAGGTCTTTCACTTATTTGATAAGATTTATCCCAAGATACTTTATGTGTTTGTGGCTATTGAAATGGGTCATAATTTTGATTTCTTTCTCATTCCCTGGGTCATTTGTATATAATGGGCTATTTACATTTTTTTGAGTTTATCTTTTATCCAGCTAGTTTGCTGAAGGTGTTTATCATCTGGAGGAGTTCACCCATAGAGTTATTTGAGTCATTTATCTGAACTATCACATCATCTGCAAATAGATAATGTTTGACATCTGCCTTTGTAATTTGTGTCTCCTTGATCTCCCTTTGTTGTCTTATTCCTTTAGCTAGAACTTCATGTATAATATTGAAAAGATATGGAGAGATAGGTCAGCCTTGTCTTGTTCCTGATTTTAGAGGAATCACCTTAAGCTTCTCCCCATTCAGTTTGATGTTGGCTGTTGGTTTACTGTATATTGCTCTTATTATGCTTAGGTATGTTCCTGTTATCCCTGTTCTTTCCAAGACCTTTATCATGAAAGGGTGTTGAATTTTGTTGAAGGCTTATTCAGCATCTAGGGAGATGATCGTGTGTTTTTTCTTTTTCAGGTTGTTTATATGGTGGATCATGTTGATATATTTTCACATGTTAAACCATCCCTGCAACCCATGGATGAAACCTACCTGATCATAGTGAATGATTTTTCTGATATATTCTTGGATTCAGTTTGCCAGAATTTTATTGAGTATTTTTGCATCAATGTTCAAGAGGTTTATCAGTCTGTAGTTTTCTTTCTCAGTTGTGTCTTTGTGTGGCTTGTATACCAATATGATTGTTACCTTGTAAAAAGAGTTGGGTAAGGAACCTTCTGTTTCAATTGTGTGGAACAATTTGGGGAGTATTGATACTAGATTTTCCTTGTATTTCTGGTAGAGTTATTCACTGAAGCCATCTGGCCCTGAGCTTTTATTTGTTGGGAGGCTTTTGATGACTGCTTCTATTTCATTAGGACTTACAGGCATAATTAAGTGTATTTTTAATCTGTTCTTGATTTAATTTTGGTGATAGTTTTCCAGAAATTTGTCCATTTCTTTTGTATTTTCAAATTTTGTGGAATACAGGTTTTCAAAGTATGACCTGAAAAGTATCTGGATTTCCTCACTGTCCTTTTTGTCCCCCTTGCCATTCCAGATTTTGTTTATTTGTCTGTTCTCTCTCTGCTTTTTGGTTAGTTTGGATAAAGGTTTGTCTATCGTGTTGAATTTCTGGAAAAACCAATTCATTGTTGCATTGATTTTTTGTATTACTTTACTGGTTTCTACTTCATTGATTTCAGCCCTCAAATTGATTTTTTTCCTGGCCTCTACTCCAACGGAGTAAGTTTGCTTCATTTTTGTTCTAAGGCTCCCAATTTTGTTGCTAATTCTCTAATGTGACTATCCTCTGTTTTCTTCAATTGGGCACTTAGTGCAATGAACTTCCCTCGTAACACTGCTTTCTAGGTGTCCCAAAAGTTTGGGTATGTTGTGTCCTCATTTTTGTTGAATTACAGGAAGTCCTTAATTTCTTTATTTCCTCTTTGAACCAGGTATGGTGCAAGTGCACATTGTTCAGTTTCCAAGGGTTTGTAGTGCTTTTTTGCAATCCAACTTTAAAGCATGGTGGTCCAATAAGATACAGGGTACTTTCCCAATTATTTTGTATCTGTTGAGGATTGTTATGTAGCCTAGTAAGTGGTCCGCTTCAGAGAATATTCCATGTGGAGCACAGAATAAAGTATATTCTTTTGTGTTTGGATGGAATGTTCTAGAGATGACTGTCAACCCCATTTGAGAAATAACTTCTGTAATTTCTTTTGTTTCTTTGTTAAGTTTCTTACTGGTGGACCTGCATAGTGGTAGAGTGGGGTATTAAAGTCTCCCACTATGAATGTGTGTGGTTTTATGTGAGCTTTGAGTTTTAGTAGTATTTCTTTTATGAATGTGGGTGTTTTGGCATTTTGGGAATAGATATTCAGAATTGAAATTTGTTCTGATGGATTTTCGCTATGATGAATATGAAATGACTGTCTTCATCTCTTTTGATTGATTTTGGTTTGAAGTTGAACTTGTTAGATATTAGGATAGCCATATCTGCTTGCTTCTTGGGTTCATTTGATCAGAAGATCTTTTTATCATCCTTTACCCTGAGATAATGTCTGTCTTTGAAGCTTAGATATGTTTCTTGTATGCAGCAGAAGGATGGATTCTGTCCTCATATCCATTCTGTTATCCTGTGTCTGTTTATAGGTGTGTTAAGACCATTAATATTGATGGTAAGTAAGTAACATTGATTGTTAAGGTTTATTTGTTTTGGATTTGTTGTTGGCATTGGTATTGTGAATATATCCGCCCTGCTTTACCCTTGGGTTCTGGTGAAGTGGGATTATCTATTGGCAATATCATTATGAGCATAGTTAACTGCCTCAGGTTGGAGTTTTCCTTCCTTAACTTTCTGTAGGGCTGTATTTGTAGATATGTATTGTGAAAATCTGGTTTTGTCATTAAATATCTTGTTTTCTCCATCTGTAATGATTGAGAGTTTTGCTGTGTATAGTAGCATGGGCTGCCATCCATGGAATCTCCCTACTTGTAGAATATCTATCCAGGACCTTCTGGCCTTGACAGTTTCCATGGAGATGTCAGGTGTAATTTTGATAGGTCTGCCTTTATATGTTACCTGTCCTTTTTCCTTTGGTGCTTTTAATATTCTTTCTTTATTTTGTATGTTATGTGCTTTGATTATTGTGTGTCAAGAGGTCTTTTTTCTTTGGTCCTTCTATTTTTTGTTCAGTATGTTCTTGTTCTTTCATGGGTATGTCCTTCTTCAGATTAGGAATGTTTTTTTCCATGCTTTTGTTGAATATGTTTTGTGCTTTTTTGTGCTAGATTTCTTTGCCATCTTCTATGCCTATTATTCCTAGGTTTGACCTTTTCATGGTGTCCCACATTTCCTGGATGTTTTATTTTAAGGATTTGTTCGATTTAAGTTTTTGTTCGGTCAATGAATCTATTTCCTCTAGTTTATCTTTAGTGCTTGAGATTCTCTCTTCCATTTCTTTTATTCTGTTGGTTATGCTTGCATTTATAGTTCCTGATTCTTTGCCCAGTTTTTCTGTTTGCAGCATTCCTTTAGTTTGTGTTTTCTTTATTGTCTCTTTCTCAGTTGAACTGTTTCCTTCACCTGTTTAATTGTGTGTGTGTATTTTTTTTTTTTTTTTTTTTGTCCTGGCATTCCTTACTTTCTTTAAGAGATTTTTCCATTTCTTCTATTTTTTCTTTCTTTTTTCTTCCATTTCTTTAAGGAATTTTCTCACATCGTCTTTTAAGGTCTCTAACATTTTTATGAAGTTATTTTTTAAGTCATTTTCTTCTATTTCATCTGCTTTGGGTGTTCAGTTCTAGTTGGTGTAGAGTCCCTAGATTCTGGTGGTTTTATGCTTGTCTTTCTGTTGTTAGTTTTTTTTTTTTTCTTGTATTGCCATTTTTCCATCTCTTCTAGTGGGTTCATGTGGGGTCTCTCTCTCTATGGTACTTCCCCTGTGGGCTTAGGTGGGTTGGAAGTTAGTTGTCTGTAGCTCTCTGTGGTCCAGCTCTCAAGGAGGTCTCTCCTCAGGCAGGGGTCCAAGATCAGGCTCAAGCAGAGGCCAGGCAAATGGGAACAAAGATTCAGCAGTCAGGGACTCAGGATTGTCCTGTGGGGTTGAGTGAATCTCTGGCCAAGGCCAGGAGCTCAGGCAGAGTATAGGCAGTGGGAGTCAGAGATCAGACAGAAGGAAATTCATGGTGGTCATATCTGTATAGTCTGGTATATTGTGCACAGAGCAGTTCCAGGAAGTTACATGGAAGGTGGCGGATTTGTTGGATCTACCTTATTTTCTAGTGCTCAACCAGAATTGTGGGACAGTGGTCAGTGTATGGCATAGGATAGGGGTAGGGCAGGCTTTTGTATGTGTAGAGTGGGTGTGTATCAGATCACCAGAAGTGCTCTTGCCAGCAACAGGACACAGGGAGTAATGAGATTCAGGGCCAATGCAGGGAGTTCCCAGGGAATGGGGGGGGGATTCAACCTGAACTGGTCCTAGAGTCACCTCCAGCAGAGGACCAGAGGTGGGTCGGAGATCAGGCAGGCAGGGAATCAGGGTAGTCCTGCGTGGATCATGAATCCAATTTTAAACTATAAAATAATTAAAAAGTTCAATAATTTCATCCTCAGTCAAAAGTATATTCAAATAAATGGTATTTTGTTCTTTTTCTAACAAACATAATAAAGGTATTTGGAGAAGCCTTAATAAACTAGTATAAAATACCCTGATTACAAGAATTGATCAAGTGAAAGTAAAGGAATGGGACATTAAGAAAAAATAGTTCACTATTCTGAATGGATGAAGATGGCTCTTATTCTCAAGCTTAGTGACAAATTAGATAATGTAAAAGCAAGTTGAACAAATAATATAAACTATGTCAGCAATATAGCTTAGTAGGCTAAATTTTTATAAAGTTATTCATAGATAACATTGGTCAATTTGTAAGAAACATACATTTATGAGGTTTCTACATTTAACATGATTGTTTTCCTAGACTGTATTTATTTCAAGTAAATTGTTAACACTAACCAACCACTTTCGGTTGGATTTAAGGTTGGCTGTTCAAGAAGAAACCCAGGTCTGATGATTATCAGGGACAGGGTCCTGTAGCAAAACATGTCTTATGCCCTAAGAGAGATACTTCTACTTAAATTCTACTACAGGACCACAGTATTAAACTGACTCTATAGAAAAGTCATTACACCCACAAATTAGTTCATCTCTCAACTGTCACTAGAGAAGTTTCTCCTTGTAGTAGATAACAAAAGAACACCGATATCCACAACTGGTCAAATGTCAAGGAAAAATAATCACAGAATTCTAACATATGGGACATATATAACACAGCCAGACTCCCAAGGCTTAGAGAATATTGCAGAAGATGAGGTGAAAATATTTTAAGAGCCAGAGGTTGCAGGTGATTAAAAGGAAGGTAATTTTCTGGCACAGTAATGTATTTGCACAAAATATTTATTAGCTATGGCATATGATCTGCATTTGACTAACCCTGTGAATCACAGAACAAAAGGGGTAGGTGTACACTAAACCCCACCATGAACAGAAAACCTATTGATAACCAATAACTGCTGGAATGCAGGAATAAGTTTTCTATAGAGATCTTTTCCTTGGCAGGTTGCTCATATTTTAATGTAAGACCATACATTAAAGAGCATAGATGTACTAAATGTATTTGACTAGATAAGTTAAAAAAGGAGAAGACACAAATTTGGCAGCCTATGTAAAGGGTTTTGAAGTGAGAGGGCAGAGTGGGGATAAGGGGGACACATATGATCTAAATGTATTATTGGATATTATCAAGAAAGTTATAAGACTGTACAATTAAAAGTGCATTATAAAATCTAACCACACTCAATGGGAGAACTCAATTCTATCTTTTAAAGAGATGGGTAATAGAAAGTTGTTAAAATACAAAGA
This sequence comes from Phodopus roborovskii, assembly GCF_943737965.1. Taxonomy (NCBI): domain Eukaryota; kingdom Metazoa; phylum Chordata; class Mammalia; order Rodentia; family Cricetidae; genus Phodopus; species Phodopus roborovskii. Next base: position 30,019,124 of record NW_026126410.1, read on the forward strand.
GTGGAGATATTAGAATAAAGAGTATGAGGTTTGTAGTGATTCCTCTTCTGGGAAGTATGACCCTTGCTCTCCCATGCATGTGTGCATTTTACTTGCAGTTATTATTTTGATTGACTATTCAGTTATTTATCTTTTTCTTTTAATCTTAACACATTATTTGGAGTTCTGAGACTAGTTTGTAACTTCTTCAATATCCACCAAGTTATTAAATCATTTATTTTTATCAACATAGAGCTATAAATATTTTTGTTGTTTGTGTTATAATCACTGACATTATTTATTCAGTTAAAATTTTTGCAGCTTTATTCATCAGGAGGTCCATGAGGTTTTAGCATACCTCCATGAATTTTGTGCACTTCCAGTTAACTCAACCTAGTTTGCATTCTTCAGTTCCATTCTTAATTTAGCTTTTAAGAAAGCCAAGTTCAGTTGCTTTAATTAAAAATACTTTTACTGGCTAACCGTTTTCTCTGAATGTATTTGATTCTGGGAATTGGGAAACTGTTATCCTAGGTGGTCTCAGTACATAACTATGAAGCTAATACTGAGGCCATTGTTGTTTGTATAAATTCATACACATGCTAACTTTTTTAGAATATAGTGTAATGATCTTTATTTCATCTATATTTTATTTTATGCATTAGTATCTGCAGTTTTAAAAGCTCTTTTTATATGCATTATTTCTGCCTATCTCATTTGAAATTAATTAAAATGAGAATTACTCATGGCATCTCCCACTGGAGCTCAATCTAAGATGTTGATTATACTTTATCTCCATCATTTATTTCTAATTATTTGCCTGTATTAAAACATGACAGATGGCATGTGTATTTCATTCATGGATTTATAACAGATTAACACACAATTAAATTTTATTTCCAACATTCACACATATATAATACACTCATTATGCTAACCCTAATAGTGTGTTGTCAATTAGGCAGAAGTATATTTTTTAAGCAAGATTCCTTCCGAATGTTCCTCAGCTTTTTTTTTTTCTTCTTTTCCTTCTTCCCTCCAATATTTGTCACCACAGCTGTGAGCCTCAAAAGTATTCTCTGAGATTTGTGACATCCTCAAGAAAGGTGGGAGGATTGTAAACACTGACAAAGTATGGGAACACATCAACAGGTGGTGTTAGGGTTTGGAGAAGTTTATCGATATGGAGATCCCTACCCTGCTCAGATTGGAAAACAACTATCTAATTTCCTTTGATAATGGTGAATCAGAAAAATAGCTTCAAATCACTTTATAAAGGTGCTCATGGAATTTTTCAAAGACTTATATTTTGAAGAAAAAGAGAAAATAATTATGGTATAGAATGAATAAATATCTTCAGAACATGGAAGTCAAAGGCAAAATTTTTGAAGGAGTCTAAAGTTTAGTCAGCTGTAGGGGAGTACCTGACACAATCTCCTACACTCTTATGGTGTCAGTATGAGCTTCATAGTTATTTACTGAGACAACCTAGAATCACAGTTACCCAATTCCAGAAGCAATTATATGTATATAATTTAACTTCTGTTCCAGCTTTCTTGGTGGTGTCCTGGACAACATAATTGATCTAATTATTCTGTGAAAAGACTGACCACTATGGGTTTTCTTAGTATAAGGGAAGATGATCTGTTCTTTCCAGATATATATATATCACTGAGAAGAAACCAGAAATAACAATAGCTTATGCCTCTAATCATATTTAAATGCCCTACACTGAAATTATTGTGTCCTTATGATAGAGGGAGACTAGCACCAATGCTTAGATGTAATGCCTTAAGATGATTTATTCACACACACTGTAAAGCCTGTTGCAACAGATTTTATAAACAGAGTAAGAGTAGACACTTTTCATCATGTAAATGTGTGTACTGAAGCAAAGAAGGTTTAAGTGCTTTTTCAACATCATAGGTCTAATTTATGACTATAGCCTTTTACTTCTCAAAGCAGGGTTCTATATCATGAAGCCACTTATTCTAATAATTCAATTTTTCAAAAGGTTTGTAAATAATATACTTCATTCTATTTTGAGATGTGCATGCATTCAGCATAGAGGTAGAGCAGAAGGGTTCATTACTGGGAAATATTTGTCCATATACCTAAGTAAGAGTGTCACTTAATTGCAATCTATTCTTCATTATCTTATCAAGAATAATTGACTTATATTTTTATTACTCATCGTCAAGCAATGGGTTGAATTCATTTCAGATATATACTAAAAGTACAAGTAGTACAGAACAGATGAATTATGATCATAATTATAATAGCTCAAGGCCCATTACAGAATGATAGGTATTTTGAAGATTATGTGGATTATTTTATTATGAGAACATCAGCCATCTGAAGATGTCAAACTGATATGAAAGAATCAAACAGAAAGCTGAATCTAGTCTAACATACGCCGAAGGGCTTTCCTGATATGCTATAGATTGTTTGTGATTTGAATATTAGCAGTAATGAGTGAATGGGGACATCTTGATAGATAGGAGCTAGCTTCATCTGAGAGCTAACTTACAATTCTGGAATAAATTTGGCAAATAACAGGATGAGTGAGGAAAGATGAGGACAGCAATGAAATTCACCTCTAGACTAAACTAGAGGAAGTTTCCAAAGAACAGAAGAACCCAGGGTTTGTGTTATTACTGCCTCATACTTACATAATTCTTTTGTCTACTGACAATCTTTCCAGACCCAATTTTACTTGCCTAAAAACACAATTCATCCCCCTTCACATGAAACAGTATAATCTTTCTCAATAGACAAAAATTACCATGATGAGTTGCTGACATGTTACAATAGGCCTGTGACTAGGGAGAGAAGGCTGGACTAGTGGTACTGGCCATTTAGTCATTGTTGATTCTAAGATAAACTTGCCTTTTATCTGCCCATGGGATTTCCTCAGATAGAAGAAATTAATTTCATGAAATCCTTACTGTTATTCAAATCCTAGTATTGGGGAATTGACCAGGCATTTAGTGCCTAGATTACCTTTCTCTCTTCTACTCATTGTCACTTTGCAAAAAATTTATCACCATGGTTTATTATTTCAGTAATGAAAGCACTTAATAATTAAATGATTTTTCTACCTTTCCAAACTTTGATTATTATTTTAGTCAGTTAATAATACAATTCCTAATACTACTTAGACAGTTCCTAAATCTACTCTGATTTGAAAGTGATGAGTAAATATGTCTTGGCATTGCATTTTTTTTTTCATGAAACTATTGAAAACAAACCAAGTATAAATACAAATATGAAGATACCCAATTTAACCCAATTTTGATGATATTAGGCTAAATTGAATGAGTCAGAGAATCTGCCATTATGAATTTCAATTTAATTTGAAATAATACTCTTCTTCAAAACTAAGTTCCAATATGGCAAAACAGAGTAACTACTTTAAAAAACAATACATAGTTGCAGCAGACAGAAGAACTTAAAGAAATTACATAACCACAAATGGAACTCTTTTTGAATTGAAAGTGATCTTGTTTACTAGGACCCATTGGATTACTAGTCTCCTGCTTTGAAAGTGTAAACCATCTTGGGTGGTTTAGGGGTTCCTATGGCAAACAAATCAATTGGATGTAACACATTCTCAGGGCCATTATTGGATGGCAAAACATGGTTACTCAGGGTTAAGTCTACCCCATGATTTAGCAATTTCATTTTGACATTATTCCTATATCTTATGGTATTTCTATTGTATTTGGTTTCTATACATCTTACTTCAGGTTTTATTGCTGTTCAGAGACAATGCCATCAGATATGACAGAAAACATTTAATGAGCAGTGACTTAGAATTCAGGGTTTTAGTCTATTATCATCATGGTAAGAACATGGCAACAAACGGGAAGACATAGTATTGGGCAAGCAGACAAGAGTTCCAAAACCCATCCCTAGTGACACACTTTCTCTGACATGGTCACACCTATTTCATCAAGGCCATATCAAGTGCCATTTCCTGTGTGCCTATGGGGGCCGGTTTTAGTCAAACCAACATGCCATACTACTTTTCAGATGTCTATTAAATGTGTCTCTATATTTCCTTACTTGTAGCTCACTTCTCTCCCTCTCCCCATTTATCTTCCCATTATACTCCAAATGTCTATGCCTAACTATCTATTCAATTTACAGTTCCAAGGGATATCTATTTCCCTACCCAAGTACTTCACACTATACCTAACTTTTATGGTCCTACAGATTGTGGGTTGATTATTTTTAACTTAACAGGTAAGATCCAAATAAATTAAAATGCAAACCATAATTGTTTTTCCATATCAGTATTATCTTACTCAAGATGGTCAATAATAATTCAGTCCATTTACATGTAGGATTCATTTAATACTCTATTGTGTAAATGTACCATGTGTTCTTTATACAATATTTTGTTCAGGGACATCTATATTCTTTCCAAGTTCTGATAATTATGAATAGAGCAGTATAACATAGTTAAGCAAGTACCTCTGTGCTGGGACAGATTTCACTTGGGTATATGCCCAAGAGTTCTATATCTGCTTCTTGAGATAGATCAAGTCCTTGCATCCCGAAGAACTGCCACACTGATTTCCATATAGGGAATTCTATAAGCAATAGAAGATATTCCATTTCATTTCACTTATTACTCTTACTCCACATTCTCAACACCAGCATGAGCTGTCATGTTTTTCATTAAACTTTGTAATTCTGTGTAATTGAATCACACAATAGTTATGACATAGCCTTTTGAGGGAAAATGATGTTGAACATTTCTTTAATTATTTCTCAATCTTTAGAGTCATCCTTGGTTGTATTCCTAATTTAATTTTTTTTTATTTTATATAACCAAGTCCATGTAAATGAAAACAAACATTTATAGACAATATTTGGGAATTTGGGCGTCGTTCTTTCCAAACTACTTCCTGCTGGTAAGGGGCACTGTCATGGGGGATTCGAAGAAGATTCAGAAATCCTGGCTGTAGTCTTTCAGGCTGCTTTGTCCAGCTGTTTTGAATGTAGGATCACCTGGTACTCTGTTTCAGGTGGTCTGGCTTGATCAAACCACATTTGTCTAGAAGGAATCCACATATTTTCATTTTCTGTGGAAACAAAAATAGAAATCCTTTTCCCCAGTAACTTGTCCTTGAACATAAATTTTGGAGTCAAAGCTTTTTTTTTTTTTAATTTAATTCATTATTTTATATGTCGACCCAGTTCCCTGTCCCTCCCTCCCTCCCTCTCTCCCTGCCTCCCTCCCTCCTTTTTACCCTCTCTGCCCTCTCACATGCACTCTAACCCCCCTCTCCTCCCATCCCCCCACCCTAATTTCATATGTAGGGGAATGCCATCCAGTTGGGTTCATGTAGGTATGACAGGTCATGTGAAGTAGGGACTAGGTATTTTCTCTGTCTCGAGATTAAGGTAGTTATCCCTCCATGGGGGATGTGTTTGCAAAGTCCTTTTGTGCACCAAGGATACATCCTGGCTCCACTGTTTGAGGTCCCTTAGACTGCTCAGTCCTTCTGGCTGAAACCCATATTTAGGGGGCCTGAGTCAGTTCCATGCTGGCATCCCAGCTATCAGTCTGGTGGCCCCTTAGCTCCTCCTTGTTCAGGTAAGCTGTCTCTATGTGTTTCTGCCGCCTGGTCTTGTCCTCTCCATCTTCATCTGAGTTCTACTTCGACTCAGTGTTTATGTATGGGTGTTTGCTCCTGTTTCCACCAGGCATTAGTTGAGGGCTCCATGATATCTTTGACTTATTTGTAGTTTGGATATTGTCCTTTTATAAGTTATGCTGTTGATAAAAATAATTTTATGTCATATAATTCTAAATGGCAGTGTCCTTTGTCATGCAGAAAATTTCCAACTTCATGAGATCCCATTTAGTAATAGATTTTTCTTAGTGCCTATACTAATAATGATCTGTTCAGAAACTCTGTTCCTTTACCAGTGAGTTCAAGGCTATTCTCACTTTCCCTTCCTTCAGGGTCTGTATATCTGCTTTAGTATTGAGGTCTTTGAAACATTTGGTGTTGAGTTTTGTTCAAGGAGACAAATGTAGACCTATTTGTTTTCTTCTACATTCAATTATCCATTTTGAAGCAGATCCATTTGTGGAAGAGGCTGTCTTTATTTTCAGTATATAATTAGGACTTCTTTATTAAAACTCAGTTTTCAATAGACATGTGGATTTATGGGTAGGACTTCAATTTGTTACTTTGTTCAACATGTTTGTTATTGTGCCAATTCCATGATATGATTTTATTTGAAGCAGAAAATTTATTCAAACTTAATGTATTTTCAAACTATTAAGTTTTTACTTACAAACAAATATTATTTTTAAAAAACTTAATTCATCCCATTCTTTAAACTTTGCTTAAGCCTTTGCCTACTAGACCATTGTCAGAGCTGGGCCTTGTGACATAATGGCAGGTGCTCAGTATGTAGATATATATGTAGAATATTCCCTCTCCCAAAAGGATGGGAGGGAGAGGGTAGTGGTATTGATAAGTAAATTAAAATTGTTTGTAATTTAAATAAAAATAAAGAATATTCCTGGCTTTATTTACCTTTAAATTACAGATTTGGTCATGTAATTAAAGAAAAGGTGATCTCTAAATTACTAGGAATGAGAAATTTATCAAAACTTAAAGGATTCATAGTATTTACATTTTTATTGGAATATATATGACTGTATCTTATTGTCAAATGTAATTACAGAAAAATATGATTGAATATAGATAATTTCAGATATTGCTATAAAATTTGAACAGTATCAAAATTCTTTAACTATTCAAAATAAAGATAATAGAAGTTATGTCAATTTGGAGTCTCCAGATGGTCATATTATAATATATATCTATCAGAAAATTCTATCTTCATCAATATATAAACAATAATTAAATTGATCTTGTTAAACTCATGTTGTCAAGGGGCTACTCAAGGAACTGCATTTGTAGACAGTTTATTGTACTTGTTGAGAGATTCTCTTAACAAAAAGAAAAAAAACAAAAAACAAAAAGGACACTTATATAATTTTGCTCTGGAACAGTATTACTCCATTTCCACTCAGCACAGCACATTAGCTTGTCAAGAAAAATCATCACCTAGCAGATCGAAGTATGTTTATAACATTTTATGGTCTTCTCCTAATGGATGCATGTCATCAGGAAAAACCATTTTGATATAATTTTTATGCTGCACAATGATGCTGTGTAGTGTAGATGAAATTTTCCATTTGCAGGGGTTATAGAAATTTACATATAAAGTGGGATAGTCCTAGAAGTGTCACATCATTAAGTTAAAGCATAGCACACTTTGCCCATTAGTTTAAGATTCAGTTTCATTTCTTTACTTAAGCAATTTCTGTGGGCTATGATATTTGCACAGATAAGCACAGAAAACAGAAAACCATCAAACTGATTATTTGAGATACACTCACTTATTTCTTAAGATACTGCTTTTTTTATTTTCAACTAATGTTCTCTCAAATTTCATTGGGTATCCTGAAAATGTCTGTTTAAAATAGTTTGCAACATGATAGTAATAGGGATTTTGCCTTGATGTAATATATGGCAGCCTAAGCCTAAGAAAGACAGATTATCTACAGTCAAAATTTTATCTTTTCACAAGTGAGTTTTTTTTAGGTATTTTTACTTCATCAGGCTATGCAGGTGTTCTTGTCAGAACGACATAGGAACGGTGCTACCACATTCATTCTTTTTATTGCAAAACAATGAACATGTATAGTAGCAACACGAAACTGTCATGTCAATGATTCACTGTATGCAATATTTCATTGATATATATTAACATTAAAATGGATATAGTATTGGAATGTCATAAAACATTAAAGTATTTATCCAATCCATTTTTTGAATCTAAATAAAGCTAAACCTCTTTATATATTCAAACATGTCATGTCTATGTGATAAAATATTTGAAAATACTTCTTTTATCTTTCTGAATTGCACAATGTATTACTATTCTGTAGTCACTCTACTGAACAACAATACTCTTGGAGTTGTACTGACAGAAAGAACCATTGTTTTCACTGATAATTTCCTTCCTTCTCCCCTAATAATCACAGCCTCAACATCACTACTTTAGTTAAATCAGATCAAGTTTTATGTTTCCCGTGTGAGTTTAGTTACATAGTTTCTCTGCACTTAGATTGATTTACTTATATAATGTTTTCTAACATGCCAATACTATTACATTAAATTGATAAGGAAATAATAGACATACTTTCTTATGTTTTTCATATAATAAGACCTTAAATGGGCTCCCATTGTGTGTTCTCTAGATATGCAGTGTATCAAGCAATGTTCTCATAGTTATGTTTGTAAAATTAAATTGAAATTCCAATTAAAGTATTGATGAATATATGATGACTACTCTTTTAGAACATATGAGGTATGAATATACAAGAGAATAAATGCATGAAGAAATTGTGGGAAATAAAATATCAATTCAATCAGTAATTTATGGGTTATAAAAAGAAAGGAGATCTGATAGTGTGAGAGGGCATAACAGTAGAGATACTGGGAGATTTGAAGAGGCAAATGGAAAGTGAAAACAATCATACTTCATTGTATACAAGTATGGAACACTCATGGAAAAAATTATTAAATACACCACACTCCAAACATTTCACTGGAAGTCAACATATTAGTATATCGCTTCAGGTAAAGAAAACACAGGAAATATTCTCAGAGGTGTGCTATGAATGTCCCTGATGAGAACAGAAAAAAAAACATGACACGAACTCTGTACATGTCTTTCTCCTATTTCTACCACACTTGCAATTCTGTTTACTTATTGTCCTCTGCTACTGATATTGAATAATTATGTAAGGGATATTTGAATCATTTGTTTATTTATAGCATGTTTTGTCCTTCCTGACCTAACTTATCCTCTTTTCATTTGGCTTTATATAGTAATACATGTAAGGACGGAAGGGGTAAGTAACTAACTGAAATTATTTTTCTAGTGAGTTGCAACAAAGGAAAAAAAAGAAATCTGTCTTGTTTATCCAGAATATCTCTTTTCTTTGACTCCTTATATACTCTGTACAATAAGATTACAAAAAAAAAATTGTTGACTAGTATTCTTATTTTTTCAGTATTTTTTTTACATATGGATCCCAGTCCCTTCAACCTCCCTCACCACATCCCTCTTTCCTTCTATTCCACAGTCTACCCAAACCAACCTACCCTCCCATACCCCCCCAATCCACATGTAGGGTGATGCCTTCCGGGAGGGGTCATCTAAATCTGTCAAGTCATTTGGAGTAGGGACTAGGCCTTCTCTCCTGTCTCTAGGTTAAGGGAGTATCCCTCCAAGGGGGATGTGTTCCCAAAGTCTTTTGTGCACAAGGGATACATCCTGATTCCACTGTCCTAGCTACCTTAGACTGGCACCAGTCTTTCCATCTGAGATCTATGTTTAGGGTGTCTGAGTCAATCCCATGCTGGATTCCCAGTTCTCAGTCTTTGGGCCCATTAACTCCTATTTGTTCAGGTCAGCTAGCTCTATGTGTTTCTGTTGCCTGGATTTGTCTTCCCTCTCTGCATCTGGATTCCAGTTGGGCACAGTGTTTAGTTGTGGGTGTCTGCTTCTGTTTCCATCAGCTACTAGATGAGGACTCTATGATGGTGGATAAATTAATCACGATTCTCATTATCAGGAAAGGACATTTATGATAGCCTTTCCACTGTTGCTCAAATTGTTAGTTGGTGTCAGTCTCTGAACATTTCTCTAGGTTCAGTTTTCTCTTCAAACCTAAAATGGCTCCCTCTTTATGACTTTAAGGTCTCTCTCTCTCTCTCTCTCTCTCTCTCTCTCTCTCTCTCTCTTCTCTTGTCTTCCTTGTCCCATATGGTTTCCTCTCCTATCCTTCCCTTTCTCCTACTTCCCTCTCCCCTCACTGCCTCCCTACTTTGCATATGCTCAAGAGATCCTGTCCATTTCCCCTTCTATAAGGGATCTTATATGAATCTCTTAGAATCCTCCTTGTATCCTAGTTCCTCTGGCAGGGTGAATTTATTTTTTTTAATATTTTATTTTACATCCTTGCTCTAGGTCCAAAATCCTTATATGAGTGAGTACATAACAAGTTCCTCTTTTTTGTGACTGCATTACCTCATTTAGGATGGTTTCTTCAAGTTCTATCCACTTGCCTATGAATTTAAAGATTCTATTTTTCCCCCTCAGAATACTAATCCATTTTGTAAATGTGCCACATATCCTTTATCCATTCTTCAGTCAAGGGGCATCTAGGGTGCTGCCAGGTTCTTACTATTGCAAATAATGCTGCTATGGACATAGTTGTGCACATGTCTTTGTTGCAAGGATGTGGATCATTTGGGTATATGCCTAAGAGGGGGATTGTCAGGTCCTGTGATAGACTGATTCCTGTTTTCCTGGGGAACTGCCATACTGATCTCCAAAATGGCTGTACAAGTTTGCCCTCCTACCAGCAATGGAGAAGTGTTCCTCTTTCTCCATATCCTTGACAGCATAAATTGTCACTGGTGTTTCTAATTTTAGCCATTCTGGCAGGAGTAAGATGGTATCTCAAGGTTGTTTTGATTTGCATTTCCCTGAGATATGATCCCCAAAACAGCCTGGTTTTGGCACAAAAAATAGACAAGTAAACCAATGAAATAGAATCAAAAATCCTGATATTTACCTACACACCTACAAACACCTGATTTTTTGACAAAACAGCTAAAAGTATACAATGAGAGGAGTAAAGCATCTTCAACAAATTGTACTGGCACAACTGGATTATGGTGTGTAGAAGACTTCAGGTAGAACCATGTCGATTGCCATGAACAATGCTCAAGTCCAAATGGATCAAAGGACTCAACATAAATCCAGGTACACTGAACCTCTTAGAAGAGAAAGTAGGAGGTACCCTTGAACAAATTGGTATAGGAGACTGCTTCCTGAACATAACTCCAGTAGCAGACACTAAGATCTACAATTAATAAATGGGACCTCCTCAACCTGAGAAGCATCTGTAAGGCAAAGGACACAGTTGACAAGGCCAAACAGCAGCCCACAGACTAGGAGAAGGTTTTCACCAATCCTACCACTGACAGAGGTCTGATCTCCCAAATATACAAGGAACTCATGAAACTAATCAAGAAAACACCAAATAACCCTATTAAAACCTAGGGTACAGAACTAAAAAGAGAACTCTCAATAGAGGAAATCAAAAAGGCTGAAAGACATTTAAGAATGTGTTCAACATTCTTAGCTATCAGGGAAATGCAAATCAAGACTAGTTTTCTTAAAGTCAGGAAAAACTTAAGTCTTCATCTTAAGACCTTGTTATTTCTGTATTTTTATAGCCTGAATTGTAGTGTCTAGTTTTTAATCTGTTATGTTGCCTGAGTGTCCTCTTCAAATGATAATAAGAAGGGTCTCAATGTTTATTATTTTAAAATTTTATTAATTCTTTGATGTTTCACACACATAGACAATTTTTTGTTTTATCAACCCCTTACCCATCCCTGAAAAACTGACCCTCAACATATCATCTTCATATATATATATATATATATATATATATATATATATATATATATAGTTTTTGTATTTCATTGAGTCTATTTGTAGGTGGTAATAAGACCATCCAATTCAGTCAGGGCAATCTACCAGGGACATTTCATTGAAGAAATCTGATTCTACCCTTCCCAGCAGCCTCCAATGACAAAAGTAAGGCATTGGATATTTTGACCAAACCATAGTATATGTTGATATTTTGATTAACATTATCTTGTACAGTTATTGTATAGGCACCATGGCTGCTCTGAATTCATGAATGCTATTGGCATGCATTTAATGAAGGTAATATTTTGTATCCATCTTTCACAACTCCTGAGTCTTATGGTATTTCTGCTCCTTCTTCTATAAAGTTCCCTTAGCCAAATGAGTGTGCTTTCATGTGTATCTTTATTATTTTTAACAAGTACAGTTATTTATAAATTTCCTTCTTGAATCTGCATTTGTAGAACTCTGTAGGTTTGGGGAGACTGTGTCTTCATTTTAATTTATGTCAACATTAATGTGAATTTTTTTTCTTAAATACTTGCATTTTGTCACTGTGTGTTTAAATTTATATTCTTCACTCACTGTGTGTTTGTATATTTCTCAAAACTTTTTTGGGGGGATAGACCTATAATTTACCAGAATATCATAAATAAATATAATTAATAATATATTGCTTCTTTTAAGTAAACTGACACTTGTTTGTTTGCCTATAAGATATGTGCACTTTTATGGGGAATATTTTTTACTGCTATGAATATTGTGACTTCTGGAAATGTTGTTTCCTATAGCATACCAGTCTGCTAGGCAATATTGTCTATAATATAATTTGGCCTAAATTGTTTCTACTGATTTTATTTTTGGATCAAATAATCTGTCTGTCCATCAGTGAAATGTGGATGTTAGAGATATTCACTTAGGAAGGCAGTAAGCTTTCAAGGAAAAAAATATTCTTTTTTTAAAATTAATTGTATTGTCTGTTATCCAGCACTAACAGAAAAAAAAGTGGAAAGTATTTGCAGCTTGAAGGTTTGGCTTTGTATTGGTTGGTGTTTAACTTGTGTGGGACTGTGAGTTGGATAATACCCAACAATGCAAAATATACTTTAAAAAAGAAAAAAAAAACTTTCAAAACTGAACTAAAAATAATGCATGCAACTGAATGATTGTAGGTAACATTATTTTGCCTTATTTTGGCATACTGAAAACAGTATTAAAAAAAATCTTCTGCTTAGTACATATTTCTACTTCTACTAAAATCATAATGATACTATGTGGACAAAAAATTGGTGTCTTAAAATAGTTGTCTCTATTGGACTTTCCAAATATTCTTACCCATTGAGATATTTGTAGCTGAATGTGACATAATATCAAAATTATCAATAACAAGTAAGTCAAAAGGTATCTTCCAAAACACAGCAACTTCACAGCATTTGATCTACTAAGAATAATATAGTTTTAATATTATAGTTAGTTGGAATATAAATTGTTGTATTGAAAATTGTATGGAGAACATGCTATCACTTTTTACACTATTGTAGAATTAGTGTAGTGTTTTGTCAAATCATTCTTGCTGGTCCTCAGGTACCAGTTTCTCCAATATTATATTTTGCCTCATTTTAAACAATGGATTTGACTAAAATACAGTTCAAAGTCTCCAAATTCTCTATGCCAGATTGTTAGAAATGATTATTTTGCAATCCAGTTATCTTTACTATCTGCATTGCACTGAATGTTTATAATAAAAATATGAATATAACACTGCTCCTTATTACCATCAAGCATCATTTGTCAATTACTGGATACATGTGCAGAATGGCATGTTTTTTCTTTCATATAATATTCATGTGGTATTCATGTGAATGTAATGATAGTGTAATCTTTGTAATTTTTAGCAATTATTTCCTGAAAAGATTTTCTTGGTTCCTTAAGATATTCATTTCTAATCTTTTGGATGAGTCATTTCTTCATAAAATGAAATTGTTATCAATAGATTGAACTTGATACTATCAATTGAAATATATTAGAGATGATAAAATGTTTTAATGACTAAAATGCATATTGTTTGGTCAATATGAATTTGACCCTTAAAGGGATAAATGTTTAGCATGTAATTTACAAATAAAAGGAACATGGATGTAGTTGAAAATACATAGAGTAAATCTAAGTCTAAGCTATATATGTTACCCCTGCATTATCCCCTTTTCACTGTTTTTAATCTATTACCTAATTTTCAATTTTTATGTCTTTTTGCTTTTACATTTGTTTTCAATCTAGAGAATTTTGATACATAATCTTTGAACACTGATAGCAACAAATTTGTTTTTAAAATTATTGAAAAAGCTTTTATCTTAGAGGAATTACAAATTTATAGTAAAATAGAAATGAATGTATTGATAGTATCCACATATGTAAATAAAATTACAAGTATGTTCAGTCAAATTAACAATAACATTGATTCCTTAACACTTTTGAAATTATTGATTTTCCTCTATTGACTCATCATTGCCATTATTGTTCAGAGCTAATTCAACCCAATTCAACCCAAATCTTATAGCATATAGAAATTTTAGCATTTACATAAATTTACTTAATATTGCTTATTGTTATAATTTGTGAATATGATATTATTATATGCAGATCACTTGTGAACAATTTATAGTATTAAGTGTGAAATAAGTCTATCTGTAGTTTCTACATTTTTTTACTTTTCATAATTACTAGGTATAACATTATAGGTTAAATGTCAATTTCCAATTTAAAAAAGGTAATGAGCTTTAAATGCTTATATTAAGAAATTATTTCCCTGATTTTCTCCTGTAAATTTTATCATTGTAATATATTAATTCCATAAAATGTTTCATTATGACATCATACAATACAATACTACCATGGATTGTGTTTGTGTTTTTTATATTTCTTCATTATCTTTTCCTTTTTCTTTTTCCTTACTCCTCTTAGATGCATCCTTAATCACATATTTCTCTACTCTGCTTTTATGCGTCATATATTTGAAAAACCATCATTTTCAGATTGATTTTTTGAAATTGTTACAATGACCTGGATTATCTAGTTCTATAATTTCTTTCAAACTGTCATCATTTTGTTCTTTATGGTTATATGCATTATTTTGAGTATAAGCACAACATGTTACTTAATTAATGTTTAGTGCATGTTGTAAAACTTAATATACAATAATTCACTTTCCAAAATACTTTGAACTATGTTAGGTCCAACTACAAACAGATAACACTGAGTCCCTGTCAAAGTCTGCTAGTGTAACTTCCCTCCCTAAGTTAATTTTAGAGTATGAAATTCACTTACAGCCAGGCTTTACTAACAACAAACTGACATAAACATAACATGTACTTAATGAAACAAGATAAAAAAGGTAATAAAACACTAAATTGAATTCATATGGTCTTTGCTGTCATCTGGGATGATGCCCAGGTAGTGAAAGTCTTGCCGTAGACTTTCTTTTCATCACTCTGATTTTCATTTGCTCATATAATGTTGCCAGGGTCAATGCTCTTTACCAACATCTAGGTTAGGTTCATAGTTTAAATATATTAAATATTGTCACTGTATTCAAGGATGAGTAAATATCTATGTAGTATATATTGTAATCAATGATACTTCCATTGTAAATACATTCTCCATGTATGTAACAAAATTATATACATTTCTACACTACTCTTACTTTATCCTATCCTTTGTATCACCCCCCTTTCCAAAATAGTATTAAGGAAACCCATGCAGAGTGAAAGAAAATATGTTATATATGTCTCTACTTGGTGATATACCAATGTCTGTGATGATAAACGATCAAATAAAGCATTCTAAATTCAAACAAGTATGAAAAGTCTCCAATAGAATAATCAAATTTACATATACTTATAAAAGAAATATTTTCACATATATGTATATCATAATGATTTACCACACATAAAAATATATTTTGGCAAGAAGAACAAAAATCACATCATTCATTGAACAATTTTGGAAGTGTGTGTGTATGTGTGTGTGTGTGTGTGTGTGTGTGTGTGTGTGTATGCACACATTCAAAGGCATGTTCCTGTGTATATTTGCTTATGAGTGAAGGAAACGGGAAGGAAAGAAGAGGGCATGAGATCTCAGGGTGCTTGAACTACAGGCTATTGTGCACTATTCAACATAGGTGTTTCGAGCTAAATACTGTCATCTTCAAGAGAAGTAGTGTTCTTAATCACTGAACTAATTCCTGAATGTGATGTAATTTCCAATAAGGGTATTATTTTAAAAATAATTGTTTTGAACTGATGTATTTAATGTTTATCTTCATTCCATTATTCTATTACATGTTATAACTCACACTTTGCATACTTATAAGATTAATATGCATACATTAACAGTTTTTGCTTTCATTTACTTAAATCGCTTACTCTACTTTATTTGGTATGCCATATTAACTATTTACTGCTAATGGAATAAAAATCAGTGTTTCTGATAAACTCAGCTGTATAGCCAAGTACATTAATTGAAAGTTATAATACATTCCCTTTTCAACCCCAATGATTTTTCTAAGATCATTTTTGATGTTATCTCACCACAATCATTATTTTAATACTTTTTTACCACCATTATTAAGTGCTTCAAAAATTATGCAATTTAAAGCTTGCTAAGAGAAAACCAAAATGAGTTGGCTTAATTATAATACCATTAATTAAGAATAGTTATGATGCTATAAAAATAGCTGATGATGATGCTAGAAGAAAATTTAGAATATTTGGATATAATTAGTCTAATCATGCAATATGCCAAATCCAGAGACTAATTTACTAGGTTATTCAATCTTCTTCAAGTTTTATTTTGTCCTTGTGTGAAAAAGATAAAATAGTTTCATGTAATCCTGTGTATTATCTTTTAATTGAATGCATTATTAATGTAGAGTTTTCATTATGTCTCAGCCATATATCTTTACAATAGCATGCTAGGCTTGAAGCTGCATAGTGAGGAACCCTGAAATTGTACCTGAATGGGTAAACACAATAAAAGTATTAAAAAAGAGAAGAATATTGTTTCATAAAACATAGATCTCTCTTATGGTATGGCTAAACAGTCATGCTTATGGCAAATTTATTCTTACATAATTTCAAATAATTGAATCATCCGTGATACTTAAGTTTTAAATGCCTCAAAAACCTTATTTATTAAGGGATTTGGCATTTGACAGACACTATGAGAAAGTTGGGGAGAGTATTGAGTTAGGCCCTTTTGAAGATTATGGTCATTGTATGTATGTCCTGTAAGAAGTGAAATGAATGCTAATGGCTTTTATTTTATTTTTTCATTCCCTTTGTCACCATTAAGTTAACAGATTTCCTACATTACATGCAACTACCACAATGTACTGCTTTTAAAGATCCTGAAGAACTACAAGCCACCTAATTGTGCCTTGAAATATTTCAAATTGTGAGCTAAACATAGTTCTTTTATAAATTGATTGTCCCAGGTAATCTGTTATACTAATAGAAAGTTGGATGATAGTTAGAGACAGCATTAATACACGTGACTTGATAAAGCTCTGTGGTAGAATTCCCACATAAATTGATCAGGGGTCTAGGTTTTAACATCAGCATCATTAAGTAAATACAGGAATAAATAAGAGTATGCTGTTTGGCAAGAGGCAAGATATGGATGAAACTACTTAATTTTGCTTGGTGTATAGAAAATTTTAGTAATGCAAAATGAATATTCTATACAGACTTTCTATATAACAGAATGACTATAGTTAAGAACAAGGTATCTGCTTATTATTTGATCACACTCTGTATTTGTTGTATAATTAATTGTATATACATTGTGCTTAAAAATGTCTCTTTTAAGTATCTTCAAGATGTTTAAATGATAGAAAAACTAAAAGTATTCAGTATATAAAAGATAATTGTTATAAACCTCCAATCTTTAAATTACATTTGTAAAATTAACACTTGGTTGTAATGAGTACAGTGCCACAGAACTATCTCACTACACTTGGTTTCATTTACATTCATCCTGCATTGATTTAGGATAAAAGTGGAGTTTAGAATAGTAATTATTCTTTAACAAAAGTATGTCAAGTTTATAATATGCATAACCCTGAGGCCTTATTTCGGGGGCACCAATGGGGGTTACGATCAATAAAAGGTTGTTGAAAACTTTATGTGTAATCTAAACATTTAAAAACAGAAATATTACTCAATTGTTGAAAAATGATATGCTCCTTTTCTATCAGTGTATGATGGCCTACACCACTAGCAAATCCTTTCTACCCCACCATAGGCCAGGCAACTGCTAATATTTGGCTATCTTCATAGATTAGTGACTTATTCAGCCATCATCAGAGAAGCATCCTCCTAGAGCAGATGGAAACAATCATCCCATTGAAAATAAACTACTGTGAAGTCTCTCCCTTTTTGTTCATATTCCTGTTATGGACCTCTGTGTTAATTACTGTCTACCACAAGAAGCTTTTCTGACAATTGTTCTGTGACTCACTGATTTATGATTATAAAAATGTGGCACTAAGATTCTTGAATATATTCTTGATGGCACATTATAATATGTGGGGAAATAGTGTGGTTACCTCCTTCTCTTACAGTAACAGCATAAATAAATAAATTTTAATTTTATTATAAATATTTCCAGCATACTAGTTATGTATTAAATGATTTGCTACTGGTATTTAAAATTAGTGTGCATATATATTTTAGACTTTACAAGTATTAGTAATTACTAAGATATACTTAAATTTCAAATTATAAGCTTACTTCAAAAAGGGAAATATTAAATATCACAATTTGCAAGAAACATACAGTGACATTTTAAACATTTTTTTCTGTAAACTATAGTTCTAGAAAACTGATAGTAAAAAATCATGACCTTGAGGATACAGGGATATAAATGAAAAAAATTAAAATAACTTAGTAAGAGATGAGATGGCAAATAGAGAATGTTAACAGAAGAATGGGGCCTAAAGTAAGTTCTATGTCATTAAATATAGAAATGAATATTGTTTAACAATAATTTTATGATGCAAACTTATCTTTTAGTAAACATGTTAATGATCTCCTAAGATATTTGCAGTCACATTTACTATGCATTTTCACTGAAGAAATTTCTCCTCGTCTAGGAGAGATTCTATACAGTGAATTGTACATAATTTCCAATTAAAAATCCTTGTGAATAAAATATATAGAATGAATGTACAACATTAGGTGTCTGTTTTCCTTTACCCAGTGCACTGCTTATGAGATTCCTTCCTGTCATTTTAAGCATCAGAAGTTAATTCTAACTTTATTGTGCATATTATTCTGCAATGAACTATAACAATCCTATACTACTAATGATTTTGTCACTGGGTTGTTTCCAGTTTTGGTCCACTCTGCACTAATTTGCTATAAGTGACACTTTTAGAACTATGCTTTTTACTTGAGTAAAGAAGTAAATGGAATTTAGGGCTTAAAGGTGGCTAAACTTGGAATTTAGAAATAACTGAAATGTTTTTTAAACTATAGTCTAAGTAATATTTAATACCATTGATGTTCAAAATGTCATTTAATCTTATGGGTGAATATGTACCTAACTGGTATTGAAAGTGTAGTTGTAGAACTAGTATTGATTTTGAAGATGTTTACATATGTGGATAAATGAGTAATTTGTTAAATATTTGTCAGAAATATTTTCTTTGATAAAATGGTAACCACTTTCAAAATTCTTTACTTTAGTTATTTATTTTATATATGAAAAGACAACATTTATAATGAAACAACACTGATAGTATTCTGTTTTGTTCTAAAACCAGTATGTATTATTAATATATATTAATCACTTAAAAGAAAGGTAGTTAATTTCATAATGATTATCAAATAATAATCTTGTTCACACAAGTTTAGATTATCAACACATTTAAAATATTTTTAATTTAACAATATGTAAATAAAAATAAAAATGAGAATATTTTCACGTGACTTAGAATCGGTAATTTTTATACTCTCATTTTAATAGATTACAAAGATCTGGTATATCTTGGACTGAGCATCTATTATTTCAAACCCACAGAAATGAGTTATAGGGAATTGTGAAACTTAGCTACAGTACATTGACTATTCAAACTCAAGATAATGCACAACATAATATTAATTCATTGCATTATAAAAAGTGTTTTATTTGAATGAAAATATTTTAAAAACACATTTCAGTAACATGTTAATCTTATAATTTATACTCCTTGACCCATAATTGATTTCTAATTACATCTTTTTTTGCATATAAGTTTGAGAAGTACATGGATATTTCATGTTTAAATTGAAATCCTAAGTACAGTTTTATACAAGGTGGTGTATTGTCTTGTATTTCTTTAAATAATTTAAAACTATTTTCACTGCATTCTTTATGATATAAAGCCATGACTTATTTGTTTTATTTCCCACATGGATCATTTATTTACTGAATAATAGTTTTACCTTCTTGATTTCCAGAACATATAGATCTCAAATCACCTTTTGGGAAATTAATGTGGAACTAATGTTAAGCTACATTTATTAACATGCTAAGTGATCAGCCTCAGGCCTGATTAACAATGAACTCTTTTATTTTCCTATATTTTAATAAAATATAATAAAAATGCTATATATAACTAGAGGGAAAATCCCACAGTTTATTATAGCATTTATTTATTATTGGTAAAGTCTCCTTGATCACCACTCAGTGGCTGATATCTTAAGGTATTGGCTTGGGAAGATCACCTGGTGTAACTCTGTGCCCCATGACTGCTTTTCCATGTCCATGATTTTTATGATGTTGCAACAGATGTAAACACAAAATATAGACATTCAAAATTGATCTCTATATTGGCACACTTTGAATAATATGCAACCATTTCAATAGATCAGTGGCCAAGTAGAGTCCTGGTATTCTAGTCACATTAAGATCATAAGAATAGAATCATGGCCATCACACACACACACACCCTCCACACATACCATGGCATGGCACATAAAGATTAAACATTCTTTTATAAATAAAATTTTATTTAAATTAAAAACAATCTTCTTTTACATAGTAATCCAAGTTCCCTCATCCTCCATCCTCCCAATCTCCCTGTCAACCTCCCATCCCACTCCCCAGGGTTGGTGAAAAACCTAAGCTTAAGTATTATTTTGTTCCATTTTCATTTTCATTTTCATCTTCTCTATATTAACTTATATTTGTCCTTTTTTGTCAGAGTTTTTTTTAACTCACAAATACAATTTAAAAGCAGAAAATGAGAATAAGTATGGAGTTATCAAGAGATGAAGTACAAGAGGCTGAGAAATGTTTTGAAAATGTTCAACATACTTGGCTATTTGGAAAAGTGTTAACTAAAACTGTTTTGGGAAATCATCTTAATCCAATCAAAGTGGATATTTTCATAAAGAAAAGAGAGCAATTGCTGGTGAGGATATAAGGAAAGCGTAGCACTCATTCACTACTGGTGAATGTGGGAAAAAGCTTGACATAATTCTCCAGTGATACGGTGATATCATTCTGGGTACACTTAAAGGACTTTATATCCTACTATGCAGCTTATATTATGTGCTTGTTCACATTGATTGCTCTTCTACTCACAGTGTTGGAAACAGCCTAGATGGCCATTCACAGATGAATGGATAATGAAAATGGATAATGTTGCCTCTCCACAATGCAATGTTACCCACCTTTTTAGGAAAAAAAAGAAGTTGTAAAATTCATAGTTCAATGACTTTACCTATGAACCATCATTCAGTGTGAGGTAGCCCATACATAGCAAAATAAATACTGATTTTTTTTTCATGTTGGCTCTCAATTTTCAGATATGTGTTTGTTGGGAATGTCCATAGAGGTCAGTCAATAAGGAATCAGCAATAAAAGGGGGATTTCAAGAGAGTTGAGATAAAACACAGTGCTCTAAAAGACTAAAGGTATAATGGTATACAAAATGATAAATGTGGTGTGGAAAAAGAGTTGCCAGTAGAGGAAGAACTCGGGAAGGGTAAATAACACTGAAGATATTTTTGCAAGGGTAAGAAGGAAACATATAACTATAGTAGCTTCTGACTATGTCTACATACATACATATAAAGAGTAAGTACATAACAACTAATATAGATACCCACAATGAGTAAAGACACAGAGGATAAGAGAACAGACATTCTTCAGTCCTAAGCAAATCATCCATAGCACACTCATTCCTCCAAGGCTTCAGGATCATTGTATAGGAGAACACAGAAAATTCAAGAGCCAGAGTTGGTGGGTAGTTATCAAAAAGGCAAGAGTGTTCTTTGTTACAAAATTTCCCCTTTTACAATATAATCTGATTACAATTTCTCATTCCTCAACTCACCTCAACTCCACCAAGTCTTGGTATATAACTTCTCTGTGTCTCATTAGAAAAGAATTTGTTTCTAAAAGTTAAAAAATAAAACATAACAAAATAAAATGTGACAAGAATAAACAAAAGCCATCACACTGAAGTTTGGCAAGGCAAACCAACAAAAGGAAGAGTCTGAGACAAGGCATGAAAATAAGAGATTCATGCATACACAGTAATATATAAAAACACTAACCTGAGAGCCATACTTTGTACCCAAAAGACATGGTGCAGTCTTATGCAGGTTCATGTGTGCTGCATCAGTCTCTGTGAGTTCATATGAAATTTTCTCAGATGACTTAGTAGGTTTTGTTTTCTCTATCCCTCTGGCTTTTCAACTCTTTTTACCTCCTCTTATGAAGAAGGTTTTTATGAACACATTTACAGCTGTGTATTGTCCAAGGTTCTCCTACCTACACCTGTCCTGGGCATTGTCTGGCTGTGGATCTCTGTATTTGTTAGATTGATTAGGTTTATCTGATTCTGATAATGACTGAATAAAGCACTCATCTATGAGTGTAACAGAATATCATTAGGAGTCACTCTACTACTATATATAGAACAGTAGTGTTTGATTTTTACCTAGTAGGTCCCTGGGCTATGTACCATGTGTATCTTGGATATTCTAGCCATTTCAGATATGGGTCCCCTTTCATGGAGTATACATCGAGAGAGTTCAGGTATTGGTTGTTTTCTCCCACTTGATTGTGGATTGTGGCATCATTACCCTAGTATCTTTTCCAGGCACAACAGAATTTTAGATAAAAGTGTTGCTGGATAGGTTAGTGCTTACAATTCTCTGCATGGCCTGAGTGTATCTTCCTGTTCCAAAGACACTAGAATGTAAGTGTAAATGAATGTCTGATGCAGGCACCAGCTTGACTCCTCAATGTATAATGAATTTTATGGATGTTGTCTTAAACAATGGGTCTTGCTTTTAGTTTTCAGAGAGAAAATTATTGTCTTGACAGTTACCTGCATTGTTTGTGGATTTCTGTGGGACAGTTTGAGCAAATAACTCAATTGGGTTTAAACCAGTCCTGATACAGGAAGCTATGTTTGGTGACAAGAGATGGCTAATTGGGACTCCATCTCCCCCATCATTTGGAGACTTCATTAAGATTGCATTCAAATATTTTTGGATAGTAGCTTGTTTATCATTTACTTCAAAGGCAATATGCACATATAAGCACATATAAGTGAATACATATTGTATCTGTCTGGGGCATGTTAGCTCACTCAGAATTATTCTTCTAATTTTTTCCACCTATTTTGCTGCAGCATATGGTTTTCCTGTAAATGATTTGGTTAATAAAGTAATTGCCTCACTGGCTTTGATCAGCAAGAATCTACATTTCATCATTGAATCTTGAAAATTTACAGAGATAATCATTGTATTTTAAAAAGGCCGCTCAAGAAGAGTTGTTTTTATCTTTATTTTATGTTGTTTGTTTTTTTTGTTTTGTTTTGTTTTGTTGTTGTTGAGGTTTATTGTTTGTTTGTTTTTAAGGATTATAAAAAGGGGAAAGAGGAGGAGCCCAGCCTCTGGGGATAGATGCAGCAGGAAAGAGAAAGAGAAGCAAAAGGGGGGGTAGTGGACAGACAGAGAAAGGACAAGAATGAAGGGGGGCATGGATGGTGGGCAGGGCCCTTTTAAAAGCCAACATAGATCTGCCTATCACTGCGGGTCCACTTGGAGTGCCTGCAGGCAAGATCCTTGACCCCCAAATCCTGGCCTCTGCCAAAGAACAAGGTCTCAGCTGGAGAGCGCCAGTTTCCAGTGAGATCCTACTACCCTGCAAAACCTTCTCAAGTTCCAGTTCAGCCCTCGTCCTCTTCCGCCAGCTATTGGCCAGAGCTATTGGCCAGAAGTCCACTGTGAATACCTGCTGGCATCTTCTTCTGGATCCTCATTCTTGACCCCAGCCCTGGATCCCTGTCTGTGGAGAAACCTCCTAGAGAGCTTGGACCACACAGAGCTACAGGTATTGAATCTCAGACCCACATAAGCCCATCGGGGAAGTACCATAGAGAGAGGGGGAGACACCACCAACACCTACTGGAAGAAGCTATGGGAAGAAGGCAATACAAGAGAACACCTAACAACAGAAAGACAAACATGAAACCACCAGAATCTAGGGAATCTACACCAACTAGAATGGAACACAACAACAAAGCAGAGGAAGCAGAAGGGTATGACTTAAAAATTACCATCATAAAAATGATAGAGGCCCTCAAAGAAGATGTGAGAAAATCCCTTAAAGTAATGGAGGAAAAAATAAACAAAAAAGTGGAAGAAATGAACAAATTCCTTAAGGAAAGTACAGAAAGCCAAGAAAAAACAATTAACCAAGTGAAGGAAATGGTTCAAGACTTGAAAACTGAAATTGAGAAAATAAAGGCAACACAAACGGAAGGTATGCTGGAAATTGAAAACCTGAGCAAAAAATTGGCAATGATGGACAGAGCATAACCAATAGAATTCAAGGGATGGAAGAGAGAATCTCAGGCACAGAAGATAAACTAGAAGAAATAGATTCATTACCAAAGAAAATCATAAATCCAACAAATCCTTAACACAAAACATCCAGGAAATGTGGGACACCATGAAAAGGCCAAACCTAAGAATAACAGGCATAGACGAAGGTGAGGAAGCCCAGCTCAAAGGTGCCGAAAACATATTCAACAAAATCATCGAGGAAAACTTTTCAAAGCTGAAGAAGGACATGCCCATGAAAGTACAAGAAGCATATCGAACCCCAAATAGGCTGGGCCAAAGAAAAAATACCCCTCGACATATAATCATCAAAACACCTAGCATACAGAATAAAGAAAGAATATTAAGAGCAGCAAAGGAAAAAGGACAGGTAACATATAAAGTCAGACATATCAAAATTACACCTGACTCCTCCATGGAAACCCTCAAGGCCAGAAGGTCCTGGATAGATGTTCTAAAAGTATTAAGAGAACAAGGATGCCAGCCTAGGCTACTATACCCAGCAAAATTCTCAATCAATATAGACGGAGAGAACAAGATATTTAGTGACAAAACCAGATTTTCCCAATATGTATCTACAAATCCAGCCCTACAGAAAGTATTAGAAGGAAAACTCCAAACCAAGGAAGGTAACTATGCCCACAAAAATGTAGGCAACAGATAATCCAACTACACCAGAAACCAAGGGTGAAGCAGAACTAATATATTCACAATACCACTGCCAACAACAAACCTAAATCAAAAAATCATCAACAATCATTGGTCCTTACTCACCCTCAACATTGATGGTCTTAACTCACCTATAAAAAGACACAGGCTAACAGACTGGATACGAAGACAGAATCCATCCTTCTGCTGCAAACAAGAAACACATCTTAGCTTCAAAGATAGACATTACCTCAGGGTAAAGGGTTGGGAATAGATTTTCCAATCAAATGGAAATAAGAAGCAAGCAGGAGTAGCTATCCTAATATCTAACAAGTTAGACTTCAAACCAAAATTAGTCAAAAGAGATGAAGATGGTCATTTCATATTCATCTCAGGAGAAATCCATCAACACAAAGTCTCAGTTCTGAACATCTATGCCCCTAATACAAAGTCACCCACATTCGTAAAAGAAACACTACTAAAACTCAAAGCTCATATAAAACCTCACACACTTATAGTGGGAGACTTTAATACAACACTCTCAACACTAGACAGGACCACAAATCAGAAACTCAACAAAGAAACAAAAGAATTAACAGAAGTTATGTCTCAACTGGGGTTAACAGACATCTATAGAACATTCCATCCAAAGACAAAAGAATATACCTTCTTCTCTGCTCTACATGGAACCTTCACTAAAATCGACCGCATACTAGGTGACATAACAAACCTCAACAGATACAAGAGAATAGGAATAGTGCCCTGTATCTTATCGGACCACCATGCTTTAAAATTGGAATTCAACAACATCACAAATAGCAGAAAAACTGCAAACTCATTGGAACTGAACAATGTGCAATTGCACCACTCCTGGGTCAAAGAAAAAATAAAGAAAGAAATTAAAGACATTCTAATATTCAAAGAGAAGGAGGATACAACATACCCGAACTTATGGAACACATTGAAAGCAGTGCTACGAGGGAAGTTCATTACACTAACTGCCCATATGAAGAAAACAGAGGATAGTCACATATGAGAATTAACAGCCAAACTGAAAATCTTAGAAAAGAGAGAAGCGAATTCACCCTGCAGGAGTAGGCGCCAGGAAATAATCAACTTGAGGGCTGAAATCAACAAAATAGAAACCACGAAAACAATACAAAAAATCAATGCAACAAAGAGTTGGTTTTTTGAGAAAATCAACAAGATAAAAAACCTTTATCCATTATTGTATAGGGTTGTTTTGGCTATCCTGGGTCTTTTGTTTTTCCATATAAAGTTGATTATTATCCTTTCAAGGTCGGTGAAGAATTGTGGTGGGATTTTAATTGGGATTGCATTGAATCTGTAGATTGCTTTTGGTAAGATTGCCATTTTTACTATGTTTATCCTACCTATCCAAGAGCATGGGAGGTCTTTCCATTTTCTGGTATCTTCTTTAATTTCTTTCTTTAGAGTCACAAAGTTCTTATTATATAGATCTTTTACTTGTTTGGTAAGCGTTACACCAAGATACATTATGTTGCTTGTGGCTATTGTAAAGGGTGATGTTTCTCTGATTTCTTTCTCTGCCTCTTTGTCGTCTGAAAAAATTGGGCTACTGATTTTTTTGAGTTTATCTTGTATCCTGCTAGTTTGCTGAAGGTGTTTATCAGCTGTAGGAGTTTCCTGGTAGAGTTTATTGGGTCGCTTATGTAAACTATCATATCATCTGCAAATAGAGACAGTTTGACTTCTTCCTTTCCAATTTGGATGCCCTTGATCTCCTTTTGTTGTCTTATAGCATTAGCTAGAACTTCTAGTACGATATTGAAGAGATATGGAGAGAGAGGACAGCCTTGTCTTGTTCCTGATTTTAGAGGAATTGGCTTAAGTTTCTCTCCATACAGTTTGATGTTGGCAGTTGGTTTGCTGTATATTGCTCTTATTATGTTTAGGTATGTTCCTGTTATCCCTGACCTCTCTAATACCTTTATCATGAAAGGGTGTTGAATTTTATCGAAGGCTTTTTCTGCATCTAGGGAGATAATCATATGGTTTTTCTTTTTCAGTTTGTTTATATGGTGGATCACGTTGATAGATTTTCGTATGTTAAACCATCCCTGCAATCGAGGTATGAAGCCTACTTGATCATGGTGGATGATTTCTCTGATGTATTTTTGAATTCGGGTTTGCCATTATTTTATTGAGTATTTTTGCATCGATGTTCATCAGGGATATTGGTCTGTAGTTTTCTTTCTTAGTTGTGTCTTTGTGAGGTTTGGGTACCAAAGTTATTGTGGCCTCATAAAAAGAGATTGGCAATAAACCTTCTGTTTCTATCTTGTGGAACAGTTTGAGGAGTAGTGGTATTAGTTCTTCCTTGAATGTCTGGTAGAATTCTGCACTGAATCCATCTGCCCCTGGACTTTTTTTCATTGGAAGGCTTTCGATGACTGCTTCTATTTCATTTCGGGTTATAGGTCTATTTAAGTTGTTTGTCTGTTCTTGATTTAATTTTGGTAAGTGATAGTTATCCAGAAACTTGTCCGTTTCCTTTGAATTTTCAATTTTTGTGGAATACAGATTTTCGAAGTATGACCTGAAAATTGTCTGGATTTCCTCTGTGTCTGTTGTTATGTTCCCCATTTCGTTTCTGATTTTGTTAATTTGCATGTTCTGTCTCTGCTTTTTCGTTAATTTGGATAAAGGTTTATCAATCGTGTTGATTTTCTCAAAAAACCAACTCTTTGTTGCATTGATTTTCTGTATTGTTTTCCTGGTTTCTATGTTGTTGATTTCAGCCCTCAAGTTGATTATTTCCTGGCGTCTGCTCCTGCGGGGTGAATTCGCTTCTCTCTGTTCTAAGGTTTTCAGTTGCGCTGTTAATTCATTTATGTGACTATCCTCTGTTTTCTTCATATGGGCACTTAGTGCAATGAACTTCCCTCGTAGCACTGCTTTCAAGGTGTCCCATAAGTTCGGGTATGTTGTATCCTCATTCTCGTTGAATATCAGGAGGCATCACCATTCCTGACTTTAAGCTCTACTACAGAGCTATAGTTCTGAAAACAGCTTGGTATTGGCATAAAAATAGACAGGTAGACCAATGGAATCGAATTGAAAATCCTGATATTAATCCACACACCTATGAACACCTGATTTTCGACAAAACAGCTAAAATTATACAATGGGGCAAAGACAGCATCTTCAACAAATCGTGCTGGCACAATTGGATGAGGGTGTGTAGAAGACTGCAGATAGACCCATGTCTGTCGCCATGCACAAAACTCAAGTCCAAATGGATCAAAGACCTCAACATCAATCCAGCCACATTGAACCTCTTAGAAGAGAAAGTAGGAGGTACCCTTGAACAAATTGGTATAGGAGACCGCTTCTTGAACATAACTCCAGGAGCACAGACACTGAAAGAAACAATTAATAAATGGGACCTCTTCAAACTTAGAAGTTTCTGTAAGGCAAAGGACACAGTTGACAAGAACAAACGGCAGCCCACTGACTGGGAAAAGATTTTCACCAATCCTATATCCGACAAAGGGCTGATCTCCAAAATATACAAAGAACTCAAGAAACTAGACAACAAAACACCAAATAACCCTATTAAAAAATGGGGTACAGAACTGAAGAAAGAATTCTCAATGGAGGAAATCAAAATGGCTGAAAGACACTTAAGAAAATGCTCCACATCCTTAGCTATCAGGGAAATGCAAATCAAAACAACTTTGAGATACCATCTTACCCCTGCCAGAATGGCTAAAATTAGAAACACCAGTGATGACTTATGTTGGAGAGGATGTGGAGAAAGTGGAACACTCCTCCACTGCTGGTGGGAGTGCAAACTCATACAGCCACTTTGGAGATCAGTATGGCGGTTCCTCAGGAAAATGGGAATTAGTTTACCACAGGACCCGGCAATCCCCCTCTTAGGCATATACCCAAAGGATTCACATCAATGCAACAAAGACATCTGTTCAACTATGTTCATAGCAGCACTATTTGTAATAGTAAGAACCTGGAAGCAACCTAGA
Organism: Phodopus roborovskii; assembly: GCF_943737965.1. Taxonomy (NCBI): domain Eukaryota; kingdom Metazoa; phylum Chordata; class Mammalia; order Rodentia; family Cricetidae; genus Phodopus; species Phodopus roborovskii. Next base: position 30,048,237 of record NW_026126410.1, read on the forward strand.
TGCCCTTCAATTGAAGAATGGTTAATGAAGATGTGGCACATCTACACAATGGAATACTACTCTGCAGAAAAAAATAATGGTATCTTGAAATTCGCAGGCAAGTGGATGGCACTTGAAGAAACCATCCTGAATGAGGTAACCCAGTCACAAAAAGAGGAACACAGTTTGTACTCACTCATATATGGATTTTAGACCTAGATTAAATGATCACCAGCCTATAATTCACATCACCAGAGGAACTAGGATACAAGTTGTATTCTAAGAGATTCATATAAAGTCCCTCACAGAACTGGGAAGGGACAAGTCCCCCAGACCTCAGGTATAGTGGGGGAGGACAGCTAATGGAGAGAGAAGTACGAGAAAATGAGAGGGAGGAGAGGAAGGCATGTGCGACCAGGGGGATTGAGCCTGGTTAGGAATGGAAAATAGGAAAGAGAGAGAGAGACAGAGACAGAGAGAGAGAACATAAAAGAGGGAGCCAATATTGGTTTGAAGATAAAGTTGAACACAAAGAAAGGTCGAGGGAACTACAAGACTGCTCCCAACTAACAATCTCAGCTTCCGTGGAAAGGCTATCATAAATGCCCTTCCCGGAGAGTGAGATCAACAACTAACTTCTCTATGGAGTCCTCAACTAATGCCTGTTGAAAACAGGAGCAAACACCCATACATAAACACTGAGTCAAACTAGAACCCAGAAGCAGATGGAGAGGACAAGACCATGCGGTAGAAGTACATAGAGACAGCTTACCTGAACAAGGAGGAGCTAAGGGCCACTAGACTGATAGCTGGGAAGCCAACAGGGGTCTGACTCGGACCCCCCTGAATATGGGTCTCAGCCAGAAGGTCTGAGCAGTCTAAGAGACCTCAGACAGTGGAGCCAGGATGTATCCCTGGTGCACAAAAGGACTTTGCAAACATATCCCCCATGGAGGGATAACTGCCTTATTCTAGAGATAGGAGAGAAGCCCTAGTCCCTACTTCACAGGACCTGTCAGATCTACATGACCCCAACTGGATGGCATTCCCCTACATATTGTATTGTGGTGGGGGGTTGGGAGGGGTGGGTGTTTAGAGTGCATGGGAGAGGGTAGAGAGGGCAAAAGGGAGGGAAGGAGGGAGGGAGGGCTTGGGGGGAGGGAGGGAGGGAGGAAGAGGGAACTGGGATCGACATGTAAAATAAAAAAAAAAAAAAAAAAAAAAAAAAAACGCTTTGACGCCAAAATTTAAGTTGAAGAACAAGTTACTGGGGAAAAGTATTTCTATTTTTGTTTCCAAAGAAAATGAAAAGATGTGGATTCCTTCCAGACTAATGTGGTTTGATCACACCAGACCGCCTGAAACAGAGTACAAGCTGATCCTACATTCCAAACAGCTGGACAAAACAGCCCTACAGACTACAGCTAGGATATCTGAATCTTCTTCGAATCCCCCAAGACAGCGCCCCTTACCAGCAGGAAGTAGTTTGGAAAGAACGATGCCCAAATTCCCAAATATTGTGTATAAATTTTTGTTTTCATTTAATTGGACTTTGTTATATAAAATTAAATAAAAAAATACTCTATATGCATCACAAAAAAAAACCTTTATCCAAATAAAAGAAAAAGCAGAGACAGAACATGCAAATTAACAAAATCAGAAACAAAATGGGGAACATAACAATAGACACAGAGGAAATCCAGGCAATTTTCAGGTCATACTTTGAAAACCTGTATTCCACAAAAATTGAAAATTCAAAGGAAATGGACAAGGTTCTGGAAAACTGTCACTTACCAAAATTAAATCAAGAACAGACAAACAACTTAATTAGACCTATAACCTGCAATGAAATAGAAGCAGTCATCGAAAGCCTTCCAACCAACAAGAGTCCAGGGCCAGATGGATTCAGTGCAGAATTCTACTAGACATTCAAGGAAGAACTAATACCACTACTCCTCAAACTGTTCCAAAAGATAGAAACAGAAGGTTCATTGCCAAACTCTTTTTATGAGGCCACAACAACTTTAGTACCCAAACCTAACAAAGACACAACTAAGAAAGAAAACTACAGACCAATATCCCTGATGAACATTGATGCAAAAATATTCAATAAAATACTGGCAAAACGAATTCAAGAATACATCAGAGAAATCATCCACCATGACCAAGTAGGCTTCATACCTGGATTGCAGGGATGGTTTAACATACGAAAATCTATCAACGTGATCCACCATATAAACAAACAAAAAAAGAAAAACCATATAATTATCTCACTAGATGATGGGAAAGACTTCGACAAAATTCAACACCCTTTCATGAAAATGGTCTTGGAGAGGTCAGGGATAACAGGAACATACCTAAACATAATAAGGGCAATATACAGCAAGCTGACATCAAACTGAATGGAGAGAAACTTAAGCCAATTCCTCTAAAATCAGGAACAAGACAAGGCTGTCCTCTCTCTCCATATCTCTTCAATATCGTACTAGAAGTTCTAGCTAAGGCTATAAGACAAGAAAAGGGGATCAAGGGGATCCAAATTGGAAAGGAAGAAGTCAAACTGTCTCTATTTGCAGATGATATGATAGTTTACATAAGCGACCCAATAAACTCTACCAGGAAACTCCTACAGCTGATAAACACCTTCAGCAAACTAGCAGGATACAAGATAAACTCAAAAAAATCAGTAGCCCTAATTTTTTCAGACGACAAAGAGACAGAGAAAGAAATCAGAGAAACATCACCCTTTACAATAGTCACAAGCAACATAAAGTATCTTGGTGTAATGCTTACTAAACAATTAAAAGACCTATATAATAAGAATTTAGTGACTCTAAGGAAAGAAATTAAAGAAGATACCAGAAAATGGAAAGATCTCCCATGCTCTTGGTTAGGTAGGATAAACATGGTAAAAATGGCAATCTTACCAAAAGCAATCTACAGATTCAATGCAATCCCCATTAAAATCCCACCACAATTCTTCACCGACCTTGAAAGGATAATAATCAACTTTATATGGCAAAACAAAAGACCCAGGATAGCCAAAACAACCCTATACAATAAAAGAACTTCAGGAGGCATCACCATTCCTGACTTTAAGCTCTACTACAGAGCTATAGTTCTGAAAACAGCCTGGTATTGGCATAAAAATAGACAGGTAGACCAATGGAATCGAATTGAAAATCCTGATATTAATCCACGCACCTATGAACACCTGATTTTCGACAAAACAGCTAAAATTATACAATGGGGCAAGGACAGCATCTTCAACAAATGGTGCTGGCACAATTGGATGAGGGTGTGTAGAAGACTGCAGATAGACCCATGTCTATTGCCATGCACAAAACTCAAATCCAAATGGATCAAAGACCTCAACATCAATTCAGCCACATTGAACCTCTTAGAAGAGAAAGTAGGAGGTACCCTTGAACAAATTGGTATAGGAGACAGCTTCTTGAATATAACTCCAGGGACACAGACACTGAAAGAAACAATTAATAAATGGGACCTCTTCAAACTTAGAAGTTTCTGTAAGGCAAAAGACACAGTCTACAAGACCAAACGGCAGCCCCCAGACTGGGAAAAGATTTTCACCAATCTTATATCCGACAAAGGGCTGATCTCCAAAATATACCAAGAACTCAAGAAACTAGTCAATAAAACACTAAATAACCCTAATAAAAAATGGGGTACAGAAGTGAAGAAAGAATTCTCAATAGAGGAATTCAAAAAGGCTGAAAGACACTTAAGAAAGTACTCAGTATCCTTAGCTAACAGGGAAATGCAATTCAAAACAACTCTGAGATACCATCTTACTCCTGCAAGAATGGCTAAAATAGAAACACCAATGATGTCTCATGCTGGAGCGGATGTGGAGAAATTGGAACGCTCCTCCACTGCTGGTGGGAGTGCAAACTCATACAACTCTTTTGGATATCGTTATGGCAGTTCCTCAGGAAAATGGGAATTAGTTTACCACAGGACCCGGCAATCCCCCTCTTAGGCATATACCCAAAGGATTCACATCCATGTAACAAAGACATCTGTTCAACTATGTTCATAGCAGCACTATTTGTAATAGCAAGAAGCTGGAAGCTACCTAGATGCCCCTTAATTGAAGAATGGTTAATGAAGATATGGCACATCTACACAATGGAATACTACTCTGCAGAAAAAAAATAATGGTATCTTGAAATTCGCAGGCAATTGGATGGCACTTGAAGAAACCATCCTGAATGAGGTAACCCAGTCACAAAAAGAGGAACACAGTATGTACTCACTCTTATATGGATTTTAGACTTAGATCAAATGATCACCAGCCTATAATTCACATCACCAGATGAACTAGGATACAAGGTGTATTCTAAGAGATTCATATAAAGTCACTCAAAGAACTGGGAAGGGACAAGTCCCCCAGAGCTCAGGTGATGTGGGGGAGGACAGCGAATGGAGAGAGAAGTAGGAGAAAATGAGGGGGATGAAAGGAAAACATGTGCGACCAGGAATATTGAGCCTGGTTAGGTATAGAAGATAGGAAAGAGAAAGAGAGAGAGAGACAGAGAGAGACAGAGAGACAGAGAGAGAGAACATAAAAGAGGGTGCCAATATTGGTTTGAAGATAAAATTGGACACAAAGAAAGGTCTAGAGAACTATAAGACTGCTCCCAACTAACAAGTTGAGCTTACGTGGAAAGGCTATCATAGATGTCCTTCCCAGGGAGTGAGATCAACAACTAACTTCCCCATCGAGCCCTCAACTAATTCCTGTTGAAAACAGGATCAAACACCCATACATAAACACTGAGTCGAACTAGAACCCAGATGCAGATGGAGAGGACAAGACCATGCTGTAGAAACACATAGAGACAGCTTACCTGAACAAGGAGGAGCTAATGGCCATTAGACTGATAGCTGGGAATCCAGCATGGCACTGACTTAGGCCCCCCTGATTATGGGTCTCAGCCAGAAGGACTGAGCAGTCAAAGAGACCTCAGATAGTGGAGCCAGCATGTATCCCTGGTTCACAAAAGAAATTTGCGTACATATCCCCCATGGAGGGATAACTGCCTTAATCTAGAGACAGGAGAGAAGCCCTAGTCCCTACTTCACAGGACCTGTCAGATCTACATAACCCCAACTGGATGGCACTCCCCTACATATGGAATTGGGGTTGGGGGATGGAAGGGGAGGGTGGTTAGAGTGCATGTGAGAGGGCAGAGAGGGTAAAAAGGGAGGGAAGGAGGGAGGGAGGGCTGGGGGTAGGGAGCGAGGGAGGGAGGAAGAGGGAACTGGGATCGACATGTAAAAAAATATATTAAACTAAAAAAAAATGCTTTGACTTCAAAATTTAAGTTGAAGGACAAGTTACTGGGGAAATGGATTTCTATTTTTGTTTCCACAGAAAATGAAAAGATGTGGATTCCTTCCAGACTAATGTGGTTGATCACGCCAGACCACCTGAAACAGTGTACAAGCTGATCCTACATTCAAAACAGCTGGACAAAACAGCCCTACAGACTACAGCCAGGATATCTGAATCTTCTTCGAATCCCCCAATAATGTGCCCCCTTACCAGCAGGAAGTTGTTGGAAAGAACGTCGCCCAAATTCCCAAATATTGTGTATAAATGTTTGTTTTCATTTAATTGGACTGTTATATAAAATTAAATAAAATTAAAAAAAATAAAAGCCAACATAGTGAATATGCACAGGTTTAGTGGTAGCACCTGAAGGGTAACTTGTCCAAACTCCAAGGCTAAAAAAATGCCTAAACACTAACAGTAAAGGCATTTCAAAGAAAAATTAGGGAAATTAGAAATTTCTCTTTCTATTTAAGTAGTTTTTATGGATTTCACATTTGGATTGCCACTCTTTCTGGTTCTGTCAACTATCTGATCATATTTGGGCATCTGTTTTAGTTCAGTCTTCATTCCATGATATATATTTCTTTGATAAATAATGAGTTTATTTGTTTGACAATTCAAGAATCAAATTGGGTGTTTGCAAAACTCAGATGTTGAAAGTTGAATTGCATAAACACTATCCACCCTCAAAATATTTGATCTACAATGGTGTCTTAGTGGCCAAACATTGTTAGGGCAATGTTGGCACAAAGCTCCTGAGAGTCACTATCTGATATCTGATTTGATGTAAGGCACACTCCTTGAGATGGAACCCATACTTTGACTGCTTGTGTGAACAACCTGAGACTAATTATCATTGGAGCCTAGGGTAAAACCAAATACTTAAAATCACCTATTACATAGTGATAAAATGATTACCAATGTTATAGTGTTATTCTCATAGATCAGTGCCTTATGCAGCCATTATCAGTGAATGCTCACCCTGCAACAAGTGGAAATAAATACAGAAATACAGAGACCCACAAGCAGGCATTATGTAGAGAGTGTTAGATGTTGAAAAACTGAGCCCCAAATAGAGTCTCTCTATCAAATCCTTCCCTCAGGGTTCAGAGAACCCATGGCATAGTAGTCAGAAAGATTGTTAAGAGCCAGAGGGAAGGGAGTATACTAAAAAAGACAAGTCCCTCTAAATAACTCATATGAACTCACAGAGACTGAAACAATATTCAGCAGGTCTACATGAGTCTGTGCCATGTCCTCTGGATCTATGTTATGGCCTTCCACTTAGGAATTTTATGGGATTCATGAATGTGTGGATGAGAGGGTCTCTGAATCTTGTGCTTCCTTTGGACTGTTTTCCTTTTTCTTCTCGTGGCATATCTTATTATATTTAATTTTGTTATAGTTTATTATTATTCCTTATACTTGTGTTCTTTTCTAATTAGAAACAGAAAGGTAGTGGATATAAATGGGGGGGAGGGACAGAGAAACTGGAAGGAGTGGAGCAATGGAAAACCATAATTAGGATTCATTGTAAAAGGAAAGAATCTATTTTCAACAAAAAAGAAAATGAAAGACTCCAGGATGGGATGAGGAAAAACAGTTTGAATGAATCTATCAGACTTTTGCATGGTAGGAGCTCATCCCTGAAATTTGTGTATCTACTGAACTTAGGGCCTTTATATATTAATTAAGACTAAGCAAGCTCATGAGAGTGGGACACCAAGAAGTGAATGAAGATTTTGTTGATCTCTCCTGGAAAGCAAAGCTCTCCCTGAGAAGTGTGTGTGTGTGTGTGTGTGTGTGTGTGTGTGTGTGAGGGGCTGAGATGGGAAGGTGATTTGGGGGCATAGGAGGAAGAGAGGGATGAAGAGAAAGAGGGAGGGAAGAAGAGGGAATATGTAAAATAAGAAAAAATAAAAATAATAAAAAAAAAGGAAGTGAATGAAGGACTAGCATTATGCACCTATAGTATGGCATGCTGTGAGTCAATAAAGTAGACTCCTTCCATGAAAAACCCATGATTACTCCAAATTCTTAAACCTCAATCTCTCCACATTAATAATTCTCTGTATTTTCTAACTACTATGTTTTTGGCATTCAGTTATTGAAAAAACAAACTGGCTAACTTATTAAAACTTAGAAATACCTTTTCCAAAGTCTATAAAATTTCTCATGGGTTAATTTTAGTGGCTTTTAGGTGTTTCCATAGATTTTGATGATAGTGTTGTGAATAGCTTTCCTTTTCTTTACATTGATAACCCATTTAGGTCTTCTATTGTTTTTTATGTAATATCAGTTTAATTTTAACATATGTTTAACTTTGAAGAATTGCTTCAAAAGCAAACTGGATACAGAGAATGAGAACTGGTGATGTGATTTAATTTACATTTGAAACAAGGTTGTTTTAAAAGTCAGTCCCTGTTCCCTCACTCTCCCTCCTTCCCCTTTCACCACCACCAAACCCCAGCCCATTCCCTTTCTGCTCCCCAGGGAGGGTGAGGCCTTCCATGGGGAGTATTCAAAGTCTGTCAAATTATTTGGGGCAGGGCTTAGACCCTCCCCCATGTGTCTAGGAAGAGAAAGTATCTCTCTGTGTGGGATGGGCTCCCAAAGTCCATTCATATACTAGGGATAAATACTGATCCATGACCAGAGGTTCCCATAGACTGCACAGTTCTCCTAACTAACACCCACATAAAGGGGTCAGGGTCCATCCTATGCTGGTTTCCCTGCTGTCAGACTGGAGTCCATGAGCTTCCACTCATTCAGGTCAGCTGATTCTGTGCATTTCACCAGCCTGGTTTTGACCACTTTGCTCATCACTCCTCCCTCCTGTAACTGGATTCTACTCCAAGATATATCCCAAAAGATGTACATACAACAAGGACATGGAATGGAATAGCAAAAACCTGGAAGTAACCTAGAAGCCCTTCAACTGAAGATGGAGAAAATGTGGTACATTTTTCACAATGGAGTGCTAGTCAGTGGAAAAACACAATGGAATTTTAAATTCCCAGGGAAATATATGGAATTAGAAAAAAGAAATCCTGAGTGAGGTAATCCAGTCACAAGAAGACAAAACATGGTATGTACTCACTCATACTTGGTTTTTAGACATAGATCAAAGGATTACCAGCCTACAATTCATACTGCCAGAAAAGCTAAGACACATGGAGGAACCTAAGAGAGACACACATGGTCTCCCAGAGAAGGGGAAAGGATCAAGATCTGCCAAGCAAATTGGGAACATGGAGGGAGTTAGGAGAAAGAGAAGGGGATAAGAGGGTAGAGGTGGGCATGAGAGAGCAGTAAGATTGAGACAGGGAAAGAATAGAGGAGAACAAGAAAAGAGGTAAAATAATAGAGGAAGTCACTACAGATTTAAGGAGAAATCTGGCACTAGGGAAATGCCGAGACATCTACAAGGATGAACCTAACTAACAATTTGAAGAATAGTGGAGAGGTTACCTTTAATGCCCTTTAATGTGATTGACGAATACCTTATATGACATCCGAGAGCCATCATCTAGTAGCATTTGTAGAAATCTATATTTGACCATGACTCTTAATCATACTTATTTGAATACCAATTATTACTACACACGCAAGTAAACATTCTTGGAACATTTGAGTTGTAATGAACAATAGAAAAATGGTACTTTATATTTGACAATAATCCTTTCCTCTATTCACAAGAAGCAGATATCCTGGGCTGGCAATGAGATATAGTTCTCTCTTCATTTCATTTTTGAGGGAGGACATTTTATATTCGCACACATGTATTTTACATCTGGAAGCATAAAAACATTATGTCTACTTAATATTTGCAACTGTGCAATGACCAAACGTGGACTCTACTAATTTTCACTTAATTGATACTTCAATTCTTCTTTTCTCCTTACCATGTGATGAAAGTGACAAAACAACAGAATTTTATCTTACTGGGGATAGTTCACCCTTTTATATTTAGACTTACAATTCATCAGCTGTTCTTACCCTAACCACAAGATTAGGAAACAAAAAGAATAAATAATTCTTTTATCTTTTTTTTTTTTAATTTAAATTTGAAACAAGCTTGTATGATATGTCGATCCCTGGTCCCTTCTCTTCTGCACCTCCTTCCCTGTACCCCCAACCCCAATCCCATCCCCTTTCCACTCCCTAGGGATGTGAGTCTTCACATCATTTGGAGCAGGGCTTAGGCCTTCCCAAAGCTAGGAAGCAACCTAAATGCCCCTCAAGTGAAGAATGGATAAAGACAATGTGTTATATTTACACAATGGATTACTACTAAGGGGAAAAATGAATACATTTGAAACAAAGAAAATAAGAAATATAAAGTGATGATTGGCGATAAATTGTTGATATGATATTAATAATTACTTCAAGCACAACTCAGGATTAAAGCCTGAGCTGAAATATGTATGTGACCAAATTGAGGTAGTTTAGAATAAATGTCTACTTTAGCAATTTATTATATATATATATATATATATATAATATATATTATATATATTATCTTGATTTTAAAATTGAGTAGGTTATTCAAGTTTAGTAATAGCTAATTCCTAATTATGATTCTAGAACACCATGTAAGTAAACAAGTGAGCATGTTTTTATCAAGTATTGTGTTAAAGTAACATGACTAATAAGTAACATAGGCCAAATATTTAAAATAGTAAATTTCTGTTAGCTACTTAAAATAATTACGCAGTAACGATCCCACTGTGGGAATTAACAGGAAAGGAAAATGGGGAGGAATGAGGAAACGCTGATTTAGTTCTCAATGTATAGTCTTGGTTTACTTTTAGTTTACTTTTAGGTGTCAAAAAGAAGAAAATGTAGGCAAAAATTAATTTAAAATATCATTAAACCCAATATCACATATTTTTCAGTTGTAAATGTCACATCAATAAGCTTGATTCTCACTGCATTTTTGTCAATCATATGCTACTCCTGCAATTCTAATATACAAGAGACAGCTCATGGAATTAATATAAGATTAATATCTTGAAGGGAATATTTGTTAACTGTAATATTAGAAAATAAGTTAAAATGGGAAGAAAAATAATACATTAATTTGAATCTCAGACCTTATTCAAATGTGCTCTGTTTCCTTGCTTATTTAGAATTTATCATATATAGTCAAGATTGATTCTTTGCCAGTGTTATATGAACATAAAATATATAAGAAAAGTAATGACAGGAGAGTCAGTGGATTCTATCCTAAATCACTTCATCAATAAGAACATTAAAATCATAACTATAGTGAAATAATAAGCATTCTTACTTTTAAAAAATGTATCATAATATTTAAGTATAGTTAATCTATTGAAAAATTGATATGTATCAGACATTTAGCCAGCCACTGAACTGAGACAACTGTGAATAAAAGAGCCTCCTTTGTATGCTTAAATAACATACCATGAGCAACAATTATGTGTAAAAGAGGAAGGATCCTAAAAATAATACAAATACTCTGAAAAAAAAGACGGATCAGAATGATAATTATGTAAATTTGTCACTGTGGTGATTGAATTTGAATGACCTCATAGGCTTATGTGGATGAACACTTGATCCACAGTTGTTGGAACTGTTTGGATTTTGATAGAAGAAGATTGTAACTGGATATGTAACAACAACAAGAATATTACAACCTTTGCTTAAGGTGAGAATAAAGTTGTTAAGAAGGCTAGCATCCATAGAGAAAATTGTGGAGACCAGTCCCAGTGAATGCATATTCAAAGAAACTCTTGCACCTATGGCTCAGGGAACATCACAGAAGATGATGTAGAAAGATTGTAAGAGTTCTGGAATCAATATATTTGCTGTGAGACTGTGTGCCCCAGTAATGTGTAAACTACACACATAATATTTGAACAACATGATTACCTAAGCAAGGATAATAGCAATAGATCCACTAAAGAGGTTGAGAAAGAACTACAGACAAAGATTGAAGGGCATACTGCCTACTCCAAATAACTTGACAGATTTTGTTGACCCCTCCTAAAAGGTATCACCTTCCCTGTGGAGTGAGGAGGGAATAGGATGGGAGGATGGGTCGGGGGAGTGGGAGGCGAGGAAGGGAGAGAGGGAGGGAAAAAGAGGGAACTGGGATCGATTCGATATGTAAATAATAATAATAATAATAATAATAATAATAATAATAATAAAGATTCCAGAAGCAGAGACAGTTTTCCTCAGGGAAGAGCACACCAGTTGGTTTTCAAGTACTAAATGGTCAGCTTAGAAAACATACATTTAACTAACACTATAGAGTCAAAAAAAATATATTGGATATATATATATGTATATATATATATATACACATATATATATACATTATATATGTACACACACACATATATATATATATATACACACTTATATACATGTATATAAGTATATATTTATACTTATATACATGTAACCAGAATTAATAAAATAAAAGAAGCCATGAATTAGAAAGAGAGCAAGGGGTATTCTACAAATTTGGAGGGAAGGAAGGGCAACAAAATTTGATTATGTAAGACCCTCAGAATGAGGAGTCTTCCAGTTTTGGTCAGTACCCCAAGAACTCAATATCCAGTCCAGTTGCTGCAACACGCAAGAGGCTTTAATGAACAGGAAACATTTGCGCAAATGGGATCCTCCAGCATGCAGGCTAGAGAGAATCCCCCTCCCCCCCCTCACCCCCCCCCGGGCACAGATGTTTTTAAAGGCAAACCCACAAGCTTAGGGAGGGGGTGGGACCCTCTGTCCATTGATTATGTGACCTTTTGAGGGTGGATGGTCTGTTATTAGGGTCAATAGACCTTAGGGCCTCAGGGTGTGCTAATTAATTTTGTCTGGGCAAACCGGAGTTGCAGCTATCTCTTTGTTTCCTAAGGACCCTATTCACCACCTGCTGAATCACAGGAAAGGAGGGACAGTGGCAGTGTGAATTCTTGGTGTCTCAGGGCCTTGTGAGTGGAAGTTAGCAAATTCCAAGGAACAGATATTGATTTCCAGGTTAGTCCTTCATTTCAAGTGGGGGGGGGGGTTAGCTTTACTTTTTTTGTCTTTCAATTATAATCTTCAAATAAAATTTTAAAAATCATGAAAAAGAAAGAAAAATAAAAAGATGCCCTTAGGATAAGACAGCACCCAAACACACCTTCATCTTGTTATCATAATTGAAGTTTTTACTTCTATGCTAACAAGTGTTATCAAAGCAATGAAGAAAATAGTTATAGACAAGCTAGATAAGAGAAGTGTGAGTCAAATAGTTCTAAGTACCTTAAGATGTTGGAACTCCTGACTCAAGACTAGTCAAAGAGTGGGGCCTCACATCATCAATATCCTCCTAAAATATGTAAAATGAAGTATTTCCTCGGTTTTGATTCTAAAGAGCCAGTATTTACTCTTTAACTAGTGTCAAATATTTGAAGAAAACCAAAAGGGGTAGGGTATGAAATGGCTTAGGAATGGTCTTGTCACCTTATGTCCACATCTCTGTGCCTATGTAGTTCTCTCCTTTCTTAGAAATGATGCTGATAAGATGTTTTACACATCAAAAAGTCCTTCCTTGCTGGGAAAAGGATGTTAAAAAAAATAGCTTGCACTTGGACTGCTGCATTTTCAGTACTTTGACTATTTAAAGGGAACCGTTTCTTACACTGGGGAAGATTTCTTAATGGATAGAGCCTGTTTTTGGTCTAATGATTGAATAAAAGACTGTGTATTCTTAGTTGCTCTAATAATTGTTTAGCATCTATGCTAAGAGTATGTTTTTCCTGCCATCCTGGACCCACCATGTCACCAGCCCCAATTAACATATAAAGACTCTGTATTTGATATAATTGTGTTGGTCAGTTACTTGTTTCTTAACGGCTAGCTCTGTCTTAATTATTAACCTATTTCTATTAATCTAAGTATCTCCATGTGGTCTCATCTTACTGTAAAGTGGGGCTGGTGTGTACTCTCTCCAGTCCCTACCCGCTGACTCCTCCTTCCTACTTCCTCTTTTCTCCTTGTCTCCTAGTCCCTCCTATATTCCTTTCCTATTGGCCAACAGTGCTTTATTCATTAACCAATACAAGAAACATATTTACAGAATAACATCACCCATCACATCTATAATTTCATGTATTCAATTTTTAGCAAAGCAGAAATCTTTCACGTGATTTAGATGTACCAATGTCTTTGTAGTCAATGAAAAAGAAAATCACCATCCAAAAAATACTATGGTCCTCTTAGTTTGTAAACAAAATTTAAGTCTTATCCTCCAGCATATTTTCTCTGTGATTTAAAATGGCTATAATGTTTTTACAAGAAAACATTCATTTTATCTCCAACTGTGTCTCTAGGATCAATTTCATAGTAATGTAAATCATTAATGATCTTTCTAGAATGAAAGCAAACAAAATGTCTTCTAATGGTCCCGATGAAGGGGACATCATTATCATCTTATCAGTAACTGTTGCCATTCACTATTGATTGCATTACCATGGCTCTCAGATATGTGCAATATCTTACAATGAGACTCCTTATAATGTTTATTTATAAAACATTTATTTTTAATCCAGGAATATTTTGAATTAAATCAGACACTCAATTGTTTTCTCCTTTAAAGATTATGAATTGCCTGGTTTTATATAAGTGCTTTTATTAAACTCCCAAATTTGTGTCACTACTAGAGTTATGTATTTTATGAAAATTATGAATTAATAAATGCCAATTGTACCAATACATTTAGAAGACTCATATTACTTACTAAAGACATTTTAGTGTGATTGCTACAAAAGACTCCTCATGGTCTGGTAATATCTCCTAAAGATTCATGTGTCACAGAGTTATCCTCTAGTGAATGATATCATTGGAAACTTTACATTGGGTTTACAAGTAGAGTTAACTTATTCCATTTTCGACAGGCTTTAACAGAGGTATTGGGATGCTAATTCTTCCACTTCTCACATTCACACTTGGCCATGTGGTGAATAGCCATCATTTGCTACACTTTTCAACTATTATGTATGCTGCAAGTCTAAAACAATGGTACCAATGGGTAATAGATTTTGAAACCTTATGAACTGTGATTGAAAAATTACCTTTGCTCGTTTTTATTATATATTTTTATTTAATTTAGGAACAATCTTATTTTGCATATCAATCCCAGTTCCCTCTACCTCCCATCCTCTCATGTTCCCCACAGAACCCCAATCCCAACCCCATCTACTCCCCAGGGAGGTTGAGGACTTCCATGGGGGATCACCAAAGTCTATCACATCATTCATGGCAAGGTTTAGGTGCTCCCCTTGTACGTAAGCTATGTGAGTATCCCTCACAAAACCCATTTGTGCACTAGAAAATCATCTTTAAAAGAGCAAAGTTTCCATTGTCTTTGTAACCTCTGATGGTGGAAACTTTGCCCTTTATAATCTGATTTTCCCAGGTATTATTCATAGGAGTAGATATCTGACTAACACATCACACTAGTGACCCATCACAAGCAAGGGAGTATCAATATTGATGATTGGAATCTCTGTGTCATGTCTGTATGCAATGTCTTCAAGGATGCATTCTATCTTCTATTATCTATGCATTTCATTCATATTTAAAGTTGAATGACTGAGGGAGCAGAAAGCTGCTTCATCCAATTGCCAGATATGTTGTCTTAGCAGTAACACTGAAATGGCAGTGATACTGAATGCATGGGCTAAAATGTTCATCAGTCTTTGTATTATGTGAGCTTAAAAACATGAGACTGACTACTATGTACAGGTAGTTGTCTGTTAGAAGATGCTTCTTCACTTCTTACATCCACATTGTATAACACTTTTAATAAACAAGGGAATGGTTTCATGGACTTTATGTACTGCTTAGTAGACATGTGGTAACACTACTGCCTTCATTTCTCTTTTACATTTTCTAATGAAAATTGTTACAATATTTTCAGGCTAATAATTGCACTACCCTTTTCCTTTGCTAAAGAAGAAAGAACTAGCAATATGGCAACTATGTGGGAACACATCACAAGATACTCTAAGTTTCCATCAAGTGTGAACATTCCACATTCAATAGTATGGATTCACGACATTCGTTTCAACATTTTTGCAATTTACCATAGTATAATTGTCAACTTCCAATAGGTAAAACTAAACATTTGATAAATGTTAAAGTGTAAGATGTTGCACAATGTTGGGGTCCCATTTCTTTGTAATTGAATTTTTGAGTGTTTCCTAAGTGTTTGCTTTTCTGTGTTCTATGGTGATACATTGTTTATTATTTAATAAAGCTTGACTGAAAATCGGAATGCAAAGCTAGCTAGCTACTGCCTTAGAAGCCAGGCAATGATGGTAAACACCTTTAATCTCAGTAGCCACACCAGTTTGTTATAGACACTGGGCAGTGGTTGTGTACGCCTTTAATCGCTACATTAGAGAGGTATATAAGGCTGTAGTTTGTGGATGTCATCACCCCTTCAGTCTGAACATTAGATAGGTGAGCCTTTTAGTGGATGGTCATTTTGATTTTCTGATCTTTAGTTTGAAGCCAAATCTCTCTCTCTCTCTCTCTCTCTCTCTCTCTCTCTCTCTCTCTCTCTCTCTCTTTCGTGCAACAGTACTACAGTATTCTATTTAATTGGAGAGAAAATGTGCATTGCCACTTTTAAAATTACTGCAAGGTTTTAAACAGCATGCCTCTGGGTAGATACGTGTATATGAGTGTTGGTGTCTTTGGGCACCAGGAGAGATCATACAATACCACAGAGTCAAAGAGAGTCTTGTAATTCCCCACTTGGTAGGGTAAGTTTATCCTACAAGAAGAGCAAGCACTTTTGATCTCTAAATTATCTCTCCAGCCCAAACCAGATTACTTTTAGACAACCATTGAAATTTCATCATAAGATTACTGCAAAGAGAATGACAAGAATTTAAAATTATCACATAAAATTAGGCCTCCTTGCTGATTTCTTCATTACAGTCCAATGGATGTATGTGGATTGACCAAAGCTATACACCCCATAGGTCATATTGCTATATTAATCTCTGTGCTAACTCACATATGGGGACATTTTTTCTACAGAATGAAAAAAGCTAAGACACTTGACTATTCTTATCATGCTTGTGTAAGTCCTCTAGAAATACTACTATGGGTTCAACATAGTCTACTTACAATCTAGTCTTATACTGACATCTTGCAACTTTAATAAAAATACTACATACTGGTAGTATTCTCTCTACTTATTCTTGAACATAATTCACTGCAGTGAGTAGTTTGGGATATACACGGACTCCCATTCTAATTAACTAAATTGACAGCTTGTTATTCACTGAACTTACTGAACTTAACTCTCTAGCATTGATTCTGACTCTTCTTTTATATCATTTAAAACAATCTTTTGTAAACTAAAATAATAAAATGTCAGGACATTTTAGAATTTTCCTGCATAGTAGTTGGTTTTGCAACTGCATTGTTAAGTGTTACATAGAACACTACCCATTTTATGAAAGATAAATGTAATAGGAAAAAAGAGAATATATTACTCATAGTCACTAAAATGGCAATTTGTGGCAGCGACATTTAAATCAAGGTGCTCAGGTTCAATTATCCACTGTAATTGTACAGTGCGGCTCTATAGTTTAATTAAGTAGAGCAAATAAGAAGTAATGTTCAGCCATGTGTGATATTTTATTTCGATTATTTTGCTTTCAGTCTTGTCACATTTCTGTAAGAGTTCTTCCAAACAAATTGTGGTTAATATTCTTCAAATAATTACTTAGAACTATTTAAAGATACTGTAATCCAAACACAGTGATTTCATGGAAATATTTCATAATATAGGAAATTTATGTATTATAATAATAGTAATATACAGCTATAATTCTAGTACTTTTAAGATAGAGATCAGGCATTCAAGGTAAAAAACTCTTTAAAATAGCCAGTTTGGAGCTACAGAATTATGTAGGACTCTGTAAGAAAAACATCTAGGAAGTATTCTTTTAAGAAAAGTAATGTGGGCTGCGAACAAGGCAATATACTTCAAATCTGAGGCTTCAATAAAGGAAATGTAATGTTTTATGTTGACTTTTTAAGATTCATGAACAGAGTTGTAGAAATGAGCACATTATAGTTCAATGGCTTGAATAGCTCATATGTTCAGATCTGAAATGTTTGAAATGTGTCTCCAGAAAGGAAAGATGGATATAAATATGCTGATAGCCCAAGATAGTTTTAAGCTTCTGTATTTGTTCCTGTTTTTAAGTAAATAAGATATAATCAGGTAAAGATTAACATTTTGTATATTGTCATTTTTTATTTCATTTTATATTCCATCCTCGGTTCTTCATAAATCCCTCTACCCACCCTCTCTCACCTCCCCACTAGCTCACCCCAAGTCCACTTCTCCTCACAGGTAAGGGCTCCCATGAGGAGTCAACATAGTATGGTATAATAGGTAGGGGTAGGGACGGGCTCCTCTTTCAGTCATTCTTTGTGAGAGATAAATAAACATAGTTTTTACATTTGATACCATGACTGCATTAACTGACTTGTTTCAGCATCAGGATTTTAGCACCTCACATAAAATAAATGAAATTAGAATTGTCAGATAATATCTTATGCCACACACTATAACTTAAAATCGGGTTGTATTCTTAGAGGCAGTCTTACCACTTAGGAAAGAGTGAAATCATTGGTGATAGTATACATTACTTTTGAGTCTGATGTTTCTTTAGCTGTTTTCTCTGTGCACCAAGTATGTCCTACACACACAATCAGAAGTGTTTCCTACATGGGAAATAGATTTTATTGACACTCTTGAGATCCTATGATATAAACCGAAAGTAATATTCACATCATAAAAATAAAACTCTGAGAGATGTTAAGAGAGAGATGCTTGCATCAACCCAGTCCCTGTAGGAACACACATTTCCTGGGTTCTATTATGAAAGTGAAAATGATGGGAGACATGGCATATGTTATTATATAATTCAGTGCTTTATCAACAGATAAAGAATAAGATGTTCCTGTTTGAACTGTTAAGAATTAAAATGCATTAAAAATACAATTTGCATAACAATTAAAGATTACTACTCAACAGACTCCATAGAATTTTCAGAAATTAACACTTTTCTCTACCAGTCAAGAAGATCATAAAGAAACCTCTTAAGGCTGTCTAAAAACTATTTATTAATTAATATTAATGTATGTAAAATGAACTTTTTCCTCTACTAAGCAGTGTGTCATTGTGCCTCATATGGCTATCTAACTATACCATAGAGTCATAGAATAATAGCCAGTGAACATGTGATTAAATTATGCTGCTTTCCCACAATATGAAGGTCAGTTGCTCCAGGATGGCTGGAAATCTATGTTAAGTAAGTCTCCCTGCTTTCACAATAATAAGTTATATGTTCTTGGGAATGATTTTTCAAATCTCATTTTTTTATGATCTACTATAAACAAGATATTTTTGTCATGCTTATTTGAAGGAACACAACAAAGAAAATTATCTGGAATATGTGCTTTAATAATGAACATAAACAGGTTAGAAAAAACTGTAAAAAGGCAAGGTACAGTCTCTAATGTCTCCTTCTATAAAATATACAGAACAAAGAGATATGTTTTGCTATTCTTGTGACATGGAGGTGAGTCTATACTATCTCAGCCACTCCCTTGTCAGTCTTCTCACTTTCCTATGGTGGCTGACAGATAACTAGCTTATAAAACTACACTCAGCTTGTACAGACAAGGGAAATAGAGATGACAGAGAGGTGCTGATCTCTCTTCATGCATATCTCTCTAGTAAAGAGAATTTTATTACCCAGACAATTAGATGAAATACTACTCTAACTGTTTAAGTGTCTGAAAGTAGACAGAAGAATAAAAATACACTGAAAGTTAGAACTCAGCAATTTAATTGCGTACCTTATCGTTGTGCAATGGTAGTCACCATGGCAATTAATTTTATTACCTGCATCCTGTGCCATATATAATAAAATTATTAGCACTCTAGGTATTTTTTATTTAATTTTTTTTGTTTTATTTTTTTGAGAAAGCTTTTATCATTGAACCATTGAAATCTGGATGTCAGAAATTCATACTGTAGAGCTGGCTGGCCTTGAACTTGTAGATGTCTGCCAGTCCTTCCTCATGAGTGCTGGGATGAATGGCATGTGATATCACCACCCAGCAATATTTATAATATTAGCAAAAAAGTATCACATAAATAGTTTCCAATCAAACTGCAAACCCTTAGAAATATTTTCAATGTATTTCTTTTTATTAGAGAATATTAATTCTTTCACTTTCTGTTACTCATTATTGGACTTTCTAATAGTTTATTTATATGAAACCCACACTATAAAATAGTTACTACAACAGGTTAATATATTTAATGTAAGTTTCAAGTATCTAAAGACTTATATAATCTAAATGTTTGTAACAGCACGTCATTTATCCCAGATTTCACTCTGAATATGAGGGTAACAACAATGAAATAATAGGCCATGAATTTGAAAGTCAATAAGGAGAACTATTCATGTTAAAGTTTGGAAGGAAGAAATGAATGGGGTAATGAAGCAATCATATTATAATAGACAAAATGAAAATAAAAAAGAATATTCCAAGATTGCTGATTGATTTAATTAATTTCAAAAGTTAATGTCTTTATTACCTAATAACAATATGTGGTAATTTAAGTTCAAATTATATTCAATTCTTGACTCCTGCCACAGCTTTTAATGTCCTTAATTGTATCCATGGTAAGTTAAGATCTTCATAGAAAAGTGTATGTAGATGTGTTTTTTTTTTCTCTCTTTAGATAAGGTGACATCACCTGCCATTATACTTTCTAAATAGTTTCATTTCATGAAAACTTCTGATTTTATTTTTCTTTAGAGCTGGGTATAATTCTTGCAAATGCACCAGTTTCATTATCCATTCGTCTGAGATATTCCTGCAGAAGATTCTCTCTTATAAAACTTCAATTTCCTCTAGACAGTGATTTCATTTTGGGTAACAGGAATATTGAGTTTTCATTCTCTAAGAAAATGTAAGTATTTCAGAAAGCAGAATGGCATATTTTAAAGTTCTTAGGAATGTTTATAAGGGCTTCAAGAATTTTGTGTTATGAATTATTGTACCCAATATAAAACAGTAACAAATGGTGCAATCCAGATACAATGTTACTATAAGTTGAATGTCTTTTACCAGTTTAAATATCAAAATTCTTTTAGCATTTATTTCATAACAGATTTTATGCATGAATTTTAATAATGCTATCTCCAAATTTGGGATGTAAATAAAACTATATAATCTTATATGAGTTCACATTTAATTTATGAATTAGTAAACAGCTTAAATATAGTAGGTTGCAAAATTAGTAGCTGGATAATATTTTCTACTCTTTCTCTTCCAGTAGAATTCAAAGAACCCTTCAACAACATAGACACTAGTCAGAATGAATGACAAAGCAAATTATATTATATGGGACAATAATAATAATGAAAATATTGTTTTAATTTAAAAGCTAAAATCCTATTGGAGTGAAAATAACTGGTGTTGTTGCAAAGATAGGCTACCCTTAGTTACTATTGGCTAGAATATATTTCATACTAGCTACAGTAGAAAAAAGTACATAGGCATCTCATGAAATTAAAACCAAATGTTTACTAATGTGACATGCTACACCTGCATATATGTATAAATAATTATAATCAGACTCCTGAAAACACAGTAGTGCTACTATGTTCATGCAGTGAATGCAGGCTTTTTCCATCTGGCTCTCTTAGCTTACTTTCTTATAGATCTGATATCTTCCTGCCTAGGGATAAGACTCCTAAGGTAGGCTGGGTTCTTATATACCAGTTTGCAACAATAAAAATGCTCTTAAGTGTGATTCACTGTGAAACCAAAATAAATTCCAAAGTTTTTATTACAAACAAAAATAAAATAAAATAGTAAGAATGAGAACACAACAAACCCAAAATCCAGCAATGTAAGTATCATAGTGTCTAATGTCTGAAACTCACTCATGAGTTTCTTCTCGCCAAAAAGATGGGAGCATCTACATTTCTCTATTTATGCCATCCTTTTCACACAGAACTTTTTGTATATGCTTATTCTTGCCTCCTCTAATATACCATCCCTATCTTTTATGATTATCTTATGGTTCAGGCTATATCTTCAACAACAGTCTCTTCTGACTTCTAATGTTTACAAACCTCAGTTTGTTTTAATGGCCACTCAAATTCTGGAGGCCTTCCCTCCAAATTAGGTTGCATTTTCCTATTCCAATGATACAATTCATCCAACAGCTTCCTAACATTAAAATAAGTAACACTAGGGAAACTCTTATCCATGTTAGGCTCAATACCCAATTTAAGGTGCAGCCCCAGTATACATGAACCATAGCTTCTTTGTGATGATACTCAATGAATAATACCTAGAGGACATTATCTCAATGATTCTGATCTCGTTATTATTATTATTATTTTAATTTTATTTTACATATCAATCCCAGTTCCTTCTCCCTCACTCCATCCCTCCATCCCTCTCTCCCTCCCTTTCTACGTCACTCCCTCTTTTCCTCTCTTCCACTCGCACTTGCACCCTGAAAAACCTCCCATCCCACCCCCACTCCACATGTATGGTGATACCCTCGAGGAGGAATCATCTAAATCTGTCAAGTCATTTGGAGTAGGATCTAGGCACTCCCTCCTGTGTCTAGGTTAAGGCAGTATCCCTCCATATGGATTGTGCCTAAAATGTCCTTTTGTGCACCAGGCATACATCCTGGTTCCACTGTATGAGGTCGCTTAGACTGCTCAGGCCTTCTAGCTGAGACCTATGTTCAGGGGTACTGAGTAAGTCCCATGCTTGATTCCCAGCTGGGGGTCCATTAGCTCCTCCTTGTTCAGATCTACTGTTCATATGTGTTTCTGCAGCAAGGTCTTGTCTTCCCTCTCTGCATCTGGTGTTTTCATGACTAATTTCTTGAATGTTTTGTATATTTTGGAGATTAGCCCTCTTTCAGATGTAGGATTGATGAAAATCTTTTCCTAGTCTGTGGGCTGCTATTTGGTCTTCTCAACTGTATTCCTTGCCTTACAGAAGCTTCTAAGTTTGCAGAGGTCCCATTTATTAATTGTCGATCTCAGTGTCTGTGCTACTGGAGTTATGGTTAGGAAGCAGTTTCCTATACCAATTTGTTCAAGGGTACCACTCACTTTCTCTTCTAAGAGGTTGAATGTGGCTGGATTTAAGTTGACGTCTTTGATCCATTTGGATTTGAGTTTTGTGCATGGGGATAGACATGAGTCTATCTGCAGTCTTCTACACATCCCTTTGTCATCTGAATAAAGTATGCTACTGATTTTTTTTTTAGTTTATCTTGTATCCTGCTAGTTTTCTGAAGGTATTTATCAGCTGTGGGAGTTCCCTGGTAGAGTATTTTTTTTTGGGGGGTCGCATATGTAAGCTATCATATCATCTGCAAATAGAGAAAGTTTGACCTCTTCCTTTCCAATTTTTATCCCCTTGATCTCCTATTGTTGTCTTATTGTTCTAGCTAGAACTTCAAGCACAATATTGAAGAGATATGGAGAGGGAGGGCAGCCCTGTCTTGTTCCTGATTTTAGAGGAATCGCCTTAAGCTTCTCTCCATTTAGTTTGGTGTTGGCTGTTTGTTTGATTCTGATCTCTTAAAAATCACAGCTAAGTATTTGGTTCAGATAACTTGCATCCATTTCCCTAGGAAAACAGGTTTTCATTTACACCGATTTCTAATAAAAAAGAACACATGAAAACCCCCATAGAGTCTTCATTTCCCTCTTCTAAGAGGTTCAATGTGGCTTGATTGATGTTGAGGTCTTTGATCCATTTGGAATTGAATTTTGTGCATGAATACAGACATGGGTCTATGTGAAGTCTTCTACACACCCTCATTCAATTGTGTCAGCACCATTTGTTAAAGATGCTGTCCTCACCACACTATATAATTTTAGCTGTTTTGTCAAAAATCAGGTGTTCATAGGTGTGTGGTTTAATATCAGCATTTTCAATTCGATTCCATTGGTCTACCTGTCTATTTTTGTGCCAATACCAGGCTGTTTTCAGAACTATAGCTCTGTAGTAGTGCATTAAGACAGGGATGGTGATGCCTCCGGAAGTTCTTTTAATGCATAGGTTGTTTTGTCTATCCTGGGTCTTTTGTTTTTCCATATAAAGTCGATTATTATCCTTTCAAGGTCAGTGAAGTATAGTGGTGGGATTTTAATGGGGATTGCATTGAATCTGTAGATTGCTTTTGGCAAGATTGCCATTTTTACTATGTTCATCTTACCTATCCAAGAATATGGGAGATCTTTTCATTTCCTGGTATCTTCTTTAATTTCTTTCTTTAGAGCCACAAAGTTCTTATTATATAGGTCTTTTACTTGTTTGGTAAGCATTACCCCAAGATACTTTATGTTGCTTGTGTCTATTGTAAAGGGTGATGTTTCTCTGATTTCTTTCTCTGTCTCTTTGTCATCTGAAAAAAAGTAGAACTACTGGTTTTTTTGAGTATATCTCATATCCTGCTAGTTTACTGAAGGTGTTTATAAGCTGTAGGAGTTCCTTGGTAGAGTTTGTTGGTTCGCTTATGTAAACTATCATATCATGTATGCAAATAGAGACAGTTTGAGTTTTTCCTTTCCAATTTGTATCCACTTGATCTCCTTTTGTTGTCGTACTTTCAGTACGATATTGAAGAGATATGGAGAGAGAGGGCAGTCTTTTCTTGTTCCTGATTTTAGAAAAATTGGCTTAAGTTTCTCTCCATTCAGTTTGATGTTGGCAGTTTGTTTGTTGTGTATTGCTCTTAATATGTTTAGGTATGTACCTATTATCCCTGATCTCTCCAAGACCTTTATCATGAAAGGAAGTTGAATTTTGTAGAAGGCTTTTCCATCATCTAGGAAGATAATCATATGGTTTTCTTTTTCATTTTGTTTATATGGTGGATCACACTGATAGATTTTCCTATATTAAACCATCCCTGCACTCCAGGTATGAAGCCTACTTGGTCATGGTGGATGATTTCTCTGATATATTCGTGAATTCAGTTTACCAGTATTTTATTGAGTATCTGTGCATCGATGTTCATCAGGGATATTGGTCTGTATTTTCCTTTCTTAGTTGTGTGTTTGTGTGTTTGTGAGGCTTGGATACCAAGGTTATTGTGGTTCCATAAAAAGAGTTTGGCAATGAATCTTCTGTTTCTATTTTGTGGAATCGTTTGAGGAGTAGTGGTATTAGTTCTTATTGAATGTCTGGTAGAATTCTGAACTGAATCCATCTGGGCCCGGACTATTTTTTGCTTGGAAGGCTTTTGATGTCTGCTTCTATTTTATTGTGGGTTATAGGTCTATTTAAGTTGTTTGTCTGTGTTTGATTTAATTTTGTTAAGTGATAGCTATCTAGAAATTTGTCCATTTCCTTTGAATTTTCAATTTTTCTGGAATAAAGATTTTCAAAGTATGACCTGAAATTTGTCTGGATTTCCTCTGTGTCTCTTGTTATGTTCCCCTTTTCGTTTCTGATTTTGTTAATTTGCATATTCTGTCAGTGCCTTTTCATTAATTTGGATAAAGATTTGTCTATTTTGTTGATTTTCTCAAAAAAAAAAAAAAAAAAAAAAAACTCTTCATTGGTTGCATTGATTTTTTTTGTATTGTTTTCCTGGTTCTATTGTCTTTATTTCATCCCTCAAGTTGATTATTTCCTGGCCTCTACTCCTACAGGGTGAGTTCGTTTTTCTGTGTTCTAAGGTTTTCAGTTGCCCTGTTAATTCTCTTATGTGACTATCCTCTGGTTTCTTCATATGGGCACTTAGTGCAATGAACTTCCCTTGTAGCACTGCTTTGAATGTGTCCCATAAGTTCGGGTATGATGTGTCCTCATTCTGGTTGAATATTAGAAAGTTTAGTTTCCATGCGTTTGCAGGTTTTCTGCTATTTTTGTTGTTATTGAATTCCAATTTTTAAAGCATAGTGATCTGATAAGGTACAGGGCACTATTCCTATTCTCTTGTATCTGTTGAGGTTTGTTGTGACACCTAGTATGTGGTCAATTTTAGAGAAAGTTCCATGTGGAGCAAAGAAGAAGGTACATTCTTTTGTGGTTGAATGGAATGTTCTATAGATGTCTGTTTACCCCAGTTGAGACATAACTTCTGTTAGTTCTTTTCTTTCTTTGTTGAGTTTCTGATTTGTGGTCCTGTATAGTGTTGAGAGTGGTGTATTGAAGTCTCCCTGTATAAGTGTGTGATGTTTTATATGAGCTTTGAGTTTTACTAGCATTTCTTTTATGAATGTGGGTGCCTTTGTATTTGGGCATAGATGTTCAGAATTGAGACTTTGTGTTGATGGATTTCCTCTACTATGAATACGAAATGATGGTCTTCATCTCTTTTGATTAATTTTTGTTTGAAATCTCACTTGTTAGATATTAGGAAAGCCATGCCTGCTTGCTTCTTGGTTCCTTTTGATTGGAAAATCTTTTCCCAACCCTTTACCCTGAGGTAATGTCTATCTTTGAAGCTTAGATGTGTTTCTTGTATGCAGAAGAAGGATGGATTCTGTCTTTTTATCCATTCTGTGGCCTGTATCTTTTTATAAGTGAGTTAAGTCTATTAATGTTGAAGGTAAGTAAAGACCATTGATTGTTGATGCTTGTTTGTTTTAGGTATGTTGTTGGCAGTGGTATTGTGAATGTGTTTGTTCTGCTTTACCCTTGGTTTCTGGTGTAGTTAGAATATTGCTGCCTACATTTTTGTGGGCATAGTTACCTTCCTTGGGTTGGAATTTTCCTTCCAATAATTTCTGTAGGGCTGGGTTTGTAGATAGGTAATGGGAAAATCTGGTTTTGTCATTAAATATCTTGTTTTCTCCATCTATACTGATTGAGAATTTTGCTGGGTATAGTAGCCTGGGCTGGCATCCGTGGTCTCTTAATACTTGTAGAACATCTATCCAGGACCTTCTGGCCTTGAGGGTTTCCATGGAGAAGACAGGTGTAATTTTGATAGGTCTGCTTTATATGTTACTTGTCCTTTTTCCTTTTCTTCTCTTAATATTCTTTCTTTATTCTATATGCTATGTGTTTTGATTAGTATATGTCAAGGGGTCTTTTTTCTTTGGTCCAGCCTATTTGGGGTTCATTATGCTTCTTGTACTTTCATGGGCATGTCCTTCTTTAGATTTGGAAAGTTTTCCTTCGATGATTTTGTTGAATATGTTTTCGGCACCTTTGAGCTGGGCTTCCTCACCTTCCTCTATGCCTATTATTCTTAGGTTTAGCCTTTTCAAAGTGTCCCACATTTCCCGGATGTTTTTTTGTTAAGGATTTGTTGAATTTATGATTTTCTTTTTGGTCAATGAATCTATTTCTTCTAGTTTATCTTTTGCGCCTGAGATTCTCTTTCCCCTCTCTTGAATTCTGTTGGTTATGCTTGTGTCTGTAGTTCCCAATTTTTTGCCGAGTTTTTCTATTTCCAGCATTGTTTCAGTTTGTTTTGCCTTTATTTTCTCTATTTCAGTTTTCAAGTCTTGAACATTTTCCTTCACCTACTTAATTGTTTTTTTTTTTTTTTTTTTTTCTTGGCTTTCTGTACTTTCTTTCCTTACTTTCCTGTACTTTCCTTAAGTAATTTGTTCATTTCTTCCACTTTTTGTTTGTTTTTACCTCCATTTCTTTAAGGGATTTTGTCACATCTTCTTTGAGGGCCTTTATCATTTTTATGACGGTAATTTTAAAGTCATTCCCTTCTGCTTCCTCTGCTTTGTTGTTTTGTTCCATTCTAGTTGGTATAGATTCCCTAGATTCTGGTGGTGTCCTGCTTGTCTTTCTGTTGTTAGGTGTATTCTTGTATTGCTGTCTTCCCATAGCTTGTTCCAGTAGGTGTTGGTTGGGTCTCTCCCTCTCTCTATGGTACTTCCCCAGTGGGCTTATGTGGGTCAGAGTTTCAATATCTGTAGCTCTGGGTTATCCAAGTTTTATAGGAGGTCTCTCCACAGCCAGGGACCAGGGATGGTGTCAGGGATGAGGATCTAGTAGAAGATGCCTACAGAAACTCAGAGTGGTCCCTCAGAGATAGGCAGGTCTGTGGGAAGGACCTGTGACTCCAGCAGAGGACTGGGGGTGTGGTCAGAGACCAAGCAGATGGAAATTACAGGTGGTCCCGTGTGGATAGGCTGGTCTCCTTTGTTTAGAGTTGCTCTGAGAAGTCCCCAAATTAGGATGGACTGTTGGCTCCACCTCCTGTCCCAGTGTTCAACCAGAGCAGCGGGACAGTGGGCAGGTTAGGGCACAGGATAGGGGGCAGGCTCATAGTGAGGATGGAAAGTGGTGTACCAGAGCTCCAAGGGTGCTCTCTATGGGATAGGACACAGGAGCAAAGGTATCAGGGGCCAACCCAGGGAGTTTGTAGGGCGGAGAGGTTGTAGGGGAGAGGCTGACCCAATTGGGCCCAGACTCACCTCTAGGAAATGGCTGGCAGAAGAGGACAAAGGCTGAGATGAAACATGGGAATATTCTGAACGATAGTGGGATCTCCCTGAAAACTGGCACTCTCCAGCTGAGGCCTCTTTCTTTAGCACAGGTACTGCTTTGTGGGTCAAGGATCTTGCTGGCAGGAACTCTGTCTTTTAATTTTATTCTACTGTCCTCAAACGTTGAATATTTTAGTTGTTGATCTCAACTTGTGGTGGTAATGCCTGGACGTTCCCACCAAATATCATCCGGCAGCAGATAATCCTTCTGAACATGGTCCCTGTAGAATAGCTCTTAACAAAAACATAGAACCATGAATACCTGCAGGTTCCTGGTTCCAGGACGCTGTTCCTGTGTTGCAGGCAAGAGCTGTGTTCTGGATTTTATACTTTGATTTTGTGATTGCATTGCATCAAGACTCTGAAGCTTCTTTATTTCCCAATGAAACATTAGCAGTTCAACTGAAATTACTATCAGTATCTAGAGACAATCCATGCAAACAAATACAAATTTATAATCAGTTCCCTGGTGCTTATTAAATTATTAGAAGAATATCTTTGTTGTATTGAACCACTTTATGTCTAAAAGATAAATATCATTAGTCACAATTTTTTCTTCATTATACTGATCTTGGGACATGGAATTCTGGCTAAATGATGGCTAGGTCACTAGTGTTCATTAATCACATTGGCACAATATGTAGTTTAGTACAATGTGAGCACAAACCTTATGTTATTGGGTACACAAGATTCAAATTGGTAAAATATACGTCATTGGCACAACATGATTTGCGAATTTTTACAATTGCAGAAAATTTTAGCTGTGTGGGCTGTAGATAGATCAATATTGCTATGTTCTTTGAAGTTCTATACTAGAGTAAACTGAACATGTATTTGAATAATTGCTATGGTATCTAAATATCTACTTTACACTTAAAAACTTCAACATTTAATCTTTCAGCAATAAAAACTCCATATTATATTTGTATTTTATATTAGAATGTAAAATTTAAAGTTGTTCAATTTATAAAATTAAAATAATATTCATAACCATCTGGATCATAAGCATATTGCCTAATTCTTTAAAAATGCCTTTATGTTAGGCATGCAAATTCATTTACATTCAAGGGAAAATAGTAAATAAGATATCACATACTAATATTATATAATTCCTGAAACCATGAATAGTAATAATTTCATTATCTTTGATAATATGACAAGGACAACCATCGATTTTCATGACTTCTTTTCTATGTAGTAATGGATTGGATATATATTATTGTAAGAACATTATTTGCTACATGGCAGAGACAATGAGGGTGAAACCTAGAAATAATTACAAGTGAGAAATATCTCAAAAACTACGATAATATTGTGAAACAGAGCTTTTTGCTCATTAAGACTATTACATTTCTTCTGTATCATGAGCTCATTGTTGACAATAAACACTTCATTAGTGTATATAATTTATATTTGAAAGTATGATTCTCTTAACAAAATAATCTAAATCGTGTGTTGGTGTCTCTTCAGTTTGAATATGGATTAGACACATATAATGCAGGAGAGACAATTTGGTACCTTTATCTTAGGAAATAGATAAAAAATCATCAATAAGTACTAAAGGGAAAGTTAAGTATTTATTTGGCTTAAAGTCTCATAAGATCATATATAAGGCTGCCTTACTGACATTGTGCTTAGAAAAAGATGAGGAAAAGTGCATTCAATTCAGGAAAAATAATAAAGTAATTTCCAACTACAAATATAAAAGCAATTTATCTTTTCTTTACAAAATTTCTATGAATAGAGTCTTCAAATTTTTTTGCTTTCTTATAGTGCTGGGGATCAAACTCAAGCACAGTTACTTCTATTCATTAGTCCCACCACTGAACTGCACTGCCATGTTAGATGGCATAAAATTTAACTTGTTTAACTGTTTGATACGTATGGTTTTTGAAAGTTGAAAAACCCAATGGGTTTTTAAGCCAAACCCAAGAAGAAGATTTAGCACTGTCAGTTGCAATGTATTTTGAAGAGCGTTGAGTTTAGAGCTAGTCAGCAGAAGTTAACAGAGTTGTTGGGATATAGCTAGATCATGCTGTTCTCCACAATTCACTTTAAGCTTCAAATGACCTAGCCTGGTAATCAGATTTCATCTGGCACTATTGAAATGACAGAAACTGACATACCAAAATTCCATTCACTGTAGTGTGTTCTGTGTCCAAAGACCTATGCATTCCTGATTTGTAGAGTTCAATGGTCATATCATAGCTAATGAGATAGAGACCATTCTACTATAAGCATGCCACAATAACTCAATATGGTAGGATTCTTGGGTTCCAGACTTCCTAAACAGGGTCATTTCTCAACTCAGGAAAGAGTAGCCTCTTGATTTCTTGGTCTTTGTAATACAGACTAGTGAATGAATTCAATATTTTCACATTTGTTTAAACTCTCCCCCTGTTTTCCATCTCCTTTTGTTTC
This sequence comes from Phodopus roborovskii, assembly GCF_943737965.1. Lineage (NCBI taxonomy): Eukaryota > Metazoa > Chordata > Mammalia > Rodentia > Cricetidae > Phodopus > Phodopus roborovskii. Next base: position 30,078,579 of record NW_026126410.1, read on the forward strand.
TGTCCCCAACTCCCCTGCAGTTACCTCTTCTGAAGTTGTCTGACCCTTAGCAATCATAAGCAAGTAAAAAGCCATGTATTAAACTGTTGTAATTAAGTATAATTCCTCTAAGAACAAAACCAATAAAATGGATTTGTATCTAGAATGCTATTTTAAAGGTTATTGGAGTGAAAGGCACAGAAATGTGAACATGCAGTAGGAATTTTTAATTGGTAGCTGAAAGTTTCCATGCAGAATTTTAAATGTGACAGCACACTTTGTTTTGTTAAAAAGATGAAGACCTATATCCTCCTCTGCCCTTCCTATAGAGAGCTGTAATGATGAAATGCTAAAAGATCCTCCTATGACCACAAAGGAGAAAATTACAACAAACTATGTAGTGATGTAGTGAGACAAAGAACCTGTACTCATTGTTAACTGCTTTGTTTAATGTGGGTCTTCCAAATATCTATCAGGTTTCTTTCTATTTTGGAAAACATTTTTATCTCACTTCAAAAAAGTGCATTATTTGGAGAACTTTTGGGGCTAATTTATGTTTCTATTCTTTTTGTTATTTTTTTCTTTATTTTTCTTTCATACAATACATTCAGACCATAGCCTTGCCTCCTCTCCTTCTAGTCCCTACAAACTCCACTCTTAAGACTTATTAAGTTTTCAAGTCTCCATTCTTAAAGAAGATATACGATTTAACTATTTTACATGATATGTTTTCTAGTTCCTTTTAAGTTAAGTGAAAGTTATTATAAATGTTACTGGAAGAAAAAAAATGTAATTATCTATCACACCCATGAATGAACAGGGCAATCTAAAATAATGTGATATCTACCAGATATAACTACTGGTGTAGCTGTAGAAAAGTGTTATGGTAACATCTAATGATTCTGCCTGGTAGTGGTGCATGCCTTTAATCCCAGCATTTGGGAGACAGAGGCAAGCAGATCTCTATGAGTTTGAGGCCAGCCTAGTCTACAAGAGCTAGTTCCAGGATAGCTTCCAAAACTACAGAGAAACCGTGGTTTGAACCCCCCCCCCAAAAAAAACTAATGATTTCAAAACAATTTTGTTTATGGTGAGCTACATGAGATGGAGCCAATATTTAACATGTTTAATGAGGTTAAGAATCTGAGACTACAAATGGCATACATACTATTATTTTCTACTAATCAATAAGGCAATGAAAGGAAATATAATGATGTATTTCTATATTATATACAAGTGCATCACTCAAAACTCATTAGGGTATCATATGTTTTTTAATAGATGACAATTAGAGAGATGGGCTACTTAGCCCTAAATAGAATGTCTTTGTTAATCTCCTTCCCTTAAGTTTAGGGGTCTTTGAAGAAGAAGAGGAGGAAGGTTTTCATTATCAGATATTGTGGAATACTTAAAGAAAACAATGTTTTATAGACAAACCATATGGATGCATATATGTACTACTAGGGACTGTTACAGCATCATGAATACCTGCACAAACATAAATCAGACAAAATTACAGCATGTGAAATATAAGTGGACAGGACATATCATCTTTAGCAAGGAATGTATTTTTAATTCACAACTCATAGGAAAGATAAAATTAATTTAATCCAATTGAGTTTCAGTGGCTATACCATTCATATACAAGGGCAGACCACAGGATCAGGAGTAAATGGCTGACACAAATGTGTAACTATCTTCTTTCATGTGTGTATGTGCAAACCATTGCTTTTCTTCCTTACAAAATGGGAGAAGAAACAATTTGGTGAATAGGGAGGCAGGGCATCTTGGAAGAACTAGTGTTAAAATGTTATGTGAGAAAGTGAATATGCAATTCTCAAATAATAAATAAGAATATACAATTTTATCACTCAGGTAATAGAAATTAAATTGATAATTTTATCAAAGATTCATGAAAAAGTGTAAGAAAATAAAAGAAAGTTAAAGTAGTTTCTTAACAATAATTAAATGAACATGTGATTAGTAACTCCATTTGAACGTAGTTTAAACATGAAACAAACAGAACCATCTAACTATATATAATCCATAGAAGTACATGATAAAAATGCCTTAAGCCTACTCAATATTTGAGATCCTACTTTCAAAAACCTTTGGTCCTGATAACTTGTCTGAACAGTTCCATAAATGAATAGTTCAAGAAGTGTAAATAATTTTACTCCAGTCTTTTTTGAACATAATAAGATGAACACTGTTAATATCATATTGCAGCAAACTTCCAGAAGCATCTTAGCTCCAAATATCACAGAATAGTTTTTCAGGGTACTCTACAAATCCCAGCACCAATTATCACAGTTTGATTTCTACTGCTGTGATAAAAACAAAATCAAAAACAAAAACAAAAAAACAAACAAACAAACAAACAAAAAAAACAAAAGAAATCTTAGAATTATTGTCTATCTTGAAGAAAAGTAGAAAAGTCATAGTAGGAACTCAGGTCAGGGACATGGAGTTATAAACTGCATCAAAGGCAAAGAGAGTACGTTTAATTAATTTTTTCCATCTTGGGTAGCTCAACCTATTTTCTTATACCTTACAAGAGTAGTTGTCCAAAGTAGCATTTTCCATGGTGGGATGGGCCCTCCCTTAACAAGTGTTAATTGGGAAAATGCATTATACACTGCATACAGATAGTTGGATACAGGCATTTTCTCAAGTGATGTTGCTATTTCTAGATGATTCTACTTTTACATGTTGATGCTTCTTCAGAGTAAAATACCCACAAAGTGGTACTTTGAACCATCCAATCATATCTTCTAAATAAAGGTGGTAATCATGTTTGACTGCTTAGGTTTTTGGACAAACATCTAACTTCAATGAAGAAAATCTTGTTCCCAAGCAGTCTGTCCCTGTCATTTCAGTTTATGCAATCTCTTCATCAAACTACCTTTTTATAAAAATAGCCTGTGAAAATTAGTAATTTTGCTTCCTATCAAAATTCATGAGGAGTTAAAATCCCTGGTCATATATCAGTAATTAGGCTTCTCTTTCCTACTAGAAACATTTTAATTTTAGTGCCATTAGATATGATTTGTTTTAAGATATGAATTCTCTCTTAAGCAAAGTGATTCTAACATGTGCCCAAATCAAATATGTAAATTCCACTTTTGCTTTGAAAGACGTTTTTCTACCTTTCCAACCTCTGTCAGACTATGCTTGCTTTTCTCCTCTTGCTATGTACTCACTCTCTTCCTCTTTTAACTATTATATTTAAAAAATTTGTCTGGCTGAGACATATTCCTTTAGTAGAGTGGAAAGAAACAAGACAAAAAATATGTAACAAATTTATTTTCTGATTTTTTTTACTTTTAATATTTTTGCACTGCAACATATTTTCAAATATGGTACAGTTTAAATTTGTCATTATTGGCTCATTTTCCTACTTCCTAGCTATACAAAAATGTACAAATATCACTGTCTTACAAGGACTCTGTGCATGATGCTCCAATATAAAGAGCCTTTTATCAAGGTGAGTAAGTAGTTTGGCTATGTGTTATCACCCCACATTTTAATGTCATTTGGAATTTGAAACCAATCATCATGCACATCATGAACTGAAAAATCTCCAAAGATAGTTTTATCTTTTCTAATACATATTAGCTTTTACAAAGGAAAATATGAACTTCCCTGAGAATAGCTATAAGACAAAAATCCAAACTAACTTGAAAATTAGAAGGAGGAAAATTTTTAACATCTGGATGATAATCTATTGTTGAGCTATAAACAGCAAGAGCAAATCATAAATCATAGCTGGCCAACATAACTGCCTCCTGTATAAAACTCTAAACTTTGAAGTTATCTTTATTATATTCATTAGCTCTACTATAATGTATTTTCTTGAGGTATTTCCTTCACTGAGTTTAAAAACACATTATTACTTCCATAAGATTAAAGAATACTACAGCTAACAGCTACAAATAGTATACTATCAATGAACTACAACTAGACATATTAGGGTCTAAAAATGTTAAAATAACATTTGTTGTTTTAACATGATGAACCATCTTTTAATCCCTGGTATGGATTTACCATTTTTATAGTGAATTATCTTTTTGACAATATATTACATTAAATTTGTTATATTTTTTTGGGGGGATTTCTTTACATAATGTCCAACAAGTAATTTATTTTTTATTGATTTTTCTTATTTCATGTATTGATTCCATTTCCCTCTTTCTCCCTCCCTACCTCTCTCCTACTCTCCCATGCCCCACAACCACCCTCCCATCTCATTAACCCCCACCCAACAGGGAGGGTAATGCCTTCCTGGAGGGGTCAACATAATCTGTCAAGTCATTTGGAGTAGGGACTAGGCCATCCCTCCTGCCTCCAGGTTAAGGGAGTAACCCTCCATGGGGAATGTGCTCCCAAAATTTTTTCCTGCACCAGAGATACATCCTGGTTCCACTCTCAGAGGTCCCTTAGCCTGCCAAGGCCTTCTAAGTGAGACCCATGTTCGAGGGTCTGAGTTAGTATAATGCTGGTTTCCCAGCTAACACTCTGAGGTACTATCAGATACTCCTTGTTCAGGTCAGCTGTTTCTATATTTCTGCAGCCTGTTCTTGTCCTCCCTCTATGTACCTGGATTCCAGTTTGGCTAGGTGTTTAGCTATGGGTGTCTGCTTCTGTTTCCATCAGCTACTAGGTGAGGGCTGTATGGTGGTGGATAAGTTAGACATGAGTCTCATTATCAGGAAAGGGCATTTATGGTAGCCTTTCCACTGTTGCTCAAATTGTTAGTTGTGGTCAGTATAGTAGGTATCTGGACATTTCTCTAGTTTCACTTTTCTCTTCAAACCTATAATGGCTCCCTCTTTTATAGTTTCTCTCTCTCTCTCTCTCTCTCTCTCTCTCTCTCTCTCCTTCTCTTTCTCTTTCTTTTATCTTGTCTATATCTCTCCTGACTTAATCTTTCTAGTCCCATGTGCTTTCTTCTCCTCCTCTTCTCTTTTTTCTTGCTCCCTCTCCACTCACTGCTCCACCCACTCGGGTGTTCTTAGATGTGTGGTTTAATATCAGGACTTTTGATTTGATGCCATTGGTTTACCTGCCTATTTTTGTGTCAATACCAGGCTATTGTCAGGACATGAAGTCGGGAATGGTGATGCCTCCTGAAGTTCCTTTATTGTACAGGGTAGTTTGGGCTATCCTGAGTCTTTTGTTTTTCTACATAAAGTTGATTATTATACTTTCAATTTCACTGAAGAATTGTGCTGGGATCTTAATGGGGATTTCATTGAATCTGTAGATTGTTTTTGGCAAGACTGCCATTTTTACTATGTTTTTTTTCTACCTATCAAAGGGCATGGGAGATATTCCCATTTTCTGGTATCTTCTTTAATTTCTTTCTTTAAAGGCACATAGTTCTATTATATAGGTCTTTTACTTGTTTTGTAAGTATTAATCCAAATGATCCACATCCATGCAACAAAGACATCTGTTCAACTATGTTCATAGCAGCACTATTTGTAATAGCAAGAACATGGAAACAACCTAGATGCCCCTCAATTGAAGAATGGATAATGAAGATGGGGGTGCATCTACTCCATGGAATACTACTCTTCAGAAAAAAACTAATGCTATCTTGAAATTAGCAGGCAAGGGGATGGCACTTGAAGAAGCCATCCTGAATGAGGTAACCTAGTCAAAAAAGAGGAACATAGTATGTACTCCCTCATATATGGAACAACAGGGGAGATTAAGGGGACTCAGTCAGCAGACATCTGGGCAAACTGCCCAACTCACAACAACGGGATGGCCCCTCTGGGCTTTTAGACCTAGAACAAAGGGTTACCAGGCTATAATTCCCACCACCAGAGGAAGTAGGATACAAGGTGTATTATAAGAGACTCATATAAAGTCCCTCACAGAAAGGGGAAGGGACAAGTCCCCCAGAGCACAGGGAAAGTGGGGGGAGGCAGTGAATGGAGAAAGAAGTAGGAGAAAGCAAGGGGGAGGAGAGTAAAACACCTGCAACTAGGAAGATTGTGTCCAGGTAGGAATAGAAGACAGGAGAGAGAGACAGAGAGAGAGAGAGAGAGAGAGAGAGAGAGAGAGAGAGAGAGCATAAAAGAGGGAGCCAATAATAGTTTGCCACCAACTAACAATTTGAGCTTCTGTGGAAAGTATACCATAAATGCTCTTCCTGGATAGTGATATCAACAACTAACTTATCCATTGAGCCCTCATCTAATACCTGTTGGAAACAGGAGCAAATACCCATACATAAACACTGAGTTGAACTAGAACCCAGATGCAGATGGAGAGGACAAGTCCCGGCTGCAGAAACACAAGAGACAGCTGACCTGAACAAGCAGGAGGTAACAGGTCCCCCCAGACTGATAGCTGGGAAGCCAGCATGGGACTGACTCAGGGCCCCCTGAATATGGGTCTCAACCAGAAGGACTGAGCAGTCTAAGGGACCTCAGACAGTGAACCCAGGATGTGCAAAGGTACCTTGTGAACACATCCCCCATGGAGGGTTAACTGCCTTAATCTAGAGACAGATAAAATCCCTAGTCTCTACTTCAAATGACCTACCAGATCTACATGACCCCAATTGGATGGCATCCCCCTACATATGGAATTGGTGTGGGGGAATGGGAGGGGAGGGTGGTTAGGATGCATATGAGACGGCAGAAAATGTAAAAGTGAGGGAAGGAGGAAGGGGAAGGAGGGAGGTTGTGAGGAAAGGAGGGAGGTAGATGGACATTTAAAATAATAAATTAAATATAAAAATTGGATTATGGTATAGACATGAATACTTTGTTTCAGAATGGATTTTTATTTATTGATACAAACTTAAGGTCAATTTTGTGATATGTATATTTACCCTCTTGTTTAGGTATTGTCTTTATGTAGTTCATTTAGAAATGTAATGTATAATTTAGTACAGATTATAGTTACCTGTGATAGTCAAAACCTAGAGTTAAGTTAGTTAGGTTTTGAAGATATATTTGTACAGATAGGCATTCTTCAAACCTGTAAAAGACCTACAGAATATGTCATTTTAAATGGTTTATGTTTTTTCTTGACAATGAGGCTCAACTACTCCTGGCAACACCATCTGTGTCAGAACAGAAAATGGACATCTAAGAAAGACATTATGAAGTTTGTTTTCAATATGGAAAGACTAGCCATTTGGGTCAGATACTGCTCTTGTCTGAACTGTTCAACTTCATGCTATATAAACGGAACATGCAGGACCCACAGTAAAGTGACTGCTGTTACAATGTGGACATTGCTATAGGGTTCCTGCTTCATGGAGGAGTGTGCCAGACATTCGGCAGGACACAGAGAAAAGGGACTGACTAACTGCCTATACAAGAAGACAGTTTAAACTTTCCTGCTTTGCTGAAGAGTCTGCCAGACACACTATGGCCTATGGGATGAAGATCAAAGATTACAGAAAAACTTCGTGTGACTGATCAGGGAGTGAGTGGTCTCGTCTCTGTCATTTCTAGAGTTATATATTATCCTTTGATAGGCTTTGAAGGAGTTCAAGACAGATAGGTTATGGTTTTCCTTAGTTAGGATTACAGATAATTTACATATAAGACTTTAGACTCACAATGATAGGATAGATGATAGAATGTTTTTTTAAATCTTGCTAAATGTTAATGGACTGAACATTGTTAACTATGGTTATTATTTGATAACTGTTTTGTTGTATATTTTATATTTTACTATGTTAATGTTAAAACCCTTTATTATTCATACAGAAAAGAGGAGATGATGGGATATGTCATTTTATAAATATGTTTCTTGTATTTGTTAATGAATAAAGCGTTGTTGGCCAATAGGAAAGCAAGATAGGTGGGATTAGGAGACTAGGAGGGTTCGAAGAAGTAGTAGGGAGAAGTTACCATGTAGAGACTGGAGAGAGTAGAACACTGGCCCCACTCTCTGGTAAGATGAGACCACATGGAAACACTTAGATTAATTGAAATGGGTTAATAATTAAGACAAAGCTAACCAATAAGAAACTAGTAACTGGCCAACAGAATTATACCAAATACAGAGTCTGTGTTTGTTATTTGGGGCTGTCGCCTCGGTGGGTCCAGTCTGGCAGGAAAAACCGACTCATAACACAGGTCTTTGCACTTGTCCCCAGAATTTTTCACTCTTAGCTCTGGCAAGGAGCCTTAGGTATTTGAATTTTCTGTCTGAATCATCCATACTTGCCCACAATCAGCAAAATGCTCTGGATCTTACCCAGAAACAGATATTCTGAGTGTCCTTTCCACTGATGACAGAAAAAGTTTTTGGCTTTTAAGGACATTTTCAATTATCAGGAGCATCCATATAGATAATCCAATTCAATTTGCTATTTTAAGATTTTAGGTATTAATCACATCTGCAAATGCATGTGTGATATCTAATAACTTGAATTTATATTCTATGTACAAAATGTGGCATCTTTGGGAAATAGTATTATGCTTGTTGTCAGAACATCCACAATGTCATAAAAAGAAAAATTACTGGAATCATTGTTTGAAATATATATATATATATATATATATATATATATATATATCTTATGTTTAATTTAATCAGCTTTTATATAGTGGTGCAAATAGTTGTTTTTAAATAAACACACACAATTATATAAGTATTTTAGTACATACTTGAAAAGGCTCATGGATGCTTTGGTTGTCATAAAATATTTGTGTGTTATTGTTTAATAGGTCTACTTGAATATGTAAAGATATGTGTGTAGTAATGGATTCAACATATTTTAGACAAAAGAAGACAAGAAAATGAAATGATATGTTTTCTAATATGTATTTGGCTGAATATTTTTACCTTAGATTTCTTCTTATAAATGGGTAGTCTTGAGAATTTAACTTGGGAAAGAATCTGTGAATAATGAAAGAATATGATGATAGATATGCGACCCTTCTCTAGATTCTCACTGTGTTTCTGAAAGGTCTTGAGTTAAAGAGTAATATCTTCCTCCAATTTCAGCTTTAGTCATGCCGTGACTGCATTACCCCTCTGTGGTTTCGCTGCAGTGAACATGCTGTCATTTTCCCCTAAAGGTCAAATTGCAGAAAGGTTATTGCACATTGCAAAACCACAATTATAATTTTATCCCTTATGTTAGATAAAAGACAACTTTCTCAAAACCATACAGTGGTATCATGTGGAAAATACTAAATCATTCATCAAAAGTATCTCTGAGCTTATATTGTTAATGGTAAAATAATATATTACTTATTTTATGTATTTAAATATTTGGATAAGTTTTAAAGTGAAATCTTGAAAATCATCTAAAGCAAAATCTCGACACAAATAAATGTATTTTATAATTCCATATACATGAAATACCTTCAGAAGAATGTGGAACATTTTTTTCTAGAATTTGAGTAGATGAGGGGAGATTTGAGGATGATGTACACATTATAGAAACAGACAGAGGTAGTAATTGGATAATATTTTTACTGCATTAAATGGTATTAAATTTTAAACCTCAAATGATTATAATGGTAGTCCTCATTATATATATTTTACCTAAGTTAATTTAAAAATATACCGATACTTAGAAATCACATGTACTCCTCTCACTACACAACAGTAAAACTATGCATAAACAACAATCACAAATTTTTGATACCAGGAGACCTAAAACAAATACAAAACAAAACAAAACAAAAACAAAAGTCATGAGATATGCTATAAACTATTATTTATTTTACAAATTTAAAATAATTATAAGAGTGATATATATTACTTAATAATGAGCAAAATATTCAAACTAATAATATTTATAAATGAATGGTGATATTAATCCAAAGAATTCAGAAAGAATACGTATACACACATAAAAATCTAAATTCATGATAGCACTTTGAAGAAAATTAAAATAATCAATAGTAAGAACTAATAATAGGAAAAACTATGAATTTTTTCTCTAATCTGAAAATAGAATGCAGAAGCATATTTGTAATCAAAAATATTCTGTGGCAAACTGAAAGTATCTTAGTTATTTAATGTTGGCATTATTGAAATCACATGCAAGGGGAAAGATTCAGTTGATATACCTAATGTTAGCAATATTAAATTACCTTTATTAAATACCAACTGGATCTAAAAATTTTAAAAATAAATCAAATTTTATGCTTAAACAACATTGTAATATATAATCTCTGTTGGGAAAGATCAAGACAGGTAACTCTGAGTATTAACAAAATAATTATCAGATGGCATAAGGGAAAATTGATTAAATAATAACAGTAGGTCAATATTTCTTGTGTTGAGTCAACTTTACCTGAAGGCAGAATTAATAATTGGTAAAGTCTTGAGATACTCTGATTTATGGACATAGCTAAATTTTGTTTATTATTGAAATAAAATGGTCTCATAGAAGGTGAATCAGCCTGTCACCCAGTGACAAAGGGTTGATTATTTCTAGTTGAAAAAAAAAAAAAACACCTCAAATTTCATTAGAAATACCTTACTTTAGTAATAGAAAGTTCTGAAAAATACCATATACTGAGTACAGGGTAATTGGCTTTTGGCAGGGATTATTGCTTCCTGAAAGGATAACAATTTCTTTTATCTATGAAAATAAATTGTGTGCTTTATTATTTGTTCGTCCCCATGTATAAATGCTTATTTTTTGCTCTTTTGGATATGATTTTCAATAATCAAAGGAAATGTCCTATCTCTTCACTGCTTTATAAGGAAGACTAGGTTCGGAGGTACTAATACTATTATTGACTATTATTAGCCTTTTAGCTACTGTTGCTTTCAGAGTGAGGATAGATAAGGAGGTATGATTTTGACAATAGATTTCAAGCACACGTAATATGATTTGGTTGGAAGATAGGAGAAGGAAGTCAGTGAAATCAAATAAAATCCAGGGAAATGTCAAGGAAAATATAAAAAAAGAAATTAAAGTATTTGCATTTTTATCTCACAATTTTCAATATTTTTTTTCTGTGGTAGCTACTGAGACTGAAATAATTGTTAGGGATTATGACTTGTTCTCTACATATTGATTGAGAATAGTTTTTTTTTGTATCAGTCTTTTGGTGTTAACCATTTTTGAGATGAGTTGAAATTGTAAAGGAATTATAGTTGCCTTTTCTATAATACCTAAGAATCTTGAACAATTGTATTTTTCTAAGTAGCTTTTAGTCATTGCAGTACTTTTTTTTTATAATTGTGCTGAAGGTCATTAGCAAATTCTGTTATTTCTTGTTTCTGTTTTGCTGAGATTAGTCAGATCTATGAGTCTCTATTGTGAGGTTGGGGAGATGAAAAAGGAATCTTGCCCTAATTTCATTATTACTCCTAGACCTGTGATGATGATAGCACAAAACATAAGTTGTTAGGAAGGAAAGACTACATTTTCAATTTGAAACTCAATAATTCTCAGTGCTTTAAACTAGATACTCCATGGATACACTACAGATAATTAGTCTAATTTATAATATAGCTAAGGGTCTTCTTTCAAGATTTCCAAATAGGTATCTTTATCTAGACTTATGTGTCTTCTCATATTTTTTTTTCTATGTGACCAAATAGCAAAAGATTTTCATCAACCACACATTTAACAGAACCATGTTTGATGGGAGATGTCATTCTGTAAATATGTTTCTCATACTGGTTAATGAATAAAGCACTGTTGGCCAATAGGAAAGGAAGATAGGAGGGACTAGGAGAGAAGGAGGAAAGAGGAAGGAGTAAGGAGGTGTCAAGATGGAGAGTCTGGAGAAGGCAGAACTACCAGCTGCCTCTCCCTGGTAAAACCACGTGGAAATACATAGAAATGGGTTAATAATTAAGACAGAGCTAGCCGATAAGAAACTAGTACCTGGCCAACAGCTTTATATCAAATACAGAGTCTCTGTGTGTTAATTGGAGCTGGCGCAGCAGCAGGACCAGACTGGTGGTGGGCAGAAAAACCATACTCCTTACATATGATGCCTATGAGCTAATAACAACTTCCACTTAAAATTTATCAAAAGCTTAAAAAAAGGGTTTAAAAACAAAAGAACAGAGACAAGCAAGGTTTCTTGGTAGAGCATTTTTCTCAGTTGTACTCTGACTTGCAAGAGACAAGCAGATTGAGCGGCTCCTTTAAGAGAGGTTTCCTTGACTCAGCATAAGCAGCAAAAAACCTCACAGCTTTTAAAAAAAAAAAAAACCACTGCTAACAATTTACTGAATGGCAGTGCAGACTGCAGACCAAGGCAGTGAGCACAGTTTTCAGTGCTGGCGGTAAAAGTAACTTCACCATCTTGGATAGACCATGGCTAACACAGCTATGACTTTCATTTTAGCAATGTTTTTGTTTAACAGATAAAAACTCGTGGCCACAAAAAAAGATAAAGATTTACTGTAAAGACAGATTCACATTAAGAAAAAGCACTAAAGGTTTACAGTGTGTTCTAAAATACATGTAGGCTTGGGAGAAAACACGAATAAAATGGTTTTAAAAAGACAGAGAACAGCTGGGTGTGGTGGCACACACCTTTATTCCCAGTACTCAGGAGACAGAGGCAATCAGATCTCTGAGATTTCAAATTTAACCTGGTATGCATAGTAAATTACGACAGATAAGAGTTACACAGACAAACACTGTCTCAAAAAATAGAAAATAAACAGAATAATAAAAAAGCCACAAATGGAAAAAATCTGAACACTGTACAGTATTATATTATCTTCTATTGTTTGATTGCTGAGGAAAAAACAACTGTTAAAGGAAGTGCTGCTGTATTAATTCCATTTATATATTTTAAAAGTGCTTTGACTCCAAAATTTAAGTCTAAGGACAAATTACTGGGGAAAAGGATTTCTATTTTTGTTTCCACAGAAAATGAAAAGCTGTGGATTCCTTCCAGTCTAATGTGGGTTGATCAAGTCAGACCCCCTGAAAAACATTCCTAGTGATCCAACATTCAAAGCTGCTTGAACAAGGCAGCCTTGCAGACTACAGCCAGAATTTTTGCAACTTTATAGGCTCCCCATGACAGCGCCCTTTACCAGCATGAAGTAGTTTGGAAAGAATGACAACCAAATTCCCAAATATTGTTTTTAAATATTTGTTTTCATTTAAATGGAGTTGGTTATAAATGTTTAATGATCACAGCCAAACTTTTTAAAGGTAAAAAGGGGATTATGATATAGATATGAATACTTTGTTTTGGAATGGATTTTCATTTATTGATACAATTTAAGGTCAATTTTGTGATATGTATATTTCTCCTCTTGTTTAGGTATTGTGTTTATATAGCTCATTTAGGAATGTAATGTATAATTCAGTGCATAGTATAGATAGTTACCTATAATAGTCAAAACTTACAGTTAAGTTACTTAACATTTCTAGATATACAGAGATGTATTTGGAGATAAATAGGCATTCTTCAAACCTTTCAAAGATCTACAGAATATGGCATTTAAAATGGTGTAGGGTTTTTCATGACAATGAGTCACAATTGCTCCTGGCAACACCACCTGCGTCAAAGAGGAAGATGGACATTAAAGAAACAGGTTATGGAGTTTGCTTTCAATATGGCAAGACTATATATTTTGCTATGTTAATGTTAAAACCCTTTGTTTTATTTAGACAGAAAAGAGGAGATGATGGGAGATGTCATTCTGTAATTATGTTTCTCATACTGGTTAATGAATAAAGCACTGTTGGCCAATAGAAAAGGAAGATAGGAGGGACTAGGAAAGAAGGAGGAAAGAGGAAGGAGTAAGGAGGTGTCAAGATGGAGAGTCTGGAGAAGGCAGAACCGACAGCCACCTCTCCCTGGTAAGACCACATGTAAATACATAGAAATGGGTTAATAATTAACACAGAGCTAGCCGATAAGAAACTAGTAACTGACCAACAGAATTATATGAAATACAGAGTCTCTGTGTGTTAATTGTGGCTGGCGCGGTGGCAGGACCAGACTGGCGGCAGGCAGAAAAACCATACTCCTTACACATGTTTGTTGCCAATAGTAAATATTTCTGATTTTAGTAGGTTTGTATTTTTTTTATTATTACCCATGTGATATAAGTATGTGTATACTGATGAAGGAAACTATTTTGCAGCGATTCTTGCCTGGGAACCTGAAACAGTGGCCTGATGGGAGATGCTGTTATGAATATATGTTTATCATATTGGTTAATGAATAAAGCACTGTTGGCCAATAGGAAAGCAAGATAGGTGGGAGTAGGAGACAAAGAGGAAAGAGGAAGAGCTAAGGAGGAGATAGCATGGAGAGTCTGAAGAAAGCAGAATGCCAGCCAGCTCCCTGGTAAGAGAAGACCACATGAAAATATATAGATCAGCAAAATGGGTTAATGCTTAAGACAGAGCTAGTCCATAAGAAACTAGTACTGGACTAACAGAATTATATCTAATACAGAATCTCTGTGTGTTAATTGGGGCTGGTGTGGCAGCTGGACAAGACTAGTGGTGTGAGTGTGAGGAAAAACCTTACTTCTTACATATGGTACCCATGTGGCTAATAAGAACTTCCACTTAAAATTTTAACTAAAGCTTAGAAAAGGGTTTTACAAACAAAAGAACAGAGACAAGCACAGTTTCTTGATTGTAGCATTTTTCTCAGTTGGACTTTGACTTGAAAGAGACAAACAGATTGCGAGGATCCTTTAAGAGAGGTTTCCTGATTCAGCTTAAGTGGCAAAAAACCACCAGGATTTTAAAAACTATGCTAACAATTCATTGGTGTGTATGAGAGCTGGCAATGGCAGGGACTACATCTCCATGCTGGCAGCATGGGGTTGGATGGCAGTGCAGACCAAGGCAGTAAGCACAACTCTCACTGCTGGTTGTAAGGTAGCCGCCACCATCTTTGATAAACTTCGGCAGAAACAACAATGACTTTTATTTTAGCAATGTTGTTGTTTAACAGATAAAAACTGGTGGCCAGACAAAAAGATAAAGATTTACAGTAAAGACAGATTCACATTAAGAAAAAAACTACAAAAGGTTTACAGTGTGTTTTAAAATATATGTAGACATAAAAGAAAAAAAGAATAAAATGGTTATAAAAAGACAAAGAAAAAGTGGGTGTGGTTGTACACACCTTTAATTACAGCACTTGGGAGACCGAGGCACGCAGATCTCTGCAATTTCCAAGTAAACCTGGTATGCAGAGTGAGTTCCAGGACAGATAAGAGTTACACAGAGAAACCCTGTCTCAAAAAATAAACAAGAAACAGAATAATAAAAAAGCTACAGATGGAGAGAATATGGATACTGTATGGTATTTTATTGTCTTTGTATCATTTGACTGCTGAGGAAATAACAACAATTGTTAAAACAAATGCTGCTGTATCAACCCAGTTTATATATTCTATAAAGGCTTTGACTCAAAAATTTAAGTCTAAGGACAATTTAATGGGGAAAAGGATTTCTATTTTTGTTTCCATAGAAAATGAAAAGATGGGGATTCCTTCCAGACTAATGTGGTTTGATCAATACAGACCACCTGAAACAGAGTACCAGGTGATCCTACATTCAAAACAGCTGAACAAAGCAGACTTGTAGACTACAGCCAGGATTTCTACAACTTCTTAGAATCCCCCATGACAGCGCCGCTTACCAGCAGGAAGTAGTTTTAAAAAAATGACACCCAAATTCCCAAATATTGTTTATAAATGTTTGTGGTCATTTACAGGGGTTTGTTATAAATGGTTAATGATCACAACCAATATCTTTTTAAAGGTAAAAAGGGGGTTATGATATAGATATGAATACTTTGTTTTGGAATGGATTTTCATTTATTGATACAATTTAAGTTCAATTTTGTGATATGTATATTTCTCTTGTTACGTATTGTTTAGAAATGCAAAGTATAATTTAGTACAGATTATAGATAGTTACATAAAAGAGTCAAAACTTATAGTGTTAGTTAGGTTTTCTAGATATATAGAGAAGTATTTGAGATGGATAGGCATTCTTCAAACCTTTCAAAGACCTACAGAATATGGCATTTAAAATGGTTTAAGGTTTTTCTTGACAGTGAGACATAAATGCTCCTGGCAACACCACCTGCGTCAGAAAGGAAAATGGACATTGAAGAAACGCATTATGAAGTTTACTTCCAATATGGCAAGGCTAGCCATTTGGACAAGATATTGCTCTTGTCAGAACTGTTTGACTTTATGAGGTATTAACTGGACTTGCAGGACCCACAGAAAAGCGAGTGCTGATACAACATGGGCATTGCTACAGGGTTCCTGCTTCATGGAAGAGTTTGCCAGACAGTCTGCAGGATACAGAGAAAAATGACTGACAATCTGCCAATACAAGAAGACAGTTTAAAGTTTCCTCCTTTGGTGAAGAATCTGCCAGACACACTATGGCCTATGGGATGAAGATTGAAGATTACAGAAGAACTTCGCGTGACTGGCCAGGCAGTGAATTGTCTCTGTCATTTCTAGAGTCTATATATTATGCTTCTGTGGTCTTTGGTGGAGTTGAAGACAGATAATTATGGTTATAGATTTCCTTAGTTAGGATTAAAGATAAGTTACTTAGACTTTAGACACACAAAGATAGAATAGATGATAGAATATTTTCTTTATTCTTGCTAAATGTTAATGGACTAAATATTGTAAACTGTGATTCTTATTTTATAATTGATATGTGATATATTTTGCTATGTTAAGGTTAAAAACCTTCTTTTTATTTAGACAGAAAAGAGGAAATGATGGGAGATGCCATTATGTATATATGTTTCTCATACTGGTTAATGATGGTTAATGAATAAATCACTGTTGGCCAATAGGAAAGCAAGATAGCTGGGACTAGCACACAAGGAGGAAAGAGGAAGGAGTAAGGAGGAGTCAGGATGGAGAGTCTGGAAAAAGCAGAATGATGGCTGGCTCCCCGGAAAGAGAAGAGCACGTGAAAATATATAGATCAGAAGACATGGGTTAATATTTAAGACAGAGCTAGCCAATAAGAAACTAGTACCAGACCAACAGACTTATATGTATTAAGAATCTCTGTGCATTAATTGGGGCTGGCGCGGTGGCGGTACAAGACCAGTGGTGGCGGGCAGAAAAACCATACTCCTTACAGTGGCCATACCTTTTGGTCATGGTTATAGGTGTGGACATGACCCATTATTGGCAGAAACAAGGGCCTTTGGGTCACAGAGAGTAAGGAAGAGGTGTTGTCTGCATTCTTCGAGCAGGGATGCTGACAACCACTCACTGTTACCAGTCTATGTAGGTCCATTCCAAAATAAACACATATTATTCATCTTGGTTTGGTGAAATCATTATAACTCCTCACCTTCACTATTCACTGGAATTTAACATTTCAACTTCAGTACAAATAATCTGGAGATAAAGATATTTTAAATTTGCTATAGTTTCACATTAGTGATGTGGTAATATTATTTGGCTTTTACATTTACAAGAAACTCATTAAAATATCTTCAATATAAAAGAATAAGACTGAGTAACAACTCATACTGGAGATGATGTAGAGCAAGAGAAATAATACTCTTCCATTGTTGATGGGATGCAAACTTGTACAAACACTGTAGAAAGTAATATGACATTTCTTCTGAAAATTGGGACTAAATCTATCTCAAGACACATCTACATCAGTATTGGGCATATACTCAAAAGCACTCCATCTTACTACAAGGACATTCATTCACTTATGTTTACAGAGGCTTTATTCATAATAGCCAGAACCAAGAAACAACCCAGCTATCCTTAAATTGAAGAAATGATAAAGAAAATGTGGTACATTTATACAATGTAGTATTACTTAGTTTTTTTTTTTTAAAAAAATGACAATATGAAGTTTGTAAGCAAATGGATGCAATAAGAAAAAAAAATCCTGAGAGATGTAACCTAGATCCAGAAATTCAAAAATGATATATACTCACATATAAGTGTACATCAGCTGTCAAGTAAAGGATAATCATGCTAGAAGCCACAATCCAGAAATGCTAGCAAGGAGAGTTCTGGGATCGGTGCATAAATCTTTCAAGAAAGAGGAAATATATTTTGTGGGCAAACTGGGGATAGTTGGGGATAGGAACAAGATGGATTATGCATGGAAGAGAGAGTGATGGAGGAAGAGAATATGGAGAGAGATAACTGGAATTGGCATCATTTAGAAGGTGAGGTGGAAATCTAGTGCAGTTGAAATTTCCTGAGACCTGTGAAGTTGAACCTATCATGGACACCTAATGATAGAGGATTTAATCTTAAAGCAACTATCTTCTCTAACCAGGTAAGGCTTCTACTGGTAGAATTGGGGGTAATACCATAACCACAAATTCTTCAACCTACAATCTGTTTTGTCTGAAAAACAATAGTAACTCAGAATTTATAGGAATGGCCAACTTTAGGCCCAATCCATTAGAAGGGGCTCATCCTTGACACTTCCCAGAATATATGCAAGTAGAAGCTGGTTGGCCCAGAGACATAGGACCAAACATGACTGACAAATAAATAAATAAATAAATAAATAAATAAATAAATAAATAAATAAATAAATGAATCTTTTATTTGCACTTCAGGATGTGTTTCCTCCTTCTGGGTTGCCCTGGCTGGCCTTCATGTGATGATTTTGCCTTTTGCCTGGTCTTATTGCATCTAGTTGCACTGTGTACTACATGGAGGAAGAGTGGATCAGGGAAACTGTTGAAATGGGGATGGGGTAATGGGAGAAGGAACATTTTCCAGAATCAATGCAGAATTTGTTATCAATAGTGAAAATACATTTTTATACTTATAAAGTCATCCATGAAGTTAATAAAACTAGTAACCACCTTTATACATGAAATCAAAAATATAATGTTAGATTGTGTATATAGTTTAGTGGTATAGAGCCTGAGAGTCTTGTATGAATCTCAGTGTCTAACATAGAGCACTAAAGAGAAAAATGAAAGACGGTAAAAAATGAAAGAGAGATAGACAAAGCAGTTCTGAAGAGATCAAATCACTTCCCAAAGAATAACCTACTTTGTATTAACATTTTATTCATCTCTAAAATACACACAAGCTTAGGTTCTTTAAATAATTAAATGAATAGAAAATATTATGAATTTCTTTATATTGTTTGTATAAATTTTCTAAAAATACAATTGACTGTTCTCAGAACAATGCACTGTAACAAAAGTGAAACAAATGCAAAAATAATTTACACTGACCAATTGGCAAGATTAAGATTAATTAACGATGCTGGTAGGTCTTTTAGTTCGTGTATAATTGCTGATAGTAGTGTGAATTGAAATAACTTTAGTGGATATCACATTTGTATTTTTTTAAATATGTTTTTTTTTATTTTGACAGTTTCTATTTATGATAGTCACATAAAATGATAAACATCAATTATGTCTTTTTCATATATGAGATCTCTTTAGCAATATGTCACATAATATTGACAAGCTACTTGAATGTATAATTGGAATATAAGAAAATATGAACATATGTTTGTAGTTGAAGAAAATATATTTTTGTTTAATTCAAAAGTCATTTGAAAATAACATTTTATTAAAGTGTGATGAAGCATATTCTATTTCATACAAGTTTCTGACTAACATCAAAGTACAATTAGAATAAGTGCATCTAGATCCCAGATACCACCTATTGTCACATACTTTTCCATGTAGGTGGTTCTAATTTTATCCACATGCTTTTCTTTCCTTACATGCTAGTGCCAGATCCCAATTGACAGAAGTAATTACTGTTCTTTATGAGGACCCATATGTCATTCTCCTGTCTAATCCTTGGAAGTGAAATCATTTCTGTAAACATCAACAAAATGGCAGAATGCACCCCTTAACTATGGAAATAGGTCATTTGCTTTAACAGAAATATGTATCCCAACTGCTATAGAAACAAAAATAATGTTGGTTTCAATTAATTGTGACAAACTATATTAACCAGAGTCTTAAAATGCAATGTCTCGGACCATCTTTGTAGTAAAATACTGCAACAGAAGAAAAAAAATACCAAGACCCGTATTTATTTAACAATAGACAAAGTTACATGAATCATAATTTTTTCTTTTGCTGGCTGAGCTATTAATAGAAGCTAAGGATTCCTTATGTGTCTTAGGAAAATGTACTAGGAAATTCCTGACCTCTTCTCCCCACACCTAAAATATATTCTAATTGTAAAATAATGGAGTTCTAGATTATTTTTATGAACAAATGAAAACCATTCTTAATTAAAACTTAAAATGGCCTTTAGGAGAGAAAGTGATGATACATCAAATATTATCAACACTCTTTGTACTGGTGTTTAAATCCAGACCTTATGAAACAGATAATTACATGTAAAAAGTGCCAGCCATACATAGGCAAACCATTATTCACATAGAAATGTCTAATGCTTTTTACATTCCATCACATGAATCCTAAGTTAATCAGCAAACTACTGTGACTCACCTGAAACTCTTAGTTCTGAAGAGAAATCTAATATGTGATCTAGAGATCATTACAGGTCTTTACCAATCCCTGATAGGATCTTTTTATGTTTAGCTCACATTCATGAATACTTCAAAAACAGTAGCATTTATAAAATATCTTTACTACTGCCTCTACTGCAGAAGTAATTTAAAAATATGGTTTACATTGTTTCAATATGGTTCTGCTGATCTCTTTTCACTGTATTTAAGCAAACAAATTAAAAAAAAGACTCTTTAGTAATCCAATCATTTGAGAATGTTCCTAATTATATCTATATATCAATTTTGAATTATGAATAAATGATATTGAATATTTAACTAACAATAATCCAGAAGAAATTTTAAAACATTTTTGTTGTCATAGGATTAATTGTCAGCATGTATGAAGAATAGTTTTACATATTTTCCTTTTTAGTTTCAGTACCAGATGAATTATAAAGCATAGCAATATGATAAAGCATTATTGCACTTGTGATTCATCTTAGCTCAACTGAAAAAAGCTATCATGCACACCTAGAGCTCATAGTCCATTATTAAACTGAAGTAGAAACTCCTGAAGAGAGCATTTAATCTCCAACAGTGAACATTTTTAAAACGGGTGATTATTCTTTATTTTTATTCACAAACATTATATAATTGTGACTAAATTTGGGGTTGACAGTGACTACTACATTTTTAAATTTAGGATTTATATTTTAAAAATGAGCCTGGGATGCCTCTGTACACCCAGATTAAATCAAAGCTACAAAGACTCATGAACAATAATGAAAGGGAAGTTTGTTTGAAAGAATATGTATATATATACAAAAAAGAATATCTGCAAAAGCATTCCACAGAAGATAATGGTCTTCAATAAAGTAACCAGGGGTGTAAAATTAAAATTATGGTGTAGGGATAAGTAACTAACACCTTCTATCTTTTCTCCAGGGCCAGGGATAAATAGGAAAGACTCACTAGAAAATAAAACCACCAGCGATAATGAGAACAAAATGACTGGAGATGTAAGAAACATAAAAGGAATGGGACAATGATGGCATAATTAAGCCTCCTAGCTAAAGCTAAATGAAACACACATGACACTATCTGGGACTGGCTGTGATAATTATTTTATATGTGTCCTGGAAGCATATGGCATCCTGAAATGATGTGTCCACATATGTTGCTGTGTAATGAGTTTTCTTACTGTGCTCATGTAGATTAGTTATTCAAGTGCAGCATAGAGTGTGGTTACCACCTGTTATCGTTTCAACTGTGACACAGACTATAAAAATTAGTATGTCAAGGATTTTCACAGACAACGTTAACTTTATGGATGGTAAACATTTAAGTGGTGCATGTATCCTATTAAAGTATGTATAATCAACTATGAAGATGTAGTTGTGAAATGATTAGCAGAATCCAAAGACAGAACAAAAGAGGTGTATATGCGTGTTCACATGTGTGTGCATGCCCACACATTGGTGTGTGTATATGTGTGTGTGTGTGCGTGCAAGAGAGAGACATAGACAGAGGCAGACAGGCACAGAGAGACATAAGAATGGGATAGAGACATATAGAGATACACACACACTGAGGGACAGATTAAGGACAGTGAGATAAGCAATTGTGACACTTGGATACTTGTAATGACACTGGTTTGAAATTAATATTTTTCCAAATACTATGATTCAGAAAATTTGAATTTTTCCTCTTATTATTATTGAAGGGGGAAATAAAAAAATATTTAGAGTTTATGTGGTTTTGTATTATATTATAACACCTATGCACCAACAAATGACAATTATTGTAAAAATGCACACATTTATTTTTATCTCCACATTGTTGCCTAGATTCTGAGTAAATCTTATTAAGAACAGTTAGTTGTACATCACACATACAAATTGAGACAAAATAGAAACACTTTATTAGCTAAAGACAAGCTTCTTTTTCAAATGGTATGAAATTTTTCTCTGATTTTTTTCTAATCATGAAAATTATACACATGTGCATACAATTATACATATGTAGTCATAGTTTGAAATTTGAATAAATAGAAAATCTTGAATTCGAGTAAGATTTAGTGTAGTGAAGATAATCACACAGGACCATAATTTTCCGTGAAGATTGAGGTGTAATCCAAGCAGAGATCAAGATTGTTTTTTGTTTTTTTTTTTTTTTGGCTGAAAAATTCGATGACATCACACATACATGTTCACACAGACACATGTACAGGAAATATAGTGCTTATATGAGAAGTTTCTTTTTCTTAATCATAACTATTATTCTGATGAGATGATGCATTTTTTTAATTTTATGAAATATATTATTTTCCTTTTTCTAGGATTTATTGTTAAATTTAACATTATTCAGGGAGGTTTACACCCACTAGGTAAAATTTAGTAAATATCATGAAGGGAAACCTGGTCTCATTAAAAAAATTTTGGTCCATATCTTTCCAACAGCAAATATCACTCTCATTGCATCTGGAAATCTCAGGTGAGAATTTATTCCCAAAGTTTTGAGAAACCTATGCCTCTACCTTTCTGCATATATGGATATTTCATTAGATAATCCATTTCAGTCTTACACAGTCCTGACCTGCTTCAAATAATCTACTTTGTGCCAAATAAATAGTAAAAGTATGTACCTCACTTCACTTTCCTCTTTTCAATTTGTAAAATAAAATAAACCAGAAGTGAAGACTGTTTATGTCATTTGTTCACATGACATTCAGAAGCATAAATTTTATGTGTTTCAATCAAGTTCACTATTTCATAACTCCACATGGTTTACCTCAATTTGTACATGTTGGGTGACAAAAGTTGATTCTGAAAATATTTCATTATTTTTAGATTGCAATATAATTATATCACCCTTCACCTCCCTTTCTTCCTTCCAATTTTTGATTGGAAAGTGAGACTAGCATAAAACAATGAGAGATGTGGTTAAAATCAGAGTAAACAATCTGGTAAACCTGTAAGGAATCATACTTTTAATTTTCTAAACAAAATGACTATAACCACAGTCAGAGCATAAATATGTGTATGGAACTAAAATAAACTTTTCTTATGTGATAGGATGATGTTCCTTCTAAGGGCCAAAGGCCATCTAACAAAATCCCAGCAAGAGAAATTAGGCATCCTTTCCCAATATATTATTTATGATTTATTAAAGCTTGCCTGAGGGTTCAGAATGCAAGACTAACAACAAGCCATACAGTGATGATAAACACACCTTTAATCCCAGAAGCCATATTATCTACTCTTCGAAGCCAGACACTGGTGGCACATACCTTTAATTGAAGAACTCAGAAGACAGAGGTATATGGATTTCTCCTAGTACAAGGCCACATTGAGGTACACAAAATTTATCCAGTCTAAAAGACAAACAGCTCCCACAAAGATGATCTCAGTACTTGGGATTCCATGACTTTATTGCAAGTATTTGAGATTTATAAAAGGAAGAAACTAAGTCAGACTTAGGACAGGGCAGCCTTTTCAGCAAGAGGTCAAGCTAAGCTGGCTGTTTTGCTTTCTGTTGTTCAGCTTGCAGTTGAACCCCAATAGCTATCTCTGGGTTTTTAATTTTTCTTATTACAATCCCAAGTGAATACTAGAGCCTTACAGACTTTATTGATTTTTGGGGCAATGATAATTATCTCAAGCTTTATAGATGGGGCAATCCTATTGCATGATTAAAGCTTTGATAGTCCCAAAACTGGTATATTTATCTGTAACTAATTGTATTATTCTCCTTTTGAACAAAATCTCCATAAAACCAGCCACCTGTGAATCTTCTACTGTTTCCAGCACAATTGTTTGTTGGCCAAAGTTTGATGCATAACATGCTGAAAACAAAACAAAAAATGAATTGAATATTAAGAGGCAACATTAGGGTTAAATATGTTGGTCCGTCACTCTAACATCATCATGTGGGTGGCTGAGGGGATAAAGTGATGTTTTAGTTTTATCTGAGAGGCATATCAAGATTCATTTCCTAGAAGCTATCCTACAACTAACCCCTTAACAAACCCTAACTATTCCATTTACATAAGAACAAAAATCACCAAAGTAGGTAACATCACAATTCATTTTTTGTTTCTTTTTTTTCTCATACTCTTTTAAATTTGAATTGGCTAAATTGTGCAATTTTACATAAAAATTTTAAATTGGAAATACATTGATGTTTTAACTTCTTGCAATCAGATTTTTTCTGCACAGGGTTTTCTCCAAGTTTATAGAACCAGAGTCAAAATAATCACTTTAAGAATACTTTTACCATATAGTGTTCTACATGTATAAAAATCATATAATAATCAGCTTCATTAGGTATTACAAATTTAGTGGCACTAATATTCACATTATACATACAACAATACTGATTTTCTCATTAAGCTGGTTAAAAAACAAATAAGTGAAATAGATTTGTTTTTCTTACAAATCACCTTTCTTCATTTTAGTTTTTTAGAGAAATAAAATTTCAAATTAGTTACCAAGGAAGTGAAGTTTAAAACAACCACTTCTATTATGTGTCATTGGCCCTTCACCATAATAGGGCATGGCACAAATGTGGTGAGTGAGCATGAAATAGAGGTTGGAGACTAACATTATCAATTAAACAAAGTGTTTGATTATTTTAAAATATTAAATAAATATTCCCAAAGAAGTATGGTAGTCAGAGATATGCAAACTATTGAATACCTTTCCATTAGCACTGAATTTGCAGCATATGGAGCAATTAAATCTTTATGGATCAGTGAGAATGTAATGAAGGTGCTTTCCAAAGTCACTGTTGAGATTATTCATGAAGTTAGAGAAACATGAAGGTCTTGTAAGTTATGACAAGTTCATAAATCCATGGACTTGTGATTCCTTAACCAGTTAGGATTCGTGTATTTGTTGGCTGAAAAGAAATTTTACTTGGAAAATTTAAATATTTTGCTGCTATGTTTCTGCAGAATAGTGATTGTATTTCTACAAAAAGTAGTATCTTGCATAATAAAACATTTATCTCTATGTACACAAATTATCTCTATGTATGTGTATATGAATGTGTGTCCTGTTTCCTGCAAGTTTGTCTCTAAAATAGCATGTCCAAATCTCTCAATTACTGGTTTCATTATGTCTAACTCAACCAAGAATAATAGCCACAGGCTTCATTGTTTTTGCGTTAAGCAAGACACTACTTACCAACAACTTTAAGTGTGATATCCATATCTGTCATTTGCAGCCAAAGGCGTCTCAGATGAGCATAAAACCTCCTGTAGAGAAGCTCCTCTCTCTCTCTCTCTCTCTCTCTCTCTCTCTCTCTCTCTCTCTCTCTCTCTGTGTGTGTGTGTGTGTGTGTGTGTGTGCACATGTATATGTACAACATATAAAATTCTAAGCCTCCATATTTTTTCCCAAATAACTTTAGAGTTAGTTAAGTTCTCCCAAGCCCTGATCTCCACTAGACTTTCATGCCTCTAGCAGTTGAAACTCCAACCCCACATTATTTCCCCTTTCCCTTACATACTGCATCTTGCTCTTAATTGTCAAAGTGAACATGGTGTTAAGATTTAATGTTTAAGACAGTATATACACTGGACAGAGAACATGAAGAAATTAAGCTGGAATGGTACTGGAAATTTTCTTTCAGCTTCATAGTTCCCTTAGTGTTGGAAGGTGCTATGGTGACTTCAGGGTCACAAAAGTCAACCATTTTTTTTCTTATGCATGAATCTTGTGAAATCTAATAATGATTGAAATTGCAAGATATGCCCATGGAAGCAATAGTGGCATGCATGCTATGGGAAAACCATGAAACTACCTCAAGATATATATGTCTCATTCTGCAAAGCTTGGCAAGTACCCATGATTGGAAGGCTCACATATTCCAGGGATAAAAGTACTAGTAATATTATGTTAAATTAACATAGTATAAAATTATACTCACTGAAGTGCTCTGACCTCATCAGAGTAATTTATTTGTGTAGTGAATTATGGTTATCATAGGGACTCACAGCTGATCAAAATAAAGATGATACATACATGACTGTCATTCACTTAAGCATGAATGTCATTTGCAGCCAAAGGCATCTCAGATGAGCATAAAACCTCCTGTAGGGAAGCTCCTCTATCTCTCTCTGTCTCTGTCTCTGTCTCTGTCTCTGTCTCTGTCTCTGTCTCTGTCTCTCTCTCTCTCTCTCTCTCTTTTGTCCCAAGTTTAAGGGACCATTGTGGAAGAGGGGAAGAAATATTTGAATAGAGTCTACGGAGGACTGAAGTGGAACAGTATCTTCTGTACATGACAGACTTCTACCCACATGAACTCATAGCATTTATGGCTGCCTGCATAAAGCCTGCAAATGATGCATTCAACCATCTTTGTAAAATTGAATTAGAAAAGGATCATGAAGCCCAATTTTTACTGAAATGGAAAGGAAGCAAATGCCTTTTGAAAGAGGGGTAGTCAATGTTCCTTAAGTGTGTGGCACATCAAAGGTCAAGTATATTTTAGTGACTTCTCCCACACACAGGAATATGTGGCCAGATCAAATTAGAGTAGATGTTATATTAATGGAAAAAAGTGTTTTTAAAGAACATGTTTGCTGAATAGGGAAATGGAAAAGCATATTCTTGGAGGTACATGGAGTATATGGGGATAAATATTGAAAGTAATTGGTATAATATTCTTAAAGTATAAATAAAATATCTATTTAATAAAATTAAAATAACATTATGCATAAATACAAACATATCCTCAGGAAAACTATGAAAAAGATAAATGAGATATAAGACACAATTGAAGCAGTTAATGGTTCTAAATACCCAGCCTTGGAAAATCATGCTTTTATTGTTATTGTCTGTCTTTTATAAGTTTGATTTTTAGTTTTCTACTAGTATTGATATAAAACATATTTAGAAATGAAACAACATAGCTTAGAGCATTATAAATATAACCAGTTGTATTGTTACTTCCTTAGTTAAATGTTCCTTTACCTAAATTATAGCATCCTCGTAAGTAGAAAATAGTATATTGAATTTGTAATATTATTGTTTTGTGCAATAGAAAAAAAATAAAAACTATTTTCTCTTAGAGTTACAACATGATAGTTCAATAAAATTAATTAAAACAGAGTAACCAACATCATTTCAGCACTAATTTAAATTGTGCAAAGACTATCTTATAAAGAAGAAAAAATTTAAGTACAAAAGATTTCATTAAGTTCTTAACAACTAATTAAACTGAGATAAGTTATTGATAACCCTTAGAATTTTATGCATAATTTTGCAGTGATTTTATTAATGAATTTAAGATTCATGATACAGGACTACACATAAATAATCTCTGCAGACATTGTTATATATTTTTCACTTCCAATACTCATGCTTAAAATTACAAAGTTTTGAATGAAACCAAAAATGTAATTATTTTTTAAATATCATCTTGAAAAAGGATATAATCAAACACATGATTAATATCACATTTATCTAGCAATTTTGTATAATATATGTGACAAAATGATGTATATTCTTTTTTTGGTTCGTTTTGTTTTTCTATTTTTTTATTTTAATTATTTATTGTTTATTTTACATATCGATCCAGGTACCCTCTCTCTCCCTCCCTCCCTCACTCTTACTCTCTCTGCCCCTTCACATGCACATTGACAACCCTCCCCACACATCCCCCCACTGCATTCCACATGGAGAAAAATGCCATCCAGGTGGGGTCATGTAAATCTGTCAAGTCATTTGATGTAGGGAATAGGACTTCTCTCCTGTCTCAAGGTTAAGGCAGTATCCCTTCATGGGAGATGTGTTTTCAAGGTTGTTTTATGTACCAGGAATACAACTGTCTGAGGTCTCTTAGACGGCTAGGTTATTCTACCTGAGACTCATATTTAGTGGGGGGGTTGAGTCAATCCCATGCTTGATTCTCAACTATCAGTCTGGGGGGCCCATTAGCTCCTCCTTGTTATGGTCAGCTCTCTATGTGTTTCTGCAACTTGGTCTTGCCCTCTCCCTCTACATCTGGATTCTAGTTCAAATCAGTGTTTAGTTATGGATGTTTGCTTCTGTTTACAAAGAGTACTAGATGAAGGCTCCATGATGGTGGATAAGTTAGTTGTAGATCTCAATATCCAGGAAGGATATTTATGGTAGCCTTTCCATGGTTGCTCTAATTGTTAGTTGTCAGCAATCTTAATAGGTCTCTAGAACTTTTTTAGGTTGAGTTTAATCTTCAAACCAATAATGGTTACCTCTTTTATTGAGACAATCTTCTTAGTCGGATGTGCTTTCCTCTCCTCTCCTTCTTTTTCTGCTACTTGTCTCTCCACTCACTACCCCCCCCCACTTCCCATGTGCTCTAGGGTACTTGTCCCTTCACCCTTCTGTGAAGGACTTTATATGAATCTCTTATAATACACCTTATATCCTAGTTCATCTGTTGGTGTGAATTATAGGCTCTTGATCCTTTGCTCTAGGTCTAAAATCCATGTATGAGCAAATACATAACATGTTTCTCTTTTTGTACCTGAATTACCTCATTCAGGATGGTTTCTTCAAGTGCCATCCACTTGCCTGCAATTTCAAGATTCCATTATTGTTTCTGCAGAATAGTATTCCATTGTTTAGATGTGCCACATCTTTTTTATCCATTCTTCAGTTGAAGGGCATCTAGGTTGCTCCCAGGTTCTTACTATTGCAAATAATGCTGCTATAAACATAGTTGAGCACATGTCTTCGTTACATGGATATGGATCATTTGGGTATATGCATAAGAGGGGGATTTCCAGGTCATATAGTAAACTAATTCCCAGTTTCCCATGGAACTGCCATATTGATCTCTAAAATGGCTGTATGCATTTGCACTCCCACCAGCAGTGGAGGAGTGTTCCCCTTTCTCCACATCAGCTCCAGCATGAGTCATCATTGGTGTTTCTATTTTAGCCATTCTTACAGGAGTAAGATGGTTGTTTTGAATTGTATTTCCCTGTTAGCTAAGGATGTTGAGTACTTTCTTAAGTGTCTTTCAGCCTTTTTGATTTCCTCTATTGAGAATTCTTTCTTCAGTTCTGTACCCCATTTTTTAATAGGGATATTTTGTGTTTTCTTGACTAGTTTCTTGAGTTCTTTTTATATTTTGGAGATCAGCCCTTTGTCAGATGTAGGGTTGGTGAAAATCTTTTCCCAGTCTGTGATCTGCCTTTTGGTCTTGTCCACTGTGGCCTTTGCCTTACAGAAGCTTCTAAGTTTGCAGAGGTCCCATTTATTAATTGTTGATCTCACTGTCAATGCTACTGGAGTTACGTTCAGGAAGCGGTCTCCTATACCAATTTGTTCAAGGGTACCTCCTACTTTCTCTTCTAAGACGTTCAATGTGGCTGGATTGATGTTGAGGTCTTTGATCCATTTGGACTTGAGTTTTGTGCATGGCGACAGACTTGGGTCTATCTGCAGTCTTCTACACACCCTCATCCAATTGTGCCAGCACTATTTGTTGAAGATGCTTTCCTCCCACCATTTTTTCTTTTAGATGTTATGTCAAAAGCAGGTGGTCATAGGTATGTGGGTTTATATCAGGTTTGGCGATTTGATTCCATTTGTCTACCTGTCTATTTTTGTGCCAACACCAGGCTGTTTTCAGTAGTATAGCTCTGTAGTAGAGCTTACAGTCAGGCATGGTGATGCCTCTGGAAGTTCTTTTATTGTACGGAGTTGTTTTGGCTATCCTGTGTCTTTTGTTTTTCCATATAAAGTTTATTATCATCCTTTCAAGGTCAGTGAAGAATTGTGTTGGGATTTCAATGGGGATTGCATTGAATATGTAGATTGCTTTTGGCAAGATCGTCATTTTTACTATATTTATTGTACCTATCCAAGAGCATGGGAGATATTTCTATTTTCTGGTATCTTCTTTAATCTGTTTCTTTAGAGACACAAAGTTCTTACTATATAGGTCTTTAATTTGTTTGATAAGTGTTACCCCATGATACTTTATGTTGCTTGTGGCTATTGTAAAGTGTGATATTTCTCTGATTTCTTTCTCAGCCTCTTTTTCATCTGAATATTGTAGGGCTACTGATTTTTTTTTTTTTTTTAGTTTATCTTGTATCCTGCTAGTTTGCTGAATGTGTGCATCAACTCTCATGGTACCCTATAGAGTTTATTGGGTCGCTATTGTGAACTATCATATCATCTGCAAATAGAGACAATTTGACTTCTTCCTTTCCAATTTCCATCCACTTGATCTAATTTAGGGGAACATAACAACAGACACAGAGGAAATCCAGACTGTTTTCAGGTCATACTTTGAAAACCTGTATTCTACAAAAATTGAAAATTCAAAGGAAATGGACTAATTTCTGGATAATTATCACTTCCCAAAATTAAATCAAGAACAAACAACTTAAATAGACCTATAACCCGCAATGATATAGAAGCAGTCATCGAAAGACTTTCAACCAAAAACAGCCCAGGCCAGATGGCTTCAGTGCAGAATTCCAACAGAAATTCCAGGGTGTACTAGTACCAGTACTCCTTAAATTGTTCCACACAATAGAAACAGAAAGTTCATTGCCAAACTCTTTCTATGAGGCTACAATAACCTTGGTACCCAAGCCTCACAAAGACATAACTAAGAAAGAAAACTACAGACCAATAAACCTGAGGAACATCGATACAAAAATACTCAATATAATACTGGCAAACTGAATTCAAGAATACATCAGAGAAATCATCCACCATGACCGAATAGGCTTCATCCCTGGAATGCAGGGATGGTTTAACATATGAAAATGTATCAATGTGATCCACCATATAAACAACCTGAAAAAGAAAAACCATATGATCATCTCCCTAGATCCTGAAAAAGCCTTTGACAAAATTCAGCACCATTTCATGATAAAGGTATTGGAGAGATCAGGGATAACAGGAACATACCTAAACATAATAAGAGCAATATACAGCAAACCAACTGCCAACATCAAACTGAATGGAGAGAAGCTTAAGGTGATTCCTCTAAAATCAGCAACAAGACAAGGTTGCCCTCTCTCTCCATATATATTTAACATTGTACTTGACATTCTAGCTAAAGCTATAATACAACAATGATGGATATTCTTACTGGTTTACTTGACTTTATGGGAAAATATCAAATAAATTACAGGTGTCACACAAATTTGTATTAATTAGTCATGACTAATATGTAAAAATCATGTATTTTAATCACAGTTTTCTGATAGCCATATAGGTTTTATTTTGGATAATTCATTAATTAATATTTTATAGTGTTAATCATTTGGAGACTCTTATTTTAAGAAATTTAGCAAAATGTTATGAAAGCCAAAGAAGAGTAATGGAATGTGTCAGGTAAAATTCTTAAAGGAAAAACTCTGCTAATATTTTGGAGGTCTTAGCCTAGGTCAATCAAATGAAGTGGAGAGTGGGTATTCTAAATGGATACTTTGATAGCTAGCCATAAGTATGAAGAAACTGAGTATACTAGCCCAGGTCTACATTGTTAAATTGATATATCTCCACGAAGAAAATCCTGTTGCTATATATAATTTTTGTACTCTATGGCATTTGATATACGGTCCTGAAAAATCTTGAGAACTTAATTTTTAAATTGATAGTTCCCCAGAGACAGACAGAAATATTGTAAAATTATCTATTTATCTTTGTTATTATTTATATTTCAATTAGAAAAAATATAAACTGAAAGTAACAAAGTTCATCACAAAATTCTTCTAGCCCATGTGTTTCACAGTATAATATGGCAACAGTTTCAGTTGTCAACTTGAAAATCAAAACACCTGGGAAGAGGGTCTCAATGATAAATTGTCTAAATTATATTAATCTCTTAATAGAGCTGTGGAAATTTATCTTGATTATCATGATAAATAAGAGATGATCCAGTCTGAAATTGGAAGGCACTATTTCTTGGGATCCCTCATGGAGCAACAGTTGAAAATATCAATGAGTACGTAATTAAGCACTTGTTTCATCATGTTCTTGTGAGATGCTTTAATCTCTTGACGTTGTGACATTCCATTTCTTACAGGAAAATGTAATAATCAGAAGACTTACAAATGTCTCAGTGTTTTGTAATAAGCAAATCTAATACATAAGGAGACTGAACATAAGGTGTACAATTATTTCCTGATGTAAAAATCATCTCAATATTTTAAATTGTATTCATCTAATTTGAGAGGTTTAGCCATTTGACACATTACCAATATATCCATTGTATGATACTGATTGTCTTATAGATGAATTCATATCTCTAATCTTTTCTAGTTGCATTCAAGTGAAATGTTATCCTGTCTAATTTAAATGAGTTCTAAATATCATTTTTCATTAAATATACTTTTCATTAAATATCTCTAAGGACAAATTTATATATACATATTTCTATGACATTGCTCAAATATTTTTGGTACTTATAATAAATTATGACTTCTAATTTTTTATCTAATATAAGAAACACTCAATTTTTACAATGTCTATTGTAATTTATAAAAATGGATTATTAGGGCACTGAGATTTTTTTTGACTTATCACCTAATTAATGGGCATGTCTCTTCAATACATCAAAACTCAAACACAAATATTGAAATAAATCATCACGCTTCATCTTAAATAGTTCTCTGCATATAAAAATGTATATTACAATACACCACAGACTATTAACAGTTTAAAGATCATAATTTAAAAATGCTACTGCATTACTAATGTTGATCACATTCAGCACCTTTAGTGATTGCTGAACTTTACTCTGGAATACTGTCATGTGAGATAAAGATGGTATAATATCCCATGAGAAAAGGACTACAGACTAATCAGGGAAATGGTTGCTAAAAAGTAGAGTTACATCTAATTTCTTGACATAGCAAAAACAGTGATATTTTCTGCCTTGATTGGCTCTTCTTTTTAAACATTTCTTTAATCACAGAATGCTAACTTATGGCATTTATTCTCAGAACTCCTTTCATACTCTGAAAGCCTGCTTTTTGTTAGCACCTAGATTTATGTAGAACTCTTAATTCTGTTTTGTCTTTTAACAATATGAATACCATGCTAAGAGGAGGGTATTCAATCTCAGGAAAGTTACTTATGTTTTGATCAGCACAATATAACACCTTATCAACTCAATATTAAAAATTAATATTAATTCACTCATATTTTCGTGTTCTGAATCTGAATCTATTTCTCTTGATCTTTTTAGCATTTCTTCAACCTCTACTGATACTGACATTCTAACGTTATCTTCATGATTGGAATCACCTTCTTCCAAAATATTTATAGTGACATTTAGATGTCTGCATACATATTGAAAAGCCTTAATGGGATATATGATGATGGGTTGTTTCTGTAAGATGTTGAATTTATCTTGCAGAAATATACCCAATGATTAAGACCTATGAAAATAAATATTGATTTCAAAATTATTTACCTAGTGTCTTCATAAAATTATAAACTACAAAATGAGTAAAATGATAGGAATCCTGACCCTAATACACTTGTAATTTGAATCTGTTCTTGGGTCACCAATCACAATATATTTTTAATATAATACCTTTAAAACACTCATGTTTTTCTAGATAGCAAGTGAAGGTAATAGGCTAAAAATTCTGTAACAATGTACAATGGTATTGTTGTTCAGATATTTTAGGTTTTCAAATACATGTGAATAATATTTTGTATATTTGGAACCCAAGAATGTTCAGAAAAGTATACATAAGTATTAATACCCATTTAAACTAAAAAACCAATTCATTCAATTCTAACAAGCAATACTCTTTTACCTGTGAAGACTGAGACCAGGCACTGTTTAACTCTATAATGTTCCCTTTACTCCACGTTTGTCTTCCAAATCACATCTGCCTTTCACAGAGTCAAATTCTGTCCACTCTGTTTGCACCCTAGCATTTCTGCTTCAGTTTTCTTGTGGGATTCCACTTTTTCTTCTCCAGCTGCCCTCATGTATTTGCCTTTATTCCCTTGGAGCCTGGATTTCTTAATGTCTCAGTTTTCTAAAAAAACTTCACAGATGTTCACATGTGAATGCCCATTAT
Organism: Phodopus roborovskii; assembly: GCF_943737965.1. Lineage (NCBI taxonomy): Eukaryota > Metazoa > Chordata > Mammalia > Rodentia > Cricetidae > Phodopus > Phodopus roborovskii. The sequence continues at coordinate 30,113,033 of NW_026126410.1, forward strand.
GCACACACACAACACACCTGCAACTTCTGTAGTTACCTTCAACAAGACACTAGTATAATTCAGAACTCTGTCCTGGCTAGTATTGGGATACTCTGCTAACATTTAAAATATAATTGCATTTTAATCTTTCAGTAGAGCTGCATTTCGTTGCCAGTTATTGCACTTTAAATGGTCCAGACTGCTGTTATGCTGACACTTTGTCATACTATTTATATTTTTAGGAAACTTGTGAGAGCTAATTTTCAGTGGGATTGCTTCCTGTGGAAGCAAACATATCTCTTCTGGGGATTGTCTGTAGAAATGTCTCTACATTTTAAAGGGCTTTGATTCACTATTTATATGAGTGTGTTTGCTAAGTGCTCCCACCACATACATAGTGTACATCTGCATCCAATTCCCATGCTGAAAAGAGAGGATATTTTTGCCCAATGCAACTGAATTTTGGCTACATCAACAATAAAGTTGATCATTAAAGTCTCACTTTGATGCTCATATTCACAGACTATTATGGAGTGAAATGGTTCTTGCAAAAATTATTTTGAATTTTTGTTGCTTTCATGCATCTAGAAACTTTCAGTCTATTTATAGGTGTAATAACATATTTAACATTTTTATTTTTCTTAAAAATATATAATAATATTACTATTATTGTTAATATTATTTTAAAGCAATATTGATCTCTATCATCCTTTCTGTTTGGTAACCTATATAACTAGAAGTGTTAGTAAAATTCTTGCTGAAGTCCAATATTCTACTATGCTTCTCAAAAAGTTCAACAGTTCAAATTTAAATAGTTTATCAATTTTTCACTTATTATTGAAATACTTATGGAGAAATAAAAATATATTATGTGACAAAAATATCAGGTGAAATTATGAGTACATCTACTTTATCACTTCATGTGAGCAATAACTCTGGAGGTTATGATGCCTTAACATCAATAGACACAAAACCAACAAGGCATCCTGGTACTTTGTATCACTAACTTGAAGACTGAACTTCACAGAATAAATGAAGTTGATGTTTAGAAGGAATAGACATTGAAGGCATAAATTTACAAGTAATAAAAAGCTATACTTATGTAGAACAGGGGCAGTAACTATATATATGAGGAACATGGGCACTTCCCAAGGAAAGGTTTCAACTGAGCACCTCAGTTAAGGAGTTAATGAAAATGTACCCAATTGCAGCATGAAGGTGGTCTTTCAATATACTATATTCCAGTAATACTAATAAAACAAATTTTTTTCATATGTGTTTAAAATGATTGGAAATATAGATAGATGAACATGTTTTATATGACTAATAGTGGTTTATACAATGTGATTGAAATTCTTTATCAAATATTTCCAGAGGAATGATACTAGATACTATTAAACACACTTGCTTTTAGTGTTTTTAGTTATTGTCTACCTTTATCAAGTAAAATAAATATTATTTTATTTATCAAAGTTATACAACTGTACAGAATATTAACATAAGACTATTTGGGGATTTGTCAACACTTTTTAAATCCATCAATCCTACTCCATGAGACAGAATCCATACTTGCCACAGTTAAAGCATTCAAGGACCTATAAATAGAGCATAGGTTCTGGGAAGACACCAATACTATTATAATGCTAACTTGACATAGCACTAAAATGTTTCTTAATGAATTGTTATACTCACAGGGCTTGGTATCATACCTCATCTGAGAAACTTATTCTTGCAGTACATGTCAATGAAGAAAGAAAACTCCCTCAACTAATCAAAAAGCATAGAAAAAGAGGTTATAAACTATTGAGCCATACATGAATAATACACATCACACTCCAAAACACAAAATTTCAAAGTTCTTTCCAGAAAGATTTAAGAGTGATGGGTAGTAAGTAACTTTAAAAAAAAAAAAAAAAAAAAAAACAGTGTTCTTTAAACAGGGAAGTTGCATGTATACACAGTGATTGAAATAGTATATAAAAGCCTTATATAAACTCAACTAGACAAAAATTGGGATAATTTCTATGTTGTGGGAGAGCTAACTGTATCATTTGTTGTTCAGTCTCTGTGTGATGGGAAAGTGCAGGGCTTATGTGAATTCCTGGCTAGAATAGTCTTTGAGGCTAAAGCATCTCAGCTAAGGCACCTTGAAATTATCCAGTATAGTTTACAGCCCAAAGCTGATTTTTTGATGGTGTTTATCAGCTTAGTGATATTACTAGAGCTGCTGTGGAGTTGTCATTGAGAGGATACAACCTAGTTTTGGAGATTTCAAAGGTCCCTGTCAGGCATGTTCATGGTTCAATACAGAAAACTTAAATATTTTTAACATTATTTGCACTAGATCTCAAGATATCAAAGGATCATTATTTTCTATATACATCCAGAGTACAACACTTAATTCCAGTTACTTAATAAAGTCTCAAACCAGAAATCATGTACAGGAAAGGAAGATAGAGCCATTTTCTAGAATTAGTTAGTACTCCAAATGACATCATGGCAAAAAGTTAAATATATGTATATATTAATTTTATAAGTTTTCAGAAATATTTATACCTTCAGAAAAGTGTTTAGGAGTTAAAAGTAAACCAAAGCATTGTGAGAGTGCTGGCAAAAGAATAGACACTAATTGGGTCTTTAACAGGTGGCTCTTCTGCCATGAGAAAGAGATATTGAATTTTCTTTTAACAAGCATGCTTGGGTTTAGAGAAGGACATAACCATCCTCCAACACTAAAACAAGTTTTAATGTATTTTATTTGAAATTGTCCTACAAAGAAAAAAACCATTTACATTATATATATATATATATGTATAGAACAGCAGAGACAAACATTTCAGAAGATTCATGGGAAAAAAACTGTGCTAGTTTTCTCTGTGTAGCTTTGGAGACTATCCTGGAACTCAGTCTGTAGACAGTATGGCCTTGAAGTCACAGAGATCTTTGTACCCCTGTTTCCCAAGTGTTGGGATTACAAACCACCACCTCCGGGCCTAATTTAGGTAATTTTATCATTTGGAGATGTGATATACCAATAGCCAAATTTATTATTTTTGAGGGGACATTTATGGATGATTATTTCTTTTTCTTCAGATGTCTCATATGTAGTCTTCAGATTCCTTAGTTGAGATGCTTGCTTTCATTTTCCTGGAAAGACACAAACAAAACATTGTCCAACATTAACTTTGGGGATCTTCCTTTTAGTCAAATTATATTTAATTAAGGAAAAGTATTTTTTAGTCTTATAAATTATTTTAGAATTGAATGGTCATGCTATTTGGGGAACTATTGCCTCTTGAATCAAGAGTTATCCCTTGTTCCAGTCTAATCTTTATAATTTTTATTTTATGACTTGTCCTGAAAGTATTGCTATATCCCCTAAAGCTGTTCTATCATCCAGAGCAGTGTAGTCTTTCATAATAGGTCCTTTCATTGCTCTGTGCTGGAGTTTCCCGCATGGTGATGGGAATGACTGAAGCAAAGTGATATGGAGGTCTAAGAGAAGGACATCAAGGCATTTTCAAATGGCAAAGTGTTCCCTTTTCTGTTGCTAACTGGAATTCATTGGTCTACTGTTTGCCTTCGCTGCACCATTTGCATATTTTGGAAGACAAGGTCCTTCTGTTTGGAGTAAAAGAAACATTATTTCTAGGAATGCCCAGCCTACAATCCCTTTTTTTAGGTGACCTTGTTTTCGACAATTATAACACTGGGCATTTAGATTTTTCTTCAAGCCTTTGAAAATCACTTCCCTTATTCGAGCATTATCATGGTTATGAGAGCAAATATTTGTTGTATCATAGATCCATTCCTCTATGTGTGCTGATATTGCTGTTAAATGCCTAATTATCCTTTTGCAATGTGAAGTAGCCTTTTCAAAAGCCAAATCTAAATATTCAATTATTATTTGTCTATCTTTTGAATTTGATATCATTCTATTTATAACTGAATTCATTCTTTGTAAGAAATCAGGAAGGTTCCTTTGGGGCCCTATAAAATTTTAGTAAATGACTCAGTTCTGTTTCTGTCTTCTACAATTATGTTCCAAGCATTCAAAGCTACTGTATGGCATAGAACCAAGATGTAGTCATATTAAGACTGTCTTTGTACATTGGTATAATTGACCCTCCAAGTAGTTGGTTATGGGAAATTCCAATGCCTTTTGCCTTACTTCATTGTTCAATAGTCCTAGTTTCATCTTTCCTCCATGCCCTCCACTTAATATTAAACCAGGTTCCAGCACTGCCATTACTAAGTCTTTCCAATCTTATGGGGGAAATTCTGTTACTAATTGACCATGAATTCAACATCTGCTTCAAAATAGGGAAATGCATATCATATGATATTATCACTTCTTCAAAATTCCTCAGATTTAACATTTCCACATGAATCTACTCAGCACTTACATGGCCTTGGAAGATATACTTACCATTTGGTAGTTGTATGATAACCTTGGGCTATTCCTCTCTAATTTTCTTTTTTCTTTTCTTTTTTTTTTTTTTAAACATTTGTAGAAGTAATATATCGTGGCACCTTTCACAGTTTTCTTTTTTCACAGAATGATGTATTTTTTTTTTTCTAGTCCTGAGTGTTTTTTTTTTTTTTTTAATTTGACTTCTTTTTCTTTTTTTTTATTTATTTTATATAACCAAGTCCATTTAAATGAAAACAAACATTTATAGACAATATTTGGGAATTTGGGCGTCATTCTTTCTAAACTACTTCCTGCTGGTAAGCGGCGCTGTCATGGGTGATTTAAAGAAATCCTGGCTGTAGTCTGTAAGGCTGCTTTGTCCAGCTGTTTTGAATGTAGTCTGATTCAGGTGGTCTGGCTTCATCAAACCACATTAGTCTGGAAGGAATCCGCATCTTTTCATTTTTTGTGGAAACAACAATAGAAATCATTTTCCACAGTAACTTGTCCTTGAATTTAAATTTTGGAGTCAAAGCAATTTTAAAATATATAAATTGAATTAATCCAGCAGTATTTCTCAGCAGTCAAACAATATAAAGACAATATAATGCCATACAGTATACAGATTCTCTCTGAGCTTTTCATTTTTACATGGCTTTATTATTACTCTGCTTTTTTTAATTTTAATTTTTTTTGAGACAGGGTTTCTCTGTGTAACTTTTATCTGTCCTTCGAATTCACTCTTCATACCAGGTTTACTTTGAAATAAGATCTGCTTGCCTCTGTCTCTCAAGTGCTGGGATTAAAGGCATGTGCCTCCACACCCAGCTGTTCTCTGTCTTTTTAAAACCATTTTATTAATTTTCTTGTGAATTATTGAGTAAGAGCAGATAATAGTATTTTACAGCGTACATTGTTATATATTCTTATTTGTGGTAAGCTATGTAAAATTAAGTTTATGTTTTGTTATATTGCGTGAAATCTTTCCACTTATGATGAATTATGCACATTATTCTTACTATATTCTATGTACGTATACTTTTACTTATGTCCAAGACATTTCGTATATTGATACAATTTATGCACATTTATTCTTGCCATATTCTATGTATGTAAACTTTTCTTGTATTCAAGACCTTTTGTATATTGGTACAATTTGGGAGCGGGACAAGACCAGCAGTGGGCGGGAAAACCCTATTCCTTACATATGGCGCCCATGTGGCTAATAAGAACTTCCACTTAAAATTTAATAAAAGCTTAAGAATGAGTTTTACAAACAAAAGAACAGAGACAAGCAAGGTTTCTTGATAACAGCATTTTTCTTGTTTGAACTTTGCTTTGGGAATAGTGTCTGCCGCCTGAGTGAAACCCAGGTACTGTGAAAATCCTGGTCCCACTTCTGACACCAGATATTGAAGTGAAATAAGGATCAGGATAAACAAATAGGCTGAATAGATGTTTATTCAGGGATAAATAACTTACAACATAGACAGATGAACACCAGCAAGTTCCACCTGTTGCTCTCCTTTCCATGACCTGCCAGCAAGAGAGCATCCCCTGGCTCCTCCTCAGACCTGCTTCCACAGGTCGCTTCTGCCCCTGGCTCCACCTCTAATGGGCATGGTCAGCGCCACAGAAGGAGACAATGTGAATATCCCACTACAGTATAAAATGAAGAAATTAGCAAAGGTAGACAATTAAATATTTCATAGAGAATGACTATTATCAGCAGCATTTTTTCATGTTAGGAAAAGGCAAATGCATATAAACTTTACAATATCACACATGTTAACCTCAGGCATAAAATAACACCTACAAGATATATTTTGGCAATTTTGGGCATTAAACCCTGGGCCTAGTACAAACTAGGAAAATGCCTTACTATGAGCTATAATTATAGCTCACAAATCACTATTCAGTTATAAATATAAAACTTTGTGGAGAGTTAATTTAGCTGTGGAATAAGCAGCACAAAATTTCACAGTGACAAAAATGCATTGCTTTCATTTGCTATTTAGAATTGTATTGGAAAAACAATTTATATACAATTAAAGAGCTAATATATTTTTACTCAGTAACTTACGCTGAACCTAATAGGACATTTTGAATACACAAGAGAATATATGTAATATACAGAATGTATTTGGGCTCACCATAAATAAGAAAAGCAAGAGGAGCTGAAATGAATCATGTTGCTTAATATATTGAAAAATGGCTTTTGTAGCAAATAAAGAGGATTTAATTTTATTAATACAGTTTTCTACACTGGTTAAGCAGATCTGAATATTTCCCTCCACACAGAATGAATAATAAATAAAATTATATTATTATAATTTTTCAAGAAATCCTTGCATAACTCATTTTATAAAGTTTAAGTAACAATAAACATTCTTTTCAGAGATTCCATTTCTGTATCCTATGCCACAAAAAATTTCAGATATTTTAAACATGAAAGCCCTTGTTTATTTAATGCAATTATATGTAACTTTGTTCTTACTGTCTCCAAAAAATCATGTGCTTTAACAGGAGAACAAAATTCTAATTTTTAAAGGACTATTATTGTTTTCAGTTTTGTAGTGCTGGGATTCAAACAGAGATTTCATGCATGCTGGACAATGGTATACTACTGCTTTACACCCTAAGACAAGAATGATTTTTTTCAGAACTAAACAACTATGCTTGAGAGTAAATGACATCATGAACACAAATCAAAATGAGGAAATAAGTTTTTGTTCCTGTCCCTCTCTCCAAAAATCCCTTTGTTTTGCTGACTGCCAAAACTATTCTCACAATTTTGAAATACAAGTAGCTTTGTAGACAATGAAAGGTACTGGAAAATAAGTTCTCTTAAGAACTGAATTCAAGCATAAGACTCAAGAAGATCACTATTTTCAAGTGTTGTAAAAACTCATTATTCTCTATTGTGAAATGACTCTTTATTTGGAAACATATAAAATATGGTTTGACTTTAAACATTCCACATAAAACTCTGAATTGAGCCTGTTCAGAAGGCAATAGTATGAAATTCATTGGCAATGTTGTTTCAATTAAATTTATGTTTAGCCAACCAATATATACTCACATAAATAATTCTTATGTGATGTTAACACTTAATTTTAGGAAGATAACATTGCTACAGTCTTGTTTATTTAACTATTTTTAATAGAGGTTATTTACAACAGATTTTCTAGTATTCCAACTCTAATGATCTTCTTGTTCTCTCTTCCTGTTTTATTAATTTGCACTGATATTGCCAGTGTGATTGGGATGATCTCTCCACAATTCCTTTATCCTTTGGTCACAACATTGTATTCAGTTCACTTGTAATCTCTCTCTCTCTCTCTCTCTCTCTCTCTCTCTGTGTGTGTGTGTGTGTGTGTGTGTGTGTGTGTGTACTTGTCCAGGTGTCCACACATTTGTGCAATGGTAACTATTTTCGACAAAGTTAGGGATATATTATGCAGGGTTGTAGCTATACTTACCTGTGGGAACAAAGATAATGTTTAGAATGTAATAATTAATTGGACCAGTCTTCTGAAAAGGCAGGTTTAGATTCTTTTTATAAGATATTTGCTTCAGTAGCCATGGAAATTTTCCTGAAATTCAGTATCAGGTATGATTTCCCTCCTGTTACAGAGGCCTGAAGTCCAATTGTACAGCTGTTGGGCAACCCAGATGTGAGTGTCACTTATTTCACTTTTACAAATATCTTGTCATACTGGTCAATGTGCTGTTTCACAGGAGTTTAAGCTAAATAGGAGTGTTTAATACCCTCTCTTGAAGGGCAGTTTGATTAGTATTTTTTTTATAAGCATGGAAGATACCTAGCAGGAAAATATTTTAAGCCACACATGTGCTCTGAAATGTTTGTTCCTCCCTCTCTTCTCACTTCCTCACTCTGAAATTTTATGAACACTATCTATCTATCTACTATCTATCTATCTATCTATCTCTATCTCTGTGGGCAGATGTGATGGGCTGTTTCACATATTTATCTAACCTATTGACTCTGTGTAGTTTTCCTTATGTGTGTATGTGAGCAGAGCTGACCATTTATATTGGACTATGTATGAGGGTTTTACTCACTAGAGGACAATAGTGCTCCCCCTCTCTAGAGCTGTCAACTTCTTTTATTGTTGTTATTCTTGTTTTTGGTTTATTTTTATGTGTAGCTAGGACAGAGAATATATACCAATGAAATCTCAATTGTAATGATTCCTGAAATAAATCAACATAATGTCAAAAGCATCTCATGCTACAATGTGAGCAAGAGACATCTTACTTTATCCCACTTATAGATTAAGTTTAGAGTTTTTAGTACACTTTATTGTTTTGCATACTGGTTTTACTATTTTACAGTGTCAACAGCCTTGTTTAAAATACTCTATTCTAAATGTTCAAAAAATTTGTTACATAAAGAGTCACAAACATTTCCTAACATTCCAAAAGCTTTCTTGTTTTCTGTGCTTTCCAAAGAAGATATTATATTTGGTTTGCTTTCTTTTGTTGACAGTTCTATTTATCAATAATTGTTATTGGAGTTGTTCCCAGAAAATTGCTGTCCATAGCAATGGCTTGAAAAGTACTTCCCTGTAGTATTTATAGAACTTGAATATTGTTATTTAGTTCATTTAGGATTATACAATAGTGATGTAATTTAAAGATTCTTCAGGGCAGTATACTTTTTCTATAGTTAGGAATAAAAACAAATAGTGTGAGTATTAATGAAAAAAAACATACAATAACAGGAAAAACATAGTCATTGGCAGTGTATTTAATAGGCCAAGAGTACTTGGAATTTAAACAATATCCATAATAATATATAATATTAATAATATTATATTAATTATATAATTAATTATATAGTTAAGATATACTAATAATACAAAATAGTCTTGATATGTTTAAATTTTCATATATATATATATATATATATATATATATATATATCCTGATGGGTATAAAATTGACATAAAGTGACATAATGATTCCAAATAAACATACTAAGAACACCAGGTTAACAAGAAGCATATAATTACTTACATGGATGGAATAAAAAATAAGGTTTAAAAAAAAATCTCTCCAGATTTGAAGAATAGAAGAACATCAGATATTTGGATGTAATGTGTGTACAGAAATAAAAAAATATTTCAGGTAAAGTCGATGTCTTTATAATAAAAGAAGAAATTGTCCACCATTCAAATATATGTTGATCCTACATTGATGTAACATATATAAAAGAGATCGCCAGGCCTCTGCTAGAGGGATCAATTTGAGTGGAATTTCCAATACACCCTTCACTGGGAATTCCCTGGATTGGCCCCAGACCTCTCTCTCCCTGTGTCCTCTCCCCATCAAGAACTTTTCTGGTGCTATGATACATACTCAACCACCCTCACCAAGAACCTGCCCTCCCACTACCATTTGCCCTACCATACCCACTGTCCCATACCCTTGTTGAGCACTGTGACAGAGGGGAGAGCCAACAGTACTGCTAGCTGTGGAGAACATCCTGGAGCTGCTCTGAGCACAATAGACCTGCCTATCCATGTGGAAACACCCAGAATCCCCACCTTCCTGGTTTCTGACCCCCACCACTGGGCTTCTACTGGAGTTCTGGGTCTCTGCCAGAGATTTGCCTATTCCCAAGGGGCCACTCTGAGTCCCTGTGTACTGGAATCTTGACCTCTATCAAAGGACTTCTGCTAAAGAGACCTCAGCTGGAGACTGCCAGTCATAGGCTAGATCTGCCTATCCACCCACAGAATATCTTGAGTCCCAGCCTTCTGAATCTTTATCCCCATCACAGGTCTTCTGCTGGATCCAATATTTCATGGCCAACTCCAGGCGCCTGCCTAGAGGAGAGAACTACTAGACAGCTTGTACCACCCAGAGATACAGACATCAAATTTCTGATCCAACTAAGCCTACTTGGGGAGTACCAAAGAGAGAGAGAGAGAGAGAGAGAGAGAGAGAGAGAGAGAGAGAGAGACCCCACCTACACCTACTGGAAGAAGCAATGGGAAGACAGTAATACAAAAAAACACCCAAATTGAAAGACAAGCATAAGACCACAAGAATCTAGGGACTATTCACCAACTAGACCTGAACACATCAAAGAACATGAAACAGAAGAGAACAACTTAAAATTTATCAACATAAAAAGTGATAGAGGCACTCAAACACGATGTGAGAAAATCCCGTAAAGAAATGGAAGAAAAAACAAACAAAAATTTGGAAGAAATGAACAAATTTCTTTAAGAATATATGGAAAGCCAAGGAAAAAAAATGAGTAAACAGGTGAATGAAACAGTTCAAGACTTACAAACAAATAGAGACAATAAAGAAAACACAAACTGAAGGAATACTGGAAATAGAAAAACTGGGCAAATGATCAGGAACTAAAGACACAAGCATAACCAACAGAATAAAAGAGATGCAAGAGAGAATCTTAGGTAGTGAAATAGATTCATCGACCAGAAATAAACATAAATCCAACAAATTCTTAACACAAAACATCCAGGAAATGTGGGATTCCATGAAAAGGCCAAACCTAAGAATAATATGCATAAAGGAAGGCAAAAAAGCCCAGCAGAAAACATATTCAACAAAATCATCGAGGAAAACTTTCCCAATTTGAAGAGACATGCCCATGAAAGTACAAGAAGCATACTGAACACCAAATAGACTGAACCAAATTAAAAAGACCCCTCAACACATAATTATCAAAACACCAAACATACAGAATAAAGAAAGAATATTAAGAGCAGCAAATGAAAAAGGACTTCCTAAAATTCAACGAGAATGATATCCTAACATAAACTAAATTTTGGAACACCTTGAAAGCAATTCTATGAGGGAAGTTCATTGCACTAAGTGCCCATATGAAGAAAATGGAGCATGATCAAATTAGAGAATTAAGAGCACAACTGAAGCCCTTAACACAAAAAGAAGCAAACTGACCACAGAGGAGCAGATGCCAGGAAATAATCAATTTGAGGGCTGAAATCAATAAAATAGAAACCAGGAAAACAATACAAAAATAAATCAATGCAACAAAGTATTGGGTTTTTTTATTTATTTATTTTTTTGGAAAATCAACAAGATAGACAAACCTTTATCCAAATTAATGAAAAAGCAGAGAGGGAACACACCAATTAACAAAATCAGTAATGAAAAGGGGGACATAACAATGGACACAGAGGAAATCCAGACAATTTTCAGGTCATACTTTGAAAATATGTACTCCAAATAATTTGAAACTTCAAAGAAATGAATAAATTTCTGGATAACTATAACCAGAATTAAATCAAGAAAAAACAAACAGCTGAAATAGGCATATAACCCCTAACAAAATAGAAGCAGTCATCAAAAGCCTTCCAGCCAAAAAATGCCCAGGGACAGAGGGCTTCAGAGCAGAATTCTACCAGAAATTCAAGGAAGAGCAAATACTAATTCTCTTCATATTTTTTTTACACAAAAGAAACAGAATGTTCATTACCAAACTCTTTTTACGCGGCCACAATCACCTTGGTACCCAAGCCACACAAAGACACAACTAAAAAGAAAACTACAGACCAATATCCCTGGTAAACATTGATACAAAAATACTCAATAAAAAACTGGCTAACTGAATCCAAGAATACATCAGAGAAATCATCCACCATGACCATGTAGCCTTCATTCCTCATTTGCAGATATAGTTTAAAGTATGAAAATCTATCAATGTGATCTACCATATTAAAAAAAAAACTGAAAAAGAAAAACCACATGATCATCTCCCTAGATGCTGAAAAAGCCTTTGACAGAATTCAACAACCTTTCTTGATAAAGGTCTTGGAGAGAACAGGGATAACAGGAACATACCTCAACATAATAAGAGCAATATACAGCAAACCAACAGCCAACATAAAACAGAATGGAGAGAAGCTTAAGGTGATTCCCCTAAAATCAGGAACAAGACAAGGATGCCCTCTCTCTTCATATCTCTTCAACATTATATTTGAAATTCCAGCTAAAGCTATTAGACAACAAAAGGGGATCAAGGGGATCCAAATTGGAAAGGAAGAAGTCAAACTGTCTCTATTGGCAGATGATATAATCGTTTACATAAACCACCCAAAAAACTCTACAGGTAATAAACACCTTCAGCGAATGAGCAGGATACAAGATAAAAAAAAAAAAAAAAAAAAAAAAAAAAAAAAAAAAATCAGTAGATCTAGTTTATTCAGACAAAAATGGGGCTGAGAAAGAAATCAGAGAAACATCACCATTTACAATAGCCACAAACAAATAAAGTGTCTTGGGTTAACACTTACCAAACAAGGAAAATAACTATATAATAAGAACTTTGTGGCTTTAAAGAAATAAATTAAAGAAGATACCAGAAAATGGGAATATCTCCCATGCTCTTGGAAAGGTAGGATAAACAGAGTAAAAATAGCAATCATGCCAAAAGTAATTCTCAGATTCAATGCCATCCTCATTAACATCCCAGCACAATTCTTCACTCACCTTGAAAGGATAATAATCAACTTTATATAGAAAAACAAAAGACCCAGGATAGCCAATACAACCCTATACAATAAAAGAATTTCAGGGGGCATCACCATCCCTGACTCTAAGTTCTATTACAGAGCTATAGTTCTGAAAAGAGCCTGGTATTGGCATTTGTCAGGTAGACAAATGAAATCGAATCAAAACACCTGATATAAACCCACACACCTATGACCTCCTGATTTTTGGCAAAACAGCTACATGAATATAATGGGGTGAGGAAAGCATCTTCAACAAATGGTGCAGGCACAATTCGATGATGGTGTGTAGAAGACTGCAGATAGACCCATGTCTATCACTATGAACAAAACTTAAGTCCAAATGGATCAGAACCTCAACATCAATCCAGCCACACTGAACCTATTAGATGAGCAAATGGGAGGTGCCCTTGAACAAACTGAAGTGTGCTTCCTGAATGTAACTCCGGTAGCCCAGACACTGATATAGACATACATAGGACCTCTGCAAACTTAGAAGATTCTGTAAGGCAAAGGACTCAGTGGATGAGACCAAAAAGCAGCCCACAGACTGGGAAAATATTTTCACCAATCCTACATCTGACAGAGGGATGATCTCCAAAATATACAAATAACTCAAGAAAGTAGTCAATAAAACATAAACTAACCCTATTAAAATATGGGTTATAGAAATGAAGAAAGAATTCTCAATAAAAGATCTCAAAAAAACTGAAAGACACTTAAGAAATTATTCAAAATTTTTAGCTATCAGGGGAATGCAAATCAAAACAACTTTGATATGCCATGTTACTCCTGACAGAATGGCTTATACTACAACACCAATGACAACTTATTCTGGAGAGGAATGTGGAGAAAGAGGAACACTCCTCCACTCCTGGCAGGAGTGTAACCTTGTACAGCTACTTTGGAGATGAATATGGCAGTTCCTAAGGAAAATGGTGATCAGTCTACCACAGGATCCTGCAATCCCCCTCTTAGGCTTATACCCAAAAGATCCACATCCATACAACAAAGACATGTACTCAATATGTCACAGCAGCATTATTTTTACTAACAAAACCTGGAAGCAACCTAGATGCCCCTCAACAGAAGAATGGATAAAGAAGATGTGGCACATCTACACAATGGAAAACTACTCTCTCTCTCTCTGTGTGTGGAGGGGGGAAACAATGGAATTTTGAAATTCGCAGGCAAGTGGATGGAACTTGAAGTAACCATCCTGAATGAGGTAACCAAGTTACAAAAGTAGGAACATGGTACATACTCACTTCTATATGGATTTTACACCTAGAGCAAAAGATCACCAGCATATAATTCACACATTCACACTGCCAGAGGAACTAGGAGACTATGTGCATTCTAAGAGATTCATATAAGGTCCCTCACAGAAAGGTGAAGGGACAAGTTCTCCAGAGCACATGGGGAGTGGGGGGTGGGGGACAGTGAGTAGAGAGGGAACTAGGAGAAAGAGAAGGGGAGGAGAGAAAACCATGTAGGACTACAAAGATTGAGTCAGGGGAAGAATAGAAGACAGAAAAGAGAGAGACAGGGAGTAAGAGAGAGAGAGAGAGAGAGAGAGAGAGAGAGAGAGAGAGAGAGAATCCTAAAAGGTACAGCCATTGTAGGATTGAAGAGAAAACTGAAGCTAAAGAAATGTCCAGAGTTATCCAACACTTTGAGCAACAGTGGAAAGGCTACCATAAATGCCCTTCTCTGATAATGACATTCATGACTAACTTGTCTACCATCATGGATCCCTCATCTAGTACCTGTTGGATTCAGAAGCAAACACCTACAATTAAACACTGAGCTGGACTGGAATCCAGATGAAGAGAGAGAAGACTAGACCAGTCTACACAAACATATAGAGACAGCTGACCTGAACAAGGAGGAGCTAACAGGTCCCTAGACTGATAGTTGGGAATCCTGCATGGGACTTACTCAGACCTGCTGAACATGGGTCTCAGGTAGAAGACCTGAGCAGTCTAAGGGACCTCAGACAGTGGAACCAGGATGTATTCCTGGTGTACAAAAGGACTTTGTGGGCACATCCCCTTTGGAGGGATACTCCCTTATCGTAGAGATAGGAGAGAAAAGCTAGTCCCTACTTCAAATGACTTGGCTGATTTAGATTTCCCCTTCTGGATGGCATCACCCTACAAGTTTAGTGGGGGGGCATGGGAGGGGCAGGTGCTTGGTGTGCATGTGAGGGTGGTAAAGAGGGAAAGATGGAGGGAAGGAAGAATGGAGGGAGGGAGAGGGAACTGGGATCGATATGTAAAATAAAAATAGTATAACCAAAAAAAATTACATATATAAATATACATGTATATTTATATATGTATTTAGAATAACCTGGCTAACCAACAGACAGGTGAAGAAAATACAATATACATAAAAAATATTAGCACTCTAAAACCATATTAAGTCAACATAATAATTTGCTTATTATTGTCTTCATTTAGATAACAAGTTAAAAAATGAAAATACTATAACAATTTTATTATTAATAGTTAAAATTCTATTTTAGAGATGACGTCACTAAATCATGATATTTTCTGGCAGAAATAGAGCAGTGTATCTACCTGAGTTTGTAATATATTTAGCAAAGAAACTGATTGGCAGAATTATAGTAAAAGCAAAAATTTATAAAATATAGGTAATTTTGCCCATCTTGTATAGTTCAAAAAATACTAGTACACCTGAAATTCAATAGAGAACACAGCATATCTTTTTAAGGTGCTAAATTATAATAATAAAAAAACTTTAAAAAGGCAAATAAGAAAAACAGGACGAATGCAATAGGTATCAAACACTAGGGTCATGATTATTATTAAACAGATGCTTACAGTTTAGAAAGTAATTTGCCAATATGTCACAGTTGATAAGTGTTACAGAAATTATACAAATTATTCTTCATCACAGATTATAAATAAATTGCAAACCTACCACCTTGCCCTTGAATTGCAATGTTACAAGAACATATACTGTGATGGCTTAGAGATCAGAAATGGTTTAGTATCCACAAGGAAGAGAAGCCAGAGCATCTTTGATGTTAGAAATTCACAAAACAGCATAATGTATAATAATTTTATAACTATTACAGAGATAAAAAAAATACTTGGTTCATAATGTTGACAAAAAGATATAACCAAGATCAATTACATGATGAAACAAATCTTTATGAAGTCTCAATAAAATTTAGAGAGTGAGAGTTTATGTGTGCATGTGTGTGTGATGATAAATATATAAACACAATCTGTTTAGTCCATATGTTACTTGTATGTATATTTTATACATACACTGTACAAACCATAAAGTTAAATCCCATAAAGCACTCTCTTTAATGTGTTATTCTCCAGGTTGTATAACCTAAACTTTCTTTCCTCTCTGGCAGTTCCTGAGTAACCACTCAGAGGCTAATATTAATTACAAACTATTTGGACTATTTTCTCAGGTTTATTATTAACTAGCTCTTACAGTTAAGTTAATCTATTTCTATTAATCTGTGTATTGCCACATGGTCTTGGATTACCAGTAATGCTCTAGCAGCTCTGGCAGCTACATGGCATCTCCTTGATTTTGCCTTCCTTCTCTATGTATCTCTGTTTGGATTTCTTGCCTGGCTCTATTCTGTCAGGGTATTGATCCAGAATATTTATTAACTAATGGTAAGAAAACATATTCGCAGCACCCAGAGATGCATCCCACATCAAATTGAGGTTTCTAATGCTAGGAAAAACATTTCATTTCATCTGATAAAGTATTAGCAATGAGAGCAGTTGGTTGATGACCAGCTTGACCTAGTTGCCTTCACTGTCGGTAAATACATATTATGATTTCAATAATTTTAGTTTCTGGTGGATAATACACATAATTAAGCACATGATGTTTGGGTACATTCTCTTTAGTAAAAGACAGATTTTGATGCAATCCTATGATTATCAGTTCAAAGAATCATTTGAATTTTGACATGCTCTTCCACCACATGGTAAAAAATCCAAGAAACAAATGAACACAGAAAGTGAGATTTTATGCTTTATGGGATGTTATGAATGAAGATTTACATCTTTTTTTTAAAAACTAATTTCTCTCCAAAGAATTTGACTTCATGGCTTATAGACAATGTGGATGGATAGAGTGTAAAAATGCCAAGAAAATGGATTATGATTGGTTCCCTGTGTGTGTGATTCAGACTGCCTCAAAGAGGAAGGCCTCTGTTTCATTTCTACCCTACAAAGTTTAGGAAAAAAATGTTCTATCAGAAAAAAAATTATTTGTGGTCTAACAGTTTCCAAAAAATAGACCCAGATGAAAAAAAAGTACAGCAGCCACAAAATCGTCTTATTTTAAAAAGTATTTAAATTATTTTATCTATAATGAAACACAAGGATCATTATAGATTTATTTCTAGTCATCTCAGAGTATATTTTGAGAGAAGAGATTTTGAACAGTTCATCAGTGTACCAAGGAATTGACTACGTAGTCACTTTAAGTAGTTTAGGTTATTTAAAATTGAGTATGGCTTTAGCTTTTGTCCTTGTTTTTTTATGTTTTCTTTTGTGTGTGCATTTGAATATGTTAAGGTAAGGATTTGTGTGTACATACATTTACACAAATGCCCAAGGTTCAAGACAAAAATCATCTATCACACTTTGACTTTATTTGCTGTGGTCGAGTTTCTTAAATCAACCCACAATTTGTAAATAATTGTCTCACTAGCTAACTTCTTGTGCTACACTTTATTTGCATTTTCTGTCTGCAATTATAAATAGACTGCCACACTTAACACCAATTGTTTTGAATTCTGGTGACCTGAACTTCAGTCTTCAGATACAAGCTATCTCATTAGCCCCTGACATGAGCTTTGACAGGAGTCCTACAATCCATGTTGCATCTGAATCTGATTCCAATAGTTCCAGAGTTCCAAAAAGGACTGGGATATTGACTCTAGTTGTCTTGTATTAAACCATAAGGCATCAGAAACTGGTGACCCCAAGGTTAACTGTGAGAATGAGGTTATTAACTGTAATGGCTTTATTGGTCAACATATGACCAAGTATCTTACTCAACATCAAACTGTGTAGCAACACTCAACAGAATATAAGTCTTTTGTCTCCAACCTCCAACTTGTTCACAGTGCTTAGTCTGAGACAGAGCTTTGCCTTCTCTGATCAGCAGAGTGATCAACAGACATGCCAACAATTTTGTCTGATCACCTTAATGAGTTATCTTTGGGATAAATACCAAGATTCACTAGTATCTACAACTGAACTTCATAAAGATATTCCTCTAAGAATACCCACAGAAAACAAAACAGTCAAGGAGTGTCAAAATATTTAATAAAAAAGATGAATCTATCACACATATGCACAAAACATAATGACCAACAAAGTATATTATACAACTGATCTTCAGAATTACCCTCAAGCTCTTGACTATTAGATTTAATTTACTCACATATATATATATATATATATATATATATATATATATATATATATGAGAAAAAAGCAGAATCTTGTTTTCTTAGGATAAAAAATGCAGAGGATTACAAAAAGCAAACTCACAACCTTAGAGAATTTATAAAAGACTCCAAAATGATAGTCTTTGAATAGAATAAAATGGTGAATAAAAAGAGAAATTGTAAAATATAAAGAAAAAAATTAGCTGCAATTTAATGCCAATAATTCCTCAGTTAATAGTGCTTGTGTCCATTTCCCATCCATGACTTTGCAAATCTTATTATCCTGTAACAATCACTGCGATATCATATGCCAAATGCTCTGCTATGTCCAGAAAATGCTATTTCCTTGAAGTGATTATGAATTTTAGTTAATCTTTGTGCCAGCTCATCATGAATTTTCCAGTGCCTTAGGAAAATGTATATAATATGTACAGTCATTTTAGCAATGAGAATTCCAATGTCTCTTTTTATTTTCAGGTTGGCTAGTTAAAAATCTCTTTTTGTCATGCAGTCCAAGAAGAAGCATCTTAGATTTTGATAAATGTGCTGTTCTATAGATATAGCAATAGTTTAGTGATAGCCATTTTAGTACCTATATACATTTTGTGGAATAATATCATTAGGAAAACTCATGTTATATGAACTGCCTAGCTGGAGATTCTTGGCTTTTCTAATAGTGCCAAGAAAGGGTTCCATCTCATAGATAGACAGGGTCTTATATATAAGCAGGAAGTTGTTAGCTACTTCCATAACATCTGTGTAACTATGCCATATATGGACAAATCTTTGCAAATAATCCTTATTTGGGTTTACAAATTAACAATTACATGAGGTTGTTTATAACTTTTCTCCTTCAATAGGCTATATAACTGCTTCTAGTAATATGAAAGCTATCCAGTAGGGATGGAGCTATCAGGAAAGCACAAACATGACTTCTCTGTATTTTGTGAATATATTAGGCAATGTTTTCAGCAATTGGATCTTAACAACAAGTTCTGGAAAGTACCAAAGTAATGGAAATAGCATGGAATACTTTATGGTCCATGGAATCTTATTGGCCAACTTGTCATTTAAGTTACAAAGACTAGTATTTGAAACTTGACCATAGTATAAAAAATGTGTGTAAAGATTATTTACTAGGAATAAACATGAACTTAAGATTTTATGTCAAAGCCCATCATTAATGGAATATGCCTTTAATCCCAGGACTTGGGAGGCAGAGGCAGGCGGATTTCTAAGTGTTCATGGTCTGTCTGACCTTCAGAGCTATTTCCAGGACAGGTTCCAAAGCAATACAGAGACACCTGCCTCAAAAAAAAAAAAAAAAAAAAAAAAAAAAAAAAAAAAACAAATCATAACAAAACAAAATGACAAATATTTTGTTATTCTAAATATCTTTCAATGACCCTTCAAACTTAATTATTGAAACCATGGTGGCTGAATTCACCTGTTGAAATAGAGTTCAAAACAGTATAATTACTCTTCAGTCATAATAGATCATGGGTAAATAAATTGGTAGGAAATCTACAATAATGGTACATATTTTAAATTATTATTTACTTCATGAACTCTAACCATTAAGGATACAACAATATTTAGCAAAATATTCTAAGGTTCTGTAACCATGTAACAGCAAGAGCATGATCAACCTGAAGCTCATTGTTAATCTGACAGTGAAGCACAAAATGCCTTCCTGATCTGTGCAAAATAAAGCAGACAGTTTTATTCCAAGGAAATCAGAATCTCTCTATTGTAAGATGATGGGAGATGTCATTATGTAAATATGTTTCTCTTATTGGTTAATGAATAAAGCAATATAGGTGCCTAGGATTGACAGAGGATGTAGTAGGGAAGAGTTTGAAGATAGAGGACAGAGAGAGAATGCCACCCCCTCTCTCCAGTAAGATAAGACCATGAGGAAATGCTTAGAATAATGGAAATGAGTTAATAATTAAGACAGAGCTAGCTGATAAGAAACTAGTAACTGGCCAACAGCTTTATATATAATACAGTGTCTCTGTGTATTAGTTGGGGCTGGTGCAACTATGGGACCACTCTGGCAGGGAAAATCCTACTAATAACAGTAAGATTTCATATAATATTCAATGCTTCATTTACAAAATAAGCAAAAATTAAATTCAGTATTTGGATATAGAGTCTCAATAGAAAACACAAGATAACATAATATGCTTTCATATTAATGACATTAATTTTTCTTATTACATGTGATCATGGTTTACTTTAATATGCTCATTTCTTTTTATGCATATTTTGTGCATTTAAACTGAATTAAGTGGAAATTATATGTAGAAAATTACATGTGTATAAACATAGACATGAATGGAATTTTATGTACATAAACACATAAACCTTGATAAAATGCCAATTCTTTCAAAGAATTTCATACTTCAAATTATCATACCTATTAGTAAATTTGCTTTTATTTTCACTCTTATAAATTAGCCTAGCACATATCAAAACTTATGTAAATAACTATGTTATGTAACAATATTCTTTCCATTCCTATAAATAATTTGTACAAGAAATTCATCTATATTTTTAGTGTGGTTATAGTTTAATTATTCTTCTTTCAGTTAATGTCATTGATCCATATGCTACTGCATACTTATCTATTCTATTGTGAATATGTAAGCATTTATTATATTACATCAGTTGTGGCCAGTGAAGTTACCACCAATCTTTTAATGAAAGAATGCAGATATTCATCACTTAGGACATATCCATTCAATTCAAAGCACTGAGTAAAGGACAATTTATAGCATTCATTTCTTGTGATAAACATTTTTAGTAACTTTAGTTAGATTTAAATAAAATGCCCAACAGTATAAACAAATGAGGAATATGGTTAATAAAAATAGACACCATAAAAATAGACATAGACTCATTGTATGATCAAACCATTTCCATATATTATGGATATTAAGATTTCAGATTAGTACTAGAAGATAAACAGTAAGTAAATGAACAGTGGGAGGGTTAGTTTCTTTGACAACCAGACAATACATTTCTTTTTTCTCTATTTTCCTATCCCTTTGCAATTCTTTGTTTGGATTGGTATTAGGAATTGAAAGTGATGAGTGTTCATGTCTGTTGTATAGCTGCTATGTGCATGGGAGTATAGATGCAAGCTGTTCTCAGCAGGTCAGATCCTTCTAGAGTATGACTTACCTGCAGCACTGAACCGTCATCTGTATGGGTTGGAGATTGAACTTTAGACCTCCTGAAAAACAATCCATGTTCTTAGGCTCTGAGGAACATTTCAATCCCCTTATTGTCATATTTTACATAACACTTTAAAGATAATTTTTATACCTGTAAGGCCTTTTTATAAGAAGTTGGATTAATTCAGATACTATTTTTTTTTAAAATAGGAAGACATCAAAGGCTTGGACTCCATAAAATGGAACCAAAGTGCAACTTTTGGTGCTGGCAATTTCCTTTGGAGCGAATGGATCACTCCAGCTTAAGGATTGTAAAACACAAGACTACAGAAGTTATGGTCTACTGAATAAAGAATAAACTTGAAAAGGCAGTTTATCAATAACTAGGAAGAAGCCACAGTATATGTGCATGTGTGAACATTTGTATGCACAGTCAAAAGCAAATTCGTCATGATTTGTTATGTTGTATCAGGGACCTATACATTTAGAAATTCAGAAAAAGATAGGGGAATTTTCTACAGAAAGAAAAGAAAAATAGTTCCAGGTTAAAGTAAATATAGTCTGCTTAGTCAAAACAGGAAGTAAAAGAATATTATATGATTTATAGTCACTCTATAATGTCTGTAAATATTATTAGTGAAATAAGTTAATCTATCCCCAATATTTGAAAAAGACTTGGAAACTTATTTACTGTTTCAAGAAGACATTTTTTATTAAATTATTTTAATCATTTTCATTTTATAGATATAGAAATGTTATTTATTTCCATTTGGTTTACTTTTTCCAAAACTAAAAAGTATTTAGCACCAAGACAGAAATGCAGACAGCTACCTCAGGAAAACTAAAAAGCTCTGATTTGAACTCAGTACTAAGGCATAATGAATAAATTATTTTTCAGAGCATTATTTTCCAACTTACCTAACTTTACAGTAGAATCCTATAGAGTGAATTGAGTCCAACATTTAAAAATAATTAAAATATTTCACATGCATTTTCTTTGTTAAATTTTCATATACAAGTTCAGTATTGAATTGAATGTTATTGATCAAAATCAACATCTTGAGCTTAATTCACTTAATATGGATAAGAATAAATTCTGTAATATATCAGAAGACAATAGAAGAAAGTATATCTATATTCATTATTTTAATTATAAAAATCATTTTCATAATAAAATATTAACCTAGATGTTTTTACTCCCACTGGCAGTGGAGTAGAGTTTCTTTTACTCCATCCTCTAGCATGAGTCATCTATGGTGTTTTTGATCTTAGCCATTTTAACATAGGTAAGATGGAATTTAAAAATTGTTTTGATTTGCATTTTCCTGGTGGCTAAGAATGTTGAACATGTCTTTAAGTTCTTTTTTGGTCATTTGGATTGCTCTGTTGAGAATTCTCTAATTAGATCTGTACCCATTTTTAAATTGAATTGTATGTTTGTTTGTTTTGGTGTCCAATTTCTTGAGACTTTTATATATTTTGGGAAATTAGCTTTCTGTCAGATATGGGGTTAGTGAAAATCTTTTTGTCATTCTATTGGTCACCATTTTATCCATTGATGGTATCCTTCACTATACAGAAGATTTTCAGTCTCATGAGGTCACATTTATTAATTGTCAATCTTAGTATCTGTGTTATTGGTGTTTTGTTTTTCATTAAATTGGCTCCTGAGCCATTGTGTTTAAAGGCTATATCCTACTTTTCCTCATATATGGTTCAGTATATGTGGATTTATAGTGATACCTTTGCATCATTTGGACTTGAATTTTGTGCAGATGATAGTTGGATCTGTTAACATTCTTTCTACATGCTGATATTGAGTTTTACCAGAAGTATCTGTTGAAGATGCTTTCTTTTTTCATTGTATAATTTTGACTTCTTTGTAAAAAATTATGATAAATACAATGTGGTCTTTTATTAGCATAGCTTTATAGTAGAATTTGAAATCAAAGATGGTAATACCTCTGGAAGTTCATTTATAGTACAAGATTGTTTTAGCTATTCTGTTTTTTTTCCCATATGAAGTTGAGTATTGTCCTTTCAAGGTCTGTAAAGAATTGTTTGGGGATTTTAATGTCAATTGTATTGAGTCTGTATATTGCTTTTATAAGATGTACAATTTTACCTTGATAATACTACGATCCATGAGAATAGGGAAGTTTTCCATCTTCTGATATTTTCTCTAATTTCTTTCTTTTTTCTCTTTTTTGGATAGAGTTATCCAAAGATGTTTTATAATATTGGTAGGTACTGTGAAGACCCAGGTCCTCACCATATATGTTACAGTAGTGTAACTTGTTGTTCTTATGAGACTCTTCACAGTGGGAGTTTTGGTTGTTCTGATTCTTTTGCCTGCTTTTGGGAGGCTTTTCCTCCCACTGAATTGTCTTCTCCAGTCTTACCATAAGGTTATATGTGTTTTTATATCTTGTTCTGTCATCTTTGGCTGATAACCCTGTGAAACCTGCTCTTTTCTGAAGGGAAACAAAGGATGAATGGATCAAAACAGGAAAGATGCTGGGAGGGGAACCTGTATTCATGATGTAATATATAAGAATTAATTGAAGTAAAACAACAATATAAAATAAATTTGATAATATTTTTTAAAGGATATGACATTCCTGTAGTGAGATAGTCCTTCTGTGGCACTGACCACGCCCATTTGAGGGTGGAGCCATGGGCAGAAGTGACCTGTGGAAGGAGTTCAGAGAGAGAGAGCCGGGAAAAGCTCTCTTGCTGGCGTGTCTTGGACAGGAGAGGATCGGGTTGAATTTCCTGGTGTTCATCTATCTAGGTTGTAAGTTATTTCTCCCTGAGTAAACATCTATTTGGCCTATTTGTTTATCCTGATCCTTATTTAACTGTGATACATTCCATACAAGAGTGAAAGCAAAATTACCACAATAAAATGTAGTGAGATATTTGTCTCTTTCTGTGGCACTGGCCACGCCCATTGGGGGTGGGGCATGGGCAGAAGTGACCTATGGAAGGAAGTATGAGGAAGAGCCCAGGAATGCTCTCTTGCTGGCTGGACTCAGACAGGAGAGCATCCAGTGGAAATTGTTGGTGTTCATCTGTCTAGGATGGAAGTTATTTCTCCCTGAATAAACATCTCTTTAGCCTATTTGTTTATCCTGATCCTTATTTAACTGCAATATCTGGTGTCAGAAGCAGGATTAGGATTTTCACAGGACCTGGGTTTCACTCAGGTTGGCAGACTCCGCTGCCCTCCCCCACCATCCCCAACGGGCAGGGTCCCTTGCCTAACCAGGTGGACTCACCACAGCTTTGGGACATTTGCCTCTGCCTTACAACTCTTTTGCCTCCACAGCAGGCCTGAGGAGGCACTCACTGCTTCTCATTTTTTGCCCATTTACACACTTTGCATTGGCGCAGAGCTGCTTGGCACAAGCTCTGCTTGTTCATTTCCTGAGGTTAGACCTGCAGTCCCAGCAATTCCACAAGACTCCTTTTACTCATTGGTCTAACAAAGTTTAGCTTGCCATAGTTTGTTAAGAGCTATTCTACAGGGACCAGGATCAGAAGGATTGTCTGCTGCTGGACGATTTTGGTGGTACACTTCCAGGCAGAACCAGAATCAGACAGGTCCTCTGTGGCTGGACGCTATTTGGTGGTACATCTCCAGGCATAACTACCACAAACTGAGATCTACAACTAAAAGCATCAAAGTTCCAGGACAGCAGAATTACACCTAAGGTAATTGTAACATCCTTTGTAATTTAAGCTGATATAATATCTGAGATCAATTGTTCCATACCTATGGCAAATAATTTTACAATGCAGGACTTTAGGAATTATTTTACTTCATATATAGAAGGAATTTTAGCATAAGAAAATTATGACTGGACCAATATGTACTTTTATATTGTAATGGAAATGGGTTTCATCATTAACATGATATTCTTAAAGAAATGGTTTGAGATTACAGCAAACAATAAGGAACTTGTAAAAACCATAGAAGACTTAGTAACAAGGATTCAAAACATTGAAAATGATAGAATTCAAAGCACAGAATGCTTAGGAAAAAAAGTTTCAGAACGTTGAAGATGTCATTGGAGACCTGACAGGTAGAATACAAACCATGGAACATAAAGAAATGACCAAATAGAAAACAGAATTTGTTCCATGTTCAATGCCTCAATAACCAGAACAGAAACAATGCAATGCATTAACAAGCTAGCAGAAAAAGCTCGTTCCTGGTTGGAGGAAGCTACTAATAAGTTTAAAAAACTGGAATATCAGATAGAAAGACTAGATAAGAGAATCTCTTCCATGTATGAGGATAATGGCAAGCTAGCAGATAGACCATTGTTCTGGAAGGCTGTTTACATGCCATTCAGATAATATCTAAGGATGAGAATATTAAAAACATGGAATCATTTGTAGTTGAAGAAAGTAAGAAACTGACTGATGCAATGGAGTCTCTAGAGAGTTATTTGATTCAAAGAGTTCAGAGACTCAAAGAAACAATGGTGAATAGATTTCAGGCTTTAGAAGACCTTCAGTCTGATACATCAGAAGAAGAAGTACAGGTAACAGGGCATGAAAAAGACTTAAATTTTTCCACACCATTTAGGGTCAAGGGAGCATTCCCTGTATCTATTAATGAAAAAATCAGCAACAAAAAAACACCCAAAAGGTGTCATTGCATATCGGTGGGAACCAATACGTATGAAAGATTTAAAAGGTATAAAGGAAGCAGTAGTCTCTTATGGCGTGCACTCACCATATGTGAAGCAATTAGTAGAATCATGGGCAAGGAATAACAAGGTAACCCCTAAGGATTGGGATCAATTAATATCAGCTGTCCTTGAAAACTCCTCTCCATTAGAATGGATGGCTTTATGGAGAGAGGAAGCAAATGCTCTTGAACTTCAGGGCTTAAAGAAAGTTTATAAAGCTCCTCAAAATAAAATTCTTGGTGAGGGTCTTCATGCTGACCCAGAAACCCAAGCTGCCTATAATGAACATATCTTGTCTCTATGCAGTACAGCAGCTCTGAATGGAATAAGGTTCATTAATTAGGGGAGAGGATAGAATCCTACACAAAAAATAAGGCAAGGAACTAGAGAATGCTTTAGTGTGTTTCTAGAAAGATTATCTAGGGCAGTACAATTAGAGTTAGCAGACATAGACTCTAGGCAAATACTCATAGAATCTTTAGCTTAAATGCATACAGGTGCTTTGGCCTTTAAAAATGCGATCAGCACCCTTGTAGGAATGGGTCCTACATACTGCCAACATTGAATATAATGACAATAAGACTGAAGCATGGGTAGGAGAAGCCATATCTAAAGGTCTGAAAAGATATCAAGATAACAGTTCTTAACTTTGGTGACTTCGAAGCTTGGGTAGGAGAAGTCATCTCCAAAGGTTTGAAGAGATATCAACATGTCAGATGTTATAACTGTGGTAAGATAGGACATCTAAAAAGAAATTGTAGGTAAAGCTTCCCTAGAAATAAAACTCCCAGGAATGAATCAAACAGAAGGCCTCAGCCTCCTGGGTTATGTAGAAGGTATGGCAAAGGCAGACACTGAACAAATGAGTGTAGATCGACCAGAGACAAGCAAGGAAACCCTTTACCATTGGGGAACTCCTTGGGGGGCCTCTCGAAGGCCCCCACGTCACAGGTGGTTCGAACGTTCCCAGTCACAGTGGAAGACAATCTCCCACAGGACTATTAGAAAATTCTGAGCCTATTATAAAAACTCATACTGCACTGGATGACAAACTAGTGACAGAAGTTGAATCAAACATGATGGAAGAAAATAAAAAACGTATATTTTGGCAAACCGCTATAAATAGTCATAGGCCTAGATTGATAGTTAAGATGAATAATAGACTGTTTGATAGGTTACTTGACACAGGGGTGGATGTAACTATCATACCTAATAAATCTTGGCCTCGAAGATGGCCCCTGCATGAGGTAAATGTTCAATCTTAGGGATTGGAACACTGTCTCAGGTAAAACAGACCACAAGATGGATTTAATGTATAGGACCAGAAGGACAGAGAGGAAAGGTGAGACCATATATGTCTGATATAGTGATAAATTTATAGGTCATGATCTATTACTGCAATGGAACACACAGATTAACATTCCTCCAGTGTTAGATAGGAACCATAAACGAACTCATAATTGTGGAAAAAAATATTATAAAGTACTATACAAGACAGATACCAAATATCCAGGCTGTACAAAAACAGAATACAAGTACTGAACAAACAGAGGAACTAAAAGCCCTAACTTTAAAATGGCTAACAGACGAACCTGTCTGGGTAGGACAATGGCCTATGCCCTCTGAGAAGTAAGAAGCTTTAGAAAGCCTGGTTCAGGAACAGCTAAATGCTGGACATATCGAGGAATCAACCAGCCCTTGGAATTCTCCTGTATTTGTGATCAAAAAGAAATCTGGTAAATGGAGAATGCTTACAGACCTGAGAGCCATCAATAAAGTTATCCAGCCAATGGGCTCTCTACAGCCAGGAATGCCCTTGCCTTCTTTGATACTCAAAGAATGGCCTATTATAGTTATAGATTTAAAGGATTGCTTCTTCACTATACCTTTACATGAACAAGATAAGGAGAAATATGCCTTCACAGTACCTAATTACAATAATTCCCAACTGGTGAAGAGATATCAATGGAAGGTTTTGGCACAGGGAATGCTAAATAGCCCCACCCTGTGCCAATATTTTGTACAAAAACCCGCTAGAAATCATTCGTAAATGGTTTCCACAATCCATAATCTATCATTACATGGATGATATATTGTTAGCTGACTCTAAAGGAGAAATATTAGAAAAAATGTTTGAGAAAGTAAAGGAAGTTTTACCTCACTGGGGATTAAAATTGCACCTGAAAAAATACAAAAAGGAGATTCTATCAAATACTTAGGATATAAAATAGGTCTACAGAAAATTAGACCACAAAAAGTACAGATCAGGAGAGATTGCTGCCAGACCCTTAATGATCTTCAAAACTTACTAGGAGAGATTTCTCAACAGCAAACCATTATTGGAGTAGAAGGGCATGATTTGAAAAACTTGAAAATGGCCCTAAAAGGAGACAAGGACTTGAATAGTCCATGAATACTATCAGCTGAAGCTGAGAAGGAATTAGAATGGGTAGAAAAGAGGATACTAGAAGCACACGTGGACCATGTGGATCCAAACCTAGACTGTGTTCTGGTTATATTATCATCTAGAGAATATCCTTCAGGGATTTTGATGCAGAGGAAGATATTCCTACCACAAAAACAGAATAAAAAACTAAAAACATATAGAGAAATGTTCTCTGACTTGATTATAAAAGGTAAATTAACACTTTATCAGCTAACAGGAAGGGATCCAGAAGAAATCTTTAACTAATGAGGAAATTTCCTCCTTATGGAAAGATAATTAATACTGGCAGAGAGCATGCAGTATTTTTTTGGAAATGATTAGCAACAATTATCCCAAATCTGAGAGAATCAAATTAATAAAGAAAATGATTTGGATCCTTCCATGCATTGTAAGAAAAACACCTATTTCTGGAGTTCCTACATTCTACACTGATGCAAACAAATCAGGTAAGGCAGGATATGAATGAGGAAAAATTAGCAAAGTGGTTTGAAGCCATTATAATTCTGTAAAAAAGGCAGAATTTTATGCCACTCTCGTGGTACTTATGTTTTTTACAGAATGCCTCAATATAGTTACTGACTCTCAATATGCAGAGAGAGTCGTTTTACACTTTGAGAATGCAGAATTTATTCCTGAAAATACAGAGTTAACTTCTTTGCTTATACAGTTACAAGATACTATCAGAAAGAGGACTCATCATATATACATATATATATATATATATAACACATCAAATCCCATACGTGTCTGTCAGGTCCTCTAGCACAAGACAATGATGACATTGATCCTTTATTGAAAGGAAGTATGCTAGAAGCCTCAGAGTTTCATAAGAAACACCATGTTAGCAGCAAAGGTTTAAAAAAGGATTTTTCCATCACTTGGCAACAAGCCAAGGAAATGTCCTACTTGCTCATTCTATAACCAAACTCCTTTACCACCAGGCAGTAACCCTAAAGGTTTAAATAGGAATGAAATATGGCAAATGGATGTGTTTCATTTTGCAGAATTTGGAAAATTAAAATATGTACATCACACTATAGATACATTTTCAGGGTTTCAATGGGCCACTGCTCTGAGCTCTGAAAAGGCTGATTCTGTTATCATGCACCTATTAGAGGTAATGGCCATTATGGGCATAACTGCATAAATAAATCTGACAATGCTCCTGCATATGTCTCCAGAAAATTGAAACAGTTTTTTGAGTATTATAACATAAAGCACATAACTGGTATACCACACAATCCTACAGGACAAGCAATGGTTGAGAGATCCAATCGTACTTTAAAAGAAATGCTCCATAAACAGGCAGGAGGAACAAGACACCCAAACACAGATTGCATAATGCTTTATTAACATTAAACTTTCTTAATGCTGATGAAAAAGGAAAAACAGCTGCAAAAAGACACTGGACAATAGAAAAAACTTCTGAAATAAATCAGCCAGTATACTTCAAGGATGTATTGACCTCAGAATGGAAAACAGGATATGTGTTACGTTGGGTAGGGGTTTAGCATTTGTATCTACAAGAGAAGAAAAACTATGGATACCATCTAAGTTAATCAAGATCTGAGTTGAACAAGAGAAATATCTTAATGAAGAGAAATGATAAGTCATCCAAAAAATTAGGTCCCAGGAGATGGGCAGAGACCTCTCAAAGATAGCAGAAGTGTTCTGTTGTTCTTACAGGAAAACAGAGAATACCTATCTTCAAGCAGTCAAGAAATACTGAACATGTAGGTACCTACAGAAGAAAAGACAGCTCTCCAGAAACAATCACTTGATGAAACAGAACCTGAAATATGGCAAAAATATTTAATTCTAGTATGCTATTTCTATACAGAAATCTATTTCTCTCTATTATCCAGTATTCCTGAAGTCCCAACTCATGTAAACCAATACTGGCTTTCGAGTTGGATTTGGCTTTTCTTCTCTAAATTCAGGCATATTGTTAAGATTAAATTCATGGTTTCTGCCTTAAATCAAGAAGCCAATTTGTGTAAGGCAGAAGAAAACAAAATCAGGGGACTCATTTCTCATGTGCAATTTTCTCTGTGAAATTCTAATTTTCTCACATATATTTTAATGCTTATTTTTGCCTTTCCCTAATGCAAACTTGAATATTTTTCTTTAATATTGATATTTAAGTTTTCCACACATAACACAAATTTCCACAAATAATAACAATTCCTAACAGCAGTCTTTGAACTTTCTGGAAAGAAGAAGGGGCCCCACCTCATCATTTCCACTTGATTCAACCTGATGCATTTGAACTACAAACATCACACTAAAACCAGTTTGAGATTGTTTTGCTCAAGACAGCTCATGAAAAGTTAGCTGTGATGGTGCACCTTGTTATTATACCCTGGCCAGAGTTTCAAATAGAACTACAGTCAAGCATTTTCTGCCACACAGTGACTAGCTACATATGTCACAGCCAGTACTGTTGAGAAATTTGGTTGCTAAAATTTTTCTTTTTTTTATTTAATTTTATATAACAAAGTCCAATTAAATGAAAACAAACATTTATACACAATATTTGGGAATTTGGGCGTCGTTCTTTCCAAACTACTTTCTGCTGGTAAGGGGCGCTGTCTTGGGGGATTCAAAGAAGATTCAGATATCCTAGCTGTAGTCTGTAGGGCTGTTTTGTCCAGCTGTTTGGAATGTAGGATCAGCTTGTACTCTGTTTCAGGCGGTCTGGTGTGATCAAACCACATTAGTCTGGAAGGAATCCACATCTTTTCATTTTCTGTGGAAACAAAAATAGAAATCCTTTTCCCCAGTAACTTGTTCTTCAACTTAAATTTTGGAGTCAAAGCGTGTTTTTTTTTTTTTTTAATTTATTATTTTACATGTCGATCCCAGTTCCCCCTATCTCCCTCCCTCCCTCCCCTGCAGCCCTCCCTCCCTCCCTCCTTTACTCCCTTTTGCCCTCTCTGCCCTCTCCCATGCACTCTAAACACCCTCCCCTCTTGAACAAATTGGTATAGGAGAGCGCTTCTTGAACATAACTCCAGGGGCACAGACACTGAAAGAAACAATTAATAAATGGGACCTCTTCAAACTTAGAAGCTTCTGTAAGGCAAAGGACACAGTTGACAAGCCCAAACGGCAGCCCACTGACTAGGAAAAGATTTTCACTAATCCTATATCTGACAAAGGGCTGATCTCCAAAATATAAAAAGAACTCAAGAAACTAGTCAACAAAACACCAAATAACCCTATTTAAAAAATGGGGTACAGAACTGAAGAAAGAATTCTCAATGGAGGAAATCAAAAAGGCTGAAAGACACTTAAGAAAATGCTCCACATCCTTAGCTATCAGGGAAATGCAAATCAAAACAACTTTGAGATACCATCTTAGCCCTGCTAGAATGGCTAAAATTAGAAACACCAGTGATGACTTATGTTGGAGAGGATGTGGAGAAAGTGGAACACTGTTCCACTGCTGGTGGGAGTGCAAACTCATACAGCCATTTTGGAGATCAGTATGGCGGTTCCTCAGGAAAATGGGAATTAGTTTACCACAGGACCCGGCAATCCCCCTCTTAGGCATATACCCAAATGATTCACATCAATGCAACAAAGACATCTGTTCAACTATGTTCATAGCAACACTATTTGTAATAGCAAGAACCTGGAAGCAACCTAGATGCCCCTCAATTGAAGAATGGTTAATGAAGGTGTGGCACATCTACACAATGGAATACTACTCTGCAGAAAAAAATAATGGTATCTTGAAATTCACAGGCGAGTGGATGGCACTTGAAGAAACCATCCTGAATGAGGTAACCCAGTCACAAAAAGAGAAACACAGTATGTACTTACTTATATATGGATTTTAGAACAAGATCAAATGATCACCAGCCTACAATTCACATCACCAGAGGAACTAGGATACAAGTTGTATTCTAAGAGATTCATATATAGTCCCTCACAGAACTGGGAAGGGCCAAGTCCCCCAGTCCTCAGGTAAAGTTGGGGAGGACAGCTAATGGAGAGAGAAGTATGAGAAAATGAGAGGGAGGAGAGGAAGGCATGTGCGACCAGGAGGATTGAGCTTGGTTAGGAATGGAAAATAGGAAAGAGAGAGAGACAGAGACAGAGAGAGAGAACATAAAAGAGGGAACCAATATTGGTTTGAAGATAAAGTTGAACACAAAGAAAGGTCGAGGGAACTACAAGACTGCTCCCAACTAACAATCTCAGCTTCCGTGGAAAGGCTATCATAAATGCCCTTCCCTGAGAGTGAAATCAACAACTAACTTCTCCATGGAGTCCTCAACTAATGCCTGTTGAAAATAGGAGCAAACACCCATACATAAACACTGAGTCGAACTAGAACCCAGAAGCAGATGGAGAGGACAAGACCATGCAGTAGAAGTACATAGAGACAGCTTGCCTGAACAAGGAGGAGCTAAGGGCCACTAGACTGATAGCTGGGAAGCCAACAGGGGACTGACTCGGACCCCCCTGAATATGGGTCTCAGCCAGAAGGTCTGAGCAGTCTAGGAGACCTCAGACAGTGGAGCCAGGATGTATCCCTGGTGCACAAAAGGTCTTTGCAAGCATATCCCCCATGGAGGGATAACTGCCTTATTCTAGAGATAGGAGAGAAGCCCTAGTCCCTACTTCACAGGACCTGTCAGATCTACATGACCCCAACTGGATGGCATTCCCCTACATATGGTAAAAATTTTCTTCCTACAGGATTCCATGGAGCAATCATCATCCCATTTCAGCAGGAAGTAACCTTAAGATAACGATGTCCCCTTTCCCTACCCTTGGAATTTTAGGATAGTATTCATCTTCTTTGGTTGCTTTAAGTTATTTAGGGTTGGGTATGGAAGGTGATTCTTACACTGTGGTTTATCTTTTAGACAGGAATAGGGTATGGGGAAAGGTATGGTTTAGATGGGATATAGGTAGATTAGCCTATTTTCTTGTGAATTTGAGTAAGAGTGAGATAATAGTATTTTACCGCTTACATTGTTATATATTGTTATATGTGGTAAACAATGTAAAATTAAGTTTATTTTTTTATATTATGTGAAATCTTTCCACTTATGATATTTTATGCACATTATTTTTACCATATTCTATGTATGTATACTTTTCTTGTATTCAAGACATTTTGTATATTGATACAATTTGGGATATTTATCATGCTGCCCTTTATAGTCCTACCTTTTGTCTTGACATTTCTACTCTACCTCTATTTTAGGGATTTATATGTATGTATATGTATTAGTTATATTGTTTAGGTATTTGTTCCTGCTTTACTCAGGGAAGTTTCAGTTTTTAGCTAAGTTC
This sequence comes from Phodopus roborovskii, assembly GCF_943737965.1. Lineage (NCBI taxonomy): Eukaryota > Metazoa > Chordata > Mammalia > Rodentia > Cricetidae > Phodopus > Phodopus roborovskii. Next base: position 30,147,071 of record NW_026126410.1, read on the forward strand.
CTGAGTATTACAGATTATCTTCACTCATGTTTCCTTTATCTATGAGATTAGTCAGACATAGATGCTTAATCTTCAATCACTTCATAGACATGCAGAACATGGTATTTAAATGTTTTAATATTAGTACTCCGTTGACATGGGACCTGTTGCTCCTGACAGTACTGTACACTTTCCCGAAATATGTTGGACACTGTTGTTGCTCCTGCTGGAGTTCATTCTTGCCTCAGCTAATGGCCTGTTGGGCAAAGATGTGCTCCGTCCTTGACCACTGATTTGGACATGCAGTCCTATGTGCTTGCAGGAGACAAATATAGAAAACTGCTGGACCTTGCCAAGTCAGGGTAAGACAGCCATTCTACCTCCCTGCTGTTGTTGTGGTCTGTCAAGTTCTCTTGGCCTTAGCCAAAACAGAATGTACCAACATTGCTGTAAGCCTTAGCTTGACTGTCCAGGTAGCTTGCTGTTTCTATCCTTGCTGCAACTTTTGGAAGTTGGCCATCCGTACTTCATGTCTACCCTAGTATTGGTATTTTCCTTCTCAGGTCTTGATGAGGTTGAAGATTAAACTCTCACAACTATTATTCTCTCTTCCTAGTTAGATATATTAGGTACTAGACTTACATTTTGCAGCTTAGGACAACTCTATTGTAAACTCCGTTATGCCTTCACCTAGGACTAGATATGTAGGTCATTTTGTTCTCGATTTTCCTTTTCTTAGCACACACTTGTTATTTACTGTTTTGTATATAGTTTTGTATCAAGCCTAAATCTTTTCCTTAGACTAAAAGGGGAATTGTAGTGAGATATTTACTTTGTCTCCTTCTGTGGCATCGACCACACCCATGGGGGGGTGGAGCCATGGGTGGAATTGACCTGTAGAAGGAGGTCTGAGGAAGAGCCTGGGAAAGCTCTCTTGCTGGCAGGACTCTGACAGGAGAGCATCCAGTGGAACTTGCTCTTGTTCATCTGTCTAGGTTGTAAGTTATTTCTCCCTGAATAAACATGTATTTGGCCTATTCGTTTATGCTGATCCTTATTTAACCGCAATAGTAAAACTTATGTGGAAATCTATTTTCAGTGATAACATTCTTCAAGTAAGATAGGTTCATCTTCACGTACAGTTTGAAATGCAATATTTACTAATCTTAAGTTTCCCAAGTCTCTATCTATTTGTCTGTCTATCATCTATCTATCTATCGATCATCTATCTATCATCTATCTATCTACCTATCAATTCATCCATTCATTCATTTATTTACTAAATGGTCTCAATATATAGCCCAAGATAGCCTTTATCTTATCACCCAGCTACTCTGATTTCTTTATGATTGCATGAATTAGAGGCCTCTTAGCCTTTCCCTTTTCAACATTTTCTTACAAAATAATTTTCACCATAATATTGACTAAGTAAAAAAAGAATTCAGATAATAAGGGTGCTTCACACTCATGTTTAGTTAAATTATGATTTGTCTGATAAATTGAAACATACAATTAGAAATTCTATTGTTATAAAATTTCCAGTAATTAATGACATATTTGAATTTGCAAATTTTTTGTTTTGTTATTCTCCCTTCTTTTCATCAAATTTTTTCCCATAGCTAGGCACATGTTGATTTATGTGTAATCTCTTTCACTACCAACTTGTTTATATCAATTATATCAAACTCTAGTCAGGTTTGCATATGAATATCTGTGGCTTTCTGATATCACTAATATATTCCCAAGACTTAACTGGAACCTCTATAATTATGCTAAAGAGAAGATTTCCTAATTCAAACACTATCATTTACAATTTCCAAGTGATTGGTTAACTTCTAGTAAGAATTATAAAGAATATATAATTTAAGATATCAAGTATTATTATTTAATAATAAAATATAACACTGCTCTCCTCTTTATTGAGACAGCTTTTTTGAAGGTTAAAATTGAATAAAATAAAAAAATCCTTAAGTCCACATTTCCTGAGGATCTTTGTAATGGGTGTCAAGTAAGAAAAGTAATTATGCTTATTAATTCCAATAACTGTGTTGGTCTTTATGGTTAGGTGTATTCTATTACATTATCCATATGCAAGTGGGGAGAGACCTCATTTTCAAAACTGGGATAATAAATTTCTAACTTAGTTGACTTTAAATAATTTTTTATTTATAAATAATTTATTCATGTCTTTTGATATTTGTGTAATTTAAGTAAGTCAATAAACTATAATTGCACCTTTCTTAAGACTTTGCTTACTGCCACATATAGTAAGAAATAGTAACATGTATTGAAACTATTAATATGCTATCAATTCAAGACCAAACTTAACACTTAATATTGAACTCTAAAATTAAATGTATATTTCCATTTCTAATAACTTTGGTTATTGAAAGAATGCTACCGTCACATTTTATTTGCCAATTACATGTGACATGTGAAATGAAAGATTAAATTTTCCAAAAGATGGCATTCAAAATATGGACCTGAAGAGAGAATTTAACCTTTAAGGAGATTTGTTCTGCCAACAAGAAGGTTAGAACTCAGTCCCCAGAGTCAATATCAAGATTGAGACACAACAAACATCTGAATCACCAGTGCCAATTGTTGTTTCCAACCTAGACTAGAATATGTGGGTCTGAGGTTCAGAAATGGAGAGGGTGACTTTCTCAAATGATTAGTTGGACAGTTATAAGAAAGGAAACCTAGTACCATCTCTGCCATATGCACTTTTACTCACACATGTATATGCAAGCATAAATAAAGCCTATCATTAAAAGTAAGCTAATAATATTTTTATATTTACAAACTGAGATTTTAGAGAAGTTAAATATAACATACATAATCCTCAGTAATTTAGACTAAATTTGGTTTTTGATAAATTGTCAAATAAATAACAAAGGTAAGTAAACACTGCATACACACACACACACATATGTGTGTGTGTGTGTGTGTGTGTGTGTGTACATGTTGTACAGACCTATGTGTACCTGTTTCAAGTAGGCATTCATCATTCTTTAAGTAATTATATCTATCAGATATTGTTCAAGTTTGAAATAACAAAAAATCATATACACAAAGCACAAATAGTTCAAGCACTTCAGTGGCAAGATAAATAATTTGTGTGGATGGGGGGACACTGAAGCAGATGGTTAGATGAACTTTAAAATGTCTAATGTTTATATATATATTATCATTCCATTATCCATTCATAATTAAAATTTAAATATTATTTCTTATTATTTTCCTAAGTGATGATTTTTTATAGTTAAAAGTACATATTTTTTTGCCAAAAAGCTTTTAGTAAAAGTAATTTTAAACTAGTATAAGAGTTAAGAAATTAAAAATGTGATTTATAATATATTCACATCTGCCCAAAGAGAATTTCAATCCTAAATATTATGTGACTTTTACTAATTTGAAAGATATTTCAAAACTACTGAATACCATGTAGAAAATGTAGAACTGAGATTTGAATGCTTAGAGAAATATTTTGAAGTTCTTTGCTAGTGACTTCTAGCAGTCACTTGAATTTGATTATGATTTTTTTCATTTTTCAGATGTGACAAATGATGCCAGCTTATGTATTTAAATCTCAAATGAATTGTCAGGTCTTTAGCGTGACTATTATCTTGCTGTTACAATTCAAAAATATGTTGTAAAATCTCCAACATCTTATAATTAGGCTAAACAATTTATTCAGTTACCTGCTTAGTTATGTTTTTATCAATGTTTTAAACCATATGAATTTTAACAAGTTGTGTAAAACATATTAGTGCTGTTAATTTATGCATCCAGTTTTAATTTTTCTCATACAATATATTATATTACAAAATAAAATTGTGTTGCAGAAATATAATTGTGATAATTGATGGTTTTCTTTAAAAATTTTTGGATACAATTATTGTCATCTATTGATTCAGCTGGAAGATGCCACTGGAAATTATGATCTGTAATTGCCCTGGTCCCTTTTCATTCTCCATTTGGCCTATAATTATATTAAGAGAGCTATTAACAGATTTCTTCCCACTGTGTGTCCTTATGAAATAATTGCACCACATGGCACACACACGGTTCATATTCAGACTGTTATTTTTGTTCCTTTAGCAACACAAATGCACCTGTTCTCAAACAATTAGGCTTGGCCATATTGAAGATAATCAAAACAAATAATGAAAAATTATTTTGTTTCATTTGAAAAATAAGGCATAATGCCTAGTCAGGCATTGGAAAAGCATTGATAATGAGTCTGGGTGGAATTAACATATTTAATGAAAATTGATTTTGTTTATATGCAGAGGTAATGGATATGCCTGCCTAATTTCTGGTCACTGACTCTGAGATATTAACTATTATTTTATAATTTACCCAAGACAATTTCAGCCAAAGGTAGCATCTGTTTGGCACCAAGATTCTACTTTGGTTTAATTTTGCAGTTCATGAGAAATAGATAAAAAGAGTCAAATAAAGTAGTCAAGGTCACAAGGACAGAGTTTTATTCTGATTAGAGATATAAAAATCTCTCTCCTACTAAACACTCAATTAGCAGAGTACTCTAGGATAATAAATTTCTATACTTATGTTACATGGAGACTCAAATGGAGAATTTTTGGGCTCAGTTTAGTTTTCAATTAAGAATCTTTCCTTTCAAAATTCCTCCAATATATTTTCATAATTTCTATGTCAATATTTTTATTTACAGTGTCATTAAATCTCCCTAATTATCTTAATCTTGTTACTCAGGAAAGTTCAAGTTTTACTTTAAAAGACATGTTCTGTAAAATTGAAAACCACTCTTTAATATTTATACTCTGGTGTTAATATTTACATATGAGTATATATGATTTAAATTGAAGGTAATATTTTCAGAGGCCTATAAGATAGTTTATTGGGTAAATGTGCTGTTTGTTCAATCATGTTGATTCATGCTCAATATCTAGAACTCATGTAAAGTTAGAAGGAATCAGCAAAACTCCATAAAATGGTCTTCTGATAAGTTACAAACCCACACACTCATAAACACACCACACAAAATAACATAAACCCACATTAACAAAATAATAATATTAATAAAAACAATAATAAAAGTTTAAATATAAATTTTATATAACGATTCTTGTGATACTTTTCTAAAATAACTTTTTTTTTTTTTTTTTTTTTTTTTTTTTTGCATATAGAGTATTTTTTATTTAATTTTATATAACAAAGTCCAATTAAATGAAAACAAACATTTATACACAATATTTGGGAATTTGGGCGTCGTTCTTTCCAAACTACTTCCTGCTGGTAAGGGGCGCTGTCTTGGGGGATTCGAAGAAGATTCAGATATCCTAGCTGTAGTCTGTAGGGCTGTTTTGTCCAGCTGTTTGGAATGTAGGATCAGCTTGTACTCTGTTTCAGGCGGTCTGGTGTGATCAAACCACATTAGTCTGGAAGGAATCCACATCTTTTCATTTTCTGTGGAAACAAAAATAGAAATACTTTTCCCCAGTAACTTGTTCTTCAACTTAAATTTTGGAGTCAAAGCGTTTTTTTTTTGTTTTGTTTTTTTTTTTTTTTATTATTATTATTTTACATGTCGATCCCAGTTCCCTCTCCCTCCCTCCCTCCCTCCCCCCAAGCCCTCCCTCCCTCCTTCTCTCCCTTTTGCCCTCTCTACCCTCTCCCATGCACTCTAAACACCCTCCCCTCCCAACCCCCCACCACAATACAATATGTAGGGGAATGCCATCCAGTTGGGGTCATGTAGATTTGACAGGTCCTGTGAAGTAGGGACTAGGGCTTCTCTCCTATCTCTAGAATAAGACAGTTATCCCTCCATGGGGGATATGTTTGCAAAGTCCTTTTGTGCACCAGGGATACATCCTGGCTCCACTGTCTGAGGTCTCTTAGACTGCTCAGACCTTCTGGCTGAGACCCATATTCAGGGGAGTCCGAGTCAGACCCCTGTTGGCTTCCCAGCTATCAGTCTAGTGGCCCTTAGCTCCTCCTTGTTCAGGTAAGCTGTCTCTATGTACTTCTACCGCATGGTCTTGTCCTCTCCATCTGCTTCTGGGTTCTAGTTTGACTCAGTGTTTATGTATGGGTGTTTGCTCCTGTTTTCAACAGGCATTAGTTGAGGACTCCATGGAGAAGTTAGTTGTTGATCTCACTCTCCGGGAAGGGCATTTATGATAGCCTTTCCACGGAAGCTGAGATTGTTAGTTGGGAGCAGTCTTGTAGTTCCTTCGACCTTTCTTTGTGTTCAACTTTATCTTCAAACCAATATTGGCTCCCTCTTTTATGTTCTCTCTCTCTGTCTCTGTCTCTCTCTCTCTTTCCTATTTTCCATTCCTAACCAGGCTCAATCCTCCTAGTCGCACATGCCTTCCTCTCCTCCCTCTCATTTTCTCCTACTTCTCTCTCCATTAGCTGTCCTCCCCCACTATACCTGAGGTCTGGGGGACTTGTCCCTTCCCAGTTCTGTGAGGGACTTTATATGAATCTCTTAGAATACAACTTGTATCCTAGTTCCTCTGGTGATGTGAATTATAGGCTGGTGATCATTTGATCTAGGTCTAAAATCCATATATGAGTGAGTACATACTGTGTTCCTCTTTTTGTGACTGGGTTACCTCATTCAGGGACCTCTTCAAACTTAGAAGCTTCTGTAAGGCAAAGGACACAGTTGACAAGACCAAACGGCAGCCCACTGACTGGGAAAAGATTTTCACTAATCCTATATCCGACAAAGGGCTGATCTCCAAAATATACAAAGAACTCAAGAAACTAGTCAACAAAACACCAAATAACCCTATTAAAAAATGGGGTACAGAACTGAAGAAAGAATTCTCAATGGAGGAAATCAAAAAGGCTGAAAGACACTTAAGAAAATGCTCCACATCCTTAGCTATCAGGGAAATGCAAATCAAAACAACTTTGAGATACCATCTTACCCCTGCCAGAATGGCTAAAATTAGAAACACCAGTGATGACTTATGTTGGAGAGGATGTGGAGAAAGTGGAACACTCCTCCACTGCTGGTGGGAGTGCAAACTCATACAGCCACTTTGGAGATCAGTATGGCGGTTCCTCAGGAAAATGGGAATTAGTTTACCACAGGACCCGGCAATCCCCCTCTTAGGCATATACCCAAAGGATTCACATCAATGCAACAAAGACATCTGTTCAACTATGTTCATAGCAGCACTATTTGTAATAGCAAGAACCTGGAAGCAACCTAGATGCCCTTCAATTGAAGAATGGTTAATGAAGATGTGGCACATCTACACAATGGAATACTACTCTGCAGAAAAAAATAATGGTATCTTGAAATTCGCAGGCAAGTGGATGGCACTTGAAGAAACCATCCTGAATGAGGTAATCTAAAATAACTTTTAAGACAGAAAAATTTTGAAGTTTTTGCAATATGTTCCTTAACAATTTTGTAGCATTTTAATGTATTATATTCATTTACACTAAAATCATAACATATTTTATTAATATTAGTATTTCATAAGGAATTTGAGACTAAGACAGAATATTATAATAATAATATAGGAACATATAAACTTAATAAACTATATTGAGAAGCTATCTTTTTCACAAATATAAATAATAGTACATGAAACTTAAAGAAAAAAGTGCCAAAAGTGATCAAATCCTATTAACTGGAAACAGATATGCAGCAATAGCTATAATCAGGACTTTTTATTCACCATTTGGTAAAATAAACAGACATCTAAGGACAAGGAAATTTTTGAAGAACATTTGTTAACTTAGCCTTCTTATCCTAGAGAAATACTATCTGACAAATAACCATGAGTATTAAAAAGTTCCAGAACACATCCACAAATGCAAATCAAGTTGATTACAGTCTTCCTCAACTGGGAGTCCAGAGACCATTTGATAACTCCATTCATTAAAGCCAGCCTCAGAGAAAGCTTTGGTGATACAGTTTTTTACAGAAAAAAATTATTGAAAATGATTTAAATGGGTCAAAAAATCATTAATTTATACCTGGCTTCTCTGAGTGGCACACAATCTCTAGACGACATTTGGAGCAATATCTTTTTATTTATTTCACAGCAATGTAAACACATAAAAAAATCAGAAAAATGTAAAAAGAAACACTTTCCCATTGAAATTTTGTCATTGTACAAAGATTAAAACATGAGGGAAATATAATGCTCCTTTAAGCATGAACAGCAGAGGAAGCCTAGTTTCTTTCAACTGCAAATTATTTACATTTATCTTCATGAAAGTGTTCAAATTTAGTGCTATTGCCACAGAACTCATAATATACACATCAAGGGAAAAGAAGTGCAGCATGTCTTTAGAGTATTTTTCTCAAATTAATTAGGATAGATTTGAAATGATGGCATATAGAATCTATGAGGAAGCACAGAACTGTGAAGGAAATGTACTATTAGGTACCCACATCAATCCTGTGTGGAGGTTCAAAGATGCCTTAAGAAATTTGAAAAACCTGAAAACTCTTAGAATGAAGTTTCTGTATTAATTATGTTCTTACTAAAGAAAAACTCTTCGGAACAACTCAGAACAGTAGGAAAAATTTCACTTAAGTGTATATTTTGCTAATGTATGTAGATCATGTGACTGTGCATATATATGCTTACATATGGGTAGATAATTATATATAATGAAAGATTTAACAAGAATATATAACTTAATAAAAATTTGATATGTGTATATTAGAATTGGAAATCTACACTCTAGGGATAAAGAATGGTGGAACACTTTCCTTTGTTTAGGTTATTCTTGTTTTAAACAAGGTACAAGAATACCTAAGGAATATATTTGAGTAAATAACAAATCAAGTTAGAAAACCATATCTCTCCTCAGAATCAAAATTACTTCTCCAGGGCAGAGGAAGTCTCAGATACACAGAGAATCCTATTAAGCACAGTGGCCAGGTTCATGGGTTTAGAGCTCAGAAAAATGTCTGCATATTATAATGTTTACACAACTATTTCTGGCATAGTAAATCTGGTTTAAAATCATATTGTAGTCACTAAAAACGTACAATGGCTTCTAGACCCAAATTCACATGCACATTTTAATTATTACTAATCTAGATGACAGAATATGCATGTTTTTCCAAGACATAGTTCATTGTTTCACATTAAATAATAAAATGATAGCCTGAAATTTTTTTGTGGGACAGTAAATTTAGGTAAAGCTATTAAAGAGTCATATTTTGAACTTGAATAAATATCCATAGTATTTGGGTAAATTTCCAATTCCTTGTAGATTACAGGTATTATGTAATGAGAGGAAAATTGGTAAACAGTTTTGAAGGGGCCTCGTCTTAACCTCCTGAAGGAAACACCTTTAAATGTACTAGAATTCAAGGTCAACTTGCATATTTTCAGTAAGATACAGACAGGAAGCTTTTATTTCAAATTAAAAGTATGCACACCATACTTTATAAAGCTGAAATAATTTATAAAATATTTCTTTGAATATCTCAAGCAAATAATAAACTGTAGCCTGGGCATCTGTATAGTATAATTTTCTCCAATTATGACAGAGATTTGCTTTGGCTAAATCCATGCAATCAATGAAGCAATGCTTATCTGGTCAAAGTATAATGCAATCATTTTAACAGTCCAAAATTGCTGGATAGTTGTTATTAATTATTTCAAACAATTCATTTAATTGCAGTTTATATACTAGTTTTATATATTATACATATATATGTATATATATGTGTATTATATATATTATATATTATATATATATATATATATATATATATATATATATATTACTGAATACATTTATGTCTTCCTGAGTGTTGTTACAGATGCAAACAAGAATGGACAACATTGCATGTTCTGGGCACCATTACTGAAGTTTTTTTAAATAAGAAAATCTTAGCTGTTATAATTCTTTCTTCTCAAATCTGTTACTTTATTTCCAATTTCCAGTATTTCATAGCCATTGTGTATATCATATTATGTGATAATAAATCAATTTAAATCCCAAAGAAGTTAACTCAACAAATATATGCCTGTGAGGATTCTATTGATTTTAGTTGATGGAGATGGGACGAGGACAGGAAGTATCACTGTTTCTTCCAATCAACTGTATAGAATAACAGATACTTTATCTCTGTGGTGGTTACTGAAGATGGGAAGAAAATGGTTATATATTAACTGTGCTTATATTTAACCAGCAATAAATCAAGTGTTGTCTATAAACTACAAAGTAGTGAAAGCAAGTTTCAAATGCTAGAAACATATGTGCATAATGTGCTAGGATATATTATAAAGATTTCTATGTGTAGTACTTTTTATATTAGGTTATAGGTGTTAATTTGGTGATGAAAGTATGAATATATATATGACCACATAAAGAAATTCTGTTCAAAATATGGTACTTACCACAATGTAATGATATTTTTTTAAGTGCAGGGATTAAGGGTCAGATGCTTTACATAATACTACTGTAAACTAAAAACATATTAAATATTCAATAAAAGAAAATGTTGTAGGCTTGTTGGCTTGGTTATTAAGAGACTGTATTGTGCTCTCGGAATACGGGAATTTGATTACCAGCACCCAGGAGCTTACAGCTGCCTGAAACTACAACTTCAGTGGATCCATTGATGTCCTCTGACTTCTCAGATACTATTACTCACATGAATATAACCACAGAAAGATACACACTAGTACACATAATTGAAACTTGAAACAATCTTAAACACTCTTAATACAGAAAATGCTCAGTTTTTAAGATACTGGTTCCAGAATCAGAATGACCATTGTTTATGGTATTGTGCTCTCTTGATTTTAATTCATGACTCTACAGAATTTACAAGAATAGTTTCATCCATATTCAGCCACACAGAATTGACATTGTAATTTATAAGTTCTGATATAACTTCCCTCCAATGACACAAGATCAGAATTAATAGCTGAGCTTCAAATGGTCTATAAAATTCTCATGGATTTTGAGGAAAATGTAGGATCCTGATAAGTCTCTTGAATTTTAGAACAGGAAGCTCATGATAATATCAAGGATTAATTAATCCATTTTGTTTCATATTTGGAATGAAAGTGTTCATGGGAGAATATTGAGATAAGTCTCCCAGCCAGAAGTTGAAAGAACAGATGATTTTCATCCTTCTGTATAAGAAAATAATGCTCTCTTAGAGCAAAGAGAGCTCTAGAAACAGGTTCAACCTGCCTGGTTGGTGAAAATCGAACAGGTATATTAACTAATTTTCTGAAGCCTTTTACTTTTCTACATTTGTCATATAATTTTTGTATGTACCCCCTGCCCTCTTTTCTAAGGGATGGCTAGTGAGCTTAAAGGATGAACAGTTCTTATCTCCCGTATTATGTATGTTCATTCTCCATTGATAATGGTTGAAGATGCACATAATGAATTTCTGAAGACAATGGTAAGTGAGGACTGATGGCTTCAGGAAAAGTTTAACTGCATTTCCACATCAAGACATCACAGTGAACATTATATTATTATGTCTTACAGTGACCATTTTGTGAGATATAATTTCAAATCCAGTGAACAGTGAGAGACAATGACAAACAGGAGATCCATTCTTCCTTGCTGTTTTAGTTCATTTACAGTTTTATGCCTGGAGGTGGTGGTGAATGCCTTTAATCCTAGCATTCAGGGGACAGACATGAGCTGATGTCTGTGAGTTCAAGATCAGCCTGGTCTACACATCTAGTTCCAGGACAGCCAGGGCTACACAGATAATCTATGTCATATATGTTTTAACCCTTATCTTCATCATATCAATATGTGTGATCCTCTGAACTGTTGGGAGGACATATGATACTGAGGAATCAAACACTAGTTAATTTGAGATACAGCTAAAATCAGTGAAAAGAAATGAATATATTACATTTTCAGTGTATTGAATTGAGTAACTGATTATTTTAATCTATTTAAATGTCTTAAATGATCACCACAAACCCCAGAAATCTAGAATTGTCTTTATCTGATATTTTATAATGAATGAACATTTTCATGTAATCCCTACATCAGTGATGAAGGCACTAAGGTGATCATTTCCTACAAAGGAAATCTGAAGTAGTCCTGGCTATTCAAGATTCTGTCTGAAAAAATAAACAAAATGACCCTAATGAGATAGGATGATAGGTTTCAACCATGCTCATACCAGTTGAATGCAGCTTAAAATGTAGATTAAATTAATATAATAAGTGTCATCTGATAATTCATTTTCAAATACTCTCAGAAATTCTTCCAATTTTGGTGTCAACAACAAGGGACTTTACATTTTTGTCTTTCTTCTGTTTCATGAGATGACCTACATTGATTACAATTTAGATTTATGTGTGATGTCAAAAGAAAATTTATTGGTATACAAAAAATGTATTGCTACTTTGTGTCAATGATTTCTTTGCACACTTATTCATTGTTACAAAATTTCATCTAACACTCTTCTAATTTGTTATTCTAAGATACAAACTATAATGAAATATTGTCTTGAAAAGTTGTATATGCTATTTTACATAGATCATAACTATTAAATGTTTTCCAAAATCATGTTTTGCTTTGATTGCATCATAGGTCTGCTTGACTCACAAGTTATCATTCAGAATTATGTATTAATTGGAAGGTTAGGTACTCCAAGTCTTACAGCCCCAAACAATAACAGGTGATCATATTGGAATTGTTCTAATCATCCAGAGCCTAACAGAAAATTATTGGGCAGGTTAGAATATCTTTGCACCTTCCCACATTTATTGTTACTTTACATATTTCCCAGTCATTTGTATTCTCAAAGTGACTCAGAACATGTCAAAATCTTGCAAAGCCTACTGAATCATTTCCTAAGATTGCTTTTCAGAGTACACCATGATGTAAAGGTTAACTGTATGAGCAGGTGGAAATCATAATCCTGTGAGCAGCTGGCCATCAGAGAAGTGGAAACATTAACCCTATGAGCAGGTGGACATCTTAGCAGGAACATCTTAGCAGGAGCATCTATGGCCCTCTTTCTCATTATTAACTAGCAGAACTTTCCAGATACCACTTTGAAACATTTCCTCCATGTATTCTTTACTGTTCTGTTCAACATGAAAGTGATTTACTGCAGTGTTTCAATTATCACTGGATCAGTTTGGAAGAACTGTTTGCGAAGTGGCACTTCTGCTTATAAGTAACTCAGAAGTACATTTCTACAGTCTAAAAATAGTCTGGCTAGTACTTTTGGCATCAAGTTACCTGACATCCTTTGCTGAAATTTTCTGCACAGATTTCCAACAATGTTCTTCAGTACACCATTGTGTCCACAACAATCACTGTAAATACTTTCACTTTGCTGGACATAGGGCATTTCAATCTATATTGTCAAAAAAACTGTTTTATATTTAAAATGTAAATATACATGAGTCCAATAATTAGAATTATGCATTTAGTTACTAAAATAAACACTAAAATTAAAGAAAGACAAGTATATGAAATGAGATTGGATAAACAGGAAATTGATAAGAAATGGCACAGGTAAGGAGAATAAATCTGGAGGTAGACTCTTAAAATTGATGTTGTACAATATTCAATAAAATACTTGAAAATCAAATACAAGAACATATCAGAGACATCATCCACCATGACCAAGTAGGCTCCATCCCAGAGATGCAGGGATGGTTCAACATACAAAAATCTATCAATGTAATCCACCATATACACAAACTGAGAAAAAAAAAAACACATGATCATCTCACTTGATGTTGAACATGCCTTTGACAAATCCAATACCCCTTCATGATAAAGGTCTTGGAGAAGTCAGGGAGAACAGGAACATACCTAAAAACAATAAAAGCAATACACAGTAAACCAACAGCTAATATCAAACTAAATGGAATTCCTTTAAAATCGGGAACAGGACAAGGTTGTCCACTATCTCCATATGTCTTCAATATTGTACTTGAAGTTCTAGATAGAGCAATGAGACAACAAAAGTGGATACAAATTGGAAAGAAAGAAGTCAAACTTTCATTATTTGCAGATGATATGATAGTTTACATTAATGACCTGAAAAACTCTAGCAGGGAACTCCTACAGTTGACAAACACCTTCAGCTAAGTGGCATGACTCAAGATTAACCGAAAGGGGGAAAAAATCAGTACCACTACTATATAAAGACTGAGAAAGAAAGAAGTCAGGGAAACATCTCCCACTACCATATACACAAACAACATAAAATATCTTAGGTTTACTCTAACCAAACAGGTGAAAGAGCAATATAGCAAGAATTTTGTGAATTTAAAGAAAGAAATTAAAGAAAATCGAAAAATGTCCTATGTTTTTGGATAGATTGACTCAACATAGTAAAACTGGTAATCTTGCCAAACGATATCTACAAATTCAATGCAATACCCATCAAAATCCCACATTTTTTCAGAGACCCTGAAAGGATAATATTCAACTTTATATGTGAAAAAAAAAAGATCCAAGATAGGTAATTTACAATAAAGGAACTTCTGGAGGCATCACCATTCCTGACTTTATGTTCTATTATAGAGCTGTAGTCCTGAAAATAGCTTGGTATTGGGAAAAAAAAGACAGGTAGACAGACAGAATCAAATCAAAAATCCTGATATTAACCAACACACCTGTGAACACTTGAATTTTGACAAAACAGCTAAAATTATACAATGGAATGAGGAAAGCATCTTCAAAAAAATGCTGCTGGCATAACTGGATGCTGATGTGTAGAAGAGTGCAGATAGAACCATGTCTAACACCATGCACTAAATTTAGGTCCAAATGGATCAAAGGCTACAACACAAATCCAACCATACTGAACCTCGTAGAATAGAAAGTGGGTGGTACCCTTGAATGAATTGGTACAGGAGACTGCTTTCTGAAAATAACAAGAGTAGCACAGACACTGATATCAATAATTAATAAATTGGACCTCCTGAAACTGACAAGCAAAGGATACAATTAACAACCGAAAATGGCAGCCCACAGAGTAGGAAAAGATCTTCACTAAACCTGCATCTGACAGAGAGAAGATCTCAAAAATATAGAAAGAACTCAAGAAGCTAGTTAACAAAATACCAAGTAATCCAATTAAAAATTGGGGAACAGGACTAAATAGAGAATTCTCAATAGAGGAATTTAAAATGGCTGAAAGACACAAAAATGATAAACATCCTTACCCATTAGGTAAATGCAAATCAAAACAACTTTGAGATACCATCTTATTCATGCCAGAATGGCTAAAATTAGAAACATCAATAACAACTTATGCTGGAAAGGATGTAAAGAAAGGGGAACAGTCCTCCACTGTTGGTGGGAATGCAAACTTGTACAGCTATTTGAGATCAGTTTGGCGGTTCCTCAGGAATATGGGAATCAGTCTACTACAGCACCCAACAACCCACCTCTTAGACATATACCCAAATGATCCACATCCATGCAACAGACATGTTCTCAATTGTGTTCATAGCAGCATTATTTGTAATAGCAAGAACCTGGAGGTAGCCTAGATGCCCCTCAACTGAAGAATGGATAAAGAGGATGTGGCACATATACAAAATGGAATACTACTTTGGGAGAAAAAAAAAAACAATGGAACTTGAAATTCACATGCAAATGGAAGGAAATTGAAGACAACATCCTGAATGAGGTACCCCCATTTACAAAAATAGGAACATGGTATGTACTCACTCATATGTGGATTTTAGACATAGAGTAAGGATCACCAGCCTATACAACTAGGATACAAGTTGGATTCTAAGAGCTTCATATAAGTTCCCTCACAGAAGGGGAAAGAGACAAGATCTCCTGAGCATATGGGGAGTGAGATAGGGGTGGAGAGGGAGCTAGGAGAAAGAGAAGGGGAAGAGGGGAAATCATATGGGACTAGGAAGATTGAGATAGGGAAGGAATAGACAGAAGAGAGAGAGAGAGAGAGAGAGAGAGAGAGAGAGAGAGAGCATAAAAGAGAAAGCCATTATAGGTTTGAACAGAAAACTGAATCAGAGGAATGTCCAGAGACCTACAAGACTGACCCCAAATAACATTTTGAGCAACAATGGGAAAGGCTACTATAAATGCCCTTCCCAGATTATGAGATTGATGACTAACTTATCTATGATCATAGAGTTGTTGAAAACAGAAGCAAATACCCACAACTAAACACTGAACTGGACTGAAATACAGATGCATAGAGGGAGGACAAGACCAGGCTACTACAAAAACATATAGAGACAGCTGACTTGTACAAGAAGGAGCTAATGGGCCCCCCCAGACTGATAGCTGGGAATCCAGCATGGGACTGACTCAGACCCCCTGAACATGTGTTTCAGCTAGAAGACCTGCACAGTCTAAGGGACTTGGGACAGTAGAACCAGGATGTATCCCTGCTTCACAAAAGGATTTTGGGAAGAATATCCCCCATGGAGGGATACTGCCTTAACCTAGTAACAGGAAAGACCTAGTCCCTAGTCCAAATGACTTGACAGATTTACATGACCCCTCTTGGAATGCATTACCCTACATGTAGAGTGTATGTGTGTGGGGGGGGGGAATGGGAGGGCAGGAAAAAAAACCTATGTCATTAAATGTTCTTATCCTGAAGATGGCATCAATCTGTGTGACCTCAGTCCTATGTGACCTATTTATTGAGCATTGTCCTCAGAGCTGATAAGACTGGCATCATCATACTATTGTCAACATTAGATGAAAAACAATACATGTTTTCTCTTTCAAGTTTGTTTAATTATTTATTTATTGCCTTGCAATGTTTTATCTGCAAACATCTCCATTCTGTCACTTCAGGTTTAACCTAATTAGATTTTTTCAATAGGAAGGACTGGGATGAAAAGGCAGGAGAGTAAATAGAAATGAATATCAATGTCTTCATTGCCCCAACCCCAGGCACAGAAATGTCTGTGTCATAAGATAGTTTGTTTGAAAGCTACCTTCTAACGGTAGAGCCATGACAACCACAGTTACCTGAGCTGTTAAGCAAGGGGCTCATTCTTGCAAATGTAAGCCTCTTTCTTACAGGACAAAATGTGATACTCTAGATTTTTTTTTTTCTGACAGAAAACAGTAGTCTTTTTTCAGAATAGAAGGGCTTGATCAAAAGTGTGAAATATACTTCAATGGGTGTGATCTTTTACTAGGATTTCATTAAGACTGATAGCAGGGAACCCACTCAGATCCCTGGAATGTGGGTCTCAGTTAGAAGGCCTGGGCAGTCTAAGGGACCTCTGACGGTGTAACAAGGATTTATCCCTGGTGGATGATAAGACTTTGGGAGCACATTCCCCATGGAGGAATACTCCCTTAGTCTAGAGACAGGATGTAGAGCCTAGTCCCTAGTCCAAATGACTTAACTAATTTTGATGATCCCTCCTGGAAGATATCACCCTTCCTGTGGAGTGAGGGTAGGTAGGAAGGGAGGGAGTTCTGGGGCATGGGATGTAGGGAGAGGGAACTGGGAAGTATATGTAAAATAAGATATAAATATATATTTATATTAAATATATTAATACATATTATTAATATAATATATTAATATATTATATTAATATAATATATTTAATATATTAATATAATATATTAAATATCATATATATAATATATTTAATGTCTAGCAATATGCAATACGGTATCTGCTTGGCATCAATTTACCAAGAATTTATACTATCCGGATAGGTTCTTTTATTTCAACATTAATTATTAATGTTAATATACAGACTCCATAATAAATCCATTTATGTCAATCTATCATCTCTCTATCATCCATTTATCTATCTATTTATCTATCTACTTGTCATCTGTCATCTCTATATCATATATCTATCACATATCTATCTATATACTACCTATCTATATCTGTATCTAATATCTATATCATCTATCTCAGTCTCTATCATCTTTGTCTATATATGGTCATAAAGGATGAAAAATATTTTCAGAGACTTCAATGTATTTAAAAGTCTTAAAGGTCAATTCTGGGTAAATTTTAGGAATACAGGAGAGTATCTGGATTGATAGGACAATGAACTGAAGCAGATGGGTTATTGGAAAACTGTTGACAATGTAAAGACAAGCCTGTAATGACGTTTTAGTAGAACTTTAGAGCTGAGTTTAGCCGCAGAAGTGTGAGACTGTCTATAGGAGAGAAAGAAGGACTGGAATTCTGCCTCTTTCAATTGCTGTAGCTTGATTTGATCTCTACTGTTGATGTGTTTAACTCCACTTTACCATTTTCCAATTCTCCAACATGCCTATTTGACCTGCAATCATTCCACTCTCATATACCTTGTCCTGTTCTAAAGAAGTTAGAAATATAATGGTGCCAGCAGCTTGATAACAGAGTCTCTGGATAAAAAAAAATGTAACAGGAGAGTAGGAGAAAGAACTCAGTGATGAAACTTCCCACCTCTAGACATACATAAAGAATTTAAACAATTTAAAGCTTCTAAGAGTTTTCTGATAGAGACTCTTCTATCCAGCCACCAACCATAAGCTTAAATTACCAAGAATCGAATCCAAAATTGCATTGTAGAGTTAGGTGATTATAAAGCAACTCAAATCCCATATTGAAAACTGTCAGCTGTTATAGTGTGGGCTCTAATTTTCTGTGGAATAGTGATGGAGGACCCAGAATAGACTGATAGAAAAGAATTCTCAAATTCTGAGAGGCTTAATTTGCCTGAGGAATTAATTTTCTATCTTCACTGATAGATTCATCCTTATTCCCATCCCTTAAGAGATAAGGAATCAAGACTGAGAGGGGAAATAGACATAATCCCCAAGCCCTGACCTAGAGGCTATCTCCAAGTGATAATAAGTGGCAAAGGAAAAATGTATTTTTCCAAAGAATACAAAGAACAATTAAGGAAAGGTCCAATGACCAATAGAAGGCCAAGGCAAAATACTCTTAATGGTGTTTGGGGAAGGAATTTTGCTTGCACATTTTTTTTCATTATATTTACCATAGTGGTCTTTTGCTAAATGTTCTAATTTTTGTGTTTATATGATTCTTCTCTGTGTTTGTGAACATGTATTTGTATGCATTTCTTTGGTTTTTTTTTCTTTGGCTCTTTATAGTTTGTTTGTTTTATTATATTCAATTTGTTAAATCTTATTTACTTATTTATTAATATACTGGTTTGTTGCTAATTAAAGAAGTCAATAAAGGGTATGAATCTGGGTGGAGAGGAGAAGTAAGGATTATCTGAGAGGATTTGGGGAAAGAGAAAGTATAATTATAATATATACTATGAAAAAAATCAATTTTTCAATAACAAAGAATATAACTATAGATTATGCAGCATTAAGTTGCTAGATATAATTAAAATACAAGATGCCCATTCCCTATGGAAGGATCATCTTTCAGCACAGATACACAGAGGAGGGCCTAGGCCTTCAACCAAATGATGTGACGGACTTTTATGATCCCCCATGGAAGGCTTCACTATCCTAAGGGAGTGGGTAGGTGATAGCATGGAAGTTTTGGGGGTATAGGATAATGGGAGGGAAAGAGAACCCATTAATATGTAAAATAAGATTGTTTCTAATTTAGTTAAATGAATAAGCAATAAATAAAATACAAGATGCTTTAAAATTATTTGGATTTACTTCACATTTAAGACTAATATAACAGACACTTCACAAAAAAGTTTTGAATGAATTAGAGTCTCCTACTCACTTGTCCAAACACTCTGTGGTCAACATAGTTGAAAAATATGATACTTTTTAGAACAATGCTGATCAAGATCTTTGCAAATTAACTTGTACCCAAAACCTGGAGAATTGAAAGCCTGTATTGCTGGAAACCCTAACTAAAAGCATATTGCTTCTGATAGTAATTATGTGAAGGTAGGAGGAGAACTAAGAACATTTATTAGATAAATCCCTGCACACTTAAACAGCAAAAGAGTTAGGTCAATCTGCTCCAGTAAAGAAGGCACATCTGGCATAAAGATAGCACATGTGGCACAGCAACAAGAATGTGACTTGTTATCCATCTGTTTCCTGTATACACGTGTGAATTTGAGGAGTTGAAGGAGCCATCACACTCATGTCTTTCAGGTCCTTGTTGGTGGCTGTAACATCTGACTCCTTCCACATATTTGATATTCTTTTTGGTTCTCCATTTTCTCCAACAATAACAGTTCTAATGTATTCCATCTGTTTTGCAACAAAAATCACCTTTAATTTATAGATCAGATTATCAATGTTGGGATTCTGTCAATAGCTAAATATAACAATTTATTCTAATCATAGATGTTTAAAATAGGGAAATAAACACAGTGTGAGTTAGGCTCCATTACATGCATTGTGTTAAACTTCACGAGTCCCTGATCATTTTAAGGGCTTGCTGTGCTTGCATGGCCAACATGTTGATTGGGATCTCCCAATATTGTCAGTTCACATTATGTCCCTATAAGATATTGAAATACCTGATTATGTAATTTTACCAAGTGCAAAAATCCTGATAAATAGTTGCAGATGCCAATGATGAAGAACAAAATAATAATTATTAGATTAATTTTTCAACCCTTCCTCAATGAGAATTCACCTTCCCCTTAATTTGAAAGACTTGGATCTCTAAATTGGCTCACCTAAAATTGGTTGGGAGACCAGGATTTTCTGATGCTTTGATGGAAAGTAAGAGTGCTCATTTGTTGTGATTTTTCCAACTTGTACATATCAAGCAAGAACTTAGTAGACTTAGTTCACTTCCAGGAATACAATGCCAAAGGTCTATGAAGTTTTGGTCATTATGAAAATTGCTTTGTCTATTCTTCCCATTAAAGTAAAAGTACTTAGCTTACCATTGGAGATTCAGTGCTTCTGCTAAAGCAATGCTACTCCAGGATCCAATTACACATATTGTGTTTAAGTTAAGCAGCTGTGGCTCCCACAGTATTAACTTGCCAAACAGTAAAGAGTGGTGCAAGGCATCTCAAAGTACACTTGTACTCCCCTCACAGAGCTATTTCTTATAGCATTAGTGAAATACATATTTTCTGGTCTCCTTCATCATGGAGTATTAGATTTTTTCCACTTATTTTTTATCTTATTTTACATTCAATCTACAGTTCTCCTTCCCACCCCTCCTCCCTCCCTTCTTCGCCTCAACCCACCCTTCCTTAACCTCCCTTCTAGCCTACCTCCAGTCCACTCCTTCTCGTGGGGGCAGGCTCCCAATGGGAGTCAACATAGTCATAGTTGGGTACAATAGGTTGAGGCAGAGCCCAGCCTCTATCCCATGCACTAAGCCTGAGCATGGCATCCTACCATAAGGAATGGTTTCCAACAAGCTAGTACATATGATCAAGGGAGGTCAAGATCATGCTGGAGAAATCTACATAGGCAGCTGTACCAAGCTTGTGGAAACTCACCGACTCTATACCTACTACTGTGGAGAATCCAGTGGATAGATCTTGACCCTACATATGTGAGAAACAGATGTGAAGCTTGAACTATTGGAGGGGATGCTGGAAGTAGAATTATGTTATACTTCTGGTATATGAGATTGCTTGTTGGTACCATGCTCAGAAGCAGAAGGACCATGATATAATTCTGACTACTGGGTTGTATATGACAAATATATTCTAACATTGAAAGAGTTCTGAGTCTTTGCATCACTTTAACAAAATAGATCATAAGAAATTTGGCATGTCACATTAGTCCATACTTCAGAAACTGATGATACTACTTTATCTGTGTGAGGAACAATATGAATCCCAGAGAGAGAGAGAGAGAGAGAGAGAGAGAGAGAGAGAGAGAGAGACACAGAGAGAGAGAGAGACAGAGAAAGAGAGAAATGTGCCATGGAGTTTCTGTAGTCAAAAGGCAGTTTCATGGAATGTCTCTGTTCTTTTTGTGAGTTCTAGAGATGGCATTCCTAAGCTGTGCCTAGAATATCAAATGAATTTTAAATGATAATGTTTATAAAATTGGAACTATTAACTCTTATTTGTCTCTATTTTACCATCATTAAATTGTCAAGAGAATATAATATATACATTTGAAAGTTTCAAAAAATAAATTTTGTAAATAAAATAGAATTTGTTTTCACATAGATCATTTTTAAGTCAATTAAGGTATATCAAGTTACTCTTTGGGATTGTTTTTTTTGAAAACACATTAATAATTCTTGAAAATACATTAATTATGTGCACAAACACATGTGCAAAATGAGGACGATATAACCATACTTAAAAAAAAAGCAGACAATGATTATCTTATACTGTTTTCTTAGCTTAATAGTGCTATATTTTCTAAAATAGAATGATAGCATTAACTAAGCATCAGCAGGAAATGTACTTCGAGATGTTTTCTCTCAGTAATTAGTAAGGTATCTGAATATCCACTAGACAAAGTTGAAGAATTTGAAAAGACCACAAGGGAGAATTGTGCATTAAAAAGCATAGTCTTCCTGTAATCACTACATTTTAAACCAAATTAAACTCACTGGAATCCAATTAAGTGACAAGAACCAACAAGGAAATAAAATGATTTAAGAATGAGCTTGATATTGTAATCCAAAATTCTTTAAAACTAAACCCTATCATTAAAGTTTTAGTAAAGGGTAAATGGCCTGTTCGGGAAATACAAGCTGAATTTTAATTTTGAATTCCATCTACTACATAGAAGAATTAGTCTTTTTTTCTTTCGTTCTTTCTTTCTTCCTTTCTTTCTTTCTTTTAAGAACAGAGTATTTTATACATATCTCAGCAAAAGAGTTTATGGTTTTCCTGAAATCCCAAGATCCAGTGCCCATCATAATTACAACAAAGAGAATACCAACAATAATACAACATAAAGATCGCTGGTATAATGTGACACATTGGGTTAGAATTCCTAGATGAAGCATATATTGCTATATGCTTAACTTCATTTCACTGAATTTTTAAAAACCATATCAAAATATATTAATGACATACATTTCCTGAGAATATTAAAAGTATGTACAAATCTATTGTTGATATTTAACTTGGGGTTCTATTGATTATTTATTGTATATGCTTACATACATAAAAATTAAATATTATCCATTATTATTATGCAAATTAATATGTGTTAATCAAAAACAAAATACAAGGGCAAACATAGTTACACATATCTAATTTCAGCTTTTTGAGGCAGACACAGGAGATCTGTAAAGGTAGCCTGGCTTGTCTAATGAGACTATCCTCACAAAAAATTAAATTTATTCTAAATGGCTTAATATGGAAAATTATGTTATAGTTGTTTCAAATAACATGTCCTTACTTTTTAGAGATCTATAAATGGTTAAATAGTCTATATTGGACCATAGAAGAGCTCATGGGCAACCTTTTACTTGTAATCTCTATCAAGTGCATTAGTGGTCAATCATCATCTTCATAGAATGACAGTCACATAAAACATAATGTTTATTTTTTCTGGGTTAAGCAAAACAAAGGAGAATTTTCATACAACTTTTCACTTATGGGAACCACAGTAAAGCAACACATAAAACATAGTGAAACATGTTGTTTCTTTTTCTGTGTATTTGAATAAGACTACAGATTTTTCTTCAAATATAAGGAAGATTTGGAGTAGAGACACAGAAAAAGAACAAGAAATATCAGAGAATATAAAGGTTAACTCTTTTGTGAGCATGGGCTAAATTACACCATTCAAGAAGTAGAGGCATGACACACCACAGAAAATGAAGAGGGGGGTAGCTTTGAAAGCAGATTGAGAGTTTAAATGACAGACTTGTTATTTACACACCCACAAAAAAGGAACAATATAATGTATGAGAGGGAACACTCATGAATACAACAAACTGAAATGCTTGTAAAATGGAAAGTGGATGGGAGGCTATACGATTTTGTTAATGAGCTGCTCTTGAGATTCTGATGGGAAATTAAACCTTGGCTCTAGAATAGGGTGGTAATGCTCTGGTAATGAAGAGTAACTAGGATGTTGTAGAATTAAAGATTAATTCAGGCTACTAATGCTCAAAAGAGGCCTGATGGACTGATTCCTACTTTCCAGAGAAACATTTATACTGATTTGCAAAATGGCTGTACAAGTTTGTACATCCACCAGCAATGGAGGAGCATTCCCCTATCTCAACATCCTACTCCGCATAAACTGTCCTTGATGTTTTTTATTTTAGCCTATCACACAGGAGTAAGATGGTGTCTCAGAGTTGTTTTGATTTGCATTTCCCAAATGGCAAAGTATGTTAAGCATTTTCTCAAGTGCTTTTCAGCCAGTTTAGATTGCTCCATTGAGAATTCTCTGTTTAGTTCTTTACCACACTTATCATTTGAATTATTTGGTGATCTGGTGATTAGCTTCTTGATTTCTTTGTATATTTTGGAAATCAGACCTCTGACAGATGTGGGGTTGGTAAAGATCTTTTCCTATTCTGTGGGTTGCCATTTTGTCTTGTTGAATGTGTTTTGCCTTAAAAACAGCTTCTCAGTTTCAGGATGTCCCATTTATTAATTGTCATCTCAGTGTTTGTGCTACTGGCATTACATTCAGGAAATGTCTCTTGTGCCAAGTCATTCAAGAATACCACCTACTTTCTCTCCTAATAGCTTTTGTATGGTTGGATTTATGTTGAGGTCTTTTATCCATTTGAACTTAAGTTTTATGCTTGTTGATAGATATTGATCTATCTGCATTCTTGCATATGTCCACATCCAGTTATGCCAGAACTATTTGTTGAAGATGCTTTCCCCCTCCATTATATAAATTTAGCTTCTTTTGTCAAAACTCAGGTGTTCATAGGTGTGTGGGTTAATTTAAGGGTCTTTCATTTAAGTGCCAAAACCAAGCAGAATTCATTACTATAGCTTTCCAGTGGAACTTGAAGTCAGGGATGGTGATACCTCCAGAAATTCCTATATTGTACAGGGTTGTTTTGACTATCCTGGGTATTTTGTTTTTCCATAAAAAGTTGAGTATTATTTTTTAAGGTCTGTGAAGAATTGTTGTGTTATATTGATGGGGATTGCATTAAATCTGTAGATTTCTTTTGGTAAGATTGTTCTTTTTACTATGTTGATTCTACCTATCCAAGTGCACGAAATATCTCACCATTTACTGCTATCTTCTTTAATTTCTTTCTTTAACAAATCAAAGTTGTCATACATCTCTTTCACCTGTTTTTTTAGAGTTACCCAATATATTTTATGCTGTTTCTATTATAAAAGGTGATGTTTCTCTGATTCCTTCATCTCAGACTCTTTATTATTTACATATAATAGGGCTACTGATTTATTTATTTTTTTAGGTAATCTTGAATTTTGCAACTTTGTTGAAGGTGTTTATCAGCTGTAGGAGTTCCCTGGTAGAATTCTTTGGGTCACTTATGTGAAATATCATATCATCTGCAAATAGTGAAAGTGTGAATTCTTTCCAACTTGTATGCCCTTGATCTCTGTGTTGTCTTATTGTTCTAGCTAGAATTTATAGTATGATATTGAAGAGATATGAAGAGATTGGACAACCCTGTCTTGCTCCTGATTTTAGAGGAATCTCATTGAATTTCTCTCCATTTAATTTGATGTTGGGTGTTGGTTTGCTGTATATTGCCTTTATTATGTTTAGGTAAGTTTGTGATCTCTTCATGACCTTTATCATGAATGGTATTAAATTTTGTCAAAGGCTTTCTTCAGCATCTAATGAGATGATCATGGGCTTTTTTCTCTTTCAGTTTGTTTATGTCGTGGATTACATTAATGGATTTTCCTATGTTGAACCATCCCTGTATCTTTGGGATGAAGCCTACTTGATCATAATGGGTGAGTTTTTTATTGCTAGACTACAATCCACAAGGAGGACTGTTATGAGTATTTTTTTCCCGCTGATCTCCACCCTGATAC
This sequence comes from Phodopus roborovskii, assembly GCF_943737965.1. Taxonomy (NCBI): domain Eukaryota; kingdom Metazoa; phylum Chordata; class Mammalia; order Rodentia; family Cricetidae; genus Phodopus; species Phodopus roborovskii. The sequence goes on from NW_026126410.1 coordinate 30,172,897, forward strand.
CACAGCTGTGCCAGCCCCAAATAACACACAGAGACGCTGTATTAGATATAAAACTGTTGGCTTATCACTGGTATTTCTTATTGGCTAGCTCTGTCTTAAATATTAACCCATTTCTATAAATCTAAGTATTTCCATGTGGTCTTATATTCCCGGAAAGAGGAGCCATATGTCTGTTCCCTCAGTCCTACATGTTGAATCACCTCCCTGAGGAGTGTATGGGGGATGGGATGGGGGGGTCAGTACAGGGCATGGAAGGAGGGAAGAGGGAAGGAACTGGATGGATATGTAAAATAAGATTGTTTTTACTTTAAATAAAATTTATTATGAAAAAGAGGCCAGATACTTTTCACCTGGAGAATGGCCCAGATGTGCCTTGTAAAGAGATAATATAGTGCTCTGGAGTTGGAAACTGGCTGCAGTGCAGTGCCTTTTCTTGGTATAAAGACAATGAAGCCACAGAGTTACAAAAAGGGTTGTATTTATCAGATATTCAAAGATATAGATAGTGTCTAGGAATAAAAAAGTCTAGGAATCCTTGTGCCTGTAAGGAGTAAGGGTTTCCCTCCAGCCACCAGTCTTGTCCCCGCTGCCACACCAGCCCCAATTAATACACTGAGACTCTGTTTTTTATATAATGCTGTTGGCCAGGAACTAGTTTCTTATCAGCTAGCTCTGTCGTAAGTATTAACCCATTTCTGTTAATCTACCTATTCCATGTGCTTTCATCTTAGCTGGGAAAGGGGCCAGTGTCTTGTCTCCCCAGTCTCTCCATCTTGACTCCTACTCCCTACTTCCTCTTTCCTTCTTGTCATGGTTGTACTTGCCCTGGAGATGTTCTAGAAGCAGCTTAGCTAAGGAGGTCCTGCCCCGACCTATGGGACCTAGTTATTTGTGGGATGAGGTGGGCAAGAACTGAAAATAAATGGGTGAGAAAGAAGGAATGAGACCAAGAATTGACACCATGAGGAGACTGGGGACCAGAGGTCCGGGCCCATCCTCCGGTAAGATGAGACCACATGGAAATACTTAGAATAATAGAAATGGGTTAATAATTAAGACAGATATAGCTAATAAGAAACAAGTAACTGGTCAACAGCCAGTTATATCAAATACGGTGTCCCTGTATGTTATTTTGGGCAGGCATGGCAGTGTGACCAACCAGTGGAGGGGGGGAAGGGACCTTACTAGTAACAATATGGCACCATAGCGTGGCTAATAAGGAATTCCACTTAAAATTTAACAAAAGCTTAAAAAAAAGGTTTTAGAAACAAAAGAAAAAAGACAAGCAAGGCTTCTTGCTAACAGCATTTTTCTGGGTAGGACTCTGTTTTATGTGAGACAACCAAAGATTTGCATGGCTCCTTTAAGAGAGGTTTCCTAACTCAGCATAAGTGGCAAAAAACAGCATGGCTTTTAAGAAAATCTGCTAACAATTCATTGGTGTGTACCAGAGCTGGCAATGGCAGTGACCACATCTCCAAGCCAGCAACATGCTGCTGAGTACAATGTAGACCAAGGCTATGAGCACAGCTCTTATGGCTGGTTACCTGCCACCATCTTTGATAAACCACAGCAGAAACAACTATGACTTTCATTTTAGCAATGTTGTTGTTTGCCAGATAAAAGACTCGTGGCCAGAAAAAGATAAAGATTTACAGTAAATACAGATTCACATTAAGAAAAAGCACTAAAGTATTACAGTGTGATATAAAATATATGTAGGCTTGGGAGAGAAAAGGAATAAAATAATTTTAAAAATACAGAGAGTAGCTGGGTGTGGTGGCACACACCTTTAATCCCAGCACTTGGGAGACAGAGGCAAGCAGATCTCTGTGATTTGCAAAGTAAACCTGTTATGCAGAGTGAACTCCAGGACAGATAAAAGTTACACAGAGAAACCCTGTCTCAAAAATAAAAAAAAATAAAAAGTAAAAGAAACAGAGTAATAAAAAAACCACATAAAGATGGAAAACACAGAAAAACTGTGGATACTATATGTTTTTCTGTTGTCTTTTAATTGTTTGACTGCTGAGGAAATAACAACAACTGGTAAAAGAAATGCTGCTGGATTAATTCAATTTATAAACTTTCAAAGTACTTTGACTCCAAAATGTATGTCTAAGGACAAGTTACTGGGGAAAAGGATTTCTAATTATGTTTCCACAGAAAATGAAAAGCTGTGGATTCCTTCCAGACTAACGTGGTTTGATCAAGCCAGATCTCCTGAAGCAGTGTCCTAAGTGATCCAATATTCAAAATAGCTTGGACAATATAGCTTTGCAGCCAGGATTTCTGCATCTTCTTAGGATCACCACAACAGTTCCCTTTACCAGCAGGAAGTAGTGTGAAAAGAACAACACTCAAATTCCCAAATATTGTTTATAAATGTTTGTTTTCATTTAAAATGGGGTTGGTTATAAATGGTTGATTTTGATATAGATATGAATACTTTGTATTGGAATGGATTTTCATTTATTTATACAAATTAAAGGTCAATTTTGTGACATGTACATTTCTCCTCGTTTAGGTATTTTGTTTATATAGCTTTTTTAGAAATATTATTATAATTTAGTACAGATTTTAGATAGTTATCAATGATAGTCAAAATTATAATTAAGTTAGTTAGGATTTCTAGATATATAGAGATGTATTTAAGATGAATAGGCATTCTTCAAACCTTTCAAAGACCTACAGAATATGGCATTTAAAATGGTTTAGGGTTTTTCTTGACAGTGAGACATAAATGCTCTTGGCAACAACACTGTGTCAGAAAGGAAGATGGACATCGTAGAAATGTGTTATGAAGTTTACTTCCAATATGGCAAGACTAGCCATAGAAAAGTGACTGCTGATTCAAGATCAACATTGCTACAGTGTTCCTTCTTCATAGAAGAGTCTCTCAGACAGTCTGCAGGATACAGACAAAAGTTACTTACAAACTGCCTATTTAAAAGACAGTTTAAAGTTTCTTGCTTTGCTGAAGAGTCTGCCAGATACACTATTGCCTATGGGCTGAAGATAGAAGATTACAGAACTTTGGGTGAGTGACCAGGCAGTAAGTTTTCTCTGTCGTTTCTAGAGTATATACTATCTTTCTGTAGTCTTTGAAGGAGTTGCAGACAGATAGTCATGGTTATCGTTTTCCTTAGTTAGGATTAAAGATAAGTTTCATATAGGACTTTAGATTCACAAAGATAGGATAGATGATGGAATATTTTCTTCAAATCTTGCTAAATGTTAATGGACTAAATATTATTAACTGTGATTCTCATTTTATAACTCTTGTGTGATATATTTTGCTATGCTAAGATGAAAATCCTTCTTTTTATTTAGACAGAAAAGAGGAGATGATGGGAGATGTCATTTGGTAAATATGTTTCTCTTACTGGTTAATGTTGGCCAATAGAAAAGCAAGACTGGCGGGACTATGAGACAAATATGAGAAAGGAAGGAGGAAAGAGGAGTCAGCATGGAAAGACTTAGGAGACCAGACAGTGGCCCCACTCCTTGGTAAGATGAGACCACGAGGAAATACTTGTATTAATAGAAATGGGTTAATATTTAAGAGAGAGCTAGCTGATAAGAAACTAGTAACTGTAGCAGAATTATATCAAATACATAATTTCAGTGTGTTAATTGGGGCATAGGGACCAGCAGGAGGAAAAACCTTACTCCTTACAGGGTACCAAGTTTCCCTTAGAATGTTGAGGGATTGCATTAATAAATGCCTAGGGAACACCCAGGCTTGGAGGGAATCTTGAGTTAGGTAGACATGAATGGGACCAAAGTTGCCTAGTACCTAGGGCAGTACCAGCATACACTGTGATGACAAGAAACTGGAAAGTACATAAATGAAAGAAGCTGAGATGCCCCAGAAAGGATGTCCTGGAAAATGCTGCAGTTAATCAAAGAAAGTGAGGAAGCCATGATCACTTGTGGTTTGTTTTTATTTTATTTTGGTTTTGCATGGTTGTTTTTGTTTTGTTCAATTATCCTAGCAGCCTAGAAATGGCTGGAGTGCTTGGGGACTTAGGTGAGCCACACTGTCCTACAATTTCAGAATGTTGCAATGCCACAGGGATTATGAGGGCCCAATGAGAAAATAGAGTTTTTATATCTTATATCTAGCACATTGTGAAGGGCTGGGATGCCAGGGACATGCAGATAATCTAGAGCTTCCATTTATTTCTTACATTGTCCCTCTTGAATTTTTCAGGCCATTCTTAATCACAGGTGACAAACTAGAGAGAATCAATCTGTGATTCAAAAAAAAAAAAAAAAAAAGATATCCTGAAGCCTTTAGTAACATCATTTCACCTAAACCTTTGAGATTGACTGAATTTTATCAATACATCCTTCTGAGAAAGGGAATACTGGGGTAGGTTTTGCTCAATGACTCCCTCTCAAGTAATCTTTCCCTGATGGCACAAAATGACCATTTCCTCAATGACTCCCTCTCAAGTAATCTTTCCCTGATGGCACAAAATGACCATTTCCAAAGGAAGTATCATGATTTCATTGAGATCTCACTCTGCCATGCATATAGAGGCCCCTACTCCATCCTTTATACTTCACAAGGTGGCTGTGAATATAGTTCATGCATATGGAAAATGCATAGGCATGCTAAAAGAAGGGAGGCATCAGAGTGAAGGAAGGAGCAGGCAGACTTTGTTCATGGAAACTGGCTCTGAAGTCAAAGCAATTTATATCATTTCAGTTTTTATAGCCATGTGTGTCCTATATATAAATGAAATATACTATATAATTACTATTCTGTTGTATTTATACATTACTCAGTTTTTATTTTGTTCATTTCTGTCTGTGTCTGTTTCTCTCTCTCTCTCTGTATATATATATATATATATATATATATATATATATATATATGTATATATATATATATATATTTATGTCTCTATTTCTCTGATCAATTTGCATGAGCATGGGTTTTCCAAACACTTTCTCAATAATTTTTATGTACAAGGAAAGAGGAATATAGTGTGTTCATTTCATTCATATGCATACTTCTATGAGCAGGTGAGAAATACTCATATTTTAAAGGCATATTAGTTCTTACTGTCAAAGTCAATCGTTGCTGAGGCATAGGGAAAAATCAGTTCCACCTGGAAGATGCAGGAAAACCCTCCTGAAGTGATATCTAAGATGGATTGTGAATCAAGGAGAAACTACATTCAACTTAATATGTATTTCTAGCTTATTAAGTGCAAGGTATTCTGCTAAGGTGCTATGAAGCATAGAGAATTGAATAAAATATGGTCTCTTCAATTCAAGAATTTACAATAAAATGAAGGAGACTGACGCATACACAAAAGCTCTTTTGGAAGTTCTCCGGGCATCATTAAGTTTAATCCCGAGACATTCTGAGATGTCTGGCATTCTTAAAGGATTATCCATTATAACATCCTCTGCAATGACTTGGGAAAAGTTGGATAGATAAAAATTAGTCTATGGAGAATGGGTTTAGCTATGAACTGGCAATGCTCATTCAATAAAAAAACTATTCTTATTTATTCTTTGTTACAAGGTGTACAGGCAGGTAGACATTCAGTTTGCCTTCCTCACAGGGCTTGTGATCTGCTGTAGTAGGCAAAAAAGCCCATATTTCCCCAGATTGCTAATTCCAGCATGGGTTAACACAAAAACATGCTAATAAAGTAAGGTTTTGACTACCTAGGATCCACTTGCTTTTTATTCCTTACAACGACACCTGTTAACCAGCTGTACTAATTTTTAAATGATGATACAACATGCTAGGAATGTTGTAGGTCCCTGCATGAAACCCCGAGACACCTTGAGCAAGCCTGAAGGTGTTGGCCAGAACTCCTTGCCCCAAAGCTATTATTGGTACTCTTCCTGTTTTGATAACACACACCTCCTGATAACACACTTTTCATGGGGAGGAGTTAGGCCTAAAAATCCTGTTATTTTCCACTGTGCTGTAAGTCAGTATTTAAGCATATCCTATCACCTCAATAAACAGCATTTGGCATTTGGCATTCAGACATTGCCATTAAAGGAATGGCCTGCTGTTTTCTCTCTTTATTTCAATCTCTAGCACTTCGCCCAATTCGTGGAAGAGATCAGAGAGTGGCCATTACAGAATTTCACTGTCTTTTTCATAGTATAGGAAATCTTTAAATTGTGAACTAAGAAGTCCATACTCCCAAGAGACAGAGGGAAATGAGCATTCTTATAAAAAGGCCCTAAAGCCTTGAAATAGAAGTTATAATGAAGGTCATTAAAATTTGTAATGTAAAAACAAAGAGAAAGTTATAAAGCTGGCAAAATTGAGGAGCATTCAGAATTAAGATGTGTTTATATATATATATATATATATATATATATATATATATATATATATTTTTTTTTTTTTTTTCTGGTTTGAAAATTTTTGAGCCTTACACAACACAATATCTAGCTTTGAAGATTTGTAGTCAGACAGGTATCATTTCAGGGTATTTCCCTTTAAGTAATATTTCTTCACAAGGATGATTGCATAATGAAGTTGGAGAATCTATGTATCATAATCTGAAATCACACAGTTCATGTTTTTATAAATTATTACAGTCAACGGAGAACTTGGACACTAACACTATTTTTCTCATTTCCAGTCTGGTTGGCTGATAGCATCCCATTTTCTATACCATTTGCTCCTATGTCAAGAATAACCAATGATATATTTCTTTTCAATGAGTTAATCAAACTCTAGTTATCCTCTTGTTCTCAAGCCAATTTTGTTTATTTAAAATCTTTGAACTAAAATTGTTCCAAGTAACTTTCATGCTTTAACCTTCAAATATTTGTTAGTATTTAAGTAAAGTATAGTTCCTCAAAATTCATCAGGAGGGTCTGTATGATTCTCCTTCTGACCATCAGTCATGATCAGTTGCCCTCCACTCTTCAACAGCCCCATCAAACATTTTAAATTTATTTTTCACCTTCAGAATTTTTGCCGTTTTCTGGATCTCCTTGACCTGTTTTATTTACTACTAGGCAATTTTGAATTCAAGACTGATCTCACCCAGGACTTTTTCAGGGAGGAACTAAGTCTAAAAATCCTGTTATTTTCCACTGTGCTGTAAGTTAGTATTTAAGCACATTCAATCACCTCAATAAATGGCATTTGGCATTCGGCATTTCGACATTGCTATGTATGAATCCCAACAACTGCTGTGTATGAATTTGTGGTTAACATCATTTCAGTCACTTAACAGTATTCTTTTTACATGTCTTATGGTTTTCTTTATTTTTGTCTTAGACTTGTAAGTAGGTTTTTTGAACTATAAATCGATTTTCTAGGTTTATTAACTAATGGCACTTTATGCTATATGCTTCATTATTTGCTTATGATCTACACAAAATCTGTTACATTATTTTCAGTTTCTTCTTAACTGGATTTAGAACTACCAAAGAGATTGGGGAGTAGCTGTAGGTGTGTTTGAGAGAGCATTTCTAGTGAGACCTTATTGGCAATAGACCTACTATACATGTAGGTGGCATAGTCTTATGGGAGGAGTGGTCAAAAACAAAATAAAACTGTAGGAAGGTAACAATATTTGAGTCTACCTTCTTTATTCCTTCTCTAACTTGATATGAACTGTTTTATCTCTCACAATGCCTTCACACTGCAATGCATTAACACTTTAGAAACTGCAAGTCAAACAGCCCTGCTTCTGTTGTTTTGTGAGATGTTTTTGACAATGATGAGGAAAGTGATTAACACATCATTGTTCCATATGTTTTTTAGGTACTTTTTCTATTCTGTCTTCATACAGTATTTAAAGATACATCCATGCCTGAATGTATGTATCAACTCACTATACACATACAGTGTTGGCCTTGTTACTTTGGAGAATACTAATATTTATTATAGTCTTAGTTTCATGCACAAAAACTACACAGCCAAAAAAGAAAAAAAATATCACCATGATATTTCCTTATTTATTGGTACTTGTGTTTGACCCTTGAAGTGTTTTTCCATATAAAGAGTGCCTCATAATATTCTTTCTAGTTTCTGTTTTTTTCTGACTTAATCTTTTTGTTGTTGTTGTACAGAAAACCCCTCAGGATTATAGGAACATTTATTCTGAAATATCACTTGTTTTAAGAAGCAATTTTAATTTTCTTACATCAGTTATAAGTCATCAATTGTATCGTGATTCACATCAATAAAATTGTGCATCCTTAAAACAGTTCAAAATAAGCACATTGGTAAATATTGTCAGTGTGAAGTTTACTCCTACACATCACATCACACAAGAGTCTCCTTAAAAGATGTAAGGACATTCTAAGTTGCCCTTCCTTGTTGTTCAAAGCACTAAAGCTTGCACACAATATCTTAAAGCATGTGTATTTTGTAATAACACATAGAAAATTAGAAATTGAGCTCTCTTTATAAATTATTTTTTTAAATTTACTAGTGTTTCTGACAGGTGAAAATACATTTTGTACATTTAATCCCAGAGATTGTATTAGTTTTCATTATTTTACATACCACATAAATTTCTTCTACTGAATTCTATCACTTACCTCTTCCCCACAACGATACATCTTTCAGCTGTGAAGCTGACTCAAGTTAATATAACAACCATTACCTCCTTGATAATGAGGCAAGTGAAATTATAGCATTTTAAATCACAGATTCATATGAGATAATTTCTTCATGGCTTTTGCATAATAGAGAAAATCAGCACTGTGGACTCATGTATTTCATATTGACAGAAAACTACTATATTTTTCTGAATCACAAACTTCACATGAAAGTTAATATTTAATTACTACTAAGAAGATTCTTTAATATGAACCTTGAGCTAGATTGTACAGAATGTTGAAATCCTTAACTGCATGTAGGTCAAGGTAGCTCATTGATTGAAAAGAAAGGCTTGTTTATTCAGATATATGAAGACATGAGGGACTACATATTAATTTCTATTACTGCTAGTGGATCAGACCTTTACTTTATAAACTAATTTTAATCTAGTGTTTGAATAAATACTTATGATTTTTTTCTCTTTTCTTTATTGAGCCTCATTGTAGGCCATCTCAACTTCTTGCCTTTTTCAATAATGTTCTCCCTCTTCAGGGAAGATTTTTCCCAACTTCCCTGGAGACAAGAATTATAATATATTAATATAAATTTGAGATTTAATCCCATTCTTTATTTCTTACACTACTCATTCATTATAGAAACAAAAAGATTTGAATGTCAAAACAAATACTGTTGTTCTCTTTCTAAATATATCCTTTTCTTTCTTCAGTCAAGTATATTGCACTCATATGAACATAACCTGTATCTCCATGAAGTCCTCAAATACTGTATAAAGTTGTGGAAATGGAAGGTCCTGGTAAGTATCTGAGTAGCACTATAGTGTTGAGTTCAAGTGTCTGTTGATGGAATGTCTTCCCGGGTTACATTTTGATTCCTTAGATCCTGCTCTTCCTTACTCAGAGAATTCATTCTTGATTCCCTAATATAATTTCATCAATTTTCTCCAACAATGTTTTCAAAATATTCTGAATATTTTGAGAGCATTTTTATATTTATTTATATCTAATACTGCCATTTAATCAGATAAAATTCTTGAGTACCTTGATGAGCCTAATATTCTTTTAACCCATTAATGAAGCAGAAATCATTAACTAAATATTTTGTTCTTAATCATACAGGCGTCAAAAATTGAGTGAGTTGATGTTGTTGACAGTACTGATATAGTGGTTATTATTCTCCTTGCTATTGGCTTGATTCTCTGTTCAATTATATACTGGTCTACACTAACTGGAAGTGTATGAGAAAGTAAATTTTACATCTATGTGTTTTAATTTGTGAAAACAATTGATTATGTCATTATTGAGCCCATGTAAATTAATTTTTGTTGGTAACAGAATTTTTTATCTGTACATATTTTCATGTTTAAAATTTCTATTTTTACTCATGAAAACAATCATTTTTTTCTTTTTATCTTATACTTGATGCCACTGACTTTCAAGCCTTTTTATCAAGAAGTATGTCTTAATAAGTAAATCAAACATGTGATATCTTATTTTTCAAATAAACTTCTATACAACAGAAAATAATTGACAATGAATGTTAATTTGTCTGTTCAACATAGAATTCCTGTAAATAGTATTCACTAACATATATACAAATGCTAGAACACACATACAAATACAAACACACACACACACACAGAAACATCAAACTTTTGTTTGTATAATAGATTTATAGTACATATTACCTGGCTATAATATAATGGTGAAAAATATGACTAATTCTTTCTCAGAGATTATATCATGGTGATGATTATAGCCATTTTATGGTGTGGGGCATTCTCTGTGTACACCATGCTGCCCTGGAACTTGCTGTGAAGACCTCGAACTCAGAGAACCTCCTTCTGCCTCCTGAGTACTGGGATTAAAGACATGAGCCACCACTGCCCAGTATACATAGTCATTTTTTGAAACTGATTATAAGAAGGGTGGTAGTTACCTACATTTTAATCCCAGCACATGGGAGGCAGAGCTAGGAGGATCTCTGTGATTGGAGCCCAGCCTGATCTCCAGAGCAAGGTCCAGGTAGCAGGTACATAGAAATGTTTCCTCACAATAAATAAATAAATAAATAAATATTACAAAAAGTGATGATAAATTTAATGAGCATTGGTAAAATAGGAAGTGCTATATTTAATATGAAAAAATAACATATCACTAATCCCATTGCACAATTTAATACTTTTTTTGATTTTGTGGTATCCTTTAATATTGTGACAATACGGAACACACAAACACACAACACACTTTTCCAATAGTCAGAAATCTGCACAATGAGTACTATTTGTTATACACCAAGCCTAATTGCTCAAGTAAATAAGAAATTATGAACATTATACTTCTTAATTTATCAAATTTCTTTGAGATAGTTTCTAGGTAGTAAACTGTACATTTGTAGAAATATATAAGATTTACAAAATATTAGGGAAAAATACTGGGCTCAGTTATGCTCTATTTTCACTGAGACAGAGGCATGGTTTACTTATTGCCTTTGATTAAATTATACATATACATGCTAAAATTAAATAATTTTTATGCAAGAGTTGTCGCATCTTTCATCATACATTCTATCGATGCAAAAATTTTATAAGTACATGTATCAGCCATTATGATACAATAGGAAATAGTCATCTCCTGCTGACATTATTAGAAACCCTAGAAAATATTAATTACTCTACATTATCTACTAGTCATATAATTGTATTAATATCATCTATCATTTTTACTAATTGTATTCTTTCCTTTAGTAATTAATACATATGAGGTTTCTATTTATTTTATCGATTGATAAATTATTTTTATTTTGGTATAGCATTTGTTTTACAATGGTGACAAAATATGCTCACCCATTCACCTACTAAAAACAATCTTGATGGCTTGTAAGTTCTATAGCATTTCAGAAGAATACCTTCTTAGCATGCTTAAGAGCAATCCCCAGAACTAAAAATAATTATTCTAAATTCTCTGTTGAGTGTTCAGATCACCTGTCCAAACATTTATTTAGTTCTTTTGAAATTTATTTTCTTAATTGCACCACAGTTTTATGTTATTCTAAAAACTAGTTAAAAATAATTATACTATGGTCTGTTCTTTCATAATATCAATGGAAGTAAATTAAAGTTTTTTTTTTTTTACCTTATCCATGCACCCACTAAATTCCAGTGATCATTCATTACCTTCACAAAATTCATCAATAAATATCTTCAAATTCATGTTACTTTCACATATTTAGACCTGAGAGTTTTATAATTATGTAAAAGTATCTGTAAATAAAGTTATATTGAGATTCTCCTGAGATACTTGAAAAATTGTTCATCAAATTTTAAACTTCATTCTTTTATTGGCTGTTCCTACCATCTTTATACAGAGCCAAGTCTCTAGGATTTTACAGTTGATAAATGTAAAAATTCAGGTCCAAGTACTTCATGTTTCTGCTGATTATTTAATAAGTTTAACAAATCCATTTTTATACAACTCAATTTTCCCAGAGGCATGATCTATAATCACATTAAAACTTCTGGCATAAACTAATCATTGAGCATATTTTAGATGGGCACATTACAAATTACTGTCCAAGCACTAGTTTTTCATAGCAGTTAATAGCAGCCATCATGAAACTTCCATTTGAGCTGTATTTTCTAAGTTCTAATTTTATTCTCAATAATGATACGTATGTTTTCAATCAAACTTGTTAAAAATTCCCTGTTAACAAGTTGATTAATTTACAAATGAATAGGGGTTACATTAACTTTTAAAATAGAGACAGGAAATCAAATTTACAGAGCATAATTTTATAGCAACTGTTTCATATTGACTGCAATATCACTAGTTAATAATACACAAGGCTATCTAAGGAAACCAGTTGAGAGAACATAGTATGTACTTTTACTAATAAAAAAATGCTATTTTAATTATATTCCAAACACACTATATTATCTATGGGATTCAATTAAAGTCATTCACCAATTCCCTGCTAGCCGCTTGCTTAATTTTCAAACAAGAGACACCATGGGTAGCCATGGTAAAAATTTGTACAATGCAAACTGCACAACTCCTCTTGGTTAGCAGAAGCTATAGAATAATAGGTTACAATAAATGGCATCATCCACAAAACACACACTGGGTCTATCTATCTTCTCTTACTTCAACCACCTGAAAAGGAACAAATTAAAACTCTTATGTAGTAAAACATTATAAATATATAAAATCTTATTTTTTTCCTATGAACTAGTATCATTTGCCACATATGTAAACACAAAAGTTCTAAGTAAAAGCAACCACTCACGGACAGAGTTACAAGACTGCAATCCCATCAGATGGAATCTTTTGTGACCAGACTGACTCTTCATGTATCATTAATTAATTATACTGCTTCAGCAGACGCAACAATTAGAAAAGAGAGAGAGACTCTCAAATACTCAGAAATGAAAGAATTTATCTCCAGAACAATTGGTTTTTTAGAAATGTTAAAATGATTTTTGTCTTATTGAAATGAAGAACAACAAATTGCTTAGTGGAAGACACTCAAGGAACTGAAATTCACTAAATTGTTTAATTCTGAGAAATGCAGAAAGCTCCACTATTGTAAACATCCTACATAAACTCATTATAACTGACTTGTGATGCCTAAAACATTAAATGACAATAATTACTTCTATATTTTAAATTGCAGAATTTCTCAATAATTTTGTCAATCTTCTATTATCAAAAAAAATCAATTGAGATAATATACTTGCAATGAATGTGGAAGTAATAGAGGTATTTCCGAATTAAAAAAAAAAACATACAAATGACGAACAGTTATATGAAAACATAATAAATTTCACTTGTTATGGAAACCAAAAATCAAATCTATCATGAGCTATAACTTCTCTCCATTAGGAATGGTTTGCAATAAAATTACATGAGTAAAAGCTAGTGAGGAAACCAAGCAAAGTGACACATGGAAAACTGTTGTTGGGTGTGAAAACTGGAACACTGGAAAAACTATCGAGTTTCCTTAAAGAATTAAAAAAGGCTATAACACTATCTAGCTATTCTCCAAATATATGTAAATAAAATAAACTCATTATGAAAAGGGCATTCTGCTCTCCCATTCACTGAAACATTTTATCTACTAGCCAAAGAGTGGAAGCACCTCAGTGTCTACCTATTTAATGATAGATGATAGAATTTGATGCTTTCACATGATATAATATTGTCCCAACCAAAACAAGGAAAATGAAGGTGGGTTTCCAATTAAATAAAAATCAAGAAAAACATGTAGAACTGTGATACTTATTTTAAGAGGTGTTCATCAACCTTAGAAATGCCAATTCTGCCTGATAAGTTCTCACACATGGAATCTGGAAAAGTATATCTCACATCACCAGAGGCTGTGGAAAATAGAGGTCTGAATATAACAGGAGGGGTTCAGGAGCTCCTGAATCTAGCTAAAGAGCTATTGACAATTGATGGCTATTTGGGAAAAGAAATTCAGTATTTTTAAAGTCATGTTAACTTGCAAGACTGGTTGGTTCTTTTAGATGCCCCCACATCTAAGCATAATGGACTTATAGAATACCATAACATTTAATATTTTAGGGGGTATTATTCTTTTAGCTTATCTATTTTGCATCCCAAATGCAGTTTCCCCTCCCTCTTTTCCTCCTAGTAGTACCCTCCCTCACCTATTAGTACTAGGCATTTGTACTGGACTGTCCTTATGGTTCTCACAGGACCTGTTTATGTTCACTATGTTCCCTCTTAAGAAGGTCCTGCCTACCACCCATCCTCTTCTCTTTTTTTAATTTCTCCCTCTCTGTTTCTCCCTCTCTCCTTGTCCCTCTCCCTCTACATCTCTCTCTTCCTCTTTCCATTCTCCTGCTGCTCCTCTGCTCCTGTCTTCAGAGGCTGGTCTCCATCCCCTGTCCCCTTTTGATGACACCCCCCAAAATAAAATTCTACTTGAACCATGCTACATGTCTTTTCTCTATTGCTGCTTTTCTTAAATTACAACTGCAACCACATCTTCTCTGCCTACCCCCTTCACTCTTTCTCAGTTTCTGTTCTGAAAAGTTCAGGCTTCTAACAGATATCAACAGATCATGGCATATCAAGATGCAATAAGACTGAATATTTCTCCTTGTATTAAGGCTGGACAAGGCAAACCCAATATGAGTAATAAATTCTCAGAAACTAGCCAATGTATTAGGGACAGTCCCTTCTTCCATTATTGAGATTCCTACAAGCAGATAAAGCTACACAGCTGTACCATGTATGTAGAAAGCCTAGGTCAGTTCCATGTAGGTTTTCTGTCTTCTGTTCTGTCTCCTTGAGCTCCTAGGAGCCCAGATTTGTTGATAGTCTATTTTTTTTTCTTGTTATGTCCTGAATCCTCCGGCTCCTACAATCCTTCCTGTATTCAACAGGATTCCTCCAGCTTGGCCTAATGTTTGGCTATGGGACTATGTATCTCTTTCCATCAGTTGGTGAATGAAGGCTCTCTGATGACCATTGGGCTATGTGCAAATTGATGAGGATAAAAAACATTGATAGTTATCATTTTATTGACATTATTTTCTTCC
This sequence comes from Phodopus roborovskii, assembly GCF_943737965.1. Lineage (NCBI taxonomy): Eukaryota > Metazoa > Chordata > Mammalia > Rodentia > Cricetidae > Phodopus > Phodopus roborovskii. Next base: position 30,188,031 of record NW_026126410.1, read on the forward strand.
ACTCCTGTTTGGTTATGAAAGAAAATGAAATTTTAGATAACTGAACATGAAGAGAGAGAGATGCACTATATGATTCAAAGAATGGGTTATTTATTAAGTAAAGTGTTCACAAAAAGGATAAAGAAGAAGGGGGAGACCATATCTGGGGGACAGAAGAAAAGAGAGTCAGAGAAAGAGAGACAGACAGGCACAGAGATGGGGGAGAGAATGAAAAACAAAGGTTTGGAGTAGGCAAGGCCATTTAAAAAAAGAGAAGGTAGTTAATGTGCAAGTGGTGTGCCTGGTGGCTGCAGCTGAGGGTTGATCCTGTCAGATACCCAAGGAGAGACCTCTACAGACACCTGAATACTAACAATGATAAAAAGAGAAAGAGTTCCAAATATAATGAAAATATTGTATATGTATTATACATGTGGAATTATGTAGAGATTAGTAAAATTTATGTTTTAAAAGATGGGGAAAAGTTAATCAATAAGGAGTAAATTCTTGTTACACAAAAATGAAGCTTTCTAATGTTGTTACATAGTTGTAGGTGTATAGATAATATAGAGTATGTGTTTATGGCTAGAAGAAATGATTTTGAAAATTTAACCACAAAAGATAATATTTGAAGAGATAGACTTGCCTTGATTTAAGTATTAGACAATATGAACAGAAATCATTCAAGGATTATAGTTTTCCTTATTAGTTAACTGAATATAAGATAATAAAATGTAACATATAATCTAAACTAACATATTTGTAACATATTTTTGCTGCCTTTGAGATCATTGTACATGTATCTGATATTGCACATATATGTCCCTCATAGGTTTCTTATATAAGGATGAGAGTTTATCTAAAAGAGGAAATTGCTAGTTGCTTAAAGTTCCCCAATAGTTCCTTGCCATATTTTATATATAATAATTCAAGTTGTTAGGAAAAGAATTATTTTACGGAATCTGTGACTACCCCAGATTATTTTTTGTTTGGTCTGATAGTCATATAGTCATCAGTGTTTGGAAACAACTAAATTGTAAGTATGTGTTTTACAAGTCTTTATTTTATGATAGAAATTTGTTCTACAAAGTAATTAAATATTTTTGGATTAATAGTTTTGGTTTTCCCAGATTATAATGTTTCTTTTTATTGACCAGGTCTAATTTTGTAAACTAAGATATATTTACAATATGCCTTCTTGAAAATTTGTTACCAAAGCAATACAAAGAAGGACATGGTATGATAAGTTAAACCAACCAACCAACCAAACAAGAAAGCAATTTGTGAAATGAAAGTGGACACTGCTAAAAAATCAGAAAGGATTTGGTAAATTAACCCAAAATTACAATGAAGCCTCTGATTTAAGAACAAACTTCAGAATCCTAAAGATAAGATGCATAGGTATCTCATGCTGATTTAACCTCTGCAAGTACATACAAACATTCTGTTGAGTGGTTTCATAGGGATAAAACTACTATGTTTTATCAAATATTACTTTACACTAACTTTTAATCACAAAAGAGAGTTGAGAATGTAGAGACAAGTTTGCCAGCATAAAAGAATTTGGCACATTAAATTTATATCCTGTTAACTTTATTTCAGGATAATGGTTCCAAGAATAATTATTAGCCATAGCTTCTAACCTGTCAGGCTAATGAAGGGATGTGTGTCATTTTCGATGTCTCTTGTCTCTTGCTTTCCCTAATTAGACCATTACTTTGACTTTGGCACTTTTAAAGCAATCTTGTTAGCCTTCATATTCTTGTAGGAGTGTACATGGTACTGCATATCCTCTGTCTTAGGATACCATGGTAGGAGAATTAGTATTTCTCACCAAGATTTATATAACTACTTCATTCAAAATGCTACTGCTTAGTTGTTTTCTTATAAATTTTTGAAGATTTAAAATATATTGTAGTGTGAGACTACTTTAAAGTAGCTGTAATTAAAACTTACAAATTTAAAATTATGGTAATTTAGTCAGTGTTGATTTAAAAAAAATGAATTTCCATGCCTATTAACTAAAAAGTAAATTTTACTTCACTGAAGGCTATAATAGGAGATGGAATTTATTTGTCATGTTTTCTAGAATATAAATCTTTAAATAATGTTGTAAAGGCAGAAATGATGTAATGTAAATTAAAAGCAAAATTACTTGTTGAATAGATTACATGCCAGGATTCTGTGCAATTCAATAATGAGAAATATGTTTTAAGAATATCTTACTCTGAATGTTATAATTTAAATACTAATAAATGCAAAATGATAAGTGTTGACTTAAAATAAGTGAAACTAGAATGAAAAATATGTTGTAATAATTTAATCTATGTATGAATGATCTTGTGCCTCTTTAACTGCAAGTCACTTTCTCCTCCACACTGATACAGTGTACTGTTTAATTCTGACCTCATTGGTCTTGAACTTTCAGGATGCATGCTTCCATCTAAATTTATACACATTAGTCATTAAATATTTTATATTTGTGACTTTTTAAATGATTTTTATTGGACAAGAAGATTACCCAGTATCTGACAGTACATAGTACTCTTGTAGAAGACTTAGTTAGTTCCTAACACCTATATCTGGAGACTCACAATTTCCTGTAGGTCAAACTGCAGAAGATTCATAGTCTCCTCAGGCATTCTGGAGAAGCTGCACTCTGCACACATACCATTATACAGACACACATATACTCCCATGTGGACAAAATAAATGTCCTTTGAAAAATTATAATAGAGATTCCAATGTAAATGCTAAACATGTTTCTTAAATTTGTTAAATTAACTAATCTTTTAAGTTACATGGATAGATGAAGAACAATGTCCACAAGCAAAATATACATATAATAATGAATGTAACAGGAATAATAAAAATCCAGAGACATATATAGGTGGAAAGCAGCCAGCAAATAGAGATTTCTCACCTCTTTCAATGCTCCAGACCAAATATGCCACTCATTGAACCTCAGATTGCATCTCTAGAAGGACCTGTTCTCCACCAAGCTTCAGGATGCTAAACTACAATGCTCTTCTCAATGTGGCTAGAGAATAATAACCACATGAGACCCTTTGCTTCTTCCTAATTTACCTCTCTAGTGCTGGGATTAAAGGCATGAGCTTAATTCTCATTTAGACTCATTCATTCTAATGTCATCGAGTATAGCATTGACCTCACAGAGATTCATCGGCCTATGTCTCCTTAGTTCAGGGATCAAAGGTTGGTACCAGCACTTCTCAGTTTCTATAGCTAACTAGTATAGCTGTTTGGATTAAAGTTGGGTACCACCACCCCTGGGCTCTATGTTGTGGCTAGCTTTGCATTCTGAACCTTCAGGCAAGCTTTATTTAATCATAAATAATATAACAACACAAATGAATGTGGAGTTGTATGTAGTATTCTGTGTGCCACGGCCAAACTTTAATTTTGAAATGAATTACATACTGCCTGACATATTTACCATAACAGTCATTTATCAAGTTATGATTAAAATATAATCACTGGTTTAAGATATTTAAGATTATATAAAATAATGTTCATATGCACAAATTTAATAATTACTAGATTAATAACTCATGCATTATTTATTGGTGGGAATTTGCACAGTTAGTTACTTGCATAGTATAAATATCAGAGTACATGTAGTCACAACGCTAGATGGCTACCACATCAGGAGGTAATAGAGTCCTATTTGACCATCCAAATACATGTGTTGTTGTTGACAAAAGCATCATCATATAACACATGCTGAATTAATGTATGTCTTGAGTTGCTTCAAAAGCACAAGTTTTATTAAATACTTTATGTACATAAAATAAAAATTAATAAATCACTTTATGGTTTACCATATTTTTGCTAAGATTATGGTGACAAGAAGCCCCTTGCAACTAGCTTGAGATCATTTAAAGTAAGACACCAAATCACACATTTACAAAAACCCAATTCCAGTGGCTTCAATAAACTTAATTTACAAAGATCTTATTTTGATGTCACTCTGGTATATGGCATACAAAGGACTGAAATTTTCATGGATGAAGTCCATATCAGTTAATAAGTAGTAATGTGTTAATCCTTAATACATTATAATAGTACTCTGAAACAACAACACAAAATAGCAATATCATGAAATAACAATACGTAGGCTCAAGCAATAAAGGATCTGGAAATTGATTTCTCTAGCCTGACCCACTATTTACAATTATTTTTAAGTAGTGCAGTCTTATGATATAAAGGAAGGTATAATTTGCTAGTGACTTAACAAATCAACTTATATGGAGAGTTGTTTAAAAATGTGAAACCAATGTAAAGTTAGTTTTTATATTTTATCCAGATAAGTTTCTGATTTTAAAATATGTTCATGGATATAAAACTCATTGTGCAAACTTTGGGAAGGACAGTCTTCAGGGATGGGCCTGGAAATCCACAGACTAGGAAAAAATCTTCACCAACCCCACATCTGATAGAGGGCTGATCTCCAAAATACACAAAGAACTCAAGAAGCTAGTCACCAAAACACCAAAAGAATTCAATTAAAAGTGGAGTACAGAACTAAATAGAGAATTTTCAATAGAGAAATCTAAAATGGCTGAAAGAAACTTAAGAAAATGCTCAACATCCTTAGCCATCATAGGGAAATACAAATCAAAACAATTCTGAGATACCATCTTACTCCCATCAGAATGACTAAAATCAAAAACACCACAGACAGTTTATGCTGGAAAGGATGAGGATAAGGGAGCACTACTCCACTGTTGGTTGGAGTGCAAACTCATACAGCCACTTTGGAAATAGGTATGGTGATTTCTTAGGAAAATGGGAATCAATATACCTCAAGACCCAGCAGTTCCATTCTTTGGCATATATCCAAATGATGCACATTCATACAACAAAGACAACTGTTCAGCTATGTTCATGGAAGCATTACATGTAATAGCCGGAACCTGGAACAATGTAAATGTCCCTCAAATGAAGAATGGATGAAGAAAATATGGTACACTTACCCAAAGGAGTACTACTCAGTGGGAAAAAAAATGGAATCTTGAAATCTGCAGGTAAATGGATGGAACTGGAAGAAACCATCCTGAGTGAGATAACCCAGTCACAAAAAGGTAAACACCATAAATACTCACTCATATATGGATTTTAGACATAGAGCAAAGGATTTCCAGCCTACAATTCACACCAGCAAAAAAGCTAGGGAACAAGGAAGATCCTTAGAGAGACATACATGGTCCCCTGGAGAAGGAGAAAGTGACAAGATCTTCCAAGCAATTTGGGGTCATTGGAGGAAGGGAGAGGGAGTTAGAGGGAAGAAGAGGGGAGAGGTAGGCATAATGGAACAGGGAGATTAAGTCAGAGAAAAATAGAGGAGAGCAAGCAAAGAAATACCATAATATAGGGAAGTATTTTAGTTTTAAAGAGAAATCTGGCACTAGGGGAAATGTCCAGAGATCTACAAGAATGACCCCAGTTAACAATCTAAGCAATAGTGGAGAGGCTACATTTAACACATTTCCCTGATCATGAGATTGATGACTACCTTATGCCATCTTAAAGACCTCATCCAGTAGATAGTGGATGCAGAAGCAAACACACATAGCTAAACACTGAGTTGAAATCTTGTAAACAGATAGCAGAAAGGGAAGAGTGATGAGCAAAGGAGTCAAGACCACGCTGGAGAAATCCATAGAAGCTGCTGACCTGAACAAGTGGGAGCTTAAGGACTCCAGTCTGATAGCTGAGAAACCAGCATAGGACAGACCCAGATTCCCTGGATGTGCTGTTACTTGGGAGGATTGGGCAATCTCTGAAGCCTCTGGTATTGGATCAGTATTTATCCCTAGTATACATATGGGATTTGGGAACCCATTCCACATAGAGGGATAATCCCTCAGTTTAGACACATGAGGGAGGACCTGGTCCCTGCTACAAATGATATGATAGACTTTGAAGACTTCCCATGGAAGGCCACTCCTCATGGAAGGAGGTAGGATGGGGTTGGTGGTGGAAACTGGGGAGGACAGGAAGGTGTGGGAACTGGGATTAATATGTAAAACAAGCTTAAAATAAGTTTAAATTTAAAAAATTACAAAATAAATAAAAAATTAGAACACATTGTGAGATGAATCACTGAATCATATTTCTCACTCTGGGAACTGTTTAGAATGTCACAAAAATAACTTGTATCAACTATAAGTTCAGTGAGTCACAAGAGAAATTAACAATTGAGATATCTTTAAGTCAATCAAAGCACATTACAAACACAATAACAGTAAAATGGATATACTTCAAATAAATCATGCCTTTTCACTAAAATTGGAAATAAAATTTCATTGATTGTTTTCTATAATTGGATGACATTTTTCATCATCAGTTTGTTTGCAATTGAAAGTGATATTTCCTGTAATCAATAAAGTCTCCTGTCTGTAAGTTTGCACTCTTATGACCTTTAATCAGCTGTGGTAATATATTATTCTTGTTTTAGTAGCAATTTTATCCATTGTATAATTTTAAGCAGCATTTGAAATTTGTGAAACAAAATCCTCACTAGAATAAAATATTCTTGGTCAGTTAAGCTATATAAAACTTTGTTCTAGTATGCAGTTTTTTGTTGAATTATTCTCTTTATATTTCCATCTCAGCACTATATATTGTTCAAAGTTGTTATTTGGAGGAGATCATGATGCTTTTAAATTTTTTGCTGTATCATACTTTTAAAATATATTTCTCCTATATGAAATGAAAATGTTTGAGAAAATTACAAACTAATCAAAGCTACATATTAAATTGAAAACAAAAATAAAAGCAAATCAAGTGTAATAGTTTAAGTGATTAGTTGAGTAAAGTTAACAGCTCTTCAGCTCTTCTTTGTTTAAAATATTAGCAAAATAATTAGAACTTATTGCTGACAGCTTTCCTCCAAAAGTACTGTGAAGTCAAAGACAGACATATCTGATTGCCATTAATTCATTAGAACATGAAAACGGAATACATGGAATTGGAACAAACATGAAAAATAGCCCTAAATCCTAACTGAGAGTTGTACATCCCAATTACCCATGGCAGCTGTAGAAGTGAGAAGAATGGCCTATAGACACTAAAAGGTGAGAAATAAGAAAACACTGGGTGTCAAGTGACACCTCAGGCTATCAATAAAGGCCTAGGTACATTTTTATTTACTTCTAAAGTATTACTTGCATTTGGTAGTTAAGTAAATGGTCAACATATGTCCCCAGGATAGGATCAGATGTTATATATTTGAAACAACAGTTGTTGACCATTACTAAGTAGTAAAAATTCTTACACAGTAAAGGAATTTGCAAGTCAGAAATAAAAGTAGCTATACCATGGTTCTTGTCTCACACACACACACACACACACACATACATACATACACACACACACACACACACACACACAAAACTAAACTATATATAATTTTCCAAGAGAAAGTGGTCACTAGACTCTGTAAAATAGTAATGAAATAGCTATAGATGTGGACTTTGTATGCTCATAAATAAAAATTATGATACTAAGAGGAAATACATATGCTCTATGCTCTGATACAAAAATAGTAACACTAAACTTAAATATTACTCAGGAAATCATAAATCAAAGTCTAGTGTATACTGACTGAGTGAAGCCATCCTCACAGAAGCGATGACGATCACTGCAAAGCTTGAATAAGGTAATTGGCATGAAATCGATTATTCTTAAATAAATAATGGAATCTGAAATTTGGAATGTTACCCTAAAGAATTATTTGAAACATAAATAAAATTGACCAAACAGAAAATGTGTTTTCTCAATTTGATGAAGTAGAGTCACTTGAAAGCTAGAACCTCAAGTAAGATAGTGCCCCCACCAGATTGGCTTCTGCAAAAATTCTGTGGGGGCATTTTCTTTATTGATGGTTGATTGGAGGGGTATCATGATGTGGGTTTTACTTTTGTGTAGATGGTCCTGAGTTATGTAATGTGGATGAGCAAGCCATGAAGACTAACTCCATGGCCTTTTACTCAAACCTTGTGTCTGATTCCCTGACTTCACAGGACTGGCTTGCCTAGATAATAGATAATTGTATGGAAAACTCAACCACTTCTTACCCAAGTTGCTTGTGATTATGTGTTTTATCATAGCAAGAGAAAGTATAGATAAGATGGGATTATTAAAGAATTAAAAATAATTCAGTCAAGTGGGAGCTCATAGACTCCATTCTGATAGCTGGGAAACCAGCATAGTACCTACCCAGATTCCTTGAATGTGGTGTTAGTTGTGAGGACTGGCCAGTCTATGAGACATCTAGTGATTAGTATTTATCCTTAGTATACAAAATGATTTGGGGAGCCCATGCCACACAAAGGGATACTCTCTCAGCCTAGATATATGGGGAGGGCCTGGGCCCTGCTCCGAAAGATATGACAGACTTTTAAGATCCCCCATGGAAGGCCTCATTTATACCGGGCAGCAGAAAGCAGATGGGATGGAGGATGGTGGTGGGAGCAGGGTAGGATGGAAGGGTGTGGGAACTGAGATTGGTATATAAAACAAGCCTTTTACTAATATATATATATATATATATATATATATATATATATAATTTTCCTTATGAAATCATTATTTGATTATTTTGTCTATGATTTTAAATGTATGTCCATATTGTAAATCTACTTTGTTTATAGAAATTCACAAAAATGTATGAAGATATTGAATTCAGACTATAAAAATGGCTCAATTGTGAAAACTTTGAAATATACTCGACTCATTTAAGTAAATACTGTGAGAAACTGTGTTTATTCAATTACTCAGTAGAATCAAAAATTATCAGGAAATTTATAAGAAATCTGGGATAAAATTGGAAATCATATAAAGGTATGAAGTTTTGTGAATCACTGAATCAAAAATTCTCATATATGCACTTCTCAGAATCTAAGTATTCAATTATATGTGTATTTTAATAACAGGTTTAATTTTTTTCACTGATTCTATTGGTATGTATGTACATTTAAAATATACTCAAGGATGAATGGAATTTATTTGAATGAGAGTTTGAAAATTAAATATGTAACATATTTGGATTTCATCTTATTATTAAATAATTGAGAAGCTTATCAAGATTATAGAAAGTATCCATTTTCTAAATCAAACCTTTTTGATAATTTATCAATATTAAATTTTAGGTTCCACATAGCAATTTGGTTTTTTGATTTGGTGCTTTGGCTAGCATCACACTTTATGTTATTAAGTATAGAAGGAAGAAAATAAAATTATTACTGTGCCTGGTTATGACTTTTGTAGCCACACAAGCACAGATCTTTTGGGATTTTCAACTCCAAAGGCATAGATGCCAGCATTGTCTCTGTATACCAGTACTAAAATGAGAATGTTTTATTTGCTTCTGATTTGTACTCTTGGCTTATAATTCACAACAGAATTTCAATTTTCAATTCTGAATGATATATTCAAAGGTAACCAATCAATAATATATAAACATAGGATGTAGGAATTTAGTTCTTATAATAGAAGCCTTAAAACATTTTTAAATAATCATTTTAAAAAAGTTTTAAGTTTTCAATACTTGCAAAAAGCATTTAGAAATATGCCTAATCAGTTGTATAATTAAAATAAGCAATAAATAGATATATGCAAGTTGTTAAGAGTATATATTTTTTTCTAAAGGAAATCTTGCATACTCTACTGTAATTAATAGTTAGACATGTTTTTACCCAAATCATCAATGCTGAATACATTTGACAAACAGTGCTTTATAACTTTGGCATCTTACAACAGAGCTTGAACAAACTTGTACAGGGAATAATAAATTAGTTTCATGCAGGAATAGAAAACACACAATATCACCTTTAGGGAAACCGTGAAAACATAATTTCATTAAATCCACAGCAATATGCTCTTGTGAATGGAATACTAACAAACTGAAAATTATGCTGCACGGCAGGTGGGGTGAATCATTCTGTAATCCCAGGGCCTGGGGATTGAAACAAGAGGGTTGGTATGAATTTGAGAACAATGTAGGTAGTGAAGTGAGTTTACAGGGAAGCCTGTGCTACCACCATTTGAGACTCTCTCAGAAACAAAATAAAGATAAACTTCAACCATTGTTATATAGAACTAATCCTGTAAAAAGTAGAGGTTTTCCAGCTATCAGACTGGAGTGCATGAGCTCGCCGTTGAAAACCAGCATGAGTGACCCAGACCCAGTCAATGTGGGTGTTAAGAGGACTGGGCAGTCTATGGTGTCTCTGTTAGTGAATCAGTATTTATCCCTAGTATATTAGAATGGATTTGGGAAGCCCATTCCACATAGAGGGATACTTTTTCAGCCTAAACATGTTGGGGAGGGCCTATTCCCTGCTCCAAATGATGTGACAGACTTTAAGGAACCCTCATGGAAGGCCTTACCCTCCCTGAGGAGCAGAAAGGGAATGGGATGTGGTTTGTTGGGAGTGATAGAAGAGGATGGGAAGGTGAAGGAAATGGGATTGATGTGTAAAACAACCTTGTTTCTAATTTAAATTTAAAAAAAAGGACAAAAGAAAAAATAACAAAATTTTACAAATAAAGTTTTAACAATGTCTTGATTGTATATTCTTTCCCCCCGTACTTTATACAAACACTTAATGTAAAAGTGCAAATAATTCCCCTTTCTATTGGAGCCTGTATGAAAGTCTTCTGCATGATTTATGTGGAGTAGAGCAGAAATAGAAAATCTTACCATGTGTTTATCACTCTGACTGAAAATACCTCATGCAAATGATCTGCATACTCCCTGGCCTTTGGATATTTAGAATTTAGTAACATTTGCCTTTGGTGTTACAGGCTTATGTACAGAAAGGAAGATTGTCATCAACATATCTAACAAAAAATTTTAGTAAACAGGTTAAAATGCTTCTTAAAATGATCCACCCATACGCAACTTTAAGTATGTCAATCTCTTCTTTCTGAAATTGTATCCTCAAGAGTTAACATCATGGAAAAGTATTTTTTATCAGATATGAATTCATTTATCTTATTTAAAAACAAAACAAAAATATTCTCCTCCAGTGTTTTATTAGATATTTTCCATCGGTTTAGTTGAAAGTACAGAATATAGAGTATAAAATAAGTATGGATTTAATTCTATTATTCTCCCTTGCTATTTATACTTTGATTGATCTGTGTAAAAATCACAGTTATTCAATGAATAACACATGTAATTACAATTTTTTAGTAAATAATATCTATTCATGTAATTATCTACACTTCACACCTGCCAATTATCATTATTAAACAAATCATGTTAATAACTTTATAAAATTTCACAAGTTTTAAAATAATAGTTTACATATGTCATTTGTGCTTGAAAATATACTACCTGTTTTCCTGTCATGAAGCAATGAATAAAAATTGATTTTCTCAACACAATCACCATCACTGGTGCAGTATAATTTGAAGAGTGTAAATGATTTAACAGTACACAGTCCTTTCACAAAGCGCCAGTCATTCACCTCATCTTCAACCATGGAGGTGTTGCTTCAGAAGAATCCACCTGCAGTGGCTACCTTGACAACTGCACCCCCCCACCCTCTTCTCTGCCAACCAAATCTACCTGAGCTCCACAGATGTCTCCTGGGTCTTCAAACAATCCTCCAGCCCTCAGATGGCTCAGCGGAAACTGAAACAGTAAAAGAAGAAAACCTCCTTAACATCTAAGATGTCAGCTCTGGCTGGAGATGAGTGGCTCATCAGATATCTCAGGACTAAATCTGCAGTTTTGGGCATTGCAGTTTGGGTCAGAGCCTGTCCTTTCTGATTATGAGTCTACCCCCACCACAAGCTCCTCTTCAAGCCAGGCTCCTAGTAGCCTGTAAACCAGTACAGTATACAGAGTATACAGGCTATATCTACAGTTTTGTCTAATCAAAGTCAGGAGTCAGGAGTCTGGTTATTAGAGTGGTCCAATTCAGTCGAAAATGTATACCTCCGAAAATAATGCTCAGGATCCTCTATATGAACAGAGATTCACACAGACCTGGCGGTATCGTAGGTCCATCCTTTCTTCAACCCAAAAGGACCTGGCTCAGGCTAAGAATGGTTTCAGTTCTGTGCAGAAGACGCAGTTGCACACCATGCAATCTGTTGAAGGTGCTACAGGCTCTACAGTGAAATCTGACTCACCTTCCACTTCTAGTATCCCCTCTCTCAATGAAATAGTACCTGCAGCTTTCTTACTGATGACAGCCAATCAGCATTCATCCTCTTTAAGTGGCTTGAGCCACTTAAAGGAGATTCCAAATACCACCACTACACAACACAGCAGTGTGTTACCTACACAGAGGAATACCCTTTTTCATCAACATCTTCTGGGCGTACTTTGACATCCACTCTTTTACACACAAGTGTGGAAAGTGAAGCGAATCTCCATTCTTACTCCAGCACTGTCTCTACCGCAGTTGGCCAGCACTGTCTCTGCACCTTCTGCAGTGGTCAGTGTCTCTCCTTCAGTGGCTGTAGTCTAGGCCTTCGCCTGGGCAGCAACTTTATTGCCATAGCCTCAATCTGAAGCTCAGTTGCTACAACTTCAGGAAAAGCTCCTCCCAACCTTCCTCCTGGAGTCCCACCATTGTTGCCTACTACATATATTATGGCTCCAAGGCCGTTACACGCCTACCCGCCACAAGTATATGGTTATGATGATTTACAAATGCTCCAGACTAGATTTCCGTTAGATCACTACAGTATTCCGTTTCCCACACCCATCAATCCACTTACAGGGAGGGATGGTAGCCTGGCCAGCAACCCTTATTCTGGTGACCTTACCTAGTTTGGCCATGGGGTGCCTCCTCCCCAGCCCCAGGCACAACGTTGGCCCAACCCCAACAGAACCAGGCACAGACTCACCACACCATGCAGCAGACATTCCTGAACCCAGCACTACCTTCTGGCTACAGTTATACCAGCCTGCCATATTACACAGGGGACCCGGGCCTCCCCAGAGCCTTCCTGTACGGGCCTGCTGTATTCCCTGTGGCTCCTACATCTTCCAAGTTGCATGGTGTGAATGTCAGTGTGAATGCCTCGGCCACCCTTTTTTCTAACAGCCAAGTGGATATGGGTCTCACAGATAGAACACTGGAAGAAAATATCCACCCCCTTTATAAGCATTCCTGGATGGCTGAAAGCTAATTTGGCACAAGCCAGGGGGCTGTGTTTTGTGTGTGTATATAAATTTGCACTGAAGTCTTGTTTTAGAAACCAGACCACTATGGAGAGCCTGCTGATCTAAGGCTTTGGCCTGCTTGGCTTGAGGAAATGAGTTGGTGGATACCTTCTGGGCTTTTGAACTTGCCCCTCTTCTCCTCTGACCCTATCTTATTCATTTCAAATTCGTTCAGTGCAGCACTTCTGAAGCATCAATGCACATACCAGCTATTGCACACCATGCTATTGCTTTTGATTTCTGGAAGGCATGTAGTTCCAACTTGTAACAAAAATATTTGTAGTCTTCAATAAACTGTGGTACTTCTTTAGCAAAAGAAAATTGATTTTATATTTAATTTGTATGTTTGTAGGTTTAAAAAAATCAAGAATCAACAATGTATTTAACTTATAATGAGACAATAAAAGAAGCTATTGTTTTAGTTTGTGATTCTTTTGATACAGGGCTCACTATGCAACAGTCTATCATAGAATTTTAATTACCAAAACTAACATTCTTAATGTAAATAAATAGAATAAACAAAAACATTTTAATTATCAAAGAGACAAAACATTTCTGGGAAAAATGTATGCCTGTTGTAGCTGATCTATTATAACGTTACTTGTCAAGTATATTAGAATATCTATGACTAATTGTTGAGTAGACTTAACAGAATCCAAAATTCAATAAATGCAAATTTTTAAATTTTAGATGCAGACAGAAGAAACCATTCCTGAAGGAAGTACATTAACATTACTAACATGAACTCAATGACATAAAGTCTTCAACTGGAAATCCACTACATCTAAAATGAATCATATATAAAATAAGATATATTTGTATAACATGGTTAAAGAATACAAGGGTGACATTCAATCATAAATGGAAAGCATTATTATCTAGACATTGCCTATGGCAAGTATGTGAGATCAGGTAGAGAAAATATTCAAGGAAGTTAATAAAGATAGTGTTTATAGGATTTGTGAGGAGATAAAACTGACAGAAGTATATTTTTCCAATAACCTTGAGCTACTTTACAAGAACTTAAACTCTTGCAGGCCATTTTACAGTATTATGAAAGTGAATATCACCACTTAGGAGAAATTCAGTAACAAAGTGATAAAATATATGAAATAGAAAAGATGTCTCCTTAAATATTTAAATTCTATAATTTCCTCAGCTATGATAGAAAAAGAAAATGAAATAAGAAGTAAGTATTGTGTATACATACATATTAATATCTCTTTTGAGTAATGAAAAAATACATGATTCTTGCTTTATTATTTAATCACACTAAATGCTATATTTCGTATCTTAAGAATTAAATGGTGCTGGACATTCATATATAGCATAGTTGCTGACTTTTGGTTCTAATTCAATCACCATTGTTGCTCCCTGATCAGTGTTGCCAGGCTACACCCACAGCCAGCTGTGGTCTTGATGACAAAATAGTTTTTAAATTTACCGGCACATTATGAAATTATTTTATGAATTATTTCCTGTTGATTGCTCCTAACGATCTCTAACTCAGCATCAACATTTGCCACAAACACTGTAAATGATTATTAACATGAAGTTGTGCTTGCCTTTGAGTGATTATTGTTTCTGTTATCACTATTAACTCAATAAAATCCAACTCATTTCAGCATAGACAAATTTCCAAACTGAACTCATCAAGCAAGAATGACTTTGTGTGTTTCAATTATGTTAGCAATTCAATCCTCTGTTTCTCACAATTTAACTCTATTGTGGATTGATTCCATATTGTAAACATAGAGTTCCTAAAGTAACAGATATTCTTTTTTATTATTAATTTTATTTTACATATGGATCCCAGTTCCCTCTCCCTCTCTCCCTCCCTCCTTCTCCCTCTTTCCCTCTCCCCTTCACATGAACCCCAACAACTCTCCCCTCCCATCCCCCTCCCTCTACATGTAGGGTGATGCCATCCAGGTGGGGTCATAATCTGTCAAGTAATTTAAAGTAGGGACTAGGATTTCTCTCCTATTCTAGGTTAAGGGAGTATCCCTCCATTGGGGATGTGCCCACTAGGTCCTTTTGTGCACCAGGAATATGTCCTGGTTCCACTGTCTGAGGTCCCTTAGACTACTCAAGCCTTTTAGCTGAGACCCATGTTCAGCGGATCTGAGTCAGTCCCATGCAGGATTCCCAGCTATCAGTCTGGGGGCTGTTAGCTCCTCCTTGTTCAGTTCAGCTGTCTCTATTTGTTTCTGCAACCTGGTCTTGTCCTCTTTCTCTGCATCTGGATTCTATTTCAAATCAGTGTTTAGTTTCGGGTGTTTCCTTCTGTTTCCAACAGGTACTAGATGAGGGCTCCATGATGGTAGATAAGTTAGTTCTTGATTTCATTATCATGGAAGGGCCTGTCTTCCCACTATTGCTCAAATTGTTAGTTGGAGTCAGTCTTGTAGGTCTCTAGACAATTCTTTCAGTTCAGTTTCTCTTCAAACGTATAATGGCTCTCTCTTTTATGTTCTCTCTCTCTCTCTCTCTCTCTCTCTCTCTCTCTCTGTCTGTCTGTCTTCTATTCCTCCCCTGACTCAATCTTCCTAGTCGCAGGTGCTTTCCTCTCTTCGCCTTCTCTTTCTTTCATAATCTTTAAAAACTAACAAAAACTAATGAATATAATTTATAGTTTGCCTTAAAAATCCCAGTAGTGTTTACTATTGTAAAAATAAATCTTTATAAATAAAATGTAAACATCAGATTGTCTTCTACATTAATTATGTAGGAGAGAGAAATGGTTAGACATAAATTCTCCATTGAGTAAACAGAAAAAAAAATTCCAAATCTCTCTTTGTGTATGAATTATTCTGATGTGGTGCTGTTACTGTTCCAATGATGAGGTGCTAAATAAGAACATTTATAAAAATAAACTACCAAAAGTGATTTGATCATTCTTGTGTAGAGATTTTTCCTAAGTGTCATTACCGTGGAATGGGGTGTTGAACACATAAATATTAGTGCCTTTGAAAAACTGTGTTACCTATGGCCTGCAACAAGACTCTAAAGATCTATGTTTTAAAACTTCTATATCCACCTGAGTTTCTTTCTTCAGGCATTTGGCTTACTGCTGTGAGCCAGATACCACAGACTAAGCTGGTACTGAAGTGTTTAGAGAAGTGCTCACAGGTACTTATCTGACAGGTGAAAATCACAGATGAGGGAGCTCATTGCCTAAAAAACACTCTCAACACCAGGACTTATGCCCATCTGTAGATGGTCAACTCAAAATGAACTCAATAGCAATGGCATTTCTTTGTCTAACTTTTCTGTTTTGTTATTGTTTATTTTGCTTTTTGTTTGCTTTATTTTTTTCTTTACAGGGCCATTGTGTATTTATTTTAGATTCCAGTTTTGTTTGTTGTTTTTATGAGATGAGTGTGTAAGGAGTAAGGTTTTTCTGCCCACTACTGGTCTTGTACAGCCAACATGCCAGTCCCAAATAACACACCGAGATTCTGTATTTGATATAATGCTGTTGGTCAGGTACTACTTTCTTACCGGCTAGCTCTGTCTTAAGTATTAACCCATTTTTTGTTAATCTATGTCAAATAAGAATCACAGTTAACAATATTTAGTCCATTAACATTTAGAAAGATTTAAAGAAAATATTCCATCATCTATCCTATCTTTGTGTTTAACGTCTATGTAACTTATCTTTAATCCTAACTAAGGAAAACTATAACCATAACTATTTGTCTTCAACTCCCTCAAAGACCACAGAAGGACAGTATAAAAACTTGCTGCCTAGCCAGTCACCTGAAGTTATTCTTGTCCAAATGGCTAGTCTTGTCATATTGGAGGCAAACTTTATAACGTGTATTTTTAATGTGCATCTTCCTTTCTGACGCAGGTGGTGTTGCCAGGAGTCTCACTGTTAAGAAAAACCCTAAGCCATTGTAAATGCTTATTCTCTAGGTCTTTGAAAGTTTTGAAGAATGCCTGTCTATCTCAAATACCTCTCTGTGTATCTTGAAAAACTTAACTAACTTAACTCTAAGCTTTGACCATCATAGGTAATTATTTATAATCTGTACTACATTATACATTACATTTCTAAATGAGCTATATAAACACAATACCTAAACAAAAGGAGAAATATACACATCACAAATTTGACCTTAAATTGTATCAATAAATGAAAATCCATTCCAAAACAAAGTATTCATATCTATACCATAATCCCCTTTTTACCTTTAAAAAGATTGGTTGTGGTCATTAACCATTTATAATCAAACCCATTTTAAATAATAACAAACATTTCAAACAATATTTGGGAATTTGGGCATCGTTCTTTCCAAACTGCTTCCTGCTGGTAGGGGGTGCTGTCATGGGGATCCTAAGAAGAGACAGATATCTTGGCTGTATTCTGCAAGGCTGCTATGTCCCAACTGTTTTGAATGTTGCATCACCTGTGACTCTGTTTCAGGGGGTCTGGCTTGCTCAAAGCACATTAGTCTGGAAGGAATCTATAGCTTTTCATTTTCTGTGGAAACAAAATTAGAAATCCTTTTCCCAAGTAACTTGTTCTTAGACTTAAATTTGGAAGTCAAAGCATTTTTAAAATATATAAATTGGATTGATCCAGCAGCATTTTTTTAACAGTTATTATTTCCTCAGCAGTCAAATGATACAAAGAAAATATAATGCCGTACAGTATGCAGATTCTCTCCATCTTTATGTGGCTTTTTAAAATTATTTTGTTTATTTTACTTTTTATTCTTTCATTTTTTGAGACAGGGTTTCTCTGTGTAACTTTTATTTGTCTGGGAATTCACTCTGCATACCTGGTTTACTTTATAATTACAGAAATCTGCTTGCCTCTGTCTCCCGAGTGCTGGAATTAAAGGTGTGTGCCACCACACCCAGCTGTTCTCTGTCTTTTTATTATTCTTTAAACCATTTTATCTTTCTTTTTCTCTCCCAAGCCTACATATATTTTAGAACATACTGTAAACCTTTAGAGGTTTTCTTTATTTCGTGTGAATCTGTAAATCATTATCTTTTTCTGGCCATGAGTCTTTTATCTGGTAAACAACATTGCTAAAATGAAAGTCATAGTTGTTTCTGCTGTGGTTTATCAAAGATGCCGTGGGTACCCTTACTGCCAGCAGTGAGAGCTGTGCTCACTGCCTTGGTCTGAGCTGCCATCCAATACAATAGCATGCTAGCAGCTTGGAGATGTGGTCACTGCCATTGCCAGCTCTGATACACACCAATAAATTGTTAGCAGTGCTTCTTAAAAGCCATGTGAGTTTTTTTTTTTTTTTGCCACTTATGCTGAGTCAGGAAATCTCCCTTAAAGGAGAATATCTGCTTGTCTCTCACAAATCAGAGCCAAACAAGCTGCTATCAAGAAACCTTGCTTGTCTCTGTTCTTTTGTTTGTAAAACTCTTTTTTAAGCTTTCGTTAAATTTTAAATGGATGTTCTTATTAGCCATGTTGGTGCCATATGTAAGGAGTAAGATTTTCTGCCTGCCACTGGTCTAATCCCACTGCCGTGCCAAATAATGCACAGAGATCTGTATTTGATATAATGCTATTGGCCAGTTACTTGTTTCTTATTGGTTAGCTTAAGTATTAGCCCATTTATGTTAATGTATGTATTTCCATGTGGTTTTATCTTACCAGGGAGTGTGGCCTGTGTCTGGTCTCCCGAGTCTCTCCATCTTGACCCCTCCTTAATACTTCATCTTTCTTCCTCCTCTCCTAGTCCTGCCTATCTAGCTTTCCTATTGACCAACAGTGCTTTATTCATTAAACAATATGAGAAACATATTTACAGATTTACATCCCCCATCATGAGTGTATGCTTAAGTGTGGCTCTATGTCTATTTTTTCCTGCACATTTTTTTCTTTTGCTTTGTGTCTTCTGTTTATTTGTTTTTATTTTTTTCTTGGTTGATTTGTTTGTCTTATCTTATTGTTATTGTTAAATACCTATCCATATCCTAATGAGATAGACAGAAATATTGTTGATTTGGGTAGGTGGGGAATGGGGAGGATATGGAATGGGTTGCAGAAGGAGAAATGTGAACCAGAATATAGTGTATGTAAAATCCTACTGCCAACCACATAGAAACTGTTGGAACACACACACACGCAGAAAAATTGTGTGTGTGTGTGTGTGTGTGTGTGAGAGAGAGAGAGAGAGAGAGAGAGAGAGAAGGAAAGAGGGTGAGGGAGAGAGAGAGATCTGAAGAAAATTGGAAGAAGTTCCACTCAAGGCAGAAAATTTGAGACTGTTTTAGTTGTCTATCTTTTACAGATCATTTATGACATACTTATCTGGATTGTCTACATCAAAAATTTCTATGTTTAATAAGCAAAATACCCAAACACAAAACAAAAATACTGGACGAGCTCACTTTTTATCAAACTCCTTAGGGCTAGTAAAGTCATGAATCTTGGAGAAGAACCTGAACTGCTACTTTACTAAACCAGCATAATCCATGACTATATTCTAAATATTTGTCCTTTCATCTCAAATGAAACATAATCATTATCCGTCATCAAGGAAATTTCACTTTACAATGGACAGAAACAATTACAAATATGACAATAAGTCAAAATGAAGGTATTAAAGATTTGACCAATTTTTATATGACAGTAGTTACAAAAGACAATAACATTAAAAGAAAGAAATTTTCAAATAGGTGATTGACAAAACCATCATACAATATGGTCTATTAATGAAAAACAGCTTTTGTTTGGAATGCTATTTCTCACTTTGGATCAGGAAATATTTTATTTTTTAACATTTTTATGACATTATACAATTTAAAAATGTAATCCCTACATACATTGAGTGTGCATTTTAACTTTAAATCTGATATAGTAAAAAATAGGCTTTTACACATGATGAAGAATTTCTGTTAATAACAGAAACAGGAAAATGATGTTCATTCTCCATGCCTCATGTTAATCACAATACATACTTGAATCTTAGAGCAATCAGACAAGTGCAGGAGAAAAGGACATATAAATAGGAAGGTAAGAAGTCATACTGTCATTATTTCAGAAGACATAATTCTATAAATAAAAGACACACAAAATGTTCTGAAAATACCTACATCTTATAAAATCATCAAAGTAGCAGAATAGAAAATTAATAAACAAAAGTAAGTTGCCTTTCTATATCCAAATGACAGACATGGAAAAATAAATCAAGGCTACAATGCCAATCAAAAAGCCATACAAACATACACACACACACACACACACACACACGCACACACACACACACACACACTCTCTCTCTCTCTCTCTCTCTCACACACACACACACACACCTATAAGTAAATATAAACAAGAGATATATTTAATATAAATTAGCTACATTAAAGTGGAAAAAATAACATTGAGTAATTGACTAAAATAATTGTTATAATTACTGATAAATAAATTAAATAATAAATTCAATTTTTGCATCTATTAACAAATTTGCTATACAGGTTTTATTAAATTTAACATCCAAAATTTAATTATGATTAGGATATATTATATAATAAAATAATCTATTCTGAAGAAAAGGATATTCACATTATGCATATTCATAAGCATGGATAATGTTCAGAATGAAATTTATTTCCTATGTAAAATAAGTAACAGTAACAAACTGCAGGTAGTAGTTGGAAACTAGTCATTTAAAATATGAGCAATCATTTCAGACCATAATCTCTAGGCTTCAATTTCAAGATCAGGCAGGTTAACTTCTTTCTCCTCCAATAAAGGGTTCATGGTGAATGGCTCATAGTGACAAGAGCATGTACAGATAAAGTCATACATCTATAGGGACTGAGCATCTAGATTATGCAAAATGGGGAGGCATTATTTCTATTAATCCATAAGGATATAAATCTTAGATAAGTACATATGTTAAATATCTATAACATTTATATAAAGGTGCAGATATACAAATATATATGTAAAACACTATATCATTAAATAGCATAAGTCATCTCTACACCCCTCCAAATATTTATGGGCAATATAGCACACTTATACATTATTTGCCTAGTCATGCAGGAAGCTTTCCCTTATCAGGAAGTTTTGTACTATCATATAGAATGGATATGTGACAAACATTGTAATATGATTATGGGGGGATGTGGATGCAAGGAGACCAGAAATTCAGAGTTTTAGAGGTCCAATCATACAAACTAATGTTAAAAATTCTGAAAAATATACTGATATCTATATCCATCAAAATGAATCTTTGTGTCTCCTGAATATTTTAATTCATGAAATTAAGTGTAGGTATACTCATTTTTCCCCCTGAAAGTTGAGTTATTTTCTGTAATTCTAGTCAAGAAGGTTGTAGAAAATGTTGATGGTCAAAAATTTAATTTGAGTTAATAATATGGTTATTGTTTCCTTAAAACTTAAGTTTCTTGAAGTGTTTTCACAGCTTTCATGTGCCCAATCAATATAGAAGCCTGTATGAGCACATTAATAATCATACATAAAATATACTTCCATAAATAATTCAACATAAAGTCATGTTTATCTTCACTTCAATGTACATTTCAATTTTCTCTAAGGAATACATTGACAATTTTACTCTTTACTACCTCAATTTGATTAAATATTCATAAGTATTCTGAGTTTGTTAAATTTCACAAAACATTAGTCATAAAAACTTAACATGTGCTGATGAATATCCCACTCAAATGTCTGATTCCCAAACCAGACAACCAAAGATTGATGATTCATCATTCAATTAGTTGAAACTCAGCCCATTTCTAATGAGATATACCAGAAATATTTTTTAGGTGACTAGAGACAATGCCATTTAAAATGAAGATTATTAATATTAAGAAATTTAAGACTTAGAAAAAATTCTGTTATTATTTTGTTTTTACTTTTTCTTCTCTAATCAACAACATAGTTAGCTAATATATATATATATATATGTATATATAAATATATATATATACATATATATATATATGTGTGTGTGTGTGTGTGTGTGTGTGTGTGTTCGTGGGTGTGTAAATTTTACTCATATTTTGGATCTTATAACATGCATTAATTACATGCAACAGTGGAAATATTATGTTATTTCCATTCATTTACACATGATGCATAGAACAAACCCTGCTTTCCTTCCAAAAGAGTTATACCTTTGAGTCAAGTTTCATATTTTTTATAACTTCAGCCTTTGATGGAGATCATTCAATGTATTTTTCAGTTTATTCACATAACTTCATTGAAAATTCTCAGTTTCATTCCATTCATCCATATTTTCCTCTTTGAGGAAATGTTAATTGCCTTATTATTGACAGTAATTATAAAAAGTAATATATATGCAGAGAGAAGAATATATAGCAAAATAATAAATAGAAATTACAAAACAATTTCTATATATGTATCCAAAATTGATACTGAAACACAAGAATCAGCTCATTTTAATCTTTTTTTGTCAGTAGTTTTTGTTAGGAGAGTATTGGTATGTGATTTAATGACTTCCTACAAATAGAAAAGCCACAAAGCATTCAGTTCTGCGATCTTCACATATAGGTAAAATGTTTATCTTTTGCTTCTCTGATGTTGGACAATGTCTTGATGAGTGGGACTCTGTGGTGCAAATTCATCATCTATGCCTCATTTGCTGGATTAGGCTGAAAGAAAAGTGTCAGAAGAGTCTCAATAGCTATCTGAGGTAGATTTGTTTCGCTGTGATCAACTACTGGGAACAATTCTCTCTGAGTTAATTTCACCATGCTCTCAGCTTCTTTGTTTGCCATAATGAATCAACAGGTAACAACTGGTAAAGGTGAACAAACAAAGGAAACAATCTGGTGCTGAATCCATTGATAACTGCACCTCAATGTATTCAAGTACTTCACAAAAACTAAATAAGAATAATCCAGTAATATTTTAACCTGCCACATTAAACCTGTAAATGTT
Organism: Phodopus roborovskii; assembly: GCF_943737965.1. NCBI lineage: Eukaryota > Metazoa > Chordata > Mammalia > Rodentia > Cricetidae > Phodopus > Phodopus roborovskii. Next base: position 30,211,139 of record NW_026126410.1, read on the forward strand.
CATTATTTATTAGTGAATGTCATCAATTAATTAATTACATCCTAATTGCAGTTTTTCCTCCCTCTTCTCCTCTCATTTCCTTCTCTCACATTCCCTAACTGTCTCCAAAAATCAACTCTTTTTCTGTTTCTGTTTTAGAAAGGGCCAAGCCTTCCATGTGTATCCACCAAACATGGAGTAGTAACTTTCAGTAAGTCCTGGCACTGGTGATTCATGCCTTTAATACCAGCACATGGAAGGCAGAGGCAGGAGGATCTTTGAGTTTTAGGTAGCATGCTTTATATACCTACTTCCAGGATAGCTATGGCTGTTACACAGAGAAACTCTTTCTCAAAAAAAAAAAAAAAAAAAAAAAAAAAAAAAAAAAAGAAAGAAAAGAAAAGAAAAGAAAAAAGAAAAAAGAAAAAACCACAAGCAAAAAATTTCAATAAGAATGATACCTCCACTTATATTTATGCTGTATAAGGTAATCCATTATGAGGAATAGGTTCCAAGATCCAGCCCAAGCATTAGGTTAACCACTGCTCCCAGTATTTGCTGTCCCACAAATAGAGCAAACTATACGTTTGTCACATATATGTGGAGGGCTTAGGGCATTCCCTTTCATACTCACGGTTGTTGGTTCAGACCTGTAAATGTTCTCTTTCTTTCTTTTTTTTCAAAAATGTTAGAACCAACCAATATCACATGTCTTTGTGTGAATCTTTCTTTTGTTTTAAAATTATATACTCAGTGTCTAATCAAGAAAACTCATTTAAGTGTTCAGAAACTTGGGAATTAGCCAATTCACTTATCTGTTGACTTCAATTCCTCAACCCAGTGTCCAATTTGTGATGGTTTTGTGGTGCTTTATTTATTTGATTGATTTAATTAAAACTGAGTACATGCATATCTCTAAACCACAGTGGAGGTGTGAAAGGAATATTCTTCACATATAAAGTGGACTGACAGCATAATCATTAGAAATTTGTTTAATGTATGATGAAATAAAAATAAATCATGTCTACCACTCCATTTACCATGTACTTGTGTTTCCACTTTGGCAATAGGAGAACCCTTGAGGCAATGATTTCTAATATTCATCCCAACTATATGGAAAGCTGACTTTTAGAAGCAGACAGTATATGAAATGCATACACCATACCAAGGTGAATTCTATACAATGGTTTAAATAGAGAAGGAATGTATCTTAGGAAGTGGAAGGGATTTGTAGCATTGGAAGCAGTAGAGGGATAGAAACAGTGGTCAAGCAGTATTGTATGAGAGAAGAATAAAAGTTGAGAACAAACCCAAAACCATTTTGTAATAATTAAAATTTTACATACACTCTAACAGGAAACATCACTTGGTTCAATTATACTATAATTAGATGTTTAAATGTGAACATGAATATAGGTTTTTCAAAGAATTTAAAAAGGCACACTTGAGAATATGTGTTTTCTTATACAGTGAATTGAGCTCTTACAATTCCAATGCTTCCAAGAAATGGCAACGGGTATGTACAAGGTAATTCAGAATGTCTTAACTCTGGTAGTTTGTTAATTAGCCGTGTAATGTTTCTTTAAAAAAGACAACTGTGGGCTAGAGGATATCTCAGGCATTAAAGGCAAGGCCCAAAACTATAAACAGAAAACACAACTGCTCAAATCATCTTTTTTGACAATCATTTGACACTCTCCATAAAAATTCAGTTTTAAGCTTGAATGAAGATTCTCTTAAATTCATTTAAACTGAAAACTATCTTGTGTCTGGGTGACTCTTGTAAAGAAACTTCATAGCTACAGAAACATCATAGATGGACAGGTGGTTGTTGTCAGAGATGTGTGTCTTTCTCAAAAGACCAGAATAACAAATTAACAGCTATGTTGTACAATTAAATTATCACTGCATTTTCAAGCCTGTAGTTGGAAACTTCCAGAAGATTCACATATTATTGGATTTAATTTGTAAAATGAAAATTAAAATTACTACATTTCACAACACATACATTAATACATATACAGAGAGAGAAAGAGAGAGAAACAGAGAGAGAGAGAGAGAGAGAGGGACCCAATGGACCCAATGGAAACTCTAATGATTCTTAGAGAAAACAGCATAATTTTTTTAATAAGGGACTGATGTAATTTTAAAAAATCTTTAAAAATTAAAATAATTTATACATCACATTTTAAAAGAAAGTTTTATTGAAATTAAAAGCAATCTTATTTTACATATCAATCCCAGTGCCCTCCTATCCTTCTATGTCCTCCATACTACCCCCCATGTCACCTCCCATTCACTTCCAAGGGAGGGTGAGGTCTCCCGTGAGGGATCATCAAAAACTGTCACATCATTAGGTGCAGGACATAGGCCCTCCTTCATATATCTAGGCTGAACGAGTATCCCTCCATAGGGTATGGGCTCCCAAAGGCCATTTGTGCACTAGCTATAAATACTGGTTGCACTGCTAGAGGCCCCATAGACTGCCCAGGCCTCCCAACTGACATCCATATTCAGGAGGCCTGGTTCGGTTCTATGCTGGTTCCCCAGCTGTTATATATCATATAATGACAGAAACTGTGCAGGGTTATAGCACAAACTAGCAGACTGTTACTTTCAGCTGAAGACAGTTTCTTTCCAACATGGTCCCAGAGCCATTTAGTCTCAAATAAACACAGAAAGGCTTCTGTTAATTACAAACTGGTGGATGGCTAAGGTTTCTTCATATTGGCTAGCTCTCACTTAATTATTAACCGTTTACTCTTACTCTCTGTATCTCCACGTCTTGGCTTACCAGAGAATGCCAGGAATCCTATCTTCCCAGTAGCTACATGGTGTCTTCCTGGTACTTCCTCTCTGCCTTCTTCTTCCTAACATTCTCCTAGTCTGCTAGCCCCATCTATACCCCCCTGCCTGGATATTGGCCAATCAGCATTTATTCATCAACCAATGAGAGAAGCATATACTCAAGGCATAGAGAAGGACATTCCCCATCATCAGCTGAATCTTCAAATAGGAACATAAAGTATGAAGGTTTGCATCATCATCACATATGTAAACATAGACTCACAAAGTACATATTCATTAATGCACACAAATAGTAAAGCTACTCTGTTTATTTATTTTTAACTATGGCTGATACTGAATCCAGCTAAGTTTGAAAATTAAGTAAAATAAAATGTGCAGAAATTATAATTCTTAATAAACATCATACATACAAAATTAGTTTATATGTATATTAAAATTTTGTTAATTGTTGACTTGTTGACAGACTATTGATATATATATCAATATATATATATATATATATATATATATAAAGAAATTCTCTAGTTCAGACACTGTTAACCTCTTTATTCTTCACAGACACTGAAGTGTTGTTTTAAAAGCATTATTGTTTTGAAGATAGATAATGCACATAAGTCAATAGTCAAATCAAAATCTTGAAACATTAATATTCAAACTAAAATGTTTTGTCCACCTTTAAGTACTTAAATTGATGGGTCACTACCTAGAGTTAAATGCTATTCACTGAAATTTTTTTTCACAGCAATTAAGTGTTCATTTATTTGTTAAATAAATTAAATAGGATCACATATTTATAAGATTTTAGTGCAAAAATAGCCATTAAAATAGTATGCTTATGGTTTTGTGTGGTATTTTTAGATTTCTCCAGAAGATATGCAATGGCTCAGCATTATAAAGTAGTAAAATTGAGTGGGCATGGCAGAGTATATGGTAAGGTCAGCTTTTATGTTGCTGTCAGGAACTCATTCATACCACAATGTATCTGTTTACTGAGGACAGAATGGTATTGTCCTGACTGAAGGTGGTAACCAGAATATGATTTATTATTATTATTATTATTATTATTATTATTACCTGATATAGTAACAAAATAATGTTTCTTTTAACTTTTAATTCAATATGTTATATCAATACCCTTCCTCTTTCTGTTGTTTAATTTGTCCTAGATTTGGCCAATACAAATTTCTTCCAGCTGGCTCTAGAGTTCTGTCATTTTCCCATCTTGTATTTTCTGAATACTTAACTGGGATTATTTTGAATGTACACAGATAAAATGAGACTTTGCAAAACATTTAAAAAAGCAAAGAATTCAAATATCAAAAAATTATGATCATGGAAAGCAAGATATAAACAGATTGACTCAATTCCATATTATTCTTAATATTTCCTTGTATTGATTAAAGAGCAATTAGGCAGAAAATAGGCATTCATTTACTGTTCAGCACTTTCAAAGTCTCAATGAAAGTAGCTTACAAGATGTCATAATAGTTCAGAAGATATGGCTAGTTTTGAACACTGATATTTTAAAATTGATTAGTCTCATATATTCTGCAAACTTTATTGTTATTAAAAGTTTGGTCAGTGATGAAATAAATGAGTACATGCAGTTACAATGTAAATATAATTTCTGTATATGTTCTATAAACATACAAAAGTAGTAACTAGAAAACAACATACTTCGATCATGTTTATTCTGTTTTTATCAAATGTCTCACTTTAGATAGCAGTGACTAATTAAATATGGAAATATATGAAACATTGAAAAATGTTTTGATATGCATTCTCAAACATAAATGAAAGCATTTAATGGTGTGCACAATGTAAAACAAATTCTGTATTTTCAAAACAATTACATACATGATCATATTTTTCTCAAATAATCACATTAGTTTCTATTGACTAAATCTACTTTATTCCATTTTATCTTAGCTGTATGTGATCGCATAGCATGACAATACAGCATCTAGGTTCTAGCCTGAGCATTCAATTTCCTAATGACTGAATTATTAAAAAGAACTATCTACTTCATATCAATTCAGTACTATGCATTTTTAAGTTTGGCACAAAACTCTTAAAGGGGGACATATTAATATTTTTTGTTTAGTTTAGCTTTGTTTTTATTTTACATGTCAATCCCAGTTCCCTCTCCCTTCCTCCCTCCCTCTTGAACTGTTTCCTTCACCTGTTTAATTGTTTTTTTCTTGGCTTTCTGTACTTTCTTTAAGAAATTTGTTCATTTCTTCCAATTTTTTGTTTGTTTTGTCTTCCATTTCTTGAAGGGATTTTCTCACATCTTCTTTGAGGGCCACTATCATTTTTATGATGATAATTTTTTAAGTCATTCTCTTCTGCTTCCTCTGCTTTGTTTAGTTCCAGTCTAGTTGGTGTAGATTCCCTAGATTCTGGTGGTGTCTTTCTGTTGTTAGGTGTTTTCTTGTATTGCCATCTTCCCATAGATTCTTCCAGTAGGTGTTGGTGTGTTCTCTCCTTCTCTCTATCGTACTTCCCAGGAGGGCTTAGATGAGTCAGAGGTTCAATGTCTGTAGCTCTGAGTGGGCCAAGCTCTCTAGGAGGTCTCTCCATAGTCAAGGGCTTGGCAATGTGGGTCAAAGATCAGGCTCCAGCAGAAGACTGGCAATGGGAGTCAAAGATCTCAAAGGCTGGGACTCAGGATGTCCCCTAAGCTGATAGCCAGATCTAGCTTGGGCCTGGCACTCTTCAGCTGAGGCTTCTTTTGCAGAGGAACTGGGATGGGGGTCAAGGATCGTGCCCACAAAAACTCAGAGAGGCCCTGCGGAGATAGGTGGATGTCTGAGAGTGGCCCAGAACTCCAGTAAAGGACCAGTGGTGGGGGTCCGAGACCAGGCAGGTGAGAATTACAGGTGGTCCTGGATGGATAGGCAGGTTTAGTGTGTTCTGAGCAGCTCCAGAAAGTTCCCCAAAGGTGGCTGGATTGTTGGCTCCACCCTCTGTCCTAATGCTCAACCAAAGCAGTGTGACAGTGAGCCTGGTAAGGTGAGTGCAGGCTCTTGGTGGGGTGGATGGAGGTGTATCAGAGCACCAAGAGTGCTCTCAATCGTGACTGGACACAAGGGTAGCAAGATAAAGGACCCACCCAGGGAGATCTCAGGGAAGGGTGTAGGGGAGTGTCCACCCAAATTGGTCTAAGACTCGCCTAGCGTCTGATCCTCAGGATATATCCGCTAAGGAGGACTTATTATAACACAAACTTTATTATCATTTTTAATACAAGATAAATTTCCAAGGGTAGTTTTGACCTGAAGTGGTTTAAGTAACAAATTTGTAATACCCAATCTATTTTCTATTATGAAATATGAAATATTCCAAATATGAAAAATAAAGTTTTATTCTGACTGTCCCCAAATTTAAAATTTTAAATGCTTAAAAATTGAGGAAAATGTGTAATCAACAAATGATAATAATTGAAGTGTATATATTAGTAAACAAAGCATAAAATATAGTGATGCAATTCAAAAAATACATTTCTGAACTTTGATTTAGGCAAATCATTCTTTTAATTTTATGTAAGTAAAAGTTGAGACACAGTACAAAAGAAACAATAAAAAAAGAATAATTATAATCAACCTAAGTGCAAAGGCATTGTATGTTAAGAAGAATTCTAAATATGGACAGAGTTATAGATGTAGCTGTAGCAGTAACCATTCCCTTTTTCCCAAAGCACATCTTATATATTATTTTATATAACTAGTTTGTGTCAACCAAATTGTTAATGTTAAAAATAGCATAGACAAGTACATTTCTTTTTAAAACATGAGTGCTTGGCTCCATCTTAGTTTATAATTTTTTAATTTAAAAATTTTACTCCCCACCTCCTCTCCCATTTACATCTCTTTCTTGCTTGCATTAGAAAAGAACAGTCTTCTGAGAAACACAACCAAGCAACACAAAATAAAAAATAAAATATGTTAAAAGAAAAAACTCATCATTGGACCAACTCAGGCCACCTGAACATGGGTCTCAATTAGAAGGCCTGTATAGTCTAAGGCCTCTGACAGTGGAACCAGGATGTATTCCTGGTGCACCAAAGGACTTTATGACCACATTCCCATGGAGGGATACTCCCCTAACCTAGAGGCAGGAGGGAGGGCCTAGCCCCTACTCCAAATGACTTGCCAGATTTTGTTGATCCCTCCTGAAAGGCATCACCCTCTATGTGGAGTGGGGGGAAATGGAATGGGAGAGTGGTCAGGGGACATGGGAGGAAGAGAGAGAGGGAAAGGGAATTGGGATCAAGAAGTAAAATAAGAAAAAATAGAAAAAAAGATTAACTATGTGTATTACTGTCTTCAGATAAATATTTTACATGTGATATAATTACTAAACTAATATAAAGTTCTTTTTTGAGTTTTTCATTGTTGTATCTCATATGGAGTCTTTTGATTCCATATGTATATGTATAAAATATCTAAAATGTAGTAAAGGAATGTGATTCAAAAGTTTAAAAAATTATTAATTGTGTCCATTTTTACAGAATTGCAGAATTGCAGAATATTATATTAACAGACCTAAGCCTTTCTGGAAGAGACTCCACAAGACTCCAAAGGATAACATTGAAGAGATTTAAAATGGGTTCACCCTGTAAGACTCAGGATAGCTTGGATACACTGGGGCCATGACATGCTCAATAGAGACAAGCCAGAAATTAGGCCTGAGATTTGCTTCCCTATGTCAACACCTTGATGCAAGAAGGACCCCATTCCAGTCATTATAGTCACTATTACCAGATAACTCATAGTCTAGCACACAACTATCTCTTTTCACCAAGACACCCCTAAACAAATGTCAGCCAGTCAGGGGCCCTGAACCATAGAAATTCCTCCAAACCAACCTCTGTTATAATAAAACCCCTGCGCCAATTGAGCTAGAGACTCTATTCTCATATAACTGTGTTGGACACATGGTGAGTCCTAGCTCAAGTTTTAATAAAGGCTCTTTGCTTTTGCATACCAATTTGAACTCTGTATTATTCTTTGGGGGACATTGTGATCTATGCATAACAGTTACAACATCTATGTGTAAGATTCCAGTTTCATGGATTAAATATTAAAGCTCATGATGATTACAAAAAGACTTCTAATGTCTAATTAATCCCAGGCACTTCAAAATGTAAATGCACTCTTGTCTGAAGAAGTTAGTAAAGATAACAGGGCTTAAATAGTTTCTTTGGGGTTTGTGTAGAACAGCTGTGTCAGCAACCAGTTGAAAAGGTAATCTGCAATTAATTACAGGCACATATGTCCTTTGTCACTATGGAAAAATAAGTGTCTCTCAGTTATTGAAGGAAGTGGATGTTCAGTCAATTGTAACTGTTAATACTGCTCTGGTAACCTAAACTGCTCTGAACTCTAAAATGACCCCCTAGAGTTATCTTTTAACTGTTAATAAAACTTATAAATTTGAATTTGTATAAAAGTGATATTTATAAAGACTTTAATGGTAATTTTTGATTTCTGTATTTACATGATAGTGCATCTGTTTTAAAACATGGGTTTGTATTACAATTAAGCTGGTGAAAAAGATGTAAGGATAATATCAAGTCAATGATTTATATATTTTTAATTAATAAATCTTATTTAAATTAGAAGCAATCTTACTTTACATATCAATCCCAGTTTTCTCTACTTTTATTTTTACTGCTGTGGTTCAATTTAGATTTTACTACAGATATGGATTTATCTTCATTGGGAGAAACACCTTCAATATCTAGGTACAACCTTTTATATCACAACCTGTGTCTCTCACATTATTGACATTTGCACAATTTTGCCATCAGTAAATTTATTACCTACATTCTTATAATTACATAAAGAGCAAGCAAATTCCTTTTAACTTATATTATATCTAAGACATTAAGAATATATGTGTTGTGTTGATTCAAATGTACCTATTAGTGTTTTGTTAATTGAATCATTTGTAAGATGAACATATATTCTTACATATATATGCTGAGAAATAAAATGCACATGTGGATAAATTATCCAACTCTGTAAAATGCCAGTATTTTATATTTGTTCACTTACAATTGACATAATTTCTTTTGCATTATAAAAAACCTATGTCTCGCTCAAGTTCCAGGTCAGCCCTCCTCCTCTTCCACAAGCTATTGGCCAGAGGTGAGTCTGGGCCCAATCAGGGCTGCCTGTTCCCTACAACCTCTTTTTCCCCTCCCCCGCCCGAACTCACTGGGTTGGCCCCTGATCCTGCTGCTCCACTCTCCAGTCCCCATCTAGAGCACCCTTGGAGCTCTGATACACCCCCACCCATCCCACCGCCAGCCTACCCCCCCTACCCTGTGCCCTACCCCACCCACGGTCCTGCCTCTCTGGTTGAGCACTGGGACAGAGTGTGGAACCAACAGTCCACCCTACTATGGAGACTTCTCAGAGCAACTCTGAACAAAGGAGACCTGACTATCCTCTCGGGATCACCCACCACCAGCTTGGCTTGGTCTCTGACCCCGCATCCAGTCCTCTGCTGGAGTCCCAGGACCCTCCCAGAGATATGCCTATCTCTGCGGGTCCACTCAGAGTTCCTGTGGGCAAGATCCTTGACCCCCAAAACCTGGCCTCTGCCAAAGAAAGAGGTCTCAGCTGGAGAGCACCAGTTTCCAGTGAGATCCCACTATCCTGCAAAACCTTCTCAAGTTCCAGCTCAGCCCTTGCCCTCTTCTGCCAGCTATTGGCCAGAGCTATTGGCCAGAGCTATTGGCCAGAGGACCACTGTGAGTACCTGCTGGCATCTTCTTCTGGATCCTCATCCTTGACCCCATCCCTGGATCCCTGTCTGCAGAGAAACCTCCTAGAGAGCTTGGACCACAAAGAGCTACAGATATTGAATCTCAGACCCACATAAGCCCATCAGGGAAGTACCATAGAGAGAGGGGGGAGACACCACCAACACCTACTGGAAGAAACTATGGGAAGAAGGCAATACAAGAGAACACCTAACAACAGACAGACAAAAATGACACCACCAGAATCAAGGGAATCTACACCAACTAGAATGGAACACAACAACAAAGCAGAAGAAGCAGAAGAGTACAACTTAAAAAATTACCATCATGAAAATGACAGAGGCCCTCAAAGAAGATGTGAGAAAATCCCTTGAAGAAATGGAGGAAAAAGCATACAAAAAAGTGGAAGAAATGAACAAATTCCTTAAGGAAAGTACAGAAAGCCAAGAAAAAACAATTAACCAGGTGAAGGAAACGGTTCAAGACTTGAAAACTGAAATTGAAAAAAATAAAGGCAGCACAAACAGAAGGAATGCTGGAAAATGAAAAGCTGGGCAAAAAATCGGCAACTACTGACACAAGCATAACCAATAGAATTCAAGAGATGGAAGAGAGAATCTCAGTCGCAGAAGATAAACTAGAAGAAATAGATTCATCGACCAAAGATAATCATAAATCCAACAAATCCTTAACACAAAACATCCAGGAAATATGGGACACCATGAAAAGGCCAAACCTAAGAATAATAGGCATAGAGGAAGGTGAGGAAGTCCAGCTCAGAGGTGCCGAAAACATATTCAACAAAATCATCGAGTAAAACTTTCCAAATCTGAAGAAAGACATGCCCATGAAAGTACAAGAAGCATACCAAACGCCAAATAGGCTGGACCAAAGAAAAAAGACCCCTCGACTTATAATAATCAAAACACCTAGCATACAGAATAAAGAAAGAATATTAAGAGCAGCAAAGGAAAAAGGACAGGTAACATATAAAGGCAGACCTATCAAAATTACAACTGACTTCTCCATGGAAACCCTCAAGGCCAGAAGGTCCTCGATAGATGTTTTAACAGTATTAAGAGAACACGGATGCCAGCCTAGGCTACTATATCCAGTAAAACTCTCAATCAATATAGACGGAGAGAACAAGTTATTTAATGACAAAACCAGATTTTCCCAATATGTATCTACAAATCCAGCCCCACAGAAAGTATTGGAAGGAAAACTCCTACCCAAGGAAGGTAACTACGCCCACAAAAACATAGGCAACAGATAATCCAACTACACCAGAAACCGAGGGTGAAGCAGAACAAATATATTCACAATACCACTGCCAACAACAAACCTAAATCACACAAGCATCAACAATCAATGGTCCTTACTCACACTCAATATTAATGGTCTTAACTCACCTATAAATAGACACAGGCTAACAGAATGGATGTGAAGACAGAATCCATCCTTCTGCTGCATACAAGAAACAGATCTTAGCTTCAAAGATAGACATTACCTCAGGGTAAAGGGTTGGAAATAGATTTTCCAATCAAATGGAAATAAGAAGCAAGCAGGAGTAGCTATCCTAATATCTAACAAGTTAGACTTCAAAACAAAATTAGTCAAAAGAGATGAAGATGGTCATTTCATATTCATTGCAGGAGAAATCCATCAACACAAAGTCTCAGTTCTGAACATCTATGCCCCTAATACAAAGTCACCCACATTCGTAAAAGAAACACTACTAAAACTCAAAGCTCATATAAAACCTCATATACTTATAGTGGGAGACTTCAATACACCACTCTCAACACTAGACAGGACCACAAATCAGACACTCAACAAAGAAACAAAAGAATTAACAGAAGTTATGTCTCAACTGGGGTTAACAGACATCTATAGAACATTACATCCAAAGACAAAAGAATATAACTTCTTCTCTGCTCTACATGGAACCTTCTCTAAAATCGACCACATACTTGGTGACATAACAAACCTCAACAGATACAAGAAAATAGGAATAGTCCCCTGTATCTTATCGGATCACCATGCTTTAAAATTGTAATTCAAAAACAACACAAATAGCAGAAAACCTGCAAACTCATGGAAACTGAACAATGTGCAATTGCACCATTCCTGGGTCTAAGAAGAAATAAAGAAAGAAATTAAAGACTTTCTAATATTCACCGAGAATGAGGATACAACATACCCGAACTTATGGCACACCTTGAAAGCAGTGCTACGAGGGAAGTTCATTGCACTAAGTGCCCATATGAAGAAAACAGAGGATAGTCACATAAAAGAATTAACAGCCCAACTGAAAACCTTAGAACAGAGAGAAGCAAATTCACCCCGCAGGGGTAGAAGCCAGGAAATAATCAACTTGAGGGCTGAAATCAACAAAATAGAAACCAGGAAAACAATACAAAAAATCAATGCGACAAAGAGTTGGTTTTTTGAGAAAATCAACAAGATAAACAAACCTTTATCCAAATTAACGAAAAAGCAGAGACAGAACATGCAAATTAACAAAATCAGAAACGAAATGGGGAACATAACAACAGACACAGAGGAAATCCAGACAATTTTCAAGTCATACTTTTAAAATCTGTATTCCACAAAAATTGAAAATTCAAAGGAAATGGACAAATTTCTGGATAACTATCACTTACCAAAATTAAATCAAGAACAGACAAACAACTTAAATAGACCTATAACCCTCAATGAAATAGAAGCTGTCATCGAAAGCCTTTCCAACCAAAAAAAGTCCATGGCCAGATGGATTCAGTGCAGAATTCTACCAGAAATTCAAGGAAGAACTAATACTACTACTCCTAAAACTGTTCCACAAGATAGAAACATAGGGTTCATTGCCAAACTCTTTTTATGAGGCCACAATAACTTTGGTACCCAAACCTCACAAAGAGAACTAAGAAAGAAAACTGCAGACCAATATCCTTGATGAACATCTATGCAAAAATACTCAATAAAATACTGGCAAACCGAATTCAAGATTACACCAGAGAAATCATCCACCATGACCAAGTAGGCTTCATACCTGGAATGCAGGGATGGTTTAACATATGAAAATCTATCAAAGTGATCCACCATATAAACAAAAAGAAAAAGAAAAACCATATGATTATCTCCCTAGATGCAGAAAAACAGTCAACAAAATTCAACACCCTTTCATGATAAAGGTATTGGAGAGGTCAGGGATAACAGGAACATACCTAAACGTAATAAGAGCAATATACAGCAAACAAACTGCCAACATCAAACTGAATGGAGAGAAACATAAGCCAATTCCTCTAAATTCAGGAAAAAGACAAGGATGTCCTCTCTCCCCATATCTCTTCAATATCGTACTAGAAGTTCTAGCTAATGCTATAATACAACAAAATGAGATCAAGGGGATCCAAATTGGAAAGGAAGAAGTCAAATTGTCTCTATTTGCATATGATATGATAGTTTACATAAGCGACCCAGTAAACTCTACCAGGGAACTCCTACAGCTGATAAACACCTTTAGCAAACTAGCAGGATACAAGATAAACTCAAAAAAAAAAAAAAAAAAAAACAGTAGCCCTACTTTTTTTCAGACGACAAAGAGGCAGAGAAACAAATCAGAGAAACATCACCCTTTATAATAGTCACAAGCAACAAAAAGTATCTTGGTGTAATGCTTACCAAACAAGTAAAAGACCTATATAATAAGAACTTTGTGACTCTAAAGAAATAAATTAAAGAATATACCAGAAAATAGAAAGATCTCCCATGCTCTTGGTTAGGTAGGATTAGCATAGTAAAAATGGCAATCTTACCAAAAGCAATCTGCAGATTCAATGCAATCCCCATTAAAATCCCACCAAAATTCTTCACCGAAGTTGAAAGGATAATAATCAACTTTATATGGAAAAACAAAAGACCCAGGGTAGCCAAAACAACCCTATACAATAAAAGAACTTCAGGAGGCATCACAATTCCTGACTTTAAGCTCTACTACAGAGCTATAGTTCTGAAAACAGCCTGGTATTAGCATAAAAATAGGGATAGAACATAGGAAAGAGAGAGACAGAGACAGAGAGAGAGAACATAAAAGAGGGAGCCAATATTGGTTTGAAGATAAAATTGAACACAAGGAAAGGCCGAGAGAGAGAGAACTACAAGACTGCTCCCAACTAACAATCTCAGATTCCGTGGAAAGGCTATCATAAATGCCCTTCCCGGAGAGTGAGATCAACAACTAACTTCTCCATGGAGCCCTCAACTAATGCCTGTTGAAAATAGGAGCAAACACCCATATATAATCACTGAGTCGAACTAGAACCCAGAAGCAGATGGAGAGGACAAGACCACGAGGCAGAAGCACATAGAGACAGCTTACCTGAACAAAGAGGAGCTAATGGCCATTAGACTGATAGCTGGGAAGCCAGCATGGGACTGACTCAGCCCCTCCCGAATATGGGTCTCAGCCAGAAGGACTGAGCAGTCTAAGAGACCTCAGACAGTGGAGCCAGAATGTATCCCTGGTGCACAAAAGGACTTTGCGAACATATCCCCCATGGAGGGATAATTGCCTTAATCTAGAGACAGGAGAGAAGCCCTAGTCCCTACTTCACTGGACCTGTCAGATCTACATGACCCCAACTGGATGGTATTCCCCTACATATGGAATTGGGGTGGGGGATGGGAGGGGAGGGTGTTTAGAGTGCATGTCAGAGGGCAGAGAGGGTAAAAGGAAGGGAAGGAGAGAGGGAGGGCTGGGGAGGGAGGGTGGGAGGGAGAGGGAACTGGGATGGACATGTTTGGAAAGAACGATGCCCAATTCTCAAATATTGTGTATAAATGTTTGTTTTCATTTAATTGGACTTTGTTATATAAAATTAAATAAAATAAAAAAAGAAAATGATAACTATAAATTGAGTGATAAAGGAATGTATTTGGAAAACAAAAACTACATTGTTAATATATGATATCTAGATTTTTCAGTATAGCTTAAGACAAAGATTTATCATTGATGTGGTGTTACAGGAGTGGGAGACAATCTTTCAGAAACAGAAAGTCATAATAATATCATTTAGTAATGGTTTTGATGTAATAGGCTTAAATACTACATAACAAATAAAACTAATGTTTTCAACATACACTTTTTACTTGCACATTAAGATAGATAACATGGGAGGGGAGGGTGGTTAGAGTGCATGTGAGAGGGCAGAGAGGGTAAAAGGGAGGGAAGGAGGAAGGGAAAGAGGGAGGGAGTGAGGAAGGGAAGGAGGGAGTGAGGGAGAGTGGGAGGGAGAGGGAACTGGGATCGACATGTAAAATAATAAATTAAAAAAAAAATGCTTTGACTCCAAAATTTAAGTTGAAGGACAAGTTACTGGGGAAAAGTATTTCTATTTTTGTTTCCACAGAAAATGAAAAGATGTGGATTCCTTCCAGACTAATGTGGTTTGATCAAGCCAGACTGCCTGAAACAGAGTACCAGGTAATCATACATTCAAAACAGCTGGACAAAGCAGGCTTACAGACTACAGCCAGGATTTCTGAATCTTCTTCGAATCCCCCATGACAGCGTCCCTTACCAGCAGGAAGTAGTTTGGAAAGAACAACACCCAAATTCCCAAATATCATCTATAAATGTTTGTTTTCGTTTAAATGGACATTGTTATATAAAATAAATTAAAAAAAAAACCTATGTCTCAATGTTTGATGAACTATAATAAAGCATATTAGTTAAAACTGTATGAAATGTTGTGATTAGAGGGAAAGGTAGGGTATTTGTATACATTTGTGGTCACTCTGGTCTATATAGCCAAAACTATTTGGTGAGGCCATTACTTAAAGTAAATAAGTAAGTAAGTAAATAAATAAATAAGCTAAATATGCTTTTGCTTTTTTTTTCCCCAAGTTATTACTTATGTGGCCAAACATACAAATAAAAGTCAAAGAACAAGTTAACAGAATTGGTCTCCTTTCAACATGTAGCTTCTGAGGATTGAACTCACGTAGTCAGGGCGACTAGAACACACTTTTCCTAGCTGAGCATTCTTTAAGGTTTTAAATACCATATATAAATAAAAAAAATTATAACAACTGTCTTGATTTTCAATGAGTTAGGGGTTTAGAATATCAACTGAATTCACTTTATTGCTTTTTAAAACAAGAAGCCATGTGAATTTCTTGAATTAATATTTGCTGCTTTAAACTGTGTGTGATGTTGAAATTTTACTGCAACCTGATTGTAATTAATTATTAGCATATGTAATGTTGAGAAGTTGTACCTTGCTCAATTTTGAAAAATGTGAAAGGTTGAAGGGCATTAGATACAATACTTGTGCGTTTAACATTTATTCCTAAATAGAAGTGGAAAATATGTGAAATTAGGATTTATTACTTTGTTGGCTGAGACCTGAAAATTGGAAATTATCACTATAATTAAGGAAATGTTCTTTTCAAGGATATATATATATATATACTAATATAAATTGTAGTGATAATAAGGAAATAGCACAGATGAATGTATATATAATATGTATATGTATATAATATGAGTTTTGTATTTGTTGGTGACATTTAAAGAATGAATTGAATAAATATTATATGAGGAATACAACGATTTTAAAAATTAAAAACTGTAAGTCTTATACTTTTATAACAACCATAGTGTAGTCCTCAGATGTATTTTCATGGGAAACCATTAACTCTTAATTTGTTCCAAACCATTTATATAAATGAAGAAAGAAAACCACTTTTCCATTACAAGACATCAGCTGGCAACAAATCTCCTATTACCTTCTTGTTGAATGAGGCAGAAACACAGCAGCAAGCCACTTAAATGATTCCATGAGCAGGAAGAATTCTGTTTACATTTATCACTGCTATTTCTCTAAAGTGCCATAACTTATATTCAATGGACAAGAAGTCCTCAATCATTTTATAATTGTCTCGATGTGTAACATCACATGCTATATGATCAGGGGTTATAGAAGTCAGAATGATGGAAAGTAAGAATGATTTAAAAACAGCAGGAAGAAAAATCAGAATGGAGTAAAGATACCTGATTCTTACAATTTCAACTGATGTAAGAATATGGGCAGTATTTCAAACAATAAGAGAACGTAAAAGAAATACATTTTTAAGAAGTAGTATTACAAAAAAAAAATAATAAGTTGCCATCTATCAATTGATGAGCTTGTGTCCTTTAGCACTGAGAGAATGCTGAGTAGATCAAGTGTGAGATAGAGTTCTCAGTTTTAATTATGTTATTACCAAAGTTGAAAGAAGATTGAAGAAATGGCATTTCATAACCCTGAGGAGATAGTGTTAGACCTTTTTAAAATTAAAAACAATCTTATTTTATATACCAATCATAGTTATGTCTCTTCTATCCTCTCATTTCCCCCCACCAATGCCCCATCCCACATCCCTTTTCACCCCCCATCCACTCCTCAGGGAGGGCAAGGCTTCCAATGGGGAAATATAAAAATCTGTCACATCATTATATAATCCCATGATGATTAATCTTGGTTGTCAATGTGACTACATCTGGAATCAACTAAAACATAAATATCTGACATAGACACAAGGAGTTTTATCAATCTTACTATTCAGTGGGAGTGTACAACAAATCTAGGTGACACCTGCTGGTGGGAACTCCCATAAAAGGACAAGGAAGAAGCATCACTTTTGCCTGCTTGCACTTACCCTTTTGCTGACAAGTTCATCTCTCCTGTTGTTGAGGTTTTCTGTCATGATATTTGGACATCCTCCTTCTTCTCATCCCTTTCCTCTTTTAAGGCTTCAAATTTTATTATGGCCAGCTGCTCTCAAGGAATTCTCCTAGAGTCCAGCACCAGACTGGGAATGCTGAAATAGCCAGGCTTGGTAATGAACAACTTCTGGACATTTACCCTTTCCTTTATAAGATAGCTATTCCTGCTTTACCCAGACCATAACCTAGGAGTCACTGTGAACATTGTAATAAATGCTACATATATAGTATCTATGATTATATTTACTATATAATTTGTATACAGTTAGTATATATATATTTATATATTTATATATAGTCTTAGTAAATATATGTATATTTCGTATATTTGCAAGTGTGTGTGTGTGTGTGCGCGCGCGCGTGTGCACGCGTGCATGTGTGTGTCTGTGTTTATAGAGTTGTCTCTGATGCCAAAATTAGAATGGTGTTTAGAAACTAAAACAACTAGGCTAAGAGGCAAGGGAAATCATTTTCTTCTTGAAACAGAATGGGCAGAAAGAAGGTTTATAACATTCCATCTCAGATGGCAAATCAGCATGGGATGTCCTATTAGCTAGCAGTTGTTATTAAAGTGGGAGAGCAGTCATCTATACTCTGAAGGGAGGAAATAAAAGGAATACTAATTTACAAATAAAAAACAGAAGCAGAAGGGCTTTAAAATATCTAATAATTAAAGAGCAAATTCAGTACATTTAATAATGCTTATCCAAGATTCATTAGTGGCCATAGATCAATCGTGAATTTTCTGCTCTTATGGATACAATGACCTGAATGTCTTCAGTAGTTCTTAACAACTTGTATTAACATGAAAATCTTAAGAAGGTTTTTGTTGAGCTTCCTGCTATGTATGAAAGTAGCATTGGGATTAAAATGATGATCCAGGATATTTAAGTTGAAAGAAGGGAAAGGGATGGGAAAAACAATGAAACACATAACAGAGAATTTGTAAATCTTGAAGCAGTAATCATAAAGTAATCATGATGCGACTTGTTAACACTATCTAAAGGGAGTTTTCTGACAGGCTTTGCCTTAATCACAACAATAACACAACTGCTTACCTCAAATCTACACCATGTAATACTCCAAGGCAATCTTTAGGCAATTTACTTGAATTTTTCAGCCAACATCACATTAATATATCAAATACATTTACTCTACATGTTCCTCTCTTTTCTCCTAATTTGACATAACCAGCTATGTCCTGAATGCATATTCTAAAATTGATATAACTTAATCCCAGTACAACAGTGTTAAAATGGGGTAAAATAAGAGAACATTCGGTAATATATGTTGCTCCAAGTGAGTAGAATAATGTAATTATCAAGGCATTGGGATATGGATTATGAGAATATAATTGCTATAAAAATCTTTTCTTGCCATTCTGAATTTCAAAATTCTGCCATGGAATGATATACCACAAAGTCCCTTGACTAATGGTAGTACTTCCTATTCTATAGGAACAAGTGACAGAGAAGTTTGCCTTGTCCATGAATAGCTCTTCTAAGAATAGAAAAAGAGCTAGAATGTAATTCTTTCTTTTATCTCACATTTTATTATTTCATCCTTTAGGTCCTAGAGTATTTAGTAGTCTGATACAATGTTTTTCCTGTGAAGCACCAAAAATTGTCTGTTATGATTCTGAGCTATCCAATGTGTCTTTTTATTACACTGTCTCTTCATCCCAAATGTAATTATTCACCCATATCATGACATGCACATGCTTTTGGAGGTTGTTTTCATAATTTAAAAAGGCATTGCTTTCTTGGAATTCATTTGACATACTTCATTATTTTTTTGATATTCCTTATATATGTGCCTATCATGATGATATGAAATAATAGCAAACAGAATGGTTTTCTTATTATGAGTCAATATATAGAGATTAGTTATTGGCTTTAATTTTTTGAGAATATACTTAACCCCTCAACTTCTAATACTCTCAGGTCCCCCCAGGATATGCTAGTTATGTATTGTTTTATAAAACTCATCTCCCAACTTACCTCCCTTCAAATGTGTTTATTTATTTATTTACTTATTATTTTAAAACACCAAGTTCATTTAGTGCTATTTTTATGCTCATAGTTCAGAAATGCAATGGAGCATGGGGAATCAGTGATTATACTCCTGTATCAAAGTGACTTTCAGCAGTTTTCAATAGCCAGTAACTTCCCAAAGAGAGGCTGGACTTTGAGAGATACTACCTAATCCATTCTTAAGTAATTTTAAGGATTTATTTATTTTCAGTAGTGTATATTTGTGCTTGTATATGTACCATGTGCACACAGGTGCCTACAGAGAGCATAATAGGACCCTAGATTCCCTGGAAGTGAGTGTGTAATTGTGAGCCATCAAATGACAGTGCTGGGAACTAAACCTGGGTCTTCTGCACCAGTGAGAGATCTAAACTGTTGATTTATATCTCCAACCTCCATCTCTAACATCAACATTTATGCTGCTATTTTGTTTTGTTTTTTGAAACAAGGCTTTTCTGTGTAACAGCACTGACTTTCCTGGAACTCACTCTGCTGACCAGACTGGCTTTGAATTCACTGAGATCCACCTGGGATCCTGAGTTTTGCGATTAAAATCATGAACCTCCACCACCCAGTTAATGTTATTTTTTTATTTACTCATTTATTATTGATGGGTGGTAGGAAAGCATACTGGTAGAGAAAGAACAACATTTAGGTATTTTAGGAAGCTGTTCTTCTACCATGTTTGACTTGGTAATTAAGTTTAAGTCATCAGCCTTGTCAATAAAGACACATGATGAGGCATCATGTTGACCCATGGCAGAATTTTAAATGGTTTGATTCTTTTCAAATCTTGTAGAGGTCACCATGGTTGTTAGAACTTATATGTGAAACAGCCATCTTATGTTCAGAATACAAAGTGTTTAAAACACTTCTTCAGATGTTACATGTGTCCTGTTGCTTCTTAAATCTTGGGGCAGGACAGGTAATATATGTGCTCTATTTATGACTAAGCATTCATTGTCACTGAAATTCTTCACTTTGAATAGTTTTGAGTCTTGTATCAACAACTCAACACAGTAATAAGAAACTTAGCTTCCAAGGTTGGGATGTACACAATATGAATTATTTAGAAGACATGTTCACAATGTGTACATTTAGAAAAACAATACCAGCATGTTCTCCTTTGTTTCATGTGATCTCTGAAATTTTTGATCATGTTGACAAGATTTGTAAATATCTTCTTGTGGAGCTCATCTCAAACCCAATTATGAGAGAGTTTGGCCACAACCATAAAAAGTTTTGTCACTATTGTACCACCACTGGGCATTTATTGCCTGAGAAAATCATTACTGTGGCATGAAAAGAATGGCACTATGTAAGAATATTGCTGTTTTTCTCTCCCAGAAGTCTGCACAACACCTCTGGTACTATTAAAGCTACTAAGCAGGGATAATTTCCTGGTCACCTCAACACCAGTTTCTCAGCATGGAGAGATGGCTTAGTTAAGAGCATTTATTGCTTTTGTAGTGAACCTGGGTTCACTTCCCAGCATCAGTATGGTGGCTCACATTCATCCATAACCCCAGTACCAGATGATTTAATTGGCAAAATGTGGTGAACACATATGCATGTGAGCAAAACATTCATGCCTTTAGAGTAAAATAAATGTAAGAAAAAAAAAAAGTCTGTTTCTTCAGCAAATGACATAAAGTGTTGTTTTGGTGGGCTCAGAGGAGTCAGTAATCAATAACTCATAGGAAGGCAGCACAGACATTATCATAATCGATATGTTTTGGGAACAATATTTTTTCATTATTGTAAGTTAAATCTATTCAAACCTCCTTTAATATACACCTTTCTTTTGTTGATTTTTGAGATAGGGTTTCAGTGCCCTGGAACTCACTCTGTAGACCAGGATGGCCTCAAACTCAGAGATCTGCCTGCCTCTGCCTCCTGAGTGCTGTGATTTAAAGGCATGCTCCACCACCACCCAGTTACACATATTCTTAATTATGTATTTCTTGAGTTAAATGAGTAAGACTCCCTATAGGCTCACTTATTTGGATACGGAGTCTCCACTGGTAGTGCAGGTTCAGAAGTTATGGGACCTTTAAGAAATATAACTTTGCTGGAAGCATTATCACTGGGAACAACTTTGAAATAGTATACTTTTGGTTCACTTCCTGTTTGTTCCTTATGCTTCCTGTTTGAAGAAGGAAATTGGATTTTTTTTTTTTTTTTAGCTTTTTGTTTCATGCTTTGCTATCATGCCCACTCTCCCACCATTCTGAATAGTGTTTAGTTGATTCAGCCTTGGTATTTTATCAGAGCAATAAAAAAGCAAATAATATAGAAGTTGATATCAAGAGAATGTTGCTAAGAATTGGTCACATTGATTATATTCATAATGTTCTTGAAGTAACTTGTTTAACTTTTGAATTACAGAAGTAGTTTAATGAAATGATCAGAAACTGGAGGACATTTATAGTAGGAATCTGGAAGATGGTCATGCTGAGAGTATACTGATGGTAAAATCCCGTTTCAAGAGGTTTCAGAAGGGGCAAAACATCTTAAAAACCTGGCTAAAAACAACACATGTTACAGTTTGACAAAGAATCTTGTTTCCACAGTCTACTTATTGAAAATTCATATGAGAATAAAGTGAGATGTAAGGATCCAATTCCTCTTGCACAGGAAATTAAGAGAGCTTACTATTGTGTCTGCTGCTTGGTTATTGCTCACCCTTTTAAGTGTCTCAACAGAAAATAAACACGTGAAGAAGATGGAAAAATTAATTGTATAGTTCAAAGAGAAGTCAAGGAAACCTAACGTTACACCCAAGGCGTGTGCTGAAAGCCATGCTATTGTTGTTAATGAGAAAGGTCCAATTCAAAAAGCTCCATTGCTCTATACTAGAACAATAGGCAAGGTTCCCTGAGCTTCAAATCCCACACAGCTAAGCTTCCATCTTATGAATGAATACCTTTTTTTTTCTGAATATAGAAAGTAACTTAGTAAAAAAAAAATCTTGTAATATGATGCAAAAGGGTAAAGGCAAGCTGCCAGTTGAAACTAGCAGAATAGGCTACATGCCACTGGCTTTTAGATAAATGAAAAATTCATGAGTAAAGGGGTAATGGATCTTGCCTCTATTGTTCTAGTGAATTGCTTGAAGCTGGGCAGCCTGTAGCCATAGCTTTGCTGTAATGACTCAAGTCCTTCAGGAGCCAGGAAGCTGTGGGAGATAATTGTGTGAAGTTGTGAAAACAAAGCAGGGAGTCACTGGAGACATCAAGGTGTTGGTTACCAGAGCCATGAGACATCTATCCAAAAATGTTGTGTGCAAGGAGAGGGATCATCCCAAGAAAGATCTGTACAACACAGGCAGTGCATATAGAAAGAAGGGCAGGAACACTAAAGCCATTTTAAAACTAAGTACCAGGCAGGCATCATAAAGTTTCATGATTTGATATTTTTCTTCCTGTATTTCAGTCCTGCTTTGAATCGGTATTTCCCCACTATACATTAATTCCTCCATTTTGGAATCAGAATATATATTCCCCTTTAATGAAGAGTCACAGTTGAGTTTCAGAAAACAACTGAGAATTTTAAATAGTGTCCAGAGTATTACAAACTATCAAAACCACGAAGTTGGATTAAATGCATTTTGTTTTATGATACTTACAGAAGCATATGGGGATCTGATAAAGGAATGCATTTTTGTTGTTGTGGTTGTTTTTTGTTTTTCACTTTTGCTTGTTTTTCATTATTTATTGTTATTGTTATTATTTTTATTATTTTAAACATTGATCCCAGTTTCCTTTCTTTTTCATCTCCCCTTGCATCCCTTTCCCTACTTCCTCTCCCATTCCTCATCTAGTAGTTGATGGAAACAGAAGTAGACACCATAGCTAAACACTGAGCCAAACTCTTGGAATCCAGTTGCAGAGAGGGAGGAGTGATAAGAAAAGGGGTCAAGACCAGGCTACAGAAACCCAGAGACAGCTGATCTGAATAAGGGGGAGTTCATGGACCCCCCAGACTGATAGGTGGGAGACTAACATTGGACCAACCCAGATCCCATAAATGTGAGTCTCAGCATTAGTCTTTTAAAATATAAATATTCTACATGAACTCATATGATTGAACATTTGGCCCTAGTTGGTGATACTGTTAAAGAAGGTTTTGGCACTAAGCTTAGGTCATGTAGCCTTACTGGTGGAATTGTGTCACAGAGAGTGGATTTGGAAGTTGATGGACTTGACCCAGTTTTAGTTCATGCTCTCTTCTTCTTGTGTTTGTGGTTGGGATATGCTAGCTCTAGTTGTTTGTCCCTGCTACAGTGCCTGCAACTAAGCCTTCCAACTCTGGATGACTGTTATTCCTCTGCAACTAGCTACAAACCAAACAAATGCTTTTGACTATAAGATGCTTTTGACATTTTTCATAGTAATAAAAAGTATCTGACATATTACAAATTAGCGGACATACATAGGCTTCATATACTCTTAATTCTGGGTAGCTCACTCTATATTTGTAATGTCCATGAATTGCCTAAGAAAGTGATTTTTCTAAGATATATGTTATGATTTATTCAGTAGCACAAAATTTGTTAAATATTTGTTTTATCTGGTAAATAAGGAATTTTATTTATATGAGGTTTCTTTTACATATCACATGCTATTCATATATCATCTCTGAATACATCACCTGAAAGACATACTTCTGAACATGTCTATTTCTTTTAATTAATTAATAAATTAATTAATTTTTGAGATAATCTCTCTGTAGCTTTGGAGGCTGTCCTGGAACTACCTCTTGTAGACCATGCTGGTCTCAAACTCACAGAGATCTATCTGCCTCTGCCTTCTGTGTGCTGGGACTAAAGTTGTGAGCCACCCCCACCGGGCTACAGGTCTATTTCTTGAGTTAAGGCAAGAAGATATATATTAAAAATGGATATCTCACAATGTGGACTGAAGTATTACACTGAACAAAACAGGAAAATATGCAATGATGTAAATTATGTCTTTGATTTGGATAGACATTTCTAGATAAAAATCAAACTAATGTATATATTATACTTAGCAACATCACAAGAGAACACCACTAAAGATACAATGAATTATATAAATGGAAAATATACACTACTAAAACAGTCATGATCCATTGGAGTTATAGAAATATTGGTAGAAATTACATCACAATTTTCTGTTACACTAAATCTTTAAAGAGGCACAACACACGTCAACAAAATACACTTGTATGCACTCAACACAGTATCTTAGAAATGGGGGTAGAACTCAGTTGGTAATTCCCTGCAGTGTAGAATATGAAACCAGTTTAAGATGCATAAAACGCTCTTCATTTAAACCACACACACATATTTATACACACTCACAAATACACACACATATTTATACACACACACACACACGCACACACATAAATATTTTCTTCATTCATTGAAGGATGTGGTCATAGTTACCCATACCCATCAAATTGTTGAACACTCTTGTTTCCTACACCAAAAGTTCAGTAACATTTTTCTCTCACAGCAATTTATGTTTTTTAGTTTTTTGTTTTGCAATGATCATTAGTATGTGGTTAGGGAGAAACACGGCAGAAAGACAATATTAAATGATAAATAAAATTGAGAGTGAATAATGAGATAGACACTATATTAATCATTCAATGATTTTCCATACTTTTATTATTTAATTTTGTAATTATTTCTGTTATTTATTTATTTATTTGTAGTCCATTGGGGCTGGAAAAATACTCAGCACCAAGTACTTCTTCTTGCAGAATACCTGAATTCATTTTCCCAGCACCCACATAGCAAGCATTTCAAAGAAATCTGTAGTTCCAGTTTCTAGGGAACCAATGCCATCTCTGGCCTCTGTAAACATGAAGCCTGGACATGATGCATGCATACACACTTGCACACATGTAATGAGTGAGTACAAGTTAAAATAGTATTTTACTATGTTAAATGTTAAAAAACACAGCAGACTTCTAATTGCTTTGACTTTTGCCTCTATCACCTTCAAACATCCATGTGGATTTTCAGAGTGAATCTGTACCCTGAAAGTTTGTCCATGAATATGATGCTACACCTTCACAAGTTTGCTCTATAATTATGACAAATTCACCAGCATTATGCTCCTTAAACAGGATAGACTATTTCTTATATCAATTCCATGAAATGTATTGCTTCTCCATGGGATATTCCTCATTCATTTCTTTAGAATATAATTGTTTCTTGGTATTTATCTTCAATTAAATTTGGTAACAGGAAAATATAATCTATCCTTTAAGGAGGCTTCTAAAATTGCTAGCATCGTTATATTTTTTGATATTATTTTGTTGCCTAATTTAAATTTTATCTTCATTAAAATTTTGATACTTTTATTTTTTTATTTATCCATGTGTTCCAGAACAGAAGAAACAAAAACAAAACATAACAAAAACATCAGAAAATGTCAGTCTAATGATATGCCTTCCAAAGTGTAACATACAACGCTATTCACCAAACATTTTATTAACTTACTGGGAGTAAATAAAGGAAGTAGAATTAGAGTGTGAATTACATCTACACATATATTAGCACTGTATGAATCTTTGGAAGTGATCTAATGTGTGATTTCCTTGGATCATTTGAAAATGAGAGCTTTGAAATAAATAATTTGAAAAACCTTTCTGTTACATTGTCAATCAATAAGTCAAGTAGGCTTATTCCTCCAAATATTAATCCTGCATAGACCACAAATTTGGTAATTGTGCTATCATTGAAACTAGAGTTAAATAGTATGTCATTATATCTGTACAAGTTGGTTACCTAATATGAATATAATTATAGAGAGAAGAAATTGGCCATTCCACTTACCAAGAATGGGAGAAAATATTATTTAAGTTTTTGCAATGTATTAGGTAATATGTCATAGATAATTATTTTAAAAATGAATACTGAATAAGCATGTTGGTATGATTAAAGTTGTTAAATTTATATTTAAGTTCATGAACTATTGTATATCTTTTTTCCCTGAACTCTTTCTTTATATTATGCATCCCTAATATTTTCATATGTAAATCCATCAAATCTTGATCCTTTTTTATTGACCATGGGAAATAATTTATCTTTTGGAAAATCCAAATTTACTTTCAAATTTATATAAATAAGCATGATTATAGTGAGTAAGATTTAATATATGTGTTCTAAGTTGTCAATATTTGATATGTATAACATTTGCTCATGATTATTGCAGCAGTATTTGTCAAAAGACTACATTGGGACATAGTAAATTAATCTAAGACCTAGGTATTGAAACCTGTTCTATGCTCTCCTTACAAATTTATTTTCAACTTTGTCTACCTGCTCATGATATAATATACTGTTAAAAATGCTTGGTTCATATTTATTCCTTCCTGTAGCAATTATCCTCAATTGAATATTATTATTTTTCAAATAGCTCAAGGACTCTAGACTAGCAACAAGAAAACTTGCATGGGACCAAATTAAGCCCTCAGCATGTGGGCAACAGTGTTATAGCCTGGTCTGTTTGTAGAATCTGGCAGTGGAACCAGGATCTGTCCATGGTACCTGACCTGCATTTTGCAGTCCATTCCCTATGGTGGAATATCTTGTTGAGTCTAGTTTCAGGGGTAGGGGCTTGATCCTGCCTCAACTGAATGTTTCAGATTTTGTTGACTCCCCATGGGAGGCCTTACTCTTTCTGAGGAGTGGATATGGGTGGTTGAGAGAGGAGGGGTGGAAGTGAGAGGAGGAGAGGAGGAGGAACTGTTGTTAGTATGTAAAATGAATAACAAATTTAAAATAAAAAAGAAAGAAAATTACCTGGCCATAGTGGTTCATCAGTGTAATAACAATTGTATGATGTTTTAGGCCACCAGGGTCTTGAGTTTTAGGTTAGCTTCTGTTAGAAATAATGTCTCAAACTGAGATTAAACAGTTCAACATAGCCTCAAACACATGCTTCCAGCCTAGTCCAAAGAATACCCTGCTCAAAAAACTAAAACAAAATGAACAACATAATATATGTTATAGATTATGATAGACTTTCATGGTGAACAGCTTATTCCATATAAAGACATAATCTGTAGGTGCTTGTGTATAGATTCTACTCTCAAGACAAAGTGATTAAATTACGTTTAAAGGTTATTTACATGAATTTGGACACAAGAACCATCTAGTAATGCTAGCCTGCTGTTTTTGTGTTATTTGTCAGGCTAATTTATTCAGTCAAATTAACCATTCTTAATATCCATTTGGCAAGGAAAAAAAAATCCTGACAATATTACACCTCCTATTGAGCAAGGCATCTTGAATGACACCTGGGTCACAGACAAATAAAGCACAGATTTGTGGACCTTATTCTCCAGATAGAGCTTTGTTCCTCATTCTAGCATCTTGATTTTTCAAAAGAATTAATGCATTTATATTTTTATATCCATATATCTTTCTTAGAAAAAAGTTAACAGAGAAGACAGATATGTCTTAAAACTAAGGTCATTCAACTTGTTCAAGCATTTACAATACAGTTGTAGGAAGTCAGCCTGGTATTAGTTAGAGTTAATGTCTTCTCACTTTCTTTAAGATATGGCTATATTCATAATTTTAATCAGAAAAACGTATAAAATTTTTATAAAATATGTAAGAGACATAAATAAGTATCATCTGCATTAGATGAATGTAAACTCTAATAACTTTTTATAGCAAGTATTCTACATATAGTACATACTTTTTGCTGTTTATTATCTTATGCTCTAGTAAATATTTTATCCCAAGAAAAAGTTCATAGTCAAATTCAAGGTCTGTAGTGCTTCCTGTGTTGTTTCCTATTCCCTAATTTATGATTCATGGGTAGTCCATGGGAAGGGAAAAGCCACTCATTAAAATGAAAGAGCAAGGCTCTCAGTTGGGTTTTGTAAGGTGCATAATGTGTCACTGAGAACCCTTTCTGATTCTTGTCAATGCAAATTTAGATCTCTAAAGAATAAGCAGGGGAGAAGACAACACTCATGAATAACAATCTCATGGTTTGATTCCTACCTCATTTAGATTAAGGGAGAATATCCTTATGCAGGACATGAAATCACCAATGTTGGTATCTCCAAATCATGTCACATGTACTTCCAAAGCAATGATTTATTCTTTTTTAAAAACAATTCTGCAAATAACTACATAAATTTAAAGACTGTACATAGAATTTTGTTTGGAAATTGATAAACCTATGAATTAATTAAAGCTTTGCCACTCCAGACATAATCTTTCTTTTCCTCATATTTTTATCCAGTTACTTAAATCCTCTCAGGAAACTCCTGGCATACATAGATCTTGTTATGTGTGCCCATTATTTTACTTCTATTTCTTTTTGGAATTTATTTGAAACATGATAGCATGATTTTTCTTGAGTATATGTATAAAAAACCTAAATTGAAATAAAGAATAATTTATATGCTTTCCATTTCCTTCTTTCTTTCTAACTACTCCCTTTCATGTGCATTTTCCATTTGTTTTTTACTTCATCAACTATCATGATAAATGAATCAATCTTTGCAAAATTAACTGGTACAGAGTATAAAGTAATCTACAAGAAGTCATTATGAATTTTTGCATATATAACAAGAGATATTTTCCTAGTCAACAAAGAAAGGAAATTGAATTTTTTTTGTTTTGTGTTTTAACATGCTTGCTAGTCTTGCTGTACTGAGAACATGGGTTTGGCTCTGCCTTTTCCTGGGTAAGCATGCTGAAATTAGTTTGCATGTTTGGAGTCATTATTTATGCCACTGTATTTGTGGGATATAATTGAAGTGATAGGATCGCAGAAGGATATGTGAGAGCATCCCCAGTGTTAGGATGCATGCCTAAACTTTCATCTGCTACATGTGACATGTTGATGTAACATCTGAAAAAAAGGAACTGCTGGCTTATGTATATCTTGCTGTGACCAACAACTAAGATACATTATTGATCTTTCCCCTCTACATTTATAAATGGTTTCCATGTGTTAAATTGCAAGTACTTTCCAAACTTTCTCTGTTTCCCTACATTTTAAAGTATTTGTTTTAGAACTTTCTAAACTGTTACATTCTAAAGGCACTTTGCAATGTAATCCATGGTTTCCATAAACAAGAGAAATAATATTTTTTCAAAGTTATGTAAGTAGAATCATGTTGTTTTATGTTAGTATCTTCACAAATATGTAAGTACTGTTTTACAGTGTTTCCATGATTGCATATTATTAAGTCATAGGAATTTATCAGCTCCATTGTTCTTATGAAATTCATATTATACATGGAGTTGACTTTGTAATATTTTACTTATTATACTTTTATTCTTTTATTTAATTTATTATTTTACATGAAGATCCAAGTTCCCTCTCTCTCCCTGCCCCCTCCCTCCCTTCCTTTTACCCTCTCTGCCCCCTCACATGCACCCTGACCACCCTCACCTCCCATCCCTCCACCCCAATTCCACATGTAGGACAATGCCGTCCAGGTGGGGTCATGTAGATCTGACAGGTCATTTAAAGTAGGAACTATGATTTTTCTCCTGTCTCTAGGTTGAGGCAGTATCCCTCCATGGGGGATGTGTTCACAAGGTTCTTTTGTGCACCAGGGATACATCCTGGTTCCACTGTCTGAGGTCCCTTAGACTGCTCCGTCATTCTGGCTGAGACCCATATACTAGGTGGGCTAATTCAGCCCCATGCTGGATTCCCAGCTGTTAGTCTGTGTACCTTTAGCTCCTCCATGTTTAGATCACTTGTCTCTATGTGTTTCTGCAACCTGGACTTGTCCACTCTGTCTGCATCTAGGTTATAGTGTTCAGTGTTTAGCTGTGGGTGTTTGCTTCACATTCCAACAGGTATTAGATGAGAGCTCCATGGATAAGTTAGTTGTTGATCTCAATATCCAGGAAGGGAATTTATGGTAGCCTTTCCAAGGATGTACAAATTGTTAGATGGTTATTGCGGTAAATAAGGGTCAGGATAAACAAATAGGCCGAATAGATGTTTATTCAGGGAGAAATAACTTACAACCTAGACAGATGAACACCAGGAAATTCAACCCGATCCTCTCCTGTCCGAGTCACGCCAGAAAGAGAGCGCCTTCCTGGCCCCCTCCGACCTCCTTCCTCAGGTCACCTCCGCCCATCGCTCCACCCCCCAATGGGCGTGGTCAGTGCTACAGAAGGACTACCTCACTACAATTCCCCTTTTAGTCTAAAGAAAAGATTTAGGCTTAATACAAAACTATATACAAAACAGTGAATAACAAGTGTGCTCTAAGAAAAGGAAAATCGAGAACAAAATGACCTACATATCTAGTCCTAGGGTGAGGGCATAATGGAGTTTACAATAGAGTTGTCCTAAGCTGGAAAACGTAAGTCTAGTACCTAATATATCTAACTAGGAAGAGAGAATAATAGTTGTGATAGTTTAATCTTCAACCTCATCAAGACCTGAGAAGGAAAATAACAATACTAGAGTAGACAGGAAATGCGGATGGACAACTTCCAAAACGGTGCAGCAAGGACAGAAACAGCAAGCCACCTGAACAGTCACCCTAGGTCTCACAGCGACGTTGGTACACCCAGATTTGGCTAAGGCCAAGAGAACTTGACAGACCACAACAACAGCAGGGAAATAGAATGGCTGTCTTACCCTGACTTGGCAAGGTCAAGCAGTCTTCTATATTTGTCTCCTGCAAGCACATAGGACTGCATGTCCAAATCAGTGGTCAAGGTGGGGGCAATTCTATGCCCAACAGGCCATTAGCTGAGGCGAGATTGAACTCCAGCAGGAGCAACAACAGTGTCCAACATATTTTCGGGAAAATGCACGGTGCTGTCAGGAGCAACAGTGTCTCATGTCAAAGGAGTACTAATATTAAAACATTTAAATGCCATGTTCTGCATGTCTATGAAGGATTGAAGATTAAGCATCTATATCTGACTAATCTCATAGGTACAGGAAATGTGAGTGAAGATAATCTATAATACTCGGGAACTTAGCTAAAAAGACTGATTAAAACTTTCCTGAGTAAAGCAGGAACAAATACTTAAACAATATAACTATTTACATATACCTACATGTAAATCCCTAAAATAGAGGTAGAGTATAAGTGTCAAGACAAGAGGTAGAACTATAAAGGGCAGCAAGATAAATATCCCAAATTGTATCAATATACAAAATGTCTTGAACACAAGAAAAGTATACATACATAGAATATGGTAAAAATAATGTGCATAAATATTATAAGTGGAAACATTTAACACAATATAACAAAATATAAACTTAATTTTACATAGCTTACCACATAGGAATGCATAACAATGTAAGCTGTAAAATACTATCTCATTCAAACTCAAATTCTCAAGGAAATAGGCTAATCTACTTATATCCCATCTAAACCATACCTTTACCCACCATTCCCTATTCCTGTCTAAAAGATAAACCCGAGTGTAAGCATCACCCAATCCCAAATAACTAAAACCAACCCAAAGACGATGACTATTATCCCAAATTTCCAAGGGTAGGGAAAGGGGGCGTAGTCATATTAAGATTACTTCCTGCTGAAATGGGACGATGATTGCTCCAATGGATCCTGTAGGAAGAAAATTTTTAGCAACCAAATTTCTCAACAGAACTGGCTGTGACATATGTAGTTAGTCACTGTGTGGCAGAAAATTCTTGACTGTAGTTCTATTTGAAACTGGCCAGGGTGTAATAAAAAGGTGCACCATTACAGCTAGCTAGTCATGAGTTGTCTCGAGCAAAACAGTCTCAAACCGGTTTTAGGGTGATGTTTGTAGTTCCGATGCATCAGGTTGAGTCAAGTGGAAACGATGATGTGGGGCCCCATCTTCTTTCCAGAAAGTTCAAAGACTGCTGTTAGGAATCGTTATTATTCCTTGTGGAAAAGTTACACATCAATATTAAAGTAAAATTTTCAAGTTTTAAGGTATGCATTAGGGAAAGACAACAATAAGCATTAAAAGTATGTGAGAAAATTAGGATTTCAGAGAGAAAATTGCATAAGATATGAGTCCCCAGATTTTGTTTCTTCTGCCTTACACCAATTGGCTTCTTGATTTAAGGCAGAAACCATGAATTTAATCTTAACAACATGCTTGAATTTAGAGAAGGAAAGCCAAATCCAACTCCAAAGCCAGCATTGGTTTACAAAATTTGGGACTTCAGGAATACTAGATAATAGAGAGAAATAGATTTCTATATAGAAATAGTTTACTACAATTAATTTTTTTTTTTTTTTTTTTTTTTTTTTTTACCATATATCAGATTCTGCTTCCTTAAGTGATTGTTTCTGAAGAGCTGTCTTCTCTTCTGTAGGCACCTACATGTTCAGTGTCTTTTGGCTGTTTGATGATAGGTTTTCTCTGTTTTCCTGTAAAAACAAGAACAGAACACTTCCCCTACCTTTGAGAGGCCTCCGCACACCTCATAGGACCTAGTTTGTTGGATGACTTGTCATTTCTCTTCATTAAGATGCTTCTCTTGTTCAACTCGGATCTTGATTAACTTAGATGGTATCCATAGTTTTTCTTCTCCTGTAGATACAAATGCAAAACCCCTACCCCAACGTAACACATATCCTGCTTTCCATTCTGAGGTCAGTACATCCTTGAAATACACTGGCTGATTTAGTTCAGAAGTTTTTTCTATTGTCCAGTGTCTTTCTGCAGCTGTTTTTCCTTTTTCATCAGCATTAAGAAAGTTTAATGTTAATAAAGCATTATGTAATCTGTGTTTGGGTGTTTTGGTTCCTCCTGCCTGTTTATGGAGCATTTCTTTTAAAGTACGATTGGATCTCTCAACCACTGCTTGTCCTGTAGGATTGTGTGGTATACCAGTTATGTGCTTTATCTTGTAATACTCAAAAAACTGTTTCAATTTGCTGGAGACATATGCTGGAGCATTGTCAGTTTTTATTTGTGCAGGTATGCCCATAATGGCCATTACCTCTAAAAGGTGCGTTATAACAGAATCAGCCTTTTCAGAGCTCAGAGCAGTAGCCCACTGAAACCCTGAAAATGTATCTATAGTGTGATGTACATATTTTAATTTTCCAAATTCTGCAAAATGAAACACATCCATTTGCCATATTTCATTCCTATTTATACCTTTAGGGTTACTGCCTGGTGGTAAAGGAGTTTGGTTATAGAATGAGCAAGTAGGACATTTCCTTACTATTTCCTTGGCTTGTTCCCAAGTGATAGAAAAATCCTTTTTTAAACCTTTGCTGTTCACGTGGTGTTTCTTATGAAACTCTGAGGCTTCTAGCACACTTCCTATCAATAAACGATCAATTTCATCATTGCCTTGTGCTAGAGGACCTGGCAGACCCGTATGGGATCTGATGTGTGTTATATATATAGGATGAGTCCTCTTTCTGATAGTATCTTGTAACTGTATAAACAATGAAGTTAATTCTGTATTGTCAGGAATAAATTCTGCAGTCTCAATGTGTAAAACGACTCTCTCTGCGTATTGAGAGTCAGTAACTATATTGAGGGGTTCTTTAAAATCCATAAGTACCATGAGAATGGCATACAATTCTGCCTTTTGTACAGAATTGTAAGGGCTTTGAACCACTTTGCTAATATTTCCTGATTTATATCCTGCCTTACCTGATTTATTTGCATCAGTGTAGAATGTATGAACTCCAGAAATAGGTGTTTTTCTTACAATGCGTGGAAGAATCCAAATCGTTTTCTTTATGAATTTGATTCTCTCAGTTTTGGGATAGTTGTTGCTAATTGTTCCCAAAAAGTTACTGCAAGCTCTCTGCCAATATTCGTTATCTTTCCATAAGGAAGAAATTTCCTCATTAGTTAAAGGTACTATAATTTCTGCTGGGTCCCTTCCTATTAGCTGACGAAGTCTTAATTTACCTTTTATAATCAAGTCAGAGATCTTTTCTATATATGTTTTCAGTTTTTTATTCTGTTTATGTGGTAGGAATATCCATTCTAATATGATATCTTCTCTCTGCATCAAAATCCCTGAAGGATATTCTCTAGATGGTAATATAACCAGAATACAGTCTAGGTTTGGATCCACACGGTCCACATGTGCTTCTAGTATCCTCTTTTCTACCCATTCTAATTCCTTCTCAGCTTCAGCTGATAGTATTCGTGGACTATTCAAGTCCTTATCTCCTTTTAGGGCCATTTTCAAGTTTTTCAAATCATGCCCTTCTACTCCAATTATGGTTTGCAGTTGAGAAATCTCTCCTAGTAATTTTTGAAGATCATTAAGAGTCTGGTAGCGATCTCTTCTGATCTGTACTTTTTGTGGTCTAATTTTCTGTAGACCTATTTTATATCCTAAGTAGTTGATAGACTCTCCTTTTTGTATTTTTTCAGGTGCAATTTGTAATCCCCAGCGAGGTAAAACTTCCTTTACTTTCTCAAACATTTTTTCTAATATTTCTCCTTTAGAGTCAGCTAACAATATATCATCCATGTAATGATAGATTATGGATTGTGGAAACTGTTTACGAATTATTTCTAACGGTTTTTGTACGAAATATTGGCACAGGGTGGGGCTATTTAGCATTCCCTGTGGCAAAACCTTCCATTGATATCTCTTCACCGGTTGAGAATTGTTATAATTAGGTACCGTGAAGGCAAATTTCTCTTTGTCTTGTTCTTGTAAAGGTATAGTGAAGAAGCAATCCTTTAAATCAATAACTATAATAGGCCATTCTTTGGGTATCAAAGAAGGCAAGGGCATTCCAGGCTGTAGAGAGCCCATTGGCTGGATAACTTTATTGATGGCTCTCAGGTCTGTAAGCATTCTCCATTTACCAGATTTCTTTTTGATCACAAATACAGGAGAATTCCAAGGGCTGGTTGATTCCTCAATATGTCCAGCATTTAGCTGTTCCTGAACCAGGCTTTCTAAAGCTTCTAACTTCTCAGAGGTCATAGGCCATTGTCCTACCCAGACAGGTTCCTCTGTTAGCCATTTTAAAGGTAGGGCTTTTGGTTCCTCTGTTTGTTCAGCATTTGTATTTTGTTTTTGTACTGCCTGGATATTTGGTCTCTGTCTTGTATAGTACTTAACAGTATTCTTTCCACAATCATGAGGTCGTCTATGGTTCCTATCTAATACAGGAGGAATGTTAATCTGTGTATTCCATTGCTGTAATAGATCACGACCCCATAAATTTATCACTACATCAGCCACATATGGTCTCAACCTCCCTCTCTGTCCTTCTGGTCCTATACAGTCAATCCATCTCGTGCTTTGTTTTACCTGAGCCAGGGTTCCAATCCCTAAGAATTGAACATTTACCTCATGCAGGGGCCATCTTTGAGGCCAAGATTTATTAGATATGATAGTTACATCAGCTCCAGTGTCCACCAGACCCTCAAACAGTCTATTATTCATCTTAACTATCAATCTAGGCCTATGACTATTTATAGCAGTTTGCCAAAATATACGTTTTTCATTTCCTTCTGTCATGTTTGATTCAACTTCCGTCACTAGTTCGTCATCCAGAGCAGTATGAGTTTTTATAATAGGCACAGAATTTTCTAATTGTCCTGTGGGAGATTGTCTTCCACTGTGACTGGGAATGTTCGAACCACCTGTGACGTGGGGGCCTTCGAGAGGCCCCCCAAGGAGTTTCCCGATGGTAAAGGGTTTCCTTGCTTGTCTCTGGTCGATCTACACTCATTTGTCCAGTGTCTGCCTTTGCCACACCTTCTACATAACCCAGGAGGCTGAGGCCTTCTGTTTGATTCATTCCTGGGGGTGTTACTTCTAGGGAAGCTTTGCCTACAATTTCTTTTTAGATGTCCTATCTTACCACAGTTATAACATCTGACATTATGATATCTTTTCAAACCTTTGGGGATGGCTTCTCCTACCCAAGCTTCTAAGTCACCATAGTAAGGAACTCTGTTATCTTGATATCTTCTCTGACCTTTAGATATGGCTTCTCCTATCCATGCTTCAGTCTTATTGTCATTATACTCAATGTTGCCTGTATATAGGACCCATTCATCCAAGGGTGCTGATCGCATTTTTAAAGGCCAAAGCACCTGTTTGCATTGAGGATTCGCATTCGTATAAGCTAAAGATTCTATGAGTATTCGCCTAGCATCTATGTCTGCTATCTCTAATTGTACTGCCCTAGATAATCTTTCTAAAAAGATACTAAAACGTTCTCTAGGTCCTTGCTTTATCTTGGTATAAGGTTCTATCCTCTCTCCTAATTCATGAACCTTATCCCAAGCATTCAAAGCTGCTGTACTGCATAGAGACAAGATGTGTTCATCATAGGCAGCTTGGGTTTCTGGGTCAGCATAGAGACCCTCACCAAGAATTTTATCTTGGGGAGCTTTATACCCTTTCTTTAAGCCCTGAAGTTCAAGAGCTTTTGCTTCATCTCTCCATAAAGCCCTCCATTCTATTTGAGAGGCGCTTTCAAGGACAGCTGATATTAATTGATCCCAATCCTTAGGGGTTACCTTGTTATTCCATGCCCATGATTCTACTAATTGCTTCACATAAGGTGAATGCATGCCATAAGAGACTACTGCTTCCTTTATACCTTTTAAATCTTTCATACGTATTGGTTCCCACTGATATGCAACGACACCTTTTGGATGTTTCTTCGTTGCTGGCTTTTCATGAATAGATACAGGGAAAGCTCCCCTGACCCTAAATGGTGTGGAAAATTTTAAATCTTTTTCATGCCCTATTACCTGTAGTTCTTCTTCTGATGTATCAGACTGAAGGTCTTCTAAAGCCTGAAATCTATTCACCATTGTTTCTTTGAGTGTCTGAACTTCTTGAATCAAATAACTTTCTAGAGACTTCATTGTATCAGTCAGTTTCTTACTTTCTCCAACTACAAATGATTCCATGTTTTTAATCTTATCATCCTTAGATATTATCTGAATGGCGTGTAAACTGCCTTCCAGAAACAATGTTCTATCTGCTAGCTTGCCATTATCCTCAGACATGGAAGAGATTCTGTCATCTAGTCTTTCTATCTGATGTTCCAGTTTTTTAAACTTATTAGTAGCTTCCTCCGACCAGGAGTGGGCTGTTTCTGCTAGTTTGTTAATGCATTGCATTGTTTCTGTTCTGGTTATTGAAGTATCTGACATTAAACAAATTATACCTTTCAGCTCGCCAACGCCATCTTCAATATTCTGAATCTTTCTTTCTATATTTTCTATGCTTTGAATTCTATCATTTTCAATGTTTCGAATCTTTGTCTCTATGCTTTGAATTCCATCATTTTCAATGTTTTGAATCCTTGTCTCTATGCTTTGAATTCTATCATTTTCAATGTTTCGAATCTTTGTCTCTATGCTTTGAATTCCATCATTTTCAATGTTTTGAATCCTTGTCTCTATGCTTTGAATTCTATCATTTTCAATGTTTCGAATCTTTGTTACTAAGTCTCCCATGGTTTGTACAAGTTCCTTATTGTTTGCTGTAATCTCAAACCATTTCTTTAAGAATATCATGTTAATGATGAAACCCATTGCTATTACAAAATAAAAGTATATATTGGTCCAGTCATAAGTTTCTTCTGCTAAAATCCCTTCTACATATGAAGTAAAATAATTCCTAAAGTTCTGCATAGTAAAATTATCTGCCATAGTTATAGAACAATTTATCTCAGATTTTATATCAGCTTAAATTGCAAAGGATGTTACAATTACCTTAGGTGTAATTCTGCTGTCCTGGAACTTTGATGCTTTTAGTTGTATATCTCCGCTTAGTTGTATAGCTACGCCTGGAGGTGTGTCATCAAATAGCGCCTAGCCGCCCAGGCTCGTCTGATCCCGGTTCCTGTAAAAAGTTCTTAACAAACTATGGCAAGCAGAATTTTGTTAAAAGGGGACTTTTGGAGTTACTTGTAACACAAGACGAAACGCGTGCAAGCCGGGCGGGTGCCGCCGGGCGGGTGCCGCCGGGTGGGTGCCTCCGGGCGGGTGCCGCCGGGCGGGTGCCGCCGAGAGGCTCTGCGCGAATGCAAAGTCCCGTGCGGAAATGGGCAAAAAATGTTAAGCGGTAAGTGCCTTCTCAGGTCTGCTTTAGCGGCAAAGATCTCCTTTGCAGTAAGGAAGAGGCAAATGTCCCAAAGCTGTGGTGAGTCCACCTGGTTAAACCCTGCCCGTTGGGGAAGGTGGGGGAGGGGGGTCGGCTTCTGCCGCCTGGGGGCAAAACCCAGGTAAATTCCGCTTCTGACACCAGATATTGCGGTAAATAAGGGTCAGGATAAACAAATAGGCCGAATAGATGTTTATTCAGGGAGAAATAACTTACAACCTAGACAGATGAACACCAGGAAATTCAACCCGATCCTCTCCTGTCCGAGTCACGCCAGAAAGAGAGCGCCTTCCTGGCCCCCTCCGACCTCCTTCCTCAGGTCACCTCCGCCCATCGCTCCACCCCCCAATGGGCGTGGTCAGTGCTACAGAAGGACTACCTCACTACAGATGGTAGTAGTCTTCTAGGCCTCTAGAGCTTTCTTTAGGTTCAGATTTCTCTTCAAACAAATAATGGCTCCCTCTTTTATCTTCTCTCTCTCTCTCTCTCTCTCTCTCTCTCTCTCTCTCTTTCTCATTCTCCTGCCTTATATTCCTTCCCTGACTCAATCTTCCAAGTCGAATGTGTTTTCCTTCCCTACTCCTCTCTTTGTCCAACTTCTCTCTCCATTTACTGTCCCTTCACTTCCCCTGTGCTCTGGGGTACTAGTCGCTTCCCTGTTCTGTAAGGGACTTTATGTGCATCTCTTAGAATACACCTTGTATTCTAGTTCCTCTGGTGGTATGTCTTTTTCTCTAGGTCTAAAATCCATATATGAGCGAGTACATACCATGTTCCTCTTTTTGTGACAGGGTTAATCTCATCAGGATGGTTTCTTAAAGTGCCATCCACTTGCCTGCGAATTTCAAGATTCCTTTTTTTTTTTTTCTGATGAGTAGTATTCCATTGTGTAGATGTGCCACATCTTCTTTATCCATTCTTCAGTTGAGGGGCATCTAGGTTGCTTCCAGGTTCTTGCTATTACAAATGATACTGCTATGAACAAAGTTGAACAGATGTCTTTGTTGCATGGATGTGAATCCTTTGGGTATATGCCTAAGAGGGGGATTGCCGGGTCCTGTGGTAAACTAATTCCCATTTTCCTGAGGAACAACCATACAGATCTATAAAATGGCTGGAAGAGTTTGCACTCCCACCAGCAGTGGAGGTGTGTTCCCCTTTCTCTACTTCCTCTCCAGTATGAGTTGTCATTGGTGTTTCTAATTTTAGCCATTCTGGCAGGAGTAAGATGGTGTCTCAAAATTGTTTTTATTTGCAGTTCCCTGATAGCTAAAGATGTTGAACAATTTCTTAAGTGTCTTTCAGCCTTTTTGATTTCTTCTATTGAGAATTCTTTCTTCACCCTTTACAATAGCCACAAGCAACATAAAGTATCTTGGGGTAATACTTACAAAACAAGTTAAAGACGTGTATAATAAGAACATTGTGGCTCTAAAGAAAGAAATTAAAGAAGAAAATGGAAAGATCTGCCATGCTCTTGGAACGGTAAGATAAACATAGTAAAATTGACAATCATTCCAAAGGCAATCAACAGATTCAATGCAATCCTTATTAAAATCCCACCACAATTCTTCACTGACCTGAAAGGATAATAATCAACTTTATATGGAAAAACAAAAGACTCAGGCTATCCAAAATAACCCTATACAATAAAATAACTTCATGAGGCATCACTATTCCTGACTTTAAGCTCTACTACAGAGCTATAGTTCTGAAAACAGCCTGGTATTGGCACAAAAATAGACAGGTAGATCAATGGAATCTAATTGAAAATCCTGATATTAACCCAATCACCTATGAACACCTGATTTTTACCAAAACAGCTGAAATTATACATTGGGTTGAGGACAGCATCTTCAACAAATGGTGCTGGCACAATTGGATGAGCATGTGTAGAAAACTGCAGATAGACCCATGTCTGTCGCCATGCACAAAACTCAAATCCAAATGGATCAAAGACCTCAACATTAATCCAGCCATATTGAACCTCTTAGAAGAGAAAGTAGGAGGTACCCTTGAACAAAAATGGTATAGGAGATCGCTTCCTGACTATAACTCCAGGGGCATTGACACTGAGAGCAACAAGTAATAAATGGGACCTCTTCAAACTTTGAAGCTTCTGTAAGGCAAAGGACACAGTGGATAAGACCAAATTGAGTTGACTTTTCAATGAAACCTTTGTTAACCTCATTAATGTCTCTCTATTTATAATATAGGTATGTAGAATATTGGATGTGTGTATGTATATATATATACATACACACACACACACACACACACACATATATATGTGTGTGTGTAAGGAGTATGGGTTTTTCCTCCCGCTGCCAGTCTTGTCCCGCCGCCGCGCCAGCCCCAAATAATACACAGAGACTCTGTATTAGATATTATACTGTTGGCCAGTTACTACTTTCGTATCGGCTAGCTCTGTATTAAGTATTAACCCATTTGTGATAATCTATGTATTTCCATGTGGTCTTCTTACCGCGAGCCTGCTGCCGCATACAGCTCTCTCTAGACTCTCCATCTTTGCTCCTCCTTACTACTTCCTATTTCCTCCTTGTCTCTCCTATCTTCCTTTCCTATTGGCCACCAGTGCTTTATTATTACCCAGTATGAGAAACATACACAGAATGACATCTCCCATCATCTCCTCTTTTCTGTCTAAATAAAAAGAAGGGTTTTAACCTTAACATAGCAAAATATATCACATAACAGTTATCAAATAAGAATCACAGTTAACACTATTTAGTCCATTAACATTTATCAAGATTTAAGAAACTATTCCATCATCTACTCCATCTTTGTGAGTCTAAAGTCCTACTTATCTTTAATCCTAAGGAAAACTATAACCATAACTATCAGTCTTCAACTCCATCAAATACCACAGAAGGATAGTATATAATGACAGAGACATCTTGCCTGGTCAGTCACCCGAAGTTCTTCTGTAATCTTCCATCTTCAGCCCATAGGCCATAGTGTGTCTGGCAGACTCTTCAGCAAAGCAGGAAACTTTAAACTGTCTTCTTGTATTGGCAGATTGTCAGTCATTTTTCTCTGTATCCTGCAGACTGTCTGGCAAACTCTTCCATGAAGCAGGAACCCTGTAGCAATGCCCATGTTGTATCAGCACTCGCTTTTCTGTGGGTCCTGAATGTCCAGTTAATACCTCATAAAGTCAAACAGTCCAGACAAGAGCAGTATCTTGTCCAAATGGCTAGTCTTGCCATATTGGAAGCAAACTCCATAACGAGTTTCTTCAATGTCCATCTTCCTTTCTGACGCAGGTAATGTTGGCAGGGGCATTTATGTCTCACTGTCAAGAAAAACCCTAAACCATTTTAAATGCCATATTCTGTAGGTCTTTGAAAGTTTTGAAGAATGCCTATCTATCATAAATACATCTCTGTATATCTAGATATCCTAACTAACTATAAGGTTTGACTATTATAGGTAACTATCTAAAATCAGTACTAAATTATACATTACATTTCTAACTGAGCTATATAAACACAACACCTAAGCAAAAGGAGAAATATAAGCATCACAAAATTGACCTTAAATTGTATCAATAAATGAAAATCCATTCCAAAACAAAGTATTCATATCTATACCATAATCCCCTTTTTATCTTTAAAAAGAATTGTCTGTGATCATTAACCATTTATAACCAAATCCATTTAAATGAAAACAAACATTTATAAACAATATTTGGGAATTTGGGCGTCGTTCTTTCCAAACTACTTCCTGCTGATAGGGGGCACTATCATGGGGGAATCCTAAGAAGATGCAGAAATCTTGGCTGTAGTCTGCAAGGCTGCTTTGTTCATCTGTTTTGAATGTAGGATCACCTGGTACTCTGTTTCAGGGGGTCTGGCTTATTCAAACCACATTAGTCTGGAAGGAATACACAGCTTTTCATTTTCTGTGGAAACAAAAATAGAAATCCTTTTCCCTAGTAACTTGTCCTTGAACTTATATTTTTGAGTCAAAGCATTTTAAAAATATATAAATTGAATTAATGCAGCAGCATTTCCTTTATCAGTTGTTATTTTCTCAGCAAACAATGCAGAAACACTAGCATACAGTAACCAGATTCTCTCTGAGCTTTTCATCTTTACGTGGCTTTATTATTACTCTGTTTATTTTAATTTTATTTTTTCATTTCCTGAAACAGGGTTTCTCTGTGTAACTTTTATCTGTCCTTGAATTCATTCTGCATACCAAGTTTACTTGGAATCACAAGAGATCTGCTTGCCTCTGTCTCCCGAGTGCTGGGATTAAAGGCGTGTGCCACTATACCCAGCTCCTCTCTGTCTATTTAAAACCATTTTTTTTTCCCCAAGCCTACGTATTTTTTTTTAAAACACACTGTAAACCTTTAGAGGTTTTTCTTCATGTGAATCTGTCTTTACTGTAAATCTTTATCTTTTTCTGGCCATAAGTCTTTTATTAGGTAAACAACAACATTGCTAAAATGAAAGTCTTTATTATTTCTGCCATGGTTTATAAAAGATGGTGGCGGCTATTTTACCTCCAGCACTGAAAGCTATGCTCACTGCCTTGGTCTGCATGCTGCCGGCTTGGAGATGTGGTCACTGCCATTGCCAGCTCTGATAGACACCAATAAATTCTTAGCAGTGCTTCTTAAAAGCCGTGCGGTTTTTTGCTGCTTATGCTGAGTCAGGAAACCTCTCTTAAAGGAGCCGCACAATCTGCTTGTCTCTTGCATGTCAGAGTCCAACCAAGAAAAATGCTGTTACCAAGAAACCTTGCTTGTCTGTGTTCTTTTGTTTCTAAAACCCTTTTTTAAGCTTTTGTTAAATTTTAAGTGGAAATTCTTATTAGCCACGTTGGGCACCATCTGTAACAAGTATGGTTTTTCTGCCCGCCTGCTCTTGTTCCACCACCACGCCAGCCCCAAATAATGCACAGAGACTCTGTATTTGATATTATACTGTTGGCCAGTTACTACTTTCTTATGGGCTAGCTCTGTCTTAAGTATTAACCCATTTGTGTTAATCTATGTATTTCCATGTGGTCTTCTTACCCAGAGCCGGCTGCCACATACTGCTCTCTCCATCTTGGCTCCCCTTCCTACTTCCTATTTCCTCCTTGTCTCCTAGTCCCTTCTATCTCCTTTCCTATTGGCCAACAGTTCTTTATTCATTAACCAGTATGTTAAACATATACAGAATGACCTCTCCCATCATGTATGTTTGTGTATATACACACACACACACACACACACACGCATACATTTATTGTAAGTGAGACTCAGAAACTAACTGTTTCAATTCAGTGCTTCGGATGATATATTATAATTCATTATGAAGTATAGTCAATCCATAGTCAGCAACTTAAATGTCAGACTCAGCTAACAATAGCTAGACCTATGAAGTATGAAGGAACTGTCATAATCAAACACTTGGCTACCATAAGATACAGGAACTGACACCAAAACCAACCAAATAATGTTACCAGCTGTCTAAGCAGTACTACTAAGGTGCAATTTTTATTTATTTGACATTAAATTTACTTCTATTGACTCTGGTGTTGATACTATCTTTATTTTCAAAAGATCATGGTTTAAAGAAAATTATACTATGATGTAGACATTACCTATATTCATAGAAATAGAGAAACAAAAAAGACTAGAAAAATGTTTATTATCAAATATGAGGTTGTATTTTTTTCGTGATCAAAGTTTGGAATACATAGATGAAAGTAAATTTTTTTTTTTATTAATGCTAGGTTACTTTTAATGATTTGTGTAATATAAGTGATTTTTACATTGTAACTTAAAAATTTAGGGAAAAATTTGTTCCCAAATTACATGTTTAAGTTATAAATTTTCCAGTGTAGAAAATATTTGATTGTGATTCCTAAGTTAAATGTAGAA
Organism: Phodopus roborovskii; assembly: GCF_943737965.1. Classification (NCBI taxonomy): domain Eukaryota; kingdom Metazoa; phylum Chordata; class Mammalia; order Rodentia; family Cricetidae; genus Phodopus; species Phodopus roborovskii. The sequence goes on from NW_026126410.1 coordinate 30,255,483, forward strand.
ATGCTGTATAACCATGTAAAATTAATTTTTCAAGAACTTGCAGACATTTGTTTTGGAAGTGAACTTTAATTAAAATATTTCCATATTTTGGTTTAAAAGTAATGGATGTCCTTTATACAGTTTCCATGGATGAAATTTTAGATAATGTTATATAATGTTGTACAGGTTTCCCTTGTCTAAAATAATAAACACATTGTAAAATCTCCTGTGGTAAAATATGTTCCATTGTCATTACTTGAAGGAACTAATAGAATAAATATGAAAACCCTTTCTTCTCATAATGTATCAATTTAAGTGTTAAACTCTTTTTATTTATGATACACAAGGTCTGCTACTATTTCTGAATGACTTTTGGAAAATGTAATATTGATATCAGAGTTCAAAAGCAAAATTTGTTTGGATTGTTTTATAAATCTTAATTCCATTACACTTAAAATAACAGTTATAAATTTTAATATCATGAATATTTTTCTATTATAATCTATTTTCCCCCATATCTATGTTATATACTATTATTCTATTTGCATGAGTATATATAGTCAACATAATTTGAAATAAAATTTTATGATATATAACGTACAAAATAAATGCTGAATAATTTTTTAAATATTTTTCTGAATATTTCTAAATACCTGCTAGCTAAGATTCATAGGAAATAAGATCAACACTTTCTATGAACTCCATGTAAAATTCTTCATTTATATTTTATTATACATTTTTACACTTTATCTACTTACTCTTCATTATTTATATGTTTACTATACTATTTTATGACTGAGAAATTCATGTAAAATATATTTATGATATTTTATTTAGTACATTGTATATATTATTATGGCCTTTGTATATATCAGAAAGGTGTATTATAACTATAGTCCTGCTCTGAATTTATACACACATATACTCTCTCTCACACACATATATATGTATACATTATATATAATCTTTGATGGTAGATAGTGCTTCAGATCATGTACTTTTTGTTATATATTAATCTTCCATATTATTTATCTCAGTCTATGAATCCATTCTTTATTTGAACAATTCATTTTTTCACATATCATGAAATACATTGTCTCTAAACATATTTTTATATATAGATATTAGGCCAAGTGTACTACAAAAAGAACACCTCTCCTAATCCTTTTCAAGTGACACCTCTCTCTGATGACTAAACATTCAAATATATGAGGCAAGATATCCATTTTTTTTTTGAAACACCACAGCTACTATAAATTCTGTTTTAATCAGGAATTAAGATATTTAATATTAAAGTGTGTATTAATTCCTTTTTTTTTTTTTTTTTTTGAATTTGTGGTGCTCTCTCTGATCAGTCTTGACTACCTGTCTATCTTTCCTGGCATTGCTTATTTGTTTCCTGTTACTCTGTCGTTTTAGATTGTTCTGACCATAAAAGTGCAACAAAGTTGTTATTATCAGTGTAAAAAACCACTGAAAGAAGACAAGCTCACCAAGATTAAAAATCACTTGTGAATGACCAATTGTTAATAGAAAAAAATATTAAAAATCTCTTAATAATGAACATATTAATAGCAACAATGAGAAATAATATATCATACAAATATCAATGGCTTACAATGCAGGCACTTCTAGGAAGAAAGTTTATACTCCTAGAATTTTAAATCCAGTTCAAATCAGACAAAATTCCATCAGCTGGGGTGTATATATGTGATGTGAGATGTCATTTTGTAAATATATTTCTTTAATTGCTTAATGAATAAAGCACTGTTGACCAATAGGAAAGCAAGATAGGCAGGAGACTAGGAGGAGAGAGGAAGTAGTAGGTGGAGATTCAAGATGGAGGATGGAGAGAGAATGCCAACCCCTCTCTCCGTTAAGTTAAGACCATGTGGAAATACTTAGATTTATAGAAATGGGTTAATATTTAAGACTGAGTTAGCCAATAAGAAATACTAGTAACAGGTCAACAGCTTTATATCTAATACAGTGTCTCTGTGTTATTTGGGGCTGATGTGGCAGAGCGACAAGGCTGGAAATGAAAAACTACTCATAACATTCAACGTGGTTAATAAGAACTTCTACTTTAAACTTAAGAAAAGCTTAAGAAAGGATTTTAAAAACAAAAGGAGAAAGACACAGAACACTTCTTGGTAGGTAGCAGTATTTTTCTCAGTTGGACTCTGTTTTGCTGGAGAGAAGTAGAAATTTGTGTGGCTCCTTTAAGGGAAATTTCCTGATTCAGCATAAGCAGCAAAAAATTGCAAGGCTTTTTAAAGAGCTCTGCTAACAACTTAATGGTGTGTACAAAAGCTGGCAACAGCAGCGGCCAAATCTCCAAGCAGGCAAGATGCTTCTGGATGGCAGCATAGACCAAGGCAGTGATCACATCTCTCCGTTTTGGCAGGAAAGGTACCTGCCGCCATTTTGGATACACCACAGCGAAAACAGCTGTGGCTATCATTTTAGTCATGTTGTTTAGCAGATAAAAGAGTAGTGGCCACAAAAACATAATGACTTACAGTAAACACAGATTCTGTTAAAAGAAATGCTGCTGGATAAATTCAATTTATATATTTTAAAAATGCTTTGGCTACAAAATTTAAGACCAAGGACAGATTACTGGGAAAAAGGATCTATTTTTGTTTCCACAGAAATGAAAAGTTGTGCATTCCTTCTAAACTAACATGATTTGATCAAGCAAGACCCCCTGAATTATGTCCATGGGACAAGGCAGCCTTGCAGACTCCAAAAGTCAGGTTTTCTGCATCTTTGTAGGATCCCCATGACAGTGGCCCCTACCAGCAGGAAGCAGTTTGGAAAGAACAAGGCCCAAATTCCCAAATATAGTTTATATTTGTTTTCATCTAAATATTGTTGGTTATAAATGGTTAATAACCACAGCCAATCTCCTTAAAGGCAAAAAGGGGATTATGGTATAGATGTGAATACTTTGCTTTGGAATCAATTTTCATTTATTTATACAATTTAAGGTCAATTTTGTGATATGTATATTTCTTCTCTTGTTTAGGTATTGTGTTTAATAGCTCATTTAGAAATGTAATGTATAATTTAATGAAAATTACATGTAGTTACTTATAATAGTCAAAACTTAAGTTAGTTAAGATTCTAGATATACAGAGATGTGTTTGAGATAAATAGGCAGTTTTCAAACCTTTCAAAAATCTACAGATTATGGCAGTTAAAATAATTTAGGTTTTTTTCTTGACAGTGAAACATAAATGCTCTTGGCATCTTCGTCAGAAAGGAAAATGGACATCAAAGAAACTTGTTTTAGGGTTTAGTTACAATATGGCAAGACTAGCCATTTGGACAAGATACTGCTCTTGTCTGAACTATTTCACTTTATGCTGTATAAAGTGGGCATGCAGGACACACAGGACAATGACTGCTGATACAAGATAGACACTGCTACAGGGTTCCTGCTTCATGGAAGAAGAGTCTGCTAGACAGTCCGCAGGACACAGAGAAAAGTGACTGACAAACTGCCAATACAGGTGGACAGCTTAAAGTTTCCTGCTTTGCTGAGGAGTCTGCCAGACACACTATGGCCTATAGGCTGAAAATGCAACATTACAGAAGAACTTCAGGTGACTGATCAGGTAGAGCATGTTGCCTCTGTCATTTCTAGAGTTTATATATTAACTTTCTGAGGTATTTAAAGGAGTTGAAGACAGATAGTCATGGTTATAGTTTTCCTTAGTTAATATTAAAGATGTTAAGTTACATATAGGACTTTAGACTCAAAAGGATGTTGGAATATTTTCTTTAAATCTTGCTAAATGTTTATGGAATGAACATTATTAACTATGGTTCTCATTTGATAACTGTTTTGTTATAGTTTTTGCTATGTTAAGGTTAAAACACCTTTTATTTTAGACAGAAAAGAGGAGATGATGGGCAATGTAATTCTGTAACTATGTTTCTCTTATTGTATAATGAATAAAGAAAGCACTGTTGGCCAATAGGAAAGCAAGATAGGTGGACATCTCTATGAGTCCAGAGAGAAATTAAGTAGTAGGGGGAGATTCAAGATGGAGGATGGAAAGAAGCATGCCGGGATCTCTCTTGTAAGTTGAGACCAAGTGGAAATACTTTGGTTAATAGAAATGCATTAATATTTAAGACAGAGCTAGCCAATAAGAAATACTAATAACAGACAAACAGCTTTATATCTAATACAGCATCTCTGTGTGTTACTTGGGGCTAGTGTGGCAGAGGGACAAGGCCTGCAGGGAAAAACAACTCTTAACATATACGTAATCCTACCTTTTTGAAGACCAATGACAATAACAACAGATAGATGCCGAATGAAAGATGATTAATTTTACTTTAAGGGTGTGTCTCCTGGTTTTTCAACTACACTCCAGAGTGTGGCTTATCGCTCAAAATGCTTTCATTTGAATAAATGATAATAGATGTGTTGGAAATATTTGAAGAGGAAATGAGTATGTGGTATGGGTACATAGGTAGAAATTAAACAACAGAGAACTGAAGATAAATTATATCAAAATATACCATGTGAAATTCTCAAAGTGTTAATAAAAGGTTATTAAACAGTTGAATTGTTTTTTTTTTTCAAATGAAGAGCTGGTGGTTAAACAAAAAAGCAAGAACAACCAAACCCAATATGCGTATGGGAAATAAATAAGACAGATGCAATTGATACAGTAGAGAATAAAACAATGGAATCAATGACAAACTGAGTCTTTGAAAAGATAAACAAGACTGACAGTCACCTAGCCAAGTTAAATAAAACTAAAGAAAAACCCCAAATTAATGAAATTAGAGATAAAAAGAAGACATTGTAACATATACTGATGGAAATCACAAGCACACAATTTAAAACCTATTTTCCACTAAGATGGAAACTATAAAAGAAGTGGATAAATGCCTATGAACTTAAAATTTCAAAGAAAATGAGATTAATAACTTAGGCAAATGTATACTTCCCTTAAAATCAAACATCTTAATTAAGTTGGTGCATTCCAGTGATGTATGGATGAATCAATCAACAAATCACTACATACATACACAAATAAACACATGCATAATACATCAATGACAGAAATCACAAGGTTTATTATCTCAATAAATATAGAAAAATCTATTGACAAAACACAGTATTGCTTCACAGAAGTACTAGAGATGGGATGAATAAAGTACAACTTAAAATAGTAAAGGATATGTATAATGAATTTATATCTTCCTGTTGTAGCTTTCTGTTTCTATTCCTCTCTGGCCATTATGGACTCTTCCTCTGGAACTGTTAGTCAAAGTAAACATGAATACAAAAGCCAGTTTTGTTACTGCTGTTTTTTTCAGAGCAGCAAAAAAGTATTTGGTATAGGTCTTTTGGTCTGGTCTCATATTTGAGAGATCAACCCAGTAATTTGGAAATCCAGAGAAGCCATTTCACTGTTTTAATATTAAGGCTACTGCTATAGATAAATGGTTTTGATAAGAAATTAAATTGCACTTAGCAGCAAGCTATGAATGTAAAAACTCGTGTTTCCAAAAACTTTCTATGAAAAATGAATAAACAGAATACAGTAATTGTTCATGGTGACATTATCATTATGAGACTAAATTTGTATAGTGATAACAAATAATTAGAAGTAAAATCAAACCAAAACAAATGCATGTTGCTATAATCTACCAAAATAACAGCTAAAACTCACTGCTTATAATATAGCTATCATTCTTCAATTTCAGTTTGCCACTGATATTCAAGAATGTTGCTAGCTAAATCTTCTATAATTAACTTCATAAAGTTGAGAATGTCAATACAAATTTTATATGTTCAGAAAACCCCAGTCAATATGCATTCAACAACTAAATACATCTTATATGAAATAGGTCATTCTTGGAAGAGATGATGAGAAATACTACAGTGACAGCAGAATATGTAACTGTGAAAAACACTGCTGGGTACATTGTGGATGGTTATGAGGCTTTGAACTTCTAGTCCATTAATCAGCACTATCCATATGAAGCTATATTTGACTTACTGCGCACTCGGTCCCTATGTCTCAAACATTTTGTATGGACACTCAATCAGTATGTTCTGCCTGAAGAATGAGGGTATAATGAGGCAACATTTTGAAGGTGTTATATTTAGCTTCAGCAAATGCACAGTGACATTTTCACATTTAGCTTAGAAATTTATATGTATATTTGTAGAAGGAGAAGTAGAAAATTCACTATGATATTTACCCTTGATCATCTGTTAGCAAAGCTGCAAAATATGTAAATAGAATGAGTTGGTTGCATATTTTAGTACTCACACTTTTATGCTTCCAATTTTATTTCAGTATAAAGCAAAGGCACTTTGAGAACTGAATGCTTCCAGTTTGAGCTTGGTTACACACTTGCATCATTGATAAAACTTTTAGTATTGCTAAACACTTAGGCATTTTGAAATATTTGTTTTACAGTTTGAGTTAAGCTTTACCATTATATGGATATGTTATTGGACACAGATAATGTGTTAATGTAATGAGAAAGGGAACAAAGCCTTGAATGTTTCTTAGTGCTCTCACAGCAGAATTTCATCTAGATAATGTTGTATTTCCTGTCACTCCAGAAAAGAGCATCTGGAAATCAACACTAACATAATGGTTACCTGCTTATTTAATACTTGAAGTGTTTTCTGTACCACTTTGGGAAGATGTGCTGTCAGACAACAAGAATACTGCTATTATTTAAATAACTTTAGTGAAGTAATGGTTTCTTCTACATATGTCAATCTCTGTTATAACATAGACTATGTTAGCACAGCTAGGAACTGCCATATATTAAAAGAAATAAGGGTGTTTTTATACTATTTATGTCAAAGCAAAATTATTTGCCCAGAATAAATAATAATTTACCTTTAGTGTTTGATTGAAAAATCACATGTTTTTATTTTGGTTTAGTACAAACTGAAAGTCAAATAGAATGGCAATACAATTACATTCTACATAGATATGCCACGGGAAGTTGAAGATACTCAACATAAACTACACATGTGTTGTAATCATGCCACCAACTGACAGTCATTCATTTTTTATGGGTAAAGATGTTTGTTTAATTGCAGTTGTCCAACTCCTGTAGTATAAACATGGATAAGAAAAAGAAAAGAATGAAGCACAGCTATGATCACAGACTTCTTCATAATTGAGTTATGCTGATTCCCATTGTCAACCTCCATTGATGCCTAGGGTCAGATGTTTAAAAATCATTCTATAAATTTAACTCTATCACCACTGTGGAAACTAGTTACTTGTCCTTTGTGGTAATTTTATCTGTACACTAATCACTGGGAAATGTTAGCCTCAGTCTGTTTCTGAAAATTGATAAAATAACCTGCACATGTGTGTTCCCATCCATTAAACTTCCCTTCTTTGACCCTTTTCATAGCTTCTTGTCTTGTTATCCCAACAAAATATCAAGCAAGTATCTAACTAGGGGAAGAAGGATCTAATGTGGCTAACAGTTTTTCAACACTGAGTATCATTATGGAGGGTCATGGCAGCAGGGCCTTGAGACAGCGCTTCCCATTGTTTTCAGTGAAGCAGCAAAGATCAATGGTTATCTTCTGTTTTCCTGTACCCTTTGTCCAGTGGAGCAATTAAAGATATTTTCAGCTCACCTAACTTATACAATTCTCTCACAGACATGTTCTGAATCTTTTTCCTATGTGATTATAAATTCTGTCAAGGTGATGATATTAATGGTCACAAATCCCTTAGAGAAAGCTTTTGAGAAGTCAGCCTCTGTGGAAGAAATGCCAATTTTATGAATTTAAGGTTTTATCTCTGCGGTTTCCAAATATTTCCTCCTAACCTTTGGGTGGCCATTACTTTTATTTCATGTGCTGTTTTATTTTATTTATGAGTCTGTTTACATCGAATTTACGAATAGAAAGAGCAAACTGAGAGCTTCAGAGGAATTTTGCACTTAGATTTTTGGATCTTCATTTCAATTGTCATACTGGTATTGAAATCTTTGGAAGTCTCAGAGATAAGGTTGCATTTCTGTTTCTGTTGTTTGATTATGGGTGCATACGAATATCACTATTCAAGTGAATGGGTGTATTTCTGTTCTTTTAGAAACCTATGATTCATAGATTTAAGCTAACATATTAAATCCAATTTTATTTGACTTTTGCTTACATATAAATTGCTTTTGATTATTTCGGAAGGGAATACCCAGTTCTTTTAAAACCATTTATGTATAATGATCTCTTCCTCTTTCACATTCAAAGTGACCTTGAAAATTTAGGTCACCATTGTTGAGCATACTTGGAGCTTGTTTTCTGTTTCTTTGGTCCATGTTTAATCATTACAGCTATAAAATATAAGTTGAAGTCAGTAAGTATGATTCTTCCTTATAATGTTATTTTTACTTTTATATAATCATTTTTTAATCAATATAATCTGGTAAAACATTAAAATTCTGCAAAGTACTAGAGGATAGATTTTTCTAGTAATGGGCAACAGATACATAAAAAGTTGTACAACACCATTATTCCTCATTGAAAGACAACCAAAGACATAATGATAAATATCCTAACACCTAGTAACATGTGTAACGATATCAGAGAGCAACGAGTCAAGGTGGTAGAGACAAAAGATGATTTTTTTTAAACTTTTATTTATTAAAATAATTTATTTTATTTTTCATCTTACATATAGATCCCAGTTCCCTCTTCTTCCCATCCTCCCATGCCCCCCCACGACCCCATCCCTTCCCCCCATCAAAAGATGGTTTATTCACATCTAGTAGGACCTTAATTTATTGCATCTATTATTGACACCCATATGATTATTTCTCTACATTATTACACATATAATTGAATCATCCTGTCATGAAATTTTTTCTCTCTTCTAATATTTGCTGGAAGATTTGGATCAGTCTGATTCCCTGTACTCTACCTTTAAGTGAGAAAAAGTATTTAATGGTATCTAATCATGTAGAATAAGAAGGCATGGGTTATTTCCAATAGCAAAACTTTTCAATATATGTTTTATATTGTTTTGGTTAGTAGCCATTGCTAGCCTGTAACCTATTGGGTGGTTGGGACTTCACCTGTTTGGAATGCTCCATTTTCAAACCCCGGAATTAACATTAAAGTCATTATGCCCAGCTGGCATTTCAGGTTCTTTATAGAGACACAGAACTTAAATTTAGAGAGCATAGGATGAAGATACACTCAGTTTCTTAGTAAAGCATAATATAAGTAAATGCATTTTATTCCCTTTTGTTAATTTAGTAAAACACCACGGCATAATCAACTTGTAAGACCAAGTTTATTTGGGTGTATGGTTTCAGAAGGAAGAGAATCTGTCTTGGTGATTGTGCACAGCAGGAAGCAACATGCATAGCAGCTGAAGCAGGATGATGAGTATTCAAAACTTTTACTATAAACATGAGGCAGATATAAAATTAGAAATAAATAAGACATTTTACTCTCAAGCCTATACCAGAGGCATACTTTCCTTAGCAAAGCTATGCTGCCTAGTCTTTGCGAACAATGATATCAACTTAGAAAGAAATGCTTGAAAGTAGAAGTGTGTATTCAGCCACCACATGTAATAGAATATAAAAGGGTAATGTGATGTATCAAACTTGTATCAAAGTAGAAATGATTATCACAGGCCCTGATGAAAGGACAAAAAAAGCTTTAGTATTGTGTTCTTTTCCAAGAAGAGACTTGACAAGGACTGATATGTTGCAGCCCAATGCCTGGTAGGAACCAAAGTTGTTGTTTCTGGGGACCTGACCCTTTCCCTTGAGCTTTGTTTACTAGTCTTTAGAACACTGTGTCTGATGTATCCTCTTGGCAAAAGGTAACTTTATCAACCTTGTCTGATAGCTTCCTGCTAACTCTGATCATTTTGCCCATGAAAGTAGTATATTTGATGCTGAACTTCTTTTTAAACTTGCTAGGCACAAGCAATCAGCTTATGCAAGACTTTCTTGTCCCAGCCTATTTATTTGTTTTCTTTGTTTTTCATCCATGGTTCTACCCCTCATCACATCACCTATCAGGATCCTTATTCTTGCTAGGTATGGATTATAAAATGCTACGCATTCCATCGAATAATCACCTTTTAACTCTATTTTTGCTATACCAAGATTCCTGTAATGATTAAACTCTTTAATGATTCAGTCTTAAATCTCATTATGGGAAACTAAAATGACTCATAAAAGTACTCTACTGTACTTATAGACAGGTACCTTGTTCAGACATAATAAAAGAAGCTCTCTCTTGCAGTGTATGTGAACAAAGAGAGAGAACCACTGTCAGACAATGTGCAGAAGGTAAAAGAACTTTAAGTACTCAATGCTAATTTTAATATGGTCATCAAAAATTCCCCTCAGGGCCCAGATAAAGCTATAGAAAAAGAAAAAAAGTTATTCAAGAGCCAGAAGGGAAGAACACAATATGGAATCAAGACCTTCAATACACATTGTGACCAAATCACCTATGAATTAACAGGGTCTATGGAAGCATGCAAAACAGGATCCCATAACTGATAAGAAAAGTGGACACAAGCCCCCATGCCTAAGTCAGAAATTGTATACAATTGATAACCTTTTGTGAATCAAAACTTAGATCTCTTTAATGGATTCTCACTGATTATACATAAAACTCTTTTGAGTTTGCATTTTTGTATATTGTTTATTCAAATTTGCAACAAGCTTGCTTTACATGCCAATCTCAATTCCTGTACCCTCCCCTCCTTCCCTGTCCCCACCCCAAACTGCCTCCCATCTTCTTTCTGATTACCAGGAAAGGTAAGTCTTTCCATGGGGAGTCTTCAAAGTCTGTCATATCATTTGGAAAAGGGCCTAGGCCCTTCCCCATGTTTCTAGGCTGAGAAAGTGTCCCTCTTTGTGGAATGTGCTCCCAAAGTCCATTCATATACTACTATGGATAAATATTGATCCATGACCATGGATCCATGACTGGGCTGTCCTGTCCTCCAAAATAACACCCACATTCAGGGAATCTCAGTTGGTCTTTTGCTGGTTTCCCAGTCTTTTGCTGGTTTCCCAGCTATGAGAATGGAGTCCATGATCTCCCCCTTATTCAGGTCAGCATTTTCTGTGGGTTTCTCCAGCCTGGTTTCTCTTAAAGATATGCTAATGTGCCCAGCAGTAGATGGCCAATTCAAAGTGAACCCACTTCATTTCGAGGTGCTTGTTTTCTTTTCTTTTCTTACTGGTTATTTTTCATGTTTATCATGGCTTCTGTCTTTGTTCTTCTTGGATTCCTGTGTGTGCACATGTTTGCTTCTCTATATCTATATAAATTTCTTATATGTTTTATTCAGCTCTTTTTCTTCTGTTTTCTTTGTCCTACTTCAGTTTGTTCATTTTTGCTTTCTTTTATTTTATGTTTATTCTTTAGATGCTTACTGTTGTTGGTGTCCTAAGGATACACTTATTATGTTGATCTTCATGGGTGTAGATGTGGGAAGAATCTTGGAAGAAATGGGGAAAGGAATTGTAATCAGAATATACTGTTTTCAATAGGAGAATAATAATTCTGTAGCTTTTAAAACAACAGGCTTATTTAAAATTACATACTAAAAATGCACAATAGGTTTATAGTTTCTTGTCATCTATTTTACATGCAGGAACTTTCATATTCTTATATGTTCATTAAACCAGAAGAAATACTTGTGACTGCTTAACATTACCAAGTGTCTCCAACCTAAGTATTCCAGGTCATCTTCTGTGACATAGCCTTGTTTTGGACTGGGCTTTCTTTGATGTCATGAACTACACTACACAGTCACATTCTTTATTTAGACAGCTGTGGAGGGTTCCTGCATTTGGATTTGAATAGCCAACGTATTCTTAATCTTAACTAATTATAAAAAAAAGAGTGTGTATTTATAAATTTACTTTCCTATCTGGCCCATGTTGTGAATGTTCAAACAATAAAATAAATACACAATGATTAAGTTGCTTTTCTCTTAAAAATAAAATGATTAAATGTCTCATTAATTAATTAATCAATTAATCTACCAATTGACATGTAGGAAGGGCTTGACCAATTTAAATTTGGCCAAGACTTTCTTTTGTTATTTTACTTTCTGAGTTCTTAGAAAAAGAGATCAGCTTTCAAAACATTAGGGGATTTGGGTAAGTTTAGCTTAAAAATAACCCTTCAGGCACAGAGAATTGAAATCACTTGCCTAAGGCCCTAAAGTGAGTAAAAAGTAAAGTGTATCAACGCTCTTTCGGGGAGATTTTAATGTTGAAGCACTGGTTTCTCTGTGTGGGTATTAATGTCATCAAGCTGCATGCCAGCTGTAAAAATGAAGGGCTCTGGTCTTTCTCACACCTGCCAGTGTCTGGCTAGGAATGAGCAGGGCTGTTTTCAGGCATTAGCAGCAGTTGGGGTCTTAAATTCTTATTTTGAGCTCAAAGAACCCTAATCCTTGAAACTTTAGATTATGTCTTCAAAACCAGCATGCCAGCTGGAGCAGAGCTCATGCAGGCTATCTATTTTTATTTAATATTTAAATTCAGCAATATAATTTTTGTTCTTCCTTCTTTTCTTCATTTTCCCCTTCTTCTTTGTTTCATTTGCATGTGAAGATGAACCATCTCACCAGCCTTTTTCCTATCTATTCTACTGTGACTTGGTCTCTTACTGGCAATTAAACATCCTATCCAGGCTTCAGCTTTCCTACAGCTTCTTAATGCTGCACTGTTTTTGGTGAATTGAAACAAGGGAAGTGTTTTAAGACTCAGGAAGTTTTAAAGGGAGGCTGCATCATAATGCTTTACAGTTTCAGGAAATCACTAAAACATAACAAACATACAAGGTTCTCTTTTCTATAAGGTTATAGAAAGAGTAAGGAATGCAGAGACTGAGGCTCTCCAATTTGTGTTGCTGAATCTGAATCATGCAGGTGCTACCAATATTCAATCATTCATGAGTCATTTTGCCCATGCTGTGTTTTTCCTGTTAGATATTGTACCTTGGAGCTATGTGAATGTATGCTTACACTTTCTCATTTTATTAATTAATTCTTTCACAAACACAGAAGGAAGTTAATCGCTAAGACATCTGCTTTTGACTGATATATGGTTTTGTAAAGAACCCCTTACACCTATTTTTGTAAGTAAACCTAGTACCCTCATTGGTACACCTAATCAGTCTGTGGTGGTATCATTGTTTTGCTCTGCATTAGGTTCTCTGTCTGGGGTAAGTGGACATTTATTTATGTTTCCATAGGAATGGAACCAGACAATAATAATGCAGAACCAGACATTCAGTGGCTCTTGGGAAGCCAACTCTGGTCCTAGTGTCCATGAAGCAAACTCTTTAGTAACTGAGACATATTCTTAGATTCTTTCCCTCATCCCACCTTCCCTCCCTCCCTTCCTTTCTCCCTTCCTTCCTACTTTCCCTATTCAAGCAAAGTAATGGGCTTGATTAGGAAAAGTCCATGCTTGTGCATCCTACTGCATGTTCTAATCCATCACTGTCCCTAGGCTCCCCTCTTGTTACTCTTCTTACCTTTGTTCATGTTGCATATTCCATTAGCATTACAGCATACTGGAGATAACTTCTTGCTATCTCAGGGTATATTTTATAACTAATTTTAACACAGACAGAGACAGAGAGATTTATTTTAATATGTTTAATTCTGAGGCTGGTTTATTTTATTTTACAAAATAATTACCAGGGAACTTACTCTGTCATCAACAACTATTTGTCATTTTTTTTGATACTTTTTCTCATATTCTTGATATCTATCCAAAATCTCCTGGTCTACATTTATACATCATAAATGGGCTGAATTTTGTAATTTTATAAATACAGTTTCTGCATAATTCAATAAATTCTTAAGTACTAATTATCAAATTTGGGGAAAAAACTAATGAGAAGATTTCGAGCATATTACCCAATTTGGAAACCTATAATTTTTCTTAAATATTATAGTTATTCATAAATACTGTTAAATATTCTTAAATATTTCAAATTGGACCTAAGTGAATATATACTTATACTTTTTTCTTTTCTCAATTAATTGTTTATTAAATACAAATATAAGCATTCATATTTCCATGTTCACAAGTTTTCATTTTACAATTTTGGTAACTTCAAACAAATATTCTTGGCTCTATTATTTCACATTTATAGGCAGTAATAGAATAGTAGAAATATAACAAGTCTTCAGACATAGCTACACAGCTGAAGTAAACAAGCAAGGCAACAGGCTGCTTTATTGATTCAACAACACATCAGATCAATGGAGACAGAGGCTTCTTGGTGAGTACTACAGACTACAGGAGACTTGAAGCAACTGTAACAAGATCAGACATGAAGGTCAATTCTGGATTGTGAGAGTAAGAAACCATTGCCTTTGAACCTGTACAAAATTGTCACTGCTTCTATAAACAAAGGAAAAAAATAAATTTATGCTACTGCCCTTATTTAGACTCAGCATAATTTTTCCATGTTTACTTGCAACAATATTTAGCACTTGTTAATTCATTTTAAGTTTTAAATAAAATCTGCTGTTATTTAAGAATCATTACTTTGTAAGTTAGTGTCCATCACATCCGATGGAAAGTGAAATAGTAGAAATATTTATATTTGACATGGTTTTCCTCAAGAAACTCAATATTATCTGTATATAAGAAAGGCCTTAAGTTTTTGAACTGTGAAAATGACAAAAGAAAATGGACACCAAGATCAAAATATAGCTTTACTTCTTTCCCTGGTTGGTATGTTTCATACCTGCAGTGACTCTAAATTTTACAGATGACAGTAGTGAGGAATTGATTTAGTTTCTTATCACTTCAATGCCTTTAATAACAATGTAAAATATTGATATACTTTCAATGAGTTGTGGAGACAATAACCATCATTTTCAGAGTCATAAAGTTACTGAAGTCCAGCATAAATTGCCATTTCAGCTTGTAATGCTACTTTTTAGTAGTTTCAGTAACTTCTTGCATAAATTTGAAGTTTTATTTTCCTTGTCTGTTGTTCTTAAGTCTTTTAATATATTTTAGATAGCTTTCTACAGTTATTGCATTTTGAATTATGTCAACTGTTTTATTAGAAAGTTATATACTATAGAGAAATCATAAAATTTTTATTAACTAAGTGTAACTATAATTCAATATGCTCATATCATTAGGATGAAGTCACTTATAAAGTAAAAAAAAATATTTGGTCTACTCAATGACATGGAAATGTAAACCAGGAAAAATATATCTAAATATTCTACCTTTGTTTTGATACTATTCCTTTTTTAAAATCTTTCCATAAATGTCAAATATGTATAGGTAGTTGAATTTAATATTAAAAATATTACTTATTCCTTAGACTGGAAATTGTAAAATAATTTCAGAATATTTCATTTAAATTTATATAACTTCTTCTTGCATATGTATTTTGTTAACAAAACATACCATTGTCCCATCTCACAATAAATTGAATCAAATGCTGTTCATCTCATATCACTGACCACTGGTGCCACATTTGAAATACTATACTATCACAGATACAATGATTAACATTTTGTATTGACTTTTTAGATTGTTTCTCATTGGTACTCTCATATTTCATTTACATATGATATACAGTATAATCTTAGAAATAAAAATTAAGTGTTTATTCTAAATTGTCACACAGGGAATGTAAAGACATGAGAATACAATTGTCCAAGTAGCTTTTCATGTTCTGGTTAGAAATTTTATATTTCAAGATATATTTATTTAAAAATTTATTACTCACATAATATAATATTGAATTAGATACAAATATCTACTTTTTGGATGGAGTTATATTGATGTGTCTCTGATACCTGCCTTGACATTAAAAGCATGTTTTTTTTTTAACTTTGGCTTGTTATTGCAGTTGATAGATGACATTTTATAAGAAAGAGCATACATAAGAGTTAATACATTCTTTCCTCAAAATTCATCATCATTTTAAGCATACCTAACATTGCATATCATTGATTACTATCATTTTGTCTGGTAGTGAGGTATTGCCACATTAAACACTAACATGGTATAAAAAGCCTCTAGTCATAGAGAACATGATATAGTTAAGACGAGTATTAGTAGATCTTTATTTCAGTTTTACCCAATGAACAAACTGTACATTTTAATAGGCATTAGAAATCTGACTCAGTAAGTCTTGAGAGATCCTCTAGTTTTCCCAACACCTGCCATCACAGAGGAATTTATCTCTGCCACGGCTTCTCATTTAGTGTTACATTCTGATTTCTTCGTGATATTTCAAAGAATTTGCTTTTAATGAAAATATATTACATTGTGAAGAGAATCAAAATCAAAGTAATACATGATATCTTTTCTAATGTAATTGCAAGCTAATGTGAACATATGGTTGGCATGCAAATATAAGCGAAACTTTCATTTTGTGTCTGATTTCCCTTAATGTGGAAAACATGCATTAATAACTTATAGTGTTCCAGAATTTACATTGTCATGATATCATTCTGAATTAGTATCAGTGTATGTATTTTACAATATAATTGTTTTAGATATCAACAAAGTACAAATCATGTCTGGTCCATGGAAACCAAGATGCTTTCCCACACAATGTGATGTACAGAATCACAAAGCTAAAATCTGTGCTTGATTAAATTGCTCCAGAGGCTTGTATAGATTCTCTCCAATGTACAAATGACAGTGACTTCTATCTCAAACTTAGTGAGAACACACTTTCATCTCAATGAGGGCACAAAATTACAGCAGTTTTCCATTCGAATAATAAAAAATTATAAAAAAAAAGATATGAAATCTAGTACAAGCACTCTGTGGGTTCCTTTGTTACTTATGTATCACTCACATCAATATGTGTCTACCTTAGTGGTTGTAGCATAATTAATCAACATGTAAATAACATTTTTTTAGGTTGTTGGGACATCACTGCAAAGATAAAGGAAATATTATAGCTTTCACTCAGAACACTAAAAACCTATCTAAACTTCTGGCAATCTTCCCTGAGTACTATTGCACTGTCAGATTTTAATGCCACAGAGCATAAACTCAAGCAGAATTCACCATTTGAATTAGATTTTCATAGGTAGTAGCACCAATCTCAACCTCACTTATCTTACGAGAACGCATTTACAGTATACAAAAAGTTCATATAACATAATTACACTTAATATTACATATATGGCAAGTTGGATAGCTAAGATTTACTTCTTTCGAAGGCTGTAACAGTGTAGTTCAGTAGTAGTAACTATATTCACTTTCCACCTTGTATAGCATTAGAATTCGTGTATCTTAAAACATTCAAAATTGTAATTCTGTTCACCTGGCAGTCATTTAGCTTTATTCCAAACCTCTTGTCTCAGAAAAGGTTTTTATTTGTTTTTAAGTTCAATTATAACTGTCTAATTATTTTACTTGCATGTATGTTCGCACCTACTGTAAACAATACCCTTAGAGGCCTGGAAGGTCATTCGATTCTTTGGAACTGATATTACAAAAAGTTTTTAGCTTCCATGTTAGTGCTTGTAATAGAACCCATGTCCTCTGGAAGAGCAAACAATGCCCCCAAACACTGTGCAGTTTCTGCAAACTCCACAATCTACTTTTTGTTTCTAAGACTTTGACTTCTTTCTCTACTTCACTGCTTTGTTCACTCACAATGCCAGTTTCATATTTAGCCCAAAATCTGTAAATGGATTAATTCATGAAGAAAATCCATTGTATGTGTTCATACACTGATACTTCTGTATATACTTAAAAGCAGTATTATTATTCCTATAGAAAAATTTTATAATTGGTACAATACAGATAAACTTCAGAATATCATGCTGCAATGAAGTGGGTCATTCACAACTCTAACACATTTGTCATTCTTCTTAAGAAGACATTTATTATTATGTGTATTATTGTATATATATATATGTATATATGTAAACATAATCTTTAATTATACATATATATGAGTAAATATAACACTACAACTATATATAAATTTCTTCAGAGAATGTGTATTTGGGTATCTGAAAAATAATTAAAGAATTTCTCACATAAATATAGTGATGTTACATTTGGAACAGGTCATATGCACATTGCAATTTTTGAATACCAAACACATGGGACAGTCTGAGACTGAAGGATTTAATAATTCAGCCAATGACTAAAGTCAGGTCAAAGTCTAGAGGCTACTATCTTCAAACGGATATGCTGGAAGAAGTCCTGGAATCTATATCCAAAGCCCAAATTTTTGATATGCAGGTCAAGAATTAGATTAGCGACATCTTTTAAGAGGAAAAAAAGAAACCTACATATTTCTGCATTCATTCTCTCCAGGATGGTTTTCTGGAGCCCACAAATATTATGTTACAATTATGACACTTACAAACTAACCACATTTAAAAAATTCCCCCTAAGAAATACCCAAAATAATGTTTTGTCAGGTTCCTTGTGGAGTCCTAGAATTAATCATTTAAAGAGTGTCCTTTAAGATTTTAAGTATTCACCGCTCCCCCCCACTTGCCCTGTGCTCTGGGGGACTTGTCCCTTCCTGCTTCTGTGAGGGACTTTATATGAATCTCTTAGAATACACCGTGTATCCTAGTTCCTCTGGTGGTATGAGTTATAGGCTGGTAATTCTTTTCTCTAGGTCTAAAATCCAAATATGAGTGAGTACATATGATGTTCCTCTTTTTGTGACTGGGTTATCTCATTCAGGATGGTTTCTTCCACTTGCCTGCAAATTTCAAGATACCACTTATTTTTTTCTGCAGAGTAGAATGAGAGAGAAGTAGGAGAAAGTGAGGGGGAGGAGAGGAAAACACATGCCACTAGGAAGATTGAGTCCAGTTAGGAGTAGAAGACAGGAGAAAGAGAGAGACAGACACACACACACACACACACACACACACACACAGAGAGAGAGAGAGAGAGAGAGAGAGAGAGAGAGAGAGAGAGAGAACATAAAAGAGGGAGCCAATATTGGTTTGAAGAGAAAATTGAACTCAGAGAAAGGTCAAGAGAACTACACAGCCAACTAACAATTTGAGCATCCATGGAAAGGCTACCATAAATGCCCTTCCTGGATAGTGAGATCAGCAACTAACTTATCCATGGAGCCCTCATCTAATACCTGTTGGAAACAGGAGCAAACACCCATACATAAACACTGAGTCAAACTAGAAACTAGCTGCAGATGGAGAGGACAAGACCAGGCTGCAGAAACACATAGAGAAACTGACCTGAACAAGGAGGAGCTAATGGGCCCCTAAACTGATAGCTGGGAAGCCAGCATGGGACAGACTCAGGCCCCCCTGAATATGGGTCTTAGGTAGAAGGACTGAGCAATCTAAGGGAGCTCAGACAGTGTAGCCAGAATGTATCCCTGGTGCACAAAAGTACCTTGTTAACACATCCCCCATGGAGGGATAACTGCCTTAACCTAGAGACAGGAGAGAAGCCCTATTCCCTACTTCACAGGACCTGTCAGATCTACATGACCCCAACTTGATGGCATTACCCTACATATGGAATTGGGGTGGGGGATGGGAGGGGAGGGTGGTTAGAGTGCATGTGAGAGGGCAGAGAGGGTAAAAGGGAGGGAGGGAGGAGAGGGAGAGAGGGAGGGAGAGGGAACTGGGATCAACATGTAAAATAATAAATTAAATAAAAAAACGAGTTTAAGTATTATAAATTCAAGACAAACATGTCTGAGAAAGTTAAATAATTAAATATTTAAGCAAATGAATGGATTTGAAAATAGTTTGGTAGATAAGTACTTGGTACTTGTGTCACATGTGTGAGACTATCTTTAATACTAGGAATAATGCTATAAAATTAATTATATAGGATGTGCATGAATTTATGGTAACAATAAAAAGTATTTTTGAAATATTGTTTCTCATGGCAATAAAAATTAAATATCAAAAGAATCAATTTTTGAAGATAATGATCATTTTCAGATAAACTGATTTGATATGCATAGGATTAACTTGTACATTCTTCTATAAATAAAATTATATGACACATTTTATGAATATTGCAGCCTAAGATGAGTTGCAAATAATCAAAATTGGTAACATTGTCCTCCCATCAGAATGCTGTAAACGTAGATAACACACCTATTCTGATAAGCAAATACATTATCCATCTATAATATTTAGCTAAGTAATGAGTCAATACTAATTCATAGTGTCTTGTTGGAGTCAGAGTTGATGATATTGATTTTCTCCAAGAAGTTGGAAAGTGTCTATCATGAAACTACTAAAAACTTCAATATATATAAAATTTTTATATTATTAATGGATACATATAAAACAGATTAATAAAGAAAAAATACTCAAGGTAGTGTACATTACTGAGATTAGTTGAACTTCATCTGAACATGCTTCCCAGGGACTGTATAGTGGAGGAGAGATTTCCTCTTATAAAATTCATGAGTTGTTCCAATATTTGTTGAAAAACAGAATTCTTTTTTATATAAATTGTTTTAATTAGAAACTATCTTATTTTACATATCAATCCCAGTTCCCACTTCCTCCCATTCCCCCATATCTCCTACTGAACCCTGTTGCAATTCCACCCCTCATCCCCTTTCACTTCCCAGAGAGGGTGAGGCCTTCCATAGAGGATCATCAAAATCTACTAAGGGCCTTCCCCATTTATCTGGGCTGAGAGAGTATTCCCCCATGGGAAAAAGGCCCCCAAAGTCCATTCATGCACTAGGGATAAATACTGTTTCAACTGCTCATAGACATCTATGTCAGTTTTGAAGTAAGAAAAACAGAAAAGATGTGTCTATATCTCTTCTTGAAAATTCTTTACTGAAATAATACAAACCAGTGAATGAATAAACAGATGACAATGAACTGAGCTTAATGCTATGTGGTTTCAATTATGGAAAACCAATCAGAGAAAATTACATATTTATTTTCATGAAATTCTTAAAATATTAATTCAATATGTATAAACATTCCTCTGCTTAAGGTAAAACTCCTCCAAAGTACACAAGAAATGTAAGCATCAGAATTCCATAAACCAAAAAACAAAAAGATAGATCTGAATCAAGACAGCAAGTGACAACTTGAAGGAATATTTTAGAAACAAACCCACTGGTCATGAGTAAATTGCATTTTGCTTCAGTAAACTGAACATTTGAATTCTAATATTGTCACAATAGTTAATTATTACCCAAGTCAAATCACATCCACACCAGTACTATGTGATTGAAACATGACTTCAACCTTAAGATTAGGTAGGCTTTGGTTATTAACATTGAAAAATTGAAAGGAGGAATCTAAGAGATCCATACAAGGATCCTCACAGAAGGGGAAAGGACTTTACAAGATCTCCTGAGCTAATTGGGAGTGAGGGTCAGTGAGTGGAGAGAGAGCTAATAGAAAGAGAAGGGAAGGAGAGGAAATCATGTGGGACTAAGAAGATTGAGTCAGGGGAGGAATAGATGAGAGAGAAGAGAAGAGGAGAGAGAAGGAGAGAGAGAGAGAGAGAGAGAGACCATAAAACAGGGAGCCATTGTAGATTTGAAGAGAAAACTAACTCTAGAGAGATGTCTAGAGACCTATAAGACTGACCACAACTAACAATTTGAGCAATAGTAGAAAGTCTACCATAAATGCCCTTCCCTGATAATGAGATAGATGACTAATTTATCCACCATCATAGAGCCCTCATCTAGTAGCTGATGGAAACAGAAGCAGACACCCACAGCTAAATACTGAACCGAACTGCAATCCAGATGCAGAGGAGGAGAAAACCGGGCTATAGAAACCCACAGAGACAGCTGACCTGTACAAAGAGGAGCTAATGGCCCCCAGACTGATAGCTGGAAATCCAGCAGACTGACTCAGACTCCCAGAATGTGGGTTCAGTTAGAAGGCCTGGGCAGTCCAAGTGACCTCTGACAATGGAACAAGGATGTAATCCTGGTGCACAAAAGGACTCTGGGAGCACATTCCCCATGGAGAGATACTTCTTCAGCATAGAGGCAGGAGGTACGGCCTAATCCCTATTCCAAATGACTTGACAGATTTTGTTAATACCTCCTGGAAGGCATTACCCTCCTTGTGGAGTGGGAGGAGAGGGGTTGGTGGTCCCATAGGGGCCATAGGAGAGAGGGAGAGAGGAAAAGTGGGAGGGAGGGAAAGGGAACTAGGAACTATATATAAAATAAGAAAAATAAAGAAAAATTGCTTGTAAAATCATTTAATTTTTAAATGTAATTTTAAATGCAGTAATAATATACAAAAATCTCAGTAATTAAAAATAAGTTAAAAGTTATTTTTAAAACAAAGTTCTTTTCCAGATCAATAGTTAATTCCAAAAATCATAGATTTTAATTCCAAAAATTATAGTCTTATTTGCATTTCATGATGACTATTGATACTAAATATATATTCTTGTTTATCCTTTGTCTTTTTATTTCATCATTTTAGAGCTCTTCATTTCATTAACTGATAAACTGATTGGGTTATTCAAATTACTATTTTTTTTTATGTTTTCTCCTCTCTTCTAGAACTTAATTTCCATGTATATAGATATATAGTCAAAAAGGGTTTTTTTCCCACTTGTAGAATCTTTTCATTTGATTGTTTCCTTTCTTGTGCAGAAGCTTTAATTATTGTGAATCCAATTGTATGCTTGTGGCATTATTTCCAGGGCTAGTGGAGTCCTAAACAGAAATACTTATCTAAGCATGTGTCTTTAGTGTTTGTCTTTCTTTGCACTGAAATTCTGTCTGACTTCAGGCAGAATTATAGTCATTAAGGAGACACAAAAGAATATGCTGACATACACGCAGACAAAAAGGAACATTTAAACAATGCTGGTGAGAATATAAACTAATATAACAAGAGTGAGAGACAATGTTGGATTATCTCAAAATCCTAATGTAAATCTAGCATAAGGCCTGATATTTACTGTCTTCATTATTGTTTTGATGGAAACCAATTCAACACTGTAGAACACAAGACCTCTGCATAAATGATTACTTAGGCATTCATAATAGATAAATGTGGACCCCACCTTGGTGAATAAAATCAAACTAAGATACATATGTACATTGTAATTTTTATGCTATAAAGAATATTAAAATTATGTTCCATGAAAGTGGATGAAACTAGGACTATCATATTAAGTGAATAAAGTCATCTTGAGAAAGACAGGCATCCTGTTCTATTTCATGTTTTCCTAAGTTAAAGCTATGTATCATCATGGAAATTGCCATAGCATAAATGTAAAAGAAAAACTCAGTTGAGAATATTGATGTATTGGAGGGAATCTCCTCAAACTCAGGAAGTAGACAACAGGAAAGCTTCAGGAAGTCTCTGAAACTGACCATATATACTAGGCTCCTCCATTCTAAAGTCAGTAAGGAGCTCTGAAATACACTCGTAGACTATAAGGTCTGCTTGAAAGAAACAGAATTCATCCAAGGTACATGAATGAGAATTCAAAGCTGTAAAAATTGCTTATAAGTAGTAAAATAAGCTATAGTTTACAGCTTTCAGGAGCCATCATCCATGCTGGGTGGGATTTCAGCAATACAGCTGTCTTTAACTACACGTCTCTAATTAAGCCTTCACCCATACCCATATAATTACACCAGTAAACTCAGTGGTTCAGTAAGTTTGAATTTGATGGAGCCCTTACATTCACCTCCCTTCTGTTCAGAATCTGGAGAAAATATTGAACCTATGGTTCAAATACATTTTATTTTTATATAAAACAATGTTGCATAAAATAAATATATACCAATAAGGAGAGTAGACTAACAAGTAAAAACAGTAAATAAAATAAATTGAATAAAATATAAATTTTTAGATTAACAACTTAAGTTGTATTTCAGAGGCTCTCAGAAGAAAGACACATAAAACTTGTAATTCTTTGGAGCTATGCACTTAAAATACTCAGAAGACAACAAGAAACCTGTTGAGTAATTACAAATAATCTCTGCCCACTTTAAATGTATAATTTCCTCCAATATGAAGAGAAAGCTTCATTTACATAACATAGGATGCAAGTTGGATCTCATATTGTCAATCTGAGCTGCTGGGACTTGTGCTTGACCATGCATGCTATGATACTCCCACTCTTTTTTTGAAAATAAGTAATCTGCTCAGATAAATGGTCAACCTAAGGTGACTTCAGGAAACCAAGCCTTTGGAAATGAATTCATGATCTCCTTATTTATTGTAAATATACTTTATGGTACAACTATTCTCATTGTTTATTTTCAAATTAATATTCACTGTGGTACAGAGTCAAGGAAGCTGGTTAAAAACAAAAATTATTTCCTGCAGGCCATTATATTCACATATAAAACAGATATGAAAAAACAGGAAATCAGTCATGAGATTTAACTTTTTTTGTTGCTAATAAATTTATTCACGCCAATGTGCTAAATATTTGCACACAATGCCTTACTGAGCTAACTTACACTCATTTTATGATTATATAAGAACTCTAGACTCTACTTCTACCAAAGATGAACTTTTCCTAGTTGAATCAGGTAAATCCCATCCTTATACACATACATGTGTATCTGGATCCTTTATTTCTGTTGATGACATTGTAATGACACTCACTGGAAAAAGAATGATATACTACTCATAATTCATATTTATTTTGAAATCTATCATATGAGTAGAATAGAAAATAATTTAGTTCACTGAAAAATTACACTTATTTTTGCTCTTCTGAGAGCTCAAAAGTACAAATTTTCCAAATAGAATCGAAAAATATACTGTTGTGATAAATCGAATTTTCCTTAAAGACATCTTACAAAAGCATTGTATTCACAAAGTATTTAATGCTTAAATTACTGAAATGATAATTATATAAATGACAGTGAATATCAATAAAAGAGTCATACAATTAGAATTATTGCATGATTAACTTCATCTGGAACATGGCAGCCTTGTTCAATTACATGAATACCAGAATTCTGTTTTCTATGCTTTCCTTGTTTGCCTAAACTTGGCTGTCCTGGAAAAGAATATGAAGACCAGGCTGGCTTCAAACCAGAAATCCACCAATGTCTGCCTTCCAAGTGTGAAGGTTAAGGGTTGTGCCACCATATCCTGATTTAAGGTTTTATTTAATCCTCTTTCACTTGAAAGTAGAATGCAGCTAAGTCCTGTTTCTTAATCTATTGTCCTCCTAAAAATAATAATAGAATCAATCCATAACTCTTCACTTTAGCCACAGACATATACTTCTGACAAGAGCAAAATGCTGACACTTTTGTCTACAAAAATATCCCAAGAACCATCTCTAAGCAACATACTAAAAGTCTCCTTCTCTGAAGCCTCTTGAGCCAGTCTCCCACAATTTCAATTATTCTCAGAACAATTTTCTTCCCTGTTCCTACTACTATGGCCTATTAAACAGTGCTTAAAGCATTGCATTGCTTTCCTAACCTAAAGTTCAAATTCCCCCATACAAAAACATTTAGGCCGATCACAACAATATCCCGGTTCGTGCTACCAATTTCTGTCTTAATTTGGGTTTCTAGTTATGTGAAGAGACTTTATGACCATGGCAACTTTTATAAAGGAAATCATTTAATTGGGTGCTTTTCCATTGAGTCATTCATTAAATTATCATCAGTCAACACAGACAACACTAAAATTTGCTACAATTTGTAATTATTAATGAGAGGTATTAAGATAATCAAAAAGAATATTATACAATTAGAAAAAAAGGTCAGTTTATTGAAAGAGAAGTTATTTTAATATTCAGTATTTTGAGAGGATTTGTTCAATTTTAATTGAGATTTTACAAATGATGTACGAATTTGAAAGGATGTGGAGAAATACTTCTGTGTATCCTGTGTGCTAGTTAGAAGCCTGGGCTGTAGAAGTAAAGAAAAGGAATTGAGTGGTAGCACCTAAGCAATATTCTTTTATTCTCAACTGTAGACACAATGTGACCAGTTCCTATAGGATTTACTCTCAGTTAAAACCATGATAGACTTTGAACTTTCTGCAGGAATAAACCTTTTCTTCCTTAAGGAAGTGTATTTATCTCAAAAGTAAGAAAACACCTGACAGCTGTAGATTGATTGTCCTTTATTGGGTGATCTTTTAAAATGTCTTCAGTTCACATATAGAAATACTGTTCATGAAATTCACAGAACAATATTGTTGGTTTTATAAAATCTTCTCCTCTTCTATGTCTTCAGGATTAGAAAAGGTTGATAAAATGGGAAGGAATCACAGGACCTTGAGTCCTTTAGGTAATTGGCACTCAGAGATAATTCTCTTTACTTTTTATAAAAATATTGCTTGTTTTGGTTCATTATCACAATTATTTTTATCTTTTTCAATTAATAAGCCTCTAGTGTAGAACATGGAATAAAGAAATATATGCAATTAACAGATACTTCATTTAACTTGCATTTGTAAAGGTTAATTAACACCCAGGGAATTAAAAGTAGATATTTTTGTCATGAAACATATGGCAAAATTTTTGCAGTATCTACTGATTTTCTAAGGATTACATACTGGGAATTACAATAAACAGTAGAGTATAAAATGTCAGTGCTTTATGAAACAATGTTTAGTAAAAATATAGTCCATTTGAGTATTTCCGCACCTTGGTGGCACTAACATTACTGGGAAAATTTTGTTGGTATTCATTTTCTTAGGTAGTCTTCTGAGTACTGAACAATGTTTCAACATATACTTACCTTCCACTAAATAAGGGCAAAATTCATCTTTCTCATGGCCCTAAAGTATTATTTCCATCAAAAAAAAATCATGCAGGGACACCCATATTTGAGATCAGTATGGTGGTTCCTCAGGAAAATGGGAATCAGTCTACCACAGGACCTGGCAATTCCACTCTTAGGCATATAGCCAAATGAGCCACATCCATGCAACAAAAACATGTCTTCAACTATGCTCATAGCAGTATTATTGGTACCTAGAAGCTAGCTAGATGCCCCAACTGAAAAAAATGGAACAATGGAATATTACTCCAACAGAAAAAAATAAACCAAAAACCAAAGAAACAAAGAACCCAAAAAAATAAAAAATAAAAAAAAAATATGGAATCATGAAATTCACAGGCAAATGGATGGAACTTGAAGAAACCATTCTGAGTGAGGAAACCCAGTCACAAAAAGAGAAACATGGTATGAATTTACACTGCCAGAGAAACTAGGATACAAGGAGGAAACTAAGAGATTATACAAGGTTCCTCACAGAAGGAGAAAGAACAAGATCTCCTGAGCATTTTGAGAGTGAGTGGGTGGGGGCAGTGATTGTAGAGGAAGTTAGGAGAAAGAGAAAGGGAGGAGAGGAGAACATGTGGGGCTAGGAAAATAGAGTCTGGGGACAAATAAGAGAGAGATAAAAAGAGAGAGAGATAAATATGATAGAGGGAGCCATTATAGGTTTTAAGAGAAAACTGACTCTAGAGAAATGTCTAGTAACAGTGGAAAGGCTACCTTATATGCCATTCCCTGATAATAAGTTTGATAATTAATTTATAAGCTCACATAGAGCGCTAATCTAGTAGCTGATGGAAATGGAAGCTGATACCCACATTTAAACACTGAGCCAAAAACCTGGAATCCATTTGCAGAGAAGGAGGTATGATATGAAAAGAGGTCAAGACCAGGGTACAGAAACCCACAGAGACTGCTTACCTGAACAACTGAGAGCTCATGCACTCCCAGACTGATAGCTAGGCAACCAGCATTGGATCAACTCACACCCTTCAATTTGGGTTTCAGTTAGAAGGCCTGGGCAGTCTAAGGGACCTCTGACAGTGGAACAAGGATGTATCCCTGATACACAAAAGGACTTTGGGAGCACATTCTCCATGGAGGGATACTCCCTTGGCCTAGAGGCAGGAGGGAGGGCCTAGTCCCTACCTCAAATGACTTGACAAATTTTGTTGATTCCTCTTGCAAAGAATAAGCGTTCTTGTGGAGCCGGAGAGAGTGAAATAGGAGGGTGGTCAGGGGCCATGGGAGGGAGGGAGGAAGGGAGAGGGAACTGGGATCAATATGTACAATAAGAATAAAATAAAATAAATAGAAAATAGAAAACATAATTTATTAGTTTAGATATGTATCTGAGCAGGTAGAATTTTCACTATGAAAAATTTGTAGTTGCTGTATGTTTATGTGTACTATGTGTCTGAATATATATATATATATATATATATATGTGATTTTTAATGTCTTTTAGTTGTACTCAATGTTATTATGGAAAATAATGTCCTTTCTCCATTGAAGAAGAATGTTATGGTTTCTGGAAATCAGTTAACAATATATCAACATTAAAATGTGTAACATGAAAAATAAAAACCTAGAGGCAGATATGTTAGGGTTCAAGCTTCAAGCTGAAGATTAGAGATGCAAAGCAGCCAAACCAATAGAAATGGAAATCCTGTCTCCATGAATCTTCAAAGACAAAAGCTCTGAATTTCTGTCTCCTCTTTCTTATTTTCCTTTCTCGGCTTAGCAATATCACTATTGTATCTATCTCCCTAGTGCTAGATTTAAAGGTCTGTGATATCAAGTTTTGGGGAATAAGGGCATGAACTATGTTACTCTTCACTCTTGTATAGACCTTGGTGACCCTGAATTCAGAGAAACCCATCTGCCTTTCTTGTGAGTTAGGTGTGTGTCACACTGCCTGGCTAGTTAGTATGTCTGCTGAGATTAAAGGTGTATATCATCACTGCTCACCTCTGTATCTGTGGCTGGGTTTACTTTCTGAACACACAGAAAAGCTTTAGTAAATCATAATATCACCACAAAACAGTTTCTATTTTTTCAATTTTAATCTTGAATCTTGTGTATATTACTTGTGTATATATACTTGTGTATATATACTTGAGGTATCTATTGTGAATTTTATATATTTTTTTTAATTTAAATTTGAAAGCAAGCTTGTTTTACTCCTCTGTCCCAGTTCCTGCACCCTCCCTTCTTCCCTTGTTTCCCTGATCAACCCTGATCCCATCCCATTTCTGCTCTCTGGGGGATGGGGGTGAGACATTCAATGGGGAATCTTCAAAATCTGTCATATCATTTAGAGCAGGGTCTACACCCTCCCCCATGTGTCTTGGATGAGGGAGCATCCCTCTATGGGGATCCTAAAGTCTATCCATATACTAGGGATAAATTCTGTTCAATTAGAAGAGGCAATATAGACTGTCTAGTCCTCCTAACTAATATCCACATTCCGGGATTCTGAGTAGGACCTATGCTGGTTTCCCAACTATAAGACTGGATTTCATGACACTTCCCCTCCTCAGGTCATTTGCTTCTGGGGGTTTCTCCAGACTGGTCTTGACCCCTTTGCTCATCCCTCCTCCCTATCTGGAACTGTATTTCAGTAGTTCAATGTTTAGCTTTGTCTGTTTCTGCTTCCATCAGCTACTAGATGAAGGTTCTAGGATGTCATATAAGGTAGTCATCAATCTCATTATTGGAGAAGGGCATTAAAGTTAACCTCTACACTATTGCTTGGTTGTTAGTTGGGGTCTGCTGAAAATGTGGTACATTTACACAATGGAGTACTAGTCAGCAGGAAAAAAAAATGGACTTTTGAAATTTGCAGGCAAATGGATGGAACTAGAAAAAAACATCCTAAATGAAGTAACCCAGTTACTGAAAGACAAATACTGTATGAACACACTCATATATGGTTTTTATACATAGAGCAAAGGATTACAAGCCTACAATCCACACCACCAGGAAAATTAGGAAACGAGGAAACTAAGAGAGAAGGACATATAGGGTCATCTGGAGCAGGGGAAAAGGAAAAGATCTCCCAAGCAAATTGTGAGTATGGTGGTATAGGAGAGGGAGTTGGGGAAAGAGAATGGGAGGAGAGGTGGGCATGAGGAAGCAGGAAGACGGAGTTGGAGAAAGAATAGAGAACTGAGGTACTGGAATCCAGATGCAGAGAGGGAGGAGTGATAAGAAAATGGGGACAAGACCAGGATATAGAAACTGACAGAGACAGCTGACCTGAATAAGGGGGGAGCTAATGAATCCCCAGACTGATAGCTGGGAAACCAGCATTGGACTGTCTCAGACCCCCTGAACATGGGTCTCAGTTAGAAGGCCTGGGCAATCTAAGGGACCTCTAACAGTGGAACCAGGAGGTATCCCTAGTGCACAAAAGTATCCCTCCATGGAGGATGTGTTCCGAAAGTCATTTTGTGTTTAAACAGAAACCATAGGGCAACACCGAGGCAAGTTATGCAGAGGGCTATTAGCCATCCAAATGAAGATGCGAGAATACGTTTCAGAAGTAAAACCTTGATGTGAATGAGCCAACTGCACAGTAGGTGGTGCTGTCTAGGCTTGTGATCCTGAGTTATTCAAGAAAACAGGTTGAAAAAACCATGATTTGAAAGCCAGTAAGCAGCATTCTTCCATCAGTTCAGCCTCAGTTCCTGTCTCCTGGATCCTGTCTTCTGTTCCTGCCTTGTTTTCTCTTTGTGATGGAGTATGACTCAATAATTGTATCCTAAAAGATATTGGAACCCTAACAGAGACAACAGATTTGTTATGTTTTTGACAAAAATTAAATTATATAAAATATAAAACTTCACAAACTATCTTTTGATTTCCACTTCTGTTCTTCAATTGGCAAGTTGATCTCTGTCATTTTCTAATTTGAGAATGAAGTGACTCTCCAGTCTTTCTTTAATTATGATAGCATTTCCAGCACATATTCCTTAAGGATGACTAGAATGGCTGCAGATACTACAAATCTAAATTCTCATGTCCCAGTTTTGAAATCTCCAAATAATGAATACAACAGATGAAAACAGGATGGTTTCTATATAGAATTTTTGTTCAAAATAATAGCATATTATTTAATCACTTCTTATTATAAATGTCATAGTAATATTTTCATGTATGTGAGTTATGTGCATATATATTCATACATGTGCCACTATCAATAGTGTACATTAACTAAAATAATCTCTTTTATTGGAAATAACTGAAAAAGATAGACTCATTTCCACAAAATTCATCATGTGTAGCCATCCCTAAGTTTATATCAGTGGGTACATGGAGTGAGAGTTTGGTTACACATTGCATTTTATAAATGACTAAGAAATTTACAGTCATCTGAACATAGTTTGAAATCTGCATGTCTTCTTTGGTAGTAGATATGTAGTCAACATAATAATAAGCAACTAATTTCCTTTTAAGTTTTTTCTTCCTATGTACATTCTGCATAAAATATATTTATCATTGGTAAAACTTAGCTTTGCTTTTCAAGAGATATAATGTCACAACCAATTTTTTGGTCTTCTGACTGTTACCCATTCTTTTGCAAATTGCCCTGAGCCTGTTGTGCCAGACTTGTAGATTTATCAAACAATATTGCTACTGAAACAAGACATGAAGAAGTAAAAGATTAATTGATGTGTTATCAGAGGAGAGAAATCTCTTGAACTCGTGTCTGAGAGCCAAGAGATCAAAGCTTAAACAAAACAAAACAACAATAACAAATGCCAAGAATGGAAGAAATAGTCCTTCAAAAGCGTGGTATCCATAATAGCTTATCTAATAACATGTATTCCACCTTGAATTATATTCACACAAACAATGCCAAATGGATTTATCAAACTGCATTGACATATTTAAGCATATATATATATATATATGTATGTACATATATATATACATATATATACATATATATATATATATATTTGTGTATGTGTATGTATGTGGAAATAAAAGGCAGAGATTTTGAGAAAGCAAGAAGGGAGGAAGTGGCCATGGAACAGGTTAGATTGAAGAAAGGAAGGAGGAAATTATACAATTCTGTTTTTGTTTAACAAAGAAAAGAAAAGGAATACTAAAAAACATTGTCAGAAATATACTTTCAAATATTTCCCTCACTATGCAATTTGTAAAATTTTTTTCTTAAATTTTCCATTCTTATGAGTAAATTGAATGAGTTTATCTTTCATGGAATTATGTTTATTGACATATTAGACTTTTGACAATAGGAGTCAAACCAAAAAAAAAATTTTAGTTATGTTTTTCATTTTCTTTATCAATTTTATCTTTTAAATCTAATTCTATGTTTTGAGTTTGAAATCATATTTTTAATCTCAGCTTTTACTTCACATGTTTTGTTTGCTCATTTGCCCATAGATATCTAATTTTCCTTGAATATTGTTTTGTAAATTCTGTTTTCTCAGTAGTGAATTATCTGGCATTTCTGCAGAAAATCAGTTGTCCAGAACTGTATCTATTTATGGTTTTGATTATGTTCTTTCATGTATTTGATGATCATTTTGATGATAATATATGTCTTGATGACTGCAGCTGTGGAACAAACTGACATTTTAAGAAAATAAGTTTCCCAAATGTTCTTACTCAAAATAATCTCAGCAATTCCAGATGTTTTGAGTTTTTAGAACTATTTTACTATCACATTTTCAGTTTTTATATTTAAAAAAAAAATCTGAGTTGTTAATATTTCATTCAATATACAGAAAAACATACAATTTTTATTTTAACAATTTTGATGTTTTCATTCCTTCAACTTTGAATATTTAACATTTATTTAGGTTTATAACTTTTAGAAATTTAATTTATTTTTAAACAATTTTGGACTTATTATACATATCTTTTATTGTATTTTCTGATTTGTGCATGAAATTAACATTTTTTGATCTTAGTTTTGACTCATAATTAATTTTCTACTTCATTATTTTTGTATATTTATTAACTATATAGGTACATATGTACACATACATATATATGGATGTACATATATTTAGTGTAATTTAATATTGCAAATTATATAGCCTTACACTCTGTATGTTTGTATATGTTATGTATACTTAGTATGTAATATGTATGTGTTGTGTTTATTTGAGTATAAACAAGTAAAAACAGTTCTAATACACCTTCATTTTACAAGTTTGTTAGTTTGCTTTTAATTGGTAATTTTTACTGTTGTCTTATAGAACTAGACACCTAAATTCATTGATTAATATGGTGAAAACTAACTTTTAACTTGTTTACTAACTTATTAAAGAAAAATCCCATAATTTCTGGCAAAGACATTAGCTTTGGTTTTTTGGTTGTATATTGTAAATGCCTAATATTTGGGTAAAATATTGTGTATTTTACAGGGGTATTTTAAATTAAACTTTAAAAATAAATCCTTTAATCTATTTCTATGTGTGTTTTAGAGTGTAATATCATTTTTAGCTTTTAGATTTCATGTCATATTAATTTGTTTATATCAAATCATTCACTAGAATTTCATATTAACTATCCTTGTTATAATTTTTCATTTTCCTAATATATACTGAATAATGTTATAATATTGCTAAGTTCTTGAACATTTCTACGGAAAGTTGTTATTTTATTGTAATATAAGTTGGAAAAGATAACCATAAATATGCTGAAATCTATAAGAATAAATAGTAACCAAAGAAGGCTGAGGATGAATGAGAGATAATGAGATACAGCTTCTTCAAAGCATGTGTATACCTACTTGTTATCCAATACCAAATATTCAGCCCTAAATTATACAAATTAGTAACATAAAGAATAAACAAGTTATATTTAGGATTATATATGCACATAGCTATATATATATGCATCAATCAATTATTACAAAAGAAAAAAAAACTAGACCATGAATTTAAAAAACATGGAGGAAGGAATGGAAAGAAAGAAACGATGTAATAATATTACACACTTAACCATCAAACAAAAAGAAACTGGATATTTCATTAATTTGGAAAACCTAATCAAAACTAATGAATTTTTAGTTTCATCCAGATCACCATAACAAGACCAAGAAGAAATCCACAGCCTAAACAGAACCATAAAAAAGAGGAGATTATATAGCAAATGCTAAGAATATATATATAGTATTTAAGAAATTTTCCAGCTATGGAAATTCCAGGAGCAGTTGAATTCACCAATGAATTCTACCAGACTTGTACAAAATGTACCTATTGTACATTTTGTTTTTGTTTGTTTGTTTGTTTGTCTAGACAGCTTTTCTGGCTGTCCTGTAAGTCACTGTGTAGACCATGGTGGCCTTTAACAGAGTGCTGAGATTAAAGGTGTTTTCTACCATTCACAGCAAACCCATACTTCTTAATTAAAAAAAAAGAAAGAAAGAAAGAAAGAAAGAAAAAGAACACACAAAAGCACCTGTGAAACTATTCTTACTTTAGTATTATCAGCTAAGAATACTGCAATAAAAGAAAGTTACCAGCCAATTTACAACCCTGATGAACATAGCCTCAAATATTCTAAACAGGATACTTGGGAAAAGAATACAGACCTACAGAACTTCATCACAATGATCAAGATTGCTTTATCCCTGAAATGCATGGGTCATTCAGTCATTCAATGTATAAACTACATAAAAAAAACACTTCAAGACAAGCGTCACATGAGCATTTGACAGAAATTCAGCATGGCTTCATAATAAATGTCTGAGATAATGCGTGACTAGATGTAAATACCTCAGCATGATAAAAGTTTTGCATGAGAAACCCTGAGATAATGTCATTCTAAACTTAGAAAATCTTTTAAATTGATGATGAACAACACAGAGATGTCTACTCTACACACTCATTTTTTATATTTATTTTACACAGAGTAATTAGACAAGAGAAGGAAATATTGAAAGTAATTTTTTTTTATTTTATGTTTTAAATTAGCCTACTGAGTAGTAGGTGTCCTGACATTTTCAAGCATCATCCCTCTCCCTTTCCATCCTCTTGCCTCTTGCTCTGGTTTTATTATTGCTTTTTCTTGTTTTACTATCCCTGGGGTCCTTTTGTATCTCTCCTCCTTCCCATCTCTTATCATATCTTGACACTTAATATTAATTTAATTTAATCTTCTTTCATAGCACAGCTCCACACCATCCATTCCTCCTGATAGCCACCTGCAAATCTCTTCTCACCCAGATACGATGTTCTCTCATTTTCCTTCATAAAGATCAGAGCTCCCAAGGGTGTCAAGCAAACATGGCATAACAAGATGCAATAAGATTAGTCATATATCCTCATATCAATGCTAGGAGAGGCAATCAGGTAGGACTCAAGAGGTCCCACTATCAGGCAAAAGAGTCAGAGAAGCTTCTACTCCAATTGTTACTAGTTCAACCATAACCCTGCACAGAACAACCACAGCATGCTTGCAGGACTTGGTTGCAGCTTCAGTCTCTCTGAGCCCCCTGAATCATGCTTAGTTGAGTCTGTGGGCTGTGTTCTCCTAGTGTCCTTGACTCCTCTGGCTTCTACAATTTTTCCGACCTATCTTCTGGAGAATTCTCTAAATTCTAATGTTTGATTGTGAGCCACTTACCTGCTCCCATCAGCTGATGGGAGGAAGACTCTCTCATAAGTATCAGGCTAGACAAAGATCTTATTTCATTAAGGATAATTTCATTCTGTTTTTTATTTGTTTGTTTTGATATTTGTTTTGTTTTGCTTTTGTCAGTTATGTTTGATTCTACCCTAGATTTCTGAGCCATCCATCTTTCAGATACTGGTCATGTAGGCAGCACAAGTCATGGCTTTTTTCTTGTATGGGCCTCAGGTTAGACCAGTTACAAGATATGAAACCAATACCTATAAATTGATAACTTTGAACTATGTGCTCAACAAACATCCAGAGAAAGATATCATGGACACATTCAATAGCATTCAATCCCCAATAGCCTCAAAGAATTAAAATATCTATGAATAAATGCAACCTAGGGAGTGAATATCCTCTGAAATTAAATATTCAGATCTCTTTAAAAAAGAAATCTGAAAAGGGAAAGATGTCCCATGTTCCTGCTTTTTATGAATTAATATTATGAACATGATCATTTTACAAAATCTACTAATAACTTCAGTACAATTCCAACAGAAACCCCCATCTAACTCTTTATAGAATAGAAAAATAGAATTACTCTTAAATTACATATAAAAATCCCAATGATCCTAAAAGACAGAAATCATCATGAGCAAACAGAAAAATTCTGGAGGCATTACCATTTGAGTCTTTAAAATATGTTAATGAGAGATACTAATAAAGACAATCTGATACTGGCGATAAACAGAAATGTACACTAATGAAACAATAATTAAAGAACACTTGATTAAATAGCATTTCAACCATTTAATACATGAAAAATGCCAAAGAAATAGACTCTTAATAAAAGTAACTTCAAGATGGCATTGCATTGGTGGTGCACTCCTTTAGTTCCAGCACTTGAAAGGCAGAAGCAGGTACATTCCAACCCACCCTTGTCTACAGGTAAGTTTCAGGACAGGCTGCAAAGCAATACAGAGAAACCCATTATCCAAAAACAAAACAAAAAGAAAGAGAGGAAGGAAGGAAGGAAGGAAGGAAGGAATGAAGGAAAGAAGGATGGAAGGAAGGAAGAAAACTAACTTCAAGAAATGTTGCTGCAAAACCTTCATGTCCCACCATGAAAAAAGAAATTGAGCCCATATTTATTTCCTTGCACCAAATCACATCCTAGTAGAGCAAAGACATAATTATAAAATCTAAAGAATTCAATGACTAGAAACAAATTAAAAAACTAATATATAAAATGCAAATAAAGTATATTGAGATAAATAGTATTCCTCAGAATAGAAAACTAATTAGAAACATATAATATATATAATATATTATTTATAAAATACACACATAAATAAATAAAATTATTGAAAAATAGGCTAAAAATTTAAGAGGGAGGTGTGAAGGAGGTATGTATGAATGGACATTGTTGAAAGAGAAAAAAAATGTTATTAAAAATTTTCCCTGAGATGGTGTTACTCAGGAGGCAGAGGCAGGTGTACCTCTGTAAATTCAAAGCCAGCCTGGTCTAAACATAAAATTCTTGGACAGATGGGTGGTTACAGAGAGGAACCATATGTCAAAAACCCAAAAATGATATATTAAAAATAAAAAAAATTAAATTAAACATATACAAGAGAAACAAAAACTAATTGCACTCATATTCACTCAAAATTCCTTGTTTAAAATAATTTTTTCAGGTAGAGATTTTGAAGAACATGTTTAATGTCATTATTTGGGATGCTATGGTAGTTACTTCCAGGTTTTTATGGTTCAGAGCTAAACTGTGACTCTACACACACACACACACACACACACACACACACATATGTATATATGTATATACTGTACAATCATATGTGTAGTATGATATGTCAAAATATTTTCATGTATCATTTAATTTTTAATTTGTATAAATAACCTTGCATGAGCTTGACAAAATCAGTCATTCTCTCTTAATAACCAAGTGTAAAGGCTCCAAAAATGCATTTATTATTTTTGGCTTAAAATTGTTGCTTTCATTTGTTATACAACTTCAGATTTTCCTTTAGTAAATCACACATAATAGTAATAATATACTTTCTGAATTCATGTATATGGAATGCCTAAGCAACAGCCATGCAAGCCTAATGCTATCATCACTAAAGCCATGTTTCTGGAGAAAGGTTCCTATATGTGAGTGCTGGGATCTTTCTGATAAAACTTGCAATAAAAGAGAAGATGCTTTTTCTCTGCAAGACTCAAATCTACAGAGCACACTGGCCTGCTGTTGGCCAATACCCAAGAGTCTGGAGTCAGCCAGCTGTATCTTTAGTCATGAATGTTGATGATACTCTATTTATCCTAGTGAAAGGATATTAGAAAATTACAGATACTTTTCAATTCAACTGGAAGACATGTAGACGTTTCCCAATCAGTCTTGTCTTCCTATTACTATTAAACCTCAGGACAGGCAGATAGCAATTCTGACAGATAGCTTGGATATGGGTTCCTTTATTCTGAGAAAAATCATAGGGCATGACCTATATTGCTGTAAAATGGAATGGCTGTGAGATTTACAGAAGACCGTGTCAAGCATTGCAGAAACAACACATGCAGTCTTGTCTGTATTAAGATAAAACTGGTATTTCTAACAATTGTTGCAATTAGTTATTGATAAATGTATTACCAAAGTGCACAGAAGTACATTGAAATGATTAGACAAAATATTTTATTATTAATTAAATACTAAGCACAGTATTCCATACACTATTTCTACTAATGATGGGAAAATATTCTCAATACAAACACTTTTGACTGCTGCTTCAGTCTTTTGGAAAGATCAGGGTTGGCTGGAGTGAGTCACTGAACTGCAAAGCAGTGTGTGTCTGGGAGTAAAATAAAAGGTACCCTTATCTGGGATTTGGATGAACTTCCCAAATCCCCCTACTTGGAGGGTAGTGCTGGATCTCTAACATTTTGTCATTGTATAGGGACACATAGCTAAAAGGAAACCAAGTGTTTAGGGACAAAAGAGGCTTTTCAAGGTCAGACCCAACAGAGATAAAATCCAGCTGTGTTGGTTTGAAAGAAATGGCTCTCAAAGCAACTGATATTATTAGGAAGTATGGCCTTGTTGGAGGAAGAGTATCACTGTGGAGGTAGCTTTGAGTCAATCAAATTTCTGTTGCCTGCCTATCAGGCTATAAGGACATTTAGCTCCAGGACCTTGTGTCTGGTTCTATGAGCCCATGCTCCCTACTGTTATGTTAATGAGCTAAACCTTGGAAATTTAAGTGATCCCCCCTTTATAATTGTTAAGAATACTAAACTAAGACACCAGGAATCTTTTCTTACAGGTTTAACACAATGTAAGATAGAAGTTGAAAGATTAACTATTATTTTTATTTTTAACATGTATGACATAAAATTAGAGACAGGAAGTCAATACAAAAGATGTTTTACAAGTATAAATTGTATGAGGCAATTTATACAATATTTATGGAAATTTATATGAGGTATATTTAAAAAGTGTTCATGTACTTTTCATTATTCAATAAAATATATATTTTTCTGTTGTAGGATATTTTGGTTCCTTAATTATTTTAATTTATAAAAATAAATAAAGCCTCTTTTTTCATTGGTTTTACAGAAGAATTTTAAGCAACTGTCAGTCAAAAATATTGCATGAAAAACATTCAGTATTCTAAAAATTTAAACTTGATTTTTTCCATAAATTATGCAGTGTGACAGATTCTTCCTGTGGGAGGTAGGAAGGGCAGAAGGAGGGGAGGGAAGGGAAATTAGGGTTGGTAAAAAAAATAAAATTTTAAATTAAAAATACAGAAAAAGAAAGTGAGGTACATAAATTTTGGAATCTTTCTGGCTTTTTCATGGGTATCTTATCTTTCTCCAGCCCTTGTGGTTTGAGTATTTTTTCTTCTTCAATGGACTTTATGCACTATGTCTTCAAGGTTCTGACCCTTGCATTTGTACTGAAAATACACAGATTTTTTTCTTTGTATTATTTCCCAAGCAATGTACTATAACAACTTTTTACACTGTCTTTATATAGAAAAGTTACATGAAATCAGCAGGTGACTTAGTATATAAAATGTTATACACAGACACAATGTATAAATACCCTATCATATTATGTAAAGTACTTGAATATTTTATCATGTTCTGGCTTATTGGTTAGTTTTT
Source organism: Phodopus roborovskii (assembly GCF_943737965.1). Classification (NCBI taxonomy): domain Eukaryota; kingdom Metazoa; phylum Chordata; class Mammalia; order Rodentia; family Cricetidae; genus Phodopus; species Phodopus roborovskii. The sequence continues at coordinate 30,295,006 of NW_026126410.1, forward strand.
GTTTATCTTATTTTGCTTTTTAAATTAGATACATGTTTGCTTTCTTTCATTATTATTATTATTATTATTATTATTATTATTATTATTGTACATATCCATCCTAGTTTCCTCTTCTTCTCATCCTCCCATGCCCCTGAACCCCCACTCTCATCCCATCTCACATTTGCTCCACAGGGAAGGTGAGGCCTTCCAGGAGGGATCATCAAAATCTGTCAAGTCACTTGAGGTAGGACCTCGGACTTCCCTTCTGCCTCTACCTTAAGGGAGTATCCCTCCATGGGGAATGTGCTACTGAAGTCTTCTTGCACCAGAGATAGATCCATGTTACACTGTCAGAGGTCCCATAGACTACCCAGGCCATCCAACTGACCCAAGATCAGGGGTTCTGGGTCAGTCTATGCTTGTTTCCCAGCTATCAGTCTGGGGTCCATGAGCTCCCCCCTTGTTCTCTGTGGGTTTCTCCAGCATGGTCATGACCAATTTGCTCATCACTCCTCCCTTTCTGCAACTGATTTCTAGGATTTTGGCTCAGTTTTAGCTATGGGTGTCTGCTTCTGTTTCCATCAGCTAGATGGGGCCTCTATGATGGCATATGTGGTAGGTATCCATCTCATTATCAGGGAAGGGCATTTAAGGGTAGCCTCTCCACTATTGCTCAGATTGTTAGATATGGGCATTGTTGCAGGTCTTTGGACATTTCTTTAGAGTCATTTTTCTCTTCAAACCTATAATGGTTTCCTCTATTATGATATCTCTTTTCTTTCTGTCCTATATTCCTCCCCCAAATCAATCTCCCTGCTCCCTCATGTTCTCCTCTACCCTCCTCTTTTCCATTTCCCTTTGTCATAATTCACTTTTCACTCGGTAACCTGCCTCAACCCCCTGCTCACAATATGATTAGGAGATCTTGTCCCTTTCCCCTTCTGTAGGGGACCTTGTATGACACTCTTAGAATACTACTGGCATCCTAGATGTACTGGCAGTGAGAAATGTAGGCTGATGATCCTTTGCTCTATGCCTAAAATCCACATATTAGTGAGTACATACCATGTTTGTCTTTTAGTAACTGAGTTACCTCATTCTGGATGGTTTGGTTTCTCCTACTTCCATCCATTTGCCTGAGAATGTCAACATTATATAGACTTTTTTTTTCGACTGAGTAGCATTCCATTGTGTATATGTACCATATATTCTTTATCCATTCTTCAGTTGTCAGGCATCAAGATTGTTTCCAGGTACTTGCTATTACAAATAATACTGTTATGAACTTAGTTGAACAGATGTCATTTTTGCATGGATGTGCATATTTTCAGTATATGCCTAAGAATGGAATTGCCTGATCCTGTGGTAGACTGATTCCCATTTAACTGAGAAACTGCTATAGTGATCTCCGAAATGGCTTATACATGTTTGCACTCCCACAAGGAGTGCAGGAATGTTCCCCTCTCTCCACATATTCCCCAGCATAAGCTGACATTGGTGTTTTTTATTTTAACCAGTCTGACAGGAGTAAGATGTTATCACAGAGTTGTTTTGATTTTCATTTCCCTGATGGCTAAGGATATTGAGATCTTTCTTACCTTCTTACATTTTGGACTACTCTATTAAGTATTCTCTATTCAGTTCTGCACACCACTTTTTAATTGTGTTATTTGGTGTTTTAGTGACTGCCTTTTTGTGCTCATTGTATAATTTTGAAATCAGCCCTGTCACATGTATGGTTGGTGAATTTCTTTACCAAGTTTGTGGGTTGCTGTTTTGTCTCATTAACTGTGTCCTTTATCTATAGAGGCTCCTCAGTTTCAGGAGTTCCCATTTATTAATTGTCACTAGTGATGTTAAGTTCAGGAAGAGGTTTCCTATACCAATTCCTTCAAGTGTACCTCTCACTTTCTCTTCTGGAGCTTCAGTGACACTGGATTTACGTTGACGTCTTTGATCCATTTGGACTTAAGTTTTGTGCATGGTGATAGACATGGGTGTATTTGCAGTTTTCTTCACAACAGCATCCAGCTATGCCAGCACCATTTGTTGAAGATACTTCCCTCCTTCTATTGTATAATTTTAGGTGTTTTGTCAAAATCAGGTGTTCATAGGTATGTGTGTGTTAATATTGGAATTTTTTATTTGATTTCATTGGTTTACCTGTCTATTTCTATTCTCTGTCTCTCCCTCCCTCCCTCCCTCCCTCCCTCCCTCCCTCTCTCTCTCTCTCTCTCTCTCTCTCTCTCTCTCTCTCTCTCTCTCTCTCTCTCTCTTTTCTTTGCCAGTACCAAGCTGTTTTCAGGACTATAGCTTTATAGTAAGTCGTCGTGAAGTAATGGATGGTGATGCCTCTGGCAGTTCTTTCATTGTATAGGGTTGTTTTGGCTATCCTGGGTCTTTTGTTTTTCCATAAAAGTTGGGTATTATCCATTCAAGATCAACAAAGAATTGAGCTGATTTTAATAGGAATTACATTGAATTTGTAGATTTATTTTGGAAAGATTTCCATTTTTACTATGTTGGAGCTACCTATCAAAAAACATGGGAGATCTTCCCATTTTCTGGTATCTTCTTTAATTACTTTCTTTAACGACACAATGTTCTTGCTATACAGGTATTTCACTTGTTTGGTTAGCATCACCCCAAGATAGTTTAGGTTGTTTGTGGCTATTTTAAGGGGTGATGCTTGTCTGATTTCTTTCTCAGACCCTTTATCTTCTGTACATATTAGGCTTACTGATTTTGTTTATTTAATTTTGTTCCCTGACACTTTGTTGAAAGTGTTTATCAGCTGTAGCTGTTCACTGGTAGAATTCTTTGGGTCACTTATGTAAACTAGCATATCATCTACAAATAGTGAGTTTGACTTCTTACTTTTCAATTTGTATCCCTGCGATCTCCTTTTGTTGTCTTATTGCTCTAGCTTGAACTCAAGTACAATATTGAATAGATATGGAGAGACTAGATAGCCTTGTCTTGTTCCCGATTTTAGAGGAATTGCATTGTTTCTCTCCATTCAGTTTAATGTTGGCTGTTGGTTTAACGTACATTGCTTTTTATTATGTTTAGATATGTTCCTGTTATCCCTGATATTTCTGAGACCTTCATCATGAACGGGTATATGATTTTGTTGCAGGATTTTTTTAGCATTTAGTGAGTTGATGTGATTTTTCTTTTTCAATTTGTTTATATGATAGATTACAATGGTAGATTTTCCTATGTTGAACCATCTCTGCACCCTATAATGAAGCCTAATTGGTCATGGTAGTTGATTTTTCTAATGTGCTCATTTATTCAATTTGCTAGTATTTTTTGAGTATTTTTGTATCAATGTTCATGAGCTTTATTGTTTTGTAGTTCTCTTCCTTTGTTGTGTCTTTGTGTGGTTTGAGTACCAAGGTAATTGTAGCATCATAAAAAGACTTTAGCAATGAAACTTCTCCTTCTATTTTATGGAACAATTTAACGAGTATTGGTATAAGCTCTTGTTTGAATTACTGGTAGAATTACTTGGCTTTTCTAATTGGGAGTCTTTTGATGACTACTTATCTTTCATTAGGGGGTACAGGTCTATTTAAATGCTTTTTCTGGTCTTGATTTAATCTTGGTAAATTATAGTTATCCAGAAATATGTCCATGCCCATTAAACTTACAGATTCTGTGGAGTACAGGTTTTCAAATTATGACATGAAGAGGCTCTGGATTTCTTCAGTATACATTAAGTCCTCCTTTTCATTTCTGATTTTTCTGATTTTTGTGTTCTCTTTCCACTTTTTGCTTATTTTGATAAAGGTTTGTCTATCTTGTTGATTTTCTTGAAGAACCAAGTCTTTGTTACATTGATTTTTTTTTTGCATTGTTTTCATAGATTCTACTTTATTGATTTCAGCCCTCAAATTGACTATTTCCTGGCATCTAATCCTCCAGGGTGAGTTTACTCTTTTTTATTCTAGGGCTTTCTGTTGTGCTGTTAATTCTCTAATATGACAATCATCCATTAACTTCATATGAGCACTTAGTACAATGAACTTTCCTCTTGCCCTGCTTTCAAAGTGTCCCTTAAATTTGGGTTTGTTGTGTCTTCATTGAATCCTAGGAAGTTTTTTATTTATTTCTTCCTTGACTCAGGAATGGTGCAATTGCACCTTGTCAGTTTCCATGTGTTTGTAGGTTTTCTGCAATTGGTGTTGTTGTTGTGTTGAATTCCAACCTTAAAGCATAGTGGTCTGATAAGATACAGGGGGCTCTTCCAATATTTTTTTTTAAACTGTTGAGTTTTGCTATGTTGCTGCATATGTGGTTGATTTTATAGAAGGTTCCATGTGGAGCTAAGAAAAAGGTATATTCTTTTGTGTTTGGATGTAATGTTCTATAGATGTCTAGTAAACCCAATTGGGACATAACTTCTGTTAGTTCTTTTGTTTCTTTGTTAAGTTTCTGTTTGTTGGTCCTGTCTAGTGGTGAGAGTGGGGTGTTGAACTCTCCCATTATGAGTGTGTGAGGTTTTATTTGAAATTTGAGTTTTTGTAATGTTTCTTTAGTGAATGTGGGCACCTTAGTATTTAGGGCATAGATGAATTTTTCCTGTGATGAATATGGAATGACATTCTTTCTATCCTTTGATTGAATTTGCTTTGAAGTATAACTTTTTATATAATAGGATAGCTATACCTGCTTGCTTCTTGGGTCCATTTGTTTGAAAGATCTTTCCGGAAACCTTTACTCTGAGGTAGTGTCTTTCTTGAACCTTAGATATGTTTCTTGTATGGAATAGAAGGATGGATTCCATCTTTGTATCCCCTCTGTTAAAATGGGTCTTTTTATAGTCGAGTCAAGAGCATTAATATTAAGGGAAAGTAAGGACCATTGATTGTTATTTTTTGTTTGTGTTGTGTATATTTTTTCCCACATTTCTTTTGGGGTTCTGGTAAAGTGGGATTACCTATTTCCTATGATTTTGTGTATGTAATTAAATTCCTTTGTTGTGAGCTTGCCTTCCAGAACTTTCTGTAGTGCTGGATTAGTGTATATGTATTGTGAATATCTAGTTTTGTAATGGAATAGCTAGTTTTCTACATCTATAGTTGTTGAAAGCTTTTGCTGGGTAGAGTAGCCTGGGCTTGCATCCTTGGACTCTTAGTGTTTATAGAACAACCATCCAGGACCTCTGAATTTTCAGAGTTTCCATGGAGAATTCAGAAGTAATTTTGATAGGTCTGCCTTTATATGTTACCTGGCCTTTTTCCTTTGCTGCTCTTAATATTCTTCAGGGTCTGAGATACTTCTTCAATCTCTTTTATTCTGGTGGTTATGCTTGCATATGGATTTCCTGATCATTTACCCAATGTTTCTATTTCTATAATTCCCTTAGTTTTTTTTTTTTATTGTCTATATTTATGATTTCAGGTCTTATACTTTTTGAATTGTTTCCATCATCTGATTGTTTCTTTTTGGCTTTCTGTGCCCGTGCTTTCTTTATGAGATTTGTTTATTTCTTGCATATTTTGCTTGTGTTTTCTTCACTTTTTTGGGGGGAGGATTTTTCGTTTTGTTTTGTTTGTTTGTTTTTTTCCATTAATTTAAGGGATTTTCTCATATCAACTTTGAGGGCTTCTATCATTTTCATGAAGTTATGTTTTAGGTCATTGTCTTCTGCTTCTTTTGCTTTGGTGTGTTCATATCTAGTTGTAGAGTGTAGAGTGCTTATATTCTGGTGGTATCATACTGGTCTGCATATTGTTGAGTGTTCTTGTTTTACCAACTTCACATTACTTCTTCCTGTGAGTGCAGGTGAGATCTCTCTGTCTTTATGCTCCTCTCCTGGTGAAGATGGGTCAGAACTTCAATGTTGGTATCCCTGTCTGATTCAAGATTTTTTAAGCAGAGGACACAGTAGGGCCAATGATGTAGAAAATGCAGGCTCAGGATAGTCTCAAGAACTCAGGCAGAAGGTAGGCAAATGGACCCAAAGGTCATTTGAGGGCAGTTCCAGATGGTTCTATGTGGAGGGGTGGGTCTACTATGTACAGATCCAATATAGGACATTCCAAGGTGAGTGGGGCTGCTGGACCTGCTCGCTGGCCAAATATTCTACCTGAGCAGTGGGCCCAGCAGGGCCAAGGATGAGGGGAACTTTGGCTCCTGGATACCCTGCTTGACAGGACTGGACAACTTAGACCAAAAGTGTGTGTGGTGGGGGTCAAGATACAGAGCTGACCCAGGATATTCCACGGAAAGGATGTGGGGGGAATTTGGTCTGGGCTGGTCCCAGACTTACCTCAGGCATAAGGCAGGTAAAGGGGCACAAAGGTCAAGATCACATGTTTTCTTTCTAAGAAGAGAGAGAAAAGATTTAGACACTGATGGAAGATGATAAAGGAAGAACATAAAGAAGTTTAGGAAAGGGAACCATAATTAGAATATATGATATGAAAAAAATATCTAGTTTCAGTAAGAAAAGGACGGGGCACTTATAATGATCAAATCAATCACAGGCATTTTTTGAAAAGCAAACTATATTTTTCAGAGTTCCCAAGTTTACAGAAAAACTGACTTCAAATGCAATTTGTGTCTCTAACAGCAGGGATCACCACCTGACAGACAATAACAATTATAGTCTCACCTCAGATCTTCCTCTTCAGGAAACAGGCCTCTATCTTTGACCTGGGTGAGTCTGCCACATATATTTTCTGAACTGTTCCCACTGTTCAGCACATTTCAGCTTTGCCGCCAGCCTATGAAAATATAATCTACATAAACTATGTGACTATACTTATTATGTGCTGTCACAAATTATGTCCTAGTTTTATGGGGCTGACAAAATGGTAGAGCAGGAAGAGCAGTACATAGCTACACAAGTCTGATGACTTAATCCAATCCCTAGAAACAATCCTGAAGGAGAGAAGCCATATGTGGCCAGCTTTGATGTTCTCATATGCACTGCATTAGGTGTCCAGTCATACTCAGGGTGGTATACTCTTTTATGAGCATAAACCCAAAGTAAATTTTTAAAAAATTTAAATTATTTTTCAAAGGATAATACATTTCTGTTCATAATAAATCAAACTAAATTGTTTTTAAAGATAATAGCTTTATGATTTATTTTCTAACTTTTACAACTATAATATTATAGTGTAGAAAAGAATGATCTCCCTGAGGTAAAAGCCTTAAGGGAAAATAATATTACTTACCTTCTTGTGGTCCTAAAGACAGAAGACACAGTTCAAATTTGGATAAATAGAAATAGATAAAGATATGATAATAATGCAAGTGTAAGTGATTCAATTAATTAACTTAGCTAAGAAGTAATTACAATTTTATTAGTCATGTAAAATTGTAACTATAATCAATCATTATTGAATTAGGAGGTATTATACTTGCATGCAGATTTAGATAAAATAAAACATAAAATTCACAAATAGTAGTGGGGATTGCTAGAAAATCTTATGGTAATTATTACAAACATTTAACTTAATTGCTAAAATGTTATGATTTGGTGGTTAATACTAGAATATAAAAATGTATATAGTTTAGACATCCATTATATAAACTACAGAGAATATTTCAAAATGTGATAAAATCAGAAAAACTCATAACACTTTATTAATGCTTTAAATATTCTAAGGCTTGAGATGTATAACTACACTACAGGATAATTAAAAACATAACCTTCTGCACTAGCTGTCATTTTGTTTGGGTTATTTTAATAATACCACATCTCCTCTCTAGCTACCCAAGAAAGTAAGATACTTGTAAGTTACAGAGTAAGTTACAATAGATGAAAGTGTGCACCTTCATCTTCAGTGTGACAATACCACCCATATTTCTATAGCATCATCTTCTATGTTATACATAAATAATCACTTAATGAAATTTTTAAGTGCTTTAACCAGGAGCTACCTACTGATATTTTATAAATATTTTCTAAGAAAGAAATCAAGAAGTAGCACATGAAAAAATACTAATTATATTCTCTTTGCAGGTGTTCCAAATAGTGGTTATTGAACTATGTAAGGTAATATATATTGAAATATGATATTAAACACATTCTTGACAAAAGTTGACCAGGTCTGTCCATTCATATGAAGATTGGTACCTCAAAGGGGTTTTGTACATTAAGAATGTCTTGCTTCTAATGGGAAAGTACTTTGTTTTAAGTTTATATAGAGATATTTGTGCTGTATGTTTTTTAGTTCAGTAGTGAAGCTCATTTTATCTAGTGACTAGATATTTTATTATTAAGAATATATACTTCAGGGTCCTCCTTGTATCCTAGCTCCTCTGACAGTGTGAATTGTAGGCTGGTGATCCTTTGTTCTATGTCTAACCATGTACATCTTTTTGTGACTGTGTTACCTTACTCTTGATGGTTTCTTCTAGTTCTATATATCTGCCTGTGCGTTTCAAGATTCTGCTTTTGTTTGTTTTGTTTTTGCTTCTCTTTTTTTTTGTTTTTTATTTTGTTTTTGTTTTCTGCTGAATAGTATTTGACTGTGCAAATGTGCCACATCTTCTTTATCCATCCTTCAATTGTGAGGCATCTAGGTTGTTTCCAGGTTCCAGGTATTACAAATAATGCTGCTATGAACATAGTTGAACAGATGTCTTTGCTTCAATGATGTGTGTCTTTTGGGTGTGCCTAAGAGTGGAATTTCTGGATCTTGTGTTAGTCTGATTCCCATTTTCTTGAGGAACCACCATACCAATCTCTGTGCAAGTTTTCACTCCCACCAGCAGCAGAGGAGTGTTTCCCTCTCTCCACATCCTCTCCAGCATAATTGTTTCTGATATGCCATTCTGAGAGGAGTTGCCTTGATTTGCATTTCCCTGATAGCTGGGAAACCAGCATAGGACCAACACAGAGCACCTGAACCTTGGTCTCAGTTAGAAGGCCTGGGCAGTCTATGGGGCCTCAGAGAGTGGAACCAAGATGAATCCCTGGTGCACGAAAGTATTTTGGGAGCACATTCCCTATGAAGGGATACTCCCTTAGCTTAGAGTCATGATGGGAGGCCTAGACCTTACCCATATGACTTGACAGATTTTGATATCCTCCCTGGAAAGCCTCACCTTCCTTGTGGAGTGGATGGGGAATGGGATAGGAGGTGAGTCAGGGGGAATGGAAAGATGGCAGGAAGAGGGAACTTGGATAGATATGCAAAATAAGATATATATATATATATATATAAATTGCAAATTGCTTCATATATAGAGAATCTGTACGTCTATGCAATTTAGACACCTCTTAATTTAAACATTAATTATGCTTCGAAATGTGATGAACTCATAAATAATCATGACACTATTAGTGCTTCGAATTCACCATGAGTTTAGACATATAATGACATTATATGTTAAGTAATAAATACTGCAGAACTGTGTAGCTCATTATTGTAAAGGTTGACATTTACCAATATTTGCTTTAAGAATACTGATTTTAATCATTATTTTTATGTTTTTAGATAACTTGTGTCATGTTCACTGGATATAATTTTTAAAAAGCATACTCTATTTCAAAAAGGACAACTTGCAGCAAAAAGAACAGATTAACACTGCTTATTACAGTATACATCAAGAAGCTCTACCTACTCCATTATTTTAGTGTCTTCTTTCTCTTAATTGCCAAAATTATTGAAAAGTGATCCATACTTTGTCTGAGAACATTTAGTAACATATTCCTAACTATAATACCCTTTATAATAAATTTATCTTTATTACCATACCAAAAATATTAAAATATTTTGTAATATCCTATTTTTAATGATGTTTCTGAGATCTAACACAAACCTTCATATTACTAAACAGTCTTGTCATTTAAATATTAATTGTTCTTTATTTGGCCCTGTACCCACAATTGTGTTTTCCTTACAAATATGCTGTTAACATGCACGTAGTTTCTAAATTATATAAATCAATCATAAAAGATGATGTTTTTGCATAAGACATTGCTAAGTGAGCTTGGTTGTTTGAATTCTCGTTCCAAGTTGATGGAAATGATTGTGAAAGTAGTGGAAACTGAAGGATGAAGAGGCTCTGGAGGTGATGGGTAAATTGGGCCAAGCTTACAAGTTTAATAAAAGGCCTACTTCCTATTCACAATTAGTTTCCTGAATCTAGATGCAATATGGCTGGTTCATACTAGATCCTGCTGCAATGTTTCTCCAATCTGCTCCCTTGTCTCTGTTGCATGATGGAAATATCCCTTCTAGTTGTGCACAGAGAAAGTACTTCCTTTTAAAGGTATCTTCTTATCAAGATATTCAGTTCAATGCCATTGGTCTACCTGTCTATTTTTGTACCAATTCCAGGCTGTTTTCAGAATTATAGCTCTGTAGTAGAGCTTAATGTCAGGAATGGTGATGCCTCCTGAAGTTCTTTTATTGTATAGGGTTGTTTTGGCTATCCTGGGTCTTTTGTTTTTCCGTATAAAGTTGATTATTATCCTTTCAAGGTCAGTGAAGTATTGTGGTGGGATTTTAATGGAGATTGCATTGAATCTGAAGATTGCTTTTGGTAAGATTGCCATTTTTACTATGTTTATCCTACCTAACCAAGAGCATGGGAAATCTTTCCATTTTCTGGTATCTTCTTTAATTTCTTTCTTTAAGTCACAAAGTTCTTATTATATAGGTCTTTTACTTGTTTGGTAAGCATTACACGAAGATACTTTATGTTGCTTGTGGCTATTGTAAAGGGTGATGTTTCTCTGATTTCCTTCTCTGTCTCTTTGTTGTCTGAAAAAAGTAGGGCTACTGATTTTATTTAGTTTATCTTGTATCATGCTAGTTTGCTGAAGGTGTTTATCAGCTGTAGGAATTCCCTGGTATAGTGTACTGGGTCACTTATGTAAACTATATCATCTGCAAATAGAGACAGTTTGACTTCTTCCTTTCCAATTTGGATCCCCTTGATCTCCTTTTGTTGTCTTATAGCATTAGCTAGAACTTCTAGTAAGATATTGAAGAGATATGGAGAGAGATAGGGCAGCCTTTTCTTGTTCCCAAGTTTAGCAGAATTGGCTTAAGTTTCTCTCCATTCAGTTTGATGTTAGCAGTTGATTTGTTTTATTTTGCTCTTATTATGTTTAGGTATGTTCCTGTTATCCCTGATCTCTCCGAGACCTTTATTATGAAAGGGAGTTGAATTTTGTTGAAAGCTTTTTCAGCATCTAGGGAAATGATCATATGGTTTTTCTTTTTCAGTTTGTTTATATGGTGGATCACGTTGATAGATTTTCGTATGTTGAACCATCCCTGCATTTCAGGGATGAAGCCTACATGGTCATGGTGGATGATTTCTATGATGTATTCTTGAATTAGGTTTGCCAGTATTTTATTGAGTAATTTTGCGTCGATATTCATCAGGGATATTGGTCTGCATTTTCCTTCTTTGTTGTGTCTTTGTGAGGCTTGGGTACCAAGGTTATTGTGGCATCATAAAAAAAGTTTGGCAATGAACCTTCCATTTCTATTTTGTGGAACAGTTTGAGGAGAAGTGGTATTAGTTCTTCCTTGAATATCTGGTAGAATTCTGCATTGAATCCATTTGGCCCTGGAAACTTTTTGGTTGGAAGGCTTTCGATGACTGCTTCATAACGGGTTATAGGTCTATTTAAGTTGTTTGTCTGTTCTTGATTTAATTTTGGTAAGTGATAGTTATCCAGAAATTTTTCCATTTCCTTTGAATTTCAATTTTTGTGGAATACAGGTTTTCAAATATGATCTGAAAACTGTCTGGATTTCCTCTATGTCTGTTGTTATGATCCCCTTTTCGTTTCTAATTTTGTTAAATTGCATGTTCTCTCTCTTCTTTTTTGTTAATTTGGATAAAGGTTTGTCTAGCTTCTTGATTTTCTCAAAAAAAAAAAAAAAAAAACAACTCTTCATTGCGTTGAATTTTTTTTGTATTGTTTTCCTGGTTTCTATTTTGTTGGTTTCAGCCCACAAGTTGATTATTTCCTGGCTTACACTCCTATGAGGTGTGTTTGCTTCTCTCCATTCTAAGGTTTTCAGTTGCACTGTTAATTCTCTTATGTGACTATGCTCTGTTTTCTTCATATGGGCACTTAGTGCAATGAACTTCCCTCGTAGCACTGCTTTCAAGGTGTCTCATAAGTTTGGATATGTTGTATCCTCATTCTCGTTGAATATTAGAAAGTCCTTAATTTCTTTCTTTATTTCTTCTTTGACCCAGGTGTGGTGCAATTGCACATTGTTCAGTTTCCATGAGTTTGCAGGTTTTTTCTATTTGTGTTGTTGTTGAATTCCAATTTTAAAGCATGGTGGTCTGATAAGGTACAAGGGACAATTCCTATTTTATTTTATCTGTTGAGATTTGTTATGCCATTAACCCACACACTTATGTACACCTGATTTTTGACAAAATGGGTAAAATTATACAATGGGGAAAGGACAGCATCTTCAACAATTGGTGCTGGCACAATTGGATGAGGGTGTGTAGAAGACTGCAGATAGACCCATGTCTGTTGCCATGTACAAAACTCAAGTCCAAATGGATCAAAGACCTCAACATCAATCCAGCCACATTGAACCTCTTAGAAGAGAAAGTAGGAGGTACCCTTGAACAAATTGGTATAGGAGACCGCTTCTTGAACATAACTACATGAGCACAGACACTGAGAGAAACAATTAATAAATGGGACCTCTTCAAACTTAGAAGCTTCTGTAAGGCAAAGGACACAGTGGACAAGACCAAATGGCAGCCCACAGACTGGGAAAAGAGTTTCACCAATCCTATATTCGACAAAGGGTTGATCTCCAAAATATAGAAATAACTCAAGAAACTAGTCAACAAAAAACTAAATAACCCTATTAAACAATATGGTACAGAACTGAAGAAAGAATTCTCAATAGAGGGAATAAAAAGTCTGAAAGACACTTAAGAAAGGGCTCCACATCCTTAGCTATCAGAGAAATGCAAATCAAAACAACTTTGAGATACCATCTTACTCCTGCCACATTGGCTAAAATTAGAAACATCCATGATGATTCATGCTGTAAAGGATATGGATAAAGGGGAACACTCCTCCACTGCTGGTGTGAGTGCAAAATCATAGAGCCATTTTGGAGATCAGTATGGCGGTTCCACAGGAAAATGGGAATTAGTTTACCACAGGAACCGGCAATCCTCCTCTTAGACATATATCCAAATGATCCACATCCATGCAACAAAGACATCTGTTCAACTATGTTCATAGCAGCACTATTTGTAATAGCAAGAACCTGGAAGCAACCTAGATGCCCCTCAACTGAAGAATGGATAACGAAGAGTTGGCACATCTACACAATGGAATACTACTCTGCAGAAAAAAAAAAATAATGGTATCTTGAAATTAGCAGACAAGTGGATGGAACTTGAAGAAACCATCCAGAATGAGGTAACCCAGTACATAGTATGTACTCACTCATATATGGATTTTAGACCTAGAGCAAAGGATTACCAGCCTATAGTTCACACCAACAGAGGAACTAGGATATAAGGTTTATTGTAAGAGATTCATATAAAGTCACTCACTGAACCTGGAAGGGACAAATCCCCCCAGAGCATAGCGGAAGTGGGGGGGGGCAGCAGGGAATGGAGAGAGAAGTAGGACAAAATGTGGGGGAACTAAGAAAAACACATGCGACCAGGGAGATTGAGAGCGGTTAGGATTAGAAGACAGGGGAGAGAGAGAGAGAGAGAGAGAGAGAGAGAGAGAGAGAGAACATAATAGAGTGAGCCAATATTGGTTTGAAGGTAAAATTGAACACAACAAAAGTTCTAGAGAACTACAAGACTACTGCCAAATAACAATTTGAACATCAGTGGAAAGGCTTCCATAAATGCCATTCCTGGATACTGAGATCAACAACTAACTTATCCATGGAGCCCTCATCTAATACCTGTTGAAAACAGGAGCAAATACCCACACATAAACACTGAGTTGAAGTAGAACCCAGATGGAGATGGACAGGATAAGACCTGGCTGCAGAAACACATAGAGAAGCTGACCTGAACAAGAAGGAGCTACTGGGCCAACAGACTGATAGCTGGGAAGCCAGCCTGGGACTGACTCAAGACCCCCTGAATATGGATCTCAGCCAGAAGGGCTGAGCAGTCTCAGGGACCTCAGACAGTGGAGCTAGGATGTATCCCTGGTGCACAATAGGACCTTACTAACACATCCCCCATGGAGGGAAAACTGCCTTAATCTAGAGACAGGAGAGAAACCCTAGTCCCTACTTCACATGACCAATCAGATCTACAAGACCCCAACTGGATGGCATTCCCCTACATATGGAATTGGGGGGGGGGTGGTTAGGGTGCATGTGAGAGAGCAGAGAGGGTAAAAGGGAGGGAGGGAGAGGGAACTGGGTTCGACATGTAAAATAATAAATTAAATTGAAAAAAATGCTTTGAATCCAAAATTTAAGTTGAAGGACAAGTTACTGGGGAAAAGGATTTCTATTTTGGTTTCCACAGAAAATGAAAAGCTGTGGACTCCTTCCCGACTAATGTGGTTTGAACAATTCAGACTGCCTGAAACAGAGTACCAGGTGATCCTACATTCAAAACAGCTGGACAAAGCAGCCTTACAGACTACAGCCAGGAATTCTGCATCTTCTTAGAATCCCCCATGACAGAGCCCCTTACCAGCAGGAAGTAGTTTGGAAAGAACAACACCCAAATTCCCAAATAATGTCTATAAATGTTTGTTTTCATTAAAATGGACTTGGTTATATAAAATAAATAAATAAATAAATAAATAAAGTAATAATATCTTCTTGAAAGATATGCTGTCAAAACAAATAGATAATATTCATTTAAAGTATTATTGTGGACAACAAAGTTAGGGGTGACTGTTAAGCACAAAATTTATATTTTTTAAATATTTATTGAAAAAAAATCACATCAAACTATGATATTTTGTTCTATTTTCATTTTCATTTCAAATTAACTATATAATTACAGGTAAACCTTAGTTTTCTCAAGAGTCTGATATCTTTGAATATTAACATCCCTACCAAATTATACATATACATATATACATATACATATATATATATGTATATGTGTGTGTGTGTGTGCATACTTATATATATGAATATATCTTCCTGATATCTGATCTATGCATTTGAATTACAATAAGTAAGAATGATGTTAACTTTTTGAAAGTAATGAAGGCAAAACTTGTAATGGCCATAATTAGGCTTGGATGTTGAATCATCTAATTATCTCTAAATTTTGAGACTGCTATAAAGTAAATGATTAACCTCATTAATTATTTTAAAATTCTTGATAAATTGACTGGAAAGCTTCTGTGTTTCATAATAGATATATATTCTCAACTGAAAACTGTGACAGGGACATGGTTCACTAGAACTGTTTCAATTAGTTTTAATATAGAATAATAGTTCTGGTCTAATTCATCTGAATTCAGTCAGTCCTTAGAATTTTGTAAAGTATCCATGGTTTTTAATAAGACATAAATTAAATTGTGTAAGGAGTACGGTTTTTCTGCCTGCCGCTTGGTCTTGTCCTGCTGCTGCGCCAGCCCCAAATAATACACAGAGACTCTGTATTTGATATGATGCTGTTGGCCCGGTTACTTGTTTCTTATCGGCTAGCTCTGCCTTAATTATTAACCCATTTCTTCTGATCTATGTATTTTCACATGGCCTTCTCTTACCGGGGAGGTGGCTGGCGTCCAGCTCTCTCCTGACTCTCCATCTTGACTCTCCTTCCTACTTCCTATTTCCTCCTTGTCTCCTAGTCCCTCCTATCTTCCTTTCCTATTGGCCAACAGTGCTTTATTATTAACCAGTATGAGAAACATACAGAATGACATCTCCCATCATTTCCTCTTTTCTGTCTAAATAAAAAGAAGGGTTTTAACCTTAACATAGCAAAATATATTATACAACAGTTATCAAGTAAGAATCTGACTCAGTGTTTATGTATGGGTGTTTGCTCCTGTTTTCAACAGTCATTAGTTGAGGACTCCCTGGAGAAGTTAGTTTTTGATCTCACTCTCCGGGAAGGGCATTTATGATAGCCTTTCCACGGAAGCTGAGATTGTTAGTTGGGAGCAGACTTGTAGTTCCCTTGACCTTTCTTTGTGTTAAACTTTATCTTCAAACCAATATTGGCTCCCTCTTTTATGTTCTCTCTCTCTGTCTCTGTCTCTCTCTCTCTTTCCTATTTTCCATTCCTAACCAGGCTCAATCCTCCTGGTCGCACATGCCTTCCTCTCCTCCCTCTCATTTTCTCCTACTTCTCTCTCCATTAGCTGTCCTCCCCCACTATACCTGAGGTCTGGGGGACTTGTCCCTTCCCAGTTCTGTGAGGGACTTTATATGAATCTCTTAGAATACAACTTGTATCCTAGTTCCTCTGGTGAAGCAGATGGAGAGGACAAGACCATGCGATAGAAGTACATAGAGACAGCTTACCTGAACAAGGAGGAGCTAAGGGCCACTAGACTGATAGCTGGGAAGCCAACAGGGGTCTGACTCAGACCCCCCTGAATATGGGTCTCAGCCAGAAGGTCTGAGCAGTCTAAGAGACCTCAGACAGTGGAGCCAGGATGTATCCCTGGTGCACAAAAGGACTTTGCAAACATATCCCCCATGGAGGGATAACTGCCTTATTCTAGAGATAGGAGAGAAGCCCTAGTCCCTACTTCACAGGACCTGTCAGATCTACATGACCCCAACTGGATGGCATTCCCCTACATATTGTATTGTGGTGGGGGGTTGGGAGGGGAGGGTGTTTAGAGTGCATGGGAGAGGGTAGAGAGGGCAAAAGGGAGGGAAGGAGGGAGGGAGGGCTTGGGGGGGAGGGAGGGAGGGAGGGAGAGGGAACTGGGATCGACATGTAAAATAATAAAAAAAAAAAAAAAAAAAAAAAAAAACGCTTTGACTCCAAAATTTAAGTTGAAGAACAAGTTACTGGGGAAAAGTATTTCTATTTTTGTTTCCACAGAAAATGAAAAGATGTGGATTCCCTCCAGACTAATGTGGTTTGATCACACCAGACCGCCTGAAACAGAGTACAAGCTGATCCTACATTCCAAACAGCTGGACAAAACAGCCCTACAGACTACAGCTAGGATATCTGAATCTTCTTCGAATCCCCCAAGACAGCGCCCCTTACCAACAGGAAGTAGTTTGGAAAGAACGATGCCCAAATTCCCAAATATTGTGTATAAATGTTTGTTTTCATTTAATTGGACTTTGTTATATAAAATTAAATAAAAAATACTCTAAAAAAAAAGTAAGAATCACAGTTAACAATATTTAGTCCATTAACATTTATCAAGATTTAAGAAACTATTCCATCATCTATTTCATCTTTGTGAGTCTAAAGTTATATATGTAACTTATTTTTAATCCTGACTAAGGAAAACTATAACCATAACTATCTGTCTTCAACTCCTTCAAAGGCCACAGAACTATAGTATATAAACTCTAGATATGACAGAGACATCTTGCTTTGTCAGTCACCTGAAGTTCTATTGTAATCTTCCATCTTCAGCCCATAGGCCATAGTGTGTCTGGAAGACTCCTCAGCCAAGCAGGAAACTTTAAACTGTCTTCTTGTATTGGCAGTTTGTCAGTCACTTTTCTCTGTGTCCTGCAGACTGTCTCGCAGACTCTTCCATGAAGCAGGATCTCTGTAGCAATGTCCATCTTGAATCAGCAGGCACTTTTCTGTGGGTCCTGCATGTCCAGTATATACAGCATAAACTCAAACAGTCCAGACAAGAGCTGTATCTTGTCCAAATGGCTAGTCTTGCCATACTGGAAGCAAACTCCATAACGCGTTTCTTCCATGTTCATCTTCCTTTCTGACCCAGGTGGCGTTGCCAGGAGCAATTATGTCTCACTGTCAAGAAAAACCCTAAAACATTTTAAATGCCATATTCTGTAGGTCTTTGAAAGGTTTGAAGAATGCCTATCTATCTCAAATACATCTCTGTGTATTTTGAAAAACCTAACTAATCTCTAAGCTTTGACTATCATAGGTAATTATCTATAATCGGTACTACATTGTACATTACATTTCTAACTGAGCTCAATAAACACGATACCTAAACAAGAGGAGAAATATACATATCACAAAATTGACATTAAATTCTATCAATAAATGAAAATCCATTCCAATACAAAGTATCCATATATATATATATACCATAATTCCCTTTTTACCTTTAAAAAGAATATTGGTTGTGATCATTAACCATTTATAACCAAGTCCATTTAAATGAAACCAAACATTTATAAACAATATTTGGGAATTTGGGCATCGTTCTTTCCAAACTACTTCCTGCTGACAGGGGGCGCTGTCATGGTGGATCATGAGAAGACACAGAAATCTTGGCTGTAGTCTGCAAGGCTGCTTTGTTCAGCTATTTTGAATGTAGGATCACCTGGTCCTCTGTTTCAGGGGGTCTGGCTTGATCAAACCACATAAGTCTGGAAGGAATCCACAGCTTTTTATTTTCTGTGGAAACAAAAATAGAATTCCTTTTCCCCAGTAACTTGTCCTGAAACTTAAATGTTGGAGTCAAAGCATTTTTAAAATATATAAATTTAATTAATCCAGCAGTATTTCCTTTATCAGTTGTTATTTTCTCAGCAGTCAAACAATGTAGAGACAACACAATAGCATACAATAACCAGATTCTCTCTGAGCTTTTCATCTTTACGTGCCTTTATTACTCTGTTTATTTTACTTTTATTTTTTTTATTTTTTGACATAGGGTTTCACTGTGTAACTCTTATCTCTCCTGGAATTTACTCTGCATACCAGGTTTTCTTTGCAAATCACAGAGATCTGCTTGCCTCTGTCTCCTGAGTGCTGGGATTAAAGGCGTGTGCTACAACACCCAGTTCCTCTTTGTCTCTTTAAAACCATTTTTTTTTTCATGTCTACGTATATTTTAAAACACACTGTAAACCTTTAGAGGTTTTTCTTAATATGAATCTGTCTTTACTGTAAATCTTTATCTTCGTCTGGCCACAAGTCTTTTATTTGGTAAACAACAACATTGCTAAAATGAAAGTCATAGCTGTGTCAGCCACGGTTTACCAAAGATGGTGGCGGGTACTTTTACCCGCCAGCACGGAAAGCTGTGCTCACCGCCTTGGTCTGCGCTGCCAACCAGAAAGCATGCTGCCTGCTTGAAGATGTGGTCACTGCCATTGCCATCTCTCATATACACCAATAAATTGTTAGCAGAGTTATTTAAAAACTGTGCGGTTTTTTTGCCGCTTATGCTGAGTCAGGAATATCTGCTTATCTCTAGCAAAGCAGAGTTCAACTGAGAAAAATGCTGCTACCAAGAAACCTTGCTTGTCTCTGTTCTTTTGTTTCTAAAACCCTTTTTTAACCTTTTGTTAAATTTTAAGTGGAAGTTCTTACTAGCCACGTGGGCGCCATCTGTAAGGAGTACGGTTTTTCTGCCTGCCACTTGGTCTTGTCCTGCTGCTGAGCCAGCCCCAAATAATACACAGAGACTCTGTATTTGATACAATGCTGTTGGCCCGGTTACTTGTTTCTTATCAGCTAGCTCTGCCTTAATTATTAACCCATTTCTGCTGATCTATGTATTTTCACATGGCCTTCTCTTACCGGGGAGGCGGCTGGCGTCCAGCTCTCTCCTGACACTCCATCTTGACTTCTTCCTACTTCCTATTTCCTCCTTGTCTCCTAGTCCCTCCTATCTTCCTTTCCTATTGGCCAACAGTGCTTTATTATTAACCAGTATGAGAAACATACAGAATGACATCTCCCATCAAAATTGTCTGTATATAATCATACCAAATTTTCTCACAATTAAACCATATATATCTAGCACATAATTATAAACTTTAATGAATAATTTTGAATGATGTAATACAATAATAAAATTTAAATGTCTTCTGTTTTTAGATTTTAAAGATCACTGAAATATTCGGAATTTATAATAGGCTGAATGATTTTACCATCATCATCCATGTCACCCTTAAAAAGCAGAATGGTGCTACTGTGTTTCAGTTTAAATACAGGCAGTTTGCAGAGTGAAGCACTACTTTGAGAAAGCCATTGTCATTTAATTCTGTACTTTTGGGTTGTATAAATGCTACCTTTACTGATGTAATATAGCCTTTGTAAAATTATCTTTTATTATCTTTTAACTGATTATTAATTTCACTATAAAGCCATAATTTGTAGAGCTTAATTTATTTTTCTTCTAATCTATTTTTGTGAGTGCAACAGCTGGTAGTTCCCAAATAAAGTAAGACAGAAACAATTCTAACCTTGTTCTGTGTCTTTTTTTAAAATTTCTTTTCTCTGTGACATAAAATCTAGCTTCAAATATTTATTTCATTGTAATGTTAGTATCAGTTGTTTTGTGTATATGTACACACTTTGTGTGCCAGAATTCCACCTGTAGAGCAATTAGACTAGATTGCTTAATGGTTTGTTAATGTTCTATTACCTTTTCATGCAAATTGTTAGTAAAGGACTGAAACTCAATTCTCTTCATCCATGTTTCCTCACATTAATACTATTTTTTAAAGGTATTACATTACACTACTTTACCATACAGTATCTACCTCTCAGCACTTTGGCATTATAGTATAAATCTCAACACCAAGTCTTATGCCTTATTGAGAACAATAATACTTTAACTTAGCAAACAGGATCCTTTTCAGTATTACTTGCACCCTTTGTAAGAACAGCAAGTTAGAGCAATTTACTTCCTAATAGCGTCTAATGAAATGCTTTTCTTTTAAAATTTCTTTAATATTTGGATAATTTTAGCAAGTAAAATATGTATAACCAAAATAATTCAAATACAGTAGAAAAGTAGAGAGATATCTACAAATTCATCATGAAATGCCTATTGATAATTTCAAGGGTAGACATTAATCTTCTTGAATTCTTAGATTTCTGAACTTACTGATAGTAATAAATCATATTCCCAAAGAACATTTCTGGGCACAAAGTTGTAACAGTGAAAGGAAAAGTAATACTTTTCCAGTGATCAAGATTTTGCAAAAGAATCATTTGTTATATATACACTCATACAGTGAAGAACTTTAGCTTTGTTAAAGTAATGGCTTGAGTAATATATTCTGGCATGAGGAGGAAAAGGATGCTTGCAAACTAATAAGGAAGCAACCATAGTTTCTTTTGTTGCTCACAGCTCTTGCATCATTTTAACCTATTCATAATTAAGGTAGGAAACTGTATTTTAAGATGTAACACTTTCTATGTTTTGTTTTCCCTGAGATATGAGTAGAAATAAGTAGACTAATAGTATTAGATATTAAACATACAACAGACTGATTTTTCCAATTTTACTATTATACACACTTTTGCTGCAGTAATGAAATACCATGAGCAATGAAACCTATAAATGGAATGCTTTGTTTGGGCATATTGTTCTGTAAGCATAAGAATCCCACATAACTGAGATGTATGGCATCACAAGGTAGACTTGACAGAAGGAACAGAAATCTGAAAGCACATAGAATGAAGCAAATAACCCAGACAGAAGTGTCACCTATCCAGATTATCTGCTGCCATCATATTACATCTGTCTTGGTTATTTTCTTCTTCCTATTTTCAGTACCATTTGCATCTATCTTATGCCTCTGTGTTCTCTAGCATAATGAAGTCTCCAAGTAACTGAGGTTTCACTTTCATACCTAAATGCAATAGCTTTCAGGTCCTTTTCTGAACCTTCATTCAAGGACTTCCGTAACATATGGCATCTTCTCTCAATAGCTTTCCAATGGGCTGGCTCTGTGAAACCCTGATGAAAGAGTCTATGACTGTTTCATGCTTGCATACTCCATACCTTTAACACACTCACAATATCACTTTGAAAAGGTTCTATTGCTTTCTGTTGCTGTTTGTTTGTTTTTCGAGACAGGGTTTCTCTGTAATGCTTTGGAGCCTGTACTGTAACTAGCTCTGTAGATCACGCTTGCCTCACAGAGATCTACTTGCCACTGCCTCCAGAGTGCTTGGATTAGAAGTGTATGCCATGAACACCTGGCTTATTTTGAATATTTTAATGAAAGCACATATGCATAAGAACAACGCATACACAAGCAGAACATAGTATTTTGTCTTTCTATTTAACTAAAATAGATTCAAATTAACTAGTATAATTTCAATCAGTACAATGTTTAGATGAAATACAGGTGTGGTCCCTGTGTGAGAGCTTAAAATCATAATGTTTCCTTCAGATTCATATCATTTCTCAACTATTGATAGTGACTTCTCAATGGAGCTCCTCTTGGGTAACCTGCTTTTTATCCTATGTCATGGAGATTCTCAAGTTTTGGATTTCTACTATATTCCTTTTTACATGCTTCCACAGTTCATAGATCAAGCAGATGTTGGGGTGGGCCAACTCCTAGTCCTGATTCTAGGCCTGGGTGATAGCTGGATTGATCAGCTGGCCAGCTTTCCCTCCTTGTCACTGTGTTAGAAGTTCTCTAGCACTGCCTAGGCTGGTTCACTCAATACAACCTGCATCAAGCAGCTGGAAGAGCTCTTCTGCTCTCATGTCCTCAGATAGGCTCACCTACACTTGTACCAACAGGACCAACTCTACTCCATTGCCAAGGGGAGGTGCAGGGCCCTGTCTTCCAATTGTTGTTTTGAGTATGCAAGGAAAGGGTATCATCTCTCCTTCACTAAAGACCACTTGTGTGGCTCAAGGATAGATTATATATAGGTATCAATTATGTCTGGGTTTGGGGTGATTGCAGGTCTTGTTGCTTCTTTCTATATTTGTCTTTTATGAGTGTGATTTTTGTTCCTTAGTTCCTGTTTCTTCTGGATTTTCAGAGAATGTTGGCCGAATGTTGCCTCTTTAACTGTCCTACTTTGCTAGTGTGTTCACATGGAATGCTTGCTGGTTTGAGAGGCTGGGGTAGGGGGAGACAGACATGGTCTGTGAGACCCACTGGAGATATGGATGCAGTTAGGGGTGGGAGGAAGCTGTAGCTGGTGCTCTATTAGAGATCTAGCTAGGAGTGACCCTGAAACCTGGGTCTGAAGCAAAAGAGTGGAAAAAGTCATGGCTGCAGGCAGCCTGGCTGATCTTAGACATTTCTTATTTAAAATTGTCTTTGAAGATTTCATACATAAGTACTTTATTTTCATCATGCCAATCTCTCCCTTCTCTTCCAACTCCTCCAGAGATACTTCCCCATTTTACTCTTAAATTTATCGAACTTTCTAAAGTGTGTGTGTGTGTGTGTGTGTGTGTGTGTGTGTGTGTGTGTGTGTGTGTGTTTGCATATATACTATGCTAAGTCTAGTCAGTGTTGCTTTGGTATGGGTAACCTAATAGGAGGAAGCCGGTCTTTACATAAGACTGATTCTTGCTATGGCAGCAGTTACTGATAGCTTGTAATTCTTCTTTATGGGCTGGGCCTTTCTTAGATTCCCTCTATTATCATTATCTCTATACCCAAACATAAGTGAAACATTCACCCCTCATCAAAGAGACTTTATTTTTGGTGATATATATATATATATATATATATATATATATATATATATATATAATGTTTGCATATATACTTTTACTTTTAAAGTGTGTTTGATTGTAACAGAATGATATTACTTTCTCAACTTTTTCCCCTCTACCGGCCTTCTTAGCCTCTTTCCATTGTTTTTGCCCATGCTTGCCCAATTCTTAAGTTGTTAGCCTCTTTTTCATTAATTATAATTTGCATTTTTTGTACATATGTATAAAATGTGTATGAATGCAATAGAGGTAAAAATAATACATTTTTGTTCTGTTTAGTTTTTTTTTTTTTTTTTTGTTTTTTTTTCAATACAGTCTCTCTGTGTAGCTTTTTAGATCAGGTTGGACTTGAAATCATAGAGAATCAAATTTTATCTAATAATTTTGAAATTGTTCTTTATAATATCAAATGCGATAATGTCATACCCATGTAATGTGGTTATTATCAAATAGACATGATGCATGTCTTGAGTGATTTTGTTCTTTTTTTTTTTTTTTTCCCCTGAACAGAATTTTCTTCTGGTAACATTAATGATCTGGCTGGCTCCATGATTTATTTGACAGAGCCACTTAGTCTTATCTTTCTTCTTGCTTGTAATTCTCAGAATAACAACAGAAAGTTGTACATATGAAGTAATCATAAAAAAAAAGCCAGGAGTCGCCCAGGGCAACTAGAGCTTTAGTTTCTCTCATGGTGGTAGAACACTTGCCAGCAGTACACATAACTGATGTGTCTCCCTTAGTATGTATAATGAGAGAGAGAGAGCTATGCACAGTCAAGACTCCATCTGCAAAAAAAATTTTCTTGAGCTTTGGGAGAATGGGTTGAAAATAGGTCCTGGACTCATAAGGGATTAAGGGTTCATTATTAAATTGTTCTCTTATAAACATTCATATGTTTCTCATGTCTCTCCTCTCTCATGTATGTGTGTGTCTATGTGTGCATTTACAACTGAGGATGTGATTTAGCATAGTGATGATCTTTTCTCTCCTCAACTCAGTCAGTGGATATCCTGCTGAGATTATTGATTAGTAAGCTTGTCTTACAATTGTATCTGCCCTATCAGTCTTACCATAAAATTATTATAGCTACAAAATTTATTTTCAAATCAATTATAATTCCCTATTATTGAGTAGTAGATCATCAATATCTTTGTGAGGAGAGAGGTACTCATGTAATAATATTTCTAATTTACCCAAGGGGGTGCAGTGACAATTTATGTAGACTTGTTCTTTTTGTATGGCAGAATTATAATTACACAGATAAATGTATCTTCCTCATTGGTGGTCTATCTTAACCTTACAAAGCCTAAAAGTAAAAAAAAATGTTGACTGCCTGATTTAGTAAATAATTCAGATACACACACATACACACACACACACACACACACACACACAATATTTCTATTAAGGGAGCTGTCCAGTTATCATCTATCTATATATCTATACATTTGTGTGTGTGTGTTGCTTGTACCAGCTCTCATGCTACATTCTCTGTCTCCACTATTTTCATTTACTCTCATCTCTACTCCCTTTCAAACACAAAGACTGGTGTGCTTGTGGGTGGTATTTGCTTGTTTGAAGCAAATGTAAGAGAAGGGGCAGTGCCTAAGATAAGACTATCTGGTCAAAATTATTTTT
This sequence comes from Phodopus roborovskii, assembly GCF_943737965.1. Lineage (NCBI taxonomy): Eukaryota > Metazoa > Chordata > Mammalia > Rodentia > Cricetidae > Phodopus > Phodopus roborovskii. The sequence goes on from NW_026126410.1 coordinate 30,320,174, forward strand.
AAATATTTTCAATTGCATAAATAATTATACCAGTTAATTACTTATGCTCTCACATCATTAGCCCTGGGAACAACACTAATTTAAACAAAACCATTGTTAAAACAAATTACATAATATCTTTGCTTTCCTGAGCCTGAAAAAATTTGCTATTGTTGATGCTTTGGGGACTTAGCTACAAAATCTTATTACATTTTCCCTTTGGCCAAAAGAGGAAGTCATCAATTCTGAAATTCCTTCAGTTAATAACTTACCTTTAAATATTCTTACTGTGTGATCTTGAAGTTGCTGTCAGGACACAATATTGAAAAAGCATTAGAATATTTCACAATATTGAGTATTATTAAAATTTTATTTCCTAAATATTTCAGTCTTTTAATATTTAAGAAAGAAAATATGTTTAAATTTGATGGACAGTTTTTGTCAGCATATATATATATATATATATATATATATATATATATATATATATATGACTGAAAAGAGCCAAAAGTTATTAGTAAAATTTTAAGCTTTCAATAAAATGAAGTTAAATTGTGGCATAAAAATTTTTTTTATGTCATAGAATATTTTTACAGTCAATATTATATGAAATGATTTTCATAGATGCCATTAAGTATTAGTATTTTATGTTTGCAAATATGCATTTATTTAAAAAATAAAATACCTTTTTCAATAGCCTGCATCAATATTCATAGTTTTGAGTATGAATCATTTCTTACATTTTGAGCAGGGAGTTCAAGTTAATCCATGATGTCTTAATCTGTTTTTTGGAGATTCCTTAGTTGAGGGTTTATTATTTCAAAAATAATGCTGGTGATTACCTATTTTGCTGAACTGGGAGAAAACAAACAAACAACAAAAATCTATCTTTATTACATTACTTTTTTTCTTGTTTCCATATTTGTGTGTTCATCTACTCATCTTTCAATCCATGGAAAAGCCAACTAAAATGTCTATCATTATTTTATCCTTCTTGAGTGGGATTTCAAATATGACTATCAAAAGAATACATTTTATTTGTTCTGTGGTTTGATAGAATGATTGATGAACTTGGAATTAATGAGAATAAGATAGTTTTGAAAAATAGTATAACAAAACATTTTTCAGTTTGAGGTTTACAAATGACATTCTTACTCACCTGCAGTTTCTTTCTTCTTGAAGTATATTTTCCATTCATAATGCAATGATGTATTCAATATAGTTTCAAAGTTCCAAAATCTTAAAGTTCAACACTGTTTGAAAGTGAAAACTTCCAAATTTCTTCAAAGACAGAAGGGCAGCTTTTAAACTGAATGTTTATATTATATTAAGAAGAGTGTAAACCATTAAGTCTTCACAAGTGTTTACTTGGGAGCTGGGTGGCAGCCCCGAAGGTAAAAATAAAAGCCAATTACATTTTGGTCTTCCAACCCCATAGGGCCTGAGAAAGCACACACTAGAAAAGGGGGTCTCCTTTAAGCTCTGCCATTCTGATGTGCATCAAACAGCAAAACACTTTAATAACCTTTTCCTTACTAAGTAGAAACAAAAACAAAAACAAACAAACAAACAAACAAACAAAAAAAAAACAGAAACACTTGCAACAGTGCAGGAATGACACTGGCATTCCAGAGCTGGGGGACTGAAGGTAGTCTGGCTTTGAGCTTGAGGCTTGGCTCTCAGGTGGGGCCAGCCACCAAAACCTCGGTGGAGTTCCTAGCAGCACTGCTGAGCAGTTTAAAGACTCATGCCAAAAAACAAAACGAGATTCTCAGTGAAAGAGATTCAGACAGGAAAGAGCAGGTTACATTATGCTTATCATTGTGTTTAGGCTTAGGCTTAAGAGAGAAAAGATGAAGGGTATAGACAGTCATAGAAAATTAGTAAGTTTTTTTTTAAACTGATAATAAAGTAATATGAATAAAATATAATAAGCCATGTAGAAGTGGGAAATATATGGTATGGGCAGTCTGGACCCTGAATATTGCTGTGTTGACCTTCAGTGTTTTGATTGATGTTAAGCAAATTGCAGCTGCTAAGTGACATGGGATTGAAATAGGGACTGTTGAAATAAACCAGCCTATATTTTAGGAATATCTTAACTTAAAAATGTAAGCCAACTGTATTTGTCATACATAAGTCAAACATGCTTCCCACGGGAAACAAGAGGCTGTGGATTCCTTCTAAGTTAATATGGATCAAATCTGATGAGGGAAGATTTCCTGAATTATGACAGGTGATATATATCAACAAAGGTTACATCTTGTCTTCCCAGGACTTGGACATTATCTCAATTTCTCAGGGACCCCCTTCAGACAACAGGAAGCACTGTAGAGAAAATGACACCCACTTTTCCAAGAGTTGGGGTGGGGTTGTAAGCTATTTGGTGGGTTAGGGATGTTTGTTATCATTTAGAGGAATATAGGAATATAGAATAAAAAGACAACTTTTAATCTCAAATTTATTTTGCATTGGCATGGATTTTGGTATGTTGATACAAATTAAAGTTATTTTTGTTATACGGTATATGCATTTTTACTCTTCTTTGGGATGTTGTGCTCATGTAGCTGATATATAAATCAGTATATAATTAAGAAACAGTTTAGTAGTTAATCTTTAATAGTCAAATTGTCACATTTGCTATGTTTTCAAATTTAAACAGGTATAATTTAGACTGATAAATGATTCTCAAATACTTAAAATACTTTGAATATGATTTTAATGTTTAATAACCTAAGGTTTTTCATGACAATGGGACACATCTATTCTGTCAGTGAATATTTATTTCAGAGAAGATGACGAGCATTGAGAACCTCCATGTGGATTTTGCTTTCAATGATGCAAGACTAGCTATTTGGGAAAGAAACTCCAAGAGGAATAACCATGAGCATTTGAATGAGGGATCTCCATTGAGCAAAGGGAAATGAAGTATAGACAGGGTGGTTTTGATAATAATTTAAAGAAGCTACATATTCAAACATTGGCATGGGCATTTTTCCTTGTTTTACACACACACACACACACACACACACACACACACCACACACACACACAGTAAAATCAAAATCATTGGGAAAATGGAATAAAATGAATAAAAGTAGAAAATTAATTTAGCAAGAAACACACACAGAAATACAGACACACATACACACCAACTCATACACACACTAATTCAGTCAAGAAAAGAAAATTACTAGAGGTCAGTGTGAAAAAACAACCCATGTTTTGGACTACAAAAAGACGATATGTCTTTATGGTATGTCAGAAAGCTAAAATATCACCACACCCATCAATGGCCCCAAGAGATACAAAGTCACATTTTTAAACTTTCCAGGGCAGAATAAATTTAGAACAGAAACCCAGAGTAAATGGCCACAATTAGAGAACTGATTCAAAAGAAGTACTGGCAGATGATGGCATTGCCTGTGTGACAGAGAGATAGTAGACTAAATTAGTCATGGTACATCTGCTGATGTTTTGAAGAAAAGTCCAGGATGACAGATGAGTCAAGGTCCTCGTCCCTCTAAGCAGCCCATAAAACTCCTGTTAACAATGGACTTGTGGAGTGCAGCCAGTGATGCAAATGGGGATGCTAAGAAAATGAAGTCCCTTTTAAAAAGAATTGTGAGAATCTTTAAAAACATTACTGAAAGAAGATAAGCAGACTTCAGTGTCCCGTGCAATAGAGCCCACATTCCTTAAAGTCTACCCCTGAAGCCATACATCAGTGTCTAAGATTCAATTTGCTGTGCTCAGTGTCAGTCCTGCTATAGTTTTCACTCTAATATTATGCTTATTACCTATCTAAGGAATGGGAATACATACCCATTGCCTGTCCCTTCAATGTATTTTAGATGTATATTACTTGTTTTTATTACTACTATTATTTTTTAAAATTATGTGTATATATGTGTGTCTGTGTGGACATATATGCAGGTGAATTCACTTGACCATGGAGGTAAGAAAAAGCCTCAGGTACCTTGGATTTGGGCATCACCAAGGGGTAGTGAGCTGCTCATATATACTGGGGATCAACTCTGGTTCTCTGCAAGAGCATAATCTTCCCTTTGCTGCTAATCTGTCTCTCTGGTCCCACTTTTATTATTTGTATAGTGATCAAAACTACACTTCTCTTGTGGCTCAGAAGAGACTTTGGACTTGGTCATTTGAACAAAGTTACTATTTAGAGGCTATGATTGCTAATTTGGACTTTCACTTTATTAGTGTGTGGTGTATCTGTGGATTTCCAGAGAATACCTACACTAAATATAAACAGTGCCACCTCATTAGCTGAAGGATTCAGCATAGTAAATGATAATAAAAAAATACTAGCTTCATTCTACTGTTTCCTGCATTCTGCTTTCTGATCTACTGAGATATGAGAACCCCAGCACAATGGACTCAGCCATGTCTTCCCCACTGAAAGATAAGTCAAAATAAACTCCTTGTCCTTGTGTTGCTTGTTAAATATTTGGTCACACTGATTAGAAAGTAACAAAAACAGGGCTGTTTTAGGAAGATAATAGATAAATATAGTAATATTCATGACACTAAAGGCTAGCAATAGAATGTCATAGATTCGATTTTATGTTGTGAAGGCTCTAACACTAGAATTTGTTTCATCAGGGTGGCATGAATAAGGTTGTGGTACTTTAGGACGTAAAGTACAGTGGGGTATCCATAGCTAGCTGATGGTCTTAAACGATATTGAGGGGACATGTGCTCTTCCTAGCACCCTTCTGCTCACCAACTGAAGAACCAAACATTTCCTTTGTCATAAACATCTCTCATATACCTAATATATTCTCTGAATACTCAAATGGTAATATTATTGGTAAAATAATTTTCCTATAATGAGATTTCCTAAAACTTTAGATGGTGTATATAGAAGTAAGAGCAAAGGTTTACAACCTTACAAATCATACCTCCAGAGAAGCAAGGAAACAAGGAGGACCCTAAGAGAAACATACATGTTCCCCTGGAGAAGGGGAAAGGGACAATATCTCCCAGGCAAATTAGGAGCATGGTGGGGAGGGAGGAAGAGGAGAGGAAGGGAGAGGTGGACATGAGGGCAGAAAAACTGAGTCAGGAAAAGAATAGAGGAGAGCAAGAAAAGAGAAAGTATAAAATATGGAGCTATTATAGGTTTTAAGAGAATTCTGGCACTAGGGAAATGTCTAGAATCTACAATGATGACCCCAACTAACAATCTAAGCAATAGTGGAGAGAATAAGTTAAATGCCCTTCCCTGATAATGAGATTGATGACTTCTTTATATGTTATCCTAGAGCCTTCATATAGTAACTGATGAAAACAGAAGCAGACAACCATAGCTAAATACTGAGCTGAACTCCTGCAATCCAGTTGCAGAAAAGAAGGACTGATGAGCAAAGGGGTCAAGAGCAGTCTGGAGAAACCCACAGAAACTGCTGGTCTGAACAAGGAGGAGCTCATGGACACCAGTCTGAAAGCTAGGAAACCGGCATAGGACAGACCCAGATTCCTTTATCATGGGTGTTAGTTAGGAGGACTGGGCCATCTATAGGGCCTCTAGTAATGGAGCAGTATTTATTCCTACTATATGAATGGTCTTTGGGGCCCATTCCACATAGAGGTATATTCCCTCAGCTTAGACACATGAGGGGGTGCAGGAGAGGAAGGGAGGTTAAGGTTACTGGGAATGGCATGTAACACAAGCTTGCTTCAAATTTCAATAATAATTATTAAAAATTAATTACCATGGGATATTAATCTTAATGCTATGCCAATCCTATCAACAGTAAGCTTACTAAGTGAGAAGGAACAGGATTATAGGATCCTGCCATTTAACTTTGAACTACTGACTATTGATAGACTCTGGGAAGGGATAGCCATTGTTTGCAGTTTGTGCTCTGGGAGAGGCATGGTGCTTGTTTTGAGTTTGTACTCATTGCTGAGTCTAAAACATGTCTCTCCAAACTCATGGCTACAGAGACCAACCAGATGAATATCACTAGATTATGAAGAGAATGAATAACCAAAATAAGAGACAGATATGTGGGAAGGAATATGTCGACAAGGTTAATGAAAAAGTCATGGGAGTAGTCAAATTTTATTGAGTATGTGAGTAAAACTGTGTAAAATCAAATTTAATTTACAAAGAACTATAATTTCTAATATTTTTCTACTGTAAATTTTAATATCCCCTTTTAACATACTTCATGGACAGTTTCACAGTTTCACAGTTCACTCTATGTTAGTCTTATGCATTCCTTACATAATGCAATATCCTGGCCCTTCTACTTGTTTCATTTATTCATGTATTGGCTTGCTTTTTTTTTCATACAAGTTTAAGTGTAAGTGTTGTTGAGTTTTCAAATGTGGTACTCTTCTTTTACAATGAAGATATTTTTTAATCACTCTTGTGTTATTAATTTTAATAACTTAAAAACAAAACACTTGTATGTCAAGTCTAGGTCTTGGGAGTTATCTTCCTTTGTCCATTTTTTTTCTCCCTACCGCCCTTGTGCTCATACAGGATGCACACCATTGGGTATATTCACTTTGAAACAGTATTTTATTTTATCATTCTTTTTTTCCATTTAATTTTTTTTAATTTTAAATATCAATTATAGTTCTGTCTCCCTCCCACCATCTACACTCCCTCCCTCTTACCCTCACTTCCCCCTTACATGTACCATGACCACCCTCCCCTCCGACACCTGTTCCACCTCACATGTAGGACCATGCATTCAGGGGGGATCATCTAAATCTGGCAAGTCATTTGAAGTAGGGACTAGTACTTTTCTCCTGTCTCTAGGTTAAGGGAGTTTCCCTCCATGTGGGATGTGCCCGCAGAACCCTTTTGTGCACCAGGAATACATCAACTATATTCCACTATGTGAGTTCCCTTAGACAGCTCAGGCCTTCTAGCTGTGACCCATGTTCAGGAGGTCTGAGTCAGTCCCATGCTGGATTCCCAGCTATCAGTCTGGAGTCCATTAGCCCCTCATTGTTCTAGTCAACTGTCTCTATGTGTTTCTGCAACCTGGTCTTGTCCTCTCTCTCTGCATCTGGATTCTAGTTCGGCTTAGTATTTAGTTGTGGGTGTTTGCTTCTGTTTTCAGCAGGTAATAGATGAGGGATCCAAGATGGTGACTAAGTTAGTTGTTGATCTCATTATCAGTGAAGGGCATTTATGATAGCCTTTCTACTGTTGCTCAAATTGTTATTTGGAGTCAGTCTTGTAGGTCTCTAGACTTTTCTTTAGGTTCAGTTTTCTTTTCAAACCAATAATGGCTCCCTCTTTTATGTTAGTTCTCTCTCTCTCTCTCTCTCTCTCTGCTGTCTTATTTTCCTACCTTGACTCAATCTTTCTAGTTGCACATGGTTTCCTCTCCTCCCCTTCTCTTTCTCTTATTCTCTCAACATTCACTGCCCCTCCACTTCCCATGTGCTCTGGAGGACTTGTCCATTCCCCCTTCTGTGAAGGACTTTATAAGATTCTCTTAGAATACACCTTGTATCCTACTTCCTCTGGTGTTGTGAATTAAAGGTTTGTGATCCTTTGCTCTAGGTCTAAATTCCATATATGAGTGAATACATCCAATGTTCAACTTTTTGTGAATGGTTTACCAAATTCAGGATGGTTTCTTCTAGTGCCATCCACTTGCCTGCTAATTTCAAGATTCTATTATTTTTTTTCTGCAGAGTAGTATTCCATTGTGTAGATGTACCACATCTTCTTTATCCATTCTTCAGTAGAGGGGCATTTAGGTTGCTTCCAGGTTCTTGCTATTACAAATAGTGCTGCTACGAACATAGTTGAACAATTGCCTTTGTTGCATGGATGTGGATCATTTGGGTATATGCCTAAGAGGGGGATTGACAGGTCCTGTGGTAAACTAATTCCCACTTTCCTGAGAACCTGCCATACTGATCTCCAAAATGGCTGTAAGAGTTTGCACTCCCACCAGCAGTGGAGAAGTGGTTCCCTTTCTCCCTATCCTCTCCATCATAAGTTGTCATTGGTGTTTCTAATTTTAGCCATTCTGGCAGGAGTAAGATTGTATCACAACATTGTTTTGATTTGCATTTCCCAGATAGCTAAGGAAGTTGAGCTCATTCTTAAGTGTCTTCCAGCCTTTTTGGTTTTTCCTATTGAGAATTCTTTCTTCAGTTCTGTACCCCAATTTTTAATAGGGTTATTTGGTGTTTTGTTGACTAGTTTCTTGATTTCTTTATATATTTTGGAGAACAGCCCTTTGTAAAATGGAGTATTGGTGAAAATCTTTTCTCAGTCTGTGGGCTGCCCTTTGGTCTTATCAACTGTGCCCACTGCCTTACAGAATCTTCTAAGTTTGAGGAGGTCCCATTTAATTAATTTTTACTCTCGGTATCTGTGCTACTGGAGTTATGTCCAGGAAGCAGTCTCCTATAACAATTTGTTCAAGAGTACCTCCTACTCTTTCTTCTAAGAGGTTCAATGTGGCTGCATTGATGTTGAGGTTTGATCCATTTGGACTTGAGTTTTATGCATGGTGATAGATATGTGTCTATTGGCAGTCTACTACAAGCCATCATCCAAATTCAGCACCGTTTGTTGGAAATGCTTTCCTCCCCCCATTATATACTTTTAAATGTTTTGTCAAAGATCGGGTGTTTGTAGGAGGGTGGGTTAATGTTAGGATTTTCAGATAGATTCCATTGTTCTACTTGTCGATTTTTTGCAAATACCAGGCTGTTTTCCAGACTATAACTCTATAGTAGGGCTTAAAGTCAGGGATTGTGATGCCTCCTGAAGTTATTTTTATTGCACAGGGATGTTTTGCCTACCATGGGTCTTTTCTTTTTCTATAAATGTTGTTTATTATCCTTTCAAGGTCAGTGAAGAATTCTGTTGGGTTAATGGGGAATGCATAGAATCTGTAGATTGCTTTTGGGAAGATTGCCATTTTTACTATGTTTATCCTACCTATCCAAGAGCATGGGAGATCTTTCCATTTTCTGGTATCTTCTTTAATTTCTTTCTTTAGAGCCACAAAGTTCTTATTATATAGGTCTTTTACTTGTTTGGTAAGCGTTACACCAAGATACTTTATGTTTTTTGTGGCTATTGTAAAAGGTGATATTTCTCTGATTTCTTTTTCAGCCTCATTGTTGTCTGAATAAAGTTGGGATACTGATATTTTTGAGTTTATCTTGCATCCTGCTAGGTTGCTGAAGTTGTTTATCAGCAAGGAGTTCCTTGGTAGAGTATTTTGGTTTGCTTATGTAAACTCTCTGCAAATAGAAATAGTTTGTCTTCTTCCTTTCCAATTTGGAACCACTTGATCTTCTTTTGTTGTGATATAGCTTAAGCTAGAACTTTTTGTTGTCTTATTGCTTCAGCTAGAACTTCAAATACAATATTGAAGATATATGGAGAGAGGGAGGGCAGCTTTGTTTTGTTCCTGATTTTAGGGGAATCATCTTAAACGTCTCTCCATTCAGTTTGATGTTGTCTGTTGGTTTACTGTATATTGTTCTTATAATGTTTAGGTGTGCTCCTGTTATCCCTGATCTCTCCAAGACCTTTATCATGAAAGTGTGTTGAATTTTGTTGAAGGCTTTTCAGCATCTAAGGAAATGATCATATGGTTTTTCTAGTTAAGTTTGTTTATATGATGGATCACGTTGATAGATATTCATATGTTAAACCATCCCAGAAACCCTGGGATAAATCCTACTTGGTCATGGTTGATGATTTCTCTGATGTAATCTTGGATTCTGTTTGCCAGTATTTTATTGAGTATTTTTACATCAATGTTCATCGGGGATATTGGTCTGTCGTTTTCTTTCTTAGTTGTGTCTTTGTGAGGCTGCGGTGCCAATGTGGTTGTGGCATTGTGAAAATAATTTGGTAATGGACATTTTGTTTCTATTGTGTGAAACAATTTGAGGAGTCCTGGTATTAGCTCTTCCTTGAATATATATATATATATATATATATATATATATATATATATATATATAGAGAGAGAGAGAGAGAGAGAAGGCACAAGGAACAGAACCCACTCATTCACACATTAATTCCATAAAAATGATATATATTCAAAGAGACTGTAGGTTAAATATAGAACAAAACTATGTAAATGTGTATATAATACAGTTAATAAATAAATAATAGTCAAATAAATATAAGTACATTATATAAAAATAAAAGATTTTTAAATTATGAGACTGCATTATGAGACAAGCTATTGAGGTAAAATATCACCTGTTAAAATATGAGAAAAGTAACTAAAAAAATTGCATTGACAATGACTTTTCAAATTTGAAGGAAGTGCTATGGAAAAAAATTAGTTTTACAAAAAAAGAACATATTTTTAAAAAAATGAACATATTTACTATTTCAATTGAGTATCATCTTTTCTATAAAAAAGAACTGAGGATTCATTAACATTTACATGATATCTTTAGAGTGAATCATTAATATAATACATACTCATCATGTTCAAAGTTGGATAAATTATTTCAGTTGTATCTAAATCATGATTGATATATCCTGTCAAATATATTAATATCAAAACCTATGGCTGTCAAATACTCAGGTCTATGTTTCTTTCCACTTTTGATCTGTGTAAACACTACAAAATAATTTTGACTCATAGTTTAATCCAAGTGTGAATAATAATATATTACACAGGTTGAATAATTTTCTGTGTACTTCCATTGACAAATATGAAACTAACTCAATGTACCATGATGTTTAAGGTTAGATTTTGTGAGCATTTTGTCTATCTGTGATCATTTTTTTTTTCTGTTCTACACAGTAATTATTTCTTTATTCATAACATTCTTTAGAAAGAATAACAAAAACTAGCACAAATTTGAAGAAGCATATTTATCTTTTAACTTTATTATGTCAGATGAATTACAGTGTTTTCAGTTCATATATTGAGTCTTAAAAATTATGACTCCAAAGAAGATTTTATACATGCTAGAAAACTATCTAATACTAACCATAAGGGCTTCAATTAGACTAAGTTTGCAGGTCTTTCTGATCATTTCTTGTTTCTCTATCTTGCAGTAAAGAGTGAAAGGTTTTCAAAAGTGTTGAAATACATTTAAAATATAAGTATCCAATAATTACTCTGGTCTTGTCTGTATTTGAGTTGTCATTAATGAAAGTAATGAAGGAAGGAGATAGATAGCTATCTATCAATAGAGCTGAACAGTCATTAGTAATATGGCATTGTCTTCCTTTTTTGTCATCCAACCAGTCAATAATATTCTATTTTATTTTTCATCAGGATATTTCATTTTCCCAGAACATTTTGTAGCATATTGAGCCTTCATAAAATTTATATACTCATCCTCTGGCGTTTTCCATCCTTCTCCCATATTGAACTATTAATAAATAATTTTGGTACAGTTGGTAATTAAATGGTATTCTGATGATGTAATATTTCTCTTTGTTCTTTACTAACATATGTGTACATATTTCCTTTATATAATCATTGTTGATAATTTTTCTCAGAAAGACTTCTTAAGATGATGTAGAAATTTCATGTTCTTAAAATATGCATCCCAAAAATAATATTTATGATCAGCCCTTGAAGTAATAATCATTAGAGAGTTTCCATAATACTGTGGGTGATTTTCTGTGAAAGCAGCCAAGTTAATTTTGGATTTTCAGAACAACCATTCTAGTCAAAGCTGCTAATGTTATCATTTTTTGAACAAATTTTCATTAAATATACAATATATAAATCTTTGCCCCTTTAGATATTTATACAGATATATAAATCAGAAACAGAACTTTAAGTCTCAGAATAGGAATCAATGCTCTGTTTAGGTGAAGAATTTCACAAGATTTACATTTTCATATGTAATACTACCTTTATTTAAGAAATAAATCAATCTTAATGACCCCTGAGTCACTTTTTGTACCAAATTTACATAATAACATTTGAATTTGTCATTATTCCATTTCTTTTTAACTTCAGTGCTTTTGATGTAGGAGCTCACCTCAGATATATATTTTAGTTACAGGCTTTAAATTTTAAATTTCAAAGTAGGCCAAATATATTTATGCAATTAATGATCTCCAACAGCTGCGTCTGGGAGGCCCTCCAAGGAGACTTTCAAATAGAGTATGTTGAAGCCTTCTAAACTACTGTGCCGAAATGTCCCTCTTCCAAATATGTCTGTGCCACAAGAGCTATACCGAAACATACACACACACACACACACACACACACACACACACACACGGTCACAAATGAGATTTCCACAAGTTTCTTCATCCTGGTCACATTCTGTCATCCATCCTTGGCCTATTAAGCATGATAGATTGTTAGTTCAAATACCCCAAATGCCTTCCATCATGTTTTCATAATCTGCTTCCTGTATGTATTGTTTCCTGTGATGTAACTAGCAGCCCATGCAAAGAACTGGAGTGGACCATGAAACCTCATTGTTCTTAATGAGCTTAAAAGACTACAGTCTGTGAAAATATACTGGTTCTTCAGGAGAAAAAAGAGTGGAGATTGTAGCAGTCCTTATATAAATGATGAATGAACATCCTGAACTTTTTCTGCAGACAGATAACTATTATAGTTGAACAAGGCCCTCAGTCAGCCAATGGAATTCATGACAAATAACTGCTGTGTTTTAGCAAACACAGCATTAATTATGCTTCAAATGCCATCTAAATATACAATTATACCTACACTAGAAAGGAAAAGAAAAGAAAGAAGAAAAACTAGCTATCTGTACATATATTTTTTGCTACCAGATAATTGCAAGTTACTTTTGTAGTTCAGCTTTATCACTTGCATAACAAAAGTTGAATATTTTTTATTAATTTTGAATAGATGATTTTAGCTCCCAGAAAACCATGGCATTATAACCACATATTGAATAGAGATGTGATGTAATATTTGAAAACAAATTGTGCAGTGAGCAGATACTTTTAACTTCAGCTTTTTTTTCCTGCAGTTTTTTCATCTACTTTAACAAGGTACTCATTTCAGGCATAGAATCTTCTGTGAAATAACATTTAAATCAAACAAAACATGGAGTTATTCATTATATCTTGTTCTCTGCCTCAAAATGTTCAAAAAGTCACTTATATAATAGTACTTCTCAAAATACATCTTTTGATAAAATTCATCAGGTTAGTATATTTGACTTACAGAACACTTACAAGATCAGTGTTAGAATGTTAAGGTTTTAACTTTGTTTGAAACCCATAGGTTTATTTTTATTTATCAAACAAGAGCCAATAAACTGATATTTCAATGGATTTTAAGAATAAATGACAACATGTATAGGATGTGAAGTATGTGAAATACTATTGTAGACTGTAATAGGAAACATACATTGTTAGAAAATTGATCCAGGAAAGTAATCATTAGTTTATATTTATTTGCTTTTAGTTAGTTTTGTGATTTTTAGTATGCATTTCTACTTATTCTTCCTTAGGAATCTGGAAGAAAATTAATATTAGTTGCTTCTCTTAACCTATCTGATGAATTCTCTGAAATATCTATAAAAATACTGAATTGTTCCTATATAAACAAAAATAACAATGACATATAAATCTGCATCATTATGAGCATGACACACCCAGGTTTTGGAACCTGACTGTAGAAGATATTTTTCTGTTTCCTTAGGCTATTAAATGAGGGAGGAGAAAGGAGGTGACTTTGTAATAAGAAGGTCTAGGAATACTGAAAATGAGCTTTTACATGGGATGTAAGGTTTCAGCAATTAAAATCTGTATATCCACTGGAATGTGTTACAATAATTAGGTTTCCTGGATATAAACATCAATGAAAAGTGGTAGAAATAGCTTTAAATGCCAATTCATGTCTTGATAGAATTGGCTATTATCATTAAAAGTGTTTTACATCTTACTTTATATCATCAGTTTTTACTTTTGTTAAAGGTCATGGTTAAAGTTCAAATTGCCTGTTCATAGACATTGTCTTAATTCTTTTCAAAGTTTCTTCTCTTGGTCACTTTCCTTATCACATTTTTAAATTTGCTCCTACCATATTAACCATTTTTGTGTTTTTTTTATCTCTTTACAATTATTTTTGCCTGGTTTATTCTCATTTTCACTTACTGATACAGGGCTTCTCTTTGTACTTTTCAGTGAGTCACCAAATGTATTCCCATTGATTCAACTAGAGCATGCAATGAAGACAGTAATCTTGGGCTCTAGCTGTATTATTTCTTGTTAGTCTGTAAGTGTCCAAACTAAGTCAAAATATAGGATACTATAGTTCAGCAGTTATTTCAAATTAAACTTCTATGCATATTTTTCTGTCTTTTTATTTTTTTAATTTAATTTTATATTCCAACCACAGTTATCCTACCCACACCACTTTCCACCTCCTTCCCTCCCCACGCAGCTCAGCCCCAGTCCACTCCTCCACATGGGTAAGGGCTCCCATGAGGAATCAACATAGTCTGCCACAATATGTTGGAGTAGGAGTAGGCCCCTCTCTCATGAATTAAGGCTAAGCATGGCATCCTACCATAAGGGATGAGCTCATAAAGCTATCTCATGTACCAGGTTTATATCATGATCCTACTGTCAGAAACCCCTCAGCTAGTCCAAGCTTCATTGCTGTCTCCCACATACAGAGGGCCTACATTGGCCCCCTGATGTCTCCACAGTTGTAGGTCTAAAGTTCATGAGTTTCTACAAGCTTGGTTCTGCTGTTTCTGTAGATTTCTCCATCGTGGTCTTGCCTGGCCTTGTTCACACGACCCCTCTTCCCTCTTTTTAACTGGATTCTCAGAACTCATATTTTTCTATTTTAGGAGACGATGACAATTTTTTGTGTCTGATGCTTATCTCTTGATTACCCTTTTCTGTCTTCACTTCCTCTTAACACCATGTGAAATAAAGAATTGTGAGCATACAGAATTATTTCCAGAGAATCAATTAGAAATTGTAGTGTGGTATGCTAGTGTGGTGATTTTTCTAGGTTCTGACATGTGTGCATAGAATATATTACATTTTAAGTGATTTTTTCCTATGCAGATGAAAACATGTTACTAATATAGGGGATGAGAGAGACCCCATGGATTACATAGTATAATTCATAGTGAAATTATGGTATCTAGATTCTTGTCTCATATTCAGGCTAACATCACAACAAATATAAAATATACTGACATAGTCAATTCCTAAGAAAGTAGCAATCCCCAAAACATTCAAATGAATCAGTGTACAGAGAATCTTCTGATTTTTCTAATAATCTGTGTTTTATGTTTTATGTTGTGTCAATGAAAATATTTCACATTAAAACTAAATCTGTTACTTCTCACCGTACAGGTTTCTATAATTTCTTTTTGATACAAAAGGCCTTTTGAACATCTGATGGAAGATTTAGTTGTTATAAAATTTATTTCAATGAACTATATCTTCATGAGAAATCACATAAACTCCTAAAAATATAAGAATCTGTAATTATCTCTAATCTGATAGGTCTGTGCATGCAAAAGCAACAATTTTGAGGTAAAAATTTAGTATATAACACTTCTTGAGCTCTAATTATTCCTACACATATTGCTATTCTCAAAATGCAAGAAAGTGTACCTGTTGATACTAGAAACACAAAACCACAGCACTGTATCTTCTGTCAGATTGCATATAGCAGAGTCTAAATGATGTTTGATTATAATTTAGAAAATGTAAAGGGAAATTTTGGTGAAAGATGAAATGTATACTAAAACCATAACTATAACTTTGCAGAGCACTTAAGTATGCTGGGAGCATGCCTTCTAGGTTCTTACTATGTGTGTTTCTTGTATATGCATGCATGCAAAGATGCTTGACTCTCTTTTGGAAGTCATGGGGTAGAAATACATATTTAAAAGCATCATGGAAAATGATAGTGTGACACATTACAAAGGGCATAGTTTAGTGACTTGAGGATATTACCAAAGAATTACTTTGATAGTTAGAAATAACAGGTTTTGCTACAGGAGTGTACATTAAAACAGAGTTTTAATGTTATGTGAAAATATTAGATGCATATATAATGTGTTTTCTTACCATCATATCAGCATGAAAAAAATCATATGTTAAATAAATACTTACCTTGCATAGGGAGTTGAAACATTTTAAAATCTGCTAAAATAATGGATTTTACATGGCAAATCCAATTTTTAATGACATATGCCTGATAAAGACACAAGGTAATACTTTGAGAAATTTAAAACTCTTTAACTGTCATGATGAAGATAAAGCAGAAGAAAAATAAGGAGAAACTACAATATTAAGGGTATTTATAAACCTTCATTTTAGGGGAAGAAATGCAGAGAATTTGCCCTTTGTCCTTTCAACACAGTTGTTTTCTATTTGTTGGTTTCTTTCTTTACTCCAAAGAGTTCCATTAGTATGCTCTAGTAAACGTGAACAAAAGTAATGTGACTCAAATATGGCATGCATTACAGACTTGAGATATTGCTTTAACTTGTAAAATGTCATTTAGATGACTTTTGTTCTGGTTCTAAATGTTGCAGTATTTCTGGGTTTTGTTTCTACATCCTGAATGTTATTAGAAGTCTTACCCATGACATTCTTTTTCTATTTTTTTTTTTTTATCAACATACCAAAAGATTGGAAAGAACTTTTGGAAAGCTTTGAGATGGGATATATGAACAATAACAGCAAGAATGTAATGTAAGGGTTATATAACAAAATTACATAAGACACTATTTTCCTTTTGTTTTTCTCCATTTTGTTACTGTGTTATATCTGAAACCTGGGGGAGAATTCCTGGTGGTTTTACTTTGGTATTGTCTTTGCTAAGACAAATATTCATTACCATTTTGAATTTCTTCTTGAGAAATTATTTTACCTTCAAGAATGAAATGATGAGTCAAATGGTCTGGTGTTGTTGTTTTTAAGATTTCAGGGTATTTTATACATGTAAAAGTACATTTCATATTAAGTTATTCTTTATAATACGACTATACTTTAGAGTGAAGCTAAAGATTATTTGTGAAATAGAGACTTAGAAAAGAGAGCTGTTGTGTGCAATTACAATAAGTTTATAACAAATAGTCACACAAACATTGAAGGCAAGGAAAAATGTGATTACTTATTTCTGTGTCTCTGGCGTAGTTCTTTATTAACACTTAATCTCCAAGTTGGCACACCGGTAACCTGACAAGTGTCTGGGCATCAGATACACTGTATTGAGACAAGTTTGAGGATTGGATATTAGTATCCTTATGCATCTCAGAATGACTTGCATAAATTCTGCATGAAAAAATAGACCTATATAATAAGAATTTAGTGACTCTAAGGAAAGAAATTAAAGAAGATACCAGAAAATGGAAAGATCTCCCATGCTCTTGGTTAGGTAGAATAAACATAGTAAAAATGGCAATCTTACCAAAAACAATCTACAGATTCAATGCAATCCCCATTAAAATCCCACCACAATTCTTCACCGACCTTGAAAGGATAATAATCAACTTTATATGGAAAAACAAAAGACCCAGGATAGCCAAAACAACCCTATACAATAAAAGAACATCAGGAGGTATCACCATTCCTGACTTTAAGCTCTACTACAGAGCTATAGTTCTGAAAACAGCCTGGTATTGGCATAAAAATAGACAGGTAGACCAATGGAATCGAATTGAAAATCCTGATATTAATCCACGCACCTATGAACACCTGATTTTCGACAAAACAGCTAAAATTATACAATGGGGCAAGGACAGCATCTTCAACAAATGGTTCTGGCACAATTGGATGAGGGTGTGTAGAAGACTGCAGATAGACCCATGTCTGTCGCCATGCACAAAACTCAAGTCCAAATGGATCAAAGACCTCAACATCAATCCAGCCACATTGAACCTCTTAGAAGAGAAAGTAGGAGGTACCCTTGAACAAATTGGTATAGGAGACCGCTTCTTGAACATAACTCCAGGGGCACAGACACTGAAAGAAACAATTAATAAATGGGACCTCTTCAAACTTAGAAGCTTCTGTAAGGCAAAGGACACAGTTGACAAGACCAAACGGCAGCCCACTGACTGGGAAAACATTTTCACTAATCCTATATCCGACAAAGGGCTGATCTCCAAAATATACAAAGAACTCAAGAAACTAGTCAACAAAACACCAAATAACCCTATTAAAAAATGGGGTACAGAACTGAAGAAAGAATTCTCAATGGAGGAAATCAAAAAGGCTGAAAGACACTTAAGAAAATGCTCCACATCCTTAGCTATCAGGGAAATGCAAATCAAAACAACTTTGAGATACCATCTTACCCCTGCCAGAATGGCTAAAATTAGAAACACCAGTGATGACTTATGTTGGAGAGGATGTGGAGAAAGTGGAACACTCCTCCACTGCTGGTGGGAGTGCAAACTCATACAGCCATTTTGGAGATCAGTATGGCGGTTCCTCAGGAAAATGGGAATTAGTTTACCACAGGACCCGGCAATCCCCCTCTTAGGCATATACCCAAAGGATTCACATCAATGCAACAAAGACATCTGTTCAACTATGTCCATAGCAGCACTATTTGTAATAGCAAGAACCTGGAAGCAACCTAGATGCCCCTCAATTGAAGAATGGTTAATGAAGATGTGGCACATCTACACAATGGAATACTACTCTGCAGAAAAAAATAATGGTATCTTGAAATTCGCAGGCGAGTGGATGGCACTTGAAGAAACCATCCTGAATGAGGTAACCCAGTCACAAAAAGAGGAACACAGTATGTACTCACTCATATATGGATTTTAGACCTAGATCAAATGATCACCAGCCTATAATTCACATCACCAGAGGAACTAGGATACAAGTTGTATTCTAAGAGATTCATATAAAGTCCCTCACAGAACTGGGAAGGGACAAGTCCCCCAGACCTCAGGTATAGTGGGGGAGGACAGCTAATGGAAAGAGAAGTAGGAGAAAATGAGAGGGAGGAGAGGAAGGCATGTGCGACCAGGAGGATTGAGCCTGGTTAGGAATGGAAAATAGGAAAGAGAGAGAGAGACAGAGACAGAGAGAGAGAACATAAAAGAGGGAGCCAATATTGGTTTGAAGATAAACTTGAAAACAAAGAAAGGTCGAGGGAACTACAAGACTTCTCCCAACTAACAATCTCAGCTTCCGTGGAAAGGCTATCATAAATGCCCTTCCTGGAGAGTGAGATCAACAACTAACTTCTCCATGGAGTCCTCAACTAATGCCTGTTGAAAACAGGAGCAAACACCCATACATAAACACTGAGTCAAACTAGAACCCAGAAGCAGATGGAGAGGAGAAGACCATGCGGTAGAAGTACATAGAGACAGCTTACCTGAACAAGGAGGAGCTAAGGGCCACTAGACTGATAGCTGGGAAGCCAACAGGGGGCTGACTCGGACCCCCCTGAATATGGGTCTCAGCCAGAAGGTCTGAGCAGTCTAAGAGACCTCAGACAGTGGAGCCAGGATGTATCCCTGGTGCACAAAAGGACTTTGCAAACATATCCCCCATGGAGGGATAACTGCCTTATTCTAGAGTAGGAGAGAAGCCCTAGTCCCTACTTCACAGGACCTGTCAGATCTACATGACCCCAACTGGATGGCATTCCCCTACATATTGTATTGTGGTGGGGGGTTGGGAGGGGAGGGTGTTTAGAGTGCATGGGAGAGGGTAGAGAGGGCAAAAGGGAGGGAAGGAGGGAGGGAGGGCTTGGGGGGAGGGAGGGAGGGAGGGAGAGGGAACTGGGATCAACATGTAAAATAATAATAATAATAATAATAAAAAAAAAAAAAAAAAAAAACGCTTTGACTCCAAAATTTAAGTTGAAGAACAAGTTACTGGGGGAAAGTATTTCTATTTTTGTTTCCACAGAAAATGAAAAGATGTGGATTCCTTCCAGACTAATGTGGTTTGATCACACCAGACCGCCTGAAACAGAGTACAAGCTGATCCTACATTCCAAACAGCTGGACAAAACAGCCCTACAGACTACAGCTAGGATATCTGAATCTTCTTCGAATCCCCCAAGACAGCACCCCTTACCAGCAGGAAGTAGTTTGGAAAGAACGACGCCCAAATTCCCAAATATTGTGTATAAATGTTTGTTTTCATTTAATTGGACTTTGTTATATAAAATTAAATAAAAAATAAAAAAAAAGAAAAAAAATAGATTCACATACTCCAAGATTACACATGGAAATTTCATATTTGCCTATCATTTTGTGTTAGCACTAAAATCTAGGATCTTGCCATGTATTTACACTTGAACATGGTCCTTTGTGTTGCATTTTTCGGTATATTCTCCAATAGAACTCCTCTTGAGTAAAATAAGAGAAAGTGATAGCACCCTTGCCTTCATTCTTCATTCAACAAAGGTAGAAAAGTCATAAAATTGTGGCTTTTAAAACTTTCCCACAAAAAAATGCAGAAGTGGGAAATAAGCAGGTATACTAGACTAATGAATTCTGAGGTTCCTCTCTAAGGATGGTTAACTTTTTAAATTTTTTCTTACTTTAAAACAATCATTTCTCATTTTACATAGAAATCCCAGTTCCTATTCCCTGGCCTCCTCCAGCTCTCTCCACCTTCCCCACCCCACCACCATCCACTTCTCCGAGAAGATAAGGCTTCCCATGGGGTGTTAATGGTGTCCAGCACATCTCCTTGAAACAGGACCAAAGCACTTCACCCTATTTCTAGACTGAGCAGGGTATCCCACTAAAGAGAATGGGCTCCAAAAAGCCAGTTCAAGCACTAAGGATAAATCCTGGTCCTACTGCTAGTGGCCCCACAGATTGCCCCATCCATACAACTGTCAACCACATTCAGAGGGTCTACTTTAATCCTATACAGATTTCGCAGCTTTCAGTCCAGAGTCAGTAAGCTTCCATTAGCTCAGGTCAGCTGTTTCTGTGGGTATCCCCCAAATGGTCTTGACCCGTTTGCTCACACTCACATTATTGCCTCTCCCTCTAGTTGACTGGACTCTGGGAGCTCGGCTCAGTGCTTAGTTGTGGATCTCTGCATCTGCTTTTTCCATCAGTTGCTGGATTAAGTTTCTTAGACAATATTTAATGTAGTCATCAAACTGATTACAGGGGAAGGCACCCTCTCCACTAATACTTAGGGTCTTAGTTGGGGTCATCTTTGCGAATTCCTGGGATTTTCTTAGTGCCAAGTTTCTCCCTACCCCACAATGACTCCCTCAATCAAGATTATCTCTTTCCTTAGTCTCCCTCTCTGTCCCTCCTCTGTCTCTACCATCCTGATCCCTCATATTCTCATCCCTCCCCTTCCGAAAAAAATATGATATTCATTTTATTTTATGTATTTGAGTGTTTCCCGCCATGTATAAATGCTAACACATATGGGACTAGTGTTAGCAGAGGGCAGAAGGTGTTTGAACTCCTAGAACTGGAGTGACAAAGGTTGTTTAGGTACAAACGCTGGATACTGAACCTGGGACCTTTGTTAGAACAGCAAATGCTCTTAACTGATGAACCACCTCTCAAAAACCCAGATGGGGTTTTAAATTTGATATTCAGCCCAGCTAAGTATAATCTGTGGTGTTGTGATGCTCCATATGCTGGGAATCTGAATTTTTTTCTAAATCAAGTCATTCTATTTTTTAATGTTACTTAGCATATCTTTGTGTCTATTCAGTTTGCTTCTTGAGACCCCTGTGCATAAAATTTGAGATTCTGAAGGTTACATTTTTTTCTACTCTTCATGATGGCTATATTAATATAGTCAGTGTAATATGTTCTTATAAGAATTACAGTGGTGTTCAAATAATCAAAACAAACCATTCCCACCAAGCTCTAATACAATGTGGGACTTACTTTCAGAAGTTTGTTCTGATTGTTCTGTCGGGATGACAGACCCTAAACATCTCAGAATTAATACCTGCTTAATGGCAGTTCTTCATCTTACACTAACAAGATTCTGGATGGAAATTAGCCTTTAATCCAATTAAAGAGAATAGTAAAGAGTAGTAATCTAAGACTTTAAACAAAGTTTTAACTACTATCTCCTGAATTTCTAGTTTTGAATACACCTTCCAGAGAAAGTTTTGTTTCTGTGAAATATTTTATTTACTTAATTTACTGTTGAGGGGGTTGAGAAACATTTTCTAATATGAATTATTTATTTGAAATTAATATGGCAATTGCAATACATTATGACATTCCATGAATACATGCACTATTTTGAACACAGGCACTCCTTTTCAACATTTCTTTCTATGTCAAGGAATTTGGGGTCTTCTAAGTGATCAAGCTCTTAATATATTTCAACATTTTTAACTTACCCCCCCTTTTAACCTCTCATAAATTCTGGGCCCCTGCTTTAATTAGAAAGGAGGGAAAATTTTTGTCCTTTCAAATTTAACATAACAGAAGATTCATTCCCTCCAATTTTCCACTAAATGCATTTCTATCTCTGCCATTGCCTACAGCTTTGTCAAAGATCATGAGATATCTGTCTTATCACTGTGCCTCAAGCCATAAGCCCTCAGCTCCTGCTCCATTACTATACTTGCATTCCTGGTTTCCTGTTCTTCTCCTTAATGGTCATAGAATCCAAACCTGTGAAATTTTAAGCCCTATATAAATTCTTTCTCTTATGAACTGGCTTCATCATGTTGTCTTATCACAACAACTGAAAAGTACCAAATTTAATGTGCAACTGTTAACTATGTTGTTATTGTTAATTAGTGGTTAATTGAGGGGTAGTAATCCTTTTCTTCAGTGATACAGCCCATTAAATGTTTAAAGTAGAAGCCAAAATATAAACACAGAGGGCCTGATACAGACCCATGGAGGTCCATAGAATATTGCTTCATTATCTGTGACATAACATGAGATTTGCTCATGTTTTAAGCAAAGCTCCTCTTTGCTGTGTTTACTCAAGCTCTAGGGGAGAGATATGATGGAGACTTAAGGCCCACTCCATGATATGCATCCCATGACTGGTACTTCTAAGAAAATCAAGAGCAGGAGACTACATAGCACAAGAACTTAGGGCAAAATTAATAATACTGAAATAAAAGGAAAAATATATAAATAATGATACAATTATTCTAATGTTAATATGTTATACTGATGGATCAGTACCTCTTGAAGCCATCATCAGAGAAACTTCCTCTTATATCAGATAGGAGCAAATATAAAGACCTCTAGCCTGATATTACACAGAGTGGTAAACCTTGGAACACTCACTCCTAAAAGGCAGACATTTGTAAACGGAATGTTAAAATGTATATGAGATTATCTATCCCCAATCCATATTTTAGCATTATAACTAAATTGCTATAGCATTTAGTACTGACTAAAGGTTTAATGATGTATTTAAAAGATACCTAAATCTTAGAAGACTATTACTAATGTATTGACTAATGAATTATTTCTGAACAGCTTTCCAGAGAGAAAGAGAGCTAATGCAATCCCTGAGAAGTTCCTAAAATGAGTTGAATTGATCCAAAATTAAATGAATGTTCATCAACTAAGTCCACATGTACAGAGAATAATACATACCAATCATTAAAAAAACATGGGACTAATTTGTATGGGGGTAAGGAGTAAATTCTACATGAGCAGATATTAGCTTGGTTAAATTGTTGAAAGGTAGATATGTCAATTTTAACTTAAAATCCTGATGGAAGACAATTTTATAATAGATATGAGTTTCAATTGCTGAAAGTATCACTATCAGAACTAAACAGTGTTAGAAATAAAACTTATTTGGGGGCTGTATAAGTAGCGTATCAAAAACCATTATTCATTATGCTGATTATCTCTCAACTGTTAAGTGTATATACATTCATTTTGTCAATAGGGGTGGTGTTCGTGACATTGTTTAGTGCACCCAAATTTAAAGAATGTTACTTAGCATGGTGAACTCATAACCTCTTATCCATTTTGATTTACACAATGCATTTTGGTAGGTTTGGGCTGGTGGACAAAGAGAGTTATATTTTCAAGTCACTGTGTCATCCATCAACCAACACAGTGGCTCAAAGCAATTTCATTCTATCTTCCAATCCCAGTAGTCACAATATATATTTTCATTTTCCAACTAAAATGGGACTTGAATTCTCCTGATGCTTGGTCTTGATCCACTGCTAGTTCTTACTGATTGGTAAGAAATCATTGTACTATCACTAAGCATCACTAACAAAAAAGAGTAGCCTGTCCTGTGACTGACTTTGTATTTATTTTTTTAGTACTAAGATAACATGTTTAAAGACAATAGAAATTGCCTCAGTTAAATGATGAAAACTCTGTCACTGGGAAGCATCAAATGAAATTGACACACAGAGAAATACATATACTTACTTGTCAGAGAGACTCCCCAATGTTTTAATTTTATCTGGAAGCTGTGTGCACACTGGTTTGGCCAATGAAACATATTTTGTATTATTTAATTCCAATAGTAATCTCTTGCTCCTTGACACATTTGTATAACAAAAATAGATACATATACACATGTATGCTACATACATACCTACACACACACACCCATATTTATGTACACACACAAACACACACACACACACACACACCCTGCTTAGGCCACTGTAGTCTGTGTGGTTTGTGTGTATATGGTTTCAAGACTAATCACTCTGTATTGAACAATCAGTAATGGATCTCTTTCCTTGGTCACAAATGGACATGCTGATGTGGAAAAGGAGAAATTTTGTAGGATCCTACCCTTCCAAAAGTACCCTCAGGCAACTGTGACTGTTGGGTGAAAGCAAAACCAAATAAATTTCAAAATTTATTGCTTTGGTAAAGGATGCTTAATGTGAGTTAAATTTTCCGAGGTATTCGTGACACCTCATAAAACTATAGGAGAAGCCCACTTTGAGAAACTGAGAACTAAATAGAACCAGATCAACAACACATGAAGAAATCAATGCTAGATAAAGCCCCTGTGAACTTACCAAATTTAACACAAATCATGAGGATTCAAGGTTATAAGTCAGGCATTTAAAATCTGTCTACACTGTCCCATACATACATTATGATGACTTCTAAATCTCATTTGATTTTTCTTCATTGAAAACTAGCTAGTTCAAGGGCATGGGAGTCTCATTCATTTGGCTGGTTAGCTAAAGTAAAAGACTGATAATTTGGGTTAAACAGATGATTGATTTGGGGAGTTGAAGACAACTAAGTTACTTTTTGAAAGCAAAAATGAACTGCAAATTACCTAAGTTTAACCTGTGTAACTAAGCATGTCAGATATTAAAATAATATATAGAAACTATATAGCATGAATTTAAATATAGAAGAAAAATCTTGGAGTAGTCAAGCTATCTTATTTCACTGTCTCCAAATGCAACTTGGGACATTATATACAAAATGGAGACATCTTGCTCTGTATCACAATGTTATTTTATTGTCATACTTGAAAAAAAGGAGATAAATGAAAGCAGTTCCACAAATGCATATAGCATCCATTTTTATATAATGTGAACAATTAAAAGACATTATGACATGTAGGCATCTGGATTCATCAGTCATTTTGTAAATATGATGCAAAATATCTTGAGAAAAAAATGAAGCTGGATTATTTATCTCTTCTTTCCTACTAGTTAAAAGTACACAATAAAAAAAATGCACTGTTGTTTGCTGATGCCTCTTCTCATTTAGTATAAAAGGAAATTGATTTCCATTTGCTTGAGGGACAAAATAACAGTGCTGTTTTCATTTTCCAGTTGTTTTTATCAAACACATTTTTATTGCATACCACATTTGCATCTTAGGCAAATTTTTTTCTTTAAAGTCAGAAATAATTTGCAATTGCAGCTTTGTATGCTCCCCTAAGGAAATGTATTAGCCACCACATGTAGTGCATAATTAGCCTTTTGCTCACTCTTTCTGTGTTCTGCATCCAGGTGGGCGGTCTTTAAACACTCAAGTAGTTATTCCAGGGGCATTGAACACTTACCAGATTGGCTCAGCAACTGGTGGTAAAGATTGATTTTTATTCAGTGGTTTTTGGCCTCAGATGAAAAGAATTCAGAGCAGTCTGAAAGTTTCAGTTCTTTAAGGAGTCCACATACAAACAATGCCACAGTCTAATGAATGATAACCTGCCTGGCAAGCAGGATGATGCTAAACCAATCATCCCAGTCACAAAGAAGCAGTGAGGAACTAACAAAGAATTTCTTTTTCTTAATTCACTTGAGCACCACAAAATAGATAAATAAAAACACAAATTAACTTTTATAGAAAAGTAAAGTCAGGATACTATTTTTTTTTTAAATCAGTAAATGGTGCACATTATATAGCAATGTAGTTACAGTAAAACTTTTGAATTATTCTAATAAGCCCAATTTTTGAATTTTTATAACAAAAAAGGAAAGGAAAGGTATGTTTACTGTGTGGAGAACCTTGCAGCAAACCATAAGGGACTTTACCAGGATTACTTTTTAAAAAAAATTATGAACTAGAATTAAAACCTTGACAATTAAAAGTTCCTCTCTAATTTTCCTAAAGTTACTCAAGTATCAGTCCACTGTGCCAGTAGTCCCATAGTCTGTTGATGCTCAGACTCACCATACATAACCAGAAGCCTTTCAATAAATCAGGATATCATTGAAGCAAATCTTTTAAAGAATGTCAAAAATCATACCATATATTCGTGTGTGCCATGTTTTTGAAGGTGGTTTACACCTGTCTTTGCATATTTGGTGATATTTCCTATGTGTTTAAGGTGGAAACAACATACAAAAGAATACTTCCTCCCCATTGTCTTATAAAAGTCATTAATCTGTCATTATTGTAGAGAAATATAATCATATACAGGTACAAACCTGAAATAGATTTTTTTCCCTAAGATTTTTGTGGTGTTGCAGTGAAAGTCTGAAAGTCTTGTATTTTCAATAATATTGTTTTCAAATAGTTTTTGATGCAATTGATTATGTATTTATGAACCTTCTTTCATACCCAATTTTGTGTTTTTTATTAGCATGAGCTGAGAATTCTATAAAAAAATCTAAACGGAATAAAAAAAAATTAGTTCTGCACTCAGAATTCCATCTTTTTTTCCTTTTTTATTTTGTAATTTTATTTTACATATTGATCCCTGTTCCCTCTCCCTCACTTCTTCCCTTCCTCCCTCTTTTCCTCTCTCTCACCCTCTCATTCCCCCTGACCACCCTCTTTTCCCACCACCCTTACTCCACATGTAGGGTGATGCCTTCCAGGAGGGTGCATCTAAATCTGTCAAGTCATTGGGAGTAGGGACTAGGCCTTCTCTCCTGTCTTATTACCCTCTTGAGTTACTTGATCTTTCACATTGTAGTTGGATAATCTAGAAACCAACAGGTTTTTCCCACACTCTGATTGGCCATGCAAGAATCATGCAAATAATTCTTGAGGGGTAGCTGCCAGCTTGCCATCTACATACTTATTGAACCACCTGTTCTGAGGATTAAGGTTTGTTAAACAGAATGGCTACTGACTTCTTCTATTGGATCAGTAACTCTAAGTCATATACTGATATGTCATGGTATTCTCATTACATTGGCATAGAAAGTTGTTTTCTGTCTTCCTAGAGAAGTGTAACGTGTATGGGTTTTTCCGCCTGCCGCCTCCCGGTCTTGTCCCGCCGCCATGCCGCCAAATAATACACAGAGACTCTGTATTTGATACTATACTGTTGGCCCGGTTACTTGTTTCTTATCGGCTAGCTCTGCCTTAATTATTAACCCATTTTTGTTGATCTATGTATTTCTCTTACCGGGGAGCCGGCGGCATACTGCTTTCTCCAGACTCTCCATCTTCGCTCCTCCTTCCTACTTCCTATTTCCTCCTTGTCTCCTAGTCCCTCCTATCTTCCTTTCCTATTGGCCAACAGTGCTTTATTATTAACCAGTATGAGAAACATATACAGAATGACATCTCCCATCAGAGAAGAGTCAGGAGTTGTTAACATTGAGGAAGTCTCTGCTACCCTTTCTGATACTCAACCTTCTGACTATAATGGTGATCGTTAATTATCAGACAAAAACAAACAAAAAACAAAACAAAACAAACAAACAAAAAAACAGCACTGTGCCTTTTCTAATGCCTTCTATGCAGATAACATTCACTAGCAGATCAGATTAAATATTTAGCTTCATAAGCTTCACTCCTGTTGACACAAGACACAAGAGGTCAAGGATAAAGCCTTATCATAATTAGCAGAGACATATGATGTGTTTGGCCTATTACTATCCACTCCCCCTGCAGTGCAGTGAACCAAGATAAAATAGGTCTTATAGATATTGACCTACCCACTGACCTATTCAATGAGGGAAACCAGAATGAGACATTTGAATTCTATATAAACACTATGGCCTGGCTTTGCTCTGAAAACAAACGTGAACTTTAATATCGTGACCAAGAAATACCCTAGTCCTTTCCTGAAGTGAAAGTCTTAGCATTTTCTTAGAAGTCTCAATCCTCTACAAATTCTCTTGAATGACTTGATTACAGGATAATAAGCATCATTTTCAATTATCGAGTTACATTGTAAGAGGATATCTGTATGTTACAAAAGGAAAAATAATTTATTTACTCAAAATATTCTGTTTCTCAAATATGATATACACTCACTTAAAAGTGGACACTGGCAGTATTCAGATAGTGGCCCCCTGCACTTCACCTAAGCAACACAGTAGAACTGGACTTGAAGGACTTGCTACATAGGGTGAACTAGCTGCAGAAATTCCAGAGAGCTCACTCTGGTGGTGAGAAAAGGGGATAACTAGAGCATTGACCAATCCTACAACTACTGAGGCCAAGTACAAATGCTATGTGTTAGCTAACCCCAACACCTACCACATTTATAATCTGCTAGAGCACATGAAGCTGCATGATCTACAAATCCATAGCTTCAGGACATTCATGATACAACACAGGGCAACAAGATTCAATGTAATCAGATAGTTGTATGAAAAAGTCAAAAATAAAACAAATATCATGGAGATAATTGATTGAATAGAGGAGAGTAACTCTGGTTGCTTCCTTCAGTGTCACGACTGCTTAGAGATTAAATTGTATTATTTTATGCTACATTAAAATGGCATTTTTCTAGAGTGATATTTGATGTTCCTAAGAGGCAGTTTGAATGGTTCTGTGAACTCAGCAACATTCTGTTTTCTACGGTGAGCAGTTCTATTAGTGAGAATTCACCCATATATTATTTTAGGAAAGGAGAAATTCTTGCCAGACATTATATACATACTCTTTCTTCTCTGAACTAAAAAAATAAGAAATTTAACATTGTTAGTGGCTTCTAAATTCAGGCAGATGGAACTTCAATTTAATGCTTCAACTGAACCTCATTTCCTGAAAATACTAGTACTGATTAAAAACCCATGTTTTAAATAAAAAAAAAAAAACACTTTCTTTTTCTTCATTACACTGTGTTTTAAATATAAGCTGGTTAGACATTTCCTGACTTGTATTTGTGCATATATATTGTACTTATGGGGAAAATATTTATATAAAGTTACATATTAACCACATCCTTGAGAAAGCATCTACCATCTCTGTTATTATTAGCATACAGTATGTGTTATAGTCTGAATTATAATTTTATGTTTTGTATAAATGTAAACATATGTGTAAATGTGCAAAAATATTACAGTGTCTTTCTTGGTTATAAAAAAATTCAATCACACCACTCAGTGGTTCCAGATGTCTTTAATGTCAGCACTTGGGGACAGAGGCAGGTGTATCTCTGTGAGTTCAAGGCTCTTGTCCTTCTGTTGGTTTTCATTAACAATCTTTTATGGAATTGTTTTTGTTTTATATTATTATATTTTAATTTACTATGTTTTGTTGTTCACTTAGAAGTCTGCCGTTTCCCAATAAGAGACAGAAATGGAGTGGATTCCAATGACAGAAGTAGGGGGAACTAGGAAAAAAATGGAATGAAGATATAATGTATGAGAAAATCAGTACTCAATATAACGAAAATAATAGATATATTAACAATGGAAAAATAAATTTAATATGATCCCGTTATCTTTATGATTAAAAACTTTATTAGAATTATAAATTTGCATAAATTAATTTTGATATCACTCAATCATATATCCAATCTTTGAAAAATGTAGATTATGTTTGCTTGAAGAAATAATGATGTAATTGATTAGCTTAAAAAATCTTTTCAATTTGAAATCATATCCTTTACATAGAATTAAGCAAAATACCTCATCTAATCTGTATGTATCATAAAATTGAATAAAAACATGGGCATCTACTATTTTTAAAAAAATAAATTCTACCATTAAGCATTATGAGGGAAATGATAACAACAATGCCATCCATATATTCTCCAGTGTACAATACAGAAGCATTAGAACATGTAAAGCATATATAATCTAATTGTTTAGTTAATACAAGTGTTGACTTAGAATTCTGCTAGGCTGGCATGAAAGACTAAGCAAGTAAAAACTTCAACAGATATGTCAGGCATGTTTCTTTTTGTTTAGTTATGTAATATTAGAGATGGCATTTCCATGGTTAAGTTTACAAGTGGTTCTTTTATTTTAATGTCTACAGGATATACAATAAATTTCTAAATATATAAAATGTTCTTTAGAAAATAAATTTAAATAAACATTATTTTCTCTAAGAACAATTAAGCAAATCTAACCATATGGAATGCTTTTCTTTAAAAGCTTAAAAGCCAAAATACTCAACAAAGAATCAAAGGTACTATATGGAATTTAAATTCATTATTCGATTTCATTGGTCTTTAATAATTTTGTATGTATTTTGTTGAATATACTATATTGGCCTTTATCATTGCATTGTGAATGATAAAATCTAGTTGAGTGATATGTGGGAGTGGTATTCTTCAAAAGAGAAACAATATAAAACATTAAACATCAACCCACAATAACTTCACATGAGTATATATTTGTACTTATGACTCAAATGCATTAATAAACATTTGATCAAATATGTTAATTCTGAATCATATACTGTGAAAGAATGAGAGTGGACTACTGCTGTTACTCTAGCAAATATTGAGGGTCTCAATTTAGGGAACATTAAAGTCTTTTTTATTGTCAATTACACAGTGTAATAATGCAATAAATACAAATAAGACTGTCACATATTGAATTTATAAATTAATTTGACAGTGTCACTTCAGTTTCTTTCCAAACTTTATTTAGTGTATGAATTGTGTCATTCCAAAAGAGGAAAGTGTTAATCCCTCACTAAATGTCTGAGTGAGCTTCAATAATGTTTTCAGATGCCTTATTGAAATGACACAGAAAAGTCTGATTGAACATCCCAGTGAGTCTAATTCACTGTCATTAGCATACATGGATCTCTTTCCACATGACTGATTTTGTTATGACTGTCCATATATAGACATGTTTTTATTTATGTAGTCTGTAGTTTTCTCACTCAAAAACTTTTCTGGAAGATTGAATTGTGGAAAACTACTTTCTAGAATGTGTTGTATGTTTTGCTAAGTCTGAATATTGTCCTGGAAATAATGCTTCCGTGTTTCCATACTGAAGACACATAAAATTGATGGGAGATATCATTCTGTATGTTTCTCAGTGTCTCTGTGTATTAATTGGGGCTGGCACGGTGGTGGGTCCAAGCCGGCAGGAAAACCTACTGATAACATAAAATTGTTATGTTGGTTTTCCACCTGCAAAAAAAATTGTGATGTGCACATTATCATTTATATAGAAAAGATGGTTTTTCACAGATGAATACCCATTACATTTTAATCTTATTCTATGAATTACACAGAATAAGTGTATGTTATTACCCAAGTGCACAGTTTCATATCTGCCAATTATTGAATACTCATAATACTGTAGATCTATATTAACTAGAAAAGCTATTATCCATATATAAAGTGCATAATATAGGGGAAAGGTGATGTGGTAGTGCTTACAGGAAAGAGTTAGTGTTGGGAGTGAGGAAGAATTCACATTTTTTAGAGGACTGAGTGTTAATATGATTTTAAAGAGACAATGTTATTTAAATAACAGAAAAGATTACTGAGGTCATGAATTTCACTTCCTAATGATAGCTCTTTAAGAATATTCAAAATTATTCAATATAGTAGCTGTGAAGGAAAGGCAAAACCAAAATGACTCTTAGATTCCATTTTATACCTCTCGGAATGTTTAAACGCAAAAGCAAAAGTGACAGTTCATGCTGATAAGGGTGTGGAACTATATGAATATTTCTCCATTGTGTGTGGGAGTTCAAACTTGTACAGCCATTTTGGAAATCAATATGGAAGTTTCATAGCAAATTGGGAATTGATCTATCTCAAGAACCAGCTCTCTTAGTGTTAATCATATAGCCACAGAGTGCATCATACCTCAAGGACATTTGCTCAACTATGTGCATATCAGCATTAATCATAATAGCCAGAGACTAGAAATAACCTAAATGTCTCTCAGTGAGAATGGTAAAGTGGAACATTTACGTAATGGTGAGTTACTCAGCTTTTCAAAATAATGGCATCATGAAATTTGCAGGCAAATGAATGGAACTAGGAAAAAATCATCTTGAGGTAGTTAACCCAGATCCACAAAGACAAAAATTGTATGTAATCTCTTACATAATTGAATGTTTGCTGCTAAATAAATTATAAGCCTGTAACAAATCACAGACTTAGAGAAGATAAGCAACAAGAAGATCTTAATGTTAGACACATGAATTTCCCTGAAAAAGATAATTAGAATTGATGTCAATGAGTGGAGGTTTAACAATGGCTAACATCTAAGTAGGGATGAACATAGGAGAGACCAGGTGGGAAGACAGTGGTGAGGAAGAGAGAGAGAGAGACAGACAGAGACAGAGAGAGAGAGAGAGAGAGAGAGAGAGAGAGAGAGGAGAGAGAGAGAGAGAGAGTACTGGGAGAGATAATTGGAACTGGTGTGGATTTGAGAAGAGAAAAAAACATCATGCAATGGAAACTCCCAGGAATCTATGAGTGTGACCCTAGCTAAGAATTCAACAGAAGCAGACATCCACAGTTGAACACTGAGCCAAACTCCTGGAATCTAGATGAAGAGAGGGAGAAGTGATAAGAAAATGGGGACAAGACCAAGCTACAGAAACCCACAGAGACAGCTGACCTGAATAATGGGGAGCAAATGGAACACCAGACTGATAGCTGGGAAACCAGCATTGGGCCGACTCAGACCCCCTGAACATGGGTCTCATTAGAAGACTGGAGTAATCTATAGGACCTCTGACATTGGAACCAGGATGTATCCCTGGTGCACAAAAGGACTTTGGGAGCACATTCCCCATGGAGGGATACTCCCTTAACCTAGAGGCAGGAGGGAGGGCCTAGTCCCTACTCCAAATGACTTGACAGATTTTGATGATCCCTTCTGGAAGGTATCACCCTCCCTGTAGATTGGGAGAGGGGATAGGATGGGAGGAGGTGGTTCAGGGGGCATGGGAGGGAGGGAGAGGGAACTGGGATCAATATGTAAAATAAGAATAAATAATAAATACATAAAGACTTCAATAAAGTAGCTGTGAAGAAAAGGCAAACCAAAATGTCTCTTAGATTCCATCTCACACCTCTCAAAATGCTTAAATGGGCAATAAAGATCCTGAATTGACAATCTCCTATAACCAAATAGGATTCCCAATAAAAGGATTGAGAAATGAAACCAGTGACAAAACATGCAGTGTGCAATTTGTCCTGCCTACAAGATGTGCTGGGGTAAAGGTGGTGCAGAAATTGTGGAAGTGGGAAAACAATTACTTGTTCAGCTTGAGATCTTTGCTAAAAGAGGGACCCTTTCCCTGACACTGTCTAAAGAGCCAGCACATAGAGGCTTGATAGCCCTGAGACCGAGGATATATTCAATCAGGACTCTCAAAAACAAAAACAAAAGCAAAACAAACACTAATTCAGTGAAATCTAATGATGTTTTACTATATTCAATAGATTGATGCTTATCCCAATTGTCATCAGAGAGGCTTCCTCCAGCAATTCATAGAAATCAATACAAAGTCCCATAGCTAAATATTAGATGGATCTTATTGACTCCTGTGGAAGAGGGGAAGGACTGTAGGAGGCAGAGAATCAGGACATCACAAGAATAAAACATGGAATCAACTAATCTGAGCTCAGGGTGCTCACAGAGGCTGAACTACCAGAGTGACTACATTAACTGGCCTAGGCCCTCTACACATATGTTTCAGTTGTGTAGCTTAGTCTTCTAGTGGTACTTCAAACAGTGCCGGCAGGGAATTCTCTTTTGCTCTCTTGAGACCCTATTCCTAAAACTGGGTTGCCTTGTCAATCTTAATGGAGGGGGAGATGGCTAGCCTTACTACAACTACATATGTTTGGTCGATATCCATAGGAGGCCTGTGCATTTCTGAATGAAACAGAAGGGTAGAAGGGCAGAGACAATAATGGGGGTGACAGGAAGGCAAACAGGGAAGGGAAACTGTGGTCAGTATGTAAAATTATAATAATAATGGAAAAAATATTAATTCTCTTAAACATGATTGATTCAGATTAAATGCAATCTTGAAAATAATATCTATATTATTTCCATTTTTTTGCAATGGAGATTCTTATTTTGGTTTTTGAATTACATAGAAAGAACAAAAATGATCTAAACAATTTTGAAAGGCCCAAACCTGTATTTGTAGAGTATGTGTGTAAAAGAACCAACATAAAGACCAAATAATAAAGACAACACTGTACTTACCATTGCTTTGCTGAATAGACAGTAATTAGGGACATGAAAATCAGAGGTTTCCTACAGATTTTAACAAATACTATTAACAGTAAAATTTTTACATTCTCAAAGAATTCTAAAAGACCACTAGATTTATACTTTAAAAAAGATGCCTTGGAACAGTTATGGTAGACAACTTAAATGTATTTTGTGGAGAAAACTTTCATCTTATGTTATGGTACAAATAAATATTAACAGCAAATACAACAATCTAAGAACAGAAATTATAGTAGAAAACAGAATTTAGAAAATGATCAAAACATGGGGAAATAGTATTGCAATATTAATGAAGAAAACCATTGAAAAAGTCTTATGAATTTTAAATAGGTAGACATTTTCAAGACAGGATATTAATCATTAAAAATATGATTCAGTTATATAAATTTATCCCATTTTTCTGTAATACACATTTAAAAAATTTTAAGATATGTTTAATATACAGTATTAGAGAAAGGCTTATGGTATTCATTTTGTAAGGCACTTCTAAACTTCAAGTAAATGAATCACCCACAAAGTTGAATAGCTCTTCAATATTCTATTTCACTTTCTATGGACATACTTCCTGACTTGGAAAATGAACCTTTACTTAGCCTTGGAAGCGAGTTAATAATAAGCCTTATGACCATTTTAACTACTATATCACTGTTTCCCAAGGGTTTTCAGACTATTTTAGCTTATCTGCCTTTGCAAACAATGCAACCAATCTTACTATGCTTTGGACTTTCTATATAATCATCTCTATAACTTATAAACACATCATTTTAATATCGTCACTCCTGTGTCATTTAATGCTCCTGAAATTCCAGTAAAACTTTGAAGAAATAAACATCTATAATTAATTTAGAATGTGTGGGTGCAGGTTGATAACACTTGTTTGTGGTCTTGAGATCAGTGCTGGGTCAGGTGGGATCTGTTAAATAAATTCTGCCCCTGTAAAACTCTGTTAAATATTTCAGGAGAATAGAAACAATCATTCCTTTCCTATACCTGTTTTCCTGTGCTGTTCACTAAACACAAAAGAAAGCCTTTTGTTTTAACACAGTTCACAGACAACAGGACAAAGGACAAGAGGAGAGAAGTGGAGAAATCACATTTATACACTCTCTCTGTCTAAACTGCAGTATGAAGAATCATTTCTTTTTCTTTTTTAATGTGGCATTAACACGTTTCTTTTTCATTATTTCTTTAGACTTAGTTTTGACACACTTGGATTATATCTTCTATGATAACTTTACAAATTCAATATTACATAAGTGATTTGCTATTTGATTCATTCCAATACCATATGAGGAGTTCTTGTTTACTTCCTCCATCAGGATTATCTTTTCATTTTATGTACAAATATTAATACTTTATCATTATCTTGCTGTGTCTCAAACTCAAAGAACGAGCATTTCCTGAGAAAGTGTTCATCCATGGAATTCCACTGACAATACAGTTGATTTTCATCAAATATACATTCTTACTACAAAAAAGAGGAATTTCACTTTGTTGGATTTACTATTTATACAGTGAATATTTCATAATACCAGAAGATAGATGTTTAATATTTTATAATAAAATATAAAGAAAATGTATAAGAGATATATTTAATGTGATCTAAATGTTTAAAAATGTATACAAAATGTATACATGCATAAAATAACACATGGTATCCAATAAATAATTGTTAAAGTAAGCTCAGTGCATACACCTTTAATCCCAGCACACAGGAGGCAAAGGCAGGTGGATCTCGATGATCCTGGTCTCCATGCCTTCCTGGTCTCCAAAGGGAGTTCCAGGTTCCAGGCAAGGAAAGTTGTCACACAGAGAAACCTTGTTTCAAAAAAAACACCAGCAGCAGCAACATCAACAGCAATGTATGTTTAGGAAAAATTCAATTATTTTGCTAACTGCTTAAATCTAGTTTTGCCATTTAATTCAATTAAATCTAATTATTTACTTCACTGTACCTTGTAAGGACATAAAAATATTATTTGTCAAAATATACTACTCATTTCCATGTGAGTTTATTTAGAATTAAGCAAAGATAGCCTAGCATGATGATTCAGGATGAGCTTGGGACATGTGCCAACAACAGAAAGATGTCTCAGTGAGAACAGAAAACAAAGAAGACTGAAGATTTATCTGACAAAACATCACATGGACAATCATTATCTCTGGATTTGACAGTTTAAACTCTAACTGAATAGTACTGAACACTCAAAGGAGACTAGCCTGCATGTTGTAAAAATGTTTAATTTTAGTAAATCAAGAACAACACTTATTAGATTTATTATCTTCATTTTGTCTTAACACATTATTTTAAAATATCATATTCTCATTTGTAGTTTCTAGACAACTTACAAGATGAAGATATGAGGAACAGTCTCTACTGACAGACTGGGACTACTAGAGGTCTTAACTGAGTAATTTTTAGAAGATGAAACAAACACAAGAGTTTTATGACTAACAAAATTTGCATTTCTGGCATATAATGTCCACAACAGCTTTTTCTGGGCTGTGCCTTTTTTTTTTTTTTTCTGTCTTTGATTTGAGCTGGTAACTCAGAAATTAAAAATCATTTTATACTGGGTTGCTGCCATCTTTAACACATGTTCACAGAAATTTACTGTTTATGCATTGAGCTAACAGAAGGAGTATATTGTAGTAACTAATGCAAGTAAGTTTCACAGCCAAGGACTTAATACTGTGCATATATTTTCCGTTCAGAAATCATAGTTGATATCAATTTTGTGGGTATAATAAAAGGAGAAGTGGAAAATGGACCCTGTGCTATATTGTAACAAGAATATGCACACATTTTAGTGACCAATTACCATCTTTTCTACCAGATATTATTTTAAATGTCTGTACTGACTTGAAATTATACCAATCAAAAGAAGAAATATATTTAAGTATCATTTCTATAGTTAAAAATAACAAAATTACTGGAAAACAACAACGAGTTACAAGTTTCTTAATCTATCATTGAGAAAGAAACACCACAATTATTTTCAGTATCAGTAAAGGTCAAAGTCATAACTTAAACGTTTCTGATGGTACATCTAAAGAAAGCTAGATTATTTTCTAGAATGCAAGTAAGATTAGAATATTTGAGACATATTAAAATAGACTTTTATGGCATACTGTTCCTTTAAAATAACTAGCCATGATGTGTACCATGAATGATTTTTATATCTCTTATTACTGAATTACAGCAAATGTAAAATTAAAGTCAAATGATTTTGCATTCTACTTTTAATATAATTCTTTAATTTAAATTGGAAACAAGCTTATTTTACATATCAATTCCAGTTCATAACCCTCTCTTCCTCCCCTTTTCCCCTAACCAACTCCTATTCCATATTCTCTCTTCTCCCCAAGGAGTGTGAGGCCTTCCATGGGGAGTCTGCAAAGTCTGTCATATTTGGACCAGGGCCCAGGCCCTACTACATGTTTATAATGAGGGAATATCCCTCTATGTGAAATGTGCTCCCAAAGACCTCTCATATACCATGTCCACTCCTCCAAACTAACACCACATGAAGGGAATCTGGGTCAGTCCTATGCTGGTTTCCTAGCTATCACACTAGAGTCCATGAGTTCATGCTCATTCAGGTCAGTTATTTCTATGGGTTTTTCCAGCCAGATCTTGACCCCTTTGTTCATCACACCTCCCTGTCTGTAACTGGCTTCCAAGAGTTTGAATCAGTGTTTAGCTGTGGGTATCTGCTTCTGCTTCCATCAGCTACTGGATGAAAGTTTTAGGATTTCATTATCAGGGAAGGAGATTTAAGGAAGCCTCTACACTATTCCTTACATTGTTAGTGGGAGTGTCCTTATAGACCTCTGGACATATCCCTAGAGCCAGATTCCTCTTAAAACTTATAATAGATCCCTCTATAATGGTATCTCTTCCCCTGATTTAATCTTCTTGATGTTTCATTTCCACCTCTACCCTCTTCTTCTCCCCCCATGCTCCCAATTTGCTTGGGAAATCTTGTCCCTTTTCCCTTCTCCGGGGGAATATATGTGGCTTTCTGAGGGTCCTCGTTGTTTCCTAGCTTTTCTGGCAGTATGGATTATAGGCTGGTAATCCTTTACTTTGTGTCTAAAACCCATATATGAGTGAGTATATACCTTGTTTGTCTTTTTGTGACTGGGTTACCTCACTCAGTAAGGTTTCTTCTAGTTCCATCCATTTGCCTGGGCATTTCAAGATTCTATGATTTTTTTTCCCCAAAGAGTAGTAATCCATTATGTTAAGATTCCACATTTTCTCCATCCATTCTTCGGTTGAGGGGCATTTATTTCACTTTTAGGTTATGGCTATCGCAAATAATGCTGCTATGAACATAGTTGAACAGATGTACTTGTTATATGAATTATTAGATCTTCAAGTATACTGATTCCCATTTTCCTGAGGAACCTCCATACTGATTTCCAAAGTGGCTGTACAAGTTTGCACTCCCACCAGCAATGAAGGGGTGTGCCCCTTTCTTCACATCCCCTCTAGCATAAACTGTCTTTGGTGTTTTTGATTTTAGCCATCCTTACAGGAGTAAGATGTTGTCTCAGAGTTGATTTGATTTTCATTTCCCTGATGGCAAAGAATTTTCATCCCTTTTTTAAGTGTTTTTCAGCCATGTTAGATTCCTCTATTGAGAATTCTCTATTTAGTTCTGTAAGATTTCCTAGAATTCAGTAAGAATGAAGACACAACATACTCAAACTTATGGGGTACGTTGAAAGTAGTACTAAAAGGGAAGTTCATATCACTAAGTGCCCACATTAAGAAACTGAGAATAGGCGTGTTGTGCCCTGTGCTGCCCAGACTATGAACAATACAGTCAATGGCTAAAGGTGGCCCCAAGAAACCAAAGGGCAAGATGTCAGCTTATGCCATCTTTGTGCAGACATGCAGGGAAGAACATAAGAAGAAAAACCCCGAGGTCCCAGTCAATTTTGCAAGTTTTCCTAGAAGTACTCTGAGAGATGGAAGACAATGTCCAGTAAAGAAAACTCGAAGTTTGATGAAATGGCAAAGGCAGATAAAGTCTGCTAGGATCGGGAAAGGAAATATTATGGACCAGCAAAAGGAGGCAAGAAAGAGAACGGTTCCAATGCCCCCAAATGACCACCGTCTGTATTTTTCTTATTCTGCTCTGAATTCCGCCCCAAGATCAAATCTACAAATCCTGGCATCTCCATTGGAGATGTGGCAAAAGTGCTGGGTGAGATATGGAATAACTTAAGTGACAGTGAAAAGCAGGCTTATATTACCAAGGTCGCAAAGCTGAAGGAGAAATATAAAAAGTATGCTGCTGACTATAAGTCTAAAGGAAAGTTCGATGGCGCTAAAAGTCCTGCTAAAGTTACCCAGAAAAAGGTGGAAGAGGAGGAGGAAGAGGAAGATGAATAAAACCTGTCTCCTTGCGAATACATTAGAGTAGGAAAACGCCGTGATTGATACATCTCGTATTTGAGCCGTGTCTATTGCCCTTCTTAAGTTTAATTACAAAATTTGATCATGATCATATTGTAGTTTCTCAAAGTGTCAGTGGTTTACATGAAGTGGCCGTGGGTGTACAGAGCGCCCTGAAACTGAATCAAAGTTGTACATAGCTCCAAACATTTTTAAAAATAAAAAGCACTCTCGTGTTCTCCTCACTGTTGCTGTTGGCATGACTTGGCGTGAAAAGGCATTTGAAGATCTTTCTGGAATTTTGCTTTCAACTCGTAAGGTAATATGGTTGCTTATTGGATAGAAATCCTGAGTTGTCAACTGTGCATATCTATAGTCTGTAAAGAAAAAACAAAACAAAACCCAGATATATTCTTGATGCTCCTTGTTTGACGTTGAGACTGTGAGGGGAAGATGCCTTTGGAGGAGGCCGTAGTTCAGGGCATGCACTGTGAGCCTGGACTTGTTGATACTGTGGTGGGCATCCATTTAGCTTCAGGTTGTCTTGTTTTTGTATATAGTGGCATAGCATTCTGCTGAAATTCCTACTTGTGGAAAAGGGGGGAAGGGTCAGCTGGCATGAGAAGTGTTTGGATTTTTCTTCTGTTAAGTGCCCTAGATTTAAAACAATTTTAAACAAAATGTAGAACTCATCATTGTCAGTAAAGCAAAGAACTACTACATCAATGATAGTTCTAGAACCCTCTGTACCTAAAGGCAATTTGTAACATTCTGTTATTTTTCGTATCTTTAGAATGCTCAAATGATTTTGAAATTAAATAAACAGTATTACATTAAAAAAAAAGAAACTGAGAATAATCACATTACAAAATTAATAACAAAACTCAAAGCTCTAGTACAAAAAAGTAGCAAATTAACGCACAGAGGAGTATCAAATTGAGTGCTAAAATCAATAAAGTAGAAACTAGGAAAATAATTCAAAGAATCAATGTAACAAAGACTTATTTCTTTCAGAACATCAACAAGATAGATAAACCTTTATCCAAACTAACCAAGAGGAAGAGAAAGAAGATGTAAATTAGCAATATCAGAAATGTAAAGGGGGACACAACAACAGACACTGAGGGAATCCAGAGAATCTTTAGCTCTTAATATGAAAACCTGTACTTCACAAAATTCAAAAATTCAACAGAAATGGACAATTTTCTAGATAGCTATCACTTACCAAAATTAAATGAAGAACAGATAAGTAATTTAAATAGACCTATAACCCCCAAGGTAATTGAAACAGCCATCAAAAGTCTCCTAATGAAAAAAATTCCCAAGGCCATGTTTTCAGTACAGAATTAATCCAAAAATTCATAAAAGTACTCCTCAAACTGTTCCACACAATAGTAGCAGAAGGGTCATTGCCAAACTCTTTTTAATGAGGCTATAATTACCTGAGTACCCAAGCAACTTAAAGACACAACTAAGAAACAACTATTGAGCAGTATCCCCCATGAACATTGATGCAAAAATACTGGCAAATCGAATCCAAGAACACATCAGAGAATTCATCCACCATGACCAAGTTAACTTCATATCAGAGATGCAAGGATGGTTCAACATATGAAAATCCATCTATGTAATCCACCACATTAAAAAAAAAAAGAAAGAAAAATGAAAAAAAACTGAAAAATAGAAACCACATAATTATCTCACTAGATGCTGAAAACGCCTTTGACAAAATCCAACACCCCTTATGATTAAGGTATTAGAGAGATCAAGGGTAACAGAAACAAACCTAAACACAATAAGAGCAATATACAGCAAACCAACAGCCAGCATTCTACTTTTCATATGAGTAATTTTCTTTTAGGTTTTACTGCCCATCACAGGTCTGGATCTTATACTGAACTTTGTAGACCTACACTATAAATAGTAAAATCTTCAATTATTTGCCAAAATCTATTAAGTCAACAGCTACTTATAAAATTATACTGCTATTAGATAGTGTTCCCTAAATTAAATTAGATTTATCCTTTTAAACTTTAATTGCCATTCTTGCATACCTCAAATTTGATACTAGAAATGAGCAATTCAGCTCTCAGTTTAAATTGATTACTACTGAGATATGACTTGATATAATACTTGCATGCAAAATTCACAAATAAAATTACTTTAACCAGTTAAATATAAACAGTTAACTATGGCTCTTTTTCTTGTTCACTAAGACCTAACAAGGTCTCTGCCTGGAATCCCTCTGGTCACTAGGAATATGGGTCATTTTCACCCCCTTCCCATTCTCCAATCTCAATTCTAGTCTTATCTTCTACTTTGTCACAGACTACCTGCTGCAACCTCTCCTTTCTCTCTTCCTCCACTTCCAGGACTCTTAGCAGTTTATAGCCCTTTTTCCTTAGGCTACCCTGCAGTTTCTGCTACTAACACTCCAGGCTTGCTCTCTTTAAAAACAGCAGTCCATGCTTGGGAATCAGATAGTGAATTTTCACTCTTTCCTGTCCCATTGTTCCAGTTCCCTAACCTCTTCCATAACTCTGAAGAACACATGCAGGCCTGTCATCCTCACTTCCTTCATTGCTTATGATCCATACCCACAGACACCAATACAAATATGAAATTTTCAACCTGTAATCATTCTGTCTGGAAGAAGTGCTTGTGGAATAGTAGCTCAAACTTTTGGAACAACGTCCTGTTTACATTGAGACCAAAACCATGGAATGAAGTCCATGACCTACACTGCTTGAATGGACAGAAACCAGTGACTGGATAGGATAGCCTAGGAAGTGCAGAAACAAAGACGACTGGAAAAAATAATTAAAATAAGTGACTCCTAATGATATTCTGCTATGTGCATAGATCAGGGCCCTCTTTAGTAGACTTCAGAGAAGCTTCTTCTGGCAGCAGATAACAGCATGTACAGAGACTACCCACAGCCAGATATTTATTATGCAGAGTGAGAGAGGGAGTCTAAATTGAAGATCGCTATTGGGTCCCTTCCTTGGGAGCTCAGAGAATCCTAAAATTGTTGGAATCAGATGGAAGGGAAGGTATTCCAAGAACTTAACCTAATTATTCTGCTAAGCAGGGTTCATAGTCTTCACACAGACAGTTCATGTGGAGAGGTTTTTGAGGGTAGGGTGGAGAAGGATTCCTAAAAAGGGGGAAGGGAAAAAGGGAGACCAGCATCTGGGAACAGGTATATTGGGAGAGAGGAAAGAGAGAGAGTGGTGATAGGTAGGTAGATAGATAGGTAGATAGTTAGATAGATAGATTGATAGATAGCAACAGACAGAGAGAGGGAGTAAAAGAAAGAGAATGATGGGAGTTGGGAAGGGCCCTTTTAAAGGGGAATATAGTGAATGTGCACAGGTAGTGCTTTTAGTGGTTTAAGCTAAGGGCGTATCCTGTCAGAACCCCAAGGGGAGACCAGTACAGATATCTGAATACTAATAGTATCTCTGACTCTTCTCTATTCTTGGGACTCATTTCTTCCTATTGCATGGCCTTGTGTAGCCTCCATTGAGAGCATTTGACTTGTCTTAATGTACCCTGATTTGTCATGTTTGCTTCTTGATTTTGGTGGAATGATCTTTTCTGAAAGGAAAGACGAGGTGTAGAACTGGGTAAGAGAGGGCTTATTCCAGGGGAAGCTGGAAGGAAAGGAGGGAGGAGAACCAGTCAGAATCTATTTTCAATAACAAAAGAATAAATTAATTAAATTAAATAAATAATCTCAGTTCAGCAAATCAAAATGGAGGAAGTCATATAACACCATAATGAAACAGAATCAATCAACACTTATCAATTATTTCAATTCCCCCAAGAAAATGCAGACGAATACATTTGATTAAAAAATAGAATCCATCATTTTGCTGCATCCAAGAAACACACAGTAACAGAAAGAATGGACAGCTCTTCTTACGCAGTGGTAATACAAGCAAATGGAACCAAGCATAAAGATGCTGCAGCCCTTTTAATGTCTGAAATAATAGAATTCAAACAAAAACCAATTAAATATAGAGGGAAGAACACTGCTTATTCCTCAAAGGAAAAATTTTATCAGACTACATTGCAGTTATAAACATCAATTCACCAATCATAATGACACATTCATAAAGGAACATCTAAATCACATATTTACCATCACACAGTGATAATGGGTGACCAAATGATACCACTCTTGTGAATAGATAGGTGATTCAGAAAAAAATAACAGAAATCCTGAAGTTCAGCAATGTCATAGAACAAATGAACCTATTTACAGATCATGCCAACCTCTCACAAAAGAATAGACCTTCTGAGCAGCTCATGGCACTTTCTACTTTCTTCACAATTGACAAAATACTTTGACACATTACAAGTCTCAGCAGATAGAAGGAAACTGAAAAAAAAAATAACCAAACCAAATAGACAAACAAACAAAAAACAACCTGCATTGTATCTGACCACCAAGAATAAAGCTGAATAAAAACAACAGCAGACATTAGAGAAAGCCTACAAACTCATGGAAACTGAGAAGCTCAACTATTAAACAAAAAGTTAATTATCCCTTTATATGAGTTCAAACCTAATTAGGCAGTTAATTCATTCCAAATGCATCCATATTGATAATCAGCAATATCCACTACAATAAGTTTGAACAAATAAAAAAAGAATATTGTAGAAA
Organism: Phodopus roborovskii; assembly: GCF_943737965.1. Taxonomy (NCBI): domain Eukaryota; kingdom Metazoa; phylum Chordata; class Mammalia; order Rodentia; family Cricetidae; genus Phodopus; species Phodopus roborovskii. The sequence continues at coordinate 30,364,974 of NW_026126410.1, forward strand.
AGTTACCAGGAGTATGATCATTTGGGGGAAAAAAAAAGTGAAATTTGTGGAAAATGTATATATTGTTTAAGCATTAGTTTGAAATAAATCATTTCAAGTTAAAAATCACTCCCCCTAAGAATTTTCACATAATAACTATAGTTTTATAAACTAGTAGAATTAATAATTTTACTGTACTTATATAGTAGATTAATTTATAAAATATTTCAATATTTTGAAAAATATTTAGCACTCGCAGCATTATTCTTTCTGATTAATAATATCTTTTTGTATTTTTCTAAATAGCAATTACTTATATTCCTTCCCTTGTTGCTGAAGCTAAGTAACCTGGCCTAGTACACAACAACCCATGGTCTCTTACCTGCACATTGGAAAGAATGCCTCAATTTTCTCATACTACAGTAAGTATACATTATTGTGTGAAGCATGTGTGTCTCTTCTATAATCCAGAAATAAGCAGCACCTTTGGAAACTGAATGCAATTTACTTATATTTTGCAGAGAACAATAAAGATAAAAACTGATGTAAGTATGGAAGGAAAACTATGCAGTCTTCACTACCACATATACTTCTGTGAGCATAGCTTTGTACAAAGAACAGGAATAATCAAAGTCTACAAACTTTTACAAGGATAGTCCATTTTATGTGTTGTTATCATAAAGCACCCAAGTGTTAATTACCTTGATTTAGCCATCCCATAGAATGTATGTATTTTAAAACATGGTATTATTATTACTAGTATATAAGTTATAATATATACATACTATTATGAGTATTTGCATCAATACAATGTGAGACTTCTCAAGGCTATGTTACTTTTAGTGGGAATGTACCCTTAATTAGGTCAATAGGATTGAGTAATCAAGATTCCATAGCAACAACAACAGCACCTCTCCCCCGCAAAATACACCCACAATAGTCTTTAAATCTTTTTTAGTATCAGTAACACAATGAAAATATAGTTGTTCTAAACTTTGAGTTAAATAAACCCACTTCTCATCCTTACTTTAATTTATACCACTTCCCATTTAGCATTTCAATAGTTAGGGTGTAAAAAATAATATTCCAAAGGTAATGGCGATAGTGAAGCTTTGTAATGAAGTAAAAATTTATCTGAGGATTTAGTTAATGGATGTTTAGAAAGAAAGCAATTACCACTCATGGATGACTATTGATATGTGAGGAGTAAGAATAAAGTTTGAATCATTCATAATACATAGCAGAGGTGGTTGCCCTCAGTGTCTAATATAACAGAAAAAATGTAATCTAACATTCTAAAACCAAAATGGTTTGGCTTAAGACAGTGCAGAGTCATTCTTTCACTGAACTAGAACCCATGAATCTGAGATCAAAGTTTTAGATGTTTGGTGGAGTTTAGGGTGGTACTCAGATTCCAACCTCCAACACTGATCATAGCCCATCTCCTAGCATCTGGTCTCAGAAAAAACACAGCGAGAATTTAGGTGGAGAAGAAACACTTGGGCCACTTTTTAACCAGATAATTGGTTCCCTCAAGGAGATATTCACAGAAAAGGAGCAACTCAATAAGCATGATGGATTTTAGGTTAAAAAAAAAAAAAAGGAGCAGGAGTAGGAAACTTGGTTTAGAGTGCATGATGTTATGGACAAGTGAAACACATATGTTTTAGGATGCAGATGACATGTTGGCTAGAAGAACACACTATCTATGGAATAGAACCAATGAGTACCTCAGGAAATGCAGACAATAAGTAACAAGCCAAATGTGTCATCTCTTGCAAATTGTTATCTGAAATAACTAAAAGTTAATAAGGGACACCTTTAATTTTAGGCCTGTTGCAAAGTCACATATGACTCATAGCCACTTCCCAATTTCAAACAAAAAGTAATAATCACTCATATGTATTGAAGAAAACAAGAATGTGGAAAAAAGAAGATGAGGAAGAGGAAGAGTCAAGTCACTATTGCTTGGCTGGAGAGATCTCTCAATAGTTATTTGTGCTTCTGATCTTGCAGAGTACATCAGTTCAAATCCTCATGCCAGTATCAGATGTCTTATACTTGTAGGTAACTGGAGTTCCAAGAGGAAGTGATAGCCTCTTCAGATTTCCACAACTACCCTTGTGAATGTGATAGGAGCAAGTTCAGACATATTCACATATGCTTAAACAAAACACAAATATATCTGTGATAAAAGATACTAATTTAAATAGGATATTTTAAGTCCTCATTTAAAGAAATAAAATGTAAAATCATGTCCATTGGATCAGAACAGAGTTCTTAATGTAATACTCTAGGAAGACTGGATGCAAAATTGATCCCTTGAAGACCATACCACAATGAAGCCCACTTATAAAACTGTCTTCATTTCTTCATTTGGTTTAGTTTGAAAGGATTCTGGATATTTGACATCCAGAACATTATTTACATGACAATATATAAATTTACTATTTACATGACAATATATAAATTTGCTAATAGAAATTATATACAATATGCACCTAGCAAAAAATGAACATGATGGAATTTCAATTTCTACATACTTATTTTTTTGACTTAATTACTTGACTTAATTACTTTAAGGATATCACGGTGTCTCCAACTCCAATCTTTTCTTATATTTTAAAACATCCCATTTTAATATAATTGTTATAATGTCTTTCCACTCTCAGTACCAAATATAGGCAGATACATTAAAAGTTCAGGAAAATATATTTTCTTCATGAGGATATGTTCAGTGTTATGGTCCCTATTAACTCTAGAGAATGGTGAGTGCTCCAATGCCTGGTGGTCCTTTAGCTCATGATATCATAACTGCAATTTCTGCTTATATATGGAAATATAATTAATTTTACATATTTTTTCTATTTATGTCATGATTACACAATTGCTGTTCAGACCCATTTTCAAATGTAGTTTCTTATTTACTGACTTTTCATATTTGCAAATAACTTTTTTCCAATTAAAGTAAAATGTTGAGGTTATAAGCAGACATAAGTCTTGTGTGAAATTATGTTACATTCTAATAGGGTATATAAAATATTTGGACGCCACAGTTTAAAATAAAGTGTTTATCCCAAATAATCTCTGAATTTGATTGAATTCATACAGATTATTTTATTTTAATATGCTTTGTCTTTGGCCAATATGTAGACAATGTTATGTAATTTACTACATTTGATTTCTTACACAACAGACAAACCAAAATCAGTGCCTCAGCAATGTAGGACTCTAGATAGGTACTCCAGGCATCGGCTTACCAAGTGATTGATACTGCTTATCAAAGCACAATTTATCCTGGGTTATACTACATTTGTATGTCTATAACCTGCTTTATCTAGAATAAAATGCCTTGGCTTTGAAAATAAAGAAATAACTAATGTGGCACCCTTGTGCCACTGATACACTGAATATAGTAAACATTCCTTTTCCCTTCCAAACTTGATAAAAATCAGAGTATTGACTCATTCAATAGCTTAATATTGGAGAAAAATGATTTCTTGTGATCAATAATAAAACTATGAATGCTAAACTTACTTGTTTTCTCACAATAAAGGGATATGCAGATGCAAAATAGAAATTAATAGCTGTGGAATGATTGTAATTGAACTTCGATATGCTTTTCCATCCATAAAAGATACAGGTAGTTGTAGTCATTATCTAAAATAATTTTCACAAAGAATGTTTATGGACTATTTAAGTCCATTCCACTAAATTTTAGTTTAGCAGCTTTCCTGTTTTAAACATGTCTATTTTAGTACCTCCTGAAAGAATACTTGTTTACATCATGTACTGTCCTCTTCCCATGACACCTCCTATGTTTTTCCCCTGTCCCAAATTCAAGTCCTTATATTATTTATCATTGTTATGTATAAAAGTGTACTCATATTTATACATAAAGACAATGTCCTGGATCTATTTACTGTTGTTCATATATATGTGATTAGGGCTGAATACTTGGGTTTAGTTGAGGGCAGAGAAATCTGATTCTTCCTCTCTGCGCAGCCATTAAATACCTGTAGCTCTGCACCAAAAGGAAGGTTTTGTGATAATATCTGCATTAATCAGCTAGTGTTATTATTATGTAGGTTTAGATTGTCATATTGATATGTTTTGTGTGGGTACAGCTCCCTGTAAAGTATAGAAGACGCTTTCAAAAGACAGTCTAGTCTGCCTTTTACAGATTTTCAGTGTGTTCTCTTACGTTCTATGAATCTTTAACAGTAAATCACCATGATGAACACCATGGCAAGAACACCATAGCCATGACTACAATAGTAGTATGTGTGTCTTAGGAGTACAAAGCAGCTAATCACCATAGTTGTTTAGATTATGGATCATAGCCACCTACTAAATGCATTGTTTAAAATAAGTCCAGAATTTAAGATTTCAAGTCAGTTTGAAAATATTTTTCTTACTAAAATTCTTCAAATATATAAAATTTTGACATCTTTCCACTAGCTAAATTTCTATATTCATCACTAGATTTTTTTTATGTAATGAAAACTATTTAATATCTTTTTCATCATTCTCTCTGTAAGAAGATTCAGTTTAGCTAATGTTCCATGTGACAGTAGAAATAACACAATAAGCTCTTTTTCCCGTTTAAATTAATTGTCTTAACATGTCTTCTCCATTTTAATCAAGAGACCTTATGGTCTGTTTCATTAAATTTTCTGTTTTCCCCTTTTAAAAAAAAGTTTAAGCATTTATGAATATTTTCATTCAGGAAGACAGTCCAATGCAGTATAGCACCAAAGATCCAAGCCTATCTACCTGCATCCAATTTGACTTTTCCTGCTACAAGTGCCCAGGCATAAACCCATCTGCTAAAGCAATCACAAAACAAGTTTACTATCTTATCTACTCATTTCAACTTCATGATATCGGAAGCTTTAAAATTTGTTTATAAGGATGATTTCTTGCCATGTCTCCTTTACTCTGTCTTCTTGGATGTCACTTTGTTTTTTCTTGAAGTACAGGATGGAATATTGTCAATTCTTCTCTTGTTTAATACTATGACTCATTCTATGCTGATGTCTTTCTTCATTATGCCTTATAAAGAAACTATTTGAGGCCACTAGGCCATTTTCCTCTCTTGAAATACTGGTTTTTATATTTCCTTGGCCTAATTGCATGTGAACAGTCAACACTAAATCCATTTGAATTAACACCAGGAAATTTTCTGCACATAGATTTTAGCACAATTATAGTATCAGAAATTAGAAAGCAGTAAACTGTTCTGGAGACTTCTTGATTGATTTCAGGGGCAATCACACTAGAAGTACCATTCTGCCTTGTTTATGCAAAGTTCAGTGGTCACTTTCCTGTGGGCCCTGCATGTCCAGTTTATACAACATACTGCCAACCAGTACAAGCAAGAGCAGTCTCTTGCCCAAATGGCTGGGCTTGCTAGATTGAAAGCAAACTACATAAGGAGTACCTTTGATTCCCATTATCTCTGAAGTAAATTGGTGTTGCTAGGAGCAGATCTGTCTCATTGTCATGAAAATCCCCAAGTTAACAAAACATTTTAAATGCCATTTTCTTTAGGTCTTTGAAAGATTTGAATACCATCTATCTATCTAAAACATATCTGTATATGATCTGAAAAGCATACATATCTACAAATTTGATTGTTAAAAATGACTAACTACTAACCTATATTTCTTGATTTTCCTAAATAGTTCATAATAATAGTGTTCAAAAACCGATTTGACCATGCATTTCCAAATGAACTGCACAGGCACAATACCACAAACTAAGATAAAAGCATACAATTTCTTGCAACAAAACTAACCTTAAATTGGTATCAATATACAAAAACCATTTAAACAAGAGAAAAAATATATACAGTATTGTAACAAAAATGACCTTAAGTTTGTATCAATATATAAAAGTCCTTTAACCAAGACCAAGAACATATACACAGTGTCAGAAACATGACTTTCAATTTGTATTCATAAACCAAAATTCATGCCAAGGCAAATTATCTGAGGTTAATTATTTCTTCCTACACTCCACAAAAGTATAACAAACATTCAATACCCATAAAATAACCAAAAGCCCCCCACAATTCAACTCTTGGGAATGTGGACATAGTGTTCTCCAGACTGCTTCTTGCCTGATGTAGGTGAACAATCTTTAGGGGTCCCGGAGAGAAAATTTTAAAATAATGACCAACTCCTGGAATGACCAGCTATAATCTTTGTTGATTGATATCACCTGTGAAGGTTCACATTGTCTACCATGATGAAACCAGATGAACATCAACCTGGAACAAATCCAGAGCCCGTGTTTCCTGTGGAAACAAAAGGCAAAACACTTCTCCAAAGCAATACATCTTTTATGATCCATTTTACAAATACATTTTTTTGACTTCCATTTGAAAATTAAGGCATTCTTAAAATATCTAGGCTGGTTTATTTCTTTAGTCCCTCTTTCAGTTTCAGGTCATTTAGCACCTGTCCTTTACTTTTCAGTAATCAATAAACTCAAAAGCAACACAAAAACAAAAAATTCCAGACTCCCTGTGTGTTTCCCATCTTTACATGTGATTTATTCTCTTTTATTACTTTTACTTTCTGTAAAGATTTTATTAGTTTTAAACTATGCCTTTCTTCCTGTGACTGTCTATACCCATTTTCTTTCTTTCTTAGACCAATTCACATTGTACAATACACTGAAACCTATTTAGAGGTTTGTTCTATCTGCTCTATTACTGTATATCTCCACTCTTCTCTGACCACATGAGCAAACTTTACACCTTTAAACTACTAAACCTATGTTCTCCCTGTCTCTCTTCACTAGCTCTGTCCACCCTCTGATTGCATTTTGAAATCTAAGCCCATATCTCACAGATTGGTCGGGGGATTCTGACTATGGAAGCTCATACCAGCATTACCACAAGCACTTTTTACTTAGCTTACCATTTCTAACTCTATGTAGCGCTGCCAGCTGAACAGTAGACCTCTTAAAGGAGATATGCTCCCCTTACCCCAGGGACCCTGCCACCCAGCTCACAAGTAAATTACACATGGAGGCATATTATTACATGTAGTGACATAGTCCTTCTGTGGCACTGACCACGCCCATTTTGGGGGTGGAGCCATGGGCCGAAGTGACCAGTGGAACCATGATATTTGGTGGTACACCTCCAGGTGTAACTACCACAAGCTGAGATCTACAACTAAAAGCATGAAAGTTCCAGGAGAGCAGAATTACACCTAAGGTAATTGTAACATCCTTTGCAATTTAAGCTGATATAATATCTGAGATCAATTGTTCCATAACTATGGCAGATAATTTTACGATGCAGGACTTTAGGAATTCTTTTACTTCATATATAGAAGGGATTTTAGCAGAAGAAACTAATGAATGGACCATTATGTACTTTTATTTTGTAATAACAATGGGTTTCATAATTAACACGATATTCTTAAAGAAATGGTTTGAGATTACAGCAAACAATAAGGAACTTGTACAAACCAAAGGAGACTTAGTAACAAAGATTCGAAACACTGAAAATGATAAAATTTAAAGCACAGAAACAAGGATTTGAAACATTGAAAATGATAGAATTCAAAGCAAAGAAAGTATAGAAATTTTTTTCTATCACTTGGGAACAAGCCAAAGAAATAGTAAGGAAATGTCCTACTTGCTCATTCTATAACCAAACTCCTTTACCACCAGGCAGTAACCCTAAAGGTATAAATAGGAATGAAATATGGCAAATAGATGTGTTTCATTTTGCAGAATTTGGAAAATTAAAATATGTACATCACACTATAGATACATTTTCAGGGTTTCAATGGGCTACTGCACTGATCTCTGAAAAGGCTGATTCTGTTATCACACACCTATTAGAGGTAATGGCCATTATGGGCATACCTGCACAAATAAAAATTGACAATGCTCCAGCATATGCCTCCAGAAAATTGAAACAGTTTTTTGAGTATTATAACATAAAGCACATAACTGATATACCACACAATCCTACAGGACAAGCTGTGGTTGAGAGATCCAATCGTTCTTTAAAAGAAATGCTCCATAAACAGGCAGGAAGAACCAAGACACCCAAACACAGATTACATAATGCTTTATTAACATTAAACATTCTTAATGCTGATGGAAAAGGAAAAACAGCTTCAAAAAGACACTGGACAATAGAAAAAACTTCTGAACTAAATCAGCCAATGTACTTCAAGGATGTACTGACCTCAGAATGGAAAGCAGGGTATGTGTTAAGTTGGGGTAGGGGTTTTACATTTGTATCTTCAGGAAAACAAAAACTATGGATACCATCTAAGTTAATCAAGATCCAAGTTAAACAAGAAAAACATCTTAATGAAAAAAAAATGACAAGTCATCCAACAAATTAAGTCCCATGAAGTGTGTGGAGGCCTCTCAAAGGTAGGGGAAGTGTTCTGCTCTTGTTCTTACAGGAAAACAGAGAAAACCTATCATAAAACAGCCAAAAGACAATGAACATGTAGGTACCTACAGAAAAGAAGACAGCTCTTCAGAAACAATCACTTAATGAAGCAGAATCTGATATATGGTAAAAATATTTAATTGTAGTAAACTATTTCTATACAGAAATCTATTTCTCTCTACTATCTAGTATTCCTGAAGTCCCAATTCATATAAACCAATGCTGGCTTTGGAGTTGGATTTGGCTTTCCTTCTCTAAATTCAAGCATGTTGTTAAGATTAAATTCATGGTTTCTGCCTTAAATCAAGAAGCCAATTGGTGTAAGGCAGAAGAAAACAAAATCTGGGGACTCATATCTTATATGCAATTTTCTCTCTGAAATCCTAATTTTCTCACATATGTTTTAATGCTTATTTTTGCTTTTCCCTAATGCATACCTTAAAACTTGAAAATTTAACTTTAATATTGATGTGTAACTTTTCCACAAGGAATAATAACGATTCCTAACAGCAGTTTTTGAACTCTCTGGAAAGAAGATGGGGCCCCACATCATCGTTTCCACTTGACTCAACCTGATACATCTGAACTACAAACATCACCCTAAAACCGGTTTGAGACTGTTTTGCTTGAGACAACTCATGACTAGCTATCTGTAATGGTCCACCTTTTTATTACACCCTGGCCAGAGTTTCAAATAGAACTACAATCAAGAATTTTCTGCCACACAATGACTAGCTACATATGTCACAGCCAGTTCTGTTGAGAAATTTGGTTGCTAAAAATTTTCTTCCTACAGGAACCATTGGAGCAATCATCGTCCCATTTCAGCAATAAGTAACCTTAAGATAACGACGCCCCCTTTCTCTATGCTTGGAATTTTGGGATAATAGTCATTGTCTGTGAGTTGGTTTTAGTTATTTAGGGTTGGGTATGGAAAGTGATGCTTACACTCAGGTTTATCTTTTAGACAATAATATGGAATGGTTGGGAAAGGTATGGTTTAGATGGGATATAGGTAGATTAGCCTATTTTCTTGTGAATTTGAGTAAAAATGAGATAGTATTTTACAGCTTATATTGTTATGTATTCTTATATGTGGTAAGCTATGTAAAATTAAGTTTATATTTTGTTATATTGTGTGAAATATTTCCACTTACGATGTTTTATGCACATTATTTTTTACCATATTCTATGAATGTATACTTTTCTTGTATTCAAGACATTTTGTATATTGATACAATTTGGGATATTTATCATGCTGCCCTTTATACTTCTACCTCTTGTCTTGACACTTCTATTCTACCTCTATTTTAGGGATTTACATGTATGTATATGTATATAGTTATATTGTTTAAGTATTTGTTCCTGCTTTACTCAGGGAAGTTTTAATCAGTTTTTTAGCTAAGTTCCTGAGTATTACAGATTATCTTCACTCATGAGATTAGTCAGATATAGATGCTTAATCTTCAATCACTTCATAGACATGCAGAACATTGCATTTAAATGTTTTAATATTAGTACTCTGTTGACATGAGACACTGTTGCTGCTGACAGTACCATGCACTTTCCCGAAAATATGTTGGACACTGTTGTTGCTCCTGCTGGAGTTCATTCTTGCCTCAGCTAATGGCCTGTTGGGCAAAGAATTGCCCCCACCTTGACCACTGATTTGGACATGCAGTCCTATGTGCTTACAGGAGACAAATATAGAAGGCTGCTGGACCTTGCCAAGTCAGGGTAAGACAACCATTCTACCTCTCTGCTGTTGTGGTGGTCTGTCTAGTTCTCTTGGCCTTAGCCAAAACTGGGTGTACCAAAGTTGCTGTGAGACCTAGGGTGACTTTCCAGGTGGCTTGCTGTTTCTGTCCTTGCTGCACCTTTTGGAAGTTATCCATCTGCACTTCCTGTCTACTCTAGTATTGTTATTTTCCTTCTCAGGTCTTGATGAGGTTGAAGATTAAACTATCTCAACTATTATTCTCTCTTCCTAGTTAGATATATTAGGCAGTAGACTTACATTTTCAAGTTTAGGACAACTCTATTGTAAACTCCATTATGCCTTCACCGAAGGACTAGATATGTAGGCCATTTTGTTCTCAATTTTCCTTTTCTTAAAGCACACTTGTTATTCACTGTTTTGTATATAATTTTGTATTAAGCCTAAATCTTTTCTTTAGGCTAAAAGGGGAATTGTAGTGAGATAGTCCTTCTGTGGCACTGACCACTCCCATTGGGGGGTGGAGTCATGGGCAGAAGTGACCTGTGGAAGGAGGTCGGAGAGAGAGCCAGGAAAAGCTCTCTTGCTGGCGTGACATGGACAGGAGAACATGGGAATGAATTTCCTGGTGTTCATCTGTCTAGGTTGTCAGTTATTTCTCCCTGAATAAACATCTATTTGGCCTATTTGTTTATCCTGATCCTTATTTAACTGCAATAATTACATATGACCACCTGGCCTTAACTTGTCTTGTTTCTATCCATCTCTTCATAATTTAGTGGGTTTTCATGTCTTCTGTAGATCTTACTTTCACTCTTACCCAATAACTGGCTGTGGGCGCTGACCCCTGTTGTTCTCCTTTCCTTATTCTCTCATTGTTGCTCCTACATCATTTCCCTAACTTTCCTTGCTTCTGCCTCACTATTGGCTGCTCAGATCTTTATTAGCACCACCAGGTGTTTTAGACAGGCACAGTAAGTAACACAGCTTCACTGAGTTAAACAAATGCAGCATAAACAAAAACCACACACCTGAAAATAATATTCCCCAACAGTGTGTCTAAGAGCTTTGGATTTAAATTAAATTAAGTTACAAGGAGGCATACACGATATAATAAATGACCCAGAGACTGAAATTGGGTTTCAAACGTCAAGCTTAAGTCACTACCTCTCACTTCTACCTCAGTCTGAATGGGCTGGTCCTGTCTCCAGGATGTCTCACCAAGCCTCAGACTGTAACCTCTCCTCAATGTGGCTGGATAATGAATGCCTCCTACTAAATACTTGCTCCTATCTTTTATACCCATTTAAGTGCTGGGATTAAAGGTGTAAGCTATTGTTCCCTTTTAGATTGATTCACTCTTGTGTAGATCTGGGTGGCCCTGGACTCAGAGATCTGTTTACCTCTTAATCCTGAATCCTAGGAGTAAAGGTGTGTATCACTATCTCCTAGCTTCTAACTGGTGGTATCTCTGTAGTTTGAGGCTGGCTTAGCTTTCTGAATCCTTAGCCAAGCTTTAATATATAATAAATAATATCACTACAAGAAAGTAACGGAGAAATAAAATTATGAGCAAGCTGACACAACAAGGAATGATAAAATGGTCAGGAGATTTCTTCAACATAAATGAAAAAGAAAAGCATATTTTAGCTCATCAGATTTTAGGATATGAACATTGCACTCATGTCTTAGTTCACATGATCAGAATATTGACCTGAAGAAGGATACAGGACAGCTTGCCTTCTGTGACTGCATGATGTTAAACACTAAAATCAGTTGTGAAATGAATCAATGTTTACCTAACTAGTAAATAATAATATAATAACATTGGAGTTATAAAATAAAATAACAATGCAACAGTATAAGAATTTTCACAATTTTAGGTGGATGTGTCAGAGGGAAAGATATTGGAAGTGGTCTTCTAACTGCAATCTTTTAAAATCAATTTACTCAAATAGTTGTTGTTATAATGTGTACCTGGGTATGGATCCACAAAGGATAATATTTGTGTACTTCCTTGCCAGTATGGAGAGTTCATCAGTCTGACAGTTTTAAGTGTACAATAAAAGAAGACGCAGGAATAGGATATGAAAAGTGTTGCAAGACATTATTTCCTGCTGTGAGTACCTACATTATCATACTAAACTTCGTTTGTATTAATAACTCATAACTCATAATCTGAAAAGAGAAAGAATTAAAAACATCCCCAAAATAGATATTTCAGTTTTTATTTAGGAATGTGTTCTAATGTATAAATTGAGTGCTACTTTTTGAAACAGGGAAACTATTGTAATGTTGTTTTTGACATGTTATAACAGTATTGATGCCTACCTGTATATATTGGCAATCTATGTTCCTTTACTTCAAATGAAGCAATCTTACAGCAGCTCGCTTTATATGTAAATATCTGACAAGAAGTCTGATTTTTTTAACTTGAGAGGTTTAAAGAAACACAAAGTTAATTTTAAAATCATGGAAGGTCAAACTTTAAAATAAATTAATTCGATTACTTCACTTAATGTGTAAAGTAGAAACAGACTTTGAAGTTGTATAAACTAATCTGGCCCAAATATTGATGCCCTTTCTTTAAATGCTTCTTAAATGAATTCAAATGTTACTCTATGAATAATGAAAAATAGGCTTAAGTGCTTATAAATTCACGGATCTTCTTTATGACTAGTAGCTCTGTGTGAAAACATTTTAATCTCTTTTTCAGCAAACTACTTACTTTACTCAGAGAGCTTCATAGACATTTATCAGAAAGTCAATGGCAATTTTAAACCCCTATCTATAAATATTTTTGTATGAAGTAGCGTTACTATCTTTTGAACTTTTCTTTCAAAAATGTTTCCATCTAAGAGTTTCTTTCAGTCAAACACACCTGTTTCATTCACTGCCTAAAAACTTCTTTGTTCTTGAAGAAGCTTTCCTTGCCTAACATCTATGTGTTTGGGAGTCAGTTGACAATCATGTTGGGAAACTTCATTCCTGCTTGGTAAGCATAGATACAGCAGCAATATAGACACCTTCATAAGAAATCAATTATACTCATACATAGTTTAATATATTTTATGGAAGTTTAAATTCACAATCAGCATTAAGTTGGGACTATGTTGGATAAATATTAATGCACACCTCTGTTTTTGTATAAAGTGTTAAAACTTTGTATAAAGTGTTTCAAATTATTTCTTATGTGCATTGTATTGTTTTGTCCTAGAAATTATACTATCTCCTACTAGAATATTTTGGTTGTATTTTACATTAATTTTATATAGGCATCGTTAAGTTTATATTACTAGTTTTGTGTATTCTACCTTTATGGTATTTGTTTATTTTATTTCTCTGGAATTCATAAAAACAATTTTAGGTTTGGTGAATTAATCACGTTCCTTTCTGTCTCTCACTGTTTGTGTGTGTGTGTGCTTGTGTTTGTGTGTGTGTGTGCTTGTGTTTGTGTGTGTGTGTGTGTGTGTAATGTAGTATAATGTAGGAAATTCTATAATGATAGACATTCATATGATTTTATAAAGGTCTTTATAGTTAGTTACCCATCTCACTCATACTTCCTTCCCCACCCTCCTCTCCTACCCTATACCATTTAACCATGCTTACTCCACCACAAACCATTCCTTCATAGCATCTACCCTCTAGTTCCACCTCTCTAAAATTCCCACCCTGTTTCCTAATACTATTTTTGATACCTAGATGGCTATTAAATATTATTTAAATTTAATTACCTCTAGAGCTAGGATTCCTCCTTATCCAAACGATTAATATATTAATATTAGTTTCTTGAGAAAAGGGTAAAATTTTCTGAATTCTAATGATGCACTAACAAAGCAATGAGAGTGTCATTTGATTCATGTTTAAAGATTATACATGCTCCACAAGTAAAATGGTAAAACTTGCTCCAGGATATTCTCTGCAGCCTGAATCTTCTTCTAACAAGCTGAATACATTAAGGGGCTGATTCATCTCCTTTTCATCTGCTTTACATAGTCTGCAAAGAGGTTTCCTTAGTAGATCATATCAGTTTTATTTTTCTGCATTACAAATTGTCACACCCTTAAGTGCTTAAAATCACCTTACAACCTTAGTATTCTGTATACTAGAAGACTTAGCAGATTTGAAAGTGCACTTTCATCAGGTCTACACAAGGTGAAAGGGAGGTATTTGATATGATAAGCTTTTTCTTTGGAAGTCTGAAGGGGAAATCTACTTCTAAGTGTGTTGAGGAGGTGACTAAATATACATTTATGGGATTTAGAGCCTTAATAGAATTGGTTGCATTCATTGTTTATTTTGAAAGGTTATCTATTTCCTTGGACTTTTACCTTGCTCTGTCTCTAAACTCATAAGTGTTTCCTAAACCCTTCATGAACTTCAACTTCATTTTATTGACTTTTATATATTCATGTCAGTTCCACTATTTTTAGGCAGTTATTATATATGGAATATTAACATTATCATGGTAATAATATCACTCATATTCTCAAATTCTGAGAATTAAATAGGCTATTCTTTTTGAAAGATTTGATAGAACTTTAGCCTACCACATTAATCGTTTGTGCTTTTTTTAATCATCAAAGATTGATAACTCTGGTGAACAGGATAATTGTTCTTGTTCTTTCAGATTGAAGCACAGGTGTTTGTAAAACTTTAATGTATGGGCATTTGTAAAATATAGTTGTTAGGATGCTTTCATAGAAAGGAAAGGGTCAAAACTCAGATGAATTTTTATTCCTGCAGCTTGATTTCTATGTGTGTGTGTGTTTATTTGTAATTTATAAGTTCATAAATTGATAAAATGGTTATTAAACTAGAGACTTGTTCTAATTAGCCAATGAATTGTGGATACTTTTTGTAGGGTTGGATTTCCATAGTATGATTGATATTGCCAAAGATTCCTTTTCAGTCACATATATAACCTAGATAAGGAGGATAACATGTAAGGTGTAAGCTCACACTGAAGTAAAACTCAACAATAGAGTGTTGGAGTAGGCACGCTAGGAAACTTGCTCTGTAGGGCTAGAAATGCATGTATTCTCAGATTTTCATAAAACTATTCTTCAGCCTGCAATAGGTGCAAACATTTTTACTCCATCCTGGGTTGACTAATAAGAGTGAGTGTTTCCCTTATTAAGGAGTGCCCTTTAATCAAAAGACATGCCCATTAGAGGTTAATGGAAAATGCACTTAGAATTAGTGCAGTTACAGTCATCTTTCGGGACAGCATATGATAATGGTGATTGTGAAGTTTAATGTACTATCTCATGCCATTTCAATATAGAGGAAAGATTCATAGCAGTTGACTAAGTACTGCATATGATGTTAATCAGCAGCAAAACTGATGTCTAAGTATAGGGATGTAAATGAGGACTTCCTTTTGAAATTGACATTTGAGCTGCAGCTTAGGAGGTAAAAACAAGCATTATCATTCAGGTCATGGAAGACTTATATTTAGAAGGAAATAGACCAAATTTGGAGGCACTAAGAGAGAATCAAAATTGTCTTAATTATAGGTAGAAGGAATTGCAGTGAGAGTTTATATAATGAATGTCTGTGGTGGTCAGAAAGCCAAACTTGTGAGAGTTAAATCATGCTGAATTTTACATGGAATCTTAACTCAGATCAGTATTGTCTTTTACCGATGTTTACTTAGAATTCATGAGAGAGTTTTAAACAAATGAAGAACCATACTTTTAAAAACAATACACACAATGAAACAAACATTAACAATACATTTATTTCTTTGAAATATACCAAACTTCAAATTTGTGAAAAGTAATTGAGAATAAATTTAGAAAGCTATTTAAAATTCTTGCTATCTTAGTATAAAATGAATATTATAAAAATTGAGAAAACCAGAATATAGCAATTTGTTTGAAAATATCTCTTCACAGTAGTATGAGTAAATTGCCTTAATAGTCTTAGTAATAGCAAATTCTGTGATTTTTTCAGTGAATATGGCAGAGAAGCAAAGACAATAAAGTTTTCAAATAAAAGTTGGAGAGTATAAAAATGATTCCAAATATAAATTCCAACAAAAACCAACTTCTTCAAACATTAGTACAGGAGGATTTTTTGAGGGAAACACTCTAGTGTGACTTAGAAAAAATATTCTTCATGAATCTGATTGATGGGCTCCAGAATAAAACTCAGGAACATTTATTAAAAAATATAGCTCAAAGACTATATAACTCAAAAGTGGGAAATAAAAATTCTTCATATTTGATATTACCAAATACAGGCAACATCAATAGAGGTTATAAAATATTTATTGTAGAATAAGAATTAACTAAACTATTATTTGACATAAAAATATATTATAATAGTAATATGATAGAATGCACACAAAGAAGCAATATTTATTTTATTTGTTTATTTTATAAAAGACAAGGTCATGTTAAAATGTTTGAAAGTGAAGTTGTAGATAAAAGGTGGCAAATTTTGTGCATGGATTACAGGTTTCCTACCATAATTATAACTGCATAAGTACACAATTTATATGGAGGTTGTGTGTGTGTTTTCACATGTGCAAGGGAAGCTAAAGTCCCCAGGTTAGGACCTATTGGTGCTGTATTGCTAAATAGATATCTTATCAATCTTAATTTCAAATTTTTACATTCAAAACTCTCAACCTTGGACAGAGAATCTCCTTATTGCTGAGGGTAGTTGTTAATTCATAACTTTTTAGAGTACTAAGGATATGAAACTAGGAGTGGTGGGTCATAACTGGGCATCTGTATCTATTTTTCAATGGTTTTCAGGAGGTATTGTATAGATATTTGAATAGGAATGCAAGGGCTTGAGGATGAGGAAGAGTACTATAAAAGGCTAGATTCTAGACGGTACATGTTTGTTGAATGCTTGAAATCCAAATAGTTGCAGATACCCTCACTAGGGTCCTACATGGTCAGTGCAAAGGGGAGTTGCACCTGATACCACTTGCTGACAAAATAATGACAGTTGATAGCTACTGGATGAGGGAGAGCAACTTTTCTTTGAAGAGTGGCCATGGGTAGGTTGCCCATGTTCAGGCAAATGACACTATGCAGGTTCTAATTGGTTAATTTTTTTTAAAAAAGAAACAAAGTTTTGCTTCTGTTGTTGGTAATGGTGTTTTTACACACATAATTGTGGTTATTTTTTAAAGAAACGAAGTTGAAGTTACATGAAAATATTTAGTTGAGTAAGTGGAAGGGAATGAGGAATGGCTATGATCAAAATATAGTGCATACAAGGATTAGATACCATACTACAAAGATAAAAACAATGGACTTGCCAAAGTGGATAGGGAAAAGTCAATGAGGCTTAAAATCTACCAAAAGAACTACTTGCAATGTGGGACAACCTGAAGAGAGAAAGGTGATCTTCCAAAGAGAAGAACACACCAATTGGCTGTTTTGTATCAAAACGGCCAGTCCTAAATGTACACATAAAGGTAACATTATGTAAACTGCGCTGAGTATATTTAGAAATACATGCACATATAGATCCATGCATGCAAAAGCAATTGAAGAAAATGGGCATTAATTTGAAGGAGCGAGTGGGGTCATGTATTGGAGCATTTGAAGGGAGGAAAGATAAGGAGAAATGTTATGTTATAATATCAAAAATAAAATTAGAAATTAAAATGAACCAGAAATTTGGTACAATTATAAATCAGTGTAAACAAGTAATTAAAGTGTCAGGATAATTCAGTTGCTGCCAGCAGGTGGTCCAGCACCCAGATGCCTCAGTCTCACTACACTTTCAGCAGACACTCAGTTTGTGCCAATCCAATTAAAAAGAAATGTTAGAAATTGTGACTTAAATTTATTCTTAGAAGACTGCAAATCAGTTGGACATGTTTGCTCCATAGAATTAGCAGGCTTGACTGATAGCCCAGCAAAAAGGAGAGCATATTGTTCTTGCAGAGGATCTGAACTGAGTTTTCAGCACAAACATAGGGCAGTTCACAGCTGCTTTAACTTCAGCTCCATAAGAGTCTCTGTGTAATCATCTCCATAGCATATATATATATATGTGTGTGTGTGTGTGTGTGTGTGTGTGTGTGTGTGTGTGTGTGTACATAGATGGACACAAATGCACAGGCATTTGGATATATGCATATAAATAATGAAATAAATATTTGATATTATGTATATTGGAGAAGGAAATAATCTAACCTAATCAGGTCTCCAAGTGACACCATTGTCACTTGTCAACATCATAATCTATGTTGGCTGTCTATACTCTTTGTGATTTGTTTGGGTTTTGTTTGTTTGTTCTTTGAGACAGGATAACTCTGTGTAAGTTTGTAGACTAGGCTGGCCTGTAACTCACAGAGATCCACCTGCCTCTGCCTCCCAAGTGCTGATATTAAAGTCATGTGCCCAGCTGCTGTCTATACACTTAATGGTATATGATGTTAACAATGCTTTTTTCTTCTTTTTCTATTATATTCATCAAAAACTATAATCAATCATAATTAATTGCATGGGTAAATTGACAAATTCTCACAATGGTTAAACCCACAAAATATCCATTACTTCTCTAAAACTTTAGGGTAATCAAAAAAAGCAAGGAAGGAAGGAAGGAATGAAGGAAGGAAAGGAAGAAAACAAGAGAAGTCTTAAGATTTGTCATTGCCAAATGGAATGTTAGAAGAGATTCAAATAAGATGTGGTGTACTTGATAAGGTCCTGAAAGGCAAAAACATTTTAAACAGAATGGCTTAATTCAATATGATATAAGGAAATATTAACAGATTTTAGCAAATGTATCATGGATAAGCTATTAAAATTATAAGCCAGTGATGGTGCAAACATTTAATCCTAGCACTTGGGAGGCAGAGGGAACTTGTTCACTGTGAGTTTGAGGCCATCCTGTTCTATAGGATGAGCTCTAGGACAGGTAGAGCTGATATACAGAAAAATCCTGTCTCAGAAAAACAAAACAAAAAAGTAGAATAACTGGAATAAGCATTTTCCGTTAGTCTTTGTGCCTATATGTGATTTCTTTTACAAATATACAAATATTTTCTCATTTAAAACTCTACTTAGTATTTTAATGGACCCTGCATGTGTGAATAAGTGGGTCACTGATGTTTGTGGCTTTTGCAGGGGCCCTTTTCCTTCCGTTGATTTGGCTTCTGCAACCAACTTTTGATGTAATGATTTTTGTTTTACCTTATTTTATTATATTTTGTTATTTTTTGTTGTTTTCTCTTAAAAACCTGTAACGAAAGAAAGAATGTAATGGGCGGGAGTTGAGAAGATACTGGAAGGAGTGTGTGTGTATAATCTGAAACTGTATTCAGATTATAAAAGAAAAAAATTCTTAAACTTAGAAATATTAATATTACATTATGAAGCCATGCTTATGAAATACTATTCTTAAGAAGTTGTGAGAAATCAGCGTGGTGATGGTGGTACACGCCTTTAATCCCAGCACTGGGAAACCAGGCAGGAGGATCTCTTTGAGTTTGACACTAACCTGGTCTACAAGAGCTAGTTCTAGGACATCTTCCAAAATCACAAAGAAACCATGTCTAGAAAACAAAAAGTTGTGAGAAATCATGCATCATTCACACATACATATGTCACATTCTTATCAGCTTTGAGCATTATGTCTAGAAGGAAGGAATGGATTCCATGTTGATGATAGTTCCAGGCAATCACATGTGCAAATGTTTTATGTTAGAGGTGAAGGTATGACTGTTTTAAAATCTATTACACAAATGGAAAACCTTGCTAATTACAAATAGAAATGCCTGCAAAGCTATAGCACAAGGACACATTGCAAGAAACAGCAAGTTGGAGAAAGCAAAGTAGAGAAATAACTTTCCTTTTTAGTGTACTTAACCTATAGAAATTACAAAAGTGTATTTGTAGTTTTCAGGCATAACATTTTAATTATAAACTAATGAAAGTGTTCCTAGGATAGAGCATTTCCTTTATTTGATAGAGATGATATTTGAAAGAGATGTTTTTTCCATTTTGTAATGGAATGTCTAAATTCATATTGAATGTGGTGAACATTCACATAACAATGACCAAGAGCATTGTTGTCCATACATTGTATACATCTTATGTTTGGATATGTTTTTTGACTCTTGACAACCATTGTGTAATTTTTTTTTTATAATCAGAAGCTAATTTAGGCTCAAACCTCTTCTCTACATATAATTGAGGAATAGACTTAGAGATATCCCCTGTCATTGTGAACTCCAGGCTCTACCCCTTAAATCCTGTTATCCTTTCTTGGAAAGGATAAGATCTCTTTCTGTTGGTGCCATGCCTTTTCAGGGTTTCCCCTTCTGCTTTAGATCCTTGGAAATTTTCTCCTTTTGTTCCAGCTAAAGCAACTGTGATACTGCTTTCTCTCTAATAACTGCATTTTTTTTCTGTGAGGTGTCACTTCTAGCGTAGTTCTGCTGAAAGTCAATGTAGTCCATGTTTAGTCCTAACATTAAAGAGTATTTAAATGATGGCACTCAGAGAGTACTAACTTAGCTACATTATTGATTCTCAATCCAAGACAGCAGTGCAAATCTCTTATCAAGGCTCTGATCAGTTTGCCCAGATGTATCCCACAATTATCTGTAGATGTGACCCATGAACACATCAAATTCCACAGGCCACAACTTGACTTTTTTCCTGTTATCTCCTTGCCTCTTCCCTTTTCTTGCAGAGCTGTGACATGCTTAAAGCATGGGTATAATTATTCTTATCCAATCTCTTTTTTCTCCTATTTGACAAATAAATGGGTCATGTTCAGACTACATGTAACTCTAATTAGCCCCCTTTATCAAGTCATGCCTTCTTGTCTGGTACTGGTAAAGGCTGCTGACATTGTTAAGCAGTGTTCTGTTGGGATTTTGAAGATAATTAGATGGCAGGACCAGAAAAGATTTAATGTGAAGCCAATGAAGCTCAAACTGAAAAAAAAAATGATTTTTCTTTGCATGAGTGCCTGTAACTTCCGAGAAGCACTGTACCATGGAGATGTCTAAGTGAAGATACTGCTACTTAGCTGCCAGGAACTTTCCTAGTGGGCCTCTGAAAAGTTCCCAGTATGGTTGTAGAAGAAGGAGATCACTTTTCTAATTCCTTTATCAATTCTGCTCAAATACATTATCTCTTTACATTTTCATGTACTTAATTTCTAATTATTTCTTTAATAGTTTTCCAAAATAACATAATTACCAATCTTGAAAAAAATCTACCTTTCCTTGCACAGGGGTATTTACAGACATATGGACAATTTCAATGAACATAACAAGTGACAATGAAAGACAAATATAAATAAAAGAAGGATATTGTTATTGTCAGATATCTCTACAAAATTGACCTTTGAAAATGGAGTTGCCATTATTTCAACATTAATTTACAATGGTCTATAATGTGATTCCATTTACTAATTTGAAAATGACAGTGCTTAGTATGATTGTCACTTAAAGAGGCAGTCCCTTTATATCACTAATGTGCTGTTTTTTAAATTATGTGATTTTTTTATTTATTCTATATAACCAAGTCCATTTAAATGAAAACAAACATTTATAGACAATATTTGGGAATTTGGATGTGCTTCTTTCCAAACTACTTTCTTCTGTTAAGGGGCTCTGTCATGGGGGATTCGAAGAAGATTCAGAAATCCTGGCTGTAGTCTGTAAGGAAGCTTTGTCCACCTCTTTTGAATGTAGGATCACCTGGTACTCTGTTTCAGGTGGTCTGGCTTGATCAAACCACATTAGTCTGGAAGGAATCCACATCTTTTCATTTTCTGTGGAAACAAAAATATAAATCCTTTTCCCCAGTAACTTGTCCTTGAAATTAAATTTTGGCTTCAAAGCATTTTTTTTTTTTAATTTACTTTATTATTTTACAAGTCGATCCCAGTTCCCTCTCCCTCCCTTCTTCCCTTCCTCCATCCCTCCTTCCCTCTCTTTTACCCTCTCTGCCCTCTCACATGCACTCTAACCACCATCCCCTCCCATCCCCCCACCCCAATTCCATATATAGGGGAATGCCATCCAGTTGGGGTCATGTAGACCTGACAGATCATGTGAAGTAGGGACTAGGGCTTCTCTCCTGTCTCTAGGTTAAGGCAGTTATCCCTCCATGGGGGAATGTGTTCACAAAGTCCTTTTGTGCCCCAGGGATACATCCTGGCTCCACTGTCTGAGGTCTCTTAGACTGCTCAGTCCTTCTGGTTGAGACCATATTCAGGGGGTCCTGAGTCAGTCCCATGCTGGCTTCCCAGCTATCAGTCTATTGGCCTGTTAGCTCCTCCTTGTTCAGGTAAGCTGTCTCTATGTGTTTCTGCCACCTGGTTTTCTCCTCTCCATCTGCATCTGAGTTCTATTTCAACTCAGTATTTATGTATGGGCGTTTGTTCCTGTTTCCAACAGGAATTAGTTGAGGGATCCATGGATAAGTTACTTGTTGATCTCAATCTCCGGGAAGGGGATTTATGGTAGCCTTTCCACAGAAGCTCAAATTGTTATTTGGAAGCAGTCTTATAGTTCTCTAAGTCTTTCTTTGTGTTCAATTTTATCTTCATACCAATATTGGCTCCCTCTTTTATGCTCTCTCTCTGCCTCTCTCTCTCTCTCTCTCTCTCTCTCTCTCTCTCTCTCTCTCTCTTTCTCTCTCTCTCTCTCTGTCTCTCTCTTTTCTGTCTTCTATTACTAACCAGGCTCAATCTTCCTGGTTGCACATGATTTCCTTTCCTCCCCCTCATTTTCTCCTACTTCTCTTTCCATTCACTGCCCCCCCCACTTCCCCTGAGCTCTGAGGGACTTGTCCCATACCAGTTTTGTGAGGGACTTTATATGAATCTCTTAGAATACAACTTTATCCTAGTTCCTCTGGTGGTGTGAATTATAGGCTGGTGACCCTTTGATCTAGGTCTAAAATCCATATATGAGTGAGTACATACTGTGTTCCTCTTTTTGTGACTGGGTTACCTCATTCAGGATGGTTTCTTCATGTGCCATCCACTTGCCTGCGGATTTCAAGATACCACTATTTTTTTTTTCTGCAGAGTAGTATTCCATTGGGTAAATGTACCACATCTTCATTATCCATTCTTCAATCAAGGGGCATCTAGGTTGCTTCCAGGTTCTTTCTATTACAAATAGTGCTGCTATGAACATAGTTGAACAGATGTTGTTGTTGCCTAGATGTGGATCATTTGGGAATATGCCTGGGAGGGGGATTGCCAGTTCCTATGGTAAACTAATTCCCAATTTCCTAAGGAGCCGCCATACTGATCTCCAAAATGGCTGTAAAAGTTTGCACTCTCACCAGCAGTGTTCCTCTTTCTCCACATCCTCTCCAGCATGAGTCATCATTGGTGTTTCTAATCTTAGCCATTCTGGCAGGGGTAAGATGGTATCTCCAAGTTGTTTTGATTCGCATTTCCCTGATAGCTAAGGATGTGGAACATTTTCTTAAGTGTCTTTCAGCCTTTTTGATTTCCTCTATTGAGAATTCTTTCTTCTGTTCTGTACCCCATTTTTTAAATAGGGTTATTTGGTGTTTTGTTGACTAGTTTCTTGAGTTCTTTGTATATTTTGGAGATCAGCCCTTTGTCGGATATAGGATTGGTGTAAATCTTTTCCCAGTCTGTGGGCTGCCGTTTGATCTTGTCAACTGTGTCCTTTGCCTTACAGAAGCTTCTAAGTTTGAAGAGGTCCCATTTATTAGTTGTTTCTTTCAGTGTCTGTGCCCCTGGAGTTATGTTCAAGAAGCGGTCTCCTATACCAATTTTTCAAGGGTACCTCATACTTTCTCTTCTAAAGAGGTTCAATGTGGCTGGATTGATGTTGAGGTCTTTGATCCATTTGGACTTGTGTTTTGTGCATAGCGACAGACATGGGTCTATCTGCAGTCTTTTACACACCCTCATCACCCTCATCCAATTGTGCCAGCACCATTTGTTGAAGATGCTGTCCTTGCTTTTGTAATTCCCAATGTGCTTAAATTTTATTTATGTTTGAATATAAATAGCTATATTAGATAGATAGATAGATAGATAGATAGATAGATAGATAGACAGACAGACAGATAGATATGGAGATGAAAACCAAATCAGGATTTGATTTTGTTTAAATACTAACTCAAAACTACTGGTTTATGTATACTGTATTTGGTAAGGTTAAAATACTTATATATTAACATTATACTTAAATATTAACCCCCATATGATCATGTGAAAAATGCTTCAATGAACAGATTTTATTGAGTTTTTGTTATAATGCTAAGGTTTGAGTATAGATAAAGGGCTACACACCTAGGAGAACCCTCATGAAGCTGAAACAGGAAGAAAACATGGCTAAAAGATAATCTGTTCATTCATAATAAAGACATATATGATGAGGAGATTTATAAACTGCAAGGTGTATGAGATCTATTTTAATTACTTTTCAGCTAATTTTGATTTCAATATAAATTAAAATGATACTCAAAAAGAAGGAACAAATTATGGAAAGGTTAGAGAAAAATTTGTTCTTAAATATATATGTGATTTTTGCTTCATTTTTTAGTAACTTAATTTTAATTTCTGATTCATCTACCTCCTGAATTTATAAATTTTATTTCTGTATGAGGTGTCTAGTATTCAAATACCACCACCTGTATCAGATAGTTCCCAAACGGCTATAAGTCCAATTTCAGAGTATTTTAACTCCCCTTGTAGCCTCCAAGAATATATACACAAATAAAATAAAAAAATCTTATTAACTTTTTAATATTCCACTAAGCATATATAATATACTTTAATATTTTACTCATCTGTGAACATGTAGGATCATTCATGAATTATCTATCATAAACAAAGTTTTAGTGAACATTTTAGTGTTTGTAGGGTGGATATAAAACATAATGGCTGTGAACAGCTTGGGTAGGAAAGTGATTGTTTCAGTTTATAACTTTCAAGTCAACTCCATTTCAGAGGCAAGTCAGGACAGGAATTCAAATAGGGCATGGACATGAGTGTTGCTCACTGGCTAGCTCCTTGTGTCTTGCTTTTTGTCGATAGCTACCTGGAACACCAGCCCAGGGTTGGCCCTACCAAGAAGGATCTAACCCTCCATCATCAATTATCACTAGTTTTCCACAATGTGTTCATTTCCTCATTTGATCTTCCCTCTGCCTAAATGACTCTGTCTTGAATCAAGTTGCCATAGCATTAGCCAGCAAACATAAGTATTCAGGAAACTATAGATTAAGTTGCTTTGATTTTTATGAAGTGTACAGCGGTGTAAACTGTATTTGTATATGGGTATAATACAGTTGTTCTACCTTTAGTATTTTGGGAAATCTGTATGCATTTCCATAAAGGCTGAAGAAATTTATACTCCCACCTATTAGCACAGAAGCTTTCGTCCATAGGGCAGAGTCCCCTCAATTTGATGGTTTTTGCTTTTTGGCCAACAGCACAGTATTTCAACATGTGTGAGTACACCAAATGTTTGCTGCTATCCTCCACTCCTATTTGGATTTGTTTTGAGTAACTATCATTGTATAAATCTAATAAATATGTTAACATTGATATTAACATTGAAAATTCTACAATGAGCCTTTGAGAATAAATGCTAATGAATTAGGAACATAGTGTGAAAAATGAAAATATAAACTAATGAAATATAATCTCAAGTTCTAGTGTTCATCTTTGTATAATGATAGCAGTTTAGGTAAAATTTAGTTCTCCTAAGTCTATTTCTAAGGTCTTATATACCAAGAAAAAGAAAGTATGTAATGATTGTCTGTCTCTTTTAGTTTCCTCTTGTCTTCCCTATTTTCAGGAAAGTTATGCTGGTTATTAACAAGGTAGAATTGCTTTATGCTTAGCACACATATGGCAAATAATTTATACTCATCTATTAATTAATTCATTAATATCTACTCTAGTTACTAGCAGTTGTTGTTATGTATCTTATTGTATCATGATTTTCACGATGTATTATCACCTCCTGCCTTCTGTTTATTATGTGTCACTTTCTTTTGTAACAATTTAATATTTTAGTAGTAAATTGTCAATGTATGATTCATATGAAGATACATTCTCTACTCAAAAAAATTGAAAATATTTTAATATTTCCACATTTCAGATCATAGTAGGGCTTAAAATCTTTGAAAATTTCATAGCCCTTTATTTCTTGATACTTTCAGTTTTATTATATACATGTGCTTTAACTGATGATAAATTATACAATTAATTTTGTATTTAATGCATAATTATATTTGGGTTTTAAGAGAGTTCCACATTTTCTCTAAATCTGAATAATCCTCACATTCATCTTTCATATTCTTTAATATGCCTATTTTACCAATTTAGTTGTCTTATATGAATGTATGTTTTCTTTGCAGCAAAAGAAAATCTTGCTGCATTCCCTGTTTCCAGAATCACTGCTTTATATGAGGATGGTTTCTTCAAGGATCTGTTATTTCTAAAAAGTAAATAAATAAATAAATAAAATGGCATTTCCTTATCTGTGAATGATGTTTTTACAGGGTATTGAATTCTCGGTCATCACTTCAAAGACACAGTCTAGTGTTTGTTGGTTTCTGTTGTTAGCTTTTGGGAAATCATTCTTTGAAGGCAATATGCCTTTCCATGTGGCTCCCTTATTTTCTGGCTGCCTTTATAATTTTCTGTCTTTGTTTTTGGCAGCCTTAATGTTACATCCTTGTTTCTTTTTCTCCCTTTTAGACTTTTCTCAGTTTTTTTTCTTGTGTCATGCCTGTTTTTGCATGAATTTATAATTAAAACATAAAGGAGAAATTGAAAAGTTTTTTTTTTTTTGCATTTTGAGTTCCAAAAGCATTTTCTTCAAGAATCAATTAAGCAATGGGAAGGCATCCTTTAAAAAACCATGTCAGATTTGATTTGAAGCTGGCTTCAGTTACAGAGTGAGCTGGCCAGTTTTCTTCAAATAAAGTAACTGGCAAACCCCTTTAGATTCCCTACAGAAATTCTAATGTGTTATTCGGGACCTGCTCACAGTTTCTGGTCTCAATTTGTTTCCCTTTTCTTTGCCTCTTCTTTAAGGAAAGTCCATCAGCCTTTCAACCTCAGGTATTAAGGAGTTAGCCTCACCATTCCAGACTGCTCTCCTGAGTAGTGGAGTCAGGTTTACTAAGCTAGGCTGTGGCATCACTCCATCACATTCATACTGAGACTTTTTTACAACAATACATCATTTTATAGGGACTATTTCATTATTGAATGTCGTTCTCACATTTCCTTTTATTTTGACTATTCTATATAGCATCAATCTAATAAGTTCATGACACATTACTATTCTTGTAATGTATATTTAAAATATGCTTAAAATTCTGGCTTATATAATAGGTATTTGATAAGCATCCATTAATATAATGTAACTTATGAACGAAAACATATTAATGCAAAGTAAATTCATATTCTTAGGATCAAATTATTCTTAGCAACGTGTTCTAACATCACTCTAAATGTGTGATATCACTAAACTATTAATTTATATATTAATTAATACTTGTGATTAATTAATATATAGGTTTTTCAATATAAGGGTTGAATATTTTGGACATAATAATTTATTTCAATATAATTTTACTATTTACCAGTGATTTACAAGAGTTGTTATAATATAACAATACAATATAAGACTTGACTTTTGCTTATTTTCTGTTTCACAATTGTGTCATTTATAGTAAGTGCTCAGAAACAAAGAACAATTATAAACATTACAGATAATTTTAGTTGGTACTAATAATATTGCTTATTATTCTATGTTTTTGGTAGGATGCTGCAAATTATTAAAACAGTCTAAATGTGTTTTCCTGAGAAAAACATGGAAACAATACAAATAATGCATTTTACACAGAATAAATGCATACTAGTATATTTTCCTTCAGAAAATAGGAACCAGTTTTTACACTGTCAAAGTTCTGGTCCTCATACTCAGATGCATTCTATCCCTGTTCAGCTCAACTCTGGATTTCTGGGGAAAATAGGAGAACTATAATCTATGTGGAAGTAACAAATTATTGGTATTGTACTCACTTCATCTCTGTAAAAGACATAGCAGTGATGGTGCTCCTGATTATACAGATATATATATATATATATATATATATATATATATATATATATAAAACTTTATTGAAGCCAAGAGCTCTGTTAAAATAATTTATAAGGCTGAGCTTAAGTGGGATAGTATTTACAGACTTCCCAGTAATTTTATAGGCACACTAATAATTGACTTTAGATAACACCACTAAAGACTTGACATCACAATCATATTTTTAGTAAGAAATCCAAGCATAAGCAGACACTAGAGTAAAGCTCTTTAGGAAAGGTTTAACTATTCTTGTCTATTTCTTAATTATATGCAAATTATCAGCAGTGGTGCTATACATTGTAGTTTTATTTTTATCCTTTCACTGCATAGATCAAAATTCAGCATACATAAATATCTGTTTTTAAAACTTTATTATAAAAGATATAAAGAAAACAAAACTACACTTCACAATTAACAATACACAATAAATGTGCAACTCAGTGACTTACCTACAACTCAGATTTGTAATACTGAATGGAAGCTGTGGATCTTAAGTTGTATTTTATATACATATTATAGAATATATTTTTATGAACTCATCTATAACAAAACAAGAAATCAATGACAGAGTTAGAACTAGAAGAACATTAGCTTTAGATACACTTCTATAACTCCTGTTAACTGAAAATATCCAGAATATTAATAGATATTTCAATGGATCAGAATTATAATGCAGTATTATAATGATTTTTTCCACTCAGAATCTATAAATGTTTTTCCAAAGCTTCTTTACATAGTATAAGTTGGTTACAATTAAAATATCTTAGGAGTACATCTTATCATACCCAAAATTTGAAAAGTCCTGAAAATATAATAAAAAATATTGTTCATAATCTAATCTAACTGAAAATGTGTCTTCAATTTACATGCTGTAGAATAGTGAACATGTGCTAAATTTTCTGAGATTAAAACTTTGATTTAATGACTAAAATCAATATATACTTTCTGATGGAACATATTAATGTTAAGTAAGCCTTTGTATTGAGGGTCACAGTTAACCAGATTGTGAAGAATAATATAAGTCTACATTACTGTGATGGTTCAAGTGAGAATAGCCTTCTTAGGCTTTTATCTTTTAATATCTGAGTCCAAGTTAATGGAAATGTTTTGAAAGAAATAGGTTGTATGACTTTGGATGATATTTCTCAATGACAGTGGACATTCACGTTTCAAATCACATGTCAGGCCTAGGCATTCTCTCTCTCTCTCTCTCCCTCTCTTTCTGTCAACCTCATGCTTGCCTGACTGCTGTCATATTCTCTGACCTAATGGTCACAAACCTCACCCTCAGAAACTCTGAGGCACCAGTTAAAAGCTTTATTTTATAACTTGCCTTGTTCATGGTGTCTCTTCACAGAAATTGAATAGTAAGTAATGTAATTACTTATAAGTAAACTATGTTAGGAGAATTTTCATAATTTATAACAGTAATATTTTAGGAAATTTGCATACTTGGAAGAAAGTATAAATAACCAAAATCAAAATAGTATTTTTAAAAATGAAAAGTTTGTGTATTTTTTAAATTTACCTTTGTTTTAATTTATATAGCAATAAATATAGAGTAAAGACTGCCATAGTTGAGATTCAGCAGAATTTTTTATATATTCTTCATTTTTCTTATTTTATATATTTTACCCACCTTATCTACAGTTTTTTTCTAATGTTTGTCTATCAGGATGCACAGGAGCCCATTATCCTTTGTCTTCAATGGAGTTAAGTTTAAAATAGGATATTTTGATTTCTATTTAATTTTAGTAACATTGATTTGTTAGTGATACAACACTAACTTTTTCAATATTAGCTATTTAAATTCCTGAGCTCAAACTTGGGTCTGTGATCCATTAGCTCTCTCTTCAACTAGTCACTGAATTTTTGAAAACAATGTTCTCCAGTCCATCAATACTTTGTTAAAAAAAATATGCCATTCTTAGGTACGAGATTTTTGTGAGGGCTTTCAATTTTATTACACTAATGTAAAATTTGTCCTGCACATAGGGAACTTATCATTATATACCAAGTCATCTACCTTAGAGTCCTCTGCCACTGGTTATTATTGTGACTCAGCATCCACTTGACAATACTTCCTCATACTATCATCTGCTCTTTGGCAACCCAATTTGTATTGAACCTTTTTAGTGCTATCCTTCATAGTAAAGGTGGTGATGGCAATATGTGATATTATTGTAATTATCCTTATTATATACTAAAAGTTTCTCTGTAATATTTAAGATGGGTACTGTTTTAAAAGTTAAAAGTTCATGCCGGGTGGTGGTGCTCACCTTTTAGTCTAGCACTTAGGAAACAGAGGTAGGTGGATATCTGTTAGTTAGAGGGAAGCCAGGTCTACAAAGTGAGTTCCAGGACAGTAAAGATTGTTACTGAGGGAATCCTTGACTCAAAAAAACAAAAAAGAAAAAAAATAATTAAAATTTAAAAACATTAATTCAAAGAATTATTTACATGACTAAATTTTTATAATTCATTTTTACATTTCTGACTAAAAATATCCAAGAATTCTCAGACAAATGTACATCTGCATATTAAGGTGGTGTTAGGAACATGTGGAGTGCATATATACTAACATACCATAATTAAATAAATGGTATTGCATTAAAATTCATTTGTATTTGATGTAGCCATTATTAAAATGCTATAAATGTCTCTGTTAAATAATGTATCATTTATCTCAGGTTTATCATTCAACAATAGCATGCATGACTAAATAAAATTTATTGCTGAATATATTATTCTGTAATAGCTAATGATTTAATTTTACCTTACTATTTTAATCATACTGATTAATCTTACCTCTTATTTCCTTAGGACTGTTGTCTGCCCTTCTCCAGTCCCACAGTATCTCTCTATCATTCATTAATTTTATGATCCACTAATGATAACTAGAAGCTAATGTGACCAGAAGTTTGGAGTTCTTTGAGCCTCGGGCTCAGTATTGAGTATACCAGTAAGAAAGTAATTCCTCTGTTTTAGAATCTCTTGATAATGAGTAAATCAGAGTTAAAAGACAGAGCACTGTTAGCCTCTCACTTCTCTGTATAAAGGGATGATCATGTTTGTATAGCAGAGGTAACTTGTTGAAGGGTGTTATTATTTACAATGGTTGTTTGGAGTCTCAGGACTGCTTTTCACAGTACTTCACTCTATATTCCTATTCTTCCACACTTCCCTCTCTCTCCTTCTGCAATGTTTCCTGACCCATACAGGGAATAGTATAAGTGAGTTGTTTAGGGTTGAACAAATTTCCTCACTTGTCTCCTTTTATGGCATCCAGAAGACTTGAATCCACCTTGTGTAAAGAAACGCATCTCAGAAATTGTACTCAAATTTGAACTTTATTCAAGGATATTGTAATAGACAAGCAATTAATCTAGTCTTAGTTGGTAACATTTTCAATACTTAGATGCAAGAATGAAGAGAGGCAGAGAAGACAGAAATAAATACTATGTAATTTATGTATCTGTAAAATGGGAAATTTGTATCACTCTCACTCTAAACCTGGCAATGAATTTATATATTTTATAATCTTAGTACAGTCACCAAAATTATGGCTATATTGTTAAAAAATGCCCAGTACTTATCTCTAATAAACAAATGGGCTTTGGGAGCCCATTCCCTATGGAGGGATACTCTTTCAGCATACATACACAGGGAAGGACCTAGACCCTGCCCCAAATGATGTGACTGACTTTGATGATTCCTCCAATGAGGCCTCACCCTCTATAAGGAGTGGATGCAGGGAGGAATGGAAGGGATGGGGGTTGGTGGGGGGGGAATGGGAGAACAGAAGGTGAAGAAATTGTCATTGGTATGTAAAATATGATTGTTTTTAATTCAAATAATATTTTTTTTAAAAAATAAGAAGACCCAAATTTAGAAAGAAAAAAAGCTAAACTGTATTTCCCCAGCAGTTTGTCTAACATTTCTAATCAGTTTGTTCATTTCCTGAATTAAGCAAATATTGGTGTTAAGACAGTGAAAGTTAATATAGTGAGTAGCAAATATTTGTTATATAAATATGGATCAGGGGAAGATATAGTGAAGTGGAGATGCATAAAAGAGACCATGAGAATAGGAATCACAAAACAATAAAATGTTATATGTGAAGTCTAACAATGAATTCTACTGGTCAGATTTTGTCAACTTGCCACAAGTTACAGTCATATGGAAAAAGGAACCTCAATTGACAAAAGATCTACCTCTGTCACATTGGTCCATAGGTAACTCTATGTGGATTATCTCCTGATTAATGATTCCTGGGGGAGAACTGACTCCATCATTGGGCATGTTGTGGTGGTGGTACAAGAAATCAAGCTGTATGTTTTCTAAATCAGCGCTCTATCAGATGAGGGGTTGGTGAACATCTTTTCCTAATCTGTGGTCTGCTGTTTTATCTTGTTGACTATGTCCTTTGCCTTACAGAAGCTTCTCAGTTTAAGGAGGTCCCATTTATTAATTGTCAATCTCAGTGTCTGTGCTACTGGAATTATGTTCAGGAAGTAGTTTCCTGTACCAATTTGTTCAAGGGTACCTCCCATTTTCTCTTCTAAGAAGCTCAGTGTAGTTGGATTTATTTTGAGGTCTTCGATCCATTTGGAATTAAGTTTTGTACATGGTTACAGATATGAATCTATCTGCAGTCTTCTACATACCATTATCCAGTTATGCCAGCAAAATTTGTTGAGGATGCTTTCCTTTCTTTTTTCCATTGTATAAATTTAGCTATTTTGTCAAAAATCAGGTGGTCATACGTGTGTTGGTTAATGTCAGGGTTTTAAATTTGATTCCATTGGTCTACCTGTCTATTTTTGTGCCAATACCAAGCTGTTTTCAGGACAATATAACCCTATAATAGAATTTGAAACCAGGGTTGTTGATGCCCCTAGAAGTTCCTTTATTGTCAGGATTGTTTTGGCTATCCTTGGTCCTTTATTTTTCCCTATAGAGTTGAGGATTTTTCTTTCAAGGTCTGCAAGATTTCAAGCTACAAAGATCAATTGAGTAACAAATCTTACTCTATGGCCTATGCCCTAGTTTCTCTCAAAGGACTTTGAAATTGTATGTAAGCCAAATTAACTCTTTCACCACCAAATTGCTTTTTTTCGTGGTTTGTTCTCTCCTCAACAGAAACATAAGTAGGATAATATGTATTTCCAGTTAATGTAGTACTACTAACTTTTTAAGTTTGTTATATTATAATGAATAAATACTGGAAGTTGAACTAGGATAGTGCAAGACCACTAGCCTGTAAAGAGATGTCAGATGAGCAGCTCAACATTTGGGGAATCATTTCATCATGATCCAAAGAAAACTGCTCTACAAGATGACCAGCTTTTCAGGATTGCTTTCATTTGGTGTCATTATTTTGCTTCTGAGAAAGAACTTGGCAATTTTAGAGTATTGTAATCACTCAATATATTTCAATCATTTCATATGGTTGGAGAAGATGCAGATATCTACTTTCTACAAATTCCTATTAAGGGGGGGGAAAGACATGTAAGGATATCCAAGATTATAAGAAGTGAAAAAATAAAATAAACAAACATCAGGTGAAAGTATTCACTATATAATTACATTAAAGAACAAATGAACCTGTAAGTTTATTTTAAAACAAGAAGCAAAGCAAAAAATAACAAGGAATAAACAGGAATTATGAAGAAATGATCCCTCTGTGATGTATGAGGAAATACATTTTAGATTTGAAGAAAACTGAAAGGCATAGTGACTTTTTGAGAAAATATGAATTATAGTGCAGAGCAGAAATAGAAATTAAATAAATTATAATTTTACCTAAGACATTTATTAGAATAAAAATAGCACAAATAGTATAATTTCTTTTTGAGACCAGTTAATAAAATTAAAGATTTTTCTTAGGTATTTGTGTAATTTGAAGGCTCAGAAATGATGCTGAAAAAGCAGTAACTATAGTCAATAGCATTCTACCATATTCTCCAATTACTATGCAGTAGAAGCAGACTTTCTTGAAGAAGCAAAGCATGAATTTCTCCCAGAAGATGATGAGTTTGATTTTAAACTACATCCTGTAGGTGATTATATACTGTAGTAACTCACAATCACATAAAGCAATGCAATATCCTTTCTTTCTATCTTCAGATTCTCAGCAGTTATATGTATTCCATTTTTACATTAACAAGACTTGCTGTCTTGAACTAAACTCAAAAGGTATTTTATTCTAATTGGTATAATTGTGTTTTTATAAGTCTAATAATGAATTAAAATAATATTCATCACAGAAAAATTATATTAAATGCATCAACTATTAGAAAAAACTTATTCACTTAATTTAGCTAACTATAAAGTAACAGAAAGTAAAACTATAATCATAGGATTATTTTCAATATAATTGAATTAACTCAACTAATGTTCTTGACTGACACCTGAAAAACAAAATTTCATGTTGGATAAAAGTTAATCATATTTCCTTAGTTTGAAATTGTTCTCATACTTGTAAATTTATAGATAAATTCAAATGTTTAATTAATGGTTGTGCTAATATTTTTGTCTTAGTATCTAAAATATTGTTACAGTTGTGATAATACTGAAAGTGAATAATACGGAGATGAACATATCAGACCACTTGTTAACTCACTCCAAAACACCTGAAGGGCCTGACAAAACAGACTGGCCACCTGGTGATACACAGTCCATCTAAAGTGGTGCTGAAGAATTTGTACTTCTAACAAGGTTTCATGGTGGTAATTCTACTTTTATTTTCAGGTCATCTATTTTGTGAACTATTAAAATAACTATTACAAGTAACAAACAAAACAATGATGACAATGCTATCAAATAGTGATTTACTTGTGTTTAAAGATGCCATGACAATTCTCAAGAATATATGTAATGGTTGCATACCACTTAATTAGAAGGAATCTCAATACTCAATACCTGAATTAATATAGGTTTAAGGGCTCATGAGTATTATCTATATCAGTATTTTGTTAGCATAGTGCATTCAGGTCCATGATCTCAAGAAGTTTACTCCATCATGACAGAGAAATGTGTGGTCAGTGAAGGTCACAATATAGTAGATGAAGATGAAAGCATTTCTATCCTTCAGATTTGTTTTTTGTTTTCCAATATTGCATCCACATTCTTGACAATGAGATCCTGATTGTCTTGAACATACCTTATTTGGAGGACAGCATATGATAGCCCTTTCCACTATCTGCTAACTCTTATTGTCTGCCTGTCTTGCACAATTTTCTAGGAATATTAACTGCATAGAATAAATGTCTTAAGATATGACTGAACCATTGGATTTCAGTAACTCTCAGAATCTTGTGCTGCTCTTTATCTTTGTATTCACCCCTAACTTCTGCATAAAAGGAATTTTCTAATTATCATTGAGAATAGTTTTTCTCTGTAGTATAAAAATAGATATTTAGAATCAATGTGATGCTGTATCAACTCAGCTAAGCAACAGTAATGTGTTTCTTCATGAGGCTTTAAATTACTAGAGCCACAAGGGTTGTGGAAACAAGCTTGGGTTTCTTCATCTATGGAAAGCCTCAAGTAATCCAGAAAATTGTTAATTACCCTCACAACAGTTGTGTCTCTATTGTCCCAGGCAGTCAAATAAGTTTGGTAGGTTGATATAATAGTGCATAAAAACTCAGAGGTGGGTAAGGTTAATGATTCCCTTACTCTCCAACTAGACTGCAAAACACAATCTGGAATTATTAAGTCATGCATTTCCATTTCCATCTTGAATTCTACCTTGAATCCAAAATGTGCATTATGACTTCAACATTGCTGTCTTAATTCTGATAGGCAAACAAGAAAAATGATAAGTTTGTTTATATAGTTTTCCTTTCTAGATCATTGCATCATCTAAAAGTGTAAAAATGTAATTTTCATTATCGGATACATGAAGCATTTTGCTGAGCAAGCACATTCATAATTTTATGGTTGAAAATGATGCACATTTATTTGCATGTCAACTAGACAAGGAATTGTTAATCTTTATTTTCCACTTGAGCAGATTTAGAATAATATAGATGGTTGGTGAATTGTGTCTCTGATTGAGTAAGTGAAGACCCTTTATGAAGGGTTGACTGAGAATAGAAAGACAAGATGAATATTTGCAGTACCCAAATCCTAGATATTCAGATGCCTAGAGAAGGAGAATAAAACACTAAATAAGGAAAACAATTCCTTCATCCAAGTCCATAATATAGTAAAACATTTATTTAAAATACTGTATTGTGAGGTGGATGTGAGGTGAAGAGAATCAAGAAGGTGGTGGTGGAGGGGAACAGCATGAAAATAGCATCTTGTATATTTTTTTCCTTAAGAAAAATATTTAGGAAATTTGAAATAAGAATATTTAATAAGTTTTACTTTATAATGCTTTGCATGTTGGTTATTTTATATCAGTTTTCAAATATATTTTTACCTGAATGCTTTTAAATGCCTTTACTTCTTATGAATGGCATAAGTTATAGTTTAATAGCAGAGTCTCCCTTTAATTTTCCAGTTTCCAAGTATAGCATGTAAACACTTAAAGGAGTAAAATCTCTATTCTCTTTCCATGAGGAATGAAGTTAGACCATCAAATCATAGAATATGATGAAAATGCAAGGAAACTCCATCAGGAAAACTATGGATTTCCCATCTACAGTGTTCTGTTTCATAGACTGTGTAATATGTCTTGGAGGTACGATCTGAAGTGGAACCTAATGTACAAGTTGTGTGTTTGGATCATATAGTGCCTATTGACAGGGAATAAGAAAACCTTTACAGTTTTGAGTGTAACAATTATGTTAACATAAACCTATGTGTTCATGTCAGGTTTTCTTTTAAAATGGGTGGCTTGTCGGTGGCAGTATGTGCCTTTAATTCCACCACTTGGAAGGCAGAGAAGGGCAGATCTCTGCGAGTTAGTGGCCAGACTGCCACTAACACTGTCTCAAAACCCTGTCTCAAAAAAAACTAACTAACAAACAAACAAAAATATAGGGCTTGGTTATAAATGGTTAATGACCACAACCAATCTCTTTTTAAAGGTACAAAGGGGATTATGGTATAGATATGATTACTTTCTTTTGGAATGGGTTTTCATTTATTGATACAATTTATGGTCAACTTTTTAATGAGAACATTTCTCCTTTTGTTCAGGTATTGTGTTTATAAAGCTCATTTAGAAATGTAATGTAAAATGTAGTACAGATTATAGATAATTACCTATGATAGTCAAAGCTTATAGTTAAATTAGTTAGGTTTTTCAAGATACACACAGATGTATTTGAAATAGATAGGGATTCTTCAAAACTTTCAAAGACCTAAAGAATATGGCATTTTAAATGGTTTAGTGTTTTTTTCTTAACAATGAGGCACAACTGCTCCGGGCAACACCACCTGCGTCAGAAAGGAAGATGGATATTGAAGAAACTCTTTAGGGAGTTTACTACAAATATGGCAAGACTAGCCATTTGGACAAGATACTCCTCTTGTCTGGACTTTGACTTTATGCTGTATAAACTGGACATGCAGGATCCACAGAAAAGTGACTGCTGATTCAAGATATATATTGCTACAGAGTTCCTGCTTCATGAAAGAGTCTGCCAGACAGTCTGTAGGGCACAGAGAAAAGTGACTGATATACTGCCAATACAAGAAGACAGTTTAAAGTTTCCTGCTTTGCTGAAGAGTCTGCCAGACACACTATGACCTATGGGCTGAAGATGGAAGATTACAGAAGAACTTAAGGTATCTGACAAGAGAAGATGACTGTCATTTCTAGAGTTTATATACTATCATTCTGTGGTCTTTGATGGAGTAGAAGACAAATAGTTATCATTATAATTTTCCTTAGTTAGGTTTAAAGATAAGTTACATATAGGACTTTAGACACATAAAGACATGATAGATGATGGAATATTTTCTTCAAATCTTACTAAATGTTAATAGACTAAATATTGTTAACTGTGATTCTTACTTGATAAGTGTTGTGTTATATATTTTGCTATGTTAACATTAAAACCCTCCCTTTTATTTAGACAGAAAAGAGGATATGATGGGAAATGTCATTCTGTTCGTGTTTCTCATACTGGTTAATGAATAAAACACTGTTGGCCAATAGGAAAGGAAGATAGGAGGGACTAGGATACAATGAGGAAAGAGGAATGAGTAAGGAGATGTCAGCATGGAGAGACCAGGGAGTCCAGATGCATGCCCCACTCCCCACTCCCCACTCCCCACTCCCCACTCCCCACTCCTCCCCACTCCCCACTCCCCACTCCCCACTCCCCACTCCCCACTCCCCACTCCCCACTCCCCACTCCCCACTCCCCCACTCCCCCACTCCCCCACTCCCCCACTCCTCCCCACTCCCCACTCCTCCCCACTCCCCACTCCCCACTCCCCACTCCCCAGTAAGGAGACCACATGAAAATACATAGTTCAGCAGAAATGGGTTAATACTTAAGACAGAGCTAGCTGATAAGAAACTATTACTGGGACAAAAGCATTATATCAAATACAGGGTCTCAATGTGTTAATTGGGGCTGGCCTGGTGGAGGGACAAGACTAGGCAGCTACAGAAAAACCTAAGGCCTTACAGGCCATCAGTCCATTTAATTTATTTTTAAAAGTCAATTAATTCTTTAGTAGAGTCTTTTTTTTCCTTTTATTGACAATAGTTATTTTTTTTCTCTCAGAATATATCCTGATTGAAGTTTCCCCTCTCTACTCTTCCTAGATCGACACTGCCCCTCCAATATAGATGATATATATAGATGCTTTCACTTTCTGTCTCTAGTTAGAAATTAAACAGGCTTATAAGGATAATAGTATAAGAAAAGTTAATAAGACAAAACAAACAATATCACATCAGAATGGGATGTCAAAGCACACATATGGAAAGAAAAAGGTTCCAGAGAAAAAACAAAAATCAGAGACCTACTTTTTCTTTTCTTTTTTTTTTAATTTTATATAACAAAGTCCAATTAAATGAAAAAAAAAACATTTATACACAATATTTGGGAATTTGGGTGTCATTCTTTCCAAACTACTTTCTTCTGGTAAGGAGCTCTGTCATGGGGGATACTAAGAAGATGCAGAAATCCTGGCTGTAGTCTGTAGGGTTGCTTTGTCCAGCTGTTTTGAATGTAGGATCACCTGGTACTCTGTTTCAGGCAGTCTGGCTTGATCAAACCATATTAGTCTGGAAGGAATCCACAGCTATTCATTTTCTGTGGAAACAAAAATAGAAGTCCTTTTCCATAGTAACTTGTCCTTGAACTTAAATTTTGGAGTCAAAGCATTTTTTTTATTTAATTTATTATTTTACAAGTCGATCCCAGTTCCCTCTCCCTCCCTCCCTCTCTCCCTCCCTCCCTCTCTTTTACCCTCTCTGCCCTCTCACATGCACCCTAACCACAACCCCCTCCCATCCCCCCACCCCAATTCCATATATAGGGGAATACCATCCAGATGGGGTCATGTAGACCTGACAGGTCATGTGAAGTAGGGACTAGGGATTCTCTCCTGTCTCTAGATTAAGGCAGTTACCCCTCCATGGGGGATATGTTCACAAAGTCCTTTTGTGCACCAGGGATACATCCTGGCTCCACTGTCTGAGGTCTCTTAGACTGCTCAGTCCTTCTGGCTGAGACCCACATTCAGGGGATCCTGAGTCAGTCCCATGCTGGCTTCCAAGCTATCAGTCTAGTGGCCATTAGCTCCTCCTTGTTCAGGTAAGTTGTCTGTATGTGTTTCTGCCACCTGGTCTTATCCTCTCCATCTGCATCTGGGCTCTAGTTTGACTAAGTGTTTATGTATGGGTGTTTGATCCTGTTTTCAACAGGCATTAGTTGAGGGCTCCATGGAGAAGTTAGTTGTTGATCTCACTATCCGGGAAGAGCATTTATGATAGCCTTTCCACACAAGCTCAAATTGTTAGTTGGGAGCAGACTTGTAGTTCTCTAGAATTTTTTGTGTTCAAGTTTATCTTCAAACCAATATTGGCTACCTCGTTTATGTTCTCTCTCTCTGTCTCTCTCTCTCTGTCTCTCTCTGTCTCTCTCTCTCTGTCTCTCTCCCTCTCCCTCTCTCTCTCTCTCTCTCTCTCTCTCTCTCTCTCTCTCTCCTATCTTCTATTCCTAACCAGGCTCAATCTTCCTGGTCGCACATGTTTTCCTTTCGTACCCCTCATTTTCTCCTACTTCTCTCTCCATTCGCTGCCACCCCCACCCCCACTTCACCTGAGCTCTGGGGGACTTGTCCCTTCCCAGTTCTGTGAGGGACTTTATATGAATCTCTTAGAATACACCTTGTATCCTAGTTCTTCTGGTGATGTGAATTATAGGCTGGTGATCCTTTGCTCTAGGTCTAAAATCCATATACGAGTGAGTACATACTGTGTTCCTCTTTTTGTGACTGGGTTACCTCATTCCGGATGGTTTCTTCAAGTGCCATCCACTTGCCTGCGAATTTCAAGATACCATTATTTTTTTCTGCAGAGTAGTATTCCATTGTGTAGATGTGCCAACTCTTCATTAACCATTCTTCAATTGAGGGGCATCTAGGTTGCTTCCAGGTTCTTGCTATTACAAATAGTGCTGCTATGAACATAGTTGAACAGATGTCTTTGTTGCATGGATGTGAATCCTTTGGGTATATGCTTTAGAGGGGGATTGCCCGGTCCTGTGGGAAACTAATTCCCAATTTTCCTGAGGAACTGCCATACTTATCTCCAAAATAGCTGTATGAGTTTGCACTCTCACCAGCAGTGGAGGAGTGTTCCACTTTCTCCACATCTTCTCCTACATAAGTCATCACTGGTGTTTCTAATTTTAGCCATTCTGGCAGGGGTATGATGGTATCTCAAAGTTGTTTTGATTTGCATTTCCCTGATAGCTAAGGATGTGGAGAAATTTCTTAAATGTCTTTCAGACTTTTTGATTTCCTCTATTGAGAATTCTTTCTTCAGTTCTGTACCCCATTTTTTAATAGGGTTATTTGGTGTTTTGTTGACTAGTTTCTTGAGTTCTTTGTATATTTTGGAGATCAGCCCTTTGTCAGATATAGGATTGGTGAAAATCTTTTCCCAGTCTGTGAGCTGCCGTTTGGTCTTGTCGACTGTGTCCTTTGCCTTACAGAAGCTTCTAAGTTTGAAGAGGTCCCATTTATTAATTGTTTCTTTCAGTGTCTGTGCTCCTGGAGTTATGTTCAAGAAGTGGTCTCCTATACCAATTTGTTCAAGGGTACCTCCTACTTTCTCTTCTAAGAGGTTCAATGTGGCTGGATTGATGTTGTGGTCTTTGATCCATTTGGTCTTGAGTTTTGTGTATGGCGACAGACATGGGTTTATCTGCAGTCTTCTACACACCCTCATCCAATTGTGCCAGCACCATTTGTTGAAGATGATGTCTTTGCTGTTTTAGCTGTTTTGTAGAATATCAGGTGTTCATAGATGAATGGTAGAGGCCCTCAAAGACCATGATAGAAAATCCCTTAAAGAAATGGTAGAAGAAACAAAATATTGGAAGAAATGAACAAATGTCTTAAAGAAAGTAGAGAAATAAAGACTTGAAATAAAGACTTGAAAACTGAAATAAAGACAATAAGAAAACAGAAACTGAGGGAATGCTGGAAATAGAAAAACTGGGCAAATGACCATGAACTATAGACACAAGCATAGTCAACAGAATACAAATGATGGAAGAGAAATTCTCAGGCATTGACGATAAACTAGAGAAAATATATTCGTCGACCAAAGAAAATCATAAATCCAATAAATCCTTAACACAGAACATCCAGAAAATGTGGAACACCATGAAAAGGCCAAACCTAGTAATAATAGGCATAGAGAAAGGCAAAAAAGCCCAGCTCAAAGGTGAAGAAAACATATTCAACAAAATCATTGAAGAAAAATTTCCCATCTGAATTGGACAGGACTATGAAAGTACAAGAAGCATACTGAACAACAAATAGACTGGACCAAAGGAAAAACACCCCTTGACACATAATAATCAAAATACCTAATATGCAGAATAAGGAAAGGATATTAAGAGCAGGGAAGGAAAATAACAGGAAACAAATAAAGACACACCTATCAAAATTATACCTGACTTCTCTGTGGCCAGGAGATCCTGGATAGATGTTCTACAAGTACTAAGAGTCAACAGATGCCAACCCAGGCTACTATACCCAGCAAAACTCACAATCACTATAGACAGAGAAACCAAGATATTTATAACAAACCCAGATGTTCACAATGTGTAACTACAAATATAGCCCTACAAAAAGTTTTCGAAGGAAAACTCTAACCCAAGGAAGATAACTTTGCTCACAAAGACATAGGCAATAGATAATCCCACTTCACCAGAACCCAAGGAAAAAACAGGCCAAATATATTCAAAATACCACTACCACCGATAAATCTAAAACAAACAAGTATTAACAAGAAATGGCCCTTACTTTCTGTCAATATTAATGGCCTTAATTTGCCTATAAAAACATACAGGTTAACATAATGGATACGAACACAGAATCCTGTATACAAGAAACACATCTAAGCTTCAAAGACAGATATTACATCTGGGTCAAGGGTTGGGAAAAGTTCTTCCTATTAAATGACTCAAGAAGCAAGCAGGTGTGGCTATCCTAATATCTAACAATTAGACTTAAATCCAAAATCAATCAAAGTAGTTGAAGACAGTCATTTCATATTCATCACAGGACAAATCCATCATCACAAAGTGTCAATTCTGAACATCTATGCCCCAAGTACAAGGGCACCCACATTTGTAAAAGAAACACTACTAAAACTCAAAGCTCACATAAAACCTCTCACACTTATAGTGGGAGAGTTCAACACCCAACACTCACTGCTAGACAGGACCACCAGTCAGAAACTAAACAAAGAAACAAAAGAACTAACAGAAGTTATGTCTCGATTGGCTTTATCAGACATCTATACTACATTCCATCCAAAGACAAAATAATATAACTTCTTCTCAGCTCCACATGGAACCTTGTCTAAAATTGACACACTAGACAATGTAACAAACCTCAATAAATACAAAAAAAAAAAATGGAATAGTCCCCTGTATCTTAACAGACCACCATGCCACCATGCTTTAAAGTTGGAATTCAATAACAAAACAAATCACAGAAACACTACAAACTCATGGAAACTAAACAATGTGCAATTACAACATATCTGGGTCAAAGAGGAAAGAAAGGGTTCTTTTTTACATGGCCACAATCACATTGGTTACCAAGCCACACAAAGACAAAACTAAGAAAGAAAACTACAGAGTAATATCACTCATGAATATTTGTAGAAAAACAAATAGAATTGAAGAATACATCAGAGAAATCATCCACTATGACCAAGTAGGCTTCATCCCTGGGTTGCAGGGATGATTTAACATATGAAAATTTGTCAACGTGATACACCATATAAACAAACAGAAAAAGAAAAACCACATGATCATCTTCCTATATGCTGAAAAATTTTTACAAAATTCAACACCCTTTCATAATAAAGGTCTTGGAGGCACCTATAAAAGCAATATACAGCAAACCAACTGCCAACATCAAGCTGAATAGAGAGAAGCTTTTGGTAATTCCTCTAAAATCAGGAACAAACAAGGCTATCATCTTCAATATTGTACTTGAAGTCCTAGATAAAGAAATAAGAAAAAAAAAGGAGATCAAGGGGATCCAAATTGGAAAGAAAGAAGTCAAACTTTCTCTATTTGCAGATGATATGATAATTTAC
This sequence comes from Phodopus roborovskii, assembly GCF_943737965.1. Classification (NCBI taxonomy): domain Eukaryota; kingdom Metazoa; phylum Chordata; class Mammalia; order Rodentia; family Cricetidae; genus Phodopus; species Phodopus roborovskii. Next base: position 30,408,970 of record NW_026126410.1, read on the forward strand.
ATAAGTGACACAAAATACTCTACCAGGTGACTTCTAGAGCTGATAAGCACCTTCAGCAAACTATCAGGATACAACATAATTTCAAAAAAAAAAAAAAAAAAAAAAAAAAAAAGAAAGAAAGAAAGAAAGAAAGTAAAGAAGTAGTCCTTATTTACAGATAAAATAGGGGCTGACCAAAATCAGAGAAACATCACCTGTACAATAGTCACATTCAGCCCAAAGTATCTTGAGGTGATGCTTACCAAACAAGTGAAAGACCTATATATTAAGAACTATGTGTCTTTTAAGAAGGACATTAGAGAAGATAACAGAAAATGGAAAGATCCCCCATGGTCTTGCATAGGTAGGATAAACATAGTAAAAATGGCATTCTTCCCAAAAGAATCTATAGATTCAATGCAATCCCCATTAAAGTCCCAGTGCAATTCTTCACTGACCTTCAAAGGATAATAATCTACTTTATATGGAAAAGCAAAAGACCCAGCATAGCCAAAATAACCACACACAATAAAGCAAATTCAGTAGGCATCCCCATCCCCATCTTTAAGTCTACTCCAGAGCTATAGTCCTGATAACAGCCTGGAATTGGCACAAATATAGAGAGGTAGACCAATGGAATAGCATTAAAAATCCTGACATTAACCCTCTCACCTACGAACACCTTATTTTGACAAAACAGCTAAAAGTATACAATGGGAGATTGAAAGCATCTTCAACAAATGGTGCTGGCACAAATGAATGATGATGTGTACAAGACGACAGTTAGAACCATGTATATTGCCATGCACCAAACTCAAGTCCAAATGGATCAAAGACCTCAACATAAATCGAGCTACACTGAACTTCTTAAAAGAGAAAGTGGGAGATACACTAGAAAAAAATGGTATAGGAGACTGTTTTCTGAACATAATCGCAGTAGCACAGACACTGAGATGGACAATTAATAAATGGGACCTCTTCAAAATGAGAAGCTTCAGTAAGGCAAAGGACACAGTTGACAAGACCAAACAGCAACCCACTGACTAAGAAAAGATCTTCACCAATCCTACATGTGATAGATGTCTGATCTCAAAAATATATAAAGAACTTAAGAAACTAGTCATAAAACACTAAAATACCCTATTAAAATGGGGTAAAGAACTGAATAGAGATCTCTCAATAGAAGAAATCAAAATTGCTCAAAGACACTTAAGAAAGTGCTAAACATCCTTAGCTATCAGGGAAATGCAAATCAAAACAACTTTGTGATACCATCTTACTCCTGCCAGAATGGCTAAAATTAGAAACACCAATGACAACTTATGCTGGAGAGGATATGGAGAAAGGGGAACACTTCTCCACTGCTGGTGGGAGTGCAATCATGTACAGCCATTTTGGAGTTCAGTATGGCTGCTCCTCAGGAAAATGGGAATCAGTCTATGACAGGACCCGGCAATTCCCCTCTTAGGCATATACCCAAATGATGCACATCCATGCAACAAAGAGACATGTGCTCAACTGAGTTCATAGCAGCATTATTTGTAATAGCAAGAACCTGGAAGCAACCTAGATGCCCCTCAGCTGAAGAATGGATGAAGAAGATGTGGCACATCTACACAATGGAATACTACTCTGCAGAAGAAAACAATGGAATCTTGAATTTCGCAATGGAAGGAACTTGAAAAAACCATCCTGAATTTGGTAACCCAGTCACAAAAAGAGGAACATGGCATATACTCACACATATATGGATTTTAGATCTAAAGCAAAGGATCACCAGCCTATAATTCACATCACCAGAGAAACTAGGATATAAGGAGGATAATATCAAAGGGGGAGAGGGACAAGATCTCCAGAGCATATAGGCAATGGGGGGTCAATGAGTGTAAAGGGAACTAGGAGAAGGGAAGGAGAGAAAGGCATGTGGGTCTAGGAAGATTGAATTAGGGGAGAAATAGATGAGAGAAGAGAGAGACAGACAGACACAGAGAGAGAGAGAACAAACATAAAAGGGAACCATTATAGGTTTGAAGAGAAAACTGAACCTAGAGACCTACAAGACTGACCCAAACTAACAATTTGAGCAACAGTGGAAGGGCTACTATAAATGCCCTTCCCTGATAATGAGATCAATGACTAACTCATCCTCCATCATGGAGCACTCATCTATTATCTGATGCAAACAGAAGCAAACACCCAAATCTAAAACTGAGCCAAAAAGGAATCCAGATGCATAGAAGGCTGTCAAGACCAGGCTGCAAAAACACATAGACACAGCTGACCTGAACAAGGAGGAGCTAATGCACCCCAGACTGATAGCTGGAAATTCAGCATGGGACTGACTCAGACCTCCTCAACATGTGTCTTAGCTAGAAGGTTTGAACAGTCTAAGGGACCTTGGTCCTTGGAACCAGGATGAATTCCTGAAGCACAAATAGACTTTGGGGACACATCCTTCATGGAGGGATACTCCATTAACCTAGAGACGGGAGAGAAGGCCCAGTCCCTACTCCAAATCATTTGACCAATTCAGATGACCCTCTTGGAGGGCATCAACTACAAGTGCAGTGGGGGACAGTATGGGAGGGGAGGGTGGTTAGGAGGCATAAGAGGGAACGAGGGCAGAATGGAGAGGGAACTCCATATGTAAAATAAAAATAAAAAAGGAAATTAGTTGGTAAATTTTAGCTTATTCTGTCTACATTTTGCAATAGGTTTTTAAGACATTTAGCAGTAGTAGATTTTCATATGATTTTTTCTTCTCTCTTTTTAATATAAATTAAAGCAACCTTGTTTTACATATCAATCCCAGTTCCCTCTAACTCCCAGCTCCCATGTCCCTTACCAACACCTACATCCCATATACTTTCTGCTCCCCAGTGAGTGTGATGCCTTCCATGGGGGATCATCAAAGTCTTTCACATCATATGGAGCAGGGCATAGGCCTTCCCCCATGTGTCTTGGCTGAGAGAGTATCCATCTATATGGAATGGTCTCCTAAATTTCACTTGCATACTAGAGATAAATACTGATCCACTAAGAGCTCACCCTGGCTTCCCAGTCTCCCTAAATGACACCCATTTTCAGGATGATGTTGCTGGATCCTTTACTAGTCTCTCAGCTCTCAGGCTGGGGTCAATGAATATCCCCTGTTTCTGTGGGTTTCCTCATCCTGCTCTTCATCCATTTGTTCATCACTCCCTGTTTGAAACTGAATTTCAGGAGTTCAGCTCAGTGCTTAACTGTGGTGTCTTCTTTTGCCACCATCAGTTATTGGATGAAGGCTCTAGGATAGCATAAAAGGTAGTCATCACTCTCAATATCAGGGAAGGGCATTTAAGGTAGCCTCTACACTATTACTTAGATTCTTAGGTGGGGTCATCCTTAAGTTCATATGATTTTTTAAAAGGAGGTTATTTGCCTTAGCTCTTTCTCCTCTACCCTGATGCTCCCCACCCATTTAATTCTTCTGTTACAATATTCACCACTCCCCAATTCTACCTCCCATTCTTGAAAACATACACATGGTACTGTATAAATTTCCTGATCACTGCAATCATGCTAGAGAAATAAACACACCTAAAGTTTCAAACATTAGTATTTTATATTCAGTTCCCCTTTTCTGTGTTATTCACACATTACAATATATGAAATTAAGCATATGTTTAATTTTGGACTTGTGCAAGATCCTAAATATGAAAGTTTTCATTTGTTTTTACCCATGTAAAATTAAAAAAGTTGGTGGAATTATTGAGCCAGTTGATGATAAAGTAAATGAACTCAATTTCAAGTGGAATACCAAATAAACACCTGGAAAGTGCTCATTAAAACATTATTGTAATTTTATTACATAGTGTGATATCTTAAAACATACATTCCCTATAATCACTTATTCTTAGTAGATTTAAAATATTAGATATAAAGTAATGGGAAATATGAATATTTGTTTCAGTATTTGAGGTTATAAACATAAAATTTTATATCTGAGGTCATCAATTGCTGACATGCTTATAATATTCAAATTATTATATACTATAAATATGATTACAATTCTACATATCATAGATCTTATGATCATTTGCAGTGTTTTGAAAATATCCATAGATGCAGATAATAGCACTAGCTAAGAGGGAATTATCTTGGCCACTCACAAATTTCCACAAAATATATACTACTGTATTAAGTAAACATGTCAGTCAAAAACATAGTATATGTAATTTAATAATCATTATAAATTAATAATAATATTGTGAGCACAAAGTTGTGGTTTTAAGTGAAAGCTTGTATAAATAAGAACATGATCTTATGAGATTTTAAGGAGGAAAAAATTCAAATATGTGTTTTATGCATTCTGTACTACATCCAAAACTTTGAAGTATTTTGGTAAAGCAGACACGTTGTATAATGCTTTAAAAATAAACTTCCAATTACATATAATGATTCTAGAATTTTCTGTCTCATTCTTTCCTTTGAGATAACTCAGTGAAAGAGCCTTTTTTAAGAGCTTACAAGAAAATGAGAAGGCTTTTTCTCTGTCCTCTTTCAGAGCTAATCCAGGTATTGATGTACATTCTATATATGGCAATTGTTCTTGTAGTAATACCTATCTCCTTTCTTTGTTGCAAATCACAGTACTAGCTGCATTACCTTGTATTCTCTATTCACAGACAATGCAGTCACAGGACCAAAGGCTATGGGATATAATAGAAAGCCTGGGTCCCAAGTCTCTGGTGCTTCTAGTAATAATTTTTTTCCCATAAAGCCTCAGGAATTGTAGCTGATTCATACAGCTATACAATTTGCAAAGCTAGTTTTTTCTCTCTTTTCTGACATTTCATTCTTCCTATTCCTCCTATTCTTTGTTAAATTATTCTTTACATAACAATCATGGTAAAAGATAGTAATGTGTGTATTACTTAGTTGGCTTTCAGGAATTCCAAAAGTCATAAAGCTCAATAAAGATGTGTTAATATTGAGCCCTTGAAAGACAACTAAATTATAAGTGTCTTAGAAGTATGTACCAAGCTCTAAAAAGAGAAGTAACACTAACCAAGTATTTGTGGATAAGGAAAATAATACGGAGAGGCTAAGTAAACAGGAATATATATGATTTAAATGAAATTTGGCAAAGATAAGAATTCAAGGATTTGTTGATAGCTCATTAATTAAGTTAAATTGCTCTACAATAAAATGGAAAGTAAGTAAAGGTCAGAATGTAGATGAAGGAACACAAGTGATCATAAGTAATGTGTTAAGTGAAGTAGTGTGACATTTGTTGGAGTTTGGCTGGAAAGAGGGCTTATATTTTCTCTTATGTATAGGACCAGGATTTGGTTTCCATTACACACACAGTGACTTACAAACCTCTGTATCCCAGCTAGAGGAATTCATTTGTCTTCTCTGGTTTCTGTGAATACCAGTGATGCATGTGGGGCACATAGAAAAACTTATACCCATAAGATAAAAAGTAATACACTCTAAAGAGCTGTATCCATCAAGAGTACTATTTTTTTGTGTATAAAAGTTTTTCTTTCTGATTTTTATTGAGTCATGACAATTGTTACTTTGACAAGTTATATCTATGGGGGAATATCTGAGACTGGCATAACATATATTTTGAGATTTATTTTTTGCTGAAATAGAAAATTTAAGTGTCAGGATATTTTTATGACTTTAGCCTGATACTGAAATTACAATACTACTCACATAAATGAGATAGTGTGTTCAAAAGTAATTCCAGGAAGACAAAATATAGGAAATAGAATGAGGAAGAGATTTGAATTTTTATTGTGCTGAGTTAGCATTAATGGAAGGATACTTAAAAAGGAGGCATCATATAGGCAGGTGAAAAATATGCTCATCCATCATTGTATAAAATAAAAAGAAAGAAAAGTGTATGAGGAATATTGAAGCAGAAACTATATAATTCTTCTGTGGTGGTATGGAAGTTACTTTGAAAGAAATAATTTCTAGATACATTTTAAAGTAAAAATATTTTTCTGAGGCAGAGAAACATTCTGAAATCTAGAGGGTTGTTCCCCCTTCTAAATTTAGGGAGGCAGCCCAACACATCTTAATTATAGTTTCACATTTTTCAGAGTTCACTCATTTTAAGCATGTTTTGTATAATTTCCTGTCCCTTTCTGTTTTTTAACTCACTCATTAAGCTGACAATTTGTATACTATTGTGGTTGCTAAAACTCAATAAAAGTAGCCCCTGCACAGACTTTGTTGTGTGATCTTTTATCCTCTGTATTCCAGACCATGGTGACATAGGATAATCTATAATTCCCATTGAGAACACATCCCTGTGTTTACTATGAGTCAGGTGATTCTCATGTTAGAATAGGGGAAAGTGTAACAATGTTACAATGACAATAATTGCTGAGGAAGAGAAGTCTGCTTTCATGGGATGTACTTGTTACTCAGGCAATTTCAATAATCTTTGCACAGATATTCTGTGTTTTCTTTGGATCATCTTCTGTCTTCTGTAACCACTTCTCCCACTGATAGTATTCAATAAATGCAACCAAATCACTTCTAAACCATGGCTTCTTAACCTTTACCCACTCATCCATTTTACCTGACTAATGCTTATATAATCTTGGATATATTGGCATAAAAATTAATAACCATGAAATATTTATGGACAACAAATAGTTTTCAAATTTTTTTTGAAAGAATCTGTGGTGGATAGGTATTTTGTTTATGTTTAAATGAAGAAATAAAACTTGAATGACTAATTGGTCCTGAGGGTCGTGGATTGTTTTCAACATTGTTCATAGCTTTTCAGTAGTTTTGATATATCCATTATGAAGCTGAGAATGCTGCATCATATAAGCAAATTTGTATGTTTAGAAGTATGCTTATGACCATTTCAAGAAAGGCTAGCTGGATGTTCTCTTTTAAACTCAAACCAACCAAACTGTTATTTAATTTAATTAAGAAACGGAAGCAAGGAGTTTGAATGTTTATTTTAACTAGCAAACAAATTAGTGGGTTGCATTATAACTGTTTCATATATTTGTTGTTTTTGTTAATCCTACCTCCTGACTTATATACATCCTTCTACACTTAAGTTTTCTCTTTCTGATTTCAAGTCATATTCATTTCCTTAGTGCTTTCCATTTTAGAAAAACAAAAACATTTATCAATGTAATTGGAAAATATACTGATTTGTTATGCTGAAAAATAGTAAGAGTTAAAAATACTAAAATATTTTGTTTTCTATAACTAAATAAACCACTCTGGCTATATGTGACTATAAGAGCAGATACACTGTCATTCTTAATATAAAGATCTTGAATATAATCCAACAAATTTTAGGCATCATCTGTTGATCCTGCAGAATGTGTCAGCATGCATAGGGTAGCACCATGGTTTACACAGGGAATTGTTAAAAAAATGCTTTGCATATAGTTACAAAGTTTTTCATAAGCTACAGTACATAAACAGAGAGTAGAAAGTTTGCTATACTTTTGAGTAAGCAAAGTCCTTTCTATATTTTCAGCTTCCAAAAAAATATTTGAACACCATTATTTATCAATTAGGTCCCACAATACATAGAATATTCACTGAGTTTTCTCTACATCTCTCTCATTACTTTTTTTCCCTTTTCACTGATTGGCTGAGGTAGCCTGTAGGTTTTGTGACTCAGCAAGCTTGAGTAAAGGGACAAAGAGGGAGGATCTTCTTCACAGGAATGGAGCTACTCTACATATAATTTTCATTTTTTTTCCCTTGAGGTAGATTTTATCTAGTCAAGTTCTGCATGAAGGACCTTTGAAAGAGTACACTAGTAGAAGAAGAAGAGCTTTCTTCTGTACATCTGTACATCTAGTGTTCATGTAGCAACTTTATCATTCCTTCTTTAGATTATTTTTGGGAATGTTTGGGAAAATTTTAATTTGGGTATTCAAATCTATGGAGTTTGAACACTGCAGGAGAAAAGAGTCATCTTCATAATTATAATGACTCAACTCTCCCCTCTTTTTATTGCAAACTGGACTGTTTTCAGATGAAGATGGGTATATTAATTACTTTTCTATTTGAATGATAAAATTTAGAATCACCAAAGTTAACTTGAGGAAGAGAAAGTATATTTTGGCATATGGCTCTAGAGGGATAACAGTCCATCATAGGAAGGGGGCAGGATTGTGATATGACTTCAAACAGTAGACAAAGGAGCAGCAAGCCAAAATGGAACATCTTCATTTACCAACACAAAGCAGATAGAGAATACTGGCTATAGCTATAAACAATCAAAGCCTTTACCTAGCCACACAACTTCCGTCCTGAAAAAGTGTCATCAAGTGGTGACCAAGTATTGAAATGCCTGAGCCTATAGTGGGCAATTTCACTCACACCAAACCTTTGTGGTCCCAGCTCCCATAGACTCAATGACAACAGCAAAATACAAAATGAAGTAATTTCAACTTTAAAAATACCCATAGTTTTTAAACTATGAGTCTCAATACTAAAACTCAAATGTTCAAAATTTCTTCTAAGACTTAAGGTAATCTTTCAAATGTAGGTACCTACAAAATGTAAAGTTATATTTTGGAGATCAGTCCCCTGTCCAATGTAGGGTTGTTGAAGATTTTTTATTCATTATGTAGGCTGTCATTTTATTCCTATTGATAGCATTCTTTGCCTTACAGAATCTTTTCAGTTTCATTAGGTCCCAATTTTTAATTGCTAATTTGAATATTGGTGCTACTGGTGTTCTTCTTAGGAAATTGTCTCCTGTGCCAATTCATTCAATGCTATTTCCCTTATCTCTTCTATCAATTTTAGTATGACTTGATTTATGTTGAAATCTTGTATTCACTTGGGCTTGAGTTTTGTGTACGATGATAGATACTGATCTATTTGTGTTCTTCTACATGTTGACATCCAGTTATGCCAGAAGCATGCTTTTTTATTACTATATCTGTCTTAGAGCTTGAGATCATTTGGAATGTAAAATAAATAAATAAATCTTAAAACAAAAAGGCAAATTACATGTTTAGTTATTTATTGGCATGGAATATATATTACCATTCCAAAATAAATAAATAAAAATTCAAATATAAAGGCAAATTACACACTTAGTTATTCATTGGGTTAGAATATATATTACCATTCCAAAAAGGAGGAATGAAACAATAGTGCATAAATATTCACCCAAATATAGACTGAAACACCACAGGTCAGATATTGAGCATTGCATTTCCATGTCCCTTGTCTGTGATTTTAGATTTGACAGACTTTTATGGTTCAGGTCCTCTGACATAACTGTTTCTCTAGGTGTCATTCCACCACTTATATGGAACTTTTCTTAGTGGATGTCTCACAGATGAAACTTCAGTTTTCACAAAACACCTTCATGAAATGGCCTCTTGTAGTTGGCCTTTCAGGACTTTATATTGGGACTACCTGCCACTCAATACCTTCCTTTACCCATTCTCTGAAATTGTGGAAGTGTGCCACATAACCCCTTAACTATTATTTCTTTTGTGAATATCAATACAGAACCAGCTTGGGAAGAATCTTGGCACCACATAAACAGTGGCTCATTTTTTGTTCGTTTGTTTGTTTGTATTTGTTATTGTTGTTTCCTGTCAGTTTTGCTTGTTAGTTTTGAAATCTTTATTTAATATATAGTACCCTTGGCTCTGTTAACAACCTTAATGTGAACAACTCCCATGTCAGCACAAGACAAGCCTTGACTGTGACAGTAACCTTTCTAGTGCCTGTTCTGCTCTGAACTACCTATTTTAATTTCTTCCTTTGCCACTTGTTCTTTCATTGCTAATAACCATTTCACACCTTCACTGTTATGCTGTCCTGAACTTTTTTCTAATTAAAGACATTATTTTTATTTATTTTTAGTTGAGCTATAGGGCAAAAGTAGAAGGAAGCTGGATACTTAGTGAAATAAGGGCATGTCCTCTAACTCAGTTGCTAGCCATGTTCTCTGGAAACTCCTGTGCTGGGCATCCACCATCCATATTGACTTCAGTGCTACTATGTCAATAATCCTTCTAGAATATTCAGTCAAGCTTCCAGCTGCTTTTATAAGTCAACAACCAATGCCATGTATATTCCCCATGAAAGAGCATGGTAAGATCTTTAAAGAGAAAGGTAAGCTGATCTTGCCCAGGGAAAAGCACAGTACTTTGTTATCCAGTACTAAAATCTCAGTCATGAAGTCATTTATGTGTGTAACATTGCACAGACCAAGGTCTGAGAGTAACTATATTAGTTACTGTGATAAAACAACACACCCAAGGCTACCTATGGAAGAAATAATACTTTATTTAGACTTGTGGCTTAAAAGGGAGAGTTCATCATGATAAGAGAAATCATAACAGCAGGATATGGAAGGTGATGCTTCACATAACATAGCACAGACAAAGAGCAGTGATGAGAAAGTGGAAGCAGGATTAGGTATGAGTTCTCAAATCTAGCCCCAGTGAGAAACTCCCTCTAGCAAAGCCACAACCCATAAATCTCTATAGGCAGCACAGCCTCCTGATAATCAATTGCTTAAATAAGGGAGCCTAGGGGGAATAGATGTAAATAGCCACACAAGTCTATTTTGGTTATTGGAAAAATACATCCAGAAATCCTCCTAGATAGGCATGACGTTCACAAATGTGAGGTGAAATTATGAGAAAAGATATTGTCAGGGTATGATACAGATACGTTGATTATGTACTGAAATTTGATTTCTTCACCTAAATTCAGAGATGAACTTATGAGGAAGCATTAGGTAAACAAACCCTTTTCCTCTGAAAGCTGTTTTTGGATATGGTGTTTCATCACAGCATTCAAAACCTTAAGGAAAACATTTAGAAGTCAGTATAAGGCCTTTTGTCTTTCAGAAGATAATCTTAGATATTGAAGCTTATAAAATTTCATATAGCATTTAAAAAGAATTTTGAACATTTGAAAGACATATAAAGAAGAATCTAAATTCATGAGTTTTCTGAAGTAAATATAGCAGAGACAAAGTGATGTCTTTTCCAGTATGTTCAATAGGAAGAGCAATTTTCTCTTTCAGCTTTCAGTTTGTACCTGCTTTTGTCATGAGCATCTATCTTTGGATGTGGCTAGGCACAGTCTCCTCCTCTCTCTTTCTCTCTCTCTCTCTGTCTCTGTGTCTCTGTCTGTGTGTGTTAGTGTGTTAGTGTGTGTGTGTCTGTGCCTGTGCGTGTGCATGTGCGTGTGCGTGGGTGTGTGTGTTTCTGTTCTGGGTGCAAAGAGAAATATGTTAACCCTGGAATGAAGAAAGCTCTATGTATGAGAGCAGACATGTTTGGGACTATTTTGGGGATGCTTCCCCTTTTTATATTAGACTGGCTCCATCTACTCTCAAAAAGAACAAAGCAAAAAACCAAAAAAATAAAAAAAAAAAAACAAAAAACAAAAAATCAAACAAAACTGACTGAATAAGTGAAGTACACTTCTTGCATGAAAATAGGCTTGATGAAAGAATTTTTAATCATTGCCTTACCATAGAAGTGGCAGTGATGAAGGTAACCAGTCCTGAAATGTGGTCCAAGGAAAAACAGTTTAGTAATGGGAAAATAAACAAGAACCCTCAAGTACAGAGTATTAATGACTGTCAGAGCACTAGATGTAGATTCTGTGGGAAGGAAAAACAGGCAAGACACTGGCTCTGTTTATTTGACAGGACAGGTAAGGAAAAGCTTCCTGGGATGGAAGTGACTTTTAGAATAAAAGTTATTTATATTTCTTTCTCCCTATTTTCCTTTCTTTCTTCCCTTATAACAGACATATTTTATTGGTGAACAAATAGACTTGACAAATTTGATCTTCCTATCATGAGAGAGCTAATGGCCTTTTGATCTGCTTGGTTACTTTAAAGATAATCCCATGATAATGCCCTTGATCCCAGAAATTGGGTTTTAGGATTTGTCTTTATATTAATCGCCTTAGCCTTCATTCTTGAGGAATCAGGCCATATTCTTCTTGCTGAAATTTCGTTGAATGGTGTCTGTTTTTCATGGGATAAATTTAAAATTCAAAGCACTGGATTGTTGCATAGGAAAATGTTAATTTAAAATTGAAAGAAAAGGCTAAAATAATGACCTTTAAGTAAATTCTTTCTATTTTAATATTGATGTGTGCTAACATTATATTCATTAAGTATCAATAATAAAAATATTTGTCATGAAATATTTCTGTGTATACTTGTTTGTTATTATGACATTAGTTCATTTGGAACAAACTGTTTTTTTATAATCTGTAATATGTACAATATTATATTTCACATAATGAATTGACTTTTATTGGTCACAGGAGCTCCATGACTTTGATAATCTTCTTAGTGAAATATTTTTACATATGTAAATTAACTCAATGTTTATTCTTTATTCAAATAATTCAATTTAATCATATAGTTAAGGTGAAATATAAATATCCTTTGTATCCCCATTAGATATCATCTGAAGGTTGAAATGTAGTGAGTTTAGGAATCTTCTTTCATTCTATAAAATATAAAATGAACTTTAATGGAGCCAGGCTGTGGTGCCCATGCCTTAAATCCCAGCACTCAGGAGGCAGAGGCAGTAGGATATCTGTGAGTTTGAGACCAGCCTTGTCTACAGAGTGAGTTCTACGACAGGCTCCAAAGCAATACAGAGGAACCATGCCTTGACAAACCAAAAATAAATAAATAAACTGATTTTAGTATAATCAGAGTTATTGAGGCAGAGATGAAAGTGAATGGAAAATTCCCTAACTCTAGACATTAATATAAAAGAAAGAAAAAAATGGAGAAAGCATATCAGAGAGCTTGAAGTGAACTTTAATTAAGACTAGAGAATGTACTCAATAGTTAGGTAAAGCTTCTAGTCATAAAATGATGAGGAATGGAGTACTAATGCTAAACAATAATGTTAATGCTAACTGGAAAGTTCACATGTAACTCCAGGCTTGGAAGGTAGGGGCAGGGGAATCCTGTGAGAAAACTGACTAGCAGAACTAAGCTGCCCAGCTCTGAATGTCACTGAGAGCCTACCTCAGCTTATAAAGTCTAAGAGTGATGGAGGATGATTCCCAAGATCAACTTTGAGCTTGGATTTCAACTTTCAGATAGATATGTCAGTACTTCACACATGTATTATAATATGTAAAAAATATTAATACATACACCACATGGGTACATACATGAAAAATGGAAAAAAGAGGAAAGGAAAAAAGAGAACTGTAATTATCAATAAGATAAATGTTTGACATTTGCTTTCTGCATTTTTTTTTAATTGAAAACAGTAAGACAGGGCAAAAACTCTCCATCCATGCTGAACATAGCAAGGTGATAGGAGGGAAATAATCCTTAAAGCAGGCAAAAGGGTCAGCAACATATCTCCTTCCAATGTTAGGAGTGCTACAAAAATGAGCTAACAGCTATAACATATATGCAGAGGCTATGGCACAAACCCATGCAGGCCCCCTGGATGCTAATTCTATCCTTGTTAGCCCATATGAGCCATGCTTTGTTTATTCTGTGGGCCATGTTCTCCAGGTGTCCTCCATCTACTTTCTCTGAATTCCCTAAGATCCAAGGGGAGGGACCTGACCAAGATCTGCAATCCAATTTAGACTCTCTACATAATGTCTGGCTATGTGTCTCTGTACATGCTCCCACCTAATGCCTGAAGAAATCTCTTTTATGATGATAGGAGAAGGCACCAACCTATAACTATAAGAAAATATCATTTGGAATAATTTAATTTTTTTTTCTAGTTGTGATTGGTTCTACCCCAGGTTTCTGGGTTATGCTGACTCTGGTTCCTGGAAAGCCAGGCAGTGTAGGGCATAGGCTCCCTCTATTGGCTTGGGCCACTATTATCCCAGTACATCTTGCTTGGAGGAAATGTTGGTTCATTGTTCTATGTCTTGGTAGACGTTCAGGTTTCCTTCCTTCCTTCCTTCCTTTTTCTTTCCTTTTTTACTTTCTTCTCTCTCTCTCTTTCCTCTCTCTTTGTTTTTTAATTTGAATTAGAATGTTTTTTAATTTGAATTAGAAACAAACTTGTTTAACATGTCAGTCCCAGTTCCCTCTCCCTCCCTGTCTCCCTCCCCCCCCATTCACCCTCTATCCCATCCCATTTCTGCTCCCCAGGGAGGGTGAGGCCTTCCATGGGGAATCTTGGAATCTTCAAAGTCTGTCATATCATTTGGAGCAGGTTTTTCTTTCAGAAGCCTGAACAGTGTCTATTTCAAATAGGAGTACACTAACCTATTAGTAACTATAAGTATTAAAAATTATTTCAAATGCAGTTTATATTTTTCCTAAATTTATATATTTATTGATTATTTGATAGTTTGCCAACAATCAGAAATTTTTCCATATACTAGTTACTCTCAATGGCAAGAGACCAGTGAGTCAAATTCTACCACACTTTAAACTTTGTGAAATGAGATTTTTTAAAGTCAGAAAGAAATGAAAAAATACAGGGACAATCATGAGTTGATTTTTTGAAGAACTGAGAAAATCACAAATAGGTGGTTTGAGTAGTTGTACATTTTGTTTTCTGCTATAAAGGAGGGAACATCAGAATATGGAATTGAGCTAACTCAGGGGCATGAGTTTTGATTAAATGTATCTCTCAACTTCTCCCAATTGTTCTATCTTTTCATACTTTTTTCTTCAGCTCCATGTGTGTGTTTTGTTTGTAAATCCATTAAGTCCACTTGGCTTTAGCTGCATGGATATGCATATAGGGACATCTTTGGAACATGTGATGGTTGAAAAATATGCTAATCTATGCCTGCTTAAGAGAACAATAATATTTGGTTCTTCTCTATGACTGAGGCAGCTGTGGGTTTGGCCTAATTAACAGTACAAGGTGTAACTTATACCTTGCCGAGCATGATTTAATGAAAACAGGAATTGATTGGTTATTTAACATTATTGTACCAGTAGGCATAACTTGTCTTACTCAGTAATTATATGAGTTTTGAATACTGGAAATAAAAATTGAAAAGTCAATCTCTACTCACAGCAATACACTGACATTCTGATATCTCAGAGTTCATGTTGCTACTTCAACTACACACACACACAAAAAAAATGTTCTGGTTTTATATTGTTACTATACTGATGTACTAGAAATTCATGACTCAACTAGAAGAAGGAGTTTAACCCAGTGACTTAATTTACTAGTGTGTCAAAAGTTTCACGGCTACAGTGTAGTCATAAGAAACAGAATACGCCATCAATTCAGCAATAATTGTCCTGTGATAACACACAAAGGTGCTGGTAAACTGAAAACAACAGGGTGCTCTTCATAATGACATCCCCTTTTCATAATAGACACACAGCATGTAAAACTTCATAGCATCTTCCTGCCCACCTTGCCTCCAGTTTCCTACTATGAAAGAACCCACTCTATGCCATGTGCATATGGCCTAAGAGATCAATCAAGACAAAAGCTGTGTCTTCCTTAATGAAATAAAAGGAATCATTCAGATTAAATATGGAGTAAAATTATGAAAGTGTTCAAAGATTTTTTCCATGAGATTTTGTATGAAAATATACATATGTTTATATAATAATTATTTGTATATGTAACTGGACTTCCAAGAAGTTGAAGAATGCATTCTTTAAACATGTTTGTAATAAATGACAAGAAAGAGTTTTGTGTTTCCATGGTAGGATGAGTATTAGGCATTCTATAGTTGCTAACAAATAAAGGATATTGAGAAAAGTAAAGTAACTTTGGTGATTTGTCAAATAAATGGGAAGTGAAAGGCTGAAACAAAAAAATTAAAAGAAGCTAAATAAAATTGCAATAAAAATATCTGCATCTTTACCATATTTATGTGTGCACTTAAAATTATGCAAATTCATGGAAGTGCAGCTATATAAAATGCCTAAAACTGTGCTGGTGTGATGTGGAGGTCTGAAAACTAAAGGAGCAGCTTTGCCTTCTTCACAGTTTGCACTGGGCCATGTTCAGCATGTGCTTGCGTTGGAAGACTCCAGGAACCTTGCAAGAACCAAAAATAATTTTCCACTTAACATTTTCTTCATAACCAAATGTCTTCAGAGTGCATTATAAATGATTTAAAGAAACTGTGATCATTTTCTTATGTAGTAAAAAAAAAAATCCGATATAGCCTGCAGTTCCAATTAGAATTATTAAGATACAAAAGCAAATGCTGTCAGGTACAAAGCAATCACATATAATCATAAGCCTCTGTTTTCTATTTAGTCCTTACAATGGGTCTGGAACTTTAATGTGTATTTACATCTTTAATCCTCTCAGGGACAATTTGAGGCAATAGTGTTCATATCAGACTTTTATTACATAACAAAACTACACTTGTTTTCCTCACTCTACAGCAAAACCTCCATTACCACAGCAGGTTAATTTAGACTATAACTTTAGTACCTAATAGATTCTATTGTCCTAGATTCTAGGCATGCCTTTAATGGTTCCCTCCTAGGGATAACAAGGCTCAAATTTGAGTATGGCAATGTGGTAGTTCTCATCTTAAACTCAAGGCCCTCATTCACGTATGAATAGAATATAGTTATTAACATTTGAAGAGTGATAGCTCTTCTAGCCTGAAGGATTTCCCTCTACTGTAGCAGTTTTCAACATGGCTGCTTGTTTTCTTATGCCAACAAATGAGGAAAATATTCATTGCAGTTCTGAAAAGTTTTGCAGATTTCTCTTTCTGGACTGAAAAGGATATTTTATAAGCCATTTGTTCATGGCAAGGTGACTAGCTCTAACACAATCTATTTGTGATTTAACTATGTAAATAGTATTCATAATTTCATATTTTCTAATAATCTGTTATACAGAGTATTTCATACAAGTCAGGAATTTGTTGTTATTGTGTATATGTATGTATATACAGTCTTTAAAATACTATTGAAAATATTCTCCTCTTGTGATTCTTGGAATTCTCGTAAATCACATAAAAAAGATACGGAGATTTCTGAACTTTGTTTCTTTTGTTTTTTGTGTCTTTATGCAGTAGTATGTTCCTTTTTTGATATTTCTCTGTTGTAAGTTTTGAATATATATATATATACAGCAATCAGCAAAAGTTTTCTTTTATAATTGTCTGGATAATATGAGAAACCAATTGAATATTTAGTAAATTTGTATATGACTTCAACAACCTCAAGAAAGATGTTGAGGGTGAGAATTTAAGAAAAAGCAACACAGATTGACAGACAATTTCCCCATGCATAAATACTTATGAGTTGTGGTATCCACAAGGAAAAAAGTGAATACATTATTTGTATTCTTTGATGTGTGGGAAATAAATTCCTGTATATTTTTAAAAAGTTCAAGGTGCCTAAGGGGAAGTGCTCTCTAACAGGAATGAAACATGCAAAGCCTCCAGGCTTGGTATTTGCTCTTAAAATATAAGTACAAATGAGAAGTCACATGGATGAAGTACAAGGAGAATTTTCTAATCAAGGGTGCTAGCACGATTGAAAGCCCCAAGGCAACAAAGGAAGCAGTACTATGGATTAACTCTGTACTTCCTATTTTTGGCTAGAGGACTTCTTTAATAGCACCATATAAATACTTCATCCCTCCTAGGAATTTAAGAACCTTTGTCATTTTAAGCAGCATATTATGAATTATAAGAATATTTCTTAGAATGTACAGTGTATCCTAAGTCCATGTAAGAACTGATTAAGGGCTGTACCACTCAGTGTTTTCTCCATCCACTATACAGGGACATTTTTAAATGCAGGCTGAAATTGTGGATCATTTAATTAATTCTTTCAAAAAAATTTAAAAAGTCCATTCTTACATATTAAAGGTATTTTATACTGACTATTTTGTGATTTTGATCCAATTAATAAAAACACATTTATCCTAGATTATTTTCTTTGAACTATATGAAAATTAAATGCAGTGAACAACATAATGTGTGTAAGTTTTGAATGACAAAGGAATGTGTATCCACTAACATTTGTTGAGACATAATTAACTTTCACAGTATCAAATAGAGATTATTTCAAACTACTTTTAATGGAAAAGTCCTCCTATCAATTTTTTCAAGAGTAATCTCTACCTTATTTTGTCCATATTTGCAATTAGGTAGTCAAGTAGTTATAAAACCTCTCCCTTGTTTTATCTTCATTCAACAGATTCCTCTGCAACTGTCTTGTTACGGTTCATATTGCTGTTATGAAAACCAATAACCAAAAGCAACTTGGAGAGTGAAAGATCTGTTTCATGCACAACTTCATACAAGTGTACATCATCAGAAGCAGCAACTCAATAAGGGCGGGAACCTGGAGGCAGGAGCTGATGCAAAGACTATAGAGGACAGCTGCTTACTGGGTTGCTACCCATGACTTACTCAGCCTTCTTTCTTGTAGAATCCAGGACCAGCAACCCAGGGATGACACCACCAGCAATGGGCTGAATCCTCCTGCATCAATCAGTAATTATTAAGAAAATAACCTAGAGCTGGAGAGATGGCTCAGCCATTAAAGGAGAGGCTCACAACCAAATATATAAGAAAATGACCTAAATCTTGCTTGCCTGGAGCCAGATCCTATAGAGACAATTTCTCTATCAAGGCTCTCTCCATTCTGATGTCTCTAGCTTGTATTAAGCTTACATAAAATAAGCAAACTAAACACCCATATTTTCACAGGAATGGCAACAATTAATAAACAATTAATGAAAGACCCCACAACAGTAATTGTTGTTCAAGCTTCAAGCTGAATATCAGAAAAGCAAAGGAGCTGGCCATTACCTTCTTCCCTCTACCTCAGGCTGAATGGGCTGATCCTGCCTCTAGGAGCTCTCACCAAGTCTCAGACTGTAACCTCTCCTCAGCGTGGCTAAACAATGATTGCCTCTAACTTCAATGTGGCTGAAGAATGAATTAATGCCTCTACAAAGACCTTGCCTCTGTCTTCCTTAATGTTGGGATTAAAGGTGTGAGCTATAATTCTCTTTTAGTCTGATCCATGCTTGTGTAGGTCTGGGTGGCCTTGGACTCACAGAGATCCATCTTTCTCTTAATCTTGAGTCATGGGATTAAAGTTGTGTACCACCACCTCCTATCTTCTGGCAGATGAGATTAAAGATAGGATCCTGATTTTTCTATCTTATGGCTGGTTTTGCTTTCTGAATCCTTAGGTAAGCTTTACTACAATTATTATTTGTAATAATTCTTTGGAATCTCTCTCTTTCTCTCTTTTCTTCTCTCTGTCTATTTCTGATTCTTAGATACTTATTTAGTTGCATACATTGAACTCTTCATCAAAATAGTTTAAACAAGTGATAGAATTATTTTTGTAAGTCAAAAGCTATATATATGATGGAGCTGCTGTGGGACAGTGATGAACACTGCTGCCCCAGAATCAGTTCCTTGGGTAAATAGAGCTGGGAGCATTGCTGCCTTGTATATAAGCTCACCCTGTGGGTGCCTTTTATTACTATCAGGCTTATTGCAACTAATTACTACATTTTTCTTATTTGATTTCATGCAGTTTTAAGATATCATAATAGATGGTTTATCCTAAAATATTAAAAATTGTCTTATAAGTAATGAGAGTATTAAACATTGAAACAGCAAGACATGTATCATTTTAACACTTCCTACTTTCATAAACTTTATATGTCTGTGTACACATTCCTTATCTTCTCCTATATAAGACTGAGAGTACCAGCTTTTATTATGAAGCCCTTGATTTATGCTGAAGTCCAGTAGTTGAGATATATGATGGTAGAGCGAAAAGGATCATGTTTCATTGTTCTGCAGGAAGGTGTCCACTTTGACCAGCACCACTTGTTGAAGATACATTTTTTTTCTCCAATTCTTATTTGCTGGATGCTTTGTCAAAAATTAGGTGACTCTAGAAGTATGGACTTACATGTAGTTCCTCAGTTCAATTTAATTATTCAAGGCCTGTTTTATGCCAGTATCAGTTTTTATTACTAAAGCTCTGTACTATAACTTGAAAACTGGGATGATGATACCTCCAGATGTTTTGTTAATTCTTAGGATTATATTGATTCATCAGGATCATCTACGTTTCCATATAACATTCTAGATTATCTTTGAATTATTAAAAAAAAAACACATTGCAATTTTCATAGGGACTTCATTGAGTTCTACCTTAATTTCTATTTCCATGATAAATATGTGACCAAAAATGACTTTTCAAAGTCATTTCAAATTGTAATCCACCATAAAGAGAGGAATGTGGAGGCAGGAACATTCCTCGGGGGAATGGGGGTTGCTGTTTAGTGGTATTATCTTCAGAATTCACCCAGGCCTCATTTGTTGACAAAGACGATCATCTTCCCAGGTGTGGCATTACCCAGGCTGGACTGAGTCCTCCCACATCAATCATTAATCAAGAGAATTCCTGGCACACTTGAAGATAAGCCAATCCTATGAAGCATTTTTACATTTCATGTTCACTCATCCCAGCTGATTCTAGTTTTTTTGTTGAAGTGAAAAAAACAAAACAAACACAAAAACAAAACAACAAAAAACAACCAACACAATTGACCTCTTATCCACTTGACACATAAATGTATCACTGTTGAGACACAGTCTTTTCTTATTTTTAGCCCCTATAACTCATGGTAATATGACAATGATAATACTAATAAAAATAGTAAAACTTCAAAGTCCCCACAAATTTTATATTTTAAAAGTCAAAGTTATCTTTACAAATTCAATGTTAAAATCTGAATCTTTAAAAGTTCAAACACCTCCCTCCCATACAATGACTCTTTGAATTGTTTTGGGCAGGATAGCCATTTTCAAAAATATTATTCCTACTAATCCATATGCCTTCCAGCTGTTTTCAGCCTCTGTTTTTTTCTTTCACTTTCTTTTTTCAGTCTCTTAAAGGTTTCATTGTATAGTCTTTAGCTTTTTCGTTCAGATTTATATGAAAGGATATTTCTTGAGACTACTGTGAAAGATATTGTCTACTTAGCTTTTCTCTGTGTGTGTGTGTTTTGCAATTTGTATATCAGGAAGCTACTAATTTTTATTAAACAATGGTGCTTTATCTTCGTCATTTCCTATTTGCATCATCTTCAATAGTATTATTGTTTTATTTACAACTTCAAGTGCTTACCTAGAACAGCTGAATTGATGTTGTCTTATTCCTCTGTTTGCCAAAAATTTTTGGAGTATTTTTGTTAGGCATAATAGTCACTGTGGGCTTGCTAGATGTTTCCTTTATCATGCTGAGATAAGTACCCTTTGTTTCTAGAGTCTCTAAGAACTTTACTTTTGATGAATATTGCATTTCTTAAATATCTTCTCTGCCTCTTACATGATGATCATGTGTTTTCTGTGTTTCCATATATTTATGTCATATATTACAGTGATAGACTCACATATTTGAATATCTGTTCATGTCTGGCATGAAGCCTGTTTGATTTAGGTGGAAAATCTTTTTGATGTGTTCTTTTATACTGAAAATATTTTATTTAAACTATGTATTCTGTTCATGATTTCCTCCATCTCATCTCCTCCTGTATTCCCCCCCACCTCCCCATTCTTCCAACTCGACATTTCCTTTCTATTAAAAAAAAAATCAGTTGTCAAGTATTTCAATGATACCTTTTGTGCAGATGTTCAATAAAGATGTTGGCAAAAAAAAAATGTTTCATGCTTAGTTTAATACCAGGGTAACAGTGGCATGAGAGAAGTTTCTGGAAATGTTACTGCATCTCTGTGTTACAGAATAATTTGTAAAATATTGGTGCTACTTTGCCCACAACTTTTTTAGTTTGGGAAGGGTTAACTATAGAATCCTGTTCAGGGAATGACTAGTGTGCCCTTCATAGGCTTATATAATTGAATATTTGATCATCAGGTACTGGGATTATTTGGGAAGAATTAGAGGAGGTGGCCCTGTTGGAAGAAGTGTATCACTTGGCAGGTAGGCACTGGGGTTTCAAAAGACTCTTCTTATTTTCTTTGTTTTATGTTGAAATCACATTTAAATTTTTTTCTTTAAGTACTGACATTCATAATAACTCATAGCAGAGTACAATGTGGATTACTAACTGTTTGGGACTTGTCAGCCACAGTCTGGTACCTTCATAAGCTTGGCCAAGACTTGGAAAATGCTTGCTGTGACATTGTTGACTTGTCCTGATAGGCAATTTGCAGGACTCTCTTGGGTCTTGAATAACAGACTGGAAAGATCACTTCTATCATCATGCCCCTTGTGTTGGCTGGAACATCTTTTTCAGAAGATAGGCTGGTAACTTGGAGTCTATGATCTTACTCCCTGGTAAGTAGCTTACATGCATCTCTGCCATATATTGACAGTACAAAGCTACTCTACTAGGGATGCACATCTGGGATGCAGAAGTCATAAGTTTGATAAAATTGTAAAAATGAGGCAATAAAATTCTAAAGTGGCCCCACCCTGGTCAACCTTTTTTTTTTTTTTTTTTTTTTTTTTGCTGTGGAGCTGGAACTCACTAAATGCTTGCTTTCAAATATTTCTCATATTTGAAAGGGATAATTTAAAATGTGCCTTTTTGTACTAATCAATCAGTCTTGTTTACCTTCTCTATCCCCCTGTTTCCTCTCTTCAGTGAAATCAGTGCCACTTAATCCTGGGGTGATCGGGGAGGCTTTTTGAGTGTCATTCTTAAGTCTATTTTCACCTTCATAATCAAGAGCCAATTCATTAATGATTCTTACACAAGCTTACTTTTTTCCCATTTAACATACATCATCTTAATTTCAGCAGTCACCTTATCTCACCTATACTATTTTCAGCAATTCAAAATGAACAGTGACCCTGATCCCATCCTTGGCTTTCAATTACACATGACAGTTTCAATGATTTTTGTTAAAGTCTGTCTAGAGATGTGCTTAGAAGAGTTTGAACAATTGTATAAGATCAGGGATCACAGAAAATTATAATAAGGCAAGTGGAAATTGCAGGTTCTCTACCTTCTTGAGGAGATGAAGTGACTAAGAAGTCAGAAAACTTTAAAAAGAAAGATAGTGATCTAGCACAAAAGTAAAGATATTATAAAGCTGTCGAAGCACTGATAAATGTTGAAAGACTTAGAGAATGATTCAAATATAGGAATATCCACATGCAGTAGAAAAATTCTGTGTGTGTGTGTGTGTGTGTGTAAACTATTTCTTAAATTCCACAATCTATTTTTTCTATTATTTAAGTTGTTGTAAAGAAAATTGTTGATTAATATCCACTCACTTTTTTTACATTTATATTTGTTAACTTTGCTATTGATTTCATGCTCAACATTTTTGACACAAGTAATATTAATGAAATTTTATGCCAGGCTTTTTTTTTTTTTTTTAGCATTTTCAGAAAGCATTCATTTAGGAGGTAGGAATTGTAGAGTTGGGAAAATAGTTAATGGTTTGGCACTGGCATCTGATTTTACACACACACACACACACACACACACATACACACACACATACACAGACACATAATTTCATATATATGAAGTTATAGACTGATGTGACATCTCAGCCACTCACTAATATGCCTCCCTTCCAGCTATATGTATTTCTATCCCATCTACATTTAATCATGTAATATAGTCTCAGAAGTTACTAGTTTGTTATACATAGTATGGAAGGTTATCTGAAGGAATGATGTGTCTCTCTCCCTCTCTCTCTCTGTGTGTGTGTGTGTGTCTATGCAAAATCATTATCCTTGCTTGGAGATAGTTTTCAGTGGTGTATGCACACACATGAAAGTAAATGGTTAGAGAATTTTTCTTTCTTATTTTTTTCCAATTTTTAAATTTAAATTAGAAACAAGCTTGTTATACATGTCAATCCCAGGTCCCTCTCTCCCCGCTGCCTCCCAAACTCCCACCCCACACCATTTCTGCTTCCCAGGGGGTTGAGGCTTTCCATGAGCAGGCTCAAACCCTCCATTATGTGTCTATGCTGAGAAAGTACCCTTCTATTTGGAATGGGCTCCCATAGTCCATTCATATACTAGGGATAAATACTGCTCCACTACCACAGGCCCCATAGATTCCCCAGGCTTCCTACCTACCACCCACGTTCAGAGGGTCTAGGTTGGGTCTGTGCTGGTTTCCCAGCTATCAATCTGGGTTCCATGAGCTGCCCTTGTTCAGTTCAGCTGTTTCTGTAGATTTCTACAGCCTGATCTCAACCCCTTCCCACTCTTCCCACACTGCAATTGGATTGCAGGAGTTTGGCTCAGTGCTTAGCTGTGGGTGTCTGCTTCTGCTTCCATCAGCTATTGGATGAAGGCTCTAGGATGGCATATAAGGCAATCATCAATCTCATTATCAGGAAAGGGCATTTAAGGTAGCCTCTCCACTAATGCTTAGATTGTTATTTAGGGTCATACTTGTAGATTTATGAACATTTACCTAGTGCCAGTTTTCTCTTTAAAACTATAATGGCTGCCTCTACTGTAGTATCTCTCTTCTTGCTCTCCTCTGTTCTTCCCCTGACTCAATCTTCCTGCCCCTCATATCCTCCTATCCCCTCTTCTTTCTCCTAACTGTGGGGCAATTTTTCTACAGATGGAGTTGAGAGTCATGATTTTGTTAGCAGTAGGGCTTTTCCTGCCTACCAGTCTGGTCCCACCGCCATGCCAGCCCCAAATAACACACAGAGACCCTGTTGTAGTGGGATATTCACTTTGTCTCCTTCTGTGCTACTGATCACGCCCATTGGGGGTGGAGTCAGGGGCAGAAGTGACCTGTGGAACTAGATCTGAGGAGGAGCCAGGGAATGTTCTCTTGCTGGCTGTATGGGGAAAGTAGAGCATCTGGTAGAACCTGCTGGTGTTCATCTGTCTAGGTTGTAAGTTATTTCTCCCTGACTAAATATATGTTTGGCCTAATTGTTTATCCTGATCCTTATTAAACTGCAATATCTGATGTCAGAAGTGGGATCAGGATTTTCCCAGGTTCTGTGTTTCACCCAGGTGGCAGATGCCGTTCCCTTCCCCCACTGTCCTTGAACAGGCGGTTGCCTTGCCTAACCAGGTAGACTCACCACAGCTTTTAAGACATTTGTGTCTGTCCTATAAAACCTTTTATATCCACTGTAGCCCAGGCTGACCTCGAACTCATGATTCTCTTGCCTCTGCCTCCTTCAGCAAATCCTACCGCCTTGTGCCACCACAACTGGCCACAGTGCTGGAATTAAAGGCATGCTCCACAACACCCAGTTACTCTACTTTTTTTTCTTTTTGAAACCATTGTATCCTGTTTCTTTTTCTCTCCAAAGTCTACATATATTTTAAAAACACACTGTAAACCTTTGGAGGTGTTTCTTAATCTGAATCTCTCTTTATTGTAAATCTTTATCTTTTTGTAGCCATGATTCTTTTATCTGGTAAACAACAACATTGCTAAAATGAAATCCACAGCTGTACTAGCCATGGTCTATCAAAGATGGTGGCAGGTAACTTTACCACCAGAACTGAGAGCTACGCTCACTGCCTTGGTCTATGCTGCCATCCAGCAGCATGTTGCCAACTTGGAGATGTGGTTACTGTCATTTCCATCTCTCCTACACAGCATTCAGTTGTTAGCAGAGCTTCTTTAAAGCCGTGATTTTTTTTGCCGCTTGTGCTGAGGCAGGAAACCTTCCTTAAAGAAGCTGTGAAGTCTCTGCTTGTCTTTAGCAAAACACAGTCCAACTGAGAAAAATGCTGCTATCAAGAGGCCTTACTTTCCCCTGTTCTTTTGTTTCTAAAATCCTATCCTAAGCTTTTGTTAAGTTTTAAGTGGAAGTTCTTATTAGCCACATTGCAGACATCATTATGTTATGAGTAAGGTTTTTCCTGCCTGCCCACCTGGTCCCACCACTACACCAGCTCCAAATAACACACAGAGACCCTGTATTTGATATAATGCTGTTGGCCAGTTACTAGTTTCTTATCAGCTAGCTCTGTCTTAATTATTAGCCCATTTATATTCATCTAAGTAATTCCTCATTGTCTTATCTTACTGAAGAAAGGAGTTAGCATTCTTCTCTCTATCCTCCATCTTGGATCTCCTCCTTACTGCTTCCTCTCTCCTCCTAATCCTGCCTATCTTGCTTTCCTATTGGCCAACAGTGCTTTATTCATTAACCAATACGAGAAACATATTTACAGAATGACATCTCCCATCACATTGTGAATTGCTAATATGAGGAAAGACCTTTGAAGGAGACCAAACTATTGAGATGACAGACTTTATTTCACTACAGTAGGGAAATATGAAGTACTTTTCTCTCAAGATTTTATATACAGGTGTTTGTGAAAAACACATGACTTGTGCTAAGTGTAGGATACAGAAAATTTGATGTTTTTTCCAGAAGGAAGTTGCCAGAAGTTTTCCACTGAATAGTATAGAAAGACTCTACAATCTAGTGTCATAGTTTGTCACTATGAAAATTCTCAACTTCACTATTTTTGCAGTATAAAAGCCTGGTGAAATTCTGAACGCGGAGGGAATATGTACTCAGGAATCTGCATGGAGAAGTGCCAGGGTTTCTGAGAAATTGCCCTAGTATGCTGCTTGACCAAGCAAAAACAGTGCCAGCCAAAAGTAGGCCTTTGTTCAATTTTAATAGGTTAAAAAAAAGTACTATTTGGAGTATGGTACAATTTTTCCAAAATTACCACAGTGGAATATACATCCAAAACATGTCATTGAAAGAAAAATTCTAAGGCTGAAACTAGAAATCAAAAAATAGGAGAAAACCAGAAATGCCAATTTTTAAAATATTTTTCCATCATATCCTCATTGACCATTGGATTTTACACAAACGTAATGCTCAAAAAGGAAATAGGTGTTTTCTGGTAGCTTATTAGGAGAAAATCTACTGTTATGATGAACCAAATTTTGTTCTTTTACTCCCAGGCTGAAAGTAATTAAACATTTTAATGTATAAGGACAAGGTAGCAAATGCTTTAAGAATAGAACCTAAAGATTTCTGTTTCAACTTCTCAGGTTAGACATTATATTGCAAAAATAGACTCAGATAAAAAATACACAAACAAGTCAGATTATTATAAGAAGTCATCAGGATCACTGCAGAAGAGGTGGTAGAAAGAATGGAGGAACCAGAAGGACTAGGAATTTGATGGGAGATTGTGTCTTATAGTAATTTCTAAAGGTACACCCGCCAGGAAGTCTCACCAATATTGTTATCTACACTTGAGCTGAACAAGGAAACCAATGATAGGCATCCAAAATTAAATTAACTATTAAATTCATGATGTGTATTTTGTTGTAATTTTATTTTAAAAATTCACATGAGAGAAAAAGATGCCATGTAACAGAGTTCAAGCGGAATTTTTTTTTTTTATTTTATTAAGGAAAAGTGATTGTAAAAAAGGAAAAGGTAAGAAAAGGGAAGGGGGAGACACCAGGGAAGAGACCAGCAGCAGAGAAGAGAGAGAGAGAGAGAGAGAGAGAGAGAGAGAGAGAGAGAGAGAGAAGAAGAAGAAGAAGAACAGACAGAGAGAGGGACAAAATTAGAAGGATGGGAGTTGGGCAGAGTCCTTTTTAAAAAAGGAAAATATTGAAGGTGGTAATCTTAGTGGCTGTAACTGAGGGCTTATCCTGTCAGAACCCCAAAGGCAGGCCAGTACAAATGACTAAATACTAACATATTAGACGTATATATTCTCATTTAAATACTCTATGTAGGCATAAAATATAATTTAAAGGTAGCACATGGGCATAGAATGTGTAAGGCCCTATGCCTGATACTCAGAAGAGAGAAAAAGAAGAGAAAGAGGGAGGGTGGGAAGGAGGGATGGAGGGAGGACAGGAAGAAGAACATATTAGATATCACTATAGAAATTTTATTTAAAACTTACTGAACTTTTTCAAAATTAACACTCTCTCCTATCTCTTTTTTCTGTCTGTCACACAACACACATGTGTGTGCACTCACATACACATGGACTAACAAATTTTACAGTGAAGTATATTCTGAATAATGTTTCCTTAAAATTAATTCGTTGGGATCCAGCACACAATGTAATAATATTCTAATGGCATTACAAATTTCATTTGTCACTAGGCATGGTGGTACACACATTCCCGGACAATGCTCAGGAGGCTGAGGAAGGAGGTTGATGTGTTCCTCTGTGCTACTGATAGTTGCAGAACAGAAAATGACAGAATTTACAATCTTACAAATATGATTTGTACTTAAATACAGTTAATTACAATTTTCCTTCCCAATGCCAGAACAAGTCAAAGAAGGGATCATAAATAAGAATTGTTTCCACATGACACATTGAATTACCTATCATTATGCCATAGGACTTTTTAACATAACTTCTTTTGAAATTACCTAGCCTAATTTTCTTTTCTTCTTTTTTCATATCTACCTGCACAAAGACAGAAGTCCAGAATTTTTGGGGGGAGAAAATAAAGATTGAATCCTATTACCCAGAAATAGAAGGAAAAAGTCATTATATGCCTAGATATGATTTTTAGGTCCTACTATAATTTACTAGTGGAGATGGTAAGTAAAATGTAAACACTTTATTAGGAAAGGGCATAAAATAAAAGAATGAAGTGATTGCCTCATAGCCTACAGACTGTGCAAAAGATAATCAGTTTTCTCACAAAATCTATAAGAGAAATAAAACTACCAGTAAACAATAAACTACAAATTAAAAAAAGTTCAATAAATTGTTGGGTATGAGGGTACACACCTGTAATAATAGAATCAGGAGTAGGAGACAAGGGATATGATCATGCCCCCCCCGTAACCCTGGAAGACAAGGGGTATAGTGATGCATTACTGTAACATGAAAAGACATGAGCTTTGCTTTGAGATAGTCCTATACTACAACAGAACATAATTCTCAAAAATAAACAACTAAGGTTATCAACATTTAGTCAATAATTTTGAGAAAATTAAAACGTGAATATCCAATAGAAATGACATGCTTTCTTATTTTACTTGTCTGAATGCAAAAAAAAACTAGGTTTAATATCCTTCATGTTGTCCATCTTTTGGAAAGTGCAATGAGAAATAGTACTTGCAAAAGAAACGCAAATGGCTGATAAGAAGCACAGAAGAAAATGGCAGCATGTAAAGCTCACTGAATTTCACATGGAAAACTTGTCCAGGTTATTTTAAAAGGTAGTTTTAAGTAAAATGCTCTGTACTAGTGGAGTCAGAGTGGGAGTCACACTTCATAAAGGATGAAGGAGTTCTCAGTAAATATATTCTAATTTCTTCCCTGCCAATGAACAGCAGATTAAATTTGTAAATTTTTTTTTTTTTTTGCTTTTTTGTTTTCTGGGAGTGTTTATAATGATAGCACTTGATTTTTTATAAAAGTTGTGACACAGGTTCAAATAATGTAGTAAGGATAAATCAATTAGTTTTATTTTATGATAATCATTTTTGTTTGTGAAGGGATTGGAGGTAGAAAAAAGAAAAAGAGTAGTGAATGAATAAAGCCAACCCAACTTATAAATGTACAAGTATATTCCAGGAAACTTGACCTTTATGATAAGAAAAGATTTATATATATTAGAGTATATTTCTGCTTTGGGTTGCAGTTGTTATAAGCTACTGTGCAAAGCAATACATTTGGCAGTAGAAAACATCTCTGTATAAGTCACAAGACCCAGAAGTATTGCCTGTCATCTGCATTTGTTAATCAGTAGATACTCAACATTTAAACTGACATACATAATACAGCATGCAAAGTAGTGACTATACCACTACCTAAATTGTCTATTCTGAGCTTAATCATGCTATTTAATTGCCATGCTTAATTTGAAAATAATTGTTCACAGCAATTAAGTAAATGCCCCGATTTCATTAACAGACTTTCTAATTAGAACCTACAGCACAAAAGTGCTAATGTCTCTTCATTATCTTTGATTTACTTTTTTTCCAATCCTAACTTTCCTATGATCCTTTACTTCAAAAGTGATACTGTGTTTAATTATGTTTGGTTCTTGCAAATATCCAGGGATAATTATATCTGGATTAAAGTGTCGACATACCTTATACTTAAATTTCATTTTAACTTTTCATATTAAACACATTTTAGGACAAATTTTAAAGGCTTCTTACTGTAGAATAGTTTACAGCAATTAGTGAGAATTGTATTTGGCTTCACTTGTAAGCAAACAGGTTTTACACAATTAAATATGTTCCTTCACATATGGTATCAAATTGTAAAACAGAACAGTAAAAAGAAAAAATGAGGTGAATTGCAATGTAAGTCCACTATTGAAATATTTTAATTGGCTATTGAATATAATGGAAGAAGACTTAGGTTAATATCAATATTGTAATCAAAGGCAATACTATTAAATGTCTCCATATAGAAGATATTGTTTGCTCATTAAAAACTTAAGCATTGGTTAATTTCCTATTACAAATCATGTTCTAAGTAAGTTAAAAAAATGATGACGTTCTAAACAAATAATATAAAATAAGGATTAGTACCACACAATGAGAAATTAACAGTAAGTTGAGCCTCTGCTAAAATGAACAATGTTAAACATGATTTTGGAAATTGTACTTGGAAGAAGAACAGAATTCAGAGAGTTTCTTGACAATTTCAACTATTGTGAGGGTATGTTTATGGATGCTTGTGTGTCTTTAATTATGTGTGTGTATGCTAAATGTTCCTAATGCATCAGGAATTCTAATGCTGGGAAATATTAGAACAAATTATCTCTGAGAACTTTTCTTGCTTTACAGATAATAAATATGACTGTTGTGTCTGTCAAATTAGACTGTGTGACAGATAGTACACAGCTGTATAGTATAAGATGAATGAGGAAAATCCTTATCATTTACTAGGTGTTATTTTAATCTTACTTTGTATATCAAAAAAAGTCACAACAATAAAAACTGTAATTTCAGGACAGGACAAATTTCTGTTCATTTTCTTAATATATGTTATTTTGAGTAAAAAGGCATTTTGCTACAATAAGTAAATGCATATGTAACAGTAAGACATAGACAACAAAATCAGATATTAAATTATGTTAATTCACAGATGAATACATGCATACTCATACACACAAATATATTTGCACACATACATTTACTGCATAATTACAGTTTTCACATATTGGAAAGGAAATAAAAGCTAAGGTTTAAATTTAAATTTCTCTCCATTAATTGTTATGTATCATTGAATATTGTATTTGGGAAATTTAAGATCACAGGAAAATTAAGTAAAAAATGCAGAATTCAAAAATCATTGGTAATTTCTCCAAATATTTATAATCATCTTAAGTATTGTAATATTCTCCAGAGTGCTATATTTGTTGAGTTCAGTGAATAACTTTTTGAAACATTATCATTCAATTACTATGATTAATATTATTACATTTCTGAGGCTTTTGATTTATATGCAATGAAATATATC
Source organism: Phodopus roborovskii (assembly GCF_943737965.1). Classification (NCBI taxonomy): domain Eukaryota; kingdom Metazoa; phylum Chordata; class Mammalia; order Rodentia; family Cricetidae; genus Phodopus; species Phodopus roborovskii. The sequence continues at coordinate 30,440,336 of NW_026126410.1, forward strand.
CATGCTTATGTTTTCATGCAGACACTACATCCATGAAAGTTCTGGTCTTCCATTTATTTCATTCTTCTACTAAAACCCTGGCAACCAATGACATTTTTACCTTTACCATAGGTTTGCTTTTTTTCCAGAGAGTAATAAACTTGGAAACATCGAGAGTACATTCCCTTTTCAAATTAGCTACCTTTCTTAGTAATGTGAATTTGGTACCACATGTTTTGTGAAGATAGACAGCTCATTTCGTTACAATAATATATAGTATTGTATTATTAGCATATATGGCAGTTTATCCATCATCTACTGAAGGGCATCTGGCTGCTCATGTGGAGATGATTTCCAGCTCCTTTAGGTAAAGGCAAACATTGGCATTCATTAAATATTATGACAATACTATGATTATTTGGATAAGAAAAAAAAGCATGCTGACAGTTACTGTACAGTTTTTTTTTCATTTTATATTCTATGAGCAAAAGAGTGTATCCATTATCCAGTGTCTTTATTTGACAAGACCAGCGGCAGGACAAAAAACCTTACTCGTTATATTTATTGGCATCTGATTATGTCTCTGATTTCTATTTTGACCATTCTAACAGTGCATTGTTGAAACATACTGTATTTTGAATTGTACATTCTATGTCATGTGGTATTTAAAGTATTGCCATATGTTTTTTGCTGCCTGAATATTAATGTAGGCATTTAGTTATGTATTTGGCTTGTTAACATTTTGATCATATTTTTCTTGTTGAAATTTAGAGTTGTTTATTATTCTTGATCTTCCTCTTGATAACAACTTTTATATAGTAGATAATTTTTATAAATGCCTAATTAAAGCCTTGAAAATCTCCCATTAATGTTTCAGATCTTAAGATTTTTTTCTCTATGTTTCTTCCTTTGCACCTTATATGTTAGGTTTTTATATTTATTATGTGGGTGATAAAATCTCAAGATAATCTTCTTTTAATTTTCTGCCCATTTTTCTAGCTGTAATGTTTTATTTAAAAGTCTATGTTCTATTTTATTCACTTTTGTTTCAAATATTCTTTTAACAACTCAATATTGTTGATAGTTTCCTTGACTCCTTGTTCTATTATAAGACTGTATAATCTCCTGCCAAAACCATTTTTTTGAATTGAGTATTTGTATTATGTGCATGATTTACTTTCTGTTGGCCAGTTCCTAATACAGAGTTTTTTCTCTTTGAAAAACAGTGTATATTACTATTGACATTCCATTGTCATCTAATCTTACAGTACAATCTATCACAAAGCTCTCAATACATCCTTCTATTCTAAATTCTTCCAACAAGACACCTCAAATGTATGTAAATAGTGTGACCAGACAAGGTAATAGCAATAAATTGCTTCAGGCCTGGTTTAAGTAGGCTTTGTTAAAGTTTTACCTATTCTGTGATGGGATGCTGGAAAGAAACAAGTTAGGAAAGGAGATATTTGTTATCATCATCTTTCAAGGATTCATCTGTCCTTGTGGCACTGTGTATTAGAGCAAAGCTTTCTATTAGTGGTACCCAAGAACCTGAAAATAGATAAATATTTATAAGAGTGTATACTTTCTTCTTACATCAAAACTACAAATGGATGTCTAGATGAATTGGACATGGTCCTCACTTAATGCTCCATGGAGTATCACAGATATACTAAAAAGCATGCTAGACTGTTGTCAAGAAATGTATATTAAATGTATATTAAAAAGCAATCAAAAATCTTCTATAGTACACAAGATATGTTGGTGTGTTATTGTCCTCCATAGGGAAAGCAGACTATACCCTGAAACTCATATTATTATGTAGCAGGTCAGATTATTACAAAATCCCAGAAGAGTCAAGTTGGAGGTAAAAGTTTTGTATCTGGCTTGCTGTTCTAAGTTTCCTTTTCTGAAGCCTTCAGAGTAACTGCTGCACCAAAATATAGTAGAACTTAGGAGTAAAGTCTTCATGTAAGAACAAACTAAAATTCTCTGTGTTCATTGGATTCTGTATGTGCTATCCTGCAGACAGTTTTTATTTTATTTCTCCCTTTTTCAATTACTTTTTCTAATTTTACATATCAATCCTAGTTCCCTCTCCCTCTCACCCTCCCTACCTCCTGCTTACCCTCTCGCCCCCCTCATATGCACCCACCCTCCCCTCCCATCACCCCACCACAATTTCACATGTAGAGCAATGCCATCCAGGTGGGGTCATGTAAATCTGTCAAGTCATTGGAAGTAGAGACTAGGACTTCTCCTCTGTCTCTAGGTTAAGGCAGTATCCCTCCATGGGGGATATGTGCCCAAAATCCTTTTCTGTTCCAGGAATACATCCTGGTTCTACTGTCTGAGGCCACTTAGCTCAGTCCTTCAGGCTGAGACCCATATTCAGAGGGGCCTTAGTCAGTCCCATGCTGGATTACCAGCTATTAGTCTGGGAGCCTCTTAGCTCCTCCTTATTCAGGTCAGCTGTCTCTGTTTTTCTGCAACCTGGTCTTGCCGGCTCCCTCTGCACCTGGATTCTAGTTCCTCTCAGTGTTTAGGTATGGATGTTTGCTTCTGTTTCCAACAGGTACTAGATGAGGGCTCCATGATGGTGGATAAGTTTGTTGTTGATCTCACTACCTGGGAAGGGCATTAATGGTAGGCTTTCCAAGTTGCTCAAATTGTTAGTTGGCAGCAGGCTTGTAGGTCTCTAGGCCATTCTTTAGGTTCACTTTTCTCTTCAAACCAATAATGGCTCCCTCTTTTAAGTCCCCACCCCCTCTCTCTCTCCTGTCTTCTGTCTTCTATTCCTACCCTGACTCAATCTTCCTGGTTGTGTGTGCTTTCCTCCCCTCTTATTCTCTTTCTCCTAATTCTCTCTCCATTCACTGCCCCCCACTTCACTGACCCCACCACTTCCCATGTCCTGTGGGGGCCTTGTCCCTTTCCCCTTCTGTGAGAGACCTTATATGAAACTCTTAAAATATACCTTGTATCCTAGTTCCTCTGTTTGTGTGAATTATATGCTGGTGCTCCTTTGCTCTAGGTCTAAAATCCATATATGAGTGAGTACATACTATGTTCACCTTTTTGTAATTGGTTTACCAAATTCAGGATGGTTTCTTCAAGTGCCATCCACTTACCTGCAAATTTCAAGATTCCATTATTTTTTCTGCCAAGTAGTATTCCATTGTGTACATGTGCCACATCTCCTTCATCCATTCTTCAATTAAGGGGCATCTAGGTTTCTTCCAGGTTCTTGCTACTATAAATAATGCTGCAATGAACATAGTTGGGCACATGTCTTTGTTGCACGGATATGGATCATTTGGGTATATGCCGAAGAGGGGGATTACCAGGTTCTGTGGTAAACTGATTCCCATTTTCCTGTGGAACTGCCTTAGTGATCTCCAAAATGGATGCACCAGTGTGCACACCCACCAGCAGTGGAGGAGTGTTCCCCTTTCTCCACATTCTCTCCAGCATAAGTTGTCATTGGTGTTTCTAATTTTAGTCATTCTGGCAGGTGTAAGTTGGTATCTCAATGTTGTTTTGATTTGCATTTCCCTGATAGCTAAGGATGTTGAGGCCTTTCTTAAGTGTCTTTCAGCCTTTTTGATTTCCTCTATTGAGAATTCTTTCTTCAGTTTTTTTACCCCATTTTAATAGGGTTATTTTGTGTTTGTTGACTAGTTTCTTGAGTTTGTTGTATATTTTGGAGATCAGCCCTTTGTCAGATGTAGGATGGGTGAAAATCTTTTCCCAGTCTGTGAGCTGCCATTTGGTCTTGTCCACTGTGTCCTTTGCCTTACAGAAGCTTCTAAGTTTGAGGAATTCCCATTTATTAATTGTTAATCTCAGTGTCTGTGCTCCTGGAGTTATGTTCATGAAGCAGTATCCTATACCAATTTGTTCAAGGGTACCTTCTACTTTGTCTTCTAAGAGGTTCAGTGTGGCTGGATTGATGTTGAAGTCTTTGATCCATTTGTACTTGTGTGTTGTACATGGCAATCGAGATGGTTTAGAAGAAAAAAAGAAGCAGGATAGAGTTGTTTAAAAAAAATAGAAAAAAAGAGCATAGCTAGGAGTGGTTGCACATAATTTTAATTCCAGTACTAAGGAAGCAGAGGCAAGCAGATCTCTGTCATTTCAAAACAACCTGGTATACATAGTTAATTCCAGGATAGGCCAAAGTTACACAGAGAAGCCCTGTTTCAAAACATGAAAAAAATAAAAGTAGAAGAAATAGAGTGAAAACAAAGCCATGTGAACATCAAAAGCACACAAAGAGTATGGATACTTGCTATTTTGTTGTTGAATTGCTCTATTGCTAAGGAAGGAACAATTGCTGCAATACACTTGATTATCAATGCTGCCAAATAAATCCAATTTATATATTTTTAAAATGCTTTGACTTCAAAATTTAAGTCTAAGGAGAGGTTACTAGAAAAAAAGATTTCTATTTTTGTTTGCACAGAAAATGATAAGGTATGGATTCCTTACAAATTAACCATGTTTGATCAAGCAAGTCCTCCTGAAGCATTATAGCAAGTTATCCAACATTAAAAACAGTTTGGACCAGGCAGCCTTGTAAACCACTACAGTGAGGATTTCTGTATCATTTTAGGATTCCCAAGAGATTAGGCCCTACCAGCAGGAAGTAATTTGGAGAGAACAACACCCAAATTCCCAAATATTCTTTACAAATGTTTGTTTTCATTTCAATGGGGTTTGTTGTAAATGGTCAATGACCACAAGCAATCTCTTTTTAAAGGTAAAAATGAAATTATGTTATAGAAATGAATACATTGTTTTAGGTTGGATTTTCATTTTTAATATAAATTTAAGGTCAATTTTGTGAGTATATTTCTCTTCTTGCTTGGCTTTTATGTTTATATAGCTCATTTAAAATGTAATGCATAATTTAGTACAGATTATAGACAGTTACCTATAACAGTCAAAATATATAGTTACTTTAGTTAGGTTTTCTAGATATACAGAGATATAGTTGAGATGAATATATATTCTTCAAACCTTTCAAAGATCTACAGAATATGGCACATAAAATGGTTTAGGGTTTTTCTTGACCGTGAGGCACAACTGCACCTAACAACACCACCTGCATCAGAAAGGAAGATGGACATTGAAGAAACTCATTATTGTGTTTACTCCCAATATGAAAAGACAAGATATTTGGGCAAGAAACTGCTCTAGTCTGGACTGTTTGACTTGCTGTTGTATAAATTGGACATGCAGGACCCACAGGAAAGTGACTGCTGATACAAGATGGACATTGCTGTAGGGTTCTTGCTTCATGGAAGAGTCCACCTGATATTCCACAGGACACATAGAAAAGTGACAGACAAACTGCCAATACAGGTGGACAGTTTAAAGTCTCCTGCTTTGCAGTGGAGTCTTGCAGAAAAACTATGGCCCATAAGCTGAAGATTGAACATTACAGAACTTCAGGTGACAGACCAGGCAGCAAGATGTCTCTTTCGTTTCTAGAGTTATATATTATTCTTTTGTGGTCTTTGATGGAGTGAAAGACCGATAGTCATGTTTACAGATTTCTATAGTTAGGATTAAAGATGAGTTACATATAAAACTTTAGACTCACAAAGATAAGATAGATTGTTGAATATTTTCTTTAAAATTTGCTAAATGTTAATGGACAAAATATTGTTAACAATAGTTCTTATTTGACACCTGTTTTGTTATATATTTTACTATGTTAAACATAAAACCATTCTTTTTATTTTGAACATAAATGAGGAGATGATGGAAGATGCCATTCTGTAAATATGTTTCTCTTATTGCTTGGTGAATAAATACCTTTTGGCCAATAGGAAAGCTAGATAGGTGGGACTAGGAGACAAGAAGGAAGGATTCTAGGAGATGTAGTAGGAGAGTCAAAATGTAGAGTTCAGAGAAGAGGGCTGGACCCTCTCTCCAGTAAGTTAAGACCACATGGAAACACATAGAAATGGGTTAATATTTAACTCAGAGCTAGCCAATAAAAAATGCTAGACACTGGCCAACAGCTTTATATCTAATGCAGCATCTCCATGTGTTATTTGGGGGCCGATATGGCTCTGGGACCAGGATGGTGAGAAAACTGGTCATAACAACTCATTGCTTTTATTATTATGTGCATTGTGAATCCAGTTGGCTACAAAGTTTTTCATAGTTCCAAAGTTATGGCCATTCCAAAGTTGTGGCCACAGAGATAACCATAATAAAAACAAGAAATAAATAAAAAAATAAAAGCCAGAAAAAGGACCCACTTGAAATAAGTAGTGATGACAGAAGTGGGAGAGAGGTCAAGTCAGTAGAGATAAGAGTAACAAAAATGTACTGTATAAATATAAATTTGGAAGAGAACAAATTCAATAATTTAAAATTAAATCTAACAAAATATACTTTATCTTACATATGAATTCAAAATAAAATTTAATAAAGATTTTGTGTACAGTATTATTAAAATAGGTAATATGTAGTGACAAGTGCAGTAGCATCACACAGATAATATAATATTTTTGTCTATAATAAGCATTAACCAAACATAAACTACATCCTGTTTATTGTTTTCAATAAAAATTCAAGACAGTCAATAACTGAGAATGAAGGAAACAAAAGTGACAGTTTTATTGTAATCTTATCCATTAAAAGGTATGAAGTCTTATTTCAATTTCTGCTAGAATTCTGCTCTAAAACCATCTCACCTGGTCTGTTTTTGGTTGGGAGAATATGATGATTGCTTCTATTTCATTATGGGATATAGGTCTATTTAAATTGCTTATCTGTTCTTGATTTAATTTTGGTAAGTGATATCTATCTAGAAATTTGTCCATTTCCTATATATTTTCCAATTTTGTGGAATATAAGTTTTCAAAATATGACCTGATGGTTCTCTAGATTCTCTCAGTGTCTGTTGTTATACCCCCTTTTTTCATTTCTGATTTTGTTAATTTGCATGTTCTCTCTATGCCTTTTGGTTAGGTAGGATATATGTTTGTATATCTTGTTGATTTTCTCAAAAAAAAACAATTAAAATTAAATTGGCGATACAGAACTAAATAGAGTATTTTCAATAGAGGAATATAAAATGGCTGAAAGACACTTAGGAAATTGCTCAACACCCTTAGGCATCAGGGAAATGCAAATCAAACAACTCTGAGATACCATCTTACTCCTGCCAGAATAGCTAAAATAAAAAACACCAACAATAGTTTTTGCTGGAGAGAATGTGGAGAAATGGGAATACTCCTCCATTGCTGGTGTGAGTGCAAACTCATACAGCCACTTTTAAAACCAGTATGCCGGTTCTCTAGAAAATGGAAACCAGTCTACCTCAAGATATAGCAATTCCACTCTTAGGCATATACCCAAAGTATGCACATTCATACAAAAAAGATATCTGTTCAACTATGTTCATAGCAGCATTACTTGTAATCTTGTAATAGCCACAACCTGGAAGCATCCTAGGTGCTCCTCAACTGAAAAATGGATACAGAAAATATGGTACATTTACAAAATGGAGTACTACTCAGAGGGGGAAAACACACACACACACACACACACACACACACACACAACAATGGAATCATGAAATTCGTTGGCAAATGGATGAAACTGGAAGAATCCATCCTAAGTTAAGTAATCCAGTCACAGAAATACAAACATGTTATGTAGTTTCATGTGTTGATATTACACATAGAGCAAAATTTTATCTGAATACAATCCACACCTCCAGAGAAGCTAGGAAACAAGAAGGACCCTGGTGAAGAGGAAAGGAACAAGAGATCCTCAAAAAATTTCGAGCATAGAGGCAGGGAGTTGGAGGTAGGGGAAAGATGAGGTGAGAAGAGGATGGAGAGAAGAAAATGAGTGTTCAGGAAGATTGAATGGGGAGATGAATAGAATAGAGGAGAGCAAGAAGTGAGACACATCAATAGAGGGAGCCATTATAGGTTTAAAGAGAAATGTGTCAATAGGGAAATGTCCAGACATCCATAAGGATGACCCCATCTAGGATTCTAAGCAATAGTGGAGAGGTTACCTTAAATGCCTTCCCCCACAATGAGAATGATGACTACCTTAAGTGTCATCTTAGAACCTTCATCCAGCAGCTGCTGGAAGCAGAAGCAGAGATCAACAGCTAAACATTGAGTCAAATTCCTGGAATCCAGTTTCATAGAGGGAGGAGTCACAAATATAGTGGTCAAGATTAAGCTGGTGCAACCCACAGAGTTAGCTGACCTGAGCAAGTGATTATGAATTCCAGTGTGGCAGCTGGGAAAACAACATAGGACAAAACCAGGCCCCCTCAAAGAGGGCCCCCTCCTCAGCTAGGAGGACTTGGCAGTTTATGGGACCTCTGAAAGTCATACCAGGATGGAAGCCCATTCCAAAAAGATGGATTCTCCCTTATCCTTACCTCAAATTACTTCAGAGATTTTGATGATCTTTCTGGGATGGCCTCACCCTCCCTGTGGAATGGATGGGAGATGGGATGAGAGGTGGTGATGGGGGATATGGGAGGATGGGAGGGAGTGGGAACTAGGAATGATGTATAAAATAAGAAAAATATTAAATAATTTTAAAAAGGTATGAAATCATGACGATGTTCACTTAAATACTTTAATGTGATTCTTGATACACACAGCAACCTTCAAGTAGGGTGATGATTATATATGCTTTGTCCTTCTCTATATCTGATCTAAATTTGTAAAAGAGTAAATAAAAAGCATAACTAGAATATACCTAGATGACTTCTACTTTGATCAGATGGGAAATAATTATTTCATGTAAAAGGGAAGATAATCATCCTTTTGATTTTGGGTTCTGTTTAATCTACTATCCTAGTACTAAATAAAAAATGGACAAAGATAATCTTTTTTTTCATTTGAGAACTAAATATAATGTGTTATGATTGTTAACATACCCTCATTTTACCACTTTCTATATCCATCACCTTTCCTAATCAATCAAATTTGCTTCTACATATTAAAAAACAAAAACCAAGCAAGAAAACAAACAAAACAATGAACTTACATTTTTTTTAGCTCATATATTCTTGAGTGTGTAGCTATTCACTATATTGTGGTATAACTACCAGGGTTATATCCATTACAAAACAAAATGAGTAAACAAATAAATTCACATTTGACCAGCAGCTGTCAATTGTCAGTAGCTACTCAGCTAGTACCGGGACTATTTAAACTGTTTTCTCCATGTTGTGATTTTCTATGCCTTATGCTTGCACATTTTGGAAGTGTGCTGTCACAGTCACTGCTAATTCACATGTACAGTGGCCTTCTTCTATCCTAAATACATTTTCCTTTCAGAGACCTACTGCTTCTGGCCCTTCTTATCTTTCTGCTCCACTTCAGTAATCACCCTGAGCTTTGAGATAGGACATGTGACATAGATGTACTGAGTAGGGCACAGCCTTTGTTTTTTTTTTTTAGATACTTGCTGTTAAGCAACTGATCTCCTGTTTGCATCAAATTGACAAACTGTTCTAGAAGTTTTGTAAGTTATACAATCTGAAACAGTGCAAGCATCAGGGTGACCCTGGGATATACACATGTTCTTCTCCAGCATACACTCCAAATATCTTGTAAGTACCTTTGTGTCTGAGTTGAAAGTTACAAAACAAACTGGGCTATGCATTCAGTCTGTTAGTCATGTCTACTTTTAAAATTTTCACATCTTTTTATACTTTCTGTTACTAAAGCCAGGAATGAATGGCCAGGTACACAAAACAGGACAGGTAGCTCAGGCACTTTCCTATAAATACATGTTTGTTTTCTCTTTTTTCCTTATCACAGTGTGTGATGATTCCAGGGAAAGGAATGACTATAAGTGATAGAAAGCAATTTATCGAAAGAGTTTAGATTACAAAGAGAACTGAAAAGAAGATAGAAACAATGTGTTCTTGTAAGAAATTTATTTAAAGGTGAAAATACTGAGAATATGATAGAATCACTGAGATGGGGTGAGTATATAAGAAACAGGACACAGATCAGAGCATCAGGTGAGGAAGCTAGAGGTTAAAGGATGCTTTCTAAATGAGTATTCACCATCATTTCAATTACTGTAGAAATTTTTTTCATATCCTCATGGCACAGTATGATTAAATGATGACTTTAAAAATAATCAGTTGTCTGACTTCCATAGGTATCCTAAAGTTCACAAAAATCTCAACTTGTTCATATTAAAAATGATTGAAAATAAAATTTAAGGAGATCTGCCCATGTTAAATAATGGAGAGGTGTTCCTGTCACCTAAATGAGCCTTATGGATGGTAAATGAAGTAGAAGATCTCCCTTCACATAAATGCTCAATAAATATTCACTATTCCTAATGTATGACTTATTTTGTCTGTTCTAAATTCTTGTTCTTCATATGAGTGATCTATCTAAATCACACCCAAGCCTCTCTCTTTTCTGCTTCATCTATACTTCTAAAGACAAGAATGATTAAAAGTACAAGTCCACTGACATGATGGATAACCCCTTCAGGTTTGTCTGTTTAGTACCTTCCCACTAGAAAGTACACTGCAATTCTCAATCCTCTCCTACAGAATATATCAGCCAATAGCTCCACAACTTGGTATCTATTATCAAGGCATCTATACATTATCCTGCAGCTATACAAATCATGGGCCTTCCTGAATAAGCCACTTATCCCTCTTCCAAATGAATGCAGCATTAAATCAACTCCTAATGATTTATCATTGTACCCATAGATCAGTGAGTATGTCATTCAACCCTCATTAGAAACGTTTTTTTTGACATACAAGGTTATTAGTACAGAGACTCACACCTGGTCAAAGTTCATAGAATAAACTGTAATGCTAAAACCTAAATGGGACATTTATATTCCAAGCCCTCCTTCCAAGACTTAGGGATAATACTTACAGAAATAGGGGTAGAATAATTGTTCCTGCCAGGGACCATGAATAACTTCAAGGGAATAGTGTTTCCTAGGCACAGCAGGGAAGATGCACATAAGAATTCACAGCAATTATAACAGCATACATAAGACCTGTTTTGGTCCTGGCAAAATTAAGCTTGATGAGGGCAGATACTAAGGAAATATTCACAGTATGTCATTACTGGGAGACTGTGGAGAGATAATTTTATGAAAAATATCTCCAACATTCTAAGAGACTATACCTTTTGATGGACCTCAGCCAAAGTTATTAACACCATTTAAGGTCAATTGTCCTACTGTGTACTCAGATTTTTAATAAATTTTAAGAGCATAAGGTAAGAATCAACCTTACTTGAGTTGGATTTCCCATGTAATTAATTTATTGTCTAAGAAAATTCATAGCTCTAATCTTACATTATGACTTACCTATGCATGTGACACAATAACTATACCACTTAGTGAAATTATAAAATTATAAATATTGATATCAGGCCTCTAAACTTCACTAGCAAGGACAAATATATCATTAATAGACATTTCTTGATAAAAAAAATCATGCTTATAATACTGTTTATTGCCTGAGTCACTTGAAATCAGTTAAAAACAATGACTTAAACTCTTGGAAAATGCAGATGAGTATTTCTATAAAAGTTTACCATTCCTTCTCTATTTGTTGCTTTCTGTGCTATTCAACTAAAATTTAGAAAAACATAAGCAAAAAAATAAAATGAACTTTGTTAGGGACACTCAAAGACACCCATAGATTCCTACACACACACACACACACACACACACACACACACACACAGAGAGAGAGAGAGAGAGAGAGAGAGAGAGAGAGAGAGTGGGGGGGAGAGAGAAGCAGAGACACAGAGGGAGAGACAGACAGACTTAGAGTCATATAACACACACACACACACACACACACATATATACACACACACACACACACACATACACACACACACACAGATACAGGAACAGATTCATAAGACTGTGTTGTTTCATGCACATATTGAGACGTGAAAAGAGACATGGAGAGCATGAAGTATAGAGTTCCAATCTAAGCTTGCTTTTGGCTGACTCCAGATGAAAAGGCTATTATTGGTTTCCTTAATTTGAAACAGATGCTTTGTAATTGGCTCAGTGTTAGTCACTTATGTCTTTAATCCATGCAAGTGAGGCAGTTTAGACTTGATCTAAGTGTGTGGACCCTGGTGACTGGATCATATTCTGGTGAAGGCCATGCATCCAATTGAAAATTGAATTTAATAGATACAAAATAAAGCAGATGAGAAGTTGAATGGGTAAAGATGTCTGGAAAGCCATTGAGTATTATCAAAATACATTATTCACAATTCTTAAAAAATAGTAAATATTTTGAGAGGAAATTTATAATTCATATTTTTTAAGACTGCCTTTGTATCTCATTCCATTGTCTTACATATCCTGTGCACACAATTCCATTTTCACTAGATATCTGTTGCCTTAGTGCTTTCTACCATCCATTCAACACATCCTTGTATCTGAATTATATGGAAATCTCCATGTAAATTAGTTATTAATTGCAAGAGACAATGTAATATTTAACAACTTAAAAACATAACTACATGTTTAATATTTTCCTAATTCTTGTCCTATTCTCTGTGAGTTCTTTTTCTGTTTCACTCTCAAGATTAATTAGATGTCATCTTAGGTTTCATTCATTACAATATGCAACTGAAAAGGGTGTGTTTCTAAATTCATAAAGGAAGTAGTAAAATTGCTTTTGTTTTGTTTGCTAGGTAGAAGGTCCTAGATGGCACTTGTTCAAAGACCTCTTTTATCTTCCTGCTATGTAGTAAAAACAATTATTGGTTTTGTTTTTGTTTTTATTATTTTTTGTTATAATGTTTTATTATCTAGAATTCTTATTAAAAAGATTAACAAGAGAAAGAAGAGCATGTTTATACATTGCATGTAAACATTTAGCAACTTATGGAATTAGCAAAGTAAAAGAATGACATACATACATACAGATATACACACAGACTGAGGGAGAGAGAGAGAATGAGAGAGATGGAGAGGGAAAGAGAATGAGAAAGAAGAGGGACAGAGAAGTGATGCAGGGAGGGATATGTATGATATGCTGAAATTTCATATATATATATATATATACATACATACATACATACATATATATATATATATATATATATATATATTTCCCTTTCTTCACTTCCCTCAGTTTCTCCCTGTATCAAAGTTCACAATCTTCTACACAGCACTTAATGAAAGATATCTTCTTTGTGACAATAAAATTATTTTAATATATTTTTATTGTTTGTTTTAACTAACAAGCTATATATATATATGTGACAATTTTCACATAAGTTTCATATTAATCCCCTTTTTAAAAGTGTTCATTAACTCCTTCTTCCAAGTAATTTATTTTCTGATTTTCTTGCATTTCTATTTTAAAATATTAAGTCAGTCAATAAAACTATTTTTGTCCCTTCATATTGCCATAAGTAGTTATGTTTTAATATGTAATTTAAGAATTTTGAAAAATAACATCATTAAAAAAAGAAAAATTAGTAAATCTTATGATAAATGTACAGGCATTTTGATTTATCACTGTGTATTCTCTAAATCATCTGCTTACTTTTGATGTTCTACTTTAAAATAATCACAATTCTTAAAAAATATTATGTAAAATTAAGAAATAATATGACATAATAATTAAAATTTTTTTAGATATAGTAATATTTGCATTGAGTTTAAATCCCGTAACATGAATGATAGTTTGAGATTAACATTTTCATGATGTGTTTCTTTGGAATTGCCTACTTGCAATTTTAACCTGAAATATGATACTGTTCCACACATCATTTAAAAGAGATTAAGTATCCTGGTGTTTGATGAAGTGCACTCAGTTTTAAATTATGCACATTATAATAATGAAAACAAAATAAAATGAGAACTCTATTTGTCAGAGTTCTGCTATCTGGTATGCAAATCAATCATTGTCCTTGTCTTTTCCTTCCTAGTTTTATTTTTTGTTTTGTTTTGTTTTTTCCATTTTCACTTGATAACACTACTTTTAGCTCTGTTTTAATGCTTAGGGGAATGACATCAATCCATGACTCAATTAAATACAACTGTCACATTTTAGATTTTATTCTTATGAATGTTTGGTATACTACATCTAAATTCAAACAGCAAATCAAGCAGTCAAAAATCCCTGTGATATCAAAGGGTAGAGATAGCTGCAACTTCTAAGTCTGCTTTTTAATTTATTTTCATTTCTTTTCAACCCTGTGATTTTAATAAAAATGTCTCCTTTTGGCTCATATATTTGAATTTTAGTTATATGAAGTGGCTCTACTCAGAAGGCTTAGGGGGTACAGGCTTGTTGAGTAGGTATACCCTTTTTGGAGAAAGTATGTCAAAGAGAGTATACTTTGGGGCTGCAGAAGTCAAAGCCAGTTACAATGGCTCATTCTTCCTTTTGAATGTAGAACACTCAGCATCTACTCTGACACCTTATCTGCCGTCACATTGATATGCATCATGCCATGATGATAATATACTAAACCTCTGAACTTTAAGCATATCCGAATTAAGTACCTTTTATTTTAACTTTTTAAATAAGAGTGGCTATGATCATGGCGTGTCTTCATAGCAATAAAACACTGACTAAGGTAGAACCTAATCTAAATTCTAATATAGGTCTTGTGAAATTTTCCACAAAGGAAGCATTCTTTTCTTCATGTAAGGTTGAGCATCATGTCTGCATAAATGTCTTCTAAGCAAATATTATATACATATATATATATATACATACATATATATATATATATATATATGATTGCCTAAATTAACACAATGCCTTATTTTACACTAATAACAAAGATTCAAATGAGAGTTTGTTGCATTATCTACTGTTCAGATGAGTTACTTAGGACATATAAACTTAATGTCATCTCTGCCCAAAAGATCAAAGTACATTATATTGATGCTTAAAGAAACCTGTCCTTCGGTCTGTGTAATGAACGCACACTACAAAAAGCAAAAAGTGTCCTGGTAGAGTACTTCTAAGCAAAGCATCCCCCTTATGTAATTGTAAAATCATTATAAAAATCTCAGCTTTTTATTTATAGATTATTTTCTTAAGAACTTTGTGATGCCAGTGGCAAAGTGATCATTGTTCTGTTTTTTGAAGTCACTTTTTTATGCCTATAATCTGAAGTGAATTATTTCCCTGACTAGAATATTTTCTTCTGTTCTTGGTTTCTTCCAACATAAAATTCTGTGATAGCTGGATTTCCCTGTGTCTCACTGGAAAACTTGCTAATCCAGCACATTACATTTCAGAAAATTCATTGAGATTAAACAAATACCACCTTTGCATATATTTTTCACTACCAAGAAGCAGGATACTCAAAGGAAAACAAAGAATATTACTTCGACATATAGGATTAAGTTTTATAAGATGTGTCTAATAAAGAAATATAGGGGTTTACATTTGGTGAAAATATATGCATTCATATACACATTAGCATTTCTGAAGAAAACTCTGATAAGTAAGCTATTTGCTGTTTAAACGGACTGGCATCTAAGAAAATATCTTCTTCAGAAAATTCTGCTTTTTTTATGAAAATAGGAATTATTGTAGTCTTTAGATTTCCAAAATACTGTTTCTTGGACAATATCTCTGGACTCAGATCCTTTTTGAGTTACCCACCACTTGAATGAAAGAACACAACATGGTCTTCTGGGACTTTGTGTCCACATGTCTGTAGTAGTTTATAAATAATCATAATTACACATCACACCACAAGTATATCAGCCATGCCAGATGTCCTTGTTCCTGATGGGTGAGCTCTCACTGGCATATTTGAGAAGAGAACTTTGTACATTTCAAACAGGTCAAACTAATGAATAAAAACTGAAGATTTGAATTTTAGAGTCCATTTCTTATCTAGTCACACTGCTGAAGAGAACACATCAAATTTATTTTTAATAAGAACTGCTGCTTACCTCTCTTAAAGTTCACCTAGTGATATAAAGGACTTCTAAAAATTTTGAAAAATTGCATGCAGCATTCTTTGGAAAAAAAAATAGTATGTGCCCCTTTTGTAGAGGCCAATTTTAGGATTTCAGTTGTTCTAATTTGTAATTTTTTATTTATAATTTTTCAAATTAAATTAGAACAAGATTGTTTTACATGTTAATCCCAGTTCCCTCTTCCTCCTCTCCTCCCCTGCCCCTCAACATCCTATTCCCCTGTTTCTTCTCTCCAGAAAGGGTGAGGCCTTCCATGGCAGATCTTCAAAGTCTGTGTCATATCATTTGTAGCATGGCCTAGGCCCTTCCCGAAGTGTCTAGGCTGAGGGACTATCCCTCTATGTGAAGTGGGATCCCAAAGTCCATTTGTATATAGGGATAAAGACGTTTATATATGTTCTCTCTTTTATCTTAAAGCATTGATAATCTTCTGTCTACCTTTCACTTTTAGAAAAATGATATTTGATTGAATTGTATTTGCCTGATGACTTTGGTCTTCTATATCGGCATACTAGTCTCCTTCTCCAGGTTTCACAATTTTTCCGGAAATATTTCTTTGAATAATTTACTTTCTTCTTTGAATTTTCCAGTTGTGTCCTAACCATTTGTCCCTTGAGCCCTCTTCTCAAATACTAGAAGCCTTCTTTTTTTTTTTTTTTTTCATTTTGTTTCTTCCTTTTTGTTCTTATCCCAAGGAGAATTTTCAAGTAGTCTGACTTCAAGCTCTAGAATTTCAGAATGTTTCATTTTTGGATAATCATTCCTTTCACACTTAAAATTGCAAAATTTGATACAGTTTTTTTAAGCCCAGGTCATTCTGATTGAATTTATGTGCTACCATCTTTTTGTGATATCTCATAATTTGAATAATTTCTTCACTGTGTGTTTAATCTCATTAAATTTCCTTAAGGTATGTGTTTTACATACCTTTAAAGTTTTTCTATACTTATCTTTTTTCCTCACTGCATTTCAGTCATTTGATTTCATGGTTTCTTCTTATCTCTCAATGACTGATCTTCAAAATCATCTAAGATTTGAAGAATTAATTCCAGCCTTCCTAACTAAACTTCCTTCATGCCTTGGTCCTCAGAAATTTTGGACAAGATACTTATTTTCTTTGAATCTGGAGTCATCTGTTACTGTCCCAACAGATGTAGATGTTCAGGTCTGGGTTTTCTGGGTATGAATTATTTGTGTGCTGTTACTCTTTCAACACCAGAGGGTGATCCAAGCCAAGGTTTGCCTCAAATCTTACATATTTTGTTACTCTGAATAAACTACAGAAGTCCCTGGATATCTTTGTCTTTCTCTAGAATTTCCTAGAAAAAGAGTAGGCGTGGGTGGTGGATTTACAGTTACCAGTCTATGGTAAGAATTACGGATTTCTAACCAGCTTGTGATAGAATCACCATGAATGCACGTAGTTCAGTACCCTATGTCATACAAATTTCCAGAAAGGACTGATAATTATTGGCTATGACTGCATAGCAAATCAAACCTTGTATGGGTTTGGTGACTGAAGTTACAGTGGGCTGAAGATTATTGAAATTAAGTAAACACATGACAGCTCTAATCAGTTATAAGCAATGCTTGTAGGCATTGAGGTAAGATAGATCTGACATTAGGGCTGTCTAGAGATTTCACACTTAGGTAGTTCTTATAATGAAAGTCACTGGATTCTCCAAAGTGTTAGGTTTCATAACCCCAGAACCAAGTTCCCAGGAAAAGTCCTCTGTTTACACTATATCCTATGTTCAATTAATGAGTTTCATATACCCTGGCCTTAGAATTCTGACATGGTGTGCCCTCAGCTGCAACCACTAAGAGCAGCACCTGTGCACATTCACAATATTCCATTTTGAATTGCCCTGCCCATGTCTCATCCTCTTCCTCTTCCTCCTCATCTCTCTCTCTCTTTCTTTCTCTCTCTCTCTCTCTCATCCCCTCTGTTCATCCATCTGTCTATCTGTCTCTCCCTACCCTCCTCTGCCCTTCTTCCCTCCTGCTGCCTGTCTCAGGAGTCTGGTCTCCCTCTGCCATTTCCTCTTTTTATGATCCCTTTCCCAAATAAATAAAACCCCTCTGCTTGAACCCTGTTGCACTGCATCCTCTCCCACTGCTTTTCTTAAATAACAACAGTTGATACATTCTATTCTAAACTTACTCCTTAATACCTTTTTTGCTGTGTGCTGTAGGTTTCAGCATGTTGTATTCTCATTTCTACTTTTCAATATTGTTTTTAATTACATTTAAACTGAATGCTATTATAGTGTGAATTTTGAAGTGTTACTTAGACTTTACAAAATTCTACAATAATATAGCAATATCATAAGAAAATCTGCATACCATTTTAAATAAATGAGCATTAAATGTGGGCCAATAAGATGATTGTGGTGGTGATGATGACAAATTAAATGAAGAAAAAATATAGGCAACTTCATAAGTAAAATGAATATTGTGATGGGTTGAGTTTAAGGTGTCTGTTTTGTCTCTGTTTCTCTCTATATATTATCTCTATAATTTTCTGTCTCCCTCTCTTTTTGTGCATGTGTGTGGCTTTTATGTGATATACATGTGCATAGCAGATGTGTGAAGCATACATATGAATATGTCTATATAAGCAGCCAGAGTGCATACAGAGTCCAGAGAATATCTGTTTTTGTCTTCCTCTATTGTTCTCTTCCATATTGCCATAATCCAAGGTCTCTCTCTGAAACTTTTGCCGTTGTTTTTAGCATATCATGCTGAGAACTAATAGGATCTATCTGTCTATAACTACCAATTCTGGTCTCTTTATAAGTTTAGCTTATTTATGGGTATTTAACTCACATCTTGTGATTGCACAACAAGGACTTTAGACATCAAACTATCTCCCTAACCAAGAGCTATTTTTTTTCTTTGTAAAAACAATGGATTTAAAGATCAAACTTTCTTTCTTATGGCTTAATGCAAAAAAAAAAAATCCAGCATCTCAGAAACTATTGAACAAGTTATTTATTTTATGACGACTTTCATTTTATTGAATTCTTAAATAAATCAGTAAAATTGATCTTTTTTCTTTTTCAGTTTCAGGCATAAGAAAAAGAGGCTCTTTTATGTTATTCAATCTGTTTTAATTCAAGAAGGCAGGTGGGGGAGAAAGAACAGAACTGAAATATCCCATTCTCAGATAGTGTTTTATTCACTAGCAAAGACAATTCCTTTTCATTCCTTAAACTTATAGATTTCTTTTCATTAAAATATACCTAGACTTATTTAAAGTAGGTAAATGGACAAAAGATAGCCACATTTAAATGATTAATTGTTCATGCCTTCAACATTCTTGAAGTCTGGGAATCTGGCCATCATTTCAAGATGAAATTTGACATAGCCTACTAACCCAGGGAATAAGAAGCTTGAGCACTGTGGAAAAAACTCCCACCCTTTGCCTGTTCCTGCTGGAGGTGCATCTATAATTGATCACTCAAGTTCCAGCTGTTCTCAGAACTGTGTCAGTAAAGTTATGAATTATTTGCTGAAACTAATAAGTGGGTTAAATCAACACAGTGAGTGAATTTATTCATCAGTTGATAACATGTTTTAATATATACTATTTCAAATTGAAGATATGTATTCATTATAGTACATACTCTATTAGCAGAAAAATTTGATACAAAGTAAATGTGAATGAACACTCTCAGCATATAACTGTTTTTGAAAAGTATTTCAACACTTCCTCATAAAATATTAGATATGTCCTACAAACATGTAGAAAGCTTCTTTCCTAAGTTATTTGATGTAAGGAGTAAGGTTTTTTCCCACCGCCTCCAAGACTTGTCCCGCCGCCGCGCCAGCCCCAAATAACACACAGAGACTCTGTATATGATATAATTCTGTTGCCCAGTTACTAGCTTCTTATCAGCTAGCTCTGTGTTAATTATTAACCCATTTCTATGTGTTTCCACATGGTCTTACCAGCGAGAGGTGGCTGGTTGTTCTAGTCTCTCCAGACTCTCCATGTTGACCCCTTCTTACTACTTCCTCTTTCCTTCTCATCTCTTTGTCTCTCCTATCTTCCTTTCCTATTAGCCAACAGTGCTTTATTCATTAACCAGTATGAGAAAAAAATATACATAATGGCATCTCCCATCATCTCCTCTTTTCTGTCTAAATAAAAAGAAGGGTTTTAACCTTAACATAGCAAAATATATCACATAACAGTTATCAAAAAAGAGTCACAGTTAACACTATTAATCCATTAACATTTAGCAAGATTTAAGAAATTATTCTGCCATCTCTCCTATCTGTGTGTGTCTAAAGTATAAGTAACTTATCTTTAATCCTAACTAATGGAAACTATAACCATAACTGTCTTCAACTCCTTCAAAGACCACAGAAACATAACATATAAACTCTAGAAATGACAGAGACATCTTACTGCCTGGTCACCTGAAGTTATTTTGTAATCTTTCATCTTCAGCCCATAGGCCATAGTGTGTCTGGAAGACTCTTCAGCAATGCAAGAAAGTTTAAACTGTCTTCTTGTATTGGCAGGATGTCAGTCATTTTTCTCTGTGTCCTGCAGATTGTCTGGCAGACACTTCCATGAAGCAGGAACTCTGTAGCAATGTCCATCTTGAATCAGCAGCCAATTTTCTGTGGGTCCTGCATGTCCAGTTTATACAGCATAAAGTCAAACAGTTCAGACAAGAGCAGTATCTTGTCCAAATGGCTAGTCTTGCCATATTGAAAGCAAACTCCTTAACGCATTTCTTCAAGGTGCATCTTCCTTTCTGATGCAGGTGATGTTGTCAGGAGCAGTTATGTCTCACTGTCATAAAAAAAAACCCTAAACCATCTTAAATGCCATATTCTGTAGGTCTTTGAAAGGTTTGAAGAATGCCTATCCATCTCAAATAATGTCTGTTTATCTAGAAATCCTAACTATCTTAACTATAATATCTGACTATCATAGGTACTATCGATAATCTGTGTTGAATTATACATTACACTTCTAAATGAGCTACATAAAAAGAATACCTAAACAAGAAGAGAAATGTACATATCATAAAATTGACTTTAAATTGTATCAATAAATGAAAATCCATTTCAAAACAAAGTAATCATTAAATGAAAATCCATTCCAAAACAAAGTATTCATATTTATACCATAATCCCCTTTTTTACCTTTAAAAATATTGGTTGTTAACATTAACCATTTATAACCAACCACATTTAAATGAAAACAAACATTTTTCAACAATATTTGGGAATTTGAGCGTCGTTCTTTCCAAACTACTTCCTGCTGATAAGAGGCGCCGTCATGGGGGATCCTAAGAAGATGCAGAAATCCTGGCTGTAGTCTGTAAGGCTGCTTTGTGCACCTGTTTTTAATGTAGGATCACCAGGAACTCTGGTTTAGGGGGTCTGGCTTGATCAAACCATATTAGTCTGGAAGGAATCTACAGCTTTTCATTTTCTGTGGAAACAAAACTAGAAATCCTTTTTCCCAGTAACTTGCCCTTAGGCTTAAATTTTTGAGTCAAAACATTCTTAAAATATATAAATTGAATTAATCCAGCAGCATTTCCTTTAATAGTTGTTTCCTCAGCAAACAATATAAAGATAATATAATGGCATACAGTATACAGATTCTCTCTGAGCTTTTTATTTTTATGTGGATTTATTATTACTCTGTTTCTTTTATTTTTTATTTTCTATTTTTTGAGACAGGGTTTCTCTGGATGCAAAGTGTGCACTTGTGATATAATGCTAGAGAAATAGAGGAAAATACAAGGTACCTGATACTTTCTGGCCACTCATCTATTTAATCCAAATGGACTATCAATTATAAGATACCTCAGACCTATACAGGCATGTTTACATATATACAAGAATAAACACACACCTACTCATATGCATATATAAACACATACAATAATCAAAGCAAGTAGTGGATCTTTAAATTTTACTATGTAAGCACAATGGTTAAGTGTATAATGACTGCACAGAAAATAAAATCATTTAGGTAGTGAATTGTGTAAAATCATCAAAATTAAAATCACTGCTTTTTTAATAGTTGCCTAAATAGAAATTTTTCATTAGATATTAAATATAATGGGCCCAGTCTCTGTGTACTTAGTCATATATTATTTATATCTATGCTTTTATGCCTATCATTTGGTAATGGGTGACCAGTTAGTTTGCTTTTCCATGGAGAAAACTATTTCTTCTTTTACAGCATTTCTTATTGCACGTAGTTCTTCATAGGTTGGAGGTCCTGTGATCACTCTTCTTTCTACTTCAGCATGTCTATTATTGTCCTTGTTCAGCTCAAATTTCAGTCATTAGGTTGATGAGAAATTCTGTGTAACATTTGACACTGCAAGAAGAAATTGCAAAGTTTCTCTCTTTGTACAATCTTTCTGACCCTTCTTCTCCAGTGTCCCTTAGGAGTTATTTTTAGATGTATCTCTTGGGACTGGGAAACAAAACTGATCATTTTGATTGGGTTTGGCTTTGGTTTGGTTTTCTGTATTGGTTTCTATCCACTTCAAAGAGAACATTCCTTTTTTTTTTTTTTCCCAGAAGGGATTAGAAGGCCACAAGTCAACTTCATTTCTTGCCTGATATGAAAAAATTAACTATAGGTTGTATTAGAATGTGCCATTCTGAAATAAGAAGATATTTACTGGATAATCCTTGGTATACTGTTCACCCTTATGTGGAATTAAAGTACAGTTCTTGCTTGTGACCAATGATTCATATTACCGTGAACTAGAAAATGCAGTGTTGACCTTTACTAACATGTTTTAGCTGGTTAAATATAAAATTGGACACATGTAGGCAAACTTCTACTCACATTGTACTATTTTTCTGACACCCTTGAGAAGTAAATATTTAATAATCTGAATAAAAATGTACATTGTAAATATTTCAATAATCATGCCTTCATTACTTTTGTTTTTCTAGTGAATGCAAAAATTAAGGACATTATATCATGCTTAAATACTAATAAAGTCACATTTTATAAGTTCTTTAAAAATACTTGTTTTAAATGTGAAAAGAATTTACTGTTCCTCACAGACCTTAGACTGGCATAGAATACTATTTGGTCTGATAATTTTTAAAATGTTACTCCACAGGTGAAATCTTTTTTATTAAAGTGTACAAGTATAAATCAGTTTCTGTTTTTCAGGGTTCATTATACATTTTATGTCTAGAAACTCAAATGCTTCAATACACATGAAAATCAGTATGATCTTGTTAATATGGGTCATGCTTTCTTTATGTATTTTGATGTTACCACAATTTTACTGTAAATCATGCATGGTTTGTATTAATATTTTAAAGCACTAGAATACAATGCATTTTGATATTTTTTGATTGATTAAAATTTCTTTAGGAAAAATGGAGACATGATGCAATACTGTAAAACATAATAGGCTTCTAAAAGAAGAAAAGATCATTAGTTGAAACCTAAAGAACTTTTTGAAACATATGGGCTCTAATTAGTAACATTGAGTCAATATGGTTTCATTAATTGTTATCTGTGCTTTATTATTGTGGATGTTTTAAAAATATTTCAACTTTTCTGTCACTATCAAAGTAATATGAACTTTATAAACTTCCCAGGTGTATTTTTTTTTGAGATTTGTGTAATTTCTATTCCTAAAATTATATTTTCCTCCACTTTTACCCTCAATATCTTTGGTCTTAATTATCATTCAGATATTCTTTCTAAGATACCAGAAATAAGAAATCATAGCAAAAAGTTACCTTGCATCTTTATACATATGAGACTACACTTTAAAGTTTAAGAATGATGCATTTTATGAAAATGCAAATATATTTTTACTAAAACTCCTATTTGCTTATGTACACTAGTATGAAATATTGATGACACTTTTAATGTGAAGTGATGGGAGATGTCATTATGTATATATGTTTCTCATACTGGTTAGTGAATGAAGCACGGTTGGCCAATAGGAAAGGAAGATAGGAGGGACTAGGAGACAGGAAGAAGAGGAAGTAGTAAGGAGGGTCAGCATGGAGAGACCAGGGAGACCAGATTCCTGCCCCATTCCCCGGTAAGGAGACCACATGGAAACACATAGAAATGGGTTAATAACTAAGACAGAGCTAGCCGATAAGAAACAAGTACCTGGCCAACAAAATTGTATCTAATACAGAGTTTCGGTGTGTTGATTGGGGTTGGCACAGCGCGGGACAAGCCCAGGTAGAGGGCAGAAAAACCTTACTCCTAACAAATGGTGCCCACGTAGCTAATAAGAACTTCCACTTAAAATTTAACAAAAGCTTTAAAAAGGGTTTTAGAAACAAAAGAATAAAGACAAACAAGGTTTCTTGGTAGCAGCATTTTTCTCAGTTGGACTCTGGTTTACAAGAGACAAGCAGATAATTGCGCTATTCCTTTAAGAAAAGTTTCCTGACTCAGCATAAGTGGCAAAAAAACCACTAGGCTTTTAAATAACTCTGCTAACAATTTATTGGTGTGTATTAGTGATGGTAAAGGCAGTGACCACATCTCCAAACCGAAAGCATGCCTGCTGGATGGCAGCACTGACCAGGGCAGTGACCACAATTTTCATTAATGGAGGTAAAAGTACCCACCACCATCTTTGGTAAATCGTGGCTGACACAGCTATGACTTTCATTTCAGCAATGTTGTTATCAAATAAAAGACTCATGGCCAGAAAAAGATAAAGATTTACAGTAAAGACAGATTAAGAAATAGCTCTAAAGGTTTACAGTATGTTCTAAAATATATGTAGGCTTGGGAAAGAAAAGAAATAAAATGGTTTTAAAAAGACAGAGAACAGCTGGGTGTGGTAGCACAGGCCTTTAATCCCAGCACTCCAGAGACAGAGGCAAGCAGATCTCTGTGATTCCAAGTAAACCTGGTATGCAGAGTAAATTCCAGGACAGATAAGAGTTACACGGAGAAACACTGTCTCAAAAAAAAAAAAAAAAGAAAAGAAAAGAAACAGAATAATAAAAAAGCCACAGATGGAGAGAATTTGTATACTGTATGGCATTATATTGTCTTTATACCGTTTGACTGCTGAAGAACAACTGTTAAAGGAAATATTGCTAGATTAATTCAATTTATATATTTTAAAAAATGCTTTGACTCAATAATTTAAGTCTAAGGACAAACTACTGTGGAAAATGATTTCTATTTTTGTTTCCACAGAAAATGAAAAGCTGTGGATTCCTTTCAGAATAATGTGGTTTGAGTAAGCCAGACCCCCTGAAACAATGTTCTTGGTGATCCAACATTCAAAACAGCTTGAACAAGGCAGCCATTCAGACTACAACCAGGATTTATACACCCTCTTAGGATCCCCATGACAGCGCCCCTATCAGCAGGAAGTAGTTTGGAAAGAACAACGTCCAAATTCCCAAATATTGTTTATAAATGTTTGTTTTCATTTAATGTGGTTGGTTATAAATGGTTAATGATCACAACCAATATTTTTTAAAGGTAAAAAGAGGAATATGGTATAGATATGAATAATTTGTTTTGGAATGGATTTTCATTTACTGATACAATTTAAGGTCAATTTTGTGATATGTGTATTTCTCCTCTTGTTTAGGTATTGTGTTTAGATAGCTCAGTTAGAAATGTAATGCATAATTTAGTACAGATAATAGATAGTTACCTATTATAGTCAAAAGTTACAGTTAGATGAGTTAGGTTTTCTAGATACATAGAAATATATTTAAAATGAATAAGCATTCTTCAAACCTTACAAAGACCTACAGAATATGGCATTTAAAATGGTTTAGGATTTTCTTGACAGTGATACATAATTCTCCTGGCAACACCACCTGCATAAGAAAAGAAGATGGATCTTGAAGAAACGCGTTATTGAGTTTGCTTTCAATATGGCAAGACTAGACATTTGGACAAAACACTGCTCTTGTCTGGACTGTTTGACTTTATGCTGTATAAACTGGACATGCAGGACTCACAGAAAATTGACTGCTGATTCAAGATGGACATTACTACAGAGTTCCTGCTTCATGAAAGTGTCTACCAGACAGTCTGCAGGACACAAAGAAAAGTGACTGACAAACTGCCAATACAAGAAGACAGTTTAAACTTTCTTGCATTGCTGAAGAGTCTGCCAGACACACTATGGCCTATGGGCTGAAGATGGAAGATTTCAGAAGAATTTCAGGTGACTGACAAGTTAAGATGTCTCTGTCATTTCTAGAGTTTATATACTATCCTTCTGTGGTCTTTGAAAGTATTGAAGACAACTTCCTGCTGGTAAGGGGCGATGTCATGGGGGATTCGAAGAAGATTCAGATATCCTGGCTGTAGTTTGTAGGGCTCTTTTGTCCAGCTGTTTTGAATGTAGGATCACCTTGTACTATGTTTCAGGCGGTCTGGCGTGATCAAACCACATTAGTCTGGAAGGAATCCACATCTTTTCATTTTTTGTGGAAACAAAAATAGAATCCTTTTCCCCAGTACTTGTCCTTCAACTTAAATTTTGGAGTCAAAGCATTTTTTTTAATTTAATTTATTATTTTACATGTCGATCCCAGTTCCCTCTCCCTCTCTACCTCCCTCCCCCCAGCCTTCTCTCCCTTCTTCTGTCCCTTTTACCCTCTCTGCCCTCTCACATGCACTCTAAACATCCTCCCTTCCCATCCCCCCACCTCAATTCCATATGTAGGGGAATGCCATCCAGTTGGGATCATGTAGATCTGACAGGTCCTGTGAAGTAGGGACTAGGGCTTCTCTCATGTCTCTAGATTAAAGTAGTTTGGAAATAACGACACCCAATTTCCTAAATATTGTGTATAAATGTTTGTTTGCATTTAATTGGACTTTGTTATATAAAATTAAATAAAAGAAAAAAAAGGTAGAAAAGACAGAAGAGAGAGAACATAAAAATTGAGGTCAGAAGGTCTTGCATAAGCTATGTTTTATGCCAAAAAATGTTCATTAAGAAATAAAGCATCTTGTATACAAAAAAAAAAAAAAAAAAAAAAAAAGAAAGTGTTGAAGGCAGATAATTATGGTTATAGTTTTCCTTAGTTAAGCTTAAAGATAAGTTACATATAGGACTTTAGACTCACAAATAAAAGATAGATAATAGAATAGTTCCTTTTAATCTTGATAAATGTTAATGGACTAAATATCGTTAACTGTAATTCTTATTTGATAACTGTTATGTGATATATTTTGCTATGTTAAGGTTAAAACCCTTCTTTTTATTTAGACAGAAAAGAGGAGATGACGGGAGATGCGATTCTGTAAATATGTTTCTCATACTGGTTTAATGAATAAAGCACTGCTGGCCAATAGGAAAGCAAGATAGTCGGGACTAGGAGATGAGGAGGAAAGAGGAAGTAGTAAGTAAGATGTCAAGATGGAGTGTCTGGAGAAAGCAGAATGCCGGCCGGCTCCCAGGTAAGAGAAATACATAGGTCAGCAGAAATGGGTTAATACTTAAGACAGAGCTAGCCAATAAGAAAAAAGTAATGGGCCAACAGAATTATATCAAATACAGAGTCTCAGTGTGTTAATTGTGGCTGGCGCAGCGGTGGGACAAGACCTGTGGAAGGCAGAAAAACCTTACTCGTTACAGTGCAGTACATAAAGCCATGCATAAATTATATGCATTTAGTGAATACTTATAAGCAACTGTTAATAAATGAACAAATAATGAAATTTTGAGCTATAATATCTATCCAATAGTTTCTTCTGTCTTCATTTGTAGGGCTAGTACTTGTCTGAATAAGAAATGTCAATAAAGAACTGGTTTCCTGACTTTTGGAAAAGTTGAGTCATAAAAATTGAAAGATCATTTTTATTTGGTCTAATAAATTTACTTCACAAATGCTGCAAATTTCTTCCATATTTTAGTCTTTATTATAAACTATTGGACATTTTTTATGTATGTACATACCCAACACTTGGGACTGTTGGATATGCACATAAGTTTGACTGGAAATGAGATATTGATGTTTTGTTAACTGTATTTATAAATATCCCTTGTTAGTCTGTTGAAGTATCTTAATATTTCACATTGTCATCAATCTTGACCAAGTGTTTCTAAAGGACAGAAGTAAGGAATACCTAAATTTTGAGTAATTTTTGTAATACATACCTGAGGTTTTTCACACTTATCTCCTCAAAACATGATATCATGAAAACTCAGGTAAAAGTACATGGATGATAGATTACTTCTTGATTCTCCTGGTATGATTATAATATTTATTGTTGAAATTCTTGTTTTTTTATTCTTTCTAGCCATCATAAAATATAATCCTAGTCCATTAATAACTTTTACTGTATGAAAATCTAGGAATCAATGTCTCTTTTTTCTGATTGCGAATATATAGATATTAAAGCAATCTACATTATTGTATGTATAATATGCCTGTCTATATTATATAGGAATTCACTCATATCATATTCACTTATGCGTTCCAGAACAGTTAATAAAAAATAGGCTATGAATTTGAAAAAGAGCAAGAAAAATATAAAGACCGGAGTTAGGAGGGATTAAAGAAAAGCACTGCTGTACCAAATTATAATTCAAAAAAATAAAACCCTTAGCATTCAATAGTTAAGTAAAATATACCTATCTAATATTGAAGAATTCAATATTTTATTATTATATAAAAGTGAGTAGTAATGTTTCACAGCTAGAGAGTAAACTACATATTTTATAGCAGTAGTTCATGTATCAATATGTTGTCAGTTTTCAGAAACTGCATATTATAAAATGTGAATGCATATTTATTTTTCACTAACACAAGCCATATACTGAATATAATACAACCAAATCATATTGCTTCACTCTAGAGAATTTGTAAATTTTATTGGCTACTTTTGTAAGAAATGGGAATCAATATATCCTCTTAGAAATTAATACTGTGTTCCTGCTACAAGATATACAGATATTCACAAATTTTGTGGATGTGAAGGATAAATGGGGGAGAAGCATTATCAAATGTATATTGCATGAAAGCAATCTGTTTTCAATTAAAATTTTGGCATTGTGGCTTACAACTTAGTTCACAAAAGTTATTACAGAAGAGAATTTATATATTTGAAAATGATTGCCATAATATCTGTCATCCCTTTTTAAAAATATGACCACATTAAGTAAATTTGTTGTATCTTAAAAAAAGAAATGAGGACTGGTAATTGTGTTAGACAGATGAAGGATGCAAAGGAGATAAATCTGCATTTGGATGTCCCTCATATTTGTCTGTTTTAGGGTGATATGTGCACAACCTTCCAGCACAAGACATATATATATATATTATAAAGTCATATTACTCCATTATATTCTACATGTGACTACATCTCAGCATTGGTTTTTCATGGCTTTTTTTCATTTGACTTAAATTAATATTGCTCTTCTACATGAAAGCATTACAGACAAACACTTTTTTCTCAGAAAGTCAAAAAGGATTTCCACTAATGAAAAACCATCATAATTTCAGAACCAGAGGCATAAAACTCACTCAAAGGCAACATACTGAAAATACCCACAAATAAACAGTTGTAGTATTTTATTTGCTTTTCATTTTTCATTAGTAAATCATGCATATGTTATTTTAAAACAAATGATTTGTGTTTATTACTAAAGTCATTTTTTATTTATTAAAAGGTCTATATGATATTTTAGTTTCTAATATAAAATAGATTTAAGTCACTTCTAAGATTGAACCTTCCTTAAAAGCTTTGAACCCTACAAGCCATAAGGGGACTGGCTTTTTCAGCTTAGAGACATTCAGTTCTTCCCCTATTATTCACTGCTAGAATGAGGACACTGAAAGCATAGCGCTTGGCTTCCCCTATGTGGGGACATTCCGCTCCCTTCCCTTTTATGCACTTCTAGAATCAGAACACTCTTACGTATAATCAGAGAAATAGGCTTTTTGGAAGATGTACTAGAAATTCGTGGTTTCTTTTGGCATTCATTTCCTGATGCTTTTGTTTTATACTCATCGCTGCAATCAATGTTAGCTGGGACTATTTCCAAAACAAAACCTGAAGTTTCTTTTTACCATATCATTTCAATGTTTTTCACGTTAAATAAACATTAATGAGTTATTAATGACATTACTTTGTATGTCCTTCCTATTTTTAAATTTCAATTTTGAAAAGAAATCTAGGAAGGGAGTTTACAATGAAATGAATGGGGTCTAATAGCTGTATTTCAGACATTTAATATCTACATTTCAATGGAGGAAATTTAGCTAGACTTTAACAATGTGTGTGGAATAATCAGTTATGGTTAGGACATACAGTAAGGATAAAGAAAAGGTTAGATTTTCTGGGCATTTAGCTCCTATATAAACAAGCACTTTTCCCCAGAGCATGTTCAGTATAGAAATCTCCAGAAAGGAAGAAAAATGATTTATTTGGTAATAGTCCTATCTTTCAGTACAAGAAATTTCTGGAACTACACTTAAGTTATATTGTCATAGGAGGTAAATGTTCTCAGTAGTGATGTACAATTCTAAGAGTAAAAAGCCGTTTCACTGTAAGAAGGGCTCTGAGATTCAACTCACATTAAATCATTCTCAGATACTTGTAGACCATTTATTATGTGGTCCACACCTAATAAAATTCTGTTTTCAATGTACACATTGAGCATGAAGACCATGTGTTCACTGCTCTCAAAGTCTGATGTAAGACACTTCTAGGAAACAAAGCATTTTGGTGCCATGCCTGTAGAGGTGGATATCACAGGAGCAGAAGGAGGAATGTGACAGTTACTCAGGGCAAAGGCACATAACCCAGAAGAGTAGGATGCTCAGAGGGCAACTTAGAGAAAATAATAAAATGATTCAGAAATGGAATGAATGCAAAATGAAAACTAAAGAATAATGATAAAGACATTCTGAGGACAGAATATTATATAAAATAAACATGGAGAACAGCATGTTAGTGCAATTATTGTTTTAAAGTATAAAAAAATTCCCTACATAGAAAATTTATATTATATATATATATGCACCAGGTATGTGTGTTTCTGTAAATGCAAGTCTTGAAGTCCTAGCCTACCAAGTGACAATGTCAGAAGGATGGTTGCCAGGAAGTGCTTAGGTACTGTAATGAAGCCTTACACATTATAATGCCTTTGTGTAAGCAACCAGAGAGATGTACCAGACAAACCCCAGCCTCTCATATGTAAGAATCAAGAGGGGAATCCACATCAGAACATATCAGTATTTTTATTCTGATCTACAAAAACTGATGTTCAGATTTTGAGAAATAAATATTAGCCTTTTAGCCACCCTGTTTTATGGTGTTTTTCTTAAAGAACACTGAGGGCATAATCATGCATTGTAATTAAAGAGGACATTCTGTTAGTTCCAAATGTTTCAAAATTGATTGTACTATTTATCTATAACCAATTGTCTAAATAACCATAAGACTATTTTACCTTACATGAAAATGAATTTACATGATATAAATGGAAATAAGGTTTCTTTTGGTTCAAATTTAATACTCAAATGAAGATTATTGTGTCTGCTTCACAGTTGACAGGGCAATGTGTATATCACTCTTAAAACCAATTAATTTACAATTTTATTGAAAGAAGTATATATATATATATATATATATATATATATATATATATATAATTTAATTTAATATAACAAAGTCCAATTAAATGAAAACAAACATTTATACACAATATTTGGGAATTTGGGCGTCGTTCTTTCCAAACTACTTCTTGCTGGTAAGGGACGCTGTCTTGGGGGATTCGAAGAAGATTCAGATATCCTAGCTGAAGTCTGTAGGGCTGTTTTGTCCAGCTGTTTGGAATGTGGGATCAGCTTGTACTCTGTTTCAGGCGGTCTGGCGTGATCAAACCACATTAGTCTGGAAGGAATCCACATCTTTTCATTTTCTGTGGAAACAAAAATAAAAATCCTTTTCCCCAGTAACTTGTTCTTCAACTTAAATTTTGGAGTCAAAGCTGCTTTTTTTTTTAATTTATTATTTTACATGTTGATCCCAGTTCCCTCTCCCTCCCTCCCTCCCTCCCCTCTAGCCCTCTCTCCCTCCTTCCCTCCCTTTTACCCTCTCTGCCCTCTCACATGCACTCTAAACACCCTCCCCTGCCAAACCCCCACCACAATACCATATGTAGGGGAATGCCATCCAGTTGGGGTCATGTAGATGTGACAGGTCCTGTGAAGTAGGGACTAGGGCTTCTCTCCTATCTCTAGAATAAGGCAGTTATCCCTCCATGGGGGATATGTTTGCAAAGTCCTTTTGTGCACCAGGGATACATCCTGGCTCCACTGTCTGAGGTCACTTAGACTGCTCAGACCATCTGGCTGAGACTCATATTCAGGGGGGTCCGAGTCAGTCCCCTGTTGGCTCCCAGCTATCAGTCTAGTGGCCCTTAGCTCCTCCTTGTTCAGGTAAGCTGTCCCTATGTACTTCTACCGCATGGAATTGTCCTCTCCATCTGCTTCTGGTTTCTAGTTTGACTCAGTGTTTATGTATGGGTGTTTGCTCCTATTTTCAACAGGCATTAGTTGAGAAGCTCCATGGAGAAGTTAGTTGTTGATCTCACTCTCCGGGAAGGGCATTTATGATAGCCTTTCCACGGAAGCTGAGATTGTTAGTTGGGAGAAGTCTTGTAGTTCTCTAGACTTTTCTTTGTGTTCAACTTTATCTTCAAACCAATATTGGCTCCCTCTTTTATGTTCTCTGTCTCTTTCTCTGTCTCTGTCTCTGTCTATGTCTCTGTCTCTCTCTCTCACTCTCTCTCTCTTTCCTATTCTCCATTCCTAGCCAGGCTCAATCCTCCTGGTCGCACATGACTTCCTCTCCTCCCCCTCATTTTCTCCTACTTCTCTCTCCATTCGCTGTCCTCCCCAACTTTACCTGAGCTCTGGG
The DNA here is from genome assembly GCF_943737965.1 of Phodopus roborovskii. Classification (NCBI taxonomy): domain Eukaryota; kingdom Metazoa; phylum Chordata; class Mammalia; order Rodentia; family Cricetidae; genus Phodopus; species Phodopus roborovskii. Next base: position 30,473,199 of record NW_026126410.1, read on the forward strand.
GGACTTGTCCCTTCCCAGTTCTTTGAGGGACTTTATATGAATCTCTTAGAATACAACTTGTATCCTAGTTCCTCTGGTGATGTGAATTATAGGCTGGTGATCATTTGATCTAGATCTAAAATCCATATATGAGTGAGTACATACTGTGTTTCTCTTTTTGTGACTGGGTTACCTCATTCAGGATGGTTTCTTCAAGTGCCATCCACTTGCCTGAGAATTTCAAGATACCATTATTTTTTTCTGCAGAGTAGTATTCCATTATGTAGATGTGCCACATCTTCATTAACCATTCTTCAATTGAAGGGCATCTAAGTTGCTTCCAGGTTCTTGCTATTACAAATAGTGCTGCTATGAATATAGTTGAACAGATTTCTTTGTTGCATTGATGAGAATCCTTTGGGGATATGCCTAAGAGGGGGAAGGCCGGGTCCTGTGGTAAACTAATTCCCATTTTCCTGAGGAACCGCCATACTGATCTCCACAAAGGCTGTATGAGTTTGCACTCCCACCAGCAGTGGAGGAGTGTTCCACTTTCTCCACATCCTCTCCAACATAAGTCATCACTGGTGTTTCTAATTTTAACCATTCTGGCAGGGGTAAGATGGTATCTCAAAGTTGTTTTGATTTGCATTTCCCTGATAGCTAAGGATGTGGAGCATTTTCTTAGGTGTCTTTCAGCCTTTTTGATTTCCTCCATTGAGAATTCTTCCTTCAATTCTGTACCCCATTTTTTAATAGGGTTATTTGGTGTTTTGTTGACTAGTTTCTTGAGTTCTTTTTATATTTTGGAGATCAGCCCTTTGTCGGATATAGGATTAGTGAAAATCTTTTCCCAGTCAGTGGGCTGCCATTTGGTATTGTCAACTGTGTCCTTTGCCTTACAGAAGCTTCTAAGTTTGAAGAGGTCCCATATATTAATTGTTTCTTTCAGTGTCTGTGCCCCTGGAGTTATATTCAAGAAGCGGTCTCCTATACCAATTTGTTCAAGGGTACCTCCTACTTTCTCTTCTAAGAGGTTCAATGTGGCTGGATTGATGTTGAGGTTTTTGATCCATTTGGACTTGAGTTTTGTGCATGGTGACAGACATGGGTCTATCTGCAGTCTTCTACACACCTTCATCCAATTGTGCCAGCACCATTTGTTGAAGATGCTGTCCTCGCCCCATTGTATAATTTTAGCTGTTTTGTCGAAAATCAGGTGTTCATAGGTGCGTGGATTATTATCAGGATTTTCATTTCAATTCCATTAGTCTACCTGTCTATTTTTATGCCAATGCCAGGCTTTTTTCATAACTATATCTATGTAGTAGAGCTTAAAGTCAGAAATGGTGATGCCTCCTGAAGTTCTTTTATTGTATAGGGTTGTTTTGGCTATCCTGGGTCTTTTATTTTTCCATATAAAGTTGATTATTATCCTTTCAAGGTCGGTGAAGAATTGTGGTGGGATTTTAATGGGGATTGCATTGAATCTGTAGATTGCTTTTGGTAAGATTGCCATTTTTACTATGTTTATTCTACCTAACCAAGAGCATGGGAGATCTTTCCATTTTCTGGTATCTTCTTTAATTTCTTTCTTTAGAGTCACAAAATTCTTATTATATAGGTCTTTTACTTGTTTGGTAAGCATTACCCCAAGTTACTTTATGTTTCTTGTGGTTATTGTAAAGGGTGATGTTTCTACGATTTCTTTCTCTGCCTCTTTGTCGTCTGAAAAAAATAGGGCTACTGATTTTTTTGAGTTTATCTTGTATCCTGCTAGTTTGCTGAAGGTGTTTATCAGCTGTAGGAGTTCCCTGGTAGAGTTTATTGGGTCGCTTATGTAAACTATCATATCATCTGCAAATAGAGACAGTTTGACTTCTTCCTTTCCAATTTGGATGCCCTTGATCTCCTTTTGTTGTCTTATAGCATTAGGTAGAACTTCTAGTATGATATTGAAGAGATATGGAGAGAGAGGACAGCCTTGTCTTGTTCCTGATTTTAGAGGAATTGGCTTAAGTTTCTCTCCATTCAGTTTGATGTTGACAGTTGTTTTGCTGTATATTGCTCTTATTATGTTTAGGTATGTTCCTTTTACCCATGACCTCTCTAATACCTTTATCATGAAAGGGTGTTGAATTTTGTCGAAGGCTTTTTCTGCATCTAGGGCGATAATCATATGATTTTTCTTTTTCAGTTTGTTTATATGGTGCATCCCGTTGATAGATTTTTCGTATGTTAAACCATCCCTGCAATCCAGGTTTGAAACCTACTTGATCATGGTGGATGATTTCTCTGATGTATTCTTGAATTCAGTTTGCCAGTATTTTATTGAGTATTTTTGCATCGATGTTCATCAGGGATATTGGTCTGTAGTTTTCTTTCTTACTTGTGTCTTTGTGAGGTTTGGGTACAAAAGTTATTGTGGCCTCATAAAAATAGTTCGGCAATAAACCTTCTGTTCCTATCTTGTGGAACAGTTTGTGGAGTATTGGTATTAGTTCTTCCTTGAATGTCTGGTAGAATTCTGCACTGAATCCATCTGGCCCTGGACTTTTTTTCGCTGGAAGGCTTTCGATGACTACTTCTGTTTCATTGCAGATTATAGGTCTATTTAAGTTGTTTGTCTGTTCTTGATTTAATTTTGGTAAGTGATAGTTATCCAGAAACTTGTCCATTTCCTTTGAATTTTCAATTTTTGTGGAATACAGATTTTCAAAGTATGACCTGAAAATTGTCTGGAGTCTGGATTTCCTCTGTGTCTGTTGTTATGTTCCCCATTTTGTTTCTGATTTTGTTAATTTGCATGTTCTGTCTCTGCCTTTTCGTTAATTTGGATAAAGGTTTGTCTATCTTGTTGATTTTCTCGAAAAACCAACTCTTTGTTGCATTGATTTTTTGTATTGTTTTCCTGGTTTCTATTTTGTTGATTTCAGCCCTCTAGTTGATTATTTCCTGGCATCTACTCCTGCGGGGTGAATTCGCTTCTCTCTGTTCTAAGGTTTTCAGTTGAGCTGTTAATTCTTTTATGTGACTATCCTCTGTTTTCTTCATATGGGCACTTAGTGCAATGAACTTCCCTCGTAGCACTGATTTCAAAGTGTCCCATAAGTTTGGATATGTTGTATCCTCATTCTTGTTGAATATTAGAAAGTCTTTAATTTCTTTCTTTATTTCTTCTTTGACCCAGGAATGGTGCAATTGCACTTTGTTAAGTTTCCATGAGTTTGCAGGTTTTCTGCTATTTGTGTTGTTGTTGAATTCCAATTTTAAAGCATGGTGGTCCGATAAGATACAGGGGACTATTCCTATTCTCTTGTATCTGTTGAGGTTTGATATGTCTCCTACTATGTGGTCGATTTTAGAGAAGGTTCCATGTGGAGCAGAGAAGAAGGTATATTATTTTGTCTTTGAATGGAATGTTCTATAGATGTCTGTTAGCCCCATTTGGGACATAACTTCTGTTAATTCTTTTGTTTCTTTGTTGAGTTTCTGATTTGTGGTCCTGTCTAGTGTTGAGAGTGGTGTATTGAACTCTCCCACTATAAGTGTGTGAGGTTTTATATGAGCTTTGAGTTTTAGTAATGTTTCTTTTACGAATGTGGATGACTTTGTATTAGGGGCACAGATGTTCAGAATTGAGACTTTGTGTTGATGGATTTCTCCTGAGATGAATATGAAATGACTGTCTTCATCTTTTTTGACTAGTTTTGGTTTGAAGTCTAACTTGTTAGATATTAGGATAGCTACGCTTGCTTGCTTCTTATTTCCATTTGATTGGAAAATCTTTTCCCAACCCTTTACCCTGAGGTAATGTCTATCTTTGGAGCTAAGATGTGTTTCTTGTATGCAGCAGAAGGATGGATTCTGTCTTCGTATCCATTCTGTTAGCCTGTGTCTTTTTACAGGCTAGTTAAGACCATTAATGTTGAGGGTGAGTAAGGTCCATTGATTGTTGATGCTTGTTTGATTTAGGTTTGTTGTTGGCAGTGGTATTGTGAATATATTTGTTCTGCTTCACCCTAGGTTTCTGGTGTAGTTAGATTATCTGTTGCCTACATTTTTGTGGGCATAGTTACCTTCCTTGGGTTGGAATTTTTCTTCCAATACTTTCTCTAGGGCTGGATTTTTAGATACATATTGGGAAAATCTGGTTTTGTCATTAAATATCTTGTTCTCTCCATCTATATTGACTGAGAGTTTTGCTGGATATAGTAGCCTAGGCTGGCATCCGTGTTCTCTTAGTACTTTTAGAACATCTATCCAGTACCTTCTGGCCTTGAGGGTTTCCATGGAGAAGTCAGGTGTAATTTTGATAGGTCTGCCTTTATATGTTACCTGTCCTTTTTCCTTCGCTGCTCTTAATATTCTTTCTTTATTCTGTATGCTAGGTGTTTTGATTATTATATGTCGAGGGGTCTTTTTTCTTTGGTCCAGCCTATTTGGGGTTCGGTATGCTTCTTGTACTTTCATGGGCATGTCCTTCTTCAGATTTGGAAAGTTTTCCTCGAGGATTTTGTTGAATATGTTTTTGGCACCTTTGAGCTTGGCTTCCTCACTTTCGTCTATTCCTATTATTCTTAGGTTTGGCCTTTTCATGGTCTCCCACATTTCCTGGATGTTTTGTGTTAAGGATTTATTGGATTTATGATTATCTTTGGTCGATGAATCTATTTCTTCTAGTTTATCTTCTGCACCTGAGATTCTCTCTTCCATCTCTTGAATTCTATTGGTTATGCTTGTGTCCGTCGTTGCCAATTTTTTGCCCAGCTTTTCAATTTCCAGCATTCCTTCTGTTTGTGTTGCCTTTATTTTCTCAATTTCAGTTTTCAAGTCTTGAACCGTTTCCTTCACCTGGTTAATTGTTTTTTCTTGGCTTTCTGTACTTTCCTTAAGGAATTTGTTCATTTTTTCCCCTTTTTTGTTTGTTTTTTCCTCCATTTCTTTAAGGGATTTTCTCACATCTTCTTTGAGGGCCTCTATCATTTTTATGATGGTGATTTTTAAGTCATACCCTTTTGCTTCCTCTGTTTTGTTGTTGTGTTCCATTCTAGTTGGTGTAGATTCCCTAGATTCTGGTGGTGTCATGTTTGTCTTTCTGTTGTTAGGTGTTCTCTTGTATTGCCTTCTTCCCATAGTTTCTTCCAGTAGGTGTTGGTGGTGTCTCATCCCTCTCTCTATGGTCCTTCCCCGATGGGCTTATTTGGATCTGAGATTCAATATCTGTAGCTCTTTGTGGTCCAAGCTCTCTAGGAGGTTTCTCCGCAGACAGGGATCCAGGGATGGGGTCAAGGATGAGGATTCAGAAGAAGATGCCAGCAGGTACTCACAGTGGTCCTCTGGCCAATAGCTCTGGCCAATAGCTCTGGCCAATAGCTCTGGCCAATAACCAGCAGAAGAGGATGAGGGCTGAGCTTGAACTTGAGAAGGTTTTGCAGGGTAGTGGGGTCTCACTGGAAACTGACACTCTCCTGCTGAGACCTCATTCTTTGGCAGGGGCCCGGATTTGGGGGTCAAGGATTTTGCCCGCAGGAACTCTGAGTGGACCAGCAGAGATAGGCGGATCTCTGGGAGGGTTCCCGGACTCCAGCAGAGGACTTGAGGAGGGGTCAGCGACCAAGCTGTTGGAAATTACAGGTGGTCCTGCGTGGATAGTCATGTCTCCTTTGTTCGGAGTTGCTCTGAGAGGTCTCCGAAGTAGGGTGGACTGTTGGCTCCACTCTCTGTCCCAGTGCTCAACCAGAGCGGCAGGACCACAGGTGGTGTAGGGCACAGGGTAGGGTGGGTAGGCTGGAGGTGGGGATGGGTGGGGGTGTATCAGAGCTCCAAGGGTGCTCTCGATGGGGACCGGAGACAGCGAAAGAAGTATCTTTTTAATTTAAAACACAATACTAAAATTAAAAATACCAGGATTCTTCAAGATTTTTTGACTTGAATTATATTGAATATCATTTTTGTCTACCTCTATTTACTCAGACTATACTTAAACTGATTTATACTTCCATCCATATATATCAGAAAGCAAAATATTAATACTATGCTTTTCCTTTTAAGCTTTCTACTTGACTCATGCTTTTATTTTAAATTTTAACAACATGTTGGAAATTTATTATTGATTATTTAAAATATGTCTGTTTCTCCTTTTTTCCCCCCAACTCCTTTCTGTCCACTCAACTATCTCAAATTTGTGTCCTATTCATTATTTTTATGCATTCATATATGTGGGTGCATGTTCTTATGGAGATGAATATATATTATATAAATATTAGTCCTTTTGATGTTGTTTATATATATGCAAACAGAGATGGCCAATTATTATTGTGTAAGCTAAGTGTGGCCTTGCCCATGAGGGCTTATTTTTTCTTTCTCAATAGCCATTAGTTGCTTAACCCTCTTCATCTGAGGTTAAGGTATTGTGAAAGTTTCCCAACCCATACTGCCATCTGAAATTGCCTTTGTTCCGGTCTTTTTTGGTAGTCATGTTCTTGAAATATATAGGTGTAATTTCCCCATCGCTGTATAGAGTATTCTACACCATAGTCGACTTTCTGGTCCTCCTGCACTTACAATCTTTCTTATTCTTACAAAGACTACAGCTCTTTTAGGTTTTTCCTAGTAGTTAAATGCTTATCCCATCCTAAGTTCTCATTCCCTTGTTCGTTTATGTAACTAACATTTTAATTCGGGCCCTTTATAGCAGTTGAGGTCCAACTCCTTCTCTCTCCCATTTCCTACTCTGATCCCTTGATTTTACATTCAGCTATTAAGGCAAGGATCGTTTTTCTTGCACATACCTTGCATTCACCACAGCAATCCTAATTTGAATACATTTTGAAACACTTTTATCTCCTCAGGAAACTAACTCTTCCTTTCCTGGGCCATCCAGGAGTTAAACTTCTCCAAATCCCCAGCACAGAATGGAGAGTTTCTCCCAGACCCAAGTTTCAGTTTCTCCCATCAGGGGGCAGTAGAGACATGTGCCATCTTTGAGAGCCCTCTTACTGAACCTACCCATTGGATGGGAGATGCCTGCTTTGTCTTCTATTCAGAAACTTCTTGTTTTGAAACCCTCCCTTACCACCAGAAGCCGATGATCTTCCCACTGCTTGAAGACTTTTAAAGAAGGAATTTTTTTTCTTCAAAACTTGAGTATGTTAGCTCCTTACTCCAACTCCTCCCATTACTTGCCTTCCCCGCATCCCTTCCTATCAAACTATGAAAATTTTAATTCATTTTTTCTTTGCCTGTTATTGCTTTCTTCACCATGTAGTCCAATTTGCGTTTCCCAGTGATCCTTGGGAGTAGGGCCTTCCCTGGTTTGCAGTCAAATCACCATGTCTCAGCTTGTTAAGGAAACCGATTCCATTTCTCCCAGCACCTATCAAATGCTAGCCTCTCCTCACTTTTCACGGGGGTTTGTGTCTGCTTTCCAAATTCTGCTCTCATACTTTGCCTGCCTGGAACTTACGCAGGTAGTATGTATGATGTCATAAGCACTGTGAATTTAGATGTGCCTCTGTCATGTTGTACCTGGAAACAGTTTCCTTGATGTTATCAACCACCACCTACTAGCTCTTATGTTCTTTCTGGTTCATCTTCCTAAAAAAAATTCTGAGATCCCTAGAGTTTGGATGTATTACTAATGCCACGTATAGTGCTGAACAATGGGATACAAATGAGGCATTTAAACCTTTATCTTTCTTTACTTAGATCTTACTCTATAAGACATATATTTCTTTTGATCTTTCTCTGTAAAAACCTTCCTAAATCGTACCCCTTTCATAATTTGTTATGTTCTTTCTCACCATAAAAACTACTTTTCTGACAATTGTATGATGGTTTGTAAAACCTAGTACTAACAATCTTCCTAAATGAAAGTATCTCTTTATGTAGTTGTCTAAAGAATAACTATTGGTCTTGAGCCTGCCTTGTTTCTCATGGAAACCTGCTTGCTAACTAAACACCCTGCCCTGACAGACAATTAGAAGAAGCAGGCTTTCCATCTTTGTTTAATGAATGCTTCTGTTATCCATTTATTTCTTCCTCCCAACTCACTCCCATCCTTGGGCAGCCTAAAACTGGAGAACCTTCCTGTTTCAAGTAGGTAATTTGTCTAGGTTCTGTCTCTAGAGACCTCAGAGAAAGAGACCGACCTGCATATCCTACAGCCAAAATTGGCTGCTGTCATCACAAGCAGAATGATCACAGGTGCAACAGCTATAAGTGAGTGAAAGGAATCTCATGCTCCTCCTACCCTCAAACATATAGTTGTGGTATATTTCAGTTAACTCTGTTCATGTCTTCTTTTCTTTGTTGGGCCTATAAAAAATAAGTCTAAGAACAGGACAAGCATTACCATCCCATCCCTTGTTGAAAGCTTGAAAAACAAATATTTTAAACTTTGCATTAAAATGCACTACATCTATTTACTTTTATTTTTTAGTTATCCTACTAATTTTTGGATCTTATGTACTGAATTGCTCTCTTAATCTTATTTTTTGGTCATTTATAGTTGATTCATAATCACAGGGTCTTGCAAGAATGATCCCTTTGACTGTCCAGTAATATCTCTAAATCTTAGTGCATTTTTGCGCAAACTAATGAATGAGGACTTTTCCTCTCCCAAAAAAAAAACTAGTACTGTAATGCAAGATATTAGCATAACATGGTAGTTTGAAGTGCAAAGTAGTTAATCCCTCAGATTTGTCCAAAGAGAAAGAACCACAATGATTACTAAAAATAACAGGAAGTGGTTAAGTTGAGATTTATAGGAAGTTAGACACTCTCTTGGAAATATTTTAAAATGTCAGTTCACAGAGAGTCAGCTGTCCCTTTGATCATTGTCTGTGTTCCCTTTTGGTAGTGATCATGAATTGATTTAATTTGGGTTTGAAATCTGAACTCAGACATCCCCAGTTGCTCTATTAGTACTTGTCTTCTTTCCAAGAAGCTCCTGCCAAATCAAACTTTGAGTAAAGCCAGGGAAGTGTCAAAGTCTTTCCACTAACCCAATCCCTTCTGAAAGTTTCTCTCCAATGATCAGATGCCCTTTCTAGGTGACAGGAGGCACATATACTTTTCCAGAACCTCGGTCAGATCACCTTTGAAAGGCGGTTCGCCAGTACAACACTCAGGGGACATCCCTGAAAACAAAATAGTCGCCTCATAAAAGGGTTCCCATGCTTTAAGCTCAATTCACTTTCAATCCTTATAAAACATTTACAATCTTATGGTCCATTTGTAACTGAACTCTGTTGGAATAAATTAATTTAAATGTTACAATTAAATCCTACCAATTTTTATATATGTTCTAGACATTTGTATGAGGCAGATCATATGCATTTTGACATTTGTCTTTCATGTAATAATAGTAATAAGCATTTATCATATGTATGAAATTATGAAGGTTTTATTCATTAATTTATGTAAATTTTTAAAGGCATGTAATTCTTTCAGTCCCTAGATAATGTAGATTTTATTTATAAGCTCCATTGTGAAGACAATAAAAGTTAAAATAATTTTAATGTTTTAAGTTTAAGCTATCAGAATAAAAAATGTGAAACCAATAATCCTGATTTTACAGAGTTAAAATGCCAGAAGTTGATATAATCACACCCACTGAGGCAAAGTATTGATGTTTTAAAAGGTTGTAGGGCTTTCAAATTCCATTTTGGATTGACTCTATTTCCTTGTCTTGTTTATTGTTAAAATATTTCAGAAAATCTTCTATAATTAATTGAACAATTTCTTCAATTGCAATGTGTCAATAAAGATTTAAACAATAATTCATTTTTTTCTAAAATTTTATCTTTTTTTCTTTAAAATAGTAACTTTTTTGGAGTTCAGGTTACCTTCTATTAACACATGGATTGTATTATTTCTTTTTACATTTATATGTACATGTGGTATGTTTGTATGCATGTTCCCATGTACATGGATACACATCTGTGTTCAGGTTCATGGGAATATGTTGCATGAATGTAGAAGTCTGAGCTTGATATCAGGTATTTTGCTTGATCACATTTTGTTTTACTCAATGACACAGTTTTTCAATGAAACATAGTAGGGGAACATAGTTAAGCTAGTCAACTTGCTCCAAAATTCCCTGTATCTTTCTTTTCAGTGCTGAAATTTTAATTGAGCTGATCTATGTAGTGATTTTCCAGATTCTGTTGATGTGACTCTGAATTTTCTGCTTACACAGTATGCTGCTACCCCCTCCAGAGAATTCCACTTCTAATATGTTTTTCCAGTGTTTAAATTTCTACTTACTAGGAGAAATCAAATTTTAATATCTCTTTACCTCATGAAAATTCTCAAAGGTATTTCATTTTCAAGAGTTCTTAAACATGTTCTGTGTCATTAATTTAACTGCCAATTCCTTCTATGAGAACAGTAGAGTTATTTTCAAAATAAAATATATTTCACTTCTATATTAGTGCTCAATTGATATTATTATATGTAACCAGCCAATAATTGATTGGAAATAGCCCATATGTATTCTCTTATTGTTTGTACAATGAGGACAAATTAAGTGTCTGGATAGACATGGGTCCTATGGACTTTCTAGACGCACATTTACTTCCTGTTCTTTTCAGCTTCTAAAGCATGCTTTGAAGTCCTTGGCCTCTGCTACTTTTACTCCATCTTCAAAGCTGAATTTTTTCTCATAATGTTACTTCTCTCATTCTCTTATATATTACTGTGTAGAGAGAGTTTCTGTTCTGCCTTCAGTCCCAAATAAACATACACAGGCTTATTTTAATTATAAACTGCTTGACTGATGGCTTAGGCATCTTACTGGTTAGCTCTCTCTTAATTACCAAATTCATAACTATTAATCTATGTATTTTAACATGGCCTTATCTTACTGGAGAATACCCAGAATCATATCTTCCAGGTAGCTACATGGCATTCCTCTGGTGTATTTTCTCTGGCTCCTCTCTCCAAAATTCACCTCATCTGGTTGCCCAGATCTATACTTTCTGGCTAGCTACTAGACAGTCACTGTTTTATTCATCAGCCAAAAAAGAAGCATATATTAGCAGCATACAGGACATCTCCCATAATTTATGTTTCTCTTTTAAGAACAGTGTCATTAGAGTGTGTCCAGTTTGATGATCAACCTCTCTTAAAATGCTATTGTGATGAGGAGCCTGGACTGTATCTGAAATCCTTTCTATCCTTTTACATGTCTAAAGTATATCTGTGTGAGAGCAAGGATGTATAAGATATTTTCTACATGTAATTAAGTATTAAGAAAAACTACAATTGCCAAATAAAGATTATGTATTGGCCAAATCTCTTATAAAAAGGCAAATATGTTGTTGCAGGTTTATAACCTCAACACTCAGCAAATTGAGCAATAGAACTTTTACGTGAGGTACTCACCCTCAAAATTAAAAAATAATTGGTATGGGAATAAATAATTAATCCTAATACATGTAATTCAGCCAATAGAGTAATAATAACTTCAGGTGTTATCCTTTGAAATCTTTATGACTTGTGTTTATTGTTAGCATTTTTAAATAGAATTTTTCTTGTCTTTGTAATACAAACATAAACAAGGATGTATTTCAATGGTGTCTAGAGAAGGGCTGTAATCTTGTACTAAAATCAGCACAAAAGTTCCTGGAGAGTCAGCTATCACATGTTTGATATTTGTCAAACCCAAAATCATGGCTATGACATCCAGAAAAAGCCAAGAAGCCAGTCAAGAACAGATTGTAACTAAAGGCAGTGTGTGTGTGTGTGTGTGTGTGTGTGTGTGTGTGTGTGTGTGTGTGTCTGTAAAACTCAAACAAACAAAACAACAAAGAACTATACAGAAAAATATCTGGCAGAAGTGAGGATCAAAATCCATTTCTAGAAAACATAATATATATATATATATATATATATGCTGTCATTAAGATCTGATCTGCATAAAATAGCAAAATTTACAATAAAAGAAAATAAAAGATATTTATTGATGGGAGATGTCAATCTGTATATGTTTCTCATACTGGTTAATGAATAAAGCACTGTTGGCCAATAGGAAAGGAAGATAGGAGGGACTAGGAGACAAGAAGGAAAGAGGAAGTAGTAAGGAGGAGTCAAGATGGAGAGTCTGGAGAGAACAGAACCGCCAGCTGCCTCTTGCTGGTAAGACCACGAGGAAATACATAGAAATGGGTTAATACTTAAGACAGAGCTAGCCGATAAGAAACAAGTAACTGGCCAACAGAATTATATCAAATACAGGGTCTCGGTGTGTTATTTGGGGCTGGCGCAGTGGGGGGACAAGACCAGTGGTGGGTGGAAAAACCGTACTCCTTACAATTTATGTCATAGCTTGTCACATGAAGTGTTTTTACAAAAGAAGAAAAAGAGGTGTTTTTTTCTAAGTTTACTTGTCATGAGTTATCTAGAGATACAATTTTATTCACTTAAACATCTTTTAAAATTAGGAAAGAGATTGTATAGTGAAAAAAGTGATTTATGTTACCAATCATTTGACGTGGAATGATAGCGTATATACTGTGAAGGGAACATGTTGCTATTTTAGAGGCCTTGAGGAAGATGTTTCTATTTCAGACTCAATAGGAGGCCACAATGATGTTATAGTGCTTAAAACATTAGAAGAGTAAGAGTGTGATACCTACAATTTCTAGAATGGTCATTGTAGACATGGGTGGCCTGAGGCTATGGCTGTGGATTTAATCAAACATGTTCATTCTATTAATTTTTATTTGCTAAATGGCATTTGACCTCCTGAATAGTCATGGATTTTATAATGAGACCGAAAGTTGAACAATTATAATTATTGCTTTGGGAATATTCTGAAAATATTTCCTTAGCTAAGAGAATAATTTTATTATGATTGGTACTTGTTTAAAAATCACAGGATTGATTTCTTTCTCAGCCCATTTATTGTCTCTAGAGCTACTGATTTTTTTTTTCTTGTATCCTGCCATTTTGCTGAAGGTGTTTATCAGCTGTAGGAGCTCCCTGGAAGAGTTTTTAGGGTAACTTAATTAAACTATCATATCATGTGCAAATAATGAAATCATGACTTCTTCCTTTCCAATTTGTATCCCCTTGATCTCCTTTTGTTGTCTTATTGTTTTAGCTAGAGCTTCAAGTACAATATTGAAGAGATATGGAGAGAGTGCACAGCCTTGTGTTGTTCCTTATTTTAGAGGAATCACATTAAATTTCTCTCCATTTTGTTTGATATTAGCTGTGGTTTACTGTATATTGTTTTTATAATGTTTAGGTATGTTTCTGTCATTCCTGATCTCTCTAAGATGTTTATCAGACTACTGCCAGAGAAACTAAGAGAGACATGCAAGCTCCCCCAAAGGAGGGGAAAGGGACAAGGTCTCCTGAGCATATTTGGAGTGGGAGAGAGTGAGTGGAGAGGGAGTTAGGAGAAAGAGGAGAGAAGAGAACACGAGGGACCAGGAAGAATGAGTCAGGGGAGGAACAGAGGAGAGCAAGAAAAGAGATAACATAATAGAGGGAGAGGGGGCCATTATAGGTTTGAAGAGAAAACTGGAACTAAGGAAATGTCTAGAGATCTACAAGGATGACCCCACCTAACAATCTGAGCAGTGGTAGAGAGGCTACCTTAAATGCCCTTCCCTAATAATGATATCAATAACTACATTTTATGCCATTCTTGAGCGTTCATTTAGTAGCTGATGGAAACAGAAGCAGACACCCACAATTAAACACTGAGCCAAACTCCTGGGATCTCTCTAGTTTCAGAGAGGGAGAAGTGATGAGCAAAGGGGTTAAGACTAGGCTACAGAAACCCACAGAGACAGCAGACCTGAACAAGGGGAAGCTCATGGACCCCATATTGGTAGCTGGGAAACCAGCATAGGACCAACACAGACCCTCTGAATGTGGGCCTGGGCAATCTATGAGACTTCTCTGACAGTCGAAACAGAATGTATCCCTAGTACAGGAAAGGACTTAAGGAGCCCATTCACAATGGAGGGATACTCCCTTAACCTAGAGAGGTGGGCAGGAGAAGCCCTGAACTCACCTCTCCTGGTGGGTGCAGGCTTAGACTGCAATTGCATCAGATGCTGGGTGTTTTGTTCTGCCTACTGGTTTCTCTGAGGGATTTGGTGGTGGAACGGGTCTCTCTCTAATTTTTAGTTCTATTAGTTTAAAATTTTTGAAACACAAGTAAAGAATTCATAGTAGAATTTCAGTATTTAAATTTGCTAGGCTCAGCTGCTCGTAGCTATGTTCCCAGCACTTGGGAGACTGGTCATAAGGATTAGCAGAAGTTCATGACTAGCTCTTTCTATACAGTAAATTCTACCGTAGGAGAACTGCAGGAAAAAAAAAAACTGGCTTTTAAAACAATTCCAACAGAAAAGACCATTTTTACTTCTTCTTTTCCTTTATTTTATTGAAAATAGATTCTTTTCTCGTACATATATTGTGATTAATTTCCCCTCTCTCCACTCCTTCCAGTTCCTCCCCACCTCCCTCCACTTCAGGATGCACAATCTTTCTGCGATCCTAAGAGATAATAAGAAAGCATAACAAAATGGAACATAGTAAGATCAAACAAAACCATGTCAGTGTTGGAAAAGAAAAAGCAAAAATCAGAGATGCACACATTAACACACTCAGGACTCCCATAGAATTAGTAAAATGAAAAACATAGTATACAGATAGAGGACCTGGTCTAGAGCCTCACAGGCCTGTGCTTGCTCCCTATGTCTCTGTGAGTTTATGTGAGCCCTGTTCAGTTGACTCAGAAGGCCTTGCATTCCTGGTTTCCTTCACTCCATCCCCAGGCTCTTACATTCTTTACTTCTCCTCTAACAAATGGTGTTAACTGATCTCTTGGGAAGCAGTTTGATGGATACATCCTATATAGGGCTGAGTGATTCAACATCTCTCTCTTATACTCCATAATGTCTGGCAGTAGGTCTATATTTGTTCTATCTTCTATAGTAGGAAGCTTCTCTAATGGTGGCTGAATAAGGCACTGATCTATGAGTAGAGCAGAATATCATTAGAAGTCATTTTGTCATTACCATTTTTAAAGCTTTAGGAAACTTGATTCTATGGTGTATATATTTTTGTAAACCATAAATTTAAGGTTTATGAAGCCCAAAATCTCTGAATACAGATTACTGTAACATGTGATCAAACATGCTCAACTTAACAATGAACCTGAGGATATTATTGTAACAGTGAATATTTTGTTTACATATCTATTTAAGTATGATTAAAACGAAATTAAATTGTCTTAAGAATTCATTTAAATTATCAAACTTGTTTGTCATAATTATAGGAGTCATTGAAATAATTTTTCTATATATGATTATACCTTTTCACAACAGATTTCAAGTCTGTTTCATAGCTAGGTATGTGGCTTTTCAAAGAATGTTTGCCATTCATGCAAAGGACTGTGTTCAATGTTTACCACAGTAAGAATAATAGTAGTAATAGTAGTAATGATAGTAATAGATAAACTTGCTTTATCTTTTAAAAATTAAGCTTTTTATAGTATTGATTCCAACACTTTTATGAATTTCAGAGATTAACTGTTCAAAACAGTTTCTTCCACATTACCTCATTAACTCTAGAATCTATATCCACATAGTTGCACCAACACAACCACATGAACAGAGCTTAACTTGGGTAATACCAATAGACATATGTAAGTAGACACAGAAAAACCCACAAGGAATCAACCCTATACAAAATACTACAGACAAATAAGAAATGGTAAAAATGGGAGGAACTGTTTATGCAAAGACTAATAGCTAGCTCTAAAAACATATATACAAGTAACATTATACAGATTAGTCAGGATATACTTAGGAATAGACATGCATATAAAAATTCATGTGTGCATGAAATAAGAGTTAAAAACGTTATGTCAGAATTTTGGAGAGAGGAAAAGGAAAGAGAAAATGCAATTATATTAATCTCAAAATAATTAAAAAAACAGAAAAAAATGTAAGATTTTATCAAAGAGTTTAAATAGTTACGTACCATTAACATCCTTTGGATTTAATTTCTCTTAACAATTATGTTTTGAAGTAAAAAAAAATTTGGGTACCACCAAAATTTCTGATGAATACAATTTTTGTTATTCTCATATACTTAATAATTTTTCTACAGACTCAGAAATTACATTAAGAAGGCTGGTGACATATTTCTCTCTGTTCTTAAGTATGAATTTTATTTAAGGCACTACTAGTCTTTGAATAGCACTCACAATTTTGTATATGTACATTGACAATATTTGCAACTATAAAACAGTAAAGTGGACTGTATGTCTTTAGTGAGTCTACCTAAGTTTGTTACCTTGCAAGGTGGGCAAATACAATCTGAACTCTATTTTTACACCATTTTAACTACTTATTTCAAGTCAGCAGCCTTGACAGATTTCTAAATACCTAACATTTTAATTCACTCAGATTGCAGCTATGAAGTATATGAGACAGACTGCCAAATTTTTTCCTTCACAATCTGCTCTCACTTTTCTTTCCAGATGTCTAACTGCTTCCCACACCAATCCCACATTCCAACAGCACAGGATCAGGTGACAATCTTCAAGTAACTGCTCAGTCTTGCCTTTCTTCTTTAAGATTTCTTCAGTCTTAGGAAAAACTTTTATTAGAGATTTCTTCATTGTATGGCTTACATATGGCAATGGCAGGCCTTTGGGGTTTATAAAATATAAACAAATCCACAATGCTCTAAAGTGGTACTTATAATTGATACCGAACTGTGTGTATTAGAAGATCCTAAAATCTTTTATATTAGGTTTCATGATCATTTGATACCATTTGCTAAAAGTCATTTTGAAAGATGAATATTCTTACTATGATAGGAATTATTTCATAGTCTACATATTAAAGATAAAGATGGTGACCAATTTCAAGAAAGTTATTCACCGATGAGGCTAGATATAAAAACTAAGAAGAAACATCCACAGAGTGTATGGCATTCTTCCAAGTCTCTAAATGGCAACATCTTCTTATAACTTGTTCACTCTACTTGCCCATAGACTTGCTTTTTCCACTACCACTTCCAGAAACAAAACATCCACAAAACACATATGAAGGAGAATTTTCTTGGTCATTTTCTTAGCAGGTTTAAGCCTCATTCATTCTGTGCTTTCTTAAAATTCTGTTTTTATATCTTCTACCTGGTTCCCTGGCAACAAATATCAGTCTTTCCCATTTATAGTTTAAAGCTTAATGCAGGGGTTTAAGTAGATGGACAAGCAGGTAAGAGCAGTAACTGCTCTTCCAGAGGACTTGGGGTCACTTCACAGTACCTGTGTAGGAAGCTCAGAATGATCTGTAATCTAGTTTCAGGAGAGCTGTGCTCCTTTCTTGATTATGTGGGCACTTCATACATGTGGCCAACATACATATGTGTAGAAAATGCTCATGCACATGAAACTCACAAAAAACCATATAAGATGAGTACTTAGATAATATTAATTTGTTTTCTGGAGCCAGAACAAATAGGTCAAGTTATACAGTGTACCAAATTCTACCAGAAGGTGAGCAACATGAGAACATATTATGAAATACCTTGCTTTGTTTAATTTGCTTGTTCATATTAATGTATCCTGACACCTGTTATTCAGACACAAAAAGTATTTCTGTGAGTAAATGGTATTTATGTATCTGATCAGTGATATTTTGTTCTCAAAGTTTTGTACAAGATGTGACTATTCCTTTAGCCATGTGGGCATTACTTTGATGAGTATATTCCACAGAAGGAAAAAGAACACCAGAAAACAATGAAAAGACTTGAACTATCACCTTCCATGTTCAAATTGTCAACCACAGAAAAGTAACAAAAATCATAATATAATAAATTCATGGTTATAAAAGATGAACTATGGAAAAGTTATATATGACTGCAGAACATTACCAAGAAGAATTTATTTCCAAGATCAGAGAAAAGACAATTCAGAGAATGGAAGAACACTTGGAAAAGAATGGTATCCTGAAGTACATGTCAAATCAATTTTTCCTTTCAGTAAGTACATACAGGGCAAGTAATAATTGTGTGTTACAAGAAGTCACTGTAACACACACACACACACACACACACACACACAAGATCCTATTTGAATAGCTAAAACTGTCAACACACTATACATTTTTCTGAAGTGATAATACCAGCTTGGTCATTGAAACAATTGATCTTTCCCTAATTTTTCATATGAATAATTATCATTTTAATGAAGACTGCAGGGAGAGGTGAATCTCTTGATTTCAAGGACAATATTGTCTACAAAGGAAACTTCAAGATAGCTAGACCTGTAGCAACAAAAAGTCCCATCTAAAAAATAAAAATAAATAATGAAGAATGCATGATGCACAAATTAGAGAAAAATTTTGCTTTTTGAATGAATGGGAATACACAAAAAATGATTGTAAATGAAGCTAATGTTGAAATAAATTTTGTATTTCTATGTGAATCCACATATAAATATACATGGCACATTGTGGAAAATATATGACTGAATAATTAAATCATATGCTAACTTAATGAAAATGAAGTGTCATCATATGTCTAGATTTTACTTTCTGTACACATATTTAATTGTTTCTAAACAGTTTCAAATAAATTATACATAAGTCTAAATTCATAGTATGTTGACTAGATACCTATTAATTAAGATACTTAATACTTAAACTAAGAACAAATATAAGAAGTGGTATTGAAACATTATAAATATTATATTTTAAATGTCTATGTATTTATAACTCTCAAGCTAAACAATTATATTGTTTAAAGGTAAAACTGCAATAAATAACTTTTATGTCTGTTCAGAAAAGAATTAACTTTCCAGATGTATTGTATATACATATACAATATTTGTATATATGTATAATATTAATAAAAAATCAATAGCATAAGTCATAAGAAAACATTATTTTAATTGAGAGATGAGACCAATCTGTTTTTATTATTTAATATTTTTTCTTATTTTACATATTGATCCAAGTTCTCTCTGAATCCCATCTTCCCATGACCCCCTCCAACCTCCCTTCCCATTCCCCATCCTCTCCACAGGGAGGGTGAGGTCTTCCACAAGGGATCATCAAAATCTGTGAAGTCATTTGAGGTAGGGCCTAGGACCTCTCCCATGTCCCTAGGCTAAGGGAGTATCCCTCCATGGGGAATGAGCTCCTGAATTCCCTTGGGGATTATGGATACACTTTGGTTTCACTGTCAGAGGTCCCATAGACTGCTCAGGCTTCTTAACTGACACCCACGTTCAGGAGTTCTGGGTCAGTCCTATGCTGGTTTCCAAGCTATAAGACTGGGGTCAATGAGATCCCCATTCTTCAGGTAAGCTGTTCCTGTGGGTTTTTCCAGCCTGTTCTTGACCCCTTTGTTCATCACTTCTCCCTCTTTGCAACTGGATTCCAGGAGTTTGGCTCAGTTTTTAGCTGTGGGTGTCTGCTTCTGTTTCCATCAGCTACTGGATGGAGGCTTTAGGATGGCCTATCAAGTAGTCATCAATCTCTATCAGGGAATAGCATTTAAGGTAGCCTCTTGACTATTGCTTCAATGTTTAGTTTTGGACATCATTGTAGATCTCTGAACATTTCCCTAGTGTCATATTTCTCATAAAACCTATAATAGCTTCCTCTATTATGATGAGATAGGACTAATCTTACAACTGTTGTGTGTACCTAAGAAGTGAATAGAAATATAATATAAATAATTACAAACAAAAATATACCCTTCAGGACTAAGTAATGAATTCAACTAACTATATAACAATTTATGATAGTCAGTTTAAGATAGCAAACACCAAATTATTTTGAGAAAATCACCAACATGTCATTTTTTTTCAGTCCTTTAAAGTTCTTCTGCCATACTCATAAGCATCAGATGTTCATAAAAGAAGACATTACTCAACTTAATTATCATAATGGAGAAATCTGTTTATATAGGAGATATTCAGACCTCATAATAAGCTAAAGACACCACATGGTTACCAAGGCATTACCAAAATATAAGTCACTATTTTATGTAAGAGCAAAACAGAGGTGACCTCTTACACATGAGAACTTCAGAGGAACTGTCTTGAGCACTTTTGAAAACCACAGGCTATTTCTGTGACCCTGTTGTTCCCTTAAGAAATTCCAGGAGGACCTGGGATATAGATACCTCAGTTAGAGCTGGGATCTCAAATATTTATGGATATCTGCATTTTCATAGTTGTGGTTTTATGTAATGGCCTCTATTTTCTTTAAAGAGACTCTTCTTTTTGTGGGATGGTAACTACATTTATCTATTGGTATAAGGATGTGATTTATTATGTATACTGATCTAATTCTGATCTAAAAGTGAGGGTAATGGGTTGTTTCCTAATGTGCATGTCTAGCCATAGAAAGCTGATTAAATTTTCAGAACTAGGTATTTTTCTCCTGTTTAATGGGTCTTGAGCCCGTCTTATAGCTGTTGTTTATGACCAACTTATGAGTGCTACATATTGAACAATTAGGATATCTTGCCATTCTGGCCATTGCCATGGTCCATAGGTGTTTTTGTTGGGTATGGCTGTTTACTTGCTTTCCTCCCTTGGCAATTTGTATAAAATAGCTTATAAAGCCCCTGCATCTGTGTCTCAGGAGATGCTACAGGAGAGTGGTAGAAATGTAAGAGCCAGAATGCCAGGAAGTCTACACTGAGGTCTTTTCTGAAATGGCTGGATAAATAAGGTCAGAACAATGCCAACATCAAAAGACAAGTTAATCTGGTATAGGGGAAATTTCTAGGGATCTATTTACAAAGAACTACAGGAAAGTAATGACTTAATGACTACTGGAAGAAGGAGAATTAACCTCTCTAGGAATGAGCACGCCTACTAGTTATTCAAGGCAGACAATATGCACACAAGGAGCAAAAAAGAAAATCATCAACAGATTATATTCATACATTTGTGCCTGCATACACATACATACATGCTAATCAAAGAAAAATAGTGTGTCAACCTGAAAAAGAAGGACTGGGTGAAGGAAAGGGTAAAGATCATGATCATATAATTTATTTCAATTTATATAAAGGAAACTTACAACAAAATCAGTATCCACTTAATACATGTGTATACTCTGCATGTGCTCAATAAAATGTGATGTTCACAAAAATTAATACATTTGGAAAGATTCATATAATATGGCAGTATTTTAGAACACAAACATCATATATATATATATATATATATATATATATATGGGTTCCATTATACAATGTAAGCTCATTAGTAATATATGTGTCCAAGTAAACACACAAATCCCAGCCTATAATTGAGATTAAAAAAGCCAGCAAAAACATGGGAACCATCAAGACATTGCTTACATTATCAAGTCAGGGATGAAGATGCATAATCCTTTCATCAACATGAGTTTTCTTCAAGAAGGTTCACCACTGCCACCACAGACCTTTGACAGACCTCTGAGGAATTTTGAAATTGTTTTCATCTGCTTGGTGTAAAAGCATATGTCACCAGGACTCGTGAAAATTTATGTATGAAAAATTAGTTTGGGACTTCTGTAGACTGAGTGTAGACAACAGCTGTGTTATTTTAGCATCTGTTCAACAATGGTATCTAAAAACAATGATGTTAACTGAACAAAACTGGAGATGCACCTGGAGGAAGAAGTAGACAGTGAAAGCATGTCAATGTGAGCAGTATTCATCCTCAAAAAAAGACAACCCCTAGAACTTTCCACCAAAGTTGAAGATTCATAAATTAAAACAAAATTAAATAAAGAATGTGCTTCACAATGCTGTTATTGCCTTCCATCTTCCACTGCATCACCTTAATTTCTGGAGAAGTCAAGTCTAGGAACCCTCAGTATTGATCTTCAACCATTACTATAAAAAAAAAAGCTCATAACAACTACATTAAAAACTTATTTTCCTTTATATAAAACATTGTGTTGAACTAAAATCCAAATACAGAGGGAGGCGACAAGACCAGGTTGCAGAAACACATATACATCTGACCTGAACAGGGTTGGGAATCCAGCATGGAACTGACTCAGGCCCCAAGAATATGGGTCTCAACCAGAAGGTCTGAGCAGTCTAAGGGACCTCAGACAGTGGAACCAGGATGTATTCCTTGTGCACAAAGGACCTTATGAACACATCCCCCATGGAGGGATACTACCTTAACCTAGAGACAGGAGAGAAGCACTAGTCTGTAAGGAGGACGGTTTGTCCGCCTGCCGACACCTGGTCTTGTCCTGCCACCACGCCAGCCCCAATAAACACACAGAGACTCTATATTTAATACAATGCTGTTGGCCCTGTTACTTGTTTCTTATCGGCTAGCTCTGCCTTAATTATTAACCCATTTCTGCTGATCTATGTATTTCTCTTACCGGGGAGCCGGCGGCATACTGCTTTCTTCAGACTCTCCATCTTGATTCCTCCTTACTACTTCCTCTTTCCTCCTTGTCTCCTAGTCCCTCCTATCTTCCTATCCTGTTGGCCATCAGTGCTTTATTATTAAGCAGTATGAGAAACATATACAGAATGACATCTCCCATCATCTCCTCTTTTCTGTCTAAATAAAAAGAAGGGTTTTAAGCTTAACATAGCAAAATATATAACACAACAGTTATCAAATAAGAATCACAGTTAACAATATTTAGTCCATTAACATTTAGCAAGATTTGAAGAAAATATTCCATCATCTATTTTATCTTTGTGAGTTAAAGTCCTATATGTAACTTATCTTTAAGCTTAACTAAGGAAAACTATAACCATAAGTATCTGTCTTCAACTCCTTCAAAGACCACAGAAGGATAGTATATAAACTCTAGAAATGACAGAGACATCTTGCCTTGTCAGTCACCTGAAGTTCTGTAATCTTCCATCTTCAGCCCATAGGCCATAGTGTGTCTGGCAGACTCTTCAGCAAAGCAGGAAACTTTAAACTGTCTTCTTGTATTGGCAGTTTGTCAGTCACTTTTCTTTGTGTCCTGCAGCTTTCTCGCAGACTCTTCCATGAATCAGGAACTCTGTAGCAATGTCCATCTTGAATCAATAGTCACATTTCTGTGGGTCCTGTATGTCCAGTTTATACAGCATAAAGTCAAACAGTCCAGACAAGAGCAGTATCTTGTCCAAATGGCTAGTCTTGCCATATTGGAAGCAAACTCCATAACAAGTTTCTTCAATGTCCATCTTCCTTTCTGGTGCAGGTGGTATTGCTGAAAGCATTTATGTCTCACTGTCAAGAAAAACCCTAAACCATTTTTAATGCCATATTCTGTAGGTCTTTGAAAGGTTTGAAGAATGCCTATCTATCTCAAATACATCTCTGTGTATCTTGAAAACCTAGCTAACTTAACTCTAAGCTTTGACTATCATAGGTAATTATCTATAATCTGTACTACATTATACAATACATTTCTGAATGAACTATATAAACACAATACCTAAACAAAAGGAGAATATACACATCACAAAATTGACATTAAATTGTATCAATAAATGAAAATCCATTCCAAAACAAAGTAATCAATAAATGGCCCCACGTTGGGCGCCATTTGTAACGAGTATGGTTTTTCCGCCTGCCGCCACCTGGTCTTGTCCTGCCGCCACGCCAGCCCCAATTAACACACAGAGACTTTGTATTTGATACAATGCTGTTGGCCCTGTTACTTGTTTCTTATCGGCTAGCTCTGCCTTATTTATTAACCCATTTCTGCTGATCTATGTATTTCTCTTACCGGGGAGCCGGTAGCATACTGCTTTTTCAGACTCTCCATCTTGACTCCTCCTTACTACTTCCTATTCCTCCTTGTCTCCTAGTCCCTCCTATCTTCCTTTCCAATTGGCCAACAGTGAGAAACATATACAGAATGACATCTCCCATCACTAGTCCCTACTTCAAATAACCTGACAGATCTACATGACCCCACCTGGATGGCATTGCCCTACATGTGTAATTGGGGTGGGGGGATGTGAGAGGAGGGTAGTCAGGGTGCATGTGAGGAGGCAGAGAGGGTAAGAGAGAGGGAGGGAGGGAAAGGGAACTGAGATTAATATGTAAAACAAAAATAAATAAATAACTAATAAATAAATAAATCCCTAGTATATGAATGGACATTAGGAGTCCATTCCACATAGAGGGATACTCTCTTAGCCTAGACATGGGGGAGGGCCTAGGCCCTGCTCCAAATTATATGATAGACTTTGAAGACTCCCCATGGAAGGCCCCACCCTTCTTGGGTAGCAGAAAGGGGATGCAATGGGGGTTAGTTGGGGAGGTTTGGGGAAGGGAACTATGAGGGAACTGTTATTGACATGTAAAACAATATTGTTTCAAATTTATAAAATATTTTCAAAGATAGTTTTATAAAATATGAATTTTCGGATATTCATTTAGTATAATACTTTTGAAATGTTGCTGTTTATAAAAATTTCAAACAAGAGCATGATACATTTTTGTATAAATACATATATTGTCACACACACATATGGATGCATAATTCACTTAAATTCAGACTCTGAGTGATTGATTTGGTTTGCATGATCTGTTCTTCTGTGTTGCCAGTACCCGGAAAACAGGCTACAAAGACTGTTCTGTGAACATTTGCTTAAATTTTATTAGCAAAGTTATGTGCTTTAGTACTATGAATTAAATAATAAAATAAAAATATCCACAACTTGACAGACAGTAATGAAACATCTATTTAACCCAAGCACTTGGAAGACAGAGTCAGGCAGATCTCTGTGACTTTGAGGTCCCGTATACACATCCAGTTATAGGACAGGTTCCAAAGTTATAGGGAAACTGTCTTGAAAAATGATTTAAAAATATTCATAAGTTTCTCACCATTCTATAAATTATTGTTGAGAAGGAATGAATACCATATAATAAGAGAATTTGGGAATATGTCAATTGTTTTAGCTATTCTTTTTAGAAAAAAAATCACAGATAATATTTTTGATGTAGGTAAAGCACAATAAAGATACATATTCTAGGTTTGTCATTATTTCTTGACCAATTTGACTCTATGTCTTAAAGCATAAAATTCAAAGGTACATCATCGTTGTCAGATGAAAAACCCATTTTACTAATCATATGTTAAAATGTTTATAAAATTCAAAGGAATCAAGTTATTCATGGGAAGCAATGTGAAAAATGACAATATTTTACACTAAAGTTCATAAAATATTGAATAAATTATGGTGGAATAATTACTGAAAAATTAGAAGTTAACTACTGTGTTTTCTCAATCCAATAGTTTCATACATTATAGATAACTTTTTCATTATTGACAGACTACTAATTAGTGTTTTATGAGCCTATTTGACTATTGTCTCCAACAACTACCAATTAATAAACAAAAATTCCGGGACTCACCATTAGTATCTGTTACACAGTGAAGATTATCAATCATTTAGAAAATATATAAACCAATGAATTGGTTCAGAAAAACAAGCATGTGAATGAACTAACGATAAACTGTAGAAGACTAGGAACATGAGTGTTATCTGGAAACCCAGGAATATTTACACAGAACTCCATACTAAGATTCACAGTCATGATGAAAATTATGTGTAACAGATTGAACCCAAACTGAATAGCACAGAACATTTAAGTGTTCCAAATGTTAAATATCTGCTTTGACTTTCCCCTAAAAAGTGTACACTATTCTCCCACATTTGTAAAGATTTACTGCAAAAAAAAATAAAAGGATATTAAGAGAAAAAAGTTCAAGTAATTTTTAGAATAATTTACTCAAACATTCACTTCTAAGAATTTTTAAATTGGCTAAATATATACTTCAAAAGAAATCTCAATGATCAGAACACAATTTGACAGGCAATATTAGTGATTATTAAAACAATTCAACAATTCTAAAATACTTTAATGGAACTTATTCTCTTTTAACCACATAAGTCCATGCTGACCTAGGACACATTATGAGCACTGCCATCTTACTGCCTCTGACTCCCAGGTATTAGCCCATTTATTGTGAACCATGATGACTAACTAGAAATTTCTTAGCTAAATTTAATTTATCTTGAGACTATTTCCCTATCTTTTATGGGGCTTACTGGTAAAACATTATTGCTTGATGAATTACATGGTTTGAAATAAACGGAAATCTTTTATTTCTTTTTATATTCTAAAATCACTACTATTTTGTTACCAGTAAGGAGAAACTCTAGCCTATTCCTTATCTTCTTACAACAAGGAGACTTCGATAAATTGACTGTAAGTACAAAGAAATGAGTAATGTACAATGGGAATGATCCTTTCCAAGATGAATGAAAGCTGACAGCCTCAATTAAATTTGAACTGTCTCTTTGTATATAAATGTGATTTAACAGAGATCTGATATTCAATAAATCTGACTTTCTTTATGATTGTTAATAGATAGTCTTAGGTTACACAGAGGCATTTCATGACAGAAACCTGCACAAGGCCCTCTCCTAGTGATATTAAACTTTTCATTCAACTACAAATCAGGGCTTTTATACCTGATTACAAAGTTTGAAATACATTAATGTATTGTAATGTAATGTATGTAATATAATGTATTTCAAACTTCTGAACTGTCATTTAACTACAGGATCTGATCCATTCCCCTAGTTTATTTGTTTCTTTTATTTCTTAAAGAAACAGAAAAACAAGCTTTTGTGATTACATATAGTAATTATTCATCATCTTATTCTACATCGTATCTGTTTATGTTAGATGATTGGGAAATTGTCCCATAGGAAAATTTCCCAGATCCTGTTATCCATACATATTATATAACAAGGAATTTAGTTCTACAGTGAAAATGGAGGGTGAGAAACTAGTCTTGGGTGAAACTCATCCATGAAAGGCAAGCATCATTTTATTATAGTAGTCAGCCAGGACCATCATAACAGAAGTGTGTTCTAATCAGTTACATGGTCTTACAATGCTGGACTTACTCATTTACTTCTGCTTCCATCCAGGAGTGAAGACAGAGATGTTGGAGCTAAAGTGAACAGATAATGTAAACTAAATTATGTCTAAACTAAATTAAGTGCACAAGTCTAGGCTTCCAACTGGATTTTTAGGCTAGAACCAATTTTAGTATTTAAGAGAGTAAGGTGCTCTTGAATGTGTAATGTGATATACAACCAAAACTTTATGTATTAAAATGCTTCCCAGCTTATTATCAAGGCACCTGAAACTTTGTATAAGAACCAGTTTGGATTAGAAAAATTCAATGATCACAACTCCTATTTATGATTGGACAATGGCCTTAATCTGACACTCATTCCTCATGGACCACAATGTCATTTCATCCTTCTACATGCCATCAATATGAACAGGATTTTGTGAAAATCTGATCACATAAATTACTGCATTTGATTGTTTGGGCTTCATTTATTTGTTCTCAATAGTAACTTACATATCTGTAACTCATATTAGCATATTTGTACTAGATACATGGTGAACAATCATTGTGATGGTGTCCTAAGGATTTTACTTCACATATGACTCTACCATTTCATTGAGAGTCTGAGTAAAGCAGATTGAAATTAAGACACATCATGTTCAGGATAATAGATGGAACTGCACATTATTTGGTTAAATGAAATAAGCCAGACTCAAGCTATCATAAGACCAAATTAAGTAAAAAGGAAAAGAAGCAATTCTACCCGATTGCCAGACTTCTTAAGGTAGAACATGCTCATTCCTTCTTTCTTAAGGTCTCAGATTGGAAATATATGGTTAAGTTTCCCAATATTCTACACCTGCCTATTGTAGACCTGGGGAATCTTCTATTCAAAGTGCATGTTCCAGTCTCTTATAATATAGATTCATCAAACTTACTAGCTAGATTATGTTTATTTCATTGCTCTGGAAAACTCTGAGTAAATTTTCACAATTGACTTCTCTCAAGTAACTGGTTCCTAGGAAAGTTAAATACATTCAAAGTATCTTATACTCAAATGTTAAAAGAAAATGTGGTTAAAATTTAAGTTTTTTTTTTTCAAAGAGTGATAAATCAGCCTTGTAGGTTTCTGGAGATTTCTCTAGGTTCAGTTTTCTCTTCAAACCTATGATGGCTTTCCCTTTTATGGTCTCTCTCTCTTTTTCTCTCTCTCTCTTCTCTTCTCTTCTCTTCTCTTGTCTATTTAAGCAACAGTTTTACACTGTCTAAATAAGAAAAAATGGTGAAATTAATGATTGAGACAAAATATCTGCCTTTATTTTGCATAGTTTGACTGGTATTAGACTAAATGTCATGACAAGGGCAGACCTGTTGCCCTGTTACTTAATGACAGATTAATGGTGCAATAAGGAGCAATGAAAGGCACAACAGTGATGCGGGTATATTACAATAGGAAACTTATTGTATACAGTGATTGTATACCTCACTGAATAACCAAGAATACAAGAAGCTACAGAATCCAATAAATACACAGGCAATCCAATGCATATTTTAAGCAGATATTTGTTGTCTCCCTATCTCTCAATTCAACCCAACATAAAAGCTATATGGAAAGAAATGTGAGGGAACAGTAACCTTCCTTGCCCGTTCTCCCCATTTGCTTCTATTGGAGCCATCCCAATCACTCCTATTTCAGTGGCATAATTCTTTATCCCATTAACTTTAATAGGCTTTATACCAATGTTAAGTAATGCGATCATTTTACACTGACTGAGTTGATGAGAAATACCTCCACTCAATTAGTTTCTCAATACTGGAATATTTTGGAACAAAGAAGAGATAGGCAACCTGAAAAATCTTAAACTGAAAATTAAATCAAAGTTTCCCTGACTTTATACTTCACAAGTTTAAAAACCTTTTCATTGGAAAAATGGGGGAAATGTATTCATTGACTTGATGGAGGACAAAAGAATATATGTAACAGATATTATAAGTGAATACCTATAAAAATAGCGATGTAATTTTGAATAATGTTTTGTTAATACATTTTCATTGTAAAATTTGAAGAATTTCATTATGACATACACACACACCATGAATCATTTTCTTCTGTCCATTGTTTTCATGTTCTTGAAAATTATCTTTTTGTTTGTTTTATAGATGTTTGAAAATTTTGATGGTATTATCTGTTTTCTTATTATACTTGTTCCTTTCTTAAAAATATATAATCATTTAATGTAAACAAGGCTGGCCTGTGACTAAGCTTGTCCAAGGAGACCCTTGTGTCATCATCCATCTGCCTCATTTCCTGGGTGATAGGATAATATCCTAAAATAAATTAGAGATCAGCATATTAGAGCGCATTATTTTTCATATTTGTGTCTGAGCTTTCAGTATTTAATGCATTCAAACAATGATTAAATTTAGGAAAAAAGAAAACACAACAAATATTTAACTAAAAATATTTTCTGAACTAATATATTTTCTGTGTGATGATGTCAAAGTTCTCAAAAACAAACTTAAAACTCTACATTAAGGTAAGGATATTCTAACACACACACGCACACACATACCCTACACCAATTCTCATAGTAGATCGTTTCAGTGAAATTTCTACATTGTTTATGCTAATCCTTTCTGAAAACAGAAGTGACATAATAATGAGAATTATGAAATGAATGGTTTATATTTTATAAAATACTTAATTATTTTTTCCAATGGAGTTTCAGTTGGTATGTGAATGGCACTGAAAGGCAGGCACCATGACATTTACTAGATGAATAATGCATACGCATACACACACACACACACACATATTCATGCACCCACACCACACTAAGTAATATTGGAGGGGTTATCTCTCAATGCTTTGGCAGTTTCTTTTAACCATATAAATGGACAGCCCTTTTGCTTAGAAATTATGGCTTTCAGGGTTTTTGTTTGTATGTTTTGTTTGTGGGTGTGTGTATTGTTTGGGGAAGTGGTTTCTTGTGTGGTTATGGATGTGTTTCTTGTGGTTTTTCTTTGTCTATTTTTTTGAGTTGTTTTAATTTTTCTCTTTGTATGCTATTATTCTATTTTGTTTTGCTTTGATTTTATTGTCATTTTAGGTTATCATTATTGTTATTATTGTTAATATTATTATTTTAGAGGCTTGTTTGTATTATATTGGAAGAGAGAAATGAAGGGTGTGAATTTGGATATGTGTGGAAGTGGGGAAGATCTAGATATGTTTGAGTGAGTGGGAATTGTAATCAGTAGGTGCTATGTAGAACAAAAATATCTTTTAATAAAAAGGGATAAAATATATTATTTGATTGATTATTATTTAATAAAATCAAAGATTTAAATGTACCTTCTACTTGCAAAATAGGATGTTTCAGGATTACAGTATGAGGTGGATAATTGGGAAATGAAGATTTGCTGCTGAGATGAGCACTGATTAGTGGAAGCAATACAAAGAAGTTTGGAAATACAGTAGGAGTGTTGGTGATTGAGTCAGATTACAGATTCATGACAAGACTGCAACAAAACATGATCGGCAGCCTCCCTTTAACTGGGCCCATGACTCCTGTGGAAACCACAGGGCATCCCTTCCTAACCCCTGCCTTAGACAATTGATAATACATCCAAGCCTTCAACCCTAGCAAGCATTTCGTGTGAACACAACAGCGGGGTCAATGGGCTGGCCACTGAAAAAGGCAACACACAGCCATCACACTCCAAAAATCTAAGACAGATATAGAAGGAATGGACGGGGGTGGGAGAAAAGGAGAGAGGGGAAACTGCAGTTGGGAGATAAAAGAAAGGAAGAAAATATATATTCTCCTGTACAATGTATGATGATCACAGTTTTGCCTCCCTTCAATCCTCTCCATCCCCTCATACTGCCTTCCCTCTCAGAGATCTACTTAGCTTATATCTTCTTCAGAAATGAATAGACATCAAACATATCACATTGAACTAGGACAAAACAAGATACAATATGACAAGGCAAAAGCCCTCATATTGAAGCTGGACAAGGAAACTGAAAAAGAAGTAAAGATTTTCAAGAGCATGCAAAAAAGATAGGCCATGTTCTCCTTGTGTTATTCATCCCCTCTGACTCTTACAACATTTCCTTTCCTTCTTCTATGTGGTTTCCTGATCTGCAAGAGATTGGACCTGAATAAGATCTTTGAATTACACTCTCTGCATAATATGAGTCTCTGCATCCACAACCATCTTGTTCTGGAGAAAGTATCTTTAATGACAGTGGACAAGACACTGATGTATGAGTATAGCACAATATTATTAGAAATCACTTTATTAGTTTACCATCTTTAAGAAATATTTGTTTCTATCCTAGGTCACTGAACTATCCAGTCTCTGGTTCCTGGCCATCCAGGCAATACAGTTTATGTAATACCTATCACATGGGCCTCAATTTAAACCAAACATTAGTTTGCTGTAGCACAAATAATAATAATTAAAAAAAAAAAAACAAGAGACTTATATCACTGTTCAAGCTTGCCACTAGCTTCTTTCCTCTACCCCAGGCTGAAAGGGATGATTTTGTCTCCACAAGCTCTCACAAGCCTCAGACTTTAACTTCTCAGTGAGGCTGGAGAATGAATATCTCTTACTGAATACTGAAGACCCTGCTTCTGCCTTTTATACCTCTCTAGTGCTGGTATTAAAGGTATGTGAGCTGTTACTCTATTAGACTGATTCATTGTCATGTATTCCTGGGTGGCCTTGGATTCACAGAGATCTGTTTACCTTTTCATTCTGAGTGAGTCCTAGGATTGAAGGTGTCTACCACCACCTCCTAGCTTCTTGCTTCTGGAATTAAAGGTGTGTGCCTGGCATCTATGGCTTGTGACTGACTTTGCTTTCTGGTTCCTCAGGCAAGGTTTAATACATCATAAAAAATATATCACTACAGTTTGCCACTCCTAAAAGTTCACCTTCTTGTGTTAAAGCAGATTCATACTTGTAGGAAAGTTCAACATTCCTAATATTCTAATTGTGCTTTCTTGTTTTGGAAGTTTCTGCACAACATAAACAATATTTTACTCTAATGTTTTCTTTATGTACCAATATCGTTTCAGAACTCAGTGCATATGTTTGACTTTGCTCTGCTCTGCTCTGTAGCTGCCTAAACAAGACTTTTCTCATTGTGAACAGGAAACTATAAACTAGTGAGTTATGCAAGTTCAATAAAGAATTGACACAGTCCTGTACTGAAAGCAAACCTATACAAAAGGTTGTAAGGAGTAAGGTCTTTCCTTCCAACGCCAGTCTTGTCCCGCTGCTGCACCAGCCCCAAATAACACACTGAGACTCTGTATTTGATATAATTCTGTTGGCCCATTACTAGTTTCTTATCGGCTAGCTCTGTCTTAATTATTAACCCATTTCTATGTATTTCCACATAGTTTCATCTACCGGGGAGTGGGGCAGGTATCTGATCTCCCTTGTCTCTCCTTGTTGACTCCTTCTTACTACTTCCTTTTTCCTCCTTGTCTCCTAGTCCCTCTTATCTTCCTTTCCTATTGGCCAACAGTGCTTTATTCATTAACCAGTATGAGAAACATATTTACAGACTGACATATCCCACTTCTGACACCCGATATTACAGTTAAATAAGGATCAGGATAGACAAATAGGCCAAATAGATGTTTATTCAGTGAGAAATAACTTACAACCTAGACAGATGAACACCATCAAGTTCCACTGGATGCTTTCCTGTCTGAGTCCTGCCAGCAAGAGAGCGTTCCCTGGCTCTTCCTCAGACCTCTTTCCACAGGTCACTTCCACCCATGGCTCCACCCCCCCCCAATGGGCATGATCAGCACATGATCAGCAACACAGAAGGAGACAAAGTGAAAATCCCACTATAAAAGGTCATTTCCTTAATCTTGCTTTAGAGGCAGATTTCATGTAATATATTGAATTTGAGAAAATTGAAAGTACTCATTTCCAAAGCTGAAATGATAATGAGCTTTTCTAAAATAATAATTACTTTCACCATTTAAATACATGTCTGTACATCTTCTAGTTAATTGACTATATTTTATATCATATACCTTTGACCTCATGAAAACAGAAAATTAAGCATTTGAAACAGTTATTAATCTCTATTGTTTGAGTACAATGCTCCAAACATATGCTCTTTTTTAAAGTAAACATTACTAAAAAACCGACAAAGCAATTAATATATTTTTCTCAAAAATAAAAAAAATTTATGTAGTTTCTGGTTTTAGAAATATCTATCTTGAATTTATTGGTTAGGTATAGCAAAAAAGAAAACAAATGTTCTTATATAACAATAGAAAGGTTAGAACTTACAAAAATATTTTAATCCAAAAGGAGATCATTTATTCCATGATATTTTCTAGATGTAAGTTCCCCAAGTGAAACCTAAGATGATAATCAAGACTGTCAATCTCTGATCACCTCTAATATACAGTATAAACAGTATAAAAAGTTGATATGGTTATTATAAGGATCATTCTTAATATGTACCTAATAAAACTAAATTAACTAAATTCATTTATCAACACACTAAAATGGACATGGAAATATCTGAATTATCCTGTCTGCCTTTAACAGAAAGTGTTCTGTTTCATGAATCAATGTTTGCTGGAGATATTTTTATATACTTTAATGTAATACAATGCACCACAACAAATGAGAGAAAACAAAGAAAAGATATTTGAATTTCTTGTTTTGTTTTATGATTTGTTTTTAGGACATGAATTTAACCATACTTGGCAAGTGCTATCTCATTGAGCTATTTCTCTGAGTTCCATTTTTGGAGGCAGGATGTAAGTATATATAGTTCTACTTTCTTTAAATTCTCACTTCTAGCCCACCATAGTCGGATTGCATGTGTACAACATTATGTCTACCTGAATTAGATATCTATGAAGGATTGAGTTCTTCATGTAAAGTGTTCTAATCTAAAACAATCACTTTAAAACTATCAAAGGCATAGTTAACATAATTAACATATCTTAGTATGATTTACATTGCTAGAATAAAATTTCTGAGGTCAAAGTGTATGGTGCCATATATTAAATTTCTATAATAGAGTCAACATCCATCATGGCATGTTTTACATAAAGTAAGACACTACTCTCAAGATTCAATACACATTTTGTAGCAACTTAACCACATAATATCCATTTCATTTCTGTAAGAAGAAGAATTATGTCTGCTTTAGATCCCCAAGTCATTCTTTCAGGACAAGCATAAACTTCCTAAAATTAAATCCTTAAAACCCCTCTCATCTTGAACTTTGACCTTTATGATAAAACTTTCCATCACAAGAACCTGGGTGACTCTGTTTTACCTGGCACCTACAGTAAATTTTAACATTATTTAACATATTTAAATTTTTGATATAATGGATATTTGTTGCTTTTGTTCTCTTATTTTACTAAGTGGTATTTGCCATCCTATAAAATATATTTTTATATTCAAAATGTGCAAGATTTCAGCATATAATAATACAAGAATTGAAAAGAAATGTCCAGAAAATTACAAGATTAATCCAAGTGGCTTCCTAATTCTTCATCAGAACCTAAAGTGACATAGAGGGCATAGGTCAGACACAGAATCTAAAAAAGATCTAGAATGAGGGGGATAATGAAAGCTATAAGCTGTTTATTCTTTATGATTGTCTTCAGTCTTTAAGACAAGGTTATATGATTCATGGTGGTTTTCCACATGATCTTGTTAATTTATTCATTTTGTGGATGTAAATGGACCCTTATTCTTTTGAGTGCTTCTGCTAATAAGCTATTTCCAATTTGAAGTCTTCTGTAGCTTATATATCCTTTGTAACTTTTGCAAATTCTTTAATTATATGCATGCTTAGTGCTAATTTCTCTATGTTATTTCTTTTGGTGATAATGCTAAAAATCATATTTTCTTGTAAACTCATTTCAGAAAGCACTCATTCCCCAAAGACACAGTGGGCAAATTGGTAACAAGAGTGATGTTTGAAATAATAGTTGGCAGAATTTGAGTTTGAAATTACCTGCTTAGGACACAAGTTATCCTGAGAATCAATTACATGGCTTGCATGGTCCCTGGATACAAACTTGAGAACCACTGATCAACTTTAGCATTAGTGTTCAGTTGAGGAAACAGCCTAGCTAAAGGGAAATCAGTAATCGTTATGATAATATAGATATTTGAAAGAAACAGAAAGCACATGCCATAAATGGGTTAGATTAGTAATTATTAAATTGTGGTACCACATTTTTAGAGACTACATAAATGGTAATTTCTCCCTATTAAGAACTCACAATATGCCATGAAACATGGGGCTTCCTATGAGAAGAAACTTCTTCCATGCATCAATTTATATCCCTGTGCTCTTGGTAACTGACAAAGATCATTTATAATGTTAACTCAGTATAGAATATTTTCGTTTTAAGAAAAAAATATACATACAAAAATTCACAATATTCTAATGGAAAGCCTCTACAGAACTGATCAAATATAATACTATATAGAACTCATAATTAATCCATTGAGTTTTAGATACAAGATTAATTGATTTTTACCTCAAAGAGATTTTGACTTACTTTACCCTAAAATGGACCAAATGATGGAAATGACTTTCCTTTCATCTCTGGATACAGAATTTTCTTGCAATATGCAATGGGATGGGAAATATTAAACATTGTATCAGTTTAGAGCCCCCGGGGAAAGTAAGGATTAAGCACATGTCTTACCTCTGGCATAGGGCTATAAACTATACATATTCATATCCATTCCCACAGACAGAATGTGATTAAGGTACCCTGAGAATTCTAGCTGGCAATGTTATCTTACTTAAAAAGCTCAATGAAAGTTTTCCATGTAAAACACTCTCCAATACCACTCTTCTCATCTCATTATTTGGCTGTTTCTGATGTGTGTATATCTTTCCTTTTATAAACTTAACTGTGAGTTTAACAGCTCTCAGGTTGTCAGATGAGTCATTATAATGAATCATTGAAAGTGAAGGAGCCCATGGGGACCAGTAAATTTGTATCCAAGTAGTGTTATGTGGAGGATGCCTTGGGAAGTCCCCCCAAATCACAACCAGCATCTACAGGGAAAACAGCTTTGTGAGCAATATTCTCTCATTCTTTGCAGTTTGTCAAGCACATTTGCAAAGGGATAATTTCAGGATGCAGGATTTAATACCCTACCAAGGATTCTGGGGATCGGTGCATACTCACTCCCAGTTTGGCTGAAGTTTGGAGACAATTGGAAGTAGATTGGCTGAAGTAGAATAATGAAGAAAATCCTAGACTGAGTAAAGTGCAAACGCTTTGACTGTTACAAAAGATGGTAGAGCTTGTAAAATAACAGTGGTTCTAGGCATGCTAGGGTGATTATATTTTGGAAGGCCCATTAGGTTTTTTTTTTTTGTTTTTGTTTTTGTTTTTTACTTTTATGGGAAGTCCAGAGTATAATATGCAATGCATCGGTGCCATTATGGGTATATTTTAAGTGTTTGTTATAATGACTATGTTCTTCAGTAGCATTTCCACTAAATAAAATACAAATTAGGTTTTTGAGCTTCATATCCTCTATAGAAAGAATTATATGTAATAAATGAAGGAATCCCAAAAGTTTTGTAGGTAATGGATTCCATCCCTTGAAACATTTTGCCAAGCCAAGGATAGTGATATAAGTCTGTAATCACAGTACTTGCAAGGTTAAGCCACATAATGGTGAGTTGAGGTCATCATGGCCTTTATCTCCAAACAAAAGATAAAAACCTGAATATATACAACCTAATATGAAAACTAGTTTTCCTTTCTATAGTAAGACAAAACTGTAGGATTTCCAGTTTATTATGCTTATATCATAAGTATCTTAGGCTGTTGTGTTAGTTACTATACTATTGTTAAGATAAAGCACCATGACCCAAGGCTTCTTCTCAAAGAAAGTGCTTAATTGAACTTATGTTTTCAGAGGGTTTAATCCTCTGATAAGGGACTAAAGGCATGGCGGCAGAGACAGCTGATCACTCAGCTCATATCTTGATGCGCATGAAGAAGGCAAAGAGGAAACACTGGGAATAGTGCAAGTTTTTGATCCCTACAGGCTCTCCCTCAGGGATACACCTACACTAAGGCCACATATCCTAATCCTGTGAAGACAGATCTACTACCTGAGGACCATGTATTCAATCACATTGGTCTACTTGGGCCTTTCCCATCCAAACAACCACAGCTTTTAAGACTTACTTTGGACCACACAATTACTGTACAATGTTCAAAATGTGTTCTCATTAGCAGGCAGGTTTTTAAAAACATTTTTAGAAATGCACGTGATGTGCATGCTGTTAATGTTTCCTTCAAGTCAAAATTCTCACAATGAGGCAGAACTAAACTATTGTGTGGAAATCTAGTTATGAGGAGCTAAGGCCTATTAGTTAAGATATTTCAAATTACATATTTCTTTAAAAAATAATAACGAGTACAAGTAGAGCAAAATGTAACTAAAGACATAAGCATTTCTCAAGAGCACTCTGCCACATAAAACATCTGTATTGTATTCTTAATCAGGTCAATCTGATGTCTAATGTCATGTGACTTTACTGGGGATACATGATCAAATATATACTTACCTTAGAGCAAATATGGATGAAAGAACAGAATAATGTTTGTACTTGAGTACCTTTCTGTATCAATGATTGGGAAAACACCAACAGGAGAGGGTTCACTTACAGCATCATGAAAGGTTCAAAAGCAGCTACCCCAATACAAAAACCAGCTGAAGCCAACTGACAACTGACAAAATATCCAAGTGCCAATTACCAAACTTGCAGATAGCATCACCAGACTTCTCTTCCTCACCACCTGTTTATATGTCATATGACACTGATCAGTGCCTTTTATATCTGTTTATTCACTGAACATTCTGCTTGTTCCAGGTCTCTTGGACTTTCCTAAGACTTGTAAAATTCATTACTTTTCTGAGTATTATGAGCCTCCCATGTTTCTCATGAAGGGAATGATTAAGTTTGAGAAAATATGTAAGTATAGAAGAACTATCTAATAGATCCACTAAGACTTACTGGGATGACAATAAAATGATTCTTAATGACATACTTACTCACCCTTAGAGCAGAACACTACTACACCCTAATCAGTGAAACCTCTACCTCCAGTAAATGGTAATTTACGAAGAGATTTACAGCTGGAAAATGTGCACAGAGGTAGACACTTGGGAGTACTCAGCCCTAAATTGGGCTTTCTAAAATTCATCACCACAAAGATTTGGAAAACTATGTGGATGAGAAGGAAGAAATAATTTTTCACTTGAAAATAGATTCTTCTCTCATAAAATACGTCCCCAAAACAGTTTCAACCCTCTACTACTCCAGGCTGTCCCACAAATCCCTTTTCCAGTGATATAAATATTATTACTGATTTTCCTTTTTTAGACCCTTTATGTTTTAATTTTTTTTGTGTGTGTTTGTTGTTTTTCACTGTTTGAGAGAGAATGGCATACACAGATAGAGAAAGAGAGCAAAAGAGGAAGCATGAAGTTCAGTTCATGTTTGTTTTGGTTTTCAGGAGTACTTATGGAAAAATAATGCATGTTGACATGAATGTCATATTCAAGGAGGCCTTGTTTTAATGCATCTGTATAAACATAAATGAGTTTAGTAAAATATAGAAATATTTTCTAACATTAATATAAAAGCCAAGCAGAAAAGTAGTAGCCTAGACAATTGATGCTGGTTAGAGTTTATGGCTCACCTATTAATTAGAAGTCCATGAATATACATATTAAATAAGGTTGCAGGAGATGTACACACTTGTATCCATGCCCTAATAATATATTGTCTATTAAATTATAGCTACCTTTAAATGTATTACATTGAGCAATATAATGAGATGATGTCTCAAAGAAATCAAACATTCCTTAATAACATAGAATTCTTTCTTTTTTGTCAAATATTTGGATATGTACCTTTATGAATTAATCATGTAATATTCTTGTTAAATACCACATAATAAGATATTAAGGAGAATGTATCACTAGGCATGTGAATCAACCCAAATAAGCATCAAAAAAGTTGTCCTATTAACAATGTAGTTTTGGAGATGGTTCATTATGCACCATTCATAAAAACTGCATATATATATATATATATATATATATATATATATATATATATATATCACATCGTTTCAAAACTTGGATTTTGGAAACAATATCCTAAATTTATAGGTCCATACTTACTGAATTAGAACTTTTCGTTCATCTCATAATCAATAGTAATCAGATGGAATTCAGATTCTGGCACCATTGACCAATTATGTTTTTCTGTCATAGAACTCAGGATTTTGTTAGGATACATTTCAGGGTCTTTATAAATAATTTGAGTTCAAGGAAGAAGATACAGAGAAGAAGAATCATGACTACAATGTGTAAGTTTTTATGGTTACCTGGCAAACAAATGGCTGCATTTTCGCCCTTAGGAGAACAAAAGTCCCTTAGAAACTCAGATGATGCATGTGTCCATCAGTCTCTCATCTCAGGCATGATTGAGTGGACAGAATAGTATCCAGTGTTAACAAAAAATATTTTATTGATGTTTTCACACATACAATGAATTTTTTTTTTTTTTTTTTGCCTCAAAGCTTATACCACACAGATATGTAGCAAGATTATAGTAGAAAATATGGGCAACTGAAATTAGATAGAACCAGAAGAATAAAAGTATTTGTACTTTTCTTAACAACCCAGGTCTTACATGATTATGGCTGTGATGATCAACTTCTTATAGAACACTCAAAACCAGGAAGGTGTATCTTCCTCCATGGTGGGTGTTGCACGGTGAAGACATGGAAACCTACTCTCAGGAACCATGGTTTGCTATTGGCAAGGAAAGCAGAAGAGACAGTGGTAGTGGTACATGCCTTTAATCCCAGCATTCGGGAGGCCGAGGCAGCCAGATCTCTGTGAGTTTGAGTTCATCCTGGTCTACAAAGTGAGTTCCAGAACATTCTGGAATATTACACAAAGAAACCCTGTGCTAAAAAACAAAAAGAAAGTATTTGAAGTTTTCAAATAAATCATGCTGTTTTTATTTGTTCCTAAATAATCTACCTCTACTTTATTTGACAAAGGATGTGACAACCATTGAATCTCCAGAGCAACTTTTTTCTAAAACTTGGAGTTATGCAGCAACATGGGAAAATACATGGTGACCCTGTAGATTTAGGTCCTCTTTGAATAGAAGATACAGGACAAGGATGGAATACTACAAGCAGTTCACAGTCAATATATCTTGCTTTCTTAACTCAATAATTTAGAAATGGTCATTTTTCTTATATTCTATTCCCTGAATGACTACACTTTACCAAAGCATACTAGCTACATCCACCTTCATTTGGCCCTTGCTCTAGTGATGGTTTTTATTCCTCTGCCATGATCATAACAACTTGGACAGCAAAGAATTTATTTGGCTTGAACTTCCATGGTGCAATCTTTTCATCATTGGCATCAAGACAGGAACTCATGAGAGAAAAAACATTCCTGGAGATAGGAGCTGTTACAGTAGCTATGGAGGATGGATGCTTGCTGACTTGCTTGTCATGGTTTGATCATTTTGCTTTCTTATAGAACCCAGGATGACTAGCCCATGAATGGTCCCACCAAGCGTGGCCTGGGCCATCCCTATTCAATCACTAATTAATTAAGTTCCCTGTAGTCTTGGCTATAGGATTTTAGAAGGAATTTTTTTTTCAGCTGGAGCTCCCTTCCCTCTGATGACTCTAGTCTGTGTGAAATTGATATACAACTAGACAGCAAAGCCTTCTTCCTTCAGAGATTATAATGTTTTCTCAGAATGAATAGCTGTTAGTATTATGGAATCTGTACTGGCCTCTCATTTTGGTTCTGACAGTATATGCCCTCAGGTGCAGCCACTAAAAGAACCACCAATACACATTCACTATGTTCCCTTTTAAAAGGGCTCTGCCTACCTCATGTCTTTCTCTTTCTCTCCTTATTTCTGTCTGTTCACCCTTCTCTCTGCCTCTCTTTCTTTCCCTCTTTCCTTTCTCCTCACTCCTGCTGCTTCTGTCTCTGAAGGATAGTTTCTGCCCTCCCCTTTCCACTGTTTATAATTCCTTTTCCATAATAAAAACCAAACCAGACAAAACAAAACAAAAAACCCTCTGCCTGAACTCTGCTGCATGGTATCATTCTCTTGCATGCCACTTTTCTTAAGTTACAACAAGAACTTTTGGTAACCACTGACCATGAAAACTACCTCATATTTCTGTCACTCTTGTTGATTCTATGGTTCTCCAATGTTCTAGTAATTGCTTTCTGGAAGACAAACCAAATTCTTATTGATCTCAGCATTTCCTACAATAATAGCTCATGTGGAGAAAATCAGAACTAAATGAGTTTTTCAGAATGAATTATCCAACTCTTTATGGATATGGTAAGATAAAGTAAGAAGATAGTTGTCAGAATATTTCTGGAATCTGCCAGTATTCATTTTAACTTACACTCCAAGGGGTCCATACCTGGAGATCATCACAGATTTCAGTTTTGTCCCTATAGTCCCTCTAATGATGGTAATGATGGCTGTTCTAATAGGTCTTCTGTATATTTAATACAACTGACAAATTTTTTTCAAAGCTTGTTCAACAATAGAGAACATATGTCTATTCCTTCTTTCTTCTGTCCCTACACTATAATGGGTAAAAGAAGTGGATCATGGTTAATGCTTCTTCTTATTACATTTCATCATTAATTGTCACAGAGAATGCTTGGTTTTGACTCAGGAGATTTAGACCCAAAAGTATTAACAATACAAAGTGTGAAAAGGAGGAAGATATGAGGCTAAAGAGAAGGCTCAGTGGTTAAGAACATTTTTTACTTACCAGACGAACTGAGTATAGTTCTGAGTTCACAAATCAGGCATCTCACCTCCATGTGTAACTCAAATTCTTGAAAATATGACAACCTTTCCACCCACTGAGATCACCTGCATAGATGTGGTTTACTGACAGACAGGAACACACATACACACAAAAGAAACTATATGAAGTTTTAAGGAAGGAAGACTTTTTTTCCTTGGTAGTCCAAGGAAAAATAAGTAGAATATGGAGGTGGTTATACCCCAAATATATATTATATGTATGTATAAAAAATTCATAGTCACTGAGAACTGACATATGATTTAAATACCAGTAAGGTCAAGGCTTATTTTATTCAGTCCATATTTCTTCAGTTGTTTCTTTGTGAGTAAGCCTAATATATTACATTTAGTCCAACACATTTCATTTAATTTGTTTTGGTCCATTGAACTCATCAATACTCATTCACACCATGTTTCTGTCTCCTTAATCTTACTAATATATCCTAAATTAGATTCACCTTCAAAAATTCTTCATTATACTATCTGCATTTCAGGAATAAATATAGGGCAAGATAGGATCTATTGAGTTATTTTCAAATACCTTCCTATAGACTGACTTCAATCAATGTGTCAGCATCTAAAGATTTAGTAATTCATCCAATTACAACTATACATAATCATATCTATATTATCATTATAAATGCATACTTCACTCTACACATAACTCTACCCATAACTGATAGAATTATTTCAAATATATACATGTATGTATTTAATACCTTATCAAATATGTATTCATTAAAAAATCATCATATTTCATCTTTCATTCTTAGCACTGGGGAAAGGAAGAAATTACAAGGTGTTTTGGCAAGATGATAATCTATTGAATTAAGATCTTAACTAGAATGAATTTTAATGTGGAAATAGAGGACAACAGATATCACAACATTCAACTAGTAAAGAAGTGTTGGAGATGCGAGGCTGTCTTAGAAATCATATACTAGTCAACTAACTTGATTAGCTTCATTTATATGTAGGGAAAAGCAGTATGAACACTCTCAGTTTACCTCTGCCCTTTATCCACCAGCCCAATTCACATTTCCTGATTCCTATAGCATCTCCATTTCAGTAAAAACAGAATCATAACAAACAACAACTTGAGGATATATTTGTGTTACAAACTCAGGCTTTCTTGGCATGAAGAAATGTCAGAAACTTGTTAGTTACCATCACAAGCTTTATACATACACACCCCCCCCAACACACCATTGAACTTTAAAACACTGAAAGTCCGATTGTTTCAATACACTTTATGATTACTACTCCACATTTTGATTTACCAATTCCCTCAGCAGAGTTGTACTTAAACTAAAGTTAACATAACTTGTGGACAAAAACTACATGTAAAAATTCCTTTTCCTTTTTCTTTGCATTTCAGATTAATATTGTAGACAAGCATTTTTCCCAATTTTTCAACTTCTGATAGTTTTTCTTTCATTGAAAATATAGACTATACTATCATATATTATGTTCTGATTATAGTTTCTCCTACTTATACTCCCTCTAGTTCCTTACCACCTTCCCTCGCTTTCAGATATACTCCCTTTCAGTCTCTTATTAGAAAAGAGCAGTTTTCTAAGATAAAACAAATAAATAGAAAAAGAATAATAAGATAATACAAAATCCATCACATATAACTTTGATAAGTGAAAGAAACAGAAGGAAAAGAACTCAAAAGAAGGTACTACTAGAAAAGAGACCTACTCAGTCACACAAAAGAATCCTACAAATTAACAAAACTGAAAACTATAATATGTATGCAGACTACTTAGTATAGACTTTGTGCTTGCTGCTTCCTTCTCTGTGAGTTCATATGAACCTTGCTCACTTGATTTATTTTTAGTTTTTACCTTAGATCTCTGGGCTATCCAGTCTCTAGTTCTTGGTGACTCAAGCAGGGTCAGTGAGCCTTAAGTCAAATCAGAAATTGGTTAGCTACTCTCAAAGCTCTGTGCTACCATTGCCCTAGCATAGCTTGCAAGCATGACAGATTGTATGCCAAAGGTTTTGTGGCTTTGTAGATATTGTGCATGTATTCTTTTTCTTTA
This sequence comes from Phodopus roborovskii, assembly GCF_943737965.1. NCBI lineage: Eukaryota > Metazoa > Chordata > Mammalia > Rodentia > Cricetidae > Phodopus > Phodopus roborovskii. Next base: position 30,517,082 of record NW_026126410.1, read on the forward strand.
ATTGATATGTTTCCAAAATAGAAAATGAATTAAATCCTTTCTCCTCAAAAAATTTATCTCTGGCTATTATTTCTGAGATATTATTTAAATGGTTTTCAAACAGTATATTTGATCATTCTCTTCCCATCTTCCAACTCTTACCAGATACTTCCCACTTTCCTGAATCAACAGTATGTTCTCTAGTTCAAAACAAATAAAAATATAAAAGATAAAAATCTATGGTGCTATCACATATTGACACCCAATGTTATATTTAAGATACTTTGGTATAAATACTATAATATTCACTTGACAATATTTTTAAAATAAAATATACAATCATTTATCATTTCAGTATTTTTTGCTGGAGTAAAAGGCGATGTTATATTCATCAAATTTTATTTGTTCAACTTGTATTTACAAAAAAGATTTTATATTCACTTGAGGGTTGTTTGCAGTTATTTTCAAGCTAGCTTCATGAGAAAGAACAAATTAGGTGATATAAAGTCACAGGAAAAAAAAACATCAGAGTAGTTATACACATATGTTTTATTTAAATTAGAAATAACCTTATTTTATATATCAATCCCAGTGCCCTCCCCCTCCTATCCTCTCATGCTCCTCACTGACCTCCCCATTCCATCTGCCATCACTCCCCATGAGGGATCATCAATGTCTGCCTAGGCCCTCCTCTGTGTATCTAGGCTGAGAGAGTTTCCCTCCATGGGGAAGGGCCTTCTGAAGTCCATTTGTGCACTAGGGATAAATACTGTTTTCACTGCCACAGGCAATGTAGACATGTAGACAGTCCTGGCCTCTGTGATGACACCACTTTCAGGGGGCCTGGTTCAGTCCTTTGGTGGTTCTCAAGCTGTCAGATTGGGGTCTGTGAGCTCCTACTTGGTCAGGTCAACTGTTTATGTGGGTTTTTCCAGCATGGTCTTGACCCTCTTGTTCAATACTTCTCCCTCTCTACAACTGGATTCCAGGAGTTTGGCTCCATACTTAGCTGTGGATCTCTGTTTCTGCTTCCATCAGCTACTGGATGCAGGCTCTAGATTGGCATTTAAGGTAGTCATCAATCTCATTTTTGGGGAAGAGCTTCTCCACTATTGCTTAGATTTTTAGTTGGGTCATCCTTGGAGATCTCTGGACATATCCCCAGTACCAGATTCCTCTTTAAACTTATAATGGTTCCCTCTATTCTGTGCCTATCAGCATGGAGAGAGACTCCACATGTACCCAGAGCAGTTTTTAAACTTTCATTTTTGCCAGAGTTTGCTCTTCAAATGAAGCATGTACAGTATTATTTGTTTTAAATGTTATTATTAATGTATGTTCTAAGCACATGAACTATAAATGACTGCTCTAGGAGATATGTACATATATAGTTTTTTTTTTGATACATATGACCTATATTGTAATTTTGTTGTAGAAATAAGAGCGACTTGGATAGGTACAGATTGCTAAAACACAGTATAATTCATATACTTGGAAAAAGTGTTTACAAAGCACTTAAATTAACATAGTGCTATATGAAACACAGGATATTAACATGAACATTAAATGTGACTTCTAATACCAGAGGAAAATAATAAACAAATTCATGAAGAATATGGAAAGTCATTCATGAAAGCTCTAATAAGCAATAATGAAAAATAGGCATGTTTAAGGTTTCAAGAAAAGGGATGTTCATTATTCTATGGTTCATTGTCCTTACTATTTATGAAATAAGTAGAAAGCTCCAATTTCACATGTCATACATTCATAATACACAATATTTTTTTATATTTAGTTGTGAGATGTATGTAATTAAAATTTTCTGTAAAATACATTAACTCTCCCAGTGTAATAGGATGATTTATTATTTATTTTGCTTTTAATTTAAATTCCTGGTTTATTGTATTATATATTAAATACTATGAATGTATCATTTGTCACACAAATTGGATGTTGATAACATATGTTAATACTCCATCAAGAGAACAAATGTATTCAAAAATTAATTTTGAATCTTAAATACTTGGAATAAAAATTAAAATTAAAGGTAAGTGGTAAAGTGTCATATATATATATGTGTGTGTGTGTGTATATATATATATATACATATTTATATATATGTACAATATATATACATATTCCAAGAGATTTGTTAAATAAATGAAAAATTTGGACATTGAAGAATAATATATACTTTCAAACATTTTTCATATTCACAATTTATATTGTATTTTTGGACACAGCAGAAACTAAAACCAAGTAATCATTTTGGGATAGTTATTGAAGTCTCTGTGTAGTGGTTAGACAAACATAAAGTTGGGTACTTGGCAGATACATATTAGAAAAGTTATGGGTCTTTCCTTACCAGTATACTTTTTCAATCTGGTGTATTAATGTTTCATTATGAAATATAAATTCTTCTTTCCTTTATTACAAACAAGGTATAATAACATTTAATAGGCCTTCTGAGATTAACCGCATGCCACATTTCACACCTGAGATTTACAAAGTTTCACAGGCTTTTAGGAGGTCAGAATAAAGCTGTGCAGCTTTCCCAAGCTATTTTCCTATGTATCAAAGTTCATGTAGTACTTTAGTCAGTTAAATTTTGGTATCAATCATTAGTACATTAAAAAAAATGTAATAATATCTGAGCTGAACAAAACCATACAACCTGAACCTGAAAAGCATACACATTACTCAGTTTATCCATAGGAAAGCAAAACACTCTGCACTGCATCTCCAGACTGCATTGCTCTTCAGATTCACTCAGACTGAAAAGAGTTCCTGTCTCCTCCCACATTATATTTCTCTTTCTGCCCATCCATATCACTCCTGTCTCCACCTACCTAGTGCTGTGATTAAAGGTATGAACTCTGTTTTTCTTTTAGACTGTTTCATTCTCATGTAGCCCAGGCTAGCTTTGAATTCACATATATTCATCTGCTTCTGTCTTCTCAGTGCTGGGATTAAAGTCATGGCCACCACTGCCTGTTCTCTAAGGCTGTGGGAATTAAGACCTTGGCTAAGAATTCACTTCCCCCTGCTGCCCTCAGGGCAGGCAGATGTAACAGCATAAAAAAATAATAATAATAAAAAACATGTTTACTAAGGCAAGATGTTCCTTTGTATTTTGAAAACTTGGGACAGGCCCCTGAAAATGCCTTAACCGGTCCTTGAAACCTAAAATGACTAACCATCCCCCTCTGCTTCCTCCTCTTCCATCTGGTACAGCGATATAAAAGGCAGCCCCTGGAGCAAAATAAAGAGAGAGCCTTCTTAACCTCAAGCAAGTGTCCTGTGTTGTTAATCCTAACACCCTCTACAGATTCTCAGTCCCCCGGCCATGCAGATGTGGCATAAGGCTGTGGCTAACTTTGCCCTCTGATCTTCAGGCAAACTTTATTAGATCATAAACAAAATAGCACCACAGAGTTTCGTTCCACTAACCAATGAATTGTTATTATTTGAAGTAATAATATAAAAATATTGAAGTCTGGAAAATTCTTCCTGAATTAGATGTAATCGATGGCAAGAACCTGTGGATCTGAGTGACACAGATCTTTACAACACTATTAGGGTTACTTTCCATCTGAATCCCTTTGTGTGTCTGATCATGAGTCCAAGAATCTTCTAGTAAAAGCCTAGTAAAAGTTATTAATTCCTAGAGATAAGAATGGAGCAGTGAGTGAGTGTAAAATACTATTTTCCACAGGAACTCCTAGGAAACTAAGGACTTCTCACCTAAGTCTCGTACACATCATTTGTTTGTTCCTGAGAATTAGCTGAAACATGGATGCAGTATGCTGTCTCCTTACTTTCATAAGGGATATCTTACAGAAGCTTTGGAATACAAGTCCTCCATGCTGACTACACACACGATCCTTTAGTTTTGTCTTTATTACTTCTCCCCTCCTTCTTTTCTTGCAGTGAGACTCAGAGCTGTTCCCAACTGGACTCTGCACAAAAACAGGATGAGCTCAGTGTCATTCTGTACTTAATGTGGAACTAGAGAGACAGTGCTGGCCATCACTATCAGAGAAGAAATGAAGACTGAAGGATGAGCTCTACTGACTAACAAATGTTCAATTGTTCGTGTGCCATTAACTTTTCAAACAATTAGAGATTCTCAAGAAGATTGAGTAAAAGTATAATTGTAATAATCATAATTTACTTCCTCAGAGTCATCATTTTGGTATGATGATGTGGAATTTTAAGCCTTTTGCTTATAAAATAAATGGTCTTCCAATATGTTTGAAAAACTCAATATTTATAATGCAAAATAAAAACAGTTATGGCCTTAGAATATGGTTGAGAGTAACTAACAAACTTGCTTGTTTGCTGGGAAATACTAGTAGACTATGAAGTGAGCCTTGGTATAGTGTTTGTAAGAGAAGTGAACACATGTGTGCACACACATGGGTACATACATGTCTACACACAGCTTCATCCAGCAACACCCAGTCTCTGTTATATTTCAGCAGTCCCGTTATTTTAGCTGTTATGATTATAAATGATTTTCTCTGTTTTGTGTGTAGATAAATAATGGATTGAGACTATAGGTAGAGGATGTTGAACTTATTGGAGATTGTTTGACATCTGATGAAAGAATAATGGAATAAATGTCAGATTTTCCTAATTACCTCTTATGCCTGTCATTGAATATAAGTTGAACCTGTTATTTACCATGTGTGAGAACTGATCACAAGACATACACCAAAACACACCCTAAGAGTTTTATTAGTAAAGACTGGGGAGAGGGAAGAAGGGTAGTATGCACACCTGTCTGGAGGAAACATGGAGGAGAGATGGAGTGGGGTGGGCATGTCTGCTTTTAAAAGTCAATCACATGGGGGCTTACATAGCATGCCAAGCTTGCTTACAGATTACATGGCCAAACTGCATATGAGCATAGATTACATAAGGCCTTGTATTGACTAGACTTTTGCCTGAATACTGTGTATGAGCAGCAGACCTCGAAATGTCAAAACCTGGGTGAGTGAGCATATTGCCAGAATGCTGAAGGCCGAGTTTGTCTCTGTGGGACCCTGGAAGTGCTGGGAACGATCACACCTTTGTCACTCTAGTCTGATTACAAATTAATCATGCTATTCAGTTTCATATCACAAAATATAGTTTTATTTGGCAAAATCTGCCTCATTGCCTGAACAGCATTTGAAGTGTTGTTGATTTGTTATTAACTATTGTTTGCTGTCCTGCCCCCCTCTGTACACTACTGTGTACAGCAATGATAAGCAGCAATGTCAAGAGACTCATGTGAGGGGTTCTCTTCCAAATCTGTGGATTGTTCAAATTAAATAGAATTCTCATGCTAGCATATTATACCATACTTTAAGGGTGATAGTCTGTACTCATATAACTAAGTATATGGAGAATAGGATTCATTTTCTAGTGCACTGCATAGTGGCAACTGCTCTTTGACAAAGTCCCAGCATTTCAAGTTTGCAGACCACACCTTTTACTCTCATGTTTAATGATGCTCAGTATTAATGCCTTTTCCTTTGGGAAATTTTGTGTGGGCTTTGAAAAAAGGATTAAACATGTGTACAATGATGACCTCTTGAAATATGAATATATATATATATATATATATATATAGTTTTTGAAAAAAACATGTCTCCATCACAAGGAAAACAGAAATTCCACTGTACCCTCCTAACTATACCAAGGAAAGTAATGTTAGAGATTTACTAGATACACCTGAAGAGGCTGAGTCCATTAAAAGCAACAGTTCAGTTAATAAATATGGAGAAATCAGAATGGAACAGTACAATGAGAAAAGACAAAAACATCAAGACTTTTAACATATCCAGTGCATCTGGGGTCCCAGGACCTCACACAGCCATCAGCACTCAAGCAAAATGCTTACTGTTCCCAGGTGTTATCATTTCTGGGGATCAGAAGCTCATGTGCTGTCTCTGTCTGCATTTAGGCAAAATACCTAGTCAACCCTGGGCCTTAAATAACCTCTGTGCATGCTTAGCATGACGACGTAAGCCCCCATATGCATGCACTGAGCAACATTTGAAAGCAGACCTGCCCACTCCCTCCCTCCACCATGTTTCCTCCAGACAGGCCTGCACAATTCCCTTCTTCCATTTTCACACTCTTTACTAATAAAACTCTTAAGTGGGTTGTGTTGCATGTCTTCTTGTCAGTTCTCTTGCACAGTAAATAACAAGACCCTTCCTTTTGGACATGTTGTGAAGGGAACAGACCCAATAGTAAGACTTAGAAACTGTAGTATAATTATCTGCTCCCCAGAAGTCCCCTTCCAACTTCAGACATTTGGGTAAGAGTTTCCATTCCCTTGGGAGCTTGAGCAGAGTTCCTGCTTTATAAAGCAGTCATTCTTTTTTATCTCTAGCAAGAGAAACTGTGACCCTTTCATTAGCATATGATTGGTGCCAATTGTCAGGGTCAAGGCTAGTAGATTCCTGAACTCCTGAGCTCAAGCCCACCACAGCTCTTGTCTCCTGTTTAATCCTGTAAACAACTATATAGTTTAACAGGTGTAATCTTTTTCCAATTAAAGGCTGCTGGCAACCAAACTGATTCACCCTCAGGTAGTGTTGTCCTACATGCAACACCCCCAACCCACCAACTCCATACATTTTTTGGGGTACCTGAACCTCCTGAACTCCCTACCCAAGCAGGTTTCTGGCAAAATGTCCTGTGAGCAGTTCAACGAAAAGGGGATTTCTTTTTTTAAACCTGAATTTCTACAAGGATTAGTCATTTTATTTTCTGAAAACGTTCTGCATTACCTTTATCAACTCCAAATGTGTTTTTATTTATTTTAAATTCATATTTATAGTGTGATGAAGAAGTCTGTATAAAGATTTCCCAGAATGTCAAACTTCCAATACAGATCTCTCTAATAGGAGCTAGTCACAGTAGATTTGGAAGCTGGAAAACAATTCTTCAGTCTTCATTCACCAAGTGAGAATCTGAAAAGGCCTGGTGAGTATTAACAGCAGCCAACTAGGCATACAAAAGCCACCTGCTGTCCTCAGGAGCATTGTCCATAAGAAATGGCAGGCAGCTGGACTCCAGAAGGACAGATTTCATGTGTTTTCCTGTTTAATCAGCATGAACAGAAGCTGTCTTTACCTCTGCCTTCAGTCTAGTTCTTTCAATGAGAGAGCAAGGAATTGTCAATTGGTGTCCATCCAGCCTGTATGAGAGATATTTAGCTATTCCCAGATAAAATCTGAGTACATTAGTAAGTTCTAAGAGAAAGAGAGTCCATGCACGATGAGCAGTGTCATATCAGAAAATAAAAATACCAAAATTTCTGCATTTAAAATAAAGTTCCTTTGTCAATTTTGGGAAGACTAGGCAAAAACTAAAGCTTATGATGGACATAGTGCTCTGACCATCAGGGGTTTGTCAAAAAATCTCATATAACCTCTCCCTATACTAAAAGACATATGAGGGCTTTTTTGTTGTTTTTTTTTTTTAATTGGACAGTGAAAAACATAGAAGTTTCCAATTTAAATAGGGTATCACCTGATATCATGTAGCATATAATATTTAAACTCAGCTCATCACATTAGTGGTGTACTCTTTGAACACATTGACAATTCTCTTTCATAGTTTTTCAAATATAAAAACTATACTTTTGTTGTTTGAGGCAACATGTTGCATAGTAACACATTTGAGGCTTCCTGGTCCTAAGTAATTATAATTTAGTATATATTAATAGTCATTCCTTCCCCACTCCAGCCTTACCACCACAATTGATTATTTCCTTTATTCATATTTTCCAATAGAACTTAAGTTATGATTTGTATAAGATTAATATAAAATGAGACAGGATTAATTATCATCAACCTAATTAATGAAAACGGTAGTTGTACTAACATGCTTTAAAATATGTAAATCATATCAAAGTTAATATATGAATTTCAAGTAGGTTTACTGTACTTTACAAGTTAGACTAAAAAGATACATATACTACAAAACAAGACCAAGAAATGGTAATTTAGGTCATTAAATTTCAAACTTGAAGTTTGATATCATTTACCAAATTATCATAGATTAAGTATATATTTTCACACATTTGTACCAATTTATGCCTATGATATTTGACAGCTTGTAACATATTCTATCAAAAACAATACAAAATTTAGGAAATTTAGAATAACATATGCTGATTTTTATTTTAATTTTATATGTTTCTTGGCAGCAATATTCTCTAAAGTGGTAGCCATCTGTACAATGCGTCATTACATATATTTTGTTTGAGTTTTGAAAAAAAATCATTTTCTATAATTAACTAATGAATAAAATATGAATTTTAAGCAGGTACATGACTTTGGACCCAATTTTAATATTCAGCACTCTCAGTCTGATAAAACCACCTTTTTCAACAGAGGGTATTTGTATTCGAGTATTTTGTCATCAGAATTATGCTGCTAACTTGGCTTGGCTAATAAAACTCTAACAATTATGGGAATGGACAGAGGAGCATTTACTGTTAGGAAGTTGCTAATTGTCTTATCCCACCGATACCAATTTCTCACAGCAAGTAGAAATAGGTCTGCAAAATTTTACACTGTGTACTACTGTAAATGTGTCACCAGGTTTGGGAGACAGAGAACAGTGATGATTACGTGGAGATAATGGACAGGAATCAACAAGGAATCATATAGTTAAGATGACTGAAGTGGTAAACATCAGTTTTTTTACATTTTACAACAATATTCCACAATTTATGGCTCCATATCTTTCAGGATTATTAGCCATGATCTCATTCAGTTTATCACTAGTGGGCATTGGAATGGAAAGTAGTAAATATGCTGACTTTGGTTGTGTAGACTTTTGTTGTTGTTTTGTTTGTTTGTTTTTAGAGACAGTGTTTCCTCTGTATTTTTTGGAACAGTTGTGGAGACTTAAAATTATATACATTAAGAAGTAAAACATTTTACATTGCATAAAGTCAACTGATTCATAACAGTTCTTTATACATTAAGCCATGATACTGAAAGTGCTAACTTTAAATGTGAAGTCTAAGATTGGCTTGATAACTTATGAAGAAAAAAAATGGAGTTAACAAATAAGATGTCTCCCATAGGCTGAAAATTTTCCTTAGAGTGAAATGAAAAAAAAAAAAAAAATGACAGTGTCTATTATGATAAAATATGTTAAATTGTCAGAACCAACCTTGACTGTCTAGACACAAGTGGGATGTAATGTCATTGAGAGTACATTGCACCCTAAATTTCAAATTATATGCTTACCAATTAGTCCTTGTACAGAAATAAAAAAAAAAAAAAAAACATCTGAAACAAGCAACCACACACAGATTCACAAGAATTTCATTTCAGTAACCAGTAATCCACCTATCCATTACCCCAGTGAGTAAATATTTGCAGAGTTACAAGAACATATTAAAAAACAAAAACAAACAAACAAAAAAACAACAACAAAAAAAAGTATGTTACTTCTTCAAATGGAAATTTGGAAGAAAACGAGATGGAGTGTTTCTTCCCTTCTCTGTTTGCAAACATTTAAATAACACTAAAAATATTTATACTTTGAAGATTTGATAGAATCACTTGTGAAAATTTTCGAGCTTGTTTTATTTTGGAAAGGAGCTGTTTGACAGCTTTCTCAAATCTTACCATGATAATTGGTTTGTTTAGATTTATGCTCTCCTGGCAATTTATATTTTCTGAGAATCTGAGAATAATTTTTAAATTTATTTAAACAGAGTTAAGAAAAATATTGTTCTATAATTGGTTTCCTCATATGGTTCTTTGATTCTTTCCTTATTTGATCAGATTAGCTACTGGATTATCTATTTAATTGGATCCTTTCAAAGACCCAGCTACTGGATTTATTCATTTGTTGGGATTTAAGTCTCCCATTAACATACATTTGTATTTAAAATGAGTAGTTCATTTGATTCCCCAAAGATTATTTTACTCTAATAAAAACAGCATGCTGTATTATTTATTCATGTATACTTGAATATGTAGTTCACATGAGTGCTATATAATAGAAACTTTAAATTTTCAGATTATATATGAGAATTAAATAAGAAATAAAATTAACCAAAAGTAAAAATAATATAATATGCATATAATTTTGTTCAGCTTTGAAGATTTTGCACACTTTGCTGGAGCAGTGTATTCATCTCTCACTCAATCATGAAATTATGATCTTGGAGAACTTGTTCTCCTTTCCTCATTTTCCCCCTCTTCTTCTTTTACTACTTCATTCATTCCTTAACAAATATACAGAGCTCTTGTTTCAAAGGAAATAAGGAATATTTAAACCTATAGCGATATGAATGTCCATAACTCAAAAATACTCATCGGGGTCAGCTTTTGTAATGGTACAAGCTAGTGGTATTTTACGATAACACATTCTAAAATGTATCATGTAACAGTTAGGTCAGATAAGTGGACAGTGAAGTACTATTTATGGGGAAAATATTGTCAAAAACATTTTGACTTGCCTTTTGCAACATTCTAAACCTGTACCATTACCAACCACAAATTTCTAACCAGTGATTCAGTTTGGAGTATCATTACATAGATGTAGGTGCTCACTACTTTCTCTCTCATTCTAACAACCTCTGTGTATTTGTGTGTGTGTGTATATGTGTGTGTCCCCTTTACTTTCAGTCACTACAATGAGGATTGGACCAGACCATCTGAACAGAATGACCAAACACTGCTTACAGGGTCTTTCTAAGGTTCTCAGACCTGCCTTGATGTTATTAAACACAGCTTCCCCAACTTGTAATATCCCAGCCTCCAGATTCTGAGCAGCTGGGATTCAAGGTTTCTTTTGCTCCTTGTGAAGTACTGTAGAAGGAAGTAACAGGCCTTTTATCAGGGGGCATTGCTCATTTGACCTAATAACTTTGTTGTCTCCTAATAACCTTATGCATCCATGATTCTTTTAATGCTGAATATTATTTTTGTTATACATTTATCAATTCCTTGTGAATAGATATTAGGCTTGTTTCAAGTACAGGTTGTTACTGCAAAACTGTTATAGGAGCATTCTTGCACATGTGTTCTAGATATATTCTCTCATCTCTTTTGGGTGCATGCCTAGCAGTATAATGGTTGAATGTTATTTGTTGCTAGTTTTGTGCCAACTATTTTCAAAGTGGTTTTGTCATTTTCTTTCTCACAGTTTGTGATGTGTTAAGTAAAGAAAAACTTGACATTATGATAGTTTTATTGACTTTACTAAGAGTATACATAATCTCTATATATTTAGGAACATATTTTTAAAGTCCTGTATCTTTATGTGAGTTGATTTATGTTACTGAGTTTTTTATGTATTATAGAACAAAATGGTTTGTAAGTTACCGTATACATACCCTAGAATTTTATCCTTTTATTCAAATTAGATTTCTTTTCACATAATGTATTCATATTACAGTTTTTCTTACCTCTACTCCAATCAGACTATTTCTCTCACTTCACATTAGACCTTACTTCCATTATGTTTCTTCTTTGGAAAATAAAACAGGATTCAAAGGGTTAATAATAAAATACAATGCAAGATAAAAAACAAACGAAATAGACACATAAGACAAAATAAATAGAAGCAAGAGAGTCAAAGGAAAGACACAAGAAGCTAGGCATTGGTGGCATACACCTTTAATCCCAGCACTTAAGAGCCAGAGCCAGGTGCATCTCTTGAGGAGTGAATTCCAGGTCAGTCAGAATTGTTACACAAAGAAACTCTCTTTGAGAACATGTCTCTGAGAAAGAGAGAGAGAGAGAGAGAGAGAGAGAGAGAGAGAGAGAGCAAAAGAAGCAAGTATAGACAGGCATCCACTGCTTTACATATTCAGGAAACCCATAAAAACACAACACTTGAAGCAAATGTCCTGGAGAGTGTAAAAGAGAACAAATTATAATATAGGGGCAGGAGCGATGGCTCAGATGTTGAGAGCACTAACTGCTCTTCTAGAGGTCCCAAGTTCAATTCCAGGCAACTACATGGTGGTTCACAACCATCTATAATGAGATCTGGTAACCTCTTCTAGTATGCAGGTATGCATATACGCAGAACACTACACATCATAGATAAATAGATAAAAAAATTTTAAAAGAAATTAAAATATGATATAAGTTTGAATAAAGAAGTTAAGAAAGAATGGGACAAAGAAGCTCCAAAGATATCTTTGGGTTCATTTTATGTTGATCATTTACACCAGGGCATGCACCCTACAATTTTGTTTTACAGATGAGACTCTCTTGAGGAAAACTAAATTCTCATTTATATATTGGATTACAGCTCATTTATAAATTGGAGATAGTTTACAGATTAGAGAAGGTAGCATGTGCATGCTTCTTCTTTCAGCTCTAGGAACCCATCTGGTCCAGGTCTACCTAGGCCCTGTACATGCTGCCTCAGTTCATGTGAATTCATATGTTGGTGTGTGCATTCTTTCTTTGTAAATGGTGCACAGTACCTCCCTGTTACAAAACACTAGTCTGTAATAGTAAAGGCTAATGGCAGGCACAAGTCCAAGTGCTCCATGTTTAATAAGTTGTGTAGGTATTATCTTTAGGAATAGGACCTTCCTATTAGTTGTTGGGAAGCAACCTGTAGCACCAACCACAGCTTAATTGTTTGGGGATTCCACTGAGAACGAATTAGTTATAACCCATTCATTCTGCAGAAAATTGATGAGGTGACAAGACATATACAGTGGGACTTAGATTCTTCTGTCATTTGGCAATTTAATGAAGATGCTTCAATATGTCTATGTATTTTATGAGTACTTTATTAAGTTTCTAATATGACCCCTCAAGTGGCACTTATTTTAGCTGTCTCCTTCTATATTCCCTATGTCTACCACTATTTCTTCCCTACCTCTTCCTGATCATCTCATCTCAATCCCATCCACTTTTTTTACCCAAAACTACCTATTTTATTTCAATTTGTTAGAGAGATATGTCTGCCCACACTAGTTGCTGCTTACTCCATATACATTCTTTTTAGTTATACAGATTGTACCTGGATTATCCAAGATTTAACAGCTAACATTCACACATAAGTGAATACATAACATATGTTTCTTTCTGGGCTTGAATTATCTCACCTGAATAATTTCTATTTTCAAATTCCATCCATTTACCTGCAAAATTCATCATCTAAATTGTTTAATGGCTGAGGAAACTTCATTGTGTTTATCCATTCATGTGTTGAGGGGGACCTACACTGTTTTAATTTCTATCAATTATGTATATAGCAACAATGAAAATGGTGGAGCAAGTGTTCATGTGGTGAGATAAAGTGACCTTTGGGTATATGCTGGAGTGGATTAGTTTAATTTTCATGTAGAACAATTGCCAACATACTGAGGAATCACCTCACCAATGTCCATAATGACTCTCCATATTTATAGGTCATCTATTCAAGGAATGGATGCTTGTTCCATTTATTGTACATCCTCACCCTCATGAATGGCCACTTGCTTTATTGATCCTTAACAAGCTACTGGTATAAGATTAATGTAAGTGTAGTTTTGATTTGCATTTCCATGACAGCTAAGGATGTAAGGATGTTGAGCATTACATTAAATTTCTTAATTATATTTCATCAATTATTTTTACCAAATTGTAGACAGTACTGCTTAATGCTTACTTCATAATAAAATTGCAAACTCTACTTATGAGGCTGCAATTACCTTGGTACCCAGATGATATAGACCAATCTCCATCATGAATATTGATGCAAAAATATTCAATAAAAAACTAGCAAATTGAATCCAAGAACACATCAAAGAAATCATCCACCATGATTATGTAGGCTTTGTGCCAGAGATGCAGGGATGGTTCAACATATGAAAATCTAACAATATAATCTACCACATAAACAAACTGAAAAAGAAAATCCATATGATCATCTCACTAGTTTCTGAAAACCCTTCAACACCTTTTCATTATAAAGGTCTTGGAGATATCAGGGACAATAGGAACATACCTTAACATAACAAAAGCAATATACAGCAAACCAACAGCAAACATCAAACTAAATGGAGAGAAACTCAATTCGATTCTTCTAAAATCAGTAACAAGGTTGTTCTCTCTCTCTACATCTCTTCAATACTGTACTTGAAGTTCATGCTAGAGCAATAAGATGATAACAAGAGATCAAAGGAGATATACATTGGAAAGGAAGAAATAAAACTTTCACTATTTGCAGATGATATGATAGTTTATATAAGTGTCCCCAAGAATTCTACCAAGGAACTCCTACAGCTGATAACACTTTCAGCAAAGTGGCTGTATACAAGATTAATTAAAAAAAAAACAAAATCAGTTGCCCTAATATAGATATATATAAATAAAAAGAGGGTGAGAAAAAAATCAGAGAAACCTTACCATTTACAATAGTCACAAACAACATAAAATATCTTGCCGTAATGCTAACCAAACAGGTAAAAGACCTGTATGAAAAGAATTTTGATTCTATAAAGAAAGAAATTAAAGAGAATACCAGTAAATGGAAAGATCTCCCATGCTCTTGGATAGGTAGGAAAAACATAGTAAAAATGGCAATCTTACCAAAAGCAATCTACAGACTCAATGTAATCCCCATCAAAATCCCAGAACAATTCTTCATAGACCTTGAAAGAAAAATACTCAACTTTATATGGAAAAACAGAAAACCCAAGATAGCCAAAACAACCCTGCATATTAAAGAAACTTCCAGAGGCATCACCATCCCTGACTTCATCTTCTACTATAGAGCTATAATTAATGAAAACAACTTAATATTGGCACAAAAACAGATAGGTAGACCAATGGAATTAAATTGAAAATCATAATATTAACCCATACATCTATCAACACCTGATTTTTTGACAAAGAAGTTAAAATTATACAATGGAAAAAAGGAAACCATCTTCAACAAATGGTGCTGGCATAATGGGTGATGGTGTGTAGAGGATTACAAATAGATCTACTACAAAGCACAAAACTTAAGTCCAAATGGATCAAAGACCTTAACATAAATCCAAACACACTGAAACTCTTTGAAAAGAAAGTGGGAGGTACCCTTGAATGAATTATTACAGGAGACTGCTTCCTGAATATAACACCAGTAGTACAGACAATGATATTAACAATTAATAAATGGGACCACCTGAAACCGAGAAGCTTATGTAAGGCAAGCCCACAGAGTGGGAAAAGATCTTCTGCAACCCTTCATCTGACAGAGGGCTATTTTCCAAAATATATAAAGAACTAAAGAAGCTAGTCATTAAAACACCAAATAATTCAATTAAAAATTGGGGTACGGAACTAAACAAAGAATTCTCAATAGAGGAATCTAAAATGGGTGAAAGCCACTTAAGAAGGTGCTTAACACCCTCAGCCATCAAAACTGGAACTCTAAACAACTCTGAGATACCATCATATACCCATCAGAATGGGTAAAATAAAAAAACACCACCAACAGTTTATGCTGGAGAGGATGTGGAGAAAGGTGAATGCTCCTCCATTGCCAATAGGACTACAAACATACAGCCCCTTTGGAAACTAGTATGGTGTTTCTCTTGAAAAAGAGAACCACTCAGCCTCAAGATCCACCAATTCCATTCATTGGTATATACCCAAATGTTGCACATTCATAAAACAAGGACAACTGTTCAACTATATTCATAGCAGCATTATTTTTAATAACCAGAGGCTGGAAGCAACCTAGATTCCCCTTAACTGAATAATGGATACAGAAATTGTGGTATACTTACACAATGGAGTACTGTTCATCATGTGGTGGAAGGTAGACAAACAAACAAAAGCCATTGGAATCTTGACATTTGCAAGTAAATTGATGGAACTAGATGAAATTATCCTAAGTGAGGTAACCCTGTCACAGAAAGACAAACATGGTATGTACTCATTCATATATGAATATTAGACATAGAGCACCTTCAGAGAAGATAAGAAACAAGGGAGACCATAAGAGACACATTCATTTTCATGTCCCCACTGAAGGGGAAATGTAAAAGAGCCCCTGAACAAATTAAGTGGATGGGAAGGGGGAAGAAGGAGATAGGAGAAAGAGGAGGGGAGAAGAAGAGGGGGAAGAGAACATGAGGGATCAGGAAGATTGAATGTGGAGATGAATAGAAGAGAGCATAAAAAGAGACATCTTATAGAGGGAGCCATTACAGGTTTAAAGAGAAATCTTCCACCAGGGAATTGTATATAGATTCACAAGGATGACTCCAACTAGGAATCTAAGCAATAGTGGAGAGGCTACATTAAATGCCTGTCCTCTATAATGAGAATGATGATTACCTTAAAGCCCATCCTAGAGGCTTCATCCAGTAGCTGATGAAAATAGAAACAGACACCCACAGCCAAAATCCTGGAATCCAGTTTCAGAGAATGAAGGGGAGGAGAACAAAGGGGTTAAGACCATGCTGGGAAAACCCCCAGATATAGCTGAACTGAGAAAGTAGGAACTCATGGACCCCAGTCTGACAGCTGGGGAATCAACAAAGGACCAAACCAGGCTCCCAGAATATGGGTGTCAGCCAGGAAGACTGGGCATTCTGTGGGGCCTCTGATAGTGTTACCAGAATGTATCCCTAATGCAAACAGACTTTGGGAGCACATGCCCTATGGAGAGATACTCCCTTAGCCTAGAGACATGGGGGAGGGCCTGGGTCCTACCCCAAATTACTTGACAGATTTTGATGATCCCTTGTGGAATGCCTCACCCTCCCTGGGGAAGTGGATAGATGATGAGATGGGGGGCTTTGGTGGAAGGCATGGGAGGATGGAAGGAAAAGGGATCTAGAATTGATAAGTACAATAATATTTCTTGTTACTTAAATATAATTAAAAATTAAAAATAATATACTGAGAAAATAAAAATTAAAGCACATCTTTACATGACATTCTGCTCTGAATGGTATCTTTAGAAATATATATATATATATATATATATATATATATATATATACACATATATATATATATGTATTTATGTATTTGTGTGTACATATGTGTGTGTATAATTATGTATTATATATTTGAATCATCATTTTAAGCTTATTATTTCATTGTTTTCTACCTTGAATAATTTCTGACTAGAAATTTCTGAGTTTACAAATGATTATTCCATTTCCCTTTGTATTTCTTTTTAAAACATGATAGCCATGTTCTACTGATCCCAGACAGATATTTTTGTTTTATTTATTGTTTGTGAAGTAGATGTACAGGAATGTATACTTCATAGAATACTAAACATCTTATAAGGCATCATTTTAACTATCTACCAAGGAATACTTGAAGGGTATGTTGTTTCTGCGAAAGCAATGGTACTCATGTGAGTTTCATATGTATATGGCTTTAATTAACCTCACTCCTCAACTTCTCTGGAAAATGTAGTCTCACTAAAGGTCAGACATCACTTAAACAGGCTTTATATGTGGTCAAGTGCTTCAGAACATCGACCTCCGTGTCCCAGGAAAGGAACTGCCATAGTTATCTATGATCAAACTGACAGATTATATCTGAAAATAGTAGCTCAGATTTCCCAGGAAAGTAGCAACATAGACCAGTTTCTCAAGAAAAGCATGTTGCATGTTAGTCATTTTATTTTTTTACACACTAAGAAACATTAAGTTGTGTAACTCATTTTTTAAAAGAGATGCATATTTCACTTCAAGAGTATTAGATCTCCCAAATTAGACAGAGAAAAATCAAATTAACGGTGATCACATATATTACATGCACTCTGCCTGGATTTGTAGCATGAAGTAGAAGTGATTACATACAGGTTTTATGCAGTTATGACTGCTACAGTTCATTGTTATAACACTCTCCTACCATGTGTGATTTCCTCAACTTGGTCTCCAGTCATTGTCAAATGCTGCAGCAAGTGAGTGAGCCAAAGGGAGAAAGGTGGGTTCAGGAAGTTCACAAATACACAGATGCATAATTATCAGGCATTTATTTGGGGAATATTCATACAATGATGGTAAATAATGGCTGAAGTCTTCCTGCTCCTAGAGATTCAGCCTCTGCCCTTCAGGATGCTCTGACCACAACCCAAGAGACCTCAAGCTAGCAACTTCTCTTTCATAAGGGGGTCATGTTCCACACACACGTAAAGCCACATCCTAAGGTGTGACCACCACCCAAGTCCACTGGCAGAACATGATACCACTACATTTCTTGTCCCAATAATTATTCAGGTATTTTATCTGAAAATAAGCTATTTGTACTAATTTGAGTTCTATGAGTTTCTATGACATAGTATCAAAAAGTAAAACATAAAAGGCCAGTGATGCCAGAGGACAGAAGAGAAGCCTTACATCATACAATGATGGCGACTTATTACAGTTAGTAAACATGTCTGAATGTCCCACACTTACTTGGTGAATTGTGACCCTGTAATAGTTTGAAATGTGATGTTGCTCCAGCAAGATTACTTTACATAGATGATGTTAATTATTGAAATCCTAACAGCAATGTATATATTTATTACTTGTTTAAGAAACTCATATTATTTAAAAATGATTTATATAATAATATTTAATAAAACAAAATTAACCACTTCTTTAGCCATTATCCATGATGCTAAACTCTGTGTTCACAGGAGATAGCTCAAATTTTACACAAATATGTAGAGACAGTGGTACTTGTAACCTGATAACCTCCCTAATTCCGTTAGACTTCTCACTATTTTTATTTTCTGCTGGAAAACAGATATGTGCCAGTGATTCTGTTGTATTGTAGTGTGAAGCTTTGGAGAATTTTTCTGATCTATCTAAGGAAAGATGGACATAAATATTTACACCCTGGGGAAAACAGCATAAGACCAACCCAAACCCCCTGAACGTGGGTCTCAGTTAGGAGGCCTGGGCAGTCTATGAGAACTGAGACCATGGAATCAGGATGTATCCTAGGTACATGAAAGGACTTTGGGAGCACATCCCCCATGGAGGGATACTCCTTTAGGCTAGAGGCAGGAGGGAAGGCCTAGGCCTTATTCCAAATGACTTGACAGATTTTGATGATCCCTCCTGGAAGACATCACCCTTTGTGTAGAGTGGGTAGGGAATGGGATGAGAGGGTGGCTCAGGGGCATGGGAGGATGGGAGGATGGGAGGATGGGTGGGAGAGGGAACTGGGATTGATATGTAAAATAAGAAAAAAATAATAAAAAACATAAAAACTATGCAGAATTTTTTAAAGATATATTTTAATTCTATGTGGCAATTCTCCCCTCATTTGTAATTATTTTACAATGTGTATGATGAGTTCTAGTAGGTAGTAGGTCTTAATAATAAAATCCCAGGGTCAGATATGTGGGGTGTGTGGTGTTTTGGGTGGGTAGGGCCAAAGCTGAAAGATCAGAGAAGCAGAGCCAGTTACTAGAGCTCTTACCTCTATAAAAGCCTCAGGTTGAAAAAAGAGTGAGTTCTTGTTTCTTCCTGCCTATTTTCCTCTCTGGAACAAGCCATCTTACATCCTGTCTGTGTGTACAGACCTCCAGACCTCTATGGTTAGTTAGTGGCTAGCTCTGCCCTCTGATCTTCAGGCAAGCTTTATTTGTTAGAGTATAAACAGCTATCACCATAACATTTGAGCTTTGATATTACTGTGTCATTTTATGTATAGGGAAGCCATCTTGTTGCCATGCATATATGATTATTTGATGGTATCTGTGCTATATAAAATCAAGTACTATCCAAGCTGAAGCAAATAAAACAAAGGGAATATGGAAGCTATTACCATACTTGAAAAGGAATGAGAATAAACTTAGTACAAGACTTATCTGAAAAAGAAAAAAAAATGTTAGTATTGTCCTATCCTTGGAGTTCTGACAGGATCTGCCTTCAAGCTGTAGCCACTAATAGTAGCACCTGTGCATATTCACTTTGCTCCCTTTTAAAAGGTTACTGTCCACCTCCCATCCATTTTTCTCTCTCTCTCCCTCTTCTCCTCCCTCTCCCTCTCCCTTCTCCCCTCTCTCCCTCTCTTCATGTTCTCTGCCAGCCTCTGTCTCTCCATCTCTCCCTCTCTCCTCTTTTGAAGCTCTAGTCCCCAAAGTTCAGACTCCCTTCTCCCCTCCCCCATTTTCCCAATTCACTTTCCTCCAATAAAAAAAAAAAAAAACCCTCCACCTAAGAAAGCTCTGACACATGATGTCTTTCACTGGAGTGGTGCTTTTTAAAATCACAATGTTTGTTCCCTGATGGGGGATCAAACCCAGGCAGGCAGTGGTGAGAGCACTGAATACTAATCACTAGACCACCACAGTATTTGAGCTGTTTTATCTAATTTAATTATACTTACTTATTCAGTGTCAATGAATACACTACAATCAGAGGAGAGAAAGAAAAAGTGAGTATGACATAGAAATGCATAATAATAATAATAATAATAATAATAATAATAGATGTAAAAACAATAGCAAATACAAGGAATGGGTTAAAAACAAAATTTTCTGTGTTTATGGGAAAACTGTAATTGGAAGACAAATGAATGTAAAGGACTGTCATTCTTGTTTTCTTAGCTCTTCATCATGTAGTGAAATTGTGAGACAGCAAGTAGTTTTCCTCGGGTATTATATGCATCTCTGGTTTGAGAAATGACTGAACTCCTTGTGCTGGGTGGCTTACTCAGAACCTTTCCCAATTGTTGTGCTTACACACCCTGAGGGTTAAGAAAATCCAGGAGTAGAATCTTTCTTGAGAAGCCACCAACATTTTCTTTCTCCTTGTTTGTTTCTCAAAATGCTCAAGGGACACTGCTTACATTTTGTTACAGGACCAAATTCTGTTTCTTCTGAGTTCTAGCCATGTTCTGCTTTGCCTGTGATACAGAAATGTGTGAGTTTTATGCTGTTGTCCCTAGGTAAACCTCATGCCCATCTCCGTGCAATGTCACTGATGGGAGAAGTTGTGAAAGGCAATAATATTAATAGCAATTCTGAAGACTGTGACAAAATATTCCCCCAAAACTACCACCTCAGGGAAGAAGATCTCTCTCTCTCTCTCTCTCTCTCTCTCTCTCTCTCTCTCTCTCTCTCTCTCTCTCTCTCTCTCTCTCTGAACACGTATCCTCTCCATCTGCATCTGGGTTCTAGTTCGACTCAGTGTTTATGTATGGGTGTTTGATCCTGTTTTCAACAGGCATTAGTTGAGGGCTCCATGGAGAAGTTAGTTGTTGATCTCACTCTCCGGGAAGGGCATTTATGATAGCCTTTCCATGGAAGCTCAAATTGTTAGTTGGTAGCAGTCTTATAGTTCTCTTGACCTTTCTTTGTGTTCAATTTTATCTTCAAACCAATATTGGCTCCCTATTTTATGTTCTCTCTCTCTGTCTCTGTCTCTCTCTCTCTCTTTCCTATCTTCTATTCCTAACCAGGCTCAATATTCCTCTTCGCACATGTTTTCCTTTCCTCCCCCTCATATTCTCCTACTTCTCTCTCCATTCGCTGTCCTCTCCCACTTCACCTGAGCTCTGGGGGACTTGCCCCTTCCCAGTTCTGTGAGGGACTTTATATGACTATCTTAGACTACAACTTGTATTCTAGTTCTTCTGGTGGAGTGAATTATAGGCTGGTGATCCTTTGATCTAGGTCTAAAATCCATATATGAGTAACATATGAGTAGCATACTGTGTTCCTCTTTTTGTGACTGGGTTACCTCATTCATGATGGTCTCTTCAAGTGCCATCCACTTGCCTGTGACTTTCAAGATACCATTATTTTTTTCTGCAGAGTAGTATTCCATTGTGTAGATGTTCCACATCTTCATTATCCATTCTTCAATTGAGGGGCATCTAGGTTGCTTCCAGGTTCTTGCTATTACAAATAGTGCTGCTATGAACATAGTTGAACAGATGTCTTTGTTGCATGGATGTGAATCCTTTGGGTATATGCCTAAGAGGGGGATTGCCGGGTCCTGTGGTAAACTAATTCCCATTTTCCTGTGGAACCACCATACTGATCTCCAAAATGGCTGTATGGAGTTTGCACTCCCACCAGCAGTGGAGGAGTGTTCCACTTTCTCCACATCCTCTCCAACATAAGTCATCACTGGTGTTTCTAATTTTAGCCATTCTGGCAGGGGTAAGATGGTATCTCAAAGTTGTT
The DNA here is from genome assembly GCF_943737965.1 of Phodopus roborovskii. Taxonomy (NCBI): domain Eukaryota; kingdom Metazoa; phylum Chordata; class Mammalia; order Rodentia; family Cricetidae; genus Phodopus; species Phodopus roborovskii. The sequence goes on from NW_026126410.1 coordinate 30,539,192, forward strand.
TTGATTTGCATTTCCCTGATAGCTAAGGATGTGGAGCATTTTCTTAAGTGTCTTTCAGCCTTTTTGATTTCCTCCATTGAGAATTCTTTCTTCAGTTCTGTACCACATTTTTTAATAGGGTTATTTGGTGTTTTGCTGACTAGTTTCTTAAGTTCTTTGTATATTTTGGAGATCAGCCCTTTGTCGGATATAGGATTGGTGAAAATCTTTTCCCAGTCTGTGGGCTGCCATTTGGTCTTGTCCACTGTGTCCTTTGCCTTACAGAAGCTTCTAAGTTTGAAGACGTCCCATTTATTAATTGTTTCTTTCAGTGTCTGTGCCCCTGGAGTTATATTCAAGAAGCGGTCTCCTATGCCAATTTGTTCAAGGGTACCTCCTACTTTCTCTTCTAAGAGGTTCAATGTGGCTGGATTGATGTTGAGGTTTCTGATCCATTTGGACTTGAGTTTTGTGCATGGTGACAGACATGGGTCTATCTGCAGTCTTCTACACACCCTCATCCAATTGTGCCAGAACCATTTGTTGAAGATGCTGTCCTTGTCCCATTGTATAATTTTAGCTGTTTTGTCGAAAATCAGGTGTTCATAGGTGTGTGGATTAATATCAGGATTTTCAATTCCATTCCATTGGTCTACCTGTCTATTTTTATGCCAATACCAGGCTGTTTTCAGAACTATAGCTCTGTAGTAGAGCCTAAATTCAGGAATGGTGATGCCTCCTGAAGTTCTTTTATTGTATAGGGTTGTTTTGGCTATCCTGGATCTTTTATTTTTCCATATAAAGTTGATTATTATCTTTTAAAGGTCGGTGAAGAATTGTGGTGGGATTTTAATGGGGATTGCATTGAATCTGTAGATTGCTTTTGGTAAGATTGCCATTTTTACTATGTTAATCCTACCTAACCAAGAGCATGGGAGATCTTTCCATTTTCTGGTATCTTCTTTAATGTCTTTCCTTAGAGTCACAAAATTCTTATTATATAGGTCTTTTACTTGTTTGGTAAGTGTTACACCAAGATACTTTATGTTGCTTGTGGCTATTGTAAAGGGTGATGTTTCTATGATTTCTTTCTCTGCCTCTTTGTCGTCTGAAAAAATTAGGGCTACTGAATTTTTTGAGTTTATCTTGTATCCTGCTAGTTTGCTGAAGGTGTTTATCAGCTGTAGGAGTTCCCTGGTAGAGTTTATTGGGTCGCTTATGTAAACTATCATATCATCTGCAAATAGAGACAGTTTGACTTCTTTCTTTCCAATTTGGATCCCCTTGATCTCCTTTTGTTGTCTTATAGCATTAGCTAGAACTTCTAGTACGATATTGAAAAGATGTGGAGAGAGAGGACAGCCTTGTCTTGTTCCTGATGTTAGAGGAATTGGCTTAAGTTTCTCTCCATTCAGTTTGATGTTGACAGTTGGTTTGCTGTATGTTGCCCTTATTATGTTTAGGTATGTTCCTGTTATCCCTGACCTCTCCAAGACCTTTATCATGAAAGGGTGTTGAATTTTGTCAAAGGCTTTTTCCGCATCTAGGGAGATAATCATATGGTTTTTCTTTTTCTGTTTGTTTATATGGTGGATCACGTTGATAGATTTTCGTATGTTAAACCATCCCTGCATTCCAGGTATGAAGCCTACTTGGTCATGGTGGATGATGTCTGTCTTGTGGAACAGTTTGAGGAGTAGTGGTATTAGTTCTTCCTTGAATGTCTGGTAGAATTCTGCACTGAATCCATCTGGCCCTGGACTTTTTTGGATGGAAGGCTTTCGATGACTGCTTCTATTTCATTGCGTGATATAGGTCTATTTAAGTTGTTTGTCTGTTCTTGATTTAATTTTGGTAAGTGATAGTTATCCAGAAACTTGTCCATTTCCTTTGAATTTTCATTTTTTGTGGAATACAGGTTTTCAAAGTATGACCTGAAATTTGTCTGGATTTCCTCTGTATCTGTTGTTATGTTCCCCATTTTGTTTCTGATTTTGTTAATTTGCATGTTCTGTCTCTGCTTTTTCGTTAGTCTAGATAAAGGTTTGTCTATCTTGTATATTTTCTCAAAACACCAACTCTTTGTTGCATTGATTTTTTGTATTGTTTTCCTGGTTTCTATTTTGTTGAATTCAGCCCTCAAGTTGATTATTTCCTGGCGTCTACTCCTGCGGTGTGAATTCGCTTCTCTCTGTTCTAAGATTTTCAGTTGGGCTGTTAATTCTCTTATGTGACTATCCTCTGTTTTCTTCATATGGGCACTTAGTGCAATGAACTTCCCTTGTAGCACTGCTTTCAAGGTGTTCCATAAGTTTGGGTATGTTGAATCTTCATTCTCGTTGAATATTAGAAAGTCTTTAATTTCTTTCTTTATTTTTTCTTTGACCCAGGAGTGGTGCAATCGCACATTGTTCAGTTTCCATGAGTTTGCAGGTTTTCTGCCATTTGTGTTGTTGTTGAATTCCAATTTTATAGCATGGTGGTCCTATAAGATACAGGGGACTATTCCTATTCTCTTGTATCTGTTGAGGTTTGTTATGTCACCTAGTATGTGGTCGATTTTAGAGAAGTTTCCATGTGGAGCAGAGAGGAAGGTATATTCTTTTGTCTTTGGATGGAATGTTCTAGAGTTAACTGGGGAATGTTAACCCCAGTTGAGGCATTACTTCTTTTAATTCTTTTGTTGAGTTTCTGATTTGTGGTCCTGTCTAGTGTTGAGAGTGGTGTATTGAAGTCTCCTACAATGAGTGTGTGAGGATTTATATGAGCTTTGAGTTTTAGTAGTGTTTCTTTTATGAATGTGGGTGACTTTGTATTAGGGGCATAGATGTTCAGAACTGAGACTTTGTGATGATGGATTTCTCCTGATATGAATATGAAATGACCGTCTTCATCTCTTTTGACTAATTTTGAAGTCTAACTTGTTAGCTATTATGATAGCTATGCCTGCTTGCTTCTTATTTCCATTTAATTGGAAAATCTTTCCCAACCCTTTACCCTGAGGTAATGTCTATCTTTGAAGCTAAGATGTGTTTCTTGTATGCAGCAGAAGGATGGATTCTGTCTTCGTATCCATTCTGTTAGCCTGTGACTTTTTATAGGTGAGTTAAGACCATTAATGTTGAGGGTGAGTAAGGACTATTGATTGTTGATGCTTGTTTGATTTAGGTTTGTTGTTGGCAGTGGTATTGTGAATATATTATTTCTGCTTCACCCTTGGTTTCTGGTGTAGTTGGATTATCTGTTGCCTACATTTTTGTGGGCGTAGTTACCTTCCTTGGGTTGGAGTTTTCCTTCTAATACTTTCTGTAGGGCTGGATTTGTAGATACATATTGGGAAAATCTGGATTTGTCATTAAATATTTTGTTCTCTCCATCTATATTGATTGAGAGTTTTGCTGGATATAGTAGCCTAGGCTGGCATCAGTGTTCTCTTAATACTTCCAGGACCTTCTGGCCTTGAGGGTTTCCATGGAGAAGTCAAGTGTAATTTTGATAGGTGTGCCTTTATATGTTACCTGCCCTTTTTCATTCGCTGCTCTTAATATTCTTTCTTTATTCTGTATGCTAGGTGTTATGATTATTATATGTCGAGGGGTCTTTTTTCTTTGGTCCAGCCTATTTGGGGTTCGGTATGCTTCTTGTACTTTCATGGGCATGTCCTTCTTCAGATTTAGTGAGTTTTCCTTGATGATTTTGTTGAATATGTTTTCGGCACCTTTGAGGTGGGCTTCCTCACCTTCCTCTATGCCTATGATTCTTAGGTTTGGCCTTTTCACAGTGTCCCACATTTCCTGGATGTTTTATGTTAAGGATTTGTTGGATTTATGATTTTCTTTGGTTGATGAATCTATTTCTTCTAGTTTATCTTCTGCACCTGAGATTCTCTCTTCCATCTCTTGAATTCTATTGGTTATGCTTGTGTCTGTCATTGCCGATTTTTTGCCCAGCTTTTCAATTTCCAGCATTCCTTCTGTTTGTGTTGCCTTTATTTTCTCAATTTCAGTTTTCAAGTCTTGAACCATTTCCTTCACCTGGTTAATTGTTTTTTCTTGGCTTTCTGTATGTTCCTTAAGGAATTTGTTAATTTCTTCCACTTTTTTGTTTGTTTTTTCCTCCATTTCTTTAAGGGATTTTCTCACATCTTCTTTGAGGGCCTCTATCATTTTTATGATGGTGATTTTTAAGTCGTACCCTTCTGCTTCCTCTGCTTTGTTGTTGTGTTCCATTCTAGTTGATGTAGATTCCCTAGATTCTAGTGGTGTCATGTTTGTCTTTCTGTTGTTAGGTGTTCTCTTGTATTGCCTTCTTCCCATAGCTTCTTCCAGTAGGTGTTGGTGGTGTCTCCCCCCTCTCTCTATGGTACTTCCCTGATGGGCTTATGTGGGTCTGAGATTCAATATCTGTAGCTCTGTGTGGTCCAAGCTCTCTAGGAGGTTTCTCCACAGACAGGGATCCAGGGATGGGGTCAAGGATGAGGATCCAGAAGAAGATGCCAGCAGGTATTCACAGTGGACCTCTGGCCAATAGCTCTGGCCAATAGCTCTGGCCAATAGCTGGCGGAAGAGGAGGAGAGCTGAGCTGGAACTTGAGAAGGTTTTGCAGAGTAGTAGGATCTCACTGGAAACTGATGCTCTCCAGCTGAGACCTTGTTCTTTGGCAGAGGCCCGGATTTGGGGGTCAAGGATCTTGCCCGCAGGAACTCCAAGTGGACCAGCAGAGATAGGCAGATCTCTGGGAGGGGCCTGGGACTCCAGCAGAGGACTGGAAGGTGGGGTCAGAGACCAAGCCAGTGGAAATTACGGGTGGTCCCATGTGGATAGTCAGGTCTCCTTTGTTCAGAGTTGCTCCAAGAAGTCTCTGAAGTAGGGTGGACTGTTGGCTCCACCCTCTGTCCCAGTGCTCAACCAGAGCTGCAGGACCATGGGTGGAGTAGGGCACAGGGTAGGGGGTGTAGGCTGGCGGTGGGGATGGGTAGGGGTGTCTTAGAGCTCCAAGGGTGCTCTGGATGGGGACTGGAGACAGAAGCATCAGGATCAGGGGCCAACACAGGGAGTTCAGGCGGGGGAGGAGGGAAAAGAGGTTGTAGGGGACAGGCAGCCCCGATTGGGCCCAGACTCACCTCTGGCTAATAGCAGGTGGAAGAGGATGAGGGCAGAGCTGGAACTTGAGAAGGTTTTGCAGGGTAGTAGGATCTCACTGGAAACTGGCGCTCTCCAGTGAGACCTCTTTCTTTGGCAGAGGCCAGGATTTGGGGGTCAAGGATCTTGCCCGCAGGAACCAGGGCTTAATTATTTTAATAAAATTGTATATTCTACTTCACCCTGTTATAGCAAAACAGAGAAAGACCAGGACTAAAAAATATGCAATTTTTTTAGAAATGTTTAGAAATGGTCATTTATATTAAATATTTGGTGAATTTAAAAATAATTATATGAGGACAACATTTTAAATTTGAAGTGATTTAAATTATTAGCTTATAATTTTTTTGAGAAAATATTCATTTCTCTGAGAAAGTATTTTTATTAATTCCTACTATTGTTTTATTATGACACATTTCCCCATTTTAACATTGAAAAGTATTTGAGAATTTATCATATGGCTCAGTAGTTAGTTAAGAGCACAAGCTACCCTTTCGGAAGACCTTGCTTCAATTTCTATCATAGAAATGGTGCTTGACTCGCTGTAACTCCATTTCCAATGCCCTCTTCTGGCCTTCAAGGTACCAGGCATATACCAAATGCACAAACATACAAGCAGCAAGATTAGGCATATGCATATGCATAAAATAAAATATAAAATGATTAAACTTTTTATTTATACATGATACAAAATTAGTAATTAAAACATTAGCTAAATTGGTTTTTAAACCATTTCTTTAAATTTAAATAAAAGTACTGGATTCAATTTTCAGAATCTCTTTATTTCTTTAACTGATCCCTTTTCTCATCTTTAGAACCTTGACTAAGGAAATGATTACTCACCACTTAATACTGCCATGCTCATTGAACCCTTCACAATTATTTTTCATGTATCTCTATCCTGAAAATTCCTCCATCAATGTCATATAAGGCTCAGGTATTCCAGCTACAAAATTAAAAAAAGTTTTGTTCTATTTTATCAAGCATCACATTATAATTAAATGGATGACTCAATCCTTTGAAATTTCAGCTAATTGCTATAGACACTAACCTTACTTATTTTCCTCAGCTACTGTCCCATATTTTAACAGTTTCTGATCATCTCCATAACCACTGTTGGATGTGACAGTGACAGTCTTTGGATTTCTATTTTAAATCTGTAGTTACTCATTTGATGCTTGCATTCTGTTCATGACTAATGGTCTAAATAAATACCTAAATGCTCACTTGTATAACTCAGCTTAGTTTCAGGCTCAGTTTAAAATTCTTTCAATGCTTCTAATTTGGTGCACAAAAATGTTATTTCAAGAGTGTATTATTTTAATGGACTTTTAGCTGGTTTCATTTTTCCCCTTATCTCTGTATTTATTAAGTCTATTTTAAGCAATACAACAACATGAAGCTCAAAAACTATTCCATGCAATTCCAGTGACACATTTTCAAATATTTCCCATCCCTAACTAAAGGTCAAATCTGGTAATGACCTCTCCAGAGTTAACCATTCCTCATTGCTCTTTCTATTTATTCCCTTCCAGTCACAGTCTAACCAGGTTAGCCTCACTGCTTTCTGCACCCATATACATCAAGAAAACTTTTGTCTTAGACTTTCTTTCATGCTGAGTACATTCATTTTTTAACTTCTTAACACTTTTTCTAAGTTTGAATTTCTGATTATATTTTCTAGAGACTCTAATATTGCATGAAACAACATAAAACATTCATTGCAACTTTGCTGCAATTTTTTTCCATATTCCATTACCTCCCTCACACACACCTCCCAATTTTTTGTTTGTTTTACATTGTTTTTCTGTTTTTACATAGTGTGGCTTCCATCATCAATGTATTTTCTCCAGATGAACAATAATTTTGTCTTTTTAGGAAAATAAAACAAATGTTGTGGTATTTAAAGACCTTTGGGCATGTAATCATCCAAAGAAGGGAGAACTACTCGGTGGTAAAAAAAAAAAAAAAAAAAAAAAAAAAAAAAAACTACCAATAAAAAAGGAATAATCTGACTTAATGAAGTCTCTGAAGTCTCTAAAACAGAAGTTTCAATCCAAACTGGGTGGAGTTCTCACATACCTTTAATCCCACTACTTGGGAGTCAGAGGCAGTCAGATCTCAGTGAGTTTAAGGCACACAGTGTCTACACAGTTAGTTTCAGGATATCCAGGACTTAAAACAGAGAAAACCTGGAGAGAGAGAGAGAGAGAGAGAGAGAGAGAGAGAGAGAGAGAGAGAGAGAATGAATCCCACAATGACAATTTCACCAAGACTATGATAACATCATTAAGCTGAGCAACTCCAACTGAAGATCAGTTTTGGGTCACAGACTCTTCTCTGAACAAATTGAGGTGGCAAGCTGAGATGATCCTGGCTCACAGTAGCCAGGACTTGACAAGCCCGAAGTTTCCCATTATGCAGAGACTGAACAAATTACAATCCTGAGACTGACTACTGGAAACCCTGCTATGTCTTTTGTATGTCCCTAGTGCTGGAATTAAAAAGAGCTCTGCTGCTCTTTTAAACTGATTCAATCTCCTGTAGCCCTGGGTGGTCTTGAAGTCAGAGAGCCCCATTTGCCTTTGTATCCTGAATCCTTGGATTAAAGATGTATGCCTGGCTTCTATGACTAAATAGTATAATTGCTTTGCTGTTTTTATTGCCAATGCCTTTAATAAATCATAAACAACATGTCAGCAAAATGTAGCTTCTTTAGTAAGTGGTGATTGCAGTTATTGCTCCATGATCTGTGACTACACTTTTCCTGGGCTTTGTTAATAATACTAGGCCTCCCTCTCCCATTATAGACACATTCTTTTGCATCCAACAGAGAGTGTTACAAAAAACCACAACGGATAAAAATGTAGTTTTGAAGCCCAGTCCCAGCAAATGCGTCTGCAATACAACTTCCAGTTCTGATGTTCAGGCACCATTGCAGAAGAGTAAGTGGAATCATAAAAACAAACAAAGAAACAAAACAAAACAAACAAACAAACAAAAACCCAAAGGATCAAGGATAGTGTGAGATAGTGTCTTCTATATCTTCTAGTAACATCACAAAATGATCGCCTAAAGATGAAATTAATAAGGACAATGACAGAAAAGCTAACATGGATTGGAAAGTCCCAGGAGGCCTAAACCCTATAAGAAATATATGAATTTCATTCAAAGTATATAGTAAGTATTCAAGTGTCTTATACTGATAAACCAAATGAAAATAGTCAAACTATGTAGAATTCAAATAAATGATGCTTATATTTTGAACAATATTAAAATAAACTGTTCACTCAACAAAGAAAGAAGAATACGCAAGCAAAAAAGCTGAATATTCTCCCTGAGAACAGAAAGTTATTTTCTCAAGTTTTCACAAGCTGCTTCCCCTGAGCTGCATCTCTTTGTTTAGCCTGAGCTGGCCTTGAGTGTCTGGTCTCAAGTGATCATCCTTGGTCTATCAAAAAAGAGCCCTTAGACTCTTAGATTAAATCATTGCAACAGCACTAAAGAGTACCGGGATGGCATTTTATACATTTTATACTTGCTCAGCTTTTGGAGTTCATAGCCTTAGCCAATACAATATAATCCATATTGGAGATTTCTCAGAGTATTGTTTCAGTTGAAAATAGTAATTCATTTGAAGCCACATGGGTCTAGTGTTTATGCTAAACAAAGCAGGATGAAAATGAAGCTTCAGTATATATGGGAATTTTCATCAGGATGGAGGAATGATAGGCTCTGTACCACTATTTAATATCACTATAATTTTTAATCTTCAGGAAATAGTAATAGCTACATAAGCAATTGTGACATAGTAATTTTGAATAAGTTTGAGGACGAATGACTTTATCTGATTAGGCCACAGTAAAAAGTATCCCACCAGCCAAATTCAACTCACTACCTTTTTGTGTAAAGAAATTTTCTAGAATAGCTCATAATTTATATATTTATTATAATTGTGTACATATTACATCTGCAGATGAGAATTGTGACAGATAAATGTCCCATAATTCTTGCTATATTACATGTATGGTGTTTCAGAGAATAAATATACTAATCTCTATTAGAAATGATAATCTAGATCTATTTCAGATGTCACATTCCCTAAATGTTATTCCCTGATAATGCAGACAGTTTGGAAAATCAAGCATAGTTGTATGTCCTAAGAATTCATTGATTTATTCTTTTTACAATATACTAACCATACAGTACTAGACTTTGTGCAAATACTTTAGGCCACTATTTAAAATGTAGTAATTATGTACATGAATGCACATAGTGTTTTTCAATTACATCTAATAACAGAAAGATTAATTAAGTAACCCAATAAACCCAAAATAATCATAGATTATTATTCATAGCAGAGGCATGGCAATTAGAGATTTCGGTAGATGAAAATATGTTTCAAGGAAAAACATCAATATGCTTTAATTTAGATTCACAGGGTAATTTTATTGTATTTATTTGAACCTAGAAGATTAGGCTTTTCAAATATTAAAGCAGCTACAACAATCAGAAATTGTCCATGATTGTACTATATATTAATCAATATACTTACTTAAATATGCAGCAAGATTTGATCCAATATTTGTAATACATTTTAGTAAGTGTAGAAATGATACTGGCTCTGTAAACCACTTTCTTTGTGAGAATAAAATCTGTAACAAACACTGAATTTTTTGACAAAAATAAATTCATGAGAATCATGATTTTCAACAATATGATGCTAAAGATTAGAAAGACTAGAGATAATCTTAATCCATTCATTGTCACTCAAACTGCTTCTATCATTAGCTCATGTGGTTGACATTAGCTAATTCTCTAAGATGTTCCAGCTACCTTTCCTTTCAGCTACTCTTTTAGTTCTTATTACCTGGATGTCATTAATTGCTTTATTGCTTTACAATAATTGTATTATTGAATATACATAAAATACACATCTACTTCTTTATTGATGATTGACGAATAAAGAAATGGGAAGAGGTGTTTATTTCACAGTTTAGTGGTATCTTTCAATTTACCACTGTGAAACTGAGTGTAGTATAATTCCAGAAAGAAAGATGCAATAATAAGATGAAATAAAATTCTGCCTAAAACATACAGTAAGGTTAAGAGCAGTCTCACCTATTTAAGATATGCCTCAAAGACAAAAGTAGGGCTGAAGATAAGGTAAAATGCTTGTTGTACAAACTTGAGAAGCTACATTCTTATCCACAACATCCACATACCTCAGATTATCAATGACTCTACAACAAGAGCACCAATGATGCAGAAGGCTCCCCAAGGCCTCCTGCTAGCTCATGTAGATGTATCTCTGAGTTTCAGCTTAACTGAGAAACTCATCCTCTGAACAAACAAACAAACAGCAGGAACAACTAAAAGGATAAAAACAAAAAGTGATTGAGGAAAACCAGTGTCATTTAAATTATAACTCCATATGTAAATGTTCAATTGTACACACAAACATGCACTACCACTTACATGACAACTAACTCACTAAATAAAGTATGTTGATATTTGATGTGGACTCTTACATTCTTCACGTCAGAGATGATAATAGCCAGCATTCAAAGCTTATTTAACTTCTTTAAGACCGAAAGAAATGCAAACCTTATCTAACAGTCTAGACAACCCAAGATTTCAGGGAAACCTATTTTTTTTTTTAATTTAATCTGTTAGTACAAATATTTATTGCACTACATGAAGAATAAATCCTCTTCTTGTACATTTATTCACTGTACAGGAAATGTTTCAACACTAGTTATAAAGTTTGGGAAGTCACACAATTTGTAAAAACATTCAATAAATTATTAGTATGAAATTGAATTGCATTTATGAAAATAAAACTATATTATTGATTCATACATGAGTGGTTATTTGTAGTAAAACATTTATATTTATATTTAAAGGTAGAATATTCCTCTCCCAAATGTGTTTCATTCTCACTTGTATTTCTATTAATTAACTCTTCAACTCTGCCATGGATCATAAAAATGCTTCCAGATGTGTCATATGCTTGGCAAGTATTTACAGAAAAGCTACCTAAAACATAATCAGAAATATCTATCTCCAATAAGTAAGGCTTTAATCACTCTGTAGATTTTTGGTATTTTAATAATGCATTCCTTTCTTTTAGCCATTATGCTCTGAAATTTATATAATTGTTTCTGAAAAGTATTGTCACTCCCTTTACTCACTAGATTTTTCTTAGTTCATCTTTCTACTGATTGTTTTTTTTGGCCTGGACTTCCCATCAATGTTTTCCATAATACAGTGACTTTCTTCTCTTCTTACCTTTTTTATGTGTTAAGTATTTTACTTGGTTTCTTTAATTTTTCAATTAGCAGAAATATGCAAGATGGGCAATGGGTGAATTATCAATCCTAAATAACAAGAAACCTACATGCAGAGTATGGAAATAACTCAGGAAGAGAGTACTATATTACCATTCATGGTCCTGTGAATCCAATCCCAATTGCAAGTAAACTGATTATTTAAAATGGTAAAAAGCTAATGGTAACACCTACTTTGATAACCCATATTTAATGCCATTACTGTGTGTATATAATTATGTGACTTAACAATCACAGATAATTCCATTGAATGAAACCTTAAAATGTAATATACATCACTATCAATATAACATATTAATGGTGAGTTCAATTATAAAAACAGTCAAATCTTATGAGTTTCTATAGTTAGAGAAATGTAACACAATAATTTATTTTCTACAATAAAATTCATCAAGAAAAATGTCAAAGATTTGCTTTTTATGTATTTTTTATTTTGTGTATTCCAGATTTTAAATCATAAATTTCAATATATCAGAAAGAACATAGCCTTGAAAGAATCCTAACATAGTAAAAATTGAAGAAAATGCTGCTTCTATATTTCATGAATTAAAAATAGACAAATCCATTTAGTCTAATTTTTCTGAATGTGAAACATCACAAATCTAAAATCATGTTCTTTACTGAATTTTAGGAAGTCCTCAATTTCTTTATTTCTTCTTTAACCCAGGTCTGGTGCAATTGTGCATGTTTCAAATGTTTCAATTTCCATGAGTTTGTAAGTTTGTAGGGTTTCTGCAATTTGTGTTTTTGTTGAATTCCAATTTTAAAACATGGTGGACTTGTAAGATACAGGGTACTATTCCAAATTTTTTTTATTTTTTTTATTTTGTGTAACTATTGAGTTTTATTATGTTGCCTAGTATGTGGTCGAATTTTGAGAATGTTCCATGTTGAGCAGAGAAGAAGGTATATTCTTTTGTGTTTGGATAGCATGTTCTCTAGATGTCTTTAAATCTAATTGAGACATAACTTCTCCTAGTGCTTTTGATTCATTGTTAAGTTTCTGACTGGTGGTCAGGTCTAGTGGTGAGAGTGGTGTGTTGATTGATGTCTTCCACTATAAGTGTGTACCGAGGTTTTATGTGAGCTTTAAGTTTTAGTAGCATTTCTTTTATGAATGTGGGTGGCTTTGTATTTGGGGCATAAATGTTCAGAATCAAGACTTTGTGCTGATAGATTTCTTCTGCGATGAATATAAAATCACTGTCTCCATCTCTTTTGATTAATTTTGGTTTGAAGTCTAACATATTAGATATTAGGATGGCAACACCTGCTTGCTTCTTGGGTCCATTTGATTGGAAGATTTTTACCCAGTCCTTTACCCTGAGGTAATGTCTATCTTTGAAGCTTAGATGTGTTTCTTGTATGCAGAAGGATGGATTCTCTCTTTGTATCCAGTCTGTTAGCCTGTGTCTTTTTATAGGTGAGTTAAGACCATTAATGTTGAGGAAGAGTAAGGACCATTGATTGTTAATACTTGTTTGTTTTAGATTTGTTGTTGGCAGTGGTACTGTGAATATATTTGTCCTCCTTTACCATTGGGTTCTGGTGAAGTAGGATTATCTATTGCCTCTGTCTTCTGTCTTTGTGAGCATATTTAACTTCCTTAGGTTGGAGTTTTCCTTCCAGAACTTTCAGTAGGGCTGGATTTGTAGACAAGCATTGTAAAATCTGGCTTTGTCATTAAATATCTTGTTTTCTCCATCTATAGAGATTTAGAGTTTTGCTGGGTATAGTAGCCTGGGCTGGCATCCGTGGACTGTTATCACTTGTTGAACATCTATCCAGGACCTTCTGGACTTGAGAGTTTCCATGGAGAAGTCAGGTGTAATTTTGATAGGTCGGCCTTTATATGTTAGCTGTCCCTTTTCCTTTGCTGCTCTTAATATTCTTTCTTTATTCTGTTTGTTATGTGTTTTGATTATTTTGTCTTGAGGGGTCTTTTTTGTGTTCTGTTTGCTTCTTGTACTTTCATGGTCATGTCCTTCTTCTGATTGGGAAAATTTTCCTCAATGATTTTGTTGAATATGTTTCTTCACATTTGAGCTTGGCTTCTTTGCCTCCTCTATGCCTATTATTTTTAGGTTTGGCCTTTTCATGGTGCCCCAAACTTCATGGATGTTTAGTGTTAAGGATCTGTTGGATTTATGATTTTCTTTGGTCAATGAATATATTTCTTCTAGTTTATCTTCAGCGACTGAGATTCTCTCTTACATCTCTTGTATTCTTTTGATTATGCTTGTGTCTGTAGTTCCTGATCATCTGCCCAGTTTTTCTATTTCCAGCATTCCTTCAGTTTGTGTTTTATTTATTGTCTCTGTTTCAGTGAACAAGTCTTGAACTGTTTCTTCACCTGTTTAATTGTTTTTTTATTGGCTTTCTGTACTTTCTTTAAAAAATTTGTCCATTTTTTCCTACCTTTTTTTTCCTTCCATTTCTTTAAGAGATTTTCTCACATCTTCTTTGAGGGCTTCTGTCACTTTTATGATGATAATTTTTAAATAATTTGCTCTGCTTCATCTGCTTTTGGGTATTCAGTTCTAGTTTATATAGAATCCCTAGATTCTGGTGGTGTTATACTTGTCTTTCTTTATTTAGGTGTTTTTTGTATTTCTGTCTTCCCATCTCTTCTTTCAGTAGGTGTAGATGTGGTCTTCCCTCTATGGTACTCCCCATGTTGTTTTAGGTGGGTTAGAGATTTGATGTTGTAGCTCTGGGTGTCCAAGCTCTCTAGGAGGTCTCTCCTGAGGCAGGGAAGCAGCAATGGGGGTCAAAGATCAGGCTCCAGTGGAAGACTTGTGATGGTGGTCAATGATCTGGAAGGCGATAGGGGCATATAGCCTGGGCCTGGCACTGTCTAGCTGAAGCCTTATTAGCAGAGGCCTGGCAATGGGAGGAAAGGACCAGGCCAGCAGTCTTTCACACTGGCTCCAGGTGGATAGACAGATCTCTGGGAGGGGCCCAGAACTCCAGTAGTGCACCAGCAGTGGGGGTCAGAGATGATGCAGGTGGGGATCCCGGGTGGCCCCCCTTGGATAGGCAGGTCTATTGTGTTCAGAACAGCTCCAGGAAGTTCCCCCAGTTGTTTTTTTTTTTCCTTATTTTGTCTGTAACATACATACACATTTTAAACTGAACTCCAATCTTTTTCATTTTCTTTTTAATTTTGTAAGTATGAATGTTCTTTGTTTGTGTGTTAACTCTATGAATTATAGTGCTCAAAAGACCCAAGGTAAGGATTTGACCCATTGAAACTAGATATAGATGTCTGTCAATGGACATGCGGTTCTAGGAACCAAAGCTGGTACTCTGCAAGAGCTATATAGAACTACAAAACTATATAAAACTGTGTAGAAATATAGAACATGTTTAGTCATACTAATATAAATTGGAGCAACTATAAAATAGTTTTTAAAAATAAAACAGTGAACACAGGTAGGGAATCAGAGCATTAAATAACTACTATTAAATTAATGTATAATCAAGCAACTCATTCTGAGTTTGAGGCAAACCTCGTCTATAGATCGATGTCCAGGATAGACTCGAGAGCTACACAGAGAAACTCTTTCTTGAAAAAAAGAAAACCAAAACCCCAAGTTTATGTATAATCATTTACTTGTATCATGTATGATTGCTACTGTACTCTGAAATATAGAATGACAACACCAAAATTTTACTGTAATCAGGTAATGGAAAACTAAAAATTACTATTTTATGGTTAACACCAATACAAGTTTACTCATTTTCTTCTATAACATAAAACAAGAACTTTGGACAAGATCTTTTTGCTCTAACAGTAGCTTCAGACATACAATCTCATATTTTTTTTCTGCTCCTATATCTTTCTCATCAGAATCTTTGTTACTCTTCCTTGTCCTGGAGTGTGTTCACTTTATTCATACAACTGCAGACTCCAAGCATTCAAGCATGTAGCCTTCATTGTCTCAAACATAAAGATATTATATTGACAATAGTGTCAGTCCAGATGTTATATCTTAAGATGGGTTCTTTCTGGTGTGACACATATTAAACACAAGTCCAAAATGACTGGTTTCATTATAATTAGAGTACATTTCAAACATGATATTTCACAAATTAATGATCTAATTAAATAAGACAAAATATTGAACTTAAGAGATAAAAGAATATGGAAAATACATGAAGACCGCAATAGCTTAAACTTATTTGCTTAATCACATCGTAGGAAGATAATGATAAGGTTACTGGACTTGAAAAACCAATACACATTCATCTACGTTACAGCTCATGTTAAACAGAATGGCAGAAGGTTTTAAATATATAAAACTTAGATGTTTATCCTTATTTGCCTATTGTTTTAAGTAGAAAACATTTGGTGATTGCAAAAATTGCAATGTACAATTCTCAGATTAAGCAAACAAAATAATTATAAGAAAAGCTAATGTAATCATTTCATGAGGAAAGAAATATTTTTGTATTCACTAGCGTTGTACAGGATAATGCTTATAAACACATCATATCTAACTGAAGGATGGTAATAGTGAGTTCTTTCATTGATTCTTGACTTTCTTTCACAATCTGCAGGAGCTGTGGTATCAGCAGGTTATACGTATGTATATTTATTCTCTCTGTTTTATTTCTCTCTGTCTGTCTTTCTCTCTCTTCCTCTCTCTCTCTCTCACATACACATACACACACACACACCAATGATCATCAGGATAAAAGAGGCTGTATACTTGAGAGTGGGTAAGGAATGTGGGTGTTGAAAGCAGGTAGTTTGGTGAATCAGGAAGGAGGAAAGGGAGGACATGGAATGAATGTCTATTTCACTAGAAACATTAAAAATAAATTTAAAAGGCATCAAAGTTTGAAAGAGAAAGAAAAATTATACATAGACAACAAATATTAGGAAATTACTGCACTGTTGCTGTAGTACAGAAGCCACTGTATGTTCATAGCAGCATTATTTGTAATAGCAAACCTGGAAGCAACCTAGATGTCCCCCAACTGAAGAATGGATAAAGAAGATGTAGCATATCTACATAATGTAATACTGCTATGATGGAAAAAAAATTGAATCTTGAAATGCACAGGCAATTGGATGGAACTTGAAGAAACCATCCTGAATGAGGTAACCCAGTCACAGAAAAAGAGGAACATGGTACGTACTCGCTCATATATGGATTTTAGACCTAGATCAAAGGATCACTATCCTATAATTCACACCACCAGAGGAACTAGGATACAAGGTGGATTTTATGTCATTCATATAAAGTTCCTCAATGAAAGGGGAAGGGACAAGTTTTCCAGAGCACCAGGGAGATGATGGAGTTGGGGGAGCAGTGAGTGGAGAGGTAACTAGGAGAAAGGGAAGGTGACGAGAGGAAAGCACTTGGGACTAGGAAGATTGAGTCAGGGGAGGAATAGAAGACAGGAGAGAGAGATTGAGAGACAGAGACACAGAGAGATAGAGAGTGAGAGAACATATTAAAGGGGGAGCTATTATACGATTGAAGAGAAAACCAAACATAAAGAAATGTCCAGAGACCTACATGACTGACTCCAATTAACAATTTGAGCAACACTGGAAAGGTTACCATAAATGTCCTTCCCTGATAATGAGATCAACGACTAACTTATCCAACATCATGGAGCCCTCATCTTGTACTGGTTAGAAACAGAGTCAAACACCCACAACTAAATACTGAGATGAAGTAGAATCCAGATACAGAGAGGGAGGACAAGACCATGCTGCAGAAACACATAGAGATAGGTGACCTGAACAAAGATGAACTAACAGCTCCCAGACTGATCGCTGACAATCCAGCATGGGACTGACTCCAACCCCAAGAACATGGGGCTCAGCTAGAAGGCCTGAGCAGTCTAAGGGACCTCAGACAATAGAACCAACATGTATTTCTGGTACACAAAAAACCTTGGGAGTACAGCACTCATGGAGGGACACTCCCTTAACCTAGAGACAGGAGAGATAACACTCATTTGTGTGCCTTCCATTCTTTCTCCTTTACTCCTACAGAATATAAAACCATCTGTGCTCATCTATATGCCTCTTTTTCTGCCAGATTTGGGATAGAACTTATCCTTCATTCATTGTTGTTTTTATTTTTTCCTTTGCCATAATTCTCTTTTCTACTGTGAAGAACTGATAATTATTGTCTTTGTGTTTCTCTATAAAAACATAATTGCAGTGCAATTTACAGATATTTGAACTAGCCAATTTGGAATGTCCACCTCTTCCTACCCATGTTCATCCATTTTATTCATTTTTTTGGGAAGATTCTCAGATTTTACATTATCTACAGGTCAGATATACTAACTGGTTCCTATCACACTCGACAGTTGCTTTCCTTCAGAATGATGCATTTTGAAAAACCATACCTACAAATGAATAAAGGCAATGGTTAGAAGGGAAAGCCAAACTCAAACTCATGGGCAAAATTAAGAGTCAACATCAATCTACTACAAAAGCAAATTTATATATAAGTTGTGTGCACCTGACACACTATCTTCTTTGTCCTAAGAATTCTTTACTTGGGTATATTGAACTACTGTAAATAGTTTGCTTCTATATTTCCTTTCATATTTAAAAACCAACATGAAAGTAATTAAATCAACATTTTAAATATTCATATGAGTATCATGTAATGTGGGTAGTACACATTGATATTCTTAGTTTTCTTCTTAATTTACTAAATTACTCAATTTACTAAATACATGTATACTATCACTGAACACAATGGTTAAATTAAAAGAAATATGTGACTAGCAAGTACA
The DNA here is from genome assembly GCF_943737965.1 of Phodopus roborovskii. Lineage (NCBI taxonomy): Eukaryota > Metazoa > Chordata > Mammalia > Rodentia > Cricetidae > Phodopus > Phodopus roborovskii. Next base: position 30,557,436 of record NW_026126410.1, read on the forward strand.
ATGCTCACTTTCAAACCATATTCACTTAATTTTGTTAAAGTATGTTTGATTTTTCCAGGATCTTTTGTATATTATAGATGTGTGTCTATGAATGTGTGATATTTTGCATGTGTATACTTGTACAACTCTCATATATACCCCATTAAATACATCCATGTCAGAAATCATGTCAATTGAACAATACTTACAATAAATAATCATGTCATTTGTTATGCTCCATGATATCATCAGTGCATATATTTTAAATTCATAAGTTGATATAAATTTTCATATCAGCCACAAAAAATTTTATGTGCAAAAAATTAGCACAGATACTGCTTCGTGTTTGAACAGCCAGGACACAATGTACCTCACGCAGAGCAACTTAGTCATTTTGCTTTTCATGTGGCACCTGCATCTTCATCTGTTTTATTCCATTTTTATTTTAGGGAACAAACTCTAACCATGGGCACATTTGCAGCACTAGCTGCCACAGTGCTGTAGAATTTTAAAGCTGGAAGGAACCTCAGAGATTAGCTCATTTAGCACATTAGGAATTTCTTGCTGAGCTTTTGGCAGGCACAAAGTAAAGTCGCTACAAAAGAAAAAAAAATATGTAACATACAAGGATTTGAGTTTTTCCCAGAAGTACGTTAGAACAGAACTTTTAACTCCTAAAATGTATACTCTGAGCAAGAACAGTCATAGGGCCCTGAGGCACCTCTTTTGTTCCTGAGGTTCAAGCTATGACTCTAAATAGACTCACGTCCATTGCCATTATAGCTAGTCATGAGCCCTCCTTCAGCCCTTATGCAAACAATCCACTGAAACTTAACTGCTGGGTACTTTCCAATGGGAGCATAAATTTAAAGCTAACTCTGCATTGCCCCAGAGGTGCTCTCTTCAATGGCAATGGTAGCTACAGCTGTGTTTAAATGGAAATTGTGAATCTGGAAGCTCAGGTATTCAATTTAGGTAGACATTTACAGGAAAAGTAATTGGGAAAAATACATTTTAAATGGTTTAATCTCTAGAAAGGATATTAGTCAAGCCACTGAAACCATACCACTGTGGTGCTAAGTAGACACTAGGACTGAAACATCAGTTCCAAGAAAAGCTAATGGTGTAGATCAGATAAGCAGTTTAGAAGGAAACTGAAAATGAGCAGTCATTTTCCCTGTTTCTTCTCTAATTCTATACAAGGAAGCTGAAGGAACATTCTTCTCATCATGTAAAATGAAATATACAGCTAATGTCTTTCTTCTTCTTATTTATTTTTTTCTTATTTTTTATATCTATCTCAGTTTCCTTTCCCTCCCATGTCCGCCGACCACCCTCCCTACCCACCCACCCCCACTCTACTGGCAGGGTGATGCCTTCCAGAAGTGAGAAACAAAATCTGTCAAGTCATTTGGAGTAGAGACTAGGCCCTCCCTCCTACCTGTAGGAGAAGGGAATATCCATCCATGGGGAATGTGCTCCCAAAGTCCTTTTGTGTACCAGGGACACATCCTGGTTCCACTGTCAGAGTCCCTTAGACTGCCCAGGCTTTTTAACTGAGACCCATGTTCAAGGGTTCTAAGTCAGTCCAATGCTGGTTACCCAGCAATCATTTTAGGGGTCCATTAGCTCCCCCTTGTTCAGGTCAGCTGTCTCTGTGAGTTTCAGTAGCCTGGTCTTGTCCCCATTTTCTTATTACTCCTCCCTCTCTCTCTTTCTCTCATCTATTCCTCCTCTGCCTCAATCTTCCTAATCCCACATGCTTTCGTCTCCTCCCCTTTTCTTTCTCCTAGCTCCTTCTCTACTCACTGCTCCCTCCCAACTCCCAATAAGCCTAGGAGATCTTGTTCTAACTTCTTTCAAATGCAGATGATTTTTCTCTGATTCAGAAATTTCTCTGAATGAAATTTTCATGGTTTTATCTTAAATGTTGAGCTATGTTATTTAACATAGTATAATACAGTATTTAGCACTAATGAAATAAGGTCAGTAATTATATTTTTTTCTTGGGAATCCAGTGAAGGCCTTTGAAATAGTAATGGCAGCAAACTCTTTTAGCCTTACCTATATATTTGATGTTTATTATTAACTCCTTAAATTTCATAATCCAAGATTGCTTGGACATTAGAAGGCATTGAGAAAGTTGTGGTGTTGCTACTGTGTATGAGGTGGAACTAGGAGTCTTGGGTCAGAATGCCTATATAGTCAAGAGTATCGTCATGACCTTCTTACTGACTGTGAAGAGACACAATTTTTATTTTATCACTATAGAGAAGAAAGCATGAAGTATCTCTGAGGCCTTTTAAGTAAAGTCTTCAACCCCACCTGCCCCATCCCTATATATAAGTAACTATGGGAACACACCACACACACACACACACACACACACAGACACCAATACACAATTTAGTAGTCGATACCTAGAATACCAAAACCATTGTATATGTCTTCCTTTATATGAATTCATTTGTAATTATTTTTATTATTACATTTTTTTTTGTTTTTACATGCATGCATGAGTGTACATGAAGGAACATCATATAGAAGTAATAGGACCATTTTAAGAGTCTGTTGTCTCCTTTTACCATGTCTGAACACACGTGATGGTAACAAACTCAGCCAGTTAGGCTTGGCAGAGCAAGTGTCTACTCCCACAAAGTCATCTTGTTGATTCTATGTAGGCTAATTGTAGAGAGTTTCATTACTTTCTGGAAAAAAAAATCAACCAAATAAATTTGTACTTAAGATTTATTTGTTGGTATATATTAAGCAGATTACTCCACTTTGATATCTTTTATAGGTATTAAGCTGCAGAATATGTATAAGGCTTAATTAATTTCACATGTCTCTAGAACAAAACCTAAAGGGATCATAAATGGTAATTATTGGCTCATTTCAGTTTGTTACATTCCTTTGTCTGACCCTCAGTAATGCTTTGTATTGCTTACAGACAATGCTAACCTATAATCTCACAACCACTAGAGAATATATTTGGTTAAAAGCCAATTTGGTCTTGAAGAACAGTTCTTACATTTTATTCTCAAGTAATATTTTAAACATTATTTTATTTGAGAAACAATATAATTACATCATTTTTCCCTTCCAATTTTTTTTCCTTCCAAGGCCTCACGTATAGCTTTCCATTCTCTTTTTCAAATTCATGATATGTTTTTCCATTAATTTTTGTCACAGGCATATATTTGTATGTGTATGTAGATAGAAGACACATAGATGATACATAGATATGAAATTATAGGTAGAGGATAGATAGCTAGAAGTAGATATTCCTACATACATAAGTACAACATGTTTTATCTTTATAATGCTACTCGTATAATTTTTTAGCAGGGTTGTCCACTATATATGGGATAATCAGTTGTAAACTTCCTTGGTGGATATTATTTTCTGATAACTCTAGACATTTGTGTGTTTCTTTGAGACCCCCATGGGTTTGTCTCTGACCACCAGCATTCCTATTGTTGTTGTCTTTGATCAGCTCATGATTAGTCACGATGGAGAGACTAAAAAGTCTCACCCACAAGGGTGTAACTTCTGAAACTCTCAGGAAACCCAATTTCACAGTAAATTTTCTGTTACTCTGAATCTTACAATCTTTTGATCCTTTTTTGTAATACTTTTTATCCCTTTAGAGTGAGTACTATAATCATGTGTTTGATTTATTTCTTTGGTAATTGTCTCTGTTTGTTATAGAGAGAAATTTTATTGATATATTCATCTTATTTTAAATGCTTAGATAGAAATCTTTTTGTTTCTTTTTCTACTCAACATACTTTTTATTATAATATGCTGTTGAATGTGCTATCCAAAGCCTCATGTGAGTATAATTTCTTTTTACATTGTTATGCCATGAATACCATTGTTCTTTACCACAGTAAGAATATTTGACATATTCATGATGTACAAGCAGCCTGTTGCTGTCATCTATGGCACAGAGAGTGGCTTGATTATATCTGGAAAATGTTTGTTGATGTAAGTCCTCCAGAGGGCATGGTTGATAAAGCACACTGAAATTTTAATTATTAGCTTTTAAATTATTTTCTTAGAGATTATTATTCTACAATTAAGTACAAAGTAAAGAACTATAGGAACAATTATAATCAGTAGACATATGCCTTATTATCCCTTCTATCAATTCATGTGATAAGGATTACCAAAGAAACCAGTACTAGATTTTCATAGTAAAATGTGAGAAATATGAAATGATATATATGCCTTTAGCAAAGTAAGGTATATAAATTTTAGTACATATTTCTTTTGATGATACTCAATTAGAAAAATAAGGACAAAAACATAAATACAGATTATACTGTGTCTATCAATCCTCTATGAATTTTGCATCATGTCTTCTTATAAACTCCTACTAATTTTTCACTAAAATAACAGTGGCTTTTGATCAACTTCATTTTATTTAAATTTCCCTACTTTTCTGTGAAAATATTGAGTTCCTCTTTTTATAAAAATATTTATTGAAAGAATATTATAATCCAATAATGTCTAATGAATAAAAATAACCAGCAAATCATCCATTATCTTTTAAAGGGAGACACTGGGAATTGGAAACTGTGTAACACACTGACAGGGAGTGAGCACAATCTAACAGAATTATAAAGGAAGTAGTATAAGAGGAATGTAAGATAGTGCACCACTAGAGGGAGCCTACAGTAAATAATAATAGAACCCAAATTGATCGAGTCAAGCGTGTTTTTGCTAAACGTTTTTCAAAGAATAGTGACAATTCAATTTTTGTGGGGAGGGCTACGAGATTAATCTAAAATTTCCAAGATTAACTGAAGTTAACTGAATTAACAATAAAGTCCATTCACATTTACTCTGGGAGAATCAGCTTAGTTCGTGTTGGTTGGAGTGTGTACTTGGTAGAATTATCTAATGGATTCTCAGTCCCATATAGAAGTAGTCAGATAACACTACTGGATAGGACTTAAAGAAAATATGTGGAGTAAGAAGAATGAAACAATCTCTTGTCCCTAGGAAATAAAATCCCGATAGGTAGCATTATTCTGATGCGAGATTAATGTACAGAATCTAAAGACAATAGTAGGAATTGTAGTTTCTTCCTGTCTTTGCTTCAGTGAATTAGATTTAGATGTTATCATTAACAAATTTAATAACAGATTGCATGTTATAAGTGTAGACAAAGTACATGATCTATATGTGTTAAAGTATCAAATGATCTTGAAGCCTCATTTAGAGTGCAATTATAAATATGGAAGAAATGGTATAGGAAAATATATTTGACCAGTAGGATGAGAAAACATGAAGATTCTGGTAGGGATAAACAATCTTTAAAGACAATGTTAAAGGTGTTAGTTAAGATATGGAATGCAAATGTTTATTAGAATAAGTTTTGAAATAGATTCTATTTGGAAGGGTAATTTTTGTTGAGTCCAAGGAAATGGTATAAGAAAACAACATTAGATGTAAGAGTTGACAAATTGAGAAACTCAGGCAGAGGAGGCAGCTTTTGTAGATAAAGAAATTAACGAATAATGAGGTTGTGCTAACTTCTTAGACCATAGTAGTGAGACAGAGACTCCTTCCTGAAGAATTCAGAATTAGACGATCAGACAGCAGATGTCTGCAACACAGTGGGATACTAAGGATCTTTAATTGACACAGTGTTTATAAATCAGGTCTTTCATTTTAATAACAAAGAAAGCACTGAATTTAGAAATAGATGGTTACTTTTATCATAAATATAGAGTGATTTTATATATAAAATATCTATTATATTTAAAATTCTACAAAACATGGTGTTTAGCAGGGTGAAATTATTTGTTTTCAATATTTTTTCTTCCACACTCTTTTTTCTTTTGTTTTAACTCCTTTCATCTTTTAGTCCTCGGTCTACCTACAGTGTGAAATTGTCTAGGACTGTTATGCCCTCTGCAATTGCATACTTAATAGCTCGACCTTGGTCTCAGGCTACATTGTGAGATGCCTATGTTGTGTCTCTGTTGCCCTTCTACCCCCTATGCAGAAGTTAAAGACACATTTGATAGGTCTCAATATGTATGTCTTTTGCAAAGCTTCATGGTGTGAAAGTCCATTGCTCTTAATAGGTTTACATCCCAGGGTAGTTCTACTTTTTTCTACGTCAAATACATTGACCCCCTAATCTTTTGAGCATGGAGTGCAAAAGATAATATGCCAGCTATAAATATATTCAGACAAACTAGGCTACTTATTTTCAGGGGAAGCCTGCTGTTCTCTTCCTACTACCTCTATTCAGAAGACAAAAATGTGATTTAGGTCACTCTTCATTCACAACTAAATCAGAAGGATTAAAAGTATTTCAAAGAAATCTTAGGGGTTATTTTTTTTTAAATCTAATCTTAAAAATTCCAACTGGATTTTATGTCTTTTGAAGCATTTGAGCTTATTTATTCAAACCAAAGCAACTGATACAAATTGCCTGAGCTTAAATACACCAAGCATTTCTCTTAATTTTATTAAGCCATATCATAATAGCTATGGCTTAAGTCTCAGGTTCAGAGAGATAATATTTATTGAATTACAGTCTTAGCTATGTTATGAAATACAGTGTTGTTTTTTTTTTTCAGGGAATTTTGAAGCGAATGTAATTATTGAATACTTTCAGAAATGTTAAAATCTCATGCCCTATCTTTAGAATTTTTTTCTGGTTAATGTGCTCTATCTGGCACTTTCAGTGTTGCCAATTTTATACAAGCATTAAATAACAACATTTTATTTTGTATTTTGTGTTTTACTGCATTGATATTTCTCTGTTACTTAGCAGGCATGAGAAGTGAAAACACTCCCTGGACATATTTATGCTTTATCCATACTTTCTACGGGATGTTTCATCTAACATACCACAAGGATCTCCTTCTTACAAAATACAAGAATTCTGAGAGATCGTAGCTCATTGATCACCCTATGCTAATCTTCATTACAATCCTAATTAGTTTGTTCTTTTTATTACTTATAGGGTTTAGTTCTGTATACTGGCACAGTGGTTTTCTTAGCTAACCTTTCCCTCTCTGTTCTTCCTTCCAATAAATCATTTATATGTCTAATCACATCTTGATGCCTGTTTCAAAGAATAGCTGAACTCAAATATGATATTTTAAAAACAACCAAAACTGGAAGATAATGACAGCCATTGAATTCTGAATCACATTCCACACAGAATATTGAGACTATTATTAACTATTCTTAGTGTGAATTCTACACATATCAATACCTGCAACACCCCTATGAATACATGCAGAGCAACTGTTTATTACTAAGTCATTTTGGTGTTATATGCTAGAGAATGTAAATAAAACTCATGAAATTCGTAACGGCTGAGATTGTAGCTGAAAGGATACATTGGCATCTTACAAATATGTTTCAATACCCACTATAAAAGTGTAGCCATAGCTGCACTTTTAGTTGAGTAAGCTAAAACTTTATTGTTAAGTTATAGAGACCAGAAGTTTTCATTCTCATCCAATACAGATCAGTTAAAGAATATCATGTTTTGTTGGCAACTCCACACATTGAAAAGTGTTATGTAGCTATCTTGAAGAACTCTGTTCACTTTAGTTGTTCTGGACACAATGAAATTTGAGAGGTTACGAGGTTGGTCCATAATTTCTCATTAGGAGACGATACCTGTGGGTGGTAGAAAGATACTCCTGAATCTTCATAAAAAGGACAATATCTGCTCACTCAGAAGTTTCTCTCACATCTTTTGTTCTCCTCTCATTTCATATAGACCTTAGGGATGTTTGGACATTTGTGTATTTGGAAATTGGTTGCAATATGAAGGATTCATTACAAATATCTTGCAAATATAGATTAAAATAATAACACAGAATTATCTGTAATTCTGGACTTGGAAAAGACTTTATCAAGACAGTTACTGAAGCAAAGGACTGGTCTGAGATTTCCCATAAGGAAATGATGATAAACATGTTTGGAAGGACCCCAGGAGATGGAACTAATTCACTTCCAAGTTGGTGTTTAGAGGCATGGAAGATGTAATTGTTAGTGTTAAACAATGAAGATACACCTCTCTTTGCTCAGGAAACTAATTTAAAAAAAAAAAAAAAAAACAACAGGTAAAGTGCCTCAGCGGAGGGAGACAGGATTAGCAGTATATTTTGTGTGGAACAAAATACCAGAGGGGACTACTCCATGGGATGTACTATAGACACCTCATGGGGAATGTGTTGAGAGCAGCAACTATTTGATCCAATGATTCAATTGTTTCTTCTCCCTTGGGCAAAGCTAAGAGTAGCAAAAGCAATCACAGAATCTTGAGCTAGCATACATTAATATCCCAGAAAACACTGTGTCCCATAGAGCTAGAGGCCAGATGGCAAAGCTTAGCTAGATTGAAGCCCCTAATCTCTAATTAGCATATTGTCTACTATGTTTGAAGTAGTAGTTGAGGATTGTTGTCTCTCTCATAGTGGTGACAGTGTAGCAAGAATTATAGGAAGCCTCTTTGTACTGTACATGAAACTTACCTAAGTGCTATTTACTACATATAGTACAAAATGAGGTAAGATAGATATTCATGAGAGAGAAGATTGTTATTCCCATAATGACTTATATTCTCTGGCTCATTTCACAGACTGGAGTTAATATATTATTCCACAAACTTCTGGCTAAAGAGTCCTTTGTGAGATATATTCCTAAAACATCATGGTAAATACACACTACAGTCATTGTTCCATCTTTACCCCAATGTCTTTTACAATTAATTTTTCTCATATGTTCATTATTTCTAAGTCAAAATTGGTATCAGGAAATCGAGAGCATATCTAATGCAAGTTTTCCAGACAAAACATTTTTCTTCACAAGGCATGAGCAAAGGTGTGTGTGGATTCATGGTCATACATAGAATATGAGGGCAGAGGTAAAAACTAATGGAAAATAATTAAATTGGTATTCTTGTCTTTTATAGAAAACTATTCTCATCATGCAATTGCTATTTGTGCTGCCTTTTAGTACACCCTGGTAGTAAACTTATAGAAATGTTTTATCTAAACTGATATATAATACACACAACCACATTTATGCATGCACACAAACACAAACACACAATACATAAAGTAAAAACACCATAACCTGATAAAAATAAATAAATAAAACAAGCACAAGGTACATTATTTCAAATAGCTACTTAAGGTAGTCCAAAATGACTCTAAAGACGATATAGTTTATCGATATAACTGTCAGTAGCCTCTCAGGGGTAGTGGGTGGCCCTTGTTGTCAAAGATGATTACTGTGTCTTATGTCCAGTGGAAAACAATTCTGTGGTCTCAGTTAATGACCAAACTGTTATCATGCACTACAATTAACTCTAGGCAAAGTTGTGATTACCTCCTTTGTTCATCAGTTCTCATGGCTTGCTTTCATTTATACTAATGTGCCTAGATTTAACAAATATTTTGTCTAATTTCAATTGTGTAATGTGGCATTGTTTCCTAAATAAACTAAAAAATATCCAGATACACAATATTTGCCCATTCATTTCATAGTTGGCATTGTTTCTAATTCACCAAAGAAGAGGAGATGAAAATAATTCATAGTCTCACAAAATGGACAAAAATATTCTTTCATAGCACTCTCTTACACCTATATGTCTCTGGAATTTGTCATAGCAAGCTCCAAGGTTATTTGAAATGCATGCAATCTTCTGAATATCATTCATTTCTATAATGTAAGTGTTATCGTGCTATTGGGAGCTTGACATGACAACTGGGCTTCAGAGATTAGGAGAAAAGATCCTTTTAAGATCAGGGAATTCCCTTTGTATTGAAATTTGTCCTATGTTATCAGTACATGCTTGCTGGCATATGTTCAAGACATTCTTCCATAAGGTTCAAATGGTTTTCCATTTTCTGCTTTCAAAGTAACTGAGATGAGTCACAGACAATTTTGCCTAGAAAACAACCTTAAACTACAAAAAAAAAAAGTATTTTTCCATTAAGAAAATACCTGCACTTGTACACTGTGCATGATTGTTAATGCAGGCACTTCATGTGAGAAAAGGCCAGCACTCTCAAAGATTATATAATTATCAACCTCAAAATCTTTCACCTATTCACAAATTCATTTAGCTTAAAAAAAAATAAGTTGTGTTAGTATACCCAGTTTTTTAAAGATGTGTTCTCTGTTGAAGGTGGGCTATGTTTTTACCATGAGTATTTGCATTCTTTGTGTATGGTTCCAGTATCTCATGTCTTCTGCTAGCATTCCTGGCATCATCAGAAGTTAATTATGTACACTCAAAAGAGGAAAAAATATCACAGAACCTTAAAGATATTTTTCAGGTTGAGTGAGAAGGAGGGTATCCTATTAGAATCACAGTTCTGAAGGAGAATAATGTGAACATTGGGTATTGAAGTGTGAAATACAAAGTGTTTAAGATGATGCACTAAAATTATGGAGTCTATTTCTTGTTGATAAACTACTCCTGGCCATGGTATCTATCCTTAAGTGTTTTCTATGCCCAATATGATTCCTTTGGAGAAAATTGATTTCCCTTATTTGTCATTGCCAGTGTTTTCTTGCTGTGAAAAGACACCATGACCATAGAAACTCTTATAAAGAAAATCATTTTATTGGAGTTTGTTCACAGAGTTTTAGTCCATCATCATCATGGTAGGAATCATATAGCCAGGATACTGGGGAAGTAGCTCAGAGTTCTACATCTGGATTCACAAGCAAAAAGAGAGAGGAGCCTCTGGCCCTGGCTTTGGCTTCTGAAACACCAAAGCCCCCTATTCACTTCCCCACTCAGTGACATACTTCCTCCAAAAGGCAGCAACTACAACAAGGCCACATCCCTACTCCCTCTCAAATAGTGCTGCTTTCCAATGACTAAATATTTAAATACATGATTTTATGGGGAACATTCTAATTCACTCAACACACTATTGAAGCAGATATCAATTACAAATTGCTTCTTGGTGACAGATGGTACTTTGTTTCCATTTCCTCTTTTAAGTCATGGACTTTTGTCAGTTTTGAAGCATGCTGTTACTGTTACAGATTATCTGGTATCAAATGTTCTCACCCAAGTAAATGTGGCATCATGGACCTCCCAAAATTTTATAAATCCTGAAGGTTTTAAGCTGAAGAGCTAAAAATAGGTTTTGAAACAAAATATTCTCTTATACTTTCAGAAAGGAAGGGGAATTTTTTAAATGGAAATGTGAATACCTCCTGTGGCCCAGTGAAAAGTAAACATGTATTTATTTAAAGAGTTAATGTTTTTGGTGCAGAAAATATGGGGTTACACATCATCTCTGCATCATCACTTCCATCGCATATATGAAGTACATGCAAAACAATTACAATATTCTATGCAAATGTAGACTGTGGACTGGGACTCACCTAAAAGCCTTCCATAGCCAATCCATAGCCAAATATCTGTCATTCACTAAAGAACTAAAGAACTAAAATAAGTGGAATAGTTGTATTACTTATATTACCTGGATTTTTTGTTTGTTTGTTTGTTTTCAAATTGAATAACTCTCAGCATAGATAAAACTACACGAAGGAGGTAAGTTAGTCTTAGTCAGCAAGGTGTCTAGAAACCTTTCAAGAGACTCAAGTATACCCTTATTGGAAAGACTTATGCAGTCCATTTCATGGATATTTAAGCTTTGTAAGGAGGGTGTTAAATGTCTATTTCTTCTCTACTGTGTGCAACCTTCTAGATCTGTGTCTACTAGATATCAATCTTCTGAAAAATGTGTGTCATTAAAACAACTTTTTTTCAATTCCTGAAAGACATCTTATTAATTAGGAATTAATGGGGTGGTAGTTTTTGTAGTTGTATGGAAATAATTGTGCTCATAGATATTATTTGAGTGAATAACAATGAAAAATGATACAGTGCTTCAATGCTTATCATCTACAAGTCTATCATACTCTATATATAGTTTCAATGATTACTATAAATTACAAACCTTTACTGAGAATTTATTATGTACAATATCTTGACTGAATTGCCGAGAACAGATAGATGATTATGGCTGAAAAACCTAAATGAGAATAAAGAGTACTAGTAGCTAAATTGGTAGAGAAACCATTAACAAAAGAAGTTGGGTGGAAGTCAGTAAGGTATAGCAGATAGAAAGAAAATATCAGCAAGATATGCAGCCCTGAGATTGAAAAAATGCTTTAAATTCAAAGCTCATTAGATAACCTGTCACCTTGAATGGATCCGTAATAATGCTGAAGTTTTGAGAGCTTATCAAAATGTCAGAGCACTTAGTAGACATGCACAGACAGCAATTAAACTTGAAAATGTATGCAAGTGTTTTCATAATTTTGGTTAACTATCTAATACTTACTTCTTTAACCAACATCCAGGATATGCCTTACAAGGAAATTCTGCTTAACCTGGAAGACAACTCTATGGCACTTGCTTAACTAGGCTGGAAGTCAGAACCTAAGATCACTTCAACATCATATAGAGTATCAACTGTGGGGTTGGCATCCACAGAAACCATGAATTCAAGTAAGTTACTAGAAACCAGGGTCAAGTACTTTTATTCTAAATATTCTGGGTGAAGGGCAGGTGAAATGCTTCAGAATCCAGGGGTAAGTACAATCCAACCTGATTATCTGAATTTGACACCTGTGGACCCAGAAAGAGGCTGGAGACAACTGCGTCTGAAAGTTTTTCTGATCTAATCTTCACATAACCTTTGTCAACATACACATACATACACACACACACACATATACACACCACCTGCACTGCAATAATTAAAGGGTTTTGAATGGATGTTGAATGCTTAGGATGTGGTCTTGAAAATTAAGAGTTAAAACTCCGAAGCCTGGGAGCAAACATTTTTATAAAAGAATGTTACTTAGCTTTAAGGCAAATAGTTGATTAGACCATTTAAAGTAAACTGAAGAAATTGGGAACTGAAGAGACTTTTATCTTTTGACACTGTCCTGTGCTGCTAATAGTCCTGGAAACTGTGTCTCATGTGACAGAACATTTCTCCCAGTATGAGAAACACACTTGCAATAAAAACAGAAGCCAAACAATAATAAATTATAAAACATCATCGTAGATGTTACAAATTTATGGATGATATAAGAAATATTTGTACTTCTGAATATAAATATATTAACTATTACACAAAATAAACATATACTAGGCATATCTCTAATTTTTATTATTTTTATTTTTTTGGTATGAGAGTATGTATAAGTGATGTGTTTTCTATTTTAACATTGTGTATAAAGCACCTTTTATCTGCAAGGTGTGCATCATTCTGAAAATGGTATCAGTTGAAATATTTTTAAAATCATATTTTATGTCATCATAATTTATTTTTCACAAAGATTGCACTGTTCTGTGCTTTGACAAATAACACACAAGAGAATTCACATAAGGAGGAAATAAGTGTGGATATAAAAGCTGAACATTAGGCAGAGTATGGAATTCCAGGGACAGAAGAGGTGGAAAGATTGTAGGAGGCAGAGCAGTTGAGGACACCAGGAGAACTCAGATCATAAAGTAAACATAGCAGGGCTCACAGGGGCTCACAAAGCATGAAGGGACAATCAGGGACCATGTATGAACTAAGTTCCCTGCATTTACTATGGTTCTGTAGCTGGTTGTACTGTGGGATTGGGAACCTTTTTCCTCATACTGGGTTGCCTTGTTATCTTATTTTGTTCTTAGTTTTAGATGCCTTTTTTCTAATGAGGAAGAGAAAGGTTATGGGGTTTGAAGAGGGGTGTTAATTTAGGTGGGAGGGGTGGTAGAGAGGATCTGGCAGGAGTTGGTGGAAGGAAAACTATACTCAGAATGTACTGTGTGAGAAACAACCTATTTTCAACAAAGACACAATACAAAGTTTTCCCTTTCAGTGGCCACTTATTAGCTTTTCCTTCAACAATGAGGCTTTGTCAGATTTCCTCGGTCTGTTTCAGCATGTCAACTGACATTTCACTGCTCATGTCTTCCTTGGGTGACCTTAAAGCTGTGTTCTTGTGGATGAAACTCATCTTGCAGAAGACATTAGGAAGCTACTGTTCTTGCAAAAGCTATAATTGGAATTCAAATACAAATCACCTTATTCACATTCTGTTCCCAAATGTTATACCTTCAAATCTTCAAATATATTTAGGGTATATAATATTATGCCTGAGTAGGTAGCTTAGTTCATGAAGTGATTGCTATGAAGGTATTAGATTGAAAATTGATACCCAGAAACCATGTAAAGCAGGTGGTTATGAATCCATGTGTTTTTAATCTCAATACAGGGGAGGGGAGACAAGCACATGCCTATTGCACATTGAGTCAAATCAAACAAAAGATGCCTACATCAAAAGACAACTACCAGCAAACACATCTGACTTGGACAAGAAAAGAATAGGTTCAAATGTGCATGTTTGTTTCCACAAACTTAAATATGGACACTCATACACATGCACACAAACACACACACACACACACACACACAAGAATGTGTAACATACACACCAATTTATAAATTAGACGTTTTCTATTCATCGACCATATACATATATGTTTGCATGTGTTTGTCTTGGGTTTGATTTCTTTTGCAAATAATAACTAGTTATATAATCATTATATAATGATTGCCAGGTACTTACTGTGATTTGCTCCAGGAGAATATATTTTATGCATCTATTTTATAGCTTAATTCATCAGTTCCATACTTGCAATCCCTAAATTAAACAAATACATAAAGAGCTTTTATGTTGGAAGCACAAGTAAGTGATAATAGAATTCATTGTAGATATATGTACTTTGTGTTATTCTGTTATTCTTTTTCCTTACTAAATCATTTATTTTATTGAATAAGCACACTTATGTACTTTTTTGTTCAAGAGGCCAAAAGTTACTAAATCGTCAACAACTGTCTCAGTCTTTGCATAACAGCTCACATTTACATGGGTGGTAAGACCTCATGATTGCTCACCACATGTTTTTAACTGCTGTTAAACCCCATGACTATGTTTCATCAACCCCATGTCTATGTTTCATCAATATGTTTTATATATAGATTACAGGACTCATAAATGTTGTAGTAATAGACATAGAGGAATGAGTATTGTATTATTATTTTCAGAATTATTTAAATGGAACAACAAAGGAGTAAGATATATAACTGTCTTTAGGCAAAGAAGGTGTAAATTCAATTTTTGACTTTAACTTAATTGTTCAGAGACCTACAAGTCAGCTACCAATGTGAATTTTCCCCACAACAAATCTAGCATGCTTTTCAAAGTCTGAAGCTGTGCATAAACATTGCTTCATAGACTAAGATGTCCTTGCCATATGGTAAGTGCAAATGTTTCCAAAGGAGCAAATGTTCTGTCAGGGAGTCTCACTGATGTTTTGATTGGATTGCTCTATTATCTGCACGTCTGCCAAAGGAAAGCACCTGCGCGACAGAGTGCTCAAATGCTGCCAGGCTGCCACAGCGAATAGAAGCAGTTTCTTGCCGACAAGGTGCCTGTCACCCTCAGATCTGCCGAGCAGAGTAGGAGAGACGGCTGTCATAGCGAAAGAAAGCAGTTTCTTGCTGACAAGGTTACTGTCTCGCTCAGATCTGCAGACCAGAGTAGGAAAGATGTCTGCATAATGATTGCTTCAAAGTAGATCTGATGCACATTGGATACACTGATGTCCTTGTGTAAATGTATTCAAATGAACTCACTTCAGAACAAACTGTCAAATCTGCTAAAAGGCAAAGATTAGATATACATGTTTTTTTTTTTTGTATTGTTTTGTTTTCAGGTTTACTTTCACTCCCTATAGTCCTCAAACTAGTGGAGCATTACTATAATTTCTCCTTAGGAAATTCCTTAGTTTATATTTAAATAAGTACAAAATAATCTATTGTACTTAGTAACCAGTTCCTAGAGATATGTTGTTCTTTAAAACTCCATAGTTACATTTTTATCAGAATCAGAAAAGTTTAGATTATGATAAATCTGAAGTAAAAAAGTATCAAGTCATTTTAGCCATATTATTCTATACTTTATCAAGAATGAAAGTACAAAATCAATGAGATGAATGTCTACAAATTTATGAGATGTTACTGTAAAAATTTATCAGTTAATGTTGCACTTTATTTTTCTTTACAGATCACTTATAGATTCTGGAAGAATGATGACTAAACCCACATTTTATATTTGTTTTACTACTTAATATATAAATACTACTAAGACATTCAATTCTGGAATATTACCCAAAAACCTTATTTAGTAACTGATAGGCTGATGGGTTTAAATATGTATTCTCCTTTACTGCTCCAAAGTACACTATTAAAGAACATGTTAATCATTTCCTCCCTGATGCTGTGTCTATCCTTCATATTATAAAAATTGTTAGGAAATAATTTTTTGCAATATAACAACCAAGTAACCAGAGAAAGAAATGTCTTCAGACTCTCTAATTCAATTATATCATAACAACTCATTGTGTACTTCAAAAATAAATTAACTCAAGATGTTACTCAAAATCCCATCTGCTATATTGCCTTAAATGCATTCCATGGAACCTGCATAACTTCAAATGATTTTCTATCAGAAGCCAAGGGCTGTTTTTTAATGTTCGACTTTGTTGCAGAACGACCTCATAAACTCTTTGATGACTTTCTTTTCTTTTTCTCCTCGATTTTCCTTCCTGTATGAAAGGGAGAAATGCTACAAAATGCTCTTACCTGCTGTCTTTTATGTAAACTACTTTGGATAAGAGTTGGGATCTTTTAGAGAAATGCAGCTTAACTCATATCGTCACTATGCAAGCAAATATCAGTGCAAAAAGAAGTGAAATGACCTAAAATGTATTCCCTGTATTATTTTCTTCAATTTTTTTTATTATTGAAGGGCATCCCCTACTTTATATGAAAGATACATTATTTGAAATACTTTAAATATATTTGCCAGAATTAAATCAGCAAATAAAAAATGGAAAGATTATTAGAACTTAAGCACGGAATTGTCTAAATTATGATAACATTATTTCTTATACAATTTGTGACCTTGTTTTAGAGTACTGCCTAGTGTTAAGTCACTGCTCAAATTAATCTATTTGAATTCAGACTTGAATTCAAATTGGACAGTAAACATGTCTTTTGTGCTAAGTCAGAAGTGCAGTGCATGGCATAGGGAAAGAAAGGAATTGACAAATTGATTCTGTCTGTCTGTCTCTCCTCTCTCTCTCTCTCTCTCTATATATATATATGTGTGTGTGTGTGTGTGTGTGTGTGTGTGTAAAATCATGTCACATTCTTTCTAGATGCTCCCTTATAAACACAGAGTTAATTAAAACACACAAATTTTTCTAATTTATATAAAAACTCTAATATATGCATTGAAAGAGCTTTACAGAAACATGTCTCATTGATATTTCAGTATCTACTACAAATTAAAATAATGATTGATATATAATTGTTTAATTAATATGTAAAATGAGATCATAGAAGTTCCTCAGATAAAATATGGGATGATAAGAATAAAAAAAAAAAAAAAGGAGCACAGCTGTTTTCAAAAGCCAGATGATATAAGCTCCACAGTGAAAATTGAATATAAGTTTCTTGTTCTTTAGTGTGTATTTTTTCCTGATAAGGGATAGTTAATATAAAGATCATAATGTAGCAGATAAGCACAATTTTTCTGACTAAAAATCTTTATTCATTATGAAACATGTAACACTGAGTTATCAAAAGAGACTTGTAGAGGAACAATGATTTGTCATTCGCTTCGTGAATTTACTCTCATTAAAGGATATTAATGATAGTTCTCCTACTTTATAATAATAACCTATTTATGAAAACTCTCTGAGGGCTGAGTAGTTAACTTGCAGGTTAAGAACACTGACTGCTATTCCAAAGGACTCAGTTTTGATTCCTAGTGCCTGCACATGGTGATGCAGAACTATCTATAATCCTAGTACCAAGGGATCCATTGATTTCTAGCCTTTGTGAGGTTTGCATTCACATAGAGAGAAGACACACTTGTAAATAAATTGTCTATACAGATAAAAATAAAAATAACGGTTAAAAAGGAAACAATGTACTGGATGTTGGTGGCTCATTCCTTTAATTCCAGCACTTGGCAGGCAGATCTCTGTGAGTTCAAAGCCAGCCTGGTCTACAGAGTGAATTCCAGGACAGTAGGACAGGCTCCAAAGCAACCCAGAGAAACCTTGCATCAAAAACAAACAAACAAACAAAAAACAAAAATATACAATATAAATATACAAATATACAAATTTATATTTCTTCTTTTGTTTTTCCCTTCATATTTAGTTTGCAATTCACACATTAACTTTTACAATACTTCATTGGCTTCACTTACAATGAAATATTTTTATTATTTGTTAACATCATACATGAAAATAATATGCTTTTGTTAAATTTACTATTATTTCTACACCCAATCCTCCCTACCATTTCTCCCTCCAAACTTCATGTACTTCTCTCTTTAAACTCATTGGGTCATCAGAACCTACACCCATGAAGTCTCAACAATGTAACTATCTAAGCAGGAGCTAAACAGGAGCTAAACAAGGATGATACCAATATACATGACAAAGTGATTAAGGGTAAGCCTAGGAGCCCTTAACCCTATACAAAGTGCTGTAGGCAACTAAGTGAATTTGGACATGAGAGATGTAGTTCCCCCCAGGGAATAGGACAGTTATTGTTTGTTCACGGCTAAAAGGCTGGGACTGAGATAAGAGTCGTTATATTGCTCAACAAGATATATTTAGGAATATGTATGTATATACAAACACATATATGCACACAATAAAAATAAATGAGAATGATTCCTTGAATTTTGAGGAGAGCCAGTGAAAGTACATGGGAGAATTTGAAGGGAGGAATAAGAAAGGAGAAATATAATTAATTATCAGTCTCAGAATACTGAATCACATTAGTGCTTCCTCTATGTACATGGGCATGGGCTATATACCGGACTGCAGCCAGCTTCTAAGGATCTTCATTCTTGAGAAAACTCACTCTCCTTTTGCCAGAAGCCATTACTTACCTACATCTCCATAAACAGGGGGACATTTTCATGGTAATCTTATACATTCATGATTATATTGCAGTTGGCTTCATGTTATCTAGGTATTGTATATGTTGTCTCTATCATTGTGCATTCATATGGCAGAGATGCACTAATATATGATATGAAGTAAGAACATAAGTGTCAGTTAATACCATGACTATTTAGTATAATAATAGTATTAGTTTTTCCCCTAGGGCTAATGAACTAGCCAGCAGTTAACAATACCAAACACCTGTTCAATCTTGTAGAGTGGGCCTTTTTGTCCTTTTTCTATTTAAATTAAAAACAATCTATTTTATGTATAAATCCTAGTTCACTCTCTCTACCCTTCTCCCATGATCCCCACTGACCATCATCCCTTCCCTCTTCTGCTCCATAGAAAGGGTGAAGCCTTCTATGGGGAATCATCAAAATCTGTCACAATATTTGGGGCAGGGTTAGGCAATCCCCCATGTGTCTAGGCTAATACAGTATCCCTCTATGAGGAATGGGTTTCTAATATCCATCTGTACACTAGGTATAAATTCCATTTCATTCATTAGTAGTAACCCCATAGACTACCTAGCCCTCCCAAATGATACCCATGTGTAAGGGCCCTGGTTTGGTCCTATGCTGTTTTCCAAGATGTCAGTCTGGTGGCCATGAGCTCCCCCTTGTTCAGGTCAGCTGTTTCTGGGGGTTTCCCCAGACTGATTTTGACCCCTTTATTCATCATTCCTCTCTCTCTACAACTGAATTCCAGGAATTCAACTCAGTATTTAGCTGTGGGCCTCTGCTTCTTTTTCCATAAGCTACTAGGTGAAGGCTCTATGATGGTATATAAGGTAGTCATCAATCTCATTATAGGGGAAGGGCATTTAAGGAAGCCTCTCCCCTTTTGTTTAGTATCTTAGGTACAGGTCATCCTAGTATATCTATGGATGTTTGCCTAGTGTCATACTTCACTGGTAGTAGGGAAAAAACTCTCAGGTTCCATGAATGTTTCCTATTGGTAATGAAGTTTCCAAGTCACTGCTAGGTTGGTTTTGCCATGCTCTATGATTCATATATATGATATTTGGCAATCATTAGATACTCATCATCCTTATGACACTATTCCCAATAGTGAGCAAATAAATAAGTACAAATGAAATATACTATAATTAAATAATGGAATATTATATAGCTGTAAAGAAAAAAAGCAATGTTTAAAAGAAAAGTAATGGAGTTGCAAATAATCAGAGTAAGATAACACAGACATAGAAGACAGATGTCAAATGTTCTTATATATGTATGCTTTACTTTAAACTTTGTGTGTGTGTGTGTGTGTGTGTGTGTTTAAATTGTTGTTCCAATAAAAGGCAGAGAACTAGTGAGGGGCCATGGGAAAAAGGAAAAAAATTCACAGAAAATAATTGGAAAATGTATTTTCTGAAGGTGGAAAGGGAAGTAATGGTAAATAGAAAATTATATGGGCTGTAGTAATCAAGAGCAGTGTAGGAAATGAGATGGAGTAGAAATCCTTGACAATGAAGACCATTTGAAAATGCTGTGTGAAATTGTGCTTCCTAAAATATATATGCATGGGCATATTAACAAAGTTGCATTGTTCTTCAGATTTATAGACTTTTATAAATTTGAAAGTTATTTATTTAGTGCTTCTTACACTGTTCTCTCACTGTCTACAGGAAACATGGGCATCTCTTGCTTGTTGGAATTCCAGGATTTTGGCAAGTGAATCAAAGGCTTGAAGAAGCAGACATAAACTGTTGACAAGCACTGATCTGAGAGAAAAGAAGCAGTAGTAGTCAGATACATGTCAAGAGATCATCAGGCTCATACAGGAGGGTCCTCAAATCAGAGGCTTGCCACTAACTTTCTTTAATGTCCAAGCAGAAGGAGAAGCTAATCCCCAGGGAATAAAATGAAAGCACCATATTCTTGATGGACACTTACCTTTCATGTGATTTTGGCAATCTATGCTTCTGTGAACCTTGCTTGTTTTAATTTTAACCTTTTGGGCACTATCTTGTGACTACATAAATTGATAAAAAGAAGAGGATTTCCTAATAGACTATGCCATCAACCTATGGCAAAGCTGAATTTGGTCATTTTTTCTTTATATTATAAAATACCACAAAACACCATTAAGAGGGACCATACCAGCTTGCAGCTTGCATTAGTACATGCTCACAAAGAGACATACAAGTTCACAAGCATGTTATTAAAAAATTAAAATCAATGTTTTAATAGACTCCACAAAAAATAATGAAAGCAATAAGGCTAAAGCAAGACACAGAAAAGAAAAATCACAAACCAGCAGTGTTTTAAAAGCTGATGAGTAAAGGAAAACAAGATTGCTTTTACAGGGAATAAATTTCAATCCTAAAGTGTTGACTCTAAGCACATGCAAATAAAGACAACCTTAACTAGGATCCAGTAGTACAAACTCTCTTTCTCTCTCTCTTTCTCTCTCTCTTTCCCTCTCTCCCTCCCTCTGTCTCTCTCTCATTCTCTCAGACACACACACACACAACCATTCACATTCACACACACTCACAAAAAAAGATAAATACAGATATAGAAAGTAGGTCATGAGGTGGTTAGAAGACTTGCAGGAATACATCAAGAAGATAGGAGGGTGGAAGTTGTACAGAAACATGGTACTCAAATATGATATCACAATTTTTAAAATAAATGCAAACAGCATCATATTAGTTGTACAGAATCTGAAGGGAAAGATAGTGTTGCATGTTTAAATCTGAATCAAAGTGAAAGAAAATGTGTGGGAAACACTATAACTTTTAAATGAGCTTTGTTTCCAAACTATTTATAGTGAAATGTGTTTATATTCAGAAGTATTTTTTCTGAATAAAGTATGTAGTATAAGTCATCAAAGAAGAAATAAATTAAATTTGGATCTTACATGAATGTCTGAATAGAAAATACTGAGGAATATCAAATGAACGGTTAAAGAGTGAATGTACAGATTCATGAAAAAAGGAGTGATCAAAGAATGGGAAGTTACATTTCACAAAGCCTCATACACAAAATGGTGGAAATTACAAAAGCAATGTTAGTTCTCACAAGACTGGAAAAGGAACACATATAAGTATGTCTACAGAAAATGGAAACAAATAACTTGTAACTGAATTAGAATATTCAATATTGTCAATGTATTGATACTTAAAATATTTATAGAATGAATGAAGTAAAAACACTAGGAATATTTATTTATTCTCACAATTACTATATCAGTTAAAATATGTAAAGAAAACTAACAATAAATTCATAGAACTTTAACTATTCTGGCAAAGCAGTAGAGTTCAACACAGTTTATTGATGACAGAATGGTTTCATAGATCAGTGTAACAAGATAAAAGTTTTGAAATTCATCTATGTTTATGTGATGAATTATTTTTAACAAATATACATGTGAGTATGATGATAAAGAGGAATCTATGGGAACATAAAGACACTGCAACTTTGAATTATTTACAAAATAAAATATTATTGAAATTATCTTAAAGGACAGCAAAATTTAACTCATTTTACATTATATACCAAACTCTACTTCTTAAGTAATAAAATTGTTAGAAAAAATACAAAGACTACTATTAGAAACACCAAAGACAACTCATGCTGGAGAGGATGTGGAGAAAGGGGAACACTCCTCCACTGCTGGTGTGAGTGCAAACTCGTACAGCCATTTTGGAGATCATTACTCAGGAAAATAGGAATTAGTTTACCACAGGACCCAGCAATACCCCTCTTAGGCAAATACCCAAATGATCCACATCCATGCAACAAAGACATATGTTCAACTATGTTCACAGCAGCACTATTTGTAATAGCAAAAGCCTGGAAGCAACCTAGATGTCCCTCAATTGAAGAATGGATAATGAAGATGTGGCATATCTACACAATGGAATACTACTCTGCAGAAAAAACAATGGTATTTTGAAATTTGCAGGCAAGTGGATGGCACTTGAAGAAACCATCCTGAATGAGGTAACCCAGTCACAAAAATAGGAACATAGTATGTATTCACTCATATATGGATTTTAGACCTAGATCAAAGGATCACCAGCCTATAATTCACACCACCAGAGGAACTGGGATACAAGGTGTATTCTAAGAGATTCATATAAACTCCCTCAAGAAGCCGGAAGGGACAAGTCCCCCCAGAACACAGGTGAAGTGGGGGAGCAGTGAATGAAGAGAGAAGTAGAAGAAAGCAAGGGGGAGGAGAGGATAGCACATGCCACTAGGAAGATTGAATCCGGGTAGGAGTAGAAGACAGTTGAGAGAGAGGAGAGAGAGAGAAAAAAAAACATAAAAGAGGGAGCCAATATTGGTTTGAAGATAAAGTTGAACACAAAGACAAGTCTAGAGAACTACAAGACTACTGCCCACTAACAATTTGAGCTTCCGTGGAAAGGCTACCATAAATGCCCTTCCCGGATAGTGAGATCAAAAACTAACTTATCCATGGAGCCCTCATCTAATACCTGTTGGAAACAGGAGCAAACACCCATACATAAACACTGAGTCAAAGTAGAACTCAGATTCAGATGGAGAGGACAAGACCAGGCTGAAGAAACACATAGAGACAGCTGACCTGAAATAAGGAGGAGCTAACGGGCCCCCAGACTGATAGCTGGGAAGCCAGCATGGGATTGACTCAGTCACTCTGAATATGGATCTCAGCCAGAAGAACTGAGCAGTCTAAGGGACCCCAGATAGTGGAGCCAAGATGTATCCCTGGTACACTAAATGACCTTTCAAACACATCCCCCCTGGAGGGATAGCTGCCTTAACCTAGAGACAGGAGAGAAGCCCTAGTCCCTACTTCACATGACCTGTCAGATCTACATTACCCCAACTGAATGGCATTCCCCTACATATGAAATTGGGGTGGGGGGTGGGAGGGGAGGGTTGTTGGGGTGCGTGTGAGAGGGCAGACAGGGTAAAGGGGGGAGAGGAAGGGAGGGAAAGAGAACTGGGATCAATATGTAAAATAAAACCTTCTTTGTTGTGAGAACTCACAATATTAATTTCTTACTAAAATATATAAATTCTGTGTTTGCCTTAAATGAGGGGTCATCACATAAGCATGAATTTAACTATAACTATATTCTTAGACAATTCCAGCATATGCAATCATGATTGTACTAGTTTCTACAGCTTTGAAACCCCTTCTGGGTTATGCAGTCTGTCTCATTGATACCAACTCTATAGTATAGCAACATTGGTAGCATCTCAAATGACTTCCATAGATTTTTAGTTCCTTATTATTCAAAAAAGATAAATTATTCCTGGACATATAAATGTTAATATACAGAACAACATTCTGGATATAATAATTTACATATAAGATTTCAATAATTCATTTCTTCTAAAATGTTAGAATCACATTTTACCTGAGAGTAAATACTACAGCAAATTCTCCAGTCGTAAAACCACTGTATAAATTTCTCATGTAAGTAAACATAGGGTATAAAGTCATCTTGCTAAATATCACATGGGTATTCAATAAAATTACAAAAGAGTGAAATAATGAAGTCACATCTAAGGTATCATAATTCACCTATTGTAAATATTTAAAGGGTGTTGTTTAATCATATTGATCAGCCTAGAAAATTTCCAACCGTTTGTCCTGTTAATTTTTTTTAATCCAATAAATGATAGACAGAAAGAGAATTAGATTTATGTCTTTCGATTTATTGATTAGATTACCCTTCCAGCATTCTCTAAAAATGTTTCAAAAACAATGAGGTAAATTCAAATGTTTAACCACATATTGTTAAGTGACACAGCAGTTTATAAGAGACTACACAGCAGTTTATAAGAGACTAAACAGTGATGATAAACTTCCATTATATATATGAGAATATGAGAAGAAAAATGAAGGGTCATTAGAATATTTTTATATCATTTGTTGAGAATGGTAATGAAATAAATTCAGCAAACACACACATACGATCACACACTTATATATATTAATTCAAAAAGGAATTGAAGTAACTAATTTTTTATTACTCTTATTAATAGATCTCTTGATTAATTCAACTGAATGAACCACTGATAGCATAGCACAACCAAACACAAATGCCTGCAACATCAAGCTCACAGTGATAGATACATATTGATGTAATTTTCTAGTTAGTAGTAGACTGACAGATTCATCTACATACTAGTAGACTCATAAATAAATGTTTGACTAATAAATACGTATTTAATAACTATATTCATTTAACTAAATTCACCTGATTTCAGAATATGTTTCCAAAAGACTATGATGCCTGAACTTCATGACTGGAGATTATTGAAGTTGTTCAAGGGATGTCTTATAAGTTATATGAACATAGGCCTGAAGAGGAACCAAGTTCAAATTCCAGAACCCAAGTCACATGACTCACAAGCACTTGAGACTTCAGCTCCAGAGAATGCAACTTATTCTTCTGACTTTCCTTGGTACCCACACTTGTGGCATACATTCAAACACACAGACACAATCATAAAAAATAAATATTTAAATAAGCTTAGATGAGAGCATGATTTTGTTATTGATCGATAAACTGGCTTACAAGAATAAATTTGATTTGTTTATTGTATGTCTTAATTAATTTAGAGGATAGATTGTTTTACATGTCAATCCCAGCTCCTGCACCCTCCCCTCCTCCCCTGCTCTCCCCACCAGCCCACCCCAACCCCTTTCTGATTCACAGGGAGGGAGAGACATTCTGTGATGAGTATTCAGAGAGTGTCATATCATTTGGAGCAGGGTCTAGGCCCTCCCCAATGTGTCTAGGATCAAGAAGTATCCCTCTGTGTGGAATAGGCTTGCAAAGTCCACTCTCATATACAAGGGATAAATACTGATCCATTAAAGGAGGTCCCATAGACTGCACAGTCCTAACAAACACCATGTACAGCCAATCTGGGTCACTCCTATGCTGTTTCCCCAGCTATCAGACTGGAGTCCATGAGCACCTCCATGTTCAGGTCTGCTGTTTCTGTGGGTTTCTCCAGTCTGGTATGGATCCCTTTGTTCATCACTCCTCCCTCTCGACAACTGGTTTCCAGGAGGTTGGCTCAATGTTTACCTGTGGGTGTCCGCTTACTAGCTGAAGGCTCTAGGAAAGCATATAAATTAGTCATCAATCATATTGGGCATTTAAGTAGCTTCTCCACAATTGCTTTGATTGTTAATTAGGGTTATCTTTATAGATATCTGGAAATTTCCCTCCTGCCACATTTCTCTTCAAAGCTATAATGTGTTTCTCTATTATAGTATCTTTTCTTGGTCTCCTCTATTCTCTCCTGGAATCAATCTTCCTGATCCTTCATGCCCAACTCTCCCCTCCTCTTTGTAATTTAGTCAATATTTATTATTTATTTTTATTTTGTCAATTTTGATTGCTGACCTCTTCCTTTAGTAGGTCGGGGTTCTCAATGAATAGATTGAAACCAGCAATTTCTCATTATTATTTCAATATCATTTTATATAATTACAGTACATTATAGGGGGATGTGACTATTGATTTAGACTGTTTTCACTTACAAGTAAGGTATTTTTTATGTGTTTTTGTTTTGTGGAGGACAAACCTATGTAAATATTTAAGATAATTACCAAAGAAAAACATAGATACTCCAATTATAGTGAAACATAATAAAGAACTTGTAACCTCTAGATTATATTTTAACATCAACATTATCCATAAATGTAATGCTGAAAATTCTACAGACTGAACCCTGAGTCACTACAAAAGTGGAAAGGAATTTGAGGGTATGAGGATATGAATATATGTATTACAGCAAACATTTCACAGGAATTTTTTTGAAATGATATTTCATTATGTACCCCTTGCTAACCTGCAACTTGCTATGTATACCATGCTTGCTGTGAATCCACAGAAATCTGTCATGAGTGTTATAGTTCAAAACATGTGATACCACACCTGACCATTAAAATATATATGTTGCTCTGTGAGTTTGTGTTTGTGTTTCTTTCTCTCTCTCTCTCACTCACTCTCTCTCTCTCTCTCTCTCTCTCTCTCTCTCTGTGTGTGTGTGTGTGTGTGTGTGTGTGTGTGTATGTGTGAGTTCACCCATGGTAAAGAGGACATGTGATTATCATAGGAAAATTTGAGGGAGTCAGTTGTTTGCTTCTACTATTTGGTTCACTGAGAATAAATTCAAGTCTTCTATCATGCCAACATGTGCTTAACTCAGTGAGCAGACTTGGCCTGCATGGGCAATGATTAGATATGTTTTAGTGCTTGTTAAATACAACAGCACTTATAGTATAAAGAAGATGGTTGTAAGTAGCCCCCTCATTGATATAACCCAAGATTTCAAACAAATCCAGATGCTAAAAATCCAAGCAACATGATAATTGACAATTCTATGAATGGGTGATCAGATGGTACAATGAGGTTTTACAAAAAAAGCCTTATAAACCAAGAACATCAATTTAAAATTAAGTGAAATCTCAGCTGAAATGGACACAGGAAGAAGACATCATTGGTAGACAGAAAAGGTTAGTTTACATACATGGTATTCCAATGGAAAATAAGAGGTATCCAAATGGAAATCTGTTTCTTTTTCTGCTTGCCTACAGTAATGAAGTCCAGTTGTTAAAATGTGTTGTATTCATCTTTCTCTATATTATTGACTTGATACTTTTTTGACATTTCCTAACAGCATTAACAATAGTAGGTCAAGAAATGGTCAATTGCTCAATTACCATAGACATCACACTAATATTTTTCTTTTATGTTGATAGTAAGCACCTATGTCTTCTTGTCACTAGTGGGATGACTGCCTTGTCCACTGACACCAGAGAAACCATTAGTAAAATGATACCGCCTTACTAGAAATTAAAGAAAATAGTGTCTCAGATGCAGGTGTGGGTAAGAGTCATAAAGCAGTCCTATATTCTTAAGTCCTTCAAAACTTCACTAGATGTTCAAAATTCTGTACACACTCTACCCTTTTGTAGTCTTGCAGTGTCTTCTGTGTAACATTGCACATATTATAGCATGCACAGAACTGTTAAAACATTGTTAGTGTTCATATGCAAGATATGAATATGCTGCTGAATCACCAATTTTAAAGAGAAAAAAGGGGGTACAGTGGAGGATTTGAGTAGAGGTAGAAATGGAGAATTGATATAATTATATTATAATCTCCAAAAGAATATTAATAAAATCATCATTAACAGTTGTCATTTACTGTTCATTCTCATCCAATTCCTTTTCTCATTAACATGATTTCACAGAGCAAGTCATTCCCAATGCATCCTCTATTAACCAAATCTCTCTTCTCTTCCTTATTCTTGTCCATTCATCTCTAGCCTGTGACACTCTGTGCTAGATCCAGTATAATTTGTAGGAATGTATATAGAATATATATATATATATATATATATATATATATATATATATATATGAAACAATCTTATTTTACATGTCAATCCCAGTTCCCTCTTTCTCCCATCATCCCATGCCCACCACCAATCCTTCCATTCTATGCCCCACCCACTCCCCAGGGAGGATGAGGCCTTCCATGAGGAATCATTAAAGTCTTTCATATCATTTGGAGTAGGGCCGAGGCCCTCACCCATGCATCCAGGCTGAGTCTGAGAGTGTATTCCTACATGGAGAATGGTCTCCGAAAGTCCATTCATGCAATATATATATATATATATATATATATATATATATATATATATATATATATATATATTTATATATCAGTACCACTGTCAGAGGCTCATAGATTGCCTAGGCCTCCTAACTGACACCCCTATTCAGGGTGCTGGTTCAGGCCTATGCTGGTTCTCCAGCTGTCCGCCTGGGGTCTGTGAGCTATTACTTGCTCAGTTCAGATGTTTCTGTGGGTTTCCTCAGCATGTCTTGACACCGTTGCTCTTTACTCCTCCCTCACTACAACTGGATTTCAGGAGTTGGGCTTATTTCTTAGCTGTGGGCCTCTGCTTCCATTAGCTACTGGATGAAGGCTCTAGGATGGCATTTAAGGTAGTCATCAATCTCATTATAGGGGAAGGGCATTTGAAGTAACCTCTCCACTATTACTTAGAATCTTAGTTGGGGTCATCTTTGTGGATCTCTGGATATTCCCCTAGTGTAAGATTTCTTTTTAAACCTGTAAGGATTTTATTTAGAAATGGCATTACATATTGTAACTTTTTAATTTTATTAATGGAAAGGAAAGAAAAGATAATCTGTTTTAAATGTTGAGTGTACAAAGTGTTTTGTTATAAAAAAGCTAAATTGTACATAGACAAATTTGTAATTTTATGTCATAATACATAGGACATTCTGAGTTTGACTAGCACAATAATATCATGTGCAATGTTGTCTCCCTTAACTTAGTATTTTTTCTTGATTCAGTTTGCAAGATGACCTCAAGGCAACACAGGCTGAGTAGAGTGGTTTGTATTGTGTCCAGTTTGATATTTTCATAAGCCTTAGTTAGTGGAGTAGTTTAAAATAGTATCTTCTACTATCATCACATAGACTGGTTGCTCAAACCCAAGCTATATAAAGGGCTGGTTCTGCCATGTCTTCCTTGGTATAGTAAACTGGCAAAAAAGATGGGGCTGGTTCTGCCATGTCTTCCTTGGTATAGTAAACTGGCAAAAAAGATGGGTGTCAGGTCAGAAAATCTGCCAGTTAAGTTGGAAGGATGTTATTTCCTAAGTCCCATGTATGTAGCACATGTTATCAGACCTAACTCTAAATCTAGGTGAGCTGAAAACCTCTATCTACCCAATGCCAATATACAGAGAATAATTTTGTGGGAAGATGCATAATGCATGGGCTTTTTGAAGCTGTAAATTAGAGCTAAAATTGAATGCCACTTTTTTAGAGATGATTAATGACAGCCTGGTCAAACTTAAAGCTTTTTGATATGTAAACTTTATAAATGGAGTTATTTCATCAATGAGAGAAGTATAACAAACTCTGCACAGATGGATAGTATGTAATTTCTGACTTCATGTTATAAAATCAGGAGTCATTGTCTTATATAAAAACAAGAGTTTTTGCTTTTGATTTTTTACATTGGTTTTAAAGTAACATGGGGATTCATTAGTAAATCCTTTTCTAAACTCTGTATTCTCACCACATCTTTTTCTGGTAGACATTGCTGTACCTCAATAAAAATTTGCCACTTACGGATTACAGCACCATATTTTCTGTGTATTTGTACATTTTACCATATATCGTATCTTCTATGAGCTTACCTACATAAGAGCATATCATCCATGGGCACTATGAAAATTCAAACTCAATACCAAAATCAGTCCCCAAATGAATATGCATTAAGTTCATGAGGATGATTTTCTTTTTTGGTTTTTCAAAACCTGTCCTGGAACTAGCTATGTAGACAAGGATGACATGGAACTCACAGAGATCTGCCTGCCTCTGCTTCATGAGTGCTGGGATTAAAGGTGTTCACAACCAATGCCAAGCTAAAGGTGAATATTTTTTTGTTTCAGAAAAATATTCAAGAGACAGGAAGGAAAGGAAAAAAATTAAGCTGATACCTAATTTCAATATACAAAATAGTTAGTAATAAGGGTGAGAAAATCAGTCAATGGTAATGGTTTTGCCTAGTATGTACAAGGACCTGTTTTCTGTGTCCAGCATTACACAATAAAAAATAAGTAAAAGTTCTCAGGATCATAAACAATAGTACTCAGCACTCTCTCTGTAGCCTTGGTTGTCCTCTAATTCACTCTGTAAATCATTTCGGCCTTGAACCCTTGTAGATCCATCTGCCTCTGATTCCTGAATGCTGGGGTTATGACTGTCTACTACTGGAAGGAATCCACAGCTTTTCATTTTCTGTGGAAACAAAAATAGAAATCCTTTTCCCCAGTAACTTGTCCTTGAACTTAAATTTTGGAGTCAAAGCATTTTTTTATCTATTATTTTCATGTCGATCCCAATTCCCTCTCCGTCCCTCCTTCCCTTCTTCCCTCCCTCCCTCCGTACCTCTCTCCCTCCCTCTATTTTTGTTTCCACAGAAAATAAAAAGATGTGGATTCCTTCCAGACTAATGTGGTTTGATCAAGCCAGACCACCTGAAACAGAGTACCAGGTGATTTTACATTAAAAACAGCTGGACAAAGCAGCCTTACAGACTACAGCCAGGATTTCTGCATCTTCTTAGAATCCCCCATGACAGTGCCCCTTACCAGCAGGAAGTTGTTTGGAAAGAATGACGCCCAAATTCCCAAATATTGTCTATAAATGTTTGTTTTCATTTAAATGGATTTGCTTATATAAAATAAATATATAATAAAAAAGAGTATCTACTACTACCTCTTGGTTAAACTGCTATCTCTAAATGTGCAGGAAAGATAAATACATACATACATACAAACATACATACATAAGTTCACTTGAGAATCTACTAGTGAAAATTAGAATAATCATAACAGGAAGTACTTGTTTTCAGGAAAAAAATGGTGTTTCATGCAAAAGTTATATATACAGTAAGTCTTACGATCCAAGCAACTGCATACCCATGTTGGTGGCTGCACTATTCATTCACCATGAATATGAACAGAAACCTGATTATGTTCCAGAGTGAATGAATAAAGAAAATGTGGCATAGATACTCACTCTTGTTCATTTGTGACATTTGAAGAAAACCGCATGGTGTTAAGAACTAGCAGCCAGCTGACCCCACCCCGACGATGGCCGGGACGCTCATGGCCATGTCATTGCTATGTCAGCTTTACCTGGTGGCCAGAGGACTCAGTTACACATGCACAAGCCTCTTTTAAAGCAAGCGCGCCAAGTGCTTCTCTCTCTCTGCTCTCTCTCTGGTTTCTCTCTGGTCCCTTTCTGTTTCCTCTCTCTCTCTCTGCTGCTTTTGGTTGGCCACTAGCTACCCCCTCTTTCTCTCACCTCTCTCAATAAACTCCACTTGGGTGCTGAGTCTCATGTTTGTGTTTCTTAGGCATTAGCTGCGCAGCAAAAGAACAACACATCGTGCATTATTATTTTATGTGAATCACATACTAGATTCACATAATCAGTAAAGGACTCCACAAATTTCCTGTGTTTGTTGGTATTCAGGAATCTGTACTGCCCTGACCTTGTGGTTCTGACAGAATATCTCCTGAGCTGAAACCAATAAGAGTACCACTTTTGCACATTCACTATGTTCCCCTTTAAAGGGAACCTGACTGATAATCCTTTGCTCTATGTCTAAAATTTATATATAAGTGAGTACATACTGAGTTTTTCTTTTTGTGACTGGGTTACCTAACTCATGATGGTTTATTCTATTACATCCAGTTTCTGAGAATTGAAGGATCTCATTGAGTTTTTCCAGTGGAGTAGTATTCCATTGCATGAATGTGCCACATTTTCTTTATCCAATTTTCTGTTGAGGAGCTTCTAGATTGTTTCCAGGTTCTGGCTATTACAAATAATCCTGCTATGAACATAGTTGTATAGATGTCCTTATTGTATGAATGTGCATCTCTTGGGTATATGCCTAAATGTGGAATTACTGGACCTTGGTGTAGACTGATTCCCATTTTCCTGTAAAACTGCCATACTGATTTCCAAAGTGGCTGTATGAGTTAGCCTCTCACCAACAGTGCAGGAGATTTCCCCTTTCTCCATATCCTCTCCAGCATATATATACTGTCTTTGGTGTTTTTGATTTTAGCCATTCTGACAGGACTAAGATGGTATCTTGAATTGCATTTTCTTGATGACTAAAGATGTTAATCACTCTCTTAAGTGTCTTTCAGCCATTTTAGATTCTCCATTGAAAATTCTCTATTCAATTCTATACCCCACATTTTAATTGGATTATTTAGTGTTTTGGTAACTAGCTTCTTTAGTCCTTTGTATATTTTGGAAATCAGCCCTCTGTCAGATGTGGGGTTGGTGAAGATCTTTTCCCATTTTGTGGGCTACCATTTTGTCTTGTTGACTGTGTATTTTGCCCTACAGAAACTTCTCAGTTTCAGCAGTTTCCATTTATTAATTGTTGATCTTGTGTCTCTGCTATTGGTGTTATTGCAAGGAAGCAGACTCCTGAACCAATTCTTTCAAGGGTACCTCCCACTTTCTCTTCTAAGAGGTTCAGTGTGGCTGGATTTATGTTGAGGTCTTTGACCCATTTGGATTTATGTTTTGTGAATGGTGATAGATGAGGATCTAGGTAACAAAGAGGACCCTAAGAGAGACATGCAAGGTACCCCAGAGAAGGGAAAAGGTAGAAGACCTTGCGAGGAAATTGGGAGCATGGAGGGGAGAGGGAGTTAGGAGAAAGAGAATAGGAGAAGAGGAGGGGAGAGCATGAGGGAATAGGAAGATTGAGACAGAGAATGAATAGAGGAGAACAAGAAAAGAGATACCATAATAGAGGGAGCCACTATAGATTAAAGGAGAAATCTGGCATTGGCGAAATGCCCAGAGATCTACAAGGATGAACCTAACTAACAATCTAAGCAACAGTGCAGAAGCTACCTTTAATGCTTTTCCACATTAATGAAACGGACTAATACCTTACATACTATGCTATAGCCTTCATCTAGGAGCTGATAAAAGCAGAAGCAGACACTCACAGCTAACACTATTTGAAATCCTGGACTCCAGTTACAGAATGGGAGGAGTGATGAGCAAAGGGGTCAAGACCAGGCTGGAGAAACACACAAAATCAGCTGACCTAAACAAGGGGGAGCTCATCCACTCCAGTCTGATAACTGGGATACCAGCATAGGACTATCCCAGACCCCCTGAATGTGGTGTTAGTTGGGAGGACTGGACAGTATATGGGGTCTCCTGTAACGGACAAGTATTTATTCCTACCATATGAGTGTATTTTGGGAGCCTATCCCACATAGAGGGATACTTACTCAGCCTAGACAAATGTGGGAGGGCCTTAGCCCTGCCCCAAATGATTTGGAAGAGTTTGAAGATTCCCCATGGAAGGCCTCACCCTCCCTGGGGAGCAGAAAGGGGATGGGCTTGGGTTTCCTAGGGGTGATAGGGGAGGTTGAAGGAACTGGGATTGACATGTAAAACAACCTTGTTTCAAATATAAATAAAAACAATAAAAAATAAAAAATTATGATGCAGAATTTTTTTAAAAAGCCCACCTCCTCCTACTCTTCTGTGTGTTTGTTTCTATATCTATGTTCCTTTCTCTCTTTGTGTCTCTCTTGGCTCCTCTGACTATCTCTTTGTCTCCTTCACCCCCCCAAATATCTCTCGCTTGCTTTGTTTTCTGCTATTCCTGTTCTTTGAGGCTGGTTCCCCTCTCCTCTTCCTCCTCTTCCACCTTTATCCATAATTTAAAAAAAATCCATTTTTACTCTCTTGCCTAGCATTCTCTACTTTTTTTTTTCTCTAAAGTGTGTTGATTTGTGTTTTTTTTTAAGGGTGATGTTGTACTTTGTTTTCTAAGTTTTGAAAATGTATTGTGTGTTTGATTTATTTAATGTGAGAAATCTTAGAGACATGTGGGTAGAGTGGAAGAGATGAAAAGTTTAAAAATTATATGATTAAAATATATTTAAATTATGAATTATAGGTAATAAGAAATAGTAAAAGAAATAAAAGAAAATATTATTGGTTTGGTTTCTTGCTGTATACTAAAGATATACACAAATTTTGAAAATTTAAAATTTTTTTCTTTGTACATTGTTATGTAACTCTGC
Organism: Phodopus roborovskii; assembly: GCF_943737965.1. Taxonomy (NCBI): domain Eukaryota; kingdom Metazoa; phylum Chordata; class Mammalia; order Rodentia; family Cricetidae; genus Phodopus; species Phodopus roborovskii. Next base: position 30,592,201 of record NW_026126410.1, read on the forward strand.
AAGTCAAGAAAATTATCCATCTTGATCCCTGGAACATTACTGGAGACATAAAATTTATGTCATAATATTTGGAGAATAATATAATGAAGTAGAATATATCATTTCAATTCTTGAATTCTGTGGGAAAATAATAAATTCTCTTAAGATTATATTTTATTTCTCAATTTTCCAAATGATAAAACTATATTGCTTGCATTAAACCACCATTTCATACTGTCTTATATATATATATATATATATATATTTAATATAATCAAGTCCATTTAAATTAAAACAAACATTTATAGACAATATTTGGGAATTTGGGCGTTGTTCTTTCCAACCTACTTCCTGCTTTTAAGGGGCGCTGTCATGGGGGATTCAAAGAAGATTAAGAAATCCTGGCTGTAGTCTGTGAGGCTGCTTTGTCCAGATGTTTTGAATGTAGCATAAGGATCACCTGGTACTCTGTTTCAGGTGGTCTGGCTTGATCAATCCACATTAGTCTGGATGGGAATCTACATCTTTTCATTTTCTGGGGAAACAAAAATAGAAATCCTTTCCCCCAGCAACTTGTCCTTGAACTTAAATTTTGGAGTCAAAACACTTTTTTTTATTTAATTTATTATTTTACATGTCGATCCCAGTTCCCTCTCCTTCCCTCCCCCTCCCTTATTTTCTCCCTCCCTCCTTCCCTCCCTTTTACCCTCTCTATCCTCTCATATGCAATCTAACCACCCTTCCCTCCCATCCCCCCACCCCAATTTCATATGTAGGGAAATGCCATCCAGTTGGGGTCATGTAGGTCTGACAGGTCATGTGAAGTAGGGACTAGGGCTTCTCTCCTGCCTCTAGATTAAGGCAGTTATCCCTCCATGGGGGGGGGGGTTTGTTCACAAAGTCCTTTTGTGCACCAAGGATACATCCTGGCTCCACTGTCTGAGCTTCCTTAGACTGCTCAGTCCTTCTGGCTGAGACCAATAGTAAGGGGGGCCTGAGTCAGTCCCATGCTGGTTTCCCAGCTATCAGTCTGGTGGCCTGTTAGCTCCTTGTTCAGGTAAGCTGTCTCTATGTGTTTCTGCCAACTGGTCTTGTCCTCTCCATCTGCATCTGAGTTCAACTTCAACTCAGTGTTTATGTATGGGTGTTTGCTCCTGTTTCCAACAGGTATTAGATGAGGGCTCCATGGAAGGGCATTTATGGTAGCCTTTCCATGGAAGCTCAAATTGTTATTTGGCAGCAGACTTGTAGATCTCTAGACTTTTCTTTGTGTTCAATTTTATCTTCAAACCAATATTGGCTCCCTCTTTTATGTTCTCTCTCTCTCTCTCTCTCTCTCTGTCTGTCTCTGTCTCTGTCTTTCTCTCTCTTTCCTGTCTTATATTCCTAACCAGGCTCAATCTTCCTGGTCGCACATGTTTTCCTTTCCTCCCCCTCATTTTCTCCTACTTCTCTCTCCATTCGCTGCATCCCCCCCCCCACTTCCCCCGAGCTCTGGGGGACTTGCCCTTACCAGCTCTGTGAGGGATTTTATATGAATCTCTAAGAATACACCTTGTATGTAGTTCCTCTGGTGGTATGAATTATAGGCTGGTGATACTTAGATCTAGGTCTAAAATCCATATAGAGTGAGTACATATTGTGTTCCTATTTTTGTGATAGGTTACCACATTCAGGATGGTTTCTTCAAGTGCCATCCACTTGCCTGCAAATTTCAAGATACCACTATTTTTTTCTGCAGAGTAGTATTCCATTGTGTAGATGTGCCACATCTTCATTAACCATTCTTCAATTTAGGGGCATCTAGGTTGTTACCAGGTTCTTGCCATTACAAATAGTGCTGCTATGAACATAGTTAAACAGATGTCTTTGTTGCATGGATGTGGATCATTTGGGTATTTGCCTAAGAGGGAGATTGACGGGTCCTGTGGTAAACTATATTCCATTTTCCTGAGAAGCCGCCATAATGTTCTCCAAAATGGCTGTATGAGTTTGCACTCACACCAGCAGTGGAGGAGTGTTCCACTTTCTCCACATCCTCTCCAACATGAGTCATCATTGGTGTTTCTAATTTTAGCCATTCTGGGAGGAGTAAGATGGTATCCAAAGTTGTTATGATTTGCATTTCCCTGATAGCTAAGGATGTGGAGCATTTTCTTAAGTGACTTTCAGCCTTTTTGATTTCCTCTATTGAGAATTCTTTCTTCAGTTCTGTACCACATTTTTTAATAGGGTTATTCGGTGTTTTGTTGACTAGTTTCTTGAGTTCTTTGTATAGTTTGGAGATCAGCCCTTTGTCGGATATAGGATTGGTGAAAATCTTTTCCCAGTCGGCGGGCTGCCATTTGGTTTTGTCCACTGTGTCTGATAAGATTCAGGGGCCTATTGCTATTCTCTTCTATCTGTTGAGGTTTGTTATACCACCTAGTGTGTGGTCGATTTTAGAGAAGGTTCCATGTGGATCAGAGAAGAAGTTATGTTCTTTTGTCTTTGGATGGAATGTTCTATAGATGTCTGTTAACCCCAGTTGAGACATAACTTTTTAGTTCTTTTGTTTCTTTGTTTAGTTTCTGATTTGTGGTACTGTCTAATGTTGAGAGTGTTGTATTGAAGTCTCCCACTATAAGTGTGTGAGGTTTTATATGAGCTTTGAGTTTTAGTAGTGTTCCTTTTACGAATGTGGGTGACTTTGTATTGGGGACATAGATGATCAGAACTGAGTATTTGTGTTGATGGATTTTTTCTGTGATGAATATGAAAAGACTGACTTTATGTCTTTTGATTAATTTTGGTTTGAAGTCTAACTTGTTAGATATTAAGATAGCTATGTCTGCTTGCTTCTTATTTCTATTTGATTGGAAAATCTTTTCCCAACCCTTTACCCTAAGGTAATGTCTATCATTGAAGCTTACATGTGTTTCTTGTATGCAGCAGAAGGAAGGATTCTGTCTTCATATCCATTATGTTAGCCTGTGTCTTTTTATATGCGTGTTAAGACCATTAATGTTGAGGGTGAGTAAGGACCATTGATTGTTGATGCTTGTTTGATTTAGGTTTGTTTTTGGCAGTGGTATTGTGAATATATTATTTCTGCTTTGGTTTCTGGTGTAGTTGGATTATCTGTTGCCTACATTTTTTGGGCATAGTTACCTTCCTTGGGTTGGAGTTTTCCTTCCAATAATTTCTGTAGGGCTGTATTTGTAGATACATATTGGGAAAATCTGGTTTTGTCATTAAATATCTTGTTCTCTCCATCTATAGTGATTGAGAGTTTTGCTGGATATAGTAGCTTAGGCTGGCATCAGTGTTCTCTTAATACTTTTAGAACATCTATCCAGGACCTTCTGGCCTTGAGGGTTTCCATGGAGAAGTAAGGTGTAATTTTGATAGGTCTACTTTTATATGTTACCTGTCTTTTATCCTTTGCTGCTCTTAATATTCTTTCTTTAATCTGTATGCTAGGTGTTTTGATTATTATATGTCGAGGGGTCTTTTTTCTTTGGTCCAGCCTATTTGGAATTCGGTATGCTTCTTGTACTTTCATGGGCATGTCCTTCTTCAGATTTGGAAAATTTTCCTCGATGATTTTGTTGAATATGTTGTTGGCACCTTTGAGCTGGGCTTCCTCACCTTCCTCTATGCCTATTATTCTTAGGTTTGGCCTTTTCATGGTGTCCTACATTTCCTGGATGTTTTGTGTTAAGTATTTGTTGGATTTATGATTTTCTTTCGTCAATGAATCTATTTCTTCTAGTTTTCTTCTGTGCCTGAGATTCTCTCTTCCATCTCTTGAATTCTGTTGGTTATGCTTGTGTCTGTAGTTCCTGATTTTTTGCCCATTTTTTCTATTTCCAGCATTCCTTTGGTTTGTGTTGCCTTTATTTTCTCTATTTCAGTTTTCAAGTCTTGAACAGTTTCCTTCATCTGCTTAATTGTTTTTTCTTGGCTTTCTGTATTTTCCTTAAAGAATTTGTTCATTTCTTCCACTTTTTTGTTTGTTTTTTCTTCCATTTCTTTAAGGGATTTTCTCGCATCTTCTTTGAGGGCCTCTATCAATTTTATGATGCTAATTTTTAAGTCATTCCTTTCTGCTTCCTCTGCTTTGTTGTTGTGTTCCGTTCTAGTTGGTGTACATTCCCTAGATTCTGGTTGTGTCATGCTTGATTTTCTGTTGTTAGGTGGTTTCTTGTATTGCCTTCTTCCCATAGCTTCTTCAGGTAGGTGTTGGTGGGGGTCTCCTCTTCTCTCTATGGTACTTCCCAGGTGGGTTTATGTGGATATTCAATATCTGTAGCTCTGTTTGTTCCAAGCTGTCTAGGTGCTAGGTGGTCGCTCCACATCCATATACCCAGGGATGGGACAAGGATGAGGATCCAGTATAAGATGCCAGCAGGAACTCACAGTGGTCCTGCGGAGATAGGCGGATCTCTGGGAGGGGCCTGGGACTCCAGCAGAGGACTGGAGGTGGGGGTCAGAGACCAAGCAGGTGGAAATTACAGATGGTCCTGCGTGGATAGGCAGGTCTCCTTTGTTCAGAGTTGCTCCAATAAGTCTCCAAAGTATGGTGGACTGTTGGCTCCAGCCTCTGTCCCAGTGCTTAACCAGAGTGGCAGGACAGTGGGCAGGGTAGGGCACAGGGTAGTGGGGGCAGGCTGGCGGTGGGGATGGGTGGGGGTGTGTCAGAGCTCCAAGGGTTTTCTCGATGGGGATCAGACACAGGAGCAGCAGGATCAGGGGCCAACCCAGGGAGTTCGGCAGGGGGGGGGGAGGAAGGGGGAGAGAGGAGAGTTTGTACGGAAGAGGCAGCCCCGATTGGGCCCAGACTCACCTCTGGCCAATAGCTGTCAGAAGAGGACAAAGGCTGAGCTGAAACTTGGGAAGGTTTTGCAGGATAGTTGGATCTCACTGGAAACTGGAACTCTCCAGCTGAGGCCTCTTTCTTTAGCAGAGGCCAGGATTTGGGGGTTAAGGATCTTGCGGGCAGAGGTAGGTGGATCTCTGGGAGGGCCCCAGGACTCCAGCAGAGGCCTGGAGGTGGGGTCAGAGACCAAGCAGGTGGAAATTATGGGTGGTCCCACATGGATAGGCAGGTCTCCTTTGTTCAGAGTTGCTCAAAGAACTCTCCAAAGTAGGGTGGACTGTTGGCTCCACCCTCTGTCCCAGTGCTCAACCAGAGAGCAAGGACCATGGTTAGGGTAGGGCACAGGGTAGGGGGGCAGGCTCGCGGTGGGGATGGGTGGGGGTGTGTCAGAGCTCCAAGGGTGCTCTCGATAGGGACAGGAGACAGGAGCAGTAGGATCCAGACATATATTTATATAGCTGTATGTACACACACACACACCACACCACATGTTAAGAGCTCAGCACATAAAATTTCTCCTGTCATGTTTGTAAGATTACTACTCATACTGATATTTTGAAATTGATGTCACAGATAAAATGCACAGTTGACTCACCCCAATTTTCTTTTCTTCCATCAGTCCTTCATATCTTGCACTTGGCTTTTAGAGAATCAAAGTGGAATTTAATTTTCTACAGGTTTCTTTGTTTTAAAGTTGTTATACTTAAAGTGCGCCTTAAAAATTCATACAGACCAGGGATCCATTGAACAATGTTAGATATAAAGCTGATTTCAGTACAGAATAAATGAGGCTTTCTGAAACTTGGTTTTATTTTATTTTTTTATTTTTTGCTTTCTGTTCTCTGTGATATCTAATTAAATTGGGACTTAGAGACTCTCCTCACTCACTGGTTAAGCAACATTGAATGGCTTTATGTTACAAGTGAAGACACATGAGTTCTTCCTTTATTTCTAGTTCTCTTAGTATATGATCTAGGATTTCCTTCAATGTGTGTTTTGTTAACATGAATAAATTTCTTTCTATGTCAGATTTAAATGTCAGTTAAGTCCAATCAGATGGTAGCAGAAATAAGATGTATTTTATTTAAACAATACTGAACTAGCTGGAAATATGAAATAAATATACAGTTAATAGTGTTCTATTCAGCAGTTGGATTGTACATATACTTCCAATTAACTTTGATAACAACAACAACAAAAAATTGAACTACAAGTTTAAATTTCATTTCCCTAGTCTGCATTTTGGATGGAACAGCTTCTTCTACATAAAATTACAATTTTTTGGAATTATAAATATCCATTCTTCAATTTCTAGTAGTTTGTACCAACGTGAAGCATGTAAGTGAATATCAGGTTCTTACAACATATTGCATTAGGTCTTTCTTTTCTCTGCTTCCTTACTATGATTATTCTGATTAAATCATGTCCATGTTAATTAACTTTATTTTTTCTACAATTTCCAAATTTATATCTAATGTACAATATTAATTACTTGATAAACTGACCTTAATATAAAATAAATACCACATTAATATAGTCATAAAAATACAGAGCCCTTGCCCTAGTTACTGTTCATTTCCAGTGATAAAATACCATAATCAAGACAACTTATAGAAGGAAGCACCTAAGTGGGGCATGCTTACACTTTCAGGGTTTTAATATATTACCATCATGGTGGGGAATTCAGTCTGTAGGCAGATAGGGTGGCATGAAGCTGGAACAGTATCTGAGAACTTACTTCCTCATCTCCAAACAGCAGGGAGAGAGGGAGGGTGCCAAGGCTAGACATAGATTTTGGAAGTGTAAATACGAACCTCAGTTAAAACCTGCTCCAAAAAAAAAAAAAAAAAAAAAAAAAGCACATCCACTCTGACAAAGGCCACACTTCCCAATCCTTCTCAGTTTTAGTACCTGGGGACTAAACATTCAAATGAACAATCCTATGAATGCTATTCTCCTTCCAGCCAACACACTCTTCGAAATTCTCATTCAACACATTTTTGAAACAATTTTGAAACCCATTATATAATAAAACCATTTCAAAAGCTACTGAGGCACTCCTGGGAGCTGTTACAGAAAGATTAATCAATGTATATCGAGCTCCAAATAAGATAGAAGTAAGGATGATTGTGATAATTGTAGGAATTGAAAATGAATATAGTTTCTTTTCACTTATATTTCAACCATTATTTACAACTCAATGTAGGTTTGTGTATGTTTTAACACAGAATTGGCCCAGAGGACTCAAGCCTGACACAACACATTTCCATACAATTACATTCATATTAATAAAAATGAATATGCTTAATAAAAATATTTACTAAATTGCTAAAAGTTCCATGAGTTGATTTTAAAATTTTCATCCTAAAGAAATGAAAATTAATTCAGAAGGATGAATTTAATCTGACCCAACCAGTACACAGTGAATACACACAATAAAATATTACATGGTGACCCTTAAACACTTTTTATGTCTTATATTAACAAAGAATTTAAAAGACTAGAGTCAATGGATTAATAAGGAGAACTTTATTTTCCACAAAAATTATAGTTTGAAATGTGATAGATGATAATTATCATCATTGTAATCAAAACAGCTAAAAATATAAGTTAAAAGCAATAATTTACACAAATTCTTCTACCCAATATAGGTTCTGCAGAATGAAATCTAAAGCTATTTTTGTTCATATGTGTTTGCTTATTTCTATGTAATCTTCTCTTGACATGTGTATTAACTCTTTCTGATGGGCAAGGATAAGCCAATTCAAAGAAAAGCCTTATACACTCCAACATAGAGTTATTGTAATCCATGTGTCAGGCGTTCCTCTGTATCTAACACAGAGATGGGAAACGTTGACTCTTTGAGCTTCTAAGGGAGTGTTAGAAATGAAAGTTGAATGACAACAATGAAAATTTTGCTTTAATAGCATCTATTATCTACAGTCTATGTGTAAATTTAGAAAAGAATATGAAAAACCAAGGGATTTTGCCTAATACGAAATTCGATTCTGGTTTATAATTAAATAAACATGATTAAAAATACCCCACCATTAGAAACATTTCAATTGTAAAACTGAGTACAAATCTGGAGCTTTAGAAATATTAAAAAAAAAATGTGACTCTTTATACATATGATATAAAGGAAGATTAGTCTTAGGGGTGGGTTACAGAACAAAGCATCACCTAAGTAGTGACACAGTAACTGTCAGAACACAGAACACAAACACATGAACAGTAAGTTTGGGACCTCAAGGGCTGAACCATTTCCTTCATTCCCTGATATAATAAGAGGAAAGAAAATGTTATTTATTGTCTAAGAAGAACATTTTCTTTTTTTAAGGTAACATTTTATATCTGAAATTATATAAAACCCCAAACCTGATATATTTGAATTCATGTGTTAATATTTTTCATCAAATATAATCAGTGCTGGCATACTTATCAATTTTAAAGGATTTCTTCTTTAGGGGAAAATTTATATTTTCCTTACATAAAAATCTATAAGTAATATTTGAATTTAGACTATCTTTTGGCAGTGTTAGTAAAATCAGAGGAATCTGGACTCATTCCCAGCTTTCTGAAGATATGCTGTATTGATTTCTATAGTGGCTATACAAATTTGCACTCCCACCAGGAATGGAAGAGAGATACTTTTCTTCCACATTCTTACCAGTATGAACTGTCACCTGTGTTATTGATTGCAGCCATGCTGACAGGTGTTAAATTGAATCTCAAAGTACTTTTTTGATTTTCATTTCTGTGGCTAAGGATGGTGATCATTTCTTAGTGTTTCTCAGAAATTTGAGATTCCTCTATTTATAATTCTGTATTTAAATGTATACCCTACTTTAATTGGATTATATGTTTTTTATATCTAATTTCTTGAGTTCTTTATTTATTTTGGTTAGTGGTCCTCTCTTAGAGGTCAGCAAATATTTTCCTATTATGTAGTCAGTGACTCTGTCCTATTGACATTGTCATTTGCCTTACAATAACTTTTCTGTTTCGAAGGTCTAACTAAATGTATTAATTATTGATCTTAGTGCCTACACTGCTGCTGTTGTGTACAAAAAGTTGTCTCCAGTGCCAAAGTTTTCAAAGTTTTTTCTCTTCTATCAGGTTTAGTGTAGCTGGTTTGAAGTTGAGGTTTTTGATCTTTTATAGTTCAGGATTGTTTCACCTATCCTGTGTTTTTTATTATTATATTTTTCATCATATTAATTTACCCCCCCAGCTCTTTCCAAATCTTTTGACCCTAACTTAAAATAACTAAGTTTCAGTCATTTATTTTTTTATTTCAAAATCCTTCAAAAGATAAGTTTGTGCTTCCCATATTTTCTTGAATCTATGGACTTCAACTAGAACATGGTTGACATATCAGAGGTTACCATCTTGAAGATAACCATGTGGCAAAGAAGGAAATCTGAGAGCAAGAGAAATAACCTTCCAATGGGCAAACACACCGATTGTTTCCCAATACAAAAGGCTAGCCCTGAAAACACACAGAGAAATAACTTTCTACAGATTGAGATGTGTATTTAGAGATATATGTACATTTTCATTTATGCATTAAATTATTCATGACATTGCATGCACATACAGATTTGGATAATATGCATGCAATACCAATTAATAGATAAGAGACCATCAATTTGAAGGAGAAATTAGAATGATACATGAAGGTGTCTAATGGAAAAAAGAAAAGGGAGAAATGTAAGTATGGTATGATCTCAAAAAAGCCTGAAAAAAAAAGAGTCAGGATACACTCCAGTACATTCTTATGTGTCTGTGGGTTAAATCCCTACTGTCACCAATCAGATACTTGTATAGGTATATAGCAAAACTATTTTCTCACAGAAAAAATTCTTTCTCTCCCCCTTTCTGCTCCTCTCCTTCACTCCATCCCTTCCCCTTTCTATTAAAGTATCTAAATAACTGTAAATGACAGGCAAAGTTCTCATTTCAATACACCAAACATCTATATAAGAATGCAGGAGGAAAATAATATTTTTGTACAAGCAGAACAATGATTGTCATCAATGGACTTTTTGTTTTTATTCTGTTCATCTTGTGAAGATAACTGAGTGTTTACTGGCTGTGAGAACAAAGGGATTTTAAAATCGCCACAAAATGTCTGGGAAGTTGAATACAAACACGGGCCATTAAATGCAGAAGAAAAAAGGAGCTCTATTTTCTTACTGAAAGATTACAAACAATGACATAAAGTCTATTCAGCATCTAATACAATGAATAAAAAAATCTCCCATGGTCAAGTAAATATTTGTTTTGTAATTTGTTGTTTTGATAGTTATTCATTAAATTACACAATGTGGTAATTTGTTGCACAGTCAATTTTAATTAAAACATCTGTTCACACTCCAAGGTATGCGGTGAATGATTAGATTGCTCTCATGGCTTTTGAGAGAGTATATTTTTTAATTGGAGAAGCACATAAGGCATAGCTGCATCCTAATTTTTTCAAATTAATTAATACCTATCAAATATTCAAAATGGGCTAAGCATAATAATAATATGGAGAACGGAGAAATTGAATAACAAGAATGAAAATGTCTTGCTAATACATAAACAGCAGTAAGTGTAAACACCTTACACAACCAGGCCTTTAATCCTTGTGTAATTTTGTGAGGCTATTCTGGTGTCCTAAGTTTAGCACAAAATGAATTGAAATAAGCAATATTATAATAACTCAAAATGATTTTAGGAAGCTTACACATATATTTAAAGGAATGCACAAGGATATATTTATGTCAGTGATTATAATTTCAATCCTTAAAATAATGTTTTCATAGACAAACTATTATTAACCTGAACCATCACCATCTCAACTATAAAAACAATAGGGTTTGTTGTTTTTCTCTTTTTAAAGTGATAGAGAAGTGGAGACATTGATAGGTGTAGGGATAGATCCTCCTCTATTGAGGTTTAATAAGGATCGGGAGAAACAAATAGGCTGAATAGATGTTTTTTATTCAGGGAGAAATAACTTACAACATAGACAGATGAACACCAGCATGTTCCTGGTCCCAAGGATGCCTCTGGATGTTCTTCTGTCCCCGTGCTGCAAGAAAGAGAGCTCCTGCAGCCCCTTCCTGGGACTAGTTCCCTCACTTAATGTCCATTCCTGTCCCCACCCTGATGGGTGTGGTCTATACCACAGGTACAAACAAAGTGAATAGCTCACTACACTCTTCATCCTAGGAAAAAGCCATAGGAAAGATCTGCACTCAGTAATTCATGACAAGGGGCTATGAGTTGTTCTTAATGGCTGGACATCTCTTATTCTTGGGAAGAGGGTATGAGGCCTGAGACTTGTTTGTTTACCCGAACAAGGCAGAGCTCATGGACTGCAGTCTGATAGCTGTGAAACCAGCATAGGACGGACCCAGACTCCTGAACATGGATGTAATTTAGGACTAGGCAGTCTATGGGGCCTCTGGTAGTAGATAAATATTTATCCCTAATATAGGAATGGACTTTGGGAACCCATTCCACATAGAGGGAATGCCATTTGGAGTAGAGTCCAGAACCTCCCTCATGTCTATAGGGAATTGGTTCCTAAGTCTGTTCCTGCACCAGGGATACATCCTGGTTCCACTGTCAGAGGTCTCATAAATGCCCAGGCTTTCTTACAGAGACTCACTTTCTGAGAGTCTGGGTCAGTCCTATGATCGTTTCGCAGCTATGTGTCTGGGTTTCATGAGCTCCCACTTGTTCAGGTCAGTTGACTCTGGGTTTCTGCAGCCTGGGCTTGACCCATTTGCTTTTCACTTCTCCCTATCTGCAACTGGATTGCAGGAGTTTGGATCAGTGTTTAGCTGTGAGTGTATGTTTTCTGTTTCCATAAGCTACTAGATGAAGGCTTTAGGATGGCATATAAGGTAGTCATCAATCTCATTATCATGGAAAGGCATTTAAGGTAACCCCTTCACTGTTGCTCATATTTTTATATGACATTGTGGGTCTCTGGACATTTCCCTAGTTCCAGATTTCTCTTCAAACATATAATGGCTGTCTCTATTATGGTATCTCCTTTCTTTCTCTCTTCTGTTCCTCCCCTGACTTCCTGCTATCTCATGTTCTCTTCACCACTCATTTTCTGCCTTCTCTTTCTGCTAACTCTCTCTCCACTCAGTGCCCCCCTCCCAATATGCTCAGGATATCCAGTCTTTTCTCCCTTCTTTGGGGAACCATGTATGTATCTCTTAGGGGCCTCCTTGTTTCCTAGCTTCTCTGGTGGTATGGATTTGAGGCTGATGGTCTTTTTCTCTATGTCCAATATCCATATAGGAGTGTGTTCATGCCATGTTCCTCTCTTTGCAACTGAGTTACCTCACTCAGGATTGTTTCTTCCATTTCCCTCCATTTGCCTATGAATTTCAAGATTCCATTGTATATTTTGTTTGTCTGTTTGTTTTGTTTTGATTTCCATTGTATAAATGTACCAAGGGTATCTAGGCTGTTTCCAGGTTCTAGCTATTACAAATAATAATGCTATGAACATATTTGAACAGATGCCTTTATTGCATGGATTTCCATCTTTTTTCACTTTTTCATTTTACATATCATCCCAGTTCCTTCTCACTCCCTCCATTTCCCCCTCCATCTCTCCCTTCCTGATTCCCTCTCTCCCCCCCTCACATGCACCTTGAACCCCCTCCACTCCCATCTGCCTACAGCACATGTAGGATGATGCCATCCAGGAGGGTTCATCTAAATCTGTCAAGTCATTTGAAGTAGGGACTAGGACTCTTCTCCTGTCTCTAGGTTGGGGGAGTATCCTTCCATGGGGAATGTGCCCACAAGGTACTTTTGTGCACCAGGAATACATCCTGATTCTACTGTCAGATGTCTCTTAGACTGCTCAGGCCTTCTATATGAGATCCATGTTCAGGGGGACTGATTCAGTCCCATGCTGGATTCCCAGATTTTAATCTGAGGTACCGTTAGCTCCCCCTTGTTCAAGTCAGCTGTCTCTATGTGTTCCTGCAACCATTGTTTTTTTCCACATAGTAGTATTCCATTGCGCCTATCATCATGCACAAAACTCAAGTCCAAATGGATCAAAGACAGGAAGTTCACCTACACTGAACTTCTTAGAAGAGAAAGTAGGAGCGACCCTTGAACAAATTGATATAGGAAACCGCTTGCTGAACATAATTCCAGTAGCACAGACACTGAGATTGACAATTAATTAATGGAACCTCCTTAAACATAGAGGCTTCTGTAAGGCAAAGGACACAGTTAACAAGACCAAATGGCAGCCCACAGGGGAAAAGATTTTCACCAAATCTAATCTGACAAACGGCTTATCTCCAAAATATCCAAAATATACAAAGAACTCAAGAAACTAGTCAACAAAACACCAAATAACCCTATTAAAAATTGGGTATAGAACTGAAGAGAAAATTCTCAATAGAAGAAATCAAAAAGGCTAAAGACAGGTAAGAAAGTGTTCAACATACTTAGCTATCAGGGAAATGTAAATCAAAACAACTTTGAGATTCCATCTTATTCCTGCCAGAATGGTTAAAATTAGAAACACCAATGACAACTTATGCTGGAGAGGATGTGGAGAAAGGGGAACACTCCTCCACTGCTGGTGGGAGTGCAAATTTGTATAGCAATTTTGGAGGTCAATTTGGCGGTTCCTCAAGAAAATGGGAATTAGTTTACCACAGGACCCAGCAATCCCCTCCACATCCATGCAACATCCATGCACATCCATGCAACATGCACATCCATGCAACTAAGACATGTGCTCAACTGTGTTCATATCAGCATTATTTGTAATAAGAAGAACCTGGAAACAACCTAGATGTCCCTCAACTGAAGAATGGATAAAGAAGTTGTGGATTTGCATCTTTTGGATATATGCATAAGGTATGAAATTGCTGGATCCTGTGATAGACTGATTCCCATTTTCCTGAGGAACTGCCATACTGTTCTCCAAAATGGCTGTACAAGTTTGCACTCCCACCATCAATGGAGGAGTGTTCTCTCTCTCCTCATCCTTTCTGTCGTAAACTGCCATTTTTGTTATTGATATTCAGCACTTTCTTAAGTGTCTTTCAGCAATTTTGTATTCCTCTATTTAGAATTCTCAATTTAGTTCTATACCCCACTTTTAAATTTGATTATTTGGTGTTTTGGTGACTAGCTTCTTGAGTTCTTTGTATATTTTATAACTCAACTCTCTGTCAGAAGTGGGATTGATGAAGATCTTTTCCAATTCTGTGGGCTGCTATTTTGTCTTATTGACTTTGTCCTTTGTCTTACAGATGATTTTCGGTTTCAGGAGGTTCCATTTATTAATTGTCAATCTCAGTGTGTGTGTGTGCTCTTTTTGTTGTGTTCAGGAAGCAGTCTCCTGTACCAATTAGTTCAAAGGTACCTCCTCCCACTTTCTCTTCTAAGAGGTTCAGTGTGGAGAGTCTTTTTTGAGGTCTTTAATCCATTTAGACTGACAGTTTGTACATGGTGATAGACATGGATCTATCTGCAGTCTTCTGCACAGAAACATCCAGTTATGTCAGCACCATTTGTAAAAGATGCTTTCTCTTTTCATCAGACGTAAATTTAACAAAGAAACAAAAAGAACTAACAGAAGTTATGACTCAATTGGGTTTAACAGACATTTATAGAAAATTTCATCCAAATACAAAAGAATATACCCTCTTCTCAGCTCCACACTGAACCTTCTTTAAAATCAACCACATACTAGGCAGCATAGCAAGTTCAAAAGTTATAAAAAAATTGGAATTACCCCATGTAAATATTTCTTTTAAAATGCAAAGTGTATATGTTCTGTGCACAAACCCCTCATAAGTTATCTAAGCCAAACTGATCATTTCTAATCACATATAAAATTAGCAAACCTGAATTGACTCAGCTAGATATATTAAGAAGTTCAGAAAGAGTTGAAGGGTCAGGGAAATATTGGAAGGGGAAAATTTTGGGGTGGAAAAATATGGATATGTAGTAATCACATGTTCAATTCACAAAACAAATTAAAATGAAGTTTAAAAATCAAGTTGATTGAATTGAGGTTTAAGCAGTTATCATCATGATGGGAAACAACATGCAGAGAGATGTGGTGCTGGAGAAGTTGAGATTTCTACATCTGGATCCACAGTCAGCCACTCCTATATTTCTATAGGGCATTATTATTTAAACTACCACAATACCAAAACAAAAGAATTCCTTTAATTACAATTTGGGGCATATATAAGTTAGACTGCTGGTAGTAGTGCTCATGGAGAAAACTGAGGTTGGGTTTGGGATGGACCAGCTGTGGCTATTCAGGCCAAATGCAGGAAGAGAAAACTGCAGAATGGTTAGTACACCTGACATTACTGCTCACGCTGATTTTGTTCATCTCTGTCATATTGCACAGTGAATTTGTTAAAGTTTGCCTGCTAATTTCCTCTTGGGTAGTGAAACCGATATTTGGCTTTTAGTTTTGTGGGAGGGATGGGGCAGCTTTTGCTTTGTAAATGTCTAGAGAATTTTCTAACTCAGTTTATAACTTCTTTTTTGCAACCTTTTAACCTAAATATATTCAATTAAGGCTAATAATGTACAATGTCCATACAATAGAAAGTATTTTGTAATATTTATATAAAGTTGTTTTATGGAAAACATTAAATTTCATGCTTAATTGAAATAATGAATGTGATGTCTCTACTGTATTAAAACATTATACCTTGACTATCCTGAGAAAGAAACCATCTCCAATGTCTTATCAGACTCAATCAACATTGTAATTTTACCAATATTAATGCTGAGAATTTTGTTTTATATGTCTTCACAAAAATAGAAGTTTGTTTAGACCATTCCAAATTTTTTTCAAAGCTATTTCCCAATCTAAATATTAAATTTCTTTAACTTTTTTTTAAACATAAAACATCATTAAAGCTAAGGTGAGGGCTTCTAGGAGGAGTTCATTGCTCTTGATTGGTAGGTAATATGCATAGCAAGATATGTATATGCTGTGTTTAGAAAAGATACTGCAAAGAAGGACTAGCATTCCTCAAGTGTGTATCTGAAAGGACTATCATTCTTACATGAATATTTGAATTAAGTTTTGGGCATTGTTCATTTAGAGACATTCCATGACTGTCAAATATTCTGAAGCCCATACAATCAACTAAGTGATTACATAAGAGGTGTGACCTAACCTTATAAAGTGGATCCACTTTGGAAAATTCACTCATAACGTTGTACATTAAAAAATTATACTTGGTACACTTTCAAGTGTTAAGTAGTTAATTAATAGATGTTTTTATTAGTTAAAATATTCCTTCTCTTTTCTGAAGGATAATGGTGGCGCTGTATCTGGGAGGAAGCAGAAGTGGTAGGGAGTTAGAAGTGGAGAGAGAAGGAACTATTTGGGATGTTCTGTACAAGAGAAGAATCTATTTTCAATCATAAAATAATTAATATTCAGTAACTGCCATGCCACAGAGACTCTCAAACATAAGTTCTATCAAAATCCCTAGCATTCAAAATACAGGATATAACTGATATTTATCTTAACCTAGACACACTTTGATAGGATAACTCTATAATCTGATTAGAATTTAAATGCATTATAAAATGACCCCACAATGTAATTTTTACTATTACAGATTTTTTGTTCTAAAATAATTGTTAGTCTTCTGCAGTTAATAATAAAAATATATGCCATCAGTAATGGCATATATATTTAATTCCAGCTCTTAGGATGCAGGGGCAGGAGGCACAGGAGGGGCAGGAGGACAGCAAAGTTACCCATAGCTACAAAGTGATTTTGCAGCAAACTTGAGCTAACATAGATCCTGGTAATATAATACATTTATTTTCACCCAAATATATATGCATGGAGTGCTTTTTAGTTCGTTTGAGAGGAACACTCCAAAGGCAAATTTTATATGTGGAATTTAAATACAATCGACACAACTATTAAATCTAGTATTTCTATTTCTTAAGTGAAATTTGTGGTAAAATTTAGTGCTGTGGTCTATATTAACTATCAAAGTCTATAATTTTATCAAGCAAATTTCTTACATATATGCCTTTGAAAATAAAAGATAACTGTAGTCTAATGTATATAAACTTTCATCTATCATGTATTTGGGATAAATTTTTATTTGTCATTTTTAAGATACTGTCTTCCCTATTTCAAAAGAATAGTATCGTCAATAAGTGAATCTAATGTAAAGAGTTTCTGTGAGTTTGTTCATCTCAGCAAAAATCTATACTAGGCAGTAATGCACAGCTGGGAAACTGCAGCACATCACTTAACACAATTCAATCTCTTGGACTTGCCTGAAATGGAAGATGAATTACCTTTCTAGAGTGAATTCCTCTTAGGGTTTAAGGTCAATAAAATCCAAAATACACATAATGATTTATGTATCTACACTTCTAAAGTTTTAATAAAAACATATCAAATATATTAATTCTGAAAATTGAAAATCTCTGAGTATATACTGCTAGACATGCAGGCTATTAGCTTGAGTGAAGACTCTTTAATACAATAGAAACCAGAAATTAAGTCGTTGGCTTCAAAGGAGAGAATTCAAGTATCTTCACATGTGTACAGATGCCTGCCCTAAATCGTTGGCTCATCTATGGCCTTTAATATATAAAAAGCTGAGAGGAATTCAATACACTATGCTGCCTAGTTCTGTTTCATGAAAACCATCAAAACATTAACTCCAAAACGCTTCTGTGATTACAAAACTGTATGCAGTAGTTACAGCACCAAGGAATAAAGATCACTATCTTTTATATTCCTCAATTTCTGTGACAGCAGCTTCCTTAAATAAAGTAAACTTTACCTTTAATTGTTAGCTGTTATATAGTATTAAAATATTAACATAATCAACCATAGTGAATATGTGGTTTAATGGCACAACCAAATGTTCTTTATAAACCATTAATGTTCTCAACATATTAAAACTAAGTATAATTGGATATGTAATCTAAATTTAATCATAGTAATCTAATACAATTTTATCCAATATTACAAATTATCTTGAATGTCACAAGTTTAAGTGATGTGGGATAATGCTCTTGTTCACTGTAAAACTTTGTCACTCGTTTTGGCTTAATGAATCACTAATTTCTAGTAGCCAGGGAGGATGTATAGATGGGTCTACCATATTAGGTGAATTCTGGGAAGAGGAACAGCAGACCTAGTTGCCAGGCTTTTGGAGAGAAGGAAGTAAGATGAGAATGTCTTACTGAAACAAGGTACCAAGCCATGAGACTAAACACAGAAAAAAATTATGGGTTAATTTAAATTGCAACAATTCATTAGTAATACACCTGATCCATAGGTCAAGCATTTTATAATTAATATAAGACTTTCTGTGTTTATTTGGCATAATGGGCTGCAGGACCATGCAGAAGTTTGCATCTACATTTAAATATCAACTTTCCTTAATAAAATATTAAGATGTATCTACTGCACCTCTCCTGATGTATGCATATTAATGATCTAGGCTTTTATACATCCCATGAGATAAACATGGCAAATTTGTTAAACGTATTAAGTAAATATTGATGGTCAGCTTCGCTAAGGCATTTGAAATAACCTCAGGTATGTAATTTAACGTGGTTAACAATGAATTTGATGAGCTAATGAAACAAACTGAACATGTTCTAGATTGGTTTTCTACCTGTGTATGTCACTGTACTGGTCTTTGCTTGTAAATCAATAGAAAAGTGAAATGATCTTTTTGCCTCCTTTCCTCCCCTCCTTATTTCCTTCCTCTTTCTCTCTCCCTTGCTCCTTCTGCTTCTTGCTCCACTCTGTTATTCTCTCCCACCACGACTGGGAGTAGAATCCCAAACCATAAATACTGTAAGTAAGTACATTAATAATGACATGTATTCCCAGTACTGGCATTAGTGTGGAATATATAAACCTCAACAGGTCAAACATCAGCATCATTGCTTAGAATTAGACATTTAGGGCAAACTTGGCTATGTTCTCAATTCCTTGGTTATGACTAATCTCCCACAACTGTCTTATTTTCTCTTGCTTGAGTGTATTAGGACATGTCTAAGATATTCAGACTTAAAAGAGCAACAACACCACAGTCTAATTTTCTTCACAAAGACCAAAAGTTTAGTCACTTTTTTGAAATGTGGAAACCAAATTATTATTTTCATGTAATAAATACTCCTTAGTACATATGTCTTTTATATCAGATGGATACTGTCATAGCTTTAAAGCCATTAACTTCTGTATAAATATAAAGTTTCATTTTGTTGCATGATAGACTGGAGATAAAGTGAACCTTGGGAAGTGTGGAAGTTAGAGAAATGTTATGAAAATATATCTATTTATAAGTTTCCTGAAGTTTGTCACTGGTGAGACAATTAATTCTTCTATCTCAAGTTCTGGTTTTACCCTCCCTTTCAGAAATGCTCCGTGTGCAGCAGTTCGGGAAGTCACTCTAAAGAGTCAATAAACAATAAGTTTTATTTATAAAGAAGCCTAAATTTAAAGCAAAAAATAGAGAGCCAATCAGGAAAGTAAGAACCCAGACTTTCTGTAACACAGGATGCCAGCTAAGAGGTTGAGCTGTTCTTAAGTTCTTAGCAGATTCTTCAGTACCTAGCTAAGAGCTTGCAAGTGCTACAGCTTTGTGATGGCGGTTTGTTTAGGCGTGATATCTCAAAAGCTCTCAGGGGTTTGGGGTGTCAACTGAGAGTAGTTTCTGGCGGATGAATTTTTCAAGGATAAGGAACTGACAAAGATATCAAAAGTGGCAGGTTTCCTTCCTCTAGTAGGTATTGAAGGCTAGAGAAAGTCAACTTGATTGAGTTGAGCAATAGGCTTTGACATTTGAGGCAGAAATGGTATATCTCAAAGCAAAAGCAGTTGTCTTTAAGGCAGGAGTGAATTCCCTGACTAGGAAGCAGGTGCAGTGAACATCTCTGGACCAGAAGCAGGTGGGAACTTGAGTTAGCCCTCTGCCTTCTGCCAGTTGCTGCTGTATCAGAAAGGTCTCTGCCAAAACTGAGGAATATTTTCCCTTTCCTTTCTTCTGCAGTGAGTACTGAGTGACACAACCTAAACCAGAACCAGGAGCCACCAGAGAGCCAGACTCTCATAAACTCCTTGTTGGGTTTTGCAATGAAGAGCACAGACACTGATAGGTTGGGTTGAGTGTTTGCATGCAAATAATGTGTAAAATGAGATAAATTCAAAGAGAACTGGCAAACAAGGGAATTGGCAACATGCCACTGACAGCTGATGATGTGGCATCAACAGGACTATTGCTGTGCTTTGGTTTTCATCTTCTTTTGGTTTTGATGTCATTGGGGAAAGGTGGACGAGAGAAGGGGAAAACTGGACTTTTCTAATTGGTGCACAGAACGAATTGTCCCTACGAACAAGCAGACTGTTGTGTTATGGACTCATTTTTAGCTTTCAGAGCCATCCTATGGAGCTGCCAGGATGAAAGTTCCAATCTCTGAACTACACAGTTGTTGCTATGTGATGACCAGTGCAGCCTGCTGCATTCAACAATTTTCACACTCATTCTATGCCAACTTGGATTTCTGTGCTTAATACCCTTGTTGCCAGGGCAGCCACTGGGAAATAAGCATCTGGCTGTCACAAAGGCAGCAGTTCAGTTTGTGGGTGGGGATGCTCAATCAGTCCTAGGAGCAGGCTGTCAAATGGCCTTGGGAGCCAGGCTTTTGGCCGTTGTAGCTGTAAAAGTTTGATTGATTCCATACCTGTGTTTCTCCAATCCCAACTGCTATTGAAATGAGTAGTCCTGCTGCAACCACCAGCTAGGATGACCAACAGGAGGCTCTTTCACTTCTAACTAGCACTGAATTTTCAACTATTTTTTGTACATCTGTAAACTGATGACAATTTTATTTCTTATTCATAATGGTTAATGGGAAACCATTGCTACCTACACCAAAGAAATCTAAGCATTTTGACTGACAAGCAAAAGTATACCATGTGTGAAATGAAAGCTTAAGCACATTTAGGAAGGTTGTTCAATTTCAGTACAATATATAAACCCTGTTACATGCATCAACTGACTGCAACTTATCAATGCCATCATCTTCAAAGTCTGCTTTTGTATGTTGGTTTCAGCCCATTTACTAATTCGCTAGGTATATTTTGTGACCCTGTATTATTTATAATAAGAATATTTTGAACCCAATAAATGGCATATTAATCAGACAATTCTTAACATTTGACTTTGCAGTAATAGAAGCTTTTACAGTAGGAGACTGGGAAGCAGCCATCTGAACCATAAACTTGTACTCTACGATTGATATCGAGGTCTCTACATTAGTTGAAACAGAGTTTGTTAAATTGCTGTACCCACCGTGGGAATACTTTTTCTTCTTATAACTAAATTGACAGTTAACCAAAAAACCATTATTCCTGTAGAAGCTTTTTTTTTTCCCATTGGTACTCTTTTGGTGAAGATTTACCCTACAGTTCAGAACTATTAAGCAATATGTATCACATGACAATGTGGAGTCTGAATATAGCATGATCAAGGGAATTGATGTCTTGTAGAATCTAGTATGAATTCTCTCAGGAAAAAAAAAGTGAATGTAACATCAGCATAGCACTAGATTGCCCATCACACATCATCTGCATCAGCAGTAGCTTTCTTAGCACTATCAAGAATTGTAGTCACATGTTGGAGGGCAAACATCAAAATCTGATTTATAACACTGTCCATCATCTGTAAATCCCATATCCTCTGTGCATGTTATGTGAATGCTCTTGGGAGAAGACATCTTGGGAGACTCCATGATAGAAGGTGGTCAAGTGTCAGGAATTAAATCATTGATCATTGCTGTTAATGTATTTTAGTCCTAATCTTGATGCAAGTTTTTGTTTTGTTTTGTTTTTGCCTAATTTGGCTATTTTCAACCCTGGTGTACCAGTAAGCAGTCCAATCTAAAATGTGATTGTTTGGCTTTCTTAGAGTCTGGTCACATCAGTTAAAGGATAAATGCCTACTGGATTTAATAATGTAGGAGAGACAATTACTCTAACATATCTGATGAAAAGGTACAAAGCACAACCAACATTTTCAGATTTTAGCACATATCCTTTAGGTTTGCACAGATATAGCCCCACTCTTTCCTCACTATGGTATTGTATTTGGACACAGGCCTCAGAATATTCCAACAGGCTTATTTTTTTTTCTCCCTTGGAATTTATAACCTTAACCTCAGGAGGATTCTATTGTCTAGCCACAGACAGTGTAGCATCATGGACTGAGACCCTCCCACCAGACAATGACGGAAATTGTCCAATTCCTTTTGAAGATAACTGGAACTCCTGCTCACCTCAATAATGACACTTACCAACTCATGGAATCCATGTGATTTCTGGTCAACTGGCTTGAAAACAGCCACTGAAACGTTATGGATTAAGATCCAGTGGAAGAAAATTGTTGCTTACCACCCAACTGGCACAGAGATTTTCCTTCAATCAGGGAATAGAAGAAACAGGGTCTGTGTAGTCTATAACTCCATTCCATTTTATTACACTCACAAGATCTCCTTTCAGGATATGCTTATGTTTTTATAAATATGTTTGCACAGCATCTACTGTCAATGCTTCACATGATTTTTATATGCTCAAATTTAGTGATGATTTAGATGAAAATCCCTTGACTGGGAGTTGGTTTTTAAGTTCAGGTAATCAATGTCTAATGCATCAAGACAGGGTTTTGTTTCCTGGTGCTTGGCCACAAGGATTGTACTGTTGCTTCCAGTTGGTCACACCTGTGGAAAATTAAGCACATCGGAGTGGGTGAATGAGTCTGTGATGGAAGACTGACTCGGTGTTGTTAGTCTGTTGATTTTGAAAGATTCCTCTAAGTTTTAAGATGTGAGGTGCAATTTTGGGGGAGGTTATCTGACTGCACTGTTCTTTCCAGGTCACTGTACATGAGACTCCCTCAGTTACATGATCCTGCCACTTTGATCCACAGGGATGTGGTATTCTCTCTCACCAGGAGAAGTGGTTAGAGACATCCTGTACTTGATGGATGGACTTTGTTTAGAAACTGAACTCAACCACTGGGACCATTTTCTTTCTTTCTTCTTTTCCCACTTTTGTTATCGTTTATTCATCCATTACGTTTTTTAAAATTAACATCCAAAGCAATAAATTTCATTGTGGTTTGTTTGTCCTCTTTTCTCACTACCCTTGCTTATCAACTTCCCCACTCACCTTGGACTTCTAATTCCCTGCAGTCCTTTTCTTTTAAGATTTCTCCCTATTCATCATTATTTGTCCTGTTCTAGTTTCATGGCCTTTATGCATATACTGTTCCTCCTCTGAATAAGATATAAGAAAGAAGCATGTGTTATTTCTCTAAATCTAGTTACATCGTTCGCTACAATAATTTCTATTCTTTTTACATATTGATCTCAGTTCCCTCTCTGTCATTCCATCCCTTCTTCCATCCCTTCCTCCATTCCATGCCCCCCTAACACCCTCCCTTCCCTCCCCCCTTCACTCCATAGGAAGGGTGATGCCTTCCAGGAGGGATCATCTAAATCTGTCAAGTCATTTGGAGTAGGGACTAGGCCTTCTCTCCTGCCTCCATGTTAAGGGAATATCCCTCCATGGTTAATGTGCTCCCAAAGTACTTTTGTGAACCAGGGATACATCCTGGTTCCACTTTAAGAGGTCCCTTAGACTGCCCAGGACTTCTAACTGAGACTCATGTTCAGGGGATCTGAGTCAGTCCAACGCTGCTTTCCCAACTATCAGTCTTGGGACCCATTAGTTCCCCTTGTTCAGGTCAGCTGTATCTGTGGTTTTTTGCAGCCTGGTCTTGTCCCCATTTTCTAATCACTCCTTCCTCTCTGCATCTGGACTTAAGTTCGACTAAGTATTTAGCTGTAGGTGTCTCCTTATGTTTCCATAAGCTATTAGATGAGGACTCTATGATGGTAGATAATTTAATCATCAATCTCATTATCAGGGAAGACTATACAACCATTAACATGCCCAATATTGTCTGATCTCAGAAGCTAAGCAGGGTTGGACACTATTCCTGATGAGTTGGTGATGATCCTGACAGGAAATTCCAAGACAAATTCTCAAAACGACACAGTCTATGGGTCTTGATCTGGTTCATTTTATGTAAGGTAAAGGAATAAAAAGCAAGAAAAATATCCAACACAACAGGAGGCAGCACAGAATTCAACATTACCAATGGCAGCATACAGAATCATCAGTTGAAGAAATGTGTTTATTGAGAGTAAGTGAGGAAACCCAAATAATCAGGCACACAGAGGAAAAATACCCTCTATAAAATTAGTAAGCAAAAAAACAAAACAAAAGAAACAACTGTATCTGAACTCTTAAGTATCAGTATCAGCTACAAGTAGATATGTCTATAAACTATATGGAAGTATGGAGCCAATAATGTTGATATTTGAATGTATAATTCCTATTTTCAAGCAAAAATTCTGACAGTCTAGTAAAAAAAAAAAAAAAGGGCAAGAACAAAATCAGTTTAGCTTCTTTGAATCACACTTTTTCCAAAAGTATAATTTATACATTTAATAAAAATGTTGATGATCAGCTCTTAAGAAAGGTAGTGACAGTAAAATGGCTGGTTTAGTTTATAGATTGTTGAGTTTGAAGACAAATCAATTATTTCTGCGATAGAAAAGAATTAACTGATTAGAAATTTAGTGTTTTACTGGAAGTGTATGCCTAAGGGAGTAGAAAAACTTGAACAATAATTAAAATGCCAGTGATCTTTCCATAGTGCCTGAACTGAAATTTTAACAAGTGGATGGTTTCCCAGCTCAGTCTTATATTGACGACTTGAAAGTGAAGCATGAAAGAGACATAATTAATGTGAAAGGACAGTATGTAATGTACTTGCTGAACAAACATGTGTACATGAGAATGTATCCTCAGAAATCACATTCACACAAACACACACACACACACACACACACACACACATACATACATATATATATCCTGAACTCTTAGATATATATATATATACTGGAAGGTCATACGAATTGCTAACCAACAAGACTACAAACTGATGAGCTTATGTTCTTCTAAGATTCTTGTTTTAAAGGTGAGACGAGACTGAGGAGGCAAACACATGACTTCATTCTCTGTCTTCTGTTCGCATGTACACAAAGTACACAGAAACATATGCACACAAAGTCCTGTGACTCCATAAGATATTAAACCAGAACTCCCTGGTCTTTCATTCTGACTGTCTTTCTGTCTCTCTCTCTCTCTCTCTCTCATGATTGTGTGTGTGTGTGTGTGCGTGCGTGCATCCCTCTCTCTTTTTCTCTTCCATGGACAGAGACATGGATAAAGAAACAGAGAGACAATAATATGTAAATACAATGAAAGGAAGCTGTCTGGAAGCAGAAAATAAATGTGCTGCAAGAAAAGTAAACTGCTTTTGCTCCCTTGATCTTGTTTCACCTTGGAATTTGACCTGGCATTACTACACACATTAATTCTTAGCCAGTCAGTATTTAGCATTTGATCATGACTAGCAGTTCAAACTAGCAAAGCACCTCTATGGATAATTATGTCACTGCTCTTAACAGGAGAATAAGGCAAAAAGTGAGATCCAAAATACTTTTCAGACAAGTTGAAATAATATAAGTATGAAAGAAACCAGTTGAAACATACTGAAAACTCTTTCCACCCACATTCTTACTTCTGACAAAGTATATGCAGTAAAATTCCACACTGAGAGGATAATCCCACAATATTAGATTATAAAAAAGCCCTAATCCTGTTTACAGCATTGCCATTTAGTTTCTAATCTTCATTCCATTTCTGGCTGACTTTCTCTCTTGGAACTGTATTCTTTCTTTATGAACTATTTCTGCTTTCTACTTCTCTTCATTTGTCCCCATCATACATTTCGCTTCAGAAAACAAGATCCTTGAAATTGCCTTGTGTGCCCACCACTTCCAAGATCTCCATATTGCAATCAGAGAAAGGAAGAAAAGATTTAGCTTTCAGAGATAGTGTTTTGAAAAAATACCAAATGAAAAATTAAGTTTTTATTAGACACTGCTTTATATCTACAGAGAAGTTTTGAAAGTAAGTAATCCCTGTTTTTCTAGTAAAGAACAAGAATAAAAGCATTTGTGATAGTTTTTTTAATACTTTTCTGAAAGAGGGGCATAGATAAGAAAACAATTCAATCTGCTCTCAGAAAAAGGATGGATGACTGAATCTAAGTGGTGTTAACTGTCTGACTCAAATCATGAAGATTTCCTAAAGGTAGATTTTAAAGGGGTCTGAACAAGATAAATAGTAACTTATTGTGATTAGCCAAATTCTGTCTCCCTTTTGGTTGCTTAGCACTATAGGTTCAAAAGTACAGATATAAAGGAAGACAAAATGATCCTAGACAACTAAAATAACTTTGTGTAATTGGTTATCTGACCAGAAAGACAGAATTTTACATCAGACTAACTCATTCTCTGTGCTGAGAACTGTGACACAGATGCTAGTTTGGTCCTGGAATTCATTCCTTTCACCTTTTCAATTTTTTTATAGTTTGTTATTTTATTTTATGAACATGAGTGTCTTGTTTTCATGTACGTATTTGTGTCACACATACCTGACATGATGCCCTTAGAGGTCAGTAAACCATTTTGCACCCTTAAGAACTGCAGTTACAGATAATTGTGCAACATTATGCAGACATTGGGAATTGAACCCAGGTTTTCTGCAAGAGCAAAAAAAAAAAAAAATTCTTTCTTTACCTGTTGAATCATTTTATCTTACTAAATTTTTTCCACTGCATTCTTTCAGTTTAACATAAATCAAGGGAAATCATGATAATATATTTTAAGTCAAACATCAAGTGATTTTAGTATGCATGCGTGTGTGTGTGTGTGTGTGTTAAAAGTACTATAGTGCTGCAGTTTATGTTCCACTTAATGTAACATAATAAATTTTAAAAAATAATAAACTTTGCAAATACATAGCAAGTCTACTAAGTATACAAACATGGTATAAAATGTGTATATTTTAGAAAGCAAATAAATTAAACTATTTAAATGTAGAATTTTAAATCAGCTAAAAGCTATAACCAGTCTTCTAAAGGTTTAAAATAATATTTTGGTTTGTATGCAAAAGAAATAGCATTTTCATATATGCACAGTGAATAACTAAAATTTATACCAATTAATATAGCTGAACATTATGTTTTCATGTTTCTGAAGTTTTTAATGGGCACAAAGTCAGTAGAGAAATCCATGCTTCTAAGTTTATTACTTAAAATGTTTATGTATGTTGTATGATGATGTGCTCACATGCAAAGGGTTGTTTCTTTATTGGACAGAATACAAAACAGTTTTACCATCTAGAAGTGAACCAGCCTGGTGGCTATTGTGCAATCTGTGTTGCCCGATGCTCTCTTACAAATCCTTCTCATGAACTAGATTTTCTTAGTCAATCTGTAGAACCTATCTTTATGAACTATGTCACACAGACTTTACAATGACTTTTGTAGTCACTTCTGATCCTTATTTAGCTTACTTTGTTCCTCAGAGTGACTTAGGTATGCTTTATTGTGGGGTTTAGTTAATAGACGAAACAACAACAAAACACTTTTCATCAAATTGTACTGTATTTAAATATGCCTAAAATAAAGTACTTGACACTGACTCCTGAGGTTTGAACCAACAATGTCTTTTTTCCTTCTGGGAGGTAACACACTTCTGTCTGTGCATGACACACAGACCACTGCATTTCTGTTAGTGTCTGAACAGTTAACACAATCATAAGCAAATCATAAAAGACATGCACCTGACCAATGAGTATATGAAGGTTTCTCAAATTAGTAGACATCAAGAGAATGCAAATTGAGATTCAAAACACTTTTACATAATTACTAAAATTGTGTAAGTTGAATGTGTCAGCAAGATAATGGTCAATATCATTGCAACCATTTCTAAGAACACTTGTAATATTTTTTCACATTTTCATTTAAATTTGATATTCAAGTAGGGAATATTTTTACAGAATTAGACATGTCCATTGAAATATTTTGATAAAATGTTGTCATATCAACAACTATTCATATTTTAAAGTATTTTAAATTACCCTTCAACTACATATTTTAGGCTATATCTTGGGAATAGGGTCTTTGTTACTCAGTAATACCTGACATATTTGAGAGCTTTTATTTATTATCTTACTCCTTTAAACTGTTAATTTTTGAATCCAATGATATAATTTTATTATAATCCTCTGTATCCAGTAACTACTCATTGTACTCCCTTACAAATTCATTGCACATTTGAACATTAGGGTATACAAGGTCAACATTTTCTGCTTTTAACCAGAGCTTTATTTACACTTTTCACTAATTACATAAAATAAATTTAATCACACTAGAGCAAATATCATTTTTAAACCAACATAATAGACTTAGTTTGTTTATGAACTAATAATAATGTGCTACTACAAAGATCTCAAGAATTTTTTATAAAGTTATACACAATGTCATGAAGGTTGGCTCAGTTTCTAAATAAAGAATTTAATTAGTGTTTGCTAATCATTAAAATTATATACTTTCATACTAGTTGTAAAAGTAGTGATAGCCAGTGAAAATTAGCAAGCTGAAAAGTTTATGTAATACTTGCATTCAGAGATACATGCATAAATGTCCATTTTAAGTGAAATGGAAGAGCAGATCTCAAAGGAAAACTGAGCTCTTTACTATGACCCAAGTGTGTACCTGAAATGTTAACTACTTCAGTATCACAGAGAGCAAAATCATTGACTACTGTGCTTCTAGGAAATGTGTGTTTCTCCTGAAAACTAACAAAGAAGAGAGGAAAAGGCACCAATGTTTACTGCAGAGAATTGAAGACATTTTATCAGGACTGAATTATTTTAGTTGCTGAAATTAAAAATTCCTGATGATATTTGCTACCTTTTATTTTCCCTTCCCAGATTCTCCCATGTAATTCATTTTGAAGCTCTCTCTGAAAATTGTGACCTACCTTTCATGTGTGTGCATGTAAGTGTGTGTGTGTGTGCGCTTTGTATATTTATATATATATATATATGTGTGTGTGTGTGTGTGTATTAAAATATATAATTTGCATAGAAATGTTCAACTGCTCTTTCCATATAATGTTATTTCAATGTATATGATTTTAGAAAAGATCATTTCCTACATGATAACTAAGTGAGGGGCATCAATCTGGGGAACAATACTTTCCCCCAATCAACAAACCTTAAATTTCTAATTTGTATTGAAACAGATATAGAGAATTATAGAAAACAACTGTTAAAAATGCATAGAATTAGTGAGTCTATGATGCCCATTCCCAACTGATAAATCTAAAATATAACTCTTGTACCTAATGCTCAGTGACAATAACAGTAAATAGGCTAGAAAGATAATAAGAGCCAAAGCAATGGGAAGTTGCCCTCCTATGAACAAAATTTCATTTCTCAGGAATTTGAGGAAAGATACATTCATGAAATCTTAACAATGTATTTACATAAAAATGATCTGAACAGAATGACATTGATGAGTATACTAACACAGAATGGGGACATCTCAGAGGACAATTTAATATTTTAACAAATTTATTTTTTTAAATTTTCTCCAGTATAACTCATAATTCTAGTGGTGGTATTATTTTTCCATTTCACATTTTAAAAATCAATACCTAAGTTATTTATTAATTTAACCTTAATTCTTCTAAATAAAATGTTTAGGGAATTTTAATGTGCTTTTAAAATTTTTGTATTGGATTTTTTTATGCTTCTACACATATATGTAAAATTGTATATAATAAAATCAGGTCTAAAATTCCTATTTGTAAAAATGGTAAAATTTCTAAAATGCCATATACCATGGGTAGGCCCAGAATAAGCTAATAATGTGAATATAAAGAACCCTTATTAATTAAGTAATATATACTGCATGCAAGACTAATTTATTTCTTAAAGTTTCTTTGATACAACTTGATAGTTATAGAATGACTTAATATTTCTGTATATTATTAATGAAAAGTAATTCCAAAGTAAAATCAACAGACATTAATCTAAGACTTTTAATGCTATAAATTACAGTTATGAATTAAAGACATAAAAATTAAAAATTAATGGTAATAATAGACAAGATGAAGATTACATTTACTGAATTCAAAATATGTAACCCAGGCAAACAATGAACAATACAAAACCAAGCAAGAATAATAGGTTTTCCACAATAAACCTATAAAAATTTCCTTGGTCTCAATTAGCTGCCTTTTACCACTAACCAGAAAAAACCATGGTGGGTTTGTTGAAAAAAGAATCCTACTATGCTTACCTCTCCCTTTCTTCCTAGAAAAGATGATTTATCAACCATGGAGCTGCTTCCAGTTGATAGTATGTGCTGTAGTTACTATTCACAAGACACTGGCAGCCTTTCTTACATTTTTGCCATATTAATGAATGATTGACCTAGTCAAATCACTTTCATCTTTCAAGAATCCTATGGCCTCAATTGCATCTTCTAATACCTGTTCAGCTTATAGATGCAATATTCTTTGTGGATACTAATTAGTAGTCTTTAAAATTCTTTTCAATAACTTAAATTATCTTTGTGTTATGTGAATTGTTCTTGCATTTGAATTACTAAAATGATTTTTGATATCCATGTTTATTTTTACTTCTATCTCCAAAGTTTACTGTTCATAAAACAATTGAAATAAACAATGACAGATTGAAATACAGATTAATTTCAAGGCAAAATCCAGAAAAATGTCCACCATGACACATAAAAATAAAGTTGATTCCTGAATGGTATATTTATTCCATGTCCAGGACATATAATTTTGATACACATATACCCTTCTTGTAGATTTTTCATTCTTTCTATCCAGTCTTCCTCTGAAGTTACCTAAGGTATGTTGTATCTGTTGCTTTTGACCCATTTAGACCCTAGGGATTGAGGAATGTCAATAACTAAATTTGTTTGATAACATGTACCTAACTGCCAAATATTGTTTTTAAATGCAACAAACTTAAACCCTTGACATTGACATCAAATAATTTCATGACTGTGCTCCAGTCCAAAATTTTCCCTAATCTTCAAGCATATCTTCTTCCATGTCACTTGTTCTTGGCTATCTTTATGCTTTGCATGATGCTTCTAACTACCTTCTTGATATATACACACACCATTCATTGTTTAGTAGTCTAAATTCTCTGGAGAAATAGAAGAGTAAGAGAAAGGGAAAAGATACAATATCTGCAGGTTAGTTGGCAAGCTGAGGATCCAAATGAATTAAAAGTATATTTCTAATATAATGTCCACAGGCTTGGAACCTAAGTAGAGATAATGTATTAGTTTGACTACAGTGACCTGAAACAAAACATCTCTGAATCTGGCATGAATAGAATGGAAGCATTCTCCATTTAGTAAGGAAGAATTCTTATATCCAAGACTTCCTTCTTCCTTTCCTTCCTTTAATCCATTGTCTCATACTACTGACCAAGTAATAGTATCAGACAGAATAATATTGAAAATAAAAATAAGATGTATGTAGACAACAATTTTAATGATTCTTTTAATTTATGTCTATGCATATGTGTTGATGTGATGATAAGCCACCACTTTTGGGGTGCTGAGGAGGCCAGAAGAGTGTCTTCTCCACTTCTATGGTGGTAGAGTTAGAAATAGTTGAGAACACACAACATGGATTCAGGAAGCATAATTCTCTCTACTCCTTAGAATGAACAGGCACCCTTAACAGACCCTATCTCTTAGATCCATAAATGGCTTTTTATTTTTACATCCATAAGATGTATAGGATGAGATTTACAGAAAATTAACTACATGTTAATTTGTCTTATGAAATACAGCATTATCATTGTGGGCATATTGGAATACCCTGGGCATTCATATTTTAAGATAATCAATACAGATATGATTCTGAATATAAATAGGTATCAGGAGGAATTACTTAAGGTTAAATGAAGCCATAAGAGTAAAACTATAATAGAATAGTCCTGTTTATAGAAGATGAGAAATAATTATGATTCTGAAGATTTGGAGAAAGTGCCCTTGAGATAATGACTTCAACTACACTCAACACTGCAAGACATAGATGTTAGATGTTTCAATCTCAAGAACTGAGAAATAGGTTCAAGTCCTTGTAATATTTGCTCTGTCAGCCTCTGTTACAGAAGTCCTGTGCAACTGGTACAAACAAGTGAATTGTGTGTGTGTTCTGTGTGTGTGTGCATGTGTGTGTGTTTATGGTGTATGTTAAAATTAACTCTAATACCAACATTTCAGTGACAATGTTTTATTTACAATTTTATGTGGGCTGGATGCCTCTCAGTAGTGTGAATCAAATGAATGAAATGATGAAACAATAGGTATATTTAACCTGACTGTTAAATTAAGTTGGCTTCATCACAGGCCATTATTCTTCCCCTTTTTCTATTATTTGTGGATCCATCTGACATACCACTAGATAATTTCAAGACATGTGTCTCATGGTTAGGATGCTTGACTCCATCATCTTATTGAATAATCTTTCTCTACATTTCTTATTCTCTCATTTTATGCAATCTCTTTAAAAAGAAATACTTAACCTCTCCATGCTTTGCATCTTTCAGTATCCCGTTATATCACTCATCTCACTGTTTCCTCATACACAGTTTGGAGAGCTCCATGATACTTTTTATCTAGTCCTTACATCAAATATTTCACTTACTCACTATATGTTCAGTATCTGTGAGCTAATTCATAGTTTCTCACTTCTCCTTTATATGTCAGCTTATTTCATTTTCATGTATTCAGTAACTTTCTAACTCTCTAAGCACTAATTAGAATTGCTTTAAATTCTTTTCTACTTCTCTATTTAGCTCTACCTACATCATGTAAGTTATGCTAAATGCTCCATTTAGATACTTTGTCCTCAATTTGTAAGTCAATTTCCCTTAAACCACTAACTGTCCTTGCTTATCCATGCATATTTATGAGAGAAAAATCTTAAATTAAAAGACATGGGAACTTTGTGGATTTCCTCATCAAGTCGATACATCCATCAAACTTTTTCATGGACAGATTGGGCCCCAGATTCTTTGACCCTTCTTCCAGTAATAATCAATTGCTACTTCATATTCTTCAAATACATTACATTCATTTGTCTGATGATGACTGGAAACAGAAAGTATTAGTGAAATTTCTATGAATAACATGTAAAACAACTGTGTTTGACTCCTACTTTCAATTTCTAACTTCTCTTTTTATATTCTTAGAAATCTACTTTATATGAACAAATATAATTCCCTTTTGTAAATGTGCAAATATGAAATACTTGTAAAACAAATCCATGAAGAAAGAATGTGTGTGACAACTTCATTATTGATTTCCTTTTTCTAACTGAAAATTGGGAAAGCTCACAAAACTGATTCTTTTAAAGTAAAAAAAAATACATTATGTATTGAAAAGGGGACTATCCATGTTAAATGTTTCATGGCTACCTGTCTTTTTCTTTAAGGATATCCATTAATTTCACATCAAATATTGCTTTTTTGAGAATGACTGGACTAGAGAAGGTAAAAAAAAAAAAGCTATGACCTTTAGTCTGCTATGAAATTAATATGAGCCATTTTGTAGGTCTCAGTGTTCTCATGTGAAAAGTAAAATAATAATATTTACCACAAAAGAGTATATATTAATCAAATGTTGACAATAAAGTATTCTTCGTGGATGTACTTATTAATTAATATACTTATTTGTATTTCAGAATTTTGATGTTATCATAAATATATTGTCCCATTATGATTGCCATGTATTTTACAGTATACACAGACCAAAATATTACACCTATTATATCAATTATTATATGTTACTAAATATAATATAGTACCAGAAAAAGACTAAATATTGGATACACATTTATTTAATAAATGAAAAGGAAGAAGATAACTGTTACATTTTCACTACTTAGAGACTAAAAGTCACTATTAGATGAAAGTAAAATTGTAATTCTATGTAAAATTGATGTTGATGCTGATATAGCATTTGCTCTCAACAATTAAACCCTCAAGCTATAGTAGGGAACATGATCGATTATAAACAAAGTGAACAATTGAATTCCCATTCTGAACAACATTCACATGTTTATTTCTCTTGTTCTGACAATATTTGAACAAAAACATTTACAGGATAAATATTATAAAATTAGTGAATAAATAGATCAAAGTCACTTCAAACTTTTGAAGAATAATTATAATGTGTAGTAAAGCTGGCAATTGAAGATATAAGGAATATTTTGGAGTCAGAATAAGTTAAAATTTAAAAAGTAGAAGATCATTGACCAAGCATAAGCCTAAGATTATTTTTAAAATAATAGGTAAGTACTGAAAATAAAATGCAAAAGAGAAGCTAGATATGAGTGTTAGTAGATGTTTGTATGTGATCATTATGCTAAAGCTAGCCCACTAATGTATGGCTTGATTTTAACATGAAGAACAAGTTACTGGGGAAAAGGATTTCTATTTTTGTTTCCACAGAAAATGAAAAGATGTGGATTCCTTCCAGACTAATGTGGTTAATCACGCCAGACCGCCTGAAACAGAGTACAAGCTGATCCTACATTCAAAACAGCTGGACAAAACAGCCCTACAGACTACAGCTAGGATATCTGAATCTTCTTCGAATCCCCCAAGACAGCGCCCCTTACCAGCAGGAAGTAGTTTGGAAAGAACGATGCCCAAATTCCCAAACATTGTGTATAAATATTTGTTTTCATTTAATTGGACTTTGTTATATAAAATTATAAAAAAAGAAACAGAAAAGCAAACAATAGCAAGATTTTTGTAAAATCTAAAATTGTAGGTCATCTTACACAGTATGATATGTATTTGTTAGGTACCAGAGGAAAAGCAGAGTAAAATGAACAAAAAAAGGTAGTATCAAAATATTTTTAATATATTGCTGACATGCATCACAAAGAAGTCAAGGAAAGAGTAAAGTGAAGAAAGCAGTTTAATTTATTTTTGGAATAATTAAATTTAAGTTAATTATCAAGTATAAATAACAAAAAACACATAGGCATATGTAATATGAATATCAAATACAAAATACTCCTGAAATAAAACAGTAATGAGAAATTCTAGTACAGGAAGAAAGTGGATATCATATCATAAACACAAAAGGAATCAACAGGATGAAATATTTGAAAATGGATAAAGGAAAGGGGAAAACTAATACAGATCTATAAAGCATATAATTCTGTAATGTAATATATCTGTGGGCATGGGAAATGCATTATTTTTGACCCTGCCCTATAAGGATGAAAATAGAACTTCTCCATCAGGAAAATGAAAGGTTTGAAAATTCATTTACATATAAAGTTGTAATTAATGGTAGTATGGATAAAACGAAATATTTTAACTTTCTCATTAATAAAGAAAGGAAAAAATGGTTTAAAATATATTGAGCAATTATTAATAGCAGATGAAAAAAATCGACTGCCATGCTCTAGAGGTCAGAACAATAAACAGTGAAATATTATATTATATTATTTTATATTATGATATATTATATTATAAAGAACTTGAAGTATTGCAGTACTGAAAGAAGGACATAGATGGGTGAATTTTTGTTTTGCAATAGTCACAAAGACCATGAGAATAAAATTAAGAACGCCACATATCATGTTTAAATGAAGGGAAGCACAGAGTTAAATAATTGCAGAAAAGAAAAACTTACCATTATTTTTTTTTTCAGTGCTGTAACCATTCTTTAAAAGACAAGGAGCTTACCTAGGTGTGAAATGAGTAAGCACGTGAATTAGGATACTGCAAGAAGCTGAGCCAGCTGTGAAAGTTCCAAACATCTTTGAAGGCGTCTATGCTCGCCAATGTGCTGCCACTGTTACAGAGAAGTACATTTCTAAAGAACACAGAGAATTCGAAATAACCAATGTGTTGAAATAAATTTGTACTGAGTATCTCATAGAAAAAAAATCAATTAGCAGAACCTATTAGTATAACTACATAGCACCCACAGGCACACATATAAACACATACAAGAAACCATGCAGTATGCCATAGTTTTTGAGCATATTTAAACAAAAGTATTTGCAAATGACAATACTGTGTTTCAAGTTTACAAAATTCTTACTAGAAGATTCTTATCTCAATAACTTTTAAATTATTAAAATTTAACAATATTTCAAGCATATATATGTATGTGTACATATTTATATGTATTAAATCTTTGTAAATTTAATATCAAGAAAAAGTATTTTTGATTGAATCATTTATTTTATTTCTTATTTATAATTTTTACATTTACTTTTCAGGATGAAATGCATACTTACATGCTAGAATTTAACAATTATCTTGCTGATACTGGTATGAGAGCTTTTGTCTTGTGTTATTGTGTCTTGTTTTGTAGTATTTGGCTGTATTCTCTTGGAGCCATGCTCTTTTCTGAAGAGAAATGGGGAGTGGATGTAGGAGAGAGAAGAGGTAGGGAGGATCTAAAATAGATAGAGGGAATAGAAAATGTGGTTAAGATGTATTATATGATAGAAGAATCTATTTTTAATAAAAATGTAAAAAGAACATTGGTTTTAGCACAAAAGAACAAAAGCAAAATTAAAGAATTTGCTTATCAATAAGTTCAATGAGTCAATAGTTGCTGACATGTGCTGTCACCCTGACACTCATTACATTATGCTGTCTTTGAGTTTAAACAACAGCATATGAACTTGTTATTACCCAATAATATGCTTTTTCCCACACCTAATCTGTGTGGCAATACAGCTCTTATATTTTGCATAAAGTCTCCTTTCTTTAAAAATATCGTTAGACATTTGTGTAAGGGTGGGAGAACTTGAGGAATCTATTTAATATTCACATTCAGAAAAAAGTTTCAGTGGATTATCAATCATTTCTCATAGTTGTAGATCACATCTCAATACTTTTCTTGATCACCTCAGTGACTGAATTTAGACACAGTTTCCTAACATACTGAGCATAATTGTAATTTGAACAGGCCATTCTTACTTTATAAAAATATTGACATGGAATCTTAATTGCTTAGTATTGTATTATTTCAATTATTAAGTGAGTATTATTCAGAAAATTTGTTTCACTGTTCTATGCAACCTGAACATGATATACCACTAAGTTCTACTATATGAAGTTATCACCTTAATGAACCCAATTGTGGATTAAGAAAAAAGTCTTACTATATTTTTAACTGTTATATATAAAACACTTAAGTATTTATCAGGAATTCAGAAACCCATGAATTATGGGGTTGTTAAATTTCATTTTGTTTATTATAAACTCCATAGCAGTATCAACTTGAAGAGGATACAAACGTTCACAGTTTCAATGGGATTAGAATCCCAACTTGGTTTTCTCCCTTTCCTATCAGAATCTCCCCACATCAGGTGTTAAGAAGAGCTGTATTCTTTTCTGAAATGTTTTGCACTTTTTCAAGCTTAGTTTGTTATTTGTAGAAGTTCAGTATTAACATGTTGTGAAAGAAGTTCTCAGATCAAACACAGATGTAATTTCCAAGTTGCTCTCCTTTTACACTCTTTATGTCACGATGGACTGCACTTCTTCAAGAGGAGCAGCAAAGGATCTCTCTTAAGTGGCCTAGAGGTAAATGAATTAGTAGTAGTATCATATCACTTTAACCACATCCTATGAGTTAGAAAATACAGATTTCATTTAATACTCAAGGGTATGGAACTGCTGGAGGTATCCAGATAATGAGGAGATTTTCTACTGTCCATTAGGTGTTTAGGCCACATTAACCTAAGAGCTTAAGAGAGGTACATTTTCAGTCAGTTTTGGACAGTCTTATTTAGTTAAGGTGCAGAAGGACAGAACACCAAGCCCAGCTATCACCCATGTGAAGCACTTGTGCAAGTGAAGATGGTAAAGCTCACATGCTCTGAAGAGAAGAACTAATCACAGGCATTCAGCCCCAGAATTAGAAGTAACTGTTGTATAACAAAGGACAAAGTTTGAACAATAATAATACAAGGTTTTTTTTTCAATATCTCTTTTAACTATACGCATTTCCATGTTCAACAAAAATAGTAATCACTTGTTTCTGTGCCTCACAAGAAAATTATGTCTCATACATCTATGATTCCTTAACACATGTTCTCAAAGAAGCCAATAGAAATGTTTGTTTTGCCTGGTTTTCAGAGTCTAGATTTGTAAGGAGGAGGATTTTCTGCCTGCTGCTGGTCTTGTCCTGCCACTGCAGCATCCTCAATTAATACACTAAAACTCTGTATTTGATATAATGATGTTGGCCAGGTACTAGTTTCTTATCAACTGTCTCAGTCTTAATTATTAATCCATTTCTACTAATCTACACATGGACTTATCTTACCAAGGAGAGGCGGCTGGTGGTTCTGCCCTCTCCAGAATCTCTGCCTTGACTCCTCCTTACTACTTCCTCTTTCCTCCTTGTCTCCTAGTCCCTCCTCTCTTGCTTTCCTATTGGCCAGCATTGCCTTATTTATTAAACAGTATGAGAAACATATTTACAAAACGACATCTCCCATCATCTCCTCTTTTCTGTCTAAATAAAAAGAAGGATTTTAACCTTAACATAGCAAAATATATCACACAATAGTTATCAAATAAGAATCACACTTAACAATATTTAGTCCATTAATATTTAGTAAGCTTTAAGAAAATATTCCATTATCTATCTTATCTTTGTGAGTCTAAAGTCTATGTAACTTATCTTTAATCCTAAGAAAAACTATAACCATAACTATCTGTCTTCAACTCCATCAAAGACCAGAGAAGGATAATATATAAACTCTAGAAATGACAGAGATATCTTGCCTTGTCAGTCACCTGAAGTTCTTCTGTAATCTTCCATCTTCACCCCATAGGCCATAGTGTGTCTGGCAGACTTTTCAGCAAAGCAGGAAAGATTAAACTGTCTGCCTAAACCAGCAGTTTGTCAGCCACTTTTCTCTGTGTCCTGCATATTGTCTGGCAGACTCTTCCATGAAGCAGGAACTCTGTAGCAATGTCCATCTTGAATCAGCAGCCAATTATCTGTGTGTCCTGAATGTCAAGTTTATACAGCATAAAGTCAAACAGTCCAGACAAGAGCAGTATCTTGTCCAAATGGCTAGTCTCGCCATATTGGAAGTAAACTTCATAACTGGTTTCTACAATGTCCATCTTCTTTTCTGACGCAGGTGTTGTTGCCAGGAGCAATTGTGCCTCATTGTCAAGAAAAATCCCTAAACCACTTTATTTTTTTTATATTTTATTTTATATAACAAAGTCCAATTAAATGAAAACAAACATTTAAACACAATATTTGTGAATTTGGGCGTCATTCTTTCCAAACTACTTCCTGCTGGTAAGGGGTGCTGTCATGGGGGAATCGAAGAAGATTCAGAAATCCTGGCTGTAGTCTGTAGGGCTGCTTTGTCCAGCTGTTTTAATTGTAGGATCACCTTGTACTGTTTCAGGCAGTCTGGCGTGATCAAACCACATTAGTCTGGAAGGAATCCACATCTTTTCATTTTCTGTGGAAACAGAAACAGAAATCCTTTTCCCCAGTAACTTGTCCTTCAACTTAAATTTTGGAGTCAAAGCATTTTTGTTTTTAATTTATAGTAAGTTGCTAATTTTTCATCAATATTTATATTAGAACAGGAGGTTTAAAGAAATTTCTAGAGAATCTCCTGAATTACAGAGAATATCCACACTTCTTTTACTAAATAAAAGTCTGAATATCTGGAAAAAGGGAACAACCCATTTAACCAGTATATTAGCTGTTTTCTTTGTCAATTAAATAAATTGAACCATTTGTTTTACATATTGATCACAGTTTCATCTCCCTCTTCTCCCTTGAGTCCCTTCTCCCTCCTTATTTCCCATCTCCTCCCCTCACGCATGAGAGACTTTCTCCATCTCCTGACTATACAAAGCCTGTACAATCTTGGCCTATGCAAATCATGGCACATCAACTTGAGGCAGGACCAAGATTCTCCGTTTGCCTCAAAGCTGATAATAAAGAAACAAAACACCCATTCAATAAAAAAGACTTCAAACAAATATTAATCAGGAACAAACCTCTATAAGTTTTAATTATTTTTATTTCTAACATTTAATAATACATTAAATCATCTAATTACTTAATTTTTATCAAAGCACAGCTAATATTTAAATAATTATATTTGTCAGTGTCAATTTAAGAATACTGTTTTGCTCTCTGTGTCTCTCTCACTTTCTCTTTCATTGCTGGATTTTTTTCTTTAACATCTTTTTTCTTTTACACATCTATTCTTGGAAGCAAGGTCATATTTAGTTTACACAAGTGTTTTACTCTTTAGCTCCATCTGTGGCATGACAGAGGATATTTTCACTGTTAGACTCCAGAGTTATGATGACTATTACTTATATTTTGATGAGAGATGTAATTCTGGTAATATGATTCTCTTATTGGTTAATGAATAAAGCACTGTTGGCAAATAAGAAAGCAAGATAGATGGGATGAGGAGATAAGGGGGATTCTTGAGATGTAGGAGAGAAGATTCAAATGTAGAGACCTGAAAGTAGAAGTTCAGACTTTCTCTCTAGTAAGATCAGGCCACATGGAAACACTTAGATTAATAGAAATGGGTTTATATTTAAGACAGAGCTAGCCAATAAGAAACACTAGTAACAGGCCAACAGCTTTATATCTAATACAGCATCTCTTTGTGATAATTGGTACTGACCAGGCTGGTGGGAAAACTGATTGTAACCAAAATATTCTTCTACTTTTGTATAGTCTTTCTCAGAGAAGAACATGCTTTCTTGTGGTGATATTTATGATTTAATAAAGATTCCCTGAAGGATCAGAATGCAGAGCCAGCCATACTAGTTAGGTATAGAAGCTGGGCAGTTTTGACACACACCATTACTCCCAAGTTTTATAAGATAGAGGTAGATGTATTTCCATGAGATCATAGCTACCCAGGACTACATAAGAGTGAATCAGTATAAAAGAAAAAGCTCATGCTTTTAATACCAGCACTAGAAAGTATACAAAGTCTCAGGGGGAAGGCTAGGATTCTGAGGTTTATTAGAGAGCAATGCAGTCTGAAGATGCAATCTGAGGTTCAGTGGATTGCCCCTTCAGTCTAAGCATTGGTAGAGGTAAGAATTCTAGTGGCTGGCTGCTTTGCTTCTCTGATCTTCAGCTTGAACCCCAATATTTTTTCTGGGTTTTATTACTCATGCTACACTTTTTCGCATTATTCGGAGTTCTAAAATTTAGTATCTGTATTTTACTGTATTTGCATGATGTTATATATGTATGTATGTATGTATAATCAGATTTAAGTTTGGAAGATATAAAAAATATTTGTATAAGAGTTATTCTGAGTGTGATTTCTTCTAATAAAAATATACACTACAAATATATTTTTGATTTTCAGACTCTTTAAGCATATTTCAAGTTTACTAAAACATTTAAGTTTTGGTAACATCCATTTAGAAAACCAGTATTACAGGAGGCAGTCTTTTGACATATTTGGGCACCA
The DNA here is from genome assembly GCF_943737965.1 of Phodopus roborovskii. Taxonomy (NCBI): domain Eukaryota; kingdom Metazoa; phylum Chordata; class Mammalia; order Rodentia; family Cricetidae; genus Phodopus; species Phodopus roborovskii. Next base: position 30,633,644 of record NW_026126410.1, read on the forward strand.
TCATACAATCTCATCATTTTATATAATGACATTTTAGTCCCTTATTGTGAATGCTTTTGACTAATATATCTCCTTAGTTGATTCAGGATTGACAGCTTACAAGTGTAACAGCTAAATCCCAATAATGTAGGAGCATCAGTTGATACCCTTTGCATGTTTTTCCCTAAATGTCCATCACTGCAGGCAATTAATTTAGGGACATTGTTAGTAAATTCAATTTTTGATATTTCTGTACAGACTGCCAGACAATGATTTTAATTAATACCAGTCAAGATGGTGATTTTTTGTGGTGTGAACAATTGGAGAGCTAAAATTCATACAAACTTAAACTTCAGGAGGTCGACAAATATGTGACTGACAACTTGATTTGACTATCCAATTGACCTGAGCATCATGACTGCTACTTAGAAAGTTTTCATAGTGTCAGCATTTGGATAATTAATCCCTTCATAATTTCAATATTTTTTTCATGTTTTTAGTTTTTAGTGAAACTTAATGATATGCTTTGAAAGAACTGAAGCAACTTTGGTTGCTTTTATTTTTTCTTTTATTTAAAATAGATTTGTTTCTCATACAATATGTCCTATTATAGCTTCCCCTCCATTTCTTCCAATTCCTGCCCTCCTCTCATCACCTTCAGACCCACCCTCTGTCTGTCCCTCCCTAGAAAAGAACAGTTTTTAAGAGGAAACAACCAAATATGACAAAATAAAATATAATAAGATGAGGCAAAAACCTCCCTATCAGATTTGCACAGTGTAACACAACAAGAAGCCAAGTACTCCAAGAGCAGGCAAAAGTGCCAGAGATCTACTCATTCTCACAGTCAGGAGTCCCATAAAAATACAAGCTAATAGCTGTAATGTATTCACAGAGGACCTAATAAAGACTCATATAGGCTCTATATTTGCTGATTTAGCCTCTGTGAGTTCATATGTGCCATTCTTGATTCAGAAGGCTGTGTTCTCTTGGTATCCCCTATCCTCTCTGATTTTTCAGCCTTATTTTCTGCAGATTTCCTGAAAAGTGAAGGGAGGCAATTGATGGATACCTCCAATTTATACTTTTTCTCTACATAAAACATGGCTGTATAACTTTTCTTCTTAACATAATATATTTAAACTCTTTGAGATTTGGTCTGGCTTCAGATCATGTTGGCTGAGACAAAGGCCTTGAAATGTTACTGTTTTATTCAATAAACTTTTAAATAACACTGTATTTCAATACATAGTGTAGACATGTTAATCTTGTTTTTCATTTTTTATAATATACAAGCTTTAAATTTAGTTTTGTATATTCTCTATATCATTCACAATAATTTGTAGAAATTTGATTATACATATATATTAAATAATAATAATATATAGATGATTTTAAAGAGGAAGAAGATCTAATGAACTAAACAAACTTATAGTTTATTACTTACAATATTTAGAAATGGGTGAACTCTGAATTTTTATATTTGTTACTATTTATGAGTTTTGTGCCCTTTCTATTAAAGATTGTATTATAAGTTTAATTTTAAATAGAACAGTGTTTAACAACAGAAACAAAAAAGACTGAAGAATTATGAAGTGACTGAAAGTTTGCATTTTTAAAACACAAAGAGGACTTAATGACTTTTAGGCAAGCCTTAAATGAAAGTCAGGAAGAAGTATATATTTACTAATAACATAAACAGATCTCTTAACTGATGAATATGTATATAGCTTAATGATATTCCCCTTCAAGTCTACATCTTGACTCTAAATCATAACTTCAGCCAGTTCTTACTTGCTTAGAAGAGGAAAGAATGTGGAAATTGTAACTACTGGCCTGAAATTCAAATGTCTTGAACATTTTCCTTCCTTGCATTGAACAGAAACATGTTTAAAGAAAGTGCAAATCAGTGAGGTTTCTTATGTCTATTGTAAATTTGAGGCAAAGACAAATTATAGGCAGAAAGGGATGGATACAAAGTTTTGTTTTAGAACTCACCCAGTGATGGAGACAGGACTGAAATGATTATCTAAACTCGGAATCATATATTGAAGTGGGCTGGTTTACATGTTAATTCATTCCACAACAAAACTGTTCATTTATTTATTCATTCAAGAATGAGAAAGGTTCACAAACTTGTAGATTCTTGTTTATTTTCTTCAAAGCCATAAGAGTTACAACTAGTGAAAATAAAGAAAAATTAATAAAATAATATTATCATCAGACAAGTCTTTTGTGAATGTGGTAAGGGCAGGGGGGAGGAAATGTTTTCGAGCATTTGCAACATATTCTATTTACTGTTCCTTTTATGTGTTCACATGCATACCAACAAAATGTAACCTAATGAAAAAAATGTAGTTATTAACAAAGCCTATTTTATCAATGCTTAATAAAATTTGGTTAGGAAAATGGCCTTTCTAGGCCCTCTGGCATTCTGGCCTCTTATAAACAGCAAAGTTGCGAAGGACCTCTTCTGAGATTCAAAGCATGCTTATAAACACACCACCAGACAGTTAATCTATGCTTATCTAATGTTCCCCATTGGCCTACACCTTATCAACACATACCAGGCATTTATATTGTACTGGATTACAACGAAGGGTAGGGAAAGAACCTGGTCTTGTTTAAAAAGATAATAGAACAGCTAAATGAGAGCAAGAGATGTGACTGTGACCTCTAACACTGAAATCTATAAACTTCAGCAAACATTAGTCTATTGTGTGCTTCATGAATATAATCAATAGCTAATTCTCTTAATACTTTTTATATGGTTTATCATTTCTGTTGTTTTCCATTTTTTCCTTATTTCTATCATTATATGGAATAATATTTTTTATAAGTATCTCTGAAGGTCAACACATATCCACACACAAGCATGGAAGTAATCGTCTGTCAATTTAAAGCAAATCTCATTAAATGTGATAGGCTCCTATGAAAGCTAAGGAAATACACAGAACTACATGTAATGTAGCATGGAGAAGAATTCTATAACACTGAGTTTTAGTTAGTGTTTGAATTCAGAAGTCCTACAAAGTATACCCACCTCTGCTTCACTAATATGGTATTAATTATTGGGGAGAAAAGAATCTATGTGAAAAAAGTTTGTGAGGACATATCACAGATTGAAGATTCAGAGAAAAGAATTAAAAGACTCTAAGAGAATGTTAAGAACTGTGACAATATTATAATAAATACTATTAGTGCAAAAGGAATATCAGAGCTGACAGCAAAGTTTTAGAGGGTGTTTAGGACATGCAATGTCCATGCTTATAACTTGTCATTTATGCTTATGAAAGTAATTCCAGTAAACTCAGGATTCCAGTGAGCTAGACTAAGGTGGGGACATTCCATTGGCCTGTTATGAGACTCCCCACTACTGGATGAATAGACATTCTTTAACTAATCCCATACAAACAGCAAATGTGAATTTCTGTGTTACTAAACTTACACTTTGAAGTTTACATATTTATATGAAAATTCCAAGTATAAGAAAAATAATAAAATACCATCTCTTATTTAATTAATTCTTAAGCATAAAAGACTTTATTACATATTGCACTGTAAAATAACCTGCAATATTGATTCCTTAAGAGCAAAGTGTTCAAGAACTGGTATTGACATGTAAAACAAGCTTGCTTCAAATATATATTAAAAATAAGAAAAAGGAACAGAGATAAAAAACTGGTATAATTTCATCTTCTGTTATGAAGCTCATGGTGACAAGTGACTGTAGTGAGATAGTCCTTCTGTAGCACTGACCACGCCCATTGGGGGGTGGAGCGATGGGCGGAGGTGACCTGAGGAAGGAGGTCAGAGGGGGCCAGGAAGACGCTCTCTCTTTCTGGTGTGACTCGGACAGGAGAGGATCGGGTTGAATTTCCTGGTGTTCATCTGTCTAGGTTGTAAGTTATTTCTCCCTGAATAAACATCTATTCGGCCTATTTGTTTATCCTGATCCTTATTTACCACAATATCTGTTTTCCAATAAAAAATATGTTTGCCTTTCCTTTATTATTACTGTTGCAAGTTTATATATGAAAGTATGTATTTCAAAGATTTCAAAGGATCCATGTGAAGAAGTCAGAGAAATACTAATGTTTCTTTCTCCTGTTAAATTATTGGTTGAAAAGCACTTTTGTATTCTGCAGTCTGTGAAATGAAGACATAAAAATTTTATTTTTATTTTAGTTTACAATTTCTGTTTAAAACATCTAGTAAAATTTACAAGGTTGCATTGTTCTCTGAAGTATATACTTGAAATTAGTATTATTTTTCTGAGTATATAATCTCTTATTTTGTAAAGGCCTAATTTGGAAGGCTGACTAAAATATTGCTTAAAGGGGAAAATACCAATAAATATCTTTACATTTTTAATTTACGATATCCATTGGAGTGAATTAAAATAATTTCTTTTTAAAATGTTTATTTGTATTTTCCTCTGTGTGTATGTATACCTTGTTTGAGAAGGTGTCCACAGAAGCTTGAAGAATGTCTCAGATGCCAAGTAGTTGAAGTTACAGATGGTTGTAAGCTGCCTGACTTGTGTGCTAGGTACCAAACATTGATCATTAGGAAGAGTACAAATTCCTCTTAAATTCTGAGCCACTGCAGACACCTGAAAACTTTTTTGTAGCTGATTTTATAGGTTAGTTTTGTGGCTTTAAGGATAAATACTACAGAACTATAAAGCATGTATGTACCTAGTTCTTTTACATTTTCTTACAATGTATGCCAAATATTATCTATTGGTGTCTTAACTAATTAGTAGATAGTTTGTGATTGGATCCTGTACTCGTAGGCTTCTGTCCATTTGCTTTTAAGGTAATCTTGTCTAAATTCTGTTTTTTTTTTTTTTTTTTTTTTTTTTTTTTTTTTTTTTATATACTGGATTCTATTTACATACATTTCTACATAAGGTTTTGTGCATTTGTATTTTAATCAACATGGGAACACATAGTAAAATGAATTGTAAATAAAAGAATAACACTAACTTTATTATTTATGGATATAGTTGCCAGGGTGCAGAGGGATCTATGTGACTTCTTTTGGGGGAACAATGCCTGAAAATAGCATGACCTGTTGTTCTCCTTGAGGCAAGATATCTGGAGACCCTTACCCACTAGTCAAGTTTCTGTGAACATTTCTTTGCATAATTCTGGGCCTGACCCCAGGAACTTCTCTGCTATGTGTTTTCTTTGCTTTCATTATGCTATTCATACGGCTGACCCAATTGAGTAAGAGGAGATCTGAAATCAAAATCCCAAGTAGAAAATCACTTACTTTATGAAACAAATGAGTATTTAGTATACAGAAGGATGAGCTTCACATTTTTTTCATATTTAGAAAATATAATGCTTTAGTTCCTATCAAATGTCCCATCAATTTATAGGAATATTTCATTCTGAATATCTCATTTTTATCCTTATTTCTGATCTATTTGATATGCTCAAAGCCATTTTCCTTATAGTTTGGTTCATGCAAGAATTGGGTCACCTAATTAAACTCTTTATAAATAAAATAATTTACATCTATTCTAATAAATACACTTTTACTCTATGTTCAATATTCTAATCTTTTTAAATTTATCATGTTTCTAACTACTACTTGTCAAACTACAACTACTTGTCTCTTATCTTGAGTAATGACATGTAATGAATAAGGTTTTCCTCCCACCGCTGGTCTTGTCCCACTGCTGCACCAGCCCCAAATAATGCACTGAGACTCCATATATGATATAATGCTATTGGCCAGTTACTTGTTTCTTATCAGCTAGCTCTGTCTTAAATATTAACCCATTTCTGTTAATCTAAATATTTCCACATGGTCTCATCTTACTGGAGAGCCGTTTGGCATACTGCTCTCTCCAGACTCTCCATCTTGACTCTTCCTTACTCCTTCCACTTTCCTCCTTGTCTCCTAGTCCCACCTATCTTGCTTTCATATTGGCCAACAGAAATAAAATAATTAATTTACAACTATTCTAATAAATACTCTTTTACTCTATGTCCAATGTTCTATTTTTTTTAAAAAAAATATATCATGTTTCTAACTACTTGTCAAATCCATCAATGTCTCCTACCTTGAGTAATGAAAATGATTCCTAAGCCTATTTTCTAACCTGTCCTTACTATCCAATAATTATGTTGAATTTGTTACACAATAAGTCAGACTGTGATGTCTCCAATAAATGTTGGATAATAACCTTACTCCAATGCTTGAAATACTTGTAGTGATTCTCTTCTCACATCACAATGTCTCTATTCCTTTTATGGATTCTCCTCTTTGACTGCTTTGCCTCTTCAACAGCCAGAGATCATGAGGCATGTTGCTGTTTTCAAGTCCTTGCATCTCCTCCTTGAAATGATCTTTCAGTAGTTTTTCCATGGCTCACTTCTGCACCTCACTCAAGTATTGTAAACTTTGTAACTCTTATTATACTAGGAGTATCTTCTGCCGCAAAACCCAAACTGAAAACACTGACAAAATTCAGGATTCTTTTTCTTTATTTTCCTCACAGGATTCAATTGGCTGAAATAAATTAGTTTTGTATTCTGTCTGACACTTCCACTGCAGGTGAGCACTGTTGGAAGAAAAAAAAATTCTGTTTGTTTTGTGCTTACTTATTCATAACACCTAAGGAGGTGTTTGATATGAAACAGAATATCTCCAGCCAACTTTAAATGATGTGTAACATTTTCTACTCAAGCGAAAATGATTCCTCACCTCTGGAGTTTCAATCTCTTACTGATTCACAGGTACCAGTGAAGAAAACTACATGAAAAACTATCATCAAGACATTCAACTTCTCTGATTAGTGAGTATGGAGAGATAATTTACTATGCTTCTTAATGATGACAAATTAAAAAGTAGTAATTTCTACTAAAACTTTGCAGAAATCACAGAATTAAAAGTGAGTTTCATAATAATACACATGGATTTTGGAGGAAATAGTTATGGAGGAGGTCAGAGAGAAATTCCGTGGCAGTGATCACAACATACTGTACTCATGTATGAAATTCTCAAATTATTGAAAAAATTGTTGGACAGAGAAGCAAGGAGCAAAACGTGTTTGGTTTTTAAATGCTTCCAGTTTTTAATGCTTTAAGTAATATCTTGAGCAAATGACACTGAGATCTCAAATGTCAAAATGTATGAATGCTTTAAATAAATAAGAATTGATTTCTTATTAAAACAACAATGAAAGGCAATTAATTATATCAACAATTTATTGCCACAATTCCCCACTTTATATCTGTCTCTTGCTCCTAACTCTTCAATTTGTGGAAATATATCTTCTCAATCCTTAAGTGTCAGAAAACTAAAGGAGTGTTGGGTGTCAGCTCACATCTATTACACTGTGAATTAGAAAATCAGCAATGCTTTTGTAACATACCCACTTCATTGTTCAGGTTCCTTTCACATGCGATTTTTATTACTGTGTATAGATCACATGTTTTCAAAGTGAAGACATTACTTGTATTTTAAATCTGTTACATTCCATAAAGCTGTGCAATTTAAATGTAATTTCCTTCTCGTTGTTGATTATACTTTCTTTTAAATGGCTTTTCTTTGATGAAGTTTACATACCAAAATGATTTTATTTTGTTGTGTACTTGCATGGAAAAGCCCATGAAGCACTCCTTCTTAATTGGATAACTCTGGTGCCCTACTGGCTGAAAATGTTCCTAGGTGCCTTTCATATATCTTATTGTTAAAGTCATCACCTAGGTTGCTATTTTTCCATTGCTGAAATGATAACCTTCACACTTATTCTCAAAAGAAGACTAACATTTGGCTTAAAATAACTAATACTTTATAAAGTGTTTATGCAGGTATAAATAATGTTTACATAAATTGTGTCTATATATTGACAATTTTTAATTTCAGAGGATATTCCAGATTTTTCTCATGGACAATGAATGTTGTTCCTCATGTTTGATTGGCAAGTAAGAATGAGTTATTTATTCATCCGGTATTCTGGATGTGCTGATTTTATGATTTGTTAGCTTACTGACCCATTTACAGGCAACATTGAAATGTAACCTCAGGCCTTTGAGTCCAGACGTTTTGCTTTTGATAACTATTTGCTAACATCTCACTCTACATAGCTGCTTCCATCACAACATCACAGATGTGTTTTAGGTTACACTTACTGCACTTGCAGGTCTCAGAATTATTCAGCTTGTACTGAAATTGTTTTTTATGAACTAACTATATATATTTTATTTAGTTTTCCACTGCTATTAAAACATCATAAACAAAAGCAACTTGAACCACTAGAATATGTGTCACACATAGCTTATGGTCCATTCAGGTAAAGTTAGGACAGAAACCCAAGGCAGGAAACAAAGCAGGAACTGAACCAGACCCTATCAAATAAAACTGCTTATTGAATTGCCATGTATGGTTTGTGAAGTGTGTCTCCTTTGTACAAAACGAGACACATGCTTTGAGATGTCACTATCCTATGAAGATTGGACCCATCAACATCAATTATAAATCAAGAAAATGTCACATAAAACTTGCTTAAATGCAATCTAATGGAGGTTATTTCTAAATTCAGATTCCTTCTTTACTAGTTAGAATAACTTAACCCCTTAGCAAAATATTTATCACCATTAGACCATATCTTTTCTATTCTTGTTTTGAATTCCCAAACCTCATGTAAGCATCAACATATAAAACATAATGTAGCTCTTTTTGAGGGAATAATATATCATTTTCTTGTTCTAATAACTCCAATTAAACATTCTTTGCCTATTTTGGAACATTTTGGTCTCTTTTTTCACTGTCATTGAATTTATACTCATAAATCTGGAAATTGCAGAGTCTTTAAAACTTTTAATATTGGACCAGTCTGTATTTGCCCACAATGCATGAATATTTTTTTTCTTTTTAAATTTATGTATTTATTTTATATTACATGCCGATCCCTATTCCTTCTCTCTCTCTCTCCCCCTCCTTCCCTCCCTCCCTCTTACTATCTCTCACCCCCCCTCACATGCACCCTGATGACCTTCCCTTTGCATCCCCCTCCACTCCACCTGTAGGGCTATGCCATCCAGGTGGAGTCATGTAAATCTGACAAGCCATTTGAATTAGGGACTAGGAGGACTTCTCTCCTGTCTCTATGTTAAGGGAGTATCCCTCCATGGGGGATTTGTCTGCAAGGTCCTTTTGTGCACCAGGAATATATTCTGGTTCCACTGTCTAAAGTCTCTTAGACTGCTTAGTCCTTCTAGCTGACAGCCATGTTCAGGGTGTCTGATTCAGACCCATGCTGGATTCCCAGATATCACTTTGGGGACCTGTTAGCTCCTCCTTCTTCAGGTCAGCTGTCTCTATGTGTTTCTGCAACCTGGTCTTGTCTTATACCTCTGCGTCTAGATTCTAGTTCCATTCAGTGTTTAGTTATGATATTTGCTTCTGTTTCCGACAGGTAGTATATGAGGGATCCATGATGTTGGATAAGTGTTGATCTCATTATCAGGGAAGGGCATTTATGGTAGCCTTTCCATTGCTGCTCAAATTGTTAGCTGGAGTAAGTCTTGTAGGTCTCTAGACTTTTCTTCAGGTTTAGTTTTCTCTTCAACACAATAATGGCTCCCTAGTTTATGTCTCTGTGTCTCTCTCCATTTCTCTCTCTCTCTCTTGTCTTTATTCCTACACTGACTCAATCTTACTATTCAGACATGCTTTCCTCTCCTTCCCTTTGCTTTCTCCTACTTCTCACTCCATTCACTGCCCCTCCCTTCCCATGTGCTCTGGGGGGACTTTTTTCTTCCTTCTTCTGTGTGGGACCTTATATGAATATCTTAAAATCCACATTTTATCCTAGTTCCCTGACTGTGTGATTTATGGGATGGTGATTATTTGCTCTATGTCTAAAATCCATATATGAGAGAGTACATACCATGTTCCTGTTTTTGTGACTGGGTTACCTCATTCAGGATGGTTTCTTCAAGTTTCATCCACTTGCCTGTGAATTTCAAGGTTACATTATTTTTTTCCTCAGAGTAGTATACCACTGTGTAGTTTTACTACATCTTCTTTATCCATTCTTCAGTTGAGGGACATCTAGGTTGACTCCAGGTTCTTGCTATTACAAATAATGCTGCTATGAACATAGTTGAGCACATGTCTTTGTTGCATGGATGTGCATCTTTTGGGTATATGCCTAAGAGGGGGATGCCACATCCTGTGGTAAACTAATTCCCATTTTTTTGAGTAACCGCCATACTGATCTCCAAAATGGCTGTACGAGTTTGCTATCCCACCAGCAGTAAGAGGAGTGCTCCCCTTTCTCCTAAACCTATCCAGCGTAAGTAGTCTTTGGTGTTTCTAATTTTAGCCATTCTGGCAGGAGTGAGATGATATCTCAAAGTTGTTTTGATTTGCATTTCTCTGATAGCTAAGGATGTTGAGTACTTTTTTAAGTGTCTTTCAGACTTTCTGATTTCCTCTATTGAGAATTCTGTCTTCAGTTCTGTACCCCATTTTTAATAAGGTTATTTGGTGTTTTGTTGACTAGTATCTTGAATTCTTTATATGTTTTGGAGATCAGCCCTTTGTCAGATGTAGGATAGGTGAAATCTTTTCCCAGTCTGTGGCCTGCCATTTAATCTTGTCACTTTGTTCTTTGCCTTACAGAAGCTTTTATGTTTGAAGAGGTCCCATTTATTAATTGTTGGTCTCAGTGTCTGTATTCATATCTATACCATAATCCCCTTTTTACCGTTAAATAGAGATTGGTTGTGATCATTAGACATTTATAAACAACTTCATTTAAATGAAAACAAACATTTTAAAACAATATTTGGGAATTTGGGCATCTTTGTTTCCAAACTGCTTCTTGCTGATAGGAGCCACTATCTTTTGGATACTAAGAAGAAGCAGAAATCCTGGCTGTAGTGGTCTCCAAGGCTGCCATTTCAGAGCTTTTTTGATTGTTGGATCACCTGGAAAATTATTTTAGGAGGTCTTGGTTGATCAAACCATGTTAGTGTAGAAGAAGTCCACAGCTTTTCATTTTATGTGGGAACAAAAATAGAAATTCTTTCACCCGTAACCTGTCCTTAGACTTAATTTTGAAGTGAAAGCATTTTTAAAATCTATAAATTGAAATAATTCAACAGCATTCCGCACCATATTAGGCAACATATGTTGGCACCTTCTACATGCATCATATACCATCCATTTTTCCCAGCCTCCCACCATAAGATACATTCTGATCCATTGTCAAAGGTACCATAGACTTACCAGTCTTCCTAATTGAGACTCAATTCAGGGGGTCTGGGTCGGTCTTATATTGGTTTCCCATCTATCTGTCTGGGATCCATGTGCTCCCCCTTGCTTAGGTCAGCAGTTCCTGTGGGTTTCTCCAGGCTGGTCTTGACCCATTTGCTCATCACTCCTCACTCTCTGCAACTGGGTTCCTAAAAGTTCAGCTCAGTGTTTAGCTGTGGGTGTTTGCTTCTATTCCATTAGCCACCAGATGAAGGCTGTGGATGGCATATAAGGTAGACATCAATCTCATTATTGGGAAAGGGCATTTAAGGTAGCCATTCCATTATTGCTTAGATTGCTAGTTGGGGTCATCCTTGTAGGTCTCTGGACATTTGGCTAGTTCCATATTTCTCTTTTTTAATTGTTTTTTATTTCTTTATTTTTATTTTACATATTTATCCCAGTTCTCTTTCCCTCCCTCCTTCTCTTCCAACCTTCCATGCCCGCTGACCACCCTCCCATCCCAACCCCCCAACTAGACTTGTAGGATGCCTTCCTGGAGGGGCCATCTAAATCTGTCAAGTCATTTGGAGTATGAACTAGGCCATCCTTCCTGCCTCTAGATATACATCCTTAACCTAAAGACCATTTTACAACAGGATACAGCCTGGTTCCACTGTCAGAGGAAGCTTAGACTGTCCAGGCCTCCTAACTGAGGCCCATGTTCAAGGGGTCTGAGTCAATCCAAAGCTTGATTCCGACCTCTCAGTCTGGGGGTCCATAAGATTCTCCTTGTTCAGGTAAGCTATATCTGTGGGTTTCTGTAGCCTGGTCTTCTCCTCCCTCTCTGCATTTGGATTCCAGTTCAGCTCAGTATTCAGCTGTGGAAGTCTGCTTCTGTTTCCATTAGCTACTAGATAAGGGCTCTATCATGGTGAATATGTTAGTCATTAATCTGACTATCAGGGAAGGGCATTTATGTTAACCTTTCCACTGATGCTCAAATTATTAATTGGGGTAGGTTAGAGATTACTGGAAGAGTCAATTTTCTCTTCAAACATATAATGGCTCCCTCTTTTATGCTCTCTCTCTCTCTCTCTCTCTCTCTCTCTCTCTCTCTCTCTCTTTCTCTCTTGTTTCTCTCATTTATTTGTCCCCTGACTCAATCTTCCTAATCCCACATGCTTTCCTCTCCTCCCCTTCTCTTTCTTCTAGTTCCCTCTCTACTGACTAACCCCCCCCCATATGCTCAGAAGATCTTGTCCATTTCCCTTTCTGTGAGGGACCTTATATGAATCTCTTAGAATCTTCCTTACATCCTAGGTTCTCTGGTGGTGTGAATTATAGGCTGATGATCATTTGCTCTACGACTGAATTCCATATATGAGAGAGTACATACCATGTTCCTCTTTTTATGACTGGGTTAGAGATTTGTGGGACTTAAGATTTTCTTTGGTCAATGAATCTATTTCCTCTAGTTTATCTTCAGCGCCTGTGATTCTCTCCTCCATCTCTTGTATTCTGTCTGTTATGCTTGTGTTTGTAGTTTCTGATTGTTTGCCCAGTTTTTCTATTTCTAGCATTCCTTCAGTTTGTGTTTTCTTTCATTTTTTCAAGTCTTGAACTGTTTTCTTCACCTGTTCAATTGTTTGTTCTTGGCTTTCCTTATTTTCTTTAAGAGATTGTTCATTTCTTCACATTTTTTTGTTTTTGTTTTTTTTTTTTTCTTCCATTTCTCTAAGGGATTTTCTCACATCATCTTTGAGGGCATCTATAATTTTTATGAAGATATTTTTAAGTCGCTCTCTTCTACTTCATCTGCTTTGGTGTATTCAGGTCTAGTTGTTTAGAGTTCCTAGGTTCTGTTGGTATCATGCTTGTCTTCTATTGTTAGATGATTTCTTGTATTGCCTTCTTCCATTGGGTGCATATGGTGTCTGCCTCTCTCTCTCTCTCTCTCTACACTACTCTCTTGGTGGGCTTATGTGGGTCAGGGGTTCAATTTCTCTAGCTCTGTGTGGTAAAAGCTCTCTAGGTGGCCACTCCTCAGGCAGGGGCCTCCAGCAGAGGTCCAGCTATTGGTGTCAAAGATCATGCAAGTGGGGACTCAGGGTGGTCCTACATGCATAGGCAGATCTCTAGCAGAGGCCTGGGGCTCTGGCAGAGGCCTCGCAGAGGGGGTCACACATCAGGCAATTGGTGACTCAGGGTGGTCCCATCACCAGATTTCTCTTTAAGCCTATAATGGTTCCCTTTTTTATGGTATCTGTGTTCCTGCTGTCCTCTCTATTTTTTTGGTGGTCACCTCAAACAATGTTGTCTTTGTCATAAGTTTCATTTCTCATGTATTTATTTTTAATATTTCTTTTACCCTTGAGATGATAATATATTCCCATATTTGCTTTTTCTCCCTCTAAATTTTCTTACAGATACATGCATTCATCCATACATACATACATACATGCATGTAATTATATATGTATATATCCTGCCTCTTTCAAATTCATAGCCTCTACCTTCATTATTATTTTTGTTAACTATTATAGTATTATTAAATAGCATAGGAAAGTACATGTAACTCTATGTTTGTATTTTTTGTCTAAATCTTTTATGGCCATATAGGGAGTGAATGTATTTACTTACCTTTCATCTATAGCACTCTGATTAGTACCTGACATATTACAGATATCTCATGGAAGCTTTAACACTAGAGTAGTTCATGATCTTTAAGTTTATCTTAAAGTTGAGTAGCAGTATGTTATACTGAAAACCTTTACTATGAAATTCAACCTGACTTGTCAAAGACAATATTACTCCATTCAAATTATTAATCCTCAATGATTTAATAACTTTAGCAAATCACTTGGTAAATGTTTTCTTTTAAGCAGAATTCAATGTAAGTATATTTTGACTGATAGCATTTTATCTAGCGGGAATAAAGATGGAAATCTTTGAAGACTGAGCACAATGTGTGATGATCATGGAGAATATTGGTTTGTAGTAACGAACAGTCAAAGGTACATAGTAATTTGTACTTTACAATCCTGCTTTTCAGTCCATAAACAAAAATCATCACAATCTAACTCTGGTAATATCACCACCAGATAATGATATAAAATTTATATTTTTGATTATGAGACAATATTTTATTATAAAGTGTTAGATCCTGAAGTATTACTGAGTTTAGGGAATTACTTATTTTTACAATTTTATAAATGCTTTTTCATGAATATAAACAAAGTATTAGATATCCATTATGCTCAGGAGACCTTGCCCCTTTCTCCTTCTCCAGGGATCATGTATGTCTCTATTAGGGCCCTCTTGTTTGCTAGGTTTTGTGGAATTGTGAAGTATAGTCCGATAATACTTTTTGTCTTTTTGTGACTAGGTTACCTCACTCAGAAAGATTTCTTCTAGTTCCATCCATTTGCCTTTGAATTTCAGGATTCCATTGTGTTTTTCCACTGAGTAAATGTAAGAAATTTTCTCCATCCATTCTTCAGTAGAAGGGTATCTAGGCTGCTTCCAGTTTCTGGATATTAGAAATAATGCTGCTATGAACATAGTTGAACAGGTGTCCTTGTTGTGTCAATGTGCATTTTTTGGGTATATGCCTAAGAGTGAAATTACTGGATCTTGATGTATACTGACTCCCATTTTCCTGAGGAATCATCATACTGATAACCAAAGTGGCTGTATGAGTTTGCACTCCAAGACCGACTGAGCAAATTGGGATCATGGAGGGAGGGGAGATTGAGTTAGTAGAAAGAGAAGGGAAGAAGAGGGTGGGAGATGTGGACATGAGGGAAGAGGAAGATTGGGACAGTGAAAGAATGGAGAACAAGAAAGGAAAAACCATAATAGAACGAGCCACTATAGATTTAAGGAGAAATTTGGCACTAGGGAAAAGTTCAGAAATCTACAAGGGTAAATCCAACTAACAATCTGCCCTTCCCTGATAATGAGATTAATGACTACCTTATATTTCATACTAGAGCCCTCATCTACTAGCTGTTGGAAGAAGACGCAGACACTCACAGCTAAACACTCACTGAACTCCTGGAATCCAGTTACAGAGAGGGAGGAGTGATGAACAAGTGGGTCCAGAACAGGCTGGAGAAACCCACAGAAACTGCTGACCTGAACAAGTGGGAGCTCATACACCCCAGTCTGATAGCTAGGAAACCAGCATTGGATCAACCTAGAAACCATGAATGTGGGTTTTAGGAGGAATGGGAAATATATGGGGCCTCTAATAATGAATCAGTGTTTTTTTTTCCATAGGATAGCAATGGACTTGGGAAGCCCATTCCACATAGAGGGATACTTTCTCAGCCTAGGCATATGGGGGAGGGTCTAAGCCCTGCCCCCAAATGATATGACAGATTTTGAAGATCTCCCATGCAAGGCCTAATGCTCCATAGGGAGCTGAAAGGGGATGGGCTGGGATTTGGTGGGGGTGATAGGTGAGGATGGGAGGGTGAGTGAAGGGCGATTGACATGTAAAACAATCTTGTTTAAAACTTTAATAAAAAATGATCTTTTAAACATAAAACAGATATTCATGATGAAAAAGACATGAGGAAATTCATCTGTACATTTATATACCCTCTAAATAGTTTTAATAGATACAATCTGACTTTCCTCACATTAAAATAAAATGTAATTATAGTATGTTCAATAGTATCAATAAATCACTATGTCATTATAAGTTTCCCTTTATTTGAAATAAACAGTATCATAAGCCACCAAAAACAATGTTATTCATCAATCTCACTCATCTGTTCTGGCCCTTTTATTGAAAATATTTTTCATTTCTCATTCAATATATCCCAATTACAGTTTCCGCTCCTTCTACTCCTCCCTGTTCCTTCCCACCTTTCTCCCATCTGGATCCCCTCCCTTTCTGTCTATTATTAGAAAAAAAATGGCTTCTAAGAGGCAACAATAAAACATAATAAAATATAATAAGCTAAAACAAAACCTTGCTGAAGTAGGACAAACAAAACAGGCAGAAGTAAAAGAGGTCAAAAGAAGGCATAAGAATTGTTCACACACTCAGATTTCAATATAAAATACTAAACTAGGAGATATATTATATATTCAGTGGGCTTGGTGAGGACTCACAGAGGCCTGTGCTTTGTTGCTTCAGTCTATGTGAGTTCAATATACCTTTGTTCAGTGTACTAAAGGGACATTGCTATCCTTGTTTCCTTCATCCACTCTGGCTCTTGTAATCTTCCTGACTCCCCTTCCATGAGGTACCCTGAATTATCCAGAGAGTGTTCAATGGAAGTATCTCTCTAAAAGCCCCATGTTCCAAGGTCGCTATATTTATTGTCTGTCTGCGTATCTCTGTATTTGTTCCCATATATAGCAGGAGGAACACACTCTGATGATGGTTGAATAGAGCACTGATTTGAGCTTAGCAGAATATCTTAAGGAGTATAGAGGCACTGCTTTCTTACTTTGTTTCTTTTAGAAAAGTGGTATTTTGTTTTACCATTTCTCTTGGTTGGGGCTTTATCTAGAAACTTTTGGAAACAGACTTATACCCTCAGTCAAACATTAGGCAGGGCTTGGGGAACCTTCAGAAAAGTGGGGAAAGACTGTAGGAGCAAGAGCCAATGACAGCACAAGAAAGCTCACAGGAACAATTATCCTTGTCTCATAGGGTCTCAGAGGCTGAACTGATAACTGGAGGCCTACATGGGGCTGACATAGATACTCTGTATATATGTTGTAATTGTATAGCTTTATCCTCTTATGGGACTCCTTTCAGTGGGAACAGGGGATGTACCTGACTCTGGCTTTTGTGACTCTACTCCTAATACTAGGTTTCCTTGCCTTTACATAAGGGGAGCAATCTGATATGCTATGTTTTGCAGATAGATGCTCCTGGGAGACCTACCCTTTTGTAAACAGAAAGAGAGGAGGGGATGTGATGGGAGATGTCATTCTGTAAATATATTTCTCATACTGATTAATGAATAAAGCACTCTTGGCCAATAGGAAAGCAAGATAGGCAGGACTAAGAGACAAGGAGGATTTGAGGAAGTAGTAGAGAGTGGTCAGCATGTAGACAATGGAGAGAACAGAGGTCTGGGCCCACTCTCTAGTAAGATGAGTCCACATGGAAATACTAAGATTAATAGAAATGGGTTAATAATTAAGACAGAGTTAGCAAATAAGAAATAGTACCAGGCCAACAGATTTATATCAAATACAGAGTCTCTGTGTGTGTTATTTGGGGCTGGGGCCTTGGTGGGTCCAGGCTGGCAGGAAAAAACCTTACTCATAAACAGGGAGCAGAAGTGTATTTGGGGGAGTGGGATAAAATGCAGTTGGGAGAGGGGCTGGGAGAGGAGGAGAGAGGGAAACTGAGGAAAAATGAGAAAAAATACTAAGTGCCAGATATGAAACAGAAAATGCCACCCATTGTGGGCAAGAAGTATGTTCAGAGCAGGGAAGGTGTGAGAATTTTATAACAAATTTGCTCTAGAATACAAATATGAAATAGGGAACATTATAATACAGCAAACATTTGGCTGTGGTGAGTTATTGACACCCTATACAGTTGACTCTGACCATTTACAGATGAATCATCATTCTACCTTTCATTCTGCTTACTTTTCCTACCATTTCTTAGCTATTGATGGCTTCATATTATATAATTGT
This sequence comes from Phodopus roborovskii, assembly GCF_943737965.1. NCBI lineage: Eukaryota > Metazoa > Chordata > Mammalia > Rodentia > Cricetidae > Phodopus > Phodopus roborovskii. The sequence continues at coordinate 30,651,527 of NW_026126410.1, forward strand.
TCATTGTCCGTCTCTCCCACAACGGATAAACAGCAGGTACTTCTCAGTGCCTGTGTTCTACAGCCTAAAAGTATGTAGCACACAGTAGATTCTCAAGAAGTAAACATCTCCAAAAACAAGAAGTTATTTATTTCATCACAGATCTCTGGGATTTCTATTCTCTGGCTCTTGGTCATTCAAGCAGTGTCAGATATGCATTTGTTTTCATGAAGCTGACTCTGTATAACTCCAGCTTAGTTGTTCCTGTGAGCTGTGTTGTCCGGGTATCCACATGTCTGGCTCCTACAATGCTCTCTTTCTTCTGTGGGGTTTTCTGATATGGATCTCCCATTTGGGTTCTCTGTAACTCTCCCATTAGCTTCTTGAGGAAGCCCCTCTGATGACAATTGGGTTAGCCAGGATTTCTGCATCTTCTAAGAATCCCCCATGACAGTGCCCCTTACCAACAGGAAGTAGTTTGGAAAGAACGACACCCAAATTCCCAAATATTGTCTATAAATGTTTGTTTTCATTTAAATGGACTTGGTTATAAATAAATAAATAAATAAATAAAAAAGAATAATTAAAAGGGGTTGTATCACTAATCTACAACTCTTCCTTCACTTTTCCATCCTCACTTTTTGTGACTCAGCTCTGGATTTCTGTATTGCGAGATGCAGGGGTGAAAGTAGATGTTTATTTTTTTTTCTCATCCTGAGTACTTTCTTATATATCTCATTTCTAACTCCTTCTTTCTTCTCATTTGAAACAGCATCCATCATTAAATTTAATATACTTGTTTAATGTATTCTTTTATATAAATTAATATTAAATTCTATACAAGATTAGAGCAAGACACAACTTCATAAGTGATACTATAGACATATTGATGAGAAGTTTCAGGATCTTACGCTGAGACATAAAAAATTTAATTAAAGATATACAACTCACCCTTATTATATTTAATACACACACACACACACACACACACACACACACACACACACACATATATATATATATATATATATATATATATATATATACTCACTATCTTGTTATATTTGACCTGCAACTCTGAGTGTAGATCAAGCTAGCCTTTACAGAGATCAAATATCAACTATATTCTGAGTTTTGGGATTAAAGATGTGTGCCACCCACTCTTGTCTTATACTCTTTTCTTTTTCTTTTAAACTGAGTTAAATATTTGCCTAAGATGCAACTAAAACTAGCACACACACACACACACACACACACACACACACACACACACACACCCTCCTTTCAACATTTGCTTTATTTTTACATTAGGCAAATATCGATCTGAATAGCAAAGTAAAGTACACATTTGATCCTACTCATTAGCAATGACCTACATATCTTCATCAAGTAGAGTGTGGAGAATGTGTTAAAATTAGATAGCTTCAGAGGTTTAGGGAGGAGAATCAAGATGACATCATCTTTATTTTCTGTGACAGGAAGATTATGGGACCCTCATAGTATATATCTCATTTTAATTTGCTACATCTTTTCTTCAGTTATATACTATGCATTTACCAGTATTCTATACCCTTTATATTTCAGCAATGATTCAGACTATATTTTAAATATTCAATATTTTAACATATAACTAGATTGTCATCAAGTGAAAGAATTCCACTATGATTCTCTTCATATAATTAATGAAACCTATGTTAAGATAAATTTGAATAGTAAATGATGAATGGAAAATAATTGTACAGTAGAATAAACCTGAAGATTTTTACCCAAAATAAATAGTTACTTTATTAATTTTTTTGTATATTTTATCCAAGTAGAAATATTTTCTCTTCATTTTACATTGTTCCAATCCCCAAACATACAAAGCCTATAATTGATTGGCTAGCCATAACAAAACTTCCTTACCTTCTACCAGCAGCAGGGTGCATGAACCAAGATAGAAGTACATGCATATTGTATTTGAATTTTTCTGGACACTAAAGTATGAACTATGCTCCTATATTATAACTATCATTTAAGTAGAGAGTTCTCACCATTTCATTCTATTCTAATCATTATACAGGACAGTTTTCTGTCAACATGACACATGGTAGAATATCTGATACAGGGAACCCAAATTGAAAAAAAGAAGCCTCCATAATAAAATGTCTGTAGGCAGCAAGCCTTTAGGGAAGGCATTTTCTTAATTAGTGATTAATAGTGAAGATCTAGCGTATTGTAGTTGGTGATATACATGAACTGATGTATATAAATCAGGTTGAGAAAGCCATTAGGAGCAAGCCTCTGCATTAGCTTGTGCCTCCAGGCTATCCTTGGTTTGAGTGCCTGCCTTGGATTATTGCAAAGGACTGTGATTCAGCATGTGTAAACCAAGAAGTTCTTTATTTGAAAAGGTGCTCTTGGTCACGAAGTTTATCATGACATACTATTCTGAACTAAGAAAAAAAACTTTTCCTGACATACTTTGGCTAGAAACAATATTAACATGAAGTTGGAGAAAATCTACACAAGTAGCCTTTACTTTTAATAGAGTCGTTATTGCAGAGGTATTGTCACACAATAATACAAAGTGAAATATCCAAAGTACACACAGAAAACTAAGAACAGAGTTAAGAAATACATAATTCAGAAAATAAGAATAGTAATTTTAAACTACATTATGTATTACTTTAATAATAGAATATATATTTCATAACAGAATAATATATTGGGAAAAACACAATATGAATTTTTTCCAGCACAGTTTATAAATCATAGAAAATGTTCTAGATCAGCAAAACATAATTTGAAATGAAGGTATATAATATGATAAATATTATCATATATAATATGATAATATAAAAGCTAAAAAATAATCACTCATAATTCAAATGGTTTTCAAATAGTAGGAAATAGATAAATATAGAAGAAATAAGAAATTAGGAAAAGTATTACCTTTGATATAAACATATTTAAGTGTCATAATGTTGATAAGGCTTGAAGTTTGTAAAATACAGAAACCATAAAACATATGTAAGGCATTTCATAAATAAATGTTAAACTCCATTTCATGCATGAAGTTGAAGCTGTTCACTCTCAGAATAAATTTGAATCAATTTTTAAAATAACATAGGAGACACTCATGGAAAATTGGTTATCTATTAGTCCTGGAGGGACAACTAGACTATATATATATATATATATTTATATATATATTTATATATATATATATATATATTTTCCCATGTCCAAATTACTATCCCAGATTTAATGTAATGATGATTTTTCTCCATAGTCAATAGACCAGGAAACATAAAGCCAATGGAAATAAACACTCTGATTGGATATCACCAATTTGTTCTCATCTTATTTGTTTGTGAACTTAAATAAATATGCATAAAGGAATATATTCTGGTTTTTAATGTGAAGAGTTGCAAACACATATTAGTTAGGACATAAATACAGGTAACAATGGAAATTGGCCGCACAGATTCCATATACTTTGAGCACAACTCTACTAACATGAAAAATACACAAATATTCATTGATACTTGTGATGAAATGATATAATATTTAGGAATGCAAATATATGCATAAAGATATCTTATGTATGAAACTATATTTTAGCTGGAAAGAGTTAAGATTAGTGGAAGTGGGCTAAATTCTCATCTTCTGAAAATATGAAGTCAATACATTTTGAACAAATCTGTCATGTTAAGAGAGAGTTATAAAAATATTACTTAGATGAGTCAGATAAATATAGAAGAACTTAAGAAACAAATGAAGAAAATACTTCTTCAAAAATGACCATTGGAGGTCAAGGATAAAGGTCCCTATTGCTTGTATCTGATACATTTATTGTTTGAATTTGAACAAGCTGATTACATGTACAGGGTGATGTTGGCAAAAGAAGCTGTTTGCATTTTAAAGAACCAAATTGGGCAGTGCCTACCATGTGTTTGACAGTGTAAATTTCTTATTTAAATGGCTGGAAAGGAATGTAACTGTGCCTTGAGGGGAAGTAGGGTCAAGTGAACACTTATTTTCAGTTGAGAAATACATTCTACCTCCCCAAATGGCATATTCATGAGATTGCATCTGCCACAGTTGATTCTCCTCATTATGTTTCTCTTAGACTGTGTGACAAAGACACTGGGCATTTTTAGACATATTCATAAGGGACATGTTATGTAATTTTCCTTCTTATTGCTTTTGACATTCTAGTCCTCTCTTCCTAGTGTGGGACAAAAATGAAATGAATACCCTGTTCCCAACTTGCTTGATTCTTGTGCTATTCAAAAGAGAATAAAGCAAAGCTAGAAATGAATACATCAGTTTTTATGATGTAAAGTATCTTACTTATCTTCTAACTGTCCTAAATTTTATCTTTTTGAGCCAACCTTGTGACAGCATTATCAATTAGAATCCTTGTAGAAACCCAGGCTACTTTGATCTGATGGTGAATATGAATGTGAAATTCTACATTTTAGGAGAAAAAATATTTCTCATAGCTTTATGTATTTTGATGTCATTGATCAGACTGAGAGTGCTGAAAATTGAGTGTTGAAAAGTGATGTGTGCTACTTGGTCACACAATGAGCACCAAGATTGTGTTATTTAAATAAAATCAACCGTAGATCAAGAGGCATATAAAGAAACCAGTTGAATGGGAATACCATAGAAATTGAGGGGAAGTTAGAAGTTAGGAGAGAGACACACAAGAAGGAGAAAGGGGCAGGGACATCAGGATGCAGCAGTTTTTGTTTCAGATGGCATAGGAGAAAAGTCTCTTTTTGGTTTGACAGTGGAGGCAGAAGGTCCAGTGACTGCATTATTTACCTAAGCTAGAAGGTTTTCACCCCAGCTTCTGGCTCCCAAGTCTTTCTTGGTAAAACAAAAAGATAGAGAAATTTTCAAAACATTTGCCTCCCTATGTGTAGGTGGCTGAGGCAGTAGGAGCAGAAGTGGCAGCAGGGGATATAAGGCTTCCCCAGGCTCCTCTATAGCCATGTCTTTAGTCACAAGGTCCTATAAAGGTGTAGTCAGCAGCTGAGGCAGTGGTAGGTTTACTTGCAGTCACTGTGTGGTAGATAATTTTTTTTTAAGTTCACATTCTTTCTTGTTTGATATTTAGGTAGCTTTGAATGATATTTTAATACTAAAAAATAAAAAATTGTGATGTCTAGTAGGTTCTATTAAATGACAGTTAACACCAATACTCACTCTCTCTGACATATGTCCCTGCTTTAAGACATTTCAATTGAGAAATTGACCTTGTTCTTTGATTTCCCACTCCACGTTATTGGGTAACTTTCAATATGTTCCTGTCTTCATTTATTGACGACTATCTTATGTCAAAAATAGTAAATGTGATGTTCATACCATGAGTTACATGGTTTGGCAAAAGCATGGTACAATATAACTATATTCAAAGATCAAATCTATGTAAGGCTATAATAAAGCAGTTACTTTATGGTTGGCTCTACTTTAACTATTATTTTTGAAAAGAAAACAGCTTTTACTGTGAAAAATGCCACAGGATGTACTGACAAATTATAAAAATACAGTGAGATGAATGAATGTAAAGAGAATCCACAGGTGAAACAAAACCTCCCCAATGCATTTCCTTAGATTTAGAGCCCTCAAGATAGCAGGAAAACTGAGTCTAGGCAAACTAATCTTGTATACCAACTGGCCTGTGTATGTGTCTGTGTGTGTGTGTTTTAACATTATTCGGTTAACTTATTCAAATTAAAATACTCACAAGTTAACAAAATCGTAGTCATTAGATTCTCATTAGATTAATATATATATATATATATATATATATATACATGCATAGGTCAATAAATAGCTCATTGGTACTTGGATATGACGAGATTCATTTAGTTTTAATGTATAATCAGACATCTAAATTAAAAGGAAAACAAAGGGATATCTCACATTAAAACTTTGGTTTAGAAAAAAATTATACCCAAACCCAAAAATATATCTAAAACAGTAGTTCATGTTGAATTTTGAGTACTGAAGAAACACTTGTTTTAAGACACATTTTATAAATAATGAAGTTTATCTGTTTTGGTCTTGTAAATAAGAATGTTTTCATAGTATAGAGATTTTTGATACTTATTACCTTATAATAAAACTGTAACAGGTAAAACAATATTCACAAAAAACTTTAGTATTATCTTTTGCCCAGAAGATACCATCCATAGATTCAATAGGGATTGAATTTGAAAAATGCTACTGTGATGGTAAGTGAATACTCAACGAAAGATGTGTGAAATTTTCAAGTCATACTTAACATTAAAAAAAATAAATTTTCAATTTCCAAGATAAAAAGGGAAGTCAGAATGTTTCAAATTATGTATCTCCAGCTTAAGGGGATATACAGTAAGTGTTAATCCCATATCTGATAATTAAGAATTTGAAAAGTTTTAGAAGATATGAACACTTTTTTATTCTTGCAAGTAGTATATTTATGCAAGAAATAAAATAAATCTATAATTCTCCTAAAATTAATTGGAGAATATGAATCTTAAAGTATATAAAAAAGAATCACTATTTCAAGCTTTATACTTAACCAATTAAAACAAACCTACAATTAACTATTTATGTGTTACTGTCTACTGTTTTTATCTTTTCATACATAGTGATCAATAAATGTTTAATTAGCTCCCTGTGGCCACTTTCATGTAACATTTTAGTGTCTTTGAGTCCCTGTTAATGCTCAGAATAAAAGAAACTAAATCTTCAAGGTCATCATCTTAAACCCTGTATACTGTGAGTTTCCTTGAAATATCCTAAACAAATCACCAAGCACCAAATCACCCAGGCTTAAATGAGAATATCACCATAAACTCTTCACTCTAAGAAAACATGTGTATGACTAAATGAATTACTTTAACAGTGGGAAGGTTCTCCCTTCAGGATTGAAAACTTCTCTTTGCTGTTATCAGTGATGACTTTCTAAAATTTTTGTTTTGTTTTGTGCTCCAAAATACTGGCTGTTTCTTCTTTAAATCTAACACGTGCAACTTTTATCCCCTGTGATTCAGTTTATATTTCTTTTTTTTTTTAAATGCAGTTTTATTTATTTATTTATTTAATATAACCAAGTCCATTTAAATGAAAACAAATATTTATAGATAATATTTGGAAATTTGGGTGTCATTCTTTCCAAACTACTTCATGCTGGTAAGGGGCACTTTCATGGGGGATTCTAAGAAGATGCAGAAATCCTGGCTGTAGTCCGCAAGGCTGCTTTGTCCAGCTGTTTTGAATGTAGGATCACCTGTTACTCAGTTTCAGGCTGTCTGGCTTGATCAAACCACATTAATTTGGAAGGAATCCACAGATTTTCATTTTCTGTGGAAACAAAAATAGAAAGTAACTTGTCCTTGAACTTAATTTAGGTGTCAAAGCATTTTTTTTTAATTTAATTTATTATTTTAAATGTCGATCCCAGTTCCCTCTCCCTCTCACCCTCCATCCCTCCCTCCCTTTTACCCTCTCTGCCCTCTCACATGCAATCTAACCACCCTCCCCTCCCATCCCCCACTCCAATTCCATATGTAGGAGAATGCCATCCAATTGGGGTCATGTAGATCTGACAGGTCATGTGAAGTAGGGACTAGGACTTCTCTCCTGTTTCTAGGTTAAGGCAGTTATTCCTCCATGGGGGATGTGTTAGCAAGGTCCTTTTGTGCACCAGGGATAGATACATCCTGGTTCCACTGTCTGAGGTCCCTTAGACTGGGTCTGAGTCAGTCCCATGTTGGCTTCCCAGCTATCAGTCTGGGGGCCCGTTAGCTCCTCCTTGTTCAGGTAAGCTGTCTCTATGTGATTCTGTAGCCTGGTCTTGTCCTCTCCATCTGCATCTGGGTTCTAGTTCGACTCAGTGTTTATGTAGGGTGTTTTCTCCTGTTTCCAACAGGTATTAGGTGAGGGCTCCATTTCATGTCTTTAGTTTTATTATTTATTTTGTTTTAAGATAAGGACTCATAATATATAGGTTGGCCTGGAATTGACTATTTAACCCAAGTTAGCCAACTCATTGTTTATTTCTTTCTACTTCTAAAGTGCTGAGTTGCAAGTGTGGACTACTATGTCTGGCTTCCTTGTATTGCTCTTCAAAAATAATTTTTTTTTCGGTAAAGTATAGCTGTGTGCAATTGTAAAACTAACAAATGGGATGATGACACAGGGTAATTTCATGTTCAAGGTTCACTTCTGTTGCATAAGGTAATTGAGTCTCAATAAATGATAATTAATTAATTAATTAATTTCCGTTAAGATATTGTGGCTCTTGTATAGGTATGACATGCCAAAAAAAAAAAAAAAAAAAAAAAAAAAAAACCATAACCAAACCAAAACCAATAAACCTAGTCAGTAAAAATAAGGATCACTTGGAACATCTTAAAAGTTGAAATGGAATAAATTATGTTCTCTCAGCATTAATATTTTATTAATATTATGAAATCCAATAACTGACTTGTTATACTGGGAAATGCGGCATTTAAAAATATGTATAAGTGAGTTCTTCTGAGTGTGTTCTTAATTAGATAGCATCGATTTAGGAGTGAATGACATGAGTTCCCTTGTGTCCACAATCACATCATTATTCAAAAGAACCGAATGAAGATAACGTGAGAAAAAACCTAGCTACAATGCAAGAAAAGAGATTTTACCCAAACTCCCACGTGGATACCTTGGTCATGAACTCTTTCTCCATTCAGATTTTAATAGAAGTATATCCTGATGTTTGACCTACATAACCTATTGCTATTTGTTATGTGATGTGGAACACAATGCATTTCTTATAAGAGCATGTGTAGCTCATACTAGATATAAACTACAGCAACTTACCTCTACCCATATGAGGCAAAAGTTCATACAATATATTGCATGTCCCTGGAAAGAATCTTCATGCCTCGGAAAACAATGCTTCTATTTTAAGCAAATATGCAACATTTCTTTATTTCTACAAGTTCACCTCTCAGAGTGCTTGAGTCTGTGAACTAAATCTTGGTTGTTAGAGTTCTTGCAATGCTGAAAAGAAAAGCAGAGAATTTCGGTAGAAATAGAATTGTCAATATCTTGAAGGTAGTGGCAATTCACAGTTCACACTTTGCAAAATGTCTTGATTTGGATTGCAGATACATTTAGGGCCAAATTCTTTCTTCTTGATCCTCAGTATGTTTAAGCAGAAAGACTGCTGTTCATATATTCATTTCTTTCTTATTCAGCAGCCTGAACCTGTATTATTCTTAAAGCCTTAGGTTTGATTAACTCCTTTTACCAGAGATATGGAATTCACTTTACTTGAGTTCTTTGAGCCTGGATATTTTCAATAATTTTTCCCGTGAACCATTGTCCCAGCAGTATAAATGAGAATGTTCACTGGATCTCATCTGTTCTTTTCTAAGCTTCCCCTTTCTCAAAGTGCTATGTTTTTGTGCTATGGCACTAGAAGCCATGTTATAAATTAACTTATGTATAATAAGAGAATGGTTTATGTGTCCTCAGATGAAAACAAGTAGTTTAGAATAATGCTCATTTCCTGAAAACAAAAGTAATTGACTTACTAATCAAGGTTTTAACTTAATATCAGTTTTCATCCTAGGATGTGTAGGTGAATAATATACTGTGTGTGCCTTCAAGGTTGAATGCACATTCCTTCTTATCCTTGTATCCTCCTACACACATACATCAGTAGTCCTGCTTTGTTAAATAGGCTTCCTATTCCAAATGACTTGACAGATTTAGAAGACTCCTCATGGAGGGCATCACCCCACATGTTGAGTGAGGGGAAATGGGGAGGAGGGTAATTGGGGGGCATGAGAGGGTGGGAGAGAGGTAGAAGGGATGGAGCGAGAGGGAACTGGGATCAATATGTAAAGTCAAAATAGAAAACTAAATTAATATATAAAAAAATAAATAAAACACACCACAGGATGTACGAAGGTTAAAAAAAAAATGGCTTGTTTCAGAATCACACCTAAAGAAAATGGCTATCATTCTCCAAGATATTCACAACCTACCTTTAAGTGGGGTACATATGGATAATAAATCTTCTCCCTACCAATTTATAATAATCTAGCTCATATTGACAATCCTGCTTTTCAGAGGGTAAATTAGGTGCTCATAATGAGACTTTAATCAGTGGCACACAATATCTTAAGCAATAACAGATGTTTAAAAACCCAAGATCAAGGCTATTTAATAATGATACCCAACTCAGGTAAATACACCAAAGTTTGACAAAAGAAGACTGAAGGAAATCAATAGTCAAGCATCTGCCATGTCTATGGGAATACCTGAGACTTGTTTTATATTTAAAGATTAACATGTGTTTTCTCTGTGTTTCACTGATGTGTTACATTTTCTATACAGCTCTTCAGGAAAACAATGCTTTACTTTCCTACTGCCTTGTTCTTATACTTCCCACTCAGGGAAATAAAGAAAATTGGAGTCATCATTCTTCTGTTACTAAGAAAATCAGCTTAGGGAAACTATTAATGCGCCTGCCATAATTTTATTAAACATAGTTCATATTTGGGAGAAGTTTTCATAAACAATCATTTTGTCCAATACCAGGTTAAGTCAAAAGATTAAATTTATCTCCAGTCTACAAATCATATACTATCACTCATAAATATAGTAATATAAGTGCATTGTTTATTCAAAATTCATAGTTTGAGTATAAAAAACCTTATAATTTTCATTAAAGTTTTGCACTATGGCAACTTTTCTATAAATTTATTCAATTTTTATACTTCTCTTTGTTTAAAAAGAAAAATGATTTTCTCATTTAGTTCATTGACTCATAAAAATATAATTCACATTTTTCATGAAAAACACTCCGGCATACATTCAAAAATAACCTAGAGAACTGAATTCAAGTTAAATTCTCTACACATAATGACATAAAAATTAGAAAGTTATAATAATGAAACAGCTTCTCATTCACACACACACACACAAACACACACACTCACACACTAAAATGAAACTAAAACCCAATTTTCTAACTGACTCGAAATGTCATTGTAGAGCAAATTCAGAAACAGTTCAGAACTCTGTGAGGTAAAAACAAAACTATGAAATGCTAAGGATTGAAATAAAAATTCTAAAGTGAAATCAACATATAATTTTCAAGTTTCATGTGAAAGAAGAAATAAAACATATAAGCCATGCACTCACTTCTACTAAATTAAGCAACTGGGGTGGGAGAAAATTAATTTAAATTGACTGGCTTATGTATGACATTAACAGGTTAAATAAATAATAGTGAAATAATAACAGTCAAGTGATAATGTAATAACCAAGACTCTCAAAAGAAGAGCATCTACTTTTATGAAACATTATTGTTTGTAAATGTCAGAAAAAAATTAAAGTATTTAGATGGAATAAAAAAACTACAAATGATGAAAATCACAGTCAGAAAATATATTAATAGAGGGGAAAGATTTAGGTCTGTGTTAGAACACCAACCTATCATGGTGAATCTTGTATTCAACTTACCTCACATATTCACAAAATAGGCAAAATGTTTATTGGCCTATACATATGATTAAGTAAATTAATTGGTTGGCAAGAAGAAGCAACTGTAACTGACCACAGAAGGTCTGGAAGACATTCTGAAATAGAGGATTAACAAATAATTATATTCAATAAATATAATGACAAGCATTCCAAAGAGTAAGAAAAAATTTTCCGCAAAATAATTTCAACCATACTATTCCTCAAAGCTGAATTATCTGAAATTTCTACTATTAAAACAAGAATTTATAACACTATTTGCTAAATTCTTTAAAAGTTGGGATTCTTCAATCCTATGAGATACACACACACACACACACACACACACACACACACATATATATATTTATTTACATATAAATAATATATATATGTATATATATAGAGAGAGTTGGGCTATGCAAATGGATTATAAGAATAATAAAAATACTTAATCAATCTATCAACTTAAAGTCAATACAAAATACACCGTAGCCATGATAAAAATAAGCCAGATATGAAAGCTTCATTTAGGCCCGTATTTCACAGCAGTACCTCATGATCCAATGGCTCTGAGACTTTAAGTATCTGGTGGGACATTGTACAAAGGGGTACAGTTTAGGATAGTGAAAGTGGCTTTACTTATGTTTTTGGAGGACTGGCAGCAACAGATCAAAAACAAAATATACTCTTCAAAGTTAGGGTTTTTTTTTTTTAATTGATAGTAACAATTTATAACTGTTCTGCTTCCCTACACTACAAATACTATTAGGAGTTCCCCAGCAGTATGTGTGTTGTATTTCAGTTCCACTAATTTAATTGTTGTTTTCTAACTTTATATTGTTACAGTGTAGCTATATATTTCAATGATTTATTCATAGGACATATCATAAACTAAAACCTGATCTATTTATATTAAAAAAATCCTCAAGGAAAATATTAAATTTTATTCACCTATACACCAATCTTTGCATAGATAATAGACAAATTCCTGAGTGTATTTGCTTACATTACATCTATGTAAATATGCAATAATCATTTTTTCTCCTTTTCTTCAGAAGAGAAATGGCCCTAGTATTTGTGTTCTTGCCCTCCTATCCTAAGATCACAAGATAGACCAGCTACTGGACTATTTCTATGTATATCACTTGCATAGACAAAGGAAAAGTGACTCAGCCAGACCCAATCATAGTTAGCAGATGCACTTACACTAGCAGAAGGCCTAGGCAAAATTCATCCTGGAAACATTATCAAGATTCTGTTAGTGATAATAAGCTCAAAAAATAGCACTGGTATTTTTGTCCTCTACAGTAACTCCTCTTTGTCACCAGGAAATGTTCTGTGAATAATCATAGACACCTGCTATATATGGCATAGGGCAAAAACATAAGTGTGGAGATGCCCTTCCTACAGTCATACATCTCCACACGGTAGTCATCTGCTTATCCCTTTCCTTTTCAGTGTTTTTGTTGGAAATAGATGTGATGAAGTTAACATTTGACTTATTAAATTCCAGGGAATTATTGGTGTTACAATAAACTTGCACATGGGTCATTTGTTCTTTCTTGTTTTCTTGCCTCTCATCTAGCAAACCCTGGGCTCTGATTTTAAAGACTACTATAATTTAAATTGAAAATGATGCATTTAGGTTGAAAGGAAAGGGAGTATTCCAATCTAGAACATGCATTCACCACTTGTGCCAAGCTCATTAACAACTAAGTCACATAATTAATTTGAATTGTACACATAGTCACTTTCAGTACAGAAGTATCAGAGACACAATCCTAGGTATTCTATATCAAAAAGCAGAGAAAAAATGGTTTGAAAATTTGAATGAGTATGTGTATGGATACAGAGGTAGAAAGGGGATGTTAAAGTTGCAACATTCAGGGCAAAATTTGGTGAATCCAAACTCTCAAAGAACTCATTTTTCAGAAGTGAAAAGCTTGTGAGGAAGAAACCTCTCTATTGCATTAATTTAAAAATTAAACCCTGTGATTCACTTCTTAACAAATGTAATATATTGCTATAATGAAGATGGTGGTGATGTTTTTGATGATGGTAATGATGGTGATTGTGATGATGATTGTGATAGTAATGAAGAAGATAATGATAGTGATTGTGATGATGATGATCATGATGGTAATGATGGCTATGATGGGGAGAATGGTAATAATAATAGTAATAGTACAATTGTTTATGGACCAAGATGATAGATTAGCAGGAAGAACTGCTTGTCTAGAAACATGATGATTAGTTCTTAATGTGTCGAACCCAAATAAAACCCAAATACTTTGGCATACACCTGTAAACATAGAGCTCCTACAAGAAGATAAGAAGTGAAGGCAGGAAAATTCCTGAAATCTCATGGGCCAGCTATCATGGACTAAGCAGATCCTGTCTTAAAAAGGGTATGAGGCAAGAATACACACCTATGAATATCCTCTGACTACATACTGGCAGAAGCTTGTGTGTGCTTTTTCACATGAGAGAACACACACACACACACACACACACACACACACACACACACACACACATACGCACCTGTAATTCTTTGAAACAGAATCTTTTTACATCTTGGAAACAATCTTTTTACCTGGTACTAGATTCCCATGCACTTACAGCAATTTATCTGCCACAGCCACCAAATTTTGGGATTGCATGCTTAAACCTTCATGTCCATTAGTAATAAAAATTTCATATTTGCTAATGATTTTGTAATGTTTTGCATTCATTTATTTAAAGTGATCATGAATAAATGTTTAGGTAAGTATTATATACTTGTATCACAGCAAAATCTTCTGGTGTTGATTTCTTTCTTCTACAATCTAAGATATAAAGATCTAACTCGGGTTATAAGTTTTGTGAAGCAACTGTCTTTACCTCTTGAGCCATCTCATACACCATCTTTTTAGAAAACAAATAACAAATATAATTTATAGATGGCTTAACTTACTTATGGTCACAGAACACCTAACTAAGTAGGAAGATCTAACTTAGCACCAACCTTTTTAAAATCACAGTAAGGACTGTACTGAAATATTATTCAATATTTATCCTAAGATTAATTCAAATAATATTTTCTACCCATAATTGATTTCTGTGATCAGAGAAATACAAAGCAAAGTATGCATCAGCAACCACAAGGAAGGTATGGGAAGTTATGACTGTGTAGTAAGAAATTCTGACCATATGATTGATAAATGAGTAGAGTATTGAAGATAACTTATTTGTATCAAGTTTGTAGGAAACTTGCATACTTGTAAGAGGGTTGAATTCTTACTAACAAATTTCAAAATTAAAGGAACCCAATGAAAAGAAATTTAGAGAAAATAACTTGACTTTCGAAAATACAGATTCTTAAAAACTGGGATAATCCAGACCTATAATAAAAATAAGAGTCATGGTTTTGAATGACAGAGAATATTTTCTTCATATATCTAAGAAGAACTAAGGCTGCAAATGCATGTTCATGTGCCTTATTTATATAAAAAGTATTGTATTTACATGCAACTTTCTTTTCCTACAAATCATATGTGCCAAGGAAATCACTTTCTACCAGTGTATGTGTATGCCATGGACTGAAAGCTGCATGGTAAGTATAATGTCAGGGGAATGAAATCATTTCCACAAATACCAAGATGGGGCCAGATTTGAGAAAGTGGTAATATTGCTCTGCATGCCTGAGTGTATTTGAGGGAGTTGCTTGGGTTTGGTTGATCTTGGGGTTGCTAAAATGGATTTGGAACAATGAATAGCCTTCCCAGACTCAGATAAGGATGTCATTTTATCACAAATAATTTGATAAGCCATTTGGAAACTACAGTTTTGTATAACATTCTAAAGTCCTTCTGAAAAAATCTTCTCCCTGTTTCCAAAAGGTTGAGCTTGAACATCTACTAGTGATAACCAAGCTCTTTTAATTGGTTGTGTTTTCACATTACAGTTTTCCAAATGAAGTCTCTATAGTTTGACGAGATAAACCTTAAAATAATTTAATTCTACTTTTATTTTTATTTTATTTTTAATTACTTTTTATTTTGCATATCAATCCAGTTCCCTCTCCCTCCCTCCGTCTTACCCTCTCTGCCCCCTCACATGCACCCTGACCACCCTCCCCTCCCATCCCCCCACCCAATTCCACAGGTAGGGCAAGGCCATCCAGGTGGGGTCATGTAAATATGTCAAGTCATTTGAAGTAGGGACTAGGATTTCTCTGCTCTCTCTAGTTAAGTCAGTATCCCTCCATGGGGGATGTGTCCACAAGGTCATTTTGTGCACCAGGAATATGATGGGAGATGTCATTCTGTACATGTTTCTCATACTGGTTTAATGAATAAAGCACTGTTGGCCATTAGGAAAGCAAGAGAGGTGGGACTAGGTGTAACGAGTACTGTTTTTCCGCCTGCCGCCGCCCGGTCTTGTCCCGCCGCTGCGCCAGCCCCAAATAACACACAGAGACTCTGTATTTGGTACAATACTGTTGGCCCTGTTACTTGTTTCTTATCGGCTAGCTCTGCCTTAATTATTAACCCATTTCTGCTGATTTATGTATTTCTCTTACCGGGGAGCCGGCGGCATACTGTTTTCTCCAGACTCTCCATCTTGGCTCCTCCTTACTACTTCCTATTTCCTCCTTGTCTCCTAGTCCCTCCTATCTTCCTTTCCTATTGGCCAACAGTGCTTTATTATTAACCAGTATGAGAAACATATACAGAATGACATCTCCCATCAACTAGGAGATAAGAAGGAAAGAGAAAGTAGTAAGGGGAGTCAAGATGGAGAGCCTAGAGAGAACAGAACCACCATTCCTCTGCTCTTGGTAAGACCATGTAGAAATACATAGAAATGGGTTAATAATTAAGACAGAGCTAGTCGATAAGAAACTAGTAACAGGCCAACAGGATTATATCAAATACAGAGTCTCTCTGTGTTAATTGGGGCTGGTGCAGCGGCAGGACAAGACCAGAGGCAGCGGGCAGAAAAACCATACTCATTACAGGAATACATCTTGGTTCCACAGTCTGTGGTCCCATAGACTGCTCAGTCCTTCTGGCTGAGATCCATATCCAGGGAGGCTGAGTCAATACCAAGCTGGATTCCTAGCTATCAGTCTGGGGTCCTGTTAGCTCCCCCTTATTCAGGTCAGCTGTCTCTATGTGTTTCTGCAACCTGGTCTTGTCCTCTCCCTCTGCATTTGGATTCTAGTTCAACTCAGTGTTTAGGTATGGGTGTTTGTTTCTATTTCCATCAGCTACTAAATGAGGGCTCCATGATGGTGGATAAGTTAGATGTTGATCTCAGTATCCGGGAAGGGCATTTATGGTAGCTGTCCCATGACTGCTCAAATTGTCAGTTGGCCGCAGACTTGTAGGTCTCTAGACATTTCTTTAGGTTCAGTTTTCTCTTCAAACCAATAATGGATCCCTCTTTTAGGTTCTCTCTCTCTCTCTCTCTCTCTCTCTCCTATTTTCTATTACTACCCTGACTCAATCTTTCTAGTTGCACTTGCTTACTTGCTTTCCTCTCCTCCTCTTCTCTTTCTTCTACTTCTCTCTCCAGTCACTGATCCCCGCACTTCCCATGTGCTCTGGGGGACTTGTCTGTTTCTCTTTTTGTGAGGGACATTATATGAATCTATTAGAATAAACCTTGTATCCTAGTTTCTTTGGTGGTGTGAATTACAGGCTTGTGATCTTTTGATCTAGATCTAAAATCAGGATATGAGCGATTACTTACCATGTTCCTCTTTTTGCGACTGGATTACCTCATTCAGGATGGTTTCTTCAAGTGCCATCCACTTGCCTGTGAATTTTCAGATTCCATTATTATTTTTTTTCTTCAGAGTAGTATTCCATTGTGTAGTTGTGCCACATCTTCTTTATCCATATTCAGTTGAAGGACATCTAGGTGGCTTCCAGATTCTTGCTATTACAAATATTGCTGCTATGAACATAGATGAGCACATGTCCACTTTTAAAGTCAGCAAACTAATATATATTTTAACACTTAAATTCCTCAGAATTTTTATATTATTTTTTCTTATTTTAAATATCGATCCCAGTTCCCTCTCTCTTCATCCTATGCTCCCAGACCCCCTCTCATCCCCCCACCCCAATTCCACAGGGAGGGTGAAGCCTTCCAGAAAAGATCATCAAAATCTGTCAAGTCATTTGGAGTAGGGCACACTCTGAATTACTTTAAAACAGTACCATTTGCAAAAAAAAAAAAAAAAAAAAAAAATCAAAAATTTTCTTAATAAAATGCAGACTATAGATATACAATGAAATGAATAGGATGAAAATGCCTAAAAGTATTTCATTGTATTTTGTAAATTACATAATTATAAAGTAGTATGCACAATTAGTTACAACCAAATAAAAAGAACATTTTGCTTCTTTTCACTCTTTTTTTTAATAGAAATACTTATATTTTACATATCAAGTCTAGTTTCCTCTCCCTTCTACCCTCCCATGACCCCCTACAACCTTACATGTCATCCTTATCCACTCCCAGGAAGGGTGAATCCTTCCATGGGGAATCATCAAAGGCCCTCCCCTGTGTATCTAGTCTAAAAGAGTATCCCTCCATGGGGAATGGGCTCCCAAATTCCATTTCTGCACTAGATATGAATTCTGGTTCCACTGTCAGAGGTCCCACACAATTCCCAGGCCTCCTAACTGACACCCAAGTTCAGGGGACCTGATTCAGTCTAATGCTGGTTCCCCAATTTTATGACTGGGGTCCATGTGCTCCTACTTAGTCAGTTCATACATTTCATTAGGTTTCTCCGCATGATCTTGACCCCTTTGATCACCCCTCCTCTCTCTCTACATCTGGATTCTAGGAGTTTGACTCTGTGCTTAGCTATGGATTTGTTTCTGCTTCCATCAGCTACTGGATGAAGACTCTGTGGTGGCATTTAAGGTAGTCATCAATCTCAATATAGGGGAAATGTAGTTATGGTAGCCTCTCCACTATTGCTTAGATTCTTGTTTGTGGGTCATCCTTGTGGCTCTCTGGACATTTCCATAGAGCCAGATTTCCTCCCTCTATTAGGGTATCTTTTTTCTTATTCTCCTATTTTCTTTGCCTTACTCAGTCTTTCTGATCCCTCATGTTCTCTTCACCCCCTCTTTCCTCCCCTTCTCTTTCTCCTACCTCCCTCTACCCACCTCAAGGCTCCCAATATGCTCAGGAACTCTTGATACTTTTGCTTCTCAGGAGGACCATGTTTGTCTCTCTTAGGATCTGCTTTATTTCCTAGCTTCTTTGGAATTGAGGGTTTTCAGCTGGTAATCCTTTGCTCAAGGACTAAAATCCATATATGAGTGAGTACACACTATGCCTGTCTTTCTGTGACTGGGTTACCTCACTCAGGGTGGTTTCCTCTAGTTGCATTTATTTTCCTTCGAGTTCCAAGATTTCATTGTCTTCTTTCATTTTGATTTTTCCCTCTGAGTAGTACTCCACTGTGTAAATGTACCATATTTTCTCCATTTGTTCTTCAGTTGACGGTAAATTTGGTTGCTTACAGGTTCTGGTTATTACAACTAATACTGCTATCAGCACAGTAGAACAAATGTGCTTGATATATGAAAGTGAATCCTTTGGGTATATGAGTAAGAGTGATACTGCTGGATCAAGAGGTAGACTATTTCCCATTTTCTTGTGAAACCACCCTTCTGAGTTCCAAAGTGGATGTACAAGTTTGCAGTCCCACCAGCAATGTAGTATTGTTCTCCTTTCTCCACATCCTCTCCATCCCTTCAGCATAAACTGTCTTTGGTGTTTTTGATTTTATCCATTCTGACAGTTGTAAGATAGTATCTCAGAGGTTTTGTTTTTGTTTTTTCATTTCCCTAATGACTAAGAATGTTGAACAATTTCTTAAATGTCATTTAGCCATTTTAGAATTCTCTGTTGAGAATTCTCTATTAGTTATGTACCACACTTATTAATTGGAATATTTGTTATTTTGGAGACTGGCTTCTTTTTTTTTTTTTTTTTTCCTCCTCCTCCTCCTTCTTCTCCTTCTTTTTTCCACCTCCTCTTCCTCCTCCTCCTCCTCCTTCTTCTATGCCTATTATTCTTAGGGTTGGCTTTTTAATTGTGTCTCACATTCCCTGGATGTTTTTTTTTATTTATTTATTTTTATTTAATTTTATATAACAAAGTCCAATTAAATGAAAACAAACATTTATACACAATATTTGGGAATTTGGGCGTCGTTCTTTCCAAACTACTTCCTGCTGGTAAGGGGCGCTGTCTTGGGGGATTCGAAGAAGATTCAGATATCCTAGCTGTAGTCTGTAGGGCTGTTTTGTCCAGCTGTTTAGAATGTAGGATCAGCTTGTACTCTGTTTCAGGCGGTCTGGTGTGATCAAACCACATTAGTCTGGAAGGAATCCACATCTTTGGAGACTGGCTTCTTGAGTTCTTTTTATATTTTGGAAAGCAGTTCTCTGTCTCAAGTGTTCTTGGTAAAGAACTTTTCCCATTTTGTGGTCTCCTGTTTTGTCTGGACTGTGTTCTATGTCTTACAGAAGCTTCTCAGTTTCAGGAGGTCCCATTATTTTCAAGCTCACTGTCTGTGCTACTTGTGTTAAGTTCAGGAAGTTGTCTCCTGTACCAATTATTTCAAGGTTACCTGCCACTTTCTCTTATAAGAGGTTCAGTGTAGCTGGATATATGTTGAGGATTTTGAACCATTTGGATTTAAGTTTTGTGCATGGTGATAGATCTGGATCTATCTGAAATCTTCTACATGTCGGCATCCAATTATCCCAGAACTATTTCTTGAATATGCTTTCTTTTTTTTGCATTCTATAATTTTAGCTTCTTTGTCAAAAGGTAGGTGTTCATAGACATGTGGACTGATATCAGGATTTTCCTTTGAATCCATCGGCTACCTGTTTGTTTTAGTGCCAAGACCAATATGTTTTCAGAACTATAGTAGAGCTTGAAGTAAGCTCTGGTGAAGTCTCCAGAAGTTCTTTTATTTTATAGTTGTGTGTGTGTGTGTGTGTGTGTGTGTGTGTGTGTGTGTGTGTGTCTTTATATAAATTCTTTCAAGGTGTGTGAAGAAGAATTGTGCTGGAATTTTGATGTAGATTATACCATCCCATCCCATTCCATTCCCCTCCCGCTCCACAGACTATTGTATAGGGTATAAGGAGTACGGTTTTTCCGCCCGCCTCCTGGTCTTGTCCTGCCACTGCGCCAGCCCCAAATAATGCACAGAGACTCTATTTGATATTATGCTGTTGGCCAGTTATTACTTTCTTATCGGCTAGCTATGTCTTAAGTATTAACCCATTTGTGTTAATCTATGTATTTCCACGTGGTCTTCTTACCAGGAGCTGGCTGCCATACTGCCTTCTCCCGACTCTCCATCTTGGCTCCTCCTTACTACTTCCTCTTCCTCCTTGTCTCCCAGTCCCTCCTATTTTCCTTTCCTATTGGCCAACAGTGCTTTATTTATTAACCAGTAGGAGAAACATATACAGAATGACATCTCCCATCAATAGGGTGATATTTCCCTGATTTCTTTCTTACACTCTTTACCATCTATGTATAGTAGGGATACTGATATTGTTTTGAGTTAATCTTGCATCCTGTCACTTTGCTGAAGGTGTGTATCAGCTGTAGGAGTTCCCTGGTAGAATTTTTTAGATCACTTACATAAACTATTGTATCATCTGCACATACTGAAAGTTTGACTTCTTCATTTCCAACTTGTATTCCCTTCTTTTCCTTTTGTTGTCTTATTCCTCTAGGAAAAACTTCAAGTATTGAAGAGATATTTCTGTTATATCTACACACACACACACACACACACACACACACACACACACATATATATATATATATATACAAAACTGAATGAAAAGAGGATAAAATAATTATTCAATATTTTGATAAGTGGGTGATGGCTTGCATACTTTGAAAAAAATCCATTCATTGTTACTTTTATACAAATTTAGAATAGATTCATAATAAATATGATACATCAAGTTTTCATATCTTTTAAAAAACATATCAACATATTTTGGTATATAATTAACAATAAAAATTCATTGATGGTTCATGATGGTTTCCTTAAGGGTTTTTCTAGTTATTACACTATGGTTTTAATAACATTTTTGTTAAAAATTAATATGTTATCAAATCAGGAATGTGACATTCTGTATTCCTCTTTCTTGATCTTCCAGGAAGTGAAGAAAAGAACGTAAATTTTGGAGAACACAATTTGATGAGAAGAGAGTGTATTTTATACATAAAACATCTTTTGATCAACACACCCTTACTCCCTTTTTTTGAAACCATCTCATAATCTCCCAAGGCACTACCCTTTATGAAAACATTTTTATTATATTTTATAGGTATAGGTGTTTTGGCTTCATGATGTCTGTATACTGTGTATATGTCTGGTGCCTGCATGATCCAGAATAGGACACAGACATCATGTAACTTGGATGACATAAAGTTGTTGGATCCTTGTAGGTGACACGAATCAAAACTGGGTCTTTGGGAGAGCAGTTAGTGCTTTTAACTGCTTAGCTATCTCTCTATTCGCTCATGTCCCCCTTTACAGAAGTTGTAAGTCTATTTATCAATGCTACTCTAGGAGTGGATGAGAGTCATTCATAGGAATTTAAGGAACTTACTTAGAGTCATATTTTGCCTAAACTTACCCTCACTCCTTCAGAAGCAATCAGTTGTTAACAGTTCCTCAGCTAGGAGCAAGCCTTGATAAACTCCTCCCTAACCCATTCTACAGTTTTGTGTGGTTTGATCTTATGCACATACTCTGCAAGCAATAAACTGTTTTTTATAAAGGGAAGAAACCCTAGAAGAAAGAATAGGAGACTGAATGAGATAGGAATGAAATGGGTACATATAATACATTAATTATCAATAATATAGAGCATGCTATAGTGAGTTATATTCAAATGGTCTATTTACTGACAAGTTAGTCATGCCAATATTTTGTTTTGCTTTGTTCTGCCTTTCCTCCTCTATACAAAAGGGTAAAACATATCTCTACCTACCAGGCTTCCTTCTTCAGCTGTACAATTAAAAGGGAATAATTGATTAAGATTCTTAGGGTAAGAAATAACCCAAACAAAATACTTTTTTGGAAGAAATAAGAATATTTTGATGTGTTGGAAATTAGAAGTACACAGGAAGAAATTAACATATGAAAGGAAGGAAGATCTCATTGGACATTGGTGGAACATTCATGAGACTAGCATTTCACAGATGTCTCTGCGAAGGTGACCAAGCTGACCATTTTGGGGAATAGAATTGATCTTCTCCGTTTTCAACCCCCATGGATTTTGTTTAAATTTTTCTTACAAGGGAATCTAAAATATAATGCTGTGTTGTTATGGATAATGTGAGTTATATGCTCATCACAAAATGAATAAGTATAAATACTTTTAAAAAGAGAGAGAGAATCTTGTATAAAGCCATGAATGTGAAGCATAAGTACCATTGTAGATCATAGGATTTTTGAGGATCCAGAGCCATATGTGAGAAGTAGATACTCACAGAGAATGGAATCACCCCAAATCACAGACAGCAGTGAGCCTTCTGAGTCATTTGGCATCATATATGGAGCTACAGAATTTAGATTTGCCCCTACTATTCATTCTATCCTTTTCATTTTCAGTATTACCTCCCATTGCCTCATTTGGAATGGTAACATATTTTCTGTGTTATTATATATTAAAAGCATGCAATGTGCTTTTATATTTTGAAACAAATAGATACAGTTACTGGTTTTCTTTGAACATCATTAGAAACTTTCAATATTGCACTTTATAAATATTGAGAGACTCAGAAACTATTAGAATTTTTGAAATAGGATAAAGTACTTTTTTTTTCATTAGGACAAGGTCACAAAATAGTAGCAAGGGAGTGGAATTCACATTAGAATTTCCCCCACATCCTCAGGCATTTGAATACTTGGTCCCCAGTTGGTGATCATAGTTGAGGAGGTTTTGAAGATATGTTATTGCTGGAGAAAGCTTGTCACTGATATTAAACCTTTGAGGTGTCAAAAACCATGTGTCATTCCTGGTTTTCTTTCCTTTCAGTTCTGTTTGGTTTAGGATGCAAGAACACGATGCTTCTGTCATATTTTTCCCCAGTCAAAATGAGATTGGACTCTTACTTCTCTATACCATTAGTTAAAATCTATCAGTTGCCTTACTTGTGGTGCTTATCAGAGCAACAAGGAAGTAAATAACAAACACAAAATAATTGTAATTTCTGAAGATGTCTAGACTTCGCTACTGTTGTCAATAGTTTAGCTGCTAACAATATATTTGAGCTGCAAATAATATTTTATTATGTCTACTTCCTTATGTTTGTGATGAGAACCTGTTAGTGCATTGACAAACAATGGTTGTTGGAATTTTAGGAATCCTATTCAGCTTCAAAGTGATGAAAATTAATGTATTTCCCTGGGATTCAGTTCTTCTTATCTGGGTTCCTCTTTACATCAGCCTACAAATAGTTGGGTAAAGTAGTAGAATGATTATCATCATGAGAAGGAATAGGGGTTATTTCCATTGTAAATGAAACAAAACATCACATTGTTCATAAGTGATATGTCACACAAAACACTACAGCTATACATGACATTTAGGAACACCTGAAACCAGATAAATGTCATGGGGCTTTCCCATGTCTAGCATAGATATATAATTAAAATAATTTATAATACTTCGATGAGTAGATATTTTATACTATGTATCTCAATATTGAATATGATTTTTTGTTTTTCTCCTCACAAATGTATGAATCTCTTGCCTTTTTCTTTTTACTGTGATGTAGCTTCAAATTTTCTGTAACGTTCATTGGGAAAATTGACATTAAATACAAATATGTCCCTAGCACTTCATAGAAACATGAGGCTACACACTCACACACACACACACACACACACATATTTATGAAACTGCCACACACACATACACACACACAAACACACACAATCATATATATGTATGTATTCATAATACACACACACACATATATATACATATATATATACGTATATCTATATATACGTATATATATATGTATATATATATGTACATATATATATATATATATATATATATATATATATATATATATGAAACTGCCAGTCTTTCAGTATTTTTGAAATACAAAGTCAATTCTTCCATGGTATTCATAAAATAAGGCAATATCTACTTCATTTTAAAATATAGTGAGAATATATATTAGTACTAATTAGAAATTGCTGATGGCTTTTAGCAATATTGTAAGTGAACATTACTACCTTATATTATAATTCACATTAGATAATTCTTTGTATTGGACATTAATGAAAATATTTAATTTTCTTTAATATTGTGCATTTTAAGATTTACATTTTAATATTCACTCATTGCAATGTTTGTGTCCATTGGAGAAAGGTGGTACCTCTGATTTTTGCAAATGATATTTAACAGACAGCACTGGGGACAGTTAAAATGAGTACTGTGGGAATTTTGTTTTAAATTTTAAATATAACTAGAGCTTTGCAAAGTCTTCAAGAATAAGTTATATCTGGAAACAATGTTGATATGCCATTTATAATTTAGATGACTAACAAAATTCAAGATATCAAAATAAATGTGAATTCTAATCCCATTCTTAAATGAATTCAATGTAGATACATAAGTTACTTCATTAAGTAAGTATAACCAAAACATTATCCTTTGTGATGTTCTTGACAGTTTTTATACAATTTTTTGTGGGTTAGTACATAGTTTATATTTGGATATTATATTGCTTTCTACTCATAAAACTCACATGCCACTTCTCCTCATTTCATCACATTTTGTGAAATGTTTCTGATGAGTAGAAAAAAGCATTTTGAATGATAGGGGACATTCTTAACTTTCCCCTTGAGGCACAGTCAACAACAGTTGTGAGGCCCTTAAAAGTACATGCATCTCCACATTAATCTTTATTTCATGATTTCTATTTTTTTTGGCTGCCACTAAAGCTGCTCATTTGTTTTGACTCAGGAATTTGCTTGATCTAGAAGTTAGAAACATATATCTGCAGTATTGACAAAAAACTATTCATAATATGTAGAAACTTTGCTATATATTCAGAAGAACATCAGTGTGGCAGTGTGCATAATTATTTTTGCCTGCTGTTATTTTTGAGCTATATATCTCTGTCTATTATGAACAGCCAGTAAATTTGGATGAGTTACATTTGAGTCATAAATCCCAATTTGCAGTGGACATGACTAATAGGTGTCTTTAAGGTGTCATCACTGTTTGATTCAGCAAGCATGTTTTAAATTCTCAATCTTGAAAGGGAAGGTCATATTAAAAAACACAAGAACACTTGCCTCATCAGCTAACATGTGGCCTTATTTTTCCCAGTTAAGTTTGTTCACATACGAATATGCAAACATGGAGATTATTCATTTTCTTCTTTACTATATAAAACTGTTCCAAGATATGTTAAAATAAAGGTGGTTTAATAAATAATGCCAAAAGTAAACTTAGCAGGAAAGTTAAAAAACAAAGCATGACAAACCAAATCAAACACAAATCATATAAAACCACCAACCAAGCAAACAAACACAATGTAACTGAGCAAGGTGTTGAAAACAGAGAATGAGAACTCTTAGTTTTCAAAAAGTCCTTTGTTATAATCAATACTTAATATTTGTTATGAAATACAGTATTATGATTAAATAACAAGACAAAGTAATTTGATTTCTTCCTCCCTTCCTCCCTCCCTTCCTTCCTTCCTACACTTCTTCCTTCCTTCCTTCCTTCCAGACTTACTTCCTTTTCCTGTTTTTCATCATTGCTGATAACTAAACTCAAGTGCTAGTGCCTGTAGGCCAGTGCATTACCAATTCCCTACATTTACAGGCTCCTGTACATCTTAGTTAGGTTTTTCTAATGGTGTGATAAAACACCTTAATGAAAAGAATTACAAGAAGAAAGAAGTTATTTTCTTATTATATTATATTACTGAAGAAAATACATATTTATAACTGTTTTGTTAGTTGCCTTGTACGAGTTCCGGGCTTGTAAAAAAAAAAATTCTATCAGTCTTTATTTCACTGCTTCTGTGAAACAAAATTCAATTGACAGATCTCTGTACTTGCACTATTATAAACAGAAATAATTTATCCAATATCAATCACTTTAGTTATGTACTTCCGCATTTTGAACACACACACACACACACACACACACAAATGCACACACACTAGGGCAGAGGCATGAACCTAGTCATAGATATATCACTGAGCATTACAGCTCTACATATACTCACCTCTTCTTTTTGAAAACCATTGGTGAAAAGATTTACAATAATAAATATCATAAATTCAACAAACCTTTGCCATTTAAAATGTTAGAATTACCCTTTTTGTTACTTTAGGATAAAAAAAAGCTGATCCACAAAAATATAACAAATAATCAATCAATTACAAGACATGAGTCAGAACATCATTAATATTATATTTAGCTATAGTGCCTGAAGAGGGGATTGGTACAACACTCTGAAGGTTTGCTGCCTCCCTAAGCTAAAGGTGACATCACTCCCAATCTTAAATTTTGTCTAATACCTTTCTTAAATTGCTAGGTTCTTAGCAAATATCAGTCTCATAGTAGGGCAGAAAAAAAGGCTAACTTCATGATGCCCATTCCCATGCTCAGGCTAGACTGGATTAGGATTTTATAGCCCACTTGGTACCTTCATTTAATTAACTGCTAGATACAAATACCATTCTTACCTAAAAATTTAAAAGTTTATATTGTTCTGTGTACAGCTATTGGATATATTCTAAGTTTTACTGCAGGTTACTGCAGAATTACAAGATATTCTATGTGAAATCAGCTACCATACATTTCTGTCAAAATTGAAAATAATATTTATCTTTAAAACATGACTCTTTACATTTCCCCTTTCAAAGGAGGGCTTTGGAGAACAATGATTTATGCTCTTCCATAACTGTGGAGCATGTCATGAGGGTTCCACTAATGGGGCACTAGCAAGGCTTCGGTTGCCAGAATCTGGCAATTCAAATATCTTTAAATGGCCAAGAAAATGTAATAACTTAAGTTAGTTAACCAAGAAGCAAAGCTTATTAAGTTTTGATTGAAGGAACAAATAAAAGAAACTCAAAGAACTAAAAATACACATTCAGGAAGGAGATAAATCCTCACTAAATTATTTGCTTAGTTATGAAATGAATATATTTGCTAAACAACAATTTTGATATAATCCAGCTATATCTTCAGTTGCTTCCTTGCCAGTCACCTTTCATATGCTGTGTCACTTTTATGCTTGAAATATCTTTAAAATTCATTTCTTTTCACTTGTAGTGAAGCATGAAGAAATTGTTATATTTACTTTCAAATTCTTCATATTGTGACACAACACTAAAAGTCCATCTATTCTGCTCTACTTGAACAATTTCTAGACAGGACACATGTAATAAGAATTCTTACTAATCTACCACACGCTAAACTGAAATTCTCAATATAAACATAAGTTTTCTGCTCCTTTGCCATGGAGATAGCTACAAATGCATTGTTTTTGTTTTCACTGGAATCATGCAAATGAAGAAAAAACAAGATGTGTTTCTAAATTACATGAAATTGACTTTAAAATGTCTCTGGTTTTTCAATAGGAATCAGTATTTATCTTTTCTTGGCAGAGTTCATTTTTGAAAGTGAACAAATTTGTTCAAGCCCAATTTGAATAATAAGATGCAGTGTCACAATGCTTGGTAGTGTTTTCTGCCCCAAGTGATACTTTGCCATAAGAGAGGAAAGCAAGTTTTCTTGCATATTTCATAAACTGATACTTTCTTTTCACTTTTGTTTCCTATTAAACAGTTCACAATACACTCAGAGTCATGCCTGTGACTCTGAAAGACTGGTTCTTACTCAGATAATGACTACTAAAAAATGTCACTAACAGTTCACAAATTTCACTACTTTTATCATTCCATTTTATTGGGTTATCAATCTTTTAAAGCAAAGAATGATTAGTTTATTAGTTCTTAATATGCATATTCTTGTGTCTATTTTCTAAACAAAAATTTATTGTGCCAGTGTATGCCTTTAACTATTGAATAAACCCGTAAACAACTTTATTTTGTCCTCCTGACAAGTCAATGGTAACTCAAAATTTGAGAATAGTGTAAGGAAAGAATAATGATGAGGACACCAACAATGGAATCTTTCCTAAGAATTACTTCACAAAAAAATCTTTCTTGCAGATATTCTAAAGGAAAGATATTCAGTAAAGCTAAAGAGCTGCTATTCAAATAGACACTTGGAAGTCTAAGGTCCATAACATTTATGAAATATATACAGTATCCTGATGTTATTTTCCAGACACTATATTCCAGTTGCTATGGATTCACCATAGATCATGTTTTCAATAAAAGAAGATGAGTATGTTGGAAGATCAGCCCATCTTCCTTAGAGTTTAAAAGAAGCAACAAAGAACTCAGTTTAAAAGCCTATCATTGATGAGAAAGAGGTGAATGGAATTGTGGAATAGCAATTTTAAAAGGAAGTTTGGAAAGAGAACAAATTAAATTGATTGCATACTTGGGTTACTACAATTTAAACTGGCTATGGATAAGAAGAATCAAGGAAAGCCATTCTCTTAGGAAATGGTTTTCAACTGAGGAGAGTCTCTTGCAAGCATTGTTGGTACAAAAAGAACAAAACAAACAAGTTTGTTTCTATCTAATTTTCAAGGTGTGTGTGTGTATCTCATACTGGGGTATTTGTACATATGTCAATCAGTTGGTAGTCTTTGGACACCAGATGAAAGCATCAAATTGCTTGGAGCTGAAGTTATAGATATTTACAAACTGCATAATGTGGATACTGAGAACTGATTGCACTTATCTTCTGAAAGATCAGTAAGCATCCTTAACTAAGAATACATCTTTGCAGTTCCTTGTGTGAACAGAAAATATGACTGAATCATGCTGGCTAGAGGTGCTGAACAAAATTGGTTTGGTATTATGTGTAGGTACAAAATTATGGGTTATCATAGGATGTAAAATAAGATTTTAGTTATATTTTTCAGTACTAAAAGAAAACAATTAGTATATTTAGTACAATCTGCAAACATGGATGTAGACAAATAGGAATATGTTAAGACATTAAGTGGTTATTTGTGTACATCAAGAGGTGGGCACTACAGAAGAACTGGAATGATGAAAATACATGCAGAGGGTTTTATGGAAAGTATGAAATACTTCTAATGTTTTGTTATTAATTAATAATTGAAAATTAAGGAGGGTAGAGAGGATTTTAGACATAAGTTCTCCTTGGAGCAGAGAGGGTGGATTCTTGACTTAAAACTAGATTGACATTAGTTCTTAGAATTTTTTTTCTTGCTACATATGTTTGGTATATATGTATACATATACATATATACAAATACGTACACACACACACCACACACACACACACACATACACACACACACACACACACACACACACACACACACACACACATATATATATATATATATATATATATATATATATATTGCAAACAGGGGTATCAGCATGACAGTTGCAGATACATGTCAAATGTTCCAAGAACATATATGCCAAGCATATAAATTAGTACATCCTCATGTGTTGTAGCTTGAATGTGTATAAGATAGTCATGGAAACTCCAAAAGCAATCTAC
The DNA here is from genome assembly GCF_943737965.1 of Phodopus roborovskii. Lineage (NCBI taxonomy): Eukaryota > Metazoa > Chordata > Mammalia > Rodentia > Cricetidae > Phodopus > Phodopus roborovskii. The sequence continues at coordinate 30,681,742 of NW_026126410.1, forward strand.
TAAAAAACTAATATTTTCTGAAGACATTGGGTCTCTATTAGGTACACTATACTGTTTGATCTCTACTGAGCAGAATTTCTTTTTTTTTATTATCTAATCTAATATCATTTCTTTTTATGATAATATTTTATATTTAAATTTGAAACAAGATTGTTTTACATGTCAATCCCAGATACCTCAGTCTCTGCTCCTCCCCTGTACCCCTTCCAAACCCCCATCCCATGCTCTTTCTGATCCCATAGGAGGATGAGTCCTTTCATGGGAGAATCATCAAAGTCTGTATCATTTGGAGCATGGCCTAGGCCCTCCCCCATGTGTCTAGGCTCCTCTATGTGGAACGGGCTCCCAAAGTCCATTTGTATACTAGGGACAAATTTTAATGCACTTCCAGAGGCTTTATAGACTGCTAATCCTCTTAACTAACACCCACATTTAGAGAGTCTGGGTCAGTTCTATGCTGGTTTCCCAGCTATCAGACAGGCAGTTTCTGTGGGTTTCTTCAACCTGCTCTTGACCCTTTGCTCATCACTCCTCCCTCACTGTCACTGTATTCCTGGTGTTTGGCTAGTATTTAGGTTTGTGTGTCTGATTCTAATTCCATCAGATACTGAATGAAGGCTCTAGGATGGCATATAAAGTAGTTGTCAATCTCATTATCATGGAAGGACATTTAAGCTAGCCTCTCCACTATTGCTTAGATAGTTAGTTGGGGTCATCCTGTAGACCCCTGAGCATTTCCCTAGTGCCAGATTTCTCTTAAAACCTATAATGGCTCCCTCTATTATGGTTTCTCCTTTCTTTCTCTCCTCTATTCTTCCCAGGACTCAACCTTCCTGCTCCCTCATATTCTTCTCTCTCCTCCTCTTCTTCCTTTCTCATTCTGCTAACTCCCTCTCCCCTCCCCCCAATCTCCCAATTCTCTCAGGAGATCTTTTCCCTTTCCTCTTCTTAGGGGGAACATGTATGTCTCTCTTAGGGTCCTACTTGTTTCTAGCTTTTCTGGTGCTGTGGATTGTAAGCTGGTGAACCTTTGCTCTATTTCTAAAATGCATACATGAGTGAGTACATACCATGTTTTTCTTTTTTGTGACTGGGTTACAACACTCAGGATGTTTTCTTCAAGTTCAATCCATTTGCCTGCAAATTTCACAATTCCATTTTAGCCAGAACCAAGAAGCAAACTAAATGTCCCTCAACTGAAGAATGGATGGAGAAAACCTGGTACATTTACACAATGGAGTACTACTGAGCAGAATTCCATATCCACAAAAATTATGGAATTCTGTAGGTAATGAGTCAAAATTATCATTGAAGATCGTAGTCCCTTTGATAACAATTTAATTTCCACTGCTATATCTCACCAAACATTTTGACTACTGACTGAAATTATAATGTAAGCAAAGTTTAGTAAACTTATTTTTTTCTGTATAATTTTTTAAATCTTTTTTAAATTTTTAATTTACATATTGATCCCAGTTCCCTCTTGCTCCCTCCCACTTTCCCTCTCTCCCACCCTCTTATGACCCCCAACTAACCTCCCCTCCCATCTCATCCCCCACTCCACTTATAAGGTGATGCCCCCCCCCAGGAGGAGGCATCTAAATCTGTCAAGTCATTTTGAGTAGGGACTAGACCTTCTCTCTTGTTTCTAGGTTAAGGGAGTAACCCTCCATGAGGGATATGCCCCCAAAGTCCATTTGTGCACCAGGAATTCATCCTGGTTCCACTGTACTCAGGCCTTCTAGCTGAGACCCATGTTCACTGGGTGTGAGTCAGTCCCATGCTGGATTCCCAGCTATTAGTCTGGGTGCCCATTAGCTCTTCCTTGTTCAGGTCAGCTGTCTCTATGTGTTTCTGTAGCCTGGTCTGTTTCCATAGCTACTGGATGAGGGCTCTATGATGGTGGATAAGTTATTCATAGTTCTCATTATCAGGGAATAGCATTTATGGTAGCCTTTCCACTGTAGCTCAAATTGTTAGTTGGGGTCAGTCTTGTAGGTTTCTGGACATTTCTCTAGGTTCAGTTTTCTATTCAAACCTATAATGGCTCCCTCTTTTATAGTATCTCTCTCTCTCTCTCTCTCTCTCTCTCTCTCTCTCTCTCTGTCTCTCCTCCTCCTCTCTTTTTTCCTCCTCTATTACCCAAACAAAAAATGCCAAAAAAGAACATAAACAACATAAACAAGTTATAGAACTCTGCTTGCTCAACTACTTGAAGCTCCTAGGGATACAGATGATAAATGTAAATATACTATTTATACCTTTCTTTGTTTTGTGACTGTAACAATGCCTGTACCTTCACCTGTTGGGGAGTATATTGCTCAGAGTAACTTTAATCTGGGTTCTCTGAGCTTTGGTCATGTATAGTTGGCTTAAAAATAAACTTTTTATTTTCTTTGTAAGAGCATCTGTGTTTTCCATCAACATAGCCTCTATTTAAGCCCTGAACATTTCACTTTTTAGAGTCTCATCAGGCAGGAAGATGCTAACAAACTAAATATGCCAAGTATGTTAGTACATACCCACAGACCAGTTTAAGAACATGTAAAAAAACAAAGTAGGAAGTCAATTTTTGAGCATATGGAATCACAGAATCCTTCAGGAGGGAGTAACATTAAAATGTATCAAGCCCCATGGACAGTATGAAGTCTGAGGGACTCAGACACTTTCTGAGGAAGCAAGAATGTACAGTGTTTCACAGGTACCGGGAACTCCAACAAGGATCCATCACAAATATCAGATGAAATAAAATCCTTGCACAGATGTTATTCAGAGCATAATTCTGGGAGACGTGTGCATGCATGCATTTGTGTGTGTGTGTGTGTGTGTTTGTATTGTAGTAACTCACCTATATTCTTACCCAACTTTCACACTAACAAAACATTTTCTCTTAGTTAGCTTCCCCCATGAATTCCTCATTGCCCACATTTTACTTTATCTTCCATCTACTTTCTAAATATCTTCACTAATTTCCATCTTATATATATTTTCTTCTCTGTGTAATCTTGAAATTCTTTGTGCATAATTCAAATCTAGGTATCACAGCATGAGAAGTTTCATTTTTAATTTACATTGTGTAGTAAACACATACTGCTTATCCCATTTGCCATGTACAGCCACTTCACATAAAGTAGGAATTGTGTTATTCTAAGCTACAAACTTTTGCTGAGCCAAGGAAACACTCTTAAAAAAACATCTATTGTCAGCATACATTACAAAATGGAACTTACCACAACAGTCTAATATGGACAGTAAAACTGAATGTGTGGTATATGGAAATGAGAAGTGGCTGGGAGAATGTTCTAGACACAGTACATTTTTTTTTTTTTTTTTTTTGGCAATCAACTGGGCTACAATTAAAGCCCTAAGGAAAGGAAATTTTTATTGTTCAAATAATTATATCATTCATAATCTACACACAGATTATTGAATTCCACATAGCATCTTTGAATTGCTTATAATTATTCTTTTTATACCAGAATAAATCAATATTTTCATAATGTTCCCTCACTGAATTCTGTTCCAAGTAATGTTGCCCTCTGGTGTTCACTCTGAGAATGTGAGAATGTTTTTTTACATTGTATAATTAAGTATTGAAAATATCCTCATATTGATTAATTTCACTAGGAAGAATTTAAACTAATTGGGATGAAAGAAAAGTTATCATTGCTTAGGAATATGCACTGATCATACTAAATATATTTCTTCAACCCATTTAATATCATCAGATACTGTAATGGAAGTATAAGAAATAAATTGGACAAGCACTGATATAGTAATCACAGCAACAATTATCTTCATTACACTTACAATTTGAAAATGGGAATCAGTCTACCTCAAGATCCAGAAATTCCATTCTTATGCATATACCTTAAATGCACATTTATACAACAAGGACATCTGTTCAACTATTTTCATAGCAACATTATTTGTAATAGCCATATTTAGAAGCAACCTAATTGCCCCTCAACTGAAGAATGGATGGAGAAAATGTGGTACATTTACACAATGGAGTACTACTCAGTGGAAAAAATCAATGGGATCATAAGCATATAGAAAGACTAGAAGAAACAATACTGAGTGAGGTAGTCCACTCGTACGAAGATAAACATGGTATGTACCATTCATACATGAATTTTAAATACAGAGCAAAGAATTACCAGCCTACAATCCAACATCCAGACAGGCTAGGAAACAAGAAGGACCTAAGTAGACATGCATGGTCCCTGAGAAGGGGAAAGGGACAAGATCTCCCAAACCAATTGAGATCATGGGGGTATGGGAAAGGAGGAAGAGGAGGGGTTACAGAGGGGAAAGGTGGCCATGAAGGAGAAGGAAGATTGAGTCAGGGGAAGAATATAGGATAGCAAGAAAAGAGATACCATACTAGACGGAGCCATTATAGATTTGAAGAGAAATCTGGCACTAGGGAAATGTCCAGAGATCTACAAGGATGACTCCAACTAATTAAGAGATAGTGGAGAGGCTGTCTTAAATGCTCTTTCCTGTTTATGAAATTGATGACTACATTATATGCCATCCTAGAGCCTTCATTTAGTAGCTGATGGAAGCAAACACAGATACCCATAGGTAAACACTAGCTGAAATCCTGTAATCCAGTTTAAGAGAGAGAGGAGTGATGACAAAAGGAGTTAAGACTGCTTGGAGAAACCCATAGAAACTGCTGACCTGAACAAGGGGGGAGCTCATAGACTCCAGTCTGACATCTGGGAAAACAGCATAGGACCAACCCAGAAATTCTGAATGTGGCTCTCAGTTAAAGGCCTAGGCAGTCTATGGGACCTCCGACATTGGAACCAGGATGTATCAGTACAAAAATGGAATCTGCAAGCCCATTCCACATAAAGGGATACTCTCAGCCTAGACACATGGTGGAGGGCCTTGGTCCTGCTGCAAATGATATGACAGATTTTGAAGACTCCCTGGGAAAGTCCTCACACACCCTAGGAGCAGTAAGGTCATGCAATGGGGTTGTGGGGGGACAGAGGAGGACAGGAGGGTGTGTGCAGAACTGGCATTGACATAGAAAACAAGTTTGTTTCAAATTTAAATAAGAAAACTATAAAAAATGAAATTCTCTTTGCCACTTGGTGACTCCTAAATATATAAAACCATAGTGTCATTGGCAAAATGATCAGATTATGAGTCATAAACCAATGATAATTTTTGACATGCACAATAGTATAATATTGTTAAACACATATTTGCAGTTAATTTTAACCTCTTTGGATATAGGTTGTGGATTCCTTCATTTTCTGCTCTGTGCATTATTTACTTTTCTTTTCATTTTATAAACCATGACCAGAGCAACTTATACAAGTAAAGGAGTTATAGGACTTACAGTTCCAGTGTGATAAGGGTACAGAATGTTGGAGCAAAGGGATAGCAGCAGAATTGGATATTAAAAGCTTACAAGCAAGAAGAAAAGCGCAACCTTTCATGCTTCAGGATGCTTATCTCTGAAACATTGCCTCAGTTTGCCAAGGTAATCAGATTCATGTGTCATAGTGCAACGTATTAAGTCCTTTCATAGATACAGGATTTTCTCTGGTGAAAAGTCTATTTTACCTTATAAATTTTCCTAGTTTGGTTTACTCTGGTTGTGGTGAAACACCATGATCAAAAACAAATTAGGGAGGGAAGGGTTTATTTGGTTTACACTTGGACATCACTGCTCATTATTCAAATGAAGTCAGGATAAGAACTCAAGCAGGGCAGGAATTTGAGGCAGGAGATGCTACAGTGACAATGGAGTAGTACTGGTTGCTGTTTTGCTCCTTACAGCTTGCTAAACTTGTTTTCTTAATAGAACTCAGGACCACCAGTGCAAGGATGGAACCACCCACAATTACTGAGACCATCCATATCAATAACTAACTAAGGAAATATATATATTCTATTAGACGGCCCAGCCATATGGAGACATTTTTTCATGGCTCATCCTTCTCAGATGACTGTAGTCTGTGTCAAGTTGACATAAAACTAGCCAACACAAATGCCTCCTAGAATCAATCTCAGGGTTTATTATTTATTTGTGTTACACATCTGAGTTTTAATATATTCTATAATTCTTATTTGCACGCTTACACCATTGCTCGTTGTGTGGCTGGGTGGTTGACCCCTGATGTTATCTCCTTCTTGTTCCCTCATTGCTCTTTCTTCCTTGTTTCTTCTATTTATAATCTCTGCCTGCCAGACCAGCCTATCCTTACCTCTGCCTGACTATTGGCCACACAGATATTTATTAGACCACCAGTGTATTTTAGACAGGCACAGTAACACAGCTTCACAGAGTTAAACAAATGCAGCATAAACAAAGGGCACACAGCTGAAAATAATATTGCCAAAAAGAAACTTGTTTTTGAGTTCAGAAAAACATGATTAGGAAAACATGTAAATAGATGTCAGTAAGCCCATAGTAAATATGAATAAAGCAGACCTTTCCTCAATTTTCCTTTTCAAGACAGACCAATTTTAACAGAACTTGCTATTATATATTATAGATTATATCTAGGGAAGTTCAAAGGCAAGGCCACATGCAGATTCATGGCACACTGGCCAGATTCGGTTCTATAGCTATGTATTGACATTCATCAAGAATAAACTTGCTTTTGCTTCCTTTTTCCATGACTTTAAGTTCTCCTGGCCTAAAATACTTATTTCTAGAGTGGAGAATGGTCATACCAGCAGACACAGCAAACAATATATTAAACTGGAAGCTCAGACCTCTCCATAACATATTTGATTTTCTGATTCCCTCAAGTCAACAGCTATGGAATAACATTGTTAGGAGAGGCGATTGGTGCAGATTACCAAGGGAGAAATTTGATTGCTTCTTCATGATGAGGTAAAAAAGATTCTGTCTGGAGTACAGGAAATTTTGTAGGGCATCTCTTGGTTCTGTGATTAAAGTCAGTATTTAAATACAATACCCTAATCCATGCAGGATGATAAACACAGGTTGTTCAAGAATGAAGGTATGGGTCACTCCTCCATGAAAAGATAGAAGGCCATTTGAGGTGGTTGCTGAGGGTGGAAAAAAAAGAATGGGTAATAGAAGAAGATACCCATTGTAGAAATGAGAAATAAAATTGCAGAGTTTCTGTCATATTTTGTGAAGAATGTGTTCAAACAGATATTTGTGTTTTCTTTCATGTATTCATTTATTATGCAACCTAACATCAATTAGGAGATTGTCACTGGTTGTGATATTTAACTTTTGATATATTAAAAGAATATGGCATCTACTTTAAAAATTTTAATGTATTTAAAGTTGTATATGGGTTAGTCATAATTATAATGTGATTAAATATATATTGTATTTGTAATTCCATATGACATAATTATCCCGTATTATGCGTAATTTTGATACACTTATTGTTTTCAATTAGAAATTAAGCATGATATAAGAAGTGCAATTGTGTGTAATATTAAAAAGATATGAACTAATGATAGGTTCTCTTGGATGTCAACTTGACTACCTCTGAAATGTACTAAAACCCAAGCAACTGTGTACACATGTGAGAATCTTTCTCTTATATCAGTTGAAATGGGAAGAACCAATTTTAATCTGTCCCACGTCTTCTAATGGCAGCCTATGTAAAGGACATGAATGAAGGAAGCTTTCTTCTATTATTGTTTGCACTCACTCTTACTGGAAAGACCATCCTACACTAGAAATATTTCCTATTTTTCTTGACATGGTAGTATACTAAAGACAAGATAAGACATCCTGCTTGTGGACTGAACTACTGCTGGATTCCTAAAAATCTCTGTTGGTAGACAGCCATTATTGGAATAGCTTGACCATAGGCTGTAAGCCACACACACACACATACACACACACACACACACACACACACACACACACACACACACACACCACACCACACCACACCACACAACACATACACATACACACACACTATCTTCTTTTTTCAAGAGAATGCTGATTAATTCAGTGGTTAGTTACTTGGAAACATTTCTGTTTGGGTAAATTTCAGAAAATTCTTGAATGAAATTTTGTATTTTTCATAGAAATAATGGGCATTTAAGATTCTTTAAATTTAGTTCCATATAGTTTTCTGCAAAATTTTCATCATGAAGAGATACATTATTCACATTTATTAATTCCTCTTGGATAGGCCAACAGCATCAGTCAGGGACATACTGTAATTTAGAGGATGGCCTGTACACATACAACTTTGTGTCATGTAAAATTTCTAGTCAGTTTGGAGCTGGACAAGATAAATATACTTATAATTCCAATACTCAGAAGGGAGATCCAAGATCACAAGAAACTCAAGGCCAGGATTGTATGCAAAGTACATTTCCTTGACCTCACATAAATAAAAAGAAACCTTTGTCTATGTGAATGAATGATAAACTACTACAAAGCTATCTTTATTTCCAATAAGAACAATTTGAGCACATTATCTGACTATCCATAGAGAACAAAATATTTTTCCACAAAATGGGGTATGCAAATGTAACAAATTGGAAGGCAGTATTTCTGATTTCAAAAATAGTATTGAAAAACTAAGCAAAATTAATTAATTAGTCAATTTCAGCAATTCTGACAGTAGTGACTATTATAACCAATGACTGATATGATTCACTTAAGCCTGCATTTCTTCTGCACACTATAGTAGATTCCATGCATTTATTTCAGGACACTTTTGGTCATGAGATTTTAGCAGTAGCAAAAAGGAACATATATCTCAAGATTCTCACTAAGAGAACACATGGTCTGTGGGTGGAATGGAATGCTGCCTATTGCTCCAGCTTTTCCTCATGAGAAACAGCACATTTCTACAAGAAATTTTGGTTCTGTAGCTTGTATTCCATCATGCTTTCTTTGGCAATGTCCAAAAATTAGAACCCCCAATCCACAAATACACCTTCCAGTATTGCAATGTCCCTGAGAGAACATACTGCTACCAATGGTGTTTGTGAGTGCATGAATATATCACAGAACCATTGTAAAGGTATGCATGTCAGAAAATAATCTATGATTTTCTTTTCTTCTATTAAGTAGTTTCTGTTATCAAAAGCAGCCTTAGTGGTAAGTTCCTTCTCCAAATGAGTCGTGTTGTCAACACCTGATTTAAACTACACTTTCTTGATGGTCCTATCTCTTTGTTGTTCTTCTAAATTAAGGGAGCCTACTAGTTATATGGTCTGCCATTGAGAATCTTGATGACTGAGCAGGGCATTTTTAATCTTTAAGAATATTATATTGGTATCTGGGTGTGGGGATGAACATCTTTAATCCCAGAACTCAGGATGCAGGTGCAGGCAGATCTCTGTGAGTTCAAGGCCAGCTTTTTCTACAGAGAAAGTTTCTACAGGACAGCCTCCAAATGTACACAGAGAAACCCTGTCTTGAAATTCACAACCCCAAAGAGACTATTTTAATGTCAGTTTCTGCCCCAATCTCCTGATTAAAAAAATTTACATCTGTCTCATTTATAGTTTAAGTTTCTGGGAAGTGATACCAAGATCATGGCACTCTTACAAAGAAAATTATATAATTGAGGAAGCAGCTTATAGTTCAGAGGGTCAGTTCATTGACCTCATGGCAGGGAACATTGCAGCATGCATGTAGACACAGTGCTGGAGAGGTATCTGAGATTTTTAGATCTTACTGGCAATATGAAATGGTCAATGTCTCACACTGAGGGGACTTTGGGCAAAAGAGACCTCAACACCCAACCTGACAGTGACACACTTCCTCCAACAAAGCTACACCTCTTCATGGTGCCACAACCATTCAGTACCAATTTCTTTATAACTACCACAGAATATGCCCTGGCCCCCAAAAGCTTGAAGCCATAGCAAATTGCAAAAATAAATAAATGATTAAGTAAATAAACATAAAAAAGAAAGAAAAGAAAGAAAAACAAAAAAAAAATGCATTAACCCAGTTTCAAAAGACCCAATTATCTACCACAGTCTCATCAGTGTTTAGAAGTCCAAAGTTCAAAGTCCCTTCTACCATTCATGTAATCTATTAACTGTAATCCCCTGGAAATCAAAATAAAAAAGCAGATCACATACTTCTAACATATAATGACACAACATAGGCATTACCATTCCAAACCACAGAAAAGGGAGTTTAGTGAAGAAATACTGATAAAAGGCTGAAAACCAGTGGGAAAACTCCAAACTTTCCATCTATTTGTTTGATGTCAAAATGCTATTCATATCTCTCCAACTCCTTTCAACTTGGTTGCCTGCAACACACTTCTGTGTTAGGCTGTTCCCACATCATTAGCCATTTTGCTCAGCTAATAACCAACAGCTCTGTCATCTTCAACATTTTGGGGTCTCCAAGGCAATCCAGGCTTCAACTTCACAGTTTCATGAAATGGCCTCTCTAGGCTTCCATTCAGGGACAGGGCTGATGCACACCTGGACTCATCAGATTTCCTTAGGCTTGGAGGAAATTCTTTAATCTATTTTTCTAATCTTAACTCTAAATCCATAAGCACATAACTAAAGCCAAGTTCTGCTACTTACTGGGGCTAGAACATGTCCTGTTTGTTCAATTATACATTCATGAACTTTCTATTTGTCAGTGCCTAAGCTTAGCTGTGCTGGAAGTTATACTTTTTACCACTTTGGCCTCAAACTCAGAAATGTGCCATTCATTCTCTGCTTTCCCAGTGATGGTATTTAGGATATGCAACACCATACCCAGATTTAAACCATTCTTTAACTCTTTATCACAAGTTGGGAATTTATCTGAGTTGAATCTTGCCCTGAGGTAAATATCCTCTTTATTCCAATTCTTAAAATGTTTATATTCTTGAACACAGCACTTGATTCCATCCCCCTTTTCTCCTCAAATTTTACATTTTTGTTCTCCTTTGCATTATAAACCTTCATTAGGTTTACCACTCTGAACCACAAGATAGTCTATATTGAGCTGATTTCTGATTTCTTCTGCTGATGGAATTAACCCAAATCTTTTCATTTTGGCCACAGGCACACTCCAGATAAGGACAAAAAGCAGTCACATTGTTCACCAAATTATCAACAGAATGAAGTTTAGGCAATATATTAAAATTCTTCTCCTCTGGAACCTCTTGAGATTTCACACTCAGCAGTTCTGTCTTCTATGAAACTACTAGTATGACCCATTATACAGTGCTTCTCATAATCCAAAGTATAAAAGTCTAAATACCTCCAAACAATAACATGATCAGGTCCATTGCACCAATACTCTAGTCCCTGGAACAAACTTCTGTCTTAGTTGCTGTTTCTATTGATGTGAAGAAACATCATGACCACAGCAACTCTACTAAAGAAACACATGTAATTGAGGTGGCAGCTTGTAGTTCAGAAGTCTAATTCATTATCATTATGACAGGAAGCATGACATCATACAGACAGACATGGTGTTGAACAGGTAGCTTAGATTCGTACATCTTGCATGCAATAGGAAATGGTCTGAGTCTCACACTGAGGGCAACTTGATCAAAAGAGACCTCAAAACCCACCCACACAGGGACACACTTCCTCCAACAAGGCATGACTACAAAAACAAATGTATACCTTCCAATAACGTCACTCTCTTTGGCGACAATTTTATTTAAACCCACCACATCTGCACATAATCTCTGGGTAACCATATTCAAAGTAAATTTCAGACCATATTGTACAGACACTTGCACATTGGTGTGTATTACAGCATTGTTTGCATAAACAAGCTTTATATCATTGTAAGGTGTTATTAAGATATTAATGGATTAAGAAAATGTGCTCTGTTTTACAGAATGCATTGTGTTCAGCCATATAAACGAGTAAAGATTATGTGGTTTTCTGGAAATCATATGAAATTAAAGATAAGCACATTAAGAACAATATTCTATAATTAGAAACTCAAGTAGCACATATTTTCTATGCTATGTAGTTCACAGAGTGTAGATATATACAAAAAAATAAAAACAGTTCTCTTATCTTTGTCCCTTCACCATTACACTCTATGTACTAGCTGATTCTCAGGTGTAGCTTTTGCACTTCAGGCTGTCTCCTGATTTATTGATTATTTTTTAATAATTTCAGAATAGAAGAGAATAACTTTAGGAACAAAACTGTTGAATTTTCATATTCCAACATGCAGCAATTCACCTTCACCAAACTTCTAAAGGACATTCTATCATGGAGTTCATAAACATCAGTAGGACCAAGGGACTAAAGAAGGAAAAGTTAGCTAAAGATTATCTAAAGTTAACCAAACATCAAATTTATAATTACTGTGTTAGCTTTTAACAACCACACATAAAAAAGTAACAGTAGAGAATACAGAAAAATAATTCATTAAATTGAACAGTTGTATGAGTGTTTCGGCATTGAACAAGATATAAAACATTAACACATACACACAAAAAGAAATTATTCACAACATTTCATCATGAACATAACCAAAGATAAATCTTATCAGAATCTAAGCCAAGTTTTCCCATATATTTTTCATTGCATGATGAAAATATATCAAAAAAGAGAACAACAATACATTAATTTTCAAAATATATGTATAAGGGAAATTCAGCTACACAATTCCTATCTTAAAATGCAAATCAAAGTAGAATTTATTTGGGATGACAATATAATGAGTTTTCATCTGTCAAAATCTAAAGGTGAGATGAGCCAAACTGGTCACCAAGAGAAAGCATATATACAAATACTATTTAAAATCAAAGATAGAAAGGTATAGATCAGCTCAGTGTTAACATAATTCTTGGCAGAAACAAGACCCTGGATTCAATCTTCAGCACTGAAATAAATGAATTCCTAATACTATATTGAATTTTGATTTATGTAAGAGCAGCCATAACAGAGAGTGAAGTGTTAAAAATAGAACCACAGCTTCCAAGCATAGATAACAGTCACCTGCACAAATAATGGTGAAGATATTTAAAGTGTAAGAAACTTTTTGTTTGGTTTCTGATTTTATTCATGAAATAATATTTATTACAAAGAAAGAAAATATAATGATATTTGTGCTAATTTGCAAAGTAGATCTGGAAATGCAGGCATTAGTGATAATAAAAGGGAAGTTTTATTTACGATTCTTTATAATTCTCATTTGTATCCATTGCTTTTTTGCTATAACTCATAGTTCTAATTATTACTGAATACCATTGTTTCTTCTACATTTTCTGGTGATTCTATCTTACTTTGCAGTACCAAAATGTGCATAGGTCAACACAGACTCTCATGGCACAATATCACAGTAACAGGAATTATTTTGCTCACAGCTGAGAAGCCTAGAATCCTGAAATCATATTGTTAGGATAGGCAGCTGCTTTTGTGAGACATTTTTCCAGACTGTGGAGAGCCATGCTCTTATTTGGCACATGTATTCACAAGAAAGAGGGACCAAATTCAGTATCTTTATCCTAGGACCTCTTTTAACATTAAGTACTTCCTTATAAGTCATTCCTTATAAAGGAATGAAAATACATTCATTTTAAGACATAAAATTTAGACATAAGAATCAAGGCAGGAGAAAATTTTTAAAATATTTAAAATGTATTCATCTCACCCCCAAATCCCAAAGGTATTAATTTGTCCCAGTATTAGTGTTGAACTCTAAAGCATAAAGTCTCATCTAAGTGTATAACTCAGACATGGAGAGACTTAAGTTACAGATTCTTTTGAGGTAAAGTTCATCCGCATTTCAGGACCTGTGAAAGAGTAGTAATGAATTCCAATAAAGTCTTTAGAGTTGGGCCTAGGAGAGATTCCCATTCCAAAAAGAAAAAAAAAAAAAAAAAAGGTAGAAGTAAAAGAGTGACAATAGATCTCACACAACTCTAAAATCTAGAACAAGAAAGTTATGTGGAAGACAAAATTATAACCTTTGAACATATCTGTTTAATTGATTATTCTACAGAAGTTCAAATAATGGATCCAAAAACCACATGTTCTGTATAGTGCTCTAATCACAAAGATTTCCAACATGCCACTTGGCAGCAAGAAAGGAACTGTGGTATATTTGGTCAACTTGGAAACCTTTATTGTCTCTCTGGATTCAGTAGTTCCTATCCTTGAACTGTGAAGCATTTTTTACTGCCAAATGTCACTATCAGAATGCCCTTTAGTCAACTGTGGCAGTAATTCTACTGGTGTAAGCCCATCTCTATCCTTGGATTCTGCTGCTGTATGTTATTAATTTTGTAGTTCACAATCCCCTAGTTTCCTTTTTAAATGGATGTCCAAGTGTACTTTGTGTATTATTCTAAAAATAAAAAGAAGAAAAACTCTTCTTTTTTTTTTCAACATGAATAGGCTAAGAGTTTTTCAGTCTTCATATTCAGATTCTCCTTTTCTTGACAACTAATCTCTTAATTTCTTCATGAATATTCACAATTGGTTTTAAAAGATGATAAAGACAGCTACCTAACCTATAATGCTTTGTATAAAACTCTCCTTAGATACATAATAGGTTTTGTGATTTATAAATTCTCCCACAAAACACAAAATGATAGTTCAGCTATGTGTTTCTTTTTTTCATTTTTTTTCTTTTTTTTTTTTTTGGTAGAAATTTTGTTGTTGCATGAAAACAACCATGTCATTTGTATATGAAATACCATCATTTTTATGTCATTCAGAATTCTTTGTCCCACATTATGAATGTCCTTCTAAGTCAGTACTCAGAAATTTGCACATGAACATATGAGTAGATGAAAAATGTTAACACATATTAGAAATTTTTTAAATGTCAAGAATTAAGAGATACCATATTTAATTATCATATTGAAAAAATCATTGATAAAATTATTATCAAATTAATACTATTTTGAGAATGGAGTGAGTACACTGTGTATTCAAATATATAGAATTGGTTGTGATACTTTTCAAAGCATCAGCTCTTGTTTCCAGTTTATAATTTAAAATTATCATAATGATAATTCAAGGAATAAAACAATAGGAATGTAATTATCCTGGGATTTTAAGTAGAGGAAGATTTTAGATTCTGCAATAAAAATGTACAAGATGGAGTAACAATTAGCTACTTTAAAAGTATGAATAGCTAAATCCTTTTGTGCCACATTAAAAGGAAAAGAATTGTTAATATGCAAAAATTAAAAAAAATCTGTGGTCCAAAGGAAAGAATGTGACTGCGAAGTCTTTGAATAAAGGGAGGGGGTATGCTTCAGTAGGTAAAATGCTTGCTGCTCAAAATGAAAAGCAGAGCACAGATATATGAAAATGGGCATGGCACTGTTTAATTTCAACCAATACTGGGGACATAGCATAGACACAGATACCATGAGCTTTGGTAACAGCAAGTCTAGCTGAAATTGTAAGCACTAGGTTCATTGAGGAACTCCTTCACAGACAATAAGTTAGAAAATTGACTGAGGAAGAAAGATGACCTCAATCTTTGAGCTCACCATGTGTCTCTCTACAGAATACTACTGTACCTGCATAAATCACACATACACACACACACACACACACACACACACACACACACACACACACAAACACGATGCCATGTGCTCCATTATTCATATTCTGGGCTTCATACTGTGAACAAAGAAACAGTATTTATTTAAGATAATACTAAATATTTTATTTCTAAATTCTGACCTATGTAACAATGCCTCTTGACTGTTATTCATTGTTTCAATGGAAGCAAGCACTAATACTACATGCTTACCAATGTTTGAAAGGTAATTACAAACAAATTAATAGGCATGGGAGGAGAAAGGAGAATATGTGGAATTATGGTAATCAAAACACATTATATATGGGTATGAAACTACAACAGCATATTTAATAAAGGTCACAGAATGTCCACAAAAAACAAAAATACATATTTAGAGTAATTGTAAGCTTTAAGTTAACATGAAAAAATTTAAATCATGAATAATAACTGATATGCTCTTATTTATTTTTTTTGTGGTGAGCATTTTCATGAAGATAAATTAATTCCGTAGTAAAGATCAAAGTAAATTCTATCACAAAAATGCCAGTGTTAAGTAATAATAATGATAATGATAATAATAATCATCATCATCATCACCATCAACATCTCATCATTTTAGACCAATTTAGACATCAAGTTCTCAAGGTTTGGAAGTCACAATAGTCATCTTTTCTTTTTAATTATACAAGTTTTCTTTATTTTGATATAAGAATTCAGGAGACAGTTTCGTCTGTTGAATCTACTGTTTTAAGCAGGAACATCAGTCCTGGCATTGATGTGAAGCACTGAAATTCCAGAAGTGACATCAGTACTAAGAAAATGTAAAAGAAATTCCCTGCTAATCAAGAACTATTTTTGAACTATTGTTTACTCTTATTTTATCCTTTTAAAATATTAATAATAAATTTTAACTATGCCTTTCCCTTTCAAACATGCATCTTTCCTTTCTCATGTCATGACAGCAATATTCTGCATCATATATAAAACCTATGAGTATCTCTTTCCTGGGACCAAGAATTATACCTTTTCAAAAAATTTCTCATTTCACCACAAATAACTGTCCAAAGCCACTACTCAATTAAAGGATTTATTTAGAATAAGAAACTACAGTGCAACATGTGTTTCAACAAGTTATTTTTCCATAAGGAATATCTTTGTGCCAAATAATTTTAAATAATTTATGAAGGATTACTCATATAGTGGTCTATGAATAATATTTTCCTCAAAATAAAATTGCAATACAATAATTTATCTTTTATAACTGATTTTTACAATTTATTGGAGAAAGGTATCTAAACAGAAGAAATAGAAACATTTACTCAAAGACCACATTAATATACTTTTGTATTAAGTGTATTAATACACTTTTTTGGTATACAGAAGCTGAAAGTGAAAATGTCAATAGAAGTGAGTCTGTGTCTGGGACAATGGTATCTCATAAAAGATTCAGTATGTTTCATGAATAACTGGATATAGAAAACATCATATCGGTATTCCTGAATGAACTATGCTCCCCTATATATGTTGGACATCATAATTGCTAAAGCAGAGTAAACCAGAAAATTTTTATTGTCTAGAAGAATTATGTTCTATACTCAAATTATATATTCATCAGTTTAATACATCAGACTGATGCCAGCCTTTTAGAGTAGTTATCTTCCTATCTATCTGCCTATTTACCATTTATCTTTCTATCTATATCATCACCTATCATTTATTATTATCTAGCAATCATGTTGTTACCAAATTATGGCATAAATGACTATGATTCAATCTGGCACATCACAATTATCTGAACATATTTATTTTAACATAGATAATCCACTTCAAATGACTTGACAGATTTAGAATATCACTTCTGGATGGCATCACTCTACATGTGGAATTGGGGGGGATAAGAGGGGAGGGTAGTAGGGTGCATGTGAGAGGTGGAAAAAGGGAAAGAGGGAAGGAGGGAGGGAAGGAGAGAGGGAGGAAGTGAGGTAGGGAGAGGAAACTGGGATCAATATGTAAAACAAAAATGAAATAAAAAAACAAAATTCATAGGTAATCCAATTTTAATATAAGCTCATTTAATATATATAAACTGTACATCATATTTATTTTCTTGCTTACTGGTTTTGTGTACATACTTTAATCTATCCATGGTCAACTCATTTTACTTATTTCTGTGTATGTGTGGTATTTTTTTGTATGGGTTTTTGAATACTGTCATTAGAATTACCAACATGATAGAATTTAAGAGTATATACATACACATTTTTTGGCTTCTATAATTAAAAACACAAACTAAGCTTATTTTTTTCCCCAAACAATTTTCCTTCTTTTCTTTTGCTGAGCCCCTTAACACTGTGTGACACAAGAATCAGTGGCTTTCTTATACATGCATGGGTACTATTTTCAGGTTTATCATTTGCCAAATGCCTATTGGAGACAATATAAACTCATAGAGCTGTGAGCTTTTGGATATATGCTCCATCTTTCCATTTTCCAAATAATTTATATATTCATAATCTTTGTCCCACATAGATACATTCCTACTGTATTTCAGTAATTTAAATATAAACTGAAACCTTTAAGCATAGAGTTACATGGCTAAACCAGAAGTCATTTTGCATGTCCAAATAGATTCTGCCAAATGGCAACATCAAAGATCACATGGCAATAGGCAAAGATACAACATCATCTCTCAGCTCATAAATAATTGATTTGGAATAATTTTTGCTTTCTCCCTTCTCTTCCTTCCTTTCTATGCTTATTTTTATTTGACACCATTTCAGTATACAGTTTGGTGGGGGTCCATACACTTGAACCTTCTGTTATCACTTTGCCTCTAGTCCCGTCAAGAGTGATATTCTTAAATATTTACTTGCAAATTAGTTATAGCAGAATTAAAAAAAAAACAGAAATATCATCACTGTGAAATACAAGGAAAAGAATATTTTGTTCTCAATTTTTTTCTTCCAAAAAAAAAAAAATTCAAAGAAAAATTGCAGAAAACAAGAAGACATTGTGATAGAGATCATAAGAAAGTACATTTTGCAACTTCTAGATTTTTCCCCAGCTGATGAGGAAAAACTTGAATGACCAGAAAGATAAAGATTACTTACAAGGACACACCACAGTTCTACATGTACATTATAAATATGCAGGATCTGAGAGAACCTAATTTTTATTATCAAGATTAGATAGAGAACATACCACAAGTCTTGTGATTTTTGATTCATCAAGTAGTATTGCAAAATAACTGTTTGCCTTCTTGGCACAAAAGACTAGCCTGTAGATAAGTAGAAGAAAATGTGAACTATATAAAGTAAAACATTTCTATAAAAATATTATCAAAGAATGACACTTGTTGACTTTTGGAATATCAAGTGACATCTTTGGAGGGAAGCATATTTTCTAAGTGTAAAATTCTGTACATTTTTGGTTGAGGTCCTTAAATATATCCAATCAAAGAATGGATACACATACAAAACAAATAAACACACACAAAAAAAAGAAAGAAAAAATAAAAAAAAAAAAAAAACACTGTTCCCCTGTGCTTGCTTATACAGATTTTTTTTTTCTGATTGTTGATGGGAGATGCCATTATGGATATATGTTTCTCATACTGGTTAATGAATAAAGCACTGTTTACCAATAGGAAAGGAAGAGAGGAGGGACAAGGAGACAAGGAGGAAAGAGGAAATAGGAAGGAGGAGTCAAGATGGAGGGTCTGGAGAAAGCAGAATGCCCGTCAGCTCCCCGGTAAGAGAAATACATAGATCAGCAGAAATGGGTTAATACTTAAGACAGAGCTAGCTGATAAGAAGCTAGTACCTGGACAACAGAATTATATCTAATACAGAGTCTCTGTGTGTTAACTGGGGCTGGAACAGCCGATGGACAAGACCAGGCAGCAGGAGGAAAAACCTACTCCTTACAGACTGTCTCATTTTTTTCTGTGTACCCTCCATTTATACTTTATAGTAGCATCTGCAGTTAAATTACACTTGTGTTTCTTATTAAATTACAATCATAAAATAGTATGAGTTCATTCTCTGTTCTATTTTAGTTTGTATTTTTCTTTCATTCTATTTTCTCAGTTGGTTGTATTACATGATATTTTTGGTATCTACGATGATTGTTACAACTTATCCAAAAATTGAAGAGGCTTGAAATGATTTTCAAGGAGCTACTGTTCAGGGAATATAGATGGTATGAGGAAATGAAGGAAACAAATGCATTCTATGGAAAGTGATTTATTGCTGATTTGTAAATCTAAATTGAACGTGATCAGACTTGAGAGAAATATAACTGTTATTTCACCACATATGAAGAGATGATTCGTTTTGATATCACTCTACAGGCCCAAAATAACTGGTTGACCAATTATGTTCATTCTTTTTTACTCCTTGAACTTTGAAATGAAGTTTTCTTTTTTTTTAAAATTCATATATCTCTTCTAGGAGGCTAAATAAACTAATGTATTTGTTTATCTTTCTAAGATGAATAAAAATGTACAGCTTAACACAATTATGGTAACATTTCTGAACTTAATTTTATTAATATTTGAAATGAAGAAGGAAATAATATAACACAAAGTCATTACCATTATTATATTTAATGACCTATTTCAAGCTTGACATTACAAACCATATCGAGGCCAGTGTGCAAAATGAAGTACAAATGCTTGATTTTTTTTTCATAAAATACTTTCATTTCTAGTAAAAAGGAAAATAAAATAACCTAAACAGATTCTCTATTTTTTTTATTTGTGTGTTGTTACTTCATAAAAACTATTAAAAGCTTGGGAAAGTTAATTATCTAGATAAGGCAAAAAGAATATTATTGAGAATTTACTCTAAACTATGTACATTATTCAATTGTACTTTCCATTTACTAAATCTGTGACTTCACTAAATCTTGTACATATTGTGTTTACAATTATTTTACATTTCTTCTTTACTTATCTCCTTGTTAGTTCCACATTTTGTTTTGTTTCTCTATAGTGTCCTTCACTGTTTTACAGATTTTTACTTTTACATTTTATTTCCCACATACTTTTTTACATCCGCTGTGTTTCAGATACTAGGATTTTAGCCAGAAAAATGATTTCTTCTCCTTTCTCTAGTATTTTATGTATAGCACTCAATTATTCTCTGTATCAGTGAAAGGCTTGTTTTGTAGAAAATTTCTATATATGACAGAGGTACAAGCATGATTTTTCCTCAATCAGCATGTAAGAAATAAATTCTCTAACTATCTCCCACTGGGAACCATTAAGTTCCTATAACAGCAGTTCAGAATCAGCTTTCTTGCCTCTAATATTAAAAATCGCATTCCATTCCCCATGGAATACTTCAACTTGGGTACTGTGTCTCACATGGCACCCTAAGTAGAAGCTCTTACCAAAAGTAATATAAAAAAACATTCTGCAATGGAGCCTGTCTACTTGTTAGCTTATTGACCACCGCTCTAATTCAAACCTGTGGCAATGTATGACTAACAGTTGGAACTTCAGAATGCTACAGAAATGATTAAAATCTTCAAAGAGAGGTATACAGTATTTTATAAAACTTAAAATTATGCAATAAATAAATAATAAAAACAGAAGGTCCTAAATCAATTTCTTTCTAAAAATTAAAATAAAGACATATTCTGACTTCCAAATTGTTCATGCCAAATACCTAAATATCAAATTTTGGATGGGCAGACTTTTAATACAAAGCTTAGGCTCTTGTGTTGTTAGAGGAGCTGCACACAAGAAAGGAAAAACAGTGCTGCCTCATTAATTTTCTTCATTTGTTGCCTCAAAGAAATGGCATATTTACAGGAAAAAGATGATGCCAAGATATTCATAGTGTGTGGAACTTGTCATTTTCTACTTCAATTGATTTTCCACCATGGAACTAGAACATTTCATTGGGGAAAAGAGATTTTATTTTTCTTTTTTCCCAAGAATTTGTGTTTAGGAAGTTGTATAACCATATGGAAAAAAGATTTACTTAGCACTATTCAACTGTATAAAGTAGATTGCATACCTAAATATAGTACTTAAAACATTTTCTAATAAAAATGGTAAAAAAAAACTTTGTGATCTCAGGCTGTGGTAATATATTGTTTATGAGTTATTAAGGCAGTGGAGATCAAAACAGCAAAGTAGCCATACCACAGAAGCCAGGCACATTCGTGTCATCCCAGTAGAAATAGAGTTAGGAGGTGGTGGTACACACCTTCTTCTTTTTCTTATTTTACATATTAATCCCACTTCCCTCCATGCCACCCTCCCATCCCACCAACCCCCCACTCCAAATATAGTGTGATGCCTTACTGGAGGGGTCATTTACATCTGTCAAGTCATTTGGAGTAGGGACTAGGGCCTCCCTCCTGCCTCTAGGTTAAGGGACTATCCATCCATGGGGAATGTGCTCCCAAAATCCTTTTGTGCATCAGAGGTACATCCTGGTTCCACTGTCAAAGGTCCCTTAGACTGCCCAGGCCTTCTAACTGAGACTCATGTTCAGGGGGTCTGAGTCGGTCCAATGCTGGATTCCCAGGTATCAGTCTGGGGGGCCCATTAGCTCCTCTTTGTCCAGATGAGCTATCTCTGTGGATTTCTGTAGCCTGCTCTTGTCCTCCCTCTCTGCATCTGGATTCCAGTTCAGCTCATTGTTTAGCTGAGTGTTGGCCTCTTTTCCATCAGCTACTAGATGAGGGCTCTATGATGGTGGGTAAGTTAGTCATGAATCTCAGTATCAGGGAAGGGCATTTATGGGAGCCTTTCCACTGTTGCTCAGATTGATAGTTGGGGTCAGTCTCCTAGGACTCAGGATTAAGAGGTAGACAGATCTCTGTTACTTCAATGTCACAATTACTACACAAAATTGATCCAGCCCTAATGGAAGCAGTGCATGCATAGGTGGTCTCAGAACCTGGGATCACTCACCTTTAATTCCAATCACTGGGAGGTGGAGAAAGGAGTGATATGGCTGGATGGAAAAAGGAATGAAAGGGGGAGAAAACTGGGTCTGAGAACCTTTTGCCTCTGAGGATTTGTGGAGAAGCAATTGTCATTTCAGCTGAGTAGACTTTAAGAAGAGGTAAGATCTATTGGCTTGGCGGCTTTGATTCTCTGATCTTCAGCTTGAAGTTTGAACCCCAAAATCTGTCTCTGGGTCTTTTATTTCTTGTGTTACATTAGGCTAGGCTAAGAAAATGTTAAATAAAGTTTCAAAAGTATAAACTAAATGACATACTAAATGTAAACAACACAAAATTAAAAACAAAAGGTATTCTTATTTTAATTATTTTTTTACAAATTTGTTTGTGTGTGTGTTTGTGTGTGTGTGTGTGTGTGTGTGTGTGTGTGTGTGTGTGTGATGGCTAATATTGATCATCAGTTGACAGAATATAGCAGAATATAGAAGTAGTAGAGGTAAAGGACTGGGTGTGTCTATGAGGAAATTTATTAAGTTCATTGAGGTAAGAAATCTCACACTAAATATGAGCATCACCAACATGGGTACAATATTTGGCTGCATAAAAATGGGAAGTCAACTGGGCATCAGTGTTCATCTCTCTATTTCTTGAATGTCTCAGACTACTTCATGGCATCCTTATGATAGCTGACTATACCTTTCTTCTGTTAGACAATGTAAGCCCATCTCCTTTTTAAGCTACTAAGTGTATTTTAGTCTCAGCAACAATTAAAATTAGTAACCAAAAGAGGAAGGATTTTACTTAGAATCATATAGTTTATAATTAATAAAATGTGATGATAATATTAATATAACATGAGTAAGATAGTAGGAACAAAAATGTCAAATAGGTATTTCAGCAAAAATGATGTATAAGTGGCTAATACATGAAACATATTCAGGAATGACAGGCTTGAAAATATATGATAGATGCAAAAATGTGGCTGGCTACTATATCCTTCAAAAGAACCAAAATAATGGATGTACAGCTGTTATTTCACACAGTCTTTGGGTATACAACTAAAGTACACTGGTGATCCATAAATATCATCATAAGAAATGGAAACTCACAAGGACCTTATAAAGTGATCAAAACAGGTAATGTCTACCAACCTGTACCAATTATCTCTCAACCTTAAGAAATTATATATAGTTTGATGTTTTAAATATGAAAATTTCAGGATATATCTACCAAAATTATAAATGACTATTATTACATGTTAAAGTAAATAATCTGCAGCCTTACAAGGAGCTAAACTTGGTTTAGGAACTTATCCTAGTGTATGCTAATGTCTTGCTCCAGGAATGGAGCATTATATTGATATATTATTTATGATTTATTAAGTCATCCTAAGGATTCAGAAAGCAAAGTCAACCACAACCCATAGAAGCCAGGCACACACCTTTAATCCTAGCAGCCAGAAGCTAGAATTAAGAGTTAAATGGGTCTCTATGAGTCCAAGAGCACCCAGACCTACACAAGATTGATCCAGTCCTTAAGAGAAATGGCTTGCCCAAAATTTATCCCAGCATTAGGGAGGTATACAAGACAGGAGCAAAGTAAGTATCAAGCATTCATTCTCCAGCCACATTGAAGATAGCAGATATTCATTCTCCAGCCACACTGACCATAGGGACACCCAAGTCAATTCCAGGAGCTTAAAGGAACCTCCTTGTACCTAATGCATCACTCATTTCCTCAAGGGGCCCCAGGAGGGGAGGGGATCACACTACAGTACTGGTCACCACCATTGCCACTCATCACATTGACTTTACTTCACTTTACTTCACTTTCCTACAGTCTGGATGGATGCATTCTGGTCAGAACTGCAGCTTTGCAGCTCTCCAATGTCTAGAATGAGTTATACATGACTGATATCTCCATTCAAAAGCATGCAGTCTTAATGTACCATCATGAAAAACTGTTATTTTATGATCCTTTCCTTAATAGCTTGATTGAAAAGAAGATGGTCTTTTTTGATAATCAGTCCCCGGATCTTTTATTTATTCATGTTCCAGAGTATAGGGTAGGTGAGATCTCAACAGGCTCTTGGGACTCTTTTTCTTTTGTTGGGTTGCCAAGTTTAAAATCAATATGATAGTTTTTGCTTCATTTCATTATATCTTATTTTACCATGTTTGGTTGTTACCATGTAGAAATCTGTCCTTTTCTAATGAACGACAGAAAGGGAGTGGATCTGTAGGGGCTAGGGAGGAATAGAAGGAACTGGAAAGAGTATAACAAGAGCAAACTGTAATCAGGACATATAATATGTGAAAACAATCTATTAATAATAAAGACAAGGCTGAAAATGATATATTATTTTATGTAATATTAATATAAAAATCCAATTTTATCTATTATTTCAAACAGTAATTAAATGAATAAGATAATTGCAAATTATTATCTTTTCAGGATTTTGAAAATTTAATAGAACATATTTTGATCATATTTGCCTTCAATGTCTCCTTTTAACTCTCTATATATGCCAGATAATACGCCTTTAATCTTCATTTGCCTCCATATATTGAAAGACTTAAACTAGCAAAGAAATGAAATGGAGCCCAAATAATTGAAATGAAGGGCAGTCTGACCCAGAAAGCTGACCAAAGCAACTGTGACTTAGTTCCTGGAATTTGCTAACCACCTGCAACCTCTGTCTTACAAGGCCCTAAGATAGCCAGATACCAAGAAGGTCACCCTTCCCCAGGGAACTCAAGGGGGAACAAACTGCACCTCCAGTCAATGTGTCAGCAAGGTCCTACAGAAACAAAGAGATAGCTGCAACACCCATTTGCTTAGGCAAGACTGATTAGCACACCCTAAAGAGTGAGCAAGCTAGAGCCAATGACTCTCTCTGGTCAAGTACTCAATGGTCACGGCCCCTCCTTAAGCTTGTGGGTTTTGCCTTTAAAAACGCCTGTGCCTGCAGAATGTCCTTTCTCTCTAGCCTGTGTGCTGAGGGGTCCTGTTTGCACAAACGTTTCCCATTCATTAAAGCCTCTTGTGTGTTGCATCAACTGGACTGGACATTGAGTTCTTTGGGGAACAGACCGAAACAGGGAGACTCCTCATTCTGAGGGTCTTAAATATTATTTACTGGTATTACTGACATACATCACCATGCAACATTTTCTCACCATTCTGCAGTTAAGTTTAAAATGGATATTCATACACCATTGCTCAATAATTTATGAAGTGGTGATCTTTGTATTGATAATTAAATAATCTTTTCTTCATTTTTCTTTATATTTGATATTTCTATGATTACCTTTCTTTCTTTCTTTTTAATTTTTCTGTACATGTACTGAATTTCTTCCACTTAGTTTTTCACATTATTGACAGTCAAGTATTTCTTTAATTATATGCAGTTTATAGTGAAGTAAAATACCCTTGATTATCTTCATGGTTAATACAATTTATATAGCTCTTCATCACAATGTATCTGTTGATTTAAGTTAAGCAACAGTGAGAAATTTGGCAATCTGAATGTTGTCATTGTGTAATGTAGTGATTTCCAGTATGTCTTTACAGTTTTCTATAATTATCATTTTTATTTATTGTAAACAGAATGAGACTTTCTTGGCCACTTATCAGAAACTATGCCCATCTTTCCATGTCCTTAATAAGTATGCTGACTTTGACTAGGCTATTTATCATCTATAGCAACCAGACATCTCACACAATAGTGATTCTCTATATTTTCATGTTGAAGTAACACTCAAGTATGTTTACTGACAAATTGAATGGGAAGTGCTACAACAGATGTCCTTGAACTTCATTGCTTTGCTCATTTATATCTTTATTTTGAGCTGTTTTGTGTGAAGGAACAATTATAAATTACTTTCTATTTCAAGATTTTATTATTTTCAGATGTAGCCTTGGTAGTTTAGTTTAGAACTTCTGACATAATGCTAACTGCATAGTAATCTCTAAAATTGGAGGTGACCTTTGCCTGCCCACTGCATGAATATATAATCATTGCCCAAGGTTATTTGTATGGGGCCTTTGAGACTAAGGCCATGTTAGAGTTATTGATTTTTTTCTCCTTTGTAGATATGTTTAATTGAAAAGACCAGGAATGACATACATGGTTAAAATAAAAACTTATGCATTTTACTCAAGTCTATAGGAAATACATCTGATCTTACATCAATGTTCAGAAAGGAAAAAATGGGAAAAATATCAAGTTTCCATAAGACTAATCATCTCCCATGTATTTAGGCTGGACAAGTATGAGGAATAGGGGTTGAAAAGGTACTAGAAGAGTCACAGACAGCTTCTGTTCCCACTGTTAGGTGTCCAACAAGAGAAAAAGATAAACAACTGTAATATCTGCAGAGAGCCATGGTTAGTCCCATGCAGGTTCCCTGGTGGTCAGTTTAGTTTCTGAGAACCCTAATGATCCAAGATTAGTTGATTCTGTAGGTTTACTTATGGTGTCCTTGACTCCTCTCACTCTCAAATGCCCAAGAAACACTTAAAGAAATGTTCAACATCCTCAACCATCAGGTAAATTCAAATCCAGATGACTGGGAGACTGCATCTTACACCTGTAAAAATAGCTAAGATCAAAAATACAAGGTGGAGAGGATGTAGAACAAGGGGAACATTTCTCCATCCCAAAATGAACATGAAAACTTGTATAGCCACTTTGGTAATCAATGTGACAGTTTCTCATAAAGTGGGGAATCAATGTACCACAAGGCCTTATACTATACTACTCTTGGGAATATACCCAAAGGATGTCCAATCCTTCCCCAACGACACTTTTTTCAGCTATGTTCAAAGAAGCTTTATTTTTAATATTCAGAACCTGAAAACAAACTAGGTGTTCCTCAACCAAGAGATAAAGAAAATGTGTTGTATTCACACAATGTAGTGTATTACTCAGCTGTTAAAAACAATGACATCATAAAAATTGAAGGCAAATGAACTAGGAAAAAAATCACCCTGAATGAGGTAATCCAGACTCTGAAAGATAAACATGGTATGTGCTCACTTATAAGTGGATATTAGCTATAAAATAAAGGATCACCATTCTATAATCCACAGACCAAGATAGACTAGGTAATAACCAGGGTTCAAAAGGGATCCCGCATTTCCCTAGGATTGGAAATAGAACAGATTTTTCTAGTGGGTTGCAGGTGCATAGGAATAAGAACATAGAAGATGAGGTTGGAGAGGGGAACTGTGATGGAGTATACTGAAAGAGACTACTAAAAGAGGGTGGGGAACATTTCAGGGTCAGGTAAAAACATGGTTTGAAAATCTCACAATCACTTTTCAGTTTTCACTTTCACACATACAGTTGTAAAAAGCATTGGATATTCCATTTTGATTTCTCCTTTCAGTTACATGTACATAACTGAAAAACCCTAAAGATTACATTAAATGCATATATTTCCACATATTGTCATGCTTCTCCATCATCATGGACGCTAATCCTCTAGAACACAATTCAAACACATGCCTCCTTAAGTTGCCTGGGCCATAATGTTTTGTCACAGCAATAGAAAAGTAAAGGATACAGCAGGTTTTCTCTACTCTGACAAACTTCTTTGAACACTTATAAACTTCCAAAGTTGTCTCTTAGGCAATTTTAAAACCATTTAATGTTGACAAAGAAGAATCACCAACATAGAGTTGGGGAAATATTTCATCAAGCAATGTGCTTGATGCTCAAACATGAGTGTCTGAGTTTGGATCTTCAGAACCAACCTAAGTGTGGAATATATTACAGAGTATGATATTCATTACAGTCCTGTGACAAATTTTCCTTGTTTACAATATTTTATCTCTTCCTTGGGAAAATAATAATCTTTATATAAAGCATGATATTGATAATGATATTCATTTTCTAAGTAGCCTTCCAGAGCTTTTCGTTGTTAAGGAATTAATTTCTATTTAGTTTTGTCTGTCTGAAATATATATATATATATATATATATATATATATATATATATTGTGTTTTTATGACATACAAATGATAATTTCTTCAATAAACACCTAGATTATTTAACTTATTTACTATATCTTATTTTATTCTTATATTTATTACATTTACTTTAATGTTTGTTCAGTAAAGAACAACTTCTTGTGTAGTAACTAATAGTCCTCTAATTTCTATGTTATAAACTCTGTATATCTCACCTTTCATGCTGTATACAATCTGCAGTCAAATAGCATTCCAGTTCACACTCAGGATGAAGCAGTCTTCATAAATTGGAATAAATTTGCTCCCCAATATTCCTCGGGGAGATGAAGATGGTCATTCCCAATCCAGATTCAAAGTAATTGTGATACAAAAATTGGAGAGGAGGTTTCTTCACACACACTTAGCAAGATACTGTCATGTATAAAATTATACTAGCTAAATGTACGAGTTACAATAACATTAGGATTAACTTTTTATAGAGACAGAGTCAATAGAGCTGTAAATATTACATTTCTTCATGCCTCCTTCACATGATGGACAGGTAGTGAAATTGTTTTGTTTGTAATGCCTCCCCAAGCTATTTTAACTTGTCACAATGTACAAAGCTTGGCTACACCAAATGCATCAACTTATTTGTATTACTTCAGTGGAACAAAAGATTTCAGAAAGACACATTAATTTTATTCTTATTCAACACTGACATTGATGAGACATTATGATTTTAGCAGTTGCTTTCCCTGCTTACCCTGCTCTGTTCTTGGGTTTTCAGGGCACACAAACTGTGTGATTGACATTCTTATTGATTTATTAAGTTATAGAAAAATTACTTGATTCTTGACATATAAACAACCAAAATTAACATCTATTGTAGAGGACTCTATTGTTTAAGCAGGTTTGTCCATTGTTTATTTTATTAAGATATATACTAGGACCTCTGACAGGGGAGCCAGGATGTATCCCTGGTGCATTAAAGTACTTTGGGAGTACATTCCCCATGGAGGGATACTCCCTTTACCTAGAGGCAGGAGGAAGGGCCTTCTCCAAATGACTTGACAGATTTTAATGATCCCTCCTAGAAGGCATCACCCTCCCTGTGCAGTTGGGGGGATTGGGTGGGAGGAGGTTATGGGGCATGGGAAAGAGAGGGAACTGTGACTGATATGTATGTAAAATAAGAAATAATAATAATAACAAAAGATATGTAATAGTGTTTTTAATAATGAAAATCAGAGTCAAGAATTAGCTATACATTGTAATTTAGATGATTTCAAAGGTCTTAGTCTTAGATTCAACATTAGCTTCTCTTTTTACAACTTGTTATTGAGATGTACTATATAATTTCTGAAATATCATACATTTTATTAGGAAAAAAATCTCGCAAATTTTAAACACAAGAACAATTAAAGGAATCCATGATGCAGTCAGAATAGTTTCTACCACCTCATACTATATGGATAGAAACATGTGCCCGAATGATAAGAAATTCATTAAGGATCAAGAGCCGTTACCCGATAGTCGTTTAACAGGATAGTCGTTGAACATGTAAGGAATGAAACAGTGTATGGAGTTTATTGTTTGTTCCACAAATAAGAATCAAGCTCCCTAGTAGAGTGAGGACAGGAGCATAAACATTTCGTCTCTGATCTGCCATACAAGGGATACATTTTCAAACTAGGTGTCAGGTCTTTGTGCCAGGTGCTAGCACTTTGTTTTTGCCTAACTGTCCCACTCTGCCTAGCTCCTTTAATGAGTCCTGGGAGGGAAGTTCAGCCCTTCCACTCATTCAAAGGATTCTACGATGAACGCTAGTGGTTAAAAGAACAAACAAGATTC
Source organism: Phodopus roborovskii (assembly GCF_943737965.1). Lineage (NCBI taxonomy): Eukaryota > Metazoa > Chordata > Mammalia > Rodentia > Cricetidae > Phodopus > Phodopus roborovskii. The sequence continues at coordinate 30,711,942 of NW_026126410.1, forward strand.
ATCGCAAATGTAGGATGCAATTACTTTTCACAACTCGGAGATGTGCACGCTGGGTTTATTTTGAGGGCGGGGAGATGACAGGGGAAGAATCCTGAGCCCCCATTGGCTCGTGACTAGCCACTGCAGCTGAGTCTCCTCACCACCCCCCTCCTCCCAGAGAGCATTATTGATCTGAAGGGTAAATGTGAAGGGAGCCACAGAGAGGGTCCAAGCGTTTCTGAGAAGAGAAGCTGCCTCTTCCAGGAACAAAGTGGTGTCTGCTAACTGCCTGGCCTGGGAACCTTCTGCGAATTAAAGGGGACAAAATGCGCGTTCTTGGCTTGCTACAGTGATTTAGAAGAGGGAAGAGAGAGAGGCAGAGGGAGAAGTTGCACCTTGGAGCAAGGCTGCGTTGGTTTTTCCATCCGCTGCTGCCCTTCCCGTGGCTGTTCCTGCAGCTGCATCTGCTCTCAGCCATCAGGTAAGGCTCCTTTTCTAACGGAGATCGGATTCCGTGTGTGTGTGATCGCTTCAGGGAACACACACACAGAGGCGTGCATGGTTAATAAAGTGATGCTGGGCTAGTGAAAGCTAGAGACTGCTGTTCACCCAGCTGGCATTGGAATTGGAAGCTTGAGAGTGGTTTTGCTTTAGAAAACTTCTGCAAGTTCTAAACAAGTCTGTAGTCTTTAGCACAGCGGAAAGCTGCTTTAGGTGACTGGGAGACAGGGATGCTTTCACAGACCTAGCACCTCAGCTTGGCTAAATTTTCAAATGAGAGTAAGTGGGTGAACCATGGGTGTTCAACTGGTTATTTTACAAATGCTTTCAGTGTGGCTTTAAGCAAAGCCTCGCTTTCGTTTCCAAAGGCCAAGTCCCTGCACTACTTCATTGACAGAAATTTTGAAACATTCTTATTTAAATTACAGGAGTGAAACGATTTGATATTTCAGTACTTGACCTCTCAGTGTATAGGCATCTGCATTTCTTAACACAAAACTCACTTGGAACATTTACTTCAACAGTTAAGGGTTCTATGTTATGACCTGGATTTTTTTAGAGGCATTAATTATTTGATGTTAGTAAAACATGCACGAATTATGAGTTAGAGAGCATGGGAGCTAATGAGTCTTTCGAGGCAATTGTTGGCATTTTTATAAATGTTATTTTTAGCACCAGAGGTTCATTTCCCCTTTTTATATTGGGATCATGGTGGCTTCAGTACTCTGTACTTGGGGTATTTAGATGCCTCTTATACATTTCTCTGTACTCTCTGGCGAGGCAAGTGACATACTTTGGCAGATTCCGTAACCGTTCCATGATTTCCCGTTTCTCATCAGGTGATTTTGAAGCTCATTCACGCAAATCATAGCCAGAAAATCACTTTACATACTTTGGGAGATATACATAAAGTATATTCAGAATATGAGTGCACAGTTTAAATTACTCCAGAGATGACATAACAGTGCAAAATCTAAACAAGCATGTGCTCACCTGATCTTCACATCATACTTGATCTGATGTGAAATTTATGAAGTAGTATTTAGACACAAGCCATCCATGAGCACTGAACCTCAGGATGATAGCACAATTTATTGCTACATTAGGCTATGCAATTTAAAATATCATTTTAACTCTCTGATAGTGATGTTTATAAAAAGAAATGGGTTCATGCTGTAAGTATCTCCATTCTTTCTCACATAACATGCCTCCAGAATTGAAAGTGCTCTCTCCTAGCTGTAAGCAGCTGATTGACACATTGTTTTGGAGGGCTTGAGCGCAGTACCATACTTAAAGTGGGAGCTCCCATTTAACTGACACAAGCTGCTTACTCAGCAACAAGACAAAAGGGTTTTCTCCATCTGCTATGGAAACTCTGGGAGCAAAACGAGATTCATAATTAACTTGAAGTCCCACTTGAGGATATCATTTTCTTCATTAACAAGTCTTTCTTCAAAATAAACTTTGACCATGAACCTGAAACTGAACTTAACTCAGAGAAAAGAGAGCATTTTTACTCTCCCTGCTGTGCTTCCGCTTCCCCGGATGCTGTATCCTTAACTTCAAATGCAGTGAGCTGTTTTCATACAGTCAGAGGAGTTTTAAATCAAATGTTTTCTGACTGGAGCTCACTCCTTCCACTGATCTGCTTGGTGATGTGATTATTTCAGATAACAGCCACAAAAACGAAAAGCTCAGTCAAAAGGGGTGATTGTCATTTGTTCCAAGTGTGTTAAGTTCTTGCTGTATCAAAAATAGTACTTGACTTACCAGAAAAAAATCCTGACTAATGTTTCATTTGATAGACTTATTTCTAAATGCTTATCTACTTACACTGAGAATTTTTTTTTTTTAACATTTGGGATTGTGGCAAGTTATATTCCATAGAACAGTTTGTGATATAGGCTGAAAACAATCAAGCTTGTGGCTTCAGGTCTGCTAGACATGAAATTAAATGAATTAAATCTTCAGATATTGTATTTATCTGACTTATATATAATTCGAAGTATCACTTTCTTTCCATACCCATACCATTTAGATGTCATCTCATTAAATCTAAGGATATGTCAGTGAGGTACAGAGCTATACTTCTTTTTGGAAGTGGGACATGTTTTCTTGCAAAAGATGCTAAATATAAAACCTTGAGTAACAAAATGACCTATTAGTACCTTTTGATACAAATATCTTTACACTTCCAAAGGAAAATGTGACCACACAGGTCTCATGTAAGGTAAGTTAGTATTGTGTCTATCTTTGAGCAAGTCATTGCCTTTAAAATGTGATTGTAGCACATATTATCTGTACCAGATCGAATTACAGCATTTAGTTGATAATATAGTACCAATGATAATCCTTTTTATAGTAAAAACTAAATAGAAATTGTTTATCCATCCATTCTACTTTGAAATAATGACTTTTCTGAATAAATGCAATTAATACTGAAAATAAATTATTCCATTATGCCAGGGTAGAAATCTGATTAATTTTACCGGGACATTCATTTTCTTATTAATAAGTGATAATCAAGCATTTTATAGGGTGATAACTGTTAAAAGGAGTTTTGAGTTCTGGTTTTAAGGCAAATATGTTTTTTGCTAAATTGCTATACAGCAGGGCTGATATATCATAACCAAGCTGTTCAGGAGAAATGTGTGTGAATGTGTGCAATGCAGTTTGTGTTGATCATCACTGTGATTCCTCAGAGTTAAAGTAGCACATGATAATTTTTCTAGTAATATGGAATAAATAAAATTTTATATTAGCCTAAGTAAAAGCTGTACTTAATGAAAAATTCAGTAGAAAATCATCTGTCCTAGGTATGATTCTCCTTTTCTGATATCCCTGGAATACGTTCCAAGAACTCAATTATCCATTCATTGTATTTTATCATGACATTAAATAATTGCTCCCTAACATATCAAAACAAGAGTATATGCACATTATGCTATACATTTTGTTTTATTCAGATTTGTATACACTACTGACACGTAGTGTTTACAATGTGAGGGATGAATTAAATCATTATTTTACATCAGTTATTTTCTTTGCCATTGACTTTCATTTGTGACTTTTATTCTGTAAATATCTGTAAGACTGATTTATAAATGAGTTCATATTACCTATAATATTTGGACATATTACTATACTCTGCAAAATCATTCCTAAAATATATACTTTTCTTTCACATATGTGTTAGAACTGGGGTGAGAGGTGAGACTCATAAGGAAAAGAGAGGGCTTACACACCAATGTTTAACTGATGTACTCAAATGGCTAAAAGATGCATGATATTTTTTAATTTCCAGGTAATTAGCATGTTAGAGGAGAGGTTTTGAATTTAGACTCATCAGCAAAATAAGGTGCTACTTTTTGATATGCCTGATAACAACTTCAATTTATAATTTAATTAATGGGTCTCATATTTCTGTTTTTTTTAAGTATTACTATATACAAAACAATTTCATATGTATGAAGATGAAAATTCTGACTTGTTTACTGCCTGATGACATCTTGGAGATTGGGCTAAGGCTGAAAACAACATCATAAGAATTAGTCTCTAGGCATCTGGGAGTAAACTCTTTTACTTCTTCAATATAGGCTTCCTGTATTAGTTAATGGGGTATGCTATTATTCTACTGATAATTTTCATTAATGGGCATGTTCTTCTTTAAAAATTCAACTGCAGAAGCATAGGCTAGTACCAACAATAGAGCCCACCACACTACAGGTTAAAAATGTGTTTGTCAGGATTTATTAAGTGCTCAACATAATTATCACAATGGAGATGAAACTGCCCTTATGCTACATATACATGCCATTGAGATGGCTTGGTGCCTAAAGATACTTGTCATCAAATCTTGTGTCCTGAATTCAATCCCCAAGTCTCATAACATGGAAGAAAAGAACTAACTCTAAAAATGGTCCTCCGATTCACAAAATTCCATTCCATGTGTATGCACACATACAAAAGCACACTCACTCACACACACACACACACAGAGAGAGAGAGAGAGAGAGAGAGAGAGAGAGAGATAGAGAGAGAGAGAGAGAGGGAGAGTGAGAGAGCTCACACACTGAATAATTGCAAAATACCTCAATTTATTTTTGCAAGAGCTAAGGAAATAAATATACATGGTCACTTGCATTAAGGAAAAATCACTAATTGTATAGAAGACTTAGGTTGTAAAAAGGCAGACTACTTATGCTGATCATCCTCCATTGGGCAGGTAGCTTGGTCTAGTATCAATTAAATGAGCTAGGCTTTCTTGACTCCCCATGGGAGGCCTTACCCTTTCTGAGGAGTGGCAGGGGTGACATTAGGAGAGGTAGGAGTGAGGGGGATAGGGTAAGGAGGGGTAACTGTGTTTGCTATGTAAAATGAATAAAAAATATAAGAAGGGAAGATTATTAATATAGAGTTGGGCTACAGAGATTGTTAGTAATTAAGATGCTCTTGCTGAGGGCTGAAGTTCAGGTCCGTGCATCCACACTGAGAAAGTCACACATACCTGCTAATACTAGTTCCAACAAATAATTCAACTAGCATTTATGGACATTTCATTCAGGCACAAACGTACCTACACACACACACACACACACACACACACACACACACACACACAAATGAATAAAGGAAATAAAATATATTCTACAAAAGAGTCAAAAGTGGTTGTGATATTATTGCAATTATTTCCATTAATGATTATTTAGACAAATAAAGAGCTGAGATATAATCTAAGAAATATCTGCAAATGAAGACTAAACATTAGAACCAGGCACCCTGGAGGTAGATGTCAGTTGGGGAGCTTGGGCAGTCTATGAGGCCACTGGCAATGAAACCAGTATTTTATCTCTAGTGCATGAATGAACTTTGGGAGCCCATTCTCTATGGAGGGATACTCTCTCAGCCTAGATACATGTGGAGGGCCTAGGCCCTACCCCACATGATGTGACAGACTTTGATGATCCCCCACTGGAGGCCTCACCTTCCCTAAGGAGTGGATGGGAAGATGGTTGGGGAAGAATCAGTATGATGTTTACTTGACAAACACTATCTAGTTTTCTGTAAATATACGTAACAGTTCTTGTACAATGGTGACATTCCCTAAATGTACATTTCTCAGAATGCATCTCTGTCCTTGAGCATGTCTATATATCTACAATGAAACATTCTTCTGGGATTTGTGAATCAATATTTCCATGAAGGGTTGCCATTCCTGCAAGGGATGTGATGCTGGCAGATTTTCAGTTAAGAATTAACTCAGATTTCTCTCTTCCTTAATTACTGGCAATAGGATATCAAGTAGAGAGTGAAGCATAAACTTTTGGCAAGGCTCTAAGTTATATGTTAGTTAAGCAAGAAAGAGAACCCTGGGATAAATTTTTTTGGAATCAGCAATAGCTTCTCAGGGAAAAAATTTAGTTTTCACAAATAGATTCAAGCATATTTGCTAAGCTATTCATGAGAAGGAGGAGACCTTTAGGATTAGGTAGATGCTAATTGAATGAATCCTTGTATTATAGCCATCATATGTTCTAGCACACATACTAGGTATATTGAAACTAGTGGTATGAAATGTTAATGGGCATAAATGGACTATTTCTTCTCTAATACATTGTATTAGAATACAATATTTTATACTGTTATTTAACAAATACTTTGTATTTCTATTTTGCATAATAAGAACATATACATAAGTGATATGTATATGGGTTGCTTCAGCCTACAAGTTATCCACTCTCAAGCAGGAACATTGTCGAGAAAGCAGGGGTAACTTTCTGAAAGCAAATATTAATCCTCAAAACACAGGATTGAATCCTAGAGACACTGGCCTATCTATGGGATTTAGGTGAATTTAAATGCTAAATTATTTGGAATAAAATTTGGAAACATGAGAATGTAAAACCACATAACTCTGACGCTTGAACAATTTTTAAACAAAACACTTTCATATACTTTTTATTTTGTTACAATTTTATATTCTCCCTCTGTCTTCATTGTCTTTTCATGAGTCCTTTTATTTCTTTAGACTTCTAGGTCATATTTCCTGGGGTATGCTGGGACTGAGCAGAGATGCAAGCCTTCTCAAACATTGGTTTTAATACAGTGTGTTTGTTTTCAAAATTGTCTTGATTTCCAATTCTTCTATTACAATTTTCACAATTTGTTCGAAACAGAATTCCTGATTTCTATTTTGTCCTTGTCATAGCCTAAACAACTCTTTTTTTTTTTTTTAGTAACCATGTTTATCTTGGTGAATTACACAATGTATTCATCAGCTTTCAATAGCTCTGACAAAATGATTGAAACAAAAAAGAACCTTTAGGGAAGTTATGTTACTTCATAGCTTTGAGATTGCAGTTTGTGGTCACTTGCCTCTGGTATTTTTGGGTACCTGTTCAGATGACACATCATGTCATGCAATAAATTACAGAGCAAAGGCATCACTCTGCAATGCCCAAGAAGCAGAGAGGAAGAGGAGACTTTGTCATTGCCTTCACATACATGTTCCCAGTAACTTTACTTTCCTCTAATGAACCTACAACCTAAAGGCTCTACCCCATCCCAACAGTGTTTACAGAATGGAAACCAAGCCTTTAATACATTGCCTCTGAGAAGCATTTATAACTCAAACATAATGCACAGCTCGAGCCAGTTGGAATAGATTGGGACTTTATGATCACTTCTAAGACTTTCCTGGCTCGCACTTGCTCAACTATATGCTTCATTGAATCAAGTTAGGAATCAACATTCCTGCAAGCCAAGTACTTCTCATGTCCCATATTGACAGTGACCTTTATCTTACTTTCGTCCATTTCAGATCTAGATTGTACAATTACAACCAAATTGTTCTTTCAGATGATACTTGTGCAGTTTATCCTCCCTCTACCATAACTTGTAGCAGAGTGTCAAGGTGTGAAACCATCTATGTTATCATGAAAGAACTCTCTTTAGCTGAGAATCAATGACTAGCCAAATCTTTACTTTTACCTTTTTTTTTTTTTTTTTTTTTTTTTTTTTTTTTGGAGTTTTTGAAACTTTTATTTAATGTATATTTACTTATTTATTTTTGTAAAATGGGTTCAATGTCATTATCTTAATTTTTTATTTAAATTTGAAATAAGTTTGTTTTACATGTCAATCCCAGTCCTGTCCTCCCCTGTTCTCCCCGCCAACTTCCATCCCATTCCCTTTCTGCTCCCTAGGTATGGTGAGGCCTTCCATGGGGAGTCTTCAACGTCTGTCATATCATTTGGAGGGGCCCTCCCCTATGTGTCTAGGCTAACAGAGTATCCTTCTATGTGGAATGGGCTCCAAAATCCATTCATATCCTAGGGATAAATACTGATCCATTACCAGAGGCCGCATAGATTGCCAAATAATACCACATTCAGGGAAACTGGGTCTGTTCTATGCTGGTTTCCCAGCTATCAGACTAGAATCCATGAGCTCCACCTTTTGCTCAGGTCAGCTGTTTCTGTGGGTTTTTTTTTTAACCTGGTCTTGACCCCTTTGCTCATCACTCCCTCTCTGCAACTGGATTCCAAGAGTTTGGCTCAGTGTTTAGCTTTGAGTTTCTGCTTTTGCTACCTTCAATTACAAGATGAAGGATCTAAGATAGTCATCAATCTCATTATCAGGATAGGGTATTTAAGGTAGCCTCTCCACTATTGCTTAGATTGGGGTCATCCTTGTAGATGTCTGGACATTTCTCTTTACCTTTTTATGTTTTCACCAAGCCTTTCTTTCTGAAAAGCCCTCATACTTGTTGAGCTAACACTTTATTTCAAGTAAAATTGGCTTGTCATAATTTCTAAGTGATATCTTTAGACATTGCTTAAAAATTATATTTGATTTCCAATGAAAGCCATGACCTGTAAAATTTAATTGGGACAGAAGAATATTAATTATTTCATTGCATTATGTCATTGCATTATAAGTGATCCATAATTCAAAATGTATTGAATTAACAATTTTAGGAAATCTCAAGGTTTCCCAATGCTAAGCAAATGCAATGTTACGTTCCTATAATTCTAGAGTTGAACAGGAATTCACAACTTCCATTTCTTCATCCACCACAAGAGTAAATGACCAATACTCACAGTGTCATATGTGGCTAAGATATGCTGTCTAGTAAGTTAAGCAATCTATAGATAAAAATAATTTCAACTTATGATAAGTTTATTAAAATATAGTACCACTAAAGACTAGAAAACTTTTCTACTTTGTTATTAACTAAAAAGCAAGCATTGTAAGAGGAATTCATCATAATAGTGTCTGGTACCCTAAGGCCCTAAATAAGTGTTGTGAATGAATATTGATGGAATAAACATGAGCACAAAAATATATTTAAACATATAAACATGTTTGAATCATTTAGATAGCATGCAAAGAACCTTTAAGGAGAAGAGAGAGGTGTGAAACTTTTGACTTAGATGATTGTATGAATGTAACTTGTACTACAAATATATTCATGATTTACAACATGTATATGTTTGTATTTACTACAGAAACTATGTGCTCCTGTTAATTACTACATTAAGATGATGCAATTGAATGCTAGATATAAAAGCATTTGAAAATTTATAAATGTAAAAAATGTACACACCATTTCAACTCAAATCCAATACTATTTTACTATAGAATACACCAAATTTTCATGTTGTCTACAATTAAAAGTAAACCACCTGGAAACATTAAAATGGTCAGGGTATGGCTGGAAAAGATTTGCCTGATTGGCTGAAAGGTTCCTTTTTGTTATCTGAAGAGTACAGAAGAGAGTCTGCATTCATACCTGGTCTGTGTCCAGTCCAGAACACCCGAAGAAGCAATTATATGGTTTAATCTTAGAATCTCCCAAAGTTTAATTCAGTAGCTCGCCTTAGAGTGCATTGCTAATTCTTCCTGAATTACTACTGCTTCAAACAGCACTACCTTAATTTGAACAGTTTGAGAACTCCATTCTCTCTAATGGCATTAATTGCATTATGAAAGTCAGCTTTGGGTAGAAATTTAATTTCTCTTTTGGAGTATCTCTTGGCACAATCCTTTCTCCCTTTTCAACTTGACACTTCTACCCATTTATGCAGGATAATAGAGCAACTAGTCTTCCTGGTTCTCAGTGGCTTCCAAGAAACATTATTCAACAAATGAAAGTAGGCTAGCTATCTAAAGCTGCCTTCAATTTTGTACATTCTCAGGCAGTCTGGTCTAATAGACTCTTAAGTCCTTGAAACATTAGCAAATCTCTGAGCTTTTAAACAGGCTGTGACCTATTCATTTAGAGGGTTGCTTCAGTGAAGCACAAGCTCACTTAGGTTAATGACGGATCATGGAGCTGTTTGATTTGCACTGAGCTTAGTTGCCCATTATCCCTAACATACATGTGGATCATGTTTCTCCATTTGGATAATGTTGAACTTTCTTCCTTGTTGTCAATATTTGTAAATTCCTATAGGGGACCTTACTGTGGAAGCTCTTGGGGCTTTATGCACAATTGCTGTAGATGAATGACGAAATTTGCCCACAGCACAACTAAATCTATTTTATTGAAAGAACAGCATCTGCTCATTCAGATTTCATTAGGGATTCATCTTCCTCAGAAATATGGACATTATCTCTTTTACTCTATACCTGTTCTGTTTTTGCCGTTTAACATATTATTGATTTGCCTTCTTTATATTGATAAAGGATATGGAATGCTTGACTTCTTAAAAGAAACTGCATTTACACAAATCTGTTGCTATTGTTTCCTTATGCACATATACTTAAACACAAATATGCACAGACTCCCATAGAAGCATGGCTTCTTAAAAGAAGTCTACATATCGTGTGTTCTAATGCTATATTGCTGTTAAACATATTAGAAAGCAGGTAAATTATCTCTATTGCAACATGGCGAGTGCTTATTTTACATCTCTAATTTCTCCTTAATTTTGTACCATCACTCCAGAAGCATACATAAGTGTTAAAAAGTCTTGAAAATTGAGGGGTATATATTGGAAAACCCACTTTAAATGATGTTCAAAGAATTCTTTATTGTCCTCCCTTTTCAACATCATCACCACTGGGCATGCCCAGGAACACATAAAACCAGGCACACAAATACACTGGAGCAGAGTCTTCTTTGCTGCAATCTCTAAAGGTAGCTAAGTGTTTCTCATAAAAGAAAATAAACACTTTTGGCATTAATCCTTCCTAAAAATGAAATACTTTCACACTACACTGAAAGCTATGAAATATGAATGACAGTGGGAAAACAACTGCATTTATTCTTCCTCTGTGATTTACAATAAAGATGACAGCCATGGGGGAGGTGAATAATAGTGAGTTTGTGTGTGCTTGAAGCCAGCTTCACAGTAGTATAGAGGAAGATGATTGTGCTGTACTCTGGTTCTTTGAGTGAATTAATTTAAAGATGGTCCATTAGTTCATGTCACCACAGAAAACTGGAAAGTTATGAGTATTTGTACAAATTTGAATTGGAGATTGGAGGAAAACATCCCAATATTTTGGATTCACAGGAAACTATAATGAAAAATGATTGCATTTTGCTATGATTAATAACTCTAACCAAGAGCCAAGATATTTTCATTAGTGGTTACTTAACCAATTTTTTAAAAATGAATATGCTCTTCTATTCTTTCATTCCAAGAAAACTTTCAAACATTATAAACATGGGAAGATAATTTTAGGGTAAAGTGGTAGATCTAAAATTACCTTAAAAAACAAAACCTTCCTCAAAAACTGCACCTGCTTTCCCCTGATAAGAATTAGGCAGAGCATTCAAAACTGAATGATGCCTGTCCAGTGGATATGTGTTTTGTATTCAAAATCTATTTAGAAAATTGTCTAAATAGAGAAGTCATGGTGATTATTAAAAATACCAAACTCTCATCCCATGACCTTTAATCCAACTTCTGTGAAGGTTTTCAATTTTATCTCTTATGTCATATTTAGATTAATATTCAATATTTCTTATATTATTAGGAAATGTTCTATGTAGGTTTGGAGTATTATACATCTTTCCAATATGACTTTAGATGTACCTTGCTTTATTCTTGTTTTACAAGGCATAATGGCTGTATATCTCACATGATCTAAACTGTCACTAAACTGTCACCATCTGCACTTTGGTAGTTGATTATTCTAACTGTATGGTGAGTGATATTACAAGATGCTCTCATGTGTCCTCTCTTTTGGGGATAAACTTTCACAGGAACATGGAGCTCTACAGTTCATTCTATATCCATGACCAGAATCACAGAACTGTCATTTCCCTTGTGTTGCGTGGATATTTGTTGTTTGTTTATTTGTTTGTTTAGTTGTATATATGTTGGTATAGATTATCCCTGACTTACTATGGCTTGATTTACAATTTTTTCACTTAAGCATGATGTGAAGCTATACACATTCAGCTCTTAGTATTTCAACCTTTTCTTTAGCAAGGATATACTGCATCATCTAGTAACACTAGCTTCTCAATGGCAAATCATGGATTGATGACAGAGACTCTATGAAGGGGTATACAAGTATACTCTACAATGTTATGTGCTATGTTCAACTATGTTCAATGCACTAGGTATATTCTATTCATTTTGACTTACAGTATAAGGGATTATGAATGGTTTTTCAAGAGTGAATCTCTTAGAAATTACAGGAGCATCTGTGATAATTTTAGCCATCTGTATTTTAAAATACTTTTAAGATTACTTGTTTAACATTATCCCCTTCACGTCACATGTTTACATTTTCATAGAACCCATCTGGAGGTGAAGTCTAATCCAAGAAATGACTAATAAGAGCTGGATTTATGCTTCAATACTGTTTCAGTTACTTAGATGATATTTTTAGGATATTTTATTTCCAATTATAACCTGTTTAGGCTTTTCAGCTGTTGTCATCTGATGTACTTTGATGGATATATAATTTTTATTTTAAGTATACTTTCAGATTTTATTATATATTTAATGCAACTTCATAATTAAAAATGAAAATGTTCATCTCTGGTCATATCCTGTACTCCTTACTCCCAGGGACAACTTTTTCCAGAACCTCAAAACTGAATCACCATATAGCCTTTTCTATATTCTTCTCATATTATTGGAGCAGATCCTGTGTTCCTCTGTCTACACCCATGCCCATAGTGATTTCACCCAAGTTCATAATTTTAGGCACCATATGCCAAAAATTTAGAAATATATACACCCAAGCTCAGATTTACTGAAAATTTATCTGTGTTTTTCTTGGTATATAAAACATATGCCTGATAGACATCTCAAATTCACATGTCCAAAATAAATTCTTTGACTTCATTCACAAATATTTGCTATGCTCATATTTAACTATTTAGCAGGTTCATCCTTCCATTCAGTTAATAAAGCTGAGATACCTCAGTAAAATTCTCTTATCCCCCTCTACTTTCACATTGCATATCAATTTACACAGAATTCCTCTGACCCCTGTATCCAAAGGGTGTAGATTCCAACCATTCCTCTGTAGTTCTACTCTTGTCTCCATGACTAAGGAATAATCACCATGATGTGAGTTATTAGTTTTATCCCTGGGAGTAAACTTCGCCACTTAAAATATGCCCCAATAAGGTATGGAGCTACAGGTCAGTGGTAGAGTATCTGTCTGGCAAACTCAAAGATTTAACGTCACTATCTGGTGCTGTCAGATTACATTTCTTTGGATCATTTATTGTTGTTATAGTTTGAGGCAAATGCAGGCACCCATTTGCTCAGCATGTAAGTCAAGAATCTCTAGGATATCTAATTCTTCATTTATTTCTGTTATACTTTTATGTTTTGAAATTAATGATATTACCCTCTCCCCTTTCATTCCCTACAACATTTTACATGCAACCTCTTCTTTTTTAGTTCATTTTCTGATGGGAGATGTCATTCGGTAAATATGTTTCTCTTATCGGTTAATGAATAAAGCACTGTTGGCCAATAGGATAGGAAGACAGGAAGGACTAGGAGACAAGGAGGAAATAGGAAGAGTAAGGAGGAGGGAATATGGAGATATTGGAGGTAGCAGAATCGATGGCCCCCACTCTCCGGTAATATGAGATCACATGGAAATATGTAGATTAATCGAAATGGGTTAATATTTAATACAGAGCTAGCCAATAAGAAACGAGTAACAGGCCAACAGCATAATATCAAATACAGAGTCTCTGTGTGTTATTTGGGGCATGCATGGCGGTGGGACTAGCAGCGGGGGAAAAAAACTACTCATAACAATGTTCTCTATTTAATTGCTGTTCAAGACATGTACATGTGTGTACATATGCAGTTATGTATTCCCAAATATATATAAATATAATACTTTGCATCATATACTTATATTATTTGACTGCATGATGAAACACTTAGTTCTAGATAACAATTTGGGGGAATTACCATCAGGAAACCTATTTTTTCCACTCTCTTCATTCCATAGTTGAAGGTAGTTCTTGAACTCCAGTTTGTTATTCTTCTCTATTGTCACATCTAATTGTGCCAATACAATTCAGGTCTTATTTTTTTTTAACTTGGTCATATTGTTAAGACTTCATGGGTATAGCTTCTTTCACAGGGCCATTTTATACTTACCTCAAAAACCATAAACCTTAACACAGACAGAGGAAGACAAACATAGTATGCATTCACTCATTAGTGGATAATAGAGTAAAGGATAAGCAGACTATGATCCACGACACCAGATAAGATAGGACACAAGGACAACCTTTAGAAAGACATAAATAGACCACCCACCCTAAGAGGCAGAAATGGACAAGACCTCCAGAAAGGGAAATGGACAAGACCTCCTGAGTAAACTGGGAACACAAGCACAGGGTGAGAGAAGTAGGAGAGTGAAGATGGGAGGTGGAGGTGGGGGAGGAGAACATGAGGGATCGGGTAAGTCAAGTTGGGGGAAGAACACAGAAGGACAGCAAGGAGGGAGATACTTTGATAGTGGGAGCCATTATGGGGTTAGCAAGAAACCTGATACTAGGAAATTGCCAGGAATGCACAAGAATGACTGCAACTAAGACTCTAAGCAATAGTGAAGAAGATACCTTAAATGCCTTTCCCTTATAATAATTAGATAGATGACTACCTAAATGCCATCATAGAGCCTTCATCTAGTAGCTGATGGAAGCAGAAGAAGAGATTCACAGCTAAGCACTGAGCCAAACTCCTGGAGTCCAGTTGTGGAGATGAGCAAATGGGTCAAGACCACATTGGGGAAACCCACAGAAACAGCTGACCTGATCACGTAGGAGCTCATAAACTCCAGACTGATAGCTGGGGGAACTTGTATATAATTGAACTAGGCCTCTGAACATGGGTGTAGGTTGGTGATCTTGGGAAATATATGGGACCTCTGCCAGGGGTAACAGTATTTATCCCAAGTATACCAATTGACTTTCTGGAGCCCATTCCCTATGGAGAAATAACTTGTCCAATCTTGATACAGATAGGAGGGCCTGAGTCCTACATCAAATGATTTGACAGATTTTGATGATTCCCCAGGAGAGACCTCACTCTCTGTGAGTAGTGGTTGGGGGGTGTAAAATAAGATTGTTTTAAATAAAAAAGCACACACATTATATTTATTTGATCATATTAATATAATGTGGGCTGGGAAATAAACTGATGGTTAAGTGTATTTGCTTCTCTTTCAAATACTGTAGCACTTATCTCTTGTGGCTTCCATCTGAGTATAATACCTACTCTATGATATATAAGCCCTCTTCTTGTCTCCATGGGCATCTGTGTATATTTGCTCATTCTTGCAATGTGTCTGTGCACGCACACACACACACACACACACACACACACACAAACACACACACACGCACACACACACAGAGAAAGAGAGAGATTGACTATCCACATATACATAAATAAATAATAGAATGCTTGTTTAGAAATTTTAGTAGAATTTCAGAACTTAGAAGTGAAACAGTGATAGTACTAAGTATCTACACAAGGTGTAGTATGTTTTCCCTTCATTTACACTGGAGTCATTACAGTCTGCATTGTAAATTACTTCTGCATTTATTTGCGTAGTCATACTAGAAACTAAACAGTACAATTAATACACTGTATTTAAAAAAGACAAAACATAACAAACAACAAGAAAAATATTATTTTCTCCTGAAATGTTTTCTAGTTTTCACACACACATGCACTCACATTTTTATATACTTTGACACCCACCATACATACACACTTGCATAAATACTAAAAGTTAATCATTAAAAAATATAACCCCAATGGAGAATATTCCTTTAAACTGTAATTCTTTAAAAATGTGAATTACATGTTGAAATGATTATATATTGCATCTTTTGTACATGTTACCTCCGGGGTTTTGTCAAAATATGTTGCTTTACTGTCTCATTATTAATTAATTAAGAAATGAATCATAATTTTAAGGTAGCTTCAATCATAACATCAGAGTTCACTTTAATTCTACAAGTACTGGGGTTTTAGTTTTAGAATATCTGTGAATAAGGTGAGCTATGTGGAGGAGCATGGCAAGTGAGAAGAAAGAAGAGTAAAAAGAACTATCTACTTTATTTGCAGTCTCAAGGTTCAGTGACAAGTAACAAAGATGACAAGGTTTCCTAGCAATCCAAGCATGTAGTAGCATGGCCAGCTGCTCATGCTGAATTTTGGAAGAAGCCATTCCTCTACTGAGCATCAGTCTCTGTCTAGGTGTATACCTATCATCAGAAAATAAACTGGACCAGGCAGTCCACATGCAGTTTAGGGGTGGACTGTGTCTGTCCCTCCACTTATCTTATATCATCCATCAAACATCACTTGGCAATGATCTTTGATTCTGCTTCACTTCTGCATAACCCTCCCCCCCCCACCCACCCACCCACACACACACACACACACACACACACACACTTTGACTGTGGCCACTTCTCATGACAATTAATTTGAAACCAAACAAAAAGCATCTGTAAAACATACTTTCAGGATGATAATATTAACAAAGACATCTAACAAGTTTGTTTCTTATAGCAGCAAATAAACATGGCTACAGACTGCATAACTTCTGAATAAAGAAACATTAATATTGAACTTACTCGTACCATATTTTTATGATTCTACAAACAAGTAGTTTCAACATACACCTAAGAGTTTTAACACATAATAGTTTATATTTAATCTTGTTTTGTCATGTAGTCTAGTGTCCCCCAACAATAATGAAAATCCATCTCTAATAAAATAGTACAGACTATTTATATTATTGAAAATGTTGGTGTATTTTTTCAACTCTAACTTCATAGCATAATCTATTATTTAAAATATCAAGAACATTGTAAATATGACATATATGGATGATTAGTGCAGATGTATTTATCTGACATGTTACAATAGTCTAAAAAAGAAATATGGTTTTAATTTGATTTTTGTTATGCAACATTAGTCATTGTATACTAAATTTGAAGGTCTTTGGTTATATTTTGCTTTTATTTCTTCTTTTAGCAAAGTTTTATTAATGGTTTAGAATACATAAAATACTGTTTCAGGCACTATGGATCTAATTAGAGAAAGATCCAAAACTATGTCTGGACAGAATTTTGTATTATAATCAGTTTTAATCATTAAACCTTATATTACATTAGATAGTAAGTGTACTTGTAGCTTACAAAAACAAGTAATAATTGCAAGAAAACTGATATTGGCACTAATTCCAGATTAGTCTATTTTTGTAATTATTGTGGCTTATTAGACAGTTATACTCTTTTTGAAGTGGGATAGCCTTACTGGTTACCTTATTAGTAACCTTAGTAGTAACATGCTTACCCTAGCTTTTTAGAACTTTATAAAATAGAATAGTAGCAGTTTCACATTAGAGAAAACCATTTACTTACTATTTCTTTGAACATTTTGCTAAACACAGAATTTTATTATCAAATGTATTTGTTTTTCCAAGTAGAATGCCCATTTAAATCAAAACTGTTCCCTTTATATAAATGAATCAGCGGTTATAAATAAGCTTTAGCAAGTTTCTCTGTGCCACTTTATCTTCTCTTTTTATATTAGGTATCTATTTCTAACTCAGTTCTTTTAAAAGGCATTATAACTTCTTATAAACAAGGTCATGCCATGTGTCTCTTATGCTTGCATTGGTGGTATTGAATACTAGCCTAGCCACTCTTTCTCGAGAACAAAAGAAAATACAACTGTGACTTATGTTTTAGTTAGTTGATGTTTGTCCTATTGCTGAGACAAAACTCCATGACTAATTGAGATTGAGTTGTGAAATAAATTTTTTTAATCTAATTTTTTAAAAAACAACTTTTCAAAGAAAACATAAATCAGAAGTCAAGAGTTTCAGAGGGTTCATGGATTGTATCAATGGATTATCAATGTGGGGAATCATGGAGGAGGCAGGCAGACATGCGTACATATTGTTGGAGTAGTGCCTGAGAACTTATATCTGGTCTAAAAACACACTGCAAAGGCATAAACAAATAAAGAAACAAATAAATAGGAAGAGTGAGAGACCTGGTTTGGGTCTTTGAAACCACAGGCTTTCCCCCCGTGACACATCACCTCCTAATTCTCCTAAAACAACTCAGCCAAGGACACAGTATTCAAATATATTAGTCTATGAAGGCCATTCTTATTCAAATTCCCACAGTCTCAGGTTCAGTTTTTCAAATAAAATTTCATCCACAACACAATAATATCCATGTAATGAGAGTGAATTTCTGACCTCCAGCTTTGAGTTTTCCTTTCAATGGTCAAGTAGATTAGCAAACATGGGAGCAATAGTAACTAGCAACATGATTAAGGGCAAATCTCTGAAGGTTTTGCCCTGATTCACAGTTGGTTTTGTGTAAGTGGGCATATTGGCTAGTTATAAGACAACCTAACACAAGCTAGAGTCATCAGAGATAGAGCCTCAATTGAGGAAAATGCCTTCATAAAATTCAGCTATAATGCATTTTCTTAATTAGTGATCTATAGGGGAGACAATTGTGGGAAGTGCTATCCCTGGGCTAGTGATCCTATGGTTTATAAGACAACAGAATGAACAAGCCATGGTAAACAAGACAGTCAGCAGGAACACTCCATTCCATCTTAATCAGCTCCTGTCTCTAGGTTCCAGATCCATTCCAGTTCCTACTCTGGCTGTTTTTCAAGACTGATTGTAATGCACAAGTACAATATGGATAAACCCTTTCCTCCCTGACCTGCATAGTGTTCTCTTACAGCAGTAGAAATGCTTACTGAGACAGTGGGAAATAATTAGAGGAAAGAAAAATTAGATTAATAATTTGTTAGTTGAGGAGCTGGTACTGAACCAAAATACCCAAAAACTCTGGGTTGGCAGAACAAAAAAAAAAAAAAAAAAAAAAAAAAAAAAAGCAGTGAAAACCCATTACTATTACTATCCCAGAGAGAAAATAAAGACAAAGAAGAATCAGGAACCATCTCATACTCTTGATAACATAAGTATCCCTCTTTATGTAGCCTCATTCAAACAATATGCATGTGTTTGTTTAGTTTATAAGATAATATGGTGAAATAAGTGACTAGCTACAAAAGACAATATAAGGTATTTTATAACACTTTTTCATCTGTAATTTCTTTATTAAAGTTCCTTGTAGTTTATAAGATGGTTATGCAATGGATAATTTTTCAGTTATTGTGACTGTTTCCCAAAAAAAGAAGCCATAGAAATCTAAGCAATTTGGACCTAAATGCAAAGAACATTCATAGAAATAATGGTAGTAACATAGTAAAATTCACATAAAGCATACTAAATGTTTACATTTATTACATGTCTAATAAAATCTATAAAGAGAAATCTCCATGGTCTCTTCTCAATATCATATACTGCAAAATAGAAGCATGATTATACTGAATATTGTATGAATCTTTATTTTATGCTACTTTACAAGCATTTTAATTTCTTAAGAATTATTTTTTTGTTTTTAACATTTGTGTACGTTTTTCTTATTTTACATATCGATCCCAGTTTCCTCTCCCTCTCACTCCTTTCCTGCCTTACTCCGTTCCTTCCTCCCATGCCCCCTGACTACCATTCCACCCCATCCCCCCCCCCCAAAGGGAGGGTGATGCCTTCCAGAAGGGATCAACAAAATCTGTCCAATAATTTGGAGTAGGGTCTAGGCCCTCCCTTCTGCCTCTAGGCTAAAGGAATATCCCACAATAGGAAATGTGCTCCCAAAGCCCTTTCATGCACCAGGGATACATCCTGTTCCCACTGTCAGAAGTCCCTTATACTGCCCAGGCCTTCTAGCTGAGACCCATGTTCAGGAAGTCTGAGTCAGTCCAATGCTGTTTTCCCAGCTATCAGTCTCGGGGGGGGGTCAATGTTCAGGTTAGCTGACTCTGTGGGTTTCTGTAACTTTCCTGCTAACACTTAAACTCATAATTCTCTCCTCAAATACCCGTTTTCCTCTTCACCTTCTTTTTTATGCATCCTGGCATACTCTCTCTCTCTCCCTCCCACATCATTTTACTCTTCCTCCTTCCTTTCCCTATCCTTTCTATCCTTGATTCATTTCTCCCTCCTCTCTACTTAAGTCTTCCTTATATTCCCATCCCTTCTCCATTCAGTGCTTTCCTTTCTGATAACAGAAGTTATGCTTAATGACTCCTCATTATAAAATTAAAGGGCAAAATGTTATCAATCATATGCGTACATAATTATTAGAAAATTTGTTATGGAATATACTTGAAACCTTGAAACAATTCTTTATTAGTGAATTTTAAGTGCCAAGAATAGATTAGTTAGATACTAAAATACTTTATCAATTTTGTGAATAATTTCCACCAAAAAAAGCAAAATCCGATTTATCAAAAGTCATGTTGAACATTTTCCTTATATTCTACTAAAATAATTATGGATTTAAAAGGGATATTTTAGGATATGCTTGTTTTAAAATCATAGTGCATCAGCATATTCCTTTTATTATAAGTGAATTTATTCAAACAAGTGTACATAATTACTTCATATCTTCAAAATATTTTTGTTGCTGTTGAGGTCAAATTAATTAAAATTCAATTACTTTTTAAAAAGTATCCCATCATTCTTATTGATTATAATTATATTTACTAAATTTTGTTCCTATCACCCCTCAATTTCCCTATAGAAACATTATCAATAACTGATCATTCCTTTGATCTAATAAGAAAGGAAATGCAATTAATGAGTGAAGAGTTTTGCCATTAGAGAATGTAATAGTTCAACAAAATTATATTGTGTTCAGCAGTTGAAGGTCAAGGATTATTAACCAAAAACACCTGATAGACATGTTGTCCAGCAGCCTCATGGGAAAACAGGAAGTGTGGAATTAGTGGAGGGTCATGTCCTTCTATTCAAAACAAGCTAATGTGGGTAACTGAAAATCCCGTGTAATGAGAAACTATGCTTCCTGAATGTTTTCTGATGCTTCACTATACTTCCAAAAATGACAATGTATATCTTATCAATAAAAGATAGAGGTGAAGATAGGATATTAGTATATAATAATGGGTCTTGATTTAGTGAAATTATTAGAACAGCAAACATTATAATGATCAACAACCTTGCAAAAATAATAATATTAAATTATTGATAGAAAAATCCATAGACATCATTTTAACTAGTAGGTATCCCTAGTGTGTGAACAGATTTCAGGAGCCCATTTTACATGGAGCGATATTGCCTTAGCCTAGAGACACAGGGGAGGGCATGAATACTACCCCTATTGACTTGACAGATTTTGAGGATCCCTCATGGAGGGCTTCACCCTCCCTGGGAATGGATGTTATAAGGGGGTTAGTGGGGGACATGGGAGGATGAGAGGGAGAGGGAACTGGGATTGATATGTAAAATAAGAAAAAATATTAAATAAAAACATGTATTCAATTAGTCTCTCACAAATAGCTATTAGGTATTGGAGGGAGGAGATGTGGAAAAGGAAGTGTTATGAATCTGTTTCAATTAAAACTATCAACACACACACAAAAAGAAAGGAAGGAAGGAAGGAAGGAAGGAAACAGCAATTGCTGTTCTGTTCTCACAGAGGACCTAGATTCATGGCCAGCATCCACTAGCCACCATGAAACTATCTTTATCTCTGATTTTAGAGAATCTGACCCCTCTTCTGGCTTCGAAAGATACCAGGCAAACATGCTGCACAGTTACACATGCAGCTATACTCAGATACATAAAATAAAACTTAACTTGTAAATGACAAATAGTCCTTTATTTAAAAATACCATTATCTCCCAATCAACTGTATCATTTTAGACTTTGCAAATCATTACTAATCAACTAAAATAGTAAGCTCTCTCCTTAGTGCACATAGTATTCATATAATCTCCATAACAACTTTTTAGTGGAATAATACAACATGACCTTTAAATGAATTACAATTGAAACCCTGTTTAACAAGTTAATGCAATTCTTGACAAGTAAGGCACTCTGGTGGACATATGTGTGACAGACAGTGTTATTCTGTGCAGCGATTGTGATGGGTGACATTTCTTTTTTTGAGTTTTCTCTATTCATCCTTATTACACAGAGCTATCTCAGAAAGGCACGTGATATTCTGAAAATTATGATGTAGTCATGCCACAAAATATACTCTTTGGTTTAGATTTTATCTGAAGCTAAAAACAGATTATATATCTAATTTTGATGTATGTGAAAAAATGTTCTCTATGATGAGACATAACAAATAAGAACACAAACTTACACACACATACACACACACAAAGAAAGAAACTTGTATTACTGTGCATAGAGAGACTATATATCAGACAGACTCTCAAGAGAAAAATTTGAAAACATGTTAATTTTTTGCTGACTCAAAGCTACAGTTGGTTCACAATTAAAAATGAGTGCATCAAGTGTTACTGAAGTGTTTTATCTAAGCATATTATCCAAAGTCATTTGTAACATTTCTGAGCAACTGCATTTATTTCCCCCTTCTATTTCCTGTCTTTCTTTTCTTTTTTCGGGGGGGGGGAGGGCTAAATTATATAGTCTACCAAATTTTTCACTAACTTTATCTTAATATCACAGCAGTTTACTGAATGAAATATTCTTATCTGTGTTTCCTTTCTTAGAACAATTCCCAATTCCCATCACCATTAGTTATTTACACATACAAGTGACTTCTTAGTGATATTTTTTTCAAGACAGGTTTTCTCTGTATTGCTTTGGAGCCTGTCCTGGAACAAGCTCTGTAGACCAGGCTGGCCTTGAACTCACAGAGATCCACTTGCCTCTGCCTCCTGAGTGCTGGGACTAAAGGCTTGCACCACCAACATCCATTATGGGTATAAAGAAAAATCTGGCACTAAGGAAATGTCCAGAGCCCTACAAGGATGACTCCAACTAATAATCTAAGCAATAGTGGAAAAGCTACCTTAAATATCCTCCCTTGATAATGAGATTAATGACTAAGTTATATGCCATCCTAGAGCTTTCATCCAGGAGCTGATGGAAGCACAAGCAGACATCAACAGCTATAAACTGAGCAGAACTCCTGAAATTCAGTTACAGAGACTGTAAAAGGATCAAGACCAGGCTGAAGAAACCCACAGAATCAGCTGACATGAACAAGGGGAGCTCATGCACCCAAGGCTTGTAGCTGGGTAACCAGCATTGGACTGACTCAGACCCCCTGAATGTGGGTCTTATTTAGGAGAAATGGGCAGTTTATGGGGTCTCTGGTAGTGGATCACTATTTATACCTAGAATACTAATGGACTTTGGGAGCCCATTAAATATAGAGAGATATTCTATTAGCCTATACACATTGAGGAGGGCCTAGGCCCTGCTCCAAGTGATATGACAGACTTTGAAGACTCCCCAAGAAACACCTCACCCTTCCTGTGGAAAAGATAGGGGATGAGATGGCGGTTGGGAGAGGGACAGGGGAGGAGGGG
This sequence comes from Phodopus roborovskii, assembly GCF_943737965.1. Classification (NCBI taxonomy): domain Eukaryota; kingdom Metazoa; phylum Chordata; class Mammalia; order Rodentia; family Cricetidae; genus Phodopus; species Phodopus roborovskii. The sequence continues at coordinate 30,735,359 of NW_026126410.1, forward strand.
AGTGTGAGAGTACTGGGATTGACATGTAAAACAATCTTATTGCAAATTTAAATAAAAATATTATCAAAAAAAGAAAAAAGAATATCTTCTCTTTCCTTGTGGAAGTTCACATTATTACTCTCTTTTTATTATATTCAGTTTGTGATTAATGTATTCTCTTAGCTGAGTATATGGGTAATTATAGACATCAGTAAACATGGATTCATCTTTGAATATTTACATCCTAGAATATGGCATGTTCTGTTACCCCTGATTTGATACAAAATACTCAGTAAACTTTATGGAAAAGGACTAAAGAAAATGAAATGATAATAATATGCATAATTATTAAAGGAAGGCCTATACAGGTTACACCAGTTATCTATGTTTAATGTATGTTTTTCCAGTGTTCGTGCTAGTACATTTCTGTTCCTTGCCTTTGTGACAGTGAAAATATGATGAAGTGAAAAAAGTGTATTTTGACTTACTCTGCTGAGAGATCCCAGTCTATGCTGGAGGATAAGGTGACACAACTCAGGAGGTAGGAACATACCTGAGAGCTCCACACTTGGGGCCTGGCCAAGAAAGATGCAAGTTCACCTTCAAAGTTCTGCTCCCAGTGATATTTATTCCACTTAGAAACCATTTCCCAGAGGTTGCACAATCTCCCAGTGTGGTCCCACCAATTGTAGGCCAGTATATCAAATATGTGAAACTCTGAGGTTTGTGATGGCTAATTTTGAATGCCAAATTAACTACACCCAGAGTCTATTAAAATCCAAGTTTCTGAGCATACCTGTGAGAGATGTTTTTTTTTCCTTTGAAAATAATTTTGCTCTTCTTAAAATTCCCTCTCCCTCCCTCCCTGTCTCCTTCCATTCTTCCCTCCCTCACTCACTCACTCACTCTCTCCCTCCTTCCCATGCCACCCTACTACCCTCCCATCCCATTTCCTCCCTAATCTACAGGGAGGCTGATGCCTTCCAGGGGTTCAACAAAATCTGTCAAATCATTGGGAATATGGACTAGGCCCTCCTTCCTGCTTCTAGGTTAAGGGAGTATCTCTCCATGGGGAATGTGCTCCCAAAGACATTTCCTGTATCAGGCATACATCCTGGTTCCACTGTCAAGAGGTACCTTAGACTGCCCAGGTATTCTACCAGAGACCCATGTTCAGGGGTCTGAGTCAGTCCAATGTTGGTTTCCCAGTTAATAATCGAGGGGGGGGGTGGCATTAGCTCTTCCTTGTTCAGGTCAGCTTTCTTTGTGGGTTTCTGTAGCCTGGATTTATCCTCCCTATCTGCATCTGGATTCCAGTTCAGTTCAGTGTTTTGCTGTGGGTATCTGATTCTGTTTCCATCAGCTACTAGATGAGGGCTCTATGATTGTGGATAAGTTAGTCATCAATCTCATTATCAGAGAAGGGCATTTATGGTAGCCTTTCCACTGTTGCTCACATTTTTTGTTGGTGTCAGTCTTATAGGTCTCTGGGCATTTCTGTAGAGTCAGTTTACTCTTCAAACCTATAATGGCTCCCTTTTTTATGGTCTCTCTCTCTCTCTCTCTCTCTCTCTCTCTCTCTCTCTCTCTCTCTCTTCTCTAGTCTATTGCTCCCCTGACTCAATTTTCCTAGTCCCATGTGCTTTCTTCTCCTCCCCTTCTATTTTTACTAGCTCCCTCTCCATTCACTGCCCCCCACCCACTCCCAATATGCTCAGAAGATCTTGTTTCTTTGCCCTTCTGGGAGGGATCTTGTATGAATGTCTTAATTTTTCCTTGTATCCTACTTTCTCTGGTGATCCTTTGCTTTACGTGTAAAATCCATATATGAGGGAGTACATACCATGAGATGCTCTTAATCTGGTTATCTGAAGCAGAAAGAGTTGCTTTTAAATCTTGGAACACCACTGTTTGCCTCATTCCTAAAAGGATATGGAAGAAGGTAACTTTACTCTTTGGCTTCCTGCTATTATTCTCACAAGTTTGTCTCTCTTGTTGCTGTGGTTGGTATCAAATTCAACTTCATTAGAATTCTCACAGACTGAAGCTAGCAGTTTCCTAACAGATCTCCAGGGCTCTAGTGCCAGGTTTGCACTGCTTAGATAAGACTGCTGTAGACTGAACAACAAATGGGTTTTTGGCATTTGCATTGGGGGACAGACATTGTTCAACTACTCAAACCATGACCTGTGAGACAGTCTAATATATTTCCGTTTATTATACATCATTCTCTCAGTTACATTTCTTCAAAAAGCACTGACTATGACAAATGTCATCTCAGATTGAAACCTAACGGTGACTCAGAAAGTAGAACTCATACAAATTTAAGAGAGCACTGTATAAATATTAGTTCCCAAGACAGTCTCTCTCTGTCTCTCTGTTTCCCTTTTTTTCTTCTCTCTTTCTCTCTCTCTCTCTCTCTCTCTCTCTCTCTCTCTCTCTCTCTCTCTCTCTCTCTCTCTCTCTCTCTCTCTCTCTCTCTGTTTCTCTCTGTTAGTATTCAGGCATCTATACTGACCTGTGCTTGGGATTCTGGCAGGATAGATCCTCAGCTGCAGCCATTAAGAGCACCACCTGTGCACATTAACTATCTTCCCTTTTAAAAGGACCCTGCCCATCTCCCATCTTTCTCACTTTCTCTCCCTCTCTATTTGTTCCCCTCTCTCCCCCTTTCCCCTGTCCTCTCTCCTGCTGCTCCTGTCTCCAAAGGCAGTCTCTCCACTTTGTTTTCTCTGTTTAATGATCCCTTTACCTAATAAAAAGATAACCCTCTCATGGTATCTTTCTCTCCCACCTCTTTTCTAAGTTAATAGGGAGAGGAAACATAATTTTTCTACTAGTATACATAGAAAAGACTGAATACATTTTCCTGTGAGTAAATAAACAGATAAGACCTACTATTAGGTCCACCTAAAGAGTTCATTCAGTACACCATTCAGGCAACTGATAATTCATGCCATATATAGTTTTCAATAATAGAGTCCCATGTATTGGTTATATAAACACAGGTAACAGTGTGAATTATATGAGATATTATGCATGATATATCAAGCAAGTCAGAGAACACTCGATTTTAAAATATAACATTTATATTGCAGGCTGATGACTAACTTTTGTAGTGTATACTCTCCAGGACTTTTCCTTATGATAATATGACTTCTTTTTTCCTATTATGTATTTGTTATTAGAATTGCATTTTTTGGAAAAAACAAATTCCTTTTGATTCTCAAAAGATAAGAATTTAGTGCTTCATGAGACTGTGTTCTAAACTTGATTATTTAGATATTTTGTCATTTTGCTTGCATATTATCAATTTTACTGGTTTTATTACAATGTGTAGAAACAATATTCCTCATAAATATATCAATACACTGTACAAAATTAGTAAATTCATAATTGAAACACACATACCTTATTACTAACTAATGGGAACAGTTTAACTTGTATCTGCTACAATCAGTGATTCTTTTTTCTCTTACAGAATACAATGGAAATGTGGATTTCCATACACTTAAGATTCTATAATGCACATTTTTGTTCACAGTCAATTTAGTTTGATTGAAAACTGTAAATATTTGTTCATTCAGATTATTCATGACAAAAATTCATAATCTTATTTTTTTTCATCAACAGTTGCTAGGTCAAGCCATTGAGATCAGCTTTTCTGTTCTTAATGCAACTACCTCCCCTGTTCAATAAGCAGGCAAATGGATGGAACTACAAAAAAATAAAAATAAACATCTGGAGTAAGAGATAATCCAGACCTAGAAAGACAAATATAGCATGTATTCATAAGTAGATAAAAGGCATAAAGAAAAACAGAACTCATAATGAACTCACAGAAACTGAGGCAGTAGGTACAGGACATGTAATGATCTTACCACGTCCTCTATGTATATGCTATGACTTCTTTTGGGTTGTTTTCCTTCTATTAGTTTGTCTTGTTGAACTCTGATATGATACTTTTTGTTGTATGTTATCATATTTTATTTAGTTTTATCTTATTCTTAGAATCTTATTTCTTTTCTAATGAGAGACAGAACCATATGAATCTGGATCAAAGGGAAGATAGGAAGACCAAATAGAGAAATTGGGAGTAGGGTGAGGGGAAAATGTATTCAGGATATATAATTGAGTATAAAATATACTTTCAGTAAGAGGAAAAGAAGAATGAGAAAAAATAACATTTGATATTGGGTTTTAATTTTTTAAATTTTTATATGTTTAATAAATATTGCATATTTGTTATATGTGGATAGTTTTTTTCAATAACAGAAGTTGCATTATATAGCCTTAGGCTGACAGATATAATATAGTTTTATTTATTGTTTATAACATTACTATTTCTTTTTATGTATGTAACAGGAACAATAAATGACCCATTTATCTGAAGTTGGGTTCAAACTTCAAGTGGAATTTCAAAAAAAGCAAAACAGCTATCCACTAGCTTCTTAAATCTAATTCAGGGTGAATGGGCTGATACTGTCTAAATGAGCTTTCACCAAGCCCCAGACTGTGGACATTCTTTAGTATGGCTGGAGAATGAATGTCTCTTACTGAATACTGAAGACTCTGTTTCTATCTTTTATACTCTTCTAGTGCTGAGATTAAAGGCATGTGTAACATTACATTTTTAGACAGATTCAACTTTGTGTACCCCTGGGTAGTCTTGAACTCAGAGAGATCCATCTGTCTCTGAATCTGAGTCCAAGGATTAAAGGTATATACCACTACTGCCTTGTGCCTAGTTTCTGATTAAGGGTGTGTGCCTGCTTCTAAAACTTGTGGCTGACTTGCTTTTGAATCCTCAGGCAAACTTTAATAAATTATCCATAATATATCACTATAAAATATTATTAGTTCATTTTAAAATACAAATTGCATTATCCTCTACTTGTTTTATATTGTTTGGTGTGTGGTGTGACTATATGTGTGACTGTGTGTATAATATTTGTGAAAGTGAAAATATGGGGCTGACACCATGGGTTTGTGAAGTCAATAGAAATCATTTGGGAGTAGATTCTTTTCTTACAACTTTCTGAGGTATGCTCTCTTCTTTTGTATTCTACCACAAATCTGAGGTGCATTTACCTACAAGCTTCTAGGAGGTATTCCTGTTTCTACTTCTCAAACCTCAAGAAGTGTTTTTGGGTTGCTGATGTGTGATTTTCCATTAGAAACACCAATGATGACTCATGTTGGAGAGGATGTGGAGAAAAGGGAACACTCCTCCACTGCTGGTGGGAGTGCAAACTCATACAGCCATTTTGGAGATCAGTATGGCAGTTCTTCAGGAAAATGGGAATTAGTTTACCACAGGATCCTAAGACACTCTTAATGAAAAACTGTGCTAGTTTCCAGTTTGCCTTTAAGTGGAATCATTAACATACTTGTCAGGTTAGGGAAAGCTACATCTTCATGTAAATTTTCACCATGAAAATTAAAAAAAAATATATTTCTACCTTCCTTGATTTCTTTCTTATATGCTTTAACTATACTACATATGATATATAAGGTAGTTGATAATTTATGATTTATTGTATGTAGCTTGCTTATTCTAGCTAAAGTCAATGGTTATAGGATATTTATCTTTGAACTCAAATATCATAAATATTAAATGTAGGAAATTTCTGAAGATTATGTTAGGCAAATTTTTATCCAGAGTGAATTTGTGGTTTTTTTATTGTGATCCAAATGGAAATCTTAAACTCAAACATTTTAAATAATTTATCATTTGTAGACATTATTACATATATGAAAGACACTTTGAATGGCACATTTATTTCCAAGAGATATTGCAAAGCAATCCATTCTCAAACACATCTGCATCCCTGTCAGCTGCATTCTCTTGGGAAATACACCATTTTGCACTTGTTCCTTCTGCTGTATGATTCTGCAATACTATTTGCCCCCTCACCTTCTTCAGAATATTGATACATGAGTGTCAAATTTTGTCTTTGCTGGTACTTGGATCTCAGTAACTTTTTCCAATTTATGGATATATTTTAGAACTTTTAATAAAGCATTACAATTTTTCAATAAGTGTCCCAATTAGGGTTCTTAGACTTTCATAAAGCTAGAAAATGATGATTAAATAATTAGAGTAGAACCAATCTCTTTGCTCCTTGTGTATATACGCTTTCCCTCTAAGTGACAAAGTATATATTTGGGTACTGAAAAGAAAGTATTAACAGTGTGTTAGCTCTTTGAAACAACCAAGGGATTATGTTCTGACTAAAGTCATATAACAAGCAATATCAAGGTAATTGAAGACATCCCTAACTTACTTCCTGTTTTATAGTCTCTTATGTTAGAAGGTAAATGTGTCTATTTGGTGAAGTTTAACTGATATTTCCCCAAGAATAAGTAGAATTAAAATTTTAAATTGAGATATAACATTTAATAGTTGTTTCATCTACTTTCATTTGAAAGTATATATTTTGTTGCTACTTGTTCATCATACTAACGCCCTGCCTAGTATGTGACATCTGATATAGTCATTGTCTTCTAACTCTGGCTAGCATCTTTTCCCTACCAACATACACACACACACACACACACACACACACACACACACACACACATCCCAAATAGATACATAAATCTCATCATATAACAAAATCTGACAATCATGCTGTTTCAATGATGAAAGACCCTTAGAAATGAGAAAATCACATAGAGTCAATGATAGTGAATTGATGCTAGTCTCAGTGGTCTCAAAGAAGGGTATAATGTACATACCATACACAGTGTGAAATAAGTAAGCATTTGATGAGAAACAGACAAGAAATACGCAGTGAAATCAATAGAGGACATATGATAATTAGTAAAAAAATGTCTGGTTTTAATTTTGGAGTATGTTGAGGGGCTTCCTTCATAGAATACACTTAAAGCCTCACTCATGGGGTAGCATGTTTCTTCTAACTGAAGGAGGCAAACTGGTATTTGCAGAAAGTCTTTCATTGTAGTCTGTTACCTAATATTTAGAAAATATTTTTGAAAATATACCATGCTTTGAGGCAGTTTGATTTTTATGTTCTAATTTTAAGAATAACCTACATACTACAGAATCCCACTATTTCTAGTACTTATTGTTTTACACATTCTACAAAAGCTATTTCAGGATCTACTTGGAGCACAACAACCAGCCGGTAGATGGACAATCTTGAAATTCAAGAATATCAAATGTATGCCTCAATTTCTTTGTGTGAGTTATACTAAAAAGCAGAGTTTTTCCATTTTATTAGATGAATGCATGATAGATCCTACGAAGAAGGATTTTAGAATTCCCCTGTTAATTGTATTTATTAAATCATACATCTTTAATGTGCATATGAATTTATTGCAAGTTGATACCTGTTAGTTTCAGAATTTAATTAAGAATTTGATAACAAAAGAAATACAAAGTCATGCAAAGCTTTACATTTTAAAACACAAGTGATGTTAAAATTGAGTTTTTATTAAATTTTTTAAAGAACCATATATGAAATTGCACATGAAAAGACCTCAGGAATAAATATGATGTTATCTTACATATTATAAATCATAACATTAAATATTAGAAAACTGTCCCCTAATCATGGTTTATTTATATTTTGTTTCTATAAATATGAATGACTAACCTTCAAATAGTTATGTCAGTTTTGACATTTTTGTTAATAATTCAACTGGACTGTAAATAACAACTCAATATATATTCTTATAATTTGACAAATTTTCTATATTTTGACTTTCAGTGAGTAGTACTGTTGCTGAGTAATATTATAATTAATTATGGAATGTAAACATATGTGCAATAAATTTTTAACTTATTATTAGAATAATAATATCATTGTCTTTGTGAACAAATGTTCCTAGGACAATAGAGTTTAAATTAGATAAAAGTAAAATGTTAGTTTTCAAGGACTCTTTTCTGCCAAGAATTGTTGAAATGGACATGATAAAAGTGGTTATGTTACAAATGTGATAAAAAACACATATACATGAATGTCACTTTTATTTTGTTAGATAATCTACCTTTGAAAGGAAGTCTTTCTGTGTCTGGGTTACCTCACTCAGGATGTTTTTTCTTTTCTTTCCTCTTCTGTTTCTATCCATTTGCCATTGCTTGAAAATTTCAAGAAGTCATTGTTTTTACATTGAGTAGTACTCTATTACATAAATGTACAACCTTTGCTTTATCCATTCTTCAGTTGAGGTGCATCCAGGTTGTTCCCAGGTTCTAACTATTACACATAATGTTGCTGTGGACATAGTTGAGCAAATGTCCTTGTAATATAAGTGTACATTCCTTGGATATATTCCCAAGAGAGGTATTTCTGGGTCTTGAGGTGGATTGGTTCCCTATTTTCAAACACAGTGTGTACTCACTCATAAGTGGATATTAGACATAAAGCAAAGGGTAACAATCGTATAGAGCACAAGTGCAGTGCAAAGAATCCAGAAAACAAGGAGGACCCTAAGTGAGACATACATGGATCCTCAAGAAAAGAAAATAGGATATCTTGAGTAAATTGGGAGACTGGAGGGAGGGGGAGAGTAATAGGAAGTGACGAAGAAAGAAGGGAAGGATACGAGGGATCTGGAGAGAGAGAATGAGAAGCCTTGATATAGTGAGTCATTATGGGGCTAATGAGAAACAGGACACTAGGGAAACTCCCAGAAATCCATAAGGATGACTCCAGCTAAGAATCTAAGCAGTAGTGGAATGATACCTTCCTTGCCCGTGTTCTGTAGTCATATTGATGATTACCTTAATTGTCACCATAGAACCTTTAACCAGCAACTGATGGAAGCAGATGCAAAAACCCACAGCTAAGCACTGGGATGAACTCCTGGACTCTAGTTGTAGAAAGGGAAGAGCAATAATATGTAAAAGGGATAAAGACCATGATGGATCAACCCATGGAAACAGCAGACTCAAGCTAGTTGGAACTCACTGACTCCAGACATACAGCTGGGGAATCTACATAAGACTGAACTAGTCCCTCTGGATATGTATGACAGTTGAGGCCTCGGGCTCTTTGTGGACCCACTAACAGGATAACCAGTATTTGTCCCTACTCTAAGAACTGACTTTTGGAACCCATTCTGTGTGGAGGGCGATATCTTGCTCAGCCTAAATACAGTGGTGAAGGCCTTGTTTTCTGCCTCAACTGATGTTATATAGACATTTTGATTCCCATGGAAGTCTCATCCTCTCTGAGGAGTGGATGGAGGTGGGGTGGCGAGAATGTTGAGGGAGCATGAAGGGCAGAGGTAGAGGAAACTGGGATAGGTATGTAAAATAACATTGTTTAAAAATAAAATATAGGAAAAATAAGAAAGGAAAATACTACATGAAGGAATTGACTCATTTTTGTAGTCATACAAGCAGACCTAACTCTATTTAAATATTGAGTTGTTTGGAGTCCAAGAATTCAAGCTATGATGATTCTGTTAGAACCAGGTTTGCTAAGATTTTCTTGTTTGTTTTAGGTCATATTTACTCAATTTTTGAAACAAGAATTGAAAGCCAATACTCTATTTTTAGTTTGGTTTGTTTTATTTTTCAAAACAGGGGCCTCTCCTGGAACTCACTTTGAGGACAAGGAAGGCCTCAAAATGAGAGATCTGCCTTCCTCTGCCTCCTGAAGGCTGAGTTAATCCTTTAAAGGCATACATCACCACTGCCTGGTGAAAGTGAACACTTTAATTCACCTGTTTTGCAGGCAGTAAGTAAATGTCTTTACTCAATAGTAGCTATATTAGATTAATCATCCAAGGAGAGTAGACATTTTCCTCTGTGATTCATGTCAAGTCTGACAAAGTGATCTCTCCTGGACTGGCTGCTAAAATACTCCCATTTGCCTTTTCAATCTCACTGATTCAGCAATATCTATACATAAATACATTTAGCTCTTGTAAGGATTGTAGTAAAAAAAAAAAAATATCAAGACCAGGTGAAATGCAACTGTATGGAGTATGTGAAAAATTTTACTCCCCATAAACCTCTCTGCCAATGCAGCAAACCGAATCAGACCAAATCAAACCAAAATAGAAAAAAGCCCACATTTAATGGATACAATGCTCCCTGGTGGCCTTCCAGCCTCACACACAGGGTGTAGGAAAGAGAGACTCAAAATGTATACGTCTCTTTTCTAGGGTGGGCAGTTTAAATACCCTGTGAGAGTAGTCTTGAGCATCTTTGGGGAATTGGTCATCATTTGGCATGCTTTCAGAGATGCAGTAGGGTTTACAGGAAGATAGAGGAAGTGGTCTTGGGTGGAACTTCTATCATAACATTCCAGACTCTTTGGGTATATGGATGCCAGGGGCTGGGATGAAGATTCCATCTTAACAGTATGATAGGAAATCTTAATTTGAAGTCTGTCAAAGATACTTCCTTGGTCAGTGGATTAACTTCCTTATACCTCATTTTCATTGTCTGCATATTGGGAATAATCTTTGTGAAATACATAAAATCAGTTTTCATTCCGATTTCTTGCCTATGAGTAATTTTCAAATAATAACTGGAAAAATAAACAAGTGAATTTTACCTACTGAAGCCTGACTCTAGATATAAAGCTAATTTTATTCCACTTTCCTTAATGTCTGGCAATTCTTATCAGTGAAGTTGGAATTGTCCCTCCTGCTGTAAGCACCGGATACATCGAATCTCTCTAGACTTTTAGCATCTATTTCCTGAATTTAGAATCGAGTTTATTTTCTTTTCCAACATTGTAAACTGCCTAATCTCTTTTCATTTCAATTAGTAGCTCACTCATCTCTTCTGCTTTGAGACCCAATCACCATACAATATCTCATCCATTCCCTTCTTATAAAACTAACTTCCTCCCCTAACTTTCATCATTCTTATTTAAATCACTGCTGCAATTCTTGTCTTATCTTTCTGCTAGAGTTACATAGAGACAGGCAGTTCCTCATCATAACTCAAGGTCACTGCTCCATATCTACTCCCTGATCATAAGTCAGGATCACCATTTCATCTCCAGTTCATGTTCTGCACTTTCTCGGGTGATGGAAACTGCAGTATGATAGAATGTCAGTAGGGAAGAATGTATTTCTCTGCACTGATTTTCCACTGCACAAAAGAGTATCATGTGCTTAGCCCACTTCACTTGAAAGGAGTTATACTGTGACCCGATCTTTCCAGACCAAGAGTTGTGCATTATCATCACAAGCTTTTGGGATGTAAGGGCAAATTCTTGACATGGCATTCATTTTCTCATTCTTAGTAAAGTTGAACCCTATACTCTCTGCTAGAAATACTGAGAATGATCCTAATGCTTTTTGACAGGCTTGACACTTCTAATATTTTCATTTTCTAATCTTTTATTTTCACTCTTAAAATTTTCTGCAAGTATATCATGTATACTTTGTATATATTTTATATTATTTATCTTTACAAATAAATTTTCTGCCTTATCCAATACCATTCATACATACATACCTTAGTTAATTTGTTGTGTATTTCAATTTTCTATTAATGCTTGTGTAATTATGTTATAAAATTAGACATATAAAATAAGAGATTTCATCCCTATAATCAATGAAGAAAAAAATCTAAATTCATCAATGTTTGTACTTTGAAAATACAATTATAAACACACACACACACACACAAATTAATATCTGAACATAATTATGTTGCCTGTCTTAACTGATGCCCCCATGATACTGATAAAGGAGATTTAGTAATATCAAAAGAGTCAAGGGATCAATTGTTAGATGTCTTCTAGACATGGCAGCAATGCTACATACAAGTTGTCTCAGCAGAATGCTTAAAATAACACCAGTTAATATGCCAATGTCAATGAGAGAAATTTCTCACTCTCCCATCCCTAGATCATGACTGACACACCATCAAATTCTTCTGAGAGAAGGAAAATCAATTTTGCTTGGGGCAAGTGCCCTGGTAAATTATCTTGTCCCAAGTAATCAAACACAAACTCACACATATATTAGCAACATTTATATATGTGTATATACATAATTTATGCAACATTAATAAAAGAATAGATGTTATGAAATTGAAAAGGCATGACTAGAAAACATTGGGGAAACTGGGAATATAGTAAATGTAGAAATATTGTACTCATCTATAAAATATTCAGAAATTTAAAAACAATTATGGCATCAAGCAACAAATTTTTATAAATGTTCATTTGGGTTCCAAAATTTTACAGCAATTACACTGCACTGCTCATTAAACAATTAACTCTGCTGTGATTCTGCTGTGACACCTGTACTGTAACTGTACTTTGAAATATAGGTTAACATTTATTCCAAATATTTAGGAATCAAGAGATTTAGTCAAATCTGAGTTGAAACCATTTAAAATCCTATACGCATCTCTTCTTATAGAGCATGAAAGCTTTTTTTCTCAGTATCAGTATTCTCCTTCAGTCCACCTCTGATTCAAAAGAAATTTGACTCCTGAATCATGGTCTTCTCTATAATCCAGTTCCCAGCCAGACAAAGTCAAGTGATCTTGATACACTTCACCTTGATGATACCAATCATCTCTCTACCACATGGACATAATCTTTTAATCTCTTTAGTAAATTTTTGCTCTGTTTCATTCAACTAACTCTACACACATTAATCTCTGATGAGTCAACTGTCTTCTGCACTCCCTAGTTAATAAAAGGGGGGTCATATAAACCATATCATTTGATAATAATTATAATGAGTTCAGATATTTTCTCCTTAAATGATTTATTCACCTCTTTCTTGAACTATCTATATTTCATTTTCAAGAACAATAATGCATTTTGATGACAGACTCATCACTATTCACTTGTAAAGTGGCAGGTTCAGAGTGTGTGGTTCTGTGCTTGCAAAGCCCCCAACCTGAAAAGTCTTTAATCACTTAATGTCCTTCACTATTATAGCATCTTGATATTCATATGTTTGGAATTATGTTTTATTAGGTTATACACATTTCAACACTAAGGAGAGGTTGAATCAACAATGGCATATTCTTTCTGCCTTTCATCTGTCATATATGTTCCTATCTACTTGCCATATGACAGTGTCTTAGGACTTGAGCATGAGTGGTTGTAGAGCATGTATCATGGGTAAAATTTGTCAATTACATAAAAGTAGGAATTTATGATATGCTACAGAACAATTGAGTAATCATAGCATTAGTTTACTATATATATTTCAAATATCTAGAAGAAAAGATTTTAAATGGCTTCACATTTAACACTTAAGAATTACACCATAGATGGAGGAGTAGCAACATTCCTCACTTCTGCCTGAGGCATTACTGCAAGTCAGTGAGTGATGAGAGGAGAGTCACTTTTCTATGATCATAGAGTGCCCACTTGTAGGTTGTCAAAGTTCCACTGGATGATCTTATAATCAAGTGGATAGAGGAGATATTAACTAGAATCAGTGGTTTAAAAAGTAAAAATTTTAAAAGAGGACATGAAGATAGAAAAACTATGTACTAGAATAAGTACTTGGGAGAATTGAAGTATGGGTCAGTGATAAAAATAGTCAAGTTAAATTTAATTAATGAATGAAATATTAAAGAATAGATGAAAGTATTACAAAAACAGTTATAAGTATTCAAGACATTATCAGATTGCTGACACAGTCAGTTTACATAACTAATCATGACATGGAATTGCATTCATTAGTGTGTACGATTTATGTACTTTTGTTTTCAGTTAGTGCAATAATCTGGCTTCTTTCTGCCAGAATGTAAGGTGCCTGTTTTCTGTCCCAACAGATACAAAGTGTGCCTAGAGACCCTATCTTATGTTAGGTTATTGACAATTAAACACAGACAATTAACCCTGAGAAATCTTGTAGCCATCCACTCAGCTCATAAGCAGGGAACTCTCTATAGTCCCAGCAACCATTACAGTTTACTAGTTTGGGGAACTTTTGGGGGTCTCCTAATGAACTTGTCAATTTGCTCTTAATTGCTTCTGTATTCCTTTTCCTTCTTTAGGCTTCATCATGAAAAATACTGCTGGGTAAAATTACTCATGTTTTAATTAGGTTGAATAGTGTTTGAGGCTTTATTTTGTGTGGGTTCATGTTAGTGGCCATGGAATAAATAAACTATGCCTTTGAAAAAAGGGGTAGAAAAGTAGATGAGAGATATATACATTGAAAAATAGTTAATAATTGGCTTTGCAACCTTGACGGGTTTTGCATTTTATCGCCAACATTAGCCTTTGTACAAAGTGAAGTTTAGGACTGTCTTATTCTCTTGTGGATACTTAAGAATTAGTGCAGTGTGTGGATCTGAGTCTTGCTCAATAAATTCTTGTCAAATAAAGTTATTAAAAGACTTTTAGGGATTTATCATCACCAAAATGTGGAGCTTGTCTCAAAGGTAATAATTGCCCAATGGGCTTCAACATGTTCTTTGTCTACTTCAGACTTTAAACAAATATAAATTAATGAATCTGGAAATACAAACATGATTTGTCTCTTTCCAGTTATTTTAACTGAAGGCAAAATGTAATAACAGCCAGTGATTTAAAATATTCAAAATTACCAGCTTAGTATACATTTCCTGAATGTTTGTAAAAGAAATTTGTACTAGGTTACCAATATAATGGTATTAAGTACAAAGTAAGAGTGAATCTGAGTCCTGTGCGAAAGTAATCAAGTTGATGAGAATACTTAGAATATATCCTTAAATTACTATAGTTAGGTAATAATATGCTATTAGTATGTTATAAACAAGTTCAGTAAAAGATATTACATTAATAATTTTATGTAACCATAAAAGTGTGTTATGGTCAGTTTTCCTCACCAGTCTGGTCCCACAGCCACATCAGTCCAAAATAACACACAGAAATGCTGTATTAGATATAAAGCTGTTGACCTGTTACTAGTGTTTCTTATTGGCTAGCTCTGTCTGTAATAATAATCCATTTCTAGTAATCTAAGTGTTTACACTTGGTCTTATCAGAGAGAGAGGGACCAGACCTCCTTCTTTCAAGTCTCTACATCTTTACTCTCCACTACTACATGTCCCAGAATCATCCTTGTCTCCTATGTCTCCTATTCTCACCTATCTTGCCTTCTTTTTTGCCAACAGTGCTTTACTCGTTAACCAGTAAGAGAAACATATTTACAGGATAACATCTCCCATCACTTATAGACATGTACTTGAAAGCATTTTCTCAAAAGAATATTGTTACTAGATATCTACCTAGAAAAAAGATTTATCCAACCCTTTACATGTGTGCACTAAATTAATAGATTGCAAGCCTTAGAAGAACTTATTATGACTGGTAAATCAATTTTCAGACAAACACAAAAGTCAAAAATAATTCAACCTCACTGGTACCTCACAGAATTAGAGATAACATACCTAAAGTTGTTATTAGCTCTAATTCTTGTTGGTATTAAAACCCAGAAATAAATTCTGGGGTTAAAGCTAAAGATCAGAGAACCAAAGCATCCAGCCACTAGCTCTTACCCTTACTTCAGACTGAAAGGGAGATCCTTTTCACCCAGATTTCCCAAATTAAATCTGACTGCATCTCTCTCCAGCAAAGCTCACAGTGCTCTGAGCTCCTGGCTCTTTCTACATTATATTTCTCTGAGATTAAAGGTGTGGGGTACCAAGTGCTCAGTTCACTTTTGTGTGAGCTCTGTTTCTCTTTTAGACTGGAACAATTTCTTATAGCCAAAGGTGGCATTAAACTAACAGACCCCTTCTGCCTCTGTCTCCCATGTTGGAAGTAAAGGTGTGTACAACTACTACCTGGCCTCTGGCTAAGCAGTGTGGCTAGTTTTGCACTCAGATCTTCAGGCAAGCTTTGTTAGAGCATAAACAAAATATCACCACAGTTACTATTTATGGCAGGCCATCAAATAACAATTACCCCAAAGGATATGTTCTCATTTTTGTTGTTGTTGTTTTGTTTTTTGAGACAGGGTTTCTCTATATTGCTTTGGAGCTTGTTCTAGAAACATCTCTGTAGACCAGGCTGGCCAAAACTCACAGAGATCCTGGGATCTCTGAGTTCCCAGGCATGTGCCACCACTGCCCAGCAATATTGTTTCTTTTCCTGTGCATTCTGTATGTGTGAGACAGTTAGTTGTTAAATATGTGGTCTTCTAGCAATGGTATGTTTCTATTATTGGTTAATTAATAGAACACTGTTGCAAATAGGAAGGCAAGATAGGTGAGACTAGGAAACAAGGAGGATTCTGGGAGATGCAGTAGTGGAGAGTCATGGTGTAGAGACTTGGAGGAAAGGTCCAGACCCACTCTCTGTTAAGATAAGACCATATGAAAATACTTAGATTAATAGAGATGGATTAATATTTAAGACAGAGCTAGCCACCAAGAAACACGAGTAACAGACAAACATCTTTCCATCTAATATAGCCTCTCTGTGTGTTATTTGGGGCTGACACAACTCTGAGACCAGGCTGGCAGGAAAAATTGCACATAACACTTATAGGCATGTATTTGAAAGCATTCTCTGAAAAGAATATGTTTACTATATCTACTTAGAAAAAAAGATTTATCCTTTCCCTTTACATGTGTGCATTGTATTATGTTGCTGGATTCAGTAAAATATAAGCATAGAATAATGTATTCAGAATCCAAAGCTATCTTTTCCTGATTTCACATCCCTGATATGTTAGAAGATAAACTTGTGTCAACCTTAAAACAACTGTCAACTTAAATACGTTAATGAATAATGCATATCTAAAAATCCTTACGTATATTATAAAAACAAAACCTGTACTACAACTGTAAGAAACATAACCCTCAAAAATCAAATGCTGTACATGCAGAGCCTCAGATCTCCTTTTATTAGATTGTTTCTCTGCTTTTACATGGCTCTGAATAATTCAGCTTCTGTTTTAGGTATTTCAGGTATTCAAATTCTCACTACAACAATTTTCCAGAACAGAATTAGAAAAAATAATGGCTGCATATGTGCCATGACCTGGAATTATTTTGTCTGCATGCATATTTTAATGAGTTTGTGAAATGTGTAACAAAATAGCTAAATGAAAATGTTATCTTGCTTCTGACACTATGAAGTGTAATGAGAAATCTATACTAAAACAAGCCACTTAATTTTAAAGTACATTAAAATATCATTTGACTTTCTTTCACAATGTTCACCATTATAAAGCATCTTAATCCTCTAACAAAGGAATTCAGTGATATTTTTCAGCATCCTTATTCCTAAAGCATAATTCAAATCTATGATATGTAGGCAGTTTTAAGGAATAGTTTGGTGTCTGAAGTATTATCCACCTTTGTTTTAGATTACTTCATTATGTTTATTAAAATGCTTATTTTAGAATGGTATAATATGTGATCCATATAGGATGAATGTGAATACTTCTAACAATATTCAAGTTCTTTCTGTGATTAGGTATGAAATTGTTATACTTTCATTCCATATGAAGCCACCCTAGAAATCTAACTACCATGCCTCAGGCATTTGTACCATACATACATGTTGAAAAGGTAATTCAAGAGAATCAACTCTACTTCTGTTACGTACATTGAGATTACCTGGAGATGATGTGAATTATAAAAATACATACACATTAATATGTAAAACCAATTAAAAGATAGACTGGAATCTAGAAATTTACATAAATTTAACTATTAATTAGTTCTCCAATGTGTTACTCTAATATTATAGCTGTTCATTATTTCAGTCTACATACAAGAATCTTGTATGTAGATGTGTAAGAATTGAAATTATACTACTATATAATTTATAATACATACTCTATATTATAAAGTATAATATATATTATGACATACATAAAATATAATCTTACAACTTTAAACATTTTGGTATTTCATATACTATGGAAAATTATTAAAATTGTTAATTTTTTATGATTTAACTAGGAAATATACAAACTATACTAAAATTTAATAATGTAAAACCTTTTTTTGTGTTTTGTTTTTTGAGACAGCGTTTCCCTGTATTGCTTTGGAGCCTATCCTGGAATTTGCTTGGTAGACTAGGCTGGCCTTGAACTCACAGACATTCACCTGACTCTGCCTCCCAAGAGCTAGGATTAAAGTTGTTCACCACCAACACTTGGCAAAGGGTAGTAAGACAAAAGGTTTTAAAGCCAACTCTGTGAAACATTGGACTGTGTGCTCATTGTTCTCTTTCTTCCTCTCTCTGTTCATACACATGTATATGTATATATTAAAGAAAATATTGCAGAATTACCAAATCTGAAGATGATAAAAAAAGGAAGAACTTAAAATGCTTTGATGAGAAGTGAATAAATGTACTACCTATCTGAATAAGTAATGAGTTTTTAAAGCAAACAAATTTAAAATCAATGTATTGTAGTTGGAGTTTTCTTTGTGCCAGCAACCAGCTCCCAAATAAAAATGCAGAGAATTATTATTAACAATGAATGCTCAGCCTTATCTTAGGCTTGTTCCACTAGCTCATTAAGTAAATTTGATCTTAATCAGTTTTTATTCATCTCTATTTTGCCTTGGGACTTTTATTTTTCTTTAGTTCTGTATAGCCTTCTTTCCTGCTCTCTCTGATTGGACCCTGATCTCTCATCTCTCTCTCTCTCTCTCTCTCTCTCTCTCTCTCTCTCTCTCTCTCTCTCTCTCTCTCTCTCTCTTCCATCTTGAGAGTCTAAATTCCTCCTTCTACCTATTCTCCCTACCTGGAAGTTCCACTTACACTTCCTCCCTCACTAAGGCCATTCAGCTTTATATTAGAACAGTCAGGTGCCTTAGACAGGCAAAGCAAAATAGCAATACATCTTTACATAGTTAAACAAAGGTAACACATCTTTGTAGGTAAATATTCTGCAACATAAACACATGCAATACATCTTTACATAGCTAAAATATTTCACAACAGTGTCAGGCTAAAGTGTTGTTCAGTGGAAAAACAGTTGCCTAGCTTGTGTGAGGTCTGGATGGATTGATCCCTGCTTCTCCAGAAAGAAAGAAAGAAAGAAAGAAAGAAAGAAAGAAAGAAAGAAAGAAAGAAAGAAAGAAAGAAAGAAAGAAAGAAAGAAAAAAAGAAAGAGACAATGTAACATGTTTCTCAGTCTTCTATGGCTTTCACAGATGTCCAAAAAATAATCTTATCTCTTTCATAACAGCATCAAGTAAGTACTTATCTAGAATCATATCTTCCTCTAAACAAAAGCAATACATAAGTTTGTAGAAACAAAAATAAGCAAGACATAATAAGCTTAAGACAGGTAATCCTCAGTGTAAGATTTATACTTCAGAAAGTAACATATTATGTTTCTAAGATTAAAAATAGAAGTGCTGTGGCAACAGTAATTCATTGTTTCAAAATCCAGGAAAACCAGCAGAGAATAGTCACATAGACTAGGAAAACAGAGGACTGTCCCTTTATGAAGTCTATTTTTGAAAGTTGATGGCCTAAATATCTCATACAAAATGTCTTTAAAAGTCTTCTCAAATATAGCAAGGCTCAGTTGAGAAGACATTGAATTGTTAATAAATATTCTTGACTGAATATTCTGTCTGTAAATCCCAGCCTCTCATACTGTTATATTTAAAACAAAAGACTTAGAATCACTTCACAATTAATTGAATGAATATGATTTAGAATACTGACATTATGAATACTGTCTAAGATGCACAGCAAGAACTCAATTTTTGTTAGCTGTGATGAAGTATGTTTTAAGCTGTTTGGAGATATATTTTTGTTTGTAGAGGAAAACAAAATACATTTTTGACATATTGGTAAGCACCTTGATATTTACCCAAAGCAGCTAAAGACTTTGTTTTTAAAAGCAGTGCATATTTATTGATATCATTATAGTAGAAAATTGGCAAAACATGGAAACAACCATAATATTGATTTGTGAGTGGGTAAATAAAGTATGATATTTTCAGACAATGCAATATTACTCAGTGCTTAAATTAATTAACCTGGGCCAGGAAACATGAGTACTGCCTGTTTTTTTATAAGACCCAGATTCATATCCCAGACCCCATGTGGTGGCACAAAGGTTTTTGTAATTCTAGTTACAGGGATCTCAAACCCTGCTCTGGCTTATATAGAGGCCATATACACATGCAGTTCACATATGTAGACACAGGTCAACATACTCATACATATGTAGTAAAATAAAACCAATTATCTACCAATTTAATGAAATGAAAGGTTGGCCATTAAAAATGAATTATTTAATAAAGGAATCCAAACTATAAAGACACATACTTATATAGGTTCAATTATATGGTGTTTTGACAGACAATACTATGGATCTGATGAAAGGTACAGTAATGGGAATAAGCAGGGGAGAACAGGAATAAAATGTGGAGGTTGCAGAAACATCAAGGCAATGTAAATACTCTGTGAGGTACAGCAATCATGCTTTTGTATGGTTACACATGAAAAGCACAGCTTAGCTACAGATGGAATGTCAGTGACCTGCTGATATCCATTGTAACCACTCTACTAATTTAATGTGGGATTTTATTGACCTGAGTAGCTCTGCACACATGCAAGCAGTGTTTCATGGGATTTCTGCAGTGGCAAAATACTATAAACTTAAAACTTGTAAGACCAGATAAAGTTTAGAATAAATCAAGTGTTAGCAGTTTCTAATTATAAGTTGTTAGAAATAAAATGGTTTCCCTTAACTAAGAACAAAGTTGGTTTAGACAACAGTATGTTTACTGTAATGTGACTTTTCTTATGATATCAGGAACTTAAAAGTATATATTATATAGAATCTTCTCTTCCATTACTTCCATTACTTGAATGTTTCTGGTTAATTCACTACCACCTCCATAGTAATTAATTATCAAATTATTTTCCACAAATGTTTTGAAATATAAATACTATTTTGGAATTACCCTTCTATGGTGTTTCTTTAAATAAAATATATCCAAAGATTTTATCATTGAGACCATATTAGATTTAAATTACTAACCATGAACTTATTTATCATGGTTTGTAAATGTTTGGTGGATTTCATAGAACTAAATTTTAAAATCAAAACTTATCATTTTAATTAGAGTTGTTTTAATTTTTCTGAAAATGGCAACAGAATTGTAGTATTTCAAAAACAATTTTATATATTTGTGGATATGTATATTCTTGTGAGCATTTCTGTTTTTATCAATGTGTATATGTGAGAGAGTGCGTGGGTATATGCATGTGTATGTTATGTATACATATATGTTTGTGTATGTCCATGTGTGCATATTTATTCCAGTATAATGTGCTAAACTTGTTTAAAATGTATTCGTTAGGAAAATACTAGGAGTGCTTTATGATAAATGGATGCAATTATTAGTTGGAGATTAGAATAAAATAGTAACACAAGTGATATTTTTATGAAGCATTTTGTGTATAAGTTTTCCTGAGTAATATCTGATCATCTGACTGCAACTAAAAATATTAACAGCCATTCCTCCCTGACAATTTTATTGTGTTATTTTCCAATCCATTAACCCTAACAAGTTAATACAAATGCGCATATACATTTTAACAAATATTGGTAATGTTATGTATTATGAAGTTTTCAGAAATTACTAATTCTTTAGTGGGCATTTTCATTTGTCACCTCTAAGGTAGCTCTCCCATAAAAAAAAAAAAAAAAAAAAAAAAAGGACCAGGTTGTGTAGTTACTTAATTTTTTTTCTGTAATATATATGCTTTAAAGAGATCTTCATTAGCAGTGATCTCTGTTTGCACTCATTCTAGGTAGAGAAGAAAATCATTCAAGTTATTACCTCAACAATTTCAATATATGTAAGTAATTTATTTTAGTTATCATCATGAACTATTTGCTAAAAGATCTAAAAACATAATTTCACATTATTTAATATTAATTTTTTATTTCAGTAGCATTTTTATATAAAATGTATGAGACCATCAGATTGTACAATGATGTATAATTTAATTTTAAATACATATTACATGGAATTATACCATTTGTGCTTTTGAGGTTCTTTATGGATTTGGGGGTTGGATCAAATTGTATGTTCCTGCTATGATGAGGAATCATGTTTCATGGTAAAAATAAAATTCAAGGAGAGAATATGTATATAAAATGAGTATTCATATGTGTGAATTATAAATAGAAGTCAATGAATTCATGCATTTAAATTATTGTGGTGTTGTTAATGTGCAAGGCACATGTTACCAGTGGTATTTTTATCTAATTGGTTTGCAGATCAGATGTTGTAGAGGAAATGAGAAGTTGGAATAGCCAGATTGGGATCAAACTTGAAGAGTGATAAGTTTGAATATAGAGGATTTATTTCAAGAAGATGGGATTGGATGAAACATAATGTAGGACTGAGCTTCACCTTTGGATTATTTTGAGAAAGAGAATAAGAATAGCACATGTGCTAAGTTAGAATAAGAATAGTGGAGTGTAGGAGGTTGAAAAAAAAAAAAAACGTATTTTCTTTTGTCATAGATTTTCCTTAGGCTACCAGTCTATAACAAAACTGTTGAGAAACAGTCCACTCAGGAAATAACAATGTAAAAGAAATGAAAAATTTATTTTTTGTTCAGCCTTGGAAGCAACAATTTGAGTCAGTTCTAATGAATGGAAACACACATAATGTTTTTTAAAGATCAAAATATTATGTAATTAAAAATCTTAGTCAGATGATGCTTGTTTTAATTTTTGCTAGGTCTAGAAATTGTGTCAGGGACTTTAAAAGTAACAGGCATGCAAGTACTTAATCACTAATACAATATATCCCAGTTAGCCAGTGTGTGATTTCTCTGTCTCTGTCTTTTTCTGTCTCTCTTTCTCCAACCCATATATATATATATATATATATATATATATATATATATATATATATATCTTCTCTCTCTCTCTCTCTCTCTCTCTCTCTCTCTCTCTATCTATCTCTATCTCTCTCTTTCTGTATATATTAAATCTAGTAATTTCATTTCAAAATAAAAATAGACCTGAAATTTAGGTGAAATAAAAATACTAGAAATCATTTTATATCTAATACATATTGACTTTACATGATTATATTATCTTAAAAACTTTTAATTACTAGCTCACAATTTTTCAAAATCTATGATGACTTTTAGAAATCTATTTTTTTTCTCACTCTAGTTTCTAGTTCTGTTTCTAGGAATATATTTCAAGTAAAGTAACTTCTCTAATGGAAATGTAAATTTTCTGTTATTAAACCATAATGTCTGTCCTAGCAAAGAGACACATATCCTCTAATACATCATTTGTGAAATGAGATTGAATTGGCTGGGGCAGATATAATAGGAACATAAACTTAATCAATAATGAGTAAATGAATTTATTTCTCATAACTCTTGAATTTACTACCACAAATCAAGAAGAACTCCATTCATTATCTTATGAGACTTCTCATTGGTTTGTACCAGGTTGTCCTATAGGAGCTCACTGAAGCTCCTTCATATGCCCCTTACTGGCATTTACATACTCCACTCTGATGGACCTTGTCACCTCTTCAAAGCTTCAGCTTCCTACTACCTCATCATTATGAGTGAAGAGAGATTTGGCATCTGAATTTTTGATTGTTTTTTATTAAATAATCTACTGTTTCTCCATCTGACTACATGTATTTTCTTTTCATTTTGACCCTGTTATATTTCCTATTTCTCCTTGTAATATGAAATTGGTAGGATCACAGTTTAAAATAGTTTTCTAAAGCATATCTAATAGATGACTCATACTGCCTTATACTGTATGAGGTTAAGGCTTAAGGAAGAACAAGATGATTAAAGCATGACAAAAACTACTTATCAGTTCAAATTAGAATAATGAACTTCAAAATATATATATGAGAGGAGTGATGACTTCACAATTAAGTGCATTTGTTGTTCTTCCAGAAGTTATATTCCCAGCACCTCCATGGCAATTTATTCCTATATGTAACTCTAGCTCCAGAGGATTAGTGGCCCTCTTTGGCCTCCTTGGACATTGTATGCACTTATGCATGTGCTAGAGAGATACATATGAAGGCGAAATACCCATACACATTCATTAGAAATAAATATTTTTATAAGGATATGAGGTATTGTATAAAAGTTAATATACTTATGTACATATAAATCTAATCTATAAAATGAGTTTGCTGTTAGATATCAAAAAAGATATTTTTTATGATTTTAATTTAAAGTTCAAGTAGTTTGAGAACACAAAAGTTACATATAAAATATATGGTAGTCATATGACTTAATCCTTCAGTCTTTGATCTGGCTTCTTTGTTCTTTAACTCCTTCCCCACCACTGGCAAGGCTTTATTGTGTGTCTCCAGTGGAAAGTTGTTTGTCAAGTTGATTTTCTTGACATGGAGTGTTATTTTGCTTTTGTTATTATTGTTGTTTTTGTGTTAGTTTGTTTGTTATTGCTGTTTTCTACTGACTTTGAAGTTAGGATTACTTTGGGATTGTAAGTAAATATGAATTTGTGGGTTGACAGCATTAGAAACATAATATTTCCATTATCTTTTAATATCTAGTATTATAAATAACTGAATTTTGAGAGATATTTTATATAAAGAAAAATAGTATTTAAATAATAGAAGTAATAGAAGTAAATAATAGAAGTTGGTTGACAGCATTAGAAACATATTATTTCCATTATCTTTTAATATCTAGTATTATAAATAACTGAATTTTGAGAGATATTTTATATAAAGAAAAATAGTATTTAAATAATATAAGTAAAAAGTCCAAAAAATGGGATTCATTTAATCTAGAAGTTAAAAAAAATAAATTAGTTTTCTTGTTTTGCGAGTTTCTAGGGACTATCTGCATTCCTTGGCTTTCTTGGAAAGAATATGAAGTCAGATGGAGAAACAGAATGGAGGGTACTTCCTCCATTCTCAAAGAATATCCATCCAAATTCTGCTACCCTTAAAATAGTTTCTATCTTGTCTCTGTATCATATGACCTCTTTCATTATAAGATGTTATAATGATGACTCACAAAACATCCAAGCCTTAAAACTTAAATCTGTTTATTATTATGGGTTCATAGATATAATAGATAGAGTTTAGTGGGCTCTTTTTTAATGACTCCAATTTATCTTCATGGTTTAGCATAAAAAGAAAGCCTGAATACAGTGATTCAAATATGGTTTTTAATCTCTGAGCTGATATTGAAATTAAATCTTTGTTAGATGTTGAGAGGTAAGACAGTTGAGAGATTTGTCACAGCTACTTCCCTGTGTCTTGCCATGTATTGCCTCTAGTCTTTACCAGGAATAAAGCCACTACATGACATCTTTGTTCCTTGTACTGAACCATAAAAAAAAATAAATCTCTTCTTTAAATATACCCACGGGGCTACTGTAATAGGAAGAACATAAAATAGCCAGCCCCTTATTTGTATATTTGAACAATTACTGAATAAATGAAATTAATTAGGTAGAGAAAGGACTTCCAGACATTAATGTAGGGGGGAAAAGGGTAGGCATCAAATATGTACAAAATATAATGTAGTGCATTCTGAGAGATGTCAATTGTTCTGTAGCATTGCTACTTGACACTGTAGAGGACTATAGCATGACAAACATTGAAAGTTTGTGATGTCTACACTTCTATGAAACAGAAATCCTGGGTGTATGAATAAATTCCATACATTTATACTTTATGGCTTGTCTTTCAGTTGTACAATATAAGAGGCATAAATAATCCCTTAATAAATGTGTGATACTAACTGTAGAATGTAGTGATTAAAAACAATGCCTCTATGATAATGAAAAGCTATTTCTATGCATCATAGGTTGTCAATAAGACATTTTCTGAATATAGTGTCTGATAAAAAGACAGGATTGTTCTCTTTTCAGTTCTCTTCAGTTATTGTCTAAATGGAGTCTAGAAATGTACAAGGAAAACACAACAAGGCATAGACACATGATGACCTCAGATTTGCCTTGGATTTCAAACTTTAGAGAAGATATTTTGAGAGTTTACTACTGTATATTAGCATGGTTTTAAGCAAGATTAAATAAGGAGGTCAAAGAAATAAGGAAGACTGTTTTAGATCAAAGCATTTTTCATAATATCTCAATCTCATAGTCATAGTGATGTAGGGGTCAATATACAATAGTATCTGTCTTATTTCACCCAGTTCTACAGAATCGCCTCAGATAGTAAAATCATTATAATCAATTTATTTCATTGTTTGTTTTCACTTTCATTTATAACTTGAATGCTATATTTATAACTAGCAGATATTTCTCAAAAAATTATATATATATATAAATATATATATATATAAATAAAATCGCTTCTGGTTTTATGCCTATAGGGAATTCCTATGTGTAAGAAGTATGGCTTTTTCCGCCCGCCACCGAGTCTTGTTCTGCCACCGCGCCAGCCCCAATTAATACACTGAGACTCTGTATTTGATATTATGCTGTTGGCCAGGTGCTAGTTTCTAATCGGCTAGCTCTGTCTTAATTATTAACCCATTTCTATGTATTTCCACGTGGTCTCCTTACCGGGGAGTAAGGCAGGCGTCTGGTCTCCCCTATCTCTCCATGCTGTCTCCTCCTTACTACTTCCTATTTCCTCCTTGTCTCCTAGTCCCTCCGATCTTCCTTTCCTATTGACCAACAGTGCTTTATTATTTAACCAGTATGAGAAACATTTACAGAATGACATCTCCCATCACCTATGCTTATGAACATGCTTCTCTGTGTCTACATGTATATCTCCTACTTCTTTTGGCTTTTTCTTCTGTTTGTCTCTTTGATGCTTTTCGGTTTGTTTGCTTTCATTTTGCCTTATCATATTTATTTAGATGTCTGTTTTCTGAAGAGAAAAAGAAAGAGTTGGATTCTGATGAAGGAAAGTTGGGGACAGTCTCAGTGTAGTTGTGTGAATGGAACCACTTTAGGAATATATCACATTGAAAACATTTATTTTTCAATAAAAGAAAGAAGAAAAAAGGTATTGTAAACTAGAAAAGTAATAGTAGTAACAAAAGAAGAGGGAAAGGATGTAGCACCAACAGCTACTTGTAGTGAGAGATGTAAATTCTTGTCACCAAATACAAAAGTTCAAATATGCAAAGGGTAGTGACTTTTTCCAACAGCATGTGTAAAAAAAGAATGAAAGTTTGTTTGACAGAGATCAAGAAAATTCAATTGTGTAATATAATACAGTGAGTTTGTTTGGCTTTTGGTATAAGGGCTAGATCGTCCAATAAAGATCTACTTGAAGAAGCAACAGCAAACCAAAAAGCTGTTCAATCCACAAATCTGGATGGCTCACTTCTCACATTAGGCTTCTGGAATTAGGAAAGACCTCAGCAGTGTTGCTGGTATTTAGTTCTTAATAGAAGGTGAAAAAAGCTGGAACTGGTAACATTAGAGGAGAGCAGAGGCAGAAATTACGTACTTACTCAGAAAACAAACAGGTGCATGAATGCTTATTTTTCTCCTTGGTATCTTCTTGGAGGGGCTACCCATTGGCAGGAGCTGTCTACTAATAAACTTTCATAGACAACCCCAGTATGTTTTCTCTAGGTGAGTCTATATACTATGAAGTTTTCAAGCCCAACCATCAAAGTACCTGTCACATCTCAAAAAGGTTTATATAGAGGCATTAGTATCTAAAAAATAGAATAAAATTAAGATTACAATAATGGTACATCCATAAATGACATTAATAGTCTTGTGAGTGTCACTTAAGAGAACTCTCTGGCAAAATTATGCATACTATCCACTGTCCAGTTCTTGATTACTAGATGGCCCATCAGAAGCAATATTTGAATAGCAAAAACTAAGGCCACTTCTCTAAAAATGTAAACAAATCCACCCTATTAGCCTTTAAAACTCAATCATTAACTATGCCTATGATTGAAGATAAAGTATTAGAATAATAACTGCACTTTGCTTCTTAATTAAAACATAATTTTCCCAAGTGAACATAGGACACAGTGATTTAGATTTTAATCAAAAAATGGTTCAATGTGCCTTTGCCCTATTAGATTACATTTGAAGATGAATGCTCTGAAATGCTAATGTCCACACATAACATGGTTGTTTTACACAGGAATGCACAGCAATGGGGTTTGCCTACAAAAGACCTGCACAAAACCAAGCTAATTAAAAGTTACAGTTATCAATATTTTCCCACCCCTAATCAAAGAACCAGTGAGAGCTGATGTTTGCTGAGGAAGCTTTATCTTTTTCAAGGATAGTTGCTCATACCTGAATAGATGACCCAAAAGTCAGATGCACATCAGATTAATTAAGTGGACTAGAAGCAAAATGGAGAACATGAAATTTGGAGATGAAGTATTGTCAGGTAGGTCAGGATGTGTCAAGGAAACTTGAGAGAGTTAGTGGGGGGGGGTGGATTTGATGACATATTTTCAGCAAGTGTGAATTTTTAAAGAAATAAAAACAAACAAATCTCTTGTTCATTATTATTCTTAGAGAACTGTTTACATAGGAAAAGCATTGCTTATATTTGAAAACAATGAAATATCCTCAATTATTTGAAACAGAAACAGAATTAAGTAGAAACTTAGGCTTGATTGTGAATGTGTTTTTTTGTTTTTTTTTTTTTCTTGTGTGTGTGTGTGTGTATGTGTGTGTGACTGAAATAGCAAGATGAAGTACTGGTGAAATACATTCATACATTCCGCAAAGTCCTTCTGTGTTCCAAAGACTCAATCCTGGATGATTACTCAGACAATATTGTGGTTAGTTAACTTTCAATTCTTTGGTTCCAATCTTGTGTTTACACTCCAAACAGTACTTGTTATGATTATACTGTTAATCATTTGTGAAAACCTAGACCAGAATGAAGGATGTCTCCCTCTTGTCTCCCTCTAGGACACACTTACAATCCATTTTCATATGATCCAAGTTCTGTTTTTAGCACTGTAAGATAAGTAAGAGACAAATGGAATTGTTATTTATAGGAAACAAGACTTAAGGACACTAACAGAGACACAAGATTAAGTTACAACTAGGGAACTCACCATTCATTATGGTCTTTGAGCCGCTTGGACATATAGACACCATCGCAGTATTACAGCTATATTGGCTGTAATAGTGTATCTCTCCTCCATAGGTATATGATGGAGCTGAGAAGTCCTTTAGATTTATTGACATCACAGTTATTAGAAATGTCTTATTATTTTTGCCAAAGGATGTGTTTTTACATTTTCATTGCAACATGTGTGAAAAATTTCTTGTTTAGTATCCCTAACAGGGGAATATGATCCCTGAATTGTTAACACATTCAATTAATTTGTCCTAAACTATAAGACAAAATGTATTTATATAAATTTATCTTTTACAAATTTCCTAATACCAAAATCTAACATTGTAAGACATGATTGTAGGATGAAGGAAGTCATAGGCAAAGACCATATCAATAAGCATCTCTTTAACATTTCCTCTTCAATGTTTGATATGTTGCTAAGGACAAGAGGAATAAAATGTTATCTCTGTTATATCCAGTATAAAATAAAACTGTGTTTTCTAAAGACCCATAATAGTTTTATCATAGGACATTTATAAGTCTAAATTCCCATTAAAGAATGTATTATCCATAGGAACTTAGTACTAAGAAACAGAGATTACAGCATTGAAAATTTCCAGGCAGGATAGAAGTCAGTTTGTTCATGTTGGTTATGATGAATGGATTTTGAAAATAGAAATCTTCAGATTCATTCATTTATAAGTTGGCAAGTTCAGTGCATGAGAATTAGCAGAGTTCTTGGTAGATATTTTCAGATATTTATAACATGCAACTAATCTTAATCTATTACTATTATTATTTATATTAACTATCACCACCCAACCTCCTTGAGCAGATTTTATTGATGGTTGTTCATATATATATTCTCTTTTCATTAAATAATCTAACATTGCCTAAATGTCACCTCCCCAAAACATGTTGTAATGTTGTATTTATTATCTGCATTGAAATGATCAATGGTTGTATAATAGTTATAACATCAGTCACATTTAAAAAGAAAATATAATTTTTTGTACAATGACATAATGACATCTGAGTTTAAAATGCTGTTGTCTGTGTATAGTGTGCAAGCTAAAATTTAAGAACAGCAGTTTTCCAAACCATTATTTTATTTTTGTTTTTCAATTTAACAAGGAAGTATAAGAAGTTCATTTTTTATTATTTTTGCTGCCTTGTGTGTTTAATTTCACATAAGGGAGAAGCACTCTCCCCCAAATATGAGAAAAATAAGAGTTTATGTTTTATTCTCTCAAATTGGTATAGAATTATTGTAGCTACATTGTTATTGGTAAAATATACTCACTTCAGGCCTTTTTTTATTTTTGTTAATATTGATGTTGAAAACATTTGCTATATTTGAATTAGAAATCTTTCAATATTAAAATGTCTGCAGTTTGTGAATTTATCATCCAACAAAACTAGCCTATTGTAAATCAGAGATATAAAATCACAGCACCCATGAAAAGTTGTGTCAAGCATGAAATGAATACTTCTGAGACACTTTTATGAGAAATATGTTAAATTCAATGAGTTCTTTTGTTCCAGAACCCTGTGCAGCTTAGAAAAAAAAACCTATAAATTTGTCTCTTTTAACTAAAAAGAAATTTTGTATTAGCATATGGATGCTGATAGTAAGTTTTATTAAACACAGCCCCTGCATTTTAAAGACCTGGTTGTGATTAACTTGTGTTAACATATGGTGTGTTTGTGGGGTGGGACATGTTCGAATACAACATATGATATATTTGAAAGCTTGTGTTCTATATTATTACTTTCACTCTAATATGACATGTCACTCTTTGTTTAACTGTATATTAGTGTTATTACACCAGAATAAAAAACTATAATTCTATAGCATTAGACAATTTTCCTTTTCTTTCAATTCTTCTTCACTTTGTCCATTAGAAATTTTATTTTGTAATGTTTTAATTGTATTCTGTCTTTTCTGTACTCAAAATCTTTAAGGCAGAATCTAAAATGATGAAGTAGTTTGACTTATGACCAACTTCCTAATAAGCATTAATTATATAAGATAATATATCCCACTTAAAGATATCAACTGTATCAATGGCAGACATAGTCTACATCTCTTTTTTTATTATATTCTTTAAATTTGCATAAATCTTAATTTAATAAATTACATACCTAATGTGGGAGGAGAATGTTCAAAAGTTATCATCAAACTGAAAAAATAAGATTGAGTATGAGTCCAATTTAAGACTATTAACAAATGTTGGAGTCAGAGGGGTAAAGGACAGCAAAATAAATCCCACAGAATCAGCTAACCAAGTTTCATATGGATTCACAGAGACAGGGAGTCTGTATGGGTCTGTCCTAGATCCTCTGCATATATTTATGGTTGTGTAGCTTTGTCTTCTTGAGAGACTTCTAATAGTTAGAGTGGGGCTGTCTCTGACTAGTTTGTCTGCTTTGCTAACTTTTTCCCCTTACTGAGTTGCCTCATCTAATTTTAATATGAGGGGATGTGTCTAGTAGTATTGCATCTTGATCTGTCATGATCTATTGTTATCCCTGGGAGTCATGCCCTTTTCAGAAGGGAAATGTAGAGGCAGTAGATCTGGGGAAGAGGAGAGGTAGGGGCACAGTGATTTGGAGAAGTGGAGGGAGGGGAAACTGTGGTTAGTATGTAATAATATATGAAACAAGAATAAATAAGAACGAGAACAAAAAAAGATGTTAAAAATGTGATGTTAAAAATGATGATGATGATGACGATGCTTAACTCAGGTGATCATTCAGATAATCTCTTCAGAAAATGGAAAATTATAGAAAATTAGCATAATACAATAACTTATCTTATAACTTTGAAACATTTCATTAACTCTTTGTGATTTTAATTCTCCCTCATTATGGAAACTTATAAACTGAAACCCAACAACCAGTGCTTGTTGTTGCTTATTTCCTCACTTGAAAAAAAAGAATCTCACTCATTTCTAAGGAATGTAAAATAGCAAATTCATTAATATATCACTCTGAGGGAAGCCAGAACCCATGGCAATTGCTAAAGAAAAGCTTAGAGCCAGGTGTGGTATTGTTCCCAGAATAGCAAAAGCAGAGACTGGCAGATCTTTGAGTTTGAGGTCAACCTCGTTTAAACAGCAAGTTTCAGGACAGGTAAGCTTAGAATCTGAAGGACAGAAATCTTGTGAAGGCATTATTGAACAAGGAAGCAATGTTTCAGCCTTAGTAAGAAAAATAACTTAGCAGCTTTGTCCATGTGGGTTTCACGTTAAAGTTAACAATGGAAGAAATGGGTTGTGGAATTTGCTTTCAAGCCTAAAAATCACTGTTGAGGTGAAGAATTTGTCAGGTGTTTCCAGGGACAGGGGCCATCACTGAAGCTGTGAATTTTGAAGCCTGGCATGCCTTGGAGAACTCATGATGTTTGAAATGCTGGAGAAGTGGGATTCTTGCTGAAGAGAACAGCTAATAGGGAGTAGAACAAGCTGAAGTGAAAGAAGTGTGCTACAGTAAAAAAAAAAAAAGCTGAACAGAGCTGGAGATCTAAAAAGTGTACTTTGACATTGGGCATTGAGAGAGAGTTTGGAGTTTTACCTGCTGGTTTTTGGTCCTGCTTTTGTCCAGTATTTTCTTGCTATATTCCCTTCCCAGCATTTTGAAATGGTAAGTATATCCTATTCCATTATACATTGCAAGTATATGATCTGGTTTTTTATTTTTATAGGGGAATTAGTACTCTAAAGTGTCTTTGGACTTTGAGACTGTTAGAGACTATGGATACTTTTGAAATTGGACTGAATATAATTTTTTTGGATCATGAAAGCCTATAAGCTTTAGAGGATAAGGGAGTAGCATGTAGCAGTTTGAAACAAAACAGGAGTTTTGTTTTGTTACATGGTATGGCCTTGTGGAGGAAGTATGTCATTGAGAGGTAGGGCTTTGAGGTCTATTTTCCTCAATCTTTCCTCAGTATGATAGTCAGTCAAATTCCTGTTGCTTGCAAGATGCAGAACTGTCATCTCTTCCTCCATCACCAAATTTGTCTGCATCCCACCATGCTTCCCTTTATTATGATAGTGGACATAATGAATCTCTGAAACTATAAGGGAATATCATCTCTTATAATAAGTGTTGCCATGGTCGTGGTGTCTCTTCACAGCAATAAAAACCCAAACTAAGACAAATATTATTCCGCTGACAGAATAGAATAGTATTTAAATGCTGGTGGTATTAAACCGAATGGAATTAAGAGGTTGGAATGATAACTCAGTATTCAAACAAGGAACTATGTCACATTAGTGAGTTCATGTAACTTCATAGTTTGATACAGATGTATTTTAATTTAACTGTAATGAAATGGAGTGAAGTTAATTGAAGTAATTAGTACAGAATATGTTATAACACAATAGAATGGAGTAGAAGACAATAAAATAAGAGAGGAGAAAATATAGAATATTTCTTTGCTCTTGAAGTTACTGAAAATGTGGTGTGTGTGTGTGTGTGTGTGTGTGTGTGTGTGTGTGTGTGTTTGTGTGTGTTTGTCATAGCATGTAGATTTTGGATAATACTCTTTGATATGTTCATTTCTCTATAGTAATAAAGGTCATACCTCTATTTTATAAGTGCACTAGAGATACCTAGGCATAAACTTCAAACATTAGCTACTAGAGACACACACAGAGAGGATCTTTAGAGGGACTGGAATGAATCCCTTTCTCCATCGGTACAATATAGTGAAATGTGTGCTTTGACTTTACCCAGGGAATCTACTTCAGACATTGAAGGAAATTATTTTATTACATCTTGAACATGAAATAACTTGCCCATGCTATTGAAATCTTAGTCCTCAAGCAGAAAAAAAATCAAATATTTAAGGGACTCTTGGTAGTAGAATCTCAGCCAGATGTAAAGTTCACACTAGGTTATTCTGTTAAGTCCAGGCCTGCAATGTTAAATTTTTTCTCCATAGTTTAAGCATACATTCCCATCCTGTTGATTTAAAACATGGTACTTCTTTTCTTCTTTAGGTGGTCTGAAAGTATCACTAAAACATACCAGTGAGTTCTTAATATTATTTCTTTAACATTCCCTATAAAACTGTTTATATCTCAATAGGGACGGTTGGGTCTGTACAGTTGTTTTAAGGATGATTGTTGATTCTATTTTGTTTTAGTTAACTTAATTTTAGTTAGCCAGTATGAATTAGAGATAATAGCTTTAATTATGACATTTCACTCAGGTATATGATGTATTTTTATCACATTTATTACCCTTTATGCTCTTTACTCGCTTCCAATGCTACCTTCCTACTTCCTCTTCCCAATTTTAATTGCCATATATTCTACTTTCCAATTGATTTGTTATTTTTGGTGTCTGATTCATTTTTACTTGCCCCACTAACCAGATAGTTTTGAGAATGGATTTATATAGTATAGTGTTTACATATTGTATAATAATGGGACAAGATAACTCAATCACTTTCCTTACTGAATAGGCAATTGCAAACTTATTTATTTGGTTGGCTTTTTTATGCCTTCTTTTTGGTATACAATATAAATGCAATTGTTTCAATTATTAGGATCTTGGATAGTATGTTTCCTCAAAATAAATAATATGGCATCAAGAAGGGCAGGTGCTATATGAATGGTTACATTTTGAAAGGTAGTAATTATTGACAGTCCTTTCAAATTAATTTTAGGTGTATTTTGATCAATACTTGGAAAAATGCAAAAGAATTACTGATGACCAATTCAGTCAGTATAAAATCACAATCAGAGTCAATCTTTCTAGCCCCACTTGCTTTCTTCTCCCCTTCTCATTCTCCTAGTTCCCTCTCCACTCACTGCCCCCCACACTCCCCATGTGCTCTGGAGAATTTGTCTCTTCCCCCTTCTGTGAAGGACCTTATATGAATCTTCTAGAATCCACCTTGTATCCTAGTTCCTATGGCAGTGTGAATTATTGGCTGGTGATCCTTTGCTCTAGTTCTAAAATGCATGCATATATGATCTAGTACATACCATGTTCCTCTTTTTTGTGACTGGGTTACCTCATTCAGAATGGTTTTTTCAAGTTCTATCCACTTGCCTCCAAATTGCAAATTTCAAGATTATATATATTTTTTTATTCCATTGTGTAAACATGCCAAATCTTCTTTATCCATTCTTCAGTTGAGGGGCATCTATGTTATTCCTGCTTTAAAGGAATACAGTTGATCTAATTTGTACGAATTAAAAAAAAAAAAAAGGCCAAAGAACTACAGGAACACATAGAAGCAGCTAACCTTAACAAGGAGGAACTACGGGGCCCTCAGACTGATAGCTGGAAATCCAGCATGGGACTGACTCTGACCCCCCTGAACATGGGTCTCAGCTAGAAGACCTGAGCAGTCTAAGGGAAAATAAAGGCAGTGGAGCAAAATCAAAGAAGGAGGAAAGTAAATATGAATATGGCAGCAACACAATAAAGAAGCTGGATATTCAGTTTTTGCTTTACGACAATATCTTGTGTGTGTTCTACAACTGAAAATAAAAATAATCCTTAAATATAAGAAGGAACATGAAAGTGAAAATTAAATTATACTTGTAAAAGCCAAAAGCTTTATGATGTTATTTGTAAAAAGAAATAAAAAATATTATATCAGAATTTGTAGGATTTAAAAAAATATATGTCATATTTTCAAAGAAAAGATAATTATTTGTGGCGTGATTTCCATAGTGGTCAGTAAGTAATATTGATATTGATCAGCATTTCACATTAATTAGTACATTCTTCAATGATTTATTTTGAGAAATATCGACTATTATCGTTGTTCATTTCCAAGTAGACTTGTTAGGATTATTTGTTTCTGAATTCTATACATGTCTTAGAAATTATTATTGTTAGTCTATTTTTCAATGAATATCATGCAAATGTTTTCAATTCTACATTGTCTTAATTGTGTTATTTTGCTATACAGGGGCTTTCACCTTTGATATAGCACATTAATTACTTTTGATTCCTTTTTATTTGTAATCTTATCTAAATACGGAAAGGTCTTTCTTTTTTTTAACTCACAAGTTGTTAATTTACATTTTTATTTCATTTTTTCTGTTTTTTCTTTACTTTTTTTTATTTTACATGTTGATCCCAGTTCCCTCTCCCTCCTTCCCTCCCTTCTCTTACCCTCTCTCTCCACTCACATGCACCCTGACCACCCTCCCTTCCCATCCCCCCAAACCCAATTCCACCTGTAGGGCGATGCCATCCAGGTGGGGTCATGTAAATCTATCAAGTCATTTGAAGTAGGGACTAGGACTTCTCTCCTGTCTCTAGGTTAAGGCAGTATCCCTCCATGGGGGATGTGTCTACAAGGTCCTTTTGTGTACCAGGAATACATCCTGGTTCCTCTGTCTGAGGTCCCTTAGACTGCTCAGTCCTTCTAGCTAAGACCCATATTCAGGGGTTCTGAGTCGAGATGACTCAGTGGTTAAGAGCACTGACTGCTTTTCCAGAGGATCTGGGTTCAATTACAAAAAACATCTTTCTATGGTATTTAAAAACTTAAATATTGAACATATGTATTCTTTTGGTATTTTCACTGGCTCATGTCTTGTTTCTTAGTATTTAATCCATATTGTATGCTGTTTTTATTATGATGGGAGATGAGCTAGGTATATTTGTTTTTCTGCATGTGGCTATGCATTCTTCATAGCAACTGCACTAGCTATTCTTTATATCCAGGAAGGGCGGTATTGGTAAATCAGAGAGATGTGTTTACTCCAGCTTGATCTGAATGCCGAAGACACAGACAACTAAAGACTCTATCAACAGTCACATAGATAAAGGACTGCAATATGAGTTTACAATACTATTTTGCAATAAAACAAATAGAAATTGATATTAATGGCAGTATATATGATCTTAAATGAAACAATATTTTGAGTAAAATAAGCCATGCACAGCCAAACTCAAACTCACAATAAATATGCATATACAGATAACAGTTATTTTGCTGTTTTTTTTTCTGTTATATCAGTGACCCACACCACACAGAATGAATTTAGGGGGGTAAAGATTTATTTTGGGACACTTTTAAAGTAGAAAATCGTGATGGTGTTATCTTTGTGACAGCACGAGTATAAGACTGCTACCATCCCAGTCCCCAAGTATGCATCAAAATGAGATATTCAATATGAAGAAAAGATAGCCTGTGGTTGTCTATGTCTGGTCCCTGAGCACAGTTCTCTAACAAGATTCCTCTTCTCCTAGTGTCCATTCCCTCTTAAGATTAATGGGCTCAGAACAATATCACTGGAAATGCTGTCATTGACTGTTTTTTAAGCAGACATGTTTGGTTCCATGCTATGTCTCTGGGCTATCCAACTTCCTGCTTCCAGTTGCTGGCCATCCAGGCAGTATCAGGCATGGAGTCCCGCTCATGGCTGGGGCCTCAAGTTAGACCTGTCAGATTGGTTGGGAATTCTCACATATTATGGAAACTCTTACTCCAGCGCATATTGCAGGAATGACAAATTATAGGTCAAAGGGTTGGTGTTCCATTCCCACCATGCTGCCTAGCTCAATTGCAAAAGACTAGGAAGAGGAAGAGTGAAATTGTCAAAGCAGGAAGTTATTGATAAATTACAAAAATACAGTGAAAAAAAGATAAATGTATCTATAACATGTAAAGTGATTATGTAAAATTAGTTTTGTATTTTATGGTAACTATAGAAAGATTCGAATGTTTTGAAAATAAATTATTACTTTGCAATGATTTGAAAATTATGTCCTTTATATGTATCAAATATTGAAGTGTATGTCAGAGTACAAAGTTATTATTTGTCAATTGATATAAGTTCAAGTAAAAACATGTAATGCAGAATATCTTCAGATTGACAACAAGGATTTAGAATACAAAAAAGGTTATTGATTTATATATATCAAGCAAAATAATTAGAAATATTTCCATGTATGAATTAAATAGAAGAAATCCTCTTCAAGATGGTGAAAAATAAATATTGATAATTGAAAAATTAGACTGCCTACTTAGTTGATAATTTCTCCTTTTCTGTTGAATGTAAGTGATGATGAAGGATGCTGTATAAAGGAGTTGATTTATATCTTATTGTTACACATACCTTATTTATTAAGATGGACCTTTTAGACCCACATTACTGTCCGATGTGGTGGAGGGAAATAAATCATTTGACTCATTTGCATAACTGTGTTG
The DNA here is from genome assembly GCF_943737965.1 of Phodopus roborovskii. NCBI lineage: Eukaryota > Metazoa > Chordata > Mammalia > Rodentia > Cricetidae > Phodopus > Phodopus roborovskii. Next base: position 30,773,497 of record NW_026126410.1, read on the forward strand.
TTTGAAAATGCTTTAAATATGAGACATCAATAGTTACGTTATATACTTGTTTCTCTTCCGTTGTTTCTTTCAGAGAATTTGGCTTATTTAAATACACTTCTAATGTTGTGCTAATAATATTATTATCAACATTAACATATGTCAGTTTTGAAATGGATAGCCTATGCCTGTATTCCCTAGTGTCATACATTGATAGCTCTTTAAATATAGAAACCTTTTATTATGGTGTTGTTTTTTTTTAACTCCACCTGAGAAAACCCATATCCTGTGAGTCATCTGAGTTTAACAAAGTTTTTCCTAACCCAGTTTTCCCATGGGTTAATAAAGCTGGAGTGAGTCATGGAAGTCAGCACAGACCAGAGAGCATGGAGCTGAGCTCCGTCCATTAACTTCTGTTTACTCAAAGCAGTGGCTAAACAATGATGTATATTCCCTGGGATTGTGTCTAGTGTATTGATAAACAGAATAGAACTCTTCTCTGATATTTTAAGAAAAGTCCTTCCGATATAATGGTTAAAGTATAAATATGTGGCAGATATCTAAAATGTGGATCTGATCATGATAGTAAAACATAATACTAGTCATTTTCTCATGACGCTGAAATGCATAATATTTTCATTTACACTATATTATAACTGTGGTTACTTTTAATCATATGTCTCCATGACATGGAAAAAATGCTATCTAGAGCTATGGCAACTTGATTTCACTTCATCTTCAACAGATTAGAAGATCTGTGATATAATGCTTTTGCAATGTTAATGAGTATTGGTAGTACCAATGTGAGGGAACCTGCAACTGATCCTCAATTTGTGTTGTGCACACTCTATAACTGGCCTGTCCATTGTAAATATTTAAAATGTGCTCATGGGTCTTTAATGGACATATAGCATTTCATCCAAACTTAGAAATTATTTCCACATCATTGATGTAATTAATAGTAGATAATGGAGAAGCAGATGACTCCTCTCATGTAAGGAAGGGTATTGTAAAATAGTTTTGACCATGTGGACTCTCACAGAATGTATGTCCTCATAGATAAATAAGAATATCAAGGCCAAAGAAATCTATTTTTAAAATTATGACATTTAAAAATATGTCTTCATCATTTTGTCCAAGTCCTGGTCAGCTATTGAAAACTTTCTAGAAGCATAGCTCTCCCACCTCACCAGTGTAGCTCTGTCACCTCACCATTCTTTATGTGGAGATGCATTTTTTACTAAGACCTGAGAAATTAATAGGGCCAATTACTGTGTACTACTGAGGGTACAGTCTATCATAGGTAATTTCAGTCACTTATTTCCAAAGGAAACCTACCCATTGCTGCCAAGAATAACAGCTCACAAAGATTTTTCAGTTCTGGGCTGGAGCTAAAAATGGAATAAAATAGGTCAGAACAAGGGAAGAAATAAGAAATGAAGATTTTAATGCTTGGAGAATATTTTTGGGACCATCAGTTTAGTAGCTAAGAGCCAGAGTTAAGAATATAACAAAAAGAAGATGATATGATGATATAAGCTATACTTACATTGTATAGAAAGCACTTTAAAGTTTCAGTTCAATCCAAACAGTTTTATAGATTCTGAGATGTGCAAAAGTAATCTTTGCTCTGATTAATAAGACTGAGTATGATAAGCTTCTTTCCACAGCTTTGGGTTCTGGTAGGATTTGCAAATGAAATCAACATTCATTTTGTACCATTCCTGCCTCTGTGTGTCCAGTATATTGCATAGCATACAATATTAGGACACATACTTTATATTTACCATCCATTCCGTCTGTTCATCCAAATATAAAAACTCATGTGTAGAATCAGTGGACTTGCTGAAATCATAAACTGTCATCCAAATATTCATTTTTTATCATTGTGTCAAATTTAAAATGATGAGAGAGGATTTAAAAGCACAAAATAGGTTTTGGACTACCACTGATTTCCCATATCATATTGTATCAGTTGCAATTATGTTTAAGAGGAAAGTGAAGTGTTCCCATTACTGTTAAAATTGTGAAATATATGTTATGGGAGCAAGTATTTCTAACAAAAGTATACTAAAATGGCTTTTATGAAAATTATAAGTACTTGCCTACCCATAGATCACATATCTTAAAGCCCAAATGTCAGTGTTAGTTATAAGTGGCTCAGTTATTTAGATTTCCTACAAGCAAAAAACAGCAATTTTCTTTGAGTTATTTTTGCTTTGTTACAGACAAAATAGACTTAGAGAGTATAAATATAATAAATCATCTTGCAGATATTAAGTGTATTATATAGCAAAAACCAGAATCAATGACAAGCAATGAAGTGAAGTTGTGTAAGTAAGACATATCTATTTTCAATGACATGGTTAATTTTTGGTTTAGGATTTACTAATGGATATTTGCCTGTGAAACAGGTTCTCACTGTTTGGGTTCAGGTTGTCTCAACTGCAGAATCTCACTACTACACCTCCTTAGTGTTGGATTTTCAGGGTGTATCACTTGGCTCAACTAATGATTTTCTAAAATATTTTAATAGAGTTGTCTGATTTTATTTATTTAAAAATTGAACTTAATTGAATTGAGATGAAATGCATCTGACACCAATCTAGATGTCAGTCATTTTCAAATGTAAGAAACCCCCTAGTGAAATGTGCTTGTTTACATGGAAATATTTTTCTCATAAACTTGAAACATACTCCATTATGAACTGTTTAGAAACAGCCATGTCTGGAATTTTTATCAGTGTTTCTTACAGAATCCTTTGATACGCATCAAAGTGTGACCTCAAAATAGCAGTGCAATGGATCTCAAGGTAGACAGTGACTAAGTAGTATAAGCCTCCTTTAAAATTGGGATGAATATAAATCACTGGAAATCTGAAGCCAAAAAGCAGGCATCAGTATTTCATTATTGGTTTTTAAACCATCAAAGCGTAAGTTGTCTCTGTCATTTTAATGGAGTTTTGTAGAATACATTTTTTATCTCAGGTTGTAAATTGTTTTTTAAAGATACTTTTTAGTTTTGTATTTTTAAAAGAAAATTGTGGGTTTTTGACACTGTAAATAATTGAATTGTATCTTAATTCTAAAGCATAAAAAATTAAAGATAACACATAATAGAGATTTTATTGTTAATGAGTTTCATCTTTGGAATTTTATCTTCTTTGTAAGGGTAATATAATCAAATTAAAATATTTCAACATAATATCTAAAAATATCAGTTTCTTAGGAGGGCTTAATTTTTTTTGGAAAATGGATTTTTTTATACCACATATTCTAGTTATGGCTGCTCTGGCCTCCTCAACTCTTCCCAGGGCCCAGGGCTTTACCACCTCACTGTCCAGACAAATACACATTCTTTTTTGATCTCGCCTCATTATAAAACAAACAAGCATCTAAAAGTAGCAATAATAAAGATAAAATACTATAAATTAGAAATAAACAAGCCTAGATAATACAAAACAAAGAGAAAAATAACAGACATAAAAAATGTACATGAAACAAGAACACATATAGACACACACATAATAAGACACACAGTAGTTCCCTAAAATCACAACATCAGAAACCATTATCAATAATCAAAACACACATACATAAGTAAAAAAAGGAAAAAGAAAAGGAAAAATTGCCCACATACAGCATTATAAGATAAAGAAAAATTCTCTAAAAATACCATTGAGATCATTTTGTGTTTACCATCCACTGCCAGGCATGGGAAAACTAATTTTTTATTTGTCTGTGGTAAACAATTGAACATAACTTCTGTGTTAAGAGCATGAGCTTGTACCCACTTCTACTCTACATGTCATGAGGCCCAGACATTTTCATGCCCAGGGAATGCTGTGAGACTCCCCGCAAATTCATATGTATATTTGTCCTGCTATGATTTAGAAGGTCTTGTAATTTTAGTGTCCACCAAGCCCTCTTGTTTTAACAATCATTCCACCTATATTATGAGAGGTTGACTTAAGAGTAAAGATTGATGATTAAAGTTTATTAAAATAACCTGTCTCCTTAGAAAACAAAAGGTGGCAAATATAGTCTAGTATATATCCTTTTCTTGATGCCAAATACCGTTATATAATACTTGTTTATTTAATGTGATAGTTTTGAGATTATAATACAATTACATCTTATCTCCTATCCTTTCTCTCACTCAAAACCCTCCTATATACACCTCTTTGTTTTCTTTCAGATCCATGACCTTTATTTGCAGTTATTTTTTTGGCATGCATATATAGTTATTAGCAGTTAATTTGTTAAATTAGTACAGGCATTGAAATAATTCAGGGTGGGGCAGAAGGATATAGGAGAGGGGATTATTCTTAGTGACTATAACAGCTTTTTCTGTACTTCCTTTCGTGGTTAACCTGTTTGTTTGAAATGTAAGATCTCTCTTTCCCGCTGCAAATCTTGTTCCACATGGAATAGACCTCCATTCCGTGAACTCTGGTGGGGACATTTACTCTGCTTTGATTAATGAGAGTGTTGAGACAGTAGTAAACCCACAAGGCTTCAAGACCTAAACTACATTAATCATCATTCAAAACACATGTAACAACAGCATTATGAATGGAGACATGCATGTATGGAATATTTTTGTAGTTTAGAACTGTAATTTTTGCCTAAACATGTAATGAGCTAGTAAATGAATATTCCAATATCCCCATATCTAAAAGAATATAAATACATTTAACAGGCAAATAATAGGTTGTGAGAATACAGTTAAAATTCATATAGAAACAATGCTTACTTTATATTTAAAAACTACTTAAAAATAGAAAGCTTAAAATTCTCTTTATTTAAATTCAGATTCTTAAATGACAAAATCATGAGATGGCATTCATCAGAGCACACCTCCTACCCACAACCCTCACATCCATAACCATACCTAGCCATTAAAATATAGTAAAGCACAATGGCTGTGATGCATGACTTTAATTCCAACACTCTGAGGCAGAGGCAAACAGATCTCTGAGACTAAGGTCACACTGCTGTACAGAGCAAGTTCCAAAAGAGGCAGAACTACCTACATAGAGAAACCCTTTCTCAAAAAACAAAAAATAAAAAATAATGAGAAAGATAGAAATCACTCAAATAATATTAACTGTTAATTTGTCTAACTCCTAATAAGCATAAATTATTAATAAAATCCTCATCTAAAAAAGAAAACATATATCTCAATTATTTGGGTAAAATTATATGGTCTCCAGTGAAAAGGTACTTATTGCAAAAGAACTTCTAAATATATATATATATATATATATATATATATATATTATAAACAACTTTTAAGACTGAAGTTTTATATCATTTACCAAAGTCAAAGAAAAGTTATGACACAATATTACTTGAAGACAGTATGTGGGGGGAGGCCATCATTACTTAGGAGGTTGTCCTTTCCCTATCCATTTCTGTATAGTTCTTACCTTCTTCATGGGTAGCTTAAAGACCATGAATATGTAACACTTCTACTTCCCATAAACATAAATTTGACATTTTGAACACATTTAGCATATAAGCCAAACAGTGAAATACATAGAAATGTAGAATCTCGCCTATATGCAACAGAATAAGGTATATTATAAGGTTGCTCAAAGTTCTTCTTAGTGTAGTCAATATATGCTATATCAAATGTTTAGTATCATTTGATAAGATTATGCATGGTTCATTGTGCTGATTATGGTATATGATTTAATAAAGATTTCTTGGGGATAGATATCCAAAACTGGCCACAATATTCAGGCATAGACACCAGGAAGTTGTGGTATAAACCTTTAATCCAAGGACTTTGGAGACATAGGCAATTGATCTGAGTCCCAAGACCATTGTGAGCTACTCAAGAGTGAATCATTCTAAAAGATTAATAGAGCTCATCCTTTTAATTCTAACACTAGGGAGGTATATAAGGAAGAAACAATGGTTTCCATGTGAGATTCAGTTTTCCATCACAGGGAAGACAGGTTCTACATTTCAGCCTTGGTAGAAGTAAAAGCTACTGGCAGGCTATTTTGCTTCTCTGATCTTTAGCTTGAATTCCAATATGTGTTTTTGGGTTTTGATTATTTGTGCTGGAGTTCGTATTCATCCTTCATTAGGAGAGACTTTTAATCATTTAGTTTGTGTTTTTCTTTAAAATATTCATAATAAAAATTGCCATTATTTTGCATTTACATGTTCATCAAATTTTAAGTTTTGATCACCCCCTTTTAGTTAATTTAAAAATGCTCCTATTCTTCACGTCTTAGATTTCAAACAGCTCTCATATAATTCCTTCTCAAATTCCTAGAAACATCATATTACTACATTTAAATTTAGAATGTACTCTCTAAAATGCCTTACTTATATTGTAACTCAGTAAGACATGCTTTTCATATTTACCAGAAAAAAAGAAACTCATGTTTTTCTATTTAAATGTGGAATAAATTTCTCTTTTGGAATCCATTTCCATCAGAGTGTCATGAGAAGACTCCCTTCTGTTCTGGAGTTCTGCTCACACAGTAGCATAGGGAGTGATGTGTTCTGATGTTCTTGTGTTCTTGGTTCATATGCTCTTTCTCTCTCTCTCTCTCTCTCTCTCTCTCTCTCTCTCTCTCTCTCTCTAATACACACAGACACACAGACACACACACACACACACACACACCACACACACTTTCAATCCTCACCTTTGGAGAAACAGAATGTTCCTTTGTAGATGAATAGGGAACATTTGTCTATTCTCACATCATTAGTAAATAGGAATGAAGTATATGCTAAAAGTGATTTGTGATATTAATTGTTAATTTATTTAAAGGATCCAAATGTATTAATGTAAAGTGAACTAGTAACCAATGTGAAAGAATACTTACTTTTTGGTGTTAGTGTCCTTATTTTGGTAATGGCTATAATAGATTCCTGGTCATTTACTTTGATTGTTCAAAGTTGCTTGTGAATAATCCATTTTGTCTCTGTACTTCCTGAATATCATATCCATTAATGCATTCACCCTTTTGCCTTTTGAAAGGAAATAAATTTTCAAGGTAATTTAATATGCATGTACAATATAATAAAGTATTTACATATTAATTTTCAGTTAAAAATATTTTACATATCTAAGTTCACATTGCAATCCTTTGTAGAACTTCAATGTAGACTTAAATATACTTTCTTCCTTCCTGCCTCCCTGCCTGCCTCCTCTCTCTCTCTCTCTCTCTCTCTGTCTGTCTCTCTCATTCTTTCTTTCCTCCTTTCTTTCTTTTTTTCTTTCTTTCTTTCTTTCTTTTCAAGACAGGGTTCCTCTGTGTGGCTTTGCACACCAGGCTGGTCTTGAATTTACAGAGATCTGCCTACTTCTGCCTCCCAAGTTCTGGAATTAAAGCTGGGTGCATCACCATCACCCAGCACATGGTTTCTTACACAATGTATTAATATCACCAAAGAGAAAAAGGATTATATATACCTCAGCATTCCAATGCCTATCGCTTTCGGTTACAAAACTATATTGGTTTTAACTTAAAAATAATCATGTGAGTTACTTACATATTCTAAATCACAAAAGCATATCAAGACAAATTTATCTCTCAAGTTAAAAAATTTAATTCTATCCCATAGATTGAATATTTTCCTAAAATAATACCTAAAATAATACCTAAAACAAATATTCAAGTATTCCACTGTGAAGCATAATGTTCCCAAGATAATGTTTCAGAAATGACACAAGTCTAATATGATTATGACATCCATTAACCTATAACTTCTATGTAAAATGATGCATTTTAACGTTACAGTGTACTTCATGCTGCCAAGACTGATCCATCCAAGGAAAACCTAATATTTTATTTAATGAGAAATCAAACTTGCTCTTTCCAGTTTAATTTACTGCAGTAAAATGTAAATATTTGCTTGTCTATATACTTTCTATGAATATTTACATTGTGTCTATATACATTATATGTATATTTAGTATATGTATATATACCATTTAAAATATTTTACCTACAAATTTTGACACTAAATTTCCTTCGATTTAATAATGTATTTAAAAATACTTGATGCTATTATTTCACATTTCTATCTCACATGTCTCTTAGTAGTATCTGAAGTGTTTTGTTATTGACCTCTGCAATATATCTTGGCAAAAAAAAAAGTTTGTATAAATATACTGCCTGTGCTTACTATGTATCAGTCAGTAATGATTTATGTTGCCATGCACTGAATTTTATTCTCATGATTTTTTTTCAAAATTAAGTTCACATTATTAGGGAAATGTGACTTTGTTCTTTAAAAGACAAAAGTTATGAGACTAGAGGAAAAATTAAATTCGTTTTTTCTGCATTCTTATGGAACTTTAACTAACTTAGTTAACTGTATAGTCTTTTTATACTAATTTCCAATAAGAAGCCATTCATGGAGGGAAGATTTATTTTAACTAGCTAATGACAACAGGGAAAAAAATAAGGTAACTAGGACTTTCTGGATCTTGCAGCTGCCGTTTCATGGCAAAAGATGAAAAAATTGAGAAAGGAAAACTACAACTGGGAAGTAGCCTTAGCCCTGAAAGCTGGGCCAGAGAGACCTGTTTCCACAGCAAATCCTCACTTCTAATAAATCTCATGACATTCAGACCAGTGCTACCAGCTGGGGAGGGGCAGGTATTTAGTTTCCATCTCAATTGTCAGGTGTAAATAAGAAAGTCTCTTCTGAAAGGTAACTTCACAGCAGAATCAGCATCAGAGATCAGGGTGAAGGTGGTTCATTTATATTATATGTATCTACTATAGTCCTTCTGCTTAGGGAGTAATAGAGATGCCTCTAGAAAAAATACATCAGTAGATTCTTGAAAACATTATGGAGAAAGTTTTAATCCAACTTGGTAGACATTAGCATAACATTCAATATTTAAGCTAATGAACTTAAATATGATTACAACACATTCAGCACAGGCTTTCTTTGGAAAACATATCATTCACAACTTTGTAAAACTATTATATCACTGGGAAATTTGGGTTATTTTCCAAGATAAGAAAAATGAGTTGCTATCAGCAACTTTCATGAAGATTTAGAAGAAGTGAAACATATGAAAATCTTTTAAATATGAAATAGTATGAGTAAAATGACCAGCTCATGAATCAGGGAGCAGGGGACTTCAGTCTTCATACAAAGCTGAGTGTCAATTGACTTCTCAGGATTCTTTCACCTGCAGTCATTCGAGGTGGAGACCTGTGAAAGCAAATGACAGGTCATGAACCTACAGAGTATCACTCATTATTAAGTGAAAATAAATATCAATAAATACAATAAACACAATAATTTCCAAGGAGTGACCAAATGTAATGAGTTCTACATTTGATGTAAGGCACGCTATCAAAACTACTAATATTTGCACAAATAATACAGGTTTTAATTTCTATCTTTCTAGGAAACAAAACCATCACCCATCACAAGATAACAAATATCATTTGCAAAAACATATTATTATTATTATAACAAAGTTTTAAGTATCGTAAATATATACTTTCAGTTACTAAAATTTGCAAAATTTATGTACTTAGTGAATTTACCACAGTGTTTGATTTATTACCTTTTCATTCATTCAGTTTTCAAATACCTACAAAGCACCTGCTTTGGATAGACATTGCCTAAGCACAGAGTATGTTATGATTAACTCACTAGGAAAAGTTCTTTGAATCATGACCCTTATCTGTGTAGAGCCTATCATTAATTTAAAAAGGGTTGTTCTTGGCATTCATAATTATGGTTGGTGTTTAAAAACTGTTGTTCTAGCTTTCTGTTTTTCATAAAGAATAAAGACTATAAATGCTACAAATTAATTTTTAATTTACTGACACAAGTGGTGGGTCATTTTGTTTTGATTACAATAGCCAGATATTTATGCAAAAACTGGCTGAATCTTGCTTTAAGAGTACCCTGAAGGTAAACGTTATAGTTATAATAATTATCTAAATAGAGGGCTCACCTAATCTGTTGAACACCTGAGAAAGAGTCTGGCTTTGTTCTATGATATTACATAACCATTTGATTTGAAGTATAACATCAACATTCCTGTGAATTTCCAGTTTTAAAGCTCACTGTCCAGAGCATGAGTTCACTAGCCCACAAAATTGAGTCAATTAATTCCCCAAAATAACATTCAGAGCACAGAATGACATGTAGGAATCCAAGTGTTTTCTTTTTCTCATAAAAGGTTGACTAAAACAATGTAAAATGTTAACTTGAGAGGTTTAAACATGTTTAAAGCATATGAAAAAATATAAATGATCTTAGGCAATTCAGCTGTGGATGATATAGAATTAATGACATACTAGTTTGAGATTGATAACTAGAGGAAAGACTACTTAGGTAAGTGCTAATAAATATCCATTTGGTCATGAAAATAAGTTGCCTTTATCGGTTCTATATCACCAAATGTTTCTCCTACATTTAAAAAAGAATTTATGAAACAAGTTATTTGACCTAATCTTAGTGCTGCTTAGCCCCTAATATCAGAAAAAGATAAACATTTTTTTCTAGAAATATTTAGAATAGAAACAAGGAATATATATATATATATATATATATATATATATATACGTATATACGTATATATATATACGTATATATATATATACGTATATACGTATATATATATATATATATATATATATATATATATAGTATGTGCTAAAGAAAAGAAAAAAGAATGAAGAAAAGTTATAGGAGAGGTTAAAAAAAAGCCTTAGAATTTTTCACTCTTCTGATTTTCTTTCTTCCTTTCTTTTCTGTTCTGTTGCTGTAGAGTCTTTGATCAATGAAGTGCATTTTTGTTTTGATTTTGCCTTTCAAATACCACAAAGTATTCCCAGTTAATAGAGCACATAATGGATTGAAAGTCAGAGTTCTATTTCCTGTTTTGTTTCCAGCACATTTTGAATCTACAAGTATGTGTCTTCTTTGAGTCTGACTTTTTGTTGTTCCTGTTTTATATGTGGCCTCCTGCTCATGGATGACCAGTAACTGCTTATGTTAGTTCCTTAAAGAGTTGCAAAAAATAATGTGAACACCTATTCTGCAGACAGGTGCAGAATAGGATATTTACTTAATTTTCATTTTGTAACAAAACAGATGTATTTAGACCAGATTGGATCTGTATTTCTGTCCTCCATTGAACTCCGGAATAGGTTTTATGGCCTCTGAAAGCATATCTTTCTGAGAATATATAAGCAGTAAGCACCTAGCAGTTTTGTGAAGAGATAAGACTTTATTTCACAGAGTATTTATGACTTGTCCATACTTTAATAAATAACTATTTTCATAAAATCACCAACCCAGATTTATATGAAATTCTTTATTTTCTATGCTATGGTCTTACTCCTCAATTGAGACAAATTCTAGGAAAAAATTCCTGCAAAACAGAACCACATGAAGATGGAGAAATGTTGACCATACAGTATAAAGAAGGTGCCAAACTAAACATGATCCCTCAAGTTCCAAATCAATATGAAACAAGAAAAGAGTACCAGGCTTGTTAGAGCTGCATGGTTTACAGATAGTCCACTTGAAAATAAAGATTAAGATTTCCCAAATGACTATTTAATCAGTAAAGCAAAGTACTAAAATGAGAAAAAGCATATCATAGGAAACTATGGGTAGCATCATGACAGCACAAATTTGAGTGCATTCTATGCATGTTTAAATAGTCTCAGAGAACCAATGAAAACATTATAAACAAAGGTAAATGGGAAGAGTTCATCAAAGACAAAAGGAGAATTTTAAGGGCTTCTTACAGGAATCTACATGAGTAGACACTGTACCTGGGAAGTTTAGTTTATTACATTGGATGTGCTTGTAACTAGCATTGCATGCACTGGTAATAAGATCCTTGGCAAAAGTTTTAGTCCAGCCTTTTTTATGGAGAAGAACCATTGTAGTAATCCCTACAAAGGTATTTAGGTGTGTGAGAATTTCCTGTTCTTTAGCTTTGGTCTTGACAAAGGCAAATTATCTCACATTGGCTCCATTTTGAAATGGACTACTTCCTCAACTTTGATGTATAAATGCAACTCTTATGTGTGTGCATGAAATATTGATTGACTTAATCCAATGGTTGTTTCAGTGTTCTGCATGCTCTCAATTCTAGCATACATGGATGATTGGGAGCTCCTTGAGAGGTATCAGCTGCCTCTGCCATCAGGCTCTAGAACTGGTCCTGTCTATCATCTTGATGAAATGTTAGAGAAAGATAGCAGACTCTCCTAAGCAGCAGACAGACCTATAGTGGCAGAATTAATGAAAATTGATTCACATATTGTGTCATGTAAAGGTCTTCTTTTTTCCTGTATCCCTTTCCACTTCATGATATTGTACTACAAGACACAGGTGGGAACCACTTCCTTAGAATACTAATCATGAACTTGAATGGTACTGAGCACAGCGATTGGCAGTGTAATGCATGAAAGGATTTTAGAAGTCACTTCATTTAAGGATTTCATAAGGGACTGATTCTTTATTTCAACTTCATAAGTTTTCATTTGGAGGAGGACAAAGCTATTACAACAAGGTTACCAAAGATTATCAAAAATCATGTAAATGAATTACATAATTTAATAATTAATTGTTCCACTTTGTAAGATTTTAAAAGTGAATGAGCATTAGCAAAAAATACAATAGAAGCCTAAATCTGTTTCTATATTAATGACCTAATTTTTTCTTTAATGAAAAGTTTGAATAATAGTATGCATCTGATGATGACACTTAGCTAAAAATTGATAATTTTATACTTCTTGTTCTCCTTGTTGTTATCGAGTAACAAATTCTATAAAAAAGTAAAATTCTGTTGTGTTTATTACTTTATTTTTCAATTAGTGCATGCAACCATGAGCCCAGTGCTTCCTAGGCAAGTATTATATAACCACACATTTATTGCTATTAAGTTTAGTGAACACAGTAAGCATTTGCTATGCTCTTTTTATAAGGGGAACATATTAGCTATAGGCCATTCTAATGCTTGGTAACAAGGAGCCATACACATATGAATGAGATAAATATTCTTTTTCATGGACACATATTTAAACATTCTTGTATCACAAATATTACATTTGATAAAAGAATAGAAGCACTTTTCAGAGCTACCCATGCATTGTGCTACTTTCTTTAATGATCAACTTTAATCTGAAACTTTAAGAAGAATAAAATTATCAAGTGTTAAAATCAACCCCAAGAAATGAGGACCCATGATTCATCATATTACAGAAGCCTAAACACAAAAGTCACATTGTACTCATGTTTCCAGCTTTAGTGTGGTCTTACTGACTATCAATTCCTTACATAGACAAAACAGGCAATGAATCTTACAGAGCAGTGAATGCCAGTGAGGCTTCAAATCACCACATTAAAAGATAGAAATAATGTAAGATATTTTATAATTCTAGGACTTAACATTTTTCATAGGTAATATTCAGTTATGGAGCTAGAAATTTAATCATAAAGATCAATCATTTTAAAAAAGGTTCCTCTTTATTTTATGTGTATGAATGCTTTTAAGAGCCCAGGGAGTCTATGGGAGCTCTGGCAGTAGAAGAGTATTTATCCCTAGTGCACAAGTGGGCTTTGGCAGCCCATTTCCTATGGAGCAATACTCTTTCAGCCTAGAAATACAGGGGATGGTCTAGGTCTTTGCCCAAATGATGTGTCAGACTGATGATCCCTTATTGGAGGCCTCACACTAACTGGGGAGTAAATAGCAGATGGGAAGGCGGGACAGTAGGGGAAATGGGATAAATACAGGGAGAGCGAACTGGGAATGGTATGTAAAATAAGATTATTTTTAACTTAAATATCATTTATTAAGAAAAAAAATAATTCTGCTCAGTTAAAAAAATAAAAATAAAAGACACAGGAAATTTTCTTATTGATATAGTTGTGTTTTTATTCTATTTTTAATTATTCAAGTATCTGCAATAATGAAGAAAAATAGAACTAATGGAAGATTGAAGGGGTAATAAATGAATGTGTGCACATATATAAAATTAAAAATAATATTTGATAGAAAAATCAAAAAAGATTGATAATTTAATTGTAGATTGCAGAAGAAATATAAATAAAAGTACATGAACTGGCTTTTAGGAGCCAATTCTCTATAGAAGGATACCTTGTTCAGCCTTGATTCAGGGGGGAGAGGCTTGATCTTGCCTTAACTTGTTATGCCAAATCGTTGACTGTGCAAGGAAGGCATTATTCACTCTGAAGATTGGATGCAAAGGTTGGAAGTGGGAGTTGGGATAAGGGAGGGAGGGAGAGAGAACTAGGGTTGGTATATAAAATGAAAACTACATTTTTAAAATAAAAATAAATTTAAAAGTCTATAATTCATTATTTAAATATATTTATAAAACAAAATTTTATAATCAGTTTCTAACAAGACTAATTTTATACCTTGAATCAGTGTAGACAGGCTTCACTTTTGTTCAAACATTTTGATCCCTTAAGAATTTTATTTTTTTACCTAAACCTCCATTTTTATAACCTAATATGTATAAAGAGTTAAAAGCTAGGAAAACATTGTACTGATAAAAGTTAACTAGAACCTAAATTATCTAGAGAAGCAACAATCTTCAAGCATCATCATCATAAAGTTGATTAGTTTCCAGATGACAAATTATTTGTGATTTCTCACTTACAGTACTATAAAGATGTTAAAACACTGAATGAAATATAAAAAGTATGTGACCTTGTAATTAAATTAAAAAGTATAGCAGTGGATGTAAATATCTATAAAGAATGTGACTAATCGATTAAGGGTTAGAAACTACGATATTTATGTAATGCCAAAATTATGTACTTCAGACATATATCCCCTAGGTTTAGTTCACTTCCCATGCAATAGCTAATCCTAAGAAGCAATAAAATTAAAAATGAACCTAAGTATATAACTTAATTACTACAAACTCCTAACACATTTAAAAGATTTCAGACTTATCCTTTTATACCATGATTTCGCCTATCAGCAGAATTACCTTGTATGTTTATGGGAAAACTAAATGGGAGAATATAGATTCTTATTATTTATAACAAACCGATTTATGACTAGGATGTCTATGTGTGTACAGGTGTGTGTGCTTGTGTGTGTGTGTGTGTGTGTGTGTGTTCCTTCCACATCACTGTATCTTTTTACTCTCAATTCTTCTAACCTCTGATTCTAAATTAGGTTTTGGTAACTCTTGATTTTCAATATGCTTTAAACTTTGCTATAACTATCTTGGTCTCCTCCTTTGCTTGATAATTTTATTCTTCATCTGAACATTACTGTTTTATGAATAATATTCTCAGGATATTTTCCTACTCTATAGTACCATACTGGTCCATTTCTGATCATTCCCTTGCATGGTTTACTTCAAGCTTTCAGTAGCTATCAAGTGAAGCACTCTTGATATGCTTTACCTCAATTTTAAGAACAGACTAAAATAAATTTACTGTTTTGGCACACATGGTTGCACAATTTTTGTGAGCTGGTACACAATGTAATGACTGTATTTGTCCAATTTTCTAAAACATTCAAATTGTCTGGTGGTATATTTTTACTGAGTTAATTGCCTTCATAATTTGTTCTTCATTTCTTTGGTTTGATGATGGATAATTGACAGGTTATTTTGGTCATAGAGATGACTAAGTTGTTTGCAATGCTTTTGACTTCAAATAGTCAATCTGGATGATATAATGTAAGCAGTATGAATGTAAGGAGTGTGTAATAATAGATTTCAAGTTTATAAAATCAGAGAAAATGGTGAACAGCTGTTTCTCTTTTCCCTAAGAAAGAGAAAATGAAGAAATGAACATAATAATTTCAATACAAGAGATTCAAGTGAGTTGGTAGGTATGTTGAACTCTTCAGTTCAATTTTTTTAACAATGGCAATTGTGGTGAAAGATTTATAACTAAGTAATACTTTCTCCCAATATTCAAATGTGGATGATAAAAAGAGAATTAATCTATGAAAGTAAGATTCTTAACACACAAATAAAAATGTATTTATTTTAAAACAAACATGTAATCTGCTCCTTGTGAAAAAAACTACCAAAGCATTTACTTAGTAAGTAAATGAAACTCAGAATTCTTTCCAAGGTCTTTAAAGCCCTATGATGTGCCTGTTTTAGTGCTCCGTAAATAATTCTGCCATTTTGTGTTCTTATTTTACATACTGATTCCACTTCCCTCTCCCACCCTCCCTTCCTCTCTCCCACTCTCTCATGCACCAAAACACACGTCCATCCCATCCCACCCCCACCCCCCCTCATTCCATACGTAGGGTGATGCCTTCTAGGAGGGGTCAACAAAATCTGTCCAGTCATTTGGATAAGGGACTCCCTCCTGACTCTAGGTTAAGGGAGTATCCCTCCATGGGGAATGTGCTCCTAAAGTCCTTTTGTGCACCAGGGATTAATTATGGTTCCACTGTCAGAGGTACCTTAGACTGCCCAGTACTTCTAATTGAGACTCATGTTCAGGGGGTCTGATTGAGTCCACATCCTCTCCAGCATAAGTTGTCATTGGTGTTTCTAATTTTAGCCATTCTGGCAGGAGTAAGATGGTATCTCAGAGTTGTTTTTATTTGCATTTCCCCGACAGCTAAGGATGGATATTGAACCCTTTAAGTGTCTTTCAGCCTTTTTGATTTCCTCTATTGAGAATTTTCTCTTAAGTTCTGTACCCCATTTCTTTGATTTCTTTCTCAGCCCCTTTGTCATCTGTATTAGTATGGCTACTGATTATTTGAGATTATTTTGTATCCTGCTAGTTTGCTGAAGGTGTTTATCCGCTGTAGGAGTTCTTTGCAGAGTTTTTGGGTTACTTATATAAACTATCATAATCATCTGCAAATAGTGACAGTTTGACTTCTTCCTTTCAAATTTGTATCCCTTTGAGCTCCTTTTCTTGCCTAATTGCTACAGCATGAAATTCAAGTACAATATAGATTAGATTTGAAGAGAGAGGACAGCCTTGTCTCATTCCTGATTTTAGATAAATTGCCTTAAGCTTCTCTCCATTCAGTTTAATGTTGACTGTTTGTTTACTGTATATTGCTTTTATTATGTTTAGGTATGTTCCTCTTATCCCTGATCTCTCCAAGACCTTTAATATTATTATATAGATGTCTCATAAACCCAATTGAGACATAATTTCTGTTAGTTCTTCTGTTTCTTTGTTCAGTTTCTGACTAGTGGTTCTGTCTAGTGGTGAGATTGTGGTGTTGAAGTCTCCCACTATGAGTGTGTGACGTTTTATGTGAGCTTTGAGTTTTAGTAGCATTTCCTTTATGAATGTGGGTGCCTTTGTATTTGGTGCATAGATGTGCAGAATTGAGACTTTGTGCTGATGGATTGTTCCTGTGATGAATATGAAATGACCATCTTCATCTCTATTGATTGATTTTGGTTTGAAATCTAACTTGTTAGATATTATGATAGTTACACCTGCTTGCTTCTTGGGTCCATTTGATTCGAAGTTTTTTGTTTTGTTTTGTTTTTTTTGTTGTTGTTGTTTTTGTTTGTTTGTTTGTTTTGTTTTTTTCCCAACCATTTATCCTGAGGTAAAGCTTCAATGTGTTTTTTGTATGATTGGAAGTTTTTTGTTGTTGTTGTTTGTTTGTTTGTTTGTTTTTTGTTTCTTTTCCCCAACCATTTAACCTGAGGTAATGTCTTTCTTTGAAGCTTCAATGTGTTTTCTGTATGCAACACAAGGATAGATTCTGTCTTTGTAACCATTCTCTTAGCCTGTGTCTTTTTATAGGCAAGTTAAGACCATTAATGTTGAGGAAGAGTAAGGACCATTGATTATTAATGCTTGTTTGTTTTAGATTTGTCGTTGGTGGTGGTATTTTGAATATATTTGCCCTGCTTTACCCATGGGTTCTAGTGAAGTGGGTTTATCTATTTCCTATGTCTTTTTCAGTGTAGTGAATTTTCTTGGGTTGGAGTTTTCCTTCCAGAACTTACTGTAGGGCTGGATTTGTAGATATATATTGTGAAAATCTGGCTTTGTCATTAAATATTTTGTTTTCTCCAACTATAGTGATTGTAAGTTTTGCTGGGTATAGTAGCCTGGGCTGACATCCATGGACTCTTAGTACTTATAGAACATATATCCAGGTTCTTCTGGCCTTGAGATTTTCCATAGAGAAGTCAGGTGTAAATTTGTTCCCTGGCCTTTTTCCTTCACTGCTGTTAATATTCTTTCTTTATTCTGTATGTTAGGTGTTTTAATTATTATGTGTCCAGGGTTCTTTTTTCTTTGGTCCAGTCTATTTGGTGTTTGGGATGATTCTTGTACTTTCATGGGCATGTCATTCTTCAGATTGTGAAAGTTTTCTTCAATGATTTTTTTGAAAATGTTTTCTGCACCTTTGAGCTAGGCTTATTCACCTATTATTCTTAGGTTTGGCCTTTTCATTTTGTCCCACATTTCCTGCATGTTTTGTGTTAAGGATTTGTTGGATTTATGATTTTCTTTGGGTGATGCATCTATTTCCTCTTATTTATCTTCAGTGCCTGAGATTCTCTCTTCCATCTCTTGTATTCTGTTGGTTGTGCTTGTATCTGTAGTGCCCAATCGTTTGCCCAGTTTTTCTATTTCTAGCATTCCTTCAGTTTGTGTTTTCTTTATTGTCTCTATTTCAGTTTTCAAGTCTTGAACCATTTTCTTCACTTGTTTGTTTTTTCTTGGCTTTCTGTACTTACTTTAAGAGATTTGTTCATTTCTTCAATTATTTATTTGTTTTTTCTTCCATTTTTTAAGAGATTTTTTTTCACATAGTTTTGAGGGCCTCTATCATTTTTCTGAAGATATTTTTTAAGTTGTTCTCTTCTGCTTCATCTGCTTTGGGATGTTCATGTTTAGTTGACGTAGATTCCCTGGATTCTGGTGGTGGCATGCTTGTCTTTCTATTGTTAGGTGTTTTCCTGTATTGCTGTCTTCCCATCACTTCTTTCAGTAGGTGCAGGTAGAGTCCCTCTCTCTCTCTCTCTCTGTCTCTCTCTCTCTTTCTCTCAATGGTACTCCCCTCGTGGGCTTAGTTGGGTCAGAAGTTCGATGTTTGTAGCCCTGGGTAGTCCAAGCTCTCTAGGCGGCCTCTCCTCAGGCAGGGGCCTGGCAATCAGGGTCAAAGATTCAGCAGGCAGTATCTCAGGATGGTCCTGCTGGGACAGAGTGATCTCTGGCAGGGGCCTGGACCTCAGGCAGAGGTGGTGGTGGTCAGAGATCAGGCAGGCTGGAACTCAGAGTGGTCCTTCGTAGATAGGCGAGTCTAGTGTTCTCAGAACAGCTCAAGGAAACTCCCAGGAAGTGGAATCACTCCACTGCCCTCTGTTCCAGTGCTCAACCAGATCATTGGGGCAGTGGGCTAGGCAGGGCACAGGGTAGGAGGAGGCAGGCTCTAGGCAGGTGTTCGGTGAGGTTGTGTATCAGAGCACCAGTAGGGACAGGACACTGGGAGATTCGTGACCAATCCATGGCGTTCCCAGGGAAGGGTATGGGGGTTGGGGTAGGATTCAACTTGAACTTGTCCCAGACTCAACTCCATCAGAAGCCTGTAGTTTGGGGTCAAAAATCAGGCACGCAAGGACTCAGGATGGTCCCCTCTACTGATATTTTAATTGTCTTTTGGGGCCTCATGCCCAAAGTCATCTCTGCCTCAGACACTCAGCTGAATTCTGGTGGGGCTTCCACTTCCTTCCTCCAAAGCATTATTTAGGATTAAATTAAGTCTCTAACATTCTATTAATAATTAAGACTCTGGAGCCAAAGCCTGGATGAATATCTGCTAGCTCATAGAGGTTGAGTAACAAATAGATAACTTTGATTTTTGGAGAGAGATACCACAAGAAAGCCTCTGTCCATTGTCAGAAGAAAAAGAAAGTTCAAACTCTAGTCCCCACCCTTTCCTTCCTGTGCAACTTCTTTGTCCAAATTGTTGGTTTCTCCATGGCTAATCCTAGTCAGCCAGTTGCTGATTCCACTTGCTGGTTCAAGGTCATCTTTATTGACAGTTTGGAGCTTCACAGTGTGATCAAAATGTCCCATAACATACTCCCCTGTCTTCTTTCTGGCAATAGCCCTACAGAAGCCACATTGATTCCATTGTTCTGCTTATTTTTCTCCTCATCTGTCTTTCTGCAAATGGTTTTGAAATTCAAGACACAACAGATCTTGCTTGCTTTCCTCATCACTGGGTTAACAGAATCGAAATCAATGGCACAGGAAATGTGATAACTAAGTATGAGTCAGTGTCATAGCGTGCACTAGCAGATTCAATAAATATTAGCAGAAGGAATTGGCCTCCTAAGTCATGAAAGTTATTGTTTACATAGCTTTCACACTTTCTGGTTTCTTTGAACATTTAATTATTGGAGTCATTCTACTGTTAATTAATATAGTACATGGTACATTAAGAGTTTTCTTTCTTATTTGTAACATACTTTATTAATGAATATTAAAAGAAACTGTGTATTTGAGTGCAAACATTCTCTGTAATGGGGCTACCCATGGAGAAAATTTTATAAATCTATGTCTGCAACAATATTGATTGTACCTGCTGTGAAGCAAAACTAAAGTAAATAGAAGCTGTTATAGTAATATAATACATTTCATTTTTATATCTGGTACACAATCTCCAAACTATTGCAGAATATCTCTACACTGAAGTGATAGTAATTACCTTAAACTATTCAATGTAAGCTTCCCTTGTTTTACCTTGTAATTTGTTACAACTCTAAAAAGATTAAATGAAATATGGCATTTGATTGTCAACTGCTAAAAATATGGCATATATATCTATATTCACTTATACCTTATTGATTCACAAATAAATATAACTTTATCATTTATGTTCAGAATAAAACATAATAAAATGCTAATACAAAATAAAATGAAAATGTTTTGTTAAGCAGCAATATGTTCTAGTTACCTCAGAATTATAAGTAAAAACAAAACACTATTTTAAAAGCAAATATATTTGAATGATCAAAACTTTTGGCATCATCAAGTATATACAGGAAACATGTTCAATATAATAATAATGATCCATTTTGTAAGTAATGATGCCAACTCAAGGCTAAAACCTGTATCTACTGTATCACTTAAATTTCCACATAACTTCTACAGAGCTAATATAAATTACCTATAGCAGCTGTATTGCAGAAATATCAGTTGGTGTTAGGAACCTTACAGTCCATTTTCTCTCACTTTTTTACTTGCTGTGGATGGTTGTTTTGAACCCAATTCAGTGGCTGCTCCTGAAGCAAGTGCTGCCCTAAAAAGCAACTGCAACACTGCTGCTGGCAACAGTGGTTCACCATAAGGACAGTAGCCTGAAGGAATTCTATTCCCTCGCTCACTGGCTCTCTCAAAGCCACTGAGAGAAAAATTTAACTAGATCTCAACCCATCTATAAAACTCTGGAAAACGTTCTGGAAAACGCATGAGAACTTTTGTGCTTCACCCATTTTATTTTTTATATATAATTATTATTTTTTCTTATTTTACATCTCGATCCCAGTTCCCTCTCTCTCCCTCCCATGCCCCCTGACCACCTACCCATCCCATTCTGCCCCTCCCCTCATTCTACAGGGAGGATGATGCCTTCCAGGAGTGATCATTAAAATGTGTCAAGTTGTTTGAAGTAGGGACTAGGCCCTCCCTCCTGCCTCTAGGCTAAGGGAGTATCCCTCCATGGGGAATGGGTTCCCAAAGTCCATTAGTGCACCAGGGATACATCCTGGTTTCACTGTCAGAGGAACATTATATTTTCCAGGCTTTTTAACTGAGACCCATGTTCAGGGGGTCTGAGTCAGTCCAATGCTGGTTTCCCACCTGCACCCATTTATAACACTGTTATGTGTGGTTTCTCCCTACCACTTCCAGTCAGCTAGTTACTGCCTCAGCCTCCTGACCACAGGTAAATTTTATATAATCAAAAAAATGAAGTGTAGTTTTGCACTGTAAGCAAAATAAGAATAAATGTAACACACCTTGAAATAATATTCCACAACAATATATATCTATAATCATCTTAATTTTCTGCAAAATAAAGCTTCTTGAATTAGGGTAGAAAGATACACTTTTGTGATACCTAGATTTTGTTTTTCTCTGTTTTGTCAATTTGAGAATAAAATATATCAACTGCAAAATGTATCCATATGATCCACCTGTGGGCAAACCAATTGGGTAGTTTATAGATTGGTGACATATGTGGATAGGCCTATCCCTGGGTCCTGCATTACATAAAGAAATTAGGATGAAGAAGGAAGATAGAGTAAGCGGCATTCATCTATAACCTCTGCTTCAGGTCCTGTCCCCAGATTTCTCTACTTGGTTCTGATTACATTTCATGATGGGTTACGATGATCCAGATCATAAACAAATAGACAATTCAACCTTTTCCTGGCCAAGTTGCTTTTGCTCATGCCATTTTATCACAAATTTAGAAAGCTAACTATGACAGAAGTTGGTAAAAGGTGTGGGGCATTGATGTCACAGAACTAGACTTTCTTCCTTTCCTTCCTTCCTTCCTTCCTTCCTTCCTTCCTTCCTTTCTTTCTTTCTTTCTTTCTTTTTTGAGGAAACAAAGGAAGAACTTTGGAACTGGTTGAGGTGAAGGAAGGTAGAAAAGCCATTGAACTTTGAGAGTGTCTTAAAAGCTCTATTAGGGCTCTGTGATTTTGAGGCCAGCCTGTTTTACAGAACTATTCCAGGAAGGCTCCAAAGCAATACAGAGGAACCCTGTCTCAAAAATCAAAACAAAAACAAACAAACAAAACACTCTATGTTGTTTGAAATTTTGAATTAGGAATGTTTGGTTTTAGACAATGGGCTAAAGTAGCCTATGATGTAAAACTAGCAGCATCATTGAGCCCAAATCTGGAAAGTATTTTCTCAGTGTCAGCAGCAGAAGTTTGGCCCAAAGGTGGCCAAACTATACTTTGTGCTTGGAGCCAAACTTGATAATGTGTATGAGTTTTCCAGGTGGTTCTGGTTTTGAAATCATGAAGGGATCATAGAGAAAAGAGGCTTGGCAGTGTGAGATGCCAGGATATGTCACTGTTGAAAGCATACCCAGTTGTGGAAGAAATCCCTGAATTGAAGAGAACATCAGGAAAACACAAGTTTTGGAAAAATGTAGAGAGGTGAAAATAGATGAAGAAATCCATAAAAGGCTACTGATGATGGTATATCCTAGTTTCAGGGGGACACTAGCATTTTGGAGAAGCCTGTACCATGCGACAGGTAACAATAGCAGTTTTCATGGAATAGATCTAAACTGAGCTAAAGAGACAAACTATGTTATGGATAACAGATCCAGAGAAACGAATTGTTTCTAAATACTTTGTAGCCTGTAGCACTGTGAGTGAATCCCAGAATTCTGACACTTAGCAGAACTTTGGTTTTGCTTTCATTTGATTGTGATTTTGTTTTTGTTATTCTTCCTTTGAACAAGAAAGTATTTAACTTATTTTGATTTTATGGCAACCTACAGTTTTGATACAGTGCATATTTTGTAGAAGTATTTCAGTTTTAGAGAGATTTGAAGTTAGAGAAATTGGTGGTTTAAAGCATTTTCATTTAAACTCACACAATTCATTCTCTGGACTATAGGTACATGGTCATACCATAATATAAAGTGCATTTATCCCATCTTCAGATGCTCCCATTATCTTTACTTCTCAGCAGTGTTGAGATTGAATAAAAAATTAAATATCTCCTCTGAAGTTGAACATAGTCTCTTAACTTAAATTCCCTCTACAACCAAAAGGCAAGTTACTACTTGTAACATATTCTGGCACAGAATATACATTTCCCTTCCAAAAAGGAAGACTTTTTATTGCTATTTTGATCTGCTTAGTAACTATTGTTGACATCCTTTTGTTTTATTAACTATAGTGATTTCAATGTATCTAGAAAGTCATTCATCAGTTTTAGATTTTCAAAGTTAATGGCACATACTTATTAAAGTATTCCTTTATATTTTATTAATTTCTCTAGCCTAAACTCAAGGTATGCCACAGGAATAATGCAGCAGGGATCATATCGTAAATTGGCTTGCAGAGAGTGTGAACCAGGCTAAGTCTGGGGATTTGGGGGAGATTGAGTGGGCTAGAGTCTAGTTAACTTAAAAGGCACAGCAATTGAATATTCTGGCACAGGCCATCTCTAAAAATCTCATATCTCCTAATCCTTTCCAAACAGTTTAACAACTGGGGACCAGATACCAAATATATTTGAGCTTGAAGGTATCATCTCATAAAAATTACCACAGGACGGGCTGGAGAAATGGCTACGCTCACAACCAAAATTTACCGCAGGTTATTAAAACAAGATCAAGCATGAAGGTTTTGAAAGGCAGGCAGGATCAACAAACTGGGACCAGCCACCGGATGTGCAGCCAGTGAAAGGCCTGGGATTTGGGGAAGTTGGAGGCAGACTAGGTTCAACTAATGTCTTTAGGCTCAATGGAACACAGGCTTGCTTCATGAATTTGGCCTCAGGTTGAATATTATACATTGACTCTAGGGTCCCAAAGATTCAGCAAGCTGGGCTGGCACACAGAATGTGTGCCTATAGAAAAGTCTGAAGCTTCAGATTACCACAAGTGCTGCTCAACAGACTGGGAAGTGTGAAGCAGGTGGGAATTGGGACTTAAAGTGCTGAGGACAGCTAAGTTTCAGCAGTCAGTGGAAAGATATGCAACTGAGGCTAGCCTTTAGCTTGGGCATTTCTCCTGCATGAAAAGGTCAAGACTCAACAGGATGGACTTTCTTCTTTTCCTTAATTTAATGAATGTTTGGGGGGAAATAGAGTTCATGGATTTAAAGGTCCACGTGGCACTAATTGGATTATCTAATATATTATATTTATTTTACTTACATGGTAACTACAATTATATTTGGCTTAAATTAACTTACCTCAGTAAAATGGAATTAAAGTAGCCCATGATTTTTGCCTAATTCTAGTCCTATTTTTTAGAAATTGAAACAAAAAATCTACAAAACTTACATTTTGTAAATGAAGAGACATTTGAGAAAGAAATACCCTAATGCTTCAATTGTGTAGTTTTATGCTTAATGGAAATAAAACATGCTTCCCATTAGTGGTAAAGCATTCCATAATCAAAACACTAGGATATTAGTTATTATTGGGCTCAATGCCTTTTCAGGTTAATTTTATGCCTGATCTTTAGACATGAATCTTGTTCCCTGAAAGTGTTGGTACTAGTGTGTCTGTGCTTTTTAGACCCTGTTGCTTCTGAGCAAGTTTTAATTTGCACTGGTAAATTAAAACTCACCTGGCAGTGCATTAGATGTCTGCTCTAATTTCATTCACAAAACCCAAAACTGGTTAGTTAGCTACACTCTGCCCTTCTCTTAAAAGTACTCTTTCTGGAAATTAAATCAACATGATGTCCCGCTTTCCCAAATCTACTTCATTTCTAAACTATCTGTACATTCTCAAAGACATGAGTGTTGGTTCAATTATGAAAAGGCTATACTGTAAGAAATCTTCAACAAACAAACAGAAGTCAAATACTCCCAGCTTACAGGAGCCTTCAGGAAAATTGCTTTTGCTTTGTTTGTTTGTTTGTTTGTTTGTTTGTTTGTTTGTTTCCTCCCCATTTATAGTATACTGAGGACCACGTTTAATGAATAGTTTTTGGAAGAGTCATTTGCACAACAACACCTTTTGAGACTTCACCTCATCCCATCAACTTACTTGTGTTCTTCTAATCTTTCACTGCAACCTCACTTATGAGGATATGATACTTGAAATTAATTATCTGGTGCATTCTACAGACAAGAGTAGCTTTAGATCTTAACAATATACCTTTCTGCTTTTGAACAATAGGACATAACATGTCTCTTACCATTGTGATTCTTTCTCACACTGTATTCTATACTGAGCATGTCACAACTTTCTGACTTCTCTTACTTTGGCTTTTTTTGTTTTGTTTGTTTCCTTTCCTTACATACTTTCAGGTCTCTTAGATGCTTTTCTTCTTTATGTGGCTCTTATTTCCACTCCTGCCAGTGTTACCTATATTTGCTGCATCCAATCTCCCCATTTATGTCTTGAGTAGTCTGTCACCTTCCTTTATATGCTACAACTTCCACTACTGAAGACTTTGAGTATTACCTTCTGTATTTCAATGAAATAATCACAACACTAGAAATAACTTTCTGAGGGCTACAGAAACAGTATTTGTTACTTGTTTGTATATTGCTGTTTGTGTATGTTTTATTCAAAGAAATTTACCAACAGGTCATTCTTTAAAAAAAAATTATCTGGTTTTGTTGTTGTCAAGTATTTTAATATTGACCTTACATTAACTCCGCTTTTATTGCCAATCTTATATTTATGTACTTTTATGAGAAGAATACCAGTGTGCTCTTACTTGTTTAGAAGTAAAATGAGTTTCTTAAAGAACCAAATCATAAGCAATTGAAATGCACATCCCTTGTCTGTTTACACAGTTATATACTTACATAAACTATATATTTTTTTCATTCTGTATTTATAGATAACGGGGACTATGGGTAATCTCTTCATTCCATTTTTATTATTTTTATTTAAATTAGAAACAATCTTGTTTTATATATCAACACCAGTTCCCTCTCCCTCCCATTCTACTATATAATTTAATATTATTTTATTTTCTTACTTTACATATTGATCCTGGTTCTCTCTTCCTCCCTCCCTCTTTCCCATGTCCCCAGAACCCCCACCAATCCCATCCTCTCCCCCCCAACTCCATATGGATGGTGATGTCAAAGAATGGATAAGGAAATATGTGGTACAGTTACACAATTGAGTATTGCTCATATGTAATACTTGATGACCACATGAAATTTATAGGTAAATTGAAGGACCTCGGGGGAAAATAAAAACATCCAAGTGATGTAACCTAGAGTGACAAAAAAAAAACACAATATGTATACACTCATAAGCAGATATTAGTTGTAAACAAAGGATATCCAGATGATATTCCACAGCGACAGTGAAGCTAAATAAAAAGGAGCAGCCTATGAGAGATGCATGGATCACCATGGGATGGGAAATTAGATGAGATTTACTGGGTAAACTGAGGAAAGGAGTGTAGGTGATGGAGAGGAGTGGGGCAATGACAACTCAAGTTCGAGGTGGGGAGGGATGAAATAGAAGATCAGTGAAAGACACATCTTAATAGAGAGAGCCACTATGGTTTAGGTAAAATCTGATGCTAGGGTAATTCCCATCAGTCCACAAGGAAGACCCCAGCTAAGACTTCTAGTCAGTTGAGAGGTTGCTTAAACTGGCCTTTTTCTAGAATCAGATTGATGAATAACCCAACTATCATCATAGAACCCTCACCCAGCTAGTGATGGAACCAGGTGCAGAGATCTACAACTAAGAAATAGGGCAAGCTCTGAGAATCAAGACAAAGAGAGGAAGGAAGAACTGTGGTTGGAATGTAAATGAAATTTAAGAGAATAAATGAGTTATTTTAAAAAATCAGAAAGAGCAGCAACAAAGAAAAGAATTTAGTTCATTGTTCTGCTTGTTTGCAATGTGCTCTTCATATTGAATAACAATTTGTAGAAACACATGTTTCCCATGTTTATAAAATTTTGCACTCATTTAATGGTTTCAAATGTAATTCTTTGATGAATTGTCCAAATTAAACAAAGGTATACCAAAAGTATTTAATGTTTTATTGTTATTGTTATTAATTTTTCAAATATACAACATCACAATAGCTTTATTTTATAAGATAAACCTACATCTATATTCATAGCATTGTTGACAAATATGTGTTAGGCTTATATAAAATACTGTTCAGTGATCTTTAATTCTATTCCTCCATATGCAAGGATATGGCATTGCTGGCCATTGATGTTGAAAGCCTTTAGTCCCAGCACTCAGGAGGCAGAGGCAGGTGAATCTCTGTGAGTTCAAGGCCAGCCTCGTCTATGGAGCTAGTTCCAGGACAGGCTCCAATGCAATACAGAGAAACCCTGTAACCCTGTCTCAAAAAACAATCAAAAAAAAAAAAAAAAAAAAAAAAAAGCAACCCCCCCTCCAAAAAAGGATATGGCCTTATTAAATTGTTGTTAATGTGGAATTAACAAGTGAACATGAGATACCTCCCATTACCAAAGACCAGTTAGCCAGAGGAAGCCATGTAGCATGCCAACCTGAGTTTCAATTACATGTCTCCTTCAAGTGGCACTCAGCAAAGGTATTAGCTGCATATACATACAGATTGTGTTCCTTTATATACACACAGTAGTGGTGCTTTGGAAAAATTAATTGCTGAATGCTAAAATATCTGACAGGTGAACCAATTATTGTATTTCACACATACTCCAATTACTAAATTTCACAGAGTGTAAATATTTTTGACCTTTTAAATGGCTGAGCCATTATGAGAACACGGTTTAATTGCTAGAATCGCAATTTAAACACTGCATTTTAAATTTAACTGATGTTTCTAGGTGAGAGATTTAAATTTAAAAGCATGTCAGATATTCACAAATTGGTTCTTAACACCTGTTCTCATTTTTAAAGTCCCACTGAGATGCTTATTATGAGTTTCTTTGCTTCACTCCTCAACCGCAAACTTGGTTTACTGACACTGAAATCGATCTATTCAAGAACAGTAAGTACATATTTGAGTGCAAATGAAGTAAAGGACCCAGTCTATTGAATTACATTGCATATCACAAATCAAAACTAAAGTTTAGATAGAGACAGTTTAATGAAAAGTTAATAATTCAAAACCATCTGATACTAAAATAATATTTAAATTTACAATAACATAGTTATATTTTTCTTGCTAATATTCAATTATCCAATGAAAAATAGGCACCATGAAATTATCAAATTTACTGCATATATAGATTAACTTATTCTGATATTCATCCTATCAGGTGTGGATTACTGTTCTCATCTCTATGCAGGTATATAGAGAGTGAAAATAGCAGACTCAAACAGGTGACATGTGTGGCACTACTCTATTAGGACAACAGGGACAGTGCAATCACATGGCATAAAACATGACAATATTATTACCTATTTTAATTGGCTGTGAGCTTGTAAGAAAAACAAAGGTAAAGAGCTTGATTGCAGAAGGATGGTTGCTGAATTCAGGATTTGACTACAACACAGTAAGTGTATAGTTGTTCTAGTAGAAAGTTTGTAGAGATCCATGTTGTTTGTGTTAACAATTGACCATTACTTGTAAATAAGAGTATTTTTCTCAGTAAAACATCTAAAGGTTCCAAATCATGAAGTTAGAATTACTAGTGAGAAGTAATAATTAACAACTTTCAAATTAATCAATATTTTTAATGATAAGGCAACTTTTACAATGTTAATAAGAATCATTTGTCAGTGTTTAAACATATGATTCCTTTCCTATGCTAGTGACTATAGCAGTAAGTTTTCATAAATTTTTGAAAGCAATTAGTGGTTTTATATCTAAAATATTCAAAGTTGAATATATTCTTTGAACAAAAAATCTATTCCTAAGGGAAGTTTACAAACACATTTCAAATAAAATTTCAAATGATAGAAACATGACTTCATAAAATATTTGGATATATTATAATATTAGCTCCCTCAAGACTATTAAACAAATCCTTAGTTATTGTTACTGTTAAGTAGCATAGGGCACTAAAGATTTTGACTCTTTTAATATAATTTTATACATTTTTTTCATGAAGAAGAGATAAAAATCACTAAAGCAGATAAAATCTTTGAAAAAGCCTCACTCTCTTTAAAATGCTAATATATTTTAATATATAAGTTATAGTAGAGTTAATATTTTAAGGTATATAATTACTGTGACATATGAATAAAATAAGTAAAACATTACAATATAAAATTGCCTTGAAGTATTTATATTACCAAAAAGATTACTTGGCAAATAGTCCTACAATGTAAAGTGGACATGTCTCCTAACTGAAAATGACAGCATTTTTTTTTTATTCTTATGGGGAGATGATACCTATGATCACTTTCTTGTCAACATTTATGCTCTATTTATCATGCACATACTGTTTTCCCATTTGAGAACTTTTCACATGTTAGTAGTACTTAATCGGTGTTCTCTGAAGATATACTACAAGGAATAAATGTGCATGTGCATGGCTGTAGTGATTTCCTCAAATGATGACAGTAGTTTGGAATCACATATCATAAAGACAGAATCAGGAATCTCAAGACAGGTGGCTAATGCAGTTCTAGCTAGAGTGTTTAGGAATAAGCAACTGGAAGTTGATGGGGATAGTGATGTTGTAAAAGGACAGTCTCAAGACCCAAGAAAAGCTCATGGAGCAGTCAGGTAGTAGGAAATTTATCTTGCTTCTAGAAGAGTGTTGGTCTTTTTGCTGTGGTCTAACCTTCCTGATTAACTGAAATGCACAGTTTTTAAGAACTGTAATTGCCTTGCTCAGTCTGTTGATTTATAGATATTTGTTTCAGAGAGACTTGGTATGGATTATTACTCAGTGTTCACAGAATGTTTTGCAAATGAGCAATGAATCCTAGATAGATCTAGTGATAATAAGAATTACACAAGAAGCCACCATGTTTATTTGTTGATTAGGATAGGGAACTGGAGAACAAGAATATTCGAGAGTTCAGCTACTCTATGAAAAATACAGTAAACTGCTTCTCTCCTATAATGTCAGGCAGACATTTTCAAAGTTTTCCTAAAAATCAGGTACTATCTGGTTTCCATGTGCTTCAACTTTTCAACAGTCTGTTTGCGTTCATGACCTCTGGAAGAGTAGTCAGTGCTCTTAAATTCTGAGTCATCTCTCCTGGAACCAGTCAACCTCAAGATTCAGCAATTTTCCTCTTAGGCAAATACCCAAATGATGCACGTTAATAAAATAAGAACATCTGTTCATCTATGTTCATGGCAACATTATGTGTACTAGCTAAAATCTGGAAGCAACGAAGATGCTCCTCAACTGAAGAATGGATAGAGAAACTGTGATACATTTACTCAATGGAATAATACTCAGCAGAAAGAAAACAAGGGAATCTAGAAATTTGCAGTCCAATGGATGGAACTAGAAGAAACCACCCTGAGTGAAGTAATCCAGTCACAGAAAGAAAAGTATGGTATGTACTTACTCATATACCGATATTAGACATAGAGTAAAGGATTACCAGACTATAATTCACGCTGACAGAAAAGCTTGGAAACAAGGAGGACCCTAAGAGAGACATACATGGTCTCCAAAGAAGAGGAAAGGGACAAGATCTTCCGAGCAAATTGGGAGCATGGAGGGAGGAGAAAGGGAGTTAGGAGAAAGAGAAGGGGGAGAAGGGGAGAGGACGGCAAAAAGAGCAGGAAGATTGAGTGAGGGAAAGAATAGAGGAGAGCAAGATAAGAGATACCACATCGAGGGAGCCATTATAAGTTTAAAGAGAAATCTGGCACTAAGCAATAGTGGAGAGGCTACCTTAAACGCCCTTCCCCTGTAATGTGAATGATGACTACCTCAAATGTAATCCTAGAGCTTTCATCCTTTAACTGATAGAAACAGAAGCAGACCCTTACAGCAAAACATTGAGCTGAACTCCTGGAATCCTGTTTAAGAGAGGGAGGAGTGATAAACAAAGGGGTCAAGACCATGCTGGGAAAACCCACAGAATCAGCTGACCTCAGCAAGTGGGAACTCATGGATACCAGTCAGACAGCCAGGGAACCAATATAGGCCCAAACCAGGCCCCTGAACAAGAGTGTTAGCTACAAGGACTGGACTGTCTGTAGGGCCTGTGAGAATGGAACCAGGATGTATACCTGGTGCATAAATGGATTTCAGGAGACCATTTCCCATGGAGGGATACTCCCTTAGCCTAGGTACACAAGGGAGGGCCTAGGCCCTACCCCACATGACTTGAAAGATTTTGTTGATGCCTCATGGAAAGCATCATCCTCCCTGCAGAGTGGATGGAGTATGAAATGATGGGGGAGAAGGGAGGCTTGGGAAGATGGGAGGCATAGGGAACTGGGATTGATATGTAAAATGAGATTGTTTCTAATTTAAATAAAATTTATTTTAAAAAATTAAAAAGACAGTCGGTTTGGAATCCATTATTTTCTTCCTTATTATAGAAGCATTTCCTTGTTTTTAAGACATAGGAGTCCCCAGGTTCTTAAGACCCTCCTCTCTCTGAAGCTCTAACACCAGTGCTTCTTTATTGTTGTTTTAAACAATTTCTAAATGATTTTTATCATTGTAAATTAATCCCCTTGAGACTGGGGGGGGGGGTGCAATAGATATCTTGCTCTTACTTAGAAAGTTTACCCAGAGTGAAGGCTTCTTTTACATTTATTGGAGTCACAAGACATTACCTAAAGTATCCCAAGCTCCTCTGTCTTCTTTACATTCTATATATAGCATTATGGTTTAAAAACAAATATTGTTTAAACCATTTTGAATTGATATAGTCTTATGTTTGCTAATTAACCTTTCCTCCTTCTTGTCCTTGCTCTCATTTTCCTCTTCCTCATCTTCTTTCTCCTTCTTCTCTTACCTCTTCTTCTTCCCCATCTCCTTCCCTTTTCCATCCTCCTCCCCCCGCTCTTCCTCCTTGTCCTGTTCCTCCTCCTCCTTCATGCAAGACAGGGTTTTTCTGTGTATGTATGACTGCCCTGGTACTCTCTCTTAGAGCAGTTATCCTGGAATTCAGAGACCTTCTAAGTTTGGGGTTAAAGTCATGTGCCATGCCTGGATAAACCAACTTTTCTTAAAAGATAGAAAGATAAAAATAGCAACAGAAATCATGGACATAATATAAGCCCTGCCATAAAAGTTCCTCTATATATCTACATATCAAAATAATGAAAGTGCAAGGAATTAACCAACAATGGCTGTTATGGGTTTCCAAACAATTCACATAAGAAAAATATCTGAACCAAATATGCTGACATACTGTAAGAAAACTCTTCACTGAATGTCAAAAAATATTTCCTTCATGTAGCATAGTAGATCCAATTAATCACATTATTGGTGCCTCTAACATTACATACTATCTCCTTAATATTTTTCACATTAAATATCTCTTGATTTACACAAAATTAGTTACAAATAATTTCCAAAGTGCCTTTTATTAAATTAAAATAATGTATCATGGAATGTTGGCATTACAGAGACTGGTAAACATTTAGGGTTTATGCAATATAACTTAATTACATTTCAATAAGCCAGAGATGGTTTCTATTATAGCAAAGCATTATCATTATTTTGATGGCTTTATGTGTGCATAATGAATTTACAGGGCTCACACATGTTGATATGAATGTGGAAATCAGAGAACATGTGTTATCTACTTCTACCCAATGGAGACACTATGGATTATATTCTGGTTACCAACAGTTCCTTTACTGGCTAAGCCAACTTGTAGACCCATAATGCATTATTTTAAGAGACAGAACATCTCTTAGAATCTCAGCCCTTTTGAAAATGGCACATAAGTTTTTTTTTCCAAAGAACTGTTCAGTTGTGCCATCCTTACCCTATATACAGAATCATCATGCATGAAAACATGTAAAGAAAGACTCAATGACAGATTCAAAAATATATATTAACCTGTCAGAATTATTATAGCAACATATAATATACGCCATAAATTTCAGTTCTAAAAAGCAATCAATACCTACTTGACTTTGATAATATACAAAGTGATAAACATTCTTGATGCATGCACCATAGAACTCACTTAAATATATCACACCAGTTTCTCAAATGTAATGAAACTAGAGCATTAGCTTCACCACAAGTACACATCATTTTATTTCACTTTGACTTCTAAAAATGGCTGTTTGAGGATACGAGAAAATGTGCAGCATGGCTACATGAGCATGTGTCTATAAAAGAGTAAATTTGAAATAGTGTAAAAGTCAGAGGGGATGGAGGACAACAAAACAAGACCCTCTAAATCAACTGAGTAAGGCTGCTACAAACTCACAGAGATGGAATCTGTATTAACCGTTCCTGTGCTGGTCTGCATAGAATCCTGTGCATTAATATTACGATATCCAGTTAAGTTTGTTTTTATGTCGTTCCTGAGTGTACAAATGAGTGGGTCTATAATTCTTAAGCCTTCCCTTGGGATCTTTCTAAATGTTTGTCTTGTCCAATGGTGATGTGATGGGTTTTGTTTTATCTTATTATATTATATTTTGTGATTTTTAAGAAATGAATGAATGAATGAAAATATACTAACTAGAGTAAATAGCAACTGAGCTGTCATTTATACCTTCTATGAGAAAGAAAATGAATTTTCTCCAATCGAGTAAAAGTGGGCATATGTACCACTGGGTATATGTGCCACTCCAGGACTGGCCTTATGTTCCAGAGAAGTTGATAAACATAAAATAGACTCCATATTTTTTGTGTGTGCTTTTATTTGGGTTTGGTGTGTTTTGTTTGTTTCATTGCTTGCTTGTTTGTTGCTTGTCCTTTTTTCTCTTTGGATGTGGTTTTATTTTGTTTTTTGGTTTGGGTAGTTTGTGGTTTTATTGATTTTTTGTTTGTTTATTAAAAAATGACTTAAACTTAAATGGATAGGAAAGTCAAGACTATCTACAGGAACTCTCTGGAGGGAAAGAATATAATCTAAATATATTTGAATTTAAAAGTTGTTTTAAATAGTAAAAATAAAGACAAAGAATAAAAAAGGTAACATCATTTAGACATAGTTAAAAGATTTAACGCTGAGCAAAATAAAGTAATTCAATCTACAAGAGGATCCTATGAATTAATGGAGTGAAGGACATCAGGGACCATTTTTTTCTCTTACAGAAGACCTCCTTAGCTGTAATCGCCTTCTTGGCAAAACACAACTGCATATAATTCCAGTTCCACAGGATCTGGTGTGTTTTTCTGATGCCCGGATACCTGCATGCACACAGCACATATAAATTGACTCATCTCACAAAAACTTATACATGAACTTTTAATATTAAACAATGAAATAAAGATTGGTAATATCACTTAGTGGAAGAACATTATTCTATTCTAGTATACATAAGGTCCTTAGTTAAAGTCTCATTCGTACACTCAAACACCAAGTGGATAACTGAATGAGAATTGTCTCACATAGAGTAAACAGTATAGAAATAAAGGAATCAGAGATTTTTTTGCTTATGAGGAGTTATTTGGTTTTCAGGTAGGCAATGTGGTACTTCTGAAAGAATTCTGAATACAAATAATGTAATTTTGATTCATAACTGAAATGAGATAGGCTATTAAATCAATGATATTAGATGCTAATCCTAGTCTTGTGTACCCCATAGCAAATTATTTACTATTCTTGATAATAAGTCACAGTCTATGTTTTAATTAGACATATTTTAGTCCTTGAAAAAAGGAATACCATTTCCTAGACAAAGGTTTTACATTAGCTTTGTCCTGTAAAGCTGAATAACTTGATGCTTCACAGTTGGGTATTTGGATGTTTAAGGTTGGAGGACTTCAACTAGGCCACAGAGCATTTATGCTAATATAGGAGATGGAACTCCAGAGTATACAACAGTATTGTTTAGTTCTTATTGATTATGCCGTTGCATATGTCTAAAAGACAATAGAATGGTGATTTGGTTGCCCCCTCCAGGGTCCCAGTGTAAGAAAAAAGAGATATGATAGCATTTCACTTATGTAAGAGGTTCTGATTTATAAAATTATAAATGAACCAAGTCTAGAAATTGTTTAAAGTTATTAATTTAGTTGGCATATGTTTGTTTATAATACCCTATGTAGATATATTTTATCTCATGTGAGTACTCATGTCCCATTTATAACTTAAATAGTATATTTCACTTGACAATATACTAACATATTTATGTTATTGTTATACATTTTATAGTCTTATATAATTGAGTTTTATTTCATTTCAATATAGTTTTAGATTTATTTATTTTATTTCGTGTATAGGAATTGTTTTATTTCATCAATGTCTGTGTGCATGTGAGCCTGATGACCATGAAGATCAGGAGAGGGCTCATTTCACCTCAAACTGTAATTATAGAAAATTATGGACACCATATGGGAGCTGAGAATGGAACCTCAATTTTCTGTGAAAACAGCGGGTTCTCTTCAGAACTGAGCCTTGACTGCAACCTGCACTTTTAATAGGTAAAAACAATCAAAAAAACAATACAGATGAATAATTGTCCTTTACATTAGCAAAGCCTCTGTTCCAGAGATGGGAGTGATGAGTGGAGCATACCTCTGCAATGCAACCTCATTTTTTTGGTGATGAAGAAGTTGCTCACAGAGATTTGTGGTTTCTGCATACTGCTTATGAGACAGGCCTATAGTTAACTTAGATCCCAGTTACCTATAGTTAACTTAGATTCCCCACTTGTGGAAAACAAGGGGGATAGCTTCTACTATATATGATAGGGCATAGTGAATGAATATCCCCAGATTCTTAGTCTGTCTTAACACAAATCTTGCTTTTGGGAGATAAATACATGGTGTTGCTCTTGCAAAAACTCTGTAACTTTGGCCTGGAAAGTGAGTAGAGTGAAAATCCCAGTGAGATTGGTATGTAAATCAGATTGTTTTTAATTTAAACAAATGTTAATTTAAAAGATAGTCCCACTGAGGCATCTTTCTGCTACTACCTTAAAAGAGAGGGATGAGGTCACAGTTTACAAATTGTAAAATTTTTTATAATGCCTTGATAATTACTTTTTTTCATCTTTAGTTATTTTTTCATTTTATTTTCTTGTAAAAAGTTTACGACTTGTGAGGATAATGTTATAATTCAGTATACATGTGCAAATTAATATTATACTCTGTATTTAGGAATATGTATAGATATATACAATAAAAACTAATGGTCAATAAAGCAGAAGCATGAATTTGAAAGAGAGTGGGAAAGGTTAATGAGAAAGTATGGAGGGAGGAAAAGAATGAGAGAAATGTAATTAAATTAAAATCTTAATATTTCAAAATGATTTTAAAATAAAATTAATTAATTAACTAAAAATAATAATCTGTTGTCAGAGCTTTTAGCTAGCTTTGACTTTAATAAATCTTTCCAGATTTTATTTTAAATTCTTAAATGTATAAGAATAAAGTTCCTGCATTAGAATATATACTGATAGGTTAGTATGAGAAACTTCTTTATTTCATTAAATATTAAATGTTTTAATATATTGAGACCCTAATGGCAAAACAAATATGTTGTTTAATAGTACTTGATGAAAGTTTTAAAATATTAGTCCCTTAATTAGTACTTGTAAATATTGTTTACATTTTGGAAGATTATGTTTCTCCAACATTTCTACAATCCCTAGCATATTTCATAATCTTGGATTTCTCCTAATATCTGTTACCTATAATGATCTTTGTTCCTGCTATGTTAATAATATGGATTAAATAATGCTAAAGGAACCACTGTATCTAAAGAATATTTTGATCACGCATAAACTATTGTTTTATTAACATGGATTATTTTATTATAGTCTTTATATAAAAACATATAAAGCACAAACACACATGCTCCACCATCAGGGAGTGTCAGAACCCTAGATTCTCCTTTTCCTTCAAGCAATTATATCCCAGTCACAAAAATGGAGCTGTAAAGAGTGTTTAAAGACAAATGAGATCTTGCTTGTTACTATACAAGCATCTAAAATGATCTTAACAATAGGGAGTAAAATCTACCTAATTGAAAAAAAAAGTATCTGCCACCTGCCCACAAACACTTACCATTATTGTAATTGGCACCTGACATGTCTGTAGGGACACAGGAAAAGTTGGGACAGACATGGCCAAGGCTATTGTTTTCTCTATTCCGGAAGACACACAGTTCCATAATATTTATTAATAATTCCTGATAATCTATAGGAGAATCTGTTGGATTCTATCTACTTTGATGTATTAAATGAATAAGAAAAGGATTAGTTATGACCAAGTAACATGCAATGAAAATATATTTGAACCAACATGGTTAAATATTAAGATTTTTAGAAATCAAAATATTTATTTACCTGATTTTTAAATCAGTCAAAGCTTTCTTTTGCAATAGTGATTTAAGTGCAAGTGATGCTGGCTTTCACTTTGGTATTCTTCAGAGTATAAACGATTGTTTTTTTTATTGTGTGTATATGTTTGTGTGTGTGTATCTGCAGAGACCAGAATATGGGTCTCAGAACTCATAGAAATGCAGTTTGAAGTGGATATGAGCTGTCCAAATCGGGTCTTAGGACCCAAGCCCAGTTCCTTAGAAGAGCAGATGGTTCTCTTAACCATGGAACTGTGACTTCAATCCATAATACACCTTAAGAAAAATATTTCTTTTCTTGCAATTTCCTGTGATAGGCACATCTAAACCCAATATTGAACAGTAGGACGAACTAGAGAAAAGCATAAATTAGGTAAAATTGGCCAATCGATGGTGATGGTCTTAAATAACACAGCATGAAGAGGATGCACTGTTTTCACACCTACAGTGGGTCTAGCCATGATACTTGTGCTGTTCACTCACTCTGATGCTCCCAGCTACTCAAGGTTAGACTTTCTCACCTCTAACTAAGCAGCTGCCTGTTTTATTCAGTGGGTTATAACCTTGCTGCACATTTGTTTTATACTCTCAAGGAAATAGCTACTTTTCCAGTGATCACAGCTAAGACCACTTAAAGCATTCTTTAAAAGGTCCAAAATGGAAAGTGGATGGAATAATGTTTCATAACTATAAGCATAATATAAGATGCAAACTATTTAGTCTACAGGTAAAGAAAATATAGCATTTGTGAAATTTAAAAAGTGGCATTTCCAATTAGTATGATTGCATAAACATTTTTCTTTATTATTGATATTTTTTACAGAAAGCAATTATAGATCACCAAAAAAATTACTTTTGCAAGACTTTTTCAGTTTCTTCACCTTTCTTGTAGTGGATACAATGACAGATCAAGATCATAAATACCATGCCTGCATTCAGAAATACACATACAAGGAAACTGTAATATTCTCTGTTTTAAGAAGACACATAATACCATCCCTTTTATTATAAAAATCTTTGAAAACTACTGGGAAGTAAAAACAAATAGATTTACTAAAACCTTGGGAGGATTCTGCAACATTACTGTACTGTACTTTTGTCTTCAGATATCCTAGATTTAAATCAAAACTTTAGCCTAAACTGTGTGTTATTCCAAAGAGATTATTTTAGTAAAAGTCTCCCTGAGTGATGAAGTCTCTGAATTCAATTTCAAATATTCTGTTCTTCTTGTGAGTGTGGACTATACTAGCACAACCTGAACATTTTATATTAAAAGCACACAGACTCTGTTCCCATATGAGTTGAAACAGTTTTGTAAAGCTTTGAAAATACTTCTAGTGAGTAAAAGAATAACACAAATATGGCTGGATTATGTTGCTATGGCAACTATGTCTTCTCTATTTCTAAGCTTTCTTGCTTTTAAACTTTCAGCCTCCTAGCTTCTTCTGTCTTTTCCCCACAATCTATCTGTTACACATGTGAAAATGCTGATGAATGTGAAATAAGTAAAGTATTCATACAGTTCTGAAGTATTATCTCTCAATAAAAACAAACTGTATTGTAAAAAATTGCTGACTCCAACACATACACTTTGTTTCTAAATATAAAATTGTCTGTGAGCTTATAAGGCATATTATTAATGCCTTATTCATGTTTGGTAGAAATTTTATTATTTAAAATAATCTCCCCTGATCAGATAATTTGCAAGTTATAATAAAAAGATTTTCTTGTGTTAGACTCAAAGCACATAGAAATAACAAAGCAACTTTTACTAATTTTATAAACTGTTTTCTATGAATGTATATATCTAGATCTAGATATTCATTTCAAAATAAAGTATTGAACTGTTGAAAATATGAATATGTGATTATAATGAGAAAATAGTGTTTTAAATATGTTATTGTGTGATAGTGTATGTGTGCCATAGCACATATGTAGTGGTCACAAATAATTTTTGTATTCAGATCTCTCCTTCCATTGTGAATTCAAGAATCAAACTCATGCTTTTCAAGCTTGTAGGATAAGGAGTTTCATCTGATATGCCACCTCTCCCTATAGTTGTATACTTTCATAAAAGTATTAAACAATTAAACATCTCTATAAGCCTAGCCTGGATTTCCCAGACTCATACTGAGATTTAGGAATGATTTTTTTAAGGTTAATAACTTTAAAAATTGAAAAGTTGGTGATATACTAAAATAGCTCCAATAATTGAAAATTCAAATAAGTATCTTATGCCTTTATTGTTAAATATCCAATATAATATCAAGGCTTGAACTTAGTTGTAGATCATGGCATAGCTCTTCCAGTATTATTATTATTTTGTTTTTTTAGTTCCTGATAAATTTTTGTTTAGGCATTTGTTCAGATGAACAATAATATTAAGAAGGGAACTGCCCAGGTACTGCAGAAGGACATTTTTGTGACGATGGCTGGGAAAGATGTTGATATGTGAGTACAACAACAACAAAATGTCCCCAATAGTACCTTGTTTTAGCTGACCAGTAGTATTTAGGTTTACTCTACATCCATGGACTATCCAGTGTCAGGGTCTTGGTCACACACAACAGCTGGTATGGGTTCCATCTCATGGAATTGGCCTAAGTCAAATCAGAAAACCACAGTTAGACAATATGCAGTGAATGTTAGGTAGACTTTGAAACAATCAACCATAAATGGGACGTCTCTATCAAATCCCTCGTATCAGGGCTCAGGAAACACCAAGTAAAGGTAGATAAAAAGAGTATAAAATCCAGAGGGAAGGCATAAAAAAAAGGACACAAGTTCAATGGGCCTTCTAATCATAACAGGACCAACACACATAAACTGACAGAAACTGAGGCACCATGGAAAGGGCCTGCATTTGTCTGTATAAATTTGTTTTATTTTATTTTATTTTATTTTATTTCTCTTTTGGAGGTCTGATACTCAGATCCAAAATAAACACATGGAGACTTACTCTTAGTTATGGATGCCTAAACTTGACTTGTTTCTAGCCAGCTTCTCTAAGTTAAATTATCCAATTTCTCATTAAGTACATTTTACCTCTTGTCATTTTACCTTTTTTATTCTATGTATTTTCAGTCACACTTCATGGCTGGCTCTGTGGCTGTGTGTAAGGCCCCTGATATCCTCTTCTCTGTCTTCTTTACTCACTCCTTCTTCGTGTCTTTTTTCAAGCCTAGATTTTTCCTCTTATTTCTTCCCTTTGCCTGTGAAGGTATTGGCCATTTAGCTCTTTATTAGAACAATCAGGTGTTTTGAGCAGGCAAAAAGTTAAAAATGCAACATGAAAAATGCAACAATTTTTGCATTATTAAACAAATATTCCAAAATATAAATGAATGTACAGCATCTTAAATTAATATTCCACAACAGGAGTGCACCATATGGTGTCCTAGAGCTGAAAGGTGACGTGGACACATGGCTCAATTTCATTACCACAAGCTATCTCTAATTGATAATTACATACAAATGAAAATTTGGTTTCTTCTAACAGAATCTTACTGGGGAAACAAAGTACAATTAGGGTAGGCATCACGCCCAGATGCAGGTGGCCAACAGAAAACAAACTCAACAGCATCTTTGGAGGTTCCAGGTCTCATAATGTCATAATTTATCTTTTTGCCTTTTTTATAACTTTTGTTTCTTTTTTGTATTCTTTTTATTTTGCTTTTAACACCCAGGTTCTTTGCATACATAGTATGACTTCCTGTTCATCTTTCTATGTAATTACTTATTATATAACAGAGGATATCTCTCCATTGATATGTTTCTTATATTTTTCTTAGATTCTCTTTTGTATTTGTTTGTTTTTCCTATATTGATTTGTTTTCCTTATCTTATTATTATCCCTTTGAAGCCTGTTTGTTTTCTTGAGACAGAAACACGGTGGATTTAGATACAAAGAGTATGGTAAATACGTGGCACGTGTAGGAGAAAGCAGAGGTGTGATTAGGACATATTCTCTGGGGTAAAATATCTATAATCAATTAAAGAAAAAAATGTGTTAAAAAAGAAGTAATGTTGACATGCCAATTCATGTTCACTTATAGACAAAATATCTGATTTTTAAAAGAGTAAGTAATATTTTCAGTTGGGGATGTTTTTAAGAGAGT
The DNA here is from genome assembly GCF_943737965.1 of Phodopus roborovskii. Classification (NCBI taxonomy): domain Eukaryota; kingdom Metazoa; phylum Chordata; class Mammalia; order Rodentia; family Cricetidae; genus Phodopus; species Phodopus roborovskii. Next base: position 30,815,633 of record NW_026126410.1, read on the forward strand.
TGGTATTTAATTCAACTTATTTTAAAAACTGAAGTATTTAGCAATTCCATGTTCTCTGTATGATCTGTGGAGATTAGTTTTTTGTTTCTGTTTCTCCCTATCCTAATATCTGTCTTTAATCTTTCTGTCTTCCTCTGTTTCTCTCTGTGTATATGTGTTATTTATGGGGTATTTACTTTAATAAAAGTAGTGCAGTCAAGGGATATAATTATAATGTCTAAAAATCAATATATTTATAAGTATGACTTAGAAGAAACTAGCTTTTCCAACTCTTTGTTATAAATATTATATTGTTATCAATTGTGTAATTATTGATAAATTCTGGCTATGGATAATGAAAAAGTTATAGAAATAAGAGAGAAAAGAACATTATTACTAAAATGTTCTCAGCAATATTATATCATAAACCTTAAAGTATATAGAATATGCATTGAAAATGTAAGTTCACAAATTTAAGAATTTTTACATATTATTCAGCTATTTGAAGATAAAAGTTTGTCATCCTTGTACAATAAAAAATAAACATAAGCAGTAACCTTCCATTAATAAAAGTAAATTTATTTTATTTTAACACTTAAATTAAATTCACTTTATAGTGTTTTCTTAATGAATTCTACAGAATGTTTAAGGAATATTCAGTATCAGTCTTAAATAATGTTTTTTTTTTTCCTTTTGAAGTACAAGCCAATGAAAATTTTCTAAATTCTTCCCATGAGGTCAGTATTAGTTTAATAAACAGAGAAAAGTAAGATTTTCCAGTGTGCTACCATAAAATATGATGGTTTCTAAATAAATTTTTAATTAAATTTGATAAAAGCTTGTCTTACATGTCAATTCCAGTTCCTGCGCCCTCCGGTTCTCCCCTATTTCCCCCATCAACCCCTATCCCATTTCCTTTCTTCTCTCCAGGGATGGTGAGACCTTCCATGGGAAGTTCAAAATCTGTCATATCATTTGGATCAGGGCCCAGGCCCTCCCCCATGTTTCTAGTCTGAGGGAATATTCCTCTATGTGGAATGGTCGCCAAAATCCATTTTGTATACTAGGGATAAATATTGATTCACTACCAGAGGCCCCACAGAGTATGATGACTCACTTACATGCCTTCCTGGAGCCTTCATCTAGTAGCTGATGGAAGCAGAAACAGACACCCACAGCTAAACACTGAGCCAAACTCTTAGAATCCAGTTCCAGACAGGGAGGAGTCAAGACCAAGCTGGAGAAACCCATAAAAACCGCTGACCTGAACAAGGGAGAGCTCATAGACCCCAGTCTGATAGCTGAGAAGCCAGTATAGGACTGACCCATATTCCCTGAATGTGGTGTTAGATGGGAGAAATATGATGATTTTTAAAAATATGAACACATGACCTGTAGTTAAAACACTGAAATTTCTTCAAAATTGTTAACTACCCTCTCTCCTTCTTCTGCATATCCATAATGTTTGACATGGATTCATTGCCAAATAATAAAGTGAGGAACAATCTCTGTTGTTTTTCCAAAAGTTTTATTGAAAATATATTCTTTTAAATGTCTTATTATTAATACTCCGTTGACTTGAGACACAATTTCTCCTGAAAACAAGGTATTCCTGAGAGTATGTTAGACACTGATAACCCTCCTTCTGGAGATCATTCTCTCCTTGGCTACTGGCCTTTTGGGCAAAGACATGCCTTGACAGCTGACTTTGACATGCTGTCCCACTGTGCTTTCAGGAGATAAACATAGAAAACTGCTGAACCCTGCTAAGTCAGGGTGAGACAGCTTCCCAACTTTCCTGCTTCTGTATTGGCCAGTCAGATGCTCTAGGCCTTATCCAAAGATGGGCTGTTCCTATGGTGCTGAGACTTTGGGTAAATGTCCAGATAGTTTGCTGTTTCTATGTTTGCTGGCACCTGTCCAAAGTTGCTCGCCTTCACTTTCTACCTTCCCTAGTATTGTTATTTTTCTTCTCAGGTCCTTAATGAGATTGAAGATTAGACTGTCACAGTTATTTTTCTCTCTTCTTAGATAGATAGAAATATTAGGTACAAGACTTAAACTTTGCAATTTAGGACAACTTCATGGTAATGTCAATTATACCTTTACCCTACGACTGAACATGTAGTTCATGTCAATTGTTCTTTGTTGTTTAACTAGTAATAGGTCCTAACTATGTATAGTTTTACCTTTCCTTCTCCTAGAGCATACTTAATATTTGCTATCATTTTACATACTTTTATATCAAGCCTAAAACTTTTTCTTTAGACAAAAGAGAAATGCATGGATAGATCTGCATCCACACCAGAAGCACTGACCATGTCTATTGAGCATGGTCACAGGTGCAGACATGACCTGTGAAAAGGAAGGGAAGAGTTTGAGGTCCTAAGCCCTTTTGGGTTATAAGAGCATCAGGGAGCAAGGTCTGTCTCCTTGGAGCATGAATGCCTTGGCAGTTACTCATTGATTTCAGTGTAAGTTATTTATTAATAATTTTTTTAAATTTATTGGTTTGGTGAATATATATATCCAAATTTATCTCTCAAACACTATATTACCAACCACTGTTTCCCCTCCCTCCACTCGTATTAGGTCCAGTCACTTTCCCTTCTTTTTCAGGTCCACTTCTGGCTCCATTTCCTCCTCAGGTAAGAGCAGGCCTCCAAGAGGGCACAGTCAAAGTCAGGTAAACTAAAAGTTTTCTGTAGAATGTGAATAATCAATAATCACCTTTGAATAATCAACCTCACACAAATAATATTTAAACTCCCTTATCAATGTTGTCTAGTGTTGGAGTTTCTAAAAGCTTAATTATATTATAGAATATAAAATCTCAATACAACTAATCTCTATTAAATTTTCTTTTATTCTACTCAGTTTTAAAAATGCCTTTTCTTATATTGATATAATTTATTTATAATTGTAATATTTTTATTGCATTATTTTTTCCTTCCCTTTCCTTCCTCAAAAAGACTCCCATAAACCAGCCCTTGATCACTTTAAAATTCATATCCTCTTTTTCTTTATTTTGTTAAGCACATATACAAACATGCATACACACAAGTATACACAAACACACACACACACACATACACACACACACACACACACACACACTAACACATGTCCCCTAAACTTAAAGTATAAACTGTTCAGAAATTAACTCACATTCAATGAGTATTTTCTGATACTACTTGACACTGATGTGTCTTTTGTATTCAAGTTTTAAATATTTTAAACAGGTTAGAAGAAAGAGTGATTTTAAAGGGTAATTAAGCTGATTCTTCTTTCCAAACCCTTTTGTAGCAATGTCAATATTTTATGTGGAATGGGGAAATGTCATGAGTCTTCAAGCCTCAACAAAGAACTTCAACAAAGTTCTATATTAAGGGAAGTTGAGCTTCATTATAATCTTCATTTTGGATGTACAATTTCGATATCACATAGTTTTAAAATGTCAATTTCACATTTTAAATTATGTATTTGTGTATCGACAGTGGGAAAGAGTGCATGTGCACATGAGTGTGTATGCCCTATGAGTTGAGAAGGGGTTTCTGACTCTGCAGCTGACTGGCATGGGTCCTGGGACCTGAATTCTGGTTCTCAGTAAGCACAGTGCACTTTCTTCATCACCGGTGTTATACTATCCAAAACTTAGAAGTCCCTTCCCAATTTCCATTTTGCCCTTACCATGTTTCTTTCTCCTTTTCTTGTTTCTGTAGTTAGTTCATATTATAAGCTCATAATTAAATATTTAGAGCTAAGCTCTACAAATAAGCAAATAAAAGAGAATATGTGGCATTTGTCTTTCTGTTTGTTACTTATTTCACTCAGTATAATATTTTGCAGTGTTTCATTACCCTGCATATTTCATGTTTTCCTTTTCTTGAAGTTTACAGAATTTCAATGTGTATATTCCACATTTTCATTGTCTTTTCTGTTACCAATTGATATATTTTTATGCTTATCTGCATGTTTGTATGCAAATATGCATGTGGGTTCCCATAGAGTCCAAAAAAAAAAAAAAAGCCATCAGGTGCTATAGAGCACAATGATTGAATTATAGACAGTTTTCTGTGGCTGAAGTTATGTTTAGGAAGCGACAAGAAAAACACTTTTGTCTTCTTTAAGAGCAGCAAGTGCTCTTCAACACTGATGGATTGTCCAGCCCCTTATGTCTTTCTCATAGGGAATCAATTTTATAAACAAATGAAGAACTTTTATTTGAAGATATAATTTTAATAATTTTAATTTTGTGTACATGTATTTGTGTGCATTAGGACATGTCCATATAAGTACAGGTGCCCATGGAAACCATAACTGTCAAATTACCTGAAGCTGTAGTTGCAGCCTGTTGCAAGCTTTCATATGAGTACTAAACTCAAGTTGTCAAGATGAGCAACAAAAGCTGGTACCTACTGAGCAATGCTTCCAGTCTCAAGGAAGAACATTTAAATGAACAGTCACTTTACAGATGATCACTTCTATATTTAACTGTATTCTCCAGTTTTTCCATAGCTGCATATTATCTACTTAAACTTCAGAGTCCCCTACTTGGAAATGAACATAATATTTTGAACAGCAACATCTGTTCTATTCTCACAGATGGCCTTTTGTGCCTTTTTCAGAGTTCATCTATAATTATGTATGACACTGCTTTTCCTTGGAAGTGAAATGAATGTACTAAAACATTATACTTGAACTTGTTCAAAAATGTTAAACAAGGTTAGAGGCAAAAGTAATTGTAACCAATATACGTGGAACAGGAAGACTAAGAAAATTTTATTTAGCATTTTCTTCTGTAAGCTGCCAAAACTCTTATCAAGTTATTGTTTCAGGCTATCACAACTATATGTATTTTATCAATTCCTTATCCCAGAGAAAAATAATGTATCTTATACATGATTTGGTCCTAATGTTCTATGTAATGTTTTAAACACCTATGCCACAGATTTATGGTTAACAAAAGATATAATATACTAGAACCGTTTAATTTTTAATATTATTTATATTTTATTTTTTACTAGCATGTTAAATGAAAATTAGACCATATTTCATTATGACATTTTAATTGAGTTGTAAATTCTCTGTGTGTGAGTCTGTCTGTCCTCTGTCTGTATTTGTCAGAAGGATGTGTATATAGCATCTTATGGTTGACATTTCTGTATGGAAGACAAAGGATACCTTTGTGGAGTTACGTCTCTTCTTTTACTTTTACATTGGTCATGGAAAACAAACTCAGGACATCAGTCTTGTACTTGTGCAGGATGTGCTTTATTTCAATAGCATAAATCTGGTCAATTTCACGACGTTTTCATACATATACATAATAGCTTTTATACTTATCCCTATTCTTTATTTCACTAGACCTCTTCTTCTATTTCCATTGCAGGTTGTAAGTGAATATAAAACAATCTACTTTATACATTGCTCACAGAGTGGTGCATGTTACGTTTTCTGTGTGAAATTGATATATGTTTGATTTAAAATGTGGAGAAACTGGTTTATTTTTATTAGATATTTATTTTTTCCATGTACAGAGTGTTTTGTCTGATGCATATTTGTGACTCATGTACATTGCTGATGTCTGTTTAGATCAGAAGAGGGCATGAATTGGTTTCCCCAGAACTGGAGTCACATATGCTTATGAGCCAGCATGTATGTGCTGAGAATCAAACCTTGGTTCTGTGCTAAAATAGCAAGTTCTCTGAACTATTCAGCCATCTCTCTAAACCCCAACCATGTTTTATTCCATCTTTTTTCCATTCCAGTCTCCTTCTTCTAGCTTTGTAAAATGTGAAATTGTCTGCAGTGAACACATCTTGCATTTTTAAGAGGAAGGCTGTGTAAGATGGAAACATAATAATCCTTTTAGAGAAAAGAGTTAGCAATTACATTCTTTACTACAGTACTGTATTTTGAAGCTTCTCTGAGTTACTGTAGATACAGGTTGAGTTATATAGTCCCTCTATTGCAAAGTGCTTTTAGTGTGTTTACCTGCTATATTTAAAGGGATGCAGCCAGTGGAAAAAAGGCTTCATTTTTAGTGATATGTTATAATAATAATTCTGTATAGCAGAGATACAACAGGAATAGAAACACCAGAGTTTCATGCTTTGCTCGTATACAGCTCAAGGTATATAAACACATATGAGAAGAAAAACAAATTTAGCATCATGTTTAGAGTTTTCCCATTACAAGCAGCTATTTTCATCAGCACCCTCATTTTGTGTCATACTTAATATGCAAGCATACACAGCTTCCTGTGTGAATATGGATATGTATCTGTTTTTCAGAGCCATGCAACCAAAGTAGCTGAAGACTGCATCTATGTATACTCTTATCCAGCAAGACATCTGGAGGGGTTTTTTCAAAACCTCATTTAACTTTAAAAAAAAATACCCTGTATTTTGCTTGGAAGCAGATTTATATAAGTCATAGGCTTTTGATTCTTCCCTGACACTGGCTTTATAATATTGTATACTAGTTGTCATAGTTGTGATTCAAAGTATAAAGAATAACCTTTGTGAATTGTAACTGTATATTTTAAGGAAAATATCATATGTATTATTAAAGTCCCACGTCCAGAGTGTCATTAAAATAAATGGAACCATCAATTTGCTTTGTGACTTATCTCTGCCAGAGATTGTGTCAAAACTAACATGAGAAAAATATTGCCACAAACTCTCATTTCTTGTGTCAGGTTATATAAAGTATATACTTTGATGAGCAAATACAGGCATTAGAGTTGTTGCTGAAGGTGAAAGGTTGTATACCATATGTGTGTGTGCACCAGGAACTCAGAGTGTAGTAGGCAGTAATCACATAAGTTCAGATAAGTAGGAACCACCCAAAAAAATAGATTTATACTAAATGTTTCAACAATATTGTGAAAATGAAAGAAGACATACAGGATGTTGTCAAAGGACAAGGGTGACATATATAACAGGAAAGCCATACAAAAGATGTCATAGTTTTCTTTTCCTTTCTTCTTCTCTTCTTCTTCTTTTTTTTTTTTTTTCCTAGTGTGGAACTCATGTGTAGGCAAAAAAGACACTTTTGCTTGGCATGGCCCTTGATATTCTCAAATATCAAATAGAGGCTTAATGACTGCCAGGCTGGAATCTACACATGAATCCACTGAGAAAAGTGGTATCAAGTTAATGTCTCAAAGACAGAACTTGGCATTCCAAGAGCCCACTGGGCATTACAGGAAGCACACATGCAAACAGAGTATTGAAAGAAAGAGCAAAATGGCAACATGCAAACAGAGTATTGAAAGAAAGAGCAAAATGGCAACATGGAATATTTTCTCGGAGTGGAGTGCTTAGAAAAGCACAAGAATTGAGCCATTGCTATCACAGGAGGCATTTGACAGGCACTGTGCTGTTTAAAACACCTTCATTTACAAAGCATATGAGAAATTATGTCACCCAGGAAAGAAACTTCATTATCCAACCCAGTGCTGTTTTGCAGGTGCTTCACTGTTCTATGAACTTGTTTTGCTTCACATATATAAATATTGATTTTTAGACAAATATCACAAAGACCCTTTATTTCTGTGGAGAATAAAAGATCTTAAGTGTGTGACCACTTGATGGGATTGGGCAAGGATACTCACCTACTTTCCACACTGAAAAGTGCAGAGAATGGAATGTAGCATGGTACTGAACAGATGTTTTTTTACAACCAACAAGAGTGTGCCTTTCTTTATCAGACACACACACACACACACACACACACAGAGAGAGAGAGAGAGAGAGAGAGAGAGAGAGAGAGTGAGAGAGAGAGAGCACATAAAGTCATCAATGTAAATATCAGTCATCAGTGAGTGCATTCTTGAAAATGTGTCTTTTTTATACATCTGCCTACATTGTCTGATATTTGGGGTCACATTTGCTTACCCTCTGTTTTTCGTGGAAGATTCCAGTTACCTGTTGCTGTTTTCTTCCCTTCCTTCTTCTCATAGTGAAGCTTCTGTCACTCTCTATTTTCTGATTGCAACACTACTTTGCTTGTTATGTGAAGTCTTCCTTATCATTGTGCAACTCCCCAGTGACACAAAGTTCCATAAATTCACTTCTGTTTTCTATTTTATATTTGAAAAACAGGTCTCTCTTTTCCTTTGTGCCTGCTCCATCATCATCCATAGTGTACACACAGTTTAGTAACACAAGAAATGACTGAGGAATTAGTGAATCAAATAGTTAATGTTCTCAAATACATTTTTATCCACAGTGAAGTTATAGTTTCAGGTAGAATTGATATATTGTTCTTCAATAAGTAACAAGAAAATTATCATGGGATAATTCATTGAAATATGCTAGGGCAGATGAGTCAATGCTGTCAAACTCCATATTCCAGAGAAAACAGGAAATCAGGAGTTCAAAGTAAGCCAGCATGAAATGGCAAAATGAATGTCATGTTAGCCAGAAGTTTGAAATGTTAGCTTAGCCCTTACTGAAGTAGGTTCTTTAAGTATGGCATATCCTAGCCTAGGTACTAGCCAGAGCTAGTACACCTTTTAAGAAAAACTAACTAACATTTTTGAGTTTATTTATTTGCTGAAAACAAAATTCAGTTACACTCCAAAATTTCATTCCAAACAGAATGAAAAACAGTATTTGACCTGTGCCTTTCTTCATTGGGAGGGGTTTTCTGAGATAAAAGGACTCTAATATGATTGCAGAAAGTCAGCCTATTTAAAGAATCTGCTAAATTAGGTAGGCCTTTGGGATAAATTGACTATTAAATGTTCTGTATGGTAATGAGTTCTACACTGAGGTCAGTACTTAAATGCTTATTAATTACCCTGTTTTAAGTTATAATTAACCCCTTTCCTTTCCCTTTTTATTGCATATTTCCATGTATAAACATAAATATAACTTTCTTAAAATTGGTCTCATTTAGATAGATAGCTAAGTATGTTTATATAAGCATCTGATTTTAAAATATGTTTGGTTTAAATTATGGGTCAGTATTAATTGGAAGGCATAAAGATCAAAGGGTGTTTTTCCCTATGGACCCAATAGCTTATTCACACCACACTGTCTCCACTAGCATCTAATGAGATAGTCTGGTATCATATGCAGATTGAAATGCTTAAGATACGCTAACAACTCTCGGAAAAAAAATAAAAGGGCTTGATCAGTGGTTATAGGTCCGATGATAAACTAGTTAGAGTCAGATGTACTAGTGGATTTGTACTGAAAAAAGAAAAATGACAGGGGAGAGGAAAAGTACTAGAGAAGAAAACCAAATGCTGTCAGTGCTAGGCATGTAGTGGGCAGAATAGGTTTGCCATGTTAGAAACAGACAAACACACTAGAAAATGCTAAATTGTCTTCCAACCAATCTCAGCTCTGAGACTAACTGGAGCACTAATTTTATAATATGGAAATGTTATCCTTCTTGAAATTTGAAAATAAAGTCAAAAATCAAAAACAAAATTGTATGTTGCTAGTAATTTGACTACAGGTTGCGATTAAGAAGAATGGGTTTTATCTCTTGAGTAGGCATGTGAATTAGTCCAGTCTGAAGTACCTGGTGTCTTCAGTAGCATGGATTAACCTTCCACTTCTGGGAGGCTAGCAAGTGCAGTAGCAATAGCCTATAATGTTTAGGAATGTAGATATTAGTGTATATCCTGAATTAACTGACAAATTAGAAATGTTATGATTAAGGGGAGAGAACAGTAAAGATGAGAGTAGTGTGGTATACATACATGCTCCAAAATAGGAAATGGGATAAGTTGACTTCAATTGTGTAGTGGTTGGAAATAGAAAAGAATGAGGGAAGAGGGTAAATTAAAGTACCACTAAGTATTTTTGGAAAAGTCATAAGACTTTATACCACTAAATATGTACCTAAAATAACATATATATGTATTTATACAATGAAATTTTCCTATTTGGAGTAACAATGTTCTTTCCAAGAGCCATAGACATTCTAACAACAACAACATAAAAAGAAATCAAGACTGAGAAGCTTTATTTCAAGTGGTTTGGAAGGGTTACTGTCTTAAATGTTCTATTTAGTTTTTATTCACAGTGAAGAGCAAACTCGAATATCACTTTCAAAATGATGATGAAACTATTTGGCTTGACCTTGTAATATTTTGTCTGTATTTGACCCTGTTTAATAGACATTGGTACAGACATTTCTATTGCAGTAGACTTAATTTACTGCAGTAGACATATAATTTACTGAAAGCATTTAACCCGTACTAGTAGAATATTGGAAAATGGCATCCTTAAATAAGGGTTTTCTGTCCAAAAATTGTCCAACTTTAGCTATGAATAGAACATGCTTTTCATCTGTGATGAGGTCTCTCAAGTTTCCTTTGCAGAGTATAGTTATTACTTTTCCACCTTCAAACATTGTCTTCAAGTGCTTTTTGAGTTCCAATCAATCAAATCTAATTTCTCCTTTGTAATTTCCCAAACATTTTCCTCTAAAGTATTTGGTAAACTGACATCTCCTTAAAGAAAACCATTCAGAAATTATCCCCATGAGTATGCACAGTGCATTTGACATAGAATTAGACATCCTCTGGTTCCCACCTGATGCACTATTATTTGCATGACAGTAAGACATTCTTGTTAGTGATCCTGTAGGAAGCATAAATGCATGACTGAGTAAAGCTATTTCCTTTATCATTCATTATTCTAAGAATGAATATTGTTTACAAAGAATAACTTCCTTTGTTTAGATTGCTTTCTGTTTTGTAGGGAAGCAGTTTTCTAAAATTTTCTGAGACTATGTAATGCTTTATGGAAAATGCATGTGTAATGTACATCCCTGTGACTTTATATTAATTTCTTTCTATTTTTGCAGAAATTTATAGAATTAGCAGAGATATCTGTAATCCATTAAAAACTAATGTAACAATCTATATTTCCATTAAGTTCTGCTACTTAACTCTGACCTCTGTGTCAACTATGATTCTGTGACAACTTTTCTATTATAAAATTTTCTATGAGATTAATGTTTTTATTTTTTCTCCATTTTATAAAAGGATGTTTGCATACATAATAAGAACAGACACATCACCATCTCTGTGGAGTGGGGGGGTAATGGGAAAGAAGGGCATCAGGGAGCATGGGGGGAAAGAGAGGGAACTGGGATCAATTAGAAAAAATAATAAATACATTTTATAAAGAACAGACACATTTTTAATGATTCCTGATGGGAGATGTCATTCTGTATGTTTCTCATACTGGTTAATAATAAAGCACTGTTGGCCAATAGGAAAGGAAGATAGGAGGGACTAGGAGACAAGGAGGAAATAGGAAGTAGTAAGGAGGAGTCAAGATGGAGAGTCTGGAGAGAGCTGGACGCCAGCCGCCTCCCCGGTAAGAGAAGGCCATGTGAAGATACATAGAAATGGGTTAATAATTAAAGGCAGAGCTAGCCGATAAGAAACAAGTAACAGGGCCAACAGTATTGTATCAAATACAGAGTCTCTGTGTGTTGTTTGGGGCTGGCGGCGTGGCAGTGGGACCAGACAGGCGGCGGCAGGCAGAAAAACCCGTACACGTTACAAATGGCGCCCACGTGGTTAATAAGAACTTCCACTTAAAATTTAACAAAAGCTTAAAAAAGGGTTTTAGAAGCAACAGAACAGAGACAAGCAAGGTTTCTTGGTATCAGCATTTTTCTCAGTTGAACTCTGCTTTGCTAGAGGCAAGCAGATATTCGCGTGGCTCCTTTAAGGGAAGATTCCTGACTCAGCATATGTGGCAAAAACCCGCAAGGCTTTCAAGAAACTCTGCTAACAATTTATTGGTGTGTATGAGAGATGGCAATGGCAGTGACCACATCTCCAAGCCGGCAGCATGCTTGCTGGGTGGCAACGCAGACCAAGGCGGTGAGCACAGCTCTCAGTGCTGGCGGTAAAAGTACCCGCCACCATCTTTGGTAAACTGCGGCAGAAACAAAGACTTTCATTTTAACAATGTTGTTGTTTAACAGATAAAGACTCATGGCCAGAAAAAGATAAAGATTTACAGTAAAGACAGATTCATATTAAGAAAAACCTCTAAAGGTTTACAGTGTGTTTTAAAATATACGTAGACATGAAAAAAAATAGTTTTAAAGAGACAAAAAGGAACTGGGTGTTGTAGCACACGCCTTTAATCCCAGCACTCAGGAGACAGAGGCAAGCAGATCTCTGTGATTTGCAAAGTAAACCTGGTATGCAGAGTGAATTCCAGGACAGATAAGAGTTACACAGTGAAACCCTATGTCAAAAAATAAAAGAATAAAAAGTAAAAGAAATGGAGTAATAATAAAGCCACGTAAAGATGAAAAGCTCAGAGAGAATCTGGTTACTGTATGCTATTGTGTTGTCTCTACATTGTTTGACTGCTGAGAAAATAACAACAACTGATAAAGGAAATGCTGCTGGATTAATTAAATTTATATATTTTAAAAATGCTTTGACTCCAACATTTAAGTTTAAGGACAAGTTACTGGGGAAAAGGATTTCTATTTTTGTTTCCACAGAAAATAAAAAGCTGTGGATTCCTTCCAGACTTGTGTGTTTTGATCAAGCCAGGCCCCCTGAAACAGCGTTCCTGGTGATCCAACATTCAAAATAGCTTGAACGAGGCAGCCTTGCAGACTACAGCCATCTTCTTAGGATCCCCACGACAGCGCCCCCTATCAGCAGGATGTAGTTTGGAAAGAACGACGCCCAAATTCCCAAATATCGTTTATAAATGTTTGTTTTCATTTAAATGGTTGGTTATAAATGGGTAATGATCACAGCCGATTATTTTTAAAGGTAAAAAGGGAATTATGGTATTGATATGATTATTTTGTTTTGGAATGGATTTTCATTTATTGATACAATTTAAGGTCAATTTTGTGATGTATATATTTCTCCTTTTGTTTAGGTATTGTGTTTATATAGTTCATTCAGAAACATATTGTATAATGTACTACAGATTATAGATAATTACCTATGATAGTCAAAGTTTAGAGTTAAGTTAGTTAGGTTTTTCAAGATGCACAGAGATGTATTTGAGATAGATAGGCATTCTTCAAACCTTTCAAAGACCTACAGAATATGGCATTTAAAATGGCTTAGGGTTTTTCTTGACAATGAGACATAATTGTTCCTGGCAACACCACCTGCGTCAGAAAGGAAGATGAAGATGGACATTGAAGAAACTCATTATGGAGTTTACTTCCAATATGGCAAGACTAGCCATTTGGACAAGATACTGCTCTTGTCTGGACTGTTTGACTTTATGCTGTATAAACTGGACATGCAGGACCCACAGAAAAGTGACTTCTGATTCAAGATGGACATTGCTACAGAGATCCTGCTTCATGGAAGAGTCTTCGAGACAGTATGCAGGACACGGAGAAAAGTGACTGACAAACTGCCAATACAAGAAGACAGTATAAAGTTTTCTGCTTTACTGGAGAGTCTGTCAGACACACTATGGCCTATGGGCTGAAGATGGAAGATTACAAAAGAACTTCGGGTGACCAGGCAGTGAGTTGTTTCTGTCATTTCTAGAGTTTATATATTATCCTTCTGTGGTCTTTGAAGGAGTTGAAGACAGATAGTTATGGTTATAGTTTTCATTAGTTAGGATTAAAGATAAGTTACTTAGACTTTGGACTCACAAAGACAGGATAGATGATGGAATATTTTCTTCAAATCTTGATAAATGTTAATGGACTAAATATTGTTAATTGTGATTCTTATTGGATAACTGTTGTATAATATATTTTGCTATGTTAAGGTTAAAACCCTTCTTTTTATTTAGAAAGAAAAGAGGAGATGATGGGAGATGTCATTCTGTATGTTTCTCATACTGGTTAATAATAAAGCACTGTTGGCCAATAGGAAAGGAAGATAGGAGGGACTAGGAGACAAGGAGGAAATAGGAAGTAGTAAGGAGGAGTCAAGATGGAGAGTCTGGAGAGAGCTGGACGCCAGCCGCCTCCCCGGTAAGAGAAGGCCATGTGAAGATACATAGAAATGGGTTAATAATTAAAGGCAGAGCTAGCCGATAAGAAACAAGTAACAGGGCCAACAGTATTGTATCAAATACAGAGTCTCTGTGTGTTGTTTGGGGCTGGCGGCGTGGCAGTGGGACCAGACAGGCGGCGGCAGGCAGAAAAACCCGTACACGTTACAGATTCCCTTAAGTATAAATAGAGTTTGATGAGACCCTTATCATTATCGTTAAAATCTCATTGGGACAACACTTTCATATACGTGACATAAAATAACTTCTAGGGTCCACAGATAACTCCATAAAGATTCATATATGCAATCAGCAATAGCATTTTCTTCTTGAGGCAAAATTCCCACATGCATGCAGGGATCAGCCATTTAGGTAAAATGGCGATGACTACGAGGGAGCATGCAATTTCCTTTAAGCACAGGAAGGGGAATTCCAGGGTTGGGGGAATCTGACCTTTGGGCTGACTGGTGGGTTCGACCTTAGCGGCAATGAGTCATGAGGAGATTGGTTGGGAGACTGAGACTTTCCAGCTTTAGGGTGTGGCTACTCACCATGATGTATCAGGGCACCTTTTAATTCACTTGTCTTGGGAGGGTCAGCTCAGCCCAGGAAACTAAAACTGAGGCCTGGTCTTTGTGCCCTGTCATGAGAGGATGTTGCTTTCCTAACTAAAATATTGTAATTAGATACTTTGTATTTTTTATCAATAACTTTAAAATATATATATATATATATATATATGTATATATATTAAATGTCAATCCTGTTTTTTCAAGTACTTTTTCCTTATTTTACATATCAATGAAGTTTATTTGCACTAAGACTATATACCCTGGTTCCACTGCCAGACACCCCACACACTGCCCAGTCCTCCTAACTGACACTCACATTTAGGGTGCCTGGTTTGGTCCTATGCTGGTTCCCCAGTTGTCAGACTGGGGTCCATGAGTTCCCACTTTCTCAGGTCAGTTGTTTCTGTAGGTTTTACCAGCATGGTCTTGACCTCTGAACTCGGCGTGGACCCTCATGCCCTGACTCAGGAAAGGCGCCCCCCCCCCCAAATCACTCAGGAGAAGTGGTCTTGATGCAAAAGCATGAGGTCTTATATTCCAGTGCACTGGGGTCCTCAGCCATACTCCACGTGAGGTAGAGGACTGGGAACCCTGGGTACAGGGTTTAGACAGCTTTTATAGGGTGACAAAAAAGCCTGCACATCCAGTGCGGACCAATCAATTTGAACTATCCAAGCCCGCACTTAGCCCAGGAAGTCTGCTTTTGGTAAGACTATTGGGTGGTGTGACAAGGCTCATTACTTGTGTTCATTCACTCCAGGTGCTGTCCTAAACCGCCCTGTTGTAAACAATCAAGAATGTGACCTTTTGCCTACTCATTGCTGGGGACAGGGTCTAGGGCAAGTTAGGCTAAATTTTTGCATCCTTACACCTTTTTGTTTGTCACTCCACCCTCTCTGAAACTGGATTCCAGGACTTGGGCTCAGCTCTTAGTTGTAAATCTCTGCTTCTGATTTCATCAGTTACTGGGTGAAGGCTCTAGGTTGGAGTTTAAGGTAGTCATCATTCTCATTATAGGGGAAGGGTATTTAAAGTAGCCTCTCCACTATTGCTTAGATTGGTGGTTGGGATCATCCTTGTGGATCTCTGCACAATACCCGTAGTGACAGATTTCTCTTTAATCCTATAATGGCCCCCTCTATTGATGTGTCTCTTTTCTTGCTCTCCTCTATTCACCTCTCCATTTAATAATCTTCCTTATTCTCATGTTGTCCTACCCCTCCTCTTATCCCCTTCTGTTTCTCCTACTTCCCTCCCAACACATCAATCTTTTTATGTTATCACAAATCCATATTTACGAGGTCATAGATAAAACATTTTAAATGGCAGTATCCAGATAGGTACAGGTGTCTTATATAAATACCAAACTCTATTAAGGCTGGTTATAAGAAAGCAAATCACCAATCATATGAGAAATCAATTTTTAAAACTTCTTATTCCCTGATGTAATGGTAGAAGAAGCTGTCAGCTTTATTTAGGCTGAGTATGCCTCTTTGAAATTCCTATATTCAGTGGCATTGGAAATTACAACATACTATTATAAATATTATATAGATTAAACCAACGTTTTTGCTCTATCCCACAAATCTGAGACATATTACATTATAAAGTATGTTTTAATTTCTTCCAAAAACTTCAATAGCAACATTATTCTTAAAGTTGCTACATTACTTAGTAGCGTGTAACACTGTTTTTGGGGAGACATGAATAGATGCATATTCACCAGAGGGCACAAGAAGTATGGATCCCACCCAAATCCAACACGGTGGATGGATGAGTATTGTTAGAGCAAAAAAGACTCAAAGTCATATACATTTGCAAAGCCCACTTCGTGATTGTTGACAGTTCAATCAAACAAACATACCTGGAGCACAGTGCAAAACACAACCTGAAGAGTGCTGAGCATTTTGATGTTAGTGTTCCCTTTCTAGATGTTTCAGTTGTTCTGAGACTCTTCACTGAGATTTTGCCAGCCTTTGTTTCTTCTAGGCTGCTCAGAACATTTCTGTTTCTTCCAGGTTGCTTAACTGGTCTGAGATTGTACTGCATACCTCATTTCAGCTGAGGATAACTCTCAACATTATCTTCACTATTTATATAGTTTTAGAGAGAGGGATCCCCTGAGGTCAGTATGTATAAGGGACTTTGTGAAGGTATGTTGAGGTGTTTTCTTCTTGGGGTTTCAAATTTGTTGCATCATGAGAATTTTCACCTCCCTTTGGAACATCCTGTTGTTTATCCTGCCATTAATTACCCACCTTAAAATAGCCTGTTTTTTCACACCCCTTTATTTCCCTGTGTATACATGTACATGTACATGTATATGTATATGTATATGTATATGTATGTATATGGGCTCCCTACAAAGATGAAAGATTTTAATATCAGATGCAACTGCTACAAATCACCTAGCTTTCAGCAGCCATTATTGCCAGAAATACTTTGTTTACCCTACTCCTCTGTAAAGGCATTTTGAAAGTTTGGTAAATGAAAAATTATTTTGAAATACAACACTTATTTTCAATAACCCTAAATATACTTATTTTTTATTTATTCTAGATTAGATTTAGAAGAAGAACAAACCAAATATAAATCATAGCTAATAATAAGTCCACCCATTTGCCAGGACTATGAAATATCACTCTTAGTCACATTGAAATTTTTACATTGGGTTTGAATTCTCTAATTATTAAAAAGTAAAGTTTGTTATGCTATAAAGCAATAAAATAAAACAAATTATGATCATGGAATGTTATTGCTTCTACATGTAGCAGTCTAGGATTAGGCAATTTATGTAAGCTAGTATTATGTTTCAGAATTACCAGGAAAGTAGACTACTGCATTTTGTTTATCTTCTCTATGGACTAATGTTTCAAGGGAACTAACATAAACATTTAGAAATGTATTACTTTTCTAAATCTGAAGACAACAAAACTGAGAAATATGGAGTGCACTTCTGTACTTCATGTACCTACTCAGCAAAGAGAAGAAAAATAATCAATGCCAGGAAAAGGAGAAAAACTCATAACTGTAGGAACAGCTCTCTTTGTCTCTGCCATGAGCTCAATGATGCGAACACTCACTTTTTGTTCACAGAAATTTTTATTTTAAACCTCATAAGTACTTTACTACAACAGTAATCTATCACTGTGGCTTGAGTTTCTATTATTAGATGGGCTAGTCTTTTTACTCAAATTTTATGTACTTAGTAACTGGTTCATGTGTTAATTCTCTGGACTTTGATAGGTTATATACCACTGTTTAACATATATGGATCTTAGACATAGAGGAAAGGATCAACAGTCTATAATACACACCCCAAGAGTAACTAGGATATAAGGAGGAACATAAGAAATTCATACAAGTTCCCTCACAGAAAGGGAAAGGAACAAGAGTTTGTGAGCATATTGGGAGTGGTGGGGGTAGTGAGTGGAGAGGGAGTTAGGAGAAAGAGGAGGAGAGGAGAACATGTGGGACCAGGAAGATTGAGTAGAGGGATGAAAAGATAAGAGTGAAAAAAAAGAGATACCATAATAGAGGGATCCATATAGGTTTGAAGACTGTAGAGACATGTCCGGAGACCTACAAGGGTGACTCCAACTAACAAGCTGAGCAACAGTGGAAAGGCTACCTTAAATGCCCTTCCCTGATAATGAGATTGATAACTAACTTATCCCTCATCTAGTAGCTGATGGAAACAGAAGCAGATGCCCACAGCTAAACACTGATCTGAACTCCTGGAATCAAATTGTAGAGAGGGAGGAGTGATAAGAATAGGGGTCAAGACCAGGCCACAGAAACCCAGAGACAGCTGATCTGAACAAGGGAGAGCTCATGGACCCCAAGACTGTTAGATGGGGAACCAGCTTTATACTGACTCAGACCCCCTGAACGTGGGTCTCAGTTAGAAGGCCTGGGAAGACTAAGAGACTTCTGACAATCGAACCAGGACACATCCCTGAAGCATGAAAGGACTTTGGGAGCACATTCCCCATAGGAGGGATACTCCCTTAGCCGAAAGGCAGGGTGGAGGGCTTAGATTCTACTTCAAATGACTTGTCAAAGTTTGATGATCCCTCCTAGAAGGCTTCACCCTCCCTGTGCAGTGGTAAGGGTATGGGATGGAAGAGGAGTCAGAGGACATAGCAGGGAGGGAAGAAGAGGGAGAGGGAACTGGG
Source organism: Phodopus roborovskii (assembly GCF_943737965.1). NCBI lineage: Eukaryota > Metazoa > Chordata > Mammalia > Rodentia > Cricetidae > Phodopus > Phodopus roborovskii. Next base: position 30,834,350 of record NW_026126410.1, read on the forward strand.
ATCGATATGTAAAATAAGAAAAATAATTTAAAAAAATCACAAAAAAGAATAATGTTTATAATACATGACATGTTACAATAGGGTATACATTTTGGGAGACAAATACATGACATATTAAAATAGGATATATATTTTGGGGAACAAAATGTATATTAGATCAAATGTATATATTATATAGATATGCAAGCAAAGAGTTAACTGCAAAACTGATGGGAAATAACATAAATATTCTCTTAAGACCAAGGATGGCTAAATTTCTCACTACAATTTTACTACCTGTTATTCTACCTATGTTCAGTGTATTTGTTTTGAGCATGTGCACCTAAATTATCTATTTGTGCCTTGTCTTAACTATGCATTATTCCAAGGAAACACCATAAATCAAGCTTTTTGTACTCTTCAGATTATTATTTGTTTTGGTGACATTATTTTTCTTTCTCAGGTCTCATATGTCCATTACACCTTTAGGTATTTTTTCAAAATTTGTATGCATTGTATCTCTCCTCTTTGCTTCTTAGAGAAGAAATAACAATGATTTCCCCTTTGCTTGAATACATTTGTCCACTCCCCTCATTTTGCTTATGCCTGAATTCCAGCATCTATTTTCTTATATTAAAATACTGGCCATTGTACATTCTGGTCATAGAAGTAATAATCCCCTCATTCTGAATCCTGATAATTGACCTGGCAGCTGGCAACTAGCTTTTAAATTCTTGCTTGCTTCAGTCTGTTCCATGAGAACTACCTAGAATGACCTGAGAATGTAGTTACCCAAACTTTTTTATCAGTAGTTCAGTAGTTCCTTTTCTCTTTTCTCCCAATTTTTTTTTCTACTGTGCAGGGAATTTACAGGATATTTAGTCTTTTTTAATCAGTTTATAACAAGCTTACTCAGATAATTTTTCCATTCTGTAAGACACTATGGTGGTAAGATATAGCTATTTACTTGAGAATTTTTTTCAATACTTGTTAAATATATCTCTAGTTTTTGAAATTTACCCTAATTATCTTCTTTTTGTATTTTCACTGTTCTAATGTTTTGGGTTTTTTTTTTAATTTTATTTTTGGAGAGGCCCACTACCCAGCTCCCAAAAAAATAACACGTGGAGATTTATTCTTAGCTATGAATGCCTGACATTAGCTTGCTTGTTTCTAGCCAATTTTTCTTAACTAAATCCATCTACTTTTTTTCTCTGCACTTTTTTACTTCAGCATACCTTACTTTCCTTCTTACTCTGTGTTTGGTTGGGAGGCTAGGTGGCTGGGTATGTGGATTTCTGGGTGTCTGGGTATCTGGATTTCTGAGTGTCTGAGTGTCTGGGTGTCTGAGTGACTGGGTGGCTTGGTGGCTTGGTGGCTGGGTGGCTGGGTGGCTGGGTGGCTGGGTGGCTGGGTGGCTGGGAGGCTGGGAGTCTGGGTGGCTTGGTAGCTGGGTGACTGTGTGTCTGTCCCTAGTGTCCTTCTCTTCTTGTTCTTTTGCTGCTCTCCTCTTCTTCACTATTCATTCTATTTATACTATCTGTCTGCAAGCCTGCCTATCCTTGTTCCTTCCATGGTATTGGCTGCCCAGCTCTTTATTAGGATCATCAGGTGTTTCAGACAGGAACAGTAAAAAGACAACTTTAAAGAGTTAAATGAATGCAGCATAAACACCTGAAACACCTGAAAGTAATATTCCTCAGCATTCCATTGCATCCTTTGATTTTCCTTTTGTTCATCCTCATACTGTAAAAATATTCAATAGTTTAAAACAACTTCATGTAGTTCCTTATAAAAGTCTTACTCCAAGTTCATAATTGATGAAAAGAGATGCTATTTTAGACTTATTTGTATCTAGAATATGTGTTTCCATACAACAGCATGAACCCTGAGTGTGATCTCTAGCTTTAAATATTCAATGTATGCCATAGTGGTAAATGCAAAGGTAATGAAGGGATATTTTTAGTTTCACAAATTAAATGCTGTACTAATTATATACTTGTTGGAGAAATAGCATGTTTCAAATCCACCATCCTAAGAAAATAAAAAGATACTCCCAAAATAACTTACCTGCTAATTTTAACTTAGAAGATACTATGTTCTGTTATTAAATATGTAACAAGCTATATTTTCAAACTTAGAAAACCATTTATATTTAAAATTTTAAAGAATGTGTTTGTTCAAAGTTGCATCTTAGATTATAAAAAATACCCAGTGTGTGTTTTGATGAGAGAAATCAATATATATTGTTGAAAAAGTCAAAAATATTAAATGAATATATTTGTGAAGAACTTGTTGATGTGATGGTATTGTCATTGATGTTGTTTGATTCTTTAATAATGAGTGGCACTGATGACATACAAGCCTTTTAGGGCAGTGTTACTTTCTTGAATGACCTGAATTTCTTCAGTGTAATTGATACTGTGGAAATAAAAAAAAAAAAAAATAAGGACAAACTGTCAAGTAAGTTTTGAAATTAGGGGAAAGCCATAATTAAATCTTAACAGGTTCCTTTTTATTCTTGTTAGCTATCAGATAGTAGAATTTTCAAAGAGGTTTCAAAGAGGAATTTAACTTGCATACACATTCTCATCAGCATAGTTAAGGGACACTACCAATCAGACTGTATGTTTAACATGAAAAACAATCCTGAAGCATTTTAATTGAGGGATTTATGCATATTTAGTGGATTTAATACAGTGCCTTCTTGAATAACTCTCATAAGTAATTTGGACAGTGTATGCTTAGGTTGAAATAACGACAATTCTCTGTAGAGCAACTACAATGAATGTACAGACATAGGATAAGTTGTATTGTTCCTACTGAAGAGAACTACTGTAGCAATGGAAAAGCCAACAATTAGATATCTGGATATGAGAGATGATTATGAAACTGACCCTGTCATCTTGTTGTTCATGTTTGGCTTTCTAGATACCAAACAATGCAATGTCAAGAATGAATTATACTCCCTTTGCAGAACAATGGTGGAGATTAAAGGAGATTCTGAGACCAAGTATCATAACAAAGTTCCTTTCTTTCTGCTTCAGGAAAATGCTGCACAGAATTTGAAATGCCAAAAGCTCTTGGCTCAGCCATATAGGCACGAAAATTTGGGAACATCTGAAAAATTGTACCATATGATGGATTTCTTAATATTTGTACTAGAAACATACTTACATGAAGTATTTATTGATGAAAATCAGAAAATAATGCATTAAAATAATTAACTACAAACTCAAATTGAGGTGTGTATACATCATTATGTCAATGCAAACAAATATTTAAAGAAAAAATTAAATACTTCTTGTAATTTTAATATAGACAGTAAATTATTTGTGTGCTATGAATCATGACTGAAAAATTACAAAACATTTAAATTGTTTAACAAACTATATTTCTTTGGCTACAGATTGTTTTGTAATCCTGCAAACTTTATTCAAAACTTATCCTATTAGCTATATATTGTTTTATGATCCTGAAAATCTTACCTATTACATTTGTAATTTTAAATGTAACATATATCTTACTTGGTGAAATATCAGTTATTGACACATATTAAAAATAAAAGAGACAGAGGGAGAGGGAGAGATAGAGACAGACTAAATTTTATTGTATTGATAACCAATGCAATAAGTCTGAAATGGCACTAATAGCATTTATGAGTATATTTAACTCTTTATATAGCTAGTGTTTTTGAGACGGGTCATGTAGTGGCTAGCATTGGCACTGCTAAATCAGTAGATGCTTTGAGAAAGAACTTGGCATTCTACCTGCAGTTCTTCCTGAAGTGTTTTGTATGCACCATGCTCACTTAATGGCCTGAAATTCCTACTCTGTGAAGTACATTTAACAGTTATCTGAACCCTCAACCAAATTAAATGATATAAATAATACATGGCAACTGATATTTTCCTACAACTACTCAAGGTAAATGCAAATGATCCTAGTGTAGTAAAAAGAGTTTTCCATTTCACCTCATTATAGCATTTTGATTAACTGTACCATTATAATAAGGGAAAACTCCTGAAGAAATTGCCATCAATTTTTGTCTTATTAACAAACACATAATAGTGATGATTAAACAGCAAACAATGTGGTAATATGAATTTTTTTTCTGTTTTATTGTAGTTCTTTATCCCTTTGTGCATATTAAAAAGCAAAAAAAGTAATTATCTTCTCCCTTGGTGGCACACATAATATTACATATTTTTTTTTCAGTTGAATTAGAGGAACACGTTATATTTTTCTACCCAAACCACTGTAATCTTGAAAAAAATATTCTGTTCATTTCAATTGTAAGCAGTGCTTATCATCTGTTAGAGTTATGTTATGTTATGAGTATGTTTTTCCCCTGCCAGTCTGGTCTCACACTGGGCCAGCCCCAAGTAACACACTGAGACACTGTATTAGATACAAAGCTGTTGACCTGTTACTAGTTTCTTATTGGTTAGATCTGTCTTAAATATTAACCCATTTCTATTAATCTAAGTATTTCCTCATGGCCTCATCTAACCTGAGAGAGGGCCCAGACTTCTGTTCTCTCCAGTCTCTACTTGCTGACTCCTCCTTGCCTCCTACTCCTGCCTATCTTGCTTCCCTATTGGTCAACAGTGCTTTACTCATTAACCAAATAGAGAAACAAACTTACAGAATGACACCTCCCATCATATGTGAATGTTTTAGTTGTGTTTCATTGTTTCTTTTTTCTTTATATAAATAATTTTTGGAAAAAAATGTAATTACATTGTTTTCTCTTACTTTTTCCTTACTTATATTCCTCTCATGTACCTACCCTGATGTCTTTCAAATTTATTATCCTTAACATATAAATTATAACCCTCTCAATCTCTTAAAAGGGCTGCCTGGATGGTAATGTTAAACAATTGGTGAACTATTCCCTGGGGAAACATATTCATGCAGCTCACAACATTCATTAATTCCATGTAATTCTTTTTCTAAGGTAGCACCCCATGAGATGTCTCTCTTCAAAGTAGGATTTTCATAGTGAGGAACATGCCTGGCTCCATTCTGATGGCAAGAGCCATTATGCTCTATTTTACAAAATAAGTTTCTATTTACTGGAGTTGAAATGCTTTCTTTTTGTTGGAACCTGACCTTCCCAACCCATGACCTTGATTTGTTTTTGAGAATACATTTGCCCTTTCTGACCCTCCCTGACCTCTCTCTAATCACATGGTGAGTGACCACAAGTTTTTATTTTAATAGTCTTTTATTTATTTTATTGCCCAATTGTCTCCTTTCTGTAAAATTACTCACCATTTTATTCCTTAAAAATGAGCTCAAGAGATGGATTCAAAGCTGTTTGCTTTAACTTGACTTAGAAGGTAGTCACTGGCCAAAAAAATCCAAGCATGCTTCAAATTTGAGACAAAATGTGGTAGTGGTCTTATTTTTGCTGCTAGGATTAACACTTAACTCTTTGATATACTTTTGTTAATCTTTCTGATTTTCTCAAAAAAAACAAATCTGTTTCTTTGATTCTTTATATTTCATTTGTTTCCCTGTGGTTTCTACTTTATTGGTCACTGGCCCAATTTTGATTATTTATTCCCATCTACTATATTTGAGTGTGATTTCTTCTTTTTTGTTCTTGAGTTTTCATTTCATGTGTCTTGTTCAGTTAGTGATTTGAAATCTCTCTCTCTCTCTTTATGTAGGTGCTCAGTGCTATGAATTGACCTCTGAGAACTATCTTTTGTTCATAAGTTTAGGTATATTGTAGATTCATCTTAATTTAACTAGAGAAAGATCCATTTTTCATTCAGTAGTAAGATGTTCAATTTTCATGATTGAATGGCTTTGTTATTTCTGTTTTGATATCCAGTTTTAATCCATGGTAGTCAGATAGGATTCAGGGTAGTATTTCAGTTTTCAGGTAGTATTTCAGCCTGTGTCCTACTATGTGGTCAGTTTTGGAGCTGGTTTCATGATGTCCTGAGTAGAAAATGTGTCCTTTTTGTTTGGGTAAATGTTCTATAAACTTATATTAGGTCAATTTGGACTCTAACATCAGTTTGTTCTAGCATTTCTCTGTTTAGGTTTTGTGTGGATGACCTGTAATTTGGCAGAAGCGGGTCAATATATGACTTAAGCAGTAGTAGTTTTCTTTTATGAACTTGGGTACCCTGGTGTCTGATGCACAGATGTTAAACAATGTAATATCCTCTTGATAGATTTTTTTCTCTTTAATGACTCTTTGGTATCTTTTCCCAAACCTCATTAGTGTCGATTTGATGTTATTTATTTTTTTTTTCGGGTGTTAAAATGGTGACACCAGCTTGCTTTTCAGGTTTAATATCTTGGAATAACTTTTTCCATTTTTTTACCCTGAGATGATCAATTTAGTGTTACATTGTATTGTCTTAGGTGTCGCTGCCTATGCAGGTTGGGGAATTTTTTCTCAATAGTCACGTAAAAGGGCAAATAATAGCCAGTAAAAGCCGGCATACAGCATTCATACAGTAACAATGGAAAGCAGATGTAGAGATCCATAGCGAAGCACTGGTCAGAGCTCCTGAAATCCATCCAGTTGCAGACAACTTGGAGTAATAATATGAGCAAAGAAGTTGGGACCATGTTGGGGAGACCCATAGAGATAGCTTACCTGAGCAACTGGGAGCTCACTGATTCTGGGCTGACAGTTGGCAAACCTTCATTGGACCGAACTGGGCGACCTGATTATGGATGACAGTTGGGGGACTTGAACAGTTTATGGGGATGCTGGCAGTGGGACCAGTATTTATCCCTAGTGCATGGCCTAACTTTTTGGGGCACACACCCTATGGAGGGATACCTTGCTCAGCCAGGATTCAGGGTGTTGGGGGCATTGGTCGAGCCCCAAATATTATGACAGACTTTGATGATTCCTTATGAGGGCCCTTGCCCTCTCTAAGGAGTGGATGGAGGGGCAGGGGGGAAGAAGGAGAGTAATAGAAGAAAGGAGAGAGTGGAAACTGAAATTGGTATGTAAAATAATATTGTTTATAAATAATAAAAATGAATAAACAACAGAAAAAAAGAAAAGGCCAATAATCATGGAAACCAGAAAAGGAGAATTACCCAGTATGATCACATTTCAGAAGAAGGCAAAAGAAGCCCAGTGAACCCAAACAAACTCATCCTTAAGTCCTCAATTAGGATTGAACTTTAAATAGGGGACCATGGATATACACATCTAAAAAATGCTGATGAAGTTGTGGTACTGCCTACTATTGAACAATCAGTGTCTGGATTTCAGTCTCATACTTTAAGACAGTCTGAGAGATTATTAAAACTGTAAAATCTCTTGCTGGATATTTTTCTTCCAACATAAGATTTCTGAGATTAATTTGTATCTATTTGTGTTCCATTGTTTCAATAATCTGATAATCAGATTTAGAGACACAAGTAATTCTGCATTTCTGCCTGGAAACTTCCAAATGCATTTTATATGAATGCCAATTTTTCTTTTCTTTCCATTTTCTTTTTCTTTTTTTTTCCATTTTCAAGAATAATAAATTAACCCTACTGGGGTATAAGTTAAAAATAAAGCTTCAGTTATTTAAAGTTGCTTCTATATATTTCATAGAACAATCTACTTTGCAAGTGTTTTCATCATTACTGACAACTTATGGAAGTTTTTATGTTAATACTTCTTCACTATTAATTTTAGTAGATAATATTTTATAGGGAAAATGGACTGAGTGATTTAAAATATTATTTTGAAGTAGTTTATTCTAATAACCACTGGAGAAAACAAACTCAGGTGAGAATTGTGCAAAATAAAATATAATGCAGAGGGTATAGAATGTTAGAACAAATCAGATTCAAAGAAAGAAGAAACCCTGTAAGGATATATTGCTTAGCAAGGGAGAGATGACACTTCACCTGGGACTTCAGATTGATAAGGATAGCATGGTATATATCTTGGGAAAAACATTTCTGGAGACAAAGATAAAAACACCCTAAATTCTGTAAGTTTGCAGAAGGATGCTTTCAACCATGACAGAGGGGATTTTATACAAATGAAGGAGGGAAAGTAAGATTTGTTAGTGTGGGTTAGGGAGTAACTAGAATAAATAATTTTAAAATGTCACCTGTGGGAATGCTAGGGGTCACCCCTATGAGAAATAGAGTTACTGAATATCTGTGAATAGAGGGATAAATGATACCAAAAACGTACACTGTAAATTCATATGGATATTTCTGCAATTTCTATTTTGTTGCATAAAGGGATTTATATTGGACATGAGGGCATATAAGTTTTTATCACTTCAGAAAAAGTGTTCATCTTATGAAGTGGGATTAGAACACAAAGAATGTGTTGAACCTTTAGGGAAAAGATGCCAATGTGTGGTGTGGTAGCATTGTTTTCAAGAACAAGGGTCTGACATAAAAGATGCACAAGATGATATAAATTTGTTTTGCTGAATTTTGTTTTATTTTATACACATAGTCTGATAAAAAAAATCACGGAGGAAGTTGACATTTGCTCCTTGTAGCTATTAACTTTTAATAATATAAATATGACAAAGTGGTTGTGAAGTCATGACCAGGATATATGTAAATCAATTTTATTTTCTGTCTGCTTAATCTATTTTGAAATATGGGAGGATATTACATTCTTACCAGCTATAGTAATCATTAAAGGAGACAAGATGAGGGACAAGAGATAGTCCTTGAACTTCTATACTGCTCACTGATGTATAGATTTAAAGAAAAATGAGTACAAGAAGGCATTGCATTAAAAAGTGGCTGAGCAATAAAAGAAAAATCTCATCTTTGGCAAAATCAAAAATTCAAATGTAGGAGCATATGAAGAATTTTTCCTGGATCTTCTGAATCAGCAGATCCTACGGTTATAAGCAAGCTCCTTTATCAAGAGACAAGAATCCTGTTGATCCATGTGAATAACTAGGCTAATGGAGGACCCCTAAGAAGGTGGGTCCATAGTAAGCCATCACAAAGAGGTAGAAGGAATAACAAGATGTCTAATGAGATTCATTACTATTTCTTGACATAATGCCCACTTGGGCACAGTAGCTTGTGGGGTTGCAGCCAAGCAGCAGAGGGATTTGGCCTCATTTCATGACTTTCTCATGAAGTGCAAATTAATTTCTTCCTTCTAGTTCTTCCCTAAGTATGCTTTCCTTTGCATTTGCCTTTTCAAACATACTGGTCTTCCATCCTCTTTTTCTAAAGCTCTCCTCTCTGCTTACTACTCAGCTACATGTCTGCCCTCTATGCCATCATAAACAACATGGCTTGTTTCCTTGTCTCATTCATTCTCCAATATTCTGTCACTGGGATGTACAGCTTTGTTGGACGTTGATATTCTTCTGTTAAAATGTTACTGTGTCTAACCATTCTTAAATTGTTTCATCAGTGAGAATCTCAAAAGGGTCTTTAATTTGCTTTTGCACAGATGACTTATGGTATTATCAGGAACTTAAAGATTATTCAATGTTTACAGATAAATGGGAGTAACTTAGACAGAAGTCTAACCATTTTATGTAAGAGGCCTGAACACCATCACAGTTTGTCTTTCATAGAGATTTAGAAATATTTTTCATTAATTCCAAAAGAAAAATGCATATAAGAAGCAGGGTATGGGGATCCTGACTAAATGTTCTTGGAATTAAGTTTAAGCTTCTTCTTGTTGAAGAGAGGACATAAGACTCATTTCAGCAGAGTCTAGTAGGCAATGACTAATGAATAGAATTCAGTATACATGAAGCACTGGTTTAATAATAACCCACTTAGTCCTTACAACCATTTACAATAGCTGTTATTATGAGCATTAATCCCTGTTATAGATATCCACTGGACAACAAAGAACAACACAATGACAAAATGACACCTCCCTACTTAGATCTTTTGTTAGGTCTACACTGAAAATGTAGTGAATACCTGTTTCACCAAATGTCAGTAATGAAATAAAGATGAATATGAAGATATTTTAGAAAATATGTGAACCAATAATTGCCCTGACAAAAGTATACCGTTAACCTATCAACCTGTAACATTTGTCTAAGTTTTATGTAGGCTATCACAAGCACTATGAAATATACTAAAATATAAGGGATATGGTAGATAAGGACAAATTCTTTGAGGGAAATTTACAGACTGTGAGTGAAGAACATATAAAACACTAGAGCTAGAATTGGACATATGCTGTTCTTCCCAGGCTATATAAAAGAAGAAAGAAAAGGCCAATTCCAGAATATGATAAATTGTAGACAATCTAGAGAATCCCATTCTGGCTTACTCTTCCTCCTCTAAGAAAAGTTGAATATAGTGTTGAGTAGGTTCATCAAAATGGTCAAAATCAGCTTTGCCATAGTTCTCTATGATATTAAACTGAAAATTTTATTTTAGGACATTGAAAAGTCATTATATCTTAAGTTTTACAAAGTAAATGGAGAGCTAAGCACATAAAGGAGGTAGGTACCAAGTCTGTTGGCCTGAGTTAGACACCCAGAACTCTCAAAGCAGAAATAGAAAAACAACTCCTACAAGTCATCTGTGGACCTATATTCATTCATAATGTGATTCAATGCCCCCTCACAACATTAGACAACTAACTAAATAAACAATAAGCATTTAAAAAATTTAAGACGGAGAAGAGCAATTATGTTTAAAAATATGTGAAAGTAGTTCATATATTTAAGTTTTCATATTTGGGAGTGATATAAGACATAGATATCTTTCATATTTGAAAGAAAAAAATAAGAAATAACAGATTCCTGTAGTTGAGTTTTGTCATGATCAATCCAGAGTATTTACTCTGTCTCTTTAATGCAAACATTGTTTATGGGGTTGGGACATGACTGAGTAGGAAAACTGCTTTTGGTACAAGCATAAAAACAAGAGTTCATATTCCCCAAACTCATGTAAATCCAGAAACAACAGTGTCTATCTGTAATCCCTGTGTTCTTACAGCAAGATAGGAAGACAAGACCGGAGAAACCCTGATAGCTGTTGGGCCAGTTAGAATGCCTTTCAGTATACAGTGGTTAGCAACTTAGTTCCTCTACAAATAAAACAATTAACGTTTGAAATCATCTTCTGTCTTCCCCGTACACATCAAGGGACACACACACACAAACATGCTCACACAGGGACTTTACATACATAATCTACAATTAATACAATTGCTATTGTAGTTTACCTGTGATAGGCAATTTTAACAATATTCACAGAAAGAGGAAATCTTTCTCTTGTCACTTCTACTTAGAAAATAGGAAGCTTTATAAACAGTCAACAATATTGTAATAAGCATTGCATAGTTCCATGTTAATATCATAACCATATATGAACTGATCGCTAACTAGAGAAATACTAAGGTATCCACAACACCAGTTTTTTCTAGGTGTTGGTGCAACTAGCCCCCACAGATGCCTACTTTGTAGTATAGCTAAGAATTCAGAAAAGTCTGAGTTTTATCACGAAATAAGTTTGTTGAAACAGAAACTCAGTGTGTGTAATATCTTGTATCAACACATTCCCATTTGCCCTCTGAGTGTTTGAAGTTGAATGAAAAACTAAATGCCTTCACTGGGGTACCATCTAGAGGGTACCACTGTAAAATCATAGTTAATTTATCATTAATACTCCCATGGAAAAAAGAATAGTTCAGTGGCAAGTATTATCTCTTAATTCATATGGATCTATGAGATTAGTGTAATAAAGTGTTTGGTTAATTTGAGTCATCTATCTCTCCCTTCTTTAACCTCATTAAATAATTCCTTATTCTCCTTTACTTATTTGTATTTATTTTGAGAACATTCTGCGCAAAATACAACTGTCTTTCTCTTACAATGACTTCTTCCCCACATTGATATCACCTGTGACTTGGATTTTCCTGTATTGATTCCCATTTAATTGATTATGTTTGTTCATCTCAGCAAACACATGTGCCACCCATCTAATGACCAAGTCTGAAAAAACTCTGACACATGGATTTGTTTCATTAGAACCCACAGCTCAGTTTCTGAAAGTACTGATGTAACACTATCTTTTTTTCTTTCTCTAATTGTTTAATTTGTTTAATTCCAAAGATAAAATCTGAAGGGAAGAGGCTATGTGGCAAGCAATCTGATCAGCCAATAAAAAAGAGATAGGACCCATGGGAAATCCTTTCACAAGAAAGACCCATGGTAGTGAAAACTAGAAGAGAAACATGTAGTTGACATTAATACTAGATTTATTTTTTCTTTTGAGACTGGGCTTCTCTGTGTAGCTTTGTTGCAAAGTTGGCCTCAGACTCACAGAGATCTGCCTGCCCCCGCTCCTGGAGTGCTGGGATTAAAAGTGTGTTCCACCACAACCCAGCAATTCTGGATATTATATATTATACTTTACATAACCATGTATATTTTTCAGTGTAACCACAACTTAAATAGATAAATATATTCAACTATTAAATATCTAGTTGTGTGATAAGCTCTAGCAAGCAAGTTAAAGTGTATAATGCCAGCACTTCTAAGTTGAAGCACTTCTAAGTTGAAGAAAATGATATATACCCTTGAAGGACCCTTGTTGCTTTTAAATTTGTATGTACATGAGAAATGTATAAGTGCTAATAGCTTTCACTGCCTTCTTCAACGCATCACAGCTTTAGAGGCAATTCAACAAATTATTTCCCATCAATTTATTCATGCATTCTAGTCACACAACACACAGCTTGCTTTCCCCCTCTTTCAAAAAATGCTCATCAAACAAGAAGTACAAGCACAAATCATGACTCAAGTCACCTGGGAAGTGTTGATCCTTTTACCTTTTCTCTTGTGGCTTTTTTTCTTCATTCTTTGATTTGTTAAAAAATGGAGAAGCTAGATTCATTATAAATGGCTGACACTTCTTAAATATCCACTGCAAAAAAAGTGTGTATGAATTTTAACCATCATACTTCCAGCTTTCTTCCTTCCATTCCCTTTATTTGTTCTAACTTTTCTAATCTCTATCTCTCCCTCTCTTTTTCCCTCTCTCTCACACATATTTATATATATATATATATACACATACATATGTATATGTATATCTATATATATACATAAATATTGTATACACAAAATCACTTCTAGACAGCACATGCAGGCCCTTTGATGCCTTTAACCGCATACTTTTATAAGAATTACATCTACTAAATTTTTGTGAATGACATGCACACAGAAATCTAGCCACCTACCCATGCATGCAAAAGGCTTGCTTTATTCATTTATATTAATCTTTCAAATATTTTCAATCTTCAGTAAACTTCAGTAACCATGTATATATGGCATTTTATAAATAAATAAGGCTACTTTAGTGTAACAAATTCCTGCAACAAATTATATGAGAATATGAATTATTTAGATATGCTGTTTGAATAATTACATTTATGATGGATCATAGATGGATCATTTATGAACAATATTTTCCTTATTCCTTTAATCAATTTACTTTTCAGAAAACTTTTCAGAAAAATCTTCATTTCTTTTTTTTTTTGACAGTTAAATTTTGGCTTTTTATTTATTTTTTCTTATTTTACATATTGATCCCAGTTCCCTCTCCCTCCCTCCCTGCCTACCTCTCTCTTTCCCTCCTTCCCATACACCCCTGATCACCCTCCCATCCCATCCCCCTCCCCATTTCACAGGTAGGGTGATGCCTTCCAGTAGGGGTCATATAAATCTGTCAAGTCATTTGGAGTAGGGACTAGTATCCCTCCATAGGGAATGTGCTCCAAAAGTCCTTTGGTGCACCAGGGATACTTCCTGGTACCACTGTCAGAGGTTCCTTAGACTGCCAACGTCTTCTAGCTGAGACCCATGTAAGGCGGCCTGAGTCAGTCCAATGCTGGTTTCCTACCTATCAGTCTGGGGGCCCATTACTTCCTCATTGTTCATGTCAGCCATCTCTGTGAACATCTTCATTTCTAAAGCCGATAATCAGAAAACTTAATGATTCTTTAGTTAAATCATGAACATAAATTTCCATTTTTTACTCTTTCTTTATTTAATTGAATGATCACAATCCCTTGGGAGTGACCCAGTCTCACTACCACACTCATAAGGTTGCAGGGTAATGATCTGTCTGTTATGCTCATTCCTTTTGAGTTCACTATGTTTATGACCTACAGCAAGGTACAATTTAAGAGTTTGGATAAGATGAGAAATGAACACAAGCCCATTTTGTGTTTTCAACACAATTGCAAACATTATAACACGCAACATACATTTAAAGAACACATGTTAATGAATTAAGTCAAATGAGAGAAAAATACTCTTTCATATCAATTCTAAACTTAACCCCATTTCAACTAAATTTCTGATGTGTGAATAAAATAGGTATGTGATAAGTGTCATAAATTATAAATAACAAAGTGCAGTGATTTTTTTAAAGCACTGATGAATGTAAATCACCAAAGCAGTAAATTTTATGAATATGTTGTAAGCGGGAATAAAAAGAAAGGTGATTTCCAGAGTCATTGCTCAAACATTTTGTTGTAAATAAAGCAGCCACATGTGCACTAAGTTATTCATTAGATTGGGGAGAGCTCATTCAGAGGCTGTGGAAGACAGGAAGGAGCTTTTAGACAGCTAGGCAATTACTGCAAAATTTTCAACATTTTGAGTTTAATTTGATATAAAATAACATTATTTGTCGTCCACCCCTTTCCACGTCACAAAAATATAGTATTCAATACCAAGCGAGTTATTTCAGTCTTGGAAACCTAGAGTGACCATTGTGATATAAAAGAGCTCACTCAGCTTCCAGGCTCTTTGGATCTCTACAGTGAGAATGCTGTGGAAGCAATTAGCTGAGAGACTATTAAACGGATGCTAAACAACTGTGATTGAGAAAGTAAAGAAAAGGGATGCTCTTCCTGATTCATCTCTTCCCAAGCCCCTTACCAGCACTCCAGTTGCAATTACAGTTATCACTTAGTGACAGTTTCTAAGAATTGTGCTATCTCTCAAGAACAAAACAAAGTTAACCAATGCCTGGTTCAATTAAGGCCCAGATAGAAATATGCCTTTAAGGAAAAAAAAAATCACAAAAGATTTGCAAATGGCTTCTGCTATGGGCAGTCTAAAGACAGCTGAGGCTGTTTACTATCAGGATAAGGCCTGAAGGGCATAGCAGGCCTTCCCTAAGCAAGGATTTGTGCACCTATTTTGTGTTGAGTTTCAAGCAAATTACTACAAGAGAAATATAAAATGTATTTTGTAATACAAAATAAATCTTTCGATTATGTGTTCTAATAGAATAGTTTGCATTACATGAAATCACCACTGCTGGGAAAAGCCTTCCTGGAAATTTTTAGAGGAGACATTACATCATAGCATGTTGGAAATAATAATAGAGACATCAAGATAATGGAGTGGTGTTTAAAATGAATAAATAAAATAAATAAACCTGATTGGATATTTGAGACACTAACTTCTCTTTTAACCATTGTGAAATCTGTGTATTGTTTTGTACTTCCATTGAAATTTTCTATGCCTACCTACATATGTGACAGCGATTTTAAAATATTTCATGACATTGTTGAGTTTCCAACAAGTTGTATATAAACAGTTTCTCTGAGGAAAAAATCAATAAAAATCTCATGACAAAGGAAAGTGGCTTTCACAACATATACTCTTCAGCTCAAGGAGAAGAGACCCACTGTATTCATTAGTCCATTTGTAGTCTTCAGTTCCCAACTCACACCTTGATTGGTTACATGAAAGTTACAACATACACCTCAGCCCAACCAAGATAAGATATAGTATATTCTCAGAATAAGGAGAAGTGACCATATCCCAGAAACACAAATTCAAGTGTCCTCAATTTCCATATCCCACCATGGTAAGACTTCCATTAAGTTTTATAATTATAATTTAGCTCTTTACTCAGGAAGTGTGTGAGTGTGTGTGTGTGTGTGTGTGTGTGTGTGTGTGTGTGTGTGTGCCTGTGTACCTGTGTGCTTGTGATCCTGTGTGTGTCTACATTTGAATTAAACTAAATATCTGGAAATAAACTGGGATTATTGGTTAAAACATATTTGCTTTATCTGTTTTTATTATTCCAGTTACTTCAAGATTTTTTATTAAAATACTCTTATAAATTGTACAAACAAAATATACAATAAAATTGAATTATTAGTTAGAGATAGTTTTTTAGACTGTATTCCAACTTCATGTAGGAAATCCTATAAATCTTTTAATGGCTTTGATTTTGATGAAAAAAAAATTCCCATGTGACATTGGGAAAGGCTACAAATATTGAGTTTAGTTTAATATTCCTTGAGTAAAGCACATGTATTCTTTTAAAATTTTTCAAAATTTTTCTTGCTTTTATTTGTCCTTTTTTTTTTTTTTTTTTTTTTTTTTTTTTGAGACAGTGTTTTCTTTGTATCCCTTTGAACTCGTGGATCCATTTGTCTCTGTCTCATGAGTAGTAAAATTATATGTTTACTTTAAGGGTTCTTAGAAGAATATTATCTTCACCATTATTTCTCTTGTCATTTGTGCACGCAGCCTTACTGCTCCTTATACAAATGCAGCCTCTCTGTTCATTGCATTTGACAACACACAGGTCTGTGAATAGAAAAGCCAGAAGCCTAAACATTGTTTTGCAAGTCATCTAAGCTAACAAGGAATAGTATATTAGGGAGCTATGTATCACTGACATTATCTAGAATTCAATAATATATCTATGGTGTTAATGCATTTCCAGATTTTTTTAAAGCTTATTTTAAGCTCACCCCTCTCTTTCTTCTCACTTCTCTTTTTAGTTAAGGCTATGAATAATTCTCACAGCAATAATTACACAGCAGTTTGTATTATCTCACTTTGAAATTAATCATTTAACACCTGTTCAAAAGTAAATAAACATTAACTGACAGTTCTGCTGTTATCCAAATACTCTCCCTTTAATTATTTCAAGAGTGGGATTCTCAGTACACCTCCCTTCAACCCAAGTGAAAGACCTTTAAAAATAGGAGATTCTAATTGCAACTTAGTGTATTAGCCCTCTGATGTTAAAGTTTACTCTTAAGTTTTGAGATTTATATAAAGTTATATGGCAATCCATCAATTATGATACTCTTGTTTTCATCCAGGGAAAGAAGAAATTGTGTCTTATATTTGCTGTTCAGTGAGACAATTAACACTCTCCTCTGAGTTACAGGGATGAGAAAAACACACTCGGGCTGCCAGATGGTGTTGGTGTTTCGGAGGCTGGAGGATACTATAAATGTTCCTTCACTGCAGGATCCACTATCTATCGATCAATGCTCTAAAAATTCTGCACTACATGGACTCCTGTGGAAGAGACGCCTTTCTACCTAAAATCATTTGCTGTTATGCTATTTGAAAGTAGAAGGAGTAATACAATTTACATAAAATTCTATCTGGCCCTGGTCTTTTTTTGGTTGGGAGGCTTTGGATAACTGCTTCTATTTCATTAGGAGTTATGGGTCTATTTAATTTGCTTATCTGTTCTTGATTTAATTTCGGAAAGTGATAGTAATGTAGAAATTTGCCCATTTCCTTTGAATTTTCAAATTTGTGGAGTATAGGTTTTCAAAGTATGACCTGAAAATTGTCTGGATTTCCTTAGTGTCCCTTGTTATGCCCCCCCAACCTTCTTTTTTTCTAATGTTAATTTGCATGTTCTCACTCTTCTTTTTGATTAGTTTGGATAAAGGTTTATCTATCTTGTTGATTTTCTCAAAAACAAACAAAAAAAAAAGCAAAACAATTCTTTGTTGTTTGTTGCATTGATTGTTTTTGTATTGTTATCTGGTTCAACTTTATTGATTTTGGACCTCAAATTGATTATTTCCTGGTGTCTGCTAGTCCTGGGTGAGTTTGCTTCTTTTTGTCCTAAGGCTTTCAGTTGTGCTGTTAATTCTCTAATGTGACTATCCTCCATTTTCTTCATATGAACACTTAGTGCAATGAACTTCCCTTTTAGCACTGCTTTCAAGGTGTCCCATAAGTTTGGGTATGTTGTGTCCTCATTCTTATTGAATTTTTGAAAGTCCTTAATTTCTTTCTTTATTTCTTCTTTGACCCAGGTATGGTGCAATTGTGCATTGTTCAAAGAGTTTGTAGGGTTTCTGCAAGTTGTGTTATTGTTGAATTCCAGCTTTAAAGCATGGTGGTCTGATAAGATACTATTCCAGTTTTTCCAGTTTTTTTTTTTTTTTTTTTTTTTTAATCTATTGAGGTTTGTTATGTTGCCTAGTTGTGGTAAATTTTAAAGTAGGTTCCATGTGGAGCTGAGAAGAATATATATTCTTATGTGTTTGGATGGAGGGTTCTATAGATATCTGTTAAATCCAATTGAAACATAACTTCTGTTAGTTCTTTTGTTTGTTAAGTTTCTGTCTGGTAGTCCTGTCTACTGGTGAGATTGGGGTTTAAAGTCTCCCACTATGAGTGTGTAAGGTTTTATGTGAGCTTTGAGTTCTAGTAGCATTTCTTTTACAAATTTGGGTGCCTTTATATTTGGGGCATAGATGTTCAGAATTAAGATTTTGTCCTGATGGATTTCTCCTGTGATGAATACAAAATGACCTTCTGCATCTCTTGATTGATTTTGGTTTTAAGTCTAACTTGTTATATATGAGGATAGCTACACCTGCTTGCTTTTTGAGTCCATTTGATGGGAAGATCTTTTCCCTGAGGTAATGTCTGTCTTTGAAGTTTAGATGTGTTTCTTGTATGCAGCAGAAGGATGGATTCTGTCTTCGTATCCATTCTGTTATCATGTGTCTTTTCATAGGAGAGTTAAGGCCATTAATATTGAGGGATAGTAAGGACCATTGATTTTTAATTCTTGATTTTTTTTTTTAGATTTGTTGTTGACTGTAGTATTGTGAATATAATTCCTGCTTTACCTTTTGGTTCTGGTAAAGTGGGATTATCTATTGCCTATATCCTTGTGTGGGTAGGGCTGGATGTGTAGATATGTATTTTGAAAATCTGGCTTTGTCATTAAATATCTTGTTTGCTCCATCTATATTATTGGGAGTTTTACTGGGTACAGTAGCCTGGGCTGGCATCCCTGAACTCTTAGTACTTGCAAAACATCAATCCAGGACCTTCTGGCCTTGAGATTTGCCATGGGGAAGTCAGATGTAATTTTTTTAGGTCTGCCTTTATATGTTACCTGGCCTTTTCCCTTTGCTGCTTTTAATATTCTTTTTTTGTTCCATGTTAGGTGTTTTGATTATTAACTGTATAGGGATCTTTTTTTCTTTGGTCCAGTGTATTTGGTGTTTGGTATGTTTTTTGTTTTGTCATAGTCATGCCTTCTTCAGATTGGGAAAGTTTTCTTCAATGATTTTGTTGAATATGTTTTCTGCACCTTTGAGCTGGGCTTCTTTGCCTTCTATGCCTATTATTCTTATATTTAGCCTTTTAACTGTGTCCCACATTTCCTGCATCTTTTGTGTTAAGGATATGTTGGATATAAGATTTTCTTCGGTTGATGAATCTATTTCCTCTAGTTTATTTTCAGTGCCTGAGAGTCTCTCTTCCATCTCTTGTATTCAGTTGTTTATGCCTGCATCAGTAGTTCCTGATCATTTACATTTTTTTTTTTATTTCAGCATTCCCACATTTTGTGTTTTCTTTATTTTCTCTATTTCAGTTTTCAAGTCTTGAACTGTTTGAGTTGTTCCCTTTATGTGTTTTATTGTTTTTCTTTGGCTTTCCATACATTCTTTAAGAGATTTGTTCATTTCTTGCATTTATTTGCTTGGTCTTTTTCTCTATTTCTTCTAACTTTTTGTTCATTTCTCTTCCATTTCTTTAAGGGATTTTCTCATATCATCTTTGAGGTCCTCTATAACTTACATGAAGTCATTTTCTAAGCTGGTCTCTTCTGCTTCATCTACTTTGTTTTGTTCAGATCTAATTGATCTAGAGTCCCTAGATTCTGCTGGTGACATGCTTTTCTTTCAATTATTAGATATTTTCTTGTATTGACGTCTTCCCATTGCTTCTTCCAGTTTGTGTTGGTGGAGTCACTCTCTGCAAGCTACTCTCCCAGTGGGTGTAAGTGTGTCAGGAGTTCGATGTCTGTAGTTCTGGGTACTCCAAGCTCTCTAGGAGGTCTCCCCTCAAGCAGAGGCCAGGTGATGGATGGGGTCCAAGATCAGGCAGGCGGGGACTTGGTGTGGTCCTCTGGCAAATGCCCAGAGATGGGGTCCCCTTTGTTTCATTTTATATAATATATATATATATATATATATATATATATATATATATATAATTTCAAGCAAACTGTGTTACACGACAATACCTTTACCTCACTATCCCCTTTTCCCGTGACCCTCTCCAAACCCCCAACCCATCCCCATTTTGCTCCCCAGGGAGGATAAGGCCTTAAATGAGGGAACTTTAAAGTCTTTAATATCATTTGGAGCAGGGCCTAGACCCTTCCCCATCTGTCTAGACTGAAAGAGTCTCCCCAAAATCCATTCCTATTCTAGTGATAAATGCTGACCCACTACCAAGGGCCCTATAGACTTCCCAGTCCTTCTAGAAAGTCTAACACCCACATTCACGGGTTCTGGGTCAGTCCTACGCTGCTTTCCCAGCTATCAGATTGGAGTCCATGAGCTACCCCCTTGTTCAGGTCAGCTCTTTATGTGGGTTTCTACAGCATGGTATTGAGCCCTGTGCTCATCACTCTTCCCTCTCTGCAACTGGATTCCAAAAGTTCTGCTAAGTGTTTAGCTGTGGATGTCTGCTTCTGCTACCATCAGCTACAGGTGAAGGCTCTACAATGACATATAAGGTACACATCGATGTCACAGGGGTAGATAATTTCAGGAAGCCTCTCCACTGTTGCTTAGATTGTTAGTTGGGTTCATCCTTATAGATCTCTAGACATTTCCCCATTGTCAGATTCCTCTTTAAACCTATAATGGCTCCCTCTATTATGGTATATCTTTTCTTACTCTCCTCTATTATTTCCCTGACTCTATTCCTGCTTTCTCATGCCCTTCTCTCCCTTCCTCCCCTTCTCTTTCTACTAACTCTCTCTCCCCTCCCCTTATGCTCCCAATAATCTCTGAAGATCTTGTCCCTTTCCCCTTCTGTGGGGGACTATGTAAATCTCTCTTACAGACATCCTTGTTTCCTAGCTTTTCTGCCATTGTGAATTAAATGCTGGTAATCTTTACTCTATGTCTAAAATTCATATAAGAGTGAATATATATTGTGTTTTTCTTTTTTGTAACTGGGTTACCTAACTCAGAATGGTTTCTTCTAGTTCCATCCATTTGTCTGCAAATTTCAGGATTCCATTGTGTTTTTCTGCTGAGTATTAATCAATTGTGTAAATGTATCATATTTTCTCCATTCATTCTTCAGTTGAGGGGCATTTAGGTTGCTTCCAGGTTCTGACTATTGCAAATAATGCTGCTGTGAATGTAGTTGAACAGACTGTTGTATAAATGTGCATCTATTTTTTGGGTATATGCTTAAGAGTGGAATTGCTATATCTTGTGGTATACTGATTGGCATTTTCCTGAAGAATCGCCATACTGATTTCCAAAGTAGTTTTGTGTTATGAATAGGTTTTTCTCTACTGTCTGGCCCCACGGCAGCGCCAGCCACAAATAACACACAGAGATGCTGTATTAGATATAATTCTGTAGGACAGTTATTAATTTCTTTTGGCTAAGTCTTTCTTGAATATTAACCCATTTCTATTAATCTAAGTACTTCCATATGGTTATATCTTACCTGAGAGAGGGGGTGGCATTCCTCTGTCTGTGTCCTCCATCTTGAATATCCTTCTTACTACTTCCAGAATCCTCTTTGTCTTCTAGTCCTGCCTATCATGCTTTCCTATTGGCCAACAGTGCTTTATTCATTAACCAATTAGAGAAACATATTTACAGAATGACATTTCCCATCAGTTTTATGAGTTTGTACTCCCACCAGTAATAGAGGAGGGTTTTTTTTTCTTCTTCACATCCTCTCCAGCATAAAAGGCCTTTGGTGGTTTTGATTTTAGCCATTCTGACTGGAGTTAGATGCTATCTCAGAGTTGTTTGATTTATATTTCTCTTTTGTTCAAGGTAAGTGTCTTTCAGCCATTTTAGATTCCTCTATTTAGAATTCTCTATTTCTGTTCCCCACTTTTTAATAAGACTATTGGTGTTTTCCTAACTTGATTTCTTTTTAATTTGGAATGAGCCCTCTGTCAGATATGGGCCTAGTGAATATCTTTTTCCATTCTGTTGGCTGCCATTTTGTCTTGCTGACTGTGTCTTTTTCTACAGAAGCTTTTCAATTTCAGCAGATCACATATATTTATTGTTGATCTCAGTGTCTGTGCTACTGGTACTTTGTTCATGAAGTGGTCTCCATACCAATTAATTCAAGAGTACCTCCCACATTGTCTTCTAAGAGGTTCAGTGTGGCTAGATTTATGGTGAGATCATTGATCCATTTGGATTTAAGTTTTGTGCATGGCAATAGATATGGATCTATCTGCAGTCTTCTACGCACCAGAATCCAGTTATGGAGTACCATTTGTTGAAGATGCTTTTTCTTTCCTTTGTATAATTTTAGTTTTTGTCAAAATGCATGTACTCATAGGTGTGTGAGGTAATATCAGGGTTTTCAATTCAATTCCAATGACCTACCTGTCTATTTTTGGGCCAATACCAAGCTGCTTTTAGGACAGTAGCTCTATAATACAGCTTGAAGTCAGGGATGTTAATGCCTCCAGAGTTTCCTTATTGTACAAGGGTGCTTTGGCTATCCTGTGTCTTTTGTTTTTTCATATTAAGTTAGGTATCATTCTTTCAAAGCCTGTGAAGAATTGTGCTAGGTATTGATGGGAATTGCAATCAATCTGTAGAATGCTTTTGACATGATTACCATTTTTACAATGTTGATCCTACCTATCCAAGAATATGGGAGATCTTTCCATTTTCTGGTATCTGCATTAATTTCTTTCTTTAAAGAATCAAAGTTCATATTATATAGGTCTTTCACATGTTTGGTTAGTGTTAACTCAAAGATATTTTATCTTGTTTGTGGCTATTGTAAAAGGTGATGTTTCCCCAATTTCTTTCTCAGCCCCTTTATCATCTGTATATAGTAGGGCTACTGAGATTTTTTTTTTGAGTTAATCTTATACCCTGTCACCTTGCTGAAGGTGTTTTTTTTTTTTTTTTTTTTTTTTTTTTTTTTTTTAGCTGTTGGAGTTTCCTGGTAGAGTTTTTGGGTTATTTATATGAACTATCATATCATACGCATATATGAAAGTTTCGCTTCTTTTCCAAATTGTAGCCTCTTGATCTCCATTTCTTTTCTTATTGCTCTAGCTCAAACTTCAAATATATTGAAGAAATATGCAGAGAGTGGGCAGCCCTTGTCTTGTTTTTATTTTTAGAGGCATAACATTGATTTTTTTTTTCTCTGTTTAGTTTGATGTAGGCTGTTGTTTTGCTCTATATTGCTTTTATTATCTAAGGTATTATCCTGTTATCTCTGGTCTCTCCAAGACCTTTATCATGAAGGTGTTTTGGATTATTTTTAAAGACTTTTTTAGCATCTAGTGAGATGATCATACGGTTTTTGTTTGTTTGTTTGTTCATATAGTCAATTACATTGACGGATTTCTGTATGGTGAACCAGCCATGCATCCCTGGGATAAAGCCTACTTGCTCATGGTAGATGATTTCTGTGATGTGCTCATTGGTTTGATTTGCCAGTATTTTATTGAGTCTTTTTGTATCAAAGTTCATGAGGAATATTGTTCTGTAGTTCTGTTTCTTAGCCATTTCTTTAATTGGCTTGGGTACTAAGGTAATTGTAGCATCATAAAAAGGGTTTGGTAATGAACCTTCTGCTTCTATTGTGTAGACCATTATGAGGAGTGTTGGTACTAGCTGTTACTTGAATTTCTGGTAGAATTCTACCTGAAACCATCAGGTCCTGGGCTTTATTTTTTTTTGTTTGGAAGACTTTTGATGAAAATTTTTGAAGGTGAAGACATTCTTTAGTGCTGCAACCAAAGTATCTAGTATCTCTATCAGATAGTATTAAAGAAACAGGATATCCAATGCAAGACATAAAGCTGGATTCTGTCTGAATTTATTAATATAGGGATAACTAAAAAAAAAATCATGGACTAATTTTAGAAATAAAAGTACAAAAATTTAAAAAAAAAAAAAAACTTAATTTTACAATTTGGTGATTTTTACCAGTCAAACATATATTGGAAATGATAACATACTTTTAAAACATTAAAAGGAAATCTAGGTAAAATAACTCTTATGAAAACCAACAGTATTTGTTCAAGAGAAGACACCATTTTTACTGTGTTGATCCTACTTATCGAAGAGCTGAATTTGGGTGTTATTTAGGAGGACTGGGGCCTCTGGTAATGGATCAGTATTTATCCCTAGTATAGGAATATACTTTGGGAGCCCATCCACATAGAGGGATACTTTATCAGACTAGACACATGGAAGAGGGCCTAGTTGCTGCTCCAAATGATATAACAGATTTTGTATACTCCCCATGATAGGCCTCACCATTCTTATGGAGCAGAAAGAAGATGGACTGGGTTTTGGTGGGAGTGAAAGGGGAGGATTGGAAGGTGAGGGAATCGGAATTGACATGTAAAACAACCATGTTTCAAATTTAAATAAGAAAAGGAAAACAAGAGAAGACACCATTGGTATAATGTGCAAACTATGAAACAAAAGCATAGAATTAGAAAACATGTTGAAATGAAATATATAATGAGGATATTGTAGAACATAGCTTTATTACAATTAAATTGTATGAAGATTAAAAAAACTAAATTGTTAATTACATAAATGCTTTCTTTTAGAAAAAATATTTCCAATACACATATGAAATATTTTCCACTCTTAGTAAGAAAATTCAATCCACATAATAACATTATTTCATATCCACCTGGATTACAATAATCAGAAAGAAAGGAAATAACAAATGTTAGCAAGAGTGTAAAAAGAATGGAAACATCATATCTTGCTTCAGGCAATGAAAAATATTCCTGCTACTCTGGAAAAAAAGGTTGGTTATCCTTTAAGATGCTAAACATTAGTTATTCTGTGGTCCAGCCACTCTACTTCTAGGCATATGTGCAAGAGGGATGAAGACATATGTGCACAGAAAAAACAGAATATAAATGCTCAATAAGAACATTATTCATTATAGGGAAAAATTGGTAACAACACTCATTGTCCTCCAAGAGATGAATGACCGGACCTAGTATGTTTTATCCAAATAATGGGGACACTATCTATCTATAAAAATGAATGAATCATTAGTGTGTGTGTCAACACCAATATCTCTTAAAGACATATCAAATGAAAGAACTAGTAACAAAAGACTTTGTGTTTTCTGATTTTGAGTTTACAAAAAGACAAGCATAGTTAAAGTTTCCAAAACAGAGAAAAATAGATTAATGTTTTATAGTCCTAAGTGAAGGATATTTTGTTGTTTGTAAGTATCAGGATGAGTCAGAGATATATAATGTTTTAACATTTGGTTAAGAATGTAGTTACATAAATTTAAGTAAGTTAAATATTAATAACTATAGAGGTGGCTTTAGTTAGGCTTGCTATTGCATTGATTAAACACTGTGACCAAAGTCAACTTGTGAAGAAAAGGTTTCTTTAGTTAACCTATCATGACTCACACTCCACTGAGGATAGTAGAGGGAGAAATTCAAACCAGGAAGAAATCTAAGTATGACTTTATAATAGGTAAAGTAAAAATATGTTTAGAGAATTTGGAAGAAAAATTTTCCTTTGCACTTCATTATTATTATTATTACTATTATTATTATTTTATTTTATTATTTTACATGTCAATCACACTTCCCTATCTCTCTCTCACTCCCTCTGTCTCTTACACTCTCTCCCACCTCACATGCACCCTGAATTAGGTTCCACTTTACTTTTAAACTCTATACTATTGATGTAAGATCATATATTGTCAGATTGTAAATATTAGTATTTATTCAATTGAAGGTTATGATGTTCTTGAATATAGATTCTAATTGAGGAATCAAACCTATTGACTGGCAGCATGTGTCAGTGTGCGGTAGAGTAATCTCTAGGCCATTAAGCCCTGGATAGAAATAAAAAGTAGATATAGTTTATAAGAACTTATGTCTGGGTTCCCTTTTCCTCTTTTGAATATTAGATTATCCATTGAAATTTCTTTAGTGACTCCTTTAAAGTGTATCTTTTAGTACAGATTATTCTGCGTGCTTGAGAACACGCAGATATAATATTGGTATCTTTTATGTTTAGCTGACAATTATATGAGTTCATGAAAGCATCAACAGTTGTTATTCACACTACACCAATTATCCTAATGACATTGCTCATAATCTGTATGATTTGCCTGTCTGATTTTATCCAAGGTGATTCTTGCTTTTCTTTGCACTGTTTTGAATTCTGCTTATCAATTAAATTTTCTAGTTAGAAGCTGAAATTTCTCTCTGAGAATGCCTATCAGTATGCTAGAAATCAGTGGAACTGGAGGAGGCAAGGCAATAAGTGAAATATGTTTGAAAGATTCACATAAAGGCACTAGGTTCATTCTTAACCACAGCTTGCCTGCCTCATTTTTTATTGCTATTGACTTTATCAAGTTAAGTGTGTATAGGGCCATGATTTTATGCATTCCTCATAGATTTCAAGGCAAAGTAAATTCAAGGTTACTGCTTGTAACATCCTGGCTTCATGTGAGTTTGGGAAGACAATCTCTGGGGCTTAGACAGCCTATGCAAGGTTGGGTGTCTCTGTATCCTAGGAGGATGTGATCCTAAAGGAAACCTGCTTCTCTCAATATCTGATCTAGACAAATTGCATTCCAAGTTATCCATCCAATTTTCTCCTTAGCTGGGAAGGTGATATATAGTGAAGAAAGGAGAGAAATGCTGATTTATTTCAGGCACTTAGTTCAATTTCTTTGTACTTGTTTAGGAAATTGCTTTTTCAATGCAGGCAGAAATGTGTTGTGCTGAAGCAGTTCTATGGGTTTGATGACACTGCAGTGTGTTTCTTCCTTGTATCTGCTGTAAGTGTAAATGAAATATGAGGACAGGGGAATTACCATTATTTACTTGCTTTTATTACTCCTCTTTCTTACCTACTAGATTACATGTGTGTTAACTGGAGTTACCATTTAGACTTATTTAACAGTATTGACTAAAATAACCCTGAATCTCCTCCAGTGAGGACTGATTTAGCTACAAATCACTGTTCCGGCTCTGAAATCATTAATCAGCCTTAGGCAAGATCCATTATGTGGGATTTGAATGTAGAAGAAATATTAACAGCTCCCTGGTAGAAACGTTGCCATCACATTGGCTGTGGTTCCCTGCTGGAGCAGCAAATTACCCTCAAGTAATAATTATAATACATTAGTAGAAGTTTAATTTCCAATAAGTGCTCTCGGTTTAAGAAATGGCAATCTCGCCATGGCTCAGAGAACAATAGATCATGTTATCAGCAAGAATAAACCTACATGGAATTAAATGAGAGATAATAAAAAATTCATTAAAGTTTGGAAATGGTAGAGAAAAAGAAGAAGCGGGTGTTAGTTCGATGCTGATTGTATAAGAAAACTTCATGTTTATTGAACATCACTGTGGAACTTCTTGGGTTGGATAGTGAAAGTAGACCCTATTTTACTCAGCTACAGTCCTATTAAATTACAAGTTGATATCTACATTGACAATTTGGTTATGGTGGATTTCTTCCTTAGAGTGCACAGTGATGATGATTGTGGGTCATCTATGAAGAACTTTATTCTTCTGATGACGCTATGCAAAAACACCTCTGAAGGCTATAGCTGATGGAAGCAGAGGAAGACTTAGCAGAACTTTTGGAATCCAGTGGCAGACATGGAGGAGTGATGAGTAAAGTGCTCAAGACCAGGCTAGAAAACCCCACAACTGATAAGCTGATCAAGGGGGAGCTCATGGACTCCAGTTTGATAGCTGGGAAACAGGACTGACACAGACCCCCTGAATGTGAGCATTAGTTAGAAGGACTGGGAAGTCTATGGGGCCTCTGGTAGTGGGTCAGTATTTATCCCTAGAATAGGAATGGACTTTGGGAACCTCTCTTAGTCTAGATACATGGGGGAGGGCCTAGGCCCTGCTCCAAATGATATGACAGATTTTGAAGACTCCCCTTGGAAGGCTTCACCCTCCATGGGTAATAGAAAGGGGATGAGAGGGGGTGGCTATGGGGAACAGAGGAGGACAGGAGAGTGGGAAATCTGAGATTGACATGTAAAATATTTTGTTTCAAATTTCAATAAACAATCATTTAAATAAAAAAAAACCTCTGAAAATTTAATTTATTGTCCAGCAAAATCTTAAAACATATTAAGAAAGAGAATTTCACACAAGGTTGCTTCTTACCAAAGCTACTCTACTCTAGACAAACAGGCAAATATATCTGTAGAGTTAAGCTTGTAAATGGCTTAGACAGGTAATTGATACCAAGGAGGTTTGGATAGTGCATGTCCAGAAAGACTGAAAATCTCTTCTTAAAATTCAAAATAAACTCTTCATTGTGTCCAAGGTTCATCCTGGGGGGATTTATAGTATTTGCTGCATGTTCTGCCTTTGTTGAGATGTGGAAAGGAAACATATCTATGTAAGTAGCATTGGCTTAAAATTTAAGAGTAATAGTTTTGTTCAACTTGTTAACAGTTTTAGTAATACTTAAAACTTCTTTCTAAATTATCAAGCATCAAGCACAACATACGTATCTGATACTGAGGAGTTTCAGTTGGTAGAACACTTGCCTCATATGAACCTGGGTCTTCATACAATATCCTTATTAAAACCAGCATTTGAAGGAAGTCCTCAATTATGAAACAAGTTTGGGACCTAATGATACATGAGAACCTGTTTCCAAAATCACATTTCTTAAGCTAATAAAATAATGAAAATATTTCAAATCTTTCAATTTCTATAAATATGTATTTATAGGCCTTTCTTTAATTTAATTTTGAGAAGTAGAAAATATGCACACATTATAGGAGGCCAAGTATTGAGATCTACCTTTGATTTAAAAACTCTAAAACTTAAATTTTAAAGGTGAATATGTATGGTCACTGAAAAATGATTGCATGAATTCACTACAACCAAAGCAATGTGAATATAATGATCTTGTACCCATACTTCACCCAGAATGAAGCATAAGGATTTCCATAAGTTACCACAGACAGTATTAATTAGAAATACAACACACCTGATTTTTTTGCCTTTGGATGGAATGAGAAGAAACATAATTAAAAAATTACCTTTACATGTTCATGCCAATTCTTGTAGTATGCTCTCAATAATAAGATTGAAATATCAACTTTGCATTTTGTAAGAATATATATATATATTTCTACATATGTAGCATTAATATACATATAAACACACTTTTTTGTTTAAAAATTTATTGCTGATATATTCAAGAGTAGTATGAAACGTTTATTGCAATGCACTTTTACTTTTACATTATAACCAAAGAATTTTTTATTTATAAATATTTCAGTGCATGTAACAGTAAGAGAATAAATTAAAGTTAATAGTTTTGCAAATACTTTTACAGCCTATAAGTTTGTGTTTGTATTATTTCAAAAGTATTAATGTCAGAATGTTATAATATACTTTTAAGTTCTCAGTAATATTAAGTAAATTGGCTTTCCAAACCTGTAGATTAGAGGAGCTGTGAACACTGTATACTACCTAAACACATAAAGATGTGATTGAAGACAAAGTTTTTCAGGACATCAGAATCTAAGGATCAGTGACTAGTCATTCCCCGAAATCAATGCAAAGGAGAGATTATGCATAAGAATGTTGATGAAGAGTGAGCAATATATTCTATGCCACTTCAGAGGGCACTGAGTGGTTCCAAAATATTTTGCAGGAATTGCTGAAGTAGCCAACAGTGTAATCCACACACTCCAAATATCTGAAATTCAAGGATTTTGCTACAACATTGTTCACTTATGGACAATCAAAGAACAGAAAAAAATAGAACTGATTAGCTGGATTTCAAACAAGATCCTGTTTGTTTTTCAATTTGAGACAACAAGTGATGTTTCCAATTGCCTAGTGTTCATTTCTTTCTTCTTATATAAATACAATGCTTTTCCTGGCTGATGCTATTTGCTTTTATGAAAAAGAAGACACACTGTAGTAATAATAACAATGAACAATAATAGTAGAGGATACACTCATCAATAATTACAACAATAACAATAATAAAACAGCATGGGTTCTTTTATACTCAGAAGTCTTAGTGAGGTTTTTTTTGCATTTCACACAGCACTTTGCACAACAACTATATAAAATATTTATTATCATGGCTTTGCTTTAGACTGCAGAGATTTAGAGAACGACTAAGTTATATTTCTAATACAGTATGAGAATGAGACAGGCACATCCTTGGGTAATCTATGTAATCTGACAGGCAATAGTTAAGCAGTCTGTATGTCAGCCTAAACCCCTGTACTCTTTCTTTGGAGATTATTTGTTGTATAGGCAAGATAGCTCCGTGGGTAAAAGCATTTGTGATTCAATTCTGAAGACCTGATTAAATTCTCAGAAACCATATATAAAGATAGATATAATGATAGTATATTTAGGTGATCCTAGGAAGCCTAAGAGGAGATAGAAGGAGTAGACAAGAGAATAACCCTGAAGCTCGCAAACCAGCTAGCCTGGAATATATGGTGGCAGAAGCAAGAAACACCCTGCCACACCAGGCCAAAAGCAGGCATTGGTTCAGTAACTTGTCCTCTGACCCCCCACCACGTTCTACCCTGACACATAATCAAACACATTCTGTCTCCACACAGTCTCTATCTTGCCTCTATCTCTGTCTGTCTGTCTTTCACACACAAATCAAATGTATGTAAATCTTCATAAATTATGCTGTATATTTGTTTTATTATAGTTTTATTTGCATAAGAATTAGATTAGTGTCTTAAATTGAAGATAGTTTCACTAACAGAAACACAAATTATTAACTTAAATTTTTATAAGTTAGATGAACATGCCTTCACAATTTGACATATGCTACCATTTTTACTATTATTTGCAGATAGTAACTTATAGTTAATACTTTTTTCTGTTAAAAATTGAAGGAATATAGGGGATGATGTATATTAAATCTACATGATGCAAGAGTGTATCACTTTAACTAAAATTTTACTAAGATATTAGATAATTTTAGTATTCAGTTAGCATTTCTAGAAGATCTTCCAAGTATACAAAGAACATGATGACAGCAAATCAAAATGTTAATTAATATACTAATAGACATTTAATGTGCCAGATAACCTGAGAAATATAATAACGAACTGTGTTTATGTACACTTTTCTTTTTTATTTGAAAAATCTCAGAAAAGGTGAGACAAACTTAAGTGTCTTTCCAAATTATTCTTTGGAAGGAAGAGGGGAAGGATGATTTCTTTGTTGTATGTCAAATTCCTGAAAAATTTTACTGTGGAAGATAATATCAACACAGTGAATGCATAATTAGTTCATTCATTGCTACCTTTTTTTCATCTAAAATCCCATTTCTCGCAGAATTTGCTAGCATTTAGAGATTTAGAGAATAATAAAAATGGTAATATCAGTGTACTCAGTTATTAAATGAATTATTGCCATCTACTTACACATCCATGGGCAGGTGTTTTAAACCATTATAGTTATGGCTTTTAATTGCAACACATAGCTTTGGTGAATAATGTGGTCTTTTCCTGTCTGTCTGCTCTGTGGATAACCTCAAATGCAGTCTATAAACTTGGAGGTTTCCCAAATATGTATTGATTTTTTAATTTACTAGAAAATGACTGAAACATAAAACAATACATTCATTTAATATACTTAAAAAATAGAACTCTAAATTCACACATTGCTTGTGCTTACAGTGATTAAAAGTCAGATAAGAAGCTTTTCTGTTTGGTAAGTAGGGAAAATAATTAAAAATTAATTCTATCACTTGATTTTATTTTTATATACTGAAATTAGAGTATAGAGTATATAGCTATATTTCTGAAACTTTTAGTGATAATTTCCTTATTCATTCAAAACTATGTATTTATAAATGAGTTTAAATAATTAATAAATAAGTAATCTTTTTGACTAAACATTATGAGACAAACAACCTCCAAGCTTTTCGTTGAGTTAGTTTTGTACTGGCCACCTGCTGGGCTGGGGTCCTGACCGTAAGAGGGGATTTTCTCCCAGTGAGACATTGTTAAAGAAAGCTATGTTTTATTTAAAGGTGGTTATCAATTTCAGATAGTGTATGTGATAGGGATGTAGGCATGTGTCCACTTCTCTTCTCAGCATTGGTGAATATTCCTACTTTTCCTATCTCTTTACAGAGTCTGGCTGTAGGTCTCTTTACCCATATATTGCAGGAAGTCTTTCAGATGATAGGTGACAGAGAAATAGATCTATGACAACAGCATAATGTTATTTGGAGACATTATACTGATGCACTCTTCTTTTAGCAGAAAAGTAGTATTTGATTTTCCTCTAGGTTCCTAACCTATTTAGTTTTAGATTTTTGGCTACCTAAGCAGGGTCCAAGATGGGGTCCTTCTCATGGAATGGGCTTAAACTCATTCTGCTATTGGTTGGTTGCTACCACACATTTGTGCCACTATTATTCTAGCATATCTTGTAGATATGTCATACTTGTAAAATTAAATGGTGTGTAACTGGGCTGGTGTTTACCTTCCTGTTCTGGTAGCATGCAAAGTACATTTCAGTAACATGTACATTATTAGTCTACAAGGATAAAACTCTGGGTAGTCACCAGTTGATTACTCTCTGTTCAATAAATGAAGTAAGTGCTGTCTTCATCAATAGGACCTTACCATAAGTTGATAGAGAGGAAGCAACATCCTTCACAAAAGCCTGTGTTGTTTGGGAGTTTCCATGAGGCCTTATTGGCCAACAACTTGATTAAATATAACTCCATGTTGATATTGGAGCTTCATCTGGTGACAAGAGAAGGTCAAATGAATCCATCTCCTCTGTTATTTGAGGACTTCATTTAGATCACCTCACATATGTCTTTATTTTAGAAAGCTTTTATACTTTATTAAGTTTCCATGTGACCCCTCAAAAGTCCCAGTTTTGCTGTTTCTCCCTTGTACTATATTCCTCACCCAACTTTTTCCAAAACATTTGGTGCTTTGGTCCTTTGGTTCCAGTTCCCCCATAGGTTTTTTTTTTTTAATTTGTCATTGATTATTATCATTATTTTTTTTTATCTTACAGCCCATTTCACATGTAATATGGCTGGAAGATATGTAATTAGTTTTATGATAGTACTGTGTGCCTCTGCATGTATATGTGTTTCTTATACTTTTACTCTGACTTCTTTTTGTCTTCTCTTTGCATCATTCTGATTTGTTCGTTTTTGGTTTGTCTTACTTTAGATGCCTGTTTCTTTTATACTGAGAGAAAAAAGAAATAGGCTTGGTTAGGAAAGTCTATGAAAAATATCTCAGAGTTGAAAGATGTGAAACCATAATCAGAATATAGCATATAGAGAATATAACAAATATGTTATGTGCTGGCCAGTCTTGTGTCACCTAGAAAAACAAACTAGAATTATTTGAAAGGAGAAACCCCAATTGAGAAAACAACTCCACCTGATCTGGCTTTAAGGAATTTTGTTAATTGGTGATTGAAGGGAGAGAGCCTAGCCAAATGCAAGTGGTACTACCATCCATAGTCTGGTGGTCCTGGGTTCTATAAGAAATCAGGGTAACAAAGTCATAGAAAGTAAGAAACAGCACTCCTCTATGTTTTCTGTATCAGTCCATGTCTCTAGGTTCCTACCCTGTTTGAGTTCCTTTCCTGAATTCCTTTGGGGATAAGCAGAAATAAATCCTTTCCTCCCCAACTTGCTAGTTTTCATTGGAGCAATTGAAACCCTAAGACAATAAGAAATACTCTAACACTGTGTAGGGCCAAGCTTTCAGAAGAAAATTTATAGTCATATGTTTTTCTTGTTAGGACATTAAAGGTTAAACATCTAAAACAAAAGTTTTTATATGATGGTTAGTTGTTTCTAAAGATCACTTCTAAGCTACTTATACATACCATTATGTAATAGGGGTGTCTATTAATAATTAGTTAAATAAAGTATGTTTTGAACTACATATTTTTTCTCAACATGCCCACTCACCACAGTCTTTGATGAAACATAAGCCCCTATAGTGTGTTATTAAGAGTTAACACCTTTCAGAAATATTTGGTTTTAGATGAGGTCATTAGTTCAGGATCACAATTAAGGACCAGTGTTCTTATTCAGAGAAGAAATAACTCTTGCCCACTATTTATGTAATAGAATTTAAGTTGATAAACACAAAGGGGGAGCTGGCTCCAATGTCCTGCTCTTACACTTTTCAGAAATTTGATGAACTATTAATGAATGGGGTACTCTGTATTGTTGCCCCAGTTGACAGAAAAAAAAATGGCACATAGATAGGCAGTTACAACTAACCACCTGAGGAACTGCCTCAAGTAGTAAAGCAATAGGCATTTGGGGGACCAACTCTTTCACATTTGTGTAAACCTTGCATATGTCAATATATGCCACTCACTCTAATCTGTGTTTTGTGTTGGCATCATCTCTCAACTCAGCTGTTACTTTGTCTTTTTGTTTGCAATTTTTGTCATTATCTTGAGGGTGTTCACAGTTGTAAGATGGAGAAGACTAAGAATTATGATTGTCCAATCTGTATCATATAGGAGATAGCCTAGCTATTTATACAATTGCTACAGGTTAAACTAATCTTTCAATGAGATTAGTATTATTTTTGTATAATTAAATTGTTCCTGACAAGCATTAAATTTTGGTTGCTTATCCCTGAAAGAAATCATGCAAATTTATTTTTCATTTTTCTATAATGACAAATATTATCTCATAAATATCTTCAAATCATTCACTCACTGTATTTAAAAATGCACAGTGACAGCTCATTTAGCTTCCTTGTGATCTAACTGTATTACTTTCTTCCTGTTTTTCTTTTGTGGAAGAATCATCACCAGTGAAATAAAATCCTATGCTCCCCAGAGGTTTTCTGTTCACAAAGGCCTATACTTTGCCATAATTATCACATAGTAATATGTTCTTTATAAAGAAATATGGCAGACTATCTGAAAAGATGGTGACATGGTATACAACATGAGACAAGGCAGAAGAGATCTTTCTCTACACCTGGGGAGGCTCATAGATAATCAACAGACATGTCAAATAAGAAAGGAAGCAGAGATATATTAAAATCTTGAAACAGGTGCAAACTGCCAGGAGGTTTAAAGACTAGATCTTTCTTTGTTTAAGGTTTATTTACTTATGTACTATGCATTTTATTCTTTTGCCTACATTCATACAGTGCCTGCACAGGCCAGAACATGGCACCAGAGTCCCTGAAACTAGACTTTACAGATGGCTGTAAAATGCCTTATGGATGATATGAACCCAGCCTGGGAAATATTGAAGGGGAGAAAGTGTTCTTAACCAATGAGTTATGTCTCTAGCCTCAAGACAGAATGTTTGTAATGATTCTCTGACAGTGGAAATTAATTGTTGACAGCCATTTAATCCTCTGCTGAGTTTGCCCTTGAGAATATTTTGCAGCATTTTCATATTGCATTGCTTATTTGACATTATAATAATTATGTACCTGAGGTTACAATAATAATGAGACCATCACATATTAATGAATGACCCATTTTAAATTAACTAAGGTCTGGGAGAATAAGTGCCATTATATCTATATAGTTAGTGTTTTTGATGTCTTATTACTATGATAATTTCTATTTTGTTTGATGGATTTGAAGATACTGTTTTAATAATAAAGTTATAGAATGTACAATTGAAAGAAACGATTTATTCTCAATGCTCGTAAACATAAAGAAATAGAAACTAGACTGTTAATACAAGAATATGCATATATTTCTCTGTGAAAACTTAGCATATATATATCTAAATTCTTGCTTGAATTTTATCATAGTGTATAATTTTTGGAGATATTCTGAACTTAGACAAATTTCTCCTCAGTGAATATTAAGCAATAGCTATGTCAGGTCTATTATTTACAATAAAGTCAATTTTATTAAAATACATTAATATGAAATCTGTGTTAAAATACTTCTACTTGCATAATTCACCATTTTATCGTGGAAACATAAAAAGCACCAAAGTTAATGTTAATCTACTAAGTGACAGTATGGGTTATAGATCCCCAAAGGTCTTTAAAGACCGCATCCATTCATAAAACAAAAAGAACAGAACATGATGCAGAAAATTTACATTCCTGAGTGTTCATGAAAGAATTTTATTTTTGCCAATTTTTTTTCTCTACTTAAAATTGTAATAGGCATTTGGGAACAACGTAATTTTTTGTTTAAAAAAATGATTGATTTCATTTTCATGTAAGCTGTGTGAATCTTTTTACAAGCAATCCTCCAGCTAACAGTCTAAATTAAATTGTGTTTGTGATGTGCACTCTCTATGCACTTACTGTTTCAGAATGACTAGAGGTAACACAACAATTGAGTATTGATAATTGGCTTCTGGTATAGGAAGTAGATTGAATGTAAACCAATGCCCAGGGTGAGGAAAATAAATTATAGCTATCAGGATGCAAAAGAGGCACCAGACACACTTTTCCATAATGAACATCAATTATATTGATATAGACATCTGAATAATATTTATGATTCCTATGTGTAGGCTCATGAAGCCATAGATGGAAACCTCCAAAATTGTAGGGCATAGTATGAGAGAGCCCTTTTTTGATATAATAAACTAACAATGAAACACTGATCACTTAGTTATGTTAAATTGTTATTACATCTAGGTATATATGTGCATGTGTTTATGATAAATGCTTCAAATAAGCAATGTGGTTAATGCTTTTGATCTTAGCACTTGCAAATCTGAGTCAAGATTGCAGTCACTTCAATACCACGCTGGGTTAATAGTGAGTTCTATACCAGCCTGATCTGTTGTGTGGGAATCTCTTTCAACATTAATAATAATTAATAATAAAATAATAAGGATGATAACAATAATCCTAGAAACTAAATTACATATATAGACACAACTAAACTGAACAAACATTATCACTGAAACTGATATAATAGAAAACACACTGCTCCTTTGAAGGGACATAATCCATAGTACAACAAAATAGAAATACAGTAAAGAATATATTGCCCACATAGAAATGTCACTATATATGCCCAAAACAAAAAGCCACATGAAAAAAATAGAGCACTTTGTGGTAGCTATATAGGCATCTGGTTACTGACAAAACAGATTTACTCTGGTTATGCTGCTCACAATTATAATGGTTTAAACTTCCTTCTTAGTGATATATATATGCACCCTAACAGAATGAGTGGGTGGATGAGCAGACTCAGCCTGGACTCTTCTTTTACTTGTTCTCTGTGGGGAAACTTTTCTTCCCTAGGGAATACTATGCAATATCCATTATTATTTTTTACTTATCCTGGGGATATGTTGCTTAATGTTTAGTGGGTAGAAACAGATAGTACTATTTAGCCTACACCCTTTAAAACAAAACAATATTCTACTACGAAGTAGATAGGTTTTGGCAGAAAATGTCTATTCTACATTTCCTGATCTCATATGTTTATTTAGCATTTGAAAAATGTAATTCTAAAGTTTTAGCAAATACCATTCAGAATAGTTTATCTATACTTAAACATCAATGTTCTTAACAACACACACACACTCACAAACACACACACACACACACACACACACAAACACACCTCTCTGAGAGACAAATTTGTGAATTCAAAAGCAGAACAGAAACTATGTCTTCACAAACTCAACTAAAGCTGAGAATAAATTTGTATGTCTTCATTAGTACTTGTGGATAGCTTCATTATGATATTCATAAACCCAAATGTTTGAGCCTGCATACAGTCCATTATACATATTCATACATAAATATCCATTCAAATACATATTTTTATGTAAACTATGTTTCAATAAACATGCTAATTAGCAAAAGGAACATCCATTGTAAGTTTGCCATTCTATATGCAATATAAGAATAACCCTAAATAAAGCACAAATAGAGTAGTTTAATTTGTTGGTATTCACATGCATAGTCTAATTCCTTTAGTGAAAGATGGCAAAAGGGAAAAATCTAGAAGAGAAAAATTTAAGCTTCTGATAATGTAAATAAGCATTTTGTTATATTGTAATAATGTTATTCTAAAGATACTTAGAGTATTTAATTGAGAACTGATAAGAATTAAGAACCTGTATTATTAAAGATAGAAATTCTAGAAAAAAAAAGTTTTTAGAAATATATACAACCTTAAAAAGATACAAATATCACATGGAGTTTATATCTAGGAGATATTTACAAGTTCTATCTTACTATTGGAAGGCTGTGCTGGCTGGTCGAGGGTGAAGTCTCATGGCTTGCAGCTTTTTCCAATAGTGCAGCAACATGGAAACTCCCTCCCTCCCCAGCAAAACTTTCTGCCTCTATGTGCCATTTTCTGGAGAATGTCCATGAGCCTGGAGGACTGACCTTATCTGAAAGCTATCTCTAACCCAGATGCCAGATTTATGTTTAACTGGAAACCTGATAAGAATTTCTGCTAGATGATGTGTGATAGGAGCTATGCTATAAGACCCTACTGTTGCATGTGAAGGCTTGTGATATCAGTCTACCACTTAATGCAAAATAAGGCTGTCCCTAGGATCCCCAATCCTATATATTCTTTATATTACAGAATAAAGCTGAGGTGTTTTACCAAAAGACATCTCCCAGAGGGCTTTCTCTGTTCCATCTACCAGGCTGCATAAAAAGCTTTCTGTTGCTGATTCTGCCCCTTTGTCTTCACAGACTGGTGGCCAACAGGCTCAGAAGGTAAAGGGGACCCCCGCATTTTGTTAATATCATACCAACAGCCTATGA
Organism: Phodopus roborovskii; assembly: GCF_943737965.1. Classification (NCBI taxonomy): domain Eukaryota; kingdom Metazoa; phylum Chordata; class Mammalia; order Rodentia; family Cricetidae; genus Phodopus; species Phodopus roborovskii. The sequence goes on from NW_026126410.1 coordinate 30,873,343, forward strand.
TTCTTTCCATCTTTCCAATACTTAATATTAAACATATTGGACATGTGTTTAATAACTCCATATTCTTTGTCAACATAGCGAATTTTTAATCATTTTTTAATTATCAAGAAGTATATACTTCCAATGGAAATACTAGTATGTTGAAACTTACTGATATTGATATTCTCAGAACAGAGATTATTTCCAGATAGTGAAATTAGCATTCTTATTGGTTCTTATCTCTGTATTTTGTTTATTTAATAATTGACTTTGTAATGATAATTTCCTATTCTAGGTGAGCAGACTTTTATCAATATGCCAGCTTTACATCCTGCTTGAGAATGGACCCTCAGAAATAACAGAATATTTCTACCAGGACTTTTTGTGGATGCTCACTTCCCTTTGAACTTTACTTCCCTTTGAACTTCTGGCAGTTTATCTTTTCTTTAACTGTACATATATTATGGCTAGTGTATATGTTAAAAGATTACAAAAAATTGTTTAGAAGATATTGAAAATCAATATATGAAGGAGAAATGGAGTAGCATGGGCACATACAATCCTCTAAGCACTGATCCCTTTCCTACTGCAAAATTATTACTACAAATTCACCTCATAGCACAGGTCCCTTGTCTCTGTTGTAGACTATGCAGAAAGCATTCATCATACTTCCTATCTTGTGGTTGATTTTGCATTATCACTACTTCCTTTTAGTACCAGTCAGGAGGTGATGTGTGGAGGGCAAGAGACAAATGTTCACCTGACAAATTATTATTCATAAAATTATTTCAGAGAAAACACTTCCAGTGATTTCTGCTTATATTTATTTTGTCGGATATGAATCATGTGGCCACCTTTAATTGCATTCATGGTGGCATATAGTGAGGTTAGATTGCATGCAATTTACCCCTGGAAATCCTTAGTAAGGAAGCAGGGGAAAACATACATTGAATGGGCAACTCACATTCTCATGCCATCTCTCTTTTCATTACTTATGTAGCCTAAATGTAAACTCAGCTTCTCAATTTGAACTGTTATTTAATGATTGTAAGTTATTAGGGTTTCCGTTTCCTTTGAATGTGAAGAAAATCTAACACAAAGAGCTGTCACTATTTGAATGTTAAAAGTTAATCTTATATGGTACAAAATTAACTGTTTTTCAGCCACTGCCTCAATATATGCTACAAGGGAAAAGTGGTATTTTCCTCTGTTGTGTTTATGAATGGATTCTTGGGGAAAATATCAAACAGGAAAATGTAATTTTCATCATTCAGAGGTAAACAACACATAATATGATAATACATGTGGAGACACATGCCAGCCATGCATCTCAAGGCGTCAGAAGAAAACTCACTGTAAAAGTACAGAAAAATATGGAAATACCATGAATATAATCAGAAAGATAAATTAGAAAGGAGAGGGGATGAGACATGATGTACAAATTCAGACAAACATACAAAATTTATACAAAAACAAAGGAAAGGAGAACGTTTTGACATAGAAAAAGTTGACACATGGAAAATTCAACAAAGGCATTAATGTGCAGGTAAAATAATTTAAGGGAAAGACAGTTTTAACTATATGCCTAAATTTAGAAAACCTCAATATAAAATTGTTTTATATAATCAAAATTATAACCTATAAGTAATATAAATTACCAAGATGCAAAATTTAAATTAGAAAAAAAGAGTGAAAAGACTTATTTATATTATGAAAAGAAGACAGTATTTTCATGATTACTTAAGCATTGTAGAGTTTATAAAATCATGAGTGAATTAATGCTATATTACAATATGATGCAAAATTTCTCTTTCTTTTTGATATATATATATATATATATATATATATAACTCAGTTCAATATTGTGTGTTCAAATTTCTAGTTACAACCTGATGATAAATTGAAACTGGAAAAAGAATCAAAGTCAATAAACTAAATTAATGGCAATTATTGGTATCGATACATATATCTGGCACTAAATATATTTATCCATGGGAGAGGCTTCAAACCTTAAGCCACTTTAATGTGGTTTCTTAAAATTCCTTGACTTTTTAATCCTTCCATTATAAAAATTGAATACATATGAACACACTAGCTGGCATGCCATTCATTTAAGAAAGTAACAAGCTGCAGGCATTTTTCCCAAATATACTTCACTAGCATGCAGAATCTACAGTAATATAAAACACAATATACAATTATGACCTTATATATCCTCAGGTCAAGAGGACATTCATCTACCAACTAATAAACCAAAGTCTGACTCTGAGCTGTTTGTTCTTACTGATCGAGCATGTTTATTATGAGTATTATCCACATAGCCTAAACTCACTGATTTTGCTTACAATGTAATTTCAAAGTACTTTCACAAATTTTCTTCCTACACAGAAATGCTAAAGGGCAGCAATAAAGAAAGAAGATAAGTAGGAAACTGGACATTTGGAACTCATATTGAAAGTTGACACAGAAAGTACATATTCTTAATTACTAAGAATTTATTATCCCATCTTTGTCAATGGAAAGTAGTGTACAATGCCTTGATATGATATGGAAGGAGGTACATAAACATATAATTGGCTGTATTACAAAAAAGGGAAGAAAATAGAATTAGATAAAATAAGAGATAAGATCTAATGTACAAGATCTGTGCCACGTTAAGTATTCAGTTGTCTCTCTTAAAGTAGTAGAAAAATAAAAATGAATTTTTTCTCAATTTTAATTTATAATTTGCTTATTTCCTAGATCTTCACTATGTTAATGGCATATATTTATTTTCCACCAAATGCATTTTGGTAGAACACTTGACTTGAATTGTGCAGTTAAAATATCTTCCTAGGAGATTGTAAACCAAACAAGTTGAAAGTAATTTGGAATCTATTCATTAAGGACAACTTAGGAGACTCTTGTAATAACCTGAATATGCAATGATTGTAGTATGCTAAGACTGAGAAAAACAATCTAGAAAGATTTAAAACACAAAACTCTTAGGGAAAAACAACTTTGAGATACCAACTTACTCTGCCAGAATGGCTAAAGTTAGAAGCACCAATGACAAATTATGCTGGAGAGGATGTGGAAAAAGGGGAACACTCCACTGCTGGTGGGAATGCAAACTCGTACAGCCCTTTTGGAGATCAGTATGGTGGTTCCTCAGGGAAATGGGAATCAGTTTATCACAGAATCCGGCAATTCCCCTCTTAGGTATATACCCAAATAATCCACATCCATGCAAAAAAGACATCTGCTCAACTATGATCATAGCAGCATTATTTGTAATAGCAAGAACCTGGAAGCAACCTAGTGCCCCTCAACTGAAGAATGGATAAAGAAGATATGGCACATCTACACAATGGAATACAACTCTGCAGAAAAAAATAATGGAGAGAGAAGTAGGATAAAGAGAAAGTAGGAGAGGAAAGCATGTGTGATTAGGAAGATTGAGTCAGAGTAGGAATAGAAGACAGAAGAGAGAGAGCCAGAGACAGAGAGAGAGAGAAAGAGAGAGATAGAGAACATAAACGAGGAAGCCGTTATTGGTTTGAAGAGAAAACTGAATCTAAATAAAGGTCCAGAGACCTACCAGATTGCTGCAAAGGAACAATTTGAGCAACCATTGAAAGGCTACAATAAATGCCCTTCCTGGATAGTGAGATCAACCCTCATCTAGTACCTATTGGAAACAGAAGCAAACACCCATAACTAAACACTGAGTCAAACAAGAATCCAGATGCAGGGGGAGAGGACAAGACTAGGTTGTAGAAATACATAGAGACAGCTAACCTGAACAAGGAGGAGCTAAAGGGACCCCAGACTGATAGCTGTGAATCCAGCATGAGACTGACTCAGGCCCCCCTGAAAATGGGTCTTAGCTAGTAGGACTGAGCAGACTGAGCAGTCTAAGGGACCTCAGACAGTGGAACCAGGATGTATTCCTGGTGCACAAAAGGATCTTGCAGGTACATCCCCCATGGAGGTATACTGCCTTAATTTAGAGACAGGAGAGAAGTCCTAGCTCCTACTTGACTGATTTATTTAACCCCACCTGGATGGCATTGCCCTATATGTGGAATTGAGGTGGTGGGATGGGAGGGGAGGGTGGTGAGGGTGCATGTGAGGGGGCAGAGAGGGTAAGAGGGATGGAGGGAGAGGGAACTGGGATCGACATGTAAAATAATAAATAAAAAATAAATAAATAAATAAATACAAAACTCTCAGACTGTTTTTGACTTTTCCTGAGGGGATGGAATTAAAAACTCATTTAGTAATGAGACAGTAGCCAGACCAAAGACATTATTTGATTCAATTAAGGCTTAGTAAACCAATGAATTTTAAGAGGTTGTATAAAACAGAATGGGTAAAAAGTTACTTATAGGATCACAGATTAGTCAAATAACTGTCATAACTAATTAGTCCAGTTCACTTTCAGTAATAACTCATGTAGGCAGTTCCTAATTAATATTTAAGCTACTACATAATGGAAGAGGCTTCTTTCTCCCAGAAATGTCTACTGTTTATAGGATCCTGGAGAGGGAAGTCATACATTTTACTTTGCTAGTTCTTTATTTTTCACTTTATTGAAAACAGATTATTTTCTAACATAGCATACCTTGATTCTCTGTGTGATCATATGTGTCTTTTGTCCTTGATTCACAAGGCCTTATTCTCCTGGAATTCTCCATCACCTCTCCTTCTCACACTGCTTCTGCCTTCCTCTTTGCAGAATCACCTATGCTCTAATAGGTGGGGTATGATGGAGACATTTCACTTCAACTCTTTCTCCACTTAATATCTGGCATCTGTCTGCATCTGATGATGGAGGAAGAATCTCAGTTGATAACTGAATTAGACAGTGAAGTCTGAGTATGGCAAACTACTCATTTAATTGTTACTTTATTTGTTTTTAGATCAATAGTGTTTGGCCTTACTATAAGGTCTTTGGCTATCTATCCTCTGGTTCTTAGTTAAACATGCATGGTTATGGCTTATGGATTATAGGTTCTATCTTGTGGAGTGGGCCTAAAATAAAATCAGACATTGACTGATTTTTCCCAACAGTCCTTGAAAATTTAGCCCCTCTGCCATTTCTTGGTGAGCAACCCAGTGTCTTTGAAACAGATTCAGTTGTTTGGGGATTTCCAAGAGACCATTCTTGTAGTTTTCTTATGAATTATTTTTTCTGCTTTACCCTTATAAAATTATATTTTTTCATTTAATTTATATCCTAACCACAGTTTCCTCTCCTTTTTCTACTCCTATTACTCCTCCCACTTCCTTTTGCCATCACCCCCATTCATTCTCTTTCAGAAAGGAGCTTGCCTCCCATGGATATCAGCAAAGCTCCTTTCCTTGAATTAAGGCTGGTCAACACAACTCAGTATGGACAACAGTTTCCTAAGAGCAAAGCATGAGGGATAGACTCTGCACCCTCTGCTAGAAATTCCACAAGTAGACCAAGCTACAAAACTGTCACTCATATATAGAAGGCCTAGACTGGTCCCATACAGGGTCCCTGGCTGTCGTTCCAGACTCTGTGACTCCTATGAGCAAAGGTTTGTTGTTTCTGTGAGTTCCCTTGTGATTTCCTTGAACCCCAAGGGTCTTTTAATTCTTTTTCTCTCTCTTCACCAGGACTCCCTGAACTCAGCCTAATACTTAACTGTGGGTGTCTGCATCTGATTCCATTAGTTATGAATGAATCTTCTCTGATGACAGTTGAGGTGGCCACCAATCTATGAATATAGAAGAACAGTGTTAGGTATCTTTACATTGATGTATTTGTGCTTTTTTTTCCCAGTCATGTTTGGTTCCATCTTATGTCTCTGGGACAACCAGCCTCTGGGTCTTGGTATTCCAGGCAGTGTCAGGGATAAGCTCACTCTCATAGGATGTGTCTGAGACTTGACCAGTCATAGGCTGACCACCACTACAATCTCTATACTAAGCTTATTTCCCTGAACTTACAATAAACAGGGAGGACTCCAGACCAAAATGTTGTATGGCTTGGCTAGCATTCCATTCCCTCTGGAAGTCCTTATGATCACAAGAGATGGCCAGTTCAGGCTAAGCATCTGCCATTGCTAGGATTCCTAGCTGGGGTCATCTTTGTAGATTCCCGAGAGATTCCCTTGCTCCTGGTTATTACTTAATCCCAAAATGCGCCCCTTTCCAGTCACATCTTTCAGTGCTATCCCCCTTCATCATGCCTCAACCCAATCTATGTTACTATTTCACTGTCTCTACCTATCCCAGTCCACCCATGACATAAATTCTATTTCCACTTCCATGTGATATCCCTGCATCTTTTATTTTATTTTATTTTTGTATTCATTTTACTTTATTAAGAGTTTGGGGCACTTTTCCTTTCCCACAAAATGACATGATTTACAAAGCAAACAGCTATAAAGAATGTGGAGGAATATCAAACAAAATTGGATATAAATTTGAATTGAGCTTTCCCAGGTTCTCTGTGGGACTCAATCTATAATCACAGCCCAGTCAATCCTTGATCTTATATCTATTTAGTATAACTTCAGCACATTCAACAATCATCAGTTTTGAAAGTCAAAACTAAACAATTTTCATTTAAGTTTGGAAACAAAAAATACTAAGTCCTGTTTTAAAACTGAAAATTATGCTAGTACACACTAAAGAAACTACTAAAAAGTTTTGGTCATGAATATACCTGTCTACGTCAGATATGAAGATATGTAATGCTAGGTTAATTGTCTGACTTTTACAAACTTAGAAAGCTATACAAATATATGTAGCATAAAATTGAATAGTAAAATATATTGATATTTGACCAAATTATCTACTTGTCCAATACATTCAATTTTAAATATGATAAAATGTTTATAAATACTAAATAATGAAAATTTATATAAAATTTATTTTAGGACATTTTAACATTTTATCATGAAAATTTATTATAATATGACATTTTTTATATTGGATTCTTTATATAGGTTAGGGTGGCATGGATCTCACATCTTCTTTTATCTTCTTAGAAGCCAAAACCACCAAACCAGACTTTAAAAAATTACTTTTTCTTTTGTTGATTGTTTTGTTTTGTTTTTGTTTTTTATCTTTTGGTTTTGTTTTGTTTTGTTTTTGAGACAGGTGTAGCCTTCAATGTACTGGAACTTTCTCTGTATATGAGACTGGCCCTGGACTCACAGATCTACCTGCACATGTATCTGTATACCTAGTGCTGGGATTAAAATTGTGTCACCATATTCTACAATAAAAATATTTCTTAAAATTCATAATGTCTAGCAAAAGAACTAAGAAGAGTTAGAACTACAAGTGTAGAGTGTATACTTTACTACTTTTGTTTATAATATCTTAACACCATTTTCTTTGTTTTCTTTATCCAATATTTCATCTTTTCATAGAAAATATTTGGGCAAATTCAAGTCAGTTTTATGCTGACATTATGTTAACATTGTACTTTATTATTTAATATTTTTTTCTTCTTTTACATATTCCCAGTTCCTTCTCTCTCCCATTCCTCCTTACCCCACACCAACCATCCCTTACCATCCCCCATCCACTCCACAGGGAAGGTGAGGGCTTCCATGAGGGATCTTCAAAATCTGTCAATTCATTTTGTGTAGGGCCTGGGGTCTCTCCTTTGTCTCTAGGCTAAGGGAGTCCCCTCCATGGGGAATGGGCTCCCAAAGTCCATTCATGCACTAGGGATACATCCTGGTTCCCCTGCCAGAGGTTCCATAGCCTTCCCAGGCCTCCCCCAGGCCTCCCAAGTGAGACCCACATTTGGGTTGGTTCAATGCTGGTTTCCCATATATCAGTCTGGAGCCCATGAGCTCCCCCTTGTTCAGGTGAGCTGATTCTGAGGGTTCCTCCAGCCTTACCTTGATCCCTTTGCTCATTGCTCCTCCCTCTATGCAACTGGAATCCAGAAGTTTGGCTCCTCACTGACATAATGTAGAGATAATACTCATCTCTCAAAACACAGTATAGCCTCTTCTTCACTATCTAATGATTTTCATGTTCAAAACTTACTCTTCAGCCGAAACCTACACTAAGGTCATAAGAAAATGTTTGAATCTTTGTTGTGTCATCAATTTTCCAGTTTTGTTAAATCAGCTGTGGTTATTAAAATGAAATAATACATTAACATGGTTTTTTTCTGAACTTCTTCCACATTTCCGTACTTTTATTCATGAAGAGTAATTTGTTTTTATAAAAGTGGTCTTTTTACTATTCTTCATAACAACATATTCCATTGTAAGGATGTTGAAATAGTAATAAATTGCATCTAGCATTCTACAGGAATTGGATGGGATAATATAGTGTGGGATTTCAGTACATGAATGGTTACTTTTCACCATTGGCTGCAAGCCTTTTATAAACTGCTGTGGAATTCATTGTATCAAAGATTAAATGGAAAGCCATATTCAGATCACAGTTTGGAGAATTACTGAGGTATGTTGCTTGACGCCTGATGTTTTCCATTGCTGTTATGTTGAACAAACATATATACATATTTTCATTTTTATATTATTTTTACACTTATTTGTTTACTTTAGTGTGTAAGCATGAATGGAAAGCATGCATGCATGTAACACAGGGAGGTCAGAAGAAAGCTTCTGAGAGATGTACTCCCTTTCCTTGTCTGACTTGGCAGTAAGTGCCTGTACCTGCTGTGCTATTTTAACAGCCAAGCATTTTGTCTATGTTTAGAGTCTTTTATTGGATATGTTTGTAGAATAAAAACACAAGCCTGAGGTATAACTATATTTAGGATTGTTAATACCACAATAAATTTGTGCCATGGTTACTAATTGTAAAAACTTAGAACAACTTTTCATGAGGGTTGTTTTGCCTGACCTTGCAAAGAGTTTCAGAGTGTGCATATTCTCACTGTTGGGGAAAAGATAGAATGCAGTTATAAATATATAAACATTGGCAGCAATCTGACTTGTTTTTCAGTCTCTGCCCAGCAAGCCACTTGCAATATATTAGCAAAAACATCCCAGTGAAAAGATCTGGAAGCCTCTGCCAGAATCTCATCTTACGGGAATGGAACAGCTGACAACAAATTTCATCAAAACTTTTCTAAGTCTTACTACTAATTGGCAGCATTCAGACACTCTATTTATATTGTGGCTTTGTGCCTTTGTCATGCAAATGTAATAGTTTGTAAATCAAGTGATTTCATGTGTAAGCCGACACCCCTGGAAGATTCTATACTTTAATAGAGGGTTGGCCAACATATCTCACTGCTTTTCAGACAGGACTCATTTTTAAGGTGCTGACTGCTGCCTTTCCTTTTATGTGTCTTCATAGTTGCATTCTTATTGTTGCAGAAATGCTTTCTCCAGCTACATTTATTTTCATGTTTCTTCCCAAAGAAGTGTCTAGTAGGTGCTAGTTCTCTTAATTACTATCAGCTAATCTTGGTATTTTATCCTATCTGCCCCTAATGCTATAGTTTTACTGTATGAAAATGACCATTACTCTGTGAGGTCATTCTCTCTTTTCAGTAATTTTTTAAAATTGAGAATTTCATATATGTGTATGAATAATTTAGTTCCAATCTATTTCCCCAACTAAATCTAAGAAGAAAACCCACCCCTCCCAAAGCAGCCATGAGTTGCCAGTTAAGGTGGGACCACTATGTGGTTGGTCTTGTGTTTGCATTTGAAGCTGCTGTGAGTTCAAGGATCTCCATATAAAATCTGATATCTTGACTCTGTTAGAGGAGAATTTATGGAATACACTTCAGTATATAGGGTGGAAAAGGACTTTCTGAACATGAATCTTGTGTTACTGGCACTGAAACCAAAAATTCAGAAAAAGTGACTTCATCAAACTAAAATGATTCTGTAAAGAAATTGATAGCATTAACCATGCAAAGAGAGTCTGCACAGTGGAGAAAACTTAGTTTTAGGACTTTGGAAAAAACTTTTGAGATTATATTATAATTACATAATTTCAGTTCATCACTTTCCTCCCTCAAACTACTCCTGTGTACCCCTGCTTGGTCTCATTTGAATAATGACCTCATTTCCTATAACTGTTGTTACAGTGTGTGTGTGTGTGTGTGTGTGTGTTTAAAATTATACACATTGAACAAACTGTTGGGTTTATGTATTTTCTTTTACTTGAAATATATTGTGCATTCTATGTTCCTCACTTGCAGTTCCTCACTTTAGACTTCCTCTTCTCCCTCTCCTATTAGACTTCTCTTTTTTGTAATTTGTTTTTTTTTTGGTCCTGCCAGACAGTTCACAAGTAATGACATGGAGACTTAATGTTAATATAAAAGCTCAGCCTAGCATTTAGGGTTGTTCCTAGCTAGACCTTATATCTTAGAGCACTTTTATTAATCTACATTTTATCACATGTTACTGCTCTTCCATCTTGAATCTCCCATTTTCTTTCCATGTCTCCAAGCTTCTCCTGTGTGCCTATTTTCTCCCTTCTTTTCTCTCCTGCCTAGCTATTGGCCATTCAGCTTTTTATTACACCAATCACAGCAAGTGCATCTTCATAGATGTATAGATATCCCACAATGTTGCCCACTTTTGTCTAAATAAAAATAATTAGGTTTTATCTCTAGCATATTAAATATATATGCAATAAGGACAATTATAAGGTAAAAAATACATTCACAATGCCATTTGTATTTGACAAATGCAGAGAAAATATTGAGACATTTAGCCTATGTTTGTAAGCCTAAACCACTTTTTTCCTCACCTTTTATTACCACCACCCCCCAAAACCTTTTAGAACTTAAAATATCATAGATAAACAGCTTAAGCTTTTATGTTTCCTAACCTCATAAACTTTTTATTTTGTATGTAAATTTCTTTTTTGAATTTGGTAAAAAGGACAACTGTAACTATAACTAGTTCATCTTCAACTCCATCAGAGACCCAAAAAGGATATATTACCTGAGTAATCAGGAAGTGTAGAGCAAGGAGGTTCTAAAACTATAGAAACAACAGAAAAAGCTGGCTGCCTGGATAGATATCCAAGTTTCCTCTTCTATCTTGGGACATCTTTCTTTTGCCTACAGGCCTTCAATATATGACAAGCATTTTTGGGAAGCACAGGTTTTGAAGGATTCTCCTACCTTGTTTTGGCAAAGTAAAATAGTCACTTTCTTTTGTGTCCCACTTGTCCAGTTTGGACTGCATATTTTCACCAGTTAAAACAATGGCTATTTCTTGCCTAGTAGCTAACTATTGTCACTAAGAAAGCAAACTCAATATTGAGGGTCTTTGATACCCATCATCTTCTCCAAAGTAGATTGGTGTTTCCAGGGGCAAACATGTCTTACTGTCATAAAAAGAAAGCCTTATGTTATGAAAACATCTTAAATGCCATATTCTGTAGTGTTCCGCGCTACCATCTCGCCAGCAAGAACAACGTGGCACACTCAGGATCCTTCTGCAGTAAAGCTTTAATGCATCTTGAGAGGGAGAGGATAAGCTTACAGAGCGGATACCCCAAACATCCAAAACACAACCCTTATATAGGTTTACAACCTTCGCCTCAGACGTGTCACCTCCTGATTGGCTGCATCCCATTGGCCCATATGACACCACGGGAGAGGCAGAGGCCAAGGGAGGGAAAATCACCCTGCACACTGACGTGTTTACTCTCAATGCCAGCCGGATGCAGGCGCCATCTTGTAATGGAGAATGCAGGGATGGCTCCCTACACTGTAGGTCACTGAAGTTTTAAAGATATCTAAAATATCACCATTTGACCTTGAAAACATACTGAACATGGCTAGAAATTTGATTATTGGGTGACCACTAATTTGTATTTCTTAATTACCCTAAATAATCTCTAATAATGTCTTTCTAGGATGAGAAATTTACATTATATTGTTAAATGAGCTACATAGGTTCAATACTGTAAACAAGAAATAGAAACATACAGTATGACAATAATAACCTTAAATTTATGTTAATATACAACAATCCATATTAATGTTAAATAATTGAGACTAGTAGTTAATCATTTGGGTTTGAAAGTAGATTCAATAATCTGCCCTTTTATCCTATCATTTCTATATCATTCCCCCTATTTTTCTTTTGAGAATGAAAGCCTTGAATCTAATTTTCATTGCTTAATTTCCTTCCTGACCATGACCAATAACAACTTTAAACCAGCCTCCCTACATGATGACAAACATCCATAACCCACTGAATGACCAACTCCTACCACCCCATCTCATCAGGATGTGTACATTTTGGTTTCTTGAATGCTTTCTGATGTCTTGGGCCACTAGCACATTTAAGGGACTCTGAAAAAATAGGATAATGGTCAACTCTTGGTTAGGAAAGTCCATGAAACAGAACCATCTCAGCCAATAGACTTGAAGCTATTCTGATGCAGGATTCGGAATCACTTGGGCCACCAATTTTAATTGGTTTCTGATCCCCTTGCTCTGAAAATACATAAACTTTCAAGGGTAACATTCATATATATATATATATATATATATATATATATATATATATATATATATAATTTGTGTTGCAGGGGTTTTTTAGGTTCATTTCTTTATGCCTGTAGCTATAAATTCAGGAGTGTCCTCTGATCAAATCTTGTCTCTATTAACTTTGAATAAATTCACAAACTTTCATTTTATGAGGAAACAAAAGTAGAGTCTCTTTCCCAATGTAGCATATTTTGTGATTTACATTTTGAAGTTAAGACATTTTTTAAATATCTAGTTTCATTAAATTTAGTAGTTTGTATTAACCAATGTCTCTTAGCTTCTATGTTTGCTCATCAACAATCAAAACTTTTAAATTCAGATAATGCCATACAAGATCCAGACTCACTGTATTTCTCATCTTTATGTAGCTTATTCTCTTTTTTATTTATAAACAATTTACTTTTTTGTATGATTCTCTATACCTAATTTCTTTATATCCATAACCCTACTGTAGCACACTGTAACCTGTTTAAAAGGTTTTTGTTTTCTTTTTATGATAATTTTTTAATTTAAATTTAAAACAAGTTTGTTTTACATGTCAATCCCAGTTCCTTAACCCTCCATCCTCCCATGTTATCCCCACCAATCCCCATCCCATTCAGTTTCTGCTTGCCAGGGAGGGTGAGGCCTTCCATGAGGAGTCTTTAAAGTCTGTCTTATCATTTGGAGCAAGGCCTGGGCCTTCCCCATGTGGCTAGGCTGAGAAAGTATCCCTCTATGTGTTAGAATGGCCTTCCAAAGTCCATTTGTTTACTAGGGATAAATACTAATCCATTACCAGAGGCCCCATAAACTTCATAGTCCTCCTAACTCCCACATTCAGTGAATCTTGGTCAGTTCTAAGGTTTTTTTTCAGTAAGACCATACTTTACTGCATATCTGTAATGCTTTCTGTCTGTATGTACAAAATCTTAAACCACCACACGGTTTAGCTCATAACTTGATGTCTGCAGGCAGTGACCCTGAGATGCATGATAGACTGTAGAACTAGAAAGTTGAATTTGGCCACATTGTTGTGTGTTTAGAACGTTTTATAAATCTTTCTCAGGTCTTTTGTAGAAGTACATGGCCAGACATTAAGCCCTCTACATAGTGAGTAGTCTTTCTCTGCCCCACCAGACAGCTCCCAAATAAAAAACAGTGATAATTCATATTGATTATGAATGCTTGGATGACATTTATGTTTGCTTCTAACTAGCTCTTATAACTTAAAGTTACCTACTTTTATTAATGTATGTGCTGCCACATGGCTCATAGCTTATTATCCTGCCTCTTCCATGTTATGCTTTATTTCTAGTTGGCAACTCTGCCATCTTTTTTTTAGATTAATCTCTCTGCCTCCCCCCAAATCTTGCCTACCCACTGTCCATTTAGATTTTTATTAAACCAGTGACAGTGACATGTCTTCACACAGTTTATAGGAATATTCCACAACACTCTTTTCCTAGTCTCCCCTGTGTTTTCATTTCATATATGTTCACATTTTTAAAAGGAAAACAAATGTTAAAAGTCTTTAAGAGAATGTAAATGGATATTTTTCAAAGATCAAATGTAGTGAGATATCCATCCTGCCTGTACAAGTTGTACTTACCATGCCCATTGGTGCATGAGAATAGGTGCGAACATGTTCTGTGAGGGCTAGGTTTGGGGTCCAGAACAACATCTCTCTCTCTTATTTCCTGATCATAGACAGAGAGCATCGGGGCATCTTTGGAGTGGGAACTCATGGTGGTCATCTGTTTCTGGTGTGATTTCTCCCCGATTATACATCAATCAGCCTATATTGTGTCCCAGAATCTTTCCCACGCAATAATCATACACTGATAATGAGATGATTACTTACAGACTGGTTGGTTTACTGTGGGTATTTCTTCTTAAGGAATTAGATTGAGTGCTACATTTTAAAGTGAAACTCTAGAATTGTCATACATCATCATTGTTAGCTGTCTATACAACCAGCTGTCTCTGGTTCCTCTAATTGCACATTAAAAACATTAGACTGTATGTACAAGAAGGAATCCAAATTCTACAAGGCCTGCAAAAATACAATCTCAAAGACCTTAGAACATTGTTGAGTACAGACACAGTACTCCTTAGTGTATGACAATGAACGTTTTAACTTGTCTTCTTTTTCTATATGCTTGTTTGTGCAACTGGAAAACTAAATTTCATTCAATCAATAACTAAAAGTTACTATGCTTTAATATAGTTATTACATCAAAACCATTTTAATTTTAATAACTGACATAAATAATGGTATTTAAAAATCCATATTTCTATAATACCTAAATGAAAATCTTTGATTTAAAACTAATTATAAGTGTAGTATATGTTTGCAATTAAATAAACTAATAAAATAATTAGATAATCCTGAAAATGGTATTGTATATTGAGATAGAAAAAAAATCTCCACCATCCTTCTGAATTTTTTAACTAAAAAAGAAATTTTATAGTATTATTGGACTTTTTCCCAAAGACTTAATCTAGTTTCCCAGTGCAGAAATTTTCTTAGAATTTCTAATACATGTGCACATGGTGTCCGCATTCAACAGATCAATAGAATTGTAGCTAACATGTATAATTTCAAACAGAGAAGGACAAAAGAGAATTAAAAGTTCATTACCTGCAGTAAGCTATTGTCCACACTGGAGATGAAGAAATGATTCTGCAAATAAGAGAAGTTATTGGACTTTTAGGAGACCCAAGTTCAGCATCCTGTATCCAATCCTGTGGTTCAGAACAACCTATAAATACATCCCCAAAAAATGCCAAACTCCTCTGGCTTCTTCAAGCCCTGAGTGCACATCATATGCTTTCAAATATGTACACACACACACACACACACACACACACACACACACACACACCTACACACACCACATAAATACATACACACAACACACACATGTACATACAAAGACACACAACACAGTCATAAACACACATCACACATAATACACTACACACACATACATATGCATAATAACACCCACAAGTACACAAACACCAGTCATACGAACACATGTACCACAGATATGCATACACACACTCACCTTACACACATACCACACACACCACAAACATACAGAAAAACATCAGTAAAAATATACCTTATAAAAACGAAGGAAACCAGGTTGATATTTTAATATACTGATGAATGTGAATTCTTGCCTGATTTCATACCCTGCACTGTTTTTGAGAGTCAGTACACAACAGTGATGAACTGGGTGTTTGCAAAGCTTTGTGGTCTCAGTATCCTTGAAATAATTTACAATATGTTTTATCTATAATTTTTTGGTTTTGTTATCACAAATTTTCAATTGTATAAAAACTGTCAAACTCCATTTAAAATTATTTGTAACAATTGTTCTTACATATTTGTTATATTTGCATTACTTATGACATTTTACTTGTTATTTGAGCAAAACTATGATGCCACTGACTTTGGTTAAATTTACCATAAAGGTAAAATAAGCTTTATTGTAATTGATACAAATAATATTAAGCAGATCCTGTATTTCATGCATCTTTTACAGATATTTTAGATTACTGGGTTTTTACAGGGAAAAGATCCCATTAAGTACTAATAGAGCTAATAAATTGACACCTTGGCCCAAGTGATGATTTAATTCATCAAGACAAATTTGAATTGTTGAACTCTGTGTGATAGATATGAGCTACTTCCCCTGTACAAGACTTTTCTTAGGAGGAAATTGTAGTATGATGAAAGGCAATTTGTTCCAGTGAAAGTACGTAACTTATGAGGAATGATGTAGTTCTCACTTTTGCTACATTGCAAGATTGTTTTGTCTGTTTGCTTATCTCTGACTCCAATTCACTCAGCAGATCTTGACAGAGCAGAGAAGGAGTTTTATTAAGGGCCTGGGCAATAAAGATTCAATAGAACCCTTGAGACACAATGATTTTTTTTCCTGTATGCAAGGATGTCTTCTTTACTAGAGATGGAAACTAGCTGGGACAATGCTATTTGCAGCTTTGCATTCCTTCCAAGAAGAGCATAAAACACAATAAAATTTTGGTGAGCATAGCTTTTTTTTTTTTTTTTTTTTTTTTTTTTTTTCTTATCCAGAATAAGACTCTCACATTACTTCAGTGTATTTCTTTTCATGTTACATTTCAGTCATCCTTGTAAATACTATTGAATTTAAATAGACATGTACAATATGTCACCATTCTCCACAATAACAAGAACCTTTACATTAAAACACCAGGCAAAACTATTACTCGATAAAATGTATATAGAAAAGAGCCATTTGCTGTGTTTCAGTGGTATGGAATGTTATTCTAGGACATGAACATCGGGGCAGTGCACACGAAACCGGACATTTAATTGTGTTCTCCTCACTCTGTATGAAAGCACAGATAGTGTCAGGAAATAAGGAACCTTCTCTTGGGGTGAAGCATCCGTTGTACTAAAGAATTGTGTTGCTGCCTCGCGATTGTTTGTGCATCTGTGTACTTTTAAAATTGGTCCTTTTAGTCCCTTTATATAAAGAAAATCAAGTGAAGTGAATTGAATAATTGGAATTCTAAATTCAGTATTAAACAACCATGATTGACAGTTTTGTTCTTATATGAAGGAAAAAAGATGGATCTTCATTGTAAGAGCCCTCAACACAGTAAATTTTGCTCCTCTCCAAAATGGGCCTTGAACAAACTAGGCAGCTGAGGATCATATCGAACTTGTGGCCCTTTTCCCTCCATCTACCAAATGCTTGGAACACAAGAATAAAAACAGAAAGAGTTGGATTCATCTGGACTCCTCACTTGCCTCTGCTATTGGCCTCTTGCTTCTTCTTTCTCTCCTAGTCCCCTCTCCTCTCCCTCTTCTTGTCCTCATTTTATTTCTTCACCCTCTCTCCTCTCATAGTCTAGCCTATCCTGCTGGCTATGTTCAGTGCAGACTCTTTCAGAAGCCTCTGGCTATGTGTTTCCCATATCCACAATAAAAACCGTTCTCGACCATAAAAAAGTTCAATTCCTAAGTACTACTAAATATTTCCTCTTCTAAATATTTATATTATTTACAATAATTTATATCAAATAGTATTATGTTAACATTTTGAAATGAAATAGAGGTGTGAATTTTTTACAAAAAATTTGCATCTGTACAAACTTTCTACTATCACATTATTTTCATAAACACTTAAAAGAATAAAAAGTATATTGTGTCATGACATTTCCAAATGAGAAAAAAAAAACTGAGAGATAATTTATGCTGATTCAAGAATTGTCATTTGTTAAAACTTACTAAGTATGGAATGGAAAATAGACATACTGCCTCACCTAAAATTGTGAGAATCAAGGATAATATTGCATGAAGTACTATTTTAAAACAGCATTCTGTCAAGTCATTGCTTTATCTATTGAATGATTCATTTCATATGGGTATATTTATAATGTCTTTCTGGATCCAAGCTTTTTATTTTGTGATTGTTTGTTTTACAATTAGAGTTCTGACAAAGTATGAGATGAACATTAGTTCATGAGATGAACGTTACTTTGAGGAAAAAAGAAATGAGATTGCTATTCTTTCTATTATGCCAGTTAGCATTCTGCCAATCTTTAAAGTATAAAGCTGGACTTGAGGACATACATTCTTTGTTTTAGTGAGATTCATTCTTTTGGATGATACATGAATTCCTAAGCACACATCAAACTTCTATGCTTTGAAATTCCTAAGTACAACAAAATATTTGAGTTATTATAGGCACTGAATGTTACTATGACTATACAGCCTACTAAATTTCATCTGGGCAAACAATGTTGTTCATCTTAAGCAATTCCTTGTAGTTTCATTTTGCCTTATGCTTCCAGAGTATAATACAACAGGAAAATATGGCAGAAAACCCAGGTATGACAATCAGAACAGGAAGCTAAGGGCTCTTCTTATCTTTCACCTCAGGCATGAAACTAACAGGACTAGGGCTGAACTCTAAGCACTCAAAATCAGTGCTTTGTCCAACAGAGTTGTGCATCTAAACCTCTCTAAACTGTGCCACCAAAGAGGAACAAGTGTGTAAATGTCTGAGGTGGTAATGAGATTGTGTCTCAGGTCTTTGTCCTTGTTTTCCTAAACTCTGCCTTTGCTCTCTTTATTGTTAGTTTTTTTTTTTTTTTTTTTTGTTTTTCTTCCTATTTTTTCAGACTGTAAACACAATTTTTCTATGTGATTCTTATGCTCCACTCCTCAGTGAACATATGAGTCATAAAGTTATTTTACATATGAGTAGCTTATTTACATGATGGGTTACATGACAGAAACTTTGATAACAACACACAGTCATATTAGAATATTAGCATATATATATGTGTGTGTGTGTGTAACTTTAAGGGTAAATTTTAACATATGTAACTTAAAAAATTCATACAGTGATTATTTTACTTGGGTTATTCAATCCAGCTAGGTATATTCCTCCCTAAAAATGGAGAATCTTTCAGTGGAATAAGTTTGTCATTTCTTAGATTAGAAAAATTAAAGAGGCTAACTATGATTTCACACACTAACTCATGTAACACCAGCTTTCACAGTTAATTTTTTTCATAAGCACTGTAGTCCCCTATGATTAAAGTGAGTATATGTTCTCCCTTTCAATTTTAACATAAGATTTTTTATAGTTGATGAAACAGGACCTAAGGTCTCTTACTTTATTTTACAAATTATTATTTCTCTCCATGCTCATATAATTCTTTCCTTTCTTGAATATTTTAAACTTTATTTCAAATGAATTTGAGTTTATACATTGTAAAATTCTGATTGAACATATTAGAAATAAATTTAGAATTATAATTCATTTGTTGGGAATAAATGTCATCATAAAAGTATTTCCCTATCAAATTAGTTTAAAAATGTGGACTACCTAAATCATCATACTGTGAATAATTGAGCAATAAAAATTCATGTACCTGAGGTGATTAACTGGAAGACACACAAGGCTTTAGTTGCAGTGAGAAAATGTGTGTTACAAGAACCAATGAGTTCTGTGCTTTAAGGACTCTGATTCTTTTTTTTTTTTTTTTTTTTTTCTTTCTTTTTTGAGATCTCACTAAAAATGACAAATAATAAAGTATATAAATTCTAAGTGAAACATATACTTGATACATATATAGACACATACTCAACCCCCAAATGCATTAACTTCTCTTAGGTTTATCCCAGATGTTTTGTTGACATATAGATAGTGATGAAAGACGTTTAGTTTTGGGAGATGCTGTGGAATGCTTTTACAGAACACATTTTTACCACTTTGCAATACCTCGAACTATGTTAACAACTTCAATTGTTCTATTATTTTCTACAGTTTTATTATATATAGTCATTATAAAATCTTTATAGCTCTAGAGTGATAATCATTGTTTTTATTTTTTTGATGAATTCCTAGTGACCATATATTCAAATACTTATTGAAATTTGAAAGTTTTCTTTTGTGAATTTTTGTTAACAGTTTTTGAGTTTGGCTTATCTTTTACACTTTTATAATGTCCATGCTAATTTCCATTCTTCTTTCTAAATAGCAAGACGTTAAGTCACCATCCAGATGCCTGAGGGCCTTACCCCCCCCCCACCTCTACCTTGATGGACATCATGCACAGACCAGAATCTCTTTAAATGTTACTCTTCTTTTTTTCTTATCTGTCAGTGTTTCTCAGCCCTGATCATCAGAAGTCAGCAGGAGGGTATAGCAGAGCCCGACACCATCAAGGCAGAGTTCTTGAGAATACCTTGAATATTGTACTGTCTTGATATTGGCACCGGCCAGTGCTAACACTCTCAGCCTAGAATATGAAATGCCTAGCTCGAAAAACGTCACAATTTTCATAATGCTTCTGGTGAGCAAGGCCTATGAGTTCTCTTTTCTGTTAAGTTATTCAGAAATCAGACAACTGAACTTTTTCACAATTTAGTGATCATTTTCTTGAGAACTCAGAATAGTTACAGGAGAAGGAAGTCAGAGACTGCTGCACCATGCTGATGGATTGGGTCTTAGGTGTAGGCAGCAAGATTTGGAGAAATCATCTGAAACTCATATGTTCCTGGTAGCTGGATTGGTTCCTTACCAGGTGGGTAGTCCATGTCATAATTGTTCACTGTCAAACAGAAGCCTGTGCTAGATACTCAGTAGCTTTTCTGGGATATTTGTACAATTTGTGAAGGTGTATTTCTGTTATGGAGTAATAATATTCTGCCTGTCCAATAGCTAGGAAGAAGGTAAAGGCCAGATTTTGGTGAAAGATAGGAAGACATGGATTTGATGATGTTGTGCCAATATGACCACTGTCACTGTGTTTGATGAAGTCCTATTTTCTGAACGTGTTTATTTGTGTGCATGTGCTTGTGTGTATATGTAGGAAGCAACAATGTTATAATTTGTTTATATTTCTTTATAAAATCTTGTAGATTTTTTTCTGCTCATGTTTTATTTGAGTGCATGGCTACTTAGATCAGTCTCATTGTCTTTTCTAATATGAATGATATTTAGCCTCAGTGTTCCAGGTAGTTTTAGATTTATTTCTTGTTAATTTATTATCTGACTATCTTGGAATGTTTTCTTACGACGTCCAACAGCCTATTCACTTATTCCACATAAACACATGTTTTGAGAAATGCTTTAATATTTCAAGCACGTGTTTTGGTTAAAAATGAATTTTCTTTCTCATTTGAATTTGAGAAATCTGGTGTTTGCATTTGATAAAAACCATATAAACTGCATGTAAAGTCTAAAAATTTAAACTAATTAAAGGTAAATTCAACTGCACAAATTAATGCATCTAAGTGACAAGATTAAAAGACAATAGAGCTCATGATTCAATGAGGAAAAACTCTAGGTACATTATCCAATCCTTACAGAGTAGAAGATGACTTTGAAATCCTGATCCTATTGCTGGCACTTCTCACATGTTAGATACAACATGAATAATGTATCCCAGTGACAGATATGGGTTCAAGTGGAAGATAGAAAGGCAAAGCAGCCAGCTACTAGCTCTTTCCTCTACCTCACATCAAAATGGGTGATCCTGTCTCCATGAATAGTCATGGTACAATGCAGACTGCATTGCTCTCTACCTTGTCTCAGACTGCAATTTTCTCAGTTCCTGTCTCTTCCTGCCTTATATTCCTCTCTCTTTCCAGCCATATCACTACTGTCTCCATCTCTATAGTGCTGGGATTAAAGGTCCTTAATGTGAGCTGTTACTTTTAGGAATAGAATTTTGTGTAGCTCAGTGTGGCCTTGAACTAACAGAGAGATCTGTCTGCCTCTGTCTCCCAAGTCCCAAGATTAAAGATGTGTACCACTACTGCCTGGCCTGTCTGTATGGCTAGCAAGTAATGCTTCAGGTATTAAAGATATTTATCACTCCTGCATGGTTGTATGGTTATGACTAGCTTTGCATTTTGATCTCCAGTGAGTTTACTAAAACATAAACAATATATTACTACAGTTAGAATTACTGGTGTATGTTAACATACATACCTTTCCATGTATTAGTTTATAGAGAATAAAAATAATACATGATAGTTTTAGAGTAATATGAGTCTATGAGAAGGCAGAAAAGGGTTTGTAATAATAGATATCATATCCAGGGATAGATGAGAAAGTAGTGAAAATACTGGCATCTTGTTTTTCCAAGAAAAATAGTCACTTTAAGGTATAAATATTTTCATTTATTTTGCCTTATGTTCATATGGTAGTTCTGCTTCTAAACTTGCATGCAATGATGGATAGGTAGCTGCCATGTTCTTTCTTAGTAACATCTGACATTGATGTTGTCAATGTGTCTCTGTGATGAGTAGCAGAGTGATGGCTCATTACCTTTAGCATTTTGTTGCTATGATGCACTTGATGGAAGAGTTTATCACTCTGAAACTCCCCTGATAAGAGAACACAGTGTATACTGAGCTCTATGATTGTTCCTTGACTCCTGAATGTCTATAGTAATTAGATTCTCCTTCTAATTATTTACTTAGGGATATTTTTATGTGAAGAAAGTGACAAAGAGAATAAGAGAACAGTAAGCACCCACCCCTGAAAAATAGCCTATAAGTATGGTGAATTGTAGCACATAGTCAGTCTCATATTTCTAAATAATGCTTTGTTAACTGAATCCATGATATCATTAACTATGCCTTCAAACACAAAATCTATCTAGGTAATTTTGAAGAACAGATGTTTATACACATCTGATAGAGGGCTGATCTCCAAATTATAAAAAGAACTCAAAATCTAGTTACCAAAACACCAAATAAGCCTATTAAAACTTGGAGTACAGAACTGAATAGAGACTTTTCAGAAGAGGAAAGCAAAATGGCTGAAAGACACTTAAGAAAGTGCCCAAAATCCTTAGGTATGAGTGAAATACAAATCAAAACAACTTTGAGATACCACTTTACTCCTGTTAGAATGGCTAAAATCAGAAACACCAATGCCAGCTTATGCTGGAATGGATGTGGACAGAGAACACTCCTATGATGCTGGAGGAAGTACAAACTTTTACAACCATTTTGGAGATAACTATGGCAGTTTCTCACGAAAATGGGAATCAGTATACCACAGGACCAGGCAATCCCACTCTTAGACCAGATAGCCATATGATCCACAGTCATGCAACAGACATGTGCTCAACTACGTTCACAGCAGCATTATTTGTAATAGCAAGAACTTGGAAGCAACCTAGATGCCCCTCAACTGAAGAATGGATAAATAAGTTGTGGTACATCTACACAATGGGATATTACTCAGCAGAAAAAAAAAAAACAAAAAAACAATGAAATCTTGATATTTGCATGCAAATGGAACTTGAAGAAACCATCCTTAGTGAGGTAACCCAGTCACAAAAAGAGGAACATGGTATGTACTCACCCCTATATGGATTTTAGACATAGAACAAAGGATCAACGGCCTATAATACACACCGCCAGAGAAACTAGGATACAAGAATGAACCTAAGAGATTCATACAAGTTCCCTCACAGAAGGGGAAAGGAACAAGATCTCCTGAGCATATTGGGAGTGGGAAGTTAGTGGAGAGGGAGTTAGGAGAAAGAGCAGAGTAGGAGAGGAGAACATATGGGACCAGGAAGATTGTGTTGGGTGACAAATAGATGAGAGCAAAGAACAAAACAAACAAACAAAAAAGGCATACTATAATAGAAGGAGCCATTATAGGTTTGAAGAGAAAACTGACTCTAGAGAAATGTCCAGAGATCTACAAGGTTGACCCCAACTAACAATCTGAGCAATGGTGGAAAGACTACCTTAAATGCCCTTCCCTGATAATGGGAAATATACCTAACTTAGATGCCATCATAGAACCTTCATCTTATAGCTGATAAAAACAAAAGAAGACACCCACAGCTATACACTGATCCAAATCCCTAGAATCCAGTTGCAGAGAGGGAGGATTGGTAAGAAAAGAAGACAAGACCAGGTTACAGAAACCCAGAGAAACAGCTGAACTGAACGGGGGTGGGGGGAGCTCATGGACCCCCAGACTGAGCTTGGAAACCAGCTTTGTACCAACTCAGACCCCCCTGAATATGGGTCTCAGTTACAAGGCCTGGGAAGTCTAAGGGACCTCTGAGTTTAACTAGGATGTATCCCTGGTGCACTATAGGCCTTTGGGGGCACATTCCCCATGGAGGGGTACTCCCTTAGGCTAGAGGCAGGAGGGAGGGCCTAGATCCTACTCCAAATGACTTGATAGATTTAGATGACCCCTCTTGGAAGGAATCACCCTCTCTGTGTAGTTGGGGGAATAGGATGGGAGTAGGATCTGGAGGCATGGTAGAAAGGGAGGGAGAGGAAACTGGGATCAATATGTAAAATAAGAAAAAATAGTATATATATGGAAAAGTGAGACAAACCATGCCATGGAGTGTCTGGTCTCTGTATGTATCTTCATAAATAATTTTCTACCTCATCATTTTGTGATAACCACAAAATCTGGTTGTTGGATTAACTACTATATGTTATCAGTTTGTAATTTATTGTAGTCACAGCACTAATAAGTGTATTGGTGCTTTAGTGATTTTCCTTTATAAGGTTAATTGAATTTTATGCAAATTTATGATTTAAGCCTAAACACAC
This sequence comes from Phodopus roborovskii, assembly GCF_943737965.1. Lineage (NCBI taxonomy): Eukaryota > Metazoa > Chordata > Mammalia > Rodentia > Cricetidae > Phodopus > Phodopus roborovskii. Next base: position 30,897,912 of record NW_026126410.1, read on the forward strand.
ACTTGACATTTTTAGTTAAATAGATTTCTGGACATTTACCACCAAATGTATAATTTCACATAACCTAAGTGAACATATACTTGTGTTTTGGAATAATAATTATGGCTTTATGGATGATAATATTGATATCTTATTATCTTAGACACATTCATGCTGCAAATTTCAATTATCTAAGAGAAAATGGCTCAATATTTCTGTACGGATCCTCTTTAGCTTCACCAGGTCATTGTAAAAACAGTGTAATACAAAGCAAAGTTAGCTAATTTATACACTAAACATTTCATGAGCTGTGTGGAATGTTTTATACATTGGCACTATCATATTATTTTCAAACATCATGTTATTTTGCCTGTTTAAGAAAGCTGTTATCACATCATACAGTCAGTTGTCAACTAAGGTAAATGTTTTAGGATGCAAGTTATCTTTGAATCTGTTAGTGTGTATAATGTTAAATTGACAAACACTTTAGACTATACAGTCTAAACACTTCAGCTATACAGTTCATATCATTGAATCTGTTAATGTGTATAATGTTAACCTGACAAACACTTCAGACTATACAGACTAAATACTTCAGCTATAGAGTTTATATCATTTCTCTTCCATTCTTCAATTTTGTTCATATAATGAATCCTTTGGCTCTCCCAGTCTCACAAGTATTTGTAACATGATGCATGGAGAGAAAATAGAAACTGGATAAAGAAAATATACATCTGTATCAAGTTTTTGACAGCCTTAGGCAAGTCATCCAACCTTTCATTAACTAAGTCTGCTCAGGAGAGACAAAGAAAGGGAAAGGAACAAAGGAACACCATCTATTAATAATAGTGTTTATATTGAGTAAGAGCTGATATATTCTCAAGCATACCAAAGCACCTAGTATGTTTCAAGAGAAGAGTAAAAGCTTGATGTTGTTTTAATCTGTGAAAATATCATATGTAAGACTTCAGTCATCATTACATACACATACATATACAAGCATCAAAATACAATGTACATATATGAAATTAATGCATATATTGATGTCTCAAGCATACCTTCCACTCTGTAAAAGCAACGTAATTTCATTGGCATGAACCTCAGTTCTTAGTTTTCTCTGTGCTAGGAACACTGACATGGTGATACCACACCTGATCTCACTTTTGATAGACATATGTCTCCCTCTTTGTAGATGTTACTTTTTAAATAATTTTTATTTTAAATTTGAAACAAACTTGCTTTACATATCAATCCCATTTCTAGCACCCTCCTATCCTTCCATTTTTCCACCACCAACTCTGATCATATCCCCTTTAAGCTCCCAAGGAAGGGTGAGGCCTTTCCTGGAGAGGCCTCAAGGTCTGTCATATCAGTTGCTGAAGGGCCCAGGCCATCCCCTATGTGTCTAGGCTGTGGGAATATCACTGTATGTCTATTGGGCTCCCAAAATCCATTCTATATTAGGGATGAATACTAATCCACTACCAGAGGCCATATAGACTGCCCAATCCTCCCCAACTAACACCACATTCAGGGAATCTCGGTCAGTCCTATGATAGCTTCCCAGCTATCAGACTGGAGACCATGACCTCTACATTTTTCTGATCAGCAGTTTCTATGGGATTCTCCAACCTGGTCTTGACCCTGATGGGAGATATGATTCTGTAAATAAGTTTCTCATACTGGTTTAATGAATAAAGCACTGTTGGCCAATAGGAAAACAACATAGGTGGGACTAGGAGACAAGGAGGAAATAGGAAGTAATAAGTAAGGAGTCAAGATGGAGAGACTGGGGAGACAAGACGCCTGCCCCACTCCCTGGTAGGTTAAAGCAGGTGGAAATACATAGACATGGGTTAATACTTAAGACAGAGCTACCCAATAAGAAACAAGTAACGGGCCAACAGAATTATATCAAATACAGAGTCTCTGTGTGTTTATTGGGGCTGGCGCAGTGGCAGGACCAGAGCAGCAGTGGGCAGAAAAACCTTACACCTTACATGACCCCTTTGCTTAGCACTCCTATGTAAGGAGTAAGATTGTTCCACCTACTGCTGGTCTTGTACTGCCACCACGCCAGCCACAATTAACACACTGAGGCCATGTATTTGATATAAATATGTTGGCCAGGTACTAGTTTCTTATCATCTAGCTCTCTTAATTATTAACCCATTTCTGTTAATCTATGTATTTCTACATGATTTCATCTTACCAGGGAATGGGACTGCATCTGGTCCCCCCCCCCCAGTCTCTCCATGTTGACTCCTCCTTACTACTTCCTATTTCCTCCTTGACTCCTAGTCCCACCTATCTTGCTTTCCTATTGGCCAACAGTGCTTTATTAATTAACTAGTATGAGAAAAATATTTACAGAATGACATCTCCCATCATCTCCTCTTTTCTGTCTAAATAAAAAGAAGGGTTTTAACCTTAACATAGCAAAATATACAACACAACAGTTATCAAGTAAAAATCAGTTAACAATATTTAGTCCATTAACATTTAGCAAGATTTAAGAAAATATTCCATCATTTATCCTATCTTTGTGAGTCTACAGTCTTATATGTAACTTATCTTTAATCCTAACTAAGGAAAACTATAACTATAACTATCTGTCTTCAACTCCTTCAAAGACCACAGAAGGATAATATATAAAATCTAGAAATGATAGAGATGACTTACTGCCTGGTCACCTGAAGTTCTTTTGTAATCTTCCATCTTCAGCCCATAGGCCATAGTGTGTCTGGCAGGCTCTTCAGCAAAGTAGGAAACTTTAAACTGTATTCTTGTATTGGCAGTTTGTCAGTCACTTTTCTCTGTGTCCTGCAGATTATCTGGCAGACTCTTCCATGAAGCAGGAACCCTGTAGCAATGTCCATCTTGTATCAGCAGTCACATTTCTGTGAGTCCTGCATGTCCAGTTTACACAGCATAATGTCAAACAGTCCAGACAAGTGCAGTATCTTGTCCAAATGGCTAGTCTTGCCATATTGAAAGCAAACTCCATAACGTATTTCTTCAAGGTACATCTTCCTTTCTGACACATGTGGCGTTGCCAGGAGCAATTATGTCTCACTGTCAAGAAAAACCCTAAGCCATTTTAAATGCCATATTCTGTAGGTCCTTGAAAGGTTTGAAGAATGCCTATATATCTCAAATACATCTCTGTGTACCTTGAAAACCTAACTAACTTAACTCTAAGCTTTGGCTATCCTAGGTAATTATCTATAATTTGTACTAAGTTATACATTACATTTCTAACTGAGCTATATAAAACAATACATAAACAAAAGGAGAAATATAAACATCACAAAATTGACCTTAAATTGTATCAATAAATGAAAATTCATTCCAAAACAAAATATTCATATCTATACCATAATCCCTTTTTTGCCTTTAAAAAGATATTGGTTGTGATCATTAACCATTTATGACCAACCCCATATAAATGAAAACAAACATTTATAAACAATGTTTGGGAATTTGGGCGTCGTTCTTTCTAAACTACTTTCTGCTGGTAAAGGTAGCTGTCATGGGGGAATCCTAAGAAGACACAGAAACCTTGGCTGTAGTCTGCAAGGCTGTTTTGTTCAGCTGTTTGGATTGTAGGATCAGCTTGTACTCTGTTTCAGGCGGTCTGGCGTGATCAAACCACATTAGTCTGGAAGGAATCCACAGCTTTTTATTTTCTGTGGAAACAAAAATAGAAATCCTTTTCCCCAGTAACTTGTCCTTAGACTTAAATTTTGGAGTCAAAGCATTTTTAAAATATATAAATTAAATTAATGCAGTAGCATTTCCTTTATCAGTTGTTGTTATTTTCTCAGCAGTCAAAAAATTCAGAGACAAGACAATAGCATACAGTAACCATATATATATATATATATATATATATATATATATATATGTGTGTGTGTGTGTGTGTGTGTGTGTGTGTGTGTGTGTGTGTGTGTGTGCATCCAACTCAGAAAAAAAGGTACATGGGAATGTACATATTACTATATATATAATATATTAGTACTATAATATGAGTAGACATATTTTTTTATTTTTTTCCTATTTTACATGTAAATCCCAGTTCCATTTCCCTTCCTCCCTCATTTTCTCCCTCCCATGCCCCCTGACCACCTTTCCATCCCATTGTTCCCTCCCCCTAACTTCACAGGGAGAGTTATGTCTTCCAGGAGGGGGTCTACAAAATCTGTCAAGTCATTTGGAGTAGGGACTAGGCCCTCCTTCCTTATAGTGATGCAATATTTTTTCAGAGATTGAAAACAATAATAGAATGAAAAATAATTACACAAGTACATAGGTGATAGTAGAATATAGTTCCAACTATTTTTACTATCAGGCCTTGTACAAGTAAATGAGATCAAGTGAAGTCAAATTCTACAGAATTGTACAGAATTAATATCCTTATAGGAAGAGTAACAATCTCCATCTGACTTCCTTTAGGCAACACCACAAACACACTCACTCATTCACATATACTCATACAGACACATACTCGCTTATATGCACAAACACATCAATACAAAGGATGAAGTCTGATAAATATGTGTTAGGAAGATTGCTTTCTTCAGAGACAGAAAACAACTGTTGCCTTAGACTTTGACCATTCCTTTTATAACCATGGGAAATCAATTTAAACAACCCAATGACATTACCAACTCTTTCATACAGACCTTTATTGTCATAGTTTCATATTGGAAAGTTCTATAAGAATAACTATAAATTAGTAATGTTATCATTATTCAAATTTATCCACATGAACTGGCAGGAGATAGCATCTTTCTTCTCCATATTTAATTGCCAAGTAACCAGAGATGGAGACAAGATAATTTACTTCCCTAAAGGGTGTTGCCAAACAGTAATGTTGGGAGACCCACAGTACTAACATATCTAGTTTTACTCAAAAATATATGTTCAAATCAAAGTTTTATATTTTTCATGATATGAGGCTATCTCCTAGTGATACTTCATTTATTTTGAAAACATCGAAGCTATTTCTTAGCTTAATTAAAATGAGAAAATATTCAGAGTGGTTTATGGGCCACATAAGTAAATAATGTTCATTCTTTCTTTAGGATGCTCAGCTATTTATTATAGTAAGTGAAATGTGTGAATAGGTTTTAAAGTTCATTCCTTTGATGAAAAACGTAATCAATCCCAGACTTGAATGTTTTGGTAATTGCCTGAGTTTTCTTATGAAAAAGAATGAGTGGGAAATTCCATTTCTTAATTTTATTGTCACATAAAGTCATCTAAGTAGAAAAAAGAACACTTGGGATGTCCTATATTCTTTTCATTAATGTTTATGGTGATTTAAACCTCATGCCTGTTCTTCCTTGCTTTTTCTTTGATTGTGTTGCTTTTATATCTGTATTTAAATGTATTTGATTTTTTTCTTGTATGATACCTTGTCTTATTATTTGGTTAGACCAGATAAATTTTAACACACACACACACACACACACACACACACACACACAGATTCTCTTCCCCAGACTGAACAAAGAAGGCAGAAGTAGGATAGGTGTAATTCAATTTCATCTTTGCTTTATTTAATATTTCAGGACATGGTTATGACTGTGATTAGCCAATCTTAGTCCAAATGTTAATTCACCACTTAACTCTTAGGGTACTTCCAAGTAGTAATGCCAGGACTGCTTTATTTCAAGTATTCATATTTCATTGTATTCTCTGCTCTGTGAAAAGGAACAAGAATGTGCATTTGTTAATTTAGGTCTAGGAAATTGAAGCTGTTTATTTGTTAGAAAGACACAGCTTTGTGGTAGGAGGAAGAGGGTTTTTTTTTTATTGTATTTTTGTTTGTTTGTTTTTTGTTTGTTTTTTGGTTGACTTATTTCATTTTCCAGTTTTGGGGAGGACTATTGATTCTTGAAAACTTTAATCTTTCTTCTTTAAATATCTCTGGCAAGAATGTAGCCTTGTTTGTTTATAGAATTGTGTATGTGACCAATAAGTTGTTAGAATAATATTGAAAACATGATTGTGTTGAAAAAAGCCCAGAGTTCTTGAAAATGGATATTAGTGCTCAAAAAAATGTCTTATGGAAAAGCCTAGATTGCTTTAATGAATTTATGTTTTCCGTTTGTATGAGCCATTTTACTAATTCATTCAAAGACATTGCTTTATGAAAGAAAATGTTTTAAATCAAACATAGTTAAATCACACAGATTTCTATGGCTCAATTTTAAGCTATACAACATTAATCACCACAGTAAGTAGGCATTAATGTGAAACCATCTGACTTCCCAGTGTGAACATTCAAAATTATTTCAATAGAGACTTAGGACTGGGAAATGATTGAAGTGTGCCATTAAAAGCCAGATCAATTGCATGAAGACTTAATATTATAGATACTTTCAATATACTTTGCTCTTTAATTATTATTTTTAAAGCTTGGGGAGTCAGGTATCTCTGTGACTTTAATTTGATTTAACATCAATAGTAAAACTTCATAGGCACATTATGAATTGAAGTGATTTATTTTTTAATTATTACCTCTGAGAAATATTGAATACCAGTTCCAATGTGAAGCCATTCACCTGCATAGCAAGGAAAAGAAAAGTAAATAGGAGAGACAAAACTAGAATAGGAAAGTAACAATGAAATTATATTGTATGTAGTCATTAAAAATGTGGAATTATATGTGAATTTAACTTCAAAAATTGTTTCAATCTTTAAATTTGGAGAGTTAAGTAAATGTTTTGTTAGGACTCTTAGAAATAACATTTTCACAGGGAAAATCCTAACAAACTATATGCAGATCAATTCTTTGAAGCATGAAAGGCAGTAATTTTTAGAGGGATGCATGAGTTGTGTATATAGATATGTATATTTGCATATGCTGGTGAATATATGCACACATAAGTGGATGTAAGTGTGCATGTGTGCAGAATGATAGGGAATGTTCTCCTTAATAATTTACTACCTCTTTCTCTAACTGAATGTTATTCTTTACTGTACATAGAGTTCACTGTTTGGCTGGATTACAAAGTCATTTTGGCCTGGGAATACCATGTCTCTGCCTCTCAAGTGCTAAGATTACAAGAATCACATTACCTGCCTAGCTTTTATCTGGGTTTTCAGGATTTGTTCTCCAGTCATCATGTTTGTATAATCTCATTTTATCCACTTACTCAAATTTGTAAGCACCAACAGTCATTCTTTAAAGAATATTCAGAAATTTTTTTATGTTGCAAATTATATTTCTGCATTTTCTTCTCAATCATCATGCACATAAAACTGTGCAAGGTATATATATTATAAAAGTTTCTGGGCATTTGTGGCACACTCCTTTAATCCCAGCTCTCAGGAGACAGAGGCAAGCAGATCTCTCTAAGTTTGAGGCCAGCCTGGTCTACAGAGCTAGTTCCGTGACAAGCTCCAAACCAATACAAGGAAACCCTGTCTCGCAAAATGAAAAGAAAACCAAAACAAAAGTTATTATACTATGAACTGGCTGTTATTCTTTAATGATGCATTCGCGAACTATACTTTTATCCTGTGAAATTTTCTTGCAAAGAAATGTTATATTACGTTCAGAAAGAGGAGACAATTTATGAATGACAAAGCAGACCAAAAATATTTAGTTCTAAATTCTGAAACAAGCTACCAAGATGCTTTATTGTATTGACAATAAGATTAAATATATGCAGAATATTTAACTTTATACAAAGGCAGGTATTACATTATACACTTTCATGTAGTATTTAAATTGCAGTGAGGATTTCAAAACTATAAATGGCCACTTTTGTAGAGTCGCCATCACTTCCTGTAATGCTGACAGACAGGTAAACTAATACTGCCTTTTATTTTTTTAAGTAATACATTTACATGGGTACTTATCTGAAATATATTGGAGATCTTAGAGCATCATAATAGAATGTCCTATTCAGTGAATTCAAACAACAAAAGGTAGAGGTAAGGTTTCATCTTTTCCCAACAAGTAGGGTTTCTATGTAAATAAAGAATCATATCTGTCTGTTAAGCAAATACCCCTATTGAGTTACTCCAATATCAAATATTATTAAAGTGAAGGGAAATATAACCAGGAACAAAGATATAGAAAAGCTCTTTTCTAGATTCCCCAGTTAGTGTAAGAACACTGACAGAAAATGGAAGTGGAGAGGATGTCTCGGCGGCAGGAAGGACCCAACCATGAAATTACTATTGTTAATACCATATTAAAAGAGCCCAAGTGCAGATAACTAAGCTAGGAATTGACCCAGTGATACAGGGAATGACTTTTGTGAGCTTTATACTGGTGAAAGATAAAATAAGCTGAGGGAGGTTGGCAGTAGACAAGAGAAATGTGAAAATATATTTGTCCACATGTAAATGAGTCCTCATAAAGAATGTAAACCAGACAGCAAGATAACTATCTGGTATTTTGTGAATGATTGATTGCAGTGGGTGAAAGAGGATATGTGAATAATGGTGACAAATTGGGAATCATAGTAGCTATTCAGGCAAGGTAAAGGAGTATTTAAACAATAAAAGCATATGAGTTTTATGTATTTTATTCACTGTGAACACCTGTATAGGGAAAGTCAGACAGAAGTGAAAATGAAATAATAGATCATAGTAGTTTGCCTTGTGTTACTGTGTGTGTGTGTGTGTGTGTGTGTGTGTGTGTGTGTGTGTGTGTGTGTATATATCATAAAAATTTAAGGGAGGGGTGATTTATTTTAGGTTATGGTTTCAAAAGTTAACAATCATCAACTTTGTCAGTTCTAGGCCAGTTCCAAGGTAGAAATCATGGTGATAGAAGCATGTGGGAGATCTACTCATCTCAGGAAATAGATAGAGATTGAAGGTGGGGTGGGGTTGGCAGGAACAGTGTTAAGAAGATGGAGACAGAATGTCAGCCCTGCTTAGTTTTTCTTCCTTATTCCATCCAGGTCTCTTTATTATTGAGTACTGACACCTACATGCAAGGAATCTCTTCTTCCAACAGTTAGAAGAGGTGAACTTTCTTAATCTCCCTGACGTTTCTTAATTCAACCAAAAGGATTTAACAATATTTATTTATTTAATTAGTTAGTTTTTTTCTAGGCTAGGTTTCTCAGTCTAGTCCTGGCTGTTCTGGAACTGACACTGTAGACTTCTTCCTGCTAGACTACAGGACTGGTACTTTGTCTTTTTCAACTGGAATATTTCTGAATCACTGAAGTATAACTGTGGGCAGCTTCTATTTATTATTTAATAAATTTAATAAATGATTTTTCTTTTATAAGAATAAAGAATGAATTGAAAAGAAACCACTCTCAGTTACAAAAATCGAGCACATACTACCATTAAATCCTCCGGATTAATGAGTGGATTGTATAGTCTCCCCTGTCACATATCAGTGTTATGACTTTTTATAAGAGCCTTTAATGAGAGTACATTTTTTTATTGTCTCTGAAATTTAAATCTCTCTACACTTTTAGGTTTATCCACAATTTTCTGTCCCCAGGAAGATAAGATTTCAAATATTCCAGGATCTTCTGCTTAGAAAAATCACTATGGTAACAGGGTGATATATAGAATTACATTGGTCACTGAGGATAACATCAGAAAATTTTGTTTAACAAGGAGAAATGAAATGATCATACAAGGACTTGGTTCCTTAGAGACTAGAAAGTAGATGTATTATTTCTAAACCTTATAAAACAGCAGATACAGAGAACTTGGCCACAAATGAGAATGTGACTTGTGTTGTTTGTAATTGGTACCTGGCTAATCTGCAAGATGTTTCTAGAAAAGAAAACTTAATGGTAAAACAGAAATGCAACAAAAATGTGTGGCTCCATATTAGTAATTATTAACAATGTTTCTCTGTATACCTGAATTGCTTAACAGATCACAGCCCTGACTCACGAATAAGCTTTGCTTGTACTGCATTCACTCTTCAATTTTTTTTTTGTCTGTGGGTGAGTCACAGGGTTTACTTTATACATACTAAACCTTTTCTCTGTTTCCACTGTGGTTTCAACTCTCTTCACTTTCTCAAATCCTATTCCTACTAACCTTCTTTATATCTAATAATCTGCTCTCCTCTTTCACCATCCTCACCTGAAAAACATCACTCATGGCAGAACAGGCTAGAATGTGATGTTGGAAAACTTCTGTAACACAGTTCTAGCAAAAATATAATTTTTCTGTATGTGAACGCTCTCACTAGTTTCCTTTGATGCTTAGAAGCTATACAATGATTTATTTTCATTGATATTATTATTATTATTATTATTATTATTATTATTATTATTATGTTATCATGCTTGAATTAATGTGAGCTTTAAACTTCATTCCTTTTTGGGTCCATTTCTAAAATACAGAATTTTTGGCCAGAGGCATTTTCTATTGAAAAACTGCCATCAATGGCAGAAATGATACCAATGAAGTTGAAGTTGAAAAGCATCACTAACAGATGCTCAATTTCACACTAAAGTGCACATTACTAACTCCTTTTGTTTTCTTTCTGAACATGATACTAACTGACCAGAGAATAAGTGATTTGTTTTCTTTGAAGTGTTCAATGTGATTTGATGATTTAGACAGCTCATCTATTGCAATTAGTGTGTTATACATCTTTTATAAGATTTGAAAAGAAAGATAAAATAACAGTGTGTTGATTCCTTGCAAGAGGCATTGATGAGTTCATGCTCCCTAGACATTGAAAATCCAAGGAGAGGAAACATAATCTGCATCATTTTGATGTGCTGACCAGACAAATTGCTCACTTATTCCCTGGTTGTGAACATGAACACTTCTGCCCAGTGCTGAGCCAGCACTCTGTAGCATCTGGTGCTTATCATCATTGATGACTTAGTTTGCTCCTCCTTTTCCTCTCTTTAACGTGATTCATCACCAATGTGATGAAGGAATTTTTAAGGGTTCGTGTGTACGTTATCAGGTGGAACATGAGGGATCGCAATGCCGGAGGTGACAACTGTGCAGTTTTTTGATCATTTAACACTGAATGTCACTTAGTAGAAAAACTGACTCATCTCTGACATCACATGAGAAACTTCTGGAAGTACTCTTTGAAAACAGTTCCAGCCTCAAATTTTCCTATAAGTAATGGATAGGATATATGTTAGCATCTCCTATGTTATATTAAAAATACTTTTGAGACGTAACTGGATGAAGTGGCACAATTTAGAAGGTAGATTAAGTAGTACATTGATGTCAAAGCTGCTTGACTGTGTTGAAAATAGTGAAACTCTGTTTCATAAACTACCAAAGAAAAAAACCAAAATCAAATAAAACAATCCAATAGGAGATTCTTTCCCTTTCAACATTATTTTAATAACTTAAAAATTCAAATACAATTACATAATTTCCATTTCAATTTCTTCTTTCTAGAACCACCCTGGTAGATCCCTTGATCTCTGCCTATTCCCTCAACTCCAAAATGGAGTGTTATTGTCACATACTCATGTAAATATATATATATATATATATATATATGTGTATATATATATATATGTGTATATGTATATATGCACAGATATTTAAATATTACCTGCAGAGTCTTTTTTTTTGCTTATATGGTTTCAAAACTCACTACATTTTTATATTATAATTAATAAGTAGATCAAACTTAAGAGAGGCTAAGTTTTCCTATTTCCAGCAGTTATTGATGGCCTGTTGTTTTTTTTGTCTCAGAATGAAACCTCGTGGAATTGTCTTCACTTCAAATTATTATGTCCAAAGTTGTCATTGCTTCAATAAATTCAGGTAGCTGTTTCTAGGAGAGACTGTTTCACAGTAGACACCTTGATATCCTGACTCTTATAGTCATTCATAACCTTCCTCTGCAATGTTTCTTGAGATACAGATATATTAATTGTGGATGGGCCTTCCATAATTCACTAATCTCTGCATTGTGTCCAGTTTCTGTTTTAATCTCCATTTGCTTTAAAGAGAAGTTTCTGTCACAACAGGTGATTAATGCAGAAGGATAAAAAAGGGATAAATAACAGCATCATTGTTTATAAAAGCCTCAAGGGAAATTATTTCATATTTAACAAAAATTACATAAAGCATACATCAATATCTATTTGTACCTGTATGTCAGTACATAATTATCTATCTCTATATCTATTGTCTATCATATATGTCTGATTATTTATCTACTTAGCATCAGTCTACCTATCATCTATCTATCTATCTACCTATCTATATAATTGTCTATCTATATTTCTGTATATCTACCTTAGAGGAAGTTATGCCAGAGCTACTTATGATAACCACTGACCAACAAAATTCCATTATCCTGTATCAAACATAAGAAACCCCTATTGGAATAGCTGACAAGGTCACTCCTAGTTATTTCCCCAAAAACAATGTACATTATTGATATAGTCCTCAATTAACTCTCAGAAGTAGACACTAAGCCCCTTGTTTTTTTCTGGAGACTCCACAGACAGCACTTTCATGATTTGACCTGAATCTAATATATAAGCTTCCTTCCTGTGTTCTAGCTTCTGTGGTAACAATATTCACATTTCAGCTGCTAAATGAGTGAAGCAATTAACAATGGCCAACATGGCAAGATGTCTGTTAAGAAGCAGTGACACTCATGTTAGTGGCAACATCTAATTGGACTTAATGTCCACTCAACATGAGGAAGCCATGCCGAGTAGCAGATCCCTAGCCAACTTCTTGGGGCTAGAATAATAATTGCCCTTAGAAAAATTTCAATTAACACCATTTTCTAAACCAGTATAATTGCTTATTAGATTCTATATCTTAATCTTATACACAATGATGACTGTAGCAATAGTGTCAGTTTTTATAAGCAAAAGAGAAACAAAACATCATGAGTAAAAGAATTTCTGACCTAAAGAATTCACTGTTTTGTGCTTATATTAGGAAACTGTAGGGTTTCCTAATGTATTTATTCATAAGTATAATTATTTCTGTTGTTATTATATATAATCAGTATCACTAGGGTTTACCTTAGTCATATATTGTATACAGCCAATTAATCAAGTCTGTAGCTTTGACAGGTAATTATTTTTTAACATTATTATCCTAAACAAAATTGCTATCAAATTACTGAAATGCCCACCAAAGCTTTCCCTGTGTACTGTTAGATGTCTCACAATGCTTCATAAAATACAGGTAAATATTTGTTTATATTAAAAGACCTTAAGTTAAACAGAATTTAAAGTCACAAATGTCTTAAGTCAAGAATTTTACTGTAGACATTGAGCTTCTGAAATCTTAGCACAAAATATATCAAGAATATTTTAAACAGATTTCCATATACTTTCCCCCCATATTCATCCCTAGTCCAGAATTTTAATACAGTAATTATTTAAGTTGACATAGATGTGTCATCTATATCTATACAGAAGATCATTTGGTCCTGATGAGTCACTTTCCACATTTAGCATATTGATGTGGCATATGTATCTCATGCTGTATATCAATATTTAATAGCTATTACATAACAATATTTTATGATTTGTTCATCCAATACCATATTTGTCAGTTTATCTTTCACACAGATTTGGGTAGTGTTAATATTTGTGGGATTTTTTTGTTCATGTTTATTTCATATCCATGTACTCTTTTCAGTATTTTCATCCCTATCTCCTCCAATTCTTCTGGGTTCTACATGCTCCCTCTCAATTTACTTCTTCTTTTGTGGTACAATAATATTTTAAGGTGTGTGACTTTTGTTTATGCCACATTTGTTTAACTCAGTAAAGCTGTGATTCTTTGCTTGTCTAAAACATTGAATGGTCCTAATAAGGAGCTGAACAGCCAAAAGTGAGGCAGGAATAAGGATAGGTGGGAATGGCAGGCAGAGAGTATAAATAGAAGGATAAAAAGGAAGGAGAACAATTAGCATATAGAGGAGGATTTCAGGGGACAGCTTGCCAGCAGTCCAGTTATATAGCAGTCCTTGGGGTAAGATTTACAGAAGTATAGAACAGAAAAAGCCCAGAAACAAAAGGTAAACAGGATAATTAACCTTAAGAAAGCTGGCTAGAAAAATATCCAAGCAAAGCCTGGACTCATAATTAAGAATAAGCCTCTGTATGTGATTTATTTGGGAGCATGATGGCCAGCCATTTGAAAAGGCCAGAAGAGTAAAACACAAAAAATATTTTGCATAACATACTTTTTCAATTATTATTGCATTATACACACAGATATACACAGATATATACACAAACCTACTGTATGTAAATATAAATGAATCTTACTGAGCCTATAGAGTGACGCTCAAAGTGTATATAAATTTGGGACAGGCCACTTAATATTGAATAGCTGTACTTACATTCAAGTTATGTTTAAAAATATACTTATTTTTTAAGAGGCTCTAGCCCTTTTTTACTTATAAAATAAATGTGTGTTAATCATTTGAGGGACTCCCAAATTGTTTTTCAAGTATATTACTTTATTGCATGTTCTTAGAAACATTATTACCACCTTTCTTTTAGTTTGTGGCTGTATTAATATGGCCCAAGTATTATCTCATGCATATTTGAATTTCTGGAATGAAGATTATATTGAAAATATTTTTATATACTTATTGACAACATGTATATTTAACTCAAAATATTTCTTTATCATTCTTATTTCAGTAATTATTTTGGTATTATGAAGTAGAAATTCATTTATATTTATTGTTAATAAAATCCCATATATAATATACATCTAAATTATATATGTATACATATATATAATTTCCCAGGTGTTTACTAATTTATTTTTTAATGGTGTCCTTTAAAGTATAATCATTTTAATATTTGTAAACTCCATGTTATTGATTGTATTGTTGTTCCCTGCTTTTGTGTTCTAGTAAATTTCTTGCCAAATTCAACTGAGAACAGGCACTCCTGCATTGTCATTTGTCAGTTTACAATTTTAGCCCCTCTCTTGTGTTTATAAAGTTGTTTTTGTATGTTTGTTTGTTTATTGTTTTTGTTTTTGTTGTTTTTAACTAGGCCGTGTTATATACCACAGGTAGAACTAATGTCCCAAGTATTCCTGTCTCACACTTTAACTTTTTTATTATTTCTTATTTTACATATTTATCCCAGTTCCATCTCCCCAGATGGGCTTAGGTGGGTCAGAGGTTCGATGTCTGTAGCTCTGGTTGGTCCAATCTCTCTATGATGTCTTTCCTCAGACAGGGGCCCAGCGATGGGGGTTAAAGATCAGGCTCCAGCAGAAGACTAGAGATGGGGGTCAAAGATCCCTAAGGCTGGAACTCAGGATGTTTCGTGCATGAATAGGCAGATCTTGCCTGGGCCTGGCACTCTCCAACTGAGACCTCTTTGGCAGAGGCCCAGTGATGGGGGTCAAGGATCCAGCCTGCAGTAACTCAGAATGGCCCTGCAGGGATAGGCAGATCTCTGGGAGGGGCCCGGAACTCCAGTATAGGACCGGTCTTAGGGGTCAGAGGCCAGGAAGGTGGTAATTGTGGTCCTGAGTCACACACATAGATTTCAGGATTATATGTGTTACCATCATGCATAGGTCATAAACTATTTCATGTTTATTATAGTTTAAAGGTTAAGATACTCATTTTCTATGAGTATCTATAGATGTCCCAATATCATTCATTGGAAAATACTGTATTCCCATTGAATGGACATGCATTTCAAACTGCATTAACTGTTTGCTGAGAACACTGTGTGAATTAAAGACACTTTCCATGGAAGCCAAGTTGTATTTCACATCAGAAGAACATAAAGGTAGAAGGAAAGAGGAAGCTCTACAACATTATCCTCTAAGCTTCACATGCTGAGACACATGTATACATATAAATACACTATACATCTCACATAATAATAATGCATGTTAAAGAGATCAGTTAATCAATACACTCCCTTGTCCTATTTATCAATATGTATTCTCTTTTGTCTTATGTAGCTATGGTTGTGTCTATGTCTTATTGCTTTACTTATTTGTCTGAATGTTAAGTTGTAAATTTGAAATTGGAAAGTGGTAGCCTTTATCATTGTTGTCCTTTGTCCACATTGTATTCTCACTTCCATGTGTATTATATAATATGATAGTCTAGTGAATTTCAGGAGTATAAAGGAATCTTAGTTTTTTTATATAGTGATAATTATTTGTTATATATATGAAATATTACTGTTATCACCATCTTAATAACATTAAACCATCTGGGCAAGTACCAAAACTGACTTGATTTTACTTAATTAATTCTTTTATAAAACCCAAGAAAAAAATTATTTAACAGTAACTATTACATTGTTTTCAACAGATTAATTCCCAAGAAAGTTTTCCTTCTGATTTTCTTATGAATAGGACTTTTTTTATTATATTTTCAGGATGTTTATTTCTTTTGTGTGGAAGAATAATTGATTTTTATTCATTGATATGTACTTCTAGTAGAGTCTTGAAGCTTCCAGCTGTTGCTTTTCAAGTGTTTGTGTGTGGTTTTTACATTTTTGTCATGTAACTTAAGACTTTCTGCTTCTTCCAGATACCATCCTAAACGTTTTGCTTCCCTGATGTATTGATACTGCTACTGTTAAACTCTATCCATTTTTGTATCTTTAAGTCTCTGCTGTCAGATTGCTTTCTTTATCAGTAGAGCCATTTCCTTTTTAGAATAATCTCTTTATACTTCAGTTTTCTCTTAATTTGTTATTTACTCAAACTCTATTACATTTATGTTAGAAGTTAAACTATTTCAAAGAAAATGTCTTTATATCAAGTTTGTATATTGTGTAGAAATATACAAGTCAGAGTACAGCCTTTTAAATCGACCCTGGCTTCTGCCTTTCCATTGAGAGTTAGATAAATCATAATATAATTCTTAATTATTTAGGACATTCTTCTGTCATTGTTTTGAAAATGTGTTTTTATTCATTTCCCTATTTTTCATTGGTTCTTATATTTTTGATTATGAGCCTAGCCTTTAACAACTGAGCCATCTCTCCAGCTCCTCATTGGTATTTAAGTATATATTTCTTATGTAACATTCAAATAAATTTCAGTATAATTTTAAACTTAAGTTTTTTTTCTATTTTTAACTTAAAATAATTCTCTTCAAGTACTTAAGAACAATGTCAGCAATTCACACATGAAAATAATTATGCTGTACCATGGCTCCATTGTTTGTCTTTTATAGGCAGCTAGGTGATGTATAGACATTAGGGAGGGAGGGCAGGAGGGAGAGGTATAAGGAGAGAGAGAGAGGGGGGGAAGAGAGGGAAAGAGTGAGAGAAAGATGATAGAGATAGAGAGATAATGTCTTCTCACAGCACTCCAACAATACCTATCTGAGGATCCTACACCCTAATAGAATTGACACATAAAATCAGTCATATCATCATTCAGATGAGTTTATGGGATTGCATAGCACAATATTAGTCAAATAATATATCACAAAAACATTTATGAATGGCAATGCATTGTGCTGGACTTGTATTTAATTGTGATTGTGGTTTTAAATATGTAATTTTTGTCTTTTATTTGTTTAATACACTATAATACTTTATTATCCTGAGACCTTTATAAAATATAAATTTGGATTAAAATTTTAAACAATTTCCCTGTAGTTCCATGAACATATTTATATCTAACTTCATTCTTTGCCTAGGGATATCATCTCACTTCATTGATTTCATTGATCACTAAATATTTCATTGATATTTTCTAAGTACTTTTGTTTACATGGATCTGAAAATAGGTATGAAAACTGTAGTAGGTATAATTGGCTGAATTGGGACTAAAACTGTATATCACCTTAAGAATTACACCAAAGAATTATTACATTCTAACACATCATCTCACTGGCCCAAACTTCACTCCTTTTTTCTACTTATTAGTGAACAGATTACTCATATTCCTTGTGTCTGCTGGTGTCTCTCTGATTCCATGTAAAAAACACTATTTGCTTTCTATACAACAAACATTTTTTGTTCCTTAAGCTTCATTGTCATCTTATCTGATTTTAGAATCACCAGCGAGACACACCTTGTCCTGTTTATGAAATCTTTTCAGGAAATATTTGACTGAATTCTTCCATATTATCCATTGGCTAAAGTTCCAGACTTAATGCCATTGAGGACTAGTATTTATGCATAATTGCTTCCTGACTGTGAGCACACTTTGCTCATAGTCCTATCTCCTTGCTTCTCATGCCATGATGTAAAGAAGCAACTCCTTTAAAGTATTCTCTAACCACATACTTATGAAAGAGTGGAAGTGCCTCCACCTTCCAACACATAAAATGAAATAAGATGTAATAAAATTAAATATTAAAACTCATAAATAACAAAACAATAAGTTATAGCTTGTCTACCAAATAGCAATTCCTTTTCATTGATTGTGCTGCCTTTGGATGAGCAAATTACTCTTTGACATTTAGCCTACCTTATCCAGTACATACACTGTGAAAATTGTGAGTTAATTAATTAGGATTTTATTCATTATATAGCAACACTCTGTACTTTCTTTTTTTTTTAGTTTTTTTAATTTATGTTATATAACAAAGTCAATTTAAATAAAAACAAATATTTATAGACAATATTTGGGAATTTGGGCATTGTTCTTTCCAAACTACTTCCTGCTGGTAAGGGGCGTTGTCATGGGGGATTCGAAGAAGATTCAGAAATCCTGGCTGTAGTCTGTAAGGCTGCTTTGTCCAGTTGTTTTGAATGTAGGATCACCTGGATCTCTGTTTCAGGCAGTCTGGCTTGATCAAACCACATTAGTCTGGATGGGAATCCACATCTTTTCATTTTCTGTGGAAACAAAAATAGAAATCCTTTCCCTCAGCAACTTGTCCTTGAACTTAAATTTTGGAGTCAAAACACTTTTTTTTTATTTAATTTATTTTTTTACATGTTGATCCCAGTTCCCTCTCCCTCCTCCCCCTTCCTTATTTTCTCCCTCCCTCCTTCCCTCCCTTTTACCCTCTCTGTCCTCTCATATGCAATCTAACCACCATTTCCTCCCATCCCCCCACCCCAATTTCATATGTAGGGGAATGCCATCGAGTTGGGGTCATGTAGATCTGACAGGTCATGTGAAGTAGAGACTAGGAATACTCTCCTGCCTCTAGATTAAGGCAGTTATCCCTCCATGGGGGATGTATTTGCAAAGTCCTTTTGTGCACCAGGGATACATCCTGGCTCCACTGTGTGAGGTCCCTTAGACTGCTCAGTCATTCTGGCTGAGACCCATATTCAGGGGGGGCCTGAGTCAGTCCCATGCTGGCTTCCCAGCTATCAGTCTAGTGGCTGTTAGCTCCTCCTTGTTCAGGTAAGCTGTCTGTATGTGTTTCTGCCGCCTGGTCTTGTCCTCTCCATCTTCATCTGGGTTCTAGTTCGACTCAGTGTTTATGTATGGGTGTTTGATCCTGTTTCCAACAGGCATTAGTTGGCGGCTCCATGGAGAAGTTAGTTGTTCATCTCACTATCCGGGAAGGGCATTTATGATAGCCTTTCCACGGAAGCTCAAATTGTTAGTTGGGAGCAGTCTTGTAGTTCTCTAGACCTTTCTTTGTGTTCAAATTTATCTTCAAACCAATAATGGCTCCCTCTTTTATGTCCTCTCTCTCTCTCTCTCTCTCTCTCTCTCTCTCTCTCTCTCTCTCTCTCTCTCTCTCTCCTGTCTTCTATTCCCTAACCAGGCTCAATCATCCTGGTCGCACATGTTTTCCTTTTCTCCCCCTCATTTTCTCCTACTTTTCTTTCCATTCGCTGCCCCCCCCCCACTTCCCCTGAGCTCTGGGGGACTTGTCCATTACCAGTTCTGTGAGGGACTTTATATGAATCTCTTAGAATATACCTTGTATCCTAGTTCCTCTGGTGGTGTGAATTATAGGCTGGTGATCCTTTGATCTAGGTCTAAAATCCATATATGAGTGAGTACATACTGTGTTCCTCTTTTCGTGACTGGGTTATCTCCTTCAGGATGGTTTCTTAAAGTGCCATCCACTTGCCTGAGAATTTCAAGATACCATTATTTTTTTCTGCAGAGTAGTATTCCATTGTGTAGATGGCAACACTCTGTACTTTCTATAATTGTTTTTCTTCTATGTACATCTTTAATACAATTATCTGTCTTACCTAACTTCAACAATATACTCCTACAAAAAATGATTTATTGCTTTTTAGTATCCATTTTTAAATTTAATTTTAAATGACCATTTAAAGACTCCAGCTTTCAAAACAGAAGAAACAGGGGCTCCTGCTTGAAAGTTGCTTTCTTATTAATATAACTTTGTTCACCTAAAGTGAACTATAAATGAACTCAAAATCAAAAGAAACATTTTGAATTTTTTTTTTGAATTTTTTTGTTGACTCATGAAATGTATAAGTTGAACAATCTCTTCCTGAGCAAATGATTATTTTATATATTTTCTCTAAATACAGCATGATAATACAGAAATGAGTACATAAGTAAAGGTCCATATATTTTCCAATGTATAAAATAAATTAAACCAAATCATTATAATATTATGGTTTTGCCCAAAGTAAAAATGTTCTATGTTTTTCTTGGTACAAGCTACTGTTGATAAGCTAATCTTGTGTTCAGTTATCAGGAAGCAGAGAGGCAACAGCTCTATAGACGATTTTTGTCTAAAAATATGCAACTAACCTGAATGTAGTCAGTGTATCAAGAGAAACTTTATGATTGGTAAATTTCAAGCTTGAATATTTATGGGTTTTATAGAACAAAGTTTGAGTCTTTATTTTTATTGTTAGACAAATCAAACAGATGGAAAAATGTGCATATCTTGACTTTATGAGATCAAAGATAAAAGGTATTTAAATTATAAAACTCTGAAATTCTAAAGGTGTCTGCAAGTACAACTTCCAAAACAGTTATCCAGCAATCTTGCAGTTGGAATTCAGAGGCAATATCCAAGAACTTTAACTGAAAATCCAGGTACGCATGAAGTCTACACTACAGCTCACCACCAATTCTGCACTACTGTTTAATATAAAAGAGCAGGATCCTAAATCTCTTTGTAAAAAAAAGGCACATTTTGTTGTGTGGAATTTTCAGTTTGGTCAGATTAAGTATCAGGTAAATACACACAGTGCTATGATTTCTATCAAACACTAATGGTATGTTTTTTGCAAAATTTCATAAGTGATGTGGCCATTCTTATTCTGGAAACAGCCTGTTATTGAAAGATGTGACTTCTCAAAGCAAAAAGTTGTTCTGAACACACAATACAAATATGGCTACAAATAAAAATCAAGATCGGCTATATCCCCAACACAGGTTCCCTTCAGTCAATCCTTCTATCTCCCCAACCTACTTCCCTTTTTCCAAAGAACTGAATGTCCTTTGTTTCCTCTTCAGAAGTGAGCAGTTTCCAACAGATGATAGCCAAACAGGATAAAACAAGATACAAGACAAGGCAAAATCCCCCAACCAGAGGAAAAAGCAGGCATGACATTCAGAGAGAGAAATACCTGCTTCCACTGATAGCAGCCCCATAAAACCACCAAGTGAAAAACCGAAACTTATTCACAGAGGACCTGGTAGAGATCCATGCTTGTTCTGTAATGTTTGGAAATCAAGATTCACTGGACCCAGCATAAGTTAAGTGAGGTTTATTTGGGGAGAATTCACTTTGACACGAAACAATACTGCTGCGGGTTATCGCTCTACGGACACCACACCACCAGGAAGCAATAGAGCAAGCTGGGGTCCAGGACCCCAGACCCAGCCTTCCTCCATCAAGTTAGCACCTGTGACTACCACCAATGGGTGTGATGAAGTGCAACACGTCCAGGTGGGATGGGTATGTCACTATAGTCCTGTGTTTGTTGCTTCAGTCTCTGATCTCATGTGATTCCTGATTAGTTGATTTAGTGGACTGTGTTCTCCTTGTGTCCTCCCTCTCCTCTGACAGCTTTTCTCCACCAACTCCCACATGGATCCCCTGATCTCTGAAGGGG
Source organism: Phodopus roborovskii (assembly GCF_943737965.1). Lineage (NCBI taxonomy): Eukaryota > Metazoa > Chordata > Mammalia > Rodentia > Cricetidae > Phodopus > Phodopus roborovskii. The sequence continues at coordinate 30,919,829 of NW_026126410.1, forward strand.
AGAGTTTTATTGAGACCTCTAGTTAGACTCTCTCTCTCTCTCTCTCTCTCTCTCTCTCTCTCTCTCTCTCTCTCTCTCTCTGAGCATAATATTTGACTGGGTCTAGGTATTTGCTGCCATCTGCCTCTCTGATGACAACTTGAAAAAGCACAGATCTATGAATGTAGCAGAGTATCTTTAGGAATCATTTCATTGTTTTATTTGCCTGTCATGTTTGTTTTTACCCTAGGGTTCAGGGCAATCCAGACTCCAGTTCTCAGTCATCCAGGCAGTGTAGGTAGGGCATTGGGGTCATTTTTATGGCACAGGCCTCAAGTTAAGGAGTTCTTACAGTGTGGTTTTGTAGTAAATCTAGTAAAGCAATCCCTGACCCTCAGTATCTGACCTCTGACTAGCATATTAAAAATGTGAACGTTCCTCGATAAGTGTGGTGCTGATTAGACAGCAACATGCGTATTGGCAAAGTATCCTGCCAAGTGGGTAATCACACATTTCAAAGATCAGGAACAGCACAGAGCTTTCTTAAAGATGCCCTTGACAGAGTTGATAGCCTCCTACGACTCAGAGGGAGAGTGCAGGACCACATCTGCCCCGGTGCCATTGCTGAGCAATGTTACTACTGCTGAATGGGTTCTTGTAATGGTGTCCTGAGGGGAGGCCTGCCTTGGTGCTTGTACCAAAGTAAACATGCTGACAAATATTCACAGTAGCCTGAAGATATAACTGTTCAAATAGGGTGCCTGCTGCAAAAGAAAGAGAAAATGCTATATGTAATAGTGTAATAATCTTTCATCTGGAAATCAGATTGCATTCATGATTCTAGTTGAAAAAATTTGAAATTTTGGTTAGTAGATGAAAATATAGTAAAAATAAAAAGAGACCTTATAGTTACTGTCTAGGTATTTTCAGGGGCGCAGGAGCTGATATAAAAACCAGATTATGTAATTCTTATAGAATTGATCTTGGAATTCTGGATGCTTCTAATTTCTCAGTTCTACATCCATGAAATGGACATAATTTATACCATCTAGCACTGGCTATATTGTTTATGTATATAATTCATTGTTATCATCCCTACCTTCTGCCTTTTGAAAATTGTGGGGAATTTTCTAATAAATTCGAGTGATTACAAAATCATACCCTGCCTGGTAAATACTAAGTTTTCACACAATAAGACACATAGGATGGGATAAGCAAAATCAGTTGTTCTTCTTGTACTAATAATTCAGTTTCTATCATAAAACAAAATAAAATAATATGATAATTTAATATCAGGTATCATGGACATTCTACCTGTCAGTAATAAAAAATTAAAAAAATAAAAAACAGAAAATCTTCATCTAATGACACATATCAGAATTAAGAGATGAGTTAACTTGGGCATTAAGCAAAAATTTTATAACTGGCACATTTCACTTGCTAATGTATTAAACAATTATTGATGAACACTGCATAGATAAGTTTATGTATTATGAAGCATTGTAAAAGTGTTGAAGAATATTAATTTAAGGTATGTTACTTTTGGTTATGCTCTGGAACATTTATTTAATGATGAAAAGATGTATTTGATTAAGTAAAATTAACTTGAAGTCAGGAGGCTGTCAGCAACTAGCTGAGAGGAAGTTGTAGGGAGGAGCCAGGTGGAGAAGGAGGTTTATGAGGAGGGTGAGAAGCCTGAGGGCTTCTGGAGAGACTACAAGGAGTTGAGGTTCTTGCTATTCAGACTTTTGAAGGTGAAGGATCCCACCTTACCCTTTGAATTTTGTGTACATTACAGGGAGTGAGAGTTAGATAAATTCCTTTCATAGCTGTGAAAGAGAAGGTGCCTGAGGGAACAGCATTCCCTCAGGTGGTGGCTCTTGTAGCATAACCACTGGCTATACCTGCTGAATTGCAGTTGCTGATTCAGCCAGCTGTGGTATAAAAGACAGCAACAATTTTAAAAAAGAACAGCAGACAGTTTGCTCTAGATATGTGATCTCTCCACTCCCCTTTTGGTTTCACCACTTGCCTCGTTCCATATTAGAAACAGTTCATTTGTGTTACACCAACACCTTCCTTTTGAGTAAGTGACTATCTTGGGGAGTGTCCTATTGCTGAGGAGACACCATGATCATGGTAACTTTTACAAAAGGAAGCATGTTATTGGGACCACAAATTTACTATTTATTTTCCAATCAAATATCTTGGGATTCTATCTCTGGACTCTCTGAATAGAATACAGTATATTTCCAACTGTCCTCTTTACTCAATTCAGATAATTATTCAAGTTAAATTAGCCCTACTTAATGACCACCATCCTCTTCCTGCTGTAGTTCAGTCTCCTCAGCTTTATTAATAGCCTCCACTTTGCTTGTGTGACCTTTGCCCAGAGGTACAATTTCTTAGCTGTTCCAGCATTTTAATCAGGTGTCCCTGCATTTCCTTCTAAGGGTTTTGCACTTGGAGGCAGTGTGTTTATCTCACCATATCATTGCTTTATAAGAAGCTCAAGGCAGAGCCTGGTATAGCATAGGCATTTTACAAATGTGTTTTATTTCATTAGTAAACATCAATTTCCTCTCTAGTGTAAGCATCTACACCAACTTTTCCATATATTTCATGCTTTCTACAATGTAAAAGGCATAGACAAGTATATTTTACTCTTTCAAAAATGAGGTCTTTCTATTCAGAATTATATGTAGCAACAATACAAGAGAGAAGCCAAACTATCTAAATTGTCTTCTATAGTCATATTGTTTCTATACACAAATATGTTTGCCTTGTAATTGTAAGGTATAATAAACCTAACAGTGGTGTATAATCAAAGTTTCTTATCTTTCCTCTATGGTTTTCTGAAAACGCTTCTATACAATTTTGACACCAAATATGTAAGAGAAGATTTCTATCAAAATATTCCTAAATGTTAGTTAAACCTTCATCTCTCCATATCACTTAACATTGCAATGCCACTCATCCTTGCCAATTTATCTTTATATTGCCATTCATGTATTTTGGTCACATTTAATCCCTCCTGGAACAACAGAAGATATGCATAAATACATATGAAATACTTTGGAAACAAAACATAAGTATGTTTTTGAAATTTCAAAATTATACTAATATGTTCAAATATATAGTTTGAAGCACAGTTTGTTTACTGTATGCTTGATGGTGGTTTTCTTGAAAATAGCACCTTGTCAGGGCACCTGAGCTTTATCTTTTCCCTTTAGTTGTATGATGTGAGAATAATATTTACATATATTCATGATCATTATATTTGACAAGGAAGCACTCAATATCAATATTTGTATCTAAAACTTTTAAAATGGTTATTGAAGTTTCTTTTTCTGATGGTGACATTTGGAACTAAACCAAACATTCTCTCAGAATCGAGAACAGCAAATGTTTTAGGCTTTCCCTTTCTGCCTCCTATTTGTAGAAGCTAATAATGCAGACGAGAAATTAGCCTTAGGCATGCACACTTTAGCTTCATTGTTAGACAAAGAAGATGTCCATCACCTACACTTGTCTCTGAAACTGTCTAAATTCAGCTCAGAATCAAATGGACAAAAGGACAAATGGACAATGGACAAAAAGGAAAGCATGATCTAGTTTTAAGAAATTAAAACATATCTTCAATTATCCAAGTATAGAGTAAGGCATTTGTAAAGAAGAATAGAGGAGAAATTAAGCACAGAGTAGTGAAATGGCATCACATACCAAAAATGTGATGGAAAATAAAATGTTAAGAAAAATCTAGACTGGGGGGTTAAGTAATTAGGGGAACATGGATGTGAACTGATTAGTAGGAGTATTAAAAAATAAAAACAAAATATTTCCATTAGGTGACTGACAGATCAGTCCTTAATTGGATATATTTTCAAGAGTCCACCAACCTTCAGTGGGCAGTTCTAAACCCAAGGTCACACAGATGTCTGCTGCTAATCTTGGTAGGTGACAAATCAAATTAATAGAACTGATAAGGAAAAATGATTTTGAGGAGGTTTTTGGGTGGATAGGAGTGGAATTAAAGTGATACACAGTCAATAAGCAAAGTGAACATGTGGGAAATTATAACAGAAGTAATAGTGAAAATGAAAATTTAAAGTAAACCCATCTTCATTTTGTTCCTCCATTTCTCCTTCTTACCATTCTTTACCCTTACAGTTTTCTTTTTAAGCTTGTGTGGATAAGTGATGTGTTATGCTCTGCTGGCTTCTTCCTTCCAGTTATATTCACGATTTCTTCAAGAGGGTGTTGTGCAAGGGGGTTGCATAATAACCATCACATTGACTCAGTATGTTATTTAATTGTATTCCCAATGTGAATTGTCTTTTCAATAAATGATGGACCTCATTTCAAGCATCTCTTTCTTTGAAAATAATCTAAATCTTTATTGCTCTTTTCTTTTATGCTGAGTCAGGGTAATCTCCTAATTGTATTCAATATCTATACTGCACACACACTATTTGCCTTTATGTTCTTAAATTGACCCTCCTTAAATTTTTTTAAAACTTTATCTCATATTTATTATTGCATTTTTAGTTTTTCTTTGGAAGTAGGACACTATGGGGATGAATGGCACTTATGGAAGTACAGAGAAATGAGTGGGATTGGGGCACACGATATGCAATTCTCAAAGAATCAACAAACATTATGTTAAAATTTTTACTCATATATAAGAAACAAATGAATTGTTTCTAACCTTTGGGAGCCATGTGTATACAAAAGCCAAGATGAATCTCTTAGAATCTCTTAGAATACACCTTGTATCCTAGTTCCTCTGGTGGTATGACCTTTGATCTAGGTCTAAAATCCATATATGAGTGAGTACATACCATGTTCCTCTTTTTGTGACTGGGTTACCTCATTCAGGATGGTTTCTTCAAGTGCCATCCACTTGCCTGGGAATTACAAGATACCATTATTTTTTTCTGCAGAGTAGTACTCCATTGTGTAGATGTGCCACATCTTCCTTAACCATTCTTCAATTGAGGGGCATCTAGGTTATTATAAAGATGCTATGACTCAGAGAAAAAAATATTTCTGACTTACTCAATTTGTTAAATGAATGGGTGTTCATTTAGAGTGTCATGTTTTTTCTTGTTTTGGTTTTCATTTTTTGAGACAAAGTTTTTCTCTGTGTTGCTTTGTAGACCAGGCTGACCTCAAATTCAGAGATCTGCCTGCCTGTGCCTCCCAAATGCTGGGATTAAAGTCAAGTGCCATCACTGTTCAGCTGTGAGACCATTGTCTAAGATATGGCACTAACTTTTTGAAGTGCGTCCTCTTATTTCTATTATGTCTTCCTATGTGTATCTAGCTCTCAATGCTTATCTGCATCTAGAATCAAAATGTTTGTTTTCATTTAAATGGACTTGGTTATATAAAATAAATGAAAAAAATACAAAAAAAAAAACTGTAGTGACACTTTGAAGGTTAATATGACCAAATCAAGTATGAAAATTTGAAGAAATTCAGCTTGGATAGAATTTAATCACAAAACCCAGCATTTACTTTGTGTTTAGAGAGGTATTTTAATGTTTTACTACGGGAATTAACCATTGAATATGATGTCAGTGGGAGTGTCCAGTACAGGTGGGATGATGAAAAACCTTACAGGTCTAGTAGCTAACTGCTTTTTTTTTTTTTTTTGTGGGGGGGGGAATGTAGGGGGACTTGCTTTTAGGAACAGTGACAATTCAGCATATAATTTAGTATTTCCCCTTCCTCTTACTCCACACACAATTTAGTCACTCTTTCTTTTACTTTCACAAAAATCAGATCAGGTTAAACCACACCAAAACAAAGATAAAATCAACCAAGTATCAAGTAGATGGGTACAACACTGGGGAATTGGAATGACCTGTATATTTTACAAGTTGAACACTTTTAGCTTTTTTTCATTCTTTCTTTACTTTAGTCTCATACTCATAAATACACCTTGCATCCAAACAAAGTGTACATAATCCCCTTTAAAAACACATCCGACTTGAAAAAGCTTCTCAGTTCAATTTTGCAAAATTTAGAGTTAACCTCTACAATATGTTGGGAAGCAGATCACATGGCCTATTTTATGGGTACTTGGAACATTTATATTTCTAAAACTGAGCTAAGAATTCACATGTAGAGATAAATAAGAAATAATAGTGATTTTAAAACTTTACCAGGAAGACAAAAGACTTAGGTCAGAAACTTCAGTTTATAATATGAGTGCTATAAAAATCAGTATCTTCTAAGTGCTCTAAAATGAAAGTGGGGAACTTATATATTCCTAATATTGTGTGGGTTGTCAAGAAAAAATATTTCATGTTTCAGAGTGACATTAGTTAAACATTAAAGTATGCTGTGTTCATGCCTATGAGAAGTAGTTTTAAGGAACCTGAATTACAGAGTTGTATAAGGAGTAAGGTTTTTCCTCCAACCTGCCTAGTCCCACCGCCATGCCAGCCCCAAATATCACACTGAGACACTGCATTTGATATAATGCTGTTGGCCAGTTACTAGTTTCTTTTAGGCTAGCTCTATCTTAATTATTAACCCATTTCTATTAATCTAAGTACTTCCATGTGGTCTTACAGGAGAGAGAGAGAGAGAAGCCAGCATTCTTCTCTCTCGGTCTTCCCATGATGACTCCTCCTTACTACTTCCTCTTTCCTCCTTGTCTTCTAGTCCCATTTATCATGTTTTCCTATTGTCCAACAAAGTTTTATTCATTAACCAGTACGAGAAACATATTTACAGAATGATATATCCCATAAGAGTTGTGAGGCTGAATTGAAACTCTGAAAAAAAAAAACACCACCACCACCACCAAAAAAAAAAAAACTGCTACTAATGCATCAGAGACAGAAAGACTGGATAGATGAATCTTCAGAAGGATTTATGGGCCATTTTATACCCTACTCCTTGTACCCCAATTTTATTCCCTCTAAAGTTTGAAAAACGGAGTCATTTATTCCAGTCCAGTCCAGGCTTCTGTGTATTCCTGCCATGTTACAGATGTGTCACCTGGTTACAAGAGCATCGCTGATGCGTGGTCAAATTGATGCAACATACACACTGAGCTCCTGGCAATTTCACAATGTTTCACATTCATATGAACAAAGAACGTTGTTGAAGAGTGCCAGCCATCCTAAATTCCTAAAAATGGTCTCTCTGAAAAGAACCATCTAAATGTTCCGCTAGATACGTCATTGGAGGGAACAGCACACTGTTTGCTTGGCTGCTGGTAGTTTACATGTAACACCAGAAAATTTTCTACACTCTAGGGCTATCTTCCAGCAAGACTTTTTCCTCGGCATTTAAAGATCAGGAGGGAAAGTCTTAAGCTGGTATAAAAGGTGAGAACGGTTAATCAGAAATGTCAAAGCAGACTAGCTCCTGACCACAAATGCCAATTCAGACAAGAACATGTTTGTGTTCTTGTCTGATGATAGAGGCATGGGTTCTGGAATCAGTGGAAATGGTGGATGTAGTGGTGACCTTCACGGAAGTGTCACTTTTGCAGTCAAGAGATGAACAAGTGTTCTGAGTACTTTAGAGAAAAGTAGTTATTTCAGGTGTTTTCCGATCCCTTTACTATCCAAGCCACAGAGAGACTAGACTACAAATCAAACTGAGGGACTACATTTTAGAGAACACCATGATATTTTATCCTCTCTTTTCCAAGGGAATATATTACACTAACTGTTTGCTGTAGGTGCACCTTTGTTTTTATTGATGTTGATTTTATCTAAGGTCTCACCCTTTCTGTGGAGTGGGTGGAGAATGGATGGAAGGGGGGTCGGGGAGCAAGGGAGGATGGGAAGGAGAGGGAACATGGATTGATATTTAAAATAATATTAATAATAATAAAACTCAAAAAAAGAAAAATTAAAACACATTCTTATTTTAAGCAAAGAAATTTTTGATGCCTATTTTAATGTGGGCTGTTTGCTGTACATGCAATTGAAATGGTCTTTTCTTAGGGGAAGGGAGTAAAGCTGGGTTTCTCTGTGGCTGCTTGAAAGCCAGGCAGGCTTACATTCTAGTTCTGGGATGTCAAGTGCTTGGATTTCAGACTTGGAGGTGGTAGACCAAGCATTGGAAACACCAAACTAAAAAACACCTGATATTTAGCATCAGTTAAAGTTTACTTCTGATCAGGAGCTTTATACTAATTACCTGTCATGTTTACTAATAATCTCACTGGACACTCCTTAGTGTCCTGCCCATATGCTCTTCATCTTCTATGTTTCAGGACATACCCAGAAATTTATTTATTCATTAATTACCTCATTAATATGACTCTTTACTTTGTTACATCATAACAATCTTCATTGTGAATTCATTACCAATATCACATACTCTAGTACACAATCTCTTTTATATTTTCATCCTCCTTTTTCTGGTTTCAAAAAATGATAGGATCATTACTTTTAAAATAAAATCTCTCTTATAAAGATAATTCCCTTTTGTCCTACCAAAGCAACTTGGTATATTTTATAGGAAAACACCTTAATATTGTTGTCTACAACTAAAATTAAGAATTACTCTTCTACTGCTTCCCTTTCAACTATAGAAATATCAGACTTTCACCTCTGAAATAGCAAGCCTGTTTTTACTGCTGTGATAGCAGGAAGCCACAAAGGCTATTGTCAGTTCTCACTATTTGGCCGCAGCAATATATGAAAATGAAGATTTTTCTCAGAACATTTGTTCTTATTATTTCTGCATTTCACCTCAATTTCTGTGGAATCCCCTGCTTTCATTCATTATATATTTCATTATATATTAACTCAGAGATCTCTGGTGTCCACTGTTGTAATGTCCTGGAACTCTGTTGTGCATCTTCTCTAGTCTTTATGTGTGTACAAAAAATAGGCATAAATCTATGATGTATATATCCATGTATATTTTGACACAAACATCTAATTTTGTGTATAAATGAGTACATGAACTTCCAACTGACATTTTTATTTGACTATCCTATTAGAATGAAAATTTACTATTTGCATATCAGAATATGTTAATTTTTTCAAAGTACCTAAAATATTGATTATTCTAGAAAAATTAACATGTATATAGCCTAAATGTACCATTGCTTGAAAAGTCTTATATTTTCACTCTGATTCAATCTATTTATGTGAAGTTTCTGGATGTTTGTATCCCTTGTGCCCTGCTTATGAATAAGCCTCTTATTTGAAGAGAATTTTCACCTTCTTAAATGGATGGAATGGTCTATGATCCTTTGATTCACACACAGACAGAATTTCACCCTGCTTAATAGAATTTGTACTTGAGTGAGGAGAAAGTGATCAGCCCATTACAGACAGCCTTTGTTTTCTAAGTTGAGCATATGTTTCTTCCAGGGGTGGTAGTTTATCAATGAAAGACACAGAGTCAATTATCTTCAAACGAGATCCTTTCTCCAGTCAATAAAGAACATTTTCCTTTTTCGATTGGTAGACATGAGTTAAATGTTGGCACAGCACTCAAACACTCATCACTCTGTTAATGAGGGTATTATTTTTTTTCTAATCCCAAAGGTACAAGCATCATGAAAATAGCATATGTAATGCATTCAGTGTGTTACAGATGACAGATGCCTTTAGCTAGCAGTAACTGCAATGCAGAGCTATTGAAACAAAAAAGTACTACCTGTCATCTCTAAAGGAACAATGCATTTTGAGGGAAAGTATAATATCCTTGTTGATTTTCATTTGATCTCTTGACTCACAATAATTTCCAAGCTTATTCATTTTTTAATTTTCTGTTTGATTTTTGTTTGGTTGGTTTGTTCTATGCATGCTTAGCGTATTGCATTAGTAAGATAATGAATAGATGACAAGTTGACCTTGACTAAGAAGCAATTTATGAAACAAGAGGTGATACTAATTTAATTTTTTCCAGTTTTGATCAGTATATTTTTATTATTTTTAAGGTTAGTGGTACATTCCATAATTGCTGAATGATTCTCACATGCTAGACTTACTTTAAGGTATCTAACCTTAACGGGATATAAATTTAGCTTCACACAGAACTTGTCATCTTGATTGGAATAACATACATAAATTCTTGGTTGAATACAGCTGGCTTCTGCATACTGAATCAACATAATCAAAGTAAGAATTTCAACCCTTTCATAAAATGATATAAGCTTTATGTCTTCCTGACAGCTAATTATTTTGAAATACACCAGTGAACTATGAATTTAATAATTTAATAATTAGAAATAATCAAAAGTTGTTTTAGGTGAAATGTCTGATATTATCCCTTGCTAATATTAAAAAATAGTAAGCTCTGCAAGTGTTGTTTAATGATCAATATGCATATTTACTCACTATCCTTCAAATAAAACCTAGATGTCTTAAATATTGATTTTCCAATTGACCTATGATAACCATGTAAATATATATGTATATTATTCTCTGTAGGAATGTAGTGCTATATAAAAGTAAGATTGTTTTTTCAGGGTAATGTTTCCAATTACCTTCTCTCATAGCTGAATATCAGAGTGGAATCAGGTAAATGTGCTTGTAGGCCATTTGTGTGTGTGTGTGTGTGTGTGTGTGTGTGTGTGTGTGTGTGTGTGTGTATTTGTATATATACATACCTTAACATGTAAATTTGGAGCCTTTCACCTTATTTGCTTTCCCACACTTTAAATGCTATAAATATACATTGGATGGAAATTACCAAGAAAATGCTGAGTATTCTAACACTTTAAAAGAATAATAGTAAATGTATGTTCAGTGAAAAATAGAAAAAAATACGTTTGTTAAATTGGTTTGTGAAGTTATATGAACCCAAGAAACTATAAGTATTTACAACATTGCAAATAACATTATAAGTGCAGTATAGGACACACACACACCCACACACACAAGGTAAGAACATATTAAAAATAATGTTTAAGAATACCATTTAAACAATGATAAATGGCATTATTAGAGATAAAAATATAAATATAGGCATAAGTTCTCAAAGTGGAGAAGATATACATAGATACTAAGAATATTAAGTGAAGATAAAGTTAGAAACATAGTTTATTTACTTTGTGAAGTTGGGGGATGATAATTAGAAATGCATACATGCTAGGCAAAATAAATTCTATGATATTGTATACGGAATATATTGTTTTATGTATTTCATGGTGATTAGTTTACATAATAACCACAAACACATTCATAATGTTCCCTATATGATATCACCAAAACCCCAATAATTCATATTAACTGTATTAAACAATGGTTTCTCTAGGGTCCAGTTTTATCCCCATGTTTCAAGGCCATGAGTGTATTATCATCACCACTAAAACAAACTGTGAAGTCCACAGTGATGTTTTAGTTACTCTTTTATAAAGAAATTTTTATCAATAATAAGCGAAAGCCATTGTAAATAATATAATGTGTTAGTGGGAGGAATCATTATCTACCAATATCACAAATGTGTTTCCTTTGACAAAGCAATGCATGCATATGATGCAAGTTAGGGGGATTTTGTTTTACTGGTTAAAATCAAAAGAAAATGGCTGGCACAATAACTAATGGATAAAATGATAATATACTTAAGTGAGACATATAAATAAATATATTTACTAATATTCTACTGTATCAATTTTTCCTTGGACCAAACTAAAATTTCTCTTAAGTAATTATTTCAAGTATTTTATATAATTCAATTGGAGTTTGATTATATATTGATGTTTCCAGATATTTTAATAATACAGAAATAGTTTTATTTTAAAAAGCAAATAGAAATGGCTTATATGGATAAATTCATGCTGTTTAATGTTAAGTATTAAGACCAAAGTTCAAATATATATATATATATATATATATATATATATATATATTTTAACTTACCAAATGAAATTATATTTGAACAATCACCCAAGAGAATAATTTTGATCCATATTTAAAAGCACTTAATTGAAAGTTATCATGGGTACTCCAAAAAGTGGAAAGTTGTCCTTACTTTTCCTCTACTCAAGTAATAATTATTGCAATTTCCATAATAAAATATTGTTACAAGCCTGGCATACTTTTCTTTATTCTATGATGATTTTATGCTAAGAACTTATGTGACCTCTAATTGTGTGGTTCAGTCTAGATAAGGAACAGTTTATTTTGGGTTAGAGTATATGAGTGAAGGGCTGGTTAAGTGGTAACAAATTCTAAAAATCTGAACTGTGTGCCTGCAGAATATCTAATTGTCAGTGTCCAGGACTTTCAGTAGATATGTGTGCACTTTGTGAGAAACATTGCAAATTGAATAGTGAGGTGTTTATCACACAATTTTGCAAATATAGATATGAGCACCAATAAATTTAATAAAAGTACCAATGAATGAAGTGCAAAAAGGAAATATAATTAATATTACCAGTTAGAATACTAGATATGTAAAAGCTAAGTAAGTCTTAGTTGAATATAATCCAGTATCTCACCTTTTAGAAATATCTACTACCCTCATTTTAGGTCTAACAAAAAAGGAAAACATGAAGGTATTATCACTTTTGATTATACATAGGAAGGTATTTTTTTCTGAAATTTTTTTTTCAAAATTCAGTAGATATTGCTAAATGGGTTTTGTTCTAGGTCCTATATTATAAGCTCCTGATCTTGATGTTCATTTTGGTGTCGATATAATGCTGCTTTTGTCACAATGTTTCTGAATATTAGTAATCCGTTTCATGAGAGATTCTGGGCTAGATGGAGCATATCTCAATATAATAAAAGCTACAGGTGAAAAGATTACAGTCATCACTGGAAAACCTGAGAAAAATCTCAATATATTCTGCTGTATGAAATCAGGAATGAGACAACAGTGACTATTCTTTCCACGTTATTTGAATATAGTCTTCGCAATTAAGTCTAAAGCAATAAAAATAGATGAAAACTGAAAAAAGCATATAAACAGGAGAAAGCAATCATATCAATTAGTAGATACTATAATTCCATATAAGATATCCAAATAAAAAGGGTCTGTGTAAACTAGAGCTGAAAACATTCACAAGATGAAAACAGACACTGCTCAAAACATGAATTAAAAAAGACCATATACTTGAAAAAAAATTAATACTTTTAGTCGGAAAATAAATACAAAGCAATAGCTTAACATTATGCTGAGCACAGGGAACCCTGCAGAAGAAAGGATGAAAGGTTTGTAGGAATCAGGGGGGTCCATGACATCAGTACAACAAGGGGTCCTTAGTGAGACAAGGGTCCTCTCAGAACAAAAGTCCTCCTGGAGCTCATAAGAGCTCACAGAGACTAAAGCAGCAACCATGAAACCTGCATCTGAGATAGGTCCTCTATATATATGTGTAGTTTGGTATTCTTAGCAGACTCCTAATAATGGAGTGGGAGTTGTCTTTAACTCCTTTGTCTGCTTTTGAGACCCCTTTCTCCTTGTGGATTGTCTCATCTAGCCTTGATGTGAGAGGATATGCCTATCTCAATGCATTATGTAATGTTGTGTTCCAGTGGCAACCCTGAAAGTCCAAGTCTTTTCTGAGTCTCAGAGAGAATAGAGGTGGGAGAGAAGGACTAGGAGGAGTAAGAGGAACCTTCAGTCAGCAGTCAGCATATAATACATGCAAAAGAAATGAATACATTGACATTTTCATCACCTGTATCAGAGAAAATATAATGAAGACAGTAAGAATTTTATTAAACACATGGGGTGGTGGGAAGCCAAGACTTTGTTGATGGGGATAACCTAATCCAGACACTATGAGAATCAGACTAAAGATGCCTTGCCAAATGAAAAATATACCAGTTATATGACTCAGCTATACTACTGCTGAGTGTGAATCTAAATGACTGAAATCAACACATAACAGACATCCTTGCATATCTGCATTCAATGCAGCACTATTCTCAATGCTATATTATGAAATCAGACTAGGCATCTATCAAACATAGAGTAAGTAAAGAAGACATGCCATAAATACATAATGGGTTTTTATTCTGGCATAAGGAATGAAATTATGTCATTTTATAGAAGATAGATGAAACCTGAATAATCATATTAAGTGCAATCAACTAGACTAAGATAGACGTTGTATGTTTGTTTTCATTTATGAAGAGTGTGTGTATATGTGTGTGTGCAAAACTTGTATGAAAAAAAGTAACTTGGGTAAAGAAGGGGACTCACAGGAGAGACAAAAATGGCAATAATAGGTATGGGACAACATGAAGAAGTCAACATGTTTGTAAAGGTAAATGAATTTTCTTGATGAATCATGCTCTATAATGAATGAACATACCTCAGTGACAAATATTGAAACACATAAATAGACCATTTCTCTGTTGGGAAGGTATAACTCATGACCCTCACAGTATTAAAATGATATAATAAGTACACTGGGATGGCTCAGAAGGTAAGGGGATGTGCGCCAAAAATGGATGATCTAAGTTTGATCCTGAGATTGTAAGGTTGAGTAAGACAACCAAATCCAGCTTGTTTTCCTGGACTTCTACATGCCTTCTGTGGCATGCACTCTCTCTGCTTCACATACATGTGAAATGAATAAATAAACATAAATTAATGGTTTTAAATAGCAAAATAGGGCATTCATGTTGTATATTTTAATACATTATAGAATTTTCATGCTTTATGGATATTACTAATCAAAATCTATGTAACATTCCTCTAGGTAATTTAGAAATTGCCTAAAACTTGTAAGGAATTATGATTCTGTATTTTTTCTGAACAAATAAAAATCATCATATTTTTTAATGAAATTATCAGTCTGAAACGATCTATTTGGTTAGTAGTAAAGCCAGCTCATCAGAACTTTCTTCTTTCCTGAGCAATCAATACAATTAGCTCATCAAATAATTTATGATTATATGATGATTTACTAAATAATTATACTCTGTGAAGATATTACTTGGAAAAGATAAACAATTTCCTACCCTTTAAGGAAAATATCACTGCATTTAAAAGTCTATGCATTAAACATTTGAACAATATTTAAGTTGAAATATTCACTACAAAATTTAACAAAGGAATCATATAGTTATTTAATTTCTTAATTGATTTTAACAGATAACAGATATATATCACCTTCTACCGACTCTACAAAGACACTATTCTACAAGTTACAGACAAACATTTTAAGGATAAGGTCCTGCAAATTTTAATTTAAAACCCAGTTTCAAATTTCAAGAAGTAATAAGCACTAAAAATGAGCTCTGTTGAGAAAAGACATCATAATAATAAGGATTGACCCAAGGAATGACCTGGATGGGCAGCAGCAGGGAGATAAGCCAGCTGTGGATCTACTGAGCCTTGTGTGAGCAAATATCTAATATGTCTCTAGTACATTGTTTACTTGTTTATTATTCTTTGGAATTTTATACATGTATACAATGTATCTTAAACACAATCAATTTCCCCCCCCCTTCCCCTTCTTCAGAGCACTCCCAACTTACCTTTCTCCCAATTTAGTCTTTTTTTTTTTAAAGAAAATATGCAATTGAGTCTAATTAGTGTAGCCCATATGTACAATGCTATAGGGATATCTACAGGGAAGTGACTGCGTACCAGTGGGCATTCCCAGGATAAAAATAACTCTTTTTCCTTCATCAGCTATTAACCGTTTATGGCTTCTTAGCGAAGTGTGGGGCTTTGGGATTCTCTTTACCCTCCATTTTGGGCTTTGTTTTTAATTGGCCATTTCAACTATGTAGAATTTGTATAGATCCTGTGCAGAGAAAAACAGCTACTGTGAGTTCATAAGTACCATGGCCATATCATGTCCAGAGGACATTGCATACATCTTGTCCATACCTTTAGGCACCTACCTTCTTTATTCCTCTTCTTTCATGATGTTCCTGAGCCTTGGTGTAGGACAAGTATAAAGTAGGTTCATTCAATGGCTGGACAATCACAGTTGTTTATTCTCAGCACATTGAGCAGTAATTAGTCTTTGTCTTAACAACTGCATTTGCAATAAGAAGCTTCATGACTAAGAATGAAGGCAACATAAATGCATGGAAATAAAATTTACAAATTTCATTTGAGAGCATGCTATTAAGCAAAATATTTTAAGTAGCTTCTACAGTTAGGTCTATGATGCCCCTCATCAAGAATTTCTACTTTATTTATAGTTCTAAAGATGAATTTTCTTCTGTGTAGCAGCTCTAGATCAATTCAAGGCATCAATTAGTTATTCCAACAGGCACATAAACAGAAACAGTGAGTAATTTGGGCATGAGCTTTTCACCTCTATAATGTATAGGACCTAAATAAAATCAGAAAAAGTA
Organism: Phodopus roborovskii; assembly: GCF_943737965.1. NCBI lineage: Eukaryota > Metazoa > Chordata > Mammalia > Rodentia > Cricetidae > Phodopus > Phodopus roborovskii. Next base: position 30,936,070 of record NW_026126410.1, read on the forward strand.
CTTGTGCTTAAACAGTACATTTTATAAAGCTTAATTTAATTAAATTATATTTTTAACATTGATTTTGCTTTGTTTGAAAGTAATTTATATTATATTAATATATCACAAAAATTGCAAGGTAGAAAGTGGTGTAAGTAGGAAGAAATATAACAGGGAATATTGTGGGTTAACTTTAGAAAATGTGTTTCATAATTCAGTTTTGAGGAAAAAAATGATTAGGAAAATTACTGAAATTTTAAAATTTGCTGTGCTCTGAATATTTGAATATTGTGCCAATATATTACCCAAACTAAATCCAAGGTAGGCACAAATCAATAATTTAAGGAAGGCTTGGTAGTACATGTTGCACTAAATTTCTGAACATTTGGAGAATAAAGAACATTCAGTCCTTGTTTTTATTCTAAGCAATGTGTTCCTAAAATTAGCTTCAAATGGCAAAAATACAGTGAACACATTATTTTTCTCTCTACAAAGTGTAAGTTAATACAAATATATTGTTACAAAGATGGAAATACAAGAGTGTACAATTGGATCCAGGCTTATACAAAGATGAATTCTCTTACAATTTTCAGTAACTGTGCTCAGATAGCCTGTCCCTCTTTTAAAAAGACTGTAGTGAAATCAGTCCAATGTTTACCTACAGAAATGTGTTTAAGTAACTAGAACAATGATATACAAAAAGATTAATGTTAAAGAAAAAGAATATGATTATGCAATGTGATGTCCATAACTAAGAGACTAATTTAAAAAAGCAGAATGTTTGGATATAAAATGTGAACCTTATAATTAAATCTGAAAATCAAAGGATTAAATCATTCCTTACAAAACGAGAAGCAATAAAGTCTAAAATAAAATGGACAATATTTTAGTCATAAGACTTTGAGTTATGAATACCTATTTCTAATTACTATAAACATCTGCAAGCATTAGAATTATAAACTTTGAACTCAAAAAAGGAGACAAATATTCAAATTTGTATATGTGCACAGTGTTGTGATACAATACTTGGAGGCAAGTCAAATTTTCTTTTTCTTGGAACTTAATGGTGGAAAGTGCATCCTACAGAGGGAACATTATTAAAGTAAATGGAAGCAAGAATTTAAGGCAAAATGAGAAACCAGTAATCAACTTTGGAAGTTGACTGTCAGCTGTAATTAGTACATGGGTTTTCTCTCCAAAGAAAAACTTTCAGATTCCAGTTCTCAATATAAACATTATGTTTTATTTCATGGAATGAGCAATTTTAAGCTCTGTTGGAATCATGAATATCTGTGGTTGCTTGCTACTTTCTATTTCTACCTGTCATAGAGTCAGGAGGCCAACCTGACCTAGAATGGGAGGGTTTAGAGGATACTTGACTTAAGCAAGTATGGATCAGAGATGAGAGTTTCTTCATTCCTGAGCCTGCTTTCAAAAAGTTTAAGCAAGACATGCTAATTTACTTAATAATATAAATTCCATTAGTGGATGATTATGGTAAAATCTTGGGGTAGGAAACAAAGAGAAAAGGACAAGGAAAGAAATGATGCATTGAGCATCATGATGGGCTATGAACCATGTAAAATGTAATCCACAGGAGGCACTACACTGAAGAACAGACCTTCTAAAACAGAGCAAGAACTGTAGTCCCATGATGAAGAACCTGGAAAAATCCATATACTATTCATTTCTAAGTCTTTTATTCGGGTGATAATACACTTATATATAGAAAATACAGACAATATCTTTGGTGGTTTAAACAAGGATGGCCTTCATAGGCTCATTATTTTCTAGTGCTTGATCATCAGAGTTAGGAACTACTTGAAATGATTAAAAGGATTAGTAAGTGAGGTGTACCTTGTTGGAGGAGCTATGGCCTTTTTGGAGGAACTGTGGGATTTGAGGCTTCAATAGCCCAAGCCAGGCCCAACACTTCTCTCTCTCTCTCTCTCTTTCCTTGAATTTCCTGAATTTCCTTGAATATGTTGTCTATTTATAGCAATAGAACAATGACTAAGACATAACTTTAATGCCAGAAATAAATGAAAATTGTTACTCCTTTGAGCATTCTATGCAAGTCATTTGTAAATTAGGCTTATTTCAGACTACATTAACTTTTTCTCAGGTGACTGTGTTCTGGTAATTTTGTTTTATATAACATTCCTATGTAACATATACAAAAGAATAATATTCCACCTTTCAACAGAAGTGGTTTGTCTTTTATTAGTTTAGTTCATAATTTCATAAATGGCTACATGCAAAACATTTGTTAGAGACCACATATAGGCAAGAGGGAATGAAGAGAATAAAAAAAAAATCTGCATTAGAAAAAGGCTGGAGTCACTTAACAGGGAAACCTATAGAACACTTTCAAATGGGTAACATTAATGAGAATTATGGGAACTCTGCTAAAAACGAATATACCCCAAAGAATTTATAGAACACCTGTCATAATTGGGAAAAGACAGATTTTACAATTATTCCCAGGACAAGCAGCCAATAGAATAAAACACATAGCTTTGTCATCAAGGAAAATTTGTGAGACAACAGGGAAAGTTAGTGGAAATGCAGAGGGGAGAAGCGAGGGGGACAGAGGGGAGAGGGTGGAAGCATGAAGATTGCAAATAAGCAGACCTCAAATAAGGACTACAGTGGACTGAAATCTGAAAATATACAGGTTCCATTCTAAAATTATAATAGCAGATAAACACCACCACAATCTGTAGATATTGTCTCTAGAATAAAATAACTAATTTCACAAGCATCCTTGCTAGATAAGTAATCATGTCATGATATTTTATTATACAGTTTTTACTTTTTGGAACACATTCAAGAGGTTAAAAATTTGGGAGAAAATTATAAGGATTTATCTTTTCACAGAGGATTTGTTAAAAATCACTAATGAATATTTTCTGGGGAAAAATATCGACAGAAAACAGTATTTTGCAAATTGAGCTCTGTAATCAATTTTATATTAAATATTTGCATATTTTGTGTTAGAAAATTATAATATTTAACATATTCAAAATCAGTGTGCTTTAATCAGAGGATATATGAACCTATAATTTCAAACAGTATTGTATAATTTGTGCTGAATTCAAAATAATAGATGTGTGATGATTTATGTGGTTTTTCTTCTCTTATGAGTACTTTTAATTTTCAAGTTTAATTTAAAAGAAGAAAAAGAAAACCTGTATTATGCCACATGAAAACTAATGTTTCTGTATATTTTCCAGTGTCAATCGTGTAACTGCTTTAAAAAATGAAGAGGTGTCTTGTTTTTTGCCCAAAAATGCCTCATACTTTATTCCTCTAATTCATGAAGTGCTCTAAAAATATTGTGAAAAGTTTTGGGGAGAGACCTAGTCTTCAAAGCACCTACTGTGTAAGATTGACTATCTAAACTTGGGGTTTTATCATCTATGTAAATATAGGACATATTGTTATGTATCTGCAACACCAGTGTTGGGCAGACAGAAAAAAGTATCCTGTGGTTGCACTGTCCAGTCAGACTAGCTGAACCTATTTATTCATGTCCCAAAATTAAGGTGGAGAGGGACTTTAGAAGACACCTTGCATCAACTGCTAGCCTTAATATGCACCTTAATACACATTTATGTATACTTATAGGAACAATATATAAAATACATTCTTAATTGTAAAGGGTACACAGAGATACTGAGCAGAGTTTCTAGTATCTGTGTTTGTTTTCCATTGACTACTGTCTTCTGTTACTAATTTTTATTTGTGTTGATGAATGACTTGGTGAAGTCAAGTTCCCAAAGACTCTGAAGTGAATTTGTCTCCTGAGTTAGGACATACAATAGATTATTAAATTTGTTAGGTGATTTTTAGAAATCATTATGAAAGTCACTAGATAATATAAAGATGTGAAATAAAATCCAGGGTGATTTATATAAGGAAGTCAATTGTGAATAGATTTGGCAAGTAAAATTGACTGAGTTGTAAATCTTAACATGTAAAAATACCTAGATTTCAGGACTGAGAAAAGGGAGAGTTTAAATCATTACACTTACTCAAGAAATATTAACAATTGTTAAATATTCTAGGAGTCAGTTGGGAAAGTATCCTACAAAGGGGAAAATCATCTCTGGTGTAATTCAAAAGGGTCTATGATTGTCCATCACACTTTTCACTATGAGTCATTCTAAAAGTTTGTGCTTGTATCAGCATAAGTAGTTAAATGGAAAAATGCATACATAGAAGGGAAAAATGAGAATATAATTAAAGAAAGAATAAAGGACAAAATAACACATTAAGATACACAACTCAGAAATCCAGGAAACCAAAAAGGACATTTACCAAGTCTTATAAACTATAATCATCGGTGTCCCACTAGTCAAAACAGGGAAATAACCAAGTGCTGGGAGCCAGGCATTACCAAAATAGAGTCAGTAGTTGTTAAAACATCATAAAACAAAACAAAACAAAACCCCTGAGATCTAAGCAAACATTTCTTTAATGATAGTATATTGAAATGTTTACAATGTAATCAGAATGTTTTCATGGAAAGAGATCAAGGGGTGTAATGTAAGAAAGTGAGGGGTGGTTTACAAAGGCAAAGTTGGATAGGACAGTGAAATTACTTACAGAAAAGTGAAAGAACCAAGATCTGTTGGATACAGAAGCAGCTGATTGTTGTTGAAGCAGAAAGTAATGAACAGGTGGAAGGCATTGAATCATGAGCTGATAAAATGACTCACTTACAGCTCTGTTTCCAATAGTCCTTCATGAAATGTGCTTGCCTGGATCTGTTTCTTCCTGCATCCAGTGTTGATTTGCATAATTTACCCTTAACCCTCACACATAATATCTGTCTTCAATGCAACATTTTACAACTCCTCAAATAGGAAAAAGAGAACTAGTGAGAAACCATTCCCTATGATGAGATATGTTGCTCAGCCTTGATACAGGTTTGGTTCTGTCTCAACTTGGTATGCCAGATTTTTTTTTGACTCCCCAAGGATACCCCCTATGAGGAGTAGATGTGGTGTGGAAGGGGGAGGCAGGGGGCACAGGTGAAGCGGATGGTGGGGAAACTGGGATTAGTATGTATAATGAAAAATAATTTTTCAAAAGAACCACTTTTGTTATCTGTTTTCATCATTTATTCTCATAATATGGCTTGTAACATACTACAGTACATGGCCTGAAATCAGAGGTTTAATTTCTACTCAATTTCTAAACAGAGTTTTTAATGTGTGATCTAGATTTATTGATTTTTTAACACAATGTTGCGTGTGTGTGTGTGTGTGTGCGTGTGTGAGTGAGTCTGTGTTGTAAACTCATGTGTGTGTGGTTGCTTGTCTCTCTGTAGATGCATGAGCCTATGCAGAGCAGAGGGAAACCATGAGTCCCTCTTCTCTACACAAGACGCACACAGAGATTTTTCAGAGTTCTCACTAGCTTGCTAAACTCTAATTAGATATAGGCCCTTCTTACTACAAGACTCAGGGCTCTGCTTATCTCAGAGTCTCCAGTTAAATATTAAAATTTTGTCCAGCTTTACCATGTCAGAACTAGGTATTGAACTAACTTCCTCATGCTTATGTGCAAGCACTTCACCAATTGTGCTATATCCCTGGTTCTAAATTTATATTTTGTTGTCTACTCTGTTCCTAAACACTGATTCAAGGCTTTGACAAAATGAAACATCTTCCTTATTTATCCCAGTTGAACGAGAGAATCATTAAATGCTGAGGTCTGCACACATAGCTTATGATTGTATTTTATGTATTACATAGCATTTTTCATTTTTATTTTTGTACATTTTCATTCTGACATCATGTTGGCATTTATTAATTATCCAGGACAGTGCATTTCAGTATCACCTGTGGAAAAGTATTTTAGTTCTATTCACTCCCACTGCTCCCTGGCTGTTTACCCTCTTTTCCTCACTCTTATTAGTACCTGTCCATTTCTACTCAACCTCCTCCCTTCCAGTTGTATTTTTACTGCTTATGAGTTTGCACCAAGTTGTTTGTAGGAGCTGCAGGATTTCAAGAAAGCCTTTCTTTCCAGAATTATTTTCACCCTATGAGTGTAGAGACTGTATTCCTTCTCCTCCATCAACCTTTATCAGCATGTATATGCAGAAGGGTAGAGGGACTCATTAGTCCCCTTTTCGTTCTGGCATGCAACACATACAAAACATATTGTAGAGTTCTCCTGTCAATATCACAGCTGATATGATCTCAAGTATAGCAGCCATGACAAGCTCAAAGTCTGCATTTCATACACCCCCATTCTTTCAGTTCTAGTATTTTGCCTTTGCACCCCTTTCCTGCAATGCTCTGTGACTGGTAAAATGGATATTATAGATATCCCATTGGCTATTCAACAAGTTTTATTATCTGTGCTTTGACACATTATTTATTTTTAAAAAAGCAACCTATACATCAATACATATGTACATACATACATACAAACACAGTATAGCTTCACAAAAAACGAAATATTGGCTATTTTTTTCTTTTTTAATTTTTTATTTTTTTCTTTATTTTACATATGGATCCCAGTTCCCTCTCTCTCACTCCCTTCCTCTCTCCCTCCCTCCTTCTTTCTCTCCCTGCCCCCCCCAGACCAACCTCCCATCACACAACCCACCCACTCAACAGTGAGGGTGATGCATCTGCATAGGTAAATCTTATACCATAGCTAAATATTTTCACCCACTTAGGGTCAATACTTGATATTTATCCTATTAGAAATTATCTCTAATTTTAGTCTGATTCTAAAATACATTGTTTTATTGAAATATATAGCATACAGACATATGTGAAAAGGATAATTAAAAGCATTTGTACATGTCAATCAACTAACAATTTTACTAGTAAAATTTACCAGAATTATTGTTCACTGTATACTATTTTATATATTGGCCACAATTCATTAAAATACATTATTCGTTAATGTATATACTTTTAAGTAGTGATTTAAGTAAAATCTTGCAATCATTTTCATACCTTTTCACTATATTAAGAATAAGGTTTTAGAAGAAGTTTTGTAAAATAGTATTATTTAGCTGTTAAAATAAATGGCATCATGAAATTTTCAGAAAAATGGAGAGAACTGAACAACTTATCCTGAATGAGATCACCCAGACACATAAAAACAAATATGGCCAGTGCCTTAAGCAGTTGTCCTCAGAAAGGTTTCCTCTGCCAGCAGATGTGAGAGGACTTAGAAATTCACAGACAGACATGTGGACAGAGAGTCCCATCAGAGTTCTCCACCTGGTCCCTCGCATCATGTTCTGGGAATCCCACATAAATAGGGACAGAAAGATTGTACTAGTCAGAGGTGATGGAGGACACAGGAGAACATGGCCCACAAATCAACTGAGCAGGGCTCACTTGAATTCACAGAGTCTGGGGGAAGCAGTAAGCATGAAGCCTATATGTGTCTGTAACAGGTTCTCTGTATATATTTTGTAGTAGTTACCTAATGTTTATTTTTTTTTTTCTCTTCTTTTTCTGGACTCTTAGAACTCAATATGTTGTGGCTTTTAACTTGTGTTTTTGTGGAATTCTTAATTGTGAGAGCTTGTGACATGTGGATCCCAGTTCCCTCCCCTCCCTCACTCCCTCCCTCCCTCCTTCCTTCCCTCCCTCCCTCCCTTTTACCCTCTCTGTCCTCTCACATGCACCCTAACCACCCTCACCTCCCATCCCCCGACCCCAATTCCATATGTAGGGGAATGCCATCCAGTTGGGGTCATGTAGATCTGACAGGTCATGTGAAGTAGGGACTAGGGTTTCTCTGCTGTCTCTAGGTTAATACACTTATCCCTCCCTGGGGGATGTGTTAGCAATGTCCTTTTTTTGCACCAGTGATTCATCCTGGCTCCACTGTCTGAAGTTCCTTAGACTGCTCAGTCCTTCTGGCTGAGATAAATAATATTTAAATAATAATGAAATAAGACAAACATTCTTCCATAATATGACCCCATTTGTATAAAAGTCAAAAGGAAAGAACTAGATGACATTGTAAATTAAAACATCAATGCTGGGTCATAGCAAAGAAGAACATATGACCACATGCTTCATTTTAGGAGAGTGGTACTCTCTGATGCAAGGAGCATTTCATTCATGTCACCATGTAGGCTGAGTGCAGTCATATTATAAATAGTATCTTGTGCATGAATGGTACTTGATTTATCATATTTCATAATTAAGATGATTATTAGATGCTTATATTTGCTTCATATTTTACAAAATTTGAGGGAAACTCTTTGGAAACTGCTAACTTACACTCTTTCTTAATCATTTCATTTTTAAGTTAAATATGTATAAATCTGTGAATTTTATTTATATTCTCACTTTCCACCCCTTTAGAACCACAATGCAGTTCCGTACTATTTAATTTTAGATTATCTTGCAAGAAACCATGACACCACAAGGAAAATAAATCCTAAATATGTTATGAATAACAATGTAACAAAATTGATTTAGACAGTTTCCTTCCATTAAAAGAGTCTTTTATTTCATTATCTTATTTAGCAAATGCTCCATGCTGTTGACTTACCTAAGCATGTGTTCAATTAAAACCCATCAATCTTTCTTAAGTCAGTTGTCCTCCCTGTATATATATAAGTGGATTTTAAAATATCAATAATTGGTTTTAAATTTCCCATCTTGTTTCCTCTGTAGTACCTAATAAGAGACTCTTATACCTTAATTTAGATACTTTTGCTGGTGCTTTTTGCCTATCTGGAGTCATCTTCCAGTTTAGTATTGGGTAGGAGTCTCTGTTCCATGATGAGATTGGTCAACATATTGCTCACAATCAAATAAAGGCCACTGATTAGAAGAGTGGTAGAGAAAATGTGTAACTAGAAAACTGTTTAGAATCCTGGATCAGCGTATTGAACTCTTGGTTGTAGTGAGATAGTCCTTCTGTAGCACTGACCACGCCCATTGGGGGGTGGAGCGATGGGCGGAGGTGACCTGAGGAAGGAGGTCGGAGGGGGCCAGGAAGGCGCTCTCTCTTTCTGGTGTGACTTGGACAGGAGAGGATCGGGTTGAATTTCCTGGTGTTCATCTGTCTAGGTTGTAAGTTATTTCTCCCTGAATAAACATCTATTCGGCCTATTTGTTTATCCTGATCCTTATTTACCGCAATACTTGGTAGTTTCCCACAGAGCTTTATGTTGTTGCTCTGCTCAGGTGGCCTGGCATTTCCTGGACTTTTCGTCTATTGGTGTCACTGTGTTTTTTTCATTTTGTGACACCAGCCTTTTCTATGGAAGATGATTTCTCAGCACAAGGACCTGCCCAACTTGATCTGAGAGCCAGCAGCAAGGAGAGGTTTCCATAATCACCTAATTAGAGGGACCATAATAAACAAGTAAATTAAAAAGTTTGTGCCAGGCTTCTGTACTCTGTTGTGACAGATTCAAATGACACTTTATTTATCCTGGCTTTGATGATGCATCATAATAGAATTACAGGTGCTTTTGTGAAATCTGGATGCTCAAGCATGCTCAATACTCCTTTTTTATTAACATGTTATCCATAGTAAAATTTCTAATGATATTTACAATTAAGAGAATGAAAATTAAAGCCCTAGTGTAGGTTAACAGTGCCACTTGCTATTAATAGATGAATTTTTATTGAGGATGGGACAATGGGTGCTTTCATATGTTCCTTCCAAAAAAAATAAGTTCTCTGAGAATTCCATACAATTAATTTAGAGCTTACTTTATGTAACCTCCAAAATTTGCCATGCTTTATTTATAAGTTAGATTTTTGATGTCATTTTTACAAAAACCTATTTAGTCCAAGCTGTGCTGTCCATGTACAGGTTGTTGTCAGGGCATCATGTCCAAGAATGGTCAACTTACCAAAAACAACATCCATAAGAAAATTGATTCTCAGTTGGGCAGTGGTGGGACACACTTTTAATCCCAACACTTAAGAGAAAGAGAGAGGCATATCTTTATGAGTATAAGGACAGCCTGGTCTATAAAGATACAAAGAGAACCTCTGTCTTGAAAAAAAGGAAAGAAGAAAGAAAGACAGAGGAAAAAAATTGATTCGCCTCCAAGAAGCTAGCAATTGCCAGAGTTACTTTTGTACTTATGAGATTCCATGTCCACCTGCCTATGTGATGCTGAGCTTTTTCTGGGTAGAGCTTGTTTTGGTGTTGTGAATTGTATCACTACTGCTTTGAGTGTGTGTACCTTCCCTATTGTATCAAGAAAACATTTTTACTTTTTTCTACTATGTCTGGCTCTTACAAATTCTGTCGCATCCCTGTGTCTTTGGGAGAAATGGTGTGAGATAAATATTCCACTAAATATTATGTCACTTGATAGCATGTCAGTTTGACAAAATACAGTAAGTGGGATCTCCCCCTAGGATCTGTGGACTATTGAACCGCATTTCTCATCCGGTATCATACATAGGTCCTTCTAGCACTCTGACAGCTACACAATAGAGATGAAATTTCAATACCATTTTGATTAGTTGTTAGTTATTTCTCCTCATATTGTCTTTTCCTCTAACAGGGTGTTTCCATACCCTGTCTCATTCGTCTCATTCAACCCTTCCTTGAACATATGTTCTTCCAGGAACAACTTTAGTTTTCCCATAACATTAAATACATAGATTCCACATTGTTAGAATTTCAGTTCTTAAAATTTGGGTCCAAAAAATGAATATGATGGCAAACATATTTAATCTCTGTAACTAGAATACCATAAATTAACCATGGAAATGAGTAGACTTAGGCAGATTCATAACTGACTTGTTCCTATTAAAGAGACAAATGGATGAATTTTAATAATAGAAAATACAGGTAATTAGAATAAAGATCTGGGGAATTGTATACAATGTGTTGTAAATACAAAGGTATAAACCTGTGTTTCTGACATATATATATATATATATATATATATATATATACATATCAATATATATACATATATATGTATATATGTATATATATATATTGATATGATAAAATATAGAGAAACACAAGGTTATCTAATAATGACAAAGTTGTTGATATGTTTTGGGAGACTGGGAGAAATAATACTAGAGGAATGACATTCTATTTGAGGCAAGAAGGTAGACATACAAACTCTGAAGAAAAGTAACTTTAAACTTGTGGAGACTAGTTTTATCAACTTTACACAACTGAAAATCATCTGGCAGGAAAGTCTCAATGGTTATTATCTGAATATCAATAGAGATTCATTCTTATGTCAAATGATGTACAAAAGCAAGGTGTGTGTGTGTGTGTGTGTGTGTGTGTGTGTGTGTGTGTGTGTGTGACACTATTCCTTAGAAGATGTTTCTAAACTGTTTAAGATGGGAGAAATTGAGATGAGCACAAACAAGAAAGAAATAAACACACATTCACTTTTCATGTTTGCTCTTGACTGTTAAAAATAAGACTAGTTGCATAAAATTCATACTTCAACCTTCCCACAATGACACTATAACATAGACTTGTGAATTAAAGTATATTTTGTTCTACCTTAAATTACATTCAGTCAGATATTTTATCTCAACAACAGGAATGAAACTAGAACAAAGCTGTATATGTGTTTTAAATTATACATACTCTGTGCAAAACTTGGAATCATAATTTTTCCAAGGAAAGGCAATTTAGCTTTTACTCTAGCTGGCACTACTTTATTCATGCTATAAATGTTAATTACTCTTAATTAATTATGTCATTTATGTAGCATAAGACACTGGTCTTGTTGATAAACAAAATCATTGCTATTTTCTGGTTTCCCATTTTTAGATTTTCATAGCATACATCAGTCACTCTATATCTCATAATATGTACTACACACTCCAAAGACAGCTAGATGGATATTTTCAGGGTCAGGACATTGCAGAAGATGTATCATTGAAACTCATCGTCTCCTTTTTGTGCAAAAGCAGATTCTAGGGGCCTACTGACATCTCACTCACATTTAGTAAGGAAAAATGCAGAAAGTCCAATAATCTTGTCACTTGTGCTGACCTTAACTTTTCTTAGAGGTAGCAAAATAACAATATAAATTGTTAGTGATAAATGTGTAAGAAATGCAAACTAGTATAATTATTTCACAAAAACTACCAACCTCAAATCGATGAATACCAATGAGGAACCAGCTTTACTTACTAGTGTTATTTTACACAATGAAAGAAGCAACATTTCAGGTTTAATAGGAATAATAACATTGAGTGTTAGTGATCAGTTTTTGAGAAATTCAAATATAAATTAAGAACAATATTTTATCTCATGTCTTCTAGCTTTGCATAAATGTTTTTTTACTTGTTATTTCCCTTTATTCTTAATCTAGAAGCAGTGTCACACTTGCCTATTATTATGAAAGACTACCCTACATGTCTGCAATTTCTTTGCTTTGAGTTGGTCAAAACTTTTATACTATAAATCAAATCATTCAGGTCAGGTTTGGATACTGATGTTAAACAGTACAATGTGTAGAATTTATAGAAGCCTGGGTCTTGTTTGCATCTCACATTATCTAAACCAGAGAGAAGCAGAATGCATGCTGAGATAAATATAATCACTCACAACACTGTTTCTTGGTTAAATTGTTGTATTTAAAAGGCAGACACCACAGGGAATCAACACTATAATTTCACTAATTGAACTCTGAACCTAAACCACAGCATTGAAAAAAGACATTTACAAGTCAGAAAAGAACAAGTAAAATTTAGTGGGAGTTTAATTTTTCTTCTGAGGAATATATACTCCAGAAATATTTCTGGCCAAAAAAATAAATATATAAATAACAATTAAAAGAGAGAAGAGGAAAGAAAACAAGAAATGTCTGATGTGTCCTGGCCTGCTTCTAATTATTCAAAACTATGAAATCTGCAAACTGAGATTCTAGTTTCTAGCAAAACAAAAAAAGCTTGTTTGTTATTTCCTCCAAACTTATGCTCAAGCACTTTGTAGAGGCTAAGAGAATGTTTACAATCTGAAGCATATTGTATAATAGGATGATACTCTCATTGTATTCCAATTACACACAAATTAAATTGCTACAATGTAAAGCATGGTACTGGCAATTACTAACTTGTTCAAATATGCTAAGATCAAGCCCTCGCTTTCATTAAGGAAAAACATGAGTAGCTAATGCAATTTTTTTTTCCTTTGGATAATATAAAGTCAGAAGGTGCAATTTCTGTATAAGCTACAGATTGTAGGTAATTTTAAGTTGTGAAAATTATCTTAAACAAAACATTTAAAGTTATGGATATGGTTTTTGAAGCCTAATTTTACTTAAGAATTCATTTTCTTAAATAATTATTCTTTGTTATAAATGAGTAAGTATTTATAGACAGGACTGCATTTAAGGGGTATAGTTTAAAATTATGTATATTAAGAAGACAACATTGTAATCCTAGAATGAAGGAGCCTTCATTTATAACTTCGATGGCCCTAAATGCTGACCTTCCAAAGACACTGAGAGTCCCACCCATGGAATATGTGAGCACTACAGTGTTTTTAGGTGTTATCTCAGTACATTACTGAAGCAGTTTCCTAGTTGATACTTGTTTTCTGGTTCTTTTTTAGATAGGTATTGCTGTCAGGTATTAGGTAATTGTGTTTTCTTACAGTGGAAATACAATGTTAGCTTTTTCTTCCATAATGTTAGGAAGATAGGAGCATTCTTTAATGAGTTGTATGGATTATTCCTAAAAGCAGAAGAAAACTTGGAATAATAGCTGTACTTCAGTATTACTAGAATGCAGTTGTTAACCATCCAATTTTCCTAAATTATGTCACAGCTTGCCCTTGCATTTAGAGGCATAATCGCATTCCCCTTATTCCATTAACTTCTATGATCTTTGAATTTGTTTACACTTTATCTACTTTCCTTTAGTACTGTCTCCTCACCTCAGCCTACACATGCTGGAACTGCCTCAGGCTTATTACTATGATGTAGGAAGTTATTAAAATATGTTAATTTCCTTGGCTGCAATGACTTTAAATTAAGACCTTATAACTTTCTGCCTTGCAGGCTGTCCACCGCGCTATAATACCTAGAATAAAATATTGTTCTGTGATCAAATAGTTACTCAGAAAAACGTTTAAATATATTGTTATGTTTTTTTGTTTGTTTTTTTGTTTTGTTTTGTTTTCTCATAACCATGGCCATTTTCACTGTATAAGCTTCAAACATGATTAAAACTGGAGATATCTAACATGCACCTGAGCTTTGTTCTTGGTCAGATGGTCATATACATATTGGATAGAACAGGACTGAGATGGCGAGGAGCATTTACAACGGCATGGGGCTAATCAGGGATATACTTCTGTGTGCCCCTATGGCTGCCCAGACCCAAAGTCAATGTCCTCAGCTGCTATAGTATATGGCCCTTTAAATGTTATAGTGAGTATAAAGGGGCAATCATTCTTTGATTTAATGCTCTCTCTCCCTCTCTCTCCCTCTCTCCCTCTCTCTCTGTGTGGTGTGTGTGTCCTCACTTTAAGTTAAGTAACTAAATCAGTATAATAATATTCTACATAAATACAAATGAAGACATAGGTGTGCTCCTATGTTATTGTCAATTATTTTTCTAGTGAACTTTCTGTTTTTCCAATATGGGATTGGAAAACAGGTCTCACCTCCAGTGTAATGAGAGAGTATTATTCTGGAGACTATTAAGAGCTAACCAATCTGGAAGCACTGATTTAGTTTAACCAGTTTTCATTTTCCAATGTGAAAAATAAATTACCAAGTTTTTCCTTTTTGAAATTTTAAAAAAAATGTATACAATATATTTTGCTTATGGCTTATGCTCCCCCATCTCCTCCCACATCACCACTCACACAACCCCACACCTGAGATGAAGAAATCTCACCAATGATTTGTACCTAAATATTGTTCCATAAATATTTAAATTAATGTGCTTATGATTTTCAATTTTCTGATACCTCAAAAACTGAACTCAATAGTCAAGCCCTACTCTAGAGCCTCCCAGGGAATCTGATTTCTTGAAGACAATTCCAAGAATAAAAGATAACTAAAGCAGCTTTAGATATCAATGTACATTTCAGTACTGATTCAAAAGTGAATGATAGAAATTTATAGAATTATAAATATCAGAAAAAAGAGGATTTTCAATCAGTTTTGGAAAGTGATAGTTTATATTATGCTCAAATGAATATTGCAATTTGTGCTATATATTTATTTCTCCTTTTAAAAATGGAAAACTTTCCTATTCTAAAATCTATAACAGATTACTTGAAGGTTTCATCAGGTAGATTTATGTTTGCTGACAGATCAATTTCTATTAACCAATTGTTTTACATGTGTAGCTTCTGAGATAAATATTAGCAACATTGGGAACTGTTTCTGAGTTTGTCCTGATGTTCCTTCACAATCCAAACAATGAAGCATAATAATTTTCCAAAAACTTCTGCTCCTCTACAAAAGAAAGCTAAAATGCTTGCTAGGAAATGAAGTGAAATGAATACTATGAATTTTAACCATCACAATTTTTAGCCAAAGAGATTTTTTCTTTTTATTAATATATGAATAGAACTTATGTTTACTTAAGCATTCTAAAGTCTAATATACTAAGAATTCCTTATAAACACAGTTTTAAATGAGCTTACTATAATGATTTGACACCGCTGTTATAAACTGAAAGAAAATTTAAACCTCAGGAGAAATGCATTAAAATTAAAAAAACAAAATGAGCATGCATGCAAAAATATGTTCTATCAACTACTTTAGGGAAAAAAGATAATGATTTTATTTTATAATGTATTTAAGTAATAAGGAGAGACCATTTACCTTAGCATCTTTGGGAGGAATGAACTTCTAAGGGAGAAAAAATATTAACTAACTCATCATCCTTGAGTATCAAATACTAGGAAAAAACTCAAAGCAATACTATATCATAGTACATATCAATGCTACTCAGAAACTTGTATTTGTTCACTTGGTTTAAACTTTCAATATGGTCAGATTGAACGTGATTCTTCATTTACCTATTTTCATATACAACTAAATCACACTGATTACCCATCTTCTGTGCATTGTATGTTTTGCTTTAAGAAGATCAAGTGTTAACTTGTCATTCAATATCCTTCTTGAAAAGTGTTAACATTGTCCTTTTAAATACATCCTGTCACCTACTTTATTTATACAAATAAATTTCAATACAGAAACAACAACTAAAACATAAATTTGGACTACATGTCAATGTAGGGATGGAGAGTTATTACCTATTATCAATATTTGAAGCAGGTGTGGGTAACATTCATAGATACACAATCTTTAACTATGGACACAGACTTATCTATGTTTATGCCATGTTTATCCAAAGATTTACAAACAATAGATGGGGTCTTATAAATCTAGTAGGTTCTTTAAGTAAACAAGCCATTCATGACAGGAAAATCAACATGACATAAATTATTTTCATGGGTGTGTAGTAGTTCTTTCATTGGATCAACTGCCAGTTTCCAAATAATGATACAGAGACTTCTTAATAAGTATTAAAGCTTGCCCTTAGCTTAGTATTCTTCCCTACTCGCTCTTAAAACTTAAATTAACCCATTTATGTTCATTGATATGAATGTTCTCACATGTGAATTGGTACCTGTCCTCAGTACCTGTCCCACCTCCTCTGTTTCTCAATGGTGAATTCCCAGCACCAGTTTATTCCAAGAGTTCCCATCTCTACCTGGGAATGCCTGTTCTCTCCTGCCTAGCTATTGGCCAGTGGCGTAGCTCTTTCTTATACTAATCTGAAGGTTCCTTAGGCAGGTGTGGAAGGTGAGAGACTCGTTATCACAGAGTGTTCTAATATCCTGAAACATGGGTCTATGGTACTTTACATTTATGCTCATGATCAGGCAATATCTCTTTCCTGTAAATATTTGGGGATGTATATATAGTATCCAGGGTGATTATACTCTGGAGAAAACATATTTATTATTTTATTCAGTGCCTTAGCAATAAGTCAACTATTTCTATATCAAAATCCATATATATATATATATAATATATATATACATATACATATATATGTATGTATGATCATATAAAACTAAATACAGAAAAGTCTCTTCATTAGAAAGAAACTTACTTTTGTTTCATAGAGTTGCTTATAATTCTTGGGAGTTCAGATGGAAGCAGTGTGGCACTCACTGGGAACCCTATCCTCTACCCAACTTGCTTTGGCAAACTTTACATTCTAGAAGAAATTATATGATTCAATGTGTTGGATTTTTAAAACTGAATGAAAACTTGTATGACCATAGCATCAATGAACTTCATATAACTTATTTTTTTATATAAGAACTACGTAAAAATTAAAACATGGGAATAAATCAAATATATTTTCTCCCCTTTAGAAATCCAATCCCTACTTCTAACCCTTATTTAATATTATCTTATATTTTGTTCTTTAAAATGTTATTGTTTAGAAAGCAAGCACTATAAATATGACACAAATTCTAAATCAAAAACTTATAGTTTTAAATACAACTTTCCCTATGATTTGAGCTGATTGTTATAATATGCGATTATTTTTACAAATATATAAATATTTCGTTTTTCCATTGACCCAAACTGATGCATTTCCTTTAATTAGTAATTATAAATTCATATTTTTTCTCTAAAACATGTCTCTTGATTTGATATGTGTTGTAAACCCCACTGAAATTTAAAAATGATAGTGTCATTGAGGACTGACAAAGTTTTAATCATGTTAGGTTGACTCAGGAGATTTCGGGTTTGATCTAAGAAAAACCAAGTGTAAATATGATGTAAAGACTTAAATTTAAATGCCTGATTCATGTATTTTTACTCTAATTTTACATAAATTTGTGTATGCAAAATCATTAGCCAATCAGCAATCATCTTGCTATAGCCAGACAAAACAAAGACAAATATGATGAACATCTGCCAAATGATGAACATATGTTCAACATCTGCCAAATCAAACTTAAGGACATTTTAACCCTCTCTTTTTAAATATTAAAAAGAAAATACTTTTACTGCATTATTATGGTGATGATCATTAATAAAGACATTAAAGTCTGGTGGGATAAAATATTTTCCCCTACAAAGCATAAATTGATAACATAATTTGGAGTTAAACAAAACATGTAGATTTCAAAATATCTGCCCTAGATCAGTGGTAGAGTTGTTTCTTAGAAGTTACATAACCCTCCATTTGATCTCTAACACTGAATTTAAAAAAAAAAAATAATGAAAGATAAATTAAATAAGACTTACCCTAAATTACTTCATGGAAATTTACAAGAAGGAGAGAGAGAGTACTGATTAATGAAATATATTGTCTGCACATTTATGTTGGGAAATGAGCCCTGACCAGCGGCAGACACAAATACCAGGCAGACTACTGTGAAGCATCATTGGTTTGAACGTTTTCTGAGGTAATATTTCAAGTGTTTAGATTTTCCACTGGTATTCCCTGATTCCTCATACACTTTAATTGATAGGTGAATTTTTAGAATCCTTTTTGATTACAATTGGATCTATGATGGTATGGCCAAATATAACTGAGGCATATCACTTTTGGGAAGTTAGCTTGACACACTATAACACTTATCTTGAAGACAACTGTACTTAAATAGTTTAAAAAAGACATTAAGAAATATGACTTCTGGGCATGGTAGATCCATATCCACCACTGTGTGATATTAAATGCTCATACACGGCACAGTTTGAACATACCATATTTTGCGTTCAACTTCTAAAGAAGTAATCAGCAGAAGAGATGACTATTAAACTAATCCAAAGCCAACAGCAAGTCGATATTTTCTAAGCTTCGTTGGAATACATTATATCACAAGTAATTTGCAACATGTTGTCTGATTTAATAGTGGTCCTGTGTAATACCTTTATCCATATTTCAAGGAGTTTGATCAAAGGCAAACTGTCTCTTTGTAATTAACCAAGGGAAAGGCTTTCAGGACTTTAATGTTAAGTGTCTCCCACCTAGGAACTTTTGCACTGCTCACTAGTTAGGAATTCCTTACACATTTTCTTCTGAAGACTGAAGAAAGAGATGCTTTTGGATATTTTATTGCCATATTCTTCCTTGATTGCTCTGAATGATGACATCCAGTTCTGCACCTTTGACCTCTGGTGTTGCTTTTTAACCTTACTGGAGTCCATTTTCTAAATAAAGACATTTTCAGATTGGAAAAAAAAAAGAAATATGACTTCTTAAACTATAAAATTAATAGAGACCATTCTTATCTGCTTTAGAACCTTAGTTATTTTTTCTTAGAAATTACGTGCTTGTTTATTATTTTTTATTGTCTCTAAACCAATGTAAGTGGGATAAGCATGTTACAGAATGTTTAGCTAAACTTGAAAAACAGCCCTATATGACATAGGAAGCATGGTTCAGTGTGTTATAGATAATGCTGTCAACCCTATGACTAAACAGGAGCTCAAAGAATACCTCAGTGGTTCTAGGTTAGGTTTTCCACAAGAGCATCACCTGACCCATGGGCCTACATCAGGAAGATAGCTCACAGCTGTAGAAACTCCAACTCCAAGGGATTCAGGGCCTTCTGACCTTGATGAATGCTGGAGAAAAGATGGCATACTCACACACATGAAGTCTCTCTCTCTCTCTCTCTCTCTCTCTCTCTCTCTCTCTCTCTCTCTCTCTCTCTCTGTATGTATGTATCTAGTGTCCTGATAAAAACTATTGATATCTGTTAGCTTAGCACTTTCTCTATTCTTGTGCTGCTGGTGGGGAATGGTTGCTTTAATTTTGCTGTATGATGTATTTGTTCCTTTCTGAGAGCCATAGTCATGGCAGTTGTGTTTATTGGCAACATTCTAAATGCTGCCATCCTAAATGCAACTCTCTAAACTGGATAGCTGTCACAACATTGTGAAGAAAATTTAGTAGGTGTTTTGAAGGTAGTGTGTTTTTTGAAATGAGTTCCTAGTATGGTTTCAGGATCACCAAAGATATTGTAGTAGTCACAGAAGCCATATTGTCCCCAAAAGAGGTATAAGAATTTAAGCATCCTCCAATGGAGGATTTTAAATAATAATTATATATATGCTCACTAATGACCAGTGACTGAAGGTGATAGTAGCCTGCCCTTTAAACAAGTTTTCAGTAAGAACAAAAGAGCAATGAAACAATTCCAGTATTCTTCTCAGAATGTAATTTGCTTCCATTATACAGAGAGGCAACTAAGAAAATGACTTAATGCCTTCTCATTAAGAGGAAAAAAATACATAATATAATGCTTTGATACATCCAAGTAACAATCATGAATATTTATGCATTTCTGTTGTTTCTTACCTAGAGTTTTTCAGGTATTTGCAAAGAAATGACATTGCTATGTTTCTGTATAAATATCCAAGAACATCCGGTCTTTTATATGAAAAGGATTAATATATATGCTATGTCTTCTGCTAAGATCTTGTTCTATTCTATAACTTCTAATTTTAATACCAGATTTAATCTTCTATTGGTTATTTCTTTAACATTTAAAACATTCATATGAATATTTTTGTTATTCGCAGAAAGTAAGAATGATTTTAAAGTTCCACTTTTTTAATCAAGGATTTAAATAACTAAAGTCATTAGTGTCATGAGAACTAAAATGTCACAAAACAGAATAATCGTATTGTAATCTATTTTGAAAATCTTTGAGTTGGACAAAGGAGTAGCATGTTACATCTCTGCTATAGGACTCAGGTATTTGATGATATTTTTACACTTGTTACTTTGTTGCAAAATCAATAAATCTCATTTTATCTGATTGCCATTAGGATACTTGGTCAAACACAGTTGGGGATAAGGAATTCCCATTGATTAAAGATAACTAACAAAAAGAAAATTTGAATAAGGTTGTGCAATATTCCACTTTTCTATAGTTATCTTGGTTTTAGTCAGTCATTTAGGCTCATACATTCTTTACCAAGGTTATAATATTTTTATTCAGACTTCAGCCACACATATTCTTTTCAGTTTTGGATCTCAGAATAGAGTGATTTAAATAAAATTTACTCAAGAGTTTTATTTGTGAAAATCCTGGATGCAATCTGGTAGGCTTTAGGGCAGTGAGTAGTTCCTGGAAGCCATGGTCCAATAAATGGGTTCATTTTTTATGAGTTAACAACACCATGACTTTACTTGAAGATGATAGACAACAGGCACTGTTGTCCAGGTGGAGGAAATGTTCACAGAGTGCATACTTTTGTGAGGATGTGCATAGTATCTTGTAGTCCTTTCATTTTTTTCTGAAACCAAGTTTTTGTTTGTGTATCATGATATCATCTTTTCACTTGTTATTTTACTTAAAAAGTCAATTTTCTAATTTCTGGAGTTTTAAGAAAAACTAGTTTCATTGGAATTATTTTTTATCTTTCATCTCATATAATTATATATTTTATTGGTTATTTTTAGAGAAAAGGACATATGCTATCTTGTTGCATAAGAAATTGATTGGGACTTTGGATAGTAGAACCAGGTTGTATCACTGTTGCACAAAAGATTTCGGGGGCACATCACCCATGGAGGGATACTTCTTTAACCTAGAGGCATGAGAGAAGGCCTAGTCCTTATCTTGCCAAAGGTATAAAATAAAGAAATAGTTCTAAGTCTCTGAAGTGGGAAAAAATATCTCATGTTTCATTTCATTGTCATTAGTTTTTAGAAATCTAGCTTTTAAGAGAAGAAATGTTTGAATATATATTTTAATATTCAAATAAATACATATATAGATATATATGGAAGCTTAAATCATATTATTTATGATATTGTAAATATCATAATTATCACAATGAAGGGGAAATTAAATATTGGAATAACACAAGTGTTGTGAACCTGAATATGGATAATCAAAGACTGTTTTTTGACTGTCTTTTGTGATACAGCATGACTCAAGTTATAAATATATGAGAATTTATTGAAGTCACACTGAAAGATTTGGAAAATGATATTACTCAAAGCTTTTATTTTTCAAGCGAAACTGCTTTGGAATCAAAGTTGAGCAACATTAGTGTATTGTTATCTTTATTGTTGACTGCAAAAGAAGCATGTCTTGCAATGTGCTGCAGGACAAAATATAGTGTTAGCCTCTTTCAGGTCGCTACAGCAGCAGAATATTAAGTAGCCTCACCTTCTGTGCACCTTGTTGAAAACCATTAGTTATGCACAAAATAGCATTCTGCTCTGGCAAGCATGCTATTCACCTTGCTGGCCTAACACTAAAGAAAGTAATTTTCTGACTCTTAGCAGTTCCAGGAATTTATATAAGGAATTCCAAACAAAGGTTTACCAAGACACTTATATAAAGTAAACATCCTCAGATTATCTTTGCCACACATCTCATCCTTTTGACATCGTCATTACTTCTATAAGCTTCTGGGTGGAATTTATGTTTTTATTGAAAGAATCAAAAAAAATCTTAAATTTGCCATGTTATCTCTGACGAGGTTTTTGTTTTTAAAACTTCTGTTAATCTTATACTAAGATGAGAGAATGATTTGAAAATCAGATCACTAAAATGAGACAATCTCAATAACTTTGCTAACATCTTAATAGTATAAACATATATATTCTACTTAAATTGTGATATTAGATGGAACTCTTTAAAAGCATTGGCAGTGGAGATCATGAAATACCTATTTGCAGATGAGCAGCTCTGTGAGTTAAATTTCAAGTGGTGCTTTTTAAGGCAAAAACTAAAGAAATAACATGAGAAAACAAAATAAGATTTTTTTTTTTCATCAAAACTTTAAAGAACTTTGAGAACTGCATCAAGTGTGATGCCATATTCAAAACTATGCAAACTGCTTTGCTTCCAACCTGGAGTTGTTGTGCAATTTAAGTCCTTTATGCTTAATGGGAAACACTTAACAGAAACATAAAATAAAATACTGGTGACAAAGGTTCTCTTTTTCTTTGTTTAAATGCTTTTCTGTGGCTGCTGGCACAGCTGTTGTAACTGTTATACTGTTAACATTTATGCAAGTGCCGAGAAGCCAAACATCAAAATTTATCTTTCTGTCTATTATAAAGAATTTAAAAGAAATTAGAAGCAAGTATCAGCAAATGCTTCTCCTTTATGTGTATTGACTCATATGCCATTTAATTTTTTACTTTTTTCAATGATATAGCCATGATCATTACTTTCATGCTTGATACTGTTGAGCTTCTATATTTAAATTGCATTCATTACCACTGTCTTAAATGGTCCTAAAAGGATAGTTCATTAAGTCCCACTTGAAGTGATCCAATTTATAGTTCAAATTTGAAGACTTTCATGTTTAACCAACAAACATGGTCAGACCTGTCACAGCACTACTCCAATCCTGAGTATCAACTGCTGTATTAGTTATTCATTTTTACTGTAAACAGCCAATATGGCCAAGGAGCTCTTGCAAAAGAAAGCACTTGACTCAGGTCTTGATTATAGATTAAGAGGGTTTTGTCCATAATCATCATGCCAGCAAGCAGACAGGCATGTTGCTAGAGCAGTAGCTGAGAATTATACATTCTAAAACACAGGAAGCAAGCAAAGATAGACACAAGGACTTGCCTTGGGCTTTTGAAACCTGAAAGCCCAAACCTAGTAACACACTTCCTCCAACAGAGCTATAACTCTTAATCCTTCACCAAACAGTCCACTTGGGACCAAGTAGTCAGTCATGTGAGACTATGAAGACAATTGTTATTCAAACCACCAAACATACCTCTCATTATTATTAATAGCAGTCTCTAACTTAATTTCCCTTTAGACTTTTAGATTTGACTCAGTTACTCCCTCATGCTGATTGATCTCTATGTATGCTTCAGGTTTTGCTTTCTCTAGCATGCAGATCATTTTCTCTCTGTCTATTGTGGCTCCTCCTCTTCTTTATCATCTTCATAACTGTGAGTTAGTATCCACATTTCTCCTTCTTGGTACTTTTATTAGGACTTATGAATGAGAATTAAATAGATAATACCATGGTTAACTTTAAGTTTCAATATCTTTTAGAACAAAAATACTTTGAGAAATGAATTTTCCTCAAAGAATAATATAGGAATATGTCCAAACATTATCAATGTATTTTCTTAAAAAAATGAAAATAGTTACTTAATGCAATTACTGATAGAAAATTAGTTTACCCTGCTAATCACTATGCAAGCTTCTAACGTGGTTTAGAGAGTCTCCAAATATTTACTTTAATTTTCCTTTTTGTCCTGTTTTAGACCTGCATATCTCTTACTTTTTCTATTATCTCTCATCTCTCATCTCTCTCTCTCTCTCTCACCTCTCTCTCTCTTTCTCTGTCAGGAACACACACACTCAAACACCACACATGCACACACACAGACACACACCCAACACACATACACATACACATCAATTTACATTTCCTTTCCTACTCCTTTATTTGTCTATCTTTCTTCATCTTCAAGAAAACGGAAACAAGATACATTTAAGATTAAATTAAATAATTAATAATAAAGGTGAAACCTTGATTTCATGGAGGGAAGAATGAGACTCTGTGGTAAATTAGATACCACATTGCCCAATATGAGAAGCATTTTTTGTTTGTTTGTTTTAGTTTTTGTTAACAGGGATTCTCTGGGTAGCTGTATTGACCGGGCTGTCCTTGAATTCATAGAGGCAAGATCCTCTTGCCTCTGCCTCCTGACTGCTGGGATTAAAGGCATTCACTAACAAGAACAGGCAATAGGAGATACTTTCAAGATAAATATGAATAAAATAAGTCCTAGCCTAAGAAAAATCTTTTTTGTTTTTATTTTACATAATTAAGTGTACTTAAGGAGTAAGAGCTAGATCACAATAATTAAGTCTATATAAATAGACTTTCAAGAGCGCATGTTCCATTTGCTTTAATTTTGCTTCAATGGTATATGGTTCATGTCACAGCAATGACACATAAAATAAACAAAGTAATATAAACATCAATTAAAATGAGTCTGTACTGATAGTAATTCACTCTAGGCTAGCAAATATTACACAGTTAAATACTATTTCAAAGTAGTAAGCAATGTTTTCTTACAGCACAATATGTATGGTCAAGGTGTGATGTATTTATTAGGATGTTTACTGTCTAATAGCTTTGGACACTGAAACAACCTTCATGATCAGTTCAATAAAACTATCATTTCATTCAGTTCTTCAATGATTAGTATTACTGCATTCTCATTTCAGAGATAGATTTTTCTTCTTAGAAGGTTTTATAAAAGTTTTCTTATTTTACATATCAATCCCAGTTCCCTCTCCCTCCCCACCTCTTCCAGCCTCCCATGCAGCCCCGGACAATCCTACCCTACACCCACCCACATGTAGGGTGGTGTCTACCAGGAGGTGTCATCTAAATCTGTCAAGTCATTTGGAGCAGGACTAGGCCCCTCTCTCCTGCCTCTAGGTTAAGGGAGTATCCCTCCATGGGGTATATGCTCCCAATGTCCTTTTGTGCACCAGGGATACATCCTGGTTCCATTGTCATAGGTCCTTCAGACTGCCCAGGCCGTCAGACTGACACCCATGTTTAGGGGGTCTGGGTCAATCCCAAGCTTGATTGCCACCTATCAGTCTGGGGGGCCCATTTAACTCCTCCTTGTTCAGGTCAGCTGTCTCTGTGACTTTCTGTAGCTTGATCTTGTCCTCCCTCTCTGCATAAGGATTCCTGTTTGGCTCAGTGTTGATTTGTGGTTCTGTTTCCATAAGCTACTAGATGAGGGCTCTATTATGGTGGATAAGTTAGTCATCAATCTCATTATTAGAGAAAGGCATTTATTATAGCCTTTCCACTGTTGTTCAAATTGTTAGTTTGGGTCAGTCTTGTAGGTCTTGGACATTTCTCTAGAGTCAGTTTTCTTTTGAAACCTATAATGGCTCCCTTTCTTATGGTCTCACTCTCTGTTTCTCTCTATATATATCTCTGTCTCTCTGTCTATCTCTTTCTCTGTCTGTTTCTTCTCTCATATATTCCTCCCCTGACCCAATCTTCCTAGTCTCACATGCTTTCCGATTCTCCCCTTCTCATTCTCCTAGCTCCCTCTCCACTCACTCCCCCCCCCCACGCACACCCAATATGTTCAGGATATCTTGTCCCTTTCCCCTTCTGTGAGGGACCTTATATGAATCTCTTAGAGTCCTCCTTGTATCCTAGTTTCTCTGGCAGTATGAATTATAGGCTGGTGATCCTTTGATCTGTGTCTAAAATCCATATAGGAGTGAGTACATACTATGTTCCTCTTTTTGTGACTGGGTTTCTTCAAGTTCCATCTTAGAATGCTTTTACCTTTCCACAAATATTGAACAACTGTTTCAGAGATATGTTATAATTTTGTTAACAGTTCATAGATTCTGCCTCTCATACATATTATGATACCCTTCATTATCAGTACTACTTATTGCAGTGGTGTGATTTTCTTGTTTATTGCTTTTGGGGTTTTTTGGGTTTGTGTGTATGTATGTGTTTGCTACTGTGGATTTACATAGGGCCAATTCAAGCAAACAAGGGTCTATGCCATTTACTGATATTTCTATATCAAGTAGACTACTGGTAACAGTCCAAGCATCAGTGTTGATACAGGCTCTCTTGAAATCCATTGGTTATACTAGGGTTCACTGAAAGCACTATACTATTCTATGGTTATGGAAATATGAATAACAGGATTTCAGCATTATAGGATTACTCACTGTATCTTCTAAACGTTATTTTAGCCACTGACCTTAGGAGTGCCTGGACATTTTTTTTTCATTCTCATGATATTTCACAGATATTATCAAACTGTATTGTCTCTTAAAGTTGGATTCTTTCTTCTTGTAATATGCACTTAAGTTTGCTTCATGCATTTCAATGCTTCATAGTTCATTTCTGCTTTATATCTGAACAATGTTTTTTTATCTAAATATACCTCACTTTACTTACCTTTTCCCCCACTGAAGGACATATGGGTCTTTTACATAATTTGGAAACTATGAATAGCAATGTTATAAATATCTATGTATCTCTCTGTTGAGTCATGAGTTTTTTCCTTTTAATAGTTTGATAAAAAGGAGGACAATGATTTCTGAAAAACATACGAGAATTATGAGATTATTGGGAAACTGATAAATTGTGTTCTATGTGAGGAACACCTTGTTCATTCCCACCAGTAGCGAATAAAAAAGTCCTCATTAATCCAATTTTTTCTCATTCTTAGTTTTACAAAATAAAATACGAGGGGCATTTTATATACTAATTCACTATATATATTTTCTTGATGAATTACTTTTGCAGACTTTGGTTCCATATACAGTTGGTTTTTGTTATTGCATTTCATTTCTGAGTTTTATATATTGTTAAATGAAGAAAAAAAATAGAATAGCCCCTAGGGATATTTTAGTAACTTCTCACAAACTCAGATTTATATAATATATTATTTATAACAAAACTCCCAAATGTTATACCATTTGAAAAAGCCATTTCTATCAGAAGTCATAGCATATCTAATATGTTATAGACGGTGGTATATAATCCATCCTGAAAATTCTACTTTCATCCTCAAAACAATCTCAACAGATAATCCTTTTGCTGTTAGTACTGTGTATCTGAAAGATCCATAACTTCAAAATGTTGAGGCTTTTGCTCCATATATTTTACATATTTCATATATTGATACATCTCGATTTAATTTTCACAGTGACTATTTTAATCAATGTAAGTCACTTCTTACTTATAGTATAAATATTAAGCAACTAGTCTCATGAAACAAAAGAAAAAAAGAGGAAGACACTGCTGATCCCAGCTATTCTTCCTTATCAATAGACTACCCATACCACAAAGGAAGCTGAAGAACCTTACAGAAACTATCATGAAATCTCATAAGAAACAGGCAATATTATAGAGAGTTAAGATCCAAAAAACTACAAAGAACAATAGTGGAAGGTTCAGTGAGAAGGAAGTAAACACCTTATTTATTTCTTAAAAAATATGTATAATATTTTCATTATGTGTCTTAAGAAATGCCATAACTATTGTGACTCTTACAAAGGAAAATATTTAATTGTCTTGTTTACAATTAATATTTTTGGTTGAGTATCATCATATTGGGATATTGGTGGATGCAGGCACACAAGATGCTAGAGAATTAGCTGATAGTGTTATACCTTTATATGCAGAGATCAGAAAGTGAACTGGGACACTCGCAATGGCTTGAACATATGAAACTTGAAAACCTGCCTCCACAATGACAAGCTTCCTCCAACAAAGCCACACCAACTCTCAAAAAACCACACCTCCTAATAGTGCAAGTCCTAGCAAGCTTATGTGGCAAATTACATTCCAACTTCCATGTCATTTATCTGAGAACTAGTTAGTGGTGACTGTGTTTGGAATTATCAAAAGAAAATCTTGTTATATGAATCGAGCATTAAATTGTATTGCAGAGAAGGCATTTCCAGGGAACACAATGTGAAAACATGATTAAGAAGAGTATTAAATGTGCTGAAAGAGTTAACATGATAAAATAACAAGTATTAGAATCTGTGAGTGTGTATGTATGTGTGTGAGTGTGAGTGTGTGCGTGTGTGTGCCATGAAATCTACAAGGAATCAATAGAACACACACACACACACGCACACACACAGATTTTCTGACAAGAGAATCTAATAATCAGGTAAGTATTGACACTAAATATCCTCTCAGTGGTAGCCCAGCATAAAGTATAGTCAGATGTAATGCAAGGACACAAATAAATAGCACACATAAATAGACAGCAGCTTGCAGCTTTTGTACTTTCTTTGGCCTATGAAGGAACCTGTCAATTTTTTATCTAATTTTCCAATGGTCTAACTTAAATATTGCAGAGCTTATGTATTTTAGTGTGTTTCCAGATAGAAAAAAAATATGATGTAGATTTAGATTATACAAACTGGACAGGAAATGGATAGTTACCAAAGCAATAGAGGACACATGTGAAACCCAATCTTTGCATATGACCCACATGCAGTTACTGCTTTCCTCATGATAAGAAGAGTGAGGACAGAGAGGTACAAATAAACTGTATTCTTTCTGTTATCCAAATTTCATGTCTCCAAATCCTTTAATAACTGATGCATTTTGTATATACTTAAAGTGATTAAAGCTATAATGCAAGAATAATGAAAACTTATAAATGGCCCCATTGAGACTTTTTGATAAGTTATAGTTAACAAAGATAATGTGATATTTATGAAATTGTGTTTAAAGGAGATAAAATTTAAGGTCAAATTAATTATGTAAAATTTTGGACAATGTAATCAAACTAAACTATTTTTTAAACCTCCCATTAGGCATTTTTCATTAAATCTACCCCAACAATGATCAATGCAGAGTTGAAGAAAAGCTTTATAGAACAGAAAATGTGGTGCTCTGGGAGGGTGAATTTCAAATTCAGATTTGTCATTTTGTTCTTGCTGGGTATATTTCATGGAAATTTTGTTTCTCTAAATTCTTTTTATGCATTTAGACAATATACCTGCTTAAACAATAAACCAGCTTTGGTGCAAATTATCTTCCTTTTTAAATATATTGAAGATAAATTGATGCATTGATAGATGTGATGCAAATATCACTTACATATTTTTATTCCCAAATAAGCAGACATATTTCTCATTTTTTAATTTCATGTGATATTAAGGTATCCATCGTGTCTACCTGGGCCAGCAAGGAAACACGACCATGACTCTTCTTCGAGCAGTTTATTCAGGAATCTTGTACATCAGCTTCTGCATCCCCCAGCCCTAGCAAGCCCTTAAATGTGTGCTTACAGCCCAATCAGCTCATGTCACCTGGTGATCCCGGGTAGGCCTCAGAAAGAGGAAGCACACCAGATCCATCAAGCACTTCCAAATAAGGCTTGTTTACAGCTAAGCTCAGACTACCTGGAATCCAGCCAGGTGCCATCTTGGGGCTGTGGCTTCCCACAGATATCAATATAAATAGAGAAGACAACTGCTATTTACTATCATATCTTATTAGGAAATTGCAGAGTTTAGAAGCTATATATTACCTAACAAAATTCAAAACATCTATCATTCTGTATTACAGATAAAATCAAGTGACAAATAACAAATGACTTTATACACTCATTAGGCAAAACTGTCTGCCAATCATTGAAAATCTATGTTCTTCTTTTCTCACAATAGTATGCTCATATCTGCCAATATTCCCATGACGAGGCATCTACCTACCTGAAAAACAAGCCTATTGTTTTATGCAAGTAATTCTCAGTGTACAATGAGCTAAGTATTTACAAGGTCACTTTTAAAATTAACTATCATGTTGAGAGGCTTTTCAATTTCATTGCATGACTTTGTCCTTTTACTTACTTTACATATCAGCAATTCTCAAATGAGTTTTGCATACATTATGTTGTCGAAAGTTACTCTACCCAGCACCCCCCATGTGGACATACAAGACAAAAATGGATCCATCTATTTTTAAATAATCAAGTTATTGTCCAGTACACTGACACCGAAGTCATTTGACTTTACAAATTTGGAAATGTATCCCAAATTTATTTTATATATGTGTTATGATAAAATATGGAAAATTATTTATTTTGCTTTTGCTTGAGATAAGAGTAAGATAAATAAGCTTACCCAATGCTATCATGTGAACTATATGAACATTAGGATTATAAAGAGAACCTTAGAAATAAATTTATTTTCATACACCATTGAATCAGCAACTTTTGAAATATATCACTTACTCTATTTGTTTGGAGACTGCCTGTCTTTCTAAGAGGTAGCACTACATTTTCTTCCTTCCTGCCTATATAAAAATCATAGTTTACTGAACTAATGTATTAGTCTCTGGAGCTGGAGAGAAGGCTTGTTGTTGAAGAGCAATTGTTACTCTTGTAGAAGATGTATTTTCAGTTCTCAGTACCCATGTGGAAGCCCATAATGATTGTCAACTCCAGTTCTAAGACATCTGACATGTTTGTCTCACTGACATAGGCACTGGCCATACACATGTTGCATAGACATACAGGTAGGCAAATACTCATACACCTAAAATAAAAATAAATAAATATTTAAAAAATCATATGTAGATATCTAACCAAAAGTAATTGGTATTCCTTATGTTTTATACTGAAGTTAAGTAGAAAGCTACTTAAACTGAAGGGAAGAGTTTATTTTCACCTATCTAATCAATATCTCACATTAACAGGCAAAGCACTTCTCATAATTTTCTAAATAAAATTTCCTTTATATATTGGAACTTAGCGATATTTTTGTTCAACATTATCTTTTTGCATGAACTGCTTTGAGTTTGTCATAGTTTTCAGAAAAATATTAAAAGTAGTTATTAGTCTTAAAATAATAGAAATCTATCTATTATCATTTCATTTGTTGTAGAAAATTTAACATAACCAGAGTAGGCAATGTAATAAATTTGTTTTCCTGGCATTAAAATCTAGACAGTATTTCAGTGACCTACTGATTTAACTCAAAACACATAAAAAGACTAACAATCTATTGGTAAAAATGTTCAGTAATAAGTATTTGTCTTAGATAATTTTACCTCTTAATTTAACAGTTATATAAAGGTTCAAATAAGCCAGGAAAATGAGAAAAAGTTAAATAAAAATAATTGTATATGTTATTATATTTAGTATATAATTTTTGCATTATTTTAAATGAACACATTTGGGAATTGTTATGAGTGTGTCATTAAAATATCCTCCTACATGTATTTAAGTCCATCTGCAAAATTTGCTGTGACCTCACTAATCTCATTTCTCAAGTGCATCCTGAATCAACTAGGGATAGCTCTTATATCTGTCTACTTTGCCCTACATGTCTGCTGGTATATTAATTCGTGTCACACAATTTTCAACAATTTCATGCCTTATGGTGGCACAAGAATGACCTACTGTTGTTGAATCTAAAGATAGTTATAGCTGATTTAAATGCTGTTGCTGTAGTGGCTTCTCTCTACATTTGCAGGGCAGCTCAAATGCATCTTTTACAGGTAAATTGTCCTCCAGCATTGATGGTTATTGAGCAAGCACTGGAGATAGCTTCTTTAAGTCCTTTGAACTACATTGCTGTAAGTGTCTCAGCATAATGACCTAATAAATTCAGGGTTAGGAATCTGTCCTCTTTATCTGTATACCATCCACCTCAAAGGAAGCTGAAGAATCTCACAGATACCAATTACTAAATCATGTATTAAACAAGCAGAAGTCTGTGACTTGAATGTATTTATGCAGTTGCCTAAGTGTAGACTGATATTATTTTAACCACAAATTTCCAGAATATGGTTTATACTTAGTAAACTTCAGTTTTGGAAAAAAAATAATAGTCGCCTGGAATCATTCTGCTCATAGGACATATGTCTTCACTATAAAGGAGAGAAGAGCGCTATTTTATGATACATTGCCTGCTACTTATATACATTTCTCATATTAAGATATATGTTCTGATATGACATTATGATGCACACTATATTAATCTTTGTATTCACATAGCAGTTCTGGAACTAGTAAAAAGAATTCTAATGCACTTATAATGGCAAGAGAGTTAATGAGTGCACTTTGGAGTAAACTGTTGCTTACTATATCCTTTTATCTTTTTTTCATCAGTTGTAAGCAACAGCAATCCTTGTCTAAATGCATCGTGTAATTCTGCACTGTTAAGCCTCATTGTGAATCAGATGTCAGTACAACTAGAAAAATGCAAGGTAGTAGTATTTTCATGGAACCTCACTTGTAGAAAAGGAACTAAAGGAAGCTAAGGAAGGCTATGAGGAATAAGTAAATGGTCATTTCTAGGCATGAATCTATAATTAGTTGCCCAATTCCAAGTGATCAGCCATGAAAGCATAGACATACAAGACTCATTAAAGGAACTCAGCGGTAGTATATAGGCATATACATGCACATGTACATATATACACATATATATGTATATATACTTATACATCATTGTATATGTGTGTATATATATAACTATATATATATATGTTTATATATATATATATATATATATATATATAAAACAATAATTGGTTTTCCATGGGAGTACATTGAAGAATTTGGGAAAGAAACAAATGAATATATATGCATACAAATAAATGTGTGTGTGTGTATATATGCATAAGGTACAATGTAGTATATGATATATATTGTAATAAAATATATAATATGTGGTGTATTTATATATATGGTTTAATGTATTGTATGTGTACTATAATATATATAAAATGAAATTTTTTTAGCATTAACGTATATGCACAAAACTGTATATGGAAAACAGCATATAATATATAAGATATAAGACCTATAAGAAATGAAAGACAAGTGAAAACAGGTACTTGTTCCTGGATACTAATATCTCCTAAGAATCCCATAAGCTGCTTAAAAAAGTAAATAGAACATGACAGATCAAACAATATGAGAAATAGACAATAGAAAAACAACAAAAATATAATTAAGGTGTATTGGATACTTTTATATTTCCCAGAACATTAGATATGTAAGTTGATATATGTTCATTCATGGAATAAATAGCTACATGGAAACTGTTTAAGGATCAAATATTTATGATAATAGAATTTTAGCTGATTTTATAAATTACCACTTCAATTTTTTATTTTGCAAATAAAAAAATTGAGAAAAGACCACCATAATTGTTTAGCATGATGTAGATAATTTTCAATAGATATGGAAATTGATACCTTCCTTCCTCATATTAATTTGATTTTTATATGACAGGAAAGAATTGAAGATTACCAACTGATATTACTGAATAGAAAATATGAAATTGATGATTCATTAACCTTTAACTGTATATGACTCTGGGATGACTCAGACCATCCTGAGGCATACCACCAAGAAATGAATTGCTTCTAAGTTTAGCATGTTCCCACGTAACTTACAGTTGCCTCTTAATCATTCTGCAACTGTTTATCATATCAACGAGTGTAAACTGGTCTGTCACATGTAACTGGTTTTACTTAACTTTGCTGGAATCCCATGAGAGTAGTGACAGTTTACACTTGGACTTGTACAAAGGAAGTGCTCCTCTTTATTAATGGTCAGAGAAATATTGATACTTTAGAGATACACTGGTGATATAGTGGACACAGAGAAATGGAGATTTTCCTAGGACATGTCATTTTGTAAGAAGAAAATGATTCAGAAGGGGTAGAGAGGCCAGTTATTCAAAAAGAAGTATCACACAGTTCAAATGAGTAAAACCTTACTAAGAGATAAGACAGAAGACTGTGAATTATGGCATGGACGACACCGGAAAACATGTAAAACATAGATGAATGTGAAGAGAAAGTATTCTATAAGCTCTCCATTTCAGTGCTATGGCCTAATGATTTCTGATGAAGTGGTTGTATTAACTGGGATTCTTTTTTTTTTTTTACATGTTGATCCCTATCCCCCCCCACTGCCCTCCGTCCCTCTTAACCTCTCTCCCCCCTTTCATGCACCATTACCACCCTCCCCTCCCATCCCCCATCCCCATTCCACATGTAGGGCTAAGCCATCCAGGGTGGGGAAATGTAAATCTGTCCAGTCATTTGAAGTAGGGACTAGTACTTCTCTCTTGTCTCTTGGTTAAGGGAGTATCCCTCCATGGGAAATGTGTCCACAAGGTCCTTTTGTGGAATACATCCTGGTTCCACTGTCTGAGGTCCATTAGACTGCTCAGTCCTTCTAGCTGAGACCCATATTCAGGGGGTCTGAGTCAGTCCCATGCTGGATTCCCAGCTATCAGTCTGGGGGCCCATTAGCTCCTCCTTGTTCAGGTCAGCTATCTCTATGTGTTTCTGCAACCTGGTCTTGCCCTCTCTCTCTGCATCTGGATTCTACCAGTCTTTTCAAACAAGGGCTGCATGTTATCATCACTATATGACAGCTTACTCTCATTTTAGCTTTCTCACTGAGG
This sequence comes from Phodopus roborovskii, assembly GCF_943737965.1. NCBI lineage: Eukaryota > Metazoa > Chordata > Mammalia > Rodentia > Cricetidae > Phodopus > Phodopus roborovskii. Next base: position 30,970,972 of record NW_026126410.1, read on the forward strand.
TGCAGAAATGGAATGTACATTTTTAAGGAGTATTTCTGTGATGTTTAATAGCTCAGAGCTCATTTTTCATGAATATCATCTTTCATGAAAAATATTTCACTTCCCATTGATTTGTAGGCCTTTGTAATGTATTTCAGGAACAATTCTCTTTGGCTTGTTACTCATGGTTTGCTGAGTCTCCTTTCTTAGAGTACCCTGGATCATTGGTGCACTGGCAGCATGATCTATAGTGGACTGGGCCCACCCACATCAGTCATCCATCAAGAAAATGCATCACAGTCTTGTACACAGGCAGGTCTTGTGATGACATTTCCAAAATTGAGACTTCTTCTTCCCAAATGACTCTAGCTTGTATCAAGTTGACATAAATTTAACCTGGCCAGTATGTACTTGGGGATTTTACATACTCATGCAAGGAGAGCTGCAGTTGCAACACAGGAATCATTAACTTAAGCAGTTAAGTATGGTGCCCTGGTTTCAGTTGACAAATGCTACTATTTTTAGAAATTTCTTTCATGTGTTACATTGCTTCACTGCTTTTCTCCCTCATATAAAAAAGACCCACACTTATGTTAATTCACTTGAAGATTACTCAGCACAGCACAGGGGGTGATAAACATTGGCAGTCAGTATAATTAAGTCAGATTGTGCCTCTTAAGGAAGTTCTACTTAGAGACATTACTGAAGGTAACTACAAGATGATCATTAATTTTAGGGCCACTTCTGGGAACTCTCTTAGTTACTTTATCACTAAAATTGGTTTACAGCTGCACTGATATTCTTTAGAGTAACTTAGAAAGTGTAGTTGAACAGCTGATCAGCAAAATGAGTCATTTTCTCTTCTTAACATCCTTATTTTCTACTGATTACTGTACAGGAAGCTGTCTGTTGAATTTCAATATCAGAATTTATAATTATTTCTATTAAAACAATTTGCTTTTAAAAGTAAGTGGGATTTGTGTAATATAAAATTGCAGAGCATATGAGTGAACAGTTGTTTTGTGACTAGTTCAGGGTGACATGAAAAAAATTCTATCACCCTAGACATGGAACATACCAAAGTAAGGATTCTTCTAAAGTCCAATTTGTTGAGCCAGTGTAGTCATTTTTATTTGCATTACTCACAAGAATATGAGTTATGGATTGCTTATAGGAGTAAAATTAACTCAAAGAAAACTGCATCACTGAATCCCATTCAGACATGTGAAATAGCTCACAAAAGCTGGAAATCTAGGACACACTGTTTGGAGAGTACATTTCTAGATATTTAAGTTTCTCTAAGCGAGTTTCATGCTATGGGTTTGTCTGAGAGGGTCTCAGAGAGGTTGGTGGTACTTATATCTGCGTGCAGAACAAGGCCTAGTCATCATTCCAAGTTTCAGGTATTTTCTTTTTTTCTTATTTTATTTAATTTTATATAACAAAGTCCAATTAAATGAAAACAAACATTTATACACAATATTTGGGAATTTGGGTGTCGTTCTTTCCAAGCTATTTCCTGCTGGTAAGGGGCACTGTCTTGGGGGGATTCGAAGAAGATTCAGATATCCTGGCTGTAGTCAGGCATTTTCAGAAGATAATTATATGGTCTACTTCCCAATAGGGATGATATTTTCTGTAGGATTGAGTATTTCATCTCCACTTAAAACAGGCTACTGTTTCACCTCATTGTTAACACTCTGAAAATTAATAGCCTTTCCTTCAAATGGAAGATTTTTGTCTTGGCAGAAATTGCTACATATCATGGCAGTGTTGATTATATATTTATATATAATTCAAATTTGAAACAAGCTTGTTTTACATGTCACTCATCCTTCCTCCCCTATCACTTCCTCCAAATCTCTTCCAATCCTCTTTCTTCTCCCCAGGGAGTGTGACTTCCATGGGGAGTCTACAAAGCCTGTCATATCATTTGGAGCAGGATCTAGGCCCTCCCCATGTGTCTAGGCTAGGGGAGTATCTATGTGGAATGAGCTACAAATTCCATTCATATACTAGGGATAAATACTGATCCACTACCATAGTCCCCATAGATTGCCCAGTCCTTCCAACTAATACCACATGCAGGGAATCTGGGTCAGTCCTATGCTGGTTTCCCAGCTATCAGACTGGAGTCCATGAGCTCCCCCTTGTTCAGGTCAGAAGTTTTTTTGGGTTTCTCCAGCCTGGTCTTAACCCATTGACTCATCAGTCTCCGCTCTCTGCACCTGGATTCCAGGAGTTCAGCTCATTGTTTAACTGTGGGTGTGTGTTTCTACTTCTATCAGTTACTAAATGAAGGCTCTAGTGGCATATATTAGTTGACAATCTCATTATTGGGAAACAGCATTTAATGTAGCCTCTTCACTATTGCTTAGATTCTTAGTTGGGGTCATCCTTGTAGATCTCTGAATATTTCCATAGTGCTAGTTTTCTCTTTAAACCTATAATGGCTCCCTCTATATGGTATCACTTTTCTTGTTCTCATTTAATCTTTCCCTGACCCAATCCTCCTGCTCATATATGTCCACCTCTCCCCTCCTCTTCCCCTAACTCCCTCTCCTCTCTCTCCATGTTCCCAATTTGTTCAGGAGATCTTGTCCATTTCCCCTTCTCTGGGGTCCTCATTTTTTCTAGCTTTTCTGGCAGTGTGGTTTGTAGGCAGGTAATCCTATGCTCTATGTCTAAAAATCATATATGAATGAGTACATACAGTATTTGTCTTTTTTGTGACTGGATTACTCTACTCTAGATGATTTCTTCTAGTTCCATCCATTTGTCTGCGGATTTTAGATTCCATTTTCTTTTTGTTTCCCTGCTAAGTAGTAATCCATTGTGTAAATGTGCCACACTTTCTCCACCCATTATTCTGTTGAGGGGCATTTAGGTTGATTTCAGTTTCTGGCTATTACAAATCATGCTGCTATGAACATATTTGAACAGATGTCCTTGTTTCATAAATGTGCATCTTATGCCTATATGCCTAACAGTGGAATTACTGCATCTTGAGGTAGACTGATTCCCATTTTCTGAAGAACTGCCATCCTGATTCCCAAAGTAGCTGTACGAGTTTGCACTTCCCCCAGCAGTGGAAGAGTATTCCCCTTTCTCTACATGCTCTGCAGCATAAACTGTCTTTGGTGTCGGGTTTTAGCCATTCTGACAGGAATAAGATGGTATCTCACAGTTGTTTTGATTTGCATTTCCCTGATGGCTAAGGATGTTGAACACTTTCATAAGTGTCTTTTAGCATTTTAGATTCCTCTATTGAGAATTCTCTGTTTAGTTCTGTACCCCACTTTTTAATTGGATTAATTGGTGTATGGGTAACTAGATTATTGAGTTCTTTGCACATTTTGGAAGTCAATCCTTAGTCAGATGCAGGGTTGATGAAGATCTTTACCCATGAGAAAGTATGTCCATGTTAGTACTATTGAATATAAGTTATAAATTAAAACCGTGACCACATACTTTCAATTTCATGCACTTTTATGTTAAAAGAAAACATTTTATATTTTTTCATTTTAGTGCACCAGCAGAAGTATTGAGATGGGGATTTTTTCAAGACCAAAGATATTGTTGTCCAATCTATTCACAGTTTTGCTTATGTACTTATTTATATAGCTGTTATCTCCTTCATTTATTTAATAATTTACTGAGTGATGAACTAATAAATGTAAAAGAAAAAAAAACAAAACAAAGTCATCATAGTCAGTTTTCCAATGCATGTAAGGCTTTCAAAAGTTCTTTAATGTTACTATGTTATAGGTATGGATCTTTTTATGTAGTGTACCCTTTGAACAACCATGTTCTTCTCTACAGGATCTAAATATTGAACTAAAACATGTCAATGCTTGCTACAATTTCTTATCTCAAAGGGTATAAGATGGTTCATACTGGTGTCTAGTAGAGTTGCCATTGCACAGGGACACAGATTTGGGTCACCACAAATCCCAAGTTCCTGTGTTCCATGTTCCTGTGTGGTAACAGCATGTGGAAGTGTTTTTGTTTGTTTGTTTTGTTTTGATTTAACAACAGAATGAAGAAAGTCATGAATCAAGAATGTCAGCAAGGCAGATTACAGCCAAGTGGGGAAATTGCAGTTATAGGTGATAGTTAGTATGAAGGCATCTGTACTGGCTTGTCAATAGGCTTCTGATAGGATAATGCCCTTAGTTGCAGCCACTAAGACCTCTGGATATTCCCTATGGACCCTGCCCACTTTTCATCTCTCTCTCTCTTTCTCTCTATATCTCTCCCTCTGTTTGTCAGTTCCTCTCTCCTCTCTCTCTCCTTCACTGCCCCCCCATCTCCTTCTAGGCCTGACTTTCTGTTTCCTCCTTCTCCTTTCTGCCTCTATTCCCTTCTACTATTCTTTTCCCTACAGGCCTATCTCCTTCCGTGTCTCCCCCTTTTCCCATTCCCTTTCCCTTAGTCAATAAAAAATAAATAAAACCTCTTTTTGAGCTCTGTCACATGGCATCTTTTTATCTAGAGCCACTTAATTTTTTTGTAATTACAACAATAGGCCCCAGATGTTGTCTGCAAGCATTTTTAGTCTTTTGGTTGGTGGGAGCTCATGAGTGGCTTGGTAAGTTAATATATTTTCTAATGTTTTCACCTGTTATTTATGAAAATGTTGGGTCAAACACAGAGGAGGGAAACAAATGGCTAAAAGGAATGGCTCAATCATAATTAATTTTGATTAGGCTTTTGACCTGCACATTTCAACATCTTTATCATCATTGAAGTCGTAATTGGTTAGTTAGGCATGTAAAAGGTTTAGAATAAAGATGTAGCACCATTCTAGTATCCTTTATTTGTAGACACATTGGCCACCAGAGCAGTCGACAGTTTGTTATGAGAGGGAAAGACATTCCTAAGAATAGAAGTGGAGAAGAGAATTGACAGGGTCTAATGTACAAGAATCCCATCTCATCGCCCTTCATAACTGCACTTAACATAGCTTCAATTTTATCCCACATTTGGAAATTTCCTGATTTGTCATATAGGTTTTGTTACATATACTCTACCTTCATTGATTACACACCTTCCTCTGTCCATTTGGTTCTACCTTAGATTTTATAACATCATTTGGGTACCACAAGGAGACCATGAATCCCCTCACCAAAGAGACAAAATACTAATCCCCGAAGAAATATGATCAGGTCTTTCAACAAAGGGTATATACCTAAATTGAATGAGTTGAGATGTTTCACCATGAGTACATTTAGAATATTGGCATTACAGGTACCAGGGTCCCATGCTGTGTGAGTTGGAAATTGTGAAGTCCTTTCTGTTTTAGATTCAAGATCTGGGCATCATTTCCCTCAACATTGAGCACATCATCTCCCAATTCAAGTTCAAGTTAAAAAGGCAAAGGCATGAAATGAAGAGATTCTGGCAAACTTCCAAAGCCTTGCAGCAGCTGCCTGTCCAGGTGGGATTTTATGGAGCTTAGACAGAGGAAATGTCACTCAAGTGCCTGACACCATTGTCTTCTCCCAGCCAGAGGTGGGATAGTTGATGGCTCAGTGGGCATGATAGCTGCAATTAATGTGCTGGGCAGAAATGGCTCTTCCATAGGATTCATGAGTCACTTCTAAAAATACAAACCTAAATATCAGCAAACAAATGGCTTTCCTTAGAGAAAGAGCAGACAGGGCCTTTCCTTTTTTCTAGGGGTCATTCTAAGAACAGTAAGGTTCTGTTTCATATGTGGACTGGGAAAACTTGAAATATTTAGAGTGTAAAATGTGGTAGTTATTGCTTTGATCATGATTGCTATGTATATGAATGAACATGCATATGACCTATTATCATTGATATTTAATAAGTCATATGAAATGTTAACAAGATTAGTATGTATATTTTTCACTTTGTGATTTTTGTGTATTTAAAAGATTTTCTTGTCTTGATGACCCTGTAGATACGATCCTGGTTTGCATATTGACTGTGTTAATGTTGTGTTTGGGTGTAATCTTATGTAAATCTAATCAGAGTAATAGGGTACCAAAATTAATTTTTCATTAGTCACTAGCTTTTAATGAAGACAATTGCTTCTAAAGTATTTTAGACATTTAGTTTTATGAATGGATTCAATTCTTTTTGATAATGATTTGTGTATTAAAATATCTTCCTAAAAATTCTTTACAGTATAGAACTACCCAAAGTAAAGATAGCCACAGTCAAAATGTAATAGTTGCTTCCTTACTTTTCTCTTCCTCTGATTTAAAATAGTTAAAAATGCTTTCAGATAGTCAAAAAGCTTCTTGGGCCTGAGCAAATGGATACGTGTATAGAGATTTTCTTGTGCAAGTATTAGAAACTGTTAATATCCTCATCACCCATTTAATAAAGAATGGGGGAATCCTGTTCCATGAGATGATGTCGAGAGTGACAGAGGAAAGCATTTGATATTTATGTAGATTATTCATAAGCACTCACATGAGTGTACACACACAAACACACACACACACACACACACACACACAGAGTCTGAAAGCAATATTAAGGATATTAAAAAAAAGACAAAGCAAAGTACTATATGTGGACTATCACCATATATAAAAATTTTGAAGCTTATTCCCTATACCTTACTCAGCCATGATACAGGGGGGAGGGTCTTGGTCCTACCTCAATTAGGTATGACAACTTCTTTGACTCTCTAAGAAAGCCTTAACCTCTCTGAAGAGTAGATAGGGTATAGGAATGGGTAAAGGTGGGGAGGGTGAGTGAAGAGGGGGTCTAGACCTGGTATATAAAAGGAAAAAATATTTTTTAATTAAAAAATAAATCTGCATTCCAAAAATGGGAGAAAACATTTTCTTAGAAGCAAGCATAATATTAATTTGTATGATTTTCTTATTTTCTTCTACAGTTTACTTAGCAAAATGATATAGTATCAACTCTGCGTGTATCTGAAATATTATATATATATATAAATATATTATATATATTTATATATGTATATAATTAATATATTAATATATAATATATATATATTAATATATTAATTATATACATATATAAATATATATAATATACATGGACTAATGTATAGTATTTATGTAATTTAAAATAAAATATGTCTGTTCTTAAATGAGATAATCTTTTCGTATGTTCATCAACACATATTTGGTAGCTCATTTGGAATATTGGCTTGAAAACAAGAAATCACTTTAGAAAATCTCATTTCCATTCAATAGGGAAATAGCATTGACAGAATATTGCAAGTGCTGAAGTGGACGTAGGCCAAGAGAGTAAATTAAAAGCAGCTTGATAGCTAGCTGTCTTACAAGCTAGCTATTTTACAAGGCAAGCAATATGATCAAGTTGTTGAGCTGACATCATAAAATCATTTGAAAGCAAGATTTAGGTCTCTTTCAGAGATTCCCTGTTTATAACCTTGCTACTTTGATGGGAGGGTACAACTTTATACACAGTATGCATACGTACTTGTCACCTCTTTGTTCACATGTGATTTTGTATCAGCTCAAGGACAAATGAACAATCTTTCTCTTGAATTGAATTTCTGCAACACATCATTTATTTGGCCACTTATCTGTATCTTGGTTTAAAAACATCACATACTTACAGCAAGCTGTGACACAGGCAGATCCTTCTTCCACTTTACAAGAAAACCCTTTCTATCAGTCTCTTTTTGCATTCATTCATGGATCTGGTAACTGTCAATATGTTTACAATTTAACAACTTATTAACAAGCACAATTCAAAATCATTGTGAAACAATTACTATGTACTTGTCTTCCTGATGATACATAGACATGGCCACTGATCCAGTGGACATGTGATAAGGGAAGTATTGTTTTCTTTATGAGTTAACTTATAAATATTAAAAAAAGAATAATCCATGTATCCAAGTCTCTCAAAAGCATACTCTTGCATAGTATTTATGAAGAAATCATCCTATTACATGTTTGTCTAATGACTCTTCTGAAGGTATCTGTAACATTAAAGGAACCCATATTCTATTTATATCTGTAATTCCCTTGTTTTGATTTATTATATTGTTAAATTAATTGCACACCTTTAATGTAATATATTAGATAATACTTGGTTAGAACTATTCTATACTATTTGCAAATGGCACATATTTCAAGGACACTCCTCAACCATTTCCTATCTAAAAGGAATTTGTGTGTGGGGGGGTATAAATATGTATACGTGTGTGTGTGTGTGTGTGTGTGTGTGTGATTGTTACTGTGTCTCTGTGTGTGTGTACACATTAATAGTCAACATTGGGTACATAGCCTTACTAAGTTATAAACATCAAAGTCAAATAAATTTGAAAACACCTTCTATTAAAGATAACATGAGATGTAGAGTACTTTACCAATAATTCTCAAGTGCCTGTGTTCCATGGGTTTTTCCAAGGAGATTTGAACAAATACCTACTCACCCCAGATAGGGCACCAATGACAGACTTGAGATATGGAGCTACAAAAGTCCTATTTGGCTTTGATCAGAATATCTGTAAGTAGACAAGGACTACCTACAGAAGAATGACTCAAGCAACTGCACCAACAAAAAACAGGCAAATACACAACCTCCCCCCAAACCCACAGTATCATACTATCTACTCATAAAAGCCAAATCATTTATGTTCCTTGCCCAACTTGAAGACAGCTCCAAAAATAGTCTTAACCCTTTCCTACCAATTATTTACTGCTTAAATAAATGCAGGGAAAGACACAGTTTCTTTGTTTTGTTTTGTTTTGTTTAAGCTTTATTTCCTCATGAAACTTCTTCCAGGAAAGTATATTTCTATTCTGAGGTAATGGCTACATGGCAAGATGCCCTCTTTATTCCCTACGGGAATCTATTGTATCAGGAGATAATTTCTTTTAACACTGGATTAGTTGGTGCTAGCAGTAGCTATTTTGTAGAAGCCTGGGATATTGCAAGATAGCAAACAAAGCACACAGCAGTTGTTAATAATAATAATAATAATAATAATAATAATAATAATAATAATAACAATATATCATAAAACACACACACACACACTCCCATAAACCTAGAATTCGAGTACAGGATATGGTAGCAATCAGGCCTTACATAGATTCAAGGGCTTTTGAGTTTGAGAGAAAGAGTACCCAGTCATTTTTCATGAAAGGATTATGAAAATTTTAAGGAAAAATTTTAAGACAATAAGTAGTATGAAATAATAACAAAAGGTAACAAAGAATGTCACATTAATTCAAGGGGAAGAAAAATAATACTTTTAGACTAAACTAGTGATGGTATGAAATGAAGTACAGAGAGGATTACTCTGTACTGGGACAAGGATAAAGATGAGCTTTGTGTCTCCCAGCATGCAAGTTTCTGGAGTTGTCTGGAGAATGTCACAGAAAGAACCTTGAGAAAGTGAATTGAGGAGTGCCATGTGGCATTTATTCTTGCCTGATTTCAGGCTGCCACACATCTCCTGGGTCAAGGACAACTCACTAATGTGGTTAAATAAGGATCAGGATAAACAAATAGGCCAAATAGATGTTTATTCAGGGAGAAATAACCTACAACCTAGAAAGATGAACACCAAGAAATTCAACCCGATCCTCTCCTGTCCGAGTCAAGCCAGTAAGAGGGCTTTTCCTCGCTCTCCCTCCAACCTCCTTCTACAGGTCACCCCGCCCATGCCCCGTGCCCAATGGGCACGGTCAGTGCCACAGAAGGACTATCCCACTACAATTCCCCTTTTAGTCTAAAGAAAGATTTAGGCTTAATAACAAGTGTGCTCTAAGAAAAGGAAAATCGAGAACAAAATGACCTACATATCTAGTCCTAGGGTGAGGGCAAAATGGAGTTTACAATAGAGTTGTCCTAAGCTGGAAAACCTAAGTCCAGTACCTAATATATCTAACTAGGAAGGGAGAATAATAGTTGTGATAGTTTAATCTTTAACCTCATGAAGACCTGAGAAGGAAATTAACAATACTATCGTAGACAGGAAATGCGGATGGACAACTTCCAAAAGGTGCAGCAAGGATATAAACAGCAAGCCACCTGAACAGTCACCCTAGGTCTCACAGCAACATTGGTACACCCAGATTTGGCTAAGGCCAAGAGAACTTGACAGACCACAACAACAGCAGAGAGGTAGAATGGCTGTCTTACCCTGACTTGGCAAGGTCAAGCAGTCTCCTATATTTGTCTCCTGTAAGCATATAGGACCGCATGTCCAAATCAGTGGTCAAGGTGGGGGCAATTCTTTGCCCAACAGGCCATTAGCTGAGGCGATATTGAACTCCAGCAGGAGCAACAACAGTGTCCAACATATTTTCGGGAAAGTGCACGGTGCTTTCAGGAACAGCAGTGTCTCATGTCAATGGAGTACTAATATTAAAACACTAAATGTCATGTTCTGCATGTCTATGAAGTGATTGAAGATTAAGCATCTATATCTGACTAATCTTATAGGTACAGGAAATATGAGTAAAGATAATCTGTAATACTCAGGAACTTAGCTAAAAAGACTGATTAAAACTTCCCTGAGCAAAGCAGGAACAAATACTTAAACAATTTAACTATTTACATATACATACATGTAAATCCCTAAAATAGAGGTAGAGTATAAGTGTCAAGACAAGAGGTAGAACTATAAAGGGCAGCAAGATAAATATCCCAAATTGTATCAATATACAAAATGTCTTAAATACAAGAAAAGTATACATAAATAGAATATGGTAAAAAATAATGTGCATAAAACTTTGTAAGTGGAAAGATTTAACACAATATAACAAAATATAAACTTAATTTTACATAGCTTACCACATAAGAATACATAACAATGTAAGCTGTAAAATACTATCTCATTCTTACTCAACTTCTCAAGAAAATAGGCTAATCTACCTATATCCCATCTAAGCCATACCTTTCCCAACCATTCCCTATTCATGTGTAAAAGATAAACCCGAGTGTAAGCATCACACAATCCTAAATAACTAAAACCAACCCAAAGACGATGACTATTACCCCAAAATTCCAAGGGTAGGGAAAGGGGGCGTCGTTATCTTAAGGTTACTTCCTGCTGAAATGGGACCATGATTGCCTAGAAGTGTGGCGCCAAATATTGTCCGGCAGCAGACGATCCTTCTGATTCCGGTCCCTGTAGAATAGCTCTTAACAAACTATGGCAAGCAAAATTTTGTTAAAAGGAGACTTTTGGAATTACTGGGAACACAAGACGAAACGTGCAAGCAGGGCGGGTGCTGCCAAGCGGCTCTATGCAAATGCAAAGTCCCGTGCGGAAATGGGCAAAAAATGTTAAGTGGTAAGTGCCTTCTCAGGTCTGCTTTAGCAGCAAAGATCTCCTTTGCGGTAAGGAAGAGGCAAATGTCCCAAAGCTGAGGTGAGTCCACCTGGTTAAACCCTGCCCGTTGGGGAAGTGGGGGAGAGGAGTGGAGTCTGCCGCCTGGGTGAAACCCAGGTAAATCCGCTTCTGACACCAGATAACGCGGTTAAATATGGATCAGAATAAACAAATAGGCCAAATAGATGTTTATTCAGGGAGAAATAACTTACAACCTAGACAGATGAACACCAAGAAATTCACCCGATCCTCTCCAGTCCGAGTCACGCCAGCAAGAGAGCTTTTCCCGGCTCTCCCTCAGACCTCCTTCTACAGGTCACCCCGCCCATGGTTCCACCCCACAATGGCAACAGTCAGTGCCACAGAAGGACTATCGCACTACAACTCACTGAGAAGTATCCAGCTCACTATATCAGTGGGGCCCTGGCTGAAGACCTTGAAACAAACTTCTGCAAACTCCAAACTACAGTGGTTCCTTCAGTCTTTGTCCAAAATCAGACAAAGTATTAATATTTTATAATACCCTTTCTAGATTTTAAAACCAATCTTCCTATTTATAACTAATATATACATTATATATAATTACATATTTTATATTTATAACAATAAGACTCAATTTAAATAAGGTAATTTTGCTATTTTTTTAACTTCTGAAAACATCTTTCAACAGGTGGTTTAAGTTAAAAATTTAACTATGCCCTTTTTATCCAGTTAGTAGATATAAAGGACATTTCTTCACCAATACTATTACCTTTAAAGTGTTTCTTGATGTGCATATACAGAAAGTTTGAACTGCTCTAATGGCCATTTTTCTATTAACAGCACAGTAAGAAATTCTTTATGTCTCAAGGTCATAATAAAAGCAACTTATTTGGTCTTCAGGCCTTAGAAGGAAAAGCCCTTAGTGTGTCAGTTCTGATGGGGGTCAAAGCCCAAGAATCAAGTCTTTAATCTTTCTAATGAATTTTGAATATTCATTTTATAATGCAGTGTTATTTCTTCAGGTCACACAGGAGGCCATTTACACCAGGAAAACCATAAAGAAAGAGAGCTAAGAGGAGGTCTTTGTGCAGTCAAGTGGATCTCGAGCTGACCTAAGCAAAGTGTATGTAGCTTAAGGTTCACACAACTAATCTGTGATATAAATAAACAAAAATGGCCCAAAGCACCCAAACAAATTACAGTTTAGACCACAAATTTATAGGCTTTACCTCTTCATTGTCAGCTATGTATCCATGTATGTGCAATGACAGTGTATAAACTGTAATTTAGATATGTGAATAAGATGGTAAATAATTTGGTGTGGTCTTTAGGATAAAGAACTTAATGCAGAACTCAACACACACTCACAAAGCAGCTGTGTCCACACATGAACCTGCAACCACCACACTTGTGGAGTTGGGCCAACAAGAAAACGTGAGGATCTCTGGGTTTTCCTGGCTGATAACTCAGCTGTGGATTCAGTGAAAAGTCTGTATCAGGCCTTTTCCTTCCAAATTATGACACAGAGGCTTCTTATTAGTTATGAGTGCTCACTCAGCCTACGTTAGATTATAATTATTATTATTTTTGGCTGGGGGGGCTGGCTTAAAGCAAAACAAAACCTTCAATTAATCTATTTTTCTTCTTCTTCTTCTTCTTCTTCTTTTTTTTTTTTTTTTTTTTTTTGCCTTGGGCTGGTTTATTTTCTTCCTGTATATCTTCCTTTCACTGCTTCTTTGTATCTGATTGGCATCTGCCAGGGATCTTGCCCCAGGTGTGTCCCTCCTTCTCCTTTTCTTCTTCTCTCATTCTTCCTTTTCCTCCCAAGATTACACTTCTCCTCCTTTATTCTCTCTATCTGCCAGGCCCGCCTATCCATTATCCTGCTTCAGGCAGGCAAGGTGAAACAAATGCAACACATCTTTTGCATGATTAAGCAAATTCAGCATAAATAAAAGTAACACATCTTGGTCTATTTCAAAAATATTTCACAATACCTGTCTAAAAGGTAGAGAATGGAGATTGAGAGAACCAGAAAGCTGATATCTTTCTCTACCCTTTGTGTGGGAACACATGCAAACACCTGTACACACAGTGCACTTTTTAAAATTTAATTTATTATTTTACATGTCGATCCCAGTCCCCTCTCCCTCCTTACCTCTCTCCCTTCCTCCCTCCCTTTTACCCTGTCTGCCCTCTCACATGCACTCTAACCACCCTCCCCTTCCATCCCCCCCACCCTAATTCCATATGTAGGGGAATGCCATCCAGTTGGGGTCATGTAGATCTGACAGGTCATTTAAAGTAGGGACTAGGGCTTCTCTCCTGTCTCTAAATTAAGGCAGTATCCCTCCATGGGGGATGCGTTCACAAGGTCCCTTTGTGCACCAGCGATACATCCTGGCTCCACTGTCTGAGGTCCCTTAGACTGCTTAGTCCTTCTGGCTGAGACCCATATACAGGGGGGCCTGAGTCAGTCCCGCTGGCTTTCCAGCTATCAGTCTTGGGTCCCATTAGCTCGTCCTTGTTCAGGTCAGTTGTCTCTATGTGTTTCTGTTTCCTGGTCTTGTCCTCTCTATCTGCATCTGGGTTCTAGTTCGACTCAGTGTTTATGTATGGGTATTTGCTCCTGTTTCCGACAGGTATTAGATGAAGGCTCCATGGATATGTAAGTTGTTGATATACTATCCAGGAAGGGCATTTATGGTAGCCTTTCCACGGATGCTCAAATTGTTAGTTGGCGGCAGTCTTGTAGGTCTCTAGACCTTTCTTTGGGTTCAATTTTCTCTTCAAACCAATACTGGCTCCCTCTTTTATAACACACATAGCTTCCTCAACTCTGGAATGGGATTAATAACACACACACACACACACACACCCCCACACACACACTGAGGCATGTTACAGTTAATGAAAAAAGGGTCTGATTTGAAAGAGATCTAGAAGGAATATGTGAAAGAACAGAGAAAAGAGAAAGGTAGATCATAAAATCATTAAAATCTCAAAAATAAAGGAGAAATTATTTTAAAACTCTGATATTTGCACATACTACACAATGTCTTAAAGAACATAAAAGCATTTAGGTTGAGCATTCACTTTGATTTATAATTATTAATTTAGATTAATGAATGTATCATATGCTCACACACATTAATTTTTCAGTATTTCAATACCGAATAGACACTGGATTTCTAATGCTTGGCTCATGAAGAGATCTCAAGGAGGCAATGCTGATATTAGAATAATATCAGCCACAGCACATAGTATCTGCTGGCATTGATGGCACTCCTGCTGTGTCTTTAGTTTTATCATTAAATATACCATATTCAGAAGCTTATATAGTACTCATATCTCATGTGTTAGAAGTCTTGATAATATTATAGTTTATATTTGTTGTTATTGCCATTTACCTGTAATTAATGATAATACATCATAGAAGGTTGAGCTCTTTCACCCAAGGTCAGTAACTAGGTCATATAGAGGTAAATATAATATGAACAGAAACAAACCTGCTGCTTAGAAAACAAAGACTGTGCATTTTCATATCAGTGTTTAATAGATAGTGTGATTGAGGTTGCACTAGAAAGTGGCTTGATGGTTTTAGGAATGGGAAATCCTATGTTCAGAAATATCTACAGAGTATTCGCTTTATATTTTATCTTGGAAAAAAACACAGCCAATTGTACAAAGATTTAATTAAGTTGTATAACTTATAATTTTGTAACCATTTAATTTGCCAGTCCCAGACTAGAGTTAACCTTTTTTATTTGGAGCATTTCAAAGGCTTTTATCTCCTGAATAGGATATTTGGTTCAGAACTTAGTGTTTCACATTGGCAAATAAGATATTGAAATATAAATAATTAAATGATATTTTAATAGATCATCAAGTTTATGACATATTAACAATGCAATAGGAGGCATAGGCATGTAATTATACAGTGAGTGACGCTGACTGTGTGCAGAGAACCACAGGAATGTGGAAGAAACACTAAAAGAAATTAAGGGATTCATTTCATAATAATAAATTTTGAGCAAAATTCTTTAATATTTTATGATCACTTTACTGCTAATTACCATGTTTTTATTTCTAATGCTTTCTTGCAATCTCAAGTTTATTGTTGGGAGATTGGAAAGATTTATCATTTTTCAAAGGTCAGGAATTAACTGGATGTCTTTTCACTTATATGGTGTCCTGGAATCTTACATTTGTCCCTCTGATTTGCTTTCTGTTCATCTTTCTCTCTATTTCTCATTTTCTTTCTTTTATATCTTGTCTCTTTTTATTTCTCTGCAACCAGCATGGTATGTGTTTTCTTCATACAATTAGGCTAGCCTAGATATTCTCACAGTAGATAACACATCTCTGGATGGAAGTGGATGATTGTTTTCAAGAACCTTCAGCATTGGCAGTACCTGTAGTCTGTGTATCCTTGAGAGTGTGATGTGCTAGATTCTCTGTGGTGACAAAAATTGACACATCGATCTACTTAACGTTGCATAAAACAATTTTGGATTCCATACATTATTTGAACATATTTGAAGCATAAAGACAAGCACCAAACATGTTTTGGTCCCCCACTTATTTAAGGAATTGTTTAGTTCTAATAAAATCTGTAAAGCAAAGACTAAATGAGCTTAAATTAAAATAATAAACATCAAAATACAAAATATGTTTTATTATTATGTACATGCATACATATATACATATATTGACAGTAGATGAACCACAGATGACAGATGATCAATAGATAATAGATAGATAGAAAGATAGAGAGATTTAAGCAGATAGATCCATGAATCACTAAATGATGGAAGTTTTTTTAATATAAATGCTTTCTAAACTGATTATTTCACTCTGCACATATCTCAGAGCAAGCATAAAAACACACAGCTTGCATATTCTACTGCATATGTAGACTGTATGTTCCTCTTTTGCTAAAATCCTACATCAGGTTTTTATGACTGAATGTTAACAAGTAGAGTCTAATTAGATCCTGACAAGGTAATGAGTACAGGAGTCATGAAATAAACACAAGAACATGTTTCCTAGCCCTCCTCATCTGCAGATTTTGAATTCTTTCCCTTTTTCAAGATGTTCTCAGAGCCTTGCAGGGGGCATATTGATATCCCATTGAGAGAAGCTTTTTAATACATTTGTTGATGTATGCAAATGTTGTGTTCCACACAAAGGGCTTAGTAGACATTGTTTGTGTTTTCCTATATAATCTCTCTTTTCTCTAGATCTTTCTTCACCTATGTGTAAGTAAGAAGTTCTACAAGAACCTTTTGGGAAAATATTTGTTCCTATTGTTCATCACTGAAATGTCATCATATGATCCATGGCATTATATTAATCTAAATGAGAAATCATCTGAAAGCTCTTCTATATGTCTTATTAAGTGTTATTTTCATTTTCTAGGTACCTTGATTATCTTTATTTCCCAAAGGTCTCAAACTATGCTTCTTACTTTTAAGATCTCAGACTGAGCCTATTTTGAATTCTTCACCTAACCTGTACTTCAAACTGGACATAGTGATGTGCTTTGATCCATTATATTTATTGAATTGTCAATACGAAGATTCTTTAATGAATTATTTACTTATTTACTTTCCTAAAAAGCATGGATTAAAAACTAATCACTAGGGAGATTGAGCTGGGTAGGAATAGAAAACAGAAGAGAGAGAGGAAAAAAACAGAGACAGAGATACACACACACACACACACAGAGAGAGAGAGAGAGAGAGAGAGAGAGAGAGCAAACATAAAAGAAGGAGCCATTATTGGTTTGAAGAGAAAACTGAACCTAAAGAAAGTTCTAGAGACCTACAAGACTGCCACTGACTAACAATTTGAGCAACCAAGGAAAGGCTACCATAAATGCCCTTCCTGGATAGTTAGATCAACAACTAACTTATCCACCATCATAGAGCCCTCACCTAGTACCTGTTGGAAAAAGAAGCAAATAACCATAACTAAACACTGAGTCGAACTGTGAGATGCAGAGGGAGATGACAAGAACAGGTTGCAAAAACACATAGAGACAGCTGACCTGAACCCCAGACTGATAGTTGGGAATCCAGCATGGGGCTGACTCAGGCTCCTCTGAATATGGGTCTCAGCTAGAAGGACTGAGCAGTCTAATGGACCTCAGACAGTGGAAGCAGGATGTATTCCTGGTGCACAAAAGGACCTTGCAGACACATCCCCCATGGAGGGATACTGCCTTAACCTAGAGACAGGAGAGAAGTCCAAGTCCCTACTTCAAATAACTTGACAGATTTACCTGACCCCCACCTAGATGGCATTGCCCTACATGTGGAATTGGGGTGGGAGGATGGGAGTGGGAGATGGTCAGGAATAAAAACAAAAGAAACAAACAACAACAACAAAAACTAATCACATAGTTTTAACTTGGAGAAACGGAATTCTTGGTGAATTCAATAGCTTATTGAAAGTCAACAAGTGGGCCTTTAGGACACATGTAGAGATCTGTTGATACTTCAATTTTCTTCAGATCTATTGTTTTTCCCCGGTTATGAATGGTGATTTGTATATGCATCAAGAGGAAGAAATAACAGAAGATGACTTTTAAAAAAAGAGGACATACAGAACTGTTTTTTTCTAAATCCATTCAGATAACTATTGAGATTTGAGGAATTCTCAGGGCACTATAGCATGATGAGCATATACATCCAGCAAAGAAATGTGTTCAGTATGGAGCAGTAGCTTAGAGTTTCAAACAGCATAATGAATTGTCTTCATTTCTCTGGACTAACAAAAATGTTAGTGATAGTGTTATTTAATGTTTGTTTAGCTCTATGTGCTTACATTACTGAGAAAGGTAATAGACTTATACAATGAATAATATACACATATTTTCTAATGCTTAAGAGTGCTGTTCCTCACTTATACAGATCACAATAAGCATTCACACATTACAGAATTTTGTAAGCTTTATTCTAACTGTTAGGGATTATGGGTTTTGGGCTTTGACTTTGTCATGGTAACACTGATTCACACTAGAGACTTTGTAAACTAGAAGTCATCAAAAAAGTTAAGAGTCAGGAGGAGTCAGCATGGTATAGATCTAACCTTCAGAGTTAGATGGAGAGTTATGTATATTCTCCCCAATGGTGAAATTAAGCCAGTCCTTAATTCAGCAGAAATTTTGCGGAATTAGATAGAGCAAGACCAGAGTTCAAATAAGTATTTTTGGTCTCTAGAAAGCAAACTTTCAAAAGTATAGGGATGTCCTAGAAATGCCTCTCTTTAAACACAGATCTCTAATTTTGCTGAATTTTCTTATTTGTAACCACTGTATAACATAGATAATATCTTTCATTTATCTATCACAGCTAGTCATAAAAAAAAGCAATCTGTTGTTCCAATACTGCATGCAGAATAGCTCTTATAAATAAAACACTCAATATATGATCACAGAACTAGCCTAACGATCATATGAA
Organism: Phodopus roborovskii; assembly: GCF_943737965.1. Taxonomy (NCBI): domain Eukaryota; kingdom Metazoa; phylum Chordata; class Mammalia; order Rodentia; family Cricetidae; genus Phodopus; species Phodopus roborovskii. Next base: position 30,989,734 of record NW_026126410.1, read on the forward strand.
AGGTGCACATGCACATGTGCACAGGCACTCACACACACACAGGCACACATGCACTCACACACACGCGCGCGCGCACACACACACACACACACACACACACACACACAAGCACACACACACAGTTAATCAATAAGAATAAACACAGACAGACAGACACTGGGAAGGGGAAAATAGTAAGGGAAACTTGTAATTCTATAAGAATAGAGAAACAAGCCATTTAGAGTGTGTTTGAGCATATAGTAATGTTTTCTCTCTTATTTTACTTCTAATTTTTACCATTGCTATTACTAGTGCCATTCAATGTAGCTTGTCCATCAAAGGCCACAAGACACTGACCTCTGTCTATGTTAACTGAGACATGGCCTTGTGAACATGGTCTCCAGGTACTTTAGTAGCTTGTAGAGTTCCAAGGTTCACAGGCTCTCCTTTGCAGCAGTTCTAATTATAACCTTGAGATTTCAGCGATAGGAAGAGGTGTGCAGAGGATCACAGGGTGAGAGTCTATCTGCAATCCAGACATGCTTTAGTTAATCTCTTCTAGTTAAAAGACACCAGCTAGCTCCCTGTTAGCTTGCCCTCCATTTGACAAATATGTGTATCTACACTCTTATCACATGTTCTAGGGAATTCATGTTCTTCATTTTGCATTGCTCCATATTATTTCTATTTAGGCAAATTTTGTTTTCCTTTCTTGGTGAATTATAAATTATTGGTTTGGTTTTGTTTCATGATCACTTTGCTGGATTTTGTAGAAAGGAGTACAGATAAACATGCATATGTAGCAATGTGGTTACCAAGAAGTATCTGAGACTATCAAAAGTGAAAAGAATTAAAAAACCATTGGTATGTCTCTTTTGAGTTTACAACATTGACATAAGTTTACACTTACCTGCCCACAAAACACTAATTTATTCATAGAAAAAAATATATATATATATACACACATATACGTGCTTAAGAACATTGTCATTTGAAATACCAGGTGTTGTCCTCGGTATGTTCTACTAGTTTGTTTTTGCCGTGATGTTTATATCTAGAGCTTATAGTGTGAATATTAGAAATTCAGGATAGATAGGATTACTTTAATAAACTGCCACTATAACTAAAACATAATAATAGGTTTGCATATAAAACAGTACTCATTTGAACACAAACACTAATTAATTTTAATGTATATATTAATCAAATTAATATAATTAATCAAACTTTCAGTTGACATTTATCCCTCCTTCTTACAAGAACTAGAACTATGATATGTGTCATATGAGTTTTATTGAAAATATACAATAATTATGTTTATGGAAGTGGTAGCTATAGTGAACATTTAGATCAAAGTGATGGTTTGTCCTCTATTTTTATAGATCATACGCTCTTAATGCATTTACAGATTATAAAATGTGAGATGGATAACACTAAACAGCATTATAGAATCTAGAATAGCTCTCATTGCCTATCTCTTTTAAAAAAATCTGACTTCTCCAAACTGTTTTCATATAGCATATTATAGTTACACATGAAAATAAATTTTGTTGTTATTATTTATCTTTATTTCATTATGATCAACAGTTTCCAAAGTATGTGATTAGGCAGTGTAAAAGGGAAAACAAGGACATATTTTATGATTTAGAAGAAAACATTTTCCCCAAGCAGCACATGAATGAGGAAATATGTAAAAATGAATAAATAAATAATTCCACAAAATAAATAATTTACTTATGTAATGAAGAATATGATTTCAAAGAGAATTTTTAGCATAAATTGATGCCATCTATTCTCTATTTCCTTCCTTTCTTTAATTCTTTCATTTTATTTTTATTTATTTACTTATTTATTCATTTTGTTTGTTTGCTTCTTTAACAAAAGTTTTCTCAGTGAAGTCTTGACTGTCCTGGAACTTACTTTTTAAACCAGCTGACCTTAAACTTAGAGATATCCATGTGCTTCTGCCTCACAAGTGCTGGGGTAAAAGGTGCATAATATCAATGTCCATCTATTATTTATTTTTAACATAATTTTATTGATTATTTTGGTATTTCATATAATGCATCCCAACCACCCTTACTTCTCAGTCACCCCAGGTGTCCTATCATCACCCCTGTAGCCACTCCATGAAAAAAAAAAAAGAACAAGAAAAAGACTTTTTTAAAAAATGTAACTTTTCTTGTCAGTATACTCACTGAATCAACTCATGGTGGAGTGCCCTTAACGAAAATTGAGCCCTTCCCAACTGCATCCCAGCCAGTAGCCATTTGTTGTGGAGATCTACTTTTCATCTTACTTATCACAATTTTTAAGAGTTTTCATATATAACTATAACTTTGTATCTAGGTTTCTTTAGTCTTTTCGGGGGGAGGGGTAGTCAAAGAGTGTCACATTAACTTTCTATGCCTCTTTTTCTAAACTATGAGACTTCAGTCATCAAACCCACTGCAGAAGAAGCTTCCTTGTTCTTTACACTCCTCAGGTGCACAGTTCAGAAACTTCTACACGGTATCTGGCCACAGCATATCCCAAAGACCTTAGCATGATCTCTGGAGACAGTGCAGATCTATGGCCAGTAGACATCAACTTTGGCTTAAGTCAGCACCACAGACGAAAAGCATCACAGGTCTCTCCATGGTACAAAGCACATCAGCTAGGCACTTGCCATGTGCCCAGCCTTCCTTCATTATGTAGCTCTGATTTCCTAGTATAGTGCTGAGATGAGTGTGAGATCGTGATAGTTCTTGCTTGACCTCTCAAGCAACAGGATAGCAGATGTGAAGTACCATATATAGCATAATATAGAATAATTTAAGTATTATAATGGAATTACTTAATGTGTATCTGCACAGTTGCAGATATGAAATTATATAGAACCTCATTTTTGGTTTGTTTGTTTGGATTTTGTTTTGCTTTTTAGACAGGGTTTCTTTTTATTGCTTTGGAATCTGTCCTGGAACTGGCTCTGTAGACCAGGGTGGTCTCAAACTCACAGAGATCCCCCTCCCTCTGCCTCTGGAGTGCTGGGATTAAAGGGGTGTGCCACCAATGCCAGGCTTAAAAACTCATTTTCTACATTGTCCTATTTATAAAACTTTGAATTTTTATTAAACTTTGAATTTTCTATGATAGTATGTTTCTATTTCCATCATAGGTGTTATGTTTTAAGATGGTTTAAGAAATCTATGTAGCAGTTTATGGAAAAGTTCAGTTCAGAACAAATGTACCTATTATCATTCCTTTTCATTTAAATTTTAGTTATACATTCAAAATCAGGGTATTTTCAATAGACCAAATTCCCTTGGAGAAATAATACTTCTTTCAGATGAAATATTAATCATTTTTAAACTCTGCACTTCCAAAATATCTGAATCCAATATACTTTATGGACTTTAAGATAATTTTCTATTACTTCATATGAGTTCATACAAAATTAGTTTAGGCTGAATCATATGTTTGAAATATGAAAAAGTAAGATTGGGGCAAAATAAAAGCATATATACTCATATAATTATGTTCTGAATGTTCCCTCTTATTTCAATTCCTCTTCCTGGAATAGAGATAAATTATTTTTTAAAATGATACCTATATAATGATCTCATTCTTATGAGACCCATCCTTCAGAAGGGAGGTATTTATACATGGCATGTGCTTTACTTGAAACTGTTGTAAATTCTATGTTCAAGTTAATAATTTCAAGCAGTTTGAAATAGAAATGACAAAATTCTATAGGAAAATTGTCAGTTATTGCAAAGGATGGAGAACTCAGAATCTAACAGCTTCATTTCATTCTTCTTGTGTTCCTATTCCTTTTTTTCTCTCTCTCTCTCTCTCTTTGAGTTGTCCTGGTGTGCAGTTGCTAGTACTTTCCTTAGGTGACAGGTTTGACAGTAAACAGACTCCAAGTTGGCACAGGGGCCCTTTCATGTTGACCCCTGGTTGCTGTTACATCTTGAAAAAGAATGATGGTTTTGTAATAAAGTAGAGATCACATTTCTCCTCTTACTGTTAATAAAGTTGTACTGCGATAAAGGTGCCCATTGTCTCTAATAAGTTTTCAGTTTTTCAGTGGTCAGAGATGGTTAATGTCATTTGCTAACTTCACAGGGCAACTGGATCTCTTAAAAATCAATGAAACATTATTTTCATTGTCTATTCCGATGAGATGTCTAAATAAGATTAATATTTGAATTATTGGGATGAATAAGGGAGGCATTCCTTCTCCTGTGAGCCTGTATCTTCATATCTCTGGAAATCTTGAAAAGACCAGGAAACCCATGCCTACAAAAGACAGAATTCTCCAGACATTACAGACTTGAACTTGAACAGTGCTTTCCCTTCCTATTTGTGGATAGAAAGTAATGCATGCAGCCTTTCTTACTGTTGAACTTACTGACATTCATTCTGTATCTAAATCATAGTAAAATGTGACAGAAATAGGAAAAAGAAAGAAAAGAACAGAATTCCTGAAATTCAGAAGGGGACTAGAAGTACCACACATATTAATGAATCTGCCTTACTGTTTCAACTGAAAGAATTCCAGAGGATTACCATGTAGTTTGGTTTGTTGAAACATGAACCAAAAATGACTAGTAGTGAGCAAATTACAGAAGACTAAGGTATTATGTTTTATACTAAAATGAGACTACTAGAAGATTTAGAAAGTTTGCACAGTGACAATGCATTTATGAAAATTTTTTAAATAACATATATGAATTGTATACTTTGGCATTTTTATAATTACACATCACATAAAATATCACACAAAGCCCTATTGTGTTCCTTGTCTACTTATACATTCTCATAACTTTTTTCCTCCCAAATTGCTTCTTTTCAACATTCATGTCTTTCTTCAAATTTTAGATTTCACATTTGTCATTTAATTCATAGTTACCCACACAGAGAGTGTCTGCAGTGTGCAGCTTCATTACTGTGAAATAAATTTGTAGGGTGATCGCTGACACATTTGAACCACTCTGTTGATAACAGTACTGGGAATGAGTTGACCAAATGAGCCTCATGAGACTACCCAAGCAATCCCATCTACAGCCAAAATTATCTGGCTCCCCCCAAAAGAATGACTGTCTATGAAGACAATATCTACACACATAATCGCTCTATTTAGGTATCAGAGAAAATTGAGGAAGAAGAGAAAAGAGAATAAGAGCCAGAGGGGTTGGAGGATGCAAAGAAAACAGGCCTTATAAACATAATACAACATGCCCTATCATGTATGAACTCACAGAGAATGTGCAGAGGGCCTGGAAGGTTCTGAGTCCCAGAACTGAGAGGCTAAGTGGGCCCTTAAGTCAGAAACCATCTCCAAATCAACCTCTCTTACAAGTAGGCCAAGTACCCAGATGAATATGGCCAATACAAAAAAACATCAATGGCATTTTCAGAGTTCCTTTGCCTCATAAAGTTGTGTCATGGGTCAGGACTTTTTTTTTTTTTCAACTTTAAAGACCTTTGTGTATATACTAGAGCTTTCTAGTTTTAGTTTCATGATTTTGTGGGATTTCTGGGTGTGAGAACATGTGTGTGTCTATGACTATGTGTCTACTTCTATATGGATATGTGTTTCTAGTGCTTTGTCATTGGTTCTATCTTTTGTTTGCTTATTTTATCATGCTCTGGTTTGTTTGTTTTATTGTATCTTTATTTAATTATTATTCTTCAGGGTGCCTGGTTTTATATCTAATGATAGAGGATGTTGAGAAGATCACAGAGGAGTTGGTGGAAGTGAAAACAATCAGAATATATTGTATAAAAAAATCTATTTTAGGTAGAAGAAAAGCAAAAATCCTAATAAATAAAAGGCTAATTAGTGACCTTTGCCTTTTGTTTTTAAATTATATATGTATTTGGCTCAGAGGTTATTCTATATGTAGAGTTCAGTTTACAACTATACTAACACATGCCAGGTACTTAATACACCTCTTTTAAATAAGGCAAGGAATAGGCATGTTTCTCTTGCTTTGAGGAAAAGACAGAGCACATATGTGAGCTACTACCAGGAAAATAGCTATAAATCCCTGATTATACCTGAAATAACCTTCTAATTTGTTCCTGTTGGGAAGACAGGGAGACTCTCCAGGCCTATTCCAGACTTTAGATAAAATGTTGTACCTTTTAGCATGTGTATAATGACAAATTTATTTTTTTCTGGATTCCAATCAGTTATTGATTCAGTTGCCATTCACCATATTTTGGAATTGAAAATCAAGAGGGAATTTAATTTTAACTGAAGGCATTTATGCCTTCAATACAAGAGTCAAGGCAGCTAGTATGTTAGTCTGAAGGAACTTAGCATGCCCGGAATTCAACCAAAGCATGTTTGTTTGTGAAATGTTCAATGTCATGGAATCAGGAAGACAAAAGAGAAAAAAAATTGACAAGAGGAGAAAAGACAAAAAGATATATAAAAATTATAAATGTAGAGACAATGATAGAGGAAAACAGTGGGGGATGGGAGGGAGCTAATTGGTATATATGCTAGAATAATAAAAAATTCTTGCTACATTAAGGACATCTGTCATGTAATCTTGAAATATTTTTGTCTCTCTGTCTTTCTCTGTCTCTGTCTCTCTCTGTTGTGTTATGTGGTTCATGCACTTAATTATACAGTTTTCCTTACAATTTTAAAGAGGCCAAATAAACTACATTTAGATAGCAAACTCTGAAATTTTAATGTGCCATACATATCAGATGTTTACACATTTGTATGGTAACTAATGTATATACTTAGTACTTTGTCATTTAAAATTAATAGAGAATGTTAGACATGAAATAGATCATTGATAGACAAGATTCACACTTCAATGTTGCAATGGTGAACAGATTATATTAAATTTACAAATTAGTAATGCATGGATTATCAATTAAGATGAGTCTTAAAGAAAGATAACTCATAACCTCAATTGCTAGATATTATAAAATAATTGTAGGATATATCAGGCAACTGAAATAGTGTGAACATCATTTAATAATGAAACACAATTATCTACTTTGCTATAGAATATTAGTTAAAGATGTGTTATATTTTTTTATGCTGCAGAACATTTGTTTAATAATGTGAAGATGTATTATGTTCTTTTATGATAACTTTTTATCTGTGAAGCTGTGTTACTTTGAATGTCTAAAATACCTGTTTGGTCTAATAAAGGGCTGAGGGACAAATAGAAATGCAGAAGAGAGAATAGGGTTAGTCACCAGATAGAATAAATAGGAGAAAACTTATGAGAGGATTAAGGACAGAGAAAAGAAGGGGACAGCCACTCAACCACAAAGTCAGCCATGGAATAAAAAAGAAAGAAAATATATACACAGGTATAGAAAGACAAAAGTCCAGATGCAAATGGTAGATGAAATCTTGCTAGATATAAACCAAGCTAGGACCATACATTCATAAGAACAAACCTCTGTGAGATTTATTGGGAGCTGGATGGCAGGCCACCCAAAGAGTAAGTGCCAAAGAGCCAAGAGAGTAAGAGTGAAAAACAACCAACTATACCACTTTAACTGGACATCAGTCTGATGAAATCATAATTCATCAGAATGTATATTGTCTTTGCAATATTATTGTATCTAATCCATGTTCATATGATACAAAAATAAACTTAAGTATGGAAAAGAAATATTCAATTTTGTCAATAATGGTAATTGAAGTTGAGTACATAATCTGTCTGAAATAGGAAAACAATGTGAGAAACAGAACAACTCAAGTGATATGGGAATAAGAATTAGTGAAATTATAATAGTCTGTGTGAGGTGTGCTTGCTTAGTGTGTTGAAGAAATTGCCAGATCCAGAAATTCTACCAAAGGCACAGAGAGAAATCTGAACTTAGGAAAGAATGTAGATAGTATATGGAGAATTTAACATATTATTTGTGCTCAGTAGAAATTAGAGTGTCTGAAGCAATAAATAATTCTCTAAGATAAGCTTGAATACACCAGAGTAATAGCAGAAAGTGCGCATAGCCGAGTTATATTGAAAAGAAAAACAATTCAATTTTACATGAATAATTGATGATCTGAATTAATTCAGCATTAGTGAGAAGATGGTCACTGTGTGTATTCATGTTGAACCTCAGGTTATTAATATAACTTAAGTCTCACTACCACTCAGATAATGGGCTAAAGGATTTATACATATAACCATAATTAACACTATGTTTATAATACTTACTTAATATTGTTTCACATAATGGCTATGCTTTTGTGTCATAGCCAATCAGCTGAGGACATTTACAGGGTCCTGGATTGAGGGTACCTCAATACAAAAGACTCTGTTTTCATTACAGGAATAAATAATTTTTGTTTTCCCCTTGCTGATTGTGTGTTATTTATCTAGCTCCTAGAGATACCATGGTGAGCAGAATATGAACAAAAAATGTATTTTTATAACCCTGTTAAGTTCTTCTTCTCTCACTTTCTGGCATTGGCATCCTTTTCTGCCTCATAAGACATTCCTCCTAGGCCTTATCATATGCCTGCAGTTTTTCTTGAACAGGGTGTCATATCTGTGTCAGGGTTTGAAAAAGCAGCTGGCAGACATCTGTGACACAACAACTTACATGTGGTCCTTCTCCTTCCAATGTAGAAGACAATTGGTATCAGGGATAATTTTAGAGTTCTTAACCTCATCAATTTTCTAGCCTCCTTGCTATAACTGCAGCACAAAGTAATTAAAGCAATTTTTGGTAAGAAAGAATTTATTTAGCTTACACTGCCTTTGAGATAAAAGATCATGTTCTCAAGCAGGGCTTGCAGTGGAAGCTGTGGGGAGTTGCTTCTGAATTGCTCACATGTTTCTGTTTAACCATCTTTCTTCTAGTGCTCAGGACCATATACCATAGGAATGGTGCTTCACCCAGTGAATTGGGCACTTCCTACATCAATAAAACAGCCCCAGGCACACCCACCAGCCAATTTAATGTGGTCACTATCATAATCTAAACTGATTTCTTTGATATTTTCACTGTCAAGATGACAATTAAGGACACTCTAGTTCTTATCAACTTTAAGCCCTTCTTACCCCCTCCAATCCAGTCATGTTTCATTTCTGTTCAGGATATCCCATGGACAACAACATGGCATGTCAAGTTGCAAATAGAGTAAACACCTCCCTATGTATTAAGGCTAGGCATAGCAACCATGCATCAGGAATAGGGTTCCAAGAGCAGGTAACATACTAGAAACAGCCCCTTCTCCCACTATTGATTCCCTCAAGAGAACTAAGCAAGCTACTCATCTGTCACAAATAAGCAGAATTCTTAGAGTGACTCTTGGATATGTCCAACTGATAGTTAAAGATAACAGGACAATAATGTAATGAAATAAGTATCAGTATAAGAGTTTCTTGCAATTAATATACAGAAAAACAACTTATATAGAACTATAACCATCCATGAAATAGAAGCAGTCATTGAAAGACTTCCAACCAAAAAAAGCCCAGGGCCAGATGGCTTCAGTGCAGAATTCTTCCAGAAATTCAAGGAAGAACTAATACCAATATTCCTCAAATCGTTCGACACAATAGAAACAGAAGGTTCATTATCAAACTCTTTCTAAAAGTCTACAATAACCTTGGTACCGAAAACTCACAAAGACACAACTAAGAAAGAAAACTACACACAAATATTCCTGATGAAAATTGATGCAAAAATACTCAATAAAACACTGGAAAACCGAATCCAAGAGTACATCAGAGAAATCATCCACCATGATCAAGTAAGCTTCATCTCTGGATCACAGGGATAGTTTAACATACGACAATCTATGAACATGATCCACCATATAAACAAACTGAAAAAGAATAACCATATGATCATTATGCTGAAAAAGCCTTTGACAAAATTCAACACCCTTTCATGATAAAGTTCTTGGGGAGATCAGGGATAACAGGAACATACTTATAATAAGAGCATTATACAGCAAATCAACAGCCAAGAAACATCAAACTGAATGGAGAGAACCTTACAGCAATTCATCTAAAATCAGGAACAAGAAAAGGCTGCCGTCTCTCTACATATCTCTTAAATATTTTACTTGAAGTTCTAGCTAAAGCCATAAGACAACAAAAGGAGAAAAAGGGGATCCAAATTGGAAAGGAAGATGTCAAACTGTCTCTATTTGCAGATGATATGATAGTTTACATAAGTGACCCAATAAACTCTACCATGGAAATCCTACAGCTGATGAACACCTTCATCAAATTATCAGGGTACAAGATAAACTAAAAAAAAATCAATAGTCCTTCTTTATTCAGATGACAAAGAATCTGAGAAAGAAATCACAGAAACAGTACCCTTTACAATAGCCACAAAAACATAAAATATCATGGGTTAATGCTTACCAAACAAGTGAAAGACCTATATAATAAGAACTTTGTGACTATAAAGAAAGAAATTAAAATAGATAACATAAAATGGAAAGATCTCCCGTGTTCTTAGATAGGAAGGATAAATACAGTAAAAAAGGCAATCTTGCCAAAAACAATATACAGATTCAATGCAATTTTCACTAAAATCCCAGGACAATTCATCATGGACCTTGAAAGGATAATAATCAACTTTATATGGAAAAACAAAGACCCAAGGTAGCAAAAACAACCCTGTATAATAAAAGAACTTCAGGGGGCATCACCATCCCTGACTTTAATCTCTACTACAGATCTATAGGGCTGAAAACAGCCTTGTATTAAAACAAAATACACAGGTAGATCAATGGTGCTAGAAAAATTGGATGATGGTGTGTAGAAGATTTTAGATAGACTCTTGTCTATCGCCATGCACAGAACTCAAGTCTAAATGGACCAAAGACCTCAACATAAATCCAGCAACACTGAACCTTTAGAAGAGAAAATAGGAGGTACCCTTGAGGAAAATGGTATAGGAGATTGCTTCCTGAACATAACTCCAGGAGCACAGACACTGAGATCAACAATTAATAAATGGGCCTCGTCAAATGTAGAAGCTTCTGTAAAGCAAATGACACAGTGGACAATACCAAACGGCAGCCCACAGACTTAGAAAAGATTTTCATCAATACTACAGCTGACAAAATGATGATCTCCAAAATATACAAAAAAAACAAGATATTAGTCAACAAAACACCAAATTACCCTACTAAAAATGGGGTACAGAACTGAAGAGAGAATTCTCAATAGAGCAAATCAGAAGGCTGAAAGACACTTAAGAAAGTGTTCAACATCCTTAACTTTCAGGGAAATGCATTCAAAACAACTTTGAGATAGCATCTTACTCATCCCAGAATGGCTAAAATTAGAAACACCAATGACAACTTATACTGGAGAGGATGTGGAGAAAGGGGAACACTGGTGGGAGGGCAAACTCGTACAGCCATTTTGGAGATCAATATTGTGGTTCCTCAGGAAAATGGGAATTAGTTCACCACAGCACCGGGCAATCCCCCTCTTAGGCAAGTACACAAATTATACACATCCACACAACAAAGACATGTGCTCAACTATGTTCATAGCAGCATTATTTGTAATAGCAAGAACCTGGATGCAACCTAGATGTCCCTCAACTGAAGAATGGATAAAGAAGTTGTGGCACATTTACACAATGAAATACTACTTGGCAGAAAAAAAATAATGGAATCTTGAAACTCACAGGCAAGTTGATAGAACTTGAAGAAACCATTCTGATGTGGTAACCCAGTCACAAAAAGAGATACATGGAATGTACTCCCTTATATATGGATTTTAGATCTAGGGCAAAGGACTACCAGCATATAAATCACACTGCCAGAGGAACTAGGATACAAGGTATATTCTAAGAGATCCATATAAGGTCCCTCACATAAAGGGGAAGGGGAAGGAACAAGTTCTCCAGAGCACATGGGAAGGGGGAGGCCAGTGACTGGAGATAGAAGAAGGAAAAAGAGAAGGGAAGGATAGGAAAGTATGTATGACTAGGAAGATAGAGTCAGGGTAGGAATAGGAGACAGAAAAGAGAAAGATAGAGAGACAGAGAAAGAGATAGAGGGAGAGAGAGATAGTGAAAATAAAGAGGGAGCCATTATTGGTTTGAAGAGAAAACTGAACCTAAAGAAAGGTCTAGAGACCTACAAGACTGCTGCCAACTAACAATTGAGCAACCATGGAAAAGTTACCATAAATGCCCTTTCTGGATAGTGAGATCAACAACTAACTTATCCACCATCATGGAGCTCTCATCTAGTACCTATTGAAAATAGAAGCAAACACCCATAACTAAACTCTGAGTCAAACTAGAATCCAAATGTAGAGAGAGAGGACACAACTGGGATGCAGAAACACATAGAGTCAGCTGACCTGAACAAGGAGGAGCTAACAGACCCCCAGACTGATAGTTGGGAAGCCAGAATGGGACAGACTCAGTCCCCACCCCCCCTGTACATGGGTCTCAGCTAGAAGGACTGAACAATCAGACAGTGGAACCATGATGTATTCCTGGTGCACAAAAGGAACTTGTGGACACATCCCCCATGGAGGGATACTGCCTTAACCTAGAAACAGGAGAGAAGTCCTAGTCCCTACTTCAAAAGACTTGACAGGTTTACATGATCCCACCTGGATGGCATTTCCCTACATGTGTAATTAGTTTGGGGGGATGGGAGGGCAGGTTAGTCAGGGTGCATGTGAGGGGGGAAAGAGTGTAAGAGGGAGGGAGGAAAAGAGGGAGTGAGTGGGAACTGGGATCAACATGTAAAATAAAATAAAAATAATTAATACATAATATTCATCTACAAAACATTAATTCCTCAATAACATCTTGTCTGTATGGTTGGTGTGTATCATAAAAATGACATGTCCTGGAAACACACAACACACACACACACACACACACACACACACACACACACACACACAGACACAGACATAAACACACTGTGGTTGTGACAAGCTCTCTCTTGCTTAGGATTCAACAATCCATGATCCCTTCAAATGAGGCCAAAAATACCCTTTTTATTCTTCTTGTTATTTATTTGGCCATTTAGCTCTACCTCCTAAGTGTAAAGATTATACACAAATTCCTCTGGTATGGGGAATTGAACCAGAATTACATGCATGATAGGCAATTATTTAACTAGCTGAGATATATCCTGAGACCTAATTATACTTACTTTTACAGATAAAGTTTCATTATACCATATCCCAAACTAGTCATTTAAGTATAAATAATGTTGTAATGGTGGAGTCATTATGATAAACTATATTGTTCAAACACAGATACTTAGTATCTGTTTATTTTAAGTTGATTTATATTATCAATACTTTTATTTGAATAGTACTTACATTTATTCAAGAAAATTTCTTTCAGATTACTGTTGTGTATGTCATAAATTGGTCTTAATTTGTCTGGTGATTGATTGCAGAATAATATTACATCTAGTCTACAGATTTTACTCAAGTCCTAACAAAATCTGTACCCTCAAAAATCTGTCATTCTCCTATTTATTTTTAGCAATTACATTCATATTAAATGTTACCTATTGTATGCTGAGCATTAGAATTATTCTAAGACTAAACAAACATTTTTACTTCATCTTAGCCAAAGAGCTAAGGAGAAATTATATGCATATGGTTAAAAATACAAATAATATATAAGTATAATTATTAAAATTTGATAACAATGTGCTAAAATATTAATCTGTATAAAGAATATTTTCTTTCCTCTAATAGAACACAGCTAAAGTTGAAAATTAATATTGAGAATAGATATGAAAAGTATCCATATGAATGTTTGTTCCTATAGAGTAAAAACTTCTTCTAGCATAAACCCCATCCTATTTCCCTAATCAACCTCCTGCCAAGATAAAGTACTATAACTTACAAACAATTTTACTGGGAAAAAACATGAAGGAAGAAAGAAAGCATGAAAAATTGACTGCTTATCCTCCAAAAAGTCCAATGCAGCTGAAGGTACCTAAGTAGGATACAACAAAACTGTATAATGAGTAACTACTTATGTAATATATAATTCACCAAATGCTATATATCTCTTTATGATTCTTGATTATTTTAATCTAATTATCTCTACTTTCCAGATATCTCATCATAGTATATATGTCATTTACATATGTGTATATATAATAACTTTACTTACTAAATCCTCTCCCTAGTCCTACCCAGCCTTATTTTAATTAAAGCACTTGTATCTTAGTATTGAGTCTAACACAAGCCCTTATTTGTTTATTGAAAGTGTTTTACTTTTATTATTTTAGTATGTGACAACTGGCAGAAAATGTTATTGATTGGTCCTTAAGAAAAATATGTAGTTTGTGATATTGATGACTTATACTATGTTGGCCATATTTCCTTCATTTTGATTATTTTTTTATCTTTTAGATAAGAGACTGTTAGGAAATATCATTCTGCAAATATGTTTTACTTATTGGTTAATGAATAGAGTCCTGTTGGCCAATAGGAAAGCAAGATAGGCAGGACTAGGAGACTAGGAGAACAGAGGAAGTAGTAGGGAGGAAATTCAAGATGTAGGACAAGTAAAGCAGAATTCTGGCCCCTCTCTCCAGTAAGATAAGACCACATGGAAATACTCAGATTAAAAAATGGGTTAATGTTTAAGACAGAGCTATCCAATAAGAAATGCTAGTAACAGGCCAATAGAATTATATTTAATAGTGTCTCTGTTTGTTATTTGAGGCTCGTGTGGCTGTGGGACCAGGATGAGGGAAAAAGTATTTGTAACAAGATGGTGCTGATGGTTAACCTGAGAACTTCCACGTAAAACTTAGCAAAAGCTTAAAAGGGTTTTAGAAATAAAACAACAATGACAAACATGGATTATTGGTAGCAGCATTTTTCTCAGTTGGACTCTGTTTTGCTAGAGACAAGCAGAAATTTGTGTGGCTCCTTTAAGGGAGGTTTTCTGACTAAGAATAAGCGACAAAAAAATCACACAGCTTTTAAGAAATGCTGCTAACAATTCAATGGTGTGTATGATCAGCTGGAGAGAGTATATGGATATGGTAGCACAGGCCTTTAATTCCAGTACTTTGGGAGTCAGAGGCAAGCCGAACTCTGTGATTTCAAGGTAAACCTGGTGTACAGAGTGAATTCCAGGGCAACCAACATTACACAGAGAAACCCTGTCTCAAAAAATAAAATAATAGAAATGAAGCCATGTAATGATGGAAACCACAAAAAGATTCTGGATATTGTATGCTATTGTATTGTCTTTAAACTGTTTGACTGCTCAGGAAATAGCAACAACTGTTAAAACAA
This sequence comes from Phodopus roborovskii, assembly GCF_943737965.1. Lineage (NCBI taxonomy): Eukaryota > Metazoa > Chordata > Mammalia > Rodentia > Cricetidae > Phodopus > Phodopus roborovskii. The sequence goes on from NW_026126410.1 coordinate 31,004,973, forward strand.
ATGCTGCTAGATTATATTGTAAAAATGCTATGACTTAAAAATTTAAGTTCAAGGGCAGGTTACTGGGGAAAAGGATTTCTATTTTTGTTTCCACAGAAAACAAAAATCAATGGATTTCTTCCAGACTAACATGGATTGATCAAGCAAGACCCTCTGAAGCAGTGTCCCAAGTGATCTACCATTCAAAACAGCTGGGACGAGGCAGCCTTGAAGAAACCTACAGCCAGTATTTCTGCATCTTCTTAGGATCCCTATGGCAGTGTCCCTTTTAAGCAGGAAGCAGTTTGGAAAGAACAATGCCAAAATTCCCAAATATTGTTTATAAATGTTTGTTTTTCCTTTAAAAGGGCTTAGTATAAATGGTTAATGACCACAACCAATCTTTTGAAATGTAAAAGGGGGATTATGGTATAGAAATGAATACTTTGCTTTGAAACGAATTTTCATTTACTGATACAAATTTTAGGTGAATTTGTGAAATGTATATTTCTCATCTTGTTTATGTATTGTTTTTATATAATTCATTTGAAAATGTAATGTATAACTTAGTACAGATTATAGTTACCTATAGTAGTCAAAACTTATAGTTAGGTGAGTTAGGTTTTCTAGATATATAGAGATGTATTTTAGATAGATAGGCATTCTTCAACACTTTCAAAGACCTACAGAATATGGCATTTAACATGGTTTAAGGTTTTTCTTAACAGTGAGGGACAACTGCTCCTGGCAACAATACCTACATCAGAAAGGAAGATGGACATCAAAGAAACATGTTATAGACTTTACTTTCAATATGCAAGACTAGCCATTTGCTCTTGTTTGGACTACTTGACTTTATTCTGTATAAACTGGACATGCAAGACCCACAGGAAAGTGACTGCTAAAACAAGATGGACATTGCTACAGAATTCCTACTTCATGGAAGTGGGCTAGACAGTCTGCAGGACACAAAGAAAAGTGACTGACAAAATGCCAATACAGGTGGACAGTTTAAAGTTTCCCGCTTTGCTGAGGAATCTGCCAGACATAATATGGCCTATAAGCTGAAGATGTAACATTACAGAAGAACTTCAGGTGACTGGTCAGATAGCATGATGTATCTGTCATTTCTAGAGTTTATATATTATCCATCTGTGGTCTTTGAAGGAGGTGAAGACAGGTATTTATGGTTAGAGTTTTGTTAGGATAAAAGATACGTTATACATAAGATTTTAGGCTCACAAAGATAGGATAGATGATGGAATATTTTCTTTAAATTCTGCTAAATGTTAATAAACTCAATAATGTAAACTGTGGTTCTTATTTGATAACTGTTTTGTTATATATTTTGCTATATTAAAGTTAAAACTCTTTTTTATTTAGACATGAAAGAGGAGATGATGGGAGATTCCATTCTGTAAATATGTCTCTCGTATTGGTTAATGAATAAAGCACTGTTGGCCAATGGGAAATCAAGATAGGTGGGACTAGAAGACATGAACAATTCGAGGAAGTAGTAGGGAGGATTCAACATGAGGGACGGAGAGAGAACAGAGGTCAGGGCCCTCTCTCCAGTAAGATGAGACCACTTGGAAATACTTAGATTAGTAGATATGGGTTAATATTTAAGACAGAGCTAGTCGATAAGTAATGCTATTAACAGGCTAACAACATAATATCCAATACAGCGTCTCTGTGTGTTATTTGGGGCAGACATGGTTTTGAGACCAGGCTGACAGAAAAATATCCTCGTAACAAAAGACAGTTATTTAATTTATTAGGGAAATTAACTTTAACAAATGAATATATAAATTTAATTTATAAATTTATCATATTTGTTTTCAAAAACTTGAGTAGGGCCTATAGAGAAAAATACTCATTGCATTGGTAGTCAATACAGGATAATTAATTTTCCAAAAGTAGGGCACATGGTTTTATTATGATGGTGGTGAGTAATAATTTGCATATCAAATGAAAATTTCCTATTGGACTTAAAGTGAAAAGTAAATTCATAAGAAAAATAATATCACTTTAAGCATATTAGAGGTTTTGGTTCATATGTGCCAAACTTTGTCTACTCTTCATGGTAGCCCTTATCTGTTGGGAGGAGTGGAGGAGTGGAGAGGGGTGCTGTTGGTGAGGCAAAGGGGACATAAGGAGAAGTGGAGGGAGAACTTTGGTTAAAATGGAAAATTAAATTTTAAAAATAAATATATATATGATATATAGGCTAATATATGTATTATTTCTTTTGATTATGGCCAAATTTGTACAAAACTGAGGCTTAAAGAAATAGATGGGTCTTCTTCCATAATTCCTTAAGTCAGAATGTGGAATGTGAGCCTGAGGATGCAAATCTGTGTTATAGTGTTTGCTTGCATGTGCCACACCATCATTTAGATCCTCTGCTCCATCAAAACAAACACACACAAACACACACACACACACACATATATATATATATATATTGATTTTAATAACCAGATGACAGAGTTTGGTGGCTCATGTCTATAATCTCAGAACAAAGTAAACGAGATTTGAGAACACCTGTACTTTGCTACAGCTTGAGAGACTCTCTCAAATTAAAATTAAAGAGTCTTTTAGAAACTTGTAGAAATCTACTATCACTGAACAGAAATCATGACTTTCGTTATTGTACTACAATCCATTCAGAAGAAATCATGACTTCTTTATTGTACTGCAGTTCCTTCAGAAGAGCTAGAGAAGAATGCATTCCTTGGTTCTTCTAGAGCGACCACTTGCATTATTTTTGACCAAATATTAAATCCATCATCTAAGTTTCTCTCTCCTTATTAGTCATTGCCTTCTCCCTTATATCAAATAATCTTCTACTTTTCATTTTTAAGTGTATATGTGATTCTATTTGGGGCCTACCCAGGTAATACAGTAAAATCTCACTATGGCAAAGTTCTTTCTTTAGTCTCATCTGCAAGTATTTTCTTGACATGTAAGTAAAAATTTATACATCATATATACAAGACAAGATGGTCTCTGAGACACTTCCACCAATTATTGTCCATCATAAAGGTCCATTCTTATCAATTCTAAAACACTATTGCACTTAGCAACTTTCTTATATGGGATGTTTTACTGAAGAAACTTTAAAATAAATCCTTCATTTAAAGCAACCAAGGATGTTTTTAGAAGAGTCCTTGTTTAGAGCTGAAACAAAAAGTACTGTGATTTAATATTCATATTATTTAATATTACTGTGATATTAATGTAGGCCATCTGTCAGAACTTGTGGCCACTCTACCTTCAGAAAATATTAATGAGACAGTAAATTCTGATGTTAATAAGATTGCAAATTGTCTGTTGTTTTCCTATGAACTACCTATCTTTTCTTGACAAGTTTTAAGTAAATAGGCTCTACAAATACATACATGTTTTATGGCAGTGAACATTCACATTTTGTATGTGTTTCTTTTCTAGCTCAGTTACCTGAATGGTCCATTTTTCTGGAAATTGTAATCAAGTTGGAACTCAATAGAAGTTTGGAGTAGTGAAAGAATGGTAGCCTTTGTAAAGGTAGGTGAAATATCTTACCAAGGATATGTGCCTTTGAGCTCAAAATCAATACTTCGAGGAATAAAAGCCGTTTAAAACTTTAATATTTATTTCTTCCTAAACTGGAACATCGAAGTTTTTACATATTTATAGAAGGTTATTTTAGATTATAAAATCATGAAGCTGATGTGATCTTTTTTTTTTTTCCAACGAGTCTATTTTTTTCTTTATTTGGTTTTCTTGAGACCTATTAAATTAATATATAGATTTGAGAAAACCTGCTGGGTTTCTTTCTCTTAAAAAATAAAACAGCAATGATGCCCTTTTTCTACAATCTGTTTTATAATACTCCTTCTACCCTCTTGTAATTGGTGACAGTATTTGTGCATAGTCACACAGTCTCATTATGATGGCAAATATCAGAAGGAGCTTTTAAATGAGAAACAGAAAGAAACACACTTTCTTGTCTTTATTATGGCTCAGTCAGGTTCACTAGCTTCTTTGCTAGCAACTCCATGATGCTTTTCCTTGTAGATGGCAGGGATCATCACCCTGATATTTAAACACTCAGTTAACCTTCATGGACACAGCAATTAAATCTGCTTTTGTGATACTTTCCATCTGGTAATATTAGAATCTATTCTGAGGATGTAGTCCAAACAGCCCTGGTATTTTCTGCCTCTGATTAGCAATCAATTAAGACTAACTGTTACTGTAGAAGCCAAGAAAGAAAATGTTAGAAGATTAAGGCAAGCAAGTCATTAAAGTCATATGGCTTTTTCTGTGTGTGGTATTTTTAACAATTCTCTGCCCATGACTCTATTTGATAGGTATAAATCTGAAGACTTTATTTTTTGCATGTCTTTTATAATGTTAACTTATGCAAAGCATGGGGGACTTCAATCTAGTTCTATAATATTATCAAGTAATTTCAACCATTAACTTGAGTAAACATTGTACAATATTCAGATAAAATTTCCAAATATGATGAAGGTTGAGCTCAATTGTACTGTTTTATGTTTCAAGAGTGGATCTCTGTCACCTTTGGTCATCTGTTTTTCTATTAATAATTGTCATCAATATTTAATTTTTTATTTAGAAAGTAGTTTATCTTGACATTGAAAATCTGACTTCTTGAAATGATATATTTATTCTCAAATCTTTAATGATGATAATTTTGGAATAATATTTCATTATGTATTATATATTATATAAATGGACATTCCTATTAATACCTGTCATTGGTAAGTCACATTTTAAAAACTCATGGTTGTAAGGAGTAAGGTTTTTCCTCCGGCCACCTGTCTTGTCCCGCCACACCAGCCCCAATTAACACACTGAGACTCTGTATTATATATGATTCTGTTGGCCCGTTACTTGTTTCTTATCGGCTAGCTCTGTCTTAAGTATTAACCATTTCTGTTAATCTAATATTTTCACGTGGTCTTCTTACCGGGGAAAGGGGCCAGTGTCTCGTCTCCCCAGTCTCTTCATCTTGACTCCTCCTTACTACTTCCTCTTTCCTCCTTGTCTCCTAGTCCCTCCTATCTTCCTTTCCTAATGGCCAACAGTGCTTTATTCATTAACCAGTATGAGAAACATATATACATAATGGCATCTCCCATCACATGGTTGATAGGAGTCTTAGCTGGAGTCCTTCTTTTACCCAGCACCAGGTTTCTCCCTAAGCTCATGGGGGACTCTAAGGAAACTGAACTAGGCCTTCACAATGTGGGAGACAGTAAAGATGGAACTCATTGAGGGCCCCTGGCAGTAGGACCATGATATAAACCTGGTAAATGAGGTAGCTTGTTGTTGCCCATTTCCCATGGTTCGATGCCATGCTCAGCCTTAATGCATGAGAGAGAGGCCTGGTCCTGCACCTACCTATTGAGATAGACTATGTTGACTCCTCATGGGAGCCCTTACCCATGAGAAGGAGTAGACTGGGAGTGGTTGGTGGGGGAAGCTTAGAGAGGTGGGAGGAGATGTGGGAGAAAGAATTGTGGTTGGAATGTGAAAAAAAAATAACAATCTAGATTTTTTTTATGATGAAAATTAATTTGTTAATACCAAACTTTCTAAAGTAATTATTAACATTTATTTATAGCATTGAAAATCACTCCCAAGCCTTACAGATCTAGGCACGCGTTTTACAACTGGGTATCATGCACAGATTCAATTAAAAGATTGAATGACTTTTTGCCCAAATTAAAGAACAGAAATTCAATCTTTTCAAGGGTCCTCTGTTTCATTCTGTGTTCTAACAAAGACTACAGAGACTTGATAATCTTTTGTAAAAATAATTTAAAAATCTCAACTTGAAAAAGACAAACATAAAGATACAATGATGTTCAATCCTCATTAATGAGACTGCTCTTCACACTGCTTATTATATTCAAAAAGAATATTTTGGCATTGTTTTTTTAATATTGTCACAAAATTCACCTATGTAAGTAGTACTGTAAGGAACCTAATTAGAGCAGAATAATGAAATAATGTGTAAAAATAATAAAGTTATAGGTATATAAAATAGTCCTCATTAATAATTATCTTGCATCTTATTATTTGAATTTCAAATATAAACAATTCTGAGGTCCATTTAAGTTCAATAATTTTGTATAATTATTATTGAGAAACTGGAGAAATGTTAAGTTCTCTAACATGTTACAAAAATCACTAGGTAATTTTAGTTAAGAGTGTTCTTATAGGTAATCATATTTATTATACATCATAACAAAAATGGGGACTGGGGAATTTTTGTCTGGTATACTTTAAAAATTCTTTATTTTCATCAAATTAAGTTGATATTAAGTATGAGAAAATTTGGCAGATAAATATGGAAGAGTAGATGGTGGAGAGATGTGAAAAGAATTAGGCTTCAGGGTTCTATTATCCAGAAGACAATATTTTGCTGTTGCTTTTTCTGTTAAGAATGTAGAATGAAACAACTCAACAGGGTTGTTTGGGGGGGAATCATATGACAGTATAATTGTTTTATAAATGTTCCTGACATTTTAGAAGCCCAAGTTTAATTTAGTTTCTGTGCATCCTTCACGTATTTTAAAGAAGATTGCTTGTACTTTTACTTGCTTGGTTGTTAAGACATTTATTTTGTATTTATGATTTATGAGAATTTAACCAAATATAATTATTCAGGATTGAGGCTTAGTTTATTTTTTATATATTTTTTTGCTTGCTTGTTTGTAATTTTAGTGATGAGACAAATTTATGGAGAAAGTAATGTTTTCAACATGAGCTCTTGAGAGAAAGTTAGCTAAATAGATATGAGACTATCTTTAGAGAAAGAGAGAGAAAAAAAATATCTCAGAGTGTTGGTTTGAGTGGCAGGTCTTGACCCTCAGGAAACACGGGCTCTGGGCTTCTGATGAGGTGAAAGAGGCACTGGAAGAAGGCAGAGTAAACAGCAGGACAACTCAGCAGGAGTGGGTAGACTCCTGCTTTCATTACCCAGCTGCCCTGATGAATGGGCCTCCAAAAATGATTCACAGAACCTCAATTTTAACTGTACCTTTAAAGAAACACGAAGACATCTCCTTGTAAATTGTTACTACTGTTTCTACAGACAAGATTAGATTTTCTTTGTGTTGTAATTACCAGACCTAAGGAAAATAAATGGAGAGAAATTTCTAATTTGGGGATTGTCAAAGGTTAATAACTTTAGGCATGCCTATTAGGATTTCACAATGGACTTGTCATAGGGAGTTATGATTTGTCATCCACATAGGTTAACAAGCACAGAAAAGACAAGGAAATGCAGAATAAATTTATTATTTCAGCCTGAACTCTGTCAGAGTTTCTTTCAAAAGAAAGATGCTTACATTCTTTCCCACAACTACAAATTTGCAGGACTGCTAAAGCAAGTTCACTATAAGAAATATCAGCACGGGTAAAAATCTACACATATTCTCCTGTTTTTCAAAAATTTTTTCATTAACTTCTTATTTTTTTTAAATATCATAGGACTCTCAATGTGGCATTATAATATTCAACACTGACAGACCAAGGGTCCTTTGCATGGATTTTATTCCATGGAACATATTTCTATTACTTTTAAATGTCACTTTCCTATGTAAGGCTGAAGACACTATACTTTCAATGAACATAAAAGACACAGGACTAAACATACAGGTTTTGCTTTTATAATGCCTATAAGACTGTCCTGGTCATGTTTCCCAGCTCTAATATTATATATCAAGCCACAGTATAGGACACAGTTCTATGTCTCTAGTTAGGTAGTATTCCCTTAGTATGTAAGCAGTGAGCATAGAGATTCTTTGTTCTAATAAAAAAAAATACTGCAGGCAAGATGAAGAGAATGCTTGGTAATGGTCTATGGAACAACAATCCATAATTTACTTTGCAGATGTCTGCGTAATTTAAGCAGCAGGCAGAACAACCGCACAGTTGTAGTTGCTCTGGGGAAAGGATATCAAGAGACTCATAAATCACAGCGAGGATTAAAAGCAATGAGCATTCATCTTCTTAACCCTGTGATGCAATATAGAAAAGCCAAGAATCACAACACACAGCTCAATATACTTTGGGCAGCCAAAGAAGGTGTCAAAGTTGTTAAGACTTCTCTCAATTAGGATTGACCTGATTTGCAAGTCAGGAGAACGTGATTTTAAAGCTGATTAAAAGTAGACCTCCTACATACTAAATTAAATCGAATAAGCAACAGAGTACATTTCTGGGCAATAGTAAACCTACCTAAGCCATAGGGAAATGTTAATAGTTTGTTAGGTTGAACACATTTCTTCCAGGAGGTTATGTAGAAAATGACCTTAAAGCTATGGAATCCTCATAGTTTTTTATGCTTAGAAAAGAGAATATTTATAAGTAGTGAAATTTTGTGAGGAAATTTAACTGGAGAGCACACCAGGGATGGTGAGTCAGGCAGCTGGTTCTCTCCTATAACATTTAGTAAATAAATGAACTGTTACTAATCGTTTATATTTGAAAAATTATTCTAATCAAATGTCTTTGGATGCAAATGATTAAATCCTACACAGTAGGGAAGTTTCATTTTGTTCAGAGGGTAAAAACTTTAATCAAATTAGAAAGGTTTTGAAAAATAATAATTTGTTAAATTTCCTGATAATCTTTTTAATCAAATTTATGTTATAAATGAACTTCCTAACTATATAAAAATACAAGGATAAGCCATAAAAATAATGTGATTACTACTGAATGAGAATTTTGAAACTACATTGCTGTATATGAAGAAATTTTGTATTAGACTCCCTAATTTAAAATCAAATATCTGTTTGCCATTATTCTTTATACCAATACTTACTAATTATATCAACATATAAATGATAATGATTGGCAGATGTTTATATATACCCTATAAATAAATGATTTGTTTAATGGTTATAATGTAAAATATTTTGATCTTGCTCTCAGAAAGTCATACAACCTCTCTGTGATAGAAGGATGAATAAATTATCAGATACATTCATTTGGGTGACAGCTACACTATGTATAAGGTATTCTCCTATTAAATTGTCCATTTGGGACCCAAATAACAATCCATTTTGGAAGAAGAAGTTCAAAGTCTCAATTTTTTGTACAATTTTTCTCTTGTTCTTCCTTTCTGTGGGATGATGATTGAGCATTCTTAGGTTTATAAAAATCCAAACTTTTATGTTGCTGGCCTTGCTCATATTTATGTCTGTTTTCTAACAAGAATGTATTTATTTACTTTAAGAGAAGGAAGGGAAGGAAGGAAGGCTGGATATTAAAGAAAAAAAAACAAGTAAATTTATGATATATATTTGAACTAAGAATAGAGAAAGTGATTTGATTTCTTACTTGTGTCAGTCATTTGACTCTAAGTGTGAGGCTCCAGAATCTTCCCATAAATCAGAGACTACCATTAAAATGGAGAAAGCACTTATCTACATGACCACATTTAAATAATTATTTCAGGACAATATTGACTTTATTTAATCATTTTCTAGTGCAGGCATATACTAAAATTTTATACCTCATTAATATCATCTATAAATGTAAGTTAAATTAACAGTTGAACAATGACAGTGCAGCAGAGATAATCTTTATTTAAATATATTTATCATCATAATTTCTTCAATATTGGTATTATTTCTTTTATTTAAAATTTCACAAAAACATACATTGTAGTTTGATTCCAGGAACTCTTGCACTTTCTCCACCAACTCCAATGGGAAGCTCTATGATATAGACATTTTTAAAAGTTTCTTTATAATTTGAATGCCTTAGTGAAGTTAGTGACATGCCAACAAATAATCACCTCCCTAGATAATTTATTTTCCTCTCTGTTGTACAGCAACCACCCACACTCATAAAAATATACAGTTAATGTCAGACAAATTGAATAATTTTATTGAGTATTTATATTGTAGTTTCTATATTAGCTGTGGAATATTATATTTCTGTGTTATGGATAATTGTTAATGACTAATAACCATTCCAATGCACACACTATAGTATAACAATTTAAGATTACCGTTGAGAATATTTATGAATCTGTGAAAAGACATATGCTTTTAATAATAATTGATGAAAAAAGAAGCCAATTTGAAGGAGAGTAGAAAAGATTTTATGGAAGGAGTTAGAGAGAGTACCTGGAAGGGATAAACATTGCAATTAATACATCACAAATACATCACAAAATTAAACAAAAAAATAAATTAATATGAAAATTTTACCATAAAATATTTTATGGATTAATAAATATAACTTACAGAAATACGTGTCTTCGCCTGAAACAGAGTACAAGTTGATCCTACATTCAAAACAGCTGGACAAAGCAGCCTTACAGACTAAAGCCAGGATTTCTGAATCTTCTTTGAATCCCCCATGACAGCGCCCCTTACCAGCAGGAAGTAGTTTGGAAAGAACAACGCCCAAATTCCCAAATAAATGTTTGTTTTCATTTAATTGGACTTTGTTATATAAAATAAATTAAAAAAAATAAAAAAATTGCTTTGACTTCAAAAAAAAAAAAAAAAAAGAAAGAAAGAATGAAAGAAAGAAAGAAATATGTGTCTTACTGCCAGGAGAGCTTTTTAATTGCAGAAGGAAAAAGATATATTTTCCAAACTGAGAAAGTATATTTAGATGGTTATTTCCTAATAATGTAACTTTGAAAATACTTTAAAAGGTATTTTGGTTTGCTGTTTATTGCTATTATAAAACACCATGACCAAAAGCAATTTGGAAACGGAAAGGCTTGTTTTGCTTACATTCCACTTACAACATGATCTGAAGTAGGGAGTGAAGCAGAGACCATGAAGGAGCCCTGGACAATCACAAATCAACCCCCATTCAAGAAACAAACAGAAAAACAGGGAAGGAAAGATGATCAGAGTACAAATTCCAAAGGGAAATAGAATTTGGGGTCATCAGTATATGACACAGAGGCCAGCAAGCAGATGAGAATGGCGGAGGTTGGGAGAGTGTGGAAAGTGTTAGGTGTTGAGAGCTCATGAACAGCTGAAATTTTAAGAGGAGTACTGGTGGCTTTGTTTGTTTGACTAAGTGTGAAAATTACTTTAGGAGTCCATTAGTCAGGAACCAGTTGACTCCTGTTAATTACAATGTATGGAAACAGAGCTGGAATAGAAACTCCTTAAAGGATTCCACACCTGCCAGGAGAGATATGAAACTAGGTAGAAGCTAGAAGTCTAATGATCAAAAGCAAGGAAACTGAGACAAGGTAATCAGGTAGTGAAAGTGAGCTGGGAAGCTAGTCTGACAGGTGGAAGTTTGGTTTTGTTACTGGCTGAGGGTATAAAATCTGCTTGCTTTTAAACATATAAGAACAAGTGTTGACTAGGCACTGAGTCATAGTCATATACAAATCAAGGAAGAGTTCTTGCTTGTATATAAATTATATTTGATAGCCTTTAATTCATTTTTTTAGCAAACACTATTCTTTATATGTCACACATTATTCTCTGGCATGTGTGAGATAGGCATTATTGCAGATGAGGAAGATGAACCTAAGAGGATACAGGAACATTATCTCTAAGATCACACACCTGGTAGGTGGCTCAACAGTCCAGGCCCAATCACAGTGCTATGATATGAGCTGTTTGTCATGTGATTTCGTTAAAAATGAAACATTTGCAGACAAGGAAGGCTCTAGGGTATCATACTGGAAAGGTCAATAAGATTAGGAAGAAGGAAAATAGGCCAAAGAAAGTGGTCAGCAAAGGAGAAGGAGTCTGAATGGTGAAATAAAGTTTAACAAAGATTGTTCTGTCTGGGTCAAGTGCTTCTGAGGATAGAATGAGATCAGAAACAGTCAGTGTGGACTTAGTTCTTTATATTGACAAGAGCAGTGATGATAAAACAGTACAAAAGAGTATGATGAGAATGTTGTGGGTAGGCTTAACTAACTTCAAAGCATAAGCTTAGGAGTTTGTGCAGAATTTTAAAGTAAATAGTGATATAAATATTCATAGCTCAAAATTTGTCCACCCATCTCCAAATTTATTGTTTTGTTTTGTTGTTGTTGTTTCTTTTGTTGTTTTTTCAAGACAGGTTTTCTCTATGCAGATTTGTAGACCAGGCTAGTCTCTAACTTACACAGATCCACCTGTCTCTGCTCCTGAGTACTGGGAATAAAGGCATGCGCCACCACTGTCTGGCTCCCATCTCCAATTTTTTGTCTAAATAAAAAGGAAGGTTTTAATTTTAACATAGTAAAATTATATATATTGAAACAGTTATCAAGCAAGAATTACAGTTAACAATATTTAGTTCAACAACATTTGGAAAAAATGAAATGAAATTATCTATCCCATCTTTATGAGTCTAAAATTTTATGTGTAACTTTTATCATAACTAAGGAAAACCATAACTGTCTTCAACTCCATCAAAGACCCTAGAAGGATAATACATACACTCTAGAATTGATAGAGACATTTCACTGCCTGGACAGTGGCCCAAAGTTCCCCTATGACGGTGGGGCATCCCTCTTCAGCTTATAGGCTGAAATATCTGGCAAACTTTGAAGGACCATCTGTTCTTTGGGTAGTTCAGAAGTCACTTTTCTTTTTACCTTGCTCATCCAGTTTGGACAGCATGCTGTCAAGCAGTATGGGCAAGAGCAGTTTCTTATAAAATAGCTATATCTCTGCCATGTTAAAGGAAAACTCCATAATGGGCTTCTTAGATGCCCATCTGTAGATGGAGGTTTCTGTCCTAACTGGTTCCAAAGCCGCTTTTCCCCAAATAAACTCACAGATGCTATATTGATTATAAAACTGTTGGCTGATTGCCAGGGCTTCTTATTGGCTATCTCTGTCTTAATTATTAAACAGTAACTACTAATCCATTTATGTCTACATGGACTTATCGTGACAGAGAATGTCTGGTGCTTCCTATTTTCCTGGTCTCTACATGGCATCCCTTTGAGCCCTCTCTTCTCTCTTCCCAGCATTCTTGTCTCCTAGTCACGCCTATCTCCTTCCTCTCGGACAAATCAGTGTCTTATTCATCAACCAAAAAGAGAAACATATATACAGAAGACACCCCCCCATCAAACATCTTCCTCTCTGATGTAATTGGTATTTCCAGGAGATGTGATTCATCGTCATGAAAAGTCATGTGTTAACAAACCATTTTAAATGCCATATTCTATGGTCTTTGCCAGGTTTTGAAGAATACCTATCCATCTAAAATATATTTCTTGTCTATCTAGAAAAATTAACATAAGTTTTAACTATTATAGATGATTATAATCTGTACACTTTAAAATGAGCTTAATGAACACAATTCCTAAATAAGGGGAGAAATATACATATAACAAAATTGACCTTAAATTTGTATCAATATACCAAAATCCACACTAATGCAAAATATTCTTTCATATACACTATCCATCCAATTTTTTCATTAGAAAGAGAATGATTGTCACCACTAAAAATTTAGAGCAAGTCTTGTTTAAATGAAAATAAACATTTATAAACAATACTTGGGAATTTGGGCATAACTCTCTCTAAGATGTTTTCTGCTATTTGTGGGTGCTGTCAATGCCATGGGGATCCTGAGAAAACCCAGAAACCTGGCCAAATCCTGGCTGTAGTCTGTGGGGGTATATCATTTCAGCTATTTTAGAGTGTTGGATCACCTGGGACACTGCTTCAAGGGGTCTTGCTTGATCAAACCACATTAGTCTGGGAGGAATAATCTTCTGTGGAAACAAAAGAAGAACCTCTTTTCCAAAGTAATATTTCCTTAGACTTAAATTTTTAAGTCAAGGTATTTTCAAAATATATATATTGAATCGAGTAGCATTTATAATGAAATGTCTTTTAGCAGCTATTGCTAATTCTTTAGCAATCAATGAATTCAAAGATAATACAATAACACCCAGACTGTGTATTTTCTTTTGTTTTTTTAATTCTCTATATCTTTTATTTATTTATTATTATTATTTTTATTTTACATGTAGATCCAAGTTCCCTCTACTTCCCTCCCTCTCTCCCTCCCCCTCTCTTACTGTCTCTCCCCCCTCACATGCACCCTGACCACCCTCCCCTCCCATCCCCCCCACCCACATTCCACAAGTAGGGCTATACCATCCAGGTGGGTCATGTAAATCTGTCAAGTCATTTGAAGTAGAGTCTAGTACTTCTTTCCATTCTCTAGTTTAAGGGAGTGTCCCTTCATGGGAGATGTGTCTGCAAGATACTTTTGTGCACTAGGAATACATCCCAGTTCAACTGTCTGAGGTCCTTCTAGTCTGGTCAGTCCTTCTAGCTGAGAGCCGTATTCAGGGGAGTTGAGTCAGTCCCATGCAGTATTCCCAGCTATCAGTCTGGGATGGCCCATTAGCTCCTAGTTGTTCAGGTCAGCTGTCTCTATGTGTTTCTGAAACCTGGTCTTGCCCTCTCTCTCTGCATCTGGATTCTACTTTGACTCAGTTTTTAATTATGGGTGTTTGCTTCTGTTTCCAAGAGGTACTAGATGAGGGCTTCATTATGGTGAACAAGTTAGTTGTTGATCTCATTATCAGGGAAGGGCATTTATGGTAACCTTTCCATGGTTGCTCAAATTGTTAGTTGGAGTCAGTCTTGTACATCTCTAGACCTTTCCTTAGGTTCAGTTTACCTCTTCAAACCAATAATGGCTACCTCTTTTATGTTCATTCTCTTTCTCTCTTTCTTCCTCCCTTTCTCTCTCTCTCTCTCCTGCCATCTATCCATACCCTAACTCATATTTCCTATTTGCACTTGCTTTCCTCTCTCTCCTTCTCTTTCTCCTACTTCTCTCTCCATTCACTGCCACCCCCAAATTCCCATCTCCAAATTTAAACACACGTTTCAGTGAAAAAGGAGAGATTGCATGATACTCAGTGAAAACCCAGTTGCAATTTTTTCCCACATTCTGTAGAGCATAACCATTGATTTTTGAGGATTGCAAATTATTATTACTGAAATTAGAAAGAAATATGAACTAGAAGTGAGAACATGACCCATCAAAACAACTTAGCAAGGTTCATGTGTAAACACAGGCACAGAAGAAACAAGCATGTCACCTGTGTGGATCTGTAACAGATGCTCTTTGTACATGTTTTCAATGTTATCGTGGTATTTTTGGAATACTCCTAAAAGTAGCAGTGAGTGTACCTTTGTTTTGCCAGCTATTGGGACTCTCATCCTTCTGAATTACCCTGTCTAACCTGAATAGGAGGGTTTTTTACTTGCCTTATTATATCTTGTTTTGTCCTGCTGGCTGCCACATCATGGAGGCCTGCTCTTTTCTGAAGTGGATATAGGTGGAAACAAACATTGTCACCAAGAGTAATGCATGATCTGAACTATTTAACAATCTCTTCAGGCCCTATAGTTCCAATTTATAAATATATAATAGCATATTTGGCCTTGATGAACCATTTCATATACATTTTTTTTTAAAAAAGTATATAGATTGTTTGATCTAGGATGTAGTAGGAATGAAATGCTTATGGTTCTACTTTCCCAGTTCTAAGAATCTGAACATCTCCAGGCACTTAAAATTGGCTGAGTGTAATTGCAGCATTTGGGAGTTTCATATTTTGATTATAATTTCAGAAGTTACACTAGAGTTTAAATAGGACCTAGGTTTCTATCTTCCTCATAGCTTCTCCATTCTATCAAAGAAAAGTCTGAAATCAATTTCATGACATACATACATGCTTCCTTGTTGTATGATTCATATGCATTTATCAAAAGTTGTTCCTTATTTTAAACATTCATATATCATTGAAGTCTGCACTCCTTTATAGAAGATGCTACTTAAACTGGAAGATAAATTATTCTTAGATAATATAACTCAATCCCTCAAACACATTTAGCTATCTTTCCTAGTAATTAAATTGATATTTTTAAAAATGTTATCATTTTCTCACTTTTAAGTATTAGTGTTCAACAATTGCATTGCTAAGGCAACTGATGTTCACAACTTCACTCATCACTTTTAAAGGCTATTTCTGTGAATAGTGGTTTCTCCTTTAAAGTTTTTTGTTGTATTGGAGAGAGGCAGATGGATAAATTCATTTCTTAAGCATGATATTCATTCTGTTTCTTTTTATGTTCCTAGAAATGTATTATTCTGTTGCCTCAAGGGATGCCTGCCTTCTAAGCAAAACTTGAAACTAGATAGAAAGCATATGTCGTAAGTAAGCCTTGAGTCTGCCAGCAACAGCCAAAATAGAAGAGAGCCACTTCCACAGTTGTGCAAAAGAAAGCTTAATTCTAACAACTGCTATTCATTTACCAGTGCAAAGGGCTGTCCTGTGAGCTTCTGCCACTTGAATTATCACATTATTTTTTTCAAAGTAATGAATTTTTTGTTCTTCTTATTTATTTTTATTTTACATGTCAATCCCAGTTTCCTCTTCCTCTCTCTCCCCTTCCCTCTTGCTCTTCCACCTCACATGTACCCTAAAACCCTCCCCTCCTATCCTCCTACCCCAATTCCACATGTAGGGCAATGCCATCCAGGTAGGTTCATGTAAATCTGTCAAGTCACTTGAAATAGGGACTAGGATTTCTCTCCTGTCTTTAGGTTACGGCAGTATCTCCCCATGGGTAATTTGTCCAAAAGGTTCTTTAGTGCACCAGGAATACATCCTGGTACCACTGTCTGAGGTCCCTTAGACTGCTCAGTCCTTCTGGCTAAGACCCATATTCAGGAGGGGTTGAGTGAGTACCATGCTGGATTCTCAGCCATCAGTCTAATGGCCCGTTAGCTCCTCGTTGTTCAGGTCAGCTGTCTCTGTGAGTTTCTGCTACCTGGTATGTCCTCTCCCTCTGCATCTGGATTCTAGTTCGACTCATTGTTTAGTTATGGGTATTTGCTCCTGTTTCCATCAGGTACTACTCGAGGGCTCCATGATTGCAGATAAATTAGTTGTTGACCTCACTATCCTCAAAGGGCATATATGACAGCCTTACACAGTTGTTCAAATTGTTAGTTGGAGTTAGTCTTGTAGGTCTCTAGATCTTTCTTTTGATTCAGTTTTCTCTTCAAACCAATAATGGCTGCCTCTGTTATGTTTGTTCTCTCTCTGTCTCTAATCTCTCTTTTTCTCTCTGTCATTCACTCACTCTCTCACTCTTCTGTTTTGTATTCCTACCCTGACTCAATCTTCCTAGTGTCATGTGGTTTTCTATCATCCCCTTCTCTTTCTCCTACTTCTCTCTCCATTCACTGTCCCCCCCCACTTTCCATGTGCTCTGTGGGACTCGTCCCTTCCCCCTTCTGTGAGGGACTTTATATGAATCTCTTCGAATACACCTTGTATCCTAGTTCCTCTGTAGGTGTGAATTATAGGCTGGTGATCCTGTCTTCTAGGTCTAAAATCCATATATGAACCAATAAACACCATGTTCTTCTTTTTTGTGACTGGGTTACCAAATTCAGGATGGTTTCTTCAAGTGCCATCTATCCACTTGCCTGCAAATTTCAAGATACCATTATTATTATTATTTTTTTTTTTTGCAGAGTAGTATTCCATTGTGTAGATGTGCCACATCTTCTTTATCCATTCTACAGTTGAAGGGCATTTTGTTGCTTGCAGGTTTGTGCTATTGCAAATAATGCTGCTATGAACATAGTTGAACACAAGTATTTATTGCATGGATATGGAACATTCGCGTTACCGGGTCCTGTGGTAAACTAATTCCCATTTTCCTGAGGAACCTTCATAGGGATCTCCAAAATGGCTGTACGAGTTTGCACTGCCACCAGCAGTGGAGGAGTGTTCCCCTTTCTCCACATACTCTCCAGCATAATTTGTCATTGGTGTTTCTAATTTTCGCCACTCTGGGATGAGTAAGATGCTATCTCAAAGTTGTTTTGATTTGCATTTCTCTGACAGCTAAGGATGTTGAGCATTTTCTTAAGTGTTTTTTGGCCTTTTTGCTTTCCTCTATTGAGAATTGTTTCTTCAGTTCTCTACCCCATTTTTAATCAGGTTATTTGGTGTTTTGTTGATTAGTATCATCAGTTAATTGTATATTTTGGAAATTATCCCTTTGTTAGATGTATGATTGGTGAAAATCTTTTCCCAGTCTGTGGGCTGCTGTTTGGTCTTGTCCACTGTGTCCTTTGCCTTTCAGAAGCTTCTAAGTTTGAGTAGGTCCCATTTATTAATTGTTGATCTCAGTGTCTTCTCTCCTGGAGTTATGTTCAAGAAGCTGTCTCCTATACCATTTTCTTCAAGGGTACCTCCTCTTTGTTCTTCTAAGAGGTTAAGTGTGGCTGGATGGATGTTGAAGTCTTTGATCTATTTGGACTTGAGTTTGTGTATGGCAACAGACATGGATCTATCTGCAGTCTTCTACACACAATCATCCAATTGTTCCTGCACCATTTGTTGAAGACGTTTTCCTCTCCCATTTTATTCTTTTAGTGATTTTATCGAAAATCAGGTGCTCACAGGTGTGTGAGTTTATATCAGGATTTTCGATTCCATTCCATTTGTCTACCTGTCTATTTTTGTGCCAATACCAGGCTGTTTTCAAAACTATAGCTCTGTAGTAGAGCTTAAAGTCAGGTATGTTGATGCCTCCTGAAGTTCTTTTATTGTACAGGGTTGGTTTGGCTATCCTGGGCTTTTTGTTTTTCCAGATAAATTTGATTATTATCTTTTCAAGGTCAGTGAAGAATTGTGCTGGGATTTTAATGGAGACTGCATTGAATCTGTAGATTGCTTTTGGCAAGATTGCCAATTTTACTGAATTTATCCTTCCTATCCAAGAACATGGGAGATCTTTCCTTTTTCTGGTATCTTCTTTAATTTCTATCTTTAGAGCCATAAAGTTCTTATTATATAGGTCTTTCACTTGTTTGGTAAGTATTATGTCAAGATACTTTATGTTGTTTTTGGCTATTGTAAATGGTAATGTTTCTCTGATATCTTTCTCAGCCTCTTTGTCATCTGAATATAGTAGGGCTGCTGATTCTTTTTTTTTTTTTTTTTTTTTTTTTTAGTTTATCTTGTATCCTGCTAGTTTGCTGAAGGTGTTTATCAGCTGTAGGAGTTCCCTGGATGTAAACTATCATATCATCTGCAAATAGACACAATTTGACTTCTTCCTTTCCAATTTGGATCCCCTTGAGCTCCTTTTATTGTCTCATAGCTTTAGCTAGAACTTCAAGTATGATATTTAAGAGATATGGAGAGGGTAGACTCGTCTTGTTCCTGATTTTAGAGTTATCTTCTTGAGCTTCTCTCCATTCAGTTTGATGTTGGCTGTTTGTTTGCTGTATAATGCTCTTATTATGTTTAGGTATGTTCCTGTTAGCCCTGATCTCCCCAATACCTTTATCATGAAAGGGTGTTGAATTTTGTCAAAGGCTTTTTCAGCATCTAGGGAGATGATCATATGGTTTTTCTTTTTCAGTTTGTTTATACAGTGGATCATGTTGATAGATTGTCATGTGTTAAACCATCCTTGCAATCCAGGGATGAAGCCTAATTGGATTCGGTTTGCCAGTGTTTTATTGAGTATTTTTTCATCGATGTTCATCAGGGATATTGATATGTAGTTTTCTTTCTTAGTTGTGCCTTTGTGAGGCTTAGGTACCAAGGTTATTGTGGCCTCATAGAAAGAGTTTGTCAATGAACCTTCTGTTATTAGTTCTTCCTTGAATTTCTGGTAGAATTCTGCACTGAAGCCATCTGGCCCTGGGCTTTTTTTGGTTGGAAGGCTTTTGATGTCTGCTTCTATATCTTTGATGGTTATAAGTCTATTTATAGTGTTTGTCTGTTCTGGATTTAATTTTGGTAAGTGGTAGTTATTCAGAGATTTTTCCATTTCCTTGTAATTTTTGTGGGATACAGCTCCTTTAAGGGAGTTTTCCTGACTCAGCATAAGTGACTAAAAACCTCATGGCTTTTAAGAAGTGCTGCTAATAATTCATTGGTGTGTATGAGATCTGGCAATGGCAATGACCACATCTCCAACTCAGCAACGTGCAGCTGGATGGCAGTGTAGACTAAGGCAGTGAGCACAGCTCTCATTTCTGGTGGTAACAGTACCGGTCTCCATCTTGGGTAGATCTCGGCTAACACAGCAATTGCTTTTATTTTAGCAATGTTGTTGTTTAACAGATAAAAGACTCGTGGCCATAAAAAGATAAAGATTCACATTAAAGACAGATTCAGATGAAGAAAAACTGCTAAATGTTTATAGTGTGTTTTAAAATATATGTAGGCTCGGGAGAGAAAAAAAAATAAAATGGTTTTAAAAAGACAGAGAGTACCTAGGTGTGGAGGCAAACACCTTTTATTTCAGCACTTGGGAGATGGAGGCAAGCATATAGCTGTGATTTCAATGTATACCTGGTGTACAGAGTGAATTCCAGGGCAGCCAAAGTTACACAGAGAAACCCTGTCTCAAAAAAATAATAAAAAAATAGAATTAGAAGAAATAGAGTAATAAAAAAGTCATATAAAGATGAAAAGCACAGAGAAAAATCTGGATACTGTATGATATTACATTGTCTTTGTATCGTTTGACTGCTGAAGAAATAACAACTCTTAAAAGAAATGCCGCTGGATTAATCCAATTTATATATTTTAAAAATGCTCTGACTTCAAAATTTATGTATAGGGACAGATTACTTGGGGGAAAGGATTTCTATTTTTGTTTCCACATAAAATGAAAAGCTGTGGATTCCTTTCAGTCTAATGCGGTTTGATCAAGCAAGACCCCTGAAGCATTGTCCTGGGACAAGACAGTCTGACAGAGAGCTAGAGACATGATTTCTTCGTCTTCTGTGACCCCTACCTGCAGGAACTAGTTTGGAAAGAAAAATTCCCAAATTCACACATATTGTTTATAAATGTTTGTTTATATTTAAATGGGGTTGGATATAGATAGTTAATGACCACATCCAATCTCTTTTAAAGGTTAAAAAGGTATTATGGTATAGATATGAATACTTTGATTTGGAGTGGATATTCATTTATTGACACAGTTTAGGGTCAATTTTGTGATATGTATATTTATCCTCTTGTTTAGTTATTGTGTTCATATAGTTGTGTTCATTTAGAAATGTAATGTATAAATTAATACAGATTATAGATAGTTACCTATGATAGTCAAAACGTAGGGTTGAGTTAGTTAGGTTTTCAAGATGTATTTGAGATGAATAAGCATTCTTTAAACCTTTCAAAGACCTACAAAATATGCCATTTAATATGGCTTAGGGTTTTTCTTAACAGTGAGGCACAACTGCTCCTAGCAACACCACCTGTAAGAAAGAAAGATGGACATCAAAGAAACTCGTTATGGAGTAGTTTCCAATATAGCAAGAGTATCAATCTTCCTGTTCCCTCATGTCCACCCTCTCCCCTCCTCTTCCCCTTCTCTTTTTCCTAACTCCCTCTCCCTCCCTCCATGCTCCCAATTTTCTCAGGAGATACTACCCCTTTCCCTTTCTCCAGGAGACAATGCATGTCTCTCTTAGGGTCCTCCTTTTTACCTAGCTTTTCTGGTGGTGTGAACTGTAAACTTGTAATCCTTTGCTTTATGTCTAAAATCCACATATGAGCGAATATATACCATATTTGTCTTATTGTTACTGGGTTACCTCACTCAGGATGGTTTCTTCTAGTTCCATCCATTTCCCTTGTAATTTCAGAATTCCATTGTCTTTTTCCAATGAATAGTACCCCAGTGTGTAAATGTACCACATTTTCTCCATCCATTCTTCAGCTGAGGTGCATCTACATTGCTTCCAGGTTCTGGATATTATAAATACTGCTTCTATGAACATATTTGAACAGATGGCATTGTTGTATGAATGTGAATCTTTGGGTATATGCCTAAGAGTAGAGTTACTGGATCGTATATGTATTTCATATCCAAGTCCTTTTTCAGGTATCTTCTAACCCATCTTATGTATTTTTATTTTGTTTATTTCATATGTATTTATTTCTTCTTTACTTTTCTGGTGTTAAATTATGAGTTTATTTCAAGGCCTATTAGCTTTAAATCAAACTCTGGCTTATTGGGCTCATGGGTCCATTATAAGTCCAATGTAATTTTTTACACTGTCCTCCCTTTTATTTAGTCCTCTTCTACTCAGACACCTCCGGGTATCCTTATACTTCATAGTTTAAATGATGTGGCTTTATGTCATGCCTCCTTGGAAAACTATAAAATTCTGAAAGTTTTCTAAATTCCCTGTCCATGACATTGTGAATTCCTTCAGGAACAAGTAAGTGTTAAAAGTAAAGGTATGGCATTATACCTAATAAGAATGGTAGACTACATCTAATTCAAAGAATTGTTATATTAAATCCTCAGTTACTTTCCATAATACAAGCTTATGCCTGTGATCTTTAATGACTTCGTGTCTAGGTTAGTGTTCTGTTACTGTGAATAGATACCATGATAAAGGTAATTCTTGTAATAGGAAACATTTAAACTGAGGGCTTTCTTATAGTTTAATAGATTTAATCCAAATACTGTCATGGTGGGGAGCATGACAGGCTGTAGGCTAGCACTCAAACTGCATCCAAGAGAGATAGATGCATCCTGAATCATAGTTATAGAGAAAGACTGTGAGCCTACCATTGTCTTTTGACAGCCCCCACCATGCCAATTCCCAGTGACAGACTTTCTCCAACAATATCACACCTTGCTGAAATTATCATATATTTATATCATATATTTTCTTTTGAATCCTAGGCTAGATTAGGTAAAGAAGTTGAAACAGGTACTGCTTTACATGATCGAAATTATAGATGAATGACTAGGTAAAGTTTCAAGACAAATCTCTAATTCAGAACTGTAATTCTAGTTTTGATAATGAAAGTATCTTTTAAATATATTTATTTTTTTAAATTTTAATTTACATTCTGACCATAGTTCTCTCTTCTATACCTTCTCCTGCACCCTGCCTCCTATCACCTCACCTCACTTTCCCCAAGCCCATCCCCATCCTCATTTGTATTGGCTCCCATAAGGAGACAACATAGTCTGGGACATAGGTTTGTATTGTGCATATGCACATATGAGCACAAGAACCTATTAACTCCAAGAAAGGTATAAAACCCACTGAGAATAGTTACAGGTGAATATGAGCAATTAGGCATGTGTCCTGAGAAGCAAACTCAGCTTCTCTTAAGATTTAGAGCATGGTTTAAAGAATGGGACAATACTCTGTCTACAATGATGCATCTATAAAGTGTTCACTTTGTGATTTATACCTATTCTCAGTCACAATTAAATTGCTTAATATACATTCATACAAAACACAAAATTTTAATTGCATTATTACCCTGATGCATTTGCTCATTTAAAAGTTTGCCCAGCACATTTTAATGTACTGACTCTGAAATTTTGGAATAAAATTACACAACCCAATATGCTTTTCTCCCATAGATAACAAAATAGTTGAATGTGACACACACACAGACACACACACACACACCTCACCACACCAATCAATAAATAAATCTTATAAGAAATTATTATAATCTTTTAAAATATTTTTGTTCTTTTACATATTGATCCAAATTCACTCTCACTCCCATTCCCCCATCATCCCTCCCCCACCCCATCCCAGTCCCATCTTCCATCCAATTTCAAGAAGGGATAATAAAAATCTGTCAAGAAATTGGGGTACAGCCTAGGCTTTCCCTCCTGTCTCTAGTCTAAGATTATCCCTCCATGGATAATGTGCTCCCAAAGTCTTTTCTTGCACCAAAGGAACATCCAGGTTCCACTGTCAGAGGTCCCATACAATGCCCATACCCCCTAACTGAAACCCATATTCATTGAGTCTGGTTCTATACTGTGCTTTTTTCCCAGGTGTCAGTCCATGAGCTCCCCATTGTTTAGGTTAGCTGTTTCTGTTCTTTAACCTTTTGTTCATCACATCTCCCTCTCTGAAAATGGATTCCAGTTGTTCAGTTCAGTGTTTAGCTCTGGGTGTCTGCTTCTATTTCCATCAGATGAAGGATGAAGATTCTAGGATGGCAGATAAGGAAGTCACTCATCCATTCTATTCTTTTAGCTGTTTTGTCAAAACTCAGGTGTTCGTAGGTGTGTGCATTTTCAATTTGATTCCATTGATCTACCTGTCTATTTTTATTCCAATACCAAACTGTTTTCAGGACTATAGCTCTATAGTAGAGCTTGAAGTCAGGGATGGTGATGACTCTGGGTGTTCCTTTATTTTACATTGAGTATTGACTATCCTGGGTCATTTGCATTTTCCATATAAAGCTGAGTATTGTCCTTTCAAGGTCTGTGAAGAATTGTGGTGGGATTTTAATGGTAATTGTATTGAATCTGTAGATTGCTTTTGGCATTCTTGCTATTTTTACTATGTTAATCCTACCTATCCAAGAACATGGGGGATCTTTTCATTTTCTGTAATCTCCTTTAATTTCTTTCTTTAAGGAAGCAATGTTCTTTCTATATAGGTCTTTCTTCTTTCACTTGTTTGATAAGCACTACCACAAGATACTTTATGTTGCTTGGGGCTATTGTAAAAGGTGATGTTTCTCTGATTTCTCTCTCTGCTGCTTTAGCATCTATATATAGTAGGGCTACTGATTTTTTTTTAAGTTAATCTTGTATCCTGCTAATTTGCTAAAGGTGTTTATCAGTTTAGGAGTTCCCGGGTAGAGTTTTTTGGTCACTTATGTAAACTATCATATCATTTGCAAATAGTGAAATTTTGAATTCTTTTTTTTTTTTTTGTATCCACTTGATCTTCTTTTGTTTTCTTATTGCTCTAGCTAGAACTTCTCATACAATATTGAAAAAATATGGAGAGAGTGGACAACCTTTATAGGATTTCGCATTGAATGACACTCCATTCGGTTAGATATTGGCTGTTGGTTTATTGTATATTGCTTTCATTATTTTTAGATATGTTCCTGTTATCCCTAATCTTTCCAAGATTTTATCATAAAGGGGAGTTTGATTTTGCATGGGCTTTTTCAGCACCTAGTAAGATGATTGTACCATTTTTCTTTTTCAGTTTGTTTATATGTTGGATTATATTAATGGATAATCATATGTTGAATCATCCCTGCATCCCTAGGATGAAGCCTACTTGGTCATGATTGACAATTTCCTCTCTTGTGTTCTTAGATTCTTGGATTCAATTTGCCAGTATTTATTGAGTTGTTTCTTTTTGTCGTTGTTTTTGTTTTTGTTTTTTTGTTTTGTTGATCAATGTTCATGAGTTATTTGGTCGCTAGTTCTCTTTCTTAGTTGTGTCTTTGTGTGGCTTCAGTACCAAGGTAATTGTAGCCTCGTAAAAACAGTTTGGTAATGACACTTCTGCTTCTATAGTGTGGAACTATTTGAGGAGCATTGGTATTGGTTCGTTGTAGTGAGATATTTACTTTGTCTTCTTCTGTGGCACTGACCACGCCCATGGGGGTGGAGCTATGGGCGGATGTGATCTGTGGGAGGAGGTCTGAGGAAGAGCTGGGGAATGCTCTCTTGCTGGTGGGATTTGGACAGGAGAGCATCTGGTGGAACTTGCTGGTGTTCATCGATCTAGGTTATAAGTTATTTCTCCCTGATTAAACATCTATTTGGCCTATTTGTTTATCCTGATCCTCATTTAACCGCAATATCTGGTGTCAGAAGTGGGATGGGCAAAGAACTGCCCCCACCTTGAACACTTGCAGGAGACAAATATAGAAGACTGCTGGACCTTGCCAAGTCAGGGTAAGACAGCCATTCTACCTGGCACTGACCACACCCATTGGGGGGTGGAGCCATGGGCAGAAGTTACCTGTGGGAGGAGGTCTGAGGAAGAGCCGGGGAACGCGCTCTTGCTGGCTGGACTTGGACAGGAGATCATCCAGTGGAAAATGCTGGTGTTCATCTGTCTAGGTTGTAAGTTATTTCTCCCTGAATAAACATCTGTTTATTTGTTTATCCTGATCCTTATTTAACCACAATAGAAAATGGCATCCTACCATAGGTTTTAAGAAGCTAGCTTATGTATCAGGTTTGTACCATGGTCCTACTGATAGGGGTCCCTCAGACAGTCCAAGTTTCACAACTTCCTCTCACATATGGAAGGCCTAGTTCAGTCCCCTGGAGTCTACATAGTTGTTGGTCTAGAGTTCATGACTTTCCACAAGCTTGGTTCAGCTTTCTTTATAGATTTCTACATCATGACTTAGATCTCTTTGTTCAAATATTCCCTCCTCCCTTTCTTTGACTGGATCCCCAGATTTCCAACTGGTTCTTGCATCTGGTTTCATCAATTACTGGATGAAGGCTCTATGATGATAGCTGGGGGCTTCATCAATCCAATTATAGGAGAAAGCCAGTTCTGGCATCCTCTCCACTATTGCTAGGATTCTTACCTGGGGTCCTGCAGTAGTTCTTTGAATTTCTGGTAGAATACTGCACTGAAGCCGTCTGGCCCTTAGCTTATTTTGGTTGGTAGACTTTTGATGCCTGCTTCTATATCATTTAGTGTTATGAATCTAAATTCTTTACCTCTTATCAATTTAATTTTGGTAAGTGATATTTATCCAATAAATTCTCCATTTTCTTTACATTTTCAAATTTTGTGAAGTATAGGTTTTCAGAGTTTGATCTGAATATTCTCTGGATTTCCTCAGTATCCATTATTAGGTCACCCTTTTCATTTCTGACTTTGATAATTTGCATTATCTCTCTCTGCTTTTTAGTCAATTTGGATAAAGGTTAGTCTATATTGTTGATTTTATTGAAGAACAACTCTTTGTTACATCGATTGTTTTTATTGTTTTCTTTGTTTCTACTTTATTAATTTCAGCCCTCAATTTGATTATTGTCTAGAGTCTACTCCTCAGTGGTGAATTTGCTTTTTTGTTTGTTCTAGTTCTTTCAGTTGTGTTGTTAATTCTCTAATATGACTACCCTCCTGTTTTTTTTTTTTTTTTGTTTTGTTTTGTTTTTTGTTTTTGTTTTTTTTAATGTGGGTACTTAATTCTATGAACTTTCTTCTTAGTACTGCTTTTAAAGTATCCCATATGTTTAGATATGTTGTGTCTTCATTCTCATTGAATTCTAAGAAATCTTGAATTTTTTTCTTTATTCCTTCTTTGACCCAGGAATAGTGAATTTGCACATTGTTCAGTTCTCATGAATTTGTATGGTTTCTGCAGCTTGTGTTGTTGGATTCTACAAAGA
Source organism: Phodopus roborovskii (assembly GCF_943737965.1). Classification (NCBI taxonomy): domain Eukaryota; kingdom Metazoa; phylum Chordata; class Mammalia; order Rodentia; family Cricetidae; genus Phodopus; species Phodopus roborovskii. Next base: position 31,032,158 of record NW_026126410.1, read on the forward strand.
AAGCATGGTGGTCCATGAATCTAATTCTCCTAGTGTTATCTTCAGCACCTGAGATTCTGTCTTTCATGTCTTTTATTGTGTTTGTTATGCTTGCATCTGTAATTCTTGATCATTTATCCAGTTTTTTTTATTTCCAGCATTCCCTCAGTTTGTGTTTTTCTTTTTTGTCACTATTTCAGTTTTCTGCTCTTAAACTGTTTGAATTTTGTCCTTCATCTCTTTGACATTATTTTTCTTGGCTTTCCTTACTTTCTTTAAAAGATTTGTTCATTTCTTGAATTTTTAATTGGTCTTTTCCTCTATTTCTTCCAATATTTTGTTTGTGTTTACTTCAATTTCTTTAAGGGATTTTCTCATACCATCTTTCAGGGCCTCTAACATTTTTATGAAGTTATTTTTTAAGTTGTTCTCTTCAGCTTCATTTGCTTTGGTGTGATCAGGTCTAGTTGGTATAGAGTCCCTAAATTCTGATAGTGTCATGCTTGTATTTCTATTGTTGGGTCTTTTCTTGAATCACCACCCTCCTATGGCTTCTTCCAGTGGATACAGATGGAGTCTCTCTCTCTTTCTACCCTATTCTACTGTTAGGTATAGGTGTGCCAGAAGTTCGATGTCTGTACCTCTGGATGATCCAAGCTCTCTTGGAGGTCTCTCCTCCAGCAGAGGGCTAGTGATGGGAACCAAAGATCAGGCAGGATAGATATGGCAGCCACATATCAGGGTACTCCAAGAGGGGGAGGCAAAATTATTAGATTCATATAAAGGACCAATCAAAGAGGTTGGTATGTCAAGGAGAAGCAGAGAGTTCAGAGTAATGGACAAAGTGTCCCTGAGGTGAAGTCTTTTAAAGTATGATTAATAGTCATGAGGAAATTACATGAGAACAAGAGCCTAGAGAAATGAAAACATTGAGTAAGAACTAATATAAGAGGCCTAGTAGCAATACACTTGGTAAACTTAAAGAAAAAACAGGTTGTCACAATGTCTATAGCTGTTGAAAAACAAGAGTATACATCCACCTATGATTTCATGATTGCAGGATTGCATGCCACCCACGATAAGGAGTTTGAGTTGTCTATTTGATCAATGAGTTTTAAGACCATTTGGGCCAGTAATGACAAGATTATGAAGCAAAAATAACCATGACTATTTTCTAGGAAAATGAAAGATATTTTTATATAGAATGGGATTTAGGATGGTACCTAGAAAGAACTAATCATTAAACTTCATCTTAGAGAAAAAAAAAATGTTTTTTTTTTTTTTTTTTTTTTTTTAAGACAGGACTAAGTGGTAGATGAATGGATACTTTGTTAGCAAATGGAAAATCATTTAGTATGAATGAGTTGCAGATGCTGTTTGATGTTTGCCAAGAAAGGTGTCTGGCAAGGGATATCCAGGAAACTGGCCCTGCTATTTGTTTTGTATGCTTTGTCATTGTCAGCTGACTTTAGAAAATAAAACATTCCACATGGTACTGCTATCTTTGCTCCTGCCAGGCTTGGTCACAAGTCTTATGGTAAAGATGACACAAGTCTGCCTAATGTGCCTTACCTCTAGACTTGTATTTTTTTTTTAATAAATTAAGCTAACATGTTAGATCCCATCATCTCAGAACATGGCTGGAGCTAAAGTATTCAAAATAGTATTAAGATAAAGTGAGGTTTCTATGGTTAACCCAAACAATACTTTGTGACCCATGTTGAATGAGAAGGGAAAAATTGGTGCAGACACCAAGGGGTGATACTGTGCTGACCCTGAAAGAAAGCAGTCACCTGCAAGCAGAGCAAACAGGTCCAGGACAGCTCACTGACAAATAATTTTCAGAAAAAAAATCTACACTAGCAATATCTATCTTAGAATTCTAGTCTTTAGAGTCATGAAGCAAACTTTTGTGTGTCATCTGCCTGACCACAGAACTTTGTTGTACTATATCTAGAAAGTTAATGTGTTGCCCCCATGACCTTTTATAAAACATAGTAATTATTTACATATTCAAATAGAATCCATGAATTTAGAAAATGAAGAAAACAAGACTAAACCATGTACATTTGAGCATCTCTACATTTAATAACAGTCCTAGATTCTCATATTACATCCTACCTATATTAAGCAGCTGGATAAAGAATAATAGGAATAGAATCTGGTGGTTGTATGAGGTTCAAATAATATGTTTATAATTTTTAGAAAGAGAAACATTCAAGTTATGCTCAACTGCAAATTTTAAAGATCACTAGTTAGAGAAATAGCAAAATTAATAAATTAATGGATTTCTTCTTACATTGCAATTTTTCCTATTATTTATATTCATCAATAGTATTTTCTTTGTTCTGTTCTTTAATTTATATTTTACTCTGTGAATTCCCGTTATAGCAGAGTTTTATTGTGTCTTAATTGTGATAACTTCAACCATAAAAAACAATTGCTTTTTGCCACTGTAGTCCAAAGAGCATATTTTTAATAGGGCATAGTAATTTGTAACACTTGCACACATTAAAAGCCAATGTAAGAGGATGAAACAAACTGTATTATTTCTATTCATTAGAGCCAGTTTCCACTCTTAATTACTAGTATAGGTTTTTTTTCCTGTGTGTAATGATCATAAAATAGCATACTGTGAAAACATGAATACTTTGTGATTTCAAATATTTCTAGATAAATTTAAGACTATAATTTTACATAATGTATTTATAATTATTTATTGTTCCAGCCATTAAGAGCTTATTTATCAGAGTAAGTGAAAACATAATTTAAAATACAGCCTTAAAATTCCAAAACAAACACAAAAATTATGAAGAATAATCTGAGGTATGACTTGACATATATGAGTATCTTATGAGTAACTATGATTTAAAAATATCAGTTGGCAAAAGTAGATGTGGGGACACAATATTGTTACAATAGAGGACATGCATTCACAGTTCTCTAGAGACAAAAAGTTTAACAAATATAAAAGGGCCAAATGGAGAAAATGTGGTGATTGAACCCACAGATATAAGGAAAAAGAGGGAAGTGTAATCAAATGACTGTTCATGGGAATGTTGTACTTGTCGTATCATCAGGAAGATCAGCTTTAGAATTTGCTGGTTCAAATATTTTAGTAGGTTCTGGGTATGCATTGTCTGGTAACTAGCCTCTTGGTCTTTAGAATAGATGAAAAGTGACCCAGACTTGATAGCCAATAAGGAAAACAGTTAATATATGTGCTCCTGGGTGGTTAGTTTATTTAGAAAAATTGAATCCTTTACAATACCCAGGAATTCGCAAGATATCTGAAAAAGCATCCTCCACAGTCATTAAATCATCATGATATAAATGTGTCAGAATATAGAAAATGAAAGCCACAGCTAATATGACTGCATTAGTTTGAATTTATTGACATTATAATTTAAAGTTTTATTTTATATGATTGTTGCACATATGAAATATTACACTTAGATGATGGTATTTTAAATTAACCTCCAAGGGAATTAAAAGCATACACTATATTTTCCATAAAAGGATATTTTCTTATTTTGATTGTTAAGTCATTTTGATGAATAATGGAAAATAAGTGGAGAAGCATACAAGAATATTGTCAGGTTTTAGTTGAAGACTTACTTGTCAGTCTCAATAGTTTTTTTATACAGATGTGTCAAATCATGTTAAATGAGAACACTACAATTGTAGGTTTCTGATTTACAAAGTACTTTCCTCTAGGTTATACCATTCTCAATTCCAGAGTATGTTACATAGCTTTGCTTTTGCTCTTCATACTTTACTGTGATGAATGTGACATCAAAATAAGTTATTGAAATCAAATGACATTTATAATAAAGACATATCTCACTTGAAATAAATAGAAATAGTCAAGCATACAACTGTCTCTAATTTTGTACTTTTAACACAAATTATGAGTTGAAAGATAATGGCCCGCAAATATGGTGGCACTATTAGGAGTTCTGGCCTTGTTGGAGCTAGTATGTCACTTTGGGGGTGAGCCTTGAGGTCTCTTTATTCAAGCATCACTCAGTGTGACAGTCAGTTAATTTCCTGTTGCCTGCAAGATGCAGCACTCTAAGCTCCAGCGCAACATTTGGCTTCATACTGCCATGCTCCTCTTCATGAACATAATGGACTTAACCTCTGAAACTATAATTTAGTTAACCTCAACTAAACATTTTCTTTACAGGAGTTGCCATGTTCATGGTGTCTCTTCACAGCAATAGCAAACCCCAACTCATGAAGAAGTAGTGCTGGGACTGAGATTGCTACATCTTGAAGGCAACAAGAATTAAGACTGAGCAAAACTTTAGAAAAGATGCCTCAAAGCCCGCCCCCACAGTGACACACTTCCTTCAACAAGGCCAAAACTTCTAATTATGACACTCCCTTTGGGGGGCCATTTCCTTTCAAACAACCACAACACTTTTGCTGTTAACACAAATAATCAAGGTTATTTGCTGATATCAAGCTCTGTTCTTATATACTCACATGATACATCTTATTTCAGGATGGTGCAAGCCATATGCTGGGTGGGCCTTTTTTGTTATGTCCATTTGTAAGCTCATGGTCAAACCTTCATAAAGGTGTGACCATTAGGTGGTTTCAGTCTAATGCAGTGTGAGCTATTCCCCTAGATCTTGGCACCCACCTTACTGCATGCCTTTAGGTATTCTAACCACAAAGAAAACACGGATTGTTTGCTTCAATGCTATTCCTGTATTGTAACTCCCTAATTAAGAGTTAACATTCTTTAATAGATTATTTTCATTTCTTATGTTCATCATTGAGCATGAATTTTCAGTTCAAAGAATTGGTGTTTTACTCACTTTAAAGCTAGCTTTAAAATGGTGTGTATTGAATATCAATTCTAATACCATTATTTCTGAATTCTTTTTATTTTAATTCATCTGATACATAAATTGGAAAGATTATAATACTATGTAATATTTTGATACATATTTCCACTCCGTTTATTAGTCACCTTTGTCTTAGTTATTGTTCTATTGCTGTGCAGAGACACTGTGACAAAGTCATCTCTTATAAAGAAAGTGCCCCTTGCCAGCTGCAGCACTTTGGAGAGTGGACTTTGTATTTTGCCCTGGCTACACATTAGAAATGACCCTGTTAATAAGGGTGATCTACCCTGAGACCATGTTTGGGAGATCTGACCCCACCCATCATCTTCCATGTTGTAGTGTAGCATTGGGGAGATGATCCCTGTCCCATCTCTCAAAGGGAGAACAGACCTTGACATGACGTCACAACAGTGGGACAGCTAGCATCCCCTCACCAACTGCAGCATGAGGAAGAACATACCCTGTGCCTTACCTGGGCAGCATAGTAAAGCTGAGCCTGTGACTGATAGTGTGAAAAGTTTAGCCCGTAATCAATGGTGTCCCCTTCACCAGTGATGAGAGCAGGCCCTGCACGTCTCCTGGGTGAAGTGGTAGAGCTGGCTCTAGGGGGGTAAGTGACATGCATGAGACCTGATCCCTCCCCCTGCTTCCTGCAGCATTGGATGGGCTAGCTAGAGAGCTCTCTTGGGTGATGTTGAGGAGGGAAAGCTGTGGGGATGACCAACCTAGGATTCCCTCAGATCCAGAACCAATGCTATGAATTAGTATAGACAGCATTGATCTCATATATGAACTGCAGGAGCATGTGAAGGGGCTGGAAATACAAATCCAAAACTACAGGATTTCCATAGCACAAGATAACTACAAGAGATCCTAGATGAGTCCCAGTAAGTGCCAATCATGTTATCGACAGTGCAGCTGAAGCCCAAAGCCTGGAAACAGATCAATGACTCATTGCAATACATACTCCCAAGTAAACATGCATGGTATAAATGGTACAATCTGTCTCTCAGCTGACCGCTCTACAGCTTCCACACCAAGGATATTTTTAAACCAATGTATTTTTGGCTTGTTTGGATTTTTTGGTGTGTTTGGGTTTTTGTTTGTTTGTTTGTTTATTTGTTTGGTTAGTTGTTTGGGTTTTAGTTGTTCTTCTAAATTTAGTTTTGTTTTGGGGATCGTTTGCACTGGCAAAGGATGGATATGAGGGGACAGAGAGATAAATGCAATCTGGATGCATACTGTAAAATCCACTGAAAATCAATTAAATGCTTTTTTTAATGCATTAGATCGAGTGTCTTCTTACATTTTCAGAGGTTTAGTCCATTATCATGGGGAAAATCATAACAGCTTATAGGCAGGGGCAGCAGCAGTGGAGAATTTTAAATCCTGGTCCACAGACACAGACACTGGACCTGGCATCAGCTTTTGAAACCTCAGAGTCTACCTCCACTGATACACTTTCTCCAACAAGACAACTCCTGCTAGTCAACCTAAAACAGCTTGACTTGCTAGGGATGAGACATTCAAATATATAAGGATATGTGGACCACTCTCATTCAAACAATCACATCATCATTATCATACACTAAAAATCAGTGTTCCTAATGTTTGATATGTTTGTCAGTGTGTAATTTTGGGCTGCAGATATAGTTCAGTATGAGATTGTATACTCAGCAAATGCAAGACTCCAGGTTGCATACCAAACAGTGAAGTATTTATGACTTTAATCTTATCTAGAACCATTCATGGTTTTCCACACACATGAAACTTTCTCAGAATAGTCTTTGTAACCTTTGATCTCTTTGACTTTCAGGGCACACATGTGGAAGGTACAGCTAATAATCACCTTGTCTATGAATCATTATTGTGATGTGTCAATATAATTATTCATAGTACCTATCAAGTTGGCACCATACACTTGCTAGTCAAAATTAGTTTTAATTATCAATTCTCATTCTTGTTTCACCTGTGTCTACAAATTAAAAACTCTTTTCTTTTTATTTTATCAACCTATATTATGACATGACATTTTTAAACTGCGTGATATGTTTAAAGCCATATATCCCCAAGAAGCTAGAGTAAGAAAATGATGCATAGAATCAAAGGAATTTGAAGTAGAAATAAGGACAACTTGCCAGTGGCGGGGCAAGGAGGTCGGCCTCGCGGGCAGCGGCCCTGGTTCGCGTGTGTGGCCCTCTCTCACAGTCCTATACCTGGTATGCACAGCCTGGAGACAATAACCTGGACCATTTTTGTTTGCACTTCCATTTGTTTTTGTTTTTTGTTTTTTTTTTTTTTTTTGTTTTGTTTTGTTTTTGTTTTTTTCTTGCTAATCCAAACTCTTAGTTTTATCATGATCTTTTTCATGGTATTAGGGGAAAAAAACAAAACCTCAAAAGGAGATGCCTTTAAAACATGAGCTCTCTGCCTGTTTCGCCTTCATCGGACTGGGTAAATAGCTAGCCCAGTATGGGCCACCGCAGCCGTCTGGTCCTCAAAAGTTGGTTCCAGGTGCAGTCTCTGGTGCAGCCCTAGAATGCTTGTAGAACGCTTGGTATCTGGCTAACATCTTCCTAGGCTTCTGTAATTTCGCTCATAGGTATTTGGGGGATTTTGTAATACTTTTCTTTTTTCTTTTTTTTTTCCCACAAGGCAAAATGCAACAGAGGCCTCTTCTTGAGAGGAATGGCATTTTAATTTTAAAAGAATGCTTTGGGAAAACGCATGTTGGAACTTTGTGGAAAGGAGTCCACTGTGGGCTGTCAGCCTAGGAGTCGCTGTGGTAGTAGAAGGTAGATTCAGAAATGACTGGCATCACCGAGATCAAATGTCTTGATAGACCATTTCTTAGAACTTTGATATCATCATAACTGGGAAGAATTGGGTTTAACCCCAGAAAGCAAGGAATATTGCTTACCAACCATGTTAAGCTCAGTTCAGGAACAGGGAGTGATAATTCAAATCCCACAGCCTTGCCTCTGTGGTGTTGGGGGAACATTTCTTTTATGCCATTGTATACACAGAAGTGACTATGGTGGACTTGAGTACAAATCAAAGGTGTTTCCCAACTGAGCCAGCCACCACAGCTACGGCCCAGTGTGTGCTGTACACTAGCCTGCCGCTGCTCCCCTCCTCCTATCTCAGGCCTGGACATTGCTTCTTAGAACCCCCTGCCAAGCCCCACAGTGTTGGAGAAAAGAAAATGGCAAACTGATTTTTCTTCCGTCACAGGAAAGAACAAGTTGCACATATTTCCTCCGAATATATCCAAACCATGTCAAGTGGGTTACAGAGCCCCGGCTTTCTGTGATGTCTCTGGGTCTGTGAGGACGGCTTCCATCTGTCTAGAAATCATAACTTAGAATATGCTGGCTCCCCTGCAGCCACAGCAGAGACCTGTTATCATGGAAGAGAGATGTAAAGATAATGGTTCTCATCTGAAAACTGTGGCACTGTCTAGAGCCACACAACCTAGTCCATGTCCCCTACAGGCAGCAATGCCAGGTTTGTTGTACTTTTAACTCATCCTCCTGGGCAGAGAGATTGCTGGCTTCATGGTCCCAGCTGACTAGGGAACAGCTCAGTTGGGGACACTGAGGCACACAAGCTCCTCAGTCGAACTCAGAGTGGCAAATGCTCCTTGGCTTTGGAAAAGCATTTATTGGCAAAAGTGGATTTTTCTATCTGACTTTATAATATCATTGAAGTGGGAAATATAATATCTTAATTTATTTTTGCAAATACAGGGTGTTTGTTTTTTGGGTTTTTTGTTTTGTTTTGTTTTTATTTTTTGGTTTGTTTTTTCAAGAAAGGGTTTCTGTGTGTAACAATTCTGGCTGTCCTGGAACTTGCTCTGTAGACCAGAAATCTGCCTGCCTGTCTCCCAAGGGTTAGGATTAGAGGTGTGCAGCACCCCCATTCTCACTCCTATCCTGTCCAAATAGAGTTTTTAAATTAGGAAAATCAAAATCACCAAGGCTTTTCACTGCCTCTTCCTCTTTGGAGATACTTGTTTTGGTTCTCTCCCTCCCTCCCTCCCTCTCTGTCTCTGTCTCTGCCTCTCTCTCTCTGTTCTTAGTTAGGTAGGATAATGTTAAGTTCAGGCAGAACATTCTAGATATGGATGGGACCACAACTGTATCAGTAAGTAATAGCAAGAGACTGTGGATGTCTACTGTGGATGGTTATCAAGCTGCAGGCTGGGAAGCTGCAGGCTGGGAAGCTGCAGGCTGGGAAGCTGAGTGACAAGCTGGAGCACTCTGATGGCATTGTCCCCAGCCCAGAGCCGATTCCTGATGGTTGGTGGAGTGGAAGAGGTTTTTAAAACTCACTTGACTTTCCAAAGTGTGCAGTGTGCGTGAGAGACTGGGTGTTTTCATGAGGAAGCTGTTGTTTTCTAAGTTATGGCTGCTGTAGATGTGTGTTTCTACAGAAAGGTTGTTTCCCTCTCAATGGCCTAGATATTTCATTTGAACAAAAGTCTTTAAATTGAACAATTTTCCTGTTGTTAAACTTAGAAAATATTTGACACATAGCAAAAGGCCAAAAAATAAAAAAAATGAAAACAAAAATAAATCCTTTAAAATTAAACAAAAACGAAGTAGAAATAAGTTTCAGAAGAGTTAGCAAAATACAGCTACAAAGACAGATGAGAAACGAGAGTGAACATGGTTGGAGCAATTGCTTAGTAAAGTTCTGGTGAATGAAGTCATGCAGAGTAGTTATGTGGAAGCAACAGAAATTGGCTGCCACATCCTTAGAGAAGCAGAAGACCCGACTGAATGGAGTGGTTGGATTCCTGCTTGAATATGTGTCATTGAAAATGATGAATGCCTCAAATCCATAGGCATTGGCAAAGCCTTTCTCTGTTCCCTTTATTACAACTCTATGTCATAATCTTAAAAACAAATGACGTCTTACCTATTTCTTTGCCAGATCTTAAAGCAGTTTTTTGCAGTAATTAGATGCTCAATAATGATAATGAAATGGATAAAAAATACGTCTGTATTTATTTCCCCATGGTCAGCTAAACATTGTTTATATAACTAGCTTGCAAAACCTGAGGCCATCATAATTTTAAACACAATTTTATCTTCTCGCAAGCTTGAAATAATGACATCATATTGCAAAACTTTGAAGTTAGGATAGTGTCAATCAAAAGTAAACATTTTTGCATGCTCTCTCTTCTAAGTTTACATTCCCTTTTCTTACTAAACTAATTATTTAAAAAATGCATCTCATCATTACAGCAAAGAAATTAGAAAGAATACTATTTGGCTATATGTGTTTTCCTATGTACTTCTGAGAGTCACTGTGTAACTTTGACTAAAAGTTTAGGGACATAAAAGCTAAACAAATGAAGCAGTAAGTTGTCAAAGAGTGTCCATCTCTGTGAGAACTTGCTGGCCATAAGGGTGAATTAACTGCATTAACTTGGACGTTTTATGATGGACATATATCAACTCATCATCTTACAAGGTGAATGTGATTGTTTGGGAAAATCTTTGACACATCAATTACCTGGCAGAAATTTAATGATTCCATATAAGATGAGCATATGACAAGAAGCAAAGAACACAAAGCATGTCCAAACACAAATTATCTCCTTATGTGGAGAAATATTTAGTTTGCTTTCTTAAATGTTTGCCTTCTATTTTAGCTAGATTTGTCCTGTGTCAAAGAGTGTTAAAGGGTATGTAATTTTGGGTTGAAAGTTCATAGTTTTTTTTTTTTTTGTTTGTTTGTTTGTTTTTAACAATACTTGTAGGTAGGATACAATTATAATTAAGTGAGCATCATTTTGAGTTGAGTGTGCTATGAGGTTTGTGACAGAGAGCATGGCTATGGAATGAAAAGTAGGGTAGTAACAGAGTTCTATGGTGGCTGAATCATTAATTCTGGTTGTTTCTAAACTGATTTGCTCATCTAAATCCTCTGAAAGCCTAGTATGTTGATGCTATCTATAGCATCTGTTCTAAATTTTTCTTCTCTTACCCTAGCTTTTATAGTTTATTGTCTAGACAGGCACCTGGAGATAATTGCTCTTTCTGGGACATGTATTGTCTTCATTGATGTTTTAGGTCATATCCATACCTCTTTATATTCTTATCATCTTTATTAGTATATTATTATGTTAAAACCATGAATATTTCATATCTCCCATCATATGATGAACAATTGGTTCAATCTCTCAGCTTTTTCATGTGTCTTGGATCATTTGAGGCACTGTGTTGAGATAAATGGTTTTATAATTTTCATAGTCTACACTTTAGGCTCATTGAAAAGAAGTCATTGTTTCCCACCCATTACAGCCATAATTTAATTGTCTTCTTAAATATATGTGAATAATTTACAATCTCTATGTATGTTTAAGCATTCCTGTGCATATGTATTCGTGTGTGAGTGAATGTGTGTGTTATGTGTGTAAGTATGGAAACAAATCAATGTAGTGTCTTTCTCTCTTGCTATCTACCTTACTTAGAGGTATAAACCTACAATTGCTAGCAGATGGAGTTTTTTTTTCCCCTCACCAGGTCTATCTATCTAGTTAGTAGACACTTTCCGTGGAGCTTCTTCTGGGAGACCCTTGAGGGCAAAAGTCATTAATATCACAAAAAGTCTGCTTTTAGTGTTATTTATTTGAACACATTGACAGAAGCAGCTGACAATGCACTTATCTATTTGAATAAGCACTCTATTTCACTTATAGCTAATGTAGTCAGCAGCTACTAATTGCTTATTGATTTTTTTCAGATCATTTCCTTTTAAATACCAAGAGATTGGGAATTATTTTTTCAACCTAAACATTTAAAGTATAAACACCAATGAGAATTTTATTTTACTTAAGGATATTCAGAAAGTAAAAATAGAAAATGCCATTGGATTGAATCAGCCCCATTTTTAGGATATGCTGTAAATGAACAGTGGACCTCTTATGAAATGCAATACACATAAATTCTCATGTGTGCATTGAAAGTACTTTTTAAATTTTGAGCAATTTATTTGTTTAGAAATTTGTTTACATATCTGGTATTGAAAAGGCTAATTATGTTTGCTTTTCTCAAAGAGCAAAGTGTTCTCAAACCAGAAATTGCTGAAAGTAGGTTTCACAACTCAGATACAAGCTTTCATCAAATTCCATTGTACTCTATAGCTCGAGATGAGATTTGAAAACATGTCTTGAGATAAATTTTAGTTAGTTTTTAGGTTCCATGTATGAGGTGTTGATTTGAATGGAATCTTCTGGAAAAACAGTCAGTGTTCTTACCACTGTTCTTACCAGTCCTATTTTAAGTAACTTATTTTTTTTTCTGTGACAGGGTTTTTCTTTGTAGTCATAACTGTGTCCTAGAACTCTATCTACACACCAGGCTTGCCTTGTAATCAGATACAGCCACCTGTTTCTGTTAAGTTTCTTAAGAAAGACAGGGGACGACTATTGTGCATATGGTATAATATAATTAAAATATGCAGATAAAACTAATGTCTCTTCATGTGCAAATGTAATGACTTTATTATAGCTATTGATAGCAATTTTACTGAAGTACTTCCCTTTACCTCACTGTGATACCTCTGTCATCAGGAATGTGGCAGCTTACTCAGTTTTTAAAGTAGGTCAGTATTTAATCAGTATTGCATTCATAAATTTGATATCAGAGATTTTATATATAATATGATACCTCTAAAGTTCTCAGAACCCAATGCAATTCATTTTGTTTTGAGAACACCCAATAAATACTATCTACAAATTTAGTACATAAATTTCACAGGTAATAGTGAATTTACCACTGCTAAAATTTAGATGAAGGATAAAAGATTTTACCTTAATTAGTTTATTAAATTGTTAGCCTATGAGTTTTTTTCAATATAACCTGTATATTTATTTTCTTAAAGTAAGTTGAATGACACAATTTAATACATTTGACATGAGCCTTTTAGTAAGGACTAAATCATCTTATTTAGGTTTAATCTTAAATGTATTTAAATATATTCATTAATACAAGAAAATTATAGTTTAAACTATTATATCTATATACATACATAATTTCCAATTCATTTATATAAACACAATGTAAGAGAGAAATTCTGATACTTTTGAGTAAAAATAATGAAGATTTACAAGCAGGTTAAATTCATCACTGGTAGTCACACTGTAAAATAGGTGCTGTCAAACTCTATTAGGATTGACATGTAAAATAGTTACATGGATAGAGGTTTAACTGAGAAAGCTATTATGCAGACAAAAACTTAATTTTCTCCCACAAAATACACTGGGTAAGTATTTAACATTTAGATTGAAACTAGTTTTATTCATTACTATTTGTATTAATGTATCAGTGGTTCAGAGAAAAAATACTCTCTCAGAACTTTTATGAGTGATTAAGATACTGGATATTTTCTAATTTTCTAAGACTGGTATATTATTGCTGATACAACTTCTAGTATTTAAGGTGACTTGGAAAAAAAAACAGCAAATAAAAGTGACTAGAAATTTACATTTAGAATATCTTGCTTCTTTAACATTACAGTCCAGATGGGTTTTTCACATATATTACATGTTTTTAAATTAAAATGCAATTTCTCAATTTTTAAAATAAATTATTATAGGAAAACTTAATGAAAAACATTAAAAGGGTAAATTCTTTTGACATTGTGTAATATGAATATTAATATATATCTTAATAGAATATTATAATATATAAACTATGTTTTTGCTATCAGTCATCATGCCCCTTTTCTAATGCAGATATATTTATATTAATGCCCACTATATTTTACCTTTCAATTAAAATAGTATATAGTAAAACAAAAAATGACTAATTTTTTTCTGATTAGTAGATTTTTTTATTTAGTAGGTGGTAATAAATAAAATTATGATTTTTATCTTCTTTTAAAAAGTTATATAATATGCCTTAAAACTCCTTGTTAATTTCATGTGATTCTTATACCAGTTTTGTTTATATTCAACCCATGAATCCAGCAATATATCCATATGTGCTTTACTTACTCTCATCTCCCTATGATCTCAAAAGTTAGTTTCCTTTTTTTTAACTCCTTAAACATGTCCAATTTGTGTTACTCAACTCTTTTTGAGACTGTGGCCATCCCTATAATGTGGTCAACATATTAGAAGTCACATCATTAAAGAAACCTGACTCTCATTCTCCTAAGCATCAAATGCCAATTACTCCTCATGTACCAGTAGAATTTCATGCAACACTCTGGCTCCAAGCTGAAATACAAGTCTTTTGAATATTGTAATCATTGCTGTAAGATTTTATGCACAACTTCAATGTTCTGTTGAAAAAAAAAAAAAACACCTGTCTTCTTAAAGTTATTCTTTACTCCTTCCATTACAACCTTCCCACTCCTTTCACAAAATCTGTAACACTTGGAGAGGAGGGATGTGGTATTCATCTTCCATTTAAGATGGAGCAATCACTATGGACCCTTATTCTCTGCATGTTGACCAATTGGATATCTCTGTGCTACTTATCATCTATTTTCAAAGTAAAATTTTTCTGGTGAGACTTTAAAGATGCATTGCTCTGTGAATTTAGAAATAATTCATTAAGAATTCTATTTACTACTATATCTATTTGACAGAATGATAGTATAAAGCCTCCTGTAAGGGCTACTCTCTCAGCCTAGATACAGGTAGGAGGACCTAGGCCTTCCTGCAAATGATGCAACAGACTTTGATGATACCAATGGAAAGCCTCACCCTCCCTGTGGAGTGGATGGAGGGCAGGATCCAGAGGTAAGTAGAGGGTATGGGAGGATAGGAGGGAGAGAAAACTCGGATTGATAAGTAAGATAAGATTGTGTCTAAATTAAAACAATTTCAAAAAAAGACAATTAAATAAAAGTTTATGACAGTATTAACAATATGTTCTATTTTGGTGCTAATGCTAGATACTTTACACTTAAAAACTCATATTTATTGTGAATATCTAAATGTTTAAGGCTGTGAAGGTGGAATAAGATCAGAAGCCAGACCCTCAGAGTTCCTCAATGATGTTGGCAAACACAGCTTCATGATGAGAAAAACTAATATAAAATAGACTAAAATATTATCTGAGGAGAGGGCTGGAAGTTTTGTCTTCAACCAGTTTTCAATAAAAAAAGACAATTTCAGAGAGTAAAAAAGAAAGCTCCCTGTTGTATTTATGACCTATTTATATATGTTATCTTGGCTTAGGTAACATTCTGTCACATAGATCGGGACTTTGATCTAGTCAGAGAGTGAGCAATAGTGCACCAGCTAGTATATATTGTCAAACCAGTCATAATGTAGCTTGCATGGTTCACAGCTGTCTGAGATTGGAGATTACTTTTCTCTTTCAGTAGTTTAGATATCCCCTTTCAGCAATGAAAACCAACAAGTAGGGAGGAAATTGCTAAAGGAGTGCCAGCTCGATTTATCTTTATTCTGTAAAGTCTTTGAGTATGCATAACTTCAGCGATAAGCTTTTAATAATATCAAGTCTCAGAGGATAATATTGCATTGGCAATATCTTGAAATGCTTGTCAGTGGCCAGTATATTTGGAATCCCACTGTCTCTGTGTCACATAAATACTTTCTATATAATGGAAATTTCAACCTAAGATGAATCACTTATATAATTTTGTTAATAAAATATCAATACCTTGAAAAAATTGAAATGTTGAGATATAATTTTAAGATGGAAATTCTTATCATATCTTAATTTGTAGTCTATTACCTGGATAGTATGTAATGCAAGCAGTATATTAGTAAGTTGTAAATGTTGTGAAGATTGTGTCACTGTCATGTCATATGCACAGTACAGAAGATGGTATAGATGTCTTATACAAGGGATTTGAAGAAGGATTCAAATGGGGCTTAAATACAATTTAAGTGACAGACTAAGATATCAAAAACAGAAGAGCAGTATTTTGTACAGGGCATATCCTGTCAAAGGCACAGTAGTGACAACCACTATGTGCTACTCATTGCTCACTAGGTAATTGTAACTACAACACAGTAAAGATGGGAGGAGAACTTCATGAGTATTTCAATATCTTACATAGGTGTGATTCTGAGTGTTTTCTAATTGCTATTACATTCATATATTTTACAATGTCAGTGTAGAAAGACAGTGGTACATTCTAAAAGTGGGATGTATTTAGAGTTCCATCTGTCATTGCTATGCTTGCTGAGGGACCCTGATGCTCTTCCTCTCTTATCTCTCTGAATTCTTCTATATACATGTACTACTCTCAATGTGAGGCATGTCCACCAAAGTCACTAGAAGCCAAAGCATGTGATCTTGGTTGCGAACCTCCAAACTTGTTAAGCTGATAAATATTTATTCTTATATCTTAGTTGCTAGAGAGGTAAGACAAATAACACAAACTTGAATGGCATACTGCTGAAACAAAGAATCACAAAGGCAACTCAGTTTAGGCCTAAAAGGTCATGATGCCACATGATTATTTCATAAGTCTCATAAAGTAAAAGTCATTAGAGATCACTGGGCCAGCAATCTATACTATGTGACTTGTACTAAACTGTATTTTTCTGATTACTGAAGAAAGAATATGTTATATAAATAAAACTGCTCATACAGTGAGATGCAGATTGTTAATGTAGTAACTCAGACAGAACTGAATTATGAATCCAGATCAAGTTAAAGAACATGATTAAAAACTTGGATGTATCATGACGAAAAAGGGGTAGGTGGTTGATAGAATGCATTGGGAAATTCGTAAAGAGACAAATTAAAATGAACTATAAAATATGCTATTTTGTCACTTAGAAAAGAGGATGTTTATTTAGACAAATATGCTTATAAAGCAAAGATGTCTATTTGAAGAGACGTTTAGAGATACATTTTAGAATCATTTACATTTAAATTTTTCAAATGTCTTAAAATGTATTTCAATAGGTAATTATATAAGTAAAATTAATGGAAAATAGTCACTTTACAATATTTGAAATAATGTTAGGAAAACATAAGTAGCATTTACTTTCATTGCACAAAGCTAGACTACTGAGTTATTTGTGAGCTGAGTAGAGGAAGTTGACCCTTATAAAAACCCAAGTAATTATAATATTCAGTGTCTTACAAAAAAAAATCCAGTGGCACCTAATGAACATTTGTTCAAAAATTCATTGTTTAAAATATTTTATTAGACCCACTTTGTGATTCTGCCTTGAATTAAATCAGTGTGTCCAATCTTTAATCTGTCCAATTCAAAATTAACAAGCATCTTTGTAACCAAGGTGATCAAGAGTCTACCAAAGTTTAATATATGAGTATGACCACAAATGATGGAATTTAGTGAATAATATTTGCCCTTCCTTAAACAGGAATCTTGTTTATATAGTTAAGAATTTTCTGACCGTTGGTTTTGACTCTCAGACATATTCTTTTCAGCAAGTCCTCAATAAGAAATTGACTGTCATCACCAGATAGGGATGTGCTAAAATTTGGTTTCAATGTGATCTTTTAACTTTCTATCAATCATAATGACTAGAACCTTCCTACTATTTTAGCAAAAAGAAGAATATCTTCTTTAATATATTCTTCGTTACAACATGAAATGAATCAGTTCAAGAAGATTGGATGAAAAACATGAATGATTTTTTTGAAGGTGGTACTGTGAAATGAACAAGAGGAAAACAATTTAGGAAATAGTGATTGGTTCATGGTATATTGTGCTATTTGAGCAAAACTATTACCTAAACATGGTAGCCTCATGAGGTCTCAGGTCACCCTGACCATTGATTCACCAGAAGAAATTAAGATAAATATTATTTGGAATTTCACACAGAAAATGTGACAAAATATCCATGGGGGCCAGGTGATGGAATTTTTGAACATAGGGACTTTAGAACACATTGGAGTAGACAACCTTGTATGTAGAGTGGAATATGTGAATGTAGTAATATTTGACTTAAGACAGAAGGCAGTTTTGCAGAATCTTTTTATAATCCTACTACTGATTATTCATTAAAGAGTGAATAAAATAATAATGGGAGAAATTCTGAGGTTATTTAAGAATGTACCATTAGCATATAGGATTCCATGCCCAAAGAGTATAGGTTTTAGTTGCAAGCTATACACAGGAATTCATATGAGACATCCCAGGTGAAACTGTGGAATGGGTATATGTATAAAGTGTATGCTTCACTCTCTGACTTGTAGGGAAGTTAGAAGATTGTAAGCTGTGATCTGAGAAGTTTGAGAAGGTGAATACTTGTTTAGGATCTAGGTCATGCTACTGTTTAAGTTTGCCTTGAAATTTACCCTGAATAAAAATTGAAGTTTGGCCAGTCAGTTTTAACAAACTTATTTTCTGCCAATATAACAAGAAGTGCTCTACTACAGTGCTTAGTTACTAATTTGTCTTCAGTGAGAACCGGCTGAGGACATTCTAACATTGAGAGGGAAGTCTGAAGAAATTTAGTTGAATTCCAGGCGCCATAATGTTCTCACTTCAGAGACATGCTTATATACTATAAGTATACTTTACTTTGAATTTAATATTATAGATAAAACATGAGATGGTATTATTCTGGATAAATTAAAGTTTGGATGCTATACGATGGCATGATTCAGAATGAGAAAGAAGTTAGAAGTCTCAGAACCATTCCCCACATAATAGTGTGAACATGAAACACAACTGATGAGAGACCATGGCTTAGAAACACGTGTTTAGTTTCCTCCAAATTCCATGCTTCAATGTGGTAATGGTTTTGTGAAGATTTTGTATTAACAATACAGAGACTATCATAAATCATGTCACTTTTCAAATTCACTAATTGAAAGATCAGCAAAGGGAATTCCAGAACAGCAGGGAAAACAGTTCACTGATCAGAAAATGTCACAGCATCTCTTAGTCCTTTGGTTAGCTGGGAACTAGGACTGAGCAATTTACCTAAGGACTTTCAGCACTTTCCAACCTTATCATGTATATGGAATTCAAATTGTTTAATTCACCTCATATAAGGTTCAGTGGAAGATTTTTTGTTCTTTTCAGGAATTCTCATTCAGGATAATTGTAATATGAAGAGAAAAAGTAATCACTATTATTTATCTTAAAAATCATTTAAAAGGAGAACACAGATTTGGGAGAGAGATATATTAAGGGGTGGATTACAAATGTAGGTGAAATTAAGGAGTGTGGGTGGATATGAACAACATATACTCCATTCAGGTAGGAAATCTCCAATTAATAAGAAAAATCATGTAAAATAATAGGAACAGAATGATTGTTGTAATATAAGGAAATAAGGAAAGGTTGAAGTATCTGTGCAAAAGAAAAGTGTTATTAAGAGGACAATGACTTCCATTAACAACACATTCTCCTATTGAGCCAGTTACATTTAAAGCAGTCTTGCATTGAATGCTCATATCTGTAAGGGTTTATAAAGTATGAATCCAAGTGGAATTTTAGATTCACACACTATACGTTTTCAGTGCTAGAGGCTTTGAAGGCTATGATCTCCAAGCTCATTCATTATTCATCATGACAAAAGATTCTACAACACAAGACACTGCCTTCTCTTTTATTATTTTCACCTCTGGCAGAGTTAACCCAGCAGTTTTTTTTTTTCCCTTGTTTTAAAATTCCTGTTTTGTTTTTATTTTTTCCTCCAAAGAGGAATGTAGTGATGAAGGTGCAGAGAAGCACTTGTGTCTATCAGTCTCTTTATGGGGAAAGCTGGTGAGCCTTCAGAAATTATTAGCCTGACTCTGAAATTAGGGCAGAAATAGTGTGATCGCTCTGAGATTGAATGAATACTAATGATTTTTGGGCTTCCTGTCAATGAAAGAAGTTCTGCATATTGACCTCCATTGCAGAATAAACTTTTCAAGATGATTTTCCCATAACTGTAGAGAGAACATATTTTAGAAACAATGAACAGTGAATATACAGTTATCAATAATTAACAATTAACGGTAGATTGAAAATACCAGGAATAAGCAATTCTCATCAAACCTCTTAGGTGCTAAAGAAAGCTTACTTTCTAGATTTTTGAATGGTCAAAGTCCCCAATGTCTCAGAATATGATAATTTAAAATGTTTTTGAGGTAAATGTAATTATATCATTTCTTCATCCTTCTTGCCTCCAACTCGTCCTTATATCCCCATTTGCTCTCATTAAATTAATGGCCTGTTTTTCTTTAATTGTTGTTGTGTGTATATGTGTGATTCTGAAAGTTTTGCTTTGTCTCATGTAGTCCCATTGGACCAGTTGCTCTTGTGCCTGATGCCCCGCAGCCCCTTATAAAATAATCACTCACAGGCTAATATAAAATTATAATTGTTTAGCCCATGACTCAGGCTTCTTAGTGGCTATTTATACCTATAAATAACACATTGCTAATATTCTTTATTTTTCCATGAGGACCTTGGCTTGTTACGTCATATCTTGCTTTCCCAGTGGCTACATGGTGTCTCCCTGACTCTACCCTCTTTATTTCAGTCACTTTGTTTGGATTTCCTGATAAACTATCTAGCTCTATTCTGCCTGTCCATTCATTTGTTGAAACAGCTTTTTACATCAACCAATAAAAGCAGCACATTTACAGCATAAAGAAGAACATCTCACAATATGTGTATGTGTCTTTATTCCTAAATATATCAAAAAAAAAAAAAACTGCTCGCTCTGTATAGTAAAATGTGCATGCATGTTTTCAGGGCAAACCATTTGATATTGGATAATAGGATACAATATGGAGGGAAGGTATTTAATAGTGGAGTTATCTAGTTTAATCGTTATTGGGAGAGAGCTTTAATACAATATGAGTACATGTTTTACAAGGAGCAAGTTTGTACTTAGGCAAGCATTGGGAAAAATCTCCAGGGATGTGACAGCATCGATTTATGTAAAAACGGGCCTGGAGCAAGGTCTTCATTAATTCCATCACAAGGAACCATGCCTTGTTTCTATCTTGATTATGGACTCCTGGGTTCCTGCCTTCTAAGACAGAATCTTTTTTGGTATGGTTGTTGTTGTTGTTCAATTGACAGTGCGCAGTTATGGAAATTTTAGGAACTCAATGGAACTAATGCACTTTTCAGTTGAGAAACATTTAGTTATTTTTTTTCACTCCAGGCAAAGTGAAATTGAATTCATTAGAGGAGATGGTTTTCAAAGAATATAATATGAAAAATCTGTCAGTCAGTTATAACACATATGTTCTGCAGTAGCAGGACAGAATTTTGGTTTCCATGTTATATTTTAATGTAAATAAAACACTGGCCAACTTAGGCAAAGAGATGACTCAGCCATTACAAATACTGATTGATCTGTCAGAAGATCTGTATTAGACTGCAGGCACCCATATAAGACTGATAAACTTCTGTAACTCCAATTCCAAGGCACTCAATGCCATCTTCTGGCTTCCTTGGATGACAAGTCTAAATGTGGTACTCAAGTTTATAGTAAGTTAAATGATTCATTTGCATGAAATAAAAATAAATCAATTTTAATTTTCTATAAAATCATTGGCCTGGGTTAAAAATAGAGTAAAAATTCCTGTCAAGCTTACATACAGTTCCAAGTCTGAGCCACAGAACCACATAAAACCAAGGAGACACGGGTCTGAAAATCTAAATATCCAAATAGGACATTGTACTTTCAGAAGTTCAATGCCATCCTCATATTCTGCTTTAATAATAAGTCTCACAGAGAGGAAGAAAGAGGGTGACTAGGCAGAGAGTTAAAAAGAAGAAAGAACTAGAACAAAAAGAACAAGATCAAGACTGGTACACAGAACAAGAACAAAATCAAGAACAAGAACAAATCTGGGAGCCTATAAGCTCCCAGTGCCTCTCAAAGATTACAGGCACAAAGAAATGGTTAGATCAGGAGAAATGGTCTTACCAAGAGAGGAGTCCACAAACTGAACTTCCAATACCAAAGGATCACCCTTGAAAACATACATACAAGTAAAATTATACACATTGCATAAGTTGGAATTTTTATTTAGAAATACATATTCCCACTTTGTACATATAACACACACACACTCACCAGCACACACACAATGTTTAATTTTTTTCATATATTTTTGTGAGAACATTTGATGAGGGATCTCCATGTAGTATAAGCATAAAATTATATATTTTTATATAATTCTTGGATTCCTGATTGAATTGTAAGATTCATTAATAAGTATCATTTTAATGTGTGTAAAATATATCTCACAATACATGTCAGCTTATTAAAAATGACAGTTTGTTCTGTGAAGAACAGTCAATATGCAACATGAGGAAACAGGCAATCTTTTTTCCCTCTTGCCTGCCTCTACGTTAAGGGAGTATCCCTCCATGGGGAATGTTCCCCCAAAGTCCATTTGTGCAACATGGATACATCCTGGTTCCACTGTCAGAGTTCCCTTAGATTGCCCTGGCGTTCTAACTGAGACCCATGTTCAAGGAGTCTGGGTCAATTCAATGCTGGTTTCCCAGCTATTAGTCTTGGGGGGGCACATTAGCTCCTCCTTGTTCAAGTCAGCTGTCTTTGTGGGTAACTGTAGCCTGGTCTTGTCCTCCCTCTCAGCATCTGGATTCCAGTTTGGCTCAGTGTTTAGCTATGGGTGTCTGCTTATGTTTCCATTAGCTACTAGATGAAGGCTCTATTGTGGTGGATAAGTTCGTCATCAATCTCATTATCAGGGAAGGGCATTTATGGTAGCCTTTCTACTGTTGCTCAAATTGTTAGTTGGGGTCAGTCTTGTAAGTCTCTGAACATTTTTCTAGACTCTGTTTTCTCTTCAAACCTGTAATTACTCCCTCTTATAGTCCCTCTCTCTCTCTCTCTCTCTCTCTCTCTCTCTCTCTCTCTCTCTCTCTCTCTCTCTCTCCCTATCTTGTCTAATCCTACCCTCACTAAATCTTCCTAGTCCCACATGCTTTCCTCTCCTCCCCTTCTTTCTCCTAGCTCCCTCTCCACTCACTGCCACCACCCACTCCAGATATGCTCAGGAGATATTATTCCTTTCTGCTTCTGTGAGGGACCTTATATGAATCCCTTAGAATCCTCCTTGTATCTAGGGATGTAAATTATAGGCTGGTGATACTTTGCTCTATGTTAAAATCCATATAGGAGTGAGTACATACCATGTTCCTCTTTTTGTGACTGGGTTACCTCACTCAGGATGGTTTCTTCAAGTTCTATCCACTTGCCTGTGAATTTCAGGATTCTATTTTTTTCCCACAGAATAGTATTCTGTTGTGTAAATGTGCCACATTTTCTTTATCCATTCTTCAGTGGAGGGTCATCTAGGTTGCTTCAATTTTCTTGCTATTACAAATAATGCTGCTACAAACATTGTTGAACATATGTCTTTGTTTTGTGGATGTGGATCATTTGGGTATAGAGGCATGAGGCAATCTTTACAAGGATGGCATTTCTAAAAAGAAATATTTGCTTTTTTTCTTTTTTCACAATTTTTAAAATTTAAATTAGAAACAATCTTGTTTTCCTTGTCAATCCTACTCCCTTACTCTGCCCCCCCCCCACTGATCTCACATCTCATCTCCATTTTGCTGCCCAGGGAGGGTGAGGCCTCACATGAGGGATCTTCAAAGTCTGTCTTATCATTTGGAGCAGGGCCTAGGCCCTCCTCCATGTATCTAGGCTGAGTGAGTATCTCTTTATGTGGAGTGGGCTGCCAAAGTCCGTTTGTAAAGTAAGAATAATTACTGATCCAATACCAGTCTAAACACAGCACCATAGGAGACTAAGACAAAGCAGACAGTTAAAATAGTGTGCTATAAAGGGAATCTAAGATGGTTTAGAAGATACAATGATACCTCAATAAGGACAAAGTGTAAGAAAATTTAATATATTTGTTTAGAATTTATTACTTATTATTTATTATACTGCTCATATGTCCATATAGTGAGTAATATGAAAGTATAATAAGCAAAAATACAGGAACATTAAAATTATTTTCCAGCATGATGTTGGTGGTGCATGCCTTTAATCCCAGCACTAGGGAGTCAGAGGCAGGCATATCTCTGTGAGTTCAAAGCCAGCCTGGAGTACAAAGCAAGTTATAAGAAAGGCTCCAACGCAATACAGAGAAACCCTGTCTTGAAAAACAAACAAACAAACAAAAAAAGTAATTTTCCACACAAATTTTTATGAAACAAAACAAAACAAAAACCAAAAAACATTTACTGAAGAAAAGGAAAAAATTTACAACATAACACTTCCTCTTTACTTTTCTAAACTGTGTGTGTGTGTGCGCGCGTATATATATATGTATATATACATATATGTTTATATATACATACATATGTATACGTGCGCACACACACACACACACACACACACACACACACACACACATATATATATATATATATATATATATATATATATATATATCACTGTTACCAATATAATGTTTTCACAAAAGCAAACATACTGGTCACATCATTCCATAACTTAGTATCTCCACCTCTCCACCACTATTTTTAGGATATTCTTTTAGTCTTAAAGATTTTTTTTATTATGTCTTTGTATGCATTTTGGGTTGGTACACATGGTATACTCCAAGTGTATTTAATCAATCTCTTCTGATTATATTTTCTGCTTTTAAAATGATTATCCTCTCTACATAGCTTGTTACCATTACATCAAAATGAAATCTTCAAAAAAATATTGCTGGATATTATCATTTGTTTGAAAATGTGCACCATTGACATCGCCACAACCCAAACATCCTGAGAATTTTTTTTTTTAATGTTACATGTCAATCCTCTCAGAAGGTCCTGGCTGTTTAAGGCACCTCTGACTGTGGAACCAGGATGTATCCCTTGTGCATGGACTTTGGGAGCACATTCCCCATGGAGGGATATTTCCTTAGCCTAGAGGCAGGAGGGAGGGCCTAGTCCCTAATTCTTCTTCTTCTTCTTATTGTTATTATTATTATTATTACCTTAAAAATCACTGAATGTCATGAGACTCCTTAACCATCTCACCTGTGTTAATTTATAAATAGCATTTAATTTTTTTTTATTTAGAAATAAGCAATTTCAGCCAGGCATTGTTTCATAAGCTTTTGATCAAAATAATTCAGAGGCAGAAGGAGGTTGATCTCTGATTTCTTGTCTATCCTGACTTGCATGGAAAGTTCTAGGACAGAAAGAGGTATATATTTCGATCCTGTATGGAGAAACAAACAGAAAAGTAGTAATTTTATTTTGCTCTACACTTGAATTTATAAGATTCAAAGTTTTACTCAGTCACACATTTTTGTTTATATGTTGATAAATCTTTGACTTCCCAAAGAAACAAAAATTGTCTTTCTGTTACTTTTCTTGCATAATTGATCACTGATGGAGTCCATAGAAGTTCAGGAGGACCTGATGATCTTGAGCAATATGGGGGGGGTGTTTGTAAGCAAGGAATGAATTACAACTATGCAACAATAGGTTCTTAGGTTTTAACAGATGACTACAATAAACAAAATCATTAACATTGTACTGTTTAGCTGAAGAAGAGGAGTATGCTAGCATTAAAAATATAACAGGTCTACAGGCATACATGTCCAATGCCATGTCAATGGTTTTGATAGTTTAAGTTAGCATTTTTATTCAGCTCATTTCTACAGTAAAATAAGTTTATATGTCTCTTTATTTATTAGCATTCTTTATAAAAATATGATCTATACTTCCCTATATTGACTATGATATTGACTATGATAACCACTTCCTTTTTCTCATATTACCAAAGTCAGATGCCTCTCTTTCATTCATAAATCCACTCTCTCTGAGATTATTAGTCTTTTAACAAATAAAAGTAGAAAAACATCAGAATATTTATTTGGTGCTTTGATCTGATAGTGTGTATTTGAACAGATGAAATTTATGAGGATTATAGAAAGTTATTTCCTCACTTACAAAGAGCACATATTGTATAGAGATAACTCTTAGAGAAACTTGGGAACTTTTTGTGTTGCCCAAAGTACAGTTTAACCTCAGACATTAACTATGGCAATAAAGTTAATGATCTCATTAAAAACACACCAATATGTTTATTGTGCTGTTAACTGGATTTTCTTACTCAAGGTCCATGAAATGCAGTGGATTTCAATAGGTAGGAATATATAGTGGATACTTGTGTCATTTATAAGAATTTTAAATCAAAATTGGCAGGAAACATGACTAATTATAATGGAAATAAATGTAAAGAAATGTAAACTGAAGTGCTTTTGAAAGTTTCATTCAAAAGAATAATTTTGTTATTTATTAAAGTTTTAATTTTATATGTCAATCCCAGTTCCCTCTCCCTCCCTCCCTCTTACCCTCTCTGCCCCCTCACATGCTACCTGACAACCCTCCCCTCCCATCCCCCCACCCCAATTCCACACATAGGGCAATGCCATCCAGGTAGGGTCATGTAAATCTGTCAAGTCATTTGAAGTAGGGACTAGGAATTCTCTCCTGTCACTAGGCTCACAGAAGGGGGAAGGGACAAGTCCCCTAGAGTGCATGGGAAGTGTGTGTGGGGTAGGAAGTGAATGGAGAGAGAACTAGGAGAAAGAGCAGGGGAGGAAAGGAAAGCACATGCAAGTAGGAAGATTGAGTCGGGGTAGGAATAGAAGACGAGAAAGAGAGAGAGAGAGAGAGAGAGAGAGAGAGAGAGAGAGAGAGAGAGAGAGAGAGAGAGAGAGAACATAAAAGAGGGAGCAATTATTGGTTTAAAGAGAATCTGAACCTAAAGAAAGGTCTAGAGACCTACAAGACTGATTCCAACTGAACAACAGTGGAAAGTCTACCAGAAATACCTTTCCATGATAATTAGATCAACAACTAACTTTATCTACCATCATGGAAACCGAAGTAAACACCCATAACTAAACATTGAGTCGAACTAGAATCCCAATGAAGAGAGAGAGGACATACCAGGTAGCAGAAACACATACAGCCAGCTGACCTGAACAAGGAGGAGTTAATGGGCCCGCCCCCCTCACAGACTAGTAGCTGGTCATCCAGCATGGGACTGACTCAAAAGAATAATTTTAAGTTAACATGTAATATGTTACTGAAATATATTTATAACTAATACAAATATCAAGATTTCTACAAATAATAATGTATATTTCAAAAACATTTCCTCATTCATTTTTGAATAGCATTCTTATTCATTCATTAATATTTATTTATTCTTTTTCACTTATTGATTATAACATTGATTTGTTTATATGTATATGCATGTCTGTGTAAACAGTTAATAGAAACTAAAGGGAACTCATTTTCTCCTGCTAACCAAATAAGTGACAGGATCAAATTCATTTTGCTACTTGGCAACAAATTATATCATCAACTGAAACAAAATGATGGCAAGAAAATTTGACCATCTATGACTTATCAGCTTAACAGATTTCAATATCATTTCTTAACACACATAAAACAGTAAACAGTCAGATCTGACAGCCACATTTCTATTTCTTTGAATTTCCACATTGCTTTCTACAATGAAGTATTCTCACAGCTGAAACAAATATCCTTGTTAGAATCTTTGGCAATATTTTTATTTAAATGATTGTGGAAAATAGATTCTCCTCTAATACAATTCATTCCAACCCCAGTTTTTCCTCCCTCCACCATCTGATCTTCCCCTACCTCTCTATCCTCAAGATCCACTGTTCACTTCTTTTCTCTAGAAAAGACCTACTATAGACAACATTTAAACATGACAAAAGCAACATAAATTAGGACAAGACAAAAGCCCTCTTATGTATGCTGTACAAAGCAACCCAATAAGAGGAAAATAGTCCCAAGAGCAGACAAGATTCAGACATACACACTCTCATTGTTTGGAGTTCCCAACTTAACAGCCAAAAGATACAGAGTATCTGGTGCCTATGAGCTAACATGAGCCCCAAATTAACCAAACTCACAGAAATTAAAGTGTCAAGCATGTTATATATTTTTAAAAATATTTGCTATTAAAATATAATCCTGTTATTTTTTTCTTTCACTTATTCTCTCTAAACCTTCCTGTTAGTATTCAGTCATCTTTACTGGCCTGTCCTTGGGGTCCTGTCATGATAAGACCTCAGCTGCAGACACTAAGAGCACCACCTGTGCACATTCACTATGTTCCCTTTTAAAGTCTCCCTGTCAATTCTCTCTCTCTCTCTCTCTCTCTCTCTCTCTCTCTCTCTCTCTCTCTCTCTCTCTTTCTCTCTCTCTCTGATTCTTTGTCTCACTTTGCCTCTGTCTTCTCTTCTGCTACTCCTGGCCCCATAGATCCGTTTCCCCTCTCCCCTCTTTTCCCATTTACTTTCCCCCAATAAAAACCCTCCCACCCAAGCACTGTTGCATGGCTCCTCTCATACACGACATTTTTTTCTTTTTTTAATTCCAACCTTCCCCATACATTCACCTTGCAGTCTCTCAAATTAGTGGACTCTATTTCTTTTGTTTCCGTACACCTATATACATCATATTTTTTATTACTTAGTAATATGTACATATTTTATACATATATGTGTATATTACTAAGTATATAAATGCATATATATGTATGTATGTATGTATGTATGTATGTATGTATGTATGTATATATGCTACCTTGTTGCTGAGAGTTCTCTGGAGCTAAGTACCTGTCCTGTCCAGTAAAATTCATCACAAAGCAATTTTTCAGGTCCTCAAGCTATTTTATTTTTTCTTTTACCTCTTCTACCATGTTCCCTATACGGTATATAGGGTCTGTGGTACACAGGACTCATTTAGAGTTGAGTACTCAGCAGCTAGTTTTCCTTTGTCTTTCAACCAGATATGGATTTCTATGACTGTCTCCATCTGCTACAAAAAAATAAATGTCACCCATAATCAATATGAGCTACAGTTACTTGTAGGCATGAGGACAGATATTTAGAATGCAGATATAGCAATCAGATAACTTTAGTCTGAGTGATTCAGGTGCCTGTGTGCTGTGGGTGTTTAGGTACTTATTTCTTTTCAGCATATCAAAATGGCTGGGAGATCATCTCTTTTTGTGTACCTTTGCTGACCAGTCTACTCGGAGAATGATTCCTAAGTATTCCTTGGAACCCTTAGACTTAGGGAGTACTCATTTGTGGCTAATATTGCTAATTTGAGTGAAAACTGAAAATCAGCTTCTTAGCTTCTTCATAATAGCAGGCGGACAGTATGTCACGTTAACATTCTAACATAGGAGATCTGTCGATAAGTGTAGGCTAGCATTTTTCTCTGTGGCAATGAAGTGCTGAGCCATTGTAACTCTTCAAAATTGGCCCACATAATTTGAGAGATGATGCTTTCCTTGGCAGCACATACTTTCAGTTTTCCTGACAGGTGTAGAGGCTATTGGTGAATCTCTCAGGTGCTTTTCCCACCAATCACTTATCTTTTTTTTTATTATTTAATTTAATATAACAAAGTCCAATTAAATGAAAACAAACTTTTATACACAATATTTGGGAATTAGAGTGTCGTTCTTTCCAAACTACTTCCTGCTGGTAAGGGGCGCTGTCTTGGGGGATTCGAAGAAGATTCAGATATCCTAGCTGTAGTCTGTAGGGCTGTTTTGTCCACATGTTTGGAACGTAGGATCAGCTTGTACTCTGTTTCAGGCGGTCTGGCGTGATCAAACCACATTAGTCTGGAAGGAATCCACATCTTTTCATTTCTGTGGAAACAAAAATAGAAATCCTTTTCCCCAGTAACTTGTTCTTCAACTTAAACTTTGGAGTCAAAGCGTTTTTTTTTTTTTTTTTTTTGTTTTTTTTTTTTTAATTTATTATTTTACATGTCGATCCCAGTTCCCTCTCCCTCCCTCCCTCCCTCCCTCCCTCCCTCCCTCCCTCCCCTCTAGGCCTCCCTCCCTCTTTCCCTCCCTTTTGCCCTCTCTGCCCTCTCACATGCACTCTAAACACCCTCCCCTCCCAAACCCCCACCACAATACCATATGTAGGGGAATGCCATCCAGTTGGGGTCATGTAGATCTGACAAGTCCTGTGAAGTAGGGACTAGGGCTTCTCTCCTATCTCTAGAATAAGGCAGTTATCCCTCCATGGGGCATATGTATGCAAAGTCCTTTTGTGCACCAGGGATACATCCTGGCTCCACTGTCTGAGGTCACTTAGACTGCTCAGACCTTCTGGCTGAGACCCATATTCAGGGGGGTCCGAGTCAGTCCCCTGTTGGCTCCCAGCTATCAGTCTAGGGGCCCTTAGCTCCTCCTTGTTCAGGTAAGCTGTCTCTATGTACTTCTACCGCATGGTCTTGTCCTCTCCATCTGCTTCTGGGTTCTAGTTCAACTCAGTGTTTATGTATGGGTGTTTGCTCCTATTTTCAACAGGCATTAGTTGAGGGCTCCATGGAGAAGTTAGTTGTTGATCTCACTCTCCGGGAAGGGCATTTATGATAGCCTTTCCACGGGAGCTGAGATTGTTAGTTAGGAGCAGTCTTGTAGTTCCCTCGACCTTTCTTTGTGTTCAACTTTATCTTCAAACCAATATTGGCTCCCTCTTTTATGTTCTCTCTCTCTGTCTCTGTCTCTCTCTCTCTCTCTTTCCTATTTTCCATTCCTAACCAGGCTCAATCCTCAGGGTCGCACATGCCTTCCTCTCTTCCCCCTCATTTTCTCCTACTTCTCTCTCCATTACCTGTCTTCCCCCACTTTACCTGAGGTCTGGGGGACTTTTCCCTTCCCAGTTCTGTGGACTTTATATGAATCTCTTAGAATACAACTTGTATCCTAGTTCCTCTGGTGATGTGAATTATAGGCTGGTGTTCATTTGATCTAGGTCTAAAATCCATATATGAGTGAGTACATACTGTGTTTCTCTTTTTGTGACTGGGTTACCTCATTCAGGATGGTTTGTTCAAGTGCCATCCACTTGCCTGCGAATTTCAAGATACCATTATTTTTTTTCTGCAGAGTAGTATTCCATTGTGTAGATGTGCCACATCTTCATTAACCATTCTTCAATTGAGGGGCATCTAGGTTGCTTCCAGGTTCTTGCTATTACAAATAGTGCTGCTATAAACATAGTTGAACACATGTCTTTGCTGCATTGATGTGAATCCTTTGGGTATATGCCTAAGAGGGGGATTGCTGGGTCCTGTGGTAAACTAATTCCCATTTTCCTGAGGAACCGCCATACTGATCTCCAAAATGGCTGTATGAGTTTGCACTCCCACCAGCAGTGGAGGAGTGTTCCACTTTCTCCACATCCCCTCCAACATGAGTCATCATTGGTGTTTCTAATTTTAGCCATTCTGGCAGGGGTAAGATGGTATCTCAAAGTTGTTTTGATTTGCATTTCCCTGATAGCTAAGGATGTGGAACATTTTCTTAAGTGTCTTTCAGCCTTTTTGATTTCCTCCATTGAGAATTCTTTCTTCAATTCTGTACTCCATTTTTTAATAGGCTTATTTGGTATTTTGTTGACTTGTTTCTTGAGTTCTTTGTATATTTTGGAGATCAGCCCTTTGTCGGATATAGGATTAGTGAAAATCTTTTCCCAGTCAGTGGGCTGTCGTTTGGTCTTGTCTACTGTGTCCTTTGCCTTACAGAAGCTTCTAAGTTTGAAGAGGTCCCATTTATTAATTGTTTCTTTCAGTGTCTGTGCCCCTGGAGTTATGTTCAAGAAGCAGTCTCCTATACCTATTTGTTCAAGGGTACCTCCTACTTTCTCTTCTAAGAGGTTCAATGTGGCTGGATTGATGTTGAGGTCTTTGATCCATATGGACTTGAGTTTTGTGCATGGTGACAGACATGGGTCTATCTGCAGTCTTCTACACACCCTCATCCAATTGTGCCAGCACCATTTGTTGAAGATGCTGTCTTTGCCCCATTGTATAAATTTAGCTGTTTTGTCGAAAATCAGGTGTTCATAGGTGCGTGGATTAATATCAGGATTTTCAATTCGATTCCATTGTTCTACCTGTCTATTTTTATGCCAATACCAGACTGTTTTCAGAACTATAGCTCTGTAGTAGAGCATAAAGTCAGGAAAGGTGATGCCTCCTGAAGTTCTTTTATTGTATAGGGTTGTTTTGGCTATCCTGGGTCTTTTGTTTTGCATATAAAGTTGATTATTTTCCTTTCAAGGTCGGTGAAGAATTGTGGTGGGATTTTAATGGGGATTGCATTGAATCTGTAGATTGCTTTTGGTAAGATTGCCATTTTTACTATGTTTATCCTACCTAACCAAGAGCATGGGAGGTCTTTCCATTTTCTGGTATCTTCTTTAATTTCTTTCTTTAGAGTCACAAAGTTCTTATTATATAGATCTTTTACTTGTTTGGTAAGCGTTACACCAAGATACTTTATGTTGCTTGTGGCTATTGTAAAGGGTGATGTTTCTCTGATTTCTTCCTCTGCCTCTTTGTCGTCTAAAAAAAATAGGGCTACTGATTTTTTTTGAGTTTATCTTGTATCCTGCTAGTTTGCTGAAGGTGTTTATCAGCTGTAGGAGTTCCCTGGATGTAAACTATCATATCATCTGCAAATAGAGACAGTTTGACTTCTTCCTTTCCAATTTCGATGCCCTTGATCTCCTTTTGTTGTCTTATAGCATTAGCTAGAACTTCTAGTACGATATTGAAAAGATATGGAGAGAGAGGACAGCCTTGTCTTGTTCCTGATTTTAGAGGAATTGGCTTAAATTTCTCTCCATTCAGTTTGATGTTGGCAGTTGGTTTGCTGTATATTGCTCTTATTATGTTTAGGTATGTTCCTGTTATCCCTGACCTCTCTAATACCTTTATCATGAAAGGGTGTTGAATTTTATCGAAGGCTTTTTCCGCATCTAGGGAGATAATCATATGGTTATTCTTTTTCAGTTTGTTTATATGGTGGATCACGTTGATAGATTTTCGTATGTTAAACCATCCCTGCAATCCAGGTATGAAGCCTACTTGAACATGGTGGATGATTTTTCTGATGTATTTTTGAATTCAGTTTGCCATTATTTTATTGAGTATTTTTGCATCGATGTTCATCAGGGATATTGGTCTGTAGTTTTCTTTCTTAGTTGTGTCTTTGTGAGGTTTGGGTACCAAAGTTATTGTGGCCTCATAAAAAGAGTTTGGCAATAAACCTTCTGTTTCTACCTTGTGGAACAGTTTGAGGAGTAGTGGTATTAGTTCTTCCTTGAATGTCTGGTAGAATTCTGCACTGAATCCATCTGGCCCTGGACTTTTTTCGTTGGAAGACTTTCGATGACTGGTTCTATTTCATTGCGGGTTATAGGTCTATTTAAGTTGTTTGTCTGTTCTTGATTTAATTTTGATAAGTGATAGTTATCCAGAAACTTGTCCATTTCCTTTGAATTTTCAATTTTTGTGGAATACAGATTTTCAAAGTATGACCTGAAAATTAACTGGATTTCCTCTGTGTCTGTTGTTATGTTCCCCATTTCGTTTGTGATTTTGTTAATTTGCATGTTCTGTCTCTGCTTTTTCGTTAATTTGGATAAAGGTTTGTCTATCTTGTTGATTTTCTCAAAAAACCAACTCTTTGTTGCACTGATTTTTTGTATTGTTTTCCTGGTTTCTAATTTGTTGATTTTAGCCCTCAAGTTGATTATATCCTGGCGTCTGCTCCTGCGGGGTGAATTCGCTTCTCTCTGTTGTAAGGTTTTCAATTGGGCTATTAATTCTTTTATGTGACTATCCTCTGTTTTCTTCATATGGGCACTTAGTGCAATGAACTTCCCTCGTAGCACTGTTTTCAAGGTGTCCCATATGTTCGGGTATGTTGTATCCTCATTCTCGTTGAATATTAGAAAGTCTTTAATTTCTTTCTTTATTTCTTCTTTGACCCAGGAGTGGTGCAATTGCACATTGTTAAGTTTCCATGAGTTTGCAGGTTTTCTGCTATTTGTGTTGTTGTTGAATTCCAATTTTAAATCATGGTGGTCCGATAAGATACAGGGGACTATTCCTATTCTCTTGTATCTGTTGAGGTTTGTTATGTCTCCTAGTATGTGGTCTATTTTAGAGAAGGTTCCATGTGGAGCAGAGAAGAAGGTATATTCTTTTGTCTTTGGTTGGAATGTTCTATAGATGTCTGTTAGCATCTGTTGAGACATAACTTCTGTTAATTCTTTTGTTTCTTTGTTGAGTTTCTGATTTGTGGTCCTGTCTAGTGTTGAGAGTGGTGTATTGAAGTCTCCCACTATAAGTGTGTGAGGTTTTATATGAGCTTTGAGTTTTAGTAGTGTTTCTTTTACGAATGTGGGTGACTTTGTATTAGGGGCATAGATGTTCAGAACTGAGACTGTGTTGTTGGATTTCTCCTGAGATGAATATGAAATGACCATCTTCATCTCTTTTGACTAGTTTTGGTTTGAAGTCTAACTTTTTAGATATTAGGATAGCTATGCCTGCTTGCTTCTTATTTCCATTTGATTGGAAAATCTTTTCCCAACCCTTTACCCTGAGGTAATGTCTATCTTTGGAGCTAAGATGTGTTTCTTGTATGCAGCAGAAGGATGGATTCTGTCTTTGTATCCATTCTGTTAGCCTGTGTCTTTTTATAGGTGAGTTAAGACCATTAATGTTGAGGGTGTGTAAGGTCCATTGATTGTTGATGCTTGTTTGATTTAGGTTTGTTGTTGGCAGTGGTATTGTGAATATATTTGTTCTGCTTCACCCTAGATTTCTGGTGTAGTTGGATTATCTGTTGCCTACATTTTTGTGGGCGTAGTTACCTTCCTTTGGTTGGAGTTTTCCTTCAAATACTTTCTGTAGGGCTGGATTTGTAGATACATATTGGGAAAATCTGTTTTTGTCAGTGAATATCTTGTTCTCTCCATCTATATTGACTGAGAGTTTTGCTGGATATAGTAGCCTAGGCTGGCATCCGTGTTCTGTTAATACTTTTAGAACATCTATCCAGGAACTTCTGGCCTTGAGGGTTTCCATGGAGAAGTCAGGTGTAATTTTGATAGGTCTGCCTTTATATGTTACCTGTCCTTTTTCCTTCTCTGCTCTTAATATTCTTTCTTTATTCTGTATGCTAGGTGTTTTGATTATTATATGTCGAGGGGTCTTTTTTCTTTGGTCCAGCCTATTTGGTGTTCGGTATGCTTCTTGTACTTTCATGGGCATGTCCTTCTTCAGATTTGGAAAGTTTTCCTCGATGATTTTGTTGAATATGTTTTCGGCACCTTTGAGCTGGTCTTCCTCACCTTTGTCTATGCCTATTATTCTTAGGTTTGGCCTTTTCACGGTGTCCCACATTTCCTGGATGTTTTGTGTTAAGGATTTGTTGGATTTATGATTTTCTTTGGTCAATGAATCTATTTCTTCTAGTTTATCTTCTGCACCTGAGATTCTCTCCACATCAGTAGATTTCCTTATTAAGACAAGGAATCACTAGAGGATATATAGTCAGCTTCTCTCCACAACTTAGGTATAAAATAAGATGCAATCAATATTTATCTAGAGACATTGAGATAGAAGTCTCAAACATATTATAAACACTGCAGCAAATAAGGAGTACAGAGAATTTTAACAAGAAGATAATATAGCACTACCATTCTGTGATGCAGAACTACCCTTGATTCAATGCTAAGTAGTTATTTGTTTCCCCACACAGTCAATTATTGTGCATTGACCAGTAGGGGCAACATTAAGCTGTTCCAAATTCCTTAACTTCTTTGAAGGTGATTTATCACTTATTCTTTTATGTTGCATTTCACTTGGATCTCTTTAATAGCAGATGTTATTTTTTCAAATATGGTTTACCCAAACTGTGAAATGTTGACTTCAGTGTCTTTTATTTTAAATGAATTTACCCATTCATGACTTAAATATTATGTTCTGTTACTAATTTTTATCTTTACATTTCCCCAGATTTTAATGTCAAATTCAAAACTTAATTACATAATTTTCTATAATTGACATTTTATGGGTAACATAAAGTTATTTGCTTGAATATTGCTAAATATCTAATTATAGACCTTGAACTTTAGAATTCTGACTCTATATATTCACTTTGCTCACAATTTTCTAGGTAACATGCCTATGGCCTGATTATGTTTATTTTAATGTGTTTGTTTTTTGGAATACTAAAGATTAGAATTGTATTTTTGTAAATGCTAGTCATTTTCAAGCTCCTTCCCTTTTCACTTCTAATCTTCAATGGCCTTCGATTCCATTACCATTTCTATTTAGTTCATTGAATACAAGTGTTCCTTTACCAGTAATAGGGTGTGAAGATTTCTTTAACCTAAATTTACCTTGTAAAACCTTAACTCCAGATGTGATGTTATCACAGGAAGTTGAACATTTGTGAGGTGATTTGGTTTAGATTAGACAATGGGAACACCGCCACTCTGATCTCTCCAATTAGGCCATCAAAGACTGGGGCTGTATTATCTGGATGCCAAGAGGAATGCCTCCATTGGCTATACAGTAGTGTTTAAATTACAGCACACAGAACTTGAGAGGTGTTGTTACCCTTTCATAGTATTTGATTATAAGCACAAGGGATTATATGGCACAAGGAAAGGTTTTTCCAGAGAATTTCTTCTCTGTTTTGTAGAAATCTCTGTCAAATTGACTAACTATGAAGGGCAGCTTTAAAAGGAACGTATTTAACAACAAAAGATCTGGAGTGCTAATACTGTTGCTTTAGTATAGAAATCATTTCTTAAATGAAAATTGAACTTGAAAGCTAATTAAAATGATTGATTTCTAATAACTGAAATAAAAGAACACCCAAATCTCTTCCCCCCTCTCTCCTCTCTCTCTCTCTCTTTTTTTTTTTTTTTGGTGCTTCATAGACTATGAATTTCATTGAGTGAATATTGAATATCAGAATTTAGCAAATAAATTGCTGTTAAAGTACATTTACTTACAATGCATATTTATTTAATTTTTCTAAAAAGTATGTTTAGATTCATTGTTGTACTTCAGCCAGGGGTGTTTTTATATCTGGGAATCCTGCATTGGACTGACTCAGACTCCTGAACATGGGTCTCAGTTAGAAGGCCTGGGCAGTGTAAGGGACCTCTGACAGTGGAACCAGGATATATCTCTGGTGCACAAAAGGACTTTGGGAGCACATTCCCCATGGAGGGACACTCCCTTAACCTAGAGACAGGAGGGAGGGCCTAGTCCCTACTCCAAATATCTTCACAGATTTAGATGACTCCTCCTGTAAGGCATCACCCTACATGTGAAGTGGGGGGGATATGGGAGGGGCCAGATGGCGAGGGAGGGAGAGGGAACTGCAAAAATAAAAATAAATTTAAAAAAAATGCAAGATCATTTTCATGTCCCTGGTGTGTGCTGACGCCTAAGGCAATGTTGAGGTAAGTAGTCATGCTGCCCCAAGGGCTAGGATGGTGTCTTTAGCCTTCGCAAGTGACAGAGGGCTCTGTTGATGTCCATGGACTGTACTGCTGCTGGAGACCACTCTGATGTCTGTGGCATGTTTTTGACTCTGGAGACCATGTGGTTATTGATGTTCCATGCTGTCTGCAGAAACTATATGTAAGTCCATGATCTCTGCTTCTGATTATTGTAAGGGATGAGAACACAACGTTTTTTCATATTGAGGACTGCAGACTCACAGTTAAGAAGAGGCATAGCAGGCTTCTGTGACAACCCCTACCCTGACACAACCCCACCCCAGAACAGAGACAGAAAGGCATGGAAGAGAATTCTGAAAAAAAACATAAGAAAGCAGAGGTGCAGCTGTCCAAAATTGATGTCTTCTTGTGGGTATGTGGGTTTTGTAAAGACTCAGATTGCTTTAAGATTCTGGATACCAGAAGTGTGACCATTCTTCAGCTGAGTAGATAGGTAACAAAATTGGGGATGTTTTTTCTTCTTTTTTTGAGGGATAATGGAGAGGGGTTTGGAACACCAAAGAGGACTGGAAAGTAGTGTGCTCTGAGTTCATGATGAGAAATTCCCAAATTATCATTAAAAAAAATTATGAAATAAAAATATTTGTACTATATATTTAAAGTTTGTTCTATATGTTTCTTACATGTTCATAAAAATATTTTTAACATTGTAAGTATAAAATATCCATTCATTTCAAAATATCATTAATAATAACTTCAACTATGTAGTCAGTATCCAAATTTTTGATATCATAGGAAATATAATAAAATATTTAATTATTCTTTGAATTTCCATAGAGTAAAAAATGTATCATATCCACTCCTCAGTGTGAGTAAATTTTTCCAATGTATCTCCCAAGTTTCAAATTTATGTCATTTTATTTTTATATAGCTGACCGAATCAAATTTTTGTTTTGTATATTTTCAAGGGTGTTCAGTCACCCAATAGAGCATTGGCATCCACTAGTAATAAATGACTACTCCTTCAGCAGGAGCCATCACCAGCCAGTGTCTC
This sequence comes from Phodopus roborovskii, assembly GCF_943737965.1. Taxonomy (NCBI): domain Eukaryota; kingdom Metazoa; phylum Chordata; class Mammalia; order Rodentia; family Cricetidae; genus Phodopus; species Phodopus roborovskii. Next base: position 31,070,350 of record NW_026126410.1, read on the forward strand.
CTTAATCATAGGTGTAGCTCAGTTGGAAACTCTCCTCACTTCAGGCCATAATTCTTAATTCGTTTGATCTCGTTCAGAGTCTGTGAAGGTAACTAATTCTGTGAGTTCAGGTGAGGAAGATTAGTTCCTAGGGTTGCGTATTTCACAGCCCTCTCTTCGTCATCTGCCTCATATGTTCCTTCTAGTTCTTCTGTGGTGTTTCCTGATTCTGGTAAGAGGGATAACGAAGATGCCTCATTTACTGTTGAGATCCCATAATCATTTATTCGGATCACACTGAACTGTTTTAAGTCTTGGCCTTCACCTCTACCCACTGTTAAAAGAAGTTTGTCTGACCAAGGTTGAAGAAAGCACAAATATATGGATATAAATATATTTTTATTTCATTTTGCATTCCAACCACAGTTCTCCCTCCTACCCTTCCTCCCACAGTCCTCGAGTTTTCCCACCCACCTCAGCCCTTAGCCCCCCTTAGCCCACATCCAGTCCACTCCTTCTCATGGGTAAGGGCTTCCAGCAATATAACTGTTTAGAAAAAAGCTTCAATAAAGCACATAGAATGGGCTAAAACAGTGATCAATGCTAACACAGTGAGTGTGGATTATTTCAATACTCAGTTCTCTCCAATAGACAAGTCATTTGAAACAATTTATAACAGGTTTTCCTGCTCCAACTTATCAACAACACAGTGAGCTAGATCAAGCCCAATTGAAAAAGTATTGCAACAGGTTTATTGAGCAAAGAAACTCTTGGGCAAGTTCAGTGGTCCCAGAGAATAAGGCCAGAGAAATCGTGTGGCCGACCTAAGGCAGGAAAGTTTTATTGATTGTAGGCAAGGGTAAAGAACTGTCGGGCACAACTGGGTTCATATGCTTAGGCAGACATTTGGGGGAGGGGGCAGCTGGCAGCTGCAGGAGAGGAAGCTACAATAGCCACCAAGAGTGCCAGAGTGCCAGGCTGTGTTTTTCAGTGCTCTTCCTTCTTACGGAGACTATCCTTGTGGGCAGAGTTTAGAGAGCAAGAGAGACAGGACTAGCTATCCTGACTGTGTAGGGGTGACAAAGAAGTTACAATCATACACTTTATAAAGAAAACCAAAACATGACAGGAAAATCAGATTCATAAAGCAGTGACAGGATAAGTCACTCAGTTTAATGTTCCACTTAAAATGTAACATATTAGACAGCTATTGGTTATTGCTTAACCCCTTTTAGGGATGAGCTCACTCAGTGGACTCACTGGTTGTCCAATGCAGGGTGATTATTACAGAAATGATACGTATATAAACAACAAAAAATTGCTAGGACAGTTGTACTCCACACATGTAGTAATATTCAGTGAAAAGGAGACTTTCAACTGGAGAGTGGATGAGCATTGAAGGGGTTAGAGTGAGGATAGCTAGAAGGAGGTGTGGGAGGAAATAGAAATTAGAAGATTTACAAATCCATGATTTTCTTCACACGAGTGAAAATTTCAGAGTAGCTATTTATGTAAACTAACAAAAAGTTAAGTTTTTGATGGTAGACAGGAAAAGAATTCACACCGGTGACCATTCATAAAAAATACACCCAGAGCTCTGTTATACCAGTCATTATGGCTTTTCAGTAAGCAATTGGAATTGTTTTCTCAGGTACATAGTTAATATTTACCTCATAAACCTTGATTTTGAGAGCAACAGTGTTTATTTCCAGTCAAAGAGTACAAGGAGATGTATCATTTTGTAGCAGAACATTTTTTTCCATAATAATTTCATTGCTGAAACTGTATCTTCATCTATCAGAGAAAGAAAAAGGCAGAAATTATAGCTCTTTCACTGTTGGGATCACATGGAAAAGAATATTAAGTGCAGTCCCTGCCTGGTGTTAGATGGAGATAAGGGAAAGATAAGGTCTTGCAGGGACAAGACTCTAAGCCTATGATAACATTTGTTATCACAGCAGGACCCAGGATATTTTAACTGCTGTTAGAACAACGAAGGGTGCATCCCATGATAAAATCATGAGAATAATAAGAAAAACAACACAGAGTGAATTATTTCAGAAGAATGTGAGCTATATGATCTTTATTGATATAAAATCTCATTTTTACCTCTATGATATTATTATCACCTTTTTGTACAAAAATATTTATCATGTGACAGTAAACAGGTACATATGAAATCTCAAATTTTGCACATTATTTAGAATGTTCATCTATAGGAATTTTTATTTATTCCTCATTGCTACTCTAATTTGCTGTTCCTTTAGTATAAAGTTTAATTGATTTATTTTAAATAACAAAGCAAACATTAATGAACTCTAAATTTAATGTACATTTTTCCTTGTATAAAATAATTTTTTAAATCTTAAAAATGATCTACTCATTCACTTAATGGTTTGCCTCGCATTTATTGCATATCTACCATCTTTTAACGATTACTTGACATACTGACAATGGTACAATGGTCATGGTAAATAATATTCTTTGTTTATGAAGCATAAATGAATATGTATCACAAAACAAACAGTAGTAAAAAAAACACATAAAATAAGAACAGAAAACATAATACAGAGTTACTAGTTGGTGGCTGAAGTAGATAATGTACAATGAATCTTTGAGAATAAGATTTGGATTATGAAGCTAAATATAGTAGGAGTCTGGTATGTTAATTTATGAAGACAGCAACACAGTTTGAAAAAAAAAGTCTCATAAGTTCTGAAGGAAGCCATACCTTGTCATGTATAACACTAATAAACTAAGTAGAAGATAATTTTGGAAATTCCTGACTGCTAAATATGTTTTCAATTGAGCAGATGAAGAATTCAGATATTTTTAGCCAGAAGAAAACAGATTTGTATTTGACATTCCCTGAAAACCAGTGAATTGTGAATTTAATGCAGAGAAAATACATCATTCAATTGATTTATTAAATTTTCTAAAAATGGGATTTGGCCTACTGAGAAATATAACACAAGGTCCTGGAAAGAAGAGAAGGTTAACATTTAAGCCAGACCTGAAATTGATGATATGCTTAACATAGTAAAATAAAAAACAATAGATACAAGGATTTTAATGTGTAGATGGAAAATGTATTAAATAAATCAATGTAAGAATTAACAATAGTAACATATAAATTCTGTAATTGTGTCCTGATTAACAACTTTATGAGCAATTCCCTTGTCAAGATGGAGAAAATTTTTAGCACACATTGGAATGATGATCGATCCATATTTCATTTTGTGGTGTGGTGCTTCACAGCATTTAAGTGTGGAAATTATGAATTAGCTATTTGATATGTGGCAAGGCCATGCTAAATACTATAAAGTTACCAACCTCCAAGCTCACTCTGCTTGGTAGAACTAAATAGTAATAATAATAATAATAATTATAACAATAATGCAGCATATGGTTTTAATGTTGCTATTCACTTATTTGAATGCATCATGAAAGGCCTTAAGATATTGAAAGAAGATAGACCAGGATGTACGAAAATGTCTGACAAATACCTTCTGCAGCTAGATAGTTTTGAAGTATGCTTAATCTATTTTATTTTCAAGACAATGTATATTATATTTTTAATACTTTATAATGTAGCAGCTATATAGATATTTTAAAACACATTAGATATTACTAAGAAAATGAAAACAAAGAAATGGCAATTAAATGAAATTGCAAAAAAATTTTGCATCATAAATTGAAAAGATTATTTGGATGGGGTGGCTTTAATGGTACTCTCCTAGTCTCTCTTCTCTATTGTGGCATTGTCAATATTTTACTTCTTGTGGAGGCAGTGTGGTTTGTCATGTTTCCTCCTGAACATTAAAAGAGGTACTTTACAAAAATTCATGTACAGATGCATTCTTGATGTCTTGATAGTCTAATGTAGTCTTCATTGATATGGATAAGAGTGTGGCATTCTGCACTAATCACATTCAGGTTTGGGGAATCTCATTTGAGTTTGAAAATATCATTGGATTTCCAAAGTTGTTCTACTGATACATATTAAATCTTAAAGAAGAAAGTACATTTGAGAATACAAACTCTATGATTTTAGATTAAGAACCTGTAGACATGTAAAGAAAATTCCTTTTAGGCAAAGATACATCTTGCAAATTAAAATAGTGATGGCACTCCAAATATATATATGTGTGTGTGTGTGTGTGTGTGTGTGTGTGTGTGCGTGTGTATGTACGTATGTGTACTTATTTACATAGCTTTGTTTGTACATGTTTTATACTACAGGTCTTTTGCTTATATATTATTGTTTCTGCTTTTGAATTTTCATGGGGTTTGTGTGCATATGTGCTATGATTGGGTGTGTTGTCTGAGGTGTATTTTTCCTGCTCTTGGTTTTGTCCTGTTTGTTCTGCTTCATTTGCTCTTACAGATACCTATTTTGTTGTTGTTTTAGAAAGTGGAGAAAAAGAAGTCGTAGGGAGTGAAGTTGTGTGGGAGGTTAAGTGAAACAAATCTGGGAGGATATAAGGGAGGGGAAGTATGATCAGTGCTTATTGTTAGGAGAAAAAATATTTTCCCTTAAATAAGAAACTCCTCAAAAAGATTCCATTCACTTTTGTATGAAAAAATATCATATTTTATTTAAGGATAATAGCAGGAAGAATTTCACTGTGATAGTGACACTGACTCCTAGAAAACTTTGATTCTTATTTTATGAAAAGCCCTGTAAGAACAGATAAATCAATCTTATTGTGCATACATACAAGATAATAGCACTTTTGAGGTACGTATGTATTTGACTAGAATTCTTTGATCTCTGTCACACACATCTTTCTTTTCTAAATATTACATTTTAATTTTATGTCTTATTTTTAATGCATGAAGACATGAGATGAATAAGGATTCCTTTTGTGTGTTAAACAATTAACATATTTTCAATTTGTGCATCATCAAAAATATGGTAAATCATTTACCTGTAGTAATTTTTTTTAGTGTTCAATAGAAACTTAATCCTTACATATATCTTGCTGATACTACAAGAAAAAATTCTTCAAATCTAAATGAATTATCATTTGTTGGCAGTCAGAAATACCCTCTATTATTAATATAAAAATAATTAAAATAATTATTTGTGATTAATTTTTGTAAATTTTCCTTAGGGCTGCTGTTTTATTCAATCATATCTCAAACTATAGAATCAAATGAGATCAAATTAGTTTTCTCATTCAGGTAATTTAGGCAAATTGATAATTAAAAATGTTGTTATACCTGTGCATTATTTAAATTACAAAGTCTATTAGTTAATGGCATTTTGATCTCTGCTTCCATTTAACTTTATCTTTGTTGAATGTCCTTTAAGTAAATTTTCTTACCTAGGATTACCTCTGCTTGTATAATTTTTATGCACTTGGAGCTGTTTTCATACTCAAAGATAGAGTAGTATGATATACACATTATAATTTTTAAACTTTTTTGATTTGTTATTACTCATGTTTAGAAATAACCAGTACTTGAATGATGAATATGGCCAATACCATTCAATGACACCCCTGTCTTGAACTTTCAATAATATTATCCACTGATTGGACATATTTGATTTTTCTTTCCTGAAATGACATTTGCCATTTTTTTTCCAGAAAAAAATTGTATATCTTCTAGGTTGGAGAATGCAGTGAAGATGTTCTTTTTAGAATGAAGCAATACAAGGTGTACCAGTTAGCACTTATAGCCATTTCATGATCAGAATAGATAGAGGTTACTTGAGTGGAATCTGAATGTTTGTCCAGGATTTCTCCCAACAATTGGTTGGTGACTGGTTTTCAAGGAGCCTTGAAAAAATTACAGTCTATATTATTTGAGCAATGCTACCAGACTATAGTGAAAATAATTAGGCTCTTGCAGTGATAAGAAAATGAAACAAACAAACAACAACAACAACAAAAAACTATAAGAAGTAAAATTCTCTGTTTAAAGACACAGTTGCCATTATTGAAGGAAATGCACAGAAGGAAGGGACAGTGGAGTGGGGGAAAATGTTGTGAAATTGTTACAAGAATATGATCAAGGAGGAAAAAAACTAGTTTTAGTTTATACCCAAGTCAACAGGTTAATCTTCTGTGACCAGAAAAGAACAAGCTGAAAAGACCCTGTCCTATGATTGACTCCCTCAGTATTCAATAGCCTTAACCACTTACCATCCATCTCCGGAGGTAATATAAGAAATATGAACCTCAATAGTAGTGTTAAATTTCAGAAATGTTATTAGGGGAGAAGGCTAAAGTGATGAATCATGGTTAAAACACTTACTGTAAAAGCATGTGTATCTCAATTCAAAGCCACAGAAGACATGTTGATTGACTTGAGTGTGTTATCACTGTATTATAAACCCAATTCAGCCAAAGGCAACTATGGGAGGGGCATGTTCGGGTATACCTAGAACATCCAGCTATCATGGCTTAGGAAATAGTAAACAAAAGACTCTCAAAAGGTGGAATGTGAGGACTGATACCTCAGTTTGCAGGTTGACATCCACATATTTGCCCTTGTATACTTAAATACCTAAATGTATTCATTTACACACACACACACACACACACACACACAGCATATGCATGTTAATCAAAAACAAAGACACATTAACATATACACACAGATTACAGTACACATGCAAAAGTACTATGTTTTAGTATGCAAAGATACTTATAACAGGTGAACTTAGCTAAAATACCTCTTGTCTAAGAAAGTAAGACATTTAATATTGTAGCATATAGTGTAGTAAAGCATAGTTTTTATACAAAGAGAATTGATTTGTTTGGTCATTGTGGGTATTGCACAAGGGAAAACAAATTTATATTGATAGAATTTGTATATCACTTGCTTTTCACTTCTCTTGAGCTCTGAAATTAACCTCAATCTAATTTACCATAGTAACCCAAGTTGCTATCACTCCAGTCCTACCATGCACTCCACAACCACACCTCATCCCATCTCCCATCCACTCCTTAGGGAGGGTTAAGCCTCCCACAAGAGATAATCACATTCTGTCACATCATTTGGAACAGAGCCTAGGACTTATCTAGGCTGAGAGAGTATCCCTCTATAAGGAATAGGCTCCCAAAGCCCATGCATGCACCAGGGATAAATACTGTTCCACTGTCAGAGCCCCAAAGACTGGCCACACCTGTTGCTGGAGATTCTCTTTCTTTTCCCACCAGGTACCTTTGCCTCAGCCCCAAATGAGCACACAAACACTATATTAGTTATAAAACCATTGGCTGATAACAAGGGCTTCTTATTGGCTGGCTCTGTCTTACTTATTAACCCATTTCTATAAATCTGTGTATTTCCATGTAGTTTTATCTTACTGGTCTTATCTTACTTGAGAAGGATCCTGACATAGTATTCCTTTGTGTTCTACATGGTGATTGTTTCAACAGGCTCCCTCTCCCTACCTTTCCCAGAATTCTTCTCTATCTCCTAGTCTCTCCTATCTTTCCACATCATTAGACAAGCAGTGTTTGATTCATCAACTAATAAGAGAAACATATATACAGAAGGCCATCCTCCAATTCCCCATCACAAGCCCTGTAACTGACACCCATATTCAGGGAGCCTTGTTCAGTTTTATGCTGATTCCCCAGGTATCAGAGCGGGGTCCGTGAGCTCCCACCAGCTCAGATCAGATGTTTCTGTGGTCAACTTCCTCTTTTACCTCTAAATATTTTGTGATTGATTAAATGTTTATTTTTTGAGGCAGGGTTTCTCTGTGTAGCTTTGAAGCCTGTCTTGGACTCTGTCTGTAGACCAGGATGGCCTTGAAACTTTAAATATGTTTAATTATTTTTTTTTTTTTTGGAGGAAAGTCTTATGTTTTCACATCCTCCTAATTCAGTTTCAATGAAAATGACAATTTTGTAAGACTTTTATAAATCGATTTGTTTTGTGTTACATCAAGAAGTAATTTTGTAAGTGTTTCTTTACTTTAGGAAATAGGGTTTGGTTCTTTCAAAGTTAATAAGAATTATTTGCAATTAAATAAAATGTGTTCATACAGAATTTTTATCAGACTTCACATCGTAGTATTAAACTTCACTGACTAGAGAATGCAGCTCATATATATATATATATATATATATATATATATACATATATATATATATATATTTTTTTTTTTTTTTCTAAAAGTGAAAACCAATATTGAGTGTATAGCCTGTATACCACATCCCTGGTTTTATTTGAAATACAACTCATTTCTATTAGTATGGATGGGGAGTAAAATTTTTTTAATGATAGAAACATAAAACAATATGAATACTCTTCAATAGAATGAAAAGAGCTAATCTTATAGTTTTATAACATGTCATTACTCTGTCCAATGCTCAAATAACATACTGCTTTCTGTTATAATGAATTAGGCTTCTCATAGGACAAGACATGTTTTTCAGATTGTCTGTTTATTCATTTACAATTTTTTTCATACTGAAAGAAAGAATTGATGAGACTCAGAAATGTTTAATTAATACCTATTCATTATCAAAAATATTATTAAAAAATATTTTTAAAGAATGTATTTTTGGGTCTTATTCTTCTATTGTCCTCAACCATGTGGCTCCTACAATCCACCTTCCTCTTCTTCTGTACTTCTTCTGTACTGAATCACTGAGCTCTGCCTGCTGTTTCGTTATGGGTCACTACATCTACAGCCTTCAACAAATACAAACCAACTGCATCCTCCCCTCCTTCACCTCCTCCCACTCCCACCTTCTCTCTGCCCCAGATCTACTGCTGAAGACTTATCACAGACCCAGTATTGTATGAGATAAGAATAGATAGATGATGGATAGACAGACAGACAGACAGAGCAACAGATAGAGCAACACAAAAGAAAAATAAGGAAATAAGAGATTTCAGTTTAAAATTCTTTATGTATGTCAGTAAGTTCTGCAAATCTAAGGAAATGGAGATTGCGAGGAAATTGTAGGCTATTACCATTTTATCCAAGTCATATTTTTTGAACTAGAATATTTAAAGCTGTTATTAAACTAGATAAACACTCCTTGAAGCCTTACTAGAAAATAACTGTAAAAAGTATGACAGGCTCAGTAACTTTTTATTGCATATGTTTAAGAAAAGACAGATTTCCTGGCAGTCTCTTTTCAGAAAATTAAACCATTATAAGGGGTAAAGTTTTTATAGAGGTGATAATTAATATCTTGACTAATATTTATTCAGTTCTACTATTAGAAACAAAGCAAAATATTTCCCTGATACTTTTCTATTGAGAATAAGTTTCCCTAATTCCATATGTATGATCAAATAGAAATACATTTTGAAGCTGTGGAATAATATGTGTGCATACCTGTGTTAGAGCATGTTCATACACAGAAATTGTTTCATAGAGAATCATGGAAAAGTGAATATATTTGGAATTGAACTTATGGATTTAGAGATTTATTTTATATTTTCCCTTTGATGTTGTGTGATTTTACCTGGATATTTTAGTTAAAATTCTTACTATTCTTTTTTTATTATTTTGGTTTTATATGACTATTATTTGTTTGACCACTAAAAAAAATCATTGATTGATCTTCTACATTGTTTTATCTGAATCACTTTAGCATTTTATTTTCTTTTCATATATGTCCAATTCATTCTCCATTTGCATTTAAAACTATACATACTTAAGTGAGTTACATTTATATGTCCATACATACTTATAATTTGTAAATTACTATACTTTAATTTGTATGTATTCACTTATAAATTATACGCTAAAAGTTAAAAGTAATTTACTTTCTCAAACTAACAACAGCTAAAGAGCAAATGGGGCCTATAAATAAAGCCAGTTCATAAACTCTGCTTTTGTCTACTTAACTCTTTTTTTTCAGGCTGCCCCCCTTTTTTTTTAGTAATCATGGATATATGCAAAACACTTAAATAGGAAAACTACAGACGTCTTATTTCAAAGAATTTGAAAAATAGACTGAAAACTTCTGAATATATTTTAAATAAAATCAAATAGTGAAATTAAAATCTATGAATTTCTAAGCCAAGTTATGGAAAGGGAAGGGATTGAAGAAATCCCCAAGATTCCTTAAAGTTCCAACATTGACTATATGCCACATAATTGACAGCTGTTGGCTGAGAGTCTGTAAATATCAACTTGACTTTAATTGGTCTGCTACTTTTAAATTTCTTGAGAGTTTTAAGATTTAACAAGCCACTTTGGGCTCATTTTGTGTGTGACATCTATGCCTTGGAGTTATTAATTGTAAAGGCAGTTCTGAACTGTCAGCAGAGGTTTCTAGATGATGTGGACTGTGATATTTTAGTGCCACTGTCACTGGTTTGAACAATAAGATTAAGAGTAAGTGAGATAGCACAAGAAATGAGAAGACCATGTTTGTAGCTATGCATTATAAAATCTTGGACTATTTCCTATCATTTTAGAACTTAAGCAAGGCAAATAAATCAGATAAAAAGTGCTAGTTTTGCACGAGTGAACATGAGAAACATAGACCAATACATTGCTGGTGCCATTATTACACATCTAAAGAAAAGGTCAGCATTTGTCTAATCTACATAACATTAATATAAATGTATGTGTGGTATGGTGTCTGTGTGTGTGTGTGTGACTTTTATATCATAACATAAAACTGCTAATCTCATTTTTATTTATGTTACAACCAGCTTAAAATTAGCAATGTCTTCCAAGTCTTAAATGTAAAACAAGAGTTTTACATGAGGACCCTTTCCGCTTCTTTTATATTATGAAAGTCTGAAAATATGAATCATTCTCATAGCCACTATTTGAAACAGCAGAATGATATGCTCAAACATGAGCATATAAATATTAACAGAATAAAAATAGAGAGGTCATAAACAACAGCTAGTGTTACAACTCATTATTAACATGGGTTACTTAGTCCATAGCCAGATCCATGCATTGTAACATTAATATTTATCTAAATACTCCATAAAGTAAAAGGAAAAGATAGTAATAAAAGGAAGAGTGAAAAGTCAACAGTGTGTAAATTAAAGAAGTTGGCAATGTTAAATGTCCTGATTTTTTTTCTACTGGGTCAAGTCTACATTCTCTTGTGATATTGTCAATTGATATGATATCAATATAAAAAAACATACTAAAGGAAGAAGCAAATGGTAGTTTACATACACATTGAGTTAGTCACTTCATGACCTATTAGATTTGACAACACATATTTGTGGTAAAAGTAATACCTTGATGACTTTGATAGTTTGTGTTATACTAAAGAGTACATATGCAAAATATCAGTAAGAAATTGTAGAGTAATTTTATTTGTTAATTTACCAATAACTTCAAAACTGGTAGCCATAGTTTTTGTTTCTCAGGCATGAACTAATATCTGTATTAGTTTTGAAAATATCCATTGAAAACAACAGGGATAAAGGCAATAAATCTGTTTACAAATTCCTACTTTAGTGACATTGTGTAGCTTTAGAGCCTCTGCTGGTACTCACTCTGTAGACCAGGCTTTCCTTGAACTCAGAGAGATCTGCCTGCAAGAGTAGCAGCATAATTCTGTTGAGACAGAATCATGAAAAAATATTATCTGAAAACTCCATCAAATATTAGATATGTAATTAAAAAAGCAATATGAAAACAGAATTTATGTTTACTTCATTGGTGAATAACTTAGTTAAGAATAAATGATGAAGAAGTTGGGGAAATTAGCTCGATAAGCTATGTTTTTATATAATTTACTTATGAATTCTATGATTTCTTTAACAAAGCTATCTAGTAAGTCAGTGGGAAAATGAACCAGTTAATATCAAGAAAAGTAAGTAAAACTGAGGAATACTTTTGTGATTATTGACTCACAGATTGAAATGTACAAAATTTCTGGTATAAACCAAGTTCTAAAGTGTCCAGTAAGTCAAGCCTATCCTCAATTAAATGCAAAGCTCTAGTGAGTCAAACCTACCCTCAAATAAATATGATCTGAAAAAAAAAGAGGAAAATGTGTTTACACATATGCGTATTGATAAAGCATTGAAAGACTTTTATATGTGTTATTGGCAAATAATGACTGCCTACAAAATTAACAAAACATACTTTTATACATATAGCTTGCTTGACTTATTTAGTACTTTTGATACTATAGCACTAGCCATTGTACTAAAATAGTTTGAAGATAGATGCATAATTATACCAATAGTTTATAGAAGTAAAAGCAATGGAGATTTTTTGGTTTTGTTTTTGTTTTGTTTTTTTCTGAGAAAGTGTTTCACTGTGTAGTGCTGGCTATCCTGGAACAGACCAGACTGTTCTCAACTCCCAGAAATCTAAATTCCTATGCCCCCCAAGTACTGGGATTAAAGGCCTGTGCCACCACCACACATTTGAGATATTCTTAATGTATAGTATATATAGAGAGAAATGTTTCAGTTTTAGTCCTCTCAAGAACATTGCAAACATAAAAGTCTATTTCAATTTAAAATGTTTGTATTTTTGACATATATAGAGCAGAAGTCAAACTGCCTGTTGAATGTTTAAATTTCATTCTCTTTTATGTGAAATAACATCAACAATACAATATGAGGAAACTTCTAAGGAATATTGAACCTGAAGGTGCTTTGACAGCAGGTTCTTTCCAACCATAATGTGAACATTATTTATAATTTTAGAATCTTGGCAAATAAGAACAAACTGAAATCATTAGTGGTTATTCCGTTGTATAGCACTGCACAATCCACAATGCGCATTAGTGAATGTTCATTCTCATATAATTGTCATTTGTCCCAGGTAAAATACCTAATTGCTAGGTAACAGTTCGTTTCAGTCTACCCATTGAGAGCAGCATATTGTAGGAAAAATAAAACAGGCAGATATAGATTGGTTGCTGATTTTCAATAACATATATAATTGGGGAGAAGAAGAGAATTTAGAAAGAAACTCTAAAATGGAAGAATCAAAAGACTGAAAAATTAAAACAATTCTGCATTTTGTATCCTAATTCTATAAAGCTTTCAAATGAAATTCCATATTTCTGGAATTATTTATTTACTCTTTTATATTTGATTAAATTAGCAATTTTCCCTGCTTCCTTTTACAAAAGAGATATAGCCTTGGACATTAACTTTTCTTTTCTAATCTTTTGCATGTACCTTGTGGTTCATGGGATCTGATAGGGTTCAAGTCATCCTTATCATTTCTGGAAGGCATTACTAATTTAAGTGCTTCAAATAGCTGGAGTTTCTAGAGCATGAAAAGCGTTCACCATACTCCAGTGGGTGATTACTTCCAACAAACACATTTCACAGAAAACCACCCCCTCACTGCAATTACAAGTATTCAAGGTATTTCCTCAAGTAGCAAATTGCCTTGGAAATACATAACAAAGTAAATGTAAACCTAATCTTGCCCCAAATGGGCAAGCATTGTAACCACTCTTCTTGGTAACATTCATTCTGCATTAGATTTCATTCATTCTCACTAAAACTTAATTGTGTTCATGCCATGTTTTGTACAATGATGCTACAATTTTATCAAGCTTATTTGTAGTAGAGAACCAACTCTACTGTGGCAAAATTTTTTTAAATCTGATACTTCTCAAGTATGTCATGTTTTTTCCATGTTTTGAAGTTACATGATCACTAAAGTGAAACAGATCTGATGTTTAGTATTAAAAAGGAAGTTTTTGTACTTAAAATAATACATAATTACTGTTAATAATAAAGATTGAGGAAATTTGGCAGATTCGATGGCAGGCAAGAGTGACTGAGGCAGAGGGACAAACAAGCCAGACCAACAGAGCTTAAGAGGGAAGTTTTATTAGAAAAGGGAAGGAGTGGGGAAGGAAAGAGAAAAGAGGTAAAGAGATACAGGGAGAGGACAGAAGAGAAGAGGGAGACAGGAATAATTCTGTCTGCCCCAGGGGTACCACAGAGAAAGAAAGAGCAGAAAGTGAGCATAAATGGAGGGATATCTTTCTTTTAAAGGGGTCCATTGAACCTGAGCTAACTAGGGTATTGCTTGAGTTCATTCTGCCAGGTGACAGGGAAAGGCAAGCATAATGCCTGGATCCATACAATTTCTAGATAATTTTTTGTTATGTTAGTCCAGAAAACTCATGTTGAATCTATGTAAAAGTCACTGAGGCAGAAGAGTATCAAGTTGAAATATGCTATAATGGATTGTTAGGAGAGATAGATATGGAAATAGTAAGAAAAATAGCATTATAGAAAGATGAATAAAATTAATATTAGATAAAACACTGTTTTCAAAAGGGAATTCATGCCAGAGTTTGATTTTGTAGCAGAGTTTCAAGAAGATTGAATATTGGTTGATGTGACAATTCTTAAAAATAAATCAGTAGCTTTAGAAATTACAATAAAGATGTTTTACATGAGGATTGGAGAGAATTTGTTTGGCTCTTGAGTTTCAATGAAGGTGTTGTATAAAAGAAAATGGTACAAGATTGGTTTAGAATAAATTGTAATCTTCAAAAACATATGATGTTGATTGGAAGTAATTAGACCCATCCACATGTTCATAAAGGAAGCTACTATCTCAGCTTAATAGGAAATGGCATTAGGATGTTATGTACAGATGCTAGAAGAAAAAATGAACTTCCTCAAACTAAACACCAAATGACAATTCAGCTAGTCTCCTGCTTGCTAAAATTGCAATGTGGGCAATTTCTCCTCACCTGTAACTTCATTTTTTTTTAATGCTTTTACCTAGGACCAGAATATAATTGTCATTTTCATTATAGTATGTCTTTTAATTGTAGTCTTTGTCCTCCTCTCTGTCTGTATCTCTTTTCTCTCTCTCTCCCTCCCCCCTCTCTTCTCTCCAATATATGATTTACTTATATTAGTTTTCTATGAACAGTTTTGATGTAACACTGAATATGACAAAGAATTATGGTTGAGGCAGTGAATGATAATCATTATAATGGGGCTCAAACATATTTTTAATCAAATAGGAATGACCATCATGAAAATGACTAATGAAATGGGGACTGTGAAAGCTATGGAAAGATGACAGGGAAGACATAGTAAGCGAAGGAGGAAACAGATGAGATGGCAGGTTGAAATAGGTTTAAGATGTACGATAAAGCAAGTAATTCCAAGAGGTTAAGGAAGAAGGGTAAGGAAATACTTCTTCTGTTATAAAATATGAGCATGATCTTTTTGAGGCAGCACATGTACAAAGCAACCATATATGTTGGCTATGGTGGCATTACCTGAATATTACATTCCCTATGTTTTTAACATTATCTTATTGGAATAGGTGAGTGGCTATGATATGTCTAATTGCAACATGAACCAAGACCTAGCATCATTCTCAAGCAAAATTGATGCCCTACAGCTGAATTTAATTAAGTTTCTTTCTATTGCCATCTATATGCATAATTAGCTGCAGTAAGTCCTGCTGTTTATCAACAAAATAAATGTTTGTGGTTTACTTGATTTGAAGCAACTACAACATTTAGAGACATTGTAAGTTCATTCTATGCTTCATGTAGTCCACACTATTTTTCCTTATCTGATGTCACATACTAACCTAGATTCAAGGATAAATGATTATAAATTGTTGTCATGATTCAATATTGTATTTATTGATTTTTAGGAATGAAATTAATTTTGTTCTTTAATGATAAAAATATGATGGAAATGACTCACTTTGTGATTGAATTAAAACCTTTTTTTCACTATAACCAATTCTTACTCAATTGGTAATATATAGATCCTAACTCTCTTCTGGACCTGTTTCTCTCTTTTTTCACCTTGGTGGTTGCACAAACACATTATTGGATCTTTTCTTTATTAACTTTTATATTCATTAGATCTATTTGTTCCTTTTACATCACAACCACAGTTTACCCTCCTAATTTACTTCCATTCCTTCTTCCACCTCTTTTTTGCAACACCTGCCCTGCCACAATCCACACTTCTGTGTCTGTTAAGAAAGGGATAGGCCTCCTGTGGTCTCAACAAAGCATGGCATACCAAATTGAGGTAGGTAACCTCCTCCCTCATGTTAAGATAGGGTAAGACAACCTAGTGTGAGGTCTGGACCTGTTTTAATGATAATAATATATAAAAACCGTGATCAATATACACTTAAAACAGAGCAACCTGTTTGTAATAAAAATGAGGATATGATCCACTTTTCATGCATGATAAAGATTGGAAAGAAATGTCTAGGGAATACTGATATTTTCTTGAAAGTTGATGGAAACTGTACAGTGGTGAGCCTGAAAGAACATATTTGACTTAAAAATAATTGTGGTTTTTGGCATGGAGTGTAGTGTTGTGAGAAAGGACAGCCAAAAGAAAACAAAGAAAAGAAACAAGTAAACAAACAAACGCACAAACAAAAATTCCTACATTGCGACTTGATAGCAATAACAACCTTGTACTGTACATTTCAAATGGGTGGAATGAAGACTCTTAAAACCTTTTAACACAAAAATTAGCTATACTTTGAAAATATAGCAGCAGAACTGTTATGTGAAGGTATGGAAGTTAAAAATAAACACTCCCATATATAATATGAGTTGATATATTATATGGCTTTGAACACTAACAGCTTATGTATTTTCTAAAAATTGTCCTCAGTGGGAAAATAATGTTGAAATGTAATGGCATACAATAATCTTCTGATAATACACTGTACTGACTCACAACCATTTGTGAAGGTTATTTATGGTTAAACATTATGAAGTTTACCAAGATGTACTGAACTCTTTAAATGCTGGCTACAGTCAGGTATGAAACCTGCCTTAGACACTGATCTTATGAATTGATTGAGAGTACTTTTTATTAAAACTCTTTGTCATTTATAAAATGAGATTATGATCTCCCTTATATATGAATTGTGATAATTGAGGATGATATATAGTTATTAGTTATTATAAATGGACTAAAATAGAAACCTTTATGGTATAAACATATTTACTCTGTATAAACTATTCTATATGTATTTCAGAGAGACGATGACTTATGTTGAAGGACATCTCTAAATTGTATGTGAGATTTCAAGTGGTTCTAATGATATATCAACTAACCATATTAGGATAGGTTAATTTATTTACTGATTATAAGATGTTATAAGGATTTGGAAAGATAGTTTACATATATCTTCAGCATATTGGTATCAAGTCACTAAGGAAGTAAGAGTTATGCCATATGCTAGATGCCAAATGTAAATAGCTTATGCATACACTTTTGTGTAATTTTGACAGAGTATAATGTGTTTGAATAGGATTAACTTTATGGGGAATGGGATTTATATTTTTATTTCCACAGAAAATGAAAAGCTGTGGATTCCTTCCAGAATAACATGGTTTGATCAAGCAATTCTCCACTGAAGCATTGTCCCTAGGACAAGGCAGCCTTGGAGGCCATTATAGCCAGGATATCTGTGACTACTTAGGATCACCATGACAGAAAGCAGTTTGGAAAGAAATATGCCAAAATATTTGTTTTCATTTAAAAAGGCTTGGTTATAAATGGTTAATGATCACAACTGTAGTGAGATATTTACTTTGTCTCCTTTTGTGGCACTAACCACACCCATTGGGGTGGAGCCATGGGAGGAGTGACCTATGGAAGGAGGTAGGAGGAAGAGCCAAGGAAGACTCTCTTGCTGGCAGGACTCGGACAGGAGAGCTTCCGGTGGAACTTCTTGGTGTTCATCTGTCTAGGTAGTAAGTTATTTCTCCCTGAATAAATATCTATTTTGGCATATTTGTTTATCCTGATCCTTATTTAACCGCTATACACAACTAATCTCTTTAAAGGTTAAAAAGGGGATTATGCTATAGATATGAATACTTTGCTTTGGAATGGATTTTTATTTATTGTTGCAATTTAAGGTCAATTTTGTGATATGTATATTTTTCCTCTTGTTTAGGTGTTATGTTTATATTGCTCTGGAAATGTATAATTTAGTACAGATTTTAGATAATTACTTATAGTTGATAAAATTTTAGTTGGGTTTTACCTATAACAGTCAAAACTTACAGTTACGTTAGGATTTCCAGATAAAGTAACTCTTTGTTAATTTTTACTTTCTCATTGAATATTTTATAACTGACAAGTTTTATAACACCCCTACTATCTTCTAATAGGACACACATCACACAGGCAAATGGTGTTTTCTTCTTAAGTGATTCTACTCACTCATTTCTATAAGCATCGTGCTGTACAATATGTCATGTTAAAGGTCAGTAATTGCTTTGATTCATGAGGTTCATTTTACTGGTCACAAAGTCATGTCAGCCATAGCTGCTTCAATCAAATTCCAACCTAAACAAATGTGTAAGCATGTTTATCTGTGCATTAATATTCTCCTTTGATAATGTTGTTTTGTATTCTACCTTATAAACTAAGTGGAAATATAAATAAGATTGATTCTGGTTAAGATAAAATCAGTCAAAAAAGTTAAAGGCCATATTAGGTGGTTTCTATTACTAAAAACTAATGTAAAATAAATTAGTTAATAATTCTAATATAATTTATAATCTCTGCAAACAGAGTTCTGTTTGTAGACACAGATAATCTGAGTTTCCTCAACTCATGAAGAAGGATTTAAATTTTCAGATGTCAAAACTTACAAATAAGGATATATATACATACATACTGAGGCATAGGCACCCACAAATATGAACACATACACAGACACTCACACAAACCCATACTCACACAGATACAAATATTCATACATGCTCACACACACAAGTGTTCTCCAATCTTTGCTCTTGGATATTACATATAATATTTCTCAAAAATTAAATTTGCAATTTTTGTTTGGGAAAAATATCAAATTTATATCACATTTAAAATTCTTCAATCATGAAATAATATACTAGAAGGACTTCATATTACTACATATAATAGGAGAGTCAGATATTATATTTTACAACATTACATTAAACACTACATATATTTAACACTACAAATAAACTCATAATTCATGCCATTGGTGGAAATTATTTTTCCATTGTAAAATTTATATTGTACTTAAAAATTATATTGTACATAAAAACTTGTTTTCAGAAAAAAAACTATCATGACAAAGACATTATTAAAATTTCTGAATGCTAGTTGAATGCAGTGAAGTGGATAACTCATAGGTAAGTTTTCTGTTGTTTCCTAACTTTCCATGATTGGGATACATAAAAGTGAAGAGAGTCATTTTCTAGTTTTCTATTTGGAATGCAAACGTCCCTGGTTTGGTTCCTTATTTAGGATCCTTAGGAAACAAAGTGACTACCTTTCTTCAGTTCTGTTTTCCCATCTTGTGAAGCTTACGTCTGTCCTACTCTTGTGGATCTTCTTTCATTCCATCACTTCTGTTTCCTGTCTGTCCAAGAAGACAGTGTTTCTTCTCATATTTTCTTGGAAACTTTGAAAGGTTCCTTTTCACATAACAGCATCATTAGGAAAAGAAATTGATGTTCAATTTCCTACTGATTTTTTTCTCCTCTGCTGCCATCCCAGAGGTTTGCCTGGGATTACAGATCATAGAACTAATCTATTCAACATTAGACATACTATCTATCTATACCTTAAATCTTCTTAGAGTGTGTACTTACAATATTTAATGTATTTAATTAACATCAATAGTACTCTTAATATTGTTGGAAGATTCTACATGATCAAACACTGGTTCCTATTAACAAGATTTAAATATGCAAATTCAGGGGGAGTAGATTCAGAACTTAATATTGTATGTTAGGCTCCAGTGGAACTCTTGGAAATCCTCCTGCATCCACTTCCCAAATGTAAAGATTGCAAGTGTGACCTGAAGTGAAATATCACTGCGTATATTACTTCAAAGTGACATCAGGGATTTCTGATTGCTAGATAGGGTCTGTAAAAAACATTCCAGGTGCTGATGGTAAGAGAGTAACTCTCTGGTTTAGAAATAGTAAATTTAAGAACTTGCACATTACCGAGTTCAACTATTTAGCAATCACAATTACTTCTGGTTTAATAGGCTTATTAAAAAATTACATGTGCTGTGGCTTATCTTGTTCAACACCACATTTTAGATATCTCTTATGTAAATTTTGATCATTGTAGAAATTAATTTCATTTCTTCAAGTTAAATATCAATTTATGCTTTCCTATCACATGTGGAACACAATTGTATTTAGTCAATAAGTAAGTCATTTAAAACATGCATTCAAAAAAGCAAGAATGGGAAATGCAAGGCAGGCATTAGTACAGGAAGGAATTGAAGCCTCCTAACACTGGCAGCATAGTTAATTCCTGTTAGACCATCTGTTAGTGACTGGATTTGCTCTCTGGCAAAAATTATGTTTTTCATTGTCCTCTATGGCCTTTGGAATCTTCTTTCTGGAAGGCTTGTTTTTTCCGTTATGTGATTTGTCCACATGTTATTTTGGCAATGAAACAAATGTCCTTTTCTGGGACTGGAAGCATTAAATGATACTTTATTGGATGGAGACTTATTGTATAGAGGACTTACAGGCTAAATGTGAAATATCTTTATGTTTTTTGTTGTCATTGTTTTTGCTGTTTTAAATATGACTTAGAAAGAGAAAAAACAAAAGAAAATATGATATTTCATATATTTGATTTTTGCATTAATCTCTGAAAGGCATACATACCCATTACATATGAAATAATAAAGAATTTATTATATTTCCCTACATTTTAAAATGATGAAACATAGGCATTCAGATTTTTTGGTAAGTAGCTAACTAGCTGACTGGCTAAATGATAGAAAGACAATCACAATACAGAACATTATTAGCAAATATGTTCATACATATAATAAATAAGTACATGTACGCAAGTATTCACAGTTATGCCTGCTTAAACAATTATTAATCACTAATTGTTTAAAAATATATTTAAATTCTATAACAGATGTCATAGTACTACTGCTGTTTTCTTTTCCACCAATGATTCAAAGCCAGTGTCATGACACAGAAAGACAATTTACATGTACAAACTTATCCTCAGTTTGATAGAACTGTAAAATGTTGGACTTTGAAGCTAATGCAGGTGATGAAACATCTACCATTCTATAACCAAGAGAATGTTCTTATGTTTCTTAATAAAATAAAGTAGGATGAAACAAAACTTAAGTTTAATAATATCATAACAAAATTTACAACCTCAGCAGCATATGATCTGCTCTATAAGGGAATACAGATAAAAAAAAAATTTACCATGCTTTGCAACAATGTTACAGGGTCAAATTATCCTGTTTGCCATGTGTGTCTTTTGCCATCTGTTGTTGGACAATATCCATTAAGCCAAAGGCATTTATTATTAAACTTTCATCAAGAGAGTTAAATTTAAGATAAATTATGCACCAGTTAAGATTAGGTTTAGATAGAAACAACAAAGACCCTCAGTTAAATAGCCTAGGAATTCTCACTTAAGCATTGGTAAGTATGGGCACTAGGCATAAAAATTGGCTTGACTCTTTGTGTCTAGGAAACTTGGATCATTTTATTTTGCTATTTCACTACAAAAGGCTCCATTTCTAAGGCTGACCTTGTGTCCAGTTCCCAGGCATCAGGAAAATATGAAGGGTCATGGGGACTTTGCTGTCCTTTTTTCATAGAATGTCTAGAAATTCCACCAAAAATTTTTACTTTCATTTCATTAAGCATACATCACAATTTGATTCACACATAGCCATGGGGGAGAAAGAGTACATACCATCCTCTGTCCAGCTGAGGAAGAAGAAAAGAGATAATATAGAGTGTTGAATCTGCATAACATTCTAAGATATACAAATGTTATATACCTAAAAGATTAGAAGAAAATATGAATGTTTTAATGTAACATTGATCAAGAGTGATTAAATGGCAGTGAACAAAGAAGCAGGATTTCAAGCCAAGTTAAACACACACACACACAGCGAGAGAGAGAGAGAGAGAGAGAGAGAGAGAGAGAGAGAGAGAGAGAAACCAAGACACTGGAAATGAATGAATAAAGAATTAGGAAAAAGCTATGGAATGTGAGTGAATAAACATCACTCTATATAAAAAGAGGAAGAGGGTAGAATTGTGTTCTTACTATACACTCTCATGGAATGTATTCAGGTTGGCTTTTTGCCTCACTCGGAATGCTCAGTTTGTCTCATTTAATATGTGGTAGGTTTAATAGACAAAGCAATATAAAGATAACACTACCATTGATTCTGCTTTTATATTTTTACTTTTGTTTTGGTTTAATTTTGTTTTCTTTTGAGAGAAGTTTTCTCTTGTATCCTTGTCTGTCCTGGAACTTGCTCTGAAGACCAATTGGTCTCAAAATCTCAGAGATCTCCCTTCATTTGCTTCTCCAGTGCTAGGATTAAAGGTATGCACCACCATCATATGTATGATTCTGTTCCAAATTTTAATTTGTATATTTAATAATTATTAATACTTTGAGTATTTTATGTAATTCATTCAATCATATTCAGCTCCATAATGTAACATCCCTGAGATCATTTTCTTTTTTAAAAAAAGTGAAGTGTGATTGTACTACCTGTATGCACTTGGATATATGCCCTTGCACTGGTGATTGGTTGATCTAGCAGGACTGAACCCACAAAGAAAATTGATTCCTCTTCCCCTAGCATATATTAATTGCTAATAGCTCCTTTCTGTGGATAGGAGTTTGTGCTGGCATCCCTCTCTCTTCTGGGATTGAGTGTGGCTTGACCTTGGGCAAGTTTTGTGCATGCTATCAAGACTTTTAGGTCACCTGTGCACTTACTCCTCTTCATCAGTGAAAGTTTTCAGTCTCTGTCCCCACCATCTTAATCTTATGACTGAGTAAGTGGGGCTGGGGGTGGGGGCAGATGGGAGTAGTGTCTTGTCCATCTGTCTTTGTCTCTCACACGTACTTTCTAAATTTTTCTAAATTTGTTGGTAAGATTTTTACTGGGTAACTTATTCTACTCTTAGATATGTAGGAAACTCAACACTTATGATTTCTTATTGTTATCACTGAACTATAAAAAGAAAAATTATAGTCTTTATTTTTACCTTAAAAATACATTTACTATAAAATACATTTATATTTATGTATTACAGCCAGTATTTTAGACTGTGTTTTATGAATTATATTCATGAACTCAGTATTATTAATTAAATATGTTAATTTGTGTTAGTTTTGGTGAATTAACATTAAACTTGAGATTTTGCAATAATGCATAAGAAAGGGGAAATTAAAATCTTTTCTCTTGGAGTAAGATTAAACACTGATTTTAATTCTCTACAACTCTCTTTTTGTGTTCTGTCATTTCCTGCCTATATTCTGTCTGTCATATGACTCTGAGTTGGTGCTTGTGTGATGTGAACTATATTTTCTGTTTTTCTGTCTCTCTGTGTGGCCCAAAGTGTTTGCTCTCTTTTTTATTGAACATCACAGAAAGCATCTCAAGGGGGAAGAATAAGGGGCACTTTATAGGCATCTTTAATTGCATTTATAAGAAATTAACTGAAACAGATAGCACAAAAAAGTTATTAAGCAATATCCATAATCCATATATTGATCCCAACAATTACATTAGCTATTAATTTTATAAATTGTTTTCACCTTATTTTCTAATTTAAATATATTTTCCTAGAATGTACATGTGCACATGCATTATTCATGGGTCAGATGCATGGTAGGATGTATGTGATTTAAGATTTTAGCTATGCACTAGCTTTGGTTGTTAAACAATTATAGATTAAGTCCGAGACAATTGAGGTGAATGTTGTGTTGTAATCATAAAGGAATGATAAGGAAATTGACTAAATACAGAGTAGATCAGTCTTATATCTAAGTGAAATTAAGTTGTATTGCCATCTTTGTTTCTGATATCATGTAAAGTCCAAGTTTCTCAGAATGTAAGATATATATGTATATACATTTATATATATATATATATATACATATACCATATTCTACATTACTCTAGGGCATAAAACGAAAATAATAATGCACAGATATTATTTTATTACAGAAGTGAGTTTAAAAAATGATATTGTGGTTTAATAATGATCAGGATAAACAAATAGGCCGAACAGATGTTTATTCATGTAGAAATAACTTACAACCTAGGCAGATGAACACCAGCAACTTCCACAGGATGCTCTTCTCTCACTGTCCCACAAGCAAGACAGCTTCTCTGGCTCCTCCTCAGACCTAGTTCCACAGGTCACTCCCTCCCCTGGCTCCACCCCAATGGGCGTGGTCAGTGCCACAGAAAGAGACAAAGTGAATATCATACTACATAATGATTTGATTCTTATTGCTCCATTACTATCTAGACAGAACTGAGAAATGAACATTTTGATAAGTTTTTATTTATTTTTTTAGATATTATGTGTGTAAGTCTTTTGTCTGGATATATGTAAATGTACCTTTTGTGTGTACAATGGCTACAGAACCAATAAGCAGATGCATCATTTTTAGGACCGGAGTTACAACCTCTTTTGACCAGCTATATGGGTACATATTTGAATCCTCTATAAAAGCCACAGTTGCCCTTCCCCACAGCTATCTCGCCAGCCTCAATATTTTAATAGTACATACTTAAACTCAACTACTACCCCATTCATATTTGTTTCATGAATGAATGAATGGTATTTAACAAAATATTAGAAATTTCTAGTAGCTCCATTTTCCTTAAAGCTTGTCTTTGAGTTTGAGATAATCACTTCTAACTCTTTGAAATACTTTTGCAATACTCATTTTTTTTAATCCTATCTATTTGTATCCATAATGCCCATTCATTTCAGGAAACTTCCCAGCAAGACAACATTTGGCCTATAGCTCCTGTCACAGAGGAAAGTACAGTACTCTATTGTCAGTAGTAATGTTGAGAATCATTCTTTATTTTCAGCCATCTTATAAAGATATTACTCTACACATTTGGCAATATTGAATAATTAATAATCACTTCAAACAAATAATGGCTAATAATACATTAGTTCATCAATAAAATAAAGTTATTTTTCTTTGTATGTGGTGCATGTATGATTTCGTGTGGATGAGTGAGTACATATTTGCACGTGGCTGCTCACAATCATATGTATGTACACAGAAGTCAGAGGTCCAGCTGTGTGTCTTATTCAATCACACTCTACCTTACGTTTTGAAAAGAGTACTTTAGGTTAGATATTGTATATTTAGTTAGACTTCTTGGCCTATGAGTTCCAATTTTCCTGTTCCATCTCCATATAATTAAGATTACAGATATATGCTGCTATAAAAAATTAGCATTTATATAATTTCCTGAGGATCTAAACATAGGGTCTCAAGTTTACAGAGCTGCTGATTTATTGACTAGCCAAACTCGCCAGCCAACAGATGGTATTTTCACCTTTTAACATTTGAGTAACATTATTAAAATAAAGATGTTAATGCTGCTATTTTTATGTCTAGTAATACTGTGGGCATACTTATATAATTTTATAAATGATGATAATATGATATTTTTCCTGCAAATAAGTTTTGGCTTTTTGAGTTCTTAGTAACGTAGCATTGTCATTCCCTGGTTAAAATCGCAACCTCCAAAAGAACTGCCATGCTAAACCTAAGTGAGGTCATTAAAAGAGAAGGAATAATATATAGGAATTGAAAGAACATAGAAATAGGGAGGGGTTATATTTTACAATACAAACTTTTCATTAAAAGCAGAGAGGGAGGAGTGATAAGAAAACGTGGTCAAGACCAGGCTACAGAAACCCACAGAGACAGCTGACCTGAACAAGGGGGAGCTAACGCCCCCCCAGACTGATAGCTTGGAAATGAGCATTGCACTGACTAAGACCCCCTGAACATGAGTCTCAGTTAGAAGGTCTGAGCAGTCTAAGGGACCTCTGACGGTGGTGGAACCAGGATGTACCCCTGGTACATGAAAAGACTTTGGGAGCACATTCCCCATGGAGGGATACTCCCTTAGCCCAGAGGCAGGAAGGAGGCCTAGTCCCTATTCCAAATGACTTGACAGATTTTGATGATTGCTTCTGGGAGGCATCACCCTCCCTGTGGAGTGGGGGTGGTGGTGGAATGGGAGAGGTGTTGGGGAACATGGGAAAATCTGAAAAAACAAAAGAAATAAATTATTTCTGATGATAACACACTGCATTTAGTCCTGACCTTGATGAGGTGACAGATTCAGGACTCCAAACTGAAGCTGTAGTGACATAGGCTCTAGGGAGGAGACTAAATTTTGCATGTGGGAGGAAATCTGAACTTTGTAGCTAGAGGAAAATCCTGGTGTTGTGATGGGAGATGCTGTTGGCCAATAGGAAAGGAAGATAGGAGGGACTAGGAGACAAGGAGGAAATAGGAAGAGGAAGGAAGAGCCAAGATGGAGAGGCTGGAGAGAGCAGTACGCGGCAGCCGGCTCCGGGTAAGAAGACCACGTGGAAATACATAGATTAATACAAATGGGTTAATACTTAAGACAGAGCTAGCAGATAAGAAAATATAATATCAAAAAAAAAAAATAAAGATTTTAGTTTTACAGTGATATTACAGCACTAGATCTTCCTTTGTAGTTACCTTTTATTTAAGTATAAATAAATAACCTGTCACATAGTAAATTACACTTTTGTTACTGAGACTCAAAAATTTTAAAGATTTAAAATTGTGTCAAATTAAATATGAACCCTCAACCATTGTCCTAATTTCTTTTCAGAAGAGATTATCCTGTATACTTGTGGGGTACAGGCAAGTGTGAATGTAAGGATATTATCAAGTGCTTAGATAATTTTCAATAAAAAGGATGCTAGAATATTTGTGAATTAACACTAAAATATGTTTGATTAAATCTGTATATTTGTGTAAATTTTGACTATGTTACTTAACTAATTTGTAAACCATTATTTCATGGAAAATGAAATTTTTTTCATTGAATGGAATAAATCTATAATTCCACTTAAATTTTAGTTTTGTTTAATATGACATTTGTACTCTTGTTTTAATTTCATATATTGAATGATTAATTCATGTTTATTGAATATAGAATAACTTCATATATTTAATATGTAATATTATTTATATAATATTAGTAGAGTATAAGATTACTTAATCTTCAAGTTAAATCTACACTACCGTACAAAGATTTCAATGCATTACAGTAGAGTATGTATAATATATGTACATATGAAACTTTCAAACATATAACCTATCATAATCTAAAGGGACTTTCCCATTAGAATTTTTTTCTCTTATCAAAGAGTAAAATAAAATGAGAAAATCCTGATATTTTAATGTCACATTAATCTATAATGAAATAGCTTTTAATGTGCTAAATAATAAGTCCACCCCAAAAGCTCATCAGTCTTCATTATATGCTTCAGGGGAATGAATCTGAGAGACAGATAGCTACCCAGAAAGCTGGCAGTCTTCAATGCCCAGATGTAGCATAAAGGCAATGGCCATTAGGTGAAACTCATAGCATTCTCAGAGGATCTTTAGAGGTATTGCCTCATCCATAACTTGACAAAAAACCTTGTTTGCCCTCAGCTGTCAAGAACCATAAGAAAAGATGTTTAAAGGTTTTGAAAAAAACTAATGGATGGTCATTAATGTAAACTCCACTGTGTGGTACAATGCTTGTATTTTTTGTTTTCTTGGAAGCACTATAATATAAGTACTAAAATTTCAGAAGTAGGTTTTCATAGTGTTGAATATTCCATCCCAATTTCAAATAATCATCAAGTCATATTTAAGAGTTACTAGAAGAGTCATATCCAATACATTTAACTTAACATTTAGGAGTAAATGTATCTAACATTGAGTATTGATAGCATTACTGAAATTAATATAATTTTTACTAGTAACTGTTATAAATTAACTACATATTATAAATTAGCTATTTTAGGTTCTATGAAATTGAGATAAATCAAATCAATATCTATCTATTTTATTTATTTATTTATTTTTTATTACCAAGTCCATTTAAAGGAAAACAAACATTTATAGACAATATTTGGGAATTTGGGCATCATTCTTTCCAAACTACTTCCTGCTGATAAGGGGCACTCTCATGAGGGATTCCAAGAAGATGCAGAAATCCTGGCTGTATTCTGCAAGGCTGTTTTGTCCAGCTGTTTTGAATGTATGATCTCCTGGTACTCTGTTTCAGGTGGTCTGGCTTGATCAAACCACATTAGTCTGGAAGGAATCCACAGCTTTTCATTTTCTGTGGAAACAAAACTAGAAATCCTTTTCCCCAGTAACTTGTCCTTGAACTTAAATTTTGGAGACAAAGCATTTTTTTTTTTTTTTTTATTAGTTACATGTCGATCCCAGTTCCCTCTCCCTCCCTCCCTCCCTCCCTCCCTCCCTTCCTCCTTCCCTTTTATCCTTTCTGCCCTCTCACAAGCACCCTAACCACCCTCCCCTCCCATCCCCCCACCCCAATTCCATATGTAGGGGAATGCCATCCAGTTGGGGTCATGTAGATCTGAAAGGTCATTTGAAGTAGGGACTAGGGCTTTTCTCCTGTCTCTAGGTTAAGGCAGTTATCCCTCCATGGGGGATGTGTTAGCAAGGTCCTTTTGTGCACCAGGGATACATCCTGGCACCACTGTCTGAGGTCCCTTAGACTGCTCAGTCCTCCTGGCTGCGACCCATATTCAGGGGGGCCTGAGTCAGCACCATGCTGGCTTACCAGCTATCAGTCTGGGAGCCTGTTAGCTCCTTCTTGTTCAGGTCAGCTGTCTCTATGTGTTTCTACAGCCTGGTCTTGTCCTCTCCATCTGTATCTGGGTTCTACTTCGACTCAGTGTTTAATGTATTTCTATTTCTAATGTATTTCTATTTCTAATGTAATCCTATTTCTAACAGGTGTTAGATGAGGGCTCCATGGATAAGTTAGTTGTTGATCTCACTATTCGGGGAGGGCATTTATGGTAGCCTTTACATGGATGATCAAATTGTTACTTCCCGGCAGTCTTGTAGTTGTCTAGTTCTTTCTTTTTGTTCAATTTTATCTTCAAACCAATATTGGCTCCCTCTTTTATGTTCTCTCTCTCTCTCTCTCTATCTCTATCTATCTATCTATCTATCTATCTATCTGTCTGTCTGTCTATCTATCTATCTATATATCTGTCTGTCTATCTCTCTCTCTCCTATCTTATATTCCTAACCGGACTCAATCTTACTAGTTGCACATGTTTTCCTTTCCTCTCCCTAGTTTTCTCCTACTTCTCTCTCCATTCGCTGCCCCCACCCACTTCCCCTGTGCTCTGGGGGAACTTGTCCCTTCCCGTTTCTGTGAGGGACTTTATATGAATCACTTAGAATACACCTTGTATCCTAGTTCTTCTGGTGGTGTGTCAAATCAGTATCTAAAATTACCCCACAGTAATAAGTCTACATATCAATACCTTACCACCTACCTTGGAATTAATGAGCTACATCATAAACAGACTTCTCAGGGTACACTGACAATATTCTTTGTTAATCTTTGTGTATAATTTAATTTTGCAGATGCATTGGTTTTGTGTTCAAATGGAATTTCATGTCAACTGCAACAATATCACCTGTCTTAAAAAAAAAATATACAAATTTGTTCCTTCGACGGGAGAGATGGCTCAGGAGTTAAGAGCACTGATTGCTCTTCCAGAGGTCCTTAGTTCAATTCCCAGTAACCACATGGTAGCCTCACAACCATCTGCAGTGAAATCTGGTGCCCTCTTCTGGCCTGCTGGGATTCATGCTCTCAGGTCTCTATAAAAATAATATAAATAAATAGTTTTTTTAAAAAAAAAAAAAAAAAAAAAAAAAAAAAAAAAAACTTGTTCCTATCACTTAATACACCTTATAATAAATTCTTTCTGTTTAATAGTTTGCACTTTAATTGATAAGAACTCTACATACTAATCTTCACCCATGGGGGTAAAGAATGATTCACCACCTTCTAGCAGCCATTAATTAACTGTAAGCTATCATTTAATCATGAAGTCTTGAGAGATTTACTCTATCCACACTGACATATCAACTGATATTATTGGACAGATTTTGTTTAGGCAACCTTATTTTACATCTTCCCCACCGTATATAGAATATACTATGTCCTAACAAATGTCATGATCATCAGGATTTTACAGCCTTCCTTCCACTCTTTTTTTAGGTGTAGGGCCTGCCTTGTAGGTATATAATAATTTTGTTGTAACACACCATAGTCACCTGGTTGTTGTCTGAATTCCAGCAGAAGAAAAGTTACTGTGATTGTGTGTGTGTGTGTGTGTGTGTGTGTGTGTATTTTGAAAAGAAATTTCTTAGTGAAGGATGAGAGCTACACTTATCTGTGGGTATAAAAGCAAGTATTTAGAATACAGATAAAATTATAATAGTTTAGGCAATTCTCAATAGTAGGTTCTCCTCTAAGATCCATGTTGTCATCAGCATAGTTACTTGGCTATATTTACAGTATCAGGCATTATTAATTCCCTTTTACTGAGCATCCATTCAGTTCAGTTACTTGGTTGATTGGTATTCCCAGGATTAAATTGCCACTGTTACACTTTTGAGTTAAGGGACATAAGAAGATGGAAATACCTTCAATTCTCCTTTGTCACCATGCATTGCAGTCGGTAACCATTTTTACCACTGTTCAGTGTTCCTACTGCATGTGTTGTGATTTTCCAAACATAGCACTAATTTCTGTGCCATTTTTTCTATATTTTCTTTCCATATTTGAAGATTAATTGCTCAATCCCCCAAGTCAGTGAAACTATAAAACTCATCATCATAAAATTTTTAAAATTGGACAGTTAGTCTTTTAAACCTACTTTTGCAGAAACAGTACTATTTGATTATATTATTGTAGACTTGCTCTGTGCTGTATAAAACTAGATAATTTATAAAAATATAAGCGCAGGAAGCATAATTGTCCAATATCCTCAAGTCAACTTCTATGGATTGGTGCCAGCTTGTTCACATATTATAACTATTACTTTGTCTATTGTATGATTAAGTGCTCAAAGGTATAATTATACAGGAGCTCCTGATGGGAGATGTCATTCTGTAAATACGTTTCTCTTATTGGTTAATGAAAAAGTGCTGTTGGCCAATAGGAAAGCAAGACAGGTGGGACTAGAGAAAAGGAGGATTCCGGAAGTAAAATGTAGGAGTCAGCATGTAGAGACGGGAGAGAGCAGAACGATGGCCCTACTGTCCAGTAAGATGAGACCACATAGAAATACTTAGATTAATAGAAATAGGTTAATATTTAAGACAGAGCTAGCTGATAAGAAACAAGTAACTGGCCAAAGAATTATATCTAATATAGAGTCTCTGTGTGTTAATTGGGGCAGGTGCCACAGTGGGTCCAGGCGGGCAGGAAAACCTTACTTGTAACAATATGGTGTGCAATGTGTCTAATAAGAAATTCCACTTAAAATTTAACAAAAGCTTAAAAAAGGGTTTTAGAAACAAAAGAACAAACAAGGCCGCTTGCTAACAGCATTTTTCTGGGTTGGACTCTATTTTGTGAGAGATTACCAAAGATTTGCACAGCTCCTTTAAGGGAGATTTCCTGACTCAGAATAAGTGGCAAAAAACCTCAAGGCTTTTAAAGAGCTCTGCTAGCAACTGAATGGTGTGTATGAGAGCTGGCAATGACAATGACCACATCTCCAAGCCAATAACATGCTGCTGGATGCAGCGCAGACCAAGGTGGTGAACACAGCTCTCAGTTCTTGGCAGTGAAGATGCCCGCCGCCATCTTGGATACTAATGGCTAGGACAGCTATGGCTTTAATTTTAGCAATGTTGTTGTTTAACAGATAAAAGACTCCTGGCCAGAAACAGCTCAAAGGTATAATTATACAGGAGCTCCAAATTTCTGTTCATGTTAGTCTGACAACTCAGCCAGCTACACCAAAACAAAGAAGAGAACATGTTAATCACCAAGGGAATTTAGAAAAATCAAACTAGAAAGCATAAGGAGAGGTAGTTATTGTTGTTAAGGAATTCCTAATTGGTGATAATAGATGATAGGCTTCTCTATTATCCCAGACTGTAGGAAGGAATGAATCTATTTTCCCCTCTTACTGATTATTTGATGGTACATTGCTGGAATACCTCACTTTCTAAATTTATGTTTAATGCAGTATTCTATTTGAATAGTTCAGTAGACATGCAGTCTATAAATGGAGGGAATCTAGTTTACAATTATATTAAATTATCAATACTTTATTTGTAAATAATCTAAATATCTAATTATTTTATTTTTTCTGAACCTCAGTTGTATATTATTGGTTGTTGAGTTACTTTAATTACAATTATTGTATATTTAGGACAGGAACTTACTTGTTCTTATATTCTCACTTAAAAACTCTTTGTATTCATTTACAAAAATGGATACTGAATTCATCCAAGGTCATATGAGTATCATCCACAGAAAGTGATGGATATGTACCCTCATTTTAAGTACATTAGCAGTGAATTTTAATTTACTTTCCTTACAAATAAAAACAATTTTGGGTTTAATGATGATGAGGTGTGTATGTGGATAGTAACTTTTACTTTTTAAATAAGTTTTAATTTTTTAATGTTGTAAACTAAAATATTCACTAAAATTATGAAGATGTAGTACAAATGATCAAAATTGCTAGTAAGTGTGAGAAACCTGCATCTAGGATTGGCCAAAACAAACCCAAGAAATCATGAGACATCCATCATGATGATTCCCTAAGGACTAAAGAAATTTCTAGGTGTTCGGGGGTGTTTATATGGGAAAGTAACTATGTGCTTTCAAGATAATTTCTTGAAATTATACATTATTTGTGTTATTATATGTGTTTACTATATATGTTTTATTAAATCATTCTGTTATAATCTTAAAATATTTTCTGTGAGCCATCTCCAGCTATATTGAAAACAGAAGCTTCATTTTTCTTTAAGTGTGTGTTAATATGTAATCATTGAGGGTGTGTTACTCACTGCATAGACCAGGCTGTCCTCTATGTACAGAAAGATCCACCTCCCTCTCTCTGTCAACTGTATCTGAGATTAAAATGTGCACCAACATACATGGGGCCTTTAAGTGTTTTTATTGTAAAAAATGTTGATAGCAAATTTGAATTAGGAAGAACTAAGTAGTTTTGATCATAGGTGTCCAAAATGAAAAATACTTGAAAAAGGTAAAGTCTTACACTACAAATTAAATCCACCAAAATATACATCCCCCCAAAAGAGTTAAGAACATAATATTAATGAATAATCTTTATTGATATTTGGAACATTCTTTACCCAGAGTAATACAATGGACAGTTGTCTACATCATTATTGCCTAAATAATAACAAATCCAACTATAGAAATTATACATTATAGAAATTAAACACTAGAAGAAGACTAATTTAATTTTGCATCATAATATAAAATTTATATTGGAAGAGGTCACTTAAATGCAAACTAAAAGGCTTGAAATAGAATAAAATTAAAGATAACTTCTTCAGTTTTCATTATATCCTGTTTATAGGATTTATATAATTTATTTACATTTTGAAGATATTGAAACTAAAAGCTGTCTAATCATTAGTATGAATTTCATATTAGATGTTTCTGAGAGGGTCTCTCTACACAGCCTATCTAGATTTGAATTTTTGGACTTGAGTATTATTTTTTTCATTGACTTCATGTAATTATTTAAATATAAACATAGTATCTTTAGAAGCTCTAAAGGGCAATATGAAAGTAGAATACTCTTACTCCACTCACTGTTTGATGAACTTATTTCAGAATGACAATTTCCCTCTAGATAATGGAATGAATTGTATTGTTATCAAACATATCTTTTTATTTCCATGTATCAAGATCTCTTGTTTTTTGTTTTGTAAATGAACATTGTCATAATTTGTCTTCTTTATTATCACAGAGGAAACAAGCAATCCAGGAGCTTATTCTCTCATATTTCTTATACAATACCTTCTTGATCCTCATTTGCATGCCTATGAATATACATAGTTTGCTTAAAGTCAATTATCTAATGTTTTCTAAATTGTTCAAGGCAGTATACCAGATTTTTCTAACTTATACGAATATCCATTTTGATAATTGATAGCTTTTGAGATTTCTGTATTAATTGTTCTGTTTACATAAAATGAGATTTATATCATTGTGCATTCTTACCATTCACATTCTAACAATTACCCAGAAATTACATGGATTGTTAAAACAGGATGAGATGACTAATTTAATAAGATGCAAATATATCATTGTTCATATGTTACAAAATAGAATCATTAGACTTAGAAAAAAATATATTTTAATTTCTAACTATAGATGACATTTAAAGTAATGATTTCACTGTGAAGATAAGTTTAGTATTTATTGTGTTTTACTCATGTTCTATAATTACTATTATCATTACCAAATAACAATTTGTTCAAACTATAAGGTCAAAAGACATGGAAATTAATACTCTAAGTGAAATTCTGTACAATATCTGGACACTAGAAGGAAAATACAGTGTAGGCTCTCCTTTTTTTAAGCTATGTACTCCAGAGATACATAAGAAAGATATTTGAGGATAAATAATTTAAAAAACAAATTAATTTTCATAATTTAATTGTTTAGACAGAAGACAAATGTGTTGCATATTCAAAGATTCTCCATGATTATTTTTGTTTGGTGTTGTTAATCAATTATTTTGGTGTTGACTAAGAAATTTTAATGTTACCATTTCCTAGGAACTCCAAGAATGTATATGTAAGTTTAGAAGAGATTCGTGATCTATTTGAAAACATGCAGTTCAGTGTCATCAATTTAAAACACATCCCAAATTATTATAAATATATTTATGAAAGGATCTTATCTTTAGAAATTAATAGTGAACATTTTAGATAACTTCAGTTCTCACTCATAATTATTTATTATTGTCTTCCTGAAACAAAAGTTTATATTTCTACCAGGTTTATATGGTTCATGATTTTACTTATCAAATCTACTTTTCATTCACATATATGTCTGCTGTGGTTGAGTGATGACAGTGCCTCTTCTATTAATGCTAGCATTCCAAACTATTTATCATTAACTAAACCAAAAAAAAAAAAAAAAACAAACTACATAAATATCTGCAAGGAAATAGTTTTTGGTCAAACTGTAGTAATATAAAAGATTTATATTTATCAGGAAACCTATGAATTTTAAGAATGAGGCAAAAGTCCTTCAGCTTATTCCCTTGCAATACATTAAAACATTTTTCTTGAAATTCAATGGCACTGAAATAACTGACTCTGTATTCACACAGTACATTTACTTGCGTATTTTGAAATAGCTACATTTTGGAATTATGTTGTACCAAGACTTAAGGTTAATAAAATATCAAACTGAAGCGGGTGTTACTATTAGTTGTGGAGCAAACATCATTTGCCACTAGAACTATCACAGCCTAACATTTTTCTTTACTAATAATTGAAATATTATTACACTGTTATTTAGTCTTTACAAGATCTCCAGCAAACTTTAGTGGGCTAATCAAGGAACACTGTATGGATTTCTGATTCTCCAAGTCACCTTCAGTACTCCCAGGAATACTATTTCAAATGTAGGGATAATGAGATTTTACAATTAGGCTTTAGGAGAATTTTTTTTCATTATATGCTTGGGAAATACAACACAAATATGTTTTAACAGCTGAGAAAGTAAATACTTTCATATTACTCAAAAGTAAAGATACCATACTGGAGATTTTTATTAAAAGTGGGAGTTGGATAGAACATTGAAATGTACATACTTGGGAAGGGTATTGGGGAGTAAGTAGTCTTTGCTGTGCACAGTGAGATATTTACTTCTATTAGTTCAGTGAGAGTAGAGTTCATGACATCTTGTCTATATTTTCTTAGTTCATTCTCAGGAAACTGCACATGAAAATGCACTAGACTCTTAGTGTGCTAGAAGCCATCCTATTCCACCAGGACAATATATTTTAGAATGAAGCTAATAAGCTTCATGACATTGTGCAAGATAAACTGTGTTGAAGTGACTTTGATAAGCTAAAGAATTTGCAAACTTCCTATAAACTCTCTTCTTATCCAGAGACATTCTCTTTTTGGAACCAATAAATACCTTTTAATATGTAAGCTTTTCTAGACAAGGGAAGTCCACTTACTGAGCATGTAAAATTGTACATGAGAATGGCAAGAGGGAAGAAAGTGATTCTGTGTCCTCATTAATATTGAATTAAATTACTACATTACCGAAACAGAAAATTGCACATTGTCATTAGAAACACACTGAACACCTACTTACAACCCAATGGTAAGAAAACATGGGGAGGTATTCTTTAATTCTTGCTTGCTTCCTTTAGAAAATTCTAGAATATCTCTGTGCTAAAACATATTATTTACTAATTTAGCCAGACTAAATTTAGGTTTCTGCTTACATGATACCTAAACCATCTTTTCTAATGTACTATTTATTTGCTATCATGGTAGCCACCTTGTTGTAAGCTACTGTCATTGCCTCTGTATCAAGTGAGTATTTAACTTTCTATTTTAGATAATCCTAAATTTTCATTCCACCTAAAAACTAAAACTACATGGTCTATAAAAATATGAATATTACATTTAATTTCTTAAGCTCCAAATATTTTACAAATATGTAAATATGAAGTACAAAATACTTATATTTTCCTGAACTATTGCTTTAAGAATGGTTTCTTGACACATACCAAATTTTCTCATTTCTCTTTGTTCCCTTCTAAGTCCTAGAGTTTTACTCCTCTTGTACTAGGTGCTTGGTGTATAATATTGAATATATCCTCTAATTAGACTTTTTTCTGAAACACATTAATACACATAATGCATAGGATATCTTCTCCATTAAAAATAGTAATCACATTGATTAACTGAAATATTGAGCATAACCCTGGTCAAAGCATTGGTTAAACTAATTATATATAATAATCATTATTTGAAAATCAAGAAAAATATATAAGAAAGACATAATTTCATAAGGAAACTTGGAACTAAGCTAATATTCCCATTTGAAAACATCATAAATTATATTAATCCATTAATAAAATATGTTCTTTAAGCTATGAAAAAGTATTATTCTCATTATATCATACACAATTATAATGTTTATAAAAGCATAATGTATATTGATGTAATTTAGGATGATTTACATTGGATATTTATATGCATATAAATAGCTATTTGTTTTAATTTTTTGGAAATATGTCTACTTTGAAAACAGAGCTGATTCCAAGACATTTCTTTTTAATAGTTCATAAATACTTCAATTCAGAGCATAAGTTACCAAAAAGGTATAATTTTTAAATTTTTCAGTAATTAAATTAATTCTTTATAAACATTTAACCTTCAAAGACTTCTACATTTCCCTTAGTATAATAAATATAAGCTACAGTAAATTCTTTCCATGAATTTTTCATCACATAAGACATTACTTTTTGCTGTTATTTGTATGTGTTTTGCCTATAGAACATTGCTTATCATCCACACAGAACTCCAACTTTCTTAAACATCTCTCTCCAGGTGCAGCCTCCTTGAGGAACTTTGATAAGAAAGCTACACTTCTCTGAAGTATGAGGATAAACATTTGTAATAAAGTTACAGTTTTTGATGATTTAGGAAAATGGTATTTGTAGAATTTTAGTAGTAGTATTCTCTCCTCTAGAATCTATAACTTCTTCAGACTTGAGTAGCTATTTAATTTTACAGTATCAGACATGAATGAATTCATGCAGGGTTTTCTCAAGAAATGAGTCCCCTTATCCTCACCTAATCCAAGTTGTCTGCCCTAAATATGTATATATTTTGTAGGTCTCTGAAGTTTTTAAAGATCATCTATCAAAACTATATCTGTTTAAGTTTGAAACAATACCTTATATGATTACAATTTTTATTATTATAGATGACAAACTATTAATCTGCATGTATTAATTATACATTACATTTAAATGAGCGGCATAAGCACAGTGCACCATGTAACACACTTGCCTTTGGGCCTTCAAACAGCTCCCAAATATATTTATTAGTAGTTATGAATATTCAGAATCATCTTATGCTTGTCCCACTAGCTCTTATAACTTAAATTAGCCTGTGTCTCTTCATCTATGTTTTTTCCCAGAGCTTTTTAACTATTATTCATTTTGTATGTCCTGTTTTGCTTCTGTTTATCTGGGGGGTGTCTGGCTATCTGGTCTTGATTGGTTCCATCTCTTTATACTCTTCTTCTCTGTCTTCTCAAGCATATATCCCCTCTTTTATTTATTTTCTCTATTCATTAGTCTTGCCTATTCCTCTACTGCCTAGCTATTGACCATTTAGCTTTTTATTAGATAAATTTAGGTGCTATAGGCAGGAAAAGTGAAATGACACATATTTACACAATTAAACAAATGCAGTATAAACAAATGTAACACACATTACATACTTAAGGTAACATTCTACACAATTAACTATGTTCTCTTATAGACTACTATGTGAATATTGGCTTTCAGAGCTTAAAGATAAATATATGTTTTCATATTACTATATGTTTATAACATAGAATTATACTGCACTGACAACTGAAACTACCTTTATACTAACTGGGAATTGTATTAATGAGGGAAACATTAAACTCACTACATCTAGGGGCAAAAAGTGCTTCAGAAGTCAACTTAGAAGGCTCACTAGCATTTTCTTTTATGACACCCAAAGGACCTTGAGAGCTTCTTTGGAGGTTCTAGCAGGGAGCTCAGCTACTCATATACCCTTGGTTGAAGACTGGTCCTCCTCTGTTTGGGGAATGTTGTCATCTTCAACCAATCACACAGCTTTGGGAGGGGTGAACATGGGGTGAGGGAGGAAGGGGACATCACCTAGCCAGTCAGTTCAGTGGAATCAACCCTGGTGTTTAATGGGGTACAGATGTTGCAGCCAGTCACTTAATACACATGTTTAAAGTAAGAAACTCCCAAATGTTGGGTAGATTTGATGACATAAATTAATTATATATATATATATATATATATATGTATGTATGTATGTATGTATGTATGTATGAATATATATACATACATGTAAGGAGTACTGTTTTTCCGCCTGCCGCCCGGTCTTGTCCCGCAGCCGCGCCAGGTACAATGCTGTTGGCCTGGTTACTTGTTTCTTATCGGCTAGCTCTGCCTTAATTATTAACCCATTTCTGCTGATCTATGTATTTTCACATGGCCTTCTCTTACCGGGGAGGCGGCTGGCATCCAGCTCTCTCCTGACTCTCCATCTTGACTCCTCCTTACTACTTCCTATTTCCTCCTTGTCTCCTAGTCCCTCCTATCTTCCTTTCCTATTGGCCAACAGTGCTTTATTATTAACCAGTATGAGAAACATACAGAATGACCTCTCCCATCACATATATATATATATATATATATATATATATATATATATGTGTGTGTGTGTGTGTGTGTGTGTGTGTGTGTATGTATATATTACGGTAAAGAGAGATGGGCCAGTGGTTATAGGCACAAATTATCCTACCAGATCTCTGGTCCCTAACAATACAACAAGTGTAGCATGAATACTACAAACACAGAGACATATTTTGGGATTAAAGTTGAACATCAGAAAATCAAAGCAGCCTGCCAGTAGCTCTTCTATCAATGCTCAGACTAAAGAGGCTGTCCAGCAAACCTCATATTACAACTCTAGATTGCACTGCTCTACACTAAATCTCTGACTCGTAGACTGCACTCTGAAACTGCACTGAGCTCCTCATATACTCCCCTAGTTTTGGGATTAAAGAGATGAGCTCTTTTAGACTGATTCAATTTAATGTAGCCATGGGTGGTCTCCAGAGCCCTAGGTTTAAAGGTGTGTGCCACTATGCCTAGGTTCTATAGTTATTCTGTGTGGCTGGCTTTGCATTATAATTTCCTGTGTCTTTTTAAGATCATAAACAATATAAGAGTACAGAATAGTAGCTCAAAACCACCTTTAAGTCTGGCTTCAAGTGATGTGATTTCCTCATAGGTATTGTTTGGGCATCTGTACTGATACACACATATCCTGCCCTTGCACATACAAAATAATATAATAATAAAAGCAAATCTTAAAAAAATACAGTTAAATTTTGTGCTAAGCAGCAAAGCACATTTTGAAATTGATAAAATAGAAGAAAAAATGTTTCAAATTGCACAAGGGAGATGTAGTAGTATTTGCCAGTATTTTGTAGCATTTACAAAGCAGGGATGCACCTGTTGCTAATATGATGCCAGACTGTACTAAATAAAATATTTTTTAAATTTTGAAGTGACAAGGAGGGAAGGAAAGAGGAAAAGAGGAAGAGGAGTGAGGAAAGAAGGGAGGAAGGAAGGATGGTGGAGGAAAATAAGGAATAAGAAGAAAGAGAGGGAAATGAAGACAGAGAGAGAAACAGACCTAAGAGATATTGACAGATTAAGAGGAAGTCGATCAAGGAAGGTAATAATTGTCTGTTACAAACTTGTGAACTAAAACGTAAAGGAAGAACACATTACTTACTTCATAAGAAGTTACTAAGACATAGTATATAAATATATAGAAAGGAGCCCTAGTGCACTGCAAATGCCAAGATTTTATTTCTACTACGGTAGTAATGTGTCTCCTTCCTTATAAATTATGTTAAACAAAATGCACTTATTATTAAATATGCTAATCATGTTCCTCCTGGTGGTGACAGAGTAGCTAATGAAAACAGCTTACGGAAGCATTTTACTGTGTTGATGCACAATGTAAGAGTCCAGTACATAGGTGAGAAAGGCAGGGTTGCAGGACATGAAACAACTCAAACTCTACTTTCAGTTAATTCTGGCAAGATCTTATCACACCCTCAGGAAAAGAAACCAAGAAACTCCAGGTCATGATGTGTTCTCTAAAAATTATGTATAAAGATAGAGAGTGAGAGCACATAAATCTTTTTTTTATTATTATTATTACTATTATTTATTTATTTTACATGTTGATCACAGTTCCCTCTCCCTCCTCACTGCCTCCCTCACTCTTACCCTCTCTGCCCCCTCACATGCACCCTGACCACCCTCCCCTTCCATTCCCCCCATCCCAATTCCACATGTAGGACAATGCCATCCAGGTGGGGTCATGTAAATCTGTCAAGTCATTTGAAGTAGGGA
Source organism: Phodopus roborovskii (assembly GCF_943737965.1). Taxonomy (NCBI): domain Eukaryota; kingdom Metazoa; phylum Chordata; class Mammalia; order Rodentia; family Cricetidae; genus Phodopus; species Phodopus roborovskii. The sequence continues at coordinate 31,111,389 of NW_026126410.1, forward strand.
CTAGGACTTCTCTCCTGCCTCTAGGTTAAGGCAGTGTCCCTCAATGGGGGATGGAGAGCACATAAATCTTCTATACAATAACATTTATCTATCTTCACACAGATGTCACTGTTCTCCAACTCCTCTTTCTGAAGAATGCAGGGCACAATAGAAACTTCTTAAGGGAAAGAAATTTTGGGAAGAATGAGATCAAATTTCACCTGTTTCGTAATGTAAAACAATTTTGGGTAATGGTGGTGTATGCCTTTAATCCCAGCGCTCTGGACATAGGTGGATCTTTGTGAGTTTGAATGCAATCTGGTTTATAGAGTAAGTTCTAGGACAGTCTTCCAAGCTACAGTGAAACCATGTTTTGAAGAACAATCAAACAAACAAACAACCAAAAAGTGAAACAAATTTAAACATGAAGGAATATGCAAAGAATTAATATATTTAAATTATTCTGTGAAGTATGTTAATATGTTTATTTTATGCTTATTTTAAGATTAAAAGAAGATAATTGAAAAAATATGATTCTGAAGCCTTTTTCTCCACCCTTTACTGACTTTTTCATGCATTTACTAAATTTGTTATTGATTATATTCACCCTTCTCTGATTATCCTTAGTTTTCCCTGTTAACTTTTGCAGTGAGCCCCTTCCTCTTACCATGTAGTCACTAGGTAACTACACAAAGAGAAAATGACATCCTTTACTTCAGTATAACCAATTTTAATTGTTAGCCATCCTGTCTCCTTAAAAGGTGTGAGTGAAATTCTCTTTAGACATAAACATATCAGTAAAATAAAATAAGAAGTACTCATGGAGCTATGAAAATTGTAGGGCGATAAATGAAACTTGAAATTGTACAAAGTGTGTTAACAGAATTCCAGTAAAACACTTCTCTCTATAAGAAAACTGATTGAAAATTATAACTTCTATGAATCTAATGAGTTTTTTGCACAACAATTATTTTGAACTTAAATGTATGCTGCATTTATTTGAGAATAAATCTTTAGTCTACAGAGATTTAATTAATCTGGTAATCAACATTTCTACTTATCCATAGAACTTCATTCAATTTTGTTCATGTTGTGACAATTATTGGTATCTATTTATCATCTGCTCATTTATGTGTGCAGTTTATCTCCTAAAGGACTATAAGCTCTTTGAAAAATGACACAGTGTCTGATTTATCTTGCATAAGTCATGAGCTGAACATCAAGATGTTATTTAATAATATCATTGACTAAATATCTCACTGTCAAAATTGTTTTCCAAACATCACAATCTAAATGTACCATGTAACTCTTGGGGTGAGCTGATTTTAGCAAGCCAGGGGGCTTTACTATCTGTACCAGTAGCAGAAAGTTTTTGACAAGCACTTTAGATCCCTTTTAAAATTCTCCACCATTACCATAAAAATTAAAATATAAACCTTAAATAATGTGTGTTTTTCTACTTTTAGAAAATTACTACCTTTCTAGGTAAATTTGGTCACTTCTATTATCAAAGTGTGAGCATTCCATATGCTAATACAAAGTGGTATTCCTGGTATCTTTATTCTGAAAAGAATATTTATTACATTCAGTTCAGGGAACTCAGTGAGATTGTTCCATTATTTTGTACCCTAGTTTCTGTGAGTGAAGGGAATAAATTGGGTTGTAGTATCATTGCTGTAACTAAAGAAAATAATAATATCACTATTGTTTCCTTTGATGAGTATTTTGATAACGTGAGTGGTAATTTTTTTTTTTTTTTTTTTTTTTTTGTATTTTGGAGACAAGGTTTCTCTTGTGTAACTTTGGAGGCTGTCCTGGAATTCGCTCTAGACCAAGCTGGCCTCGAACTCACAGAAATCCGCCTGTCTCTACCTCCCAAGTGCTGGGATTAAAAACATGAGCCACCTACTCCCAGTGTTTTTTTTTTTTTTTAATTCTTAAAGGATGTTATTTATTTTCTTCACATTTCACCATTGCTTTAATTCAATGGGATTTATTGAGACACCTCAATATATTTGCTCTCTCTTCAAAGCCATACATTTATTTAAGCTCATGTAAACATGTCTAAGGCAACATAGTTGCAAAACAATTTTAATTAAAAGAACTCTGAAATAATCCATTATTTACTCAAAGGGAATGTACTTTGGAGCCTGAGATGTCACAATTTTCAATGAGTGTAGTCACATATTTTTGTACCTTGTGGTTGTCTTATTATGGACCCTCAACATTTTCTACCTTGGTCTTTATCCATTTGTCATCCTCTCCCTTGATACTACAAGTGGTCATATATAATAACTCTCAGTCAGAAGATGTTGTCCCTTTCCCCTTTTCCATGTATGTCTCTCTTAGGATCATCTTGTTTCCTAGCTATTCTGGCAGTGTGAACTGTAGGCTGGTTATCCTTCCCTCTATGTCTAAAGTCTGTATATGAATGAGTACATACAATGTTAGTCTTTTTTTTGTGTGTGTGTTTGTGTGTGTGTGTGTGTGAGTGTGTGTGTGACTGGGTTATGTCACTCAGGATGGTTTCTTCTAGTTCCATCCATTTCCCTGTGAATTTCAGGATCCAATTGTGTTTTTCCACTATATAATTGTACCACATTTTCTCCATCCATTCTTCAGTTGGGGGGGCATCTAGGTTGCTTCCAGGTCTGGCTATTTCAAATAATGCTGCTATGAACATAGTTGGCTATGAAGGGAGGGCAGATGGAGTTAAGAGAGAGAAAAGGAGAGAAGAGGATGGGGGAGGTAGGCATGAAGGAACAGGCAAATTGAGACAGGGAAAGAATAGAAGAGAACAAGAAAAGAGATGCCATAAGAGAGGGAGCCAATATAGATTTAAGGAGAAATCTGGCACTAGGGAAATGCCCAGACATCTACAAGGATGAACCCAAGTAACAATTTGAGCAAGAGTGGAGAGACTACCTTTAGTGTACTTCCAAGATAATGATTGGCGAGTACCGGACTAGAATCCTAGAATCCTCATCAAGTAGCTGATGGAAGCAGAAGCAGACACACCACACACAACCAAACTCCTAGAATCCAGTTACAGAGAGGGAAGAGTGATGAGCAAAGGTGTCAAGAACAGGCTGGAGAAACCCACAGAATTAGCTGACCAGAACAAGGGGGAGCTCATGGATCCCAGTCTGAAAGCTGGGAAACCAGCATAGGACTGACCCAGGCCCCCCTGAATATGGGTGTTTCCCTTCCTCCACATATATTCCAGCGTAAGTTTTCATTGGTGTTTCTAATTTTAGCCATTCTGGGAGGAGTAAGATGGTATCTCAAAGTTGTTTTGATTTGCATGTCCCTGATAGCTAAGGATGTGCAGCACTTTCTTAAGTGTCTTTCAGCGTTTTTGATTTTCTCTATTGAGAATTCTTTCTTCAGTTTTGTACCCCATTTTTAAATAGGGTTATTTGTTGTTTTATTGACTAGTTTCTTGACTTCTTTTTGTATATTTTGGAGATCAGCCTTTTGTCATTTGTAGAATTGGTGAAAATCTTTTCCCAGTCTGTGGACTGGGTTTTGTTTCATCTTATATTTTATTTTGTTATGAATATTCATAAAAAATTGAATGCATGAAAGATGAAATTGATGAATGTAAACCTAACTACTAGGGTAAGTGTTAACTATGGAATTGTCATTTATATCTGCTGGAAGAGAGAGAATTAGTTCTCTGTTAGAACGATATTGTAAATATTCCAGGGATGATCTCATGTTCAGGAGAAGTTGAGGACCAATGATCCAACGATGGATTCCACAGTGTGTGTGTGCTTTTATTTCGTTGCAATTCTTTCTTTTTTTTTTTCCTTTTTCATGAAATTTTATTTTGTTTTCTAGGTTTGAGGCATTTTGTTATAGAGAAAAAACTTGAAAGTTGTGTAGATACGGAGAAAAAGCAATATATACATATTTAAATTATATATAAATATATATATGTGTATACACACACACACACACACACACATAGTTTTTTATTTCTATGCATATTTACATAAAGTAAAAAACTTAGGTTTGTGTAGTTATATTATGGGCTTTCACTTTTCAACAATATAACTATCACCCATAATTTTCATAAATATATAGATATCTTAAATTATTTTACTAAGTTTTGAAGCAATACAATTTCAAAACAGTAATTTATAAGAATTTTTATTTATGTTCACATATTACCATATGAAAACCACTAACCATTCTAATTGATTTATTTCATATTTGATTAATTTAGTGTTTTTAAAATGACCAGAAATTTGATAATTAATCAGCACTCTTAGTTATCATTTCAAAACAAATAAGAAAAATTATATACATAAGCATAAAAAACAACATTAATTATTGAATAATACATTAATATGGTCCCCTTTGAAGTACACATTATATATGTGTACATTTTCCCAATGTACTTGTACTGATACGAAAATGAGTATGCTCTTTGTTTGATGTCTAATCCTTCATTGGTTAGTTTAAGGACCTCAATAAACTAACGAATTTATGGGAGACTAGGAATTAGTGATTTGGATATAACTGCATTTAGGTTATTTCCACTTGTGATAATATGTGTAAGTCGTTCTACTTTTAACTATCTTGTCTTCGATTTAATCTACTGCTAAGAGTAGATAGCCCACGGACTATAGGTGAAACTAAATACTAATGTTCTAAAACAAATGAATACACAAAAAAAAAAGGACAACAAAAATGTAACATTAAAATGATTCCTAATAGCATTCTATTTTACTGATATATCAGTGCCTTGCTCAGGGATAACCAGAGAAAAGGAAAATGTAAATAAATTATATTACAATCTGAAAAATACATATATAAATGATGCATTCCAATAATAATGGCAAAATTGAACACTCCAAAAAATTGCTTCTACTTTTGTTTTTCCAATCTAAATCATGTAGATCGGGTATTTTCTAATTTGCAAAGTATCCTTGAAATTAAGTTTAACAAATATGGTGTATTTTGAAATGCTAAAGACAGTGATTTCTAATTTGCCAACACAGGCCAAAATAGATCATTTAATGTAATTATTATGTAAATTTGCTTAATTTGATTTTTACACTTTTTACACACATGTTAAAATACCATACTATAATCTGTAGACAATATTTGTCAATCTAATATTGTCTACAATCTAATTTTTCACTACTAAATATTCTGAAAGTTGTCAGAGTGAAATGCATTTTTAGTATGTCATTGACTCTGTAACAATAACTTAGCCAATTTTTATATTTAAAAAAATCAGTATGCAGGCAAAAGATTTTTATCTTTTAATTGGTTTATTAGTTTCTCATACCATCAGAGCTACTTATAGGTGTTAATTTCCGTGTTTTTGCATGGATAAGAACTTGAGTTTATTCCTAACGTAGGAATTGTTAAATGTGGCAAAATGTCAGCAATAAAGATAATCTTGAAAAATAAGCAAATTTAAAACCGACACTAGAAAAAGACCAGTCAAGCACCTATATCTACTACAAAAGAAAGAATAACATTAAGATTAAAAAGTAGTGATTTTTTAACAAATTATATTGAGTCTATTCTTTCCCTGTAATAATTTGAAATATTTATTATAGTGATGATAACAATTTATTCCTACCTAAAATATTCATTCAAGTTTAAATTTAAAAGAAATTGTGTTATAACTTGTGTTGCTTAGTTTCTGGATTGGAATTCTAGGTGATAAATCAAACACATAATTATTATCTCAGAGATATGATTCTTTTCGAAATTATAATTTAATTACAGTATTTCTTCCTTGTCTTTCTGCCCTCCAGAACTCTAATATATGTCCTTTCCCATTCTCTTTCAAATTAATGTTTTTAACTAATATATATCTATATCTAATGCTATTTGTATGTATAATTTTCTCACTTATTATTTTGTACTGCACAATCAGTTATTCTCTATCTTGGGGAAGACCATATCTTCCATTCCCAGATTTCCTCATTTGCCAATAGTTCTTTATGTAGGGTTACAACCTTGTGGGCACTTCTCCATGCATTTGCTTTATGGATGTAGCTTATGACGGTGAAAGAAGAACATCTCACATTGAACTCCTCCTGGTCCTCTGACTGTTTCTCAGCAACGCTCCCTGAGCCTTAGGTTTAGGAATGATTTGTGGATAAATCTCCTGGTACTGGGCTCCACACCTTGGCATTTTGAATGGTTGTGGTTTTTCTATAGTATTTTCTCTTGCAAAGAGGTTTCTTGGGAGAGGAGAACACTACACTTTTCTGGGGAATTCAGAACAAATGTATACAGACTGTCACTACAGAAAATGCTGGTTTAATAATTAGTCATTGTAGATTCTTACTTTGCTAGCACTGGGTAGCTAGATTTTCTTTACAATAAATTGAACTTCCTTTCTTTCCATTTTCTACAGTATTTTAAGATCAAGCATGAGCGAGGCTCTGTTTAGTTTCAAATGTGTCACGACTTATGATTAAATGATTTCTGTGGTTCTCAGATGATCCTGCGCGGTCCACTGGTCTGCAGTAATTATAACATGACTAACCCAAGTACTATAATTTGAGTAAAAAGCTCAGTCAGCTGTGTTACAGAAGCAGGTGGCTATCCCAGCCCCAGGTGTGCTCAGTGCAAGCTCTGGATGCCAGAGATGGTTACACCACTGTAGCTCTTTTAGCTTCTTCACAGAGCTCCAACTCCAGTGTCCCTGTCAACCATGGGCAGAGAAGCCAATGATAAGCCAGTTTGGCTTTTTGACTTGCTAACCAATAGTGAGATAGAGAATTGGATTTTACATTCAACTCTCTATAAAGAAATATGTGTTAACAGTTTATAATATTGTTTCTGTATTACCTTTTCTCTTTGTAATTTCATCAGTATTCTTTACAGTACTGGTAAACTCAGCAGGACAGCAAGCTAATCCTATCAGCTTCAGATTTTTCTTTCCCTGGTTATTCTATTTCCAGAAAACAACTTCTTCACTGTAGGAGTGCTTTTCACTTTCCTTTCTGCTCTTGAAGTGTTACTGTATTTTGCAACTTATATCATTACTCTATCTCTCAACACTAGACAACAAAGAGAAAGAAAACAGGGTCAGTAACATGAAAGGACCAGAGGATAATTTACTTAAAGAACCTTGTAAGAAACAAAGGTTAAAAGGCAGGGACAGATTCAATTTCACTGTCCACACATACCAGGAAAAAAATAATATAGGTGTCTGAAAACTTAACAGTAGAGCTATATAATAATGTAAAAAAAGAATCTCTACTGGATTACTAATAGAAAAGTAGCCTGTAATTATTTTCCAAATTCTAGTAGATATTTATATATCAAGAGTTTCTTGAATTTGTAATTTAAATAATACCCTACTGACTGTTAAATCAAGAAATTGTGTTATCTGAAATTTAATATATTATGTCAATCATATGTGGAATTTTTGGTGAATTTCCTGCTCTATTTTCCATGGTGGAAAATTTTATGATTTATTTTATTTTGAGTTAAAACCAATGGAGGGAGGAAAGGTGATAGTAGGAAGATAAGCGATATTTAGTATGTGAAAATACCAAAATAAATATGTGATGTGAATGTCTTCAAGTGTATTGCTGAAGTATTATAGGACTTCCCTACATGTGAAAAGCTATAGATTCTAAGCCTCATAAAAGTATGCAATATCAAAAGCAAAATAAAACAAAGGAAACAACAAAAAGGTTCACAAATATGTTTTGCCTGAGCAAAAATTAATATAGATAAATCTTTTCAGAACTGCATTTTAGAAAGTATATCATCTTAAATAATCATTAATGTATTTCAAAATGGGAAATAACAATTTTGAAACACTATAGCTATTGATTCAACTCACCATATGCTCATGTAATAATCAATACGCCTGAGGCAACCTTGGAGAATATCAATTTTATTTTATTGTGTGACTTCATGAAAAAGCTCAAGTCAAATGCCCTTGAGGGGACAGCTTGACAGCGGCATTATGTTCTACTCATTTCTCCTTATGTGTCATGTTCAAAGCTTGACTTAGCTCAGACTCATTATTCCTTTTTTGTTTTTTAATGACTATTATTTAAAATAACCACAAATTTCTCCTTACACAATGCTAACCATGTTATAGTCTTTTTTTCACCATACACTATCACCAAAGCAATCTTTAGAATATATATTACTTCATATTTTGCTGTGATACCTTGAGCATCAGGGCAAGATGGGGAACCATCCCCCAGTGAACTAAAAATGAAAGTCAGGTCAGCAGGACTTTAGCCCATGATGGGCCAAAAACTTCTGGAGTATGACCAAGTGTTTTCTTTTTCTATTGCACTTAAAAGTACAATAAAATTTGAAAAGATTTTACATGTGACAATTATTAGAAGAAATCTTTACGTATTGCTACATTGAGTCTTCTTGCAAAATGCATCTCTTTCCTGCAATGCTTGTGTACCATTAGAATTGGTTTTCTTTCTTTTTTTCATAAAAATCAAGACTATTTATTAGTATATCACTCACAAACAATTGGGTCTGCACTTACTTTTTCAAGGGAAGCAAGCAGCTGTTGAATTTTCTCTGAGGTAGTGTTCTGTGAAAAGTGAATTACTAACCCACATAAGAATAGATGTGTTTAGGAAGACAAGAAGTGGCTCAAGTAAATGCATAGTCCCACAAAGGCAGAGAAATGAAACAGGGAAATAGGGGAATGGCTTTGCCATTTGCACCCTGCTCACAGAGGATTACACCGTAGATGCAAATTTTCAGATTTTCAGGAATAGCAAAGGGGAAGATTATCATATTCTTATATTTCACATTCCTTCATATTCTGAATTAGGTTTGTTTTTTGTTTTGTTTTGTTTTGGTTTTGGTTGTTATTGTTTTTTTTTTTCCCCCGCTGAGGAAAGTGTTCAAGATAACGGCTTAGGGAGGAAGAATTTGTAATAAGCACAAGGACCAGATCTATTGACTAATAATACAAAGTACATGGGTGTAGGGAGCCGTCCCTGCATTCTCCATTACAAGATGGCGCCTGCATCCAGCTGGCGTTGAGAGTAAACAAGTCAATGTGCAGGTGCAGGGTGATTTTTCCCTCCCTTGGCCTCTGCCTCTTCCGTGGTGTCATATGGGCCTATGGGCTGCACCCAATCAGGAGGTGACACGTCCCAGGTGAAGGTTGTAAACCTATATAAGGGTTGGGTTTTGGATGTTTGGCGTCTCCGCAAGCTTATGCTCTCCCTCTCAAGATTCATTAAAGCTTTACTGCAGAAGGATCCTGAGTGTGCTGCGTCGTTCTTGCTGGTGAGACGGTAGCGCGGGACACATGGGTAGTCAAGATTGAGTTTTATTGACTTAGAGAAAAAGCTTAGGATAAGGAAATGAACAATACAAGGGGGGGGGCACAATACCAAAAGACAACTTTAAGACACACATCCATTTTTAGTGGACTGGCAAATGAAGAATAGTTATGCTTTCATGTTATTGTGATAGGACAGCTGACAGTGAGAATCTGAGACACTCTTTATCTCTCTGAGAGTAGTGGCTCAACAATGACCAAATCACTGCCAAGGAAGATTACTTCATGGGAGACAGACTTTTAAGTTTATACCATCACTTGGTTGAGAGAGAAAGGGTATTGAGTGTGATTACTTACTTGCCAGATCACGCATAGCTATGGGGAGTCATATAATATACCAATGAATAAGGGAAATTTTATTCAGTAAAGGCTTCTGGAGTTTGGGGATGAACCTCATCATAGCAAGGCAGTGCTATGGCTTCATAGGGAATTTACAGTAAGAACAGTGACTATTCCAAAAGCAAATACTCCCTCAGCACATGTGATTCCAGTTTTATGATTTGACAACTGAGATATCACTGCATAGTTCTGCAGTCCATATCAGCTGGCTATGATGTGGTTGCTGGTGCTGAGTCACATAAGGCAGGCTGGAAATGGGGGGAGTACCTAACTAGTTTTGGAATGTGAGTGCTTTTTGTCATACCAACATTGCTTCCTCTTATTAATTATATAAGGTGAGGAAATGGGAAGGGGTGAGGCAAGAGAAAAAGCACTGTGCCCTTTTGACTGATTTCCATTGCCTGGCATCTTTAACATATTGGGGAACTACCAATCCTCACCATCTGGACCTATAGTCATGGGGAGATGGGAGGCTTATAGTATGGACAGGATTTGGTCTGAGTTGATCACCGATCCTCCTTTTGTTGGAGGTAGTCCCTGCTCTCTTTCCAGATGGCAGAGTAGGACAGGAGGATATTGAAGGTACACTTAGAGTCTGTGTAGACATTTATAAATTGTATTATGCTTACTGAAATATAAGAGAGAGTTATTTGTTCATCCTGTTGATTAGTAGTGTTGGCAAGGTCTGTGCCTCAAACACCTCAGTATGACATTATAGTATATCCCCCATTTTGGGCCCGCTTATGGAAAAAGGGGATGTCATCTGTGTGCCAGGTACAGATTTGCCAGGGGCAACATGCTATTCTGTATGTGGGAGGCATAGGGCAATAGTTCCTCTAAAGTTTCAATGCAAGAATGAGATGGGGAGTCATCTGTATTTGGTAGGGAAAGAAGATTTGAGATATTAAGGGATGGACATGATGGGAATGTAATTGTGACATCTTCTGCTAGTGAATCCTAGAAAGAGAGGACCCAGGATGGATGTAGAGTTTGTAACCCTTTATATGTTAAGAGGTGGGGGACATTTTGGTAGAAGATACTGGTACGCCAAAGTTAGTTTTTCAGCTTCCTAAATCAGAAGCTTAATACCTACTAAAGCACGAAAGCAGGGATCCCATCTGTGGATTGTAAGGTCTAATGTTTTTTTGTCAGGTATGACATTGGTACAAGGAAGGTTCCAATTGGTAGCCTAGGACCTTGTGGATATAGCCCTCTTTTTCTGTTATCTAGAGGTGGAAGGGACAGGTTAGGCTTGGGATGTATAGTGCTGGGTCTGGAAGGAGTGTCTATTGGAGTTTCTAAATATGCTTGGTAATGGGTGTGAGAAAAGGTTCATAAGACACAGAGGGCTGCTTCATTTAGAGGGTAGACAAAGAGAGGAAAGGAGAAGATCCATACGTAGTTAGGAAATAAAATCTCCTCTTCAGCAGAAGGGATTGGGAGATACTAGATTAGGAGTTTGCTAGCCAAGGTAATGGTTTGTCAGTTGGTATAATGGCTTGTCCCATCCCAAGAAGATGGCCTAAAGGGTGGACAGTTGGACTTTAGATGGTGAAACTATATAGCCCTGCTGGACAAGAAATGTAAAATAACAGATGTGTCATGTGGGCTAATTTGTAGAGGTACACTGCAATTGAGAAGGCCATCAGCATATTGTATAAGTTTAGATTTGAATAGAGACAAAGAATAAATCAGAGATAAGAGCCTGGCCAAATATCATTTGAGAGGACAGCCCTGGAAAGTTGGGCACAGAGACAGGTGTCAAGGTCATTCCAAGTGATATCAAAAATGATTTGCAACTGGATGTCAAAGGGGTGGAGAAGAAGGCATTGTTGAGGTCTGGGACTGAGAAATGGGAGGTCCCTGAGGAGAGAGTGGAACATGAACAATAGTTTTATATGATATCCATAATATTTTAGTTATCTACAAAAAATACACCCTTGAATTGAAGTTTTAGTGAACAAAAAATTCAACTAAGAAACAACTTAGTGTTTCACTGCTGATTCACCATGATAAAACAACACTTAGAATACACAATTTTCAGAAACTGACAGTAGCTCCATGCCCACACTAAATGTAGATGATAGGTATCATTTTTCCTCACTATCATCCATGCTTCAAAGAAGCCATAGAGTTACTTAGCAAAAGGTGCATCACTTGTGTCAGCACAGCCCAAAGACGGCTCTGATCTTTATTCTGTCATGGCTTTGGGAGTTCTGCTGCCTATAATCTTGCTGCTAGGCTAGACCTCCTTTCATAGCTGACCCCCACAATAATGGTGTCTGGTTTTGCCTTATACAATGAGCTTCTTGGGGCAGGAGCTTTAGTTCTTGCTGGAAGATGAAACATAGTAAGGAAGAGCCAAGAGACCCCACAGGTACAAAGCTTAACCCTTAGCCTCTTGTGAAATTGGTTGACAGCAGAGACCAAGTCTATTCTCTCAATCTCAGGAAAACTGACTAAATTATTGATATATGCATGAGATAGATGAATTTTTAATCCCAATACAGACTTCACTATATTGGATACTTCAAAGTTTAATGATTGGATAATATAATACTAGTGTCACAGTAAATAGTATAGTAATCTGAATTATATTGGTGATGCAAACAATTGGGCTAATTATCTTTATGTGCTTTAAATACGCTGTGGGGTGTGCATAAACAAAAGAACATGGAGTGTGTAAAATTTTATAGCTCCAGTCCTTCAATTTAAAAAGAATCTAAGGGAATTTTTAAGCCAATTTTAACCATAAATTAATTCCCTCTGAACTTCGTTCCTGTTTTACCATACCAGGGTAGCTTTTGGCTCCTTCCTATTTATGTGTGGTTGATCTCAATTATACATACTCTTCTCTGTTGTGGGTAACATTTTAAATAATATTTAAGATAGAAAACTCTCCAGCTTTACAGATTTTAAATTTCTCTCTAACCTTTTGCAGCTGGTTACACTATATAAGAACAGGTCTTTTCTAAGAGCTCATGGAGGGTGAGCATACCCCGAACAAGTCTCTTATCAAGGACTCAGGTATCGAAGACCACGTTTCATGTTCACCTGTCATGTGATGCACCAGTTCCTTAGGTCACATCTTTCACACAAGATACTTTTGATGAATGTTAAAATATTGTTTCACATCTATTATAAAATATAAACATTATTTGCGCATATTTTTGTGTGACAACATACTACATTCTGAATACCCCTTTATATGACATTTTCCTTTAATATGTGTGTCACTAAAGCATAACCAATTTGGTGTAATTAGTGGAACAATTGGAGAAGGTGAATGAACAGAAATCTCAGGAAAATATTAATCATAACAAATACCTAAAAAATTGTGTCATGACTAGCTAAAAATGGTAAATAAGAAAATAATAAATATCATAATGTTAAGAATCTGTGAAATAAGAACATTGAAATAGTTTTGATGAAGCTATATCAAGAAATAGATTTAGGATGGTGTGCTTTTAATGTGCAGAGCTTTCAGAAAAAATTCATTGATCATTCAAGGCAGTCAGTTTCAGAAACATATCATGGCTAGTGACAGTCCCTTGTTCAAATAATTACTAGTCTGATCAACCTTGAAATTGCTAGAGTTAAATGTAATATGTCTACAGTCAAAATCCTTTGACATAGTTATTTTTAACATTCATTTAAAAAAATAAACTCACATAAATATGCATCTATGCTAGGGTATCAGGTGATTGTAGTCATTTTTTAACAGCCATTATACCCCAATCTAGCCATTTAAATGGCAGTACCACTCTAAGGTTAATAAATAAAACATATTTAATATGTTTGAATTTATTAATGTTAAATAATGCATTAAACATATTAATAACTTTTTAATGCAACAGTACAAGTTATGGAAAGTGTGAATAATACAAATCTGGCAGCTTAGTTTTAAAAACTGTGATCCAGAAAATGTCTCCAGATTAGAATAATGCATAAAATTTAACAAGGAATATATTCAAAAGGAAAAGAACTTTCAACATTGAATTTCTAAAAGATTAACTAGATAATTACAGTACAGGGAAAGAACTAGTTTAACAGGGTTTCCTTTGAAAAGTTCTAAAGATACAAGGCTGTAATTGACTGCAAGCTCAGCTTGAGCCATCAGCGTGACACAGATGCCAAAGGAAGGAAAGGATCTAAAGTGATTGTAGCTCTAGTAATAAAAGAGTATTAGTCAGAATTGGAATGTCATGAGCTTTTTAACCCTGCCTCATCATATCAAGGCTTAATCACTCCAGAAAGTTCAAGGCATCATGTTTTCATTCAAAATATGCCAATTTTAAAATAAAACTTAATTCACTGGGAATTTTGATATGTATACAGATTCAAACAATAGCTCTTTTAGATAAAGATTATAGTCAGATCATTGATCACTTATCTATGTTATTAAGACTAACTTATGAAAGTAATGTTGAAGTTATGTAATCCATACAGACAGTAACAAATATACACACTTTTCTGTAGGCTGGAGCATGTCACTCACAACACTGATTTGGTTGTCTATAGTAATACCTATAAATCATTACATTAGTATTATGCTCTACTCCAGAGGCATTATCACCTTGGAAAATATGTTTTGTTTTAGGTAGACTTTACTGGCAAAAAGGTGAAGCTATTTACCTATGAATTTATTAAGAAGCTATCTTTTGACTACCAAAGATAATTCATTGTTCATAGCTGTTCAATTTAGGTAAATCTTCTTTTGAGAATATTCCCAAGGGTAGTATATCTGGATCATGTATGATAGACAGATTACTTGCTTTCTTAGTAACCTCCACACTGATTTCCATAATGACTGTACCATTCTGGACATCCACCAACAGTAAGTGTTCTTCCATCATATGCAAGAATTTGTCATCATTTAAAAAATCATATTAACAATTCTGACTTGGGTAGAATACAACTCAAAGTAGTTTTAATTTGCCATTATCTGATGACTAAGGGTGAAAGATACTTTTCAAATAATCTCAGCCAATGGATTTCTTCTTTTCAGAACTTTCTGTTCAGTTCCATGCCCTCGTTTTGAACTGTTATTTTTTTTTTTATTTTCTTGATGGTTAATGTTTTTATTTTTACATATTTTAGGCACTAATATTCTGTCAGATATATAGTTGGTAAGGACTTTTTATTCCACAGTCTGTTTCCTCAATGGAGTGATAGTGTCTTATATTGTGCAGAGCTTTGAAGTTTCAGGAGATCCCATTTGTTAAAAAATTCTTAATGCATTTACTATTTATTGTTCAGAAAAAAACCTTCCCTGTGCCAAGATATAAGTGTTTCTTAAATATTACATTTTAGCATCTTTATCAAAGGTTAGGTATTTTGAGGACCATGGATGTATATGTGGGTTATCATTGTAAATTTATTAATTAATCTGCCTGTTTGTATGCAAGTACCATGATGTTTTTATTACTCTCTATGATGGAATACTTAAAATCATTGTATAATCCTTTAAAGTAATTGTATACACATATATAAAATTAGATTATACAAGTTATACTGCAATGGAGAGGGAGGTACTCTTCCAGATGCCATAAGCTTTCAAAAAACAAACAAGCAAGCAATCTCCCCCTTCCCCCCCAAAAAATGGAGAAACATATGTGGGCTTCTTCCTTTCATACACATTGTCAGCAGGACCTCATAGACCATCCCAAACTTTATAGGATATTGTTATTGATGTGGTTATCCTTTAGAACTTTAGGTTTAAGACCCTAATTACTGAAGACACTACATACTTGATTCATAGTACATATTTACATAAATCTGGTACCAACCACAAAACTTCATCCAAAGTGGCTATCTTTCATTCAATGCCCAGCACTGAGAAAGAAACATAATCAAGACTCTTGCATAGCTATAAAATCTGTGAGCTACAGTAACAGATGACTTGTCAACAGTGACTAGTACAAGAGTGGCACGTATATCCAAGCACTTTTTGATTGAATTTAGGCCTGCTCTATAGGCTAGTACTTTCCTATGGTAATGCACAGAGTAATAAACTTCTCTCTGACTTCTTATCTTAATACACATAGATTAACATATAACTGTCTTTAGAGAAGTGAGTTTAATTGTTGTTGCACTAGATTTCAATTAATACAAAGACCAAACCTACTAATGTGCAGAAAAGAGACTTTGTAATGTTCAGCCCTAAATAGGAAGTCCATATCATGCCCCTCCCCATGCCAGCCACAGGGACCTTCCCAGGAGAGGAGGTAGAAAACTTTAGGAGACATGGGAAACTAACATCTTAAGCAAAACAGTTTTCCTGACATGACTGTTATATTGCAAAAATAAGGTCACTGTGGCTATAACTGCAAGTGTAACCCTTACATAAGAGCAAGCCATCCAAACAATATGGGTTGGGCAATGGCTAATGATGTCCTTCCTCTAGTTATGTAGCCATTTGCAATAGTGCCTGCTGAGGGATGGAGAGTTCATTTTTTGTTTCTTTGATTGCTTTTTTTTTTAAGGGTTTTCATCATTGGAAGGCTTCTAATGTTCCAGTAGATGGTCCCATGGCCATATTTATATAAGAAATACTCAGTAATTTTAAAAGTAGAACACAAGAATTTGAGATTTCAAAGTGTTTAGTGGAGTAAGACAATTGGATGGGAAGGAGAAGGAGGAATGGGTTTCATGATAACCAAATTAGGTATATAAGTGTGTATGGAATTCTCATATAATTATGAAAAAGAATCTTGAAAGTATTTGGGGATGAATGACATGGCACATAAGTAATTTCAAATAAAACAAAGTACATTGAAAGATATATTATTTTCAATGTATAGCACCACGTATCCCATGACACGGAGCTAAATCATCCTAGTTTAAATTCAAGAAGTATGAATGAAAGCCACATGCACATATTTACCTTAAGCAATACCTTGTAATTAAAATTTCTCTAGGAAATTGTTAATTTAAAATAAGTTTTTAAAATAAGATAGTTCAACACAGATTATTAATCATAGTTGTGTACTTGATTGAGTCTAGGGTTATCTGTGAATGACTATCTTTGTTATGTTAAATGAAATGAGAAGACCTTGCTTCTACAATTACCATTGCATGGATTTAGATGCTTGAGAAAGTGAAATAAACCCACATAACATGTTCCACTTCATCATGTTGTCTGTGTGACCAGCTGCCTCTATGCCTACTTCATGAGCCTTCTATCACATAAGGTAGTCTATGCTAGACATGTAAGTGAAAAATAATTTATCCATTGAGTTGTTTTTGCCAAGGACATTTTGAATAGCAACAGGAAAAGTAATCAAGACCAACAAACCCTAAAAGAAATGTATACACATGGAGATGAACATGCATAATCACATACAGTACAAACTCAGGAAGAAGAATGGAAATCATCTCGACAATGAAATAAGTTTAATTTCTAATGCATTTAAATACACACATATATATTACAGTTATATGAAATGGTGAATTTCTTCTCTTGGTCATGTTTATTTGGTGTTTGTTTTGTATGCCTCTTGCACATAAATGGGCTTCTATTTCTTAAATTTGACTGTGAAGCATTATAACCATGAACTCACAGAAGCTGTGAATGTAGACAGAAGACTTTCACAAGATCAAGCCATCCCAAATCACAGCATGGATGGAGGGCTCAAAAGCCCCACCCCTAACTGGGGTGATACTGGTAAATAATAGCTGTGGAGTAGTGAAAGTCAGCTCCTTGAGTATCAGCAATAGTCACACTAAACCTCTTCATATTCAACAGCTCTAAGTAGATTCAGTGGGTTTTAAAAAAAAAGGAGAACATGAAATTATCAGGAGAAAGTGATGCAGTTGGCAGAAGGGAATAAGGTGTAGATTTACTCAAAATATATATGAATTTTCATAACAAAAAATAGTAAATTATGCTGGTATTTTCTTCATTTTCAAGTTATTTTTACCAAGGATTTAATTTTTAAAAACCAGAAAAAGAAAATATAGGCACTGGAAAGTTGACACAGTGCATATGAGTATTGCTATTGTTCTTGTTCAATGCCCAGTACCCACATGGTGATCTCCACTACAACCAATTTCAGTTCCAGTTTTCATCCATGGTCACCATAATGCACATATACACACAATAATAAAGAACACCTTAAATTGAATGAATGTAAATATGAATGTATATATTCTGCCTCAATTCCCTGCTCTTTATTTTAAATTTACAGTAAATTCTTAAGAAGACTGCTATATTGGCCTATGTTTTCTTCCATGACTGGATAAATTCGTGAATGATTATAATCATATTCTGATAAATTCAATTTTAAAATACCAAGAAAAACTAACGCCAGATTAGTGTGCATAAGCAGATTTACATACCCTTCCAATCTCTTGGGGTCCACTTTTCTTTTAGGATCATACCCTCTTGCAATTTCTTTCTTTATAGTCATTAGTGCTATCAGCTCTTTGGCCTCTTTTTGTACAAATTAGTTCAACTATATTCCTTTAAAGAAGGATTAAATGCCAAGTGTATTTGTAAGCAAGATAACACTTATATGAGTATTCTCGCTGTTTTAGACTTTGATATATCAACCTTACAGTCTCCTAAAGAGATAAATATAGCCAAAGCCGCTGTGATTAATAAGGTTATTGAGAGGGAAAATTTACATGTTTTTGCAGGAATAACACCAGGGCTAGCATTTAGACTCTCTTGGGTACATTATTTGTTCTTATATATTCACTTTGTCCAATTTTGTGTGAGGTTAAACTGCAGGAAAGTTGAGTCACCAGACAGAATTTTTCCTGTTGTGATATCGAAATTTTCTCACAAAACATTTATCATTCAATTTTCCATGAGCAAGTATGGACACAGTTTGAATGATTCCTCTTTTTCAGAATCACTCAGTAGTCCTGAAAGATTCTCTGTGCCTTGATCCTCTTAGAAATTTGTCCTCTTCTAAACTACAAGGTTGGTGGAACTCTTCAGTCCCTTAAAATTGTAGAATTGTGGACACTGATTTTTGTTGGTATTAACTGAGTTTGCCTTCAGCTTCCAAAGCCATGTTCATTCCCCTCCACATGGGAGTACTCACACTGGATTACAGAAAAGACATTTACTTCATCAAAGCCAGGGAGAACATTCTTTTCCCTTGTCAGCTGAGTCTAGAGGCTTATGAAATTCATTCATCTTTGTCATGTTTTATTGACTAGAATCAAGCTCAGGAACTCGGGGCAAAGGAGGAATGTAAGAAAGTTTGACTGCAGGACATGGCCTCCTAGGATTTGCTACCACACAAGCCTCTCTATCCTTCTGAAACCATTTGCTTGCTACTATTCTTCGCAACTGACCATCTTAAGTAAGGCCTGTATTTGCAGACAAGAACTTTCTTACTTTCTATATTCAGGCTGATCTCTGCTTACATGGCACAGGGTTGTTTTCATTTTCCTTTACTCAAAACCTGTTTTCTGTTTAACAGTCTTCTAGTGTTATTTCTTCTGATAATATTTTCCAAACTCTAGAATTTTCTTAGTAAAGTCAGTTTAATGCCTTTCTAAATTTTATGTCTATTGAACCTCAGATATATTAGTATTTAGTTTTACTTTTAAAAACCAAACGCTGGCCTCTTATTATTATATCCACTCTGCTTATTTGCCTCTGTAGATTTGCCCACAGTTTTGTTTTGTTTCTTTGATAATATGCAAAACATCTTTTGAAATTTGAGCTAAGGACATTTTTCTCAAGACATTGTGGCTTTAAGCTTTATTTCCTTAGGTGATTCACATGTAAGAATTCCTAAAACAAATCATTCAACACATTTCAAAACAGCTACTCCTTGGAGGATACAAACAGGTCTCCAGTTAGCTTTCATGTCATGTTGTCACATCAAATACCACATTAAAACAATGATTGCATATGTTAGAATTTTTTCTTGTGTAATTGTTCAATTTTGGTTTTAGCCCATGTATATAAACTTGTTCCATTGAGTATTTATATGTCTATATGACAATGTAGAACTATGTATTGACACCATGTGTACAATCAGTGACTGTACATCAAGGAATAAAATTACTTAGGACAAGCTCATTGATACATACTTTTGATATATCTATAAGAAGTAAGTATGTGTGCATGTGTGTGTGTGTGTGTGTGTGTGTGTTTACAAGTTGATATAATATAGCCAGTTTGGCCACCAATTTTTAAACCTCCTGCCCTCTGATTTCACAGACCATTGACATGGCATCACTATACTCCATATACAACATAAACATATTTGTGTAATCTATTTAATTCAAATGATTAGTAAGAGCTGCGAAACATGGATTGTAGAATATCCATGTACTAAAATAGAGATATCTTCTACTCATTGCTAAGCGTCTGTCACACTCACTAGAGAGTTAGATGTTGTCGAGTGTGCTTTAAAAAGAATCTGTTCTGAGTGTGACAAGAAAGTTTATAGGCTTAAGAACTTCACAAATAATGAACTAATGAGAGTAAAAAAAAAGAGAGAGAGAGTAAAGTTTATTTTTGTGTTCATGCCTCAGTCAGACGTCCAAGATTCTCATGCCCTCACACAGTGTAACTTGTTTTATATTGATGATACTCGAACTTATACAGGAAACAGTTTGTTTTTATGGACATATAGGGACATATTTTATTTGCTAGTCAGTGGCCCACTGAGTAAACTGACATTTTATTACAAAATAATAAACGATTGACAGTTCACAAGATGACCATTTTAATGAATAATGCCTCTTATTTGCTTATTTTTATAATAAGCAACTGATATTTCTTTGTGTTTTTGAAAATACAATTTTCCTTAGTAGGTTTGAAGACATCACATGTTGACCTTTCATTTCCTATGATTCCCCTGTGTGTGGGACAAAGCCATCTGCCCTTGCATGACACCAATTAGACATTTCTATTGTGTTAAATGTCTCATGTCAACTGGAAAATGTATTTTCTCTGGTCTTTTATGCCATTTGAAAATGATGCCTTTTCTAAAAAAATGACAAATATGCACTGTGAAAGGGAATAACCACTTCATAACTTTTAGCTTTGCTAATTAGAAAAGGTTGCTAGTTTTCTCAGGCATGATGATTTGCCTGATTTGCATCCATAGAAATTATTTTTATGAGCAGGCTTCCAGACAAGGTATACTTAACAAGAATAAACGACATGCAAAACATATCATATTGTCTCTGAACCCTCTGAAGTATTAAACCGTGTCATTTTCACATCATCATTATCATCTGTGGAACTGGATAGAAATAACTTGTACACAGTGTATTTTCTGTCAAATATATGTACTAATTTTGACAGGATTTTAAACATTCATGATTCTTTTCAAACTTGAAAAGGGAAGATGTTTTCCTTATGTATACTTCTTCTTGTATAATCCTGTCTACCCAGGACATTTTGAACATCCATTTGATGTGGTGTTTTGTTAGAAACCTAGAATGTTAACATAATGATGCTTTGCAGTTTCACAAGATGGAAAGCCAATTGGGAAATTAGAACAGATAAAACCTGGATTAAGAGCTAGCATTGCTTCCTGTTTTGTTTCTAAATGCTAACTTCAGAAAGAGCAGATGAGTAAAATAAACTTAACTGCTTTGAAGTGTGGAATAATAGGGTATTTCACAATGATTAACCTCCTGAAATTAGAGACATCCACCCACAATCCCCTTAACATCCTAGCAAGGATGCAGCTCCAATTAGTTTACCCAATGCATTTTTTGTGATGAGCCGTACAACTGGGGATTACCTTGTTTTTTGGTTTATTTATACAAGTAAACTGGAAAATACAGTCTCATATTCCAAAAAGCAGATCAACAATACTGTAAATTTATACCTTTATATTCCTCCAACTTGTAAATATCATGAATTACACTGAATAACACATGAATTACATTTATTATAGAAGTACACATTTTGAGTACTTTAAGGATACATTATATATGATTCAAAATTTACAGGAGTTTGACATACTAGCTCATTATTCATATTGCACAGTATGTCAGATTAGATATTTCCCCCAAGATAAAGAATTTCAATATTATTTCAATATTTTTACTGTTTCCTTTTAAATTATGGTTTTACTTACTGTGTAAGAAAATAAATACATGTTTTAATACAGTCAAATGAAGCTCAGTTTAATGTAGTATATATTTTAAAATCATCTTTATGTTATTTAGAGAACATTTACAACATTTTTCAATTGCTATGTAAGTTTACATTCTGGATATTGAATAATTTCCCACACAACCACATAGGTCAGCCTTTGAGACCAAGAAATATAACCTGCTTTTCACTGACACTGAATTATTAACCAAAACTATAAATCCTGAGGAAATTTTATATAAATGGTGTTTTATATAAACAAGATATATAAGATCAGGCTCCTACTTTGATAACAGTCTTTGCCAATACTTTATTAAGTTAACCATCTTGGTTTTATGCTATTTAAAGCAAGCTGACCTCCAATTTTCCTGAAAATGGTTACATTCAATTATTTTAGAATGTTGGAAACTTTTTTTTCAGATTTATATAGAGAAACTTGCTGAGTTTCACTAGAAAAGCAAATATCAGACAGTTATAGGGGGCTTGCATTGTCTGTAATTATGTGTTAATTATTTCATTTAGGTTTTCAGTTACATTCAATTGAACATAGAAATAGATGTTAATATATTTCTTGCTTTTCTTGGTTAATTGTCCAGAAGTATTACTTAAAAATATGAATTGTTAATTTATTTCTAAGCTGCGAAGTATTATTTTAAGTGCTGATTTGAATTGTAGGAGATAAAAATCAGTGAAAATAAGCTATTGACCTGATGTCTTGACAATGTTTCAATAACTGATTTTCCAATTATATGTAAAAAAAAGAAAGAAAGAAAAAAGAAACTTGTTGTGATTATTGTCTTATCCCATAATTTTGACAATATGACCAAGGCTACTTCATTACATGAATACATATAAAACAAAGTTACCTGTTTCTAAAATTTGGAAGCTTGTCATATATGGAAAAGCATAACAGTAGTATATGATAGAAATTATTGTTAATATAATATTAAACAAATTAACAAAACTAAATGAAATCATTCAAAACATTCTGTTTTAAATATTTTTAAGCTAAGTTTTAGATCATTAACTCTAACATATATACAATTTTATTAAAATATTATTATTGGGATCATAGTCCTCAGTGATATCATCTGCAAATCATTGTAGATGATGTGTATTAAATTGCAGATATAAATATTGTTTCATGCTTGTGAAAATATTGCCAAAGGAGGACTATCTAATTATACCATTGACAAAAGTTATATTGCAAATACTTCACTGACCTTGAAAGGATAACACTCAACTTTATATGAAAAAACAAAAGACCCAGGATAGCCAAAACAGCACTGTAAATTACAGGACCTTCAGGAGGCATCACAATCCCTGACTTCAAGCTCTACTATAGATGTATAGTCCTGAAAACAGCTTGGTATTGGCACAAAAATAGACAGGTAGAACAATGGAATCCAATTGAAAATCCTGATATTAACCTACACACCTATGCACACCTGACTTTTGGCAAAACAGCCAAAAGTATACAATGGGAGATACTGGCACAACTGGATGATATTGTGTAGAAGACTGCAGATAAACCCATATCTATCACCATACACAAAACTCCAGTCCAAACGAATCAAAGACCTCAACTTAAATGCAACCACACCGATCCTCTTAGAAGAGAAAGTGGGAGGTACACTTGAACAAATAGGTACAGGAGACTGCTTCCTGAACGTAACTCCAATAGCACATACATTGAGATCGACAATTAATAAATGGTACCTCCTGAAACTGAGAAGTTTCTATAAGGCAAGGACACAGCTGACAAGAACAAACAGCAGCCCACAGACTAGAAAAAGACCTTCACCAATCCTACATTTGATTTGACAGAGGGCTGATTTCCAAAATATACAAAGACTTCAAGAAGTTACTTAAAAAAAAAAAAAAAAAAAAACAAAAAAAAAAAAAACAATAACAACAGTCCAATTAAAAAGTGGAGTACAGAGCTAAATAGAGAATTCACAATAGAGGAAATCAAAAAGACTAAAAGACAATTAACAAAGTTCTCAACGTCCTTAGCCATCAGGAAAACGCAAATCAAAACAACTGTAGATACCATCATACTCCTGTCAGTATGGCTAAAATCAGACTATCAGTTACAATTTATGCAGGGTGGATGTGGAGAAAGGAAACACTCCTCCACTGCTGGTGAGAGTGCAAACTTGTACAGCTATTTTGGAGATCAATATGGCATTTCCTCAGGAAAATGGGAATCAGTCTATCACAGGACCCAGTAATCCCCTTCTTAGGCATATATATACCCAAATGATCCACATCCATGCAACAAAGACATCTCTTGAGCTATGTTCATAGCAACATTATTTGTAATAGCTACAACCTGGAAATGACCTTGATGCCCCACAACTGATGAATAGATAAAGAAGATGTGTTATATTTACAAAACAGAAAACTACATAGTGAGGGTAGGCAATGGAATCTTGATTCTTAGGCAAATGGATGGAACTTGAATAATCCATCATGAGTGAGGTAACCCAGTCACCAAACAAGGAATATGGTATGAATTCACTCATATATACATGTCAGACATAGAGCAAAGGATCACCATACTAGAATTCACACCACCAGGGAAGCTAAGATACAAGGAAAATCCTAAGAGTCAAACAAGTTCGCCAACAGAAGGAGAAAGGGACAAGATCTCCTGCGCATATTGGGACTGGGGTGGGGGCAGTGCATGGAGAGGGAGTTAAGAGAAAGAGAAGGGGAGAAGAGGAGGGGAAAGGAGAATTTGAGAGACCAAGAAGATTGCGTTGGGGGATGAATAGACAAGAGCAAGAAAAAGATTCCATAATAGAGGGAGGAATTATAGGTTTGAAGATAAAACTGACTCTAGAGAGACCTACAAGGATGATCCCAACTACCAATCTGAGAAATAGTGGAGAGGCTAACTTAAATGCCCTTCCCCAATAATGAGATTGAAAACTACCTTATATGCCATCCTAGAGCCCTCATCTAGTAGTTGATGGAAACAGAAGCAACACCCACAGCTAAGCACTGAGCCAAACTCCTGGAATCCAGTTGCAAAGAGGGAAGAGTGATGAACAAAGGGGTCATGATCAGGCTGGAAATACTCACAGAATCTGCTTACCTGAATAAGTGTGAGCTCATGCAGCCCAGTCTGAGAGCTGAAAAAACAGCATAGGATTGAAACAGGGCCCCTGAATGTGGGTGTCAGTTCAGAGGCCTGTGTATCTATGAGGCCTCTGGTAGTGGAACAGCATTTATCTCTAGTGTATGAATGGACATTGGAAACCCATCGCATATTGAGTGATACTCCCTCTGCCTAGACACATAGTGGAGGGCTTAGGCCCTGCCCCAAATGATGTGACAGACTTTGACCATACCCCATGGAAGGCCTCACTCCTTCTATGGACCAAATGAGAGATGGGATGGTGGTAGATGTGGCGCATGGGCGATGGGAGGGAGGGGGAACTAGGATTGATAAATAAAGTAAGACTGTTTCTAATTTAAATAAAAATGGAAAAAAGAGGGTAGAAATTATAATACGTAAGAGATTTTATCCAATTTTAATTGTATGATTCTGAATTATATGATAAAAGGAAGTCATTTTACTTGATTTCCATACTTTTAAACAGGCGACTTGTGTTACTCATTCTTAGGACTACTGATGTATTGCATTTGCAAATTTCTCTGATTTAGTCTGGCAGCTCTCCTGTGCAGGTTATGCTTTCTGGTGCAGTACACATCTCGTGAATGATAAATCATCATGTCATTGCTGATCAATTACAAATGTGACTGTACTGCAAAAATCCATTGTCTATTGCCTGAAACTGATTACTCTTATTACTTGACAGGGCATGGAACAATTTTAAATGAAAACTGAGCACCACATACTGATCGTTGGTTCTCTTAGAGTGATTGATAAGTATTTAATTATAAATCATATTTTAATTCAGTTACTCTGTTCAACCAAGTGTAACTTATGAAATTTAATGTACAAAATATTAATTCTGGCTATAATTGAGTTCATAGATTTACAGGAGATCAATTCCCCAGAATGCAGTAGGTGACATCCAAACAGATACGTCCCAAACCTATCATAGTAAATCCTGCATAGTCAGAGTGAAACATCTGCCTCTGCCATTTCTTATCCTATCGTTAAAATAAACATAGTCAAACTTAAATCAACCATCTCTCAAATTCTTAGAAAGACAAATTCAAAGTTAAGACGCATGAAGAGTTAATAATTGGTTTCAAAGGAGACATCTATCAGTGAACCATCCTTTTTATCATTAATTTATATTTATTGGGTTTTTTTTTTGAAGGTTTCACATGAAAGTGATTGAGAAACATATACACAGTAAAATATTTCTGAGTTTCATATAAGAATTTTTTTCCTGAACTCATAAATAACATTAAAGCCAATCAAATTGCTATGCTAATAGAAAACAACAAAACTGTAAGTTTCAGTATCTGCTTAATGTATTGTTGTTGTTGTTTTGTTGATTTTAAATGCTTTCTCAGTGTTTTCCTTTGACTGAATGTCCATCCATTAGGGACATCTGGTGCCTATTGAGTCTTCTTTGAAAACAATCTGCTCTTCCTGGTTTTTTTTTTTTTTTTTTTTTTTTCAAACCTGAATGTTGTTTTTACTTTCTGCTTTCTGTTTTTAAGTGTTCTGTGAGTCTGACTGATGCTCATGCTACACAGTAAGCTAGAAAATTGCAACTGTGTGATTACATACGGAAGAATTAACTCATGAAGACAATATTCTGAGGTTATCCATGACTTTACTAGTTATAAAGTGCTTATTGAATTTGCTTATTGTGTAAAAGTCAAAGACTTGTTGTTTAGTCAGTACTAGTAACCAAGATTGTGATATAAAATTTTGTTTCAATCAGTAGTATTTTTCTACTAATCATAATATTAAGTTAATTATAGTGCTAGCCATAAACGGTTTTTAATTTAAAGATAGGCTGTTCCATGCTACACTGAAGCTGGACAGATGTGTGAATAAAAGTGTGTAAATAAACAAGAATAAAAATGTTCAGGTGATAGCCTATAGACTTACAACATGTTGCTGAAAGAAAAAGTAAACAGAATATAATATTGCATTACACACATTAGTATTCTGAGAAACAGTAATTATGCAGTACTTTTTATTACAATTAACATTTTAATACAAGATTTTTTTTGCTAAATGTTGCAAAAATGCCCACTTACTAATACATTTTATTATTCTGTGGAATATAAATATTTATAAAATGTACTCAGCTCTATTTTAACGTTGTAAAATTGTGACACATTGGATTATTAGTCTAAATACATACTTTCTGCCAAAAATAGTCAAAATTATAGACAAAGAGGGGGATTGCCGGGTCCTGTGGTAAACTAATTCCCATTTTCCTTAGGAACTGCCTTACTGATCTTCAAATGGCTGTGCGAGTTTGCCAGCAGTGGAGGAGTGTTCCCATTTCTCCACATCCTCTCCAGCATAAGTTGTCCTTGATGTTTCTAATTTTAGCCATTCTGGCAGGAGTAAGATGGTATCTCAAAGTTGTTTTGATTTGCATTTCCCTGATAGCTAAGGATGTGGAGCACTTTCTTAAGTGTCTTTCAGCCTTTTTGATTTCCTCTATTGAGAATTCTTTCTTCAGTTCTGTACCCCTTTTTTAATAGGGTCATTTGGTATTGCTTGAGTTCTTTGTATATTTCGAAGATCAGACCTTCGTTAGATGTAGGATTGGTGAAAATCATTTCCCAGCCTGTCGTCTGCCGTTTGGTCTTGTCCACTGTTTCCTTTACCTTACAGAAGCTCCTAAGTTTGAAGATGTCCCATTTATTAATTGTTGCTCTCAGTGTCTGTTCCCCTGAAGTTATGTTCAGGAAGCGGTCTCCTACACCAATTTGTCAAGAGTACCTCCTACGTTCTCTTCTAAGAGGTTCAGTGTAGCTGAATTAATGTTGAGGTTTTGATCCACTTGGATTTGAGTTTTGTGCATGGTGACAGACAGGGGTCTATCTGCAGTCTTCTACACATCCATGTAACAAAGATATCTGCTCAACTATGTTCATAGCAGCATTATTTCTAATAGCAAGTACCTGGAAGCAACATACATGCCCCTCAACTGAAGAATGGATAAAGAAGATGTGGCACATCTACACAATGGAATACTACTCTGCAGAAAAAAGTAATGGAATCTTGAAATTCGCAGGCAAGTGGATAGCACTTCAAGAAACCATCCTGAAAGAGATAACCTAGTCACAAAAAGAGGAACATGGTATGTACTCACTCATATATAGATTTTAGACCTAGAGCAAAGAATCATCAGCTTATGATTCACAACACCAGAGGAACTAGGGTACTAGGTGTATTCTAAGAGATTTATATAAAGTCCCTCACAGAAGGGGGAAGGAACAAGTCCCCCAGAGAACAGGGGAAGTGGGATGGTCAGTGAATGGAGAGAAAAGTAGAAGAAAGAGAGGGAGAGGAGAAGAAAGCACATGCGACTAGGAAGATTGAGTCAGGGTAGGAGTAGAAGACAGGAGAGAGAAAGAGAGAGAGAAACAGAGACAGAGAGACAGAGAGGGACAGAGAGACAGGGAGAGCATAAAAGAGGGAGCCGCTGTAGGTTTGAAGAGAAAACTGAACCCAAATAAAGGTCTAGAGACCTTCAAGACTGCCGCCAACTAACAATTGAGCAACCGTGGAAAGGCTACCATAAATGCCCTTCCTGGATAGTGAGATCAACAACTAACTTATCCTTGGAGCCCTCATCCTTCTTTTGGAAACAGAAGGAAACACCCATACCTAAACATGGAGTTGAACTAGAATCCAGATGCATACAGAGAGGACAAGATCGGATTATGGAAAAACATAGTAACAGCTGACCTGAACAAGGAGGAGCTAACGGACCCCCAGACTAATAGCTGGGAATCCAGCATGGTACTGACTCAGGCCCCCCTGAATATGGGTCTCAGCCAGAAGGACTGAGCAATCTATGTGACCTCAGACAGTAGAACCAGGATGTATCCCTGGTGCACAAAAGGACCTTGTGGACAAATCCACCATGGAGGTATACTCCCTTATCCTAGAGACAGGAGAGAAGTCCTAGTCCCTATTTCAAATGACCAGACAGATCTACATAACCCCACCTGGATGGCATTGCCCTACATGTGGAATTGGGGTGGGTGGAGGGGTGGGGAATGTGGTCAGGGTGCATGTGAGGGGGCAGAGATGTTAAAAGGGAGGGAGGGAAGGATGGAGAAGGAACTGGGATCGACTTGTAAAATAATAAATTAAATTAAAAAATTAATTAAATAAAGAATTGTAGACAACGAATATATAAAACTTTGAGCTTTATTAACTAACTGCAACACACAGTGGTGACAATTATGGCTACAAAGGGTAGGATATAGCTCATTGGTTGTACCTGAAATTTGTTGTGTTAAAATTTTCTAAATTGTTAGTTATTAATAGAATAGATGACAGTTTTGGAACAGAGAAGTTTAGGGGAAGTATTGTTGATGGCATAAGGCCATCCTGCTGAGCATTGAGCATTTAATTTATTTTGAAATACTGTTGTTACCTTTCTTTTCTTTCTTTTTTCTTTTTTCTTTTCTTTTTTTTTTTTTTTTTTTTTTTTTTTTTGTGGAAAGTCCAGAAGATTGATTAATCCAGGTGCCTTTTTATTTGATGTGTTCTTTTTTTGTAAGATTCTCAAGTAGAAATCTATCATGTCCCGATGTAAATTTGGTGGTAAACACTGTTTTACCAGTTTTTTTTTTTTTTTCATTTTGACCATGTTATGTTATATGGTTTAGTACCATTCTTTTCTCACTCCACGTTCCATAAATTAATGATGAGGAACAAATCTTAACCATCCTTTTATTAATTTAAAGTAATGAATGAAGCCACATAAATTTAGTTCTAGGAGAGTTTATGTTGTTTGAACCTGGAGGATCAGTAATGTTTCTTAGCAAGAAGTGTGTTACTCAAGATGGGAAAACATCAGAAATTTTCTATTCCTGTTTTCCTGTTTTTTTTTTTCCCAAACACCATTATCACAACCTCTTCAAGTCCTTCCCTCTCTGTCTCTATCTCTATCTATACTTCACCTCTCTCTCTCTCTCTGCCTCTTTCTCCCTCTCTCTCTCTTTCTCTCTGCATTTGTCATCTAAGTTTTCAATCAGCACAGTGAAGCATGTGTAGGCTACTTTATTAATATAGCTCATATACCAGTAATTTTAAATAATTATGGCAAAATAAAGTGAGTTATCACAGAAGTAGTTTCCACATCTAATTCTTTGTGTTATTTAATTCCAGAAACTATAATTAAAATAGCCAAGAGAATTTTCCTGAAATGCTTTAATTCATAGGTGGTTGTAACCTTGAAATCAGACAATGTCATGATAGTGTGAACTTATGGCAGAGAACTATCTTCATGACAATCAGGAAGAAGAGAACGTGATCAAGAACTCTCAAGACTATATTCTTCAAAAGAAGCTCCCAAATCACATATCCTTGTGTTCATAGAATTTGAAAACATAGTGCTGATGGCTGATACTCACTGGTTATGTACAAGTGTCTTTGAAGGAGGGTGGGGGTATTCCATATCCAGATGGTAACATTCCTATTTGCATTTTTGAAGTAGTTACATTTATTCATTCCTGTTATCCTCACCATTTCAGTTATCACAGAGATCAGAAGATTCTGATGAGGCCATATATATACCTTTTAGAAACTAAATATTTTTGCCTCTTTTAAAAACATTAATTTAAATTTTATTCATTTTTATTTGTGTGTATGTGTGGTTCATCCATCTTCCTCTTTGCACGTGTATCTCACCTGTTCCTGGTGTCCCACAGAGGCCATAATGGGGGCATAAGAAGCCTGGAAATTGGAGGCACAGCCATTCCATGTGGTAGTTGGGATCTGATTCTAGGTCTTGTAAATGAAACAGGGGAAATGAATGGGCAGTTAATCATTAGATGTGCTTAACTTCCCAGTTAGCTCTCCTGTCTTCTCCTATGATGAAGATTATCTATTATTACTACTAAGTATTGTTTTTCAGAGACATTGCCATCTATCCCATATGTGTAAAATCATTAAACACTTGGATCGGCATATACAATGTTGATAATTGAAATTGATATAACATCTAAGGAATGCACTCCCACAAATTCACATGTTTATTTGCAAGCATATGTATGTAAGAATGCAAGATACAAAGACAGGCTTCAAAACTATCACAGAAAGTTTTCTATGAGTCTAGCATTAGCAAATATCAGCATCAACAAACAAATGATACCCCATGGTAGACAGGGCATAGGTTTCAGGCCACACAGAGCTGAATCCCTGTAGCTTAGGTTAAATCTGTGCAGTGTATTAAAATTTGTGCATTTTCTCTGGCAAGAAAAGCTTATAACATAGTGTGGTAATCTTGCCCAGCTGCACAAAGACAGTCAGATAATGCTATCAGAAGCAAATTTACAAAGGTAAATTAACTAAGTGCTGTGTGATGTCTCTATAGATTTGCAGATACCAACTAGAAAGCTGTAGGTAGTAAGAAGAAATCCCTTGTTTCCATTGGTTAATAAGAGGGAAACACAGGAGGACTGCTTTCTGAGGTGATTTGATTTGACACTCCACTTGGTATAAACAAGTTTCTCTACTGATTTCTTTCCAAATGAAGAAGTTCTCAGTTCTTTAATTTCCTCAAAACAACAGAAACGATTCTTCTTATTAAGTGGCCTGAACTTCGTAAATTAAGATGGAAGAATGAAGAACTTGCAAGGGCAGTTTTGTAAATTGCAACCTTTGCCTTAGTTGGCTGCATGATTATGGGACTTATTATAACACTAGTGAAGTTCTGGGTCCAGCACATTGATGAAAAGTGAGTTTATTGTACATCCACATAGCAGTGCTATTTCCCAAATGTTCAAGTCATCTCCTAATTTGTAGATACTCCCAAACTGAATAGACATTATTTTCATTGGACAAATGATCTATCACAACAGAGATTTATTCTAAACTATCACATTAGGGTCTTTAATGGTATGAAAAGAGAATGTCACACACATGGTTCTTATGATTTGTGTTTGTGTTATGATGAGAAAAGTTCATTAATAGAAATAACATGAAATATGTATTGAGATCATTAGAAGTTCAATAGAAGCCATGGTTGTATGTCATTGTACCACATTGTCCTTATTCATCATCATATGGTTATTTCTTTAAAAAGAGTTTGCATACTTGAACAAGTTTCCGTACATTCGTATGTATTTATACATTCTGAAACTATTAGGTACAAATAATATTTGAAATAATATTTGTATCTTATCTATTACGAGAGGTTCTCTGTAGTAATGCAGTTCTTGAAAACTCTATCACAAAGTCTTAAGTCCTCTACAGCATAGCAATATGCACCCTAGGATCTGGACAAAATGGCAACTTTAATTTACTTCATTAGAAAAGAAGTCACAGCCCCAGGCTATATTTTTCACATATATCCATGACTTTTATAATCCTGAATCTTCCTAAATAGTCTCACCTTAACTTTATGACTAAGATAGTCATGATGCAATGGGATTTTAAATTGGGCTACAATTTCTAGATAAATTCATTTGGAAACTCATGAAAATACCATTTTTTTCACACTTCTAATGCCTATGAGTTCTATTTGCTTCTCATTATCTTTAACTGTTTATGCAAATTAGTAAACAGTTCTATATAAACAACTGTTTTCAGAAGATAATATCTACTAAGGTATCTGCATTCAATTTCTTTTGTTTGTTTGCTTGCTTGCTTTTCAGTATGACAAAGGAGTAGGTGCTGCTCTTAGCATTCACACATGATGCTGGCCTGCCTCTTGGGGACCTGGCATGTTGCATCATCCCTGCATGCATGCCCTTGCCAGTACTCAGGCAGTACTCTGGTTTGCTCAGTGTCTATACATGTGCTATGTCCCCTCATAAAAGGTGGCCCCACCCACCTCCTGCCCCTCCTTTTTTCTTCTGCCACTCTCATCTTCAGAGACAGTTCTTTGTTCCTGCCTTTCCCATTCCCCTCCCCAAATAAACCCCTTATCTTGAGCCCTGTTGCAGGGTTGAATCTCTTTCCTGTTTTTAAATTATAACAGCCCCCTTCTGTTTTTGCATTAAAAACAGCCACAAATATTTTCTCTTTTTATTTTTTTTAAATAATATTTTTTCATTTATTGTACATATAAACAGCAGTGTCTTCTGTCAACTCTCCTCCCAGTTGTCAACCCTCCTAACTCCCTTCCCCACTTACCCTCTACCTCTCTCCCCTTCTACTCCTTCTTCATTTCCATTCAGAAAGGGGAAGGCCTCCCGTGGGCTTCAGCAAAGCATGTGGCACATCAAGTTGTGGCACTTGTATAAAGGCTGGGTTAAATAATCTAGCATTGGGAACAGGTTCCCATAAACCTGTTAAACATCAGGGAGAGGTCTTGATCTCACTGCTAGGAACCTTAAAAAGAAAGCAAGTGACACAACTGTCATGCACATGCAGAGGGCCTTGGTTGGTCCCATGGAGGCTTCCTAACTGTTGATCCAGAGTTCATAAGCACCCACCAGCTCAGGTCAGTTGTCGTACCACAAATATTTTCATTCATAAATCTGGGAATCTTGTATTTTGAAATGACTAGCCCTTCTCTTTACTGACATTCTCTTTGCTTATAGGTAACCATCTTCTTTCCTTGTTTTCTTTGTAGGTTTCTTTGTTTGGCTATCCCCTTGATATATCTTTTCTTCTTTTTGTCCTGTGAACAACAACATGGGATTCATCTCTCATCCTAAAGTACTCATTAAAACTTTCCTTCCCCTTTGAAGTCTTATCTTCAGACATATTTATATTTTATGGACCTGCATTTGGCATTTGAACTAATCAATTTAAGGATGATATAATCCAAAACATATACAAAAT
Organism: Phodopus roborovskii; assembly: GCF_943737965.1. Lineage (NCBI taxonomy): Eukaryota > Metazoa > Chordata > Mammalia > Rodentia > Cricetidae > Phodopus > Phodopus roborovskii. The sequence goes on from NW_026126410.1 coordinate 31,145,034, forward strand.
GATACTTCAATTGCTAATTGCTCCAAAATTATATATTTATCCCTTAAGTCTAGATATAACAATATATATTTCAATTTATCTTTGATGCTAAAGCAATAATAGTTATAATCTTAAAATAAATTTAGATAATGTGAACAATAACCCTGATTTGTTCAAATATGGGTTTTCACATAAAATTTGGAGTGGAGGTATAATATGGAGCATCGAAACCAGAATAAAATCTTGTATTCAAAATCCTTGCAGAGATCACTGTGTTTTGAAGGGTATACAATTTATGGTTTCTTATCTCATATCTAGTTTTATTTTCTGTTTCCCTCTTCACTTAAAATATACTTTCTTGATCTGTGACAAATAGCCTTAAAATATATAAACATTGTTTAAAAATATTAAAAGGTTAAAAATGCCACCTTGTGCTATCCAGGACAAGCATTTACAGAGGTTTCAAAGTTTTAATTTTCTAAAGAAACTCTACACCTTGGAAACCACTCACCCCATCACACAGGAGAGTTGACTAGTCTCAGAAGAGTCTGTATAAATAGAAAGTAGACAGCTATCATAGACAATGAGTGGATGCCTAGGATGTGAAAACCATCTGTAACAGAAAGTCATTCAGACTACAATAAGAGTGCATACAAGATTTTCTTAAGGGTGACAGATGAAAAAGGAACAAGATGATGAAGAGGAGAGAAAGGAGAAGGTATCTTTTCAGCAACAAAGCAGTATTCTGCTTGCGTGTTGATCTCTGCACCCATACCACCATATAATGCTCTACAAGGTGGAGATAGTAAATGTTCAAAGGAATATTCAGTTCTCGGAGCTTAAGTTCTATAAAATACCTGCTTTATAAGCATTTGTGGAATGTTGGAACAACAGGAAAAAAGATAAATTTTTATGTGATATGGACTGGAAAGTAATTCCTTTTCATTTTTTCTTTATTTTATATAACCAAGTCCATTTAAGTGAAAACAAACATTTATAGACAATATTTGGGAATTTGGGCATCGTTCTTCCCAAACTACTTCCTGCTGGTAATGGCACTGTCATGGGGGATTCTAAGAAGATGCAAATCCTGGCTGTAGTCTGCAGAGCTGCTTTGCCCATCTGTTTTGAATGTAGGATGACCTGGTAGTCTGTTTCAGGCTGTCTGGCTTGATTAAACCACATTAGTCTGTGAAAGAATCCACAGCTTTTCATTTTCTGTGGAAAGAAAAATAGAAATTCTTTTCCCCAGTAACTTGTCCTTGAACTTAAATTTTGGAGTCAAAGCATTTTTTTATTTAATTTATTATTTTACATGTCCATCACAGTTCTTTCAATATCTGTAGCTCTGGGTGGTCCAAGCTCTATAGGAGGTCTCTCCACATACAGGGACCCAGGGATGGGGTCAGGGTTAAGGATCCAGTAGAAGATGCCTCTAGCCAATGGCTCTAGCCAATGGCTGGCAGAAGAGGACAAAGGCTGAGTTGAAACTTGGGAAGTTTCTGCATGATAGTCTGATCTCCCTGGAAACTGGCACTCTCCAGCTGAGGCCTTTTTCGTTAGCAGAGGCCCTGCTTCGGGGGTCAAGGATCTTGCTGGTGGCAACTCAGAATGGACCTGCAGAGATAGGTGGATCTCTGAGGGGGTGGGGCAGGACTCCAGCAGAGGACTGGAGGTGGGGGTCAGAGACCAAGCAGGTGGAAATTACGGGTGGTCCTGCATGGATAGGCAGGTCTCCTTTGTTCAGAGTTGCTCCAAGAAGTCACTGAAGTAGGGTGGACTGTTGGCTCCACCTTCTGTCCCAGTGCTCAACCAGAGCACCAGGACAGTGGGCAGAGTAGGGTACAATGTAGGAGGGGCAGTCTCATGATGGGTTGGGTGGGGGTGTGTCAGAGCTCCAAGGGTGCTCTCAATGGGGACAGGACACAGGAGCAGAGGGATCAGGGACCAACCCTGGGAGTTCGGGGGAGGGGGTGAGAGGTTGCAGGTGAGAGGCTGCCCCAATTGAACCCAGACTCAATTCTAGCCAATGGATGGCTGAAGAGGACAAAGGCTGAGCTGAAACATGGGAAGTATTTGCAGGATAATGATTCTCACTGGAAACTGGCACTCTCCAGCTGAGGCCTCTTTCTTTAGCCGTAATTTCTTTTATTTAAATTTTTTGTACAATGTAATTTTATCATATATTTTTCCTTCTCATAACTCCTCTCAGATACCCCTTCCTACCAAGTTGATGGCCTCTCACACTATCTCCCCAACGCAAAATAAACAAAAAATTTTAATGAGACAAGAATGTCATAACAAAAGAAAAAAGCCCCATCTGATCCCTCCAACATACCAATAACAAACAAAGATGGAGTGACTACACTTTATGTTGCCCAGCTACTCTTGGGCATGGGGAATGCTCTGAAGTGTGTTACAACAGTAAAATATTTTTACTGCCCACTAACTTGTCAAAAGAGAAAAAGAAGTTCTTTTACAGTTTGTAGTACTTGAAAGAATGAAACTCTCTGAATGAAAAATCCCTATAAATAATGTTATGTCATACCCTGTCATAATATATGTATCTAGAAATAGAGAGGAAACATGAAAATAATGCACAGCACTAAAAAGTAATTGGTGAATATAATAGTGGATAAGTAGGTAACTGAAAATGAAAGCAAGGATATGAATGCCTAGAGTTTAATTTTCACATCCTAGAACTACCAAACTTTAATGGGCTTTTTAAAATTTTTGATTGAGCAATGCCTTAACATTGTTTTGCAAATAAAATACTGATGCGTTTAAAATGTTTGCATGCATGACAGTGTTATGTTGTAATACTTTGTGCAATGAACTAATCCATTTAAAAAGTAAGTTATGTAGACTCTACTAACTTTCCTATGTAAACTCTCTTTAGCTTTACTGAATGTAATAAATTATATAATCATTATTAAAATTGTTCTTTCACAAGTTTATATAAGTAAATATTGAATTCTGATTACCATCACTGCTCATCCTTTGTCTTTTCTCTTCCAATTTTATGTCCTTCCCTCCCTACAAGTTTCTTCTCTCATTATGCCTTTCATTTTTGTGAGCTTGGATTAGAGCTCTGAACCTTAAGTAAATGTGGTAATACAATATTGTAAAATAACAGTATAAAACATTTATATATTTTGTGATTATTCATGAGGCCCTTCTGTAGGTAACCCCTATCTCAGCTCACACCCTTTATTTGCTGATCTATCAGTTTCATTATATTAAATGTTTTTCATCTTAATTTTTGTGATCATTGTAGAAATGAGATCTAAAATATCTATACATATGGATCCTCTAAAATTATATAATGTATGGAAAAGTCATAAACTAGAGATAGAATCACAAGACAAGAATAGATCTAAAAGATGTAGGAAATACAGATGTTAATAAAACCACTCTGATAAGAAATTGGTACAGACTGGAGAAGAAAGAGGACCTAGAGTGTGGAAAGTGTCCTGGATGAAGGGAGTAGGCAAGAGAAGAAGCACATAGCATGATGCCTTCTGTGTACTATCCCATAATGAAACCCATTATTTTGTTTCCTAACCTAAAATATTTTTTTAAGTAAGAATGTAATCTTGAAATTTGTAGACAAATAGATGGAACTTGAAGAAACTGCCATCATAAGTGAGGTAACCCAGTCACAGAAAGACAAACATAGTATGTACTCACTTATATATGGATATTAGTCATAGAGCCAGAATACCAGGAATTATGTTTATATTAAATATGTGTCTCCTGTGTTCATTGTTCTACCATAATGATTAGAGATTGGTCTTCTCATTTAAGAGAACTTTATTTTAATAGTTTTAAATCTATATAATTTTCACTCTCTTGAACATATCTTGGTATTTCCATAATTCATGGAGTTTTGGTTTGGCACCTGAAAAATTACTGTAACAAATTTTTGGCTTACATGATTTCAGATGAGATCCACTGTAATTACTGTTGGCTTCCTCACTTACATGGGGTATAATTATTCTCTTGCCCCTATTGAGATCATTTTTATTTTTCTTTAGAGTTTTTTTCCAGATTGACTATAACTTATTTTCCTGAAGATTTATTTCTGTTTATCCTATTTAGAGTTCATCCAGATTGTGAGTCAATAGGTTTTCATTCTGTGTCATTTTAAGAAGCTGTTTTTAGCTTTTGCTTTTCCCAGTGCTTTTTCCTTTATTGCTGAGGCTGATCATGTGAATTTTAGACCTTTAACTAAAGCCCCTTAGGACCTTATGACTTTATTATTTTTCAATCTATTTTCTCTTTGCTTTTTGAATTTTATAATTGCTATTCTGAGCTGCAGCTCAGTGACTTTATTCTGACAGTTTATTCTCTTGATGGTTTATTTTACATCTTGTATTCCTTTACAAAGATCTATAGGTTTGTTCAATATTTTTCATGTGTTTTAAGGATATTCATAATTGCTTCCTCAAGCATTATGTAATGGATTCTTTAAAACATTTTTTTTCCTGAAATTTCTGTCAACTTCTCACCTTGGTTTGAGACATATTGATTTTTTTTCTTTTTTGTTCAAGTGGAAATTGTTCCAATCTTGAGAGTTATGTGTGATTTTATCTGATTTTCCTCAACCATTTGTTAGTGCAAGAGAATAGGTTGATCTCATTGATAGGGTGAAAGAGGTGGGATCTGTATTCAAGATAAGGGTAGCAGCTCCATTTTGCCTATAGAACTCTACTGATTTTACCTTTGCTAGTTTTTATGCTAGGCAAGAACCAGAGTCCTTTCTTTCTAACAGGTTCTGACATAATCCAAGAAGGGCAGATTGTTGGTGGGGTAGAAGGTCCTCTCTCCACCATCATTCTACATTGAAATAGTGAATGCAATGGATTGGTCTCTCATTATCCTCTGCCCTTGGTTGGTTAGATTAAAAGGCTACCTTGTTATATTTCGAAACATATTGAAATCTAGGGTTCCATTCAACCACTCTGCACCTTGGAATGAATAGTCACTGTATTGATTTGTTTTGATTGTGTTTGGTAATGTTTTGCTGAAGTACTACATATTCTGCCTATAGCCTTTCTGTTTTGCTTGGAACATATCTGGGGCCTTTGGATGAAGAATCCAAACTTTTATGAGGTACAAATTTTCTATACCCACTGCCAGTCTCAAAAAGCTGACTTCCTCAGCATTATGTCTAAAATATATTGCACAATATACCCAGAGAAATCATTGTTATTGCTGTACTTGGACTTTGAAGTTCTGAAACTTTGCTTTTACGCTCCATTATTACAGTATTTAAACTTTATTTTATGAATGGTGGATAGGTTTTTGTTTCACCTCCTTATTTTGATAAAGCTTCATAAAAATTTAAAAGTTGTTTTGTAATAGTTTCTTTAGAATATAAGCCTTCTATCTTGGCAGAGAGCAAGGAACACTTTATGTTAAAGGGAAAGAGAACAATAGGATATTTGAATATAAGATGTTAAAAGGGAGGTTAAACAACAGTATTCTAAAGAGAAGTGAGATATTCTACTCTTAAGGGAAGCTTGTGAACACAAGAAATAAGCAAGTGAAACACTTCAAGATTCACTGACTGCCTTCTTCCTTCTCACAATACATACCCTGTAAAGGCTGCTGACAGTCTCAGATACACTGATCTGCCTAAAGAAGGGTTCAGACCAGAAAAGCAACAAACAGAAAGCTGCCAAACTGCCTGAAACAGGCTAATAGGTTTTTTTTTTTTTTTTTTTTTTTTTTTTTTTTTTTTTTTACAAGATAAGGGCTCACTGAGTTTGTAGCACTCATGAGCTGTTATACATGTTAAGATGATCTTTGAGTATATAACTCTATTTTCAGTATTTTTTGTTCATACAGGTAAGTCCTTACACATATTCCTTTAAAAACAAATAAACCTCACTGCTTGTTCAAATAGAGTTAATTTCTATTCTTACATTGATCTGTCATTGCTTCCCTACCTGGAATGAGTAGAGACCTTTTATTTATTTATTTATTTATTTATTTATTTATTTTTGTCTCTATAATAACGCTGTCACACAACAGAGATCAATTCTACAAAATTATCAGTTGTTGTATACAATGCAAAGCAAAACTTGCAGGACAATTATCTTTTCTCTCTGAATAACTCTTGCTAACGGTAACAAAAAGATTTTTGAGAATATAAAAATAGAAAGTAATGAACATTAATCTTAGAGTTGTTCATTCTTTAAAATAGTTGATATATGTACATAAAAGTAACTGTTAACACCACTAAATTGGTTTTTATTGACAGATTAAGATATATATTTACCTTCATTCTCATGTCATTTTATCCAAGCCATATATATATATATATATATTTATATTTATATGTATATGTATATGTATATGTATATGTATATGTATATATGTAAAAATCCAAATGGGCTTTCACCTTTAAGATAGTTGTTAGCCTAGAAATCCTGGGTATTGATAGTAGATTTCATAGAATTCACCACTACTATTCTTTAATATAAAAGAAGATAAAAAGATTTCAATGTTTTTTTGGGAAACTGAAGCTCATTATGCTTATTGGTCATGATTTTGGAAGTCTCCATGGAGAAAACATCAGACCTGTGGTCCAGCCTCAATCTCTGTTAAGTGAGGTTATTTATAAAATGAACATCTCTTCTCTATAAGGTTCTAAACAATATTTATTCAATGAAATTTCTTGTGTTCAGGACCCACATGTTCAATATGTGGCATTTACACACATTATAATCATTTCAGCATTTTAATAATTTGAGAAACAGTGTAAATGCATAGTGTAATTAGCTTCATCTCGATCTTAGAATGTTTATGTTTTTGAACAGCATATATATGTTTGCTGATTTTTAAGGAATGACAATAGAGGTCCAGATTCATCAACTAGAAGGGATTACTAATGTTAAATTATTCTGAAAAAATCTCTGTTCAACCTTATCGCTTTAGTAGAGAATTATCATAATGGTAGGGAAAAAAACACTGTTTGACAAAGTTCATATCAAAACCTACATGCTACTGACTGGCACAATGCCAGTCAAAAGCCAACATATCAGAACTTAGAAAATAGTCATATGGTTTGCTAAGGAGATTTTCTTCACCCAAAGGCTGAAGTGTAGAATCTATTCAGATTAATAACATGCTTGCTTATCAGAATCCACTTTGTTCATTTATCACCAAATAATTTACTTTTGTTCATAACATTATAATTTTGTCATATCTATTACTATATAAGTGTTTTTGAAGTCTTACCTACATATATTTTAGAGAATCCTAGAAACATCAACTTAGACAAATGTGATATTTTTATATAAATTTCTTTGCCATTTCATATATATATATATATATATATATATATGTATATAATGTAATTAAGAAAATAATGGGAATGTGGTGGTCTTTATCTATGCAGAGGTTAGCCTACTTGAAAATATTTTTAATTAATTTAGTGAGTTCTGATATTCTGAGGAAATATATATATATATATATATATATGGAAAATATAAATGATGTACAATAGAGTGTTTTTCAGTTATACAATATGCAAATCATCAAATAATTATATCAACATAAAAACTAGAAAATTGCATGAGTTTTTTAGGAAATAATTTTTTATTTTCATTGCTGGATGGGAAGGTACATCTGAGATTTCAGATGGTGAGAGATGGTGACTTTGTCCTAATACATGAAAATCAGGAAAGAGCATTGCAGAGTGATTGAATTATAAAGAGCCCAGGGAGCATCCATGATGATGAAACATGACTGTGATTAGAATTTGTGTTATTTAGATACTGTTATTGACACCATAAGTATCACCATGTGCTCTGCAAGCTGCACATTGCCCTCAAGGTAGCCATATGGATAACAAGATCATTTTTTTCCTCTATTACATAGATGCTATGGGATAGATTTACTTAAAATATGAGAAAATTTCAAAATGCCATGAGGAAAAAAATGTCAAACTGGAGCATTATTAAATCAAAGGCAAAAGATTGAAGCCCCCGTTTCATGATTAATTATATTTAGTGTTTGTGATTGTTTTGTCCTGTTTTTGTCTTTAATCTTCATGCTTGTTTGTTTTGTATTAATGGGACACAGAGACTTTGAGACAGAGTTTTCATTCATTTCCCTCCTTAAATAAAAACAGCTCATTAAGGAAGATTATGTTGACTTCCACAAATTATCTATCAAGGAATTTGATGGGTGGGAAAATTACCTAATGACCTGCTCTAATCCTAAAGGCTTGAACAACTTTGGAGACATAGGATGTTAGCTGAACTTTCCTTTGTTTTTGAAAGATTTTTTTTGTTGTTGTTTTGTTTTGTTTTTTAATGCCAGCCTCAATATTTTTACTTAGCTATCATTTTATTTGTATGTGAATTCTGGTATATCAGTTCATATTTTGTTTCTTATATTTTTGCATTAATCCCATTATCGAAATATTTCTACCATATTGTATAGCAAGCTGTTTTTCTCTAGATTTATTGGTCTCACACTTAAGAGAATTGGCTTTCTCATGGTCAAATGTTTGCAAAAAAGACATGGCTTTAAACTAAATAATGGCCTACTAAATATGTCTGCATCCTAATTTATAGTACCTGTGATGGCTTGAGTGAGAATTGCCCTATTAGACATATATTTAAATATGAGGTCCCTAGTTATAATGACTTGTTTTGTGAAAAGGTAGGTAGTATGGTCTTTTTGGAAGAGGCATGTTAATGAGGTAGAACATTGAGGTTCATAAGTATAGCCAGGTCCAGTCTCTCTCTCTCTCTCTGTCTCTCTGTCTCTGTCCCTCTCTCTCTCTCTCTCTTTCTCTCTCTCTCTGCCTCCTGCTTGTGCATCAAATGAAGATTGAGCTATTGTTCTGATGCCATGTCTACTTTCTGCAGCTTTTATAAGATGCCTTGTTCACAGCAATAGGGCAGTGACTAGGAGAGTACTTTATATGCAGAAACAGAGAGAGAGAAACACACACACACACACACACAGATACACACACACACATGAACATTTTCAGACACACATACAAACACATACACACATATTCACACACATATGTACATGTATACACACAGAAACACACACGGGCACACATACACAGAGTTTTAGAATGATTTGGGCTAGTCATTCAAATTACTTTTGAATATTATTTGATTCTGAAATCATAAAAGGAGTTTGAAACCTAATATACAAATTGTTAATGTAAGTATATAGCTTAAAGTTTTGTTCTAAAAATTAAAAATCAACCAAACAATGAAATAACTTGATTTTAAATATCTATGCGGAAAATTCTATGACAGTTACGACTATCTGACAGCATTATAGGTCACAGCATCTATGTATGGCTGGTCAGGGCCTATCACACCTCCTTTGGATGAGATAACAGTATAGGTTAGGATAGGTGATAAAAAAAATCAAGGGGAAAAATATCAAGGCTTTTTGGAAATTACAGTAATAATTCCATAGAACTTCAGATACATCCACTTTACTCTCATAATAGAAATGTAAACACTTTTTTTTCCTAGGGTCACAATTGAGGCTCACACAAAGATCTTAAAAGTTAATGTGACAAAGGGTATTTTTAAAGCCTTGCTCCAGAAACATGGATCTTCTCTTTGTAGCATTTAGAGTAATTATTACAAGCAGTCTACTGCTAAGGATATTGTACTAGATAGAGGTCATTCATTTGCTACTTACTTTTCCAACATCTTGTGTCACATATCATAAAAGGCACAGAAGACACCTCAAGGAAACCAAATCTCTCCCTTCAATTCACTGAGGCATTTAGAAGCAACTGCACTGAATTCCCAAAAGGAGAATCAGGCAGGAGAGGCAAGACAGAGAAGACACTCCCTGTCATAGTGACACTGTAGTGAAGCAAAGTTCAAAGGCTCAAATGTCCTTGTCATCATCCCATAATGCAATTCTTCCTGCAGAATGCTGACTCCTGTGAGGGAAGTTTCCTATTGCAAAATCCCAGGAATAAGGACACACTTCCTTTCCCCCTGAAGCTTTTAGGATCGAGAGCCATGTTTTTTGTTTTTGTTTTGTTTTGTTTTTGTTGTGTTTTTTTTGTTTTTTGTCTGTTTGTTTGTTTGCTTGTGTGCCTGGTTTGTTGTTGTTCTTTGTTTGTTTGTTTTTAATAGAGTGCATAGGGTTATAATCCCTTTACATAAGTTTAAAGGTTAAAATTTCAATAATTTCTAATGGTAGCTGTGAGAGTACACATGTTCCCCCTTCTCTCCCCCTTCCCCCTTGTCTTCCTCTCTCCTATACTTTTTTGAACAAAAGGGTTTAACAACCCCCTTATGGGTCCAAATAAGCAAAAGCATTTCACTAGGAATTGAGCCTTCCACTGCTAATAATAAGATGATTAAAGATACAAATCCTGGAGTCCTTTGCTTCCTATGGGGCTGGTTCAAAGGACATTAGCAACTCTGTTTTTTTGCCAGGAGAATGACAAAGGAGTGAATATTTACTAGGCTGGCATGATGACAACACAAGGAAATACTTGTGTTAGAAGACAGCACTAGCACAAAAGTAAAAACACATCAAAGAGTCTGCATACAAAGAGAATAGCTTCAGTTCGAGTGGTAACAGGGCAAATGAGTTGGCATTCAAAACCGTTAGCTGATAGTTGGTGTGGACTTTGTGTAAGAGCATGGGGATGAGCCAGTGTAATTTAATCACAGCACTAAAGCTACTTAGCATGACAATTGGCAGGGATTGTACAAAAATACACATGTGCTCAGACATCCACATCCACCTATACACACACACACACACACACACACACACACACACACACACACATACACACGCACCAAGAAACAAAAAAACAAAACACAGAGACAGACAAGACATAATTTTTAGTTACAGCAAAGCTACAATGGATGTAACAGAGAGAAAATTAGAGTCATTATTTTTTGGTCCTAGTGAGTGAGAGCTTGGGTATGGTAAATGTAGAGTGTGTTGGACAGGGTTGCTCCCTGAGATATGCATCTCAACTTCTGAACTGTAGACAGGGTGAGCCTGACCAGCTGAATGCTTGCAGTTGTGTTGTCCTTCAGCATTCACACAAGTCCTCAAGGTCACAGCCATCCCAGTGCAGCCAGGTCTGGAGGCTGAACAAAGACTGAGGAGCTCCAAGGGCTATTTTGAACTATTAAAACAAAAGGGCTATTCTGAGGCTTCAACCATGCAGTGTAGAATTTTAAAAGTCCTCTCTTCCTAATCTTTCTTTCCTATGACATATGATATCATTGTTTTTTTAACAGGTAGTGGTTTATCACTTGGCCAACATAAATAAAGCCCTGGGTTCACTTTACAGCAACACACACACACACACACACACACACACACACACACACACACACACACACACACACACAAATGCTTAAAGAGCGTTTTGGTGGAATCCAGAGACCTGATAACCTTAACTTGGGCTTCTCATTCAAAACAGGAAGTTGTAAATGGAAAACCAATTGGAAATTGTAAATACAATTAACAGTGTGGCCAAAGATTTTCAGATGAAAGGCTTAACATCAACAAAGGCAGAGGAAAAACAGTAGAGGTAGGTAGCAATTTGTAGCAGAAGACTTTTAAAGTAAGAAATTGAAATTAACATTAAGGCTTCCCATGCTGTTGATATACTTTAGAAATACGCACCCAGATTCCAATTAGGGAATCAAAGCCAGCAAGATTTGCACAGGAGAAACAAGATCTTTGCATTCTGCTGTTTGACTCTTTGATACTTAAAAGAAAATGCTGGTGTGCATAGGGTCTTGTGTTTTGACAACACAAAAGAAGCACTCCAAATTAAAGTCAAGATCTCATTTCCTTAGTAGCTCTTGAAGAGGCAGCTTCCCTTATCTCAACTTAGTTTCTTTTTTGCCCCATCCAAGCATAACTGACACATTGTTACACCTGTCTGTTTATGCTATCAATTCTCCTTGATGGAAAAGTGATTATGTTCTAAGACTCTTTCTACACACACATTTGTCAGATATAGCTGTTACTTATGTCCTCACTTAAGTTATAATTGATGCCCAAGGGTAATTTTTACATTCACGTGAATATGGTTAGGAATTATTCACAGCCTGTTACTTATAAACACTGGAAAAGACCCAAGGAAATTTAGTTTTTTCACCTTCATATCTCCGATGTGTGTGCTTGAATGTCAAATGTCATCAACTGATTTCTTGGCTTCCAACTTAGTCCCTTTATGCCATTTTGATTTCCCATTTCATTAGTTAAGAGTACTGAATGTATGCCAAGTAAATAATATATACACAAATGACATTGAAATTGAACTTCAGAGATCATAACAGAGACTTTTTTCACAATCACCAAATTAAATGTTGATACATACACACGTACATACACTCACAGACCCCTCCCACACACAGAGATATTCACATCTTCTTATAGTAAGCACCTGAAAAGTTGTTTTTAAGTATTTAATATATGAATTTGGTTATCTTATGGGTTTACAGTGCTTGAGGTATGATAATACCTAAGTAACCATTAACCCCTCCTTACTTTTGCCATATTAAGAACTCTGTGTCAGATCACAGAGTAATATTTCAAATCTCATAATTTCCTGTGGACCTTGTCGAGTCTCCCACATCATAGATGAGAAAGCATTCTTTGAAATGAAGAATTATTTCATTCAAAGACAAGAACTACTTTCACAAATTCTATGGTGTATCTCAGGAAACTGCCAAAAATATTCAAATGACTGTGACCTGAAACCAGAGAAAGGTGTGACCTGAAGTGCCCAAAGTGATGTTGTTTCTTGCTTATTGCTACCTGATTATGATGTAAAGGGCCCCATAAATTCCTGGGACTTTGCTGGTTTGCTCATTAACTCAAAGAGCTATTGTATTTATGTACTTCTAAATTAGTTAACAATTATCTAGCTGTGCTAAATATCGTGCCATTTTAAATAAGCCTTTTACAGACTGCTTATTCCTCCATAAATCAAGTTGTTGCTAATAGAGATATATAGTTATTGGATCAACTTTGGGATTGTTATAAATTGGTTATTGAGATTCATATTTTAATTAATTTTAGTCAAAATAGCATCTTCTGACATATTAGTTCCCTAGTGCTTTGACATCTACATGGTGAGAAAGCATGCTCTCTCATCTATGATGTAGGAGACTCAGAAATATTCATAGTTAACTATGAGATTTGGAAGACTAGAGTGTGCTCTGACATGGAGTTCTTAATATTGTAAACCTATAAGATAACCTATAAGGAACTGATTTCTATGGTAGGAACCTCTTCAAAATGGCCATGACTCTAGGACTATTTGCAAATGAGAATATCGGTGATGATGATATTTCAAAGCTTTTGCTAATATCAGTCTTTTTCATTATGTTTGACTTTATAATATTGAAATCATGTGTTTAGTAATTAAACTGAGGACCATCATACCACCATCAATTCCACTGTCCTCAATTCCTGTTTAGAAATATTCTGTGTTTCTATTTAGGTTTTACATTCTGATTATCAAGATGCTTTAAGAATCATCCTAATGAAATTACTAGGGCTCTTAAATATTCTGTAACTTTGTTTTGTGATTTCATTATAAAACAGATAGTTAACATAGGCATCTCATTAAACAAATATGACCTATTTTCATCAAATATAATTTTTACACTTAAATAATTATTAGTTAATATTATATAGACAAGAACCTAAATCTTTTAATCAATTTTATGTGTCTATAGAAAAATATTTAAGGTAAACCAGTTTTGTGTAGAAATATTGTTAAGGTTCTAAAAATAGTGGGCAATGGTTAATAGTGCTCAATCTTCTTGAAGAAGGTGTGGTTTGGGAAGCTCAATACCACCTGCAAATGTAGTGACAAGAGAAAATGATACTTCTGGCTTCCACAGTTCTTAGCGCTACTGTTTACATTCCAACACAAACACACCCCTAATATAAAATAAAGAATCCTAAAAAAGAAGATAAATATCTACATGATTGTTTTATCTTGTGATAGAGAAGCTTTTTCAGACAAGGTCAGTATATTACATTAATCATAAACACAACTTATTGTCTTCCTAATATCTGTAAGTAAATCAAGATAAAATTTAAATACTGGCTAATATAAAATCTGTTTCAGTATGTTAATGATCTTAATCTCTGACATGAAATGATAGATCAAAATTCAGTTTTAAGTATATTAAATCAATTTGTATGTGTTTTTTTTCTATTTTATGACCAATATTAACACTGACAAGAAATATGTTTACACAAAAATATTAATTTGCTTTATGTGACCCATAAAGTATTAATAAATATTTCATGCCTTATTTTTATAATATATAAAACTTATTTTACCTTTAAGGTAAATAGATTAATTAAATGTGGTGGCTGTGTGTTCATTAAAAACATAAGAGCAATACTACCTATGGAAGAGATGAAGAGCATTATATGTGAAAATTACATATTTTATTGGGAACGATCAGACAAAACAAACCAAACTCGTGTTCACCAAGGTTGCATTCCTACATTTTGACATCATTTCATAACACTGAAACTCTAGGATGAAATATGCTGTCTTAAAGTTTGATCATTATTGCAGAATGCTACAATTTCATAATTTGAAAATTGCCATTCAAGCTTTTCAACCAAAAACAGGAATTAGTTAGATCTGGATATCACTTCTTTGCAAATAAAAATATGATAAAAAATGATCATAGAATTCATGATTTTGACCTTTGAAATATGCATATTTAAAGGGAAATATAAAGAATCTATATGAAAATCATCTACTTTCTTTGGCTAACATTTAATGATCATTTTCAAAATCAAGAGGAAACAGTTGCAATTTTTATATAGTGAGGAGTAGCAGTGAAAATATAGTGTGGGTTCTTAATATATGTTGTCATATCTGAAGCTTTACATGGCTAAAGTATAGACCTCAGACCTAAGGGAACCCACATTTTTATTTTGTGGTTTCTGCCTCTCCATGTCTTTAATGCAAATAGATGTGCTTTTTAGAAAATGCTACTTGAGAATGGAGTAATTTTATTTTCATCCAATTGAGAGTTGGGAGGGGAAACGGCGGTTGTGTTGTCATATATGGGAGAAGAATTAAGAAAGAAAATGAAAGAAAAATATTACTACTGGAGTTATAATTTTAAAAAAAGAGTGAATCCCATGTACCCAAACTTAAATGAATACATGCACAGTTTAAAATTAACTTCTCAATCCATTACCATGTTTAATATTATACACTCCAGTGAAAATGTAGTATAAGTGATAGTCAATTTTCTTGCGGTTTAATTTCTGGAAAAAACGCAACTCTGCAAAAGGTTGGAGAAAAGTAAAGAAGTGGGTATCCAGATTATTTGCACCTTTACCCACTGCAACAAGAGTGTTTTTGTTTAGTGTTAATGAAATTAAGAATGGAGGTGAAAAGCTCCTAAACAACATAAGAGTGTATGTATCTGGCCCTCCAGACAGGGTCAGGTAAAGTCTACTTCTCAGGGATGACATCTCAAGTTGTATCAGCTTTTGGTTGGTTGCTCCTACAAGGTCTATGCCACACATCTTCAAAGCTGGACCAGTAGCCTTTCAAAGTACTTTTTTTTTTTTTTTTTTTGGTCTGAATTGGTGTTGGAATCTCTTCACTGGAAGCCCTGTCTGTTTGCAGAATATATCTGATTCAGGCTTTTTTCCCCTTTTGCTAGGAGTTTTCTTTAGGGTCATCCTTGAAGGTTAATGGTAGTGTCCATTGCACTAGGTCTCTATCTAGCCCTCAAAATACTCCCCTTCACAATTCCAGTTGTCTCTCTCAGTACTTAGTAGCCAAATATTTAGGGATAAGAAAATGGCCAATAGAATTAACTAAGCAGGGCTCATTAGGGCTCTCAGAAACTGAACTGACAGTCAGAGAGGCTGCATGGGTATGACTTAGGTCCTCTGTATTAAATGGTTGTGCAGCTTGGTGTTCTTGTGAGACTCCTAACAATGTGGGCACAGGCTGTTGCTGACTCTTTTGTCTGCTTTTGGGACTCTTTTCTTCAGTCTTAATATGAAGGGATGTGCCTAGTCTTACTGAAACACATCTTGTGTTTGGTTGATATCTCTTGGAGGTCTACCTTTTCTGAAGTGAAAAGAAGGAGGAGTGAATCTGTTGGAGAATGGAGGTGGGGGGACAATTGAGAGGAGGGAGGGGAAATGGCGGTTGTGTTGTAATATATGGGAGAAGAATTAAGAAAGAAAAATAAAGTTAGTTTATGGAACAAGAGAAACAGCTGGATGGTTAAATGCACTTGTTAACAGAGAACCAGGACTCAGTTCCCAGAATTCACATAAAAGTTCACAAATACCTGAAGTCCCTCTTCCATGGGCTCAGAGGCCCAGTTCTGGCTTCCCTGGACACAAAGCACACAGTTGGTGGATATGCTTATATTCAGGCAAATCCCTCATACACATAAAATAAGTTAAAATAAAGAAATATTAATATGTAATTGATTAAAAATGTTGATAATATTATCAAATAAATGTAGTAACATATATATTTACTGATTTATTTGCCTAACAACTAAGGAAATAATCTGCCCCGCAACTGAAGAAAAAAAATGTGCTTTTTGTTGATTCATAAAAAAAATGCTATGAAAATTTAAACACAAAGGAAACATTGAAAATTGTCCATTCTTTTTTTTATTTTATAAAATGAGAATAATAATTGTACATAATCATACTTGATTGTGTTCTACAGTATATTTACTTTATATATATAATTTTTTAAAATTTTACATATTGATCCCAGTTCCCTGTCTCTCTGTTCTACCTCCCAATCCCCCAAATCCCCCCCCCCATCCTATTTCCTCCCCTGTTCCACAGGGAGGGTGATACCTTCCAGGAGGGATCAACAAGTAGGGAATAGGCCCTTCCTCCTGCCTCTAGGCTAAGGGAGTATCCCTCCATGGGGAATGTGCTCCCAAAGTCCTTTCCTGTACCAGGGGATACATCCTGGGTTCACTGTCAGAGGTCCTTTCGACTGCCGAGGCCTTATTACTGAGACCCATGTTCAGGAGGGGGGGGGTGGAGTTAGTACAATAATGGTTTCCTCACTATCAGTTTGGGTTCCATGATCTCCCCCTTGTTCAGGTCAGCTGTCTTTTTGTGTTTCTCCAGCCTGGTCTTGACCCCATTTCTTATCACTCCTCCCTCTCTGCAACTGGATTTCAGGAATTTGGATCAGTGTTTAGTTATGGGTGTCTGCTTCTGTCTCCATCAATTACTAGATGAGAGAGAGAGAGAGATTATAGGTTTGAAGACAAAACTGACTCTAGAGAAATGTCCAGGGACCTAGTAGGATCCAACAAACAATCTGAGCAACAGTGGTAAGTCTACCTTAAATGCCTTTCCCTGTTAATGACATTAAAATTGTACGTTCTTGCCAGGAAAATCATGAGTTTGAAATAGCTGGTGAATTATTCAAGTTGATAAAAATAATAAGTGTCAGACAAGACAAAAAAAAATCCCAAACATATGAAGATTAGTTTAAGTATAGTTGTGTCACATAATGTTGGTTGCATAGCTATTTAAATCGTACTCTAATTTCTTTGCAACAGAATTTTGTTTCTCAAATGTTTACAATGTAGCATGAGCATTCAAAAAATTCTGATTTATATTCCTTTAAATAAACAAATAAACAAACTACATCAAAAAGATAAACATCAAAGAGTAGTTAGCTACATGAGAAATATTACATCACTTTTCTGCTAATCAATCTCTGATTTTGTCTATAACAATTTACACCTAACCTGGATTCTTCATCTTACAGGGAATACTTTCATCCTATTCTTTCCCTTCATATGTGTTTTCTTTTTCTTCATTGGAATAATTATCCCTATGTTATAGATACTGTTCAGTCACTCATTGCCCATAGGGATTTTATTTTTTCAAATTTCACCTAGATGAGGTAGTTCTTGAAGAGTTCACTTCAAATTTCTTGTGTTGCATCATTTTCTTTAGTGTCAATATATAGGGTACAAATCCCAACACATCATCAAATTGTTTATTGGTGAATTCTTCAATGAATCCTAATGAATTGTTACTTATATAAACAATATACATTGTTAACAGGAAACATTGAACAAATAACTGTTTGCCAAATGTATTTATTGATCTAAGAGAGGAAGAGAAATAAAAACCAAACAAATTCTCAATGAAATAAACCAATGAAAATAAAAACATTCAAAAGAAAATTAAGGATCTGTCCAATAACTATGTTATAAAATAAAAATCATACTAAAACTACTTCTTACAATCATGTTAATCAAAAATCAATGTTCATCCATACATTTTGTTAGAAATATTTCATATTTGGTAATTCTCATAATATAATTTAAGTTTGTTTATACTTATTAGAAATTCCAATTATTATTTTCATTTTATATTACTACTTTTAATATTTGAATGAATTGATAGTTTTGTACAACATGAATTGATTCATGCCCCCTTTGAAATCTTTTCCCAGATTCCTTTCCTCTTACATATCCACATACTTATATCCATTACTCTTTCTTTTGTACACATGAAGACCTTCTTGTGAAGCCAAAATATTCTTGGATATATGACCTTTCTGCTGTAATGCAGTAGAGAAAATTGTAGACTCCCTCTCTTCATAGCTATCAATTGCCTTACAGGTAAGACTTTGTGGCCAGGTCTCCTCTTCATGCTTAGATTTGTTCTAACATGTGCTTGCCCAGGCCTTCTGAATGTTGTCAAAACCACTATGAGTATTTATCCACAGCTTCGCTGCAGTGACCAGAAGAAAGCACTGTACTGCCACAACTCGCAGCCTCTTGCTCTCACTCTCTGATTTTTCCTCTGTCCTCAATGATCTTTGATACTTTGGAAGGAAGGGGCTAGTAAATAAAAAAATATTCATAAAAAAACAGTGTGACTGGATGCATGAGACCTGCACAAAATCACACCAGTCAGACTGCTAGTATAAATGATGACAGAATTCACGAAGTCCCAAACCTAGGAGAGCAGATATTCTCAATCAATGGCTCTTAGGATATGGATTGTCAGTTTTCTTCATGGATGTAGAGCTCTGAGAAGCTAACCATAATGTCGAACATTGTTCTGTGCCCATGAACATATAGCTAGTGCTAAGGTAGCAATTCTCAACTTTCCTTAATGCCTCAACCCTTTAAGACAGTTTCTCAGAATTGCACTTTTAGGGTTATGATGCCATAGTAATTGTTGATGTAATTTATAGGCATCATGGTTGGCTAGTACTGTTGCTTGCAGGCTGTCTGCTTTTGGAGTCTACTGGAAAGTGCTTGACACAACTCAAAAGCCCTTGCCTTGCTTCGACTTCTGTTAGGTGGCCTTTGGCTCTAAGTCAATTCCCTAGGGCTTAAAACACCCAATCTTTTCCCATCACCACAGCATCACCTGAACATATTTGTAGCCTTGTAACTCCGAATCTATGGCCAAAATCTATAGTCCTGCAACCTGCAAAAATAGCTAATTAGGGATGGTCATTGGGTCTCCAAAACCATGCCAGTAGGTAGAGATGATGGCACAGCTCCCTTGAGTGAGGTAAGACCCAAGGATCTGCAATTCCTAGTATCCCAGGAATTCAGAGTGTTGATTTCAAGACCAACACAGGCCAGCCAAAGTGTGGGGACCAAGGGTTCTAAGCCCCAGAGAGCTGTGGTTGCCTGATACCAGGACTTAAAGAGGCCAAAAGGTGAAAAAAGCAGAATAGCAGAAATTGGGGAAGGTGGGGTGGCTCAACAATCATGATAATTTTGGATGAAAGGACCCATCCATTTTGGCATGCCTCAAACTGTCTGTGGGCAGAAGCGGACTTCCCTGTCATGGAACCAATGTTGTAATTTTAGAAAAGCATGGGAGAAAAACATGCCATGTGACAGGGTTCAAGTAGAGTCTTTTTGGGGGGGGGGGGGAAGGGAACGAGGTCGTGAAAAGGAAGAAAGAGGAGGGGGAAGACCAGACTCCAGAGACCAGAACAGCAGGAGATGGGAGAGAAGGAAGAGGTGGGGACAGAGAGGTAGGGGGAACAGACAGAGAGAGGGAAAGAAAGTGAAAGAGAAGGATGGGAGGTAGACAGGGCTCTTTTAAAAAGAGAAACATAGTGAATATGCATAGGTGGTGCTCCTAGTGGCTGTAGCTGATAGTATATCCTGTCAGAACCCCAATGTCAGGCCAGTACAGAGGCCTGAGCACTAACAGTTAATCCAAGAGCTTTTATGTTGTTTGTGGCTATTTGTGAAGGGTGATGGTTCTCAGATTTTTTTCTTAGCCCATTTATGATCTGAATATAGGAGTATTACTGATTTTTCGAGTTAATGTTGTACCTTTACACATTACTAAAGGTGTTTTATCAGCTGTAGGAGTTCCCTGATAAAATGTTTGTGGTCAGTTATGTATACTATAGTATCAGATCCACTATGTTTTATAATTACTCATCCTTTCATTTTGGTTTTAATATTAATTATAAAAGATTCAGTATAAAAGCTAATTTTAGTATTAAATATAACAGAATTTTATTGAATAGCACTTAGTAATATTATCATTATGAGATATTTAATTTTTCTTCTTAAACTAGAAGCTGATAGTGTGGTTTTCTGATAACAGTTTACGTCATTAAATCTTTCCCTTCAGGCTTCACTTGTTTGAAAATTGCATCATTCTACCTTGTCCTATTTTTTCTGAATATCTATAATTTAATATTTCTCATCTTTATTTATTTATTTATAACCAAGTTAATTTAAGTGAAAACAAACATTTATAGACAATATTTGGGAATTTAGGCGTCGTTCTTTCCAAACTACTTCCTGCTGGTAAGGGGCACTGTCATGGGGGAATCTAAGAAGATGCAAATCCTGGCTGTAGTCTGCAAGGCTGCTTTGTCCAGCTGTTTTGAATGTAGGATCACCTTGTACTGTTTCAGGCAGTCTGGCGTGATCAAACCACATTAGTCTGGAAGGAATCCACAACTTTTCATTTTCTGTGGAAACAAAAATAGAAATCCTTTTCCCCAGTAACTTGTCCTTCAACTTAAATTTTGGAGTCAAAGCTTTTTTTTTTTAATTTAATTTATTATTTTATATGTCGACCCAGTTCCCTGTCCCTCCCTCCCTCCCTCCTTTTTACCCTCTCTGCCCTCTCACATGCACTCTATAACCCCCCTCTCCTCCCATCCCCCCACCCTAATTTCATATGTATGGGAATGCCATCCAGTTGGGGTCATGTTGGTCTGACAGGTCATGTGAAGTAGGGACTAGGGCTTCTCTCTGTCTCTAGATTAAGGTAGTTATCCCTCCATGAGGGATGTGTTCGCAAAGTAGTTTTGTGCACCAGGGATACATCCTGGCTCCACTGTTTGAGGTCCCTTGGACTGCTCAGTCCTTCTGGCTGAGACCTATATTTAGGGGGCCTGAGTCAGTTCCATGCTGGCATCACAGCTATCAATCTGGTGGCCCCTTAGCTCCTTCTTGTTCACGTAAGCTGTCTTTATGTGTTTCTGCCGCCTAGTCTTGTCCTCTCCATCTGCATCTGAGTTCTACTTCGACTCAGTGTTTATGTATGGGTGTTTGCTCCTGTTTCCAACAGGTATTAGATGAAGGCTCCATGGATAAATTAGTTGATCTCACTATCCGGGAAGGGCATTTATCGTAGCCTTTCCACGG
Organism: Phodopus roborovskii; assembly: GCF_943737965.1. Taxonomy (NCBI): domain Eukaryota; kingdom Metazoa; phylum Chordata; class Mammalia; order Rodentia; family Cricetidae; genus Phodopus; species Phodopus roborovskii. The sequence continues at coordinate 31,166,714 of NW_026126410.1, forward strand.
ATGCTAAAATTGTTAGTTGGCAGCAGTCTTATTGTGTGTATCCCAGATTATATGTATTACTATATATTATATATATTCTGCTTCAGTAATAAGTAAAATTGTAAACTCTGAACTTAATCTTAAGTAGTATGTGCTTATACATTGCAAAATTTGATATACATTATAAAATACAAACATCTTTCTCCATCTAATATCAATCATGTTACTTCTCAGATACTTCACTTTTATGATGGTTAATCTAGGCTTTCAAGTAGATGGAATTTATGATTGACAGGAACATGGTCTTATTTGTATGCCTGTGAAGGAGTAACTAGGTGAGGGTAATTTCCATGGCCAGACTTACCCTTAATATGGGTAGCATCATTGTCTGATCTGGAGTTGTGAACTGAAGGAAAAGGAAATAAGCACCAATGTTCATCTACCTCTGCTTACTGCCTGAATGTGCAATATGACCAGCTTCCACAAGCTTGCTTGTGGTGGTGTGAGAAAGGTTCCAATCGACTTGTTACACAGTTGGAGGCAGTGTTTGAGGGGATATTTATGAGACTCAGCTGGGATAGAGGAAATATGTCATTGGGGCCAGGCACTGAGAAGCAATAGTTTCACTTTATTTATAGGTTACCTCTTTGGCAATGAAATGGGTACATGATTTTCGTGTCTAGTTTACGTTATAGGTTGAGGAAGTAATATTGGGTCCACAATATAAGCATTTTTTTAAATTATAAAATGTATTGGCCATTACTATGATCCTTGGGTGTTCTATGCAAATTAAAACACCTTGGAAAATATCTATTATTTTATGTTCATGAATCATAAAGGTTTATTTTAACACAGGATTAAAAGGTAGAGCATTTACTGTTTTATTTCAATAATGCCTCAGTAATAAGATAAATCAAATACCCACAAACTATAATTTTATTACAAGTGGTAGCCAAAAAAGGCTTATTGCCAAATATTTATTCAAGTTACAATTAATAAAATATTAGAGTTAAACTTCATTGAGAGAAAATGAGAGAGACAGAGAAACAAAACAGAGAGAGAGAGACAGAGAGAGAGAGAGTTTCTGTATTGGGAGAGTTCCCTGATACTCATCATTCCTGACATTCTGGCTTACATTTGCACTTTATTTCGCAAAACATGGATATTACTTTTGTTTCTCACCTTGACCACTTAACATTATTGCAGAAGATGAAACCTGACTCTGCTGTTCTCTAACCTTGTGTGCTAGGATTTCATTTTGTGCTTTTAGTTTTATGTAGCTGAAGTACTCTAAGGTAAAGAATGGCCCATCTACCTCAGGTTCCATTGAAGATTGATTGTTTGTCTAAGATGATATTTATTTTTCAAGCAAGTTGAGTGTCTGATTAATAGAAGAATAAAATTATTTTTAAGATGTCTAGCATGCCATTTATTCTCTCTTTGTTTTACACTACTTTCCTTTGTTAGAATTATATTTTTATTTCAATTTACAACAGTATTTGTTTTGCCTCAATTACTACAATAAGATGATTTGATTTTATAGAAGGTAACCAGTATTGTATGTGATAAAATACAGTAAGAAGTTTCCAGAGCAACAAGAAATAAGTTAGTATGAATACATCATGTCTTCTAGTGATATAAGACTGCTTATGAATTATATTAGATAATCAAAAAGGACAATTGTATTCTCAAAGGTAAATTTATATGCATACTCCCAAAGGAAAACATATATTTCCATGTACAATATTTATTCATCTTATATGTGGTATTACACATTTGAACATTCCATCTCTAAGAAAAGTTTCTTATTTCTGATTAAAAACCAGAGCTGAGAACTGAGGTTCCTATTTCAGAAAGCAGTGGATAAATGAATAAATGAATAAATGATCTGATTGTCTCTAAGCATGGACATATACAATGAAAAATACACTACAGTATAATTTTAATATACTCAATGTTGTTTTATAAATTATGACTGAAAAGTATTAAAGCATATCATCACCACAAAAATCAAGAGTAAAATAGTTATTTGGAGGTGAAGATGATGTGCAGGGAGAATATTTCTAAACAGGAATTGAGGAATTCTCAGAGGGTTCACTATATGGTTACATAGGAACCAGCCATTTCTGGCTGGTTTCTAGAAAGTACAATAACTATAAACAGCAATAAAGTACTCAAAATATTGAAGACCCAAGAAGATATCTTGAATATTTTTTCCTGCAAAGGGAAAATGTATAGTTGAGTAGACAGATATACTTAGTCTAAACTGAATTACAGAATAACACCACACAAGTATGTAAATAATCAAGGAAAATTTAATATCTTAATGAGAAACTGAACATGCAAACCATATTGTGACCTAATTTAGTGTGATGAAGGTTATGAAGGTTATGTAATTCACATTGTACCAAGTCATACAACTGACTTTGATGAAGCTTTCACCAAAATACTACTAAAAGATTTCATTTAGTTCAGAAATTGCAATGAAATAATTACTAATAGCTGCACTTTTAACAGAGTGAATGTAGCTCAACATAATTCTTAAAATGTCGTGATGTATAAATCCAATTGTTTAAAAAGTAGTATGCAGCCAAGTATATTAAAAAGTATACATCTAGATTTTCTATAATGTATATATTCATATAAATAAAAAATTTCATTTGAAGCTAGAAGTAATGAGCAAATCTATCTAGTTCATATTTTAAAAACATAGATATAGATTGCTCTACAATCTATAAATCAAGGTACTTTTTAAGGAAAAAAACATTTCTTTATATTTATAAAAATAATGGATGTGATATATATAAAATATGTGCAGTCTTTCTTCATTAGTGTTTGTTATATTGGTTGAAATTCTTTGCCACATTAAAATATAAAACACTCTTCCAGTTCTTGGCCATTTTCACTAAGGACAAGCAAATCACTTTGGTTGTTCCAATCCCTAGACCTTGTAATCAAATCTATTTCTCAACACATGATATCTGGGCAACATAATAATATTAAAATATTAATAACACTTTGAAATCTTTACTTAAATTTATTTCATTCCCATAGCATTCATTATCATATCCTTTTCTTTTCCTACTGCATATTTCTCTCTCTCTCTCTCTCTCTCTCTCTCTCTCTCTCTGTGTGTGTGTGTGTGTGTGTGTGTGTGTGTGTGTGTGTGTGTGTGTGTATGTGTGTGTGTTCAGGTGCAGATGCACATGTATGTATGCAGGTCAGGGATCAGTGCTTTATGCCTCTTTCTCTGCCTTTACCATAGCTTTATGAAACATTGTATCTCACTGTACTTGGAGCTCACTGATTGGCTAGCTGCAATGAATGTAAGTTCTGGGAATGCACCTGTATTTGAGCTATGTAACACTCTAGTTAGAGACATGTACCCCTTCTCTCAGATTATATGTGGAAGCAGGGATCTGAACCTCAGGTTCTCATGCTTGCAATGTGAGGGCATTCTCAACCAAGCAATCTCCATAGATTTCCAAATCCATTTTATTCTTGTAATAATGTGTTCTTTCTGTTTTCTTCTATATTTATTTTTCTTATTTTACATATCGATATATCAATACCAGTTCCTTTTCCCTCTTTTCCTCCCTCCCTCTGTCCCACTCTATCATGACCCCTGACCACTCTCATTTTCCATCCCCCCTCCTCTCCACAGGGATGGTGATGCCTTCCAGGAGGGGTCAAAAAAATCTGTTGTTCATTTGGAATTGGGACTAGGCCCTCCCTCCTGCCTCTAAGTTAAGGGAGTATCTCTCCATGGGGAATGTGCTCCCAAAATCCTTTTATATACCAGGGATACATCCTGGTTGCACTGTCAGAGGTCCCTTGGACTATCCAGGCTTTCTAACTCTGACCTATGTACAGGGGATCTAAGTCAGTCCAATGCTGGATCCTCAGCTGTCAGTCTGGGGATGCATTAGATCTTCCTTGTTCAGGTTAGTTGTCTCTGTTTGTTTCTGTATCCTGGTCTATCCTCCCTATATGCATCTGGATTCCAGTTTAGTTCAGTGTTTAACTGTGGGTGTCTGCTTCTATTTGCATCACCTACTAAATGAGGGCTCTATAATGGTGGAAAAGTTAGTCATTAATCTCATTATCAGTAAAGGACATCTATGGTAACCGATCCACTGTTGCTCAAATCGTAATTTGCAGGTCAGTCTTGTAGATATCTGGATATTTCTCTAGAGTCAGTTTTCTCTACAAACCTATAATGGCTCCCTCTTATATGGTATCTCTCTCTCTTTTTTTTCCTTCATCTATTCCTCCACTGATTCAATTTTCCTAGTCTCACATGCTTTCCTCTCCTCCCCTTCTCTTTCTCCTAGCTCCCTCTCCACTTAGTGCACCCCTACACTCACAATATTCTCAGGAGATCTTGTCCCTTTACCCTTCTGTGAGGGACCTTGTATGACTTTTTAAAATCCTCCTTAAGTCCTCGTTTTTCTGGCAGTGTGATTTATAGACTGGTGATTCTTTGCTTTATGTCTAAAATCCATATATGAGTGAATACATACCATGTTCCTCTTTTTGTGACTGGGTTAACTCATTCAAGATGGTTTCTTCAAGTTCCATCCATTTGTCTGTGCATTTTAAGATTCCATTTTTATTTTCCGCAAAGTAGTATTCAATTGTGCAAATGTGTAACGTCTTTTTTATCCATTCTTCAGTGGAGGGCATCTATGTTGCTTCCATGTTCTTACTATTACAAATAATGCTTCTTCAAAAGTAGTTGAACAGGAAGGTGTCTTTGTTGCATGAATGTGGATCATTTGAATATATGCCTATGAGTGGAATTGCCAGGTCCTGTGGTAGACTGATTCCCATTTTCCAGAGAAGCAGCCATATGGATCTCCAAAATGGCTGTTCAAGTTTGCACTCCCATCAACAGTGGAGGAATGATCCCCTTTCTCCACATTCTCTCCAGCATAAGTTATCATTGGTGTTTCTAATTTCAGCCATTCTGGCTGGAGTAAGATGGTATGGCAGAGTTGTTTTGATTTGCATTTCCCTGATTGCTAAGGATATTGGGCACTCTCGTGTCTGTCAGATCTTTTGATTTCCTCTATTGAGAATTCTCTATTCAGTTCTGTGTCCCATTTTTTAATAGAGTTACTTGGTGTTTTGGTGGCTAGTTCTAGAGTTCTTTGTATATTTTGTAGATCAGCCCTCTGTCAGATGTACCATAAAACAGAAAGATCTCCCATATATTGGATAGGTAGGCTAAACGTAGTAAAAATGGCATTCTTGCCAAAAGCAATCTACATATTTAATGCAATCACAATCAAAATCCCAGCACAATTCTTCACTGACCCTGAAAGGTCACACTAAACTTTACATGGAAAAACAAAAGACCCAGGATGTCATAATAACCTTGTAAAATGAAGGAACTTCAGGAGGCATCACCATCCCCAACTTCAAGCTCAACTATAGAGCTATAGTCCTGAAAACAGCTTTGATTGGCACAAAAATAGGTAGACCAATGGAATAAAATGGAAAATCCCGATATTAACCCACATACCTATAAACACCTGATTTTTGACAAAATAGCTAAAAGTATACAATGGGAGGAGAAAAGCATCTTGAACAAGTGGTGCTGGCACAACTGGATGGTAATGTGTAGAAAACTGTGTAGATAGACCCATGTCTATCGCCATGCACAAAACTCAAGTCCAAATGGATCAAAGACATCAACATAAATGCAGCCACACTGAACCTCTTAGAAGAGAAATTGGGAGGAACCCTTGAACAAATTGGTGCAGGGGACTTCTTCCTGAACATAACTCCAGTAGCAGAGACACTGAGATCGACAATTAATAAATGGGACCTCCTCAAACTGAGAAGCTTCTGTAAGGCAAAGAACACAGTTCACAAGACCAAACAAAACAATTATTCTTTTAATCTGTTACCTTATCTTTTTCTTCATTACCCTTACTTTTCCCTCTTATCTAACTTGTTTGGTTATTTCCTTTTCTTTCTTTCTTCCTTTTTTTTTTTTTTTTTTTTTTTTTTTTTTTTTGAGACAAGGTTTATGCATTTTTTTTCCTTTCATTTTGCATACTAAGGCAAATTCCCCCTGCCTTCCCTTACCCACCTCCCTCTACCATCCTACCTACCATCTCCTTCCTTTAAGGGGTAAGCTTAATCCTCTTATTGTGAGATAAGGATTTTATGGGGACTTGGTGAGAATCCTACCAGATGGAACCTGAGGAGTTTTGGACTATGACTTTTAGAGTGGATTATGTAATGGTGTGATATCCTTAATTCAATAAGAATCTTGCTTCTATGTCAATGTTGTAGTCCATATTTATGCTTTATTTTCAATGAAATGAATAATTCTAATTCTATCACTAATTTTAAAATGAATTAAGAAATACAGTATTATACCAAGACATTGAATTTGTTAGTATTTTCTTTAATACCACCAGTTAAAAATATTGAACTCTCCATAAAAAGTAACTAATCTACTTCAAACACCCAGGAAGCAAGGCTGTGACTTATATAAGAAGTGATCTGAAAGATATGCCAGTGCAACCAAGACCAATCTTTGCATTTTTCTTACTCAACTCAAAAGCTTAACTTTTAGGTATCAAACCTATAATTCATTACAACTGGTTGACATATTTTTTCTGCATGGTTCATCAGCCTATAGTGGTAATTTTATTCAAAGCTGTATTCAATTGATTAAAATAATCATATGTAAATAAAATATAAATGCACTGTCTGTGAGTTCATACTTTAAACATAGTATTAAAACAAGCCAGAAACAGGCTGAGGCATTCAGTGCTGTACATTTTTTTTAAATATTTATTTCTTAGCTACATTATTATCAAAACCGTGGTGTAAGTCAGATAAATACTTTAAGTATTAGTTATAGCCATTCCATTTTTAATGAATAAAAATTGAGTAATTACTTTTTCATTGCTTGAGAAAATGTCTAAAATATTGGTGTCAAATTCTGTATGGCACCATTTTAAATTATAATCAAGCAGGGAAACTACCAAATACATCATGCAAAAAGTGATAAGACAATATAAAGATCCCATCCATATTAATGTTTCCTAGTCTGCAGTTCACACTAGATTACTTTTTCATGTTTCTTTGCATTGATAGTCAAATTCTTTTTCTTTCATCCAGATTCATTAACCAATAATTTATCATCTCCCCTGAGCAGTTCAGTAGCCATTTTGGCCTCCTGGAAATGTTCAATGTCAATCTGAAAAACTTATTGGGATACTAACTCAAAACAAAATGTAAATAGGATGTCCAATGACTATGTGATACATGTGAAGTGCCAGGTTACAATCATTAAAATCCTCTGTCTCAATGCCCATAAAGAAAGTCTAATTCAGAATATAGTATAAATCTGAATACAGGAAACATGGAATGTACTTAAAGGCCTAATCTTAAGAGAAGGTAAACTGTTGGCAAAATTCGAAGGCTCAAATCTTATATGTCACAAAGTATTTCAACTGTTCTTATTAATTTATTTCATTTATTTCAATTCAAAGTTTGTTCATGTCAATGATTGCTATGATTTTTTTTTTCTGAAGTTGAACTATTTAACGTGTTCCCTACTTTTAGTAAGAATTATGTTGTTTTCAACATATGATATGTATTAATCTTTATAATTGCCTAGACTTTTTGCTCACTCAATTATAAGTAGAATGTCCATATTTTAAGAGTGTAGAGTTCAGCTTTTCACATAGACAACAATTTGGAGACAATTTTGTTTTCCATGTACTTACTATCAAGGCTGCTGTGTTTACTACCAAGCACACTGAATTATCCTGGTGTGATATTTACTCTCTATGTTCAGAAAAGACAAATACTATTTCACAGTATCATTGCTATCAGTACAAAACTATCTCTGAGTGCAGAGACCTCTCCTAGCTGTTTTTCCTTCCCAGTGATGCAGGATTTTTGCCTGAGCAGCTGGTAAGGGAGTGGTCACTTCTACCTCTAGGAGAAAAGTTTGATAAAGTTTCTCCAGTTTTCCATCCACGTAATTATGGGTATCAAATATAGGAGCACAGCTGGAGCTCAGTCTCTACCATCAGCTGTTTTCTTGGCAAGGTATGCGTTAGTGGTTACATCAACAATGCTTTGGCTCTGAACTGAAAAGAGTTTTTAAAATTACTGTCCAATTTGTCTTCATGAGGACAACTGCTACTTTAGTGTCAGGAAAAAGTGACAGGGTTGGAGGAACATAGTCTTGAGAACGATTACAGAAACTAGCAGCTGACTTCCTGAGTTGAAATTCTACCTGTGTGACATAGATGTTCAAATCTGGGCAAGTGGGTTAACCTTTTCAGGCATCTTGTCACTCTTATTAGAATGGACACAGTATTTGCTATCTACCCTATTGAATTTTCATAAAACTTCGGTGAAATAAAAGTTTAATTAGTTATTGGGAGAAAGTATTTAGAATTGTCTTTAGTGTGTTTCCATATTAGATATTCATATTACTATAGTTTGATAATAGATATTTCTTTTGCTAGTACTAAGCTTACCTAGCACCTAAATATTTATAATAGTTTGGTTTGCTAAATCAAGGTTTGCTGTAAATTGGGCTGCTGTTGTTCTTTTAAACATCATTATTTATTTAAAAAACATAATGTTAATATTAGTATAAGACATATTATGTTGTGTTTTCAAAGAATCTTATGCCTGTCTCTGTTGAATCTGATTTATTCTTATTTTTACACACATTAAGTTGTACTTAACAATAAGATTTAAAATACATGGTGGCAGTTGTTTCTTTTTATATTTATCATTTCTTAATTTATTTTACATACCAACTGTAGTGTTCCCTCCTTCCTCTTCTACTAGTCCCTCCCACTACCTCACCCCTACCATACCTACGCAATGCTCATCCTTTTCCACTTAGATGGGGCAAGGACTCCCCTGGGAATAAACAAAGTTTAGCTAGTCAAGCTGAGGCAGAACCAATCCCTCTAATTCCCACCCTCCACATCAAGACTAAACAAGATATCCCACCATATGGAATAGATTCCACAGAGCAGCTCATGAATAGGAATAGACCCTGGTATGTGTTTGGAGTTCTCTAGCAGCATCTGTAGAACCTGCTCTTCAGAACCATTTGTTGCAAAGACGTTGCTTCTGGGAAAAGGCAACATTCAATAGCCTGTCAGAATTAAAATGGAGACATTTTAAAATTTTCAATTTCAGAACATTTCTAGTTCAGTCAATGCAAATTAATATTACCCTTGTTAACTAAATTATTGAATTATATAAGACAACTTCAATCTACAATGAAACAATAAATATATTTATTTCAAAACCCTTATTCACTTAAAAGAATCTTTGACATGGTAAAGGTCTGAGTAATATGTACCCTTTTCTATTTATTCATATTTCATCACAGCATAAGCTAATTTTAAATACTGAATTTATTTCTTACTAAAGGACAGTTTTCTCAAATTGTGAAACAAAGACAAGTTGTCAAAACCATATTTTAAGTCACTAGGACATTTCTAGTAATCAAAAGTATTTTCTATTATGTCTTCAGTAAGGTTTTGTTAATGGGTGAACCAGTAGCTCCAGATATAGCTAGTCTCATGCATATTTTTATCTATAAGTTTTAAGTAAGCTACACAATTAAAAGGCATCATAGAAACTTTAATACTATTCAAATATCTAGACAAAATTACTAAGTTTTAAAATGTAGGGATAAAAGTAAGAAGTTTAAGCAGCTTATACTAGAAACAATTTTTCAGAGCCTAACATTAAAAAATTTGCTTTGGATATTAACATCTAAGACATAAACCTGCATTCAACTACCATAGTTAAAGAATAAATGTAAATATGTTTCTTCTCATGGTTAAAAAAAAAGTCTTCTTCTGATAATATGAATTTCCCTTATGCGGCTAGTTAGTTAGGTGGCAGAATATAAAAAAGGGTAAGAAATAATCTAAGAGGGAACACATTAAATTCAAAATTCAAAATGAGATATAATAAAACATATTTTCAAATGGAAATATTAATTTAAAAAAGAAAAACTTATTTCAGTGGCTTCTCAGGTTTAGCTCTATGCAAATGAAGATCTTCATTAAGGTAGGGTTCCACTGTGAGTTCTTGCTTCTGTCTTCCTCATAAGCTAAGTATGATCATCATAGCATAGTCCATGGAATTTTATAAACAGACACAGGTTTTTGTGCATTAGATTTATGTTTCTATAAAATTTGTAACAAAGTTAACTAGGTAATAATAATCTCATACTACATGAATTTCTGGAAGGAGCAAGCATAAGCTTGTAGTTCTGTTTTCCTTCAGTATATCTGTATTAAGTTGAATATCACAAATTTAATATCTAAAATAAAACCAAGCCAGGATTTAAGGCAGGAATTTCAGTTCAATAGATTGTATAAATTACTTGTAGGAGTTATTGTAAAGACGAGAAAACTAAGTAAATAAATCCTTACTGAATTAGATTAAATATGTGATAATAAATAAGTTATAAAATTAATTTTTTCATAATTTGAACTATTTAAGCTACCATACACATTTTCAGACAAGTTTTCCTTTGTTGTGCTTCAGGAACATTTAAATATGCATTGTCCAAATTGTTTATTAAAAATATATAACATCATTTGTACATGCCTAGAACATTGTAGTGACCAAATAATCATAATTTAGCATTGTTTAACTGCTACTACAACTAGTGTTAGTTTACATATGTTGATTGTGCAAAACATATTTGTACAAAAATAAATATATGTAATAGAGTATCATGTGAAAAGAATTCACACAATGAAAACAATGAATTTAATATGCATAAAACAGTCTCTGGATTTAAATAGTCTTAGAAAATGTAAACTATTTTGTTTTCCCCCTTTGAAGTTCTGAATATTAACAGAATCTCCTTTAAATTCAAGAGTTCACATTTGCTGTCAAAGTTCTTGGAGTAGGTTTTTTTTTTTTTTTTTTTTTTTTTTTATGAAGATTTAGGACTATATTCTGTCACTTTAGGTCTATACATCCTCAAGTTAAGTGAAGAATTTCTGTGACTCAGCACATTTCTATTTCTTCCTGTAGACACTGATTTCAAGTAGAAGGAAGATGTATGGATAAGAGCTTAGCTGTGTCACCATAAGTCTCTCTCACCATAATGAGCCAAAGCAGCACACCCTGCTGATGTCACAGGCACAACCCACAAAGTGAAAGAGTATATATAACAGTGTACTTTGCCTTATTTGGCCAGTAATGATGGGATAAAGTGAGAAGTTCATTTCAAAATAATCATTCCATCCATAGGCCAGGCTGCTATGGCACACTCCTTTAATCCCTGAATTCAGGAAGCAGAGGTAGGTGGATCTCTGTGAATTTGAGGCCAGCCTGGTCTACAAAGCAATTTCTAGGAAAGCCAGAACTATTACACAGAGAAGCCCTATCTCAAAAAACAAAAATGAAACAAAACAAACAAACAAACAAATCACAGAAGAAAAAAAAAGGCAGGGTTTCATAGACACATATATACATAGATGGAAGAACTCATGTAGCTCTACTCTAACTATGGAAATATTTACTATCAATATATTCAGGGCAAGAATAAATATTGCCTCACATTATGTACCTACTGATGACTCCACAAGCTGAGATGGATAACAAATTGAGTTCTCATGTAGATGACTATAACCTTGTAAAAGGATGATAAACAAATCCAAAGTCAGTTTTCTAGGAAAGAGACACAGGGATGGGAATGTGTTGGCATGAATGGGAAAAATAAGAGAGCTTAAGGAGGAGAGGGTAATTAAAATAATTTTATAAATGTATAAATGTGCCAAATAAAATAAAAAATAAAAGGTACATAATCAAACAAAATAATTCACACTTTATCACTTTATTGTTATAAATAATTAATTGAAATTCCATCCATAAATATGCCAGCTGTGGAGCACTATCACCTTGCCTGCAAGAACGACGCTCAACAACAGGATTCTTCTGCAGCTATGTTTATTGCGCGGCTCATTACAGCAAGTTGAGGGAAGACCCCGAGGAGGAAAAAGGGCTCTGCTTATACAGAGGAGCTGTGTCCGTTACTGACAGTTGCAGAGGAGCTGTGTTCGTTGCTGACAGCTGCAGCCTGCAACGGTCGTAACGGTCACCCCATGACGTGGATCGCACATCCGCGCCTTGCTGGCTTATGGACAGGAAACCGGTGCCATCTTTGGGAATGGCACCGGTGGCTCTCTACAGCCAGCCTCAAAAAAAAGAACATTGTTAAGTTTCTAGCCTATACAAAGTGTTAACATATTATAATTATACTTTATTGCATGATGTGGTCATATGGTATGAATACTGTGAAAGTGTTTGCAATATACAAATTTCCATTTATTATGAGCTAGAACCATTCAACTAAAAAGAAATGATTCAGGCTGAAAATGTGGCTAAGAAAAAGAAGACAATTTTTTGGCAACTGAAAACCTGATAAGATCAGGAACTTTCAAGTTAGTATTGCCTACCACAGATAGACATTATGAGTAAAATGCTTGAAAACTGAATCCCAGGACACATCAATAATATTATCCACCCTGATCAAGTAGGCTTTATCACAGAGGTACAGGGATCCTTCAACATAGGTGAATCAATAAATATAATCTACCATATAAACAAACTGAAAAACAAAACCACATGACCATCCCATTAGATGTACACTTAGTTAGATGTAGGGCTTGGCAAAATCCAACATACCTTAATAATAAAAGTTCTGGAAAGAATATGGATACAAGGGACAGAGCTCAACACAATACAGGCAATATACAGTAAGTCCATAGCCAATACCGCCTTAAATGGAGAGAATCTCAATTCATTTCTACTAAAATCAGGGATAGGACAAGGGTATCCACTCTCCTTATCTATTCAATATAGTACTTGAAATACCAGCAACTGAAGGATATCAGCGGGTTACAAATATGAAGGAAGGTGTCAACATACCTTGATTTGCATATGATATATGGTAGTATACATAATTAAACTCCCAATAATTTCCTACATTAACAAACACTTTCATCACTATAGTTGGATACAAAATTTTACATGTGAAAATCATTAGTAAACATACATACAAATGACATGTGAATTGAGGAAAAGAATAGGCAAAACAGCACTTTGCAAAAGTCTCAAGCAATATAACTCTAATCAAGTTAGTGAGATATTTATATGATAAAATAATTTAAGACACAAAAGAAAGAAACTGAAGAAGATGTAATAAGAAGGAATGATCTCCCATGCTCATGGACCAGTGTTAGTACAAATGACCATCTGAACCAAAGTAATCTAAACATTCATAGGAAAAGAATCCCCAACAAAATTCCAATAAAATTTTCCACAGAACTTGAATGGATAAATTTAAGTTTCATATGAAAACACACACACACACACACACACACACACAGAGAGAGAGAGAGAGAGAGAGAGAGAGAGAGAGAGAGAGAGAGAGAGAGTCACCAAAAAAAAAAATCTAGGATAGCTTTAAAATCCTGAATGAAAACAAATGAATTGGAGGTATAACTACCACTGATCTCAATTTGTATTGCAGAGCTACATTAATACAAACTATATGTTTTTGTCACATAGACACCTTGATCAACATAATAGAATTGAAGACCCAGAAATAAGTTCATAGAGTTATGCACATCTGAGTTTTGAAAAAGAAGCAAGAGATACATACCGAAGAAAGTAGGATCTTCAACAAATGTTGCTAAGTCGAGTTAGATGTTTCCATGTAGGAGAATACAATTAGATCTACATTTATTACCCTAAAAATTCAAGCATAAATACATCAAAGACTTAAACAAATGCCCAGATACACTGGGCATAATAGACTAGAACAGGGGAATATCTTTGAACACATTGGCATAGGAAAAGCCCTTCTAAACAGAATACTATCAGCTCAGACATTAACATCAAAAATAATAAGTGGACCCTCATGACAGTTGGAAGCTTCTGCATGGCAAAGGGCACTGTCCTTCATACAAAGTGGAAGCCTACATAGTAGGAAAAGCTTTTTACCAAGTTTACTTTCAGTAAAGTGCTATGTTCAAAATCTATATATTAAATAATAAACACCTGGACAGAAGAGAAATAGTTCAATTAAAAAGGAGGGCAATTCAGGAGGATAAATTTCACTTATAGGGCAGTCTGGATACTTACAGTCTGGGCTGCCTGAAGGCATCCACAGGCCCAGCTGAGGCCATTCAGCACAGATAGCAGAAAGACACCCAGTCACACATAAAGAATTATGTTATAAAAATATGGTGTAGGATCAACAGCTTATAACACACACCACCACAGGAACTAGGATACAAGGTGTATTCTAAGAGATTCATATAAAGTCCCTCACAGAGGGGGAAAGGGACAAATCCCCCAGAGCACATGGGAAGTTGGGGGGCAGTGAATGGAGAGAGAAGTAGGAGAAAGAGAAGGGGAGGAGAGGAAAGCACATGTGACTAGGAAGATTGAGACAGGGTAGGAATAGAAGACAGAAAAGGAAGAGTGAGAGAAAAAGATAGAGATAGATGATAGATGGATGGATGGGTGGATGGATGGAGAGAGAGAAGAAACATAAAAGAGGGAGCCATTATTGATTTGAAGAGAAAACTGAACCTAAAGAAAGGTCTAGAGAATTACAAGACTGCACCAAATAACAATTTGAGCAACTGTGGAAAGGCTACCATAAATGCCCTTCCCCAATAGTGAGATCCACCATCATAGAGTCCTCATCTAGTACCTGTTGGAAACAGAAGCAAGCACCCATAACTAAACACTGAGTTGATCTAGAATCCAGATGCAGAGGGAGAGGGAAATACCAGGTTGCAGAAACACATAGAGACAACTGACCTGAACAAGGAGGAGCTAACGGACCCCAGACTGATAGCTGAGAATTCAGCATGGGACTGACTCAGGCCGCCTAAATATAGGTCTCAACTAGAACGACTGAGCAGTCTAAGGGACCTCAGACAGTAGAACCAGGATGTATTCCTGGTGCACAAAAGGACTTTGGGGGCACGTCCTCCATGGAGGGATACTCCCTTAACCTAGAGTTAGAAGAGACATTCTAATCCCTACTACAAATGATTTGACAGATGTAGATGACCCCTCCTGGAGGGCATCACCCTACATGTGGAGTGGGGGTGATGGGAGGGGATGGTGGTCAGGTGCATGAGTGGGTGGTAGAGAGGAAAAGAGGGAAGGAGAAAGAACTGGGATCTATATTTAAAATAAAACATAAATAAATATAATAAAATAAAAAACAATAAAGGAAACTCAAATGGCCAAGAAATAGCAAATATTCACCATCCCTAGTTATTAGGGAAATGCGAATCAAATTTACTATGATGTTTCATCTTACACCAATTCTAATGTTCAAGATCAATTAAACAAGTGATAGCTCATGCTGTTGTGTATGTGGAATAAAGGGAATGTTCATCTATTGGAGTTGAGTTGGTTTCTAATAAAGATTTAACTTATATAGACTAGCATTTATGATAGTGGAGGGTAACCTGTATGTTACCAAAGCAGAAATATAAACACCAACTGTTAATATTCAGGCATCTGTATTGGCCTGGACTTTGGGTTCTGACAGGGTACAACATTAGCTGCAGCCACTAAGAGCACAACATGTGCACATTCACTACGTTCCCTTTAAAATAGAGCCCTGACTACCTCCTCTCTCTCTCTCTCTCTCTCTCTCTCTCTCTCTCTCTCTCTCTCTCTCTCTCTCTGCCTGTCTCTCTCTCTCTCTCCCTTTCCTATGCCTCTCTTTCCTCCCTTCCACTGCTCCAGTCCCTGGAGGTCAGTCTCCTCCCTCTACTTTCCCCCTTTTATAACCCCTTTCTTCCCCTCTGCCCCCCCAAAAAACAAACAAACAAACAAACAAACAGAAAAGAAATTCTTCTGCTTGAATCTTATCTCATGGTGTCTGTTGCCCTGCTTTAATTACAACACCAATCTAGTCACAAATTCATGCTGCTGAAATGATGGCATAAATCTTATGTGAAAAACCAACTACTCCATGAAATCCATAAGCTGTCATTCCTTTGGTGCCCCAAAAAACTGAGACTACATAGTACAAAGGCTGATGGGAAAGTAATTTATTGCTGTGCTTGAACTTAACATTAAAATGACTCTCAAAAATGACTTTCTGCTATATTCCTAGAACCATCCCCCCTACACATCCATCATCAGAGAAATTTCCCCTTGTAGCAGAAAAGAACAAATACACAGGCCCACAGATAGAAAAGAAGTAAAGAGTAAGAAATCTTGCAACACTCAGTCCATGAATTTCTTCCTTTTTAAGCTCAGGACACTCTGTGGAAGAGGGGATAGAAAAAGTTTAACTGTCAAATTAGATGGAGGACACCAAAGAATCAAAACCTTCTAGTCACAACAGGGTTGGCACACATGTGAACTCACAGATACTGTGGCAACATGCTCAGAGCCTGAACTAGTCTACACCACATGGGGTACTGATCTCTAACTGATAGCCACTTCCCAATGAAAATTTAGTTTTCTCCATGGGATTATCATTAGGGAAAACACACCGAAATAGGTCCCAAGCTCACTGGAATATAGCCAACAGAAAATCACTCGAAAGCATATTATTATTATTATTATTATTATTATTATTATTTTATTCTTATTATTAATAATTACCTTAAAGTTCATTTGTGAATATTTGATTCCAATTTGGGTTTGTGAAGGGATAATGGGATTCCTGTGTGTGCAAACACGTCTTTATGACTATATTCATTTTTTGTGCTTTTCCTTTTTGCGTTATTTTATCAAATTGATATTTGATATAACTCATGTTATATTATATTATTCCTTAAATGCCTATTGCTTTTTTCTGTCTAGAATTATAAGGGGATTACAATATATATATATATATATATATATATATATATATATATATATTGTGTGTATGTTGTGTGTGTGTGTGTGTGTGTGTGATATTGAGACCTGTTCTACAATGTAGACACAGTTTTGTATCTAGTTCCTATCCTCCTAGAATACAAATATAAACCACCATAAGCAAACATGCATATAATTTTTGAAGGCATTATTTTCAAATACAAAATTTTTTTAGAAGATAACGGGCTGTACACAATTCTACCCACTGTTGTAACACAAAATGATTTATAAGATTATATTGTCTCAAAATTTAAGGAAAATTGTACAAATAAGAATTCAACCACAAAAAATGAGATAGTTAAAGTTAGATCTCCACACTAAATATCACTGTTACTTTTCTTAAATTCTAGTAAACATGAAAATTTATTTGCACAATGACATTAATAGAGTTGGACAAGTGAGAAGATATATTCCCAGCCAAGAATATTAAGGATGATCATCCAGTGTCTAGAGCCGTGGGCTTGCTGCAGCCAATGTTTGTAGGTATTTTACACAGGTGGGGCTTCTTAATACCTTCTGAAATCTCAGATAACAACAAAATCGTTTGTCATATTTTATATTGTGTGATCCATGTGGTTGTGACTTAAAATGAATACCTGTGCTTTCTTCTATACATAGGTTTTCTATATATCAGCTTTGTGTGTCTTTTTTATTTCCTTTATTGCTCTTTCTTTTTTATACATCATGATCCATGTGAAAGTTCTTCAGAAAGATGGAAAGCTATTTCAGTAACACAATTAGTTCTCTGCATTCTTCCTGTTACTTTTCATAAGCCATTCAAATTGTAGGGTTACTATAGTATAGAACATTCTGGAGGTGTTACATGCCAAAATATTTTAACTACAAATATCAAGAATAGTTTTCTACATTGTAAATCTGGTCTTGATTCCCAAGGTAAATATCATTTAATAAATAAGAATATGAAGAAATATATTTTCCCTAAAAGAAACAGTGCTGCATATACATAGCAAAAAGGGAAAATCAATATCAATATTTAATAATATATTTTGAAGTGTATATGGTCTTAGATTTAAAAAATTGAATAATATTTATAAAGATTTTCTCATTTTCAGTAACCAGACATGAAAGCAGTGAATCAGATTCAATGAATATATTTAGGGAACAGTTTCTGTCCAGAGAATACCAAGCTCATAGTAAGAGGGATATGGAAAAATAATGAGGTGAAGACGTTTATCTTGTATAACAAATTTAAGATTCTAGACATTTTCACAGATGCCTTTAATTTAGAAAACACCTTTTTAAAAATTACATTTCAGACACAGAATAAGGAACATGTTTTAAAACATGAATATGTATGTAATTACACAAAGTAGAATCAATCAAAATTCTATAACTTGAAGTATCCTTCCTGGAATCTCTGTGTTGTGATGGGATCACGTTGAATTTTCCCTTGCAAAGATAATCATCAAATTTGTAAGAAATTTATGTGGAAGAAACTTCTCTGTTTTTGAACTATTTCTATGGAATATTTTGGTGTCTTTTAACTTTTGACTTAATGCAAAACTATAAATTATTCATATCATAGAAAGCAGTATAATTGCCCTCATAATATTCTGTTAAGAAAATATCACTTCTGGTGCAGGATATGGTGTTTTTTGTCACAAGAGTTAACAGGATGCTTTGTTCCCAAGTCCAAGCCTTCCGTTATAGCAATCCATACTGGTCTTCTCAACTAGATTTACATTGGCTGAAGATAGCATCAATCGCTACAAGAAGACTAATAGGAAAAGACTGATATGAAATATAAATTATAATTATAAGTACCAGCAAGGATAGGCATATATATATTTTTTATGTTTATATACGTGTAATGTATATGTACATATATACTTGCCTCAAGTGTATGAGTATTAGAGAATGTATATGTGAAGTATTGTGACATAAAGAATTAAGAAATTTTTTCTAAAATGTCTTTATGCATGTGGGCCCATGTGCACACAAACTGTATCTTTATGTATAGGGGTACTCATACTTTTACAACTTTATATGACACCCAGAGATCATTGCTGTTTCCTTCAGCTCCATCACATACCACTTTACACCATTTTTTTAAACCCCTTACTTCTTTGTGATACAAGATCTGTTAGTGAACATAGATCTCATAGTTTAACTTAGATGGCTCTCCAACAAGTCCTAGGGACAACCTCCTTCCAACACTGCTTCTTTTCCCATATACAAGATTTACAAATGAACACTTCTGTGCCCAAATTTTACTTGGGTAATGGGGATCTAACTCAATACTCATGCTTGCAGCATGCACTTTACATGTTGTGGCATCTCTCTATCCTACTTGAAATGTATATTCATAGTAAATATCTTGTTTTGGCAAGAATTTAGTAGAGATGAGGTATGTGATTCTCCTGGTCCATCTTGTCTGTTCTTCTAACATTCCTTGCTTTTATTCCTTGGCACACTGTGTTCTCTTTGATAATTTGCAACAATAATTGAGGTTTATTTTACTTCCACAGATAGTCATATAATGTATTTAACTGGATTTGTATAAATATGGGTTTTATGTATAAGATTTAGGAAGCTCCAAGGAAGAAACAAAAATAGCTCATCACATTTTTCAGTTCACATGTAAAATGCTGCCAGTAAGCCTGCTCACTTGAATTTTCTGTATTTCTTTGCTGTGAACAACCTCCATGTGTTCATACATTATAGACATGCTAACTCCCACACAAGAACCAAACCCTTCCCCTTTGCAAAACATTCCCTGTCATTTATCTATCAAATTCACTGGCTAGAACTGTAACTATTGACAGCTGATAACCAATTGATGTCAGGACCAATCAGATTTTTTTTCTCAACATCACAACACAAATACATTTACTCTGAATCAGTTAACTAAATGTTCATGTGTACATGTTTGTCAATGTAGCTAAGGTTTCTATATGGGTAGTCAGCTTAAAGTGTCTACAATAAGATATGAATTAAGGCAGTCAATACTAGACCAGTAGGTCAAATAACCAATGCAATTTTTTTTCTCAATTTTCAGCTGGTCATGTTGAATGCTAATTGAACAGCATTTAGTATAGAACAAGGGATAAAGAGGAACTGATGATTATATCAAGGAAATCAAAATGAAATTATTCAACTTATTTCTACAAGAGTAATGGTGTTTACCTTTTTTAGCTTTTCCAATATATTTCTCCTTTGCTCTAACAACCCACAAACAATAATCCTGTGTAAGTAGCCATGAGGTGCAGCATAAAACAAATAAGGTTATAGGCCTTATGAGGAAGAGATGAGAATAGCGTTAAATTGACCAAAATATGTGACTCCAAATGCCTCCTATCTTGAGAAGTAGCAGAGAAACACATAGTTAGTGAAGCTTTGTTAATTATGCAGCTTGGAGAGAAAAATGTATAACAATGAAGGGGATGCGTACATCAGAAGCAATCCATGAGATGATTCACAAAAATCCAAATTGCGCCTAACAAAAAAAGAGCTCAGCCTCTTTCAGATAATAAAATCCTGTACTGTCTGCTGCCAGAGGAAAAAAATATTGAGTTAAAATTATGCATTTTGTAAAATAAGCCTTACTTTTATCTCAGTTGTATCAAAGTGCTTTTTTGTATCCCTTAGGATACTTGTTCATTCAAGAGAAAATATAAAATACTCTCTGGTATACATGTTAAGCTGTTCTGTAAACCAAATATCCATTAATTTCTAAAGGAATACTGAAGTATACCTTAGGTCTCAGAGAGAGTGTAAGTCAACATTACTTTGACCTGTTCTTTACCTAAAAGAGAATGGGTGTTTGTAATACTGACATAGAGGAAATTATCAGGCTTGTCCATAAGGAAACGAATTTAATTGTGTAGTAAAATATTTGACACCATTACTGTTGATAGCATTCCTGCTTGTAGTTGACTTTATAGAATGTTTTCAGAACAGGTTTTCTCTGACAACAACACCTTAGAAATGACCACAATTTTCACATAGTCCCAAACACCATATAGCTTTGGTGACTTCTACATGTATCTTTTTCTGTTGAGAGAAGATGCTACACAGTTCACAATTTTTACCCATGTTTGTTTCCACAGCACAGATATTATGATAAAGGAAAGTAAGAAACAAGAAGAAAAAAGCTGACTTTATTAACTGGTTATTTGGGGTTTACAGCTAATAATATCATACAATAAAATTGGGAAAAATGTGACTGTTTTTCTTCAGTGATTTTGAAGACTAAATTGAATTATATTTTAGAGGAAAAAACCTTTGAACTCCATAACTGATATTAATTTTTACATATGTGACTCATCTTAACCACCAACAATTATCATGGATAAGTAGCTATTCCAATATTTTCATAATGATGTGACATAAACCATAATATGAGTCATAATGAATCTGAAAAGTAGTACCTCCATTTTTATATTAACAGCTCTCTTTCTTGATATATTCATGAATATCCCAAATGCCTACAGATGTTATAGTTTGAGGAATCGTTGATCTTAACCAATCTCTTTAACTTCCATGAAGTATAATATGTAACCAACATTATAATGGTTTTGTAAGTACCCTGTCCTGAAGTATTATTGCTCTTGTTAGCAAATGTGTGGAATCTCAACAGTCACAGTGCATTGTGGCAATGACTCTGTCTGACCACAGTCTCCTTCCTGCTTAGGGCCTGTCAGCTTTGCAAGGTGATATGGAGTATTTACACGTTAAAGGTAAAATGAAGTGAAACTGCCATTTTTCAATTAATTCTTAATTAAAAGTCAACAAAGCATAACATTATGACTTCTAGGTGTCACTCAGTAAATATAATGAGTGGTGCCATAATATATTAACATTTGATATTTCATTGATATGCCACTAAATTGAAGTCAATCACCACTGACAGTGCTATTGAATGCCCTTATTTTTAGGCGTTTCAGATGTTAATTATATCCAAATGCCTATGATTAGATATAATTCATCTTTCATCTCAACATGTTTATATTATTTTACAAGTGTTTTATTAAATTATGAATAGTTATATTTTAATTTCCTAGTATATAATTTCTTGAAGATGGAAAATATGATTTTTTGGGGAGGTTATTACGCAGAATAAAGTGATGCTCCAATTTAATTCTTTTTCATTTTATTCTCCCAATTAGTATGGTAAAATACATATTTTGTTTCAGGGAAAGGATAACTGTATCTTTTTATCTAAGACAAATAATGTTTTCAATGAATATGTTTCAATAAAATTACTAAATATTGCCAAAGGAATTCATCCTACATGAAAATGGTTGGCAAATATCTTGCCAAGATCCATTGTTTTCAAGTGAAAAGCTAAAAGGGTAGACAAAATTTGGTTTTCAAAAGAAGCAGGTTTATAATAGAGTTTAATTGTTGAGTATTCACTAAGTAAGGCAAGGTACTTAGGTTGTTAAATTGTAGCAAGACTTCATCTCAAGTGATCTTGGTTCTAATGGATCTGACACTTTTTTTCCTAATTGTCAAGAACATGTTTGCATAAGATGTTTCAGAATGTCTGCTTAATATCAACTCCAGTTTTGCCTGTTTCCAATTTCTTTCTCTCACATATTTCTTTGAAGAATTCTAAACTTCGGCTGATTGATGCTACGCACAATGGTCGTTCCACTTATATTGCTTACATAGCATATTGTCAGTGACCGATTCCCACACCACTACCATTTTCTGGCATGAACTCATATCTGATTTAATTTGTTATCCTTGAGGTTTTGTGACGATTTTCTTGGTTAGCTAAGACAGGTTCAGCCTAGCAGTTCATATTCTGAGAAGAGTTATTGTGGAATGACCATTCTCAGCTTTCAGACTGAGGGTCATTTACGGCAGCATGACCTTGACAAATGTCCATATGTCAAAGAATGTCTTGCCATAAACGATTTGGGGTGACAGGGCTATAACGCATTGCACACAGAGATTGGATTCCCAGCAAGCTTGTGCTGAAGCACACATCTTGCTCACATAAGCAATACCATAAAATAAGTTAGGGAAAGAAAATTCTTCCTCATATTGAGACAGCACCAACTCATATAGAAATAAAGTAACTAAAATTTGAACTCATCATAATATCACTAGGAAATTTAAATAAAAAAATCCTAAAATATATATTCCAATAGACAAATAGACAGTCACTGAAATTTCTCATAGTATAAATAACTATTTTCTGATTATTTCTCTTCTTTCTCTTGCTTGCCAGAATGAATATATATATATATATATATATGATATTTTAGTTCAGGACTTTGGAAGTTGAGCAAAAAATAACACCAGACCTATTCTTTTAGCAATAAATAAGATCAAAACACTTTTTGCTCTGAAACCAGTGAACATACTGAATATAGGAAAAAAAAATAGTTAGTTGACATTCCTGTTCTCTGTGCTATGTGTAAAATTCTCTTCATACTTGCACCTCTGGTTAGGTTTTATTTATCTGAAATTTACACCCATCCCTCTTCATATCTGATATCTTTTATATTTTAGTGCCAGTGATATCCTCTCAGAAAATACTTTACAATTCATCCAGTAAAAAAAAAAGCATTCAAAGAAACCATTTTTGAAACACTCCCATAAACATATACATCTTATGCATAATATTATTAAATAAATTTGTCACATAAGTAGAAAGTGAGTCACAACATTGAGCTAATACCTTGCTATGATAATGTGATCAAAAGGAACAGCAAATTTGAATTGTACATTTTAGAGACAAAGACACAGGAGGTTTCTACCAAAGATAACAAACCTTCAAATGTGACCATGCACCTGAAATTTTCCCATTTTCTTTCCCATTTTTGTCTTCAGGGAGACTCAGCGTTTTCCTAGTGCATACAGAATCATAAAGAATGAAATATTTAACTATAGCTTTAAGTTGATAAAATGGAATTCATTATCCGGCTTTTCATAGGTTTCAAACTGCTGGCCCATGCTGAGAATGTTCAAAGTGCGACTGTCATGATCTTTCTGAATATTATCATTCAAGTATCCCACATTTTATTTCATGGGAGCTAAGTCAAACTGAGTTTCTTCTTTTATTTGTACATGTGTCAACATCTGTATTATTCTTTTCAAAACATAGTGTTCTCTTTACTACCTATAGAATGATTTCTTTATACATGCAAATATCTTGCCAGAGGTAATAATTAAACTATCAAGGTAGAAAACTCAGAAAATATTTTATTATTTTTCATTTTACAAATGGTAAAAGATTAATGAGATAAAATGCTGTAACTATTTTTCTAGAAATTCGTACAGGTGTATATTATTTATTTATGCAAATGTGCCCAGTGCTATGTAGATGGTAACACAGATTAATAGTTACATTTAGGATTTTGCAACCTAAATATATGAAATATGTTCATGCAGTTTTGATTCAGTATGACCATTTAAATCTTCTACTACAACAAAAAAAATACATTAACAAAATTAATAAACTTGAATGTGATGAGCTTCAAAGAAGTATAGTTTCCTAAAAAGAATTCAAGGAAACAACCATTATTTGTAACAGTTGAGAAGCAAGATTCCTGAAATGGAAAATGAAATCTTTTAATAACTGGATTCATGTTCATGGGGAAGAGGACAGTTTACACTTCCTTTGAGAGCTGTTAGCCTAGGTTTACAATGTCATTATGATACAGACGTATAATAGTTACTTATATTTAAAGTTCATAATCCCCAAAACTCTTTGTTTCCTCTTGTATAGAAAGTAAAACCAGTAGTAATAACTGAAATTGAAAGTAGCTACAGAGATGAAATAAAGATACTTTAAGAGGGAGGTACTTTGTAAGTTTAGATATCATTTTGATTATTCTTTGTATCATTATTACAGATATGTGAACACTGATGTTTTAAAATAAGAATGAAATAAGATCAAATGAAAGTAATGCCATCACAACTCTCATAAAATATGGATCAACATCCTCCTAATATGGATTTGCAATTACCCAAAAGCGAAGGCACATTTAACGTGGTGGACTTCATTAGATACATTACATATAAAATGCTGTGTAATTTTTAATTTTTGTTGAATTTAGTAGCTCTTTGTTTTTCCTTCACTTTGCATTTCTCTCTTTGTTTAATATCCACTTATTTTTCCCTTTTATTTCAGCATAAACAATGAGGAAACATCTGAAACAGGTTCCTAAAGCCTTTGTGAACCAAGAAGTCACTTTAGATGCTATGCTCACATGCCATCTTCTCAAATTTCAAATTGATTGCTCCAATATTGATACAAATTCACTTTTAGTTGATCGTGTCTATGTTCAGAGGTTATGAGAAGAAGCAGAATGGAATGCTGGTGACATTATTGCAGTTCATTATGTATCTTCTAGGGATAAATTTGAGCATAGATTTTTCCATTCCCTGTGGTCATCCTTGGGCACAGGTAGTTATGAGCAATTTTTCATGGACTCAGTTGGTTGTAAATTCATGTGCTATATATATATATATACATATATATATACACATATATATATGTATATATATATATATTGCACACACACACACACACACACATATATATATATATATATATCACATATGCATATATATCACACATGACATAATACCAATAGGGTAAGAAAGTGTTAATTTGGGAGGGATTGTGAGTATAGAGGAAAGGAAGGAGTAAGAGATGGTAGTGAAGTAGATGCACTGTTTATATATAATAGTCTCAAAAATTTTTAAACAGAAATAAAATTAAAAATACACTTCTGACATTTTAACTAACATCATTTTAAAATGATTTTGACATTTAGTGTTGTGACAGTTTATTTTTCTAAATAGAGCCTTCACTATTTACATTGTTGTCTATTAAAGTTCTGGCTTGAATTTTGAGGGTAAGCCACCTGCCATGTAGGCTATTTATTATATGATCACATATGGTCTTCATAGCTAGGCGCAAACTTATACCTTCTTTTTTTTTCTGGCATTATCTTTTCAAAACCTGTGTGGAAATTTAACAATAACCAAGAAACTTAGAACTAATAGTCAGACAAATGTTTGTTAATATTTTGGATGTGATATATTTCTTCAGTGTTTGAATTTTATTAATACAACTTCAAATAATGGCTACATAAATATGTTTGAAAACTGGTGAGCACAAATTTGCTTTAGACTGTGACCTTATATCCTAACAACAGTTGTAGTTTTGCTGTTGAGTTACAAAACTCTAAAGAGCAATATTTCTTATTGTTAGTATTTAGGTGGTTTACTGGCCTTTCTTTGGAATTCTGGCAAGATATGCCCTCAGCTGCTGCCACTAAATGTACCACCTGTGCCTATTATATTCCCTGTTAAAAAGGTCCTGCCCTGCCCACTTCCCATTCTCTCTCTACTTTCTCTTCTCTCTCTCTCTCTCTCTCTACCTCTCTCTCTCTCTCTCTCTCTCTATCTATCTCTCCTCTCCTGTTGCTCCTGTCCCTAGTGGTCAGTCTCCCCCCTCCCCTTTCACATTTATATGATCATTTTCCCCTAATAAAATCATTTCCACTTAAACATTTAAATGTCGCATGGCATCTTTCTATCTCATGCCACTTTTTAAAATTACAACAGTTAGGAAATAACTTCCTTTTTTAATGATTTAATATATTTTTCTTATTTACATATCAGTTCAAGTTCCTTCTCCCTCAATCCTCCCATGTCCCCATCCGACCCCCTTATCCCATCCCCCATTCATTCCTCAGGGAGAGTGAGGACTTCCATGAGAGAATATCAAAATCTTTCAAGTAATTTGGGATAAGGCCTAGGCTAAGGGAGTATCCCTCCATGGGGAACGGTCTCCCAGTATCTGTTCCTGAACTAGGGATACATCCTGGGTTGACTTCCAGAGGTCCCATATACTTCCCAGTCCTCCTAGCTGGCACCCATATTCAAGGATCCTGGCTTGGTCCTATGTTTGTTCCCCAACTCTTAGACTGTGATCTATGAGTTCCTGCTTTATATCTAATATCCATATATGAGTGAGTACATAACTTCTATTGTGTTTGTCTGAAATGGCTATAACTTTGGCAATGAATAGATACAGGTAAGTAAGCTTACATTTAACAATAGTAAATGCTGACCAAAAAGAATGTCAAATGTGAAAGAAGGGAGAGATAACAGAATATAAAAATCAAATGTGCAAATAAGTTCAAATTTTTAAATGTCATATATGAGTTCTCTATTTCCTTCCTCTTCCTCCAAGAACTCTACTTGGCCCTCCAAATCCTTCTCAAATTCATGTCCTCTTAAACTTTAATTATGATTGTTTTGTACAATACTATTTGCTTAAAGATATATAATTGTTGATCATATCCTCCATTCCTCTCCTTTCCTCTTTTCCAATTTCTCCTCATGGTCCACTGCATCTCCTCTATTTTTGCTTCATAGAACAGGGCTTCAAGAGATCTCATAGTCAAAAAAAGGACAAAACAAGACACAATTAGCCAAAACAAAAGCCCTCATGATGAGGGTGAACAAAGCAAATCAATAGGAGCAAGAGTGTCCCATGAGCAGGGGATCTGGGTCAGTCCTATGCTGGTTTCCCAGCTATCAGGCTGGGGTCCATGAGCTCCACCTTGTTCAGGTCAGTTGATTCTGTGGGTTTCTCCAATCTGGCCTTGACCCCTTTGCTCATCACTCCTCCCTCTCTGCAACTGGATTCCAGTAGTTTGTCTCAGTATTTAGCTGTGGGTGTCTGCTTCTGATTCCATCATCTACTACATGAAGGATCTAGGTAGTCTCCATATAAGGAAGTCTCCAATCTCTAAAATATACAAAGAACTCAAGAAGCTAGTTAACAAAACAGCAAATAGCCCAATTAAAAAGTGGGGTACAGAACTAAATAGAGAATTTTCAATGATAGAATCTGAAATAGCTGAAAGACATTTAAGAAAGTGCTCAACATCCTTAGGCATTAGGGAAATGCAAATCAAAACAACTCTGAGTTACCATCTTACTCCTGTCAGAATGGCTAAAATTGAAAAAAAAAAAAAGCAAAGACAGTTTATGCTGGAGAGGATGTGGAGAAAGGAGCACACTCTTCTACTACTGGCGGGAGTTCAAACTTGTACAGCCATTTTGGAAATCAGTATGGCAGTTCCTCAAGAAGATGAGAATTAGTCTACCTCAAGACCCAGTAATTCTACTCTTAGGCATATACCCAATATATGCACATTTATACAAGGACATCTGTTCACCTATGTTCATAGAAGCATTACTTGTAATAGCCAGAAACTGGAAGTAACCTAGATGCCCCATAACTGATGAATGGATGGAGAAATTGTGGTACATTTACACAATAGACTAATCAGTGGAAAAACACAATGGAATCCTGAAATTCACAGGGAAATGGATGGAACTAGTAGAAACCATCCTGAGTGAGGTAACCCAGTCACAAAAAGAAAAACATGGCATGTACTCACACTTATATGGAATTTAAACATAGAGCAAATGATTATGAGCCTACAATTCACACTGCCAGAAAAGCTAGGAAACAAGGAGGACTCAAAGAGAGATATACATGGTCCCCAGGTAAAGGGTAAAGGGACAAGATCTCCTGAGAAAATTGGGAGTATGGAGGGAGTGGAGAGGGAGTTAGGGAAAAGAGAAGGGGAGAAGATGAGGAAAGAAGTGGGAAAGAGGGAACAGGCAAATTGAGACAGGGAAAGAATAGAGGAGAACAAGAAAAGAGATACCATAATAGAGGGAGCCATTATAGACTTAGGGTGAAGTCTGGCACTAGGGAAATGCCCAGAGATCTACAAGGATGAACCCAACTAAAAATATTTAACATTTCCAAAAAATCCTTTTGTTGAATGTTTACACTTTATCCATTTTGTAACATGTAGTGCAACACATAATTTGGAAGTTGAATTGAAATTCTAAGGATTTTCTTTTAGAATATGAACTCACTGATTTTGTTCATACAATATCATAACTAATGCAGTTTGGCTCTGTGCTACTTCTTTTTCTAGGGAAGGAATTAGCTTGTTAACTACGTTAGAATTAGCTTTTATGGATATAGATAGGATCTCCATAAAAGTTATTCCTTCATTGAAAAATTTTTCTCATTAGCAGAAAATTGCACGGAATATGCACAAAATTCAAGCATAATTCAGCATTTTCCATTTAACAGATTTTGTAAGGATTGGAATTCACTGTTTTAATGTTTTTTGTTCTTTTTTCCAAGTACCTGGCCATCTCTGATAAAAGCGACATTTGAATATTCAATATTTTAATCTACAAATATTATTCCTTTTGTTCATTTTAGTTGTATTCTATATAAACTGCTATTGGTCTGAGATTATGTAGATCTGCTTAAATGCTAGCTAAATAAACGCTTCACTCTTCAGGGAGCAATTTATGTTTCCCTATATTTTCCATAAACATCTCTTGCCAGGAAGGATAATATTGAAATATGATCAGAGCTGATTTTTACCAGTCACTCATTCAAGCTTTACTTATATTTAAGCAAAAGCGCATTTTAACAAATGATAAGTTTGAGCCAAGAGGAAACTCAAAAGTAATCTAAAATCTAATCTAAGTTCTCATTGTTTAGGTTTTAATTGGTATATATTAATTATTAATATGTAGCCTCTAAAATTCCTAAAATTCTACAAGTTGCTTTGCCAGATATTTTAAGAAATTGTAATAATATTAACTTAAATAATTTAGACTTAATTCATTTAAAGATTGAAATAATATACTGGAAATAACCATGTGTTTATTATGGACTGCAGTCCATAATAATTGGCTGCAATTTTACTAGGTATATGATCATAAACTCATTCCCGTAATTAATTTATCGTTGGAGGACAGGAATGTTGGGTTCTTTAGTATATAACAATTGGTTAGTAATGGTGATTAGCTGAATCCATATAATCAAAGAATATTATTGACTATACTTGAATTTAATAAGTAGTTTTAGCTTTAGTTCAATTCAAACTTCAAATTTTTAAGTTATATACTTAATAATTTTAGTTTTATCGTGCTCTATAAAGCACTATGAAAAAGAAAAAAACAGGTAATAAATCAGAATCTAAGGAAAACAAGTATGTCTTTCTAAACCCTTCCTAACCTACTTGTACTTGGTCAACTCATATTAATTCATTAATTAATTAAAGTTATAATTAAATTAAATTAAAGTTATAATAATGTGCATATAAAGCTGCAATACACAAAACTGTCAGTCACAAACAAATAAAAATGTATCTAATTTTCCAGCATTCTGCTTTGTAGTAAATATGATATTCATATTCTTGAATTTAGCCAAGTGTACATATCACCTATAAAATCTCATCAACTTCAAATGAATAAAAAAATCAGCTCAGAATGAAAAGTTATTGTATTCTGTTAAACAGGAAAATAAAAGCTGCCAGTCAAAAAGTAAATCAGTAAATCTGTTTTCCTTTTCTTAACAATAGCATAGATGACATTTGGATGATTCAGTGTTGAACTTTAATAGACACACGGGCTAATTTTTGATAAGCATATTTCTAAGTATATGTTTTTAATGAAATTACTTACCATTTTTTTTTCTATATTTTGAAGTACAGTGCTGTTCACCTATAAGGTATTTTACTACTAATCTCTCTGTGTTTTTATTATTAATTTTCCAGAATTTTGAACTGAGAATAGTCAATTTGGTCAACTTCAAAGTTTACCTCAGTGCAGGATGAAGTAATTAAAATTGAACATTTTGTTCTCAAAGGCAAATGTCTTTAAAATTACATGAGTTCAATGGGGGCAAAAAAGGGAAAAAATCCTTTTAATGTCTTAAATTTGTTGAACATCAAGGTGTGTTATGAAAAAGCATAAAAATACAGCATTTGTACATTTATGAAATAGCCTTGATATTTCTGATATTTACACTTCTGAATTATGAAGCAGATAAAGTTTCACTGGGTTCTGTGATCTAAAGCAACATTAGAAATACAGGTATGTTGTGTGTAATTTGTGGATCACTAGAATGATGACCAATACTATTCTCATCACCTTTTACAAAAATACAGCCAAGGCAGAAGAACTGGGTATTTTGCACCAAGATTCTTTTAGTTTTAGCAATAACACTACAGAAACGGGATCTAAAACAACTGTGGCTTAGGATAAGAAAATTAGAAGATATACAATTCTCTTTATTTTCCTTTTCAGCATGTTACATTCTGTTCCTTCCCTTCCTCACTCCTTCCCTTTCTGCCCCCCTGCTTCCTTCCCTTCCTCCCTCCTTCCCTTTCTTCCCCCCCCCCCGTTTCCTTCCCTTCTTCCCTCCTTCCCTTTCTTCCCCACATACTTCCTTCCCTTCCTCCTTCCTTCACTTTCTGCCCCCGGCCACCCTGCCTGCCTCTCTTTCCTCTCTTTTGCTGCTCCTGTCCTTGGAGGCTGGTCTCCCCCCCACCTTTCCCCTTTTTATGATCCCTTTCCCTAATTAAAAAACAAACAAAACAAACTCTGCTTTAACCTTGTTGAATGGCATCTTTTTCTTGTGACCTGCTTTCTTAAATTACAACATGACTGTCTCTTTACCTTCTAGATCCACCCGCACTTACTCACCAATCCACATTCATGATTTTCCTTAGAATTCAAACAGAAATTTATAATAACAATAATGTTACATAAAATAAAAAAGACAGATGAGGACAAAACAAACAAGCATAAAAGAAAATTCGAAGAAAAAACTCAAGGAACACATACACACAAAGTCATATGTGATTACACACACACACACAGAAAGCCCATACAAACACAGAACCAGAAATTGTAAAATATATGCAAAGTACCTACATTTAACCTTCATAAATGTTCCCACTGTTACAGTTTATAATAAAGAAAACATGTTAGATATGTAGTATTGGCATATATTGGTTTATATTTATTGTAAAATATTATGAAATTTTCAAACCAAAGTTAGACAACTATATTCTCAGGATTTCTATTTATGAAATATTTTATAGTTTTTATTTTAGTTTTCCTTTGGCTTTTTCAAAGAAGATATGACCATACAGTCAAGATTTATATAGTATTCACTCTACAGCTAAGTCTGGTTTCAACTTTGAAATTATCTTTCATCAGGGTCCCAAATTCTGAGATCACACGTGTATGTCATCATGATTGACATTTTGTTATATTTTTTTCTTTATCATATCCATTTATTTATTTTTTATTTTGCATATTGATTCCCATTCCCTCTCCTTCTCTCCTTTCCTTTCTCCTTCCCAAGCCCCTTCCCCTACCATCCTCACATCCCATGCCCCACCCGCTCCACAGAGAGGTGATGCCTTCTAGGAGGGATCAACAAATTCATGATGTATCCCTGGTTCAAGAGGGCTTTGGGAGCACATTCCCCATAGAAGGGTAATCCCATAACCTAGAGGCAGGAGGGAGGGCCTGTCCCTACTTGACAGATTTTGTTTTTGTTTTAAATTACAATTTAATTTGGGTTGATATTTGATTTGTACACTACTAAATGAGACAAAATTATTGGTTATTGTAATTAAGGGTGTTTATACAAATTACACAACTAAATACATTTGTAGGTAGAAATATATAGTTAAGTTGAATGAGTATAATGACATTATCCAGATGTTGTGTGTTATGCATGATGACAGAAATAATGACAAATATTATAATAATGCCTTACATTTTGTACTAGACAAGGTAATTGGACTCCTAGAAAATAAAGGTAAAATGTTGAGTGGAAATAAACATGTGGTATTCTTCCATTTTTTTTTTTTTTTTTTTTTTTTGTCTATAGTAAGATATGACATTGGTAAGCTAGTAAGCATATGCCTCAGGTTCCTATGATGTATACTGATGTAATTAATAATAGTTAAGACAATGGTGTCTAATGAATGGCATTACAATCATGAGAACTCTGATAAAATTATTAATTTTCAAAAGCACAATTGGAATTTTAGCTGTGGAACTGAGGAAATAAGGAATCCGTGAAATCCTATATATTTCACATATAAAAGTTTTTAAAAGTCAAACACAAATGTCTATAATATGTACACATTTTTATATTTGAAAATTAACACTATTTATGAAGATATCCTAATTCTAGTCAATTCCCTAATAACATTAGAAATCCCCTTGCAGACTGAAATTCATATATAAGATGGAGGTCTGTGTATCATCTTTGTAGCTGACATGGCAAAATATCATAAGACTCTTCTAGGCCCAGCCAGTGAATGAAATTTCCTTCAGGAAGCAGTTAACATAAAGAATCCCTGAGAATGGAATTAGAAAGAAAGATACATGAATATGAGTGTATGTGTGTGAAGGAAGGACAGAGATATGTGATATACTAGGTAAGGACAAAAGGTATTCTAAAATGGAGGAAGAAGATTTAAGAGAGTTTGGGATTGAGGGGACAGCATAGCTGGTAAAGCACTTGACATGCAAGTATAGCCACAGAGTTCAGATTTTCTGTACTCACATAGATATTAGGTAGCTGTCGTGGATCACCTGTAATCCAAAAGCATGGGAAACAAAAAAAAAAAAAAAAAAAAAAAAGGGATCCCTTTAGTCAAGTTGATTAGTTAGACTTGCTGAGACAAGTTTGCCTGGCTTCAAACAAGAGATGCTTCCACAAGATAGAACATTAAGAGTGATTGAGATAGAAAGTTTTTGTTTTATCACACACACACACATACACACACACACACACACACACACACACACACACACACACACACAAAGAGAGAGAAAGAGAGAGAGAGAGATATACACATACTACAGTAATAACATACTTACATCAGTAATCAGTAACAAAAGGACAGGATGGATGCTGAAAACATAAATTTATGAATCTGTGGGTAGGAGGAACATGAGGAAGTCTTGGTAAGAGTAATGAAAGAGGAATAGAAGAGAAAAAGTATGAGAAAGATGGGGTCAGAACAAAGAGAAGAGGTAACACAGTGAACCTCTGTGATTTTTGCACATGCTTGAAGAGCAAAGCATTGTGAAATATAAGATGTTAAAATCACTTATCTGGGAATTAATGTGAAGTATGCTGTTGGGATCTATAAAGACATACCCTGCAAGAGACATCTTGGGTAACTCAGATGGAGGATCATGGATTCCTGGCCCTTCTTAGAAACAACCACTCATGAATTAAAATGTAAATACAAAGAAGACAATGTTGCTCAGTGGGAAAATGAGTCAGTAAAGCACTTTGTCTTACACTGTAGTTCATTTTGTGAGCAGAGGCCTCTGGGGATTTCCACCATTCATTTTAAAATGTCTGCTGAAACAAAGGCTCAAGGAGCATTGAAAAACAGAAGGGAAGGATTGTAAGAGCCAGAGGATAAAGACATTTGCTCAGAAGCTTAAATCATTTTAATTAAGTTGGTACATGTGTGGTAATGTTAACTCAATTACTTTTTATGTAATTCTTGAATATGTTAAACTATCCTAAAGAAGTGCATAATATATACTTTAATCACTTGCATTTATAAGCTAGAATTAAATAATGCTCTTCCTAAAGTGAACATACTGATCTTACTTTATAGTTTATTAAACAAGTAATGCTTTCACATATTTATTTTTTTACTAAGCAGTTCCTGAAACAAGGAAAACCGAAACTGCTGCTGCTCAATTCCATGTAAATTAGTTAGTAATTGCTGAATATGTGTATTACACAGCACCCAAAGATCTTTAAATCAACCTTCAGTAATTAAAATGTCCTATGCAATGTAAGTCTTTAGTGAATAAATGCTACCTTGAACACTTCAGGGAACAACTGAAAAATAAAAATAATTTAAGGCTGCTAAGCAAGATAGGAATGTCCTCAACATACAAACAAAACCAAAAATAGATAAAGCAAAAGTTACAATGTATTGGATTTCATTTTTCGCCTTCAGTAAGTCTTACCCATGTCTTGATTCAATGTTCTATTTGTATTCTTTGGTTTCTGATATCCCATTAGCCTTGGAACACATTTCAATCTGGATTTCTTCTTTATTACTTAACATTTAGGTTATTACTTGCTTCTAAATTCTATGAATGAATTCCCATCCCTTTTTCTCTGACTCTCTCTTCTATTTACTGAAATTACCTTTTCTAACCTTGAAGAATATTATCAAACAACGACCTTTCTCTGGACTTCTTCTACTGCAATCCAAAATGCCATTACTCCTTTTTCAGATGGCTTTTCTGCACTTGTTCCTATATAACTAAATTCAAGTCCATGACTACCATTTTTCTCAAAGCTGCCAGAACTTGGTACATCATCTCTCTGACAATGCCTTCTGTTTGCTGATAGCCCTTGTGATCATTTTATCAATACTAGTTTATAACTCAACAATTCACTGAGACTATATTTAAAAACATGTGTTTGTAGAACTAGCTTTACTACAAGGTCTTCTTACAAGATTTTATTAACATTTATAAATGGAAGGACTAATTTCCCTTCTAATAATAAAAATTGGATTCTGTGACTCACTTCTAATAGATAACATGTATTAAAATTAATGCTGCATTACTGTAAGACTGAGTTACATAAAATGTAAACTTTAATTGCAGAGTAGGGTCTAACTGTGAGGATTCCACATTCCAGCCTTAGCTGTGCTCTCTGGTCACAGGAAGCATCAACTACCCACTATGTGAACATCATATACTTCAGATGATGACCAGTGCTGAGCTAAAACATTCACTTTTCCTGCCAAGATATATTAAAATCGTAAATATCTGATAAATTAATTTTCTCATGTTTTAAGTCAGTGGTATTGTTATATAGACACAAAATAATTTCACTTTATTATGTTTTGCATACTATCTAACAATATAGTATATAACTATCTCAAATTATGTTCAATTGTCAAAATTTACCAAAAGTTATATGGTTTTTATTGATAAAAATTTTGGGAACTCTATTCATTCTTCCATAGCCTATCATTAAATATAACTCAAGCTGTATTACACAGAAATGAGATAATTTTTATAGGTTGAAATTAACACAGAGAAGTATTACAATATAATCATGAAGTGATATAGATAAAAGGTTTTTTTTTTTCTAAGGGGGGGAAGAAACAGTTTTCATAGTTTCTATCATTTTCCCAAAGTTTTAAGTGAGATGTCAATAACAAAACATTCTTCATTTTATATTGGTATTTCTCATCCTTTGGGAATATATTGCTGGATAATTCCATTCAAGCTATAATTGAATTTTATTGTATACCTAAATGTAACCACAACACCAACATTTTCTTGTTGCTTTCACATGGTATGGAAAGGAATCATTTCCTTGAGGTTCTACACTGTGTATAAATGCTGTTGTCACGATGTGAATTAACGGCACACATCAGGCTTCATAAACCTAATCTTTATGTAGCTCATCTTTTTAGACGTTCAATTCATTATCACACCTCTCAATCCACTTCTCTCCTGTCTTATCACCACTTCCCATGCAGCTGCCTCCAGTCAAGCTTTCTCAAGTCCTTTCTACTCACCTTTTCCCTCTTGCCACAGTGTTTATACACTTCAGAAACACCAGTAGCAAATTGTTGTGTTTCCTATAGCCATGACAGATAATTCACACGGTCACCCTGTGGCTTTTATGTTCAGAGCTGTTCTATGTATTTGAAATTAAATGACACTCTACTCACTGACATGTTCCACATCACAAGAAGGAATTGCTTGGGCAATCATACTAGTATTGTACCTTGCTATTTTCTCTGAATGTCCATAGCCATGTTGCAAAGACATTTTAGGCAAGAAATTTACATATAAATTTCAAATATTTAAATTGGCAAAGTGTACAAACAAAAGTTAATCATTAAGTCACCTTACGTAAAATATGATATTTCTACATAGTATGACAGGTTTCTTGAAATAATCATAGACCTACTTGAAATACAAATATTGAAGAAAATATAGTAATTCATAATGATGATTTCTAAAAAAATTATTTTTCTGGTACAAAATGAACAAAAATCCATTATAAAATATACAGCATGTTAATGTACAAACCCAAAGTTAGAGACAATAAATAAGGTTGAAAATGCTATGAGATACTTTATTTCTTTAATAAATAAAACAAACATATGTTTGTAAAAGTAACTACTATGAATCTATATCTTCATGCTTCCCCTTTCCTCTTTATTTTATCTGGTATTCATTAAAGTCAACCTAAGATCGCATTATGCATATGATATGCATAATGATCACATGAAGTCACTCTAGGACTAACAGACCTTTTAGCACAAATGTATGTACTTATAAATACTCTTCTTGTAAGGAGACAGAGGCCTGCTAATGTGGTATGCAGGTTGCTTTGTCACTTACTTGAAATACCCCTGAAATTATCCAGTAATCATGAGAAATATTCCTGAGAAACCATTGGTATTTAGGTGTTAGAATGTTAGTGGTTACATTAATATGATATGGGAAAATGATGCATTTTGATATTAAATGACCTGACATACAAAAGTAGATTGCTAAAGTTAATCATGTGGAATTTGTATAAAGGTAATGGCTCCATGAAAAATTTTATCATATAAATTTTGAGTGTATGTTTAGTAACTGTATGCATTGTTCAAAACTTGTTAGGTAAGCCTCAATATTTTCTCATAATAACCTTCTAAAATAAGTTAACATACTATGTGCTAATATCATAATTTGAATATGGAAAAGGTCATAGTTCAAAGATGGCAAATGATTTACTTCAGATGCAGGAAGAAAGTTTACACTGAGTGTTCATGGGCAATGTTAGGAAATTCTAAAAGCTTTGGGGGAATGAGTCAAATTAGATTTAGATCCTATCTAGCCAAATCACAGGAATTGGTTGTGGTGAAAGAAAAGAAAAGAACTGAGATTTTCAATTTTTTTCAATGATTTATCAAAAGTAAATAGCCATTTCATTTTTAAAATAATGATGAGTACATAAATCATCTTGTATTTTCAAAAGTCTATCCATTACCTAATTGAGCTATGTACTTGAGAGAAAACTTATGGCTTATATTATCATTATTTGTTTCTGTTTTATTATAATTTTTTACAATTAATATTTTCTGGTGACCTGTAATCATAGGTTTGGCTTCATGGAATATCAAATACATTAAATTAGACTATGAATTAAGGATGATATTATGTCTCTGCGAGAAATGTATTTTCTACAGTGTCTGATTAGGATAAATCATTAATACCATTTCTATTCATATTGATTAACACATTTAGAAAAATAAAATCTCAAAAATTAGATTCTTACTTAAAGCATAAATATCCATAATATAACTTTGGTGAAAAAGAGACTATATAATCAAATTGAGTCTTGTATATTCTGTTATAAAAATAAATCTCAAGATAAACCCTGAGAGTCACATGACAAGCTACTACTGTGTCCATCCATTATTGCAATCTTTTTACCTATACTCATTGCACACTACATATGCTGAATTTATGTCATTAATATCTAGTTCTACATTTGTGTCTGTTCTATTCAAATACAAATAAATTACATTATTTAGCAGAAGTGTGAAAAACCAGGCCAGCCTCACAGTTGTGAGGGTAGTGACTATCCCTGCTTAATAATGCATATGTGTATTTATGTTTGGACCATTGTACTTTCCTTAGAGTAAACTGTGTCCAGTGTCATTACACACAAACACACCCACACACACACACACACACACAAACACAGACAGGTAAATATATACATAATGTGTGTTTATGCATGTATATTTTTATGTATGTTTCATACAAATACATTATGAATTTAGTAGTTTTTACCACCCCCATCCATTTCTTACATCCTCTTCCTCTGCTGTGTTGTTGAAATCTTATTTTTCCCAAGCTGCCTTACACCTTTTTTATTTTCTCTTTGTGTATTATACACTAAGTTGAACTTGAGTTGTATGGTATATGGATAAGAAGTTATTTATTAAGATAGGGAAATTTGTCAAAGCCTACAGGACTAAAGAAAGTATTCCCCCTTCCAAGGAAAACATTAACTGTGACTAGTTCCTTGGAGTGGGAGAACTTACGGTTGCCTGCTTAGACATAATAAAATGTGGAAGGAGCTTGTTTAACCATACCTCTTCAATCTCATAACTACTGCCTTCTTTCCATGCCACTACACCATGATGGTACCTAAGCTTTGGAGAAAAAGTGGGAACCATTGAAATTAGGGTATAGTATTCAGCCATCACTTAAACTGAGTTATTTGACTTGTTAAGATGTATGCATTAATTTTTTTTCAGACTACAGAAAAAATAAAAAAAAAATAACTTCTGTGATGAAATCTGGACATGAAACTTATATTCTTAGCATAAACATGTGTATTTATGAAGTTTTTTGTTTGTTTTTATTCTGGGGTGATTACAAAATATAAGTAAAAAGTATTCTCTGGGATAGTTAAAAGAATTTATTGATGTTTCTGGTCAATGTCTTTGCCCATAATCATTTAAATATGACTTAAATTTCCCAGTGAACTCTAAAAGAATTCTGTGTGCTTATTTTCCATTCTCAATGTTAGGATTATCTCCTTTATTATAGGCCTGGTGCTATTTGATTTATCATTTGCATACTTTAGTAATATCTTAATATAAAATGACATGAGAGAACTTGTGTTTTCTTTTTAAGGTTCCCATTGTCACATTCTACAAAATCATTAATGTAAAGAGTTAATTCCAAATTGTCCTCTTGCCTGTCTACAAGTGCTATTACTGAACCCTCTTCCCTGATGAGTTTACATGAATTCTAAACATATGTTGAAAACAATAATTCAAAATCAAGAAAGTAAAATTGTCATTCTGTCCTCTTACTTTCTGTTATGTATTAGCTCATCACTGCCTCACATTGATCTCTTCACTTTCTGATGTAGCATGCTAAGTTTTCTCTGGAATTTGATAACCCTGATGACAGTTGAGCGCTACCACAAAAACTGTTCTGTTCCTTTATTGCTAAATTTCATCAACATTAATAAGTTATAGTCCCTCCAACCATGAGAACTAGATCACCTGAACTGTACCATCTCATTCATGATGATGCATTTACCTTCCCAAAGATGATGTCAGTATGTAATAATGATTTGGATTTCAACATGTGGTTCTCCTGGAGCAGATCTGGTAGGTATTGCTCAGAGCCCTTCTTTTCATGTCAATGGATTTCATTGTTATTCAGTATTCTTTTCCCAGTAGGCTCTGAACCTCAGTGTTACTTATTACTATATCTCATGGTAAATTGTTTAATGATAATTCTACTTTCTGCTCTAAAATTAATTTTAAATCTTTTTCTATAAATTCTAATTTGCAGTGTTATGGTCTTTTGCTGGCGGGAAGGGGTATCAATGTTTCCAAGAAAGTTTAAGATGTAGTGGAGATTCCCTCCCTTTCTTTCTTTATTGCACCTCTACACACAGTCATCAATCCAATCAAGAATTAATAACTTATCACTTTTAAAGTAATGTACATATTTCTTTGACAAGAATGTTATTAATCTGTCATAATTATTGCTATAAATTCTTATATGACATTTAAAAATTTCCCAAATGATATTACTTAAAAAGCAGCTAATGAGAAAAATGTTTTCCTTCCTTGCTATTTGAAATTAAGATGTAGTCATTTGGAGAAGAAATGTTTTCAGTATCTTCTTTTATGCCTAGTACACTCAATATTAATTTGTACCTAAGGCTACTAAGGATATGGATTATTCAAAAGGCCTTTTGTGTCTCAAATGAGTAAGGTGGTCATTACTGTGTGAATAGATGAAAATGCAATAGAGTAAAGTTCTTATTGTTGTAATTTATCAGTGTTAGAGAAGTGAGTGTAAAATGTAAGCACCCCTCCCAGCAAAGAGTGGTATTTTTAACATAATTTTGAATTTTTTGAATCTGCAGAAGTCTTCCTAAGAATTCGTAGGTAAAGAAGACTTAACCATGTGCCAACAATAGACACAGGTCTCACAGGTCTCATGTCCTTCCTGGTGATTTTTCTGAGCTATCTTTGTAGTATGATTCTTTACATTTTGAGCTTAGGGATTCTATTCACTTTGAGGAGTGCTAAAAAAGCAAACAGACTGTCTAAGCTTCTGTTTTTTTTTTTTTTCAGTAGAATTCTTATAATTATCATTATAGTCTACCTGAGAAGAGGTAGATTGTTTCACTAAAATTATTGCTACTTTTGAAAGAATGAGTTGTGATATTGTGTAGGCTACTGGAGGAGCTACATAGACAACAATGGGCCATGTGTAGACAGAATTTTCTGTTCTACAAGTCAACCACTAAATAATTATACAGAGACTTCTTATTCATTATACATGTTCAGCTTTGGTTTGTTACTAATTAGCTTTATAACTACTTAAATTAACCCTTTGGGGTTTTTGTTTGTTTGTTTCTTTGGTTTGGTTTTTGAGACAGGGTTTCTCTGTATAACAGTCATGACTGTCCTGGAACTCACTTTGTAGAATGTTGGCCTAATGGGAGATGTCATTTTGTATATATGTTTCTCATACTGGTTAATGAATAAAGCACTATTGGCCAATAGGAAAGAAAGATAGGAGGGACTAGGAGACAAGGAGGAAAGAGAATGTAGGAAAGAGGGATCAAGATGGAGAGTCTGGAGAGAGCAGGATGGCAGCCGGCTCTCTGGTAAGACCACATGGAAAAATGTAGATTAACAGAAATGGGTTAATACTTAAGACAGAGCTAGCCAATAAGGAACTAGTACCTGACCAACAGCATTATATCTAATACAGAATCTCTGTGTTAATTGGGGCTGGCACGGCGACTGGACAAGACCAGTGGCGGGCAGAAAAACTTTACTCCTTACACTGGCCTAGAACTCAATGAGTTCCACTTGCCTCTGCCTTCCAAGCTCTTGGATTAAAAAGTGTACACCATACCTTCCCACCGTAATTAACCTGTATTTTGTATCTACATTCTACTATGTGACTTGAATACTTTTCTCAGCATGGCATGTATATTTTGCTTCTCCCTATATCTCCTGTGGACTCTTCCCTTCTTCATCTGAGAGTCTCAGAGGTCTCTCCCTATTCAAAAGTTCCACCTACTTCTTCCTGCCTGGCTATTGGCCTTTTAGCTTTTTATTAAACCAACGGAAGAACACATCTTCACAGTACACAAAAAGATTATTTGAAAACATCATTCTTATCAACTGTTAAAATCATGTAGACTCTATGATAATCCCTCCTCAGTTGAAATGTGTTTCCAACTTACAATTCTTAGAAGCAAATGTACTTCAAACACCACCTGGAAATTTGATCTACTCTTGAAGAGTTAACATTAACAACTACGTCACTCAAAAAGCAATGCAGGCTCCATACTTGAAATTAGATAAGTCCACAAACACATAGGTAAAAAGAGGTCAGTCATTTGGAAATTATATTAGCCATAGTTTACTGGCAGTTTTTGCTGTACCTTGTCTACATACATAAGTATGTAGTCCATTTTCTTTCAAGTATAGGAGAAGACAGTAGATTTCAATGGAAATAGTAGATACAATAGACAGACCTATCTAGAGTTTCTGTCTTTAATATTAATTAATGTATTATTTATTAATGTATCATTTACATTTGTGTTATGAGATAGTATTTCATAAAGCTCATAATGGCCTTGAACTATATCTATAGATGGGGTTAAACTTATTTTCTTTCTGCATCTATGCACAAAGTGCTGGGATTAAAGAAATGAAATAAATTGCCAGTTTGTGTAGTGCCACATAAAACTAGCCTTTTGTATGTGCTGAAAATGTACAATATTGCTTATTATATATTGGTTCAAAGAAAGACATATCTGACTGTTAGATACATTTTCTCTTACATTTTCCCTTTACAATTTCATAAGACAAACTGTTTCTCAGTTACAATTTATTGTATTCCAGATACATATTTATAGCCCAATAATTAGTTTCTAAATTCCATTACTTCATGTGTTAAGGTTTCTATATGTAATTTCAGAATTTTAAGTGAAGAGTATTCCTAGTTTCTAGAGTATTTTCTTCATAAGAACATTATCACACATCTATGTGTTTGCTTAAAATATCTTTACTAATTCTTGGAGAATTTAATATCATGTATTTTGATCATAATCACCACTCATTTTCCCCAGATCAACTCACTTCTTCATACTCACCCTACTTTGTGTCCTCTTTTTTATCTTAATTAAATAAATTCTGAACTCTAACTTGTGCTATCCATATACTCTTGTGTATACGGTCACCCTTTGGGGCCATACTCTTAAAGAAAGTGGACTATCCTTCCCCATGAAGCCAACTCTGCACAGCTCCTCTGTAAAATTTGATGATCCATGAACCTTTCTACTCCATGCTCTAATCATACTGTCTTGACCTGGTGTGGGTCTTATACAAATATCCACAGTTGGTATGAGTTAATGATTTCAGAAGTTCTGTAATATCCAGAGTATGTAGATCCATTCTAATACCTGTCAAACACTGGCTCTCACAATCTTTCTACCCCTTTTTTCATGGATTTCCCAGAGACTGGGATTATGATATAGATGTCCCCATTGTGTCTGAGCATTCCATTGACATTCATCTTCTGCACTTTGACCAACTTTGAGTTTTTACTTTAATGACTATTCACTGTACAAAAAAAAAAAAAAAAACTTACCTGAGACGATCAAGATTAATTGGTAAGTAAGGGAATGAAAATTTATTTGGTAGTTTGATGATATGCCTATTTAACAAAATCATAGTAGTAGTAGGTTTTACCCTTAGAATCTGTGAGCTTCTGATCCATGGGTTCTTGGCAAGATATTCAGTAGCAGGAATTATTTTCTCATGTTGAGTAGGCTTTACATCAATAAAAAGCATTTTTTTGCCTCATAATATACACGTCCCTACTAAATCCATTCGTATATGTCTTGTTACTCCAGCCATTACTGCAGAAGAATGTATATTGAATTCAGTCATTTGTTTTTCTTAGAATTCTTTTGATTAGATATTTTGGAATTTTTTTATACCTACCTATGACCTATTGGGTTTTGCTATCCTTAACTTCAGATCAAAATATTCCTTCCAATATCTAGTAAAAGATTGGATTGGCCATCACAAATTCTTTAATATGTTTTTATCCTGCTGAGGTTATATTTCTCTTACAATTTAAGTTGTTAGTTTTCCTTGGTATAATACTCAGTTTTGC
Organism: Phodopus roborovskii; assembly: GCF_943737965.1. Taxonomy (NCBI): domain Eukaryota; kingdom Metazoa; phylum Chordata; class Mammalia; order Rodentia; family Cricetidae; genus Phodopus; species Phodopus roborovskii. The sequence continues at coordinate 31,210,730 of NW_026126410.1, forward strand.
AGCTTGTTATCTTTCAGAATTTGGAGTGTGTCTTTCAAAGCCCTTTAGGCCTGAAAATGTCTGTTGAATAATTTGATGTCTTTCTGATGGATCTGCTTTTATAAGTGACTTGATTTTTCTCTCTTGCAGCTTTTAATACCCTTTCTATATTCTGTGGTTTTAAAGTTTTGAATGTAACATGTCAGCTTTTCTTTGCTTGTCTTTTCTATTTGGAATTCTGTAGGCCTCTTGTACCTAAATGGTCATCTCTTTCTCTGTCAGAGAACTTTTATTCTGTGATTGTACTAGAAATATTGTGTATGCTTTTGCTCTTGTGTTCCTATATCCAGATTTCAAAGGTTACTTGCTTTCATGGTGTCCCTGAGCCCTTTTACAATGTGTTCATACTTATTTTTAAAATGTGCCATTGACCTTCACTGACTAATCCATTCCTTTATTTTGTCTTTCTTCTCACATACTCTGTTGCTCACATTATCTATTCTATAGATGAGAGTTTACACTGAATTTTATTTCCAATATCATATCAGTTCAGGTTTGTTTTAGCTATTTTATCTTTCTTCATATATTAGATTGACTCCTTACTTTATTCATCTGTTTTTGTTCTCTTGGGATATATTAGTGTCTTCTTTGAGTTGTGAGAACATAATTTTAGTAATTCTTTTCAATTTTAGTCTGGAAGTTTTAAAAAATGTCAACATTAGGTCCCATTATTATTTAATGAGTGTTTAGAGAAGAAATCTGTTCTTGTCTTTTCATGTTTTCTGATTCTGTCTTTCAATATATTATTTTAAAAATTGTATTCTCTATTTTCTTAATAGGTGGCATATACAATAGGTGCAAGACTAAGTTTTAGTAAGTTTGAGATATCCTTTGCAACTCACACTTGCAGAGGTTTGTATTCAGAGTTTTCCACGTATGGTCAGATACCATAAATGCTAAGGCAGATAAGGCCTCTCCCCTATCTTATAGCTTTATCTGTGGTTTGTCAAGCTTTCCACATACTTCTTGGCCTTACCTAGAGTCATGTCCAGTCACCATACTTCCTCAGCTATCAGTGGCACTGAATGAAAGATGGAGAGCATTTCTAGCACTTGCAAAAACCAACTTAGTCATACCTGGGTCCACAGTGTGCAACTAGACAAGCAACAACATGATTTACATATATATTCACCCCTCCCACCCACTCTTCCCCTGTGTCCATTCAAAAAGGCACAGGCCTCCCATGTTCTTGAACCAAGAATGGCACACCAAACTGAGAGAGGACCAAGCTTCTCTTCCTGCATCTGTGTTGGGCTAGGCAATACAGCGGTGGCAACAGGTTCATAAAAGCCAGCTAAGCTCCACAGATGGGTTCTGGTACCACTGCTAATATGCCCTCTAATTGGCCAAGCTAGACAACTGGCACACACATGCAAAGGGCCTAAGTAGTTCCTTGCAAACTCCTTATATCCAGATGCAGTGAACTTCCATGAGCTCAGGTCAGTTGTCTCTTTGCTGCCTCATCATGGACTTTACTACCCATGACTCATATAATCCTTCCTCCCTTTCTTTAGGAGGACTCTTGGTGCTCAGCCCAGTGCTTGGCTATAGATCACTGCATATGCTTCTGCCAGTTATTGGGTAAATACTCACTGATGACATTTAGGGTAGTCTCCAATCTGATTACAATAGATGATCAGGTCAGGCACTTTCTCCACGATTGCTACTGTCTTACCTGGGGTCATCCTTGTGGAATCCTGAGATTTTCTATGATAATAGTTTTCTCACTAACCTCAAAAAGGGCCCCTATTAAGATGTCTCTTTTGTTATTCTCTGCCTCAGTCTTGACCCCAGACTGTCCAAACCACTCCCTCAATTTCCTGTCCTCTTCTCATCCTACTCCCATTCCAAGATTACCTAGGAGATTTCTTCTATTTCCCCTTCCAAGTAAACTCATTTATCCCTCTTTGATCCCTCATTATTACCTAGCCTCTCTGGGGCTGTATCACCATGATTTTCACTGAATGTTCAGGTGCAAGGTGCTGATTAAATCAAATCCTGTTACTTACAATATGCTTTAAAAATCACACATTTAAAAACCATTAAATACAATTTTCTAGGTGGCTTGAATATTATTTTATATGCTTATAAACCAATTTCCATATCTTCTGTGCCCTAACAAGTTTCAATTGGGTAACCCCTTTACAAGTCCCTTTGCTGGAATATAGGACTTAGTTTGTAAACACATTTGTGTGGTTAAAAACAAATTAACTTCATAGCTTTCAAATAATGTGAACCTATTGCATTTAGAGTTATTTGTAATATCATTTAATGCTTTTATATTTTATATTTCCACGTCTATCAATTCATTTCATAATATTGTATGTTTGTGTCCTTAATAGAGAATGGTGACCATCACAGATGATAGGTCGTGAGATGCATATAGAGATTGATGATAAATACATAGCTACTAAATAAGGCACATTACATAGACTTTCCTTTTATATAAGTATTTTTTCTCATTTCTGTATTTATTATAAGAAAATCACCCATTGAGGTAATTACATATTCTGAAAGTTAACACTTAAGAGACAAACCAGTCTGAAAGTCTATAAGATATTTTCTTTTGAAAACAAAGAAATTGCTAATTTTTACATCCTTCGTCATTAATTTTCCATCTTAACATTAAACTTTAATTAGCAGGAGGAGGGAATATGGTAGTGGCAGGCAGTATGATCATAGTAACTAATATGAAGTTCTATAATTAAGCTAATTATTATGAATAATTGATGTGTGTTAATAAATGTTCATGTAAGTAATTCCCTTTTATTAAATTAGTTCAGATTATTCAATTGTGATTAATAACAAGTGATACTTTGGGGACAATGCTTTTGTCAGTCAGGATACGTGTCAGATTGGTCCTATTGTGATTAGGGTTCAGATGAGTGTCAAGCAATTGTGTCCAGCCTACACTGTGATCAAGTCCAAGTCACGTTTTCTGCTGTCTTAGAATTTACAGGCCTTATCTCATTTCCCTTGTCCAACCTTATATCATTCACTATCAGAAATATAGCCCCAACACTGATAAAATGTTGCTGTTTCTCTTGTTCAAAAAATACTGTACCTTAGGAGACTCTCTATAAAATACTATTCTGACTCTGAAGAAATGGCATTTGGTGTTTGATCACTCACATTAATATTGTTTTATTTTTATGTCAAACAGTAAAAAAGCAGTAACACTGACTTACAGATGACAGTTTTATTAGTAAACTGCTGGCATGGGATGATGCTACCAGTTTACTGGACATAGGAACAAGCTAAGAAGCAAGGATTTACTGGAAACACTCGGGGAATTGTGCATGAGTAACATTTCCTTTTAGCCTATGTTCCCAAATCTTATACCACATAAGCACACAGAAAAATAGCTGTGTATTCACTATAGAACATTTAAAGATAGGATGTAATTACTAGAGGATACCTAAAACACAATTCTTAATATTATTGTTTTTTAAAAACTATTTGTTAGTTATTGACACACTAAATTATTATGGTTCAGTAACTCAAAATTATATTTCACAGGCTTTGAAAAATATTTCAAAATATTTAAAAAACACTTGTATATATACTATGTAGTAGAATAAAATGAATTGCATAAAATAGTTTTATTGATTTAAAACATTAAAAATATTAGTATGCATTAACTAATGATTATAATTGTAGATTGAAAAGTAATTATTCTTTCTAAACATTAGTTCATAGTATCACATGATCAAATGAAACATATCCTAGATTCATATAATGTTTAATATCATAGTTGTTCCTGGAAATGTGCAGAGGCTACTACACATTTTGTAGTAGTGTGTGTAGTCTTTGTGCAGTAACCATTATAGACATAAATGTCTATATCTTACATATTACATGTTGTGTTTAAATGGTTATGATATAAGTATCATCAACAGTAACTTACATATGACAAAAATATTTCTGCAATACTTACATTTGTGTTTATGTTCTCCCTTCTCCAAACGTGTTTTTTTTTTCATATGGTGTTGAAGTGTACCCCTCATTTCATCCAATTTAGCAGAACTGAATCACTATCCAGGTATATAATTCACTCGTGATTGTTGATATAACCACTTTAATTGCAGTAGCTGAAGCAAATTTTGTTTTGGTCTTTCTTATGATTTAATATTTTGAAATTTTATTTGTTTTATTTAGATGTTCATGTCACATGATGCATTTTCTCATTTTATAAATAGATTACTAATTCTTTCTGAATAATACTTTCCAACTGAAGAGTTACCTCATGAAATTAGATTTCAAATGCATCTTTTGGTAGCCACTAAATAGTTATTTAAGTCATGTTATTTTCCTTATGTTCTATGTTAATAGTGCTATATATCTTTTTCTTTTAATCTCATAAGTAATGCTAAATATGATATCTACTAAGGAGCAGTTTGCTGAACACTCATTAAATTAAAAAGAAATAGTCTTTATAATAATTGAGGAAACCTTACCTATACTTCATAAATTCTCTATATTATTTGCTTAAAGTATCTCACCAGCAGAGGCTGGAACAAATTTGAATTAATAAATAGTGTTCCATACCAAATTTTTACTGTAATATACTACCTATAATCACTAATGCAAAATGTTAATTTCTAACCATATTTTTATTTTCAAATATTTAATTTTCATATTAAAAAGCATACATTAAATAAAACTGAAGAGGGAACAAAAATCAAATATAAAAATTGTGATAATCTGGGTGGGACATCCATATATAACTTAGAAGTATACCAATATCTCCACTAAAATATAATCATATGTTTCATAGTTGTCTGCCTTGCCATTATGCAAGTGTGATGATATTTGAAGTGACAAAAGACCACCACTTTCAGGAATTTTTCTACATGTTATCCCTTCTCCATCTTTTAGATGTATAAGCACAGATATTAAGTAAGCATTCTTCCTACTTGCTTCCAGCAGAGAGAGGGAGAAAGAAAACAGAATGTACAATCCCTTTGTGCAGCATCCCTCTGGGTAGCACCCTCTTCTTAGCCTAGTATGCTGCATTTCATGTCATGGGGGTTTGTCAGCTAAACAAACTTGCTTGGTATGAAACTATTTTCTCATGAGCATGATCAAATATTGAAGATACTGAAAGAAAAATATAAAGCTAACACTATCAAATAATATATGACAGCAAGAAGGCTGAGAAAAATAAGCTTCATTTACTAGGTTCTCAGAGATTTGGTGGACAAGAGTTATACAAATGATAAAAAAAAATTTTGTGTGTGTGTGTGTGTGTGTGTATTTGTGTGTGTGTGTACCTTTGCCCATGCGTGCCTGTGTGTGCTTGAATACATAGACACAATGGTGTGTGTATGTGTGTGTTTGTGTGTGTGTGTATGTATGTGTATGTGTTTGTTTGTGTGTGTGTGTAGTTTAGGATTATCAGCATGTAGTTATTAGCAAAATTAACAAAATAAGGTTCTTGTCTAAAACTACCAATACTGTTTTCAAACATTCATTTTGTTTTTAATTTCTAACTAAATACCTCCTGCAAATTCTTAAACTACTAGTCTTGATGCTAGCATAGCACTCATTTAAAAGATTGATTGAAATGCATATTTTTTTAAAGAACCAGAAATTAAGTGATCTAAAAGTTATGTGATACAAAACATATGTGAAAAATATATGGCTACCTTTGAACAAGAACCTCAGATTATATAGGGGTGTGGGCATATGTATACTAGGTTAGACATGCACATATGATTTTATGTATATTAGCATCACAAAGCCTGTTAATTCTGCAAATAACTGAATAATGAACATAATGAGTGTTAGTTCTGAGATGTTCATATATTCCATGATTTCAATTAAAGAACAGCTCCCACATCCTTTGTTTGTGATTTTGCTAATGCATAAAAAATAAAACATGAGGCATCCCAATATGTATCTTATCACTTGGGTGAAACAGCAGTGTCAGTAAAAAGTATACATAGAAATATTCATATTAATTTAAGAGGATGAGAAGAGAGGGTGCCATCATAAATTGGTCAGGAGAATTGTTGGTAACTAGTCCCCAAAGGACAATATGTTGTCCAGAATACCTCAAAAGAAGAAGAAGGCCCTGAAGAAATTTTGTCAAGAGTGAGAATATTTTCACAATACCAGGGAATTAATTTTTAAATTTTTGGAGATAAACATAAAAAGACCTACTTAATGTATGTGCCCATGCCTTTGTACAGACACATTAAAAAAAGAAACTTCCAGTTACAAAATTAGTCCTATTAATATAAATTTTAATAGAGAAGCAAAGTATGTATTTGGCTATTTTATCTTTAATTATGCCTTGTTCATTATGTAGCATATTGTTTTAATTAGTAGAAAGAACATTTATCTCCCAAGAATATAATAAATCTGGCATTTAGAGGTGGTGACCAGAATTATTCTCCCATATCTACTAAAGGATTTGTGTATTTCAGGGGCATATGCTGGCTAATTAGAATCATGCCTATGTTTTCATTAATGAGTGCAGAATAAGATTTTTCAAACCCATGACAAAGCTACACATAATGAGGGTCAGAAGGCAGTAAGTAAATGATTCATAGTTTTATTTCTAAGGATAAACTGATTCATTCATCCATGTGTTCTGAAACTGACAGTACAATCTCCATATAAGACCACTATCTTACCCATTATTAATTGTTAAATTCTTGAAACATGCATTTTCTCCTTTAATAAGTTTAAATATGTAACTAGCTTTTCCTTCTACAGTTCAAAGTTTGAGTGAGGAAATGTCAACAAGTCATTTGTGTTTGTTGCGAATGCTCTTTTTTATCATTATGTTTGTATCTCTTTTGTTAATCTTACTATTTATTAAAACTGCATTAGTTTAATGATAGTAACGAGTACTATCATTAAAAAGTGTTGCTTGCACTGTTAAAATTGAAGAAATTAATTGCTATGTTTAACTATATTTTTAATTTAAATATATTTTTAGCCAACTAAGACTGAAAATGCAGAGAAAGATATAAATAAATGTATACTGATTTAATAGTGTTAGTATTATTTTATTACATCTGTATATATCTCCTCTCTTTCCCAATATAAAACATTTTAGAAGAAGGATTTGAAAGTTAAAATAATTTACCCAAAGTTTGCAGTTACTAAATCATGAAACTAAGACTGAAAATATTCCAAGCAATCTCTAAACTTACACTTCTGGCAGAGAATGAAAGAGTTGGAGTTGTAATAAACTTGTATTCCATGCTTATGGAATAAATACAGGGAGAAAGGTTTTATTTCATGAAAAAAGAGAGCAGCATGTTGCCATAAACAAGTTAATTTATTGTAAATTTGAAATAGGTTCTTCATGCTATATACTGCTTAATGGAACCATTATGGCTACTTCAGTGTTAAGGCCGGACATGAAAGAAACAGGCAACTGGCTGGCTAGGCATTCAACCTTTCCACAGGTTATCTTTCTGTATCTTTGAAGTTTCCCAGTGTTTTGAACACATTAAAGAGAAAGCATTGCATATAATCCTCTAAAAGCCGTGTTGCCCTGGGATGCCCTTTTCATCACAGGGAAAGTTCTCAAATGGTCTAAATTACAGAGGCCAAAGCATCCTATGTAACTGCTCTCCAAAGTTACCATTAAGATGGTAAATTATACAGCTTTTAAAATCATCAAAGTAGGCCCTCAAAGACAAACAAAATAATTCCTTACAAAGAGTTGTTCAATTGACAAAATTTCAATTATTGTTAGTAATTTATAATTCAAAATATTATTTGTTGGGTACATGTTCACCCTCTGAAATGCTTCATTCAGGTTCTCTGACTGTGGATCACTTATGTTCAGAAAATTCTATGATCATTCCCTTGTCTCCATGTACTTTGTTCCAACTAACATGGTACGATTTTAAACTTAGATAGAGCTGATTGCAAATCAAAGATGGTCCTGGTTTCTGGAAAATTCTGCTTATCTCTCCCCTCATTAACTGAGGATAAAACATTTGGTAGTCATTTCATTATTGTCCAAATTTCCTTGATTTGGATGAAAGTGGTTTATTAGTTTTATTTCTGTTGTTGGTTTTTAAAACACACTCATCAAGATCAACCTAGAGGAAAGAAGTTTTTTGGCTTTTAATTCCAAGTTACAGTTTACCATTTTCAGAGAAACCAAGGCAGGAATTCAAGCTGCTAGTCATAGCACATTGATAGTCAAGAAAAAAAGAGAATAAACATATTCTCACTTGCTGCTTCTGTGTAGAAAGCTTCACTTAAACAGTTCAAAATCCACAATGGCCAGGATTTCTCTACATCAAAATCACATCAGAGAAAAAAAACACAAATATGACAACAAGGCAGATCCAGATAATTTATCAATGGAGAATCTCTTCAAAGTTAATTCTGTGTTTGTGTCAAGTTGATATTTAAAGCTGACCAACATACCTAGGTATGTTAAATAGTATAATATGGCACACTAAAAATTAAATTAAATTAAATTACAAAATGCATGGTATTGCCAAAGCACTGTCTATGAATAATATGTTAAAATCTGGAAGTATGAAGAATTACTTGTGTTCAATATGGATTATGTTGAGTCAATGTGTATAAAAGGATGGCCAGGAACATTGTAAGGCAGTAAAGATCAAGGACCATGTTTCTTTCTTACACTGTATTCATTTTTATAATTAGCACACATTTATTTAATGTATATTTCCCTAGAAATTTGTAATAAAAAAGAAATATGTGCCCTATGTATTGGAGAAGTTTGTATGCCTTGCTGTGAATATTGTAGAGGCTGTGTCACAAAATACCGCATGTGTATTCCAACATATTACCTCATTATTAAAACAGAAATGGCTAGGGAAGCTTGACAGGCATCTTTTATTATGCATCTCAAGGATAAACTCCAACTTGCAGTCAGCCTTTTTACTTGGTCCTAGGGAATTGTGTCCATGATTTTCTTCTTCCTGTCAGCTGGGAATCTGTATCAGTTTGCATAGATTATTATGATACTATGTAATCAGTGCCTACTGAGCTAGTAATGGAGCTAGTAATGGAGCTAGTAATGGAGCTAGTAATGGAGCTGCTGACTCCTCTTGTCTTCAACATTTTTATTTCTTCTGTCCCTAGCTTGGAAAAAATCTGTTGTGTTTTATAGTATTTAATTAATTTAAATTAATCTTACAAGGAAAATATCCTTTCTCATGATAAACTTTAGCCATGCAGGACAAAGAGAGTGAGAGAAAACATGGAAGAAAAAAATCATCTTTAGTAATAGTATCTGCTCAGTGGAATTTGAGTCCATACTCATCAATATTAGCATGCAGACTACAAAATAAATAAGGAAACAATTCAAGGGATACTGTGGTCAAGCTTTTAAAGGGACATCATGTTTCCTCTTTCCCTATTATAACTTATTAGTTTTCAAGGCCTGATATTTTCATTCTGTAGTTTGTTTCATATCTTTCTCTGGATCCTTAAGTATTTAGTTTTTGCTTCTGCTGTTGTTGTTAACTATCCATTGTGTATTTGATGTTACCATGATGAATGATTCCCTTTCTTTTGGGGATTTTACAGAGAATGTTTAAATATTTAATTAAGTAAAGAACCCGAGCTGTCACATAGATCTATCTCAAGAAAAAATGTACTGTGGGGATATAGACATATGCACACACACATGCACACACACACACACACACACACACACACACACATGCACACACACACACACATGCACACACACACACGAGTGTGTGCTCACACTTTAGTCATATATATGATTAGACTCAATAACTGTGCAATTTATGGAAATATCAGGGCAGTCTCAGACAGTTTAGCATTTGTAGCGAGGCTTCCAGGAAGGGCAGGTAAACAGCAGGTCTGATCAAACTACTTTTCAGACAGGGTTTCCTTATCCTTAGGGAAAGCTAAACTGAAGCTCTTAAAGACTTTCAGCTGACTCACTAAATCCCTCTCAAATTATCTGGGATAATCTACTTAAGGACTACTAATTACAGGCTTTAATCTCATCCATAAAATACTTTCACTGCAACATCTAAATTAATGTTTGATTACCTTGCTGGAGACTACATCTGAGCCAAGTTCATTTATGAACCACATTATGCCTAGTTTTCATTATATAAAAGCAAGTAAAAAGAAGAGTTTCTTATTTAGAAAACTTCAGTATGCCATCTCTATCAAACACACATGAGTGTGTTTTGTATTTTTTTTTTTTTTTGTTCAAGGTCTTTCTCAAGTTGTTAAACAGATTAAAATGTCATTAAATGAGGTGAAACATGTCTCTTGGTGTTAAATAAAAGCCCAGCATCCTGGATTTTAGGAATGATTATTCATTTGCACACTTTAATTTGGTGAAGACTATAGGTAGAAATCAATTGGGCAAGTAACATTATTTGCATATGCATTGAAATCACCATTTATATAAATTATATAAACTATCACTATATAAATTCAGATTGTATTTGAAACAACAGATCAAGAAAGTGCATGGTGTCACATTCAAGCATGTTCCTTTAACTCAAAAGTGTGTATGTTAATATTCTATAGAAATATTTTAATGTAGTATGATGTAGAAACAAAGTAAATAATAATTTCTATTCTTCCTGTGACTTGTCTGATTCTTGGTTGTGATATTTTTTTGTTTGTTTGTTTTTTATATAGACCCTGTTGAGGAATTCTTGCTTGTTCCTGAAGTTCATACATCCTACTATAACATGACAAATTGACACTATTTTTCCCTAGGTAATTCCTAAGAGTACACAAAAGAGGAAAAAGAAAAGGTTATCCATTTATCTACAAAAAGTTCAATCAATAAGCTCTTATCTTAAAAAAGAATTATATTGTCTATAAACTAAACAAAAAATACTAAACAGCTTGTGGTACAGCTGTAATCACTTTCTGTGATTCTTAATGCCATTGTAATTGCACTAGAAAATATTTATCATTGTCTTAAGTCAATCATTTATTAATAGAGAAACAGAACTGGAACTGGGAACATGAAATGACCAGTTCCCCATTCATTTTTTGGGAAATACAACAAAAGTTTCCTTTCTGAAATAAAATATAATAATGTTGAAGAAGTTTGTTTTTGTTAGAAGATGGACTTTGGTTTTATTTCTACATCATCCTTTTGAGAAAATGTTCATGATTAAACTAATCACTCTACAGAAACCCCTGAGGCAGGGCAAGTAATTGCATCAATATGAATGAAATAGCACATACTGAATAACCTGGTTGTATTCTGGAAATTCTGTAACTAATTTACTGCCATTCTTCTAGCAAAAAAAAAGAAAAAAAAAAAAGAAAAAAGAATACTAGGGAGAGGGAGATATCTCAGCATATAAAGAGCCTACCTGCTACATGGTAATCACAAGGAACTGAGGCAGATTAATACCCAAAAACAATATAAAACTGTTGGGCTGAGGTCACAAGTTTGTAATGAGAGTACTATGGTAGGAGAGACAGAAGGATGCCAAGGGAATGTTGACAAGACAGTGTAGCCTAATTGGTGAGCTCTTGGCCAATTAGGGACTGGGTATAAAAGAAGATGATGCCCAACATACTCTTCCAGCCTTCACATACTCATGCATGCATGTGCAGGCACCCTTGATCACACAAGAACACATGAATACATATGCAAGGATATGTAAGAGTTTTCCAAATGGATAAAAAATATAAAATTATATAATGATTTATTGAAAGTTATGTGTAGGTCTTAAGTTTTTGTGTTCTTGGTTTTCCTTTTCTTAGAGCAAACATGTTATTCACTGTTTTGTATATAGATTTATCAAGCCTAAGTTTTTTCTTTAGACTAAAACAAGAATTTTTGTGAGATATTCAGTTTGTGCACACCTGTGGCACTGACCACGCCCATTGGGAGTGGGGAGTGGGGACAGGGGCAGAAGTCACTTGAGGGAACTAGGTCTGGGGAAGGGGCCCAGGAGGGCTCTCTTGCTTGCCGCATAGGGATAGGAGAACATCCAGAGGCATCCAAGGACCTGGAACCTACTGGTGTTCATCTATCTCTGTAGTGAGTTATTTCTCCCTGAATAAACATCTATTCAGCCTGTTTTTCCTGATCCTAATTAAACCACAATAGTTATGTTTTCAAAGAGTTTGAACTTAACATCTTTTAAACAAGTTAATATACTTTTGCATAAAGAAAACAGATATCTTATTTCAAAATTTTAATGAATTATGTCATTCTATAATGTATAATTATACATCAAGACTCGTTAAATTTCCCCTCCAAAATACCACGACATATCTGAGGATAGAAGTGTACATCGTGACTGGCACAGACCTGGGTTGACAAACTAGCTCATGACTTTCTGCCTAGTTTTATATGACTCACCACAAAGGGTGTTACATTTTAAATGGTTGAGATTAAGTGATTATATAAACATGTGAAAAGAAGTCTGAGCTTTATCTTTTCCTTTAGTTAAAAAATATGACCAGTTTCAAGGGAAAGAAAAGTATTACCAATATATATTTCTGATGAACTTAGGACAATTTTGTATCAGAAGCCTGGATCAAAATACTGCTTTGGATGTTATTATCCAATGCTACATCATGTCATAACCTTATTTTAGTCTCAATATCTTCCTCTTTAAAATGGACATTATAATATGGCTTTGCTAATACCTTGTCATATTCAAAAGAATAATGCATATAAAATATATTGGCTAAAAATTAACAATATAAAGTGAAGGTCTAGGAGATATGGGCATTTCTGGAGTTTGTTCTTAAAGAGGAGAGTTTTAGTATCATGGTTTAATTTGCACTCTGCCCGATCTTCTAGATGACTCTCCATAGCTTGATATTATGCAAAGGCCAAGACCCTTTGAACAGAGACTTGTTGTCAAGGTTCCTGTCTCTATGTTTCTTTCTTTGAAACCCACCTCCTTTGCCCTCTGGCTAATATTTAATGATGGCCTGCTGGAAAAACTTGATTACAGGACTACCATTCCATATAGCACCAAAGAACATTGTCTATTACACCCTCCTCTCAGAATGGTGATTACCATATGTGATGGTGTATAATAGTTTTACTGAAAGGCGTCTATTGTTATAGAAACAATGACTTAAGTTCACAAAATGCAGAAATTTGTTGTTTCTGTTATTTCTCCATATTTAAGTATAAAGTTAGTTATAACAACACATTGTTAGAGCTGCTGTTTGAGTGTCTGATGAGTTTTATTAAAATAAAATTAAAAAGGAGATGGAGAGGAGTGAGACTGTGCATATCATGTCAACCTCTCTAAGTCAGGCCTCGTGTTCATGAGTTAGTTGACTAACATGTACAGCTATTTTTGTGTGTTTGAAAAATTGAAAAATTGAAGTTATTTTATTATTGTTTTTGGTTCTGTTTTATTTTGTTTTGGGTGGTGTTATTTTGTTTTCTTCATTATTTGTGGGTGTCTTAGTAAGATTTCTCTTTCTGTGAGAAACACTGGCTAAAAGCAGATTGGAGAGGAGCAGGGTTAACTGGCCTCTACTTCCCTATCACAGTTTTATCATTGAAGGAAGTCATGATAAGCACTCAAGCAGCTTTTAGAGGCAGGAGCTGATGAAGAGGCTATGGGGATGAGGTGCTGTTTAGTGGATTGATCCTCATGGCTTGTTCAGCCTGCTTTTTGTTGTTTTGTGTTTTCAGACAGGATTTCTCTGTTTCTTTGGAGTCTGTCCTGGAGCTCATCTGTAGGCCAGGCTTGCCTCAATCTAACAGATATCCACCTGCCTCTGATTCCCAAGTGCTGGGGTTAAATACTTGACTCAGCTTAATTTTGGCTAGAATCCAGAACCACTGGCCAAGGGTTGTGTGGGATCGGGAACAGGAGGGATCAGGTAGGGGAGGGAGAAAATACTGAATGAAATAATGAATTTGAGAGCAATTTGCTGAAAAGTAGAAACCCAGTGTAATGGAAACTACATGGGATCTACAAGAATAACTACCAGAAACACCTACTAATGGGGGATACAGAGACTAAATAAGCCATCTTCTGTCTCTATGCAAGGCCTGAAGTGGAGGGATTGGAACACCAACCCAGCCACAAAAACTTCACCATGCAAAGTGATCTGAGGCCAGAGTTAGTATAATTTGCATCAATGAGAACAGACAGACTTAATTCATTCAGCAACTAATGGGAACAGATGTAGAGTCCCACAGTCAAACATTAAGCAGGGCTAGGAGAGTCTGCAGCAAAGGAGAAAAAGCACCTGAGGAACTAGAGGGGCGAGGGACACCACAAGAACATAACCAACTTATCAGGACTCATGGACATTCACTGAGACAGAGAGCCTTTGAACCTGTTGGACCTAGGAACCCTGCCAATATGTTATGTCTGAGTAAATTGGAGTTCTCCTGGAATTCGTAACAGTGCCAGCAGGGGCTGTCTGACTCTTTTGCCAAGCTGTGGTATACCTTTGCTCCTACTGGGTTGTCTTGCTCAGCCTTCATATAATGGTATTGCCTGGTCTTGTTTTAGCTTGTTTTGCCTTGTTCGTTTGATGTTTTTGGGAGACTTGCACTTGTCTGAAATGAGAGGGTAGATCTGAGGGAGAGGGGAAGTGGAAGGAGAGGGAAGAGGCTGGAGGGGGAGAAAGGAAGGTAAATTGTAATCAGGATGAAATATATAAGAGAAGCATATAAATGCAAATAAAACAATAAAAATGAGAAAAGAGGATACAAATCAAAATGAGATTAGTTCAGAAAGAAATGGTTGATGGGAGTGGAATGCATTTGATGTTGAATATTGTTTTAGGATATGTGTATGTCCTCATCTTTTTGCTGGGATTTTCCAGATGGCATGTAGGAATATAGAATCATGGGTTCTTCAGATACTACCATTTCACAATCCTCCATGTAAAGTTTAATTTTGTTTATGTTATTTATACATGAAGCCAAGGTTCTGAAGTGTCTAGTTGTCCTCTAAAGTTATATTACTAGGTAAAAGATATGGAAGGGAATGATGTTCATTAGGAGGGGAAATATAAAAGTATTCCATCCTTGTCAGGTCATATTCCCTTAACCCTATTTCCCACGAGTGTCATAAGTCAGCAATGAGGCCACTGACTTTATTTGTCTTCTGTCTGTAGTGGGATATGGTTTGGGCATAGAAACACAGGGGATGGTTTTACATGGACTGAAGAAATATATTCAGAATGTTACCTCACCAAATTCCACAAGAGTAATTACAGGGCATTGGTTTTTAATTATCTCCATACCTCAGAAGTGAGTGTGGGTTTCAATTACAAGTTTTTAAATCAGACATGAAACTATCTGGTAAAACCATTTGATTGGAACACACACACACACACACACACACACACACACACACACACACACACACACACACACACACAGAAACTAAGGTTTAAAACTCCTGATCATTTCAGTGTTTTTGCCCTTTAATTTTATGATTTCTATATTTATAAATAAAATATAAGTTTTATAAATAGTCAGTAAATGAATTTGATATTGAGTTGGGACAGAATTTTCAAAAATAAATGAAATGGCTCTGGATATCCTTCTGCCATTTTGTAACATTTTCACTAATACTGGCTTTAGAAGCACTGATAATGAAAGTATGAATTTATGCTGAAAATATTGAAGATGTGCCAAATCCTTAAGTACAAAATATTCAGTGTCAGTTATTTATACAAAATAAGTAAGTGCATCCATATCTTAAGTTATGCTGAAAATTGTGTATGTATATATGTGTGTGTGTGTGTGTGTGTGTGTGTGTTTGTGTGTGTGTGTAATGAAGTTTTATAAATGCATCTGTTATAATTTGTTATTAGCAGTCATTGGGTTTGTTCACCATCTTTACTTGCTTATCTAACCAGGGTCTTGTAAAAGTTACAATGGTAGGAAGGAATGATGAGTAGAAAATAGTTAAGCAATCAATGTCTATAAAATGATGTGATCATGTTCCTACCAAACTGTGTGAGTGAGTAACCCACTGTCTCTTCCACCCTGGGGCTGATTTGTGTTTCCTTCTATTACCTGGAATTCCTACCACACCACAGTGCAGACTTAAATTTAAGGTATTGACCCTGAAACAACACATTTTAACAGATTTCTTCCTTTAGCTAGTCTTTAAGTCTAGTTCCCTATCTCTCTAAATAGATATCAAGGCACTGATGACCTTGAGCATGGTCTCCCTAGAGATCTTAAACAAAGATGTCTGTACCATGAGCAGTCAAACATCAATCCAGAAAAGCTTGAATTCTTCTCCTCTGGCTAATATAAAATTGATCAAAATTCTCTATAAGGGGAAAAATGTCTTTCTATCAAATCTAAGTATGGAGAGAAATTATAAAAGACTTAAAAATTATAATAACAGCTACTTAAAGTATTGTCTTAAAATGTTTTAGGTTTAAATTGTTGTTAAACCATGCTTTGGAAATGGGTTTTATAATTATTTGGATTTTGTTTTAACTAAACCTACTAATAGCAGAATGAAGAAACATAGCTGCATCAGAATCAAGCATCTTGCAACACATTCAAATTATTTCCAACCTCTGTCATTAAGGTAATAAATTGTATTCATTAATTATAAATGGATATATAAATTGTGAATTATTTTCTCAGGAAAATTTTATTAATAATGTATGATTCATATATTTCCATAGATACAGAATTGAGTTCAAAATGAGTTCTGAAACATAGAATCACAATTTTACAAAATGAAAATAATCCATTTTTAAGTGAACAAACATAAGCTGCGAACAGAAAGACATCAATTAAATTGCCAAGTTCGCTTGCCATTATAAAATATAACACACATTAGAAGACTAAAGGGCAACATTTAAATAGCCAGTGTTTTCTCCATTTCAAATCATGAACCTCAATTTTCAAGCCATACTCTGATTATATTTTCATAATTCTTACCTAATTTGAATAAATATTATGTACATTTTAATTATGCTAATTACAATTAAAACAGAAATTTTTCTCTGGTTGCATAATATAATTCAAATGCAATATTATTTGTTATTATATACAAATAATACATAATCTTTACCACTCAAGTTTAGCTTTATGGTTATATATAGTGCACAGAGTTCCTGTTGTTTATATTTTATTTAGTGTGGGCACATGTGCCGGTGTGTTTATATGTGTGTGTGTGTGTGTGTGTGTGTGTTATGCACGTGTACAAAAGTGTGTGTGATAACTGTGAGCATAGACATGCATTTACCATGGTGGTCATGCAGAGGTCAGAGGACAACTACAGTCAGGTAGTTTGTTTCCTATATCCTGGAATCTATGGATTGAATCAGATCATTGGGCTTTTGTAGCAAGCGCTTTCAGGGACTGAACTATAGCCAATATATTGTAAGTCCTCATGGTTTATTCACTCCCCCCATCAGAGCTGTGAACCTCTTAAGCCATTCACTATTGTTACTCCTTATGAAATTACCTAACCACCTCATATTTTATCATACAATTTTATCTGAAGAAACTGAGGAAAATCTGGTTTTAAAAGTAGACTAAAGATGCAGGATTTCTGAGTACCATTCTCCTGTGTTTAATGGTTAGAAATAAGCTATAAAAATCCAAGTTGTTTTCAGCACTGCTCTGTCATTACTGCATATTTGATGTTCACTAGAATGAAAGTGTTATTTCAGGCTCACCACCAACATCCTGGGATATGTTCAACCTTATATAATTGTGGAGACTTAAATTATTGTAATAGGGATAACAGAGCCAATAAAGCAGATAGAAGACATCTATTCCTTATGATGTGGCAGCAAATTATTTACTTTGGTGGAGAGTGAGAAAGAGCAAGTTGGCAGGACAAAAACTGGGCATTACAATCAGTGCAAATGAATGGAGGATGAAACATGGCATGCAGAGGTTAATAGAGTCATCAAAATGTCTCAATAAAGCATTCTATTTTATAATCAAGTAAATAAGAATAAGACAGGTCTTTTGATAGGCACTCTGTAAATAGTTCAAGTTTATGATGCTATGTAAGAGATTTTCATCTTACAGCCTGTCAAATTCAGTTAGAGGCCTAGGTAGCACAATTGTTTTTCTATAATGCAACATTACTGTCTGTAGACTAGATGCTGAAGGTATACTAGGATGGCATTTCTGTAGACTGTATAGAAAAACTAGGAACAAATCGACAATGATACATATAAATCAAGAAATAATTAAGCATTTTACAGCCCTTGTATTTTGAACAGTGATGGCATTTATTCTTCCCTATAAAATTTTACTGAACTATTATCTGGATAGGTACTAGGACATTAACTTTAAAGTTGTCTTAAACTGTGATTGAATAGAGAATGCTCTGTACAATTTGAGAAACCATTAGAAATACGAAGCAGATTTTATTCCCTATTCTACAGGGTTTCTTTACAACATAGGTGATGGTTAGGGCTTCAGAGGTGGGTCATTGGTTTAAAGAAAACTTGCTACTTTTTTCCCTTATGACAAGAGATTAGATCTCAGCCTATACCATGCAGCTCAAAAATGTCTGTAACTACAGCTTCAAGGTCTGTTTGATACTCTCTCTTCATGCCTCATTAGGGAATTGCCCTTACATATGTATACACACACACACACACACACACACACACTGTAATGCCAAATAATAAAATCAGAAAAAGAAACTTGTGTGATGACATGGATATGTAAATTTTGGATTATTATGAATATGATAGGATATTAATTCTTTAATTGCTTTGATGTTTTTGTAATGGTAAATGGGAAGAAATGGCAGTCTTCCATATTTATTGGCAGGTAACATATAGAAATAATTTATATATATGTGTTATAAGTTACATATGTCTTAAAAAAATTTTATATTCTTGAAGCAATCTCCATAAGCAAAATATCGACCATTTATATTATCCAGAGAAGTTTCTACCTGCCTTTCCCATATACCATTGTATCCTAAGGACCATCGTGACATTAATTTACAAACTGTCTATCATTGTGGATTAATTTACATGGTTTTGAAACTTATATAAATACAGCAAATTCAAGTTATGTTTATTTCTGGTATTTCTGTGCCAATTATTCAGATGACAATTCAGTTTTTAAAAATGTGACCAGTTTCTTCCTTGGGGTCTCTATTGGGCAGTTACCCAGTCCGGGAACAAAATAGAGCTCATTTCTTCCTCTCTTGATAGATATGTGGAAAATCATCAGTTTGGAGGCTATTGTGGATACTCAGACACTGGCCGGTAAAAGTCCGTGTAGAGAGATGCTTTCTTTTATTTGGAATGATGATTTTCAGAGTTGGGTAGTAAAATCACATTATAGGCATATTTTTAAATACTTAGGAAATTACAAAAGTATAGTCTCAACTTAAATGTACAGTTTCATTCTCTTCAACAGTATGAGAAAGTATGTGTTTCACACCTTTGCTAGCACTTGATAATGTTAGTTGTTTTTGTTTTTCACTGTGAATAATGAATCTAATAGACATAGGATTATCGAAGTGATTTTAAAAATAATAACAGAAAATTGATTTTACCGAGAAACTATACTCTTTAAATGAAGACGGATGTATTTGAACTGCAGGCATGTAAACTCAGCAAAGGATTCTTCTGGCATCGCTTACCATATGTCTATTCATCTATATCTTTCCTCATTTAAGTCTACTGTTTGTGCTTTTACATTCTCCAAAACAAGTTATTTTGTTTTAACATCTAAAAATATAACCTGTTTGATAATTGTTACTATAAATGCATATTTTTAAACGTGCATCTCTTTAGTGATGTTTTTATTTTATTAGCCAGGATAAAATCTGTATGATTTGTACTTTACTAATATTTTTTTTGTTCTTTACTAATATTTTAGTCATCATATTTTTCACTAGATCAGAATGAATCTAAAATTATATATTATTATCAAATTATTTGTATCATACATTTCATTTGATATTTAGAGAGACTGAATCTATATAAACATACAAAATATAATATTTCTGAGCTAACAAGAAAATTTAAACTGCCAAGTAAAAATATCCCCTGAAAGCTCCTTTCCTTTTAAAAATTCAGTACTTTTTAATTATTTTAGTGTGAATTAAAACAGATGGTTTAATACACGCATATTATTCGTTATGTATGTGTTCACTTTTAAGTTAATTCTTAATCACTTTAATCAAAATGATTTCAGTTTCCTTGACCATGACAACAAATGTGGAGAAAGTACAATTAATCATTGATTTAGACAGATAAAATCAACTAAATCTTTCAGAAGAAAAATGTTATAATTATTTAAAACTGTCAAAGAACACTCATAACCTTGATTTTTGTCACTTACTCTATCTACAAAATGAAATCAGCAACTCAGGGCTGATTCATAAATTACTTTGAACTATGAAATCAAAATATTCTAGTTATAATGTTATTTATAGAATGAAACAATTAAAATGTGAGGGGTACTGAGAGGTGAGAGATGGGAGAAAATGTGTGTTGCATATAACCTTTTGTTCTTGACTGCCTGATTATAACTCAAGGAGATAGAAAAGATCAAAAATTATTAGTTGGATAATGCATTTTGGAGCTGGCTGAAATCTTAAAGTTAATATGCTTTAATTTTCTCACATTTCCCAGTGAAATTATTAACTGTATGCTTTTTAAACATCTGAAGGTTATAAAGCATGTTAGTGAAAGAATTCTGACTGTAGTCCAAAACTACTGATAGCATGTTTAATTTTGTTCCCTGCTAAAATTTTATACCTAATAGAAGCTAGTCTCAATAATGTGAAAAATTTCCCTTAATGTTAGTAAATTTAACAGCGTAACCTCCATGGTTTAGATTGAAACAGAAATTGCAATAGTTGTGAGAATCTATCAGTAATCAGAATCTATTTATTTTATAGTATTAGGTTATTGCTGATGCTACATGATCAACTATTATAGAATTGGTTTAGTTTTTACACTAAAGGCATCACCAATGCAATGGAGTTTCCTTCATCACTATTATTCAGTCCACATTAAAAATAAACAAATAAAATGAAGTTTGGAGAGATGGCTCAGAGGTTAAGAGCACTGGCTGCTCTTCCAGAGATCCTGATTTCAAATCCTAGCAACCACATGGTGACTCACAACCATCAATAATGAAATTTGGTTCCCTCTTCTTGTGTGTAAACATATATGACAGCAGAATATTGTATGCATAATAAATTAAGTAAATCTTTTAAATCTTTAAGTCTTTTTAAAAATTACAATGAAGTAACATTTTGATATAATTTAAAATTAATGCAAGAATTTTTAACAAACCTATAGACAATTATCTTAATGTAATAAAAATGTAAGTAAAAACACCCAATATCTGGCAAAGTATGTGATCCCAGGACATATAAGGTGTAACCCACTCAGGATAGTTTTCCTTTCACTAAATGATGGTCCTGATTTATATTATTTGGGACAAACCTAATTATGTTTGTACTTTGTGGTAATAATCTTTGACTATTTCAAGTGGTTATTTGAATGTATGTGCTCATTTGGTGCCTATTTTGTTTCATCATGATTCAGATGATCCTATTTATTAGAGAACAGGAAGCAATAGCACTTTCATTAAAGGGAGTTATACTGACTGGTTTTGTGTGCGAACTTGACAGGAGTCTTGGCTGTGCAAATGTCTCCATGAGCTCCTGCTGTAAGGCATTTTCTCAATTAATGATCAATGTTGGAGAGTCCAGCTAATAGTGGGTGTCACCATCAGATGGGCTAGTGCTGCTGGGTTCTATAAGACAGTAGACTGAGTAAGCCACTTGGGGCCAATCTGTAAGCAGCCTCCCTCCATGGCCTCTGCATCAGCTCCTGCCTTCAGGTTTCTGTCTTGTTTGAGTTCATGCTCTCCTTCCTTCAGAGATAAACAGCTGTCTTGTAGTATAAGCCTAATAAACCTGTTACTCCCCTACTTGCCTTTTTATCATTGTGTTTGGCCTCAGCAGTAGAAACCCAGAGAAAAGAGACCATTGTGTTTATCACTAAATAGCAAAGACCAAAGGACACGCACTTTCCCTTCTTATGTCTCATTTTCTGTTCATGAAAATATTCTAAAAATTACTTAAGGTAACCTATTTCTAAGATTCCTGTAAGAAAAAAAATGAGATAATAGGTAGAAACTTACTGAAAAATTTAAATACTGAATTAATTTGATTGATCTTCGTTTCTTTATAGACAGAATTTTTTATCAGACATATTTTAAAACTGTGGTCACAACATTTCTCTGAAGTCTTATGACTAGTGGTTTCAAATGAAATGGTTGTATTTAATTCCTGTTTAGGGACTTCTAGACAATGCTTGGATAGTGAAAAATCATACTAATTCTGGCCTAGTTAATACATAATTCAATAAACATTTGTGAAACATCCAGTTTTCTATTAAAAATAATCACTACATTTGAGAATGTTAATGAACCAAGCAAAAGATATTGCTTGTTAATTTTAACTGTTTTTATTTGGTAACATCATTTCTCTTTTCTCCCTCCTTCTCCTATGTCAGTACTACTCCTTCTGAAATCATGGTTCTTTATTCGTTAAATATTACTCTTACATATATAGAAGAACAGATATTCACACACACACATGCATGGTCGTGTGTGTGCGCGCAGGCACACACACACACATCCCACTGAGTCCACTTTAAGTTGAAAATATGTATTTATGGTTAGGTCTTACCACTTGGTATTGGACAACCAATTAACCATTTAGGAGGTTGACTCTGGGTAAGATTATTTTTTTTCTCAACAATAGCTCTTCATCTAGAAATGATCCCCTGTGAAATCTCCCACCCCCATCCACATGGATATGACTATTGGTGATGTCATTTTTTTCATGCCTTTTTTAGGCATACTCTTGAGAATTTGGTGGGTATCGCTTCCCTTCATATCTTGAGGACACTGTTTCAAAGAAGACTCCCTGTTCCTCTGGCTTTTTTTTTACTATCTTTCTGTGTCCTGATCTAAGATTTTACCTGAGCACTAAGTGTATTTTGACCAAGATGCTCTATATAGTACATAAAATATTTGAATATTCCAGACTTAATTTAGTTTTAGGTTCATTTATTTTTGGACTTTATTTTCTAATAATATATATCCTGATATATCATAATATATTAAATACAAAACTAGCTAGGGCAGGGGGGGGTTGGTTGTGTGGTGCACACCTTTATACCCAGAATTTTTGGAGCAGAGGTAGGTGAATCTCCATAAGTTCAAGGCCAGCCTGGTCTACAAAGCCATTTCCAGGACAGCTAGGGAAGTTACACAGAGAAACCCTGTCTGAAACAAACAGACAAACAAACAAACAAAAAAATCAACAGCATCAACAAAAGCAAAGAAAAATATTGCAATGGAATGTTTATTTAATTATAAAACATGTAACAAGAATGCCAATGCAACTACTTTTCTCTTCCATTGGAGGTGTATAATTACTTTTTAAAGGAACCTTTCTTTTTATTCATTCTGTGTGTCTTTCACATCATGCATCTCTACTCCTTTCATTTCTTGTTCCTGTGCATCTGACCCCTGCTCTCACAGCTCCCCCCAAATAAAATTTAAAGAAAAAAGAAAAGAAAAAAATGGAAGTTGTAGAGTGACATAGTGAGTCATGCAGTAAACTCTTGTTTCCAAATTGTCTTTACTTTCAAGTGTTCATTACAGTCATTGGTGTGGTTTGAGCCCTCTGGTTTCTACTGTACTATCGATGCAATACTATCAGAGGGCTGCTTCTAGTTATCTTTCTCTTGGCCTGCTTTGAGGAGATCCTGTGCTTTGGGTCTGCAGAACATGTCCATTCACCTGCTCCAGCTGTTCACAGATAGGGTGGATATTGTGGTGAGCCAACCCATAACCCTGTTTCTGGGCCTGGTAACTTGAGTTTTGCAGCTCTCCCCTGTCCTCACCACCAGGGTGAGTGCTCTTTCATTGCCTTTGGGAGTTCACATTTAGCAGCTATGAGCAAGGGCAGGGGCCAGTCCTCCAGCTTTCCTGTCTCCAGTGTCAGCTCTCCCACACCTTCAGAGACAGCACTCCTGTGTTTTCCAGGTGATGCATAGGGGCCACTCTCCCAAGTGCTGCAGATGATTTACTTTTGTTATCTGAATTGGAAATTTTATAAATATCCATTGAATTTTTATAGTTACAGTTAACTGTAACTGTAATTCTGTAATTTCTGGTACAGCCTGTTTAGCATTGATCAATTTATTCATGTTTTTAATCTTTAATTAACAAAGTAATTGAAAGTGAGCCAGCAAGATAGCTCATTGGTAAAGGTCTTTGAGATCAAGTATAGGCACCTGAGTTAGATCCACAGAAGCCATATGGTTCAATGTGGTAACTGACTTCTAAAAGTTGTCATCTGAACCTGAAAACACACAATAAATATATAATTGGTATAAAAATAATTTAAAGATGGTAAAGTGTGATTAACAGGTTAACGTTCCATATGTCATGCATGAGAGCCACAGCTGAGGATCATTGAAGCACATGGGATGCTTGAAGCATTTACTGCCTGGTACCAAGTGTACTGGCCAGTTTAGTGTATTACTAGACACAAGCTAGAGTCATCAGAGGGGAAGGAGTCTCAGTAGAGGGAATGGCTCCAAGGCATTTTATCAATTAGTGATCAATGGGAGAGGGCCAGCCCCTGGTGGGTGGTGCCATCCAGGGTTGAAGGTCCTCAGTAAGAAAGCAGGCTGAGTAAGCCAAGGGAAGCAAGCCAGTAAGCAGCACTCTTCCATGACCTCTGCATCAGCTCCTGCCTCCAGGAACCAGCCCCTTTTGAATTCTTATTCTTACTTTATTCAATATGAACAGTAACATGGAAGTATAAGCCAAATATACTATTTCTCCTCAACTTTCTTTTTGGCCATTGTTTTTGAACATAGCAAAACAACTCCTAATTAAGACAGATAGAAAGTGTCTTATTAGCTCAGTAGGCAGCATGTCAGTCTCATAACCTGTAGACACCTAGAGCTGTCATAGCACCCATCTCTTGACATCCCCCTACAAAACTGGTTGTTTTCATAGTCACATAAACATAAATTAATATATAATGAAGATACATTGTCTGTAGAAATGGGTTAGTAAAATGTCTTACTGGGGGATGAAAAGTCTTGGAATGTGGAAGGACCACCAGTGTTACACTATTCTGTCACACATCTCCAGCACAAAGCCCTTTTCTGATATACTTGCCTTCCTTTTGAAAGGTAATTGCTGGTGAACACGGTTCAGGAAAACAAGTACAGTGTTAGTTAAGGCTTTAAAACATTTGAAAAAGAGACTACTATTTAACCTAAGGTGCTCTGTATGGGGCTCTAATCAATATAGGTGGAGAGTACTCTAACTGCATGAACACCTGCACATCAGACACATGAAATGTAACCAAGTATCACTTCTAAGTGTCCTGTTATATCTTAGCTGGCATGTTCTGTGAAGAAATTAGAAGGTGTAGTTCCTGTTCACTATTTATGAGCTGGTTGCATTAATTTCGATCTAAGGAGCTTGGTTTCTGCTGGGGCCCTCCACTGCCTGTCTATAATTGGATAATGTGCTTCCTGCTTCAGAGTGGCAAGACTTGTTTCCTTGCTCTGAAGTGAATCGATCAAGATGTTTAACCTTCAGCTCTCACCCTCCACCAGTTGAGGGAGCACCAGACCTCTTCATGGGAGGCTGAAACAGCCCCTCCTTCTGGGACCTCTCCCTAGGAATCTGTGCCTTCTCCCAGTGAGAGCACAGCCCCATGCCCAGCAATTCAGTCTCATCCTTGAGTTTTCTCTTCACCAAGAAGTTTCACTACCAAGTGAGACTATTAATGAGACAAATCCAAACAGAAAATTTATTTGATGTGTACAAGGCAAACAATCCCCAATTATATGTTTGGGACATTTTGTTATTTTGATCTGTGAGTTTTCTCAAATACATGTGAGTACTGCAATGCAAGAACACACACCCCTCCCCATCTCTCTGTCACACACATATATCCTACACATCAAGGAACTACCATATGTCCCAGTTGAGACCTACATGGAAAAGACATGCTGAATATGTCACACAGTATTGCTGTGAGAGGACAGTCAGTAGTCAGTTTCCTCTCTGGCAATGAGAATTTTCTCACCCTCAAGACATGCAAATGACTTTTTTCATCTGTTCTTTTTATGTTATTTGCATAATTTTCTCCATGCAAAAGTGAGAGCTGTCAAAAATTAACCATTTGGGGCTTCAGCAATTAGTTCTGTGACCTTTTCCACAGAATTAGATAGCTCCAGAGACCCAGTAACTTTGGATTGGAGCGAGTAAAGGATACTAAGAAGTGGGTGAAAGGGTGGATGATGGATGAGGATTAGCAGGTAGGTAAAGATACCTCACTACATTTAAACAGTCTTTGGTATTTACTCCCTTGGATACAAATGCCATTGCTGCTGTTTATTTCATTCCATCAACATTTACAGATAACATGTTTTTTTTTTTGTAAATGCAATGCTAATATTAAAAATACTATTTGAAAAAATACAGGAGTAATGATGTTATGCATGCTTTGGTTTGTATTCTGGTGTCTGTACAAAACTGCCAAATATGCTTATTTAGTAAGAACACTACCTTTCTACAAGTCAGAGAGTTGCCCTCTGGAGGGCTGTAATAAACCTTTAAAGTCATTTTAGTTAGACAAAGGTTGATATATGTAGCAGGCTAGGGGCAAAGGCAAATCCAGCTATCTCTTTTATCACATTGCTTTAAACATGTTTCAGCTTTAGGCTTGGCTTACAAATCAGCCTGATCAGTCTAGTAATTGTCTCACTGCGCCTTATATCTAGCATGAATGCATCTTGCAAAATCGGCGGGAGAAGGCAGATCTGCTGAAGTCCCGTAATGGCTAACACTGTGGCTAATCACCCTATAAATTATGGTCTTACTTGTAGTTTATCCATTAGACTGCAAAGACCTGTTTCCCAAGTGGCCTCTGTTCCTTTTCTGATTCCCAGGAGACCCACAAACCCTCTGCATGCTTTGCCTGCACGCAGGGAGCGTTGCCTGCTAATCAGGTCAATGAATACCACCTGGCTTCAGGGACCTGACAGGCGTCCCTCATAGCAGTTAGGGAGCCTGCAAATAGTACAAGCTCACGGAGAAACTCCCGCTAGAAAACATCGCTCCATCCTCATTTACTCACTGGGAATCTCCAAGGATTTCAGCTGATTTTTTTCTCCCTCCAGACAGCGAGGAGCTTGGCATAAACAGAGGCAAAGGAGCACAGCACGCTGCCACTCTGTGGGTGTTGATTGAAAACTTCGATCCCCCCGCCTTTTCATGGTTGATCTGAAGGATTTCTCACTTGATCACGGAGAGTATTTCAATTAAGGTAAGTGCCACTGCGCCTTACTGACTGCATCGCGCAGTACCTCGGCACGGAAAGTTCTTACTATCTGTGCTGACATTCTGCACTGCAGTAAGTGGCTGTCTATGGCAGGGCAAGGCTTAGTTTTACAAGCAAGTGTCCTGGGTGACAGCCTGCATTTGGGGATAATGGCATTTCAGAGGCATTTTTGTCAAATCCGATATTTCGGCTTCTCATCAGAAGAAAGGTTATATGAAGGGGGGGGTGGCTTCTTTTGCTTCTTTAATAATCTGATTTAGAAATCTGAAGGGTGCCAACGTAGCTTGACTTTGCTTGACGTTGTTCTTTGATATCAGAGGTAAAATTGTACTCTGAAATCTTCTTGGGGGCAAAGAAATTTTGAGATCCTCTGCAAGTCTCTACTTAAGTAATGTCTCTGCACTTCCTTTAGGTATAAGGATACAGGACAGAATCTCTGAGAGTTCAAAAGTGTGCATTTAGGAACTGAAATTTAAATGTTAATCTTGTCTGATAAACTTTTCAGAGTTATTAAGCTAAAGGATTGCATATCATACTGGTGTAATGTATAGTCCTTATAGAAGATAGATGGAATTGTCAAAAGGATTTTGAAAACAAAATACTACTTTCTGAAATGTTAATTTTAAGGAAAGTAATTTAAGGTTATATGTTGAAATCTCAACTTTTAGGTATGTTATTCCTGAGGTTATTTTTGTAATCCACCTATAGTGACTTGTTAGGTTAATAGGTCACACATAGTTTAGGGTAATTATCTACCTACTTTCATTAAAATAGTTCATCTTATTTCTTCAGTACCCCTCCCTCTTAACAATTTGTCAAAGGGACCTAGAAAGGTCATAATAAAACTTTTTCTAACATTAACTTTAATTATGTAAACTTTTCACCTTTCTCTTTAGTTTGCACATGTAAATAAAGCCTAAAGTATTGTTACCGCAATATGGTCAGTACGATCAAGAAAAATACAATATTAGTTCATTACATTTACAAAGGACCTATTGATCATTACACCTACCATGGGAGAATAGTGACTGTGTTCCTTGCTACTTTGTGGATCAATTACCATAAAAATCAATTTTTAAATAATTAAACTATTTAAAATAGAATTGTATGTTGTTATGACACTTTTTTGTACTAAATTTCACTAATCTGAAATATTAAATTATAAACAAATATGTAACTTGCCATAGTATCACAAATGTGTTTTTTAAAAGTGAATAGTTATTTATCCAAAATGTTGACTCTACTTTCCTTATATAGGTGTCTTGAGATAGGAAATCTTACAAAGTTGTGAGAACACTATTAATTCTCCATCCTTCTGTAATTCCCATGGGAGCTATTCAAACCAGTGCTGCTGCTATTGCTTCCTACACAGGAATTACATGTTTGCAGAAGGGCTGTAGGTTTGTGTTCTTGCTAGCTGTCTGTGTTTTCAGCTAATACATGAAGATAACTTGGCTTCTCCAAGATTTAAAGATAACTCTGGGAAATTGTGTTCACTGTAGTCACTACTCAGGGTACCTTATTCTCCTCTGTTATGTTTGTTTGCTTGTTTTAAGCAAACTAGGTAAAGACTTAAATAACCAAACATGTTTGACATTAAATAATTTTCTTATTTTTAGCATCAGTTCTGTATTATAGACTATCCCATATATCAAGTTCAAGCTGATGTTACCCTCAGACCCAATGATCTAAGAAATTCTGATCAATGAAGAGTATGACCATCAAAGAATAAATATAGTGCATTATAATGTATTTATATACATGAGGACAAAGTAATTTTACTATTGCTGTTGTAATTTTCTTAATTTTCATTATAGGAATATACCAGGGAATGGAGAAAGTATTGTGATCAATTGGAAATTAGTAGTTCAGGTCTTCAAGATGACTCAGCAGGTGAAAGTGTTTGCCACCAAGGCTGGGAATATAAGTGTAGTTCGAATGGCCCAAATGATGTAATGAGGGAAAATATTCTTGAAAATTATATACACACAAACGCACACACCCTAAACGAATGTAAAATAATTTAAAGGAAGTTTAGCTATTTATTTTAGGTAGATCGTATGTTTTACTTTTCTCCAACTTATTATATTGCCGCCATATGTCACTATACACCTAAGAGCTATGTGGTTTCTCAACTTCGATTCACTTGCTCATAATTTATTTTTTGGTAACATCAGAAAATATTTTATGGACCACATTTACACAGAATAAAGCAGTTCATAAAGGTAAAGACCTGTTAAAACTTCATGAAATTTAGACTGGGAATAATGCTCAGTGTTAGATCATATGCCTAATATGTGTGAGTCCCTAATATCAAATTCCAACACACTCTTTTTCACACCCTCATACACATGCAAACACATTCACAGGCATAATCATTGAAATACAAAGTCATTTTTAGCGAACTGAGATAAAAAGCTAATGGTGTCCCTATTCATGACATAGACAAGTATAATATTAGGCAATATATAAAAATTACTTTTTGGAAATGAATGTGAGATGTATACTCAAATAAGGATAATAGAAACTAATAGATTTAAATTTAACAAAATTTATTTGCTGTTAATCAACTTGTATAAACATTCTCATATAAAGAAATATGTTTTATATATATTTTAGCAATATGGATATTTTTATGCAAAAGTAGATGCAATATTATTTGACAAAAATGGAGAGATGCCAGAAAATTAATACTAAGCTGGAAAATTTAATATAATTCACTGCCAAAACCAAGGTTTTCTTGAAATTGCATTTGTAAGTTATATTGTACATCTATGATTTATTGTAATATCTTTTGTTTCAAATTAACTGTTAAAATGGAAAACTAGATTATAAAGCTGCGAAACATGGATTAGCAGATAAGAACATTTACTCCTATTGTAAAGAAAATAGATTTACTTCCAAATACAGATGACTAATGACTCACAAAATTTCAGTAATTCAAGTTCCAGAGGATTCAGCTACATGAATATGGTACACATATTCAGGCAATATCCCAAACAGATGAAATTAAAAATAATCTCTTAAAAGATTGTACTAGTTTGCTGTACTACAAAGTCCAACAGCAACTAGAAAGATAACCTAGAATGTATATATATATATATTACACAATAGCCCCCCCACAAAACTTGTAATCTATATTAATAAGCACAATTTTATTACATTGGTTTTATTGATCGATAAGTTTTTGTTCCCTTCTATATTTGTATAACCTGACAGAAAATTAGTATATAAAGCTATTAATTTATACTCATACTAAAGTATGAGTATGGTAAGTAAAGTCTAGTCCTGCAGAAAATGCAGATGATAGTACACATGTAAAAAGTATAGTTACTTAGATCAAGAATAGGTGGCCTTGACATTTTAGACCAGAAATAAATGTGACTAGTTTCTCAGTCATTGCAAAGGTGTCTACTGACCACCTTCACCTTACATAAAAACAATAAGGTAAAAGATACTCTCATGATGTTTTAAATAGAAATTTTTTTGTAGTTGTTATGATTTGAGGAACCTGAGATAAACCTGAAGTTACAAAGATGGCAGTCTGGAAAAATCATATATAAGCTGCATATTTAAGATAGTTAAAAAGGAATTAAATCACCTTAAACCAACAACAACTAAGATGGAACTTCTCATTTATAGTAAAGGCTTGTGCAAGAATAAGAGTGCTTCCCCGTGGAGAGGCAGTAAGTCTCTGGTGACTTGTGTGTTAAAATATACATACCATAAAATTCTGAGACATTTTCCAGCTTTCCTCCTTTTATTCTCATTAGTGGTGCAAGATAAGTTAACCAGTTCAAATTGGGAAAATATCATTGCTTTACAAGTTAAAACATTATAGTTGACTTAACAACCCATATCACTACCATCCTTCTAACCAGTAGGTAGGGTACATCTCATGTATGTATTCTGCAGGTCACCTTCATCAAAACCTGACCCAAAGGATAGGATGCCCCTGCTTCGTAGCCTTGCACAAATCATTTAAGTTAGCTAAGCTTTGTTCTTCTGTCCTTCAGAATGGATATAATCATAGCATCTCTCTTATAGATCTGATATGACATATAAAGGGGATAACTGGTCCAACTCATTCATAATCTGTCAAATCTGTCATGTGTTCTGAAAATGATGGTAACCTGAAAAGGAAACACTGGTATTCACCCTTCACTTGACTGATCTAGAGGAGATTATTGCTATGTCTTTCTGGCAGTAATAAACAGCATACACATAATCTCCCCGATCTGGTTTTTCCACACTGCACACATAGCAGAACCTTTGCATTTTACGAAAGTACAATTTCTTTCATTGGATTTCTGCTGGTGTTTGAATGTGTCATAAAGGAATGGAATCTAGGAGTCTATTTAGAGAAAGCTTCCTCCTTTGGACAGAGGACTAAAGTATCAATTGAACCCTTTATTTTGATTCTTTCTGAAGAACACCATAAGAGACGAAAGCTTTAAAACCCGACTCACCCCATTTGACCCATTTGACTGTTTTTATTCTACAACTAACTGGATTATAGGGTAGGAAAAACTTCAACAATCAAACTAGTGTTATGTCAAAATGCATGTATAGCTACCCTATTCTGAATGGTCAAACATTAGCATAGACTATGTTCAAGATGCTGTAAGCTTGAGTCATTGTTCAGAAAGAGTCCTTGTTCAGATGTAAAGTATTCACATTGGATGCATTTTCTGGTTATCTGCATATTGAATATTGTTTGACCATCTTGTGAAAAAAAAAAAAAAAAAAAAACCTTCAATAGAATCTACTGCTTAGAAGCTCAAGAAGCACATTCATGGTTTTATACGGAGTTCAAATATTCTAATCATAGACTCTGACCAAGATATTCTTTGTCAGGTTCTATCTACTTACCTATCTACACAAAAATATTAAAGCATAATAAAAAACAAAACAAAAACAACAAAAAACCCAAAACACCTACAACAAAGAGGAAGAAAAATGTTTTCAGCAATGAAATCCCCTGTTTTCCATATCATACATATTCTTAGTCTTGTATATGTAGAAACTTACAGTGAATTGTAGCAGCAGATTCTTGGGTCTTTCTCCCTTCATCCTAATTTAGTAGATAGAGGAAACACTGAAGAAACAAAGTTTAGAGACCTGATAAAAATCAGTTTACGTAGAAATGTGGCCTAGTGGCTGGGATTATTGTTATTCTCAAGTGATGCTGATACAGAAATGTAGATGTGTGCTTCTGTAAACAAGCAAATTTAAAACACAAAGGGGCATGGCCTCAGGAAGGTTCTTTTTAGGATTTCTGTGTCATGGTTTCACATAATGCATTTCATAAAAGAAAAAAAAAATTTACACAAATATGTCTGTGTGTATGCATGCACACATACATGTATTTACATATATTTTTGTGAGTATTCACATGTAACAGGGTTGTTATCCTTGTTAGAAGAAAACATGAATATATCCATTATCTCCTTCTGCTGTATAGACAGAGACCAAACTCAGGTCTTGGGTTTTCAAGCTTGGCTTCAAGAACCTTTAGGATCTAAACCTGTTCAAGATATTGCAATTTTAACATCGTCTCCAGGAAGGATGGTGCTCCTGGTAGATGAGGTACATGGCTCTCACATTACATGCCCCTCTTCTCTACCCCAAAGTAGTGAAACGATGCCAAGTCTTTTTTTAGTGACTGGCATATGACTTTTCTGGTTTTCCTATGCCACAGCTTGAACAGGATTAACAGGTATCTGTTCTAATCTCTGAAGGATAGTAAGTAATTGTGAACAAAGTATAACCTAAGAGGTAAAGTATCTTAAAGATTCTATGCAGTTCTGTTTTATTGACATTGTTTATTTTCACTGGAATCGCTTATGTCAACTTACTTACAACACAGAATATACTCTACCTAATGTGTCAAATTGTAAACACAGCCAGCACATTTTTGTTAGTACTACTCATACCTGTGTATCTAGTAATCATCTGGAATTTTACATCCTGGTTTTCAAATCCCACACATATTGATTTTTACCTAACATTTTCATGTCTCCTGTACCCTAATTTTGTTACTCCCCATATGATCACTTTACCACATCCTGTCTTCCAAAAAAAAAAAAAAAAAAAAAAAAAAAAAAAAGCCCAACACTGTTAGAGAATTGATTGCTATAAACACAAATGTAATTATGTAAACTCTTTCCTTATCTTGGGGCTTTCTGTAGGGCTTGCCTTCTCCTTTAATAGGTAACAAAAATCTTTTTGAAATCTTCTGGATGCAAGGTCTGATGGCTTCGCCCCCACTCTTGCATAATTTCATTATATTTTGACCCAGCCATGGGCAGCATCTTTCTTTTTAACTTTAAAACTTCATCTGTCATATTACTTTGTCTTTTTACTCTGTAAGACCCTTAATGATCAGAACTGATTGGAATGATCATCTTGCAAGTTTCATAGTAAGCTTTATTGCATTACTATATGCATCACAGAAACCATTGCATTGTTTAGTAATGCTACTAAGATCTTGCTGTTTTGACAAAGATGCTGTACAGTGCTTGCTCAAACTACTCTCCCAGAGATGTATAGAGGTAATAATTGGTGAAAGTATAAACTGAGTTTTTTTTAATGAAGTCAATTTTTTCATAAGGCAACATCTGTTCTTTCTACTTTGACAATTTAATCACTGCTATGTAAGAAAAATATGTTAAGTCCCTATGTCATCTCTAGCCAATGTCAGCAAATTTAGTGGTTGGTAATAATTAGACTAATTCAAAACTTCTGTTGATAATCACTGAAATCTGCTAATTAAATTTATCTGTCTTAAAGACTGTATAAATGCCTTGTCTTTAAACTAGCAATAGATATTATTTACAAACATTGAGTAAAGATCACTTATTGCAATTGGATCCAATCTGTGTAATAACAGGATAGCATTTCTCATCCACTTGTAATCAATGAACATTAATATTTTAAGTCACAAGTCCACTATCTTCAAAATTCCATTTTGTGGTTCTTTATTTTATACATGGACAATATTTACTAATATAAAATTACATTTGTTCTAAGTGTTATCATTTATCATCTTTAAGAAAATATGATTGTTGAGAGAAAAAATAGAAAGTAGCTTACTTGGGAGTTAGTAACTACCAGAACATCTTGAGTGGATACATGTTTACCTTCCATGCTTAGGAAATGATGATACTGTTATATTTACTATTGCCACAATTAAAGTTCATTTTATTAGTTGTCTTTTACATAGCATTAGGTGAAATACTCTGAAAATCAATGTATAGCAAACAACAACATTAATCCTGGAACGAATTTCTCTCACAGATATTTAGAAGCAATCTTCCCTGTAACCATAATCCTCAAAAGGAAATTGCAATCCTTGCAGAAACACAGTTTGGGTCACCTGGGTCTAGGTCTCTGGATTTTTCTAAAAGCCTTCACAAGGCACAAATGACATTTTAAATAGCTTGTCATGAGGAGATGTGATTTTTTAATGCAGGCCTACAAAATATAATGGATTTGTGTATGTGTGTATGTGTGTTTTATCAGTGCCCCTAAAGGCAAACATCTGAAAAGCTGAGAGGAGTATAAAGCAAAGATAAATGTTCTGACTACTGTCTAAAGAGAAACAGTATAAACATAGAAGAGGAATAGTTTATGATAGAAAACAATGTAACACAGTAGTTTTGGGTATATCAGTTTTGTTTGTTTTTTGTTTGTTTTTCTGCTAAGAAGTATCATTAGACATCAAGAATTTTTTCCTTCCTGGATGCTGAGCCATTTTGTTTGTTAAAAACATATCAGAAAAGAAAGCTGTGTACTGTGAGTTTGAGGAACAGAAATGGAGTGTCCTGTAAAATTTAATCACAAAGTACTTCTGTATGAAAAGATAAAGGTGTCACACCAATTCCATTAAAGAGCTCAATGTATGTCAAGCTGATAACTTGTGTTATCCTAGGTCATGAATATTTTCAAGATATTAAGCCATGGCCATTGCCTTCTGTGTCTGTCTCACTATAGTTTCTGTGAGTGCTCATGTCTTACCATCTGTGACTCAGTGACTCTCTTTTTCTCTGTTTCATAGTGATATTTTATTCATGAAATGTGAGAATTTGATGTGAGATATGCAGAAGGACTGAAATTTTTTGATTACCGAATCAGTTCATTCCATCTTTGGTTGGGTACTCGTTGGAAAGTTTCCTACCATTATTGTCAGGACTCTGAATTCTTGTTACTACACTTCTCAAGATATATAAATTTTAACATTAGTTATTCAGTGCCTT
Organism: Phodopus roborovskii; assembly: GCF_943737965.1. NCBI lineage: Eukaryota > Metazoa > Chordata > Mammalia > Rodentia > Cricetidae > Phodopus > Phodopus roborovskii. Next base: position 31,246,356 of record NW_026126410.1, read on the forward strand.
CAGATGGGTCTGAATATTGGAATACCATAGTCCTTAGCAGAGCAGTAAATAAGATGCACTGATTATTTCATATGAAACTACTTACCCAAATAATTATATCCAGACTCCATATACTTTATATTCTTAATCATTTGATCTCTCTCTCTCCTCTCCTCCTCCTCTTTTCCTCCATCTCTCCCCTTCCTCTCTCTTCCTCCCTTCACTCCTTCCATTCTGCTATCTCCACCATCCCCTCTGTCTCAGATGATCCTCCCACCTAAGTTTCCTCAGTTCCCCACTATCAGGAATTTCAGGCATACACCACTTCACTACATTGGAATGCTCTAATCCATTCCAAACAAATAGAATCTAGATTAACATCACACCATGCTCCATCACTCCCTGTAACACAGTGATGTCTGAATTTATTGAGAGACTCAACCTATTTAACTTCAGTGAAGTTTGGAAAGTAGTGCCGCTTTAGTTCTTGTTGGATTCTTCTTTAAACACATTAAACTCAGATATATGTTCGTCTACTTTCTAGTACATATACCATAATCCCACAGTGAGAAGAAGTTTATTTAGGCTTGAGTTTTTAGACTTCATTTCTAGATTCCCCAGTATGAGAGGCCAGTTATTGTTTCTATAATGAACCTTCCAAAGCCCCGAGGTTGCAGAATGAACACGTGTATGTGATACCTCTGTTTGCTCTGTGTCTTCCAATAAAGTTACCAGAATTTCATCACAGACTACACCTCAATGATTTATCTAATCCTAACTATCATTTGAATGTAGTTTCTGTCACTTAATATCTTATCATTGGGATTTTAGTTTCCTGAATTGGAAATCACAATTCATAAATATATGTCTAAGTATTTGCAAAAGTGGGTTTCATTTAAACCCTCACACTTGTTGACATATGTACAAGCTTTTGTATTTCAGGATGAAATACCAGAGTTGGAAGTGGAACTAAGCAGTAGGGTATTTACTTCTCATATTCAGGCTCCAGTTCATCCACTACCTAAAGAAAAGAAAAGAAAACAAATAACAGAAATACATAAAAACCCTCCAAAATTAATGATATATTTGTGTATACTGTTTTTATAATAGTTAAAACAAAAGATCTTAAAAATAAATCAGCAAATAAATTATTTGCTGCATAGAAAATACAAAGCTTTTAAGGTGATATATGGACAGAAAATAAACTTTCCAAAATTCATGGATTTACTCCTCTAAATGTGATGAGGTCAAAACAGTCTCACAAATCTAGGGAGTTTAAAATCCAGCTTATTAGGCATATTATATAAAACAAACACAACTTGATAGTATTTTAGGCATTAGTTATGATCACCTCACAGAAGTATAGAAAATAGCAAAAATGTCCCTTTCTTAAGTTGTGATATATGAATAGCACCATCTTTCCATCGTATTTATAAAGTATGCTCAGTTTTTGTGTATACTAACTTTGAAGCATAATTTTCAAACTTTCTAAAACATTTTATGATATAATGGCACATTAGAAATTACAAAAACATTTTTAACCTTGTGGAAATCTACTTTGTATGTTGAGAAAGCATAAAGGATAAGGCAAGGGAGACTTTTAGTGAATCTTAATGGTGTTAGTAATGTGATGTGTGTACAAGTATGTGCATGCTACTTTGTGCATATATGTCTGAATGTATGTAAATGTGTGTGTCTGTGTATGGACACATCCAATATGGAATTATATGTAATAATCTATGTTTAATGTTTCCATGGTAACTTTGTTGTGATTATAAGTAAGTTATCTTGATATTAAAGCTGAAGTTTGAGATTGATTTTACTGTGAGAGAGATGATATTCACTTTATTTATTTTTATTGGTAAATTAATTTTTTCCTACTATTTTGCAAGAACCCCACAAGAAATCTTTCTTAGTTTTCAAGCTGACTGGAAACAGATCTATAAGAAAAGTAATGAAGAAGCACCTAAGAATTTCAGCAAATTGCATTCAAATTATAACTCAGAAAGAATCCATACTTGTCGAGAGACTTTATAAATTTTAAAAGTGATGATTTTTTTCAAGGTGTGAGTAGATCACCTTTGGGAAAGTAGAGACAGGAGTAAAATTACTAACCCAAACTTTTTATTGCACAGTAGTAGTATTTTAGGGAGCAGATGATAATACCATAGTTCTAGATGACAAAATGCTATGAAATCCTTTGGCCGATACCTGACCTCCATAAAATCAATAAACACCAAGATAAAATAAACACAGAAGGGTCAGAAGTCACCCTACAGAAAGGCCTCCATGCCCCAATGTCTTCTTGCAGATCTCCTTGTCTCCGTCATCCTCAGCCTGAACTATGGTTGTTGTTTCCTCATAATCAGCTATGTCTGAGAAGAAGGGGAAGAGGAAACAAAACATGTTCTGCTTTTGTCAAAAAATTATGAAACACAAAACTTTATACGAATTATTTTTTTTTGTCTTAATGAAACCAAAGTTGTACAGTTTTTTTTTTGTGTGTGTGTGTGTGCGCGCATTTGTAACACATATAGAATATTGCTGTGCTCTCAAGTTTTCAAAAATCAAATGAAAGAAACTATGTGAGATATCAGGTGTAGTTTCTATTAAAAAACAGTTTCTCTGAGAAAAAATAATAATAGTTTTTTCCTGCAGTTGAATATCCAGAGCTATGAATTAAAAACTCTCAAGGGCTATTGGCTCAGTCAGTGGCCCCAAAACATGTGTTTCTTTCTTTTTACAGACTGAAATTTCAGTTTGGCTCTGTTATTTATGGCTCTTCTTTGTTTTGCTGTTATCCTTCCATTTTTAATGCTCACGCCCCTTTCTTTTGTATCCTGCAGATAATACTGTCTACCTTATAGAAGGTTGTATAATGATAAGGCCCAATAAAAATGCTTATCACAATGTCAGATTTACAGTAGTCATACAATGGCTGGGGACTTTATCATTACATGAACTGCATGACACAAGTTCTCACATTTCCCTGGCTTTCTTTTTGTAATCTTTCAATATCTCTCAATTCAAGTCATCTTGGTCTTTGTCCCTGACCCCAATCTCAACCTTGTCCCCAAGGGTTTGTAATAATTTCTGCTAAGAAAAACCTCTGTTTACCAGAAAGATAGAAGCAACTTTTATTAGAGACCCTTGGAACCTCAAATGCCTAGTACTAGGATAATAAAATGGTATTCTATTGCTATCAAATGATACTTTTATGATGACAGATGACCTCTGACTAGATTGTTATACCTCAAGCACTCAATGTGTTCTCTGGCTGTTGGTGAAGACTCCCCAGGTCTTCACTCTTTATTTTGGAAAAAAAATATTCTTGTTTTTCCTTCTCTGAACTCTTATCATCTGCAAGGTTAGACTCCTGCTGATAAAACTCTTGAGAATTCACAAGTCCTTTGGGCAAACTGTTCCCTGCCCTTCCTTTCTTGTCAGTTTTTATGAAGAGCTTGAACTTAACTTTCCCTTTGAGGCTACCAAGAACATACAGAAAAAACAACAGGACTGTTTGCTTGATTTTTATGGAAAATCCATAAGGAATGAAAAGAAATGGGATGCAGAAAATGTAATCAAAAGCTGATAACACAACACCTCTTAAGATAACAGGTCAGGTACCTATTTTACAAAATTTCCATTTTATCTGGCATGGGTTTAGTTTGATTTTGTCAACAAGATTTCATTAAATGAGGTCTTACATCATAGATAATAGAACCAGTGTCTATCATGCTGTCAAAGCAAATCCTTAACTCTAGTCTATGCATTCATCATGGAATTTGTACTTCCATTCCTTAACTCTTGTAAGCATTGACTATGAAAATACCTACCGATTCCATTAAAAATTCATTTCTTTCTTCTATTCACTAAATTGCTACTGATAGAACAACTAATATACTCAGTTTGTATTAGTAATCTGTGGTGATACATTGTTTATGATCTAATAAAGCTTGCCTGAAGATGAGAAAAGCAAAGCAGTCAGTCATTAGCTCTTACCTCTACCTCAGACTGAAATGGGTGATCCCTTCTCCACAATTCCTCAGATTGAATCTGACTGTATCTGTCTCATTCCACATTATATTCCTCTCTAGTGCTGGGATTAAAGGCGTGTCATCACAAGTGCTAGTTAAAGAGTTTTCTCTTTTGTATTGATTCACTCTCATTTATCTTAGGATTACCTTGAACTCACAGAGCTTCACCTGCCTCTGTCTCCCAAGTATTGGAATTAAAGGTGTGGCCACCACTGCCTGGCATTTGTGGCCGGCTATCTTCATATTTTGATCTTTAGGAAAACTTTACTAGATCATAAACAATATATCATCACAGTTATCCTTAATGACATATACATATGCTATCAAGAATTCATTAAACTGCTCTCATTAGAACCATACTTTTATTGTCTTGTATTCAATAATGGCTCCTGGTCCATTCAGAAGTGTAATTTGCTCCTGTAAAGTACTCAGGGGAGCAATTGTGCAAATACAGATTTTTAAAGTATTTATTTTATTTCTATGAGTGTTTTGCCTTCATAGATTCATATGCACCACATGTGCATTTAGACTTTTCTGGTAGTAGAGTTGTAAGTTATTGTGAATCACTACCTGGGAACCGGGAACCAAATCTAAGTCCTCTACAAAAGCAGCAAGTGCTCTTAACCACTGAACCATATCTCAAGTCCCACAATTTTCCATCATATAAAGAATTTGCCAGGTAGATTTGGTTAGTTCTACAAATACCCTCACTTATGTTCCTAAAAACATTGAAACACCATGAAAAGCCCCGTAAGATCATTCTTCATCTACATACATTCAAGAAACCAGCTGGTATTCAGGGCAAATTAGAAACCTTCTACAAAGGTAGACTTTGCAAAATTTTCAGAAAAAAAGAAAAGAAAAAAATTCCCATTATTAAATATATTTATAACTTCAAAGACCATTTTCTTGAAATCTAGCTTTAGCAAGTAACATCCTTTAATTTCTTCGTTAACCTTTTCATTTACTTTGTGTGTGTGTATGTATCTGTGTGCATACTCCTGAGTTCTTACACATGTTCCACAACATGTGTGTGAAAGTCCAAGGAAATCTTGAAGGAATTGGTTTTCTCCTTCCACTATGTTCATCCCAGAAATCAAATTCAGACCTTCAGGCTTATCATCAGGTAACTGCACTGCCTATCAACTTGATAGTATATTGTTTTTGTTATATTATGATGTACTTCTCCTTTAGAAACTTTAGGACAGAATATGGGAAGTTGTAGTAAGTTTGTAGATATTGGAATTTACATTAATATAGGTGGCCAGAAATATTAATTTCTCCAAAACAGACAAAATGCATTTGTAGGATATAATTTTATTAGATGAACAAGTGAACATTTATTAGATTTAAAAATCTCTCCAGCATTTGTGTATAAATGCTGTCTTCTTAAATCATTGGAATACCTACCTGTACAGCGGTTCTGTTTTCTCCCTGGTACATTAAAAAAAAAAAAAAAAAAATTGTTTTTTTTTTTTTTTTATCCCTCTATCAATTCTGAAAAACTAGTGCAAGGAAATACTGTATCTTTTCATGGAAAAAGTAGTTAATTAAGATGGTTTCAACCTAGTTCCTGTGAGAAACGAGCAGAAAATTCGCCTCTAACAACTCCACTCTGGACTCAGAGCTAGCGGTGTCCTTCCATATCTGAGTAACTCTAGATGACACTTTTGGATGTAGGCATGGGAGAGATGTGAAGAATCGAAAAATAAGCAAAACATGTGAAATGTTAACATTGCGGCTCTGGGAAAGCAGGACAAAGGAGGGTGCTCCCCTTGAAGCTAATCTTATGTATCTATTTTCATTATAACACAAACTTTGTCAGAGAGGGGAAAGTACATTCTTTGAGATTAAAGGCTGGGATTCAAAATTGCAGCATCAAAATACAGTGACATTAACTGACCTGAAATTACTTGGCATCAACTGAGTCATACCTGTACAAGTCTACATGGAAGATAATCTTACATAGCTATAAACAATGAAATCTGCTTTTGTTCTGAGGAGCAATGAGGGAGTTTCTATGGGTACTTTTATTTTCATCCTCACAAATTGTTTCATTGAATTCAGTTTAGACCAATGGTCATCACCCTGGACAGATGATGATGACTCAATATGATAATTAATTACAAAAGTAATCATGTTGGTTGCCTAATTATTCAAATCCTAATTGTGACTCTGCTGGCCCAATTATGCTAGAACACAAGGCTAATGTCAGGGATGGGTGGGTACTCAGCAGCTGTGCCTAAGTGAGAGGCATCTTCTGCCCAAAAAGTTCAGGGATGGTAGAGCATGCTCATCAGCTGAGCAATTGGCTCTAGAGAGGCATACAGGGCCAGCCTGAGGGTGATAGTGTGCTGTCTTGCTCTATAGACATATTTCCCTAGCAACCAAAAAAGAACACAAGCCACTGTGTGTAGTACTACTAAAACTTAAAAAGGAAAACAATATACTGCTCCTCTTTATTCTTTTCTAGGTTTTATTGCTACACAAAGATGCAAGCAGGCTACATATTTAACCAAAGCAACAAAAAAAAATCAATCAGCTTAATTAAATTCCTTCAGATCATATAAGACTACTAACACTTACATGACCTATATTTTACTTAACAAGATAAATATAAATGAACATGTAGATCTTCTACATTCTGTGAGTAATAAAATGATAAATCTATTGGTAATTATTATTGGTTTTGACCATAGTTGTATATAAAATACATTATCTCAGCATTTGATTTGTTTACATTTTATTATTGATTTTTATCTTTATTATGTATAATGGATTCCATTAATAACAGGATTGACTTTAAATTATTTATTATTAATATTTATTAATAATACATGTGCATAGTCTTTGTTGCAAAAAGTTAATTATCAGTGAAAGGAAACAGTGTTAGAAACTAACCAGTCTGAATAGTGCTACAAACTTTTGTTCTAGATTTAGATTAACTTTCCTGTCAGTTACAAGTGTCATATATTCAATTTTTAAAAATTAATTCACATTTTCAAAGTACAAGTGGAAGTGCTTGAAGTTATTGAATATAAAAATGCCAATTTACAAGATATGTGCATATACCTTACATCTGAGTGTAATAGGAGTGATTTAAAGTTGTCACATTGGTTAGCAAGGTGGTCACATTTTATCACAATTTTAAAAATTTCAGGAACTTTTACAAAGTTGCACAACACTTCTCTCTCATAGCCAAATCACAATAAGAAACCATGTTATTTCTCTGCTACTGAGCATACTGCATTTCACAATTACAGTTTCTGTTTAATGGGGATAGCTGTATATAATGTGGTTTATACCAAACCAGCATTGCTTCCCAATGCAGCACAGAACAACACCCTGTCTATTTCACAAAACTCATGCCTCCCTTGTTTCCTGTAAGGAAAATATATAAATAAGAGCTTGCCAATCTTCCTTCTGAGGGAGTTTTAATTGAGGATAATGAAACATCCCTAGCTCTGAAATGAGAATATGATTGCCCCAAAGCCCTTTAAAATGCTAATAATCAGGAGGCACTCATGAAAGTTTTGTAAGATTATACATCATAATAATGGTGGAGATAGATGACAATTTGTCAGGTACAGCTGCAGTGATCAGACCTGTTTTCCCATTTTCATTTCCAATGCTCTGTTGAATGAAGTACAGCATAGGGTACCTACCCACTACCCCTAAGTGTTGCCAAGGAATACTAATTAGATTTAGAAATGTTAATTACACGTTTCTTGTCTTGCCTACACTTTTCATTTCAATTGTATTTTCCCGGCACAATCCTCCGACTTTAAATCACAGTGACAACATGAACAGCACATCTAAAGTGTGACTAAGAGTCCTGCCCATTATAGAGGGCTGCCTCAGCTGTGAGACATGAACCCAGATGTGATAACGCATGGCACTACGTTACCAAAGTGGAGTAAGAAATCACACTGACAGGGCTTAGATCAAGTCTGGGTTACTAAATGTACTTTTTCTCATCCACTGACTTCAAGGTCAACGATCTTTATTTTATATGGCATATATCTTATGTGACAGCAGAGGAGGAAATGTGGACAGTACAGGTTAATGCATTTGGGGTCATAATGGACTAGAAAGTGAAGAGAATCAGCCCTCTTGAGATATTTAGTGAACACTCCCAAGTTTAAAAGGAATGTTGATTTAATGGCCAAAGTTATGGTTAATGCCAAGTGCTATGAGAGGCAAGAAAAGATAACTTTCAGTTTCCTGTTAAACTAAGAGAACTTGTTTATTTTCTTTTGAAGAATCTATGGCATAAAATTTGTCTTTGAAATATTTTTTAAATGTTTATGGGTGTATGAGAGAGGTAATGTGTGCGTGTGATAATGGGTATATGATTCTGTGGATGTGGTCATGTATTTTTATGCAGGTACAAACAGGCCATTTCCAGCATTTGGAGAAATGTAGGTATTGGATCTTGCTTTCTGTCTTGGGACAGTGACTCTTAATGTTCACTGTTGAATACACAAAACTAATTGGCCTGAGACCACTAAGGGATTCTCCTGTTTGACCTCCCATCCCCACTTTGAAACACTAGCATTACAAATAATACCAAAGACACCAATGAGAAGAATATTCAAACACAAAACTATAAATGTTCATGTTTTTCAGTCCAATGCTTTTTTTCCTTGTTTCAGATCTCTGTTCATTTTTGTGCAAATTCATAGAACAGAAGCAGTCACTCTCTATTTGATTTTGGCAACAAGTTGAATAACTTACTAAGATTGGAATTTCATACCCAAGGAAAAGGTGTGACTGAAGTTATTCAGGAGATATAGAAGGAGTCCTAAGCAAAACATGTGTGCTCTACTGAAGTCATATAGCCTTGAAAGTCAGCTCAGATGAAATGTGTTTTTGTAAATATTATTAGTGACAGCCAAATGACACACATTTGGCAGGGGAAAACTGCCTTTAGATTTTAAAACAGGGCCAACTTCTTTAATGAATTTCACTATTTTCTTCTCATTTATGAATCCATTAAGAACAAAGGGTATTTTTATTAGCTCCTAATCAGATATGATAGGTTAATGGTTTAAACATTTTATTTTTCCTTCCATATAACATGGTTGCCTACTTTGTAAGGAAATATGAGTTGAGATATAGCATTCCTTGGCTAATATCGCTACCTTAGTAATTTGAAGGCCAGGTACAAGAATGCTAGTCTTTAGGTCTGATTTTCTTTTTTTATTTGTCCACCTATATGCTCTCTCTAGTTAGTTTCTAGACTAGCCAAGCTTCAGATACAAAGGCAGAATGTAAAATTGGTTCAATAATTGCTTGTGCTTCTCTAGTCTCTACCACAAAGATTATTTCCTCAATAGGTCTCAGCTTCTTTATTTGAAAGTATAGGGTATCGATCTTATTTCTTAACTGTCTTATCTCTTATATTGCAAATATGGCACTACATAAACAAGACAGTCAACTACCAAACAGGCAATGGTTGCAGATTTACTGACAATACATCTTAAAGAGAATACAGTTCAAAAACTGTAACACTTTCAATAGTGTAGAGAACTTTAGTATAGAGATGATCTTACTAAAGAAAAAGGATTTATCAGCTACAAAAAGCACACCCACTCCCCACCCCTACCTATTCACAAAATGCATGCCATTCAAGAATTAGGTGAGGTTCTGTGTTTTGGGAAAATTGGTGAGGTATTTGTCCATGTATCAATTCAGTTTTATGAGTAGAAAATGAAGTCTTTGAATATCTAATTCATTTCCAGAGTACTGAGAACAGAGAGACACTTAGGAAGACAAAGTTTGAAGGTTAGACATTCAAGTAATAGGGCTATTGATTTTACCTGTGCCGTCTATGGTGTTATTCATGTGTGTAGCAGAAAGTATTCGCAAGTCAAATTAGAAAGAATTTCCAAGCTGGCTAGTAAATGAAATGTGTATTCCGTGCTTTACTATGTCTGAATTGGACTCATCTGTCGTAGTAAACTTCCTACATAGCAGCCTGGGATGATCTATATAAAATGAACTTGCCTCTTCTGTTTCCTTGTGATATTTGTTTCTTATGTGTAGTAATAACCGCACACTATATTTGCTTAGTGAAATAATGCTTCTAATTTTAGAAGGTAGAACCCACAAAAAATTTTCTACTAGATATCTCCCTAATATGCAGTAGGATAGGAATTTATATGCTAGGCTAATAGAAGGATCAAGATGATATATATATATATATATATATATATATATATATATATATATAATTTCTAGACCACAGAAACCATCATATTTGGTTTTAATTAATCTTTAGAGTAAATAACAGTCATTAAGAGCTTTTACATGATATTTTGGAAAACTAAGAACTTGAATTAATATTTGCATTGTAATAATTAACTTCTGAAACATTGAATTAATCTAACTTTAAGATAATGAGAAATCTATCATAGTTTATATTTAATTTCAATTATTTTTAAGAATAAAACTCTAAAATGTATTTGGTCTTTCTTATTTACAGCATTAATCTGTAAAAGGAACTCTATAAAGCTGATTAAGCTGGTCTCCATCAAACTTTTATATAGAACATCATTAACCTCTATTTGAGAACAAAACAAATAAATACAATAAAATTGTTTTCCCATATTCTTTAGGGAGAAAAATCCATGAATAGTTATGCATAGAAAGGTTAATACTACTGATTTAAAAATAAATGTATGAATATGAGATGCTCTTTTGTTAGGGTTTCCCATTGCTTGCTTTCATTTATTTACTATCTATGGTTTGCCATTGCAATTTCTGAACAATTAAAACAGTATTGTAAGCCTATAAAAATACCTTTAATCAAACCCAGAGGTCCAAGCTTATGTCTGAATTTGAACTTGGCTTCAATTGAATTACTATCTACTTAAGCCCTGTCAAGGACTGACTTTTGTTAATTAAACTATTAGTGTTATTAGCAAGTGTCACAAATTTTAATATACTTTTTATTATTAAAATACACCATATATACAAATCAAACTTGAAAACCAAATTTTATATATTAAATTTGAAAGAAGTCTGTATTTTTAAATTTGTATTAATGCTTATTTCATTGGGTACAATAGAACCCAAATACAATGTTAATCATGTATCACTCACTCAGGTTTTCAAGATAAAGGAATAGAAAATACCTAGATTTTGCAGTGTGTGTTTCTCTCTCTCTCTCTCTCTCTCCCTGTGTGTGTGTTACTACTGTGGATTACTCATTTAAATTGGTATAGTCTTTCATGAGGACAACTGGGTAATACATGTTATGTATTTTATTGTTTATCCAGTCATTTCAATATCTAGTTACTATAAAAACATACAATTATAGAATAAGATGTCTATATGCAGAGACATTCATTTTTATAGCAGATAAATATGTTTAAGCTTAGAAATATTTAGATAATGAGAAATAATTTCCTCAAAAGTATTAGCATCCTTCCCACAAGTATTTATTACTTGAGGGTAATTAGAAACATTTGTAAAAGAAATGTAGCCACATTTCTCATAATACATTATTCATAACAAACAAAGAAAGGCTTTTGTACATGGCAGTAATTAAATTGGTGTTGTCCCAAGATACCGTCAGAATTTCATCTGAGGCCACACTAGATAGTGCTTTGTAGGAGCTTTCCTGACTTATATTTCAGGTATAAACTGAGATATAAACAAAAATAAAACCCAAGAAACTAAAGAGATAATCATTCCGCATACATAAAAGTATGATCAATTCATGATGCAAGAATGAAAGCAGCCATTGCTGTTTAGTATAGGGTAAGCATTCTCGTTTCCCCGAGGAGTCCAGTGAAGGCATGGTAGTGCAGACTATCACCTGTGGAAAATGTGCTGGGGTCTCATCACTGTACTTGTTCTGAATGTGAAATGCCCACTCAATGCTCATGTGTTTTGACAAGTGGCCACAGTTGGTAGCACTGTTTGTATAATTTATATAAAAACATTGATGTACTAGGGAGAGCTTCCAGAAATAGACCATTGGCGTTAGGAATCTAAAGTTTACAGGCTTGCTTGGCTTTTGTCCAAGTTTTCTTCTTCCTGGTCTGTGAAGAAGTGGAAAAGGTAAACCTCAAACTTTGGCTGTCACAGAAGAAACTGTTAACCACCATGCCATCTGATCCTGTTGGGCTGAAAATACAAGCTAAAGTAAATCCATACTCCTTTAAGACAACCACATATTATTCATAACAATGACAGAAATGTCCCAAACCCCTCATTTTCAGTTGTGGTGGTGGCATATCTTAATCTAACCTCTTTCCCCATTATCCTTTTCCTAGGTACTAGAGGTAAAATTCAGCAAATCTCAGTCGTATTTTATTATTTTAGTAAAGACTATGTTTAAGCTAGCACACAATTGATTATATATTTGCCACATGTAAACACTTATTGGATGTTAGAAAAGGTAATTAAAAAAAAAGTAAGTGAGGATTGGAGAGAGAAGAACAAAGGAATCACCCTTCCCAACACAAACATGTTATGATCATAGACTATGAGGCATTTAGGTGGTGGGACTCTCTTCACATTTGTGTGAGTCTTATGGACTAATTGACTCTGTTTGTACCCTCAGTGTCTGAGGTCAAGTTCTTTAGTCTAATGGCTGCTAAATGATCAAATCAAAGCTACCTTTAATTGTTTTGAAGCAAAATTCAGATGCACTAAAATAGTAAACCAAAGTTACACCCTGTCATTGACATTTTCACTTAATTGTAACTATCTTCATTTATGGAACTTTTAAAATCCTATGTTCAGTATCATCCTAAATAACATGCCCGTCCTTAGTGTTCAGTACCATTTACCTTTTTCATTGTTTGAGCTAAGTCTTAGTTTTTCAAAATGTTTTTTTTTTCTTCACTAATTCCCCCTTTTAATATGAATTTGAGTGGGAACATTTAGCTATAAATTATATTTACTAAATTTGAGCTGTCACATGGGAGAATAAAAATATATTAAAACTTTTTTAACTATAATGATCAGAGAGTTTATTGGGCATAAAAAGATAAGCAAAATGATGATATGCTACACAGAAACTTCATTAATAGCTAGAAAGGATGAGTCGGTGGAGGAATAAATGAGAGAAAAAACAAGAGAGGGGGAGAGGAATAGAGAGAGATCCCATAAAAGAGGGAGCCATTATAGATTTGAAGAGAAAACTGATTCTACAGAAATGTCCAGAAACCTACAAGACTGACTCTAAGTAACATTTTGAGCAACAGTAGAAAGGCTACCATAAATGCCCTTCCCTGATAATGAGATTGATGACTACCTTATACACCATCATAGAGCCCTCATCTAGTAGCTGATGGAAACAGAAGCAGACCCACAACTAAACACTCAGCTGAACTAGAATCCAGATGCAAAGAGGGAGGACAAGACCAGGCTACAGAAACCCACAGAGACAATTGACCTAAACAAGGAGGAGTTAATGGGCCCCCAGACTGATAGCTGGGAAACCAGCATTGGACTGACTCAGACCCCCAGAACATGGGTCTCAGATAGAAGGCCTGGGCAGTCTAAGGAACCTCTGACAGTGGAACCAGGATGTATCCCTGGTACACAAAAGGACTTTGGGAGCACAATCTCCATGGAGGCATACTCCCTTAGCCAGGAGGCAGGAGGGAGGGCCTAGTCTCTACTACAAATGGCTTGACAGATTTAGATGACCCCTCCTGGAAAGTATCATGCACCCTGTGGAGTGGGAAGATGGTCGGGGGGGGGGGGAGCATCAGAGGGTGGTAGAGAGGGAGGGGGAATGGTAGGAGAGGGAACTGGGATCGATATATAAAATAAGAAAAAAAATTAAAATTAAAAAAAAAGGAACTTCATAATACTTTGTATTTTCCCCCATTAGTTAAAATGTCTTAGTGACTGAGAAATAAACATTAATGCAGGATCTACTGTGGATTTCATATAGATTTTCTTGTTTTTAATTTTAAAAAACAATCTGATTTTACATCCTCCCACTCACCCCACCATGTCCCTAGTGGCTCACCTCATATGAGGAAGCATCAAAGTCTGTCTACTGCAGGACCAAGGCCCTCTACCCTGTCTAGGCTGAGTGAGGTGTTGCTTCATTGGGAATGAGCTCCCAGAGCCCATTCATGCACTAGGGATAATTGTTGGTTCCACTGCCAGGGACCACACTGATTTTCCAAGTTCCCCAACTGACACCCACATTCAGTGTGCCTATGTCAGTCTTATGCAGGTTTTCCAGCTGTCAGCCTTGAGTCAGTAAGCTCCCACTTGATTTTAAATAATGTTTTTCAACTTCCAACATATCTCTTTGGTAAATTCAAGCATTACATTTAAAGATCACTGCTTACAGAGGGACGATGATTAAGAAAGTATCTTATTGAAGTCTTAAATACTCTGATTTGAAACTCATTCAGTGTCTAATATCCTTAAAACAGAATAAGTCAAAATTCAGTCATAAATTAAGAGATTAAAACATGCATTTTCACAAAGGCATTACTACCAAACATACATTTGTGGATATGTATGTACATATAAAATAACTTTTATACTTTGGGTCATTCATGACCTGCTTTGTGTAGGACAATTGCTTATTGCACATCTGTATCACCAAAGCCTTTTCTCATGTACAATGGTTCAATCTCTACTTGTCCTCAAGACAAATGGTATTGACTAATTCCTGTGGTTCACTTAGCAAGTCAGGTATATTCCATTTATATTCATTATGGTTGGGATCAGCCATTCCATTTCTCAACTAGAGTTCTGTCAGAACTATTTTCTCGAATCATGACTTACACCTGATCTGTCACTAATGTCTAGACTCATATTTATTTTTGATAAAAACTAGGATATAATTAATTGTATTTTGGACAAGTTATTACATGTGCCAGCCAGAGGATCTTCAACTAATAAAGTAAAATTAATTTTTCCACATCCATAATATATAACATATATGTCATGCATATTGCTTACACTTGACTTGCTTTTTATTTGCTATTTACTTATAAAATCTATGAAAGCTAAACTAAACCTTTTAAAGTATTTATAAGACACAGTACAGTTTCCCAAATGTTAAAGGAAATTACAAATGCAAACATAGATAGAAGCATGTGTTTATAATATTGTAATAAGAGCAGCACAAAATAGTTACAATTTATTTTATTTTATTTTCATTTGCAGTTAAAGATATTGCTATATTATATTATCATTGCCCTTGTCTAAAGAATGGGGTTAATATTAATTCTCAAACTATACTATTATGTGATCTTACATATTTTGAAGTTAATTTGTGAATTATAACTCTTAATGCTAATTAGATTTTAATATGTCCACAAATGCCAGACATGCTAAGAAGTCAATGTACATTGATACTTCAAACGTTTATGGGTACGATAGAATATACTATCAACTCCATTTTGAGTGGCATGGTACATATTATTTTTTATATGTTCAACAATTTTGTTTAGTTGAGAGTTTCCAAATACTTTGAGTGAAATACATTTCTATAGAATATGTATTGTATTGAAAGAAATTAGTGGACTATGAAAAATGCTGCAAAAATATACAGTATGTAAATAACTATGCCTTGATTATCTTAGTAGAATAAAAGGAAAAATATAATTACACAAATAACTAGAGCATATAACAGACTTCACACTGTATAAAAACAGTGCAGATTACATCTTACCATCTCACAGAAGGAAAATATTAACCAATATTGTAAAATAGAAATGGGAGTGCTTGAGAAAGGTTCATTTTCATTCACATAGAGGGAGGTTAGTCATAGATATTCCTAGTCCACTCTCAGTTGGTCATATATGTCTATTTGCAATGTATGAGAACATACACACAGTCCATTCAAACTGTTACACTAAAAATCAAATACACTAGGATGTAAAATTGAAACAGAAATATAATCTATATTTGGGGCTGTAACTTTGGAGGGGTTTGGTTTATGGATATGTTTTCTTTTTTTTTATTTATTATTTTACATGTCGATCCCAGTTCCCTCTCCTACTCTCCCTCCCTCCTTCTTTCTCTCCCTCCCTCCCTCCCTCCCTTTTAACCTCTCTGCCCTCTCACATGCACCATAACCACACTCCCCTCCCATTCCCCCACCCCAATTCCATATGTAGGGCAATGCCATCCAGTTGGGGTCATGTAGATATGACGGGTCATGTGAAATAGGGACTGGGGCATCTCTCCTGTCTCTAGGTTAAGGCAGTTATCCCTCCATGGGGGATGTGTTAGCAAGGTCCTTTTGTGCACCAGGGATACATCCTGGTTCCACTGTCTGAGGTCCCTTAGACTGTTCAGTTTTCTGGCTGAAACCCATATTCAGGGGCGCCTGAGTCAGTCCCATTCTGGATTTCCAGCTATCAGTCTCAGGGCCCGTTAGCTCCTCTTTGTTCAGGTCAGCTGTCTTTATGTGTTTCTGCAGCCTGGTCTTGTCCTCTCCATCTGCATCTGGGTTCTAGTTCAACTCAGTGTTTATGTATGGGTTTTCTATATATGTTTGATTTCTAAATACTTCCACATGAATTTATTAAGTCTGATGGCAGAGTTGATGTCACGATCAGAATAATTCGAAAGGTAAACAGAATTAATTGGACTAAAAATATCTCTTAATTTTTCATTGGAGATTATATATATATATATATATATATATATATATGATTTTACTTTACAGGTACAAAGCTACAAAGACATAAAAGAGAGAACTAAAATATACTCAATAAAACATTAAACACCAGGGTGATAGCACACTCTAATCAGTTGTCTTTTCAGTAAATACTGTTACTGTCTCTTGACCAGATCTTGCTAGTCTTGTTAAAGAAATCTCATTGATTTTGAAGCATCAGATTCAGAAAAGCAGTACCTTAGTCCATGGTGAATGGAATTTGTGTGGAATAATGGAGTTACATGGGGAAATTTTATTTCTCTTGCTACTAGTTTTAGGGTTATACCCACTTAGTTAGCTTTTATCCCTTTAGAAATTGACAGAATTTAAGGAAAGTTCTTTTTTCTTTTTATTGTTATTTTTTTCTTAATTTACATATCGATCCCAGTTCCTTCTCCCTCCCTCCCTCTCCCTCTCCAATGCCCTTGAACTTCCCATCCTATCCCAGCCCACTCCACAGGGGTTGATTCCTTCCAGGAAAGATCAACAAAATCTGTCAAGTCATTTGGAGCAGGGACTAGGCCCTCACTCCTGCCTCTAGAGTAATGGCCAGAGACCTACAAGGATGACCCCAATTAACAATCTGACCAACAGCAGAAGTGATAACTTAAATGCCCTTTCCTGGTAATGAGATTGATAACTAACTTATATGCTATCATAGAGCCACCATCTAGTAGCTGAGGGAAACAGAAAGAGACACCCACAGCTTAACACTGAGCCTAACTCCTGGAATCCAGATGCAGAGAGGAAAGAGTGATAAGAAAATGGAGGCAAGACCATGTTACAGAAACTCACAGAGACAACTGACCTGAACACGGGGACCTAAAGGGATCCCAGACTGATAGCTGGGAAAGCACTCAGACCACCAAACATGGGTCTCATTTAGAAGGCCTGGACAGTCTAAGGGACCTCACACAGTGGAACCAGGATGTATCCATGGTGCACTAAAGGGCTTTGGGATCACATTTCTCATGGAGGTATACTCCCTTGAGATTTTTTAATGGGAAGCAGAGGAAGCTGATTGTTCCCTTGATTTGTAGATATTAACATGTAGGAAGAGAGAGGTGATTAGTATGTAAAATGAGAAATGATTTCTTTTGAAATAAGAAAAAGATGAAAAAAAATGATGGGTGAAGCTGCTTCAGTTATTGACAAAGTAGGAATGAAGACAGAGATATCATACTGAGGAGTCCACAGGCAGTGATAAAATGAATTTATCTGCAGAAGGAACTAATTTACTGAGTGCCTGGGAAGTAAATATTTGATCTGTGAGAGGATCAAAGTCAAGTTCCTATAATCTATGTTGTATAGCTCACAACCACCTGCAACTCTTGCTCCAAGGATCCATCAGAATCTCTTGACTCTATGTGTCTGTAGTCACATGCACATATCCCCAAATAGACAAACACATTTACATGTATTTTATCATTCTAAACATAAATGTATAAAGATTAAATTCCACACTGTGAGATGGCTTAGCTGGTGAAATGTCCCTTGCCAATACAGATGAGCTACTTTAAATACTCAGGACTTGCATGGTACTGAAGAGCTAACTCCTCCTTATTGCTATCTCTTTTCCAATTATGTTCCATGGTGTGTATGCTCCTGCATACATATCCAATTAGCAATTAAAAATAATTAAAAGATTAAATATTATGGTCTTTTGTCCTTTTGACTTGAGAAGTAGCATTTTTTTTACTTTTAATTCACTATGATGTTTTCAAAGACCAACTTATATCACTTGATATGTGTCTATTTCATTTGAACATACTAACAGCTCTTCTTTATTTTGTTTTATGTTTATTTTGAAAACTAGGACATCTGAGAGAGTATCCCTCTATGTGGAATGGGCTTCCAAAGTCTTTTTGTATTCTAGGAATAAATGCTGTCTAGACACATGGGGGAGGGCCTAGGCCCTGCTCCAAATAATATGACAGACTTTGACGATTCCCCATGGAAGGCCTGACACTCCATGGGGAGCATAAAGAGGATGGGATGGAGGTTTGTGGAAGGGACAAAGAAAGAAGGGAGGGTGAGTGAACTGGGATTGACTGGTAAAACAAGCTTGTTTCAAATTTAAATAAAAAACTATTATCATAAAAAATTTCCCATCAGTGGATGAGTGATAAAAATGAATGTAAAAAAATTTGGGATATTAGAGCACAACTGAAAATATCACCACTCAAGGATGAGTTAGAGTGGGAAAGCAGATTATTCAAAAGGAAAATGCTGTTGTTCGGACTAAGCATTCTTAGACTGTTTTTCTTTGTATCTCAATTCATCTTGAAGTTATTTATGGAGAGTTTTCTTGAACTAACCTCTCACATTTTGTCTTCAAGGAGCTAAATTAAGTGATATATCACCAATGGTGTATACTTTCTTGATTGAAGCAATAAATAGGATAAGAAATGTAAATAAAAGAAGAAGTCAATACAAAAGAGTGATTAACATAAATTGTGTGACATCATTGTGTCATGGCTGCAAAATTTGCTCTCCATGTAGGTTTGGGTGAACCATTAAAATTTCTGTGTATTGGGCTCTTTTAACAAGCTATAAAGAATGAAAAAATGGTATCTATATAGATTATTGTGAATGTGAAATACCTGTAAAACTGTCTGGCAGCAAATGTACATCATTAAACATGAAACTAAACTTCATTGACTACTGCTCTTTGCTTATCTCATTCACAATACTAGGCTTACTCCAAAGGATATACTTTTAAGTCAGTGTGTATCACTAACATTACCACAGGAAGTAATTTTACTCATAATCACAGAGCAGTCAGTCAGAAACCACTTCACAGCAATATCTTATAATATCAATGCTTAATAGCTGTATAGTACATTTATTCCAAGTAGCTGGAGGCACTAAATGGACATTACCCAATTAATCATTATAGATCCCTAAGCGGTAGGTCAGAATTATTAGATCAGTGTAAGTGATAATGATACCAATATACAAACCAGTGAGCTGCTTGCTGCTAAGTTCCAATACCGTTTTAAGCATGAAGCCAGAAATAGAAAGATACAGAGGTCTGACACCCTGTCAAGATGTGATTAAATTGACCATGCCATTCATTGAACTAAATATACTTAGATAATGTCTTTCCAAATAAGATGTAAGCATGCCTAATTTGAACCACTAATACTAGAAAGAACAAAAGTATATGAACTTCTTTTCAAGCATATACCTTTTAAAATTTTAGATGTAGATGATAATTATACAATCCAAAAGCTCAATAAGCTGTTAACAGCTGCAGAATAATTACAAATTCTGTTAATGGTAGCTACTAAGAAAATGAGTAAAACAGGAAAAAACATGAATATCACATTTCAATCTAAGGAAAATCATATAAAATAATTTTACTATCAGCATGATTATTATCACAGAGAAAACACTCTATGGTCCTGTTTCTAGAAAATGTTCAGTGTAGTAGGGAAATAGACGAATTGGAAGACAAGTAAAATTGTGAGCTGTCTTACCATTTTAGTAATGCTGTCCCACCCCAAGTTCCCATTTAAACAGACCCTTAACTATGGCAAATAGCATCTACAAAAGAATCAATTGTATTATTAATCGCAAATGACTAAAAACTGATGATCAGAGAGGAGTCATAACAACTGAACGATCTTCTGATACTTTTATTCTGAATACGAATTACTTCAATGAAGTATTTTGAGGAAAAACAGGCATGGCTATACTTAACCCTTCCCGAGATATGTTTTATTTTGTAAAACTCAATATCTGGTCCTCCTATTTATGTAATCTTCAGCATATTTCTCACTTTTAGAGTTTTATTAAATTTCAGGTTTGGAAAAAAATAACAATAAAGAAAGACAGTATTGACCAAATAAACTTAGTTGGTTATTCTAATAACTTGCACTTTATAAATAGTAGAATTATTTCACAATGAAATGGAATTCTCATAGAGATTTGGAATCAGTACAATAGGTTAACAGAAAATATTTTTTGTTTTGTTTTATAATCTTAAGACTTTTTGTTTTAATTGTTTGAAAATGTATTTTTGTCATGTAACATCAAAATAATGGTTTATCTTCCCTCTATTCTTTCCTGTTACTCCTCTCCCCTGCCATGCTGATTCACCCCCTTTTATTTTATTTTATGATAAAATAAAATATAACACATCAGAATAGGACAAATAAAACAGAAGTATTCCTCAGTGTAAGAACCAGTTGGTTTCTGAAACAAAGATGAAAAACAAACCTACTTTTGCTATTGCTTTGCTATTGATGGGCATCTGTCCAAAATGTAACTACTTCTTAAATATTTGATATTGAGTAAGTGAATTTATTTCCTTATAATTTCAATTCCTTAAAACAAAGATAACTCAGCAGGTTAAAAATGAGATAGAATAAAGTGATATGTTATTTGTAAAGAAATTAACATTATGATTGACAAAGGAAGTAAATCAAACAATTTTTTTTTGTTTTTTTTTTTTAATTTTCTTCCCTCATACCACAGATTCAGCCTTGACAAGCAAGGTCTATAGTAAGTGTGATCAGATTTGTAACACAGTTTTCTTTCAAGGGTGATTTTTTTTTTTTTTTTTTTTTTTTTTTTTTTTTATCAGAATGAGGTGACTGTGAGGCTTTTCAAGGTCATAGATTTAAACAATGCTTTATGCTTTTCTGCAGTCAGAGGTTGAACTGGGCCACTTAACAGTTTGACTGAAAAGGTTCTATGCAAATCAAATGCATGCTGTCATCATTATGAATAAGACTACTCATTTTTAGACTCAGGAGGTTTTCAGAGTATCAGAAAAAAAATACCTTTGGCTTTTAAGTGGATTAGCATGATTGATTCTTTACTATTTAAGAGAGCAGAACATGAATGTGTTCAGACTATGAAGGGTAAATTATTTGTGTGTGTGTGTGTGTGTGTGTGTGTGTGTGTGTGTGTGAATGCACACTTGCAGAAGAATGTAAAGTAAAAAGGACATGTGAAGTGAAAACTCCATATATATATATATATATATATATATATATATGTGTGTGTGTGTGTACATATATATTTATATATTATATATATTCACAATTACAGAAAGAAAACATAGAAGACATGTATGTGTCTCTCTCACACACAGAGAGAGACACATGGAGAGATACAGAGAATGAGAGACAGAGACAGAGAATTGGATAGAACAAGATTGCTTACATAGAAACAGAGAAGGCATCCCGAGGAGTTTTACTTCATTCTGGTCTGACAGAGAAAAGCATCCTCTTCTGTAGTGAACTTTAATTTTCACTGGGAAGTCACAAGGCAAGGGATCCTGTCTTTTTGCTGTTTGTTTGTGTATTGTAAAACCCATGCACACATTACTTATCCCAGTAACTCTGAAGGAATGTATTCAAGTCTTTATATACGAAGTGTATCAGAGTGTGAACTACATAACTCAAATCAGTACTTGAATAATCTCTAGCACAAATATGTGTTTATATGTGACAGTGCAAGGGCAGATAGGATGGAAAGAATCACAAAAGTGAAAGCCAGGAAACAAATGCCAAGCTTGGATTATTAGTCCTTAATTTTAGTATAATATGGAGGAAATTAAATAGAGCTACATGTTAATATTTCATAAATGTACAATCCACTTATTTTGTTGGAAACTAATACATATTAAATATTGTTTTAAAAACAAGTGTCCCCTTTCTGTGGGACACATAAAGCTCTGTAAAATATTTCTAATGACAACTACAAGAGCATGCACTCCATGATTTTGCAAGTAGTTCTAGATACAACAAGTATGATGTTGACATATATCTCACCATAAGTTGAGAGAGACAGAGAGTTGAAAGAGGAGATTATATTATGTATTCATTTGCATATGAGACAATGACATGCCTAGAGAGAAAAATGGTGATCCTACAGAAACACTAGAAACTGTATTCATTCTAATGCTGGAGAAATAGGTGAAAAAAAATCAAGTTGTTTGTAAAAGGAAGCATTTAGTCATTCTTTGGAGTAGGCATATTCATATATCAGTGGAAAATTATTATAAAGAAATATTTACTTTTGATCTTAACATTAATTTGATTAAGAACAAAAGAAGAGTTATATGTAAAATTTATTACTATGAGGGAAAATGTTCTAGTTCATATCTTGATGTTTCTCAAATATTGGTTCACATTATTTTGGGGGATTATATGAAACCTTTGGAGGTGGAAGATTCTTAGATACAGAACTTATGCTCTTGAGAGAACTGTAAAAATATGACCTGCTCATTGTTCTATTTTGGTTCTTGCCTAATGGAATGGCATAGACACGTCCACTGCCATTGATATACTCCATGGGGACCAGAGTTATCCATCACCTCATCTTAGACTGGAACATCAGAATTATGAACAAAATCAGTATTTTTTCCCACATTGAATTACATCAATTACATCATTAATTTATATTGATGTAACAATTATTAATATTAATATGAAAGCATAAAATTGCATGTAATATTCATAAGAATATTATCAGTTTATATTCACATATATGTATATGTATATATACATGTAGTCTTATTTATTAAAGTAAATTTACAGTTTATGTTATTCTGAAGAAAAATGCCCATGCTTTCTCTTTGTATAGTTTATTCAGGTATAGAGAAATGGGGCACGCCAGATTCATTGAGTCCAAAGAGTTATATATATGAAAAACTTGTCATGATAAACAAAAATCAAAGCTTTTAAAGTTATAACTTCCCTGTGTAGGAACAAGCCAAGGACACCAGCACCATTACCACTGTCAAAATATGTTCATGGCATTAAACTTTTCAATCACATTGGCTTGGCAGTGTAAGGTCATTCTAATTCCCAGGAGTATCTTTCCTTCAACAAGTCATTGTCTGTGTGTGAGTGATTTACTTGATTGGCATTTATATATTCTGCTGCTTAAAATCATTCACGTGACTGGGGAACCTCAGAATATAAGCACCTGAACTCTTAAACATTGTCTCTAAAATAAATCTTTTCTTATTTGAACAGTCAAAATATGGTTACTATAAACAAGTTGAAATAGCTGTTTTCTCATAAAAACTGTGTCTTCTGTGTGACTGGTACAAAGGTGAAAGGGATGGGTAACCAGCCTTGAATACTACCATCAAGTAACAGTGACAATATGGTGCTGAGTTCAAGGTCAAACTGTGCTACATAGAAAGGTCTTATGTCAAACAAACAAATAAACAAAATGTTATATACGAGTAGAAATGAGAATAATTGTATTTTAGACTCATGCATTATATTTGAGAATAAAGTTATATATATTCTTACTAACATCTTCTCATATCTGAAGATAAGGAATGAATTATGATGAGTCAAGTTTTTTCTGAACTTTGAGAAATGGATATTTGTGTATGTTTACTCATGGAAACAATACTTAAAAATAATTAAAATGATTTTCCAATCTATTTTACTTACAAATCTATGTTCTCTGTTGTAGAAAAATATTTACAGAAGATATGTTTCAAGACTAATTCTTTTTCACAATGGATGCTAAATAAAGTACAATAGCACAAAATTATTTTAATTAAGCAAGCTCTTCTTTACAATTATTGTAAATTAGCATTTTGCTATATACTGTTTATCGATCAAAATACTTTAAAAGCTTAAGGACATATTGTACTATACGATGAAAATACATATGATCAAAACATATAAGCAAAAGTTTGTGAAAAAATTATACCATATAAAATCTTGCAATAAAATGTATCAAGATAAAATGATCTTTTAAAATTTATTCTAATGTTTGAACAGAATAATGTATCAAAATACTTGAAATATTGGTGGGTATTATAACATCAATAATTAGATTTACTTGAATATCTGACATAGATTGCCACTAAAACTCATTTTTTAAATTTGTATTTATCCCTTAAAATTAATTAAATCAGTCCCTTGGCATTTTATACCCATTTACAAGCCATTATGATTGCTCTCACTACAAAATTAAATTTTTCTCATTGATGTGGAATTCTAGAAACACCAGGTAAGACAGATATGAAAATATACCATATTGAGAAGTCAGTCCATCTAAATGGCAAAATTTGAGGAGGTGTCAGATCTTGCTTTTCAGCCGGTCATAGGCTTCCATTCTTTTCCCTACACTTTATGATTCCCCAAACCCCTTTTTCCATTTTTTTGAAATCAAGAATGGCCTAAAAATTTCTTAGTCATGGATGGACCTTGTTGAACAAGTAGCTCTCTCAATAGCTCCCCAGCAACTAAGACAAAATGACTTCTTTTATGGTCCTTGTTTGCCACCAGGCAACTGTCAGCTTTGCCAAGCACTGCTGTGGGATGGGCTTTAATCTTTGTTAAGCATCATCAGATAAGAGAGATAAGTATCCATGTATAGTGGAACGGCAGCTTTTCTCCTTGGTCCAATTATAAACCCAGATCAAATGTTGGTGTGTGAGTTTAACCCTTATATTTTTATCTCCAAGGCTTCTCCTGAAAATGACCGAGACTGTCGTAACATTATTTGTGGTTTTCTGGATCTCTTAACTTTTCATTTCCTGATAATGAGGCTCCAAAATCTTCTTTAGAGCTTCCTAAATTTACCCACAGCTATAGGAATTGTTCTGACTCCTCGCAGCAGGGCACCAAGGCATGCAGAATACCTTCATGGCCTGTAGTCATCCATTGTAGTACATTTTGCCCACATGTCCACAGACTCACCTGTGGGCCATGCTGCCAACCTCCAGAATGTACAAACTATTTCACAGTCATGATGAGGGTCACCAGGAAACCCCCCTGGCCTCCCTTGTCGGACTTCATCAGACAGTAAAGTGAATCCAGGTGTTTTTCACTCTGGTCTACTAATGCTTCTGAGGATTTTGCTCCAACCTCTCCTGCTTGGTCTTCTATGAAGACTGAGAAAGTACCTTCCCTAGATGACCACAGTGTGTGTAGTCTATAAAGAATGTTGTGATGTTGAGATGGCAGTAATTCAAGCACAGGAGGGGCATTATGGTGGTGTTTGACATTATAACAGAGACAGTGACACAGGCAGCATGCATGCAACACATAGAGGACAGTTTGTAGAACACTTGCTCTTTATCATAACTCTGATATATATTTTCTAACCTCACAGAGGCAAGACTCTTTGGTCTCTAGTAGGAATTTTTAAATATAAACATTTTTACTATATACTAAGACCCACTTAAAGTGTTTTCTTTTTTCTGAGTTATATCAGTGAATCAAAAAGATTACAACTCTGTTACTATGAAACTTGTATTCTGAGTATAAGATAGCAAGTTGCTTTTAGAGATGAAGAAAGAGGTAATTTGTAAGAAAAAGTAAATACTGCTCAATAATCCTAGAGACCACAAATGTTTGTAATGTCTGAGAGGAAAGAGGAGTGGATGTTTTGGAATATACAATAGAGTGACGATGAATTCATCCATTGTAGAGACATAGGACATAGATGCATTGTCCATGTGTGGATCTATGAGATAAATGAATATACACCTGGAGAACGGGTGACATGAAGTAACAATAGTGTCTGCAAGAATACATTTAGGGATTTACACAGTGGTGCCTTGGAGATCGTTGTCTTATTACTCATTCACATCTTAAAGGAAAAATGTTGTTTCCTTGGAAAATGATGATTGGAATAATGACATGATTTCACCACTGCTCTGGTCAGTACTGGATGAGAATATTCTGGAGAGAAAGCAATGATGTGTGAGAGAGTCACATTTAAGAGATTAAATGAAAATGTGTCCATAGAACATATAGACAAACTTATTACACACATATAAACAAAAAGCAAAAATTTTCTGAGAGAAATGTACCTATTCTGAAAGAGTGTACTCCCACTAAAGTTGGCCAAGTTTACCTCTTGAAACTTGTAATGAGAAAACTCACTTGATTCTTAACTAACATTTAGAATTACTATTTGTATTTGACTCAAATACAGTAAAATGATAATGTATGTCATTTACACAGACAATAGTTTTCTTTAATATTAGAATATTAATTTGCTATAGGTCTATGGATTCCATTACATTTTTAAGTTGTAGGGAAAACATTGAACTAAAGTGTTTTTTAAACTTTTGCCCAATGAATGTTTGGAAATATGCACAAACAGCATTAGGCCCAAATAAAAAGATACACAATTCAAATAGATACACTAAAATTTTATCTGTGATTAATGCTGTCAAATTTTAGTTTCAATTATAAGTAGTTCCGATTTGCCATCTCATTTTATATATTTTTGCACATGCTTAGTTTATTACTCAAAAAGTATATTCCAAGAATATTCACCATTTCATAATATTGATTTTATTTTATATTAATATCTTGTAAGTTTTAAAGATCAGATGAAAACACAGAAGAGTTTAAATTTTTTGAGAGCTAATCTAAATATATTTGCTGGCAAGTGATCTATATATCCATCTGAATTCATTGTTCAGTGACCTTGATAGGACATACCATTTATAGTTGGTGAATGACAGCACAACAGCTTTGAGTGTACTCCTATGTGTTTTTTCCATTTCCTAATGTATGCATGGATCTCAGGAGCTTCGAGAAAATATCACTGTGTGATACTTTTGCTCTGTCAGAGCACCTATAAAATTACTCTTCTCAGCTGAGACATAATAAGTTCCCCTTTATCTCCAGGTTCAATCTTCCTTCCATTGTAACAGGCAAAGGACAGAGAGGAATTGCTCAAGATGCAAATTTTCTTGACTTTTGTGACCCAGGTGAACCAGACCTTACAAAGTGCCTGTCAGGGAGATGTAAATTTCTCATAAGCAGCTTGACTGTTCCACTCAAAGAAGTATTGATTTCCTTGCAGCATTTCCCATGCAGAGGTGAAAGACTTACAAGTCAGTTGATGTAGCTGCTTCCTAGATTTTCCATTGTTAAACCATGTCTCTTTAACCTGTTAATGGTAGAGTTCATGTGCTTTTAAAGACATATTGTCGAAACATATCATCTTTTTTTTTTCCATTTATAAACAATGAGTAAAAGAAAACAGAGACATTCTAAGGTCGCAATGGTAAAATTCCAACATGATGGCATCCCATTACTGTATAATCAATATACATTACCATAGAATGCATTATGCATATGAAACAATGTAGGCCATCTCAGTGAAAAATGGTTCCACAATTAGTGTGAAAAGTTTAAGATGACCATGTAGTTACGATTTTACTTTAAAACTTTTCTATTCTCTTGTGTGTATTCCTGTTACTGATTTCAAATCTTAAAATATTAGCATCTCACTCCTATTTTCCTCTTTGGGGAATAAAATAGGAATCCATTATGAATGCTTTGCTGATTGAGAATGTAGTTGAAATTATTCTTAAACATCATTTATTGTTATTACTATCAGTAGAAAAATATCACAATAAATGCTTGGGAGACAGTCATGTTTACTGCCCCTGTGAGAGGTCAGTGACAGGACAGGGAACTGTCCTCTTAAGTCAATGATAGTGTTCCATAAGTGAGAGTACAGGCCCCTTACAAGGTTCTGGTAGGCCTTCCCTAGCCTGGAAACTCCAAGAAATGCCCTTCCCTTTCTAGGTGTTCGAAACCCAATCGAGGATGCAGTGTGGATGGTGCTGCTGGGCTAGACCAGCAGGTGGATTCTATAAGGTTTCAAATTAATGTTTTGATCCCTACACTTTTGCAGTATCATAGCAAGCAGGCTCACAGAGGGCAGGCTAGTCCATTCATAGCCTGGGACACATTTTAATAAGGGGATGCTTTCAGTGAGGTTATTTTTTGTTAAGTTGGTTTTGTGTTGCAATCCTGCATTCCAGCCTCTTGTACCAGTCTCCATCCCTTTAGCCATATGCTGTATCCTAGTAATTGTTTTATCCCTAATGTGTACAACATCTTGCCAAGAAGCAGCAACACAGGACCAGCACTTGGGGCCCTAAAGACAGTCTGAAGAGGAAGGAAGCAGTAGTGCCTGCATCATTCCAGAGGAGCCGAGCCTCTGCCCAGTTGCAGACTCTTAGCCTTGACCTAAATAACAAAACAGGGACAAATGCACTCTGCACAGAAGAAAGCACAACACACACTGCTTTGGAAAGGGCAAAAGAAGGGAGTAAACTGCTCATTTATTATTTACTGGGGGAAAGAAAACTGAAGATGTTCTGTGTAGGAACAGAAGGACAGCATTTCTGTTAGTCATTTCCTGTTAGATGGAAACAATTTAAATATCCAATTACTGTGCTAGGGTAGGATTATTTTCTGGGAAGTCGGTGTGTGTGCATTGCATGTGTGTGTCCAAACATGACCATCTACTGTCCCAGAGGGCAAGGGCTAAGTGTGGAGTTAGTGTGGAACTTAGCAGGAAGACAGCTGTAGAACAAAGCACATCCAGGAGCCCCGGATGGCCCCCGGTAGTGAGGGGAGAGGTATTGCTCTTCAGAAAGACTGGTTGGAGCCCCAGACTCACACTATTGCTCTTTTAGTTTGAAATGGTATTCGGGTTCTCTTGGTTTTGTTCTGTTTTTGAAAAGTCTGGAAGTGAAAGCCCCCACCCAATGGCAAATGAAACACTTTATGCTGCTCCAGTCCACTCCCTGTGTCCTCGACCCTCTTCATTCCCTGCTATCTTCACCCAGTTTGTGTATGTAAGCTCTGAATTCAGACAACTGCAACAGTCCGATGTTGGAAATGTCACTGAATCTTGCACTGTAGCAATGTTGGAAATGTCACTGATTCTTGCACTGAGGAACAGCCAACAGGTTTACCAGCTCCCTCCCAGTAGTACCCACTTTTCATCTATATCTCCAGGCTGAAGGAAAATTTAGTAGTTGGGATGTTTGATGACTCTTGGTAGGGTGCCTTGCCCTGCCAACCTAACTGTGGGGTAATGAGGATGAGGAGGAGAATATTCAACTGGTTTTGTGTAATACTTTCCTTTATGTTTTGTTTTGATTTGATCTGCTGCTGAAATCAGCTTTGCCTTTAATTAAATGGTGTTATCTCCAACATATATATGTATATATATGCAAACCCAAGCAAGCTACTCAATAGCCTATATAAAATGATATATTTTGAAATCACTTTCATTGTCCACCTAAATTAGTTATGCACATTATTTAAAGTGGTTTCACAATGATCTAAAAGCACCTAATACTCTTCTGTGTGATTCCTTAAGGTATGAACTCAAAATAAGGTGTATACAATGACTCTACCATTTCCATGGAGTTTTTTCTTTTTTCTTTAGAACATGAATAGGATACATAGGCACAGTGTGTTGCATAGTAACAATGATGTTGACTTGTCCTTGAAAACACTCTGTTCTTTCTCTTTGCCACTTCTTTCCCATTCAGTTTCTATTTGTGACTTGCATGTCCTTTTCATTAGAGTGCCCTTCGCACTGTTCTTCAATCCTTGTAATCTCCAAGAAAGCACTGAGAGTATTATGACAAAGAGGTGATTACTTGTTCTACGGAAAATGATAGGAAAATGAATGTTTGAATGAGGTAGAACAATGAGTATGCTCGCACACAATTTGTAGCCCAGACCAGAAAGTTGCCACTTCTGTAATTCTTAGCAAATGTATATGTGAAAGCAGGAATAGTCTCTCTCTCTCTCTCTCTCTCTCTCTCTCTCTCTCTCTCTCTCTCTCTCTCTCTCATTTTGTCAGTAAGTTGCAAACTTGCAAGGCTCACCCAGAGAGAACCCCAAGGGGTAAATTTATTTAGTGACTTATCAATACAAATCAAGCACTGAGGAAGTGCAGAAAGGGAAACTGAGTGCATTCCTGTCCAGAATGTAGGCTTATTATGTTAAAAGCTCTGGAATGCCCATATGGCAGAATGAATTGCTGTATACCCTGTCTTTGTTAAGGAACAGCAACATTCTAGTGCATAAAACAGCCACAAGGGCACATGTCTTTAAATTATTTCCAAATCAGTGTTGAATTTGCTTCTTCTTATTGTCATGGATATGAATGCTGTTTCCCACTATGTACCAGCCTCTTCCCTTCTGTAAAATATTACCTTTCTTCGAATAGATTTTGAAGGTCATCAAAACATTCTATGTGCCTTGTTCTGTCCCATAACCTGTCACCCACAAGAATGTAGCATTACAAGGAAATTTAGGTTTAGAATGCATTTGAGAATTTCATATGTGAATTGACTGGGATATGTGTAAATCATATCTACACAGAAATGTATGTATGAACATCACCTCTTGATTCTTCTTAGTATGTACACGTGTTTGGGGTTCAGCACTTGGAACTGGATATTCTTTCAGGAATTTTATCCGTGGAGAAAATTAATTACCCTCTCTCAGTAGGTTTTAAGTTCTGTAACTCCTCATGCAGGTATGAGCCCTTTTGAAATTTTCCTCTTTTACCTGATTCATGTTTGGATGCCGACAGATGAAATTATTGTGCAGACCATGTAGAGATATTGATATACTTTTTGAGATGTTCCCTGAGCCATTTGGTGTAGATGTGTTATAGTGGGTTTGGACATCCCATCGTTGTTCATTTTGATCACCTGTTAATTTTGTCCATCTGTTTTAAAGGAAGTATCTTTGATTAAAGGGGTGACAGATGTCCTTATATTAGGTATTATTGTATGTATAATGTAATCAGGAAATAAATTGAGCTGAGCTAGAAATGTGGCATTGAGTTTTAACTACAATTTTCCAATATGTTTATTTAATTTTTTCACTTTTGCTACGAAGAATTTTTAGTCATAGACTGCAACTCTCCACTCATTAATAGTGTAAGTTAGCCCTTATGTATTTAATTTTGCTGTTTTTCTCCATCCTTAATAATAATGAGTTTGTGAAAACAAAATATATTTTACTTCTTAACATGTAACATTGCATGTTTTCAGTTGAATTTAAAAAGTGTTCATGATTTTGTCATATGAACCCCTTTATAAACAAAGGAACAAACAAAACCAGCTCTAGCTACAGGCAAAAGAGCTACAGAAGAGATATAAAGTATTATGGGAATTTAATAATACAAAGTTCATTTTATATTTTGTGCCAGTGCCCTTGTGTAGCCCAGGATAGCCTTGAATATACTGTATTAAAGAAGGTGCTTGAGAGAAATAGAACTGATAGAAGGAACTATTAAGAAATAAAGTCCAAGGTAAATACTTCAAGTTGTCAATTTTTAGTATATATTGGAACCAAACAGAAGCAGGTTTAAACCCCAGGGAAGGAATGGGTTGGAAACAGGGTCAATAAACTTGTCAGTGATAGTGAAGGCAAGCAGGCAAAAAGCAAAAGCTTCCTCCTTTAACACCCTTTTAAGTGTGCTGCAACCAGAATGTGTGAACCAAATCTAAAGTGGGTTTTCTGACCTTAGATGATCCAGATTTAAGGTTGATCTTCCATCTCAAATATTCTGGCCAAGGAAGATTCATGACAAGTATTCTCCCAACTACTTACATACTAGCTTTCATAGAATGTTCAGTCCTGTCAGGGAGCAACCATGTGGTGTAATCTGAAGCCACCTCTAATGGTTACAAATACAAGAACCTTGTTCAGAAAAGACAAGAAAAACTGTTGTTCTTAGCAATATAAAAATGGTTGTAAGCATAGATTTCCATGATCAGTCTCTCTGATGATTATATACTTGTTTAATTGATCATATCAAGGCTCTTTGTCTAAAAGAAGAGGTATGATATTAAGTTTATATTAAGAAGCTAAATTTGTGGTATAACAATCCATTGCAAAGGAACCACACAAAACCTACGGTACTAAAGGAATTATGAGGGTTCAGTGGTTGCTATTTATTTAAACCATTTACGTCACTACTTATTAATGACATGATTTTATTTACCTCTTAATATTATGGAATAATTTAATAAGAATCTGTATATTGATAAAATACAAAATGTCTTGCTATTCAAAGGCATCAAAAATAATCACGATGATCAAGTTATTTTACTTACCTTACATATTCCTTTCTGTAATGCAAAATATATTTAAATGTTCTGCAAACAAACTCTAAATATACAGTACATTAGTGTCAGTTATAGTGATCTAATTATACTTTAGGTCTCAGAGATTATTCACTCTGCACAAAATCCCTCCGCAAAATAAATGCCAATCACTTGACAAATATCTTCCCACTCTCCTTTATAACTCTCATCATGTTGTATGAGTTTCTTCTCTATTACTATTAATTTGTAGATTCCATATTTAAATTATAGCTATCACTTAAAAATTTACCTATCTGTTTTGGACTATTTAGCATATCTAACATTTTCTGGGTTGTCACAAATAAAATGATTCATCTTAACTTTTAAATTGTATCTCATTTTATATGAAGTATATATAATTCGTTCACTTACTTATTGTTGGAACCAAGATTTCCTATCTTGACTACTCTTAAGGCAGCAATGCATATTTCATTCATTTCTATTATTTAAAAATATTTACACAATATATTTTGAACATATTCTCTTCCTCTTTCAACTCATAATATTGAATAATTTAACCTAACAAATCTATTAATATATAAGTAGCACTTATTTATTAGGCACTTAAGGCACAGATTACCTACATAAATATATTTACTTACTTATGCTTAAGCCAAAATTACCTGTTATAATTTAGCCATTTAAGCAACTGAATTATTCGTCAGTAGCTAGATAAGAAATATAGTACAAATACTGAGTGAGTTATCAATCAGACTACAAAAGAAAAGCCTGTCTTCTATGAAAATATGCATCAAAAATGAGACATTCTATAAGTGACATAAGTCAATATTAAAAGAAAATGTTCTAGTACTGCTTTCTCCAGACCTGTTTAGTTCCTGACTCTTGGTGTTTGAATCTTAAGTTAACTAAATAGGATCATGTTTGCATCACAATATCCTTTTTTTTTCAAAGTCTTTTTATGGGAATAAAATAATAAATTTTAGTTGTTAAATACATTGAAGCTTATGGCTTCCAGTTCTAAAGTAAAAAAAAAATCAGGGTAATGCAAATCTTTAGAAAGGCCTTGGTTTGTCACAAACAGATCAAGAACTTTATCTACCCTTCACAGAATGGATTCTCAAATTTGAACAGTACTTGGTGTTTAAAAATTACAGCCTATCATGAACCTTTGCAATTCTCATGGTCTGAGCTATGATTACAGATAGGCTGTCAAGTTCATATATTTGACACCTGTACCCAATACTAAACTGACTGAAAATAAGTTATTATCTATTCCATGAATAAGTTTTCATGTGACCAAATAAATGTATATTGATTGATAGGAACAAAAATATAAAATATATTAATTTCTATAAGGAATTTACAAGTTATATGGTATCACTACACATTAGGGACTTGTGTAAAATATTTAAATCTAATTTTCTTACTATAAAAGAAAGTCAACAAAAGGTTTATGTAAACACAAGTTTGTGTATTGCACAAAAATTGTCTTGCACTGTCACTCATGGCTGGTAAAATTCCATATCTTGCTATCACTCTGCAAATGTTTTCATGACTGGAAATACTCATAAGAAGTTTTGTTCAACTAGGGAGGATACTATATTACTTTTTTGACACGTTTTTAAATTTAAATTTGTAACAAGCTTGTTTTACATGTTAATCCAAGTTCCCTCACTCTCCTCTCCTCCCCTGTCCCCATCCCAACCCTCATCCCATTCCCTTTCTTCTTCCTCAGTATGGGTTGGCCTTCTATGGAGGATCATAAAAGTCTGTCATATAATTTGGAGCAGGACCTAGGACCTCCCTGATGTGTCTAGGATAAGAGTATCCCTCTATCTGGAATGGGCTCCCAAGTCCATTCATATACTAGGGATAAATACAGATCCACTACCAGAGGCCCCATAAACTACTTAGGCCTCTGAACTCACACCCACGTTCAGGGTGTCTGGGTCAGTCCGATGCTGGATTCCCAGCTATCAGACTGGGGGCCAGGAGGCCCTTTGGTGAAGTCAGCTATTCCTGTCGGTTTTTCTAATTTGGTCTTGAACCCTTTGCCCATTACTCCTTCCAGTCTACAACTGGATTCCTGGAGTTCAGCTCAGTGTGTAGCTGTGGATATCTGCTTTTGTTTCAATCAGCTACTGGATGAAGGATCTAGGATGGCATATAAGGTAGTCATCAATCTTATTATCAGGGATGGGAATTTAAGGTAGCCTCTCCACTATTGCTTCAATTGTTAATTTGGGTCATCCTTGTATATATCTGGACATTTCCCTAGAGCCAGATTTCTCATTATACCTATAATGGCTCTCTCTATTGAATCATGGAAAGAATAGAGGAGATTGAGAGAAGAGATACTATGTTACTTTTATGTAACCAAAGAACACTAATGGAAATATAGCTTATTAAATTATATCAGTTCAGCTCTGTCTGCTCTACTGTTAACCTTTATAAAAATTGCTCTACTATGAAGCAAAAAATAAAATCCAAACACTGATAACAATTCTGTGTTGCTATAGATCTAGGAAGAAGTTCATTTATTTTCAATTTTAAGATACTTTTTTTCTGATAACAAGACCACACTTCTTTGTGGTATACATATTGTAGCATTGAGTCCTGAGTGTTAAATCTATGGGTTGATAAGCTTTAATGATGCTATTATGTATTTCACATAAAGTAATTGCATTTGCCTCAATTAGAAAATTATTACACACAAAGTACCAATATAAAAAGTGGTTCAAAGTATATAATAAGTAGTAACCCATGGTTTATTTAATGATGACAGCTATTTAATTGAAGAGTAATAGTTGATAAGACCAAGTTCCTCACAAAGTGATAGAAGAAAAACAACAATTATATATCCAAGATTTATTACAGGGTAGACAAACACGTACATAGGTATATTACCAGTCTCTAAAGTACAATATGTTTGTAATGATTTTAATTAACATTTATTGAATAAATTATCCTGTGTATTAGACTTGTTCAATATATGCTGAGTGTTTTCTGCTTAATTAGTGAATTCTAATAATTGTCGATCTAGTGTTTTTCTGTAGTTACCATTATGAATCTTACATCATGTCATTCTACAGGTAGATGAGGGAGGAGAAAAATGTATATAAACAGAGGGTCCCATGACTTATTTTCTTTTGACAGAGTGCTTTTGTAATATTACAATTTTTCTATAAATTCTTGCTAAGCATTGTTTTAAATCAAGTCTATAGACACACATAGTTTTGCATGTCAGATGAATGCAGTGATGCCTTGTAGTGAACCCCACAGCCAGCCTTGGAAAGGGAATCCCCAAGTGAAGCATTGCCATATGGTTTATTGTGCTGATGACTTAGCCTGCAATTTGAAGTTAGGCATTTTAATAGGTTGAATTGTATTTTCCTAGGGGACATGTGAACATTTTATTCTAAGATTGTTGACATCCTCTTACAAAATGTGAACATTATATGCTATAATTATTGACTTTAAAGGAGGAAGGAATTGGAATAGTGTACAGAGGTCCAGAAAGCTAACACAAATAATGGCCACATAATGAGTGAATAGGAAGATAGAGTGATGTTCTTAACCAGTACCCACCAAGGCTTTCAGGAAATGGAATAGATTTCTCTCCAGAACACAGAAAATGGAAGTCTGAGATGTCTTGATTATAGGCTTTTGACTTCTATACACCAAGAAAATAAATTTCTGATTCTTTAAGGTGACAAGTCTGAGATGATTGAGTGTAGTAGCTCTGAAAATGAAGTCACTCTCTAATGCATCCCCACCTCTGCTATGTGACACTGATCAAGCATGAAGAGAAACAATAAAGTAAAATGTATGGTAATATCAATGACAGAATGGGGACAGTCATCACACAATTTCTGAGACTCTGAGGGTTAAGTGAGGAAAAAAAATAAGTAAATCACTAAAAGTAATACCCAAATACAGGAGGTTATTTGAAAAGTAGGCTTTTAACCATAGATGGCTGAAATGACAGGTAGATGAACATCAAAGGTGTAGACAGCTCACATAGAGAAGTCCAAACAGCAGGCTTCTAGGTAGGAAGCCAGGAATTAAGTGTGTCCTGTATGTGTAGGTGGTAGCACATAGGAACAGAGTCCTGGAATAATTGGCACAGTATTAGAAAAAGCAAAAGCAGAGACATACCATAATTTGTATACTTGAAGAAATCAGAGCTAGTAAAGAAAAAAAAAAAGGGTCAGATAACATCAGATAACAGCCATCCTGGAAACGTCCTGGGCACCGTTTATGATACTTTCTAAAAATTGTCACTTTTTTTGTGATACCAAAGCAAATCAGGGTGATTACAATGCAGTACATTTTTCACAAACACCTGTGTGTGTGTGTGTGTGTGTGTGTGTATACATATATTGAAAACACTTGTATAATTGTATTTTATTTATGTTGATGAGTGCCTGTGTTCTGTGTGAGTACATATAGAGACCAAAGGATAACCTTGGAAGTTATTCTAAGTAATACCATCCACATTTGTTGACACAGGCTTTTATATTGACCTGAGTGTCACCAATTAGACTAATGTTGATGTCCAGAAAGTTCTTTGAGTCTTAAATTTCCTAGTCCATCAAGTCAGGACAGTTACCTACCACCATACCCTGATTTTTCCATTGGTTTTTGTTTGTGTTGTTTGTGTTTGCCTCTATTGTGTAAAAAAGTCATGTCTTCATTATTGTGAAATAAGACCTTTGGTAATTGTGGTTACTAATCTTGCTTTGGTTGGTTGTGAATTTAACTAAAACACTCTAAATCCAAGGACATTGCTGTAAGAAATTCCCTTAATTGGAATATTAAAGTAGGAAGATTCATTCCAAATATGTATGTCACCTATTCATAACAGTGCAAACACAAGAACACTTAAGAATAAAAGTTTGCCTCTTGTCTGCCTGCCTTCAGTTTTGATGGCATGTTCATCATCCTCTTTCATTGTTTCTGAATTCCTTTGCTAATATTCATGAAGACTCAAGGCTAGCATTTACTCTATGGCTTCAATGCCTCAATGAGCTATCGGGACATCCAGCTTAGTGGAATGAGAAACTACAGGATTCTTGGCCTCCATGTGTGAGTCAGCCAGTGTTGGATGACTTCCTGTGTATTATGTAAATCATTAGACAAAAGCTCCCTTTATTATACATGCATATTTTCTCCATCAATTCTTTCAGAGAATCATGTTAATAAACTGATTGAGATATCAACATACTTGCTGCCTGCTTTCCTGGCAACACAAATGTAATGTAGCATCTGCCAAAATCATATGATTGAGTGTATGCCTGTAATTTAAGGTTGTGGATCTGGGCAGGGGAAAAAATAAATAAAAAATATCAAAAGGCTAAGGGAGTATCACTCCATGGGGAATGTGTCCCCAAAGTCCTTTTGTGCACCAGGGATTCATCCTGGTTCCACTGTCAAATGTCCCTTAGACTGTACAAGCCTTCTAAATGAGACCCATGTTCAGGGGCTCCGAGTCAGTCCAATGCTGGTTTCCCAACTATCACTTTGAGGGTCCATGGGCTCCCTCTTGTTAGGTCAGCTGTCTTTGTGGGTTTCTGTTGTCTGGCCTTGACCCTTTTTCTTTTTTTCTTTTTTTTAATTTAATTTATTATTTTACATGTCGATCCCAGTTCCCTCTCCCTCCCCTTTACCCTCTCTGACCTCTCACATGCACACTAACCACCCTCCCCTCCCATGCCCCCACCATATGTAGGGCAATGCCATCCAGTTGGGGTCATGTAGATCTGACAGGTCATTTGAAGTAGGGACTAGGGCTTCTCTCCTGTTTCTAGGTTAAGGCAGTTATCCCTCTATGGGGGATGTGTTCGCAAGGTCCTTTTGTGCACCAGGGATAGGACCCCTTTTCTTATCACTCCTCCCTCTCTGCAACTGGATTCTAGGAATTCAGCTCAGTGTTTGACTGTGGGTGTCTGCTTCTGTTTCAAACTGAGGGAGGGCCTAGATCCTAGACTTGACAGATTTTGATGATACTTCCTGGAAGGCATCACCATCCTTGTGGATTTGGAGGAGAATGGGATGGGTGGGGGGTATGGGGGCAAGGAAGGGAGGGAAAGGTTACTGGGATTGATATGTAAAATAAGTAAAAACATAATGGTGCTGAGAATTGAGTAAGTCAGGTATATTTAAAAGCATAATAAAGGAGAGAATGAAAATAGCAAACCATAAGGATTTAGAATTTTACTTGATTATCGAAATGGTTAAATGTCAGATAAGCTTAAGTGTACAAATTTAAGTTTATATGAGAATAGATTGAATTAAGAGATTTTATTCATCTCTAATACCCAGTTTGCAATAAGCCACACTCCTGGAACTTCCTCAAGGTTTTAGCTAAGCTGTCATGTTTCATAAAATGTTGAGAATAGACAATTCACAGCTTCCTAGGAGATTATTATTTTCACGTGATAAAAAGTCAAGTTGAAAAAACCACTGAAGATAAAAAAATGACATATCAACACATTTTAAAAGAAAGATACCTGTCTTATGTATGTGATTTACAATGGTTTGTGACTTTATTTTAAACAATATTAGAAGTAATCATCAATTTGGGGTATGCTTCTCCCATTATTTTTTAATAAATGTGTATTCTCCAAAAAATGAACAAAAATATCCTTAATGATTTTCCACTATGTATAAATATACACTACATATATCCTCCATTTTTTTAGCTAGAACTCTGATATTATGAGAAAATAAAAAACATAATTAAATGTGGATCATAATATAGTTGTAAAGACAATTTTTAGTAAATCATTTCTCCACCTTCTATTTTAAAATACACATAATATTAAAGAATTAAGAGCTTCATTCTACCTGTTAGTAAACTGCATGAAAATTTGAAACTATCACCACTATTGAAATATAATACAGAAAGTCTTATGGAAGACATATTTTAATCACTCTTTCAGCAGACAAAATAATTTAAAGCCATATTATAGGAATTTTGCCTGAAGTACTCAGGTCAACATGTGTATGCATATTTCATTTATATTTTTGGCATTTATATTCCTTAAATTGGGATAGATACATAGACTGTATCACAATTTTTTTTTTCTTGCAAATCTTTTAACAGGTCGACAGGTTACACACAAATCATTAACATATTCATTAGAATTTTATATTGTCTGTTTTACAGGATATTAAAACAGCAACTGCTAAACTTATATTTGAGTAATGTTCATATTATAGAACTCAGGCATATTGTCATATTAGAAACTATTTAAATGGTATGAACTGGTACAGTCAAGCAGTTACTATTTTTCTTTTACACTCCACTCAGAATGTACTTAAATTGAATCTCTAGGCTGTCTTGTGATTCAGAAATCTGTACATTCTCATCTCAAATCTTATAACTTCTCCAATCTACTCATCCTTGAAAATATTAATGTATCCCTTCATCAATGTATTTTTCCTTTATGTTTAACAAAGCTTTGTAAAATTTAAGCAATCTGGTTCATACCTGGAATTACAAGTAAATTCTATAGACTACTACAGTCTGATTGTGTGAGTATGTGTGTGTATGTGTGTGTGTGGTGTCATAAATCAATTATTAACTACTGAATTTATTCAACACGCATATATCTTTGAACCTGAATCACACAATAAAAAGTATTGATATAGGACATACAAAAAGATTGGTTGAATGGTTTTTAAGTTACTAAATAGAAATAGTCATCAATTTTTATATTTCACATTATTAAAAGATGGAAAAATGTGGAAAGAGAAAGAATGAAATGGGTAATGGAAGAATATTATAGAAATAGTAATAAAAGTAATAAAATATGAGAAAATTATGACTCATTGAATTGAGTATTTGAATGTCAAAAGGGGGAAAGACTTTGAGTGAAGTATTTTGTTGTTAATATTTTGTTTTGTCAGGGGACAACAAGAGAGGACTAAGCTTGAAAATTGAAGTCAAGGCAGAGAGTTAGGAAATTTGAGGGCAAAAGCTAGAGGGAGAGAATGCAATTACATTCAGACATAGACTGAGGAACAGATCCTATTTAAAGTATGATGCAAAAGTAATGGAAGGTAGAAGGCAGGAAAAGACATGAAATCTGATTTATCATTTTTAATAGTCACTGCAGAAGGAAGGAATAATTACAGGGAATGAGAGTGGGACAGTATACAGAAATAAATTATATTAATGCAGTAAATCAGGTGAGAGAATAGTGAATCACCCTGGTTTCACAATGAGCAATTGGATGAGGAGATGCATGATCTTCTGAATTAAGTCAATAGGTTTAGCTGATGGAGGAGTCATTATTGCATGAGCAATAATGGGGCAAATCAATAGGTTTTAAGGACAATTGAAAGAAATTGATGAATTCTCCAAAGCTTTTAAGAAAAAGTCAAAAGAAAAAAATAAAATGATAAATCAGAAAAAGGTACATAACTGAAGGCTAAATAATAAAGCTTAATGTCCTTTATATTATAAAAACCAGTGGACATCATGGGAAAGTAGATTGTGAAAATTACTATGATATTTCTTTTTCTCATTGAAGTTTGTAATTATTTTCACTAAGAACCTAGATAAAGGTTCTAATACTTCCTAATGCTGCAGTACTTTAATATTGCTCCTTATGTTGTGATGATACCCAACCATAAAACTGCTTTTCTTGTAACTTCATAACTGTAATTTTGCTACTGTTATGAATTGTAACATAAGAATGTTATATACAGGATATCTGATATTTTATGCTTGTATAAGGATTATTCAATCCCTGAAGGGGTTGTGACCCACAGATTAGGAACCATTGATTTAGATAGAATGTTACATTGATTAGAGTACATTGCAATTAGATTAATTAGAGCACATTGCAATTAAAGCTCTTAAATAATTACCTTTTTACCAAAAATCAGCCATTCATTGATATATACATACATGTGTGTACTCAAGTTCAGTGAACTGTAGCAGAAGAAAATCATGTGTGTCACTCTGTGTACAAAGTAATATGGAAAGAGGAGTTTGTCTTGTGTTTGTAAAAATGTCAGTAATCATAGCAGAGACTGAAGCGGGAGCCACCCTAGCTGGCATAGCAGGAATATCACACAGGCAGGCATGTGCATCTAGCGTCCAAGGAAAAGTGAAAGATTTATTCTTTCCTTTGCATTCAGTCCTGTATTTCAGTTCAAGTGGACAAGTGGGGGTCTTATACAATTAGCTACATATTTCTGGAACAACCTGCCTAAGATGCCCAGGAAATATTGCTATGGTGATTCTAAATCCTATTAAGTTGACAGTGCAAATTCACCTTTACACTATGGAATTACTAGATAATTTGGGGATGTCAAGAAAGTAAAAGATACAATGTAGAACAAGTTTATTATGTCATCTTCTCTCTATATATGGCAAATGTATGGTCCTGGCTTCTGGTAATTATAATGATGGATAATAATTTAAAAAATTAATATGTATTTACAATGCCAGTCATATAACCTTTGTTCTGAGTCTGTGCTAAAAGATGTTTCTGACTGCAACAGAAGTTACATTATGAACAGGGAAGATACAGTTTACAAATTACCACTCTTTATCATATATTGAAAAATTTAGAAGAAACATTTATATATAATCTTTACTAGACAGACAAAACTTCTATTTAAATTTGAAAGATACTTTTTCATAGCAAATGGCAAAAATAACACATTTCCATCAAAATTTTCTCTTTTATCTTTACTGCAAAATTTTAATTACTGTCAGATGTTTAGTCATTGATTATGTTGCCAAAAATAATCACTGTTCATATTTGTTTTTCTTAATTTTTTATATATATAAAATTATAGGTAACACTGTTATAATTAAAAATAGACAAACTAAAAATTTAAGCTGACATTAATATAAATCAATTATCTCTTTCCAGCATTAGCAGGGTAAGATAGAAATTCAATCTACTTATTTCCTGGAAGTATACTGAATTTTATCCAATCGATATTATTTTTAAGATTCACTAGATTCAGATCTTAGAAATTAATTATGCTTCTTACGCTCTTGGAAGATGACTTTAAAAAGAGAGTAATATTTTCCCGGGAGAAATAATTTATTATTTTCTGTAATTCACAATTTTAGAGTAATAGAAGTTCACCATCAAGCTTTTCTATGAATCTGATCAGACTGTTCAGATGTCGTAGTAAGGATTGAAGAATACTCAGTAAGGCAGTAATCAGTCAGAGAAGCTACAGTGCTTTGGTTGGCCATACTTTGAAGGAAGTCTTTCTTTGTTTCTTACAACTAATGTAATTGTGTAACTATACAATGTAATTGTTATCTTATGCTTTTACATGTCTTCTTAGAAAATTTCCTATCACAGGAACCTTCTGTGCAACATGAGCATTTTATTCTTGTTCTGTGCCATATTTAATGACCTCCAAATTGTTTCTTATATACTAGTGAGCTTTTGTGTTGGCTAGAAATGTACATTGTCAATCAACAACCTGGAGTCCTGAAAGAGGAGGGAATAATTTTTTTTTTTTTACTTATTTTACTAACTTATACTTTACATTCCAATCCTAGTTTCCCCACTTCTCTCCTCCCACTTCCCCCAATTTCCCACACCCCACTTTCCTTCTGCTTGTAAGAAAGGGTAAAGTCTTCCCTAGGTTGTCAACTAAATCTCTCCCAACATCTGTTGAGGCAAGAAAACGGCATCTCTCCA
The DNA here is from genome assembly GCF_943737965.1 of Phodopus roborovskii. Taxonomy (NCBI): domain Eukaryota; kingdom Metazoa; phylum Chordata; class Mammalia; order Rodentia; family Cricetidae; genus Phodopus; species Phodopus roborovskii. The sequence goes on from NW_026126410.1 coordinate 31,289,607, forward strand.
TCTACCACACTCCTGTGTCTAGGCTGAGCAAGGTATCCCTCCATATAGCATGAGCTCTACTAAGTAAGTTTTTGCATTAGAGCCAGATATTGAACCCACTGCAGGTGGCCTTGTATATTGTCTCAGCTGCACCATGATGAGTTAAAAAACTATCCTGAGTGAGGTAACTCCAAACTACCAAGACAAATATAGTATGTACTCACTCATAAGTGGATACCAGACATCAAGTAAAAGATACCCAGAGAAGCTAGAACCCTCTTTAGGAAAAAGGTGAAAGCAGATGCAGAGGAGGGAATCTTAATAGAGAAAATTCCTCATTAAGTTTAGTCAAATCTCTATGACATTTTCTGATTAGTGACTAATAGTGGAGGGCTCTGCCTATAGTACATGCTGAAATAAACAAGCTGGTGGTCCTGGGTTAAAGTAGGCCAGGGAAGATATAAGAAGTAGGCCAGTAAACAATATTTCTCCACAGCCTCTGCATCAACACTCTCCAAGTTTCTGCCCAGTCTGTGTTCATGCCTTGACGTCCTTTAGTGATGTGTTCTTCGGGTTATATGAGCCAAGTTGAACCTTTCTTCTTCAGGTAGCCTTTAGTCATGCTTTTTCATCACAACAACAGTAAACTTAACCAATATTCCTTTATATACTGATAAAACTCAAAATTTATTTTCAGTTAGAAATTGGCTTTCAGAAGCTAGTCATTTTTGGATCACACTTCACTAAATAGGATGTCTTCATCAAACCCCTCTTTCCAAGGGTCATTGATCTTCATTAAAGAGGTGCTAGAAAGATTGTTAGACTCACAGATGACAGAGGAGTCTGAGAGAACAGTGTCTTCCAGGTATAACAGGACAGACTCACACAGGAACTTGAGGGCCTATAACAATGTGCACAAACTCAAACCAGATAAAACCCTACCACCGATTAACGCAAGTGAACACAAAGGCCCACTTCAAACCACGAAGTTAATTGCAATTGATACCCACCGGTAAAGGGAAAGTAAGTGCTCACCAAAGAAATGTCACAGGGGATATTAAGCATATTCCAGATGTAGCCCATGCCCAGGAGTAGTGTGGCGCTACAAATGGATTCCATGGTTTTTGTGCCCTCATTGTTCTGTTTTAAGAATTTTCACACATTGGAGTTTTGTTTGATTGCTGATATTTGTTTTTGAAACACACAGAGGACACCAAGAGGCTGTGTAGGTCTGTTAGTATCTGGGAGGAACTGGAGGAGGGAAAAATGTGACCAACTATATTGTGTGCAAAAAGAAAGAAAGAAAGAAAGAAAGAAAGAAAGAAAGAAAGAAAGAAAAGAAGTGGTTATCACAGTCACTAACATGTCCTACAAACAGTTTAAGTTCCAGCTCTCTAAATTCAAGTCTGATAATTAAGAACAGATTCACATTCTCGTGTTCTATGTTTCCATTCATGTCCCCATCATCCATTTTTTTTTTCATTTTGGGAGCCTAAGAGTAATGTTTAAGTGATAATCATTGTAATCAAAACAAAAGATTATAAAAGTAAAACAAACAAATTAAATTAAGCCTTCTACATGGCAGCGATTTAACCCCATAAATTTATGGTCTACTCTCTATCATTTTATGAAATTTTCTGGTCAATTCATTACCTATTATTTTATTAATATTATCTTCAAGTCACAGATTTTCTATATCATTTCTTTACTTAATATAGCCTAATTCTTTCACAGTACTCAACAGGAAAAAGACAGCACAGACACACACAGACACACACACACACACACACACACACACTGCTTTAGCATGCAAACCTGGCTCGTTAACCTTGACTGAGGCTATCTTTCCTCCAAAAGTAAATTGCTAAGTTTCCAAGTTAAGTATATTTTTGCTCTGTACACATTACAGACAGGTGGCTTTCTCTTCCTTGATGAAGCTCTGCTTAACTAAGTGTCTAATGCATTTTCTTCAGCATGTTCCTACCACTGTCACCAGGCTGGAACATTCTATTTACTATTTGAATACTCTGCTGACCCTGATGGATTTTTACAACTACTATAATTGATCTGTTAGTATTTCTTTGTTCATATTTCTCAAAGGCAAGGGCAGTAATGAACAGACCATGACATCTGAATATATACATTTTCCTCAGGGCCTAGCACATTGATTGGCCATAGAGGACAGTCCCTGAGAATTTTCGTAGCGATAGGCTAAGTATTCAACACAGAGATCAGCTTTTGTAGAGATTACATGTTAGTAAGGAATCAAGATTCTGTAAAATAAGGAAGAGGCATGTTATAAAGAAAATTCAGAACTTGTCTTCTTTAATTATGTTTTAGTTTTACCTAGCTTAATCCAGGAAAAGTTTAAAGGTGTGTTATAGTTAGCTCAGATGAATCTGGGCAAACAGAGGAACATGTCATCTCTGAGGTTCGAAGAAAGAAGTATTTGGATATAAATAGGTTTCAAGGGGATCATCTGCAGAATGGTATGACTTTGTGCATAGGGTTTGTTCCTAGGAGTTTATGTCTCTTAACCTTCAAAACGCTCTTCCAAAACAGGATCCTTTAAGACAATGGGGTGAGTGGGGCATTGTAACCCTCTGGCATGGGAGGAAGTTAGCTCAATACACTCAAGATATGATTCAGTTTTCATTAAAATAATGAAACTTGAAAAGTTGTAGATACTAATTTTCTTGGTTCATATATACCTAAGTCTAAATACTCAGAAATATACAGGTACATACTGAGAAAGTTCTTAAAAATAAAATATAAACTATGGTATACAATTACATATATCTCAAAAGCAAGCTGTTAACACATTTCATACATTGTTTTATTTATAATTTTTATGGGAGTTGTCAAGCTGGCATACCCCTGATGTTACATGAGATATAAAGATAGGTATAAAGCAACTAGATATGTGTATTTAATTTAGCTCATATTTCTGCATATATGTCTGACTTTAGTTTGACTTTGAAATGAAAGATGTCTTTAGTTGAGAAACTGCCACATTTATGTAAGCCTTGGGGATGGGGATATGAGAAGACAGCATGAGACTAGAATTATAATGAGCTAATATTTGTGTAATTTTATCAGTATTATTTAAGACTTTATTTCTATGCTGATGCATACACGGGATTTCTCTGTGTCTGGCCATCTCCGTTAGCTACGTAAAGGGGTAAAAGTTCCAGCGATTTGTTTGGCAACATGTTTCGGAAGGGCCTTTTGATGCAGCTGCCTTCCATTTGTTTCATCAAGAGACGAAGCAAAACTGAAGTAGTTCTTCATGATGAACTGGCAGCAGAGTGCCAAGATAGTTTTATTGCTTAGCAACTTGGCAGCAGGAAATGTTAAAATATTACAATCTCACATGTCTACGAACTGAGACAGGCTTTCAACGGATGGCCTTCCAGCTTGCACGTGATTAAGATGCAGCCACATGGCACTTGGTTATATTCTGAGATGACGGGCAGAAGAAAGAAAAGCTGGACTCTTTTAATTGTATCAACAGTACCTTCTCAGGAAAACTTTGCTCATTTGAGCCAAGTAAAACTATGAGGAATTAAGCTGTCTCCATTTAGGTGTCGATGAGCTCCGAAATCTGCATTGATCTGGGCAATTTCCTTTGTATTTCAGAAGGGCTACATCAACTGAGAAATTGAATGCCAAATAAAAATCAAATGATAAACAAATCACACAAGGGGATATGACAGTTTACCATACATTTCCAGAATTTGCAGGATTTCTGTGGTATGCTTTATTTTTGTGAAAACTGGGGAATAAATGCAAGTGACACTGTGATGACACCAGCTAAATGGCAACATAATGCAGACTGTCACTGCAGATGCTTTGATAGAAGATGCTGCCAGCACACATGCTTCTCCAAACCTACCACTTACACTCTCGTTCCTCTCAGCAGAGGATACTGCAGTGACCAATGGAGCAAGAGCTCTCAGCTTTGAAACCTCATGTGCAAAGGAACATAAGTTGCAGCATGTAGAGGGTATCTTAAATTCTTTAATTTTAGAGTAAGGGGGGTGGAAGAAATGGAGAGAGGAAAAACTGAGGTGGTATGTCAAATGAAAAATAATTAAATGAAAAATAAAAGTAATCATTTTAATTATCTACTAATTTTTCAGACTTAGCCTCCAAGTGCTATGTATAATCTCCATCTATCTTGTACAATTGAAAAGAAGCAGAATTTAACACTTTTTAAAAATATTTTTAAAACTTTCGCCTTTTAGCTATATTACAGGGGCTTTTATAAATGTACAGCATGATACCTCAAATCTTTAATATTTCTGAGCCAAGCTAGAGCATTAAATTATGCTTGAGTTGTGCATCAAATAATACAAGGTCATGAGTCCATTTTTAGCATTAGAAAACAGAGAACATTATATTGAATATTAAGAGCAAATGAAAGTCACCATAAGGGGAAATTTAAAACCAATTATATAAACTGAAATATCTCTGCCTCTATGGTGGAAATTTCAATGCTTCAATTTCAATATTATTAATAATGTTATGATTAAATTAATCATTTTTATACATGTCTTACATTTTAAATATATGTTGATAGAATTAGACCTATGTTTATGTTTCTATGTCTGTTAAATTTTGACAGAAACCAATGATGTCTCAAAATTATCACTTTATAGGATGTACAACATTATAATCAGAAAGAAGAGGGGCTTGTCTGGAGCAATCAGAGACACTTCTCTAGCATCCCTTTACTGGGAACTCACTGTGGGTCCACAGGGTCCAATTTTGTTTAAGCAACAATCAGACTGACTTATTTATAATATCCTTGTTCCTGTTTGGGACAGTGGGATCTCAATAAATTCCTCAGATAACATAATGGCCCAAGAATAGACTACTTTAAAAATAGGTGCCTCCAATTACAATTGAAGGGGAAGAGTTAGGTTGAGGTTTAAATTACACCAATTGCTCCTGGGAAATTGATGGATGGATTGAAAGAAGCACACATCCATGAACACACAGGGTTATTTTCTACAATTATAATCAGAAGTGTTAAATGGGAACTTGTAATAAAGGTGAACAGTCACTGAATCTAGTCATCACTAATCACTGAGAAGTACACAGTGGTATATTTAGCAAATGTCCTAAAGGATCATACAGAAAGAGAATGACAGTCCCAAGAGACTCAAAGAACTGGCATAATGATTCTGGTTTATTCCGAGACATATCACAAGTAGGCTAAGGCCCTGGGAAGTTTGTCCCAATATAATTTGCTTGCATTCTCACACTTTGCATATTTAGTATTATGATATAAACAGAATTTAACATATGAGAATTGTAAACTTCAAATGGACTGTGTTTTTATTTCCGAGGTAAGTATTATTGAGATGTGTAAAAATAAATCTGATTTCCCATCATGCTGTGTGGCTGGGAATGAGCTCCATAAAATGTCTTTCTCAACAAAGTCCAATAAATGCTCATATTTTAAAACATTACATTTGCTTCTTAATTATGTTTGTTTTGTAGGATTAGCTCATCTTAGAAGGTTTTACTACTGATTATCATTTTCTATTTCTTGCATTTTATTCTAGAATTATAGGTTTTTGCCCTTGGATAAGATTTAAGGCCATAAATGATATATTCTAAGTTTCACTGTTGGACAGTCTTTCTTATTAAAAGTAGATTTCCAATTATGATATCTAGAAGAATTTTTCTCTTTCACTCCACATTTGTGTTACTTAGGTAGACTAGATTCAGTAACAATTTTACATTTTATCTTATGTGTTTATTCATTGTATGTGACTGTATACGCATGTGTGTATGCATAACAAATGTAGAGGTTGAAGACAACTTGTGGTGCTGAACATAAGAATGAGAATAAATATCCACACAATTTCCTAATATTTATATTTTCAGTCTCAAATATGGCCTTTAGGAGCCTTTTATTAAATATGATCTCCATGAAAGAATATGATATCCCAAGGATCTACCCTGAATCATCATATAATGAGCTATTTTCTTTGAGGATGCAACAATATTGACATGACTCCTTCAATATACATTACCACAGGCTTCAGGATACTCCTGGAATTGATGCTTCCTAACAGCTATGATTATGTAGGGCATCTCTCTATACCTGGGCAGTTCACCATTCTTCCCAGGGTGCCAGCCTCATTCCTAAGAGTGTTCTCACACACCTTGAGTTCTACATGCATACTCACCTTTCATTCCTTAAGTGTACTTTGCACATACTTTACCCGATCTACATTTCCTGTTCATCAGAACTTGTATCTATAGCTAGACAACAGAACTCATGTATTATTCATACTTTGGTTTATTGTTTTATTGTTTTCTTCTTTAGTAGAGGTATCACTTTGATCTGTTTAGATCATATATTTAGATAATAAAAAAACTGGGGCATTCTTGTGCTCATTATTTTATTGTGTTTAATGAATATAAAAGCAAATATAGAAAGTGTTTAACATTAATGTATTTTGTGTGTGTATGTGTGTGTGTTTGTGTGTGTGTGTGTGTGTGTGTATGTGTGTGAATGTGTGTATGCACATGCCATTTTATGCTACTATTTCAGGAATTGGATTTCATCTTCCACTATGAGATCTGATCATAGGTATATGGATGGAGATTTTAATTTCAGGTTTGTCAATTAAGTTCTTTTGACCACTGAACAAACCCTCCAACTAGCTCCAAATTAGAATTTTATAAAATCTCATATGAGGGACAGGAAATTTAAAATCTTTGCAAAGATCCTAAAATTGTCCTCACTTAGAAAAGTGTATCATCATGTAAAGTTAGTCTTCAAATGCTCCTGAGAATAAAAGTTAAAATGGCTACTCATCTGTATATTATTATTTAAAACCCAAGTAAAATATTATTGTAGCCTGACTTAACTTGTATTGGATTTTTCTCCTTTTTTTTTTTTTTTTTTTTTTTTTTTTTTTCTGTTCTGCTCCTTTAATGTCACTGCTCTGGGTTATCAGTCTCACAATATCTCCATACTGTCTTAGAGTTACTCTCCTCGCATCCTCTGAAAGAATAACACAGCCTTCAAAGACACAACTACCTTTTATGGAGCAATTAGTTTACTCTTGCTCTGGTTCACTCACTGTGTTATTTGGTTTCCTCACTTGAATAGTTTACACCTTGTTTTTAAGTTTCACTTTAGCTGATGCTAAAAACTCCACCAACACCCTGAGCCCAATGAGCGAGTGGCTGACAGCTTAGCAGCTTGGTGGAGGCACCGCTTCAGGTTCCACTCTGACAGCCATCCCCCATCGCTGTAATTAATAATGAAATGTTACATCTCCCGAGTTTTATGAAGAGACAGGGAAAGTGACAGGGATTATGAAGAGAAATAAATTTACACTGTACCTTTACAAATCATCCATAGCTTTAGGAGCTCAGTACATTCGAAATTATTGCATGATGACAGACTTACAAGAAGGTAGTTACCAGAATATTTAAAGCACCAGGCTGAAGCATCAGAAGACTGAAGGGAGCAAGCTCTTCCCTTCCTACTGCTTAATTTCTACTATCCAGCTGCTTATTAAAAGATCAAAAATTAACCAATTTCAGTCAATGTCACAGTGCATTCACTTCGCAACTGACATGAATTTTCCAACTACCTTCTCTTAATAATAATAATAACGATAATAATAGTAATAATATAATAAACCTCCAACTTCCTACCTTGATTCTAGAAATACTTTTTACCAAAAAGAAGTTGTGAGCAACCACATGGTGGCTCACAACCTGGTACCCTCTTCTGGCACTCAGGTGTACATTCAGGTAGACCACTGTATATATAATAAACATTAAAAGAAAAAAATTTTAAAAAAATAAAATAAAATAAAAAGAAGTACTATTGGATGCTGTCCTGAGGACTCTGCCCACTTGGCTCTGCCCTGTGAAATTATTATCAACTATCAGTTAGAAATATTTGCAAAAAGCCAACAAGACTCAGTCTTAATGAAATTTTCACTGTTGTCAACATTTTTGTTTTCTTCCAAGGAACTGCATATAAACACTTCATTTTTTTCTGTCTGGTTGCAGATCTGAACCCTATCTTTAATCTTTATGTTTGTGGAATCCCTTGTGAATACAAGTTTAAGATAGTAGTACAAGGTAGATGAAGTGGCAGTGTATAAATAAACACTTGCATGAAAGACTCCTGAAGTGCAGGATCTTAGATTAGCTCCACTATAATTCACCAACATTTACATTTATTATTTCTTGTCTTTCCTTTGTAGATTACAGAATTTTTGAATTACTCAATTAGACATTTTTATTTTCTGTGTGAAAATCTTACCTATAGAGTGCATGCTATTTGAACAGCCAAATCTCTAAAACTTCTACTATGCCTTGCTAGCTATGATGGACTATGTACATAAGGAATTTGTTCCAAAATGAACTATGATATTTCTTTAATAATTTGCTTTTGCCAAGACACAATACTGTAACAATAAGTCAGTAATTAAGGACTTTTTATCATTTCCCTCATTACCAAACAGTATATAAATTTAGGACTATATGTTGTATGAAGCTATGTCTGAACTTAAATAAAGAAAGAATGCTAAGGGACTTATTTCATCTGAGAACATTTCTTTTTTTCCAATTATGTATGACGGATAAGTCAATCATTATTATCGGAATTGACCTTGTCCACAAAAGGAACATATACATTTTACCTAATTATAAAGTCACGATAGAGTAGTCAATAAATAATTAATCATTGTCTTTAAAAATGTCACCAAATTCCCCCATTTGGATTAAAATATAAATTAGAACACATTTTGATTTGCAATGCCTTTTGCACTTCAGTTCTTTTTAACTAGTTTCTAAAGTGTCAGAGTGTTATTTTCCTACATATTTCTGAACTTCACTTTGGATAGAACTTGAGCTACACATTGAAGTGAATGTGATATTTCACTAACAATAGCTGTGAAATGTCTGATTGAAATATTCTCAGAGACAAACTTTTCAAGTTAAATGACCAAAGGTAACTGATGACATTCTAATAAAAAATGCATACACATTCTAGTGACAGGATACTAGTCAAAACAAACCATTTCTAAAAGAAATAAATATCAAAATTCTTTAATTCTTTTATACATGTAAAATTAAAGGTGATTCATCAAAATGATTTTTATCATTTGTTGCAATTTCACTTTTATGTGCTGAGGTGAACATCGGTAGTCTCAAAATAATATATCTATTTTAGATTATATCAGTTTCCAAATGACAAGAAGACTCTACACTGAGGTGAATAGCCAAAAACTTAAAGGCAACCAATGAAAACCTCGGCTCTGAGCTAAAATGTAGTGATAAAAGCAGACCTAAACTTGGATCAACTGGGAGTTATAAGGAATCATGAACCTCAAATAAATAGACATTTTCAATGAAAATTTTGTAAATTAAAAACTTCTGTTTCTTTCCCTGTCCTTTATTATCTCCATTTTAAAATTTGATAAAATAAAATACACAGAGCTGATTCTGCTCCAATTTTATGTGTGTCTGAGGAGAAATGTCAATGTCAACTTCATTATCTCCTTTCTTGACCCAATAATAGCTAGAAATACAACTAGTTCTTAACTAAAAATCTACTCACTAGTCTCCTTCTTGTTATTAATAGGTTAATCTTTTTTCATGCTCACTTTACCAAAGGCCACAGTGATGTATGTGTAATTCATAAACTAGGGACCTATACTTTTGGGTATCTAATAAAACTGTTTCAAATGTTCAGTGCAAAAGGAAAATCTTAAAAACACAAAATGAAATTTACTCACCATTATTTCCTAATTCTGGGGTATGCATTTGTGACTGGTACTTGTTCTCCAATTTTTATTTTCCCTTTCTTCCATTTCAGAAATTTTATCTTCTCTATAGAATCATGAAATCCTATTAACTACTGGTTTAGACATTATTCAGTGTTTTCATGAACTTTTTTTACACATTAAGAATATAAATGTGTAGACATATTTATGTATATTTTGTTGCTTTATACTCATTTCATTCATCTATCTGCTTCTATGCCATGGCATTATGTCTGTGTCTATTGTCTATTGATAGAACAAAAGGGTGAGAGACAATGGAATGAAATAGTATAATAAAATGTCTCTAAAGGCAAGATACTCTGAAACAAATCTGCAAGACCTGTATGGGAATATACACCAAAGCTTTTGGGATATAAAAGTTTTTTTTTTCATAGTATAACTATAGATCTTTTTTTAATTTTTATTTAATTTTATATAACAAAGTCCAATTAAATGAAAACAAACATTTATACACATATTTGGGAATTTGGGCGTCGTTCTTTCCAAACTACTTCCTGCTGGTAAGGGGCGCTGTCTTGGGGGATTCGAAGAAGATTCAGATATCCTAGCTGTAGTCTGCAGGGCTGTTTTGTCCAGCTGTTTGGAATGTAGGATCAGCTTGTACTCTGTTTCAGGCGGTCTGGTGTGATCAAACCACATTAGTCTGGAAGGAATCCACATCTTTTCATTTTTCTGTGGAAACAAAAATAGAAATACTTTTCCCCAGTAACTTGTTCTTCAACTTAAATTTTGGAGTCAAAGCGTTTTTGTTTGTTTGTTTTTTTTTTTTTTTTATAATTTATTATTTTACATGTCGATCCCAGTTCCCTCTCCCTCCCTCCCTCCCTCCCTCCCCTCCAGCCCTCCCTCCCTCCTTCCCTCCCTTTTGCCCTCTCTGCCCTCTCCCATGCACTCTAAACACCCTCCCCTCCCAACCCCCCACCACAATACCATATGTAGGGGAATGCCATCCAGTTGGGGTCATGTAGATCTGACAGGTCCTATGAAGTAGGGACTAGGGCTTCTCTCCTATCTCTAGAATAAGGCAGTTATCCCTCCATGGGGGATATGTTTGCAAAGTCCTTTTGTGCACCAGGGATAAATCCTGGCTCCACTGTCTGAGGTCTCTTAGACTTCTCAGACCTTCTGGCTGAGACCCATATTCAGGGGGGTATAAAAGTTTTTATTCTTCTTTTCATTGGTCTATGTTTCTGCATTATTTCCCTTTTCTTAGTATTTATGGTGAGGCATTCATGATGACAGGAGCTTGAAGCATTTGTTTGACACTGCATCCATAGTTAAGAAGTACAGAGCAATATATACTTATGCTCAACTAGATTTTGTCCTTTAATTCAGGCCTTGGAATGGCTTTGCCTGTACTTACAATGTGTCTTCTTATATGTCTTAAATTAATCAGGAAAACCTTGGGAACCATTTAGTATATTCAAGTTAACATAAATTAGTTTACCTTGGGAAAAAGAACTACAACTAAGGACCTGCCTGAATTAAATTGGCCTGTGGGATTACCTATGGGATACTTTTATGTTGTAGTAATCTTTAGCCTACTAAAGCAGCAGTGTCCTCCACATACTCATTGTTCTGATGTGTATAAGAATATCTGTGGAGCAAACAAGAGGAAAGAAAGTGTAAGGAGTATTCCTCTATGGCCTTTGCTTCAGTCCCTGCCTCGATGGTCCTGCCTGGAGCTCTAGTTCTTAACCTTTCCAATTGTGTAAACAAAACCCTTCCTTTCCAAGTTAGTTTTAGTTAGTGTTTTATCATAGCAACAAAAACAAACTAATAAATACCTATCATGTATTTCAAGAGGCTAACTTATATCTAAATAATCATTCCAGGAGCGTATTCTCAGAGACTTGGCTCAAGGTGAGCCTACATCTTCTTAGTTGATAATCAGCATTATCCACTGCCATTACATCCACTATGGTTTAATAACAGAAGCTGAAACAAACCTTTTAAACAAACCCTGCTCTTTCATACTGAGCTAAATTAAGTTCTTAGGGTGGACTTCACTCACCAAACATTTCTATATTGCGGAAAAAAGTCAAGAGATATATGTATTTGAATTAAGATGTGGAAGGTCCGAGGATGGCCCTTTCATTCACGTGTTATATAGAAAATATGTTTCCACATTCTGTGTGTAAAAAATTTCTTGAAAGTGAGATTTGCTTACTGAGAGAGCACAGAGGCAGAAAAAGGCCCATGCTGGGTTATTCTTCTTGCTTCACAAAGAAACCTGGAGCCATTGAAGAGTAAGAATGGAGCCATTTATCCACAAGGGATAATGCAATTCCCCATTAGTCTCTACTGTTATTGAAGGTCTTTAAGGTACCTGTTTCGTGTCTTTGTCCTCAGTATGGTACAGTTAAGAAAAGGTCATAGTTTGTAAAGAATTGGGACTATGGGAAGTCCACTTGTCAATAACTTGAATTGGATAGCAGGATCCCAGTTTCTTCCTTATCTTTTTTACACCTCCCTATTATGATGCTGCTGGAGAAATTTTCATAGCCATTCTTCCTTATAACAGAAGAGCAAGGACAATGATCATGGCTGGGATAGCCTCTCCAAAATTGTGAGATAAAACAAAGAATTATTTTTTAAGTTGTTTATGTTAAACAATAACAAACATACAAAGCATGTGAACCTCAAACTCTGTGGCCATCTGTCAACTGGAATGTTGGTACAATCAAGAGAGGTATTCCACTAACTGTTGACTGGAAGTGTCAGCTAACTGTAGTCAGAAAGATAAAACAGTGCATCTTCAGAAACTACTCTTGGAAAGGTAACAACTCAATTCCATGGACCTACTTCCTCCCTTTTCAAAGATTTTGTGAGATTCTTAAAATTCATAAAATTCTTATGAAACAATTCCATCAAATTGTATCCATACAGAGATCGTAACAGGTGTATTTATCCATATCTGCCCTTTAATATAGGACAATCAATAAGAGAGTAAAACAAATTTCATCATGAGTTGAATGGATTCATTGGACTACTGTATATAAAACTATACATGGAATGACTGTTATATGTAAAATGGAAAAAAATCTCAGCTATATTGATAATTTCCCATTGAGAGACCTAGAAATAAGCATGAGTTTTAATAGTATGCTATTCAGATGTAGGAGAAAAAATGGAGTCACATAGTCACATTAATGTTTCTCTTTATATTTCTGTGTAAACAAGCTTTATCTTTTTGATAGTGACCAAATCTAAGCTTGTGTTAGCTTTGGATGAGATATAAAAAGATAGAAGAGATGGGTGAGAAATGATAAAAACAACTTTCTATCTTTTATTTATGATTATTATTGGCATGGATATACACAACCAAAATCATTAAACATTATATTTAATTACAGATAATATAAGGTATACCACATAAATTAGATTTATGAACATATAACATGAGTTTAAAATTTTACCATCATATTTCTAGCAGGTATAGGGATATATTTTATACTTGCAAGTGAATTTATTCAACCTCAGAAGCATCAACTAGAATTTGGAATTAGAAATTAATTGTGTTTTAAAATTTTTTATTATTCCTCTTTTATACTCAAGCTTTTGACATGTCATATCTTATCTCTGACTGAAGAGAAATGTAAAACCAAAAAAGAGAGTAGGAGTGGAATGTGAACAACATGCATTATGTGCAAAAATCGCACTACATTGTACAATTTATAAAATTCCAAAATATAAATATGCTTTTGATTTTTTTATTTGAAACCATCATTTAATCGTTGCAAATTCCAAACTTGAATATAAAATATTTTGATCTTATCATCCTCATACTACTTTTATTTAATTCATCCCATGACCCACCAAGCTGTCACCTTCCCAAATTCCTCATGTTATTTTCAAAACTTACTATTTTTTCATAGCCTTTGAATCCAGTTATTGCTGAGCATGTGTTTTGTCAAGAAAACCATATTTGTTAGTTCTCCTAACCATTCTGTAGCTCTTAATGTTCCATATGTCATCTCTTCCATGATATTGCCCATGTTGTGGGTAAAAGGAAGTTGATACTGATGACTAAGCATCACAGTCCCTCTCCATATCAGAATTTCATCTGGACCACTGATTGCTTCATGAACTTTGTAATGTTTCATGAGAATATGCTGTTTTCTGACTCATAGGGTTCTTAACAAAGATCTAATGAGTTCATCCACATAAAGCGTTTGAATTATTTGTCTATGATAAGTCTTCAAGAGATGATAGCTTAAATGTAACAGGCTGCCAGATCTTAGGCCCCAAGATCCTATCACAATTGACATCCTGAGAGAAATACCATTGAGGCCTTGAATCTCAGTCCATACACAGCAATTTCTGCTAAAATGAAAACAAAGATATAATCATTCAAAATCCTTAGTTCTGAGAAAGACCCTAAAACTACTAACTTTGTTCTTTGGCTTCTGTAGGTCTGCTTCTGGCTAACTGTCTTTGTTATCTGAAGTGTGCCAACCAAGGGTGTAGGTTTTGTATTTAAATACCCACTCGTGGAAAGGCTCTGATCTACAGTTGGATTCCAAACACCTAGTGTAGTCACTGGCTAGCTAATAAAAACTTTCTGTTGACTTGAACCCATGCTTGATTGGTACTAGCTGATGGATACTTCAAAATGCTAATGTGGAATTAATATTTTAATTTTTTGTATTAAAATAAAGATGATAAAAATCACACACACACACACTCATACCCAATCACACATGTATTTTAAAGTGCTGATATTGTAACTCAGACTTTTAATCCTAGCCATTAGGAAGCTGAGGGAGGAAGATCAAGATCTTGAGACATAATCAGATTGGGCTATATGAAAAGAACTGTCTCAAGGAAAAGATATATATATATATATATATATATATATATATATATATATATATAATCAAATACTAGAGATAATAACTTAAAAACTTAAAATTTGAAAATTTATCTGACTTCTTTACTATTCATGAAACCAAATATAAAATAAGTAAATATAACCTTGATTTTTAGATCCTACTCTTAAGTCTAAAAATGTCTTGATAAATGAACTGACATTTGCTGCTTCTGTTTATATAGCTTATTCATATTATAAATTCAGACAGCTATCTATACAATTTCTAAATAGAAAATGAAAAGTCACTAATGGCTCAATGTTTTCTGGTGTGTGTGTGTGTGTGTGTGTGTGTAGTTCTACAGGATTTTTTTGTTTTACTCTTGACATAACACATCTGCATTCCTCATTCTCTCCTGTCATTTTTTCCAGGATTATTTTTTAAGGTAGCTTCATTGACTCATCATTAAATCAATAAATCTATCAAAATTTTAATATTTAACTCTTCATATGCTATTTAATTATTTGATCGCAAATTATTTTTGAAATTCTTTTCTTGGATTCTGGTTCAATTGGTAAAATGGGGTATCTTGGTTTCCAACAACAAACTCATCTAGTCTGCTTCACTTCCATAACTTCAGTACATTATACTTTGAGTCTTCAAAATATTTTTCCATACTACCTTTCAAGTAGTTTGGGGGGACACATTGATTTGTTTTTCCTTATATGTACTTTTCATGGGCAGTGTTTCTCCATGTCTCTATAATTGTTCTATCAATAATTTGCAAATATCATACATTATAACAAATGACTCACTATTCTCATTTAAAGCATATATCTCCCTAGTAATAATATCATTATTACAGTTTTGTATATTTTGCCTTTTTTGACAATTTCCATTATTTAATATAGACATCGAACTGAACAAAAATAATGATGCTATTGTTTCCTGGGAACCAAAAAAACTAGGCATTATGCTAGGATTGAGGCAGGGAAAGATTAAAAGGTGTGCCTGGCATCCTGTTTTAGCACTCAAAGTCCTCCAGTTTCATGTCAATCTGTACTTTTGTTAATTCTACATCCTACAGTTCAGTTTTAATTAGTCTTTGAAATGAAATCACTCATCTAATTTTGTCTAGAGCTTACTAAGACTTCCATATCTGCTGTGATTTTACTCATTTCCTACAATGGTAATATGTTTAGTCATAGCATAAAACTTTATTGATGGTTTTGTGAAGTGAGATATGCTGATAATACTGATATAATTTTATTAATGAAAGTATAAAATAGAGAAATGCTACATAATTTGAGATCACACAGTAACAACATTGGGTCCATCTTTCATGTAAGAAGGGATTATCTACTTTTATTACTTGAATCTTGTTTGTCAGTTTCATCATATACTCATCTTTTTTATTCTGAATCCAACTTTGTTCATAAATGAATTGTTATATCTAGTTAGCAACATGGATCATTTTAGTAGAATGGGTTTTAAATTCAACTTCTTATCACTTATAAAGTTTTACTCTATTCATTGGTATAGCCATTATCTTCATAAAACATATGTTTATATTACTATGTGTGTATTAGTATTTTGTTTACATACATTTATGTGAAGCACATGTGTAACTGGTCTCCACATGGTCAGAAGATGGCATAGGTTACCATGGAGCTTGAGTAAGAGGTGGTTTTCTAACAGGTGGATGCTAGGAAACAAACTGCAGCCTTCTACTACTGCATCAAGTCTTCTTAGCTAATGATCCTTCTCTCATACTCCATTTTTCATCCTTTATTAGATTACTTGGTGAAATAATTTGAATACCAATTATTATGACTATATGCTGTCCATACAAAAATTCATTCAGTAGATATTTTTAGTAAAAAATATATATATATAATTTTTCATTTAAATTTGAAGCAAACTTGTTTTTTATATCAATCCCAGTTCCTGTACCCTCTAGTTCTCCCCTATTGTCCCGACCAACCTCCATCCCATCCTCTCTCGGATCACCATGGAGGGTGAAGCCTTCCATTGGGAGTTTTCAAACTTTGTGATATCATTTGGAGCAGGGTCCATGCCCTCCATCATGGGTCTAGGCTGAGGGAATATCCCTCTATGTGGAATGAGCTCCCAAAGTTCATTCATATATTAGGGATAAATATTAATCCACTACCAGAGACCCCATAGATTGTCCAGTTCTCCCAACTAGCACCACATTCAGGGAATATGGGTCTGTCCTGTGCTGGTTTCCTATCTATCAGACTGGAGTCCATGAGCTCCCCTTGTTTAGGTCAGCAGTTTCTGTGGGTTTCTCCAGCCTGATCTTGACCCGTTTGCTCTTCACTCTGCAACTGGATTCCAAGAGTTCAGCTCAGTGTTTAGCTGTGGCTGTCTGCTTCTGTTTCCATCAGCTACTAGATGAGGAACCTTGAAAGTCGCAGGCAAATGGATGGAACAAGAAGCCACCATCCTGAATGAGGTAACCCAGTCACAAAAAGACAAACATGGTATATACTCACGCATACATGGTTTTTAGACATAGAGCAAAGGATTAGGAGCTACAATCAACCACACCAGAAAAGGTAGGAAACAAAGAGGAACCTAACAGTGATATACATGGTCCCTTGGAGAAGGAGAAAGGGAAAAGATCCCCCAAGAAAATTGGAAGCCTTGAGGGGGAGGAAAGAGGGAGTTAGTGAGAAGAGAAGTGGAGAGGTGGGCATGGCTGAGCAGGAAGATTGAGTTGGGGAAAAATAGAGGAGATCAATAAAAGATACTGTAATAGAGGGAGACATTATAGGTTTTAAGAGAAATATGGCACTAGAGATCTACAAGGATGACCCCAATAGCAATCAAAGAAATAGTGGAGAGACTACTTTAAATGACCTTCCCAAATAATGAGATAGATGACTACCTTATATGCCATATTATTAAAAACATTTTACAGTGATTTAAATATGGTTTATCTTTTTCAAGAATCCTGTCAAAATTTAACTCTCTTTGTGAACTTCTAAAAATAGGAAAAGCCTGACTTTTTTGATCATTGTGGCCTTTGGAGGTGGATTAGAATGTGGAAAAGTCACCCAGGTGGTTTCCTAATGCTTGAATGCTGGTGATGTTATAGAAAGAGGAAGAGAATTGATCCAGGTACAGTAGGGTACTCAAGGTGTTTCTTATTTGATTTCTTGTGTAGCCTTGGGACTCTGCTGGCAAGAAGATTATCACCAGATGTAGGCTGGTGAGGTTGGTTCCTGAAATATAATCCCAAACAAGCCTCCTTCTTCTGAACTACTTAACTTCAGAAATCTGTTAAAGTTACAGTAATGAGATTAATACACATGAGTAAAAGTACATGTTTCTATCTTCCGATCTTAATGTTAGAGGTAAATAATACCATTAAGCTGCTTGATTTCAACATATTTTCCAATGTAAAATGTTAATACCTTCATTAAATTGTGAGGACTGTTTCATTCAAACAGAATAAATCAGGAACATTATTCAAGATGACAGCAGCTGTCAGGTAAAACATAGCTCTAAAGTCTACTTTGAAAGTAAAACATGTGAGCAACCAAAGAACCAAAACATTTTTTTCCTCATTTTCCATAAGATTGAATTCATATATACACTGTATGTATAATATATATGTTATATCCATTTATATTATAAATGAATATAAATACATATGCAGGAGGGCATACACACAAAAGATAATATTTTAAATAATTTGTGATTTTTAAAATTCTTTGTCATGTAAAATAGGTTTTTCTTAAGTATATGAACAATATCTATGAAACAAATACTTCATTAATTCCTATGTATAAATTTAAGAATAAAGGATTTGAACCATTCACTTTATATTACATGTTGATTAGATGACAACACTAAAAGTTCTCTGCACTATAAAAAGTCTCTGCACAGTGTTGCTTCATCATCTTATTGAGTTTCATTATGCATTCTCAGCATCTATTATTCCTATTAATGCCAAGATCAACCTCTACCTTGCCCTTTTCCTCTTCTAATTGACAGTGAGCAAATAATTTCTGGTCCAGATCAGGAGCTCATCTTCCCATCTAACCTTGAACATCAATCCAACAAAAGAGTGAATCACATTTGCATCAGACTCATGGTTAATAAATACTAAGGTCCTATGAAGAACAATAATTTACTTTGGCTCCCACATCAATTTGTGGAACTTCAGAAACTAAATGTAATGAACATTAGGTCACAGCCTATACCTTTCATGAAATGTCTCACTTAGAGTATTCCAATAAACCTCCAAACTGGTGGTGTCAGGTCACTATATTATATTAGAAATCTTTCACATAAGGTATTGCATATTTACCTCTATGAATATTATACAAGTTCTTAAGTATAAAATAGTATTGCATCAATAATATCTTTTTAGAAGCTATTCCCACAGATGCATATCATATTGTAAACTTTTACCATCCAGAAAATTATGACATACACTAAAAATACACTTGAAATATCAGTCTTTTGTCAGTTCTGAGCTTATTTTGCATGATTATATGTTTTGAAATCACAAGAAAAAAATTGAAAATTCAAAGTAATATCACTCTCTAAACACCTATATCTAAAACTTAATGATACAGAGGAAAGAAATTAAAATTTTGATTAATGTTCTACAGTTAAAAAAGACATTAAATTATGTTTGACTTCTTAGGTTGAGATTATTTTCTCCTTGTATATATTTTTCATTTAATTGTTTCTTTTCATAGACACTTCTCTTTTATTTCATATTTTTTCTCTTATACTTGCTACTGTGAAAATGCCTGTTTGAAATATCATAGCAAAGTTGTTTAAAGCAAAACACAATTGAATTAAATAGTATTTTATGAGACTTCCCTTTATCATATTTTGAGCCTTTTTTTTATAAAAGACTATTTAAATGCATGGTACTACGGTGATGATTAGCTTTTATTTGTCAATTTACTGCAATCTACAGTCATTTGAGGGAAGAGCCTGATTTGAACAATTTACTTTAACGGGCTGGTCTCTTTGTCTATGTTGATAATTAATGAATGAAAACCTGTCCATTTTGAAAGGCAACATTCCAAACACAAGATATTTTGAGCTATATAAGGAGAGAGAGATATGTGGGAGTATCACATGATCAGAGAGCTTGGGTTATAATTTCTTCCTGCTCTTGACTTATAATGATTTGACTAATTTCTTGAACCCAATCTTGATGGGCTTTATATCTGGGATATTTAAAGTAAATGACCCCCTGTTTCTCCATTTTGTTCCTTTTTTGTTAGCATATTTCATCACAGCAATTAATAGGAAACTAGAATACTGGGTTACATGAAGATATTTCTATTGAAATATAGGAACAATCCATCCAACATATCTCCTTTCTCTATCTTCCTCCCTTTCTCTCTTTGGTTTGATGCACTTTCTTTTCCTAAAGGACATTTTCACTCTACATGAATAAATGAAGAAAAAGCATTAAGATGATTACATAACAGTCTTTTTACAGGACACTGGTGGAAAAAAAAAGGCAAATATTACTATCCTGACCATTTGATTTGAGGGTTTCAGATGCACTGGAACCATGCTTTGTTGAGGCTGTTATTTCTGCAACTTTCTATGATGATGCTGAAGAAATAAAAGACAGTGCTGTAATACCTACTGATAGAACATCAGCCTACTTTGGATGCATTTTGGAAGTAAAATAAAAACATATAAGTAATTTCTGCCCTTTTTATTAATTTAAACCCAAAGGAAATGTGCTACAGCTTATTTTACTCATTGTCTCATAATACCTGAGAACAGAAAGTGGGATATATAGCAGAACACATCAGCCTCTCAAGGACAGAATTATCATTTAAACAGTTGAAGGTTAAAGTTGAATATATTATAATCTAGTATACCTATGACCTGGATGACTCGACACATTTTTCTTAAGTAATTCACTTAGAACAAGGAACAGCCTGGAGATTTTTGGGAATGCAAAGTGTTTTCTAAAATTAATTTCTATAAGTTTCATACTGTCATTTTTACATATATATATATATATATGTATATATATATATATATATATATCCTACAACTGGAAAGAAATTGAGTATCAGAAATCAATTTATATTGAAAAAAGAATGCAAAAAAGGAAACAAATCCACATTTGATTTCCTATTCAAAGTATTAATCTAAATAAGTTAGGTTATTTCATGTTTTTAAATATTTGTGCCTTTTAGGACTCAAACAATCTGTCCCCAATCCATTATAAACATATTTCTTGAGTAGTTCATCTCTTGTTCTTTAGTGGTTTAGGTTCTCTGTACAGTGTGGACTGCTTAGACATGTAATATAGGGATACTGCCATTATCTTATTCTCTGTGGCTACCACATACCAAGCTATCACAGACTGGTGGAGTATAAATAACAGAAAATTCTTTTTCACAGTCACAAGCAAAGTCCCAGCTAAGGCAATTGGTGTATGTAGTGTCTAGCAATCTTCTATATATTTATTCTTAGACAGTTATCTTTGCACAGTAAAATCACAAATTAGATTATATGTCTTTTATCAGGTAACTATTTACCTTATAGAATATAACCTACTTACTGTACTGGCTGGTTTTATATGTCAACTTGACACAAACTAGAGTTATAAAGGAGAATGAGTCTCAGTTTAGGAAATGCCTGTAACAAGAAAATAGAAACCCTGATTCTGATATTGGTGCTCAAGTTTCAATCTGAAGGTAAAAATAAGCAGAGCAGCCAGACACTAGCTCTTACATGTACCTCAGCCTGTAAGGGTTAATCCTGTTTCTACCATCTTTCCAGCAAGCCAGCCTCAGATTGCTGCCTCTCCTCAACAAGGGTGGAGACTAAATCTCAGAATGCAACATGAGACACTGGGCTCCTGTCTTTTATATATCTATCTCTCTAGGGTTGGGATTAAATGCATGACCTCTAATTCTCTTTTAGTCTGATTCATGCTAATGTAGCCATACATGGCCATGAACACACAGAGATTCACCTGCCTTTCTCTCCTGAGTGTTGGCATTTAAGGTTTGTGCTCCCACTACCCGGCTTCTACAACCACCTGCTGTGGCTAGCTTTGCATTTTGGTTCTTGATGACTTTATTAGATCAAATACAATATATCACCACAATGCCTTCATGAAATCTGGCAGTAAACCATTTTCACATTTCACAGAGGGAGGGTCCAGCCCATTGTGAGCTGGTAATCCTGTGTTCTTTAAGAAAGCAGGAGGAGCAGCCACATGAAGCAAGTCAGTAATCAGCAAATCTCCATGGTCTCTGTGCCCAGATTCCTGCCCTATTATAGGTCCAGTCCTGACTTCTTTTGGTGATGATCAGCAATATGGAAGTTCAAGCCAGACAACCCCTTTCTTTACCAGCTTGTTCTTTGTTCATGGTACTTCATTGAAGCAATAGAAACCTTAACTAAGATACCACCAAAAGTTTCATATGGGAGAGTACATGGAATTTCCCTTCTCTAAGGACAACACAGAGCCTCATTGTGACACTTAATGTTAATTTTCACCTTGGTGTGATTAAGATGATTTCTTAGAATATGTTTGAAAGGTTATTTAGATAATATGAATTTTGTTGAGAAGAGCTAGTCTGACAGTGAGTAGCACTGCTGGGTTATCTGGTGTTCTGGTTTAAATGAAAAGGAGTAGTCACTAGCAATCTACACACCCTGTCTCCTGAGGGTGAATGCAATAGGACCAGATGCCACAGTCTCCTGCCAGTATGGCATCCTAGCTGTCCTTGGTAGACAGAAATAACCCTTTCTCACATAAAATGTGCTTGTCATATATTATCTCATAACAGCAAGAAAAGTAAGACATCATGAAAAGACAATGTTTCATGTAGCATCTGAAGGTGAAAATAATTCAAAATCCCAGTTCAAAGTAGGAAAAATTAAAAAAAAAAAATGTAATCTTAGCCTTTTTGTTCTATGTAACCCTTCATCTGACTGAAGTATAGTTACCTTATGGAGAATGACCTAGTTATGCAAGCTATGATGAGAATATAAATCTTATGCAGGTAATTTCCCAAAGAATTATATTGAAAAACAAGGTGTGGTTATAGTCTACTGATTCTGATTCTAATGATTCTTTAAATGACTAGACACTCTAGGCAGTGTGGGCAATAGACACTGGGAAATATCTTAAGGCTGACAGTAAAGGAGGAATAGAAACATTGGAAATATTTAGTAGTGGGGAGAATTTATTGACACCCAAGTAAGAATATGGACCATGGAGTGGGCTTAAGTAAACATCTACAAATTATAGAAAAGATATTAAAAATAAGAGAATGAACCAGAGTAACTCAAACTGGGAGGTCTCCAGTTTGCTGATACATGTTGATAGACTTGATTACTCTCAATCTTGAAATCACACAGTCATTTTTATAATCTGGAGTTTGTAATCAAACCTCAGACAAAAACAAAAAACTAAGCCTCCTGTAGTAAGTTCCTGAAATATTTCACTAGGGCGTGAAATTTTATCAACAAGCATGAAAGGCAAGATAATCATGGCACTTGGACATGAAAATCAGAGATTCAGGACTTCTTATCATCATTGTGAGTTTGAGGCTACCCAAACAGAAAAGAAAAAAAAAGTCTTACTTTTTATAGTAAGGCAGAATTTATGGGCTAACATGATATTGGAAACACAGGAGATAAAGGAGAACCCAGATCAGCTGCGAAATGTTTACCACTTCTACTATGGCCAGCATGGGTCCCTGGTCAAAATTAGGGTTCTTAAATCACCTTCAACCAAATAAGTGATACAAAGTAGCCTGCATAGATGTTGCACTCTTGGTGATTTTATGTACACTAGAGAAACAGAAGTCAGGACAAAAACACATATCATATGAGGCAGTTGTTTCCCAAATATGTTTTAAATATGAATCTTACTTAAACCTTTAAGGATATTTTCTATACATAGAATTTTGTAATAAGGTTATATTTTATTTTTTTACATAAATTAGAAACAATATTACTTTATATATAAATACCAGTTCCCTCTCCATGACATTCTCCATGGCCCCCATCATTCCCATCCTATCCCTCTTCCGCGCTCCATAGAAAGGGTGGGGTCTTCCATGGGGGATCATCAAAGTCAGTCATCTCATTGACGGCAGAGTCTAGGTTCTTCCCTATGTGTCTAGGCTGACAGAGTATCCCTCTACAGGGAGTAGGCTTACAATGCACATTCATATACTAGGGGTAAATACTTTTATATTACCAGGGGCTCCATAGACTTTACAGGCCTCCTAACTGTTACCCACGTGCAGGGGGAGGGCTGGATCCGTTCTATGCTGGTATCTAAGCTGTCAGACTGAGGTCCATGAGCTCCCCCTTGTTCAGGTCAACTGTTTCTGTGGTTTCCCCAGCATGGTCTTAACCCCTTTGCTTATCACTCCTCCCTCTCTACAACTGGATTTCAGGAATTAAGCTCATTGTTTACCTGTGGGTGTCTGCTTCTGCTTCCATCAGCTACTGCATGAACATAGGGAATCATCAGTCTCGATATGGGAAAGGGCATTTAAGGTAGACTCTCTCCTATTGCTTAGATTCTTAGTTGGGGTCATCCTAATATACTTCTGGACAATTACCGAGTGCCAGATTTTTCTCTAAACCTATAATGGCTCCTTTTATTTAGGTATATATTTTCTTGCTCACCTCTGTTCTTACCCCAACTCAATCTTCCTGGTCCCTCATGTCTTCCTCCCCCTCTTCTTCTCCTCTTACCATTCCCTAACTCCTTCTCCCCACCCCTGTGCTCCTAATTTACTCAGAAGATCTTGTCCCTTTCCTGTTCTCCTGGGGACCACATCAGTCTCTCTTAGGATCCTCTTTGTTTCCTAGTTTCTCTGAAGGTATGGGTTGTAGGCTAGTAATACTTTGCTTTATTTTTAATGTCCATATATGAATGAATACATACCATGTTTGTCTTTTGGGGACTGGGTTACCTTACTCAGGAGAGATGGCTTAGCTATTAAAGGCTAGACTCACAACCAATGTAATAAGTTTCTTAAAATATCAGGAATGCCTTTTCTCAATATCCAGAGAAATAGGAAAGACCCATTGAGAGTTTTATATCAGCATGCAGGAGTAGAAAAATGACTCATACTTACTCATTTATATATTTATAAATTCTGGAATTTAATGAGGTATTGACAAATAGTTTACTATTGCTAGTGCATAACTTTGTGATTAAACCACACTTTAAAATGCAAACTTTACAGTGTCAGTTTGAAACTACTTACCCTCACTAAGCGTATTTCCTCTTAAATTGCTATTGGACTTTTCCAAAAATCAGCATGTGAAATGCACATTTTTTTTTACAATTTCATTTTGAAAATATGGACAACTTTCAGATATAAAATATAGTATTATGATTTGAAAAAACAAATGAAACACAACATGACATTCCTGAGTCAAAGAGTATTCTGACCATTATCTGTAATCTGTATTTCACATCATTTTTTGGTGTTATTATGATCCAACAAATGCAAAAAGTCAAAATAAAATAAACATCATGTTTAAAATCCCATTGAATGTTCCATTTGTGGCTTATGAATCCACTGCTGCTCTATATCACCCCTTCCACTACAGAAGATTGTGGATGATTGTAATAGCTAGAGGTCAGTGAGGACAGGAGAGAAACTGTTTCTGGACTTGACCAGAATATTGTGCCTCTGAATGACCTGTAGAAGATCAAGTCCTGTCAGCTTTCTAGCATGAGCTCACTTCCATTACTGAGGAGCTATGGAAAGCTGATGGTTTCCACAGAAAAAGGACTCAGTGTTCTTTAATGGCGTGCTTCTTGGTAGCTCACATATGCTCCAGTGGATGTGTAGGCCAGCCAGAATTAGATTTCAGAGGTTATTTTAAGGGAATAACAAAAGAAGACTAAGTGGGGAGAATGTTGATGTGTGGGTGGATTTGGAAGGACTTAAGTTAGGAAAGTTACAATTTTCAACATTTCTCAAAGAATATAATGATGTTAAAAAGCACTAGGTTAACTTTGTAAAATGTTATTAAAAGATTATCCCTGATTATTATACTGATATACATCATATTACATAGGAGATATTTTCATGTTAAAACATGCAAATTCCATATAATTTTTTTCATCAGAATATGCTAACATACCACTTTATTTTCTTTATGTTTCCTAGTTTTTGCCTGCAAATTTGAATGTCCAATACTATTCATAACATTCATAACTTGATTCTAATTTTATTTCTATGCAAACTAATCCTATCCCTATTATGTAGCTTTACTTTTTAATCTTGTATTTTTACATGTGACTCTCTATTGAAAGGTAATTTAAATTCCACTGAATATGTGTATGTACATTTTTCTTTTTTACCCTGTCATGGTATTCCTCTCCATTCTCGATTCTGCTGTTAAGGCAGAAATTAACTTTGTGTTGACACAACCCAACACTAATAAGACTCTTCTAAAGAAAAAGACATTTAACCTCTGAGAATTTGGATCCAAAAGGAAATAGTAGCACTGGGATTCAACGTTACCGTAAACAGAAAGCGATGATTCAGTCTGCTCAAAGATGAAGAAATAAAGTGTCTGAAGTTTCCCCCTTGATTTCCTAGGGGTAAAAATACAATCAATACAAGGCAGTAAGGCAAGTTTGTTACATTTGCTTTGCTCTCAGAACAGCAACCTTTATCCTTGTGGAATGGAGTTTCCTAGTTCTGATGCAAATTGTCTCCTCTTTCATGGAATTTTGATTAGCTTCCTTTTATTTTGAGAATAATAGCAATGCTTAACAATGAAGATCTGTAATCTACAAGTAACCTGGGGACATGGATATAGATTTGGAGACACAGACATGTTAAAATTAGATACATATCACATTTCTGTTTTTCCCATGCATAATGACTTTAGTTTGTGTGAGTGAATACAAAAGATAATCAAGTCATAGATACCCCATGGAGATTGCTAGTGCAGTTGCCTGTAAAGGCAGAAAGTACTTTTCATTCATTGAAATGTAAGGTCAACTCCTTCTTTTCACTGTTACTGAAGAAATAGAAGATGTAGCAGTGTCTAATTTTGTTTGTGCTGTTCTTCAGATGATTGTGCTCTTTAAAACCAAAGAGAATTTCTGCACTCACAAATTTATAGTGAAAACAAAAGAGTTTTGAATAGAGTAAGGGTTAGTGTTTGCTTTCTTTGTGAACTTAAACATGCATCTAATTTATACCCTGATTATTTTGTCACTGATCATGATCTTCATTGGCAGCTGATGTCACAAGATGAAATCATTTGTCTTCTCATACTCAATTGTTCTTTTCTTTGATCATTTTTTTTTCTGTCAACGTACCGCTGAGCAGAATTATTTAACTCAGCTTAGCTAAAAATTATTTCAACATTTTACTACCCAATCCAGCTCAGAGGAGTGTACAACCAGGGTCTACTATGAATCCTATTATGAATCCTAAATTTCCCTCAATATTTCATGTATTAAAACCTTATGTCTCATTGTGGGCCTTTTGTTAGTTTATGGCACGAACAGGTAAGTTTTTTTTTTTTTTTTTGTTGTTATTTCTTTTTTTATTTATTTATTTTATTTAATTTAATTTTATATAACAAAGTCCAATTAAATGAAAACAAACATTTATACACAATATTTGGGAATTTGGGCGTCATTCTTTCCAAGCTACTTCCTGCTGGTAAGGGGCACTCTCTTGGGGAGATTCGAAGAAGATTAAGATATCCTGGCTATAGTCTATAGGGCTGTTTTGTCCAGCTGTTTTGAATGTAGGATTAGCTTGTACTCTGGCGGTCTGGCGTGATCAAACCTCATTAGTCTGGAAGGAATCCACATCTTTTCATTTTCTGTGGAAACAAAAATAGAAATCTTTTCCCCAGTAACTTGTCCTTCAACTTAAATTTTGGAGTCAAAGCATTTTTTTTAATTTAATTTATTGTTTTACATGTCGATCCCAGTTATCTCTCCCTCCCTCCCTCCCCCTAGCCCTCCCTCCCTCCTTCCCTCCCTCCCCCCAAACCTCCCTCCCTCCTTCCCTCCCTTTTACCCACTCTGCCCACTCACATGCACTCTAAATACCCTCCCCTCCCATCCCCCCACCCCAATTCCATGTGTAGGGGAATGCCATCCAGTTGGGGTCATGTAGACCTGACAGGTCCTGTGAAGTAGGGACTAGGGCTTCTCTCCTGTCTCTACATTAAGGCAGTTATCCCTCCATGGGGGATATGTTCGCAAAGTCCTTTTGTGCACCAGGGACACATCCTGGCTCCACTGTCTGAGGTCCCTTAGACTGCTCAGTCCTTCTGTCTGAGACCCATATTCAGGGGGGCCTGAGTCAGTCCCATGCTGGCTTCCCAGATATCAGTCTGGGGGCCCTTTAGCTCCTCCTTGTTCAGGTAAGCTGTCTCTATGTGCTTCTGCCTAGTGGTCTTGTCCTCTCCATCTGCTTCTGGGTTCTAGTTCGACTCAGTGTTTATGTATGGGTGTTTGCTCCTATTTTCAACAGGCATTAGTTGAGGGCTCCATGGATAAGTTAGTTGTTGATCTCACTCTCCGGGAAGGGTATTTATGATAGCCTTTCCACAGAAGCTCAAATTGTTAGTTGGGAGCAGTCTTGTAGTTCTCACAACCTTTCTTTGTGTTCAATTTTATCTTCAAACCAATATTGGCTTCCTCTTTTATGTTCTCTCTCTCTCTCTCTCTCTCTCTCTCTCTCTCTCTCTCTCTCTCTCTCTCTCTCTCTTTCCTATCTTCTATTCCTAACCAGGCTCAATCTCCCTGGTTTCTTGAGTTCTTTGTGTATTTTGGAGATCAGCCCTTTGTCGGATATAGGGTTGGTGAAAATCTTTTCCCAGTCTGTGGGCTGCCAATTGGTCTTGTCGACTGTGTACTTTGCTTTACAGAAGCTTCTAAGTTTGAAAAGGTCCCATTTATTAATTGTTTCTTTCAGTGTCTGTGCCCTTGGAGTTATGTTCAGGAAGCGGTCTCCTATACCAATTTGTTCAAGGGTACCTCCTACTTTCTCTTCTAAGAGGTTCAATGTGGCTGGATTAATGTTAAGGTCTTTGATCCATTTGGACTTGAGTTTTGTGCATGGTGACAGACATGGGTCTATCTGCAGTCTTCTACACAACCTCATCCAATTGTGCCAGCACCATTTGTTGAAGATGCTGTCCTTGCCCCATTGTATAATTTTAGCTGTTTTGTCGAAAATCAGGTGTTCATAGGTGCATGGATTAATATCAGGATTTTCAATTCGATTCCATTGGTCTACCTGTCTACTTTTATGCCAATACCAGGCTGTTTTCAGAACTATAGCTCTGTAGTAGAGCTTAAAGTCAGGAATGTTGATGCCTCCTGAAGTTCTTTTATTGTATAGGGTTGTTTTGGCTATCCTGGGTCTTTTGTTTTTCCATAAAAAGTTGATTATAATCCTTTCAAGGTCGGTGAAGAATTGTTATGGGATTTTAATGGGGATTGCATTGAATCTGTAGATTGCTTTTGATAAGATTGCCATTTTTACTATGTTAATCCTACCTAACCAAGAGCATGGGAGATCTTTCCATTTTCTGGTATCTTCTTTAATATCTTTCTTTAGAGTCACAAAGTTCTTATTATATAGGTCTTTTACTTGTTTGGTAAGCGTTACACCAAGATACTTTATGTTGCTTGTGGCTATTGTAAAGGGTGATGTTTCTCTGATTTCTTTCTCTGCCTCTTTGTCGTTTGAAAAAAATAGGGCTACTGATTTTTTTGAGTTTATCTTGTATCCTGCTAGTTTGCTGAAGGTGATTATCAGCTGTAGGAGTTCCCTGGTAGAGTTTATTGGGTCACTTATATAAACTATCATATCATCTGCAAATAGAGACAGTTTCACTTCTTCCTTTCCAATTTGGATCCCCTTGATCTCCTTTTGTTGTCTTATAGCATTAGCTAGAACTTCTAGTAGGATATTGAAGAGATATGGAGAAAGAGGACAGCCTTGTCTTGTTCCTGATTTTAGAGGAATTGGCTTAAGTTTCTCTCCATTCAGTTTGATGTTGGCAGTTGGTTTGCTGTATATTGCTCTTATTATGTTTAGGTATGTTCCTGTTATCCCTAACCTCTCCAAGACCTTTATCATGAAAGGGCGTTGAATTTTGTCAAAGGCTTTTTCCGCATCTAGGGAGATAATCATATGGTTTTTCTTTTTCTGACAAACAGGTAAGTTTTAAGAGGTTTATAAGTCATGTATGAATGGCCTAGAAAGTGGATCTCCACCCCCTCTTTTTTGTTGTGTATCATGTCTGTTAGACTCTGAATGTGAGATGATTCCTTATGTTGATGTGTTAAGCACATGCTATTTTAATGATATTTGCACAATAGTTGTGGAACCTTTAGGATAGGGCCTAGTTGGCATATATGGGCAATGAGAAATGAGCTATTGAAGATTGTACCTCTGTTTTTTGTCTAGCCACATTTAAGTGACAAGCCACCCCACCAAACTACAAATAGACCAGCTAGAGTGAATCCTCTCTTGCCTTGGACTGGAATTCCTTTAAAGCATGAACCCAAACATATCCTTCACCCTAAGTTGCTTCTCTCTGGTATTTGCAAAACTTCTCGAAGTTGTTATTGGTGACTACAAATGTGGTGGCTGAAAGCATCCCAATGTTATCTCATAGTTCTATTGAACAAAAGTCAACCATCACATGATTGATTCTTTCCTTAATATATTGCTAAACTTCAGATGCACATTGGCCCTAGCTACATTTATCACTTGTTTTGGGATTTTTTTTAATTGCATTAATTATTGACCACATCTGGTCACTATTTCCTTGACAAATACCCTCTTTTATCTTCAAGGAACTGTGTAGAACTTTGATATCTTGAATATTTCAATGAAATATTGCTATCTTATTCCATTAGGTTAAATGGGTAAATAAATCTGTTCTTAAAAAGAAAGCTGTTCTTGAGATCTGATATGCTATTATTTATCCCACACAAACAAACCAAGGTATTATTCCTGTATTATGACTAAGTGATAATAATTTTATAATTGTAAAATAATTTATTCTTTAATAATATACAATTTGTGAATACATTGCTAGTGTAGCATGCAAGAGATCCAAAATTCTGTGTATCCTATTCACAACACAAAGTCACATTTATGAAAATATACAGTTCTATTTCCGACATTACTTACATTGTATTTTCAAATGGTTATAAAACAGAGAATAATTTAGTTATAGTATAACTAATCCATATAAACTGAACTTCTTTTGAGAATTTCATAAAACTAACATAGTCAGTAAAAAATGATGCAGTTGTGCAGCTAATGACAATGTATTATAACATATTCCTCACTACTAATCTTCTACTTCAGGTTCTTATTTCAATGTCATATCAATTTTGAAGCTAAGCAGAAATATATGGACTTGTATGTATGTGCATATACTAAAGGCATTAAAAATAATTTTAAATTCTGAAAGGAAATTAAGCTATGCAAGTAATGCTGCTGTGTGTGCAAATATAACCATTATAGCAGCAGACAATGTGATCTTGTGGTTAAAATGCAAAGCACTCAAAAGTCTGTAATAAAAGGTAGTCCTGGGAGATAACTGAAAATTATGTTGTCAATATTATCAAGGGCATTAAGATTTGAAGTGTTTGCACACTATCAAATATCATCTATGTAAATAAGAGTGCTTTTCCGAATGGTTAAAAGACAATGTAGATTATCCTGAGATTTACTGACTGAAACCAAGATGTAAACTTTAAGCCTCTTTGTTCCTGGATTGTTAGCCTCAAGATTGTTCTCCTGAGATTTGCAGTTACTGCAGAAAATAAATAATGTTTCAAAAGCTTCACCTCTGTTTTCAAATCTGTGGTGCTGTGTTGTCAGGAAACCATTTCGTTTCTTGTTTTCAAATAAAAAGCCATTTTCACACTTTTAGCTGATTTATCTTTGCAGAGAGATGTGGTATGTAATTTATCACATCTTAAGGTTTCCTTTGGTGTATCTTCACAAAGAAAAAGATTATTTACTATATGATGCTTCCAAAAAGAATGTTTACATAGAAGCTTAGTCCATGTTTAGAAATGACAGTATGTATGACCATTCCTCCAAACAGAATAACAACTTAAAAAGAAAGTCATCTTCCTCTTTTCCGTAAAAATGTATGTGATGTATAAAACAACTTTCAAGATAACAGGTCTTCTATGATACTATTTCTTCTCAGTATAACAAGAAAATTCCTTAACAATTTAAAGATCACATTTACAGTCCTTTATACTATAAGTCCTTTAGACTATTTTGTGTAGCTAGGTGCATTTTATAAATTTGAATAATTACTGGGGTATTGAGGGCATAGTAGTAGTTAAGAGAGCATGCAGCCTGATTGAAGATTTAAGCAATCATATGGCACCATCAGAAATTACATTTAAGTAAAAGTGGCATGCAGATAGGGACTTTGCTGATACAGTCACAGCAGTCCCCCCAAAACAAAGAATTCAATGCAGGTCATTGGTAAGTATAAATGTTGAGATGCCAACTGGGTACTATAACACAGACTAAAAGGGAATGCTGCTGTTGCCCATGGAACAAATGTTTGTGCCAATTCCAAAGTTTAGATCACAGTCATATAACATTAATAACAGAGAAAAAAACAGTCATCTTCTATGTAATTCTCAGCCAGCTACTAGACTTGTTCTGCTATAGCATTGAAGGAGAAGAAAAACAAAATTTTCCAGTGTGCTCTAGAGAGGCTTCCATTGATTCTGATGTTAAAAACCAGGGACAGGGTTTTAGTTTCATTTCTGTTGCTATGATAGCATTGCCTGCTGGAAAACAACTTAGGAGAGAAAAAGTTTATTTTAGGTCACAATCTAAAGTTACAATCCATTATATCAAGGAAGTCAAGATGGTAGGGACTTAAACAATATAGAGAAATATGTACAGCCAACAGCAGAGAAAGATGAATTAGGCATTCTTGTTACTCTGCAAATAAGCCATACAACCAAACATAATCCAACAACCAAACCCAATGAATGATGCTGCCACAGTAAACTGTTTCTTTTCCCATTAATTAACATAAACAAGAAAACATTTAAAAGACATGCCCATAGAAGTGCCCACAGGCCGAACTGATCTACACAATGTTTTATTAGTTGAGATCTTCTCAGGATACTAGATTTTTATCAAGATGACAATTATAACATTAGCCACCACAGAGAGAGTCATGATTATAAGGACTACAAATCAGTTCACAGCATCTCCATGCCAAATCTTATAGCAAACAACAGGATGCAGCTGAGATTAAAGACAAGGAGCCTAAAGATCCACTGATCACAGCTAACACAGCTTTAAAGACTTTGGCATATTGTTCAAGATTACAGTAACAAAACATCTTTTATCTTATACCAATGGCCTCATGAACACATTTATTCCTGTACAGTGTGTTAGTTGGCATTCCTGTTATACAAAAGAAATATCTGAAAGAATCAACTTATTTGAGTACATGTTTAGGTTTTGTCATGGTCATAGAGAGACAAGACGTACCCATACACAATATTTTCTTTATGAACTAGTTATTTCAATGAAGCTCCTCTTCCTAGTGTTTCTGCCAATGATGTAACCCATTTAATAATGGATCGCTTAATGCAGAAATATATTGCTCTCATAACCACGTAGTTGCTCAGAACCTGTGTATCATTTTTTTTATTGAAAATAGATATTTTTCAAATCTTTATTCTGATTATGGTTTCCCCTTCCCCTATACTTCCAGTTCCTCCCCACCTCCTGTATCAACCAAATTCATACCCTTTCCTATTGTTATTGGACATATTACTATTCTGAAGGATAGTAATAAAATACATTAAGATAAATAAGAAATAAAGTAATGAAACTAGGACAAAGCAACCAAAAAAAAAAAAAAGGAGGAGTCAAAGTAAAAGCACAAGAAATACACAGCATACATACACACACAAAGATATGTGCTAGCACACAGGAATCCCATAGAAACCACAAACCGAAATCATAATATATACTCAAAGAACATGTAAAATAAAAATGTTATGATTAACATTATTAGACATAAAACAGTATTTCATTGATGATGAAGATGAAGTCCTTAACAAATGACTATAAGTAAGGATTGGTTCATAACTATGATGAAAAGTGTAATACTTTGCCATAAGTAAATAGTAATATCAAGAGAAATAATAACTCAAGGCTCAGGCTGATATAGTGTTTAACTATCATGTGTGTGTGTTTGTGTGTGTGTGTGTGTGTGTGTGTGTATGTGCGTGTGTGTGTGTGTTTGTGTATGTATATGATATATATGCATATGTAAATACATTTTCCAGGATTCAGAACTTCTAAACTTGACAATAATCTTTTCTGTGTTCAATGACTGTTTCATTATGCAACTCTCTTGTCTCATTAGAAGACAACAATCCAGAAAGTAAACTGAAGCTTTTCTCATAAAAATTACTTGTGTATTTTCAGCAAAAAAACCTTGCTGGAAGGCACTGTCCCTTGGAAAGGTTGAGTCCAATTTAATGCTAAGTAGGAAATTACATTTAATATAATTATAATATGAAATATTCTAAACATAGCCATGACATCAAAAGTTAGCATTGATGTGCTCTGGATATGACATTCTAAATGTGAGTTTCTTATATCTTATTATTTTTAAACTGTACAAAAGCATGTATGAGTTGAAAAAGAGAAATTTGTCTAAATATATTAGCATTTGGGACTCATATTTGTTTACATATTCTCAGTTTTATTGAAGCATTCCTGAAAGGCAATATGTAGCATTGCCTATAATAAATATTAAATAGGAAGAGATTGCTAAAAGCTAATACTGCAAACAGAACAACAATGCAGGAAGTTAGATAATATTTGTTCTTTTCCACTAGGATCTTCTCCCTTCTGATAAAAAACCCCACAGAGAAACACAGCTATAGAAGATTATTAAAATAAGAATAATCCCTATGAGATTCCAGGAAATTATAATAAATTAAACATTAAAATCAGAAAGAATAACAAATTATTCTATTTTGGGATCTATTTGAATAACTGCTTCTTTGATCATAATTTAATCTTACATTAAAATAACCACTGCTATGCTTTACTGACAGCTCATTCTACCATGGCCTAAACTAATCTTGAATATACATTCTTATAACAGTAGGAGGGAGAACATTCTAATTGAGTTTCTCAATTAATAGACATAAAGGCTTAGGCAGATTTAGCAATGTAAAATAGGAAATGATTTACTTATAGTGTGAAAGTTACAGTGTAGGTAGTCAAACGCAGCTTTTTACAGTGTAGTTTTTCATTGACCTATAAATTGTTATGGTTCCTTGACTATTGCTAGAAAGCCTAGATTGTTTTGATAAGCATTCTAGCTAGCCTCTGCTGAGCTTGGAACTCACATCAGCATGCAAGAATGAAAATGATCAACATACTTAAGGATTTATCAAGAAGGGCTAGGAACTAGCTGAGACCCATTTTCAGGGGTTCTTAGTCAGTCCCATGCTGGATTCCCAGCTATCAGTCTGGGGGCTATTAGCTCCTCCTTGTTCAGGTCAGCTGTCTCTATGTGTTTCTGCAACCTGGTCTTGTCCTCTCCCTCTGCATCTGCATTCTAGTTCGACTCAGTGTTTAGTTATGGGTGTTTGCTTTTGTTTCTAACAGGTCCTAGATGAGATTTACATGACCCCACCTGGATGGCATTGCCCTATAATGGGCAATGGGGTGGGGGGATGGGAGGGGAGGGTGGCCAGGGTGCATGTGAGGGGAGAGAGAGGGTAAGAGGGAGGGAGGGAGGGAGAAAGAGGGAACTAGGATCAACATGTAAAATGAAAAGTAAAAAGAAGGGCTAGTAACAACTATACAATCAGTGTATCTTACTCAAATGTTATGTTTAAGGGAAACTTAAAGAGACATCTTGGCCTCTGATTTTCATGTTGCTTAATATTGTAATAGGCAACTCACTCACATGATCACACAACCAACGACTTAGTGGTTAGGAATGGGTTATACGAGTAGATAAACCTTCTAAGTATAATAAAGTGTCTGCATACACATATATTATTTCATCAGAAAGAACAAAACAAAATGTTGGCATTTTCTTCATTTGTAATAAAATAGTACTAGATAGTTAATACACACAGGTAATTTTAAATATATGTTTATATAAGGAGACCCTTATCCTAAAGGAATAATCCCACCAGGTTTATTGAAATTCTAATGTCTTTAGGAAAATTTAATCAAGATACGATGTAAATTTTTGTTTTGTTTTTTATTATTTTACATGTTGATCCCAGTTCCCTCTCCCTCCGTCCTTTCCTCCCTCCTTCCCTCCATCACTTCTTCTCTCCCTCCCTCCTGCCACCATGCCATATGTCCTGACCACTGTCCCATCCCATCCCCCTCCACACCCCCACCCTTTACTCCAAGGGAGGGTGATACCTTCCAGGAGGGATCAACAAAATCTGTCAAGTCATTTGGAGTAGGGACTAGGTCCTCCCTCCTGCCTCAGGTTAGGGGAGTATCTCTTGTTTTGTTTTCTAATAAAAGAAATTTTGTAGTACTTTTCTTTTCAGAATACCTAAAGAGAAAAACCTTCCTGATCTCTTTGAATGGCTGTGTTATCTTGAACCTGACATGTTTCCCAAGTCTTGAAAGACTTTGTAGCTTTTGTCCAGAGGTTTTTCAGCCCTTCCCAGAGGACATAGGTTTGGATGCAAACTGATTGTATCATGAGGAATCTGGCTTCATCAGTGGCCTCATACAAGGATATGTTCTTAACTTGGGGTATTGGGAGATAATGGGGACTTGAAATCACAATTTCATTGGTGGAAGTAGACCTTCATTGGACTTGCTCTACAGACCTATTCTATTACCCAGCTTCACTTCCTGTCTTCCCCTCCTTTTTCTTCTCCTCTGCTATGTGCTTCTGTTACCAATATTTTTATATTGCCTCAGGAGCAAAGCAGTTGAGCTGGCCAAATGTGTATCAGAACTCCCAATATCATGAGACAATAATTCTCTTTTCAACTTTAAATTGTTTATTACTCATGAGTACTATGTTACAGTGACTGAAGTTTTATATAATCTCTCAATACAATAATATTTTATTATATCACCTCACAGAAAAATATTTAAATGACAATCAAAGTGTTTTCATATTTAATTTTCAATTTAAGATTAATTTCAAAATAAAAATAAATATAGATAACTCAAAACACTTCAGTGTACCCATGCATATAAATGGCCATTAGTGAGCAATCACTCCCTGATAATTGGAGGACATATGAGAGGGTATGCCCAGTGTCTCTCAAGTATAATTGATATATACAGATTATGAGTTTCATTTGGAGAAGCAAAGCTTCTAAGGAAAGTCCATCTTTTACCCAGGAAATGCCCAGCATGTGTTATTAACAGTGCATCTGCAAGATGTGTATTAGCAGAAATGACTTTTGGCTGAGTACAATTACTATGCAAAGTGTTGGAAAATATGAAGCATCTCTTGACCAAAATCAAGGACAGATGGTGAACAAGCACATTATGGAAAAGTGCAAACTGTGCAGAGAATACTCAAGTGGGCTGAATGTGATTATGCAAATGAAAATTTCACTTGAAACCAAGAGTACCAAGTACATGCAAAACTTACCTTGAATTATTCAATACGTTTTTGAGGATGCTCATGTGTTTATCATCAGTGCCTAAAGGGTTCATCCCAAGAAAGATGGAAGACCAGCTGATGTAATCTACACATTATCTGCCTAAACATTTTCTATTTTATTTAGTCTAAAATAAAGGGAGTTATATAGTCACATATGTATACATATATGCATTCTTAATGTATATACATTTGTTTTAAATATATATGTATGTATCAGTGATCAGATTTTGTCATATAGCTACAATAATCATGATCTAATTTCACAAGTGTGTGTACACTAAGTATATGAAATGGATATTACTTCCAGGCAGACATTATAAGGTAGTCATTGGAAAAGTAGAGAGAATAATTACTACTATCCATTAATTCAAGGAAGTGAAATAACTATGATTGCTTAGGGAATATTAATTTTATTTTTAATAATGTATATGTGTGAATATCTATGTAATGATGTGTATGTGTGAATCACTATGTAATAATGCATGTATGTAAATCACAATGTAATAATGTATGTGTGTGAATTATTATTTAATAATATATATTTGTGTGAATGTCTATATAATAATGTAGCTGTGTTTGAATATATATATCTTGATGATTGTATATGTAAAAATATGTATATGTGAATGTATATGTGAATGCATTTTCTATAGTGTATATGTGTGTGAAAGTATATGTGAATGTCTATGTAATAATATATGTGTATGAAGATATATGTGAGTATATAATTTATGTGTTAATGTATATGTTATAGTGTATATGTGTCTGAAAGTATATGAGAATGTATATTTTATTGTTTATGTATGTGAATGTCTGTGCAATAATGTATGTGTGTTGAATTAAACTGTACACGAGTTCAGATACCTGAGGATCTCACAAGTGTGAGGTCCAATGGAGTTTGAGTTGCAGTAAATTGTGAATTGTTTTTTGCCAGTACTGAGAACCAAATGTCTGTCCTAAATAAGATCAATACTTGTATCTTCTTATTTCCTGAACCATCTCATGGATCCCAGGAAATATTAATTTAAATAATAAATAGGTTTTAGAGAGATTATTCAGAGGGTAAGGAAGTTTGTTAATCAGCCTTAGTGAATTGAGTTAAATCACAATAACCTACAATAAAGTAGAAAGAGAAGTGACTACAAAATGTCCTCTTACTTCTACACATACATCATGCATGTATGCACACACATTAATAATAATAATGATAACAAGTTATAAAGAAAATATATAATTTCAAGATTATTACTAAAACATTAGTGATGAGGCAGTTAATTTTATTGTGATTCCTAAAATCCACAGTGCAATTTTCAAAGGTTTTCTGTTGCTGGAACTTCTTTCTCACCTGTTGCCCACTGCCATTTCAGGCCCAAATAAACACACAGACTTATATCAATTATTATACTGTTGGCCTATGACTAGGGCTTCTTATTGGCTAGCAATGTCTTAATTATCAACATATTTGTATTAATCTAAGTATTTACACACGGTCCAGACATGAAACTCCTTTGACAGCTAAATGGTATGTCAATCTGGAGGCTTTATCTGCCAGCCTTTTCTAGAATTCTCCTTGTGTCCTAGTCTTGCCTATCTCCCTGCCTCATTGTCCAAACAGTGTTTTATTTATTACCAGTAAGAGAAACATATATACAGAATGACATCTCCCATCATATTTCAGTATGTACTAGATGCATGAGTAACAAATGAACATGAGAACAATTGGTACCATGTTAGATCTGAAATGTCTGAAAGGTATAGTGAAATTACAGAAACAATAAAAGCTGACTTGAAGTTTCCTTTTTTTGGGGGGGGACATAAACATTATTTTTGTCACTAAACACTCCTTACTCAAACATATCCTAAACATATCAACTCTAATTTTTACTTCTTTTTGCTTGTAGAGAATGTAGTAAAGATGTTTTAATAATTCCAACAACTTTTAAAACTAATCTCATGTGAGGACTTTTGGCATGTATATTATAACATGGAAGGACACTTAGCAAAATTGAAAGAAGTAAGTGTTCAACTCTTTTTAGTTTATTTTATTCTCTCATTTTATTTGCATGCATGTATAGGTTCTATAAGAACACTTAATCCAGGTGTTCAACATGCAATTATTGGATCAGTGTGATAAACATATACATATTCACACATCAATTAAGTCAAATGTTCAAGGACTTGCTTTCCTAATCATTTAGACACATACCTCAAAGTAGAAGTGGAGTGGTGGAAGTGACTCTCCCTGTGTACCTGTATTTGGGAGATAATCATCACAGTGTTTCTATGTACTTAGGTTCCTGCTCTGCCTGTCACATGAACATCAGTCCACTCACACTGTGTGACATCAAGTATTCAGCTTCTGAAATGGGTGAAAACCTGCAGCATCTGGGTTATTTCCTTTAACAAGATATGGTGGTCTCCTGCTCCAGCTTAACATAACAGAGTAAGATTTCCCAACATTGGTGGCAAGCCTGCATAATTCAACTTAGCCATTTCCAGCTTGAAATTTTTGAATCATAGTAATTTGTGCGTCTGTTCTATGGGAGGCCAGCATTATGCTTAAGATGAATCTAATGGTGGACATCCTTGTTTTGTTTCTGGTCACAGAAGAATTGTTTTAGCTTCTTTTCTGTTCAGAATATGTGGAATGCAGATTTTCAGAGATGGGTGATATATTTTTACTGTGGTGTGCCTTTTTCCTCCCAGTTATTCTTGTTTGTCAACCAAGAGACTCTTGAATAACTTAGTAAATGAACTTCTGAGTATGACTATGAGTGAACTTCAAAAAAGTTTATAGCTAAGTTGGGAAGACTTGCCAGGAGGTGTGTGGGAATTTTTCAAAGGCTCTAGGTCTAAACTGCATACAAATGAGAAAATGATTGGAACTTGATAATTCATCTTTCTCTGCTTCATGTGGAAGCTGGTTGGCCAACCACCTCATGCTTACTTGTATGGATTGAAAGACCCATATTACTTAAGTTGCATTTGCCATTTATTTGGTGACATGAAATGATAGCTAATATATTTTCCAATTGCCTCCTGTATTTGAAAGCTTGGCATTCAGGGCACCTCCTTTGGGAAGTATTGTGGAATTTTGGAGAGGTAGGGACCACTATGGATAATAGGCATATCTTCCAGGGAAATATTATGTTTGACTTAATATTTAGTTTATTAGTTTTTAAGAACTATTTTCATCAGGGATATTATACCTCACTGCATTTATTTTGTCTTTGCATTCAGTAGGATATGGCTACTTCAATAAAATAATTCATCAAGTTTCTTCATGTACTTTTCTTTTTGAAATTATTTGAAGATAGCAGAAAGTCAAGCTTTCTTAGCTGTTTGAAAATCCTCAGATACAGACGCACCTTGGGTTTCTCTTTGATGGGATAACTTCAATCAATGTGTTGATGTCATTTACAATTGCTGCTTTATTCAGCAAGTCTAGTTGGTTACTATAAAGATCCACAGGCTCTTGGTGTCTAAGCATGTATCTGTGTGATCCAGGATTTAATTTATGTTTACAGTAGTGTCTTGCTCTGCTTTTCTTTGTGTGATATTACTTATTTTCTGTTTTATTTCATTTATTTCTTCATTTTTTTAAATCCCAAACACTGTTATCACTCCCTCCTCTCCTCCAATTTCTTGGCTCCAGCTCTCCCTCTGCTCTCCTTTCTCAATCTACTCTTACTCTTCTTTTCAGTGTTTTTCAGAAAGGGGCAGACCTGCAATGGTTATTAACTAAGCATGGCATATCAAGTTGCTCTAAGACTAAGCACCTCCATTTATATTAAGGCAGTGTAAGGAAATCCGGTATGAGTAATAGATTTCCAAGAGCCAGCCAAAGCATTATGGACATCCCCTGTTCTTTTGTTAGGAGTCCGACAAATTAACTACGATCCACAACTGTTGCAAATATGTAGAGGGTGAAAGTTAGTTCCACTCATTTTCACTGGTTGTTAGTTCAGACTCTGATTTCCTATGAGCCAGGTTAATAGTTTCTGTGGGTTTTTTTTTGTTTGTTTGTTTGTTTTTGTTTTTTGTCATGTCCTTTACCCTTCTGGCTTCCACAATCCTACCTCTCACATTTTAGTAGGATTCTTCAAGCTCAGCCTAATGTTTAAATATGGGTCTCTGCATCTGTTTTCATTATTTCCTGATGAGGAAGGCTTTCTGATGACACCTGGGATAGTCAATAATCTGATTACAGGAGATGGCTAGTTCAGGCTGTGGGGTTTCAATGAAGAATTCTACCAGACTTTCAAAGAAGAGTTAATACTAGTACCCCTCAAATTATCCCACAAATTGAAATAGAAGGAACACTGAAAAATTCTTTTTATTAGGCGACAGATACTGATACCTAAACTACACACACACACACACACACACACACACACACACACACACACACACTGAACAAATGAAATTAATTACATACCAATATCCCTGATCAACGTACAATACTGGCAAATTGAATCCAACACTTCAAAAGATCATCCAATGTGATCAAGTGGACTTCATCCCACATAAGCAGAGATGGCTCAACATATGAATATTTGTCAACATAATCCATAAGATAAACAAACTGAAATAATAAAATCATATCATCTCATTAGATGCTGACAAAGCCACTGATAAAATCCAATATCCCTTCATGATAAATATGTCAACACTAGTAATCATTTCATTTTCAGTTCCAATTTTAAAATGTAAATGTTTATTTATGTTATTCAGCTGTTTATTTAGAATAATAAAATATTGGTGCAATTCCTTGGCTAGTTTCCACTGCCTACACTAAGGGGATCTTAGTGATTATTAACCATTTTCTTCATGATTCCAAAGTTTTCCTATGTCAATCCTAGATGTGTAGATTGTAGCCTTTGTTGCCTCGTGGGTTCCCATTGGAGGGAGTGTAAGGATCTCTAGTAAACCATTTTGAATTTGAAATGATTCTGACGTTCTCAAATTGCTCAACTATGAAGATTAATGATTTATTGGTGTAGAATCCATTGCTGATTAAATGAAATATGCTCTGACATATTAACCATACCAAATGAGAAAAGTAAGAAACGAGAAGAACAACAACAATGAGGGCATCATACAGAAAAAGATTCCTAGCATGGAGAGAAGAGGCAGGAATGAAATCCCACCTGAATTTAAGGACTCATAACAACTGATAAATGCTGGTAATTCCAGAGTCAGGGCCTATTTCTTTAAGTATGAGTCCTGGTGATCATTCTCCAGTAGAAGGCCATGAATCAAAGGGAATATGAGGAAAGCATAAGTTGGAAGGATAGGAAACAAAATTGAATGTGCTGGAATTAGGGAGTGGATTTAAGAATAGGGTGAATCAGACTATAATTCACAGCCCCAGAGAGACTAGGATACAAGGAGGAAACTATGAGATTCATATAAGGTCCCTCACAGAAGGGGAAAGGAACAAGATCTCCTGAGCATGTTGGGAGTGGGGGGGCAGTGAGTGGTAAGGGAGTTAGGAGAAAGAGAAGGGAAGGAGAGGAGAGCATGTGGGACTAGGATGATTGAGTCAAGGGAGGAATAAAACAAAAAGAGAATGAGATACCATAAAAGAGAGAGGCATTATAGGTTTGAAGAGAAAACTGACTCCAGAAATATCCAGATACCTACAATGATGACCCCAATTAATAATCTGAGCAACCGTGGAAAGGCTACCTAAAATGCCCTTCCTTTTTAATGAGATTGATGACTAACTTATCTGCCACCATAGAGCCCTCATCTAGTAGTTTATGGAAACAGAAGCAGACACCCACAGCTAAACACTGAGCCTAACTCCTGGAATAGATGCAAAGAGGGAGGAGTGATTAAAAAAAAAAATGGGTGCAAGACCAGGCTACAGAAACCCACAGAGACAGCTGACCTGAAGAAGGGGGAGCTAATGGATCCCCAGATTGATAGCTGGGAAACCAGCATTAGACTGACTTAGACTACCCTGAACATGGGTCTTAGTTAGAAGGCCTAGGCAGTCTAAGGGACCTCTGACAGTGGATGTTTCCCTGGTGTACAAAAGGACTTTGGGGCACATTCCCCATGGAGGGATACTCCCTTAACCTAGATGCAGGAGGGAGCACCTAGTCTCCACTCCAAATGACTTGACAGATTTTGTTGATCCCTCTTGGAAGACATCACCCTCCCTGTGGAGTAAGGGGGAATGGGATGAGAGGGGGTCGAGGTGTAGAGGAATGAGGGAGGCAGGGGGGAAAGTTAACTGGGATAGATATGTAAAATAAGAAAAAAAAGAAAAAATTAAAAGAAGAGGGTGACTATAATCTAAACACATTGTATGAAATACTCAAA
Organism: Phodopus roborovskii; assembly: GCF_943737965.1. Classification (NCBI taxonomy): domain Eukaryota; kingdom Metazoa; phylum Chordata; class Mammalia; order Rodentia; family Cricetidae; genus Phodopus; species Phodopus roborovskii. The sequence goes on from NW_026126410.1 coordinate 31,333,261, forward strand.
GAACTAATTAAAATTCATGAATTAATGAACAGATACAAGTTCATACTAATATATGTTGTCATTTACTTATTTACATCAGCAGAGACAAAGTTACTTTGTAATTTCCTTTTTGCCTCTGAAGGAAATATGTCTCTATCAGAAAGAATGTGGATTAGATGATGAGTGACGTCTATTCTAATCAATTATATTTATTAAACTACCTTATTTTCCTACCAGTCTTCTCCATAATTCATTTGCCTGTTTAATAATGTTTCTTCTGCATTGTTACAATTCATTTTTCTTGTTCCACTCTTTGACATAAGCTGGTAACTCTCATTTGTTACCTGAGTATTCATGTCCTTGTGCAGTGTCTTATAAAACAAAGAAATGCCACAAAATACATTGTTACATTTTCCTTCAGATTAGCTTACCCCAATTTAAGTTTCTTGACAAGATATTGTCATCACAGAATGAGATTTTGTAACATGTATATTTTAGATAATGTTCATAATATCTTTTTTAAGTCTTCCATAAATAAAATATAATTATTTTAGTATAGATTCACATGATTAAAAAATAGACAGGGATTGAGAATATGTCTGTTTCCTCTTGATTAATGCAAAGATGTGTAAGGTTTTAACCTTCTTGTAGGCTCACAAGTAGGGCTGCTAGTTTATGTGCTGGAGGAGGGTGCCTGAGACTCACAGGTCAGCACCACTACACTTCATTATTCAGAGTGACAGCAGGATCCCAAGTATCTGAATTTTCTTGTGCTTGTTCTTAGAGCTTTTAATGCTATGGGTGATGTGAAAATGATGAAGTAGCATCTGCCCAAGCCATGAGTTACCTCACAGGAGGGGACCTTTGAACATAGAAAATCTGAATCATTTTGAAAATTCCTAAGCCTGTTTGGCCTTTGCTGTTGAGGGAGACTCTGTCACTATATCTCAGAAATGAAAGATAATAAATAAATAAATATATATATATATATATATATATATATATATATATATATTCACAGAGCCAAAACCTAGTCAGTGACTTGTTTGTGGGAAGGCAAGAAGCCATACAGGAGAATAAGGAAAATTGCCTTCCCTCAGCTTCCAATACCATAGTGGATACTGTGAATTAATGATAACAAATGGCTATTTCTACCAAATATTATAAGGATGGTGATGATGATAACTATTATTATTATTATTTAGTTCACAGCTTGACTCAATCCTTATTTATTACTTGCTAAATTTATACATTTCATTGGAACTTTACATTTTCAAATCAAAACATTATTGTATAAAATAGGTAACCAATTTAAACCTTATATTTAGTGGATTATAACTGTTTTAAAAAATATTTTCATTTCATAGTCTTTCAAAGGATAATGATATATGTTCCAAATCCCCTTTGAAATTCTTTACAATCCATAATGGGACCTATACATATTATTACATGCAAATCTCTTATAGCCCATCATTATTTCTTTCCTCTCCTCTCCTTTCTCCTTTGATCCCCTCTGCCCCCTATCTTGCTTTCTCTCTCTGTGTCTCTGTTACTCTCTCTCTGTCTCTGTCTCTCTCTCTCTCTCTGTTTCTCTCTATCTCCTTTTTCTTTGGTTTTCAAGACAGGGGTTTTTATGTATCTCTAGCTGTGTTGTAACTAGCTCTGTAGACCAAGCTGGCACAGAGATTGTGTGTGCCACCAATGCCTGGCTATGATTTCTTATTTTTTGGAATCCCAAGATTCCATTGCCATAGCAATCACATCCCGTGACTGTAGCTAGACTGTGGGATAAACTTGCATGTTCACTGTACTCTATTGCTTACCTCTGTTGTACCTACAGTACAAATAGGAATTGACATTGTCACTCATGTTATTGCCAAAAATATCCCTGCAAAACCATAGTTCTTATCAGTTGGTGTAATACTTTAAGGTTAGTTCCTCATTGTTTCTTTCCTTACATCTACAAAGCTACAAATAATCACTCAAATGTATGTGTTTTTACTATCTATTATCTGTATTCTTCCTTTGATGACAGTCGTAAAATATGGTTGGGATAATACATTTTTCTTAAATTGTACAAACTATCCTTTTTAAGATATCACCCATGCCATGCATTTTATTTTCCCGACATTTTCATTTTAAGATCTATCCATGTTGCTATATGGGAATCAAATTCATTATTCGTAATTATATTGTTAACTGTATTTTGGATTCCCACTGCTTTAATCATTCCTACCTACATCCCCCTTATCCTTTGCTACATACCCATACTTAGGCAGAAATCTGCACCAACCTCTCCTATAGATTATGAACAAGCTTCAGTGCAAATGTATTTTAATGAAATCCTGCACTCTGATGCTTGTATTTGTTTCTTTCTCTTTTCCTTCCTGTCTTATGTTTATAAACAAGTATATTAGGTATCATGTATCAAGAGTTTTGTACATTCTTTGGCCTATGGCATGGCTTGATATATTAACACTCTGGAGCAAAATTTGAACTGAGTTAAATCCTGGAACCCGTGAAGGGATGGAAAGATAGAACTGAGTCCACATACTGTCCTCTGGTCTGGAACACACATTGTGACACACACACACACATACACATACACACACACACACACACTCACACACACACACACACACACACACACTGTGATACACACATACACATTGTGACACACACATTGTGCTATACACACTGTGGCATGCACAAAGAATCCCCCACATACACTGTGACACACAAATTGTGCCTCCCCACACTGTCTCACACTCTCTCTCTCTCTCTCTCTCTCTCTCTCTCTCTCACACACACACACACACACACATGCCACTCTTTCTCTCTCTCTCTCTCTCACACACACACACACACACATGCCACTCTTTCTCTCACACACACTAATATTTTAAAGTTAAACTTTAAGTGTATTATTACTTTTACAAAGGAAATTAGATGTTCTACTTTATTATTTGACAGGATGGAGATATTTTACATTGAAAATAGACAAATGTAGGCAATTTGCAGGAATTAACAATATCTTAGTGTGTACAGTATAGTGCTACATTATTTGGCACTTAGATTTTGCTAGATGAAAAGTGAAGGCTTAGGAAAATGAGGTCTTTTGAGACACTAAACAAATATAAATGTTCAGAAGAAAGAGAAGCCAGGTAAAAATGACCAAGTAACAAAGGCCTCCTTAATTTCATCTTGTGTCCTATTGCCTAATGTATTTATAATACACTACGCTAGCTGCAGCTTTGTGTTTCTGTTAACATGTACTAGATTCCCATTTTCACTAGCAGCCTGGAAACCACTATAAAATGCCTGGATGAGATAAGAAAGGGGCAAGTGATCACAATAAAATATAATTAATTACCTGCTGGACAAATTGATTTTATTTTGTTTTATATGCTAGAGGCAGTGAAGGCATGGAGTTTTGGGGATGGCAAAGACAGCTTCATGCTTTCTTTCATTCAGTTCAGGAGATTTGGGTTATAATATAATGATGTCCAATAGCTTTATCTTTCCCCATTGCATAACTAACAACATTAGAGAAAATATGTACTTTATAAAGTAGAGAAAACTGACACATGTGTCCTCATATTTTTTGACTTCATTACATATTCTGATTGAGGAAATGAATTTGGAAATTTGTCCTATCTGAAGCCAAATACATTCCAAATGTAAATGAAATTACCAGAAGTTAAAAGTATCAAATAGTCATAATATATAGAATCATTTAAGTAAACAATTATAAATTTACTGTTAAAAAAAGCTCCCTGATGGTATATTACACCTATTATATTTACATGTATAACATCCTGTAAATAGTATTCACAATATATACACATATAACAACTTGGATAAAGTATTCATAAAATAGATGACAACACTATATTTGCATAAGTTCCTGTGGCATTAGGAAGAAAATGTGCATATGTGTATATGGATATTTATAAGTATATGCATATATGTGTGTATGTATAAAAAGTATGTACATGCATATTTATATATGTGTGTTTTGTGTAGATAGATGATAGATATAGATAGATGATAAGTAGGTGGATGATATACAGAGATATAGTAGATGAGAGATAGAGGATAGGTAGAGGACAGATGACATAGATAGATAGATAGATAGATAGATAGATAGATAGATAGATAGATGATAGATACATACTGAAGGGTTGATTGAGTAATATATCTACTTACCACAACATACTGACTATGACATATCTGGCAATAAGATCATCATAGATGTAACTAAAATAAAATGTATTATAAAGGTTTTTTCTATTCCAACCAATGTATTTTTTTTTACCAAAGTCAGTAAAAATCAGACTCAGCAGGAGATACTGCTGTTTCTTAGAGATATTTGAAGCCATGGAATGCCCAAGGTTTTGAGAAGCTGGAGAAAGCCATGGAACTGAATCTTTGTAATTAGCTTATAGGAGACATTAACCCTGGCAAAATCTTAATTTCAGATTCGAGTCAATAGACATATGAAACAATATATTTCCATTGTTTTAATTAACAGGTTTTTCAGCCTTTCTTATGGATGTGCTAAGAAATTAGTGTATACCCCATTGGTAATTGCAAATTATAATAACAGTCAATTCCATAAAAAATTCAATGCCTTAGGTGGGATTGGGGGCACAAGCATGTGATGCCAGTCATTGCTGTGAAGAAACTGGGTATTTTCTATGAATGCTAGGCAAGCCTGATCTACATATAGAATTACAGGCAAGAGGGGCTTACACAGTAATACTCTGTCTCAAACAAACACACAAAAAGCACCCAACCAATGCTTACATTTAAGCTCATTGCCTTAATATTTTTTAATCTAAATTTAAAAAATGAATGTCCATCTTGTGTCATACACAGAACAGTAGATGGGTGATATCTATTTATTTGAGAATATTTAGAGTTGATTGATTCACTACTCAATATTTAATTCTTTACATTTGCTAGCAAATTTTCTTCTAACTTTCCATTATGAATTCGAGAAAATGCTGTATCATTAAGGACGTCTTCTCAGTTGGTTTATCATCAATGAGTGCTACTATTCCAAATGCACTATTGATTTCACTTCTGCATCATCCTGATGCAAAGTGTAATATCTTGTCAAATTTATGTCTTTTGTCTAAAACCTGTAATGAAATGTAGATTTGCCTTCCTTTAATTATGCAGTATCATTATTTCATACACTTCTATGTCATTGATATTACATTAAAAACATTCACTATAAGGTTACTTCTATGAGATAAATAGGAAATATAATTTCCTGCATATAGTTGAGAAGTAGACACACTGCTTAAAGTCTGTTGTCCTTTATAAAACTTACATCTTGACTAAGAACAATTTTGAAAGCATGGAAAGTGGATTTCATGAGAAGACATATTAATTTGGAAAGCAGTCCAGCACTTGGATTTTTTTAGCCATTTAGGAAAGCAAGAAATGATTAACTGCATAAGAAGTGGTAAAGATTCTCCTGGCAATAGAGGAGGAATACAATGCAATTTATGAAATTAAAGAGAGGCTTATCATCTGTCTAAGTCAATACTCATTTACTTGTCACAGCAGCAAAGATAGGGTGGTTTATTTATCATCAGAGTAAAGTTGTGTTGAGGAGCTGTTGCACCGGTGTGAAATCCACTTCTCTCATCTTTGTTTTGGGCTTTTCACTCTAAGAATGAAAGCTATATGTGTCATTCAAATATAACACATACTCCACCTGCTTGCACAACTCCTTAGGGAGAGAGAGAGAAGAAGAAGGAAGGAGAAAAACCAATAACAAATAAATAAATGTTATAATGAATAAGTAAGAGTGATTGTTGGATCTACTTCCAGGGGACAGGATGCCTCAAGTTTTGAGCTTAGCAGTTATCATAGATGTATGGCTTTTTGTTTTCCTTATGCTATCACCCATTTGCTGTCATTTTGTCTGGAAGAAGGAGCAGGCATCTGTATTCATTTATCAACAGAGCCAAGATCCTGTATAACTCACAATGGGATCATTATCCTCAGCATCCCTGATGATTTAGGTGCCTCTCAGTGTTTATTCCTCATGTGGCAATGTGACTGACTACATTGCTTCCTGTTTTGCACCAAGGGGCATGCACAAAGGAACTTATGTATCATCTCCTGAGGTATTTGCGTACAATGTAGAAAGTTAAAATTACAACCTCTCTGTCTCTCTTTGTCTCTGTCTCTGTCTCTCTCTCTGTGTGTGTGTGTAGAGACAGAGAGGGATGTGAGTAGAGACAGAGATAATATGTCAAACTGGCTTCTTTTCTAAAGAACCCAAATTAACAGTAACAACATTTATTTATTAAGCAGGGAAGAATTTATAAGTATTTCACAACATAAGAAATCATATATAATTTCTCTTTCCCCTATAGAACATGAAAAAACAAGGGCAATACCATACAGATATGTTTAAATCAACAATGCAATATAACAACTTATTTATGTATGGATAGTATGCATGAAACTGATAAATCCCAACATGAAGCCACAGAGAAATCAGTGACAAAATAAATGGCAGTAACACTTTGTAGAGGCTAGCAAAATCACCTCTGGGATTTACATTTAATGTTCAATTTGGCTCATCAACGGTTCACTAGAGAAAATTCAAATTGTAAGGAAAGGGGTGTCATGAGTCTTATTTGATCTCCCAACTGTCTGGATTCATTAAAGAGTGAATTTGGTGATTACTCAGGGATTTTTCCTCCTTAGAAAACTTTCTTCCCTTTTTTTTTCCTTTTCTGCCCCTATCTAATAATCACAAATCATCACTGATGTCTACATATAATCCTGAATACAACTCAGCATTCTTCCGAGAAATCACACAAAGGACTACTCTGCATTTAGGGTTTGATATTCAGGACATTATATTCAAAAACAGATTAAGAAATACAGTATTCATTTTAACAAGACAAAAGTATATTTTCATATATCAAATTGATTAGTAGAAATATTTATGGCATTTATGAAGGTAAGCTTTTAGCCCCATAGGAGCTACCTATGCCCCTAAACAAAATAAAAGAGCAATTACTGAATAGTCCAATATTATATGTAAACCTTTCTAACAGTCTTGCTAATGTTATAACTGTACTTTAAGCTAAGCTTACATTCTTATGGGTCCTAGCAGCTCTCTCACTGCCTACTATCTGGCTTTTCTTATTAGAATATATCTGTATTTCCAGATGCTGGGGTGGAATCTAATTTAAAATCCTAAACTCTTTAAGACATGTATTATGCCTTCCAGACAACCTTCCATATGTAGATTCTGTGCCTTTGAGTCCGTGAATTCATCACTAATTCCCTGTATTAAAATTTCTATGCTTTACAAATCATGTCTACTGTGACTCGAATTCTTTACTTTATGCTCTTTCCACATTGCTTCTACATAGTAATGGCCAGAATATAGATTGTTTCTTTGTTTTTCTGGGTTGGTTGGTGGATTAGAGGAACAACTGTCACCCAGTCTCAGCAAGTTCTTAAACTGTTTCAAAAATGTCATATGTCAAGTCACACTTAAGAAAATGTTTCAACGTTTAAGGAATTATTTTTAAGGAATTATTTGTCTAATAAAGTTTGTTCAAAATTAATTTTGTCCTGTAATATATTAGGATTACTTTTCCATTAATATTACAGTGGAAGGCTTTTGATGGAATATTATTGTTAAACATGATCAAAAATACAATGATGATATGGCTCAATTTTATTCTTAAATTGTATTTATTTGTTGTTCATTAGAAGTGGTAATGTGTCCCATGTTTTATTTCAGATTTTCCTAATTATGTTTCCTCACTTGCTTCTAAGAAAAGCCTACAGAACTAATTTTCATTTAAGTAGAACCTCAGGCATTTGTTTTACTTCCTGAACAACTGTGAAATGAAGCTAGGAATAGTGGACTTCATAAATTTCAGTCATAACATAATCAGTGCATTCAAATATCTTTGTTTTACTTATGAGACAAGAGATGTTGACTTACTGTCTGCATCAGATCATCAGATGTGAGAAATACATGAATAAAATAACGAGAGAGAAAATTATCTTTGATTCACAGTTTTTGTTCATTTTTTAATTATTTATATTAAGGACAGTTAAATTTTTCATATATATATTATTTTATATATTGATCTCAGTTCCCTCTCCCTTCCTCCCTCCTATGCACCCCACCCCTTCCAATCCCACCCCCCTACTCCACAGGGAGGGTGATGCCTTCTTCTAGGAAGGATCATCAAAATCTGTCAAGTCATTTGGAGTAGGGACTAAGTCATTTGGAGTAGGGACTAGGCCCTCCCTCCTGCTTCTAGGATAAGGGAGTATCCCTCTCCATGGGAAATGTGCTGCCAAATGTATCCCTTTCATGCACCAGGGATACATCCTGGTTCCACTGTTGGAGGTAACTTAGACTGCCAAGGCCTTCTAACTAAGACCCACATTCAGAAATCAGTCTGGGAGGGTCATTAGCTTCCCTTTCTTCAGGTCAGCTATCTCTGTTAGTTTCTGTAGCCTGGTCTTGATAACAATTTCTTATCACTCCTCCCTCTCTGCAACTGGATTCCAGGAGTGTCTATTTCTGCTTCAATCAGCTACTAGATGAAGACTCTATGATGGTAGATAAGTTAGACATCAATCTCATTATCAGGGAAGGGCATATAATCCACTGTTGCTCAGATTATTAGTTAGGGCATCCATGTAGGTTTCTGGACATTTCTCTAGAATCAGCTTTCTCTTCAAACCTAAAATGGCTCTTTCTATTAATATATATATATATATATATATATATATATATATATACATACTATATATATATATATATATATATATATACACACACACACACACACACACACACACACACACACACACACACACAGTGTGTATGTGTGTTTGTTTGTGGTTTTTTTTGGTTTTGTTTTGTTTTGTTTGTTTTTTGCTTTGTTTTTCTGCTGAGTAGTTTTCCCTTGTAAAATGTGTCACATCTTCTTTATCTTTTCTTCAGTTGAGGGACATCTGGGTTGCTTTGAAGTTCTTGCTATTACAAATAATGATACTGTGAACATAGTGGAGCACATTTCTTTGTGGCATGGATGTGGATCATTTGAGTATGGCTAAGAGTGGAATTGCAGGGTCCTGTGGTAGACTGATACCCATTTCCTGAGAAACCACCATATTGATAAACTGTTGGCTAAAAACACACTATGGGTGCTAAAATGCAGAGTAATTCCTCTATTTAGGAAAAAAAAGTAATCTTACAGTTGTTTCTTAGAATAGAGTTGGAAGGAAATTTTAGCTTTCACCTAGGAATCAATAACCTATAAACATAACTTGGATTACAAAATAATTTTTGCTTCTAATTCCTTTTGGGAAACTCTTTCATGATTAGGGCATTTTTCAGGTGTGTAGCCACCTGATAGTGGCTGGACTTTTCTATGGACCGACCTTCCTGAGAGAAACATCAAGTGCTGGATCATGTAACAAGCACACACCAATCTGTCTATTTTTTCTACACCTCCTCACCTTCCCATCCTAACCCTCTTGGTCCCAGTGTTTGTTTCTCTGAATAGCATACCTGTAAGTTTCCAAATGTGACAACTCTCATTTTATCAGAGAAGTATCAGAAGGTTATTATCAATATTCAACACCCACAACTCTACTGCAGTGTCTGCCTTGAAGCTATATAGAGACCAGCGTGCATCTCTACATACCAACATACAGAATGACATTATCGAAATACTGGCCAAGAAATATTTATCTATACACTTAAAAGCTCTCCCTCTCTCTTTGCTAAACTTCAACATAGAAAGCTGTGGGCATCTCGGGCAATTTGATATATCTGATTTTTTGTATGTTCTAGCTTCCCAGTCTGATGCAAATCATAACTCTGCGATTACACGTTATTTACAGCTAGTTCTTTTATCTACAGCATGCTTTATTAAGCAACACTTCTGATTTTCTGCAAGGAATAGAAATGTCCTCTAAGAATAAAGGTGGAAAGAGCAAGTTCCAGGAGAACCAAGGCTATACAGATAAACTCTGTCTCAAATAATACAGGTAGATAGATGGATAGATGATAGATATAAAGAAAGAATAAAATAGAGTGTTATATCCTTGAAAATCATGAACAAGTAGAGAGGACATGTTAAAATTGCATATAATAATATAATTCCAGGTAAAGGAACTGTTATTAACTCACCGGTTTAAATGTTTCAGTCCCTCATGACATTGGGGAATAGAGAAGTTCCTTTCATACAGCTCACAATACAGAGTGACTCTGTCTTCCAAAACAAACTTCTTCCTTGCATCATCTGTTATACTATCTGTAACAATTTCTCTCCATACAGGCCTGGAAACATCAACAGGTGTGTTTTACTACTCTTCTATACAACTTAGTCCTAGAAAATTAAAATTAAATTTAGCTATACCTGTATCCACTTCTATCTTAAAACAGAAGAATAAAAAGATTTTGCTACTGCAAGGATCTCACAGTTTCCTTCTAATGTGGATTGATAAAGACTAAGTACAAGCTCCAGCCCAACTTAACCCAAGTGCAAATTTAATTTTGAAATGTATAGAAAAGTTTCCATCAATATACAAGTAAAAATGAATAAACAATATATTCTATCAGTTACAGTATTTAATAACAAAATTTTTACCAGAATCCTTAAAAATTCATTATTTATATTTATATCTGAATAAAAGAAGATCCAAAGGACATAAACTATAAAATTAAATCAAATTTTTATATTATACTTTAAGGCGAAATTATTATAAAAAGAAATTAATTGTATAGTTAATATCTTGATCATTTAGGATTGTGACAGTTTTCTTGCGAGATTTTGACAAGGGGTGAATTTCTGTTGTTTTTAATAAATTTCATTTCCAATTACAAGTATAAATTTAAAAAAAAGGCATTTACCACAAGATGGGTTGAAAATATTCTTTATTTGTAATTTTAAGTTCCTAGGAAATATTTCATAGTTAGTTAGCATAGACTACAAGCTACTAATATTTGTATTACTCATCATTGAATGAATGATTATCCAATGATGGGCGGTGTTCAAGTACTGCAAATGATCTAGAACTGTGTTTCAAACCAACTTCAATAAATTCTGCTCTGTGGAGAATCATTTTTCAGTGTAATTTATAGGTAGATGGTCATTTATTAAGGAAGTGCTTGTGTCTCTCTGGGATCTGGAGACATAGAGAAAGTGCTTTTATCAGTTTGTTTTTCATACACTGCCTCCATTGTTCTGATATATGATGTCTGCTTTTCAAATTTTGCTTCTGCTAAAAGGGATGTTTGCCTACCCAGACCCACACCAGCCCACAAAAATCTTCTTAAAGCCACTCTGGCTCTAAACAGGATTGAGAACAATAAATAAGCATCCATTTTTAAACTGTTCATGCGAAATATGGCACATAGGACAAAACATACCCGTGACAAGGCCCTTTATAAAAATATTTCTCCTTTAAGTTTCTATGAGATGCTTGACAGCTCAGAATAGTCCTGGCTATTACTTTTATCACACTTCCTTAAGACATGGGGCAAGGATGCTCGTGTTAGCTTCTTCTTATGTTAGGTTATGTTTTATACAACCAGAAGTTGCTTCCCATTCTTTTAAATAAAAAGAAAACAAAAATCAAGCACCAAACCCAAAGATACACAAACGTGAATGCACACACACACACACGTACACACACACACACACACACACACACACACACACACACACACACACCAAAATACAGACACTCGCTCCTTCTCCCTTCTCCTTAAATTCTTTGGTTTGATCTACTTTAAAAGCCCACTGTTTGACATGTGTATGACCAGAGACTGGAACCTGCTGGGAGTGTCATCATACATTGAAAACATAGGCTCATCACTTTCTGAAGTTGTGCAAACTTAGAGTTCAGGTGGAGATTATGATGATAAGACAATAAGATGAGCTCAGAATGTACTTATTGTAAGTGATCAAATTTAAAACAGTTGCATGTACATGTTATTGGTTCTATAGATAGAAGAAACTTGTGTAATATTATTTTTACAATAAAGTGCTACTAGACTGTTAGCACAGAACTGGCATGTTGTCTTCTAAAACATAATGCAAATGGGTCTTTCTACAAATCATGTCTTTCTATTAATTATTTAATTAACATATTCATTTATTTTTAATGATTCCAATTCTGGAGGTCATCCTTGAGTTGTTCAGCTGTCAGGGAAATCATGCAAGGTGTGACCTCACATCTCTGACCACAGAACTGCATTCACATTTAAGGTTAGCTGCAAAGAAGCCAGGCACAGCTGGAAATGACCTTACCTTCTCAGTGCCACACTTACTCTCAGAGTTAGCACTCCTCTGACACCTTGCTGAGCTGATTAGCTGAGCTATTAGGAGACCTTTGAGAATTGGCAGCCATTTTGCAATCATGGGAATGCACTACTACTGTCAAATCGTGATTATTTTTCTGCTGCTTTCTTGAATTAAGCATACTCCTCACATCCCCATGGTGAAAGGTGGGAATACAAGATCTCTTTCCTTCAAAGTGTGTATATTAACCTGAGGGTTGGAATGCCTGTGTTTCATAGAACAAAATGAGCCCATGAAAATTTTTGGTGAACAATACTGAAATACATATTCAGTTCTGTGGAGATAACTTGTTAAACTTTTAAGCAAATAAACTCTGTTTTTCTAGAAGTTTAACCTCTTCCTATTTAAACGGCTTTCTCATTAATTAGCAATTGAGTAACATAGTGTAATATTTAAGGCCATGAGTCCTAAGTTTCCACTGCATGAATAAATCCTGCTTATGGTCATTTAATTCTTTGATCCTAGGTGCAGTTTTACTTTCTCTGTCACGCCATTTCTTCCATGAAATGGGTCACTATGACCACGAAAAAGCCTACTTGCAGACATAGAATAAGAAGGACTGTATAAAACACAGTATGTTTTCAAGCATGACAATAATCTCTCAATAAGTAATTTACACAAACTTAGTGGACACTTACCAGACTGGTAATATTGTGTCTGGACAAGTATATCTACAGTCTCACCACCTACATTTCCAAATATTACCAAAGACCATGAAATATAAGCTTATGGATATTCTAGCTGAAAGGAAGAGTTGTCTAAATTTCTCCCCATAATGCCTATGGGCTTCTTTTAAATTATAGAAAGCAGAGAGACAAAAGACAGATACAGACACATTTTACATTTAAGTCTGGGTTGATGGGATGGGGTTTAATGAGAGGAAATCTAAAGAAGAGAGCCAGAAAGTTTGTAGTGCAGAACATCCACACCCATGTGGGGACTGGAGGGTTTGTTAAAACTTCATATTTTCTTCCTTTAGTAGAAATACAGAGGATGCTTTTAAGTATTTTCTTTCATTCATGAAAGGTTTTAATGCAGTCCACTTTGGCCTTCAACCCACTATACAACTAAGAATAATACTGATCTCCTGATCCTCCTGCTTGTACCTAACATGCATGGGAATTAGAGGTGTGGCCCACACAGAAATACATTCAAGATCTGGAGGCCAAATATATTGATTTTCATATGGAGAAGGAAACATGTGTCTTTTTTACCAACATTTCTTCCTAAGTCAAGTTATCTACATAGGGTCAGTACTAGAATGCTCTAGATTTTGGAATAAAAAAATAATCGAGTAAACAGATACAACTTCTACTTCATAGCTTCTCTTCTTTGAATAGGAAATCCCAAGGAAGGAGCAGAGATAATCTTATGAATGTTCCTTTGATAGTGGCGGTGTTAAAACTAAAGTGTTTGTATTTAAGGTCATTGTGGTCTATATGGACTATTAAATTCATGATTGTCAACTATAATATGAAGGGAGGTAAGAGCATTGCATAGAAAAACCTATATTCAAATAGTATATTCAAAAGATATAAGAGTATGTAAGTATGTAAATACCTGCCAATTTATACTGTATCAGTAGTAAAGATCTAAAACTAAATCAAGTAGTAAGTATTCTGACAAACATTTTTGTTGCTTCAGAATTTCATCATACATATGACATGTTTTGACCAAATCCAGTCACTCCTACTTTCTCTCCATAATATTATGTTCTCTCTCTCTGTCTCTGTCTCTGTCTCTGTCTCTCTCTCTCTCTCTCTCTCTCTCTGTCCACTGACTCTAGTTTGAGCTGCTTATATGTGTATGGGTTTAAGACCCATCAATTGGAGCATGAGTAGCCTCTCAGTGGTCTTCCTTAGTAAGAAAAACTGACTCTCCTTCAAAAAGTCACCATCAATAGTCAGAATCCCCTTATTTAGGGGTGAGATTATACTTTTAGATGAAAAGATATGGTAATCTGATATCTATAAGAAGGGACAATCACATTGAGGGAAAGAGATAAGGGTGGCTGCAAAAAAAAATTGTAAAGAACAGAGCCAACTTTGATGACATTTCTATCTAGTAAGGGTTTAAAGAGACAGTTGAGGCTGTGTTGAATAGCATTGTGCTACAGTCTGGTATTTTGTTTGACACTAGTTCATTTGAATCTTATGACAATATCTGGCACTCTTTTCCTGCTTTAAAGGACAGATATTGCAAACATGTAGGCTTATGAAATCCTTTCCACATTATTAAATTCAATTTGAAAATGTGTAAGAGAAATATGCCTTTTAGGATTTGCAAGCAAATAAAACCTAGAAACCTATATTCTCTGAGCTTCTAATGGATATGACCATAGATATGATGTAGTTCCTAGTAGATATTTGACTTTGAATGCTAAGAATGCAACTATTATGTAGAAGTCATATGTTCTAATTAAGCTAATTTGAGTACACAATCCAGCAGAAAATAACATAAGGTACAAATGTGAGCTGTGTATTTAATTTCAATTTTCTAGTATTCATTTACAAAAACAGCAAAAGTAAACAAAAGATATATATATATATATATATATATATATATATATATGTACTAATTTACCTAAAAAGGGTCAAGTTATGTTAACATGTAATAAATATAGAGATCTATAGTATTATCACACATTATATCTTTTTTATGAAGTAATCAAAGCTATATATAAACTGAAAGTATACACATTTTGATAATTACTTCTGAAATTTCAAACAGCCATTCAACTTATTGCCAATGGTAGTCATGTTGGATTGGATAATGTAAGTATAAATTTGCATTGTATAAGCAATATATTATCTAGAATTGAAAGAGGTGTTACAATACTAATAATTTTGAATTTGGCAGATGAAAGGGTCAAAATCATAAAGCAACTACACACAATATAACACCCTCCTTCAATTTCTGCTTATGAGTCCCCATATAGAATATATCCAGAGGATATCTCTTGCACACTGTCCACCTCTTGTCTTATCCCACTCATGGTAATGTATTCCCACATCAGATGTTTAACTGAATAGTATTTATGACACTGGGAAATGATCTATAATTGAATAAATTTGGGGCTGAACTACAGTTTAGTGGCTGACAAAATTGCCTCTATTCACACACACATTACAAAATATAATATATATGTATATGTGATATTATAGAATATCACATAAAACTACCCTGGCTAAGCCAAACCTTAGGTACACAATGCAGGACTGCTGCTATACTTTTACCTGTTATCATCAGGATGTGCAGTATTTGTCTTCACATTTATTTAATTTGGTCTGTTTTATTTAATTTTTTTGTTCTTCCTGTTTCTGTCTTAACCAAGGCAAAAGATTGTGTCTTCCTTAATAATGCATATTTATTATAGCTAGGAAAAGATTATTGTATTAAAATGCATATTATATTTCTTTTCCTTTATATTGATACACTCTGTGTGTGTGTGTGTGTGTGTGTGTGTGTGTGTGTGTATGTGTGTGTGTTTGTTGAATGTATGCACATGCACAAAGCTTAGAACTTCCCTGGAATGTGCCTACCGGTCTATTTCCCTTACTCTTACTCTAAAGTTACAGGATGGAGGTGCCACAATAGCTTTTGTGAGGGTTTTGGAGATATAGACACAGGTCCTGATTCTTGGTCAGTGGACATTTTACTTACTGAACATTTCCTGTCTTCTAAAATTCTTATTATGAGAAAATGTTACAAGCTCCTTTAACATAAAGGTATAGTATACTTAAAGACATTTTATTCAACACAATGCCATTTTCTTTTCCTCTGAGATGCACATCTTATATAAAATAAATTCCCATACCTTCAGTATTTTTATGTACAAATTATAGATAAATCTTTCTTCTTTTGTAAAATATAAAATGTAGAAATGTTGTAACATGTGAACTTCTGTCAGTCATTATCATTGTAATGAGATCTTTTATTTTATTTTTTTAATTTAATTAATTTTTTTAAATTTAATCATCCTCAAGCTCAATGGTAGGATCAATTTCCTAACTTCAGGAGGATTATTAAAAATTTTTTTCTTTTGTTTTTCTTATCTAAAGTGCTTTTTTTCAAGCTTGGTCTTTTTAGCTCTGGCTGGAGCATCTTTGTGAACAGTTCACGTTCCTCTTTGTTAGCATTACCTGGTATGGGAGATGATGTGCCAGTGTCTGTTGAACACTAGAATGAAGAGTTGACATGCTTGAAATACACAGAATAACCATAAAAAAAATGATACCCAAGAAGGATGAACTACAATGCTATTCTAAATCAATGATTCACTTTTATGATATCAATTTCATTCTTCTTTAGGGTGATCATTAAATCGGAATGTGTGTTACCTTTGTTTATAATATACTATTTGCTCCATTGTCACTGACAATTTCTAAGTATGTATAAAACTTAATCTAAACTAACAGGTTGAAGATAATGTACCATTCATAAATTAATTATGTTTATTAAAACAATAGTAGATGTAATGATGGTTTCTATGAAAGTCACTATGAAGTTTCATAAACTTGATATGTTTGTTATATTTTGTAGGTCTCTTTAGATGGAATATAATAAAGCAGAAGCCTCCAGAGCATCAATGTGTGAATTACTGTCGCTCCACTAAAACGGCAAGCTCAGTGGTCACAGACACAGACATCCTAACCCTGGATCCCACCACTCTACATTAAGCACTGGAGTATTTATTACTCTACTGTGGGAGAAAGCCTTTGCCAATGCTTACAAGGAACTCTTTATGCCTGTTTCTCTGGATCCTGTTTGATGGAGGTCTCCTAACCCCACTTCAGCCACAGCCACAACAGACTATAGCCGCAGAACCAAAAGATGTTATCCACCTGCCAGGGAGACGATCCCAAGTCCAAAGGGTTAAACGTGGCTGGGTATGGAATCAGTTCTTCGTGCTGGAAGAATACATGGGCTCTGAACCTCAATATGTGGGAAAGGTAATGATGTGTTTCCTTTGACGGCCACTTGACAGGAAGGGGAAATTGTGTATGGGAAAGTTAATGCTGTGTTTCCTTTGAGGAGCACAGATAGGAAGGGGGAATTGTGTACTGTGCATGGATGAGTTGCACAGGAGTTGAACAAACCAGTGACTAGACCACTGTAATTGAAACCCAACAGACTTGGTTTCTCTTCCTGACTCTAGCCTGGTTTGCAATATGCCTATCCCCCTCTTTGCTTCTATTTTCCAGTTCACTCATTGTAAATGGATCCTGGTTGAAAGACATGCATTTAGTTTAAAGCAAAACTACAAACAGAAATTTAAGAATAGCAGTAAAATAACTTGGAACTAAGTGTAGAAATCACGAAATTTGATCATTGTTTAATTTAAACGTTTTGAAAACCCATCAGCTGAGTAGAACATGAAATAATGGGCAGAAAAGCATTGAAGCCCAAAGGGTCCAATTCAGAAGAGGTTATTGTTACTCTCATTGCTTACAATAGTGCACTAGACACATTTGAGGATATTACTCTAGAATGCAGATGTCTCTGAGTGTAGTGCACAAAGCTGATATTTATACAATCCCTCAATTTTATCATATAAGCCTAATAGTTAACATAAATAGTGTATTCTATGACTATTTCAAATAGCTATTTTATACCTGTTATTTATTTATTTATTTAATAGAATTAGAAATTCAGGATAATGCAAAAAGAGTATGGCTTTCAAACTATGTTCCACAGACAATTATTTTATCTCTGTGTTAGCCTTCTGACATCACCTGAAATTTCATAGCAAAAGATTGTTTTTGACTGAGACATATACATAGATTTCAGTTACCAGACATGGAAGTGATAAAAGCAAAAGAAAAATTTAAAAAAAATTGTGAATATTTTTTGCATTTTTTTTGTTCAAGTGTTATTTTCCCTCTCAGCTTACACAAATGATATAAATCTAGGGCTTAGGTTTTGAAAATTATTGCTTGAGATTTTAGAATTTCATCTTTGGAATTTTAATGGCAGTATGGAATTCCTCTAGTCGACCAAAGGATAAATTACATACAAATTGGATTTAAAAGGGGTTTGTCTAATATCTAATCTATTGCAGCTAAATATTGCCATTTTCTATAGGTATATGGCTTTACATTGTGATAGGTGTTAAGAATACATGGTTCTCATAAAAAGATGCATTCCTAATGTAATGAAACATCAGCTGCCAAGATTTCTTTTCTACAAGGAGACTAATTAAAATTTAATTAACTCTATGTTGATGCTTCAGGATTTGGGAATAGAATTATGACAGCGCAGAGATAAATTCAAGACATTGAATGCATGTGTTTAAAGTGACATAAGTATATTTACAGTACTTCTCTTTCTAGAAAATGCATTGTGACTGATTTTAGAAAGTTTAATTAGTATAGACAACATTCTACTCAAGTGTAAGGAAAATGGAAAGTTGAAAAATACAATGCAAAGTAGTCCACTGACTGCTGTCAACAAGCCTCTATTTTGGGATTCTGTTTCTTTGTAGAAAGATCATAAAAGACAAACATTATCAGAGTACTTCTATTAGAAACTGCATTTCGGAGAGATATTGAGTTTAACATACCTTTACCCAAACATGGTCTTACATGAGCTAATCAAGTTAGAAGCTGGCACAGTTCACATGCTGTGGAGATGGGTATTGAAAACTTTACTTTTAATGGTAGGAGATACTGTTGTTGGTACCAATCTAAGGGAAATTGCATGATGGTATTGTTTATTATAACTATTAGTTTATTTCTATTCAAGTAAGATGCAAGAATATCCAATGATGATGGCAGTCCTTTCCTCAAAATAACTTTAATTTAGTAAAATATCAAGGCTAAATATGATTATTTTATGTGATATAATATAGACATCCGTTTTTGTCTACAAAACACATTTTAAGACTTTATCAGTATGAGCACAAACAAAAAGAAAGGAAAACAATAAGGACAAAAACTTTCAATATATACACATTAATGAATAATTACTTGGGTTTTCTCGAATATAAGTAACTGCATGCCTATCATACTGTTTAGACATTGTCTTGGCATCTGTTCCAAGAAAATATGGCACATTTAATCTCACAGAAATTATTGACTTGCAATTTTAACAATAGAGATGGATTGCTGCTAAAAATATTTCTTCAGTTTGCATTTTCATAAAGAAATGTCTAAAATTTAATCATGTGTAGAATGCTTTCATATGTGTCACATTTTCCATCATACTTTTAATGCAGAATGCATTATAACTTGAGACAGTATTAAGTCATGTGGGTTAAATGGAAATATGAAGATCCCCAGGTTGCAATTATAATAGGTAAAATTTATTAAATGCTTCCTTTGGGCACTGTTTTAATTGCTTTACATAGATAAACTTGCATAACCTTCAAAATAGAATTATGAAGGGATTTATTAGTATCTCTATTTTGAACAAAAGAAAACCAAGACAGTAAAAAACAGCTACTTTCATGAATGACCAGAATATTCTTAAGTTTATGCTTAATTCAAATAATCATGTTTTAGTGTACTCAATTTTTTTCTTAAAATTTTAATATTTTTCTCTTAAGTCATACAACAGACACATTCTTAGTAATTGTCTTGATACAGGACAGGATGTGATTATATACAGATCATTGAGGAATTCAAAAAAGGATTCAAAGATAAGAAAGAACCTGAGATAAGTCTTGAAAGATGATTTTTCCCTGTAAATGTACAATGTAATGAGTAATAAGTCTTGAGCTTTCAAAGACCAATTTGATCCTAGGGAGCCATACTTAGTACACCTAGAAATGTGAACACAGTTTTTAAAGTATGGAAATACAGAGATATAAAAAGGTTCAACATTTATGCAACAGTGAGCTGTATTATTTTCATACGGACTATGCTTAGAGGATTAGCACAGATACAATTTCATATAAACTGATGGCTTAACAAAGTCATGCATGTAAATAATGTGACACATCTATCTTAAATACAATAACAGGCACACTCTCCTTTTCCCCAGAAGACTATGTAAAATACTTGGGTAAAATTGACTAATAATAAATGCTGCTGATGATATATAGAAAGGTGAATTCTTATTCACTGTTGGTGTGATTCCAAAATAGGTGAAGCCAATCTGAATATCAGTGACAAGACTTTTCCAAATCTAAAATAACTTCCATAATACCCAGCAATAATACTCCTTGGCATATGCCCCAAAGACCTATTACCCTAAATCAGAAACACTTGTTCAGCCATGTTGATTTTGAGTTTATACATAATAGCTAGGAAATGGAATCCATTTTGAACTGATGACTAGATAGTCAAAATATAATATGTTTTCACAAAGAAATCATATTCAGATGTACCAAAAGCAAAAGTTTTATATAGACAGACCTGAAAAATATTACACAGGGTGAGTTAACCCAGACCCAGACAGAAACACAAAGAGAGCATGCTCTTTCTTAGTTGTTCTTCATAGGTTTAAACTTTATATGGAAGTTCATATAACCTGGAGTAATCACAGAACATGGAAAGTAAAAAAAAGAATATGTAGGGTGAAGTTAGGCACTAAAGGATCTCTAGAGAGAAGACTAATAGGCCAAATGTACTATGAATAAGAAAAGGGCAAAGACAACAGGGGACAGGACATTAAAACTAAAGAAAGGAAATACAAAGGAAAAGGGAGAGATAAATTACACATTTTGTGAAAGCAATAGGGTAACCTCTCATGTTTAATAAAATAGTTATATTTCATATGTAATTATATGTGTACACATTTATAAATATATTTTAATTGAATTATGAAACATGGAGACTAGTGTTCTTCTAAGAACTATGTTTCACAATTCTATTTAAATATGTTTTATCTGTTTGTACATATAATTAATTTTCATAGTATCAGATGATGGGAGACGCCATCCTGTAAATATGTTTCTCCTACTGGTTAATGAATAAAGCACTGTTGGCCAATAGAAAAGCAAGAGAGCAGGGACTAGGAGACAAGGAGTAAAGAGGAAGTATTAAGGAGGAGTCAGCATGGAGAGAAGGTAGAGAACAGAACCGCCAGTCCCCACTCTCCAGTAAGACCACGTGGAAATACATAGAAATGGGTTAATAATTAAGACAGAGCTAGCTGATAAGAAACTAGTACCTGGCCAACAGCAATATATCATATACAGTCTCGGTACATTATTTGGGGCTGGCACAGACAACACCAGCAGCAGCGGGAGGAAAAACCTTACTCTTTACAATCAGAAGATGTTATTCAAGCTGCCAAGGAAAGAAAATATTCAATAGTTCAATCAAGATATAAAACCTATTAACTGCAGCGATGACGACAATGTATCTCCAATGGGACAATTAAGAAATGTTTACCTTGAGTACAACCATCATCTGTTTTATTGTTTTAAGACTTTCTCAATAGAAGGGAATTCATGGCCAGTGCTTTAAATGTAGTCAGCTAATGACTTACAGCTGGAAATGTCATGAACTTTAAAGAATAACATACTACTTCCATTTTTTAAAACAAGTATAATGTCCAAATGAATTTTATTGCCCACATTCTTAACCCATGTCTTTATATCTAGATATGAATGCTGCATTTACATCTATTTGGAGAAGTTTCTTTTTTTGCAGCAAGTGAATACTATTACAGAAATTTACTGCTAATAAAATTGAATAACAACTGACTGTGTTTTGTTCATTCACAATTGATCTATCCATAATGCAGTCACTTCACCCAAGGTTCTGGAATCCCAAAAACTAAAGATAGGATGATAATAAGAGCCAAAGGCTCGGGAAGTCTGCTATGAGACAGCATCTTTTATACATAACAGGGTAGCTTTGTATATGCAATTTATCAACAATGTTGTCTAAAGAAAATCTGTATAATAGCAACATGAATTGTCATGGAAACATGGACAGGAGCAATCTCAAAAAGTCCCATCCATAAATGGAGAACTAAAGAACTAATAGGCTGCTGAGAAAGACAGACTTAATCTTCAGCAGAGAGTAGTCAGCCATAATTTAGCCAATCCAAGACTGTCAGTCTTAAAACACTCATGTAATTAACACTAAAAGGTCTAGTAGCACATTTTTGTAGTTGATCAGTTCTGGACCTCTGTGTAAATTTCCATCTACTGAAAATAAACTTCTATGATAATGGATGAGAGATGAATTAATCTATGCCTATAAATATAAAAACTTAATTCACAACCCAGAAGCACATGTTGTGCACTGCTACCTTTCCTACATAAGTGTAGCTTATCTGTCTTTATAGTAATAGATCCCATCACAGGAAACAACAGTGGAAACAATGAAGAGTTCAATGACTGTCCAGAACTCAGACTCAATAGACACAATTCAATCACAACTCTTGCATCTATGGTTAAGCAACATCACAAAAGAGGGAGTAGAAAGAATATAAGAGCAGAATATCCAGAAATTTGTTGTGCTACAATCTTTTCTAGGAATGGCTGCATAAACTGGAATGGTGGCAATATTCATAGACTTGATACTGTGCAAGGGGAAAAATATTTACCTACTCTTATTTCTAGACAAAAAAGTAAAGCAAATAACAGCTGGGAAAAGTAGAATTAGGCTCTTTCCAGAGTAAGCCCTATTATAACTTGTTCAATGTAAAACAATCATCTCTGAACCACACACACAAGGACAAAAATAACAAAAACGTTTTACACACCAATATACATGCACACACATGTATGGCTCTATATGTGTGCAAAAATTATAGCAGCCTATTAAAATGGAGATGGATCATAAGTGAGACTGAAGACCTGAAATGAGATAGAAGGTCAAAAAATAGAGAAAAATGATATAATTGCATTATAACAAAATATATTTTAAAAAGAAAACAATTATATATTGAGAACTGAGGTTAAATGCTATACATTACTGAAAAATAATATTTAATAATTCCTTGCAAAAGATCAGTAATATATGTATTTTAAAGTTATATTTATTAAAATGTTTCATTACTTTTATTTCAAAATAGAAATTAGCAGTCAGTTATAGGAACAATACTGTTTATTTCCATCCTAGAATCTATGGCATATACATTATTTTTGTTTGTTTTGTGGGGTTAACAGTAACAATCATGTATTCATGATACTGTTGAAACTGGACAAAATTCAGAGAACAAAATATATATTGAATTCTCAATGGGTCATCTACATCATACCCCATACCCAAAACTACTGGAATTATTGAAGAAGATACAGAAAGATTAAGACCAGGGGAAGCAACAACAACAACAACAAAAAAAAGGTCATTACTGGATGTGACAGGTTATTATAAATGGAAATTTACAGCAAATAGAAAGGAAGGAAGGAATAAATCAGACTTTCACAAGACCAAGCCAGTTCATAATTCTATCATTAATGGGGAAGAGAATTAGGAATTCTACCCCTGAGAAACTATGTGTAATTGGTGATTTATTTATTTATTTAATATAACCAAATCCATTTAAATGTAAACAAACATTTATAGACAATATTTGGGAATTTGGGCATCATTCTTTCCAAACTACTTCCTGCTGGTAAGGAGCACTGTCATGGGGGACTCTAAGAAAATGCAGATATCCTGGCTGTAGTCTGCAAGGCTGCTTTGTCCAGCTGTTTTGAATGTAGGATCACCTGGTACTCTGTTTCAGGCAGTCTGGCTTGATCAAACCATATTAGTTTGGAAGGAAACCACTGCTTTTCATTTTCTGTGGAAACAAAGTTAGAAATCCTTTTCCCCAGTAACTTGTCATTGAACTTAAATTTTGGAGACAAAGCAAGTTTTTTTTTTATTTAATTTATTATTTTACATGTCGATCCCAGATCCCTCTACCTTCCCTCCCTCCCTCCCTTTTACCCTCTCTGCCCTCTCACATGCACTCTAAACACCCTCCCCTCCCATCCCCCCAACCCCAATTCCATGTGTAGGGGAATGCCATCCAGTTGGGGACATGTAGATCTGACAGGTCATGTGGAGTAGGGACTAGGGCTTCTCTCCTGTCTCTAGGTTAAGGCAGTTATCCCTCCATGGGGGATGTGTTAGCAAGGTCCTTTTGTACACCAGGGATATATCCTGGCTCCACTGTCTGAGGTCCCTTAGACTGCTCAGTCCTTCTGGCTGAGACCCATATTCAGGGGGTCCTGAGTCAATCACATGCTGGCTTCCCAGCTACCAGTCTAGTGGCCCTTTAGCTCCTTCTTGTTCAGGTAAGCTGTCTTTATGTATGTCGGCCACCTGGTCTTGTCCTCTCCATCTGCATTTGCACTCCTACCAACAGTGGAGGAGTGTTCCCATTTCTCTACATCCTCTCCAACATGAGTCATCATTGGTGTTTCTAATTTTAGATATTCTGGGAGGAGTCAGATGGTATCTCAAAGTTGTTTTGATTTGCATTTCCCTGATAGCTAAGGATGTGGAGCACTTTCTTAAGTGTCTTTCAGCCTTTTTGATTTCCTCTATTGAGATTTCTTTCTTCAGTTCTGTACCCCATTTTTTAATAGGGTTATTTGGTGTTTTGTTGACTAGTTTCTTGAGTTCTTTTGGAGATCAGCCCTTTATCAGATATAGGATTTGTGAAAATCTTTTCCCAGTCTGTGGGCTACCGTTTGGTCTTGTCTACTGTGTCCTTTGCCTTACAGAAGCTTCTGAGTTTGAAGAGGTCCCATTTATTAATTGTTGCTCTCAGTGTCTGTGCCCCTGGAGTTAACAATTATACAATGGGGAGAAGACAGCATCTTCAACAAATGGTGCTGGCACAATTGGATGAGAGTGTGTAGAAAACTGCAGATAGACCCATGTTTGTCGCCATGCACAAAACTCAAGTCCAAATGGATCAAAGACCTCAACATCAATCCAGCCACATTGAACCTCTTAGAAGAGAAAGTAGGAGGTACCCTTGAACAAGTTGGTATAGGAGACTGCTTCCTGAACTTAACTCCAGGGGCTCAGACACTGAGAGCAATAATTGGTGGTTTCTGGAGGAGAAATAATATGTTATCTTCAGAGGTGTATTTTTGAACATCCTGTACTCAGCAGTTATGATAGCAATACATGAAAACAAAACTAATTGAACGAGAGAATAAATGGAAAAAAATATGGGATACTATGTTGATCAAAATACATTAAACAAATGTATGACATTCTCCATTAATTTTTTCATGTCTCATGTTACACAACAAATTGCTATCTGTTAGATAAATGTCTAAATCATAAGCTGTTTGCAATAATGGAATAAGTATTCTTAGATGAAATAGGGCCCTGTTTAAAGTCCTTCAGCTTTGGTGAATATTCATTTACCCATAATGACCAACCAGAGTCCAATCCAGTTCTTTTAAGCCATTCAGTATCAAAGCATCATTTCATCTGCTGTATTAGTATGCCCTCTGAACAGAATGACCCTAAGAAAAACAAAAACAAAACAAAACAAACTAAACTAAACCAAATGAGCAACAGCAAAAAAAAATGGTCTTGCTTTAAAAGCTTTCAGTTTGGCCCCTTTTATTAACTATTATATATCATTCTCTGTTAAATATCCAAAAAAAAAAAAGAAAGAAAGAAAAAAGAAAAAAAAACAGAATTTATTTTAACCCATGGTTTCTGAGATTTTCTGCTCATCAGAGGTGGCAAGTCATGACCGAGGACTCTGTTCACATTGTGAAGTAGTCAAGTTCATGTAGTCAGGAATCTTCTTTGCAGGAACTTATTACATTATATTTGACCAGGAATAACAGAACAAAGATTTAATCCATGTGTTGATTTATTGTGATTCTCAAAGTACCACACCTATAGACATGTTTTCAACATCCAGACTCTACCATGAAAAGCTCTATATCTTACCGAAACTGTAACCAGTATAGTCAAGACTGCAAACTGTCTTTTAGTGGGAGACATTTCAAAACACAAAAATAACAGGCAAACATCATACTTCAAACCCCTGTCTGAATAGAGGTTTAAATAAAGTATAATATTTTGAATTTCTGCCAGATATATTTTGAATCCTATTCACAGATCATTAATTAAAGCCTGGAATATATCCTATTTTTTATTTTCTACATTGTTCTCTATATACAATCAGCAAAACACTATCTATGTAGTGGAATAACATATCTAATGAATGAACATGATCAGAATTCTTATTAAATTATGTATAAAAAATAACTTGGGATTTAAACACTAAGACAGGATAGTAAGGTCAGTTACCTGGACTTTCAAACAAGAAGCAAACTGCTAAATTAGTTATTTTCCCACAGTAGTAAAAAATTTTTTTTCTATATAAATAGCTTATGCCAGGTACCAGGAGACATGCTAATTGTTCTAGCAGTGAAATCACATCTGGTACAGTTGCTACAATTGGAGTCACCACCTGGTTAAGTTTATGATAATCCATTGTCATTTTCCAAAATCCATCTGTCTTCTCCACAGGCCAAATAGGAAATTTGAAAGGGAATCTAAGAATCTCTAGCCCTGTGTCTTTTGAGTCCTTGTAGATAACATTAATCATTGTATGCCCTTAGGAATTTACAATTATTTTTGGTTTAGTGATTTCTGGAGAGAAGCCATACTGATGATTTGTACTTGACCTTTCTCACCTTATTACCATTTACTCTATGGATGAGGGATGCAATTTTGAGATTCTAGCAGAAAATGAGCCTATCTGTTTTAATTATAAATTCTGGGACTAGAGAAATGGAATAAGAAGGGGTGGGGAAAATAGGCACAGGCATTAAACACACTTGATTTAAACTCCATTTATTACTTGAATGACACAACTTCTTTGTTCTTTAGAGAACAAAGTAGCAATTTGGCACTTTTATAATTGGTGTCCTTCATGGCAGGGTCTTTCACCAAAATGTCTGATTATTATTTTTTGTCTGCTGGTGTACAGTCAAACTGGTAAAGGACTACAGGTCACTATGCAGAGGTTTGTATATATATATATATATATATATATATATATATATATATATATATAATTTCTCCTTTATCAAATGGCCCCAGCTGCTATTTTACTCAAGAGTCTTTGAGACTAAAGGGACCCTTAGTACCCAAATTAAATGAAGTTGCTGGTTCATCATTTTAAGAATTTTTTATTTTTTTTTTTATTTCACATACAAATTTCTTGGTGATAACTGTCAAATAAGGCATCAATGACCTTCTCTTTTCTTTTGTATTTATAAATTTTAATTTCTTCTGTCTTGTTTCTAGGAGGATGATCACCAAAACAATGACTAAGTTCTGAAGGCCATGATGTCCTATTGTTCTTTTCATTAGTAGCCTTTCTGGTGACAATGAAATTCTTCTTTTGACCTCAAGCATATTTACTAATTACTCTGTCATTCAAATATTGAACCAATTATGCTGTATTCAAATTTCCTAAACCAATGGCAATTTAAATTTATAGACTACACAGTAAAGTGACCAATTACGTGTCCATTTCCTCTTTCAAATCTGTTTTCCACATAGTGAAATGTGTTTCCTCTGGCCCTCCACATCTGTGTGAAGGGGAGTTGTAGGAACTTACCTGAAATTATTCTTTCCTTAAAACTTTGAATATCCTTTTCTGCAATAATCCAAGGTAGTTCAGCATTTTACATTCATTTTAATTGGGTAACATTTTGTTCCATGTTTCATTTGATCAAAGAAACAAAAGGTCAGTATTATTTCTAAATTTGCAAGTAGCAGCATTAAAAGTAGAATCTTCACTTAGTGTCTCATTGTTAGTAGATGAATTTCCATCAACATTGTATTTATTTCATCATTACTCTACACTTACAGTATCATAATGTTCTGCAGATTCTTATCTATAGTAATTAGAATGGTTCTTTTGATATCTAGTGTACCTTCTCATGAATGGCACATAGCTCTTCAGCTTTAGGGACCTGCTGGGGCTTATCTCTAATAACAGAAATAGAAGAAAATAAGTAGTGAGATGGGAACTCAGCAGCCCTGCATATGAACTACTTCAAGGGAGGAAATTAGGATTTCATTAGGTGATGAAAGTTGATTTCTTCATGGACATTACTGAAGGTTGTTCTCCTGGGAAAGAAGCCTCATCAGACTTCAGATACTCAAAGCCTCCAGCTTCTCTGGGTCTTCCCACTCATCTCCAAGTCAACAATCTGAAGTTCCACTTCTCCTGGGCATAGCTGTTATCTATAAGAAAATATAGCCATGCTGCAAATTCAATTTGCATTTTGTTTAGTCACTAAGGATGGTACTAGACATGTGGTGGCTTTTTCTCTCTTGTTTTTACTTTTAATTTTTGAAATCTGTATATACAGGGACTAATGGATACTTTTCTTTCTTTTCATTTTTTTTTTTTTTTTCAGAAGAAAAAGAGCTCCAGGTCATAGATGGTTCTTGAGATGGAAAGTGATTTACTTAAGGCATCATTTCTCTTTCTGGTTCAAAATGTGACTTTGAAGTGATCAGTTTGATCATGATTGTTAGTTTGAGAAATAGGCTTGGAGATATGTAGGTAGCTCTTTTGACCCTTGCTTTTTAAAAATGATTAGGACTGTACTCATAATGCTGTCAATTCATGGTATATACTAACTTTGATTTCTGGCTACAATATCACACAGACAAAACAGATGGTTAAATATAACAATAGCAGAAAACTACTTCCATAAATTAAGAGACAAGTCATAATTATCTCCTCAATTCTGTTCCTCTATAGCATTATTGATGACAACACCTGAAAAGTTAGGGTACTTTACACACACAATGAGAATCAAACATGTGTATGTGTGTATGTGTCTGTATTGGGGGGGAGAGAAAAGAAAAATGCATAAGTTAGGGTAAAAGTCCAGATAAAACATGGAAAAACATAGGCTCTTACCTCTACCAGGGCTGGCCATTCTTATTCTCAATATGGCTGGAAAATAAATTCTGGATACTGAGTCCTTGTTCCTACCTTACGTACCTCTCTAAAGCTGAGAATAGAGGCATGTGAGTGCTGAAATCATCTTTGTGTGAGCTGTTTTTTCTTAGGACTGGGTCAATCTTGTGTAGAGCTTGGAGGTCTTGGACTCACAATAATCCATGTAATTCTTAATCCTGAGATTTAGGATTAAAGGTGTGCAACACTACCTCCTAGCTTCTGGACATTGAGATTAAAGATGTGTGCCAAGTTTCTGTTCCTGAATTTGTTTTCTGTTCCTCAGGCAAGCTTTAATAAATCATAAATAATAGATCACTACAATCATGCCTTTCAGAGATCTTTCCTTGGCTGGGTCATTAACCAGTAAAAAGAAATGTGAGGTTTCAACCCAGGCCAGAGATTTACAGTACTGTACAAGAAGGATTTGAACAAAAGGAAATAGTTTTCCCTCCTTCAGCCATTACTACAATTGTGACAAAGTTAACTATTTCAAAGATTTGGAATTTGGAAAATTCATCTTCAATGTAAGTATTTTCTCTTTCATTAAAATCCAGACAAAAACAGGAAGCAAGGGAAGGTGACTTTCTTTTCTGTCTGTAGTTGGTTTAGGACCAACTACAGTAGTTGGTGAAAACAAGAAAAGTACTGACATGGAGCAGCCCACCAGTAAACATGCTGAACCAAGGGACACGAATGTTCCCATGAGCTGCTGCATTGCTCACATTATTTATCATGGTGTCAGATATTATTTAAGAGAAAATGAGTTTATTTTTGGCTCATATTTTCAGAAGGACAAAGTCTAACAAACTGTGAGCATCATACACTGTGACAGCAGTTAAAGCAGCTTGTGTGCATGGCAGAAACTATTCCCATCTTGGTTAAGGAGAGCACATAGGAAGCAGGCTGGAATGGGCACCCTTGGCAGTAGAGTGAAGATTGGAATCAAAACATTTAAAGGTCTTTTACCAGTGGCCTACTTCTGCCAATCAAGTTTATGAAAACTTAAGTTTTCAAAAGCCACCAAATAACAACACAAACTGGGGAATAACCTTTGAAAGCATAAGTGTTGAAGAGACAATTCAGATGAAAATTACAGTGAATACATATAAAAGTGTACTCATGAATAACCCTGGAGTTGGGGTTATAAATTTCTCTCATCATGCCTGTAGAATTATTACGATTTTTAAATTAGTGTGTACATTGTGACTGCTTTTAGTAAATACTGATAAATATAACACACAGGAAGACATACACATGTACAAAGTCAAGACATCAGTGAAAGAAACACTTTAGAATTATACTTTTTTTCACTAGGATTAATTATTAGTCAAAAATGAAAACAGAAGAATATTTTCTCATTATATTAGAAATAATTTTACTGGAAAAATAATTTCTCCTTTTGCAATTTTATTTATATGAACATCTTTTTAGCCTACCTATGTAATCCCAATTTGAGCATAAAAGCAATCAAAATTAAATCACAAACTCAATTCACATATTTACACTCCACTTTCAGGCTAAATTAGTGTTTGATTTCCTTCCTTTTTTTTTTTTTCCCCCCATAGGGTAATTTTTGAGGTGCTTACTTTATGGCTTATATTGTAAATTGAATTTTTTTAAAGATATTTTTTTATTTAAATTAAAACCAATCTTGTTTTATATACCAATTCTAGTTCCCTCTCTCTCCAGTTCTCCCATGCCCCCCATCTCCTAACCCCCCTATCCCACCCACATTCACTCCTCATGGAGGGTGAGGCCTCAGTGGGGCATCATCAGAGGCTGTCACATAATTTGGTGCAGGCCCTTGGACCTCCCCCATGTGTCTAGGCTGTGAGAGTACCCCTCCCAAAGTCCCTTCACTAGGGATAAACACTGCCAGCAGACCACAGACTTCCCAGGCCTCCTAACTGATACTCATTGAATCCTAACAGTGAGCTCTTACTATGACAATTGTTCCTATTCATCAAAGATTCAAGGATTATAACACCAACTCAATCTTCACAGAAGCATGTCTGAAGCCCTTTCTAAAGTGCTAATTATGGGCATTCAGAGGTAATCTTCTGACAGAAATGGAAAAACTCACATTCAAATTTAAAATACACAGAAAAGGAAACTTAGACATTGCTTGACTATTTCAAACCTCATGTTTCCACTTGACTCCTACATCACAGACATCTAAGAATATTTGTAATCTTCTAGATTGCTCTAACAACAACAAAAATTCTTCCATCTTTGCTGGTGCCAAAAATGTTTATTCTTCTGTTTCTCACAATATATTTAGCCACCTACTCTTTCCATGCAAAATATCACAACGAATAATTTTGGCTGGTATTGTTCAGTCTTTGTAGATAAGTCTGATATTTGAATAAAAATCATGGTGCTTAAACCTTTGTATACATTTTATAATCTATCTCAGTTTGAGGTTATTTTTTAAAGAAGCATATATACATATGATGGGAAAGCAATGCCATTAAACAGAAAATTATTTGAGATTTAAACAAAATAACTGTTGAATTTCCTTTCAAGTATTTGATATCCATTTTACGCTAATTCATCTTTCATAATTTATGTTTTGCTACTATCATGATAGGTATTTCATGATGGGTATATCCCAAAACTTCAATGTATTATTTACATTCATTGAGATCTCAAGACCATGAGTGTCATTCTGATCTTAAATCAATACTAGTTACTAAATGTGTCATTTCAACAATAGTATGAAAAACAATAATTCTGATAATCATAGATTTATTCTCTCAGTTTCTACTTTGTTCCACTCTTCTGCTACTGTTTTCCATTTCACAAACAGAATAAAAGAAAGTATATTTTCATGTTTTCCTGTAAGGAGTATGGGTTTTTCCTCCTGCCTGGTCTTGTCCCGCTGCCGCGCCAGCCCCAAATAACACACAGAGATTCTGTATTTGATATTATGCTATTGGCCAGGTACTAGTTTCTTATCAGCTAGCTCTGCCTTAGTTATTAACCCATTTGCGTTAATCTATGTATGTCCATGTGTTCTTCTTACCGGGAGCCAGCTGCTGCATACTGCTCTCTCCAGACCCTCCATCTTGACTCCTCCTTACTACTTCCTCTTTCCTCCTTGTCTCCTAGTCCTTCCTATCTTCCTTTCCTATTGTCCAACAGTGCTTTATTATTAACCAGTATGAGAAACATATATACATAATGGCATCTCCCATCATTTTCCCATTCTATTTATATCACCATTTTACTTATAAATGTGTGATAGCAATTATTTAAAATACAGAATACACATTGTTTCCATTTCAAGGTTATATAGTAATTTTCTACATGAAGGTAATTAAGTTTATGTGTGTCAATTTATATGACTAATAAGATAGGGTGGCATCAACACCATGTAGAGATATTATAAGTAAATTTGATGCAAACAAAAGGTACAGAAGATATGTTTGTGTTGCACAGTATATCTGTGTGCACATTAATGCATGACTCAGAAAGCATTTCTCTAAAGTATTATTTGATTGAAAATTTCTGTGTTAATTTGTTCAAGGGTACCTCCCACTTTCACTTCTAAGAGGTCAGTGTGGCTGGATTTATGTTTAGGTATTTTATCCTTTTGGACTTTAGTTTTATGCATGGCAATAATCATGATAGTCATAGGTCTAACTTGTATGCCATCATAGAATTCTCATCTAGTAGCTGATGGAAACAGGGTCAGATACCCACAGCTGAATGCTGAGCCAAACTCCTGGAATCTAGTTGCAGAGAGGGAGGAGTGATAAAAAAAGGGGTCAAGACCAGGCTACAGAAACCCACAGAGACAACTGACCTGAACAAGGGGAAACTCATGGACCTCCAAGCTGATAACTGGGAAACTAGCATCGCACTGACTCAGATCCCCTGAACATGGATCTCAGTTAGAAGGCCTTGGCAGTCTATGGGAACTCTGACAGTGTAGCCAGGATATATCCCTGGTGCACAAAAGGTCTTTGGGAGCATGTTCCCCATGAAGGGGCACTCCTTTAACCTAGAGGTAGGAGGGAAGGCTTAGTCCCTATTCCAAATGACTTGACAGATTTTGATGATCCTTCCTGGAGGGCATCACCTTCCCTGTGTAGTGGATGGGGATAGGATGCAAGTGGTCCTGGGGTATGGGAGGGAGAGAGGGATCGATTTGTAAAATAAGAAAAAAATTATATATACATATGTATATGTATATATAAAATGATCTCTGAACACCTTTATTTTTGAAACTCTATGTGGGTTTTGAAACTAGTTAGTGGGCATAATAAGTAAGTCAAAGGATTTTAGGAAATCCAAGGAAAGTCAACTGGCATGAAAAGACCATACAAAGAAATAGGTAGCATTCCACTGTTGTGAATATTTTTCTTCAAAATCATGGAATTATAAAGATGTGTCATAATTATACCACCAAGCCTGATATTGAATTATAAGTTATTTTGGTAAAACTTAAGCTGAGTATATGTACAGACATATAAGAAAGACTGCTTCATTTTGACACTTTGATAAAAAAAGAAGTAAAAAGTTTAGTCACCCCAAGATTATATTTAAATAGGTTTCTATGCTTAACCACATTACTATATGAGTCTATGACATTACTGATAAAATATAATATTTGCATTATTCATAAAAATTGACCAATGCCTTTGCCAATATAAAATACAGCAATGTAGGCTTACTACACACACACACCCACACACACACAGACACACATATACATATATATATATATATATATATATATATATATATATATACTTTATTGAAGAGGGTGCCTAACTTTTCTCATTGCTTCATATTTATACTCTATTAATAACTTCATCATTCACTGCTTTATGGATGTTTGGAAAAGATATGAGATGCCTGAGTCTAAGTCATCATTTACAAGATAACATAAAATGAGGTCAGTTTAAACTGCCCTAATAGACAAGGGAGCAAACATATCCACTAGCATAGCTCAGCACATGCCCATAGTATTATGTAAAACCATTGAGAATTTCTCCACAAGTTTAAGAAGAGACTATACAATTTACTGGGGCATAGGCGTGAATTACCTTTGTTTTGAAAGAGGAGTGTCTAATTTTTCATGATTCTGTTACTAAATAAGACTTTCATGAATATGTGAGACCTATGAAGAATTACTTCAAACATCATAATATATATATTGATTTATCTACATAACACTAAAAGCAATTTAAATAACTTCTGCCACAAAGTGAATTGCTTAGTAGATTGTGAAATGAGAATCTCTTCTCTTTAATTTTCCATTATATTTGAAAGAAGCAAAAATATCATTTACACCAAGTGAAACTTAGACTTATATAAAAAAAATAAAACTGGACATAAGAATATATATATATATATGAACATCAATACAAATTATAAACTCTTAAATAAATATAGCATCCCCAGTGGATATACCAAACTTATTAAAATAGAAGTCATTAATTTGTCTTTCACCTAGTTAATTTGAATATCTGTTTGAAATATAGCCATGCCATAATTATGTTGAAAGTTTTATTCTTCAATTAAAATTAAGAGTTACATATTTTTTACAAAAACAATAATTTAGAGGTAAATTTATATGGAATCTAGTGTCTTTTTAATTGTTTAGAGTTACTTAATTTTTAAATGACAGGAGCAGTTTGGAAGTATTTCTAGGATTTTATGATATTCTTAGTCATTGATTACAAAGAAATAAAGTTTGTAAGTCAAGACACTATTATCCAAGCATAGATGGAAGGTTTCATCAGGACTGCCTACCAGCTCCTGAATAACCAAACAGAGACTTAATATTAATTATAAATGCTTAACCGATAGCTTAGGATTATTTCTAACTATTTCATACATATTAAATTAACCCATATCTTTTAATCTATGTTGTTTTATGTGGTGTGGTTTCTCTTATTCTGTAGTCCAAATGCTGCTTCCTCTCTGGCTTTCAAAGCCCAAGACTCCTCCCCTAATCTTCCTTGCATCCTTCTACTCTGCCTTTTCTGCCCAATCTCTTTCTTCCTAGATTTAGGTCAGTCAGGTGTCTATTAACCAATGAGGATAATTCAAATTTACTGTGTACCAAGATTATTCCACAGCACCCAAGTGATTAAAATATAGAGTGAAATTATATAAGCACAACTGCCTGTCAAGCACTAACCATGAATTCCTAGTACTAAAAAGATGGTCCTTAACTGACTATGCCACCTACTTACAATTATGATTCAAATATCTTTATTGCCAACCTTGTAAAGCGCATATATATGGAGATCATATACTTTACACCTTGAGAATCAATTCAGAAAACTGAAATTATGCCAGTAAGTTCTGCTTTGATGTGAACATTTTGAGCATCCTCAAAATTGATGGTTCATATTTGCTCTGTGATTTTGATCACAGTTTCTCAAAAACTCCCATTGACTTCACATCTCTCTACTAATAAAGGAACTAACGGCTAATGGTTGTGTAGATCACTGTTTCTATATTACTTTATTGTATCAGAAGCAGCATAAAATAAATAATAATAGTGAAATGTGTTGAGTGCTTAGAAAGGAATTTGTTTATTAAGCAACAACTATTTTTGGTGCATTAAAATTTGTTTTAATATACATCAAAAAATAAACAAATACATCTACATTGTTCTCTCTTCTTCTTTTCCTCTCTGTCTCTCTGTCATAGAAACATTCTTATAATACCAAAAGTAGTGTACAATTGAATCTAATATAGATAGTTTAAAAGAAAAACAAGTGAGTCAAGGATTAGACCTTTAATCCCAGGAGTGTGAGGAAAAGCAGAATGAATTGAAAGCATCCTAGGGTAAATAATTCAATACTGAGTCTAGAGAGTGAAAGCAATTGTGAACAACAGATATAATAAAATTAAATATTTTTACTAAAGTAACAATGCACTGTTGTTTTAGAATGTTATTAAAGACTTCTAAAACTTTCTAAAAATATTTTCAAGAACCATAAAATTTCTGCATGGAAGGAAAAAATTTATCATGGATCACTTCCTGAAACCTGATTCTCAACAGACACAGAACTGCTGCTTAGTTTCATGTGTGGGCATACAACTTCTTTTAAACAGATACAACTTCATCAACACCGCATGGATTCTTATATAAAAGCCTTATGTCTTTCCATTGCCTTGAATGGGTTGGATTATGTGGATTTTATGAAGTGACAAGGTTCTTATATCCATGGTTTGGAAATAAATAGGAGGTAATAATTTTCAGGTTCAGTCTTGTTAAACAAATATTTATTCCCAGTCTGCATCTGAGTATGTACCATCCTCAGAAATTAATCCATTTCCCATTCTTTTTATTTTCCTAGAAAATGGAAATAGTTTTGAATCTGAGTTTGTTCTATGAAAGTCCCTGCTCTGTGGGCTCCAAATTCGGGTGAGGAAGGTCTTAGTGATCATAACTGTGCTGAGAAAAAAATGCAGGTATGATGGGAGATGGAGAGTCCTTGTTGTGTTGAAATAGCACAGTGTTTCCAGACAATTATCAGTTCATTAGGAATGATGAAGAATACAATCTTAGTTATTATGCAGATGACCAAATCCACAAATTGGAGATAGATTCAGTTACACCTAGTGATCAATTATGGTCCTATACTATTCCCCTTCCATTTCTCTGTCCCTAGTGTAGATTCTATTAACTCTTTTATAACTGTGAATTTGAGATTTATAGGGGATATCTGGGTTCTTCAGCGTGCAATTTTCATTATCTGCTACAATCATTTAGGAGTAACTGTTACATTATATAGAAAGAACTAGAA
Source organism: Phodopus roborovskii (assembly GCF_943737965.1). Taxonomy (NCBI): domain Eukaryota; kingdom Metazoa; phylum Chordata; class Mammalia; order Rodentia; family Cricetidae; genus Phodopus; species Phodopus roborovskii. The sequence goes on from NW_026126410.1 coordinate 31,370,261, forward strand.
ATGCAGATTTCATTCATACTTAGTTTAGTTTAGCTTTTGGGCAGCACACATTTCCTAACCTGGTATTCTACTTAAGGGACTCTCTTCTACTTGGGACTACAAATCTGTGTGACTATTTTGGATGCTTTGTTCCATGTTTTTCAGACTTTATAAACAAGGTCATGTTCATAAGCCTTTTTCCCTTATTATATTGTGTAAATATCATTGGAGGAATATTTTTTGTTTATTTAAGCAATTTATTATATAAAATCATACAAAGCATAGTGATAAAAATATATTTTATCAGTACAGGCTGAACTTGCTTATTCATATTTGAGTATATATTAGAAAGGTCAATTAAGACACACATATTTTCATGGGATCAAAAATAAAATGTCAATTATAGAAACTGTGGATGAGTAACATACAATTATAAATATTCATAATGAAGAAAAAATCTTCACCTTTTTGTAAGAATTTATCTTTGCTTTGTTGGTTTAAATATTTTGTTTTATGGTGTTTGTTTTATGATGTTTGCTTATCTTATATTCATTTTATCAATGTAATAATGAGTTTTCAATAATATATATATTTATATAATTTTGCATGGAGGCAGTATTTAAATTCATTAGTTAGAAGTGTTATTCATAATTATGTTTTTATTTATAAACATAGTAATTTGACAGACATTTAAAAGTTTTGCTCCTGACTAAAATATCTACAAATAAACACTTTGCCAAAATACAATATATTAAGGACTAAGTACTTTATATTTTTTTTCCGCTTTGAAATATAATCCTAGTCATAATTCAGAGACTCTACTTTTTAAAAATGTATTTACTAATGAATTTATTAATGAATTATTTTAGTGAATGGACACTACTAAGTGAAATCTTTGTGATCAAATAATTAAGAGCAGTTAGGAAGTTAATAATTAGGTAATTGAGTAGAGAAATAATCCACTTTAATTAGGAAAGATAATTGCTTACATTCATAATTATGTACACTTTTTAATACATTCATCTTCCTGGGGGACCATTGGAGCATCAAATAAAATTTAGATAATGAAAAAAGGAGGAAGCTATAAGAAATTTGGGTAAGAGTGCAATTTAAACTTACAAAAAGGTATACTTTAATACTCTCAATACTAAAATCACTGCTTCCTGGAGGCTTTTAGTTAATTGTAGTGATCTACAAAAGCAGGTCACTCTTGCTTGCCATCCTGAGATCATTAGAAAACTAGTTCTATGTGCCAACTGAGCCAAATGTGTGGTCTTATCCCAGGTGTATTGGGCCTGTCATGAATAAATATTCTTAGCAATTGACTCTGCAGGGTGTGAATTACTGATAGCAACTGACTTTCTAACCAAGATTTACTCAGAGTGGGAAATCAGGTCTTTTCTGCTTCTGCAAGTTTGGGGTTGTTTTTCATTATACAAAAGTGGACAATTTCATCAACACTAGCTTATTTGACAATGGTGTTATCTGTGAGATAAGAGTGAATTTAATTACTGAATTTCTTTTACTTTCAAAAAATTCAGGTCAGATGATGCTTCATGTGGCTAAGTAACATGTACATCAGTGAAAAGCTGCCTGAAACTAAAAGTTTAATTCCCCAGTACTAGAATTCCATAAACTCATACAAATAATGGCAAATGTTATATCCAGTACTGGTCTTTACCACTTAGTACAAATTCTTCATGAAATACCACTACTTTTCTCTATCCATAAAATTGTTTTGGATACCAGGTTTTCTTGATCATTAATATGGCTGTCTCTTAGGTTGTCAGTCTTTGTTATCCTGTATCCAGTTGCCTCAAGCAGTTATATAACACAAATTTGGTGTATTTAATATTGGCAATAGCCTCTATATATCTGCCAGAAAAGTGTTCCTTTTCATTTGTTAAGTTTTCACAAGAAATGGCAACATACAAAGTAAAAGCAATTTAATTTTGTTAATATAAACTAAACTCAGGCAGATCTTAAGAAATAGCTTGTTTGGAAAATTTTTTCATCATTAGAAACACTCCTTAGCATAATTATTTAGGTTTTTCTATTAGGTGATTACACAAATTAGAAAAAGTCTGTCCCTAAGATACATCTCATCTCATAGGTTTCCAGTTTAAAGGTTTTTAGCTTCAAATGTATGAAAATCTAATATCACCATATACAATAGTATTTATGTTAATCATTCAGTGGTATACTCTTTGTGTCTGTAGTTACCAGAATTGTTTTCCATATTCACAACATGATAATAGACTAAAGATTTGAAGAATTTGAAAAACAGTAACAATGGTGTATAAATGGTGGGTTTTTCCCCTCTCTCTCTTCTTTCATTTCTTTCTCTCTCTCTCTCTCTCTCTCTCTCTCTCTCTCTCTCTCTCTCTCTCTCTCTCTCTCTCTCTCTCTCTCTTCTTGTTACTTTGGAGTTCCAACATAGGACATACCACATGCTAATGAAGTCTTTTATGAAGTTGCAGTAAGACTAAGCACCACCCCATATATTAAGGCTGGGCAAGGTGACTCAGTATGAGAAGTAGAGTCAAAAAAGCCAATAAAATATTGGGAGGCAGCCACTGCTTCCACTGTTAGGAGTTTCACAAAAGAACCAAGTTACACATGTGTAAAATATATGCAGAGTACCAAGGTTAGTTCCATGCAGGCTCCCTGGTTGTCAGTTCAAACTTTGTTTGATTCAATTTGCCTAGGTTAGTTGATCTGTAAGTTTTCCTGTAGTGCCCTATATCCCTCTGGCTCATAAAATCCTTTCTCTCCATCTTCTGTGGGTTTTTGAAAACTCCACATAATGTTAAGCTTCAGGTCTGCATCTTTTTCCATCAGTTGCTGGATGAAGCTTCTCTGATGATAATTGGGCTAGGCACCAACCTGGTCACAGGAGGTGGCCAGTTCAGGCAACACATCTTCCATTGCTAGGAGTCTTAGCTGGAATATTCCCTTGTACCTGGTTTTTACCTGACACCAAAATGTTCTGCCACCTTTCCAGTAGTCTTTCTGCACTCTCCCTGTCAGTCCCCCCAGTCCAACCTGATTGCTCATGTTCCCATACCCTCCTGATATCCATCTACTAATAAAATTTCTTCTATTTCCCTTCAGGGAGATCCCTGTGTCCCCTTATGAAACCTCCTTCCTGGGGATTGTAGCATGACTTTTCTTTATTTTACAGCTACGACCCACTTATGAGAGAGTACAAACCATGTTTGTCTTTTTCAGTCTGGAATACTTCACTCAGGATGATTTTTTTCTAGTTTTCATCCATTTGCCCTCAAATTCATTGGTGTCTTTTTACTAATACTCCATTGTGTAAGCATATCACACTTTCTTTATCTGTTCATCTGTTGAGGGACATGTTGATACTCATAAAAAATGTGTCCTTTCCTAGACAGAAGTGGAGGAGGAGTGGTTGGGGCATGGGAACTGAAGAGAGTTTTAGGGAGGTACTAGGAAGAGAGGAGAGTGTGGAAACTGGTTAATCATTGAACTACATGCAAAACTGTTGCATCTACCTTGGCGAGCAAGGAAACACGACCATGACTCTTCTTCAAGCAGTTTATTCAGGAACCTTGTTCAGCAGCTTCTGCTCCTCCCATCCCCAGCAAGACCTTAAATATGCACTCACTGCCAATCAGCTCATGCCACCTGGCAATCCCAGATAGGTCACAGAAGGAGGAAGCACTCCAGATCCATCAAGCACTTCCAAATAAGGCTTTTTACAGCTAAGCTCGGACAACCTGGCATCCATCCAGGTACCACCTTGGAGCTGTGGCTTCCCACACTAAACTCCAGAACATAAACTTGAATCAATATTATCCACTATGCTTTCCAAGTGGTCTATATTATTGTTCAGAGAAGGATATAAACCAACCAATAATAAATTTACTTTGGGATGTAAAAGAAAAGTAAGTTTAAAATAATAGGTAGCCAATTAGTGTATTCTCCAATGGAGAAGAATATTTTTCTTTCTCTCAACATTAGTTATTTTTCTCACCTGAATTAGCATATCTGTTAGTGTCATCGATGTTCAGGCCATTGTAAAGATGGTGAGAAATTGTGTAGAATTTTACATTTCTAGGAGACAAAAATCTCACTGCAAGTTCCCAGTTCTACATGGGATTGTTTGCAGGAGTTGGGGAGGAGGAAGGGAGAAAATTACTTAATTATAATCTGAAAAAAATTAGCAAAAATGTTAAATCATAAGAAGCAAATTCAAACCAAGTAAAGGCGATATAATTTTTTTTAAATGGAGTTCTCAAGTTCTAGTTTAATCTTATATTCCCAATTCTTTTAGAATCTACCTCAATTATTAAGACATGGGAAAGTGTGAATACCAATGACAGTAGAAGTTAATTCTTGTTGACTGAGAAAAAGAATGAGTATGCTGTTAAATACGTAAGTATACTTACAAAGGAAATCTGTTTTGATACAAACATTTGAAAAGTTAGAAATGATCAGAATACTTGTAATGGACATAAGGAAAGAAGAAACAAGATATAAATTCTGAGATTAATATAATCATCATATCCATTATAGATGTTCTGTCATGTCTGTGTGAAAAACTATTAAGGCACAATTTTATTAATCTCTCAGTTACTTTGAGTAGTGTTGTCCTTGTTACTTTATGATAAGGATGAGACTGTGGAAAAAAATGGAAATTCTTTAATTTGACAAAAGTACCTCATGAAATCAGAACATTGAGGTCCAAGACTAAATCTCTCTGGTTACACAGGTAGGATGGCAAGTACCCTGAAACAGAGATGTATCTGAATAGCCAGGCAGTGATCTTACAGTGCTTAATATACATCCTGACATATCAAGTGTTTTACCAGAAAGTACAGAAAGATCCCAACTGACAGGGCAGTGGTAAAAGTTCTGAGCGGGCATATACGTCATGTACATTATTCATTCTCATGGTGCTTACTTCAAGGAGTTATAAACAAGAGTATTAAATGAATTTAACTTAAGATATATGTGGACTACATGGAGACCAAGATCACAATTGTTCAATTATTAGATTAAAAAAGTCTTATGTAGTTTCTGGTCACTGTAAACGAATAGCTTTAAAGAGGAATACCTATGCAATAATATTCAAAATATTTCTAATTATATCAGGAGGGCGGACTTGAATTTTAGACAAAGTATTTTTTTTCATTTGTCTGGAATTTAAATAATATTTTCTCAATTTCCTAAAATTAAAGAAATATAATTTAATAAATTAACACATGCATTGCAATGAGATGTCTCCCTTTAAATCTTTCATAAAATTCCCATAATTTTTATCACTCCTGTTGCAACATAATAGGGTACAAAATATCCAGTAGCTTATTTCTGAAAAGTCTGACCTCTATGAAATCATACTATTATTTCTTTGTTAGATGGTTTAACTATTTTCTTGATGAAACATAAAAAAATTTAAGTCTTAATATTACAAACAGAAATTTAATCCTGAAAATTCCATATCTTTGAAAATAATGTTATACAGAAAGCAATAAACACACACACACATACTATATATATATATATATATGTATATATATATATATATATATATATATGTAATTTGCTAATATAATTTCTGAATAATTTACTGATCATAAATAGAAAAATTACCTTGTTCCAGTCTGTGGTGGTGCATGACTTTAATTCCAGCCTTGGGAGACACAGGCAGGTCTATGTGGCTTTGAGTCTAGCCTGGTCTACAGAGTCAGTTATGGGACAGCCTCCAAAGCTAAAGAGAAACCTTGTGTTGAAAAAAAAAAAAAAGAAAGAAAAGAAAAGAATATGAGTAAGATTTGTTATTTTCTTTCTTCACTAGAAAAAGTCGTAAAACAGATATGCATTGATAATATCTGAAGTAATGTATACAAAAATGTCAAAATTAAGTTTTGGGAATGTGACACCCCATAACTAGATAAGCAGCTTTTTTTTTTTTTTTTTTTTTTTTGAAATAGAAGAAAGATTAGAAGAAGGGTTGGCTGTCACAGGTAAGTATTTCTAAGGAATCATTGGCTAACACTTTGTGAAAAGCTAGGAGAACATGGCTTTAGGCTGTTGGTAGTAATCACTGGGAGGAAAAGAAAAAGAATCAGTTGCTTTAAAAGAAAAAAACATTGGAAAGGAAGGGGAAAGATTAGACAAGGAGCTAAGTAAAGGCAGAAAGAAGTGAGGAAGGAGGAAGGGGGAGGCTAAAGGCAGAATAACTCCTATTTCTTTATTGTGAAAAAATATAAAGGAACTATAATAATCTATACTTTATATAAGGAAACAAAAGGAATAAATTCAAGGAAAAGAAAGAATAGTTCCAGTTGCTGCTCTTATTTTGTCGATTGTCTATTCAAGGCAAAGGGCTTTTCATGCTTGTTATCCTTTATCTCCCATAACTAATAGACAGTTGTCTATAGCAGACTCTGAAGAAAACTGTCTCAGTAACTGCAACTTTAATATAACAGCAAATCAGTAACTTTATTACAGTTATACCTTCAAAGGAAATATATAGTATTTACAACAATTGCTTACAATATTTTATACAGCAAAAAGAGGATAGGGGAATGTGAGAAAAACAAAACAACAACAAAAAAGAAACAAAAATCAAAAAAAAAAAAACAAAACAAAAAAGGAACAAAACAAACAAACGAACAAATATGCTCTTCTCCCAGATATCTTTTTTCACAGAATTAGACTGGGGTTTAAAATTTTTGAATCCACATTTGTGCTCCCAATTACTTATAGATCAAATTTTGTAGTGTATTTTGGAATTTCAAATGTAACTCCTTGAGAAACAGTATTTCATATCTCTGCAAGATAATTTACAAAATTATGTGAGGCAAAATACCATGATAACTATTGACTTCATACCTGAACTCATATACGGGAAGCTTACCTTACTTTCCAAGTTTCCCATATTTTCAGACCCTCTCTATGGAGTACCAACTATGGAGAACAGAGTGCAATTTTCTCAATTGCTGGGAATATGCCACATGTAAGAGCTTGAAAATGTCAAACAAATCCCATACTAAAATAATTCCAAGTGTGTGAGCTTAGCAGTTTGGTATTTGACACAGGTGGACTGATGCAGTGTGCAGAATATTCTGTAGAGTGTTTGTAAATCTTTCGTTGATAAGCCATATAACAATTTAATTATATCTTACAAGAAAATGAACACCACAAAACTACCTTAGGAAACACATTACAACATTTGCTTTATTAAATTCTGACAAACTCTCAGTGAATACTATCAGGTGATAAGTTATTTGCATATAGTCAATGCAATGTAATGGGACCTCATAATACAACAAATTTCAAATATACTCAAAATTACATAAGCAAAACAAAGAATAATGAAAGTTCTTGTTTTAAGTTCAAGGACAAGTATACTACAGAAAAGAACAGAGTACTCCAGTACATTAGGGTGAGCAGCTTTGGGAAAGTAAGCTGAAAAAAATTTTGGATGGGCCCAAGGCAGGCAATAGAATTTGACTTTGTAGAAAAGTACTCAGCATTCAATCAATATGTGCATGTGGATATACTATTGCAATGGATGCCGATTTTCAAAGAACATTTGAGAAGTCAGTAAAAGGCTTTGACAAAATGGTAAGAGCTTCAAAAATGTAAAGAAACACATGCAAAGACTTAGAAAGGCAGAGAAAGTACATGGTAGTGTGTCAAAACTACCACAGCAAAGGTCTGGTTTAAGGGTTTGTTTGTGTGTGTGTGTGTGTGTGTGTGTGTGTGTGTGTGTGTGTGAGTGCATGTGTGTGTGTTCATGTGTGTCTTATATATATATAATTAGCCATCAATTAGCCATCAATACAAAAATTTCAGATTCTCTGGTATATGTCTCAGGCATATGCACAGACATGCTAGAGACAAGTAAGTAGAAAAAGGTAAAACCATGCACTATTTAACTACTTAAGAACACATTAATCACATTTACACATTGATAAACTTGTCTGATATAAACATGGAAATGTACTGTATAAACCCACAAATCATGAAGATTTTAGCATAACCATTAGCAATTCCAAAATGTTAGATCATTGTGCTGGTTACTTTATTGTGAAATTGACACACTTGAGTCATTTGGCTAGAAGGAAGGTGATAGATGTAGGAAACCTTGTGTGTGTGTTTGTGTGTGTGTGTGTCCGGGGCAGGTTTCTTGATTAATGATTGATGTGAGATGACACAGCCTACTATGTCATCAGATTCACATCAGCTACCACATCAGATTCAAGTAGGTGGTAATACAACAAGCTGTCTAAGATTTGGAAGGCAAGCCAATGCACAATGTTTCTCCAAGGCCACTGTTTCAGTTCTTGCCTCCAGGTTTCTACCTTCAGTTCTTAACTGCTTTCATACTGACAATGAGTCATTGAGCTGTGAGAAGAAATAAAGCCGTGACTCCCTGAGTTGCTCATGGTTATGATGTTTGTCACAGCGATAGAAAGCAGAGAACATAAACTGGTCCCAGACTATGGACTACTGTATGGACTACTGCTGTAGCTTACTTGATCATGTTTATTTTGGCACTATAGAATTATTTGGACTTTTAGTCCTTCAGTTCTCAGAGCTTATTCAACATTCTGTGGGATGTTGGAAGGTAATGTTGAGTTGTACTAGTGGAAGACAGTCTGTCTTACTGATGTTGGTACCATGGAAGACCAGGAGAGAACACTTTCCAGCCTAAGTTAAGGTGAAGACAAAGTATATTGGAGTTTTCAGGAACATGGGTAGCAACAAGGACAGTGTCAGGTGTAGCATGAAATTATCCTAAGCCTAAGTATCAAACCTCATGATAGAGTTCAGTCGAAGAGAAGGAGGAGAGATAATAAGAGCAAACTGGTCAAGACAAGGATATGGAAAACCACAGAAACAGCTGGCCTGAGCTAATAAGAACCCACTAACCTTAACTGACATTTAGGGAACATGCATAGGTCCGAAATAAGCACCCTGAATGCAGGTGACAGTTGGTGGCTTGGGCGGTTTGTTGGGCCACTGGCAGTGGGACCAATGCATTAACTGGCCTTTTGGAACCCATTTCCTAGCTCCACCTAGACACAATGTGAACAGACTTGATCCAACTGTAGCAGCAGCAAGATTTTGTTGACTCATCATGGGAGGACTTGCCCTTGGTGAGAAGCCAAAAAAGGGTCGGAGTGAGCTGTGGGAAAGGTAGGGAGGAGAGGGGGGAAGAGAGGGGGAACTGGGATTAGTATGTAAAAAATTAAAATTGTAATAAAAAAGAATAAAATGAGGAGACCCAGAGAAATATGATTGTTAACTTCCTTTGCTACCCAAAATTATGAATGAGAATCTTAGAATTTAAACACTGAACAATTCTCACTGTTGGAGCTTGTTTTGCTTTGATTCCATTGTAACTCTCTCCTTAGTTTTTACCTCTAAAAAAGATGTCATTAAGTTTAGGGGTTTTTGTTTGTTGGTTGGTTGGTTGGTTTTGCTATTGTTTTTAACTTTTATAGGAACTTATACTGGAAAGAGGGATGTTTTTAAGTAGATGTTGGCTATTTTAAAGACACTGAAAATTTAGACTATAAATAATCTTAATGATACTGTGATTTTTAAATTATTCTGTGATTCATATAGTGATATTCACATAAATACTTGAAGGAAAAACAATAAAGGAAATTATATGGTTTAGTAGTGCTGGGAAGAGTAAAACTGTATTGAGAAAATGTCTCCATAAGATTGTCATGTACAAAGATATGTCAGGGCAGGTTCCATATTGATAATTTATATGGGATTTCTGAAAACACTGTGGATTTTTGCCATCCCTAGGCAGTTGAGACACCATTGTTCACACACACACACACACACACACACACACACACACACACACACACACACAGAGAGAGAGAGAGAGAGAGAGAGAGAGAGAGAGAGAGAGAGAGAGAGCAAACTGTGTAAGCCATAGCTCTGCTTTAATTACTGTCTCTAGGATCCTGCCTTGTTTTCATGATCTGACTCCTAGCTAAGAATCATTGCTATACTCCTTTTATGGTCAGCTGTAAACTGTAAGATGAAATAAACCATAGACTCCAAAGTTGCTTTTGGCTGTTTTATTTATCTCAGCAATCAAAAGCAAACTAGGTTAGAGCCATTGAATTTATGAAACGAAATCTATGAAGATGTTGGAAGAGCATTAGAACATGTAGGATGATTTTTCAATGAAAACGTAGGCCTAATTTAGGATGCTTTATAATTACATATGTTGAATGAAGAAGGGAGTGAACTCATAAAGGTTTCTTGAAAAATGTGGTGCATAGTAAGACTATAATGAAGTGTTTAGGCAATAGGTGTAAGTTTTACATGTTATTATTATTATTGTTTTATTTTACATGTCGATCCCAGTTCCCTCTCCCTCTCTCCCCCCTCCCTTTCTCATACCCTCTCTCCCCCCTCACATGCACACTGACCACTCTCCCCTCCCATCCCCCCACCCCAATTCCACATGTAGGGAAATGCCATCCAAGTGTTGTCAAGTAAATCTGTCAAGTCATTTGAAGTAGGGACTAGGAATTCTATCTCTATGATAAGGGAGTATCCCTCCATGGGGGATGTGTCCACAAAATCCTTTTGTGCACCAGGAATACATTCTAGTTCCACTGTCTGATATCCCTTAGATTGCTCAGTTCTATGTTATTTTATGAGGTGTTGAGTTCTGGCAACTAAAATGGCAGTATTAATAGTGGTAGTCCCTTATTTGTGTGGACATAACAATGCCAGAATATGCATGTATTAATACAAGTCAGGGATCTTTAATTCATGACTCTAATGAGGCAAACTACAAATTTGTTGACAGTAATTTAATCCATTTTTATAATGATAATTGTATGCAAATTAATTTGGAGGTTATTGAAGCATAATTATATGCAACAAACTATAAACTGTTTACTTTATAATTTACAACTTATAAATAATGAAAAATACAATAGCTTCTGTTCGGAATAATAACAGAACAGTCTTTCTCCATGTAACACAGATATTCATTGCTATATATAGTAATGGTAGCATTCAGTTTTCCATTGGTCTACCATTCTTTATTCATAATCCCTATGAATTGGGAAAATATTCTATCTTCTAGTTATCTCTATAAATATCATTCTTATGGTTTATAAACAATTTATATTATAGTGTTTGGTAATAGAAAACTTTCAAAAATTTATGTAAATTGAAATCTTGACTAGAATAACAGAAACTTGCTTATCCTATCTGTCCTGGTGTTTGTTTTGTGTCTCTTCTCTACACTTCTATATCATTTCTCACTCTCTCTCACCTTCCCTCCATCTCCATATTCTGACAGATATGATAAATATATGTACCATTGGTTGCATTCTTCTATGTCATAAATATCTCATTCCTTTACCATAAAAAATATATTACAGACAGATTTCAAATTCCCTATTGTTTAGTATTATTTTAATCTTAGCATGTGTTAGTTACTATTAGCATTAAAAGTCAATGCAAGTTTAATAAAAAAAAAGAAAGAAAAGAAGAAAAAAAATGTTGAAAGGAAGAATCCCTGTTCCCTAACAAATAATCCACTAAGATTGTTGTTGTTGAATTACTTGAAGTTGTATAATGCATACCAAGCATCAGGAACCTTTACTTTGAGTTTTTACATGTGGCTGCAAATGTGGTTCTATGTCAGGAATAATGCCAAGATACTGGAGGTCCTAGGTTCAACACCCAGCAATAAAGATGATTCAGGACTTCACTTATGTTTTCATTTCTAGATTTTTAAGTATGTATTCATGTTTAGTATATTAGATTGCATATTTCCACAAATGGAAAGCAATAATATCCACATTCAATTTATTGACTTCTATCTAATCAGCCTTATGAAGGCTAGAGACTCTTTCTCAGCCATATACAGGATCCCTGTGGCTGCTGTATGATCTAAAAACAATGTGCAGTATTAGACTTGAAAATGGGTCAGTTATCTGGAAGGATAGAAGTTAGGGGAAACTGCATGCCAGTTGTATCATGATAGAGAAGAGGTAATTTTAAATAAAAATTAAACATATATGGGTAATATTGCTAACAAGGAACAAATAATCCTGATATTAACTCACACACCTATGAAGACCTGATTTTTGATAAAAACCTAAAATTATTCAATGGAAGGAGGAAAACATCCTTAACAAAAGATGCTAGCACATTGTAGAAGACTGCAAATATATCCATATATATCACCATGCACAAATCTTTAGTCCAAATGAATCAATGATATCAACATAAATACAGCCACAGTGAACCTCTTAGTTGAGAAAGTGAGAGGTACCATTGAACAAATTAGTACAGGAGACTGCTTCTTGAACATAACTCCAGGAGCGAAGACACTGAGATCAACAATTAATAAATGGGACCTCCTCAAAATGAGAAGCTTCTGTAAGGAAAAGGACACAGTTGTCAAGACAAAACATCAGCCCACAGACTTGGAAAAGATCTTCACCAGTCCTATATCTGACAGAGGCTTGATCTCCAAAATATACAAAAAAAATCACTAGTCACCAAAACACCAAATAAACCTATGAAAAAGTGTGATACAGAACTGAATAGAGAATTCTCAACATCCTTAGCCATGAGGGAAATTAATATCAAAACAACTCTGAGACACCATTTTACTCCTGTCAGAATGGCTAAAATTAGAAACACCAATGACAGTTTATGCTGGAGAGGATGTGGAGAAAAGGGAACACTCCCCCACTGCTGGTGGGAGTGTACATCCATTTTGGAGATGAATATGGTGGTTTCTCAGGAAAATGGGAATCAGTCCACCACAGGACCCAGGATTTCTACTCTTGGGTATATACCCAAATTATCCACATTCATGCAACAAAGACATCTGTTCAACTATGTTTGTAGCAGCATTAGTTGTAATAGCAAGAAATTGGAAGCAACCTAGATGCCCATCAACTGAAGAACTGATACAGAAGATGTGGTACAATTACACAATGGAATACTACTCAGCAGGGGGTATAAATGGAATCCTAAAATTTGCAGGCAAATGGATGGAACTTGAAGAAACCATCCTGAGTAAGGTAACCCAGTCATATAGAGAGGAGCATGTTATGTACTCACTGATGTATGGATTTTAGACAAAGAGCAAAGGATCAGAAGCCTATTCTTCATACCAACAGGGAAATTAGGATATAAGGAGGATTCTAAGAGATTCATGCAAGATCCCTCACAGAAGGTGAAAAGAAACAAGATCTCCTGAGCATATTGGGAGAGGGGCACAGTAAGCAGAAAAGGGAGCTAGGAAAAAGAGAAGGGGAGGAGAGGAGAATGTGTGGGACCAGGAGAATTGAGTCATGGAATGAATAAATGAAAGCAGAAAGAGAGAGAGAGAGAGAGAGAGAGAGAGAGAGAGAGAGAGAGAGAGAGAGAGAGAAATACCAGATACCGTAATAGAGGAAGCCATTACCATTTTAGGTTTGAAGAGAAACTGACTCTAGAGAAGTGTCCAGATGACCCCAATTAACAATCTGAGAATAGTGGAAAGGCTACCTAAAATACCCTTCCCTGATAATAAGATTGATAACAAATGTATATGCAATCATAAAGCCCTTATCTAGTAGCTGATGGAAACAGAAGCAGACACACACAGCTAAACACTGAGCTGAACTCCTAGAATCCAATTGCAGAGAGGGAGGAGTGATAAGAAAGGGGTCAAGATCATGCTACAGAAACCCAGAGAGGCAGCAGAGGTGAATTAGGGAGAGCTCATGGACTCCCAAACTGATAGCTGGGAAACCAACATTGGACTGACTCAGACCTCATGAACGTGGGTCTTAGTTTGGAGGCCTGGCCAGTCTTAGGGACCTCTGAAAGAGAAACCAGGATGTATCCCTGGTTCACGAAAGGACTATGGGAGCACATTCCCCATGGAGGGATACTACCTTAGCCTAGAGGCAAGAGGCAGGGCCTAGACCCTACAATGATCTGACAGATTTTGATGATACCTCCTAGAAGGCATCACCCTTCATATGGAGTAGGGAGAGGATGGCACAGGATGGGGGTCAGGGGTCATGGCAGGGTGGGAGAAGGAATGGGGATTGATGTATAAAATAAGAAGAAATAATAAATATATTTAAAAAATAAATAAAGAAAGAAATAAATAAGAGGGAATATATGATTTTGATAGATCAGGGGAGCAAAAAAAAAAAAAAAAAAAAAAAAAAACTTTTTCTGATCTCTTATCTATACACCCTTCCTTTTACTTAAAGCTGCAGGACATAAAAAGTGTGGTTACTACCTGAATAGCTAGGACTGCTAAATTATAAACTTTTAAATACTTAGATTTTTCTTTAATTCTTTAAAATCTTTTTATCCAATATATTGTGTCATATCCTCCCCATTTTCCTGCGTTTTATCAGATTATCCACACTTCACTACCCACACAACTTTGTTTCATGTTTTTCCTCTCTCTCTCATTGAGTTTTAATTTTAATTTTGTTTAGTCTGAAACACAGAAGTTTCAGTTTACCTGCTGATTTAATGTGTTTGTGTCTTTGCTTTAATTTGACACAAATTAGGGTCAACTGAGTTTAGAGAGCCTCAACTGTGAAACACTTGCCTTGTAGGCAAACTTTTTGAGTCATTTTCTTGATTTTGGATTGATTTGTGATGGCCAAGTTTACTGTGATCTGGCCTATTTCTAGCAATGTATTCTTTCATGTTATAAAAAAATCAAGGTGAGCAAGCCATGAGAACAAGCCACTAAGCAGTGTTCCTCTAAGGTGTCTACTACAGTCCCTTTCTTTAGGTTTGTATCTTGAGACTCTACTCTTGAGTTCTCTCAGAGATGGTCTGTTCCCTGGAACTGCAAAATGAAATGAACCTGAGACTCCTCAGTTTGCATTTGGTCATAGTGTTCATCCCAGTAGTAGAAAATAATTCAGAATAATTCCCTTCTGAGAAGTTGGAATCTGAATTTAATACAAGTACAGTCCTTGCGATAGAATTTGAATTTTAGAAGTCTTCAAGAATTACATATGTAATATATTTCTGTTGGTCAGGTTTTAGATTGTAGTCTCATCATGGGTCAAATCATCAGTCATTGGTTTCGATTCTTCCCCCTTCCTCATGAACACTAAGGATTTAAGTATAAAAGACACTAACAGGACACAAATATTTAATGTTGGAAACTGATTAAGATGATTAGAGTTTTCAAGTTGTCCAGTTTTAAAATCACCAATAATTATCACAAGTTTGGAGTAGTGGTTAGATTTGAAGTTAGAGATTTGGTAGTGAACATCTCATCGAAGGAAGTTAAAACCTGAAAACAATGCAAGTATCCACATGAGATAGGAGTGGTTTTAAAATTATCTTGACTGATTGGCACAGGAGTTTACTTATTAATTGATTGATTAATAGTTAAAACAATATGTTTGGAGGCAGAAAAACATTTTCATCTAAAATAGATGTATAAGAATACTTAATATATGGGTAAAATTTGAAATTAATAAAGAGAATAAAAGGAGAATATGAAATTTGATCATCCTTAAACAATGATATGATAGTAACAATGGTATCCATAGCAAATTGAAATAAAATATGTGCTATGTGCTTGAAATGTATAATTATAGTTTATATTTCAAAATAAGATATTCAACAAATATTAAAGAAATACTCAAAGAATAAGTGCCAGAGACTAGTTTCTCAGGATGTGACATAAGTTCATTCAGTAGAGCATAGATTCCAAATGTGAGGAGATGAAGGCTTCTTACACATTGGAGTCCATTATGCAGGAGCAACTGGCAGTGCACCTAAGGAACATACATTTTCACACTTTAGCTTATATGTGAGATTCCAGTGAACATGTAAAAGTTAGGAAAGTACTACTGTCCCTGAAGAGATCCTCAAGCATGAGCTATTTTCCCTTATCACCTGAGCAGTTGCATCATCTCCACAAATTAACCCCAGCAATCACAGCAGCTTCCTAGGCAAAACATTAGACATATGAAGAGATGTTTAAAGAACACATTTCAATAAGGTAAACCTCTTTTTACCTCCATAAAATAGATTTAGTGTAAATGAGGCTCATTCATGAGGGGAATTGTCTTTGAATACAGAAATGTCAAAAGAAAGAAGCTGGAACAGTTTTAATGGAGTAATGTCTCCTGCCATAGTGGTTTACATTGTGTCTGTATGCTGAAACATGTCTATTTTGGTTATTTGTTATACATTATAGATTTTGATGTCTAAAGGATACTTACATACAATTAAGAAAACAAGATGTGAAAACTCAAAATAGTGAGAGAGTAATTCTCAATGCCTTTCCCAAAGCATAAGGATGTGTGAGTCAGCACGATGATTGAGAATGAATATGGGTTTTTTTCATCTGGAGGTTTTGTCCTTTTCATTGTATTAGATCTGCTTCACTGTGCACAAGTGATTAACTAGTACCACTTTGCTGTGAGGCTGTAAAACAAACATTTTAATTAAATACCTCTTTAGCATTAAACCTTGTCAAGCAATTCCAATGCTCATTTTATCTTTTAAATGTGATGTGGCTGTGCCAGGTGACAGTACAGTACCCCGCTTAGATAAATCCCAGACTCAGAAGACAGAGAAGGGCAGGGGGAATAGCTTCGTGTCCACATCCAGTTCCAGGATGGTCAAGGATAACATGGAAATCTTATCTCAAAAGCAAATGAACAAACAAACATACAGAAAATTTTGGCTGCTGTGTCCTGCCTCAATATGAGAGATTTTGCCTTGTCAAATGGTATCTTGCTTTGTCATGTTTGTCTGTCATTTCTTGGAGGTCTCCTCTTCACTGAAAAGAAAAATCTAAGAGAAGTGGTAATTTTGGGGGAGAGTGGAGGTCTAGGAGGTGCAGAAGGATAGTTAACTGCTTGGGAAATATTGTATGAAAGAATAATAAAAAAAATTTCAATTTAAAAAAGTAAAAATGATAAAAGATCCCTTTTGTTGATTTGATTACAAATTCAGCAACAACACTTGAACAAGTAATTAGGACAGTTTTTGTTTGTTTATTTTTTTTGTTTTTCCCTGAAGACTGTTCATAATTTGTACCTGATTCACCCTACTTTGATATTTACAATTGAAAGGCTACTTCTGAAGGCCCATAAGTAGGCAGTGGTATTGGTTTCCTTGGACTGATTGAGCAAATTGTGACCTTAGTATCTTAAGAGTTCAGGTCAGAAGTCTGATATGAGTCCAGATGGGCTAAACTTGGGTCATGGGAACTGGGCTAGACAGGAAGAAACACCCTGGATTTTCATCTTTCTGCCCCTGCTCTTGTGGTTTGTCTTGGAGCTACAGTCAGTTAAATTTATTCGTTATGAGTCAGAGATTCTATGACCTATCATCCTGGCATTGCCTCAGCAGTCCTATAGTCTCATTCAATGTCTTAATATTTTAATGATGTTCTCTCATTTCTGTGTGCATGTATGTTGTATAAATAGAGAAACAATGAGAGACAGGGAGATTAAGGCAGGGATGGAGAGACAAAAAGAGGGATATATATATATATATATATATATATATATAGATAGATAGATAGATAGATAGAGAGAGAGAGAGAGAGAGAGAGAGAGATGAGAGATGAGATGAAAGATTTTACATGGCTTGTGTAGGCAGTAGAAGATGACACCTGGCCCCTAGAGCTGGAATTTCAGGATGTTGTTTGCCACACACCTTGGTGTTGCACACAAGCTACAGCACTTGGAAAGATGGAATTTGCTAACTTTTGCCCCAGTCCTTCTTCAGTTTTTCAGGAATCAAAATTTCATTGGGCTTACTTTGATAATCTAGGATAATATTAGCTCCAAATTTCTGCATTTTGTTTTTAATGTGTTTATTTCTTTGTTAAAGTTGAAAACAGATTCTTCTCCCATGCAGTACAATCAACCAATTTCCCCACACTCTATTCTTCCTAGCTCCTTTATTTTCCCAGATACACTCCCCCTCCATTTTCTTCATGAAACAAAAATGCTTCCCAGAGACAACAGCCAAACACCACAAAGCAAGATACAATAGTTTGAAAATTTTGGAAATTAGTAATATATTTACACCATCTCCAACCCTTCCCATCTCCTCCAGTTTCTCATCTGTTGCCTCTCACTCACTCTCTCAAATTACTTACTTCTTTAGTCATCATTATCACACATACTCACCACCTACTAATTCCCTATAGCCATTACATTTGCAAACTGACATTTAGCATGTTAAGTAAAATAATGTTCAAATGTCCCAAAGATGCAGGCATGGGCATTTTAGGGGTTTATGGGTATTTATTAGTCTACTTAAATTCCTAGGAATAGATGTTCAAGCTGTGTATTGAGTCATTTTTCTAATATGTTATATGAGTTATTTATGCTCTTCCCCAATAATGTGCACCAATTGATAAACAGTGAGTCACAGAAATTTTCGTTTCTATTATAATGTAGGTCACTGATCAGACCCTCTAAGGTACTGTTTTTTGTTTGTTTGTTTCTTTGTTTGTTTTTCCACAAGTGGAAAATAGTATCCAGCTATTGCTCTTTATATGTCAATGATAGTTGCATGTACCCAGGAGTCACTAGTTGTGTCCAGCTTAACCTTAATCAATAGTACTGTAGATACTCAAAATCAATCAATAAACTACTGTGGATTCAGAAGGAATGCTTATATAATATTAATAAATTCTGGCAGCTGACATTTGTATAGTTTAAAGGATGGAATGAGTAGAATTTAGATTTGAAAAAGTAGTAAAATTAATATTTAGAGGTTTTTTTAAAAAAGGTTTTCATAATGTTGAATCAGAGTCAGGTCCTGAAAATCTATATCCAGAGTTTGCTTGCATGCATGTGTCCCTGTGTGTATGGCAAGAGGTATGTATACAGAATGCACAACAAATCTATTTGTTTGTTCACAAACTAAAACACTTTTCTCTTTAAATTTTAATTGCAAAGTAAGTTTAATTTTAGCATACATGACAATATTCTGGTATTTTGTTGGTAAACATATTTAGATATATTTTAAGGATTTATATTTGCTGTATTAGTTATTATATATAAACAAGAACACATAATTTATGTTTAATATTCAAAACATAAAATATAGTATAAAAATATACAAATAATATTGACATACTTAATTCTCCTTACAGTTCTCTATAGGACTAAATATTTATAGTATAGGTTATGTTAAAGTTTATGTACTTAACAATACCAGATAAATTTATGCAAGCTTATCCAATGCATCATATATATATATATATATATATGCATATATATATATATATATATATGAAATTTGAAAACTCCCTCTTCATCCCTTGATATCTAACAATACAGGCATTCTACATAAGTCTCATACTTGATGATTAGGTCTTTGAGAGTTAGAGGGAAAGCCACTGTACTTTAAGACATCTCAGTGATCTCAATGTTTGAATATACAGAAATTACTCTCAGAGAATGAAATCCAACTTTTCTGACTCTAAAGAAGCTGTGGCATAACTATAATATATATAATGAAACATCAAATATTTATGCCAACTATGTAACACTGGAATATTATATTTATTTCAGAGTCTTATATTTACAGATATGATATAGACTTGTGTTTAATTTCAATGATTTGTACTTTATTTTTCATAAGGCAGTTTCCTGGATTGTTTGGAAAATTTAAAAAAAAGACCTTTTCTCTATAACCTCTATAGCTAGAGAAATAAGGCCATAATTGAATAGAGAAAGATTGATCAGTGGAAAATGACATGTATATAAGAGCAAGATGTTCTGATTTGCTAGAATACAGTGGGTGACTATAGATAAAAGCAATGAGTTATACATTAAAATAAAACAAAACAAACTGTTTTGAATCGTACACTATAAAAGATCAAGGTATGAAGAGATAGTTATGTTTAGCTTGGTTAAAACGTTATACTATATATAATTTGTAAAAAGTTCATTAGAACGTAGTGTTTGTAATGAATAATATGACAAAGGCTCCTAATAAAACTAAAAAAAAAAGTCTGGACTATGTTATTTGTATCTAATTATCTCCTAACAATTTCCATTCATTCTTATTTCTCCAAGTTTTCTGATTCTTATTAATATCTACAATGACTTTATTTTAGATATGAGCATAATATATGCAAATATATTTATTTACCCATATACAAACATATATATATATATATATATATATATATAATACATGGATATATTATAACTATGTTGCTTTTTATATGCTTTTATTTTCCTTTTTAATAAGAAAGTAATAATTTCCTACTTTATTTATAGGTATATACATTTCTTTGCCTATAGATGAAAGTCCAGTTCACCAAACTTACCATTAATGTATTTATGAACTAAGGCATGTTATTTATTGTATTTTATTTTTGCTTTATAGAATAGCTATCGTGATCATATTAGCTATATCCCTCCAGGAAAAACCTTAAACTAGTGTTCCTAATGAAGCTTCTTTTTATAAAACTAACAAATGGATACCAAATTTCACATAATTGTGTCTTTTGAAACATCTATGTTTTCTTTTGAATGCATAACTCTGTGCTGCACAATGATAGCTGAAGATTGGGTTTTTTCAATCCTGGCAAATTGAGATAACACAAAACCCTAGGATAGGTAATTGTTTCAAAAGAATTTAAACATGTGTCTAAATAACTATGAGGAAAGTGGATCCTGAAGAATACATCTGATTTCCAGCCTTGTTTCATTTGTTCTGCCAATGCTGAGAGCATATAATATGAATAATTTCACAAATCTATCATTATGGCTACATTTAACTACTGTGTTTGGCAGTAAACACATTTCAACACTTTCTTCATGTATACTTATTTAAAATTATAGCCAACTGTAATTTTTAAAATGTAAAAGGAATTATCAAAAGGTTTGAATAAACTAGAGATAGAGATTATTAATATAGCCTTTTAGCTGTAATATGATTGTTGTAGCAATGGAAGACAGGAGGGGGAAACATAACTGCTTTCCATACTGACACTCCAATCCCTCTGACCATAAAATAACAGTCCTTCTGATGGAATGTCCTATGCTTCTCACTGGCTTATTTCTGCCCCTATTGATGCAAGTTACTGATAATTGAGAAGCAGGAATTTTTAAAATTTATTCTGTGGCAGCTACTAGAGAGTGCAAAGTTGAGAGATACTTGTTCTGGTCATACTCTTGTTCCATTTTCTTTGTCTGGACAGATTTCTTTTCTGATTCTTATTAATATCTACAATGAGTTTATTTTAGATATGAGCATTATATATGCAAATATATTTATCTACACATATACAAACATATATATATATATATAATACATAGATATATTATAACTATGTTGCTTTTTATATGCTTTTATTTTCCTTTTTAATAAGAAAGTAATAATTTCCTACTTTATTTATAGGTATATACATTTCTTTTCAGCTTTAAATTACAGAGAAGCATTACATTGCTTACCCCTTCTCTTTTCTACCCATGCCCACCCAACAACCACATCATACTCTACCTCTCCCACTCTCACAATGTCAACTTCTTTTTCTTTAATCAATACTAATTATGTAATACATTTATGTTTATATATGTGTGCACAAGTATATAAATGCGACCTACTAAGTCCATTTTATTATTCTCTGTATGATTTCAAGATTGACCATTCTTGGGGACTCATCCTGAAGAAAGGACAATACACATGTTTTCATTACTTCATGTTGTATTATTTAATTTATTCATTTATAAGTACAGTAAAAATAAAATACAAAGTTTTATAATCTGTATTATACAAAGGTACCTATGTCATCAATTCTATGATTTTTAAATTCATCTAAATGAACACTATTTTTAATTGAAGTGATTTTTTTTCTCTTTCATACATACCATTAGTCAGATTTTGAGAATAGAGAATATATTTTATTGTTGTTTTGTTATGAATTTTCCATAGTCATACCCAATCCAATGCCATTATTTCATTTTAAACTGATCAATTGATGTAACTAATCATTTATTGATACATTTCAACTCAATAATATTTACATTTCCTAGTGTTTTCAAATGGTTATTAATGGAAAATAAGATGATTTATTCTTATTGCCAATAAAAAAGAAAACACTTCCTGGGCTAGAAAGATGGCTTAGTGGTGATGAGCACTAACTTCTTTTCCAAATGATCCAGATGTGATTCCCAACATGCACATAGAGACTCAAAACCTTCAGTCTCAGGGCATCCATCACTTTATTCTACATCTACAGATGCCACACATACATATAGGGCACTGATGTACATGCAGAAAAAATCTTTATTCAGGAATATAAATATCTAAAACCAACATAAATCCTGAAGTAATACAACACTAAGGTATTAATGGATTTTGATTTCTTTTATGTTATTCCATACCACTTTACTATATGTAGTTCATTTGATTCACATTGTTGATGGTATGTTTTTCATTATATTACCTCTCTAAAAATCATTGATAAAATGCAAATTATTTCCCTAAGAGAGACATACATGGTCCCCCATCCCCTGAAGAAGAGGGAAGGGACAAGTTCTCCTGAGCAAATTAGGAGCATGGAGGGAGGGGAGAGGTACTTAGGAGAAAGAAAAGGGAATAAGAGGAGGGGAGACGTGGGCATGAGAATGCAGGAAGATTGAGACAGGGAAAGAATAGAGGAGAACAAGAAAAGAGATATCATAATAGTGGGAGCCATTATAGATTTAAGGAGAAATCTGGCACAAGGAAATGCCCAGAGATCTACAAGGATGAACCCAACTAACAATCTAAGCAATAGTGAAGAGGCTACATTTAATGCCTTTCCATGATAATGAGATTGATGACTACCTTATATGCCATCCTAGAGACTTCATCTAGTAGCTGATGGAAGCAAAAGCAGACACCTAAGCTAAACATTAGCCAAACTGCTAGAAGGAGGAATGATGAGCAAAGGGGCTAAGACCAGGCTGGAGAAACCCACAGAATCAGCTGACCTGAAAATGGGGGAGCTAATGGACCCTAGTCTGATAGATGGGAAACCAGTATAGGATTGTACCAGACCCCCTGAGTGTCAGTGTTAGTTAGGAGAACTGGGCAATCTAAGTGTCCTCTAGTAATGGATCAGTATTTTTCCCTAATATTGAAGTGGACTTTGGGAGCCCATTCCACATAGAGGAATACTTTCTCAGCCTAGACACATGGGGGAGAGCCTAGGCCCTGTCCCAAATAATATGATAGACTTTGAAGACTCCCCATGGAAAGCTTCACCCTCCCTGGGGAGGAGAAAGGGGAGGATGGGATGGTGAGAGGACTAGGATTGACATGTAAAACAACATTTATTCAAATTTAAATAAAAATGCAAATGATTTTGAAAATAAAATTATTCTATACTGTTATTTTACAAATGTAAACAAGAAAAATAAGAACATTTATACATCACGAAAGACAAATGAGTCAGGCATTTCTCCATAACTCTGTCTCTTCTCGAGAAGGAATATGTGAATGGAAAAATGTAATAAGGAAGAACATTTCATCTATTATATTTTTCTATCCTGAATAAGTGACCTGGAACTCATAATTTACAGGATATCAAACAATTCAGGCTGTTATCTTAATAAAGTATGTTAAACCCAAATTACATGACTAACCTAGTATGACCTAAGCCTTTACTGTGTCAAAAATATTTCATATTTGATTGTTCAGCCAGAATTACCAGAATCTGTATAAATATGTCCTGGAGTTATTTTTTTGTTTGGGGTTAATTGGTAACCTGTCTCTTTTAGTTCACCCTACATCATAGGTATTTATTTGGAGCAAGGAAAATACAAGCATAAGCTATATCTTAATCATTTGATTTTTTGCTCATATTTAACAAAATTTTACTATTTATTCAACATAAAATTTTATTTACCAATCTTAAGACCAATGGAGATCTGTGTCATGGGAACAGAAAACTACAGATTACTGGAGTAAACACAGTCAGTGGAATCATTTTAAAGTCTAGTAGTGAGAGACAGGAGTAACTACACAAGGAAGGGAAGTGTTAGAAAATGTCTTTGAGCATGAAGGATCTGAATTTCAAGGGGCATTAACAAGACTACCCAGGGAACTAATAAGCAGGAGAAGTCATTCCAGCTCCAGTTTGATTTTGCAGTATTAAACTTTTCTATATTACTCTAAAAGTAGTCCAAATTTACTGAAGAAATAATGCTGAGATAACATAATTTCATTACTTTTACAAATACCCTGTAATTGCCTTGTGTAATTTTTGGAATATTGGTTAGGATGGATTCAAAGACACTGGGTACTTTCTCTCATGATTGAGTGCATTTAATAACATATTAAATCTAATCTATGTATTTACATGCAATAGCAACTGTATTTACTTGTGGTATAAGAAAGGAAGTGCAAAATATTGCCTGTAGGATTTGGTAGTCAGATAAAATCAAAGTTATATAAAACAGAAAGGAAAATTATAAAATATAAAATTATTTAAGTTTCAAAGATCATTTGAGATTATAAAATATCCAAAGATTTTTCTTATATATTCCAATCAGGA
Organism: Phodopus roborovskii; assembly: GCF_943737965.1. NCBI lineage: Eukaryota > Metazoa > Chordata > Mammalia > Rodentia > Cricetidae > Phodopus > Phodopus roborovskii. Next base: position 31,394,796 of record NW_026126410.1, read on the forward strand.
TAATCAGTGGACATTGCCATATTGTACAGTCATAGGGAATAGCCACATGTTCATCTCTACCCTTACTTTAATGACAAAGGTAAATAATACAGCAGTAGTTAAGGTTAACCAATCCAATATATTCTGTATAATTTATCACTCAGACAAGGACATTAACTCATACTATTGCATTTGAGGGCAGCTTAATATTTTATTCTCTAGTGTGCCACTATTTTAGTTGCATTTTTACTTTAGCATAGTAAGACTTCTTCACTTGATAAAATGTGGTCTTGGGAAGGATCCCTAAGGAGTCCTTGGTCACAGCTCTCTGGACCATTAGCTCAGAAACATTACACTATGGCCTCTGATGCAAACTAGTTCTGACGTCTACATCAGCACTTCTGAGAAGGTTATTTTAAAAATGACCATTCTTAGGTAAAATGTTTCCATTTCCTTTCATTTACTCTGAGCCCAAACCATCCAGTTTCAGATGGTTTGACATAGTGTTACTTAAATTCACAGTGGTATAAAGGAAGAAGTCATCCAGTAGAAAAATTTGTTTTCTCATTTTAAATTCTCCATTTTATTTATTTATTTATTTTATTTTATTTTATTTTTTTGGTCAAGCCATAGATAAGAGGTTGCTCTACAGGGAGTCTGGACAGTGCCGCAGAGGCACTGGCTTTCAGAATAAGACAGAAATTGGCTCTGATACTATAGTGTATTGTGCTGTTAGGATATGTTGTTAATTTTCTTCTTCCATGCCTTCCACTACCCTCTGCCTTTCTGTCTCTTTTTTTTAAATTTTCTACAATTTTGGAGACATTAGAATTAAATTAAAGCCTTGGACACTGGACACAAATGTTCCAACATGGAGGTATATCACTTGTCCCTAAAATACATATTCATACACTAACATTTTCGCTTTAATGGGATCATCAGCACCCAAACACAATACAAGAAGAGAAATATGAAAGTCTACCTACAGAGGAGAGACTTAAATCAAGTTTTGGAAAAGAGATTTGCTACAATTTCATATTCAAAACTGTGACTGATAATACGCTCTGTCCTGCCAGTATATACCTTTACACCCTTAAAAGTAGACTGCCTCATTCAGGATGGTTTCTCCAAGTGCCTGTTTCCTACAGGCATTAGTTGAGGACTCCATGGAGAAGTTAGTTGTTGATCTCATTCTCTGGGAAGGGCATTTATGATAGCCTTTCCACGGAAGCTCAAATTGTTAGTTGGCAACAGTCTTGTAGTTCTCTAGACCTTTCTTTGTGTTCAATTTTATCTTCAAACCAATATTGGCTCCCCCTTTTATGTTCTCTCCCTCTCTCTCCCTCTTTCCTGTCTTCTAATCCTAACCAGGCTCAATCTTCTTGGTCGCACATGGTTTCCTTCCTTCCCCTCATTTTCTCCTACTTCTCTCTCCATTCGCTGCCCCCCCCCACTTCCCATGAGCTCTGGGGGACTTGTCCCTTGCCAGTTCTGTGAGGGACTTTATATGAATCTCTTAGAATACAGCTTGTATCCTAGTTCCTCTGGTGGTGTGAATTATAGGCTTGTGATCCTTTGCTCTATGTCTAAAATCCATATATGAGTGAGTACATACTGTGTTCCTCTTTTTGTGAATGGGTTACCTCATTCAGGATGGTTTCTTCAAGTGTCATCCACTTGCCTGTGAATTTCAAGACTCCATTATTTTTTTTTCTGCAGAGTAGTATTCCATTGTGTAGATGTGCAACATCTTCTTTATCCATTCTTCAATTGAGGGGCATCTAGGTTGCAAATCAAATCATTCAGTTTAGTAGTCCTAGAAGATTTTTTCTTATTCCTATACAAATAACTTCATAAATCATTTTCCCCTTTGTTTCAAATGTCATGGATTTTTCTGGCGGAATTCAGTATTAATGAACCAAGTTCTCACCAAATCACTTTAGAAACACAAGCATGTTTACATGAATTCTTTGACTTTGACTTTTCCTATTAAGATGTATACTTATATATCTCTATTTTCTTCTTGAAAATTGATTATATTTAAATATAGCCAGTCATAGTAGCAGATTCCATCACATTTGAAATCCTGCATATGTCTTTCACCATCATGACTCTATCCAAATAATATAGTATCAAGCTCAATATATATGTTAATTGTTTTAGGCAACCAGCATAAATGGGTAGCTAAAACAACAAAAGTCATTATCACAGTACTCGAGGATGGATAAACAAGACCAGATACTTCCATTGTTAACATCCTGCTAAAGGTCAACTGCTCTAAAAGAGGTCTTATGCCCTTACTTTTGTGAGTTGGGTAGGTGAATGAGAACGATACCTTTCCCTTTTTAAACACACTCAATCCCACCATAGTATCTGACTTTCTGACTTCATCTCAAAGCTAATTTCTTCCCTTGCATCTCATCTCCCAGTATACATCACTCCTAAGTGTAAATTTTGGAAGGATGTAATATTCAGACAAAATGAGATTTGTTATAATATTTGATCTTTTGTATCTAATTTGACATTTCATAAGGTAAGGTCGTGGAAATTATACTGGTTCCTTTTTAGTAGATTTGCATTCATTTACTTCTTTATTTTTATCAAAATATACTTTACACGAAAGCTAACTATCATATTATGTGAAAATCTTTTTATAAATTATAAAATATACCTGTGGCAGGGAAATTGGTAGATAAAAATGTGACAGAAATTTAAGTTGAAAGATTGATTATATATGATAAGTGTATGATAGAAAAAATAGATGATGGGTAGAGGGATAATTGATAAATTATATAGATATATGATAGAATATATAGATATATAAATATGCAGACAGATAGATAGAAGATAAATACATATTTACATATATAAGTAGACACATTGCCAGAACATCCTGGTGATTTAGAAAGAAACATTGATACATTTCTATGTGTAACATTGGATGGTTACCAAGAATACTTCATCATATAATATATTGTGATTGTTGTCAGTGTTTCACCCCCACTACAATACTAAGAAGTGCTATTTTCTCTCTCTCTCTCTCTGTCTCTCTTTAAGATTTCACTGGTCCAAGTAAAATAATCATGAAAAAGTTTATTTTCTCCTTTATTCAAGATCTACTCAGATACTTGGTATCACTGTACAGGTTTAGTTCCTTGATCCAGAAATTTTTGTGGATTTTTGAAAGAACATTTAGCTAAAATGTTCATATGTATAAAATATACTGTGCACAAAAAAGGAAGGTCTCTGCAATACTGAGATCACACGTTTTCTTTCATTTGTACCTACTAACCATATAAATGGGAAAAAAACAGACATTCTTACAGATTTAGTTGAAATTTAATAATACTAAATTTTAATGACTAAATACAAATGGTATTCTGTATTCTAAGTACCTATAAATCTTTACATAAGAAAAATGCTTATGCGTTTAGAGAATAAAGGGGGAGTAAGAAAATTATATCTAAAATCTTTTTCTGTTGAGTTAGTTTATGTTGTAAAACTTTAATGAAGTAATATTAGCTTAATCAAGGAAAACAAATGCATTAATCAGAAATATACTACTCATTATTATTATCCATGAATTTGGATAACCTCACTAGATCCAGTGAGATGTAGAGCAAACCACAATCTTGTCTGAAAGATTTAAACCAGATCAGATCACATCACTCAATTATATTGATGACTTATCTATTTGAAGAGAAATTCATGAGATTATTTCTTTTATTATCTTCAAACTTAACACACAATGCAGTGAATATCTTTGAGGACAAATATTTATCATACTGGTGAAACTGAAGCCTACTGAAGAAACACACCAGAATACATGTGGCCAGCTTCCATGTTCAAAAGTTCAACAGTGCTGTTTCTATGTGAGAACAGAGGAACAATACATAGTGTGACTTAGTCTAGTTCAGAATTCCCTTCACTCAGTTCATTCACTCATCTACAGACCTATATCAATTGACTTATAGCAATCTTTATTTTAATTATACTTTCATTTAAATATAATTAAATTACTTGACCCCATTTCCTTTCTCCCTATAACAACTCCTATGCCCCACCATATGCCTTTCCAAGATGATGTATCATTAGTGTTGTTGATGTTGTTACTTTTGTAGGTAGATAGATGATAGGCAGATAGACAGAGAGAGTAAAAATAAAGGACATGCATGCAAACTGCTGAGTCAGCATTTGCTTAAGAGTATATGATTTCAAGATGACTACTTTATATAGATCATCAATTAGAAGACTCAATTCTAGGAGTGGCAAATTACCATTCCCTCAGCTAACAGTTGATCCTGGTGAGGTACTCCTTCCCTATTCACATTAGTGTGTGATATCCTTCTTATCTAACTACTGTTATCCTTCTTATTAAATATCAGATTAAAATTATTGGAACATCTGAGTACTTCAGATCGTTATGTTTTTAGCAACCCCAGGGTAATCTCAATTCTAGGAATCACAGATAAAGGAGGTGAATAATCAAAATATCGTAGAGAACACAGGAGAGTGAAATGTATAGGAGTCAAGAGTTAAAGGAAGGAATGCCTGTTTTAGTGGGCCATCAGGCCAAACTGACACTGAACACTCTTGTCCATGTCAGGTTATGTTTGCAATGTTGAGTTGTATAGTGAAACAAAAAGATTAAAGTATATTTTGAACAGGAGTTAGAGCAAGACATTGGATTTTCTTTGTTCCTTTTTTTTCCCATTAGTACAAATAGGTATAGATTGGTACTGAAGGAATCTATCACAAAACAGTATGAAAATGTAGTAATGTTTTATTGTAAGCTTAGTTCTGCAATCAAATGGCTTTCTCCTTTAGCTGAGTTAATGTAACAATACCATGTCAATAATTAGAGTATTATGGGGGATGAAGATTTTTACATGCTACGAGAACAAAAATGACTAAGATGTGATTTGAAAAAGTCAGTGTTGGTGTGAATGTTATGCCTGTACTGAGTGAAGTTTGCATTGTTTATTTGTTTGTTTTTGTGGTTTGTTTCTTTAACCAAGGATGTGTTGTTGCTGGCCTAGAAACCTGAGCTCAATAATGTCCTTCATCAATCTCCTTATAGTCCAGTGCCTAGCTGGGTCTCCAAAAATCTTTTACAAATGATTTTATATGGAACAGGAGAAAAGAAAATAAAAAATATCTTTGGCCTCTGTAAACTAACATGTACCTGAAAACTCTGACTCGTATTTATTTTATTATAAAAATGATCAGTATATTTTGTGAAACTCAATCAATTTATACTATCTGTTAAGTTGGTCATCTAGAAAGGTAATATATAATAATTAGACTGAAATAACATGATATAATCTTATAGTACCAATGAACAGAAATTTCAGTGCTACATTCAGTGTTAATTTATGTAATCTCTTTTCAGTCTAGTAATTATGCATATAGGCTTGTTTCTTATTTATAAGTTAATTGTATACCATCTCACACTACTGCCAGTTCTTGGGACCCATTTCCTCCTATTGGGTTGCTTTATCAAGCTTTGATAAGAAGGTTTAAGCCTGGTCTTGTTATACAGGACTTGGTTGCTATGCCGGTGAGGCCTATTCTTTTCTGAAATGAAACTGAGGTGGGTTAGATATGAAGCAGAAGGGAAGTAGGGATAGGAAGGGATTAAGAAGAGTGGAGGGACCTAAAACTCATTGGGCTATAAAGTATAAGAGAAAAATATTAGAAAAAGGGAGACCATATGTTACTAAGAATTTCTTCTACATAATGACAAGTAAAAGAATTGTACTAACTAGAGGGATTAGAAAAAATTTATATCTGCCATTTAAAATTAATTACTAATTATAAGCAGATAGTATTATGGCAGGAAAAAATGTCTTTTTAAAGTGATTTGTTAGTTTTCTTTATTTTAATTATTTATTATTTATCTTACATGTTGATCCCAGATCCTTCTCCCTCCCTCTGTCTTTCCCTCCCTCCCTCTTTCCCTCCTTCCTTCTTTCCATCCCTCCCTTTCTCCCTCCCTCCCTCCCTATTCCCTTTTCTGCCCCCTCACAAGCACCCTGACCACCCTCCCCTCCTATCCCCCACCCCAATTCCACATGTAGTGCAATGACATCCAGGTAGGGTTATGTGACTCTGTCAAGTCATTTGAAGTAGGGACTAGGATTTCTCTCCTGTCTCTAGGTTAAGGCAGTTATCCCTCCATGGGGGATGTGTCTGAAAGGTCCTTTTGTGCACCAGGAATACATCCTGGTTACACTGTCTGATGTCCCTTAGACTGCTTAGTACTTCCAGCAGAGACAATTTTATCACATATGATATTCAATATTAAAATGTAAACTGTAGGAATGTAGGTCAGTTATTTGCTTCAGAATTCTATAATATTATACTTCATTATAGAAATCCTTGTATAAGAACATGGTAGGTTAATAGAGCATTTAAAATTGTGCTGAGACTGGAAAACATTGGGTATGGTATGTCATTAGTGGTTTTAATACCCATTGATGATATAACAAAGGAAATGTTGAATATGATTTCCAACCATGTCTGTTGAAAAGATAAGAGTAACATTTGTGGAAATTCTGAATATGACAACCCATATTGACAGATTTTACTAATGTTAATGATTTTTGGAGAAGCAATGTTCAAAGTTAGACACAAATATCCCATTGATAATTTTGAACTGCTTTATTTCATGAAATTATTAATAACTCAAACAGAGATTGATGTAGTATGGATATTTCAATGTAGTAGCAATGTATTATATATTGGTATGTGAAAGAGTTAATCTCAAAAATATACAAAACAGACATAAATACAAGTCTTCATTCGCTAAACATTTCTTTACTAGAAAAAATAAAAAACATAGTATGTCAAAGTTTTCCTTTTTCTCTTGTACAATGATGTAGAAATGTGAAGTTAGATAATATCAGCTTCTAATTAAACAGAATAAACTATGGGAAAATTAAAGAAGATTGAATCACAGTTATGGTTGAGCAATCACTTCACTATCTTTTTCTCCCACTTTAAGTCATTTGGAAATGTTGTATTACTTTGTTTACTTGTATTCACACTGAGGTTTCACAGTATTACTGAATGAACTTACAGTTATGGCATTTATATATAAATTACATCAGCACATTCTTCTGTATACATAATAATAACTGAGCTCTTTTGCATGGACACAATGTTTATTTTTAATTTCATAAGCCTTATAAACAAAATTGATAATTAAAAATACATACACTAAAATTATTCTGAAACAAAGACCATGAATTTCAAAGCCTGCTCTATAGCTTTAATAATGAATCTGAAACCATTCTACTTTACTATGGATTTCTGACTGTCAATATGAAATATATATTTAGACACTGATCAACCCACCAAAAATTACATAATTAGCTTTGCTTCCTCATTCATAAAGTATGCCTGTTATCTGTATTTATTCTTACTCATCTCTATTCTTAAATTTCTTTCTCATTTTCTTTTTTTACATGTTATACTATAACTATGCTTATATTATATATAAAATAGAATAATGTTTAGGTTCCTCATATAAGAGAAAACATGAAATTTTTTTCTTTCTGAATCTGTATGACCTCTCTTTATAGTATATATCCTATGTCCATCCATCTTCCTGAGAAAAATTAATTTTTTCTGTATTTAAAACTGATTTCTATTATATATATGTTATATATATATTATATGCCATCTAATATATATATATATGTATATATATATATACATATATATATTTCTCTCTATAGGCTGATGAGCAACAAGGTTCATTCTAATTCTTTACATGGTAAATAAAGCAACAATAAATAGAATGAAAGTAGTTATCTTTCTGATAGGCTTTGGAGTTCAACAGGCTTAAACCTAGGAGTGAAATTGCTGTATTACATAATTCTTTGTTATATTAATTTTAATTTTACATATAAGTTCCCTCTCCCTCCCACACTCCCTCTTACCCTCTGTCTCACCCACTCATGCCCCCCAACCCCCCTTCCCTCCCATCTCCCCCCAACTCCATATGTAGTGTGATGCTCTCCATGAAGGGTCATCTAAATGTGTCAAGTCATTTGAAATAGGGACTAGGACTTCTCTCCTGTCTCTAGATTAAGGGAATATCCCTCCAAGAGTTATATGTCCCCAAAGTCCTTTTGTACGCCAGGAATACATCCTGGTTCCAAAGTACGAGGTCCTTTAGACTGCTCAGGTCTTTTAGCTGAGACCCATGTTCAGGGGGTCTGAGTCAGTCTTATGCTGGATTCCCAGCTATCAGTCTGAGGTCCCATGAGCTCCTACTGGTTTAGGTCAGCTGTCTCTAAGTGTTTCTGCAGCCTGGTCTTGTCCTACCTCTCTGCATCTGGATTCCAGTTCAGGTCAGTGTTTAGTTGTGAGTGTTTGCTTCTGTTTCCATCAGGTACTAGATGAGGGCTCCATGTTGGTGGATAAGTTAGTCATTGATCTCATTATCAAGGAAGGGCATTTATGGTTGCCTTTCCACTGTTGCTGAAATTGATAGTTGGAGTCAGGCTTGCAGGTCTCTGGACATTTCTCTAGGTTCAGTGTTTTTCTTCAAACCTATAATGGTTCCTTCTTTTATGGTCTCTCTCTCTCTCTCTCTCTCTCTCTCCTCTCGTCTATCCATTCTGTGACTCAATATTCATAGTCCCACGTGATATCCTCCAATCCCCTTCTTGTTTTCCTAGTTCCCTCTCTACTCACTACCCCACCCCCTCCACTCCCAGTATGCTCTTGGGTACTTGTCCCTTCTCCCATTTGTGAGGGACCTTATAGGAATCTCTTAGAATACACCTTGTATCCTAGTTCCTCTGGCAGTGTGAATTATAGGCTGGTGACCTTTTGTTCTATGTCTAAAATCCATATATGAGTGAGTACATACCATGTTCCTCTTTTTGTGACTGGGTTACCTCATTTAGGATGGTTTCTTCAAGTTCCATCCACTTGACTGTGAATTTAAAGATTCCATTGGTTTTTTTTTTGTTTGTTTGTTTGTTTGTTTGTTTTGTTTTTCATCAGAGAAGTAATCCACTGTGCAAATGTGCCAAATCTTCTTTGTCTATTCTTCATTTTAGGGGCAACTAGGTTGCTTCCAGTTTCTTGCTATTACAAATAATGCTACTGTGAACATAGTTGAGCACATGTCTTTGTAGCCTGGATGTGGATCATTTGAGTATTTGCCTAAAAGTGGAACTGCAGTGTCCTGTGGTATACTGATTCCCACTTTCCCGTGGAACCACCATACTGATTTCCAAAATGGCTGTACAAGTATGCATACCCACCAGCAGTGGAGGAGTGTTCCCCATTCTCCACATACTCTCCAGCATAAGTTGTCATTGGTGTTTCTAATTTTTAGCCATTCTAGCTGTATCTAGTAAGATGGTATGCCAAAGTTGTTTTGATTTACATTTTCCTGATAGCTAAGGATGTTGAGCACATTCTTAAGTGTCTTTCAGCCATTTTGATTTCCTCTACTGAGAGTTCTTTATTCACTTCTGTAACCCATTTTTAATAGGGTTATTTGATGTTTTGTTGACTAGTTTCCTGAGTTCTTTGTTTATTTTGGATATCATCCCTCTGTTATATGTAGGATTAGTGAAGATACTTTCCCAGTATGTGGTCTTGTCAACCATGTCATTTTCCTTACAGAAGCTTCAAGTTTGAGGAGGTACCATTTATTAATTGTTGATCTCAGTGACTGTGGTATTGGAGTTATGTTCAGGATGCGGTCTCAAGAACAGACAAACAATTTAAATGGACCTATAACACCTAAAGAAATAGAAGCAGTCATCAAATCCTTATAACCAAAAAAAGCCCAGGGCTAGATTGCTTCATTGCAGAATTCTACCAGAAATTTAAGGAAGATCTAATACCTATACTCCTCAAATTATTCCACACAATAGAAACAGAAGGTTCATTACCAAAGTCTTTTTACAAAGCCACAATCACCTTGGTCCCCAAGCCACACAAAGACACAACTATGAAATAAAACTACAGACCAATATCCCTCATGAATATTGAGGCAAAATTATTCAATAAAACACTGACAAATTGAATCCAGGGCTACATGAGAGAAATCATCCCCCATAACCAAGTAGGCTTCATCCCTGTTTTGCAGGGATGGTATAATATATGAAAATCTATCAACGTGATCTACCATATAAACAAACTAAAACAGAAAAAACACATAATAATCTCCCTAGATGTTGAAAAAGCCTTTGACAAAATTCAACTCCCTTCCATGATAAAGGTCTTGGAGAGATCAGGGCTAACAGGAACATACCTAAACATAATAAAAGCAATATACAGTAAACCAACAGCCAATAACAAACTGAATGGAGAGAAGCTTAAGGTGATTTCTCAAAAATCAGGAATAATTAAAGGCTGCCCTCTCTCCATATCTCTTCAATATCTCTTCATCCATATCTCTTCAATAGAAGAGATACCTCTTCAATAGAAGTTTTACCTAATGCAATAAGAAAACATAAGGAGATCAAGGGAATACAAATTGGAAAGGAGGAAGTCAAACTTATACTATTTGTAGGTGATATGATAGTTTATATAATCGACCCAAAAAAAAACTCTACCAGGGAACTCTTACAGCTGATAAACATCTTCAGCAAACTATCAGGAAACAAGAATAACTCAAAAGAATCAGTAGCCCTATAAAATATCTTGGCATAATGCTTACCAAACAAGTGAAAGAACTACATAATAAGAACTTTGTGTCTTTAAAGAAAGAAATTATAGAAGACTCCAGAAAATGGAAATATATTCCATGCTCTTAAATAGGTAGGATAAACATAGTAAAAAATTGCAATCTTGCCAAAATCAATCTACAGATTCAATGCAATCCCATTCAAATCCCAGTACAATCCTTCACTGACCTTGAAAGGAAAATAATCAACTTCATATGGAAAAAGAAAAGACCCGGGATAACCAAAACAACCCTGTACAATAAAGGAACTTCAGGAGGCATCATCATACCTGACTTTAAGCTCTACTACTTTAAGCTATAGTCCTGAAAACAGCCTGGTATTGGCACAAAAAAAGGCAAGTAGACCAATGGAAATGAATCAAAAATGTTGATATTAATACCTAGGAACACCTGATTTTTGACAAAATATCTAAAAGTATATAATGGGAGGAAGAAAGCATCTTCAACAAATGGTGCTGGCACAACTGGATGATGGTGTGTAGAAGACTACAGATAGACCCATGTCTATTACTGTACACAAAACTCAAGTCCAAATGTATCAAACACCTCAACATATATCCAGCCACACTAACCTCTTTGTAGAGAAATTGGAGGTACCCTTACATGATAATTCTATTTGTAATTATTTTAGAACCCTCCAAGCTATTTCAATAATGGCTATGTTTATTTTTATCCCTGCCTACATAGTAAAGTTTCCTGTTTCTCCACATTCTTTCTGGCACTTATTTTTAGATTTGTTGAAAACAGCTGTTCTCTCTCTGTTAAAAGTAGCCTCTCAAATTAGTTTTAATTTGCACTCCTTCATGTCTGGGTTCACTGATACTTTTTAAAATAATTATTTGACCTTTATGCTCTTATTTATTTATTTATTTATTTATTTATTTATTTATTTATTGCAAAATGTCTATTTTGTTTATTTCCCTATTTGTTGATTGGCAGTTTTAGTCCTTTGGTAATTAATTTCTTTTAATCATTTGCAAATGATTAAAGGCCACTTTCTGAAGAGAAACTAATAAAAATTTTCTACCATTCTTTACATTGTTATCTCTGTCACATATATAACTCTTAGTAGAGGATAAACTGAAATTGAATGGGTTTTGTTGTTGTTTATTTCAGATCCTGTTTCTGAATGTTTAGAAGCTAGTTTCCTATTTCATTAAATGAAAAGAAACCTCTTTTGCAACTATTATTCTTTGATGGTCACATTTTATTACATAATAGATCATAGCCATTTTGGCAGTTTGTGTAAATCTGTATGTGGAAAGTATTTTACCAATTACTAGCTACCCACTGAAGTACAAATAATTAGGCTCTCAAAAATAAAAGAAATATACCATGTCCATTTAAAAGATAATGATGCAATTTTCATTTTAAGGCATTGAACCAAATTAAAGGTCTACCAATTCAATATTCTCCTTATGTCAGAACACATTCAACAGAAAATTTTACCAACTTTTTTAAAGTACTTAACTTTTTTTAGAAGAAAAGTGCCTTTCCCCCCACTTTTTATCTTTTGACATTTGAAAGCATAATATACAGTCACACAAAGAGATGGCTCATTGGTAAAGATACCTGCTATTTAGCTTTTCTTCTAGAGTTCAGGCTTTATGGAAGAATGGAAGAACAGATGACAGAAATTTTTCCTGGCATCTCATTGGGTAACCCATGATGTATGCACACACACACACACACACACACACACACACACACACACACACACACACAAGTATATGTGTGCACACATACAAACACATAATGAAGAGATAAAAAAATATGAACTTATTAATTTATTTTTACATTTATTTATGTATTTTTATGTGTTTTCCCTATTGGCATGTTTGCATGCAAACAAAATGCATTCCTGTTGACCAACCAATGTCAGGAATTGTGTCATATGTCCTGGAATTTAGGGATTGTAGTGACCCATGTAGAAATTTGGAACTTACCCACCTCCTCTGTGGAAAAGAGGAGGTAATATGAACTACTAAACAATCTCTCCCTCCCTGTATTAATATTAAATACAAAGAAACAAACAATTAAAAACAAACTTTAAAAATGACCTGAAGAGCTGTCACACTGATTAAGAAAATAAAATGTTCTTCCAGAGGACCTGAGGAAAAAAACCTCTAAATAGGCTAGAAGGCTCTGAATCACCTTTAAGTTCACCTTTTTGAGCTCCATGCTTCTGGTCTTCATGGGCCCCTGAAATCACATGTATATATCCACACTCAGAGTAAATGTGCACATAGACATACTTAATAATAAAATACAGGGAGCTGCAGAGACAGCTTGGTGGTTGACAAGAAGTTCCTCTACTCTTGTAGAGGACTTGGGTTCCATTTCCAACACCCTCATGGTAGCTGACAACTCTCTGCAACTTCAGTTTGTTGGAATCAGATACTCTGTTCTAGACCCGGGAAACAAAGGCATGCAAGTGCTACACAAACATATATGAGCCCAAGCACTGATACACATAAAAAATGAATACGTTTTAAAATAAATATGCAAATCAATACAAATAAATCTTTGGGAGAAAGTAAAAGAATAAATAAAGCCTGAAAGCCACAATAGAAAAAGGGAAACAATTTTCAATTATAGTCCATTAAGGATTTCCCATGTCATTTCCTGAATAATCAGAAATCTCAGTGGCAGACATTCTCCACTATTAACAGATGTTTTTAATTATTTTTAATAACTTACATCAAGCAGATCACTGGTGGTGCACACATTTAGTCCCAGCACTCAGGAGGCAAAGGGATTTCTGAGTTGGAGGCCAGCCTGGTCTACAGAATAAGTATCAGGGCAGTCTCCAAAGCAATTCAGAAACAAAATAAAACCAAATGCATTATATAAAAAGTTAGCTTATTTGGTTGAAGAATAATATTTCATGCCTACTCTGGCTTAATTTTGTGTAGAATATCTGGGATTCAAAGAAAATTTGTGTTTCACTCTACTTCTGGGAAGACCTCACAATGCTGCTTGTCATCCCTAATATATATGCAGTTCCAATTGGCAATATGATTTTGATTATCTACTTGAAAGTTAATTAGGCATCAGTGAGTCTAAACTGCATGTTAGTTACACACCTTAAAATTACAAACACACTAATACACAGATTTTTAAGGGAATATGCATGAAGGAAAGGAAACTATACCTCTCTTCAGAGGGGTCTTAAAGTAGTTTTACAGGACAAACATTCTTTCAAAGGTTTTTAGCACATGAATAAATATTGATCTAGTCCTAACATCCTGCAGTAGAGAAAATGATATCCTATTGAAAGAAGAGCTATTGTATATAGATGGGAGGAGGGGTACATGTACATTTAGCATATATAAAAAATTCATGTGATTTTGGAAAGCATAAAATGTTGAGAATCAAATATTTAATATGGCTATTAATATCACTGTGTTAGAACAAGGAAAATTTTCTTATTGGTCAGAATTGAAAATAATGAATTCATAATAAGCCAGAAAAAGGCATGGGCATTCCTACTAAAGTGTGGGAAACTAGAAAGTGAGAGTAATAATGCCTTAGCGGTTTGTACATTTTACTTCGAAAACCATCAAGGAAAATTCAAGGGGCAAGAGATTAGCTAAGGTATAATTGGTTTTGGAAGCAAAAGCAATGGAGTTCTGTGAAGCAAACAGCATTTGAGATTTGGGTGAGGTTGGTCACTCACCCAGAATAAAAGTCTTGCTAAGTCAACCCTGGTTAAATGTGAGAAACATTCAGTTTAGTTTGTTAAATGCATGGAAGGTTAATGACTATGAATATCTACCCTAGCATTCTCACAGTCAAAGGGAAAAAAAGAAACAGAGATTTATATTCATACAGAAATAGACATGGAAAAAAACAGGAAAGGAAGAGAAAATGTTACAAACCAATAAATCTCATTGTTTAAGACTGAGCCCTATCCAGTACAGTCCTCTGGTCTCCAAATTGAGATATTAAAGGCCATTTAAAATCATCATAATTCTAGAACTATTAGCCTGAATTAAACATATCAAACAATATGATGAAGCTGTATTTAAAAACTGTCAAAATTTGTCATTATTGGAAGACAAACTGACTCCATAATTACTTTGTTTTATGCATTCTTTCCTGTCTAACATTTACTTTGGAAGCCAAGACGAACATGGTCTTCATAATGGTGGATTAACCGGTCAATAACCAGGATCTTAAAATCAGTTCAAAACCTAGCTTCATTGTCTTTTGAGTGAGAATGTAATGGCTAATATAAAGGCCATTGTCATCTATATTTGTCCCACAGACTGGAGACTTCATAACCCTTATATAAATAAGTCTAGTGAAGAAAACCAGGAGGGAATCACTGTGATTTCCTTAGTACTCAGGTCTGAGCCCCTAACTGAGGTGAAAATATGATAAATATGACACACATTCTACTCTGTAAATGAAGATATAATGTAGACATGGTTGTATAATAATTTGCTGTATGTAGAGAAAGAGAGCACAACAGGGAACTGCCATTCATAGGATTTCCTTCACTCTGTAGTGACTAATAAAAGATATTCCATCCTAAAACACAGTTTTTTTTATTTTAAATAACCAAGTCCATTTAAATGAAAACAAAAATTTATAGACAATATTTGGGAATTTGGGCGATGTTCTTTCCAAACTACTTCCTGTTAGTAAGGGGCACTGTCATGAGGGATTCGAAGAAGATTCAGAAATCCTGGCTGAGATCTGTCAGGCTGTTTTGTCCAGCAGTTTTGAATGTAGGATCACCTGGTACTCTATTTCAGGTGGTCTGGCTTGATCAAACCACATTGCTCTGGAAGGAATCCACATCATTTCATTTTCTGTGGAAACAAAAATAGAAATCCTTTTCACGAATAACTTGTCCTTGAACTTAAAGTTTGGAGTCAAACATTTTTTTTTAATTTAATTTATTATTTTACATGTTGATCCCAGTTCCCTCTCCCTCCCTCCCAACCTCCCTCACTGCCTCCCTTCCTCTCTCCCTTCTTCCCTCCCTTTTACCCTCTCTGCCATCTAGCATGCACTCTATAACCACCCTCCCCTCCCATCCCCCCACCCCAATTACATATGTAGGGGAATATCATCCAGTAAGGGTCATGTAGGTCAGACAGGTCATGTGAAGTAGGGACTAGGGCTTCTCTCCTGTCGCTAGATTAAGGCAGTTATCCCTCCATGGGGGATGTGTTCACAAAGTCCTTTTGTGCACCAGGGATACATCCTGGCTCCACTGTCTGATGTCTCTTAGACTGCTCAGTCCTTCTGGCTGAGACCCGTATTCAGGGGGGCCTGAGTCAGTCCCATGCTGGCTTCCCAGCTATCAGTCTGGTGGCCTGTTAGCTCCTCCTTGTTCAGATAAGCTGTCTCTATGTGTTTCTGCCGCCTGGTTTTGTCCTCTCCTTCTGCATCTGAGTTTTACTTCGATTCAATGTTTATGTATGAGTGTTTGCTCCTGTTTCCAATAGCCATTAGTTGAGGGCTCCATGGATAAGTTAGTTGTTGATTTCACTCTCCGGGAAGGACATTTATGATAGCCTTTCCACGGAAGCTCAAATTGTTAGTTGGCAGCAGTCTTGTAGTTCTCACAGCCTTTCTTTGTGTTCAATTTTATCTTCAAACCAATATTGGGTCCCCATTTTATGTTCTCTCTCTCTCTCTCTCTCTCTCTCTCTCTCTCTCTCTCTGTCTCTCTCCTATCTTCTAATCCTAACAAGGCTAAATCTTCCTGGTCCCACATGTTTTCCTTTCCTCCCCCTCGTTTTCACTTACTTCTCTCACCATTCGCTGTCTTCTCCCACTTCACCTGAGCTCTGGGGGACTTGTCCATTACCAGTTCTGTGAGGGACTTCATATGAATCTCTTAGAATACACCTTGCATCCTAGTTCCTCTGGTGGTGTGAATTATAGGCTGGTGATCCTTTGATCTGGGTCTAAAATCCATATATGAGTGAGTACATACTGTTTTCCTCTTTTTGTGACTGGGTTACCTCATTCAGGATGGTTTCTTCAAGTGCCATCCACTTGCCTACGAATTTCATGATACCATTATTTTTTTCTGCAGAGTAGTATTCCATTGTGTAGATGTGCCACATCTTCATTAACCATTCTTCAAGTGAGGAGCATCTAGCTTGTTCCAGGTTCTTGCTATTACAAATAGTACTGCTATGAACATAGTTGAACAGATTTTGCATCGATGTGAATCCTTTGGGTATATGCCTAAGAGGGTGATTGCTGGGTCCTGTGGTAAACTAATTCTCATTTTCCTGAGGAAATGCCATACTGATCTCCAAAATGGCTGTATGAGTTTGCACTCCCACCAGCAGTGGAGGAATGTTCCCCTTTCTCCACATCCTCTCCAACATGAGTCATCATTGGTGTTTCTAACATTAGACATTCTGGCAGGAGTAAGATGGTATCCAAAAGTTGTTTTGATTTGCATTTCTCGGATAGCTAAGGATATGGAGCATTTTCTTAAGTGTCTTTCAGCCTTTTTGATTTCCTATATTGAGAATTCTTTCTTCAGTTATGTTCCGAATTTTTTAATAGGGCTATTTGGTGTTGTGTTGACTAGTTTCTTGAGTTCTTTTTATATTTTGGAGATGAGCCCTTTGTCGGATATAGGATTGATGAAATTCTTTTCCCAGTCTGTGGGCTGCCGTTTGGTCGTGTCCACTGTATCCTTTGCCTTACAGAAGCTTCTAAGTTTGAAGAGGTCCCATTTATTAATTGTTTCTCTCAGTGTCTGTGCCCCTGGAGTTATGTTCAGAAAGCAGTCTCCTATAACAATTTGTTCAAGGGTACCTCCTACTTTCTCTTCTAAGAAGTTAATTGTGGCTGGATTGATGTTGAGGTCTTTGATCCATTTGGACTTGAGTTTTGTGCATGGTGACAGACATGGGTCTATCTGCAGTCTTCTACACACCCTCATCCAATTGTGCCAGCACCATTTGTTGAAGATGCTGTCCTCGCCCTATTGTATAATTTTAGCTGTTTTGTCAAAAATAGGGTGTTCATAGGTGTGTGGGTTAATATCAGGATTTTCAATTTTATTCCATTGGTATACCTGTCTATTTTTATGCCAATACCAGGCTGTTTTCAGAACTATAGCTCTGTAGTAGAGCTTAAAGTCAGGAATGGTGATGTCTCCTGAAGTTCTTTAATTGTATAGGGTTGTTTTGGCTACCCTGGGTCTTTTGTTTTTCCATGTAAATTTGATTATTATCCCTTCTAGGCTGGAGAATAATTGTGGTGGGATTTTAATGGAGATTGCTTTGAATCTGTAGATTGCTTTTGGCAAGATTGCCATTTTTACTATGTGTATCCTACCTATCCAAGAGAGTGGGAGATCTTTCCATTTTCTGGTATCTTCTTTAATTTCATTCTTTGGAGTCACAAAGTTCTTATTATATAGGTCTTTTACTTGTTTGGTAAGCATTATACCAAGATACTTTATGTTGGTTGTGGCTATTGTAAAGGGTGATGTTTCTCTGATTTCTTTCTCTGCCTCTTTGTCGTCTGAAAAAAGTAAGGCTACTTATTTTTTTGAGTTTATCTTCTATCCTGCTAGTTTGCTGAAGGTGTTTACCAGCTGTAGGAGTTCCCTGGTAGAGTTTATTGGGTCACTTATGTAAACTATCATATCATCTGCAAATAGAGACAGTTTGACTTCTTCCTTTCCAATTTGGATCCCCTTGATCTCCTTTTGTTGTCTTACAGCATTAGCTAGAACTTCTAGTACGATATTGAAGAGATATGGAGAGAGAGGGCAACCTTGTCTTGTTCCTGATTTTAGAGGAATTGGCTTAAGTTTCTCTCCATTCAGTTTGATGTTGGCAGTTGGTTTGCTGTATATTGCTCTTATTATTTTTAGGTATGTCCCTGTTATTCCTGACCTCTCCAATACCTTTATCATGAAAGGGTGTTGAATTTTGTCAAAGGATTTTTCTGCATCTAGGGAGATATTCATATGGTTTTTCTTTTTCTGTTTGTGTATGTGGTGGATCACGTTGATAGATTTTTGCATGTTAAACCATCCCTGCATTCCAGGGGTGAAGCCTACTTGGTCATGTTCAATGATTTCTATGATGTATTCTTGAATTCGGTTTGCCAGTATGTTATTGAGTATTTTTGCATCAATGTTCATCAGGGATATTGGTCTGTAGTTTTCTTTCTTAAGTGTGTCTTTGTGAGTTTTGGGTACCAGGGTTATTGTGGCCTCATAAAAAGAGTTTGACAATGAACCTTCTGTTTCTATCTTGTGGAACAGTTTGAAGAGTAGTGGTATTAGTTCTTCCTTGAATGTCTGGTAAAATTCTGCATTGAAGCCATCTGGCCCTGGACTTTTTTTTTGGTTAGAAGGCTTTCGATGACTGCTTCTATTTCATTGCGGGTTATTGGTCTATTTAAGTTGTTTGTCTGTTCTTGATTTAATTTTAATAATTGATAGTTATCCAGAAACTTGTCCATTTCCTTTGAATGTTCAATTTTTGTGGAATAGACATTTTCAAAGTATGACCTGAAAATTGTCTGGATTTCCTCTGTGTCTTTTGTTATGTTCCCCTTTTCGTTTCTGATTTTGTTAATTTGCATGTTCTGTCTCTGCTTTTACGTTAAATTGGACAAAGGTTTGTCTATCTTGTTGATTCTCTCAAAAAACCAACTCTTGGTTGCATTGATTTTTTTGTATTGTTTTCCTCGTTTCTATTTTGCTAATTTCAGCCCTCATGTTGATTATTTCCTGGCGTCTACTCCTACGGGGTGAATTCACTTCTCTCTATTCTAAGGTTTTCAGTTGGGCTGTTAATTCTCTTATGTGATTATCCTCTGTTTTCTTCATATGAGCACTTAGTGCAATGAACTTCCCTCATAGCACTGCTCTCAAAATGTCCCATAAGTTTGGGTATGTTGTGTCCTCATTCTCCTTGAATATTATAAAGTCCTTAATTTCTTTCTTCATTTCTTCTTTGACCCAGCAGTGGTGCAATTGCACATTGTTCAGTTTCCGTGAGTTTGCAGGTTTTCTGTTATTTGTGTTGTTGTTGAATTCCAACTTTAAAGCATGGTGGTCTGATAAGAAACAGGGGACTATTCCTATTCTCTTATATCTGTTGAGGTTTGTTATGCCACCTAGTATGTGTCGATTTTAGAGAAGGTTCCATGTGGAGTAGAGAAAAAGTTATATTCTTTTGTCTTTGGATGGAATGTTCTATAGATGTCTGTTAACCCCAGTTGAGACATTACTTCTGTTAATTCTTTTGTTTCTTTTTTGAGTTTCTGATTTGTGGTCCTGTCTAGTGTTGAAAGTGGTGTATTGAAGTCTCCCACTATAAGTGTGTGAGGTTTTATATGAGCTTTGAGTTTTACTAGTGTTTCATTTACAAATGTGGTTGACTTTGTATTAGGGGCATAGATGTTCAGAACTGAGACTTTGTGTTGATGGATTTCTCCTGCGATGAATATGAAATGACTGTCTTCATCTCTTTTGACTAATTTTGGTTTGAATTCTAACTTGTTAAATATTAGGATAGCTATGCCTGCTTGCTTCTTATTTCCATTTGATTGGAAGATCTTTTCCCAACCCTTCACCCTGAGGTAATGTCTATCTTTGAAGCTTAGATGTGTTTCTTGTATGAAGCAGAAGGGTGGATTCTGTCTTCGTATCCATTCTGTTAGCCTGTGTCTTTTTAAAAGTGAGTTAAGACCATTAATGTTGAGGGTGAGTAAGGACCATTGATTGTTGATGCTTGTTTGATTTAGGTTTGTTGTTGGCAGTGGTATTGTGAATATATTAGTTTTGCTTTACCCTTGGTTTCTAGTGTAGTTGGATTATCTGTTGCCTACATTTTTGTGGGTGTAGTTACCTTCCTTAGGTTGGAGTTTTCCTTCCAATACTTTCTATAGGGCTGGATTTGTAGATACGTGTAGGGAAAATCTGGTTTTGTCATTACATATCTTGTTTTCTCCATCTACAGTGATGGAGAATTTTGCTGGATATAGCAGCCGAGGCTGGCATCTGTGTTCTCTTAATACTTTTAGAACATCTATCCAATACCTTCTGGCCTTCAGGGTTTCCAGGGAGAAGTCAGGTGTAATTTTGATAGGTCTGCCTTTATATGCTACCTGTCCTTTTTTCTTTGCTGCTCTTAATATTCTTTCTTTATTCTGTATGCTAGGTGCTTTAATTATTATATGTCGAGGGGTCTTTTTTCTTTGGTCCTGCCTATTTGGGGTTCGGTATGCTTCTTGTACATTCATGGACATGACCTTCTTCAGATTTGGAAAGTTTTCCTCAATGATTGTGTTGAATATATTTTTGGCACCTTTGAGCTGGGCTTCCTCACTATCCTCTATGCCTATTATTCTTAAGTTTGGCCTTTTCATGGTGTCCCACATTTTCTGGATGTTGTGTGTTAAGGATTTGTTGGATTTATGATTTTCTTTGGTCGATGAATCTATTTCTTCTAGTTTATCTTCTGTGCCTGAGATTCTCTCTTTCATCTCTTGAATTCTGTTGGTTATGCTTGTGTCTGTAGGTCCCGATTTTTTGCCCAGTTTTTCTATTTCCAGCATTCCTTCAGTTCTCTATTTCAGTTTTCTAGTCTTGAATCGTTTCCTTCACCTGCTTAATTGTTTTTTCTTGTCTTTCTGTATTTTCCTTAAGGAATTTGTTCATTTCTTTCACCTTTTTGTTTGTTTTTCCCTCCATTTCTTTAAGGGATTTTCTCACATCTTCTTTGAGGGCCTGTATCATTTTTATGATGTTAATTTTTAAGTCGTTCCCTTCTGCTTCCTCTGCTTTGCTGTTGTGTTCCATTCTAGTTGGTGTAGATTCCCTAGACTCTGGTGGTGCCATGCTTGTCTTTCTGTTTTTATTTGTTTTCTTGTATTGCCTTCTTCCCATAGCTTCTTCCAGTAGGTGTTGGTGGGGTCTCCCCCTCTCTCTGTGGTACTTCCCCGGTGGGCTTATGTGCGTCTGAGATTCAATATCTGTAGCTCTGTGTGGTCCAAGCTCTCTAGGAGGTTTCTCCGCAGACAGGCACCCAGGGATGGGGTCAAGGATGAGGATCTAGTAGAAGATGCCAGCAGGTACTCGCAGTAGTCCCACAGAGATAGGCAGATCTCTGGAAGGGGCCCGGGGCTACAGCAGAGGACTGGAGGTGGGGTCAGAGACCAAGCACTTAGAAATTACGGGTGGTCCCGTGTAGACAGTCAGGTCTCCTTTGTTCAGAGTTGCTCCGAGAAGTCTCCAAGGTAGGGTGGAGTGTTGGCTTCCCTCCTCTGTCCCAGTGCTCAACCAGAGTGGCAGGACTGTGGGTAGGGTAGGGCACAGGGTAGGGGGGCAGGCTCATTGTGGGGATGGATGGGGGTGTATCAGAGTTCCAAGGGTGCTCTCAATGGGGACAGGAGACAGGAGCCCCTAAAACACTTTTTTAATATGGTCTGTGCAAAAGGTGATCTGTAGCTAGATTCCAGAGTGCTACAAGCTCAAACAACCTATTCAGAAAAGCTTAAGCCCAAGTTTCAAGTACCTATATAAACTCATAAGAAAATATGACCACAACAATAAGATCATAAAGCACATCAAGATCATAAAGAACATCGATAAGCAAGTGGCCACAAGCAAGTAGAGGCAATGGTTGCAAAATCTGAGAAGTTTAATCACATAAATTCAATTTGAACATCTCAGTGTATATGATCCAAGTGTTAAGAAATTTTTAAAAGCTCATTATCCACATTCTCACAGTAGTTCCATAAGTGGGTATTGCCATTTCACCCCATGCTAAGTAAGTTCCTGGAGCTGCATTTGTTTCAGTGAAATTTGGGACAATAAAAGTATTGGAAGAATGGTTGAGAAGAAATCAAAAAATCTCCTACCCTCTGAGTGTTTGCTTGGTTGTGAACACAAAATCTATATTAGCTTTATTTTTCTTTGTCTCTATCACCACATTTTTCTTTGTCTTTTAAACTCTTTCCTCATATGCACACAAAATATAAACATATGACTTAATATATGTAAGCATATGTACATAAATGTGCCTTTGTAATTTAATATATGTAAGCAAATAAAGGCCAATAGCCATGGTATCTGGCAAAGGTGATGCCTTAGTATGTTTCTTTTGCTGGCAGTAAGTATGTGAAACTTAATGATTTATAAAGAAGTATTTTCTCCAATGACATGTTGCCAGCTTCTAGGCAAAACTTAATTTTTCGGAGCCAGGAGAGCTAAAAAATAATTAGTTCCATGAAAATGAAACAAAACACAGGAGGCAACCTTGTCTTACTTACATCTTCCTCCCACTGAAATGTGCCAATTCTTATAAGAATTATACTTGGCAAAAAGGAATTAACTCATTATAAGTACCTAATTACCTCCTAAATGTCTTGTGTCCCAATATCATCAAAATACCCTCAAATTTCAACTTATGGTATAGATGAAAAAGCCTTGATTAAATCAATGTAACCATAAAGTAGCAATATGTGCAATATGTTTTGAAAACATAAACAAATCCACATTATACAAACTGACGTAATTTTATGTTTGTATAAATTAATGGTATCTAACATAAATTTCTAACATTACAAGAAATCTTGAATGTTTCATATCCAGTATTGAAAAATTGTTCTCAATCCCCAGAATCATTCTTGAGTGATTGTCAATACAATAGTGAGGAAAATAAACAAACCCAGAGATTGTTAATGTTCAAACAGGGTTTTTACAGGTCCAGATTTTGCAGTTGAAATAGTTTCAAAATGCCTTCATTTTTCAAAATAGGTTTAGCGGAGGCTCTAATTATTATCTTGTAACCGATTTTACTAAAGTAGTGTATTTAATTTTTAGTTGACACAAAAAATGTGTGCAATTTTGGTGGACAACATGATTTTAAAGACACATGTATAATATGAAATACCTAAATAAGTTAGCACACATTCCCACTCAAGTATTGCCATTTACTTAACTTCAATGATAATTCACATCCTTGCTGAATAGGCAAAATGCATTCTTTGTACATATTGAAGACAGAGAGTTAACAAACACAATAGGTGTGGATTTTGAGACATCTTCTATAACAGAAGAGATAGAGATTGATTAGGAAGAATATTTAGTTAATGAATGGAGGTTGAAATTATGAAAGTGAGTCAAATAACCTGAATGTGAGACAACTTAAATACAGACAGATATAGAGCATGTACAGAAGCAAGTGTAGTACTTCAAAAGACACAGAAAATGTTTCAAGTTCACTAGTCATGAATATTCACAGAATCCATTGAAAGGTAGTTCCCAAGACTATGATGTATTCAAGCAAAGGTTCATGAGAGAACTGGAAACCTTCCCAGTGGACTAAGCCAAGTTGTGTACATTGGTCAGCTTATTAATCTTTCCAATCACAAAATGATGACTAGGATTTCTCTTTCTTTATGTAGCATTATGGATGGAAGACAGGGCTTAGGCAGGAAAGACAACTATTCCACACTATCTGTGACCCTGTGTTGGCACTGAAACTTTTACACATTAACCAGCACTGGTAACTTACAGGAAATGAAAACACCTTTCAAGGAATGTTGGAAATATAGGTTATTAACTCTAAATTATCTGTTGAACAATTTCAGAAGAAAAGACATTTTTTGCATAGCTGAAATATTTTCAGCATAAAAACCAGAAAATATATCCTGCTGCCATGGAAATTAATATTCAAATTACAATGTAATATATGTTATAAATATTAGGTAAATTATGCAAGACAGTTTGTGTAAAGAGCTTAGTATTATTGAAGAATAAAATAAACCATGTTTACAAAGATGTAGTATATTAGAGGGGCTGTTAGCCTCATCCATCTCTGGGGAGCAGAGAAAAGAAAAAAATGTCTAATTCATGTTCCCTGAGATGGCAGGGCTGGATGGATACAGTGAGTAAAAGAGGTCATGTAAGAGAAAATGAGGCTTAACAAACAGTGGGGTCAGGTTGTATTAGAGTCTAGGAAATAAAGAAATTTAAAGGCCATTGCAAGAATTTCACTTCATTTTGTTACTTTGGAGCTATTCTTGTCACTATTAATGAATATTAATTCTCAAATGCTCAAGCAATGTTCATTTTGTGACTATTGGTGTTGAGAACTGGCTTCCTGACAAGTTTTGACAGTTACTACAAAAAGACAGCACAATGAAAGAATTGTGTTTTGACAAGTGTCTTATGAAAATGCACAGCCATATGTTTTCAAAATAAAAATGAGCAAAGGGAGGAAAAGAATAGGTTGCCTTCATCAGAAGGAGAATAAAATAAACCAGGAATGCAATAGAGAGATTTGAGTGTTTCATTCATGGATAAGAAGAGAGTTCCACAAAATCTGGGTTAGATTTCAAGTCTCTGTGATCTTTACAATATCTTTTTATTCAAATCCTTCCCATTGGGAAACTAAATAACCACTGTGATAGATTAAAACACATAGAAGAGAGAAAAATGTAATGTAATTGTAGCATAAATCTTTTGACATGGCACAGCAATTTGAATTTTAAAAATGTCTCAGTTCTGTAATTACTTACTTCCATTTAGAGTAAGTAGTATTTGGCAAAGTTAATACACATTCATTCTTTGATTAATAATGTAAAGTAAATACGATTTATTGATAAATAAGCATTTAGATACATCTTAGAGAAATAAGCTTTAAAATATTTCTTTTTTCTAAGATTATAATAAAATTATATCATTTCTCCATTTTCTTATCTCCCTCTCAACACTTTAAAACACCTCTCCATACTCTTTTAAATTCATAACCTCTTTATTATTATTACTATTTTCTTATTTTACATATTGATTCCAGTTCCCTCTCCCTCCCTCCCATGCCCCCCGACGTCCCCTCCCATTACACCTCTCCACTCCCCCACTGCACAGGGAGAGTGATGCCTTCTAGGAGGGATCATCAAAGTCTGCCACATCATTTTTGAGAGGGTCTAGGCCCTCCGCTGTGTATCTGGGCTGAAGAGTATCCATCCATGGAAAATGGACTCCAAAAGTTTATATGTATCCTAGGGATAAATACCCGTTCCACTGTTAGAGGTCACATAGACTACTGCCCAGGCCTCCTGACTGGCACCCACATTTAGAAAGCTTATTTTGGTCCAATGCTGGTTCCCCAGCTTTATGACTGGGGTCTGTGTGCTCTCACTAAGCCAGGACAGCTGTTTCTGTAGGTTACTCAAGCATGGTTTTGACTGCTTTGCTCATCCCCACTCCCTCTCAACAACTGGATTCCAGGAGTATGGCTCAGTGCTTAGCTATGGGTGTCTACTTCTGCTTCCAGCAGCTACTGGATGAATGCTCTAATGTCTGTTGATTTTATTTTCCAATTTAGTGATTTGAATTTGGATTTTAGATGCCTAACATTTTTAGTTATTTGTTCTGCTTTTTAATTTGCTAGTCCATGTGCAGTGGAAATTTTATTCTCTTTCTTTAGGCTGTATCTTTACTATATTAAACATGAAATTGTCTATGTAGAAGTTTTACCATTTCAAGTTATATTATCTAATTAATCTAATATTATTCTCCATTAAAGTATTTCAAAAAATTATTGTTTTGAAATTCTTTGCTATTTTTTCCACTTATACATTTAGTATTTAACATCTTACATTAGGGTTTTCAATCAATTTTTAAAAAGGAGATTGTAATTACAACTTAGCTATTTCACCTCTCAGCTTTGTAAACCTGCCTGTATGCACATCTTGCTCTAGTTCTGATTTATAATTAAGTTTATGTTTTCTTTTTTTGTTTGCAATTTTTTTTGGTCTCCTTTTTTTCTTCTTTTTTTTTTTAATTTTTTTGTTTTACATGTCGATCCCAGTTCCCTCTCCCTCCCTCCCTCCCTCCTTCCCTCACGTTTGCCCTCTCTCCTCTCTGCCTTCTCATGTGCACCCTGATCATCCTCCCCTCCCATCCCCCCACCTCAAGTTAAAGGCTAGGCTCACAACCATAAATATCATTAAGTTTTTATGAGGTATCATAAAAGATCTGCCTCCTTTCACCTATCTATGCCTTTGTAGTACAAAGAAAGGCATGACCTAGTGTGAGTTTCTATCCCTGTAATTCAATGTCATGACAAAAAGCAAACTGGGGAGGAAAGAGTTGATTTGATGTATGTTTATACTTCATAGTCCATAATTTAATGAATCTAGGACAGTAACTCAAACAGGCCAGTAACCTGGAGGTTCCAATTTGTTTTGCCTATATACCCATATTGGAATGTGGTCAAATAGTGTCCAGGCCCCTAAAGATAACTAGTCTGCCCCTTCACCTCCTTGCCAGCAGTCATCAACTGTGAAGAGCAAAAACGTGGGATAATTTTGATTTGACTTCTATGGCCTTAATTCCAAGTTATAAAATATGAGAAATATTAGAATGACTACTTCTTCACAGTGTATTTATAAAAATTATCAGATTCATGCCTATTTTCAAAATTCACTTAATCAAAAAAATTTTTTTGATAATTTGAGACAGGGTTTCTCTGTGTAGCTTTGTAGATAAGTTGACTTTGAACTCAGAGATCTCTCTGCCTTTGTTCTCTGAGAGATGGGATTAAAGGCATGAGCCACCACTACCCAGCAAATCAAAAATAATTTTATCTGCTAAGTATAAAAATAAGTAAAAGTATTGTAATTGTGAAAAAATCCATTTTTTGTCTTTTATTTTGATACTATAAATAAAGAACTACTACTAAAAATTTTCTGTTCATTTTAGAAAACATGATAATCTCTTCTAGAAAATGGATAGATATTCAATTGACTAT
The DNA here is from genome assembly GCF_943737965.1 of Phodopus roborovskii. Taxonomy (NCBI): domain Eukaryota; kingdom Metazoa; phylum Chordata; class Mammalia; order Rodentia; family Cricetidae; genus Phodopus; species Phodopus roborovskii. Next base: position 31,422,267 of record NW_026126410.1, read on the forward strand.
AAATACATTTTCATAGCAGAGAAATATTGTAAAAGAATTTGAAAACAATGTGTCTATGGGTATATTGAGTGAAACATTTGTGTATTATTATGATTTTCAGTTATGGCTTCTTCAAGGAACAATGTGAGGCTCTTATAATTTGCTAGACTGTTTACTGTTTTTATCCAGTAAATTCTCATGCAAGAATTCCAACAGCAACAGAAAATTAGTGACAATTATCTCTTTTTATGCCCTTTGGAAATGTGTCTCACAAATAGATTTATCCCAGGTTGCCTCAGTACAGGTGAAAATGTTTAGCCAAGCTCTTTATTTCTGTATCCAGCATAAGCAGATCTCTTACACAGAGGAGTTGGGCTTGCTTGTCTTCTCTGGTACTTATGCTTGTCCATTGCAGTATTCTATCTTCAGATATCTTGATTTCTTTGGTAGATTTGACCCATTTCTGATTTCCACAGGATATTTATATACTAAACAGAGATGTTGAGCAAGGCCATAAAGTATGAGAATGAGAAGAAAGAAAGAACATAAAGTATATAAAAAAGGCAGACAGCGGGGATTTAAACATGGCTGATCTTTAGTGACATAAGTGATTGTTGTCATGACAATGAGAAAAAAGAAAGAGGGTACAAGTCACTGGCTAAAGCTTATTCAGGATCATTATATACATGGATCACAATGATCATTTTTCTCGAGATTCAATGCTGCCACAGTCAACGTTACTTTGTACTGAATGAGGCTGCTAAAAACAAGGCAAGGTGATGCTTGCCTATAACCTTAGTCTAAGTAGGCTGTGGCTGAAGTCCATCAAAATTCAGTTCATCCTAGTTTATATGTAGTCTCTCTCTCTCTCTCTCTCTCTATATATATATATATATATATATATATATATATCAGGTATAGATATATATTTTCTAAAACATCACAGAACACAGAGTCCAATGTAAATTGTTTTGTTCCAAAGTCTGGACATATACATAATACATTATATTCTAACTTCATAGTAACAACATTTTTATAAATATCACAAACTTCTGAGATTACTTCATTAAAGAAAATTTGATGACTTTACATGTGTACAATATTGCCTGGAAAGTCCCATATCAGGGTAGCTCCTATAGACTTGATAGGTAGCATTGGGGTGATATCTTTAAATGCTATGAATCACTAACACTCAGATCCATCACAGGCTTCAAGAAAGACATTTAATGGCTGCAGTCCACTTAGAAACACATTCTGGGAATAGGGTAAATACCCTTTCTTATGAAGTTAGACATTTAGTATCTGCCTTTTGATGTTTTACCATAATTGCACATGAATGAATTGAGGAAGAATTTCACTTCCTCATTAATGCCTAAATTGTGTTATAAGAAAAAAACTCACTTTACACCAAAGGAAATAATAAGGAAAATAATGCTATTGCGGTAAATAAGGATCAGGATAAACAAATAGGCCGAATAGATGTTTATTCAGGGAGAAATAACTTACAACCTAGACAGATGAACACCAGGAAATTCAACCCGATCCTCTCCTGTCCGAGTCACGCCAGAAAGAGAGCGCCTTCCTGGCCCCCTCCGACCTCCTTCCTCAGGTCACCTCCGCCCATCGCTCCACCCCCCAATGGGCGTGGTCAGTGCTACAGAAGGACTACCTCACTACAATTCCCCTTTTAGTCTAAAGAAAAGATTTAGGCTTAATACAAAACTATATACAAAACAGTGAATAACAAGTGTGCTCTAAGAAAAGGAAAATCGAGAACAAAATGACCTACATATCTAGTCCTAGGGTGAGGGCATAATGGAGTTTACAATAGAGTTGTCCTAAGCTGGAAAACGTAAGTCTAGTACCTAATATATCTAACTAGGAAGAGAGAATAATAGTTGTGATAGTTTAATCTTCAACCTCATCAAGACCTGAGAAGGAAAATAACAATACTAGAGTAGACAGGAAATGCGGATGGACAATTTCCAAAAGGTGCAGCAATGACAGAAACAGCAAGCCACCTGAACAGTCACCCTAGGTCTCACAGCGACGTTGGTACACCCAGATTTGGCTAAGGCCAAGAGAACTTGACAGACCACAACAACAGCAGGGAAATAGAATGGCTGTCTTACCCTGAATTGGCAAGGTCAAGCAGTCTTCTATATTTGTCTCCTGCAAGCACATAGGACTGCATGTCCAAATCAGTGGTCAAGGTGGGGGCAAATCTATGCCCAACAGGCCATTAGCTGAGGCGAGATTGAACTCCAGCAGGAGCAACAACAGTGTCCAACATATTTTCGGGAAAGTGCACGGTGCTGTCAGGAGCAACAGTGTCTCATGTCAATGGAGTACTAATATTAAAACATTTAAATGCCATGTTCTGCATGTCTATGAAGTGATTGAAGATTAAGCATCTATATCTGACTAATCTCATAGGTACAGGAAATGTGAGTGAAGATAATCTGTAATACTCGGGAACTTAGCTAAAAGACTGATTAAAACTTTCCTGAGTAAAGCAGGAACAAATACTTAAACAATATAACTATTTACATATACCTACATGTAAATCCCTAAAATAGAGGTAGAGTATAAGTGTCAAGACAAGAGGTAGAACTATAAAGGGCAGCAAGATAAATATCCCAAATTGTATCAATATACAAAATGTCTTGAATACAGGAAAAGTATACATACATAGAATATGGTAATGTGCATAAATATTATAAGTGGAAACATTTAACACAATATAACAAAATATAAACTTAATTTTACATAGCTTACCACATAGGAATACATAACAATGTAAGCTGTAAAATACTATCTCATTCATACTCAAATTCTCAAGGAAATAGGCTAATCTACTTATATCCCATCTAAACCATACCTTTACCCACCATTCCCTATTCCTGTCTAAAAGATAAACCCGAGTGTAAGCATCACCCAATCCCAAATAACTAAAACCAACCCAAAGACGATGACTATTATCCCAAAATTCCAAGGGTAGGGAAAGGGGGCTTAGTCATATTAAGATTACTTCCTGCTGAAATGGGACGATGATTGCTCCAATGGATCCTGTAGGAAGAAAATTTTTAGCAACCAAATTTCTCAACAGAACTGGCTGTGACATATGTAGTTAGTCACTGTGTGGCAAAAAATTCTTGACTGTAGTTCTATTTGAAACTGGCCAGGGTGTAATAAAAAGGTGCACGATTACAGCTAGCTAGTCATGAGTTGTCTCGAGCAAAACAGTCTCAAACCGGTTTTAGGGTGATGTTTGTAGTTCCGAAGCATCAGGTTGAGTCAAGTGGAAATGATGATGTGGGGCCCCATCTTCTTTCCGGAAAGTTCAAAGACTGCTGTTAGGAATCGTTATTATTCCTTGTGGAAAAGTTACACATCAATATTAAAGTAAAATTTTCAAGTTTTAAGGTATGCATTAGGGAAAGACAACAATAAGCATTAAAAGTATTTGAGAAAATTAGGATTTCAGAGAGAAAATTGCATAAGATATGAGTCCCCAGATTTTGTTTCTTCTGCCTTACACCAATTGGCTTCTTGATTTAAGGCAGAAACCATGAATTTAATCTTAACAACATGCTTGAATTTAGAGAAGGAAAGCCAAATCCAACTCCAAAGCCAGCATTGGTTTACAAAATTTGGGACTTCAGGAATACTAGATAGTAGAGAGAAATAGATTTCTATATAGAAATAGTTTACTACAATTAAATATTTTTTTTTTTTACCATATATCAGATTCTGCTTCCTTAAGTGATTGTTTCTGAAGAGCTGTCTTCTCTTCTGTAGGCACCTACATGTTCAGTGTCTTTTGGCTGTTTGATGATAGGTTTTCTCTGTTTTCCTGTAAAAACAAGAACAGAACACTTCCCCTACCTTTGAGAGGCCTCCGCACACCTCATAGGACCTAGTTTGTTGGATGACTTGTCATTTCTCTTCATTAAGATGTTTGTCTTGTTCAACTCGGATCTTGATTAACTTAGATGGTATCCATAGTTTTTCTTCTCCTGTAGATACAAATGCAAAACCCCTACCCCAACGTAACACATATCCTGCTTTCCATTCTGAGGTCAGTACATCCTTGAAATACACTGGCTGATTTAGTTCAGAAGTTTTTTCTATTGTCCAGTGTCTTTCTGCAGCTGTTTTTCCTTTTTCATCAGCATTAAGAAAGTTTAATGTTAATAAAGCATTATGTAATCTATGTTTGGGTGTTTTGGTTCCTCCTGCCTGTTTATGGAGCATTTCTTTTAAAGTACGATTGGATCTCTCAACCACTGCTTGTCCTGTAGGATTGTGTGGTATACCAGTTATGTGCTTTATCTTGTAATACTCAAAAAACTCTTTCAATTTGCTGGAGACATATGCTGGAGCATTATCAGTTTTTATTTGTGCAGGTATGCCCATAATGGCCATTACCTCTAAAAGGTGCGTTATAACAGAATCAGCCTTTTCAGAGCTCAGAGCAGTAGCCCACTGAAACCCTGAAAATGTATCTATAGTGTGATGTACATATTTTAATTTTCCAAATTCTGCAAAATGAAACACATCCATTTGCCATATTTCATTCCTATTTATACCTTTAGGGTTACTGCCTGGTGGTAAAGGAGTTTGGTTATAGAATGAGCAAGTAGGACATTTCCTTACTATTTCCTTGGCTTGTTCCCAAGTGATAGAAAAATCCTTTTTTAAACCTTTACTGTTCACGTGGTGTTTCTTATGAAACTCTGAGGCTTCTAGCACACTTCCTATCAATAAACGATCAATTTCATCATTGCCTTGTGCTAGAGGACCTGGCAGACCCGTATGGGATCTGATGTGTGTTATATATATAGGATGAGTCCTCTTTCTGATAGTATCTTGTAACTGTATAAACAATGAAGTTAATTCTGTATTGTCAGGAATAAATTCTGCAGTCTCAATGTGTAAAACGACTCTCTCTGCGTATTGAGAGTCAGTAACTATATTGAGGGGTTCTTTAAAATCCATAAGTACCATGAGAATGCCATACAATTCTGCCTTTTGTACAGAATTGTAAGGGCTTTGAACCACTTTGCTAATATTTCCTGATTTATATCCTGCCTTACCTGATTTATTTGCATCAGTGTAGAATGTATGAACTCCAGAAATAGGTGTTTTTCTTACAATGCGTGGAAGAATCCAAATCGTTTTCTTTATGAATTTGATTCTCTCAGTTTTGGGATAGTTGTTGCTAATTGTTCCCAAAAAGTTACTGCAAGCTCTCTGCCAATATTCGTTATCTTTCCATAAGGAAGAAATTTCCTCATTAGTTAAAGGTACTATAATTTCTGCTGGGTCCCTTCCTATTAGCTGACGAAGTCTTAATTTACCTTTTATAATCAAGTCAGAGATCTTTTCTATATATGTTTTCAGTTTTTTATTCTGTTTATGTGGTAGGAATATCCATTCTAATATGATATCTTCTCTCTGCATCAAAATCCCTGAAGGATATTCTCTAGATGGTAATATAACCAGAATACAGTCTAGGTTTGGATCCACACGGTCCACATGTGCTTCTAGTATCCTCTTTTCTACCCATTCTAATTCCTTCTCAGCTTCAGCTGATAGTATTCGTGGACTATTCAAGTCCTTATCTCCTTTTAGGGCCATTTTCAAGTTTTTCAAATCATGCCCTTCTACTCCAATTATGGTTTGCAGTTGAGAAATCTCTCCTAGTAATTTTTGAAGATCATTAAGAGTCTGGTAGCGATCTCTTCTGATCTGTACTTTTTGTGGTCTAATTTTCTGTAGACCTATTTTATATCCTAAGTAGTTGATAGACTCTCCTTTTTGTATTTTTTCAGGTGCAATTTGTAATCCCCAGCGAGGTAAAACTTCCTTTACTTTCTCAAACATTTTTTCTAATATTTCTCCTTTAGAGTCAGCTAACAATATATCATCCATGCAATGATAGATTATGGATTGTGGAAACTGTTTACGAATTATTTCTAACGGTTTTTGTACCAAATATTGGCACAGGGTGGGACTATTTAGCATTCCCTGTGGCAAAACCTTCCATTGATATCTCTTCACCGGTTGAGAATTGTTATAATTAGGTACCGTGAAGGCAAATTTCTCTTTGTCTTGTTCTTGTAAAGGTATAGTGAAGAAGCAATCCTTAAAATCAATAACTATAATAGGCCATTCTTTGGGTATCAAAGAAGGCAAGGGCATTCCAGGCTGTAGAGAGCCCATTGGCTGGATAACTTTATTGATGGCTCTCAGGTCTGTAAGCATTCTCCATTTACCAGATTTCTTTTTGATCACAAATACAGGAGAATTCCAAGGGCTGGTTGATTCCTCAATATGTCCAGCATTTAGCTGTTCCTGAACCAGGCTTTCTAAAGCTTCTAACTTCTCAGAGGTCATAGGCCATTGTCCTACCCAGACAGGTTCCTCTGTTAGCCATTTTAAAGGTAGGGCTTTTGGTTCCTCTGTTTGTTCATCATTTGTATTTTGTTTTTGTACTGCCTGGATATTTGGTCTCTGTCTTGTATAGTACTTAACAGTATTCTTTCCACAATCATGAGGTCGTCTATGGTTCCTATCTAATACAGGAGGAATGTTAATCTGTGTATTCCATTGCTGTAATAGATCACGACCCCATAAATTTATCACTACATCAGCCACATATGGTCTCAACCTCCCTCTCTGTCCTTCTGGTCCTATACAGTCAATCCATCTCGTGCTTTGTTTTACCTGAGCCAGGGTTCCAATCCCTAAGAATTGAACATTTACCTCATGCAGGGGCCATCTTTGAGGCCAAGATTTATTAGATATGATAGTTACATCAGCTCTTGTGTCCAGCAGACCCTCAAACAGTCTATTATTCATCTTAACTATCAATCTAGGCCTATGACTATTTATAGCAGTTTGCCAAAATATACGTTTTTCATTTCCTTCTGTCATGTTTGATTCAACTTCCGTCACTAGTTCGTCATCCAGAGCAGTATGAATTTTTATAATAGGCACAGAATTTTCTAATTGTCCTGTGGGAGATTGTCTTCCACTGTGACTGGGAATGTTCGAACCACCTGTGATGTGGGGGCCTTCGAGAGGCCCCCAAGGAGTTTCCCGATGGTAAAGGGTTTCCTTGCTTGTCTCTGGTCGATCTACACTCATTTGTCCAGTGTCTGCCTTTGCCACACCTTCTACATAACCCAGGAGGCTGAGGCCTTCTGTTTGATTCATTCCTGGGGGTGTTACTTCTAGGGAAGCTTTGCCTACAATTTCTTTTTAGATGTCCTATCTTACCACAGTTATAACATCTGACATTATGATATCTTTTCAAACCTTTGGGGATGGCTTCTCCTACCCAAGCTTCTAAGTCACCATAGTAAGGAACTCTGTTATCTTGATATCTTCTCTGACCTTTAGATATGGCTTCTCCTATCCATGCTTCAGTCTTATTGTCATTATACTCAATGTTGCCTGTATATAGGACCCATTCATCCAAGGGTGCTGATCTCATTTTTAAAGGCCAAAGCACCTGTTTGCATTGAGGATTTGCATTCGTATAAGCTAAAGATTCTATGAGTATTCGCCTAGCATCTATGTCTGCTATCTCTAATTGTACTGCCCTAGATAATCTTTCTAGAAAGATACTAAAACGTTCTCTAGGTCCTTGCTTTATCTTGGTATAGGGTTCTATCCTCTCTCCTAATTCATGAACCTTATCCCAAGCATTCAAAGCTGCTGTACTGCATAGAGACAAGATGTGTTCATCATAGGCAGCTTGGGTTTCTGGGTCAGCATAGAGACCCTCACCAAGAATTTTATCTTGGGGAGCTTTATACCCTTTCTTTAAGCCCTGAAGTTCAAGAGCTTTTGCTTCCTCTCTCCATAAAGCCCTCCATTCTATTTGAGAGGCGCTTTCAAGGACAGCTGATATTAATTGATCCCAATCCTTAGGGGTTACCTTGTTATTCCATGCCCATGATTCTACTAATTGCTTCACATAAGGTGAGTGCATGCCATAAGAGACTACTGCTTCCTTTATACCTTTTAAATCTTTCATACGTATTGGTTCCCACTGATATGCAACGACACCTTTTGGATGTTTCTTCGTTGCTGGCTTTTCATGAATAGATACAGGGAAAGCTCCCCTGACCCTAAATGGTGTGGAAAATTTTAAATCTTTTTCATGCCCTGTTACCTGTAGTTCTTCTTCTGATGTATCAGACTGAAGGTCTTCTAAAGCCTGAAATCTATTCACCATTGTTTCTTTGAGTGTCTGAACTTCTTGAATCAAATAACTTTCTAGAGACTACATTGCATCAGTCAGTTTCTTACTTTCTCCAACTACAAATGATTCCATGTTTTTAATCTTATCATCCTTAGATATTATCTGAATGGCGTGTAAACTGCCTTCCAGAAACAATGTTCTATCTGCTAGCTTGCCATTATCCTCAGACATGGAAGAGATTCTGTCATCTAGTCTTTCTATCTGATGTTCCAGTTTTTTAAAATTATTAGTAGCTTCCTCCGACCAGGAGTGGGCTGTTTCTGCTAGTTTGTTAATGCATTGCATTGTTTCTGTTCTGGTTATTGAAGTATCTGACATTAAACAAATTATACCTTTCAGCTCGCCAACGCCATCTTCAATATTCTGAATCTTTCTTTCTATATTTTCTATGCTTTGAATTCCATCATTTTCAATGTTTTGAATCCTTGTCTCTATGCTTTGAATTCTATCATTTTCAATGTTTCGAATCTTTGTTACTAAGTCTCCCATGGTTTGTACACGTTCCTTATTGTTTGCTGTAATCTCAAACCATTTCTTTAAGAATATCATGTTAATGATGAAACCCATTGCTATTACAAAATAAAAGTATATATTGGTCCAGTCATAAGTTTCTTCTGCTAAAATCCCTTCTACATATGAAGTAAAATAATTCCTAAAGTTCTGCATAGTAAAATTATCTGCCATAGTTATAGAACAATTTATCTCAGATTTTATATCAGCTTAAATTGCAAAGGATGTTACAATTACCTTAGGTGTAATTCTGCTGTCCTGGAACTTTGATGCTTTTAGTTGTATATCTCAGCTTGTGGTAGCTATGCCTGGAGGTGTGTCATCAAATAGCGCCTAGCCGCCCAGGCTCGTCTGATCCCGGTTCCTGTAAAAAGTTCTTAACAAACTATGGCAAGCAGAATTTTGTTAAAAGGGGACTTTTGGAGTTGTAACACAAGACGAAACGCGTGCAAGCCGGGCGGGTGCCGCCGGGTGGGTGCCCCTGGGTGGGTGCCGCCGGGCGGGTGCCGCCGGGTGGGTGCCGCTGGGCAGGTGCCGCCGAGAGGCTCTGCGCGAATGCAAAGTCCTGTGTGGAAATGGGCAAAAAATGTTAAGCGGTAAGTGCCTTCTCAGGTCTGCTTTAGTGGCAAAGATCTCCTTTGCAGTAAGGAAGAGGCAAAAGTCCCAAAGCTGTGGTGAGTCCACCTGGTTAAACCCTGCCCGTTGGGGAAGGTGGGGGAGGGGGGCGGCTTCTGCCACCTGGGGGGCAAAACCCAGGTAAATCCCGCTTCTGACACCAGATATTGCGGTAAATAAGGATCAGGATAAACAAATAGGCCGAATAGATGTTTATTCAGGGAGAAATAACTTACAACCTAGACAGATGAACACCAGGAAATTCAACCCGATCCTCTCCTGTCCAAGACACGCCAGAAAGAGAGCGCCTTCCTGGCCCCCTCCGACCTCCTTCCTCAGGTCACCTCCGCCCATCGCTCCACCCCCCAATGGGCGTGGTCAGTGCTACAGAAGGACTACCTCACTACATAATGCATTTGGGTTCTGCTGACATAATAGAAGGTAAATAGCTTCTGAAACAAAGTGTGGATTTCTAAGTCAAGTAACACTGTGGAAATGATTGTCCCAATGAAATGATAGCATTGTATATGTCTCATAAATATCAGAAAGCAATTGAATGTTAACCAGAGAAGTGGCCCTTTGCCACTCCAATCTTTGCCAGAAGTTATCAGCTGTGAAAAGCATCCCTATCACAATTTTTAAGAGTTTTCCTCAATGGCTTCCTATACTCTTTCTTTCTTTCTTTCTTTCTTTCTTTCTTTCTTCCTTCCTTCCTTCCTTCCTATCTATCTATCTATCAATCATTCTCTCTATCTATCTTTCCTTCTGGGTGGGGGAAGTTGCCGTGGAAGCCTTCTATGTCTCTTATGATCTCCTGTGCTTGTGCAGTCATATATAACACTGTAAAATAAGCTTCCTTGACCTTCATTGTCAGTGGGAGCATGGGACATAGACTTCCACATGGTTTCTGACTACAGTATGGGCCACAAAATCAATATGGGTTTAGGTGGCAGCACATTCCTTTCATCCCAGCATTCAGGAGGCAAGCAGGTCTCTGTGATATCAAGGCCAGCCTGGTCTACAGAATTAGTTCCAGGGTGTCCTGGGTTGTACACAAAGAAACCCCATATGAAAAATTCAAAAACCAAACAAACAAGTCTTTTTGAAAACATCCTTCTTTGTAGGCCCTCATTAAAATAACCATCCACATCTGAAAAGTCACTTGTTACAAGAACTTCTAAATCTTCTGCTCCACATTTGAACAATGCTATAAGGTTTATCCTTACTGTAGATCATCAGGTACATGGCTTATATGTTATCAGGGGAATTTGCCGATCAATTTGCCTTGAGTATTTGTTGTCTAAGCAGAAACAACTATGAAAAGGTAGAGATAACGTGATGTATTCTTGTAGAATATATCAAACTGAGTATAAGAGAGTGAAAAGGAAAGTCCTCTCTCAGTATCCATGTGACACAATTACAGTTATGTTCATGGCATTGCTCACTATTTATCACATGTTTTCCCATGGAGAAATATCATTTTTAAGTCTTGTCTATTACTATTTACTTCAAAAGTGTCTAATGTATAGCAGACTATTTATTGGTAAGATAAATTATACCCCAGCTTTAATTTTTCAGGTTTACAGCTCTCACTTGTGACATACAAAATGAAGAGATTTAAAATCCATTTCAAGTCTGTAACTATAATTTCATAAAATTTTATTCCCCATAATATATAATGTGTGATAAAAAAATGTGAAGTGTGGAGAATACTCACCATTTACTGCCTGCTCATCATGCTAAGTTTTGGGCTTTTTTAGTAGGGATAAATGTTGAGAGAAAGTTTAATTTTTTTGTTCCAAAGCATACAAAATGGACAAAGTTAAAATTAATTAATAGAAACATGCATTATATACCCTTTTCTGTGACATCTGGTTCTTTTTGTCCCTTCAGGCTCTCAAATGACATGCATAATATATTTGTCAAGTATTGAGATATCCTCATTGTTGTTATGGGATAAATGATTATTAAAGGTTTAAAAAAGATAATATTACTAAAGTGTTTTATCTTCATGAAGACTTCAAAAATTAGTATTTCTGTAGTAACTATTAGTAAACAAATAGTGTTATCTCATTTGCCTTGAATTTTTGTTTTCATACAGAGCACAGTTGGTTATTATAGCTCTCATCTAATAATTTTTCCTAGTGTTATTCTTTTTGTATTGTTAATGTGGCTTAAATTTTATATGGTCCCCTTTTTCATCTAAGCATTGATCTATTAAAAAAATTTTGAAGAATTTTCGTTGTAATGACAGTTTTCATATACATGATGCTATGGGCATATAGATTAAACTATTTTGAAATTCCTGCAATAAAATGTATTTTGCCTGACACTATTAGACTAGTAAGCTCTTTTTTTATTTAGTCTTTTTACCTTCTATGTGACATAATACTTTGGTTTAACCAATATCATAGATGTATTTTTTTTCTTTTGAGCAAACTCTTCCAAATCTTAGTAGTTCATTTTGCTTAAGAGTAATGGAATGAACTCTGGGTAGAGAGTTGTATAACCCAGTTTCTATTCTGGCTTCTGTAATTAAATAGAGGTATGATATTGGGAAAATCACTTAGCTGTTCTGATTCTTAATTTCCTCATTTGAGAAATCAAGTAATTGAAACAATACTCTCTGAGGTACAATCCAGTTTTAATGTCCTGATTTTATATCACAGTAGACATGATATGTGAGTGTATTCTTTTCTGTTAGAATTTATTCCTTTTGTCTTTCAAACATGTTTATTTATTACTCATTGGTATTTGTATGTACCTACATGAATTGTGTGCACAATGTATATGCACTAGCCCATAGAGGCCAGAGAGGCAAGATACGCCAGAGAGTATACTGGAGTTATATTTGGTTGTAATGTTCTATGTGGGTACTAGGAAACAGACTTAGTTTCCTGTGAAAACTCTCACTTCCTGTAACTGTTCATCCATTTTTCAGCTACCTTTACTTTCTTTTGACCAATTCAGATTACACTTGATGATGTTTTACAACACCTGGTAACAGGTTAAAAATCATATAAAAACTGTTTCTAGCAACAACATTTGAGATAGAGTAACATGACTATTCAGATAATTGTGAAGTTGAACATTATTTTGGACAGGTCAGTTTTACAGCCATGGAAAGTATAATCAGTTATAATAAAGATAGGTGACACTTCAAACATGCAGATATATTTAAGTCAATATGTGTCTGAGCTGAGTTCTCAAATACATTTTATAAAAACCATCATGTCTACATGTGAATAGGCCAAATGAATTTCAAGCTTCATTAGGAGCTGGTATATACATAGAGCTAAGCAAGAATATGCCACCATTCAGGCATTCCTCTGCAAAATAAAATGTGCTCCACATTTGCTACACCCACAAGCATAGATGAGTCATTGAAGAAAAATTACTCACCATATTATAAGGAAATAAATGGAGCCTGTCTTAAACTGCAGATGAACATCATCATTTGCACTTTTTATATGAACCACATAAAACCTTATTATCCAGCAAAAGAAGTTCAGTGAGAAATGCTTTCCTTAACAAAGAATGAGGAACAATTAGCTTGGACCACAGCTAAACAGTGCCATAATAAGATTTAAAAAGTGTTCATTGCATAGTTTATGTGTGCCTTTGACTGAGGAAGCAAAAAAGTGTAAGGGAAAAAAAAAGCCTCCAGAATGACATCAATCCCAACTTGACTACATTAAGCTAAATTCAATATAATGAAGCGACTGCTAAACTTTCCTTTTTAGAAATGTCATTTGGTTTAGAGATAGAATGGGTTACTTAGAGAATATTGTTAATCAACAATAAAATTAATGGATCTATGCATTTGATTAAAGTTTATCACTTATCACTTGAAAGGCAGAAGCAGACTCAGCTGCCACAGTGCATCTGATCAGAATGAGGTACCAAGTGTTCTTTCTATTTGCAAGACAATTTATAAAGTATGCTGCTCTCAACACTGAGCTCTTTGAATTCTCGATCAATAGCGTTGGGCTCCTTCCTTTAACATATATATATTTCTTATTTTACATATTGATCCCATTTTCCTCTCTGTACCTCCCTCCCTCTCATCCCCCTATACCACCCTCCCATCCCATTAATATACTTCTAGTTGACCTAATATAAGAAACATTTGTTTTTATTTAAATTGCCACATTGTACTTACTTCAGTGTAAAACAAGTTGCTCCTCATTCAAGTTCAGAATGTGGTGGAGAAAATTATCTACAGTTTCTAAATACTTGAATACACAATCTTTATTAAACTCTAATTTTATGGAAAAAAAATGGACACTTATGGGTTGGGGTAACTTTGCAAGGTTCCATTTCATTTCATTTGTTATTAGAAGCCATGTAAGTGTGTTACACTTGAAAGAGTAAAGATTGTATCTTGGAAGGACAGTGTAGTCTGGGATTTCCCTTCACTTATTTTATTTATCCTTCTTCTCCTTCGTGTCTCATACACAATGGAGCCCATGTCCAAAGCTGTCTAAAGTGGAAAATGAGGCATGGGTCATCTTAATAGTGATGGAATAATTCTTTAAGTAGGAAATTTGAAACTTGTAAGGCTAAGTCTTTTGCTCATATTGAGATCAAAGGCTCACAATGTTGGAATTAGAATAATCAATATTTTCAGAGATTTTATAGATTGCCTGTTTACCTGGAAACAACAAAGTAGAAAGACAGGAAAATTTATAAAGTGTGGTGTTTGGAAAAATAAAATGACCCCAAAAAGGGAGTGGCATTCTTAAGAGTTTGGGCTTGATGAACTAGGTATGACGTTATTGGAGGAACTAGGTTACTGTGGAGCAAACTGAGGTCTATTTTGCTCAAGTTTCCTTCATTGTCACATTTAATCCACTTCCTCTTGCCTGTCTATCAATATGCATCAATCTTTTTCCATCACTATATCTGCCTGAACTCCACCATGCTCCCTGCCATAATGGTAATGGAGTAAATATCTGAAACTGTAATCACCACCTCATTTAAATGTTTTCCTTTATAGGAGTTACCCTGGCCATAGTGATTCTTCACAACAATAGAAACCCTAAGTAAGGCAGAAAGTTAATTCTATAACAAATCGTAAAACTATGTCCATGAGCAAAAATTGGATATTGGCCCCTTTAATCTAAACACAGGAATTATTTTTAGTGTTTGGTATTATGATACAAGATGTATATACTCATAAAAAAATGGATTTTTACTAAATTATAAATTCTAACACATTTCTACAATTTATTTATTTTATGTATATTTGTATTTTGCCTGTATACATATGTAGCTATACCAATTGCATGCCTGTTGGCCCAGGTCTCCTGAAACTAAAGTTAAAAAGCTCTGAGCTGTCATGTGGGGCTGGGAAATTGAAGCTTGGTCCCTTTGAGGAAAACCAAATGCTCTCAACTGCTGAGACATTTCTCCAGCCCCAATTAAATAGCTTAAAACAACCAATTTATTAACTCAGTCCATTCTAATTAGGCATACCTGGCTTCTCTGTATACCATTACCCTGAATAAGCATCCTTCTAGCTGAATGTCTTGAATGTCTTAGAAAAAGAATATATCACTTCCAAGTATATTTGGGAATTCATTTCTTTGATAATTTTAAATGGAGGCCTCTGTAACTCTCAATATTGAGCTGGGATCTGTCTTCAATTCCTAGAAGTCCCAGTAACTCTGCATCCACAACTCACAACTCACAACTCCACTGTTCATTATTCTATTTGCAACATGTTTACCTAAAGTATATATTTTATATCTGTCAGGAAGAATTTCACAAGCCTATTTAAGTTCCACAAAATATTATTTTTTAGTTTAAAGTCAAGTATAATATTTAAGCATTATGAGTTATATACCAATATTTAGGCTGATATCTTTAGGACTATTTTAAATCCTTCCTACTTTCCCATATATTAGGATCCACTCCTACCCTAAAACAAAGACTAGATTGGGATTCATTTCTGTAATGAGAATAATTTCACTTTATGTCATAAAAATATATAGTGAATTATGCTAGGTCCCTAGTATGTCTCAAAAAGGCTGTGGTTAACTTGCTTTTCACCATCAGTTATAGAATTAAAACAGTCATGGAAGATCACTAGGAGATAACAAAAGTTTTTAAAGTGTTAGGAATCATATACCAGTGCATTTAGTAAGAACAAGGGTCAGTTTTAAAAGCATATGTTTCAGATACACATAAACACATATCCTTGGGTTCTCTGAACTCATTGGACATTTTTGTCTTTCTTTTCTTTCTTTCTTCCATTTTTTTTTTTTTTTGTTTTTGTTTTTTTGTTTTGGTATTTATTTAGATTTTTTTCTTTTTTAATTTAAATTAGCAACGATCTTGTTTAACATATCAATCCCCTTTCCTTCTTCCTCCCATCCTCCCAAAACCCCCTCACACACCCCAGGAAGGATGAGGCCTACCATGGGGGATCCTCAAAGTCAGTCATATCATTTGGAGACATTATTCTTCAAATGCAATAAAATGGTGAGTGACGCATCAACTGTTCTATACCTCAGACAATGACAAATTAAACATTTGTTTTCATAACCTTATTTTAAAGTTAATAATATTCTCATATCACTGAAAATAAAGTAACTTGAAATAAATTTTTGCATTGAGGTAAACCATAGTATACATTTTCTAAAAGCAAATACAGTAGTAGTGGCAGATTTATTATAGGATTGTTTCTCCCTTTTTTTCCATATTAAAGTAAAAGTAGAGCTAGGAGCTTTTGAAGGTTTCTGGGGAGTCTTATTAAGCCTAGTGGGAAATAAGGAAACTGTAAGAATGATACCTTCTTTAATATGTTTATAATGAGAGTGTTAGAAAAGCCCTTCAGCTAACCTGTGTTTAGAAAAAATACTCAACTTACTACAATTCTCATATAGAGCAGTTACTAGTACTACTGCTCATTAACACATTACAATTTTCTACCAAGATTACACATTTTCTGACTTTTGGAGAAAAATGAATGTGTAATATACAAAGTATCATGCAAATTATATGATATTTATGATACCATATCAGGAAATAAGCATGAGAGCAATGAATTCACAAGAACTTATTTTTCAGAAAGCCTCAATTCTAAACATGGCAGCAAGTTACAGAAGTTCTTATTTACTTGTCTATGTTGATATTATACTTTTAAATTCAAATTTAAGTTGTGACTACAGAATGCAGAATGAAATAAAAGACACCAGCGAAGTGGATTTGTGCTTTAACACAGGGAAGCATTCCCCACAGTACAGAAGTACAGAAAATGGGTCACCTTGAAAGTGAGCAGAAGCTACTATTTTACAGTTGGCTCTTTAGAACACTATTTTCTACCATCTCTCTCTATTTGCTCTTTTATTTGTTTTGCAAAAATGTATGTATGCTAGGATAAAACATAAGCTTTCTTTTATATGTTATTTTTCTCACATATAGCATTATGTTCACATCATAAAATGTTTCCACACACTTGTGTGTCCTTGTGTAATTGAGTTAATTGTGAGCATATTTCTTATTGACTTAGTTGTTTCACAATGTGTTTAAATGGCATTTATCTTTCAGAGCAGATATTTTAAGTAATGCCAAACCATAGAAAAAATTCCTTTTAATTAAAACATTGCTATTGATAATACAATTATAGTCTAACAAATGTACACCTAACATTTTTTCCTAGGTGACTTTTAATTATTCCTAAAATACAGTCAAGTCCCATGATGTTACTGTGTACACAAAGTTTCCAACTTAGAGCATAATGTCACATTGTATTTTGAATAGGATACATACATAGCCTGCTTTTGATTATGAAACATATACTTCCATAAATTTTAGTGGGTTTTGTTGTTTTCTTTTTTAAAGAGTGTGTTTTGAAAAGTGTTTTTTGTTCTAATAATATGCTGGTAATTCACCAGCATGAATTCTTCTCCTTGTAAACAAGTAATTCATACTCTCTAGTCTATGTTTAATAGCACAATTAAAATAGACAGCCCAAAGTGGTTTTGAATGAAACTGTTTGTACCGTTCATTCACAGCAATACAATTCTAGCTGTGTAAATAAACTGATGTAAAACATACAAATCACAATCATGGGTAATTTTTCTGTTGCCAGCTTTCTGACCAAAGCTTCTACCCTGTTGAGGTTTTGTTGTTCTTTCTTTTTAAGTTATATTTCCACCTCAAACCTAACAACATAAAAAGGTTGAAAAACCACAAGGCATTATGTCACTTAATTAAATATGAGTTGATTTGACTGAAATGTTCATCAGAAACCCAGGCGATTAGGTGTTCTGATTTGTGTCTTTGTACTGCTTCCTGCTGCTTGTGTCCTGAGCCAAGTCCACAGTTCTAGGCCCTGATTATCACATCTTCCAAACAAGAATGAGAAAAGCACAGTAGCGCTAATAGGATTACTGTGAATATCAAAGTGCTTTAAAATATATAGAGCCAACACAAAATTGCCAAGCTAAAGGTAAGAGCATGGCAGGGATTTCTATAATGACTTTGAACTCAATTAGAATTCTAACCAATAATATAAATTAGCAAACACCTCTAGAAATATTGTTAAATTTTGCATATTTATGGTCAAAAAGACAAAAGTTTTATAAAGCTAAATTAATGTCAATATTCCATTATCATCAGACACTAAAAGTATAAATACTAAAATCCACTAAGAAATTTAAATTTAATGTAACACCAAGTAAATGAGAGATTAAGAATTTTAATCTCCAAATATTTACTGTGCATGACCATGGATTTTAGATCATTTAATGTTTTATCCTCACTACACATTAAAGCATAGAAAGCAAACTAATTTAGTCTTGCTAACTAATAAACATATTTTAAACTACTTTTAGAATTCATGAATGTATTAAAAATTACTAAGCACATTACTTAAGATCCACAATACTTAATCAGCTTAAAATATAAGTTGTTAGGTGTGGCCTAATTGTGTTGGATCTTTTTAACAACTGAAAACAAAATCCCAACCTAAAATATTAACAGAAACATGGAAATCTGAAACAAATAACTAAAATATTATATTAAATGAGGAAGAACCTGTGTTGGAGGGATGGCTCAGAGGTAAAAAATAGCTCTTGCAGGGTACAGGGGTTTTGTCCTCAGCATTTGCAAGGCAGCTGAGGAGATACTTTAACTCTAGGTCTAGGGAATCTAATTCTCTCTTGTGTAGGACCTCTTCAGCTGCCAGACTCCTTGTGTGTGTGTGTGTGTGTGTGTGTGTGTGTGTGTGTGTGTGTGTGTGCATTCAGGCATATAAAGATGCAAATAAAATAAAACTTTACAAAGGAATATGGCTGAAGGTTATATTATCAATAATGACCACAGATTTGTTAAATCTGTCATACAAAATCTTAAAATATAAAATATGATGAACTGAATACATCTTTTAACTAACCCCATTTCCTCTAAAATGTTTTTGTTTGTTTTATAAGACAGGCTATTAGGAGCATAGGTTGGCTTCAAACATATTTTGTGAAAATAGCTAGCCTTCAATTCTTGGTCCTCTTTCCCTACATTTCAAACAGTGCAATAACAGAGGAGTACTCCTCTTTGTTATTTGTTATTCTTGTAGTCCTAACATGTTGAAGCAATACTTTAGGATTGCAATATTGAGAATACTATATGCATTGTACAATATTGGTAAACAAAATGAACCCTGTTGTGTTTACCTTGCCTCCTTAAAGTCATGTCTTATTGTCATGGTGACAAGGAAAAAATTTGAAAATCACAAATGTAAACTCAGGGACATGCAATGGATGAAGGAAATGAAATAAAAGTTTAGTGTCTTTTCCTGTCTGGGACCTTGATTCCCAAAAAGGGAATCCATACCTTCAGCAAGGTAGTAACACATTCCCACCACTGATCAGGAAATACACCTGAAATCACTGAAAAGGGTGGATATCAAAATGGGAAAAGTGAAGCAGGAGAGACTACTCAGCTTCAAAGAACCTAAGTTAAGTTTCCAGCACTCACATAGATCTGCCTGCCTCTGCCTCCTGAATGCTGGGACTAAAGGTGTGCACCACCATTGCCAGGTCCTAATCATTGTTGTTTTCTAAGCAGTGTTTGATAATTCTGGATCTACTCCTGGGATATCTAATATTGCAAAAGCATGAACGTAGACGTATAATAAAATAGCCTGGTATGGGGATGGGGTGGGAGTCTAACTCTTTATAGGACAGAAATGTTCACTCTGCCCTGCACATTTCATTTGCTTTCCAGAAACAAAGAACAACTATGGTACAAACACATTTTGGATGATACTTCAGTAAAGTGCACTTACATTTAACTTCCTTCAGATAGTATTTATGTTTGTTGCAAAGTATTTTGTGCATGCAATCTTTTTAACATCCTGTTATTAGTATGTTAACACAGCAAGGGGTCATTGCAGTGAACTATAAAGGATTCCTAGGCCACTATGAAGAACAAGCTGAAAACCTGCTAGAGGTATATATAACTAACAAAACTGCACATTAGGTTCTCTGTGGTATACATACTTTCTAGATATGTTTTACTTCACAGTAAACTTAAGAGAAATATTAATTTAATTAATTAAATTATCCCTAAAAGTATTTTGAATAATACTTACTTTTTAGTGTTTTTTTCCTTATATACAAAACACAGAGTTCACTCTCTAGCAAAAATAAGAAGTTGCGCAAGCATAAAGAGAAGGAAGGAAGGGAGGGAGAGCGGTAGGGAAGGAAAGAGACAGGAAGGAAGGAAGGAAATTAGGAAGAAAGAAAGAAAGAAAGAAAGAAAGAAAGGAAAAAGAAAGAAATTAGGAAGGAAGGTAGGTAGGAAGCTGGATAGGTATGTAGTAGGTGATCAGGATTCATCCTACCATTTAAAAAAAGGTAAAGGAGGTGACTTCCAGCAAGCAACTATTTATACCCTGTGTCCATATTCAGAAAGAAGTCAATACAGCGAAGTAAAGTTTAATGTTCCCTGCCTTGGGCTTATGAGATGGTTCAGCCAGTAAAGAAACTTGCTATATAAGCCTGATGACTAAGGTCAATCACAAGAACTCAGTCAAAAATGCAAGTACAAAATTTACCACATAAAGTTGTTCTGTGATGTTCACATGCACTCTGTGTTTCATACACATGTCACAGAGGCACACTCACACCAATGGTAACTAAAACTAGAGGAAAACATGGAATATCTGGTCACCTTGAGTGAGACCTTGGGGAGAAAAGAAAATGATCAAGAGTCTCTGTTCTGGACAGAGACCTAGAAGCTCATTTTGTTGTTCCTTCATCTCCTTCCGATGATGCTATGAACCAAACCTTTATTTCCCTCAGATGATGCTCTGGACCATAGCATCAACTTCATTTACTTAGGAAGAAAGCTCATTTTTAAAATAATTTCCTAGAAGGCTGTCAACAGATCGAAACATGGACCTACTTCCTTGAGGTATTAGTCACTTGATCTATATAGTATTTAAGATATTTTAATACATCCAAGTTATCTTCAAATTGACTTTGCTCATATATTTACTTATTAAAATCCCATATGTTTCCAGGTACATGACAAGAATATAGGGTTTTAATTTAGAATATTACTCATTTGATTTTATATATTAATCTAATTAATATTACCAAATAAAACTGAGTTGTTGCTAATGGTTAAAGCCTAAAATTAAAAACGGAAGAAAACTAAGGATGGATCACAGATGATAGTGATATTATAATGTTGACAAGGACTAATGCAATTCAAATCCTTTATTTGTAATTTATAATAAATGGTAAAATTAATGTCAAATGTACAAGCAAGAAATTCAGTCTTCATGTATACCATTGCAGAATTAAGTTGCACAAATAATTTAGTTTAAAAGATTTTATTACCTTATTTGTGTTGATAGCATATGAGTAACCTAAAAGTATATATTCTATGTAACAGTCATACATTTATTAAAGACTGAAGTTCAAGAAGATGGTTCAGTGGTTGAACGCACTTGTCACCAAGTTTGAGGATCTGTGTTTGAACACTAGTCCATACATGATTCAAGCAGAATAACTCCCAGAAGTTGTCTTCTAACTTCCAAATGCACATCGTATTGTTGATTTCCCAAATAAATAAAATAAATGGAATTTTAAACATTTAAGATGATTACACTAGAAACTGAAGCACTATTAAATAGCAGTTAGGAATACTGCATTTAATATTATACCTAAGTAAAACAATAAGTTTTTATAATTAACTCATGGATATTATTTTAAATCCTGAATAAATCACTCTAACACACTTAAATATTAACTACAGTGATTTAAATACTGCAAAAAATTCATCCACCTGAAAACAAAGATTATATTACTGAGTATATAATAAAAGAATTTTTCTTTTATGAATGTTCAATCGCCTAAAATCCAACTTTGTAAAGATGTTTTGTGAATTTATAAATGTAGAAAAGAAATTATATCAAATCTTTTCTGTATTTTCATTTCAAAAATATTACACCAATCTAATGACCTCCTAATTTTTACAGAAGTTTATATTTATATAATATGATACCCTCAACTGGCAAAATATAATGTTAATGCTTGTAATATTCAGGTAGAAAAGAGAAAAGATACTGAAGGGCACTAGGGAGCAGCTTCTTTTTGAGTGTGTGTGTGTGTGTGTGTGTGTGTTTTCAGGATTAGGGTGCACAATACATCTTCAAACATCAGATACCATTGCTCCAAAGCAATATAATTTGTCTTGATCTTATTTATTCCTCATTAGCCTATCCTGGGGGTAGTGTGGGCCTTCTGAAACAGATATCTATTTTCTTGAATACAAAGTGAACTCTTTAGGAATGAAAAATGGTTGTGGGTTTGTTATTCAGCCATGGTAGCTTTCATCACACATTGAGCTATTAAAATAAATTCCTACTAAGCTGGGCATTGGTGGTGCAAGCCTTTAATCCCAGTACTTGAGAGGCAGAGAAGGGGTGTCAAGGCCAGCCAGGTCTACGGAGCAAGTTGCACAAGAGACTCCAATGCAACACAGAGAAACCCTGTCTTGAATAACAACAACATCAAAAAGAAATTTCTACTTTGTAAATCATTATTCTGCATGTCCACTAAAAGCTAGCAAGAGGTGACTTACAGCAAATCTTACTCTGAGGTCACTTTACTCTATTTAGGGTCATCTTTTCTTTAATCTGTTTATCTCCTTGATCACAGGACTTGGCTCCAATAAACACCTTTTCTGATAATGTTTTTCTCCTCAAACTGTACATTCTGTATTTTCTTTTCCCAGCTTGTTCTTTCATGAGAGATCGGCATAAGTGTGAATACTAATAGCCACACAAAACAAAGTCATAATATGGAGGTCTTGAAATTCCTCCTACCAGTGCAATTAATCCAACACTTTCTAATTTAGCCTCAAGCATAATTTTAGTAAAAGGGCACAAAGCAGTCACATTCTTTGCCAAATATCACTAGAATGGTCTCCAGGGCACTTATTGACTCTTCCCCTCTGAAAATCTCTGAGGTGGTTTCTTATAATCTATATCATTCTCTATACTACTGTCTTCCATGTTTGTACTGGAAGGGCCCATTACACATTGCTTAAAGTATTCAAGTACTTTTCTAGTATAAATTCCCAAAGTCTTCCATATTCTTTTAACAAGTAGAGTAGAGAGGCCTGTCACAGTAATAATCTAGTACCTTGTATCAACCTTGGTCTTAATCACTGTTCTATTGCTGTGAAGAAATATTGTGACAACAACAACTCTTATTAAAGAAAGAATTCAAATTGGGACCTGTTTACAGTATCAGATGCTAGCTCATTATTACCATGAATGGGATCATGGTAGTAGGTATGGCAGGCATGTTTTTGTGGATATAGTCAAGAGCTACATTTTTGCCCATGGGGGGGGTAGAGAGAGAGAGAGAACATGATCTCAATAGATGCTTTTGAAACCTCAAAGTCCAATGTCCCCCTCCAGTGACACAGTTCATCCAAGAAGGCCACACCTCCTAATATGTCTAATCCTTTCAAATAGTATCATTTCCTTAAGTATGCAAAAATAGGAGCTTGGTGGGAGGGGGTTGGTGATTCTTGTTCAAATCACCACAATACTAAGACATTTTAACAATAAATCAAATAGACATGGAAATTCACAAGTAAGTAAATAAACATAATATAAGGAAGATGGATGAAATATATTCTTCATATGGAGTCTAGATAAATAGAATATATAGGAACAGGGAGAATAATTGAAAGATGAGGAGAAGGGAATTTTTGGAAATTAAGACAGAAATTAAGGAAATGGTTTTGAGGACAAGTAAAATATAAGTTTAAGCCTTTTAAAAGGATGAAAGCATGTTAAATAAATTTAGGTGAAATTCCTTCAAAATGTTTTGCTTCAATCTTCTGTTGTTAACTCCTCTCAAGACAACTATTCTGTTGGCCTCCTAAGACCTGTCCTCATTTTTCTACAACTCCCTCAGGCAAATATGTCCACTTTAGGCCTTACGGAACATAAACAGTAGCAAATTTTAGTCTGGGGAGATGACCAAGTATCATAAGCACTTTCTATAAGCCTAAGAGCCTGTGTGGGGAAAAAAACAAAACAAAACAAACAAACAAAAAAAAAAAAAAAAAAAAAACAAGAACCACTTCAATGCCAAGAGAGAGAGTGTGTTCTTGCAATTGTAGCACTCAAGCTAGATGGGAGACTGATACAAGAAAATCCCTGCAAGTCTGGGGTAACTACCCTGGCATGTACAGCTGAAAATAACCAAGAGACTGTGATTCTAACGGCCTAACATCTGAAGTTGTCCTCTCTTCTCTAATTAAGCATGATACCATGCATGAGCTCTCTCTCTCTCTCTCTCTCTCTATCTCTCTCTCTGTCACACACACACACACACACACACACACACACACACACACACTAACACCAGACATATGTGCTCAACATATAATTTTTTTTAAATACTAAGTAGTTACATTTACCAATAAACGGATAATTTGATGGCATTCCTATAACAGGTTTATCTGCTGCATTCATGTATAAATCAAAATGTTTACAACTGAAACAATAATGGTACAAGTTCTTTCTCATGTTCATAGGAACAACTACCTTTCCAAAATTAGTTTTTTCTCCTCCCAGCAACCTCCATGTTCTCTGTGTGGTCATTAAATATGCCTTGGCAAATGGCAAATGAAAATAAAAATCAGTGCTGGGCATATTTATTCACATGCTTTTTTTTATTTGATGTGCACTTTTCAACTCACAGAAAATACGAACAAACTGCCTTTTAATGCAGCAGTTCCAAACCACATTCGGGGAGCTGCTAGTAAACATTTAACTTTAGATTAGCTTTCTCAAACTTTTAAGCACTGAAATTCAAGATTTGTTTCCACACTGAAGCAAGGCCTCAGCATCTTTTTTAAGCTTCTCTTGGCATCTCATTTTCACGCACCATCTGAGACGACTTGGAACACATCAGAAAATAACACCACTTACAAAAAATAAAATAAAAAGAGCAAAACTCTCTGGACAGTGCCTAGTTCTAAATTCATCATTTGTGGGACTCATTCTGGTGGGATTTTATTTTAAGTGTAAATATTAAAAGATGATCTTATTAGAGTTGGCGGCTTCAGTCAGCAAATGTTGTAACACCTACATCTTTATTTTTAATACTTGGGATAAGACACAAAAATAGGAGTTACTTTTATATAATTAATATTTTTTGGGAAGCTTTAAGCAACTAAATCAAATGATGTAGTATTATATTTTTAACAATTAACACATTCCAATGGGGAGGAATGACATTCTCAGTTCTTATGGAAATAAGACTTAAAATTGGCTACATGGCATAAACTGGGACTAAACTCCATCACCAGAAAAGCAATGAAAGCACTTTCATCTATTGAAATCAGTTGCTGGGAACACTGAAGCCTCAACAGTTCTTAGGATTCATGAAAATGCCACATTTTTCATCATCACAGTTACATTTTATTTTAAGGAAATAAACAGAAGAAAACACACAAATGAATGTTCCCTCATATACACATTCAACGTTTCATTTATGAGAAAATTGGCACTGTCCTTTGACTAAGTCTATCTCAATATACTGACTATATTGCAGAACCTAAAAGTACAATTTTGAAACCCTCAACAAATATGGAAAAAAGATTATGTGTTTAGTAATTGGAAAATGGCTACTGATTTTTTTAATTAAATATGGTTACTCAGAGAAATAATTATAAGATTGCATTTGTAGAACAATGTATAATAGTTTTACCAGTTTTGTTTTATAAGTTTACATAAATATACAATCAAAATATGAAGAGTTAGATTGACACAGTGATACACTTCTTTAATTTCAGTACTTGGCAGGTGGATATTGATGGGTTTTGGTCACTTAGAGGCTAGTCTGGAGTACATGGGGAGTTCTAGGTGAGCAAGGTCAAGCAATACAAGTGGTAATCTGTCTTTTAAAAAAGTGTAAAGTTAGGTTTTAAAAAGTTGTCATCATGTAAAAAGACAGGATTTATCTTATCTTCTACAATTTCATATTAAAACTGTGTTACATTTTCCCTAAGTGAGCTTTTACAATATACAACACCAAGTTAATTGACATTAATTTACATGTAGGTTAGTTAGATCCCAGGTGATTTGATGGTGCTTGAACCCCTATGTCTGATTCCTGTCACCTGGATGACATAGTCAATCACAGTGAATCAGTATTGGTAACTGTTGGCTAAGCAGCATGGGAGTGGTCAGTGTGTCACACCACTTAGTATTCCTGCAGAGAAACTGGCTTCAGTATCCAGAACCCACCTAATGATTCACACCTCTGTCTGTAACTCCAGTTCCAGTAGACTGGTGTCATGTTCTGGCCTCCCTGGAAACCAGGAGCAATTGTGGTGAACATACATGTATGCAGACAGAACACACATATAACTAAAATAAATATATTTTAAAAGACACCACAGTGTCATTCACCACTAAAATGAGTTATGCATTCATCAATTTATTTTAGGTAACATTTTAGCATTTTTAATGTATTGGTTCTGAATGTTCAATCTTTGTAATACTATATTTTACCATTAGAAGGTTAATGGTAGAAGGTAGAATTGGGAGTAGCAGCAACTGGGTTTAATTTGGATTTTTGATAAGACTGACAGCAATCTGATTTTATGTTAAGTCAGCTTGAAAAGCAAAGAGTTTTGACTTTAATCAAATGATAGGGATGTTTTGGGTTAACTTTACTTGAATCACACTGTGAAAACCCAATCAAGAATTTCAATCAGTTCCCAAAATGCCTGCATGTAGCCTATAAGCCATGGCAAACTGGTCACTACTCATAAAGCCATCCCTACTGCACTGAGCCTTCACCTGTCTAATACCTTAACATAAATCTGAAAGTGAATGTAATATCCACTGCATTCAGTAGCTTTAATAGTGTGGTTGACAATTGTATTTGAAATTCACAAGTTCAAAGAACATTTTTCTACAGCTTGATTTTATGCTTCAAATTCCCCATGCTTTACAGGCAGTTTTTAAAGGTAGAATGGAAGAAAAAAGTTATCCCATCATTCCCAGCAATTTCCCTTATACTGAAAAAAAATTCATAAAATCTTTTTAAAGGATAATCCAAATAATAGAAACTGACATTTTCTGATTTCATTAAATATTTCCCTCAATCACCCATAAAATTCATATATTCAAATATACTACAGAGAAAATTGAGATATAAATACAAATGAATAACATCATGAATTCATCTTAATAACATTTTTAAAGATCTTATTATACTGAAACTAGACAGAGATGTTTAATTTGACATTTAAAGGTATAACCAGAGATTATACTTTCAACCGTATTTTTTAGTGTTTCATTTTAATGCCAATTCACAGAAATCTATATATAAAAGAATGAGTTTACAGCTTAAAATGTTTTCAAAGCTATCTTTTATTTTGAAACTTAATAAAACCAAAAGTCATTGAAACAAAATATTTTCTAGTAGAACATTGAATTATATAGATTTTAAGGCGAGGAACAAAAATGATTACAGTCACTGTCAAAGTATAGCATGTTTCATTTAAGTGATGTGTTTTATTAAAATAGACTATTCAATGTAAAGTTCAGTATTTAAGCCAAATATTTATTCTCAAATGAGCTCTTCACAATGTTTCCAGTAATTTGTGAATGAAAAAAACATAATATAGAAGAACACATGCTTTTGTGGCTGACAAAATGCTCAATGTCGAGTTCTTGTTGGTTATGCAGGGCACTGGCAACCACCAATGAATCAAGCTTCCTGGGACCAGACACCTTCTTCAAGCTGTTACAAGCACTGCACTCACATGTTCATGCCACATACAGATGTACATATAAGAATTAAAATAAAATAATACCTATTATGTTTAAAATTTTAGCACATTTGTTTTATTTTTTCTTTTTTTAATTATTTTTTTCTTATTTTATATATCAATCCCAGTTCCCTCTTTGTCCCATTCTCCCCCCCTCATCCCAACACCTCCTCCCATCCCATTCTGCACCCACTCCCAAGGAACAGGGATGCCTTCTAGGATACATCATCATAATCTGCAAATCTTTTGGGGTAGGGCCTAAGCCCTCCCTCCTGCCTCTAGGTTAAGGGAGTGTCCCTCTTTTATTCTGTTGGTTATGCTTGCATCTGTAGTTCCTGATTGTTTACTCAGGTCTTCTATTTCCAGCATTCCCTCAGTTTGTGTTTTCTTTATTATCTCTATTTCAATATTCAGGTCTTGAATTGTTTGAATTGTTTTGAATTGTTTCTTTCATCTGTTTGATTGTTTTTTGTTTGTTTGTTTTGTTTTTATTGTCTTTCCTTGAATTCTTTAAGAGATTTGTTCACTTCTTGCATTTTTTGCAGAGGGGTGGTCAAACTAATGATCAGGAAAGCAAAGCAGCCAAACTTCCAGAGAGCTCTCATCTCTAACAGGGCTGGGGTGCTCCTATTCTCAATGTGGCCAGAGTGAGCCCTTGCTCCTGTCATAAATACCTCTGTAATGCTGGGATTAATGTGGTCCCAGGTGCTGAGACCTTTGTGTGAGCTGTTTCTCTTTAGTACTGGATCAAGTTTGTGTAGATCTGGGTGGCCTTGGGCTCACAGAGATCCCTCTATCTCTTATTCCTGAGTCCTAGGATTGAAGGTGTCTACCACTGCCTCCTAGCTTTTGACTGCTGGGATTAAAGTTGTGTGCCTGGATGCTAAGGCTTGTAGCTGACTTTGCTTTCTGAATGTTCAGACAAGCTTTAATAAAATATAAATAATATATCACTACAAACACTCATATACATAATATAAAAACAAATAATCTCAAAGAAAAGATGGATGTGTCAGAGAATGTCCACCAGGCAGCTGAGCTAGTCAGTCTCTTCCAGAGAGAGTGATTGTTTGGTGGCCTTTGTAACTTTGGCAAGGACTGGATGAATTCCTTTACTTTCAGTTCTCCAGGATTGGAAAGTTTGTTTATGTCTTAGTAAGGGTTTTTATTGAGGTCATATAATACCATGGTCCAAAGCAACTAGGTGAGGAAAAGGTTGATTTATGCTCATACTTCCAGGTCACACTCCATCATTGAGGCAAGTCAGGGCAAGAACTCAAGACAAGCCCGGGGAGGCAGGAGCTGAAGCAGAAGCCATGAGGAACACTGCTTACTGGCTTGCTTTCCATGACTTGTTCAGTTTGCTCTCTTATACCACCCAGGATACCATCACAGGGATTTTTGGTTTGTTTGTTTTTTTCTTCAGTTTCTTTAAGGGATTTTCTCATATCATCTTTGAGGGTCTCTATCATTTTCATAAAGTTATTATTTATGTTATTCTTTTCTGCTTTATTTGATTTGGTGTGTTCAGGTCTAGTTGGTGTAGAGTCCCTATAATCTGGTGGTGTCATACTGGTCTTTCTATTGTTTAGTGTTCTCTTGTATTGCTGTCTTCCCATCTCTTTTTCCAGTGGGTGCAGGTGGGACATCTCTCTCTCTCTCTCTCTCTCTCTCTCTCTCTCTCTCTCTTTCTCTCTCTCTCTCTTCTCGTTCTCTCTCCCCTCTTCTCCAGGTGTGTATAGGTGAATCAGGACTTCAATGTAGATGTTAGTAACTCTGGATTATCTGAGCTCTCTTGGAGGTCACTCAAGTAGAGGTCACAGCAGGGTCATTGATGTGGGAAAGGTAGACTCCAGATGGTCTCAAGCAGAAGGCAAAGTCGGCAAAGGTCAGGTGAGGGCAGGCTCCAGATGGTCTTGAGTGGAGGGGTAGGTCCAGCAAGTACAGAGCTTCCCCATGAAGTTCCAAGGAGAGGATGTGGGGAAAATGGCCTGTGCTGGTTCCAGACTCATCTCAGGCAGGAGGCCGGCAATAGGGCCCAAGGATCAGGTGAGGGCAAGCTCCAAATGGTCCCATATGGAGGGGCAGATCCAGTATTCACAGAGCCACCCCAGGAAGTACCAAGCAGAGAGTGGGGTTGTTGAACCTGAGCTCTAGCCAAACACCCCAAGCAGTAGTCCCAGTAGGGCCAAAGAAGAGGGCAATGCAGTCTCCCAATTTAATTTATTCTATATACATAGTATTATTGGCAAATTTATATGTAACATATTTCATGTATACCATATTTAACATAGGTATTTGTTTGTTCTGAGATGGCTTATATAGTCTCAAGGCTTTGTTGATTTTCCAATTATTATTGGATTGCACTTTAAGTAATAGTGATTTAACATATCATAATGACAAATATATTTTTGTATGTGTCTCCACTTGCATTGCCTTAATGTATAATAAATAACATGATATACTAACATGAACATACCTTGAATATCAAAATAATTGAATTAAAGTTTTTCTAGATTATAAATCATAGATATTGCTTGCACAAACCCAAATAGAAATAAATCATTTGTTATGCTAAAAGAATAGTCACAGATTTTTTCCCAATCAACAACCTAACCTTGGAAACTGCTTTGGATATTCTGAAAACAAGAAGTTGTTCTTCACATCACTGAATGAATTTCCTTTAGGGCATGTTTCCATACATTTTTATGTCTAATATATTGCTGGATTCCATCCTTGGAGTGCATCTTCCTTGTGGGACCTCATAGTTTGTTATTTCTGAATTAATTTTTGAAAAGGAATTATCCTTTAAAATAGAACAATGCCTCTATTTAAGATGTGTCTCATTTCACTCTATGAATGTTATTCTTGAAAAGATGAATGAAAATTAAAAAAAAACTGTCAAAATAAATTATTTTATATGTATTGGTGTGCTAGGAACTGTTAACTTTCTAATATTTACAATGTGTTATTAATAAGATTGATTATGCAGTATATATGAAGAAATCAAAATGTTAGACTATCAGTAAATATATGTTTACAAGTAGCTAGTGCATTAAAAATACTTTTTGTGCATTTGAAACTTCTATCATTATTTTAAAATCATTTCTAGTGTATGTGCATGTGGCTATTATCTGAAGGTCATGGTTTGTGTGGAGGTCAGAGGACAGCTTTGATTGTTCATCTGCATGTTCCATCTCATTTGTAACAGTGACTTTGCTGTCTTCTCTACATACAGTTTGCCTCTAAACTTTTAGCAAGTCTCCTATTTCTACTTCCCATCTAGCTAAACCAATTCTAAGATTACAGACAATACTATCTACTATATCTGGTATTCCATTAATTCTAGAGGTTGAACTTGGGCCCTCTCATTACAATACAAGCTCTCAACTTTCTGAATTATCCCACCATTCACATTTTAATTTTCTGTAATCAAGAAGTTTTAGCTATAACAAGGAAGTCTATAAAGTAGTAATTTATATTATCTGATTAAATAAATTGGACTGCATGTAAACATCTCTGTGTCTCTGTGTTCTTTCTCAGCTGCATTCTGACTTGGACAAAGGAGAGGGCACTGTTAAATACACGCTCTCTGGAGATGGTGCTGGCACTGTTTTTACAATTGATGAAACTACAGGTGACATTCATGCAATTAGAAGTCTGGACAGAGAAGAAAAACCTTTCTACACACTTCGTGCTCAGGCAGTGGATATAGAAACCAGAAAGCCCTTGGAGCCTGAATCTGAGTTCATCATTAAAGTGCAGGATATCAATGATAATGAACCAAAGTTCTTGGATGGACCTTATGTCGCTAGTGTTCCAGAAATGTCTCCTGTGGGTGAGTAGACAAATACAATTTCTATCAGATGCTATGACCACTCTTCAATACTTTTTTTTTTTTTTGCACGCTGATGTAGATATCCTATTTGTAGGAAATCATTATTGTTCACAAGTAAAAATTTTAATTTGCTCTAAGAACTTTAATTCCCTCACCTCTATGAGTAATTATGAGTATAATATGTAATATTCTTAATTATTTCCTAATTAATTGATTTATTTGAACTCATAATATATATTTATACATAAATGTATCATCTACTAAGACATGAATCTGATTGCCATTGATATACTATTTAGTGATGTAGACAACTACCAAAGATCCCCCCAAAACATATTGTAGTTATTAGCTCACAGTAAACCACAAGGTTTACATGGCATTGGAATCAGAAAAGAACCAAAAATAAAATAGGAATTATTTTTCAATCCTTGTATTTCTCCCATAATTAAATGCAAAAACCACTTCTTATTTAATCATGTTTCCTGTGCTGTTAAATCATAAATCTACTAGCATGAAGTCATTGTTGTTGGAAAAAATAGCTTAACTTAAAGTTGAGCTTAACTTAAAGTTGAGCTGGGTATGGTCAATGCATATCTTTAATCCCAGCACTTAGGCATGGAAGCAGGAGAATCTTAAACTCCAGGTCAATATTGGATACATTTTGAGATTATTTTATCCTTCTCTACTAGAGACTACAACTCAAAAGAAAAAAAATAGAAAAAAACAGAACTTTAAATTAGTTGAAATATTTTTACCATCATCTTAAATTTGCAAACTCTTACGTTACAATACAATTTGCTAAGTGAAATATTTTACCCTTTTGAAAGTTTATTTAGTGTGTATATAAATGTTCTTATGTATATGTGTGTGAACATACGTAATTGTGTATGGGGAGAACAGAGATAAACATAGAGTAAATTCTTCAGTCACTCTACCATAATTTTGAATCACACTATCTCTAGTTAGCTGGATTAACTGGTTTGTTGTAAATCTTCCCCTTGTCTCTATATGGTACTTAGATTATGGAAATGCACTACCACATCTGGTTTCTTATGTGGGTTCAGGGGAATTGAACTCAGGCCTCATGCTTGCTTGACAGTAGAAACACCTTTATTATTTGAGACACCTCCTCAGTCCCATGACGGAATTTTCAAATTATGTCTTGAATATTGAATCACTATAGGCAAGCCATAGTTATAGTTCAAAGTAACTCCTAGTTTGCAGGTATGCATAATGCTCTCAAACAGAATAAAACTTGAACCATAAGTGCATGACATGGTATTCTCTATGTCTGATGTGTCTAGAGGACCTTTGCTTTCCCTACCATGCCCTAACTATGCAATGAAGATTGTACTCAATAGTGAAGGATAGAGTCACCTCAGTAGTTAAGGAATTGTTCAATGGATTTATTATGAAAGTTTTACACCATGGATGAAACCTATCAAACATTCCAGAACACATTCTCTCAGTCACCTGCGAAGCCATCTGAAGATAGGTCATATAAATTTGTAGTTTTACTGTGCACAGAGAAGGCTGTGCATCTCAGGGGTTTGCTCATACAGAGATACCTTTCTAATGCAGTGTTATGATTTCAAGAGATTTATAAAAGTAAGAAAGAAACATGTATTATTAGAAAGTAATCCCAAAAACACAGTTTAATATTCTAAGAGGAGAAAAAATAATAAAACAATGTACTTCAAGACAAATGGTTTTTAAGTGGCAATGCTGTTTAGCAGACTTTGTGTAAATTAGAAATATCAGTTTGTGAAAATTTATTTACTCTATTTTTTTCTTTTTTGATAACTTTTTAATTCAAATTTGAAACAAGCTTTCTTTACATGTATTCCAGTTCCCATACCCTCCCGTACAAACCTGGTCCTCCCCATCAACTCCTGTCCCATCCCTTTTCTTCACCCCCAATGCCTCTATTTTCAAACTAAAACAATGTACATGGGACACACACACACACACATACACTCATACATAACACACTTATACTATTAGAAGAAATCTGCCTCATAAGGTAGTTAAGACTTTCATTATGCTTCTTACTATAATAAATAATATATCCTTGCAAATAACGCAATTAATTAAAAATTTTGCAGGTAGCATACAAAGAATAAATAGTCTGAATATTCAGAAGAAATATAGGGAAGTGAGAAACAATGTGGTTCTGGCTTTTGAAGTATTGGGGTAACACATGAATTATTATATTATAATATACTATAGTAATCTATATGAGAATAAATTCTTCAAAGTATATCTTTAGGCACCATCACTAAAATTTTATTGATGTACATGTTCACTATTCCTATCTATGTATCTATCTATCTTATTTCATATATTTAATTATTTACCTCTCTTATCTATCTACTTTCCTACATATCAATCATTTATCATAAAATTATAGAGAGCTAGAGAATATAGATTGCTATAACAGACAAGTGTTTATTTATTGATGTTTAATAAAGATCTGGATAAACAATTAGGATGAACAGATGTTTATTTAGGGAGAAATAACTCACAATATAGACAGGTGAACACCAGCAGGTTCCTGCTCCCAAGAATGCCTAAGGAAGTCCTCCTGTCCCTGTGCATCCGTAAGAGAGAGTTCCCCTACTCCTCCTCAGACCTAGTTCCCCAGATCACTTCCACCCCTGGTTTCACCCCCCCCAATGTACATGGTAAGTGCCACAGAAGGAAACAAAGTGAATATCCCACTACATTTATTAAAACTCAAAACACATGACATTCTGTGTTGGTATGTACTCTGAAAATACAAGCATAATTTTCTACTTTTAAATTAATTTAATGAGGCATCAAACACATTATGAATGAAATGTTAGGATATATACAATGAATTGCACATGGGACTCTTCACAAATTTCACTTACACATATCAAATAGAGATTGCTTGAGGACCGCTAATTGGTGGCAACTGTTACCCATGTTTTTGATGGCAAATATGAAGTTAACCAGGAACTGTAATGTATTCTGATCATAGCATCCATTTTTTTTTTTCTTGACTGCTTCAACTCAGCTCTAATCCATATCATCACTTTGGAAAACTCATGATTTTAAAAACCTAAGAGCAGAATTTTTCACTTTCTTTCTGTAATTCATCTTATTTTATTTTATTTTATTGTAATGTTAAATCTTTTTTTTTTTTTGCTTTTTTTTATTTATTTTATATAACCAAGTCCTTTTAAATGAAAACAAACATTTATAGACAATATTTGGGAATTTGGGCGTCATTCTTTCCAAACTACTTCCTGCTGGTAAGGGGCACTGTCATGGGGAATTCGAAGAAGATTCAGAAATCCTGGCTGTAGTCTGTCAGGCTGCTTTGTCCAGCAGTTTTGAATGTAGGATCACCCCGTACTCTGTTTCAGGCGGTCTGGCTTGATCAAACCACATTAGTCTGGAAGGAATCCACATCTTTTCATTTTCTGTGGAAACAACAATAGAAATCCTTTTCCCCAGTAACTTGTCCTTGAACTTAAATTTAGGAGTCAAAGCATAATTTTTTAATTCAATTTATTATTTTACATGTCAATCCCAGTTCCCTCTCTCTCTCTCCCTCTCTCCCTCCCTCCCTCCTTCCCTTTCTTTTACCCTCTCTTCCCCCTCACATGCACTCTAACCACCCTCCCCTCCCATCCCCCCACCCCAATTCCATATGTAGGAGAATGCCATCCAGTTGGGTTCATGTAGATCTGACAAGTCATGTGAAGTAGGGACTAGGGCTTCTCTCCTGTCGTAATGTTAAATCTTTTGGCCAAGATCCAGTAACATATTTTATACTCAACTGAAAATATAGATATTTCTGTAACACATAACAGATGCAGATATTTAGACATTGTATATGTGCAAACATTTTAACCAATGACAATGAACATAAAATTTAACAAGAAAAACCTACTCAACAGATATATACATATAAGTATCCACATATATACATATGTGTGTATGTTATAAGGAAAGGCATTATTTTATATAATACATTAATAATAAAGAGATATTTATAAAATATCACAAATACATAAGAGGATACTTATTTGTAACATAAACATAAGATTAATAAATATTGTAGCATTGAAAAACTATATTATGTAAATGTGAATGTAATAAATGGAGAGGAATTTAATAATAATATAGAGAGGAAAGAATGGTCAAATATGTATACAATGAAAAATATATAAAGTGAATATTACAAAGACTATAAGTATGTAAATTAATAAAATTATAGGAAAGATAAGTAGATGTTTCAAGGAAATTAATATATTAGCCATAATACAATGCACTTAACACTCCAATTAAAATTTTCATGGTGACTCTATGAATAGTTTGTGAATAAGGTTGCTTCAATAATAATTTCTGTTACATCCAATCTGCCAGGGAAATATGCTCAAAGACATACTGCTACTACTTTGACCTAAGGAAATTGCCTCTTGATCCAGAAAGTGTCTGGGTCCTTGGGGACAAATTTGGAGTTTATGAATGTCCTCATAATTCTTTAAGACCATGAGAAGCACCATGAATTACAATAATGTGACCTCCTTAATATCAGATGATTATGCATCTGGGGACCATGCAGTTTGAGTTACTTTCTTATGGATTGCAACTTTAAACCTGTATCCTCTTGTTCTCCCTCAGTTTTGTTATATTGAATAGCTTGTTGTATAAACAATGACCGAGTTCAATGACTGATTTTGTAGTTGCAATGAAATTTTACTTTAATATTTTAAATCACACATTGAATTTAAGATTTTACATGCATATTAAAATGTATTTCATTTCTTACTACTTTCTTTCAATTAGGAAAGTCTTTTCTGATTCATAGTATACTTAATTTGTGAAATTTTTTTCCTATGTATATTTCAGAATATTTTGAATTTATACAGTTTCATTAAGTATGAAGTATTGGTGCTTTTATTGTTCAGAAATATATGAGAAACCAGTTTACTTGTTTTTTTAAGTTCTCTCTCATGTATATGTGTGTGTGTGTGTGTGTGTTTGTGTGTGTGTGTGTGTGTGTTTGTGTGTGTGTGTGTGTTAGTGGTATTCTAAGTATACCACAAAGTTATTCTAGGGGTCAGAGAAAATCCTCAGATATCAATTATTCCCTTCTACTTTCTTTGAGATATTAATTATTCCTGTTTTACTACTATGTACAGTATGCTGTCTTACCAATCAGCTTTGAAAAGTTCCTCTCTGTCTCTGCCTCCCATTTCTTTGTAGAAACACTAGGATTATTGTAGTGCTATAGTGTTTGGTTTTACAGAGTTTCTGAAATTTGAACTCTGATCATTGTGCTTGTATGGCAAGTAGTTATATATCTTGAGTCATCTCTCTTGCTCATGAGAAGCAGCTATTGTTACCTTCACACTGTTATTCTATTAATTGTAGTATGATTTGATCTGTATCATTATATATGAAGTTGTTTTGGTACTTGGATAAAGTTGTGCAATAATCATTTAGTATTATGTAATAGTTTTCCAAAGCCTCCAATTATATATAGGAGATATTAATTAACCCACATAAATATAAATCTTTGAACACCTAAACAGTAGGTTGCTAAGGTATTATCTGAGAATGTGATATGGTCTAAAGCTTCACTTGATGATAATGTTTTTTTTAACTGTTAGCCTTCAGTTCCTGCTGCATCAATCTGAGATTTCCCATAATTTCTGCACCATTCTAGTTGTTATATTCTGGCTATCCCTCATTCAGAAACTAGGAATTCCAGATTAGAAGCACATGAAACACTGGTTATCGAAGATTCCCCACAATCAGTCTACTCACTATGATCCATCCTCTGTTCCTCCCTCTCACTCTGCCATGCAACATATATTTATCCTCTTCCAAGACATTTATATTTCTATCCTTCTAAATGAGGAAACTCAATTCCATGCAGGGACAGATGCCCAAGATTTATTTCTGGGGATCTGAAACACTAATAAGTCCACTTTCTTAACCCAGATACATCTAAGACAAAATGGCGAGAAATAGAGAAGTAACCTTTTTTGATATTCTTTCTATAGAAGTGGGATAAACCATAACATAGAGGACTGGGTCATTAAAACTCAACCACTCAGGCTTGACAGTTAAGGAATAAACATGATTGTATGGTTTCCTTTTAAGCCCTTTGCTTCTTCTGCCTGTCTTGTACTTCATTTTCTACTACATAAGTTGTTGTAGTGGCATGCAGTATTTTAATTGTTAATAGTTGTATGCCCTTCCTCCTTTAAAGAGTCTGTCTAACATTCTCCAGAGCTATGTAGCTATAAAGATTATTCAGCTTAGTTCTGCTCTAGTTCTCCCACTCTAAACAAAGGAATAATAACACTTTATTCTCAAGGTTATTAAAAGTAGGCAAGAGAAATATATATATATAGCACTTAGATTATTCCTGTATAATGTACTTTAAGTGGAGAAAGGTCCAATTAATGTTTTGTTGCTCATTCTCTGGAAGCTCCCGGAGAAGGTGTTGATTACAGAGGTCTTGGTTATTTATCATTTTTCTTTTGTCAGATGGTCAGTTCTTCTGTCCAACAAGGAAAACTCAATATTGTCCTTCTCCCTTTCTGTAAATTAAGCTGTTTATTTAAAAACAAAATAGACATTTTACTATAATTTCCATTTCCTTTGGTGTAGAAGACTTCTTTACCTTAATGTGTGGAGACAAGCTGCTGATTTGTAAGAAACACCAATTATCAGATTACACTTACACTTCCCAATCTGTCGGATAGCCTTAACACATTTGATGAAATTGAGCTGAGCCTGATGGTCCCTTCTGTGTCAGTTGTGAAGTATCCTCAGCATGCTGCATGGCAAGTCTATTTCCAGGGACATAGGATGTTATGACTTTGTGTTAAAGGACCATTTTAGTCTGATGTTTGATTTCTGCATTTTTATTAGTGGTGCAATTGCAAAGGTAATGCTATTGACAGTTTTTTGTAGCCTTGAGAGAAATGTATGGATTGTTTTAGTAGCAGTACAATGTGTCCCTAAACATAAAGTATGCCACAGTGATAGTCATACTCACAGTCACTGAGCAGCAATAAATGTTAAAAATTAACAAGAAGTTTCTTTTCTCTAAAACTGCCAAATGACTCTAAGCATTAAATAAATTTTAGCAGGAGTTGCTTCTTGGCCACAGAGTGATACAAACATTAAACGTATTTTCAAAGCATTACTCTTTTTCTAGCTGCTGCGTGCTTGTAAACATTAAATATGTTTTATAAAAAGTGCTTTGCCAGCTACTGGCAGGATAGCTATGAACATCATTTTTCTTTAAAGTTGCCTTCCAGCTGTGGGGCTGTTTTCTCTTATTTGCTATATTCTATTTATATTTTGCACACAGAAGAAGACAGGAGAGGGTACCTATGCCCAATTGTCTATTGCTTTATAGTAAGCATTCATGGGTGAGCAGTTTCAACTACATAGGCATTGATGGCTAGAGAGGATGACTGAGGTTCAATTGCTTTGAATAGATAGTCCACACAGAAGTCAGTTCTAGTTTCTAAAGTCACTTTTGTTTGTTTCTCATTGTAAGATGTGTCTAAAAATTATGACAAGCGTACACTAACATCAATGTTAAAGGCACTATCTTCAAGTGAACTAAAACTTAGGGATTACTTGAATCAATCAAGTTGAAAATTTCTCATGGAGAGAACTGCAAGATGGCAAGCTATAACTGAATGAGATCATCAACCCAAATATAGCAAGTACTTGAAATCCTTTTTTGGAAATTATTTGGAGTGAAGGTATGCAATTCAAAGACATTGAAGACTATTTTACCATATAAAGACTTATTCGTATGAACCCTGAGAATCTCTTCATTTCAACTAAATTCTCACAAAATTAGATTGTGATATAAAACCATTTCTAAAACAATCACCATGTCACTCACTAAATCACATGAATTTAAGATTAATCCAAATAGGTAGTCCCTTAGAGACATTGCTTTTTATTTTTTATTTTTATATATTTTGTTTTCATTTTACATATGAACCACGGCTCTCCTTCCATTCATCCCTCTCTATTACCCATGTTCCCCACAACCCACCCTATCTACTCCTCAGAAAAGGTAAGGCCACACATATGGTGTCAACAAAGCCTGGCATATTCAATTGTGCAGGACCAATCCCCACATCCCACTAAGCTCCTACAATCTCTGCCTCTCTTGCTGCACTCATAACTGAGATTGCATGCTGAACTATCTACCAGGAAATTTTTTATGTGGGCTCTAATAGTGAAACTCTGGTTTGCATGTCATAAATGTGGACACTTTCCTAATTAAGCAATCTCTAGCCACATAACTTTAAATTTTAGAAACAAACTGAATCATTTGTATTATTAAGGTTTAAATATAAAATTTTAATGCATTAAAATTAATGCAAATTTTAAGATTGTCTTGATAATTTTTTTCTCAATCTCCTTTATTGGTTATCACAAGTTAGGTTCCTCATTTTTATGGAAACAAGTTGAAGAATAATGGAAAAATTAAAATAAAATCTGGCAAATATTAACATTTCCTATTTTGTGTCATAGAAAAGTGTATCAAGTACGGTATTTTTTGCCTGTCGCCGCCCGGTCTTGTCCCGCCGCCATGCCGCCAGCCCCAAATAATACACAGAGACTTTGTATTTGATACAATGCTGTTGGCCCTGTTACTTGTTTCTTATCGGCTAGCTCTGTCTTAATTATTAACCCATTTTTGCTGATCTATGTATTTCTCTTACCGGGGAGCCGGCGGCATACTGCTTTCTTCAGACTCTCCATCTTGACTCTCTATCCTTCCTACTTTCTATTTCCTCCTTGTCTCCTAGTCCCTCCTATCTTCCTTTCCTATTGGCCAACAGTGCTTTATTATTAGCTAGTATGAGAAACATACAGAATGACCTCTCCCATCATCTCCTCTTTTCTGTCTAAATAAAAAGAAGGGTTTTAACTTTAACATAGCAAAATATATTATACAACAGTTATCAAGTAAAAATCACAGTTAACAATATTTAGTCTATTAACATATAGCAAGATTTGAAGAAAAGATTTCATCATCTATTCTAACTTTGTGTGTCTAAAGTCTAAGTAACTTATCTTTAATCTTAACTAATGAAAACTATAACCATTACTATCTGTCTTCAACTCCTTCAAAGACCACAGAAGGATAGTATATAAACTCTAGAAATGACAGAGACATCTTGCCTTGTCAGTCACCTGAAGTTTTTTTGTAATTTTCCATCTTCAGCCCATAGGCCATAATGTGTCTGGCAGACTCTTTTGCAAAGCAGGAAACTTTAAACTGTCTTCTTGTATTCGTAGTTTGTTAGTCACTTTTTTGTGTGTCCTGCTTACTGTCTCGCAGACTCTTCCATGAAGCAGGAACTCTGTAGCAATGTCCATCTTGAATCAGAAGTCACTTTTCTGTGGGTCCTGCATGTCCAGTACATACAGCATAAAGTCAAACAGTCCAGACAAGAGCAGTATCTTGTCCAAATGGCTAGTCTTGCCATATTGGAAGTAAACTCAATAACATGTTTCTTTAATGTCCATCTTCCTTTTTGACGCAGGTGGTGTTACCAGGAGCAATTATGTCTCATTGTCAAGTAAAACCCTAAACCATTTTAAATGCCATATTCTGTAGGTCTTTGAAAGGTTTGAAGAATTCCTATTTATCTTAAATACATCTCTGTGTATCTTGAAAACCCTAATTAAACTCTAAGCTTTGACTATCATAGGTAATTATCTATAATCTGTACTACATTATACATTGCATTTCTAAATGAGCTATACAAACAAGAGGAGAAATATACATATGACAAAATTGACCTTAAATTGTATCAATAAATGAAAATCCATTCCAAAACAAAGTAAGCATATCAATACCATAATTTCCTTTTTACCTTTAAAAATAATTGGCTGCGATCATTACCCATTTATAACCAAGTCCATTTAAATGAAACCAAACATTTATAAACAATATTTGGGAATTTGGGCGTCGTTCTTTCCAAACTACTTCCTGTTGATAGGGGGCGCTGTCGTGGGGATCCTAAGAAGATGGCTGTAGTCTGTAAGGCTGCCTCGTCCAAGCTGTTTTGAATGTTGGATCACCAACGACTCTGTTTCAGGGGGCCTGGCTTGCTCAAACCACATTAGTCTGGAAGGAATCCATAGCTTTTTATTTTCTGTGGGAACAAAAATAGAAATCCTTTTTCCCAGTAACTTGTCCTTGAACTTAAATGTTTGAGTCAAAGCATTTTTAAAATATATAAATTGAATTAATGCAGCAGCATTTCCTTTATCAGTTGTTGTTATTTTTTTCAGCAGTCAAACAATGCAGAGACAACACAATAGCAAACAATAACCATATTCTCTCTAAGCTTTTCATCTTTACATGGCTTTATTATTACTCCATTTCTTTTATTTTTTATTTTTTGAGACAGGGTTTCTCTGTGTAACTCTTATCTGTCCTGGAATTCACTCTGCATACCAGGTTTACTTTGAAATCACAAGAGATCTGCTTGCCTCTGTCTCCCAATTGCTGGGATTAAAGGTGTGTGCCACCACACCCAGTTTTTCTTTGTCTATTTAAAACCATTTTTTTTTTATGTCTACGTATATTTTAAAACACATTGTAAACCTTTAGAGGTTCTTTTTAATATGAATCTGTCTTTACTGTAAATCTTTATCTTCATCTGGCCACAAGTCTTTTATCTGGTAAACAACAACATTGCTAAAATGAAATTCATAGTTGTTTTTGCGGCAGTTTATCAAACATGGCGGCGGCTATTTTACCGCCAGCTCTGAAAGCTGTGCTCACTGTCTTGGTCTGTATGCTGTCGTCTTGGAGATGTGGTCACTGCCATTGCCAGCTCTGATACACACCAATAAATTGTTAGCAGTGCTTTTTTAAAGCCGTGAGGTTTTTTGTTGCTTATGGTGAGTCAGGAAATTTCCCTTAAAGGAGCCCTGTAAATATCTGTTTGTCTCTAGCAAGTCAGAGTTTAACTGTGAAAAATGTTGCTACCAAGAAACCTTGCTTGTCTCTCTGTTCTTTTGTTTGTAAAACCCTTTTTTAAGCTTTTGTTAAATTTTAAGTGGAAGTTCTTATTAACCACGTGGGCGCCATTTGTATCAATTACGATTTTTTTTCCTGGCGCCGCCCGGTCTTGTCCCGCCGCCACGCCGCAGCCCCAAATAATACACAGAGACTTTGTATTTGATACAATGCTGTTGGCCCAGTTACTTGTTTCTTATCGGCTAGCTCTGCCTTAATTATTAACCCATATCTGCTGATCTATGTATTTCTCTTACCGGGGAGCCGGCGGCATAGAAAAGGTCTTCAAAATATAAGATTAGGCTTCAGTACTCAAAGGTGGCACTATTTGCATTTCATACAAGGAGAAATTTGAAAGCAATCACAACCTACAATTTTATAAATAATTAAGGAATCTGTAGCATTGTATATTTGAAAAAAGGCATAACAATGAAAGGAAACATGTCAAATTAAACTGTCAGCTAGGTTAATAATATATCTAAGAAAAGCATTGTACTAGGATAATTATATAAAATACTTTAATAGTTTAAGGTGCCAAAATATAACTTGTGTATAGAACTTAAGTAAAATAAAGAAGCATTTGGTGGAAGGATGAATATTTTTTTTTTAATTTTTTAAAATTTATTTTATATAACAAAGTCCATTTAAATGAAAACAAACATTTATAGACAATATTTGGGAATTTGGGCGTCGTTGTTTCCAAACTACTTCCTGCTGGTAAGGGGCGCTGTCATGGGGAATTTGAAGAAGATTCAGAAATCCTGGCTGTAGTCTGTCAGGCTGCTTTGTCCAGCAGTTTTGAATGTAGGATCACCCCGTACTCTGTTTCAGGCGGTCTGGCTTGATCAAACCACATTAGTCTGGAAGGAATCCACATCTTTTCATTTTCTGTGGAAACAAAAATAGAAATCCTTTACCCAGTAACTTGTCCTTGAACTTAAATTTTGGAGTCAAAGCATTTTTTTTAATTTAATTTATTATTTTACATGTCGATCCCAGTTCCCTCTCCCTCCCTCCCTTCCTCCCTCCTTCCCTCCCTCCTTCCCTCCCTCCTTCCCTTCTTCTTTCCCTCCCTTATTCCTTCCCTTTTACCCTCTCTGCCCTCTCACATGCATTCTAACCACCCTCCCCTCCCATCCCCCCACTGAGCTACAGTGGATATGCTACCTTAAATGCCCTTCCAGGATAATGAGATTCATAACTGATTTATATGCCATCCTAGAGCCTTTATCTAGTAGATGATGGAAACAGAAACAGACATCCACAGCTAACACTGAGCTGAACTCCTAGAATCCAGTTGCAGAGAGGGAGGAATGATGAGCAAATGGCTCAAGACCAGGATAAAAAATTCCACAGAACTAGCTGACCTGAACAAGAGAGAACTCACAGACTGGGAAACCAGCATTATACTGAAATAGACCCCCCCCCCCCGATCATGGGTCTCAATTTGAACAGCTGGGCAGTGTAAGGGGCCTCTGACGTTGAAACAGGATGCACAAAAGGACTTTGGTAACACATCCCCATGGAGGGAGACTCCCTTAACCTAGAGACAGGAGGAAGGGCCTAGTCCCTACTCCAAATGACTGGACACATTTTGATGATTCCTCTGGAAGACCTCACCCTCCCTCTGGAATGTGTGGAGAATGAAATGGGAGAGGGGTCAAGGGGCTATAGGTGAATGGGAGGGAGAGGAAACTGGGATCAATATATAAAATAAGAAAAACATTAATATAATTATTTTCAAAATAAATAAATAAAACAAAATTTGGTGAAATACCTCAGGCAAAACAAATCACACAATTGAAAAATAACCGTTTAACATTGTTAATTAATTATAATACTCAAATTCCTAGAACTTAGAGTGTTGACATGGAAAAAACAAAACAAAATAGTGAAACTGTCACAGAAAATCAAAATTCTAATGGAGCT
This sequence comes from Phodopus roborovskii, assembly GCF_943737965.1. Classification (NCBI taxonomy): domain Eukaryota; kingdom Metazoa; phylum Chordata; class Mammalia; order Rodentia; family Cricetidae; genus Phodopus; species Phodopus roborovskii. The sequence continues at coordinate 31,466,802 of NW_026126410.1, forward strand.
GAAAATAATACATTCAATAAAAGTTGTTGAATATTCTCATACCTAAATTATTATCATAAAATTTTAATTATAAAATAGTTCATATAATCATAATATCATTTTAATTGAATTTGCATAGGATTATTATAAAGGATTATATATTCCACAACATGAAATAACTATTAAACTTTTAAAGATTAAAATTTCTTTTTAGTGTGAGGACATGGCTCTAATATTTACTGTAAATATGCTTAGTTAAGTTAGAAAGAGACCATAAAAGAGGGAGCCATTATAGGTTCGAAGAGAAAACTAAATCTAGAGAAATGTCCAGAGACCTACAAGAATGACCCTAACTAACAATTTTAGCAACAGTGGAAAGGCTACCATAAATGCTCTTCCCTGATGAAAAGATTGATGACTGATTTATCCAACAACATAGAGCCCTCATGTAGGAGCTGATGAAACAAGAAGGAGACACCCACAGCTAATCACTGAGCCAAACTGGAATCCAGATGCAGAGAGGAAGGGCAAGACCAGGCTACAGACTCACAGAGACTGCTGACCTGAACAAGGAGGAGCTAATGGGACCCCAAATGATAGCTGGGAATCCATCATGGGACTGACTCAGAAGTCCTGAACATGGGTCTCAGCTAGAAGGCCTGGGCAGTCTAAGGGAACTCTGACAGTGGAACCAGGCTGTATCCCTGGTGCACAAAAGGACTTAGGGAATACTTTCTCCATGGAGGGATACTCCCTGAACATACAGACAGGAGAGAAGGCCTAGTCCCTACTCCAAATGACTTGACAGATTTAGATGATCACTTCTGGAAGGCATCACCCAACATGTGGAGTGGGGGTGGTGTATTGGAGGGAAGGGTGGTCGGGGGGAATGGAAAGGTGAAAAAGAGAGAGGAAGGTAAAAATAAAGGAAAAACATATGCTTAAGTAATTTTATATGTGGCAGAACTCACTCGTGAAGTAGAATGAATTTTAGGAATCTAATTCTATGGAGTTTGGGGTGTTTATTTTATAAAATGCCTCATACTTGAACAAGATAACTTCAGTGACATAGTCTTAACATATAAATTATATAGCCATGTAGTTTATTATTTCGATTACCTACTTTCCTTTTTTAAAATAGGATGCATAAACACCATATGGATTAAAGATTCTTGTGGGTGAAAACTGGATAAGACTGGAGATTTGATCAATGTTAGCCTGTTTGCTTGCCATGTATATGGGAGGTTCTGGTTTCAATTTCACACAGTTCATCCCTTTTCAGATACATAAAACATGCACACAAATACCACACTGCTAAAAATACTATAATGTCTATAATTGGCTCTCTCTCTTCTTATCCACCAAAATTCTCTGATATGAGATTCACAATGAAAATATTAGTACTCAACACTGTGAATTGCATTCTGCATCTTCTGGGACCAGTTCTTTTCCCAAATAAATCAAAACATGTCACTCATACAGTTTTACTGTCTTTCTTAAAATGCTGCTATTCTCTTGTTGAATTTACACTTAATGGTGGATAATATATTTGCTCGCAAAATAATCAAATAGTACCCAGAGAAATAAAGCTACTGAGACAATCCAAACCTCAATTCAATTAACTAATCTCTTCCTTTTCCAGACAGACGTCACTTGTTTCCCTCAAAATTTGTTTAAGAAAATAGCTTTCACACTATTTGTTTTCCAATTCTGTACTCTACTTTCACATTAGTTAATGAGATCTATTTAGTGATTTCTAAGTAAGCCAATACTGCATACTGAAACCATGAGACATTGAAACAACAACTATCCTTTGACTGTTATATAATTCAGTGAAGGAGAAAAATGTGCCAAATGAAGTTTTTCAGCAGAACACAATGCCAAAGAAAAGGTGGCATACCAGGTGATTGCTTCTGTAACAGCTGTTACAAAGACTTTGGTAAAATTTAAATTTTATTCTGCTAAAATATTAAGATCATATTGTTTTATTTTTTCTTGCACAACAATATTGAAGAGAATTATGACAAAAGTATATTATCTTGAAAAATAAAATTAATGTTGGCTTTAAATATCATGTTTTTCTAATTTTTTAACTCATTTTTCTTATTTTACATATCGATCACAGTTTATGTTATTAATTGGTTACTTTCTATTTAAAGAGAACTTTAACTTAAATATAAAGCTAACCATGATAGTTAACTCTAATTTCCAACACATTGTGTACTAGAATGACTTGGAAAGAGAGCTTCATTGAGGGAATGTCTACATTAGGTAAGCCTTTGGGCATATCTGCAGATTATTTTCACAAATTAATTGATATAGGAAGACCTAACAACACATTCCATAGATTGGTATTCCAACAACATATGAGGTCAAAAATCTAGCTGGGAATATAAAAGATATAATGTTACTGGATGCTTCATGCACATACCTAAAATATTGGACAAATTCCTGGATTGGTATAAACCATTTTTGTGCTAGTTATTCTAAAGTCAACTTGACTCAGGAAAGGAAGCATTTAGAAGAAGGAACCTCAATTGAATACTTACCTGTGGGAATCCTGTGTAGGATTTTCTAAACTAATTATTGGTGTAGAAAAGCCCAATTCACCATTACTTGGGCTGGTTCAATGGCAAGATATATGACAATATGCTAAGCAAGATATGTGGATCTAGTTAACAAGCAGCATACTTCTGCATAAACTACACCCCTTCTTACCATGCTTGCTAACACATTCACAAGTATAACTGATATGTTTGTAACATATGGGGTTCTTTTTCTACCACATTGACTATTACAAATGTAATTATTAAAAAAAAAAAAAAAAAAGAGAAAGATGCCATGCGACAGATTTCAGAGTTCAATTGGAAGATTTTCCTTTGTAATTAGGGAAAATGATCATAAAAAGAGGAAAGGAGATGGGGCAGATTGACATTCAGTTACTAGAGCAGAAGGAGAGAAGAAAGAGTCAGACAGAGAAAGAGACAGGCAGGGGGAGAGAAAGAAAGAGAAAAGAATAGGAAATGACCATTTTAAAGGAAGGTAGTGAACTTGTGCAGGTAGTGGTCTTAGTGGCTGCAGCTGAGGTTGTATCCTGTTAGAGCCCCAAGGACAAGCCTGATGCCTGAACACTAACAACACATTTATTACTTTTCATTCCTAACAATGAGATATTTACCCAAACAGTCTACATCAGAAAGATAAGCCTAGTACAGATTTGTCCATGAAAATCTAAGAATGCATAAATATTCAGATCTGGATTCCAGCTGATGACAATTTCATTCTCCTACCCCTTTTGACATGTAACTTGGTATTTATCTCTTACTGTTAAATCAAGCAGTATCAGTCAGCCTGCTAAATATAAAGTCAGTTCTGATACAAATTACTTCATGAACTTCTTAGATTACAGTGACATCCAACTACCCAAATGCTGATTGAGGTTGATAGAGATTTCAAACAGATTGGAATGGAATTTCTTAATGGGAATGACCAGTCACATTTTCCAAGTTCCGTTTTAAAAACAACTTGACAAAATAATTATAATTTGAAACATCTGGACTTAAAAAATATAACTTAAAAATGAATTTCCCATAGAATTATATGTAGTTCTAGAATTGAGTCTACATGCCATTTAAAAGACTCATTATTTTCATCTCTCTCTTTTCAAATAAGTTGAACAGTTGTATAAACCATTATCTAGTTGTAAAAGTTGTTAAACAAGGCACATTTCCATTTGATGCCTTGATTGAGTAGTTCACTCAAAAGCCTTTTTTTATTTTTTATTTTATTTATTTATTTATTTATTTATTTATTTATTTATTTGCCATTTTAAATCTTGCCTTTGGCTGCGGTCTGCTGTCTGGGAAATTTTACCTATGAGTAGTCTTAGAAAGAGTCTGAAAATTGGTGCTGCATCCACTCACTCAAATAACCTGGAGCAAGCTTGGAGGCAGCAGTGAATATTAAAATAGAAGTACTAAAGTTCATTTCAGAGATTAGTACCTTTTGAAGTGAAGGGAACGTGCAGAACTTGGGGAACTTTTGACTATCTTGTGGGTATAGTAAATCCCAAGCAAAACATATGTTTCAAACAATTCACAGATAAATTTGTGACTTTCTGCTGTTCCTTTTTTTTTCAAGATGTGTGTAAGTTGAGGATAAAATGTTGAGGGAGAGAAGAAGGCAATAAGGATAAGTAGAGAGAAACTATACAAATCCAGGACACACTTATGAAAACATCCATGATATTTCATTTTGGATTACTTACGAAAAATGTTTACCTTAGTACGTTAAAGAAGTGATTTTTATATAATTTATATGAATCACTGATGGCAGAAAATTAGCGTTCATTAAGTACAGCTCAAACCATAAGGGTTTTTTTTTTTTAATCTTAAGGGTTTGTGTATGTTTTTTTATAGATTATGATTCGTTTTATAGAGAAGTTATAAAATATTATTTTCTTTATTATATATTCATGAAATCACTCATTGTGTGTGAGCAGGAGTGGAAAACAACTTATGACAAGACACCATTAAACAATCTGCAGGAATTGATTCTTTCCATCATGTTTTCCAAGTGTAGTGCTTAGGTCATCTGGATTTGAAGCAAGTGTCTCTGCCCATCTCAGTTGGTATTTGTGATTAAGTCTGTTAAAAATTTTAAACAGGATGGGATTAACTTCACAGAGTTCTTGTGTTGGGAAACAATTTGAACACATGCTTGCATTCGTAGCAAATAAACACAATTACAGTTATTGTACTTTTGATAACAAGTAAAACTTTTCATGAACACTGTTTAAAACAGAAGCATGCTTTTATTCTCCAAAGATGATTGTCAAAGTCCAAAGAAAGATTTACCTGTTTTCTAATCTTATAGTTGTTTCCAATGAATTATATATCCATCACTACATTTTGTTTAGCATGAATACCAAATTAATGAATTTCTATTAATAACAATGTTGAGAATATTTTTAACTTCAAAATTTTGATATTGTAAATACTTGAGAAGATTTAAACATTTAGAACATATAAACTTAAAACACATGTAGTTTTTCTAATTCTTTGTATATACTTTCAAAGATTTTTTTCAAATACCTCAGCTACAATTTTCTTTTGTCAGTGTATATGTAACTTACTCGCTTATCAACCTGACTTACTTTTAGACTCATTTTTTTTTCATGTCTCTTTTGGAAATGCCACTTCTTTTTTTTTTATTATATATACAGTGTTTCTGTGTAAGTGTTTCAGAGATTCTTTGTGATCATTTGAGAATAAAAGTATTTCTAAATGTATCTGGGGTTATTCCAGAGTATTTCTACATTTTCAACTGGGGCAGAAAATCCCAAGACCAATTTGCAAACAATCCTGAATCAGTGAACTAATCCTTTCAAACTTGTTATAAGGAAATAAAAAATGGAGACTAGAGTGCTAAGCAGTGTCCTATTTTTTGTGATCAACAAAGAAATTTTGAGAATTATTGTAAGATATGCAGGATAAAAGGTGTGAAGGAAAGTCTCCTGCCCTCACACAAATTACAGTTATGGCAAATTTGGGACCAGTATTTTTTTTTTCTCATGTACTGGATGAGTGTGTTGTTAGATATTTATAAAAAGCCAAAGTTGTGCACAGCAGTAAAAAACTTTGGGGTGCTAAAAATGCTAAATCAGATGGTTCTAGATCAGCAGATGTCTAAGTGTGAGTCATCATATTTAAACACTAAAATAATCTCAATCTGTAATATTAACACCAAGCATTTTTTAAACATTTCACTGATAGCAGATTTTAGAGGTTGGATTTTCTCTCATTATAGTATTTATACATGAGAGGAATGCCGGTGCGTATTTGGGTTAGCAATGGGGTTCCATAGCTCAAGATCTGTGTAAACTGATTCTCACTAGATCTTACTAGACTTGTCATAATTTTGTTCACTAGTAGGCCAGAAGGATTTAGCAATCAGAATAATTATTGTCTATCTTTGCCTAAGTCTTCAGTCAACATAAAGTTGAAATGAACACAGTGTCCAGGACAATATATTTATGGATGCCCCATAAAAATGTATTGGGATGAAGAATCTTAATAAAATTTATAAAGTTAAGATTTTTCTTGGGTTCCCATAGACTTTGCAAAAACATAGAAATCTACTACCCATAGGAGTCTTTGTACATAAGAGGAAATGGTGATTTGAAAGAAAATGACCCCCATAGTGAGTGGTGCTATTAGGGGATGAGGTCTTGCTGGAGTAGATGTGGTTGTATTGGAGGAAGTGTGTCACTGTATAGGAGGGAGTTGAGGTCTTATATATGTTCAAGATATCTCCCAGTGTCTTTGACCTCTTACTGTTGCCTGTGCGAGATAGAGAACTCTCAGCTCCCTCTCCTGCACCGTGTTTGTTTGATGGTGCAATGTTCCTACATGATGATAATGGATTGATTCTCTGAACTGTGAGCCAACTAATCAATTGTTTTTGGTAATGGTGTCTCTTCACACCAATATAGATCCTAACTATTATAGAGGACACAGAGTCAAAATGCAGGCTGAGGTGTAGTATGCATTTTTGTTTCTTTCACTAATAATAAAACTGAGAGTGTCTCTCACATAGTTCACATAGATGCACAATGAGGCATAAATGGCCTTCTTCCTTAATGTATCATTTTATTTATTTGCTTGCTAAATTTTAAGAAAGTACAAGTATGGTATTTATTATCCAATATTCTCCATCAAGTTTAGTCACAGAATATTTATTTTTCTAGTACCTAGTAAATGTATTATTTATATTTTTGGTGAATAGATGGTTGTAGGGTTTTGTTCATTTTTTGTTTGTTTATGTGATGGAGGTTGCAGATAAGATATTCTGCCTGCTCCATACATGCCTAAATGCTGAACCACATCCCAAGGTGCGTGCACGCGCGCACACACACACACACACACACACACACACACACACACACACACACACACACACTTGCACTCTCTGTTCTAGTTTTTGCATATTTATTACAATATTGCTAATATTCATTACATGTCTTAGGAAATGTTATGTCCTAACATGGGCCAAGATATTAGCCTTCCTTGACTCACGGATAAAGACTCAAGCAGAAATAAAATTTTAAAAAGTTAATGGAGAGACATTGTTCTCAGAAAGAATAAGAAGTATGAACAGACATTTACTGAATTCCAGTTCAGAAAATAAAAGGCAAATTTTGAAAAATATGAACTTTTCAGGAATGTACAAGGATGAAAACCATGAAGTGGTACTAATAATAACAACCATAAGACTGGTCAGTGATTCCAGTGGGTGAATATTGAAAAGAGTGTTTGTCTGTCACAGGACCCTCCTGTTATCTTTGGCATTATAAACTGCCTAGAATTTTTCTGGAATTTTCATTTTTGTTTTTCTAACTGGGGTCTTAGTCAAAGTAATCAAGATACCTGAAATAGAGTTCACCATACTTTAATGGATGCTTGTATTATGGACTTTATTTATGGGCACATACTCTAGGAAGCTTCTCCTAACAACTTAGATTCAGTTTTCTGCCATCTGTGCAACTTACTATGAAACTGCAAAGGTTTATGAAATAGTGTCCAGGCCCTGGGATCACCAGGTAGATAGGTCATAATTTACCCTACATATAGATAAGGTAAACTCAACTAATACAAACGTTGCTTATTATATTCATCTCTTTTTGTTGAATTATCTAGGTGGAATAGAAACAGAAACAGAGACAAATATGTGTGTGTGTGTAAGAGAGAGAGAGAGTCACAAGGAGAGACAGAGATGGGGAGGAAAGACAGAGAGAGAGAGAGAGAAAGGACAAAGAACACAGGCAAGCTGATCCTCAAATTATTTGACTAAAAATTGTAGATTAACATGACAGCAAGTCATGTGTTTGGAGCTAGACTGGAAACAGTGCTTTTTCCTCCTTGATATCTTTTCAAAAAAATATAGACTGATTCAGAATCACCGGTCCAACACACTGGCACAGTTTTCTCACTGTTTCTGCACCCTTAAGGGGAGCAGAGCTCTGAAGTAGAGCAAAGTACTGAATATTGAAATGAATGCTTCTCCCACTGTAAACAGTGAAAGTCCTAGAGAGGTCTGTCAATGGCCCCCAATAAAAAGCTGTAAGTTTGAGGACCCCTAAGTGTGTAGGCATCACCATTTCTCTTGACAGGGGCTTGTTCCAGGTGATATAAACCATGGTTCAGAGAACAGTTTCCATCCATTGATTGCATCACAACAACACAACAATACATAGGATTTAGGGTATGGTTGGTCTCTTGAGTTCTCTGTTGTTGCAACTACTAGCAAATAATTCAGAAAGCATTTTAAATAAGGTTGATACATTTATTCATTCCTTTTGTTATCTGGAACGTTCATATAATTTCAAGCTATAATTCTTATTTCTTCCTGATTTCACAGTTTCACAGTTTCCAGGATTCAAATTACTATTCATGGATCATGGTAAAAGTACCACAAATATAGTCCCTTCTTTCACTTAGAAGATAAGTGTATTGGGTGACAAGCCATTTGTTTGCTATCTGACAACCAAATAATTTATTTTTGTGCACAAATCACTTACCCTTTTGTGAGAGTAAAATTCTCCTTTCATATCATATGTGACTTTATGAGCTGACCCTCAGGACATTAATTATTCTGTAAATTTCCTCTGTTGTGCCCTCATGCTATTCCTCTCATCCCAGAAATCTCACAGATATCTAATGCACTTGTCTAGGCTTTAAATTTCTTTAGCCTAAGCGATTATTTCCAATCAAACAGTTATCTGGACTTATTAAATATTATACTGAAGTGTATCCTCTTTACTAAGATTTCCCTGACAGCAATGTAGGTCAAGTTTTATTTTCCCTCTCACTTGACCCCCTGTGAAATAAATCTGGTGGTGTTTTATACAATCTGTATATATCATCATCTTCTGTGATTAAGAGGTTTTAGTGCTTATCAACTTTTATTTTTTATTATTTGCATATACACCTCTATTACATATCAAATAACTAATACAAGCTATACACTGAATATGCATATATTAAATAAGAATCAGTTGATTAGGAATATGAGGGGAGCCCAAGAATGATATGTTACATTCCAATTTAGCAAAAATTCATTAGTTTAACCATTCATCCATCTTCACTGCTCTTTCTTATCAAGATTTTGAAATTTTCTGCTGGGAAAATTTGGCAGTGTCTGCATAAACCAGGATTGAACTGAATAGGAATTTTTAATAACACAAATTAGATTTTCATAGAAATTTGCATAGAAAAAAACTTTAAAAATTAGATTGTGATCACATGCCTGAGAAAACACTGTGATTTATAAACTTGCTGTGCTGTACAGTAAGCTATGCAAACATGATGGATTAGAAGGAAAGGAAGGAGACAGTTATATAAAGAGTAAGCAGTATAAAGGAAAAGAATGTGCAGAAAAGAGAACAGGAAAGGGGTGAAATTAAGAAGAAAAGAACATCTTACTCTTTTAATAGTAAGACTGGATACAGGTCTGCCAACACAAATACATACATGTGCAAACATTTTATGTCTTTTGTGAGTGTAAGGCTAGGAATTTATTTCTCTGCATTTATGTTATATCTTGAGGAGAATTCTGCATAATATCACATTATTTATCGTTATAAATACAAACAGTTACTTAGGCTATACCATAATTTAATTGAAAGCTACTGTTGATGGATTTATGTCCTTATGTGTATAAATTTATAATGTTAAGTTACGTATTTTTAAATGAAAAATTGATATACTACGAATATGTCCAATGAGAACACTTGTCTTATGCATAATTTTATTTATTCACCTATCAGTTCACTATAAACTGGACATTCACACTGCATCACAGAAAGTATGTTCAACTAAATTAATGAATAGCTAAGGGTTCATACTAATTTTTTGAGAAATTGAAATTTATCACGATTCTATTCATGTTCAAATTGATAAGTTGGAGAGATAACTTGAAATAGATGTTTTCCAAAGAAAAACACCCAACGATAAAATTTTCTCTTTTCAAGCAACCCCTTTATCAGATAAATCTTATGATTGTGTCTAGAATCCATACACAGTAAAAAGATTCAGTGACTTCTTCATGCTTTCTGTGAGTTTTATCTTCTGTCTGATTACAAAAGTTTCACGTCACTGCACACTGCCATTTCTGAGTTCAGTGAAAGAACTAGGAATGAGTTCTCTCTGCCTTGCTGCTTCATCATCTCCTCTTTTCAACACTGGGCATATGTAAACCACATTCTAAATATCTGTCCACTGGTCTGTAACTATCTCCTACTCATAAGTTTCAGTTTCAAACCATTCAGCAAATATATCTAGAGAAACTGGTCTCTCTGTTGACATATTCTTCTTTCTCACCTGTGTTGATCTGCCTGTGTCATTAATACACATATGAGTCAATAACGAATCCACACTCAATAAACTATTATATATTATGGAGCATATGGTACATTTTCCATGAAATTCTTCTGTAAATGTGGTATTTTGATATTTCTAATGCACACACATAACTGACCTTAATTACTCGAATGTGTGACAAATATGATTTACTGATGTGCACTTTTGAAATACAAAATTGTCACTAACTGTGTCTTGCTCCTTGTTCCAACAGTGTCTTTGAGGATCAGTTGGGTGATCATTTTGTTGTACACAAATCACAGGAGGTCAGCTGAACTTTAACAGGATAGTTAACATTGGTGTTTACACTGAATCAATAAGTATTTTAAGTAGCAAAGTAAGTTATAGTAAATAAATAATAACATGAATTACAAGGTGAGAAAAAAACTATGCTGCCTGTATCTTATGGTAAATAGGCTTAGTTATTAACAACTAAATTATTAAAATTTCAGGTGTATCAATAGGGAATTCTTTGCTAATTAGAATGGAATGAGTTGATGACAGTGGGTGATGATCTACTAATAGTTAATATTCACTGTTTTCTGCTTAGGCCTAAGGTGAAAAATATTCAGAAATTACTCAGATACTAGCTACAATCAGAGACCATTAACTTTTTTTCTGATGGATCATTCTCAATGATATAGCTACTCTGGAGCTGGGGATGATATAAAACAAAGAACTGATAATGGCAGAAACTAAGGATAAATTTTCACATGATTTATCTAACTTTGTAGAATTTAAGATCAGTATAAAATCAGTTAATTATATTATGAAAATAGAAAAATCAATTCAAAATCACATTGCTAGGCTTAGTCTTACATAAAGAACTGTGTATTAACATATAATGAATAGATTATTTTACCTCACCAAATTTTCATTTTATATTCCTTTCAATAATTTCATGTAAATATAACTGCCAGAAGAGAAATGGATATCTTCTATGTGAGAGAACACTTTATTTTCATTTTCAATATGAAAATAATGACAGCTGAATCTTAGTTTGTAGCTGAATTATCTATCAGATTAGGAGCAAAATAAATGAATACTAACAATGCAGTTTTCAGGCTCCTCTCCTAGATTTCAGATTGCCTCTGCATGAATTCCTATTTGCAATGTAGTTTTTCTTATTAAACTTATACTTTTAGGTAAAACAGTCACTATTATGATAGCAATCAAATAATTTTTGTTTTCCTACAGTACACTTGTATTATATTCTAAAATTAAAGATGGTGGCATATAAAGAACATGAATAGACAAAATGAAAGTGTATGAATTTCAAGGTTATAGACCATTTTTCTTCAATTATGAAATGCAAGCTTCACATTTAATTTGCTAATCATTTGTTCATCAGTGACGTGACCTTCACTTACAAGTAACTACAAAACACTTTCTAATCTATACCAGCATGATCAGTGAAGGAATATTTAATAATTAGATTAAATAGGGAATATATATATATATATATATATATATATATATATATATATATATATATATATATATATATCTCCATCCTTAGGCCTCACCTGAGATACTAACAAAGACCTTAAGAAGAAAAATCAAATCACAATTAATCAAATGATTTGATAGACAAAAGTGCATTTTGTTTCACGATTGACTCATTATTGTAATTTGAAAATTAGATCTGAACTTGGAAAGCCACTTAAAACACTAGGAGTTAATAGGCCAGTACAGGGGTCTAAGAAACAAGTCTATTTTCACAATTTACTACTCCAAAGGTTCATTAGTCACCAACTGATTTATTATGTTTTGTTGAAACAAGTGGCATTTTGCTCCTTTAAAAGAATACCCTTGTTCAAACCCTGCAAATAGTGGATAATTCTTTTGTCCATTGATCCGTTAGTTCCTGCAACCTTAACTCCTGCCCTATGGGATATGAACTGCAGCTGATGTTAAGTTTGTTCTCAAATTAGTTCTTTAAAGACTATTCTAGGTAATTTCTAATTAGGTATCCCCAGATGGTATGACTCAACAGCTGGAATCCCAGCTGGGAACAAGTGTGAAGGAAATGATCTTTTTTTTTTCCTTAGCTGCCTTTTTTTTTTCTCTCTCTCTCTCTCTCACATCTTTTAATATTCTCACAATTTCACAGGCTTTTGAATACTGTAAATCATTGCATTGGATGCTCTAGAATACTAATAAGATACTGTTATAGTTTTAAAGATGAAGGCTCTGAAGCCATCAGGACTACTTAAAGTCCCAGTCAGCAGCTTTTACATGCACAAATTTTCAGAGGTATTAAAATTAACACAAGGGATATTTCCTCACGTAATGATTTAAATGGTGCCATGAACACCCATTGCATTGGTTTCTTTTCCTGTTACTGCGATAAAATATTCTGACAAAAACTATTTAAGGAAGAGAGGGATTGTTTTAGGTCACAGTTCAAGTTCCAGCCCGCCACGTCAGGGAGGTCCAAAGAGTAGGATCTTGATGCAGCTGAGCTATTTACAGTCAAACAAAAACAGTGAATGCAGGAAGCTGCTCAGTTCCATTTCTCCATTTGTACATCCCAGCATGGCAGTCAGATGAATGTGTCTAGGACACTGATTGAGTTAGTCTTCTCAACTCAACCAACTAACAAAATCAAAAGCTTTCCCTTTAAAAGGTCCATATCCCAGGAAGTTGAAATTGTGTCAGGTTGTTAACAATAAGCATCAAAACCATTTTCCTGAGCTCTTCATGATCTTCACATGTTCATTCAACACCTATTTTAGTTCTTAACTAAATTTGGATATATCACATACACACACACACACACACACACACACACACACATATATATATATATATAATTTACACTAAATGACACAATAATACTAGACGTAATGATAATATTATGGTTAAAATTATAATTATCAAGAGACTTAGACATCCCATCACTGTGGTATTTGTAAACCTGTATTTTACTTCATTAATTCCAGTTGTTGTGAGTTATATTTCTTGTGACATGTTCTGTCACAGTGAAGAGCCAAAGCCTCCAGAGTTGTCAAAAGATGTTCATGTAAGAGTAAAAGGAAGCCTGACTGTTACAATTCTCATAAAATGACCAATGACCAATATTTAAGAAACATTGCCATGAAATCAAAAAGTGAAAAATTCACAATAAACAGATTCCAACAAGGACAGTTATTTATTTAAAAAAAAACTATTTTTCATTTTACAAACTCAAGACCAGTTCCTCTTTCCACTTCCTCTGCATCCCCATGACTCCTTCCATTCCCACCCTCCATCTTCTCCTCAGAGAAGGTAAGGCCTTCCTTGGGGAATCAACAAAGTATGGCATACCAAGTTGAAGCAGGACCAAGCCCTACTCCCTGTATCAAGGTATACCATCAGAGGGAACTGGGTTCCAAAAATCCAGTTCTTTCATCTGGAATAATTTCTGCTGCCACTGCCAGCCACTTGCCCCTAAAAATAGATCAAGCCACATAACTGTCACCCATATTCAGAAGGTCTAGTTCCACCCAATTCAGTTTCCTCAGATATCAGCCAATAATCCATGAGCTCCCACTAGCTCAGATCAGCTATCTCTGTGTTTTTCTCCATTATGCTATTAACCCTACTCGTTCATATGATTCTTCCTCCCTTTCTTCAACTGAACTTCAGGAACTCAACCCAGTGCTTGGCTTTGGGTCACTTCATCTGCTTCAATCATTTACTTGATATAGGTTCTACGATGATAATTACAGTAGTCTCTAATGCGATTGAAGGGGAAGGCCTGTTCTGGCATCCTCTTCACCATTGCTAGGAGTCTTAGCTCATCATTCTTATTATTCTTATGGATTCCTGAGAATTTCTCAAGCACCAGAATTCACTAACCCCATAATGGCTCCTTCTTTTAGAATATCTTTTCCATTGCTCTCCCTCTTTGTTCCTCCCCTAAGAATATTTTCACACCAAGGACAGTTTTAATATAGCTCTTGTGTGTAGGATTACTGATAACACAAAGTGATGGTGTGAAAACATGATAAAGTGAGATCTTTTTCTTGCAAGCAAGCAGGTACTTCTGATTTAAAAACCTTCAGATACATATATTTCACATGTTAACTCAAGGTTAACAAATAGGCCTCAGAAAAGCTAACATGTGAGCAGTGCAAAAGTCATGCAGGCATCAAATGATCACATGGCTGTGGCAACATCCTTTTATTCTGACATTTGCTAATCAATCCTTTAAGTTCACTCTTCTTTCTTAGAAAACAATGGCTAAGTGGCCAAATTAGAAGCACATATATTTGTTTTGTCACTTGTTGAGTGGTTGAGATTCCAATAACTAAGATCAAATTATCAGTGGAGTCAATTTTGTCCTTAAGAATCATTTTGCATATAAAATAAATGATAAGGGGTAGAAATATGAAAAAACGCATAGTTCATTGGATATTAAAATAAATGAGTGGTCTTATTAGTCACATTTTTTTCAATAGTACAAATCAAGATAGCATGTCATAATGATTTGATATGCTTATGTTTCCTTATTATTCACATAAGCCTTATCCCTGACTGGACCTTCCCATTTCTTCATTTTCTCCCTACTCAAGACTGCCTATCATTTTCAAATATCTTTATATACTTTATGTAATAATTATTATTTCACAGATTGCCTTTAATAATTAAAAAATATAATCATTTCAGAATAAATCAATTGATTCTGCACTCATGTCTTTGCACATTCCATAATTCTATAACAGCATAAAGCAACCGGAGGAAAAATATATCCATTGAACTTTTGCAAGAGGTCATGTCTGCTGCTGAGATTTTTCATCAGATTAACATTGTTCATTAAATCAGCTACTGGCTTAGAAAGTTTTCTAAGTCTTAAAATGGTTCCTAAAAATCTCCAGGTTCCCCTCCATTCCCTCAGATGTTGTCTAACTGCATTTCCATACAGAAAATTATAACAGACTGAAAAAGTTCCCACACCATTGCCTTATTTGAGCTATTTCTGGACAACAAACTATATCTCACATTTGCCGGGATAGATGATGGTCATTCTCTTTACTAAGACATTTATTTTCAGTGTTTAAGGCTTATACTCAGGCCTTTGTCCATGGAAGCAGGATATCCAATCCTGAAATGAGGATTTAAGAACCAATTGATTTGTATAATTAATATTCCTCAAAAGTTTATTCAAACTGCTCATTTCATAAGACTTCCACATTTATAATTCCCAATATGATTAGTTGTTAGGATAGAAATTTCTTAAAAACTTCTTTATTTAAGGAGGTAGCGGAGATAGAATGTAAGAAGGTAGAATACATAAAGAAAGCAAGGAATTGACAATAATGGGAGTGGGTGGTAGTAAGAGTACGAATTTTGGATATTAGAAGAAGAGTAAGAAAAGGAGATGTTTGAAACTGAGTAAAGGTACTCATTGGTTGTCATCATTAAACAAAAGTCCTTCCAATAACTTTCAGCCCTGTCTAATAAATAATTATCTTTATGTATACATCATCTATGGATTTTAAATCATATAGCTATTTAAATCAATAATTAGGCTGATGAATTGCTCACAAAGCTTAAAGTAGGACACTGTGAGTCCCAGGGCAAGCCAACACCATCTCAATGTCATAGTATAGTACATAAACTCAATTGTATCTCAGCTACGGTCTGAAAGCATCAGTGTAACTTTCTGAGCAAAAATATGCACAACACATCAAAGTGTCTGACATACATTTTTTCCAAAAAAAAAAAAAAAAGGTTACAGATCAATCTGAACTTTCAAGCGAGATGAAAGATTCTAACATCTAAGGAAAGATGACAAGATGTGTATTTTCATGACAAAATATAATTTACAAACCTCTTCAGATCTTCCCCCTCAAGATGCCAGAAATCATTTCTTTTACTTTTTAACCAAAATCATATTATTGGAGGCATAATTCACTTCCAAGAAAATAAAATAAAAATCAGTAGGGTATAAAGAAGTTTCTTGAAACCATGTGTTAGCCTTGCTTTGCTTGAACAGGGGATGCCTTGTGTGAGTAAATACTCACTGTTATTGTTTTAACATTAAGAAACAATGTCTAGGTATGTCTTCATATGTCTTAGGTAATATGAAAATACAGAAAATGGTTCATTCAGAAGAAGAAACTCAGTTATAATGAATACATATGCAGAAATATTCCTCACAACTGATTTTGTTGTTTCATTACATGTTTTTTGTGTATTTCATAAGTAATGTGCTTATCTTTACCACACATGTTATTCTCTGTTATAGAAAAATATTTTAGATTTTAATAGCAAATAAGTACCCATAGTCTCAAAATAGATTTATGTTATAACATACCAATGTGTTGTTTTGAACTATAGTGGGAAGCTTAAAAAAATGTATTAAGGTTATTTCTAGTTAAATGTCTCTGAAGCAACATGTTTTTGGAAGACTTAAAGCATAGCTTCTATTAGAGCCACTTCTGATTTTATTCAGGATTTCTAAGTTGCTTCTTTTTCCAGAAGGAAAAATCTGTAAAATGGATTGTGTTCTTGAGGAAATCTCCACAAATATTGACCATTATGGAGCTAGCAATAATGACCTGCCAACTCTAACCCTCAAATCTATGCTGTCTAGGAATGTGAAAAACTTTGCTTATCTCATTTTTGTTGTTCTTTTGAGTTTGTCCCTGAATGTTTGACTTACTTCAGCATGCCATGTAGAGCAGAAAAATGTATTAATTCATGCCCAAATTGCATCATGATCTCATAGAACAAAAACATTGTTGTGTGTTTTATGTTATTGGTCACACAGACTATCTCAATCAAAATGTAAGAAGTAACAGTAAAATGTGAATACAAATCTATAAATATCCTAGTTATTTCTTGTGTCAACTGGAAATCCTGAGGATATGTCTTTTGTGAGGCCCAAACACAATGTGAAGGTATTGCAATTATTGTTTAGAAATATTTAAAGCAAAACTTGAACTTATCATCAACTATAAGACACATAAGAAAAATTTCTGAAATTTCACCTTATCTAATAGTGAAATGCTTGTGTTCACCTTCTTTTCAAAATAACTCTACAAAAATAATGTATGAATTCACACTCAGAGATCAAACCAAATACAAAATTTCTTAACAGGTTTTGTTTGTTACCCTTGTCTTTGTGTTTTCTTGAGATGAAACTCAAGACCCTGTGTATTGGGTTTGATGAATAAATAATTTGCTTAAATTGTTGAGAATTAGTAGACTTTAGAAAGGACTGAAGAGAACAAACTATTAACAGTTGCACATATCATCCTCATGCTTGTCCATTCTAACTACCAAAGTATCATCCAGAGTTCATGGAAGGCACATACACAAAGACTGTAATCATAACTTTTAAAGTTCGAGTCAGAAGCATGATAGGAGTTATTACAGCTCAAACACTTTATGCCTTATGCTGAAATATCAAGCCGCACAGAGAGGAGAGAGGCAGCAAACAAATCTTTTCTGACAATCCACAGTACTCCATCTTCATGACCAAAGAAATAGCATACATCCACTGGATGGTTTGTGCCTATAGGTGTCAATAATTACTTGCATTTTTCTTTATTATTGATAAAAGTGATTATTCATTCTCCCTTGTTCTGATACTAAAAAGAAGAGCAAGAACAACCAAAAAAACAATCCAGTTATTGCCCATGACTCTAACACATGATCCAAGAGAAAATGTAATTTTAGTTTTGAAATTCATATGGGCATCTCTGTGACTTACATCATCTCTTCAGACACCACCACAAAATCGTGGAAAACAATGATGTCCAAAATATCAAGAGTTGTGGACATTGGTATGTTATTCTCTATGTAGAAGAAATAAAGAAACCAGAAACAACCAGAATCCATTCTGAAGAGGAAAAGGAAAAAACTGAACTACAACAGTTGACCTAAGTGTTTGAAGAAGAGGGAAGACTATGCTGTAAAATGTTGCATTGGAGAGCAATGCAGTATCTGCCAGGATTTCCGAGAAGATGCTATTTGCACAGATGAGAGGGAAGGAGTTAAAATTTGGTGAATTTTTCCAGTCATTTCTAACAAAGAAAAAAAATGCCTTTTGATTTTATATGAAAGAGAAAGAGATGTAACTAGGTAACTAGTTTCCATGTTGATTCAAGTGTCAGAAAGATGTTCTCAAAAACATTAGAAGATTTCAAAGGAAGAACAAGCTTGAATGAGAAAACTTGGGTTGTCCATCACAGTTTCAATACTCCTTAATGCACCAAAACAATCTGGTATACTTTTGAACATTTTTGGAAATACTTTTGAATGTCAGCATCATTAGAATTAGTAGAGGTTTTAAATAAATTTCTTGAAATATATTATATATGTTAGGGGTCAGAAATTAAAATTCTGTTGCTATGTTTTACATGAGCACACATATTCTATTTATAATATAATTCAAACTTTTAATGATTTATATATGTTATTTCCATGACTGTTTTTTTTTCTACATGCTTGCAAATGAACTGTTGCCGGAGGAAACCAGAAGATGATGCTGGACTTTCTAAATTTGGAGTGATAGCTAGTTGTAAGCACCCATGTGAGTTCTAAGAACTGAACTCAGGTCCTTTGCAGTAACAGCAAATGTAGGTCTCTGGAGATTTCTCTAGAGTCAGTTTTCTCTTCGAAACTATAATCCCTATTTTATGTTTTCTCTCTCTCTCTCTCTCTCTCTCTCTCTCTCTCTCTCTCTCTCTCTCTCTCTCTCTCTACCTCCCTCTCTCTCGCCCTTCTCTTTTTCTTATCTATTACTCCCCTGAGTCAGAGACCTACAAGGCTGAACCCAACTAACAATTTGAGCAACAGTGGAAAGGCTACCATAATGTCCTTCCCTGATAATGAGATTGATGACTAACTTATCCTCATAGAGTCCTCATCTAGTAGCTGATGGAAACAGAAGCAGACAACCACAACTAAACACTGAGCTGAACTGGAATCCAGATGCAGAGAGGGAGGACTATACCAGGCTACAGAAACCCACACAGACAGCTGACCTGAACAAGGAGGAGCTAATGAGTCCCCAGACTAATAGCTGGGAAACAGCATCGGACCAACTCAGATCCCCTGAACATGGGTCTCAGTTAGAAGGCCTGCAATCTAAGGGACCTCAGACAGTGGAACCAGGATGTATCCCTGGTTCACAAAAGGACTTTGGGAGCACATTCCCCATGGAGGGATACTCCATTAACCTAGAGGCAGGAGGGAGGGCCTAGTCCCTACTCCAAATAAATTGACAGATTTAGATGACCCTTCAGAAAGAAATCACCCTACATATGGAGTGGGGGCGGGGCATGGGAAGGGAAGGTTGTCAGGGGGCATGCGAGGGTGGGAGAGATGGAGGGAGGGAGAGCAAACTGGTTTAATATGTAAAATAAGAAAAATAAATGAAATTTAAAATAATAACAGCAAATGTTCTTAACCATCTCTCTAGACCCTATCCAAAGTTTTAAATAATAATAATTATTATTATTTCAATTTTCACTGTTGAATTTACAAAATTTATTCTTTACATAAATATTTGTTTACACTGACCGTTTAGTAGTTACTGTGTGGCAGGATTCCTAGGTATTCATCAGTCTTTACTTCTTATATAACCTTGGGAATGGAAGGACTTTACTATTATGGTACATCTTGGGAACTTTCTGAGTTCAGCTTTTTCTTCCTAATAATAAGTGAACTCCCTTTAGCATTTTTATAGCCTGAAGAGATAAGCTTCTCTCTGGGATGAATATGGCTACATAATAGTTTATATTTTCTCCTCCTCCTCCTTCTTCTTCTCCCCATCTCCCCGCCTCCCACTGGCTATATAAGGATAAGGACAAGAGCCAAGATCGCAACACCCACATTAAAAAAAAAAAAAAAAAAAAAAAACACACTGTTGTTTATGCCTTTGACATTTGACATGGATGCTGGTCGTGGGAGAAAAGATAGGATGATAGGAAGATTGCTGAAGGTGTATGTCTCTCAGACTAGTTCCAATTTGGCAACAGATTTTCAGAGGAATAAAGAAGACATAAGAGAATAACACTGAAGAATGACAAATTAGATATCCTCCCCTCTTTGTACTAGTGGGCATATAGGCACAGTCACACAGAAATTACACACACACATACACACAGAGATCAAACTACCATTCTCTCTCTCTGTCTCTCTCTCTGTGTCTCTCTCTCTCACACACACACATGCACACATGAATTATCTTAATGTTTTGTTGAGAACTATTAATGTAATAATGTGTAGAAATGAACATATTCATCTGTATGCTTAATTAAATTTTGTAAAGACAGATATAAGCTGATAACCCATCATTCAATGTATCTGTAAAAGAAGTAAATTTTGACATTGAGGATCAGGGTTCACATGTAGACATATAACAGAAGATTTTAAAATTCCTGAGAGTCATCTATAGCAGAAACTCATTTACTTTTACTTTTATATCTTTTAAAAGCTTAGATCTGAAATTCTTTGTTAATCTTCTATGAATAATTTTCTATAATTAGGAATAAAATATAAACACATTTGAAGAGTTACTAGTTTGCCTGTGTTTAATTGGGAACTTGCATAATACATTCCAGAACTCTGAGAATGAATCTTAGGTCAGTGATTACTCCTGGAACTGAAACTATAAAGTCTTTTATTTATTATTTGACGAAAGCCACCATTGAGCATCCTTTATATAAGAAGGTGCTAAGATATTTAGAAAAGCTACACATTTCCTGGAAGACTTGCTCTGTTCCTTTTATAAAAAGCTACAAACATGGCCTCAGAATGATAAACTGAGTCCCAAAGAGGTGTGTGGTTTTAAAATTAGCAACAAAACCAGCCATTTTACAAGGGCAAGTGTTTTCAGAGGTATTAATGCTTCTCTTCTATTTCCCTGAGTCTTCTGGGGTCAATGTTGTTCATTTTTATGGCAGCAGAAAGTTCAGAGAGACGTTTAGTTCATAATACGCAGAGGAAAATCCATACTGGCAGATTTCCCTCATCATGTGTAAAAGAGAAAACCGAGCTGGCATCACAGAGCCATGGGGAAACAGAGAGGGCTGACTTGCTTTCATCTGGCGATTGTAGTGGCCCCAGTTAACTTGATTGCCTCCCACTGAGGCTTCCTCAGCTAATTCATAGTGGGGCTTCATGGATGGGATGGTAGTGGTCACTAGCACTGGATTCTGGCTATACACAGTTTGGATCAGGAAGAATAGAGTCAGCCAGTACCAAATAAAGGAAGACAGAGAAGAAAATTGCTTTAAGGGAATATTAAATTTTAAAAAAAGTGAAATTTCATTTTCCTGTAGAAGCACAGTAAATATATAAGCTTCAGGACCATTTTGGGTGAGATTCAGTGCTATCTTGACTTAACTGTTTTAATATAACACTCTAACAGATATGTGTATAATGCTATGTGTATCTGTGTGTCTGCATATGTGTTTGTGTGTACGTCTGTGTGTCTGTGTGTGTTTGTGTGTGTGTCTGTGCATGTGTTTGTGAACTCTTTTAATATAACACTCTGATAGGTATGTGTTTAATGCTGTGCATATGTGTATTTGTGTGTGTATGTTTCTGTGTGTGCTTTTATCTCTTTATCACAAAGTATTAAAGAATTTTAGAGCTGTGCTTCTAGATACATGTTTCTCTTCTCCTAAACTGTCAAGTATCTTCCAGTGCCTTTAAATGTTCATTTTCTTTCTTCCTTACACTTCACTATTACAGACTTCTCAGACAATACTGACCAAATTTGTGTTCCTCAAGGACAGACAACAAAGAGACATGAGCATTCTACTGCTATAGAGGAAAGGGCTCTTCTGTGTGGTACAGCTTTCCAACATGTGAGCAGTAGATGCAGAATTGGGAAGAATTAGCTTGCAAGAATCTGCTGCAGAGGCGGTTTTCTTTTACGGAAGCAAATTTGACTATCAAAACAGTTCTGATTCTTTCTTTGCACAACTACTATGCCTGTTTTTACCCCCATCACATTTTAAATATTTTTGGATTGTTGGAAGCTCAAAATCAGATAAAATGGCAGGAGCAAAGAAGTAGCAATACACAATCCATAATCTGTGACAATAGCAACATATTAAGGCACCTGATTTCTCTGAAAGGATGCTTGAGCCTCATCACAGAAACATGCCATTTTGCACTGGAATTACCTGATAGTTTATATTTAATACAAGAAAACTGTGGCATGGGGGCCACTATCAGGGGAACCAGTATTTATCCCTAACACATGGCCTTTTGGAGCCCATTCCCTATGGAGAGAGATACCTTGCTTAGCCTTGGTCCTGCCTCAAGTGATGTAACAGATTATGTTGATTCCCCATGAGAGGACTCACCCATGATGAGGAGTGAAAGAGGATGAGTTGAGGAGCTGGTGGGGAGAGTGGGAGGATGGGAGGGGTTGTGAACTGGGATTAGTGTGTAAATTAGGATTGATTCTAAAAAATGAAAGAAAATTGAAGTCCTCCAAAAAAATGATAATTTATGTTATTTTAGACTGGTGACTCCGGCATTTCCTCTGTGTTGTAATGAATGACAGCTTTACACCAGGAAATGATGTCCTCTTCATGGGCTGCACTGGTCTCTTCTGTTTTATCCATTGATGCTTCCTCAGGAGTAGAGGCAATGCTGAGGCTTTGGAGTCTCAGCAGATGATTGCAGTGAAGAAGAAAACTGGTGCATGATCAAATGAGCTTTTGTAGGCTCTTTTTGATTTAAGCTCTGTGTTATATTAAACATTGTATCAGGATAGTCTTGGCAGGGTTGTAACTAAAATAAATTGTCACAAATATTATATTCACATATACTTCTTAACCTTAGTATGAGAATATGTGTTGTAACATTATCACTGGAGGTATCCCCGCTAAAGAAGATGTAGAAATGTTTATTTTTCTTGGCCATTTGAAGGCAATAATTCAGAAGCAAATTTCAACAATTAAGGATGTTTATTTTGGCTTGATTTTCATGTTTCACATTTATAATCAACTTCACACAGCAAATACAATATTAATTAGATTTTAATGTCTCTACATGTTTCCTCACAGATAATGTTGACTTTTGAATTAATAAATTATGTATTTATTACTCTGTTTTCTTGTGAACCATTTAACCAATTATTCTTTTTAGGGATGGTATGACATCTAGTGGTCAAAAGCAGCAATGTTTTAAAATACTGGTAAGCATATTAGTGACGGTGCCACAGTTGTTAGATAATGTGACATAAGTAGTAAAGGACTCCTTCCAATGAGGAGGTAAATTAAGCGAGAATGTAGACTATTTATATAGACTTAAAGAGAAAAGTAATCCATGGTTTAATTAATTTCGCTGTATGTTGGGTAGAAACACAGATCTTATAGAGCATGTGATGAGTTGTCACCTACTGAATCCAGGTGCTTAAACCATTTTTACAGAGCTAAAATGGACATGTTTTCAAAATTCTACTCATTTATTAATGGGGTGGATTACTAAGTTGTTATAACAGGCATTTTGGATAATTCAAAGGAGCATTGATTTACTATGCAAACAATAAGTATTAATATGGACAATCTTGGAGATAGATATATGTGTCAGCGGTGAAGAGAACATCCTGTCCTTTAAGAGAGCATAAATTCAGTTCACAACAGGCATGTTGTGTAGTGTTCAACATCCCCTTCCTATCCAGAGTGATGCGATACCCTAGCCTCCATGGACACCTGCAATCATGTGAACATAAC
Organism: Phodopus roborovskii; assembly: GCF_943737965.1. Taxonomy (NCBI): domain Eukaryota; kingdom Metazoa; phylum Chordata; class Mammalia; order Rodentia; family Cricetidae; genus Phodopus; species Phodopus roborovskii. The sequence continues at coordinate 31,490,893 of NW_026126410.1, forward strand.
GACTCACAAATACACACACATCATCAAAAATAAATCTTTTACAATGAAAATTTGTCTGCAAATATGGTAATTCTGAAAATTAGCAGCATTCAACAAGACACTATACTTCCTATTCAGAAGTATATTTTACCATATAAAGATAAAAATGTAGACACCATAGCTTTCTCATTTTTCTTTTACTCAAAACAATTTTAACTCAAAATTTTGAAGTAGTCATAATGAGAATTTCTTAAATATCTGAGACTATAACAAAAACCATCTCAAGAAAAAAAAATCTAAGAAAGATTAATCAATGTTAAGTAGGCATTTTTGCATAATGAGTTCAAGCTGCAGTAGCTTGCACATAAAATTTTGTTCAAACCATTTTTATGGTTCATTGTTTATTTCCCTTCTTTCATACTAAAATGGAAACTTCTCTTCTATTTTTCTAATGTGAAGATCGTTGCATTGAATAACGATAATTAAAATGCTATGGATGATCTATGACTGTCTGCAGCAGAATGAATAATAAAATTTTAAAAAATACAGAAATATTTGTCCAAGCTATCTCTTTCTCATTAAATACCTAAATTTGAAATGTGATTGCCTTTTTCTTTCATAAAGTAATCCTCTCACACAAACAGTGGAGTACATCAATAAATTGTTTCTTTCTTTTTTTTTTTTTTTTTTAACTGCTATGGAAAAAGTGGGTTAGAATGCTAATAGTGTTGTAAGGGTTTCTTCATGATTTTCTGTCATATTTGTTTCAGTTAAAGCATCTCAATTATTATAGCACTACCAAGAGTTATTAACTACAAAATTACCAAAAAGGATAGATTGTTAATTGCCTGTTTGCTGTATTTCCTTTACTGGGGCATGTTTAGGTGCAAAGCCTTGCCCAAACTACAGTATTGTATCTTAGAAAGTCATAGTCCTTTCTTCTCATTTTCTCTTGATACTAACTTTTCTCTGTCCCTTAGTCAAAAATTCCTTGAGGACAATCTGGCAGCACTGGAAGAAACTCCATAGATAATTTTTATTTAGCAAACATGTTTCAGTTGTACTTTGGCTCTCCCTGATCTATGACCTTCAAAAAAGTATATAACCTCTTCTAATCTCAACTTCTTCAGTACATAAGATGTGGAAAAAATAAGGCCTCTGGACATTTGTTAAATAATGAAATATTTAACTTTAATTCCACACTGATTTTAAATGTTGGATGAAAAAGAAAAGTTGATCTTTTACCCTGAGTTTATTATTGTCTTTTACATAAACTGGATCAATACATATCTATTGAATTTTTGTGAGACCCAAACTCTCTTCTCTGGAAAAAACAGAAAGGACTCAACTGCTAAGACAACTTTCTACTTCTTTAAACTTTTTCTAAACAGTAAACACTCTAAAATAATATTGTCTCATGATAAAAGAATTGAAAATTTTCATGCAGAGAAATAATTAGAAAGTATTTAGATTATTCCCATACCTATATAACTCTGCTTTTAATAAATGACAAAAAATGTATCTATTGGAAAACATTCACTTCACAGCAGTATCATGTCCAAACTGTGGTATTGAAGGTGGTATTTGCTTCATAGTGTGATGGCTTCTGTAGTACAAAGAACATGTATGTTAGCAGAATCAATACTACAGTGAGATTATCCTAAGAAGAAAGGTCAGAAATACTCAAGGATCATTATACATATGAGTTTTGATTAATTTTGATATTGTTTGTTCAGAAATTTATTGTAACATTCTTGAGATATCTTTTTCATTCACTTACATGATCCTGTATCAGGTGATGGCCAATAGTTTAATGAGATGTTTCTTTGCAGATTGCAAATAAAATATTTATTCCAAATAGAGGCTCCTAGAGATTGTTGGAAAAAGTGGAGGCAGTGGATGAGGAGAAGAGAGAAGGAAGATGAATAAAAATGTGCTTCCTTTGAAAATACTTCAATGACACTTAATATTTCTATGGTGATGGAAACTGAAAGAAAAATGAATTAACATTTCCCATGCATCAATCAGAGTTAATGGGACGCGTGGATACCCTTTGATAAATAGAAAACACACATCAAACAATAGAAAACCGTAGTTTCAAAGTCTTGCATAGTAAAAATTTCTTTTGTATAGAAATACATGAATGAAAGTTCCTATTAATGCATTCAGTTGCTCATGTCTACATATTACATACGTTATTTGGAAAACGATAGTGTAAAACAACATATTTTCATTCTGTGTGGAATATATGGTTACTAAAACAAAAATAACAAATTAATTCCCCGACTCATTTATTTATTTTTGGCTACTGTGTGATCTCTCGTGATTTTCCTTAATCATAAGAAACACAGGCATCACTCGTTTAATTTTGTAAAACCCAACCTAAGAAAGTAAATTGGTCATCAACTTCAGAAAGACAGTTTTTGGAAGGCTTACAAATGAAAAGCTGAGTACCAGGAGCCAGGGATGTTTTGTTTTTGTTTTGTTTCGTTTTTCTTTGCTTCACTCAGGCTTGGTTGCACCCTAGGTCTCTGGACTATCCAGTTCCCGGTCCATGGATATGGGCTCCTTCTCATACCACAGGCTATAAGTTAAGCCACACATTGGTGGGCCACTGCCACAGGATCTGTACCACCATTGCCCCAGCACATCTTACAGGAAGCATAAGTTTTAGGTTAAGGGATTTGTGGCTGGGCTGGTGACCAGGTTTCTCTTGTAGCAGCCTAAAGTGTAACTTCCCAAACAAAAGAGACTAGAGTTTAGGGGTAAAGGCTTCATGAAGGCATCAGATAGACCTCTCTACAGTCAATGAGTAATGTGGATATAGTCTTCCACAATGCAGCCCCATTGTCAGGTATCAGAGAGTGACCTCTAGTCATTGTCCAGTGACTAGCTGTAGTAACCTAAATTTGATAAGCTATTGCCAATTCTCTTTTTTACCCTTCACAGCAATAAGAATTTATTGCTGAAGATGCTGCCACATACTTGAGTCATAGAACATGAAGAAATCAATGTGGTGCTCATTTGGAAGCAACTTGCTACTTTGCAGAATCTGGGATGCCGTTATGCATGCTATCGGATGAGAATAGTAATCATCAGTTTTACCCAACAGAGAACTCTGCAAGATACACTAACAACTAACCTAACAAGATGTACCCACTTGTATAACAGTAAAACAAATGTCACGGTAGAAACCAACAACATTGTTATAGGATTTACATACCATTCCACAAGATGAAATGCATAACTGGTAGTATTCTCAAGTTCAAAACCCTGTGACTCGACAAGCCACTGTTCCTTTGGGAGATTTATGTTCTTTATTCCAGTAAATGGACAGAGTAATGATTCCTAATGACTTGCCATTATAACCAGAATTGACACATCTCTAAAGCCTCATCTTAGCAATTTCATTTTGTAGTAGATAGTGATTAACAATTGGCCAAAGTGATGAGAATAAAAGGCTGCAAAATGTTTATTCCTCTGTGAACATCTATGTAATATCCTTTATACCCAAGATTAGAGATCATTGAAAGAGATGGAAGATTTTAAGTTTCAGAGGCAGTAAATAACTGTAAGCATGCTGGGTTTTCTGAACACAACAAGACAATTGCACATGGGAACTTACAGTGGTTGTGACATCATGCACATGGCCAGCAATCTCACCAAACAAAGCTCCACCACATAAAGGGGGATGAATATGATGTCCCTAGCTATTCTATGAGCTATTTGCCAATTCATACCTGTCTTGATATGAAGAGCATTTTTAAGGGAGTGGCACTTGGCAGATCAAACACACTAAATAGAAGACCACATCTAAGAATAAACAAGTCTGGGTTGTGGTGGTGCATGCCTTTAACCACAGCACTGGTAGGCAGAGATAGATGACCTCTGTTGAGTTTGAGGACAGCCTGGTCTATAGAGTGGGTTCCAGGACAGACTCCAAAAATAAACTGGGGAAACCTGTCTTGCAAAAAATAATATTGTACTTCATAGGGTTAAAAAACAACACTGAGTACATGAAGTTAGGTGGGTGAATCTTGGACATGTGGGAGGGTGACTATAGTCAAAACACATTGTAGAAATTTCTCTAAAGAACTAATAAAAATAACAAAACTGGAAGTGAAGTGGTTTGAAGCACTCATTCATTTACTTTTTCCTACATTACATATCCTCTAGATGTCCTTTAACCTTACTCACACATTTCTTGGCTGCTCATGATTAGGGAGTCCTGAAATCTGATTCCATGAAAAATGTGTTCCAAATTTTGATCATTGTCAACCACCTTCAGATTACAACAGAATCTCAGACTTTACAAAATATTTTGAGATTCTTCCTTATCTGCACAGAAAAAGGAAACTATTAAACATAGATTTTTCTGAGTTACTATAGAATAAAATATAAACTATTTAGTTTTTCAATTATAGACAAGTTACAGAGGGTAAGAAATTAGTTTTGCATGCCTAAGTTATTTCACAAAATGATATTTTCCTTTACAGAAATAGGTGATAACTTTTACAAAGACTTAATAATAGGATCATTAATATTGGATATAAATTTGGACACTGATGTGGTGAAAAGTATTTGAAATAGTTTTACTCAATTTTTCTTTTTATGAGTTCCAAATTTATATCAAAGTTAATTTCATGCTCACACTTCTCATAAAAAGTAAAATGAAAGAAAATATGTGATTAAATAGGAAACATATGACTTTAATCGCTTAAATTAGGTGGTTTAATTCATTCAGGTTACATATATTCAGAAATATAGACTAATTGTTATACATATAAACATAAAGTTGTTTGACTTAATAATCAATGTTTGTCCATAGAAATGAAATATGAAATGATCTGTTAATACAAAGATAGCTACCATTCACAAGACATTCAGTCTATTGCCACACATACTCTCAAAGATGATTTGGAGATGTTGCCGCATGTTGTGTTGTTCATGGAAATGCTCCATATCTGATGTTAATAAATAAATGTGTGCATACATGTGCATGGCTAAAGAATGATGGAAAGAGAATCAGAGAGTTAGACACAGGGAAGAAATGCTGTGTTAATTTGTTGGTTTCACAATACTCGATAAAGCTGAAATGTGGGTTAGCTGAAGGCTAAAAAATCCAGGCATTATAAAGAACTCAAAGATCCAGCTGGATCGTTTTCTCTAAGCATCCTCTATTCTTTATAGGAAATGAACGAATAAGGATCACTGAAATAATTTGCTGATGTTTATTTAAAGCCACATTTTTTGCACATTGTAAGCATATCTACCAAATAAATTCACAGTGACATGGTTACTGGTAGCTGACTAAAAACAGTCTCCTCAAGCTACCAAAGGGCAAACATAAGATTAGCAATAATACCAACTGGTTCCATATTGGCTGACATTTAGAGTACTGGAAAATTCTTGCAAGAACAGAAAAATTTTAATATGTGGAGTTATGCAATTGCAGGTTTCCATTGTTATTATCTCTCCTCTCTAATCCCTAAAGCCTAGCTACAAAGGAAAAAAGGAAAAAGAAACACACTTTTTTTTCGGTATGAGGGGAGAGTGATTAAAAGTTGAGAACTTCAATGTTCAAAAAAAAAGTCAAAGGAACAATGACTCAAGAAATATATATATATATATATATATATATATATATATATATATATATATATGATTTTTCCTAGTAATTTTATCCAGCTTTGTTAGCACTGATGCATATGTATTCAATAATATGCACACATGCCAGCTCTATTTATACATTTTAAAAAGTGAACAAATGTAAAAATAAATAAAGACCCAGAGGCTGCTATTGGAGTTCAGGCTTCATCCTAAATATCAGAAAAGCAAAACTGTCTGCCAACAGCTCTTATTCTACCTATGATGAGACCAAAGAGGCAATCCTCAATCTGCTCCTGATTTCCCTGATCCTCAGATTCACTCTGACTGCTATGGTCTCCTCAATATGGCTAGACACTGTATGTCTTCCCGTTCTTAATGAGGCTAGAGAAAGAATGCCTCTCTGAGAACCTGTTCCTGTATTAAATACCTCTCATGAGTCCTGGGCTTAAAGGCTATGATCCCAAGTGCTGAGATCATCTTTGTGTGAGCTTTCTCTTTAAGACTGGATCAATTTCATGTAGCTCAGTGTGGTGTTGAACTAACAGATTGGGATATATCTTAACCCTGAGTCCTAGGATTAAAGGTATGTGTCACAACTGCCTGATTTCTGAAACCTCAGGCAAGTTTTAATAAATGTATTGACTCTGTGCTTTTGCTTTTGGATATCTCTGTTGATTTGAATGGAGGATGAAAAGTATTCTAATGTGATTAATCCTTTTTGAAATGACAATAATCAAAATACAAATGAAAGCAAAGGCTGTGGAGAATTTGGACCTAAGGAACTACTGATCCCTTTTATGGCTGTTTATTCCTTTGATAGTTAATGTGTTGAGTTATCTGTATAACCTTGAATTATACTCTACTTTGGGAATATTGTAGACCCCTAGCAGTTCTCTCACTTCAAACAATGGTACAGCTTCCTCTCCCAAAAAATGGCTCATTTGTTTAGCATGCATGTTTTGGGTTCCAAACACAAGCCTTCTTTATGTTGAATAAACATTCTTTAGAGAATAAATCTATGCTTAGCCTTCAGATCACAGTGTAATCTTCAGTTAGAGCAGTCCTACTTCCCAGTATGCTGTCTCTTTGACTTCTCAATTATTTGCCGGTTCTCATCATTATGATTTTTAACAAAATAACCCCTCTAAAACCGGAGCTCTCCAACACAGCAATCACTGTTCCCAAAACTTTCTTGTCTTGAAAACATAACACCCATGCCCTGTCTTGACTGATTGCATTCCAAAATTTCCTGACAACCTTAAGGTCTGTCTGTATCTACCTCCTCAGGGGCTGTAGATTGTGATGTTGTGTTTCAGTCATAGGATGGACAGCTTCCATGATTTTGTGATAAAGTTTAAACCGACAACTGGTTTGTTAAAGATGGCCTTTCCATGAAATTACCTACAATGCTTTATATTGAAAACTTTAAAAGTGTAGCTCCTAAATTTTTGCTCATGGTGCAAAAACCGGAATTACAAGTTAGTGAAAGAACTGAAAAATAAGGGGAAAGGAACCGTCTCACTCACATTTGCTCTTCTGCATGTTCTTTTGTTTTCCATTTGCTCTTTTTCTCTTGCTGTTCTGTTTCTGTCTCTGCTGTTTCTTTTTTCTTTTTTTTTTTCTGTTTTCTGTCCATCTCTTTGTTTATTTGTCCCTTCCCAGTTCTTGGGTGTGTGTGTCTGTGTGTCTGTGTGCCTCTGTGTGTGGGGTGTTTGCACCAGTAATTCTTTTAACAACAATGTGAGGTCTGAGCTTCTCAGGGTCAGCAATACAAATAAGATTTACACACAGAACAATGAACTAAAACTGCTAGGAGAAACATTTAGTATCAGTTGCTTAGGGCTATTGGTTAAAGACAGGTTCTAAGTTTACTTTTCACAAGAAACAAAACCTGGTGCCCTCCAGTGCTCTAGCCTCAGTGGCACCACAGGCCTCAGCAAATTGGCTGAATACCAACCAGTGAGTAGTAAATTTCTGAACTAAACATTTGAGTTAATTCAGCAAGAAAGTTGAGAATCTTTTAGTGTAGTGTTAGGTTAGGTTATGGCTTCTCTATCTGGCAGTGAGGCAGCACCCACCAGGACATGCTTATTTTTCTATCCACTTAGATAGCTATGAATCAACAACTTGGGACTTGTAGTAATTCTGGAATTCCAGTGTCCTGGAATATATGGCAATGCCTTACATAGGATGCTTTTGCGTAGGCCCTAAACACTGACCAAATGTCTGTCAATAAAGACAATTGCAAGAATGTAGATCTCTGCAGTTAGCATGGAGAGGGAAACAAGGACCTGATAGTGGGAAACAGACCTCACAGTTAGCTAAGAAATATAATCAGTAAACTAAAACCGGTTAAAGGAGAACAGGTATTTACACATACCTAGGGAATGTAATCAGTACAAATCCAAATGCATGTAAGAGATTGTTCCCAGTAAATTATCAGATAGTGTTGAACTGTGGAATTAAATCCCAAATTTATTACAGAAATGAATAAGCTACAGGAAGAATCTGCAGCAAAAATCAGTCAATTCTTTCACGCCATTATAATCCCAGGTACTGGTTTTATCCATTACGAGAATCCTTAATTCTTCTCAGATATCTCATGATAGATGGCTGTTTAATTACTGTGTGATATTGTGGCTTATAAGAGTTTGTCTTCAATTATCAGGGTAGACGTTAATGGTCTGCATATAGCATCTGAGTTTTAGAACCATCCAGACAAGACTATTCTATAAATGTGATGAAATAGTAACTTTTTTCTCTGCTTTGGCACTAAAGTTGAAACACCAGGAAAACATGAGTTTCATTTAAATTCTCTTGTATAAGGGCTTATAGAAGTGACCTGGTTGAACCAGCGTTAATGGTTAGCATTTAGAGTTATGTAAGTCCTTTGGGAGAAAAAAATGAAGGTTGCTTACCAATTTTCTACTACATTTCCTTTCTCTGCCTCATTTTGTTTTCATTCAAAAAAAAACATCATATAATCTATCCTTCGCTTCTGTATCATATTCATCCTACCCACTATTTACTGGAATGAAAAGTGTGTTAGAAATGCACATCTCATATTATCCAGTGTAGTTCTTCATTTTATTTGAAATATAAAAACATAAAATATTTTTCTCCTTTATTTTTCTCCTACTTTGTTTTTGAGAACTGAACAAAACCTGCCCAAATTGATTTGTCTTTATAAGCCTCAATGTTACCTCAGTTTTCAAGAATTTTGATGCAGCTACTTAAAATGGCTTATATCCCACAATATAAACATCATGCTACAGAGAAATAACAAGGATGTACTTGATAACACAAAAAATATTTTGAGCTTGAATTAATTTTAAAATAAGTCACAAACGTGGTACACATGAATGTTAACACTTGATTTATATAGAATTTTATATTTTTCTTCTAAGGAGTGGTTTTGCTCAAATGAACAAACACATAACACAATTCTCTTCAAGAAATACAAGTGAGAGCAACTGAATTTTTTTTATTATAATCATTGTAAGCTGTCAAAGTGGAAACTTGGTATATCCCTAGTTAATATTTTATATTCATTATATTTATAATTCATTAATCTTTATAAATAAACTCTCAGTGATATCTGAATGAATTCTACCATATTCTACATTTTCTACTCTAGGTTTTGAAAGCTAACCATACCTTGAAATAAAAAGTTAAATGCTCTTTTATGAATATCATAGAACTACTTCTTTGAAAATCCTGGATAAACTTAACCCGAAACCCCAGTGATGATGATAGTTCTAGTGAACAATTTTTTTTTTAAATTAATGGCTTACAGTTTTTTCTCATCTTAGAATAGAGTTATTTTCATTGTTTATATGGAAACTTCATAATTCCTCTGTATGAGATAATTTAAGTTCTAATTTCAATGAAACTTGGTATGTCTCTAAGAACTAGTTGAGCTAAGAGAAAAATCATTACACAGTCATCAGTGAAAGGAACAAAAACAATTGTCACTCTTTGTTTCAGAAATTAATTCTGTTTTTGGAAAGAATAAAGCACTCTAAATTTATATACGGCAAATTGTTTTGAACCAACTAATTTCTTTCAAACAATACAAGGATTATCACCAGGCACTCTGATATAACATGAATAAAAACCTCAATTAATTTTTATAAAGAGCAGTCTGTTTCCCAAAACAAAAGTTGTTAACTGAACTTTGCTAGGATCTCCAGCACTCTGATCTTTGTGACCAGAATTACTGAAGCCTTTGGTAGGAAAAGTGCATTGGAGCAGTGAAGCAACAGGGAGAATAAGGTTCTTGAAATTACTCTTTCAGATGAGCAAGCAGGGTTTGGACTTTGATTTGGATAAGCCTTTGGAGAGGTTTAAGTTGTTAAATTGATTAAATGGAATTTTATTCCCCTTGCCCTGTGTCTTATTGTACTGACTGGTTTTGTACACCAACTGACATAAGCTAGAGTCATCAGAGGAAGGAGCCTCAGCTGAAGAAATGCTTCCATGAGATCCAGCTGTAAGGCATTTTCTCATTTAGCAATCAATATGGGAGGGCCCATCCCATGGTTGTTGGTGGCATTCCTGGGCTGGTAGTACTGGGTTTTATAAGAAGGTAGCTGTGGGCAACAAGCCAGTAAGAAGCATTCCTCCATGGCCTCTGCCACATCCCTTGCCTCTTATAAAGGAAAATACTGAACTGGGGCTGGATTACAGTTTCGGAAATTTCATCCACTGCCATCATGGTGGGACATGTTAGTGTCCAGGCCAACATGGTGCTGCAGGATGAGCTGACAGTGCTGCATCTTGCTCTGCAGGTAGCAACAGAAAAAAACTGAGTGCCACATTGGGCTTAAGTATATAGAAGAACTCAACGTCTGTGTCCACAGTGACACATTACCTCCAACAACTACTCTACCAAGGCTCTGCCTCCTAACAGTGCAACTAAGTGGACCAACTATCCAAACACAGGTGTCTGTGGGGACTATTTCTATTCAAACCACCACACTTGTGAAAAAATTGCCCTTTCACTTTCTCTACCCCACTCTTTTTTTTTTTTTTTTCTTGCTTAGAGTAACAATAGCATCAGCCCCAATGATAAATAGAAACTTTTTACACTATAGTTCAGACGATGCAGCATGTAACCCATACCAAAAGATAACAAATGGATTCTACCCAATCAGTTCCCACCCTGGAGCTTATGCTGGAGTTATATCATAAGAAAATTACATTTTCTTTTCTCATAATTTAACTGAAAGAAAAAATGCAAACTAGAAGCTAAGAGAATGTGTTTTTATTGTCTCAGTAGGCTTAGGCATAAAAGCAAGTCCTGAAATAAAAGCAGGTGCCCAGCTAAAGTATAAATGACCTCTAGATCCAAAGAGTCTGACTGCAACATTCCTGCCCTTGCTTCAGTGTGACTCTCCAAGGGATGTTTCTCTCCTAAGAAAGTGTAGGCTGCTTTTATAGCCATTATTAAGGGGGAGATTTCTCTATACTGCAACTATAATGCTCCACTCCAAATATACACATATTTTCCTGGTGGGCACTTATACAGAAAAGTGGCAGAGTGGGCACTAAATGTGAAATAACTGTTGACTATTCTCTTGAAGATAGTAAAATAGCTAAGGAGAATTTTTTTTTTGAAGCTGGAACAATCTAGCTCTGTACTAAATTACAGTTATTTTTTCTATGTGACCAAATGAAATTCCCATATGGTTTCCAGCGTATTTGAAATTCCACACTGATAAATTAAGTATGGAGATGGTTAAAATACTGTTCCCAGTTATTTAGAGTATGCTCTATGATGACACTGTCATGTATGTTTGGAAACTTAACAAAAATGACAGAATAGAGGCATGTTACTTATTCTTAATGTTAAATTGTCATTGATTGTAAAAACTCCTTTTCATAAAACTAGTATCTTTTCCAAAGGAGATAAATTTATAATATCTTTTTTTCCAGTGTTAAATATGTTCCTCAGCATCAATGATCGAACCCCCTAGTTTATACATCACATCCTCCACATCCCACTCCACTTTTTCATAAACTTTATATCAGTGTCTGTACGGTAGTGAAATCTCAGAGTAAAACCGAATCACATTTGGACATAACATAATTTTTTTATCGTGTGTGTGTGTGTGTGTGTGTGTGTGTGTTTCTCAGAAGGCACTGGATTGCTTGAAGGAAGAATTACAAGTGGTCATGACCTATCAGAGTTGAGGGGGATGTAAAGGCTGGTTCTCTGTAACAGCAGCAGATTCTACTGAATGATGAGTCAACTCTACAGCAATTTGTTTGGCCCTGTTAAATCTCTGTATAATGAAAATAATATGGATATCACAATGCTATTGAGCGTAACCAAATGTTGTGTCTTTTCTCATTGTAATGGCATTATGAAATACATTTTGGGTTGACAGGAGGAGTTATAGAAACATGCTATCACCCTTAAATATCCTCTACCTGGTCATGATGTGTAATGAGTCAGGGTTTTCTAGAGGAAATGAAGCAATAAAAATGAATAAATATTAAAAGAAAGTTTGTTTGGTTTCCCAGTGCATTGATAATGACTGTTTTCAAAATGGAGAAGAGAAATAAATCCAGGTAAATCCTCAGCCCATGTATTCAGATGCATCTGTAGCTCCAGGCTGGCACAGAAAGTTTAGATGGATGAAGAGTCACTACTCTTCAACCCAATGGAAGGATAAAGAATATGGATTATGATATAAGTGAAGGATGACAACAGCGCAGTAACAGTAATAGCCCGTGTCAGTAGCAGAAACAGAGTAGGCGAACCCATCAGTAAGAAACGAAGGCAAGTAGGCAATAAATGAAAGCTTTCCATTGCTTTTATGGGTCTCATACTACCCATATTTAGGCTGACTTTTTCTGGCTTCAATTTGTCTAATAAATAAAATTTATCATAGATATTCTGAGAAGTTAATATAATCTACAGAATCCCTCACAACTGTGTCTAGAAGATTATCTCATAGGTACTTCTAAATATTGCCAAATAGAGGAATGATATCAATTACCAAAGATGATAAGAAACTGTGAGTCATTGTATTTCTCATTAGAAAAATGCAAAAGGTAAGGGAATTAATAATAATTTCTAATTTGTGTGTTTTGAAGTCAGAGTTAACTTTCTGCATAGGATGGTATGAGGACTTAATTACCCAACAGCATGTTGCAGAAGTTGTGGGTTTCTAACCACATCTATTAAATGCTATTGATACAGAAGTGTGGGATATGGATATTCTATTGTGAGATTCTTCAGCAAACAAGTTAGTGTGACTTCATCCCATTCACAGAAATGGAAGAAATTCCCTGGAAGAAAGGCATGAGACATCTTTAGACTCAGTGTTCAAATAGGTTTTGTCAGAAGAATTTTCTTTATCACTTTATTTGACCTGTTGCATGAAGAGAACAGAAAGGTAGAACAAATTATCAAGGGAAGAAAAGTCTTAAATATTAAGTTTGAGAAGGCTATTAAGTCAGAGAAATCCTGAAGTGAAAAAAATGTAAAATAATACCCACTTGACATCTTCATATCACTCTATTGCTAGCTTGAGGAACAATGTCCCAGGCAGTTACATTAAAGAAATCTCAATAACCATCCAGCATCCAAATTTATTCCTAGTACAATGAAAAACAAAATTTAGCCTTTTTCTACCAATGTTTTAAGGATAGACGAGGAAGACATGGAAACACCCTGTAGAATTTTAATATACTCTTGTGCCAATAACTTTTGTTATAAAGCAATTTCAGTATTACAACTCAAGTATATCTTTGTTCTATTACATAATGCTTGGCACTGTGGCTTGCTGACCAATAGGACATTCACAGATAAAGAACATACACAGATTTGGAATGTGTAATGCATTTATGGGCTTTCATTTTTATGCTCTCCTGATTGTTATTGTGAAATTTTACATTCTGAAACACATGCAAGCATCACCTACTTTTGCCTCCGAAGAAAAACAAATGTAGATGTAAACAATGAGACCAAGAATATGGTGCATGAATAGGTTGGTTCTGGGCATTCAGAGCATTAGGGGTGAACATAGGAGGCAAATAACTATCATTTTCTAGAACAGACATACAGTGCAATTCACTACTGAAACTTGGAAATGAGATCCCAAGCAACATCTAATAACATGCCATTCTATAATAACTATTTCTACCAACACCTTGCTCCAGCAGAATTGCATGGGTCTAGAGTTTGGGGAAGGAAACAAACAAGTGAATCTCCCTTGATTGTCACCTCGGATAGGACTGTGTCTGGAACTAAGAGATACATGAGAAATCACATTTAACTTCCAACATGAAGCTGTTATAGCAATCATATGCTTTGCTGAACCAATTACCATCGTGCTTGCAATGCATGATAGAGATTTTCATAGTATACCCACCTGCAGTTTCCTCCCTTTGCCAGCATAGAAGAAAGTTATGTTTTAAATGCTTGCTTTGCAATTTCACAGGTAGTTACTACTTAAATCCCACCCAAAGCTTTTAAGATTAGTGAGAAAATCATCCCCTTCTTCTCTTTCCTTTCCTATCTAGGTCAGTGGCTGTGCACTGCCATGCCCTACTCAAACACGCACAAGAGAAAGTTGACAGAAGGTTTTAAAGTTAATTCATCCATATTTGCCCTTTTTTTATATATAATCTTTCATTCCTTTTAGCACCTTTTACCTAGCAGCAAAACTACAGCCAAGCCTCCTGCTATTTCCTAGAAATTTCTGGATATCTGTGATCAACAAGCCCAGGAAATAACAGTCTATGTAGATGAGGCTTGTGTTTCTGTAAAGTCAAAGACTTCTTTTCATAATGACTAGTTCATCACACCTGCTGCTGTAGCCTCAGGATTTTGATGCTATCAAGAGTGAGCACTTTCTTCATATTTGAGGGTGAGGAGTGGAATAAGGCAGAGCCTGAGAGGGATCTAGTTACAGCTTAAAATGCTGTACTGGGTAAGAAAGTACCATGGATGATTGCCCGGCAGAATCATGTATCAAACAACTCCTAAACTCAGATCAAGTTGCACAGACTCTTATATTGAAAATGCAGCCCCCTCCCAAAACTTATCCTCTCCAGGGAAGGGATGGGAACTGGAAGATAAAAATTGTAATGACTATGTAAAAATCTATATTCTGTAAATCATGTGAAAAAGGCAGTGTCAAATGATTATTATTCAGCATCTCTTTGCACATTTTATTCCCCTACAAAGTAATGTGGAAAGACAAATTTCAAAGATGTCTAATCACACCTTTTAGTTAATCTTTCTTCTTCTATAGAGAGTAGGGTGTTGTTATATTTCAAAGTATGTGTCAAAACCTCAGTAAGTGCTACAAAGAGCATGGGAGGCTTCATTCTTTACTAAACACAGGAATAAATATCTAACAAATGAATAGATATATCAAGAACAACCAAAATAAATGTCAATGTTATGAAAAGGATAGACTTGTCTACTTTACTAATCATATCTGGAAAATATTGAAAGTAAAAATTAATTTTAAGTAATCATATATGAAATGTCAGTCTTTTTCATTATTTTGTAATTGAATTTACAAATTATTTTGAAATTAAATTCTAAGATAGAATTACTATTATCTATATATGTTAAATATAGATTGACCACAAGATTTTCTTTCAACCTATAGTCTTCTTCTCCACTACTTTTTTTTTAACCACAACAGTTGGACACTGTCTTAAATAAAAAATATTATTAACAACCAACCATTCTTTCCTTACTGTTAAAGTGAGGTTATCTGTAAATTCTTGACATAATGGACTGACTGTATCCTCAAAGTGTACACAAAAAGAAACACCTTTCTTTACTTAACTGATTTTGTCTCTATATGTTGTCACAGCAACAGAAAAAATAAGAAACTAAGCATTGATGGAGAATTGGGTTTTGTTGAGTCACATTGTGAGACATGTATAGATCATATACATATACATTCCCCCTTTCAATTTCTCTTTAACTCACTTATGTATTACATTATTTATGTCATAATATATGAATTGTAAGAATAAGGGGCTTCATTATGACTTTATTATACATACATATATATTTTCAGTTTTGCAAAATGTTTTGGATATTTCCAGAACAGAATTTTCAATACAAAAATGTACAAGTGAATCATTAGGATATCTCAGTAAATCAGGCATTCTTTCTTAGTCAGTCTGGAGCAGAACTTCAGAATTTCCAAGTACATTATTTTTTTTCTACATGACATTTGCTTCACTGGTCTTGGAGTCATTGTTAGATTAGCAAAGCATGGAGACCCTCAAGTTCTTTTATTGTTGTTGCCAAGTGTCCAAGAGAAAGCAGATATGGATGAGAGGTCTCATGATAGATAACAATGGAAATGGAAATGTAATGATGTTAATTTAGTAAAACTAGATTCATCAGTTAACATCTATGCCTTTGCTTTCTTTTTCTATATTTTTGTTGAGTTCTGAATATATGGAAATATTATTCTGGATTCTGTACATTATAGTATTTATTTGGGTTCTTATTGTGTCTCCTGATGGACTCTCCCACTACTAGCAACTGCTACACTACAAATAATTATCTTTACTATTATCATGACTTTGGTAATGTGTTGTATCCCAGTGTGTAGCTAAGGCCTTCTGTGTGACCATAGATTTAGAGTAATCCATTAGAGTCTGGTAGGCTCACCAGTGAAGACATCAATGGACATTATACTCCCCATCGTAGAATGGGGTAGATGTCAGTAGTTGATTCCTATTAGGACTTCATAAGTCCTTCCTAGTATATGGCTCATAATTGATATAGATCAACTTGTGTAAGCCCAGTACGAGTATGGCTACCATGACCTCAAGATTCTCATAGCAATGCTGTATTTACCTATTGGTATTTCCCATTATATCTCTGTAACATCTGGATGTTACATGATTCTGGGTTCCTCTTCAGCAATGATTCCTAAGTTTTAAGGGAATGCTATGAATGACTTGTTTAGGACTAATCCTTTGACTGTCCTATGATAAATGACCTGTGAATCATTGGGATTGTACATATTCCTTTAGTAGGATTACTAGGTTTCTCACTATGGATTTGTCCTGTCCATTGACCTGTGAAGTTTTTCTTTTAGTAATTTAGTAAATTAAAGGAAAGAAAAAGATAGAAGAAAGAAAAAAGATTTGGACAAAAGAAATGAATGTTTGAAAATTATAGGTTTGAGACAATTTTTATGCCATTGTATATCTGAAGATTAGGATTACTATTAAGTATTATCTGACTTTGAAGCAAATAACATTCAGTCATAATCTTGGAGAAAATTAGTACCATACTCTTTTTTGCCCAATGGCAAAAGTGAAATATTAATTTTACAAATTTATGTATTTCCTAAATATAAGGCATGTTTGTTTTAAACATGAACAAATTCAAAAATTTTTCATGAAAATGCCACAACATATATTTTGTAATGTTTGTGTACGGCATGCATTTTCATATGAAATTTAAGAAACATTTGGTGATATCCTCCAAAAATATCACAAATCCTTTATCTGAATTTACATAATATGTCCTTCCTATTACAATACAGCAAGCAATGTTGAAGAAACTTAAGTAAAACCTTTTATTTGCAGTATGCAATGTGTTGTGCGGGTTGCGATGCTCCTTTGTCCTCCCTGAAATTCCTCCTCTTTATTCAGACATAGAGGTGAACACTTTGGTATTGTGCAACAGCCCTGTTGTTCTCTAAACTGAGTGCTCACTGTCAAAATGCTAAAAATACTGTTCAGTGAACTAAGTGCTCAATGTTGAAATAGTTTTTTTTTTTACTGAGTTAACTATAGGCTACTTAGCACACTCTTCACCAGTTCTGAAATGGGAGTGATGGATGGCACAAAAAGTATTAAATTATATAAGCACATAACATATAGTAAGTGTGGAGGTTTGAATAAGAATGTTCCCATAGACTCATATATTTGATTGCATACTCTATCAACAGGGAATACAACTTTTGAAAGGATTAGAATGATTTTAAAGTCTGGCCTTCCTGGAGCAAGTGTGTCACTAGCAAGTGGGCTTTGGTGTTTCAAAAGCTCAAGCCAAGACCACAGTTTGTCTCTCTGCATATGGATGATAATACAGTTTTCAGCTACTGTTCCATTGTGGGTTTCCATCAGGTTTTCGGTCATGATGATTATGGACTAAATCTCTGAAACTTAATCAAAACTTCAAGTAAATTCTTTCTCGATAATAGTTGCCTTGGTCATGATGTCTCTTCACAGCAGTACACAAATGGCTAACACAATATGATTTGACAGTTTTTATTAATATACATTAAAATGTTATTAATATCAATGTTAACCATTGTTGAGAGCCCTTTTAAAATAAACTTTCTTATAACTTTCTCATTTCATATAATTAATTCTGAGTATACTATTTAGAAAGCTGTTTTGTTGTGGTTTTGTTTTTTGGTTTGTAATCTCTTAGATTGCTGTCTCAAACGTCTATAAAAACTCTTAATGATTTTTAGGAAAAGTTTTCTAGAATTTTAAGAATATTGATTCTTAAATTATGTGCTTCTTCTGTGTCTCATAAAGAATCTCTATACCCAATTTCTCAACTGGAATAAACTTAAAAAATTTAACTTTAGTCTTGCCAATACAAGCTCTGGAATCATAAAATTGATTGATTTTTCTTATTTTTATGTGTTAGCAATATGTTGTATCAAATATATTCTGTCTGATACACTTTTTTGTGCTATCTGACTCTTAAAAAGACTATGAGGTAAGTTACAGTATAAAAAAGAGACTGTATAACCTAAGTGAGCATGCAATAAAGGGGGGGGGGATTTGCCTTTTCCATGGTTAATACTTTCTTATTTCTCAGATCTATGCCTTTCTGAGTCCCCACAAATTAGTTCAAATTACCACTTTCCTAATTTTTTTTTTGATTCCTTTCCATACAAAACTTCAGTTTGTGCTTCAAGCATATTTTAAAAGAATAAAAGAGCATACAATAAAAATCAAGCTATCTCACCTCAATTTTTTTCTCTAAATTCCTTAATGACATTAAAGTATGAATTCCTTCTATAATCTATTCATGAGCTAAGCCAAACTCTTGATTTATTCTGATGATATAAGTAGTTGCTGAATATTCAAAACAGAAAATTTACCACATAAGGTCAAGTCTGTCATTAATACAGAACATATATATTTATGATGATTTTAATAAGAAAAAACACAACTATTGTAATATTAAGTAGCATAATAGATGCTCATTTCTTTATCTGTTTAATGATGTTTTCTTTTCTTTTCTTTTTTTTTTTGCTCTCATGTAATAGTGGTCTAATAACACTAACAATTCAATCATGCAAGAATTATTGGCATGTGTCCAAAGTCATTATGAAGCATTGTAATGCATTGGTGAAGAAGAAAAATAGGTTTCATTTAATTTTTTCCCTTTTACTCTCATTTTAAATGGCCCTGTGAAACATTTTGCAACCTGTAGTGGCATCTTGCTTTGCCAGATTAAATGGAGCAGGAGTTGCAATGTAGTGTCTGTGCTACAATCTGTTCCACTAATCAAGTGAAGGCCTAGAGATTTAAATAAAAGACAAGACAGTGCATTCGTGCAACAGGAATGCTGGAATGCTGAATACCATTTATGGAGGGTAAGGAGTGGGCTTATATACTGACTCAGAGCACAGTCAAAAACAATCAAGAGTTAAGTATGAAATTCTTAGGCTATTCCTCCCAAGATATGTATTAGCAAATCAGGAAGATTTTGCTAAGATACAAAATGTTCCAGAAAACAGCTTCAGGCTTGGTCAAGGTGCCTTGGGGACCCATGCAGGGCCCTACATTGCAAGAAGTTCTGAGCCATCTTATGTGGGTACTGGGAACTGAACTCTAGTCCTCTAAAATAGTCAGATTTGCTCTAACTGTTGAACCATCATCCCAGACCATCCTCTATCTTATAAGGAGTATAGCTGAACCTGAAATAGTGGCCACTACTACAAGTTCACTTTCAAAGAAAGATGCTACTGCAGCAACCTAGATTTTTATCTAATGCATTGTACAAATATTTAAAATTGTAACATGAAAAGTTGTAAAATATAAGCTGCATGATGTAATTTCAGATACTTAGGAGGAAGAGGAAGCAGAACAAAAGATTTAGGAGTGTATGGAAACTTTGTATCGTTGAAGCTTTCTAAAATATATGCATATTTGAAAGTAATTACAAAGACATCAAAATTAAGTAGGGTAATGGAAGCCTAAACACACATTCCTGTCACAAAGCAAAGTTTTCTGTTCTGGGAATGAATTGCACCTAATCAGCTTGTTGACTGAAGTAGCTTTGTGCGATAATCTAAATAATCTAGGCTATTGCCAAGGCAATTGTTTGCTCTCAACAAACGGATGGCAAGACCCTATTGTTGAAGGTAACACAAACAGAACTCATAGAACATGGAGAAGTTGAGCTAGTACTTACTTAAAACCTTCTGTCCTACTGACTAGTATTTGTGTAAAATTACAGGGAGTAATTTTACATGTTACCAAAAATGACACATAAACACAAACTCAGGTAAAAACCTTTCATCTTCAATGGTGACTTGCATGGAAGAAGTGTCAGTGCAATAGTGGCCCAAAGCCTGATAGAATACCAAGCAATACCTGATTGTAATTAGGGCTCCCCCATGAGGAGGATCCCAGTCCTAACACTATTCATGTGATCAAGATACTGAGACTAAATAGCCAGGGACATAAGGGAACACCAAATACTACAGTACTGCTAAAGAAACCTTGCAACAAAATGACTATTTATGTCATTTTCTTATGAAAAAAAAGGGTCAATGATTTGTTCAGACATCATCAGATAATTGTCTTCCTGCTATAGATAAGAACACAATGACTCACAGAAGGACATTGTGCAGAGTGTGAGAGAAACCTACGAACACTCACCCTAAGTGGGATGTCTTCGTCAATTCTTTCTCATCACAGCTCAGGGAACCCTACAAAAGATGAGGTAGTTAGATTGAAAGAATTACCTCCTAATTATAAGTCTTTAGATACAATAAATTAGCTTTCTCTGAAGGATTCTCACTGTGTTAACAAATCACATTTAAGGTAAGGCTCCATGCCTAGAAATAATTGGTCAACACAAAACAAACTCAGTGGTATTTTGGAGGGGGTATCCTTTGTTTTTGTTTTTTTTGTTTGTTTGTTTGTTTTGTTTTTTTGTTTTTTTTGTTTTTTTGTCTTAATGTTTTGTCAGTCATTTTTTTTCTCTTACATTAAAGTTCTTTTGTTTATATATCATGGTTTCTGATACTGTGTTTGAGGGGATTTTTTGTCTTTGTTTTTCAGTTCAATTGATTGTTCTGTCCTTTTAAGTTATTATTTTGTCTTCTGTAATTGTAATTATTTCCCATCCTTCCTATTTAGGATGCCTGTTAGTTTAGCAATGAGTGAGACCAAGAATGGATGTGGATTTGAATGGATAGAAAGATATGAGGGTGATCAAGGAGGATTTGATTAGGAGAAAAGGATACAGGAGAATCATAATTATAATATGCTGTAATTTCAACTTAAAAAGGGAATAAATTTGTTTGAGTCAGAGTAAATTCAAGGTAAACCAATATAACTACAGTCTGTCTCAAAAAGTAGTAAAAAGAACCAGTTAAATCTTTTAGCATATGTATGTTTCCAAGACCTTGGATTACATGCTCATTCTAAACAGGAAAAGAATAATATCTTATTGAAACTATGCATTCATACCATGAATGGACAGCAAGATCATCCCTCTAGAGTTTCCTATTAGAGATTTACATACAGTTACCTGATTATATATTTAATCTGCCAGCACTTTCTTTGAATAATTAAAAGCGTTGTAGCATTAGAAGCAGGATAATTATTGTCTCACTCAAATATGCACATCATGCTGCTCTTACATTTCCATCCTATCTAGCTGTAATCCCTATGTTTCACTGTATCTAGTATCATCTTGTGTCATAATTATCATTCAGAGATTGTTTTTCAAGAAAATACAATAATAATAATAATAATAGCATAAGTTAAGGGAATATCATGATATTTAGATATTGTGTAGCCACAAATAGTGTCTAATTTGACTCAATAATTTAGAATTCCTGAATTAATCATACATATTTATGAAGATTTCTAATAATGTATTTAGAAGAAAAGACAAGTCACTTACAATAAAAATAATAATTTTCTTATATTTTTAATTTCCTTATTTAGCAACATTTTTCTTGAACATCTTTGTTGGCATGTTGTGCTACATTATCCAATTTACATATTGATTTTTTTATAAAAGGTTTGCTTTTCAGATTTAATCATAAGCAGTTATTATTTTGTTGTGGTGGTCTTGTATTTTCCAAATCCAGTGAGAATAAACAAATTAAAAATTCTAATTGTTTACTTTCTGAGCACTCCTCTAGTGGCATAATATTTAAATTTTGCAATAAAACTTTAAATGAATTATGTTAAAGGATATAGGTTCATCACATGATGCATTGGGAGTATCAGTTTTTGAAGTACTGAAAGTTAATGTAAAAAATGTAACTAGTTATCAAGATTAGAGTTAATTTTCTTTCACATATTATCAGTTATTTGTTAATTTTAGATATAATATTCAAATGTGCACACACAGAGACATTTTGAAATTTAACTCCCTAATGTACTGGGAAGTGTTATAATACATGTTTGCTATACAGGAAGTTCTAGGTTAAATTCTCTTATGTAAAATTAGCAAGTAAGTGTGTCAACAATGCATTATCTGTTCATATCCAAATTGTATAAGAATTTGTTTTGAATTGATGAGTGGGCTTATCAGTATCTATAGCAAGTTGTGTCATTAAAAGTTGTTATTACAACTAAAATTTCACAGGAAGAAGAGAGAGTAGCTAATTTTCAGAATGTGCTACAAATTTTCATGATATTCAGGTGTGAATTGCATACACTGGGATGACTACCAGATTCAGAGATTAAAACAAAACAAAGCAAACAAAAAAAAATACATTTTATCTGTTTCATGAATGTGCAATATATGAAGATAGTGACCTAAATTTATATACATAATTAAAATCATCCAGGAAGACCAACAGAAATTGCTTAGTGTATATGAACAATTGCTGCATGAGCATGAGGATCAAAGTTCAAATCCCCAGAGCCCACACTGAAACACAGGTGTGGCCACCCATGAGTGCTATGGTGAGGTTGCACATGGAGACAAGAAGATGACCTGGAAAGAGCAAATGGGAGGATACATTCTCTCTCTCTCTCAGAAAATCTTTGAGAACATAGAGTACCAGAAGAATTTCTCCACTTCCCTTAGGATACTAGAGGAGTGAAGAATATCCACAAAAAATTCAGATACATATTTATAAATTTTAAAATATCACATAAACTTGCTAAAGTGAAATCTAAAATGCAAAAAATATATCAATGAAAATAAAATTAACATCCTTTGTATTTGAGGAAGCTACAGAATGTTTGAAAGCAATGAAATCTAGACAAGTAGCATTCTCTAACCTCATAAGCACAATTTTTTATGATATTATTTTTTAATATAAATTTGAAACAAGCTTATTTTCCATGTCAATTCCAGTTCCCTGACCCTCCCCTCCTCTCCATCCTTCTCCAACCCTGATCTTATCCCCTTTCTACTATCCAGGGAGGGTGTGGCCTTACATGGAGGATCCACAAAGTCTGTCATATCATTTGGGGCAGGGCCCAGTACCTTCCTCATGTGTCTAGGCTGAGAGAGTATCCCTCTATGAAGAATGGGCTCTCAAAATCCATACTGATTTTCAAACTGGCTGTACATGTTTACACTCCCACCAGCAATAGAGGAGTGTTCCCCTACCTCTGAATTCTCTCCAGCATAAACTGTCTTTGGTTTTGGGGTTTTTTTTGTTGTTGTTGTTGTTGTTGTTGATTGTTTGTTTTGTTTGTTTGCCATTCTGGCAGGAGTAAGATTATATCTCAGAGTTGTTTTGATTTGCATTTATCTGATAGCTAAGGATGCTGAGAACTTTATTAAGTGTCTTTCAGCCATTTTAGATCCTTCTATGTGAGTACAATTCTGTAAATAAGTCCATCAGTAGAAAAGTAGTTTCCCCCCTCTTTCTTTGTGTATGGTGTCTTGATTTTAATGTGTTCTTCTGTGCATTATGTGTTGATATATATTTCATACTGATTAAGGAACAGTTGCACATAAACCTTATATAGTTCAAAACATACTTTTCTCAATTGTCTCCATATACTGCCATAAAACATGTTTCACCACAAATATTCAATGTGATAATAATAATAATAATAATAGTAATAATAATAATACAAAATAAAAGCAAATTTAATTTGTTCTTCAGTGTTATAATATTTTTATTACTTTATGAACAACAGCAAGACAACAAGACCACTCAGTAACTTACTGTATGTGCATGGGTTTTCCAACACTCACAAAAATAGCTTGGTGTGTTGTCCCATGTCTATCACTACAGGGCTGAAAAGAGAATGATTCCAAATGCTCACTGATTTACTAGGCTAGTGAAGATGATACACTCCATGATCAATAAGAGAGCTGGTCTCAAAAAAAAAGGTACAGAGCAATAAAGGAAAATTTCTAAAGTTGAACTCCGGTTATCCAGGTTTTTGCATCATGCTCATGCACACACTCATACGCTTACTCTCAAACACAGGCACTCATGCACATGTATGCATACACCTTATTCCGTGACTATAGTTAACAAAAACTGAAAATTTCCTTCCTTGGTTTTCCTGAGAAAGTCAGGAGTCCATCAGTGGTTCTCAACCTTTCTAATGCAGTTTTCATGTTGTGGTGAACCCCAAGAATAAAAATATTTTCATTTCTACATCACAACTATAGCTTGTTATGTTATAAATTATAATATAATATATAATAATATTTGGATATTGAAATTAATCCCTGTGAAAAGATCATTTGACCCCCAAAGTGGTCATGCTCTGCTGGTTGAGAATAACTGCTTTAAACTCAAGTGGGCTTCAACTAGTAGTAGTGAGAAAGGTGATACAATGAATTCTTAATATCAAACTTGTGTGTTTGTATTCATGTCAGTGAATAAAACTGCATAGCACACCACTGAAAACAGTTTGTAGAGTAGTATAATGACTTTACATGTGCCCACACCTATCATTATTATAGTAAAATGCCTATATTTGAGAATTGCATCTCCAAAATTCTTAGTTTATATTATAATGAAAGTTCAGTGGCTTCAATGGTTAAAACTGCTGACAAATTTTTGTACTGCTTCTATTAGTAAAATCCCCTTATCTTATTTTATATTTAATCATTACTGTAAGCAACCTTCATAACAATCCATCAATGTTTGAAATATTACATTTCACCCAAAAGACAATGATGAAAATTTTTGTAAGTTTAGAGTGCAATAAAAATGAGATGACTACTAACAGAGCCTGATGTTCTGAAGATAAAGCTGGGGAAAGACTCTAGAGAATGTTATCTTGGGCAAAACTGGAATGGAATAGCCATGGATGGAGAATAACAGTCTATGTGATCTTTTTATATACAGTGAAGTCTTGTATTTTGTGTAGTTGTATTTTTATGTATATTTTACATTTTGATCCCAGTTCTCTCTCCTTCCCTCCCTTTTTCCCTCTCTGCCCCCTCACATGCACCCCACCTACCCTCCCTTCCCATCACCCCACCCACTCCACATGTAGGGTGATGCCATCCAGGAGGGGTCATCTAAATTTGTCAAGTCATTTGAAGTAGAGACTAAGACTTCTCTCCTGGGTCTAGATTAGGGAGCATCCCTACATGGGGGATGTGCCCAAAAGGTACTTTTGTGCACCAGATATATATCCTGGTTCCACTGTCCAAGGTCCCTTAGACTGCTCAGGCCTTCTAGCTGAGACCCATGTAGAGGGGGATTTGCCCCCTGGCTAGATTCCCAGCTAACAGTCTGGGGGCCCATTAGCTCCTCCTCGTTTAGGTCAGCCATCTCTACGTGTTTCTGCAACCTGGTCTTGTCCTCCCTCTCTGCATCTGGATTCTACTTTGACTCAGTGTTTAGTTGTGGGTGTTTGCTTCTGTTTCCAAAAGGTACTAGATGAGGGCTCCATGATAGTGGATAGGTTATTTGTTGATCTCATTATCAGGGAAGGGCATTTATGGTAGCCTTTCCACTGCTGCTCAACATTTGAACACTTTTATAATTTTCATTTGACAAAGAGAAGATTCTAGTTGTGTTCTTGCCCTTAGCTTTTATTGGAAATGGCAAGAATTTCGATATGACTACTATATGAACACCAAGATTCTATACTGAACTGAAAATGGAATGTAACACAGACAAACATAAATTTCTGAGAAGAACTGGGGCATTTCCAACAAAATTCAGACTTGTAACCAGCAGTTAAAACTAGATGTAACTACCATTTATCACCATTGTTTCTTGTTTTACGTCTTCACTTTTTTGTCTCCTTATTAACTTCATTCGTAAAGTTTGTATTAAATCCAGCTAGGACCTTTGTTCTCAAATAATTAATAAGATGAAGTTGGCAGGGAAGGTTAAGCAAAAATAGAAACTTTAAACATGGAGTATTGATTTGCTAGGAGAAAGCTTTTGTTGTTTCCCTTTGAGAGTAATTCAGCTACTTTGAACTTAGCCACATTTGATGACTTTATCAAAATATTGACCTTTGGTGTTTAGTTTGCTGACAAGCATTTAGAAGTATTTATTGTGATAAGAAACCATTGAAAAGGATATAAATTGTATTAATTTTAATCATGTTACTTCATTTACCACACCAAAGAACTGGGGCACTGCTTTTCATTGCATTAGTATTGGTGGAGGGAGGCTTTGTTAAAGGATAGATAGAAGAGGAGGGGGGCTCTGTTTTAGGAGGGAGAGAGTTATGAGCTTGAGTTTTCAATGCAGGAATTCCATTTCTTCTCAATCCAACAATACCGATGAAGTAATATAGTTAATTTAATACCTTCTGTTGATATATAAAATAGAGCATAAAAATTAAAGTCTTAAATGCCTAAAAACTCAACAATTACACAACTATTAAATGTGGAATGTTAATATTTCTTTATGAAGTTTTCCCAAAATAAGTGACTTGTAAAAATGTCAGTGCTTGTAAGTTAACTAGGGGATAGACAAAAAGGTAATGGAATAGTGTCAAATATTCAGTGTATCTTTTCTAGACACTGTTTCCTAATTGTTCTTTATCTCAAATGTTGCAATGATCCTAAAATAATTGTATCATATATTTCATGAAGAAACATGAACTATAATTATAATATATTCAAAATCAACTCATTTTAGAACAGGTAGATGTTTATTTTAAGAAGATGTTCTAGGTAAATTGACTTATTTTAATGTCTGAATATATCACATATCATAATAATGATAACCTATCAAACATTCTATCAGACCATCATGGTATTTGTATTTGTTTTATCACAGTGGCAACAGCTATATGTAACAGATATACCTACTATAAAAAGAAATACTATTTTAAACTTGTTTGCTTAATTCTATTTCTTAAAATTTTAATCTTCATTATTTCCTGAAAAGTGTTGGTTAAATCTTCTGCCAGGGTCTATATTTGGTTGCTTTATTTTTTATGTACTTTAATTATAATAGTATTATATCACTGTTCACATTCCTTTTTCTTCCTCAAACGTCAACTAGCTAACCTCCCTCAATCTTCCTATATGGCCCCTCTAATTAAAACCTCTTTTTCTCTACTATTGTAGTACAACACACACACACACACACACACACACAGGTCCTAAGTGTGTATTCTTTTTGTAAGTAGGGACAACTTGAAGCATTTAAAGGCTATATATGATGTAATGTATATGGTTTCAGGAGTCACTTGTAATATCTTGAAATACCTTCAAAAGGAGTATTTTTTCACACATGAGTACTAGAACTTTTTTAGTTCATGGTCCTTCTAGGGAGTCAACCCAAGTGGTTTAATTTCCTTTAGTATTCCTTTAATGTGTGTGTGTGTGCACACACATACACAATCTGATAAATCTACTTATATTGCTTGTCTGCTCATGGTTTCCAGGTTGACCACTCTGTGTCTGGCAGCCAATAAAGGAACTCTCATTGAGAAAAATTCTCCTTCTTGAGGCCATCATTAGCTGCCTGTAGCTTTTTATCTTGGAGTAGGAACACGAGGAAATAGTCCCCCTGCCACATGAACATAACATTGATATGGATCAGATTTTTGCTCATGTAGCCATTTCTATGAGAGACTGTTTCAAAATTAACTTCTGGGTATTCTGGCTCTTACAATGATTTCAACCCCTCTTTTGAAATGCTCTTAGCCATAAAAGCTGTAGCTATGCTGTGGATAGGGATTTGTTAGGGATAGGTTCCCAACAATCTGTTTATCTCTGCATCTTACCCTACTGTACTTTTGTGGTGATCAATATTTAATGTAAAAAGGGGCTTCTTTAATGGGGTGGGATAGCTATACTTATTTGTGGATACAAGAATAAGTTTTAGAATATAGAAATTAATTATGCTTGCCTAACAAAGTGATGATAATGAATTCTATGCTAATGCCCATGATCTCACTAGCCTGGAAATAAAGCTACATTTCTAGTTCCAGGCATAATTTTGATCTTGTTGAGTGGTCTTAATTTCCTAAAACAGGTGTTGATTGGCTCTTATTTGTGAGTTTTACTGGCTTCATCTTTTTGCATATCATACCATGTTGTTAATTTTTATGTCTCATAGGTGTTGCAGTTGAGTAAGACAGTTTAATTGTTTCCCTCCCTTGGCAATTTGCTTAGTATTTTCTGGGACCATGGGGGCTATTGTACAGGAAAACAGGTTCTGATAAGATGCATCTCAAATCATATGATCCTGGGTCCTAAGTGTATGATGTTATTAATGTGTATCATCAATGTCTGAGAGGCAACAAAAATCTGCTTCTATATTCTATATTGGATCTTCTTTACCAACCATTCACAAGGAGGTGTTTCATGGCTGTTACTTGAGTTTTTGTTAATTCACTGTCCTTCTAGGAAACATTATCAATCCAAATGTTTTAATTCCTTTACTATGTGTTTGTATGTGGTGTGTGTGTGTGTGTGTGTGTGTGTGTGTGTGTGTGTGTGTGATGCCCATTAAGTGTTTGTAATGTGTATACTTTTAGGTAAATATGAAATAATGTAAACTTCTGAAGCTTTATCAACTAGTCTTGTAATTTGTCCCACATGCCTCTTTGTTCTTCTCTATAAATCACTTGGAGCCCTCTCCTTTATCATGCTAGTTACTTCCTAACGTTCTCCCCCATAGTCTCTTTAATTTTTCCTGTTTTCTGTTGTTACTCCATGTCGTATCCTTACATCTGATGGTTTGAAAAATTGGATAAGGATGTAAGCAGAGATTTCTCAATATAAAGATGTAAATATGACTAAGAAACATCTGAAATGGTGTTCTTTATTTTTAACAAATAGGGTATTATATATTTAAAAAGTAAGATTTCATCTAACTCCAGCAAGAATGACAAATATTAACTATACCCAAGTGACAAAAACTACAGACAAGAAAGTGGAACTTTCCCTGTTTGTGGAATTAAACTTTGGTGCAGCCATTCTGGAAATTAGTATACAGAATACTTGAAAACTAAAAGCAAACTTACCCTATTACTTAGGAATGTCACACTTTGGCATATGCCCACAGATATAGGTATCTTACCCAAGAGACTCTTCCTCCATAATGGCTAATTCTACCTATTGCAATAGACAAAAAATGGAAACAATCTAAATGCCATTCTATGAATGGTTGAGAAAAATGTAGTATTTCTACATAATGGAATACTATTCAGCTGTTAAAAATCAAATTTGCTGATGAATGAATCAAGCTAGAAAAGATTATATTGAGTGAGATAACACAAACCGCAAAAGGCAAAGAAACAGTGCATGGGGATTTAGGGATGCATAAATGTATATGAAAGAGATCTTAACCATTAAAGAAAGGACAGCAAACATATGAGCACTGAAAAAGAGATATTTGGGGGGAGATATGGCTGAGAGATAATAAACACATCCTGCTCTTCCAGTGGAACCTCCATTTGGTTCCTAACACCTAATTTTGTAGTTATAACTTCAGCATGCAGGGTTCTTACATCTTATAGCATCAAAGGCACCCATATATGTATCAGGCACAGAGACGCACATAGAGACACACAGAGAGAGGCAACGGAGAAGAGAGATTTTAAGCAATAAAATAAATAGGTGTAAAACCTACACTTTCACTTCTAGAACTGTATTTTGTAAAGAGAAAGTGGTGCATAGTAGTTGGATACTCTTCATAGTAACTGATGCTTTTAATTTGTTTCCAACATTTCCTGTATAACAGAAAGGATCTTTGCATTTATCTTCTGTTAGTCAAATATAGTTCTAAGAGGAAGTGTCCTAGACTAAAACTGATCTGTTATCTATTTCTGTAGGCAATAAATTGTCAGGGTAGGGTAGCTTATATGCTAAGAATAAACAGCTTTGGCTTGTGATGCTAACACAAAGTGTGCTTAGTAAAGGAAGCCATTAAACATTATTTATGTTGCAAAACAATAGCAAGACTGTTGCTTTTATAAATGTGGATACTCCATTAGCAAGCAGAAAGAGCAGAGAAAATGAGAAAGGAAAACTAAATTTTAAGATAACTAGAATTCAAAAACTCTGGAGAATTCTGGTTTTGCTAAGCAATAAGTATATTCATGGCATGGGAAGTCTTTTCACTGAGGTTAGTCACATGAATATGTACACTGGACTAAAATGCTGCTTTCAATAAAATATTTTTTTCCAAACACCTAACAGAGATTAGCCTCATATCATTTTATATGTGATATTTTTATAAGTCTAAGTTCCTCAAAGGCAATACTGGCTTTTCTCCAGCGACAATGCTGCTATAACCAGTAGTGACCTGTCAGGAAATGTGTTCAGAGAGACCTGAGGCCTCGTGATCTGAATTATAATGTACTCAAAAGTGAGCTAGGAACTGCATCTCCCTTCTTTTCAGGGAGTTCTTCTAAATACTTACACTTTTTAAAAGAAAAACAGATTTCACTTCAGAAATAGAAACAAAAATACACTTTTCTATGACCCAATGTTATTTGCTGCAAAATACTGGGCAGGGCAATTTTTCCCTATTTCTTTGTTGAAGTCTTTCTAACTAATATAAAATGAAATAATTATGAATAGTAAGACATACTTACCTCTTATTCCTAACTAAACACATAATAATAGCATCCAGGTTATAATACTTTTTTATCATATATATGTAATTAGACATATTTTGTTCTATTTCAAGTATTGGGTATCTGTTTAAATGGATTGAACCTCTCATACATACATTCATTTTCTGACATGATAATAAACAGTATAACCTTTTTCTTATTTTTAACTGTTTGATGAACTAGTGGGTCATCTGTAAAGGTTGGTTTTAGAAACCATTTAGTTTGTGGAATAGCACAGGTTGTGTTTTGACTGTGAAAAAACCCTCACAAGCTCATATGGTCTAAAGCTTGGCCCTCAGCTGGTGGTACTGAATAGACATTTTGTGTAACTTTAAGACAATGAAGCCTTATCAGAAGAAGTGGGTACTTTGGGAGTGGCCTTGAAATTGTATACCGTTGAGCCCTTTTTTTATTCACACTCTGCTTCTTTAGTAGGAAGGCAATAGGACCAGGCACATTTCTGTCACCATGCTGTCCACACATGCTTTCAGATCCTTTCTGTCATCATGGAATGACCTCCTTTAATTGAACTAGAATACACTATTTCTTTCCCTTAAAAATAAAAAAGTTGAAAATGTCATAGATGTATGCAAGTTATTGTAACCATATCTGTGCCTATTTTTCTTTCTCTGTCTCTTCCTGACCATTCATTCCTTATTTATCCTTTCCTGCTTCAATTATTTGTTGTATCCACTGACAAATCTTCTATATTCTATACCTCCACAACACTGGAATTGTGTGTGTGTGTGTGTGTGTGTGTTTGTTTGTGTGTGTGTGTGTGTGATGGTGATTGAACACAGATCCTCATGATTGCATAGTAAAGACATTATGGAGCCATCTCTCTAGGACTTCACCAAAAACTCCAAATATAAGCTGCTCAAAAACATTTTGTTGTTCTTTTTTCTGTTATGTGTTTCCAGACACACTGGTTCTTAAATTAATTTACACATCAAACACATATGAAGTTAAGAATCATGTGCCAAACTCTACAACTCTTTCTGGTTTTGTCATGAAAGAATAAAGCACTATTGAATTCTTACTGCCACTAAGAGATTAGAGGGAAATAGAGTTGAAAATGAGTTCTAGGATTAAGGTATTCTTAACATGTAGAACTGGATATCTGAAAGAGGAGGTGTTGAGACCTATCTGTAAAGTGGTGTACAAGGACCTTTTTTTCTTTTCATGGCAACATTCATTAAGAGCATAAATAGTACTTTGTGCATAGGAAACTATTCTTTTCTTTTTCTCCTCTATTCTTCCCCTGATTCATTCTTACTAATCTCTCATGTTCTCCTTCCTCATCCTCTTCTTTCTTTCTCTTTATCCTATCTCCCTCCCTAGAATCCATGTTCCCAATTTACTTAGGAGCTCTTGTCCCTTTCCTCCAGCACAGGTCCAAACCAGGCCCCCTGAATGTGATTGTCAGTTAGGAGGCCTGGGCAGTCTATAGGATCTCTGATACTGGAACTAGTATTTCACCCTTGTGAAGGAATGGACTTTGGGAGCACATTCCCATGAAGGGTTACTCTCAGACTACATACATAAGAGAGGGCTTAAGTCCTGCCCCAAATGATGTTACAGACTCCCTTGGGAGTGAATGGGGGATGGAATGGGGGTTACATGGGAGATATGGGAGGCAGAGAGAAGTGAGATAGATATGTAAAATAATATAATATATATACAAAAATAAAATAAATTTCAAAAAATGAACTGTTTCCAGAGTAATAATTAAAAGCATTAAATAGCAATATTTGCAAAATTAACTGTTATGAGGTCCTCTATGTTTGAGAATCTATTTTCCCTTCCCAGGGAGATATATAAATCCTTGTTTGTGCCCTCCTTGTTACTTAACTTCTTTGAGTCTGGGACACATAAACTTTTTAATGCAGGGAGGAGAAAAGAAACCTCTAAGGATGAGTGATTGATTATCAGAAACAGAAGTGGGAGTCAAGAGTAAATAATCTTGAGAAAGTAATTAAAAAAGACAACAAACAGAAGGAGATTTGCATCAAGAAATTAAATATCATCAAGCCAACAGGAAAACCTGTTGAAGAATTCAGTTCGGCAGAATCAGAACTGAGGAAACTAAAGGAATATGTGTGTATTTACTTAAAATTGTCCAAGGAAAGCTAATATTCCAATTAAGGAGCCTCTGACAGAGTCACTTTGTATATACACAGCATAGTAAAAATCCATTCTTCCAAGGGTAGAAAGAGAATTGGAGTTCAGGGTTGATCCAAGAGCAAACCATGTAGATACATTATACTGCAAAATTCCTTGTACTATTATTATTATCCTTGCAAAATTCACACTGTAATCAGCTATTCATGCTAACTTGGTCTGAGAATTAATATGTGGAAATACCATGTACAAAACTTCCATTTTCAGAAATATTGACATTATTGTGAAAAAGTGAGTTATTCTATTCAGTATATATTGGGTGACTTTGCCCTTTCACTATAAATCCTAAGAAATTTTAGAATAATTTTTGTGAAATTTCACTTTGCATCAGTTATTTTGCTCAATGATTTTCATACAAAATAATTTGTATATAACTTCTTGGAGGTCTTGACTATTTATACCTGTTTGATAAAACTGTTGTGACCAAGACTAGCATGTAGATGACTTAACAAAATTTTGTCAATAGTGAAAAACAGGAGTCCTCAATTTAACTTAGAGTCAAAAATATCACGTGACCCAGAGTTTGTGTCCTCAAATCATCACACTCTCTGGAGGCTGAGATTTGTTTGGATTTAATCAAGAACATTCATTTCCTTTGTGTGGCTTTCCACAGCCACGTGTCCTTTAAAGTACTGAAAGAAATTTATGTACTTCAACCATTTGCACACCAGTGTTCAGAGCAAAGAATCCTTTCCTAACAAGTCTCCACAAGCTTCTCCACATGAGACCATATTGAAATGTGATATGCATGCAACACTTAAACAGTCAATGTTAGCCAGGAAAAGGAGGGGAGGAGTTGTGTATGTTTATACTTGAGTTATTGACTTTGCCAGATTCAATTTGGGGAAGGGTAATATAGTTAGTTATATATGAATTCATAAATGACCAGTTTACAACATTAGGTAAAGTTCACTTTGGGGATATAAATTTATCTGGGAAAACTACATTATTATTTTAGCAATGTATGGGGATTTAAATTTGTCCATGAAAATTTCATTATTATTTTAGTGATGTTTGAAAGATGATAAATCTATTTATTTAATAGATTCCTGAATAATATTTATTATACATATTAAGCATAATAATTTAAATACAGATAACTGAACAGGGTGATGGATAGATGAATACTCAGTCTCAAACTTGTCATGACTAAGTAATCTAATCAAGTAAAAACAGTCGTTACATTTATTTGTAGTTATTAAATGAGCTTAAATTATCATATAGCATAGCCCATAGCAATTTCTCTAAATGTGTTTGAATTAGAAGTAATTGCAGTCTTTTGTTAAGAAATCAATGCCACACAGCAAGTAAATGCAAAAGCTATTGGATTCTGATAGCCACTGAGTAAATGCATTTCAGTCTCACATGTTTTATCATAATTTCTGTTGAATTTCTTAACAGTATATGTAAAAATACTTTCAAGTGGTATTAACTATACAAGAGGCAGCACTATGCCATAACTTTATATTGGAGTTCAGGGTACTCTTGCAGGAAGCATTTCCATTTGCATTGGTATTCATGGAATAGAATTCTTGGCATACAGATATGAGATGAAGTGCTCATAAAAATGCATTCACTTATCCATCAATGTAATATTTGATCAAGAGCTGTAAATATGTATAGTCTAAAGTTTTAGTTCATATGTAGCAAGAGATTTTATAACCTCAAAGTGCTTCTGCATCCTTGGACTTCATAAAGAATTATGACTCAATGTCATACCATTAATGCTACTGGGGTTACTCTGGAGCCAGGATGAGTTTTGTCATTGTTAGCACGAAAGAAAAGAAAAACTGACAGTTTAGATTGTAGAGGTACAGTCCAAGGGATTTACCTAATACTCAGGAGGAATATAATGGCACATGTATTTTTTAATCTATCTTGATAGTTCTGATTATTTCAAACAGACTTAATCAATGTACAAACTCTATAGTGTCATTAAGAATGTATTTCCTGATGGAACAGATGCAGAGACTCACACCCAAACATTAGGAGGAGCTCAGGGAATCCTGCAGAGGAGGAAAAGGATTATAAGAGCCAGAGGGATCAAGGACACCAGAAGAATATTTACACAATTAGCTAACCTAGGTTCATAGGGTTCAATGAGGCTGAGCTGACAACCAGGGAGTGAGCCTTCATGGGACTGACATAGACCCTCTCAATAGTTGTTACAGATCTGAGGCTTGGTCATCTTGTGGGGCTCCCAACAGTGGGAGCAGAAGCTGTCTCTCATTCTTTTCCTAGCCTTTTGGATCCTATTTCTCATACTGGGTTGCCTTGTCAAGCCTTAATATGAAAGGAAGTATGTAACTTTACTGAAACTTGATATGTCATGTTTTCTGTATATCCATAGAATGCCTACCCTTTTCAGAAAAGAAATGGAGGAGTGGGTGGAAGAACGGGAGGTCAGAGGGAAGGTAGGAGGAGGGAATTGAGGAAGAGCAGGGAGGAGATTCTGCAGTAGAGATGTAAATAATGACAACAACAATAATAATTATATCATTAAAAAGAAACATGTAGTGGCTGCTGCTGCAATGTGGGAAAGATTAGAGGGGTGGGAAGTTGGGTGGGAGGGAGAACTTTGGTTGGAAAGTAAAATGAAACTAAAAAGCATAAAAAAAATACATACAAAAAAGGAACATGGGGAAATCTATGCCAAAGGCATAACAGAGATCGCTGAATTGAGATAATATTCAATAGTTATTCAAATAATAAAGGGCTATTTAGTTTTGTCTTATTTTTAAATACTTTTTAAGTAGAAAGTGACATTATTTTTGTTTATTGAGCAAGAGACCATGTACCTGTGTTAAAGAAGCTGGAAGGAATAGCAGGTAAGATGAGTGTTAGCTCTCTTGTTTGAGAAAATATAGAAGGTAATCTATCAAGGCAGTAGTATGGTCCCCAAAATATACTATTTAATGAAAAATTATTTGTTTCTTTCCGGAAAACATGAAGAAAGGTAGTGCACAAGTTTAACTTAGATACTAAGAAATACTCAGTGATAAAATATTAATGATAATGATGGATATTGCTAGGCATTAAGAGGAGTTTCTTGGCATTGTCTATAATCCACCTGTAAAAGAGTACCATAAAAAAATTTTCAACTATTCATACAGCTTGAAATCCCAAAAAATAACCACAAACATAAATGTATAACATAGAAATTCTACAATATTATTTCTTTACTAAATAGTTTAGGTTTATTTTTAAGTGTAGAAAGATGAGTGATTAATTCCTTATCCCTGTCTTTTTGGGATTTGCACTGAATCCCCCAGTTAGCTAAGGGGGCCTGTTCATTATAAAAGTTTGGATGTATGTGGTATTAACACTTTACATGAAATATTTAGTTACACATGCATTTCTCTATGTGAATATGTGTGTGTGTTTATTTGTATTACATATGTATATTTCACATATCATTAAAAATTGTTACAGATCATACCATGACTTACCTTTCTATTATGATTTGTGATACCTCACTTATTTTTTATTCTACATTAAGAATAATAGTATCGAGTATAGCATTTGGAAGAGAGAGCTTTAAAGTACTTATGGACTAATTTATAAAATTCTCCTGTGTTTCTTAGTACCTAAATCTATGCACATTCTCAAAAACCAAGAAAAGCTACAAATAGTGAGATTTGGCTATAATGATTTCCTGTCCCCAAACCTTCCACTTAATTAGCCTGGAGACCCAGAGACCCTCTCCTGCTACTAGACTGTGGAACAATTTTTGTGATCATTTTTGCTTTCTTGGCTTCTTTAATAGTATTTTCTAATTAAAGGCTTCCTAATTGTAAGAGGCTATTGTTGATTTGAAAATTGAAATTATGTATCACTTATCAGCCTCTCAACCTTTTAGTTTCTCTATTGATATTTTAATCAAGCTCCCACAATGACCAGATGAGCTCATGTAAGTGATACCCAAAGTCTTCTTTGGTATGTAAATCGATACAGATATTGTGATGTCCTTCCGTTCAATGATCTATGTACTGGAAATATAGCTTTTAACACATATTGATATATGCATCAATAACAAAACAACTCTGTTGCCTATATTTTAAAGTTCATTCTACTTTTATATTTTACATACACACATTTATTAAACATGAAACATTTTTTATACATAAAGTTTCAAATATTGGGTTTCACAGAGAGTTCTCATATATGTTCTATGTAATCATAGAATCAAGTAAAGTATAATTATTTTATTCATCTCAACTGCTTGTCATTTCTATGTATTATAAAAAATTAATAAAATTTTCTTCTAGTCATTTGAAATCTGAAGGATATTATTTTATTTTTTATGTTTACATTTTTCTTCAAGAGTATACCAGAACTTCTTGTCCTTGTGCTTTGAAACTCAGTATGCATTACTCAAACTTCTCTTCCTCTCACTCCCTCCCCAGACCTCTTGGAAATGCCATCAAATATAAAGCTTCTGTGAGGTTCATTAGTTTAGATCGAACATGTATGCTAGATCATTTGATTTTTTTTTTCTGATGACAATAGACTTTCTTGCCTCCACAGTGTGTCTCTCCAAAATTTTCTTTTCTTTCATATGTGTTCCTACTCACAGCAGACTTACTAGATCACAGTGTTCTTTTAGTTTTATATTAAAACAATAAATCTTGTACTGTTACCATGAAATAATAATAACATTTTTGCCAGTGGCTTGCAAGGTTTCTCCTGCTATTTTGCCTCTTTCTTCAGTCTTATTGATAACACATCCTTGATGGATGGAGGGATGTCCACTGTTACTTGGATTTGGAAGTGCCTGATATTTTGAAAGTGCTGCCTAAGTAAACTTTGGGGGGGGGGGTAAAAATGCATACAAAGCATGCAAAAAACAGTCAAATATAACTTTATCTCTGTAAAGCAGAATGACACTTTGTTATTTTGCAGGTGCCTATGTGCTCCAGGTCAAGGCCACAGATGCAGATGACCCCACCTATGGGAACAGTGCCAGAGTTGTTTACAGCATTCTTCAAGGTCAACCTTATTTCTCTATTGATCCCAAGACAGGTAAATTTTTAATTTGGCATGACACTATCTCTACTCACTCAAATAATTCAACTTAATTCATTCTTGGAATCAAATATTGACTATTCTAATATAGCAATAGAGAGTCAGTGAACCATTGTTAAGATAGAAAATTTTCAGTTGCCCTAGGTCCCAGAATTGCCTGACAACATGCACTCCTGACTAGGAAGGATACCCCGGAATGGGCTTGCAAAACATTTCTTAGAAACACAGATGCAGGTAACAGTTAAGGAGCATGAGCCTGGCCAACAATGGGCCACCTGGGCCCAACCGAATAGGAGCTTGCTAACCCCTAACCCCAGACCCCCTTCCCTGCTTGCAGTTTTTGTCTTTATAAGCTCATGTAAAATTGGGCTTGGTGCTAACTCTCTTCTTTGTGTGGTAGGAGTTAAGCCTCAGCGTGCTAGAATAAAAAGCCTCTTGCTATTTTGTATCAAGTGCCAATTTCTATAGTTTGGGGAATGATCATTGCATCCTGGGATTCCAGTGGGGGTCTCCCCAGTGCAGGGATCCAACACCATCAGATGACAGAAAATATATCATCTTATTTGACTGTTGGAGACAATTTTTCTTTTACTGAGTAAATATATAAACTTTGTTGAGCTTTGTATAAATATAAATGTTTGCACCTCTATTTAAAAAGTCCAACCTTGTTGGCCCAAAGTTTTGAAGCACAATTTCATTTATTTTTTAATGTCATATTTCTAGATTGTATTAAATTTTGTTGTTTAGCCAAGACTGTAATTTCTATTGTTATCTGCATAAGTATAATAGATATTTAGTTTTGAGAAATAAAACAGATATTTGTTCAAATAAGAGAGCTAAGCAATTTGGAATTGGTTTTCATAGGTAGACACTATTCTATGTTTTTTTGTTTGGTTGTTTTTTTGGTGTTGTTATAACAAGTCTATAAATGAATTTCAGATTTCAAAGCTAAGTAGCAAAATAAGGGCTTGAATGTATACACATAGCCAATTTTGTTTCCTTCCTTTATTAATCCCTTCTCTCTCCTATTTTGTTCTGAGGAGAGAGAGGTTAGTCCCAGGGCCTATATTTAGTAAATTAGCATTCACAATTGAGTCTTGGCTCCAGGTTTTGGTACTATTCAAATGAAATGCAGTGTCCCTTTGAGGCTATTTGTTTTTAAATGTTGCCTTTCATTAAAAAGACAGCCATTCTGACCAGTGAACAAAACATATCACATGTCCCAGTAAAGAGGATCATCAGAATGGCAGTAATTAAATAAATTATTCATTGTAAGTTAAAGCAGATTTCAAAATAAATATGCTATCTTAGCATTATGTAAAAATTCTCAACATGCTAGAAAGAGTACTTTCAAATTAATATCAAATGTTCCTTATTTTTTTATATTATAATACAATTAAAACATTTCTCCCTTTCCTTTTTCTGCCATGAATCTTCCCATATACCATTGTAGGCAGATGCAAATATGTAAATGCATATGTGTTCCTCAATACACTCCAATCAATACACTCCAAATAGTCTTACTTATATGTATGTTATCATGCTGATCATTTGGCATTGGACAACCAATAAGTGTGCTCTTCCCTGGATAAACAACCTTTCTCCTACCTTCCCTCAACAATAAATGTAATACTTGGGCTTTTCCCATCCTTTTTGCATACCCATTGCTAACATCCTTGCTCAAATGAAAAATCTAAATTTATATCTTCAAGTAAGTTCATTATATTTTATTTGCTTTGACAATTTCATGCACACACACAATATGCTTTGATGAATCCCAAATATTTGAAATTCTCAAAGTACAAATTTTTAGAAAAATTTTTTATGATAGCATTATTTTCTTTGATGTGCAGTGTATGTGTGTGTGTGTGTGTGTGTGTATGTGTGTGGAAGTCTGTGAAAAGTTTGTGGGAATAACTGGGTTTTCTTCTTTTAAAACCTGGTACTCAGGGATTAAACTAAAGTCATCAGGCTTGACAGAAAGTCTAATTCTCATTCTTCTCACTCCTGCACTGTAAAAAAAAACGTTTCAAGAAGAACGTGTGAGCTGAAAACGATCTAAAAGAGTTACTCTCTTTCAGTTTGACAGAGTGATGTAAATTAAAAGCCAGAATGCCAAATATTTAAATGATTATTTGCTGTAGAAATAATGTTTCCAAATTATTTATTCAAGAAATATGAGGGAAAGTAAAGAAAGACACAGGGAAACATTGTTTTAAGACATTTACTGAAACTCAAGTAAGGGGAAAATCACACATATATGTAGACAAAAAAAAAAAAAGTTGAAAAGGAAAGTGATTCAGTTAGTTATTTTGTGAATGTAGAGTTCACAAAGTTTCACAGAAAGAGAGCAAGAGGGATGACATGAAATTTGACAATGAGGCAAACTTTTGTGAAGTTTCCCTGACTTTTCATAGAAACCCTCCCTATTTGGTATATCTTGTTATAGATTTATAGACTCTTTCAACTTTACCTTAATGAAAACCGTGACCATAAATGAAAGCACTGATGTAATCTGTTGTTTAACTTCTTTTATTCCCTAAAGAACACTCTGCAGAGACACAAAGACAAGCACAAAGCAAACTTGGTTTGCATAGTGGTAGGTGGAGAAGAGAGTGCACATTGTGATGATGAATTCTACAGAATAGGTAACTTCACAAACTCATAATCTGATTCCAGGGAAGACTGACATCTTAATAGGGAGAGAATCATCTGACTAAAAATAGAGAGAAATGTTAATTTTAGCCTATTAAATATGCTAAAATGATGGTTCTCCAATATAAAATCACACAAAAAATTATAGGAATAAAATGTGAAACCTCTGCTTTACTTGTTAATTTGAATGGTAGTTAAATTCTAATGTATATGAAAAGTATTATTTCACAGTTGAAAATGTATGTGCTTCACTGCTATGTAATCTTGTATTCATAATTTCAAATAAAGCTTGTTCTTTCGCCGTAAAGGTGAGTCTCTTCTGGCATCAGCTACATAATAGATTTCAGAATCATTGATTTTCAGTGGAGACAGAAGTCTTGCTCTAACAACGCCACAGACTGATACACAGGAAAAGTGTGGGTGACGAGGCACTTCATTAATAGAATGAAAACCAGTTCTTCATGCACAAAAACCATTAAGAAGACTTTTTGTCAAATTTATCACCTTGTGGTAGATAAGAGAAAATAAAAAAATCAAGGATAATTGCAGTTTCTCAGAAATAGTCTCCATTTATTTCAGCTGCATAGCTTCCTTTTATGATTCAGTTTGCTGTTATTAAATAAAATACATGAAAACCATTATTGTCTAAAATTTTATTATTTCAGTGTTGAGTCCATCTAAAATAATTATTAACAGAAGAGCATCATAAAAACTTTTGATGCATAAACATTTAGAATAAGTAAATATACTAATTATTTACTCAGTTGAAATGGGAATATGCAAATGATTTCTGTGATAATATTGCTGTTTGTTATGCATTCCTAACTCTACTTTATCAGTGGATTAGTGTAAAATTTAATAAACTATAAATAGACAATAAGGTAAAATAAGACAGGCAGTAAAATAAACCGATAAAAATTATAAAAGTTCTATTTTCAACTTATTTGCTTTAACCAAGAAGTAGTTATATATATATTCATTTCTTTCCTTAATTTTTTAAGTAAAAATTAAAGGTGAACTTTAAATTATGATGCAATTATATGTCACATTTTATGTTTATATAAAAGTAAAATGCTATATTTAAAACTTGTTTTAGTTTAATATCCTTTTATGTGACAAAATATCTTGATCAGAACCAACTGAAGAATATTTATTTGTTTTACATTTCTAGATTATGGCTGTGACTAAGCCAAGCCAGGCCATTAAGGTATCACATGTACATTCTCAAAGAGAGAACAAAGGCATATATCCTTGCTTCCTTTCTCTCTACTGATGCTCTGCTAGCTTCTGACATTCCAGGAATTCTCTGTGGAAGGAGCCACCCACTGTAAGCTGGGGCAATTAGTATTCAAGGCAAAGCAGTATAGGCATGTCTACACACCAGACTAATGTGAATAATTC
This sequence comes from Phodopus roborovskii, assembly GCF_943737965.1. Taxonomy (NCBI): domain Eukaryota; kingdom Metazoa; phylum Chordata; class Mammalia; order Rodentia; family Cricetidae; genus Phodopus; species Phodopus roborovskii. The sequence continues at coordinate 31,532,992 of NW_026126410.1, forward strand.
CTTAACTAGAATCTCTTCTGGGATGATTCTAAATTTTCACGATAACAATTAAAGAAGACAGAGTTTCTGTCCCACCAAGTCTCATAGTCATTTAATTCCAAATAAATGCACAGAGGCTTATGTTATCTTTAAACCCTTTGGACAATGGTTCAGGTTTCTTATAGGCTAGCTCTTTCTCAATTATTAAACTATTTTTGTTAATCTAAATGTTTCCATGCGGTCTTGGCTTATCAGAGAATGTCTGAAGTCCTACTCCCAGTAGTATTATGGTGTTTGTTTCTCCAGTGTCTCTCTCTCTCTGTGTGTGTCCTCTCCCCAGAATTATTCTTGGGTAACCCTGTCTATACTTCCTGCCTACTGGTGAATAAGTGTTTCTCTCATCAAACTATAAGAGACACAAAATAATAATAATAATAATAATAACAACAACAACACACAGAAGAACATCCTCCAATAGTTGCAACAAGCAACCATGCATGTATCATATCAAAATGTGAAAAGAAAAATTATAGCCATTTTTACTATGTTGATTTTACCTATCCAAGAGCTTGGAAGATCTTTCCGGGGAGGCAAGAGGGAGTTAGGGTGGAAGAGGATGGGAGAGGTGGACATGATGGAGCAGGAAGATTGATTTAGGAAAAGAATATAGGAGAACAAGAAAAGAGATACTATAATAGAGGGAGCCATTATAGGTTTAAAAAAAATCTGCCACTAGGGAAATGTCCAGAGATCTACAAGGATGACCCCAACTAACAACCTAAGCAATAGTGGAGAGGCTATCTTAATTGTTCTTCCCTAATGAGATTGATGACTACATTGTATGACATCCTAGAGACTTCATCCAATAGCTGATGGAAACAGGAGAAGACACCCAAGCTAAACACTGAGCTGAACTCCTCCTGGCTTCTAGTTACAGAGAGGGAGGAGTGATGACCAAAGGGGATTAAGACCAGGCTGGATGGAAAACTCTTTTCCAACTGAGTCACCTTCACAGTACCTAATTATTACTTTTTATGAACATTCATTTGTAATATACAATCTGATTATGGCATTATAACCAATAAATGAGAACTTCTGTTAAATACATTGACAACAAAGTGGACATCATAAGTATATTTGTCTTCAATGAACCAAAATATAGCTTTATTAATAGAAAGAAGTAAGCCACAGATAAAAGCCCTGAAATGATATTCCTTAACTTTTTAGTTTTCTTTCGTTCTCTTTCATCTCCATGTCCCAGACCCTTCTCTTGTTCCTATTCATTTTCTTTTGTCTCTGTTATATAAAGTTTTCATCCTGGGAGATGAATAAAATGGTCTAGAGTAAAAACTATACATAGATTGACAATAAAGTATTGTTTATATACTGAATTGAGTAAAAAAATCATATATGGTCAATGATATGATGAGACAACAGATCACAAGTATCAAAACCAATGATTTATCTAGAAAATGTGAACATTGCCTATCACATAGCTGCCATAGTATAAGTCATATAAGGCAACAACACTGAGATGTACAGTTTAAAAGTCTTAGCTTTGGAAACAGTCAAAAGAAAGTATCAGAAGTCTGTGATGAAGAGAAGACAGATTGGATCAAAATGGTGTCAGTACCAATTCATGAATAAAGCATTAGAACCCAAAATGATGGATGTCTTTTCTGTAACTATTTCCTGCCAAGTGCCAGACGAAATATCATATTGCAGTTCAATATGCATTAGCAAAAATATAGCAATGGGTAAGTAGATGGTAGCAAGCACAGATATATGAGTATATGCTGGAATACTGATTTGAATAGTTCATACTGTATTGATGGCTGATAATTTATTATTCATACAAGCTTTTTTATTTAATATATGCCATACCATCAACAAAGACATGCATGCTTAAAGTAACGGTTCTTCAATCTCTACCTGTTACAACTTGTAAGTGGCTATTGGAATTGATATAAAATGTATAATTCATCTTCCAAATGATTTTGAAAGTCTTACATTTTTTTTACCACGAATAAATAGAAATATAAAATAGTTCCCTTACATGGATACTAAAAGAGACAACCACATGTAAATATGTATATGTTATATAAGATTCAAAACTGCAAGAACAATTTCATTCATCCAGTTATTAATTTATTTAATCACTTACTGAATGAATTTTAAACATAAGATACTATCCTGGATAGTACATTATCTTGATGGAAGGAATCTCAGATACTCCACAGAAATGCCTGATGACAGCTAAGAGAGTGGGAGGTGGTAAAAATCTTCAGTTAACATAATTGCGAAACTATTGAAAGAAAAAACAGATATGTTATGCAAGTGGCATATTTTATGTATACTTAAATTAAGTATATTTTTATTGTAAACAATAAAAAATGGAGATTATAATAGTCTTTGTAATTATACACTGAACTCACTTTGTTTACCTAAATTATTCAATGTGTATAAATTAATCTTAAAGTATTAACCATACATAAATCGGGTGTAACAATTTACTTGGGGGAAAGATGACCTTGATTTTGAAATCACTGTCATTTTCTTGTTTTACTCATAGCTACATTTTAGGAAGTGGCCATGAAAATCAAAAAAAAAAAAAAAAAAGTCGCATTCCAACTTTAGAGTAGTTTATTTTATTTTTTGATAGGAGATTCTATTTAATATTCTGTTTCTAATAAATCTAGGCATAACTCCTTTCTATCTCAATCTAATTGGACTAAGGAAAACATTCTGTTAGTGACATTGATTCTCTATTATTGCTTTCCCCTAAAGGTGTTATTAGAACAGCATTGCCTAACATGGACAGAGAAGTCAAAGAACAGTACCAGGTCCTCATTCAAGCGAAGGACATGGGAGGACAACTTGGTGGCCTAGCTGGAACAACAATTGTCAATATCACCCTCACTGACGTCAATGACAACCCACCTCGATTCCCCAAAAGTATGTCAGCTACATATTAAGCATATTTGCAAACGTTTCTAAAGATATTACCATGTCATATTTTTTTCTCACTCATGATATATCATGATTATGGTTCCCATCCCTCTGTTCCCCCCAGTTTCTCCCCATCTTGCCTCCCAACTGGATCCCACTCTCTTTCTGTCTCTCATTAGAAACAAAACAGGCTTCTAAATGATGATAATAAAATATAAAATATAATATAATATACCATGTAATATCTTAATGCTGCAAAAAGTAAACACATCTCCAAATAACACTGGTCTTCATGAAGCAGATTATTATGGATGTATATACATATATATATATATACATATATATACATATATATATATTTAAATATATATTAAATATATAAATATATATGCCTTTAAATTTTAAAGGAATTCATGCTTAGTGTTATGAATATAGATGAAGCATTAATCTACTTACTCTTTATCAGTAAAAATTAAGGAGTTGATATCGGGGTAAGAACCTGAAGGATCAGACAGGCAAACAAGCACCCAGTCTTCTACCTGCTCTGTTCTTTCCTCCAAAAAGGCTGAGATCCTTCTCGGCCACACCTTAGTACTTCCTGTCCTATCTCTCCTCAGTCCTTCAAAACCTCTGTGGTTAATTTTGGTCAGCTAGTGTCTAGTCCTTCCTCTGACTCCAAGGCAGCTGTATTTGTGAGAAGACTATACAAATACAACACATAAATTAGTTTTTGATTGTTTAATCATAATTACACTATTAAAATGAACTAAAATTGCACTTTAACAGCCTGTTATTGTTCTAACTTGATAGTGTGTTAACTAAAAATTTATTTAAATGCAAATAACATGAAATAAGACGTAATCTTAAATGTATGTTATAACACTTTTTATAATATATAATTGTTTTGTGTGGATTTTATGATTTATTACAGCAAGTGCATTTGTTGAACCATTTTTAGATATTTAGTATTTGGGATGATGTTATTATTGACATCACTTGTATCTAATATTTATCTCACTGTAGATTTGCAATAGGTGAAAATTGCTTTACTTTCTAGGATGCTGGAATGATTCTCACCTATTTCTTCTCAATAACTGTTTCTCTTAGGAAAAAAAAAAAAAAACGATGCTTCTCAATCAGGCTTCATCCAGTTTTCTTTTTAGTGTTACATTTAACACCAGTTGGTACTATTTCATTTTCTTATGTATTTGCAAGGTTTATTTCTGTTTCACAGAAATAGAATACTAAGGTTGGGTGGCTCCATTTATTGTTTTAGAGCAAACAGGGTTTAATCATTTTAGAGGTACTTGCCTGATTAGTTTTAAAATAAATTGAATCAGAATACTTTTCCTCTTATTTAAGTGTGATTGTGTGTTTACTTAAAAAAATATGTACAATTGGAGCTGTTTCTCTATTTAGACGTTTTATTGTTTTTCTGAATTTTACAGAATAGATAAAACTGCTTTTTAAAATTGGAGTATATTTTCTTTTTGGAATGGTTTCAATTCACCATCCATAAAAGTCTAATAATCAAATATTATGAAAGGCAATTAGAAACCATCATACTTTAATGCATGTTAATTAGTTCTATGTAGCCATCCATTATGTGTACATATTTCAAAATGCCATGCCATCCATGATAATTGTGTTACAATTTCTGTAACTCAAATTGTTAAATTAAATAATTCATAAAAGTCATTATTTATAATATGGAATATTTTTTCACCTTACTCTGCTACTACAAAGAGCACAGAATTAAAAGAGAAACTTATAATGCCTTTGATTGTCTAGTTTATAGTCATATTTTCTAGTACTTTTTCCATGAGTGCGAGCTTTTAATTATCATTTCTTTCTTCCTTCCTCTATTCCTTTGTTCCCTCCCTCATTCCTTATTCCCTGTCTCCTTTTTCATTTCACATTTTCTTCCTTCTTTCCTTCCTTCCAACCCTCCTTCTTCCCTCCCTCCATTCCTTTCCTTCCCTTCTTTACTCTTTTCCTGCATCCCTCCCTTCTTCTTCCCTTGCTTTCCTCTTCTTTCCTTCTTTCTTCTATCTCCTTTATTCTTGCATGTGGCAAGCTTTAATAGCTTAAAAAATTCAGTTTATAACATTGTTTTAGATAAATTACTATTATAGACATACCCAAGAAAAAATTAGAAATGCTGACTCGGAGATACAACTATTATATGATAAATCATGATACTTAGTGTTACAGAAAGTCAAAGTTCTTTCTTTTTTTATTATTTTATTTAATTTTATATAACAAAGTCCAATTAAATGAAAACAAACATTTATACACAATATTTGGGAATTTGGGCATCGTTCTTTCCAAACTGTTTGCTGCTGGTAAGGGGCGCTGTCATGGGGGATTCCAAGAAGATTCAGATATCCTGGCTGTAGTCTGTAGGGCTGTTTTGTCCAGCTGTTTTGAATGTAGGATCACCTTGTACTCGGTTTCAGGCGGTCTGGTGTGATCAAACCACATTAGTCTACAAGGAAACCACAGCTTTTTATTTTCTGTGGAAAGAAAAATAGAAATCCTTTTCCACAGTAACTTGTCCTTCAAGTAATTTGGAGTAAAAGCTTTTTTTTTTTTAATTTAATTTATTATTTTACATGTCGATCCCAGTTCCCTCTCCCTCCCTCCCCCCATCCCTCCCTCCCTCCTTCCCTCCCTCTCTGCCCTCTCACATGCACTCTAAACACCCTCCCCTCCCATGCCCCCACCCCAATTCCATATGTAGGGGAATGCCATCCAGTTGGGGTCATGTAGATCTGACAGGTCCTGTAAGTAGGTACTAGGGTTTCTCTCCTGTCTCTAGATTAAGGCAGTTATCCCTCCATGGGGGATATGTTCGCAAAGTCCTTTTGTGCACCAGGGATACATCCTGGCTCCACTGTCTGATGTCTCTTATACTGCTCAGTCCTTCTGTCGGAGACCCATATTCAGGGGGGCCTGGCTTCCCAGCTATCACTTTAGTGGCCATTAGCTCCACCTTGTTCAGGTAAGCTGTCTCTATGTGTTTCTGCCACATGATCTTGTCCTCTCCATATGCATCTGTGTTCTAGTTCAACTCAGTGTTTATGTAGGGGTGTTTGATCCTGTTTTCAACAGGCATTAGTTGAGGGCTCCATGGAGAAGTTAGTTGTTGAGCTCATTTATGACAGCCTTTCCATGGAAGTAGAGATTGTGAGTTGGGAGCAGTCTTGTAGTTCTCTAGACCTTTCTTTGTGTTCAAGTTTATCTTCAAACCAATATTGGCTTCCTCTTTTATGTTCTCTATCTCTGTTCTGTCTCTCTCGCTTGCTTTCCTATCTTCTATTCCTAACCATGCTCTACCATCCTGGTCGCACATGTTTTCCTTTCTTCCCCCTCATTTTCTCCTACTTCTCTCTCCATTCGCTGCCCCCCCCCACTTCACCTGAGCTCTGGGAGACTTGTCCCTTCCCAGTTCTGTGAGGGACTTTATATGAATCTCTTAGAATACACCTTGTATCCTAGTTCCTCTGGTGGTGTGAACTATAGGCTGGTGATCATTTGATCTAGTTCTAAAATCCATATATGAGTGAGTATATACTGTGTTCCTCTTTTTGTGACTGGGTTACCTCATTCAGGATGGTTTCTTCAAGTGCCATCCACTTGCCTGTGAATTTCAAGATACTATTATTTTTTTTCTACATAGTAGTATTCCATTGTGTAGATGTGCCACATCTTCATTAACCATTCTTCAATAGAGGGACATCTAGGTTGCTTCCAGGTTCTTGCTATTACAAATAGTGCTGCTATGAACATAGTTGAACAGATGTCTTTGTTGCATGGATGTGAATCCCTTGGGTATATGCCTAAGAGGGGGATTGCCGGGTCCTATGGTAAACTAATTGCCATTTTCCTGAGGAACCGCCATACTTATTTCCAAAATAGCTGTATGAGTTTGCAATGGAGGAGTGTTCCACTTTCTCCACATCCTCTCCAACATAAGTCATCACTGGTGTTTCTAATTTTAGCCATTCTGGCTAAATGTAGATCATTTCTTAAGTGTCTTTCAGCCTTTTTGATTTCCTCTATTGAGAATTCTTTCTTCAGTTCTGTACACCATTTTTAATAGGGTTATTTGGTGTTTTGTTGAATAGTTTCTTGAGTTCTTTGTGTATTTTGGAGATCAGCCCTTTGTCGGATATAGAATTGGTGAAAATTCTTTCCCAGTCTGTGGGCTGCCGTTTGGTCTTGTCGACTGTGTCCTTTGCCTTAAAGAAGCTTCTAAGTTTGAAGAGGTCCCATTTATTAATTGTTTCTTTCAGTGTCTGTGCCCCTGGAGTTATGTTCAAGAAGCAGACTCCTATACCAATTTGTTCAAGGGTATCTCCTAATTTCTCTTCTAAGAGGTTAAATGTGGCTGGATTGATGTTGTGGTCTTTGATCCATTTGGACTTGAGTTTTGTGCATGGTGACAGACATGGGTCTATCTGCAGTCTTCTAAACACCTTCATCCAATTGTGCCAGCTCCATTTGTTGAAGATGCTGTCCTTGCCCCATTGTATAATTTTAGCTGTTTTGTCAAAAATCAGGTGTTCATAGGTGCGTGGATTAATATCAGTATTTTCAATTCGTTTCCATTGGTCTACCTGTTTATTTTTAAGCCAATACCAGGCTGTTTTCAGAACTGTATCTCTGTAGTGGAGCTTAAAGTCAAGAATGGTGATGCCTCCTGAAGGTTTTTTTTTTTTTTTTTTTTTTTTTTTTTTTTTTTTTTGTATAGGGTTGTTTTGGCTATCCTCGGTCTTTTGTTTTTCCATATAAAGTTGATTATTATCCTTTCAAGGTCGGTGAAGAATTGTGGTGGGATTTTAATGGGGATGGCATTGAATCTGTAGATTGCTTTTGGTAATATTGCCATTTTTACTATGTTAATACTACCTAACCAAGGGCATGGGAAATCTTTCCATTTTCTGGTATCTTCTTTAATTTCTTTCTTTAGAGTCACAAAGTTCTTATTATATAGGTCTTCTACTTGTTTGGTAAGCATTAAACAAAGATACTTTATGTTGCTTGTGCCTATCGTAAAGGGTGGTGTTTCTCTGATTTCTTTCTCTGTCTCTTTGTTGTCTGAAAAAAGTAGGGCTACTGATTTTTTTGAGTTTATCTTGCAACCTGCTAGTTTGCTGAAGGTGTTTATCAGCTGTAGGAGTTCCCTGGTAGAGTTTATTGGGTAGCTTATATAAACTATCATATCATCTGCAAATAGAGACAGTTTGACTTCTTCCTTTCCAATTTGGATCCCCTTGATCTCCTTTTGTTGTCTTATAGCATTAGCTAGAACTTCTAGTACGGTATTGAAGAGATATGGAGAGAGAGGACAGCCTTGTCTTGTTCCTGATTTTAGAGGAATTGGCTTCAGTTTCTCTCCATTCAGTTTGATGTTGGCAGTTGGTTTGCTGTATATTGCTCTTATTATGTTTAGGTATGTTCCTGTTATCCCTGACCTCTCCAATACCTTTATCATGAAAGGGTGTTGAATTTTTTCGAAGACTTTTTCTGCAACTAGGGAGATAATCATATGATGTTTCTTTTTCTGTTTGTGTATGTGGTGGATCACGTTGATAGATTTTCATATGTTAAACCATCCCTGCATTCCAGGAATGAAGCCTACTTGGTCATGGTGGATGATTTCTCTGGTGTAATCTTGAATTCGGTTTGCCAGTATTTTATTGAGTATTTTTACATCGATGTTCATCAGGGATATTGGTCTGTAGTTTTCTTTCTTAGTTGTGTTTTTTTTTTTTTCGAGGTTTGGATACCAAAGTTATTGTGGCCTCATAAAAAGAGTTTGGCAATGAACCTACTGTTTCTATTTTGTGGAACAGTTTGAGGAGTAGTGGTATTAGTTCCTCCTTGAATGTCTGGTAGAATTCTGCACTGAATCCATCTGTCCCTGGACTTTTTTTGGTTGGAAGTCTTTCGATGACAGCTTCTATTTCATTGCAGGTTATAGGTCTGTTTAAGTTGTTTGTCTGTTTTTGATTTAATTTTGGTAAGTGATAGTTATCCAGAAACTTGTCCATTTCCTTCGAATTTTCTATTTTTGTGGAATACAGATTTTCAAAGTATGACCTGAAAATTGTCTGGATTTCCTCTGTGTCTGTTGTTATGTTCCCAATTTTGTTACTGATTTTGTTAATTTACATGATCTGTATCTGCTTTTTTGTTAATTTGGATAAAGGTTTGTCTATCTTGTTGATTTTCTCAAAAAACCTACTCTTTGTTACATTGATTTTTGTATTGTTTTCCTGGTTTCTATTTTATTGATTTCAGCCCTCAAGTTGATTATTTCTTGGTGTCTACTCCTGCAGGGTGAATTCTCTTCTCTCTGTTCTAAGGTTTTTCAGTTGGGCTGTAAATTCTCTTATGTGACTATCCTCTTTTTTCTTCATATTGGCACTTAATGCAATGAACTTCCCTCGTAGCACTGCTTTCAAGGTGTCCCATAAGTTCGGGTATGTTGTATCCTCATTCTCGTTGAATATTAGAAAGTCTTTAATTTCTTGCTTTATTTCTTCTTTAACCCAGCAGTGGTGCAATGGTACATTGTTCAGTTTCCATGAGTTTGCAGGTTTTCTGCTATTTGTGTTGTTGTTGAATTCCAACTTTAAAGCATGGTGGTCCGATAAGATACAGGGGACTATTCCTATTCTCTTATATATGTTGAGGTTTGTTATACCACCTAGTATGTGGTCAATTTTAGAGAAGGTTCCATGTGGAGCAGAGAAGAAGGTATGTTCTTTTGTCTTTGGATGGAATGTTCTATAGATGTATGTTAACTCCAGTTGAGACATAACTTCTGTTAGTTCTTTTGTTTCTTTGTTGAGTTTCTGATTTGTGGTCCTGTCTAGTGTTGAGAGAGGTGTGTTGAAGTCTCCCCCTATAAGTGTGTGAGGTTTTATAAGAGCTTTGAGTTTTAGTAGTGTTTCTTTTATGAATGTGGGTGACTTTGTATTAGGGGCATAGATGTTCAGAAGTGAGACTTTGTGTTGATGGATTTCTCCTGCAAAGAATATGACATGACTGTCTTCATCTCTTTTGAGATGAACAAAACAACCCTATACAATAAAAGAAATTCAGGAGGCATAAGCATTCCTGACTTTACGTTCTACTACAGAGCAATAGTTCTGAAAACAGCCTGGTATTGGCATAGAAATAGACTGGTAGACCAATGCAATCAAATTGAAAATATTAATAATAACCCATACCCTATGAACACCTGATTTTTGACAAAACAGCTAAAATTATACAATGGGGCAAGGACAGCATCTTCAACAAATGGTGCTGTCACAATTGGATGAGGGTGTGTAGAACACTGCAGATAGACCCATGTCTGTCGCCATGCACAAAACTCAAGTCCAAATGGATCAAAGACCTCAACATCAATCCAGCCACATTTAACCTCTTAGAAGAGAAAGTAGGAGGTGCCCTTGAACAAATTGGTATAGGAGACTGCATCCTGAACATAACTCCAGGGGCACAGACACTGAGAGAAACAATTAATAAATGGGACCTCTTCAAACTTAGAAGCTTCTGTAAGGCAAAGGACACAGTCGACAAGACCAAACGGCAGCCCACAGACTGGGAAATGATTTTCACCAATCCTATATCTGACAAAGGGCTAATCTCCAAAATATAAAAAGAACTCAGGAAACCAGTCAATAAAACACCAAATAACCCTATTAAAAATGGTGTACAGAACTGAAGAAAGAATTCTCAATAGAGGAAATCAAAAAGGCTGAAGGACACTTAAGAAAATGCTCCTCATCCTTAGCTATCAGGGAAATGCAAATCAAAAAACTTTGAGATACCATCTTACTCCTGCCAGAATGGCTAAAATTAGAAACACCAATGATGACTCATGTTGGAGAGGATGTGGAGAAAGGGGAACATTCCTCCACTTCGGGTGGGAGTGCAAACTCATACAGCCATTTTGGAGATCAGTATGGCGGTTCCTCAGGTAAATGAGAATTAGTTTACCACAGGACCTGGCAATCCCCCTCTTAGGCATATACCCATAGGATTCACATCCATGCAACAAAGACATCTGTTCAACTATGTTCATAGCAGCACTATGAAATGATTATCTTCCTCTCTTTTGATTAATTTTGGTTTGAAGTCTATCTTGTTAAATATTAGGATAGCTATGCCTGCTTGCTTCGTATTTCCATTTGATTGGAAAATCTTTTCCCAACCCTTTAACCTGAGGTAATGTCTATATTTGAAGCTTAGAAGTGTTTCTTGTATCAGCAGAAGGATGGATTCTGTCTTCGTATTCATTCTGTTAGCCTGTGTCTTTTTATAGGTGAGTTAAAACCATTAATGCTGAAGGTGAGTAAGGACCATTGATTGTTGATGCTTGTTTGATTTAGGTTTGTTGTTGCCAGTGGTATTGTGAATATATTAGTTCTGCTTTACCCTTGCTTTCTGGTGTAGTTGGATTATCTGTTGCCTACATTTTTGTGGGTGCAGTTACCTTCCTTGGGTTGTAGTTTTCCTTCCAATACTTTCTGTAGGGTTGGAATTGTAGATGAGTATTGGGAAAATCTGGTTTTGTCATTACATATCTTGTTCTCTCCATCTATAATGATTGAGAGTTTTGCTGGCTATAGTAGCCTAGGCTAGCATCCGTGTTCTCTTAATACTTTTAGAACATCTATCCAGGACCTTCTGGCCTTGAGGGTTTCCATGGAGAAGTCAGGTGTAATTTTGATAGGTCTGCCTTTATATGTTACCTGTCCTTTTTCCTTCGCTGCTCTTAATATTCCTTCTTTATTCTGAATGGTAGGTGTTTTGATTATTATATGTCGAGGGGTCTTTTTTCTTTGGACCAGCCTATTTGGGGTTTGGTATCCTTCTTGTACTTTCATGGGCATGTCCTTCTTCAGATTTGGAAAGTTTTCCTCGATGATTTTGTTGAATATGTTTTCGGCACCTTTGAGCTGGGGTTCCTCACCTTCCTCTATGCCTATTATTCTTATGTTTGGCCTTTTCATGGTGTCCCATATTTCCAGGATGTTTTGTGTTAAGGATTTGTTGTATTTATGATTTTCTTTGGTCAATGAGTTTATTTCTTCTAGTTTATCTTCTTTGCTTGAGATTCTCTCTTCCATCTCTTGAATTCTATTGGTTATGCTTGTGTCCGTAGTTGCCGATATTTTGCCCAACTTTTCAATTTCCAGCATTCCTTCCGTTTGTGTTGCCTTTATTTTCTCAATTTCAGTTTTCAGGTCTTGAACCATTTCCTTCACCTGGTTAATTGTTTTTTCTTGGCTTTCTGTACTTTCCTTAAGGAATTTGTTCATTTCTTCCACTTTTTTGTTTTTTCCCTCCATTTCTTTAAGGGATTTTCTCACATCTTCTTTGAGGGCCTCTATCATTTTTATGATGGTAATTTTTAAGTCGTACCACCCTTCTGCTTCCCCTGCTTTGTTGTTGTGTTCCATTCTAATTGGTGTAGATTCCCTAGATTCTGGTGTTGTCATGTGTGTCTTTCTGTTGTTAAGTGTTCTCTTGTATTACCTTCTTCCCATAGCTTCTTCTAGTAGGTGTTGGTGGTATCTCCCCACTCTCTCTATGGTACTTCCCCGATGGGCTTATGTGGGTCTGAGTTTCAATATCTGTAGCTCTGTGTGGTCCAAGCTCTCTAGGAGGCGTCTCTGCAGACAGTGATCCAGGAATGGGGTCAAGGATGAGGATCCAGAAGAAGATGCCAGCAGGTACTCACAGTGGTCCTCTGGCCAATAGCTCTGGCCAATAGTTCTGGCCAATAGCTGGCGGAAGTGGGCAAGGGCTGAGCTGGAACTTGAGAAGGTTTTGCAGGATAGTGGGATCTCACTGGAAACTGGCGCTCTCCAACTGAAATCTCGTTCTTTGGCAGAGGCCAGGATTTGTGGGTCAAGGATCTTGCCTACAGGAACTCTGAGTGGACCCGTAGAGAGAGCTGGATCTCTGGGAGGGACCCGGGACTCCAGCAGAGGACTGGATACAGGGTCAGAGTTCAAGCTGGTGGAAATTACGAGTGGTCCTGCTTGGATAGTCAGGTCTCCTTTGTTCAGAGTTGCTCGGAGAAGTATGGTGGACTGTTGGCTCCACCCCCTGTCCCAGTGCTCAACCAGAGCAGCAGGACCGTGGGTGAGGTAGAGCACAGGGTAGGGGGGTAGGCTGGCGGTGGTGATGGGTGGGGGTGTTTCAGAGCTCCAAGGGTGCTCTCGTTGGGGACCTGAGACAGGAACAGCAGGGTCCGGAGCCAACCCAGGGATTTCATGCAGGGGAAGGGGGAAAAGAGGTTGTAGGGGACAGGCAGGCAGCCCCGATTGGACCCAGACTCACCTCTGGCCAATAGCTGGCAGCCGGCAGAAGAGGAGGAGGGCTGAGCTGGAACTTGAGAAGGTTTTGCAGGATAGTGGGATCTCACTGGAAACTGTGCTCTCCAGCTGAGACCTCGTTCTTTGGCAGAGGCCAGGATTTGGGTTCAAGGATCTTGCCCACAGGAACTCCAAGTGGACCCGCAGATATAGGCGGATCTCCCAAAGTTCTTTCTTTACAAAACTATTCCCCATAACCAAAGAAAACTATATGGGGATTCCATCAATCAATAAGCTTCAAAACTATATTGATTTCCATTACTTTAATAACAAATAAAATTACTAGATAATGAATATTATATTTATGAAATAAAACCAGGTAGCTTATGAGTATATATTATATTTATTTAAAAATAGAGAAATAGCTTCAATGTCTTGGCATTTTGTCATTCTTAATTCATATATGAGACGTTAGACAGAATTAAATTATGTGATTCTTGTTTGTTCAGTGTTTTCTGCTCAGTGTTTATTATTTAGCCCAGGAAAATTTGAAACTCATGATATTTATTTATGAGTCTTCCAAGTTACACACATGATCAACTACAACATAAAAAGTTCATATTTGCCCATCTCTATTACATTCTCAAATTTCTTATAACAATCATAGTGTTTCATCAAAGTCTAGATAATCATTTCTTTAATTTCATGTATGAGTGAAATAGTGTGGTTTTTAAATTCAAATTGAGAGATGAAGAATTTTGAATGAAAAAAATATTACTATTCACTCACATGAAGGAAGAAGAAAAATAACTCATTACAAAACAGAACTGGATGTTTATGATACATTTTAATGTGTTCAGAGTAAAAGATAATATGTTCTGATTGTTATCATTTACAAAGTTTCACTTAAACATATTCATTTTTGTCTCCACAGTCTATGACAATCATATTAGTAGCTATCCTATATTCCTCAACACATTACATTATATAGGCATGTTTATTTTTATATATGCTTGTACATAAGCATATACACATACTGAAATCCAGGTTGATGACAAAAAGATAGGCATTAAAATATATATCACCACACTTCTCAAACATAGAAAAACACACAATAGTAAACAGGTTAATGCATCCACAAAATAAATTTAATTTCAAAAGTAAGACAGTTCTTGAATCAATCATTTTTATCAGTAAGAAACTGTAAGTGCATCTCAATGGGACAATCAGGGAAATATTTGTGTAGAGTGAGCATTTGAGGGGAAATTCTCTAGCATGTCACAGAGGAATTTAAAGAAGTTAAGAAGAGAGTGTATTCCAAGTACAAGGAGGAATATTATTAAAATCTTCAATACATGCCAAGCATATCATATTTAAGGCCAGCTTGTTATATAATTGAGCATATGGGTACAGAAAAATTGTTTATAGAATTCTGCAATGCTGAAATAGGCATGCACAATTATGTATTGATGTGTGTTATTTCAAAGGAAGATCGACACATAGCAATATGTTAGAAAAATGGCTTGTATAATATGTTATATCTTGAAGCAGAAGACAATGTCATAGGGTCTCTGTGAAATGTTCTGGCTTATATAAGTAAATACAGATATGAAAGAAATGCTAATTGCAAAGTAAAAGACACTGGGATCTTTTGGATTCAAAGTGATTGTAACAAGAAAACTAGAAATTATTATAGTAAGAAAATAATAGCTTTTTTTCTGCTACTATAATGTTTTGGGAAAGACATGAACAAGACATAATGAAAATACCAAACTTTAAAGATATAATTGAGTCTAAGAAGAATTTTTAAGCAACACATAAAACCTGTAAATGAGCTCTAAGGAACAGAAAAAAATTAATCAGATTTTGTCAAAGAATAACAAAAAAAGAATAGTGAAGTAATACAAAGGGTAACAAATAGAAGCATCTTACAACTTCAATGTGTAATTTTATGATAATAGTGTCAATCTTTAATCCTACAAACAAAATTTTCATAACACTGCTATTTATCCATTATGGATTGTGATTCTATATTTAAGTTTGGTCTATAAGTAAACAAAACAATAAAGTAAACAAGGAAGTTTGATTATAAGTTTCATTTAGCCAAAAGGAACAAAACACATGCAATTTTTGTTTTGTACAATATAAAGGGAATGAAATTTTAATCTGTTCTTTCAAGCTGTTACTGTATGATGAGAATATTTTGCAAATTAATAAAAAATCATGCAAGTTTCAATAAAAGCAAAGATAAAAATATGAAAATAATATAAATGTACAAGTGCATTCTTCCAGAACATGGAGCAAATCTTTGTATGTTGTGAAATGAAAATAACAGTATCATGTACTGATGGGTGTTCTAAGATTTAGTAAGGAACAAACACACTACCAAATTATGAGGCCAGCTAAAAACCATAAGGAAATATATAAGCAACACCCTATTCAGAATTATAAGCAACCTAACAGTGCAAATATTGAACAAGAAAAGAGCTAAAAATGTTTGTAAGTAATTACCAAATTAAATGTGGGATTAGTCTATATTATATGAATTACAGAAGAAAACCATTTAAAACATCAACTTAAAAAACTATGAAGACTTGGGGACTGTTTCTAAAAAATACAAAAGGAAGAAGAAATCAGTAAATAGTGGTTATTTAATTTGCTCTAAAAGTTAACTGAAATATGATATGGGCAGGTATTGTTAAATTTTCAATTTTTTTCTAACTATCCCCATAATGTCACAAAGAGGAAAATTATGAGACTGCACCTTTGAAAAAATAAATATACCCAACAAAATTTAAAGTTCTTTAATTTCTTACAGGTGATTCAATTAAGTGTTCAATTTATTAATAATTATAAGAAAACTATAGTTATTTTACCATATGCTTGCTATAGTATTATTATGTATTCCTGAGAATTGCCAATCTGCCTTGCTTTATTAGCTCAGACAAAGATTACACAGATAAAGCAAATAAATGAAATGTTTACATATTTAATGGAGACTTCAGCGGAGTATTAAATGTATTCTGTATAATTGATGAACAATGGAAAGTTATTGATGTGTTTGAGATGCTCTGAGCTCTTGCCAAGGTCTCCATCATGTTTAGTACTCTGTAACAGGAATAAAGGTTATACATTACATATATTAAATATACATAGTTGGTAGAAGGAGAAACATATTGGCAATCATTAAATGATGTAATTCATCTATGTTCCACAGATCTTTGGAATTAGTCTTTTCTTTCTTTCTTTCTTTTTTTTTTTTTTTTTTTTTTTTTTTTTTTGACATTTCCAATGTCAAAAAAGTGTTGTAGGCAGATCATGTTTCTGTGGTCATATAGATATGTTTTAAATTATTCTTTTAGTTACTACAAATGGAGCATTAAATACAATGTTATATACTTGTAATGCTGAAATATATGTATGTAAGAAGGAAAAAGAAGTAGAACAAAAGAATTAGTATTTATTTAATTATTTTCTTGCTTGAAGGAAATGGAATCAATTTACAATTAGAGCCCATTTCCTTCTAGAATCAACTCAGGTTTTTAATGTTTTTATAGAATATAGTTTATTTGAACTTTGTGTTTAAGTTTTAAAAAATATCTCTGAATAAGTAAACTTATCAAACACATTGGAATTTATGGACTATAGTGGTTCTAAAATGACAAATTTTGAGTCATTCATGTTTTATGAGAGTTTATACATCTGTCCAATATTTGATTGATTAGCAGAAAGTGGAATCAAGCAATGTGGGTAGAATGGATGCAGAATCATGTAGTTGGTAGAAGGCCACTTCACTGTTTCATTCCTTCAGGCCATAGCACCTGGACTTCCTAATTTTATAGACTGGTAGTTGGCTCAACCCAATAATCAAAGTCAATTGTGCACACCTCTTAATCTATATTCAAATTCATCACATACTTAGCTTTTGAAAGGCTATAGTTGAAAATCTTTTCACAACAGAAATGGATGTACAGTTAAAATTATTACCTAGGCATACTATTCCTCCTGCCTCCTCTAATACAGTTGTTAAACCTTTACTAGGACATGAACAACAGTAAATCATTATAGTAGTGTCATTCCTATAGCATTAATGTAAGTATAAAATTAACTACAATAAAATGGTTAGAAAATCACACTGAAAATGGAAAGGAATACATGACTGATTGCTACAAGGTATTATCAACCACAACTATAGTCAGTAATTTAAAAGTATATTCTTTCTTTATGTTAACACACACAATTTGTTTAGAGTTTTCACACATTTCTTTAGAAGTTATCTCTGGGGTATAATAAAAATATATTTTATTTACTATGAGTGGACAAGAATGACCTATCCAATATTTTCAATGTTGGGTGACAAAGATGTGTCACCTGAAGAAGAGAAGAATAATTGAAATCTAGTTAGAAAACGATTTCTATAACACAGGCAAAAGCATAAAAGGTCTAATACTCAATGGTGATGCCTAAGATACACTCTCAAAAAAGGTAGATTGATTTTAGAAGTTTTAGGAATTATTTGTTTTGGAGGAAGGACTACAGGTATTTCAATTGAAATGATATTACTAATACTCCATAGAACAGTTAGCTATCAGGAGAGGAATTGGGTAGGATGGGGACAGTAGAGCATTTCAGAGTTAAGTCACAATGTACCTAGGCCAAGATACTGTGTAATTTTTTTCAGGGAAGATATTTAAAAAACATAATGGTTTTAAATATAAATCTCAAAAGATGCATATAAGATGGAGCCAAAGAATCAAAATATTTGAGGAAGAACATTAAAAAGTAAGAAAATAGACTAAAGAAGACAGTCAAAACAGAATCAAGGGTTTTTGGTCATGGTTGTAAAATAGGTTATGATTTATTTGAGTGTATCATGCTGATTAGAGAGAGGCAGACACAGAAAAGTTAGACTGAAAGGTTTTTTTATCCACTGATTTCTGTGTTGCTATATTCTTTTCTACTCATCCCAAAAATATATAATGAGAAAGGGAAGTGGATTGTTCAATGATGATATTAGGATTACATGAGAATTTCATAGCCAGATGAAATTTCAAATATTATAATAAAAATGATAATTAAAAAAACTTTGAGGAGGGAGGCTGGAGAGATGGCTAATTGGTTAAAAGCACTGACTACTCTTCCAGAGGACCAGGGTTCACTTTCCAGCACCCACTTGGCAGCTCAATGCTGTCCATAATTCCAGTTCTATTCCCACCCTTTCATAGACATACAATACATGCAAAACATAAATCCTTATAAAATAAAAACATAAATAAATTAAAATAAACCTTTGAGGCCTGGTATTTTATGGTTATTAAAACATAAACATGATTTTATACAGTGAGGGGTGAAGGGAAAATTTTTTCCAGGGAAATTCTTTGGAGAGAGTGAACCATCATTGTCATCTCATAAAAGAAGTGGAAAATTACCTTTCCCTTGCTAGGTGTGTTGAGGAGAGCCTTCTTCTTGCCCAGAGCTAATAATAATATCCAATATTTTTTCTGAACAATGACTTGGGGTCTCATGTAACAATGTCTGCCTTATGCTTAGGAAAATTGGAATGTCCTAGGAAAGGAAAGGGGGGAAAGGAATATACTTTATCAGGAAAACTAATTACATGACAACAGAAAAGTAAAACATGTATTTGCAGAAGGGAAATAAAGACAGACTCATGTTAAGATCTGCCAGAAAACTCTTCCTGAAATGAGGCATACATGTGAGTGGACCACTGAGGGATCTGGATGCTGAGGATAGTGTACCATAAGCACAGAGGCAATGCTACTGTGTTGAGGACAGTGGGAGCAGACTCTGTGGGGATGAATCACAGCTGTACAATCAATCTTGTGGCTTTCCTGTCACACATGAGAGTGTGGAAATACCCCAGGCAATAGATGATACCACAAAGCTTGACAGAGAAAAGATTGCCAAGTTTTCCCCATTTAATTTCCCACCTGGTTCTTGCTCTGTTCGTCTTGCAGATGAGGAGGAGAGATTCTAATTCTAATACAGTTTGTATACTAATTAATAAGGTGCAAAGGATATTCCTAAATAATAAAATTTACCTGGGTATTAGAGATGCTTACATTTAAATTATTGTTAGTTGTGTTTTATATATAAATATATATATATAGATAGATAGATATAGATATATAGATATAGATAGATAGATAGAGAGAGAGAGAGAGAGAGAGAGAGAGAGAGAGAGAGAGAGATTTGTCAGCATTGAGTTTATCCAAGGTAAAGCAAAGCATAGAATCCCTGAGAAAATCTTGAAGGAAGCAAGGAAAGTAATAATTCACTATGTTCCTGATGACATATTAGTATCACTGATGTGATAACATTTGAATGGTTGGGAAGCAGAAAGCATGGTGTTGTGTTTCCCTTTGAACTCCATTGAAACTCACCATCTCATGAAGTAGTAAAATTAACAAGGCAAAATCATGTTGACAGAAGATTGAAGTAGAAGTCATAGAGAAACAGCAATAGGTAATCTTTGCAAATCTGCATATTTTCAAGCAATATTGGTGGTGAATTTAAAAGTTAATGATGATAGCATATGCAATATCAAGCTACTTCTCTGATTTTGCTCTGTCAACTACTTATTTCTCTTTGTAAAGTCATCATTAACTAAGGTTGGCTTTCATTGAATTACATTAACAAGTGAGCATTGTAAAGTAAGGAAGTTAGTGGCTACTATGATATGGAAATGATAAGCCCTGTCTTTTCATGGGGATCAGGAACATGAAGAGGGCCATGGAGACTTTAAGATATTGTATGGAGATGTCCTCTGACATCAGTGTTGACAGTTCACAGAGAATTTGAGTACAAAACAGTGAGGCAGTAAATTATGTACTTATCAACTTGTCATCTGGTTTAATTGGCAATGTGTCCCTGTAGCTGATCACTCTGGTACAGTGCCACAAGGACTCAGCTCCAGTGTTCAAGACACATATCATAAACACTGAATTGAATTTTCAAGCATCCTTACTGTGTTGTGTCACTTTAGCTCCATGGAATGAAACTTGCTTAATTATGTATCCTGCTAGGTCATAAATGCCATCAGTGTAACAATAAAGAAATCAGGTAATTCTCCATACATATATTATATTTTGTTTTATATTAGTTAAAAACTGACTTTTTATAACTCTTCTGATAATTTTATTAAATATTTAAGGGTAGTTTCCTATAGCTTATAATTATTTTTGCATAAAGATCTAAAAACAGAATAAAGTAATTTTTTTATATACAATTTGATAGTTATCACAGAGAGAATGGAGGATTATCACTGGTACAATTTCTAAATTCAGTCACTTAAATTTCATTCTAAAATGCAATTTTATTATGTTATTGATTACTCAAAATTACAATCTTATCAATAGGAAATGAATTATTTTAAGCTTTCCAGTATTGTTAGTGTTCTACTTCTTACACTTAATTTTATTTTAATTTACTTCGATTTAGTTAATTTCATATTGATAAGGACTAAAGACAAAGCCTTTTCTGTTCTTGAGAAATACTTTCCTTGGTCTCAAACAAATAATTCTCCTTCTTAGCATTTGCTTGATATATATTTCCTGCCTTGTTTCAAACTCCTGGGTACAAGCAAGGCTATCTTCTAGGTACAGTTAAAATTTGAATTCCTATTTTTTATGCAAACATACTGTGGTTCTATTGAATATGTAACAGATGATTCAATTTTTGTTTGTCATATTTCCAAATGTTATTATGTTATTTTATAATTCATCTGTATAGTTTCTCATTACACTTTTTATAAATCAAATACTTGTGCAGTGTATAATATACTTTTGTTAAGTATGCATGCATATATATATATATATATATATAGTGTTTAGTGTTTTCATTTAAACTTGTTATTTTTCTGGAATAAAATGGTGAATGAAAATATATTTCAAAGATTTGTTTAGATTCAGACTTCTTGCCTTCCTACTATCTGAATAATAAGTTGTAATAATACAAATATAATAAAACTATAATTTTTCAGATGGCATAGTCACTAAAAGAATTTGACTTAACCTATAGCTAGCAGCTATGTTTTTGCAGTAAAAATAATAGAGAGAATTGTCCTTAAGAAATTACAAAATCCATCACTGAAATCCCCCATAATCTCCTGCATACAATTTTCTCCATTTCTCAGGAAATGGTGATTTAGTTTCGCAAAATGTGTATATTTTATAAAAGTGTGAATATAATTTAACTGACTTGGAGAACAATCTCTCGTTCCTTATTTCATTTCTTAATCTCTGTTATACAGGTAGCACCATTCAGATGCTTCATATGCATCAAAATGAAGTGACTAGAAATGACAGCAAGGCAATGTAATTTCACTCTATGTCATGCTGATTTAGCGTTGACACAATTGTGTGTTATTGCAGAGTTTTAAATTAATCTGAATGACCTCAGTTTTATTGCTGTTGAGATTCTAGCAATGATAAAAAGCCAAGTCATTGGAAATAAATGGAGGATGCCTAAATAACATGACATAACAAGTGCATAGTTTCACTAATTTCCCACAGTTTCAGTAGACATTATCACAACATTCAATACTTTTTTTTGTAATGCACTTGTATTAATGAACATAGATGTCTCCCATTTCAGGAAAAGTGTATGCCTGAAATGCAAAGATCAGTAAACACCATCCTGTGTTTTTGTGTTTTATGGGTACTAATAGATCAGTGCAAGAACATGGAATTCATAAACTATTGCTTTGTTTGATTATATCTTAATTCTGAAGTGTGACTACTGAAGGCAGTGTATCATGTCAATCGCTGGTGGAAAGTGAGACTATTCCAATTCATCTCAAGTTTTCCAGTGCCATTAGATAATAATTGAAGTTTGTACACACCAGTGTTGACAGTCTCCAGAAAGAACTGCTCTCACAACATAGCTTATATTGATAAAGTGCTTCAAAGCATAGCTGTCTTCATATTTAGTGTTATTGGCCTCATAAAGTGTTCTTCCATATTAGAGGAAATTCATATCTCAGCATATTGCCTTGTAAAGGAGGCCATTTCATCCATAGTCTGAGTTCCCTGGTGGCCTTTAGATTACTTTTCAGGATTTAAAATGCCCTCACACATACACACACTGGGAACTCTCAATTCTGACAATTCAATTTCACTAACTAAAATCCCCTACAGATGACTTCAGACTTTGTCATTTCCCTTAATAGTTACCAAAGAAAAAAATAGATTTTAACTTTTCAAATCAAAATGTACACTGTGAACTTAATGTATAATTTGAAGTTATTCTCCAAGTATAAATGGAAACATGTAAGCAGATATATTCTATGGCATTGCATTATAGCTACATGGTTTCAAACTCTCATATATACATTGCCCTGCCCCCAGCAGATCTCCACCATCACCACACACACTGTACCCTCAGTGTTACTCCCTGTCTCCAAAGAAATCTACAGCTCCCTGTTGCTCCCAGATTGACTGTCAGCCATTTCCTCGGTACATTTAGCCATAAGTTTTCTATGTCTGAACAGAGAAAGATTTATAGTGAACTGTTCTGCACAGACCTCCATTTCTTTGTCCTCTCAGGAAATCCTTAAGACCATCTCAGTACTATTGATATGTCATGTGATTGCAGTAACTCTACTCATCCATCAAGGAATCCTGTGTATCTTCAGATTCTTTATGTCTGTTATAATTACTCAGACCAGCACATAGTGTTTCTATTTAATATTAAAATATGAGAGGAGGAAAAATGTAACATAAATCTGTGCTTTAACCTTTGCTTTGTTTTGTGTCTATGAGAAGTTTATTAAGTAAGCTTTGAGTAACTATGATTCGTAAATTCTTGTCACATCAATGAAAAGTTCAAGTTATTTGTACTTGTCAATATCTCCTCATTAAAACTCCAGTGCAAAGAAAGAATTAATAAATAATATCTTATGGTTTTAGTTTTAAATTTTTGTTTGGGGTGGAGTTGCAAGGGTAGAGGGTGGAAGCCAGGGAATAGAACATGAGTGGAAAGGAAGGAAGAACATAAGTTTCCCCTTTTCCTTAACCATGACCAGTGGAGGATATATCCTCTATTTCATTAAGAAAATGGGTGACCAAAGCTGAGTAACCCTCTGTTACACACTTCTGCCTACAAAAATTTGGTTGTACCTTAATATCTGCATTTATCCTGTCCTCCAGGGACAGAATGAAAAACACTGCCATCTGTCAAGTGGCCGTTTTTGTTTGTGTTGAATGTTTTTTCCTACTTTCCATAATTTCAAACTCTCCTCTAAGTTTGTTCAATTTCAGAGGAAATAAATAATAATGTATGACATAGAGATGTGTTTTACAGTAGGTGGATATTTAACCATTTGAAGTAATATATATATATATATATATATATATATATATATATTGTATAAATATTTCTTGGACACACACATTGATTTCAAAGTAGATGGCAGACATCTTGACTGAGAAAATTACCAATTTGTGAAGCTCAAACAACGGGTAGAAATCCACACATAAGAGTAAGTAAAAAAGAAAGTAACTGAAATTTACAATGTTCATTCATAGTCCCTAATATATGATTTACTAAATGTCATCATACAAGAAAAAAGCTGATTACCTTCCCAGCTTAATGATAACCTGATGCAACTAGAAATTCACAATAAAATCCATAAGAGTGACAGTTTCAACCCCGGAAAAGAGCTGTTCAAAGCCAATTAATGAATCTTGAAATTGGAATGTCAGTGACAAAATGACATTTGTGTTTTATTTTTCCCTTCCATTCTTGTACTTTCCTTACCATGACAACAGAACATACACTAATACAAGTTTTGAGGCAAGTCAATGAATATCAGTAAAAGAAGAACTGCACTGTATTAATGACCTACTTTTATTTGAAAATCCAGACTTTTTAATTTGGCAAAATGTATATTTATACTGTTTTTCAGAGTCTTACAATATATTGTAGTTATATAGTATCTTCTGATTCAATATCAGTTTCTCAGAAATGTACATGCTCCACCTGGTGGTAGAAATTTCCATTTTTAATTTTTCATTTTTTAATTAAGGTATCAAATTTATATCTTTATTTAGCTAATGTATAAAAGTGTGTTCTAGAGTGAGAAGTTAATACATATTAAAATATATTGAAATCACACTATAATATTCTTTTACTTAACATTACCATTAATTGGAATTTGGAGACTGTATATAAACCATTACAGAACATTTTTGCTTGATTTACAATTATTTAAATTTTTTTTCAAAGATAAACTTAAACCACTAAAAGTACTTAAATATAGATATTTTTCTAACTATTTTACTTATGTATTTATTTATGTAGTGTTTATCTAGTCTTTATGTTTTCATCCTACATTATTTTATTAGTATTGATTACTCTTATTGATATGTATTAGGACTTCTAATATCATATTTAATATTTAATCCACTTAGATATAATTTATATAAATATTTTCTGAAGGTAATTGTGATTTATCATGCTCCATTACTCATGAAGCTCCGTTGAAACTCTACATCAGAAACTTCTGAAATAGTGAAGCAGTTACATATAATCATAGGTCAATAAGTTGTCTTTGCCTTTGTATTACAAAGTGTTCAGTTTGATTTATTATTTGTGTTTATATCTTAAAATAGGGCCATATGAATACACACTTTAATGATTCCTCTGCCTTTGCAAATTTTGTGTCTTTTACTAGGCATCTTCCACTTGAAAGTCCCAGAGTCTTCTCCTATTGGCTCAGCAATTGGACGGATAAGAGCAGTAGATCCTGATTTTGGAAAAAATGCAGAAATTGAATACAACATTGTCCCTGGAGATGGGGGAAATTTGTTTGACATTGTCACAGATGAGGATACACAAGAAGGAATCATCAAATTGAAAAAGGTATACAGTTGAAGTTTTGTATTGTGAACAAACTATAAATAAAAAAGCAAGAAAAAGAATACCTATTTTTTCTTCAATTAGAAATATGTTACATATGAAATATAAACTCCAAAAATGTATTACTATATTTATAGGTGTATGTCTTCAATATAACCTTAAGACCTCTTAATCTGGCCAACTTACAGATTTTAAATTTCTTCATGATGTTGACATTAAATTTTCAATGAGGTATAGAGAAAATTGTTTTTACTTACATAGTTGATATTATGAAATTGTAACTTCTCAGAGAATGCATATATCTAATTCATGCTATGCATAAAATTTGATGCAATTTTAAAAGAATACCAGCTTGAGTAGATGAGATGGAGGATTGAAAAGCCATTGAATAATATAAGCATAGTTTAACATGCCATTCCATCAAAGCTGAAGAGAATTTTAAGAAAAGAATGAACAATTAAAACCAGACTTATGATATTTCACTGGTGAAAAATTAATTGTGTCTGGAATAGGGCAAGGGCTTATTTGTGTGATATTTTGATCAGGAATTTGACCTTATCCTGCCTATGATCTAAGAATCTGAATAAAGATTAATATAAAAATAAGACTTAGGGGAAGTTATAAGAAAGTAATGATGGAAACTCTATATAGTAATGTAAAAAGAAATATACTTGTTAGAAAGATAAACAGAGAACAGGAGTGGAGAGAGGAAGTAGTAGAGAACTAAGTAGGGGCATTAGGCAGACAGAATGCATAACTGAGATGGCAAACAACAGAATACCCAGGGCAAAGAGTGGTGAGGGAGTATGGTGTTTAGTTTGATCAACTTGACTTAAGATAGAAAGAATCCCTCTCAAAGTCATTCTCAATAGGGGGTTCTCTAGATTAAGTTAATTTTCTGATACATCTACAGTGGACTTCCTTGATTGTGTTAATTGATATGGGAATACTGGCTAAATTTGAACAATACTGTTCCCATATTTAGAATATACAAATATATGGAAAGCTGCTTGAGACTAGCATATGTTTGTATATATTAATTAATCACTTTCTGTTATTGACTGTCAATATTTGTGGCTAATTACTTCATACATATGCTGTCTTGATTTCTTAGCAAGAGGAGACATAACCTGGAGTTGTGAGCCAAACAATGTTCTCTGTTAAGTTGCTTTTTGGTCAGGTCATTTTTATCTCAACAATCAAACTTGTGGAAACTAGTATGTTAGAATTGTTTAACGGGATGAATGTTGAAATTTTCAGATATTTGGGATAGAGAAGCCATAGAATGCTATAAGCAGACTTACAATTGCTGTTCTAGTCAAATCTTGAAAAAGATGAATGCTGACAGAAACTTGGACAGCTAAAACACAGCTTATGATGTTTCAGAGAGGAAAATGAACTGTGTCAGTCATTGAACATGGTGATTTGTGTGATATTTGGACCTGAAATCTGGTTTTATTCTGCCTTAATAAAACAATTTGAATGAAGATGAATGAAAAGACAAAGGACTTATGTGTTTAATGGTGGAAAGGAGTGTGGGAAGCTTAAAATTTGAGGAAAGTGAGTGAAGCCAACTTGTGATAGTTAAAGGTATTAGCATCATTAAAGAGAAAAGTGGTGTTCAACTGGTCAATAGCAAAGTGATTTCTTTGGGTCAGCTCTTGAAAGCTAAGGAAGCAGCAGACTAATGGGTCTTGGTAAGGAGAACTTGATAACACAATCCACAAATTACCTGTTTAGAAGGCAAATAAGCAAGTTTAAGGGTTGTGGTGGTATTAATGTAATTGGGCCCCATAATCTCATAGGGGATGGAAATATTAGGATGTGTGGCTTTGTTGGAGAAGGTATTGCCTTGTTGGAGCAAGTGTGTCACTATGGGGCAGGTTTGGGGGTTTTCTATGCTCAGGGTGCAAACCAGTGTATCATTTGAATTCCTATTGCCTGCAAGATGTAGCACTCTCAGCTTTAATACCATGTCTGCCTGTAACCATCCTCACTATCATGATGAAAATGGACTGAATCTCTGAAACTGTTAGTAAGGCAAACCAATTAAATGTTTTCTTTATAAGACTGCCATGATCATGTTGTCTCTTCACAGCAATAAAAACCCTAACTAGATCAGATGAGGCTAGGAACTCTGTGGTCAAGTTCCAGTCACCACAGTAAAGCACTATCTTTGGTTTCTGTTATGGCGATAAAACACCATGACCAAAGCATGTTGTGTAGGAAAGAGTTTATTTGGCTTATACTTCCACCTCACAGTTCATTATGAAGAAAATCAGGACAGAATCCCAAACAGCCAGGAGCTAATATAGAGGCCATGGATGGATGCTGCTGACTGGCTTATTGATCATGGCTTGCTCAATACGCATTCTTATACAACTTAGGGACTAAGACCAATAGCTGAGGGACCACACCACTCACAATGGGCTGAGCTCTTCCCTGTCAACCACTAATAAAGTACACTGCCCATAGCTGCATATTTTGGAGGCATTCTCTTAATTAAGGTTTGCGTGCTTCAGATAACTAACTTTTGTCAACTAGACATAAAACTATAATCAGTAACAGTCCTAAGAAGCCATCGAATGAGGCTGGAAATATAAAATTTCAACTGTGGTAGAGGCAGCAAAATATGAAATGCCAAGCTGTAGATGATCTACCAAGAGGGTTTGCAGATGTGGAGCAGAACAAGCTTATGTTTAAGACAGAGTTGTGTGTGCTTCAGCTGTAAGAGTGGAGGGATGGTACAGCCTAAGCTCTGAGGCCTATCAAATTACATTATAAGCTCCAGGTGTTGGACACTTAGCTTCAAGATTTGATATTTTCCCCTCTGGATTCTTGTTTCTCTATGGACTGATTACTCACCACAGTCATCCAGTTGTTCCATCTTGAAATATGAAGTTCATCTGTGATATCATAAATTGGAAATGTCTTATTTGACTATATTATGATGGCTTGAACTGAACAGTTGTTGGAATTTTATAAAACAATTTTCATTGAAAGTGATTTGCATGCAATATATTCCTATCAGGCTTTTCCTCCATGTTCTCCCAAATTCTCCTAACCCAAATTCATCACCGCACTTCCAACTCCACACTTCCTTTCTCTCTTAAGAAACAGACAGGCAAATAAAAATACAAACAAAAGCAATAACAAAATGAACAAGCTAACAGATAAAAAAAGATAAGACTACAAGAAAGGGATAACACACAGAAAACATACACACTCATGTGAGTGTGAGCATATGCATACATACAGAAGCACCCAACACACAGACATGCATGCACACACAGAGAGAGAGAGAGAGAAAGAGAAAGAGAGAGAAAGAAATATATCACTCTAAATGAAACATCCACCACCCAATACACATAAGAATTCACACTGCCACCCAACACACACATACACAAATTCCTAAATACAATGCAAGTAAATGACCAGTAAGGAAAGTTACAAAAATATGCACAAACAAAGGAATATGAGCAAAAAATTCCAAAAATAAGATACTACTGAGTTCATTTTCTGTTGGCAAACTATGGCTGTGCATGGAACCCTTAAGTGTGGTTTGTATACCTAGTGACACTCCATTGGAAAAACTAATTTTCCTTTGCATGAAGTTGCTAATTGGAATAAGATTCTTAGTTGGAATTGGTACTCTTGTATAATTCCCCCTCTCAGCAGTGGGACCATGTCTGGTTTGGACCTGTGCAGAACATGTGCATGCTCTCACAATCCTGGTGAGGTCACATGTGTGTCAGTCCTGTTCTCTCTAGAAGACACCATTTTCTTGGTATAAGCAATCCCTTAAAATCTTATAATCGTTTCCCCTCCCCTTCCACATAGTTTCCTGGGCCCTGACTAGAGATATTTGATGAATACATCCTTTTTAGGAACATGTGTTGCAAGATCTC
Source organism: Phodopus roborovskii (assembly GCF_943737965.1). NCBI lineage: Eukaryota > Metazoa > Chordata > Mammalia > Rodentia > Cricetidae > Phodopus > Phodopus roborovskii. The sequence continues at coordinate 31,562,051 of NW_026126410.1, forward strand.
TCACTCTATGTACATTGTCTGGCTTTGGGTCTCTGTATTAGATCCTAGCTTCTTCAGGAAAAACAATCTCCGATAATGCCTGCATGAGATACATCATATTTCTAGGAGCCATTTCATTACTATGTGCTTTAGGACTATATGCTACCTTGTTTCTTGTTTCTTTCTGTAATAGAACATTATTCATTGTGTTGGCATTAAAATAATTATCAAAAATAGAATTCATTACAATAAATTTGACTATATCACTCAATAGAAATTGTGGAACAGGTGCTGAATCCTAGACTTGGAAGATAAAGCTGAAATAGATATATTCTTTTACTAAAGCAGCCTTTAATAGTTTGGGGGAAGGGGCATACTTAATAGTGATAAAATCTGTAAGGACACACATTGTTGTAAAATGACCAATAAGAATAAGAATTTCAGCTAAAGGAAGCATGCTTAACACCGTGGTATCTGAATGATGTGTATTCAAAGAAAACCTGAGCAGTAATCTCTTCAAACATCTCTGAGGATTTAGAATATGGGCAAAGAGACTGAGTAGCCAGCCTCAGGACATGAGGGACAGGATGATGGCAGGAGATGAGACCCAAGATGAGGAAAAAAGCCCACACATAGGGTAAGACTTTGATTTTGATCATGATGGATAGTCTACTGTGAGTTTAGACTAAATTGCTGTCATGCGCCAAGAGTTCAGACATTCAGTTTGCTTTGATGATAATTGTGAGTGAGGAGAAAGGATAGACATTCCCTAGCAAAGATACAACAGACATATTCACAGAGCTGGTGTGGGCTTGCAATAGGACACTCACAGACAGTAGAGTGAGAACTGAAGATGATTTTGTATTTTAAAAGATAAAAGGACACCTTTAATGTACTCAGATTATCTGGTAAATATATCAAATATTTTAGTAACTACAAAGCTTACACCTAAAATTAAATAAAAATGCAACAAACTTTGCAAGAAAACTAAAATTATATAGCACTAATTAATTTGCATTGTGTGAAAATAGATTTTCAATTATGCACACTCATAGATACACTTCTTGATTAAAACTGTTTCTATGGCCAGGCAGTGGTGGCACACACTTGTAATCCCAGCACCAGGGAGACAGAGTCAGGCAGATCTCTGTGAGTTCAAGGCCAGCCTGGTGTACAGAGCCAGTGCCAGGATAGGATCCACTCTACACAGAAAAACCCTGTTTCAAAAATCCAACCATCCAACCAATCAACCAACCAAGCAACCAACCAACAAACCAAATGCTGCTATGGAATCTTAAGAAGATAATAATAAAAAAAAATACAGGCAGAAAACTTATGAAAATTTCAAAGTTAACATTTTCAACGTTCTTTTTCATTTGATAGTTCTGATGTTAAGAAACTTGCCCATGATCAAGATAAAGGAGGATTTAATACAGACCTCTTGGCTCTAGGGACAGTATTTTATTTAATTATTGTTTATTCTTCCCTCATATTACATTCTGATCATACTTTACCTTCCCTCCTCTCTTCTCAGTCCCTTCCCTTATCCTGTTACCTCCTCTCTCTCAGGATGCACTGCTCCTCCATTTCCCTATAGAATAGAGCAAGCCTTAAAAAATATAACAACCAAACATGGCACAGCAGGTTGCATTAAGACCAAACACATCTCCTACTATTAGGGATGAGGCAACCCAGTAAGAGGAAAAGGCTTCCCAATAGCAGACAAAACAGTCAAAGACAGCAAAGACCTCATTCCCTCTGTTAGGAGTCCTACAATAACAGCAAGCTACACAATCATGTTTGCAGAGAACCTAGCTCAGATCCATCCAGGCTCCCTGATTGTTGCTTCAGCTCCTGTGAACCCCTAGTTGATTCTGTTTGTTGTGTTCTTGTGCTGTCATCAACCCTTCTGGAACTTACAATCCTCCCTCCTTATGTCAGTGGAATTCCCTGAGCTGCAACAAATGTTTTGCTATGGGTATTTACATCTGTTCCCATTAGTAAAATTAAAAACAAAAGAAAGAAAAAGAAGGAAAGGAAGGAAGGAAGGAAGAAAAGAAGGAAGGAAGGAAGAAACTATATATTCATAAGAGAAATACTTAGTTATTTAAAAATAAAACCAGAAGGAAACAAACAACAAAAACCCCAACAACAACAGAACTATCCATTCTTTAAAAACACTATCTCTGAGCACAAATAGTATTTAGATTGTGTGTGTGTGTGTGTGTGTGTGTGTTTGTTTTTCCTTTGATAATTTTTATTTAAATTTAAAACAAGCTTGTTTTACATGTCAATCCAAGTTCCCACACCCTCCATTTCTCCCTTACCCACAACAACCCCCATTTCATCCCCTTTTTGCTCCTCAGGGAGGGTGAGGCTTTCCACGAGGAGTCTTCAAAGTCTGTCATATATTCGGAACAGGGCCTAGGCCTCGTGTTTAGGCTGAGAGAGTATCTCTCTATGTGGGATGGGCTCCCAAAGTCCATTCGTATACTAGGGATAAAAACTAATCCACTACCACAGTCCCCATAGACTGCCTAGTCAAATATATAATCAATATTTTAGTAGGAGACAACTTTGAAATAATGGTTAGGAGTGCTTGGATGAAAATACTGAGCAAAACAAAATCTATACAAACTTCAAATTACATTATGTCCTAAAATTGGATAGAAGGTGTTCCCTTTGCAGTCTCAGCATCAAAACCCAATGCAAAAGTTTCAGTGAAAAGTGAAATTCACGGAAGAGTCACATTTTAAATACAATGTATACATTTAGAAGATCAAAACTCTAGTTGAGAAATGAAGTGATTTTAAAAAGAGAACTACTTTAAATTTGGTCTAAAAGATTTTGAGATGCAATTAAGGAACAAAGCATGAGGTTATTTGGTTTTTACACTTCCTTTCTTTTTTAAACCCTCCACCCTTTAAGCTTTAGAATGTTTCGCGCTGTAGGGTGCACATTTTCATTATTGCTTTATCTTCTATCCTGCCCTTGCTTCCTATTTACTACTTTCATTTCCTTTTTCTCTTCCCAGGAGCAGGGATGTAAGTAGATGAATATGATGCTCGGGTTTATTTGAGCTGAGAAGAATGAAGACAGGCATTTTTATTTATTTTATTTTTAAACTCAACTTTGATTTATGTTATGAGGACTCACTTAGAATGTCATTTCTCTGTCACTTTAAATTCAGAGTAACACCATGATATTTACAAATCTCTCCCAGGAACAGGATATTGATAATAAAATAAAATAAAAACAAAATAAGGACACTGACTTGCCTCATCTCATTTTGTACTGAGCTGAAAATAAAATACCAAAACTCTCTCAACTCATACATTGTTGAGCAATATAGCAATAGGAATGACAACAAAACAAGAAAAATACCATAAAAATCTATTCTTGTGTAAAACTTGAGAGATGGGCCATATTCACAGTAAAAAATAGATGATTGTTTAAAGATGCATGAATTAAATTTTACACATTAGTAATGGATATATAAAAATAAGGTGTGTATTTATTTAATACAATAGAAATTGAAACTTAACTTAATTAAATCTTTTCAAGATAGAAGCTACAAATTTAGTCATGGAAATGCTTGTTTCTCTTGTTTGTGTAATTATAACAATAGTGTGAGCATTTAGAGTACGAAAGATTTTTAATATAATATGTAATTTCATCAATAATTCTGTGCTATTTCAAGAGAATAGGTTTTATCAACAAACAAGTGAATATGCTTCGTTGTTAATGGGAGAATGAACAAAAAAGTTATTCTTAAGTATAAAACAAGTGACTACAAAATAGAAAATAATCTTATTTTGTTATGTTAACTGAATTAATATTTTGTAGAAAATTTATATAGACTTTAAATAGCATTAAATTCAAAGCAGAATGATTTACTGTAAAGGAGATCAAATTCATGACTTACTGTTTATACGAACGATAAGCAAGTGTTAATGGGTTCTTGAGCACCCTTTTTATTATTTTCTCATTAATCAGTAACTTTGCAAATTCATTTTCTAGTTAGCAATGTTGAAGACTTAGTTGGTAGTATAGTACCACCAAGTGGTCGATTTGGGAAAAACTCAGGAATATGACAAATATTTACCATTTCTCTAATCATTGTTTTGTTTCAATCTACTTTTAAAGTAGATTAAATTTAAAGAAACAAACATTCTTTGCATCTATTAATATAATTTTATGTTTTAAGTAATTTCTTTTGCCTTAAAGAAATACTAATTGGCACAGGGTGAATGGGTATGTGATTAAGAGTGCTATGTGTTCTTCCAAAGGTCTTAGCACCCAAAGGTCTTAGTGATTCAAAAATGTCAATAACTCCAACACCAAAATATCCAGTGCACTATTGTAGCCTTTACAGTCACATAATGCTTGTGGCTATTAACCATATAAACAGGCAAAGCACATAGTGTATGTGCGTGTGTGTGGATATGTGTGTCTGTCTTTGCATATGTGTACATGCCTTAATTCAATTTTCTAGACTCCTAGAAATTATTAACTCTGAATTACTCAAAAATAAGAAATACTCAAAGTAGATTGATGTGCTCTCTTAGATTAAAGTTAATTTAATTTTTATTTGAAATTCAAAAGATGCATTCTGTTTCTGGTCTCTATAGAGATTTTTATGTTTGGGTTGGGGATATAACTTTATGACAAGTACGTAAAGAGCATTACACTTAAGCACAAAGACCTGTGTTCAGATTCATATGCAGCTTGAAAATGAGACTATAATGCTAAGTTCATAGTGATGGTTGCAGGAGGATCCCTTTTGTTCAGAGGCCAGTAAAATTTAGGTAAATTGATAAGTTCCAGTTTTAGGGATACAACTGCCTCAAAAAATAAAGGAAGACATCTCTCATGGACTTCTGCCTTTCATATTCATGTATAAATACATGCACATATATCTTCACATAGATATACATGCATCTATGAAGCTACAATACAATGTAGTATTAAACACTAACACAAAATAGATATTTCTATGTATTGTTTCTCATTCACCCTTCCTACACTTATAATATAGAAAATCTCTTAGGCTGGTTTCAATACCCTTGACCTCCCTTTGCTAGCAGGACATTAAACTCGTCCAGTGTTTCTACTGAGTCAGAGTTAGAAGTCCACCATCCACCCTATGTTTTGTCCTAAGCCAGCTTTGCTCCTCATTTCTACCTTTGCCTTGGCTTTACTTCCTTTCCAACCATCCCTCTTACTTTTCTTTTTCTATCCTGTAGTTCTAAAGCATTACATGCTTTAGCTGTACATCCTATGTGCATCTTTTATGGCATTCATTCAACACCATTAAAGTGCAGAGAAGGCTGAATGATCTGTGTTGCTTTTTTTTTTTTTTTTTTTTTTTTTTTTTGCCATGTTCAACTGACACTGATAAGTAACATTTCAGTATACCAGATCGATTGCAATTCTGCACTTCATTCTTTCTGCAAGAAAGCCCTGCAGGAAGTATGTCTTCATTCATTTTTTTTCCAACTTCTTTCATTCTTCCCAAAATGCAAACATTTCACTCTAGTCTCCTATGAGGCATGTGGTATACACATTTAAATTATTTGATTCTCATTATATCTTATATTGCCAAAAGTAGTTCACCACATTTGTAGTTTTACCCCTTACACAAAATTTATTATTGAACTAAATAGACGGTTTTAAAATTCCATTTGCTAAAGAGTACTTTATGTTTAGTGTTTCCAGTTTTGGTGTATTGATTTTTATTTTGATTAACAAGAGCGATAAAGTTAGCAATATTTTACAAATATTAAAAAATAAAATTGATTAGACAAATGGAAAATGTGGTTCAAGGAAGACATCACCTTTCAGACATGGAGCTTTCTTAAATCTTAAGTTTAAAAGGCATAGACAGTCTATCAGGTGAGGAAGGCCTGTTAGGAAATGATTTATACTGTTTATAAATGAGATATACTTGTTTTACTCAAGAAGTATAGTATTTGATTAAATCTTTTGTGAATTTTATTTAGGAAAATTTTCACTGAAGTCTGTACACTGAAGTACTAGATGTTCTCACAATTCGTTATTTGATTTCTTTTGTATTATGTCCACTATTGTATTTTAATATTATGAAATTAATTAATTACACTAATTGAAATAGTACCTTATAATTTTAAGTGAATTTGTTATAATATATGGTATTATTTTAATAAATGTGGAAACTAGTAAAATGTTTTCATAGAAAAACATTGAGTGAATATCTAATGAGTACTTTGGAGCTAAAATTTTTGGACAAGTTGAATGGAATGTGTATTCTTTTAAATTACATAACATATTCAGATAATTTTTTTCCTGCAATCTATACCTATACCTATATCTATATCTATATCTATATCTATATCTATATCTATAATGCTGAACTGCAAGTAAATCTTGGTAAAAGGAAGAATTATACTTCAAATGTCCAAGTTTCATTCTATTTTTTCCTTACAGAGATATATTATCACCTTATACAGTGACATCTTTGTTTTATTGAGTGCTTGATCACATTTTACTGAAACATTGATTTGAGTGCTTGAATACTGGTTGTGAAATAAGCACAGTCTCTCACACCTTTTTGTAGACAAAATGTGAGTTTACTAGTCATGAAACCAAGTCTTTGAAACTGTGATTCTTTCCAAAACCAACTTCTTTCTGATAGCCTTATCTTTATTATCCAGGCAGAGCAGTAAGCTTACTCTACAAAATTATGATCACAGTATCTTTCTGTCCTGCCTTAGACTTTTATAATAAATATGTTTCCAACACTTTGTCCACAAATCATCAGTTCCATGTCAGATAATGACACCTTCTGATCATGTAATGCTTGAAATTGATCACCTTAATGACTGTTAAGACTTGCTTGTTTCTACAAGGCAAAATCATTTTAAAATAGGAGGTATTTTTGTAATAGTGATTGCTTTATTGTGTTTATGAAAATGATTCATGTTCCACATAAAATCTGAAGTAAGAGGACAAAACGATGTAAAGATGGGCAAACACCAGTTACTGTTGTTCAGAATATTTGTGACTGTGCCTTTTATTCAGTGCCACTCAACTGGAATTATGGTATTAAATGGTGCCACGCTTACTCTGCCAACAATATTTATTAGCCTATATTTTAGTTGTTAAAATTTATTTTGGGGTCAGCTTTTGTCTGTAGTCATCCTTGATTTCAATATCTTCTGACACTGGCTATATGAATCCCTGTGTCCTCCTAAATAACCTCTTACAAAATAATCCTATGCTGTCTTCTTCACTTTCTTTGAAAACTTCAACAAATTAGGCCAGATTTTCAATCATATGTCAAATGATTAAGGACTTTAATTATATTTGTATAATTTTTCTTTAAAGCTCAATACCTTGGTGGTTAACATGCTATTCATATATGTTGGAGGTCCTTGAATACAAAGTAATAATAATGATGATGATGTTGATGATGGCAATGATAACATAGAAGAAGTACCTTTGCATTCCATTTGCTGGAAATACTGATGTTCAAACTCACCAGAAAGTCATTAATGAAATCCATTAATTTCCACATAACATTGTTTAGAGATAGTAGTTTAGGATGCCCCAGGATAGTGACTCACCTAAACAAGGTAACAATTTTTAGATTCTGTGAATTAAGAAACAAATATCTGCACATAATATTTCCATAGATTTTGAATGACAAGAATGTAGAAGGAGAAATTGATTATAATAATATAGCTCACCTAAGTCTTTATCTGTCTATCGATCATCTATTTATTTTAAGTTTCACTCTGTTGCCCTGGCTGTAGAACAGACTGGCCTAAACATACTGATCAACCCACCTTTGGATCCTGAGTGCTGGGATTAAAGACATGTGTCACCACATGTTCTTTTTTATTTAGTGAGATTTTGAACATAGATATTCTCATAGGGGATATTTTTCTGCATATATGTTTCTCTTATTGGTTGATTAATATAACACTGATAGCCAGATAGGAAGTACAGGCAGGGCTACCAGACAAGGACAATTCTTGGGTGAAGAGGCAGAGCAAAGACACCAGAGATGCAGTATAGCCAGTGAATGAGTAACAGGTACAGACATTCTCTGGTAAGATAACACCACATAGAAATACTTAGATTGATAGAAATGGGTTAATAATTAAGAGAGAGCTATCCAATATGAAGTCTGAGCCATCAGCCTGTTTATAATTAATATAAATTTCAGTGTGTTTATCTGGAACTAACGGGCTGTGGGAACAGGAGGAACGAGAAGCTCCATTTACAACTTTCCATCTCACTGAGATTGTGATCTCTTATTGCAGAGTTCTCTATGATGTGATTGCCCACCACTATCCCTCTGAAAACACCTGGCTCTAAGTGATTTATTTCTAACCATGGAGCAGGGATGTCCTCATCCGATATCTGCTTTCACCAGCACTCAGGTCCAGTGCTCTAGAAACATTCTTAAGATCAAATGCACTGTGAATTGTGTAGAAAGGTTTTGTATTTATTGTGCAAGAATTATGTCTACTCAACTTCTCAAAAATAAATTTCACCACATATAGTTCATTGTCTAAGAGTCTAAACAAATCTTCATTACTTGATAACTTTTTTAAATGCTACAACTTTATTATGGTTGTTAACAAATTAAGTCCATTCCCCCCAACTCATGATGGTGGTAAGGGTAAGATGCTAATTGAAAGCAAAGAGTGGCTGCTTGTTCTCTCTGTTCTTACTGAGATGCACCCTTTTGTAAGGAGCGGTTGCTTAAGGGCCAAGGCAAAGAAAAATGAACTCTGGCTAGGGTGTTACTATGGTGTTTCCCTTCAAGTTTTTCTCTCAGTGGCAAAACAAATCTATAAGTATCTATCTATCTATCATCTATCTACCTAAGTATCATATATCTCTCCTCCTCTCTCTTAACCTTGACTACTGAAGTTCTGAAAAGTAATAGACTAGCCTGTCTTCTAAAGTGATGATTATTAGAAAATGAAAGGGAATTTAGAAGTCCACTCTCCTCTCTTTGCCTAAAATTGGCATAGCAGTGGGGAGCCAAGTTCTTTCAGATAGATGCAATGTGTGTTCAATTAAAAATAAATTTAAGGCTTATCTGGAAGGATTCTTTATGATTCTACAAGTATAGACTTTTAAACTTGTTGGAGATAAATAAGGAGGGTATGGTACCCATGCCTGCATCCTAAGGCAACTGCTGAATCTGAAAGCAGTAATGGAGCAAGCATGAATGATGGACATGCAGCTTGCATTCTGGAAAAATATACAGTGTTTGTGACATAGATATTAGTGACTGTTATTGTCAACATTATATTGCTTAATACACACAGAATTTTTGTGTGAATTAAAAGCTAATACTATTAATTCAAACTAGCATGAACTCAGTTCTATTGTATATATAATTCTCTTTCAGGCCTCTCTAATGCTACATGGTGACAGACTTGTTACTTCTTATATTAAATATATTATATAGCTTTATTCTAGAATATGTTGAAAGCCAAGCAACATAATGTACCACCAGCCATGCACCCTATTAAAAAGGAAGTTGTCAAACTTTCTCTCTGTAAATTATAATTATTACGAATTTAAATTGTTAGTCTAACCTATTTGTTCTTCAGGAAGACGCTTCAAATACTTTAGAATGTGTGTCTACATGTCTTGTGCTAACTTTCTAAGCTTCCTCTTCCTTCAACATGAGTACAATTTGTTACCTTTTTCCAGGCAAACACTTGCCTCTTTAGCTTGCCTAGATTATACTATGCAACTCATACTGCTTTTGAACAACAGATAATGTTGCTTCAGCTTTCCCAGCTCTCAGATAGTTACTGTGTGTTACCACCCTGTTTTGAACAAAGCAGATTCACATGTAAAGGTGAGTGTGATAGGTCCTGCCTGTCATCACAGCACTAGGGAAGCTAAGGCAGGTGGATTGTCAGTGCAGGGCCAGCCTTAACCACCTAATGAGACTCCATGCCTATTGCCACTCCTTCCAATAAGTGTCCCAGTGACACAGTGATCCTAGACTTCAATGTCTGTAAAGAGATAAAGATAAAGAACTGATACGTGGAGTGGAAGTGGGAACAATCTAAACTAAATATCAGTGCCTATGTACAAATTACTTCCTTTGTCATGTTCGATGGCATCCATAATTTAACAGTATGTTTGAGGTCATAGTTCTTGTTTATGTGTCTAACAATGCAGTGCATCACACACTGATTTTATGCATAATTCTGTGTCTGCAACCAACTTGAGCTACAACTCTACTTACTTTAAATTTTCCTAATTTAAATTTCCTAATAAAATACTGGAACATTAAAAACTTTTAACAAAAAAATCATATCAGTGGAAAAATAATGTCTGGCATTCTTTTTTTTATTTTTTTATTTTATTTTTTTAAATTTAGAATCAATCTTGGAATCTACATAATTAAAGAATCTATTTTCCTTGTTTCTTGTTCCTATCCTTTTTTTTTTTTCAATCTTTAGTTTTGTCCAGTAGATGTCAGTATTGTATAAAGGCAAAGTAGCATTTCCCTTACTATTTGCACATTGCTTATGAGAAAAATGTATTGCCCTGTCTATTTTGATGTGCATATACAGATTTTGTCAATTCTGTGTATTTATAAAATTAATATTATAGACTATTATGTGTCTTTGATCGTTAATGTTCTTAAATATTTGCCTTATGTTTCTTCTGCCCTGTGTTTATCAATGAAAAAAGATGAAATGTATAATTTTTTGGGAGCAGAAGCAGGCAGATTGCTCAGGAACAATGTTCCCCAGTTCTGCCATATCTATATAAATGTAATTCCTCATTCTGTCCTTATTACAGCCTTTGGATTTTGAAACAAAGAAGGCATATACTTTTAAAGTAGAGGCCTCCAACCTCCACCTTGACCACCGATTTCATTCTGCTGGCCCCTTTAAAGATACTGCTACAGTAAAAATCAGTGTGCTGGATGTGGAAGAGCCACCAGTTTTCAGCAAGCCACTCTACACCATGGAGGTTTATGAAGACACTCCAGTGGGGACCATCATCGGAGCTGTTACAGCACAAGACCTAGATGTGGGCAGTAGTGCTGTTAGGTAAGAATGCCAATTTTTAACATGCATTATACAAACAAAACTTAACGAAATCAACAGGATTAGAAAACAAACTCAATTACTGAAAGGGCTGCTAAAGAGCAGTATTAGATCATACACCACAAAATTTAATGAATTCTTATGAGAGTAATGACGAAGGTGTTGCCATAGAAATTGAATATAAACAAACAGCACAAGTCCTTACAATACTGTTTATTGTGGTGCAATTTGGACACATCACTCAAACTAATAACTTTCTTTTCTTTTCCATTCAAAAAAGGGACTTATCAAAACAACTTCAAATGATTCACAAGATTACTGATAGTATTTGAAAACATGAATCACTTAGGGAATGTGACACAAATATCCCACCCTTAACATTACAATCTGGATCAACAACCTTCTTTACCTTCTCACATACAAAATATAGTCATCTTAAGTAAACATCTCCCAAACTCTTAAATGATTCCGTTTCCCACCCAAAAGTTCCATATCCAACGTCTCCTATAAATATCTGTTAAACAGGACATAGGTGAGAGTCTTTGCTAGATCCATTCTTGCCAGTTCCTCTCTAGCATTGTTTTTTTGGAACTAAATAAGTAACCGAATTTGAGACTATGTGCCATGTTATGGATGGGCCACATACCCCCACTCCATGTATGAAATAGAGGAGGGAGTAGCAGCGTTATCTATATAATTACAAGTGCTAGCAGGAGAAAGTCCACTCAGCTTGCATATTTATTAGGAATGACTTTTCTCCAAATCAGGACTTCTTTTCTTACAGATCTGTTGAATCTGGCATCTTCTATAATCATTGGAATGATACCTAACCTATACCGCTGCAAAGATAGTGTCCTCTTTATGGTTTTCTGTGTCAGACCCACATACGTATATAGGTAACAACTAGAGAACAATATTGAACTCCCCAGCTCTATGGTTTTGCTTGGCATTGGGCATTCATTTGAAACGTTTCACAAAAGACATGTCTAATGTGCATCATGAGGTTGAATTATGTCTGAGTTCCTCCTTCAAGAAAAGCATATGCACTTCAGCAAATAGTTCAGTGACCTGGTCCTGTTTAAGTAGTCTGGAACTCTTCCTGAATTTTTTGAATTTCTTTGTTTCCTTAATCCCAATAGGCAGTGATTATTCCTTATCAATGCTCTCTGATTGACATGATGAAGTCCTTTGTTCATTCCCAAACAAACTTCTTTCATGTGTGATCAAAAGAATAACTCTAATAGATTCTTCTGAAATTCATTTTTTGTAATTGTTCTTTTTTTGAAATATGCAAAAGCTAAAATATTTAAAAAATATATTCTGATATCCTTTTGCTTAACAATTCCATCCTAAATTAATTTGTCTCATTTGCTATGTTTGTGTAGATATAGACATGCACTCTAATTCATAGTAATGATGCTCTTATTAAATCTCAGATAAATACCAAATTTTATATCTTCAAAATTGTACCTTTTGGTAGAAAAACATTGTGAGCTGGAAAGTTCTCTTCAAAATTCTCTTCACTTGGCCACATGAATTGGGACTGCTAAAAGGTCAAATAATGTGTTTGCCTGCTTGCCTGCCTGCCTCTCAGTCTTCTTCCCTCCCTCCCTCTGTTTTTCTCCCTCTCTCTCTCCCTCTCTCCCTCCTTCTCTCTCTCTCCCTCCCTCTCCTTCCCTCCTTCCCTTCCTTCTTTCCTCCTTTTGTAATATCACCCATGGAATAGTATTCTAAAGCTATTCTTTAGCAGAAATTATTATTTCTGGATTATTTTGTTAAAAATACCAGTTACATTTGTCCTTTCCCTTTGTCCTTCCAACTTTCCCACTTCATCTCCTTCATATCCATGGCCTCTTCAATAATGTGTTTCTTATGTATGTGTAATATGTCTTCAGATTGGCTTTATCATTTGCATTCTACCAAGATAGTATTCAAGATCACTGGATAATGTTAACAAAGATAGAAACTTTTTCTAAAATTAGTCAAATTTTCTCTGCCATTTCACCACTTCTCGGAATCACTCTAAACGCCTATATATTATAGAATTTAAAAACTCTTTCAGACCCTCCATATCTTTCACTTAGGGATTTGTTACAAAATCATGTATCATTTGATACCAGTTTGCAATCTTACCATTTCAGTTTTCTATGACAGAGCCCTACAATATTTGGAGCAAGAAACATTTCCATGCCACAGTCAGGAAAATTTTAATTCTGCAAGCAAAGTGATGATAGATGTGGATCTTGGTAACATCCAGTCTTTCTCTACCAGTTGGTCTTGTATTCATACCAAAAAATAAGGTACAGCTTCCCCGAGGTCCTTTAAAAAGGTCAGCTAGCAGTCTGGAGAAATGACTGAGGAGTTTAGAACAGAGGCTTCTTTTCCAGAATACCTGTGTTCTGTTCCCAAACTGATGGCACACAACAACCTGCAACTCCATTTCCAGGAACACTAATACATTCTGTGGCATCCTCAGACACTGAAGTATATATACATGGTACACAAAAGAAGTGAGTATGGGCATGGACACATACACATAAAATAAATTAATATTAAAAAAGGGCAGTGTCTCTATTTTAAAGATGCCATCCAGATTTATTATTTCTCACCCCCCCCCCGCGCCTTTATCTCCTAACTCCACATCTTTATATTCACTTTAGTATATTGACATGTAAATATGGGTATTCACAGATGTGAGGTGAGTGTGTGCATGTGTGAGCACACATGCATGCACATCTATGTGTGTATGCATTAGTGTATATGATCATGCAGAGTCAAGATAAGGATTCCCAGTAAGTACTAGATTACTATCTGTATTATTGTCTGAGGAATCTGGATGTACTCTGTGGCAGCCTGTCTGAGTGATCATATTGTTTCCAACTTGTACAGAGCTGGGATAGAGCTGAGGTTGTGGATGTGCATTACCATACCTGTTTTTTTTTTTTTTTTTGTATTGTTGGGTTTTTTGTTTGTTTGTTTTGTTGCTGCTTTTCTTTGTCCTTTGTTGTTTTTTTCCAAATGAATGATGGTATCTCAACTCAGGTTCTATTGCTTATGAATCAAGCACACTTATGAGCTGAGCCCACCTCTCCAGTTCCATATCATATGAATTTTGAAATGTTACAAAAAATGCATTATTTAAATTGTAAACCTTAATTGCATTCCTTCGTTCTTCACATCTTGTAGCATGCTTTTGGGGGGGACTACCTTACCCCAAATCATGACACAGAGACTCATTATTAATTATAAAATCTCAGCCTTAGCTTAGTCTTCTTTCTCACTAGCTCTTACAACTTAAAGTAACACATTTCAATTAATCCAGATGCTGCCAGTTGGCTCATGGGTTTTATTTTTCTTTCTTCCATGCCCTGCTTCTTTTGCATCTGACAGGAGATTCTGCCTTTCTTCTTCCCATAGTCCTCTTTCCAGAAAATTCCCACCTAACCTCTTCCCACCTAGCTATTGACCATTCAGGTCTTTATTAAAGCGATCACAATGACAAACCTTCACACAGTATAAAGGAATATTGTCCAACAAATCTTGTGTCCAAGTGGAACTCCAAGGAAATACATCTGACTCATGTAAGGAGAAAAAAAAAAAAAATAAAAAACAGTTACTGGCTACTATACATTTCAGTGCAAATACTCTCCAGGTTCTCCATGGAAACATGCTATTTTTATATGTTATTATTATAAAACCTTTAAGAACTATTCACAGACACATGGTGATTGGAGAGACGTTCACAATACTCTTGTATATTGGTATGTTGTCCATGTCAGTCATGTTGCTGAAGCTTGCCTAATTATTGCCAGTGGGAAACATCTGATGAAGAGATTTTCATTAGTTTTTGTAGAAAATTAATTGATATTGTAATGGGCTCCTTTTGACCCTACAACCAGCTCCCAGATCATGACATGGGGACTTCTCACTAAATTTGAGCTGTTGGCTTTACCTTAGCACTTATTTTTTGCAAGCTCTTCTAACATAAATTAATTTTTTCTTTATCTAAATAATTCCTTGGGACCTTTTACTTTTTTTCCCGTATATCTTACTTTCCATTTCCTTCAGGATCTGGCTGACTAGTGGCTGCCTAGCTTCTGGCCTGAGCATGTCCCTCTCTTTCTTCCTCATTCTCTCCTCTGTCTTCTCTCCTCCTATTTATTCCTTCTATCTACCAGCCCCAACTATGCCTCTCTGCTGAGCTATTGGCTTTTCTGCTTTTCATTAGACCAATTGGGTACCTTAGTCAAGCAAGGTGAAACAACAATGCACCTTTACATAATTAAACAAATACAGCATAAACAAATATAATGCATATTTATATAGTTAAAGAAATATTACTCAGCATAAACTATTGTAATACATCTTTTCCTAGTTAAAATGATATTCTAAAACATTACTGAAGAAATTTTAAACATGTATAACAGAAATGAATGCCATATTTTAATAAAATCCACCCCCACACACACCACTGTTTCTTTTGGTGTTGTCACAGATGCTACCATTTGACATCCCTACTGTAAGTTAACTAAAGTGGTATTCTCAGTTTTACTTCTAATGAGAAGCACTTTATTCCCCAAAACAACAGACACAGATGGAGCTAATTGATCCCTGTGAGGAGTTGTCAAAAGACAGATTTATTCTTGAATGACATGAAAACTTAGCCACATTTCCTTGGGGTAAACAAGAAAGTTGAATCATGTATGTTGACAAAACATGGGCCCTGAGTCGTCTTTTTGGTGCAAAAATATGCTTGCTTATTTGTAACTAATACTAAAAAATATCCTCTTAGCTGGGCATTGGTGGCACATGCCTTTAATCCCAGCACCCGGAAGGCAGAGGCAGGAGGATCTCTGTGAGTTCAAAGCCAGCTGATCTACAGAGCGAGTTCCAGGACAGGCTCCAAAGCAACACAGAGAAACCCTGTCTTAAAGAACAAAACAAAACAAAACTTCTTAAAAGTATAAAATGAAAAATATTTCTTGTTGACTAATTTTCTGTTTATGTGTTTTATTTTCCTTTTTGCAGCATTTAGTAATAATTCACAACTGTGATTATTTCCTCTTTGAGTATTATTATAAACTTTACCAACATCACCATTACTTGTCATCATCATGATCATCATTATTACTTTTTAGATAAATAACCCTAAATGGAATCTGTTTATCAAGACCTGATATTACTTCAGTATTCAGCATATAAAACACAGGTGGCCTTTACTCTCTGCTTCACCCCCAGCCCAGCTGTGCTCATTTTTTCCTACCTTCACATGTCTAGCCTTTGTCTTTTGGTGTGTTGTGTTACCGACATTTCCATCACTGTGACTAAGTACCTGAACATAACAATTTCAGGGAAAAGGGGGATTTTCAGATCAGGTTTACTGGGTTCAATTAGTTGCTTCCATTTTTGTTCACTCCTGATCTAATGAGTCAGCTAGAGTACCTGAAATGAAGTGCTAGGACTGCAAAATTGCAGATAGAAGAAACAGGCAGATTCTGGAAGACTGACACTGGACCCACTAAGTTTAGAACATGCTTATATACAGACTAGAGGCAAAACAGAACAAAGAGTAGCATAGTCAATTAACCAACTCCAGTGCTGTCCTTGAATGGAGGATCAGCCAGGCTTACTATCTATCATATGAGTCCTACTAGCAGCAAGCAACCTCATTCCCTAACTCTGTGTGTTGTGGTGATACCTTACTTGCACATATAAATCCTGTCTGAGAGTCAGAGAATGGAGCTTGCCACTAGTTAACCATAGTGGTCTGGAGGTCTGTACAGATAGATAGGAAATGAGTCAGCTGGGCAGTAAAAGGATATAAGTAGGTAGAAATAGGAATACACTTTGTTGTCGGCTGAGACACTGAGGAGGTAAACTGTAGCAGTGGCAAGCTCCATTCTCTAACCCTCAGACAGGTTTTATTTGTACAAGAAATATATCATCACATATAGCTAACTACAGAGATATGGAGGCCTGTATAGACAGACAGGAACTGACAGAACTGGGCAGACCAGGATATAACCAGGGAGAAAGAGGAACTGACTCTCTTGTCTGTTTAAGGAGTTAGGTAAGTTGTGGCTGCAGCTTGTTCCTTCTCTGACCCTCAGACAGACTTATTTACTTTTTTTTTTTTTTTGTACAAACAAGATATCACCAAAATATGCCTTTTGGCTGGCATCAAAAGCTTGTTAGTAAGATAATATACTCTTTCCCTTGGGCTTATTCAGAAATTTCTCATGGCTCTCAAGGAGACTGAAACAAGTAGATTTGAACTGTAATGTCTAGTCAGAATAGACTCATGATGGAAACTGAGGCACTTGTGGGCAAACGTTCCATTGCTTTAGCAGTAATGATGAAGGTCCTTTGATGAGGTGGAGCTGCTTCTCCCATGGTATCTGTGATTCAGAAAAGGAGCCAGAAGGAAGCCATGAAAAAGGCATAGCAATCAAAGTCAGGCACCCAGGATCTGTCTTCTTCAGTCTTTTCTAAATCCTAATAACTGTCCATCTATGAATTCACAAGTGAATAATTCCAATGATGAATTTTTAATGTTTGTGATATATTCACCTTTCACTATCCCATGAGGTAGTAAGTAACCATTTAGTATATAAGCCTTGAGAGAACAATTTTAAACTCAAACTATAAGGGGCTCTGGTTTCCCACCTCAAATATATATTTTTGGATGTTCACTTTGTTTTTCTGAAGTTCCTAGAAAAAGATATCCCATGAGTTACATAGACATAGGAAAAGTATATCAGCTAATTTTAACTGACATATCTAATAAACTATACATTTTAGCAAAGTATAGAAATCTAAGCACGTAAACAAACAACAGAATTTTAGAGCAGAAGAGACCTGTCTTACCAAATATCTCCCTAATGTTGCTTATATATAATTAGTAATTAACTTATTCAATAGGGAAAAATATTGGAAAATTTGTCAAACTTTTTTATATGCTCATGATATATTTTCATGAGGTTGAAAAAGGGAAGATATATTTTCAAATTCTTTCACTGTATTGTTTCCTCTCCTATGAACTGTGCATATGACTTATTGTGTTGTTTTTACTATTAGTATATGAGTTCCACATAAGGAATTGTGTGTCTATTCATTATTTTTGATGGAATCCCCACATCTCAAGAGGCTTCATTAAATAAATGTCTCAGTTTGTGTTAATAATTGTGTTAATAACTAACTAGTAGAGTAACTAGTTTGTTTTATTTTTTATTTTAGACTTACATATTATTTAAAGAATTTAAGTGTTTTTTTTCCTGAATGTAGGTTCATCATGTGTATGACTGTCACTTGTAAAGACCAGAAGAAAAGGCTGTTCTATGAATGCTTGTGAGCTACCATGTAGCTATTAAGAACTGATCCAGAGTCCTTTACAAGAGGAACAAATGCACTTACCTACTGAGTACTCTCTCCAGCTATGAGTGTTTTTATAAAGATAGAAAAGCATGTAGAAAACTATCAAGACTTCAATATTTCAACTCTTGGATTTATATAAACTATAATATCCCTAATAATTAGCTTAAAAATTACCCCCAGGAAACCTATAATTATAATTTACATGAATAGTTTGTATAAAAGCACCTATGATTCCAAAAATGTACACATATATACTCTTTCTTTTTTATTTTATTTATTATTTATTTATTTACTTTTATTTTACATGTCGATCCAAGTTCCCTCTTCCTCCCTCCCTCCCTCCCTCTTACACTCTCTGTGCCCTCACATGCACCCTGACCACCATCCCCTCCCATTCCCCCATCCCAATTATAGTCTTCCTTCCTTCCTTCCTTCCTTCCTTCCTTCCTTCCTTCCTTCCTTTCTTTCTTTCTTTCTTTCTTTCTTACTCTCTTCCTTCCTTTCTTTCAATGGGCTCTTTTTACATAGTCTTAGATATCCTGAAAATCATTTTAGATTAGGCTGGCACTGAAATTCGAGAGATCCTCCTGCCTCTGCCTTTCTTGTGCTGCTGCTAAAATTAAAGGCACTCACTGCCATGCCCAGCTCGCTTATACATTTAAGTTTTTATTAAAGTTTGAGTTTTAATATAATTACCACACTTCTCCATTATTTTTTCTAACTCCAAATCCTCTTGTAAACTCCCTTTTGTTATCTTACAAATTCATTGCCTCTTTATGCAATAATTGTTTTTACATGTATATATCTATACGTACATACATATATTACTAAATACATGAATACAATCACTCAGTCTATATAATATTATCCATATGTGTGTTTCCTGGGCTGGCCAGTAGGTGCTGAATAACTAGTTGATGTGTTCATCCCTAAAGAAAACAATTTATCCTGTTCTCAGCATTTATTGGTTACCTGTAATTCTTTGGGTATTATTGTGATCTCATGGATATTTTGATGGATCTAAGATGTATACATCACATTAAATTTTACATTATAAATACTATAGAAAGAGACACATATATTATGCTAAAAATATATACCATGCCATCTTAATAGCATTTTATGTGTCTTCTTATACTACTTAAATCACCAGTGTTTTAATGCAGCTGGCAAAAATAAATTTTATCTTCTAAATAATATTACATAGTATATGAAAAACTTCATAGACTATAATACAGGAAAGTGAACTCTGTAAGGATGAATTTTGAATGTTTGCACTGAGAAAAATATATCTTGGTTTCTATGACAGAAACTACTATTTCTGGATTATTTCATTAATTCTATTTCTGGATATTTCATTAATTATAAATAAAGCTAACCACTTCCATTTAACAACAGCTTAAAACCTGAATCCACTAAAACATATGTTAAGTATTCTTAAATCATTTAAAAGTGTGTGGGAAATAAACTCACAGACATTAAACTCTTAAAGGGAAAAGAGAGATACCATGGATAATTGGTTGTCCTGGTGAGAAAAGGAAGGTAGAATTTAAGATGAAGGACCTCAAAGGTACTCAAGGAAAAGTAAGCCATTAGGCCAACTGCAGCAGTAGCTGAATATGTGAATCTCTGGGGTAGTTTGCTCTGACTTGTCCCTGCTATTCTATTCTTAGTGCTTATGACTAACAAGAGAATTATTTTTTTTGTTTTTGTTTTTTTGTTTTGTTTTGTTTTGTTTTTTGGCATTCCCTCTTTAATTCACAAAAGTCTTCCATACTGTTCTTTCAAAAAGCATGCAGACACTGTCCTCTGACAATTCTACTTGTAAATGTGCTCATGACATTTAGTTTCTATTAGCTGTGTTTATGGATGCTAAAGAATAGAGAGATTCCTTTACTAAAATAAATAAATACCTGAGGAATATGCTAGGAAAACATTTTGCTAAGAAAATGAGGATTGACCAGAAAAAATTTTGCGAAGATCCTGTAGCATAAAATCCACAAATGTAAAAACATTCACGTGATTTATGTAAGATTCTAGGCTCCTTTCTTGAGTGCAGGTTTCCTCTATTTTGTTGTTACTCAAGTGTGATTAATTTCAGATCTGATAGGAGGAGCTGGGTGGTTGATTGATCTTCAGATACTCAGTGTTGATTGTGAATTGGAGGAACAGGGGTGATTCCAATTTAGTGCTAAAGAAAAAACTTATTTGAACAGAACAAATTAGCTGGAGCTATTTTGGATGGTGGGTAAAATATGCTATTACAGCATAGCCTGGAATATGAGTTTGTGTGGATGTGCCAGCATCTTGTGCATTCCCCTGATTCTGCCTGCATACAGAATGTGTGAAAGGCAGCCTCAAGGTGTTCTTGGGATGCAACAATTTGGGTCTGAACACAAATGTGCATATTAGAGTAGGCCTTACACCAAATAAATGACTAAGAATTTAATTATATTGGTAATAACTGACAAACAATATAAAATGAAATCATAACATCTAATTTGTATTGGTTACAATGAAGTAAATAATTCATACTTTCTTGAACAGTCACCTAAGCTTAGTTTAAAGTGGGATTAGCCTTTTTTTTTTTTTTCATGGTATCAAATGAGAGTTACTATAAGGATAAGGGTGTATATATATTTAACAAATTTTTTTAGGTTCCTATGTAGCACCGATGATTCATCTGCTACTTAAATTTATTTGGACTATCCATTATCTCTTTTCTGTTGTTGTGCTAAAACACCATGATTAAAATCAACTTAATGGAAAAAGAAGAGTTTATTTTGGCTTACGGCTCCAGAGGGATGAGTTTCATTGTAGTAGGAATACATGGCAGCAGGACCGGAAAGCTGAGGGCCCATATGAATTAGAAAGAGAACAAACTAGAAATGGGATGAGGCCAGATGCCATTAAAACCTGTCTCCAGTGATGTAACTTCTCCATTAAGGCCACGCCTTACTCACCATACTATGTCATCACTGAGGACAAAATATTGAGAGCATGCTTATCCAAACTATCCAGAGTACTTATCTAAAATTTTAATGGCTTTATATTTCTTTTTTAAACTCACAATGTTCAAATATTCAAATGCCTGTATCTATAGACAACGTTGTTATTCAAACAATCCCAGAGAACTTATCTGAAATTTTAGTTGCTTAATGTTTGTGTTTTAAACTCATAATGTTCTGCAATTTACTAAATAAATGACTATTTTATCAATTGAAACAATAAAATCATACCATGATGATGTTTTAAAATATGGTATCTTTGGAGTCTACTGCATACTTGAAGATACTTAAATACGCATTTATATGATCTAACCTTAGCAGAAACCCAACTTAATCTGAAAAAAAAATGTCAAGTATCACTAAAAATAATGCCATTTGTCAAGTTGGAATAAAAACTAAAACATATGTTCTGGTTTTTAAATATGGCTTATAACTTTTTAAAAGGCTAAGTCAAGCTCATTGTTTATATGAAAATCCAGTGCCATCAAGATGCAACCCTATATATTATGATGAAATTTGAAGAATATTAAAACTGGAAAGCCACAGTTTTCACTTTCACATAATTTCATATTATCTAGTTAGTGGATTTGGTGTGTAAATGATTTACTTTTGAGGTTTTCCTGCTATGACTCATGTCAACCCATTCTGACAAACAGATTAAAGCTAGCCCAGGACTATTGCGGTAAATAAGGATCAGGATAAACAAATAGGCCGAATAGATGTTTATTCAGGGAGAAATAACTTACAACCTAGACAGATGAACACCAGGAAATTCAACCTGATCCTCTCCTGTCCGAGTCACGCCAGAAAGAGAGTCTCTGTGTGGTATTTGGGGCTGGCTTGGTGGCGGAACAAGAGCAGGTGGCGGGCAGAACCGTACTCGTTACATAGGACATTATGTCCAAATCATTTATCCAAACTTATTGTATGTACATTTTACCATCGGAAAACTCAGTTTATTGTTACTACCTTGAAGCACCCAGCAAGCTCATATTTAACAGTACTTTCCCTTCACTGTATAATTATTAAATTACTTTTGTACAAAGCTCTGATTCCCAAGACTACTTGAAATTTTTTTGTCTGTGAATATGTACATACAGTTTAAAAATCTTTAAATGTAATTGTGATATTGGTTACTTAAATGAACAATAATAATATTATAACAGCTAACTGATTTTTGCTGGGACCAAATATTTCAAGGGGTTTGGTATTTAGAGTCCCTTATAGTTTGAGAAAGAAAAGTCAGTGCTTGTTTGCCCTCATGAATGTGGAATGGTATTAGCTACAGAATTATGACACGGAAGAGTATCTTTGCCTCTCTTTGTATGTGATGCAGAGAAAGAGTGCAAGGAAGGAGCCAGGGTAAGAAATAACCCTCGAAGGCATAATTTAGTGACCTAGTTCCAACAAAACCTGTCAGTACCACTTTTCAATGACATCCTCATAGTGAAAATACAGTGATTAATCCACTCACTATATGAGAGACCTTTGCTCTAATTATCTCTCAATACTCCTCATGAATACCTTATTTATCTTCTATGTTGAGCTTATTGCAATCATACAAAAAATTAGAAATATTAGTGATATAATGTTATAATAGTTTATTTGTGATATTGCAGAATATTATAATAATAAGTTATCACCAGAAAGCTAAAGTAATAAATTCTTCCCTCAAGTGGTTCCATAACATTCATGGAGTTATAAAATTGTGGGTAATTTTAAGTGTGTAAATTTACTGAGTATAAAAATTCCATAGCTATAATACAAACTTGTTTAAATGAGAAAAGAGAGTGATAGTGATAATGATTAAACTTCCTTTCAAATAAGCTGTAGATATTTTATAGTCATATATATATATATATATATTCATATGTATATGAACATGTCGAGATAAAATGGCATCATTCCTTCAGAATTTGACACCATGACTCAGGAATGAGTGAGTAAAATCAGCAGTGATCTATTCCAAAGGACATTTGTTTCATTTCAACGGAGTATTCTGTTGAAGCAATATGCAGTGTTCACAACAAATTTGTTAAACAGTAATTGATGAAAATCATGAATTGCCACACTTCAACTGCAATGTTGATATTATTAATGATAGTCAAATACTGTAAAACTTTGTACTTATAAAATATGGAAAGAACAGTATTCCAACTGGTAAGTGCTTCCCATGGAAAAGAAATCTCCTGCATATTTGAACTAAAGAGATATATTGGTTTACGTATCCTAACTAGAAACCATGTTAGCATCAGTTAGAAACAATCCAGATGAATTAAATGAGCACTAGGATTTTATAAGAAAAAGAATAGACACTTTTTTTGGTGGAATCATAAAGTTCCATGGAATATCATGATACAGGAATATTTAAAGTTTGACTAATAGCCAGAGTTCAGAACCTAAAAGATAAGAATGTAATGACATGAGGTAACACTTAGGAATAAAACAGCTTTCAGGAATTTTACATGAAAAATAAATTTTAGGGAGGTGATCCTTTAGATTGAAGTTAGACTGCAGCATCCACAGTAAGACAGGTAAGGATTCACTCTGAAAATTTTAGTTCCTGGAAATTCCATCAACAATCTAGAAATATATAATTCTGCAAATATACTCTTATTGAAGGTTTTTTTTGTCAATATTTTCTTGCAGTCTTTTAAATTCATGGCTACTTTTTCATGATTTCTTGCAACACGGATTGGTGTATGTATATACATATATATTCCTAAGCGTAGACTGCTCACTATGTACAGTGTTATTTAAATTTTATTCTCAGGGGTGAACAGTTAATTTTGAGTAACCAATAGTTGTGCTCTTCTTCATGGAAAAGTATTTCTTCCACTCTGAGTATTCCTCAGGTGCCTATTGTTATTTTTGTAAGATCAAGGCCTCCTAAACTTTCCCTCACCTGCTTAGGTGTATCAGCTGTTATCCTTATTGAACTCATGTAGGGAACCATGAATGTGAGACTTTATGGGAATAACCTCTGAGACTATCACAGAAAACTCTCTTATTGTCTGGATCTTATGATCTTTCTGTCACTTCTTCCACAATGTAGCCTGAAACTTAGGTGCTGGAACTGTTTGGTGAATATATCTATTGTGACTGAGCTTGTCCAATACTCTGTACTTTGATGGTTGTAGCTTTCTTGAATGGCCTCTGTCTCTTCCAAAGAGAGTTTTCTTGATGCAATATGATGTTCTGTTTACCTGAGACTTGCATAATTACAGACTTATTTCTCCATTCCTTTTCCCTGTGTACTTCAATATAGCAAGTCACTTTCACTTCCTGTATCTTTACAACATTCCAATTACTTAGTGAGTGTTGGCATCTTCTTTACTTTGGGCTGCATACCCCTTCTTATTGTAAGAATTCCTCAAAACTCCTTGAATCAAATCCAGCTTTGCTCTTCAGGCAACTCTATCTTTTGGAAGAATCGGGAAGGCAAAATAAAATAAAACAATGCTTACTTAACATTGTTGTCTTATTTGAATGTTCCAGCACATGCCTTTCAAAGCAATAGATGTTTAATCCCCTTAACAATGAATCATTTGTCACATATCCACTCAACTCCTTATTTTACTATACAAATGTATCCAGGAACTAAATAACTTTTGGCATTTTTCCACTCTCTTCTTTCTGTGACAATAGCTAACAGCCTAACTTTTCTATAGCTCTTTCCTAGAGTTTCTATTACTAATGCAGCTTCCTAAAGTAGGTTCTTTCTCTCTTGTCTGTGATTGCTAGTCTTTGCCTGGACCCTTTCTGAACAGCTTTCTAGTACCTTCCAATCATCAGGTACAGGGATATTTTCTTCTTCACGCATTAGATTTCATATAAGGTATTTTTCCTTGGCACTATTGCAAAGCCTTTTCTGACCATCTATCAGGTAGTGAGATCATCTAGTGATAAATGTCTCTCCATATCATCAGGGGTGAGCATTAAACTTCAATTTCATTTTACACAGTTACCTCTAGCATGGTATTTAGTGTGCAATAGATATTGTCAATTATGCAGTGAACACAGTCCACATCAATGGTGCCTCATAACATATTAGCTAATAATGCTAACAGGTTGCAATTTTCCTTTTGAGTTAGGCATATGTTTGGTTGAATAGAAGTGCCAAGAAAAAGAATATTGTGATAAAACATTGTTCTATTTAGAAACGGGCTTGCAATAGGAAAAATAAAAATAAGATTATTTCAATACTCTTTAACTTTTAAAAGCACAATAAATGTTTTTGTATTTGAGGGATGTAAGTAAAGTAAAAACTGTTACTTTGAAGTTATGAGACTGCAATACTTTCCTTTTCCTACCTTGTGGACAAAAAGCAGATAACAGCATGGCTCATACCTTGCAACAATAACTTCTTGTCATGAGATCATTTACTAAATGATATTAACAAGTTAAGCTTAAGTATCTCACTTGTAAAACCAAACTGGATTTGATATCTCACTGCAATGAAAGGAGTCATGTAAGTTTCCTATACAACTTCTTAAATTAATAAGCATATACAGATGCAAATATCCATCACCAGTTTTCAATGATTAAAAATAATTACTTGTTAGTGGCATGGAAATGTACAGTGGGTAAAATGCAAAATATCATTTGCTTTGACCCCAAATTTTTAATAACTTCTATGAGACCCAGAGGGTACAAAAGACTTGGGAAGCATATGCCATATTATGCCTTCTTATTATCACAGTAGAGTTCCAATACTACATACCATTTAAAGTTAAGTAAAAAATAGTGATGTTTATGTAATAAATAAATACTGATAAACTGTAAACTTAAACTGGCCCAGACCTTTTTTTTTTTTTTAGATTCTGAGCTCAATTTAGATAGTTATGAGATAAAATTTGGATAGATATGAGGTAAAATGTAGTTTATTTTCATGGACATAGTGTTAGATTTTAACTTTTTATAATTCCTGGTCTCTGTATTTGTAGCTCAGTGACAGGGCATTTTCAAGGCTCTAAAACCTTAACACTGTAAAAAATAATATTTTGATATTGTGACAAAAATATCTTCCCACATGTATCTCATTATCTGAATATGTAAGGACAGTTAATTTCTGTTTTGTTATTCATATTCTTGTTTTTTCTCTTCTAGATACTGTTAGAGAAGAAAATATTATCTGAGCAAGGGTATTAGAAAATTTAAAATCAGAGACATCACTAGTTAAGGGGAAACTATCTTGTTGAATCCCCAAAATTTCAGTTTATCTTTGTTTGCTTCCTGCACTGTTATTTTCCTTCCCTCTCAAGGAAACACAAAGACTTTGTATGTTCTTCCTAGAGTTTTAGCAGTTTTCAGACATCCGTCTCCATCTCTCACCTTTCTCACTGCTATCATTGAACAGTTCTTTTACTACCTGAGAGAGTTTTAATATTCAGCAGGTTAAGGAAAACCATGGTCAGCTTTAGGATTTTAGTCTCTGCTGAGCTTTCAAAGTGTCAAGACCCTAAAATAATATGAACAGCAAGAGTCCTAAATCTTTCATTATTCCCAGTTTCCCCTTGAGCATACTGACTTTACAATAAAGAAGCTGTCATTTACACTCTTCTTTATTGCATGGTGGGTAATGGCTAGAGGGCAAAAAGTAAGGAACTGTGTCAAGTTAGCCTAACTGACATTATGATTCATGTGTAATCATTGCACATTTGCATATCCTCTGTTCACCTACAGGTACTTCATAGATTGGAAGAATGATGGGGACAGCTACTTTACAATAGATGGAACTGAAGGAACCATCGCCACAAATGAATTACTAGACAGAGAGAGCATGGCACAGTATAATTTCTCCATAATTGCAAGTAAAGTTAGTAAGTATGGCATGGGCAGAATCAATGTTATACAGCAATTCTGTGGATTTAACACTCTTAAATGAGTCCCTGCTGTAGTGTTTTTTACTTTGGGGCTGACAGCTGAGTAGTCTCCTGGGGAAACTCAGAAACCTGTTCCTATTCCTCATAGCATAAGTCCAGAGAAATTGTGACAGCTGCCAGAGAGCCCTGTTTGCAAGATTGAATGAATACCTAGAAGTGATTTTTCTTGTGTTATCTCACTCTTTTCTACTAAAGACTTTCCAGAATTTGCAACACTGTCAACCACTCTTCCACAGATACCCCATGTATCTATATCACTCAGAGATATAGAAGTTAGGAAAGAAAAACAAGCACATGAAATCACTTATTATGCAATGTATTCTGAATTATGTGGAAAATATTTTAAAAACTGTTCATTTCCATACTATTTCATGAGGACATATATTAAAAAGAGTGTGGATGATATTAAAATTTTAAGTGTACGTTTTGAGTACTTTGCTCGGAGTGTAAAGATGGTTTGGAATTCCTTGTGCCTGCTGGTGCACAGAAAAAGATTTTCTAGATTTAGAGTGAAAGTAGACTTTATTTGTTTGATAAGGCATTCAAAGATGTTACACATCTATCTCAATTACAAAGTGAGAATATTTAATATTTTGCTATTGACACGAGTGTATTTATGAGAAACACCTGGTTTCTTTCCTTCTGCTGTGGTCTTTTGAGGGTTTTGAGAAGTCCCTTTGGAATATCTTTTATTTTATTTTTTCTTCCTTATATTACTTGGAGCATCTGGCAGAAATTTATAACAGTTTAGATTTTGATTTCACATTTCAAATTAAAAAGGAACTACAAACACTTATTCTGTTCTGGGCTGTTGCTCAGTTTCAAGTAAGTGAGTTTAACTATGAAAGAGTTGTATTTATGATTTATAACCATGTTAACATAGGTGTAGGAGTATGCATGTTTGTGTGTATGGCTGAATATGTTTTCATATGTTCAAATGTTTCAGGAATCCAGAGATCTGTTTCAGATGGCACAACTTGGCAGATGTCCCTATGGCTGTTTAATAAGCTATCCTGAGAAGCTGGGGTAAATTAATTAGACTAGGTTAGCTCAACTTCAAGCCTCAAACACATGAATTTCCACACTCTTCTTAGTATGTGGCTGCTTATGATCAAAATCAAGTACTCACTTTTGAAAAAAAGAATTTCACTATTTAATTCTTCCCTAGTCCTAAATTTTGTTTATACTTAACAATTTCTTAGAAAAATGTGGAGTCAAATCAATTCTGCAGATCACAGTTATACACTCACCAATCTTATTTTAAGTCTTCTCTAATTCTGGATTGTAAATTGTAATGTTTAATATTTATTGCCAATTACATAGGATCTATTATTGCCAAAGAAGTAAATGCCATACCTGTTAGGCATTATGTAAGTCATGTTAATTTTTAAAATATCTCAGTCTATGATATCTTATCTAAATTATCTAGCCTGTTGCGCTTTGAAGATCTACTCTCAAAGTAAGCAGCAGCATCTCATGAGGTTGAATGCTTCCTGTCATGAACATGCTTTTAATCTCAGAAACCTTGACTGTCATAATGGGAGCTACTTCCTCAAGTTGCTTGCTGCTGCCATGGCTTCTATTTGATGATAGTGTATATTCTTGAATTATGAGCTAAAATAATTCCTTCCTGCATAAAGTTTTTGTAAGGGTATTTACCAAGGATGTAGAACAGTAATAGATACGAGAAATTGACATCTGGAAGTGGAACCATTCATTGCTGCTGTAACCAGAACAGGTGGTTCTTAGGTCTTTGGAACTTGTTTGCACAAGGACCGGTGGGTTGAGGGTAAAAGGCTTTAATGCTGAGTTTAATAGACAAATATGGTGGGATTTGAAGAAAAATGAAAAAGAAATAGTTGATCCTGAATTATGAAATTAAGAAAGTTGAATAAACCAGAACTGGGAACAATACGTAAAATTAAAAAAAAAAAAAAAACAAAAAAACAAAAAACAGTAAGCAGCATGTTTCCCTCCTTCCACATTCTCACTTTGACTTCCCTCAATGACAGACTGCTACACCAGGACACCTGACACCAATCCCTTTTCTCCTTCATGTTGTTCAAGGTCATAATGCTAATCGCAGCAACTGAGCAAAGTAGAACAGCTTATATGTTGCTTTTGGTCAGCATATGATAATCTTGTGATACCACAGCAATGAAAGTGAAACTAGTATATAAATAATTGAGGGTAGGCAGAAAATAACCAAATCCTCAAAACATTCATTGTTAATTTGCGGTAAATCATTTATTATAGCGCTTGGTTCTATATGACATTGTCTTTAATATTGTCAAAAAGTATTAGAAGCAGTGATCCTTATTTTATAAAGTCATTCACATATGTGGGATCTGAAAATACTGATCTCATAAACCTGTAAAAATATGGGGAGTTCCAGAGTCAGGTAGGAGTATTAGAGGGAAGTTGTGCACACAAAAAGGGGAAGGAGTTTCATCAGGGAAGACAGACTCCTTGAAGGGAAAAGTTCATTAATGGAGAAGTTATTCTGTGTATTAAGGTTTATGCCGTATTAAGGTTAAGGTATTAAGGTTAAGGTTAAGGTATTAAGGTTAAGCTGTATTTCATCTCTAAATTTCTTCCACATACGTTCATCTTATTTTAATTATTTTAAATAATGTTAATATTATCTAAATGGCTTCAGTATTCTTCTACTGATCAACATTCTGTTTGATTACTCATCCATAATCACATTTTTGTTTAACACTACATCAGTGTTTTTTCCCCACTATTTATATCATCATACTTAGTGTAATTGTTAACCCAATACATATCAACTTTTTTCCTACAACAAAACACTTTGGCTTATTTATTTATTTATGTGTTATTTATGTGTTTGTTTATTTTTACAAATTCCAAAGAAACTTTATCCATCAGTCAGGTAGCATACTACTTTTTCTGCACTTGAGTACTTTGGCTGTACGAACATATGTGTAACATCTGCATGCCTGGTGTAGGAAGAGGCCAAAAAATGGGTTCATTCACTCAAAATGAGTTACAGACAATTGAGAACTTCCATGTGAGTATTGGGAATCAAACTTGGGTCCTCTGGAGGAGCTGACAGTGCTAGTCATCACTGTGAATTCTCTAGAGTGCAAGTTTAAATTCTTGTCTGGTCTCCCAAGGCAGTCAGGGGAAATGTTATAGAGTTCAGAGCTATCCATAGGATCAATACTTCATCTTATAAACTCTATAGGGAGTATAATATTCTACGTAAGGACAACTATTGATTGAACTATTGCCTATTCTGCTTGCTATTGAAGGTACCCTTTAGCATTAAAAAGAACAGCATGAAAACTCTAACTCTATATAAATTCTAAATGATCTACAAACATAAAATATTACTTCTCCAGGATTTTCAAGGATGTTATGACTACATAAGGGCAAATAAGCTAGATTCACATTTTAAATATTTTGCAAGCTTTCTTTACTACCTAAATTCTATGTGGTTTTACTGTCCGTTGTGTTTGTGAAAATCTTCATAATAAATTTCATCATAGTTGTCCCAAATATAGTTAAGATGACTTAGTAAATAGGTCATCTTTTTAACACAATTTAATAAAATACATCACTAAATGACAGAAATCTATATTATCCTAATAAATTATATACTCTCATAAAATATTTCATATTTATTTTAGAACAGGATTTAATAAAGAGGTTATTGTTTCTGTTGTTGGCATTTAATCAAAAATGAGATTTGTATAGAATTATAATACTATAAAATAAATTAAACAAACATAATAGAAGAAAGGATGTTAAAATTAAGGCAATAAACCCATTACTCACTTCAAGCCTGTAAAATTCTTGTCATTGTATTTATTTTTCGTTCAGTGAACATACATATTCTTATATCTTCGATGATGTTTTGTCACATTTAATTTTGGAAAAACTTGATATCCTATGGTGCAAAGAATAATTTCACAGAACAAAGATTTGTCTTAGATAAAATATGACAAATGAAAATGCCCTATGGATAAAGGCTATTAACAACAATGTTGATGATATTTTTCCAACAATTTCTTTATGGAAATTGGCATTAATCTATATTTCAAACAAACAAACAGTAGAAAAGTGAATTAGTGGTGGAATAAAATAGGCCTTGTACATTTAAATAACTTTTTCATATCTTTTTTATTATTTTGAATATTTTTTATTAATTTATTTTATTTTATATAACAAAGTCCAATTAAATGAAAACAAACATTTATACACAATATTTGGGAATTTGGGCGTTGTTCTTTCCAAACTACTTCCTGCTGGTAAGGGGCACTGTCATGGGGGATTCGAAGAAGATTCAGAAATCCTGGCTGTAGTCTGTAAGGCTGCTTTGTCTAGCTGTTTTGAATGTAGGATCACCTTGTACTCTGTTTCAGGCGGTCTAGTGTGATCAATCCACATTAATCTGGAAGGAATCCACAACTTTTCATTTTCTGTGGAAACAAAAATAGAAATCCTTTTCACCAGTAACTTGTCCTTCAACTTAAATTTTGGAGTCAAAGCATTTTTTTTTAATTTAATTTATTATTTTACATGTCGATCCCAGTTCCCTCTCCCTCCCTCCCTCCCTCCTTCCTTCTCTTTTACCCTCTCTACCCTCTCACATACACTCTAACCGCCCTCCCCTTCCATCCCCCCCACCCCAATTCCATATGTAAGGGAATGCCATCCAGTTGGGGTCATGTAGATCTGACAGGTCATGTGAACTAGGGACTAGGGCTTCTCTCCTGTATCTAGATTAAGACAGTTATCCCTCCATGAGGGATGTGTTCGCAAAGTCCTTTTGTGCACCAGGGATACATCCTGGCTCCACTGTCTGAGGTCTCTTAGACTGCTCAGTCCTTCTGGCTGAGACCCATATTCAGGGGGGCCTGAGTCAGTCCCATGCTGGCTTCCCAGCTATCAGTCTAGTGGCCATTAGCACCTCCTTGTTCAGGTAAGCTGTCTGTATGTGTTTCTGCCACATGGTCTTGTCCTCTCCATCTGCATCTGGGTTCTAGTTCGACTCAGTGTTTATGTATGGGTGTTTGATCCTGTTTTCAACAGGCATTAGTTGAGGGCTCCATAGAGAAGTTAGTTGTTGATCTCACACTTCCGGAAGGGCATTTATGATAGCCTTTCCACGGAAGCTCAAATTGTTAGTTGGGAGCAGTCTAGACCTTTCTAAATGCTCAATTTTATTTTGAAACCAATATTGGCTCCCTCTTTTATGTTCTCTCTCTGTGTCTCTGTCTCTCTTTCCTATCTTCTATTCCTAACCAGACTCAATCTTCCTGGTTGCACATGTTTTCCTTTCCTTCCCCTCATTTTCTCCTATTTCTCTCTCCATTCGCTGTCCCCCCCCCCCACTTCACCTGAGCTCTGGGGGACTTGTCCCTTCCCAGTTCTGTGAGAGACTTTATATGAATCTCTTAGAATACACCTTGTATCCTAGTTCCTCTGGTGATGTGAATTATAGGTTGGTGATCCTTTGCTCTAGGTCTAAAATCCATATATGAGTGAGTACATACTGTGTTCCTAATTTTGTGACTGGGTTACCTCATTCAGGATGGTTTCTTCAAGTGCCATCCACTTGCCTGCGAATTTCAAGATAACATTATTTTTTTCTGCAGAGTAGTATTCCATTGTGTAAATGTGCCACATCTTCATTAACCATTATTCAATTGAGGGGCATCTAGGTTGCTTCCAGGTTCTTGCTATTACAAATACTGCTGCTATGAACATAGTTGAACAGATGTCTTTGTTGCATAGATGTGAATCCTTTGGATATATGCCTAAGAGGGGGATTGCCGGGTCCTGTGGCAAACTAATTCCCATTTTCCTGAGGAACCGCCATACTGATCTCCAAAATGGCTGTATGAGTTTGCACTCCCACCAGCAGTGGAGGAGTGTTCCCCTTTCTCCACATCCTCTCCAACATGAGTCATCATTTGTGTTTCTAATTTTAGCCATTCTGGCAGGAGTAAGATGGTATCTCAAAGTTGTTTTGAATTGCATTTCCCTGATAGCTAAGGATTATGAGCACTTTCTTAAGTGTCTTTCAACCTTTTTGACTTCCTCTATTGATAATTCTTTCTTCAGTTCTGTACCCCATTTTTAATAGGGTTATTTGGTGTTTTGTTGACTAGTTTTTTGAGTTCTTTGTATATTTTGGAGATCAGCCCTTTGTCAGATATAGGATTGGTGAAAATCTTTTCCCTGTCTGTGGGCTGCCATTTGGTCTTCTCTACTGTGTCCTTTGCCTTACAGAAACTTCTAAGTTTGAAGATGTCCCATTTATTAATTGTTTCTTTCAGTGTCTGGGCCCCTGGAGTTATGTTCAAGAAGTGTTCTCCTATACCAATTTGTACAAGGGTACCTCCTACTTTCTCTTCTAAGAGGTTTAATGTGGCTGGATTGATGTTGAAGTCTTTGATCCATTTGGACTTGAGTTTTGTGCATGGCGACAGGCATGGGTCTATCTGCAGTCTTCTACATACCCTCATCCAATGGTGCCAGCACCATTTGTTGAAGATGCTGTCCTTGCCCCATTGTATAATTTTAGCTGTTTTGTCGAAAATCGGGTGATCGTAGGTGCGTGGATTAATATCAGGATTTTCAATTCGATTCCATTGGTGTACCTGTCTATTTTTATGCCAATACCAGGCTGTTTTCAGAACTATAGCTCTGTAGTAGAGATTAAAGTCAGGAATGGTGATGCCTCCTGAAGTTCTTTTATTATATATGGTGTTTTGGCTATCCTGGGTCTTTTGTTTTTCCATGTAAAGTTGATTATTATCCTTTCAAGGTCGGTGAAGAATTGTGGTGGGATTTTAATGGGGATTGCATTGAATCTGTAGATTGCTTTTAGTAAGATTGCCATTTTTACTATGTTTATCCTACCTATCCTAGAGCATGGGAGATCTTTCCATTTTCTGGTATCTTCTTTAATTTTTTCTTTAGAGTCACAAAGTTCTTATTATATAGGTCTTTTACTTGTCTGGTAAGCGTTACACCAAGATACTTTATGTTGCTTGTGACTATTGTAAAGGGTGATGTTTCTCTGATTTCTTTTCTGTCTATTTGTCGTCTGAAAAAAAAGTAGGGCTACTGATTTATTTGAGTTTATCTTGTATCCTGCTAGTTTATTAAAGGTGTTTATCAGCGGTAGGAGTTCCCTGGTAGAGTTTATTGGGTCGCTTATGTAAACTATCATATCATCTGCAAATAGAGACAGTTTGACTTCTTCCTTTCCAATTTGGATCCCCTTGATCTCCTTTTCTTGTCTTATAGCATTAGCTAGAACTTCTAGTATGATATTGAAGAGATATGGAGAGAGAGGACAGCCTTGTCTTGTTCCTGATTTTAGAGGAATTGGCTTAAGTTTCTCTCCATTCAGTTTGATGTTGGCAGTTGGTTTGCTGTATATTGCTCTTATTATGTTTAGGTATGTTCCTGTTATCCCTGACCTCTCCAATACCTTTATCATGAAAGGGTGTTGAATTTTGTCAAAGGATTTTTCTGCATCTAGGGAGATAATCATATGGTTTTTCTTTTTCTGTTTGTTTATATGGTGGATCACGTTGATAGATTTTCGTATGTTAAACCATCCCTGCAATCCAGGTATGAAGCCTACTTGATCATGGTGGATGATTTCTCTGATATATTCTTGAATTCAGTTTGCCAGTATTTTATTGAGTATTTTTGCATCGATGTTCATCAGGGATATTGGTGTGTAGTATTCTTTCTTAGTTGTATCTTTGTGAGGTTTGGATACCAAAGTTATTGTGGCCTCATAAAAAGTGTTTGGCAATGAACCTTCTGTTTCTATCTTGTGGAACAGTTTGAGGAGTAGTGGTATTAGTTCTTCCTTGAATGTCTGGTAGAATTCTGCACTGAATCCATCTGGCCCATCTGGGCTTTTTTTAGTTGGAAGGCTTTCCATGACTGCTTCTATTTCATCGCGGGTTATAGGTCTATTTAAGTTGTTTGTCTGTTCTTGATTTAATTTTGCTAAGTGATAGTTATCCAGAAATTTGTCCATTTCCTTTGAATTTTCTATTTTTGTGGAATACAAATTTTCAAAGTATACCTGAAAATTGTCTGGATTTCCTCTGTGTCTGTTGTTATATTCCCCTTTTCGTTTCTGATTTTGTTAAATTGCATGTTCTGTTTCTGCTTTTTCGTTAATTTGGATAAAGGTTTGTCTATGTTGCTGATTTTCTCAAACAACCAACTCTTCGTTGCATTGATTTTTTGTATTGTTTTCCTTCTTTCTATTTTGTTGATTTCATCCCTCAAGTTGATTATTTCCTGGCGTCTACTCCTGCATGGTGAATTCGCTTCTCTCTGTTCTATGCCTTTCAGTTGGGCTGTTAATTCTCCTGTGTGACTATCCTCTGTTTTCTTCATATGGACACTTAGTGCAATGAACTTCCCTCGAAGCACTGCTTTCAAGGTGTCCCATAAGTTCGGGTATGTTGTATCCTCATTCTTGTTGAATATTAGAAAGTCCTTAATTTCTTTCTTTATTTCTTCTTTGATCCAGGAGTGGTGCAATTGCACATTGTTCAGTTTCCAAGAGTTTGCAGGTTTTCTGCTATTTTTGTTGTTGTTGAATTCCTATTTTAAAGCATGGTGGTCCAATAAGATACAGGGGACTATTCCTATTCTCTTGTATCTGTTGAGGTTTGTTATGTTACCTAAAATGTGGTTGATTTTAGAGAAGATTCCATGTGGAGCAGAGAAGAAGGTATATTCTTTTGTCTTTGGATGGAATGTACTATAGATGTCTGTTAACCCCAGTTGAGACATAACTTCTGTTAATTCTTTTGTTTCTTTGTTGAGTTTCTGATTTGTGGTCCTGTCTAGGGTTGAGAGTGGTGTATTGAAGTCTCCCACTATAATTGTGTGAGTTTTTATCTGAGCTTTGAGTTTTAGTAGTGTTTCTTTTACAAATGTGGCTGACTTTGTATTAGGGGCATAGATGTTCAGAACTGAGACTTTGTGTTGATGAATTTCTCCTGAGATGAATATGAAATGACCATGATCATCTCTTTTGACTAATTTTTGTTTGTAGTCTAACTTGTTATATAGTAGGATAGCTACGTCTGCTTGCTTATTTCCATTTGATTGGAAAATCTTTTCCCAACCCTTTAACCTGAGGTAATGTCTATCATTGAAGCTTAGATGTGTTTCTTGTATGCAGCAGAAGGATGGATTCTGTCTTCATATCCATTCTGTTAGCCTGTCTTTTTATAGGTGAGTTAAGACCATTAATGTTGAGGGTGAGTAAGGACCATTGATTGTTGATGCTTGTTTGATTTAGGTTTGTTGTTGGTAGTGGTATTGTGAATATATTTGTTCTGCTTCACCCTCGGTTTCTGGTGTAGTTGGATTATCTGTTGTCTATATTTTTGTGAGCATAGTTACCTTCCTTGGGTTGGAGTTCTCCTTCCAATACTTTCTGTAGGGCTGGATTTGTAGATACGTATTAGGAAAATCTGGTTATGTCATTAAATATCTTGTTTTCTCCATCTATAGTGATTGAGAGTTTTGCTGGATATAGTAGCCTAGGCTGGCATCCGTGTTCTCTTAATACTTTTAGAACATCTATCCAGGACCTTTTGGCCTTGAGGGTTTTCATGGAGAACTCAGGTGTAATTTTGATAGGTCTGCCTTTATATGTTACCTGTCCTTTTTCCTTCGCTGCTCTTAATATTCCTTCTTTATTATGTATTCTAGGTGTTTTGATTATTATATGTCGAGGGGTCTTTTTCTTTGGTCCAGCCTATTTGGTGTTTGGTATGCTTCTTGTACTTTTATGGGCATGTCCTTCTTCAGATTTGGAAAGTTTTCCTCGATGATTTTGTTGAATATGTTTTCGGCACCTTTTTGCTGGGGTTCCTTACCTTCATCTATGCCTATTATTCTTAGGTTTGGCCTTTTCATGGTGTCCCACATTTCCTGGATGTTTTGTGTTGAGGATTTGTTGGATTTATGATTTTCTGTGGTCGATGAATCTATTTCTTCTAGTTTATCTTCTGCGCCTGAGATTCTCTCTTCCATCTCTTGAAATATGTTGGTTATGCTTGTGTCCATAGTTGCCGATTTTTTGCCCAGCTTTTCAATTTCCTGCATTCCTTCAGTTTGTGTTGCC
The DNA here is from genome assembly GCF_943737965.1 of Phodopus roborovskii. Taxonomy (NCBI): domain Eukaryota; kingdom Metazoa; phylum Chordata; class Mammalia; order Rodentia; family Cricetidae; genus Phodopus; species Phodopus roborovskii. The sequence goes on from NW_026126410.1 coordinate 31,599,528, forward strand.
TTTATTTTCTCTATTTCAGTTTTCAAGTCTTGAACTTTTTCCTTCACCTGGTTAATTGTTTTTTTCTTGGCTTTCTGTACTTTCCTTAAGGAATTTGTTCATTTCTTCCACTTTTTTGTTTGTTTTTCCCTCCATTTCTTTAAGGGATTTTCTCACATCTTCATTGAGGGCCTCTTTCATTTTTATGATGGTAATTTTTAAGTTGTACCCTTTTGCTTCCTCTGCTTTTTTGTTGTGTTCCATTCTTGTTGGTGTAGATTCCCTAGATTCTGGTGGTGTCATGCTTGTCTTTCTGTTGTTAAGTGTTCTCTTGTATTGCCTTCTTCCCATACCTTCTTCCAGTAGGTGTTGGTGGGGTCTCCCCCTCTCTCTATGGTACTTCCCTGATGGGCTTATGTGGGTCTGAGATTCAATATTTGTAGCTCTGTGTGGTCCAAGTTCTCTAGGAGGTTTCTCCGCAGACAGGGATCAAGGGGTGGGGTCAAGGATGAGGATCCAGAAGAAGATGCCAGCAGGTACTCACAGTGGTCCTCTGGCCAATAGCTCTGGCCAATAGCTCTGGCTAATAGCTGGTGGAAGAGGGCAAGGGCTGAGCTGGAACTTGAGAAGGTTTTGCAGGATAGTGGAATATCACTGGAAACTGAAGCTCTCCAGCTGATACCTCTTTCTTTGGCAGAGGCCTGGATTTAGGGGTCAAGGATCTTGCCTGCGGAACTCCGAGTGGACCTGCAGAGATAGGTGGATCTCTGGGAGGGGCCCTGGACTCCAGCAGAGGACTGGATGCGGGGTCAGAGAACAAGCAGGTGGATATTAGGGGTGGTCCCGTGTGGATAGTCAGGTCTCCTTTGTTCAGAGTTGCTCCAAAGTATGGTGAACTGTTGGCTACACCCTCTGTCCCAGTGCTCAACCAGAGCGGCAGGACTGTAGTTGGGGTAGGGAGGGTAGGCTGGCGGTGGGGATGGGTGGGGGTGTATCAGAGCCCCAAGGGTGCTCTCAATGGTGACCGGAGACAGGAGCAGCATGATCTAGGGCCAACCCAGAGAGTTCGGGTGGGGGAGGGGGGAAAAGAGGTTGTAGGGGACACCAGCCCTGATTGGGCCCAGACTCACCTCTGGCCAATAGCTGGTGGAAGAGCAACTTTTTCATATCTTTTGTGAGTTAATTTCTGTGATAAATACAGTTGAGTAATTTTATTGCATTCCAAAGATAACATCATAGAAACTTAATGCAATAAAGTGTAAATCTTTTGTGTTGAAATTGAGCTTTGCTTACAAGATAATATAGAAAGTATAGTGTGAGCTCTTCACGTTATTCAGTCTTGTATTGATATATTTATATATGTATGTATGTATATATATGTATATATATATATATGATATGATTTAAAATGTCAAGATACCTTGATTTAAAACTTGGTCCTTTTACTTTCCAATTGTAAGATGTTTAGATTAATTAGAATAATTCAGTAATTAAGAATGTTGCTGCATTTTTCAAAAGTTTACACCTAAGAATTAGGAATCTTCATGATATAGAAGATTTTAATTGGTTAAAATTTGACAGAGAAAGTATGGTGAGATGAAATTCTTTCTGGAGCTTTTTTAATGTAGCTCTCTGGACTCTTTGTATGTAGCTATTGAATGTTTTAGCGTCTTATTCTTGAGAAGACCACAAAAAAAATTTGATGTAGCTTATCAAGCTGTAAAATCATGTAAGGCAACATTTTCTGAAGTAACTTTAAATATATTATGTCTATCATCCTTGCATAATTTACTATTATTTCTAGTCTTCTTCATCAAGTAAGAGGAAGCTAAATAATAAGAACATTGCTGGGGAAAGAATATATAATTTACATTAGGCAGTGACTCCTTGCTCTGAAGATATTGTTGGCGACATGAAAGAATAAATGAGTCCTTTTCAAAAATTTACATATTCTTAGATCCAGAAATAATTTAAGGAGAACTTCTGGCCTTCCATTGGCCCATTTTTCTTAAATCTATATCCGTAACATTTGTCAACAAAGATGAATTTTAGATTATTTATTAATACATTATGAACATTTCATATATTAAAAAGTATTACTATGTTTGTGCCCTACAAGGAACCATATTTTATCTAATAGAATAAATATCAATATTGGAAAAGGTAAGATGAGTGAACTAATCCTACAAAGATGGTTAAATCACTGTAAGAGATTGGCCCCTCTCTTTTGATAACACATCAGTACATACGACCTGAAAATATATCTGGTTGAATTGTTTTGCATAAATAACTCTCTTATTCATCCTTGGGGTTTTTGTAATTGATTCCTTAAAATTTCCTATATAGAAGATTATTTCCCATATTATGCCAAACACAAGAGAGAACACATCTGGCTTTCAGAGAAGCAATATCCATGTTTAGTAATATTATCTTATGTTTTCAATAGGTAACCCATTATTAACCAGCAAAGTTAACATATTGATTAATGTCCTCGATGTCAATGAATTTCCTCCAGAAATATCTGTGCCATATGAGACAGCTGTATGTGAAAATGCCAAACCAGGACAGGTATGTTGCCAATATTGTCAATGAACTGTGTATGATGGTCTGCTGTATGTTTGCACTTTTATTTGTAAGATTTTCCTGTATCAGGTATCTTCATAAAATGAAATATGCATGATGCTAGGTATATGAATTAAAGGTAGATGTATGTATGTAAGGGTAATACCAGAGCAGCATAGTAGGCTCAAAATTTCAATAGCTACAAAGTATAACTAAGGTAACTAATACAACTGCTGCTTTATTCAGTGTATGAAATAGTAAATGATGGAATATTATTTGGCTACTAATATTTTGTGCATTAGATTGTTTTTAGTTTTCAAATGTCCCACTATATTAAGGTTATTTTAAAGCTAATGAAAATTTCAAATCATCAAAAATCTTGCAATTCTTTAAGTTGTGGCATTCAGGAATTTTTCTCTGTTAAATATGCACCTGTCATAACATAAAGTTTTACTTTGGGAAAAGTAAAATTTATGAGATTTCAACTTCCTTTCCATATGTGGGGGGATAATGGAAGGATGAGCTTGTGTGCCCAGAGACTCCATTTTAACAAATATCTTTTGTTTTCTACTAAAAAACCTGTTATATAAAGATATGACTCAGAGGTCTTCTCTGAGTGTTCAGATTATGTGAGTTTGGGCCACTTTATAGGCATGGACCCATCCATTATGTTCCTTTTCTAAGAAATATATATGAGGATAGCTTGTCTGCCTTTATCATTTTCTAATAAGTAGAAATATTTGCATTTGTGTTTGTATGTGTTCTCTCTCTGTATCTAATTATCTATATATCTATATATCAATACCTACCATGAGTCTTTCCTTTATCTACCCATCCATTTTTCTGTCATTTATCAATGTGAAAAGAAGCTTATAATGAGAGAGTTTGTATTATGTATTTGGTTGAAGACCTATATCAAAAAAAATTCTTAAGGAAGTATCTCACCCCTCAATGTGTGTGTGTGTGTGTGTGTGAGTGTGTGTGTGTGTGTGTGCATGTGTGTGAAAGAAATATAATACATCTGTATTTCGTATATGCACAGATGGCCCTGAACTTAATTATGTGCATGAGAATGTCCTTGAGATTCTGATGCTCTTGCTTCTACTTCCATAGTATTACTTGTATAGTTATGAATTATGTACTGTACAACCTAATTTGTGAAGTGCTGAATATCAAACTGGGGCCTTTTATGCTAGGCAAGCACTCCTATAAATAAACTACACCAATAGATTGTAAATAGGGTTGATTTAAGTGATGTCCTTAGTAAAATACACCTCAAAGTTTAGCATATACATATATATATATATATATATATATATATATATACAGTAGTATAATATGAAGGTATATAATATATACAAATATGTGTTGTTATGATATATTCATTGTTACATAGTATACAGAAATTTAAGGGTAAAATATGATGATGTGAGGACATTGCTCTAAGTGTCAGTGAAGTAAATTTCATATATTTCAAAGTTCTCTAGAAGAACAAAACAGGTTGAATGAATATATCTGCATATGGATTTTATGAGAATGGCTTACAAGCTGTGGTCCAGCTAGTTAAAAAGTAGCTCTCCACCAATGGAAAGTTCAAGAATACAATAGATGTTTAGTCAACAAGCTGGGTGACTAAGATGGACATCAGTTTATACTGGAATCCTAAGAAAATGGGTTATATGGCCAGTGAAGGAATGACCTTGCCAGCGAAGTCAAGGCCAAGCAGGCAAAGATAAAGTGTTTCATTTTTCTATATTTTATATATGCTTCCAGCACAAGGTATGGCACAGATTTGAGGTTGTTCTTTCCTTCTCAAAAGATACAGAATTAGGGTTGGTTTTCCCACCTCAAATAATTCAACCAAGAAGAAGCCCTCACAGGTACACCTAGTCATTGGGTTTTAGTTAATTTCCTATTTAGTAAAATGAGAACCAAGAGTAGCCATTACAGTTGCTATGGTGAAACTGACTAAATTTATTTTCCATGATTTAGCACTTCTAAGTTTTATATTATAGAAAGGCAACTGGTAATAATTTTATGGGACAAATAAACTCGTATTGAGGAAAGGGACTGAATTCTTACAAACAAATTATTTTATATTTTTTTCATGCCATGGATATTGAGACCTAATACCCCTGCAATACTAGGCTTATTTTTTCTGTCTATCTGGGCAGCTATAAATCAATAGCTTTGAGCATGAGGTAATTCTGTGTCCTTGTATATCTGGGGAAGTCTTACATGGAACGATTATGTCCGGGCCCTAAACACTGACCAAATGCCTGTCAATAAAGATAAATGCAGGAGGCAGATCTCTGCAACTGCAGAGCAGAGGGGAACAAGGACTTGGTATTGGGGAACAAGTCTCAGACATAGCTATACAATGTAACTAGGAAACTAAGACCTGGTAATGGAGAACAGGTTTCACACATAGCTTACAAGTGTAATCAGTATACTCCAAATGAATGGGAGAAGTTGTGCCCAGTGAATGATCAGGTAGTGCGAAACTTCCAGAAGAAAATCCCAAGTTAGTTACAGAAAGGAATAAACTACTAAAGGCTCTACTGCAAGAAACAACTACCGTTGTTCACAAGACTATAACACCAAATACGACGTCATATTGGTTTAAATTCCTTCATTCAAAGCCCTTTGCTCTGTTGGTAATTATACAGCCTGAACTGATGACTATATAATTACTGTGTGATATTGCAGTTTGCAGCATACATGTATCTGTATCTATGTAGTAAAACAGATCCCAAGCATGATATTGGATTATACTCAAGAATCATAACAAAAAGCAGTAAGTGAATCACAAATCTAAATTTCTTCTTCATTTACTTTACACCCAAGGTGAGGGTCTTGTGTGGAACATCAAAGCTCTTACCTTAAAAATTTTTTGAATTCATATACTTGGAAAATTTCCACATTCCTTGCTTGTTCCACAATATATTTCCTAATATTTTCTGTGAATAGTGCTTTTAGATTTCCTATTTAATATGCTTTCTACTTTTTATAGTATAGAGAAAAGTTACTTTTACTTTGAAATTTAAGGGCATGATGCTGAAGTACTTAGATTTTAACATGATGTACAACTACTGGGAGCAACTTGGTGAACACTTTGACACAGAGAAATGAATGTTCTTTTGTCCAAGTAACATAGAAATACATGTTTAATCCTGAGGAATGGAGATAGAGGTAGCATAGTAACACAAGCAGGCATGCATTATTTTATCTGTCCATTCGTTTTAGTTTTGTAATAAATCTTCTCTCACAATACACTTGATCTTTAATTTTGCTGTTTCAAGGACACTTAGATAATAAGATATCTTGTTTTCTAGTAGGATTTTGTATTTAGTCTAAAAGGCATGTATATCATATATTTTAACATGCAAGCAAGTCCTGTTTAGTCCTGTTTAATCTCTCTCTCTCTCTCTCTCTCTCTCTCCTCTTTTGCTGGTTAGGGAAATTTTTCTTTTCAATGCTGGTTTGCTTTTGGTTTACACAGATATTAATTTAGAATTAGCCTGTGCCCTCTTACTATGCCTGCCATTACTACCTGAAAATTCTTAGAGAATTGGTAACAAAAGGGATGTGTAAGTAATTGGGCCATGGATATTGACTCAAAAAGTTCCATGTCACTCCATTTGCATTCTTTATTAAATAATGTTATTAGCCTATTGTGTAGATTTCCCTTGAAACTGGTGACTAACTTAAAGTTTAATCTCAATTTTGTTTCAGATAATTCAAATGGTAAGTGCTGCAGACCGAGATCTTTCACCTGCTGGGCAACAATTCTCCTTTAGATTATCACCAGAGGCTACCATTAGACCAAATTTCACAGTTCATGACTTCAGAAGTAAGTATAAGCAATTCCAGATGTACATCATGTGTAGTTTTGTCAAAGTGTACATGGGTGGGGGATTCAAGGGAGTTTCCTCCAAGCATTTTTACAAAATATAGAAATCCATATATAAGAAGTACAAACTTTTCAACTAGTAACAAATTAATTATCCTACATTTATTATCAGATAATACAGCTTTCTTTCATTAAAAAGGGAACTGAACTTTTAAAGATTAAGGCAGATATAACTTTTTCTGGGAAATTGAGTGCTTCCTTATTTTTTAATAAAGTTGCACAGTGATATGTATATTTCTTATACATGTAAATTAATTCTATATGCATTTCTTTTATTTGAACAACAAACAGTTCAGAGGTTGTGAATTAGGCAGTTGAATTACAATGAACAAGATTTTATTCACACTGCAATATTCCCCAGAGGCCACAATTGAGAAAATTATCCTATGTAATATAAAATTCAGAGCATCTGTATTTAGATCACATGCAAAATCTTTAATATAATACTTCAAATTTTTTAAGATAATTTTAGCTACAACGTTTGAAAACACTTTACTTTCACAATTTCATTCTGCTATCAACACTTCTATGTCTAATATTAGTACATCTGCTAATATTATAGCCAGCACAGAAATGTATATAAGATTAGATTATGGATACTCCTATTTCATGGAGAGGGTATTTGTTATTTATATCATTCTGAAAGCCGAAAAGATCCAACTACAAATGATATATTATACCTTATCAAGTTTAAAGCCCAGTCTAGCCTTCCTAAAGTGTTATCAGAACATAATTTAACTTCCATTTGGCAAAATCATCTAACAAAAATTTGAATGGCTTTAGATAGCTTTAGATATTTGCTACAAGTAAAAGCAGAATAATTGTTTGCACATAGTTTCTTACCATCATAAATTTAAAAAAAAATGAAAACCAAGTCATTTCTATACCAGAATCAATTGTACTAAGATTTTCAAACTTTATGTCTATGACTTCATACATTAGTCTACTCTATGTGTCTATGTAATATGTAAGTATCAGGTATCTAATATCATATTTGGTAAGAAAACTGAAGTTCTAATGGATTTTTGTTTTTCAAAAAAGTGAAATGATTACCAAATTGAAGGATGCCTGGAGCAAACCTCAATTTGTGGTGAACAGATAGAAGAAAGTTTGAATATGCATATTTCTCACTGATGAGCTTGAATGGTTTGGCTCTGTCTTACAGTGTGATGAGTGGTGTAAATAAAAATCATACCAAATGTATGATTTTAAGACTAAATTCCACATTCTTTATCATAAAGGTAATAACACTTTACAAAGTATAAATGGTCAGTATTTACTTAAAAAATACATAGAAAATATAGGTATCAAAGGAAATGGAGCCTGTGGTCATTTGAATGAGTATGCCCCCATGGGCTCTCATGCTTGAAAACTTATCACCAGTTGCTGGAACTGAATGGAAAGGATTAGGTGGTGTGGCATTGCTGGAGAACATATGTGTCTGGTGCCCACATTGTGGTATCAAAAGACCATGACAATTACTGGTAACATTCTCGGCATTCTGCATATGCAGCCATAGCTCAGGACCATGCCTGCTTCCCTGGGCCATGCATTCCAAAATCATGGTCATTATTATTAACCCTGAAACTACATATTTGCTTTATCTTCTATTAATTGTCATGGGCATTATTGTCTTATGACAGCAATAAAAATAACACAAAACACCTAAAACATACTCATATTGCCAGCCTATTAATAAGCTATTTGAAAAAATATTAAACAGAGAGACTTTAGAAACCTGTGAAGAATTAAATCATCAGGATAACTTGATCAAATTTGTAGTTTAGGAATATCACTATAGCTGTGGTATGTAAAATATTTTCTATTTATTCTGTATATCGATGTATTATGTATATGATAATGTATAAGATAAATTTAGGTTTATAGAGAAAAAACTTATAGAAGTTTTTAATATATCTTCTTGACTTCAGTAAAGAGAAATCAAACTTAAAGATCTTAATCTTGAACAACTAAGTAGACAGTTAAAGTCACTACACAGCAGAAATGACCATTTCACCAACTGCATGCATACATTTTTCTTTGCCTTTGCAATTAAAGGCAAGTAGCTATATTGTATAAAATACAAATTAAATGTTTGATATTATGAAATTTGGTAGTGGAAAGCTAAAATCTGAGTAAATCAAAATCAACTTTTAAGAATAGAAGTTATAATTCCAAAATCTCAACATATTTTAATGTTCTATTTTGTTTATTATACATTATATTTGTTAAATACTTTTATTGTAAACATGTTAAGAATCAAAGTAGTATTTCATGTGCTTTTCCCTTCACACAATGCAAAGAATAACAAAATTTTCATACTCAGCCATCTATCATTAATAAGTCAGAAACTATTTTTTTCATGTAAATTGAGTCTAAAATATGCAGTTATGTCATCCCTCCAAAGAAAGAGTTCTAGGCTTTCTAATTATTTCTTCTAATGAGTGTCACTCAATTTATGACCTCTGACTTAGGTGGCTTGCTTGATTTAAATTTGTGGAGTCAGTAATTGGGTTTTGAGTATCTCAATGTTTATTTAGTCAGTCCTAATTATCCTAGGTCTGTCATCACCTCAAAAATTTGTCCTTACTTAATCTATTTGTCAACATTACTATCTAGATATTTTATTCATTATAAAATTTTGTCTCTGAAATGATAACCAAACTTACCAAGCAAACCATAATCATAGCACCAATGGTTCACATAAATGTATACCATATGGCAATGATATAGAGAATGTGGCTAAGTAAAAGTTGTAAATTCCACTTACAATCAGTTCATTGAATTTTTATAAGTAGTGTACTTTTCCAATTATTTACATGATTCTTAAGGATATTATGAAATGTGTATTCAAACAATATTTTAAAAAAGCAATTGTTTTAAATAAAGGTATGGAACAAATAAAAATGTTTGCTGAAAAGTCTATAAATAATAGAAAATGCATTTTCAATAATTTTGTTAATGGACAAATTTTATTTTACATAATTAAATATATTCTTTGTATTAGTAAAAGTGAAATATCACAATTGTTGATTTTGTCTAAGATACAATGACCTGCATAGCAATTACTAGAAAATAATAATTGTTGTTATTCATAATGTTTAGGATTCTTAACGAATTTTGGTATTTTTAACATGTTTTATTTCCTTCCCACAATTCACACTCTAATTATCTTGGGGAAAACTTCAAAGGAAACCATTTCTTTTAAAAAGTATCAATCTTACAATAGTTTCAAAAGGTATTAATCATACTGTGCTTATTTATATTTGACATTTGTATTTAGAATGATAATATTAATAGATGTTTACTACTACCCAAATAGACTTCATGCGTATGATTTTGTTATAAGATTAGTATTTTCAATAGAAAATTTAACACATGCATCACCAAGTTGAATGTTTCTTCTTTCTTTAAGGATTATTTTAATTCTGATTACATTTTGACAGTTTTCATAATGATCTAATAGATAATTTAAATAAGGATGCCTTTTACTAAATAAAAATTAGCTTCCTACAGTTTAGCAGATATGAATTTAAAACTTGAAATGAATCACTCAGTAACTATGTTATATCACAAATGTCATGTTTTATAGACAACACAGCTGGAATTGAAACCCGAAGAAATGGATACAGCCGTAGGCAGCAAGAGTTGTATTTCCTTCCTGTTGTTATAGAAGACAGCAGTTACCCTGTCCAGAGCAGCACTAACACAATGACCATTCGCGTTTGTAGATGTGACTCTGATGGGATCATATTATCTTGTAATGTGGAAGCAATTTTTCTACCTGTAGGACTAAGCACTGGAGCTTTGATTGCAATACTACTATGCATTGTTATACTCTTAGGTTAGTTTCCATATTAATCATATTTTCTGTATTTCTGTCTACCTCTCAATCCCATACACCCTCAAATTACAATGTTTATAAAGTATTATTTACTGAGCTGTTTATAAAATCGTTGGTTACTTGAAACATTTTTATTAAATATATTTTTATTTGGTATTTCCCATATAACATCATCAATAATACCTTTAAGTGATAAAAAATATTGCTGTTGAAAATTTGACTCCTTTACTACCATGAAATTATCTGTGATAACTATACATTTGAAACCATTTCAATTTTTATTAAACCTTGTGCATGTTCATGAACTGATTTTGAAACTTTTTTAAATGTTAAAATATGTCATTCATAAAATACATGCTAATTATTCTCAATAATCTTATACTTAGAGTATAATTAGAATAAAATTATATAAATTGGCATGCTTACTAATACAATCCAAAATTATACAGAATTGTTCTTCCAATGAATCTCATTCAGTAAACTAGATTCTATAGTCAAAGAATAAAACCATTTCTCAGTTAACTTTGCAAACTATTAATTGTTATTGCTTAATAAAAAATAGAATACATTTTAATATATCCCAGATGAATAATTCTTGTAATTTCCAGCTCAAGAAAGAAATAAAGAAACCAGAGGGGCTAGGAAAGAAGCAGAAGACAGTGACCCCAAAAGTGTTTTCATTCTGCTTGCCCTACCATTCCCAGAAATCTTCAACCTTTTCAAATCATTCCATATTTCAAAACAAATTTGAAAAAATAATTCTCACTCTTATGGAGAAGAGCTAACTGACTTCTCTAGAGACACTGCTCTGAAAATGTTTGAAGTAATCATGTATTTTGTAATACACTTTGAGAATAAATATATCTCTAGTAAAAGGTTTTCACTCTGGCATTAATTTTGCTCAGATTTTCTATCTACTGATTACTTCAGTGAGACAAATTATTTATTTTTATGGTCACTCTGCAAGCAAAGGAAACAGATGTAAACCTGGGCACTGAGCTTAAACATGCATAGTCATCATTTAAAACATTCTAAAAATAAAAGAAGAATAGCTTTTTTTTTTCCTAAAATAGTATTAATGGTAAGCAGTAAGTGACACTTTATTGATACTACTTCCTGTGTCAGATGTTCATGGTGACATAGTGACTTCTATACAAATTTGTAAAGTATAAGTATTAATTCTGTGTGGATAGCTTGGTTACATGAACAAACATTCTTTATATCTTTATAGTACATGATAATAGATTTGTGGCATCAGTTTTTATTAGTATTACAAACTTGAAATAAAATTCTTACTGAGAAATTATTCATGTTTAATTAGAATTTGAATTCTAATGTACCCATTCTCTTCTATGATCAGGTAGCTAATTGATCTCAGAGTACTTGTCTATCTTCATAACAAGGCTCAAAATATTCTATGTATTCTCCTTTGGCTCATGTGTTCCACATGAAGTAAGCAAGCAAATTGTCATCTCAGCAGTCTCATACACTGGCATTCAGAGTATAATTATCTATCACAATTCTACCGGAATAACTATAGTTCACTTGTACTATTCTAGATATTTTTTCTTTTTCTTCATAATTTTTGTTACATGCCAATCATATAACACACTTATTCATAAAAAATTTCATTTGCATCCATTGTCTTTTAATAGATTTTCTTTTAAAAATAGATCTATTGCTTGAATATCCAGTCACATAATGTTTACTGTAACATTTTCATGTCTTTTCATGGAAAGAGGATAAACTATAGAAATCTGTAGGACTGGTGTTTTTTGTAGATAGTCTTCCACCATATTTAATGGAGTCAGTTTTTCTCCCTCTGCATTGCTAAAGCTATTTGACACTTGGGGATACTCATTATGGTTTTCAGTGCTTCACCCAATCCCTGGCTAATCAGCAACAGTGATATTACACTGGAAACCATATATGTCAAAGGGAAAATGTACAGTCCTAAATAACATTCATGGACTTTTTTATGAAAAAGGAAAATAAGGCTCCTGTTTCTTTCCAATGGGCTTAAATTTAATTTGAAGAGAGTGGGAGTGGGGGAGGACTTTTTTATGAAAAAAAAAAAATAAGGCTCCTGTTTCTTTCCAGTGGGCTTAAATTTAATTTGAAGGGAGTGGGAAAAAATATATGATCTCATTGAGTTTTCTTGACTCTCTCATTTAATCTCTGCTGTAGAAAAATAAGTACACTTTGCCTTTATCATATTGTTACTATTTTGGAAAGATGTGAGATTGTTGTGTAAAAGGTGAACATATATTTTATTATATTTATCTGTGCCCACCAATGTGTTAAATTATCAACACCATAAACTTACATTCAATCACTATTAATAAAATGATACAATAATAATTAAGGTGAGAATATACATCAGAATATTTTTTCAAAAAGTCAATTCATATACCATACATCTTGTCAACTATATTATTAAACACCACAGAACTCAGATCATTTATTGTGTTCTGTTTTCTTTCCTCTTTCCTCCTCCCTCTTTATCCTTCTGTCTCTCTCTCATATAGTGTTTTTAATATTGACTCTCTCACCAATTTTATTGAAATACATATTTTTAACTAAGAATATTGTGGTAGATAATTTACCCATGGCTGATATTTACATGTTAGAAGGGTCTTTTTTCTTTTTACCATTTTTATTGCAATAATATTTTCTTGGAGTCCAAGATACTAAAACACAAATAAAAGATATTCAATAATATTAATGGATTTTCTATGATTTTCTGGTATTTAGCATTTCAATGTAAAGTTGGCATTAGAAAATTCATAAGTACATGCATAAAATTATTAACTATAGTATTATAAATATAAACATTAAAGAAATGCTGATGTTCTTGAACCACTGTAGCATTTACAGACAGATGAAGTGATATAGGGGCTTCCTTTTAACAAGTTGTTGTTAATTTTGTGTTCTAGCTATAGTTGTGCTGTATGTAGCATTGAGAAGGCAGAGAAAAAAAGACACCTTGATGACATCTAAGGAAGACATCAGAGACAATGTCATCCATTACGATGATGAAGGAGGGGGGGAAGAAGACACCCAGGCTTTTGACATTGGGGCTCTGAGAAATCCCAAGGTGATTGAAGAGAACAAAATTCGCAGGGACATAAAACCAGACTCCTTGTGTTTCCCTCGTCAGAGACCGCACGTGGAAGACAACACAGACATAAGGGATTTTATTCACCAAAGGCTACAGGAAAATGATGCAGATCCAGCCGCCCCACCATATGATTCCTTGGCCACTTATGCGTATGAAGGAAATGGGTCAGTGGCAGAGTCCCTCAGCTCCATAGACTCTCTCACCACAGAGGCTGACCAGGACTATGACTATCTCACAGACTGGGGACCACGCTTTAAAGTCTTGGCAGACATGTTTGGAGAAGAAGAGAGTCACAATCCTGATAACGTGACCTAGAAGAGAAGAAATAAATAAAACACACACACACACACACACACACACACACACACACACACACACACACACACAGGCTCCCCGATTTTACAGGACAAGCTTCCTTTGATTATCCAGTTTCTAACAATCTGTTCTATTTATCATGCCATTATGGGTTCCTCCGCTGACACAAGGTAAATCCTATAACATGTACTTGATCTGGGTTTTTTTTTTTTTTTTTTGTTTGTTTTTTTTTTTTTTTTTTTTTTTTTTTTTGTTATTCCAGGAACACACTGAGCCGAGCTCAGGCCTATTAAACACAATTCAGTGAAATGACAACCTAGAATGAAGATAGCTATGTGGCATCACAGTGGAAGCGTGTGAGATTTTTCTTAATTCCACTAAAGTGCCTATTGAAACTCTTATCATTTAACGCGGTATACACAACACTCTGCTGTGATGGCTTTACAGAGTTCCCAGATAAAGGGGAAAGAAAATGACAATGTCTCTCTGTCAAGGAGCAATAGCAACATGCTGACTCCCATTCCTTTCAAGAACAAAGAAGAATTCCCCAAACTCCATCACTTTAGAAGGCAAAGGTTTTTCTTTTGTAAATTGTAAACTGAAGAATTTGTTTTTCCTATTCTTTTAGAAACTGGAATAAATGATACATTATGGAGTGGAATATGTGCATCATGAATTCTAAGAGCAGTGCTTAAACCATAACCATTGTTCATATAGATGTTAATTAAGCTGTTAGCTTTTCCAAAAACTAATATTAATACCAGAAATAAAAAAGGATCCCTCTTTATGAAGAGATGCCTCAGGGCTCAAATTCCAGCATCAAATAAACCTTGGTTTGTTTAATTCTATACTGGTATGTGGAAACTGGTTTTCGAAAAAGTCATTAAATCATTTAAGCTTTCAGGCAAAGATCAAAATTCCAATGTGTTTCTACTGAAAGTTCTGAAAGGAAAATATACTCCTAATTTTAAACATGAGGAAAAGTCAACATTAGGGCTCTTAACGTTTCTGTCAGTGGTCTTTCAATGAATGATTCAAACAAAATACATATCAAGTACTGTGATTTGTAATGAGTATGAACATTTATTCTGTACTACTGAACAAATAAATGTCAGGGACTTCAGAAAATAAAACCAATGACTAAATCCCAAAGGGAGCAAAACTTCAATGCCAGGCAGCTGAATCACTTGCTCAAGTTATGTGGATTTTAACTTTGTCAACTCAGTTATTACATTGGCTCAGAATCACCTTCTCACTGCCTCATCTACAAAAATCCTAATGTAAATTGCTCCTTATAATCATTGATACAGGATTTTTAAATGTCTGTGATACAGTAGAATTTATGACTACATTAGTAAACATGGCTCAAATTAATTTTACACGGGTTATACATTATTCAGAAATTCACATGATACAGCAAATGCAAACTGACTACACTGTAACACCTATTCCTAGCAATGCATTTGTAACAAGTAACAACTTCTAACTACAATGTATGTAGGTAGAAGGTAGAAAAATTAAAGGTACTTAAATAGCCATCAATAAGGTGCGGCTAATACTTTTATTATAAAATATCTGTGATCATCATTATCATTTGTGGGGCTATGAAGGTAAAATGTCACACTGTGGAATCTTAAAAATTTAAAGAATGGAAAATTTTATTTCAGACATATTCTCAAATGCATAGTTTTAATTTTTATGATATAGAGAAATGCCCATTTTTTTCTCTGTTTGCCATATATTTTATCCATTTTGGAAAGAGATTTAACTTTTATCAGTCAGCATATCCTTCTACTGTTGTTTCCATTTTCATGCAATAAATAAATATTTTCAGTATTTTACAATAGAGACAAGTAACTGTTTTATAGGTCTTATAATTCCATTACCATACTAGAGAAGAAAAATATCTAATATGACTTTCTTATTTCACTGTGTATGGAGATTGTCTTCATGAAGAAGGTTAATATGCAAGATCACATCCCATTAAGACACATTATTATCAAAAATTATTGCATTTAGTATTTTCACAGAGAATACAACTGACTTTTCATGAAGTTGCTAAGCAGAGCCACGATGTCATGGACATCTGAGGAGGTACAGATTATTTTAAATCCCATAACTACCAAGGCATGAAAATATTCAATGTGTAGCTCTTAATTTTCATCACAAATATAGCTCTAAATATTCTTCTCATTTCTTATGTTAGGTTATTTGTTTTCTGGGATTATCATAGTATATTAATACAGGCAAAGTAACTTTAAACGAGTTTATATCCTGAGCTCAAACAGATGGTTTCACCTCAGGATAGTCTCCTGGTCTTGAAGAAGACCTTTTTACCCTTCTTTTTTTGTTTTGTTTTGTTTTTGTTTTTTGTTTTCTTTTGTTATTATCTTCCCAATGTGGTCTGATCTCTTTGCTTGTTTCTGTTTCTTTTTTTCATAACGGAACCTTCTTATAAGAATAATGTCTAGCCAAGGATCTCTCTTTACCTGTTTTACCTTATTAAATGCCTTATCACCAAATCCTACCACAGTCTAAAGTATTCGGGTTGGTGCTTTAGCATGTGGGTTCATCCACTCCCAATCTGAAGATATTAACAATATTTAATTTTTGAAATGCATTTTATTTCCAATAACCAATGGAAAGTAACATTAAAAGCAAGACGGGACATAATGATCAAAATAATATGTGGTGTGGAACGATATCTTTTGGTGCTTACAACTAGAGGGATTAATATCTTTTAGGCTAATGAATGGACTAAACCTAATATTTCAACACCTGAAATACCTTGGGATGTATCTATTCAGGCAAATTGGAATTGGCTTTTATTCAAGCATTAAGCAATATAAAAGTGTTAAAATTTATATGAATGATTTTAGTGATAAACAAACCACAATTTTGTTATTGGCTTGCATGTCTACCTTTGTGGAGCTACATGTGTACATATATGAAATTTATGTGCTGTCTTTAGTGCTATTCAAAGAATTGTATGACCAATATTCAAAAATGAAGTAGTGAAATGGATGTTCTAGAAACCAATCTGTGTGCTTTGAACCATATTCTCTCTTTGGCTGGAAAGATCCTATGGATCAAACTCCTGGGCCTCCAGTGTTTTATTCTTTTTAGTAAAACTAATTTGCTATATTTAGTGTCATGTACAATTAATCTGAAAAATCCTTGTCCTTACATTATAATAACTATTGTATGAAGTATAACAAATACTTTACCTACCTATTAAGATGATTTGGAGACTTATGGATACTTTAAGTCACTATACAAAAAGATTATTTGAATTATGGAGGGATTTGATTGATCATTCATCAGAACTCTGTTCCACTTGAGAGAATGACACAGCTATTCCTTATGGATATATAAAAAAATTGTACTGTTTAATAAAATGTAGAAGAATGTACAAGAATAGAGACAAGGAGTCATAACATAATGATAACCCAGGCACTGAGGGAGGGATGCTTGCCTTCCTTAAAAATTATGCAAAAATGTTAGTACCATTAGGAAATCTCAGCTTGTTATGCAATGCCATGATAGAGTAGGTGATTTCCACAAGCTCTACATTTCACCCTAAGAACCAAAAACACAGCAAACAATAAAAATGTTAACAACAATAAAATGAACTTAAAACCAGATGTAAGTCTGAAAACATTGTATTTTATTGGATTTGGTAAATTTCTAAAAGTAAACGTAGTTTAAATTAAGATTGTTACTAGCACAAAGATTGGTTATTAGAGTATTGTTTTTACATAATATCCTTTGCTTAATAATTTTTCTGTTTATCCTCTAAAAAGTGGTAGTTGGTATATCTAGGCAAAACACATGTGGAACCATTTTTTCATCATTATGTTAAAAAGTGGTTTGGAGGGAGGAGAAATACTCAGTTTTAAAAGAACTTGCTGGTCTTCAAGAGGACTTGGGTCCCATTCCTAACACTGTCATCAGGATGGCACTAACTCTATTACCTGGGGTATTTGATACCCACTACTGGACCTAAAATGTACACCTCACAGAAAGAGAGAGAGAGAGAGAGAGAGAGAGAGAGAGAGAGAGAGAGAGAGAGAGAGAGACCTGTAAATGGATATACACACATACACATGACTAAATTAAAACAAATTTATCTGGAAAGGTTATTTTGTCTCATATTCTACCATCAATTCACTAGGTGAAACAGAAGGATGTTTGTGCTCATTCATCATCAAACCGGGCACAGTATTTTTTTTTTTTTTATGAGGATACTCATCGTTATTCTACTCTCAGTGTTAAAAAACTAGAAGTCTCTATGCATATGTTGTCATTCTCATGACTGTATATTTTCTCCCCCGTTCAGTATGGAGCTTTGAATTCTGTGATTCTATGAGATTTCCCTTTGTGCTAGCAGATTCTTAAGTTTTATTTTGTTCTAATTTTAATACTTAGTTTTTTTTATATTCTTTGTATAATAGTAAGTTGTATTGTCTTTGAAATATGACTTCCAACTATAATTTTCATACTATTTTGTGATCTCATCTCATT
This sequence comes from Phodopus roborovskii, assembly GCF_943737965.1. Lineage (NCBI taxonomy): Eukaryota > Metazoa > Chordata > Mammalia > Rodentia > Cricetidae > Phodopus > Phodopus roborovskii. The sequence goes on from NW_026126410.1 coordinate 31,617,786, forward strand.
TATGTCTTCTAGTGACAATCTTCACAGGGATTTTCTGTGTAATTATGGGGTTTTGTTAGTTTTGTTTTCACTTTTACAATTAATAATATTACAATTTTATCTTGAGTTTCTTATTTTAATTACAGCTGTTTATAAGAATCACATTCTCATTTTCTCCTCCAGGTTGGATGCAAAGTCATAGTATAGGAAAGAAATTGTATTGTTTTAAATACTCCTTTAAACATATCCCCTCCAGCCTCATTACTCATTCCAATTTTCTCTCTACTTGAAATACATAGATTATGACATACGTTAGTGTCATGTGACAAGTTATACTTTGGGCCAAAGGCTCACTGATTTTCCCAATGTGAAAATCTACCATTAATTTTCATCCATAATTCCATTGTGGAATCATTAGACTTCAACGCATATACCCCAAATGCTGACTGCTACTTGGACTATGTGATACCTGGTTTAGTACAGATATAAAAACATTGATACAGACACATCCATGTATTTGTAATACAAAAATGCTATGAAGAAATGAGTTACAAAATTCTATTCCCTTATCATTTAAATAGTTACCATTGTAATCTTTCTCAGTATAGAGAGACACACAAATATAAACAAAATCTGTAAAATATATTCTGAGAAATTTAGCTGTTATATCCACTGTAATGAACAACTACATTGAATAAATTTTCCTCTTTATTCATGCATGCATAATAGGTATATAAATGAATGCATGTTAGCTGATATTTCCAATTAGTCTTGTGAAAAGTCTTTGAATTTCTTCACTGAATTTCTCATCATTTCTCATGAGATGGATTTTTCAGCAGTCAATCTAATTGACAAGTTTATTAAAAGTATTTTTAAAATATAACTAGGTATTTAAGTTTATTTACATTTGTATAGTTTTATGAAAAAATGAAGAAATATTATGGAAGAAAATCAAAAAAATTGAGTAAGACTAACAAATAATAAATAGAACCCTAACCCTAACCCTTTGATTGTGAGGACTTGAATAAATCTAATTTCAATATACATTATGGGACTCTTCCCATGATTATCTTCCAATGTTCAGGCTAGTGTTTATATTTTGCTTACAAATGAAAATAACAGTGGTCTCTGGTAGTTCTGGAGTCATATTATAGTTTATCATTAAACTTCCTTATTAAGAAAAATTGCCCACACACTGGTTCTGTTGTTGATATCTTATACAATATTAAATATATTAAGTACATATCAGAGGAAAAAGTAGTTGGAAAGATGCATCTCCATATTACTGACAGTCTTTTTTTAAAAACAATATCACAAAGCATCATTTTAAGCATCGGTATCAACAATCTAACTCTAGCTTTAACTTTGGAAACAATCTCTATCCCACTTATTTTTACTTACATTTTTAACCTCCCATAAACTTATCTTTATCAGTGGTCTTACCCTCCCTAACCTTGCAATTTCTAAATGCAATTTTTCTAATTTGTATGTTTCCCAATTGGCCATCGCTAAAGAAAACATGAGTCATAGCTGAAAACTTGAATATATTGTTACCAATATAATCTAAGCTGTTACCTTATTTTATTACTTGTAATACAAGTAATTACTTGTAATTACTTAGTGATGCAATGTTCAAATTATTCTATATGTAAAATGGTTACAGTTCCTTGATAAGACAAATGTTACTTCATCCATTTTTCACATGAATAAATACAGTTTGGTCTTCTTAGTACAGACAACAAGGCATAATTATCAAGTGGCAGAACTGGGATTCTAGCAGAGTTCTGAAGTGCACATAGCAGACTCCCACATCATTCAGTTACAACTGCCACACAAACTGAAGTCCACCTCTTTTGAAGTTCACTAGTAACTCCATAATTGAAAACCTCAGTGATCCCCACTTTCATCTTTCTGCAATTCATATAGAGTTCCGCACACCATCACCTCTCATCTTTCAACTCCTGCTTCCACTTTCAGGTTCACTTGATTTTTTCCCATCTCTGAGACTTCTGTAGCTACATACACCATTATACACACCTCAAGAGAGTTGTCATTATGTTTTCATTTCTTTATCTTTGACGATTATTAATCTCCGGTGTAATAAATTCACCATCTAATCATTACACACACCTCAAGAGAGTTGTCATTATGTTTTCATTTCTTTATCTTTGACGATTATTAATCTCCAGTGTAATAAATTCACCATCTAATCAAAGCTATTGAGAAAAATTCTTTTCATTTTTATTGAAAAACATTTTTCTCATATAATATATCCTGATCAAGTTTTCCCATCCATTTTCTCCTCCCAGTCCCTTCCTATGTTACAGTCCATCCAGATTCACTTCATTTAGTCTCTCATTAGAAAACAAGTATTCTTTTAATGGATAACACAAAACAAGATAAAATAAAACAAAACTAACATGTCATAGTTGGATAAGACAAACAAACACAAGGTAAACAGCCCAAGAGGGGAAAGAAGAATCAGAGACCTTCCAGTTTCCACACTCAAGAATCCCATAAAAACACTGTCATTACATATAATCATAGGGTCTGGTGCAGACCTATGTAAGTCCTGTGTATGTTGCCTTACCTCTGTGAATTCATATGAGGCTTGATCATGTAGATTAAGAGGGCCTTGTTTTCTTACTATCCTCTGTCCCCTCTGGGTCTTACACTCTTTCTATATCCTCTTGCCCTGGAGTCTCTTGAACTAATGATAGGGATTTGATGCAGTCTGAATATTTAGAGCTGAGTGTTTCAAGGTCTCTCACTCTCAGCCTAATGGCTGACTGTGGGTCTCTATATTTCTTGCCATCTGATGCAGGAGGAAGCTACTCTTGTGTTTGATGGGCAAGACACTGATCTATGAGGATGTTATTGCTCATTTTACTACTACAATTTTTTAAAGAAAGTAGTATTTGGTTTTCTAAGTCTTTGTCCTATCTATTCTCTGGTTTTTGGTCTCCCAAGCTTTAAATAAAATCAGACATTTGTTGGTTACTTCCACAAGTTTTTTGCCACCATTATCCTAGAATATTATTCTGGTGGACCAACATAGTATATCAATTTTTTTTTATCTGGATGGGCGTTCACATTACTCTTTTGGTTGTCTGCAGATTACCTTCTTATACCAAAACATTAGAATGTAGATGTGAAGGACCCATGGAGTGACCACCTTGACTTGTCCTTGTTCAATGAGTTGTGTAGGTGTATTCTTCAGTAATAGGGTATACCAATTAGTTTATAGAGAGCCACCTTGCCGGTAGCCTAAATTCTTTGAAGATTCCCAGGGGAGCCCTTTGGCCAAAGCTCAATTTAATGCAACTATTTTTTGTAACAAAAGCTTCATCAGATGACAAGAAATGACCAGTTAGGACTCTATTTCCCGCATCATTTGGAGATTCCATTTATATGGCCTCCATATATGTATATATTTAAGGAAGCTTCTATTGCATTAAGTTTCAATACTATCCCATAATTGACCCCTATTTTAGCTGTCTCTCCTTTTATTACGTGCCTCAACTGCCTTTCCTCACACCCTCCTCACTTCTTCATCCTGCTGCAGCCCTCACATCAATCCATAACTATCAATTCTTTTACCCTTTTCTAGGAGAACCTGTCTCTCCGTTGCCCCTTACTCTATACCTAACCTCTGTGGTTGTAGAAACTGCAGCTTGGTTACCCTTGATTTAAAAAGCTAATATCCACATGTGAGTAAATATATACCATAGTTGTTTCCCAGAGACTGGGAAACATAAAGGATGAATGTTTTCATCCATTTACTTGTAAACTTTTACTTTTTGATGGCTAATTCTTAAATTCATATGCATATTGGTTTTATGTAATCTAATTATACAACAAGAAAAACATGGGAATATAACCACAAAAGATGCATTTCTTGATAATAAATCATTCCCTTTGATTCTCTGATCTTCTAAATTTGGAATTTCTGTTTTATTTGTGCTCTGAACTGCTTCCTCGTGTCCCCTCACTGCCTTCCCCCCCCACCTCCCTTCCTTCAATTCATTCCCTTTTTTTTTTGACTTTCTTCAGTCCCTTCCTTCTCTCATCCATCAGCAACCTTGCTTTTTATTCTTTCCTCTTCACATAGTTCCTGTAAAACCATTATACTTTCACTGAGAAATTCACAAAAATTATTTCAAGTATAATTGCTAAATGTCTTACTGCAATGTTGATTGTTCCTCAAATAAATAATTAAAATATACTAATATATTACAGAAAATAACTCTCAAATAACATGCTATGTCACTGATACATTCTCATATATTCATATAACATGAATATATTTCAATTAAAATGTATTATTATTTTGATTGTCTCATTTTAATCTAATATACGTTTACTCTTCCAAGTTCCCATATAGTACACATACATGCATCTCATTCAGATTTCCTCAGCTTACTCAAGGATGTCATTATTGCATCTTCCTTTAGGGTTTATATTTTTGACAGTTTTATAGTAACATATTAGCTTCTTTGCTTCATGTCCTTCACATTGTGCTTGTGTGAATACTTTCTCATGCTTTAACTGGCAATACATGCTTTGGAAAGAAAATCAGAGATAAAGTACCATTCACACCAAATCAAGTCAGAGGTACCATAGCCACATAACTTTTCACCCTGACCTTTGTCTGAGGCATATTGAATTATTCATTATTGTAAGTAAAACATCTCCCCCAAAGTTGTTTCAGTGTTTGAAAATTAATCTTACTGTACTCTCCATACTCATGAAGTACTGAGTGATTTTTCTTGTTTTAAGGGAAGATAATCTACAATATACATTTGAATTATCCACAAGAGAAGTATATATTTTACATTGATATTTTGATTTTATGTGGCTATGATCCCATACATTTGGATTATAATACAATTCAGCTGCATGTGTATACTTTTGCATATGTGCACATAACTGTGTGTTTGCTTATATACCTTCGGTCAAATACAGAGTCTAGGGGTATCTTCCTAAATTGTGTTCAACCTCATGTTTAATATTATTAGTTAACCTGAATTCATCAACTTCCATAGGCTGGACAATAACAGTGATCTGCAGGAACTGGTTTGTCTCATCTTCACTGTGCTGGGATTACAAGGATAATACCAGGCAAGAACCTGGCCACTGGGTGACCTCTCCAGCCTCTATTCATAAAGCTATTCCTTTGAATTTTTATGGAATTTCATACAACCTCATTGCAACTTTAGAGGTTTGATTTTTAATGATTTGCAATTGTATTTTGTACTCTGCTACTGCAATCTCTGGTATCACACATTATTTACTTTCTTTTATACTGCAGTGCTTGTGTTCTGTCATTTTCCAAAAAGTCTGTGTTTTTTCTTGTTAGAAACAAATATATTATATGAATATATTAGCATTCTTCTTGCTGCTTGAGTGTTTTGGTGCCTCTCTGATGACAGAATATGTAATAGTATCTATTTATAACCCTTTTGATTGTATCAATTTTCATTCCAACAAAAAGAAACTTAGTTTCCACCATTTTCTATTGAATTGGATTATTGTTGATTTCCAGCATATGGATACATATTTCAGGATTGTTAAACCATAATCTCATGCAAAATGCTTATACCAGGGTTTTGACTATTGTCACAGACTGTATTCAATTTCAGCATTACTTGTGGTAACTATCTTACTGATGTGATTTCACCCATTTGTTTTAATTCTGAGATTATTTTGTCATCATTAATTCAAAGCACTCTAAAGGACATTTTAGTTTCTGTGTAATAAGGCAAATGCTCATGTTGAACAATTTTAGAAATCTCAACAAATGTACAGTATTGTTAATTCAAAAGTACATTTCCAAGAATATAATTTTACTTGTTCAAAAAGTCTCCTGCACTTTCACACACTGTAGCAACTCCCCTGAACTGGAAAACATGAATTCATTTACTATCTTCATATTTTCTCTTTTATGATATTATAAAACAGAATGATAGAGTGTGAAGTTTCTAGGGTCTGCCTCTTTCAATGAAAAGTATGAATTTCAGGCTCAAACATGATTTCATGAGTGTGGTAAAGCATTCAGTTTTCTGGAATTACATTTCATTGAATGGATTCTCCATAGTTTTTCCCTCAAATGAAAGATATCTTAGTCACTTTAAGATTTTGTTTGTTATACGTAATAAAGCATCTATCACTGTACATGTACAGGTCTTTGTGTCAATATGCTTTTAAATCATGAAGCCAAACACCGAGAAGTCTGATGGCAGGGCATTTACAACACAAAGAATTCACTGCCGAAATGTCTGAAAGAGCAAATGTATGATGTTTTACTTTCCCACTATTGAGTTCTTAACAATATTGACATTGCCAGTCTGTTTTTTATATGAGCTGCTTCCATAGGAATGGGACAATATGTTGATTATGTTGGATAATTTATTAATGACAAATAATGCTCAAAATATTTTCATATGATTCCATAGCTTTCCACTTATATATGCTTGTTTGAGATATTTGTTCACCTCTCCTAGCTATATGTTTTAAACATTTTATTTTTAAGTCTTTGCTTGTTCCTTAGATTTAAGTGTATGCTGAAATGAAAGTCCTTGATTAAACCCGTTTTGAATACACTTTTACCAGTTTAAAGCTTTTTTTAGTTGGTAAAAGTATAATTAAGCAGATGCTTTTCATTTTTATAAAACAAAATATTTATCTCTTCATTGCCATACCTCTTGATTCTTGAGCTTAAGTCCATTAAGTTTGTCTTCTTTTATTAATTAATTTATGTAAATTAAAAACAATATTATTTTATATAAAAATCCCAGTTCCCTTTCTCTCCTGTCTTTCCATCCCCCCAAAGATGCTCCATCCCATCCTTCACCCATTCCTCAGGGCGGGTGAGGCTTCCAGATCATCAAAGCCTGTTACATCATTTGCAGGAGGACCTAGTCCCTCTCTCATGTATCCAGCCTGAAAGAGTATCCCTCTATAGGAAATGGGCTCCCAAAGCCCATCTGTGCACTAGGGATAAATCCTGGTTCCACTGCCAGAGGCCCCATAGACTGCTCAGGCCTCCCAACTTACACTCACATTCAGGGGGCCTAGTTTGGTCCTATGTTGTTTCCCCAACTGTCAGACTGGGGTCTGAGAGCTCCCACTTGCTCAGATCTGCTGTGTCTGTCGGTTTCCGAAGCGTTTGATGCATTTGCTGATCACTCTTCCCTCCCTCCAACTGGATTCCAGGAATTCTGCTCCATGCTTAGTTGTGAATCTCTGCTTCTGCTTTTGTCAGCTACTGGGTGAAGGCTCTATAATGGCATTTAAGGTAGTCATCAATCTCATTTTATGGGAAGGGCATTTAAGGTAGCCTCTCCACTATTGCTTAGATTGTTAGTTGGGATATCCTTGTGGATCCATTGAGATTTCTCCAGAGCCAGATTTCTAGTCAAGCCCACAATGGCTCCTACTATTAAGGTATTCCTTACCATCCCTTTCTGTTCTCCCAGTTCGACCTTCTTGATCCCTTCTGTTCTCCCCCATCCCCTTCTTCCCTCGTCCTTCTCCTACCTCATGCTCCCAATTTATTCAGGAGGTCTTGTCCCTTTCCCCTTCTTCAGGTGTTCCATGTATGTTTCTCTTAGGTTCAGCCTTGTTTCCTAGTTTCTTTGGGGTTGTAGATGGGAGGCTGGTTCTCCTTTGCACTAAGTCTAATACCCTCTTATGAGAGAGTATATAACATGTTTTCCTTTCTATGTTTGGGTTACCTCATTCAAGGTGTTTTCTTCTAGTTCCATCTATTTGCCTGTTTTCTTTATTTTCTGCTGAATAATACTACATTGTGTACCACATTTTCTTTATCCATTCTTCAGTTGAGTAGCATCTAAGTTGCTTCCAGGTCCTAGCTATTACAAATAATGCTGCTATGAACATAGTTGAACTGATGTATTTGTGGTATGAATGTTTGTCCTTTGGGTATATGCCTAAGAGTGGAATTGCTGGACTTTGAGGTAGATTGATTCCCATTTTCCTGAGAAATAGCCATACTGATTTTCAAAGTGGCTGTACAAGTTTGCATTCCCACCAGCAGTGGAGGAGTATTACCCTTTCTCCACATCTTCTCCAACATAAACTGTTGTTGGTAAGTTTCCCTTCTAAACATCTATTTTTTTTTTCATTTTGTAAGTGTGCCTCTGCATGTATTTAGATTCACTAACACAAGAGATGGGTAGACATCAGAAGTTGGTGTCAGATCATCAGGTGCATGTGTTTATGAGCCACCTGATGTGGGTGCTGGAAACCAAACTCAGGTTCCATATAAGAATACCAAATGTTCTTTATAGCTGCTTCATCTCTAAAGCCCTGTAATTTTATTTTAATTTTTTCATTATGATGTTTTTCCATTAAATTTTCATCAAGTATTGGTATGTGGTAATTGGTTTGGGGTCATTCACCTTATTATCCCTAGCTGAACCACATTTTGTACTAAGAAATAATTTGCAAGTTACTCTTGAGTACTTCACTGGAGGATTAGTTGGCTGTATTTACATGGATTTCTTTTAACACACTGTTCAAATCTATTGATCTCTATTTTTTTTGAATTTATACTGTGCTAAACTTGTGACTTTTTTAGCTTTTTTTAAATTTAATTTACTATTTTACTGATCTCTATTTTTATGCCTTTGGTCTTCAATGTTTCACAAGCTATTCAAACTTTTGATTTTGTATAGAAACTTAGGAACCAATTTATGATGTTAACAAAGTAATTTTCTTACATTTTCATCTGAATTGCCATGGATTTATAAACCCAGTAAGAGAAAATTAATATTTCAACAATATTGAATCATTGAGCCCATCTCTGGAGACAACTCAAATAATCTCACAGTCATTTTAAAATAATATAACTATATTTTTGGTATGGACATTGTTCATAATTTAATAATATTAGTTTTAATTTCATGTGCATCATAAATACTTTATGTTATTCTAATTGTTATATTGATATGTAGGAAACAATTGATTTTAATTTTAAGTGGTTGTATCTTGCAATATTACTGTGTTTGCTTACTCTTTCAAAGGAAATCTGTAGGCTATTTGAGTTGTATGACAATATTACTTTCATACTAAGCTTCAAACATTTCCATCTTTTATAATTTATATATTGATTTTTTTATTTATCAAGGCAAAAGTTTAACTATGATGTTAGCAATAGGGAAATCAGTTTGAAGCAATATTTTCATAAATTGTATTAACAACCAAGCTAGTTAAGTATAAGCACATGAAATTTTTAAAATAAATAGTTTAGTATTCCATTATTTTATTCTGGAACTGTTTTATAACAGCAAGTTAGTTCATATTTAAGGCTTTGTCATAAATATAGTGCTATAATCATGACTGTTCTTTTATTGATGAAAGCTTATTGATTACAGATGAAATTACTTTAATAGATATTGTGTCTGTGTGTTCTGTGAAGCTTGAATCCAATTTATCTTATCAATAAAAACTCAGAGTCAGATATCAGGGTAATAACTTGAAAGATCTGAGAAACTAAGGAGTATCTACAAGTGAACTTTTACCTCTTTAGATCCTCCAACCAAGATCCTGTCTCCACCCTACCTTATCACTCCCTCTCTCCACCTCTGAAGTGCTGGGATTAAAATCATTAGTTACCACCTCCTGGGTTCTATGGTTACCTAGAGGCTAGCCACACACTCAGATCTCCAGGGGAGCTTTATTTGTCAGAATACAAACAAAATAACACACAACAGTCCTGTGTGGATATTTTAGTTTAAGTCATGCAAGGAAAAGGATCTACAATGTGTACGTCTTCAAATGTTTCATTACAGTTTCTCAATGTATTCACTCCTTATCTTTCCAACTGCCCTACAGATCCTTACTTTCATTCAGGTATCTCTTTCAGTTACTCGTTTTCTGGTTAACTTATGTATGTTTTAATGAATGGTTTTAGAAATATTCTTTTGTTCTATTTTTAATTTTTCATTGTAACATCCATTTAAACTGCAGGTCTTTTGTCTTCTTTAGTGTATGTGTTAGTGCTAGAACCTTCCAAAAAGTTGAATTCACTACATACCTAACAATGTAAAAAGATGCATTTTCTCTATAATTTACTTCAAAACACATTTCAAGTGTCTGAAAACTTTCTTTAAATGTGTTATTCATTTAAAGATTTTATATGATTTATTAAAATTTTAGGAAATTTTTAGTTAGTTTTCTGTTAATAATTTCTTTTAATTCCATTGTTACTTGAGAACATATTGTATTATTTATGTAATTAATATGAATTTAAAATTTAGAATACAGTTTCTATTGGTGACTCTCCATGCCATGTTGAAGAGACTGTCCATGGTACTGATTTTAAATGGACTTTACTAATGTCAGTCATTTAAAGGTTACCCATGGTCAACATATCTTTACTGATTCTCTGCCAGTCTTCTCTATTGTTTACTGGAAAAAGGAACCAAAATAATACACAAACAGAGAAGCTTTTTCATTTTTGACTTTTTTTATTCTACTTGGTCTTATGTACAAACACATAAAAATGTAGTTAATATTCCTCTCATGCTTAATAAATGCATTCTTTGTTAATGGAAATCTGTAGTGAAATCATCTTTATAAGAAATCAATGCCCAGACCCACGGGGCAGTCAATGACGAACCAGGGAACACCTCGAAGGAAATGGGGGGCAAGGGATACAAAGAATGGACAGCAAGACAATATTCTGATCAAGCTGACAAATTTTATTTTCTCAGGGGAGGCTTATATATACCGTGGGCAGGATGTGAGCAGGATTTGCACGTAGACAGGGCATGGCACTGGAACATAGGTAGAGTAAGAAAATCAGTAGAGGGAATGCCCTAAGTCATTTAGCTAACCTGTAATTGATTGTTAATTGCAGCTGGATAGATATCCCTGAGCTATTCTTTGACTGGCCGTTAAACTGAAAGCATGTACCATGGAATGTTCTGCTGAAAATCCTGTTTATTTCTTAAGAGGCAGTAATTTTCTATCTCAGAGACCTGAGATTGTGAGGGTGGTGGTGGTCCCCAACAAATCAATAGTTACCATATGGTTGTCTGATTATTGGAAATACTTTGTATACTTTTACCAATACTTTTTCCACTCACATTCTTTAAATGATTCCTGTGTGCCCATGTGCAGGTTCAAAATCCAAAATCGAAATCTTAATTCAAATATATAAAGTAATAAAGTACAAAATTCCTTAATATTTTCTTAATTTTATGTGATGTGTGTGTGTGTGTGTTCAGCCTGTATCTTTGTGTTTTTCTCTGCATCTTTTTCTCTCTGTTTCTGTCTCTGTTCCCATCTCCTCCCCTCCCTATCTGTGTTTGTGTTTAATGTTTCAATCAAATGGTCAGTGTTAATAATCTTCCTCAAATATTCTCCATCATATCCCTTGTGACAGTGTCTCCCATTAACTCTCACCAACTAGGCCAGATGTACAGTCCTACCAGCTCCAGGTTTTCTCCAGTTTATAATTCTCTAGTGCTAATACTATGGGCCCATGGCACTGTGGCCTCATATGTCTACAGTGCCAATAATGGTCATCATGTTACCATATTAGTAATTTACCAAATGAGTTATGTTTTCCCCTTGCTTCCACATTTGAACACCCAAATGGCATCATGCAGTTGTTCAAAGTCAAAATAAAAACACAGTACAAACATTTTGTAAAAGAAAGCACAAGGTATTCCTGAAGCATAAAGTATTTTTTACATTTTAGCTTGTCTTTCATCCTTAAAATATCTGATTTTACATATTTAAACATTTCAAAGTCTGAAAACTTCCAAAATTTGTAACCAGTTAGCCTCACAAGAATTTTTTAATTCACTGTTTATATTTGCCTTTTCCAGATACGACTCAGATACAACAATGGAGGTGCTTGTGTGTTGAGAATGTATGGGGGAGTAGATAGTTCTATTCTCTTAAATATCAGTGTATCAGTAAGCATGTAAAGTCTGGCACTGTCAAATATACTAATGTGATACAGATGCATTTATTACCATGTTCCTAGTTTTCCAGTGTTTGCTGCTTTTAAAGTTTACATTTAATAATAATGCACTCTGTTATGTAATTTGGTTCCATATAATCTATAAAAAATATTTAAAATTAGCAATAAAACATGGACATCATTAAAAAAACATTTTAATAAAAGCCATTTAGGAATCCAAAATCTAAATTAAGGTTACTAAACTACCAACAAAGGATAATGGGATATGTCCTTTTGTAAATCCTGTATTACTTCTACAAATTTTAAATAAAACCTAAAAATTTATAATTTCATTAAATTACGAAATATACTACCTTAAAAAGTCCCTAATTAGGAAACTAATGAAAAAGTTGACACTTTTTAGCAAAGTATGATGCTGAAGACACAGAATAAAATCTCAGACTTTATTCATTGTGGCTTATAATGACATTTTTATAAACTTCTTAAAATGGAGGGGAAAGCATAATCAGGATATTTCATGTGAGAAAAGAATCTCTGTTCAGGGAAAAAAAAACTGGAAAAGGTATCTTGAAACCCTGTTAAGGTCACATGTAAAATAAAGTGATGGTAATACATGAAGAACTCAGTTTATGAATGGTTCCACAACAGACACTGAGGTGGAAGGGAACCTGAGATAATTACCTTAAGATTAAGATTCCATTATGTGTTTTGAGTCAGTCACGTCCAAATTGCAAATTGCAATTATGCCAAGAACTATTGTTCTCATGGCAATGTGACATTTTCTTAGAAAGCATTTCTGCACTCGGGATTGCTATTTTGCAAATATCCAAGGAATATGATTAATTTATAAAGTTTAGGAAGAAAAGTTGACCAAAAAATTCTTTATTGTTTAAATAAATACTAGATATCTGTGTACAACTTAATAGAAAGAGAATAAGCATATAATTTTTACTTCTGGGAGAAAATCTTAATGAATATTTAGGAGCAGTATTATGTTAAGTCATGTGGAGCTCCTGTCTCATTCCACTTAAAATCTTGTAAAATTAATGGTTTCCTTTTCAGTATAATAACAAAATATCTGTTCTCTATCTCATTAAATCACATAGCTCCAGTCACATCATTCTTAAGCAATATTTTTAGGGCAAAAGTAAAACCAGTAAAATACATCTGCAACAAATTCTCCAAGGTATGCTTTTCAGGGCTATGTGCTCTATGAAGACAAAGGAACCCATCTGCTAGCACATCTGCACAGTTTTGTCTGAAAGAAATCCACTGTCTGAAGTAGGCTATGCTGTCCCACAAATTTCACTCTTAGAGAAAAATCATCATATAAACAAACCTGTTATTTATTGCAGTTGATATTGTGTATTGTGCTCCAAGTTCAGGGGAAGAAATGGTAACAAAGAATTTCTATCACTGTCTTAGCTGTCAGATTTAAACTTTTTCCTCACAGACCTGATAACTGAGACACTATGAGGTATAATTTCCGGTTCCCATGGACTCCAAGGTAATAATTTTCAGAACTCTGACACAAATCTTTGTTGGATTTTCTTCTGTGATTAAGTTCTCTCTGGAACATTTCTCTGTCTCCTCTTGACATACCTAAGGCAGATAATCTCTGACTTATATCTAGCCTGTTTCATTTTTCATTCTGTAGAGAAGCTGTTTAAAAATTATCTACTAGATTAATTTCCAGTCCGTGCAGCACACCCCTTCTACTTATGTACCTCCACAGAAAACCAGGATTCGACTTAACAAAGTGACTTAAAAAACCTTGATTTTTGTCATTTCCTCCATCCTTCTTCTTTTGCATCTTGCCTTAGAGAAGGTATTAAGATAATTTTTAAAAGTGCCAATGCTATTTAAATTCACAGTAATTGTAAACCAAGGTTAAGGAAGGAATGTAATTAATACAACTTTTGGTTATCTCTGTTTTTTCTTTCCTTTTTTATTTAAATTTAAAACAAGGTTATTTAACATGTCAATCCCAGTTGCCTCACCCTCCCATCCTCCCCTATCACCTGCACCAAACCCCAGCCCATTCCCTTTCTGCACCACAGGGAGGGTGAAGCCTTCTATGGGGAGTCTTCAAAGTCTGTCACATCCTTTGGGGCAGGGCCTAGGCCCTCCCCCATGTGTCTGGGTGAGAAAATATCCCTCTATGTGGGATGGGCTCCCAAAATCCATCTACGTTTTTAAAACACTAATATATAGTTTTTCAGATTATCAGGTTATGTTGATGAAGTCTCTGACTATACCTATAATTAGTCCCCATTGCCTTAAGTGTATTCATTGATATTCAGACACTTTAAAGAACTATTATAGTTTGTGTCTCTGTTATTCTTAAATAAGCTACATTTGAAAAATGTACACTCTCTAGAGTTTTATATTCAAGGTTAAATAAAGCTTATACAAATAATACAAATAAGTATATCATTTACAAGTAACAATTCATTATATATTCTGTAAATACAAAGCATCAAATGAGAAATCAACCTTCTTTATTAAACACAAGATATCATACTTGCTAACCAAAACTACTGCAGTATTTATTTAAGGATTAATTTGCAATGTTTTCTTTCGGAGAAGAAAAATGTCTGTTTTCATAGTAGTTGACTAAAAGCAAGAGCAAGAAATACCAAGAATTGAACAAGACATTTTGAAAAATATTCTGAAATTTCTTGCATTTAATAAATTTTACAATATAAAATTTTAATTTTGATGGCTTCTGTCATTAATTATGTAATCCATATCCTTTGGACACAATTCATGATATACTAAATCTTGATAAATGAAAAATAAGTAAAAAAATTACACTTAAAATTTCACACATGTAGTTGTGGTTTTTTACTCTTTTTATTCTTTTGGTTTGGGGGTTAGGGCCTCTACCTAGCTCCAAATACAACAAACATGGAGTCTTATACTTTCTTATAAATGCTTTGCCCTAACTTGGCTTGTTACTAGCCAGTTTTTCTTTCTTCCTTCCTTCCTTCCTTCCTTCCTTTCTTTCTTTTTTGTTTTTTTAATTATTCTTTCTTATTTTACATTTTGATCCCAGTTCCCTCTATCTCCCTCCCTTCCTTCCTCCCTCTTTTCCTCCTTCCTTACCACTCTCCCTCCCTCTTTCCCATGCCCCACCCTCTGATCCCATTACCCCTCCCCCAATTTACAGGAAGGGTAATGCTCTCTAGGAGAGATCAACAAAATCTGTCAAGACATTTGGAGCAGTGACTAAGCCCTTTCTCCTGCCTCTAGGTTAAGGGAGTATCCCTCCATGGGGAATGTTCTCCCAAAGTCCTTTTGTGCACCAGGGATACATCCTGGATCCACTGTCAGAAGTCCCTCAGACTAACCAGGCCTGCTAACTGAGACCCACATTCAACGGGTCTCAGTTTGTCCAATGCTAACTTCCCAGGTATCAGTCTGGGGGTCCATTAGCTTCCCCTTGTTTTGATCAGCTGTATCTCTGGGTCTTATCCCCATTTTGTTATCAGTTGTCTCTCTCTGCATCTGGATTCCAATTTGGCTCAGTATTTAGCTGTGGGTGTCTGCTTCTGTTTCCATCAGCTACTAGATGAGGGCTCTATGATGATAGATAAGTTAGTCATCAATTTCATTATCAGGGAAGGACATTTAAGGTATCCTTCCCACTGTTGCTCAGTTTGATAGTTGGGGTCATCCTTGCAGGTCTCTGGACATTTATCTATAGTCAGTTTTCTCTACAAACCTATAATGGCTCCCTCTTTTATGGTATACTCCCTCTCCCTTTTCTCTCATCTACTCCTCCCATGACTCAATCTTCATAGTCCCACATGCTATCCTTTCCTCCCCTTCTCTTTCTCTTAGCTCCCTCCCCACTCACTCCCAACCCCCAGAATCCCAATATTCTCACGATATCTTGTTCCTCCCCCCCCCTTGTGTGGGACCTTGTATCCTAGTTTCTCTGGCAGTGTGAATTATTAGCTGGTGATCCTTTGCTTTATGTCTGAAATCCATATATGAGTAAGTACATACCATGTTCCTTTTTTTTTTTTTTTTTTTTTTTTGACTTGGTTACCTGCAAATTTCAAGATTCCAATGTTTTTTTTTCCTGCTGAGGAGTATTTCATCGTGTAAATGTGCCACATCTTCTTTATCCATTCTTCAGTTGAGCGGCATCTAGGTTGCTTCCAGGTTCTTGCTATTACAAATAATGCTGCTATGAACAGAGTTGAACAGATGTCCTTGTTGCATGAATGTGGATCAATTGGATATATACTTGAGAGCAGAATTACTGGGTCCTTTGGGACACTGATTCCCATTTTCCTGAGGAACCGCCATACTGATCTCCAAAATGGCTGTACAAGTGTTCCACTTTCTCCACATCCTCTCCAGCATAAGTTGTCATTGGTGTTTCTAATTTTAGCCATTCTGGAAGGAGTAAGATGGTATCTCAGAGTTGTTTCTATTTGCATTCCTCTGGTAGCTAAGGATGTTGAGCACTTTCTTAAGTGTCTTTCAGCCTTTGTGATTTCCTCTATTGAGAATTCTCTCTTCAGTTCTATACCCCATTTTAATAGGGTTATTTGATGTTTTGGTGACTATTTCCTTGAGTTCTTTGTATATTTTGGAGATCAGCTCTCTGTCAGATGTGGGGTTGATGACGATCTTTTCCCAGTCTGTGGGCTGCCATTTGGTCTTGTCTACTGTGTCCTTTTCCTTACAGAAGCTTCTCAGTTTTAGGAGGTCCCATTTATTGTTGATCTCATTGTCTGTGCTACTGGTGTTATGTTAAGGAAGCAGTCTCCTGTATAAATTTGTTCAAGGGTTCCTCCCACTTTCTCTTCTAAAAGGTTCAGTATGGCCGCATTTATGTTGAGGTCTTTGATCCATTTGGACTTGAGAATTGTGCATGGTGATAGACATGGTTCTATCTGCAGTCTTTTACATACCTTCATCCAGTTGTGCCAGCACCATTTATTGAAGATGCGTTCCTCCTTCCATTGTATACTTTCAGCTGTTTTGTCAAAAATGAGGTGTTCATAGGTGTGTAGGAATCAGGATTTATGATTCCATTGGTCTACCTGTCTATTTTTGTGCCAATACCAAGCCAGTTTCAGAACTATAGCTCTATAGTAGAGCGTGAAGTCAGGGATGGTGATGTCTCCTGAAGTCCTTTAAATGTCAGTGAAGAATTGTGCTGGGGTTTGTGTGGGGGTTGCATTGAATCTGTAGATTGCTTTTCTAAACTTAAAATTACCAGTCTACATTTTGCCTCTGAACTTTTTCCTTTTCTTACTTCTTTATATCTTACTTTCACTACTTCGCTTTGACTGGCTATGTGTCTGGGTGACTGCACCCTAGAGTCCTCCTCTTCTTTCTCTTTAATTTTTTATTCCATCCATATTTCTCTCTCTGTTCTCTGACTGCCACCCCTGCACATCCTTGCTCCTACCTCACCATTGGTCTTTCAGCTCTTTATAAGATCATCAGCTGTTTTAGACAGGTAAAGTTTCACATCTTCACAGAGTTAAACAAATGCATCATAAACAAAAGCAACACACCTACACATCATTAGACAAATGTTCCAGAGCAAAAAGGAATGTAACACATCTAAAAATAATAATCCCCAACAAATATGTAGAGGTTATTTCACATGTGTGTAATTATCAACTACACTTTAGGAATATATGCTGAGAAAATCATGTTGGCATTAAAGGGTAATGAAGAAATTCACATTTTCCTTAATTGGAATAAACCCATTTACCACTCTAGTGTAATATGTAAGCTTTATGCACTATTATTATTACCCACATGGTACAGTATTATAATGTATAGTGTCACCCCTTCCATTGATTTAGCTTTGTATTATTTGCTTTTCCCAGCTTCTTTTTTGTTTAAACTCTTCTTCCTCTTAGAATATGGTGCATGAAACCTCATGTGAGCATGTTATTTTTCAAGAAAATAAGATGCAGTCTTAGATCAGTTATCAAGAGAGTATGATATCCAGCTAATTTCTTCATAATGAAGTCACAGGTGAAAAAGTTTGAAAATAAATGACAAGTAATAGATATTGGTATATTCACACAACAAAAATATTTTCAAGGATGTTTATAAAAATGACTTAAAGAACCCAAAAACATAGCAACCTGATTCTATTCCATGTTCATATATTGTGTATCCATGGTTACCAGTTTTTCCCTACTCAAATGTCCAAGAACTTTCTTGACAATCTCTTCTGTAGTGATTCTGCTATTATTACAAATATTTTCTTTTAATAAGTGACATCTTGATTTTTCAAAATGAAGGTAGGATCTGCTGGTTTTCTAAAATTAAGTAATAAAGTTTCAAGAATGTAGGTACAAACAGAACAGTTCTAAAAGTTTTTTCATAGAAAGAAAATAAGTACTGGAAATAAAAGTTTCCTCAGATATGATACGTATAAAATTATTTTTATTACGCTACTCAAAATAATTTTAAACTAAAAGTGCAGTCAACTATTGCAATGATAGTTTTTGCACATTTCCATAGACATGCTCTTGAAGCTTGCACTCGACCTATTCATGTGATACATTTTGTTTTACTGAGAAACCTGAAAGTTCAATATTTCAAGAGACTTGACAAGTGCTGGAATGCTGGAATGATGGCAGACTTTGATGATTCCCCATGAGAGACATCACCCTCTCTGAGTAGTGGATGGGTAGGGAAGATGGTGATGGAAGTGGGAGGATAGGAGGGAGAGGGAAATGAACTGGGATTGGTATGTAAACTAAGATTGTTTTAAAATAAGACTATCCCTATCCAAATAAATAAATAAATAAAAGAGCTAGAAGAATGTCAGAATGTCTGCATTCCTTTTCTTCTTTTGGTTGTATCCTCCTTATGAACATGTTTAGGTCAGCCCTTTAAAAATATGGGGGATGTTACCAACATCAAGTACATTATAGCTAAGGCCATCAAGACCTTTCTAGCACATAGAGTTTAGTGTTTGGAGCTAAGAAGTCACCAGGACACAGGGTGCAGATCATGCTGAAAATGACCCACATGTTAAAAGTGCTGTAAGCGGAAATATTTTAAATAATCTTTCCCAAGATAGCATGATACAAATACCTATGCTTATACTGAACCAATAACAACCAAGGTATGATTATACTGGGACATATTCAGTGATAATTACCATCTTTATGAAAATGCAGACATAGTATATATTTAAAATTATTTTTTACTTAAAGTCATCATTTCCTAAATTGATTTTTTAACTTCTTTGTTTTGTTCCCTTGTTGTATGCTCATAAATAATTAAGTGTAATGTATACCAAAGGGACAGGAAAAGTGGGCCTGGCACCACTCGGCAGAAATTAAGATGGATGAAAGAATTACAAAAATGTCAGTATCAGGATTTCTACTGTTCTGGATTGAACTATATTGTCCTAAAAAATTGCTTTCCAGGGTGTTCCTCACCATGGAAGACTCAACTTTGCAAGCAGAATTTTCTTCCTTTAGATTGTGGTACAATTCAAGTGTGAACTGCACTACATGTTCATGTAAAATCACTGTTCAGCAAGAGTGACAATGCAGAATGATGACAAACATTCTACAAAAGTTAAAAAGGTTATATCCTAATATTAAAACAACTTGATGTAATAGTATCACACTCATGATCCAGACTGAGTCATGGAAGGCCCTAATAAAGTTCATCTATTATTCATCCACAATTGGCCAAATAAACTAACAATGTGTGAGAGATTAGTCAAGTTAATGAACACACACGTTAGGAAGAGGAAGAAATAGGTGTAGTGACACACAGACCAAGTCCATCTTTACTTTCCTAACATTTATGTTCAAAATTGGACAAGAGGGATATATAATTAAATGGTTCAGGTCAAAAGTCTAGTAACACCTGTCCAGTTCTTGGCTCCATTCTGTCCTGTAAGGTGTCCTGATAAAGTATCATATGTGTAATGTCTTTCCCAGGGACAAAATTTTTCTCTGGCAGACAGCAGAATTTAATTCTTTTCTTTCTGTAGCCTGAGACTTTTTAGGATATTCCAGTTTTAAGAGAGGGAATATTTTCTCTACAGTCCAAGAACTAAGCCTTCATTTCTCCCTATATTGTTTTATTGGGATAATTAAAAACAAAGCATTTTAAAATCAAATCAGGGAATCTATGCTGAGAACTTAAATATACCAGATATATAATGTAAATAAATCCTCACCAGGACTCCGTAACAAAAACTTAACAATGCAATTACAACAGCTCACACTCTGTATCTACAAATAATTAACTCAGGGCCTTAAAAATAATTCCTTATTTTCCAGGGCTTTCAGTTACCGTAAACTCCATTTCTGATACAATCTACTTGAGCAGCTTTCTCCTGATCATCTATCCTTGTATCTGGACCCTGTTCTGCAAGCCATGTCTATGGCTTCCCTGGTTATGCAGAAACCATGGATCACTTGACAATTACATTGATCAATTCATCTCATACAGTGAGAATTTCTCATCTCATTCCCAGGAAGTTTCTTCACCTTCATCAGCATGCTGTCTGCTGCCAATCCTGTGGAAATACCTTGAAATCTGCTAAGGCCCTAACTCAATTGCTTAAAAAAAAAATATGTAAACTACATTTATTCATACTTGGTTTAGTTACTCTTTCATATGAGGTATGTGAAGAGAGTTAATACTATGTAGAGAGTAATATATGTTAAAATAAAAGGAGCGGCATTTGTCAGCAAGTAACTATCAAGAGAATTGCTGCTACTTAACAAACCACTCATGTTGGTCAGTCTCTATTATGGTGAGCAAATATAGGGTGGAGTATGGGAGAGAGAGAGTCAGAGACAAAGACAGAGAGGGTGGATGGGAGGTGGGCAGCGTGCCATGAGAGATCATCAAAATCTCTCAAGTCATTTAGGATAGGTATAGGCCCTCCCCTTTGTCTCTAGGTCTCTAGGCTAAGGTAGTAACCCTCCATGGGGAATGGGCTCACGAAGTCCATTTTTTGCACTAGGTTCTATGGCTATAGATCCCATAGACTGCCCAGACCTAACTGATACCCACGTTCAGGGAATCTGGGTCAGTCCTATGCTGGTTTCCCAGCTATCAATTTGGGGTCCACGAGCTCCCCCTTGTTCAGGTCAGCTGTTTCTGTGCATTTCTCCAGCCTATTCTTGACACCTTAACTCATCACCCCTCTTTGTCTGCAACTGGATTCCAGGAGTTCCACTAACTGTGCAGCAGTGGGGTAGGGAACTTTTAAAGAGACCACAGTGAATAGGCACAGGTGATGATGCTCTTAGCGGCTGCAGCTCAGGGTGTATCCCTTCAGTACTCCAAATGCAGGCCAGTATAAATGCCTAAATGCTAACAATGTGGGCAAAGTAAAGATACCCTTCAACACTACAGCAGGCTGATCAGGTGTATATTAAACGATTGAAACAACTGCCCACCAAATTTCAAAAAGTAGTATAAAACATTTCACTCCTGCTAATGTCTTATAATTTCTTTTCTGAAAAACCGGTTATACACTCCAGCTTTCCTTGTTTATTACTTTGTTTTGTTTTGGTTTCTGAACTTCCACCTTGATACTCCTGCTCATATTAAATGCGGTCCTTTGGAGATGGTGCTTCATCCAATTTCATTTAGTTGGTTTTCCATTCTTGTGTGCACTTTGAAGCTCTTTCTTCAGTGGGTAAATCTGTTTTTAAGCAGCATCAGTGGGGTTTTAAATTATTCAGAGATTTAAATAATTCACTATACACTTCATTTATTTGGTTTCCATATCCCTGTTGATTTTTTTTTATATTACACTAGTCACAAAATCCCCAGCATATAAAATTGATACAATAGTTTTCTCTTAAGAATCCATCTATATTTCTCAGGAAATTGTGAGTTTCTTCTGCATATTAATTTGCCTTTGACTTTATTCTTCCTGACCATGTCCCCATTCCAGAGATGATGTGTCATTGAGACCTCTCTAACTGATGAGATCTCAATCCCACACAGATTTGGTAAAATATATGAATAATATGAAGATAATGAATAAAAATAGTGAGCTTAGATTATTGTTAATACTTTAAAGCAATTATTTTACTCTTAAGATACAGAATTTGATCATTATCATAATGGTAACAATGGGGGATTCTGTTTTCTGCACAGTCTCCATGTGGAAACCCTAACAGGGAGTTAAGAAAAGAAAGCTGTGTGCAACTCAATTTCTTATTTCTAGATAATGTAATTCATTTAAAAGTATGAATAATTTACCTTTCTTTCAAATTTTAACTGAAATTTTAGAGCTTTTCTGTAGGTATAATTATTATTAATCACATTAAATGATGTACTCACTTTCAAAAACCAAGAGAAAAAGTTTTACTTTAAGTTCATCTTTTTCTTTTCAAATTTCATTAGCAAACAATTCCAAATATAAGTGTACATTTTGAGATTTTGTCTATAAAAATTAACTGTTTATTTAAATGTTATAGTATATCTTGTGAATATCAAAGGAATTCTATATGTTGTATAGAAGACTATAGGACTGAGAGGTGTTATATTCAGGAAGCTGAAGCATAGAATTTCAATGTAACTGAGGATGATCTGGTCTCCATAATGAGTAGCAGAACCCTCTAGATGTGTAAGGAGACCCATTCTCTAAATAACCAATCAGACAGGCAAATTTTACTCTGAATGAAAGTATTAGACCTTGAAAACAAAGTATTTGTGGATGAAAGTGCCAGTTAATGGTGGAAGGGTTTGACACTGACATAGAATAGCTTGCCCTTTGGACAATTAAATGTTTTTGTAGGAAAATCAAATGGGCACAAAGGAACAGGGGAGAATGTGAGTGGATATTACCACACTTATTTTAACTGTAGAAAAATATTACAAAATTCATCTCCTGGGAATCAGAAAGTGAAGATTAAAGAAAACACAACATTATATTTAAAAAGTTATTACAAGCATAGTGGAAGCATTAAAGCTAAGACCAGGGGAAACCCAGAATAATCAAAGGATTTGTTTCATATATTTATTTCTTGTTTTCAAATTTCAATTCATACTACTCATATTTCTTCTGATAGGCAATGATATCCTGCCTGAAAGATATTTTAGTCCATTGGAGGCACAAAGTTTGTGGTAGTAAACAACCGATATCTGATTGGAATTAACACCCTTTCCACAAGATCCAATCCATAATTGACACTACTTGGGAGACTAAAATCCAAAGATTATATTGCACAGAGTATAAGACAAATCCCAATACTAATGTTATACTGAATATACATAGTAATAAAATGACTCATGGAAATTCTGTGATCCTCAAAGAATGGTGCATTACACACCTACTATCAGGAAAGATTGTTCATGCATTATACAGGAAAAAATATGGAGACCCACAGCCAATGTGCAGAGAGTGAGACACATTAAAATTCTCAGTCCAAACCAGGTGTTTCCTGAAAACTCCTCCCCTAAGGACTCAGGTTATCTGAGGAAGAGAAGGCAGAAAGTAGGTAAAAGCCAGAGAGGATGAAAGTCACTAGGAAACATGGCCCACTAAACCAACATAAACAAAGAGCTGACTCAACATGAACAGGATTTACACTGGTCACACCAGACAGGGTTCTAGAGCTGAGAGAAGTAGACATATCTCCTCATCTCTAATGTTAGTATTCAGGCAACCGTACTGGCCTTTCTTTGGGGTTCTGACTGGGTAAGCCCTCAGCTGCAGACACTAAGAGCACCACCTGTGCTTTTTCACTATGTTAACTTTTAAACGGGCCCTGCCCAGTTCCCTTCCTCCTACCTTCTCTCTCTCCTCACTCCTGCTGCTCCTGTCCCTGAAGGCTGGTCTCCCCACTCCCCTTTTTATGATCCCTTTCCCTAATTAGAAAAAAAATTCTCTTCTTGAATCCTGTTACATGGCATCTTTCTCTAGCGTTAAATTACAATACCGTTTTCCTGACAGGGAAGACTCTCCTAGCTTCTGGCTTCTCCTGCCCATAGGAAGTTGTGTCACACCATGACTCTGGAACCGGGTTCTCATACTACAGACATTCATCTCTGGATGGCTGGGGCCTTCCATCCAAAATCATCATGATTGTTGAGCCACTCCACCCTCCGGACCTTAGGCTACTCCCATGTGTGAGGACTCATCTTGTCTCTTGAACATGGTTTCTCGATTTTGGCCTTGTTAATTCCTGGTATCATGCAACCATGGCTCTTTCTGGCTTTGAGCCCTTTGCCCCCAAATTTTGCATGACGATCCACTGGGTAGCCTGTGCCAGTCTCGTTTCTGAGACCCTCAGGTACTTCAGCCCCTGACCCTTGATGGACCAATCACCGATGTGGCTTGTGCCTTTCTTGCTCGATCCTTGCTTGATAAAAGCCATCGTATCTTGTTCTGCCTGACTCATGGCGAATAAGCCTACCAAAAAATCAGCTTCCCAGCACTTTGTAATCACTTCATGCTGAGCCCCATCCACCTGTTTCACCTTCAATAGTTCTGCTCCCTTCACCTGCAGCAAATCTGCTTTTTCACTTGCTGATGGCCTTGCCTTCCATTCAGTACTAACAGTTGGGTCTCTGGTGGGGTTATCCACTTCTGACCATTCCCTTTCTTGAGCACAGTCCTTCCCTTGCCTTCTGGCTTTTCTTGAAGTCCTGGTGCCAGGTGACTATGTCTCTCTGGGGCTCAGCCTTTGGCCCCCACCCTTTGAGTGAAGACTCATTAGGTGGTCTATTCCCTCTCTGAATTCCTGGGATGCTAGGAATTGCAAACCGTTGGGTCTTACTTCTCTGCCTCACTAATAGAAACTGTGTCCTCGTCTATACCTCCTTGCTCTCACTGGGTTCTTGTGGGGAATCTCAATGACTATCCCATATCAGCTATTGTTGCAGGACTACCAGCTGTTGGTGATAGAGCTGGAGGTTCAAGGCTACCAAACATGTCCAGGTGTTGCTATGGAAATGGCAAAGGGTCAGGAGCATTAAGCACCAGGGAGTCTATTTGCATCCACACGAACTGCATTTCGCCAGGTCCAGGAGATACCTAATGGTTTAGAAGGGCCTGGACGGTCAAGTGAAAGAGCCAGCTACTGCAGGATTTGACTAGTAACCCAGGTTTTCCAGGTCCCCCCAAAATTAGCGATGACTCCCAGGTCAGCAGGAAGTAGTCTTCAGAACACAGCATCTTCATCTCCACCTTACCTGCTACCCTTTTTCATCTCCTCACCTTTTATAATGAATTTTTGAAAAAGGGGAAGAATCTTAGTACTCAGGCATTTGTACTTTCCTGTCCTTTGTGTTCTGACAGGATATGTTCTCAACTGCAGCCACTAGGAGCACCACCTGTGCATATTCACTATATTCCCTTTTAGATTGCCCTGCCCACCTCTCATCCTTCTCTCTTATTTCTCTCCCTTTCTCTGCCTGTTGCCCTCTTGCTCTCCCTCTCTCCCTCACCCTCTTTCCTCTCTCCTGCTGCTCCTCTCTCCTCAGGCTGGTTTCCCCCCCACTTCCCCTTTACCATTTTATGATCCCATTCCTTAATAAAAACTCCTGTGTTTGAAAGCTGTCACATGTCACCTTTCTTGAGGGAGCTTTTCTTCATTTACAACACCTAACCAGAGGCTATTGTCAATTGATAACCACTTGCAAATACAAAGGAGTCTCACTGTAGAAATAAACTTTTAAGGGTAGACTTCATTGCCAGCAATAGACAGGCAATAGAAAATGAACTGAATTTTTGGAGTATGCTTTTCTCAAAATGGTGTGTCAGGGCTTTTTTTTTTTTTTTTTTTTTGCTTTTATTTTTTATTTTTCTCTATTTAGTAAAAATATATATTTATCATTTGTATCATGTTGTATTTTAGTATTATCTCTTAGTAGCCTCTTTGTTTTCTAATGAGAGACAGAAAGAAAGTGGCATCCAGATGGGAATGGGGATGGGGAAGAACTGGGAGGTAAGGAGGGGAAATCATTATCGAGATATATTCAAGTCAGAGGAAAGAATGTTGTGTAACATGTTTGTCCCACTTGCAGAACTGTTTGAAATATTTGCTCTTTGTTTCCTGGTCTTGATTCCATTATAGTGCATACTTTGGTGCAGAGATATTTAAATGTACAACCCTTTTTCAAAATGTTGTAACTTTCTTAAACTTCCTTGTGAATTATGTTATATCTGGTGAATTGAACAAATAAGAACACCAATTCAGGCTTTATTATACCCTGCCATTTGTATAATTACCAAAAAAGCAGTCCAATGAATAGTGGCATTTCATTTCATTTTTGGAAGGACAAGATTTTAGGGCTTAATAGTCAGATCATTTTTACGTGTTCCCATTAAAGTAGAAAAAAGAACACATTAGAATAATGTTTCCTGAAATGCATTGCAGCGCCTATCAAAATTTTGCTGAAGTTGGACTAAGTAAAAACCACAATGATTGCTTGCTTCATGTGTTCTGCCATCATTTCTCTATCGTAAATAGACAGACCTTCCTTCTTGTCTCCTATAAAAATGTCATAAAATATTATTGATTTCAGGGTGATTTTTTTTTAAAAATCAAAGTTATTGTATTTTTAACACTAAAATGTAAACATTACATTTTCAACAATTTTATGTTTATAGATATATGAGCATTATGAAATGATTTTAAAGAGCTATACCATAGGATAATATTTGTTGGTTTGATAACCCTTCAAAACCAGTTTTTACACATTTTAATGGACATCATAAAATATTTATTTGTAGTCTATGTACTGTGTGATAGCTCATCAGAACATTATGTTCCCATCCACCTATAACTTAGGACAAATGCTCTTTAAATTGGTTGGTTTACTTGAGTAGTGAATTCAGTTTTGATTTCAAATCTTTTTAAATTATGTGAATGAGAAGTTTTTTCAAAATACAAGCATGTTATTTGTCATCCTCCTAGGAGTTTCTTAGCAATATCTTAAATGTGACATAATAAAAATAGGAATGATTTCTGTGATATTTATGTAATCTTCAAAATATTTATGACACTCTTTTTATAGCTACTGGGAACTAAAGGCTTAGCACATTTCTCCTTAAGGATCAGTGCACACAAGCTTTACCTGTTGATGAGTATGTAAACCTTTCTTTTGCTGATTTATTTCCTTTGGAGAATAGCTTATTCTCTGCCATTATTGTGTCATGATTTCCTGTATAACTTAAGATGAGCATACCTATGTGTGTTGACTCTTGATTCATTTGTCTCTTAATACAACAACAACAACAACAAAAAATCCAAACAGGCTGAGGCACTATATTCCTTTGCATTTATATGTGGGGAACGCAAGAATTCTAGGTTGTTCATCCTGATGATGCTTAGGGTATAGCACTTTCTCCCTCACACTCAGATCATCTATCCCAAGTTTCACTCTTTGAGCTTTAGGACACTGCATCGAGTTTTGTTAGGTATGGGTTGTGCTATTGCTTGACTACTTCACAGTGAATACCTTTTGTAATTGTATGTCTCTTTACAAGTTCACCTTTTACATATAAATGAAGTTAGAACATTTTACCTTTTTCTTGTTTTCTTCTTTACACTTAAATATATTGAAAGTATTGTGTTATAATTAGAAGATAATCCCTTCTTTTATTTTGCCTGAAGTTGAAATTTCAAAATAAAATACTCATTCTTCTTTGTTAATTACTTCTCCTGAATAAGGTGTGGAATCCTAAGTGATAGAAATAAGTACATGGTCGGTATAAGATCCCAGCATTCAGCAATCTAATATAAAATACAAACCAGATGTTTATATATAGAGGGAAACTTTTCAAGAGAAAAAAAGCATTGAGAGAAAAACATCCAAGCAGAAATTGCAATCTAACAAAGCAAATATTTGAATGGATCCTTGAGGAGAAATATGAAGGAAAAAAAAAGAAAATGCACATCAAAACCAACAATATGAGATTAAAAATGAAATTAACAGATGAGCATAAGAACAAAGCAGAACTTCTATCAGCCCAGAGGCAGTTGGAACATAGATAATCACCACTGTGTTTTCTGGGATTCCATGCCTTATTTTTTATTGATCACACATGCATTTATTTCCTTACTCATTCAAATATGAATGTAATATTTATTAGCTGATATTAGTTTTCAGGCAGTATCTTCATATGTGAGGATACAATATTGGAAAAAAGAACCACATGTTGGCAGTACCACATATAGACTAGTGAAGCAAATGAAAGATCATGGGTGTGGAAACACTCATATGAGGAAAAGATTATGTAGTCCCCAGCAAAAAAAAAAAAAAAAAAAAAAAAAAAGATACAGAGATATTTTAGAAGGTGATGAACTGATTACATAAGAAAGAATATGAATAATTCTTGTTTGGAGAGTGAACTGTTACAGTGAGCACTTAGAATTCAATACCTTTGCTTATCTTGCTTATCTTTAAATCCATGTCTGGTGTTAACTTCGGAGTTTACTCAATAGAGTGTTAAGATGACTTCATCTTTATCCCACTTTTGTCATTAAAAATTATTCTCCACAGGCTTAGTTTCCTTTTACTTCTGACATATGTCTGGGTAGAGTTCATTTCGAGAACATCAGATGTATGTAATAGCGAAAGGATGTGGCTGGGCACTGAGAGCATTTGTCACAGAATTTCAGATAAAGTGGCTGCCCAAGGTAATGTCTATACTTTGTAATGTTAGATCTATGCTATTTATTGTAGCACCAGCTGCATGTACCTATTGGTATTGAACCACTGCAAACCAGAAAAAAATGAAAGCCTATGTCCTTGCAACATTTTAGTCAATTATAAAGTGTTCAGTGTCCATTATTTTTTGAAGAGAAAACTGAACCTAAAGAAAGGTCTAGAGACCCACAAGACTGACTCCAACAACATTTTGAGCAACATAAATGTCCTTCCATGATAATGAGATCAACAACTAACATATCCACCATCATGGAGCCCTCATCTAGTACCTGTTGGAATCAGAAACAAACACCCATAACTAAACAGTTAGTCTAACTAGAATCCATATTCAGAGGGAGAAGACAAGACCAGATTGAAGAAACAGAGACAGCTGACCTGAACAAGGAGGAGCTAACGGCCCCCCAGACTGATAGCTGGGAATCCAGCATGGGACTGAATCAGACCCTCTGAATATGGGTCTCAGCTAGAAGGACTGAGCAGTCTGAGGGACCTCAGACAGTGGAATCAGTATGTATTCCTGGTGCACAAAAGGACCTTGCGGACACATCCCCCATGGAGGGATACTGCCTTAACCTGGAGACAGGAGAGAAGTCCTAGTCCCTACTTCAAATGACTTGACAGATTTTCATGACACCACCAGGATGCATTGCCCTACATGTGGAATGGGGGTTGGGGTGATGGGAGGGGAGGGTGGTCAGGGTGCATGTGAGAGGGGAAAGAGGGTAAGAGGGAGGGAGGGAGAGAGAGGGAACTCAGATCAACATGTAAAATAAAAAATAATTAAATAAATAAGGTGTTCAGTGTGTATGTATGCCTAACCTAAAGGAGTGAATTGAATTAAACAAAATATATGAATGAAATGAATTTTATAAACTAAAGCCATATAAAATGGAATATAATATTTTCAAAGGGCACATTAAGAACTGTCTTCTTGCAATAGACAGAGATTATTTTAATAAACCATACTGTATCACAACACAAAGAACAAATGACCTTGTGAGACCTGGCTTCACAAGGTGAATCTATAAAACAAATCTTGAACCTAAAGATCAGAGATCATGGCAGATGAGGGTGGGAAGATGATAAGAGAGATAGCTTTCCTCTTCTAGAAATGTCCGAGAATTTATGATCATGAATTCATTAAAATGACAAACTATAACCTGGACAAGGAAAACAGAACACTAACAGAAATGCTACCATTGAAGAATGAAACTCATGGAGCCTTCACACTAAATGAAACTATAAACAAGTAAGATAGGCTGCTAGTGGGAAACACAGTACAGGAAAAGCCCCTAAAATTATAAGACATCATCTACTGTTGGAAGATTTTCCAACTTGTATTTGAGATGCTTTGTATTTTTACAGGGGATGTAGAACCAAAAGCATGAGCAATTTCAGAAAAGGCTCTTTAGGCTCTGAAGAAATCATATTTGTAACTGATTAGCTTAAAATCATTTATTTCTAATTCATTTGCAGATTACCTTAGGTGTTGTGCCCACAATGCAACCCTAAATTGTCTCTACTTGCTTTCTATGAAGAAAATAATGATCCATACCATGTATATGATAATTAAGTAACTCATTTCATTATGGGAACTTCAGTTTTCAAAACTCAAAATCATTGTCAAGGGCAGGAATATACTGAGCCTGTCCATAAAATTTGGAAATTGAAAGAAGAATGTATTTGCTACAGTCTCCAAAGAAAAATAATGAAGTGGTATTTGTCTAGTTTGGACTTTGAAACTGTCTCTATTTTCTGTAGCTTCCTAACTGTGATGTTTGTGGTCATCATTCCTATGAGTGAGGAAAAAACTATGCTAACTCAAACACTTTAGGTAATCATAAAGACAATAGATCATCATGGAATTACAAAGAAATCGCAATGTACTCACTATGAGCAGAGTTTTAGATGATAATATTTAGTTTATGTATTGTGATTTTAAAGGTTTCCCTATAATTATTAATAACATGTATTTGGATTGAGTTTAATTACTTTTTTAATCTTAGAGATCACACTTAAAGTTAGTTATTGGAAATTTGATATGTTAGATTAAATTAGCTACATATAATTTAGTCATTGCTAACCCTAATCAAGCAGTTATTACTTTAATAGGTGCCAATATTCATTAGCAATTACACAGTGTATAAATGATATTTTAAGTCATTGTAAAATGGAGAAACAATTCATAATAAAACATTGCATTAAAAAATAAGTATTCTTAATGAACATTACTATGAAGCTACAATCTAGCTAAAACAGCATAAAAGAGCTAAAAATATTTATTATCAAACTGGTAATGTTTAGAAATCTAATTTTTTTTATAATTTATTTTTTTATTTTTATTTTACATATCGATCCTCGTTCCCTTTCCCTCCCTAACCCCCTCTTTCCCTCTCTCTCACTCTTTCATGCTCCCCTGACCACCTGCCCTCCCCACTCCACATATAGAGTGATGCCCTCCAGGAGGGGTCATCTAAATCAGTCAAGTCATATGGAGTAAGGACTAGGACTTCTATCCTGTCTCTAGGCTAAGGGAGTATCCCTCCATGGGGAATGTGCCCCTAAAGTCTTTTTTTGCACCAGGAATACATCCTGGTTCCAGTGTCCGAGGTCCCTTAGCCTGTTCAGGCCTTCTAGCTGAGACCCATGTCAGGGGGTCTGAGTCAGTCCCATGCTGGATTCCCAGCTATCAATCCGGGGACTCATTAGCTCCTCCTTGTTCAGGTCAGCTGTCTCAATGTGTTTCTGCAGCCTAGTCTTGTCCTCCCTATCTGCATCTGGATTCTAGTTCAGATCAGTGTTTAGTTGTTGGTGTTCCAATTTGTTAGTTGGAGTCAGTCTTTTAGGTCTCTGGACATTTATCTAGGTTCAATTTTTTCTTCAAACCTATAATGGCTTTCTCTTTTATGCTCTCTCTCTCTCTCTCTCTCTCTCTCTCTCTCTCTCTCTCTCTCTCTCTCTCTCTCTCTCTCTCTCTCTCTCTCTCTCTCTGCCTGTCTGTCTCATCTATTCCTCCCCTGACTCAATCTTCCTAGTCCCACGTGCTTTCCTCTCCTCCCCTTCTTTCTCTTGTTCCCTCTCCACTCACTGCCCTGTCCCCCACTCCCATATGCTCTGGAGATCTTGTCCCTTTCCCCTTCTGTGAGGGACCTTATATGAATCTCTTAGAATCGTCCTTGTATCCTAGTTTATCTGGTGGTGTGACTTATAGGCTGGTGATCCTTTGCTCTATGTCTAAAATCCATATATGAGCAAATACATGTTCCTCTTTTTGTGACTAGGTTACCTCATTCAGTATGATTTCTTTATGTTCCATCCCCTTGCCTGCGAATTTCAAGATTCCATTGGTTTTTGTTTCTTTTTTTTTTTTTTTTTTTTTTTTGGCAGAGTAGTATTGCATTATGTAAATGTGCCACATCTTTATCTATTCTTCAGTTGAGGGACATCTATATTGCTTCCAGGTTCTTGCTATTACAAATAATGCTGCCATGAACATAGTTGAGCACATGTCATTGTTGCATGGATATGGATAGAAACATAAATTATTTTTATACCTAATAGTACTATGAAAATAATTGCTTTGTTTAAAATTGTTTTATATTCTTATAGAGAAATGTAATGTTATCTTTTTTGCTCTGTTTTTATGCTAAATTTTTTGAGAATGTAACCATTTATATCCCAGTCCAGCCTTGAACTTTTTATGTAACGCAGACTGTTCTTGAACATGCATCCTTTTCCTTCAAGCTCTAGTGCTTGGATAACATATATGTAACGCCACACTCAATAGTGATACTGTTCTTAGTAGTGTAATTATATTTTAGCAGTGGGGTCTAATGGAACATGTAACATGAAGTTTACCTAACAGGGGCTGTCTTTCTTTTCCCTCATCAGTGATACAAATCTGACACATGCTCTGCCCCTTTTGCAGTTTTCTGGAATCCATTTCTTCCTGGCATCCTATTTTCTCTTGTGCTATATATAAATTTTAAAAGGGTTGTTTGTATAACTTGTGTATGACAGTATTTGGCTCACTAGGCTATGGTTAGCAACATGTATATTAAGTTTCACAGTGAAATTGATATTTATATAAATGTTAACATAGGATTTTTTCAACTTTTGCAATTGCAAAATAGAATTTATAATTTTCCATCTATTTCCACGTGTTTCTAACTGATACTTCTTCATTCAACAAATAATATATAAGACAGTACAACAAGCTGCCAACATAGCAAAATCATTAACTATATCATATTCAGTGTAGAAAAGAAGATTTGGAGTTTTCTCTGTGCCATGTTATATTTACCAATATTATAAAATACATCATAATTGCAATCTTTGTGTCAGGCAAGGGAACAATTACATCTGCATTCAAATTATAGATATTTCTATTGAAGTTAATGATTGAATGTTTTTGGACATCCTTAAAAAGCATAATGATATGTATTAGACTCTATTAGATTACATGAGTAATCGAAATGACAACTCTATTGTGGGTTTTCATGGTTGGTCAGTGAATACCTGGCAAGACTTGCTTTAATGCATTATCCTTTTAGAGGTAAGGGTCAAGTAATTGTAGGTCTTAGAGATGTCATCAAGGTGCCATTTTCAAAATTTCCCTGGGTCTAAATGCTGAGTCTAGTTGATGTGTAGCAGTCCTCAAGGCTGCCCATCAGCAGCATCTTGGACACAGGAGTAGGGAGGATGTCAGTGCCTATGGGTGCAGCAATGAGACACACCAGCATGCAGTTGTGTTGATCTTGTTTGTGATCAGAATGCAAAGCTAGCCACAGCCATGGAAGCTTACAGTGGTGGCACACATCTTTAATCCCAGGACTCAGGAGACAGAGGCAGATGGATTTCAATGAGTTCTAGGGTGGTTTGCCAATTTTGCTCCCACAGTAGCTTCTCAGCATAGGGATGGTGGAAAGTTTGGTCAAGATGATGGCCCCTGGAATGGTAGTGGCTAACTTAGAGCACTTAACATCAAGACCAAGACTAACATGGCTCTTGTAGTCCCCAATAGTGACAAAGTCTTGAAACTGGTCCGCTGGATAGGTCTATTCTGTTTCTGCGCTGACATGGTTTAGAACCTATTCCTTTTGGGATGTGCTCAGGAAAAGGTCAATATTTTCACATTTCTTAATAGGCAAGGAGAGCCGGTTGGTTTCATCCAGGGCCTTGATCTTCATGTCCTTGGCCACTTTGGGTATGGAGTTCCACTCCTTGTCATTGGCTTTACTTCCATTAGGCCCATGACTTTGCCCAGTAAGCCCTAAGACTACTTCAGGAACATCCAAATCCACCTTTGCCTCTACTCCTGCTCCTCTGGTATGTTCCATCCTTAATTTTGTGTTTTTTGGAAGAAGAAATGAATTCAATACTCAATAGCACTTTCGTCTCTTAATGTTGGACAAGGACATTCAAATACATGACAGTTCATTTATGGCTTCCAGTTTTATGTTTTTATGGGATTTGTATTTGCACAAACTTGTACATACATGTGATTGTATCCATACATTTGTCTTAAGTTTTTGTTTGTTGTTTTCTTGGGGGGTGGCTTTATTTTTTCTATTTGTTAGTTATGAACTATTCCAGTTTCTTTAATTTAATTATATCATTACTCTTTAGATGCTTGTTTGTTTTCTAAGGAGACACAAACAGGGTTTGGAATGGGATGGGAAGGGAGGAGTTACAGGAAGTAGAAGTATGACAAGAGGAAATAATCTTCAGAATATATTGTATGAAAATAAATTTATAGGAAAATAAATGAAAGAAAAATATTAGTTATGTTTACTATGGTGGGACACTGTATGACACTAAAACTGTTGCTACAATCCAATTGTTTTTATAATCATTATTTAACCATATACAGCAATATGAGGTGATATTTATGTTTATTTTTCTAGATACTATAAACTACTAATATAATTCACCTATGACCTACTGGTCATAAATTATTTGAGTAAATTATTTTGTCTGCAAGGAATTGATTTTGTTAAGAAATTTCAGAATTATATCCTTAAGAATTAAATTCAAAATGGTAAAAAAAATAATTAAATGTGCATTCTTTCAATTCAGTAAATGTTTGCAGGATAAGAAAACATAGTTTTGTAAACATATAAACATCATTTATTAACAGAGTGTATATAATCATACTTAAATATATAACTGCTATTCATATTAACTTTAGAGCTTTTTGTTCAGAGCCTGTAGCTGTAACATATTATTGAAAACTTGCATTCACAGTGAAGTACAGTAGGTTACTATAAAATATTTAACAAAATTATGAAACATTTTAGAAGTTTCTCAGTAAAATCATGACTCAC
The DNA here is from genome assembly GCF_943737965.1 of Phodopus roborovskii. Classification (NCBI taxonomy): domain Eukaryota; kingdom Metazoa; phylum Chordata; class Mammalia; order Rodentia; family Cricetidae; genus Phodopus; species Phodopus roborovskii. Next base: position 31,652,712 of record NW_026126410.1, read on the forward strand.
ATGTTATTATGGTTGTTTTACTAAGGTATATATTATGTTCTTGCTTTTATTAGTATTAGAAATGCAATCTTTGTGTTGAAATTTCTTTTATTAGGTGATGTGTGACTTTTGCGGGGATTGTAATATTATTGGTTTCAAATGAAATTTTAAATACTTGATATTTTATTTAATGTAAATGTAACTTTCAGAGGATTTAAAATAGAAATCCTCAGGCTACTGCTCTGATAATTGCAGAGAGAACTTCGTTAGGTCCGTGTAAAGTGAATGAACATGGTCTCTATAAAATGCTGTGCAGACAACCACCCAGCAGAGAAATGACTTTGAAGATGACTGCCTTAGGAGTTCTGGAGCACATAGGATGAAGGAGCAACTATAATTCAAAGACTGCAAACTTTCCTGATTGGAAGAAGATAACCTACCAAAAGTACTGGAAAATACTTCATTCAAAAAGTAATTAGTATTTTTAAAATATTTTATCTGACCAGGTTAGCAATGAAGGTTGAAATGGAACTAATTTATTCCTCTTAGAGATTTTCAAATGTTTGTGTTAGATATTACACATGAAAAATATAAGATAGTAGCCTAAATAGAAAGCAGCAGTGAAGCTAACACATGTGACAAATATGCCAATGTCTTTTCAGATTACAAAATAATGATTATCCAAGTTTTAATAAATTCAATGTTAATGAATGAAAGGTTTTAAATAGTAAAAATTTTACAGTTCATATATGCTGGAGTTATTGTAATGTCTCAATAGCTCTTCTGCTTTGTTTGTAGTTGATCCTTTTGTAGTTGTTGTTGTTGTTAATAAATGGTTGCAAATTCAGAGGAGAGTCCCATTTCAGCAGGTATCTTAATTATGTAGTTCAGTTCTCACATGTAATTGTTAGGCAAAATAATGATTAAAATATATCCTTTCTTCATTTCTTTTTCCTCCTGATAAGTTAAACAAGTACACAAGTATTATTAATCCAACAGTTCTCAAAAAACCTTAAGTGGGAATGATACAAACAAGAACTCCAAATTTCCTTCTAAAACTTTCAATTCCTGTTTGCTCTGCAACACAAGACATTTCTATCTTTTTAAATTCATATCACTTTTATGTTTACATTCCTAATTAATACAGAATTAAATACATTATATTCTGCTTACTTATTACACTTGTTAATGAATTTTAAACACCAGGACATTGACTAGACACATCAAATAAACTTTTCTGTCATAAAAAAAACTCTTTTAATTATTTGATTTATAGTTTTACATGCTTATAGTGGTATAAAATAATATTTAAAATTTGAATTTCAGTCTTTCCATAGTTTAAAAATACATGATAAATTAATCTGTTTCCATGCTTCATTGTGGTAGCCAGCTCTAATATCCAGGCAGCTAATCGCATAACTTTGAGAGAGAGAGAGAGTTATGTGTTAGAAAGGCAATCAAATATAAGAATGTGTGATACTAATAAAAAAATTATTTAACGAGATATTACAAGTGATCTTTATATTTGTCTAAGTCATTCAGCAATCATTATAATAACATGGAAGATAAACTGAAAATGGAAATAAGAATATATACTCAAAATCAACTCTAATTTGTTTCTTAGCATCCCACTAAGAATAGTTTTCAGGGAAAAACATTAAAGGATTTATCTTTCCAATATTTCAAAACTGAATAAGTACTTGAATCTGATAAAAATGAAAACAGTCACTGAAACTGTAACTTTATCACATGAAACCCATGGAGAAAACCCTTGATTAAGAAAGATACGGTCAGAGTTAAAAAAGACTTAAGCATTTTACTAAAAGCTATCAGGTTGCAGAACTGTACAGAATATGGAAAGACCGAAGCACCACACATCCTTTAGGTTTTCAGTTTCTTACTTTTCTGTGAGGAAAAAAAAGCATGTTTTAGAATTGGCCATTTTCATAAAGAAGATCTACATAGATAATGAAAACTTTCCTAAAATGTCAATTTCCCAAAATATTACTTTTACTCAAGGTCTTATGATGCCAACTGAGTCTAAATAAATAAATAAATAAAACAACCCTATCTGGTTGTAATAGCAAGAACTTGGAAGCAACCTACATGCCCCACAACTGAAGAATGGATAAAGAAGATGTGGCATATTTACACAATGAAACACTACTCTGCGGAAAAAAAATAAAACAAAACAACAACAACAAACAAAAAACAAAAACAATGGAATCTTAAAATTCCCAGGCAAATGGATGGAACTTGAAGAAGAAACCATCCTGAGTGAGGTAACCCAGTCACAAAAAGAGGAACATAGTATGTACTGACTCTTATATGGATTTTAGACATAAAGCAAATGATCAACAGTCTATAATTCACACCGCCAGAGAAACTAGGATACAAGGAGGAACTAAAAGATTTAGACAAGTTCCCTCACAGAAGGGATAGGGACAGGAGCTCCTGAGCATATGGAGAGTGAGTGGGGGCCAGTGAGTGGAGAGGGAATTAGGAGAAAGAGAAGGGGTATGGGAAGCCACAGGCCCAAGATGGCGCCTGGCTGGATGCCAGGTAGTCCGAGCTTAGCTGTAAACAAGCCTCATTTGGAATTGCTTGATGGATCTGGTGTGCTTCCTCTTTCTGTGGCCTATCTGGGATCGCCAGGTGGCATGAGGTGATTGGGCAGTGAGCACACATGTAAGGGTTTGCTGGGGTTGGGGGAGGCAGAAGCTGATGTACAAGATTGCTGAATAAACTGCTTGAAGAAGAGTTGTGGTCCTGTTTCCTTGCTGGGCGAGATAGGTGCGACAAAGGGGGGGGGAGGAGAACATGTGGAACTAGGAAGATTGAGGCGGGGGTATGAATAGATGAGAGCAAAAAATTAAAAAAAAAACGGAAATACTATAATAGAGGGAGCCATTATAGGTTTGAAGAGAAAACTGACACTATAAAAATGTCCAATACGACCCCAACTAACAATCTGAGCAACAGTGGAAAGGCTACCTTAAATACCTTTCCATGATAAAGAGATTGATAACTAACTTATATACCATCATCTAGTAGCTGATGGGAACAGAAGCAGACACCCACAGCTAAACACCAGGCCCAACTCCTGAAATACAGTTGCAGAGAGGAAGGGGTGATAAGAAAATAGAGTCAAGACCAGGCTATAAAATCCCACAGAGACACCTGATGTGAACAAGGGGGAACTCATGAACCCCCAAACTGGTAGCTGAGAAACCAGCACTGGATTATCTCAGACCCCCTGAATGCTCTGCCAGTGAAACCAGGATGTATCCCTGGTGCACGAAAGGACTTTGGAAACACATTCCCCATTGAGAGATATTCCCTTAGCCTAGGAGACAGGGCCCAGACCCTACTCCAAATGACATGACAGATTTTGATGATCCCTCCTGAAAGGCATCACCCTCCCTATGGATTGGGGGGATAAAATGGAGGGGATTGAGGGGCATTGGAGGCAGGAAGGGAGGGATTAAATGAGGGAGGGAGAGGGAACTGGGATCGATATGTTAAATAAGAAAAAATAATAAATATAAAATAAAAAGTCCCTATCTGGGATTAACTCAAATGTAACTAAATGCACATCAGTAAAGGGAAAGAACATTTCATTATTTTCAATTTCTCCTCTAGTAAAGGGAATGATAATAGAGACTTGACCAAGTTCTCTTTAAAATTGTTAAGATATCTATTTAGTAGTCTTCTAAACATTAAATGTCAGGGTTAGGCAACATTTGGAAATGGGCATCACTTCTTCACGTTCCAAATAGTTTTAATTAGAAAACAATGTAAATATTGTTGATGGTGTAAATGGCTTTATAATAATAAAATAGCAAAGATAGTGGAGCTTTAGCTGGCTTTAATATACTATATGTTGTATTCATGTAGTTCTGGAAGCATTTAGATCAGCAGAGGTTGTCCCATCTGCTGGAAAAACTGAAAGTCAGATATTTGAAGTTTGTGAGGGTTAAGATTCTCTCTGAGGATGAGGGCCAGAGCATAAAAAATGCATGTATGTTCTGCAAGATGAAGTGGATCACTGTCGATTGCCATGAGGACAAAATAAAGGACAACATTAGTTGTCAACCTACTAGAGAAGAAATTGGCTGTTAACTGGCTTTACCTTGGATGCAGATTTTCCCCTCCTAACTCTTAGTTTCTGTGACCCTGAACAGAAATATCTTTTTGCCCACCCAGACTTCTGGATACTGTGAAATGTTATGTCAGTGTACTTTTATGCCTGTAAATTTGTTGTAATTTGCTGCATAGCAATAGAAAACTAATACAATTTTGCATAATAACATCTAGTTTCTTTCCCACTTAGTTGGATATAAGCAAAGCTTATTGCCTTTCTTCCCCATCACAGCAGTCTAGTGTGTACAATGGCTGCATGCTGAGAGTAATGTTTATTATAAATAATTACAAACATTTATATAACTCTTTTCATAGCTCACAACATTTGAATGAAAAATATTCACAAGTTTTCAATAATGTATCATACAGATTAAGTCGTTCTCAAAATCACAGTAATTTACTACTTGAAATGCTTCTTGAACCCAAAATAGCTCTTTTTTTTTAACTTGATGATAAAACCCCCAAACTCTAGATAATAAAACACATTTTAAGGTAGAAATATATATGTATATTTCTACCTTATCATATCTACCTCTATAATATTCCTGCTGACACTATTCTTATTTGATAAATTATTCATGGAGAAGTCACAAGGATATATAGCTCTATAAAGACATTAGATTTGTAATTAAATATTATACACACTAAAGAATATTTTCCAATTTCCAACTAATAATATGAACTACTAAACTATTTGTGAAAATTCAGAACTATTATGATTTTAGCTTCTTAAAAAGATTTTGCAATACCATAATCTAGAAAAATAGCTGGCTACTCATCTATACACTACTGTATGCTTTCTAAGTATTCACATGTAATTTGACCATCATTTTATCCTATTCCTGATGGGAGATGTCATTCTATAAACTGTATGTGTTACATATTTCCTTTACTTTGGTCAGGGAATATATAAAGCTAATGAGACAGTTTGGCATATTTTGTGGAAGTCAGCTGTGGCTATTTCATCACATTAGAACTCAGAGGTCAAAGGATATTCCGTATGTGAAAGACAGGGAAAAGGGCAGATTTAACGGGTGCAGAATATCCTGAAATGAAACAGTGTCACTGAAAAAGTTGAAGATTCTATGCAAACATAATGATAGACAGGCCAAAAGGTGGAGAATAGAGATGAGGACATGGAGAGAATTAAGAACCAGAAGATTCTGTGATACTAATTGACCAGGAATGAAGAAGAAACAATATGATTCTGAGAATTCCCATGCTAACGTTTAGGATTTCAGTTTGTTACTTATTGAGCAATTGAAGAAAGTGGAGAGGGAGCTCACAAGGTTTCAGCATTGTAGCCATTCTAGACAGAGACAATGCAATGTGATAAAAGTTAGGCTGCATTCCATTTCACAGCATTGGGTAGGATGAGAAAGGATGACTGAAAGGCTGAAAGCAGTCAATGCTATATAGGCAGATTTCAAACACAACCAAAGAAAGAGAGTAAGGAGAAGCATGGGGGAGAGGAGGAAGAGAGGAAGAGAGGATGGAAGAAGTAAGTACACAGTAATATGGCTCAATGGCAGAGCACTTTATTAGCATCCACAGGCACTGGCTTTGATGCCAGCAATGCAATAATGAATAAATTATATTAATATCATACTATTTTAGGTAGAAGTTTATGTATGCATCAAAAATGAAATGTATGTGGTTAATATTATTATCTCTACTGAATGGTACATACATACTTTTATATAATGTTTATATATAGTTTTAAATTGTTTGATTTTTATACTATTTATGTAAAACCCTATATACATGACAACTATTCACTGCATAAGTTAAAAACCATTTTTTTAGGATCACATGCTATAGTATTTTTATTTTTTATTTTTATTTTACATATCCATGCCAGTTCCCTCTCCCTCCCACACTCCCTTTCTCCCTCTTTCCCTCTCTCCCAGCATCCCGTGCCCTCCCTTCTCATTCTGCCCATATCCACCCTCCCTTCTCATTCTGCCACCACTCCACATGCAGGTTGATGTATTCCAGGAGGGGTCATCTAAATCTGCAAAGTCATTTGGAGTAGGGACTAGGCCTTCCCTTCTACCTCTAGGTTAAGGGAGTATTCCTCCAAGGGGAATGTTCTCCCAGAGGCCTTTTGTGTACCAATAATATCCTGGTTCCACTGTCTGAGGTCCCTTATACTTCCCAAGCCTTGCAACTGAGACCCATGTCAGGGGGTCTGAGTTAGTCCAATGATAGATTCCCAGTTATCAGTCCTCCTTGTTCAGGTCTGTTGTCTCTGTGTGTTTTTGTATCATGGTCGTGTCCTCCCTCTCTGCATCTGGATTCCAGTTCGGCTCAGTGTTTACCTGTGGGTGTCTGCTTCTGTTTCCATCAGCTACTAGATGAGGGTTCTATGATGGTGGGCAAGTTATGGTAGACTTTCCACTGTTGCTCATATTGTAAGTTGTGGTCAGTCTTGTAGTTTCTGGACATTTCTTTAGGTTCAGTTTTCTCTTTTAATGGCTCTCTCTTCCATGGCCTCTCTCTCTCTCTCTCTCTCTCTCTCTCTCTCTCTCTCTCTCTCTCTCTCTCCTCTCATCTATTCTTCCCATGACTCAATCTTTCTAGTCCCACATGCTTTCCTCTCCTCCCCTTCTCTTTCTCCTAGCTTCCTCTCTCCACTCACTGTCTCCTCCCACCTGCAATATGCTCAGGCAATCTTGTCCCTTTCTCCTTCTGTGAGGGACCTTGTATGAATCTCTTAGAATCCTCCTTGTATCCTATTTTCTCTGGTGGTGTGACTTATAGGCTAGTGATCATTTACTCAATGTCTAAAATCCATATATGAGCGAAAACATCCCATGTTCCTCTTTGTGTGCCTGGTTTACCTCATTCAGGATGGGTTTTTCAAATTCTATCCATTTGCCTGCGAATTTCAAGATTCCATTTTTTTTATTATTTTTTTTCAGCAGAGTAGTATTGCATTGTGTAAATGTGACACATCTTCTTTATCCATTCTTCAGTTGAGGGGCATCTAGGTTGCTTCCAGGTTCTTGCTATTACAAATAATGATAATGCTACTACGGACATAGTTGAACACATGTCTTTGTGGCACAGATATGGACCATTTACATATATCCTTAAGAGGGGGATTGCCAGGTCCTGTGGTAGACTGATTCCCATTTTCCTGAGGAACCGCCATAACTGATCTCTAAAATGGTTGTACAAGTTTGCACTCCCACCAGCAGTGGAGGAGTGTTCCCCTTTCTCCACATCCTCTCCAACATAAGTTGTCATTGGTGTTTCTAATTTTAGCTATTCTGGCAGCAGTAAGAAAAACCAAATATTTTTGTAAAAACACTTATGTGGGCCATTGTATGAATATGCACTGCGGTGGATATAATCACTTTTTCTGTTTTCAATATATTTTTGTAACTATAGAAAGCAATTTATTTAAAAACAGTTGGAAAGCTGTTTTGTTTTGTTTTGCTTTGTTTTCCCATTTATTTTTCCCCTTTGGCAAAGTAAAAATAATGTGAAATGAGAAATTCAAAATAATATGCCACCAGGACCTCTATGTGCTATAATTTTAGTGATACTATTAAAACAAATACTTTTCAAGACATTTTAGTATACATTTAAATAAAAATACAGTTTGGTACATTTTTTAAGCTTGAGAAGATATCATCTAATCACAAACTATTAAGTTGTTTAGATTTTTTTGTTAGTTTCCTATTGAACTATGTAATTGTTCTTTTTTAAAAGAAATTAGTGTGAGAGTTAGAAGTGTCAGCAGATTTCTTTGAAAAAGAACATCACTCCTAACATTATCAGCTATTGTTCAACAGCTTTTACTTCAGCAAAAAGATAATTGAATGTCACTTGCAATCAGTATGTACAGCACCAAATTGCTAAAGCTTAATTTTACAGATGGCAGTGAGCACTAGGGACTTGCATTTGTTTTTTTGCAAAACAATATTTGTATCAAACTTGAAGAAAATTATCTAAAGTCAATATTTATGCCTCTCTATTTACATTTTCACAATAATCAGAATGATTTATTTGAATGCTATATAAAATTTACAACTTAAGGCAAAGAAATCGATCACCCTTGTTCATAAAAATGCCAGTTGAAATGTCAGAAGTAAAATAAGCTTCAAGTCATAGTCATTCATATGAACCACAGAAGCATGTATTTCTATAGTTGCTGTTTGTCTTGGAAGCCTGACTCATTTTAAATCTCATGCTCAGAAAAATTTTGGCTTTTGCTCCCATTGATATTTTTGAATGAATTAAACTGTAGTGATTTAAGTAAAAATGAAAATCCCAAAATAAATTTGGGAAAATTTAATATTATTTTATTTTGAAAAACATATAATAAAGTCCCTTTAATGAAGAATAATATAGAAATTCAGAATAAAGAGAAATAAATGGAGTGTTGGCATATTTCTTTTGAGATTATAACATAATACATATCCCCCCCCCCTTATCTTCCCAAACAAACCCTCTCATATGCCACCTCTTTTCTATTGTTGAAATTCATGATCTATTTTTCATTGATATAGCATGCACATATGTATATAAGTATATAGATAACATGCATAAGATATATAACATTATTTTTATGTATGTTTTTAAGGATGACCTTTTGGTTTCAGAAAACCAACTGTACTCTTCTCTGAGAAAGACTATTTCTCATACTTTCAGTATTCTTTAGTTGACTTCAGTCCTTTATGTAGGGTGGAGGTCTTGTGAGATCTTCCCATGCATTTGGGCATGCACATTGGTGTTATAATATTTCAGCTGCTGTGTGGGCAGCCATGGTAGTGGGACTTATGGGTGTAGCTTCTCACATTGCTGGGGGACACAGTCTCACAACAGCTATCTGATCTGGCTCCTGTGCCCTTTAGCTCCTCATCTGCACTGGCTTCTTATCCTTAGGCATGTGACTGTTTTGTAGATAAATCCACTGGGACTGAGATTCTCAGATCTGCATTTTGAATGACACTGACTGTAGGAAATGTACAAGAACTATCTCTCTATTATATAATGAGAGGAATCTAGTATACATGAATTGTTTAATATTAAAAGAATTGCTGGTTTTATGATGTATAGCTAAATGGAATGCAGAGAATGAGGTTGTAATATTAGGAATATTAGGAATAGAAGTTTGGAAATAAAAATATTTTGTGTGTTTATAATTATTATTAATAAGAAATTACACTTTCTTCCTTCTTAGGACAATGAAGTCTATTTTATAATGTGTCAGATGTTTTGAGTTTTGGGTTTTTCTTTTGTGTTCTGTTTGAACAAATAGTAAAGTGTGATGTAAGATTTTTTGTGTGGTTGTTTTGGCAGATCACCCTTTATGATAACATATGGACTCATCAGAGAGCTTCAGAACATTTAGTATAGATGTTGCAAAATTATAAGGTATCTATAAAATACATTCCAACAAATAAGGTATTGAATATGGCATAGTAAAAACCAGTGAACATGTGCAATAAAGTATAACTATTTAATTGCATAATAAGCTACAGGGCAGTACTTTTTTCCTCTGGATTTCTTGGCTAATGGAAAGAATGATTCACTGTTCCTTTCAGTCTCTTGAGATAGTGTTGTACCAGATATTACAAGGATAGGGAATGATCAAACTTCCAATTGTAGTTTACAATAGTATAGAATGAATAGGACAGACCCCAATAGCAGTGTGTGTTTTCAAACTAAAGTGGAAATTGTTAATAGTATTATTAAAATCCACAGATTGTGAAGTTGAAGTCAATAATACTAATTTTATAAGTGTGAAAATAAAGTCACAAAAGTTGCCAAATGCATCTGAAGTCTTTCTTTTAACACACACGTGTGTGCGTGCACACGCAAACACACACACACTCACAGTAGAACTCAATATTACATATATTAAATACTATGAGAGTTGTATTTTGAAAAGGTTAGTAAATCCCAAATGGATTCTGCAAAAAAAAAAAAAAGGATGTTTTCGCACATTTACTTAGTTATTGTTTTGTTATTGTTTTTTATACTGGGTAGAAGAAACAAAGAAACTGCTACAACAGAAGCACACAGAAAAAAATGTAGTTATATAAAAACACTGAAAGAAAAAGTTTTACTCTTCGATAAAAGTGGCCCTGACTTATTCATGAAAAGAGTTTTAAAACATTTTGGCAAGCTCTTCTCATTTTCCAAAGCAAATTGTGTGCTTTGGGGATAAATTCTCAATTCTCATTGCTATTAGAATTTCAAAGTAAGTTAGGGAAATTTTTTTATTTAATTTATTATTTTACATGTCGATCCAAGTTAGGGAAATTTTAATACAAGCTTTTGCTTAAGATGGAATTGTAGCATGTGGATAACACTAAGAATTACTAGGAGATCTCAGATTTTTACTAGGAGAATATACGATTTTCAGCTTAATTTTGAAAGAATAATGTCTTATTTATTATCATTTCTTAATATACTTTCCATGGTTGTCTACTTCAGTGACATAATTTTTTAAAATTTAAAAGTGGAATTAAACTTAACAGCATATTTATCGCATTGAGGCTGATGGTCTAAACAGCAACAATAACAATGACAAAACAATATAGTTGTCAGTTAGATAGATTACATATCAATATTCTCAGTGGACTTTGTGATAATTACACACACACACACACACACACACATATGGGGCAGAGACATAAAAGCATTATTGATCAAAGATAATACTAACATAGATAAGTCTTCTGTGAAAGTCTATAGATTTTACATTTCAATGCCAAAATCAGCTTGTCTTTTTTTGGCAGGAAAAACCACCAAGATAATATATTCAGTTTCAAATTTCAACACTAATGTCCTATGTAATAAGTTTGAAAATTCATAACTTATTCATAGAATTAATACTCTAGTGGCTGAGGAATCAAATACAGGTACACCAAGAAATGATAAGGAGGGATTTGTAACAATTCTGGCTTAAGTAAGGTGAGGATGTCAGGAGACAGAAAAAGATCATTGTCCAGAATTAAGCAAGACAGTATCGGATTCAGAAGGTTTTTCTGGAAAGCCATAAATAACTGAAATCACTTTCCTTTATAAGTGGGGTTGGTTTGCTTGAAGCCAGAGTGCCCTTTGTGCTAGTTTCTTGCAAATCAACTTGCCAAAGGAGAGGGAAATAGAACGACCAATTCTGACTTGTTTCCTTTTTGTAACCATTCCTTTCTATTTATAAGTTTTCCTTTCACTGTGATAACAGCTGCTGTGAAACTAAGTTTTTATCTATCACATAATTCTCTTACATAGATAACTATATTAAAATATTAGCACATTTTTAAAAATATATATACAAATATACAAATGTCTAAGAAAATGGATGCTGAATATATTTTTAATATTAGGTTTGATATATCCAGGCCTTGAATTCTGCTGAGCTAAATTACCAACCATTCTGGCTTCTTAATATGGAAATCCATGATTATACAATATGACACTCTCAATAGTATCTTTACAATGTATATAGTAACATATTTCTATATGCAATTAATTGTAGTCTTGAAGTGCAAATATGAACCTATATAATTTAATTATAAATGATCATGTTATCATATGTGTTCCTATGTAATAGAAGGAATTACTTAAAATTTGGAACCTTAAAACTTGCAAATATGGCTATAAAATTTAGAATTACTTAGAAAATAAATGAAATATGTATATAAAGGTATCAGGGTATGAGACATTTGTCCATGATTGTCTTATAGGATGGAAAGGCAATAAGTTCAATATAAGAAGTACCACTGATGTAGACTGAGTTACACATTTAGGGATAGAGCCCATGGTTAGCATAGATGAGAAACACAGTAATGTTGAGAAATAGCATACATATTTCAGCCTTCAATAGAAGTATTTAATACAGTGCATACAATTTTAATGAGAAAAATATTGGTGGAATAAATCGGCATATATAACATTATACTTTAACAAACAGCTTTTAGGAGAGCCTATCTCTCAATAATAAGATCATAAAAGACAGTATGATAAAATTTCATGAAAAGAAATATGCCACATCTAAGTGATAAATAGTACATGTTAAACAGCAGCTTCATTATCAAATTTGCTAATCAGACCACATCATGACGGCATGAGCACTCTGAAAATATGGTACTCTAAAAATATGGAGTAACAATATTACTTATGCCAAAAGTAAAAAAAAAAAAAAAAAAAAAAAAAAACTGTAACATTATGCAGCCTCTGCCAAAACACATTATAAAGTTCCCATATATATCATAACCACATTAAAAGCAATTATAATGTAATATGTACACGTGAGTTTTTAAATGGGTATTTACTGATGCATCCTTCATAATGTCACCAAATAGCAAAACAAAAATAAACAACATCTATCAATGAGTGAGTTGATACAGCCTATGTAAGGAGGGACTGGAGCAGGTGATCAGCAATGAAATCACTATACTTTTAGGACCATTGATGAATTTGCCAATATTTGTGATGATTTGAGGAAACTAAAATTGTACATAGTGTTTGATTATTTTTGAAAGTACTTGAGAATTCTAATACATTCATGGAAACCAAAACAAAAAAATCAACAAATAAATAAGTAAATAAACAAATAACAAGTAGAATGAGGTTTGAGTAGAACAGGATTGCTAGGTAGATATAATATGGCAAGAGAGATAGACATATTTGGAAGGTGATAGAAATAATTAATCTTTTACTGGTTTTGAAAAGAAATGGAAATTCATCAAACTGTAGAGTTTTGGTTTAGAGGCGTTGCTAGACAGGAAAAGCTAGCTTACATAACTTTCAGAACAACTTAGCTTTCCCCAGCATTGTAAATATAAACATAAAAGTAAAATGTAAATATGTACATATGTAAATATAAAAATCTCTTAAAGCTTTTTTCTAACTTAATTATGCTTCTGTAAGTTGTTTATTGCCAAAAAGAAACAAAAAGGATATTTAGTCCATGTTTTCATTTGAACAGTGTTTCCTATTTAGATGTAGTTACAGTTTTCTAAAGGAATTAGTCTATAGCTAAAAACTGTCAAGAAACAACCAGATACCTAACATGAATTAAAAAATGAAGCAGTGATAGCAAATGTTCAGTCTCATTTCTCAGATTTTAATATCTTACCTTACTGTTGTTTGTCTCTGGGAAGACTTAATCGACAATGAAGCCCAATACTTGGGTTACAATAATTCAGCATTAATAGCATTTAGTTTTGGTGGCTTTCTTAGGTTGCATAATGAATACCAGATAGTCAGTAGACAATTTCTGAAATTTAAGATTGAGCTAGTAAAATGTTGATAGAACAATATAAAAATTTGAATTACCAAATTTTTTCACAACAATCTTGATTTGGAGAGAGCAAAGGGATCATCTTTAAACAGTCCATAAGAAGAAAATAGGAAATGGAATGAAAATAGTAAACATGTCTCTTGACTTGATGATCACTCACTATCATCAACATGACTTAATTTAGGATCACCTAAGAGATAATGGGGCTGACTTGTTGGTATGAATCTAAGGATATTTTTAAAGAGGGGAAACTGAGGAGTGGCTAGCACCATTCATGACTTTGGGTGCCAGTGGAATGAAGTGGGAAGGAGAATGAGGAAAACATGAGAAGTCCTGTGTTACTGCTTCATGGACTGCAAAATGTGAACTTCTGTGGTCTATGAAGGCCTTACTGAATAGATAGGCTGAACATGCATAAACAATTTGCTTTTGCCATAAAGTGAGGCTCTATACATTTGAACATGTACAATGGGAAACTGCTGTACAACAACAACAACAAAATGGTGGATATACTCATGTCCAGTCAGTAGAGGTTTTACGTCCAACCATCTGGACTATGTGCTGTATGTCAGAAGTTCCACTGTCTCACAGCCATACACATGGCATACAGGGTGAATTACAGATTTAAAAGGGCAGGACATCCATGCCTTTGCCAGTGCATTATATTATCTGATTCAAAATTTGCTTGAAAGATTGGATATTAGCTTATACGCAAAGATTGATACTACATGTGGTTGAACAAGGGCTTATAAATGTAATTGGTGACATGAAGCCTACAGAGAATGGCACAATGATAATCGATTCTGATTACTTTGAATAAATGCTGATATATTACAAAATGAGAACAATTATTTCTGGATATATGGGAATCCAGTAAATTTTTTTCTGTAGTCTGACACTCTAGCTGTACAGAAAACTGCAGCATTCCAAACCACTGGGAAAGAAGACATTGAGATAAAGAGGAAAGTAAATTTGTGGTGGAAGACATGAACTATGCTTGGGACTAGATTGAGATTCTTTAAAGATTATGAAAAAAGGGTGTTTTCATTAGCTCCAACTGTGTTAGCTTCAGACAAGCACTGGAGCATACAAGTAGCAACAGAAGTACCAACTGCCCAGCCAACAAAATTTTAAAATGTGTAAGACAGATGATGCACCAGCAAATGAAAATGCATTGCAAGAATCTCCATCTATGTCTATGTGTCTGTCTCTGTTTCTCTCTCTCTCTCTCTCTCTCTCTCTCTCTCTCTCTCTCTCTCATACACACACACACACACACACACACTGAATTTTTAAAGTTCAGCATATAGCAATTCAGAGAGCCCTTACTCAAGGAAATTCCAGGAATCACACTTGGGGATATTTTGAGTAACTGAATTTCTATTTCTCTTTCTTTCCACAGTATTCTAAAAATCCAATAGCCTGCAAGCCACAGCATGTCAGCCTTTAAAGAAAAAGAAGAAGAAAATTGAAGCTTATTGAAACATCTTTTCCCAGAGAATTCATTGTTATACTGCCTGGTGATTGCACAGTCCCATTTGCAAAATTAATCTCTACAATATATTCCTGGGAATTTTCCAGGAATGAATATATTTCTTTCTTAGAACATTTTAAAGAAAAATCACATGCAAAAGTTTAACATTGGAAGTATTTAAAGGAGGACACACTTATTGGAGATGATAAAAGGCTAAGGAAATTGCTTAACAGGAAAATCTGGTGAGGAAGACTGCCATAAAAGATTTCAAAATGAGCTGATATTCTTTTAAATGTGAAGTACTACAATTGCACTTGTGCTAGAAACATGACCACGCATATGTAAACAGAGGTAAAGGAAAGAATATAAACCATTACATCTGACTAGCTTTCATTACCATGCAAGCAGAGAGCAAAAGCTAAGTAGCATTTGCAAACCAGTGTTGGGCATTAATATTCTATGCCAATATATAAGTTATATATAGTAGTTTTTAGGTAGCATTTTCAGAAATATAAATTAAGTTCTATCCAGTTGACAGCTAACTAGAGAAACAATGACTTGTTGGGTTGCATTAGGTAAAGAATTTTGAACTGTAAAGAGTAGTGTTAGGAAGCCCTGAGAAAACAAACAAACATAAATGATCAACAAGAGCAAAATTTAAGATGATAGACACATTTATTCCAAGGGTGTTCACAGTATAATTTAGTATATATGCAAAAAATAATAAGTATATAAAATTCTAAGATAGCCAAAATAAAAACTGTAAATTTAAATTCTGATTTTGGATTAGCCATACAAAGACCTTAGAATCAAGTCACTATTTACTACAATCAGAATAGCTATTATGAAGATGAAAAACAGCAAACCCTACACCACCACAACTAGTAAAATTGTGACCTTTTCTACAAGTATAGAAACTGGTAGAAGTATTCCTTAAAAAGTAAAAATAGAATTACCATTTCATTGAGCATTCCCTTGCCTGCGAGTAAACTGGCTTGACTCACAGCATATCATCTATTAAAGTTAGTAAATATTTAAAATAATAGAAACATGAAAAGAAAAGTTACTGATTTTATTCATGTTTTCTACTTGTTTTAAGGAATTAGGATTATATTGTGATAAATCAAGAGGGATGCCAAATTCTAGAAATTTTTAAGGAAAATTACAATACAGGTATGTATTAAACATAGATGTAAATATTAATCACACTGTATATGTGCATATTTCTTAGTGTATCTATTTGTTAGCTGTATAATAGTTAAAAACAACTTTATACATCCTTAACATTCTAAATGACTTTTTAAAATTTGAAGTACATGTATACAGTATGGAACCTTTAATAATTTGATATGTTATAGCTATATTTAAAAACAAAGTCCATAAAATATTCAGAATAAAGATAGATGGGAGCAACTTTCTTTTAATATTCATGACTTGGATCAGAACTATAGCATAAGCCAATGATTTGACTACTTCTCTGTAGCTAATAGTACTGTTGAGATATGATTGTTGCTTAAGGATATTATCTTCATTTTCATTCATCAATTGATTAATCCATAAAATAACTAGGATATTAGAAGGTAGAATGTAACTAAAGGAAGAGGTAGTAGAAGTGTGCATTCCAGGGAAATACTAGTTCTCTTTCTCTCCATCATTATGTGGTGATCATACAAGCAGATTTCCATTCTGAGAGCTTTTTCTCTCTCATGGCATCACTGTTTTGAATCAAGCCCCCAATCAATGGAGCCAAATGGCCATTGACTGCAAACTATAACCTCATGAGCCAACATGAATCCCTTTTCTCTTTGAACATTTTGTTTCACAGATATTTGTTGTTTCGCTTTTCCTTTGTTTGATTTTGGTCACAGAGGCAGAAAGCTGGCTCACACACAAAAAATGTGTACATGAATTGGGTCTTATTGCACACATATTTGGATGGCTCTTCATTTAACAAACTTTTGAAATAGAAGAGTGTTGGGAACCATCACTATCCTCACTACCTCAGGCCTCTGAGACAGAGAATGACTGCCTCTTAAGAAGTAAGCAGAATGTTCAGCAGAATATTTCTAGATACAGGCTTGTGGTTTTACAACCAGTTAAAGAATAGCTCAGGATATTCCTCCTGCTACAGTTTTACAGCCAGTTAAAGATTAGTTCAGGACATTGGTTCTACTGACCCTTTCATCTGCCCACATGCAAACCCTGCAAATCCAGCCTATGGTCCCATATAAGCCTCCCCTCAGAAAATAAAGTTTAGCAGCTTGATCAGAATATAGACTTGCTGTAGTTCTTCTTATTCCTTGTTCCTCGATTCTGCTAGGTGTTTCCTTGACTGCCAGCAGGTAGGGGCAGAAGAGGAGTTTGTAAATATTTGGAGATATGGTCTTAGCAACTATTATATAGGACATTAGGGAGGTTTTTATTTGAATTTGAAAAATCAGAGGGTTTATAGAAAAATAGAGTGTGTATACTCTGCCCATGAGGATGCAGATGGAATTGAACTGGGGCTACTCACCTTTTGTGACATATTCTTTATCTACCTGCTAGATCCCCTGGATCTTTTTGTAGGACTGAACATTAAGATGATACATCATTTTATCAAGTGTAGGACATTTCAACTTAAAAGCACAGCACCCAAGCTATGGCATGAGTATTCCTGTTTTTTTTTTTTTTTTTTTTTTTTTTTTTTTAAATCTAGGCTTACAGTGAAAAGTGTGAGTCCAGAGAAATTGAATCACTTTGAAATTTGAAGTTTGATCAGAAAAGATACACGAGTGAAGTGGAAGACAAGAATAATGTTTCCATCCTTTGATGGGATATGGCTCTTTGGTTATAAGGACTGGCTACTTTTTAGCAACCATGCATTGGATTCCAGCACCCACATGGTGTCATATAGCCATCTGCAAATCTAGCTTCAGGCCACTTAATGTCCTATTCTGTCCTCTATGAGAAATGCACTCATGCTGTGTACAGACATACATGCAGACAAAACACACATGCACAGTAAATAGATATTGGCTTCATTTGAGTTAAGCTAAATACTTTGAGAGGAATAAGAAATATGCCTTGAGGACATCATAGAAATTGGCCAGGCTCCATCTGTCAAAAGCTCACAGATTAAAAGATGGAAACTCAAGAGAAGTGCATCATAAAAAAGCAAAGTTTATGCTTCTCTATTGATTTATTTAGTTATTTATTTATTTTTTATTTATTTATTTATTTATTTAGTCCAGATGATCTTCTATTGAATAAAGTGGGATATTGCAATCATACTGGTAATAGATTGATGTTAGTCTGTCTCTTTAAATCTACTTAAAGTAGCATATTTTTAAATAAAATTGTGTGTATCAGAGTTTGGGGCCTGTGTGGTCAGTATAGTGTTCTTGGCTATGAACTAAGCATCCAATAATTTCTTCATGAGATAATTTATATCTCAGAAGTGACCTAGTTACAAAACATGGGGCAATTATCAAGTTGGTTGCATTGACTAAGTAGAAAAATACAAAAACAATTCAATATTTTTCTCTCTTCATCCTGATTAATCCAGAACTTTTGCCTTTTGTTTCCCCGTTTCTCTATTCAGTATCTTTCATACCATCACTCAAGTTTATTCTCAATAAAATAAAATAGCCATCCTAAGACTTTTAAGATTTATTTAAATTTCCATTCTCTCATCAAAGTATACCTTACTGTTTTTTTCTTTCTGATTATAATTTTGTTTTGGCTAGATATGTCTTTATTACCCTCTTATTCCTCCCTTTCCAAATGTGTTATTTTCTGTTTGTTATGACAAAACACCCATCTAAAGTAATTTATGAAAAGAACAGCTTATTTTGACTGATACTTAGCAGGTGCAGTCAACCATTTTGGAAAAGAAATGGATGCAGGAGATTTATGCAGCTGGTTATTTTGTATCTACAATCATAAAGAATAGAGAGATGAATGCTGGTGAATGTTCAACATGTTTTTTCCTTTTATTTTGCCTCATGGAATAGTACTGTACCCTCAGTACTACATCACATAATCTAATTTAGAAACCCTGTCACAGACATGCAGTTAGTCCCCTATATGATTTCAGATGATGTCCAGATGATGTCACATTGATAATATTAATGAATACAAAACAGAATTATTTATTCTATGCAACTCTGTAAAGGAACTATCTAACACATTTTCTTTTAAAATTTACATAATTTCACAGTTAAGAGATTGACTTGAATCTCAGAAGAGAACTTTGACTACTGAATAATGCTGAGACTTCATGGATATGCTTGGACACATTTTGCTTTATGAGAAGGACATGAAACTTTTGGATAGGTAGAATGTTATGGTTCTAAATAATATGTTCATAAAGTTGAGAAATGATAAGCTAGTGTTTGCTAATTTGATGTCTTTTAATATTATGACCTTGATTGGGTATATCTTCAGGGACTTTGCCAAGAATGGCACATCTTTAGAAATGTCTGTGATGGCTTTTGTTTGGGAATTTAAGTGATGAAGGAATACCTGTCTTGATTCTGTGAAGCACAGTAACATGAGCATAGGTTGACCACAATAAATAAATAAATAAATAAATAAATAAATAAACAAACAAACTTGTTACAAAGGAAAAAAAATAATAGAATACAGACCACTCTTTCTACATCTTGGCACATTCTGTGAGTAAGAAACTTTGTGATTTTACCCCAAATGGTGAGAGAAACACACATGTCACCTAGCACTTCTTGTTAAGGACTATACAGTGAAACTGTGATCCACAATAAACAATGCTTCCATAACATTGCTTCTCGTTATGCATTGTTGATATCAACAAGAAAAGCAATGCAGAAACATATTTGTAATAGTGGTGTGGATAAGTGGGGCAAATCATGTGTGCTCTGTGTCACTCAATGACAAAGCTATTATTCAAATATAGGATATTTATGAATCATATTATGCATAACAAACTTCAATTGCTGGTATTCAATATAGAATATTAAATTTATGACTTTATTCTGATTTCAGAATGAAGATATTATCTATTGATATACTTTATTTTGGAAAATACAAACTCTTTAATAAATGAAGGAAATACAAATAATTTGGGCATTTTAGAAAGCATAATTTTCACAAATTGTAAACCCTTGAATCTTTTCTCATGATATTTGACAAAAAGTCACATTACCATAAATTATCTTAAGAAATCATCTTTAAAGTGATATAGTACATATTTTAGAAAAAAAGGAAAAGTTTAGTTGTGCATCCAATATTAAAGATGTAGTGTCCTAGCATTAAAAAGGTAAAGGTACTATTTGGGGATGGAGAAAATCTGAATGTAATAATTATAATGATATGACAGTATATCAAATGACAGTATGTCAAATATGTAAACTCATCATGTATTTAATAACAAGATTCTTTGCCTGTATCTTCTATTTTCTTTCTTTCTCCATCTTTTTCACACACACAGTGAAAGTCTTTTACAGAGGAGAATATTTAAATGGACTTTTGAATGCCACATAGATAGGGACTTCACTGAGACAGTAACTTGGCCTTTTAGTGCCCTATGATTTTTGGGAAAGGCTTAAATGCAGAAAAAAAAAGACTCAAGTTGATTTTAAAAACAGTCAACAAAAGTACATCTCTTTGGTTCAAGAAATCATCCATCTTTAAAACAAAAGTGATACTTTCACTTTGGAACACGTCTAAAGAAAAGGCTTTTAACTCCACTTAAAGGAGCACTAGCGTCTATGCGTTGGAGACGAAGGCTGTAAAGCAAGGCAGCAAGATCTATTTTAAATAAAAAAACAACAGCAACTTGTAGTTGTAATATGCCCTATATCATGTGTTTTGCTTTGATTTTTTTTTACAGTATTTATTCTTGTGTCCCAGTAAGAAGAAAATTGCATTTTCACATCTACTGATACTGTGTAAGAGCACTATTTGATCATTAGATGAACTTCTATCACAGGCTGTAGAATGCATTTTTGAAGAAAGTGCTTTTTAAGTTACCTAAATACACTGTTAGAAAACTCCTTTATGTAAGGGTTTAAAGCCTACTGTAACTAACCAGAAGCATTTATAGGACCATAATTGAATGAGAAATTGTTTTAATCCATTGAGCTATTTAAGTACTCCTCAATTGTGTACGTTTGTACTATTAAATAATGTTATTTGTCTTATGATATTGTTGAAATTTAACTGAACAAAACTTTGTTTTAAAATACAGTTTCTGCCATACATTAGTGGAAGAATATTTCAATAATAAACTATCATGTAAAAAAGCTTCCATAATTATAACTAATTCCTGAAACCTAGTTGTT
Organism: Phodopus roborovskii; assembly: GCF_943737965.1. Classification (NCBI taxonomy): domain Eukaryota; kingdom Metazoa; phylum Chordata; class Mammalia; order Rodentia; family Cricetidae; genus Phodopus; species Phodopus roborovskii. The sequence goes on from NW_026126410.1 coordinate 31,673,875, forward strand.
CTTTACATTTGAAGATTTTTCTGGATCAAGTTGTGATAGTTAAAGGTTTATAAGTTTAGTTTGTATGTGGTGTCCAGCTGGCAGCAGATCTGGGCAGGAAGGAAATGGTGACATCATTTTTGTGCAATGGTCCTAGCAGACTTTAAGAAATTTGGACTCACTTGAGGCCCTATCTCAAGCCTCTCCAGGGATATAGCCATCTTGCTCAGATGCCCAGGCTTTATAGAAAAAATAAGTTTACAAAGTAAGAAATGGCAGCCCTCATAAATGGTAGACATGGAAATGGTGCTGCCACACTTGTCCAAATGGTCTAAGCAGTCACCTGTCAATTCACATTCTAAAGGAATAGATATGAGCTCCAGAGATAAATGGGGAATGTTTTTGAGTGTATCTTAAGTTAAAAATAAAGAGAGCAGGTAGTTATCATCAATTTATACATGCCAGTCCTGCACCCTTAGGATTATCATAGCATAATAGTCATCCAATCTATCTGTCTATCTATCTCTCTAACATATATGTGTGTGTGTGTGTGTGTGTGTGTGTTTGTGTGTGTGTGTGTGTATTTTTTTCTGTGTTTACATTTGTTATGTGTCATTGCTGGCTAGACCTACTGGGAGCTTCTTCCATCCTTGCATGTCACCTTCTGGTACCATGAAATCTAGTCCTCATGGAAAAGGCTTTATAATCAGTTCCAGCTCAGAGGATTTTGTGCCTGTTTCTGACGCACATACAGAATTGAGACTTCATCCTAATGGAGATCTTTTCCAACCCTTTACTCTGAGGTAGTGTCTGCATTTGAAGTTGAAGTGTTTTTCTTGTATGCAGCAGAAGGGTAAATTCTGTCTTTGTATCCATTATGTTAGCCTGGGTCTTTTTATAGGCAAATTAATACCATTAATATTGATGGAAATTAAGAACCATTGATTGTCAATTTTTATTTTTTTTGGATTTGTTGGTGGTGGTAGTATTGTGAATAGATTAATCTGCTTTTTATTTTGGTTTCTGGTAAAGAGAGATTATTTATTGCCTAAGTTCTTGGGAGTGAATGTAGTTAACTTCCTTGGGTTGGAATTTTCCTTCCAAAACTTTCCATAGGACTGAATTTGTGGGTATATATTGTGTAAATCTGTTTTTATCATGGGATATATTGGTTTCTCCACCTTTAGTGATTGGGAATTTTGTTAGATATAGTAGTCTAGGCTGGTCTCTGGGGTCTTCTAGTGTTTGTAGCACATCTATCCAGGACCTTCTGGCTTTGAGAGTTTCCATGCAGAATTCAGATGATTCAGATGTAATTCTGATGGGTCTGCCTTTATATGTTACTTGAGTTTTTTCCTTTGCTGCTCTTAGTATTCTTTCTTTATTCTGCATGTTTTTTGTTTGGATTATTATGTGGCAAGGGGACTTTATTTTTTTCTTTTTGGTTCAGTTTGTTTGGTGTTTGGTAAGCGTCTTGTACTTTTGTAAGAATGTTCTTCAAGTTGGGAGAGTTTTCTTCTATGATTTTATTGAATATATTTTCTGCACCTTTAAGCTGGGCTTCTTTTGCCTTCCCCTATACCTATTATTCCTGTTTTGTCTTTCCATGGTGTACCACATTTCCTGGATATTTTGTGTTAAGGATTTGTTGGATTTAAGATTTTCTTTGGCCAAAAATATCTTTCCTCTAGTTTATCTTCAATGTCTGAGCTTCTCTCTTCCATCTTGGATATTCTATTATTTATATTTGCATCTGCTATTCCTGATAATTCACCCAGCTTTTCTGTTCCCAGCATTCCCTCAGTTTGTGTTTTCTTTATTGTTTCTATTTCAGTTTTCAGGTCATGAACTGTTAGAATTATTTCCTTCATCTGTTTGATTTTTCTTGGCCTTTTTTTTTTTTTTTTTTTTTTCTTTTCTTTTAGAGATTTCTTGATTGTTTGCATTTTTGGTTTTTTTTTTTTTTTTTTTGATTTTTTTTTCCTTCCATTTTCTCATATTCTCTTTGAGGGCCTCTATCAATTTCAAGAAGCTGTGTTTCAGGTCATTCTCTTCTGCTTCATCTGCATTGGGATATTCAGGTCTTGCTGGTGTAGAATTCCTAGACCCTGGTGGTGTCATATAAGTCTTTCTGTTGTTGGATATGTTCTTGTATTGTTGTCTTCCCATCTCTTCTTCCAATTAGTACAGGTATATTCTCTCCTTCTCCTGGTGGGTATTAGTTCAATGCTCTATCCTCTCCTCTCTCATGGAGGGTGCAGGGGCAAGACAGAAATTGCAATCTATGCTGTATACTTTGTTCTTCCTCCAGGTTCTCTGGAGGATTTGGTGGCAGGAATGGTCTGGCAGCTGTAGATGGGAGAACTCAAAGAAGAGGAGATGGGGACCTGGGGGAGCCTTCAGTACTCACCTCTCTAGGGGAGAGTGGAGGGGTAGGGCAGGAATGTCAATCAATTCTAGGTCCTTTGTTTGTTCCATGTCCCTCTGGGGGATTCAGTGGCAGGAAGGGTCTGGCAGCTGCCGGTCAGGACATGGAAATGCTTTGACTGAGAGAGATGATGAATAGCTAGATGGCAGAAGTAGATCTATAGGTAGTAGATAGTTAAATGGTAGAGATGGATAACACATATATACATGCTTAGCTACATATATAAAGTTTTATTGTTTGGACTTTGGAATCTTAAGGTACACTTAATTTAACAGCAAGACAAGTTCTATGCTGAGTTTTTTTTGTTGTTGTTTTGTTTTGTTTTATGAGATTAAATATTTTATCTCATGTGTCAAACTTTTTAAAATAATAGCAAGCAGGTGACTTTTCCAATATGATATTGTTTTATTGGGTACTTTAGTAAGACTTATTTAACATTTTCCCGCATTTAGCATAAATCTTAATTTTTACATTGATATACCTTCCTTGAGTTTCTAAATGTGTTTAAACACATTTTATTACTCACCCTTCATTGTCAATATTATTAAGTTTAGATATACAAGCTGAAAGAAACAGAGAGAACACTATTGTTTATTATAGTTTCACATGATCTACTATTTGCTAAGATTCTTGTTTTCTAACTGTAATTGAAGTTGTGAATATAATCAATTTCAAAAGCAAACAATATTTGTGTTTATGTCCACGTTATTTCAGAGAGAAATATAGTTTATCCACTGTTAACGAATCTAGCCAGTGGAAGCTTCCACACCCCCTGGACATAGAGTACTGTATAATTTTGTTAATAAAAATGAGTGTTTTATATAAATTATAGTTATTGAGGTAACCTTGACCTTATTCATTGGGCATATAGAGCTTTAAGTTATCTGGCTTTAGAATATGAATCACAGATAGACTGATTCCATACAACAAAGTTCATGACCTTGATTTTAGAATTCCTCCTGTGCATGGTGATATGCTAATTGCTGGCCATGTGGTCTTTCTGAAACTATAGCCTTATAGAAATACTCCTCATTACCAATTTCTCTAATTTTAGACACAATAGAAAATAAAATGCTCTCCAGTCTCTTATTTGCAACTTCCTGCTATTTATCCTTTTAGGCATTTCTTGATGGAATCACAATTAACTTGTCCTTCCCAGCACATATATCAGGAAATTTGGGATTCTAGGATGTTTTTTTCCACAACATTTTAATTGCTCAAGAAATGGATGAAAAGTTGAATTCTATATTGGTGACAGTAGTCTTAGAAAACGGGAATACCTTTTAACTGGGTCAGTTACTTCAGCAGCAATTCACATGGCAACTATGTGTGTCATCTGTCAAAGGTCCACTTCAAAAAGATACTTGTGGCTACTTCTCACTGGAAAGAGAATGCCTGTTCAGCACCTGTATTACACCTATCTATTCTATACATTAAATCTTCCTGCTTCTCGGAAACAAAATGATCTAGATACTTTCTCAAATTTCTATAGATCCATTGAATTAAAATATAATGGTGATTTACACTTATAATTTCTTAGTGAATTCAACTTAAATGCCCAAAAATCCTTAAGTACTTGAATTCTGTGAAGAGTATTCTTGAGTATTCTGCCATTCTGCCTTACATGTTAATAAATAAGGATGCTTAAATTACAATGTAGGGTTCCATAAAATGAATTATAGTAAGTATCAGATATCATTTAGCCATAATATTCACAATGGGAAAAGAAAAGAGTAGGAATATTTGTAAATAGTTCACCAGTATTCTCTGATTTCCCATGCTAATTTCTCCAATGTTTTTTTATTTTTTCTTTTTATTTATTCTTCTTTCTTACATTACATCCAGACCAGAGATTCCCCCTACTTCCATTCTTCCTAGCCCCTCCCACCTCCCTTCTCTTCAAGATCCACTGCTCTTCCATTAATCTTCTGAAAAGTGTGAGCCTCTCAGGGCTATTAACTAAACCCAGCACAACAGGAGGTATTAAGAGCAGGAACCAACCCTCAAATCAAGTCTGTACAAGGCAACCCAGTAGGAGCAAATGGGAACCAAAAGCAAACAAAATGAAGCAGAGCCAACCCCACTCCCACTGTTAGGAGTTCCAAACATCTTCAAGCTAAGCAGCCAAAACATATTTTCAGAGGACCCAATAAAGGGCCATGCAGACTCCATGATTGCATGTTCAGTCTCTAGGAGGCCCTATGAGCCTGCTTAGTTGATCCTGTAGCCCATGTTCTGCAAGTGCCTTAGACCCCTCTGCCTCTTACATTCTGTTCTTAATCTCATCTGCTTGGTTCCTTGAGCTCTGCCTAATGTCTGGCTGTGGATTTCAATACCTACTCTCATCAGCCATCCCAGGAAATCTCTCAGGTGACAACTGGATTAGGAATCATTTCATTGACCTTTTCTTTTTCTTTTGCAGTCTTGTTTAGTTCTACCCTGTGTCTCTGAGCCACTCTAGTTCCAGTTCCTGGTTATCCTTACAGTGGTGAGCCTGGACGTTCCCTAGTCTAGCAGTCCACAAGATAGCTCAGTCAATGGTTGGCCATTCCATAAAGTTCTGAGCTGTTTGGCCCAGCATATCTTGCTGGCAGGGAAGGTAGTACTAACTGAAAACATAAATTGCTATTTAAAGAAAATGCATACAACTATGACTTTCATATAGTTAGAGTAATGTCTAAGTTAAGTTTCTATCATAATGATCAAACACCACAACCAAGAGTAACTTGGAGAGGGAAGAGTCTATTTCATCTTAAAACTCTGAGGTTACATGACTTTACTGAGTGACATCATTGTAAGGATCAAGGCAGAAACTAAGCAGAAGCCACAAAAGGGCACTGCACACTGGATTTGTTTTCATTTCTTGCTCAGTCTGCTTTTGTTATAAAACACAAGGCCACCTACTCAATGTTGAAACCACTGACAGTGGGCTAGACCCTACAATATCAATCACTAATCAGGAAAATGGCCCACGGGCTTGCTTAAAGACCAGTTTTACAGATTTTGTTTTTCTTTTTCTTTAGAATCCATCTACCCAAATGACTCTAGCTTGTGCCAAGTTTATATAATACTAACAACAAAAAAACAAAAAACAAAAAACAAAAAAAAAAAAAAACTGGATAAGCACCAGATTTTTCTACAGACTCTTAATTAAAATATTTTATAGGACTCCCAGTTGAGGAAGTAGGCGACAAAAATGAAAGAGTGTTCCCTTGAAACAGGGTAGATGTACATATGATTTCACGGTGGTTATGGCAGCACAGTGTTGACATGAATGAAGAAGATAATTATGGAAACAATATCTCTTTTACCACTGTTGAAGTAACCTTGTCTTGGAATAAGTCTAATGAAGAAGATGAAAAAAAGTGAGCAATGGAATTTTTATGAAACTTAAAGAAGAAATTGAACATGATACGTGAAGATGGACTAAACTCTGATGCACATGGATTGGTTGAAAATGGTCATGTTACTGAAACCAAGCTACAGAATTAAGGCAGCTCCCAAACAGTTCTGTCAACACTGTGGTCTGTATGTGTAAGTACATTTAAGAGAAAGTCGAGTTGAATGCATAGAAAATTTCAATACAGGAAGCCTTTCATCATTTCAAAATTGTTTTTATAATTTGACAATAGTAATGTCTTACCCACATCAGATAATGTGATCCTGGTTCTGAGGATCTGAATACTCCACTAATGTTTTGACAACCATCGCTATCTCTCAGCTCAGTTAAGGGATGCAAACAAAGCATCAACACAACCATATCTTTATTAATGATGACCCCATTTTTATTAAGATGGTCATAGATGATGGGTATGATGGAGCAAACACATTTTAACTCTAGAATTTAGGAGTCAAAGGCATGTTGATCTTTGTAATTTTGAGGCCAGCTTGGTCTGTAGACCAAGCTCCAGGACAGCTAGGGCTACATAGATAAACCATGCCCAAATAAATAAATACAAAAATAAATAAAAACAAAAACAAACAAACAGTATAAGAAAACACAAAAACAAAACAAAAAAGATGGGCGTACATGGTTAGTTAGGGGAGTCAGAAAGGACTCTTTTGCCAACTATAGCTTACCTCTGAATTACATGTAATAACTTGGCAAAATTCAGTGACTCATGAACCATCTACATTAACATTTTCATTGGGAAGACAACAAATATTTACTCTGGACTATTGCAAAGGAAATGTTTTTCCAGCCTTTAGGTTAGCTTTGTAGCTTTTATCAAGTACTTTGTCCATCTACTTGTTTGGCAAGTACATGGGCCATCATCCCAAACTGAATGTGTGTTTGCTGTATGCTCTTTCAGTGCCTGTGCACAGAATATACAAAAGTCAGAATGTGACTTTCTCTTTGTAAATACCCACTGAATATTTCAACATGAAGCATTTGATAAAATATACATTATATGATCTCCTGAGAATTAGGTACTACCCCCACAGACAGAGGCACCTATTGCAGCTCTTCACTTAATAGTGATGCCAATCTTTCCAGTTTTGATAACATTGCTCTTCTTGTCCATTTTGTCAAGCTCTCCAGCTACTATAGCAATAAGCTTGACTATTAGTTACACGGTGGTGAATTGTCTTGCCAATATATACTCTGTGCAGTAAGAACCTTTAAATTTTCATCCCTGAACTCAGCAAGTGGAATTTCAGTTTGAGTTTGCACCCTAACTTACCTGCCAATGTACAGAGAATATCTCATGCACAAAGTGTCATTTCTGGATAAGAAGAAGACAAAGAATAAGGAAAAGGAGAAGACTGTCTTAGTGAACCTTACTTCATCATATTCTATCAATAAAGTTTACTGCATCAAAAAATGCAAAGAAACAAATCATCATGTTTTCAGGTAATACATTTAGATAAGTACTTATGTTCACATAGGCATCATATTTTACAAAACAAACTTTCCTCTTGAGAACTCACTTTGACTCAAGAAAATTATATTTTCATTTATCAACAAAACACTTAAATCATAATTATAGATTTGCACTCTTTATTTTAATGTTTACTTAGTTTACTATCTGTCCTTCATATCAGAAAAACATTTACAAAAATAAAAGTAATCTGGAAGGTATTGACAGCCACAGATACCTCTCGTGTAGCTAACAATTTTGAATTATATTATACATTTGAATTAATAATTGTACTTAATTAGTTCCATTAATTTTTATTCATTTCAGTATATTCTATTGTCTATATGTGTTAATTAATATATGAGAGCCCTTTAATAGTGAAGCTTTTCTCAATTTAGCATTACTTTTACAGTCTCAATTGATATTAAAAGAGAAGCAAAGAAAAATGAACGTTTACATTAATTGTTTTTAATCTTAGCATTCATGTTAGTTAATTGTTGATTTTTTAAAAAATTCTCTTACAGTTTAATTTTGCATAATGATCTATCAATATAAAAATGAAGCTTACTCTTTACTAGGATTAATAACAAAATTTTTACTCACATTGAACACCTTTCCTTAACTATTTATTTCCAAAGAAGTAAATAGAGAATAAACTAAGAAAAAATATTTTCAGATGAAAAAAATGAAGTAAAATACTTAATGACAATAGACATTACTATAGATAACATGAATGTAGCTGAATTATACAAATTTTGTCAGCCAATAGTGGTATTTGTTTACTTTCAAAAGTTGGAAAGTTTTTTCAGTTAAACACATGTTCATTTTGATTAACAGGTTTAGACTAATGTTCACGTTTTAAAACTGAAAAATAAGTGTTTCATACTATGTCTTAAACTTAGGGGCAAATATTATTTACCTGTGGATCAATGCCAGTGCCAGCCCAAATAAATGATGTTGGGTATAGGCATCACTTTCTATGACACTGGATATACAATGCTGCATTTGGGGTGGAAGCTCATAAATCTTTGAGTTGAGTATGGCGTGATTCTGAAGTGCACTCTTCTGATAGCACTAAAGATGAGATGTGGGCCTCAGCTGCTGCAGCAGTGTGGTTTGTCTGTAGTAGATACTATTGTAAATGACTGCTTCATGGTGATCTAATCAATAATTTAAGCCTTCTACCATGCCCCACAATATCAACTGGGGAAGGAATTCCTAGAGTTATATATTTGATGTGTGGATAAAAAACACTTGGCATTTCAGAGAGGTTGGTTCATCCAAATTGAAGTGTTCTATTTACAAACTCCCTCATTCATTAATATTTTAAAAATATCTACTGTCTTTAGATAGTGTGCTTTTTCATTATTTATTTTTAACAAGGTAGGGATAATTAGCCTTCTGTTCTCTGGGCTATGGTTGAACAATATTTTATGGTATATGGTATATGACACGGTGTGTTGTGTTTTTGTCAACTTCTGTTTTCACTGGAGAAAGATGTTGGAATTAAGGAAAATTTACATGCACGAAACCACTTCATTAATGGTTACTAATGTTTATTAATATGCTTGAGATTATCTTATCTATTAACTTTCATCAGAGAAGTTTTGAGAGGGGCTCATGAGGTTATACTCCTGACTAAGCACTTACTTGCAATTTATGGCCACTTGGGCATGAAGAGTCAGTTTTTACCTGATAGGTTACAATGCTCTGAACAGTCAATTTTCCCCTGATAGGTGACCAATACTCTGGCCGGTTATCCTGTATCCATGATCATACAAATAGCACTCAGTAGATTATGATTCTTAAAACAAACAAACAAATGCATACAGTTGAAAGGAGACTAGAAGAAATCATCCTGAGTGAGGTAATCCAGTTACAAGAAGACAAATATGGTATGTACTCATTCATATATGGATTTTAGACATAGAGCAAAGGATTACCAGCCTACAATTCTCAACAACAGAAAATCTAAGAAACAAAGAAGACCCTAAGAGAGACATATATGGTCCCCTGCAGAAGGTGAAAGGGACAAGATTTCCTGAGAAATTGGGTGCATGGAGGGAGGGGAGACTAAGTAAGAAGAAAGATAATAGGAGAAGAGGAGGAGAGATGTGGGCATGAGGGAACAGGAAGCTTGAGGGAAAGAATAGAGGACAACAAGAAGAGTGATAGCATAATAGAGGTAGTCATTATACATTTAAGGTGAAATCTGGCACTAGGGAAATGCCCAGAGATCTACAAGGATGGACCCAACAATCTAAGCAATAGTGGAGAGGCTACCTTTAATACCCTGCTAGGATAGTGAGATTGACAACTACCTTATATGCCATCCTAGAGCCCTCATCCAGTAGATGATAGGAAGCAGAAGCAGAACCCAAGCTAGACACTAGACAAATTCCTGGAATCTAGTTACAGAGAGGGAGGAGTGATAAACAAAGAGGTCAAGACCAGGCTGGAGAAACCCACAGAAACTGCTGACCTGAACAAGGCAGAACTCATGAACCCCAGTCTGATAGCTGGCAAACCAGGACAGGACCGACCCAGATTCCCTGAATGTGCTGTTAGTTGGGAGGACTGACAGTCTATGGGGCCTCTGGTAGTGGATCAGTATTTATCCCTAGTATAAGAATGGAAATTGGGAGTCCCTCCTACACAGAGGGGAATACTCTCACCCTAGACAGGTCTAGGCCCTGCTCCAAATGAAATGACAGACTTTGAAGACTCCCCATGGAAGGCCTCATCCTCCCTGGGGAGCAGAAAGGGGATGAGCTGGGATTTGATTAGGGTGATAGGGGAGGATGTGAGGGTGAGGGAACTTGGATTGACATTTAAAACAACCTTGTTCCAAAGTTAAATAAAATGGAAAAAAGGAAAAAATGGGAAAAGTAGTGGTTGGCCTGGTATGTATTAATTACTGATCTTTAGCTATGCTTCATGCCATGACCCAAAGCAACATACAGAGGAAAACTCTTGTCTTAGTTTATGTTTTCAGAAGCATAAGAATCTGTGGTAGACATTGATAGGAACAGCACATTTCAAAATTATAACTCATCTACAGACAGGAAACAGAGAGCAAGTTAGATGTGAAAGAAAGCTGTAACCATCAAAAGCTGCCCAGCAATGACATGTTTCTCATAGCAAAACATCATATCCTAAATATCCTATTGTTTCCCAAACAGTGACACCAACCAGGGATCAGGAATTCAAATATATTATCTTCTTAAAGATATTTCTCTTTCTAACTGACACAAAGGGGTATGAAAGTAACTAGCAGGGAGGAAACAAACACATTGTATGCATATATGAAATGACCAAACAATAAAAAACTATAATTGTAATCAAATAATTTTGTAAAATAAATACATTTTATTAAAAACCTGTATTACAGACCATATTTTCTTTATGTTGAACATTGCATAGTTATATGTTTGGTAACTTGTTGTTTATTACTAAAGTCACATGTATCTCTTATTTGTCTTTACTTAAATTAATGGCAAAATTCAACATTCATTTCAATTAAAGTAAACTAAGCAAACTAAGAAAATTCACCTTTGCATCATTCATTCATAAATATTTCACAATCTGAAAATTCTTAACTGGTCTCAGTGATCCAGAAAATAAATGATACATTCAGCTAATAACTTCACTTTGGTGCATTGTGTTTGACTTAAAAAAAATGTCAAATATTAAATTTATTTTTTAACCATAAAATCTTGTAATTTATTTACAGCAATGAAAATTAAATGATACACCAGGTAAATAATAAGACGACAGACAAATGACAAAGAAGTCCAAACTAAAGACAAAACATAGAATTTGTTTAGCATTAAAGTGTAAAAGTGTTATATTTTTGTTTGTTTTGGGTGACAAAGGATGTTTATTTAAGCCTGACCCCTTGGCACAGATGTATGTATAGAAATACACGAAGTGAGGGAAATATAAACCACGTTGCCATGAAGTCCCTTCCTCTCCTTTGGTTCAGCTTTCTCGGTAGGTCCCCTTCTCGGCCTCATCTTTCAAAATCCCAGAGTGTGGAAGGATGGGGTCACTTCTTTGTAGCTTTTGACTAGGCTGCCAAATCTGCTTCTTCCTGAACAGCAAAAACCATGGCTTGTTCCTTCTAGAAAGCTGCCAGTTCTGCTCTGGGGTCCTTCACCACATGAATGCCCAGGGAACGGGCAGAGTCAATGAAGGAAGGGACAACAGAAGACAGGGGCACATCTTGCATGCGGAAAGCATCATTCTTAGCTTTGACACGGGCAATCTCATAAATGTGCTTCAAACTCATCAGGCCAGCTTTCCTTGCTGCAGGGTTCGCTTCTCGATCCCAGCCGTTTTCTTCAAGAAGTAGGAAATAGTGTGTTGCCCAATCTTTGGCTCAAATGTCCTGTCAGGCTTCACAAAAATCACGGTAGGCAGGGGAATGCCTTCTTTGATGTCCTTTGTCTTCTTATTGAACACTTTGCAGAACTGGTTGATAGAGTCACTTCGCTGCCCCAAGATGAGACCTAGCGGGGCCCAGGCATAGCTTGGCCTGCTTGCAGGATAGCCCAGATGACGCCTTCAGCCTCGGGCTTCCTGAAGGCCTGAGTGATGCAGCTTAGCTTCAACATGATGTGGGTGGGATTTTCAGTTTTAGTTAGCCTTCAAGAAGCAAGAGCTAAGCAGTGGGCCCTGCCATTTTGTGTCAGAGGTCCCAAAGTGTAACATTTTTAAGTCCAAGAATTTGACCAGCAGAAATAAAGCTGGACAAAACTGAAGACATTGCAGTATTATCAAAAGCAAATCAATTTCAAATTCATACCAATCTGAATGTACATATATATTATATAATTATTATACAAAATGTCACTGAGTTACTTTGTCTTGTTTTATTTAATCTTATATATGTACAGATGAAGATCGTGTAAGTGAAATTGGCAAGTTAGTACTATAAAATTCTATTTTATATGTATGTAATTGAGGTAAATATGTCTGATTATGGTTGGGATCATGAATACTAAGACTTCCAGATTGATACTCCAGCACAGTATCAATATTTAATGGAAACACTCACATTATAAACACAGAAGTAACTGTATAATCTATTCTACAATAGTTACCTTGATCTCATCAGGTTTAGGTAGTACATACTGAAGTTGTACTTTGTTTGGCAAAACTAAAAAGTGTATCATCATCTACCTTAACCAAATACATTAAATCTTATCAACTCAAATCTGTCCAGACTCATTTAAAATCCAGAAATAATTAAGGGGTACCACTGTGTTTATCAGATAAAGGCCTCTTCCTACCCTCAGTTGTGAAAATCTGAGGACTACCCCTGGGGCCTACATGTGGAGGCAGAGAAACATATTCTCTGATTTGTCCTCTGACCTCTGCAAAGGCATAATGGAATGCAGGTGCACACACAGATATACACAGACACTTACACACACACACACACACACACACACACACACACACACACGGGTATATAAAGCCTGGATTTATAGAACTTTGATAGTAAAGTTTAAACTTTAAGTGTCACCTTGCTTTCAAATATTTTAAATGTGCATATTTATATTATCCCAATACAGTCTTGTGTATATATATATATATATATATATATATATATATATATAGAGAGAGAGAGAGAGAGAGAGAGAGATGATTTGAACGAATGAAAAAAGAATTGCTACCCTTTACATATAATTGTATTTGGGTAAAATATAACTAAAATGTTTCTTATTTTATAGCAATGACTTCATTTATTCAATTGAAAAAACCTTTCTATAGAATTAGATTCTATACTAAAAAAAAATGAGTAGTGTTTCTCAGACATTGCTAAATTATAACACATTAACTTGCATTCATTGTGTCCTAGACAAAATTGCACTATTTGTCCTATTTAAAATAGCCTATTATCTTATGTTACAAGACAAATTTAAAAATAACCTTACTGTCAACAGTTTAAGTGAGTGATTTGTTCCCTTGCAGAGACTTTTAACAGAAAACGATGTGTTAAATAATGCCTCAATCGAAGACTGAATTTACTATAAGAGTGGTGAGCTGATTAATATTTATAACAGACTGCAGAACCAGTCCTAGTTACATTCAATGTCAAACTCTCCCTGAAGGATAATTTTGAGTAGTCACTCTGAAGTACATAGTTCTGGCTAATAGGGCATTTTCTTCTCCTTAAGAAAAAAAATACTCAAAACGAAAATGCTAGACTCTACATCAAAGCTCAAGTCAAACTTTACCTGTATTGCTTGTAAGCTATAGTGTTCACTGACATAATTTGTTTAGTTCAGCTACAACTAACTACATGAACAAAAGTAACCATGAAGAAAATTATTTCACAATACATAACAGCCTTCTTGCTGAAATCATGTATGATATACCTAAAATATTTTTTCTTCTTTAGGTACACCTCTGGTGTTGCAAAATAGTTTAAAAAGGACAGTGAAGTGATAATTCTGAAATTGAAATAAACAAATTATTCAAAGTTGAAAATGCTGAAGCCTACATCTTCTAAGAGCTGTGATAAAAAGCTCTGAGTAGAGCCAATGAGCAGTCTCTTAGCTTATAGGTAATAGGTCTCATCTCCCAGCCTAATGGTTACCGACCAATGGTAGCCTAGATATTGCCTTCTTTGTATGAAGATAGTGTCTTGGGCATGGATGTGTTAGACCCTTCTTCAGTCCTATCCTGCTTTTCTCCTTAAAATATTAGGCCTTGGTTTCCTTCTATTCTAAAACCGCTGTCAGTATCACAAATATTTCTTAAACAGTTTTAGTAGAATATGCTACATAATGGAGATGACTCTCACGGTGACTAAAGCCTGATCTGCAAATTTTAAAGTCAAATATCATGTTTAGGTGTTAACTGCATTCATTAAGTCCAGAGAAGACTTTCATTTTAGTCTACAGTTGGAAGGAGTGCATTATTTTTCTCAGTATGAAAGTATGAAAATCAGACTTTTTTGTTGGGACTGTAAGCTCCCCAATAATGACATGGAGACTTTTATTAATTATGGATGATCAGCTTATTGCTTAGGTTTGTTTCTAACTAGCACTTACAACTCAAATTAACCCATTTCTATTCATCTATGCATTGCCATGTGGCTTGTAGCTTTTACCTCTCCTCCTGCATGTCTTGCTCCTTATCTGAAACAGATTGGGCACTTTGCCTTCTTCTTTCCAGTGTCCTCTCTGTCCCCGAAAATTCTGCCTAGTTCTTGGCCATTTACCTTTTTACTAGTAAAAATGACATTATGCCACACAGTGTAAAGAAATAATTTACAACATGAAAGAGATTTATTTCCTTTTATTAGAAAGATAAATTAATTTGAACAGTAATTTTAAAAATATAATTCTGGAATAATGAAATGTTAGCTCTAAGAATAAACATAAGTGAATTGAAAGCTCAAATATTCTTAGAGCAATGTCACTAAAATACCTGAATGGACTTTGAGGGAAAGAAATGGTTTACTTAAATGAATTGATGTAGAAGTGAATACATTTTGAAAGGCCAAATAAAGATCTCTTGGTTAACACCAAAGTATGTGTGCCATAATTGCACCCTTAGTGTTATTGTGTCCTGAGGATTATTTTCATGGTTAATAGATGTCATAGGTAGGTTGGACTGCTGGTTGCTTTCCTCTTTTTGTAGCTTGCATGGTGCCTTTTGGTACCATGAAAGCCATTCCTAAAGCAGTAGTCTTAAGGGCAGATCTAGTTGGGATGCTTTTGGTTCTGTGTCGGAAGAATATGAACACTTTGACATTAGGAACTTACCTTCAAACTCTAGTATTGATGTTTAATAAGGATCAGGAGAAACAGATAGGCCGAATAGATGTTTATTCGGGGAGAAATATCTTACAACATAGACAGATGAACACCAGCAGGTTCCTGGTCCCAAGGATGCCTCCAAATATACTTCTGTCCCCCTGCTGCAAGCAAGAGAGCTCTCTGAGCCCCTTCCTCAGACTTAGTTCCCCCAGGTAACGTCCAGGGCTATCTCCACCCCCCAATGGGCGTGGTCTATGCCACAGGTGCAGACAAGGTGAATATCTCACTACAATTCCCCTGTTAGTCTAAAGAAAGGATTTGGGCTAGATACAAAAACTATATACAAAATAGTGAATAACAAGTGTGCACTAAGAAAAGGAAAATCGGGAACACACAAACTTAAGACCTAACTATCTAGTCCTAGAGTGAAGTCGAAACGGGGTTTACAATAGAGTTGTTCTAAGCTGGAAAGCTTAATTCTAGTACTTAATATATCTAATAAGGAAGAGAGAATAATAGTTGTGATAATTTAATCTTCAACCTCATCAAAGACCTGAAAAGGAAAATAACAATACTAGGGTAGGCAGGAAGTGCAGATGGGCAAATTCCAAAAGGTGCAGCAAGGACAGAAACATGCTACCTGGACAGTCACCCAAGGTCTCACAGCAATGTTGGTACACCCAGTTTTGGCTAAGGCCTAGAGTACCTGATAGACCCCAACAAAAGCAGGGAGGTAAAAAGGCTGTCTTACCCTGACTTGGCAGGGTTCAGCAGTCTTCTAAGTTTGTCTCCTACAATCACAAAGGACCACACATCCAAATCAGTGGTCGAGGTAGGGGCAGTTCTTTGCCCAAGAGGCCATAGCTGAAGCAAGGATGAACTCCAGAAGGAGCGACAACAGTGTCCAACATTTTTTGGGAAGGTACATGATGCTGTCAGGAGCAATAGTGTCTCATGTCATTGGAGTACTAATATTAAAATGTTTAAATGCCATGTTTGGCAGGTCTATGAAGTCTTTGAAGATTAAGCATCTATGTCTGACTAATCTCATAGGTATAGGAAACATGGGTGGAGATGATGGGAGATGTCATTCTGTATATGTTTCTCATACTGGTTAATAATAAAGCACTGTTGGCCAATAGGAAAGGAAGATAGGAGGGACTAGGAGACAAGAAGGAAATAGGAAGTAGTAAGGAGGAGTCAAGATGGAGAGTCTGAAGAAAGCAGTATGCCGCCGGCTCCCCGGTAAGAGAAATACATAGATCAGCAGAAATGGGTTAATAATTAAGGCAGAGCTAGCTGATAAGAAACAAGTAACTGGGCCAACAATATTGTATCAAATACAGAGTCTCTGTGTATTATTTGGGGCTGGCGCAGCTGCCGGACAAGAGCGGTGGCAGGCAGAAAAACTGTACGCCTTACAGATGGCGCCCAACGTGGCTAATATGGTATAGATATGAATACTTTGTTTTGGAATGGATTTTCATTTATTGATACAATTTAAGGTCAATTTTGTGATATATATATTTCTCCTCTTGTTTAAGTATTGTTTAGAAATGTAATGTATAATTCAATACAGATTATAGATAGTATCTATGATATTCAGATATAGTTAAGTTAGTTAAGTTTTCTAGATATACAGAGATGTATTTGAGATAGATAGGTATTCTTCAAACCTTTCAAAGACCTACAGAATATGGCATTTAAAATGGATTAGGGTTTTCGTGACAGTGAGACATAATTGCTCTTGGCAATACCACCTGCACCAGAAAAGAAGATGGACATTGAAGAAACTCGTTTTGGAGTTTGCTTCCAATATGGCAAGACTAGCCATTTGGACAAGATACTGCTCTTGTTTGGACTGTTTGACTTTGTGATGTATAAACTGGACATGCAGGACCCACAGGAAAGTGACTCCTGATTCAAGATGGACATTGCTACAGAGATCCTGCTTCATGGAAGAGTCTGCGAGACAGTATGCAGGGCACGGAGAAAAGTGACTGACAAACTGCCAATACAGGAAGACAGTTTAAAGTTTCCTGCTTTACTGGAGAGTCTGTCAGACACACTATGGCCTATGGGCTAAAGATGAAAGATTACAGAAGAACTTCGGGTGACTGAAAAGGCAAGATGTCTCTGTCATTTCTAGAGTTTATATATTATCCTTCTGTGGTCTTTAAAGTAGTTGAAGACAGATAGTTATGGTTATAGTTTTCATTAGTTAGGATTAAAGATAAGTTACTTAGACTTTAAACACACAAAGATAGAATAGATGATGGAATATTTTCTTCAAATCATGCTAAATGTTAATGGACTAAATATTGTTAACTGTGATTCTTATGTGATAACTGTTATGTAATATATTTTGCTATGCTAAGGTTAAAACCCTTCTTTTAATTTAGACAGAAAAGAGGAGATAATGGGAGATGTCATTCTGTATATGTTTCTCATACTGGTTAATAATAAAGCACTGTTGGCCAATAGGAAAGGAAGATAGGAGGGACTAGGAGACAAGGAGGAAATAGGAAGTAGTAAGGAGGAGTCAAGATGGAGAGTCTGAAGAAAGCAGTATGCCGCCGGCTCCCCGGTAAGCGAAATACATAGATCAGCAGAAATGGGTTAATAATTAAGACAGAGCTAGCCGATAAGAAACAAGTAACTGGGCCAACAATATTGTATCAAATACAGAGTCTCTGTGTATTATTTGGGGCTGGCGCAGCTGCCGGACAAGAGCGGCGGCAGGCAGAAAAACTGTACGCCTTACATGAAGATAATCTGTAATACTCATGAACCTAGCCATAACACTGATTGAAACTTCCCTGAGTAAAGCAGGGACAAATACCTAAGCAAAAAAACAAACAAACAAAAAACAAAACAAAACAAAACATATATATGTGTATACACACACACACATATGTATGTATGTATGTATGTATGTATGTATGTATGTATATAATCCCTAAAGAAAAGGTAGAGTAGAAATGTCTATAAAGTGCAGCATGATAAAAATATCCTAAATTGTATCAATATACAAAAATGTCTTGAACATAAGTAAAAGTATACATACATAGAATATGGTAAGGGTATTGAGCAAAAACATCATAATTGGAGAGATTTTCACAATATGACAAAATATACAGTTTATATACAATTCTGGGAAGGGAATAAACTTAATTTTACATATGTTATCACATATAAGAATCTATAACCATGTAAGCTGTATGATACTAATATCTCACTATTACTAAAATAATTCACAAGAAGATAGGCTAATCTACCCATATCCCATCTAAACCATACCTTTCCCAACCAGAGCCTATCCCTGTCTAAAGAGATAACTGAGTCTAAGCTTCACCTTACCTACCCTACCCTAAGAAAGTGAATATTATCCCTAAATGCCTAGAGTGGGGAAAGGGGGCATCAATATCTTCAGATTACTTACTGTTGAACTGGGAAGATGATTGCTCCATGTGATCCTGTAGGAAGAAAATTTTTAGCAACAAAATTTCAATAGGACTGGCTGTGACATATATAGGTAGTCACTGTGTGGCAGGAAATGCTTGACTGGTGTTCTATCTGAAATTCTGACCATGGTGTAATAAGTAGGTACACCATAACAGCTAGCTAGTCAGGAATTGTCTCAAGCAAAACAGTCTCAAACCGGTTTTAGGGTGATGTTTGTAGTTCACATGCATCAGCTTGAGTCAAGTGGAAATGATGAAGTGAGGTCCCATCTTCTCTCCAGAGAGTTCAAAGATTGCTGTTAGGAATTTATATTGATGTTTTAGTAAGGATCAGGAGAAACAGGCCAAATAGATGTTTATTCAGGGAGAAATGAATTACAACATAGACAGAAGAACACCAGCAGGTTCCTGGTCCCAAGGATGCCTCCATATGTATTCCTGTCCCCCCGCTGCAAGCAAGAAAGCTCTCTGAGCCCCCTCCTCAGACTTAGTTCCCCCAGGTTACATTCAGCCCTGTCTCCAGCCCACAATGGGCATGGTCTATGCCACAGGTGGAGACAAGGTGAATATCTCACTACACTCTAGTGAGCAACCAAGGACTACAGCAACAGCCCACATTGTTTTGGGAGTTCCTTGAAAAAAATCCAACCAAGGGCTTAAAAGGGGTCTTCTTATGTCTAGTATTGTAGATGTCTTAGATAATCTATGGCTCTTAAGTGGAACAGTATCAACCAGATGGGAAATTTTTATTTGAACTATATGTATATATATACATATAGAATTACATGTTTTATAGTTATGTTATAGGTGTGTTATAGTTAACAGGTTAATGCCTTACATATTATCAGATATCTTTATTATTATTTCACCCATGTCCCTCTACGCATATATATTTTTCTCTCCCTCCCTAATTAAATTTTCCATTTTTCCCATTCCTCCTATCAGATTACTTGTATTCTGATATTTCCCCCTTTACTGCTCCTCACCACCACCACCACCACCACCACCACCATTACAATGGTCTGGTTTTCATTTTGTGGTTTATACAGTTAGTCCATATAATACTCTTACATCTTGTTGCCGTTTACCCTGCTCAGACACCCCATGGGAGACAGATGAGAAGACACAGCATCAATTGCTCAGGCACTGGGAGTCAGTGAATAGTAGACTCATGCAGCAGATTCAGTTATCAAGGAAGTTAGACCTGCTTTTATATGCCCCTCCCCAGTCCTCTTGGCTCATGATGGTGTCCCTGGGTCAGGTTTTTCTTTGTCAGCAGTCTCTGGGTGTGGAGACAGGCTTGGCTCAGGTAGGATGCCTGTCATGCATGCCCATGCTCATGTGGGGTGGCCTGGGCACTGGGGGGGGGCAGGGCAACTGCTGCTTGGGTAGGCTGGCCAAAGTTTCTCCTATAATATCTGAAGGTTTGTTGCTCACAAGTTCAGATGAAAGAGTATATGTGACAATTTTAAATGGGTTTGAATAACTTCAACTCAATATTATCTCCTCCAATATACCTGCAACATTTATACCAATTTACCTGCAACATTTATAATTTCATGGTTTCCTATGGTATATATTTACCACAGTTTCATTTCCTTATCCATTCATCTGTTGAGGACATTTAGGTTGGTTTAGCCAACTACCTGAGGCTTGTAATGTCATGCATTTTGAAGGTAAACTTAGAACTTCTAAATATTTAAGCTTATACTGACAAATTAATATAGCTTTTATCCCCTTTCAAAGAAATTTCTCTTTAAAATATAAAAAGACCATTACAGAAAAACACACTGATCAAAATGAAAATCTGTGCAGCCCAGTCACAGCTGATAAATTTACCACACAATTTCTGATAAACCTACCACACAAATTCTAATAAATCTACCACACAATCCCTATGCCTAAACCTGGGAGATCTTGGTATAAGCCCAAGTTCCTGTAATTCTAAGTGTTAAAGGAACAGAAAGTTTGCTATTAGATTCTGTCTCATAGGAAATTCAGAGAAGCTATCCCCATGAAGTCTTGCCAACATCACTGCCTAAACTTAGCAGAACAAGTCTGAGCAATAGTCATCCTGCTGTGTATAGGGGAAAGCTCAAGAGGCCTCAATCTACCAAAGAATAAATGAATAAAATAAAAATGCAAATAAAAATAAAAATGCAAATACAATGCAGAGTGATGGAGAAATCATCTTCCCTAACAAAGAGCCCATGAATTGTTAATCCATCACCAAATGATCAGCATTGATAATATATATACTGGCTACTTCATACAGACTGATCAGGTTGCATTTAAGAATTTAGGAATATACATATGTATGTTTATACATACATAGACATACCAGTAATTAAAGAAAAAAGAACATAAATTTCAAAGAGATTAAGGTTGGAGATTCATGTAAAGGAAGGGGGGGGGGAGAAAAGGTACTTACGTAGTTATAGTAAAATCTCAAAAACTTAAAATACAGTAAGAAAATACATTTGCTTTTCCTGTCAACACTTCAGCAGTAGGGGGAGATTTCAGCTTGTGTGGAGCTTGAAGGTGTTTCTAATTGCTATTTAACAGAGGGAAAAAAAAAACATCAAAGAAATCAATGATCATGGTTCTTTTAAAATCTACTTCATAAAAATTAAGGACAGTCTGATTCCATCTTGAATGACGTCACTTTCATCTTATTTCACATTTAAGGAGCATAAGGAACAAAGCTTCTGCCCGCATGAACTGAAGTTGGCTTTTCTCTTCACTGGATTTCAGAATGGCTTCATATGCTGGAACAATCTGATAATATTCTAGAGCTTTTGAGATTATGTTACAATTGTCAGTATTTCAGTCAAACAGTAGCTTCAGAAGTACATAGTAATCGAAGTACAGTTCTAATACTATAATACTAAACATGCAAGGTGAGTTTGAGTTGGAGTGATGGAGACTACAGAAACATTATTTGCAATGCAGGCATATTGAATCTAGAGCATCCAGACTAACTGGTGAATTAAGAGGAAGGAAAAGATGTCAAAAAACTTAACTGAAGTTCCTCTCATTACAAACAAACCTAGAAAGAGAAAAGGAATATACATTCTTTTTCTAGTCAAATCTTTTCTTTTTCCTTTCTTTACTACTTAACATTAAGATTATATATGAATACTTGTCTGTGAAATGATATTCAGTGCCCTGCAGCTCTAAAAATGCACATGAGAAGGGAAAGAAATAAACTGCAGGGGAATTGTTTGCTTATAGAAATTCACATTTTTTTCCTGACTATTCTTGTGACACAAACCATAGAATCTCTTGTGTTGAAATGTACAGTCCCTCTGGCACAATATTCTTATTTCTGGCTTATTTACAAAAGAGATAGTGTGTCACAAAGAACAAAGTTGCATAATATTGTGGTCACAAAACTCTAAGCTGACAAGAGAGGGGCACAAGCATATGCCGAGCATCTTCTATGCTGTGAAATCCCTGCAGAGTACTTTATATTTATTCTTCACATTAACTGTGCCTCCACAGCAACAACACTATCGCATATCACAAAATGTGGAATGCTTGTTCAGAATTCTCCTAGCAGTTCTAGATGTTCAGTTTTGGATAAGTGGCATAACCTGTATGCCTCCTTTGTGAAATAAACTACTACTACTGTTATAGTAATATCAACAACAATTGCATTTATATCACTAGGGGACCTACTTCTATTTCTTTTTCACTAGTTATTAGACTATTTTTGACAAATAATAAGCAATATATAGTGTTTATTCACCTGTTAGTCCTAGTCTAAAATGTCCTATATTATTGAAATGGTGTCAAGAAGTGTGAGAATCTGCTTTCTATTGTATAGATTTTGCCTTAGTTAGAGTTTGAATATGGACCAATCTGATTTGGTAACTTTTAATTTTATAAAATAATGCTTCAGGAAATTACCCTTTGCAAATGGAACTACAGCCAAACAGGATGAACAGAGAGAGTTGGAAATCAAGCACTACTGGATACTTAGAAGATTAATGAATGAACAAGTATGTTAATATTTTTCCTGCCTTCTGACTTTTCCTTTCATATTCATTTACTTCCAGCTTAGGCTTATAAATATCAAAATAAAGATTTGCTCTTATTCTGACAGACCACATTAACACTCAACATCTACCCTACCAAATACAACCTTATTTTATGCCTTTAAAATGATACATGCAGTGAGATTTTTACATCTATAAAATGCCATGTCAATGCCTTCATGCTATTATCTGACATATTTTTCTGAGACTGTTAAAACATAACAAATGAGTATGAATCTTGCTAGTTTTGCAATTTGGGTAACTTCCTAAAATTTCTAAACTTTATATATCTCAAAGAGAAATTATAATTGTTCACAACACAGTGCTTTCACTGAATTAGGCTAAGAGTTCATGCACAGTTCACCATAAGAACAGAAAATTTCTATCAGCTAAGTGTTGCTTTATAACATCAACTTTGTTGATATTATTGTTAACCATCGAGGAACCTTTGTACACAAAAGTTCTTCAACGAATGAGCAAATAGCAAATACAGATGTTACTATGTCCCAACTGATATCAATGTCACATTTGCTAATAATACTTGCCTTTCTGTTTCTATTGCACCTTACAGCTAGTACTAATAAGAATAATCAATAAAATGCAAAGAATTTACAAACTTTTCAACTTTAGTCTATGTGTAGACTGCACTAAATATAGACAACGAAGGTAATAAGTACAGCTGTTTCTTAAAATTTAACTCACTTCTGAAATTCTGACATTGTTTCAAGCCAGAGATTAAGGTTTGAGCTTCACTCTCTCCTCATCTAATGTCAATTACAAAACTAGTTTGTTACCTGTATGTCTAATTACTAGCAAAATACATAAATAAATAAATAAATAAATAAATAAATAAATAAATAAAACAGAGGCTTCCATGACCACCTCCTTTCATTGTAAGAATGATTCATACGGTTCATAAAATGGTAGGTACTTATTCATCCTTTTCCATCCTGAAGAATGGAATGAAAGAAAGTTGGAATGTCAGCTCACAGCCCTTCTTTGGCCTTTCCTGTTACTATGTCCTCTAGGCCCCCTTTTTTTATTCTTCTACCTGGGAGTACAGAACATGTGATTTTCGGTTTAAATGGAGGTCTCATTATGTATATATTATTGATTACATTAATGGTTATTAGTGAATATATCTCTAGCACTTCTTCATTGCACAGGCCAAAAGGTAAAGATTTCAAACTCTATTCACTTATTTTGGGGGGAACAGAGAAAAGAACAAATGTACATTGCTAATATCTAACAAATGCATTCAAGAGGTCTATGATGAAACACATCCATTTGTTGTCATAAGAATGTGTCAATTCAGGAAAAACTGTTTCAGATAGTGTTGAATCTTTGTTTTAAAGTAGGGAGAAATCAAATCTGTCCAAGCCCTTGTTCAAAGAACTCTTTGAGATTTTCATTTGTCTTGGTCTTTTGATAGCAACTAACATCCATTTCACAAGCCTCCATCAGTGCCATTTCATTGTATATGTTATTTTTTCCACACAAAATACACATCATCCCACATTTCAGTGTCTACTGAATTCAAGCTATAATTTCCATATATGCAATCTGAAAGGAACAAGAGAACTATAGAACATCTTGTGGTCAATAGGATATAAAAACAGTTTAATAATAAAAAATAATGATTTTGTTTCATGATTCTCAAGATCAAACTCCAAAGAACAAATAAAATGATATTAAAAACAAAATCTTATATTCTGAAAGAAAAGAGTAAAATTAAAATCTCAGTGAAAAGAATATTACATCCTTCTAAAACAAAATTTTGGAGTCAATATTCATAGTGGAGAAATGCAAAACATTCCATATTAAAGTAGAGTTCATATGAATTAGATAAGGAGTTTTGAATGTATGGTCCCTAACAGGTGGTAGCAAAGATGCCTGTGACAACAATTAATGAGAAGGAAGCTGTGTGTTTGGAAGAGAGAAAAGAGGGGTATGTGAGAGGGAGAAAAGTAAAGGAGAAATTATGTTATACTCAATAAAATTATCTGAAATCATTCTAATACTATTAAACTATTAGGAATCTTCAATCTATGGATAGATTCTCAATTGACTAGGTAATGAGAAGGTGAGGCTAATTTAAGAAGTTGCATACCTGCGTGTGTTCCTCTAATACATGTGCTTTGTTCCTGGATAGTTTAGCATTTTGTCTCCAGCACCAGTCAGGAGCTTCTATCTGTCACTCACCTTCCCATCACAGGTCCAGTAACAATGCAACCATGTAATCATGAGCAGGATCCTCAGAAGCATTGAGTCTAATCCCATCCTTCTTTTTTGTGTTTGATTTACTAGATGACTTTTATTACAATTAAAAGATGATTAACAAAAAAGTCATTTGCAGTAAACTCTGATGAAAAATAACCAGGCATCATGAACAGAAACATTTGCTGAGGATGTCTACAGGATAACTTTTCAAAAGAGATTCCTGACCATCCTACATGCCCTCGTCTTGCTGTATGTATCCTAGGACATAGCTTTTGACAGGAAACTCTTTAGACCTTTTAGAGCTTTCTTAGAAAATGTGACTAAAGCCTAGACGGTGATAGTCCTCTAGTGAGACTGGGCCACACTTGAATAGAAATGCTCCAGTGTGTAAATCATTGACCCTCTACTTAAACAGTAATATCACTGCACAAACCCCAAAGACAGAACTGAAGAGTTTCTGCATCTCTAGTAATTAATAATGTGGCCTTTACACCATTTTCTTGGTTTTTTAAAAAAATTGGTTTATTGAGAACATCTAGCTGAGACTGTCTTGATGCATAGCATATGATAGGAAAAGAAGGTCATGGGACTGGCCATGGAGCAAATAATGTGTATTGTGTCAAGCATCTTAAAAATAAATCTTATGCTGGCATATTGTCATTGTGTTTTTCAATGTCTAAATGTTATTTTTCTCCTCTTGTCAGTAATACCTCTGACTAAGATAATTCTGCTGCAATCCCGTGTTCTCATACAGAACATGACCTACAATTAACACTCGTTAAGAATCTTTGACTTAAAACTTGTAGACCAGAAATATCCCATTATATTTCTGATAGTCTATTTTAAAAAAATTTTCTACAGCTATGCTTTATTCTGAAATGCCTGATTTAAAATGTAAGTATGAATATATGAAAGGATGTCATTTCTGCTCGCTCCTTTCACACTCTCCCACTTGCTTCTCTCAGCAGCTCTGGCTGAGAACAAGGAAATAAGGATAAAAAAGGCACCCTAAGCAAAAGAGCATATAAATCACCTTGCTCTCGTCTCTGAAGTATTGCAAAACCTGTGCTCACATCCCTTTTCTTTTTCTTTAGGTATTCACTTTGTCGCTATTTCACTCTTTAGTTTTTCTTTGATTTATATTTAAAAGCCTGGCTAAAGTTGAACACATTTGAAAACTAAACATTTTCAGAGTAAACTTTGTTAGTAAAACTGATTGCAGTTTTCTTTTTTTTGACATCCGATGTATTCTGGGACGTGTCCATTTGCTTGTCTTTTGACCATTAGCTAAAATTTTCATGAAGTCTGTTGGTAGTTGCTTTAAAATGCCACTCAATGGTTTTCACATATGTATTCATATGTGGACATTTTTGTAAATTTACAACATTTTGCTGTATAGAATCAAATAAAAAATATTCAATTTAGCTTCTTAGATAGTAATGAAAAGACATTTCAGTAATTCTGGCCTATTTTATAAATACAAAACTAGATATTTCAAAAATGTTTTCAGCTTTGGTAACAGAGAATAGAAGCTGGCCATTAAGGGACAAATAAAGAGTCCAATAACCCAAAGTTCATAGTAGGGAAACTCACATATGGTTTTGGTTTAAATATACAGAGGAGATACACGTGGCTAAACATCCCTGGTCAAATAAATAGTGATCCTGCTCATCAGTGACCCGTTAGGGAGTGAATGTTGACAGTGTTGCATAAAGAAGCACACCATCTACACATTATCCACCAATGTGGTCTTTTCTAAATAGAATGTGACACATTCAGTTGGGTAACTACATTGATGCCCAACAGGGACCCAGTGATTGTCTTTAACTCAAAGAGACTTTATTGTAGTAAGATAGTCCTTCTGTGGCACTGACCACGCCCATTGGGGGTGGAGCCATTGGCGGAAGTGACCTGTGGAAGGAGATCAGAGAGAGAGCCGGGAAAAGCTCTCTTGCTGGCGTGACTCGGACAGGAGAGCGTCGGGTTGAATTTCCTGGTGTTCATCTGTCTATGTTGTAAGTTATTTCTCCCTGAATAAACATCTATTCGGCCTATTTGTTTATCCTGATCCTTATTTAACCGCAATACTTTGGCTCTGATTCAACCTCTTAATCTAGTCCCTTCAGTTAATTAAAAAACTTGTTGGAAAAGGGGGAGAAAACTGAAGGAGAACAAAGAATTAGCTAAGTGTAGAAGTGTAAGCATTTCAGGAATTCTTCATCAAACAAACATATAGGACAAATGAATAATAAAAGAGATATTTTGACATACAGCCATTAAACCCATTTGTTTGAGGATAAATCATGGTGTTTCTCACATAATAATCATGTGTTACCCCAAAATTTGAAGAGTCCTATCTTGGTGGGGGGGGCAATGTCACCAAGGAGGCTAGAACTCTTTCTCAGGATCCTGATTAAGAATTAAGGACAGAATCTGAAGGAAATGATGAACCATTCTGCCTTCATCTTAGGCTTGATTGCCATCTTATAATAAAGACAAACTATATTTAATCCTGTTTATGATTAAACTTTTGTGCACATGTCCCACATGTAACTTTAGCTACAAATGATGTTATACTGCCTGTTCCAGAAAAGGGCAATCATGTCTTTGTTTCAAAAAGTTGTGATGAATATCTAATCCTACTTTTGTTTCAAAAGGTTTTTATAACCACCTGTTGATATGACTATCTTGTTTTGATTACCTTATATGTTCTTTTGTAATCCTATTTGGCTGCCAAATCCTCCATTTGAAAACCCCTACCTTTGAACTTTAAAAGCCCTCATCTTTCTCATGCTGAATGCTGGTGTCTGAAACCACCTTTAAAGGGCAGACAGCATATGAGTGAAAAAGCTTGCTTAATTAATTTCTTCTGTAAGTAATTTGACAAAGATGATTTGGATCACTGGTCTTTGTACTAGAAACTGTAGGACTGTCAGAAGCTTGAGGATAGTTTTAAAAGAAAAAAATCCACTACAGGCAAAGTGTAAATCCTAGTAGCTTCCCAAGAAGGAGATAAACAGGAGGGAAAGAAAAAGCCATACCATTTAAATTAACCAGTCAGGCACATTGGCTAAGCATTTGCATAGCAGAGGAGAGCGTCACAATAAGGGGCCACAGCCCAGAACACCAGATAATATCCACTTAGTCCTGACCAAAATCTGAGAGTAGAAGAAAAAGAAACTTTGCGATTTTCTGAATAGTTCAGAAAAGGGGTCAGGCTTATGTCAGGCACATGGCTCTGGCTCCTTAAGTACAGCTCCTTAAGTGACTTCTCTGAGAAAGTGATTTGGGGGAAGGAAAAGTACATTATGTCATTGAAGATATAGTTAATCACCCCATCTCTTAAGATGCTTTGAAAGGAATCATGCTTCTTCATATGTGCTCCCTTGAGCAGGTGATTAATAGGTTCAAGAGGATTAAAACTCCTATGCTTTGAGTAGCTTTGATATTTTCTCCACCATGGCCAGATAAATACAATTTTTCTGGACCAGACAAAGTCTCTCTGAAAGTCTGTATAAAACTACTGTGACAATTACTTCAAAAAAAAAAAAACTGTTAATTTAGTAATATCTCTTTTTTGCCAAAGAGTGTTTATAATTCCCACAAATTGAAGAACAAAATTGTTAAGAAAGAAATTACAATAATTAGAAAGTTTTTATTCAAACCTAAAACACTGTGCCTTTAACACACAGCAAAGTAGTGCTGAAAAAAAAAAACATACTACATGTATGAAAGAAAAGATGATGCCGAATTTCCTCATGTAAGCAAGGACATACTAACCCAGTTATCTATTCTGTTCCTTGGTTGGATAGTAAGGTCTATTAGGTATCAAACTACCAAGGCTGTCTCCAGAGGGAGGAAAGGGAGAAGAGTAAAATAGTATTTTATGCCATCAGGATGGGGTCTTTCAGTTCCTGGACCTACCAGGAACTAGGTACCCTTGCCTCATATTTACCTTTAATGGAAGTTTAACATGGTCCCTCATAACAGAAACTCAATTTAGGATATCTGCTTTTCTGGTAAATAGAAACCTACCTTAAAAATCTGTTTTTCTAAGTCAGACATGGTGACAAGTCTTTAATTTCAGAATTTGGAAGGCAGAGGCAGGTGAATCTTGAAGTCAAGGCCATCCTTGTCTACCAAGGCACCTACTTTCTACCTTATGTTTACCCAGCCAAAGTCCTTCCCTTTAGGGCCCTGTTGTTATGAGGAATGCTGCTTTGAACCTAATAGCTTGTATCTAAATTCATAGCTCAATGGTTGAATGTACAAACTACAGTTGCAAGTTTCTAGATCCTAACCAAATAACACACACACACGACCAAAATGAACTAATTGTAGTTCACTATACAAATGAGGAATGTAACCTGTTCATCTTTGACTGATTTATATTGAACTTTAATGTATCCCTACTTTGTTTGTTAGCACTAAATGGTCAGATGAGATTTTTCCAGAGAAAATTTTGGCAGTAAATTAGGAATAATTTTGAGCCTCAGCCAAAGCCTTTGCTTCTTCCAGGAACATGAACTCTACTAAGAAAATGATTGCCAGAATTAAAGTGCACACTGCCACTTGAGACACTTCTTGATAATTCAGATTTTCATAAAATTCACATCTAAGACATGGGTACCACATACAAACTATACAAGCAGAACTTTCTTCATTGTGGTTGTTGCAGATAATTTTTATTATTGTTATTTTACAGAGGGTCTTAAAAGTCCCAATTTTGCTGAACACTCCATCATCCTGCATCTGTTTTTCCAGCGCTGGGATTTAAAAAATGTACCATTCATGAAATAAGTTAAGTACATTTTCTGTACAGTTTTAAATATTAATATTTGTATTTCACACAAGGTCAAATGTATAATCAAAGTCTCAATGGACAGGTAGCTAGATGGATAGTTACATATATTTAAACAAATAGATAACAAATATTTAAGGGCTGATTTGAGAGTGGTTTAATACTAAATAAGTTATTGATATTATAATAAATTATCTGTACCCATCTAATCATCTAACCTTTTTCAAGAGACAAGGTCTAGCTAAGCTACTGTCACCATATGCCACACTCAAGAGGAGATGGAAAAAAAGCATTCTGCCTCACATCATTATCATGAGACAATATATTTTGCCTAGTCATGAGGCCAGAATGTGAACACAGAGAGGGGAGATTTTAACTCAGTCCAAAGA
Source organism: Phodopus roborovskii (assembly GCF_943737965.1). Taxonomy (NCBI): domain Eukaryota; kingdom Metazoa; phylum Chordata; class Mammalia; order Rodentia; family Cricetidae; genus Phodopus; species Phodopus roborovskii. The sequence continues at coordinate 31,703,833 of NW_026126410.1, forward strand.
TTTGTGTCATAGAATGAACGTTCTAAATACAAAGCTAACAAGTATAAATGTGAGTGGGAAATAATATTCATAAACTGTCCAGTGGTGGTTTTTCATGTTCACAATAATAAAAAAGAATTGATAATTTCCTAATATATGAATATGTTAAATCAAAACTTATTGTGGTGAATAAGGAAAGTTGTGGATATTAGGTAAATATATTACTTCAACTTATCTGCAAAATGAAAATTATATGGAGATACATATAGCCACACATTTTATAGTACACATTATATATACCAGATATACATTACTTATTATTTAAACACAAATATGCAAATATATTAAATATATCTAATATATATTTTCTTGTTGCTTCCAGAGTAAGATACTGAAAATGTTTGAAGCTTATAAATTAGAATGAGTCGCTTTTTATTTAAAGTCTTTTTATATAATTAAATCAGAAACAATCTTGTTTTACATGTCAATACCACTTACCTCTCCCCCCTCTCCTCCCCTACCCCTTACTGACCCCTATCACATGCCCTTTCTGCTCCCCAGGGAAGGGGAGGCCTTTCATGAGGAGTCTGTCTGTCACATCTTTTAGGCCCTCCCTCTTGTGTCTAAGCTGAGAGAGTTACCTTCTATGTGGAATGGGCTCCCACAGTCCACTTGTACACTTGGAATAAATACTGATCCTCTACCAAAGACCCCATAACTGCTCAGATGATAACTGGGCTGAGAGAGAAATCAGAGAAACATCACCCTTTACAATGGACACAAACAGCATAAAATATCTTGGGGTAATGCTAACCAAACAATGTAAGACCTGTATAGCAATAACCTTGAGTCTTTCAAGAAACATAAAGAACATAGTAGGAAATGGAAAGATGTCCCATGCTCTTGAATAGGAAGGATCAACATAGTAAAAAATGGTAATCTAGCCAAAAGCAATCTACAGATTCAATGTAATCCCCATCAAAATCCCAGCACAATTCTTCACAGACCTTGAGAGGATAATAATCAACTTTATATGGAAACAAAAAAGACCCAGGATAGCCATAAATAACCCCGTACAATAAAGGAACTTCAGAAGGCATCACCATCCCTGACTTTAAGCTCTACTACAGAGCTATAGATTTGAAAACAGCCTGGTATTGGCACAAAAATAGACAGGTAGACCAATGGAATCAAATTGAAAACTCTGATATTAACACACACACACACACACAAAATAGAAGATAAAATTATATAATGGAAAAAAGAAAGCATCTTCAACAAATGGTGATGGCATAACTGGATGTTGGTATGTAGAAGACTGCAGATAGATCCATATCCATTGCCATGCACAAAATTTAAGTTCAGAGGGATAAAAGACCTCAACATAAATCCAGTCACACTCAACCTTTTAGAAGAGAAAGTGGGAGGTACCCTTGAACTAACTGATGAAGCAGTAACAGTAGCATAGACACTGAGATCAACAATTAATAAATGGGACCTCCTCAAACTGAGAAGCTTCTATAAAGCAAAGGACAGAGTCAACAAGACAAAATGGCAGCCCACTGAATGGGAAAAGATATCAACAATCCCACATCTAGCAGAGGGCTGATTTCCAAAATATACAAAGAACTCAAGAAGCTAATCACCAAAGTATCAAATAATCCAATTAAAAAGCGGGATACAGAACTAAATAGAAAATTCTCAATAGAGGAATCTAAAATGGCTGAAAGACTTTTAAGAAAGTTTCCGACATCCTTAGCGAAATGCAAATCAAAAACAATTCTGAGATACCATCTTCCTCCTGTTGGAATGGCTAAAATCAAAAACACCAAAGACAATTTCTGCTGGAGAGATGTGGAGAAAAGTGAACACTCCTCCTTTTCTGGTAGGAGTGCAAACTCTTGCAGACACTTTGGAAATCAGTAAGGCAGTTCCTCAGGAAAATTGGAATCAGTGTACCTCAAGACCCAGCTATTCCACTCTTAGGCATATACTTAAAGTCTTAAGAGGAGATAGTGTGTATGATCTTTTAAGTTTAAGAACATGTGTTTTCTATGTGAAGACTGAACAACTTTTAAATATATGTTAAATTCTGTGACACTGCCCATAAAAATCTGTATTTTAAAAGTAGAGTTTTCAATCTCATTATTAGGGAAGGGCATTTATGGTAGCCTTTCCATTATTGCTTAGATTAGGGGATGGATGAGGGTTGTTGTGGGGGGGGAGGGTGTAGAGGAGGTTGGGAGGTTGAGGGAACTGGGATTGACATGTAATCAAATTTAAATAAAAATATTAAAAAAGAAGAGTTTTATAGGCTCTTTACAGTTATTCATTCATTCTAAGTTGCATTCTTGTATTACAGCAAAGAAATGTCTTTAAGAATTAAAACTAAAGATGGATTTTGTTTTCCCTAGTTGTCTATGCACTGAAGAGTAATTGGAATCATAAGATTATGCTCCACAGTGCTCAGAGCACTGTATTCCTATGTTCCTATGACTTTTCATGAGCAAGCCAGTTTTACAATGGCAACCCACAGGGCATGAGTTTCTGATGATTGGCAAGTGTGGGAAGCTTCAGTCATTAAAAGCGCCAGAGAGAATCTATTCCTAGAAACACATGCTGATGTTCACAGGCAGTGGTGAATAATCATAAAAAATTAATGAGAATTATCTTTTTCACATGACACATACACTTCAATATTCCAAGAAGGTATGTTTTAATTTGTCTGGTTTCTAAACCTTACGTCTTACCCACAACAAACATTTATTTATTGATCTGTTTTCAGACTTCATTGTTTCATCATTCTACAGGATATATTAGTGATCATTCTATCAGTTCCATTAGTTGTTGCTGCAAACAAATTATCCAGTGACCTTTAAGTTATGTCTGTTTCAGACACATCCCAGACAAATCTTCCTCATTGGACTAGACAGGGATGCTTTTAAAGGATCTCCGACTACTTTGAAAATATAGCCAGGTTTGAGAATATTGATACTTATTTACTACCCTTACTTTATAGATGTATGAACTGAAGGCCAGAAACTAGTTAAGTAGTGAGACACTCAGACTGTTAAAAGTACCCCATTTCAAATCTACCTACCTTAACATTGTGGGAAAACCTTCCAATTATCACTATTATTTTATAACAAATAGTATAAACATTAAAGTAAAGCCCACATAAACACCAAATTGCAGTTTCCAATGTTAGGTTTTTCATATATTCCCTTCAGCTAATAAAATGCTGAATTAAAAATTTTGTTTCTAATGAATATTGCTTCCCATCTATATATTATTTTAGATATTTTAGTATGATAGCAAGACCTCTTTTACTCTTCTAAGTCATTCAGGATTTATTTCTAATATATGATATCAAATGTGCATTTCATCATAGTAACATATTTCAAAAGCATTTCTGTCTCATTTATGTTATATATGATAAAGAAGATGAGGAAATCAAGTAAAAAACATAGAAGAAGATAAAAATCATGAAGAAAAGCATTGTTTGCAAATGTGAAGAGATCAAACTTATTTAAAATGAAATGACTTCCCAAAACTATGAAAAATATACCTCATAAAATATTGAAAGAGAGCTTCCAGTATTTAATTACCGTTGTAAACTGCTTGCTATAAGTAGAGTGGCCAATGTGGATGAATTAAATATTTTAATAATTTTACCAATTCATAATGAATTTATATTTTTTGGGTATGAATACAATACAAAAAAAAGTAAAACTAAAATCATAGCTTATGTACTTGACCTATGGGAAAAGAGTGTTATTTTCAAAGTTCCTCCTCCAAAAACAAATAAGTTATGATTTACTGTAATATAATCAACATATATTTTGGGGAAATATGTAGCTTCTATAAACTTGTTAGGACATATTTGTCAGAAGTGGGCACATGGGTATTAATAGCATGAAGCAATGAGGATCTGTTCTCATTACACCATGCTCACTTGGGGGAAAATACCATTTGCATCAATGGACAACTACACTGTGTTATTAAAGATGATTATACTAATCACATCATGGAAATTTAATGTTATCTGAGTCATTATGAGTAGAGGACAGAGCAATGTCTAAAATATCCCTTCCTTCATTGCTATTTCTAACCCATTTCACTGTAACAAGGTCATTTTTAATGAACAGAAGTTAATTAGGCCCAAATGTATTTCTTTTGGTGCAAATGGCTTTATCACAACTGAATACTCTCAGACTGTTAGAAAAAAAGGAGAGATAGAGATAGCAGTATAACTCACTACCACTGTCAATCCAGGAAGTTTTTTTTTTTTTTTTTTTTTTTTTGAGAGAAATTCCAATGGGAGGAAAGGAAAATGAATGACCCAGAAATTACATAAAGACAGGGGAGAAGAAATTTTCAAAATGAACATGAGAATCTATAAGCTATAAATTGGACATGAAATACTGATTATGAGAGGAAGTTAAATGTGGATGCTAAATAAAAATGGAAAGACTTATCAAACATTATGTTCTGCTACTCTCAGTGAATCTGATTCACAGAAAAGTTGTGATATGTTTAACTGAGTTTCTTCATCATTTTCTTATTGCTAAACCACATTGATAGTGCAATGGTCTTTGTTTCATTATAAAAGACAGTGCTATTTGGTCAAAAGATCTTCAGCTAGATTGTCTATCATAGGGTATGGTGACTTATTGCCAGTAATTGAGAAGCTGAACAGAGTGGATTAATGTCATCTTTACACAGTGATAGATGTTAGGATATAAATTAGTGCATTAGTATAAATTGAATGCCATGACTTATTTTTACATGAGAGTTGTCAATTTTGAATGATGTTTGTCTTGGTACATGTTGAAGAAATAATTGTTTTTGAAAAAGATGAAAATAAACAGATATGTAACAAAGTAGTTTAAAAACAAGAGGCATCAGCAGGATGAAGATTGAAAAGTTCAACTAAAGCATCAGGAACAAAATTGTATACTGGCTTCCCACTCAAATAACTCCATTTGGTTCTCTTAAAGATTTAAATAGACTCTATAAGGGTATAACTTGAAAACTCTGAGTTATATACAGAAAACGAGTAAGTAAACTTTCAGTTATAAATAAACCAACTAAGTAAAATTTTCAGACATCCAAAATTCAGAAGTCTAGTGGTAAGCAATGCTTCTCAATAGGACAATGAGGGCATCGATTCAATAGGTTTTTTTTTTTTCCCTAAATTAATTCCCTTGGATGTATTTTAGAAGCTATGTAGGGTATTCTCATTCACTGAGGATATTAAGTACCTCTCCATTCTTCAAAGATGATGGCTTAGCAGTAATATGATGAACACCCATTGAGTGAAACCTGGGATAATTGTGCTAAGTATGGCTAAGTTAGGGAGAATACACTCAAACTCCATGGCCCAGTGTCAATAGAGAAGCAGATAAGAGAAGTTCTACCTATTAGCAGGAGAGGATAGACACAGCCTGCACTCCTACCCTTATCAGGCCAAGATGTTTCCCTAGACTTTGATAACCTCAAGTCGTGCCAATACAGGACTTTTCAGTGAAGCCATTATACCAAGGATAGCTGTTGCAGTGTAGCAGAGTTGAGAGACTTTACCAAAGATGTTTTAACAAAGGCTTAAGCATGAGAATTTCAAGAATGAAAGGTTTTAGTAAGAAAACAAGACACATGGACATTGGTGTATATGTTCCCAAGACAAAGTAAGGGAAAGTAGGCAAACTGCTAAATGGAGAGTGAATAATCAGTTCTCCTATTATCCATATATACCGTTTTTGTAGCAATCAGCTTATATGTCAAAGGATACTAAGAAACTGTCTTTCCCCCTTTCTATCTCCTTAGACAAGAAACACATTAATAGAGTCTAGATTTGTCATTTTTGTAATTATAGTCAGATGAAGTAAAAGGAGAGACCATTAGTGTCACAAAAGCTAGTTATATCTGCTTTACCTGCAAATACAATTTCCAGTGAGAACCCCAAAAAGAAACAATGTACTTTTTTTTTTTTTTTGCTTTGCTTTGAAGGAAAATAAAATGTAAGGTCTTTGTAAATATGCTAGAATTGTAGTTCATCTCATAGTGAAGACGTCAACCAATTGCCTGGGTGAGGGGCTTCTCTCTCTCTCTCTTGTTTCCCCTAAATTTCTCTGTTTGCACAATTACTTAAGCAATATTTTTCAGAAACATTTAAAAGTAAAATAAATACATTTTATTTATTTTCATTTGAGTGAGTGAGTGAGTGTGTGTGTGTGTGTGTGTGTGTGTGTGTGTGTGTGTGTGTGTTTCTTTGTGTGTACATTAAGTACATCTGAGTTCTGTGTCCTCTGGAAACCAGAGGGAGTAAAACAATTTCATGTATCTGAAATTGAAGGTAGTACCAATTTGCCAAACATAAGTGAAAATATAGGTGCTTGGAACTGAACATTTGTACTTTGCAAATGAAACCTGTTTATAATTGCTTAGCTACCTCTCACATAAGATCACTAACTTTTGGTGTCTTTTGAACTGGTAGCATTTATAATGTCTGTACTTAGGATTATTTTGAAGGTCCCTGAATGATATTTTAGGTCTCAAAACATACAGTTCATGAATTACTAATATTTGTCTATAGTCATACTTCACTGGTTTATTTATTTTTTGAGAACTCTAAGACAAACTTCATGAAAAATAAAGTACTTATAAAGTTATGTTCCATAGACTTGTTCTTTGCAATTTCTTTCTCAAATGGTTCTAATCTTTCCTATGCCCCTTTGTTATATGACTACTATTCTTGTCTGCACATAAAAAAGTATTATGGAACATTAGAAAGAAGGAGTTTGATTTAAAATTCTTAGAGCTCCAACTCCTAATGTGTCTTGCCAACACTCCAAGAAAAAAATACTACTATAGGAGGAACTTCCTGGAGCTGTTCTGAGCACAATAGACCTGCCTATCCACTGGGGACCACCTGTAATCCCCACTTGCTTGATCTCTGACACCCCACTGCTGGTCTTCTGTAGGAGTTCCTTACCCCTCAAAGAGATCCCCCTATCCTCTCAGGGCCATCCTGAGTCCCAGGGGGCTGGATACTTGACCCCCATTGCCAGGCCTCTACTAAAGAGGCCTTGGCTAAAAATGCCATGCCCCAGCTAGATCCACCTAACTGTACTAGAACATCTTAAGTCCTAGCCTGGAGAATCTTTGACACCCATTACCTGGCCTCTGCTGGAGCCAGATCTTTAATGCCTACCACTGGGACCCTGCCTGAACAGAAAACATCCTAAAAAGCTTAGACCACCCAGACCTACAGACATCAAACTTCTGACCCACTTAAGCCCACCATGGGAGAGAGAGAGAGAGAGAGAGAGAGAGAGAGAGATATCACCTGCACCTACTGGAAGAAGCGATGGGAAGACTGCAATACACAAAAACACCTAACAATAGAAAGACAAGCATGACAACACCAGAAACTAAGGACACTACACCAACTAGAACAGAACACCCAAGAGCAGATGAAACAGAAGAGAATGGCTTATGAAATATCTTCATAAAAATGATAGAGGCAATCAAAGATGATGTGAGAAAATCCCTTAAATAAATGGAAGAAAAAACAAACAAAAAATTGGAGGAAATGAACAAATATCTTAAAGAAAGTATTGAAAGCCAAGAAATAACAAGTAAGCAGGTGAAGAAAACAGTTCAAGAGTTGAAAACTGAAATAGAGACAATAAAGAAAATACAATCTGAAGGAATGCTGGAAATAGAAAAATGGGGGAAATGATTGGGAACTACAGATACAAGTATAACCAACAGAATACAAGAGATGGGAGAAAGATTCTCAAGAGCTGAAGATAAACTAGAGGAAATAGATTCATCAACCAAAGAAAAATCATAAATCCAACAACTCCTTAACACAAAGCATCCAGAAATGTGGGACACCATCAAAAGGCCAAACCTATGAATAATAGGCATAGAGGAAGGCAAAGAAGCCCAGCTCAAACATGCAGAAAACATATTCAACCAAATCATTGAGGAAAACTTTCCCAATTTGAAGAAGGACATGCTCATGAAAATACATGAAGCATACCAAAAACCAAATAGACTGGACCAAAGAAAAAAGACCCCTTGACACATAATCAAAACACCTAACATACAGAATAAAGAAAGAATATTGAGAATAGCAAAGGAAAAATGATAAGTAACATATAAAGGCAGGCATATCAAAATTACATCTGAATTCTCCATGTAAACCCTCAAGGCCAGAATGTCCAGGATAGATGTTCTACAAATACTAAGAGTCCATGGATGCCAGCTCAGGTTACTATACCCAGCAAAACTCTCAATCACTGTAGATGGAGAAAACAAGATGTTTAATGAAATACATATCTACAAATACAGCCCTACAGAAAATTCTGGAAGGAAAACTCCAACCCAAGGAAGTTAACTGCACTCACAAAGACATAGGCAACCAATAATTCCACTTCAAAAGAACCCAAAAGTAAAGCAGGGCAAATATATTCACAATACCACTACCAACAACAAATCTAAACCAAACAAGCATTAACAATCAATGGTCCTTACTCTGCCTCAACATTAATGGTCTTAATTCACCTATAAAAAGACACAGGCTAACAGAATAGATACAAAGACAGAATCCATCCTTCTGCTGCATACAAGAAACACATCTGAGCTTCAAAGATAGACATTACCTCATGATAAAGGCCTGGAAAAAGATCTTCCAATCCAATGAACCCATATAGCAAGCAGTTGTGCCTATCCTAATATCTAACAAGTTAGCCTTCAAACCAAAATTAATCAAAAGAGATGAAGACAGTCATTTTGTAGTCATCACAGGAGAAATCCATCAACACAAAGTTTCAATTCTGAACATCTATGCTCCAAATACAAAGGCACCCACATTTATAAAAGAAACACTACTAAAACTCAAAGCTCCAGAAATTTATCAATATTCTTTGAATTTTCAAATGTGTGGAGTACAGGTTTTCAAAGTATAACCTGAAAATTGTCTGGATTTCCTCTCTGTTGTTATGCCCCCCTTTTTGTTTCTGATTTTGTTAATTTGCATATTCTCTCTCTGCTTTTTCATCGATTTGGATAGTTTTCTCTATCTTGTTGATTTTCTCGTAAAACCAACTCTTTTTGCATTGATTTTTTGTATTGTTTTCCTGATTTGTACTTTATTGATTTTAGCCCTCAAATTGATTATTTCCTGGAGTCTACTCCTCTGGGATGAGTTTGCTTCTTTTTGTTCTAAGGCTTTCAGTTGTGCTTTTAATTCTCTAATGTGACTGTCCTCAGTTTTCTTAATATGGGCATTTAGTGCAATGAAATTCCCTCATAGCACTGCTGTCAAGGTGTCCCATTAGTTCGGGTATGTTGTGTCCTCATTCACATTGAATTTTAGAAAGTCCTTAATTTCTTTCTTTATTTCTTCTTTGACCCAGGTATGGTCAATTGTGCATTGTTCAGTTTCCATGAGTTTGTAGGTTTTCTGCGATTTGTGTTGTTGAATTCAAACTTTAAAGCATGGTTGTCAGAGAAGTTACAGCAGACTATTCAAATTCTTTTTTATCTGTTGATATTTGTTATGCCACCTAGTATGTGGTCGATTTTAGAGAAGGTTCCATGTGGAGCAGAGAAGAAGGTATATTCTTTTGTGTTTGAATGGAAAATGGACAAATTTCTGGATAACAACCACTTACCAAAATTAAATCAATAACAGATAAACCACTTAAATAGACCTACAACCTCTAATGACATAGAAGCAGTCATAAAAAGCCTTCCAACCAAAAAAAAAAAGATCAGGGCCAGATGGCTTCAGTGCAGAAATCTACCAGAAATTCAAGGAAGAGCTAATACCAATACTTTTCAAATTGTTCCACACAATAGAAAGAGAAGGTTCATTACCAAACTCATTTTATGAGGCCACAATCACCTTGGTACCCAAGCCACACAAAGATATAACTAAGAAAGAAAACTACAGACCAATATCCCTCATGAACATTGATGCAAAAATAGTCAATAAAATACTGGCAAACCGAATTCAAGAATACATCAGAGATATCATCCACCATGACCATGTATGTTTCATCCCTGGGTGACAGGGATTGTTTAACACATGAAAATCTATCATCATGATCCACCATATAAACAAACTATAAAAGAAAAACCATATGATCATCTCCCTAGATGCTGAAAAACCCTTCGAAAATATTCAACACCCTTTCATGATAAAGGTCTTGGATATATCAGGGATAACAGGAACATACCTAAACATACTATGTGCAATATACAGCAAATCAACAGCCAACATCAAAATGAATGAAGAGAAGTTTAAGGCGATTCCTCTAAAATCGGGAATAAGGCAAGGCTGACCTCTCTCTCTCCATAACTCTTGAATACTGTACTTGAAGTTGTAGCTAAAGGAATAAGAAAACAAAAAGAGATCAAGTGGACACAAATTGGAAAGGAAGAAGTCAAACTGTCTCTATTTGCAGATGATATGATAGTTTACATAAGTGGCCCAAATTACTCTACCAGGGAACTCCTATAACTGATAAACACCTTCAGCAAACTAGCAAGATACAAGATAAACTCTAAAAAATCAGTAGCCCTACTTTATTCAGATGACAAAGGATCTGAGAAAGAAATAAGAGAAACATCACCCTTTACAATAGCCACAAGCAACATAAAGTATCTTGGTGTAATGCTTACCAAACAAATAAAAGACCTATATAATAAGAACTTTGTGACTCTAAAGAAAGAAATTAAAGAAGATACCAGAAAATGGAAAGATCTCCCATGCTCTTGGATAGGTAAGATAAACATAGTAAAAGTGGCAATCTTGCCAAGAGCAATCTACAGTTTCAATGCAATTTCCTTTAAACAGCACAATTCTTCACTGACCTTAAAAGTATAATAATCAACTTTATATTGAAAAACAAAAAACCTAGGATAGCCAAAACAACCCTGTACAATAAAGGAACTTCAGAAGCCATCAACATCCCTGACTTTAAGCTCTACTCAGAGCTATGGTCCTTAAACAGCCTAGTATTCACACAAAAATAGACAAGTAGACCAATGGAATCAAATCGAAAATCCTGATATTAACCCACACACATATGAACACCTAATTTTTGACTAAACAGTGAAAAGTATACAATGGGAGGAGGAAAGCATCTTCAACAAATTGTGCTGGTACAACTGGATGATGGTGTGTAGAAGACTGCTGATAGACCCATGTCTAATGCCACACACAAAACTGAATTCCAAATGGATCAAAGATGTGAACATGAATCCAACCACACTGAACCTCTTACTAGAAAAAGTGGGAAGTACTTTTGAACAAATAGTTTTGGAGACTGCTTCCTGAACATAACTCTAGTAGCACAGACACTGAAATCGACAATTAATAAATAGAACATCCTCAAACTTAGAAGCTTCTGTAAGACAAAGGACCAAATGGGATTCCTGAGACAGGGAAAAGATATTCACCAATTCTACATCTGACAGGGTGTTGATCCCCAAAATATACAAAGAACTCAAGAAACTATTCAACAAAACACAAAATAACTCTATTAAAAAATGGGGTACAGAAGTGAATAGAAAACTCTCAATACAGGAAATCAAAAAGGCTGAAAGATACTTAAGAAAGTGCTCAACATCCTTAGCTATCAGGAAAATGCATTTCAAAACAACATTGAGATACCATCTTACTCCTACCAGAATGGCTAAAATTAGAAACACCAATGACAAATTATGCTGGAGAGGATGTGGAGAAAGGTGAACATTCCTCCACTGCTGTTGGGAGTGCAAACTTGTACAGTCATTTTGGAGATCAGTATGGCAGTTCCTCAGGAAAATAGGAATCAGTCTACCACAGGAACCAGCAATCCCCTTGTTAGGCATATACCTAAATGATCCACATCCATTTAACAAAGACATGTGCGCAACTATGTTCATAGCAGCATTATTTGCGATAGCAAGAACCTGGAAGCAACCTAGATGCCCCTCAACTGAAGAATGCTGAAGAATGAATAAAGAAGATATGACACATCTACACAATGGAATAGTACACTGTGAAAAAAATAATGGAATCTTGAAATTTGTAGACAAGTGGATGGAACTTGAAGAAACCATCCTGAATGAGGTAACCCAGCCACTCATATATGAATTTTAGTCATAGAGCAAAGATCACCATCCTATAATTCACAACACCAGAGGAACTAGGATACAAAGTGGATTCTAAGAGATTCATATAAGGTCCCTCATAGAAGGGGGAAGGGACAAGTTCTCCAGACCACATGGGGATTGGGGAGGGTGGCAGTGGTTGGAGTGGGAATTAGGAAAAAGACAAGGGGAGGAGAGGAAAGCACATGGTACTAGGAAGATTGAGTCAGGGGAGGAATAGAAGGGAAAAGAGTGTGTTTGAGAGAGAGAGAGAGGGAGAGAGAGGGATAGAGAGAAAGAGAGAGACCATAAAAGAGGGAGCCATTATAGGTGTGAAGAAAAATCTGAAACTAAAAAAATGTTCAGAGACCTACAAGACTGACCCCAAATAACAATTTGGGCAAAATGGAAAGGCTACCATAAATGCTCTTCCTTGATAATGAGATCAATGACTAACTTATCCACCATCATGGAGCCCTCATCTAGGTGCTGTTTTAACAGAAGCAAGCACCCATAACTAAACACTGAGCATAACTGGAATCCAGATGCAGAGATGGAGGACAATACCAGGCTGGAGAAACACACAGGGACATCTTACCTGAACAAGGAGAAGTTAATGGGCCCCCAGACTGATAGCTGGGTATCTAGCTTGGGACTGACTCTGACCCTCTGAACTTGGGTCTCAGCTAGAAGGCCTGAACAGGCTAAGGGACCTCATACCTTGGAACCAGGATGTATTGCTGGTGCACCAGAGGACTTTGGGGACACATCCTCCATGGAGGGATACTCCTTTAATCTAGAGATTGGAGAGAAGTCCTAGTCCCTACTCCGAATGACTTGACAGATTTAGATGACCCCTCCTGGAGGGCATCGCCATACATGTGGAGTGGGAGTGGGTGGGAGAGGAGTGTGGTCGGGGTGCATGTGAAGGTGGGAGAAATGGAAAGGGGAGGAGGAAGGGAGAGGTAACTGGGATCCATATGTAAAATAAAAATAAAAAAAATAAGTTAATATAACAAAAAAAGAAAAAAATACTACTATAGCAATTCATTGCCTTGTTTTGATAACGTTATCAGAGAGCTACCAATTCAGTAATGTGTCCTTCTGAGAAGGTCCTTCAAAGTCTTATCTGTTCCCATTCATGTTACCTGGGGAGAGGAGCCAAGTGTCAAGATCCAGAAGAGAGGCAATATGTTGCATAAACTTATTCCAATTGGCCTGGAATATGTTCAGATATGTGTATAAAAATAAGGAACCTTAGGAAAGTGAGGATTGGCTAGGAAGATAATGTATTAAACAGCAGCATGGGCTGGTCTAGAAGAATAAGTTTTGCAGAAGAATCTTTAGAAACACTAGAAGTTCAAAAGATACCAAAAGTTAGTGATTTTATTTGTACTTATAATACGGGTCAAATTGTTAACCTGATCCAAAGTTCAATTACTTTGTATAAATAAATAGGGTTTACATGAAAGGCAAATTTAGTCAGAAACAAGCTGTACCCAAATTTAATTAAATGGAAAATCAAATATATAATTCATAATCAAAATATCCATTACATCTATATACTTTCGTTATACACTGTTATCATTTCTGATACAAATAAAGGATTAAAGGTAGAGAAGATGTTATGAAAGCAATACAATGATATCAAAGTTGTATGTGAATTTGTAATTTGCTGTGTCATTCTGTCTAAGATTTTGTCTTTCCTATAAGGGAAATATGGAACAATTTAAATTGTGTTTATAGTACTTGAACCACTTCTCAGACCTTTTCATTACATTTGTCTGCCTTGAGATTTTCAGTAGAGAAAATAAAATTTATTAACTTGGCACTATGTTGAGGAGGTATTTGGTTAAGTTTATAAGGGCCACATATATTTTATGACTACCAAGATTACATATGTATTAATTGGGATTTAACAATACTGAAATCATGTTCATAGAAAAATACATCAATTATTTCTACAGTGACTGTGATATATATATACAAATACATTTTTCTTTTTACCTTTAAAACATACAGTAAAGTTTGCAAGTACATGATTACACTCAATACCTTCTTTAATATGTACACTGATTTCTTTAGAACTATATTCAACTCTAGTTTATGTATATTTACTTGAATTAATTGGAAATGAGTTATAACATATATGATGAGTAATTTATCTTCTATAATAACACTTTATTAAAAATAAGTTAATTTTACCTTGAAATAATGTCTTCTTTAAATGAAAAATAGGCAGCAGAAACTTGGAAATAAAACTCATAAATAGATAGAAAAAATAATAATGTTGTCAACTTTTCTGCATAGGATATTCAAACAAATCATGTGTAGAAATAATAGCAATGTTTTCTCCTCAAGAAATAAATTTGAAAACTGAGACTCAAAATAGTTGAGGAACTTTAAGGTCAATATCCTTTAATTTCTGAGTTGGGAAATGGATTTGCTTAGTGAGACTTCTATAAGGATATGATAGTTCGGATTTTCACACATGATCATAAATAAAGTGTGAACGCAGAGGATCATAGATTAGAAGCATAAATTAGTAATTGCTTTTCATAAATTTATGGAATTATACTTAACTGGAAGAAAGATCATATATTAACTAAGCTTTTGTAACTGATTACATAGATGCATTTATTTACAAGGTTTGCAACATTTGAAACTCAGGAGATTAGAGTAACAGACAACGTTTAAGTCATATATGTATATATGGCATTTGTGCATATTTAACATCCATAAATATACATTTATGAATGATTAGACTGTATAAATATCTGTATATTTCTTTATAGAGTTGATTCCTGGGTTTTACTTTTAATGATTCATCCAAGTTCAGACTGAAAGTATTTGGTGGAAAGATGTGCCTATACTAAAATTGTATAGATGTTTTCTTTTCTTTACTTGTTTTCTTAAAATACACTACAGTATCTTGAAAATGTCAGCATTTATATTTTACTAGCTATTTTAAGTAATCTGGAAATGATTATAATATATCAAGGTTATACTGGTTTATTCTGCAGTTATTGAGACATGTCATATAACGGAAACATTTATTCAATGGTCCTGGTATCTTCAAGGGTCTTGTAAGTGATCATACATAGGTTCTGGGAAAAGTTTGCCCATAACTAGGCATAAAATAATTGAAATTAATATTAAAATGTTTGCTTTTTTATTTAAAATGGTTTTATAATATCATACATCTTTATCATATTCTACACACTCCCCAAATTTCTCCCACATCTTTCTGACCACCTTACCAACATGGATGTTTTTCTCTCTTAAAAAATAACCCAAACAAAACTAAAATTCAAAACAAACAACAAAAATTCAGTAAGACAAAAATCAATGAATCCACCTTGGACGAGGCAATGATTCCTGGACATTGTGTCTCACATAGAGTGTGGTTGAAATATTTGACACACTCCACTGGAGAAAACTAATTTTTAAATTTTCCTGTCATCAATTGCAAATAAATTCTTGGTTAGGATTTTTGACCACTCCTAAATTCCTGACTGCAATGATTTATTCCTGTGCGTGCTCTGAGCTCATATGTAATATATGTTCTGTTGTGTGTGGAAGACCCTATTTCACTGGAGTCGTCTACCATCTCTGACTCTTGGAATAATTTTGCTCTGTCTGCAGAGGTCTCTGACCCTTGAGGGTCGAGTTTGATAAAGATATCTCATTCAGGACTGAATAATCCAGAGGCTCTTGCTTTCTATGACATTGTCTAGATGTGAATCTTGTGTGATTTCTCATCCACTGTAAGCAGAAGATTCTGTGTTATGGGTTGATGTACTGATTTATAAGTATAGAAACATTTCATTGCAATTCCATGTTTGGTAAGCAGGATAATAGTTTCCCAAAAGATTAATAGGCTTTCCCCAAATCCAAGGTTACCTGATATCAGATTACGAAAAATTTAGGAGTGTCAGTTATGTGTTCCATCTCACAGTGTAGGCCTTAAATCCAACAAAATGTCGATTTGTTATTTTTTAATATTTCTGCCCCTATTGGCTCATAGGCATTTGCTGCTTTAGATGACAGTTTTTGTACATATTTGGTATTGGTGATTATTTTTGATTTTGGTACCATACAGGGTAACTTCTGGCACTATGAAAGATAGTCAGTAGATGTGAAGAGTCTAATGGACACTAGGTCTGTTTCTCCTTAATCAATGATGTAAAAGTCATGTTTTCAGTATTAGTGTCCTATACTCAAGTTGTGGACAGTAACCAACAGCCTTGTCAATAGTTTGTGATTTTTGATGGGTTCTTAACTCCCTTTGCCTAACAGCTCAAAAAGAAGAAACACAATCCAGGCATTAAGGGTATTGCTTAGTCATATAAACTGTCTACTTATGTCACAGTATCCACAACTATATACTAACTTTATTTAAATTGTTTTCATATGTATTTAAGGTAGATTCCATAGTAGTAAGTTTCATATTGTTTTTCAAAAGGTCTTTAATGTTATGTCTCTCCTCACATTTGTCCCTTCACTATTCCCTCCCATCCTAATTCCCATTCTAGTTTCCTGTTATCTATTTCCCTTTCTTTGGAGGGTTCTGCTCCTTCATATTCTCGTAGTTAGTAATTTGCCTCTGTGGCTACTCATACTAAAGTATATATACTGAAAACTTCAAAGCTAACAATCACACATAAAATGAAACATGCAATATTTGTACTTTTGGGTCTAAGTAACATCACTCAGAATGTCTGTTTCTAGTGTCATTCATTTACTTTCAAGTTTTCTTAACAATCAAATAACATTCAATTGTATATTTTTGGCATGGCAATATTTAAATTATATGAACTTGAGGATCTGAAGAGAAAAAAAATAAGTGCCTCTTATTTCTGACTGATACAATACCCGCTATTTCTTTGAAGACTATTTTGATTTTGAAGTCATAACAAGTTTATTATCATCATGTAATATTTTAAACAATACATGTTTCAGTATTGCTGAAATCTTTTCTCAAGTGACACATTGAAACCAATTTTATAAACTTTTAAAATCTCTTACTATCTGGGGAAAAAAGTAACCTTAAACCAGAAATATTTCTATCATCTCAGTGTATTTGAATGGTTGTATTAGTGAGATTCATGGAGACAGTACCTGAAGGATCAATTTTTTCAACATAAAATAGCTCTGATAAATAACATAATCCCATATTGCTGCCCTAAATACATATATACATAAGTGGCACTGAATAGATATAGTAGTGTAAATACATGTACTTGAACATACATGTTCTGTGGATGTGGAACTGATTTGGATTGTCAGGGGTAGAATTAGAAGGGAGAGAGGGAGGAGTAAAATTAAACAAATACATTATTTATACTCAATATTTTGAGAAAATGAAGTAAGTAATTAAAAGTACTTTATCCAGTGGACCCATGAATGTGTGTGTGTGTGTGTGTGTGTGTGTGTGTGTGTGTGTGTATTTTCTTTCCTGTAGAATCTTTATGACTTCATCAGATCAGTATCTTAGTATTGCCTGAAGGTGGAAAATATTAACAATGGCACTACTATGAACCAACTAGTATTTGTATCTGTAAAAAAAAAATTATTTGAGAATTGAAATTATATATTATAGTGATGTTTCGAGCGGTGGGCTGTTTTCACAGGAAGGAACTTGTCATAATCCTTTGCAGATTTGTAGCAAAATGAGCCAAATAAATTAGTAAACAATCTCTCACCACAGTCTCTGTCTACACAAAGATCTTTCCTGTGTGTGGGTTAAATCTCCATTTGTGAAGCATGAACTCATTGAGTCCCTGGTTCCTCTTCTTCTAATCTATTATTTAATTTTTTATAAATTTTTAATTTAAATTAAACACAATCTTTTTTTACATACCAATCCAAGTTCCCTCTCCCTCTTGTCCTCCCATTCTCTCCATCATCTCCACATCCACTCTTCAGAAAGGGTGAGACCTTTCATGGGGGAATCATCAAAGTCTGTCATATTACAAGGGATAGGACGCAGAGTCTCCCCCACTGTATCTAGGCTGACAGAGTATTCCCCTATAGGGAATGGGCTTCCAAAGTATGCACCAGGGATACATACAAATAATGCATTTGTACCAGGAATTATTGGAAGGGACTGAACTTAAGAATAAGAAAATTGTTAAGAAAAAATTATGATAATTCCAGTTTGAGAAAGTTCAGAGACATGCAAAAAAATCCATACTTCAGTTGGTGAAGTAGCTCATGGATAACAGGAGACACCTGATTGGGGGCCACTTCATAGCATAGAGAATGGAGAGTTAGATTTTTGATGGATGTATAGTGAGTGCATGATTTACAAAAGTATAAAATAAACCAAAGTGAAAGAACATTCAAAGATTTAGTACTGTGCACCCTAAGAAACTCTTAAGAGAAAGAAAATGGTAAGAATGCTTTAAGAGTTGATCAGTGGGTGCTACAGAAAGCTACTGTACATGGGCATGTTTAGTGCTTATTCCACTAGCAATGCAATGAAATATTTAGACTTTGTATTTAACTTAACACATAAAACAAGATACTGAAAGCAAAAACAGCCTGCTAGAAAGATAGATGAGAAGAAAGTAACACAATTCTTTCTCTGCAAATGTTAAGTTAAAAGTAATAGAAAATATTGTTTTGTTTTGAAAGGAAGAACATTAGGACAAATTAGTCTGTGCACAAAGTTTGCTACAGAGAAAATGCCAGAAAGATATTTCTAAATGAATAAACCTTAGGTATTTGGCGAGTTGTTCAATATCGGAGTATGTGAAGATCTATTTTTCTCCATGAGATAATGAAAGATAAAACCATAAACACAGACACACACACACACACACACACACACACACATAGTGTAGCTAGGAAATGAATTTTTCAGGAAAACTTTTTTTTTTATTTTACTTTAAATTTTTTTGCCCTTATTCCAGTTCCCTCCCCCATCTCTCTGTTTCTCTCCCTCCCTCTCATGTCCCCCCAACCTCCCTCCCATCCCATCCCCCTCTAGAAGGCCTGGGCAGTCTAAGCCTCTGACAGTAGAACCAGGATATATCTCTGGTGCACAAAAGAACTTTGGGAGCACATTCCACATGGAATGTGGAACTTAAAGGCAGGAAGGAGGGCCTAGTCCCTACTCCAAATGATTTGACAGGAAAAACTGTTTTATGTACTATTTAATTAGAAAGATATGTAGAACACATATTATATGAATTAAGAACATATTACTTTTTATTTATTACAGAGAAAGTCACTGAAATTTATATTGTTCATACTTATATATCTTGAATAATATCAAATAAGTCAACTTTATTTCCTCACTTACCAAAGAATTTATGATGGTACCATAAAGGTTTTTCACTTTAAACTATCCTTTGCTAAAGGTTAAAATAACAGATCTGTACCTGAAGTTTTAAAGACAGTAATTCTAACTCAGTATGGAAAAAAAAATGAGATTACATTACTAAATACACTGTGTGGAATCTCAGTTTCTCTCCACTTTCCTTGCATAGATCTTTCAACAGTCCAATTTTTATGCCAGAGAAGTAAAAACATATTTGAAATCTTTTATAAGGAATCCTGTCAATATTATCAAATAATTTATAGGTGCTTAGAGATATTTAGAAAGGGTATATGAAATTATGTTGCCAATATTATAACATTGAAAAATGTTTCTCCTTGTATATATATAATATATATTGGAAAGTTTGCTTGAAATCTCATATTCAAAATAGGTGTAGCAGTAACTGTCTTATAGTTCTAGTTTTAACAATGAAATTTTATGAAATAGGGACAAAAAATTCTGACCTATTTTGTTCACAGGTCAGTTGTCTCTTGCATTTCTCTGCATCATTCCCATTTGTCTTATATCTAATATTCTTAGTTTTAATTTCCCCCACTGGTGTTACATAAGACAGTTACACTGATCTGTCTGCTGTGGATTGCCAGGAGAGACACAGTAGAATTATAATGGCATTTACTATATAAGCTATAACTCAGAGTAAGGATTCTTACATGTAAAATTATATTAGTCTAATTGTTAGCAAGTCACCGGCTTCTCTGAGAATAACATAGACTAACAGAACTGTGGGGAAGAAAGACTTGAGTTGCTTCCAACAAGAATTTTCCTTTTCAAACTGTGTCTGCTTGATTGAAGAGTCTCTTCTACAATTTCCTTTTTTCTTTCATTCTTGTTCCTTTTTTGATAATCTACAATAATGATAACAGAATCATATTCCTTTACCAGGTTCATAGTTTCAGATTACCCTCTGATTCCCTGTACTTTTCAAGTCACTTCAGAGACCAAAGCAAAAAAAGAAAACAAAACACAGGGTAACAAATCAAATCAACCTTTCCAATGATTCTAGACTGGTGACTATGAGCCTTAGGGTTTTGAAACCTATTTTGAGAACTCTGAGAGTTCTCTTTCAAAGACCCATGAAGCATCACTATTGGACACATTTTCTCATATGGGTTCATTGTTTTTGTTTATTTTCTTTTTAATGTTGTTGTTAATTGTTTTGTGTGTGTGTTTAAACATACTACTATTTTGATATCTTTAACAGAACACTAATGAGTTTTTCATTATTTTTTGGTTCTGTTCTCTTTGTAGAGAATGGAATAAATATTACTTCATAAATAGAAGAAGCTCAAATAAGTTTGAGTCTAGGAATTCCTTTGAAAGGGAAACATTTGTTTTGGGTTTCTTCCTCTCATAGCCAACCTATTTGAATGTGTCTGAAAATGAATAAAGGACAGTAATCAGATAAGTGACAAAAGACTAAGTGTGGGCCCAAGACTTTCTATTAGTAAAGAAGGTTCTCCTGGATCAAAAATTAAAAAAAAAAAAAAAGAATTCACTCCACACTAGATGCCTGTTTCAGGTAACATGAAAGCTGTAAGCTTGGGTTATGACTCATTAAATACAGTAGAGGTCACACAATAGGAACAATAGGAGATGTTGTAATTATTTTGGATTGTGTCATTTGATGGAACAAAATAGAAAAAGAGTAAATCCTAAAACCACAATCCTTCCTTTTCTTTGAATATGTAAATTATCAGTATGGTTATAAAAGCATAGAATTCTGATGCCAATTAAGGCACTCAGTCACCACCACCCTCACCACCTCCCTCCTCCCCACTCCCACACACACACATAATGCCAGTGTCTGTGGTCAATGTATAGGTAAAACTGTTTTAAATTTGAGAAAATTTGAAAGCAAAAGAGTAAAAAGGAAAAAAAAATTATTAGTTACTTTTTGCTAGTGTGAAAAAACAATGCCTGACAAATCTTTTAAATGAGTGACCTTTACTCGTCAGTTTTCCTATCCTGGCAGGGAATGAATGACACAAGAGCTCAGTTCATATCATGACAACCAGTAACAAGAGGGAGGGGGGAGTGAGCAAGAGTCTAAACTTGGCTTTCCACCCCCCCCCCATTTAATCAATTTGGTCTCTCAATGTATGAGACACAGACAGTCACTCTCAGACATGTCTTCCTTCCTATCAGATCTTTTGAATCATCCTCAGACAAACCAAGTGTTATGTTCACTAATCTGGTTGCTTCTCTGGCCAATAATCAAGATTAGTAATTGAGGCACTTCCTTTCTTGTAAGAAAAATCAATGTATCTTTATTATAACATGAAGGAAAATTCTAGACCCTCCCTCCTGTCTCTTTGTTAAGGGAGTACCCTCCATGAGGAATGCACTCCAGAAATTAAGGAAGATTCTTAAATGTCAGAAGCCAAGTCTGTATTTCTTTTACTGCACACTGAACCTGGAGTAGTCTGAAGTATGTTCCATAACATACACCCCTATATTTTTTACATCCCTTCTACTCTCCTCCTTTGCATTGTCTTCATCATTTGAATCTTGAGCCCCCCCACTTGATCTAGAGAGAAGCAATCTCAAAATGAATCATGTCAGTAACCTAGGAAAAGCGTTCTGAACTGTCTGAACTGTCTAGCAGTTCAGACTTTCTAATCACCACAAAATTTTAATTTAAATAAATCTTTAGTTGATTTTTTCAGTACTCAACATAGTCTCTGCCCATCTAATTTTTCCTTCTTTTATGTCAGTGAACATTGATGTAGTGATGGGACTAAAAATCTACCTCAGCAGGTAAGAGAGCTGGCAATTCTTTCAGGGGACCCTGCTTTGAAACTCAGCACAAACACTGTGTCTCATAACTGTCTATAACTTCAATTAAAGAATATCTGATATGCTCTTTTTGTTTTCACAGGTACCAAACAGACATGTGGCTCACAGATATTTATGCAGGCATATATATAAAAAAACTGAATGAAAAATTTTAACTTTGGCATGAGTATGTCAAGCAGCTTTATTGATATAGTCTTATGTGTGATTGGTTTTCATCCTCCATGAAATGTGTTTACAGAAACCACTAATGGGAACTGCATAAGATGCAAATGATAATAAACCTATTTTTCAAGTAAACTCCCATGAGATAAACAAGAACAGATATTCAACAAAATAAACTCTGATCATAAAAACCTAGAATTCCCTGAAATGTGTCATTTCAACATTAATAAAGAAATGGAAGCCATTTCTTTCTCACCATTTTTCATTTTAATTTTCACATGAAATCTCTCCATTTATGTATGTCGGTGGTCATTTGAATTAAAATGGCCCCCACAGACTCAAGTAATAGGATTACTACAATGCTTAGTCATCAGGGAGTGCACTTTTTAGAAATGTTTAGGAATCACAGTAGTGTGACCTCAAGGTTGTAAAAGCTATTTGACCCTGGTGCTTGATTTTACTATAGGAAGAGGCTCCAAACCAGCACTCTCTGCCACAGTTTCAGAAGTCTGAACTCTGGGTGTGGCTCCACTTAACTGGTAAGCTTTTTGTACCCCATGGTAATTTAAAAAAAAAAATAGTTTGCTACTGTGTCAGACCTTGGTGGTCTGTTTCTCACTTTTTGCACACCCAGATTAAAAGTTGTACATGCACAGAAGCTCTGAGTTGTGGAGATTTTTTCTATGGAGGGTCTGAGGCCTCATATGAATCTTACATAGAGTAGATGGATTTAGTGCCCACACCCACAATGGAGCACAAAGTAATGGAAAGGCTTTTCTGGCCTCTACGGATACCTACATGGTATGCATACACCCTCACAGAGGCACACTCACAAACATATAATTAACTATAAAATAAATCATAGAAACCTTCCTCACATTTGCAATATGTAGACTGCTATCACTTTAGCAAATTCTCACTGGAGTAGGTGTGAGGGAAGAGGTTTTCTATTCACTCTTCTGAAACGTTACTGTGTATGTGCAGATGATTGCTATTGTCTTGTGCCCTTTATCTTATGCAAAAGTCTAATAAAACTTTAAAGAATAGTTTTGATTTTAAAGGGAGAAGGGGAGTAATGAGAAATGAGATTTGGCTTTTCAATAGGTTTGCTTTAGTTAGAAGAAAGAAATAAAGGCTATGTTCTCAAGGCCAGTAGTATGAATGTTATGAACAGCTATGTATTACAAGCTTAAAGTTAGCTAAAAGAAGGGAGTTAGGAAAGTGCTCAGTCTAAAAGAAACTGTAGCAGTGCATGATGGAAATAAGTTAAATACCTGAAATTGCTTTTCTCCACTGGGACTCAAATTACTCAAATATAGCCAAAAATACTTAGAAATGTTTCAATGAAATTTGAAATCAATTAAATATGTGTTCTTGAAAAGTAGAGTTAACTCATAATATTTAATTTATTACTTGACACTTAATATATTTTCCAACATTTTGTTAGTTGTTTTTTTTTTCAAATATTGATAAATACATTTTTAGACTGGAGAAATGACTCAGTAGGTGAAAGAACTTACTGCTTTGGTAGAGTACCCGAGTCCAGGTACCAGAAGCCACATCAGAGCCCATAAAATATACAAAGCCAGAAGTGATAATATATACACAAAGGACTTGTAGGTAAAAATTAAAAAACAGAATACTGTGACACCACATAATGAAGTAAAGAACCTCCAAAGAGGACTTTGAATTAGTTTTGTGTTGGCCATTTACTTCTAGACCTGGAACATTGAGTGGTTTATTTCTCCACTGAGATTCTCCTGGAGAAAACAAAATTTTCTTTTGCATATGACTATGAGTTGGTGGATTATTTCTGCTGTGTTTAGAAGACCTTGTTTCTTTCTTTGCCTCCATCTCTTCTGGCCCCTATAGTCATTCATTCTAAAGAGTTTCCTGAGCTCTGAGGGTAAGGATTTGATAGAAATATCACACTTAGATATGAGTGTTGCAATGTCTCAACTTTTTGTACATTAATTTATTACAGTTGCTTGTTATATGTGCATGCAAATACTTTTGTATAGGGATATTTATAGGTCCGAACACCCAGGTCTATATATGTAAATAACAGAGGAAAATTTTAGGAATCTCACTTTCAATTAAAATGTTTCATTTTATTCCCCTGATATAAGTTCAGTCAACAAACCTAGAGCTCATTTTCTGGACATTAAGCCCTATAAATCATCTTTGTACTTCCTACCAGTACATGTGACTACTTTGAATATATTGTGTAGCCCCTGGCAATATTCATTCAGGACTTCATTCTTGTTTTTTACTTTATTCATTGTACCATCTCTCCAGATTTTTCACCTTTATAAATATGCTGAAATCCAGATTTTATAAAAACACATATGTATACATATTCTTCTGCCCAAATAACCTGCACAAATACCAGAAGGAACAAAGCAATTCAAATTCAGCAAACTGCTTTTAAAACAAAAAAATGTATAACCTCATTAATAAAATGAATGGCAAGATACCAGCAACATAAAAAGGCAGATCATAGCTACAAATAAATTGTGTGGTTTAATATCTATTGGAATTGCAACTATGTGTATAATTACTAGTTTGGAAATCACAATCACCAGCTGAGTAAACCACAATGACATCCAAACAAATTCAAGCTTGATGAAGCATAACTATTTAGTTCATAAGGGACAAAATAAGTGTCGACAATGGATTCTCCTAAAAAACAAACTTTGTGATAGTGATTACATCTGGGGGCTATAGTATCAAACAGGATGATACTAGATAATTATTTCTAGAATTTCAGTGCCAAAGGTCCTCGGTAAACTGGCAAACTCGGTATTTTGAAGGTTTGATAAACTGATATGCCATAATGATCCTGAAATTCCTCTGATTAATTGAAATATATTTACTATTTAGTATATTACACAAGGTAAACTGGCTATTTTAATATCCAGAGAAAATTTTAACACGACTATTAGGGAGAATAAAAAACAAAAAAATGGCTTATTGTTTTCATATTTGGAATGCAATTATGTAAAGTGTTTCCTTTACCTTTTCTTATGCATGTCACCAATGGCACTCTCGAAATGCATTTTGCAGTGTTTGTTTAGAACTCCACTCTGTTTCCTCTAGACTCTGTTATAGCAATTATATTGCAACCTGTTAATTGCCACAGATTAATAAAACAAATATTGAAGTATATTACATCTCTTTACATTCATCTAGCCTGCTTCTCACCCATGGCTCACAAAACCACATTACTAAGCACTCTTTATAGACTCACCAAATACAACTGCCTCTTTTCCGCCCAAGATTGATTTTCTTCTTTTTAACACCAGTGAATAAAATCCTTAGATGGAGGGAAAATTCATGCCCTTCTTTGTTTTGTTTGTGAAATCTTTCTTTCTCTTTTACTCTCTTTTTCGTTTCAGCACTGTTAATATCTCATGAATTCCTGCTCACAGGAACATTATTGTAGAAATATGCCCTGGCCTAGAGTATAAATTTTAGGTTACTTAAACTGACATAAAAGGCCATAATCTTGCCTTTGGCTAAAAATCCAATTACATTTCCCTTTACTCATAACCTTATAATTTATATTTTATTAATGAAAAATGTTTTTAATTCTCTGCAAAAATTGCTGGTTCATGAGTCTCTCTGGATGGGAAAATATTATCTTTCCTTCTCTCCTATTCCCTTATTTGACAAGCAAAGCATGGTTAAAATGAAATTTTTGCAGATGAAGAAATGCTTTCTATCATCTTACCATGTTCTGTACCTAGCTATTGAGTACTGGGACTGTGTGAATATAGCTTGGTGAATAAAATTTAAATACTTAAGTCTGTTGATTATGTATATAATACTACATACACATGAATTAAATAATCACATTGTCTGGTGTGGCCCGAATTATACAGCAGATTTTAGACCATTTCATGAATATTAAAATTACTTTTAATTCCTTCTTGATAGGGTCTGGGCTTCAAAATAGTAGATAACCTAGTTTTTCTTCATTTTCTATTTTTTTTTAATTTTTAAATTATTTTATTTTATTTTATTTTACAACTCGACTACATTTTTACCTCCTTCTTATCTCCCAAGTCCCTCCCTCTTCTATACCACTCTTACCCAGCACATCTCATAGGCCGGTTGAAGTTTATGTGATCAGGTTGGTGTCCCAGTGCTAACACAAGAAGTCTTGTGTGGTCATAGAAGATGGACGCTATGTATCCCCTATTGTTTGGAGTCTTAGTTGGGAACATCCTTGTAAATTGCTAAGGGTTTCTGATGACCCTGAGATGGAAAGGCACCCTCCATTTTCAGTCCTTTCTTTCATTGCTATCCCCTTCCATCCCTCCACCACCTGATCTTTCATGTTCTCCTGTGAAATCTCTTCTATTTCCTCATCGCCGGGAGGTCGTACATACTACCCCCTGAACCCACCTTGTTACCCAGCCTCTCTGAGACTATGGATTGTAGCATGGTTATCCTTTACAGCTAATATCCACTTATAAGTGAGTACATGCTGTGTTTATCTTTCTGGTTCTGGATTATCTCACTAGGATGAATTTTTCTAATTCCATCTATTTGCCTTCAAATTTCATGATGTTATTGCTTTGAATAACTGAGTAACAATCTATTGTGTGAATGTACCACATTTTTTTTTTTTTAATCTAAGTTGTTTCCAGGTTCGGGTATTACCAAAAAAAGCTGCTATGAAGGTAATTGAGTAAGTATCATTGTGTTTCTGTTTGAGCATCCTTTGGGATATTCCCAAGAATGATACAAGTGGGTCTTGATGTAGAACCATTCCCAATTTTCTGAGAAACCACCATTTTGATTTCAAGTGATTGTACAACTTTGAACTCCCACCAGCATGAGCTGTCACTTGTGTGTTTGATCTTAGCCATTCTGACAGATTTAAGATAGACTCTCAGAGTAATTTTGGTTTTCATTTCCATGGTGGCTAAGTATTTTGGACAATTCTTGAAGTGTATCTGGGACATTTGCTCTCTTTTTAAATATGTACCCCATTTTAAATTGGATTAAATTTATTTAAAGTAGATTTTTGATGTCTAATTTCTTGAGTTATTTATATATTTTGGAAATCAGCCCTTTGTCTAAAATGGGGTTGGTGATAATCTTTCCCAATTTTGTAGACTTCCATTAGTCCTACTGATAGCTTATCAATGCCTCAAAGAACTTTTTCAGCTTCATAATATAATTAAACAATAACTTAATCCTGAAGTAAAATCTTTGTTTAAATAAACCATGAACACATTTCAAGCAGAATGACAGATTTCTGTGTGTGAGGTTTTTAGAAAACAATGAACCTGATATTGACCCAGGCAGGAATAAAGTCTTATTAAATAAAGTCATTGTATTCTGTCTTGAATAAGAAAAATGAAAAGTTTGGTGGAAGTCAAACCACTTAAAGATTTATAGTATGCCTACATATTCCTACATATTTATGATCTAATACATACAAAAAAGAATAACTATTCATTTTATCAAAGACTTTAATCAACTGAAAATATGAAAGAGAAGAGAAAGATAACAAAAAGTCCTACTTATGCTGTGCTATAATTTCTGCCTTCATTTTTTTTCAAAACAAATAGTTTCTGTTCTTCAAACCTTTGTGTTATTCTTTAGCTATAATATTTTATTTCAATTCTTAGTTCTGGTGAAGAGACAAAGATGAAATTAGTGTATTTTTTACATATTTCCTTCAACTGAATAATTCTAATTTTATGTCTGCTACCTATTGCCATCAAGGTCTACCATCAGTTTCTTCTTTAGAATTGTGTCTGCTAGCTATTTCTTCTTTCAACAATCAGTGGTAGGTAGCAATCTTAATCAGTAAAACACGGGGCTGATGATTAGGCTACTGCACTCTCAAAACAAAGCAAAACTAAAACAAACACATCTGTCAGATAGACATTCATGTAGGTTTAAAAACCCCAAGAATTTAGGAATTAGTGAAGGACAATGGGGGATACTTTTAATGACTGCAGATTTATTTTTACTGTCTCAATATTATGAGGCCAAAATATATCTGGTGCTGAAGGATCCTGCTGTCTTCAAGAATCTTTTCAGAACTGCAGATTTCTTTCAAACTCCATTGGGATCTCAGACAGAAATACACAGAACTGAAAATGCCCCATCTACTGCATTGAGTGTTATCTAAAACTTTAATTACTAAATTCTAGTGCTTCAGAAGATTTACTCTTAATGAGAAGGATTTCACTCTGTAAGTCCTAAAAGAATGAAATTTTAAGGAGTAATTTTAGTGTCCATTTAATTGCTGTTTCAATTCCTATGTATTTCCAGGCAATTAAATTTAATTTTATAAGTTCTGCTTCCTTGATCACTTATATGCAATGTGAAAAGTTTTGTAAATGGAATTTGAAGCTGCATCTTATTTTTAAAGAAAATGTAAAGAAATAGTTTCTTTTTTAACAGGCAAAGAAAAAAGAAATGCAAATTTTGCAAGTGAGAACTCTGACCTGAATCACTTTTATGTGAAGCAAATGTTATTTCTTTTTGTTTTACATTTTACCCCTTCAAGTGGAAAAACAGAAATAGAAAAAATATGTAATTTTATTTCATTCTTACTTTATCTTTGTCAAAATATCTTAGATATCTGTAGTCATATCTTTGCGTGCTGTCAACATAACATTTTATATAGGATGAGTTACTGACTTCATACAGCAAGGAGGGACATGGTCCTGCCTCAACTTAATATGCTACACTTTGTTGACTTCCCAAGGAAGGACATACCCACAATGTATGTGTATGGGGTTGGGAAAGGGGAATGTGGGGGACACGGGAGAAGCGAAGGGGTAGGGAACTGGGGTTGGTATGTAAATTGAAAAATAATTTTCAAATAAAAAAGAACTGTGAAAATCCTTAAAACTTGGTGGCTAAATTCTTTCTGCTCAGTTCATCTTTCAATGGAGAAAGGCAGTAATTAGTGCTTGCATCTTTACTGAAGCTTTACTAGTTTAAGAATTTTTAATTGTAGAAGTAGTAATTTAGGTCTTAAAATTTCTTTGGTCAAATTAAAAAAAAATACAATTAGACATAAAATTTTTAAGAAGAAACTGGAAAGCAAACAAACAAACAAACCAACAGAAGGAAATTGCATATGGCCATCAAATGTTTAAAGCCAAATAAGCCAAATAGATAATGCCTTTATCTTCTTTTTATATTATATTTAATGGGTTAGATGAGAAACATATTTACCTAGATTTGGACTTTGCTCTACATTTTGAGTGTGCTACTCTTTTGCAACAGAGTAAAAATTTTTGTATATCCAGGCTCAAGTAGTTAGTTTTTAACAATCCTCTTGATAGAACCTCCACTTACCTAGGAAGGTAGTTACAATTGAACAATTGTCCAGATCAAGATTGACTGTTAAAAAGTCTTTGGAGGACTGTCCTGATTATTAATTACTATAGGAAGACTCAACCTTGTTTTGGTGGTACCATCGATGGGGTAGAACACAACATTAGTAAACATACAACAAAATTTTTGAGTACAAACTAAAAATGCAAATACCATGGATCATACACTTGTGTCTGCTCTTGAGTGTGAATATGATATGACTAGTTACTTGACTTCCTAACTTGACTTCAATGGTAATGATTGTCAGTCAGAATTTTGATGTTTTGATGACTAAAATAAAAGTAAAACTCTTTTTATAAGTTTTTTTTTTTTCTGGGGTTTTTCATCCCAGCAACAGAAATGAAACTAGAAGTGAAATATACATCTATTTCTTTGGTCACATGCCACCTTGACTAAACTGAAAAAAATGTATCTTTGATTCCTATTGGCCTTGACAGCTATTAAATTCCCATCAAGATTATATATACACACACACACACACACACACACACACACATATATATATATATATATATATATATATATATATATATAAAGTATCTGTAAAAATTATTTCATTTATCTCATTTTCCATATATTATAATAAATCAAACACTCTTTGACATGACCTTTATCTGATAGTAGAAAGTCTTTAAAGCAACAGGACCTTACTAATTTATGCTCTATGAAACTTACTTTTCTATAACTTTTGGCTACCACCATGCCCTCTTTCTCATGATATTTCGCTGGTCTGACCTCCACTGAAGGAAGAATATAAATGAGCAGTTTGATCACTAAATTGGTAGATATTAAAGTAGTCATTAAAGGTATTGAAGGAAAAATAACTTTCAGTGAACAAAGAAATGAAATTATCTTAGGTGGTCATTGCTTTTATAGTTCAACAGCATAAAAACTATAAAGAACATAGACAACTATATTAAACATAAATACTGTATTGTTATTAAATTTGGTAACTGACTTCAAAATGTGTGAACAGTATTTTCCTTCACATTTTAAGAATATATAATCGAGCTGAATCCCCACCTGTCCTCTGCTGGAGTTCCGGGCCCCTCCCTGAGATCCACATATCCCCTAGGGACCATACCTAGGCCCTGCCTGCTGGATCTCTGACCCCCTTTTCCAGGCCTCTGCTGAAGCCTTATCTTTGACACACATCACCTAGCCCTTGCCTGAAGAGAGACCTCCTAGAGAGCTTGGACTACCCACAACTAGAGACATTGAACTTCTGACCCACCTAAGTCCACTAGGGGAGTACCAGAGAGAGAGAGAGAGAGAGAGAGAGAGAGAGAGAGAGACTCAAGAGAGACAGAGAGAGAGACCCCAACTGCACCTACAGGAAGAAGCAATGGGAAGACAGCAATACAAGAAAACACCTAACAATAGAAAGACAAGCATTACAACACCAGAATCTAGGTACTCCAAACCAACTAGATATGAACAACCCAAAGCAGATAAAGCAAAAGAGAACAACTTAAAAAATATCTTCATAAAAATGAGAGAGGCCCTGTGGTAAACTAATTCCCATTTTCCCAAGGAACAGCCATACTGATCTACAAAATGACCAGCAGTGGAGGGGTGTTCCCCTTTCTCCACATCCTCTATAGCATGAGTCATCATTGGTGTTTCTAATTTTAGCCATTCTGGCAGGGGTAAGATGGTATCTCAAAGTTGTTTTGATTTGCATTTCCCTGATAGCTAAGGATGTAGAGCACTTTCTTAAGTGTCTTTCAGTCTTTTTGATTTCCTCTATTAAGAATTTGTTCTTCAGTTCTGTACCTCATTTTTAATGGGGTTATTTGGTGTTTGGTTGACTAGTTTCTTGAGTTCTTTGTGTATTTTGGAGATCAGCCCTTTGTCGGATATAGGATTGGTGAAAATCGTTTCCCAGTCTGTGGGCTGCAGTTTGGGCTTTTCCACTGTGTCCTTTGCCTTACAGAAGCTTCTAAGTTTGAAGAGGTCCCATTTATTAATTGTTTCTCTCAGTGTCTGTGCCCCTGGAGTTATGTTCAGGAAGCAGTCTCCTATACCAATTGTTCAAGGGTACCTCCTACTTTCTCTTCTAACAGGTTAAATGTGGCTAGATTGATGTTGAGGCCTTTGATCTATTTGGACTTGAGTTTTGTGCATGGCGACAGACATGGGTCTATCTATCTGCAGTCTTCTACACACCCTCATCCAATTGTGCCAGCACCATTTGTTGAAGATGCTGTCCAAGCCCCATTGTATGCTTTTAGATGTTTTGTCGAAAATCAGGTGTTCACAGGTATGTGGGTTAATATCAGGGTTTTCAATTTGATTCCATTGGTCTACCTGTCTATTTTTGTGCCAATACTAGGCTGTTTTCAGAACTATGAATCTGTAGTAGAGCTTAAAGTCAGGAATGGTGATGCCTCCTGAAGTTCTTTTATTGTATAGAGTTGTTTTGGCTATCCTGGGTCTTTTGTTTTTCCATATAAAGTTGATTATTATCCTTTCAAGGTCGGTGAAGAATTGTTAGGCATATTCTCAAATGATCCACATCCATGCAACAAAGACATCTGTTCAACTATGTTCATAGAAGCACTATTTGTAATAGCAAGAACCTGGAACCAAACCTAGATGCCTCTCAATTGAAGAATGAATAATGAAGATGTGGCACATCTACACAACGGACTACTACTCTGCAGAAAAAAATAATGGCATCTTGAAATTTGCAGGCAAGTAGATGGCACTTGAAGAAACCATCCTGAATGAGGTAACCCAGTCACAAAAAGAGGAACATAGTATGTACTCACTTATATATGCATTTTAGACCTAGATCAAAGGATCATCAGCCTATAATTCACACCACCAGAGGAACTAAGATACAAGGTGTATTCTAAGATATTCAAATAAAGTCCCTCATAGAAGGGGGAAGGGACAAGTCCCCCAGAGCACAGGGAAGTGGGGGGCAGTGAATGGAGAGAGAAGTAGGAGAAAGCGAAGGGAGGAGAGGAAAACACGTATGACTAGGAAGATTGAGTCCGGTTAGGAATAGAAGACAAGAGAGAGAGAGAGAGAGAACATAAAAGAAGAGAAAATTGAACCCAAAGAAAGGCCTAGGGAACTACAAGACTGCCACAAACTAACAATTTGAGCATCCATGGAAAGGCTCCCATAAATGCCCTTCCCGGATAGTGAGATCAACAACTAAATTATCCATGGAGCCCTCATCCAATACATGTTGGAAACAGGAGCAAACACCCATACATAAACACTGAGTCGAACTAGATGCAGATGGAGAGGACAAGACCAGGCGGCAGAAACACATAGAGACAGCTGACCTGAAAAAGGAGGAGCTAACGGGCCCCCAGACTAATAGCTTGGAAGCCAGCATGGGACTGGCTTAGGCCCCCCTGAATATGGGTCTCAGCCAGAAGGACTGGGCAGTTTAAGGGACCTCAGACAGTGGAGCCAGGATGTATCCCTGGTGCACACAAGGACCTTGTGAACATATCCCCCATGGAGGGATGATTGCCTTAACCTAGAGACAGCAGAGAAGCCCTAGTCCCTACTTCACATGACCTGTCAGATCTACATGACCCCAACTGGATGGCATTTCTCTACATATGGAATTGGGGTGGGGGGATGGGAGGGGAGGGTGGTTAGGGTGCATGTGAGAGGGCAGAGTGAGTAAAAGTGAGTGAGGGAGGGAGGGAGGAAGGGAGAGGGAACTGGGATCGACATGTAAAATAATAAATTAAAAAAATAATAATAATAACATGCTTTGACTCCAAAATTTAAGTTCAAGGACAAGTTACTGGTGAAAAGGATTTCTATTTTTTGTTTCCACAAAAAATGAAATGCTGTGGATTCCTTCCAGACTAACGTGGTTTGATCAAGCCAGACCGCCTGAAATAGAGTACCAGGTGATCCTAGATTCAAAACAGTTGGACAAAGCAACCTTGCAGACTACAGCCAGGATTTCTGCATCTTCTTAGAATCCCCCATGACAGTGCCCCTTACCAGGAGGAAGTAGTTTGGAAAGAACGCCCAAATTCCTAAATATTTTCTATAAATGTTTGTTTTCATTTTAAATGGACTTGGTTATAATAAATAAAGAGATTCATAAAAGGTCCTTCCAAGAAGGGGAAAGGGACAAAATTTCCAGAGCATATGGGGGTTGGGGGGAGAGGGGCATTGAGTCAGAAGGCACTAGAAGAAAGAGAAGGGGAGAAGAAGAAAGCATTGAGACTACGAAGATTGAGTTGGGGAGGAATAGGTGAGAGAAAAAGAGAGAGATACTATAAAAGAGGGAAACATTATAGGTTTGAAGAGAGAACTGACTCTAGAGAAATATTTAGAGACCTACCAGAATGACACCAAATAACAATTGGAGCAACAGTGGAAAGGCTACCACAAATGCCCTTCCCTGATAATAAGATTGATGGCTAACTTATCCACCATCATAGAGCCCTCATCTAGTAGCTGTTTGAAACAGAAGCAGACACCCACAGCTAAGCACTGAACCGAATGGAATCCAGCTGCAGAGATGGAGTAGAAGACCAGGTTACAGAAGCCCACAGAGAAAACTGACCTGAAGATGGAGGAGCTAATGCCCCCCAAACTGATAGTTGGGAATCCAGCATGGGACTGACTAAGCCCCCCTGAACATGGGTCTCATTAGAAGTCCTTGGCAGTCTAAGGGACCTGAAAGTGGCACCATGATATATCCCTGGTGCACAAAAGGACTTTGGGAGCATGTTACCAATGGAGGGATACTCCCTTAGCCTAGAGGCAGGAGGGAGGGCCTAGTCTCTACTACAAATAACTTTACAGATTTCTATGTCCCCTCCAGGAAGCCATCACCCTATATGTGGAGTGGGGGAGGGGGACTGGGATGGGAGGGTGGTTGAGGTGCATGGGATGTTTGAAGGGAGGGTGGGAGGTAGGGACGCAGAGGGAACTGGGATGGATATGTAAAATACGAAAAATAAATATATAAATTTTAAAAAATGCTCACTAATGAAGACTCATGGGAAATAATTCACAAAAAAATAGATGATTTTCTTTTACAGAGTCTTAAGCACTTTCTTAACTTTTCCTCTTCTCTCTCCTGTCTGTTTAGGTGATTTTCAAGCCATTTTCTAAACCCTACTCACACTATTCTCAAATATGAAACCAGATTTAAAACAGGCATTATATCCATGGAAGAATATGGGGAGCTGTAGTTCATCATTAGATGTCCTCAGAGATTTCCTCAATTTCACTATCCTAACAATAACTTCCAACAATTTATTTTCATGTAGACACCTGATAACTTAGTTTTGTCCAAATTCACTTTGGATCTTTTCAAAGTCCAATATTAATGTTTCCTATTTGGTAAGAAAACCACCATTTTCATACTCACTTTTCATGTTTCCTTGCTCAATAAAAATATTTTATTTCAAAGATGATAACTGTACAGCACATTCAATTAGTGAACACATTAAATGGGAATATTACCCTGCCAGCTTCAGTAGTATATGAACATTTCCAGAAGACATGTAAATTTTTATCAGTTACAGTTTATAGTCATGAGATTAAGAGTTTTTTAAAGTGACATAATTTTCTGCCCACCACAGCCATATTATTACTATCTGCATTCTGTCTGGGGTTTAATTTTGAAAATAATTGTCTCTTGTTAAAATTTGCAATAGTATGTCATTGTTGGTCATGCAGAAAATTAGTTTGCTGCACTAAACAAAACCATTGACAATATAATCTTCTTCTCCTTATAGCAAAAGAGATAATTGTGTTAATCACAAGTCAAAATCTTGGAAGTAGAACACTTTTTTGGCTAAACTGAGCTGTGCCAGCTCTTTAGAGTTGATACATAACAGAATTTTAGTGATGTTATATAATGCTGTGCAATTAGCCCTCATGATATACATTGAATAGTAAATATTAAGAAATGAAAGGTCAGCTCCTTGTGGAACTAATTACTTTATTAAGACATCATCATAGATCCCTGTTCAGTGCTCTCTGATACTTTCTCCTTTTTTAACTTGATAACTTTTCTTTATAAAGTGGACTTCATGTTTCACATTGTTGATGTTTCAATGACTGGATTTACTTTGTAGCTAGGAATAAGAATAAATAGTGAGAGGGTAATATAATGGCTTCTAAATGAGATCACTTGTTTCTCTTTACACCTTTGAAGGTTGATAAAATGTACCTTTATCGGCAATGTTTGTATTTAGTTTATAAATACAACAAACTAATGAGCTGAGATATTTAAATCAGTAAAATGTTTGACCTGCAATCATGAAGGACTTAGTTCAATACATAAAACCCACGTTAAATAAAATGCCACTCCTGGTCTTTGTAATTTATGCCTTGGGAGAGATAGCCAGGTGGATTTCTGAGTTTTGTTGGTCAATCAGCCTATCAAGTATGCTCAAAATCAGTAGGAAATCCTGTTTTTAAAACAAGGGTGGTTGTTGAAGAAGGACATCTTAGGCTGGCCTCTTCTACCACATACACAGGTAAATATGTGCTTATAGACCTGCACAAAAATGAATTCCATGTGTATATGAACACACACACACACACCCTCTGAAGTTTAAATGTAAGAGCATTTGGAATTTGATTTGAGACTCTATTGTCACATGTTATTTTGAAATATAAAACAAGAAGGAAGCATTTGTGGTATATTGTAAAGAAACATAGTTTACAAACATTAAAGAGGTATGTTACTTAGGGAGAAATATACCACTAGCCAATGGTTTTAGGTCAGATCTGTTAACCATATATCATTTAAAATAAAGTTCACACTTCAAATGTTTTCAAGGTACCCATGAAATAAATCGTCTACTGTATGTGGATGTTTAAAAAAGTAATATCTTTCACTTATATGAAATGTATTTATGTAGTTTGGCCTCCTTCTAAATCACATCAACTGCAGAGAAGTAGTGATTTGTAATGAGAAATTTATTAGGAGTCAGCTTAATACTATGTCCATTTACTAGACTGAAAGAATGAGGCTCTTTCCTATGACACGTGACAAAGCCAGCCAGGTGATTTTGGTTCAGTTATTGATACCAGACAAGAGAACCTTTTTATGGAGTATTGTCATTAAACCTAATCTGAAAATTGGTGGTCACTTCCATGTCATTCTTGTCATAATAGCACAAGTAGATAATATGTGGTCATGGCAGTCATTATTGCAGACTACCCACGAAGCCACCTATTTTGATAGTATATATATGTATGTATGTATGTATGTATGTACTACATATACACACACATACATACATACATACATACATACATATATAATCCCACCATATGAAAGCAATCCTCTGGGGGAAATATTTCCAAGTTTATTCTTCAGCTTTAAATGGAACATCTATACCATGCCACTTCCTGAAAGCATCAAAGATCATCTCATTAAAGGGAGAAAGAAATTTGCAAGGGCTTGAAGGAGTGAAAGTCTCTAGTAAAATAATATTGGTTGAGTAAAACAGCATAGTTGCAAAAACATTAGCTCATAGCTTTTGGGACTGCATGCACAAGACTTTCACTGGATGAAACAGTTAAGATTCTCTGCATGAAAAGAGGAGAGAAATTCTACTTATAACTCAGAAACTTTTGGTAGCTGATAGCTCCTGAAAGATAGATCAAATTCCTTTAGGGAAGTGGGCCCTGAGAAATTATAAATGCTCTAGTGGATGTTTCTACACTTCTGTGTATACAGGCAGTACTAAACAAACTCAGTGAGGATTTAAAAAGATTAGGACAAAGACAAGGAAAGAGAAAAAAGGGGAAGGAGGAACAGAAAGTAAGGAGAGAGTATGAGAGAGGAAGCATCATAAAATTGGAGGGCGACACCCCAAATCACTCATGAGAAGAGGTCTTGAAGCAAACTGCTTGAGGACTTTTTATTTCAAGAGCAATGGGGTCCACAGTCATATGCCACACAGGGGTAGAGGACTGAGAAGCCTGAGTGCAGAATTGAGACAGCTTTTATAGGGTTTACAGCAAAGCCCACACATCATAAACCAATTATCCCAAAGCATCAAGAGCCCGTGTGTGGTGTGGGCCAATCAATTTAAACCATTTCATAGTGTTTAGACCAATCATTTTAAGTCACTCAAGCCTCCACTTTATAGGTCAATCAGTTTTCTGTAGTCTCAAAGGTCTGTATTTGCATGGCCTCCTAGGTGGGGTGACAAATGGCAGTTAGGATAGGTGCTGGGACAAGGGTTTCACAAGCAGTTTAGGGACATCAGGTAAGTGGTTAGTTAGCTCATTTCCTGTTACCTAATGAGCAAGGAGTGTGACCTTTTGCTTATTTACTGGCACAAGACAGGGTCTGGAATTTAAGGTATTTAGGGCTTTTCTAAACTTCTAGCTTCCTGTGGTCATTGGAGAGTTAGGCTCTATTTCCCATTCTTTCATTCCCTACTTCTTTTCTTGTTAATAGTTCTAATCCTAGAACTGGGAGGACAAAAGGGCAGCCTTCTCTTTGCTCAGAAGGCTCTTTTACTGTTGTCTAAGTACCATGACCTGAACCACACTCACTCATTCCCTAATAAAAGCAATGATTTTATTAATTATACAAGGTCCAACAGTAAGCATTAAGGGTCCCATCAGAGCAGAAAGTAGGTCATCCAAGGGGATTTGTTGAACCATCCCTCAAACCGTCCTTGGTTAACCTCCCTTTTTTTTTTTTTTTTTTTTTTTTTTTTGACTTTTTAGTCCTTCTCTAATTTTGGCCATATTGTCCATTACTTTTCCTTAGTGGTCGTGATAAAAGCAGCATTCCTCTTTGAGGGTGGCACAGAGGCCTCCCTGCTGTAAAAATAATAGATCTAAGCCCCTATGGTTCTGGATGGCAACCTCTGCCAGGGAGCTCAGTGAGTCCTACAGATGGGTTATGGAAACCTTACCTGCTTTAAGTCTGAGTCTAGACTTGCTCACTGGACAGAGTAAGCCTGCTGCTGTTGTATGAGAACTGTGGTCCCCATATCTACCCCTGCAGCAATTCCCACTCCCAAGAGGAGACTTAAGAGTCAGCGTGGTAAGTGATACCCTCTTCTGTTGGATTGAAATACAGTAGGGAGACAGGAACTCATCCTCAGACTGATAGGTTAAGTGAGGTAGGAGTCTGACTAGGACCCAGAAATCTTTGGACACATTAAGGACCTGCTGGAGGACACATGCATTTAGGCCTGTGGAGCATGCCCACAAGGTATCATTGTGGAGCACGAGGTAAGTGGTCCCATTAATGGGGTTGGTGTGGTTACACAGATGCTGGTACTGAACCCACACATATCCCCTGTCCTGTGACTGATTGGAGCATCAGGGATACTTTAGATTTCCATCTACAGACTGTAGGTTCCTCGGAACTTGTATAGGACCTGAGGAGAGCAATTCCTTCATAATAGGGTGGGGCAATCGTGCAGCATAGCCAGCAGGATTCGGTGACATTGGGGTTGGTGGTATTTAGGAATAAAAATGACTACTGGAGCAGTTGTAAGAGGCTGTCCCTGGTTCTGTAACCTCAAGTTGTGTGGGGGTGGGTCCAGTGGAAAAGAAGGACATATTGTGGATCGCCCACAAAGTGGGCCTTGGAGGAGGTGATCATACCAGGGAGGGCGCAAGCCCTGGCAGTATGGGATTAGGTCCTATCGGCCTAGTTTCGGGATTCTCAATTCGGAGGCTAACAGTGAACAGAAAGCCTGGGGCATATCCTGAGGCATAAAACCAGATTCCCCAAAGTACTCCCGAGAGCCAGGGTTGTCGCTACTTCTTACCTGCCTCTGTAAACTGAAGCCTCAATGGGATACACCATGTGTCACATCTGGACACGTCCCTGCCTATCCCTCCACTGACCATGTTACCCTAAGCCAATTGGTCGAGGGAGTGGGTTTCTAGTACACATTCCCAGAAGTCCCTAAGACTTAGGATGTACAGTAGTAGTCATGTTTCCCCCACAATAGGATTTGCCTAGTGGTCGATGGTATCCTGGGCAGGTGTAGAAAGGGGTTTTATATAGCCTGGATCTCCAGAACATATTACAACATCCCAGCCATTCTGCCTGCCCTGTACAGGCAGGGGCCTGCTGTAAATCTGAACGGGCTTCAACATCCCATCCTGCGGCTCTGACCCTCATCTTGCAAGCCTCAGGGTATAGGTCAGGCCACCATGTATATGAGAAACATTCCTTTTGGATGCTCCAGACAACACCCCCAACCTGCGAGGAAAGCTGCTAAGTCAGTTTCTTGGGGGTGTGAGGGTTGGTAAAGGTTATGGAGTCACATGGTTGAAGAAGCAGGTCCCATATAACAAAGCTTAAGCTTAAGGGGATTCTCAGTCTTTTCGCTCTCCATTCAGGATCAGGAGTGGGCACTGGTTTGACATGGGAGGCATGGATCAAGGTGGGGATTCCATCGACTTCCACGGCTGTTGGTGTGGTTCAGGAGCACAAGATATGGGCCTTTCCACCGAGTCTAGAGGTTTCCTGCATGGTGACATCTAACGTAGACTGAATCTGGGCTCCTACTTTTGACAGAATGTCTCTTCCTAAAAGAGGGTAAGGGCACTCTGAGGAAGGAGTGGGGTAGCCCATGCCAAGGCTCACTGTTGTTTGGGTAGTCCATGAATACTGCTGTTGCTCTGTCACACCCATTACCCAAGATTTTTTTCTTTTAATTTCTCTAATGGCTGTATCAGCATGGAATGCTCTGCTCCAGTATCCACCAAAAATTCAACTGGTTGCCCCTCTACTTTCAAAGTTACCCTGGGCTCGGGGAGGGTGTCCGTCTCCTCTAATCTTCATCTTCCCCCAGGGCCAGGACCTAAAATCCCTTGTTTCTCTTCTTGGGGCAGTCCTTTACCCAGTGTCCTTTCTCTTTACAATATGCACACTGGTCCTTGTCAAGTGGGGTCCTGTTGCTCAGGTTTCCTGAGCAAGCCGTAGGGCTTGTTCTAAATTTCCTACCCTCTCTCTCTCTACTATTTTTACTTTCAATCAGTGCAGCCAAGATTTTATTTAAATTCTTTTCCTGTCCTCTGTCACACCTTTCCTCTCTCTCTTCTCTCTTCTCTTTTCTCTGTTCCTTCTCTTCCTCGGTCTCCCTTTTGTAATACACTTTCTCTGCCTCTTTCACCAAATCATGTAACTCAGCTTCCTGTAACCCTTCCAGTCTCTGGAGTTTCTTTCTAATATGTGGGGCTCATCATCCTATGAAGGCCAGAGCCACCCAAGCTCTCTGGGCTTCTGAGATAGGGTCAAAAGGAGTAAACCACCTGAAGGTTTCCATGAGCCTTACAAGAAACAATGAGGGAGGTTCAGTAATTCCCTCTTACATTAGCCAAATTGGTGGGTCATCTCACGGCACCTTGGAGACCCTCCACCAGAGCCTGGCAATAGACTTTCAAGTTCTCCCTACCTTCAGTAGTGTTGAAGTCCCAACTGGGTTGAGTCAAGGAGAATCCCGTGTCAATCTCATTTTGAAACTGTGTGGGCCACCAGTTGACCCCAGGGATATTTGTTTCTAGCCTCTAACAGTATTCTCTTCCTCTCCTCAGTTGTGAAGAGCATCTGCAACAGCTGTTGACAGTCATCCCAAGTAGGCTTATGAGAAAAACATAAGGGATGCCACCAACCCTGTAAGGCATTGGGGATCCTCTGAGAAAGGGGATGGTTACTTTTCCAATTATAAAGATCTGAGGAGAAGAGCCAGTACTACTGGAGAGGCTGCAACTGGCCACCAGGCATTGGAGGGCCAAACATGCATAGTGGCAGGGTCACAACCCCATCCGTCTGCTCTGGCGTGGCTCCTCTCTGATCTGAGTTCCAGTAGCAGGTTCTCCTGCTGCTGGAGCCTGCAGCACCCTGTATCAGATAAGGGGGTAGGGAGAGAAGTTGCAATTCTGGCTAGGCTGGAGGTTCCTCGATCTCGGGGTAGATGCAA
Organism: Phodopus roborovskii; assembly: GCF_943737965.1. Classification (NCBI taxonomy): domain Eukaryota; kingdom Metazoa; phylum Chordata; class Mammalia; order Rodentia; family Cricetidae; genus Phodopus; species Phodopus roborovskii. Next base: position 31,745,566 of record NW_026126410.1, read on the forward strand.
GGAGAGGGTTTGGTTTGTTTACGTGGATGTTTTCTTTCGGTTTCAAGGGCCAGAACTCATGAACCTGGCTCTCTTGGCTTGATCAGCCATGGTTTAACCCACCGGGGAGGGGGGACACGTTGTCTACCCAATCCTTCCATATAAGGATATAGGGCTCTTGATCAGGATGAGAGCCAGGTCCAGTCTGAAAGACAGTTGTCTTAAAAGCTTGGATAATCTTAGAAATAAAGTTCCTTCTGGTGGCCATCCAACACCAAGTGTCAGCCACTCAGTGGTACAAAAAGTCCGCCAGGGTCTCTTCCTAACCTCAAATGACTTGAGACTTAATTTTAGTCCAGTGGTCAAGAGTCAAACTAAAGGGAGTCATCACTGTCTGTCCCATGATAAAACCATAGACAAAAACATACAGAATGAAAATGCATGGAACAGAAACTAACAGATTCAGACATATGCAACCCATCTGAGTCTTCCACAAGCAGGCAAAAAATTAGACGACCACAGAGGGGGAAGCTTCTGCTTCAACAACAAAGCTTGGTCCTCTGACTGACAGAAGGAGGCCACCAGGCCTCTCTGGTCCCCCTCACCTTCCAGGGCACCACCCAGGGCAGCAGCCTATGATCGCCCCAGCCCATCTGCCAATAGCAGTCCTCTGGTCCTTATGGCCTGAGAGGGCAGCTGCAACCCGAAACTGAAAGTGTGTGTTCCAGAAAATAGATACACAGAACAGAGACACCAGCCTCACACACAAACACACAAATGGCGGGGGGTCCCCTTACCTCCAAGTCAGTTCTCAGGTGTGAGTGCGAAAGATTTTACTTTGCAGAGCAAGGATGTAAGAAAAGGGCAGGAGAATAATTCTTGCAAACAGAATATAGAAAATCATAAGGCATGAACATTGACATGGGAGGAGAGAACAGAAATTATGAAAACAAGAAAGTTACTATGGTGAGAGGGCTAATGGACATGTTAGACTGATCTTGTTAAATAGGGCTAGTTACAGCCAAGAGAAAGCAAGAGTATGAAAAAAGTTTCTCACAGGTCTTGGCCCACAACAATGAAATAGGCTCCCTACTCTGGAACAAATGGTCCCAGATAAACAGCCCTGTTTGGGTCACTCCTGGCCAATGGACAGTCTGGGGACTTTCCAAGTCATTCTATGGTTTATCCTTTGAATAACAACAGGCCATATCTGGGTGATCTCTCAAACATGAGATCATACTTTGTATGCTGATTGCGGTCTTTCTCTATAAAAAGCCTAAACACTTTGGGGGTTGTGCAGCTTTCCCCCAAGATTGCTGACACCTGAGTGCACTCATTCAATAAACATCTCCTGTTTGTTGTATCTCCTGGTTTTGGTGTTTGTGTCGTGGGGCTCTCCCATCAGCCCATCACACCCCAGTGATGGGAGATGTCATTCTGTAAATATTTTTCTCATGCTGGTTAATGAATAAGGCACTGTTGGCCAATAGGAAAGGAAGGTAGGAGGGAATAGGAGACAAGAAGGATTCAAGGAGGTAGTAGGGAGGAGTCAGCATGGAGAGACTGGGGAGACCAAATGCTGGCCCCATTCCCCAGTAAGATGAAACCACGTGGAAATACTTTGATTAAAAGAAATGGGTTAATACTTAAGACAGAGCTAGCCAATAAGAAACTAGTACCTAGCTAACAGAATTATATCAAATACAGATTCTCTGTATGTTATTTGGGGCAGCAGTGGGACAAGACCGGTCAGAAAAACCTACTCCTTACACCTCAAAATTAGGGTCCAACAAGGGGGTGGTCACAGATTTCCCAGACAACGCAACAAATGAAAGACCTACAGAGCATGGACCTTCATGTTCCAACTCAGGAAAGGCAACACCTCAAATCAATCATGAGAAGAGGTCTTGATGCAAACTGCATGAGGATTTTTTATTCCACGTGCACTGGGGTCCACAGCCACGACAGCTTCTATAAGGTTTACAACAAAGCCCGTGCATCATAAACCAATCATCCCAAAGCATCGAGAGCCAATTAATTTAAACCATTTTATAGGTTTTAGACCAATCATTTTAAATAATCCAAGCCTGCACTTTATAGAAAAATCAGTTTTCTATAGCCCTGGAGGACTGCATTTGTATGGGCTCCTACATGGAGTAACAAATGGTAGTTATGATAGGTCACTGGGGTGGGGATTTCACAAGTAGTTTACTGAAGTCAGATAAGCAGTTAGTCAGCTCATTTCCTGTTATCTTATGAGGCCAGGATCACATATTCAAGGGCCTGTCATAAACAGCATGGAGTGAGTGAAAGACCCTTGGAGGGGGTGGACCCTTATGCCCCGACTCAGGAAAGGCACCCCACCCAATCACTCATGAGAAGCAGTCTTGATGCAAAAGCATGAGGTCTTTTATATTCCAGTGCACTGGGGTCCGCAGCCATACTCCATGTGGAAGTAGGGGACTGGGAACCCGGGTTACAGGGTTTAGACAGCTTTTGTAGGGTTACAACAAAGCCCGCACATCATAAACCAATCATCTTATAGCATCCAGTGTGGACCAATCAATTTGAACTATCCAAGTCCACACTTAGCCCAGGAAATCTGCTTTTACCAGGGCTTCTGGGTGGTGTGACAAGGCTGATTTTCTGTGTTCATTCACTCACAGGTGCTATTGTAAACAGCCCTGTCATAAACAGTTAAGATTGTGACCTTTTACCTAGTCACTGCTAGGGGGCATAGTCTAGGGAGAGTTAGGCTAAATTTTTATCCTTACATTTCCCACTTCTTCTCTTGTTAATAGTTCTAATCTTAGAACTGGGAGGACTAAAAGTCCATAATTTGGACTGCATTCATTCGCTTCCTAACAAAACAATTTTTTAACAGTGAGCAGCAAGATAGGAATAAAAATGAACAGTTGTAAGAGGCTGTTCCTGGGTCCTATAACCTTCAAGTGGCTTGGGGGTGAGTCCAGGGGAAGAGGACATATTCTGGAATGGCCATAAAGTGGGCCTTTTCACCAAGTCTCAAGGTTGCTGTGCGGTGACATCTAATGTAGCCTGAATCTCCTCCAACTTGGAAGTAATGTGGAGCTTTCAGAACTTTCCTTCCACCAAGAAGGCCTCCAGGAGCTGCTTTCATGCTCCATGTCTCACCCATTCGAGCACCTTAAGCCTCGCAAACAGAGGCTTGGAAAACAGCACATTAGCACTATATACAGAGGCAATTTCCATCAGTGGAGGGCCCCCTCCCGTAGAGCCATTTATAGGAGGTCAGCCCAAATGGTCCAGGGGTGTTTCTAACCCTGAAAAGCACAAAGGTTAGGAGAGCTATCCAGTCATTAATGCCAGTCTCTGTGGTCAATTTAGTGAGGGTCTCTTTACTGGTTTTATTTATTTTTTCCTACCTGCCCTGAACTTTGGGGTCTGTATACACAATGTAATTTCCAATTAACCTCCACTTGACTTACCTGGCAACAGTATTTTCTTAGCTACCATGGTTGAGGTCTCCTTCTTCATAGAGTAAGCCTCTACCCATCCTGAAAAGGTCTATAAAAACTAATAAGTACTTGTTACCATATTTGGTAGGCTTTACTTCAGTGAAGTCCATTTCCCAGTGAGCACCTGGATGGCTTCCCCTTAGTCTCTTCCCAGGACACATTCTTGCAGGGTTAGCATTAAGCAGCTGACAAGGCACACAATGTTTTACTATTGAGTCAATCAACCATAATAGTCTTAGAACATGATAAGGGGATGTTCTAGCCAGTCTCTGCAGATGTTTGTTCAGCCCCTAAGTGGGTCAGACGATGTATCTGCTGGAAGTACTCTAACCATTCTGAGTAGGGTAAAATTTCCTTTCCATCTAAGGTATAGCAAGTCTCCTTTGTTTATAGATAGCCCCGTCCACATGTACAGTTACAAAAGCTTAACTGCTGCCCATGTAGATGTTTACAGATTTTTTTCTTTGGCCAGCTGCAACGCCTGTGTGAAGGTCACCAGCTCAGCTTTTCATGCTGGCAGGCTGCTGGCCCAAACAGTGTGGGTTTCATTCACACCGCCACCCCAGCCCTTTCTTTACCTGTTACAAGGTAACTGCTCCCATCAGTCAACCAGGTTAGCACTTCCCCAGCCAGAGGGAAGTCAGTAGGATCTTTACAAACTCTAGTCTCTTTAACCAGCCGTTGATGGCAGTCATGAATCACTGGTTCATCAGTCTCCTCAGGCAGAAGAGTGGCAGGTAGTGCGTCATGAGTCATGCAGGCATTATTGGTCATCCATCGGACTGGGGGGCTGCCTATTTACTGGCAGAGGACAGGGTCTGCAACTTAAGGTATTTAAGGCTTTTCTAAACTTGTAGATTCCTGTGGTCATTGGAGAATTAGGCTGTATTTTCCATCCTTTCAAAAGAAGTGGTGGGTATAAGGAGGATCTGGAAGAGAAAATTGTAAGTATCTTCCCAAACATGCTATATAAATGTAAAGATATTAAATAAAATAATTTCCTTTTCTATATGCCTCTCTATTGCAGTTAAATAAGGATCAGGATAAACAAATAGGCCGAATGGATGTTTATTCAGGGAGAAATAACTTATAACCTAGACAGATGAACACCAGCAAGTCCCACCAGATGCTCTCCTGTCCGAGTCCCGCCAGCAAGAGAGCATTCCCCTGCTCTTCCTCAGACCTCCTTCCACAGGTCACTTCCGCCCATGGCTCCACCCCCAATGGGCTTGGTCAGTGACACAGAAGGAGACAAAGTAAATATCTCACTATAATTCTCCTTTTAGTCTAAAGAAAAGATTTAGGCTTGATACAAAACTATATACAAAACAGTGAACAGCAAGTGTGCTCTAAGAAAAGGAAAATCGAGAACAAAATGACCTACATATCTAGTCCTAGGGTTAAGGCATAACGGAGTTTACAATAGAGTTGTCCTAAGCTGGAAAACCTAAGTCCAGTACCTAATATATCTAACTAGGAAAAGAGAATAATAGTTGTGATCGTTTAATCTTCAACCTCATCAAGACCTGAGAAGGAAAATAATGATACTAGGGTAGACATGAAGTGCGGATGGGCAACTTCCAAAAGGTGCAGCAAGGACAGAAACAGAAAGCTATCTGGACAGTCACCCTAGGTCTCACAGCAACGTTGGTACACCCATTTTTGGCTAAGGCCAAGAGAACTTTGACAGACCACAACAACAGCAGGGAGATAGAATGGCTATCTTACCCTGACTTGGCAAGGTCCAGCAGTCTCCTATATTTGTCTCCTGCAAGCACATAGGACTGCATGTCCAAATCAGTGGTCAAGGTGGGGGCAGTTCTTTACCCAAAAGGCCTTTAGCTGAGGCGAGAATGAACTCCAGCAGGAGCAACAACAGTGTCCAACATATTTTCGGGAAAGTGCATAGTGCTGTCAGGAGCAACAGTGTCTCATGTCAACGGAGTACTAATATTAAAACATTTAAATGCCATGTTCTGCATGTCTATGAAGTGATTGAAGATTAAACATCTATATCTGACTAATCTCACAGGTACAGGAAACATGAGTGAAGATAATCTGTAATACTCAGGAACTTAGCTAAAAAACTGATTGAAACTTCCCTGAGTAAAGCAGGAACAAATACCTAAACAATATAACTATATACATGTACATACATATAAATCCCTAAAATAGAGGTAAAGTAGAAATGTCAAGACAAGAGGTAGCATGATAAATATCCCAAATTGTATCAATATTAAAAAATGTCTTGAATACAAGAAAAGTATACATACATAAAATATGGCAAGAATAAATGTTCATAAATTGTATCAGTACATGAAATGTCTTGAACATAAGTAAACGTATACATACATAGAATATGGTAAAAATAATGTGCATAAAACATCATAAGTGGAAAGATTTCACACAATATAACAAAATATAAACTTAATTTTACATAGCTTACTACAAATAAGAATATATAACAATGTAAGCTATAAAATACTATCATCTCACTCTTACTCAAATTCACAAGAAAATAGGCTAATCTACTATATCCCATCTAAACCATACCTTTCCCAACCATACCCTATTCCATCCATCTAAAAGATAAGCCCGAGTGTAAGCATCACCTTTCATACCCGACCCTAAATAACTAAAATAAACCCAAAGAAGATGACTATTATCCCAAAATTCCAAGGGTAAGGAAAGGGGGTGTCATTATCTTAAGGTTACTTCCTGCTGAAATGGGGTGATGATTGCTCCATGGGATCCAGTAGGAAGAAAATTTTTAGCAACCAAATTTCACAACAGAACTGGCTGTGACATATGTAGCTAGTCACTGTGTGGCAGAAAATGCTTGACTGTAGTTTTATTTGAAACACTGGCCAGGGTATAATAAGAAGGTATACCATTACAGCTAGCTAGCCATGAGTTGTCTCGAGTAAAACAGTCTCAAACCAACCGGTTAGACTGATGTTTGTAGTCCAGATGCATCAGGTTGAGTCAAGTGGAAACAATGACATGGGGCCCCATCTTCTTTCCGGAGAGTTCAAAGATTGCTGTTAGGAATTGTTACTATTCCTTGTGGAAATCTTAAACATTAAAAATTTTCAAGTTTTAAGGTATGCATTGGAAAAGGCAACAATAAGCATTAAAATGTATGTGAGAAAATTAGGATTTCAGAGAGAAAATTGCATATAAGAAATGAGTCCCCAGATTTTGTTTTCTTTTGCCTTACACCATATGGCTTCATGATTTAAGGCAGTAACCATGAATTTAATCTTAACAAAATGCTTGAATTTAGAGAAGGAAAGCCAATCCAACTCCAAAGCCAGCGTTGGTTTACATGAATTGGGACTACAGGAATACTGGATAGAAATAGATTTCTGAATAGAAATAGTTTACTAGAATTAAATATTTTTTTACCATAAATCAGATTCCTCTTCATTACGTGATTGTTTCTGAAGAGCTGTCTTCTCTTCTGTAGGTACCTACATGTTCATTTTCTTTTGGCTGTTTGAAGATAGGTTTTCTCTGTTTTCCTGATATTAATTGATTCCAATCCTTAGGGGTTACCTTGTTATTCCTTGCCCATTATTCTTCTAATTGCTTCACATATGGTGAGTGCATGCCATAAGAGACTACTGCTTCCTTTATACCTTTTAAAACTTTCATACATATTGGTTCCCACTGATATGCAATGATACCTTTGGGGTGTTTTTTCGTTGCTGGTTTTTCATTAATAGATACAAGGAAAGCTCTTCTGACCCTAAATGGTGTGGAAAATTTTAAGTCTTTTTCATGCTCTTTTACCTGTAGTTCTTTTTCTGATGTATCAGACTGAAGGTCTTCTAAAGCCTGAAATCTATTCACCATTGTTTCTTTGAGTGTCTGAACTTCTTGAATCAAATAACTTTCTAGAGACTTCATTGCATCAGTCAGTTTCTTACTTTCTCCAACTACAAATTATTCCATTTTTTAAATATTCTCATCCTTAAATATTATGTGAAAGTCATGTAAACTGCCGTCCAGAAACAATGTTCTATCTGCTAGCTTGCCATTATCCTCAGACATGGAAGAGATTCTATCATCTAGTCTTTCTATCTGATGTACCAGTTTTTTAAACTTATTAGTAGCTTCCACTGACCAGGAACGAGCTGTTTCTGCTAGCGTGTTAATGCATTGCATTGTTTCTGTTCTGGTTATTGAGGTATCAGACATGGAACAAATTCTGTTTTCTACTTGGTCATTTTCATGTTCCACGGTTTGTATTTTACCTGTCAGCTCTCTAAAGCCATCTTCAATATTCTGAACCTTTTTTTCTTTGCTTTCTATGCTTTGAATTCTATCAGTTTCAATGTTTCGAATCCTTGTTACTAAACTAAGTCTCCTATGGTTTGTACAAGTTCCTTATTATTTGCTGTAATCTCAAACCATTTCTTTAAAAATATCATGTTAATGATGAAACCCATTGCCATTACAAAATAAAAGTACATATTGGTCCAGTCATGATTTTCTTTTGCTAAAATTCCTCTATATATGAAGTAAAATAATTCCTAAATCCTGAATTGTAAAATTATCTGCCATAGGTATGGAACAATTGATCTCAGATATTATATCAGCTTAAATTGCAAAGGATGTTACAATTACCTTAGGTGTAATTCTGCTGTCCTGGAACTTTGATGCTTTTAGTTGTAGATCTCAGCTTGTGATAGTTATGCCTGGAGGTGTACCACCAAATAGCGTCCAGCCTCAGAGGACCAGTCTGATCCTGGTTCTGCCCGGAAGTGTAGCGCCAAATATTGTCTGGCAGCAGATGATCCTTCTGATCCCAGTCCCTGTAGAATAGCTCTTAACAAACTATGGCAAGCGAACTTTTGTTAGACAAATGAGTAAAAGGAGCCTTGTGGAATTGCTGGGACTGCAGGGCTAACCACGGGAAATGCACAAGCAGGGTGGGCGGCAAGCAGCTCTGCGTGAATGCGAAGTACGGAAATGGGCAAAAAATGAGAAGCAGTGAGTGCCTTCTCAGGCCCCCTGTGGAGGCAAAGGAGTTGTAGGGCCCAAAGCTGTGGTGAGTCCATCTGGTTATGCAAGGGACCCTTCCCATTGTAGATGGTGGAGGAGGGGAGGGGCGTCTACCGCCTGGGTGAAACCCAGGTCCCGTGAAAATCCTAATCCCGCTTCTGACACCAGATACTGCGGTTAAATAAGGATTAAGGATCACGATAAACAAATAGGCAGAAAAGATGTTTATTTGGGGAGAAATAACTTACAACCTAGACAGATGAACACCAGCAATTTCCACTGGATGTTCTCGAGTCCGAGTCCCGCCAGCAAGAGAGCATTCCCCTGCTCTTCCTCAGACCTCCTTCCACAGGCCACTTCTGCCCATGGCTCCACCCCCAATGGGCGTGGTCAGTGCCACAGAAGGAGACAAAGTAAATATCTCACTACACCTCTCTATTGCTATTCAATATGTTCAGAGGAAACCTTTGTGTTAGGGTCCCATATCAGATACACAAAACATCAATAAAAGACCACAGTCCACAGACAGACACAAGACAGAGGAATCAGAGTGGAGAATTAAAATAGGGGCTCACTAATAATGTAAACTATTCATGAGAAAGAATTTTTCATTCTTTAATATAATAATACATAATTGTATAAAATTTGCAACAAAATGGCACTTTACTATGAATAATTACAGTATGAACATTCCTAAACCCATATCTTATTACTATTAGTATGTGTCCTGAATATGCAGCAATGAAGAAAATGATTTGCCCAAAAGAAATGACTGTGCTTAAATTTTATAGGAAGTGTTAAATGTAATTATACCAACTTCTGATATGACTACAAACAGGAAAATTTCCTTTTGTTCTGAAAGTAAATGGAATGTTAGCCTTCACTTTGTACCTAATCTGATGCTAAAGAGTATGTGAGGATTCCCATGAGTTTTCCCTCTATTACAGCTGCTTTTGTCTTTCCCTCTATGAGTTTCACTCTGTTGTGAATCTTTGTCATTTAAGTTTCCTCTCTTTGTTACTGTGTATCCAACCTCCTGATCCTTTAAGAGAGTCATGTCCACAAATGAAACAAGCATCAAAAGTAATCTAAAGTAGGAGGCCATTTCCCTACTTAGTCATTCATTCTCTATTGTATGTGTTTTAAATAGGCTTGCAATTGCTGTGTGAGCTCATAAGAAAAGAGTTAGGAAGAAAGAATGGAAGATGTATCAGATCAATTGTTCTCAACCTGTAGCTTTTGACCACTTTGGGATTCATGATTTTCATTAAGAGTCAGCAGTAGCACATTTTCAGTTATGAAGTAGCAACAAAAATGATTTTATTGTTGGAGATCACAGATCACCATAGCATCAGAAACTATACTAAAACCTCATATAATATATATATATATATATATATATATATATAATATGTAGTAAATATATATATATATATATACATGTAGTAAAAAATCTTTTATTGAAGTACAGCATATATAAATTTCACACATGTTAAATAAATTGTAGAAAACTAAAATTTTGGTTACAAACAGCCTCAAAAGTTAATGAGATAACAATCACACACTACATAATGACACTGCTCTGTAATGTTTTTGTTATATTATTTTTTTCTCTAATTTTAAACCAAGCACAGCTAATTTGCATTTTGTAACTTTTTGAAGCATTACAATTTAATATCTAAATTAACTGGAGATGTGTTTGGGGGCAGAGTTGGGGAACACTGTCAGGAACTTTTCTCCAAAGCAAAGCAATGATATTCAGAATAATCTCCACATGTTCATATTGAAAGTCTACTGAAAATCTCAACTAACAATCTAAGCAATAGTGGAGAGGCTACCTTACATTCCCTTCTCTGATAATGAGATTAATATCTAACTTATATGCCATCCTAGAGCCTTCAGCTAGTAGTTGATAGAAACAGAAGCACACCCACAGCTAAACACTGAGCCAAACTCCTAGAATCCAGTTATAGAGAGGGAGGAGAGATGAGCAATGGGGTCCAGACCATGCTACAGAATCCCACAAAGACAGCTGTCCAGAACAAGGAGGAGTTCATGTCCCCCAGACTGATATATGGGAAACTAGTATTGGACAAACTCAGCTCCCCTGAACATGGGTCTCAATTAGATGGCCTTGGCAGTATAAGGGACCTCTGACAGTGAAACCAGGATGTATCCCTGATACATGAAAGGATTTTTGGAACACATTCCCCATGGAGAGATACTCCCTTCACCTAGAGACACGAGGATGGCCTAGGGCCTACTGCAAATGACAGATTTTGATGATCCCTCCTGGAAGGCATCACCCTCCCTGTGGAGTGGGGTGAGGGGATGGGATGGGAGCAGTTTTGGGGGCCATGGGAGAATGGGAGGATGAGGGAACTGGGATCGATATGTAAAATAAGAAAACAATAATAATTTAAAAATAGTAAAAAATGAATGAATAAATAAAAGCAACAAAAAGAAAGAAAGAAAAGAAAAAAATTAAAAGAAAACCCCACTAAGAATTAGGATATTTCCAAACTGTTTCAAAAGTAGAATTTTAATATTCTGACAAGGTAAATCTCCCTCATACAATATGTCATTCATGTTGTATTCAGCCAGGCACCCATTAGCAGTAGACTAGTATCTGCTAACTGTTCTTCAGACTATGGGTATTATCTATCACATTGATGTAGTCTGTTCAAGTATGAACACTTCAACTGTCCAGTCCAACCTGACTCAGTTCATTTTTTTTCATCTATTTTGTCCAAAAGGCTACCAGTTTTTTGTTTGTCTTGTGTTTTCTGCCATAATTTTGAAGGCCTAGCAAAGCCAATCCATATATGGATACATTAACAAAATGGCAAGCTTCCACATTTTGTAGGTAGATTGCTAAATAGCTATGATTCTTTACAAATGGTACATTGTCAGGTGCACTTGGACTTCTCCATCTCCTACTCCAGAAAACTTGACTGAAATCCTTTTAGAATGGTCTCATAATCAGCTTTGTTGCTGGGCATGACGTCAAGCATTCTGTGTCTTGCTACTGTGGTTGAGGGGCAGGTCCTGTTCATGCCTTGGGAGAGTTAACAAAGGAGACTGAGATATCCATCACCATGACATGAAGCAGCTGGAAGGGAATGTTGTAGTGTTTTACTTCTTTCATAGCTTTTAAAGCTTCATTCATTCCTCCTTTAGAATATTATTGTGTTATTGGGTTGTGAGAAAGGTAGCATATTTGAGAATCTTATTTTAATCTTATTGTTTTGTGCTGGGGAATGATTCAGCAGCTGTTGATCTTGAGAAGGACCTACTTTCAGTTTTGTTGACCCTTCTGGTCTCTACCGGCCCACACATACACATGGTCCACATTTACACCCAGAGAACACTCTTAACCATACAATAAATCATGTCATTTAAATGTATATCCCAATGTTTTCCTTGATTTCTATGCTAAGATCTGAAGAGTTTTGTGTTTCTCTGTACTTTCTCTCTACCATCACCTCTGATCACACTCTTTCATATATATATTTTCTTAAAAGTTAACACCTGACCTATATTTTTCATTTTTCTCCTCCTTAAACTAGATAGAGAAATTGAGAGAACAGAAGGGAACATGGATTTCTTTCAGGCACACCTGACTCTAATGACAACAGCCCCTCAGGACTGGACAGGTGTTATTTGTTTCAAGAAACACAGGTGTTACTTGTTTCAACACACACACACACACACACACACACACACACACACACACACACACACTCAATATCCAAATGGAGCAATAAGAAGTTTTGTTTGGATATCTGAAAGAAAAATCTGGCTACAAATATAACCTACCAGTTGGAAAATAAAATGAAATTGAGAACAAAAATTTAAAATAGCTTTCAAAATGCAGCAGTTGAAGAAAAATGGGAATCATGGTCTTAGACTGACAGTGTTGCTCCTGCTTAAAATAAAAACAAAGCAAAACTTGGAAACCTGGAGGAATTGAAGCACCCATCCACTGTTTTGTTGCCCTGTAAAGCAGCAAGTCACACTCTGACTAAATTGTCATCCAACAGCAATCAGAATATTTATTTAAATTAATACAGTAATATGATTGCTGCTGCATTAAATGAATTATTTCTACTTAAAAACTACACTTATACATCAAATTACCACACTGTCCATAATACATGGATGTTGACAGGGCTCTTTATATAGAATTTATTAATTGTTATTGACTACCAAGCATTTCCTACTTAAAACTCAGGCAATAGAGAATATGAGGCTGTGTAGGGAAGTAGTTTCCTACTTTTTACTTCTTTGGGTGTTTTCTGAGATTTGTGCATGATGTTTCTTTGGACCCGAAACATTTCTTCCAGGCACAAAATAAGAAACAGAAATGTTTATGAAAGATGGCATAATGTATGGAAGTCAAATGCATTATAGATATTTAAAAAGAAAGTTTTTCTAACATTAATGTACTTTTATTTTCAAGTTTAAAATCTTGGACATAATGTGGTTTAACCAAACTTTGTTTCTTTGGCAGTCATATGAGAAATAATAGCACATTAGCACTCTGCAGACTTTATTTTCCTGTATGTTTGCACAGTTTTATCTATTTAATCAAAAAGCATTCACTGGAAGATATCCTGGGGGAACCCCACAGGATCTCACTGCACTGGTCTCCATTGAATGTCCATTAATGATGATCTCCCTAGAATTTGGGCCTCCTCTTATTCATAAGACCAACTCCATTGCCACCACCAGATGGATGTAGAGTGACTGGCTAATTTCCACCATGCTTTGATGCAGGTAGAAGTGGCAAATCACCTTTTCTTCTTTGGCTAGGGTAATATTTTCACACAGCATTTTACCATGTTGAAGTGAAATAAAATATACTCAGAATGACATTGCTTATATACCTTTGTTCAGTCCAATTTATTAATTTATGTTTAAGACAACCCTGCCCCCCTGGCAAATTTTGTTTGATTTTACTTTTGGTGTTAAGCAGTTATCTTTAAATAATGAAGGAAGGGCATGGTGAGATGCCAAATAGCAAATATGGGGGAAAATGTGTGTGACAGTGTGACATGTTTCAAAATGTTTCTTGCTGAGTTTAAATTAAATATCAAGAGATTATAGAGATGCTGTTTTGGTTTGCAGTCTCTACAATAAATAAGGAGGTAGTCCATCTAATTATCCATGTTTCCTCAAGGAAGTACAACAAACTAGTGTTGCACATAGTGTCAAGAAGTCACAGTCTAAAACCTCTGTAATAAAAGGAATATTACAGATTTTATCATTGTATCATTACAAAGTTAAAATGAGATAAAATAAAAATATTATGTCTAATTTCAAAGAAACATGGCTAAAATATTTCACAGATGCATCCAAATCACCCTGCTTTAAATTCCCTGTCTTCATTTTCTTCATTTGTGTAAATAAGGAGTCTTCATAAATTCTTACATGCATTGTGCACACCATTACCCAATAGCTAAATGAGCTGTCACAGCTGGAAGCTAATCCAGCCAATGACCCCAGCATGAGGTCAGAGCTCTCTCCCCTCTTCTCTTCTCCTGGAGCAGTTGTATTTTTCATCTTAGATAAGGGAATGTGCAGAAACAGATGGTCTATTTGAGATTCTATACTGGCAAGTGGTGAGATAAAGAGTCAGAATGACCAATTTAGCTCACAGACTAAAATACGACTTCCAATTTTGGTTTATAAAAGAGAATTTCCACATAGATCTCTTTTAGATCTTAGGTGATGGAATAATTTTGAATATTTTTATCTTGCCTTTCCCCGGGGTCTGTAAGAAATAGTGCTGGGGAAACAGCATAGAAAGTACCTCAGAATCTGTCTGTTTTGTGTTATGTGCTGCCTTCAGGGCCAAAGGAGGTTACCGTTCCACAAGCATCTACAGTGAATTTTCCTTTCTGCAAGCATCTTTGCTGTTCCTTCTTACCATAGAATCTTCTGAAAGTGTTCTTTCTATACTCTTGCTGGATTGGTTCTTCTGACTGAGTAGAAGTGATTTGTCCTACACGATCGTGTTTCTAATATTCGTCACTCAATATTATGGGATAACGATAAGCTATTTTGTTTCATTTGTTCTATATCATTTATTTATTTATATAGAATTTTTCAGGTTTTCTTTTTTAAATTTACTATGAACTTAAACCTAAAACCATCATGCTTTATCTTTCTTATGTAAAGTGTTAGCACGTTATTTTTCTTTTACTATGACTGAAGGCATGATGGGTACTTTTTTCTTTGGGTTTTTTCGACACAGGGTTTCTCTATAGCTTTGGAACCTGTCATGGAACTCTCTCTCTGTAGACCATGGTGGCCTCTAACTCCGGAATGGGGGCACTAAAGGCGTGTGCCACTACCACCAGGCATTATGGGTACTTCTGATTATGAACTGGATGTACTCAGCTGAGATGTGTTTTCTGGCTGAAGATGGCTTATGTACATGTGTGTGAGGAACTGACTAGATTATATCAACTGAGTTAGGAAGGGCGCCCCACTTGGGTTTGCACAGTATAGGTGTAGAGCAACTGAGCACAAGTGGGCATCGGTACTTTAATCCGTGCTTTAGCTATTTTTCTGTTTTGATTGTGGTTGAGACTCACAGCTTCCAGTTCCTGCCTTGGATTCCTCATAATTAACTCTAACCCAAGTAAACCATTAGTCCTCGCGTTACTTTTTGCTAAGGTGTTTTGAGATTTCTTTTCTTTTTTCTTTTTGGTTTTTCGGGGCAGGGTTTTTCTGTATTCCTTGGAGCCTGTCCTGGAAGTAGCTCTACAGACCAGGCTGGCCTCGAACTCACAGAGATCCATTTGCCTGCTTCTCTGCCTCTTCCTCCTGAGTGCTGGGATTAAAGGCGTGCGCCACCAATGCTCAGCCACTAAGGTTTTTTCACAGGAACAGAAATGAAAGCAAGAGAGAAAGTTTTATGCTGGCACAAGATTTAGCAATGCTATCCATGATGAGGAAGGTATAGGAGCATGAGGATATTGATCCTTGGCCTGGACAGTTAGCAAAGAAAGGGGAACACAAGTGCTCAGGTTGCTCTCTACATGTCTTTTTATTTTCTTTGAGACTCAGCCTCTTGAGCAGGAGACAGTCAATTCCTGTGCAAATTAATCCTTCAAATTTGTAACAATACCTTCCTGACTCCTCTGACTTTGAATAGTTCTCCAAAAGAAAAAACAAACAAACAAACAAATGCCATTGTCCTTCACTCAACTAACCCTGGCAGTCTCTTGCATAATGCTGCTCCTCTGTCACACATCGGTAGCCCATTTATTTTGGGGGAAGGAGGTTGTATTTTAAGGTCATTTTCATTCCAACCCACAGTGTATTTTGAGTATGTCCCCTTCTCCCTTTTCTCCCTTTCCAATTTTGAGAGAAAGGCTCACATAGCCCAAGCATTCCTCCCTACTTAGTGGGAGATGAACTCTTGATCCTTCTGCCTCTACCTAGGGACCACAGTGCTTGCAGGAGTGGCCATCAGGCATGGTTTGTGTGCATATCCTCTTCCCCAATACCCACAGCCTCCCCCATTGTCAACACCCCTTGCTGGGTTGTATGTGAGTCCAAATTGATGAAGCTCCATTGACAGACACAACATTGTCCCCCACAATCCAGAGTTCACAGCCGGGATTAGTCTGGGTTATATACATACTCTGCAGGCTTTAGCTTGAAACAGCACAGAGCCACAGAGCCCACTGTAGGGTTGTCCAGAAAGACTACTGCTGAGTCTCTCAATATAAAGAAGCCAAGTCAGGAAAATGACTTACCACTTCCTTCTCCGGGGGCCCTCCTCCTCTCACCCCCCTCCTCTTCTTCAGTGTAGTGATAGGGTAGAACCCAAGGCTGCCAAAGCACTCTATACATTGAACTGCATCCTATCTTTTTATTACATTTGTTTTACTACAGCATTCCTCACTCTTTCTGGCCACATCCAAGGCTGTGCATGCCTTGGAGTTCCCTCCGTTATTGTGCCATTACTCATGCAGACAAATCTGTACTATATTTATTACACAGAGTGCACATACTTATTCTCAAAGTGCCGATGTAATGGGACACACTATAAACAACCCTTACCATCTTCACAGTGACTGTGAGAATGCAGCTCAGGGATTTGAGACCTAGGGAAATCTCCCCACCTTTTTACAGCTCACGTGCTGTTTTATAGACACTTCCCTAGTGACAACTGGCTGCCCCCTCACTGGTCTTAGAACCCTGTAGCCTTTTATTTTTTTTTTTTTTTTTTTTTTTTTGCATATAGAGTATTTTTTATTTAATTTTATATAACAAAGTCCAATTAAATGAAAACAAACATTTATACACAATATTTGGGAATTTGGGCGTCTTTCTTTCCAAACTACTTCCTGCTGGTAAGGGGCGCTGTCTTGGGGGATTCGAAGAAGATTCAGATATCCTAGCTGTAGTCTGTAGGGCTGTTTTGTCCAGCTGTTTGGAATGTAGGATCAGCTTGTACTCTGTTTCAGGCGGTCTGGTGTGATCAAACCACATTAGTCTGGAAGGAATCCACATCTTTTCATTTTCTGTGGAAACAAAAATAGAAATACTTTTCCCCAGTAACTTGTTCTTCAACTTAAATTTTGGAGTCAAAGCGTTTTTTTTTTTTTTTTTTTTTTTTTATTATTATTTTACATGTCGATCCCAGTTCCCTCTCCCTCCCTCCCTCCCTCCCCCCAAGCCCTCCCTCCCTCCTTCCCTCCCTTTTGCCCTCTCTACCCTCTCCCATGCACTCTAAACACCCTCCCCTCCCAACCCCCCACCACAATACAATATGTAGGGGAATGCCATCCAGTTGGGGTCATGTAGATCTGACAGGTCCTGTGAAGTAGGGACTAGGGCTTCTCTCCTATCTCTAGAATAAGGCAGTTATCCCTCCATGGGGGATATGTTTGCAAAGTCCTTTTGTGCACCAGGGATACATCCTGGCTCCACTGTCTGAGGTCTCTTAGACTGCTCAGACCTTCTGGCTGAGACCCATATTCAGGGGAGTCCGAGTCAGACCCCTGTTGGCTTCCCAGCTATCAGTCTAGTGGCCCTTAGCTCCTCCTTGTTCAGGTAAGCTGTCTCTATGTACTTCTACCGCATGGTCTTGTCCTCTCCATCTGCTTCTGGGTTCTAGTTTGACTCAGTGTTTATGTATGGGTGTTTGCTCCTGTTTTCAACAGGCATTAGTTGAGGACTCCATGGAGAAGTTAGTTGTTGATCTCACTCTCCGGGAAGGGCATTTATGATAGCCTTTCCACGGAAGCTGAGATTGTTAGTTGGGAGCAGTCTTGTAGTTCCTTCGACCTTTCTTTGTGTTCAACTTTATCTTCAAACCAATATTGGCTCCCTCTTTTATGTTCTCTCTCTCTGTCTCTGTCTCTCTCTCTCTTTCCTATTTTCCATTCCTAACCAGGCTCAATCCTCCTAGTCGCACATGCCTTCCTCTCCTCCCTCTCATTTTCTCCTACTTCTCTCTCCATTAGCTGTCCTCCCCCACTATACCTGAGGTCTGGGGGACTTTAAAGAGGAATTACAAATTACAGGTTCTGCATTTCATTGCTACTGGAACTGACTTGGGAGAGTCTAATGCAAGTGTTGTAAGAGACAAAGGCAACACAAAACCAGAGTTCCCACTGTGTTTCTTTGTGTCTTTTGTGTTCTGCTCCATTCTCCAGTACCATCCTATGGTTCTCAAATTGCTCTAGACAATGCCTTTCATTTACAAAAGGGATGCAGATCTACTGAGCAAGGAAGCCTGAACCTTCAGGGCCCAACTTCTTCATTTTCATGAGTATTTCCTCTTAAGCATAGGTGACATTAACATTCTTTTTTTCTGTTTAACTGGTTATAATTTACCTGTTATGTTTCCCCTTGTGGTTGTATATCTAGAGAGCCATGAGAAAGGTTGACTCTGCCACTTCAGTCCAATTCAAGTAAACTATCATACACAAATAATTTAATTTTGACATTCATGGTGAATTTGAATTCTTGTTTATTTCATGGGAAATTTTCTGAAGAATATTTTTAAAATAAATTTGTGGTTTTTTGAAATCTTTTTTGTTTTAAAAACAATCTTTTTCTCATGTACACACCAATCCCAGTTTCCACTCCCTGCCCTCATAATGCTACCCCTCCTTCCCCCCACCTCATCTCAGATGTGGATCACCCTGGGAACAGGAAATAGTCAAGGTCTCCTGAGAAAATTGGGAGCTTAGGGGGAAGAGGAGAGGGGATAGGGGAGGAGGAGATGAGAAGGGGGAAGGGGTAGAAGAACACCAAGCAAACAGGATGGTCAATTGGGGAAGGGCATGAACATTTCTATGTGAAGATCTTTTAACTTATTTTAATTTCAGATGTCATTATTTTCATGAATCATACTTTAAATTTATATTATCTACATTATATAAAAAGCATTCTAATATTACCACCAGTTTTATTCCACATGAAATCTTGGCATTTATGCACGTTATTGCTTTTTAAATATTTGTGTAAGAAATACTTTTAACTTTTTCTTACAGGGCGGTTGACTTTGTTAACAATATAAGTCTTTAGTGAAAAATATGATTATGTTCTATAATTTCTTCTAATAGCCTATGCAATGTTCAGTAAGAAAAATAAAAAGCACTAATGTCAATGCTGATTTCTAAATAGCTAAATACAAATGTTAAATGTTAACTAGAATCTAATCCCATAACACTTACAATTTTTTATTATCAATATAATACTTGTTCTATTTGATATAGTCCATTTACTGATGAAATATTACAAAAAGTTTACAAATTGGTTGTATTTGCCAAATCTGTTGTTTTTAAATACTTTAAATATTCTTTGAAAAAATCCTCTAAACTGTGAAGTTATGTGTCATAAACTTCTGTAGAATACTTCCTTAGAAATAAATAAATAAATAAACAAATAAACTGTTCTGGCCTTAGAACAATTGCCTGAATTGTAATAATTTTTCTTCCAGGGAAAGTAAGAAGAATTTTTACACTAATTTTCCTCATACAAAACATTGAAAAGTCCTTTGAAATCTTCAATCTTCAAGAAAATGTATACATTTTAAATGGAATATAGTTTTGAAAATTCACAGCTTGATGACATCGTAATATCTTGACTCTAATCATAAATAACCATTCTTTCTATTTTTAGTATTCCTTTGTTTTAGTGTATAAATATTTCAATATGACTTGAACAATGTGAGTATATTTTAATTATAACCTATCAGTGTCTGTAATTTATGCTTCAGTGCAATTGATGAAAAATAGAATTATTTTCTATGAAGCCATCATCATATGACATGTCTTGGAAAGGGAGGAGTGTCCTTTCAATGACACCTTAATTCAAATCTATGGTTATTTGACTTTCTTTGTCCTTGTTTGTCATACAGTTTTATAGTGATTTTTCTCACTGTCTAATATTTGCTATGAAATTATCCTTCTGTACACTGTAAAAATGTCTTCCTCTTATTGCAAATAATAAGCTGATTTACTGATCACTAGGCAGGATTTTCAGAGCAAAGAGAATGCTGGAATGAAGAAAGGCAGTGTCTTGGGAGTCATGAGAGATGCAGAAAAAAGCAAGATGAGCATGCCATGTTGAAAGAGGGTAGCTAAACATATTCATTATTTTAAAATGTAAGAGTTAGCTAATAACAAGCCTGAGCTATCAGCTGACCATTTATAACTAATAATATATCTCTGGGTGGTTATTTGGGAGAGGCTGTTGGGACAGACACAGAAATTCCACATACAAATATCTTTATAGCGAAAACTCTTCCTGTGCTCTTTATTCTCTGGTGTTGCTATCCTAATGGAGTCCTTAAAGATATCTGGTACTATCATGCTTTATTGAATTTTAGAACAAGAATTAGAAATAATACAGAATAACAGGTAGTTAATAATTTGATGCGTATTTCAAAAACATGGCTGCAATCTTGTTTGCTGATAAGTTAGCACATGATGCTTCTCATATAACATATGAGATTATTTATCCTTTTATGAATTTGAACCCAATTATGTATCTGGTTTTGATAGGCAAAATGTAACAGTAAGATGGACTCTGATGGAACACATCAGCTATGTCATATGAAAGCCATTCTAGGGTATTTAATGATTAAAAACCATACAGGGAGAAACTTTGAAAACCCATAAACAATTTTCCAGCTGGATAGAATTGTTTAAAAGATTCCAAGTGAGATGACCAAATTTCAAAACTAGCCCTAGACTTCTCATAACATTGAAAGCAATGAGTTATAGTGCTTTGGTTTATTAGGGAGAAATAATAAGACAAACTGCTGGGTTTAGATTAGCTATGACTATTCTCAGATATGAGTTGGTAGGAATAGTCACCTGCTTTGTCATGATGCAGATACTCATTATTCTCTACTTTGACAAAAATATTTGTTTAAGAGGGAAATTAATTAAAATTCTTAAGTAAACCCTTCAAGTCTTATAACAATTCCTGTTTCTCATCCTATCCAAATTATCAACTAAAATAGATGCCAGTTAGTTTTTGCCACATGATAATATTATATCTAATATTTTCACAAGGTATAAACAGTCACCTGGATAAGACACAACTGGGGGGTCTCCAGGACCTTAGTGTGGATGTTGCACTATGGCCATATAATTCATGAAAATGTTTCAAAACTGAGAATGAATAATAGAGTGTAAAGACCCAGAAAGAGATGTCTCAATTTGTGATCATCAGCATAACTAAATGATCAGTAGTATAACTTTTTTTTATTAAAATCCATGTTCAATAATTATGTTAAAGCTTTGCTAATGCCTTGGAAGCTATTAAAATATTTCAAATTCAAGTTTTAAAAATTCACATGAGTATGACAGTTGGCCAGGCAGTTACAAAATATTTTACTCAAGTGGAGACAACTGTCTACACATTTTCAAGTTTTATAGATTCAGAAGTGAGAGGTTTTGTGGGCTATTGAATACATCTGCATCCAAGAACAACTACCCTGAATTTACCACATCGACAATTCCTAACTCCTCTGTAAAGCAAATAGCCAATTCAAGAAATAACATTAGTGGGAGAGAGAAGGGATCCAAGGGGAAGGTGGGAGATGAAGACACATACAGAGAAAGAGACAGAGAAGGAAATAGAGAGACAGAGACAGAAATAGAGTCAAAATTGGGTCTCTGAAAGATATGTTTACATTCTAACTAGTCAGAAATGTAGGTTTACAGAGAAAGTGAGTCTTCTGAATGTAATTAGTTATATTTTTGTTGAGGTCATATACCAATATGCTGTTTCTCTAACCCTAAACTAATATTGTCCTTAGAAATCCAGAGATTTCCCCTTAAACATCAGAGCATGAAACAAAGACTTACAGTTTCAGAATTTCAGTATCCATAATTCTGAAATATTTTAAAATATGTTGATAACTCACCTTTCCTTATTTTGTTATAGTAGATGTAGGGACTTAAAACAAAAGTTAAACTATGCCTTCACCACATACACACAAAATTTGACTGCTACATCCCCATTTCTCAGATGCCTACTCCCCACAGGACAGAAGAGAAAAGTAAAAAGGGAATTATTAGAAGGACTTTTTAACTACATACATAAAATCATAATTGCTAAATTGAAGGAAATGCATGTAGAACTTTAATATGAAAAATCAAAATACTAAGCCACATCTAATGTCAGTGTTATCTTAATTGTGATCTCATTTTGGCTGGTGCAAAAATCATATTGATTCTTCTAATAATTTATGGAATACAAATAGAATTTTTATAGATTTAAAAAGCAATTAGAAGATTACTGTGACCAACCACATTTCTACATTGAAAGATGATTTTAATAACTCCTGACTGACATCCATCTTATGCGTAATAATGCTGAAAATCAAGAACAATTTGCTGTCCTTTTCCTTTCAGGCACAGCAGGTTGATTTACTGTTTTCATGGCCACCTGGCTATTTAAATTATCTGGCATAACATCATTATGTATGGTGGAATTTACATGTTTAGCCCAAGATTCTTGTGCAAAAACAGCTGATCTACATTGCTGCTATAATATCAGGAAGTATATAAGAGGGAAATCATGGGATGTTATGAGCTTGATTATTGCTTTTGTTACACAATAGCTGAGTGAGATTCAACTTAAACATCAGAGAGTTTCCAAAGCAGTAGGTTACCAGTTATTTTGAGATAATGTGTTAAGATATTTAATAGTGTCTTGATAGAAGATATTATTCTTGGGTCTACTTAAAAAACAATCTACTGATTTCAAAAAATAAGCTCTTGATATGTTTTGGAGAACCGTGTCACACCTACTATGGTTGTACCTCTTTATTAAACTAATAAAATGAGTGAAAATGAATTTCAGTTATGATAGGTGTTATCTTACAGGTGAGTGTGCCTCCAGGCTTTGGGATCATCTATTCTCATTCATTTATCCTATATAATACACCAATTGTAATTAAACCCAAGCACTGTTCCCCAAACTGGGATACTAACAACAAGGATTTCAAAGAATACCTTCAAAGACATTGTATTCCCATAGAAAGGAAAGAATGCATCTTTGGAAAATATGAATCTCACGAATGGAGAGATTGCTCAGATCTTGCAGGACACCTGAGTTTGGTTACCAGAAGTTACAACTGCCTATATATTCACCTGTGAGAAATCTAGAAATATGATACCTTCTTTTGTCAGACAGACAACTGCACTCACTATGCATATGTTTAGTCTGGGCTGTTACTGCTGTGATTAAAGACCATGATCATGATCTAAGCAACTTCTCTTTATCTCTCTCTGTCTCTCTGCTCTGTCTCTCTCTCTCTCTCTCTCTCTCTCTCTCTCTGTGTGTGTGTCTAGGTGGGTAGGTAATTGGCATATGTTTCTACATCATTGGTCATCATGAAAGGAAGTCAGGAAAGGAACTCAGTGACCTGCAGGCAGAAGCTCATCAGAAGCCCTGATGGAGGGCTGCTTCCTGGTTTGTTTCCTTTACCTTGTTCACCCTGCTCTATTATAGAACCTAGGATAACTAGCATGGAGATGGCACCACTCACCGTATTCTGAACCCTCCTATTTCAATTATTAATTAAGGAAATTACTTATAAACTTGCCTATAGTCTTCTGTATGCCCACAACATAAGAAATGCTATACACCACAACCTAGAGCCATCATCATGCTAAAAGAAAGAAAATGAAATACTAAAAAAAACAAAACAAACAAACAAAAAACAGCGTTTCCCCTAAAATCAGAAGCAAGAAAGGATATCTGTGCTTTTCTATTCAGTATAATGCTTGACATCTTAGCTAGAGCAGTAAGACATGATGAAAGTAAAAAAAAAAAAAATCAACATTTTAAATAGAATAATAATAAAACATTTTTAAAGTGATGTTTCAAGTTTTCAATTCAGTTGTGAAAAATAGTTCTGCTATTTTTCAAATATTTGCTAAAACATGTATAATACTAATTTTCTTTTAGTACATGTAATATATACAAAAATATCTTTAAGTATGTAAATTAAACAAGAAAGATATATGCCAAATTTTAAATGGAGAATGATTAAAACATCTTCCATATTACAGTATTATTTCATTGTGTATTTTAAATCCATCTATTTAAAATCAAAGCATGTAAATATATGCTATTTGTCTAAAATGACCTTATACCATATATCATGTAAAAGTCGTGAAAGAATATAATAGCATTATATGATGTTTTGACTATTTTATCTTCTAACAATCACTAGGAAATTTACCTCTAAGTTGTACTAAAAAGTACATGATTATAAAATGTACACATTAGAAATTTCTCTTTATCCTCATACAAATGTTTGATTCCCCATGTAGTAGAATTATTGATGAGACCAAATAAAACCAGTCCAAAATAAATCACTGAATTTATAGTAGTTGCAGGATTCATTAAAATACCATATAACTAAGGATATTTTGTCTTTTTCTCTATTTTTTAAGGGAGTTTCTCATTTCCTCTTTAAGCTCCTCTATCATTTTCATAAAGTAATTTTTAAGGTCATTTTCTTCTGCTTCATCTGCTTTAGGATGTTCAGGTCTTGCTGGGGCAGAACCCCTTGTCTCTGGTGCTGTCATATTATTCTTTATGTTGTGGAATGTGTTTTTATACTGACATCTACCCATCTCGTCCTCCAGTGGGTACAGGTGGATCTCTTTTCCTCCAATTGGTGGAGGTGGGACCTGTGGTTTAGGTGTCATTCTTTCTCTTTTTGGGGGGATAGAGACAAGGCTCTAAGGGTGGCAGATTTGGTGGTGGACAGTATAGGGTTTGGGGAGGCTCTGCCAGGTCTCTTGGGCTTCTCTCCCAGTGGGGCTGGAGTAAAACTTCTGATGGCAGCAGATATGATGCTGGATGGTTTGGGGCTGCTCCAGGTTTCTGGGGTTTTGTTGAGTGGGATCAGGGTTCCATGTGCCCTGGGTAAGGCACATGAAGGGCAGAAGAAGGCCCATAACTAATGATATTTAAATAGGAAGAAATATCAATGTAGTATCTTATGAAGCAAAATCAAATAAAACAGAGGTAGACATAGATAGAAAATTAAGAAGTCTGTTCCATCGTCATTTCTTATTTCTAGGTGGCATGCTGTGCTTTTATGTTCATTAATTCAATTATAGTTTCACTGTTTGCAGTTTTGACAAAGTCTTATTTGCGTCCTTTACCTCAAATTAGCTATGTAGCTGAGGATGACAGTAAAATTCTGCACCCTCATGCTATGATCCCAGATGTGAACTATACATGCCTGTTTTAAGCAATGCTTGAGACTGAACTCAGAAAATCATATATCCTACCCACAAGGCTGCACCATCATCCTATTGATATGTATTTATTGCTTTTAATCTTTATAAAATCTCCTGCATTGACCTACATTAGCGGATTAAAATGATATTGGAATGATATGAAAAGAATGGTTCCCAACTTTTCCCAGAAAGTTAAGTAGTAAATGCTAGAGTTTCAACTCCAGTACAGTTCTGACTACAGACCTCTGATGTGGAAACCCTAGCAATTTATGGCTCAAGATTAGTAGTATGAAGAAATGGATAAACCAAAACAACTATGGGAAACATTGACACAGAAAATATTGAAAGAAAAGTCCGTAAAGAAGACAGAACTTTAAGAGAAAAAACAAGACAGGAGTCTCGGAGGTGGGGGGTGTTGGGGGGTGTGAGGAGTAGAGCAGAAATATGTCCTATTTTTCAGTGAACTTGATTTTGGATACAAAGAAAAAGAAAAAGAAGTCTATATAGTAAAGTATGAAAATAATGACCAGGGAAGGCTATGTTACATACTTTCAACAATTTCTGTCTTCAACTTCTGAGTTACAGCAAGATAAAAGATCATCTAGAAATGACATGCCCTTTAGGAAAGTTGCAAGTATTCTCTGGTGAAGTCCAAATCTCATCAAAGAGAAAATAGCAAGCACTGTATAAACTACCTTCCAACTAAGGCTTCTCAGAAGGTAGCCTTGCCAGCAGGATGAGCCTTCACTGTTGTTGAAATTGGATACTTTTTTTTTTTTAACTGAACAAAAATAACCCAGGTAAAGAAACTTTCTTTTAAAATCTGTTCAGGTTTACTCTAAAAAAATAACAGCTATGAGATGACCAAAGGCTTAGAATGTTGTCAACTATATTCTAAATATTTATACTTTCTCACTAAACATATTTATTTATGTATTTGCATCTGTATTTATGTGTGTACAGGTGTGCATTTGCCATGGTTTGAGCATGACTATCAGAGGGCAACTTGCAATAGCTACTTCTCTCTGCAACAATGTATCTCCTGGAGCTAGAACACAAGTCCCCAAGGATAGCTGGGAGATTCTGTACCCATTGAGCCATCTCACTCATCCTAAATATTTATGTTTATGTGCATACATTAGTGCAGCTCTCAGTGTTTGTTTGTAGTGGGCAAAGATTATAGAAGAGATTTATAACTGGTTAAAAATCTGAAAATCAGTAACTGTTGAATGCTTAGCCTAAAGCCTTCGTAGGACATCTATATACTTCCTCTAAGCTTAGGGGACAATACAGAGGAGGATTAGAGAAAATGTAGAAGCAGAGAATAGGTAGGAATGCTATGAAAATCTGTACTCTGGACACTATATGGTGGTTTCACCCATGAACTAAGTTATGGACACAGTGGGTAACTGTTAGTATCAGGCATCTGTATTGGCCTGTCCTTGTGGTTCTGACATGATAAGAACACTCCCTAAGCTGCAGTCACTAAGAGAACCACTTGGACACATTCACTATGTTCCCTTTTAAAGAGACCCTGCACACCTCCTATTCTTCCTTCCTTCCTTCCTTCCTTCCTTCCTTCCTTCCTTTCTTTCTTTCTTCCTTTCTTCCTTTCTTTCCCTCTCTCTGTTCTGCTTTCTCTCCTTCCCCTCTCTCTCCCCCTGTATTCTCTCTTTCCTCTTTTCTGCTGCTCCTATCTCTGGAGGCCAGTCACCCCCCTCCCCTTTCCCCCTTTTATGATCCCTTTGCCTAATGAAAAACTCCTCTGCTTGAACCCTGTCAAGGTCATATTAACCCCCCCCACTGTTTTTCTTAAATTATAGTATTGGTTCTCTGACTGGGAAGGCTCTCCTAGCATCTCCTCCAGCCTGCAAGCAGTTTGAGGCACATCCTGACCTTGGAACCCAGTTCACAAACAACAGCCTGGCTTTTTTGGATGGCTGGTTCCTTCCATCCAAAACCTCCATGATTGGTGAGCCCCTCTACTTTTCTACCTTAGGCCATTCCCAGGAGTGAGGACTTACTATCTCCTCTCTCTAGCAGGATTTCTTGCCTTTTGGCCTAGCTAAGTCCTGGTATTAGGCAATCATGGTTCTCTGGCTCTGAGCTCTTGGCCCCCACCCTTTGCATGAGGACACACTGGGTGGCCAGTGCCAGTCTCAGACCATCTGGTTCTTGCTTGATAAAGCTACTGATCTTGTTCTGCTTCACTCAACTTCCCAGCTCTTTGCAATCACTTCATGCTGGAACCCCACCCACCTGATTCACCTCAATAGATCTGCTCTCTCCCACCTGCAACAAATTTGCTTCTTTATTTATTGATGGGTTTGCTTTCCATTCAACACCAACAATTGGGTCTCTTGAGGGATAATCCACTTCTGACCATTCCCCTAGATGTGAGGCTTCCTTTCTCAATCACAGTCCTTTTCTCAACTTTTGGCTTTTCTTGAAGTCCTAATACCATGAGACTGTGTCTCTCTCTCAGGCTCAGAGTACTTAGCTCCCACCCTTTGAGTGACAATTTACTGGGTGGTCTAGGCCTGTCTCAAAATCAGCCCTCTCTAAATGGGTCTTACCTAGCATAACCCTCTGCCTCACTCATGGGAGCTGTGTCATCATCTATACCTCCTTGCTCCCATTGGGATATTTTTGGAGAATCACTGACCATTCCTAATCAGCTGTTATTGCAGGACTAATAGCTGTTGGCCATAGAGCTGGAGGCGCAAGACTACCAAACATGTCGGAGTGATGCTGTGGTGGTAGGAAAGGATCAGGTGCTTTAAGCCCTAGGGAGTTGATTTGGATTAGACAAGAACAGCACCTGATGATTCAGAAGAGCCTGGACAATGAAGTGAAACAGCCAGCTAGTCCATGATGTAGATAACGCTCCAGCTTTCCCAGGTCCCCCAAAGATGAAGGATGTCCCCCCCAAGTGCGCAGAAAGTCTTAAGAACCAGGTGTTCTTATCCCCACCTACCCTGCTACCCCTTTCTAACTTTTCACCTCTTTATAATACATTAAAAAAGGAGGAATGTTAGTATTCAAGCATCCGTACTGGCTTGTCCTTGGGGTTCTGACAGGATAGCCCTCAGCTGTAGCCACTAATAGCACCACGTGTGCACATTCACTACTTTCCCTTTTGAAAGGGCCAGGTCCATCTCCCATCCTTTGCTCTCACTATTTTTCTTTCTCTCTTTCTGTTCTGCTCTCCTCCCCCCACTCCATTTCCTCTCCCATTCATTCCTCTAAGGCCACACTCCACTACTCAGGACACTCAGGACAGGAACCTGTAGACAAAAACTGAAGCAAGTCCAAGAAAGAGTTCTGCTTTCTGGCTTGGTTAGCCTGTTTTTCTAGTCAGCCTACAGCCACATGTACAAGCATGGCACTGACCACAGTGAGCTGGGCACTGCTATATCAATCCTTAATCAAGACAATGCCAACACAAGTGAATTTGATGAAAACATTTTCTCAGTGTATCTGATGAAAACATTTTTCTCAGTGCATTTTCCTTTTTTGGAAGTCATTCTGTCTTTTGTTGTTTAGAGAAATCTATCCAGAAAACCATGGTTACTTCATTTAGCTTGAGAAGGACTTTCTAATCCAGATCTCTTGTCCACCATGAATTTTGTCCTGTATATTCCTTTCTAAGCCACTCTTGACTCTTTTGAATTTAGGATATGTAGACATTTACTACATTTTTATCTTTAAATGAATTATCTTTATCACTATTTTCCTCTTGCTTCAATCATTGTTTTACCCATGAGTTAATGAATTGAACATCAGAGAGACCATTTCTTCCCAGGAAGAAAGAGGTTTATTTTGCACATTATTTTTGGTTGTGCCTGGATTTATGCTTTGGTATGACTGATTTTCTTGCTAACAAAGTTGGCAACAAAATCAAATATTCATTAACTAGTGATTTTCTGTCATACCCTGTTACACATGCAATCAATCAAGTAAATAAAACTCCTTTAACCATGTCACTCAAATTCCAATGATAGGAAATATAAGGCATGTTGTGGCAAACAACAACACAAAGGAATATACTCAATTTCAAATTGACAAAATAATAAATGAAAGATAAACTAGAGACAGGAAGTATAAAATATGGAATAGAGCCTTCAAATTTGAGTGTCTTAAGAGTGAATTGAAAATTATGTTTAAGACCAAAACCAGGAACAAGGAGAAAGTAGAGATAATGGAGGAAATTGTCCAAATAAAAGACAAAAATATATAAAAATGTTCATATGTCAAGTCTTATTTAAAGGGTGAGTAAATAATACTTTGTTATATTCAGTGACAAAAAAACATTTAGAAGAATATTGATTTGTATATTCAAAACAAAGTATGGGTTGGAATGAGCACATAGAAGTACCTGAGAAAATGAGTCACTGAGTCAATGGATGAGTGAAGTTACTTTAAGTGTAACAAATATATGTGTGCTGACATCTTATTTCAACTTATAAAGCATGTCTGAAGAATATAAGATGGAACTTACCACTAGCTAACAGACAGACAGGAAGTGAGATGGCTGGAGGGAGAGAGGAATATAGGCAAGAGAAACAGGAATGGCTCTTTTCAGTTGGTAAGTCGGTGAGGTAATGTGTGGCTGTGGCTAGCTCCTTCATGTCTCTGATCTTTCATCTTTTATTATTAAGACATATTAGGACTCAACAGTACAGACTGGCACCCAATGTAGGTCTTGAATCCATGACCCTGAGATTAAGAGTAGTATGCTCTACTGAGCTGGGAAGTTGACAAGGGAAGGTGTGGCTGAGGCTTGTTGCTCCACTTCTCTGATATTCAGGCACACTTTATTTGTACAAACACCACATATACGAGGTTAATCTCCTTATAAAATCAAAGCTTGTTTTTTGTTAATAATTTTAGAAGTGCTTGCTCTCTACTTAAAGCCTATGGTCATGCAGCCAATCATCACTGTGGGATATTCCTCACTGACAAATTTTACCACATGATGGGTTATGGAAGTTATATGAAGATATGAAAAAAAAATCAGTATCTACACTAAATTTAATTCTCCAATGACCTAGAAACTCCCACAACAGCACACATAAAGGTTTCAATCATTATTCCCTCTATCAAAATGAATTCTAAGATGTTAACACTTGGCATTCTATGAAATTTTTCCATACGGAAACAGCACAACCAAATCTTACTTTCTTACTTCCTCTATTAACACTTTCCCTTTCTCGAACCCTTCTGCCTCCTACTTCCATGTCCCTCATGGTCACATTTTGCTTTTACTCTTGTTCTTTGTTAGATTCATATTTGGCAGAAATTAAATAATTATCCTCGGTGACTGGCTTGTTTGTATTCACATGATGACCTCCTATTCCCTCTTTTTTTTTCTTATAAAAGGCATAACTGCATCTATCTATATGGCTGACAAATACTTTATTTAATACATGTAGCACCTTTTCTTTATCTGTAAGCCTTTTGTGGTCACTTATGCAGATTCCATATTTGACTACTGTGAATAATGATATAGTAAACATAGGTAAAATGGTATCTTAACAGCAAATTTCATTTTTTTAAAATCTATGGAAATATTTTAATATTTGTTCCCCCTTCCTGTCAAATTAATTGAATATATCTAATATATTTAATTTTAGCAATAACTTTGTTAGTGTTTATTATTTATTATTATGCCTTGAAAATGCATTTTTTTCTTTTGGATTTTTCGAGACAGGATTTCTCTGTGTAGCTTTGGAACTCTGACCCTGAAGTCACTCTAGCCTCAACTCATAGAGATCTGCCTACCTCTGCCTCCCGAGTGAGGGGATTAAAGGCATGTACCACCAAAGTACAGAAGAAATGCATATTTAAGAAACATACTTCTCTCAGATTTATAGAGAAAAAGTCCAAAATAATTGCTATTTTGTAAGTAATAATTGTCCTGCCTTTAGTCTATAATTGATGCTTGGCTTTTGTGATCTAGAATGGTATAAGGGACTCATTGGCCTTCTCATCTCTCTCTCTCTCTCTCTCTCTCTATATATATATATATATATATATATATATATATATATATTCACAGATACAAAACCAAAACTAACATTCTTTTTGTTTTTCTGTTGAATATCCCAAGAAAATGATGGGAATCATCTCCTTTCCTCTCCACTATTTTATTTTTCCATATTCTCTCACTTCATTTTACATTTTACTTCAAATCAGCAGTCTTCATCTTCCTGATCCTTACCTGAAATCAGGGATTCTATAGGTTGGAGAAGTTATTTGTCAGATATATATATATATATATATATATATATATATATATATAATTTGCTTAAGGTTAATTTCATAAATTTTTAAAAACACTTCTTTGTTTTAATAAATAGATCTGTCCTACTTTAAAAGAAGAATTTCCTTTCTTTTTCTGTCTTAATTTTGTTTTAAAAAGTAGCTGCACAGTGTAAAACTTCATATATCATAAAATGTCTATAATTTAGGGAACACACATAAGAAAGTATCACTGTTGTTATTTTTCATTAACCTTTTTTTTTTTTTAGGATGTTGAAAGAGTGGAAGA
Source organism: Phodopus roborovskii (assembly GCF_943737965.1). Lineage (NCBI taxonomy): Eukaryota > Metazoa > Chordata > Mammalia > Rodentia > Cricetidae > Phodopus > Phodopus roborovskii. The sequence continues at coordinate 31,777,356 of NW_026126410.1, forward strand.
ATGGTATAAACTGGGTGTTGGTGGCACATGCCTTTAATTCCAGCACTGGAGAGACAGAGGTAGGAGGATCTCTGTGAGTTCCAGGACAGCCTGGTCTACAGAGTGAGTGCCAGGTGCTAGGACAGCCAGGGAGAAACCCTATCTTAAAAAAAAAAACAATAACAAAGGTCTGGTATGGAACATAAAAAAAAAACCTTTTTTTTTTTTTTTTTTTTTTGGTGAGCCTAATTGCCTTTAACCCCTGCCCCCCACCCCCAATTTCATAGTAGTATTTCATTTTGAAGTTTAACCTGTCAAGTGAGTATAAAGTGATCCTGGATTTCACTTAACATGAAAACGGAAATGTGAAGTTTTCTTAAAATTAATTTTCATCTTCTGTCACATCTAACTCTTCATGGTCTTCATCTTCTACTTGGTCTTTTCTTGTTTGCCAGTTGGCTAACTGTCTAGTTCTGAAGAGGTGACTTTGTTTCAGAAAACCTCTAGATCTTCATCCTCATCGATCTTTTGTATGTTTTGGTATGCAGTAGTGAAGACCTCTAAACCTTTGCCATGAAATAACATTTCAATTGTGATAAAAACTCAGAAAAGATGTTCTTTATGTCCTTTATTTTCTGCTTTTCAAAATTGTCAATAGTTTCCTCCAAATGACGACTTCTTCGGGTTGTATCAATTGTGGCTCTCTGCAATTCAGTTTCTGCCTGTAAAATTACATGTAGATCAGATTGGTTTCGTTGGCGTGTCCTTTCTAACTGCGATAACTGTTTGGCTTCTCGATTCCTTGCTGTTAAGGTTGTTTTGAGATCATCCCGTTTCATTTTTACCATGGGTCCATAAACTTTCTAAGGTTCAACTACTTTGGCTTCAAGCCGTTTAACCTCTGCTTGGTGGTAATCTTGAAGTTTGGCAAACTCATCAGAAAAGCTTTTCACACCCTGCTTAAAATTTGGAGTCTCGTTAGAGGCACATGCGTTGATTTCCTTGACCAGGAGGTCAGCTTTGTCTCGAAGCCTGGCAGTTTTTCGTACATAAGCAGCAAAGATTTGGCAAAGCTCTCCAAAATGCTTCTCCACATTGGTGACAGCATCCTGAAGTTGTTTTGTTTGAGCATCTCGGTCTTCCAGGTTGTGCCTCAACATCTTGCCTTGCTGGAGACCCTGGGTGGGAGCCCAACAAGCGCGGCTCCGGAGCCTTTCATTAACCTTGCATTAAGAAATTTTGAAAATGTTCCTATGTTATCTCTTTTAAATTTACTTTTTGATTTTTTTCTAATTTGACAGTTTTATAGGAAACTGTGTTATAAAACAGTTATGTATCTCATTGCACCTCTAGAACATGCTCTACAGACTACTGCAGAACATGGCATGACTTTTTGCTTTGTGTGGATACAGCAATAGGATGAGGACACATGATGTGTAGACATTAGATGGTGCTGCCACCTAATGAGAACTTCAGTTTTCTAGGAAGTAAAATTTTCCTGATCCTCATGTTTGCCATCTACCATCTAACCTGGTAATGCCAGCAGAAGTTTTTTCTTCTATGCTCAGAAAATCAGCTTGGAATTTTCAGAATGACTGACCTTGACAACGCTCCTACTCTCCTTTCTTTGAATGAAGACTAACAAGTTCATTCCTCAAATACACACCATTATGGAATAGATTTAAAGTGATGTTAAAGAGAAATTAATATCAGTCTAAACATGTTGATTAAAAAAGAGCAGTTAACTATGTTTTTATTTAAATCTTCTTGATGAGAAAAATATAAGCAACAGGACTTTGTCCAATTTCAGTAAAAATACTGACATAATTAAATGAAATAACATGATGGCAACATTTATGGAACAATGTTACAAATATACATATATACCTAATTGGCTGAGATTTAAAAGTAAGTTAACAAAGTGTGATAGCATTCATGATTGATGATTAATATTTGTCCCATTTTCATTCAAACCCGTGGTCTTATAATCAATGTACTAAGGAATTCAAATTACCAAATAAAAGTAATTTAAAATGTTCATATTTGTTGAAGTAATTTATGCTATGAAAACTGATTTTAATTTGTATTATATGTGTATTGTTGCTTAATCTTATTTTCTTGAAAAACTTCATCTACAAGCATTGAATCTATGTCATTCTACCTCCTTCTCCTTCCAACTTCTCCAAATGCTCCCTTAAAAATTGATGAAGTCTTCTGTAACTGTTAATCCTGAATGTATACAAGCACACATGCAAACACACCCATATGTAAATATATATATATATACAATCTACTGAGTCCACTTAGCTTTGCTTATATAAACATATGTCCTGGGTTGACCACTTAGGTTTGTGCAATTTATGTGGGAGCTCTTCACTAGAGGAAACTGGTTCTTCCCCTCTCAACAGGCATTGCTTATGTTTATATCTACATTTAGGGGTTGAGCCTTCTGGAATTTCCCTTCTGCATTGACATGTGTTATTATCTTCAGGAAACCATTGTTGGAAGTTCCTTGATTCAGCTTCCCTATCACATATATAAATTGTTATTTCACAGCAGAGGCCCTGGTCTTCTAGCTCTTACGTTTCCATGTCATCTTCCAAACTTTTCTTCTGTTTGCTTGTGTTACTTTGCAGATGTATCATTGTGTCTGGATAACCAATTCTCTGCATTTTGATCCATTGTGGATCTCTGAATTTATTTTCATTTTTCTTGCAAGAAGAAGCTTCTTCAGTGAGGGATTAGCTGTACTTAAGATGTATGGGTAAGTTGGACTGTGTTGGTGCACACCTTTAATTCCAGCTTTGGGGAGGCAGAGGTAGGTAAATCACAGTAAGTTTGAGGCCAGCTTGGTCTACAAAGTGAGTTATAACAGAGCCAGGATTGTTACACAAAGAAACCCAGGCTCAAAAAAACAAACCAAGATATTTGGGTATAAGGAAAATTATTCATAAAGCATATAAATTTATATTGGTTTAGGAACTAGAAGCAATATGCTTTCCCAGGTTTACAAATTGTCCAGTCACAAGTATTTGTTTATAGTAACAGGAATAGATCACTTTCTGTTGAGTCAGCATTATAGCCAAATTGAAAGTAGTTGTTTACCTCCAAAACAAAAGTACCACTATTGTGCCTTTGTGACAATTTTATGAGTTTAGTCATTGTTGATATTCATTGACTTTACGACTGGGAAGAAGTACAGATTTCACCACTCTCTTGGTAGCTTGCATATCACCTTCTGATACTATGGATATAGTTACTTTCAGCTTGATGTTTTTAATTCTGATATCATAATTATTTGGTGTCTTTTACTATAGAATAATACCTCAAAGTTTTGGAGACAACAAAGGGCAATGTCACATTATCACTTCAATGTTGTATAATTCCATTTAAATTACATATAAATGCAGATATATATTCTTAAATGTTATACATAGCTATTTATAGTAAATGTAAAATATAGTTTGCTATGGATTTTTGATCACCCTTGGTGTTTTTAAATTTGCTTCCCACCTTGGCTCTTGTGGTAAGATGAGCATCTCTCTCTCTCTTTGTGTGTGTGTGTGTGTGTGTGTGTGTGTGTGCGTGCATGTGTGTGTATGTGTAGCATTTTTTCAGGCCAGTAGTTTATGTCAGGTGTCTTCCTTAACAGATTTCTGCATTAAATTTGACACAGGGTCTCTCATAGTTCCTGGAGTTTAACTATTATGATAGAAAGACAGTCTAATATTCAGTCTGTCTCCAGATTTTCAATTTTTTAGCAAGGGAATCATCAGCATAGACCACTAGTTTCATCCATTTAAGTGGCACCTGTATATTTGCAGTCAACTCTTCAGTTTGTTAAGTAAGACTTTTGTTGATAGAATCATCCAAGATCCTGCATTGTATTTTTATTAAAATCATTTTAAATGGATTTAAAGGAAAGCTGGAAGAATAAAATTCCCTGTACTTATTGAATCAGTTAACTGAAGACTCTAGTTAATTTACATATTAAATCAGCTTTTCTCAAAATACACATCTAATTATGTCTCTTGAAATACGTGCTGATTATTTACTGCTTAGTTTTATAATAAGTGTGGACAGTGTGATATCTTTGCCAAGTCCAGAGGGCCTTTACCTTGCAAACTCATTTGTCATTGTTTCCCTATACCATCCAATTTTCCAGTCTTTCCAAACCTAATTCCTCTCACATAGTCATGTTCTCTACTCTGTGATACTGTCATGCTGATGTCCACATTTACACTATTTTTCATCATCCCATATTTCTTGACAAAAATTTCACTCATCTTTTGTCATTGTGAATATTAGATTCTAAGAGAAGCATACCCTTGCCACTGAGATACATTTTCCTATTATAATACCTACTTCATGTATTTATAAGTTACTACAAATATTCAGAAAATTGTCTTTCAAAACAAGGCTGTGTGCTTTATTATATTTCTTGGTCAAGAGAGGAATTCAATTAGTGCCTCACACTTGACTTTGTAAACAAATAAATAAATAAAAAGTTACAGACACATGCACATAAAAGTAATACACTGATACATCATATACTTCAATATGTGAATGCAGACATTATTTTGAAAGCTAAAAATCAATATATATTTTTAAGTTGAGTTTGCAGATAAAATCAAAGATTTTTGAGTCTGAATTTCATATAAATAATAAGTTGTTATATCAGATATAACACCCTAAATATATATATATATATGTGTGTGTGTGTGTGTGTGTAAGCATGATATATGAACTATGATCCAGCTAGTCCAACAATGGCTGTCTTTTATTGCATTGTCTAAGGAATCTAATAGTTTTTCAATCCTTGAAGCAGGATGTCTTAACTGGTCTTTAGTATTTGTCAGAATTTTTAAGAACTTGGCTCTTTCTAGTCCTTGTGAATTGAGAGCTGTGGCAAGCAAGCAAAAAAAGAAAAAAAGTCATTAACTTTCATCTTCCATACCCCTTACACAGGCTGTCATGAGAAGGTGTGGTTTATGGTTTAGATAAAAGAAGTACCTGGCCTCTTCGAAAGATCCATACGAAAGGTCATCCTCTCACTTCTCATGAATTCAAACTTTGTCAACTTGTCACACAATTATAGCTCCTTATGTCATACTTTTCAAATGCAAGCAATAACCAGGTCATCATTATACCTACCATGATGTAACTATCCTATGTGCAACCATCAGAACAGTAATGTTTTAGAATGGGTGAGAATGTCCTTGGACTAGCATTCTTTTAGCATCTCAAAACAACTCTTCAATGTAGTCTCAGGCAGATTTTATTGGACAAGAACAGAAGCAGTCACATTCTTTACTCCAGTATCACAAGAATAGTTGCTAGGCTTTTCCTTAATAACTTCTCCTCTAAAATCTCTTGATCTGCACTCACACAGTTCATATTTCCTGCAACACCACTTATCTGTGCTCTTAGTAAAATACCTCATTTTTTTAAGATTCCACAAGTTTTCTACTCCAACATCCCAAACTCCCCATCCCAAATTCCCATCTGCCAACAAGTAACATGATCAAACTTGTCACAGTATTATGTTTCCGTTTGGTACCAACTTCTGAGTTAGTCTCTCTTCTATTGCTGTATAGAGACACTTTTAACAAGGGCAATTCTTACACAAAGCATTTAATTGGGGGCTTGGTTGCAAGACATTATCATCTTGGTAAAGAGCATGGTGACACATTGGTGCTGGTGAAATAGCTGAAAGATGTACATCCTGAGCCACAAACAACACACACACACACACACACACACACACACACACACACACACACACACACACACATATATATATATATATATATATATATATAGAGAGAGAGAGAGAGAGAGAGAGAGACTGAGATAGAGACAAAGATACTAGGCCTGGTGGGGACATTTGAAATATCAAAGCCCTGTCCCAGTGCCCCAACTCTTTCAGCAAAGGCAGCATCTATTCCAAGAAGGTCATACCTACTCTAATGATTTGGATTAAGCACAAAAATATACAAGGGGCCAATTTCTTTCAAACAACATCTATCTATCTATGTATCTATCTATCTATCTATCTATATTTTTCTTTATCTGTCATCTATCTACTACCAATTTTGTTAGAATTATTTGTTATTTAATAAGTAGCATGTAGTTTTGTATATTGAAAATCATTAACCTGCACATATTAATTCATTTGAAAAAACTAAAAGCATTCTATTATTGGAAAACTTATAAAGACTATTATAAGTTATAGTGAAGCTTAATAAAATTGAATTCTTTCAATTTCTAAATTATTCTCACTAATTATATATGTATATTATTTAGGAATATAATATATAACCTGGAGATATCATAAGAAAAATTTATATCATCATAATAAAATTTAAGCAACCTATCATGCTACTTAATGCTCATGTTACATTATCCAAGGCCTCTAGATTCTTTTTTTGTTTTTTAACATGAACCCTTCAAGATGTAATGCGAGATAGCAAAATTTTAAGCAGAAGAATCCACCTAAAGTTTTAGGAATAAAAGGCCCACTAGAAAGTAAGCTTATTAGACATACTGAAGTTGGTTTAGAAATTTATTCCTTAATTAAAAAACACAGAATTTTATTCAACTAGTAGCATGCTTTAAAATTAAGTAATCTACAAAGATGAAGCAACTAAAGTTGGCATTCCACATATTTCTACAAAGTCAAGTCATTCTTCAGTTATTTGCATTGAACACTATGATATGTTTATAGGCTGACTTCGGATACTTTGAGTTAAATCAAACACAAACAATTACTTACTGAGCAATAGAATAGAAGAGATAGAAAAGCGCACAGCAGGAATAAATTTTAATTTTTCCATTGAAATTTTCAAAGGTACACCACAGCATGCATGCAAAAACACAAACTTGAATAATTTAGAGATTAGGCTACATTACTATGAATAAAATGCTTTCTTGGTTAGTTTATATAGGAGCCTTGGGACAATTAAGTAAGTTAAAATGCTACTTATTGTGATTTTCTATGAATTTTTTTTTTTTTAAATTTTGAGAAGCTCTTGGTAATTGTTAAATCTCTGGAGAATTAGTTTCTCTAGTATACATTACCCACACATAGTAAAATCTCTATTCCATTTTTTTTCAGTTGTTTGAAAGTTTAAAATAAATGTATGCATAGAAGTTTAAACAATGGTGTGCAAAAGTATAATATTGTATGACTAGAACAAAATGAAGTATAATTGACTGTAAGAACAAAATGTGTCATCTGTTCAGCATGAGCTACATAAATGTATCTTGAATTGCTTCCTGTCAGAGAGGAAATGTGAAGGGAGATCAAAAGATACAGTCACATAAGCCAGTTTAAGGATACAGAGAAGCATCACACACCAGTAACAACGTATTACAATAATGTATGTAGAAAGGTAGACATGGACAGTAATTTCATATTCATCGCAGGAGAAATCCATCAACACAAAGTCTCAGTTCTGAACATCTATGCCCCTAATAAAAAGTCACCCACATTCGTAAAAGAAACACTACTAAAACTCAAAGCTCACATAAAACCTCACACACTTATAGTGGGAGACTTCAATACACCACTCTCAACACTAGACAGGACCACAAATCAGAAACTCAACAAAGAAACAAAAGAACTAACAGAAGTTATGTCTCAACTGGGGTTAACAGACATCTATAGAACATTCCATCCAAAGACAAAAGAATATACCTTCTTCTCTGCTCCACATGGAACCTTCTCTAAAATCGACCACATATTAGGTGGCATAATAAACCTCAACAGGTACAAGAAAATAGGAATAGTCCCTGTATCTTATCGGACCACCATGCTTTAAAATTGGAATTCAACAACACAAACAGCAGAAAACCTGCAAACTCATGGAAACTGAACAATGTGCAATTGCACCACTCCTGGGTCAAAGAAGAGATAAAGAAAGAAATTAAGGACTTTCTAATATTCAACGAGAATGAGGACACAACATACCCAAACTAATGGGACACCTTGAAAGCAGTGCTAAGAGGAAAGTTCATTGCACTAAATACCCATATGAAGAAAACAGAGGATAGTCACATAAGAGAATTAACAGCGCAACTGAAAGCCTTAGAACAGAGAGAAGCAAATTTACCCCACAGGAGTAGATGCCAGGAAATAATCAACTTGAGGGCTGAAATCAACAAAATAGAAACTAGGAAAACAATACAAAAAATCAATGCAATGAAGAGTTGGATTTTTGAGAAAATCAACAAGATAGACAAACCTTTATCCAAATTAACGAAAAAGCTGAGAGAGAACATGCAAATTAACAAAATCAGAAATGAAATGGGGAACATAACAACAGACACAGAGGAAATCCAGACAATTTTCATGTCAAACTTTGAAAATCTGTATTCCACAAAAATTGAAAATTCAAAGGAAATGGACAAATTTCTGGATAACTATCACTTACCAAAATTAAATCAAGAACAGACAAATAGATCTATAACCTGCAATGAAATAGAAGCAGCCATCTAAAGCCTTCCAACCAAAAAAAGTCCAGGGCCAGATGGATTCAGATGGATTCAATGCAGAATTCTACCAGACATTCAAGGAAGAACTAACACCACTACTCCTCAAACTGTTCCACAAGATAGAAACTGAAGGTTCATTGCCAAACTCTTTTTATGAGGTCACAATAACCTTGGTATCCAAGCCTTACAAAGACACAACTAAGAAAGAAAACTACTATAACGAGTATGGTTTTTCTGCCCGCTACCTGGTCTTGCCCTGCCGCAATTAACACACAGAGACTCTATATTTGATACAATGCTGCTGGCCCGGTTACTTGTTTCTTATCTGCTAGCTCTGTCTTAATTATTAACCCATTTCTGCTGATCTATGTATTTCTCTTATCGGGGAGCCAGCCAGCATACTTCTTTCTCCTGACTCTCCATCTTGGCTCTCTTCTTACTACTTCCTCTTCCCTCCTTGTCTACTAGTCCCTCCTCTCTTGCTTTCCTATTGGCCAACAGTGCTTTATTCATTAACCAGTATGAGAAACATATATACATATTGGCATCTCCCATCTCCCATCATCTCCTCTTTTATGTCTAAATAAAAAGAAGGGTTTTAAGCTTAACATAGCAAAATATATAACACAACAGTTATCAAGTAAGAATCACATTTAACAATATTTAGTCCATTAACATTTAGTAAGATTTGAAGAAAATATTCCATCATCTATTTTATCTCATGAGTCTAAAGTCCTATGTGTACCTTATCATTGAATCCTAACTACGGAAAACTATAACCATAACTATCTGTCTTCAACTCCTTCAAAGACCACAATAGGACAGTATAAACTCTAGAAATGACAGAGACAACACACTGCCTGGTCACCCGAAGTTCTTCTGTAATGTTCCATCTTCAGCCTATAGGCCATAGTGTCTCTGGCAGACTCTTCAGCAAAGCAGGAAACTTTAAACTGTCTTCTTGTATTGGCAGTTTGTCATTTACTTTTCTCTGTGTCCTGCAGACTGTCTGGCAGACTCTTCCATGAAGCAAGAACTCTGTAGCAGTGTCCATCTTGAATCAGCAGTCAATTTTCTGTGGGTCCTACATGTCCAGTTTATACAGCACAAAGTCAAACAGTCCAGACAAGAGCAGTATCTTATCCAGATGGCTAGTCTTGCCATATTGGAAGTAATCTCCATAACGTGTTTCTTCAATGTCCATCTTCCTTTCTGAACCAGGTGGTGTTGCCAAGAGCAATTGTGCCTCATAGTCAAGAAAAACCCAAACCATTTTAAATGCCATATACTGTAGGTCTTTGAAAGGTTTGAAGAATGCCTATCTCAAATACATCTCTGCATATCTAGAAAACCTAACTCACCTAGCTATAAGTTTTGACTATTATAGGTAACTATGTAAAATCTGTACTAAATTATACATTACATTTTTAAATGAGCTATATAAACACAATACATAAACAATAAGAGAAATATACATATCACAACACTGACCTTAAATTGTATCAATAAATGAAAATCCATTCCAAAATAAAGTATTCATATCTATACCATAATTCCCTTTTTACCTTTAAAAGGATATTGGTTGTGATCATTAACCATTTATAACCAAGTCCATTTAAATGAAAACAAACATTTATAAACAATATTTGGGAATTTGGGCGTTGTTCTTTCCAAACTACTTCCTGCTGGTAAAGGGCGCTGTCATGGGGGAATCCTAAGAAGACTCAGAAATCCTGGTTGTAGTCTGCCAGGCTGCTTTATCCAAGCTGTTTTGAATGTTGGATCACCAGCGACTCTGTTTCAGGGGGACTGGCTTGATCAAACCACATTAGTCTGGAAGGAATCCATAGCTTTTATTTTCTGTGGAAACAAAAATAGAAATCCAGTAACTTGTCTTTGAACTTATATTTTTGAGTCAAAGTATTTTTAAAATATATAAATTGAATTAATCCAGCAGTATTTGTTTTAACAGTTGTTATTTCCTCAGCAGTCAAAAGATACAAAGACAATATAACACCATACAGTAACCAGATTCTCTCTGAGCTTTTCATCTTTACATGGCTTTTTTATTACTCTGTTTCTTTTACTTTTTACTGTTTGAGACAGGGTTTCTCTGTGTAACTCTTATCTGTCCTGGAATTTACTCTGCATACCAGGTTTACTTTGAAATCACAAGAGATCTGCTTGCCTCTGTCTCTCAAGTTCTGAGATTAAAGGTATGTGCCACCACACCCAGTTCCTCTTTGTCTTTTTAAAACCATTCCATTTTTTTCTGTTTTTCTTCCAAGCCTACATTTATTTTAGAACATACTATAAACCTTTAGCACTTTTTCTTAATGTGAATATGTCTTTACTGTATATCTTTATCTTTTTGTAGCCACAAGTCTTTTATCTGGTAAACAACAACATTGCTGAAATTAAAGTTATAGTTGTTCCTGCCTTGTTTACCAAAGATGGCGGTGGCTATTTTACTGCCAGCAATGAAATCTGTGGTCATTGCCTTGGTTTATGGGCAGCAAGCAGCAGGTTGCCGGCTTGGAGATGTGGTCACTGCCATTGCCAGCTCTGATACACACCAATAAATTGTTAGCAGTGCTTTTTTAAAGCCATGTGGTTTTTGCCACATATGCTGAGTCAGGAATCTTCCATAAAGGAGCTGTGCAAATATCTCCTTGTTTCTCGCAGAGTCCAACTAAGAAAAATGCTGTTAGTAAGAAGCCTTGTTTGTCTTTGTTCGTTTCTTTCTAAAACCCTTTTTTTAAGCTTTTGTTAAATTTTAAGTGGAAGTTCTTACTAGCCACGTTGGGCTCCATATGTAAGAAGTAAGGTTTTTCGTCCCAATGCCTGGTCTTGTCCCATTGCCAAGCCAGCCCCAAATAATGCACAGAGACTCTGTATTTGATACAATGCTATTGGCCAGGTGCTAGTTTATTATCGGCTAGCTCTGTCTAAATTATTAACCCATTTGTATGTATTTCCACGTGGTCTTACCGAGAGCAGAGGAATGGCTGTTCTGTTCTCTCCAGGCTCTCCATCCTGACCCCTTCTTACTACTTCTGCTTTCCTCCTTGTCTCCTAGTCCCACCTATCTTGCTTTCCTATTGGCCAACAGTGCTTTATTCATTAACCAGTATGAGAAACATATATACATAATGGAATCTCCTATCAACTACAGACCAATATCCCTGAAGAACATCGATGCAAAAATACTCAATAAAATACTGGCAAACCGAATTCAAGAATACATCAGAGAAATCATCCAACATGACCAAGTAGGCTTCATACCTGGAATGCAGGGATGGTTTAACATACAAAAATCTATCAACGTGATCCACCATATAAACAAACAGAAAAATAAAATCCATATGATTATCTCCCTAGATGCTGAAAAAGCCGTCGACAAAATTTAACACCCTTTCATGATAAAGGTCTTGGAGAAGTCAGGGATGACAGGAACATAACTAAACATAATAAAAGCAATATACAGCAAACCAACTGCCAACATCAAACTGAATGGAGAGAAACTGAAGCCAATTCCTCTAAAATCAGGAACAAGACAAGGCTGCCCTCTCTCTCCATAGCTCTTCGATATCATACTAGAAGTTCTAGCTAATTCTATAGATAACAAAAGGAGATCACGGGGATCCAAATTGGAAGGGAAGAAGTCCAACTGTCTCTATTTACAGACGATATGATAGTTTATATAAGCGACCCAATAAACTCTACCAGGGAACTCCTACAGCTGATAAACACCTTCAGCAAACTAGCAGGATACAAGATAAACTCAAAAAAATCAGTAGTCCTACTTTGTTCAGACGACAAAGACACAGAGAAAGAAATCAGAGAAACATAACCCTTTACAATAGCCACAAGCAAAATAAAGTATCTTGATGTAACACTTACCAAAGAAGTAAAAGACCTATATAATAAGAACTTTGTTGCTCTAAAGAAAGAAATTAAAGAAGATACCAGAAAATGGAAGGATCTCCCATTCTCTTAGTTAGGTAGGATAAACATAGTAAAAATGGCAATCTTGCCAAAAGCAATGTACAGATTCAATGCAATCCCCATTAAAATCCCACCACAATTTTTCACCGACCTTGAAAGGATAATAATCAACTTTATATGGAAAAACAAAAGACCCAGGATAGCCAAAACAACTCTATACAATAAAAGAACTTCAGGAGGCATCACCATTCCTGACTTTAAGCTCTACTACAGAGTTATAGTTCTGAAAACAGCCTAGTATTGGCACAAAAATAGACAGGTAGACAAATGGAATCAAATTGAAAATACTGATAATAAACCACACCTTATGAACACCTGATTTTTGACAAAACAGCTAAAATTATATGTAACGAGTACAGTTTTTTCCGCCTGCTGCTTGATCTTGTCCCGCCACCAAGCCAGCCCCAAATAACACACAGAGACTCTGTATTTGATACAATACTGTTGGCCCGGTTACTTGTTACTTATCGGCTAGCTCTGCCTTTAATTATTAACCCATTTCTATGTATCTTCACATGGCCTTCTCTTACCGGGAGGCGGCTGGCGTCCAGCTCTCTCCAGACTCTCCATCTTGACTCCTCCTTACTACTTCCTATTTCCTCCTTGTCTCCTAGTCCCTCCTATCTTCCTTTCCTATTGGCCAACAGTGCTTTATTATTAACCAGTATGAGAAACATATACAGAATGACATCTCCCATCATCTCCTCTTTTCTGTCTAAAATAACATGAAGGGTTTTAACCTTAACATAGCAAAATATATCACATAACAGTTATCAAATAATCACAGTTAACACTATTTAGTCCATTAACATTTAGCAAGATTTGAAGAAAATATTCCATCATCTATCCTATCTTTGTGTGTCTAAAGTAACTTATCTTTAATACTAAGGAAAACTATAACTATCTGTCTTCAACTCCTTCAAAGACCACAGAAGGATAATATATAAGCTCTAGAAATGACAGAGACATCTTGCCTTTTCAGTCACCCGAAGTTCTTCTGTAATCTTCCATCTTCAGCCCATAGGCCATAGTATGTCTGACAGACTCTCCAGTAAAGCAGAAAACTTTAAACTGTCTTCTTTATTGGCAGTTTGTCAGTCACTTTTCTCCGTGTCCTGCATACTGTCTCGAAGACTCTTCCATGAAGCAGGATCTCTGTAGCAATGTCCATCTTGAATCAGGAGTCACTTTCCTGTGGGTCCTGCATGTCCAGTTTATACATCACAAAGTCAAACAGTCCAGACAAGAGCAGTATCTTGTCCAAATGGCTAGTCTTGCCATATTGGAAGCAAACGTCATAATGCATTTCTTCGATGTCCATCTTCCTTTCTGGTGCAGGTGGTATTGCCAAGAGCAATTATGTCTCTCTGTCACAAAAACCCTAAACCACTTTAAATGCCATATTCTGTAGGTCTTTGAAAGGTTTGAAGAATTCCTATCCATCTCAAATACATCTCTGTGTATCTTGAAAAACCTAACTAACTTAACTCTAAGCTTTGACTATCATAGGTAATTATCTATAATCTGTACTACATTATATTTCTATATAAACACAATACCTAAACAAGAGGAGAAATACACATCTCACAAAATTGACATTAAATTGTATCAATAAATGAAAATCGATTCCAAAACAAAGTAATCATATCAATACCATAATTCCCTTTTTACCTTTAAAAATAATTGGCTGTGATCATTACCCATTTATAACCAAGTCCATTTACATGAAAACAAACATTTATAAACAATGTTTGGGAATTTGGGCGTCGTTCTTTCCAAACTACTTCCTGCTGACAGGGGGCGCTGTCATGGGGGGATCCTGAGAAGATGGCAGTAGTCTGCATGGCTGCCTTGTTCAAGCAGTTTTGAATGTTGGATCATCAGGAACTCTGTTTCAGGGGGCCTGGCTTGTTCAAACCACATTAGTCTGCAAGGAATCCACAGCTTTTCATTTTCTGTGGAAGAAAAAATAGAAATCCTTTTCCCCAGTAACTTGTCCTTGAACTTAAATGTTGGAGTCAAAGCATTTTTAAAATATATAAATTGAATTAATGCAGCAGCATTTCCTTTATCAGTTGTTATTTTCTCAGCAGTCAAACAATGTAGAGACAACACAATAGCATACAGTAACCAGATTCTCTCTGAGCTTTTCATCTTTACGTGCCTTTATTACTCTGTTTATTTTACTTTTATATTTTTATTTTTTGACATAGGGTTTCACTGTGTAACTCTTATCTGTCCTGGAATTTACTCTGCATACCATGTTTACTTTGCAAATCACAGAGATTTGCTTGCCTCTGTCTCCATAGTGCTGGGATTAAAGGCGTGTGCTACAACACCCAGTTCCTCTTTGTCTCTTTAAAACCATTTTATTTTTCTCTCCCAAGCCTATGTATTTTTTAAAAACACACTGTAAACTTTTAGCACCTTTTCTTAATGTGAATCTGTCTCTACTGTAAATCTTTATCTTTTTCTGGCCATGAGACTTTATCTGTTAAACAACAACATTGTTAAAATGAAAGTCATAGCTGTGTCTGCCGCGGTTTACCAAAGATGGTGGTGGGTACTTTTACCGCCAGCATGGAAAGCTGTGCTCAAAGCCTTGGTCTGCGCTGCCACCCAGAAAGCATGCTGCCGGCTTGGAGATGTGGTCACTGCCATTGCCATCTCTCATACACACCAATAAATTGTTAGCAGAGTTTCTTGAAAGCCTTGTGGTTTTTTTGCCACATATGCTGAGTCAGGAATCTTCCCTTAAAGGAGCCACGCGAATATCTGCTTGTCTCTAGCAAAGCAGAGTTCAACTGAGAAAAATGCTGATACCAAGAAGCCTTGCTTGTCTCTGTTCTGTTGCTTCTAAAACCCTTTTTTAAGCTTTTGTTAAATTTTAAGTGGAAGTTCTTATTAACCACGTGGGCGCCATTTGTAACGTGTACTGTTTTTTCCGCCTGCTGCTTGATCTTGTCCCGCCACCAAGCCAGCCCCAAATAACACACAGAGACTCTGTATTTGATACAATACTGTTGGCCCGGTTACTTGTTACTTATCGGCTAGCTCTGCCTTTAATTATTAACCCATTTCTATGTATCTTCACATGGCCTTCTCTTACCGGGGAGGCGGCTGGCGTCCAGCTCTCTCCAGACTCTCCATCTTGACTCCTCCTTACTACTTCCTATTTCCTCCTTGTCTCCTAGTCCCTCCTATCTTCCTTTCCTATTGGCCAACAGTGCTTTATTATTAACCAGTATGAGAAACATATACAGAATGACATCTCCCATCAATTATACAATGGGGCAAGGACAGCATCTTCAACAAATAGTGCTGGCACAATTGGATGAGGGTGTGTAGAAGACTGCAGATAGACCCATGTCTGTCGCCATGCACAAAACTCAAGTCCAAATGGATCAAAGACCTCAACATCAATCCAGCCACATTGAACCTCTTAGAAGAGAAAGTAGGAGGTACCCTTGAACAAATTGGTATAGGAGACTTCTTCTTGAGCATAACTCCAGGGACACAGACACTGAGAGAAACAATTAATAAATGGGACCTCTTCAAACTTAGAAGCTTCTGTAAGGCAAAGGACACAGTGTACAAGACCAAACGGCAGCCCACTGACTGGGAAAATATTTTCACCAATCCTATATCCGACAAAGGGCTGATCTCCAAAATATACAAAGAACTCAAGAAAGTAGTCAACAAAACACCAAATAACCCTATTAAAAAATGGGGTACAGAACTGAAGAAAGAATTCTCAATGGAGGAAATCAAAAAGGCTGAAAGACACTTAAGAAAATGCTCCACATCCTTAGCTATCAGAGAAATGCAAATCAAAACAACTTTGAGATACCATCTTACCCCTGCCAGAATGGCTAAAATTAGAATCACCAGTGATGACTTATGTTGGAGAGGATGTGGAGAAAGTGGAACACTCCTCCACTGCTGGTGGGAGTGCAAACTCATACAGTCATTTTGGAGATCAGTATGGCAGTTCCTCACGAAAATGGGAATTAGTTTACCACAGGACCTGGCAATCCCCCTTTTAGGCATATACCCATAGGATTCACATCCATGCAACAAAGACATCTGTTCACCTATGTTCATAGCAGCACAATGAAATGATCATCTTCATCTCTTTTGACTAGTTTTGGTTTGAAGTCTAACTTGTTAGATACTAGGATAGCTATGCCTGCTTGCTTCTTATTTCCATTTGATTGGAAAATCTTTTCCCAAGCCTTTACCCTGAGGTAATGTCTATCTTTGAAGTTTAGATGTGTTTCTTGTATGCAACAGAAGAATGGATTCTGTCTTCGTATCCATTCTGTTAGCCTGTGTCTTTTTATAGGTGAGTTAAGACCATTAATGTTGAGGGCGAGTAAAGACCATTGATTGTTGATGCTTGTTTGATTTAGGTTTGTTGTTGGCAGTGGTATTGTAAATACATTAGTTCTGCTTTACCCTTGCTTTCTGGTGTAGTTGGATTATCTGTAGCCTACATTTTTGTGGGTGTAGTTACCTTCCTTGGGTTGGAGTTTTCCTTCCAATACTTTCTGTAGGGCTGGATTTGTAGATACGTATTGGGAAAATCTGGTTTTGTCATTAAATATCTTGTTTTCTCCATCTATAGTGATTGAGAGTTTTGCTGGATATAGTAGCTTAGGCTGGCATCTGTGTTCTTTTAATACTTTTAGACTTTTAGAACATCTATCCAGGACCTTCTTGCCTTGAGGGATTCCATGGAGAAGTCAGGTGTAATTTTAATAGGTCTGCCATAGGTCTGCCTTTATATGTTACCTGTCTTTTTTTTTTTTTTTTTTTTTTTTTTCTGCTCTTAGTATTCTTTCTTTATTCTGTATGGTAGGTTTTTTGATTATTATATGTCAAGGGTTGTTTTTTCTTTGGTCTAAACTATTTGGGGTTCGGTATGCTTCTTGTAATTTCATGGGCATGTCCTTCTTCAGATTTGGAATGTTTTCCTCGATGATTTTGCTGAATATGTTTTCGGCACCTTTGAGGTGGACTTCCTCACCTTCCTCTATGACTATTATTCTTAGGTTTGGCCTTTTCATGGTGTCCCACATTTCCAGGATGTTTTGTGTTAAGGATTTGTTGGATTTATGATTTTCTTTGGTCGATGAATCTATTTCTTCTAGTTTATCTTCTGCGCCTGAGATTCTCTCTTCCATCTCTTGAATTCTGTTAGTTATGCTTCTGTCTGTAGTTCCTGATTTTTTGCCCATTTTTTCTATTTCTAGCATTTCTTTGGTTTGCATTGCTTTTATTTTCTCTATTTCAGTTTTCAAGTCTTGAACTGTTTCCTTTACCTGCTTAATTGTTTTTTCTTGGCTTTCTGTACTTTCCTTAAGGAATTTGTTCATTTCTTCCACTTTTTTTGTTTGTTTTTTTTTCCCCTCCATTTCTTTAAGGGATTTTCTCACATCTTCTTTGAGGGCCTCTATCATTTTTATGATGGTGATTTTTAAGTCGTACCCTTCTGCTTCCTCTGCTTTGTTGTTGTGTTCCGTTCTAGTTGGTGTAGATTCCCTAGATACTGGTGGTGTCATGCTTGTCTTTCTGTTGTTAGGTGTTCTCTTGTATTGCCTTCTTCCCATAGCTTCTTCCAGTAGGTGTTGGTGGTGTCTCCCCCTCTCTCTGTGGTACTTCCCCGGTGGGCTTATGTGGGTCAGAGATTCAATATCTGTAGCTCTGTGTGGTCCAAGCTCTCTAGGAGTTCTCTCCAAAGACAGGGACCCAGGGATGGGGTCAAGGATGAGGATGCAATAGAAGATGCCAGAAGGAATTCACAGTGGTCCTGCAGATATAGGCAGATCTCTGGGAGGGGCCCTGGACTCCAGCAGAGGACTGGTGGTTGGGGTCAGAGACCAAACAGGTTGAAATTACAAGTGGTCCCGCGTGGATAGGCAGGTCTCCTTTGTTTAGAGTTGCTGTGAGAAGTCTTTGAAGTAGGGTGGACTGTTGGCTCCACCCTCTGTCCCAGTGCTCAACCCCAGAGGCAGGACCGTGGTTAGGGTAGGGCACAGGGTAGGGGGGCAGGCTCACGGTGGGGATGGGTGGGAGTGTATCAGAGCTCCAAGGGTGCTCTAGATGGGGACAGGAGACAGGAGCAGCAGGATTAGGGGCCAACTCAGGAAGTTCGGGCGGGGAGGGGAGGGAGAGGTTGTAGGGGACAGGCAGCCCCGATTGGGCCCAGACTCACCTCTGACCAATAGCTGGCAGAAAAGGACAAAGGCTGAGATGAAACTTGGCAAGGTTTTGCAGGATAGTCGGATCTCACAGGAAATTGGAACTCTCCAGCTGAGGCCTCTTTCTTTAGCAGAGTCCCGGATTTGGGGGTCAAGGTTCTTGCAGGCAGGAACTCAGAGTGGACCTGCAGAGATAGGTGGATCTCTGGGAGGGGCCCGGTACTCCAGCAGAGGACAGGTGGTTGGGGTCAGAGACCAAACAGGTAGAAATTACAGGTGATCCCCCGTGGATAGGCAGGTCTCCTTTGTTCAGAGTTGCTCCGAGAAGTCTCCAAAGTAGGGTGGACTGTTGGCTCCACCCTCTGTCCCTGTGCTCAACCAGAGTGGCAGGACCGTGGGTAGGGTAGGGCACAGGGTGGGGGAGGCAGGCTTGCGGTGGGGATGGGTGGGGGTGTATCAGAGCTCCAAGGGTGCTTTCAATGGGGACAGGAGACAGGGGCAGCAGGATCAGGGGCCAACCCCCACTTATCATTTTATTAGCTTTCTTTGAATTTTCTTGGATACCGTATAGCTAGAACCACAAAACTTTTCATGCTGGCCTTTATCAGTCTACTTTACAGAAAAACTTAGCAGATGCTATTTAAGTTGAACATAAGTATTTTCTGTGATCTACAACTCTTTTGAGTGTACAGTTTACAGGATCTTCTGCATGTAAATCCTAAATATACATACATGAATGTTGATACTATCATTGTTCTTGTTAGCACAATGCATTAAGAAAAAAATCATCCAGTGAATCTTAGTTATTTTTCTTTTGTTGTAATAAAAAAGACCACAACTAAGCAATTTATGAAAGAAATTGTTTGCCTGGGGCTTACAGTTTCAGAGAATTAAGCTCCATGACCATCATGGTATGGAGCATGGAGGCAAACATGTGGGTATGACACTGGAGCCTGATATACAAGCAAGAGACAAAGAGAGACACTGCGAATGCCATGGGATTTTAAGCCTGCTCCTAGTGACAGGTCTCCAACAAGGACACAGTTTCTAATCCTTCCTAAACAATTCCACTATCTAGTGGCCAAGTGTTCAAACATACAAGTATATGGGAACCATTTTCACTTGAGCCGCCATGCAATGATAGCAAATATTAGTGGCTAATCATAGAGGACAAAAATAGAATATTTTTTCCAGAACAAATGGTACACAACAAAAGCAAATTATAAGGAGAATATATTATTTCTCACATGCTCACAGTGACCTAAGTTACACCTAGTGCTAGCTAAGTAGCATTAACTAGAAATTAAACTCTTCTATGCTGCCTTACAGAAATATCTGTCATACCAATCAACTGCCATCAACGGATTGAAGTCACTCTACATCAACAGAGGCAAAGTCTCAAGGACCAAAGACAAAAACCACTTAATGGGGTGTGATGTTTGGTAGTTGAGCAAGGGATTATCTTTCTTCCTTTTATAATAACAATATTTGCATTACTGCGTTTCAGACCTGATTGAACTTCAATAATATTTGAAACATCTGGGTATCTACCTAACTATTCTTCATCACCTACTCAGAACAGCAGGGCCTCTTTGTTATAATGGAAGAGCTGTGCATTCTCACAGTGCCACTTGGAGGGATGGATCAAAGTTTCAGTCCTCTGTGTGATGCCTCAGCACACTCCCCCTTCCCAGGGTATTCAGGCTCTCCACAGAGCTTGTATGTAACTCTGTTTTCGCTTTTTACATGGAACAGTTTCATTCTATCTAGTGTCTGGGCTTAAGAACTTCTCAGTAAATACAGAGAGTTAAGTACCTAATTACACCACACTAACACAAATAATAAAAATTTGAGATAAACGGATAATAATACAAATAAAATGGGAAAGTAGGGAATGGGCATGGGTCAGTCAATAAGTACTAAGTTATGGGTAGGTAGGAAAAATAAAAAAAAAAAAAAAAAGAAAGATGGACATGGTGGTTTGCATGTGTAATCCTAGCACCTAAGAGGTGAACAGAGGATATATATATATATGTGTGTGTGTGTGTGTGTGTGTGTGTGTGTGTGTAAAAAAGTACAGGATGAAGGAAGTTCAACTATCCCTACATGTATCATATGTATATATTTCACAGGTATATAGTATGAGAAAAACACAGGTGAGGATTGGGAATGTATAGTTATAATTTCTGGATACTTCCTTTTAAAGATCCTACTCGAAATCATTAGATAGCAACTAAGTAGAATCAAATATAAAAGTTTGCCAAGTATTAAAGAAACAATACTCAATAAAGATAACATTTCATATTTATGATAAAGCATAAACTATGCCTTTATCATTCATTTGAATAAAAAGATCTTGACTTACAGCAATAGGAAATCTTAATAAATTTGACTTTTCAGTAGATTCAAATAAATATGCATATGAGATAGTTATGAAGTTAAATGGAAATGCTCCATTTGGAAGATACAACTTTCTGAAAATATTCTACAAAATTAAAATAAGCACAACAAATATAAATTTCTTGTATATTATTCTAACATGTGAGTTTTCTGAGAATGTATATAAAAAAACATTTTTCTAATTTTAGTATTTACAGTATGGACATAATTTTAAACAGTGTGTTTTATCTCCAAGAGTGATTGGTACTAGATATTTAAAGATCAATTTAATTGCAATAACAGAATGATAGATATTTATATCAAACATTATTATGCATGCAAAAATAATACATTATTCTTTATGTGCTCCTATTAGCATCTCAAGCTAAAAATAGTTCATTCAAGAAAACATTGCCTCAAATTCCATGTTAGGGAATGCTTGAATATATTCTTTTATAGTAGAAAGTCTTTTGAATTAAAGATACTGTAATATGAACTCTTGGTAATATAATTTCCACTTTATAAGTGAGATGAAAGTAATACTAGTAATGCCAAAATGACAAAATTAAGTATTAAAATGTATTGGTTTTAATATAGTTTATTAAGTGCTGTAGGAAACCTTTACAGGATGTAAGTCACATTCACCATGAAATGTACATCTTTGATAGTATTACAGATACATACTGTTCACCAAAATCACTACTCAGTTCCCAATATGATCTAACTCAAATTTTTCATTGAATATAATGGAAATAGAAGCTTTAAAGAAAATTAATTTGATATGTCTGAATGGGAAGATTAACTTTAAGAAGTCCTCAAGTTATGGACTACACACAGAAGCAGAGAGCCAGTATAATAACTCCAGCAGGAAACATTTTCATAAGATCCATCCATTTAGTTTTAAATTCCTTCATTTTATTGCTCTCATAGTATAATTTGTTGAAACATGGCTTGTACACAAAGCCAACCTGCAGGAAGAAATTGCTTGAGCCAATAATTTCTTAAGGTGGACAATTGCAGTTCACAAGACTAAGAAATAAGTACATGGGTTCACATGAAGAATAACAATACATTATGAATATTAAATGTGCTTTCAAAATGCTATAAACTGTATTTCATGACCACTTATGAAGAAAAAGATAAATAATTTATTGCTGATTCTTTTCCCAAACCTTTTAAAACATTTCTCTCCATGATAAAATGTCCCTATATAGGAAGACAAACTAGATGGTATTTTGATATGACAGAGCATGGTTTGGACAGATATGAGATGTCAATAGGCTGCAGTTAAAATGTTTGTCATATCTCTTAGGCTAGAGAAGAGGCTAGAGATTTGCTGCCTATGGTACAGTGAGCTCCTTGTTCAGAGAAAACAATTGAATCATTAAGTTTCAAGAGGGACTTATCAACAGTAAGTTTATAGACAACAGTAGTTGAAGTAGAATGTATTTCTTTTTATTACAAATTAGGACTCTTACAAGCTCAACAATTTCAAAAAAAATACCAAAAACTCAATTAAAAGAAATGAAAGAACACATGGCATATTCTAAATCCAACAGATTTAGCAAAGAAAGATGAGAAAAATCACACATAGGAGACCCTGACAATGTTGCTTGTGACTCTGCAACTTTTCATACTCATAGAGACACCTGGTGTCTTTGTTACAGAACAGTCATAGTTATAAAAGCTGTGTGTATAGGTGGGGGGCAGTGAGTGGAAAGGGAGTTAGGAGAAAGAGAAGGGGAGGAGAGATGTACATGTGGGACTAGGGAAATTAAGTTGGGGGATGAATAGAGGAGAGGGAAAAAAAAAGATACCATAATAGAGGGAGCCATTATAGGTTTGAAGAGAAAGTTGACTCTAGAGAAATGTCCAGAGACCTACAGGGATGAGCCCAACTGACAATCTGAGCAACAATGGAAACACTACCTTAAATGCCCTTCCATGATAATGAGATTGATAACTAACTTATATGTCATCTTAGAGCCCTCATCGAATAGCTGATGGAAACAGAAGAAGACACCCACAGCTAAACACTAAGTCAAACTCATGGGATCCAGTTGCAGAGAGGGAGGAGTTATAAAAAAATGGGATCAAGACCAGGCTACAGAAACCCACAGAGACAGCTGACCTGAACAAGGGGGAGCTCATGGACCCCCCAGACTGATAGCTGGGAAACCAGCATTGGACAGAATCAGACCCCCTGAACATGGGTCTCAGTTAAGAGTCCTGAGCAGTCTAAGGGACCTCTGACAGTGGAACCAGGATGTACCTCTGGCGCTCAAAAGGACTTTGAGAGCACATTCCTAATGGAGAGATAGCCCCTTAGCCTAGAGGCAGGAGGGAGGGCCTTGTCCCTATTTCAAATCACTTGACAGATTTTGATGATCCCTCCTGGAAGGCATCACCCACCTGATGGGAGATGTCATTCTGTAAATATGTTTCTCATACTGGTTAATGAATAAAGCACTGTTGGCCAATAGGAAAGCAAGAGAGGAGGGACTAGGAGACAAGGAGGAAAGAGGAAGTAGGAAGGAGGGGTCAAGATGGAGAGTCTGGAGAGAATAGGATGCCAGTTGGCTCTCCGGTAAGAGCACCTGGAAATATTAGATTATCAGAAATGGTTTAATAATTAAGTCACAGCTAGCCAATAAGAAACAAGTAAATGGCCAATAGCATTATATCAATACAGAGTCTCTGTGCATTATTTAGGGCCAGCGCGGCAGCAGGACAAGACCAGGCAGTGGGCAGAAAAACCTTACTCCTTAAATATGGTGCCCATGTGGCTAATAAGAACTTCCACTTAAAATTTAACAAAAGCTTAAAAAATGTTTAAAAAAAAAAAAACAGAGAAAAGCAGAGCTTTTTGGTATTTGGTAACAGCATTTTTCTCGGTTGGGTTCTGATTTGCTAAAGACAAACAGATTTGCACGCAGCTCCTTTTAAAAAAGTTTTCTGACTCAGCATAAGCGGCAAAAAGCTGCACAGCTTTGAAAAAACTCTGCTAACAATTTATTGGTGTGTATGAGAGATGGCAATGGCAGTGACCATGTCTCCAAGCCGGCAGCATGCTTGCTGGATGGCAGCTCAGACCAAGGCAGTGAGCAGAGCTTTCAGTGCTGGCAGTAAAAGTACCAGCCGCCATCTTTGAAAAACCGCGGCTGACACAGTTATGACTTTCATTTTAGCAATGTTGTTGTTTACCAGATAAAGACTCGTGGCCACAAAAAGATAAAGATTTACAGTAAAGGCAGATTCATATTAAGAAAAACATCTAAAGGTTTACACTGTGTTTTAAAATATACGTAGACATGGGAGAAAAAAGGAATAAAATGGTTTTTTAAAAGACAAAGAGAAACTGGCACACACCTTTAATCCCAGCACTGGAGAGACAGAGGCAAGCAGATCTCTTGTGATTTCAAAGTAAACCTGGTATGCAGAGTGAATTCCAGGACAGATAAAAGTTACACAGAGAAACCCTGTCTCAAAAAAATTGAAAAATATAAGTAAAATAAACATAGTAATAAAAAGCCACGTAAAGATGGAAAGCACAGAAAAATTATGGATGCTATTCTGCTGTCTTTAAATTGTTTGCTGAGGAAATAACAACTGATAAAAGAAATGCTGCTGGATTAATTCAATTTATATATTTTAAAAATGCTTTGACTCCAAAATTTAAGTCTAAAGACAAGTTACTAGGGAAAAGGATTTCTATTTTTGTTTCCACAGAAAATGAAAAGATGTGGATTCCTTCCAGACTAATGTGGTTTTATCAAGCCAGACCCCCTGAAAAAGAGTGGCAGGCAATCCAACATTCAAAACAGTTGGACAAAGCAGCCTTGCAGACTACAGCCAGGATTCCTGCATCTTCTTAGTATCCCCATGACAGTGCCCCCTACCAGCAGGAAGCAGTTTGGAAAGAACGACGCCCAAATTCCCAAATATTGTTTATAAATGTTTGTTTTCATTTAAATGAGCTTGGTTATAAATGGTTAATGATCACAGCCAATTCTTTTTAAAGGTAAAAAGGGGATTATAGTATAGATCTGAATACTTTGTTTTGGAATGGATTTTCATTTATTGATACAATTTAAGGTCAATTTTGTGATGTGTATATTTCTCCTTTTGTTTAGATACTGTGTTTGCATAGCTCATTTAGAAATGTAATGTATAATTTAAAACAGATTTTAGATAGTTACCTATGATAATCAAAGCTTAGAGTTAAGTTAGTTAGGTTTTTCAAGATACACAGAGATATATTTGAGATGAATAGGAATTCTTCAAACCTTTCAAAGACTTACAGAATATGGCATTTAAAATGGTTTAAGGTTTTTCTTGACAGTGAGACATAACTGCTCCTGGTAACATCACCTGCATCAGAAAGGAAAATGGACATTGAAGAAACGCATTATGGAATTTACTTCCAATATGGCAAGACTAGCCATTTGGAAAAGATGCTGCTCTTGTCTGGACTGTTTGACTTTATGCTGTATAAACTGGACATGCAGGGCCCACAGAAAAGTGACTGCTGATTCAAGATGGATATTGCTACAGAATTCCTGCTTCATGGAAGAATCTGCCAGACAATCTGCAGGACACAGAGAAAAATGACTGGCAAACTACCAATACAAGAAGAAAGTTTAAATTTCCTGCTTTGCTAGACACAACATGGCCTATGGGCTAAAGATGGAAAATTACAGAAGTTCAGGTGACTGACAAGGCAACATTTCTTTGTCATTTCTAGTGTTTATATACTATCCTTCTATGGTCTTTGAAGGAGTTGAAGACAGATATTTATGGATATAGTTTTCCTTAGTTAAGCTTAAAGATAAGTTTCATATAGGATTTTAGACTCACAAATATAGGATAGATGATAGAATAGTTTCTTAAATCTTGCTAAATGTTAATGGACTAAATATTGTTAAGTGATTCTTACTTGATACCTGTTTTGTTATATATTTTGCTATGTTAAAGTTAAAACCCTTCTTTTTATTTAGACATAAAAGAGGACATGATGGGAGATGCCATTCTGTAAATATGTTTCTCATACTGGTTAATGAATAAAGCACTGTTGGCCAATAGGAAAGCAAGAGAGGAGGGACTAGGAGACAAGGAGGAAAGAGGAAGTAGGAAGGAGGGGTCAAGATGGAGAGTCTGGAGAGAATAGGATGCCAGTTGGCTCTCCGGTAAGAGCACGTGGAAATATTAGATTAACAGAAATGGGTTAATAATTAAGACAGAGCTAGCCAATAAGAAACAAGTAACTGGCCAACAGCATTATATCAAATACAGAGTCTCTGTGCATTATTTGGGGCTGGCACAGTGGCAGGACAAGACCAGGTGGTGGGCGAAAAACCTTACCCTTACAGCCACCCTGTGGAGTTGGGGGGGGAATGGGATGGGAGGGGGTGTCGGGGGCATGGGAAGGAGGGAGAGGGAATTTTAATTGATATATAAAATAAGAAAAATTATATATATTGGATCATTGGAATAGTGAAGTCATTAAACTTGTAGGATAACCTGTTGTAATTTAAGAGAAGCAGCATGCAAGGGAAAGACACCATGCAACAGGGTTCAAGCAAAGGTGTGGTTTGGGGGTGTTGGGAATAGGGGGTGGAGGATGGATCATACACAACGGAAAGGGAAGAGGGGTGAGACTAACTTCTAGGAATGGGAGCAGTAGAGAGAGTAAAAAGGGTCACAGAGAGAGAGACAGAGACAGAAGTTGGGAGGTAGCCAGCACCCTTTAAAAAGGGAACATAATGAATGTGCCCAGGTGGTGTTCTTAGTGGCTGCAACTGAGGGCTTATTCTGTCAGAACCCCAAAGACAGACCAATAAAGATGCCTGTAAACTAACAGAGCCTACTACCATTTTTTATTAATCATAATTTCTAACTATATTTTCTATATTTGTTTATATACTCACAGGTTAAATGTGGTTCTCATCTGTCATCAAAGCATCTTCTCTTTGTAACATTTGGAGAAAATCACAGAAAAACGCAACCTATCAAAATGCAGAGAACAAGAAACTGCATGGTTTCTAATCCCCACTGATATATCAATATAACAGATTTCCAATAAGTCTCAGGGACCATTGCAGAAGAATGGACAGTAAATATTATAAGATGCAGAAGAACAGAGAATTTGCTGAGATATTGTCTCCTATGAATGTGTACATGAAATAGAACCCATTTCTTCCAACTCTGTGTAGATCTTAGGCATATATAAGAATTATTTTTTTTCCATAAGAAATCTAATTATTTGAGAGTAGTCATGAACTAGGGGGAATGCTTTGGGGTCTCTATCCAGAATTATCATTGAATTATTTCTGTTATGTTTCATAGACGACCTGCTATGTTTTTCTAAACAAGTTTCTAGTCATTCTGGTTCTTTAAATACAATAAGGCCCAGAGTTCACCAGTTACTATCTGATTTTCAGACTTTTATTTGACTCTAACACTTTTGCTACATAGATTTTGTTCTGTTATGATGTATCCATTTCCTTTTAAGTTATTCTTTGTAGTTGCATGATTTATATCATTCTACCTAATCAGGAGTACAACATTTTGTTCCTTTTCTTATTTCAATCCATGTTTTTGAATTTTATTACTATCTAAATCAACTTTTCTCTTATACATGAATTTATGCATGTTTGAGACTCATTCCTCCAAAACAGTGATCTTTGTAAAAAGTCTTTTATTGTGTCTCTATAATACAGCAATTGAGACTGAGTACTTATTTAGGAAAGATAACTGTTTTATTCACAGTTATGGAGGCTCAAAACTCATTACAAGTATCATCTCAAAATTTGTGAGAATCTTGGTGGTGAGACTCAAGTGGAAAATGGCTTTAAAGAAAAGAATGAACAAAAGACTGGGAGTACTTGAGATTGTTCTTGATTATGATTAAACATATCATTTGAACCAATTCAGATGTCCAATGAGAAATACTTAATACTGTTTTTTTATTGTTTACCTTAATGAAGTATTATGTATTTATTTATTTATTTATTTATTTTATAAAACCAAGTCCATTTAAATGAAAACAAACATTTATAGACAATATTTGGGAATTTGGGTGTCATTCTTTCCAAACTACTTCCTGCTGGTAAGGGGTGCTGTCATGGGGGATTTGAAGAAGATGAAGAAATCCTGGCTGTAGTCTGTAAGGTTGCTCTGTCCAGCTGTTTTCAATGTAGGATCACCTGGTACTCTGTTTCAGGTGGTCTGGCTTGATCAAACCACATTAGTCTGGAAGGAATCCACATCTTTTCATTTTCTGTGGAGACAAAAATAGAAATCCTTTTCACCAGTAAATTGTCCTTGAATTTAAATTTTGGAGTCAAAGCATTTTTTTTAATTTAATTTATTATTTTATACATCGATCCCAGTTCCCTCTCCCTCCCTCACTCTCCCTTCCTCCCTCTCTCCTTCAGTCACTTTTACCCTCTCTACCCTCTCACATTCACTCTAACACCCCTCCCCTCCCATCCCCCCACCCCAATTCCATATGTAGGGGAATGACATCCAGTTGGGGTCATGTATGTCTGACAGGTCATGTGAAGTAGGGACTAGGGTTTCTCTCCAGTCTCTAAGTTAAGACAGTTATCACTCCATGGGGGATGTGTTTGCAAAGTCCTTTTGTGCACCAGGGATACATCCTGGCTCCACTCTCTGATGTCCCTTAGATTGCTCAGTCCTTCTGGCTGAGACCCATATTTAGGGGGGCCTGAGCCAGTCCCATGCGGGCATCCCAGCTATCAGTCTAGTGGCTGTTATCTCCTCCTTGTTCAGGTAAGCTGTCTGTATGTGTTTCTGCCGCCTGGTCTTGTCCTCTCCATCTGCATCTAAGTTCTACTTTGACACAGTGTTTATGTATGGGTGTTTGCTCCTGTTTCCAACAGGTATTAGTTGAGGCCTCCATGGATAAATTAGTTGTTGATCTTACTCTCTGGGAAGGGCATTTATGGTAGCCTTTCCACGGAAGCTCAAATGGTTAGTTGGCAGCAGTCTTGTAGTTCTCTAGACCTTTCTTTGTGTTCAATTTTATCTTCAAACCAATATTGGCTCTCCCTTTTATGCTCTCTCTCTCTCTCTCTCTCTCTCTCTCTCTCTCTCTCTCTCTCTCTCTCTCTCTCTCTCCCCCTCTCTTTCCTGTCTTCTATTCCTAACCAGGCTCAATCTTCCTGGTTGCACATGTTTTCCTTTCCTCCCCCTCATTTTCTCCTACTTCTCTCTCCATTCGCTGCTCCCCCCACTTCCTCTGAGCTCTGGGGGACTTGTCCCTTCCCAGTTCTGTGAAGGACTTTATATGAATCTCTTAGAATACACCTTGTATCCTAGTTCCTCTGGTGGTGTGAATTATAGGCTGGTGATCCTTTGATCTAGGTCTAAAATCCATATATGAGTGAGTACATACTGTGTTCCTCTTTTTGTGACTGGGTTACCTCATTCAGGATGGTTTCTTCAAGTGCCATCCACTTGCCTGCCAATTTCAAGATACCATTATTTTTTTCTGCAGAGTAGTGCCAGAAGATGTGCCACATCTTCATTAACCATGCTTCAATTGAGGGGCATCTAGGTTTGGTTCCAGGTTCTTGCTATTACAAATAGTGCTGCTATAAACATAGTTGAACAGATGTCTTTGTTGCATGGATGTGAATCCTTTGGGTATATGCCTAAGAAGGGGAATGCCAGGTCCTGTGGTAAACTAATTCACATTTTCCTTAGGAACCGCCATACTGATCTCCAAAATGGCTGTATGAGTTTGCACTCCCACCAGCAATGGAGAAGTGTTCCCCTTTCTCCACATCCTCTCCAACATGAGCCATCATTGGTGTTTCTAATTTTAGCCATTCTGGCAGGAGTAAGATGGTATCTCAAAGTTGTTTTGATTTGCATTTCCCTGATAGCTAAGGATGTGGAGCATTTTCTTAAGTGTCTTTCAGCCTTTTTGATTACCTCTATTGAGAATTCTTTCTTTAGTTCTGTACACCATTTTTTAATAGGGTTATTTGGTGTTTTGTTGACTAGTTTCTTGAGTTCTTTTTATATTTTGGAGATCAGCTCTTTGTCGGATATAGGATTGGTGAAATTCTTTTCCCAGTCTGTGGGCTGCCGTTTGGTCTTGTCCACTGTGTCCTTTGCCTTACAGAAGCTTCTAATTTGAAGAGGTCCCATTTATTAATTGTTTCTCTCAGTGTCTGTGCCCCTGGAGTTATATTCAGGAATCAGTCTCCTATACCAATTTGTTCAAGGGTACCTCCTACTTTCTCTTCTAAGAGGTTCAATGTGGCTGGATTGATGTTGAGGTATTTGATCCATTTGGACTTGAGTTTTTTGCATGGCGACAGACATGGGTCTATCTGCAGTCGTCTACACACCCTCATCCAATTGTGCCAGCACCATTTTTTGAAGATGCTGTCCTTGCCCCATTGTATAATTTTAGCTATTTTGTTGAAAATCAGGTGTTCATCGGTGTGTGGGTTAATATCAGGATTTTCAATTCTATTCCATTTGTCTACCTGTCTATTTTTGTGACAATACCAGGCTGTTTTCAGAACTATAGCTCTGTAGTAGAGCTTAAAGTCAGGAATGGTGATGCCTCCTGAAGTTCTTTTGTTGTATAAGGTTGTTTTGGCTATCCTGGGTCTTTTGTTTTTCAAAGGAAAGACAACAATGTCCTAGAAATATTCTCTGTGTCCCAACTATCAGTGCTCTATCAACCAACACTGTCATGTTGAGTATAGAATCTGCAACACTTTAAATTTTAGAAAAAATCCTCATTATACCACTATAAAATATATTCCAGTCTCAAAGGACACAATTTGCTTACACATTTGAAAAACATTTAAAAATGTTAGATTTGAAATATGTCTAGGACATAAAGTTTCAAAAATATAGTATGAAGATTTTCTTTAGAGAAATCAGTGATTTCAAGAATAAGAAGATTTGTGCATTTTTATTGCAATTTAGTAATGTAGAATAAGGGAATGACTGTGGCAGAATAATATAATAGCATATTTCATCTCTCTGTTATCATAAAGTATTACTATACTGGTTTACTATTGATGATTTATCTTTATATATTATCTACTTACTTTCATTCTCCATTAATATGAACTCATGACATTAATTGATTAGTTTACTGTTTATATACACAGAGGTTTACATTTGTTTTACATGTTGAAGGGAAACTTGGTACCAGTTAATCAACATTTCCCAATCTCCCACACCCAGGCTCTAGTAATCATCACTCTTCCCTCTTCAACTTTGAGGATGATTATTTTAGATTATATATACTAGAGAGGACATCTCTATCTGTCTTTTTCTTTGATCTAGCTGACTTACTTAGGATCATGTCCCTGTGGCTATTTATGTTTTCTAAAAGGATATAATTTCAGTCTTTATAAAGAAGGTTAATTTATACTCCATTTCCTTATCCATTAAAGCACTTATGGAAACTGAGTTTGACTAAAACCATTCACCAGAATTTTGATTATCGGCTTTGGTGTGATACTAACTGGAATTTATTTAAAATAACGAGGATATTTTTCAATAGTGAGTGACTAATGTGTTGGATCAAATGAAAGTAAAACCAGAAAGGCAAAATACCAGATGATGTGTGATCATTATTAACTTTAATCATCAAAGGGCTAAATTTCATATTTATATCACTGAATTGCAATATATTGCAAAGAGACCAGATGTCAATTTGGATGATGGTAAATTAAGTGGAATCAACTTCTCAACTAGAATTTACTTTTATATGACAAGAATCTATTCATGCTGCAAGAGTCACTAATTTCAATCCTCTCTCCAATACATAAAAAATTCCAGGTTTCTGACTTAGAAATTTAAATATAACACATTGGCAATAAACTCACTTTTTTCAATCCAAATAATAATTGGGAAATGTCATACATATGTGAGTATACATATATTCACATGTACTGTAAAATCTTCAAATTGTTTTCAAATATTTTCTCATGAAAATTACAACATAATTTGTCACAATTTAGTGAACATCCATATACATAAGACAGAGATATTACCATTGACATTGTATAATGCTTGATTTGCCTATTTTTTCATGTATTCATAAACTAAGACATTAATTTTAATGACTTTTAAAATAAATTGCTGACAGCTCACAATGCTTCTGTGAGCACATTTCAGCATCAACCTTTGAATTTCTTTTGAAAGTAGAGATAATGTTATTTTATTTGTATGTATGTGGGAGTGTGAAGTAAAGACACAAATTGTCTGGAGTTGTTATCTATTCACCCCTGGGAATTAACACAGCTCTGATGTTGCCATGATTTATGAGTAATAAGGCTTGTAAAAGGAAATGACTGTTGTTGTTTCTGGCCATGCATATCTTGTCTAAATTAAAAACATGCTTGTAAATGGAGAAGCTGTCACCTTCGTTGCAGCTTGGCAGGGAAATTTAATTCATAAATCCTTCAGCAGTACAGTCTCAGACTTCTTTAAGCAACTACATTCTTAAAATTATCTTTCACACTAAAGTGAGATGTTTATAGCAGCTAGCAGGAATATATGGCAGTGGTCAGCAATGTCATCATGTGACCTCTGGGGCAGGAACCTAGGAGCTATCACTGTTGAGGACACCAGATCCTTAACACTTCTTCAAAGAACTCCAGTGTAATCAGTTAAATAAAACATCACTTAACATGTTAAACTGAAATTATTTCTGCCTAAAGAGGAGTTCAGTTGAATTACCAGATCATGCCTTTCTGCAGACTTCTGAGCTCTCTTCATTTTGGTCTCAAGGAAGTATTTGTTTGGGATTCCAGTCTTATATACTTTTAATTTTAGCTGCATTTTTACCCTTTCCTTCAGCAAACCTTTCTGACAACATAAAATACTACGATTGACTGAGTATTATTTTCACAAACCAAACTTCTGTTAGGTATCTCCTAATTTTTTCAAATAATATACAAGCACTGCTATAGAGAGGTTTAGGGTGGAATCCACCTGAAGTACTGGATTCCATTCATGTCACAAGTAACACAAAGGCTTGCTGTTAAAAAAGCCTTGGTATGTGTCCTTTTAAATATGATTTGTTTTTGAATATTACATTGTGTTTAAACAAAGTGATCTTCAGTTGTATTCATTTTCCTGAAGATGATATGTTTTTATTATTCCATATGACTGAATAATAATACACACTTGGTATGTATTTACAAATACCTAGATACATGTATGCATACATTCTTCTATGCATAGATGTGTAAATAAATCATGTTATTTCCTACATCCAGTCATCTGTTGATATATGTGTAATTTGTTTGTGTAACTTGTCTCTCATAAACAATGCTATGTTGAACATGGGCATGTATAAGAATTATGAGCTAAATCATTTTTAATTACTTGAATTTTTATTTCTCCCTATTTAACATCTGCCTGAATCCATTTTTACATATCAAAAAGCATTAGTCAAGATCATTAGGATGGCACATAGCCATTAGGAACTAACATACATGCTGTTGAAGCTTGTCAATTTGACTCATTTCTATAATAAACTATGAGTATGTTTTCTAACTTAATTACTTCTGGCCTGCTACCTATAAATTATATGAATGTTAATGGTAATTAGCCTATACAAGAAACACTGTACATACAAAAACTCACGGTAAAATGTATTTCTTCAGTAGTATCAGTTTTCTTCAGTGTACATGTCTAACAGCTATAGTGAATTTCCACCATTTCACCAGACATCTCCATCTAAAGAAAATGTAGTAACTGCAGTGCCATTGAAAATTTTTTCTTCCCATGCTTAAATTACACTTACTTAGGCAAATGATAATAATACACTCCTCTGAGTTTATTACTGTGACTTACAAATTAAATGTTCATGACTTTTGGAAAGAAGATATGGTTTTATGTTTGTGGAATTTCATCATCAGGGACAAATACTCAACTATTTAACTATTTCATAGCACATGCATTGATGAGTTAAGGCACAGACAACTACTACACAAACCAAGCCAAGCCAAGCCAAAACAAAACAAAACAAAACAAAACAAAACAAAAGAAAAGCCTATGTAGAGTCAAAGAATAACTCGTTTTTCTAAACCTAACCAAGCTTTAGTGGAATCACCAGCATCTCCACATGTCCTACTGACTGAGTACATACAGCCTTTACCAGAAAGAAAATGTGGAAACAGATCATGAGTTGACCCCAAAGACTTTACTATTAGCATAGTGAGCTGTAGTGAAATCTCATCTGCATGCTCCTGTGTTTTAGCACTTGGTCCCCAGCTAGTACTTTTGGTTGAGAAGATGGACAGTAACTGAAAGAAGGAGATTACTGGAGGAGACCCTTAAGATTTTACAACTGTCCCTAAATTATCTCAGCTTCCTGAGAAGGATTCAATGGGACCAGCTGCCTCATGTTTGCTGTCATGCCTTCCCTGCCATGATCTGCTGTTTCTTCTTAAGTCATGATCCAAAATAAATGCTTCCTCCTTTATGTTGCCCTTATCAGATATTTTGGCACAATGACAAGAAAAGGAACTATCAGCTTAGTTGAGATCTAAGACAATGTGGAGAAGGCATGGTTTTATTGTGGTTTTATCAACTGCAAAGAATGAAAATCTTTGTGGACCATAGTATCTCCTCCAAGTGTCAGGTCAGCAGCATAGACAGTGTGACTTCTCTGTGCACCTCTGAAAGTCAGTGGGCTGATCTTCTATGAAAGCCTATGTCCAGTTTACAGAAAGTTTAATTGATGAATTGCTTTCTTGATTCTATCCTGTCCTGACTGATAACATTTTCACATTTTTTTTTGAACCTAGGGTGTTTCTGCAAAGCAAGTGCTCGTGTAGTTGTGCTGCCCATTAATCAATCAATAGCATCCATTTCTGTAAGTAATACCTGGTCTGTTAAGACTTACCTCTATATTTCCCCATTTTCAGTCAGAATTGGGTGATTCCTCTTTTCTGCTTGTGCTCTTTTTATTGGTGTGATTTGCTGTCATAGTACATAATAGAGTTTATTTATGTCTCCTTGACACCAGCATACTTTGAGTATATATCCATTAAAGGAGTTTCTTACATTATTCTGTTATTCCTTACACTGAGTAGAGAAGACAACACACAGAAAATACCCTAAATATTTATGAAATGTAGAAAGGCTGCATTCACATGTATTCTTTGTTCTTATTGCATGACAATGTTTAATGTTTATAACTTACATCCTAATATTCACTGTAGCACACTCCAAGAAAGGTTTTCAATCCATTTTACTTAACTTACGTGACATAAAATGCACAAAATATTAGAAGTAAACTAATTTCCTGTACAGAAAGTTTTTTTTGGAAGAAGTATGTTCTGATTTACCCTGAAATATTGAAAAAAATCATGGAAAGGGAATGTTTTACCTTTTTGTTGTTTCCTTGTGTTTCTATTTTTGTGAGATGGATTCTCATCATGTAGTTTGGCTAGCCTGGAACTCTATAGACTAAAATGGTTTGAAATTCTCAGAACTGCCTCCATCTCTCCCTCACAAATGCTGATGTTAAAGATGTTATGCAGAGAGGGCATTATTTTCTTTAAAAAAATATGTTTAGATGTATTAGGGGAAAGAGAAGTAAAGCAAGAAGAAATTTAAAAGTGACAAAACTTTTAGATAAATATCTCAAAAATATATTTGAAAACAAACTACATGGCCTGCTTAGCAAGACCTTATGATATTGTAATAAATTCTATTTTTATATAAATACATCAAATTGGTATACTTTTAGCTTATATTTAATATAAAATATATTTCCTTATAATATATTTATGAAATATTTAAAATTCATATTATAATACTGGATAGATTTGAAAATATTCCTGTGTTTGAACATAATATTCATATATCTGTAATTTAATAAGATATTCCTTTAGACTACCTTTCAGGTTGGTATCAAGAAGGTATATGCCCCATTAAAATACATGAAGAAAATATAGCTAGAAATTTATGAGTACCTTAGAAGTTTCTTACCATTTCTTTTTATCATTATTTATAAGCATTGTTGTATGGAGTGTTAAATAAAAATATGATATTGTGTATGTACTCAGCAAAATTGTTTCAATAAAAATTTGAATTTTTTTGAGGTGATATTTACAGCAGATGTTAGTCTTTGCCTAGCACAGTAGCATTAGTGCTGAACAGAGAACTAACCAATTTATAGTAATCACATTGATCCATGTTCTTTAATTTATATGCTAAGCAGATGAACTTGATGGATTGTTATTACCAAACAAGTGATTCCTTTTTATTAAAATCTTTCCGGATTTCAGACTGTTTTCTGGGACATCTAATTCATTGTTCTTAACTAGGGAAATGGTGGTTTTAAATACGCAGTATAAAAATTTAGTAAAAACCATACCATATATCTCTAACATTTATAAAATGAATCATCAGCATAACAGCTAAAGATATTTCAGTGTGGATATTTGTTAATATATCAACTGATATTTTTCCAAATCTCATTGCTACGTATTTACCTGAATGTACTTTCTGTACTCATTTGTCTTTTATGGTTAGTGAAAGCAAACAGTAAACACTTCTCCATATATTCTCAAAGTTTCTATTTCTTAATTGTGCATGTTTAATTTGTATATATTCCATGTAAGGTGCAGAATTATTTTTACCTGTAGTCCTATGTAATACTTTCTTTTGCAATTGTATTATAAGAATTTTAATATTTTTTTGCTTCCATGCCCCTGAAACACAATAAAAACCTTAAAATGTCTATTGAGTATTTAAAAAAATATGAATGCATTAAATATTAATTTATCATTTGAGAAATGTACATTATAAAAGACAACTTAGAAATAAAACACTATTCTTTCTAAAATATAACAGTATTTGCCTTTTTGTGTATATGACAATATTAAGTGTGAATTATACTGCAACTTTGTTATTGGCAAACTAATGAGTTCAATACTTTTTTAGAGGATAGTTTCATATTTCTCTGGTGATAAAGTTTACAAATAGCCAAAAATTTAAGATAATATTGGCATGTTAATAATTTTAAGAAATTTTCATCATTTTTTAATAATTATACTTTGGAAAGCTCAAAAACTTTCCTGGAAATATTTTCTTTCAATATTTGAGAAGTAAATGTGGATACCTGCTATGTGGTTTGCAGTAGCTAGCACCTGTATTCCATTTAGTTATGTTATTATAGAATACTGTATAATAAATCTTATCAATTTTTATATCAATCAATTAATGTTGCAATAAGAAGTCTGAATTCCTTCTGGTTGTAAGTTGATGATAAGGTAAAATCTGGAAGGTTAAGCTTTTGAGAAATTTTGACATTCTTTGACACACACCCAAAATGAAGGAAACTGTTCACAATGTCTACTTTCAAAAATGGGGTGACAGAAGTTCAAAACTGTGAATGCTTCATTTATTTGTGCTAGTGCAATGAAAGACTGCTATATATGAAATACTGATTTCAGTGATAGCATGGTATATTTTATATTTTGTGTTGAAAAACCTTCCTCCACAGTCTAATTTACCTTTTGTCAAAATGATAAGGAGAAAAGAGGACCTATTTAGGTAGATACCCAGTTCCATGAGAAGACATGAAGGAGTAGATTTGAAAGTCAAAGCAAAGGATATATGCAAATTATTGCATCTGTGTACAGCCCTCCAAATGACAAAATGATGAGCTAGGTATCAAAGTCTGAGATGATGTTCATTAGAAATATGAACTCTGCTTAATGTCAAAAGGTATTAAATACTTCTTGAGATCTGCAGTATTTATCCAAGCAGAAGTACAACATTTGCTGAGCTTTATAAAAAATCCTATGTTTAATACATGATAATCATGGGTAATAAATATTTCATAAATTATATTTTACTTGAAGTCTGGGATGATTTGTTAGGTTCATGAATTCATTTAAAATTCAATACCATTGGGTGCTGCATCACTGAACTTAATAAGACAGATTCTCCCACTGAGTAACTTGTTTTTCAGGTTTCTGAAGTCCTATTATATTAATTTTTTCATATATTAAATGTTCCCTTAGAGTTTTAAAGAGTTAATACTTTTTGCACCAGGGAAGGGTCATATAAGCATAAAAAAGTTAACATTTTGCCATTTTTTTCACTCAAAGAACACTATTTGTGTAGCCTGAGTCCTTAAGGCTCATATTTTTTTGTAATAGTAAGCATAGGTATGGACTCAGTAAAGGAAAATGGATGACTTTTTTTTTTCTCTCAGTGGTTGAATATGCTACTTCCTGACAAGTTAAATTATTTTATATGCTATTCTCAGGATTATCATGTTTCTGTTGCAGATTCAAGTATAAATAAAGCTAACATGAAGTTTTTTACTATCTGTTGTCTGGGAATATGAAGTATAATGGTCACTTCCAGCTGTTTTTTATTTGTAAACTCCTTGGAATTTGATTGTTAGAAGTAAATATTTTTTATTCACTCAGATTCAAATAATTTTGATCTATTATCATAATAAATTGAAGTTATTATATCTGTAAATTGAATCTTCCATTGTTTAGCTACTGTTATGCATAATGTGGTTGTCTGAATGAGAATGGCACACATAAGTTCATTTATTTGAATATTTTATTCATTGTTAATGAACTGTTAGGAAGGGTTAGGAGGTGGAGCCTTGTTGAAAGTGGTATGTCCCTAGGGATAGGCTATGACATTTCCAAACCCTACACCAGGCTTCATCTTGCTCCTTTTCTGCTTCCATCATGCAATTAAGATGTAAGCTCTCAGTTACTGCTCCAATTCCATGCCAGTCTAACATTATGCTTCTTGCCATGATGATTATGGATTAAACCCCTAAACTATAGGGAAACCTTATAGTTCATTTGTGAACTGCATTGGTTATGGTATCTCATCATAGCAACAGAATTGTAACTAAAAAAACTTGTCAAAAAATAAATAATACATTTGAGAGACCACATCAAGTTACTTTTGCTAAGAATTAATTTCCTCTCATAGTACGTATACAGGCTTACAAATTAAAAAATGATAAATGACCCTATGAACAACAATAACAACAACAACAACAACACACACACACCTCTCATTAAAGGAGTTGCAGCATAATTTTTATGGTAAGTATTGTCCATACATAAGAAGCCGACACATATCATGAAATTATTTACTATAAACTATGACTGTTATTTTATAAATAAATGTATAAACAGATTCTTAGTAGCATGTTAGACAATTTATTGTGTATATTCAGTGTTATATTCTTTGCTTTTCTTAAACAGGTGTATCTTTATGTGGATTGACAGAGGGTAGGGACATTTCTACATTTAGCACTCTTTCTCCAAAGCTGTTCCTTGTACCTTTCCTTGGGAGTCTCTGTTTTATATTTTTACATCTCAGTCTAATGTTTATAAGTTAAAGGAAGTCTTCATACAACCCTATTCCATTAGGAATATCTCTCATTTTCTCCAAAGTCCAGTAAATTTATAATAAGGCATTTTTGCTCCTTTACCTTCATTAAAAATAAATAATACCTAATGCAATTGTTTATAGTAATATTTCAGGTCTGAACACTACAAGATCTAGCACAGGATATACTGAAGATGTCAGCTGATGTTAGTCAATGGAATGCCTAGTCATTAAATAAATAATATAAAATACATAACCAACCAATTGGTTTTGTTAACTGTTCATCAATATTAGAAGTTGTACAGCAAAATTTTGTGATATCATTAGCAAAGAAATAAAAATATTGCTGCCTAATTCTTTCTTTTAAGAAACTTAACTTTTTTTTCTTATTTTATATATTGATCTCAGTTCCCTCTCCCTCCTATCCTCTTAACTATTTTAATTGATTCTTTGCTGTGATTTTACATTATACATCTTGATCCCCATCCCTTTGCATCTGAACTCTACCTTGCAACCTTGCCCTAAAGATAAAACAAGATAATATTTAAAAGAAAAAATCTAATTGTGAGTCACAAAGCATGCCCTTTAGTCTATACATCTTGCTTGTAGGTGTTCATTGCAATGAATTATTGATCTAGTTCGAGGCCTCTGCTTTCTGCTACACTATTGATGCTGGATCTTCACTGGGATTCCTCTTGGATACCTTGTTTTTGCTCTGAGCAATGGAGATCTTGCAGCATAGGGTCTGTAGGATGGCCCTTTCAACTACTCCAGCAGATCATAGATGGGTGGAAGTTGGGATCAATGACTCTCATGAAATCCTGGTTCAGAACTTGGGTAGTTGTTAGGCTGATCAGTCAGCAAGATCTCCCTCATTCTCAAGACCAAGGTGAGCTCTCCAGGAGTACCCAGGCTAACTTACCCTATGAAGTAAGCAGTGAGAGGTTCTACTCTGATGTCCTCAGGGCTTGCTCAGTTACATCTATACCACCAGGGCCACCTCTCCTGTGCTTCCCTGGTGAGGTGCTGGGGAAGTACTGCAGCTGGTGAGAGGAAGGACAAGATCTCTTATTTTCAGAGAGAGTTGACCTGTCCTGATAGTCTCAGGAATAGTCTGCCACCTGCTACAGATGGTGCAGGGTGGTGGTGGTGGATACTTCTTTCCTTCATCCATGTCATCTTATAGGAGATGGGGTGGGATCTCTTTGCTCATGATCCAGAAGCTCATCTGGGTCCTAGTCACCAAGGTCAGCTCTAATGTGATGTGGATGGGTAGGAAAAAGATGTCCTTCCCTCCATGCCTCTATGTCTGATGCAGGTGGGAGAGCTGGACCTGAAGTAATAGCTTGAGAGCTGGCTCTGCTCCTAGCTACCTGAGACAGATAAGGAAGCCACCCATCTCCTTATTAGCCACAGCAATCTGGAGAGTGGGCCATGTACCTCCTTGGGCAGCATAGTAAAGTTGATCCTGTCTAGGGGCATGAGTGAACTGGGCTAGAGGAGCTGACCCTCTCCTTCACAAGCGCAGTACTCAAGAAATTGAGCTCTGAGCCTCACCTGAGCAATAAAACAGAGCTGATCCTATTGACAGAGGTGGGTGAACCAGAATGTGAGCATGGAAGAACTGGCCCCACACCTCTTTTGCCATATGGTGGTGTGTGCAGTGGGGAGATCTCACTACCACCACCTGTGACAGAGAGATAGCTGGCCCTGAGATCATAAGGGCCTGAGAGCTGATGCTGCTCCTCACCAGATGCAGTACCTCACCAGGGCAACACAGAAAAGCCGGCCTTGATGGTCTTGATGTGGAAGAGCCCATGATGAGGGGTGAAAGCAGGAAAACTGGCTCCACTTTTTCATTATTGCAAGGAGTGAACTCGAAAGAAAATGCTGGAGAACTCACGCTGGTTGTGAGAACCAGAAAGAGCCAGTGGGTTGACCAATCCTGCAAATAACCAGGCCCAGAACAGGGTTATGAGTTGGTCCACCCCAACATATACCCCACCTAGATCAATGTGAGCAAGTGAAGATGCCGGTCCTGCCGACCCAAAGCTTCACTACACAGAAAGAAGATGACATCTAAGAGGAGTCAATGAAGGGCCAGCATTGATAGTATAGTCTCCAGCTAGTGCCTCTGTCTGGGAGACTCAAAGGTAAAACATAACTGGTTTGAATCACTGAAGATGGCCTTGGAGATTTTCAATCTTTCCCCTACTTCCTTTTCCCTCTCTCTTTCCACACAGTGGCTATAATGTCACCAACCCTCTCCTGGTCCTGTTGCAATGTTCCCCACACCATGACAAAATGGATATTTCAAACTGAAAATGTAAATAAAGTCTTCCTCTCCTAAGTTGATGCTCACTAGTAATTTTCATCTACAAGAAGCATAATTAATGCACTTACTCTATAAATATTTATGTCATCTTACCTACAGGGATGCAGGAGCCTCCCAATATATGATGGAACAATTTAGATTCTTTGATTTTACATTCTTGCAAAAGTCTCATATTTTCAACAGAAATCCACTTCAAGTTTTCAACTTTGAACATTACACAAGTTACTGTTGCTTTGATATGGGAAACAGTTCCTCATAATTACTTTTGATTATGAGCTATAGCAGCACCCATAGCTATCGGCTAGAACACAATGATGAAGCAAATAGAATACCTGGTGCCCTCTGTCTAAAGCTATCATGATCAGTGCATTCATCAAGTAAATAGAACATTAACATAATTTCAGTTTATCACAA
Source organism: Phodopus roborovskii (assembly GCF_943737965.1). NCBI lineage: Eukaryota > Metazoa > Chordata > Mammalia > Rodentia > Cricetidae > Phodopus > Phodopus roborovskii. Next base: position 31,819,569 of record NW_026126410.1, read on the forward strand.
ATTCACCTGTTTGTGACCTTATCACAAGTCATACTTCAATGTTCAAAAACTTTAATCTGTTATTTACCATTTCCCAGGTCTGTATACTCTACCGTATTATTATTTCATTTTAATTTTGAATATATGAATAGAACTGCATTATAACTTCTGTCTTTTCCAGATGATTTTATGAAGCAGCTTCATACAAGTCTTACACTGTCATGTTATAAGAATTTTGGATCTTAAAATGCCTGAAAAAATATGTCCAAAGTACAATTCAATGGGACCAGAGATTAATATTCTATTGCACATATTCTGTGTTTCAAATTTAGCCTGGTATAATTCTCATTAAATATTTTCCTATTTAACCTTTTGAAGTGCATGCTTTGACTTTTAATAGGAAGCTGATATTCCATTATAAAAATAAAACCAAATGTCCTTTGACATTATCATTGATAGCAGCTGGCTTTTCTTTGTGCATTATGTCTTGCATGTAATAAAGACAGAGATTCCACCTAATTTATTTTGCTCATAAATGGTGAAAGAAATAAATGGGAAGCTGTTTTATTCAGCTTTCATGAACACTAGTCACTGTTTGTGGTAAATGCTATGTCCCTCTTTAGGAACAGTGCAAAATTACAATATACAAATATGACATTGCAAACTCTGTTAGGTCAGAGAAAACTAATGAATAAAAACTTCATTTTTATAGAATAACCTTCAAGTTATTTTTCTGAATGTCATTCCTTTAAAAGTTAGCACATTTGCCTGGAGTTCCATCTTTGTATGTGATGACAAGTCCAGTCTGATAGTCAAGAGAATTTCATATTAAGTTTATTAAGAAATAAAGGCAGAGGAAAAAATGAGAACTCAAAACCTGTTAAAAGCAGCTGAATCAAACAGAAAGGAAAAAATAAAGGAAGGTTAAACACATGCTATATCTTCATTGTTAAAGTACTGACCAGATAGTTGACCTAATCATTGTAGGCTGCATTTTTTTTTCTTGTGAGTTGTTTTAGAGACATCTATGTGAGGAGGAATTACATTAATCATTACATTAATATATTCATGGATAGGTATGTTAATTGATTGTTGGGAGGTGATGTAACTATGTATGAAGGAGCCTGTTGAAGAAAATTATGTCAATACAGCCACATTTTCAAAGAGATGTATTGACTTTGGACCTTTCTTGGTTATTTACTCTGTTCGAAGATTACAATGTGATGTGCAGTCTTGGCCACATACATGGACTGCAATAATGTTCTCCCTGGAGTATGGAATTACAGATAATAATGTTGAGACCAGCTAACCAGAGACAGAGCTGCCAGAAACAGAGCAAAACACAGGATTCCTTTTTTAAACTTCCTCAGGTCTTTTGCTATTGGATCTCTTTTTGTATGCTGTGAATATGTGTTGCTCTCTTAAGTTGATAAATAAAGCCGTTTGGCCTATAGCAAGGCAGGATAGAGTCAGGCAAGTAATCCAGGCAGGGACATAGGAGAAAAAATATAGAGTCTGAGTGTAGCCAGAAGCTGCCCATGGAGCTACACGTTATAGCACCACTGATAAGCCACAGGCTACATGGCAATACACAGATTAATGGAATGGGTCAATTTAAATGTAAGAGCTACCTAGTAATAAGCCTGTGCCATAGAACACATAATTATAATTAATATTACATGTCTGAGTCATTCTTTAGAAACAGCTGTGAGGTTGGGTGGGACAGAAAAGCCTACAAGTACAGTCTTTGGTTACAGTTTCATTATGTCTAATGAAGAACAAAATGATCTATTATTGTTTCAAACTAATTACTAGCTTAGGAAATTATCCAAATGAAATACCTAGAACAGTTCTACTTCTAAGTTAAAATTCCAGTGTTAATTATATGCCCAATTTGAGGGATATGTTTGTTTTTACAATAAAAAATGAATGCCAAATTTAATATTTAGTGATAGACTAATCCTATCATATTAGTTTACATGGTGACAGACAGGTAAGCAAAATACATTAAACACCATGAATTTAATAGAAAATAAATAACCAACTGCTGACAGACTAGAAACAATATTTTATTATGTAAACCATAGTACTGCAAATTTAAAACATTTCAAATGTTGAAAGCTTTCTCACATAATTTGTAAGCTGGTAACATTTCTGTACATGTAATATTGCAGAAATTAGAAAGAAAAAATTAACATGTTAATTTTAATAACATGAATTTTAGTCATCCTTTGAACTTAGACTACGAAACAGAAATTTGTAATTTCCTGGAAGTATTGATGCTTTCATGTGGGATAAAGTTTTAGAAATTGTTTTTGCAAATCTTTGAATTTTATTACTAAGCCTACTTTCCTGAGACCTCATAAGGTCTTATATCTTTCATAACAAGACACTAATTATGTCCCAAAGAACACATTGTGCATTTTTGGTATAGTCTACAGACATTTATTTAAATTAAATTTCTGCTTTAACCTTTTTTAAAGAATTATGAGATTTTTATCTTCGTAACCAGATATCGCCAAGATATCAAGGGGATTGAAAACATTGTGATAGAACTTTCTGTAAAATGGTCTTAGGAATGAAATGTTTAACCCACTTTGTGACTCAAAGTAGATATTTATTCTACAAAAATTCAGTCTCAAAGTGTTTGTTCTTAAATTGGTTTGTGTACTCCTGGTTGACTTGAAGAAATAACAGAAATAGTGCATGTACAAGAAATAAATTAAATGGGTATAGACGAATGTAAATGTATTTAATGGACAAGATTTTATTTTCATATTATTCATTGTGTTGTGTCATAGTTTTTAATGCCATTTTTTGGCAAGGCTCATTGAAGATAAAGAACTAAAAGTCTCTTTATGTACTTCAATTTTGATGAAAGTCAGAATTTTGTGAACATATTTTATAGATTTGATGATTTGTATTTCATCTTTTTATATGAATTTTTATTTAAATTAGAAACAATCTCATTTTACATACCAGTCCCAGATCCCTCTCCTTCCCAATCTTCCATGTCCCCCACTGACTCCCAGTCTCATCCCCCATATTTCTTTTCTTATTTTTTGGTTTTTCGAGATAAGATTTCCCTGTGTAGCTTTGGAGGCTGTCCTGGAACTAGGTCTTGTAGACCAGGCTGGCCTTGAACTCACAGAGATCTACCTGCCTCTGCCTCTGCCATGGGATTAAAACCATGTGCCACCACCATCTGGCCCCATATTTCTTAATAATATTTCTTATATTATTTTTATTGAGAAAATATATATTTTAGGTTAATAACATTTTTGGTAATTTGTTACTTGTTATTCATCTAGATCAGTTAATTCATTTACTTTTCAGTACAACATCCTCTTATTTTTCTTCTTATATTTGAATATGGCTGAATCCCAATAAAAGATAGGTGACTTCTATGTAGCAACAAACATATTCACTATCAGAAACATGTTCAAAACCAGACCCATCCAAGACTTGATGAAAGAACAAAGGGGATGTTAACTCTGAATTCTTGCCCAGAGCAGCCTTGGTAGTGCTAAGGGCAAGGAGCTGGGGCCTTAAAGGAGTTAAGAATGGTTTTGGCATTTCCCATGAAGAGTCTGGAGTTATCAGTCCCAAGGCCACTAAATGGTTTTTGATGATTTTTAAATGCATTGTGTTCTGTTTGTGTCATACTGATTATTTAGTGTCCTGCTGATTTTGTCCCATTGTATTTTAGATTTTACTCATTCTGTTTTGTTTCTACTGTGGTAATAGAAAGAGGATACAATTCTTAGGAAGTGTGATTGTCTAAGACACAGTTTGTATAAGACCGTGTGCATACAGCTTTTATCTTTCTATTTTCTATCTCAATATTTGGTCTTTTGGTCATCTATCTCAGGTCCCTGTCACTAAATTGTTAGCATTGTGGTAGTATTTAACCCTTACTTACCAATCCAATTGACTGAGAATTCATAATTAATGGTAAATTAAAAGAAAAAATTCCCTATATGCCTATCACAAAATACTCTGCCACCATCATTCAATTATAATTCAAAGATAAAGGTTTAGCTCAGCTTTGAGGGACCAAACAAAACTTCATCTACCTCAACTCAAGTAAAACACATAACACCATAATTTCCCATTAACATATTGTTGTGTAGTCATTTATGAAGCAGAACTTTGCTCTAACTACAGTAAATAAATAAAATAGAAAAAAATGAGAAAAAATTATAGAGGAAAACGGAGGAAAAAGTTAAGACAAGTTTGAGAAAGACACACACATGGCTCATGAAAATAGTATTTTATTTAGACAGAAAAGAGGAGATGATGGGAGATGCCATTATGTATATATGTTTCTCATCTGGTTAATAATAAAGCACTGTTGGCCAATAGGAAAGGAAGATAGGAGGGACTAGGAGACAAGGAGGAAATAGGAAGTAGTAGGGAGGAGTCAAGATGGAGAGTCTGGAGAGAGCTGGACGCCAGCCGCCTCCCCGGTAAGAGAAGGCCATGTGAAAATACATAGATCAGCAGAAATGGGTTAATAATTAAGGCAGAGCTAGCTGATAAGAAACAAGTAACCGGGCCAACAGCATAGTATCAAATACAGAGTCTCTGTGTGTTATTTGGGGCTGGCGCGGCGGTGGGACAATACCAGGCAGCGGGTGGAAAAACCGAACTCGTTACAGTATAATATGCAGGACTTCTGATCATAAGGTCTTTCGTAATAGCCATTACAAAACTTATAGAACAAAGGCAAAATATTTGCCTTGTCAGTCATGTCTAACCACCAAGATCATTACTTGGAATGAGGGGCTAGTGATGAGATCTGATCCTGTAAGTGAGGTTGGTGGAAGTCACCCTGAAGGTACAAAGTATGCTTTGGGACTTAAGCTGTATTACCACATAGCAAATAAGTGAAGGGTAATTATGAAATATGGTGTTGACTTCATAATATGTTTAGTTTTAAGGGTTGTTATGTAGATAATTTTCTGGCTTGCATCAACATGAAGTAAATAAGAAAAATATTACCCATTTGTGTACAACCCCACGCTGCATATACTTGCAGATTTCTCTCCAAATCATTAATTCAGATTAAAACAAGATTTAGTCAAGGTGGAACTTTTTCTTAAATAATGAGAGGTTTTATAAAAACACATTAGGAATGATTGAGGAAACTCAATAAGGGCATTCATCATAACTACAAAAGAGAAAAACATGAAAAATAAGTAAAACTGAGAAAATAAAGTATGATGGTTATACATTTGTAATATTTCTAAAAAGTTAAAACTAAATTTACTGTTTCACTTTCAAGTTCTTCAGTAATCTTTGCATAGTCGTTATTGCTCATAGTGCACAGAGAATTATCAGAATGAAGACTGTGGAAAGGACATGAGTGGAATGGTTGCACAGCAGAGTTGAAACTGCAAATGCAAACAAGAGATGGATCAGAGGCTCTTAAATGTATTGGAGAGGCATTCCAGGAGAGACCATGTAAACAGGGTCTCAGGAGGTCATTCTTCTGTAAATTTTCAGGGTCTGCTGTCAGCGCTCCTTATATGTGATGCTTTGAAGGATGCTGTATTACAAGAAGTTCTGAAGAGTAAAAATAGAATGTCTTTCTGAGGAAGTGGACACATTTCTTTTACTTAATCTATTTTTAGTTTTGACACGATTCTCATGAAGACAAAAAATGTATAATACTGTCTCTGGGAAAAATTCCTGCACATTTATTAGGCACAGGGTGATCAGAAGGAGTAAGACAAACATATCCTGGCCATAAACCCACCTGAACTGTCTGCCTTTCCACAGAAGTTTGAATGGGCAAATAGAAAAAATGAATTTGGAATTTAAGTTAAATTAGGTAAATTTATAAATAAATAAATATATATATTCTTTGTCTTTTTATCAAAGGTTATGTTTCCTGAAGGTATCTACAATAGTATGTCAGCTTAATTTATTAGATGGGGGATTTAAAATCTTCAGAACTTCCTTCACTATTCTAAAAAAAAGATTGGTTGTTAAGGTTGGAATAGTCCAGCAAAAAACAAAAACAAAAACAAAACAGTAATGAAACTCAAGAAAGAGTTTTTTTTTTTTTTTGTATTATGGATGAAAATTAAACAGATTCCAGGGGACCAGACACTGAGAGCAATAATTAATAAAGGGGACCTCTTCAAACTTAGAAGCTTCTGTAAGACAAAGGACACAGTGGACAAAACCAAACGGTAGCCCACAGACTGGGAAATATTTTCACCAATCCTATATCCGACAAAGGGCTGATCTCCTAAGTATACAAAGAACTCAAGAAACTAGTCAACAAAACACCAAATAACCCTATTAAAAAAATGGGGTACAGAACTGAAGAAAGAATTCTCAATAGAGGAAATCAAAAAGGCTGAAAGACACTTAAGAAAATGCTCCACATCCTTAGTTATCAGGGAAATGCAAACCAAAACAACGTTGAGATATCATCTTACTCCTGCCAGAATGTCTAAAATTAGAAACACCAATGAAGACTGATGTTGGTGTTGGAGAGGATGTGGAGAAATGGGAACACTCCTCCACTGCTGTCAAATTCATACAGCCATTTTGGAGATCAGTATGGCGGTTCCTCAGGAAAATGGAAATTAGTTTACCATAGGACCAGGCAATCCCCCTCTTAGGCATATACCCAAAGGATTCACATCCATGCAACAAAGACATCTGTTCTGGAAGCAGCCTAGATGCCCCCCAATTGAAGAATGGTTAATGAAGATGTGGCACTTCTACACAATGGAATACTACTCTGCAGAAAAAAATAATGGCATCTTGAAATTCGCAGGCAAGTGGATGGCACTTGAAGAAACCATCCTGAATGAGGTAACCCAGTCACAAAAAGAGGAACAAAGTATGTACTCACTCCTATATGGATTTTAGAACTAGATCAAATGATCACCAGCCTATAATTCACACCACCAGAGGAACTAGGATACAAGTTGTATTCTAAAAGATTCATATAAAGTCCCTCACAGAAGTGGTAAGGGACATTCCCCCAGAGCACAGGGGAAGTGGGGGGGCAGCGAATGGAGAGAGAAGTAGGAGAAAATGAAGGGGAAGAAAGGAAAACATATGCCACCAGGAAGATTGAGCCCATTTAGGAATAGAAGAAAGGAGAGAGAGAGAGAGAGAGACAGAGAGAGAGAGAGAGAGAGAGAGAGAGAGAGAGAGAGAGAGAGAGAACATAAAAGAGGGAGCCAATATTGGTTTGAAGATAAAATTGAACACAAAGAAAGGTCTAGAGAACTACAAGACTGCTGCCAACTAACAATTTGAGCTTCTGTGGAAAGGCTACCATAAATGCCCTTCCTGGATAGTGAGATCAACAACTAACTTATCTGTGGAGCCCTCATCTAATGCCTGTTGGAAACAGGAGCAAACACCCATACATTAACACTGAGTCAAACTAGAACCCAGATGCAGACAGAGAGGGCAAGACCAGGCTGCAGAAACACATAGAGACAGCTTACCTGAACAAGGAGGAGCTAATGGGCCACCCAGACTGGTAGCTGGGAAGCCAGCAGGGGACTGGCTCAGGCCCCCCTGAATATGGGTCTCAGCCAGAAGGACTGAGCAGTCTAAGGGACCTCAGACAGTGGAGCCAGCATGTATCCCTGCTGCACAAAAGAACCTTGTTAACACATCCCCCATGGAGGGATAACTGCCTTAACCTAGAGACAGATGAGAAGTCCTAGTCCCTACTTCACGTTACCTGTCAGATCTACATGACCCCAACTGGATGGCGTTCCCCTACATATGAAATTGGGGTGGGGGGATGGTAGGGGAGGGTGGTTAGGGTGCATGTGAGAGGACAGAGGGGGTAAGAGGGAGGGAGGGAGGAAAGGAGGGAGGAAGGAAGAGGGGACTGGGATTGACATGTACAATAATAAATTAAATAAAAAAATGCATAGTGGGTAAAGGTATGGGAGGGGGGGAAGGAGGGACGGAAGGAGGGAGGGAGAGGGAACTGGGATTGACATGTAAAATAATAAATTAAAAAAAAATAACATGCTTTGACTCCAAAATTTAAGATCAAGGACAAGTTACTGGGGAAAAGGATTTCTATTTTTGTTTCTACAAAAAATGTAAAGCTGTGAATTCCTTCCAGACTAATGTGGTTTGATCAAGCCAGACCGCCTGAAACAGAGAACCAGGTGAGCCTACATTCAAAACAGTTGGACAAAGCAACCTTGCAGACTATAGCCAGGATTTCTGCATCTTCTTAGAATCCCCCATGACAGATCCCCTTACCAGCAGGAAGTAGTTTGTAAAGAACGACGCCCAAATTCCCAAATATTGTCTATAAATGTTTGTTTTCATTTAAATGGACTTGGTTATATAAAATAAATAAATAAGAAAAATAATTAAAAAAATTCATGTGGTGTATAAATGAATGAAAAGTACTGAGAAATCCTCTAGTTTTTCTATAGGATATTGTTTTATTTTAGTATTGAGGATAAATACTTCTATGTTTTTCAGTAAAAAATTTAAAGTCAATTTCAAAATAATTATTATATCTAACTTATAATGATATTTTGCAAGTTTTCATTTATGATATGTAATTTCAACTTAATTTTCTTTAAGAATGTATAGATACTATAGAAAATAATATTTTTCTTTTAGTAGGCATGAAGACTGATTAAAGAAACAATTATATGCTCTGACTTTTCTTCCTGGATACTCAGCCGATCTTGAATGAGCACAGTATGTTTCTGTGTTTCTATTCATTTCTGGTACTTCTACTTTTTCTCAGGTTCACAAATATTTTATGTCTTTTTTTATGGAGTTTTAAGGATGAACCCAAAGTATTATCTTTGATGTGTATATGCTTTATGACTATGTCATACTCCTAGCTGTTATATTCCAATAGTTTTTAAAGACTTTTTTAATTAGACATTTTCTTGCATATATACATTTTGTTTTTACATTTACCTGGTCAGATATGAAACCTCTGGCAAATATTCCCAATACCTTTGCATCTCAGTGATTCGCAACATTCATGCCAGCCCTCTTCACTCTTTGCCTTCATGGGAAAAAAATCCTATTTCTATTTTCCTTATTGGCTCTACCAATTTCTTCCTGGTAATAACCTTTTCCTGAATGGAAGCTATGACTGGTTAGTTTACAATGATTTATAGAGACAGCCATTCTAACCCATTAAATTGTAGGGCAGTGTCCTTGCAACTGCACTCAATTTTGTTGTGCTAAAAATAGCTCCTGGAGTTTGAGCTTTTATTCTGTAGATTATCTTGAACTCATGTGATGACTTCACCATCTCATATTTGACTCAAAATGCCTAACATTTCTTAGAACTAACTGCCATATATCAACAAAAATATGTGTGTTTCTTAAATCTTGTATTCAGGAAACACATGCATAATCAAATTTTAACTATTTTCCAATGCTGTACAGTGATAAATTTATACATGTATGAGGAATATGATTGATATTTTCATGGCATGAAAGGGTTTTTTCTTTTCTTATAACAGGAGACATAAAAAATATAAAAACAATTCTCATAAGAGTCTTAAATATATAGTATTTAATATTTCAATGTCTTTCTGTCATAAACCTAGAAACTTAAACATTTAAATGATTGATAAACTCTCATAAATAATAAAGGTAGGGTAAGGCACAGCATGTTAGGTTATATTAAGTTTAGAAAGACTGTTCAGCACTGTAAGATCACTAGTTGCTCTTTCAGAGGACTTGGGATTATTTCCAATCATCTGTGTTGAATATCATAACTTTCTGCAATTATATCTGCTGTACAAATAAAAGTTAGTTTTCTATAATGGAATTTTATTCAGTATATCAACCACATTCCCGGGCAAGCATCACGGCCAGAAGTAGTTTGTTTATATTGAAGCATATTTCATGCAGTTTCTTCCAGGCAGGAAGTTGGGAGTCTCTCATATCTTGCTTGTTCCTGGTTTGAATAAGAGTTTTCATATGTGGCCAAAATAACAATTGTCTGTTAAGTTTTGGATATAAAACAAGTGTGATTCCAATAGACACAGAAAGGACTACAGGCAAATAAGGAATGCTAAGATTGGAATAAATAGTCTTGCCTAGGAAAGAATACTGGCTATCCTGAATTGGTCAACCCTGAAAACATGCATGAGATTAAAAATGAAAAGAGGGAGCAGGTAATAGATAATGATAATAAACACATTCACACACACACATACACACACACACTAAACACACACACACAAACACACACACAGTCTCTCACACACACATACATACAGGTATGTAAAAACAAAAACAATAAAAGTAAGGGCATAACTTTGAAAGAGAGCAAGGAGAAAAAAAATGAAACATTTGAAAGGAGGAAAGAAATAAGAAAATGATGTTGATATTATAATATCAAAAGTAGCAGAACTAATTATTTTAAATGAATATGAAGAGGCATTGAAAAACTGATGACACATTTAAAATGAAGGAAATACCATGCTATCACTTTCCACTCTGCCAACATAATACAGAATACCTTTTAATAACTTTGCAAGTATTTAATATATATACCTTTGGTTGTAGAAATGTATTTGGTAACCTGTCTCAAAGATAGATCTCCATGATCCTTTTCTATTCATATATGTACTCCTTTACTACAGAGGAAGAGGTGGTATCTGTGATCCATAAGTACTGTGATAGGTAACATCTTATGGCTTTCTTAGTTACAAAAATATTCCAGTTACAAAAATATTTGCTGATAAAGACAGGAAAATCTAATGATAAGATATTTGGGTGGTTACCTCAGATAAGATTTGAGGTTAGGATATGAAAACAATGTGTGGGGACACTAAGTTTATTTGCTAAATTCAATCGAAAGGCAATCTAAATCAATTAGAATATGAGCACTTGATGGGAATGTTGTGTCCATGTTCTTTGTTCTGTAATTTAATGTAGGTTAAAATCTCTTCATATTTAATTGACTAGTGCAGGTGAGCAACCCATATATTTGCATGATTGATAAATGCAATATTTTATTGAGCAGCATTTAATCAAATGCCCCTCTGATAGATAATATCAAATGATGATTGTTCACCAAGATTGATAAACCATGAAGGTTTTCTTTGACCTCAGTCTAGTTGCAATCATTAAAATATCCTTTTTGACAAAGGAATAAGTTGCCACAAATAAATATGTGAAACTGATTCTAGTCATTTATTCAGACCTTGATAATTATTTTTAAGTGAAATGTTATTCCTATAATTTGCTATGACACTTCATTTAACTACATGTCCATACTAAATCTCTTCTGTTTTAATATTAACCTTTCAAGTTGTTTTTAATATGTGACTGTTTCTTGAAGTCATACCATGCAAACACTGGGATATGACCTTTACATATATAATAAAAGTTGATCTTTATAAAAGCAATGCCATCCATCTTGAAACAAGTAAGAATATCAGAGAAAGAGAAATTAAATAACTTACTACATTGTGAGTCAGTGCTGGTAATGCTGGGACTGTTTAATACAGTTTCTAGTGTTCTGGCGACCCCAAGTTTTATTGCTACTTCATAACTTCATTTTACTACAGTTTTGAATTATAATATAAAGATCTGATACTTCCAATGCTACTTGGCAGCCAATATGAAAGAGGCTTTTGTCCACCTATAGAGTTATGACCCATAGGTTGAGAACTACTGACCTAGCAAATCCAATATGTTTGCTATGCTGTATAACTCTTGATGATTATTACCACTCTGGTTGTCTTATTGTCACTTTAAACTTACCTTTTAAAAAAAATCTTATTGTAAAAATGCTTATAACTTGATCCCAGATTTTTTTTTGTCGATATTGATGTCGATATCCTTCCCTTCAAAAATGAGGCTATTGCTACTTAACAGTCTCTAACAACTAGAACATTATAAAGAATGACCTACCCAATTTCTTGGGCTCTCAAAGGAACAACCTCTTTCAAGGTGCATGCAATGGATCAGGCAGGTAAAACAGACATTGTAGTTCACTCTTTCTGGAATCTATGTATGTTTCTGAAAACAACTCAGCCCTGGTACTTCACTAACCTCATATATTGCATTACACTCATGAGTGTCATAGGAGAGACCCAAACTCTAGAGGAAGTTCTTCCTATAGGACTTAAGCGATGTTTAGCCTGTTAGTACTGTGATCAAACTTGGAAACCATTTGATAATTTTCATTTTCAAAGGATCAAAGCTGCTATAGCAAAGATGTGTAGCCATCTGATAAGCAGGATTCAACCATAGTAGAGACACTGTCACAGATGGATACAGTCTTCAATGAAGAAGGAAATGCATATTGACAGTAGTACCCACAGGGCTCCTTAATTTTCCCTTACGTTGTCTACTTCTCTGGGTTTGTTTCTGTTTCTATTATCAGCAAGAAATTAATTTTCCTTGGAGTGATAGGAATAGACAACTACAGGTGGGCCGTCCTTTCTTTTCTTTAGAAGAGCTTGCCATAAAAAAGAAAAAGGTTAGGTAAAAAAACAAAACAACAACAAAAAAGAAAAACAAACAAACAAACAAACAAACAAAAAAACAAACAAAAAAAACAAAAAACAAACAAAAGAAAGACCTTTCCTGAAATCTCCCAAAGGGCCTTCATGTAGTAAATGGTCTAGGAGGCAGGAACCATAAAATGTTGTTTCAGGCCCTATAAGTTCTTTATCTTAGGATTTTGTACCATCGGGAAGGACCAAAAGTCAGCAGAACTTGGCTGCCTGAGACAGGATGGGGTAGAAGTCCCTCAGCTAATGACATCCTTGCCCATAGTTAAGCCCGCTTGGTTTAGGCTAAATTTCACTCTTTTCCGGAGGCTTTGGCTTTTGCTGTTGTTTTGATTTTTTTGGGGGGCGGGGGGTCATTCTGATCTTAATTCTAAAATACCTTCATGACACCTAGTAGGTTTTCCAGGGTGTTACTGTGCCTCAGGGGGAACTTTCCAATTTTTTCCCTTAAGTCTTGGTCAGTTTAGGCTTTAGTAGTCTCTGGGAGTCAGGAGTTTTATTGCTGATTCAGAATTTGAGTTCTTGAGCTTCTCAAGAAAGACTACAGTAATTTCTTCTGCTCCCAGGTTATTTAGCACAGCTGAGCATAATTGATGGGATTGCTGAAATTTTGTCTTAGTCCTCCTAATATGCATCACGGAAGATGCCCCTTTTCCCTGAGGAACTTAACAGTTCAGAGCAATCAAATTACCTGTAATAAAACTTATATACTCACTGTCAATAGTTCTACTCCCTGATTAATTTCATGCAATCCAATAACATCAATCTCTGCACCCTGACAAGCAGGGCCTTTTATGTATCTATACATGCTTGATTGGCAAGTAACATTATTATTTCCTTCTTAGACTAAAAGACTGGGTTGACTTCTGAAATTTTATTCAAGTGAATTTTAATCTTTTGGGGCTTGTAGGGCGAAGGAAGTGACCCTTTTGGGTCTTCTTCTTGTCAAATCTTAGCACATTTCCTGTAGAAAATAAATGTATATAGGGGCCATTGTGGCTTTCATTTATTCTCCCAGATAGAGAATGCAAGGGACAAAAACATAGCCTGGTTTTGGAGTCCAGATTTTCATGAGGGTTTTAAAGGGAGAATTTTGAGCTTTCTGGGTAAATGATGCATGGACAGAAATGTTTACATGATATTTATTAATCATTTTGGATTGTCTTTGGATGAGATAAAGTTTGTACATAAGATACCTTCAAGCATTTGTCCTTACTCCTGAAAAAAAAAGTCCAATTGCAAGATAGTATTATAGTTTACTTCTTTCTGGTAGCTTTTTTTTATCTTCCAATTTAATATCTTGGCTATCCTGGGGTGAAGGAATATATCCGAAGTTTCTTTTTTAAAGTATGTAGGTCAAGTTGATGCCAGTGTAGCAACATATAGTTAAAAAGTTGTTGAAGTAGATGGATTATTTCCAATTCTCAGGACAAAAGTATGTAGTTAGGGATGTCCCTTAACCATTTCTTCTCCATCCTTGCTGTTCTCTATGAGTGACAAGGAAGAAGACCGAGAATTGAAAGGTTAGTAGCTTCAACCTGTGCGGTCCTGAAATCCGAGTCTTCGTGTGGGCTCTGCACCTTATGGTTCTCATTCTTGTCTTACCTAGATAACTCATCTCTAATTGAAGAACTTTTGTAACTGGAATCAAGCCTATAGTATTATGAAGAAGTTTCTAAGAGTTAGCTTGCTCATGGAAAGAATTCTCTCTGGGTTCTGGGCAACCCCTTCAATTGCAAACAATTTGTGGCTCTTTCCTCAGTTTGAATCGAATAGTTTGGCCTGTGAGGTTCAGGATAAAGTCACCAGAAGAGGAATCCAAAGATTCTAGTAATTTAAATAATATTTTCTATGCATAACATTGCATGTCTATAATTTTCCCCACTTAAAAAAAAGAAATATAGAACATAAAGGATCTGCAGAAGAATAAAAGCAAAACAAGGCTCCCACGGCAACCATTTGTGGCACCCTCCCATCAGTTTTAAATGGTGCCAGTAAATAGCCCCACATTGTTCACTTTGACTTAAACATGAAGGTCGTTTTATAGTTATTCTGCAGTTCACCCATTGGATTCTTTCTCAGGTATTGCCCTCCTGGAATGAAGATGATGAACTTTGAGCTCCTAGCAGCGTAAAACATTTTGGAATCAAACCCAAACAATGAGGACATGTCCCCAAGTATTCTCCTCTCTCCGGGAATTTATAGAAGGGCTCTGGGAACTGTGCCACCCATTCCTTTCAGGTACTGTTGTGTCCCTCTGGGCTAAATCTTTGACCATGATTTTTAGACTATAGGTTCCTTAACACACTTAAGTCTCATTTTAAACACCAATTCAATTCCCTTTCAATGGAAGAAGGAACATAAGAAACTAACTTTGAACGATGTTAAAGAAGACAACCTTGCCTCTATTCTAATTTGCTTGTGAAGTTTTGATTTATAATAAGAGTTTCAAGAGGCTGGGCTGTATCCTCTTTCTAGATCGTTGCTTGTGTACTTCAAATAAGGATAATAATGATAGTAGAGAGCTCTGGCTTTTGTCACTTTGTCTTTGGATAGGTAGGTCATCTAAAGCACCTAGAATAATGCTTTTGTATCTGATAATGCACTTTGTTAGAAAAAGGATTATAGATGTTTTTCTCCTACTCAGGCTTCTCATAATGTTCTACTGATTTTCTCTGACAATCCATATGATATAATCTGGTGGACATCAGGCACAGAATGTCTCACATTCAAAAAATGGACTCTTCTATGTGACCTGAGTACACAGAAATGGTGAACAGTATACATTTTCTTCCTTTTCTTGTCTAAAATAATGATTAGTGGGAGTTGTCTGATATCTAAATGAGGAAGTAAAGTAATGCCTAATGGTTTAAACCATTTTAGTGCTGTTTCCTAATGAAAATTGAAAAGATCCTTTGCTAATGTATTTTACAGAATGTTGAACTTTTCCTACTTATATTTCCACAAGAAAAAAATCATTGCTATAATTAAAATATGACTGTGATACAACTTCCTATCTGAAAACTTCTGTCAGAGTTGCACAGTGGCAAAGTTAGGAAAAATTTTAACAATATTAGAAGCTCTACTTAAGATTTGAAAATTGTCAACTTGAAATCAGCTTGACTATACAATTCAAATATTTTTATTTACTTTTATTATTAATAAGCAGTAAAAGAATGGATAATATTTATAATGTTTGACTGTGCTCTGCATATATTACATTAATTAATCTTATGTTTTAAGTAAAAATATTTTACACCTATATGAATGTGCTTATTGCATTAACAAAACTGTCAAAATTTATGCTGAGTAGGAAGTGGGAAGTTGTGGCAAGCTGTAAGTGCTGTTTTTCTATCTACAGAGAATTTGTGTGGGAGAAAAAGCTAAATGTATTCAATTTTATTACTGACTTTAAAATGTGGGAGCAGAATCTAATAATCTACAGATTTGTAAGAAGATCACATGTGCTTCTGCTAAGTGCAAGATATGAAACCTCTGAGTTATGAGATTTCAACTTTTTAGGTTGAGTTCTCTGATGAGTATGCATTTCCCTGTTATTGAAAACTCAGTCACATTAGAATGTATTGTTTCCCCTTTCTCATTCATCATATTTTAATATTATAAATCAGTTTTAAAGGTAGCACCATAGCAGCCCCTGTTCCCAAGTTTTGACAAAGACAATTCTTTTAAAGGCTAGTAAAATATTTGTGTTTGTGCCACATTTATCATCAAAAGGTCATGGCTCCAAAGTGGGAAAAGTTAATCTGCATACTATGTAGAAATTCTGCTCTCTACTTAACAGATGTAGTGCTATCAGGCGAGGGTAATGAAAGGGCTCTGCTACTAGTGGACACTAGTGGTGATCACATACACTCAGAAGACCATTCAATCACAATTACAGTATTTTTTCAAAAGTAAAACAAACAGAACTTTGGTCTTTATATGCCTCCATCAGTTAAAGGAAATTTAAAATACATTCTGGGCAATGGTAATACAATTCCTTTTTTATATTTATTTTTATTATAAAACTATCTCTTCTCATTTTTCATACCAATCCCAGTCCTACTCTGTCTCTTCCTCCTACTTTCTCCACCTCCCCCTCACCCAACCACCCATCCACTCAGAGAGTGTGAAGCTCCCATGGGAAGTCAAAGAAGTCTGGCATATCTCTTTGAAGCAGGACCAAGGCTCTCTCCCCTGTATCTAGGGTGAGCAATGTATTCCTCCAAAGAGAATGGGCTCCAAAAAGACAGTTCCAGCACTAGAGATAAATCCTGTTCCCACTGCCAGTGGCCCCACAGACATCCCAAGCCATACAACTGTCACCCACATTCAGAGGGCTTAGTTTTCTATGAAGGTTCCCATGCTGTCAGTCCCAAGTCAGTGAGCTCCCAATAGCTCAAGTCATCTGATTATGTGGGTATCACCAAAATGGTCTTGACCCCTTTGCTCACAATTCCCCTACTGCTTCTCTTGGAGTGGTCTCTGGGAGCTCTGCCCAGTGCTTAGCTGTGGATCTATGCATCTGCTTTCATCAGTTACTGGATGAAGGCTCTATGATGATAATTCATGTAGTAATCAATCTGATTACAGGGGAAGGCCAGTTCAGACACACTCTACACTAATGCATAAGGTCTTAGTTGGAGTCATCCTTGTGGGTTACGAGGATAGAGCATTACTCCATGGAAAAACAAAACAACAACAAAAAGAAAACAATGACATCATGAAATTTATAGGCAAATGGATGAAGCTAGAAGTAACCATCCTGAATGAGGTAATCTAGACCTAGAAAGATGAAAAAGGTATGTACTCACTTATAAATGGATATTAGACATAAAACAAAAGATAATCAGCTTATAATCCACCATCCAGAGAAGCTAGGAGACAAGGAGGATCCCAAGAGAAATATACATGGATCCCCCTCAGGGAGGGGAAAAAGATAAGGTCTTCTGGGAAAATTGGAAGTGTTTGATGGAGGGTGGGCAAGGGGAGGGGAGAAGAGGAGGGAGGAGGAGAACATAAGGGAACAGGAAAGAGATATCTTGATTGAGGGAGACATTAATGTGCTACCAAAAAGCCTGACAACAACAACAACAACAACAACAACAAACTCCCAGGAATATACATTTTCTCGAAAAGAACTAAATCTAGTTGTTGAAGAAACACTTGTGCTAATAAATATTCTCCTCAACAACTTGAAAAGTGAACAATATCTGGTAGTGTTTACAACTCCTTTCTTTGGAGTTATAACAAGGTACACCCTCAGCTGCTGCCACTGAGAGCACCATCTGTGCCTATTCAACATATTCCATTTTAAATGGGTCCTGTCTACCTCCTATCCTGTTCTCTCTTTTTGTCCCCCTGTCTGTGCCTTTCTCTTTCTCCCTTTCTCTCCCCTGCTCCCTGCATCTCTCTCTGTGCCTGTCTTTCCTCTTTTCCAGTGCTTCTGTTCCTGGGAGGCTGGTCTGCCCTACCCTTTCCCCTTTTCAAATATCTTTTTCCCTTAATAAAAAAAAAAACCTGTCCATGCACTCTACTTCATGATGTCTTTCTCTCTCTAGCCTCTTGTCTTTTCTTCCATCATTTTTCCCTCCCTCCCTTCCTCCCTCCCTCCCTCCCTCCCTCCCTTCCTTGATTTTTAATTACATCGTTGGTTTCTTGACCAAGAAGGCTTTCCTGGCTTTTTTTTTCCTGCATGCAGGCAGTCTGAGGCATGCCAGTACCCTGAAATGGCATCTACATCAGACAATCTTGCCTCTCCAGATCGCTGAGCTCTTTGCTCCAAAAAGATCAAGATCAATGAACCCCTCTCCCTTACTCACCTCTGTTTATTTTTCAGTAGTTAGAATTCCTCTACTCTCTTGAGCTTGTTTTCTTGTCTTTTGGCCTCCATAAGCCCTGATGTTAGTGAACCAGAGTTCTCCCTGGCTCATCACTGCACCTGGCCCTCATCTTTTGCGTGACCACCCACTGGGTGCCTGTTCCAGTCTCAGACCACCTGGTCCTTCATCCCCTGCCCCTTGATTGATGACTCAATGAGGTGGCTTTTGCCTTTCTCGCTCCATTCTTGCTTGCTAAAAGCCATTGGATGTTGTTCTGCCACACTCAGAGGAAATAATTCTCCCAGCACTGTGTAATCACTTCATGCTGGGACCCTACCCACCTGCTTCACCTTCAATAGATCTGCTCTCTTTCACCTGCAACAAATCTGCTTTTTCATTCACTGGTGGTGTTGCCTTTCATTCAATACCAACAATTTTGTCTCCGGTGGGGTTATCCACTTCTGACCATTCTCCTGGATGTGGATGTAAGGCTTCCTTTCCATGGCCCTTTCCTCACCTCGTGGGTTTTATCAAAGTTCTGGTACCAGGTGGCTGAGTCTCTCTTGGGCTCAGAGTCCTTGACCCCCATTCTTTGAGTGGATGACTCATTGGGTGACCTTAGCCTGTCTTGAAATTGGCTCTCTGAATTCCTGGGATGCTAGGAATTGCAGACCCTTGGGTCTTCCTTCTCTGCGTCACTCATGGAAGCTGTTTCATCATTTGTACCTCTTTGCTCCCATTGGGATGATTTTGGAGATTCACTTATCCTTCCCAATCAGCTGCTATTACAGGACTATTAGATGTTGGTCGTAGAGCTGGAGGCACATGGCTACCAAACATGTCCAGGTGATGTTGTGGTGATGGGAAAGGATCAGGTGCTTTAAGCCTCAGGGAGACAAATTGGATCGATCAAGAATGGCATTTTCCCAAGGAAGGCATCTGATGTTTCCACAGGGAATAGACAGTGAAGTAAAAGAGACATTTACTCCAGGACCAGGATGTGGATAGCATCCCTGCTCTACCTCGTCCCTCAAAGATGAACTACTCCCCCCAATGTCATGAAGTACTTTTGGGAACACAGTGTTCTCATCCCTGCCTCACTGATTTCCTTTTCTAATGTCTCATCTTTTTTATAATAAATGAAAAAGGAGGAGTGTTAGTATTTAGGCAATTTATTGGTTTGTCCTTGGAGTTCTGACAAGATGCGCCCTCAGCTGCTGCCACTAACACTAAGAGCACCACCTGTGCACATTCACTATGATCCCTTTTTAAAGAGTCCTGCCTTGTCTCTCCCCCCCTCTCTCTGTGCATTTGTGTGTATGTGTTTTTATGTATGCCCCTCTTTCATCTTTTCATCTGCTACTGTCCCCAGAGGCTTCTCTCTTATCTCCCCTTTCCCCTTTTTAAAATCCCCCCCCAAAAAAAACATCAAACAAAAACAAAACAAAAAACCTCCATCCACTTGAACTCTTAGAACTCTGCTGCATGGTGTCTTTCTATCTCAAGCAGCATTTAAATTACTACAGTATTATTAGTTTGCTTTTCTGATTGATAAATTTCCTACATCTTTAAATTATGACTTTCAACAACCATGATTTTATATTTCTGAATGTCCATTGACAAGAAAGTCCAAGAATTGTTTAATGAAATAATATAATGTTCAGTTTAATCATGCTTGCTGTTACAAATAAGTGACTTCTGACTCAGAAGTTAAAAAAAAGAAGTCCCAGTTGGTGACTTTAATAAGAGAGACAAGATGCTGCCTAATATAATGTTAACAAAGTTCTTTATAGATCCAACCCTGACACTAATTGGGGATAGAGAGTGTCTTAGAATAGACCAATCATCAATCCCCACAAAAACTGCATGTTTATACAAGGAAGATTTCCAGTTTTATGTGTCTACTCTCATGTTTTCTTTCTCCAAGGCTACCTTTCTGTAATTGTTTTTAGAATAGTCTCTTTTACAAATTCCTTGCAAGTATAAAATTTCCTCAATGAATTCTGTCTTCGGAGCAATAGGCTGCCTACCTTTCATTATATATATAAAATTTTCAGAGCACAAAATTCTAAAATGTTCAATTCTTCATTTCTTTCTTTGCCCTTCATTTCTGTTTGCTCCTTTAAAAGTAATTGTTTCCTATGAGTACTATGGAAATGCAAACAGGTTTGTTTGAATATTGTATGCATATTTGCATGTTGTATGAATATTTGAATATTAGATGCAGTAATGTGGTCTTTTATGAAGTTGACATGTACCTGAGAAAAAGTGTACCAGGTTTTATCAGAAAGTTAATATTGCTTTAAAGCTAACCTTGATCATATCTGTGTTCTACATTAAACTTAGAATACAGTTCTCCTAAAACACCTTCTTCCTTCTTTTGTTCCTAACCTGGTATTGAGATGCCTTTACTCCAATTGTCTAACTACTTAGTGAAATGATCCAGATACTTCTATTTGCTTCAGCTGACACATTATGAGAATATTTTGTGAATATGCACATTTTTATGCTGACTACTATTCTTCTCTCCATATTTTGTCCATCACAGCCTAATCAGTGATTTTATCCATCTATTTAACATTATTGCACTAAACACCTGCTACTCATAAATTTTGACTTCCATTATTTTAAATGTTCATTTTGAAGCTATCATTTCATCATGCCTGAAGCACTTTATATATATATATATATATATATATATATATATATATATATATAGTAAACTGGCACTGGTATATCTTCTGCTTCCACGAATCTGAAGTTACTAATTTCTGCACAGAAACATCAATGTTGGAGTGGTTGCACTCTTTCTTTCAATATTATTTTATTGATATTTCCAAGAATTAATTCCGTATTACTTCTAACACAGGTGCGTGCACGCGCATGCACATACACAGTGCTGAGAATACAACATCTTGTGATGAGGGGACCACAGTAGCTAGAACAGCCTCAAATCTATTCTGGTCTCTGGACATGAAGCAGGATATGATTTCAGAATTTTAGCCAAGTTTATCCTATGACTTCAATGTACACAATGCTGTCTGAGGAGGACAAGCTTTTGAGATCTTCACACATGGATGCCTTTCTGAAACTTGGAAGAATGTCTCACAAAGAGTCTCAGGCCACAACTGTCCTCTCTGCCTATCCATATTCATAAAAATGTGTGGCCTTCCTTGTATATGGATGTTTTTTTCTCTATACTCAGAACTTGGTAAATAGACAGTGAGCTTGCTTTATAATTCACTTCTCTTTTTTCATTTAAAGTGCCTATTAGATTAATTCATTTTCCTCTCTTTGACTGCAGCAGTCTATCATTTCCACAAGTTAATTTGTTTTTCAGGTTCACTCCAAAGGAATTCATTTATACTTCTGTTTCTCTACTTTCTCCAGACATCAATCTTTCCATTTCTTTATCTTATCTCATTAAAAAAAAAGTCATTAATTTCAGTAAAACTTTTGAAAACACTAAGGTTATTTGTGTATTTCTTACAATTTCTAATTGAGCATAAGTACCACAATTCTATGGTGGCAATCTTCTGAAAGATCCACAATTTGTCTAGCAGATGCATGCCATTTTAAGTCCTTATAATTCTCAATCATCCCTCACCAAATATCACAAGCTATCTTTTAAATTTCACCTCCATTGGGTATGAGAGAATTAACTTCCTAACACATGTGTTTTTCTGTTATCTTCCAGGAAAACTTCATTGTATTGTTTCTTTTCCAATGAAATGAATATTCTCTGTTGATATTGATACTTACCTACCTTTTGTGTTTTACATATGAGAAAATTTAAATGACCATGGATGGTTATTATTCTGTAATTCTACTTTATAGTTTTCTTCCCTTCCATTGAAAAGATTTTTTCCCCTCACATTATATATATTGATTAGAATTTCCCCTTTCTCTTCTGCTACTTCATCCTCCCCACCCACTATCTCATCTATATTCAATTCCATTTTGTCTCTTATTGGAAAGCAAACAGTCTTGTATCAGGGAATAATTAAATATAATATATGATAAAACAAAAACTAATATATCATAATTGGACACAAAAGGAAAAGAGCCCAAAAGAGGGAATAGTAAAGAGAAAACCACTGGCTTATACACTCAGAAATCCCATATAATCATTAATGTGGAAGCTGTAATATATTTTTAAAAAATGACAAGTAAAAAATAGAGAAGAAGCAGAGTCAAACATGGGTTCCCTGCTTAAGGAGTCACCCTTCAGTCGAGTCAGATACTGGAGGCTATTTTCACACATATAGTGCCACCTTTGCATTGGCATGTCTTGTAATCAGGATACTGATGAAGATCACAAGTTTGTAGCTGGATAGGGGTTCATGTTTCTCCTTTATTAGCATACAGAGTAACTTCATGTACCAAAGACTCTAGCACATAGATGTAAAGACATTGTAGACACCATCTCTATTTCTTCATGTTTAATATGTAGTATAGATAGTCTTCAGCAATGGGACCTCACCATACTTTGGAGTGCAACCTATCACCTTGACCACAGCCTGGGATTTAGGGGATCACATGGGACCCCTTTGTCTGCAAAGCCACTTCAATGTAAACTATTCCCAGAACTGGAAGCTTCATTAGGACCAAAGAGATAGGCAGTTCGAGTTCCCATTATTTGGAGATTTGAATGACATCACCATCATATATGTATATATTTTAAGAAGCTTATACTCTGTTAGGTTTCCATACTATCCCTCAAATGGCCTCTAATTTTAGTCTTCCCCATATGTCCTCCCTCTTCCTCTCTCCTTCTACCTCTGTTTGCTGGTTTTCACTTCATATCCAATTATCTCATGACTCTTATCAACACTGAAGTTTAATAATGCCTGAAGTTGCATGCTATGAGAACTTTAACTGCTTTGCAAGGCCACTGGATGATATCAGCAGTGATAACAGAACGCTTTCTTTGGGATAAATTCTAAGCAACCAAACAATTTACTTCTAATGTTGAAGTCAGGAAAGTCAAATATTAAGAGAATTACAAGTTTGGACTGTGGTCACAACTGTTTCTTGATTCATAAATGATTGTCTTCTCCATTGCTTCATAGTATAGTGGTTTCCCGAATCTTTTGTAAGAGAGCCACCCTCATTCAGGAGTACGGAAACAATTACTTAACATACCATCCAAGTGGGAAATTTAACAGTTGCCTTTAGGAGGACACTTTTATTCATTCTACACCTATAGGCAGATACATTTATGTATCTGTGACCAACTGTACCAGAGATACTTCCATTTATATTCTTATCTTTGAGGGCCTGCCCTACTTCTCTGTGTAATTTTTGTGATGGGAATCTGTAACTAACACAAGGCAGGGACATTGAACTCAGGGGAGACTTGCTATATAAAGACAAATAGGGAAAACAAAAGAATGTCAGAAAGAAATAGACAGACAGATAGAGAAGCTGTGTGACACAGAGAGAAGGTGACAGATACATAGAGTAGCAGAGAACCAGTGAAAAGAGTTCACTGCAGCCTGGAAATCCTTGACCTTTTAGATTACAGAAGTATTCTTCTGATCTTGTAGTGTTTTATTTCTTAAGAGCTAACCAAGGGATGGGAACCTGATGTAGTGGTCATGACTACTTGGTGGATTAGCAGATCCTGGTTTAGTTCCCAGCACACAACTGATGCCTCACAATCATCTGTAACTCCAGTTCCATGGTACTGACACCTTATTCTGGTACCATGGGCAGCAATAGTATATACTGAATATGAATACATGTAGGTAAAGTACATATATATATGTAAAATATTCATATAAATAAATAAATAAATAAATAAATAAATGGAAAATAAAAGAAGAAACTTGGCCATCACATGAATAGGAAGAATATAGTGTGGTGAAAGATATATTTAAAATTATGGGGACAACTTTATAGTGATATAGTTCATTAATACACTTATAACCATTTTAGAACATTAAAGATACCATTTTCTTTAAACAGCATTTTGCAGTTCTGAAACACTGTTGACTGTGAGAATGATCCAAATACCTACATATGTAATATGTCTTTACATACATTACAGGGTCATACACCATGAGATATGTAAATTCATTGCTTAAAGTTTGTCAAGGAAAAATGTTTAACTTTTCAAATGAGCTCATTCATTAAAGCTAAAATTACCTTTGTGTTCAGTTTAGCTGTAACCTTTCAACAATCAATGATTCTAAGTTTGCTGCAATCATTCTTTAAAATTAGAATTATTGAAAAGCTTTGCAATCACCGATGAATAAAAGAAAGTGATATTGATTTGTGACCAGGAGAGATGATTTCTGGCAGTGACCAGGTGCAGTCCCCAAAGAAATCATTTAACTGTGCTGCTCTTCGATACTAGTGAATTGGGCCAGTTTGGAATCAATTTAGCAAGCATGTTTTTCAATTTTAATTATGCATTGTTTTATAACATTTTGCTTAATATTATAGTTAAGTAATTCCTGCCTGAGTAGATGAAATGGATCAAGAGTATTAAATAGCACTATTAAAATTGAGGAGGCATACCCTTTCCTGCAACAATTTGCATTTTATGCTTATGTATTGAATATTCGTGTGTTTGCTGGGATAATCAATCTAAGTTATGTAGTAGATACTTATAAATGAGAAAGGTGCATTTAGTTGCTTTCTTTAAAAAACATCTGCTAATGAACTCTTATCTTGTCCTAATTGTTTTTAGGATCAACACAGAATTAAGTTGACATTTTCATTATTTATTCTGGTTAACAGTTCTCCCAGTAATTCTAGCAACATTCTACAAAAACACAGTATGATTGGCATATATTTCGTTGAATAGTAAGTACATTATAAAAACAAAAGCTTTTCAAGTGAAAACAACTACTTTTCACCCTGAAAATCAGAAGGAAGGAGACATCGTAGATTAATAATCATGCTCAAATAATTCTTTCTCCAAGCTGTGACTTTGTGCATTTTTGAAAGGGGATGGTGACATGGGTCATTCATTTAAATTCACATGACACTTCTGATATTCTCTAAGAAAAGTTTCAATTTAAAGTTGATAAGCAGTTGTTAATTGCTTTAGCTTGATGTTAAAGTATGTAATATTATGTCCAAGTACCTTGGTTCAATCCTAAGACCTGGACACACACAAATGCATATATACAAACAATGCATTCTTTCTATTGTCTATTTCATTTACTTCATTTTCTTAAGATTTCTTGACTTTCATGACATATTCTCTTCTCCCTCTCTGTCTCTGTCTCTCCTCCCATCTCTCTCTCCTCTACTTTTCTCCCTGTATTTCTCCCTCCACCCCACCCTTACTCCTTTCCAATCCTATTGGTCAATTTGTAGTCTCATTGTCTTTCTCTACCTTCCAGTTCCATTTTAATTATCTTTTTACTACTATTCTCCTTTAAAGAATTATCTCATGATATATACATATATATATATATATATATATGTATATATATATATTCATAGGCTCCTGACATATCTCTATTTATGTGTATGATATGTGGTAACTGTGTTTATTTTACTTACAAATATTAGGGATGGAGAGATGGCTTGGTAGTTAAGTGTGACTGCCGCTTTGCAGGAGGATGCAAGTTTGGTTCCTAGCAACCCTATCATGTGGCTCACAAACAACTGTAACTGTAGTTCCAAGGAAATAGTGCCCTCTTGGGTACCAGCACACTCATGGCACATAAATGCACACCTAAGGAGGCTAAAAAGTGCATATGAATAAAAGTAAATAAGAATTTATGAAAAGGAATTTACATGCATAGCTATCTGTAATCACACAGTCTAGCTTGGAATTTTCTTATACTCTACAATCACTTTTAAATTCTGTTTCAGCAGTTCATTTCTACCACCACTTACATTCAATTTAGCAACTTGGGGTTTGAAATTATATTCTCATTAGAATATACTACCTTCCAATTTTTTCTTCCTAATATGAATTGTTAAGTAAATATAATCAATTTAACTGGAGTTGTTGTAGTATCTCTGAAATTGCAATGATCCTTTCCTTCCCAAGAAATCCCATAGAATTTACTCTCAACAGTATATAACAAGCACTGTTTTGTAGTAAGTCAACTGATTGTCCTGATGACATGTTCTATGTAGATCTTGATTTCTAACGGTGACATAGACTAACAGATGCTTCCCTCTACCAGTGACTCCTTGCCCTTGGAGCTTAAGCTTTGATCTGTCTCTTAGCTCCAAATGTGGGATTTCTTCTACCACTATCTATGTGGCCTTTTACTGACAGGTTCTTCATGCCTTGCATGTGAATACTAGTAGCAAGCAGAGCTAATAAGAGAGCAAGTCTTTGGGTATCAGTTCTCCTCTATGGATACATCACCTTTGACACACATAATTATAACAAGGAAAGTGATGTCAGTTTAGTCCCTCTTGTTTTGGCAAGTGACACATAACAGTGGCAATAATTTTTATCATTTGTGGGGCCTCACCATACTCCAGAACTGACAAAGCTTAGGTAGGTAGCCCAGCACTAGCACTGGGTTATTATTTAATATTCTCATAGCTTTTAGAAGTATGCTCTTTATTCATGTGAAGTGCATTCATTTAAACTCTATCTCTGCTGTCTTTACTTTTCTTCAAATACTTTTACACTATAAATACTCTCAAGTGTTAGCATTCAGTAATGAAGTATTTTTTGTTTTGTTTTGTTTTTACATAGTATGTATATTACCTAAGGCTTACAGCCTACTACAAACAAGAGCTAGCTGGTCTTAAGTAGAAGCAGCTAAGGAGATGCTCTGTTAGCAAGGTCCAATATATCTGGCCCATATTTCATATTTTACTAGTTGTATCAATTAATTTTTATAACCATTAATTTTTAATACAACAATGTAATTGCAATGTATTACTATATTTGGCTATTTACCATCCAAAGCCATTCTTCTCAAGCTAATTTGCATTCTCATCCTGTAACACTTCTGTGGGGTCATCTCAAATTGCCTGGCTTGTCCAAATGTCAAGGGAGAATCTGATCCCACTACAGCAGATAGGGCCTTCTGTGAGTGCTACTTATATCTGTGGATTTAAGGTTAAGTCTATACACCACATTTACAAATTATGATCCTTTAGGAAGATGGAAGGTGCTGATCTTCTACTGTCCATGACATCACTGACCATGAACAGTAGGCTTGGATTACATAACCAGTCATGAATTCAGTTCTAATGAATGGACATTATGTACTATTAGACAATTATTGATTATACCCAAGATACAAGTGGCACTATTTTGTCATTGTATGTATCTTCAATTCTAATCATTGTTTGTTTTTGTAAGTTTTATATACAGAAGAACTTCCTATGGCAGCTTGCCTTTGGATATTGTGAGAGTTAGTCCTTAGCAGGAGACTTCTAGATTGGTTCAAGTTAAGTTTCTTCAAATCCTGTGTCCTCTATATATGATGTTTCCAATGATTTAAAGGTCTGGAAGGAAAGCAAGTGAAAAGAAAATAGCTTTTATTTTTGTTTTTCCCTGACCAAGAACTTGATGGGAGACTTTCCATGCTTTGCATTATTTTACTGGGGGGAGGGGGTTGTATAGTATATACATTTATAATATCAGTTATATATACAAATACATATAATTACATAAATACATTATATAACATATAAATCATATTCTATACTATATAAACATAATCCTTATATAATTATATATATATATCACTGTGTATAAAACTGAAGTCCAAATGAATCTAAGAATTCAATATAAACTGTGGTATCCAAAAACTGCTTAGAAAAAACAAAATGTGTCAAGTCATTTGAAGTAGGGACTAGGACTTCTTTCCTGTCTCTAGGTTAAGGCAGTTATCCCTCCATGGGGGATGTGTCCGCAAGGTCCTTTTGTGCACCAGGAATACATCCTGGTTCCACTGTCTGAGGTCCCTTAGACTGCTCAGACCTTCTTTCTGTCTGAGACCCATATTCAGGTGGGGGGGAGGTCTGAGTCAGTCCCATGCTGGATTCCCAGCTATCAGTATGGGGTCCCGTTAGCTCCTCCTTATTCAGGTGAGCTGTCTCTATGTCTTGTCCTCTTCCTTTTCATCTGGATTCTAGTTCAACTCAGTGTTTAGTTATGGGTGTTTGCTTCTGTTTCAACAGGTACTAGATGGGGGCTCCATGATGGTGGATAAGTTAGTTGTTGATCTCACTATCAGGCAAGGGCATATATGGTAGATTTTCCACTGTTGCTCAAATTGTTAGTTGACAGCAATCTTGACCTGGACAGCATTGCCCTACATGTGGAATTGGGGAAGGGGGATGGGAGGGGAGGGTGGTCAGGGTGCATGTGAGGAGGCAGAGAGGGTAAGAAGGAAGGGGGTAGGGGAGAGGGAGAGAGAACTGGGATCGACATGTAAAATAAAAAATTAATTAATTAATTAAAAAAATTATACCTGAAATATAGGATCTATTTTTTGAGTCAAAAATTCTAGAACTGAAAACTACTTTAAGATTTATTTACAGCTGGTTGTGGATGTAGGGGAAAGAAAATTCTTAACTTCTGTTGAGAATGCAAACTAGAAAAACCAGTCTGGAAATACCTCCAAAAAAAAAAAAAAAAAAACTAGAAAATAAATACTATATGACCTAGCCATACAATTCCTGGGCATTTGTCTTGTTTACTTTCTTTCCTCTTCCAGGGATACCAATTGTCCATCAATTGACAAATGGACAAGGAAAATGTGATGGATCTCTGCAACAACATTGTATTCAGTTACAAAAAACATAATTTTTTAAAAAAATGAAATAAACTGAAAAAAATATACAGAGAGAAGAAACCCATAATGACAAGTGCCCCATGTTGTCCATATGTAGACATGAAATTTAGCAGCAAGCACTTTTACCCAATGAACCATTTACCTAGATCTTATTAGCACTGAGTATGCATTTTTTTCCACGTGCAATGTATTTATTTCAGCTGATTACATGTTTTACTCATTTAATTACCTTTTGCATTTATTATTACATTAGTTAATGAATTTTTTCTTTCAGAATTTCATGTATATGTAAAATTCATTTGGTCACACCCCTCTACCCCATGCTCCCTTATAGCAGTGTTTCTTAATCTCCACATTGATGAATAAAATGATTCATATAATCATAATAATTTCTTCAAGTCATGTTCAAACTCTATCCAGGCTAAGTGACCTTACTCTATAGTTTAAGCTGCATCGCTGTATATTTTCAAAGCTTCCTTATGCGTGTTACTAGAGTACTTTCTAATAGTTTTGTGTTTGCTATTATCCAGCAAAGCAAATAAACACTTGCACATGAGCCTGCTGTTAACATGAAAACAGAAGCACCAGGAACTGCAAATGTTTTCTTTGTGTTAAGAAAAATCAATGAGGACCTGAGGTCTGGGTATTGCTCAGTTGGATTCCTTGGACTATGTGATTGAAACTACTTGGAAAATAAAATATATTGATCAGAAATTGATTATGACTGAAAGTACAATTTTCATGAGGTAATACTAAAATCTACACCTAAAGAGATGGTTCAGTATTTAAGAGCACACATCTCTCTTTCAGAGGACCCACGTTCAAGTCCCAGCCCCTAGATGACTGCTTAAATCCATCTGTAACTTCAGTCCCGTGGGATCTGGAGCTTTATTTTGACAAGGCCTATACACAGTGTACAAACATAAAAGTAGGCAAAACACTCATAAACATAAAATAATAAAATGAATAAAATTTGAAAATATACTGCAATGTGTAAATCATTTAACAAATAAGGAAATAGGGAAAGGAGGTAAATATACTCTCCAAAATATTATGTGTGGTTTACATACTAGTCCAAACTAAGACAGACAACTTTGCTTACATTTTGTACACTGATATACTTGAAATAATTATATAAACATTCACTCATAATTAATCTAAGTTGTAGTCTGTTCATTCTTTATTATCTGAAAGTATGATACACTTTACTATCTAATGCTATGCCATTAATATTAATCAGTACAAGAGACATCTTCTTGTTTAATGGTACATGAAATAAAGTATTATACAGTCATTGGGCTGTTGGACATGAGAAAATAGAATAGATAAGCTTTGTGGTAAATTCTGCATAACAACCAGGGCTCAGAAAAGAAAGCAGATCTTTTGAATAGCCAGTCATTAGTCAGTCACTGGCCTCAGCAGCAAAGTAAATTCAAAATGAATAGAAGGTGAGAAACTGACAAAGATATGGGACCAGAACAAGGGCTTTACAATCAAAAAGAAAGATCAAGTACTTTAAGAATGGTAGAGCTTGTATGAATGCAAATGGCCTCAAACAAGGAACCTGCAGAGAAACTGATATCCCAAAAGTATTCACTTCTGAAGTGTATTTTTCACTCTTCTCACTGTGGAAGAATCCCCAGAGAACAATGAAAGGGAGGTGGCATTATTTAGTGCTATCAAATAAAGTCACTATATAAAGTCTATCTTCGTGGAGAAGTTGTTAAGTAATAACTTGTCTCATGTATATTGTCATCATATCGTAGACAGCAAACAGAGAGCCAATGCCAGGATCAGGGCAAGGGTACAACCTTACCTCCATGATCTACTCTGAACAACCCACTTCTTCTACCTAGGCCCAAATTATTAAAAAATCCTCTTCCTCTTAAGAAAATATTACCAACTGAGAAACAGGAACTCAAACCCTATGGAGCCCATTCAATTCTTTAAGGAAAACAGATGGTATCCCTGGTGCAAGAACGGACTTTTGAAGCCCATATCCTATGGAGGGATACTCTCTCAGCCTTGGCCTTGGCCCTGCCCCAAATGATGTGACAGGCTTTGATGGTCTCCCATGGGAGGCCTCATCCTCACTGGGGAGTGGATAGTGGGTCAGATGGGGAAATAGTGGGAGGAATATGAAGACAGGAGGAGAAGGAAATATGATTTGTATGTAAAATAAGACTGCTTTTAATTTAAATTAAAAAAATTCATAAAAATAAAGAACAGCAGACAGAGAAATGGTTGCTACAGACATGATAACTTTACTCTGCCCCTCTTCCATATGTTCTTGTGGGCCACTAAAACTGTCCCATGAACTTATGAGCTCCATGACCCATGAAACATTATGGTTGAATATACTTGAGATAACTAGAATTCACTGATTTAAGTGATTGAGGCAGTTTCTTGCTCTTTCCTAGGATTAGGCTGATGCAGTCTTGGAACTCAAATGTTCCTTGTTCCATCTCTGGGTGGTTTCTCTTCCCCTGAAGAGCAAACTCATAAATGCTTCTGAAATGCAGATTTACTTTCTCCTAGTTTCTTTCAGCTTCACTTTCTGTCTGTTATAACACCTCTGATTCATCTTTTCAGTGTCTTTTGTATATTTTACATAAAGTCTCCATATCTGGCATTTATGGTTACGTATCATCCTGTGACTGGTGGTGGGAAAGAGTTTCTCACAGCCATTATGGAAAACAAGCATGATGACAAAGACAAACAGTTATCCATTTCTGCACCACTAGACGCCAGCAGTACACCCCTCTGCCACTTAAAATTCAGATATGTTTGGGGATACTGGAATGTCCACCACATGGAGAGATGACAGTTGAAAGAAAATTCTATCTTTAAGAGCAGAAAGATTAGGGAATGTTGGCTTATGTATATGTATAAATTTTTAGTATATATTAAGCATATATATTGTATATGTAATACACATTATATACATACAAATATATAAGCTATTAGTATATTGATGCATGCATATAATGCATATATAATATGTAATGGTACATATAATATTATATATACATATATATATACATTTGATTGTGTATTTAAATTTCAGGGAGGAAATCAATGGTAATGCCAAAAGTTTTTATTGTTTGGTATTTATCAGTTTCCCCTGTCAAACAACTTGAAGGTAGATTTTCAATGTTTGCCATTGCTCTCTTTGTTAGATATCTATTTCCCTATTTGGGGGAGCTTATGAGATCTCAGGCAGAATCATCACAGACAAAAAAAAACACTGAAATTATTAAAAAGCACAACAGACCAAAGAAATAAAAAAAATCCTGAACAGAAAGAGGTATTGGGATATTATTATACAGGATTTCAAATTATATTATAGATCCATAATTACAGTGTGACATGGTATACTTGAATATTTTCCCATAGGTATGTTCTGTATGTCAAATGTGAAGGACTTGGAAGCTCTACAAATGAAAAAATACATATGATATTACAACTCAATTAATTGTATTATTAAGATTACTATAAATTTCATTATATAAGATTATAGACAATAGAAGACTCACTGAAGATTTAAAATACCCATCATTTGTGTGGTGTCCACATTGTTTGTCACTGTATCAACTGTTAACCTTAGAGATAGGATGTAGTTCTTATAATTTCAGCAAAGTCTCAGATGCACTTGATCTATGTCTTCAGGTATCATCGGTACGGGTTTACATGGGTTTATTTGTTTCTGTGGTGGGAAGTGACAGGAGATGCTGACTAGCTGTTACACAGCAAAAGTCATGTTCAACACCTATTGGATCAAGTACAGTATCTTAGAAAAGTGCTGTAGTTTACAAAATTGGAACAGTGACAAAGTTTAGATTATTTGTGTGATATATTACACTGTAATTTTTCCAGTAATTGCTAATTCAATTCTATATTTTGCTTTAATCATGCATATCCTGGCAGCCTTGAATGATATTATTTAACTTTTACCAATCAAAGAACTAATGATTTATGTAAAATCAACTAAGAAATTTAGATATTTATGTAAATGGCATATATATATATATACATATATGTATGTGTACATACATAAATTAGAGATGAAAATAATTAGATTTTTGTGTTTGTATAAAAGATTGAGAATTATTACTAATAAATTATGGATTTGATCTATGTAGTCTAAGAAGAAAATTTATAGACTAACTGCAGTGATGGCTAACAGTTATTTTTCATGTTATTGTCATTTGAGAGGAAATTGATGCCTGCTAAACCTTAATTTAGTTTGAGTCTCTTCAGATCATATTTATAGCTTTTAAGCCGTGTTCAATGAAATTATATCTTAGAAGGAAGATGCTGACTTTATGGTGATATCTACTTTAAGTACTCTGTTATTCATGAATCTCTTTCAGATTTTTTTAGGCTAAGGTTTTTAAACAAAACCTTTTATTTAATAAAGCCCTTGATCCTACTAGTAAATCCTCCATTGTGAAACTCACATTTTATTTTTTCAGTTTGTGAAGCATATCTGTGAGAGTAATTAGATATGTACTGTTGAATGCAATTGAACGTTATATGAGGAGTTTGAACTGGATTAATCTTGATGTTATTCTCAGAATAAAGTCTGTATTTTATAATTAAATAGGATTTATAAATAAGCTTATGAGGTGGTACTTTGGATTCATTCAGACAGGTGATTTAGAATTTCTGAAGTCAGTAATGACATTATTATTATTATTATTACTATTATTATTATTATTAATATTATTTGTTGAATATTTTCAAGCCATCAAGTTAGAATACACTTTTCAGTGATTGAGGAATGGCTAGGAATAATAGGATGGCATTGAATAATGAATGTCTTACACCCCATAACCAAACCTTAGTAAGACAGTTTTTCCACTTAGGTGAAGTACAATTTCAACCAGTTTATTTATTTACTTTCACAATTATTTTTTCTTTATTCTCTTTGGCCTATTCCTAATTTAAAATTATCAAGCTTTGGAATGACTGGAATTAATAATCTTTCGATTTGTGGCATTTTTCATGATGTTTTTTCTTCAAATCGCTTTATCTCTTGATAATATGGAAGCCACACAGTTAAACACATATAAATCAGCATCTAAGAGGAAGCATACAGGTCTGCTTATAAACCATTGCTTTGTACTTGTAGCTCTACAAAGTAACAGAGACATGTTTAATCAATTGTTTTAAAGCATAAACCTAGCAGAGTAAAAATGAAGGTTTTATACAGTAATATTATATGTCAAGTACATGGTTTCCATTAAAATGATGCAGTGAAAAGGAAATTGTGTTTATAATTATGAGTTTCATATATTTTTTAACAAAAAGTGTAGACTTTAAAGGACAAACATGGTATGTACTCACTCATATATGGATATTAGACATAGAGCGAAGGTGACAATCTAATCTAATCTATATATTAATTGGTTAATACTAAAATAGACAGACTTTATTTGTGAAAGACTTTATAAATCTTTTCTTTTACTTTTTCTTTATATGTTACTTTTTAATTTTCCTATTATTGAATATGCATTATTTCCTCACATAATACATCCTGATTATGGTTTTCCATCCCTCTAATCCTCCAAGTTCTTCCCCATTACCCACCCCTTCTGGATCGACTCCCTGTTTTCTGTCTCTCACCAGAAAATACTGGCTTCTAAGAAATAACAATAGAATCTAATAAAATGAATTATAATAAGATTAAAAAAATGATCTCATGTTACTTGGACAAGACTAACCAATGAAAGGAAAAAGGGCCCAAGAGAAAGCACAAGAGTCAAAGACACCAATTCACACACCCAGGATTCCCATTAAAACGTTAAATTGGAAACCTAACATAAAAGCAGTAAAATTAGTGCAGACCTGGTCAGTATTTATTCGTGTTGCTTCAATCTCTGTGAAATTATGTGATCTTTGATCACGTTGATATAAAGGTCTTGTTTAGGGGTGTCCTTCATCCCCTCTGGATTTTATACACTTTCTGGTCCTCCTTACATGGGGCTCCATGAGCGCTACAACTTGGGATTTGATACAGACATCCAATTTACTGCTGAATGTTCCAAAGTCTTTCAGTTTCTGCATTATGTCTGGCTGTTGTTCTCTGTATTTGTTCCCATCTGGTATAGGAGAAAGCTTCTCTGAAGAAGAACAAGGGTAGCAGTAGGGAGGGTCCCTATTATTAGGAGTAATTTTATTAGTAGATTTGTTTTTGAGACTGGTAGTATTTGGTTTTTACCTTAGGTCTCTGGCTATCTAGTTTCTGGTTCGTGGTCACTGAAGCAATGCCAGGTAAGGGCTCCTTCTCATGGAGAGAGCCTTAAGTTAAACAGTTATCCACTGCTTATTTCCACAAGTTTTGTACAAGAGTTGTTCTAATTTAAATCTTTAAACAATGTAATGTTAGAATTTTAATAGGCAAAATATCATGGATAAAATTACAGGAATGATAAATGGTTCAGTTTGTTAGTAGGTACTTTATGCACCCCCTTAAGAGTGACAAAATATATAATACAAGTAATAATATACAGCCTGACTGTGAAAATTCTCTTATGAGATGTTTACAGTCAGAAGTACTATTTCATATTTTTAATAATGAGAATCAAAATATTCTGTTTGA
The DNA here is from genome assembly GCF_943737965.1 of Phodopus roborovskii. Classification (NCBI taxonomy): domain Eukaryota; kingdom Metazoa; phylum Chordata; class Mammalia; order Rodentia; family Cricetidae; genus Phodopus; species Phodopus roborovskii. Next base: position 31,855,225 of record NW_026126410.1, read on the forward strand.
AAACAAAGAAATAATCAGGACAAATCAATTACTGTGTATTAAAGAATGATATAAAACAGAATATTACATCAAGAATACAACAGCATGAATATATAATATAAGATTGTACATAATTGGGTTTTATATTTTGAAAATGCATGGAAATATATAAACTGTGCTGACATATGTCTCAGAGAAATCATGAATTCTGTGATTACAGTGATAATGAGAAATGTCTTCACCAGTATTTATTGCTTGAGAAATTAACTTAGTCACAAGAATATGTTTCTATTTTTTACATGATGTTTACTTTCCCAGGATTTTGATATCTATACCAAAGGACAGCAGCCTGCTGATTAATGACCTTACATAGTTACAGACTACAGTATCCCCAATACAAAAGAAGATTACAACAAAAAAAAAAACAGGACCAGGTTTTCTCTCAAGAAAATTCCTTAGCCAAAAGTTAATCTTTTCCATTGCATTGTCAATGTAAGCTTTATTTATAGTTATCTATAGCTCCAGATAAAATTATCTCTCACTACACATGTAACATGATCTTTATCTTTTGCCTAAACCACATACACAATGTGTTATGAACTGATTAATATATTATACTTAGGCTAATAAAATGTTCTATATTCATTTCTCATTGTGTGCTTGGTGTTGTACATATGTACACATGAGTGCAGGTGATCACATGACACATGACATAGGATCTTGTAGAGCTGAAGTTACAAGTCAGTGTGAACTGCCCGACATGGGGACTAAGAAGAAGCGTGGGTCTTCTTCAAATGCAAGTAGTGTCTTAATGGTTAATCATATCTCCAGCCACAAAAAAAACCAGTTTTTTTTTCATTACACAGATGACCTAACACCACAAAAACTCTCACTTATGAAAAACACCATTAATTTTTATTATGGTTTATGTATTGGAAGAAAAATAATTGCTTTCTTAAATATAATTTTACACTGGTGTGTTGTAAATGATCTAATTTAAATAAGATTATTAAAATAATGTTGTAGAGAGATATGTTACAAGATATTTTTAAATAATAACAACATCCATATGTCCTGTGTGTGTTCAAATATTTTAGTTATTTCACAATAACTATAATTTCTAAGAAGCACATGTCTTTTTATAATGTTGATAATTTTGTTTGTATTTCCCTTTGTTCCTTAACTATAGAAATAATCTCTGAAGATAGGTGTTATATGTGCTTATTATTCATAAAGATACCCCAATACATGTGCATTTTAAAATAGTCTATTCATACTTAATGCAAAGCCAAAAGAAAATCACCTCTCTGTGTTTGATATTCAAATATATTTAATCTTTCTAGAGTTTTCCAGATGTCATATTGAAAAAAATAAAACAAAACAAAATGAGTGGGAACCCAGTCTATCAAATTGTGTCTCAGTGAAGGAAGCATAGAACGAACAGGTTTTCATTTTCTTTTCTTCTCACTTCTATATGAGCTAAACTCACAGAAGTCTGCACACCAGAGAGCAAGTAGTTTCATTTTGCCCAGAACACTGTAATGATAAATGTTTGAGTTTTATATGTATATATTTCATTTTATATTAAATCAAAATGTATATTGTGTAAGTACCACAGCTTAGATGGAAAGGTATTCTGACAGCTGGAATCCAAAAAATATCACAGTCATATACCACACAGCAAACCTCACACAATTGGAAGAAAAAAAAAAAGAAAAAGAAAAAGAAAAAGAAAAAAACAAAAACTGGAGGGTGAGGGTGTCTCTACTTGGGCAAGAAACAGCAGTAAACTGAACAGGATACAGAGCTTATATAGAGTTCCTTAGGAAGAGAATGCAAATTTTCAGGGTCGAGATTTCTAGGGTGGAGATTAGTAGGAATTCATGTCCAGAGATTGGGCTTTTTATTCTGTACGATAGGTACAGGGTCCAGCAGTTAAAGCAGTTAGTCTGTGAGTAGAACCTGGCAGTAAGAGGTCCTTGCGGGAGGGGGCCTATCCACTTGTACACTATTAGTGGGTACAGTTATCAAGTCAGTTACAATATTAATAGAACAATTAAAACTATGGAGAGTTGAGTTAGCATAAATAGTACAAAATTCTCTCACTATTATTCAAATTCAATAATAGACAATATCTGTATAAAATCACTTCAAATTTTTTTTATTCTGTAATTAATTTTTATTCAGGTACACAGTTTGCTCATTTATTTTAAAGATTTGGGAAATATGTGTATAATATCTACATTCAAGTTTACAAATGGATAACCTGGTATCTCGATTGAGATACAATTATCTTGTACTTCCCACCACTCGTTTGTGGGCTTTGGAAATCAGGTCTTCCAAGATTGTCAGAAATTTTGTCCATGTTCTCTTGTAACTGAGACAACTCTTAAATTGCTGGTGGTAAAATATCTTTTAATCCTGCTCACAGAAACCAAGATAAAGTTTCATTCTTGTCTGAGCATCCACATCCATTAAGATTATTTGATATTTAGTACTAACCTGTATCCTGTAAAGTTCATGTTTTATTCAAAATCCCCAAAACAAAGTTTTGAAGTCTAGATGGTTTTGAAAAGATGTATTTCTATGTACCCAATTTCTTAAATTAGTTCATACATAAACCAGGATCAAAACATGCCTTTGATATAACAGTGTGTCTAGTTATGTAAATTCAATATGTCTTGAGTATGTATACTGTTACAAATTTCAAAAGGATTATTGGTAAATCAATTAGTTTCATTGCATGGTAAAATACTTAGTTTGCTGTGTTAAGTTTAAACAGAATAAAATGTTTGACATTTGCAATGCTCTCTATGAAGGGAGATGGGGTGAAGTTTTAAGTCGTACAGAACAGCACAAGATACTGAATGGCTGCCTGGTTTGCTCAAATCACTTGTAGCTAAAGTTACATGTGTTACATTTCAGATAGAATGAGAGTTTTCAAGTAGGAACTATTATCTGAAAAAATTATAATGTAATAACATGACCAGAAAAAGATATGTTTATCTTATGATGGCAAATAACTTATTTCAGAAGTAAAAATAATTCATAAAACAGTCTGAAATATTGAATTATATTATTTCCATATGTTGTCACAATGAGACCATATTTCTTTCTAGTGATTTATCTAATAATAAATGATATAATAAATAATTAATGTCTAATGATTTTGATATCATAAGTCTTCTAACTTTTCAAACTAAAGAATGACAAAAATAAGGAAGATTGAAGATGAGTAATTTAAGAAAAAAGCTACTCAGTGTTCAGGACTTCCCTTGTGTTATAGACAGCAAAAGAAAATGTTGAGGAGGGATAATATAATGGTAAATAAAGGCATGATGCATGGGGGGGATAAAAAGCTATATGTTTCCTTGACTGATTCCTTTTGGTGCTACATTAATATCTTTCTCATTAGAGATATGTTACTTTTTTAATTGTTGTTATGTTTTGATATTATAATATAATTGCATCATTTACTGCTTGCTTTCAAATCCTCCCAGGTATTCCATCACTCTGGTTTCTTTTATGTTTATTGGCTTTTTTAGTTGTTGTTAAGTTTGTTTAACACATGTGTGCCTTTGTGCATGGTTGCATGCTTGTGTTGTGGGTGCATAGGTGTGCGTGTATGTGTGTGTATGTGTGTGTGTGTGTGTGTGTGTGTGTGTGTGTGTGTGTGAAGCTCATACCACTAGAATAACTCCATGTCCTACCCTGAATGGATGGCCAGTAGCCAGTGACTAGATAACCCAAAGACCTGGAGTAGAACCAAGCATGACTTTCCCACCAAAACAACAACCACAACAGCAAAACATATTTTGAAATACTCATAGATTAGAGCCTTTTACATTTGTCATCATAGAGGCCTTCCTTCAGGAGCAGATGCAGAAACCTGGAGTTAGAAATTATGCAGCAATGTGAGAGAAAGAAAGAGACAGACAGACATACATACACATGTGCATGTGATAGGGAAAGAGAAAGAGTCTAAATTGGAGATCTCAACTTGTGTCCCTCCCTTCAGAGCTATGTATATCAGACAGCAAAAGGGGAGGAAAGATGGTAAGAGTCAGGGAGGATAGAGTATACAAGGTAACCCACAGAATCAACTAAGTAGGGCTCACAAGAGCTCGCAGAGACTGGTGTCAAACACAGGGATTCCAGGGACCTGCATTAGGTCCCAGAATATGTGTTATGCCTCTTAGTTTGTTCTTTTGTGGGAATCTTTAACAGTGGGTTATTTCTGACTCTATTGCCTGTTTCTGGGACACTTCCTTCTATTGGTATGCCTTGTCCAGCCTCCATATAAAGGCTTTGGACTTGTTTAACTGTATCTTGTTTTGTCATATGTGATGGTTGTTTCTTGCAGACTTGCTCTTTCCTGAAGGGGAAGAGCAGGAATGGATCTTGGAGACAGGGGAGGTGAGGGGAGCTAGAAGGAGTGGAAGGAGAGGAAACTGTGACTGGGATATATTGTATGAAAGAAAATATTTTTAATTAAAAGAATTATTAGTAAATCAATCATGTATACTGCACAACCACATACTCATGTTGTTGTCTGGATTTGTGAAGAACAAATACGATCTTTGTACAGGCAGGTGTGGTAAACACCCTTGTCTGTTCAGAAGTAGGTATTAAGAGTAAAGTTTGTTCAGTCAGTTTCTATGCTACACACACACACACACACACACACACACACACACAAACACACATACATACATACATATATATATATATATATATATATATATATATATATGTTTCATTTTCTTAAGCAAAATGATAGAATATTGGACTATTTGTCTGACACAATTGTTTGGTAAACACAATGAAATTGTAATTATTTTCATATAAACTTCAGAGAAATTTCACTATATAACATTTTACTGGTACCGGTTAGCCTGAAATTATAGATTGAGTTGTCTATCTTAGTGCAGTGATGATGAATGACAAATGTACTCATTAAATAGAGCCTGGAAACATTATTAAAACTTTTAACCGCATCTTTGTCTTGTGTAATACAGTAAGAGGTTAATAAGAGTAAAACTATAAAATATTACTTTGCAAAACCTGCAAGTAAGTTTTGTACAAGTAAAGTAGTTATTAGGTTTTATGTGTGCTATAAATATTATATATTTTCTGATTAGCAGAAAAAAATCTCCATTATAGCCTAAAGGATTCTTATTTTTCCCTTACTAGTAAGTAAAAGTCCAATTTTATTATAATTTTACTTTAAAAACTGGACATATCTGTCATTTATTCTGATTTCATTGTTTAGAATGTATGGGGCCATACCAAAAGGTCACAGAGAATGCAAATGTACATGGTCTAAGGGGGATTCTTTTTCTGTAGCTTACCAATAGTTTGTTGCTGAAAGTAAAGCCAGGAATTTAGAGTACTGCAGAGATGATAAAATCTATGTTTCTTTTAAAACATTACTAAGCAACTTTAAAAAATCTCCTTTGGTCATCAACAGATGCTGAAATTTTCCTTGATACTCCTTAAGCAATGCTTGTTGAATTGATTTTCAAATCCAGGAATTTTGTGTTATGAAAGAGATGTAAGAAATTACTTCACTGGAAAGGTCAAAATGAAGCATTGCTGACAACTTCCAAAGGCAGAAATCCCCACAAGGTTGATCCTCATTTCAGATATAAAGGACTTGGTTATCCTTGGATTGTGAAACATCTGTTATAGCTGGTCCTACACAGAAATGATTAATATTCTTACAAAAGTAAATAGTACCTCAAACAAGCATCATGTATCAGAGAACTATGAAATAAGGTTTATACAAGAGGGGAATGTTTATCACTTGATATTCACAGATTGTCTCAACTAATCTTGTATGTATAAATTCATTGTTCTTTATATATTTTCCTCTCTTACACTTTATTGCTACATTTAAGATTTTGTAAAGTTGTTCCTCTTAATCATTATTTTGGCATCCTTTCATATTTCTTACATACAAGTACAGAATAACACATGTTCAAAAGAACCATTTCTCAGATTACAAAACATTTTCTTATATTTTAAAACCAGGAGTTTGAGGCATTGGTAAGTTTATTAATAACTGGATTCACTACCTATTGACATTTCATCTGACAGGCAGGAAATGATTAGATGAAATAACACCTAAAATGCCAGTCATACCGCGTGAAGGGAGGTATTGCAAAATAGAAGTGATTGCTAGAGTACAACTTAATAATCAATTCTTGAAGTCAGAAAATCTTGAAAGAAGTGTAGGGAGTACATGGTACATATCTCATACATTTATCATAATATTCAGACCTCAGAAAATTAACAATTGTAAAGACATATCTGTTCTCCATCTAAGGAGTTCTGCTATGGTTACTTTTCTGGCGCTGTGATAAAACATTAAGACCAAGGCAATCAATAGAAGAACAATTTATATGAGCTAGGGTTTCCGAATGGACAAAGTTCACCATGACAAGGAGAAGTAGCAGCAAGCATCAGTGATGGTGGCTGAAAGAGAATACAGAAAGCTCACACACATCCTTTACCTTTAAAGTGAAGCAAAGAGAACAAATTAGAAATACGGTGAGGCTGTAAACTCTCAATGCCCACTCCAAGGGATATACTTCTTCAGCAAGTTTTCATCTGTGAAACATCCTCAAAAAGTGTCACCAATTGAGGGCAAAGGTTTCAAATGAGAGATCTTTCTCATTCCAACCACTAGCAGCTTTCTGTTCTGTCTCTGTCCTAAGTTGATTAATGCAAGAATTCTGACAACAATCAATGAAATTGATTCATCCCAAAACTGCTATTTGATTGATATCATCTATGATATCAAACATTACAGAATCTAATCATGTTAATATGGTTAGTGGAGCAATCTGAAATAGGCCCATGTAATAATTGCCAGAACTTTTGAACATGCTAACTTCCATTACAGGAAAGATAACACAAATCACATGAAAGGGAATTTCTTGTCATGAGAATAAACTCCAAAATTTTTGACTGAGGAATATCATCTCATTGTGTCATCACCTAAAGTGAAAGTGAGATAGAAAATCAAGCCAGAGTAATATAGCATGAGCCATATATGACTCCTGCCTGGCTGTTAGAAAAGGAGAATGGGAACAGTTTCAGACTGAATGCTCGTGTCTTCTCAATACAAGTATGTTGAAGGCCTCATCCCAAGTCTGGCACTATCACATGATGAATTTCAGGAGGAAATGACAGTAAAGCAAAATGAGGTGAAGTCAGTTCATGAACAAGAAAGACATCCTTTAAAAGGAAGAAGCTCATGTCACAAATACTTTTCTTGCTTACTCTTTCCCACTTCCTCAGGCAAATGCTTCCAGGAATGACCAGGTGAAATTGGGAGAAAATAACATTTTAGTAGTCAACATGCAGGTGTCCCTAAAACAAGGCTGCTAGCTATTATATCTGCTAGTTTCTAGCCTTTACAATTCCTGGGGGGGCAATTTAATTGTATAAACCATGGCATCTTTAGCCTTTTACTTAGAGCATGTCTATTTGAATAAAGGTGTCCAAGAAAGCTAGTGGAATCTAAAGGCTGGAAAGAAAAATCTGGATTGTTCCACAAAATCAAAAAAAGAAACAAAATCATAGGGACAAACATATCTTTATTAATGAAATATATTAGGCAAGAATTTGAGTGTAGCCTTCCTTAGAACTAGTATGAAAAACAAGTAACACTGTTCTGCTAAAGGAAAAGAGAAACAAAGTGAATTCTAACAGCAATCAGCTGTACTCGTAGATCAGTGTGTTGCTCTGCCACCAGCAGCAGATGGGGGTTAACATAGAGAATGTAAAATGCACAGAGAGAATGAGGCTTTGGAAGTCAGTTCTAAATGAGAGGTCTCCAAAAACCCTTCTTCTAAGAGTTTATGGAAAATGCAGAAGATGAGACAGACAGTTGAGTGAGCTAGAGGAGACAGAGGAGATAAAATAGTTTCTTCCAGACATTTCAGGTCTGATGCATATATGATCTCACAGAGACTATGGCAGCCTGCACAAGGCCTGCACAGGTTCAATCTGAGTAGGTTTCCAGTGAGAAGTGGAAGTGGACATAATCTCTCATCCTTCACCAAGAAGCTGTGTCCCGTTGACAACTGGTGGTAAAGAAATATCTGTTTTCAATAACAGAGTCTCACTCACTGGGTATACAAACCACATTTGTGTTATGTTCCACATCATGCAGTAGATTACCAACATAAAACAAACTCCATGGTGCTTTTGTAGTTTTTGTTTTGTTTTGTTTTATCTTTTGCTTGTATATTTTAGTTTTCTGATTTTGTCTTTTTTATGGATTTTGTATATGTGTTTCTTGTGCTTTTCACTGTTGATTTTTCTTCTGTTTTTTCTTACTTTTTTAATTATCTTTTTTTCTAAAGAGAGCTAAAAAACATGTGAATTGATGTGTCAGGAAGATAGAAAGGTTTGTAAGACCTGGGAGAGAAAACTGGGATTAGAATATATTATATGAATTTTAAAAAAAATATTAAACAGAAATTGAATGTCCGCTAATCAAATGCCTGTATTTCATAGCAGTCAAAATGAAGTTCGGTGGTTAATGTCCCCATAGCTATAATAGCTTCATCTTAATATATCAGGAATTTAAGCAATGAGACCTTTTCCCAGCCATGATATACATACACTGTTAAAGGTATATACTATTTGAAAACCAGCCTTATTTTAAGATCATTAGTATCACAGGTTTGTTTCCAATGAGCAATTAACTTAAATCAAACCATTTCTATAAATTTACTTTCTAAATCATAGTTTTATTACCTTTAGTCTGTCCATTTTGCCTTCTTCTTCCTCCTTGGCTGGCTCATTACTTCTTGCAACTCTACCATTGTTCTTCCCAGAGTTCTCTCTGTTTGATTGTCCTGCCTGTACCTCCTAACTAGCTAATGGTCATTTAGCTTTTATTGAGCCAATCAGAAGTCCCTTTGGTAAAGAGACATCTTCACAGTGTACAAAATTATTATTCCACAACAATAAAGACTTTTCTCAAGTTGTCCATAAGTACCGGACCAGTGGAATTTAGCTTAGATACTTGTAGAGTGATACATTTATGTGATGCTAAACCTCTCAGTGTGTGTACATTTTTATAGTATCTCTTTGTTTGACTTCCTATTTATTATGGGGGAATCCAACTATAGTGTTCTGAAGACCTTCATACAGCATGATGAGAGAGGAAAAAAGGATCCCGAGGCTGCCTATGGGCAGCCCAACCAAATGATATATTTTCATCAATCCTAGCTAAATGGTAATCAGAGTATCTTTCCTCAAAACTCTAACATGAAGTAAGATCCTTCAAAGTGCTCTGTGCATCTGGAAAGAAGATAATCCATGTAATAATTTTTGTCTTCAGTTCAGCATTGAAAAGGAGATTAAGAATGATAGCCATGGGAGTCTAGGGTTTTAATATGTATGGTAGGAAACTAGAGTCAGCCTTCTACAATAGAGATTAGTGACCCCCTCACTCTTACCCTGCTGCTGTAAGTCATTGTCCTGAGATTGGGGGATGTGCGCCTCAATAAACAACGGAATAGAAATGCATATACAACATCCTGAGCCAACTTAACTATTCAACAGTATTTTATCTATCAAAACTTGTCTCTGAATACTGACCTCACTCTGTCTTCCATCCTCTCTCCTGAATGCCTCAAATTCCCTTGGGGTATACTCTGGACCATTAACACTGTGCCTCTTCTGCCTTCTTTTAGACAAATAGCAAAAGTCAAGGCCTGGCACGTCTCTGGTTCAATGGATTTTAACACATTCAGTTTTACTTTATTGACAAGTTGCTTCTGTAAAGCTATGATTACCCTTGCTACCGACTGTCCTTACAATCCATTTCTTAAAGAACTATTTTTTTAACTTTAATTTTTAATTAGCTTTCAAAGTAACAGTTTTTTATATTCATATAAGCATTTTTTGTTTGTTTTGGTAAGCCATACCCTGCCCTGCTTTTTTAGCCTTCCCTTTGTTCCAATACCCTTTTCTTATCTGTGTAATATGGAAGTATGTAAAGCAAAGGGAGAGTATTGGGAATATAAGATATATCTTTAGTCTGTCATTGGATAATGATGAAGTTTATTCAAATGATCATGCAGTGTACATTTAGTGATATAGGGATGTTTTGTGATGTGTGTCACCTTGATGACAGGTATCCATGTAAATATTATTGCCTTAATTATCCAGTTGGTAAATTACTCCAATCAGTGATATAAGAACATTTATCAGTCTTTATTATATATTTGACAGTTTTTACTTTGACTGTAATAATATATTATCTTTCAACATTTTATGGGAGCATCACTAAAAAAAAAAAATTACACTTTATATGTCCCTATAAGAAACGGTTCTTTTTTGAGTCTATGTTTACTCCAGTGGGCAAGATCTGTTTGAAACACAGTGATGTGATTATTTAATCTGAGTAGTAAATGCACATGACAATCTGTACAGAAAGCAATCACATACTGTAATTGCATAAAAATTCAAGTAACACAGCATTCTTTTCACATACAGGTAAGACTATTTTTATACTCTGTGCCACACAGAGAAAACATGGGTGGCATATAAGCATCTTGACACTTCACAAAGAAGATCAGTTGAAGGGCACTCAGTCATTGTGCAATGAAACACAACAGGGATGGACTAAAATGACTGTTGTTATTTAGTTGGGCTTTCAAGTGAAAGTGAAACCAGACTAACCTTCTTTTGTTAACTATTCTATACATTTTCCTTTTATTTGTCTCATGGAAAGTTCATCATCTTAATCCCAGGATGTTTCCTGTGACACTGAAGGACAAGCTGTCCCTGTAACAGTGTAAAAGTGTGTTACAGCATGAACTGCAGCATTTCAATGAATCCTTATTACTGATAGCTTGCAACCAAATCAATTCCTGTTTCTCGGGCCATTTAACCAAGAACATTTACCAGATTACAAATCTTCTAGGGACTTTTTCATTCTTAAAAATAAATTACATATTTTCTAAATATCGAATATATTAAGAAATAATTTCAGAGAAAAGTTGGTGCTCACAATAGCAAGCATAGTTATTGACCTGACATTACAGGGGAGACTGCCAAATGAAGAACTGAGTTAATCAGATTAGCCTGAAGTTCTAGCTGTAGTGCAATTTCTTGATTGCTCATTGATGATTGGAGGCCCAGCCCACTGTGGGAAACAACCATTCCTCAGCAGATGAGCCTGAATTTTATTAGAATTGTAGTTGAGAGCAATCCAGTATGCAATATTCCTTGATGATCTCTAATTGAGTTACTGCCTCTAGGTTTCTGCTGAAATGTCTGCCTTGAATTCCCTCCATGAGAGCTATAATCTATAAGTTGAAATAAAACATTTTTGCTTTTGGCCATAGTGTTTCTCACAGCAACAGAATACAAAGAAGAACCGTTTTTAACATTGTTAACTTTCAGTTATTTATGATTCCCTCACAGCACCATCTATATTAGACATACTTTAATAATAGTATATTTAGTATTTATAATCTAAACATTATTCATTAGTAAAAACTTTTTGCTTAGGTAAATTGCACACCAATACCCTATTATTTTTTTGACAGAAATTCCATGTCTTCTTCCCTTCTTCCCTTCCCCAAGCCCAGCTAAAAGTTAATTGCAATTTGGTGCAGCTTTGTTCACATGCATTCTCCTGAAATATAAATACTGAGAACATAAAGAATTTTGAACTATTATTTATAATTTAATTTCTTTGGGAGGGAAGGAGGGAAGGAGGGAGAGGAAACTGGTATCGACATGTAAAATAATAAATTAAATAAAAAATAATAATTTAAGTTCTTCTTCTGAAGTATTCAGCATTCTTCTTTTCTTTCTTTTTTTTTTTTTTTTTTTTTTTTTCTGTAACAAATCACAATGAACTTGGTGATCAAAGGTGATGGAAATGGAGAATTATTTCATGGTTCTTAGGGTCTACTGTCAAGGGCCTAATAAGGGTGAAATGCTTGTATGCTCATATGAAAAGTGGAGTGCTGCATTCTATTATGGAGGTTCTAGAAGTGAGTCTTTTCAATTTTAGCTTGTATATCATGTAGCTAATGATGTCCTTTCTACACTCAACAGACACAAATTGTGTCACTGATCATTTATTCTAGAGTTGTATCTTCTTTTGATTCCAGCATAAAGAGGCACTTTCCCCTTTATTAATATTTGTTCATCTCTAATGTATGTAAGGCAGTGTCTTCTTGTGTCACCCATACACTCCTCAAGTGCAGCATCCTCAGCTTTTCATGAGGTGACATTAGAAGAGTGGTTGCTTCTCTGACTTTAAGTCGTTACAAGAAGTCCACAGTGAAAACACTGGATAAATCCCTATTCAAAATGTTGTTAAAACTTACAAAGCTAGTTAGCCTTACAAGATAGTAAATTCACCGAGTTTAGTGACCAGAGTGTCTACAGGTTTGATAGATCATTACTTGGTAATATGAATTTTTAAGGTGAGTAAAAAATTTTTGTAGTAAATTAATTTTGAATTAATAGGTTGGTGTTTCTGAGTGAAAATTAAATATGTCAGTTGTTATAGTATAAACATATTTTTAATTTTTATTCAAGAGTTTTCATACATTATATTTACCTCATTTACATTACCAACTCTCAACTCCTAGCAGATTCTCTCTCACCTCTCTACACATTCTGCTTCATTCTCTCCATCTCTCTCCTGCTCTTTCTCCCTCTTACTCTCAAAAGAAGCATAATGAAAAATGAAAATTAAATCTTATATAGAAAAACAAAGAAATCAAGTAAACAAGCAACAAATAAAAATATGTACTTTCATGCACAAGTACACAATACATTTAATAATTATAATAATAATAACAATAACATAACAGACTGTATTCAGGGTTAACCAAATTCTCCTGGCCTTTGTACCTGCCCTGTAGTGTGGTGAATAGGTCCAGGGATAGCCCCTTCTAGAAAACTAATTTTCATTTTCCTGGCCGTTTACTAATACAAAGAACTCATTGGTTAGGAATGGGACATCTTGTCTACTTCCTGTTGTCAGTGCTGGGATCTTGTGTAGTTTTCACCTGTGCAAGTCATGATTGTACTGTGGCAGTGCTCTCTTTTCTCATTGTCATTCTTCCTTCCTGAAGAACAAGAGCCCTAGGCACACACCAAACCCTGCAAAGATACAGTGCATAGTAGTAATATCCTTCTCTTCCAAAATTTTCAGTGTCAGGTCTAGCAGTCTTCAATCCATTTGGAGTTGACTTTTGTTCAAGGTCAGAAATTAAGGACAAGTTTTCTTCTACATGTAGATATGGCATGTTTGTAATCAGTTGTTGCAGATGATTTTTACTCCCACTGTGTAAGATTATATTTTGGGGAAATTTGTTAAAATTCAGGTAGCAATAATCACATGGACTTAAGTGATGGGAGATATCCTTCTGTATATAAGTTTCTCTTATTGGTTGATGAATATAACTGATTGGTCAGTAGCCAGGCAGGAAATATAGGCCAGGCTACCAGAGGAGGAGAATTCTGAGGAGGGGAGGCAGACAGGAGTTGCTAGAGAGATGCCATGTAAGTAATGGGAAGATAGGATTCTGGGCATTCTCTGGTAAGATAAGGTTGTGTACTTATAATATGAAGTAAGTACTTCATATTTTGAAAGAGAAACTAACAGACATTTAAGGTAACAAAATTAAAAACTTTTAATCGAAAATAGTAAGTGACCTATGCTTTCCTGTTAACCTGAAGTTATAGGATAATCCACATAATACTATCAAATTTGTTAAAAAAAAAAAAAAAAAAGAAAGAAAAGAAAGAAAGAAAAAAGAAAGGTAAAAACATTGAACATTATTGATTAAAGAGTGATGTAGAGTGATGTGTACTTTTTATAAGTAACACAGGAATTGTTGATTACGCAATAATCATTTATATAGAAAAAGCTACTTCTACATATTGCATTTTGTGGTTTCTAAAACTCTAGCCTCTTAGAAATATGACTATCATTAAAAGAACATGATAGTGTTGTGACTTTGGATTCAGATGTAAGATTAAGTGGAAAGCCTGATTAAGGTGAATAATTGCCAATTGTAAAAGTAAAATGGCTCTTTTTAACTTGAATTGTCAAAGCCAAGTTTGCTTATATTGGAAAGTAGTAGGTGCTAAAATTAAATAAACAAAACCCCAAAATGTAAATTTATTTTATAAATCAGAGCTCCTTTCATAGTTTGAAGGTAGTCATTGGAGTCTGTAACTGATAAGAAAAGGGACACAGTTATTTCATTGAGTGCAAATGCAAAAATGACAGACCATTTCTTGTGCAATCATCATGCACATTTTTGTTCACTGGGGAACTTATTATAATGCAGATTCATTGATTCTGTTTTGAAACCCAGAATTCCAAATTTCAAATGAGTCAAGTTAACAAAAAGAAGCAACATTGAACTCTTTGATACATGATTGAACTACTTTTCTGCATATCCATTCTGCAGCATAGGCAAAATCTACATTTGTTTTAAAAAAAAATAATTTCTCTTTTAAAAATGAAAGTAATGTATTCTCAAGAGTCTTTTTCCTTTACATTCATATTTTCTATATTTTTAGAATGATAATGGACCCTTGAGTTCATGTAATTTTATATTCCAAACAGCTAGAAGCTTTAAAGCAGCAATTGTTCACCATTAATAACATTTCCCAAGATATCTAATGCAACAGAGGACAAAATAGCTGCCCTCCAGTGATTTCCAATTTATCCAATTTCCCAGCAATGTGTCTGCCCACACAGTGACAGATTACTGTTTCTTTCCCTCCACTTTCAGAAGAGCTAAGCCAATTGTTTTCAATCATTTTCCTCCACCAACTCCATCTCTTAAAGCACTTTAGAGTGGTTCCTGAAGGGATTCTGTAGTTAAATGGTTATTCACCTCTCCCATCATCCAAACCAATCAATAGAAAGATAGCAAGACTTTTCTTTATATTAGGAAACTTCCATTCTTTTTTTCTCTTGAAATATTTTATATATTTATATACATAGTATATATATATGTATATATGTATATATATATATGTGTGTGTGTGTGTGTGTGTGTGTGTGTGTGTGTATTATAGACCTGACAAGAAATAAGTAGTTTCTTAATTTTAGCAGCTACTGATGTTCTGTGCCTATAATACTAGTGGTTATAACATATTATTGAAGTTGTGATCACCTTCAAATACTAACAACGAACACTTGAATAGCATGTGCAAATTATAATTATACCTGAACTATTTATACATACTTTAATTAACTGTAAATATGACTTATTAGCTTCATTTTTATTTTTATGTTATCCCCATCTCTCAAATCAGATCTCACTGTGGAATAAAATTTATGAATATTTATCTGACAGGCAGAGAGTAGCTAATCTGAAAATTCAAAACCTAAAATTCCAAGGCTTTTGAATGTCCATGTGAACAGAATTTAAAGAAAACACACATATTTGCAATGGAATGAACTACTCAAAACACAAGGTTATCATGGAGACTCACATGAAACAAATTTCAGGTGTAGACTTGAATGTCATCCCTAATCCCATTATGTATGAAAATGTTTCAAATTTTAAAAATTTGAAAATCTCTAGGCCTAACAGTTTTGGAAAAGTGGTTCTCAGTGGGAATATATTTTCCACATCATCTCTTCTTGTTCTTCATCTTGGCTCCGGTCAGCTGTCCTTCATTCAGTAGTCATCATATTTCAAACTTGATTTCTCTTGCAAGTAATCCCTTGGGTCATCTCTGCCTAAAAGTCCATTATTACCTACTCTTGGATTCTACATTTGCACAGCAGAAAATTTCTGCTTTGCATTAACCGTTTGTTCCCTCGGAGGCAGTCTACAATATGTTTGCCTTTAGATAACCAGTTTGTAAACTGATGGTATCATGAAGTTTGCATATACTCTTTCTGAAGTTCTCTATATTCCTTAAAATGTATCTAGATGTAAATTTTTGAAAATCTTCTCCACTATTTTTTCTGGATCCTTTAATTTATGTCTTTTCTTTCCATAGTGTTGAACTTATGTTTATTGTGTGTGTGTGTGTGTGTGTGTGTGTGTATTTAGATACATGTGTATTTTATTTACATTACTGGGGCCTAATATGCTGATCTATTGTTCTACTAGAATTATATGTCTTTATTTTTTGCATTTTGTGTTCAGATAAGATGTTGCTTATTTGCTGAGGCTTGTCTTGGAATTTAGTTTCTAACCAAGGTTTTCTGAACTTGTGACCCTTTTGTTCTATTACTTCTGAGTAATTAAGATTATTGTTCTCTGCCACTGAGCCTTGCAGTCTTGAAAACATTTTTACTTGTGATATGTTAGAATACCAGCTTCTTAGTATTTGCTCAAATAACTACTCATCTGTAAAATTTTAACATTATATGCTGTAAAATGCACATAGCTATTTTATTGTATATATATATATGTGTGTGTGTGTGTGTGTGTGTGTGTGTGCTGAACATAGACAGGTTCTGTGATATACAGATCATTCCCATACAAATTCTGTGAGTAGGTATATAAACTTTTAGTCCTTTATTTTTTAGTGTATAAAAAATATATTTTTTGGTGATTAAACTCACATTTTTCATAAGGGAATATACATTTGTTTCTAACATTCAAGGTCTAGAATATTGTAAGGTATGAGTAAGAAAAAGCAACAGAAAAATCCATGCATACAAAATAATTCTTTCAGTAGCTTTGCTAATACACTTTCATACTTGTGCAGTGTTTTAGGACATTAAATATATGTTTTAAAGCAAGAAATGTGATGTATAAATTATACCGTCTGTAAAATCAGTTTACAAATAAATGCCAGTAAAGCATTTATATTTTCCTCATGACACTTTTAAAGACACCTTATTTCATGTCTTATTGTATAATAACTTTATGGATAAGTTATAATGTTCCTAATAATACTGGCTAAAATATCTTATTTACCTGCTAGAAAATCCAGAGGAAAAGATGCAAACAGAACATCTGTCTTAGAGGTAAGAAATTGGTCTGATGAAAGGTAACATATAAAGGATTATAAAATTTAGTTTAGCAAAATGGCTACATGAAAGACAATCTTCTCTTATGAAAAATGTGGGGCCATAACAAATTATTTCTGACAGATCAGTCCGTCTAAGTGAGTAGAGTAAGTGCAAATCAATTCTCATGGAAACAGCATGAGGAAGTGTCACATATTTTGTATGCTTTGACACACCTTACATTCATACAAGGATAAAAAAGCACAGTGATATCTAGTTTCTCTTGTGAAATTAGATAATGAAGAAAATCTGAAGGTTGGCAATAGGGCACATGGATAATGAAGGCATCTGTAAAGCTGTTGTTTTCATAGTTCAATACATTCTTAGCTTCTTTTTTCTTCATTATTCATAGTAGATAAGCAAATTCAACTTCCCAGGTATTTAAATAGTGTAAAATAATATGCAAATAAATTGATGGTGAAAGTATAAATCCCAGGAGAGCCTACTCACTTCAGAATTAATCTGGTCTTTTTAATGGTGCAGAAGCTTAATGAGATGTCTAGAAGTTGTGTTTGAGTGATGTCCTGAAACCAGCCCCTTGATATATTTATTTGTGAGTTAATTAGATTAAAAGGTTTGTTTTGTTTTGCTTTTTACATTTTCTTTAAAAAACAAAAAGAACCCTTAAAGCTTTCTCTTTCTGTAATTTAGAACTGAAAACTTACCTAATTGTAGACTACAGTTTCCCTTTGGTACTATTAAATACTGTACCAACCTCTCTTTCTCTCACTTTGTTTTCATGGACATTATGCAACCTCTAGCTGTTTCTATTGATTATTGATGCCTACTTTTTTTTTTTAAGGACACTACATACCACTGTTACTGTACATTGTAAATAAATGAAATATCATATCTCAGGTTCTACATTTCTTAATATGTTAAATATTCATGTATTTTCTAATTCACTAAATATCTACTGAGTTACAAATTATATAAGAGATAAAAGTGATAAAAATCACAAATATACTCATTTTGAAAATGGATCAATATATTTATTTATATGTGTTAGGAAAAGAAAGACAAAGTGAATTATATATGTAATTTCTAAATATAACCTATTCAGTTTTCATAAGGTTAGATTATGTAATATGATTTTATTTATTATTGGATAACCAGTTCCGGTGATTTCTCTTCCCTATAGAGTCTATTTCTCTTTCTATTACTATTCTGTACTTTCAGGTAGCTCTTTATCAAGAGTTGGGGCTCTGTGAGTTTTCCCACTTCTACATTAGAGTATCTATTGGTGTTGACATTATTCAGGTCTTATTGGGTATAGTTTCCCTGAGTTTTCTAGGAGACATATACTCATAGCCCACTTATTGTACCTGTGCAATATGTTTATCTCCATTTTATGTTAATTCCTCATATTTAGGTGCAGGAGTGATCACATGATCACTTGAGCTCTGCATTTTGGTTGGTCTTAGACTTTTGAAATGCTCTATTGCAAAGACAAATTTCTTTGATGAGAGTAGGAGCTAAACTTTATGTGGGTATAAGGATAAACACTTATTTCCTTGAATAATTGTTTAAACAACAACAATTAAAAAAATCCAATTACTTTAGAGGTTCAAATGCTAAAAGTTTGATACACACATATCTTTTTCTCTGTCTTATTTTTACAATTGTTGTCCTATGCTTGGATTTGCCCTTATTATTTTTTCTTGCTTTTATGATTTTTTTTGTTTATATTTGTTCTCATCTTGATTATATTGTCTATTTTTGCTCCTTTCAGATGAAATTAATTTACTTGAGATTACTTGAGGGCTGCCTATGAAATAAAATTTGTCTAAAGATCTTCATTAATTGTGAATAATAAAAAGCTACATATTAATTTAAATATACTAATTACAAGTTATTATTCAAGTGAGTACATACAATGTTGCTCTTTTTGTGACTGGGTTACCTCATTTAGGATGGTTTCTTCAAGTGCCATCCATTTGCCTGCGAATGTCAAGATACCATTATTTTTTTTCTGCAGAGTAGTATTCCATTGTGTAGATGTGCAATATTATCGATTCTTCAACTGAGGAGCATCTAGATTGCTTCAGGTTCTCGCTATTACAAATAGTACTGCTATGAACATAGTTGAACAGATGTCTTTGTTGCATGGATGTGGATCATTTGGGTATATGCCTAAGAGGGGAATTGCTGGGTTCTGTGGTAATCTAATTCCAATTTTCCTGAGGAACCCCCATATTGATCTACAAAATGGCTGTACGAGTTTGCACAACCATCAGTAGTGAAGGAGTGTTCCCCTTTACCCACATCCTCTCCAAGATGAGTCATCATTGGTGTTTCTAATTTTAGCCATTATGGCAGGAGTAAGATGGTATCTCAAAGTTGTTTTGATTTACATTTCCCTGATAGCTAAGGATTATGAGCACTTTCTTAAGTGTCTTTCAGCCTTTTTGACTTCCTGCATTGAGAATTCTTTCTTCAGTTCTATACCCCATTTTATAATAGGGTTATTTGGTGTTTTGTTGACTAGTTTCTTGAGTTTGTATATTTTGGAGATCAGCCATTTGTCGGATATAGGATAGATGAAAATCTTTTCCCAGTCTGTGGGCTGCAGTTTGGTCTTGCCCACTGTGTCCTTTGCCTTACAGAAGCTTCTAAGTTTGAAGAGGTCCCATTTATTAATTGTTTCTCTCAGTGTCTGTGCCCCTGGAGTTATGTTCAGGAAGCAGTCTCCTATACCAATTTGTTCAAGGGTACCTCCTACTTTCTCTTCTAAGAGGTTCAATGTAGCTGGATGGATGTTGACATCTTTGATCCATTTGGACTTGAGTTTTGTGCATGGCGACAGACATGGGTCTATCTGCAGTCTTCTACACACCCTCATCCAATTGTGCCAGCACCATTTGTTGAAGATGCTGTCCTTGCCCCATTGTATAAATTTAGCTGTTTTGTCGAAAATCGGTGTTCATAGGTGTGTGGGTTAATATCAGGATTTTCAATTCGATTCCATTGGTCTACCTGTCTATTTTTGTGACAATACCAGGCTGTTTTCAGAACTATAGCTCTGTAGTAGAGCTTAAAGTCAGGAATGGTGGTGCCTCCTGAAGTTCTTTTATTGTGTAGGGTTGTTTTAGCTATCCTGGGTCTTTTGTTTTTCCATATAAAGTGGATTATTATCCTTTCAAGTTCAATGAAGAATTGTGGTGGGATTTTAATGGAGATTGCATTGAATCTATAGATTGCTTTTGGCAAGATTGCCATTTTTACTATGTTTATCCTACCTATCCAAGAGCATGGGAGATCTTTCCATTTTCTAGTGTCTTCTTTAATTTCTTTCTTTAGAGCCACAAAGTTCTTTTTTTTTATTAATTTATTTTATTTTATATAACAATGTCCAATTAAATGAAAACAAACATTTATACACAATATTTGGGAATTTGGGCATTGTTTTTTCTAAACTACTTCCTGCTAGTAAGGGGCGCTGACATGGAGGATTCGAAGAAGATTCAGAAATCCTGGCTGTAGTCTGTAAGGCTGCTTTGCTCAGCTGTATTGAACATAGGATCACCTTGTACTCTGTTTCAGGTGGTCTGGCATGATCAAACCACGTTAGTCTGGAAGGAATCCACATCTTTTCATTTTCTGTGGAAACAAAAATAGAAATCCTATTACCCAGTAACTTGTCCTTCAATTTTGGAGTCAAAGCATTTTTTTTAATTTAATTTATTATTTTACATGTGGATCCCAGTTCCCTCTCCCTCCCTCCCTCCCCCCTTCCCTCCCTTTTACCCTCTCTGCCCTCTCACATGCACTCTAACCACCCTCCCCTCCCATCCCCCCACCCAAATTCCACATGTAGGGGAATGCCATCCAGTTGGGGTCATGTAAATCTGAAAGGTCTTGTGAAGTAGGGACTAGGGCTTCTCTCCTGTCTCTAAATTAAGGCAGTTATCCCTCCATGGGGAATATATTCGCAAAGTCCTTTTGTGCACCAGGGATATATAATGGCTCCACTGTCTGAGGTCTCTTAGACTGCTCAGTCCTTCTGGCTGAGACCCATATTCAGGGAGGCCTGAGTCAGTCCCATGCTGGCTTCCCAGCTATCAGTGTAGGAGCCACAAAATTCTTATTATATAAGTCTTTCACTTGTTTGGTAAACGATACACCAAGATACTTTTATGTTGCTTGTGGCTATTGTAAAGGGTGATGTTTCTCTGATTTCTTTCTCTGTCTTTTTATCGTCTGAAAAAAAAGTAGGGCTACTGATTTTTTTGAGTTTATCTTGTATCCTGCTAGTTTGCTGAAGGTGTTTCTCACACATATATTGAATTTAGACCTAGAGCAAAGGATCACCAGCCTATAATTCACACCACCAGAGAACTAGGATGCAATGTATATTTTAAGAGATTCATATACATGGGAACTCCAAAGCAACATAATTTCTTTGGGAACAAAGTAGAAACTGAAGTATGTCATTTGAAAAGGTAGAAAAGAAATACATATATACGTTAAGCAGCACAATTTAAATTCAGGTGTCTAGGAATCAAATAACTTACTGAGAACCATTTCAAATAATTTATTTTGCATTTATCATCATATACACTCTTTGTAAACATTTTAATTACTTAATTTTAAGTTTGAGTGTGTCTCATATCAGTACCAATGACTCTAAATATATAACCTATAAGTACAGTCTATCATTAAATTTTCAATATAGAGTGGTTGGTATTTTAGACTATCTAAAACTCACTGCACATTCTTTGAATCAGATATTCCCTTTTGTGACAGTAAGATAGTTTTGAATTTCATAAATTCTTAATATTTAAAAGAGTGGCTTTAAGACATATTATAGTATTACAGAGCATGTAGCAAAAGCAGACAAGCGTGACTCAGAGAACTGTTCAATGAATTTTTTTTTTGATGAAGCATATTTCTAATTTCTCAACTGACATTTCTTGGCAGAATCAGCAGAATCAGCATACTGAAGTCCCTTGAAACAAATAGGAAGGGGAGATGGTGAAGGGAATCAGAAGACAGGAGGGAGAGTGATTGATATGTAAAATGTGTAAAAAGATTATCTTTAGGTCCTCTTCCACCAGCTATTGGCCAGAGGTGAGGCTGGACCCAATCGGGGCTGCCTCTCCCCTACAAACTCTCCCCCCACCCTGCGAACTCCCTGGGTTGGCCCCTGATCCTGCTGCTCCTGTGTCCTGTCCCCTTGGAGATCACCCTTGGAGCTCTGATACACCCCCATCCATCCCAACCGTGAGCCTGCACACCCATAACCTGTGCCCTACCCTGCCCACTGTCCTGCCTCTCTGGATGAGCAATGGGACACTCCACCCTACTTCAGAGACTTCTCAGAGCAACTCTGAACAAAGGAGACATGCCTATCCACACTGGACCACCCGTAATTTCCACCTGCTTGGTCTCTGACCCCAAATCCAGTCCTCTGCTGGAATCCTGCTCCACTCCCAGAGATCTGCCTATCTCTGCAGTTCCACACTGAGATCCTGTAGGCAAGATCCTTGACCCCCAAATCTGGGCCACTGCTAAAGAAAGAGGCCTCAGCTGGAGACTTCCAGTTTTCAGTGAGATCCTACTATCCTGCAAAAACCTTCCCAAGATTCACCTCAGCCTATTTCCTCTTCCACCAGGTATTGGCCAGAGCTATTGGCCAGAGCCATTGGCTAGAGCCATTGGCTAATGGAATCTTCTACTGAATCCTCAGCCCTGACCCCATTCTTGGGTCCCTGTCTGTGGAGAGAACTCCTAGAGAGCTTGGACCACACAGAGCTACAGATATTGAATCTCTGACCCACATAAGCCCACTGGGGAAGTACCATAGAGAGAGGGGGAGACGCCCACCAACACTTACTGGAAGAAGCTATGGGAAGAAGGCAATACAAGAAAACACCTAAAACAGAAAGACAGGCATGACACCACCAGAATCTAGGGAATCTACACCAACTAGAACGGAACACAACAACAAAGCAGAGGAAGCAGAAGGGAATGACTTAAAAATTACCATCATAAAAATGATAGAGGCCCTCAAAGAAGATGTGAGAAAATCCCTTAAAGAAATGGAAGAAAAATACAAACAGCAAAGTGGAAGAAATGAACAAATTCCTTAAGGAAAGTACAGGAAGCCAAAAAAAAAAAAAAACAATTAAGCAGGTAAAGGAAACGATTCAAGACTTGAAAACTGAAATAGAGAAAGTAAAGGCAACACAAACTGAAGGAATGCTGGAAATAGAAAAACTGGGCAAAAAATCGGGAACTACAGACACAAGCATAACCAACAGAATTCAAGAGATGGAAGAGAGAATCTCAGGTGCAGAAGATAAACTAGAAGAAATAGATTCATCGACCAAAGAAAATCATAAATCCAACAAATCCTTAACACAAAACATCCAGGATATGTGGGACACCATGAAAAGGCCAAACCTAAGAATAATAGGCATAGAGGAAGGTGAGGAAGTCCAGCTCAAAGTTGCCGAACACATATTCAACATTTCATCAAGGAAAACTTTCCAAATCTGAAGAAGGACATGCCCATGAAAGTACAAGAAGCATACCCAACCCCAAATAGGCTGGACCAAAGAAAAAAGACCCCTAGACATATAATAATCAAAACACCTAGCATGCAGAATGAAGAAAGAATATAAGATCAGCGAAGGAAAAAGGACAGGTAACATATAAAGGCAGACTTCTGAAAATTACACCTGATTTTTCCATGGAAACGCTCAAGGCCAGAAGGTCCTGGATAGATGTTCTAAAAGTATTAAGAGAACAAGGATTCCATCCTAGGCTACTATATCCAGCAAAACTCTCAATCAATATACATGGAGAAAACAAGATATTTAATGACAAAACCAAATTTTCCCAATATGTATCTATAAATCCAGCCCTACAGAAAGTATTGGAAGGAAAACTCCAACCCAAGAAAGGTAACTACGCCCACAAAAATGTAGGCAACGGAAAATCCAACTACCCCAGAAACAAAGGGTAAAGCAAAACTAATATATTCACAATACCACTGCCAACAACAAACCTAAATCAAACGAGCATCAACAATCAATGTTCCTTACTCGCCCTCAACATTAATGGTCTTAACTCACCTATAAAAAGACACAGGCTAACAGAATGGATACGAAGACAGAATCCATCCTTCTGCTGCATACAAGAAACATATCTAAGCTTCAAAGGTAGACATTACCTCAGGGTAAAGGGTTGGGAAAAGATTTTCCAATCA
The DNA here is from genome assembly GCF_943737965.1 of Phodopus roborovskii. Taxonomy (NCBI): domain Eukaryota; kingdom Metazoa; phylum Chordata; class Mammalia; order Rodentia; family Cricetidae; genus Phodopus; species Phodopus roborovskii. The sequence continues at coordinate 31,879,464 of NW_026126410.1, forward strand.
AATGGAAATAAGAAGCAAGCAGGCATACCTATCCTAATATCTAACCTAGGCTTCAAACCAAAACTAATGAAAAGAGATGAAGACAGTCATTTCATATTCATCACAGGAGAAATCCATCAACACAAATTCTCAGTTCTGAACATCTATGCCCCTAATAAAAAGTCATCCACAATCATAAAAGAAACACTAATAAAACTCAAAGCTCATATAAAGCCTCACACACTTACAGTGGGAGACTTCAATACACCACTGTCAACACTAGACAGGACCACAAATCAGAAACTCAAAAAAGAATCAAAAGAACTAACAGAAGTTATGTCACAACTCAGGTAAACAGACATCTATAGAACATTCCATCCAAAGACAAAAGAATATATCTTCTTCTCTGCTCCACATGGAACCTTCTCTAAAATCGACCACATACTAGGTGGCATATCAAACCTCAACAGATACAAGAGAATAGGAATAGTCCCCTGTAACTTATCGGACGACCATGCTTTAAAATTGGAATTCAACAACAACACAAATAGCAGAATACCTGCAAACTCATGGAAAACTGAACAATGTGCAATTGCACCACTCCTGGGTCAAAGAAGAGATAAAGAAAGAAATTAAGGACTTTCTAATATTCAGCGAGAATGAGGACACAACATACCCGAACTTGGAACACCTTGAAAGCAGTGCTACCAGAGAAGTTCATTGCACTAAGTGCCCATAGGGAGAAAACAGGATAGTCACATTAGAAAATTAACAGCGCAACTGAATGCCTTAGAACAGAGAAGCAAACTCACCTCTTAGGAGTACACGCCAGGAAATAATCAACTTGAGGGCTGAAATCAACAAAATAGCAACCAGGAAAACAATACAAAAAATCAATGCATCGAAGAGTTGGTTTTTTAGAGAAAATCAACAAGATCGACAAACCTTTATCCAAAATAATGAAAAAGCAGAGAGAGAACATGCAAATTAACAAAATCAGAAACGAAAAGGGGAACATAACAACGGACACAAAGGAAATCCGACAATTTTCAGGTCATACACCCTTTCATGATAAAAGTCGTGGAGAGGTCAGGGATAACAGGAACATACCTCATCATAATAAGAGCAATATACAGCAAACCAACTGCCAACATCAAACTGAATGGAGAGAAACTGAAGCCAATTCCTCTAAAATCAGGAACAAGACAAGGCTGCCCTCTCTCTCCATATCTCTTCAATATCGTACTAGAAGTTCTAGCTAATGCTATAAGACAACAAAAGGAGATCAAGGGCATCCAAATTGGAAAGGAAGAAGTCAAACTGTCTCTATTTGCAGATGATATGATAGTTTATATAAGCGACCTAATAAACTCTACCAGGGAACTCCTACAGCTGATAAACACCTTCAGCAAAGTAGGATACAAGATAAACTCAAAAAAATCAGTAGCCCTACTTTTTTCAGACAACAAAGAGACAAAGATATCAGAGAAACATCACCCTTTACAATAGCCACAAGCAACATAAAGTATCTTGGTGTATCACTTACCAAACAAGTAAAAGACCTATATAATGAGAATTTTGAGGCTCTAAAAAACAAATTAAAGAAGATACCAGAAAATGGAAAGATCTCCCATGCTCTTGGATAGGTAGGATAAACATAGTAAAAATGGCAATCTTGCCAAAAGCAATCTATAGATTCAATGCAATCTCCAGTAAAATCCCTCCACAATTCTTCATTTACCTTGAAAGGATAATAATCCACTTTATATGGAAAAACAAAAGATCCAGGATAGCCAAAACAACCCTATAAAATAAAAGAACTTCAGGAGGCATCACCATTCCTGACTTTAAGCTCTACTACAGAGCTATAGTTCTGAAAATAGCCTGGTATTGTCACAAAAATAGACAGGTAGAACAATGGAATCGAATTGAAAATCCTGATATTAACCCACACACCAATAAACACTTGATTTTCGACAAACAGCTAAATTTATACAATGGGGCAAGGACAGCATCTTGAACAAATGGTGCTGGCACAATTGGATGAGGTTGTGTAGAAGACTGCAGATAGACCCATGTCTGTCGCCATGCACAAAACTCAAGTCCAAATGGATCAAAGATCTCAACATCAATCTAGCCACAATGAACCTCTTAGAAGAGAAAGTAGGAGGTACCCTTGAACAAATTGGTATAGGAGACTGCTTCCTGAACATAACTCCAGGGGCACAGACACTGAGAGAAACAATTAACAAAGGGGACCTCTTCAAACTTAGAAGTTTCTGTAAGGCAAAGGACACAGTGGACAAGACCAAACTGCAGCCCACAGACTGGGAAAAGATTTTCACCAATCCTATATCTGACAAAGGGCTGATCTCCAAAATATACAAAAAACTCAAGAAACTAGTCAACAAAACACCAAATAACCCTATTAAAAATGTGGTACAGAACTGAAGAAAGAATTCTCAATAGAGGAAATCAAAAAGGCTGAAAGACACTTAAGAAAATGCTCATAATCCTTAGCTATCAGGGAAATGCAAATCAAAACAACTTTGAGATACCATCTTACTCCTGCTAGAATGGCCAAAATTAGAAATAACAATGATGACACATGTTGGAAAGGATGTGGAGAAAGGGGAACATTCCTCTACTGCTGGTGGGAGTGCAAACTCATACAGCCATTTTGGAGATCAGTATGGGGGTTCCTCAAAAAATGGGATTTAGTTTACCACAGAACCTGGCATTCCCCCGCTTAGGCATATCCCGAAAGGAGTCACATTCATGTAACAAAGACATCTGTTCAACTATGTTCATAGCAGCACTATTTGTAATCGCAAGAACCTGGAAGCAACCTAGATGCCACTCAATTGAAGAATCGTTAATGAAGATGTCGTACATCTACACAGTGGAATACTACTCTGCAGAAAAAAAAAATAGTATCTTGAAATTCGCAGGAAGTGGGTGACACTTAAAGAAACCATCCTTAATGAAATAACCCAGTCACAAAAAGAGGAACACAGTATGTGCTCACTCATATATGGATTTTAGACCTAGATCAAAGGATCACCAGCCTATATTTCACACCACCACAAGAACTAGGATACAATGTGTATTTTAAGAGATTCATATATAGTCCCTCACAGAACCGGGAAGGGACAAGTGCCCCAGAGCACAGGGGAAGTGGGGAGGGGCAGCGAATGGAGAGAGAAGTAGTAGAAAGCGAGGGGGAGGAAAGGAAAACATGTGCGACTAGGAAGATTGAGCCCAGTTAGGAATAGAAGACAGGAGAGAGAGAGAGAGAGAGAGAGAGAGAGAGAGAGAGAGAATATAAAAGAGGGAGCCAATATTGGTTTGAAGAGACAAGTGAACACAAAGAAAGGTATATAGAACTACCTACCAGACTGCCGCCAACTAACAATTTGAGCATCCGTGGAAACCTACCATAAATGCTCTTCCTGGATAGTGAGATCAAAACAGGAGCAAACACCTATACATATACACTGAGTCGAACTAGAACCCAGATGCAGATGGAGAGGACCAGATCAGGCTGCAAAAACACATAGAGACAGCTGACCTGAACAAGGAGGAGCTAATGGTCCCCCAGACTGATAGCTACGAAGCCAGCATGGATCTGACTCAGGCCCCCCTGAATATGGGTCTCTGCCAGAAGGACTGAGCAGTCTAAGGGACAGTGGAGCCAGGATGTATCCCTGGTGCACAAAAGGACTTTGGAAACACATCCCCCATGGAGGGATAACTGCCTTAACCTAGAGAAAAGTGAGAAGCCCTAGTTCCTACTTCACATGACCTGTCAGATCTACATGACCCAAACTGGATGGCATTCCTGTACTTATGGAATTGGGGTGGGGGTCGGGAGGTAACGGTGGGCAGGGTGTATGTGAGAGGGCAGAGAGTGTAAAAGGGCGGGAGGGAGGAAGGGAAGGAGAGAGGGAGAGGGAACTGGGATCGACATGGAAAATAATAAATTAAATAAAATATATTTAAGACAGAGCTAGCCAATCATAAACGCTAAACATTTATTATTTAAAGGTACAGATTATCTTAATTTGTCATAAAATGCACATCAATAGATACTGAAGTCTTATTTCTTTTCTGGCATTTGTGTGTGTTGGGGTGTGTGTCCATAAGAATTTTTTATTTCTTTAATTTGTGGTATGAGATTTCCACTTACATGTGGGTAGTATCTATTTGCTGATATTTGAGGAAACAACATCCAAATATAATACATGTGAGTTGCAGGTTTTCCCTCACTATTTAATATCCCTCAATGAGATCATAGTATAATTATTCCATTGTCCCCCAAACATTTGTCACAGCACAAGATCATATTTAAGTGTATCTTTATATTCCAAATATCTACAGATCATATACTGCTAGTAATTTATTAATGTCAGCAAAATCTGTTCTCTATTCCATAAACTCTCCAGGCATGGTTTTATTTTGGTCAAATATACACATTCTCTGTCACATCTCTTATATCTTGACTTTTTCTTCACTATTTTCTCTCAATCAAGGGTTCTGATTAAAGGCATAGTTCTATGAAAGCCTAAACTAACTGTGTGTAATAAGTGGGTTCTGACACTTAAATTGTATTACTTTTTTTTTTGTCTCTTTGAGCCATTTTTGAATTAAAAATATTTTTAAGTGTGTGTTTACTTTTTTTTCCAAATAAAATCTCTGCTAATTCTCCCTTTAACAAACTGTTTGATGTCAGTCCAGCATTTTGTAAGGAAAAATAATTTAAGAAATATTTATTAATAAATGAGTACAGATTCTTAATGAATTAGTGACTACCTGTTGGCAGAATGCCTTAAGTGTGATATACTGCCAAATCGTTCCTATCTCTCAAGTTTTTAGGTTTAGTTTGTTTTATTACTGTTTCTACTACTCTCCTTTTAAGAAGATATGTTAATAAATTATTCATAATAAAATTGTACAAAGATAAAGACTGCCAGTTTCTTCTGTTAGAAATTTGTAATTAAAAGCTACTGGATAGGTCAAAAGAGCAAGCTTTAAGTTCCAGTAAAATTCATGTGACCTCCAACAAAGAGAAAATAGCTGTCATAAATAGCAGTTGTGTCTTGCAAAAAAAAAAAATGTACATTTTGAATCTTTGGGATTTCAGAAAGTGTTTTCTTTGACTAGCTAATATGTAATTCACATTGTTAATTCGCTGTTGTTCTTGCTCAACCACACACATAGATATTTTCTCCATGGGTCAAACATGAAGCCGAATACATGGAATTCATATTGATTTGATTTTTTTTTACTTTAGACCTCAGTACTCAATATACTTCTTAGAATAGAGTCAATATCAACTTTTAAGGTGTTACTTTTATTTTACTTACTTTTTTGAAATTTCACAGAAAAAAAAAAAAAAAAAAACAGTGAGTATCAAATCAAGCATGTTAGTGGAAGCATACTGGGCAAGCTCCCCCGAGAAGCCTGTATGCACGAACAGGTTCGAACTGCCTTTTTCTCTAAGTAGCATCATCCCTCTTCCTGCCCATGTGTTAATCTCCATTAGAAATTCCAGATGAAGGGTCCCTCTAGAAAGGTAGGGTATATTCTTTTTAAACCCATACACTTTTCAAAAGAACACTGAAGTAATATAGATAATCATCTATACACAATACTTAATATGAAGTAATAATTCCCTAATAATATTGATCCACATCTAATTCTCTAAAGCCTTTGAAATTCTTTCTCATAGATTTTAAAAAGGATGTGATCTACAGTATTTCATACTATGCTTGTGTTTGCTGGGTCATTATATCCTTTGTCTTTTTATCTCCAGCCATCTCAGCAGCACTAAAACTGTTACTGACTTTCTGAGATTTCAAATTAGTTCCTATTATAGAGCTTACATTGCATTTTGGGCTAACTCAATTATCTCCTGTTTGTGTCAAATAAGTTAGACCTCTATTGACTATATTTCTTGAAGACTGTGTATTGGATTTCAAGTCTTGGCTCTTTCATGCTCAACGTATTTCATGTCATTTTCCTAAGTAATAATTTCTGTTTTTTTTTTCCTTTGTCATAGTGTCTGTTGAGTTCCTGTATTTTTACTGATGCCAAGTTGTGTTTGTAGATCTTGTGCTGTCATATAAGATTATCTTCTGATGTTCGTAAGTAATCTATTAGAAGATCCTGTGACAGTGATAATTTGTAACATTGCATATTTATTGCCTTGTACTCATGACATCTATTCCAAGTTAAGCTGCTGAAAATAAAGTTGAAATTAAAATAGCTGGTTTGACCAAACAATATCTTTAATGGAAGTGTTTTCTTTTGTTAGCCTCTTAAGCAAGTTCTATGTTTTAAACTGTGGTCAAACTACTTGGAAGTCACTGGAGATATCATGACTAAATTATGGATCAAAGCATGACATCAAGGAGTCAGATTAGGTCAACTTTATTGGTACCTAATAACGTATAGAAAATAAACACACCCATGCCTTTGCTTCATACCTGTTTCACCATGTGCCATGTCTGTCTATCCTGTTTTATATTATAGTTCTCTTTGCTTGAATAAGTTAGGAACATGTGCAACCAAAAAAGGAAAATGAGAAACTTTCTTTTCTAGCTTCATCTGAATAACATGAAGAATGAATCTGATTATTGCAGATATTGTTGCAGAGATGTACTCACAGCCGGTTGGTGCAAGGAGAAGTGCCAATACATTAATAACTGAATGATTTCAAGTGATTCTGAGAAAGTGTACAATAAGGCAATAAGGTGGTAAACACTCATCTTAACTGGTATATATCAGAGTTGAGAAAGAATCATCTTTAGAGTTGTACCAAATTCGACAAAAGTTTTAGGTATGAAAACGATTTTCATTTGGGTATTGTGCTCAATAATTTATTTTAAAATATTACAATCCTAGGAAACTTTGCTGATTTCTTTTTCTTTCAAGTGGTAGAGGATGGAAAGTCTGTTAACTACTACAAAGACTTCAATGACTGAGATATGGAAATTGAAGGTTTCCTTTAAATATAAACAAAGTAACTCTATTATGGGACTAGCTGGCACTAGTAATATTGTTCATATGTGGTTTCTTACTTTCTAAAATACATTCCATTTGATATTTTATTTGATTAATTATAACACTTCATAATTTTAATTCCTTAACCAATGAATAACTCACCTATACAGTTATTGAATTATGTACAACCTAGAACAAATATATTCAATAATTTTTCATTGACTAAAAGTTGGTACTCCAAAACATCTAACTTTATTTTTGAAATTATAAACTGAATTAATTTGTCTCTTAGGGACTACAAGATGATCTTTTACTGAAATGGGCTTGCCTCATAAGCCTGAAACCCTGAGTTTGTTCCTCTGTTTCCATGTAAATGTAGGGGGAAAAGTCAAAACAACAACAAACAAACAAACAAAAAACCAGACGCTACAGTATTGTTTAGTCTCCACACCTACCCTTGATATGAAGCACCTGTGCCCACTCCACAAATACATCATATTCACAAATATCCACAATAGTAATAAATAAAATTGAATTCAAAATAATCTCTGATGAAACAATATAAAATACAGTAGGAATTAAATAAACCATATCAAATATTTAACAAAAATATCTTCATTTTTATTTCATACAACATTTTTTAGACTTCTCAATAAACAGCAAATCCAAGATGGGTGATGATGGGACATGCCTTTAATCCCAGAACTAGTGAGACAGAGTCAAGAGGACCTCTGTGAGTTTGAGGCCAGTCTGGTCTACAAAGCTCCACAGAGAAACCCTGTTTTGAAAAATCAAAAATAAATAAATAAATAAATAAATAAATAAATTACTAAATGAATACAGCAAAGCCAAAAGAAAGTTTATTTTAACTAGTATAATTTTTACTGTAATTCTTGTTATGAAAATTTGATCCTCCCTCACATGGCAGACACGTGTGAATTTAGGGATCACTATGTGAGACTTGGATATAAATAAATGTTAGTTGAACGTACATCTGTACATGATTCCATGGTACTTCACAGAATCTGAGCACAGACACAGCTCAAATCTTACTGACTGTTTCTGATGATAATCGCTTCATGATTTAGCTCCAACACTATCGAGCTTGTAGAAGTCCATAGACAATGGTGACTATTTTTTTTCAGATAAATACATATTATTTCATACTTTTGAACATTTCATCTATATCAACTTATGCTAGCAACATTTTGTTTCAGTTTCCTATACCTTCCATTGTATTATCAATGCTCACTGTGTTATGTCATCATTATATTTGGCTGATGAGTGCAATTATTTTCAGAGTATAATTATTGTTATAAAGTGCCTTTTGGATATGTCTGTGTGTCTGCTTTAGTTAAGAAAAATTATATTGTTTATCAACATTTTAGATATTATAGTAAAATTAATTTTGTATGTACATTTGTGTCTGTTTGCTTGATTTTTACAGACTTTGTGACGAATAAATTTGTGGATGTTTAAATACTTGATTGTTACCAAAGTTGATTTTTTTTTCAGATCTTTGGAAATGTTTATAGTAAACTTTATAAATTTATTTGAAATGTGTACAGTATATTTGCAGAAATTAATGTACTATTTCTAGTCAAATGTAATATTAATATGAGTAAATATATGTTCTTAAAAATGTAAGATATTTTTACCATGGCTGTTATCTAGAGAAATTTCAAAGTGTAATGTTTTTCAGCATAATTTTTTATTGATTATTTGAGAATTTCACATCATGCTCTCCAATCTTACTGAGATCTCAGTCCCTTCATATTTGCTCCCATACCCCCACAGCATATCCCCAAAATTAGTTAAAAACCAACCAAAACATATATCATTCCTCCACCTTTCCAGTGCCTCTTCATTTATTACAATAGTATTGGGAGCTTCAATGTTTAATATTTTGTCAAAGCTCTACTTTTTATACAGCATTGTTATATGTACAACTGTCTGGGATGTAAAGTTAAATCACTGTGTATATATATTTACTACTGATTAATTATGAAAATTTTATACCAGTAAAAAGACATACATGGGAACTCCAAAGCAACATAATTTCTTTGGGAACAAAGTAGAAACTGAAGCATGTCATTTGAAATGGTAGAAAAGAAATACATATACATACATACATATATATATATATATATATATATATATATATATATATATATATATACTTTAAGCATCACAATTTAAATTCAGGTGTCTAGGAATCAAACAACTTACTGAGAACCATTTCAAATAATTTATTTTGCATTTATGATCATATACATTCTATGTAAACATTTTAATTACTTAATTTTAAATTTGAGTGTGTCTCATATCAGTACCAATGACTCTAAATATATAACCTATAAGTACAGTCTATCATTAAATTTTCAATATAGAGTGGTTGGTATTTTAGACTATCTAAAACTCACTGCACATTCTTTGAATCAGATATTCCCTTTTGTGACAGTAAGATAGTTTTGAATTTCATAAATTCTTAATATTTAAAAGAGTGGCTTTAAGACATATTATAGTATTATAGAGCATGTAGCAAAAGCAGACAAGCATGACTCAGAGAACTGTTCAAAGAATTTTTTTTTTTTTGATGAAGCATATTTCTAATTTCTCAACTGACATTTCTTGGCAGAATCAGCAGAATCAGCATACTGAAGTCCCTTGAAACAAATAGGAAGGGGAGATGGTGAAGGGAATCAGAAGACAGGAGGGAGAGTGATTGATATGTATAATGTGTAAAAAGATTATCTTTAGGTCCTCTTCCACCAGCTATTGGCCAGAGGTGAGGCTGGACCCAATCGGGGCTGCCTCTCCCCTACAAACTCTCCCCCCCACCCCGCGAACTCCCTGGGTTGGCCCCTGATCCTTCTGCTCCTGTGTCCTGTCCCCATGGAGATCACCCTTGGAGCTCTGATACACCCCCACCCATCCCAACAGTGAGCCTGCACACCCATACCCTGTGCCCTACCCTGCCTACTGTCCTGCCTCTCTGGATGAGCACTGGGACAACCATCCTACTTCAGAGACATCTCAGAGCAACTCTGAACAAAGGAGACCTGCCTATCCATACTGGACCACCCGTAATTTCCACCTGCTTGGTCTCTGACCCCAAACCCAGTCCTCTGCTGGAGTCCTGCTCCACTCCCAGAGATCTGCCTATCTCTGCAGCTCCACACTGAGATCCTGTAGGCAAGTTCCTTGACCCCCAAATCTGGGCCACTGCTAAAGAAAGAGGCCTCAGCTGGAGACTTCCAGTTTCCAGTGAGATCCGACTATCCTACAAAAACCTTCCCAAATTTCACCTCAGCCTATTTCCTCTTCCACCAGATATTGGCCAGAGGTATTGACCAGAGCCATTGGCTAGAGCCATTGGTTCATGGGATCTTCTACTGAATCCTCAGCCCTGACCCCATTCTTGGGTCCCTGTCTTTGGAGAGAACTCCTAGAGAAATAGGGTGGACCAAAGAAAAAAGACCCCTAGACATGTAATAATCAAAACACCTAGCATGCAGAATGAAGAAAGAATATTAAGATCAGCGAAGGAAAAAGGACAGGTAACATATAAAGGCAGACCTATCAAAATTACACCTGATTTTTCCATGGAAACGCTCAAGGCCAGAAGGTCCTGGATAGATGTTCTAAAAGTATTAAGAGAACAAGGATGCCATCCTAGGCTACTATATTCAGCAAAACTCTCAATCAATATACATGGAGAAAACAAGATATTTAATGACAAAACCAGATTTTCCCAATATGTATCTATAAATCCAGCCCTACAGAAAGTATTGGAAGGAAAACTCCAACCCAAGAAAGGTAACTACGCCCACAAAAATGTAGGCAACGGAATATCCAACTACCCCAGAAACCAAGGGTAAAGCAGAACTAATATATTCACAATACCACTGCCAACAACAAACCTAAATCAAACAAGCATCAACAATCAATTGTCCTTACTCACCCTCATCATTAATGATTTTAACTCACCTATAAAAAGACACAGGCTAACAAAATGGACACGAAGACAGAATCCATTCGTCTGCTGCATACAAGAAACACATCTAAGCTTCAAAGATAGACATTACCTCAGGGTAAAAGGTTGGGAAAAATTTTTCCAATCAAATGGAAATAAGAAGGAAGCAGGTGTAGCTATCCTAATATCTAACAAGTTAGACTTCAAACCAAAATTAGTCAATAGAGATGAAGACGGTCATTTCATATTCATATCAGGAGAAATCCATCAACACAAAGTCTCAGTTCTGAACATCTATGCCCCTAATACAATGTCACCCACATTAGTAAAAGAAACACTACTAAAACTCAAAGCTCATATAAAGCCTCACACACTTACAGTGGGAGACTTCAATACACCACTGTCAACACTAGACAGGACCACAAATCAGAAACTCAAGAAAGAAACAAAAGAACTAACAGAAGTTATGTCACAAATGGGTTAAACAGACATCTATAGAACATTCCATCCAAAGACTAAAGAATATACCTTCTTTTCTGCTCCACATGGAACCTTCTCTAAAATCGACCACATACTAGGTGGCATATCAAACCTCAACAGATACAAGAGAAAAGGAATAGTCCCCTGTAACTTATCGGACGACCATGCTTTAAAATTGGAATTCAACAACAACACAAATAGCAGAAAACCTGCAAAATCTAGGAAACTGAACAATGTGCAATTGCACCACTCCTGGGTCAAAGAAGAGATAAAGAAAGAAATTAAGGACTTTCTAATATTCAGCGAGAATGAGGACAAAACATACCCGAACTTGGAACACCTTGAAAGCAGTGCTACCAGAGAAGTTCATTGCACTAAGTGCCCATAGGAAGAAAACAGAGGATAGTCACACTAGAGAATTAACAGCTCAACTGAAAGCCTTAGAACAGAGAGGCAAACTCACCCCTTAGGAGTAGACGCCAGGAAATAATCAACTTGAGGGCTGAAATCAACAAAATAGAAACCATGAAAACAATACAAAAAATCAATGCATCGAAGAGTTGGTTTTTTGAGAAAATCAACAAGATAGACAAACCTTTATAGAAGACTGCTTCCTGAACATAACTCCAGGGGCACAGACACTGAGAGAAACAATTAATAAACGGGACCTCTTCAAAATTAGAAGCTTCTGTAAGGCAAAGGACACATTGTACAAGACCAAACGGCAGCCCCACAGACTGGGAAAAGATTTTCACCAATCCTATATCCGACAAAGGGCTGATTTCCAAAATATACAAAGAACTCAAGAAACTAGTGAACAAAACACCAAATAACTCTATTAAAAATGTGGTACAGAACTGAAGAAAGAATTCTCAATAGAGGAAATCAAAAAGGCTGAAAGACACTTAAGAAAATGCTCATAATCCTTAGCTATCAGGGAAATGCAAATCAAAACATCTTTGAGATACCATCTTACTCCTGCTAGAATGGCCAATATTAGAAATACCAATGATGACCCATGTTGGAGAGGATGTGGAGAAAGGGGAACATTCCTCTACTGCTGGTGGGAGTGCAAACTCATACAGCCATTTTGAAGATCAGTATGGCGGTTCCTCAGGAAAATGGGAATTAGTTTAACATAGGACCTGGCATTCCCCCGCTTAGGCATATCCTGAAAGAGTCACATCCATGCAACAAAGACATCTGTTCAACTATGTTCATAGCAGCACTATTTGTAATCGCAAGAACCTGGAAGCAACCTAGATGCCACTCAATTGAAGAATCGTTAATGAAGATGTGGTACATCTACACAATGGAATACTACTCTGCAATAAAAAAATAATAGTATCTTGAAATTTGCAAGAAGTGGATGGCACTTGAAGAAACCATCCTGAATGAGGTAACCCAGTCACAAAAAGAGGAACACAGTATGTGCTCACTCATATATGGATTTTAGACCTAGACCAAAGGATCACCAGCCTATATTTCACACCATCTTAGGAACTAGGATACAAGGTGTAGTCTAAGAGATTCATATAAAGTCCCTCACGGAACCAGGAAGGGTGAAGTCCCCCAGAGGTCAGGAGAAGTGGGAGGACAGTGAATGAGAGAGAAGTAGGAGAAAATGAGGGGGAGGAAAGGAAAACATGTGCAACCAGGAAGATTGAGCCCAGTTAGTAATAGAAGACAGGAAAGAGAGGGAGAGAGGGAGAGGGAGAGAGAGAGAGAGAGAGAGAGAGAGAGAGAGAGAGAGAGAGAGAGAGAGAGAGAGAGAGAACATAATAGAGGGAGCCAATATTAGTTTGAAGAGAAAAGTGAACACAAAGAAAGGTCTAGAGAACTACAAGTCTGCTGCCAACTAACAAAATGAGCTTCCATGGAAAGGCTACGATAAATGCCCTTCACGGAGAGTGAGATTAACAACTAACTTATCCATGGAGCCCTCAACTAATGCCTGTTGGAAACAGGAGCAAACATCCTTACATAAACACTGAGTCGAAGTAGAACCCAAATGCAGATGGAGAGGACAAGACTAGGTGGCAGAAACACATACAGACAGCTTACCTGAACAAGGAGGAGCTAACAAGCCACCAGACTGATACCTGGGAAGCCAGCATGGGACTGACTCAGGCCTCCCTGAATATGGGTCTCAGCCAGAAGGACTGAGCAGTCTAAGGGACCTTAGACAGTGGAGCCAAGATGTATCCCTGGATCACAAAAGGTCTTTGCAAACACATCCCCCATGGAGGGATAACTGCCTTAATTTAGAGACAGGAGAGAATCCCTAGTCTCTACTTCACATGACCTCTTAGATCCACATGACCCCTACTGGATAGCATTCCCCTACATATGGAATTGGGGTGGGGGGGATGGGTGAGGAAGGTGGTTAGAGTGCATGTGAGAGGGCAGAGAGTGTAAAAGGGAGGGAAGGAGGGAGGGAGGGCTGGAGGGGGAGAGGGAGGGAGGAAGAAAGGACTGGGATCGACATGTATAAGAAAAAATTAAATTAAAAAAAATCCTTTGACTCCAAAATTTCAGTTTAAGGACAAGTTACTGGGGAAAAGGATTTCTATTTTTGTTTCCACAGAAAATGAAAAAATGTGGATTCCTTCCAGACTAATGTGGTTTGATCAAGCCAGACCACCTGAAATAGAGTACCAGGTGATCCTACATTCAAAACAGCTGGACAAAGCAACCTTACAGACTACAGCCAGGATTTCTGAATCTTCTTTGAATCCCCCATGACAGTGCCCCTTAGCTGCAGGAAGTAGTTTGTAAAGAATGACACCCAAATTCCCAAATATTGTCTATAAATGTTTGTTTTCATTTAAACGGATTTGGTTATATAAAATAAGTAAAAAAATTAAATTAAAAAGATTATCTTTAATTTAAATAAAAATTAATAAAAAAGAAGCAAATTGTAAAAGTGGAAATGTAAATGGTTTGATTTGTTCTCAGACTTTCATTATAAGGCTTGTAAAGTATAGCTGTGTACCCACAATGTTAAAATCTTCTGTGGTGTCCAGGGGACCTGCCTATGGTAAAATGTAAACTTAAGTATGTAAAAGTAGTAAATACTGGAAAAGTCATTTTCAAAAGAATGAAGATAAACTTACTAAATTATTCTGGCAAAAACTTTTTGAGTAATGTAAATTATGCAACCTCAGCAAACTTGTTCTATAGAAGATCTACAGTTTATAACCTGTACACTTTCTCAGCATGCATAATTGTTCACACATGATGTTGCAAGATTCTGAATGTTGTGTTGATGACTAAGTATATCTAAAATTTCACAAAATATATCTCAACCTAAATTCTTGAATATATATATATATATTGAAATAAATATTTTAAAAATAAAATAGCATTTAAGCTTTTTGTCATTGTCTCATTGCTACATTTAAAAGGAATTTTAAATTCCTCTAATGTTAAAACTATGTGAAAATATTAAATCTCATTTGTGAATATCCTTATCAAATGTCACAGAAGCAATACATATGTCTTCCTTTAGTTTGCTACTGACCCCTGCTGGGTGACTTTATTTCACTATTCTAAAAGGTGATGTGCCAAACAGAATCTCTATTCTGAAAACAACCTCAACCAAAGCCAAAGTTGCAAGCTTGGATCATATAATGTCACCTTCTGAGAAACTACTGAATACAGTTAAGTATGTGTTCCTAGGACAATGCTATGGGTCTTTGATTTCAGATTTGTAAATTGGGCTACATTTTAATATTATCAGCAGAACATTTCAATTTTACTATTCAGAGAATTTCTAGTGTAAGAATGTCTCTCACATAAACCTTGTTAAAAGGTTCTTCAGACTACAAATAAATCCTATTATAAAATATCCATAACATCTCCAAAATGTGCTGTCATGTAATCAGCACTTTCTTGCCAGCTTGATCTCAGAGCCACGTCCATCACAAAATAACACACAGAGACTCTATTGGTTACAAAGCTGTTGGTCCATGGCTAGAGCTTTTTTTTTTTTTTTTTTTTTTTTTTTTTTTTTGGCTAGCTCTGTCTTAAATATGAACCCATTTTTTTTTTTGTCAATATATGTGTTTTCACATGGCCTTACTGGAGAGAGGATCCAGACCTGTTCTCCTATGTTCTTCATCTTGACTCCTCTCTACCTCATCTCTCAGAATCTTCCTTGTTTCCTAGTCCCACTTATCTTGCTTTCCTATTGGCCAACAGAGCTTTATTTATTATTAAATCAAAGAAATATATTTAGAGATTGACATCTCCTATCATTTTCTTTTTTTTTCTGTTTAAAATAAAAAGGGTTTTAACTTTAACATACTAAAATATATAACAAAACAGTTATCAAATAAGAACTATTGTTAACAATATTTAATCCATTAACATTTAACAAGATTTTAAAGAAAATATTGCATCATCTATCCTATCTTTGTGGGTCTAAAGTACAGATACAGGGGTGACCTGGGGGAACGAGGTCTGGGGTCCTGGACCCTAGTGCTCTCTCTGCTCTCTCTTGCTTCCTGGTAAGAAACAGAGAGCATCCGGAGGCATCCTTGGGACAGGAACCTGCTAGTGGTTATCTATTTCTGGTGTAAGTGATCACCCTATTGTTTTCCAAAATCTTATTTATACACGCTACACTGTCATATCTTTAAAAATGGGAAATGACACAAAGAAAAACAAGGTATTATACAAATATTTTTTACATTAAATCTACATTTTAGATATGATCAAATATAGAAGTAGTATGTATTTCCCTAAGTGAATTCTGAAAGAAGAATATAATTTTGAAGGTTTAATGGGTTTAATGCCTTATGGCCTACACCCATACATACATACAGACAGACAGACAGAAAGACAGACAGACAGGCAGATAGGTAGATAGATAGATAGATAGATAGATAGATAGATAGATAGATAGATAGATAGATAGCTTCTCTTTCTCTGGTATTTTCCCCAAGAATCTCAGCTCTCAATGGGATGGGTGTCCTTTTCCTCTCCCTACATTGAAAGTGTGCATCCCAAAGAAGGACCTTCCCCAAATAAAGTCTTCTTGCTGCTTTCATTTTTCTCCTTCGTTGGCAGCAAGAAGCAACTAGGGATCTTCAAGGAACAGAAGATGATGCTATCTATTGCTACAATGGGGGAGGCACTTACTCCACATTTAAAAAAGGCAATTCAAATGGAATACTATAAAAATTATATTTAGCGATGACTTATTTTTAACTCTTCAATGTGCTAGTAGTTTCTTCACTGGCAAAAACATCCTCTACATATATGTATGTGTTTGTACTCATGCATTGTTTGTCCAAAATCTCCCCTAGTCTGTGTGTTCACCTTTTTTCTTCCAGTATATTATTTGTTGTAGAGGATGTGTATGTTTATTTTTTCAATGTTTTTGTTAGCAATGTGTGGCTGACACTTAGGATAGTTTTTATGTGTACCTCTCCCTCCCACAGTTGTGTCACTGTTTTTATGAGCACTTATCACAAAGTGAGGTTGAAGCTTTACAGCTTGAAGTGTGACAGCAAACCTGGAACACCTTTCTATTTCTTTCTTCACACATCCCTTCATAGATTTGTTGTCAGTGCATTTCTTGCTAATTTTGGACTAACAGCTTCTTTGTACAGTTTGACTTTCCAACTTTACTAATCCCATTAAAATAAATGACATCAGTTTACAATAAGCCACTAGACACTGCAATGGTTCATTTGCTAGGAGTGCCAGAATCTGTAATTCTCAGAATGGTGCATACATTAAAAAGTCTTGAGAAGATTTAGTAGTTTTCCTTGTAATATTTTGAATTATTCTTGATCAGAAAAACTGAAGCTACCTGCAGTGTAATTGTAAATGGAAGATTGATGTTAACTTCTACATGCTTGATTTAGTCTCTAAAGTCACCTCATATGAGAATACTCTTAGAAGAATATTTTACCATTGTGTCGCAGCTTGTTTCTGCTATACATACTGTGGCTGGTGGGGAGGAGATGGCCTCTATATTCAGTTGTGGGAAGTTGATGAATTCTGTTTTGGAAAATATAATTAAAATTTCTAAGTATTTTATTTCCATGGCTTTAGGATTTAGGTATTTTAAGAGACTAAGAAGTTGAGGTCATGAATGAATATTTTCTGACTAGAGATGCTAACATTTTGGACCTGTTTTTTGGCTATAATTTACTAACTTTAGGAATAATATGTTAAATTATAATTAGTGCCTACAATATAGGCTTGTTTTATGAAAGGAAATCTGTGAAAAAGAAATTGAAGACAACAGTTATAACTATTTTTCTTTTTGAGATTTGAAGTTGAGGATTGCAGAGAACATTTGCATCATTTCACACACACACACAAAAAAATATGATCTTAACCCAAAAGAACAAATGTTTTCATATGCCTCAAAATCATGAGTATTTTGGTCAATGTAAGGGGACTCAGTGCTTAGAGGCATTTGTTGTGTAGCTTAGCAACTGAAGTTTGACATCAGAGACTCACATAGTGGAAAGACTTCCGCAATTTGTCCTCTGAGTTTCATGTGTTAGTATAGTATGTATTTATCCACCCTCATAAATAAATTAATGGGAGACAACAGTAATAGGTATACTAAATTGGAAGGTGAGAAATTTTATGGAATTTCATATTAGATAAAGAATTAGAGGAAAATAATTATGGCTGAATGACAAAGAATTAGTCTTCTCTAAGGATGCATGCCATAAGTCATTATCTAGTACTGAGTGCTCAGCCCTGAAATCATATACATTTCAATAACACTAAAAGGACTGGGGAGATTTTTTTATAAATGTTTGTTTTATATATAAATATACACATATATATTAAAAAATACAAAATCACAAAAAAGAAAAAGTAGTCAAGAAATTGAGAAGCATTGTTGGGGCTGAGAAACATGGGACCAGTAGGAGGGAAAAAGAGACATGGGAAAATGTAACTATTATTATTTAATTAAAATAAAATACAAATAAAATAAATCTGAAATGGGTATTTTGATTCCTGGGTAGATAACTTTTATCTGAAGTATGAGACCGGATCAAATTTGCATATCTAATTCAATACAAATAGTACATGGGGGATGGAGGTAAATACACTTAGACGAAAAAGGCTGAAAGTAAGACACTGACAATTTTATGATGGAGACTACTGAGAGCCAGAGAGTAGGAATAACACAGCCACTTGCTCTGTGCCTCTGTATAAATGGCCATTAACAAGCATTTAACTATGGGTCCCTGTAGGCAGAGATTTTTGTCCAGGAAGCTGGCTCCCAAATAACCACAGATAGACTTATTATTAATTGTGAATGCCCAGCCAATAGCTCAGGCGTGTTACTATCTAGTTCTTACAACATAAATTAACCTGTATTTCTTATCTATACTCTTCCATGTGACAGCTCATTTTTCATTTTTTCAGCATGATGTGTCCATTCCCTGCTTTCTTTGCTTCTGTTGGTGACCAGCCTGTGACTGTGCCTTTCTTATTCCCAGTGTAATCTTAGTTTGGCTCTCCTGACTAAGCTCTCCCTACCTAGCTATTGGCCAGTCAAATCTTTTATTAAATATTAAATAAAAAGGCACTATGGCAAAGATACATCTTCAAAGTGTATAATAAAGATTATTCCAAAACAGGTCATCTCTTTAAGTAAACTCTTTTTTTTTTCTTTCTGGGAGATGGGTATGATCTCAATAACTGTAGAGCTAACAAGTTGCCAATGGATAGCTACAAACCTGCTACAAAAAAGATGGCTCTTGTTAAGCTCAATGTCACAAAACATAACAGTTAATAAGAATGTGAGAAAGAAATTTTGTAGGAAGGGATGATATACAAGGTTATTAGGAGGGTTATAAGGAAAGGTCAGGGATAGAATTTGTCATATGTATTTATGCACATATTAAATTACCAGAAAACAAAATTTTATAAAAATTATAGTTGATGGTAGAGTACACTCCAACTCTCTTAACCAATCAATTACATTATGAATCAGAAAGTATTGTATATAAACCTGGCATGGTTAATTATTTGAGGATTCTCCCTAGTGCCATTGAGGAGAGAAGTGGAAGTGGGAACTGTAGGTGTGGGAAAGTAAAGTGTGTAGGTCATTTGGCCCAAGCCCTTTGAGACTACAGTGACCACAACACTCTCTCTTTGCTTCCTCTATTCTATGAGCTAAACTATTTCCCCCACACAAACTTCTGAAGTGATTTACTGACTTGACAATGGACTAACAAGACAAACAAACCAATAAACAGAAAACAAAGTTTCCATAGGCAGAGATTTCTGAAACCACAAGTCAAAAATAAACCCTGCTTGCTTTTAAGCCATCTTTCTCAGAAAATATTTCTGAGCAGTGCAAAAATCAAGTGCTGGGTGTTGGTTTGTTTTCTAGGTAGAATCACATTAGCTACATTGCCTGTCCAGCCAGGTATCTTAAAGAGAATTAATAGAACAGAACCTTTTTACTTGCTCCAGCAACCACACAGAGAAATACTTGATAGTTTAATTAAATTGGTAGGTAAAATAATCAATGTTATAAACTCAGGCTACTCAAAGCCAGTGTAATTCCTGAAGAACATCAGAAAATTTGAAAATTTATATTAATTTTATGGTCTTTTATTTTGACATTGTAATAAATGAGATACAGGGGCAAACATTAAAAGATGATATTTCCTGCTTTAGAGAAGCAACTTGAAAATTCAACCAGCAGTTCCATCTAAAAAACCCAGTAGCAGCAAGAATATTGTAAATATATATTCAATGAACTCGGGAGACAAGCTATGCATTTTGTGCTAGGCGTATCAAGGAAGACCCAGTTTCACCAGCAATGAAATAAGCTTCCACAAATTGATTTTTCTTTGTGTGTACTCATCAGTGTAAAAACAATTAAGCTATAAAGTCTGTATTTGTTCAGGAAAAATGTTTTCTGTTCATCATTATGCTATGCCAGTGCTTCTGTCCTCTGGAAATTTTTTGTTCTGTGAAATCACTATAGGAGAGGAATAAATAACTATCAGTGTCTCAGAAACAGACGGTTGACATTGGTGCATTTACTTAAGAGATCATTGCTGGGTGTGGTGGTGTACCCCTTTAATCCCAGTACTTGTGAGGCAAATCTCCATGAGTTTGAGGTCAGCCTGGTCTACAGAGTGAGTTCCAAGACAGTCAGAGCTTTAAAGAAAAATTGACTCAAAAAAAAAAAAAAAAGAAAAAGAAAAGAAGCATACATTAACTTTAGAAATTTTATTTCTAAATAGCAGCATCATAACTATTTTATAAAATATTCTAGTATGTGTAAAACATCTAAAATTTTAAATGTACCCATGTGTGTTTAAAGTATAACTAGTGTCATTAAAATTAGATGAAGAGAAGTCAGTCGAATCCTTTCTTAATTACAATCTGTAATTTTATTTATGTGAATTAATGCTTAATTCAAAGCACAATATAAATTTGAGACATGATTTCAGCTATGCAATGGTTTCTATTGTCATAAAATTTGGTAACAATTTCACTAATTTTAATTTTATAAAGTATCTTAGGTGATAGTTACCATATCTGGTATCTTGAGGAAGAACTGTCATCTCCAACATTATCATTGTATCTAGAATCATGAGGCCTAAACACACAAAAGCAAAATCTCTAAAAGATGCTGCACGATGACAGGAGAACAGCTGAACTGTACATGCAACTAGAAACTAGACTGTTATAGATGCCCAAGAGAAAAGCAACAGTAATAGAATATTAGCAGGTCAAACAATAAAATCATTTGAAAGTCTGTAATGTGTCTAATTTCTAGCCAATAATGACATATTTGGATAATTTCAAGCAGTAATTTGTTATTTTTTTAATTTGTTTTAATGATTTTTAAATAGGTCTTATTTCATTTCATAAGTAATGACATGACCATCAGAAACATACACAGGTTTTCTAAAGTTTGTTACACATCCAACTACCACAATTGCCTTCCCAGAAAGAGAGGGGGGGGGCAGAAAGGGAGGGAGGGAGGAAGGAACAAAGAAACAGCAAAGAAAGAAACTAAGAAACAAATAGGATAATCCAATAACATTAAAACATTTCTTCAGGAGTTACCCTCATTAATTCACTTTTCAATCTGTAGGCCATATATTACTCATATGTGCTATCCAGAAAACACTGAAAATGAAGTATTTATTGCAGGTGATTTTGTGTCTACCTAAGCACAAATAACCTTTTTGTATTGCAGAGGAAACTGTGATGGGATATTGATTTAAACCACCATTTTCAGGCAGAAAAAAGGACCTTATTCCATGATATATCAATACAGAAAACATCATGAGTGGAGCATGCATTACCAAGGTCAAAAAGGAATCACCCAATAGCCCATTTACCTTGCAAACCCACTCTTTCCATTAGTGTTTCTAGAGTGGTATCTCAGATTTGCACACAGAAACAAGAGAAATATGTTCAAAATTAGGTTGTGTTAGTGGCTATGACTGCATAGATGTGGCGAGGAAAAAAAATGATACCAATGGAATGCCAAAATGCATGGAAAAAGCCCATGAGGATTCAATCCTATGTAATAAATAAATAAATAAATAAATAAATAAATAAATAAATAAATAAGGAAACTGAAGAAAGCTGGGAGTAGGATAATGCATTTCCCCAGAGAGGAACACAGAAATTGTAGGTTCAGTGCCAAATAGTTAGCCCTGAAAAATATACATACAAGTGGGATTATAAGAACTGAGTAGTTTCTAGTTAAGAGTATAAAGGTGTGTGTGTTTCTTTAATCCCTTGCTATATTTTAAAAATCATTGTTATGGTTTTGCTTTAATAATTTGGTAGCAAATTATATTAGACAGCAAGAAGAAAGATAAATTTTTGTCGTGTACAATTTTATGTGCTCACCCTGTTTTATGTTTTATTTCTCTAGAAGCTGAACTCTGTGTTAGTAGTTTTTTTTTTTTTTTTCTGCTAGCCTGCTCCCAGAGCTGTGCCAGCCCCAAAAACACACTGAGATATTGTGTTTGATATAATGCTGTTAGCCTATTACTAGTTTCTTATTTGCTATCCCTGTCTTAAATATTAACCCATTTTTATTAATCTAAGTATTTCTACGTGGTCTCATATTACCAGAAAGAGGGCCCAGATCTTTGTTCTCTCAAGTCTCTCTACATGTTGACTCTCCTCCCTACCACGTCTTCTCTCCACCTAGTCTCCTAGTCCAGCCTATCTTGCTTTCTTATTGGCCAACAGTGCTTTATTCATTAACCAATAAGAGAAACATATTTACAGAATGACACCTATCAAATGTTCTGTCTATTATTGTAGTTTTTCTCTTGGGCATCTATAACAGTTTAGTTTCTAGTTGTATGTACAGTTCAGCTGTTCTCCTGTCATCTTGCAGCATCTTTTAGAGATTTTGCTTTTGTGTGTTTAGGTAGACTTAGTGTTTACTTTTCTCATCCAAAATAGAGATTAGTGGAGGTAGGCACTTACACAGAGCTGAGCATGAATAATATTTTACTGTTAGTATAAGCTTTGAGTCTAGTGAAAATTGAATCTCATGTGATAGTTTAAAGGTCTCATGAATCCCTTGAAAATCACTGTTATGATCTTGCTTTAACAATTTGGCAGTAAAGTATGTTAGACAGCAAGAGGCAAGATAAAGTTTTGTCATTTATAATTTTATGTGCTCACCATGTTTTATGTTTTATATCTCTGGAAGCTGAACTCCGTCTCTGTGTCTATCTCAGTTGTCTGTCTCTCTGTGTGTATGTGTGTTTCATATAATAAAATAAAATATGGAAAGGAAAATTAACACCTAGATAAAGGACAAAACAAATAAAAAGAAAAAAACACAAGTTGTTAAGCTTCCATTTATCCTTTCAAGTTTAGAACACCATCTGGTACAGAGCCAGCAGTCCCTATCCATCCTGGTTCAGTCTCTGTACATTCATATATGCACCAATCCTGTTGATTTAGAGGGTTTTGTTCCTTGAAGCTCTACATTCCTTCTGGCATGTAAACTACATAATCAAAAGTCATTCCTTTAGGTAACTGAGTATCATGCACTTGGACAGGTTTAAAAGTATGCTTAAATTGAAATACAGAACAGGACATCACCCAAAACATCTGCATTGCACATTTTGATTGAATCTGGCCTTCTCTTGCTTCATGCTCCCAATCCCATGGCCTCTTTTCTAACTTAGTAGCCATGTATTTTCCAGAAGTGCATTAGTTCTCTGGCTAGTGAGACTACTTTAGTGTTCTATATGTGCTAGATCCAGAGCTAGCTCTGTCCATTTTTATTGTTTACTATAGTTGTTAAATTTGCCATTTTTAGACATTAATAAAAATTCTTTGTTGGATATACACTTTGGAAATATATTTTATCTGTATTTTAGTTGTGTATATTTATCATTGAATTTCAAAACAAATCTTCGAATTTAACCAAATTTAGATGACAAATATTTTATTTAAAGATTAAGTTTTACTTTCAATAATTAATTAAAGCATTATATAACATTAAAATGGATTGAACACTAGGGGCACTAACCTCACTCTTTCACTTCATGTGGAATTATCCCACAGTAGCAAATAACTTACACTTTCTTCAGTTAGCTACATAGCTGAAAGGTCCCAAGTGAAAAATTCCCTAATATATTACCTGAAGTAAGGTTACAAAGTTCTACCTATTGAATTACACTAAAAATACCAAGAAATAGTACTTTGGGTTGTTGTTATAATTTTCTCTTCACTTATAAATGCATAATTTTTCTATTGATGAATTTAGATGAACCCAGTGGCATTGGTTTACATACTTTAACTAACATTTAACAAACTGAAAATGTGAATGTAGCCATCCATTCTACAACACTTGTAAAAGTTAAAGGAATTAAGTTGTACTGTGGTGCCATCAGCACAACAGTGGTTAAGACATTCAATAAACTAAGAGTTGACATTTTTAACTCTCTTAGAAGGTTTGGAATTCAAACACATTCAGATACCAAACATTTCACATAAAGTGAAGCATTTAAAAATTTTCTTGGTGCATATTATGTAATTGACAATAGTGTGCACATAAAATTTTAACTTCTGTCCAAAATATATTATAAATTAATTCACTGATAACAGAATAATAAAAAAATTATTTCTTCCTTTTCTCGCAAATATCAGTTCAAATCCTGATCAGGGTAGCAAATAGTTGATTTTAGAAGTGTTAGGATGAATTAAATACATTGCAGCTTTCAACTAGGTAGGCTATTAATTTATTCTGAGATGTTTTTTATCTCTTATATAACATCTGCAAAAGACAAACTTTAACAAAGTGCAATTACTCAGGATGCTAGCAACATGTGTGCATCTAAGTACATTGTAAATGCATATTGCTCCAGTGACCATTTCAATAAAGAATGATTTCGATGGGTTTGATCATCTCTCTCTCATTGTCTCGTTCTGTTTATGGATTATGATGTAGCTCTCAGCTACTTTTTTAATGCAACGTTTTCCACAGTGATCCTTGCCATGATAATAATGAACTGATTATCAGAAACTTTAAGAAAGCCTCAATGAAATCCATCCTCCATGTTCCTTAGTCATGGTCCTATTGCTGTGAATAGATAGCATGAGGAAGAGAGAAAGCATGATCAGAACATACTGTCAGAAAAATACTTCAATAAAATTAAGTCATTCTTACAACACCTCCTATAAAATTTTCTTTATTTCTTCTTTATTAATCAAATTTTTAAACAATTTCACACATGAATATTGCATTTTGATTATTTTCAATATCTTGTGATATCTTGCTTGTACAAATAAAGCCTTTCTTAGAGTCAGAAAATAGAATTTGCCACTAGCTAACCATAAAGGTATGGAGGTCTGCACAGACCGGAAGTGAGGCAGCTGGTCAGAAACAGGATATAAGCAGGGAGAAAGAGGAAATTGCTCTATTTTCTGAAATGCTAAGGTGGCTTGCTCCTTCTCTCTGATCTTTCAGCATTTCCTTTAATATCTTATTCTGGCTTTTTATTATGTAGACCAATTAAGAACTCCACTTACAAATGGTGCCCCCAACATGGGGCAAGAATTTCCATGTAAAACCTGACAAAAGCTTAAAAAGTGATTCGAAAAACAAAAGAACAGAGGCAATCATGGCTTCTTGGTAGCAGTATTTTCTCAGGTGGGTTCTGTTTGCTAGAGGTAAGCAGAGGCTCTAGGCTCCTTTAAGGGAAACTTCCTAACTCAGCATTAGCAGCAAAAACTGTATGGCTCTTTTAAGAGACCATGCTACTGAATAATTAAGTGTTGTTTAGGAGCAACCAGAGGCATGATCTTGGTGGTGATATGAACTTAGAAACTGTGTTACAAAGCCTAGTCTCTCAGAAAGGCACAGATAGGGAAGGGCCAGCAGCTGCTTTAACTTTAGCCTTGCTATTCAGCAGATAAAAGGCTCATGTGGTCAGAATAAGATAGAGATATACAATAAAGACTGATTCAGGTGAAGAAAAGTATCTTAATGGTATATGGTGTGTTTAAAAATGGTAGGCTGGGGAGAAAAAGAAAAAAGATGAAGTCCTTAAAAAAGAAATAGTGTAGTTGCATGTGGCAGTACATACCTTTAATTCTAGCACTGGAAAGGCAGAGGTAGGAAGATCTCTGTGTATTCAAGGTTAGCCTGGTCTACAGAGTGAATTTTAGGACAGGCAAAAATACACAGAAAAATTCTGCCTCAAAACAAAACAAATCATAAAACCAAATAAATAAATAAATAAAATTAAAAGAAATTGAGTGATAAAAAAGCCACATAAAGATGAAAAATACACAGAGAGTCTGGAGTATGTTATTTTGTTGTCTTTAAATTATTTGATTGCTGAGGATGGAACAATTAAAGACATTTAATTATAAATTCTACAGGATAAAACCAACCTATATATTTTTAAAATGACTTGACTTAAAAATTTAAGTCTAAGGATATGTTACTTTGGAAAAGAGATTCTGCTTTTGTTTCCACAGAAAATAAAAGCTGTGGATTCCTTCAAGACTAAAATGGTTTGATCAAGCAAGACCCTTTGAAGCAATGCCCCAGTTGAACCAATATCCAAAACATCTGAGATGTTGCAGCCTCAGACCACTACAGCCAGGATTTAGCCACGGGTCTGAGTCATCCTGAACTCCTTACTTTTGGATATAAGACAAAATTTCCACAATGAAAGACATGTAACATAGATTAATTCATGGTAGGAAAGAGATTTTCTACTAGCTAATTTGTACAAAGAAAGGCAACCCAAACATAGAACCCTAGTTTGGTACATTGCCTGAGAATTCTTCAACCTCCCATTGGTGTTCTATTTTATGATTATGGGAGAAATTAAAGGGTAATAATCACATGAACTGGAGAAGGTCCAGTGAAACTTTCTCTGAGGCAGGTTCTGAGACATTCAGAGCTGGAATTTTGAGCTGGAATCCTCTACTTGCCTAAACTTTATCCTATAGTCCATAATTTCACTAGTGCTAAAAAGACAAAAAGAAAATTTTTGCAGAATATGAATTCTTGGTATAGAAATCTAGGCTTTCAAAATTGTATGACTATTTAATGGAAAGACTTGTATATCGCTGTTGCATTTTTCTTAATATGAATGCTGGTAATACCAGAGTTATCCTTGTAAAATTCCCTAAAAGTAAATATCAAACTGTTTTTGTTTTATTGAAGACATAGTAAAATCTCCTGTTTAATCTATTGCTATTTGAGCAAAATAGACAAACATCTAAACTGTTAAATATACTACTATTAGCTAAGCATAAAAGAAAATTATATATATTTTGTATGAATTGTGGGTATGAGTTTAATAACCGGAAGCAGACAAATCAGATAAAGTATTAAGCTTAGTATCAGATCTACTTCATACCAGTACCTAAGTACAAATGTCACATACAATTTACAATTTAGACAAATCTCTCTCTCTCTCTCTCTCTCTCTCTCTCTCTCTCTCTCTCACACACACACACACACACACACACACACACACACACACACACATATATATATATATATATATATATATATATATACATTTCATGTATTTCATGTCTTTTTTGTTTGGCCTTCAGGTTTTATCTGCATGTAAACCATTTCCCTACCTTCAACAATCCCCCTTATTATTTTCACTCCAGACATAAACCTGCAGGTTTCAAGTACTGTCTTGAAAACAAGTTCTCTATTAAACATTAAATTTTGATTGTAAAATATGTGCTAAAGATTTCCATTGTAGAAACAAATTCCACATTAGCAATCCTTGTCGAATTAAGTCAAACACAACCTCTAAGTCAGCATCAAGGTGATGAGCGAGTACAGTGGTTGCCTTGTCCACAACTAATAACTGTATTAATGATGTGGATGAGTGAGCAAATATTACGACAGTGAACCCCTACATATTAAATATGTAGATTCTTCAGAAACAAATAGGCTCAATGCTGATAGCTGCAAAATGGCATAGAAAGGTTCAAATAATAATAGGTGTCTAATATTCTCCTTTTTACTAAACTCGGTCACTACAATGATTAAAAAAAAAAAAACTGGT
The DNA here is from genome assembly GCF_943737965.1 of Phodopus roborovskii. Lineage (NCBI taxonomy): Eukaryota > Metazoa > Chordata > Mammalia > Rodentia > Cricetidae > Phodopus > Phodopus roborovskii. Next base: position 31,907,451 of record NW_026126410.1, read on the forward strand.
CAGTAGAAAAATTCAGCAACAATGCCTATGCCAAGAAGAAGAGGGAGATTTGTACATTGCATTTTTACATAGTAAATTAAAGAAATCAATATTTTACATAAGTTTATATTGGACCGTCTTCTCTATTAATTCACAAATAATTCAAAGGAAGCAAGATACCATAATTCATGTATCCCATGATATAGGAAGCATCACTAATGTGAAAAAGCATGCATAAATTCACATAAGTATTATTCCTAATATTTTCATTTTATATATTTTAAACAAAAATTAATTGACCTTATATTAACTGAGTATCTTTGTTATTTTTGTTAACAGTAATGGCAGTAACATTAACAATATGTTAATAGCAACATATTATCTATATGTCACAAGTTACATAATGTTAATGTTAACATTTATGTCACATGTAACAACTTTACATGCAACAAATAATGTACAATGTTACATATAACTACAATAAGAACATTAACAGTAACAATAATAACAGTAAATGTTTCTCTTCAATAACTCACAGAAAAATGACAAGAATTAATTTTTAAATATAACCAGACACAGGAAAGAATCACTTATATAGAATCATAAAACAAATTGAAAAATGCACTTGAGAGACAATAGAATTAAATTTTGCCAAACTGGTTAACATGAGGGTCATGGCTCGTCAAAATACTGAGAACACGTGATTAGTGAGTGCTCAGCACTAAGTGAGTCATGTATGTCATGACAAAATGGCATTCATTTACAAATCATACACATTCTCCCAAAGCCCACAGTCTTTTTGATAAAGAAGGTAGAAACTAGAAGAAAAAGAAGTGATAAATAACGTCAAGTAGACAGTGTTCCCTGGATATAAAATAGGAGTAAAAGAGATAAACTCGCAGTGATTCTTACTGCATAACTTTGCAAGTTCAAGTAAGACAAAATTCCATCATGGAACTGGGAAAAAAATCTTGCCACTAGCTGATGAACTGTTTACATTTGTTACTACCTGGCGAAAGGAAAACTCAATGTTTTTTTAATGCTGTGATCCTGGTTTAATATACCATACTTCAGAACAGGCCCTGTTCTCATTGTAAGCTGAGTAATACTAACTAGCCTCAGCAGGTAAAGAAACAAAACTACCTGAGAGGGAAGGGTGGAATGGGTAGAAAGGGAGTAGGGTGTAGAGGAAAAATATAAAAGGAATGACAGAGAATGCACATTATCAAAACATACTGTAGTAAATTTTCATATAGTTAATATAGTATTTTAAAGAGCTAATTACACAAGACATAAAAAAATCAAAGTTCCTCATATTTTTAATTTTACTAAATATAAAATTGTAAAGAATTCTTGTAGATCTCTGGACATTTCCCTAGTGCCAGATTTCTTTTTAAACCTATAATGGCTCCTTCTATTAAGGTATCTCTTTTCTTGTTCTCTATTCTTTCCCTGATTCAATCTGCCTTCTTTCTCATGCCCACCTACATTGTGTAATATACTGTATTTTCTCCATCCATTTTCAGTTGAGAGGTATTTATTTGCTTCCAGGTTCTGGCTATTACAAATAAAGTTGCTATGAACATAGTTAAATAGATGTCCTTGTTGTACAAATGTACATGTTTTAGGTATATGACTAAGAGTGGAATCACTGGATCTTAAGGTAAACTGATTCCCATTTTTCTGAGTAACTGTCATAATGATTTCCAAAGTGGCTGTACAAGTTTGCATTCCCAACAGTAGTGGAGTAGTGTACCCCTTTCTCCACATCCTTTCGAGCATAAACTGTCTTTGGTGTTTTGATTTTAGCCATTCTGACAGGAGTAAGGTAGTATTTCAGAGTAGTTTTGATTTGTATTTCCCTGATGGCTAAAGATGTTGAGCAATAGTACTTAAGTGTCTCTCAGCCATTTTAGAGTCCTACATGGAGAATTTTCTATTTAGTTTTATACCCCACATTTTAATTGGAGTATTTGGTGTTTTGTTAACTAGCTACTTGAGTTTGTTGTATATTTTGAAAATCAGCCCTCGGTCCAATATTGGGTTGGTGAAGATCATTTCCCAGTCTGTGGGCTGCCATTTTGTGTTGTTGACTCTGTCATTTGCCTTACAGAAGCTTCTCAGCTTCAGGAGGTCCCATTTATTAATTTTAGATATCAGTGTCTAGGCTACGGGTATTATGTTCAGGAAGCAGTCTCCAGTACCAATTTTTTTCCAAGGGTACCTCCCACCCTCCCTTCTAAGAGGATCAGACTCATGTTGTAGACTCTGATCCATTTGGACTATCTATCTGCAGTCATCTACCTGTCAGCATCCAGTTCCACCTCAGTGGGTTTCAAGACAGCATATGGAATTGGTGGGAAGCATAGAAGAGATAAAGGGGAGACAGTAGAGAGTGAATATATAAAACAAATTTATGTATGTTTTAAACTCTCTCTCTCTCTCTCTCTCTCTACCATTATTTTTCTACCAAAATGAGAATTTGAAAAATCATAGTGGCTTCTGTTTTAATAAGCTTAAAACATGCCTATAATTATTTGAAATATAAACCTATTAAATTGTCTGTTCTTTATGCATGTAAAATCATCCAAATTTGATCATGTGTAATTCCTCAAGAGATTGTTCATTCATTTCTGATAAAAATTAGTTACCTATTCTGGATTGAAAATACTAGCAATTAATAGATTTTGATTGGTATAGTATGTATACTTTAGATGTTTCATTTTTGTAATAACACATAGATTATTGAAAAGTCAGAATAAATCATTTCTCTTATATTGTCTTTCATGTAGATGGAAATTTTATTAGTTAGGTCCAATAATGCTCATAGATCAACTGCCAACCAGACTATTTTCACATGCATTTTATTAAATCTTGTTTTCAGTTGAATGCAACTATTAATAATTTTGGCAATTGTTTCTTGTCTAGGAATTAGTTTGATCAAATTTATAAAACTGTGTCTTGTACAGATTTTATTCTAACTGCCAGGATTTCTTTCCCATAGGGAGACTGGCATTACTACAGCAGTTGTTACAGCTTGCCTATTCACATACCTCATTGTGGAGTATGAGGAACAGAGTTCCAACTATCTGCTAACTCTTCGAGGGGTTTCCCAGGGATTCATTGTTTTAAGAAAGATAGCAGAATGTGGTGATAATTACATTTACAATAAATACCACCATCTCTCAAAAAGAAAAAGACAGACAAACTAAAGAACAAAGAAACAAAAAACATCAAATTTCAGCAATGTAAGAAAATATGAGAAGACAAAACTGCTATTGAAATCTTGTTCTGGTCAGGAAAAGGCACAATAGCATGTACTTAGATAATCCATGTTATATTGCCCACTCTTATATTCAATTTGTTACTAATAATTATGACAAAGTTACTGTGACATTGTCCTAAGCATTTGTATTTGCTCATTTTTTGAATATTATAGCTTACCAAAAAAGTATATTTATTTATATAAGAATGTAGTTTGAAGTTGTATGTTACATTGCGTCCTCTTTTCATACTTCCTCCTGTCCCCCCTCTCTATTTTCTTGTACCCTTAACCAACTGTAATATAGTCAGGATTATAATAAACATAATCAAGTATGTTTATCTGAGACTTCACGACTCAGTGTGAGGAATCACATTACTTCATGGTGTTAGTTTTTTGGGAAGGTTTGAAGACCACAGAGAGTATCCAATCTGCAAAAGTTACTGTGTTATGAGTAAGGTTTTTCCTGCCAGCCTGGACCCACTGTGGTTCCAGCCCCAAATAACACACAGAGACACTGTATTTGATATAATGCTGTTGGCCAGTTGTTTCTTATCTGCTAGCACTCTCTTAATTATTAACCCATTTCTATTAATCTAAGTATTTCCGTGTGGTCTCATGTTACGGGAGAGTGGGGCTGGCGTCCTGCTCTCTCCAGTCTCTCCATGCTGACTCCTCCTTACTACTTCCTCTCTCCTCCTTTTCTCCTAGTCCCACCTATCTTTCTTTCCTATTGACATCATGAGATTCATCAGTGACTCTGATCCCATCTCAATTTTCCACTTCCTATACATTTGAGCACTTCCCAAAATAATCTAAATCTGGGAGACAGCAGGAGAAAGTAGAATGCAACTTGCCCATTATCTGAAAGAGAAGATTAATGTTCCATTACCATCCTATGTTGAACTGTCAATGTATTGTCATTTGGAGAGTCAGGAGTAGCATGGGGAAAATGGTACTCAGTACCAACCTATTCTGTAGACATTATAAAATTCTCTGCTGTTATTCCTTGTTTGGAAAATTCATTATGATGCTTGACAAGATTTAAAGAATCACTTAAATTACAGTCACTTATGTTTTATAGAAGCTTACAATGATAACTACACAATTTTTTTCATTAACTTAGAAGAGTAACTGTGGATGAACTGTCATGCAATGGGCTGTCCTTTAGGTATGGAGATCTCATTTTGGACTCTGCTCATCTTGTCCCTGTGATAGTAGACAGTATTCAGATGAGAGACACATAATGTACCTAAATATTTTGAGGTAGAAAAATCTACCTTTAATATGGGTCACACTTTCTGCTGGCAGACTATGCCTGGGACCTAGAAGAAGGAAACTTGTTCTTTTTGTCTTCTTGATCCATTCATTCACTGACACTGGAGTCTACTTCTTTGGGATTTTAGCATATATGCACACAGAAGACCAGCTGAGACTTCAAGCCTCAAGGACTGACAATGAATGGATTCTTAGACATTGCATTGGTAAGCAGCTATTTTTGAACTAGCTGGGCCACAGCCTGTAAGCCATGACAAAAGTATCTCATTTCCTATATTTCAGTTCAGTTATTCTAAGAGAACATAACTAATACAAACAGCATGTATTTTTTTTTTCGTAAAGCCTGTGGCCAGAGCATGGTCTTAGAAGTTTACTAGGTTGCTTTGCACAGCCTTAATACATGGGGAGGTGCTCAGTCTTACTGGAATTTGATCTGTTATGTGAGGGGAGAGGCTATTACGTATATATGTTTCTCATACTGGTTAATGAATAAAGCACTGTTGGCCAATAGGAAAGGAAGATAGGAGGGACTAGGAGACAAGGAGGAAAGAGGAAGTAGTAAAGAGGAGTCAAGATGGAGAGTCAGGAGAGAACAGAACCACCATTCCTATGCTCTCGGTAAGACCACGTGGAAATACATAGAAATGGGTTAATACTTAAGACAGAGCTAGCTGATAAGAAACAAGTAACTGGCCAACAGAATTATATCATATACGGAGTCTCTGTGTGTTATTTGGGGCTGGCAGCATGGTGGTGGGACAAAACCAGGTGGCAGACGGAAAAACCATACTCGTTACAGTTACGTTATATTGGTATTCATGGGATTGTTGTTCTTTACTGGATGGAAACAGAAAAGGAGGGGATTGGGGAGTGGAAGCATGTAGGGGATTGGGGAGAGAAACAGGAAGGAAAAGATGGTAGTGAATCTGTGGCCAGTGTGTAAAATAAATAGGTGCATGATAACAAAAAGAACAAGGGTTTACATTACTACCTATTAATGATATTCTTGCAGTTAGACATACTATGTCTCCAACCTGTGTGAGAGGTAACTTCAAATCCCATTTTCTTAGCCAGTAAATAGAGTCTAGTGCTTTTCTTTTGTGGCTCTGCTAGTTACTGATAATGAAGAAATTGTTCTTCTCCAATGGCTCTAAACCTTGTAATAATATCTAGGAAATGACATAAAACCAGTGTGAAAATCCTGTAACTATATTCACTGTTAAATAAATTCAATTATAAAATATTACTGTATTTTTAGCCTGTGATTTACAGGTTTCTCTGCCTGACACATCTTGGAGGTTAAAGGAAATAAAAACAAATGTAAATAAGGAGAGCAATTACAGATAATCAATAATCCAAACAATGTTTAGTTCAAGATCTCTTTCATTTTCTCTTGGCTTGCTTTTGCCTTTGGCATCCTTGGTCTTTACTCTTGTTCAAGGCACATCTGAATATCTTTGTGAATATCTCCCATAGTCTCTATGGGATCTACATGGGTGTTTTCATACTATAATACAAATTAAATACAGAAAATGCTAAAGGATTCTATATTTGTTTGTTTATGTCTATTAACCATTATGATCATTCTGCTTGTTAGATACTAATATATTTAATAAGCCTCATGCTTCCCAGTAGACTGTAAAGGATTTGAGTAATAATGCTTTTTGATTTCTAAGTGAAGGAAACCAGACAGAAATTAGTTTGTATTTATGGGTATCAAAGCATGAAAAATAATATGTGAAATGTGTAGAAAGAAATGCTCTGCATTCCTTTTCAAAGCAATTAATCCTGGGTTTTAATGAAATTACTTAACATGTACAGGCAAAATGTGTAACAGCCAAACTCTTGTAAAATGACATTGAAATCCTCAAATTTAAATGTAATCCTATAATTATTCATAAAAGAACTCTGTTTTTTCTTCATATTTTGGCTATGAATCATAGTGAGAGAGGAAGTAAAGGGAATATTTCATGGTCCACTGAAACCAATAAAATTTAACAATATTTTGTATAATTTCAAAATAATTTTAACAAGATATTTAAAATATAGTTCCTTCCATTTTGACAAATTCATACATGACTTTAGTATTTCAACAATCCCTATGCCTTCATCCCCCTTTAACCTCCACCCAAGTCCATCTAGTCCCTCAGCAGATGACTTCTCTTTATGTAATTGTTAGAACTTACATTTAGGATTAGATGACCAATTAGGAGCCTCATCCCCAAACAGACAAACAATTCGTCCTCTCCTAACATCCACTGATTGTCTCTAGCTCTTCAGTTGTGATGTGGCCTCATGAGCTTCCCTACATCTGCACTGACATGTTGGCTGGCTTGGTTATTGAATAAGTCTTGTTTAGGCAATCATATTGCTGTAATTTAATAGGTACATAGTTTCTGATGGTTTGAACCAGAAGAGCCACAAAGGCCCATTATATTTTAATGCATTACCACCAGACAGTGTAACTCTTTGAAAGGAATGGAAGGATTAAGAGACCTGGCATTGTTGGAACAACTGTATCACTGCAGGGGATGGGGAGACTTTGAGAATTTCAAAAGCCAATGCCAGGTGATCCCTCTCTCTCATGTAGCATGCTATTAGCAGATATAATTCTGTTATTTTTGTGAATATTTATGTAAACATTACTATTATTTCCCAGTCTAAAGTCCTTGGCCCATGGCATAATTTTGGTATATCCCATGTGAGACTAAGACACGTGACATTCCCAAATAAGGCAAATAAGGTCTCATGTCTCTGTACACAACATTTTGCTAGCTCTTCAACTAATTTGTGTTTTCTTCTTCCTGAACTCAATTTTTTTTTAAAGAATATTTACACAAGCCTGACTCCAAATCATGGTACTCTGATACTCTTGTTGCTATCTCTGGATTTCCTATACTTTAGCTAAAAATTGAGAATTCTAGTGTCTAAAAAAAAAAATGAGAAGTACAAAGAATGAGGGTAGTTTACTGAAATATGTAACCAAATCTACTCACAGAACACTAAAGTCAGGAATGAATATAGTTAATGGAAAATATGCTTTTGTATTAGCCACTAACAATGAAAGTTATTACTGAATGAAGGCAGGATTATTAATTTTTTAAAGGAGTCTGCTATATATCATTCAAATTCCCTGTCAAATTCAGAATGAATTGTGACATGGCTGTGGGATGCTGTGTCAGGACTCCAACCATTCAGAGCTGATGTCACAGGATTCCATACACATATGGACAAGTAACTCTCCTAAGGATCTAAACACAGGTAAACGTGTAGAGGAACCTTTTCTTCTTCTTAGGCTAAAGATGATTAATAAGTTCTGCTGTTATGCCTAAATGCACAGACTTTTAAAGTGCCCTTGAGTCAAAATTGCATAATGTATAACCAAGACAGATGAAGTGCACTAGGCTGATAACCTGCTCCCTGGCAGGTGTCCAGGAAAGCCCAAACACAAATTTCTCAAACTGTATAGGTAAAGTGAGCTGAAGACATCAGGAACAATCACTTTGTCCAAAGACAAGACCTTTACAGCAACTCTTCCTTTTGCTGTGTGACAGACTTATCCTGGGGAAGCCCAGGACAGATCAATTCAAGTGTATACCAACATTCAGTATGGTGAACTAGTAAGCTATGCTACTGGGATCATTAACAGGAGTATGGATAAGGGATTACTTCCAAGGTGTGGGGATCACTCAAAAGCAGCTACATCACCACGAAGCCCACCCTTCCTTAGATAAAGCCTCTGACAGCTGCATCCCTGGAGGTCTCTCTCTCTCTCACTCCTGCAGGGTGCTCTACAGTCTGAAAATATCTTTGTTTCTTCTGTTTGTTCATACATAGTCCATAGAGCTAGAAAACCTTGACTCTCTTTCCCACTGTTAGGAGAACCTATGATAATTTCTGAACTTTTGTCCTACTGGACATGTGTTCTTCTTTTGAAGCTCCTGGACTCTCCATTCTCTCCAGAAGCAAATGTCTCAGAAATATGTCATACAACACCCTGATAAAGATATCAGGGTCCATCCACCTTAGATCCCCAAAAGACGAATCAGTTGTCTCCATGTGGCCAGACCTCACATCTACAATGCAAGAACTTAAACTTCTTTTCTAATAGGTTACAGAATGTTTTATTCTCTGAAATACTGAGATAGACAGATGAATTGAAAGTACTAGTACTTGTTAGTGGGCATGGGCTAATGTATTTTCCATCCATGCTTTTTTTTTCAGAATACTAATAAGTGTAATGTGAATAATGAGAAGTCTTGACTTCTTTGAAGCCAAGTCAGAGGTTGGAATCATGGAGTTATTTGGACACATTGTACAGTAAGTTCATGTTCTATATGTTAATTGAAATTTCTAATGTGCAGGTCTAAGCAATTTTGTCCGTTTTTTAGCAGTCTGTTTTGAATAATATGCTTAAACCTCACAAGCATGATGAACATTTTAAATTTAAATAGGAACTTGGTTATATCAAATGCGAAATATTTCTGCAATTTTATTTTTCGTCAGTTTTCCCTTTGGAATCAGAGTAAGATTCACATTAAACTCACCACACACACAATCTTAAATAAAGTGGACACAGCAAATGAAATCACAGCACCATTAATGCAGTAAAATTAACTGTGGGATAAGTGGCTCTCTATGCAGACTTTCCACACTCCTCTGCAAGGGAGTGTGCATTATTAGATCCAATAAAATCTCCTGGTAATAAAAGCAAATACAGTAGAAACTGAATATAAGAGAAAAAGTAAAACATAAATATATGTTAAAAGCCACAAAAACATTATGTTTGTTCAGAATCTATTTTTGATCCTTTGGGATCTCTTTAAAATCAAATTCAGTTAATGTATTCACATGCATGGAGGTGTAAGGTATTGAATTAATTACTTCAAACACCCTACACTGACTTCTCTAATATTTCTCATGTTAACATGCAAATATGATATCCTCATTATTATCCTAATTCATCAAATTACAACACAATTAGTGATCATTAACCTTCTTCACTATAATCAGCCATTTTCATGGGATGCAGATATGAATACATGTCTAACACATTCCTGTCACTTATACTTCCAAAAATAAATTGTTAGTCATTTACCATCAGCAAACTATGATAGAGGATAATGATGTCCTCCTAAGATGTGTTTTCCTTCCATCTTCCCATCTAGAGACAATCATGAAAATTAGATACTTATCAAAGTCCTTTATTTTCTTATGCTGATTTACTCTGACAAACCATACAGGCTGATTCTACACTATGTTTCAATTGTGTAAAAAATATCTTTTCTGAGGTGTTCAATCCATCTGCTTTGAGGATTAAGAATACACAATCTATGAAGAAGGGCAACAACAAAAAAGATTTTATTGATAAGTTATTCAAAACTCACTTTTAGTTTTATTTCTTTCAACTTGTATTTGTAGAGATAAAATTACAGTTAAGTTTTGTAATAATGTCTTAAATCTAGATCTACCACCCTAACATTGATTAGGTTTTATTCTCTTTTAATTCATTACTTTTTATTTTATTTTTTTCCTTATTTTACATATCAATCACAGTTTCCTAAAGATGTTTTCATTGATAGCACTTGTAAAAATAAGAAAATTATAAAGGGACTGTCATGTGACTACATATTACTTTCTTTTTTTTTATTTAATTTTATATAACAAAGTCCAATTAAATGAAAACAAACATTTATACACAATATTTGGGAATTTGGGCGTCGTTCTTTCCAAACTACTTCCTGCTGGTAAGGGGCGCTGTCTTGGGGGATTCGAAGAAGATTCAGATATCCTAGCTGTAGTCTGTAGGGCTGTTTTGTCCAGCTGTTTGGAATGTAGGATCAGCTTGTACTCTGTTTCAGGCGGTCTGGTGTGATCAAACCACATTAGTCTGGAAGGAATCCACATCTTTTCATTTTCTGTGGAAACAAAAATAGAAATACTTTTCCCCAGTAACTTGTTCTTCAACTTAAATTTTGGAGTCAAAGCGTTTTTTTTTTTTTTTTTTTTTTTTTTTTTTTATTATTTTACATGTCGATCCCAGTTCCCTCTCCCTCCCTCCCTCCCTCCCCCCAAGCCCTCCCTCCCTCCTTCCCTCCCTTTTGCCCTCTCTACCCTCTCCCATGCACTCTAAATACCCTCCCCTCCCAACCCCCCACCACAATACAATATGTAGGGGAATGCCATCCAGTTGGGGTCATGTAGATCTGACAGGTCCTGTGAAGTAGGGACTAGGGCTTCTCTCCTATCTCTAGAATAAGGCAGTTATCCCTCCATGGGGGATATGTTTGCAAAGTCCTTTTGTGCACCAGGGATACATCCTGGCTCCACTGTCTGAGGTCTCTTAGACTGCTCAGACCTTCTGGCTGAGACCCATATTCAGGGGGGTCCGAGTCAGACCCCTGTTGGCTTCTCAGCTATCAGTCTAGTGGCCCTTAGCTCCTCCTTGTTCAGGTAAGCTGTCTCTATGTACTTCTACCGCATGGTCTTGTCCTCTCCATCTGCTTCTGGGTTCTAGTTTGACTCAGTGTTTATGTATGGGTGTTTGCTCCTGTTTTCAACAGGCATTAGTTGAGGACTCCATGGAGAAGTTAGTTGTTGATCTCACTCTCCGGGAAGGGCATTTATGATAGCCTTTCCACGGAAGCTGAGATTGTTAGTTGGGAGCAGTCTTGTAGTTCCCTCGACCTTTCTTTGTGTTCAACTTTATCTTCAAACCAATATTGGCTCCCTCTTTTATGTTCTCTCTCTCTGTCTCTGTCTCTCTCTCTCTTTCCTATTTTCCATTCCTAACCAGGCTCAATCATCCTGGTCGCACATGCCTTCCTCTCCTCCCTCTCATTTTCTCCTACTTCTCTCTCCATTAGCTGTCCTCCCCCACTATACCTGAGGTCTGGGGGACTTGTCCCTTCCCAGTTCTGTGAGGGACTTTATATGAATCTCTTAGAATACAACTTGTATCCTAGTTCCTCTGGTGATGTGAATTATAGGCTGGTGATCATTTGTGTAACGCTTACCAAACAAGTAAAAGATCTATATAATAAGAACTTTGTGACTCTAAAGAAAGAAATTAAAGAAGATACCAGAAAATGGAAAGACCTCCCATGCTCTTGGATAGGTAGGATAAACATAGTAAAAATGACAATCTTACCAAAAGCAATCTACAGATTCAATGCAATCCCCATTAAAATCCCACCACAATTCTTCACCGACCTTGAAAGGATAATAATCAACTTTATATGGAAAAACAAAAGACCCAGGATAGCCAAAACAACCCTATACAATAAAAGAACATCAGGAGGCATCACCATTCCTGACTTTAAGCTCTACTACAGAGCTATAGTTCTGAAAACAGCCTGGTATTGGCATAAAAATAGACAGGTAGACCAATGGAATCTAATTGAAAATCCTGATATTAATCCACGCACCTATGAACACCTGATTTTCGACAAAACAGCTAAAATTATACAATGGGGCAAAGACAGCATCTTCAACAAATGGTGCTGGCACAATTGGATGAGGGTGTGTAGAAGACTGCAGATAGACCCATGTCTGTCGCCATGCACAAAACTCAAGTCCAAATGGATCAAAGACCTCAACATCAATCCAGCCACATTGAACCTCTTAGAAGAGAAAGTAGGAGGCACCCTTGAACAAATTGGTATAGGAGACCGCTTCTTGAACATAACTCCAGGGGCACAGACACTGAAAGAAACAATTAATAAATGGGACCTCTTCAAACTTAGAAGCTTCTGTAAGGCAAAGGACACAGTTGACAAGACCAAACGGCAGCCCACTGACTGGGAAAAGATTTTCACTAATCCTATATCCGAAAAAGGGCTGATCTCCAAAATATACAAAGAACTCAAGAAACTAGTCAACAAAACACCAAATAACCCTATTAAAAAATGGGGTACAGAACTGAAGAAAGAATTCTCAATGGAGGAAATCAAAAAGGCTGAAAGACACTTAAGAAAATGCTCCACATCCTTAGCTATCAGGGAAATGCAAATCAAAACAACTTTGAGATACCATCTTACCCCTGCCAGAATGGCTAAAATTAGAAACACCAGTGATGACTTATGTTGGAGAGGATGTGGAGAAAGTGGAACACTCCTCCACTGCTGGTGGGAGTGCAAACTCATACAGCCACTTTGGAGATCAGTATGGCGGTTCCTCAGGAAAATGGGAATTAGTTTACCACAGGACCCGGCAATCCCCCTCTTAGGCATATACCCAAAGGATTCACATCAATGCAACAAAGACATCTGTTCAACTATGTTCATAGCAGCACTATTTGTAATAGCAAGAACCTGGAAGCAACCTAGATGCCCTTCAATTGAAGAATGGTTAATGAAGATGTGGCACATCTACACAATGGAATACTACTCTGCAGAAAAAAATAATGGTATCTTGAAATTCGCAGGCAAGTGGATGGCACTTGAAGAAACCATCCTGAATGAGGTAACCCAGTCACAAAAAGAGGAACACAGTATGTACTCACTCATATATGGATTTTAGACCTACATATTACTTTCTAAACTTTCTGATTTAATGGAACATATTTTTGGACAGGTTTTGCTGCAACATTACATTTTGCCCATTGACCATGAAAATGCAATGAACGTTCATTGTTACCTCTTAAAAACACTTAAGGTGGATTTGGCCAACTTCTCAGCACCATACAGAACAAGTATTTTGTTAGCCTCTTACTTTTATCTTCCTCACTTTTAATGTGTTTAAACAAGATGGATCAATGCTTCATAAATAAGTTTTTACTAAGTCAACTCTTCTCTTACCTATTAGCTCCTATTTTTCACAGTTCAAAGCATTCTAACCATAAAGATCCTAGGAAAACCCGTGGTATTTTCCCCAAACATAAAATTTTAAACTAACCAATTTCCAATCATCAAGGTGGATTTATTTGAATTATTGCCATTGTACTACAAATTTTTACTTTTAAAAAATATATTGACCCAGAGATAGAGGACCAGACCAGGTTGTAGAAACTCATAGCGACAGCTGACCTAAACAAGAGGAGCTAACGGTCCCCCAGAATGATAGCTGGGAATCCAGCATGGGACTGACTCAGACCCCCTGAACATGGGTCTCAGCTAGAAGGCCTGAGCAGTCTAAGGGACCTCAGACAGTGGAACCAGGATGTATTCCTAGTGCACAAAATGACCTTGTGGGCACATCCCCCATGGAGGGATACTCCCTAAACCTAGACAGGAGAGAAGTGCTAGTTCATACTTCAAAGGACTTGACAGATTTAGATGACCCCTCCTGGAGGGCATCACCCTACATGTGGAGTCGGGGAGAGGGGATGGAAGGGGAGGGTGGTCGGGGTGCATGTAAGGGGGAAGAGAGGGAAAGAGGGAGGGAGAGGGAACTGGGATCAATATACAAAATAAAAATAAAGAATTATATATGAAATATGCATATATATTATATATATTATATATATATATATAATATATTATATATATATACCCATAATTTTTCTTTTTGAAAAGAGATATATAATTTTTTACCTTTTTAGTCAGATTTTTCCCCCCGAGTATTGAAATGCCGACTTTGTGAAAAACGTATTAAGAATTCATCTCCATTTTCAAACCTAAGTGACACTAATGACTAACAAAACCTTTCACAAATGACTGTGCATGTTTTATGGTTTTAGATTTATTCCTTTCAAAGGCTTGAAGAAATATTTAATTGAGATGTCAGAGGACACCTGAGTGTAAATAAATCCTAAAGTAAATCATTGTGCACATTTTGTTATAATTCTCCAAAGGAGTTCAAAGAACTGGTTGACATTTTAATGGCCACAACTTTCTACTTCCTTTTACTCATTTCTGAGCATGAGTTCTCTTTATGTGGCTCTAGTAAATTAAGAACCATGAGGATAAAATAATTGGTGTATAAATGGAAATTTTGTTTATTTAGAACTACTTAAACCCATAATGAAGAATAAATATACTATGACAATTGTAAGTGAAATGGTCATATGTACTAAGAATTATGTTAGTGGTAGAGGGGGCCTAGTCAAAGAAAGAAAGATACCCTCTTACATTTTCTCATTATTGGATAATTTTCAAAAAAAATTTATTTTAACTTCTTCCAATGATTTGGATATGCAAGTAAATATCTTTAAGGATAAATGACCATATTTCTAGAGCTGTAATTCCATTGTAGTTCAATGTGTTTTTCTTCAGTGTTTTCTGTCATTCTATTTTGAATAATATGTAAATCTCATGGAAGCCTATGCTTTCCTTTTGTTACTATGAAAGTATAGTTCATAGTACTACTATGAAAAATTAGATAAGCTACTAGTTGAGAAATTCATTTTATTGTGAATATATGTTAACATAAATATTTCTCATTTTGAAATACAAAAAACAATATCTCAAAGAAAAAATAATGGAAAGTGTACATGGCATGTGAGATTAATATTAGGAAGTAATGTACAGCAAGTATAATGCCAAATTATGAATAAGGAAAAAATCATCAATCTCTTGGAAACATGCATGTGACATGTATATGAATTGACCATGAAAATTATATGCCTTTCCTTGTTTGTAGTCTTGATAATATTTTTCATTGGAAGCATATTTTCTCTTACTGGCATCATACTCATGATACAGTGTTTAATTATTAAGTACAGATGAAATGTGGTGTGAACACAGCTTAGTTTTGACTAATGTGAGGGATATTTCACAGATTCAGAAGGAAGAAACTACTGATAAAGTCTTCAAATGCACCTGGCATTGGTGACATATGCCTGTAATGCCAGCATTCAGTAGGCAGAGGCAGGAGGGTCTGTGAGTTCGAAGCCAGCCTGGTCTACAGAGCGAGTTCCAGGACAGCCTCCAAAACAATATAGAGAAAACCTTTTGCAAACAAACAAACAAATAAACAAGCAAACCAAACTTAAAATGCTTAAATTTTATAAATAACCCCTTGATTGTAAAAATCTAGGAAGATTGTGTTGTTGATTGTTTTTATTCTTTGTATTTTTGGTTCTTATAGAATACTGCCACTAAACTCTAAAATAAATGACACACAGAGGCTTATTATTACTTATAAGTGCTTGGCCTTAGCTTGGCTTGCTTATGGCAGGCCTTCCTTAACTCTTCCCATCTAACATTTGCCTCTGGGCTTTTCCGTTTCTTCCTCCTGTAATCTTCACTCTTGCTCCATGGCTGGCTGTGTGGCTGGATTGCTGGCCCCTTTTCTCACTCCTTGATCTCTGTCCTTTCAGATTTCTCTTGTATTTATTCTCTCTGTCTGGATGCCACACCCATCCTTTCTGCCTTGCTATTGGTCCTTCAACACTGTATTAGATCAAGCTGGTGTTTTAGACAGGCAAAGTAGCACAGCTTCATCCAAATACAGAATAAGAGAATGCAACACATCTTTGTACAGCATAAATGTAACACATCTTACAATAATATTCCAAAAAAGACTATATTTATTAGTTTCCTAATACAACTTTAAAATTTAAAATTGTAATATTTTTATGTTGGAAGGCATTTCTGAGTGGTCAGAGGTTGCAATCTATCATACCCTGGCAGCTTTTCCCAAATTTTTTGCGACAGCGCGACTTCATCCATCCCCAGTGAAATTTCCTACTCTACCTGCCCTTACCTGGAGAATATCCCCAGGCCTGGAGGACTGACCATATCTGAAAGCTGTATCTAAACCAGATATCTGATTTATCTGTATGTTGACCCTTCTTACAGGTTGTTGCTAGAAGGCTTATGCTAGGAGTTCAGCTATAGGACTCCACTTCTACATACTAAGCCTTGTAATGTACTTAATAAAAATTAAGGATTGTGTCTAGGCTCACCAATCCTATATATTCCTTGTACTCCAGAATAAAGTTGAGCTGATTCACCAAAGTCAATCTTCCAGAGGGCTGTCTCTATCATGCCCACAGATGTCCTAACCCTGTTCCCCATTTCTGCTCCCTCTATCCTTGTAGACCAATGCAGCCAAGGAGAAAGAGCTGAAATTTTATGAAGTAATAGACAGATTATACTGGTAAAAGTTATTATGGAGGCACTACTTTTCCTTCTCCCTTTATGCAAATATAGCACTTGGTACAAATATTATTACATAATTTTTTGTCATGAATTTATTATGTATATTTTTATATGTGAGGAAGAATCACTGTATAAGACAGTCAGTAGAGAAAGATTTTCATTCATAGGAGTCAATAGTGAGTTATATGAGCTGTATATTTTCTGCAGTGACTTTCTGACAAGGGACATCTTGGGAATTTACTGAGAACATATTATCATTATAATAATGGAATGGATATGATCCCAAAAATGCTGGAAAACCTAATAATAGACATAAATAAGTAAAAGTTTATGGTCTTGTGTCTAAGTAGCTCATCATAAATTGTAAGCAAATGAATTGAAGAGAGACAAGGTCAGATTGCTGACCCAAAGGAAATTTGGTGGAACACTCTTGTCCCAAGACAGTTATCCCAGGCTACACAGTGGGGACACAGATCAGTGGCCATGTAAATGTTCAAATATTCCCATTCTTAAGGGACACTGAGATGAACAGCATTTTTAACAGAAGTACACACTAGAGAGAATGTGGCAGGGTAATTGATTGAACCAATAACCATGGCTGTTTCCTCCAGCTGTTGAAATTGAGAGAATATTTACCAGCGAATACTAAGTGTTACTTTCTCCTCTTAACTGAAAGGTTGTTAGGGATTTCCTACTTATGTGTGAGAGGCTAATTTTCATTTTCTTTCTCTCTCTCTCTCTCTCTCTTTTTTAATCATTTAAATTTGAAACAAGCTTGTTTTACATGTCAATCCCAGTTCCCTCACCCTCCCCTTCTCCCTTATCCTCCACTATCCCCCATCCCCTTTCTGCACCCCAGGGAGTGTGAGGCTTTCCATGGGGAATCTTCATTAAGTGGCAAAATCCAAAGGCCTTTGCAGATATTTATATAGTGTAGTTTCAGGGTGAGTTTTGGTATACCTATAGGTATAACAATCCAATAAACACAAAGCCTTTGTTCAGCGCATGAGAGTTAAGCGCATATTTTCATGCTTCCTCAAGAAGGAAGAAGACTTGCAGGGCCTGCATGAGAGAGAGAGAAGACAGGGACAATGAGACAGTGAAAAAGAGAGAGATGGAGGGGTGCAGAAGGGAGAGGGAGAAGAAAGAGGTGGAAGCCTGCCAAAAAGTATCTAAGGGTTGTCTCCTGTGATATTATAAAGATGAAGAATGGTGGTTGTAGAACAGAGCATAAAGAGCAGTGATGTCAGGGGGTCATTGATGGTAATCTGAATGATGACTCTTCTGTTTGCCTAAATTTCTCAAATTTTTGAATTATTTTTTTGGTAGGTACATTTTGAAACAAGGAAAGAAGACTTTTCCAGCTAGATCTATTTATTTACAAAATACATAATATAAACATATACTGCATTCGAAAAACAGATAGATGCCGCCCTCTTGCATAAAAGACTTAAGTGAATAAAATTCATCTTTCTAACTGCTGTAAGCTCATACATTTGAAGGCTTCTTCCCCAGTGGATGGAGAATCAGGCTGTAAACTCTCATCTGCTGTTTGTCACGTGCCTACTAACTGCCATAATCTTTGCCATGATGTTTATTGAGTTAATCCTTGGAACTATGAGCCCCAAGTTGAATACTTTCTTCTCATAGGGTGTCTTTTCATAGTAATATAAAGGTACATAAACACCATTTTAGAACAGTTCGTGTTGCTGTAATAGTGTTATTTATAATGAATAGAAATAAGTACATCTCCTAGTTTTGGAAGTCTTTGAGAAATTCAGAATTAAAAGACCACATCTGAAAAGTGACTTGTTGCTTTCTCGCTATTTCACAAAGCCTCTCTAGGGAAAAGGGGGCAACAAACTCCTTTCTTTTAAGGAACTTCCTCCATGGTAATGAACCCTTTTTTGGGGGATAGCATCATGATTATTTCATAAGCATGAAGAACTCATGACCTAATTACAATTCAAAGGTCTGCTCTTTTAACACTGGTGCTTGGGGATTAAGTTTCTAGCACATGGATTCTAGAGAATATACTATAAAGTAATACATAATCATTGGATGAGTTATTCTGACGCATGTCTGATGACAAGAACCAACTATAGAGATGCAGGCAGGATCAGGAAAAGTGTCATCACTGCTGAATACCTGATAACTTTCTGAGTACCTTCTCCCTTTTTGACTTGTTTTCACAAGAGGCTAAGTGTGTGTGAATTTATTCTGGAAGCCTTTACGTCTATTTTAACTGAAAACTTGTAAAAAACTGTCTTGAATATATAGTAAGATTTATGGTCCTTCTTTGGGAATTTAATTGTATTTTGAAAGCAAAAGATAAAAGAAAACAAAATAGTCTGCAGTACTGTTTCTAACACCTTAATCATTGCCAGTGAATATTTGGATACACTATAGTCTTTCAGAAATTATTCCTACTTATACACCTGTATGTGAGGATTAACTGTCACTTTCAATATGTGAAGTTTTAGATATAGATTTTAGACATTCATGCCAGAAGGAATCCCTGGATATATTAAGCCAGCATGATTTTTACATCTTGAACATACTATAATAGAATCTTGATTGTTCTTCTTTATTTTATTCACAATAGTTGGTTAATTGCTGTGTACTTGAAAATACAACATTCTCAAGAAGATATGAAATAGGAAAATAACTCATAAGGACATATAGATATATACATATATAGTATTGTAATAGATCACAAATAGGTTGGTATTCATATTAAATTCAATAGTCTTGAAAATTTGATGATTTTTCAATACAAGTTGTAGTAATAAGTAGATTTATTCTCATTGGGAGGTCCACCATCCAGCTCCCAAATGAATCATACACCGAGGCTTATTTTTATTTATGAGTTATGAGTACCCGGAGTTACCTTAGCTTGTTTGTAGCCCCACTTTTTTTTTTAAACTTAAGTTAACATATCTACTGGGCTCTCTGGGCTCTAATCTTTCTTCTGCATATCCTACTTTCCTTCTACTTCATGACTTGCTGGGTGGCTAGCCCCAGACTTCCTCCTTCTCCCCATGTTCTCTCCTTGCTGATCCTTTTACCTCCTAGCTCCTTCTATTTATACTGTTTGCCAGCCCAACCCATCCTTACTCCTGCCTGGATACTGGCCATTAAGCTCTTTATTATGACCACCAAGTGTTTTAGCCAGGCACAGTAAGACAGCTTCACAGACTTAAACAAATACAGCATAAACAAAAGTCACACACCTGAAAATAATATCCTACCACTACAACTTGATGTCAAGCAAATTCTGAAAATTATAACAACTAGGGAAATGTAAAACAGCTTTAGGAGACACAAAGCTCATACTCACTTGAAAGTCTACTTCCAGGGGGATTTCTAATCTTGGAGGGCATCTATGCTCATGTGCAACACACACACACACACACACACACACACACACACACACACACACACACACACACACACAGAGTCATCATAAAAATCACCTGTTGTGTGTATTTGTCTCTTAAGTGTCATAATATTAATGAATACTATCAAATACAGTATTTTTAGAATATTAAGGAAATCATTTTATCTTTTAAACTTCTGAAGTATTTTTATGTACATTCTAGGGAAACATGGATTTGAGCCTCATTCTATTCAATGTTTTATCACTTTATCATCATGTATGTATATTATATGTGCACAGGTTCAGTTTAGAGGACAACTCTGTGGGTTAGTTTCTTTCTTTCTACCTTCATGTGGTTTCTGTAGATCAACCTCAGTTTGCCAGGCTTGTGAAGTAACAGCTTTTGCCTGATAAGTCATCTTTTCAGCAGCAATTATCTTCTAAATTACAGGGTTCTTTTCTAGTTTCTGTAACATATTTGTAAAAAACTATCTAGCCAAAAATGCTCTTAGGGAAGAAAGATTTATTTTATCTCACAATTACTGGTTACAGTTCATCCTAATAGAAATCCAAGATGGCAGGGACTTGAAACAATTAGTCATTTCCACAGCCAAGAGAAGGAAGGGACAATAAACATTTTCCTAAGCTCTCTTCCTCTATTCATAGAACACTGCCCATTTGGAGGAATGATGCAATCCAATTTTGGGGGTAGATCTTCCCACAATTAATGTGATCCAGATAATCCACACAGCCAAAGACACAAGAGAAATTACTCTAGGCACTCTCTATTTTACTGCCCTCCATGGTGATTCTGTGCTGTGACAAATTCACACCTAAAACAAAAATAATCCATATAGTCGTCTTTATCTCATAGCCACATATACCACACTTCAAGTACTTCTGTTTTTGTCATTTTTTGTTGAATTTAAATAGATTAAGTAGGTACTAGAAACAGGTGCAAGGACAAGAAAATTGCTGTAGCCTATATTTATACACTTGAACCATTACACTAGGAACATTAGTTTTCTACAACATTCTACCAGGGAACAACACTGTAGACAGATTGTAAAAAATAGCTCTTAGAAGCATCAATATCCTATGTATTCTGTTAGGACTTCGAATTCCTGGGACCTAGGAAGGTTTTAAGCTTCGAGGAGTATATATGAACCGTGTGTTTTGCATAAGGATCTCTATTATTAACTTTATGTAAAATCATCAGTGATTTTGTATGTGCTGCCTAAGGGTAATAAAACTGAGCAATGAAATTACTGTATTATTTTTAAACTAGAGTCAATAATGTTAACTCTATTCTTGATTAAATTTTAAATTATGAATTATCACATGCACAGAGTTATAGGAGAACAAACAACATTTTTATATACACATAGAAATCAAAGTATCTTCACATTAAATGTTTTAAATTAATGTGTTTACTAACATTGTGAAGGTTGCTTTTAACACTTATCAGATCCCTTCTTCCTGTCTGGGTTATGGTTGTTGTAGCAAAATGATTTCTTGTAAAGAAAACCAGAGTTTAGGATATAGTTCTATGCATGAGAACACTTGTTGAAAAAGCATGCAGAATACAATCCAAATTCCCAACCTACAGGCATATGCCTGTAACCACAGCATTGTGTGTAACAGGTCAAGGCACTTACCAAACCTTGTCTCCTGTTTGAACATGACATCTAATGTTTCCTCTGTCTTATGTGCACAAACATGTGGAGCTGCACACAGGTGTACAAACACACAAACACACTTTAAATTTTAGAATAAAATATTCTCAACTTGGCTTGTTTTTTTTGGTTTGTCTGTTTTTTATTTCAACAAATTTTGTGCTTTAGACGTGATAAATTTTATATCTCCCGGTAATTATTCCTGCATAAGTTCATACATTATAAAAGGAATAGAGAAAATGTTTTTTTTTTATTTTTTATATTGCTTCAGCAAGGATCTTCTGATCCTTTTCCATTTTGAGATAATCTCAGTGTTTGTAATTTTTTTTAAAACCTAGGAACATTTCTTATGTGTCTTTATAATTTGTTTAAAGTTCTCTAAGTGTAACAAATACTCTTTCAAACTTTCAGGACTCAATGGGTAAAATGGCAGTGATATGTAAACTTCAGTCTTGGCAATTTAAAAAATTGATAAATCCCTCCATGTTTTCAAATGTCTTGGGTAAATAATCCAACTTTCAGAAATTTCCCACAACCTTAATGTATGGAAAACCCACAGGAAAAATGATGTCATGTTTAATTTTAAATACCAAAATTTCATGATCTAGAAAAACCTAGCAGGAGATTCTGAAGAAGGGTTTATACAAATCAGGTTTGCCTGTAGATATGACCATGGTTGGTAGTTATCTTGAATATATTATTTGATGTGGGAATACCTCATCTCTGATGGCAGTACTGGAAGAGGGTCATGAACTGTGTAAGAGTATAGAAATGGGACTGAGAACAAACACATGTTCCCTATATTCTCTCTCTCTTTCTCTCTCTTTTTTATGTGCATATATGATAGAAACATAATTTTACCAGTTGCCTGAAGTCTCTGCTGCCTTGATGTATTAGTATGATGGCTATAATATACTCCTTCTCTAGCCTGGTCTTGTCCTCCCTCTCAGCATATGGATTCCAGTTAGGTTCCATGTTTAGCTGTGGGTGTCAGGCTACAGAAACCCACAGAGACAACTGAGACTGCTGGCTTGAACAAGGAAAAACGAATGGGCCCCCAGACTGATAGCTGGGAATCCAGCATTGGACCAACTCAGAACCCCTGAACATGGGTCTCAGTTAGAAGGCCTGGGCAGTAGTCTAAAGGACCTCTGACAGTGGAACTAGGATGTCTCCCTGGTGTACAAAAGGACTTTGGGAACACATTCCCCATGGAGGGATGCTCCCTTAACGTAGAGGTAGGAGGGAGGGCCTAGTCCCTACTCCAAAAGACTTGACAGATTTTGTTGACCCCTTCCTGAAAGATATCACTGTCCCTGTGGAGTGGGAGAGGATGGGATGCGAGGGTGGTTAGGGGGCATGCATGGGAGGGAGGGAGGGAGGAAGGGAGGAAGGAAGGGATGGAGGGAAGGAGGGAAGAAGAGAGACCTGGGATCAATATATAAAATAAGAAAAATAAATTTAAAAAAAGAAAAATGAAAAATGTTCAAAAACAAAACAAAACAAAACAAAACAAAAAAACTCCTTACATGTAGTGATTCCAGATAAAACATACTCTCTCACACACACACACGTGTGTGTGTGTGTGTGTGTGTGTGTGTGTGTGTGTGTATTTCTCTCCCAGGTTAATTAGAATCATGACTTAGTGTGTTACATTATTCCTATAGTTTAATGATTACAGACTCCATACACACATGATCTATTTTTTATTCTACATACGGTTTGATAAAGATGTAATGATTTTGACAAATAGCATGTTTGCTCTGAGAGACAATTTTCTTTAGTGCAAATTTGCTTTGAACTATTACTTCCTCCCCAAGGTATGTATACAGTTACCAATACTTTCAGGCCACCAAGCAATGTAGCCATTCTTTCTCATGATACTATCTTGTGCTATCCCATTTATATTTTCTCTACCACCTCTTGTTTGTTTATGTCTTTCCATAATAATAGTGGGTTATTAAGGTAATTTTTTTATATTACACAATTTGCAAAGTTAATTTTCATGAAATGCCATAAATTCACAGGTGTAAAAGAAGTTGGTTAAAGGAATCAGAGCACAAAATGTTCATTACTGCAGGCGTTGATTCCTGGTTTGATGTAGCATTGTGATTAATTCCTGCACCATCACTTGAACTTTTGCTAGGGCCTTCTGTACCTTGGCCTTCCTTTTAATCACCCGTTCTGGGACCCAATACTTTTAGATGAGGAAACACTGTTTTATTCACTGTTCTATTTCTGGAAGAGGGACTGTGTAGTAAAGAAAGCATTGCATTGGAGGCTTAATTCCAGTTTCAGAAGCTCGGTGCATGATTGTCATGGTGAGAAGAGTGGTTGCGCATATAGCACTGAAGCACGGCTTGAGACCGCCTCCTTATCTGCATGCAGCAGGCAGACACAGACACCCTGGGCTTGGCATGGACTTTTGAAAATTCAAACCCACACTCTTAATGCTTTGAAATAGTTTCACTCCCAGTTGAGAATAACCCATTCAAATGTATGAGCCTTGTGAACATGAGTGTCAGTTTTACTCAAACCAGCACTCTGTATATCAGAATACATCTGCTCACGACTCTTCATTGTTTCATTTTCTTTTCCTAATATTTTACCCCTCATGAGAAACAGGTTATTATGCTTCATCATGCCATTTACCTGACTGGCCAAGAGAAAACTCTTCATATGGTAGCTAAATATGTAGGAGTAATGATTACAATGGGTTTTGCTCCTCTGAGGAAAGTTCATTTTGAGACAATATTTTGTTCAAACAAAAAGGTAGTTTATAGTAACTATCTGGGATATATTCTAGTTACTAATAACTTAACTCAGGCCTCATTAGATTTTTAAAAATGAGTTCTTATGTTTTATAGAACATTAAATTATATAATCTGAGGCCATAATCTTAAACACAGAAACTCTTTGCACTTGTGTGTGTGGTGTGTGTATAATACTATCTGGTACTTAAATAATTCATTTGACAAAACCTATGGCTAAGCTAATGAGAAATTAAATCAGACATAAATATACTAATACAATACTTCAATAAATGTTTCTCCTACTCCATTTAATGGTATAGAGTGTTTACCAATCTACTTTATATTATGTTATTCTTTATTCAATATATTGCTTGTATATACACATTCAAATGAAAGTTTGAATTGAAAATGTCAAGTCAGAGCTTGCCAATATAACCACTGCATTCATTGTGTATACATATGACATTTTCTCATTTAAAAATATTTAAGAGCCCAGAAATATAATTTCCTTTCATTGTATCTTAAAATTTCATAGATAAAAGTTATCAATTGGTCTTAAATTTCATGAAGAAAGTTAAAATTTTATCTTCAATTAACCTATGTCCTTATAGGTAGCAATATGTACTTTGAGTTAGTGAGCATTGACAGAGTTATAAAGCTTTTAACATTTTATGTAAAAACCTTTATGTAAATAATGAAATAGATAATCTGTCTTCTTGATAGAGTGACTTCATTGATATATCCTTCAAAGTAATTAACTGTGACTGCCATTAATTGATGCATTATTCACACAGTAAACATTTCAAGGCCTGTTTGTTCTCAGAAAATATTGTTTGAGAAAACAAAGACTTGAAGTTGACTAGACCACCAGAAGTTCATTGACAACTGAACTCAAAATAGAGAAAGAAGAGACTATTTGACTAAAATAAAACAAAGAAGAAAACAGAATTTGTGAACATGAATTCTTGAGAAGAACTGTGTCTCCTAAAACTGACTGAATGATTAAGTCTTTAATGACTGTGGACAGCTGGAATGATGCCGGTTTGCAGCCTAATTAGATTTTATTTTGTGATATTTTCAGCTCTCTAAACCGTCATTGTCTTGCTCTGTTATGTGTAGGACTTAGCACTCTGATTGCTGATAAAAACATTTGGGAGTATTTTAAGTTAACAGCACTCTCACTTTCATCAACTGAAGAGCTATAATTTATCTGAGGCCTATAGCTAAAATTTCTCCATTTTGCTTTAGCTATATACTTAATGCTTCCACAAACGTATTTAAAAGATAGATTAGTGGATTTCTTTTTCTTAATTGTATAGTCACTTTGCGAAACTGCAACTAGGTTGGAACTTAAAAAAAAATACCAGTATATTATGAGGTCAAATATGAGTGAACATGGTCCAGAAACATAGATTTAGGTTACTCAAATTACCACATTCCTCTCTGGAAGCAAAATCATGAGCGTTTTTAATTTTAGAAAAATAATTTAATCAATGATAGTAAATACTGGTATAGATGAGCAAAAATATAAAACAGAATACTATCTATAACTTTGGAATCCTAAAGAATCAAATCAGTATTATAATAGCAAAAAGGATTCAGAAAACATGAAAATTTGAAACAAATCGTCCATTAAGAAAAAGACATTCCATGTGTACTATTTCAGAAATGGCTAATTAATATATCACCTGCTTATATGTGTAGTCATGGACAGATATCCACCCGTGTTCACGTATTTTCTTCAGGTCAAACTGAAATTTCAGTCAGAGTAATACTTGAAATAATATGTTAATTTTGAAATTTTTTTTTTTGTGAATACTAACATGACCATTGGATCTAGAAACAAATGTTAAAATAAATAGGTCTGAAGAGATATCTCAGTGGCTTGGAGTGCATACTGTTTTTCAAGAGGACCACCTATGTCAGGAATCTCACAACAACCTGGAAATTCCATCTCCAGGGGATAAATGACTCTGACCTCTGTATCCATGTGCACACACAAACATCATTTTTAAAAAGAATAAAAATAAATCTTTAAAAAATAAACATGGAAATTCACAGAGATATATTCGAAGGAATCATTTACAATGGCAATATGAATATTTTATGGTCAAATGCTTCCTTTCTCTTCTATCCAATACATCTTTAATAATTCATTAAAACCCTGACATGCTTCAGAAGTCCTATTTGAATTGTAAACTTTAGATTGATCAGATATTGAGTTGAAATCATTTTAAAGTATTTTGTAATTTAATTATGTCTCATATTGGCATTAGAGATTAATTATAATGAATGAGTATGTAACTCTAATGATATCTCTTTAATGAATGCTAATAAATGATGTATCTAATAGGTTCTTCTGTTATTCTGCTTAAACTGTAATCTTAAATCAACCAAAGCAAGCCTGCAGTAGATTGCTGTACTTGTCCAGATTTTAAATGGCAATTATTTTTTAATCTTAGTTTCAATAACAGTGAGTAAGATCATAATATAATTTAGAATACCATTTTTTATTTTATCTTCCTTCTACAGGATTACAAGAATGATTATCATGTGTCAAATGTTATGATTGTCAAGATTTATATGAACAAACTATGCATAACACATTAAAATTAACAACGTATATTTACAGTCAACAGAAGTTATTGAGAAGCATTTATAAAATGTCCAAAGACTCAGGTGCTCATATATGATGCCTAGTTTCATAAAACAAAATGCTAGCATTCAGCCTTTCTGGATAATATTGTTGAGATGAGACAATGGTAAATCGCTTTTCTAAGAATATTACCTACTGTGATTGTCTTAGAGCAAATTCCCCCTTACAAGTGTGGCATCAAATAATTATCTCTGCATGAGAATGTTTATTTTCCAATGGCTGAAATAATGGTAGATGTCATTAAGAAATAAATAATCAATGTGAAAAATTCCAACTTAAAAAAATATTAGTATTTTTTATTCTGAGAGTGACTAGGGAAACATGCGAAATATTCAATATCTTTATATGAAATTTAAAATTTATAAGGCATGTGCATTCTGTCTATAACAAATCATGTATTTACAAAATTATTATTTCCATGTTTTGAAGTATCTCCTTAACCATTATGTAAGGACAATTGAATACTGTAATTCCTGGAGTTTTCAAACTAAATTTAAGTATCTGATTTAAATTCAATGTTCATTAACTTAATAATAAGAATTACATCCATTTTGTTAATTTAAGCTGGTAACTCAATGTTTTGAAGTATTTGCTCTGACAAGTTTTCAAACCACTGCTTTGAAATAAATAGTAATAATGACTCCACAAATATCTAAATTTTAAGAGGAGCCCAAGGAAAAAAATCAAATCACAGTCTGCAATATCCTCTCATTATAAAACTAGTTAGTTTTCTTACCTTGACACAGCCTATAATCATCTGACTGTACAGCCTCAGATGAAGAATTACCCAGATCAAATTACCCTGTGGGCATGTCTCAGGGGATTATCTTCATTATTAATTGATGTAGAAAGGCCTAGGCCTCTGTGTGTGATACCTTTCCTAGCCAAGTGGTCTGGGATACATAATAACATTAGGTAAGCATGAGCCAATGAGAGAAGCACATTGTAAGGCAGGGAGCCACCTGGATTTTGCCACTGATTTCTGACTTCAGTGGCTGACTGTTATCTAGAAATACAAGTCAAATTAATGCTTCCTCCTAAGTTGTTTTTTTTTTTTTATTTTTGGACAGAGGGTTTTTATCACCACATGAAAGAAATAACAGAAATTACTCTATAATTTATAGTTCAGCTTCTACATATATCCAGCAGAAAAGAATAAAATGTATTCATATAACTGTACATTTTTGAAGTCTGGGGAAATGTTAAGTAGATTACCTAGAATTTTAATTTCATAATTTTTAAAGACGATTTTAAAATTCGACTTTGTGATAAATGACTGTAGTTCAAATACTGTTTTTCCTAATTACAGGAGTTAAATCTCTGAGCTGTTATACAACTTCAGATTTCTCTGATTTGATGTAGAAAGTAGGACTGTTTTCAGTGATGCAGTCAGTGGGGGTGGAATGTCCTCTGATGGCTATGAAAATGGCAGAAGGAGCCCCAAGCTAAGGAATGTAGAGAAATATCCCCATAAACTGATATGTTTGAACACATTATCCTCAGCTGATACTGATATTTGGGACCACCCGTGTAATTCTTAGAAGGTAGCAAGGATTTGTGGTTTTACATCATGTGACCCACCAGCTTCCTGTTCCTTACATGTCTGCATCTGTTCTTAAATTGTGGGTCAAGAACCCTTTGGGGAAGTCATATGATTCTTTCATAGGGGATCCTTATCAAATATCCTGTATTTCAGGAATTTAACTAATGATTAATAACAGTAACAAAATTGCAGTTATCAAGTAACAACAAAAAATAATTTTAAAGTTGGGGTTTACCACAACATGAAGAACTAGTTGTACTAAAGTGTTGCATCTTTAGCAAGTTTGAGAACCACTGCTCTAGAGGCTGAAAATAGCAAGAGTATGTTCTGTAAAGTACCCAAAGGCACTCAGTCTCATCAAGACATGAATCTGGGTTCACTAAATCGTATTTTTCATTTCTAACCTCTGCATATTTATGTGTTCAGACACTAATTTTATGCTAATTAATTAAAGAATAATACAAACCTAATAGACATTTGAACAAAAACATGTTAGGTATTGAACTTCTGTTATAGTGAAAGGCTTATGAATGGAACAAATTTTTCATTATTCATTGTATTGTTGCCCTCCTCAATAAGACACCATTAGCAGGCTGGTGTACAATTTTAAAGTACACCAAGTACCATTCAGGATTTTTTTTTTTTTGAGCATGTACTCTCTTTGTTCTCCATAAGTTATATTTATTCTCATTTTGGGGACATTTCAGATGTGTTCGTTCGGGTTTTTGACACACAGAAATATGAACATCTGAGTGACACAAGATTATCTTCTTTATTCAATGTCAAATGACTATATACCTTAATCATATCAACAAGGCCCATTTGCCGGATAACCTAGATTGGATTTTCATTGAAAACAGAAAATTGCAATTTAGCCCAACCCAATAATATATAAAAGGACCATTACCAAATATTGTGTGCAAGGAAGTAAATTAGTTGAGGAGGGCAACAGCAGTAGCAGCATCACCCTTATCATAATTACTATTAATTAGATTAAGACAAGATGCAATTTGAGCTGGGGGATATGGCTGACTAATCAGAAGGGCCTGAAGTCCTACAATCAGAAGCAATGTGAAAAGCCTGGATGTGGTTACACTCATTTCTGCAACTCCACCAACGTGGGAGTGAAGAGGACAGGACCACTGAGGCTTGATCATAACCAATCTAGATTTAGGTTCAGTGAGAGATGAGATTGGAAGAGAATAAGTGAGTATTATGAAGTAGGATTCTGGACATCCTCCGTGGATCTCTAAATACATGTGTATACCCACATGCACTTTTGTGTAGAATGATATGCTGTACAAAAACATACATAGGGAAAAGTAAACACACAGATACAATGGAAAGATTTCAAGATGGGATATAATTTGGATGCCAAGATTTTTTTTTCCTAAGTAAAAGCTACTCTTCAAATTAAAAGTGAAAATTCCTTTACCCCCAAATGAGAAAATGAGTACATGAATAATATGATTTGTTTAAATAAAATGCAGTGTGATACATCATAGATAATATCTAGGAAGATAAATATTTTTTTATGAGACTGGTTGTCAATCTGTCATTTTTAGCCTTTACTTAAAGTGACTTTATCAAATGACCACCCATTAATATTTATTGGAATGTCACTAGTAAAACTCAACAGTTTCTTTTTTTAGATGCCGCTCTTGATGGGAGAGCAAGAAAAAAAGCCATTTTGAAATATTTCTGTTTCATATTCATCAGTAACTTCATGAGATTATTCTTCTCTGTATACACATATTTTTACATGATGTAAAAGAATCTCTCCAATTAGGCAAACAGTACTCTAAGGCCGTGCTCCCATACAGAAACAGAGTATGTTGGTGTAAAAGTGGGACAAACAGTTTCATAAGCCCCACCTGTTAATTCAACGTTTTTTTCTAAAGACTGACTACTACATGCATTATATCCAGCTCCTGTGGCAGATGGTCAGCAAGGAGAAACTGGCCAAGTCAGCGAATCTCCATCTTTAAATCCCTATACACAAGGCACAGATGGCAGCGTGAGTCACATTCACTGTAGCAAGGGCTCTGGAATCAGCAGGGTTGACCTGAGACTTACTATTAAAGATATTCCTGCCTTGCTTGTAAAAGAGCCAAAAACCCAAACCCCTGTGTGTCACAACAAAACCCTGAACAAAGAATGACGTTTAGTTTAAAAAAAAGAAAATCAAAGTCAGGAAATATTTAAATGTCTGTTTTAACATGTTGAAACTCTCTATGAGTAAGGGTTAAAGAACCCATTCTTCTCTGATGTTTTCTTCCTTCCTTTAAATCTTGTAAGAAGAGTAACATTTTTTTTTAAGTACAAGACACTAAAATTTAGCAAACCTAACATCTAAACACTTTTTATTATTATTATTATTAGTAGTAGTTGATTCCTGAACATGAAATATGATTTAGTTAGAATTGTTCACCATCCTTCAAATATCTAATGAATATCCGCCAGAAGACATATTTCTGGTGACAGTCTCCCACTCATCATTTACCATCTGCATGGCTAGCTTGACCATAGTGGAGATTCATGCTGCTTTGGCTTGAAATGAAGCCAGGTTTTTCTCTCATCTTACACCTGGGCTGCATCACTCATAAATGGCATCTACCTGGACTACAGTTTTGTGAAACTAACACAGAGTCCACAAACTGTAATGTACATTTCATTGCCTGCAGGTCTTGCTTAAACAGAATATGCCAGGTACTGTTTGTATTTCAGTGGAAACTTGAACCATGGATATTTGTGGTTCTGAAGTTTCCAGGCGTTGTTGACAATATTGATCTGAGGACACTTTGAAAAACTATTCCTTTAGGATTGAACACAGACTAACAAAATTGATCATATTGTCTTGATCCTGTGTCATAATTTGTAGGTGGTTGAAGAAGAAAAATGTTCCCACAGAAAACCAACTCCCTTCATGAAGGAGTGCTTTAGTTTCCTTGGGTACTCAAAAACAAAACATCACAGACAGAAGTTTCATTAACTGTGGAACATTTTTAGACAGTGTTGGACTTTGCATATGAAACATAGAGGAACCAATGGTATTTGGGTCTTCTGGGACTTTTGCCAGTGCTTTGTGGATGCTGTTTTTTCATGCCTCTTTCTATGTCATCACTATGCAGCTGATTCCCAGTCTCACACTCCTCTTTTAATTCTAATTAAACACCTGTCATGTTGCATTAGGACAACAAAAGGATTCACTTAATTGTCAAATTTTGTCTCCAGGTATTGTTACATTCTGATCTTAATTTGGTTGGTATTTCAATATGTAAGTTTTTGAGTGACAGACTCCATTCATATTACTGAGTTGCCACAATCACACAAGACAGACACCGAAAGCTATTGCAGTTTACTCTTTAGACAAAAATTAGAATTGCTTAGCCACATTCTCAAAGGGATTGAGGATTTTATCACAGCATCTGTCTCGTGCTGAAAAAACATCACCACACTCTAGCAATTAGTGTTGCTGAATCCTACCTCTTGGGGAAACTCTACTCTCTTTCCTGAATGTCTGGAACTATTCATAAGCATGTGGTGTGTTGGGAGTTTAATAAAGATCCAAGTTTATTGCAAAGAAATATTTGTGCAACATTACACATTTAAAGTAAAACAAGGCAAAAGTTAATAAAAACATTACTCTCCATACATCTCTTTGTGATTTGTTGTTTATGAAAAAAAAAATCACATTAAAAAATTTTCCTTGAGTCCTCTTTGTTTTCCTACTTCATTTTCTCTGTTCTCTTCATTCTCCTTTCTTCTTATTGCTTCTGTTTTTCTCTGTGTCTCCTTATCTCTGTGATACTCTCTGTCTCCCTCTCCTTTCTCTCCTTGTTTTATATTAATCTAAAAAAATACAGCATGCTTTTCTCTAACATAGTAAGTATAAGTGAAGCTGGATCTAAAAAGCTTATATGCAATCTTAGATTACATATTATATATTCTACAGTTCTGTTTGTAATAAGATATAAGTAAACTTCAGTAAAGAGCTTAAAAATAGTTCTTAGGAATCATATTAAAGAAAATCCCAAGCTTTAATAACCTGTTTCTGTGTTCTAATATAGGGAGGCTATACATTAAGTCATTATCTATATAATAGTAAATGTTTTTATTAATGGGTTGAAGGAGTTTGACAATATGATGCAAATATTTCATATACCTAGTTAGAGAACTTTATAGAATTATTTTGTTATTTTCTTTGGCTGCTAGTTTCAGAGTGCATAATCCATCACGGGATGAAGCCTTTAGCTGAGAGTGACTGCATAAGTGGCTATGGAAATATGTGGCACAGGTTTATTCAAATGTTTTCAGAGTGCAGCACACAATTAGCCCAAACTTGTAGCCAGCATGGGCTTAAGGCTCCCTCCCAGGTACATACTTCTGTCTGAAAGCCATGCTTCACCTCCAGGATATCTGTTACTTTAAAAATTATACAAGAGCATGAAGAATGAGTATTCAGGTTATGAAACTGATCAAGGTGTATGGCACAGCATGCTTGCTATTCAGGCACTTAAGTTGTAGGGCCAGGATCTCAAGATCGTTTTTAGCTACCTAGCAAGATAAGTCCAGTCTGTGCCATGTGAGAGCCTGTTTCAAAGGGAATCAAACAAATGAATGAAAATCACAAAAGTAGGGAGAACATTTTAGATTCAAACTATAACAATGAGCTTAATAAAAAGTCCTTCCAATTTCTGTATAATATAAATTGATTCTAATAACCTTACAATTTTCCATAACATAATTGGGTATTAAGATAAACTACTTAAAAAGAATATTAAAAATATGTTTTAGGATTAGGGTATAAGTCAGTTGGTAGACAAATTGCCCTTTATATCCAGGTCCAAGATTTGATCTCTGACCAATTCCACCTGGACCTTAGTTCAGAGTGTTGTGTTGTTGATAGATCCATTCAGATTGGGATACATAACTCTGTATTTTAAATAGTTATGGTTTTCTGTGATAGTCTATGTCTGTTGCAAAGAGAAGCTTCTTAGCTGAGGGTAAGATCTAAACTTATCTCTGTAGGTATGCTCATAAGAACAAATAATGAGAAAAGATAAGATGGATGTTAAATAAAATAAAATAAGGATAGATATACAGGAAGGTTTTGTGGAGGAAAGGAATAATGATGAGCTTATAATCTCAAAAAGAGAATTAGTAATAAAAAATTTTAACCATTCATAATAAAAACAACTTAATCTACAAAAAAGAAACATGAAAATCAAATGCTGAGTGAAGTTGAGTAGTGCATCAAGATATTTGCTATGGACTATGGATATTTTAG
This sequence comes from Phodopus roborovskii, assembly GCF_943737965.1. Classification (NCBI taxonomy): domain Eukaryota; kingdom Metazoa; phylum Chordata; class Mammalia; order Rodentia; family Cricetidae; genus Phodopus; species Phodopus roborovskii. The sequence goes on from NW_026126410.1 coordinate 31,941,311, forward strand.
TAATAATTTAACAAATACAATTTAGCTAATCATACAAATGCTATAATATAAATGTCTTTTATTTCATTAAGTAGATATTGGCTTTAGAAAGTATTCTGAAATACTCAAATGTGTTAATAATATTATTGGATATTGAGATAGATTCTACTGTAATCCTCCCATATAGTGCTTAAAAAGTGTTAGGTACTCTTGGAAAATGATATTATTAAAATTGCAAATTAAATCAGGAAACTGTGAAAATAAACTTTTTAAAATGTCTTTATTGTATTATAAATATGTAGTGGTCACCCACATAACCAAAAATTAAGAACAAAAACAAGCTGGGCAATGGTGGCACATGCCTTTAATCCCAGCACTTGTGAGGCAGAGATAGGCAGATCTCTGTGAATTTGGGGCCAGAGAGGTCTACAGAGTCAGTTCCAGGATGGCAGGACTGTTTCACCGACAAATCCTGTCTTGAAAAAAAAAAAAAAAAAAAAAAAAAGGAACAGAGGAAGGAAGGAAGGAAAAAAGCCTCACCAGATTGTATTGTATAGTTGTATGCATGGGTACACACATAGGAGTGGATGTAGGGAGAACTGGATGGAAGAATGTGATGCAACTCTATTTCAATTAAAAATATCTTATAAGAAAAAGCATGGATCAAGAAATACAATAAGAGCATTTTTTGTCTCCTGTTAGAAAAATAATCACCATTATTCTGCTTTCACAATCTTGACAGGGAAATGTAAAATTTAAATCACAAGGCTTGTGAGTTAGGAGATGCTTCTTCTTATTTTAGTTCTTTTTTTTTTTTTTTTTTTTTTTACTATTTGAGCTGTAACATTAAAAGAATTGCAGAGAGTCCTAGCTTTTAATAGTAATAAGACATTCAGAGAATTGGTTTTATTCACTTATTTGCTGTTTCTCTTTACATATGTCAGTAAGTGGGTTCTGGTTAATAATTGCTAAGCCTAGGTCTCAAGGAAATTATGTAAATAAGTCATTTATTCTTAGGATCTTTGAGCTGTATAATCTTTAGTGTGTTACACTTTCTGTTTTTGTTGGAGAATAATGACTTTTGAAATCTTAGCTAAAAGTTTTAGATTTTTTTAAACAACCATCCATGTGATAAAAAATGGTTTGGATTTGAAGGATATTTATGTCTAGAGTAGACATGAGATAGTTACACTGCTTACAAATATACCTTAAATAGAAAATAATTGTGCAAATGTATGAGTAATGTTAGACTATTTCTGAGTATACAAATGTAAGCATATATGTATGTGTGCGTATATGCATGTATGTGTGTGAGCATGCAGGTACTATTAGATTTTCTTCCAGTAAACCTATCATTATAGAAGTAAAGAAATTTAGTTGTCAAGTGGTTTCAATGATTTACTTGATTTACACTGTTATTAAGGCTTTTTTGTAGTAATTCAAATATTTTCTTTTTATTTTCAAAATGCCAGTTCCCCAAACCACAATGATATTTAAAGATATGGACAAAAGTATCTAAGCCCTATGAGTATAATAGCAGAGTACAGCTTCAAAGAACATTAAACTTTATCATGAGGGCAGTTATAATGGGTGAAAAACACAAGGATTTCATACAACATAAAATAAACCCGCCAGCAAAACATTCTTCCACAAGAAATATCAGTTTCAATTGAGGAAATTCTTATTTAGTATTTCAACTAAAAGTAGTTGGTTGATTGTTCTCTAAGTAAATAACTCATACATTACAGGTGAAAAATCTTAGTAATCAATTTTTAAACCACATGCTATTCTTATTACACAAGTCTCATCATCCCTGTCAAGAGTTTTGTCATAAACTTTGGAACAACAGGAGTTCATATTCTATCACAAGGTGTTACAAGAGGAAAATAATAAGGCAATCCCAAATGGTTTAAATATCTTTACCAATTTGACTAAATAACATTAAAATATCCAAAAATCTTCCTATCTGCATAAGTAAGTATTGCATATCTCATACCTTTATTTTTGGCAGAAAATCAGCCATTGCATACATGGAAAATTGGGATATATACATACACACACACACACACACACACACACACACTCACACACACACACATATATATGTATGTATGATAGAGAGAAAGATAGATGATAGATAGATGGATAGATAGATTACATATAAATTTCTCTTGTATGGCTTTTGTTTTACCTTTCCTTGAAACATTTTTACCTGTTTATAATGTTTCTAATATTTAAGCTTTCATGTGTCATTTACTTACCACTTTATATTCTGATGTCAAATTTTTCATGGATGATTTGCAATTTTGATTGCAGAGATTATTTAAAAAGTGGTTAAACTGATCAATGTGCTAAAAGAATGCAAGCCTGAGAATGAATCCTGAAGAAGATATGCACACAGTTGTCTACAGCTTCTGAACACATGAAGAGTCATGAGTTATGATGACCTGTGTCTTAATTGGCATGTGGTGGCATAGGATAATGTCATTCCTTGTATGATAACAACAGTGGTACTAACTAGGTTTAGAGCAAATACAGGCTGAGAATTAAAACTCTGAGTATTCAAACCACACTAAGTTAGGCAAATTACATAACTAATTCTGGATTATATAAATAATATATAAATAAATAAATTGCTTTTTATGAAGGTGAATCTAAGACATGTAATTATACATGTTATTATATATGGAGTCAATTGTCATGGTTTCAAAAATAAAGCTAGGTGTTAGGACACACAGATTAAAGTAACAGGACTTTATGATATGCAGATGATGTCACAAAGAGAGGGCACAAAACAAAGTTAAGCCCTGAAATGAAGAAAATTAGTTCTGACTTGAAATTGTGTGAAGGTTGGAAAAAAAGAGAGCGAGGGAGAAACTTGTTCACCTCAAAATGCTTCAGAACACCTTAGGTGTTCAAATTTGATAGCACCAATTCAATAGAAGGAATTTGCCTTCTGTTTTTATCATGTGCTCAATATACTGTTGCCATCGAGGAGGCATCACTATATCCCGTTGCTCCACGTAAGATCTGAATGAATGCAGAGACAAAACCAAGGAGGGTGCACAAAATCAATGTACACAGTTGTTAAAAGGGCACCACTGGAGGGTGAGAAACACAAGTCCCAACTCACTTTAAATCCCTAAGTTGGGCAGATAGATTCATGCTCTCCTATGATATAGATAGATAGATTTCTCATAATCTGTGTGGATCGGTGTGATCAAGATGAGAAAAGGAAGAGCTCTAGTCATTTAGAATTATATTTCTTACATATTCACCCACCCACAAACACTTTTGAGTGTATGTATGTGAATACTTATACATATGCATATTACATATGGGTGTGCTTCTTTTTGTACAGATATATACATATATATGTGTGTATATGCACATTATGCTTGTGTGTGCTTGAATGTACATATACATATAAATTTATATTACATATACATATGCTTGCATACAAAATTTCATGTTCTTATACATTCATATTCATGCATATATAAATTATGGAAATGTTTGATTCCTTCTATAGCAGACACAAGTCAGGAGACTAGGCATAAATAATTTTTAACAAACAGTGACTGTATTCTAGTGCATGTTTTGAAGTCATTCTTTTCTTCTGGGTCAGAAGAGTAAATCAGAAAAATTCTAGTTATATGATTTAATTGTCTCATGGAATAAAACTTACTGAGGATGGGAAAGAAATAGGTCTTTTATTCAGTAGATTAAAATATAAAAACTAGCAATCACATTTCTTTGTTTATATTTGGCTAACAGACAGTTATATCTGAATAAAGATGCAACAGTTCCTAGTCTTCATAGTACATAATCCAAAATCTGAATTTATCTTTCTCTTTCAAATCTCTACTTTCACTTAAATGTACTTGCATATCCTTTCCCAACAGTCCTGTATTGCACCTTTTTTTTTTTTTTTTTTTTTTTTTTTTTTTTTGGCTAGAATTTGGTAATCTTCCTAACCCTTAATAACCACAGGGACAAACCAGACAGTGGGGGACACATGCCTTTAATTCCAGCACTCAAAAGGGCAAGTCAAAGGCAGCCAGATCTTTGAGAGTTCGGGACTAGCCTGCTCCACAGAGCTAGTGCCAGGACAGGCTCCAATAGCTATACAGAGAAACCCTGTCTCCAGAAACAAACAAACAAACAAACAAACACAGGGACCAGAGTTGTAATTGAACAAAAGTCCACCATCAGACAACAGGAGAACTGTAGGAGGGAATCAGCATCCCTGAGCTGCTGCCCTCTTTACAATAGAAAAATACACAGAAACCAGGCAAGGTTTTATGTAGTAAAATATCAAGAATTAGAACAGTGCTTATCAACCACCTTTCCTACCCTGCACCTCATTTGCCTTCTTATGATGGAGATTCAAATCCCCGGAATGAATGCAATACATTAATTTATGCATACATTCAAAGGCTCAAGCCTGAAAATATTTTTCATGTAAATGCAAAACATGAATATAATTCAATTTGGCTGTGATGAATTATTCTAAAATAAATGAAAAGTGAAACATTATCAAAATCAATTTAACCAACTAATCAACTAGAATCTCTTTTGAAGAGTAATGTTGCACACAGTTGAAATGTTTGATCATTTTTCCTTCTTAAACAAATATTCTTTCATTTATCCTCATGCAGTCATCTAAAACAAACATCACTTTCAAAGTATAAGTTTCTATGCAATACATGGAAATAAATGTGTTTATCTGAAATTATGAATGAGCTACATAAACAACTAGAGGAAACTTTACTGTGAAACAACTAGAGTTACATTACTGTGAAATATGATTCATTGGTGTTATTAACCCTATGCCATATTGTGACCAATTATAACACTGCACCATACAAAAATAATCTACTATGCACTTTCAAGTTGGAGTAAAAATGAGCACCTTTTGATTTAAACAAACCTTACACAATGTGTTCAATTTAATTGATATGTTTTAAACAGGATGGTGCAAATGTTCAGAATATCATGTGGTTAGTTCATTACCACAGGTCTGTGGTTCTTAATTATCCGTATGAAGGCCAAATGAATCAGTAGTCAAATGGGGGCAATTATCACATTTACAGAAGAACATGACTCTCTGGATGGAGGTTTTTGCAAGCCTCATTTGCTGTAACAAAGTCGGCAGTAGAGCATTTCAATACAAATGAGAGCTGAATGGTACAATATCAGCCAAATGCCATTAGCTTGGGAAATGCAGACAATATGGTACTGAGTCCTGTAGTTTCCATAAAGCTTATTTTGGCCAAATTCTGCTTATATAAGGCATAGGATTTGAAATAAAAACAAAATAGTTTTATTTCAAAAGCCTTAACTTTGGGGAACTGAAACTCTTGGTGCCATAGATTCCATGAAGATACATCATGTCATTAAAGTACCGAACAGGAAGGGAGAAAGGCTGAGGAGTGCTGTTAGCAGTAAATTGCCCTCGTTCTTGCCTGGCTATAGAAAATATATAGGCACAGGGAAGATTGTTCTGTCTGAGCAGCTATAAAACTATGGTCTACATGTCCAAAACACAGAGCTGAATAAACTGTCGGTGGAAAGTGGGAAATGTGCATGTGGTAAGAAATAAAATAAAAAGATATAGTCTTTTCCTGTTATAAATATGCTTTGCTATTAGTCAAGAATAATGATTATAAAAGGAGAACTATTTTGGGAGAATTTAGAGATTAGAAATGTAATTGACTCATGGATGCCCTAGATGCCCACAAACTCCTTATGAAGCAGTATATTAAGCACCCAATTATAGGCAATGATAATTCTTTTTCTAAGACATGTCTCAGCAGTGTTTGGGCATATGAAAGTAAATAAAAAGCCCCAAAATAGCTCCATGATTTATGTTTTAATTGAATTGTTTTTTCCTATTAAATAGATAAATTTTTGTAAATAGAAGCTAATGTATTTAAGTTATTCTCACAATGCTTCACTATAGAGTGTTCCAGCAATGTGGTTTCTTTTTTCAGTGTATTGATTTACTCACTTGGAAAAGATGCAATGACTATGGCATCTCCACACATATATGCACATGCACATATACACATACAAATATATATATGCATAAACACACACACATATGTATTATATATATGTACACACACACACACACACACACACACACACACACACACACATATATATATATATATATATAAACAACTAAAATGGAGACATGAGTTTGAGAAAATTTGAGGAAAAACTAATTGTGGGTATTTCTGGGAGGGTTTCTAGGGAGAAAAGTAATGAGGGGAAATATCTCAAAAATTAAAAATTATTTTAAAAAGATGCACTTTCTAGATTTGTACATGCAACTCTTACAGAGGTATAGGCACGCATATGTATTCACATTTTAGGCTCTCTGTGTTTTGACCTGTCTTCTCTTTTTCTAAAGCTGCTTATCATTTGTTGTATATTTAAAGTAGGCCTTTGTAGTGTTGAGGTTTCCTACACAAGCAATCATGAAATCTGAGGTCAAGACGTCTTGGTTTCTTCCACAGTCCTATTTTTTTTTTTCTTTTCCTTTCCTCACTGTATTCACTATGCCCTTCAGTTGAATGTTGAATCCAAATTAATAGAGACAATTTTATATATCATTTTAAAGAGAACATTTCTGGCTGTTTGACTATATGTTTGACTTTTCATTCTTTTGATGTTAATATACAATATTCTCAATGTCTTTTACATGAGGACTTAGCTGTTCCTGTAAAATCTCAGGTCACTGACAATTTTTATTATGGTATGTTAGTTCTTTTACAAATATCTTTCTGTTGCTGTTGACATGAGCCTATGTTTTTTACCCTGCCCATGTGGAATATTTCTTGAAGTTTACATTGGAATGACTTTTATATTGCTAGAATAAATGTCACTCTTTTGAGTGTATAGCCCTTTATATAAATTTTCAGTTTAATTTGCTAAAATGTTGAAGAGTTTTGCATCCATGCCTATGGGAAATCCATAGTGACAATGCTTTTTATTTGGATTGTAGCTATTTCGGGTTTTGGTTTAGTGACTGATATCAGTTATGAAATAAAGATTTTATAACACTGACCAGTGAAATCACCTGGGATTGGTTATTTTTTCTGGAAACTTATTGGCTATTGAAAAAATATTTGAAATATAGATTATTATTAATATTAATATAACTGTATTCAAATTATTAAAAATATTACCCTTTGGTGTTTTAATAATATCTTTATCTTATCCTTCAAATTCCATTTACTACACTGCCATTGACAAAGCCTAGAAATTTTAGGAAATTGCTGAAAAGAAATGTAGTTAGCTATAATGTAGTTAATAGTGGTTTAAGGTTGTCAATTAACTCATCATGTAGTGAACCCACTGATAAACTATGGGATTCTGATATCATCATTCATATTTATGAACCTGATGGAAGATGTCAAGAAAACTAAAGATTTTCTTTGTTATCAATGGTATTCTCATCTTAAAGATCATGGAATGAAAATGAGGAACCAATAATGCAATATTATCTAATTAAAACTGGAACGGAGATTTTTCTACAAATTGCAAAAATATATCGTAAATTTCTCCCATACATTTTCCTTGCTCTATGTGACATTGAATTAGCTATAATCTCAATGAATTGGATTTGCAAAATACTGGCACAGTTAGTATTTAACTATTCAGATATTTTTTACATTAATTTTCAATCACTACTAAAAATCCTGATCAAGTACTAAACAATTTTCCTATCAGAAAATAAAAATACTTGCTGCTGGATCTGACAATTTGACTTCAGTCCCTGGGGCATATAGAGTGAAAAGAGAGACATGACTAGCTATGATTGTCCTTTGACTACAGCAGGTGTATGCCCTCATACACTTTCACACATGTGTGCACATGCTATTCAAAATGAGTAATATATAAACAATTCTGAAAAGTGCAACTAAAATAGAATATATACATTAAAATATAATTATTTTTTCCTGTGGCTTTCCTCCCTGCAATCACTATGATGTCACTCATCTCCCCTTTCTCTAAATTTAATTTGTGGATTCCAGACACTTTTCTTGTTTTATAAATACATATATGCCTATATGTGTATATATACAAATATGTATCTCAGTTCTGACCTTACAGTGTCATACATTTTAAACATCTTCTATATTTAAAATAGGATTATTTATTACTTTAAGTAAGTGTCTGATGTGAGCTTTTCTCCACATCAAGCAGTAATTTACAGAGATTTATGTTCACAAGTTGGTAGCTTGTAATCTCTAAGCCAAGCCTTATTTCACATAATAGTATGAGATTTAGTTATCATAAAACCTGGAGCGACTAGTGAGACAACATGAATTTGAAAAGTATGGTGTGGCTTTGTGTTTGTGTGTGTAGCATTCACTGACCTTGAAATTTAGACTAATAATTTCTAACCAACCACAGAGCTCCTTCAAACAATAGCAATTCAGTTTTCTGAAATTAGTTGTTTACACAGCATACTATATTTTTTGCAGTTTAAGTAGTTATCTTTCTGTTTATACTTATCTTCACATTTTGTTCACTTTTGCATATATTGATAATTTTTTTTTCACTTTCATTGATTACCATTAAAATAGATGATTAATTCAGCTCCATGTTTTAAGTATTCTAATCATGAGTTAGTGAGGATACAAATAGTAACATTATTTTTGAAATATAAATATTTTGTTTTTCTATCTGTCTTATATTCATTGGCAACTATTAATCTGATCCCATTACTGCCTCCTCAAAGTAGCAAAAGATATTCTAGTTTGTATTCTGGAACCAATATTTAATAAGCAGGAAAATAATTTTTGCCTTAAACTATTTTTGAAGTTCTGTTCATTTTCCTTTTGAGACAGTTAGGTATTCCCAGAGGTAGCTGCTTCTCCTGAAAACTTTTCAGGAGTTGGATAATATTTTTTAATATCTTCTTTAATTGAAAAGCCCCTTTAAAAATAATAATAACAACCCTACTTCTTTAAAAATCAAACTTACCTCACATGCTTATGGATATAATACAACAAATTTCTATATTTTTGACAAATTTCTTTGTTTTTAATTTTGATTGAAAAATCTTTTATCATATAATATAACCTGATTATCACTTATGCCTCTCTAATGTTTCTGGTTTTCTCATTTTTCCCACCTCCCCTACAATCTGGATCCACTCCCTACATATATTACATTAGAAAACAATCAGGCTTCTAATGAATAACAATAACAGGCTATAAAATAAAATAAGCCAGAAGAAAAACTAACATATCAGTATAGGTAAAAATAAACAAAAGATTAATAGTCCAAAAGAAGGAATAAAAATTTGAGATCTCCTAGTTCACAGAACCTGAAATTCTATAAAAACCCTACACTGGGAGTCTTAATATGTACTCTGAGGCCATGGTGCAGACCACTGAACATATTTTACATGCTGCCTCAAATTGAGTTTGTGTGAGGCTTATCCATGTTGATTAAGAAGGTCATGCTTTCTTTATGTCTTAAATCCTCTCTGGCTCTTAAACTCTTTCTGTGCACTCTTCTTCAGGATTCTCAAAGCCTGGAGGGGAGGGATTTGATGGGTAAATCCCATTAGAACTGAGTGTTTAAGGGTCTCTTACCCTCTGCATAATGTCTGGCTGTAGGACTCTGTATTTGCTTCCATGTCCTGGAGGGAGAAATTTCTTTGCTGGTGATGGTAGCTGAGCAAGGCTCTAATGTATGAGTTTATATGTCATTGTATTGCTACTTTCTCATCTATCTAATCTAGCATCTATCTACCTATCATCTATCATCTACCTATCATCTATTTATCATCTACCTATCTATCCATCATTTATCTATATCTTACAACATCTATCTACCTATATAACTATCATTTTATATCTTAGAACAGTAGTGTTTGACTTTACTATAGGTCTCTGGGGCACCTGGTCTCTGATTCTTCATCACCCAGACAGCATCACATTTGATTCTATTTCATGGAGTAATATTTAAGACAAATCAGATATTGATTTGTTACTACACTGATCTGACCATTCATGAGCTTGTGGTCCCACTAATAGAACCAGGAATTAGTGTTGTCTTGAGAGTTGGATTTGCTTCCATTAAGATAATGATTTTTTTTTCTTTTTACTTTCATGACATTTGTTCTACCATTTTGTCAGTGGCCACATTTCTTCATCCAGTAATTGTAGTTGCTAAGGTTCAGAGCTCAGTGTGGTAATTGAAAACTTAGCTCTCCTGGTAGTATAAGTCTAACTCTCTAGCACTATGAAAGTGTCACTAAGATTGCATTTTCTACTTATACTGAGTTTATTTTACGATGTCCAATGACACAAGTATGTTGTGTTTTCAGCACAGAGTCTTACATCAGATTCTAGTCTATAATGTTTAATGGGTCTCACTGTCCAAAAACTCATTGAGTATCCTATACCTGGCACCAGGCTTTTATATTTTATAGCTTACTTTAACTGAGAGAGGATCTATACTCCCTCATTATAGGGGTAATTACATTTAAACTCTTGTAGGCATGAGTTTTCTGGTCTGTCTGATCCCACTGCTGCCCTTCAGGCTCAGAAAAACACACAGACACTATATTAATTATTAATCTGTTGGTCAGGGACTAGGGCTTCTTATTGGTTAACTGTCTTAATTATTAACCATTTTCTACTAAACTATGCATTTTCATGTGGCCTTGATTACCATACAAAGCCTGATGCATCCACTCTTCAAGGGCCTACATTGTTACTCCTCCTAGTCCAGCCTATCTCCCTGCCTTATTGGCCAATAGTGTTTTATTCATTAACCAATAGGTGAAACATATTTACAGAAGGAAAACCCCATCTCTCTCTCTCTCTCTTTCTCTCTCTCTGTGTGTATATATATATATATATATATATATATATATATATATATATATTTACAGAAGGAAAACCCCATCTCCCATCTCTCTCTCTCTCTCTCTCTCTCTCTCTCTCTCTCTCTCTCTCTGTGTGTGTGTGTGTGTGTGTGTGTGTGTGTGTATATATATATATATATATATATATATATATATATATATATATAACAAGGTCTGCAGGAAAAGAATGCTTGTAGCTGTCTGAAGCACCAAGACATACTATAAATTCTCTTCGCAATGTCAAATAAAGTCTCAGCCTCAAGCACACTCTGATTTCAGACTTAGTGCTCCAGAATTAGGAAGGTATATTTATGCTACTTAACCCATGTGCTTGTCTGAAGTTATTGAAATAATCTCCAAATAATATAATGACAAATCATTTATAAAGATATTTTAATTGGAAAATAATAGTTGTTTTAAGAAATATTGTGAGTTGAGTGGTATTTAAGGTTTAAGGTTGCTTCCATGTTCTGGCTATTACATATAATGTGGAACATTTACCACATTATATGTAAATGGAGTACTACTCAGTGGAAAAAACTATGGAAACTTGAAATTCTCAAGTAAATGGATGGAACTAGAAGAAACAATCCTGAGTGAGGTAACCTAGTCACAAAAGGACAAACATGGTATGTACTCATTCATATATGGATTTTATACATACAGCAAAGGATTACCTGCAATCAACACTTCCAGAAAAGCTAGGAATCAAGGAAGGCCCTAAGAGAGACATACATGGTCCCCTGGAGAAGGGGAAAAGGACAAGATCTCCTAAGAAAATTGGGAGCACTGGGGGAAGGGGAGGGAGTTAGGAGTAAAATAAGGAGAGAGGTGAGTATTAGGGCACAGGAAGATTGAGTCAGGGAAAGAATAAAAGAGAGCAAGAAAAGAGATACCATAATAGAGTGAGCCATTATAGGTTTAAAGAAAAATCTGACACCAGGGAAATGCCCAGAGATTTACAAGGATGACCCCAACGAACAATCTATGCAATAGTGGAGAGGCTACCTTAAACGCTGTATCCTGACAATGAGATGGATGACTACCTTACATGCCATCCCAGTGCCCTGATATTGTAGCTTATGGAAACAGAAGCAGACAACCACAGCTAAACCCTGAGCCAAACTCCTGGAATCCATTTGCAGAGAGAGAGCAGTGATGAGCAAAGGGGCCAAGACCAGGCTGGAGAAACCCACAGAATCAGGAAACCTGAACAAAGAGAATCTCATGTACTCCAGTCTGATAGCTGAGAAAGCAGCATAGGATGAACCCAGACCCCCAAAAGTGTTAGTTAGCAGTACTTGGCAGTCTATGGGGCCTCTGGTAGTGGATCAGTATTTATTCCTAGTATATTAATGTAATTTGGGAGCCCATTCCACACAGAGGGATACTCTGTCGGCCTAGATACATTGGAGAGGGCCTAGGCCTTGCTCCAAAAGATATGCCAGACTTTGAAGACTCCCCATGGAAAGCTGCACCCTTCCTGGAGAGCAGAGTAGGGATGGGATCGGGGTTGATGGGAGAGACAGGGGAGGATGGGAGGTTACAGGAACTGGGATTGACATGTAAAACAAGCTTTTCAATTTTAAATTAAAAGAATTATATATATATATATATATATATTTGTATTTATATATTATATATATGAAATATTGTGAGAAAAGCTTGTCCTCACTAAAGAACAAAAAATACCCCCTTTTATATCACATGCAAGTAAAAAATTAATAAAAACTACAATTCAACCTATGAAAATTGTAGAAGTGGTCATAAATTGTATCTTTTTGACATTGGTCTTAGTGAAGTTTCAATTTTACATAAGTCACAAAAATTAAGTGACAAATTGGAAATTAAAACTTTGTGTTAAGTGAAGCTTCAATTAAAAATAAATCACAAGTAAATGAAATGTTACAATTTACCATTTCTGTTTTAAGGAATATGACAAAGCTGTATGTAATTTGAAAGAAGTTTGCCATCTACAGAACTTATAAAAGATTTATGTTCAGAAAAAGTCAAAATGGGCACATAAATACAACTCTTATAATTTAAGACGATGAACAACAGAATAGAATCCACATGAGGTTCACCACCTATCAAACAAACTCAGATAAAACAAAGTAGCACCTCCTAGGAGAACAAAGGATAGGGATACCAAAACTAGTTGAAGCATGGATATAGGGCATATGGCTACAAACTACTAAGATTGAACAGAATATGGAAGAGATATGGCTAAAGGCCAAGGAGATGGAAGGGACTACCTGCCCTAGGCATAGCAGACAAACAGCAGGTGTATAACTCTTAGTATTTACCTAGAAGAATTTTACTTTGTGTGATACTAAGAAGTCAAGTCATGTTAAAAACCTGACCATAGAATAACAAATGCATAATGTCCCGGGATGCATTTTCTCTAATGAAGAAAAAAAAAATACACAGCCACATTAAATAAACCAAAGCTTTATTATGGCAATGAAGGTCAGAAAATACTAAACAAGGAGGTGATGCCATCTACCTTTAATCCCTGAGAAATCACAGGCAGGCAGATCTGTGAGTTTGACTGCAGTCCAGTCTACAGACTTTCAGGACAGCCAGGGATACACAGAGAAACCCTATCTTTAAAAAAAGTAAAGAAAAGGAAAGGAAATCCTGCATGGCATAAGGCCTATTAGACCAATAGCATAAAATATATGAAATTAAATAAGCTAATGTATATTTGTTGGAAAAGTCTTTTTCCAGAAAAATTTTCTGTCTTTGAAAGATTTCAAATATTTGATAAACAGATATCACATGACATGCTTTTAATTTAAAATAATAAAGCAAATGGATTTACTTGCACTTCCAAACATATAAACTGTGATCCTAAATAACTGAGGTGTGTTTTTCTCAAGTAGTTAAGAATTCCCCAGATGTTATAGACACTCCACAATGTAAAGTTAAATTATTATTATTATTATTATTATTATTATTATTATTATTATTATTTTGGTTTTTCCAGACAGGATTTCTCTGCAGCTTTCGAGCCTATTGAGGTTAAATAAGGATCAGGATAAACAAATAGGCCGTATAGATGTTTATTCAGGGCGAAATAACTTACAATCTAGACAGGTGAACACCAGCAAGTTCCACCAGCACCTCTCCTCTCCACGACCCACCAGCAAGAGCACGTTCCTGGCTCCTCCTCCAACCTCCTTCCCCAAGTCACTTCTGCCCCTGGCTCCAACCCCCAATTGGCGTGGTCAGTGCCACAGAAGGAGACAAAGTGAATATCCCACTACAATTCCCCTTTAAGTCTAAAGAAAAGATTTAGGCTTGACACAACACTATTTACAAAACAGTGAATAACAAGTGTGCTCTAAGAATAGGAAAATCGAGAACAAAATGACCTACATATCTAGTCCTAGGGTGAAGGCATAATGGAGTTTACAATAGAGTTGTCCTAAGCTGGAAATCATAAGTCTAGTACCTAATATATCTAACTAGGAAGAGAGAATAATAGTTGTGATAGTTTAATCTTCAACCTCATCAAAGCCTGAGAAGGAAAATAATGATAATAAGGTAGACAGGAAGTGCAGATGGGCAACTTCCAAAAGGTGCAGCAAGGACAGAAACAGCAAGCTACCTGGACAGTCACAGCAACGTTGGTACACCCAGCTTTGGCTAAGGCCAAAAGTACTTGACAGACCACAACAACAACAGGGAACTAGAAAGGCTGTCTTACCTTGACTTGGCAAGGTCCAGCAGTCTTCTATATTTGTCTCCTGCAAGCACATAGGACTGCATGTCCAAATCAGTGGTCAAGGTGGGGGCAGTTCTTTGCCCAACAGGCCATTAGCTGAGGCGAGAATGAACTTCAGCAGGAACAACAACAGTGTCCAACATATTTTTGGGAAAGTGCACAGTGCTGTCAGGAGCAATAGTGTGTCATGTCAATGGAGAACTAATAGTAAAATATTTAAATGCCATGTTCTGCATGTCTATGAAGTGATTGAAGATTAAGCATCTGTATCTGACTAATCTCAGAGGTAAAGGAAACATGAGTGTAGATGATCTGTAATACTCAGAAACTTAGCTAAAAAACTGATTGAAACTTCCCTGAGTAAAGCAGGAACAAATACCTAAACAATATAACTATATACATATACATACATATAAATCCCTAAAATAGAGATAGAGTAGAAATGTCAAGACAAGAGGTAGAACTATAAAGGGCAGCATGATAGATATCCCAAATAGTATCAATATAAAAAATGTCTTGAATACAAGAAAAGTATACATACATAGAATATGGCAAGAATAAAGGTGCATAAATTGTATCAATACATGAAATGTCTTGAACAAAAATAAAAGTATACATACATAAAATATGGTAAGAATAATGTGCATAAAACATCATAAGTGGAAAGATTTCACACAATATAACAAAATATAAACTTAATTTTACATAGCTTACCACAAATAAGAATATATAACAATGTAAGCTATAAAATACTATTATCTCACTCTTACTCAAATTCACAAGAAAATAGGCTAATCTACCTATATCCCATCTAAACCATACCTTTCCCAACCATACCCTATTCCTGTCTAAAAGATAAGCCTGAGTGTAAGCATCACCTTCCATACCCAACCCTAAATAACTAAAACCAACCCAAAGACGATGACTATTATCCCAAAATTCCAGGGGTAGGGAAAGAGGGTGTTGTTATCTTTACTTCCTGCTAAAATGGGACGATGATTGCTCCATGGGATCCTATAGGAAGAAAATTTTTAGCAACCAAATTTCACAACAGAACTGGCTGTAACATATGTAGCTAGTCACTGTGTGTCAGAAAATGCTTGACTGTAGTTCTATTTGAAACACTGGCCAGGGTGTAATAAGAAGGTACACTATTACTGCTAGCTAGTCATGAGTTGTCTTGAGAAAAATATTCTCAAACAGTCTGTCCTGGAACTTGCTCTGTAGACCAGGCTGGCCTTGAACTCACAGAGATCTGCCTGCCTCTGCCTCCCAAGTGCTGGGATTAAAGGTGTGTGCCACCAATACCTAGCTGTAAAGTTAAAATATATTGAAAAAAATGTTAACTTTTGGAATAATTTGAAACTGTTCTAAGGATGATGAAATATGATATCCATATAATGATCTTAAATATTTTTTAATTTTGAATAAAATTAATTGATTTTCTTTTTGACTGTTACAAAATATCCTATCATGTCATAAAGTGCCACATTCATAAATGCATTTAAAATATACTGAAGATTTCTTGCAAAAAAGTTATATTCAATATGATTAGATATTATGTAAAATATATGAGTATGTTTGCAGTAATTATACTTATCTATGTATTCTTGGTTAATTATAACTTTTTTCTTTGGTTTCTCAAGACAGGGTTTCTCTATAACTTTGTTCTCTGTAGTTTTGGAACCTGTCCTAGAACTCTCTCTGTGTGACCATGCTGGCCTCGAACTCACAAATGTCTGCATGCCTTTGCCTCCCAAGTTCTGGGGTTAAAGGCATGTGCCACTCCCACCTGGCAATCATAACTTTTAATTACAATAAATTTTTGGCTTAAGATGCCACACCTTCTAAAGTCAGATAACCTAAAGTTGAATAATACCTAAGTGTAATATAAAAACAAAGAGAAGTTTTAGGTTAAAAATGTATTGTACTTGCCTAGCATGGACAAGTCCCAGGGATAGTTCCAACACACACACACACACACACACACACACACACACACACACACACACACACAGAGACACACACACACACACAGAGAGACACACACAGACACACACACACAAACCTAAAATCTTAGTTCAGGAGAAAACTGTAAAATTTTATGGTCCTTATTACAGAATTTATTGTCTTCCTACATTTATCATCAAACTTTTTATATATTTAGAAATATGTTTTCTATTAGCATATATACATAAATGTTACCATTTTGTTGATTTACTTTTTAAAATGTGAATGTTTGAAACAGATTGATTGAAGAATTTCTTTTAATAAAATATCAAGCCTGTATCAGTTTTCTTTTTACAAAATAATTTCTGAGAATAAAAGTGAGTCTCTATAACATATTCAAATAAGAGGAAAATAAAGCACTATTGAGGGATCCTACACGGTCCTCTAGAAAGACAGCAATCATCTTTATTTTAGTATGAGTAACTTCTTCATCAATATGAACTTCTTTAAGTTCTCAGACCCTTTCAATGAATTTTCAACTCCCTCAAGTTCACTGATTTTTTATTAACAATATTTTATTACATACCAACTCTCTTTTCCACTCCCTTCCCTTCTCCTGACCCCCATCTCTTCCACTTCCCATCTCCCATCTGATCCTTCTTGTAGAGTCTACAAAGTCTGGCATACCAAGATGAACCATGTCCAAGCCCCTACCTCCAGCATCAAGGCTGATCAACGTTTCCCACCTTTACAAAAGTAAAGTTAAAATAAATGGAGAATTTGCCAAAGTTGCAATGGGCATAAACACATACATATTTGTAATGATTTGTGAACATGTGTGTGTGTGTGTGTGTGTGTGCACGTTTTTGATAAATGAAAGTTCATGAAAAGAACAGTTTTCATTGAACCTTATTTAAGGCTGATTGCTGATTAGATTTCTAATGATTCTAAAGCGGTTGGACTGCTACGTGTTTAGAGACTAATTAAAATTTTCTTGTTTAATAGCTATTCCCATAATAGCCATTCTCCAACCACCTTAGAGTGTGACCTAACATCATTGTGACTAATAGGTGAACTCTTTTAGAATTTATTAACAGACAACTATCTTCCACCAAGCAACATCCTGGAATTGTCATCAAATAATATCTAAGACCTATATAATAAGCCCCTAAATTTCCTATACAATAAGCCCCTAAATTTTGTTGCAGTCTGTCTACAAGAAGTTTTTAGCTGTGTATCTGAGCACTGTGTTTATTCATTACTTTATTATTGTAATTATATCAATGTAACTATATTATGTTGGAACATGGAATTTGAGTAATTCAAATATGTGCTTCTGGGCTATAGTCAGGGAATTTGGCTCCAGAATAAATTTCCCATTATCCTCTTGGAGAAGAGAATTGTGTTTTCCTGTTGAAAATGTAAATGTTTCCCTCAGCTTCAATGTGCTGATTGTCATATCTAAGTTGTATGTAGATGTGTGAATATTGTATCATTATTTCATCACGTTTTAACAAAGGAAATGGCAATCATTTAATGTATTTCTGGTAATGATTTTAAAAGGAAGTATATAGTTGATTGGAGCTGTTCTACAGCAATTTTAGGATCACTAACACAGCTAACTGTGTAGCTCCACGAATAAATGCTTCCCTCCCTAGAGAGGGATTGATCTTCCTATTGACACCATGAGCAAAACAAACAAGAACACAAACAATTACTGTCAGCTTCAGAAAGCCAGTCCTTCCATAGGATTACTAAACAGGGTTTCTTTTATGTCCTAAGCAGCAGTGCATTGGACTTTAGAGAGGAAAAAGAAAGGGTTTAGAATTGTGGAGTTGTTTCTACTTTATTTACCATGAGAAAATTTTATTGTCCTTTGATTGAATTGAAATTATGAGAATTGTAATTTAGTCAATTATGTTTCGATTGTTAATAAGAATACTGGAATTATTAATGTTTACAACTTTTACTGTTCTAGATGTTATGAATGAAAAGGTCAGCTCATTCTGTTACGATTTAGACATGATGCTTAAGAATCGTTAGATACAATGCAATTGAATAGTCTTATTTAGATCTTAATATAGCAAAAGCCACTCAAGACATCTCAGATCAATTTTAGAAGGCCATTTTATCTTGATTCATCCATTCCTTTTGCAGGAGATGCTGTAGCCACAAAAGCATATGCATTATCATGCTTGCTTGTGAACTCTTGATGAAAAGTTGGCTCAGGTGTTTTGGCATCCAGCTATTCACTATCCCCTAATGTTCTTTATTACAGAGGCTGGTGGTCAGAGGCAGGTAGTCTTTTTGCCTCCAAGCTACCTAAGCCAGGACACACATGATGGAATGTGTGCTTCCCATGACGGGTAAGGCTGGAAGATTAAAGAAGACCACCTAAGAGAGACACAGGTATTTTTTTTTTTAATTATATTAAGAAAGGAGAATTTGAGAGTGCCCATAAAGATGACTGCACTCCATCTTGGCACAAGGACAGAGTGCAAAGCTGTCAGCAACTCACAAGACCTAAAGGTCAAAGGTGTGGCTACAGGAGGATGTTTCAGCTTCTTAGTCTAAATAACAACAGACCTGAATCTGAGGTGTGGCTACTCCTGACCTGAAGGCTAGGGAAGAAGAAGTTGAATCTGAGGCATGGCTACTCCTTACCTCAAGGTTAGAGATTCAAGAAGTTTAGAGTTAAGTGTGGTTGTTGAACCCTTAGAATAAGGGAGAAAGAAAAGTCTGTTCCATACACATGATACTGTGTTCCTCTTTTTGGTTAAGGTATATAAGAGTGGCAAAAAATAAACTTGTGACATTTCAGTATTGACTGATCTGCACTCCTGACCTTTAAAAATAAATAAATAAATAAATAAATATATATATATATATATATATATATATATATATATATATATGAAACTAAATCTGTGTAATCATTGTTTGCAATTACAGGGGGATGAGTTGTTTTCCCTTCATTTTCAAAAGGGATTGAAAAGTGTTTCAAAGGGCTGGTTCTACAGAGGAAAGTGAAGAAATACTGAAGCAGGAGAGAGTGCTGTTAGGAATGTGTCTATTGGAGAAGACCAGCTAATAGTTCACAAATGCATTTCATAGTCCTATTGGACTTACAAGTGAGTCCCATGACTGGGAAAAGGCTAAGCTGAGCAGAGAACAGTTTCTCTATTTTAAAATTATTCCAACATATTTCTTAACTCAATATAAGGTATCAACATAAAGTAATGTTTATATTAAAAAAAAGTTAGAAAATAATACATTTGCTCCCAAAATATCAAGGAAAATGGCCTGAGTATAGATAGACATTATTTTGAATGGCATGTGCTTCCTTGAAAGAAATATGTATATTTAATAGTCTCAAGATATCTGTAGCATTCATTTTATGTATGTTGTTATTTTTTTCTGATGAATATCTATTTACTATTCACTAGAAAACCAACTTTTGGAAAAAGCTTGGTGTTTGAACTAAAACTACTAACTTGGAATTAATCTGTTTCTTTATCTCAAGTAGTATCCTTTGTACTGAAATTGTGTACACTAGAGTTTGCTTTGTATATTTTAGGATTGAAATGCTTTCTTGGTTAATTGTTCCTTTGATTAAATAAAGTTTCCTTTATCTCTTATGAATTGTTTTAGTTTCAAGTCTATTCAGCTAGTCTTTATCTTTTCATTTGGGGCTTAGATAATTAATATTGAAAGGTATTATTGAAATTAATGCTTTATTTGCAACAATTTTGTTGTTATTGTTTGCTGTTTGTGGTCTTAGTCCTATTTATCTTTCAATATGTTAGTCTAATGTGCTTCCTTTCTATCATCTCTTCAGTGTGAAATATTGTTGCCAGCACTCTGTGAACAAATGAGGCTGAGAGGGTGGTGGTGATGGGTGAGGAAATTAATTCATGATGAAAATTTGAGCTCTATTCTGTTTGTTCTCTTGAAATACTTTTTTGTTCATATGACATTTTTTCTGGTTTTCCAGTTGATTGTTTGTTTTCATTTTTCTGTTTGCTTTCCTCATTTTTCATTTCATATACCACTTCAAGTATAGGGTACAGATCAGAATGTTTCAACTGAGGTTTTTACAGATTAATATTGTTTAGGAATTTTTGTCTCTGAATCCCTTTCTATCAGTATCTTGCTGTCTCGTGTGATTTTACCCCCCTCCACTGCAAAGCTATTATTTGTCATCATGTGGACATGACTTCCCTTGCCATTAATGTTGAGGTTTCTATGAGCTCTACTTGAGAGAGAGAGAAACCCAGTGACGTTTGTGATCCAAAACGTCTGTCATTATTGTTCTGCAAGTGGTCTGAATTTCTCATTTATTCAATGAAATGCTTCTGAGGAATTAAAAAAAATGAATTTAAAGAAATGTAAAATTAAGTTTCATTTTATCTTTGTGCAAATGGTGGTTATAAAAATAGCTTTTGATATGAATGTTTTATGAAAGGAAGAGATTGTGTGCCTTTAATGCTAAATTTCCTATAAGTGCCACAAACTTGTCACAGAGATATGTTCACAAATAAAGGGTGCTAATTAACTAAGTGGCTAACATAAAAAACCACTCCTAGGAACAGATAATATTGAAATCAAGAATGAATAAATCTTTTGAGAGCTGAGTCTGAATTAGCATGAAGTGATGACTCAAAATGTCAATTACATTACATTATCTGAAGTTATAGAGAAGTGTTTGACATTTGAAGGTCATAAGAAAGTCTCCAGATGAAGGAGACTGCTTTGCATGCATTCATAGGTGAGTGAAAGGCTGTTATTTCTCCTGCCATGGCCTTTCATTTAAAGAGTAGTGGAAATTGTTGTATATTCAATGTCCCTTATTATTTGTGACTATTTCCTGCTTCATTACTTTTCTTTAGAAGTAGGTAATAATTGTGAATTCTTCTGTCAAAGCCCACACCCCATTCATGCATTACCCATACCCAATTTCAGCATAAATGTCATGTACTGTGTAATGTGAATTTGTTTTCAACAGGGTGGGATTCAGACTTTAAAGAAGTAAAAAAAACATGCTGACCTGCAATCTTCTTTCTCAAGGCCACTGACCCTTCCATTTATGATTTAAGCATTAAGTATTTCATCAAACACAGCTCATGTATGCATGATAGCTTAGAAGAAAGTATAAAAAATGTAGGGATCTGGAAAATCCACATGTCATAATGTGCTAACTAGAAATATTAATTTATTTAGAAACTTTCAGTATAGGGTTTTGGGCAACAACTTGCAGTATACATCCTTCCATCTTAGCCAAATGTGCTCATTTCATACTTTGAATTCAATACTGAACTGTAATAAATTCTTCCAAACCCTTGTGTAACTGTTTGCACATCTTCATCAGAAATGTATCATTAAGTGAGAAGTTGGAATTCAGTATCTGAGACATTTGAAAGGAGAAAGTCAATATAAAGATAAAGATACGATATATGGCTAGACATCAGAAGCCAGTCTGAGACTTGGGGTAGATTTTCTGTGGTAACACATAACAGTCCATGAATAAAGACTTTTAAAATTCTATAATTCTAGTCACCTGAAAGTATTGGGAACTCTTTTTTTTTTTTTTTTTTTTTTTTTTTTTTTTTTATGAAAGTTTCCCTCTCAGTTTTTCTCTTAAATGTGTCTTCTACTTAACACTGAAATGAAATACTGTGTTGTCTTTGCTCAGATCAGCACTTTCTGTGACTAGAAAGTACCAAAAATTCCTCAGAACTATGTTAGTTGGGCAGACAGAATCCTGCTTCCTCTTTTAGACTAAAAACATTGCAGCCAGAAGACCATCACGTACCATCTTACATGGGTGACAAAAATCAATAAAGAAGGTCAGAGGTTATTGACCATAGAAAACAGGGAAATGAAGTCTCACAATGTCAGCAGGATCGCACCTTGTAACAGATATATGCATTTAAGACACATACAAATACAGTCTGAATCTGCTTAAGAGGGAAATTTAGAAGTTTGAAGCTCTTATGAGATTCATAAATAAAACAGTAATATTTTATATTTTGGATAAATAAGGTATGTGGACATTAAGTTAAACAATATTGGATGTTCTTTTTTTGCAGGAAGAGAAGTTTTTATATTAGTTTATTTTTTATTTTTATTTTACATATCGAACCCAGTACCCTCTCCTTCCCTCCCTCTCTCACACACTCACATGCACCCTGAACATGCTCCCCTCCCCTCCTCCCACTCCACATGTAGGGTGATGCCATCCAGGAGGGGTCATCTAAATCTGTCTAGTCATTTGGAGTAGGGACTAGGACTTCTCTTCTGTCTCTAGGTTAAGGGAATATCCCTCCATGGGGGTGTGCCTTCAAAGTCCTTTTGTACACCAGGGATACATCCTGGTTCTACTGGCTAAGGCCTTCTAGCTGAGACCTATGTTAAACAGGTCTGAGTCAGTCCCATGCTGGATTCCCAGCTATCAGTCTGGGGGCCTGTTAGCTCTTCCTTGTTCAGGTAAGCTGTCTCTATGTGTTTTTGCTGCCTGGTCTTGTCCTCCCTCTCTGCATCTGGATTCCAGTTTGGCTCAGTTTAGTTGTGGCTGTTTGCTTCTGTTTCCATAAGGTACTAGAGGAAGGCTCCAACATGGTGGATAAGTTAGTCATTGATCTCATTATTTGAGAAGGGCATTTATGGTAGCCTTTCCACTGTTGCTTAAATTGTTAGTTGGGGTCAGGCTTGTAGGTCTCTGGTTTTTAGGTTCAGTTTTCTATTCAATCTTATAATGGCTTCATCTTTTATTCTCTCCCTCTCTCTCTCTCTCTCTCTCTCTCCCCCCTCTCTCTCTCCTCTCTTCTCTCTTCTATTCCTCCCCGACTCAATCTTCCTAGTCTCACATGCTTTCCTCTTCTCCCCTTCTCTTTCTCCTAGTTCTCTCTCCACATACTGCCCCACACACACACTATGTGCTCTGGAGAACTTGTCTCTTCCCCTTCTTTGAGAGACCTTATATGAACCTCTTAGCACCCTCCTTGAATCCTATTTCCTCTGGCATGTGAATTATAGGCTGGTGTCCCTTTGTTCTATGTCTAAAATCCATATATGAGCAAGTACATATCATGTTCCTCTTTTTTTGTGACTGGGTTACCTCATTCACCATGGTTTCTTGAAGTTCCTTCCACTTGCCTATGAATTCCAAGATTCCATTTTTTTTTGTTTGTTTGTTTGTTTGTTTTTGTTTTTTTTCCAGCAGAGTAAGTAGTCTTCCATTGTGTAAATGTGTCATATACTCATTATCCATTCTTCAGTTGAGGGACATCTAGGTTGCTTTCAGGTGTTTGCTATTACAAATAATGCTGCTATGAACATAGTTGAGCACATCTTTGTTGCATGGATGTAGATCATTTGGGTATATGCCTGAGCGGGGGAATGCTGGGTCCTGTGGTAAACTAATTCCCATTTTCCTGAGGAACCACCATACTGATCTCCAAAATGGCTATAAAAGTTAGTACTCCCACCAGAAGTGGAGGAGTGTTACCATTTCTCCACATCCTCTCCAGCATAAGTTGTCATTGGTGTTTCTAATTTTAGCTATTTTGGCAGGAGTAAGATGGTATCTCAGAGTTATTTTGATTTGCCTTTCCCTGATACCAAAGTATGTTGTTTTACATGCCATTCTCAGTTCTCTCACCTTCCCATCCTCCCCTGTCATCCCCACTAAACACCAGCCCATCCCCTTTCTGCTACCCAGGGAAGGTGAGGCTTTCCATAAGGAGTCTTCAAAATCTGTCATATTATTTGGGCCAAGGCCTACACCCTCCTTCATGTGTCTAGGCTGAGAAATAATACCTCTATTTGAAACAGGCTCCTAAAGTCCATTCATATACAAGGGATAAATACTGATCCACTACCAGAGGTCCCATAGACTGCCAAGTCATCTTAATTAACACCCACATTCAGGGGGTCTGGGTTGGTCCTATACTGGGTTCCCAGTTATCTCACTGAGGTGCATGAGCTCCCCCTTGTTCAACTCAGCTGATTCTGTGGGGTTTTCTATTGTGGTCTTGACCCCTTTGCTCATCACTCCTTCCTCTCTGTAACTGATTCCAGGAGTTCAGCTAGTGTTTAGCTGTGGGTGTTGGCTTCATCTCCCATTAGCTACTAGATGGCATATATGGTCGTCTTCAATTTCATTATCATGGAAGGGCATTAAAGGTAGTTTATTACTCAGATTGTTAGTTGGGGTAATCCTTATAGATCTCTGGGAATTTCCCTAGTGCCAGAGTTCTCCTTAAATCTATAATGGCTCCCTGTATTATAGTATCTCTTTACTTGTTCTCTATTCACTGAATAGCTAATGCAATTGTTTCTCTTAGATATTGTGAACTCCAAAGCATGTGTCTTCCGTTTGCCTTCCCTCATAGCATTGCTAGTTGTATATTATGTAGATACTCTGTAATTAAAAAAAAAAACAAAAATTAAAAAAACAAACGAACAAAAACAACAAAAAGCTGATTATTAGCAGCTTCACAGAGAGAACTTCTAACAATATTCAAATAATCGGCCAAATTGTTTACAACAGTGACTGTTACCAAGGGTTAGAAGTTCACAGGATGGAAGAACTTCATAGAAGGGAGGTGATGGCCACTTTAAAAAATTATGAATATCAAAGCTGTAGAAGTTATTGTGAAGGATAGTTGGCAATTTTGGGCAATTTGTCAGAATGAGAATTATACACAGATAGGTAAAATAATTAAAATCCAAAGAAGGTAATTAATCACCTTAACTGAAAATTTGACAAATGCATATGAGCATCTTACAAAATTTCATGCCAATTCTTGTCTCAACTTTGACAAAACACACATAGCCAGCAGGTAAGTTCACAGTTAGATGTGGAAGTCTTTACTGGATAGTAGTAAAGACAGTGAATAAACTTTCTTTTTTAAAAAAATGGAAATTAGATGCTTCTGTTATGCAATACATCCAGGCCACTTTCACTTCTCTAAGACCCCACCTACCTTCCTCAGACACTGTTACCTTCCCTCAGATATCCTCCCCCTCCATTTCTCTTCAGGTCTCCAAGAGACAACATCCAAACAGGACAAAACAGGATACAAGGCAAAAAACCTTATTTACAGGCTGAACAAGGCAACCCAACAGGATGAAAAATGTCCCCCAAACAGGTGAAAGAGTCAAAAAACACAAATCCCACTGTTAAAGATTCCCACAAATAAAGCCAAAACAGCCCAGTGGTGGTGGCACACTCCTTTAATCCCGGCAGAGGCAGGCAGATCTCTTTGAGATCGAGTGTTTGAGACCAGCCTGGTCTAAAAGAGCTAGTTCCAGGACAGCCTCCAAAGCCACAGAGAAATACTTCCTATAAAAACCAAACCAAACAAACAAACAAAACAAGACCAAAAAAAAAAAAAAAAAAAAAAAAAATTCCCACAAAAACAAACAATCAAGCAAAAAACAACACAACAACAAAACACACCAAGCTAACAGCAGACCTATGCTGTGCTGCCTGGTGCTTACCATTTCAGTCTATGAGTCCCTGTGAGCCCTGCCTACCCTGCTTATTTAATTAATTCCGTCATGTTCTCCTTGTATCCTCCTTCACCTTTAATTCCCACAATCGTCCATCCCCTTCTTCCTTGGGTTTCTTGACTTTTAGGGGAAGGTGCCCTTTCAGCATAATGCCTATCAATAGGTCTCTGCACCCACTCCCATCTTCTGCAGGAAGTCTCACATGATGAATAAACAAGGAAACAATCTTTAAGTATATCAAAATATCATTATGAGTCATTCCATTGATTTTCTTTGTCTTTTTGCCAGTCTTATTTGGTTCTAACCTAGGTTTCTGGGCTATCCAGGCAGTGTAGGTTGTTGCATCCATCATGTTAAACCACATATAAAGAGTATGTCATTGATTACTCAATAAAAGTAAAAGAAACATGACAATGACAATTGTGGAGTTTTTGAAACTGGTATCACTTCTCTACACAAATCAAAACATCATAATCTCAGGGAGATAGTCACTTTATGGGTTTTGCAGAATGTTTGCAGTGGAATTGTATTATGTTATGGTCATCATATTTGCATAATGACTTAATTTCCTCATTTCATGGCCAGAACTTAAACACTCTTGACATTTTCTACCCATAACTGATTGAGGGTAATCCAGCTTTCTGCCTCATGCCTCTGCTTCCTCCCTGTGGAATTGGAATAATGGTATTAATTAAGTGAATAATCATTTACAGAAATTAGCAGATCACACAAAATGAAGGGCAAACCTGCATATATTTGCAAATCATGTTTTGAAAATCTATAGAAACATATAGGATCAAGACTTATGGGTGTTTGTATGCTAACTCTCTCGTTAGGATGAAAGTATACCAAGAAAAAATTTAAGTATGTAGATCAAGATAAAATGTCTATCAGACTGAAGTATGTCATTCTCTAGCAAAAATATAAACTAGACATCAATTCCTTTTTGTTACAGATATTTCAAATGAGATATTCTAAAAAGTTCTTTGTTTCTCTTTCTACACTTCTAATTTATTGATTGTATCTACTATCAGGTTTCTAATTTGATTTAAACCTATACTACAAAACAACAACAAATATATTTCTCTTCCTTTTCATTTAGTATGTGGTTTCACTTTCTAAATGAGTTAGTTGTACATAGTATTAACTTTATTTTTTAGTGATGATAAAGGCAAAATATCACCAACTTTTATGCAATGTTTTAGTTATTGTACCATTCATTCTGTATGAGAAACCAGCTTCCATTTTTTTTTTTTTTTTTTTTTTTGCAAATGATACTAATCTCTTTTTACTCACAAATGTGTAGGCCATTTGGAATATTAATTTGCTGTATGAATAACAAAACCATAGTTCCCCAGAGCAGAGCACACTGAAATTTTTCCAATATCTAATTTTCAGCCCTGAAAACATGTTGTGATTACTTGAATGGAAAAGGATCCATATTCTTCGATGTTCAAATACTTGCTTCTCAGTCACTTTAACTGCTTGGGAAGAATTAGAAGGTTTGGCTATTGGAGTGGTCAGGTAAGCTGGCATTTTAGAGTTATAGATCAAGGCATTCTTAGTTATCATCTTTGCTTTCTCTTGAGTTTCCAGCCATGGATAGACTGCCATGCCAGCCGTCCCACTGTCATGTCCCATGTCATTACGGGTATGGTGTGTAATAGTCTAAAACTGCAAATTAAATGCTATATTTTATAAGTTGCTTTGGCCATGGTACTTGGCCAAAGCAATTGAAAATGTAACTAAGGAGTACATATGTAAGTAATTCTCTACAGATTAGGCAAGTTATATTTAAATATTTTGGAATACATATGTATAGAGTGCTAGTATTGATATATGTGTGAAATGGTTTGTGGGGAAGGGAGGACAAACTTATGTAATTATAATCTTAAACAATAATAATCAAACCAAGAATAGCACTGACCCTGACTTTCAATCACCCTATCTCAACATACCATAGTAATGTTATTTCTGACCAGTTTTTACCTCACTGTTGTCATTAAATTTTAGTATATAAGCTTTGAGGAATACTCAACAGTCATACCTGACTGGTCAGAATTGTATCGTTTAAGCCAAGCTACTGTGACTGTTATGGAGCTCTGGTCCCATCTGAGAAAGCTAGCTATTCCACATATCCCCGCTATACAGTCAGGCTTATAGGTTCCTTCAAAATCTATGGAAAGATAGAAATGAGTGACATAGTTGTATTTAATGTTCTTAATTATAATAAATGCTACTGCTTAGTACTTAATACATGCTGACACTTCATTAATCAAAGCGGGAAAAAAAAGGGACCCAAATTCTAATAACAAAAAGATAATATGTATGCATACATAAGCAAAGGACATGAATAAAAAGAAAGTTGATCACTTTGAGGAGATGGTTCTGATCACGATTTTGTCTACATATGTTTTTTAAAAGGTCAGAGCCCTTATCCAGTAGTTGATGGACACAGAAGCAGACAGACATCCACAGCTAAACACTAAGATGAACTTCTGGAAACCAGTTGCAGAGAGGGATGAATGATGAGCAAAGGTGTCAAGACCAGGCTGGAGAAACCCACAGAAACAGCTGACCTAAAAAAGGGGAAGATCATGGACACCAGACTGATAGCTGGGAAACTGGCATAAGACTGACCCAGACCCCCTGAACATGGGTTTCAGTAAAGAGGCCTGACAAATCTATGATCAATATGCAAAATAATAAAAAAATGGAACTATTCAAAATGGAGACAATCTCTCATATATACCATTATAATAATTATGTAAGACATAGTATATACACATATATATATATATATACATATATATATATATATATGTATATATATATATATGTTATATTCTATATGTTCCTAACTACACCATAAGTAGTATTAACTCACCTAGTCTTCAGGTCAGTGAAATCTTACATTCAAGAAATCAGTAGTTGTTACTAAATTTATAAATGGTTACAATAAATGGTAAATTCTTTTCATATTGAACAGGCAATAGTTGAATTGACCTCATATTTTTTGCTTATAATCATGCAAAAAAAAAAGCCTTCCAATGGTTCTTTGGCTGAGATATTTTTTATAGTCTTTACTTATGAGGGGGCAATTAACATCTTGGTAGGAGATCAAAGAGTCTTTTGCTCAAGAAGCAATTAACCAAACACTTCTAATAATAACCAACTAACATTTCATTGTATATGTTGGCAATAACTAAAAATGCATTTCAGAATCATTTTAGATGTTTTTATAAAAGAAAAACCTAACTATTAAAAGTGTAATTTTTTCTATCAGGAAATGCATTGTCTAGTTATGAAAGGACTTAAAGGTTTACATCCATGTAATGTCAACTTGTACAGTTGGCATTGTTAGAATCACAAATCAGGAGTTATTTTTAAAAAAATGTCTCTTGCCTCACTAAGTGACTAGGTTGAAAGGGGAAGCATGTAGAAACAATCCTCTGTTTAATAAAGAAACAAAATGGGTAAGATCTTGGAGCATTCTACATTCCCAAATATGAAAACATTTGTATTAAGTTGCTTAACATTGTGTTCAGTCCTGTTCATACTCTTGTAAGGAAATCTATTTCAGCTCAGTGCATCACACACAAAA
Source organism: Phodopus roborovskii (assembly GCF_943737965.1). NCBI lineage: Eukaryota > Metazoa > Chordata > Mammalia > Rodentia > Cricetidae > Phodopus > Phodopus roborovskii. The sequence goes on from NW_026126410.1 coordinate 31,970,990, forward strand.
AGAATTCATGAAAATGGGATTTTTGAGAAAGGAGGCTTGCAGTAAGAAACCGTGTGAGGAGAGAGAGGAATTGGGGGATAAAGAAATTAAAATCCATTGTATTCATGAATTTCACTTTCAAAGAGTAAGCAAAAGAGTAAATGCTTCAAAATATTTAATATTGGTATACTGTCAAGGACACTAATAAATATAATGGAAGAATGAGTTAAATTAACTGTGATTAATACAGAAATTTCAATGAATAAAATTTGAAAGAGACCAAATAGTACATGTCAGTGCATTAGGATGGTGCATGGGTTAATTTGCCAGCTGCTTTTACAACAGGGTCTCTTGAGTATGCTATAGCTTGAATAGATTCACAACTGTGCATATCCTTTTTATATCAAATAATTAGAAATAAATTGAATAAACTTTTAGTGCCTTATTCACTATTTATTCTGAAAAAGCAAAAGCAACTGTAGGTTGATATTGCTGAAAATATTGAAAGATTCCAAATTATATTTTGATGACTTTAAAAGGCAAATTTAGGCAAATTTGTGAAAGAATAAATGTCTAAATGATAACAAGTTTTTGCAGGTAAAGAAAAACAAGACAAGAGAAATATACATTTAAAATTAATTATATACTCCAACCTATCTTCCAAAGTTATTTTAAAATTAGATTACATTTTATTATATAGACACCATAAAATTGTCACATACTCCCGTCTTACTTACTTTGCTATTGCTGTGATAAAATACCACAAACAAAGAAACCTATAAAAGGAAATAATTTTTTTTATAGTTTTAGGTTAAATACATTGTGGTGGAGTAGAAGAATAGCTGAAATCTCACATTTTATCCACAAGTACAGAGAGAGAGAGAGAGAGAGAGAGAGAGAGAGAGAGAGAGAGAGAGAGTACTAAGCAGAAATCACATGTCATTTTATAACTTAAATTCTGTACCCAACCACTTTTCCCAACAAGGCCACACTTGTAAACCTTCCACCAGTTTGTGATCAAGTATACAAACATGTGAGTATATAAATGATATTCTCATTATTAAAAAAATAATCTTCATTTATGTGCATCACTGTTTTTGCCTGCATGTACATATGTGTGAGAGTGTCATAGCTTAGAGTTGCAGACAGTTGTTAGCTGACTTGTGGGTGCTGGGGACTGAACCCTGGTCTCAGGTAGAGCACTAGAAGCTCTTAACCACTGACCCATTACTTCAGCACCGCCATTCTCATTCTAACAACAATTGAGCTTAAGCATTATTTCAGAATCCAAATATATGGAATTGATTTTTAGAATATCAAACCTTTGTGGGAATGACAGACTATCTGTCTGTATTTGCTGAGAGAGAGAAAGTCACTTTCTTCAGCAGTATGTCAATGAGAAGTTGCCCTTGTTCCAATCAATAAACTCCTGCCAAAGAACAAGAATATATATATATATATATATATATATATATATATACACACACACACACACACACACACACACACACTTCAGCTAATATCAATGAGTTTTTAAAGCAGGTTTCACTCTCAGAGGAAGAGAATGAAGAGAAATGGTTGTTGGTCATGTTAGCACTGCTGGGTATGCTTCTCTATCATGAAGTAAGCCTTAAATGCAATCAAAATTGGTTGGTTACTCCTTTATTATTTGTGACAACAATGTACTGGAGTATACTATAGTCAGGTCTCTGTTTTAGACTGAAGGGTTTGTGGATTAGTAATGTTCATGATTGCATTTATTTTTCTGGTAGCAATCAGATTACCTTCCTCCACTATGAATACTAGTCAGTAGAGGTGAAACGTCAAATTTGGCACCAGTTCAATTTCCCCATGTTTGATTGGGTAATAGTAACTTCAGCACCAACTGCCTAGCATGAGGTTGAGAAAGGTAACCAGTAGCACTGGCGATTGCCTGTTAGTGTCTTGGGCATTCTCTGGAATCCTTTTGCCCAAAACTTAAAAAGAAGTAAATCAGTCCAGACACTGAATGTTTACTCATATACCCATATATTAACAAGTTCCTAACTCTATAGCTTCTTTTTGCAGAAGATTTCAATTAACATTACCAGACTTGCAGATAGAAAATATGCAGACAGCAAGAAAGCTTGGAATACACCCATCATATCGACTCATGGATTTACATAGAAGAGACAAAAAAATGTGCAAATGGTTGAAATCTTGGGTGACTCCAATTAAATAGCTTCATTCAGACAGAACAGCGCTGAAATAGCTATGAACACACAGAGAATGAAAGAGAACAAAACAATCTGTCTTTGCCAGAGGACTATCCTGAGTCCCAGAATGCCTGATCTTTGATCCCCATTGCTGGGCCACTGCCGAAGGAGAAACCTCGTAGAGAGGAAAGACCACACAGAGCTACAGACATTGAACTCCTGATCCACCTATGCTCCCTGGAAGAATGGCATAGAGGAAAAGAAACTCCACCTACACCTAGTGGAAGAAGAGATGGGAAGATGGCAATACAAGAAAACACCTAACAATAGAAAGACAAGCAAGACAAACCAGAATCTAGGAACTCTACACCAACTAGACCTGAACACACCAAAGAAGATGGAGAAAATAATGACTTAAAAAATAACATCATGAAAATGATAGAAGCACTCAAAGATGATATGAAAAAAAAATCCCTTAAAGAAAATAAGAAAAACAAACAAAAATTGGAAGAAATAGAGGAAAAGACCGAGCAAACAATGCAAGAAATGAACAAATCTCTTAAAGAAAGTAAGGAAAGCCAAGAAAAAACAATCAAACAGTTAAAGGAAACAACTCACACAGTTCAACACTTGAAAACTGAAAACTTGAAAACTGAAAAGGTGACAATAGAGAAAACGTAAACTAAGAGTACACTGGAAATAGAACAACTAGGAAAATGTCAGGAAATGCAGATGCAAGCATAACCAACAGAATACAAGATGAAAGAGAATCTCAGGCCCTGATGATAAACTAGAAGAAGTAGATTCATCAACCAAAGAAAATCATAAATCCAACAAATGGTTACACAAAACATCCAGGATATGGGGGACACTGTGAAAAGACCAAACCTATGAACAATAGGCATAGAAGAAGGCGAGGAAACCCAGCTCAAAGATGCAGAAAACATATTCAACAAAATCATTGAAGAAACTTTTACCAATCTGAAGAAGGACATGCCCATGAAAGTACAAGAAGCATACCGAACACCAAAAAGACTGAACTAAAGAAAAAAGACCCCTTGACACATAATAATCAAAACACCTGACATACAGAATAAAAAAAAGAATATTAAGAGCACCGAAGAAAATGGACAGGTAACATATAAATTCAGACCTATCAAAATTACACCTGACTTCTCCATGGAAACTCTGAAGGCGAGAAGGTCCTGGATAGAAGTTCTACAAGTACTAAGAGTCCACTGATGCCAGCCCAGGCTACTATACCCAGTAAAACTTTCAATCACTATAGACAGAGAAAACAAGATATTTAATGACAAAGCCAGATTTTCACAATACGTATGTACAAATTTAGCCCTACATAAAGTTCTGTAAGGAAAACTCAAACCAAAGGAAGTTAACTACACTCACAAAGACATAGACAATAGAGAATACCACTACACCAGAAACCAAAGGATAAAGCAGGGCAAATATATTCATAATACCACTGCCAACAAATCTAAAACAAACAACAATTAACAATCAATGGTGCTTACTTTCCCTCAACATTAATAATCTTAATTTGCCTATAAAAAGACACAAGCTAACAGAATGGATACGAAGACAGAATCCATCCTTCTGCTGCATACGAGAAACATATCTAAGATCGAAGGACAGACATTACCTCAGTGTAAGGGGTTGGGAAAAGATTTTCAAATCAAATGGGTCCAAGAAACAAGCAGGTGTAGTTATCCTAATACCTAACAAGTTAGACTTCAAACCAAATTCAATTAAAAGAGATGAAGACGGTCATTTCTTTTACATCACAGGAGAAACCATTGAGCACAAAGTCTCAATTCTGAACATCTATGCCCCAAATACAAAGGTACCCAAATTTGTAAAAGAAACACTACTAAAACTCAAAGCTCACATGAAACCTCACACACTCATACTGGGAGACCTCAACACCCCACTCACCACTAGACAGAACCACCAAACAGAAACTTAACAAAGAAACAAAAGAACTTACAGAATTATGTCCCAATTGTGCCTAACAGATATCTATAAATGTTCCATCTAAACACAAAAGAACTATGTTCATAGCAGTATTATTTGTAATAGCCAGAACATGGAAGCAGCCTAAATGCCCCTCAACTGAAGAATGGGGTTGAGAAAACATGGTACGTTTACACAATGGAGTACCACTAAACAGAAAGAAGAAAAGAAAAAAAATGGAATCTTGAAATACTATCCTTAGTGAGGTAACCCAGTCACAAAAAGAGGAGCATGGTATGTACTTACTCATATATGGACTTTAGACAGAGGGCAAAGTATTAAAAGCCTACAAATTACACTGCCAGAAAAGCTGGGAAACAGGGAGGACCATACTTGAGATATACATGGTCCCCTGGAGAATGGAAAAGGGCAAGATCCCCCAAGCAAATTAGAATCATGGGGGGGGGAGGGGAGACGGAATTAGGGGCAAGAGGAGGGGAGAAGTTGGTTTGATGGAGCAGAAAATTTGAGTCAGGGAAAGGATAGAGGAGAGCAAGTAAAGATATATCATAATAGAGAGGGAGCCATTATAGGTTTTAAGAGAAATCTGGCACTAGTGAAATGTCCAGAGATGTACAAACATGACACCAACTAACAACCTAAGTAATAGTGGTGAGGTTAAATGCCCTTCCCTAATAATGAGATTGATCACTATTTTATATGCCATCCTAGAGCCTTCATCTATTAGTTAATGGAAGCAGAAGCAGACACTCACAGTTAAACACTGACCCAAACCCTTTGAATCTAGTTGCAGATAGAGAGGAGTGATGAGTAAAGGGCTCAAGACCAGGATGGAGAAACCCATAGTAACTACTGACCTCTACAAGGCCGGGGGGGGGGGGAATGGGGAGGAGCTCATGGACTTTATTCTTATAGCTGGGAAACAAGCATAGGACCAACCCAGATCTCCTCACTGTGGTGTTAGTTGGTAGGACTGCCAGCCTATGGGGCCACTTGTAGTAGATCAGTATTTATTACTAATATACTTTGTGACTTTGGGAGCCCATTTCACATAGAGGAATCCTCCCTCAGCATAGACAGATAGTGTAGGGCCTGCACCTTGTACCAAATGGTATGACAGACTTTGAAGACTTCCTATGAAAGGCCTAATCCTCCCTGGGAAGTAGAAATGGGATGGGATGTGGTTGGTGCATGGAATAGGGGAGAATGGGAGGCTATCCGAACTGGGATTTATATGTAAAACAAAATGATATAGAGATCAGGCAGTGGAGGTACCCACCTTTAATCCCAGGACTCAATATTAAGAGGTAGATGGATCTCTGTTAGTTCATGACCATCATGACCTACATAAGCATGAAGAGTAAGAGAGATCATGCCTGTGATCACAGCACCTGGGATCACATGCCTATAATCCCAACACAAGGGAGGTATATAAGACAGGAGCTAGGTCTCTGAACTGGCATTTATTTCTCAGCCACATTGAACATAGGAAGATGTTGAAGCCTTGGGTTTCTTTAGCTGTTCTGAGGAGAGGCAGCAGCTGGGGGAGCCAGGATTGCCTTTTAGTCTGAAGTAGAGTAAAAGCTAGTGACCAGCTGCTCTGCGTTTCTTATCTTCTGCTTGATATTTGAACCCCAGTATCTATTTCTGGATTTTGTTTTCCAAGTTACACTCTTTGGCTTTAAGATTAAAGATTAATGAAGGCATAAAAATATGTTTTTGTGATTGGAAAGTAGTGGGAAATCAGGTAAAATATTACATGTAAACCATAAGAAATGATCATATATGAACATGTTTCTCTTTATGTGAATGTTATAAACACATGAAAACTAAATTAATGTGAACACATAGAACACAATATTGTGATATTTAATTGATATATGATTTAACCATTTGTAATAAGTGAATGTTATCATACATGTGTCTTTGAATGTATTCACTAGTGACTTACTTTACTTTGATAATGCAAAATAACATTATTTCCTTGAGCTATCTTGGAAAAACCTAAGTGCAATTTCTTGTATTTAAGACTTACAGATAATAGTCAAATTCCAGGTTGTATTAGGTGGGTAACTATCAGTATGAGGTATGAATTCATAACCAACTTGGTATACACAGCATCTAGGAAGTCATTATGAATATTTTCACATGACTTTTTTTACAAAACAGTTTAACTCGACTCAGAACAATTGCCTGATTACAAGGCTGTATTTTGAACCCCATGTCAGCTTTCCTGAGAGGAACAGAACTTTTATGATTTTTAAAAGAACTTTCAGATGAACTTATTTCAGAGCTACTGATAACTCATTTCAGTCTTGAAGGTCATTATCTCTGGCAGTTGGTAGGAATGTATTCTTAAATGATTAATTTTTGTGCTCATTTGCTCTAACATTTTCAATTGCTTTCCTTGTATAAAATGGGATGAGTTATTGTTCTTTCAAGAGTTATTAAAAATTATAGTCTGTGGAGTTTATGTTACTCTAGTCACTTACTCAAAATTATACCTTTCTTCCTTTAATAAAAATGACTTATCTTAGGTCAGAGCTATGTAATGTCTGCAAAATAAAATGCATTGCAAAGGGAAGTTCAGAAAATTAAAATAGAGTTTGTCAAATATTCAAAGTCAACATTAATGGCATCCTGGTAAAAGACTACAACTCCTAGGAATAAAGGCCACTAAAAATAAATCAAAACACAGGTATGTACTCTTTTGATTTTCAGTAAGTATGCAGATACAAGATATTGTTTTTGAGTTTTGTTTGTTTGTAAAATTTCTACATACATAGGAGAAATAGTATTTAAAAAGTCTAATAGCTGGAATATTCAGGTAAGGAAGTTCCCAATTTATGAAGTAGGAAACATGCAGCATAACATGGGAAGAGCTTTGTTTTGGGTAAATCTTTACAATTTTGCACATTTTCTATAGTGTATCATGGAATGCTTGCTACAGCAAGCAGGAACTGAGACATAAATCTGAGACTCCATTCCCTGTATTAAGACAGCAGAATTCAGAGCAAAGAAAATAAAAATTTTTTTATCCAAATGAACTATGTCATTATGTTGAAACATTTTCTCATATTCTCGGTGTGTGAATTTGTACCCAGGAAACAAATAAATTTATGAATCATATTTGGAAGAAAAGCAAGTCATTCTTCTATTGACATGATGTCCCCTGGTAAATTTCACAGAATTTAAGGCTTATTATCAATGTGCTTTCTAGAAACATTTACCATTATGCCATTATTGTGAATTCAGAAATCAAGTTTTAACTCCATTCAATACAATTGTTGTCATTTTTACATTTTCATTTCTTTTAATAGTGACACATAAGGAGAATAAAGATCAATATATAGATTTACACAAATACAAAAGCTAAGCATAATATCAAAACAGAAGGTATCATATTTATGACGATGCTGAAGATGCTAAGCAAATGACTTCATGGTTCCAGATCCCTAAGATTATTGATATAACACATTTCCTGAGCTTCAAATCAGAGACTGAAACTGCATAGTGTGTGATGCAAACTTTGAGTTAAAGGAAGAATAAATGTTGTGGAGAGTGAAAAAATTACAGGTAACAAATGAAAGTACATAAGTTATCGTAGACAAGAAATCTAAAAGTATACACAAGGTATATCTCAATTGTTCACACACACACTAGTCAGAAGATATGTCAAAAACCAACCTAAGTTATCTGTGGGTATAGATCTGGAATTCTCCAGGTTCAGGAACAGGACCCCTTCCAATTCTCTGCTCTAGAACACTTGGGATTCTAAATGCATGGAGTTCAGAAACACACAGGTGTCTTGCTTAAGCATGGAGATGTGATTGTTAGTCTGAAGCTGTTGCAATTCTCCTTTTAAAATAACCTTAAAGGTACTACATGAGATACTAGTTACCTTTCTAATAGAATACTAGGTACACTAAGATTCATTTTACATAGAAATACAAAAAGGGGATTAAACTAATACATAGCACAACTTTGTTTGTAAAAATAAAGTTCACTCTTCAGCAACCAAGTAGCAATCACCAAGAATACAATGAAATGAAAATTTGAATTTTTTTTGGAGTGAAAAATAATAAATTTGAATAATAAGGACTAACACATGATTTAGAGTCAGCAGACAATGAAATTAAAACTTATTTCTCTGTTTGAAAAATCAATCAGCTCTTAATGCAAAATTTAACTGTTTATCAATTCAAGATCTAAATAAATGTGACCTTGGGTGATGCCTCAGTTGGTAAAGCACTGGCCTCTCATATCCCCAGGGATCAAGTTCATATCCCTAGGATTCTCATAAAATGTTAGACATGAAGGCACACATGGAATCGTGGTTATGGGCAGGCAGAGGGAGGTGTATCCCTGGCAATCCTTGACTATCAAGTCTGTGGACTTGCTTAGTTCCTATTTTGTTGAGAAGGTCTGTATCAAAGGATAATCTAGAGAGTGACAAAGGATAGTTTAAGACAATCTCTGATTTACACTGCACTTGTAAACCTTATCAAACAAACAAAAAATAAACAAACACAAACAGACATTTACAATGCACATAAAAATAAACACCTAAAACCCCCAAATTCACAAAATGAAAACTTGTATTCATGGACACTAATGACATGTGACACACTTCACATAAAGAATGTTTAAATTGAAAATTTATAATGGAACCTATATAAAATCAGGCACAGTCAAGAAAGTGATGAATAAGAACATACACAAATGTAATCTCATGTAATCTCAAACCAATGTATATGAATGATAAAAGTCACATGAGGGATCCCTCAGTAAGGGCAGTTGCCCTCTACACATTACAGTTAGGACACAGCAAATGAATTATAACTTCCAAGTCTCTCAAAGTACAGATATACAGTCTCCTCTTTACCTTTGTGAGGCAAACCTGACACAGACCTCCAGTCAATTCTCATGCTAACATATTTCTTTTAGGAAAGATGTTTACTTAATTAAAAAAAATGACATCTAAAGCAACAATATTTAAGTTATTCATTCTGCCTTCATAATTTATTCTCACTGAAGGCTCTTATTCTTTTAATATAAATTATCATATTATAAAAAGGCTGGTTAATTTTATAAATAAAATTTACAACTTTTGTGTTTCATATCTAATATCTATAACTGTGCATTTTAGATTGAATTAAAATTATACCTTGCTATTATGATACAGGTTTTTGCTTGTTTACCACATTTCCTTATCACTTAACTCCTATACTTTAACCTGTCTTTATTGCTTTTCTATATGAACTCTGGGTATCTATCTGTCTCTTAATCCGCAATTCATCTTCCTTATTGATGTTTGAATGTCTTAAGGTGAATCATTTAACATGTAATTAATTATCTCAGTTTCAGCAATTTTATAAACAAGAGGAATGTTTTAATTTTAAAACTTGACCATGTACAAAATTATCTCAAAAACTTCATTCACTCAACAATATTTATCATTGGTTATCTAAGTCTAAATATGGCCTAGGGTCTGATAAACTAGCAAAGATCTTTTGTGTCCTTTTATTCTAATAAGCAAGCCATAGACTAATCAAATTAGCATAAGAATGGAAAATTTCAAAGCAATAAATAAGTAAATAATTAAGTATTTTATTTCTATCTTTTATTTCTATCATCCAGTGAATAGCTCCCAGTTAACCAGACATGGGGACTCTTTGTTTTGAGAGATTATGGTGTCTCAAAGACCTTGCAGAGGGGAGGGATGGTATTATGTTAAAGAGAAGCAAAAGGCCAGAATCTCCCCAGTGGAGCAGCAAGACTTCAGGTGATTTTGAGGCTAGGGAGTAGCCAAGTGAAAAAATATAATATTGCCTGTGAAAGGGAAGTCTAGATGATGTCAGACTGATCAAATAAAGTAGGGAAAAATTCCATGGATATGATGCTAGGTATGTAAATAGGTGAGAAGATATTAAAATAGTTGGATTGTGACAAGGTACATTTATCTATATATTTTTTCATTTTTTTTTTTTGTGTGTGTGTGTGTGTGTGTTTGCACATGCACATACTTGCCAGAGTGGAGTTTTGGGTGTCAGAGGCCATTTTTGGAAATTTATTTTTGTTTTCTGTTGGGTTCACAGGACTCATATGGTCATATTTGGCCACAGAGACTGTTACCAACCTATCCTACTTGCCAGTTTATGAAAAGTTCATTTTAAAGATAAGATGTAACAAGACCTTTTTCTTGTAAAGTATCATGTTCAAATATTTGATACACAAAAGATGCTCTAAAATTATATGAAAATAACTTCTTTTTATTTATTCATTTCCTGATTTTTATGCTTTATGGAAGTAGAATGCAATTTCTTCCTTTTAAAGCATTGTTAACTTTAGTATTTGAGGTCAATTATTTTACTATCATATTCAGTAGAAAAGATCTTTTGTTATAGTTGAAAAAATGTTTTCATATTTTAACTTATTTCATAATATCTAAGCATTGCTATACTTTAACAGTCACAAAAATCAATTGTCTTTTTAGATTAGTGTGAAATGGAGTTAGCTACTAGAAGCCTTATCAAATATACAATTATTTATATTTAGCAAAATAATATAAAAATGTAGAATTTTCAATAATGCTCTGCAATTTAAAAATATTCTGTTTGATTTTTATTATGCAAAATGCTAAGCAAGTAAGAAGATTTTAACATGCCCATTCATGGGGATAAAATTCCCATAGTTTGTGCTCCTAATAGTATCTTCTTTTTTCAAGAAAATATCCTGTTAATTCTATTATTTCAATAAAACTCCATTAAGAAGTAAAGATATTATACAGAATAGACTATGAAAGAACATGCTGAAACCTGTCTCTATTTTAATTGATTCTCCAGCACCAATGTGAAGATTTAAGTGCAGTGAATTGTGTTTGTAAACTTATTGTTAATGAGATAGATGTGGATTTTTGTCTTTTCACATTTATTAGCTAGCCCTTGCATTCTAAGAAATAAATTACTGGTCCAAGTGAGAAACATTGTTTCAAAATATAAAGCTGTATGGTTGAGAGGAAGGACAACTTGTACCTCTACACACAGAAGTACATACATGTACACATGTATCTGCACACATGAGCATGTACTCATATATACACTGTATGTGCAAACTTTAAATAGTAACACAATAAGTGGTTTCCAGATAAAGTGGGGAGAGGTGAAATTATGCCACATTGTTATTTTTATATATTTATAATTTGTTCAATATTATGAAAGTTTATATAAAACTATGCCAATATCAACATCTATATGTTATTTAAGTAACAGAACATAGTATTTAGAGTATATTTCAGTATGTTCTACTGATAATCTATCTTAGATGGCTCCCAAAGTGAAAACTAGTTATGGAATACTGTATGACTTTTTTGGTTATTAGTTATTATTACATCCCAGTAACACAATGTTATTTATGATTCTTACTGCTACATAATTAGTGATTTGCTTTAAGTGCACATTGCCTCAAGTGTGCTGAAGGGTATGAATATCATTGTCCTTTGTTAACTCTATTGTCATCACAGTCAGACATTTTCTTGCTCTCTAAGAAAAATAAAATAAAAAGACAATGGTGTGAATGGTTCCATGAGTAAAATCTTAAATCTTACTCTGTCAGGATATCTCATGTTTTTGTTTTGTTTTGTTTTTATTTTTGTTTTGCTATGTAGATGAAAACACAATGATGCTGACATATCAAATACATATTAAAACATGTATTTCCCACTGGAGAAACTTTTATAAAATCAAATAAATGTTGAAATTGTTATATTAGTGTATTGTGCACTTGGAGGACAGACTAATAAAGATTATTTACATACATGTAAATATTATTTTATGTAATATGCTTCTCAATTTTCTTAGTTCCAATATATTCTGATGTGTGAAGATACATGAGAAGGACTCCAATGTCACAAATGAACTTAAAGTATGCCTGGAATTGATTTTATTTCTGAATTTGTGTTCATCTTCAAGATCATGAAGCGTACTAATGAAGTAAGATTAAACAGCTAATTTCAGTGTATAAATACTAAATTAGCAATGCACACAGGGTAAACAGCCAGGCATATGATGGATTCTATTACAAGTGGTTTGTAAGGAAGAAAGAAAGTATGGTCCACCAGAACTGTTGAATACTTTCAGAATTGTTTTTTTTCTTTTAGTAGATTTGCATAATTGACAAAGTAGTTATTTTCTTCTCTTTTCTAAGTTATAATTAATAATATTTTCAGGTGATCAACCTTTTGCAAAAAGTTAAATAATAATATAAGTAAATTAAAAGTGAAAGAACATGAAGACCTAACATGGCAGATACAATAGTGTAAGTATGTTGGCCATAATTTAATAGTCATGAAATACATGTAGATTAATTAATTCTTTCCTTTATCACATTTGATAAACTTTATATGCTGTATTGGAAAATTGCCTTTGTATAAGAAAATCTGATCTCAACTTTCCAGAATATGATCTAAAGTGAAAGAAAACACTTGTTTTTAAACAATGTGACAGACTTCATGTTCAAAGCCTTTTTCAAAATACTGCATATATTTTAAATATTTGGATAAGGCAAGGTTGTGAATAATGGTTGTAAAGGGATAGGTGAGCAGTCTGCTGGAACTAATTATCTTTATAAAATGTTCTGAGCAGAAATTGGAATTTGATTACTCTCATTTTTCCTTTTACTTTTCTTTATTGCTATGACCTCTGTGATTTCTAGTGACATGTTTGAAATTTAGGAAGACAAATTGGATGTATGCTAAATTGGAGAAAATGTAGCTGACTCTGGCTTTTCAAACATATTTAAGTCAGGGATTCCTTACTTTTGTGCATGGTATTTATTTTAGCATTCTGAATTATTTTTATGAAATTGGTTATTTCATTGAACTTCAGCATCTCTGAACAGTTATGAAATTTGAAAATTGCTTTAATATATGTTGTCATAAATGAAACTAAGTCTTTCAGAATTTAAAATCCTCCCCTTTCCAATAACTTTCCACCTTCCTAGGGTCTCTTTTCCCATGTAGGGAAAGCTCAGTGAGTCTTAGATTGCTGATAAGAATATTTTCTTCCTTTTCTTTTTTCTGAAATCTTAGCTACATGTGATGATGTGATTATGTTCATCATTTGCTTTGCTGACATTTATTATCTTGTGACCATACTTGGTCAGCTGGCTTAACAAGATAACCAGGTATAGCTATACACAGTATACTATATTTATAGAGTATATACATAATACAGTATAATATCTAGATCTTTTTATTGATTTACCAATCTCAATGAGCTAAAGAGCAAATGAGCATTGAGAAAAAGACAGAATTACTTCTCCCTTGATGATATCTATTCTTGCTGGGGATTATGAAATTTCAAGCTTCCATGCATTTCCCTTATGCTCAAGGGTGCTGAACAAGATTTAAAGAAGCTATAAGCAATTTATGTTTCTTCTTTTGGAAAGCACCTGTTCGTTTCACTGATTCATTTTTGCCTGACAATATATTATTTAATATTTTCAGTGCTTTATATGTTTTAGCTATTAATCCTGCCTGAAGAAGAGCTGGGATGATTTATTTTTGTGCATATATGACCATTGACAGGTAAAAGCAGACTGAAAATTTGTCATGGATACACAGTGGATTTTATTAGCTATGAAGAGAAAGAAGTCCGCAGGGAAATGTATCTAAATGAAAGTACTTTGTTAAATGGGGTAATCCAGGAACAGAAAGCAGAGAAAGCAGATGTTCATTTCCTACTAATACCTGAAAATGTTTACATTTCTGTATCTATATGGGGTTGATTGTAGGTACAAGCTAGGAGATTATAGAAGAGATGAGAGAGAGAGGGGAAACGATGCATTGAGAAAAGGGTAAGACCAAAAAGACACTAAAACATGGAAGCACAAAGGAGATCATGGGGTAGAATTTAATGATACAATGGTAGCTCAAAACCTTGTGCTTAATAATGAGGATGAGAATAAAAGAAAAGTTATGTCTGAAAATATCATAATGAAAAACGACATTTAGAATATTTTGTAATTAATAAAAATAAACATCTATTGACATCCACAAGAAGGATCTTTAATACTCAAGTCTTTATTATTTTAATTTCCATGCAGTTCATGTCTCTTTTTTTTATTTTATGAGTAAAAGTTTGTCCTATATCAAGACACACCAGAAGTTATTTCTTCCAGAAGGATACCTGAAACATTAAATTGATGTATATTTTTCTAATCCTGTGCTTAACAGTTCTTTCTTAAAGGTTTTGTCATCACCTGCAAAATTATCGTCAGTGTATGAACATCAAAGGAGTCAATAGACATATGACATCCATTAAGACTAGACTATCAAAAATAACTCTGACAAAGAAAAATGTGAATTGATTTCATGCAGTTTATCATCAACTCACTGGAGAGGTATATGATTATAAGATCAAGTAGTCATTTTACATGTTTACATCAAATCAAATATCTGTATGTTTAGAAACAATAACAATTCTATGAAGAACAGTTTTAGTAAATCATATATTTTTCAATAAGGCTAGCTAAAAACTCCTGCCAGTAATTATCTCCAAACACACTTTCCCAAGAGTTAGGACTAAATGTATTCATCAACTTTATAAGTTTTAAAATCAATTATGCATCTAATTTTTTAGTAATTCATACACGATTCTCTATGTACCATTTCTTCTTCTGCTCAGTCCAACTCCCCTTATGACTTGTTAAGACTTGTTCTGTTTAAATTTATAATCCCTTCTTTTATTATTACTGTTTATATATAGTGTATACACAGACACACACAACCTATTGAGTCCCTTTAATTTTCTTTGTTTTTCAATAAAATGCTCACTCAACTCACACACTGAAGTAGATTATTATCCTTTACATAAAATTATTTTTTCTTCACCTTGAGAATTCATATGTCCTACCAACCTAAAACAGTGTACAGACATCATGTTTCTTTCCTTTTCCTTTTCTTCCTCCCTTCCTTTCTTTCTTTCCTTCTTCCTTTCTTTTTTGTTGTTGTTTCTGTTTTTTTCTTTTCTTTCTTTTTCTTCTTTTCTTTTTTTGGTTTTTCAGAGCCTGTCCTGTGTCCTGGAACTAACTCTGTAGACCAGGCTGGTCTCAAACTCACAGAGATCTACCTGCCTCTGCTTCCCAAGTGCTGGGATCAAAGGTGTACACTACCAACGCTGAACATCTTTCCTTTTTCTTTGCAATTTTACTCAACACGTATTTGTTTATTCCCTTTAGTGAGAGTAATCCTTGCCTGACAGTGATAAATATAAATGCAAATCAAAAATACATCCAAAGCTTGATAGTTTGATAAATTATTGAAATTACTGAGAAGTTCTATTGATAACTAATGTTCCCTTCACCTAAAAGAAAGATACCCAGATGATTTTTCATATTTTTACTTTTTGATCTGAATGATATTTGTATATTTATGAAGTTCAATGTGACATTTAGAACCATGGACATAATGGATATTAATAAACCCAGGGAAATTAGCATGTTGAGCAACTTAAACATTTATAAAAATATTTTTATATAGTTTATTGAAAATATATTTTTCTTATATAGATATTTAAATTATGGTTTCTTCTACCATACCTCTTCCAAGAACCATGGCATCTCCTCATCTCCCCTCTAGCCCAACCCATATTCTCCCCTTTTCTTTCTCTCCAAAATATTACCAACAAAATAAAAATAAAATAAGATCCTAATAACTTTAAACTTTTGTCACTTTCATTGAATAAATTAAGATTATTCTCTTCTGTTTGTAAATATGCAAGTGTTTTAAAGGTAATTATATTTAGTCTTCTGTGTCAAAGAACACAGAAAACTTCCTCCTCTCCAACAGTGCACCACATTGTTGTGAACCTCCTCTTACTCCTGTTTCTCTTATAGCCCTATTTCACACTCTCTTTCTGTGGCTGGAGTCAGTTGTACTCCAAATTTATTGCAAAACTATTCACCGCAGTCATAACATGAAAAATATTTATTGTGTATGCCCTTCAGATATTGGTGAGTACTCAGGTGTTTGAAAAATTTAATCAAAATGAAACTGATCATGTAGCTGAAATCAACTTTACAATGAATCATTTGTTCTGGCTAGAATAATTCCCCAGACTCAATTTTTAATTAGTTCTTTGAATTCATAATTTTTTCTCTAATAGAATAAGAAAACTCATTCTGAAATGGAATTCAAGATTCAAATGAGCCTAATTCAGAAGTCAAAATAGAAAACACAAAATGTATACTCTTGCTTTTTAAAAATACCTTTTAAATGGTTTAGAATATTCAGGAATAAAAACATTAACCCTGATTTTTCCTCTTAGGGGGTGACATAAATGAGAATATTTGTACTTGTTTGGTATAAGCTGAACTAACCATGGGAATACAATTAAAATATAAATGCACATTTTCAACATATGAGGCAATGATTTTTTTATGTGCAAAATATATCTAAGTTTATCATGATTTTATAATTTAATTAAATACTTGATTACTGTATTGTTTTTTTACTTTATAAATTTTAACTTGTGCCTATTTTATCTGGATCCCAATTAAAACTTCCTGAGAAAAATTTATCTTAACCACAATGAAGACATCTATTTAGAAACCCCATGCTTGCTTACTTTTTTTCTCTTTTTGTCTAGTATATAGTGTGTTCTGAGGGCTCTGTAATGCCAATGTTTTCTCTGAAAAGAACACTGGTCATGTAACCATTTAGCTATCTGTATTGAAAAATGTCTTCTGCCAAGCAATTTTAACCATCCGTGGAAAAACATCTTGAGTTTGTTACTTCAAGTCAGAGAAAAAAACAAATGCAAATGGTGGGATGAACAATACATTTGCTTTTAAATATCATTCAAATCCTCAGTAAAGTAGTGGGAATACCACCAAAGTGTTTTTGCATATAAAAGCTACTACCTTTACACCTGATGACTTTAGTTGGAGTTTGATTCCTAGAATCTACATAATGGCTAGGGAGAACCAACTCCTACAACTTGTCCTGTATCTTTCACACATATCTTGTTGACAGTCACATGCTGGGGGGGATAAATGATTACTGCGTTGAAAGGTTTAGGTGATGTTTGAGAATATTTACATTCATAATATCAACACAAAATCATAACTATTGAGAACTGTAACTCAGCTAAAACAGTACATATCATTTGCTGCCTAAAATCTAAATTAAGAGAGCAGAGTGTCACCCTGTGGTGACAAGAAGGGGGGTTACTGTTGTCTCATTATAAGCAACTCATTTTAAACTCTTTAATAAAGCATGTATATGTGTTTATTTTGGAAAGGATCTACAGTAATAGGTTTCTGTATGATTTTTTTTTTCTCACAATATCTTAGTGTTAGCTATCTCTTCTTGTAGTTTTCCACCCTGACCTCCATCTCTCAATTTCTTTTTTCTTCTTTTCTTTATTTAAATTTGAAATAAACTTGTTTTACATCTCAATCCATGTTTCCACACCCTCCTTCCCTCTCCTGTTCCCCCCACCAACTCCCATCCCATCCACTTTCTGCTCCCCTGGGAGGGTGAGGCTTTCCATGGAGAGTCTTCAAAGTCTGTGGTATCATTTGGAGCAGGGCCTAGGCCCTCCCTGCTCTGTCTAGGCAGAGAGACTAGGTACAAAACTTGTGTGAACACAGAAAACCATTGTTTTGTCACTTTAACAGCTGACCCCAGAATTCTCCTTAAGAGAAAAAAAAAATGATTTTACTGTTTGTCAAGTCCATAGATGAGACTCTGATGGTGAGAGAGGAATAAATGCAAACTGTATAGGTGAATGGAATAGCTGTGCTGAATTAGATAAGAATAAAACTGTATAAATAGAGAAGAGGCTGTTTTACTGGTGATATTCAATTATCATGGAACAATTAATAGTGAGTTTGTTGCTTTGGGTTGACTTCTTGATTTTAGAATTTGTATTTTTCTAAATTGTAGGAAGGAAAATGGATTTCATCAGACTGCTCATGAAATTACACCCTGCATTTCTGTTTGCTGTGAGCTACTTGCTGACTCACAGGGGTCAAAATGCTTTTAATAGTGTGCCACAAAGTAGGAAGATAATGTTAAACTGAGCAAGAACAGTGACTTCTGAGCTGACATTTTCCTTCTGATTTGTCACTGTTGATATTGTACAGCGTGATGCATTTATTAAATTGAATTGTAGTCTATTATTTGGGAAATAACAATATCTATTTTATTATGACATTCTCTTTAATACTCTCTATTCCTGTTTCACAAATATGTCTGATTATGTATCATATTAATTTTTTATTTTTATGATTTTGGGTGTATTTATTTTCATTTTTATGCAGGAGTGCTTTATGTGCAAGGATATATCTGTACCATGTGTATGCCTTGCCTCCACAGAGGCCAAAGGAATGATTCAGATACCCTGGACCTGTAATTACAAACATTTGTCAGTTGACATATGAGTTATAAGATCCAAATGCAGGTCCTATGTGTTGCAATTTAAGAAAATCAGTACGCAAGAGAAAAATGGTATGCAACAGTGTTCAAGCAGAGAGTTGTTTTTGTTTGTTTGCTCTCTTGTTTATTCTTGTTGATGTTATTTTTATGAGGAAAAGGATTCATAAAAATGGGAAAGGGAAGGGGAAGACAGGCCTCCAGGGACAGAAGCATCAGGAGAAAGGAAAGAGGGGAAAAAGGAGAGAAAAAAAAAGAGGAAAGGGAGAGGGAGAGAGAAACAGGGTGAGAGAAGAGGGAGAGAATAAGAGAGAATAGAATGCAAAGTGGGAAGGGCTCTTCTAAAAGGGAACATAATGAATGTGCACAGGTGGTGCTCTTAGTGGCTACAACTGAGGGAGTACCTTTGCCCTGTCAGAATCCAAAACACAGCTAGAACATGTCTTTATACTTAACATCCCTCTCTTTTATTCATTATAAATAGGTAAGGAGTTAGAAAGAGGTAGCAGGTGAGTCAGGGATGAGGACTGTGTTCTCAAGACTACTTCCTATTCACCCTGTGGGGTGGGAGTCATTCATTTGGGGGAACCTCAGAAAGCTGGGGTACTAGCCATATCCTGTAATAGCTGGCTATTTCATTTCACTGTCCAGGCTCTGTAGAAAATTCAGGTGCCTCCTGAACCTAGCAAAATTCTGTTCTTAGCGGATCCAAATCGACTCCCTAGGGCTTAAAGCACCTGTTCCTTTCCTTTCCCATCACGACAGCATCACCTGGACATGTTTGGTAGCCTTGTGCCTCCAGCTCTATGGTCAACAGCTGGTAGTCCTGCAACAATTGCTGATTGCTAATGATCAGGTCTCCAAAACACATCCTAATGGGAGCAAGTAGGTACCCATGATGACACAGCAACTATGAATGAGGCAGAGAAGCAAAAACCCAGGGGTCTGCAGTTCCTAGTGTCCCAGAAATTCAATGAAGGTCAATTCCAAACAGGCACAAGCCACCCAGTGAGTTGTTGTGAAAAGGGTGTGGGCCAAAGACTCTGAGCTTCAGAGAGACAACAGTTGCCTGGTATCCAGACTTCAATAAAAGCCAGAAGGCAAGGAATGGACTATGCTGGAGAAAGGAAGCCTCCCATACAGGATAATGGACAGCAACAGATAACCCCACCAGAGACCCAGTTATTGGGATTGAATTGGAAGGCAAAGCCATCAGGGTATGAGCTAAAAATCAGATTTGTTGCAGGTGGAAGAGAGCAGATCTATTGAGGGTGGAACACCTGGGCAGCTACTCAGCATAAAGTGATCGCAAAGTGCTGGGAAGCTGATGTTTGGTAGGCTTATTCCATGAGTGAGGCAGAACGAGATCCAATGGCTTTTTATCAAGTGAGAAGAGCGAGAAAGGCACAATCTGCATAGGTGATTCTTCCATCAAGGGGCGGATGCCGAAGGACCTAAGGATCTGAGAAATGAGACTTGCACAGGACACCCAGTGGGTCATCATACAAAGGATGGGGACCAGGTGCTCAGAGAGGAAGAGAGCCATTGGTTGTCTGATACTAGTATTTAACAGGGCCAAAAGGCAAGAAACCATGCTCCAGAGACACAAAGGAAATGGCCTAGTTTGGGAAGGTGGGGTGGCTCACAAATCATGCTGATTTTGGATGGAAGGACCCAGAGATTCAGAGAAACAAGGCTGTAGTATGTGAACAGGGTTCCGGGGTCTTGGCGTGCTTCTAACTGCCTGTAGGCAGGAGGAGATTCCAGGAGAGCCTTCCCAGTCTGGGAACTAATGTTGTAATTTGAGAAAAGAAGTATGTGAGAGAAAAATACCATGCTTTTTGTTTTTCCTAGGAAAAGGGATATCATAAAAAGGGGGAAAAGGAGGGACAGACTGGCCTCCTGGAATGGGAGCAGCAGGCAAGAAGTTAGGGGAGGAGGGGGAGAGAGAGAGGATCAGACAGATAGAGAGGGAGAGAGAAAAGAATGGGAGGTGGGATGTGGGCCTTTTAAAATCAAACATAGAAATGTGCACAGGTGGTGCTCTTAGTGGCTGCAGCAGGGTGTGTCCTGTCAGACCTCATAGACAGGCCAATAGATATGCCTAGAAAACTAACACTGTGCAAGAACATCAAGTTCTTTTAGCTCTTGAACTATCTCTCCAGATCCAGGGTTGGTCAGTTTTAGAGTCTGACATTGAATCTAGAGAATTCCACATATGAGTATATATACAAATTTAAGATACTCTCATGAAAAATATCTTAAAGCTACAAGCTACCTTGAGGAACAAGGAACCCAGATCACTCAACAAAGAAAAATTTTTAAATGCATTCTACTTATCAGTGTGTTTTACCTGTGCTGGCTGAGTAGGTTACAAACTTAAAGAGTACCACGAAATATATTGCATAACCTCATATAAAATAGTATAGTTACCTTTAGTCAGATGTAACACAGAATATATTCTAAAATAAATTCACAATATATAAGAGCCTAATAGTTCTTGAATATGTAATAATGTGAATGTTAGCAAAAGAAACATCAGAATTGAGAGCCCATTAAATTTTTATATACTATATTTGTTACACTGGTGATGACTCCATGGAGATTCTGTGTCATGCATAGTTTAAAATAAACTAGCAAGCAGATTGTACAACCCTGCTCCTATTATAGAATGCCTCATGTTAAACAACTAGCAGATAATAGAAATTTGTTTGCCATTGTTATAAAGACTGGGAAGTCCAAGATAAAGGATTTGCAAGATTGATGACCATGGTTTCTTAGGTAGTGTCTTGTTTCTGTTTTGTTACCCTCTTATTTGTGAAGGGCTGAAAACAGGTTTCTACAGTTTTGAATAAAACAATAATATAAAATATATAAAACTCTCTCTCAAGGATATCTCATGAAAGTATAGCCCTCACAAAGTTCACATTAGTGACATAAACACACTATTCAATACTTTAGTAAATTGGTGGGAATCACTCTATTATTGATTCTTGCTTGTTTTATTTAAATTTACTATCTTATAAATTGAATGGTTTTCTTAATGCCTGAGTATCAACTATCTTCCTTACTTTCCCATTGAAACTGGAATAGAAAGTGTTATGAAATATAACCATGAACTAAGTGATGTGTCTTCCTTTTCATGTGGCTGTGGATTAATATCTTGGATGGAATTGCATGGATTGCAATCTGAGTGCACACAATTGATTTTCAAACCCTTCACATCCTGATTGCAATGTTTGAGTAGTCATGTGAGACAATTTCCTGTAACATGATAAATTGCTTTTTATTTATATGGTTGATAGCTTACATAGCATGTTGACATGTTAAAAGAAATAAATATTCTGGCATGAAGTAAATTTGAAAGTTATTAATACTAAAGATTTATAATAATATATTGTATCTAAGTGTTGGTACAAATATTTTATCATATTTTTTCTGACATCAATATGACTAGCATATGAATAACTGAAGGTTTGATTATGCTTTGACCTGAATGATGATACAATTATAACCTTTGCAAGCATGAGTTAAAGCACCATCTAACCTTTTCATCATTTTATTTTTTCACTATCAGAAGAACATTACTCAAAAGAGAAAGGAATGAATTTGCTGCAGGCTCTGCTTAGAGTTATATTTCAATTTTTCATTACAATGAAATGTAAAGGACATGAAAAGGGATGCGGAGAGACTACCAATTCCATACTGCACTTTCTCATTTGTTGGGCTCTGCAAGGTTTGAGAACCAGAAAAGCTGCTCAATTTCTGCTGAAGTCAGTCAGTCTGTTCATGAAGCAGGTGTAAAACACATGCTGTTTTTATGCTCTGACATGTGTCTTTTATTTGCAAAATGCAAGGGCTGTATCATCCTCATAGAAAAGTTCAAACTCAGAGTTTAATTAAAAATACCAAATGTGCACAAGTGATGAGAAACTGTGAACATTAAGTTTGATGAAAATTATAAAACCTTAACAGGCGCAATTAAATTATATCACCCCTTGACTTATAAAATATAACAATCATCAGTGAAATGAAGCAAATGGCATTTTTTTCTTATGCAGATATTCTTGCAATATGGCATTGCAGCAACTCATTTTCTGTGGTTGTTAATGCTTCACTTCAAAGATAGCTTCATGTATATCCATAGTAAGTGTTGTTTTAGACTAGGTGGCGTATTTGCTTCATTTAAAAAATAGCATCAGTTCATCAGAATTCATACAACAGTTAATAGCTTAATGCCCCCTAGGTGAATTCTCCAATTTTCTAAATGTGCTCATTTGTTTCAAGAAGTATTGACAGTTTAGTACTGTTAACTCTATGCCAAATCCAAATTTGTATATCTCTTTCTTATAATTCCACATATAATACATTGGCTGATTGGTACAATAAGACAGAGTTGATTAATTTTTCTGAAATACATAATAGAGATAAAATTCTAACAGTGATGTAGAGACAGATGAAGTTAAGCATTGCACACTCATAATGCCATGCATTAATATGTAATGATCTGTGGTCTGAAAAGAAACAGATTGGGTTATCATTTTACCTAAATAATTGTAATAGTGCTTTGTTCACTGTTCTCTATCTTTCTGTCTCTGTTTCTCTCTGTCTCTCTCTGTCTCTTTGTGTGAGTGTGTGTGTGTGTGTGTGTGTGTGTGTGTATGTGTGTGTTTAGTACTTGACTACAAGTATGACCAGAAAAGATCTTAAATATGAAAACACTTGGGAAACGTTTTCAAGATTTAGCTTTGATAAAATACTAAGAATGCAGCTTGTGGTGTATTTTTGGAGAAATCATTGAGGCTGAGTTTGCTGTTGATGGGGTAGAAGGGTGAACAAGGAGAGATTAGTTTAAGGTCTATAAGCAGAAAAATAGATAGGACAAGATAGAAATTTAAATGTTTGTATGACTTTGTCAAATATTTAATGTGAAATAAAAGTTAAAACATTTTAGCAAAGTACTGGAAAGTTTGCAAATTTTAAAGGAAGGTTTATTTCTACAATGTGCAAAGCTCATGATAGTTAGGTGACAGTCATTCCAGACTGGCCTACGATGAAGCCATTGTTTTAATTCTACAAATGTTGTAAAATGTAATAAATGAAGCTATCTGTATCTAAACAAATATCTTTAAGCATCTTTGAGTAATAGACTGTCTTACATACAAGAAAATAGCAGATATGGCAAAGTATTTTTCACAAGGCTTTTCACGAAATTACAAGTTTAGGAAACCATGCTTGCTTCCTTTCCATAGATAAGAACTTTTAAGAAGGGAGACTTGATGCAGCATACATATTTGTGTATGCTCTATTTGGATGGGAATTATATTAAATGGCTTGAAATATATACAATGTTTGAGGTGGAAGAGAATAACTTAACAAAGTTTAATTCTGTAAAACTAAATCAAGGTTTACCTCAATAATACATGAGTGATACAATGCTAACTCAATGATGAACATGATAAAGTAAATGATTTATGAAATGCGATCTTTGAAAAAGTCACAGTTAAGGCATATTAACTTATATGTTATTGCTTATGAACGACACTCTTCTATATTTGCCACCTGTGTTTATTCTTTTTAAGAACAAAGGAGTTACAAACTCCTTCAGCTGCTCTTCTCATGGCTTCTGAGACATTTGAAGAGAGGACCAGGGAATAAGTGTTGAGATGCAGATTAGGAACTGCTTCTTTGTAATACATCAGCTTTGATTTCATTCATATGATTGAAACAAATTATTTTGAAGTAATTTTTAAAGAATCATACATATTTAGAAATTATTGCACCTGAACAGTTAATCATCATGGTCACAACTCAGTAGATGTTTCCTTCTTGAAAACATTCGATATTGAATCAGGTTGTTCCCTCATAGCAAGTAAATTGCTAGCATCTTGTTGAAACATATACTTTTCAATTTTATTGTTATATTAACAACTCAAATTTATCAATTAGTATCTGTAATCACAAACTAAGCGTAAACCCACTATTTAGTTTATAAAGCACTTTCTTTTCAGACTTTGGGCTTTATTTAGAGGTTACAAAGAAAAATGAGAAGGAAAATTCTTCTGGAAGTCATTCTGCTCTAGAGATTATTACAAAGAAAAACCTGATGAGATCACATGGGGAATGAAGATGAGAGGAAAGTCTCTAGCTTGTAGAATTGTATCCCCTCAAGTAACTATGCTTGTGTAGAGCCAATATCAATCATTTTCAGGCAATCCGTTGCAAGTGCTGTTAAATGTACAGTTTCAAATGCAGTCACATACATTAAACATGTTAACTGATCAACCTAGTACTATATGGATCAAAGCCAAGGTCTGAAGTATACACCCACATCCTTTTGAAAAACTTAACGCAAAGGAAGACCACTGCAGACAACCACAGCTGAACATAATCAGACATAAACAGACCCTGGGGAACTTAGCTCCAGTGGATACATCTGTATCATAGCTTCTGTGTCTATGGTTCAGGGAACTTTGGAGAGAGCAGAAATGTCACAAGACCCAGAGTACCAGGAAACCTGCTGTGGAAAGCAGTACAGGTAGGAGAGAATAAAATCCCAACTAAACCCACTCATTTAATATTATTTTTGAAAAGATAATGAGGTTGATATAATGATAGAAAAAACTCTTAAAATATGAAACAGGCCTCTTTAAGAGGATAGAGAATCTTGTCAGGATGACTGCCTCAATGAATGGAAATTTCAACTGCCATCAGAAGACCAAATAACATCTATCCGTCAATAAACAACCAAGACCTTCATTTATGTAGTTACCAGAAAACAAACTCCCAAAGTGTTCTGAAGTTCCAGAAGAATCAGTTAAAACAATTGATGAGACAAAAGACTGGATGAATCTTTCATACTTTCTGGTTCTCAGGATCTGACCCAGCTTTTCTATGCCTAGAATGTTGAATTAAAAAAACAAAGCAAAGCCAAACAAATCAAAACACTCCAAGGTAATGCCAACCTGAGTGTTTGTGGTGTGTGTGTGTGTGTGTGTGTTTGTGTGTGTGTGTGTAAGAATGTGGACTTATCATACTTTCTATCCTTTAAAATTTACTGAATTCTCATTTCCAACATTGTAAAGTTTTGCCATTGAAGGTGTGGGTAGAATAATTAAATGATAAATAATACTCTTTCAGTGACAGTATTGAAATTATTCAGAAAAACAAAGAGAAGAAAAGAAAAACAAGCATAAAAATCTGCTTAAATTTTATTCAAATACTTATAACTATTGTTGGCTGTTTTTCATTTGCAACTTTATAATTTTAATATAGTAAGATACTGAATCTAAGTAACTGAACTGAATGAAATATGGCTTTGGATACTGTTTGATGTCATGATACTTAAATTTTCAAAGGTCAGTCCCAAGGATCCTTGCAAATATTGACTATTTTCATCATTGCTATGGGATTAAACACATCAAGTAATAGAAAGACATTAATAACCACTCAGTTCATCCAATAACACTGTTCTGGTGTGGTGACATTAGGGTGTGTTCAACTTATTAGTACCAAAACAAAAGACATCTTAAGATCAAAGAGGGACTGATCCAAATAATAAATTAAATGGCACTCACTTCTCTCATCACATAATTTTCTTTAGTACAACTTTTGCCATTATCAGAATGTTAGTAATTAGTTTTTCTGTGTTTATTTAATGATGTTTAATAATTTAAAAGAATGAATTAACTTACATAATGTTATCCCCTCTACACTGTGCAAGTTGAAGAAGCTGAAACAGAAGAAGGATAAAGGTATAGTTCCTGGCCACAATCCATGACTATCTCAGTTCAGATTTCATCTTCCAGCAGGAAATTGAGAGTTCTACTTACTGTTATCACTTGATATTTGCAACTTATACAGCACACTCATGTGCCATTTGAAATGTCAGAATTCTTAGATTTTGACTTTCCCTCTTACATTAAGCTGTTCTCCTCAATCTTCTTTCAGGCCCCCAGAAATTATTCAGTATGTCTTCCTTCTTAGCTGTTAGTGGCTTTGAGTCATTGGAATAGAAAACAATGATGCCTGAGCATTTGGAATAAGCTAAGTACTCCTTGAAATGGGTTCTCTCTGGGGGAACATTGTCTTCTTATAACATCACACAGAAGCATTTTAACGCACATTCGAATAATTTAGCCATCAAATGAAAGGAATATTGTTCCTTAATTGTTCCTATAACTTTCAAGCAGTTTCTTCCCACATTGAACGCCTTATTTCTGTGAAGCAATGCCTTCAAATTCAATTTATGTAAGAACTTCCTTATCATCCTGCTGTTTCATCACAATTTTATTTCTTCTTTTCTTCACAAAGTTAGCAGCCACAAGATAATCTATTTAGTGCTTGTAATCAATTTCCCTGCTATACATAATCAAATAACTCATGAGATCTAGTTCCCAAACTCTCCTGAGAGATAATATATTTGAATTTCTTTCACACTAAAATTTCATTTTTCTACCTACCATTATCCACACACTACCTAATTCCCCATGAGTTATAGAATTCAGTGATTAGTAACCACATGTATATCACCACCCATTTTTCTTTACATTTTAATTTATGTCAACATCTTCTCTCGTGGAATGAGTGCAGGTTATACTGACTTGAGTATTTTGGATGCATACACAGTAGTAGGGAGGTCATATCAGGGAAGAAACTTAATGATATAGTGGGAAGGCCTGAAGAAAGAAAATACAAATCTATTCAGTTATGAGCAGGTTATCTTAGTGAACAAATGAAACATCATTTTACAAAGGATTCCATTTATTGCATTAAGTGGGACTACAAACCACAGTAAAATTTTCAATGGGCTTGCAGATGTTGCTGCATTTATGTAAAGTCACCACACTTTATGACTGGTGTTTAAATTCATGTCATTACCAAAGTGTCATGGATATAGTTTGAGAAAACTTTTAAATTTTCAGTCTAACGCTCTCCCAACTGAGCTATTTCAGCTGTGCTTAATTTTTAAATTTTTGATAGAAACCATGAGGCCCAAAAGTTCCAAACCAATGCCACTTAAGGTATCAGAGTTACAACATGGAGGTGAACTGATCACTAAACTGATAATATAGCTACAAACACAACAAGGGGAGGTAAGAGAGACTATCATGCCTCTTATATTTTCTCATCATTTGGTGCAGGCTCCATCCATCAATATTCTGATTTGACTTTATTATCATCTGATTAATTTTGATTCCTATTCTCTACTTCAGAATCCTCTAGAAAAATCAGCCTGGCTTCTTTCTGAATCTACACCCATTAGGATAATTATTGGCAGCAAAACTATAACAGCTGGATTAATCTCAAATCTGTGGCAACATTCTCATATTCTAACTCTCAAATTGTCTTGTAAGTCTTCAATACATGCTGCATATGTTAAATTTCCTCTTCTGCACTAGAATGCAACATTTGTGACTCTTAATTGATTTCATTGTTCATAGGTGAATCATTTGTAGATGCAGGACAGAGGTGTATGTGTCCCCAGAAACTTACCCATTTCTCAGCTACATTATCCTTCTGCAATTTAAATTCAGACTGTGCATCTGTTTTCTTCACATCTCATCCCTTATCAAATCCTATCTATATTTTATTATATGAATATTCTACATTCATTCTGTATAATATGATGTGTTAAATTATGCATGTATTGTTTAGCAACTAAGTCATTGTAATAATAATCTCATTGTAATTTTTGTGTGGCAATGTATTTGCATGTGTCTGCAAGTACATATTTAAACATGGGTACATTCATGTGGAGGCTGGATTAATATCAGGTGTCTTCATTCTCTTTAGGTATTTGTAAATGGAATTCTTAATTGTTCCAAATATTAAAAACATAGAATCAAAAATAGAGGAAAATGCTGAGAGATCACAGAGAAGAGGAACAAGCCAAACCCACCTTTACTTCTTAGCTTCTCAGTGGACAAGAGAGTGAGTTCCTGTTTCTTCCCATTTATATCCTCTATCTGCTCCGCAATCTCACTTCCTGCTTCTGCTCAGCCATCTCACTTCCTGTCTGTTTTTACAGACCTCCAGACCACTATGGTTAGTGACAAGCTTCAGCCTCTGATCTTCAGACAGGCTTTATGGGTTCAAGCAGGATATCACCACAGGTATTTGAGTCATGACCTTTCACTTAATTTACTGCATCAGGTACACTAACCATCCAGCCTGCCTCACCACATCTTTACCATAAAATTTACTGTTTGTACTCAGTTCCTCATGCTTCTATGACAAACACTTTGCCAACTGAATCATCTGTCAAAGAATTTATAGGTAAATTACTAAACATAAAATATATTACATTAATCCAGTTGTCATTTATCTAATATATGTCATGAACATATTTTACTTTTTAAATTGAAATTTGGTTGGATTGAATACCTTGCAAAACAGATACATGTGTTTGCATGCACACGTGCTTGAGCGTGCACACACACACACACACACACACACACACACAAACACACACAGTATCCGATTAAGTCTTCAGACTTTCTCTCATTATATTCTTGGTTTATTTTATTTAATATATTTATTTACTATAGTGATCTCCAGTTGTACCTATTTTGCAATAATCACAGTAGTTTACCCAATTATGTCTGAGAAGTATTCAACATATACCATGTATTTATCACTCATTTATAAGATCATGAGAATTTAGATAATTACTTGTTCATTTGTTTGTTTTAATTTAGTACTTTGACTACATTTAGGGATTTCTTTTAATGCTGGTGTAATGCCTTACCTCTGAAAGACATATCCAGGCCTCTTATTAAAATTCTAAAACATTCTATCTAAACTATTCAATTTAGTCTTAAACTTCCCTTGTAGTTCAATGAGTCTTCATGACCCTCATCCTGTATATATGAGATATGAAATCATAGTAGCATGCCACCCACCTGGCTGTTACCGCATACCCTTACTTTGGTCAGCTTTGAAATAAACATAGAAGCACAATGCTATGTCATCACTTCTGGTGTCCTACCCATGAATTGGATGGGTGGGTAGTCTTTTGCATAAGACAATGCAGATTTCCATAATAGTTCTAATAAAGTATATATCCACTGCCACTGTCTTTGGAATCAATATGTTTCTGTGTCATCACCAGGCCTTGCCATCACCACCACCAACCCCATGACACCGCCACATATACACTTTCATTAGCTATCTAAAGTAAAAGTGAAGGAGCCGAGGAGTCTGATGTCTTCCAATGTTTGCCAAAATTGTCTATTTTTCATATACCGATTGGCTAATTTGTATGTGTCCTTTTTTGATTTTCACTATATTGCCTTTTTTTTTTTCTTTTTTCTTTCTTTTTTGAGCAGAGTTTTCTGCTGTTTTAGAGCCTGTCTTGGAACTTACTCTGTAGACTAGGCTTGCCTCAGACTCACAGAAATCCATCTGCTTGTCTCCCAAATGCTGGAATTAAAGATGTATGTCACCAACACCCAACTCTATTGCCTACTTTTTAGCTAGACTTTTTATTTTCATCCAGAGTTTATTATATATTATAAGTATTTATACCTTCTTATAAGTATAGGACACAAATATTTTATCCAGTTACTACTGTGTTTTCACTCTTTTAATTGCTTCTATTCCTTGAAAGGCGAAAAAAAAAAAAGCTGAAATTATATTAATGTAATATTAATGTAGGTATTCTTTGATTATGAATGATTGGGGGGAGGAGTGTTTTCCATAAGAACAAACATAGAATGACACATGCTTGGACATGACTTCTGCATTCTTCCAGGACTTTGCATTTTCAATTTTTATATTTAAGACTTTATTCCATTTTTTACTTTAATTACATCAGGTGTGAAGGTCAATTTCTCTGTTTTACACTGGTATTTGTTTATTAAGGAAACTATTTCCATATAACATTTGTATTTAAAAAATTAATTAAAAATATTCTATGAATGAATTTGAACAGATTATTTTAATGCCATATATCATAGTGAAATAAATATACAACATATGTTAATAATTAAAAAAATTCTAAACCCTAACTTATCACAGCATTCATAACATCACATATTTTGAGGTAAAAATGTTTCACATTTAACCACTATTTTTTTGTACCCTTACCTAATACAATACAATCTTGAAGTGTTTTGTGTTTTTTGTTACTTTGTTTTGTTGCTGGTTTTTTTTTTTTTTTTTTTTTTTGCTCTTGTCATATTTTGTGAGAAACAAATTGGTTTAAAAAAATGAGTTTAGGGAGGGAGGGAGGGAGAGGGAACTGGGATCAACATGTAAAATAATACATTAAATTAAAAAAAAATGCTTTGACTCCAAAATTTAAGTTCAAGGACAAGTTACTGGGGAAAATGATTTCTATTTTTGTTTCCACAGAAATTGAAAAGATGTGGATTCCTTCCAGACTAATGTGGTTTGATCAAGCCAGACCACCTGAAACAGAGTACCAGGTGATCCTACATTCAAAACAGGTGGACAAAGCAGCCTTACAGACTACAGCCAGGATTTCTGAATCTTCTTTGAATCCCCCATGACAGCGCCCCTTACCACCAGGAAGTAGTTTGGAAAGAACGATGCCCAAATTCCCAAATATTGTCTATATATGTTTGTTTTCATTTAAATGGACTTGGACCTAAAAAACAAGAAAAAAATGAGTTTATCTCTGATCTTATTGAACAATCCATTTGTTGCTGTATCTAGTTTTGTGCGAATTATAATACATTTTTATTACTCTTGTAGTAAATCGAACCATCAAGTAGTATTCTCAAATTGGCTTTGATTTTTGTTTAAGATCAATTGTGCCATTCAATGCCTTTTGTGGTTTTATATAGCTTTGCTTCTGTTTCTAGGGGAATATGGGACAACAATTTGTACAGGATTGATTTGAATATCCAGTACTCTTTAAACTATTTCCCAAGTATAAATCTTTAGTCTTCTTGTGTTCTTTTCATTCAAACATTTTATTATTTTTGTAAGCAAATTAATGTCCAATTACCTCTTTTGCTTTTGTTATTCTTTCTTTATGTAGAACTGAAAGTGCCCTGTAACTGTATTGTTTTCATTCATTATTCCTTACAGTCTTGTGTAATCTTAGAGATTTCTTTACATAAGGTCATGTGGTTTATAAACAAGAACAAATTTTTTCTTTCTTGACAAACTTGATATGTTTTGTGTCTTTTCTTACCTATATCTTTTGGTTAGATATCATGATCATGGTGATAGGCAAACAGAAATTTTAAGAATTAATATTAAATTGTTGTTTGACTACTTAGGAAAATCACAATTTTGCAATGTTAAATGTTGTGCTATAAGATAGCTTATAACATGTAACATTTACTCTATAAAAATAATAGATATATTAACTAGAGACAAAAACTGAATATATAATAATGATTTAATTCTCAAAACAACAAAATATCAAGTAACACACTAATAGTCTTCGAAAACAATGAAACATTTTTTGGTCACAAAACAAGAACTGTTCAGTAAAAACTGCACAGATATATCTTAACAGAAAATCTTACAAAGTACTATGAAACAAAACTAAATAGTAAGTATTGAGTTTAGATGACTTTATGAAAAAAATACTTATTGATAAATGTGACAAATGTGTATGTATATTTTTTAAGTATACTGTCAAAATTCAGAATATACCAAGGAGGAGTCAAATTCCACTAACCACATTTATTTATATTTTTTTTGAGATTCTAATATAATTAAAACATATCTTTCTTTCTGTTCCACCTCCATATCCTCGCATGTACAATTTCTTACTTCTTTTCAAATTCATTGCATCTAATTTTCACTCACTTATATGAATATATATACATATATAGTATATAAGTTATATATATATACATATAAGTTATATATATATATATATACATATGGATATCTAATCCCAAATATAATCCCTCAGTCTGTATAATATTACATGTATGCATTCTTTTAGAGCTGATCATTTAGCATTGAAAAACCAACAAGATGTCCTCTTCATTGGGGAAGATCATTTCTCCTACTCTTGACTCTTGTAATTGCTTAGTTTCCTGTCATACTCTAGGTAGTATTGAGGCCCAGTGCATCCCATCTACTTTAGTATGTTTATTATTGTCATTGTTTAGCTCACATTCTCATGATCACCTTTGTGAGGACTTTTTTTTTTTTTTTATTTCTGCTAATACTCACAGACTGGACATCACACCATTCTTTATCCCCCTTCTCTTATAATACTTCTACCTCTTCTTCATCAATATTTCATGGTCCTCAGGTGCTGGAGTATTTTGTAGATAAATATATATGCCATAAAAGCAAAAGCTAAATAATAGAATGATAAAATTGAAGGAAATATTACATATCAAGGAGGTATTTCTTCATGCTTGCAATGATGAGGTAGTCAGTGAGGACAATCTGAAAATGGCTGAGGAAGATTTTTGAAGAGCTGGTGTTACTACAAGGTGAAGGGAAGTTGTGTTTCTCCAGGAATGTGGTCATGGCTTGATTCTAAATTCTTTAAAATCTCATTGTCATTACTATCATTTTGTGTATTTCTTTCCTGTTATTTTTTATTTTTATTTATTTATTTATATTTTACACCCAGGTCCCAAATATATACAAGGAAACTTTTTCTTACTTATGAATGCCTGGCCTTAGCTTGGCTATTTCTATCCAGGTTTTGTAACTTGAAGTAACTTGTTTCTCTTACATTTTCTCTCTGGGCTTCTTGTGTTTCTTTATTTCATATGTTCTTCTTCTTCCATTATAACTCCATGGTTGGTTGTGTGACTGGCCCTTGGTATCCTCCTTTTCTTCTTTCCTTGTGCCTAACTGTACCCCTGAACCTTTATTTATCTTCCTGTTTATTCTCTCAACCTGAAAACTGATGGGAGATATCATTGTGTAAATATG
Source organism: Phodopus roborovskii (assembly GCF_943737965.1). Classification (NCBI taxonomy): domain Eukaryota; kingdom Metazoa; phylum Chordata; class Mammalia; order Rodentia; family Cricetidae; genus Phodopus; species Phodopus roborovskii. The sequence continues at coordinate 32,004,479 of NW_026126410.1, forward strand.
ATTTTCTTATTGGTTAATGAATAAAGTCCTGGCCAATAGCAAAGCAAGATAGGTGGGACTAGGAGAGAATCAGGATTTTAGATGTACTGAGGGAAGTCAAGATGTGGAGGCTTGAGGAAAGAGGTCCAGACCTTCTCTCTGGTAAGATAAAACCACACAGAAACTCTTAGATTTATAGAAATGGGTTAATATTTAAGACAGAACTAGCCAATAAGAAATGCTAGTAATAGGCCAATAGTTTTATTTTTAATACAGTATCTCTGTGTGTTATTTGGGGATTTTACAGCTCTGGGACCAGGCTGCTGGGAAAGCTGCTCATAACAGACAACCTTGCCTTTCTTGCTTCTGCCTAGCTATTCAGCATTCAGTTCTTTATTAGACCAATTAGGTGTTTTAGGAAGGCAAAGTAACACAGTTTTACAGAGTTAAAGAAATGCAATATAAAAAAATGCAACACATCTATGTATCATTAAACAAATATTCCACAGCATAAAAATATGTAACACATCTTAAACTAATAATCCACAAATATATTTCTAGTTCTAGGCAAAATTTGTAGATATGCAAAATGTTCCCTCATGCTAAATACTTTTATTTAAAGCACGGATGTGCTTACAGAAGAAGAAGCATTGGATAAGATATTGTTAGATATTTTATTCATATTAAGTCCCCTTCTAAGACAATCAAATCAGTACTTATTTCCAAATGGATTCCTGAATATATTTTCATGGAACACACTCTTAATTAATTGAAAAACAGTGTAAAATAACAGTAACTTTATAAAATAAAATAGAAATATGATCAATAATTAGAAAAATAATTCTGGAAAGAGAATAGGTAAAAATTTATTGTTTGTAAAAGATTAGCTCTTGAAAATCAATTGTGAAAATACCATCTGATCATGAATAAAGATACAGCATAAAGCAAGTGTTATTTTGGCATATGTCTCAAAGATGGGCACACATCTCTCTCTATTTAAACAGAATGATAACTATCCTTGCAAAGCCTGGGACAAGGATCTTTATCGCTTAAGGTGTGTAATATAAGGGTATGAAAATGAGAAAATTTTCACACTGTGGATGATGTTCTTTACACATGTAGTCATGGACAGAGGGGGCTCTATCAACTCGCTTGTAAGAACTGAATTCAGCCAGTTTAATTTCCTCATGATCATTTGAAATAATCGTAGTTTACATAATCCACCAAGTCATTCATTAAACATTTTCAACTACAGGAAATCAGAACCATGAGAGGACAGAAAAAAAAAGATGAATAATGTCAGGAGAAGAATGAGAACTCTTGAACATGCAAAGTTTAGATGCGGAGGGAGGAAGAATCCCTGAGTGGATGTAAATGAAGACCTGAGGGTAGGTATGCTGTTGACATGGCCATGGCCATATTATGATCAACAATGTCTCTGTCAATGTGAGTAATATAGCCTTTTTTTTTTTTTTTTTTTTTTTTTTTTTGGTGAGGCTCAGAGGAATGGTAAAGCCTTCCTGCAAATGTTGACAGCATATGCAGATAATGTCACCATAGCTTTATTCCTCCAAACTTCATGTCATGTATACTGGTCCTCTACAGAGGCAGATTCTATCATTATTAGCTAAACTTGTCTTCTTGTTCAAACTTACACATAATAACTCCAATCTTTTTCTTTATATTTTATTACTAGCGCTACATCCTTGTTAAAGGGTGTATATACATGTTGAGATTATAGGGTGTGGGGACTTCTTCATAAGAGAGCCCAGATAACTCCATCCCAGTTTTTCTGTGAAAGTCTGTCTTTCTGTCATTTTATGAACTCACCACCCAGTAAAGTAAATAACTGGAGCCATGTAGACACTGACTTGGGAGTCTAACAAAACCACAAATTATAGCTCTTTGCTCCACAAACCTTAACTTGAGCACAACATTCTTAAGCATGTGTCCTAAAAACCTATAGTTTGTGCAAATTAAAATAAATGGATGAAATCAACTTAAACCACAAAAGAAAGATATGGCACAAGAAACAGATGGGAAAATCAAATCATAACTATAAAGACAGTCTATGAGAGAGGCCAGCCACAGCACATACTAGAAGCATGTAGATTCTCAGCTCATCCTTTGCTTCATGCTCCTGGCACTCGTGACCTTGTGTGAATTCTTTCTTTTCAATAACTTACCATTAGGGAATGCCACATTTGTGAGTAGGCACTGTCATGATTCTCTCGGACTTTCTAGTGCCTACTCAACAAACTTTGATCAAATAACACAACTCAACACAGTTTGAAGGTATGAAACTTGACAATAATACTACAGGTGAACTGCAAAGGAATCAGGGCATCCTGCACAATTGATACCTAATGTACCAGAATCATTTGGAGAACTGAATCATGCAACTCCTGCTCTAAGTTCAATGACAAGTGTAATTCTTTTTTTCTATTTCCCTGAAAAAGTATTTTTGGCCATTGGAACAATACATATAGGAAACAAAAACAAACAAACAAACAAACAAAAACCTGAGATGATTTGAGAAAAAAAAAATAGTACTGAGGCAGGTATCTTAAAACTCCAAAAAATTACCAGATAAGAGTCATTCTTTGTCACTTGGTTTGAAATCACTTAGTATTGAATTGTTATGACTCATGAAAACCTAGTAATTTAGCTTGTCTTACATGTGGGATATCATTGAAAAATTCATGCCTTTGTTTTGATGAGTGTCATTTGTGACAAAGTTTCTACAGATTGTCTGAAAAATATCTACTCATCCTTTAACACCTATGTCAGAATCTATATCCATCAAAATTCATTTTCCAGAAGATACACTGTGCCATCAACAACATTTCTAGTTATGATGTCAATAATACCATTCTAATTATGGTAACATTTAGTATTCATCCAACTTTTTCCAATTTTACGTAAAACTCCCTGTAGTTTCTTGGTATAGATTAATAAATGCTTTATATCATTATACTTAATATCCAGAAAGTAAGTCTACCTTTATCACAGAATCAAGTTCCATGACACCTCAGTGCTATTGTTGGTTAAGCCACTAGTTGATATTGCCAGCACAGTTGATTTTCCAAAGGAGCTTGAAGTGTAGTGACTTGTTTTTTATTTGTTTGTTTATTTGTTGTTTTTCTGGAAAGGGTTAATAGAAGAGTTTTCATGCCATGTAGAGACAGATGGACAATATCAGATTCAGGGCATGCTGGCTGTCCAGAGAGTTCTGCCTAAATTAAGAGTCAGAGTTCTGTCCTGAAGGATTCAGAAGAAAGAGTGATATCATGTCACATAGGCAATGAGGACTTTATTCCCCCTGCCAGCAGCCAGGTTCCCCTTTTAGTCCTTTAAGCCTGAAAACGGAGGAGCAGAAAATCTTCCACTACCAGGAAGGAGGCTGGAGTTCTGCTACTGTGTAACCAAAAGGATGAAAGGAAAATACTTAAGGGAATGTAACATCAGTGCCCCTGTGATGCCTTGAACACCTATAACCTGGGGCTTGTAAAGACAAATTAGGGCCCCTTGCAGGAATTCTTTTAAAGATCACAGAATTAGAAACAGGCTCTTGATAGTAGGATTTTCTTTCCTTTCACAGCAGCTGTCAGGGTTAAGAATGAAAGATGCTCCTGAATGTGCCTTTTCTTGATTATGCTATAACTCTATACCTAATATTAATAGATTAATATTCAAATCATATAGCTGTTTACTAACAAATTGCCTGTTGATGTCCTTATGAACCTTTAGCATAATATACATGACTTAAACCACTGGCAAAAACACTTCATAATAAACCGCAAGTGTCTATTAAAAATTATCACTATTCCTGGCATAGGCAGGAATATTATAAAACTGCACAGACTTATTGTATTATTGGTACTAATTTTGTGTTTCACTGTGAACATTAAACTAGTTAATTATTCAGGTATTCATTTATCATGATCAGTAAAAGAAAGCAATGTGTATTATGAATTATAATCTGCTGTGTAAATGTACTGAATTTTTACATCCATTCGTCAGTTGATTGTCATCTAGGCTGTTGTTTATATGTCCTAGGCTGTGTGAATAGAACAGCATTAAACATGGATAAAAAAAAAAGTATGGTTATGCAGTTTGGAAATTATGGGTACTTGCTAGATGTTGGGAGAAGAAAAAACGGTTTTGGTTGTTGTTTGGTTTGTTTCCCTGGTGTGTATGTGTGTGTGTAGACTGTTCTGCATGTCATTTTAAATTTGTGACCTCTGGTACAAGGACCAGAATTCAGAATCTAGGACAGGCTTCAGACCAACAAATAGACTCCAAATTCTACTGAAGTCTATGAGAGACAGAGACAGAATATGTGTGTGTGTGTGTGTGTAGAGAGAGAGAGAGAGAGAGAAAGAGAGAAGAGTGAGAGGTGGGAAGGTGGGGATATTTTTAGAATAACTTTTTAAGCTTTTGTCAGGTTTTATGTGGAAATTTTGGCTGATATGTCGATGCCATTTTATAGGTGGACATATATGTTCTGCCTGGTCTTGCATCACTTTGGACCCAAGTAAACACAGGGACACTATATTAATTATTGAACTGTTTGGTCAATGGCTTAGGCTTCTTATTGGCTAGCTATTTTTTAATTATTAACCCATTTCTATGAATCTACTATTTTCATGTGGTCTTATCTTACTGGAGAATCTTACTCCCTCAGCAGCTGCATGGCATCTGCTCTGGTGTCTTCTCTCTGTCTCCCCTCCCCAGCCTTTGCCTCTTCTGGTAGACCCATCTATACTTCCAGCCTAACTACTGGCCAGTCAGTGTTTTGTTCATTAACAAACAACAGAAATATATATACAGAAGAACATCCATCATCAATATTAAAATTGAATAAGTATGTTCCTGAAACTTAATTTTTGGTATGATAATCCAGAAAATTTCCAGGGATCATAGACCCAAATATTGCCCAAAATGATGATGAAAAAACCAGTCTATTTGTCATACAATAAGTAAAATATCTTTAATATATAGCTACTATTGAGAAATGAATTATGCAATTTATGATTTAAATTATCAGAAACCAGAGCCAAAATATATTTCTTACTTCGTTTCTCCAATGACAATTTTCATCTATTATCCACGTGATCTCATTGTCATTTATACTTTCCATTAAATTCTTCATTTCCTAAATCTGTGAACATCACACAATGGAAGTCCCCAATAGTACTATATTTTTATAAGTCTGGAAAATTTTTATAATAGACTTATTGCTTTGTTAATGGTGCAAATTAACTTCATGTACTTGCTAAGAGACACTTAGAACATTTTCCAAATCACCTTTTGATTTTTTTCTTTTAGGCTTGAAGGTTATTCACAAAGGGACAAATTACACTAAATTAACTGAATTTATCTACTGTATGACAGTACTTTACAGAATAATTAAACATGTCTCTAGAAACTCATTGCTGCCAATGTTGGTCTCAAGTTAGTACAATCCATTTAGGAGGCAAAACACTTTTCATCATGTACTTTTATTGCTAAAAATGTACATAATTCAATTTATTAACTTTCACATCTTGTGGTTTTTTTTCCTTTCATCATTTTTTAATATTTCAGCTTACTGTGTTGTTTAATACATGCTGTCAGTTGTTGTAAATTATCACACACACACACACACACAAATACATTGATACATTTTAAATTCTTACACATCTTATTTTGTACAATATGAGCAAAGAAGTTACCACCACAACTCTCACCTAAGAAAAAGTTTATTTCAGAGTAAAATATGAGTGACTCTGGCTCATAAACACAAAATTAGGACATCCCAAATTCTATGTGGCAATATGGTAAAAGTTCAAGAGAATTTGGTCATAATGTAACTTATAAAGTCATGATTGAAGACACTTTTCAAATACATAGGCAGAAGCAAATTCTAAGAAGTAGCAAGACCTCTAATGCTACATGATGCCATTCTTTGTTTTTGGTTGGTAGAAACTTGGAATAAACTTATAGTTGATTCAAAAGTAGTTATAGTCATAAACATGCAAGAATATACATAGAGATGGAAAATAAATGACAGTTAAGGGACTTAAGATAGCCTGAGATAATTTGTAGATAATTAGATAATAAGATACAGGCTACAACATCATACTGTTTCTAAAAGCTTTAAAGTTCAAATCAATCACTTTTGTAGGTGCTATTTATGAGAGCTTTGTTTCATAACTGATGTAAATGTGAAGAAATATGGAGTAGAAATCAGCATAACTCAGGGAAATCCCTGATACATAGTATAGACTTTGTAATATATAGGAACTTTGAAAATAGATATTTGGAAAAATATAAGCATAAATTGTCAATGCAGTTTATTTATATATAGATGCCAGACAAACATGTGTATGTGTACAAACTGACATAGAGAAGAGCATGTGCACATTTTCTCAAAAATGTTTTCTTATAATGCAATAAATTCCCAGGAGATTACATACATGCTATCTCTTCTTTCTCTTGAGGACACACACACACACACACACACACACAAGATAGAATTGTTAATTCTATCTTATAAGTTACTAAAAAAAATGCTGAGGTTCTGATTTTGCTTCTTTTGAAAAGCATCTTTTTAGTAAAATTTAAGAGAAACACTGTGGACAACTTTCTATGATAAAAACAATGAAAGATATTTCTCATAAGCAGTAATTACAAGTAAGGAATAAAGGAACAAATTGATGTATTTGTATATTTGACATGTAATGTTAACTGTGATTCTTATTTGATAACTGTTGTGTGATATATTTTGCTTTGTTAAGGTTAAAATCCTTATTTTTATTTAGACAGAAAAGTGGAGATGATGGGAGATGTCATTCTGTAAATATGTTTCTCATACTGGTTAATGAATAAAGCAATGTTGGCTAATAGGAAAGCCAGACAGGCGGGACACGGAAAGAAAGAGGAAGTAGTGAGTGTTGAGTCTACCTCAGCCAGCAAGGAAACATGACCACGACTCTTCTTCAAGCAGTTTATTCAGGAAGCTTGTACATCAGCTTCTGCTCCTCCTATTCCCAGCCAGCCCTTAAATATGCACTCACTGCCCAAACAGCTCATGCCACCTGGCGATCCCGGATAGGCCACAAAAGGAGGAAGCACACCAGATCCATCAAGCAAGCTTGTTTATAGCTAAGCTTGGACTACCTGGCATCCAGCCAGGTACCACCTTGGGGCTGTGGCTTCCCACAGTTCCCCCCTTTTTTGTTTAAAATGCAACAGGCAAGGGTAGAGGTCTGATCTTTGATGAACAAGGGACATTGTAATGGCCCCGTGCCCAGTTATCAGCCAAACTGGTGCAACACCCATCCTGTATCTTTTCTCAAAGATGGGATTATGATACCAACCCATATACAATCAGACTTGCCCTCCATGAAGCCTCTAGAAGCTGGCCTCAAGTGCAGTACTTCGTCTCACATCCTGAGCGTGATGACACAGTTAACCAAGCCTGAGGTGATTGCCCTGCCTCCAGGGCTGGTAAGGCTTGTGCAATCATGGCATTAATTCACCGTTGTCTAACCCTCATTCTGCAGATACACCATAAAGCAATGAGACTGACTAGGATAAGCATCCCTCCCAGGGCAAAACTAACAGGACTAATATCCTTATTTAATGGCAAAAAAGATAAATTTAAACTTAAATTGCTACTAAAAAATCTGGGAAAAACTTGGGCAGAATGCCTAATTGGCATGGGTTTAGGAAACACCTACAGGACCCCCCACTGTGGATATGCTTCCATCTTGTTGACCAGTACCACCATCGCGATCGTCAGCATCAGGTGCATCACTGCATCACTCTGCTCGTAGACCTCGCTATCTTCAGAGGCAGGAACTCTCCTGGTCAGCCTTTCAGGAATCCACAAAGGTTCTGACTGATCCTGTGGGTAAACAGAAACAGACCCTCTCGCCCATGATAACACAGGGTCAGGACCCTTCCATAGTCCAGAAATGACATCTTTCCATTTTACAAATCCCTTATCAATGGGAAGGACACTGTGATGGTGATCAGCAGCTGAGTTCCCATCCATATCCAATTGAAAAAAAATTAAGAGTCAGTAGAGCTAGAGATATTCTCTCTTTGGGGGTTTAAGAGTCAGTAGAGCTAGAGATATTTTCTCTTTGGGGGTGCGGCCTTGGCCTATTATTCCCCCTTTCTGTTTTATTAAGCATTCCTTAACAACATAATTGGAATCAGAAATTAAATTGAAGGCATCAGGAACTTTCCCAAAAACCTCTAACACTATTTGAAACTCCACTATTTGAGGCGAGCCTGGCATAAATTGACAGATAATTGGGGCAGATTCTCCAATTACATACACGCCACACCCAGTCTTAGAACCATCTCTAAAAATGGTTACTGCACCCTCAATGGGTACTTTACAGGTAACTTTTGGGGAAATAACTGGATGTTCCTTAAAAAAGCTCAAAATGGGATGCTTGGGATAGTGGTTATCTATATCTCCATCAAAAAATACATTTTAAAATATCCCATTCATCTAGTGAGGCAATTAAAACTTTTATTTGGGAAGCAGAATATGGGGTAATAAGCATTTCAGGCTGACATCCAAAAAATTGTAAACATTGCTGGATCCCCATCAGAGCTAGACTAGTAACGCTGGTCGGGTACTCCTATGGATTGACACACAGTTGCCAGGATACAAAGCCTAATGGGTTAATCAGGAATGCACCGCATTAGAGACACAGTGCTCAGCCCTTGTTCCACCTTTTGCAATGCCACTCTGGCCTCATTAGTTAACACCCAAGGAGAATTTAAATCAGGGTTGCCAAATAATATATCATATAAAGGTCTCAATTCTTGATTGGAAAGTTTCAAAAATGGCCGAATCCAGTTTATATCTCCTAACAATTTTTGAAAATCGTTTAAGGTTTGCAAGATATCTAATCTTAAATTAATTTTCTGAGGTACTACACGGTCCTTATATATCTTGACTCCCAAGTAATCAATAATATTGTCCTGTTGTAACTTTTCTTGGGCTATATATATATAGTTCCTTGTTCTCTAAGATCTTTACCAACTCTCCATATGCCTTGTATAGTAATTTCAAGTCTTTACTGGCCATTAAAATGTCATCCATATAATGTACACATCGCACTTCAGGATATCTTTCTCTAATAGGAACAATGGCATGACTTACAAAAAGCTGACACATAGTGGGGCTATTAGCCATGCCCTGGGGCAGCACTACCCATTCATAATGCAGATCAGGTTCTTCATGGTTAACAGAAGGCAAGGTAAAAGCAAATCTAACACTATCTTTAGCACACAATGGGATGGAAAAGAAACAATCCTTAATGTCCACCGCTATAATTGACTAATCCTTGGGTAAAGCTGACAGTAAAGGTAAGCCACACTGCACAGGCCCCATAACTTGCATTTGCTTGTTTATGGCTCTTAAATCATGCAACAACCTCCATTTCTCCGACTTTTTCTTTATCACAAAAATGGGTGTATTCCAGGGTGAAACAGAAGGCTGAATATGTTCTGGAACTAAAGATTTAGCTGCAGCAAGCTTTTCAGAGGAGAGAGGCCATTGAGGTACCCATACTGTCTCAGGTAATGGGAATAATGTCCTCTATGGCCCCTAGGAAAAACCCAAGCCCTGTCTAGGGGAACGAGGCTTGGCCTGAATCTGGGGATCCACGGCCCTGCAAAAACTGTCCTAGCCCATAAGAGGAATGATGACCCATGGTCTGCATTATACCTTGTGCCACAGGGGAATATTTGCCTTTATTGGTAAGCCTATATCCCATCTCCTTCAACAGGTCTTGACCCCAAAGAGTGACTGGTAATTCTAAGATGTAAGGTTGTATACTTCCAGCGTGGCCTTCAGTATCTTTCCAAGCCAACTCCCGGGCACTTACACTGGGAGCTTTAGCTCCCCAGGCCCTGTAAAGTCTGAGAGGATTCTTGTACAGGCCAAGCAGGAGGCCAATCCTTCATCCAATCGCTTGGAGATTCATACAGTGGCAAGTAATGGATTCAATTTGTGCCACTGTAAAAGCAGCATTTACCCCATAGGTGCAGACAGATTCTGTAAGTGCTTTAACTGTTTTAAAATCAAGATATTCATAATAGTGCTGCCCTGCATTATTCTGAAAGATGGGATAACAAAATTCATGTTTAACCTCCTTCCAGACCTCTGGGCAGAAAGACTGCCATCCAGGATCATTTAACAAAGAAGTTACACTGTATGGAGGAGGGGATGGTCCCGGAGTGGTAGGCTCCAACTTGCAGGACTCAGAGGGCTTCCACAAAGATGACTTCTCCATTTTCTTTACCAAAATTTCTAGTTCCTCCTCTGATTCTGAGCTACTTTCCTCTAGACTTTCCCTGGAGCTTTCCTTTTCTGACTTCATGGAGCGCTCTTCTTTCAACTGTTCTAACACTTCTTGCCCCTTTTCGACAGCCCTGCAGCACCTTTGATCCTCTAAGCAGCTGTGAACAAGCCTTCACATTGGTCTTGTCCCAGGTCTCGATGTTCCCTGTTCCCAGGCAAAGTCTAGGTCTTTCCCAAGCTTGTCCCAGCAACTGACGGTTAAATTACCAGAAACAGCGTACAAGTGAGTGACTGTCTCAAACTCCCCGAGGAATCGCTCTAGAGTGTTCTTCTTTAACTCCAGCCCCTTGGATTGTAACAGCTCTTGAAGAACAAGGAAAACTGGCTGCGATGTTGTATTTTCCATACTTTCACTTTAGGTTACTTCTGCTTTGTCCCACACCCGGAACTTTATTGCTCCTCACCTGAGACCTTATTGCCTTTTTACCGAGGTCCTTATTGCTGCTTCTACCTGAGACCTTATTGCCTCTTTACCGAGGTCCTTAACTTGGTCCCACCTTACTTAGGATTTACCAGTCGACTTCCCTGACTGCAGGAAGTTTTGAGACGCTCAACCACAGAGAGAGGATCCCCGTACAGGCCACCACTTATCTCATCTACCTCGGCGAGTAAGGAAACACGACCACGACTCTTCTTCAAGCAATTTATTCAGGAACCTTGTACATCAGCTTCTGCTCCTCCCAGCCCCAGGAAGCCCTTAAATATGAGCTCACTGCCCAATCAGCTCATGCCACCTGGCGACCCCGGATAGGCCACAGAAGGAGGAAGCGTACCAGATCCATCAAGCACTTCCAAATAAGACTTGTTTACAGCTAAGCTTGGACTACTTGGCATCCAGCCAGGCAACCCTTGGGGCTGTGGCTTCCCACAAGTGAGGAGGAGTCAAGATGGAGGTCATGACTGTTAAAAAATTCTATTTTCAGGCAAGCACATCATCACTTCTTGAAAAGTACATATACACTAATGCTTTGAGAACATGTGAAAATCTTGAGTCTTGGTGTTGATGCTGATGTCGCTCAGAATAGGTATATGTGTATAATTAACATCAGTTATTACAAAATTAATTGAAATCCTTTAGATAATTAATCTGGATCCTCCCAGGATGTATAAAATACTCTCATTTTCTCATTCTAGGGGTTTAAAATGCTTCCATGAGATGAGCTTGAACAAGTGGGATCACTCTCTTTCCTTTTTCATGAAGTCAGCTTTTATACCAACTTTCATGATAACTTTACAGATATGAATACGAACATAAGTAAAATTATGAATTATATAGTTTTAGCTTTGGAGACTTAGGTCCCTTTCCCAAAGCTATGTATATATGTATATGTATATGTGTATTATATGAACATATATGAACTTGTACATATATAGTACACATTTAGAGAATCAATTTGGATCTTTACTTAACAATATTTGTAAAATTCAATTAAAAATTTCAAAATATGTATGACTAAATATACAAAAGACAAGAAATTATATAACAACACTTACACAACAATTGATTTGTCACATTTTCTTTTGTATGTTTGGATATGATATCAAGAGACAAGACAAGACAAAAAAAGTTATTTTTTAAGTCCTGAAAATTTGTTTATTGAATGTCAGTGTCCCTCACATTCATTTAGGATACCAGAGGAGTAAGAGGTCCCTGAACCTTTCTCAGGTAAGAGAAGGCCACGAGGAAATACTTAGATGAATATAAAATGTGTTAATAATTAAGTCAATGCTACCAATAAGAAACCATAGTCAATGGCCAACAGTTTTATAAGTAATATAGTGTATATGTGTTCTTTGTGACAGAGAAGGGGGATGTGGCCTACTGGGCCAGAAAAATCATGTTACAAAATGGTGCCCACAATGTGTGGCGTGAATTCCCATGTAAATGACAAAGGCTTAAAAGGAAATTTAGAAACAAAATCAAGCAACTCTTCTTGGTAGCAGCATTTTCCTTGAGTAGGCTCTGTTTTTGCTAGAGATAAGCAGAGACTCATGGAGCTCCTTTAAGGGAGGTTTATGACACAGCATAAACAACAACAAAAAACCTGAAGATCTTTTTTAAGAGGCCCTGATAACAATTGAATGCTGTTTACAAGCAGCTGATAGTTGCAGTGATCAAAACTCCAAGCCAGCAGCATGGTGCTTGATGGTAGCATAGACCAAGGTGTTAAGCACAGTTCTCAGTGCTGGCAGTAAACTTATACCCCACCATCTTGGAAAGGTATTGTCTCAAAGAGCCATGGCTTTAACTTTAGTAATGTTGTTTAGCAGACAAAAGACTTGTGGCTAGAAAAGGGTAGAGAGATATACAGTAAAGACAAATTCAAATGAAGTAAAACCTCTAAAAGGTTTACAGTGTGTTTAAAAATAAATGTAGGCTTGTGAGAGAAATGAAACAGGATAAAGTGTTAAAAAAACAAAAATAGAAGAAAAAATTAAGTAGCTGGGTATGGTGGCATATGCTTTTAATGAGAGTATTAGGTAGGCAGAGGCAAAAAAGATCACTCAGCTAGAAGGACTGACCAGTCTAAGGGACCTCAGACAATGGAACCAGGATGTATTCCTGGTGCACAAAAGGACCTTGTGGACACATTCCCCCATGGAGGGATACTCCCTTAACCTGTAGACAGAAGAGAAGTCCTAGCCCCTACTTCAAATGACTTGACAGATTTACATGACCCCACCTGGATGGCATAGCCCTACATGTGGAATTGCGGTGGGGGATGGGATGGGAGGGTGGTGAGAGGGAGGGGGAAGGAAGGAAGAAAGGGAGAAAAAGGAAACTGGGATCAACATGTAAAAAAAAAAAAAAAAGATCACTATGATTTCAAGGCCAGCCTGTTATACAGAGTAAATTCCAGGGCAGGCAAAAGTACACAGAGAAACTCTTTCTCATAAAAATAAATAAATAAAGTAAAAGAAATAGAGTAATAAAAATAAATAAATAAGCCATATAAAGATGGAAAATGACAGAGACTCTGGACACTGTATTCTATTGTGTTGTCTTTGAATTATTTGACTTCCCAGGAAATAGCAACAACTGCTAAAAGAAATGCTGCTGGATTAATCCAATTTATATAATTTAAAATTGACTTGACTTAAAAATTTAAGTATATGTAACTTGGGAAGAGATTTTATTTATGTTTCCACAGAAAATGAAAACATGTGGATTCCTTCTAGACTAATATGGTTTGATGAAGCATGACCCCCTGAATCCCAGGTGTTTCAACATTCCAAACAACTGGGAAAAGGCAGCCTTGCAGACCACTACAGCCAGTATTTCCTGGTCTTTGGAAACTGTTTGCAAAGAACAATGCCCAATATCCCATTTTTTTTTTTAAATTCTGTTCTCATTTAAATGGGGTTGGTTATAAATGGTAATGATCATAGTCACTCTCTTTTTAAAGAAAAAAAGGGAGGATAGGATATAGAAATGATACTTTGCATTGATATGAATTTTTACTTATAAACACAAATTTTGTTATTTGTAAATTTCTCCTCTTATTTAGGTATTTTGTTCATACAGTTTTTAAAATGTAATGCATAATTAAATACAGATTTTATATTATCACCTTTAATAGTCAACACTTAGGTAGTTAGGTTTTCTAGATATACAGATACATACAGGTATTACTGCGATGGACAGATAGTCTTCCTTTCAAAGACCTACAGAATTTAAACCATTTAAAATGGTTTAGGGTTTTTTCATGACAGTGAGACACAACTGCTCCCAGCAACACCAATTGCATCTGAAAGGAAGATGGGCAACAAAGAAACTTGTTATGGTGTTTGCTTTCAATATAGCAAGACTAGCCATTTGGGCAAGATACTGCACTTGTCTAGACTGTTTGATTGTATCCTCTATAAACTGAACCCATGGGACCCACAGGACAATGACTGCTGAATTGTCAACCAAAATGGGGCAGTCCTGAAGGGTTCCTGCTTTATAGAAGAGTATGCAGGACATTCTGTAGGACACAGAAAAAAGTGACAAACTGCAAAAACAGTGCCTGCTTCACTGAGAAGTCTGGCAGACACACTGTGGTCTATGGGCTGAAGATGGATTCTCCAACATTACAGAAGAACTTCAGGTGACTGTCCAGGTAGGGAATGTCTGTGTCAATTCTTGAGTTTATATATTATCCATCTGTTGTCTTTGATGAAGTTGAAGACAGATAGTTACAGTTATAATTTTCTCTCAGTTAGAATTAAAGATAAGTTACATATAGGACTTTAGACACAGGGATAGGTAGATGATAGCATATTTTCTATAATTCCTAATAATTTTAATGAACTAAATATTGTAATTATAGTTCTTTCTTAATAACTTTTTTGGTATATGCAATTTTACTATGTTTATATTAAAGCCCTTCTTTTTATTTATATGGAAAAGAGAAGATAATGGGGGAATGTTCTTCTGTGTATATGTTTGTCTTATTCGTTGATGAATAAAATGCTGTTGGCCATTAGGGAAGCAAGATAGGTGAGACTAGGATATGAGGGGTATTCTCAGAAATGTAGTTCAAGAGGAGTTGTCATGAGATCCCAAGAAGTGGCATGATAACTTGACAGAATCAGAATATAAGCAGGGAAAAACAGAAAATTACTCTCTCCTTTTCTCTTCTCTCCTCTTCCCTCCCCTCTCCTCCCCTCTCCTTTCCTTTCCTGTCCTCTCTTCTTCGAACCCACTGAGTCAGTCACCATGTAGGATGACAGAGGAGAACAGGTCTCCAAACCTTTTTCCAGTAAGAGAAGACCAGGAAGAAATATTTAGATTAACAGAAAATGTGTTAATAATTAAGTCAGAGCTACCGATAAGAAACCATAGCCAATGGCCAACAGTTTCCTAATTATGAAAGAAAGAAAGAAGGAAGAAAGGAAGGAAGGAAGGAAGGAAGGAAGGAAGGAAGGAAGTGTCCCCTCTGGAAAAGAATGAAAGAATTTTGGAGAACACTCTCTCTATTTTTTTTTTCTGATTATGTAATAATAGATTTTTTTATTTTATTTTATTTCATTTTATATAACAAAGTCCAATTAAATGAAAACAAACATTTATACACAATATTTGGGAATTTGGGCGTTGTTCTTTCCAAACTACTTCCTGCTGGTAAGGGGCGCTGTCATGGGGGATTCGAAGAAGATTCAGAACACTCTCTTAAAAGAGACTTTTAACTCAAACAGAATTCTGAAATTCAACCACAGACCTAATCCAAAATGAGAAAGAATGGAAGAATCAGTTCTTCAAGAACACAATTTTCCATCAACCATGCTGAATGCCACACTGATATCATTGATCTCTAAGAAGATATGAAGACACACTACAAATCCATCATAATAGAACCTCCAAAAGCAAAAGGACAAGTATAAGTAAGAAAGCAGGGAAACTTGAATCTTCTACACTTTCTGTAGGAACACAAAATGACACAAGTCTTATAAGATAATAGATGTGATGTCTCAAAGATTAAAAACAATTAAATACCAATATGAAGTAAAACACCACTTTTAGATATGTACACTAAATAACTGAAAACAAAGTATTGAATAAACATTCTTTAGAGCTGTTATTAGTTATTATTCACAGTAGATACTATTTGGAAGCAACACTAGATGAACTTTGAGGACCCAGTAACAGAAAGACAAGTAACAGAATTGTATTTATCTGAGATATTACAGCAATTGTAAATTGTAGGAACAAAAATAAAATAACATCCTCTGGGGCTTATAAAGCAAAAATTGAAAGATGGAGTGTTGTGGAATGTGACTTTTGGTTATGCTGCATTTCTTTAACTGGGTAAACCTGTAATTCTTTGCTTGTCTAAAACACCTATGGTCTAATAAATAATTAAACAGCCAATAGTGAGGTAGGGATAATGATAGGTGGGGCTGGCAGGCAGGGGGTATAGAGAACAAGGAGAGGGGAACATCAGGAACCAGCTCCTCAGGCACCCAGCCAGAGCCACAGAGTAAGAATGAAAGTAAGATATACAAAAAAAAAAAAAAAAAATGGAAAAAGCCCAGAGGCAAAAGTTTGTTGGGATAATTCAAGAAATGATGACAGGAAACAATCCAAGCTAAGGTTTGACATTCATAAGTAATACTATGGTTCTGTGTGTGATTTATTTGGGAGCTGGGTAGTGGAGCCCCTAGAAGAGCTCCAAAAGCCAAAAGAGATACTATCACTCAGCAATACCACTGTTCTATTCTGGAGTCTGAGATGCAAGCAGTTTGAACCCAGAAAATCCAAGTAATTCTGAGAAACCACATAAAACCCAGACAGGAAAAGAAATAAGGTCAGTAATGGTGATGAGTTGTCAACACTGAATGCTGTGTACTATTCCTGAATTATACACTTCAATTATTAAAATGATAAATTTCTGTTATGTGTTCAGACACCCACAAATTCTGGTAAGAAAATACATTTCTGAGCAAAAGAAAGGGGAAAAAGTGGTTTAAATAGACAATCTAGAAATAACAATAATGAGTTCTGTTTTTAATCTTACAAATATTGAGGAAATCCAATTGTATTCATTTTTTACTATAAAGTACTTCGATTTGAATTCCAATTCATTGGGATGAAAGTTTGGGGTAATGTAAATTATATTCAATGGACTATCGTTGCCTTAGAATTCAAATACTAGATAAATACTTGTAGTTGGATAATTTCTTTCTTAATTTAGTTTCTTGCTATGAAGAAGGGTTGCAGAGGAAGATGGAGGGGATAAGAGAGACAAGGTGAGTCTAAAAAATGACTAAAGTTTATTATATAAATGGATAAATCTATCAAACAATTAAATGGGGGAAATTCTTAAGAAATATATTTTAATGAGCAATATCCTTTGCTACAAATATTGAATAAAGTTTTGCCTCATAATTTACCCTTATTGAGTAAAATGCATAAATTCTGATATGGGATCTATCTTCCCTTTAAGAGAATCTGGGATATTTGTGGGGAGGAATAATCTTCTGAAAAATGAACAAGCATTTATTATGCTGTATATTACAAAATTTTGAAGACAAGAATGTTTTTATCCCTAGAGAGTAAAATATGTTTATTATTAAGTGTTATTTAACTGCTTGATATTGGTTTTTTTCTTGTTTCATAAAAGTACACCACATGACTCTCAAGGAAAATAAATTTGCTCAGACCCCAAGGAATAGGGTTAAAAAGATGCTAATAATAGCATTATGATACCAATAATAGCACAAAGAAAAGGATAAATTGAGCAGTGGCAATTGTTAAAATGTAGCTTATATCCCCAGCTCTGTGCTGTGTCATTTGTGAATTAACTTAGTAAGTCCTCTCATCAGATCTGTGGGTGCATACTTCACCAGACATCATGCTATTAAACTGGGAGAGAGGAAGCAAACAAAAAGGAAATCTCAAGATGAGGATAAGAATGTATTATCTCATATTGCAATATCTGAAAAGGTCAGTCACCTTCAGTGTTGTTCAATTCAGGAGCTAATAATGTTTATAGAAGTTCCCTTTTTCTCCCCTGACTCTTCTGACCTGCCTTCCTAGGCGAAACAGTATGTTCTCATTTCCTCACCTTAGGGAAGTCAAATGGCTTCACATGATATATGTGTTTATAGACAAGGGGTCCTGGGAGAAAATAAGGATTCCTTGGGTGGATTGCTTTTCTTTTTCATACTTGGGTAAATTTGTATACAACTTTTCCTGCAGAATTTTCAGATTTAAGTATGAAGTAAGTAGAAATAAGAATATTTGGTTTGGAGCCTGAGGCTCCTGTCTAAAATCTAGAAGGAAGGCTGCTCTGGAGGGTCTAGAACAGTCTTCATTCTTGGAGGAGCACCTGGAAATCAACCCACAGCCCCTTCTTAACCAGTAGCATGCCTACAGACCACCACAAGTCTTCCTGAAGGCTTATGGCTTCCCTATCTGAAGAGACAGAAGCATCTAGCAGCAAGGCTTCCAACCAGAATGGGAAGCCAGCTGAGAGGTACACTGGTACAAAGAAAGGATGTAACTTGTCATATAGAGTCAGGTGGGCTTTGATTATTTGTCTGCTTGTGCATATAAATGAGATATAAAATGGGTCCAATCAGGGGCTAGATAGATGGCACAGCACTTGAGCTTAAATGTTAAGAGCACATGCTGATCTTGCTGATGATGTGAGTTTGTACTCCAGAAACTGCTGGGGCTGGCATACAGTCCCTTTCACACACACACACACACACACACACACACACAATCTATGGCTCTCCAACACCTATCAGTAATTAGCATTAACAATTATAAAAGGAGATTTTAAAACATGATTTGGGGCTTGTACTGGAGCTCAGCAGTAGAGTGTTTACCTAGCATATTGATAATATTTATTTTGTATATACTCAAACTAGAATGAACAAAATGTGTCATCCTCACAGTAAGTTGATGAGGGAGAATTCTGTGTTATACATAAGAGTTGGAAAAAAATTGTATTAAGTTATCACAGTACATGGACATTAATGTGCTGGGATGGAAGAAATTCGTTTCTTGGCTTAAAGAATGAGATGGCTGTTAGAATGTGAATGGCCCAGTACTTAAAACAAGGACATGTCTAATTCTTTTTTTTTACTTATTTTTAAGTTACTGTTGAAGGTGAAAGACTCAGCATCTCTGTTTCTTTAATTATGTGGCACCCTGGGGAAAACATCATAAAATAGAGAGAGGAGGAAGGTAACTACTACAGCAATTACTTCTGTTACTAATGGAGGAAAACATGGAAATTTGGACAAAGACTTGTCTTGACGGAAAAAAAAAAACCCTTTAATATGATGGCTTTGCAGTAGAAAATGTCTTTATACCTGCTAAAACGGACTTTACTACACAAAAAGTGCTACAACCTTTCCTCAGATGGCCAGATATTCACAGCACTACTGGAATGTGAACAGAGGGAGAAGATCTGAAAAGTAATGAAATACTATATAATTATCGAAATTAGAATGCATTTATTGTTTAAGAATATTGCAAATAGGTCAATTTTGTTTGATACCTCATGCTCAATATTCCCAAATCAATTACTTGGCTATAAGGAATGCCAGTCATTTCCCTTGACCTGGAATTTTATATTTTAATCACCAGATGTAACTCAGAAAAGCTCTTGCAGACCGTCATTATTGATTTGTTGAAACCATATGCTAGCTAAATTGGATGTAATCTGCCAGAGCTGTTACTTTTCAAATCCATCTGTATCTCTAATAATTTTACATTTACTTTTTATTTGCGATGTCATTATTTCCTGCAAATTGAAACATTCTCTCCTAACAGGAGAAAGGAGGCTTGCATCATTTTAAAAACCTAGGGACTTAGCTGACCAAAGAAGCAGACCAAAGTACAGACACCAGTTTCCTTTAAGATCCTCCAAGTGGCAACCACAATTGAGACATAAGAGACTCTATTAGAGAAGCTGCCTGAATGTTGGGCAGGAAGCTCATGAGCTTATCTCATGCTTGCCTGGGCATTTTCAGTAGTATAGCTGTCTAATGTCCCTATGTTCCCACTACCTAGTCTTGGATGGTATCATCGTCTCATTGGTCTGTCTAGGTACTCTAGCTTGGGTGAATTGACATCACTTCATTTATCCTCAGGTAAAGTTGGGTGAATTAACATCACTTCATTTATCCTCAGGTAAAGTCCATATAACATTAATAAATATCACTGACCTCTATTAGAGTTCAGTACCTTCCCAATAGTATAATCATTGATGGACTGTAGTTAACAATGCAGTAGTGTACATTTCATATCTCATGGAAAAAAAAACAATGTAAATGCTTATCATGGCAAGAGAATAGTTAAGAGAGCTGATGTATATGCCAGTTGCTCATATTTCAACATTATTTAATACACACCAGTAAGAAAAAAATGTCATTTTATTAGCATTTATTAACTAGTGTGTATCTTGATTTAATGTGGTTTAAGAGTTTAAGATAATACTATGGAACAAAGCCCCAACACACAGTAGTGAATGTTGTAATTTAAGAAAAATGGCATGCAACAGAAAGATGCCATGTGACAGGATTCAAGCAGAGAGGTTTTTTTGTTTGGTTTTGTTTTTTGTTTTTGTTTGTTTTTGCTTTGAGAAAGGGATCATAAAAAATGGAAAGGAAAGGGGATATTAGCCTCAGGGATGGGAACATCAGGAGAGAGGATGGAGGGGCAGAGAGAGATAGACAGAAAAACAGAGAGGGAGAGGCTGAGGGAGAAAAAGAGGTATGGAGAGAGAGAGTAGGAGGGAGGAAAGAAGGGAGAGGGAGGGAAGGAGAGAAGTAGGGAGAGGGAGACTGGAAAGGGGGAGGAGAGGGAGAGAGAAATGGATGGAAGGAGAGAGGGAGAGAAAGAGGGAGGGAGGAAGGGAGGGGCCTTTTAATAGTAAACATAGTGAAGGTGCATAGGTGGTGCTCTTAGTGGCTGCAGCTGAGGGTATTTCCTGTCAGAACCCCAAGGATAGGACAGTGCAGATGCCTGAATACCAACAGTGAATCCTTCTATTTTTCTGAAATATCAAACGATATCCTAGCAGGATGTTGTACCATAACATAAGGGGCCATGTCTTTTTTAAAAGGCAAATTCTGTGCACAATTACATCCAGTCACTATACAAAACATTTTCAGTCATTATTCTTAGGTGGCTGGTGTTTCAGGGAATACTGAAATACGTTATTTTGTGCTTTTCTAACAAGTCCCCTTCCCTCTCTCCCTCCTTCCCTTTCTTTCTTCTCTCGTTCCTCCCTCTCTCCTCCTTTCCCTTTTTCCCTCCCTTCCTTCCTTTCTTGTATCCTTCTTTTCTTCTACTTTCTATTTCTCTTGATCTCTCAGAGACTTTCTTGGAATGGACATCACCATGGATACAATTCCCTCTATTAGAGAGTTTCTGATAAAGTATCCACTCAAAATCAGAAATGTCTAGTCATGTGTTTGAAGTACTATTCTCACAACAATGAAAATCTTTATCATTCATAAGTACTATCCTTTCTAGATAATTTCACTAATTAAAAATTAGCAATAGTGTTGAGAGACAGGATACAAGCCTTTTACACATCCCTCTAGTGTAAACGTAGTCCTGATGTTCTTAACATTGAAATGAGAAAGAAGGTCTGAAACAGGATAATTATCCAAAAGACAACTTACATTTCCCTATGAACTAAAACAAAACAAACAAATATTTAAATTGCTTTTCAGTGTTGACAGATATGCGGTTATTTCTGAAGCAATTTAGTCCCCCAACTCACAATCTTCTTGAGTTACATAGGCTGCAACAGCCTATAATTCTTATTCTCATCTGTTTTTGTTTTTATACCTATTTACATTGTCTCCAATGTATCAAGACACATATATACATTATATTTACAATACATTTATGACTATCATAATCCCTGTCCTTTTGAGTAAAAATCTTCGAGTTTAAAAAAAAAAAAAAAAAAAAAAAAAAAAAGATCCTTGCAGTGAGGTGCAGTGAGGGATATTACCATGAAGATAAAATGAAAATGAAAGGTTACTAGTATCCAAAAGACATATAATGATGTTGAACCCTCTTTGCAGTGAGAAACCAGTCCTTTACTGTTTACTGAGTATAAAAGCAAGCTCACCTAATTCCTTATGAGCCATTTTTAAATGTGAAGAGAATAAAATAGTGGTAAATTTTTTACAAAGACAAAGGTAACATAGCTAATCATTTTCATAATTTAGGCAAGAGTATCAGGGTTGTGCTATTTACTTTTTTTGTTTGTTTGTTTTTAACTGTTGCTGCCATTTAAGCTACAGCTGATAATCAGTGGCTTCTAGAAGTAGCAGCTATCTCACAAGAGCTAGGGAAGGAATTCTGCTCCCTCAGGCACCAACTCTTTCAAAGCTACTAAGAAACTTATTTATATCTCTGTTCAGTTAAAGAACTCAGGAATCAAAGGTTGAGTTAGAATCCTGCTTCCCAGAGAGGCTGAAGAGCAAGAAGCGTACCTCCTCATTTCTCCCAAGAAGTTCCCATGTTTTTTCTTACCCTCCAAGTAAATCCTTCTTCACCTTGCTCCTCCCCACAACTTCCTAACAGCTAGTTGCTGACCCAGCCCGCTGACCACAGGTGAATTTTGTTTATCAAACACATATTTGCATCATTAAAAAATGTTCCAAAATATAAAAAAGTAACACAGCTTAAAATAATATTCTACAATTGCTCTTAGCAGTGGGCAGGGAAAAACAGAGTTTCTCTGAAAGTAATTAGACCCACTTCAGCAACAGTCCCCCCTGAAGCCAGAATGAAATCCGATAGAGGAAGAAATTACAGAAAACTTTTTGGGAAGCCAAAAGTGTGGTATACAGAAAGAGATGAATATGTGGTTAGATAAAAAGCAGTTACATTTGAAGTAGTTATTAGAAATGAGCATTCATATTTCACTGAATATTGGTAAACTAGCATATGGTTGATGGAAAAGCATTTCTGGGATACTAAACTGTAGACTATCAAAATAAACCCAATAATTAGATGAAATCAGATAAAGGAAATGAAAATAGGTTAGAGAAATGTAAAAGCTGTGCTTATAGATTGTATGGATTTTTTTTTTTAAATTGGAGCTTGGGATGATGAAAGTGATGCAATAATGGATTCCATCAAGTAGCGCTCGAGGAAAGAAAACAACAAAGTGCTGTGTCAGGTCAAGAAGGTTCACGATCAAGATAGACAAGGGCTCAAAGTGACCATTGCATCTGACAAGATGAAAGCCACTCTCAGCCTTGAAAAGAAGCCAGCCTGAAATTGTGAGAATGAAAGTGTCAGTGGGCTAAATCAAATGGAAAATCAGAAAGAAGATGAGATTGTGTATACAAAGCTATTACTGGTTTTGGTAAAGGGCTGCACACAGAAAAAGAAAAAAAAGTGGGGGGGGGAACAGGCTTTCAGCTTCATAATTAAAGAACCAAGATTTTTATTGCAAGCAGTAAAAAAAAAAATCACAGAAGTATTTAACTACTCTACATGGAAACAGATTTATTCCACATGATTGTATGTTATTTGTATGTCCTCACCCTCTAGTAGTTTTTATGCTTCTCTAGGAATTTTCCTTCTTCGTGAGTGTTTTTACCAGCTTGAGAGTTTGTTTATTGTTTGTTTTTACATCATGGATCCCCATTTGTTTGCCTATAGAAACTTTATGAAACTTATTAAATGATTTCTACATGTTATTTTTATTCTTTGAAGGTTTCATTCATTTATATAATAATAATTATTTTTCAATCTCCATTACTCTCATTTCCCCTGCCTCTCCCGCTTAAACTCTTCTTTCCAAAATATCTTCTTCCTTTCCTATCATTTTTGTCTGTGATCCATTTAGTTAATGAAAGTTAGGTCCAAGACCCACGGCAAGAAATCAGAGACTATACTACTGACCAAACCTTTATCAACTCTTCTGGGAACCATTAATTAACAACCATGAAACCTGATTGTTTACCTTGCAGTGCAACCCCGAGAATGTTAAATTCTTTTTGTTATTATTATTTATTTTTCTTATTTTACATATCGATTCTAGTTCCCTCTCCCTCCTCTCCCTCCCTCTCTCCCATGCTCCCCCCTACACACACACACACACACACACACACACACACACACACACACACACACACACACTACCTCTCAGAATGTTTCAGTTTCTATTTTGTGCTCCCTACTCCTGACCTGACATCTGGAAGTAATAGACTAAAAGATTCATTTGAACCAGTTGCGTAAATTTTCTTTTGACATCTTTAATTGACAAAACAAAACAAAACAAACAAACAAACAAAAAAAACTTAACTTCTCTTCAACTGCTGCTTCAAGCTTTTCTATTATTAATAGGTCAGGAGTCTAACACAACCACTGAATGCCTATCTTACTCACAGTGATAAAACCCTCTCCAAACTTGGCAAAACTGTCAGTGATCTCTCACCATCACTGATTGTTATTGGGTACTCACTAAAGTAGTGATGCTTGAAATTACTACCCTAGTCTCCAATTATTCTATAACTCCTCTAGCTCAAAAAGTAAGTACTGCCTATAATATCATGTGATATTACTAATTGGTGGATGTTATTGCACCCCAACTTCTGATCACCAGGAGGCCTGAAAGGAAAACTTTCCCTTGCCATCCTCTGAGTTTTGAAAGTTACACCGAAGAATACGGTGGCTGATTATAAGTGCTGCCTCGGTCATTTAGCATATTCACCATTCTATGTCCTGCTGTTTCTCTGATAATGATGCAATGGAAAGCATGGAAGGCAGAGGCAGCACAGAGAAGGGCCAATTACAGAAGCCCTTGGGAAGAAACGAGACCGATGAGCAAGTAAATATCCTATACATGAATTTCACTCATAATCATATATAAGGCTATCATCAGATGAAATCTGAATAGCTATTCTGGCTTGTTCTAAGTTTTACCTCAAATCTGCAGTAATCAGTACCATATGATTATTCCAATAAAGAATTTTGCTTTATAGGAATATAATTATTTCTGAATAATTTTAAATTTCAAATCTATGTAGTAACTATGTTCTCTTATCCTTCTCTACACGTTTTCTTTGTTTCCTTCCTTTTCTTATCTTTCTTCCCAGTTACTTTGATAAATTGAGAACAATCATCATTGTTTCTACTTACTATAATTTTAGTACCAGTTTTTTGCTTCTACCAGACAATTTAAATATTTTTTATAAGATATCCCTTAAGTTGAAAATATATATACTGTTATCTGCATAATCAGTTTATTTTAACCTATAATGGAAAATTAAGCAATCATGGCTCAACTTTAATATTAGACATTCGTAATCTGAGCATTTGTGTCTATGGATTTGTTATTAATCCAAGCCTTTGTTACAAAAATATCCTTATGATTATTCATGCTCTTCTTTCTAGTCAATATGCTTTCATGTTCAAACCAAATTAATGATAAACATGTCATCAGCCACACAGTAAATAAGAACATTTGAGAAATTATATTGTTAACAGGTACCTTTTGGGTTGAACACATTCTAAAAATATAACTTGAGAAGGAATACATGCAACATTGATTTATATAGTATAAAATTAAGACTTTAATACCTTCTAATTGAAGTTCATTTATTTTTATTCATAAAATGTTTAATTCCTATTATAAATAAAAATAGGAATAACTACATTGTCTGGTATCATCAATAATTATTTTTTTCATGTCAAGTATAATAAGGTAAAATAATTTTCATGTGGTTCTTTTATTTACAATGTCAATTAAGATTGAGAAAAATTATATTTTGGGGGGAGTAAAATGGTATTACTAAACTATTCTTATTATTCATGTCATTTTCATAATAACTATTTTACTGACTTTGAATAAGTTAGGTCTTTATATTTATATGAATAACAAGTATGAACTTACATTAGTCCTTCATACCCCAGCTGTTCTTACATACTATAAGCTCTGACTAATGATTGAAAAACCTATGATGAGAGCTTCAAGAATTGTGTGTACCTAAGCTGAAAGCTAAGAGCTGTGAAATAAATCAACTCAAATACTAAGCAACTATTTAATTATTCCAAATACAATCATTTGCATTACATTTCTGTTATACTTACTGCATTTTGAAATTATTATTAAATTTGGATCTAAATTCTATTAAATATCTAAAGGGCAATGAAGGAAGTGGTATTAACAGTGTGACCAGGATAAAATACAGAAAATGATTTGAGAAGATTTAATAACATAGAAAAATAATATAATCTATTACATTCATAATAATTAAATATAGTAGTTGCTTTACTAAATGTTTACTGATTAACATCCTATTTTCATCAAAAAATGAGTTATGAAAATATTTCAGCTACTCATAGTTTTTAGTCAATTCAAAGTATAAACTTAGTTATTTTCTACTCAAAACATTCAGTTTGAATGTAACATTTTATATACTCACATGTATATACATGATTATGTGTGAATATAAAATAGCACATAATAAGTTAACAATTTAAAACTAATAGTTTTTAATTTTCTAATTAAATTTTCCATTTTATTTTATTGAAAATAAGTATTCTCTTAGAGAATACTCTTCCTCCATTCTTCCCAGCTCTCCCTTACAACTCCCTCTCCCTGAGATCCAGTGCTCCTCAGTTTACCCTAAGAAAAAAACAGATGTCCAAGAGACAACAGTAGGAAAAGAGTCCCAAGAGCAGGCAAAAGAGTTAGCAATGCCCCCCACTATTAGGAATCCCACAAGCACACCAAGCTAACAGTCATAACATATATACAGAGAACCTGGTGCAAACCCATGCAGGCTATTTGCTTGCTGCTTCAATCTCTGTGAGCCCATGTGAGCCCTACTTAATTAGTGGGTCTTGTTCTGCAGTTCTGAGACATCACTTCTGACTCCCCCCTCTTCCATGGGATTGCAGGACTTTGAGGGGAGAAATGGATATGTCATGTCTGGCAGTGGGTTTTTCTACTGTCAGAAGAAGCCTTTTGGATGATGACTGGACACAGCCCCTGATTCATGAGTCTATACTCACAATCTTGTTAGGAGTCAATTAATTATTTATGTTATTTGATTGTTTGTTTCTTTTGTCAGATGCATTTGATTCTACCTTTGGTGTCTGAGCCATCAAGCTTTATACTTTCTGGTCTTCCAGACAGAGTCAGAAAGAGCTCACTCTAGTTGTATGGCCCTCATATTAAAGAATACATAAATTGGCCACTCACACAATTCTCTGCCACCATTCTCCCAGCACATCTTGGAAATGAGACAGACTGTAGATGGATGATTTTATGGTTGTGTTGTTGTTCAGGTTTCTCTTTCTATAGACTTCAAGGTACCTTCTTGAGCTAAGGTTATTAGAATGGAGGGGTGAAGCAGTCCGAGCTGGTACCTGCATAATTTTCCAATTTAAACAATATGAAACTGAAATAAAATATTAGTGAAATTAAAATAAAATTTATGCCTGAGACTTACTTATAGAGTCCATTATAAATTCATAGATATATACATACACATACATGATCACATATATCATGTCTGTTGAATTTTCTGGGCATTTTTGATATTAATGAGACAATTTTGCAAAGGTCATTATATTTCACACATTCCAGTACAAAATCAGTTTTAGTTCTAATACTCAAGATGTATGTTATATATGAAAGAAAAACAAAGAAACAAAAACACAAAACAAGATAATAAACACACATTTGTCCTTGCCCTCTATTGACAATCAAAACAGCGAACAAAAATAACAATACCCATAATCCAATATTATCAAACAATAGAGTCCAAAAGATACAATGTGTTTTGTTCAGTACTTTTGTTTAAGACCAAAAGGGTTATCACCCAGGGTTCCAAAAGAGAGGACACTTGGGTAAAATATTTATATATATTGGTTGTCTGTTCCTCTCTCTTTGCATAATATTGTGTCTATTATGTGTCTATTGTGTGATGTTAGCGTAGGTCTCAGAAACGATCTAATGAATTTGTGTAAGTATATTAAATTTCTTTTCTTTTCCTCTGTTTTCTTTTAACCATGACTTATCTGCCTGCAACAGCTGCAGAACAAGCAACTAAAAAAAAAAAAAATTAGAATAATACTGAGGATTGGACATTGTACCACACAGACACAGGAATGATTCTTCATTAATGAAATCAGCATATATTTGTATTTATGTTTATTAAAATTTGTATCAGAAGTACAACATTCTTTTTGAAAACCAAAGTGAAAATTTATGTTAGAAAAGTAGTGTGTATCTTAACCTGGCACTATTTATTTATCCAGATTGAAGACTCAGGTGGGAAGGAAATTGAAGGATATGATAATTGGTTTGGCTTGTAGTCAGAAGAGAATACATTGAATCAACAAGTAGTAATTCACACACACACACACACATATATATATATGTATATATATATATATATGTATATATACATATGTATATATATTATCTCTTTTGTTATATTTCAATTAGAAACAATCCTATTTTACATATCACTCCCAGATTCCTCCTCCTCCCCTCCTCCCATGTCCCCCACTTATCTACCCATTCCATCCTCCATCCAATCCCCAGGGAGGATGAGTCATTCCATGAGGGATCATCAAAGTCTGTCAAGTCATCTGGGGTAGAGGCTAAGCCCTCCCTCTATGTATCTAGGCTAAGGATGTTTCCATGGGAAATGGGCTCCTTGAGTTCCACTGCCAGAGGCCCTATAGATGCCCAGTACTCCTACCTGACACCCACATTCAGGGGCCATGATTTGGTCCTATGTTTGTTCCATAGCTGTCAGACTGGAGTCCAAGAGTTCCCACTTGCTGAGGTCAGCTGTTGCTGTAGGTTTTCCCAGCATGGACTTAACCCTATTGTTGGTCATTCCTCTCTCTCTGAAACTGAATTTCATGTGCTTGGCTCAGTGCTTACCTGTGGATCTCTGATTACGTTTCCAACAGCTCCTGGATGAAGGCTATAGGATGGCATTTAAAGTAGTCACCATTCTCATTAAAGGGAAAGGATTTCTAGTTGGGGGTCATCCTTGTGGATGGCTGGGCATTTCCCTAGTGCCAAATTTCTCTTTCAACCTATAATGGCTCCCTCTATAAATGTGTTTCTTTTCTTGTTTTCCTGTATTCTTCTCCCCACTCAATCTTCTTGGACCCTTATGTTCTCCTTCCCTTCTCCTTCTCCTACATTCTTTCCCTCTACATCCATACTCACAATTTGTTCAGGGGCTCTTATTCTGTTCCCCTTCACTTGGGGACTATATATGTGTCTCTTATGATCCTCCGTATTTCCTAGCTTCTCAGGAGGTATGAATTGTAGTCTAGTAATCCTTTGCACTATGTCTAATATCCTTATATGAGAGAGTACATACCATGCTTGTCTTTTTGTGACCTGGTTACCTCATTTAGGATGGTTCCTTCTAGTTCCATCCATTTGCATGTGAGTTTCAAGATCTCTTGCTTTTTCCACTTAGTAGTAAAAGTACCACATTTTCTATATCCATTCTTCTTTAGAGGGGTGTCTAGGTTGCTTACAGGTTCTGGCTATTAAAAGTAAGTCTGCTATGAACATAGTTGAACAGATGTATTTGTTGTATGAATGTAAATCCTTTGCGTATAAGCCTAAGAGTGATATTGCTGGCTCTTGAGGTAGGCTGGTTTTCATTTTCTGGAGAAACTGCCATAATTATTTCCAAAGTGGCTGTAAAAGTTTGTACTCCTACCAGAAGTGGAGGAGCTTTCCCCTTTCGCCACATCCTTTTTCCAGCATAAACTGTCATTTGGGTTTTTTTATTTTATCTATTCTGACAGGAGTAAGATGATATCTAATAATTGTTTTAATTTGCATTTCCCTGATGGCTAGTGATGCTGAGCAATGCCTTAAGTGTCTTTCAGCCATTTTAGATTCCTCTAATGAGAATTCTGTTTATTTTTGTACCCTACATTTTAATTGAATTATTTGGTGTTTTGGTGACTAGCTTCTTGACTTCTTTGTATATTATGAAAATCAGCCCTTTGTCAGATGTGGGGTTTTGAAAATCTTTTCCCATTCTGTTGGCTGCCATTTTTTCTTGTTGACTGTGTCTTTTGCATTACAGAAGATTTTTAGTTTCAGGTGGACCCATTTATTAATTGTACATCTCAGTGTCTGTGCTACTTATGTTATGTTCAGGAAGTGATCTCCTGTACCCATTCATTCAGGTTACCTCCTACTTTCTCTTCAAAGAGGTTCAGTGTAGCTGGATTTATGTTTAGTTCATTGATAAACTGAAATGAAATTTGAAGATGCTTTCTTTTTTCCATTGTAGAATTTACCTTCTTTGTCAAAATCAGGTGTTCATATGTGGGTGGGTTAACATCAGGATTTTCAATTGAATTCCGTTTGTCTACCTTTCTTTTTTCTGCCAATGACATTCTGTTCTCATTACTATAGATTTATAGTAGAGCTTGAAGAGTGGTGATACATGCAGAGGTTCATTACTGTATATACAGGGTTGTTTTTGACTATTCTGGTTTTTTTTTTCGTATAAAGGTGAGTATTATCTTTTGAAGGTCAGTGAACCTGTAGATTGTTTTTGGCAATATTGCCATTTTTACTGTGTTGATCTTACCTACCCAAGAGCAGGGGGGATATTTCCATTTTCTGCTATCTTCTTTAATTTCTTTCTTTAATGACTTAAAGTGCTTGTCATACAGGTATTTCATCAGTTTGGTTAGTGTTACCCCAAGATATTTTATGTTGTTTGTGGCTATTGTAAAGGGTAATATTTCTTTGATTCCTTTTTTCATATATATATATATATATATATATATATATATATATATATATATAGAGAGAGAGAGAGAGAGAGAGAGAGAGAGAGAGAGAGTAGGGCTGCTGATTTTTTTTATAAGTGAACTATCAGATAATCTGAAAATAGTGAAAGTTTGACTTCTTCATTTCCAATTTGTATCCCCTTGATCTCCTTTTGTCCTTTTGTTGTATTATTGTTCTAGCAACAACTTTAAGTACAATATTGAAAAGATATGGAGAGAGTGGGCAGCCTTGTCTTATTCCTGATTTTAGAGGGATCACATTGAGTTTCTCTCCATTTAGTTTGATGTTGTCTGTTGGTTTGTTGTATATTGCCTTTATTGTGTTTAGGTAAGTTCTTGTTATCCCTGATCTCTCTAAGTTCTTTATCATGGATGGATGTTGAATTTTGTAATAGGCTTATTCAGCACCTAGTGAGATGATCACTTGTTTTTTTCCTTATCAGTTTTTTTTTTTTTAATTTGGTGGATTACATTGATGGATATTTGTATGTTGAACCATCCCTGCATCACTGGAATGAAGCCTACTTGATCATGGTGTATGATTTTTCTGATTCCTTTGATTCAATTTGCCAGTATTTTATTGAGTATTTTTTTTACATCAGCGTTCATGAGAGATATTAGTCTGAAGTTTTCTCTCTTAGTTGTGTCTTTGTGTGGTTTGGGAAACAAGGTAATTGTAGACTCATAGAAAGAGTTTGGCAATGATCCTTCTTTTTCTATTTGTGGAACAATTTGTGGAACAATTAGTATTAGCTCTTCTTAAAATTTCTGTTAAAATATTGCACTGAAACCATCTGGTCCTAGGCTTTTTTTTTTTTTTTTTTGGTTGAAAGACTTGCCATTTGTGGAGTTGTGGTGGCACATGCTGATTGGCTTTGCTGAAGGAGGCAGAGAAAGGAGGATCACCAGTTCGAGGCCAGCCTGTGCTACACATTTATTTTTTAGTATTTATTGTATTTTATTTCATTTTTATTTTTATTTATCTCTCTTTTTTGAGATAGGGTTTCTCTGTAGCTTTGGAGCATCTCCTGGCACTTGCTGAATTGCTGAATAGACCAGACTGGCCTTGAACTCATGGATATCTGCTGTCTTTGTCTTCCAAGTAATGGGCTTATAGGTGTGTACCACCACTGCCCAGTTAATCAAATTTATTTCATTATATAGTTTACTAAGCTATATAGTTAACTAAATGAATGCAGGTAAGAATTACTAAGAGGGCTTCCTGTTAGATTTAGGTGAGTGTTATTTTTATTTTGTGTTATATTTTATTAATTTTATATTACTCATGCTTATTTACTTATGTTATTATTTTATATATTTTGAGAAAAGGACTCACAATTATAGTCTAGGCTAACCTCAAATAACCTAAGATCCTGCTTTGATCTGAATAAAACTATTGTGCAATAGTACTCAGTTTATATGCCTTGTTCAGGAAAAGGCAAAAAAATAGAAAAGATTCATGGAGATCAGTCATTGTAAACTGCTAGGGAACAGAAGTACTTAGAAGTTGTTGTACATTAAAGCAAATAAAATATTAGTTAGGAAAAATTTATGAGATCAGTTCCCTGACAGGAAAATTATTTTTATTAAGTGTCATTTTGTTAAATATCACTATGGATAACAATCATAAAACAATGTATTGTATTTTTGAAAGGTACCAGGTAGTAGCTTTTGTTTTCATATCATAATATGTGTGATGCCATTTACAAGTTGGTTAGATTGACAGCCATTTTGCTATGTTTATGTTCCAAAGAATTATGTTCTACAGAATAAATAGGCACATCTTCTAAAGTTCAAATGTCAGTAAAGTAATATTAGAGCAGCTATTTCTTTCTTTCTTTCTTTCTTTCTTTTTTTTTGTTTCCTATTTTGTTTTTTTATATATATATAACCAAGTCCATTTAAATGAAAACAAACATTTATAGACAATAATTGGGAATTTGGGCGTTGTTCTTTCCAAACTACTTCCTGTTGGTAAGGGGTGCTGTCATGGGGGATTCGAAGAAGATTCAGAAATCCTGGCTGTAGTCTGTAAGGCTGCTTTGTCCAGCTGTTTTGAATGTAGGATCACCTGGTACTGTTTCAGGTGGTCTGGCTTGATCAAACCACATTGCTCTGCAATGAGTCCACATCTTTTCATTTTCTGTGGAAACAAAAATAGAAATCTTTTTCCCCAGTAACTTGTCCTTGAACTTAAATTTTGGAATCCAAGCATTTTTTTTTTAATTTAATTTATTATTTTACATTTTGATCCCAGTTCCCTGTCCTTTCCTCCCTCTCTCCCTCCCTCCCAACCTTCCTCACTCCCTTCCTTCCTCCCTCTCTCCTTCCCTCCCCTTTACAATCTCTGCCCTCTCACATGCACTCTAAACACCCTCCCATCTCCCCACCCCAATTCCACATGTAGGGGAATGTCATCTAGTAGGGGTCATGTAGGTCTGACAGGTCATGTGAAGTAGGGACTAGGGCTTCTCTCCTGTCTCTAGATTAAGGCAGTTATCCCTCCATCGGGGATGTGTTCACAAAATCCTTTTGTGCTCCAGGGATACATCCTGGCTCGACTGTCTGAGGTCCCTTAGACTGCTCAGTCCTTCTGGCTGAGACCCATATTCAGGGGGGGGGGGCTGAGTCAGTCCCATGCTGGCTTCCCAGCTATCAGTCTGGTGGCCCTTTAGCTCTTCCTTGTTCAGGTAAGCTGTCTCTATGTGTTTTGGCCGCCTGGTCTTGTCCTCTCCCTCTGCATCTGAGTTCTACTTCGACTCAGTTTATGTATGGGTGTTTGCTCCTGTTTCCAACAGGCATTAGTTGAGGGCTCCATGGATAAGTTAGTTATTGATCTCACTATCCGGGAAGGGCATTTATGATAGCCTTTCCATGGAAGCTCAAATAGTTAGTTGGCAGCAGTCTTGTAGTTCTCTAGACCTTTCTTTTTGTTCAATTTTATCTTCAAACCAATATTGGCCCCTCTTTTATGTTCTCTCTGTCTCTCTCCCTCTCTCTCTTTCCTGTCTTCAATTCCTAACCAGGCTCAATCTTCCTGATCGCACATGTTTTCCTTTCCTCCCCCTTGTTTTCTCTTACTTCTCTCTCCATTCACTTGCCCACTGCCCATTTCCCCTGATCTCTGGGGGACTTCTCCATTACCAGTTCTATGAGGGACTTTATATGAATCTCTTAGAATAAACCTGTATCCTACTTCCTCTGGTGGTGTGAATTATAGGCTGGTGATCCTTTGATCTAGATCTAAAATCCATATATGAGTGAGTACATACTGTGTTCCTCTTTTTGTGACTGGGTTACCTCATTCAGAATGGTTTCTTCAAGTGCCATCCACTTGCCTGAGAATTTCAAGATTCCATTATTTTTTTTTTTTTCTGCAGAGTAGTATTCCATTGTGTAGATGCGCCACATCTTCATTAACCATTCTTCAATTGAGGGGCATCAAGGTTATTTCCATGTTCTTGCTATTACAAATAGTGCTGCTATGAACATAGTTTAACAGATGTCTTTGTTGCATGGATATGAATCCTTTGGGCATATGCCTAAGATGGGGATTGCCGGGTCCTGTGGTAAACTAATCCCCATTTTCCTGAGGAACTGTCATACTGATCTCCAAAATGGCTGTATGAGTTTGCACTCCCAACAGCAGTGGAGGAGTGTTCCACTTTCTCCACATCCTCTCCAACATGAGTCATCATTGGTGTTTCTAATTTTAGCCATTCTGGCAAGGGTAAGATGGTATCTCAAAGTTGTTTTGATTTGCATTTCCCTGATAGCTAGGGATGTGGAGCATTTTCTTAAATGTCATTCAGCCTTTTTTGATTTTCTTCAGTTCTGTACCCCATTTTTTAATAAGGTTATTTGGTGTTGTGTTGACTAGTTTCTTGAGTTCTTTATATAGTTTGGAGATCAGCCCTTTGTCAGATATAGGATTGGTGAAAATCTTTTCCCAATCTGTGGGCTTCCATTTGGTCTTGTCAACTGTGTCCTTTGCCTTACAGAAGCTTCTAAGTTTGAAGAGGTCCCATTTATTAATTGTTTCTCTTAGTGTCTGTACCCCTGGAATTATGTTCAGGGAGCTGTCTCCTATACCAATTTGTTCAAGGGTCCCTCCTACTTTCTCTTCTAAGAAGTACAATGTGGCTGGATTGATATTGAGGTCTTTGATCCATTTGGATTTGAGTTTGTGCATGGCGACAGACATGGGTCTATCTGCAGTCTTCTATACTCCCTCATCCAATTGTGCCAGCACCATTTTTTGAAGATGCTGTCCTTGCCCCATTGTATAATTTTAGCTGTTTTGTCGAAAATCAGGTGTTCATAGGTGTGTGGTTTAATATCAGGATTTTCAATTCGATTCCATTGGTCTACCTGTCTACTTTTATGCCAATACCAAGCTGTTTTCAGAACTATAGCTGTGTAGTAGAGCTTAAAGTCAGGAATGGTGATGCCTCCTGAAGTTCTTTTCTTGTATAGGGTTCTTTTGCTTTTCTATATAAAGTTGATTATTGTTCTTTCAAGGTCGGTGAAAAATTGTGGTGGGATTTTAATGGGGATTGCATTGAATCTGTAGATTGCTTTTGGCAAGATTGCCATTTTTACTATGTTTCTCTTACCTATTCAAGAGCATGGGAGATCTTTCCATTTTCTGGTATCTTCTTTAATTTCTTTCTTTAGAGCCACAAAGTTCTTATTATATAGGTCTTTTACTTGTCTGGTAAGCGTTACACCAAGATACTTTATGTTGCTTGTGGCTATTGTAAAGGGTGATGTTTCTCTGATTTCTTTGTCTCTTTGTCATCTGAAAAAAGTAGGTCTATTGACTTTTTTGAGTTTATCTTGTATCGTGGTAGTTTGCTGAAGGTATTTATCAGCTGTAGGAGTTCCCTGGTAGAGTTTATTGGGTGACTTATGTAAATTATCATATCATGTGCAAACAGAGACAGTTTGACATCTTCCTTTCCTATTTGGATCCCCTTGGTCTCCTTTTGTTGTCTTATAGCATTAGCTAGAACTTCTAGTATGATATTGTAGAGATATGGAGAGAGAGGGCAGCTTGTCTTGTTCCTGATTTTAAAGGAATTGGCTTCAGTTTCTCTCTATTCCGTTTGATGTTAGCAGTTGGTTTGCTGTATATTGTTCTTATTATGTTTAGGTATGTTCCTGTTATCCCTGACCTCTCCAAGACCTTTATCATGAAAGGGTGTTGAATTTTGTCGAAGGCTTTTTTTGCATCTAGGGAGATAATCATATGATGTTTCTTTTTCTGTTTGTTTATATGGTAGATCACGTTGATAGAATTTCGTATGTTATACCATCCCTGCATTCCAGGGATGAAGCCTAGTTGGTCATGGTGGATGATTTCTCTGATGTATTCTTGAATTCTGTTTGTCAGTATTTTATTGAGTATTTTTGCATCGATGTTCATCAGGGATATTGGTCTGTAGTTTTCTTTCTTGTGTCTTTGTAAGGCTTGGGTACCAAGGTTATTGTGGCCTCACAAAAAGAGTTTGGCAATGAACCTTCTGTTTCTATCTTGTGGAACAGTTTGAGGAGTAGTGGTAATAGTTCTTCCTTGAATGTCTGGTAGAATTCTGCATTGAATCCATCTGGCCCTGGACTTTTTTTGTTTGGAAGGCTTTCGATGACTGCTTCTATTTCATTGTGGGTTATAGGTCTGTTTAAGTTGTTTGTCTGTTCTTGATTTAATTTTGGTAAGTGTTAGTTATCCAGAAATTTGTTCATTTCCTTTGAATTTTCTATTTTTGTGGAAAACAGATTTTCAAATTTTGACCTGAAAATTGTCTGGATTTCCTCTGTGTCTGTTGTTATGTTCCCCATTTCGTTTCTGATTTTGTTAATTTGCATGTTCTCTCTCTGCTTTTTCGTTAATTTGGATAATGGTTTGCATATCTTGTTGATTTTCTCAAGAAAACAACTCTTTGTTGCATTGATTTTTTATATTGTTTTCCTGGTTTCTATTTTGTTGATTTCAGCCCTCAAGTTGATTATTTCCTGGCGTCTATTCCTAAGGGGTGAAATTGCTTCTCTCTGTTCTAAGGCTGTCAGTTGCACTGTTAATTCTCTTATGTGACTATCCTCTGTTTTCTTCATATGGGCACTTAGTGCATTGAACTTCCCTGGAAGCAGTGCTTTCAAGGTGTCCCATAAGTTTGGGTATGTTGTGTCCTCATTCTTGTTGAATATTAGAAAGTCCTTAATTTCTTTCTTTATCTCTTCTGTGATCCAAGAGTGGTGCAATTGCACATTGTTCAGTTTCCATGAGTTTGCAGGTTTTCTGCTATTGGTGTTGTTGTTGACTTCCAATTTTAAAGCATGGTGGACCAATAAGATACAGGGGACTATTCCTGTTGTCTTGTATCTTTTGAGGTTTGTTATGTCACCTACTATGTGGTTGATTTTAGAGAAGGATCCATGTAGAGCAGAGAAGAAGTTATGTTCTTTTGTCTTTGGATGGAATGTTCTATAGATGTCTGTTAACCCCAGTTGAGACATAACTTTTGTTAATTCTTTCGTTTCCTTGTTGGTTTTCTGATTTGTAGTCCTGTCTAGTGTTGAGAGTGGTGTATTGAAGTCTCCCACTATAAGTGTTTGAGGTTTTATATGAGCTTTGATTTTTAGTAGTGTTTCTTTTATGAATGTGGGTGACTTTGTATTAGGGGCAAAGATGTTCAGAACTGAGACTTTGTGTTGATAGATTTCTCCTGCGATGAATATGAAATGACTGTCTTCATCTCCTTTGACTAATTTTGGTTTGAAGTGTAACTTGTTAGATATTAGGATCGCTACACCTGCTTGCTTCTTATTTCCATTTGATTGGAAAATCTTTTCCCAACCCTTTACCCTGAGTTAATGTCTATCTTTGAAGCTTAGATATGTTTCTTGTATGCAGCAGAAGGACGGATTCTGTCTTCGTATCCATTCTGTTAGCCTGTGTGTTTTTATAGGTGTGTTAAGACCATTAATGTTGAGGGTGAGTAAGGATCATTGATTGTTGATGCTTGTTTGATTTAGGTTTGTTGTTGGCAGTGGTATTGTGAAATATTAGTTCTGCTTTGCTCTTGCTTTCTGGTGTAGTTGGATTATCTGTTGCCTACATTTTTGTGGGCATAGTTACCTTCCTTGGGTTGGAGTTTTCCTTCCAATACTTTCTGTAGGGCTGGATTTGTAGATACGTATTGGGAAAATCTGGTTTTGTCATTAAATATCTTGTTTCCCCCATCTATAGTGATTGTGAGTTTTGCTGGATATAGTAGCCTAGGCTTGAATCCGTGTTCTCTGAATACTTTTAGAACATCTATCCAGGACCTTCTGGCATTGAGGGTTTCCATGGAGAAGTCAGGTGTAATTTTGTTAGGTCTGCCTTTATATGTTACTTGTCCTTTTTCTTTCACTGCTCTTAATATTCTTTCTTTATTCTGTATGCTAGGTGTTTTGATTATTATATGTCGAGGGGTCTTTTTTCTTTGGTCCAGCCTATTTGGTGTTCGGTATGCTTCTTGTACTTTCATGGGCATGTCCTTCTTCAGATTTGGAAATTTTTCCTCAATGATTTTGTTGAATATGTTTTCAGCACCTTTGAGCTGGACTTCCTCACCTTCCTCTATGCCTATTAGTTTTAGGTTTGGCCTTTTCATGGTGTCCCACATATCCTGGATGTTTTGTGTTAAGGAATTGTTGGATTTAAGATTTTCTTTGGATCATGAATCTATTTCTTCTAGTTTATCTTCTGCGCCTGAGATTCTGTCTTCCTTCTCTTGAATTCTGTTGGTTATGCTTATGTCTGCAGTTCCCGATTTTTTGCCCAGTTTTTCTATTTCCAGCATTCCTTCAGTTTGTGTTGCCTTTATTTTCCCTATTTCAGTTTCAAGTCTTGAA
The DNA here is from genome assembly GCF_943737965.1 of Phodopus roborovskii. NCBI lineage: Eukaryota > Metazoa > Chordata > Mammalia > Rodentia > Cricetidae > Phodopus > Phodopus roborovskii. The sequence goes on from NW_026126410.1 coordinate 32,043,010, forward strand.
CTCTTTCCTTCACCTGCCTGTTTTTTCTTGGCTTTCTGTACTTTCTTTAAGGAATTTGTTCATTTCTTCCACTCTTTTATTTGTTTTTTCTTCTATTTTTTTAAAGGGATTTTCTCACATCTTCTTTGAGGGCCTCTATTATTTTTATGATGTCAATTTTTAAGTTGTTCTCTTCTGCTTCCTCTGCTGTGTTGTTGTTTTCCGTTCTAGTTGGTGTAGATTCCCTAGATTCTGGTGGTGTCATGCTTGTATTTCTATTGTTAGGTGTTTTCTTGTATTGCCTTCTTCCCATAGCTTCTTCCAGTAGGTGTTGGTGGGTTCTCCCCCTCTCTGTATGGTACTTCCCTGGTGGGCTTATGTGGGTCTGTGATTCAATATCTGTAGTTCTGTGTGGTCCAAGCTCTCTAGTATGTTTCTCCACAGACAGGGACCCAGGGATGGGGTCAAGGATGAGGATCCAGTAGAAGCTGCCAGCAGGTTCTCACAGTGTTTCTGCAGAGATAGATGGTTCTCTGGGAGGGGCCCGGGACTCCAGCCGAAGACTGGAGGTGGGGTCAGAGACCAAGCAGTTGGAAATTACGGGTGGTGGGTGGTCCTGCGTGGATAGTCAGGTCTTCTTTGTTCAGAATTGCTCTGAGAAGTCTCCGAAGTAGGGTGGACTGTTGGCTCCATCCTCTGTCCCAGTGCTCAACCAGAGTGGCAGGACCATGGGTAGGGTAGGGCACAGGGTAGGTGGGGGGAGCCGGCTCATGGTGGGGATGGGTGGGATGTATCAGAGCTCCAAGGGTGCTCTCGATGGGGACAGGAGACAGGAACAGCAGGATCAGTGGCCAACCCAGGGAGTTTTTTGCTAGAGCAGCTATTTCTTTGAATATTTTGAAAAGGAAAATGAGATTGAGAGAGAAAATAAAAAATGTACACAGATTTTTAAAATATATTTCAAGTCATTATAAAATAATTCATTAACAATCTATAAGGCTCTCTATGTGTAGTGATTTCAAGGGATATAAGATAATATGAGAAATTTACCTTGAATTTTAAAAATCAAAAATCCTGAGATAACTTTTAAGTTCACAGTAAATCCTTAAGAAATGGCCCATTTCAAAGATACTACATATCATTAAGAAATTATAAAATATAATTTCATTTTGGTTAATAATCATAGTATTAGTAAAGTATTGTTTATATTTCAGGATATCAACTTCTTTATCATTTATTATTATTGTAAGAAATAATCACAAATTTGGAAATGCATTTGAAAAATTGTGACTAATTTTATAGCTGGTCTACTGTAATGCTGATCAGTGAAAAAATATGAAAATCATTTAGGCACAAAAAATGAAAATTTTAAACCTGAAAAGATACATTTATTTTGAAGTTTTAAATTACCTTTTCACATAATGCATATTTTGGATTAGAAAAATATAATAAGTATAAATAAATAAATATATAATAATAACAGAAATCTCAAAACATTAAAAAAATAATTTTGGAACCCAACCCAATGTTCACTAAATATTTAAGATACTTTTTTGTTGCTTTGTATTGTAGCACTTAGCACTTTAATCACAGCACTTAGGAGGCAGAGTCAGGTGGATCTCTGCGAGTTTGAGGCCAGCCTGGTCTACAGAGTAACTTCCAGGACAGCCTCAAAAGCAATACAGAGAAACCCTGCCATGTAAAATAAATAAATAAATAAATAAATAAATAAACAAACAAATAAATAGAGCCATTTTTGCTACAGACAGATGAATTATTATAATAAGATAATGTTAACTCAGGGTCCCACACAGCTATCAAATCACAGAGCCCTTTCTGGTGTTTTCCTTGTTTTTAACAAGGCATAGCTATGTATTTGTCAGTCTCAGTTTTGTTCTGATTTTTAATTAACACAAAGCCTGGAATCTTCCTTTAAAACATTCTGTTCCCAGGGGAATGTTTCCTAATTTCTAATGGGAAGTAACAGTGGGTCTTCTAAGCCTGGCACTAGTTTTAATTGGGACTCATTTAATATTTGTGTCCAAGAATTCTTGGTTCTAAAACAATTGTACTCTACTGAAGAGGGTCTTCCACTTTATAACATTGTATTCATTAAATAGTATATCTATTACAAAAAATAATCATTCCTTCTATTTGCAGTTTCACTCCAAGATAAGAGAAAAGCCTAAAAAGAGACTATAAATTAAAGATATAAATCTACCATGTGATTTCTTTAAAGAACCAAGAATAAAATCTGTTAGGTGTTTTCAATTAAATTATGGTCTTGAATAGTGAATACTTTATCAGATACATGTATTTGTTAAAGCAGAAAAAATTGCTTACCTTTGGATAGAAAGTTATAGAGCTAGGATGATAACTCTTTTTTTTTTTTTTTTTTTTTTGCATTAGGCAATCAAGAATATAATTATCAGATGATTGCAGCTGGGCGTTATTCTATATGAAATTATCAGGATGTGTGTGGAACAAGTTAGAATTTATACCCAAAGCCACAGTAGAGAGGATTGTGGTGACTAAAGTAAAGGGATTAAAAAATTACTTGCAGAAAAAACATGCCAGATATCATGATTTGTTGTCATCTTGCTCTTGAGTTCAAACATCAACCCAACTCTGATTTCTCCTGCTTCCCAGAACTTCTGTTATCATCAGCTGTCCTAGGTACAGTTCTGTCTCTCCTCTGTATTTATGCAGCAAATGAGCCAGTCATGATAAAGTTTAGAATCCATAATAGTGACATCCAATTTTTTTTATAAAAAGTAATGTGTGTCAGGTGGTGGTGGTGCATGCCTTTAATCCCAACACTTGGGAGGCAGAAGCATGCAGATCTGTGAATTCTAGACCAGCCTGGTCTACAAGAGCTAGTTCCAGGACAGCCTCCAAAGCCACAGAGAAACCCTGTCTGGAAAAAAAAATTGTGTGTGTGTGTGTGAGAGAGAGAGTGTGTGTGTATTACTGTGATGCACCCCCCCCATCATTAATGTTTATTTTTTATCAGGTAGGGTTTGTCACTGAAATTTCAACAAGGATAGTGCCAACAGCCTCAATTATCCTACTCTCTCCTTCTCCAGAATGTTGAGGTTATAGGTACTTTTATTCACATTTGACTATTACAGTAGTGTGGATGATTAATTGTGGTTCATGTAACTTGTCTGCACAGCAATTTCTTTGCCCACTAGTCATTTTCTTTCTTGATGCAAGGATTAGTTGCTTTCTTGATAGCATTCCATTAAAAAAAAAAAGTGAAGGAAGGATTTAATAAACAGACATGGCACAAATGTATATGTATAACAAATAATGAGATATGGTATGTTTGTAATAAGATTATTGATATAAAATTATGATTAGTAGGATCTAGGTAACTCAAAAACAGAAACTTTAGAATCAATCTTAGATACAAATATATAAAAAACAAAGTATTTCAATGACCACTCATACTCTGGAAAATGCAGAAATTGAATGAAAGTATCAGTAAATATGGAAAATATTTGTTAGTTTGAAAACGTCAACCATTGCTTTGGTTATTATGACATTATCAAATGTATTCTAAATAGCTTTGCATATTATTTTTACATCTTAGATATATTCCTATGTTCTTATAAAATTATTTTGATATTCATTTCATATATTTACAATCTATAAAAACTTGTTAATGTATTCACTCTGAATTATTATATTGCATGCATCAATTTGTATTTTTATTAATCTTTTTAAAAAGGTATGTACTTTTATCAGAATCTATATTTCATTATTGAAAATACTATATCCTCTTTAAATTTTAACTGTAGTATTAGAAGATGCCATAGCAGTATAGTTTCTGGTGCACATACATGAAATTAAAATTCACCTTTAGTTTCTCTCACTTGATTTTCTGGAAAGTACTAGAATAGTAGTAAATATTTATGCTTTGTGACATTGTTCCTAGAGAGATATAGACAAATACCTATTGATCCTGATAGGGAACCAAAAGCACCAAAACATCGATGCTGCCAGAGTGCCACTTGTTTGTTGCACCAATTGTACTGGGTTACTTATGAGAGGGACTATGACTGATCTATTAGTTTCATGAGCAGAAACCATTGAACACAGATGCTTCATGGAAAACCCAACCCAGCATGGGTTATAGTTGTCAAAAGCTGGAAAATAGTGTGCTGCACAAACTGTAGGCAATGTATTCAGTTGGAGAGTTACTTCCAGCAGCTCAGCTCATCTGAGAGGGTCTCTCATCAGATCCTATTGACTACATAGGTTTGAGAGACAGAAGGGCCTAGTGAACATGATCAGTTTTTCAGGCTCCTTGGCATCAATGAATTGTTTACACCTTGAGCTTAATGAGCTTCCTTGCAGGATTGAATGTTTCCCCTTGCTTTAGAACATCCTGTGTCTTAATGAGCTTTGTTCTAAAATGCATAGTTTTTATATCAGAGGAAATTGCCAAGAACTTACTATCTGGAAGACACATATTTCTTAAGCATTACAGGGTAATTTCCAGGAAAGTTTCAACCAAGACTTTGAGTTTTTTCCTGTTGGAGTACTTTTAATATCCAGTAAACTATTGAATGTAGAGGAAAGAGTCTCCAGGTACCTAACACCTTCAGTAATCACAAGTTGTGATATAATTTTACATATACAAATGCACACAGACAAACAGGTACACACACAGAAGACAGAAGTAAACAATAATATCTTTTTTTTTTTTGTTTTGTTTTGTTTTTTGTAAAATTCATGGAAGAGGCTGACTTTTGATATTCCATTGTTTAAGACATAGGAAGTAGAGGAAGTGGCCAAAACATAGTACAGGTACATACAATCAGGAGTGTAGGGCCTTGCATGGACCTTGGGTAAGCCTGAAGCTGTTGGCTGGAACATCTTGCACCAGAATAGTTCTTGGTACTCTTCTTGATTTGCTAGCACACATCTGCTGGGGAGGAGCTAAGCCGGAGAGCTTTCAGTCTTGATCTTTGATTGTTTTCCACTGTGTTGTGAGTCAGTCTGTAAATTGGCTCATTTCCCTCAATAAATAGCATTTCAGCATTCCTGTTGTTATTTAAATCTCCATTCCTTAGCCCAATTAGTGGAACAGATTGTAGTATAGGTGCTGCAAGTGGAAGTCCCACTGCGATCCACAAGAAAGGAATACCTAAGAGATTGCCCTCTGAGGCTGGCTGACAAGGTAAGTGAATGAAGGTGTATTGAAGGATGGGTGCCAGTAACTCTAAGGAAATTCTTAGTGGGCAATTAGTGACCCTATTAAAAGGACAGGGCACCAGGATTAAAATTAAGAAAGCTAAAACTTTCATTGCCATATTATACAAACATAGTTCCCAATACACAGATTGGGAACAGGTAAAAGAGATCTCAAAGAGGCTTACATAGAAGAAGAGCCTGATATTTTCCTTATTGCCACCTTTTCCCTTAGGCGTCTAGTTAAAGATGCGCTCCTGAGTAACAATGTCAATACAAAACAAAACAGAACAAAACAAACAAACAAAAAAAAAATGGCAGGGATGATAAGACTTTTGAGGAAGTACAAGATTTAGAATCTGTGAAATCTATCAGGGAAAAGGGATACCAACTAGGACATGAAAATACTACCATAACTGATGAAGAAGATACTTTGGAAGCAGAAAGTGAACAATTAAAACTAAGAATTGCTAAAGCTGATGAGTGTAAGGATGGAAAAATACAGCCTAACTCTCCAGTGACTCCAGGAAGCTAGAAGTTAAAAAATACTAAATATCTGAAATTCCAGACCCTGTCCTCAGCCAGTAAATAGGTGAAAGATCACATTCCTTGCTGCTTATCTGATTTCCTAAAGGGCTTGTGAACCTCCACCCCAGTTGTCTAACTTAACTGCCATTTGTCACCCCACCTAGGAGCCTGTGCAAATGCAGAACTCCAGGGCTATAGAAAACTGATTTGTCCAAAAAGTGCAGGCTTGGATGGTTTAAATTGATTGGCCTGCACCACCCGGGCTCCTGATGCTATGAGGTGATTGGTTTACAAAGTGCTTTGTTGTAACCCTATAAAAAGCTGTCCCAATGTTGTACTCAGGGTCCTCAATCCTCTATCCCTAAGTGGTGTATGACCTCATGCTTTTGTAGCAAGACTGCTTCTCATTTGTGATTTGGGGGGTCACCTTTCCTGAGTGGGAGCATGAAGGTCCACACTCTGAAGGTTTTCAATGAGCACAAATGTCATCCACTGTGGCACAGCCCCTTTTCTTGTGATCCCTTTAGTAGGGGCTCTGCACCTCTTGAGATAGAGGAGGAGGTCAAACATTTAATAACCAATGTAGAAAAATTAGGAAAGGAAATACAAGCATTTCCTGTGATTGAGACAGTTGATCCTCAGGTTAAGAGGGTTAGGGATCACAACCCATTGAATTTCAAGAATATAAAATAACTTAGGGATCCTGCCACTGCATATAGGCCCATGCTCCTTTCATTCAGGCAATTTTTGAGTCTTTCACAGCGTTTTGCACCCCTAGTGACTGGGTGCAGCTCTGTAGATCCACATTGAGTGGGGGCCAGGTGCTAGCCATTACCTTTTCTCAGAAGGTACTCCCCCTTTCACACATATCTGTGTTACACAAGCTAAAGTTAAGAATAAACCAGTTGTAGTTAGTTTTCTCCAGGGGTCCTGGAGTGATATATATATATATATATATATATATATATATATATATATATATGCTTTAGCCATGCAGATCATCAACATCAATGAAACTGGATTACACCTGTCAGTGTAGAAGACATTTTACAAAGGACTTCAACTTGCTGGCAGATTAATTAAGGAATGGAGGAACTCACTCTCACTATGGCTCATAGTCCTTTCCCTTGGTACAATCTGCCTCATTTGCCAATGCTGCCACAGCATTGGACAGGCCCAAGCCAACTTTCAAACAAGACAGATTCTACTGTCCTAAGCTCAAGAGAAGTCCTCTTCCTAAGTATAGCTGAACTTAAAGATGAACTAATCACCAGAGACAGGTAAGGAAGAAGGGGGCAAATTTTCAACCTAAGACAGGAAGGTTACTGGCCTGAGTGACCTCTCCCATGATTAAGGAATTATATATCCTCTGCCATCTAAGACAGGTGTTAGTTTATATTAAAAGCATGGCCTATAGGGACCTGCATGGACCACCAAGGCACCTTGAACAAGCCTGAAGCTGTTGGCTGGAACACAAGAGAATTTTAGTTGTACTGCACATGATCTAGTAAAAGAAAATAATACAGTCTCCTCACTCTAATACATCTTGACACTTTTCTAGGGTTAGTATAATGAACTATTTCAAGGAAAACTGAATGTTTAAACTCAAGAGTTAGAAATCACAGATTTTTATACTTCATTGACATACCATGGTCATGTATGTATGTGGATGATACAAAGTCATATATGTGTGTTTGTGCATAACACACACATATTATATATATTCAGTATGGAATGACTAAATCTAATAGCTAAGATATTCATAGCCTCAATCTAATGACCTAAAAATAAATGTTAGAAATACACTTATCCTGGTAAGTAAAGAATTCTCTGACAACTTATAATTTTTAATACTAAAATGTAAAAGATTCATGAGACCACCCATAGAAATATCATCCATTGTGTTGGAATTGACATTGCTTCAATATTGAGCTTGATTGGATGCAAATTTACTTTTTCTTTTCAACCTGCAGCAGTTCTAAACTCTCACCGAAGTGTGGCCTCACAGAAATCTTCCAGTTAAAACATCAGTCTTACAGGAGAAATCCTGGCTGTCCAGAAGAGGGAATAGAATGGTAAAATGCATTCTGGCTACAGATGTAACACCTCACTGTAAAACAAGTTAAAAATATTCTATGCTAACAATGTTTCACTTTAAATGGAAAGTCTGCATTACAAATTTGTGAATTTCAACATACTCATTTAATGTGATTATTTCTGATGCTTATCCCTCTGAAAGTATTTTTATTTATTTTTTTATTTTATATACCAACCCCAGTTCTCCCTCCCACCCCTTCTTCTGCCCCCATCCTCCTTCTCACTCCTCATCCATTCCTCAGAGTGTGTAAGGCCACCCTTGGGAATTCAACTAAGTGATGGTAAAATGAACATTTTGGTGGTAAATGCATAACAAGTGACTACAATGGTGGGAATGGTAATATAGTTTAATAAATTTAATTGAAAATTTGTAACACTGTTTAAATAAAACCACTAAATTATAAAATCCCTTTGTCTCCATGCAAAGACTGAAGAAGATAGATACAATCACAATTAGATTTAAAACGAATTAAAAGCAGTAAATATAAGATGATAAGTGAAAGTATTTTTCCTAGCTTTGAAAAGGTGTTGGAAAAATTACAAGTATTGCTCAGTCAGCTTCCTGATTCACCAATGAAATGTTTAATTTTCAGTGTACATGCTTGAATTTCCTGATTAAAATCATGGTTTAATATTCATGTCTAATATTCCTAATATAGACAGAAGCAGCCACTTTCTCTAGAGAATGTTTTGTGGGCACTGAAAATCATTCTAGGACTATCATCCTCTAGCTGGTGGATACTAAAGAATGAATCATTGCATCATTGCATCACATTTTTATATTGTAACCAATTGTACCTCAGAATAAACATTTATTATGATATAACCCTTTAAAATGTTACTGAATTAAATTGACGTCAATTTGGCAGGCCTACTATAGTCTCTCTGAAGTTGTTACTGATGGAGAAATTGACCCAGACAAACACAGAACAGAGCTTATGGAAGGAGGAAGACTGTCTAAGAGTCAGCAGGATGAAGATAATTTGCAAGCATACATGGGAAGTTTCAAGAGAACCAGAGAAAGAAGAACATTGTTCGAGGCCTTTTGTCTTCACAAAGAAACCTGATAGTCATCTTTCTCAATTTTAAAATTAAAAGCAGTGCGTGAAGTCAAATTTTAAATTTAGTAAAATATCACTTTGTATGATAGCTGTGTTCTGATTTGAATGGGGTAGTGATGGTCTTGAGTACATTTATAGTGGACACCATAATTTCCCATATCTCAAATAATCAAAAGCCCCTTATTCTTGGAGATAATAATATCCTTCAAAGTCCAACTTCATTTACATATATGTATATACATATACATATATAAAATGAAAACTCTTAAACTTCTTATAAGCACTAAATAGATTAAACACACATATATAAAATATAAAGTGCAGACCATACAGCTGAAACAGCTTATAGTCAAAATATATTCATGGTTAATTAATTAATAAAATGAACTATTTTGCTTAAGAGAATCACATCCTTGATATTGCTGAGCAAATAGGCACAAAAAATTGCATAGGATTTGATTAGTTGTCTTTTTAAAATTACTACTAAAAATTTATTTTGATTAGTTCTCTATGGAATTATTGGTAGTTATCACCTGTCTTCATTATTTCACAGCAGAGTCCAAGGTAGAAAATTAAAACTAGAGCATTGAGAATGCAAAAAACCAATATTTTTGTTTGTTTACAGCTTTATATTAACAAATACTGTTGTATAAGATGATAGATCAAAAATGTTAAAAACTCAAAATATGATTACACAAAAGGTATATACTACTCTCTCAAGAGTTGTGGGCATTGTAAATAGTTAATGCATTGAGAATCTGTATTGGCAAGAGAAATTGCATTGTTCAATGATAATTTTATATACTTGTATTTGATCCAATTTCATGTAGTAAAATTGAACAAATTTTGTTTCGTTTTTATTACTAACAGTGCCAGGTAATTAGGCACAAAGAGATGAGAAAGAAAATTAATATCTTCTATGTCATCAAAAACTCATCTCAAGAGAAATGGGTAGACAACAGCAACAAGCAGCCTATATGTATTTTAATATCTATATTTGAATCATTTCCCAGAATGTAATAGAACAGGTTTTGTTCCCTTTAATGCATAGTTCATACTCAGGTGGTTGTACATAGACCCCTCTCATAGGTGATGAAATCAAAATAAGACTGGATGTGTGGGTTCTTATCTAATTTGAACACTATCCCTAAAACATGACATTTAGATATAAATTAGATTTCTGGAGTATATAATCACAGAGAAAAGTCATTGTAAGCCTCAACTATAAGTGGCTATCTATAAGGCAACTAGAGAGCTGTAGCAGCAACTAGACCAATAGGCTTAATAGTAACAATATGAGCTTAAACTTACAACACCTAGAACTATAAAAAATTAGTTATCATTATATATTCATCTGTTGAAGGTATCAAAGGCTGACAAAATAAAATAAAAATTCCATATTTTACTTTAATACACATATTTTCTGAAGAATTATGATCTTTGGGGACAGTTTCTCTGTGTCACAGCACTGGCCATCCTGGAACTTACTCTATAGATCAGGCTGGCCTTGAAGTCACAGAGATTGGCATACTTCTGACTCCCAAATAATGGATTAAAGATCTGAGCCACCATGCTGTGCCAAGATCATATTTTTATTAGACTATTTGCATAACAAAATCAAGATAAAAATAGTTCTTTGGAAAACAAATGCTAACTTGTTTATTTTTATTGTGCTTGAATGCCAGATAATATAACTCAGGAAAGAAATTGTTTATTTTATATTGCAGTGTCAAAGACCTACTTATCCACTTTGGTCGGGCAGACATGGATCAAAGACTGTGAGCCAGTTTGGCATTTAGCAACTGTGGTGATTTGATTTAGAGTGGTCCTCATAGACTCGTATGTTGGAATGCTTGGTCACCAGTTTCTGAAATTATTTGGGAAGAATTAGGATTTGTGGTCTTATTTGAGGAGTTATGCCACTGGGTTGAGATTAGATGTTTCAAAATCTCACACCAGGTCCAGAATCAGTATCAGTCTCAGTTTCACTCTGCTCTTTCTCTCCAAGCTGCCTGGGCACCAGGATATAAAGATCTTAGCTACTGCCCCAAGGCCATGTCTCTCTGCTTCCCACCATGATGATAGTGAATTAACTATCTGAAACTGTAAAGAAGCTCACAGTTAAGTTCTTTCTTTTACAAGAGTTGCTTTAGTTATGATGCCCCCTTAGAGACATATAATAATATATAAGAAACAACCCATGATGAACAGATTTCACACACACAAAGAGAAAGTGTGACCAGGACATGGAGCCTGACTATGAACCCTCATAATGTTCCCCTAGAGATAAACTTACTCCAGAAAAGATTACAGTTCCATAAACTTCTTAAAGAGTACCACTAACTTGAGATAATGTGTTAAATATATGAGTCTATGGAGATATTTCTCCCTTACCTCACATCAGTTCAGATACAATCAGAATAGGAAGGATGATAAATATAGAGGCTTTTATGATTACAATTAAATTTTGTTCTATGTATTGTAAGAATCAGGATATGATTTGAAAGTTTGACAAGGCATCTTTGTACTGCAGAGTATTTTGAAATACATCCCTTTCTAAAGGCTAAGTCAGGTGAGAGCAAAAGGAGTTTTCATAGAGAAAAGACCCAAATGTAAGAAAAACAACTGAATTTCATTGGATGGTTTGAAGGTGACAGGCAAAGAAGAAAGAGCTGGTTATTTGCAAAGTCGAGGAGAAAATGGAATAGTTGAGTGAGAGTTTTCCCACAATGTTTATCTACAAGTTATCAAAAGTTGTAATAATTGTTTAAGTGCTATATTCCTTTAACAAAATATTAGTCATGGGTTTTCCTGGTATCACTGACAAAAATAATCTCAAATTCTTCAATACTTTTTATCAATGTCATGTATGAGTTCCATCTCATGAACTGAGACTTAAATCCAATTAAAACCTTTGGTTGGTTGCTCCTATAACATGTGTGTTTATACTATTTTACCACTATATATTTTGTGCAAGTCTCTGTTTTAGGTCATGAGGTTTGTAACTGGATGATATGGATGATTGCTTTTTTCTTCTAGTAACATGCAAAGTACTTTCCAGCACCAAGAACCATTGTCTGTAGTGGTAAAATTTAGAGGTAGGCACTAGCTTACCTTCTCGATGTTCAACAGCGTCAGCGATATGGTCTTACCACAATGTAATGGAAAATAACCAGTACTGGCTTGGCAGTAGCCTGTGGTGTTGTGAGATCTATGGGATCCCTATGGACACTGTCTCAACAAGATGTAGCCCTTTCTTTTCAATGGAAGTTTTATTTGGTGGCATAAAATGTCCTGTTAGGGTATTGTCTACTCCATAATATGGGGACTCTACTTAAATCTTTTCCATATATTTATATGGAAAATTTTCCTAATTTTTTTTATAGTTTGCTACTCAATGAGAGCAAACACTGCTGTAGTTACACAGTTTCATAAAGATAAATTGACATTTGAACTTTGGAGATTGGGAGCTGAAAATGAGATAGACTAAAGATACAAATAATAGCCGATTTTAGTCAGAGCATCAGACAACTTATACTCCAAGGACTGAGAAGTGTCATCTGAGTAAGGTGTTTAATCAGAGGACAAGCCACATGTGGCAAGAACATGATTTTCTGTAGAGGCATATAAGCAGTGACAAAAAGCACTTTAATTGAGTAATCTAAAGTCAACTCACTCATAACTGCTATACCTCGAATGGGCATGAAAGCACATTCTAAGAACAACCCATAATATACAGGAACAGAAATTAGAAGACTCTTCTTATTTACTTCCTGTTTTCTCACAAGGTCTAGAAACCTCACACAACTTCATTCATGGGCCTGGCTTCCAACAATTTCTCTTTAGCATAGATGCACAACCATCAACTGAACATTCCATATGAGATGTCAAAGTAACTAAAAAAAAATGCAATCCCAAATTTTCCAACTATTAATAATTACTAATGGTTGAGGAAATGCAAGTGCTCGTTACCCTGGATTCACTAATGCGCACTATATTGACTTATCCTGATGAACCTCATAAAGATATTCAAATGTCATGATCCAAGATAACTAAAAATGCTGGACTAGAGTCAATACAGGAGACTGAACTTTACAAAGACAGATGCTTTCAGTATTTAGTAGTAACTATTAGGCAAATCACAGAGGTTCATCAGGTTGATTTATACAAGTCCTGACTGTCCTATGAAAAGAGTACACAATTCAAGGAAAATAACTTACATACTGTGGTTAAAATAAATTTATGAGATCCTAGCATCCACATACCATACGTGGTAAAACTACTTAGAAATTTCCTCTCATGGATGGAGCTCGTTAGTACCTATGAATCATTCTCACATTGGTAGAAAGGAAAAACATACCAGCTTTTTAATGGACTCATGATATTCATTGCTTTTCTTCAGAACATTTAAATGGCTTAATCTACTAAAACAATATAGGGAAAGCAGATGTTTTTAATTGTTATTATAGTAAAATTTATTATTGTTTTTATAAGGTATATAGCTTCTTAGAGAGAAAATGCAAAATGTTAGATACTGTGGAAGCACAGATACTAAGTATGGTTGAATAAAGTCATTGGATAAATAGCCCAGACTGAGTTAATTCAATGAATAGTTATGAATCGTAAGAGATATGTTATCTGACCCCAACTGGATGGCATTCCCCTACATATGGTATTGTGGTGGGGGGTTGGGAGGGGAGGGTGTTTAGAGTGCATGGGAGAGGGTAGAGAGGGCAAAAGGGAGGGAAGGAGGGAGGGAGGGCTGGAGGAGAGGGAGGGAGGGAGGGAGGGAGAGGGAACTGGGATCGACATGTAAAATAATAAATTAAAAAAAAAAAAAAAAAAAAAAAAAAAAAACGCTTTGACTCCAAAATTTAAGTTGAAGAACAAGTTACTGGGGAAAAGTATTTCTATTTTTGTTTCCACAGAAAATGAAAAGATGTGGATTCCTTCCAGACTAATGTGGTTTGATCACACCAGACCGCCTGAAACAAGCTGATCTTACATTCCAAACAGCTGGACAAAACAGCCCTACAGACTACAGCTAGGATATCTGAATCTTCTTCGAATCCCCCAAGATAGCGCCCCTTACCAGCAGGAAGTAGTTTGGAAAGAACGACGCCCAAATTCCCAAATATTGTGTATAAATGTTTGTTTTCATTTAATTGGACTTTCTTATATAAAATTAAATAAAAAATAAATAAATAAATAAAATTCTTTGACACCAAAATTTAAGTTCAGGGACAAGTTACTGGGGAAAAGGATTTCTATTTTTGTTTCCACAGAAAATGAAAAGATGTGGATTCCTTCCAGACTAATGTGATTTGATCAAACCAGACCACCTGAAACAGAGTACCAGGTGATCAGCTGGACAAAGCAGCCTTACAGACTACAGCCAGGATTTCTGAATCTTCTTCGAATCCCCCATAACAGTGTCCCTTACCAGCAGGAAGTAGTTTGGAAAGAACAAATCCCAAATTCCCAAATATTGTGTATAAATGTTTGTTTTCATTTAAATGGACTTGGTTATATAAAATAAATAAAAAATTAAAAAAAAGAGATATGTTATCGATAGTGTATATTAAAATAGTCTTTATATATTCAGGTAATACCCATAGCACATGTAGAATTAATGGATTTTGGATTAGGAACACACCACAGATATTTATATCACTATCCCAATAGTCAGTGTAATAAAAAATAAAATCTAAATTTGATTAAATAAGAACAATGGAAAAAATTTCATTATATTGGTTATGAATTGAATGAGAAGACGGCATTACCTAATATTTTGTGGTACATGACTTGCATAGCAGTTACTCCTGTTGACAATCTTTGATGTGGAAAATGTCAAGTGCAACATTTTCTTAAAATTTTGTTGAAGATATTAAAGCACTAAATTCGTAACTGAAGGTAGGGAAATCATAATTATCAGTATGTCTTGTGGAAGTAGTAACTGTCCTGTCCTTGACTTTATTTTACATCACAATTTCTGTTTCTTTTCTTTTTCTCCTTCCATTTTCTTCCTCCACCTTCATGCTGCCCCCACCCCAAACTGTTCCTCCTCTATTTCTGTTCAGAAAGGGGCAAGCCTCCCGTGGATATCAACAAAACATGACTTAACAAGTTGCGGTAAGACAAATACCTCGCCTTGTATTTAGGCTAGGCAAGGCAATCTAAAGCCAACTACAGCATTAGAGAAAGGCCCTGCTAACATTGTTAGGACCCTCAAATAAACCAAGTCACACCACTAAACCAAGGGTTTAGGTAGATCTCATGCAAGCTTACTTGATTTAGGTCTAGACTCTACAAGATCCTACCAGCCAGGTGAGTCATTTCTATGGGTTTTCTTGTGATGTCCTTGACCCTGCTGCCTCCTAAAATAATTCCTCCCTCTCTTCAGCAAAGTTCCCAGAGCTTTGCCTCATATTTTGTTATGATGTCTCTGTTTCTGTTTCCATCATTATTTGATGAAGTGTATTTGATAAGCATTGAGGTAGTTACCCATCTGATCACATTAGAGGGCAAATACAGACTACATATCTGGTATTGACAGGAGGATTACCATAGAGGAGTATGATGTACTGGATTAATTAAACTGCCAAAGTAAGTACATTGTTCTAATGAACTACCTATGACACTGAACTAAAAACCATTGTATGCTTCTATAACAGATTCTAATGAGTGTCCTATCATCGTATAAAGTTCATGTCCATGTTCACTCCTCTAGGTAGACCTAAATACCCTTCATAAAATAATTATAATACTAATTCTAATCTGGTATTATCATATAAAACATGTAACTTTTTAATATTCAATGTACATTTACCCATGATTGACTAACATTTGGTTCTCAGAGTTAAGGATCTTCAATACCAACAGATGAAGTTAAAAACTCTAGTTCTAGAGCAAAATCTGGTGTTACTTGGTGTCTGTTATAAAGTGTTTTCTAAATATTAATCATCTTACCTGTAAAAATCTCCAAGTTACTGTGAACAGAAATGAAATAAAAGTAGACAAAAAACACCTTCAGAAACAAAAATCAACATCTGTTTATTATTTAAGTCTTAGGAAAATGTAAGAATGAAATGAAAATATAGTTATGTGGGAAAACTAGTGGCAAAATTGTATTTAATAATGGGAAATGTATGATTTCTTCCTATAGTCTTCATCAGAAGATGTTATAAGAATTAATAAATAAGCCTATTTGTAAACCTTACATGATGTAGAAAATAGATGCAGAGTATAAGTAAAAAAAAGTTGAGTAAAATGTAAATGTGTAATGCTCTACAATTGCTTTGTTGGATTTATAATTTGAAAAGTGAGCTATCATATGTAATATCTTATTATGTTGTATATATATATATCTTTTTAATTTAATGGAAGTCATTTTTGCCATTTAAATTTCAAAAATGTATATAAAATGACTAGCTATACATATTAAAGTCATGCATTCATTGTTTTCCAATATTGAGGTTGTATTCTTCAATATTTTTGAATGTTCCATGATAATGAGACTTTTTTTAATGGATCATTAACTCCATTCTAGGGTGACATTTCACAAACTAATCAATACTGGATGAGTGTGTCATTGCTTCACCATTCAGAATTACATGACTAGAATCACTGCTGACAGAAGGAATTGGCTGTCATCTTTTGACACCTGAAGGTAAGCAACCAAAACCAAATAGTTTCATTTCTGAAAAATTACACATAAAATTATTAATTCTTGCAGCTTAATTATATATCAAATTTTGTTAAAAAATTAATATACATTTCTGTTGTATATGTGTGATTGCATTACTATTAACAGTATATGATTGTATTGCCAACAGCCATGCACTTAGAACATTATTTACTTTCATGTCAAGAGCTCAGAAAAGTCTTGTAATTTTCTTTTCAAAGGTTTTCAAGAATTAACCAGAAGTGAACAGGATAAAAGAGTAACATGAAAAGTTATTTGAAGTGTATAGGCAAAAGTTATGAGAGTGGGTACTGTATTGATATAACTATTGCCAATGAAACACAAACAGGAGACTCAGTGCCCATGTGGAGTTTATTTGAGGAAGGAAGAGAAAAGGGGGGTAGCTGGTGACCAACAAAAAGCAGGAGAAAGAGAGAGAGAGAGAGAGAGAGAGAGAGAGAGAGAGAGAGAGAGAGAGAGAGAGAGGAGAAAGAGAGAAAGAGAGAAAGAGCAAAGAGAAAGCCAGAGAGAAAGAGCAAGAGAGAGGGGGAGGGCAAGAGAGGTGTGAGTGAGCACTTGGCATGCTTGCTTTAAAAGGGGGGCTTGTGCATGTGTAACTGAGTCCTCTGACAGGCAGGTAAAGCTTGAGAAGCCAGGTAAATCCTGAGGTAGTGATGAAATGGCCAAGAACATCCCACCCATCATCGGGGGGTGGGGTCAGCAGGCTGCTGGTTCCCAAAACAATAACTCAAGGAGGTTTATTTTTTTTTTTTATATTTTTTTCATAAGAGAGAGAAATTTAGTCCTGCAGAATTGAACTTAACTTTCAGTGGCAATGAAAAAGACAAGACATCTATGAAGGGGATTAATGAACCTCGGAGCCTGATGATAGTTTTGTGACAAAGTCTCTTTAGCTGTGTTTAAAGCCTTGAGTTTCTGTTCCTGCAATATGAGTTTACCTGAAGGACCTCAAAATGTAGAGTTAAGACAATTTTGTTACTCTTGTTTAAATCCATTCCTTAACCAGATAAGGAATCATCAAAGTATGTTTTTCTTCAGCATACAAGAACATTTAACTTATAGTTCAAGCCTATCTGTATGACATATAGCCATTTGAGGAGGAGAAATTTTACTTAACTGGGAAACTATCTGTCTACAGGAAATGTATGTACTTTATACAAAAAATGCCAATTATGCAAGTCTGGAATTCCATTTATTATTCATCTTTAATTATTCTCATGTGAAGATCTCAATTTCTCATTAGAACAGGCATTACTTCTTTCATTAAAAAAAACATGTTCATATTTAATGTGTTAGAGAATGCTCAGGGTCTTGATCTTTATTCAGATTCATGCATTGTAGCTTTTATGATAAATGTGACTTTTTTAAAAAGGCTATTAAAATTACTAAAGTTTAAAATTGTTTCTTTTACAGTATTTAAATTTATATGTAGGCTGCTACATATAAATTTATAATAGTGTGTTTGTGCATCTTTGTGTGGGTGCATGTGGACCTATGAGTAGACCAGATGTCAACACTGGGTATCGTCCTGAATCGTTCTCACTTTAGTTTTGAAACAAAGTCTTTCACTAAACCTGAGCTCACTGATTAGTGCCTTTCCACATTCCTTGAGCTAGTTTCACAGGATGCTCTGTTTGTGTACTGGGGACCACACCCAGGTTTGGCGGCAAACACTTTGTTGAAAGAGTGCCTAAATTAGTGTAATAATAGTATTGTCTTGATTACTATTATTTTATTGTAAAATTATAGTGTATAACACATACTATGAACCAGTCACATGCTCAAAATTCCACACTAAGCTAGACATTTCCCAATAAAAATTCACTTGTTCTGTGAGAATATTAGAGAAAAGATGAAACCACTGTTGTCTTCAGTACTATTGTCATAGTCATGTAGCAGCTAGATTACTGATGATTGAAGGGAGTGAAGTACTTGACAACTGAAGTAATACAAAACATAGATTTTTAAGCACATAAATTAGGGTAATAAATGTCATTCAACACACAACACAACATACATATAACATATTTCATATTTATAATATTTTTGTATAAATATTTAAGAATATTATGCTTACCAGTAATGCTTTCCTCATCTGTTTTTATAGTTAACATCAATTCTGAACATTCAAAATTAAGAAATAATAAAGATGAAACAAATAATTGACCTGTCATTTTCTAATGATGGCTTCTGATATTGTTAATACCAACTGAGTAAATGGTATTAGAACTTTTCATAAAGTGTTGAAATTGAGAAATATGCTCATTGTAGCAAGAACTAGTTAATTAACTGCAGCAAACATACAGAAAATCAATCAATATGATAGTATTTCTCATATGTGTCATTTAAAACTCTTTGTGGTAATATCGTGTTACAAAATTACATTGGTTGTAAGTGAATGCTGATGATATTGCCCTTCACAGAATGAGATGTATAGAATAGCATTAGTAGAATAAGAAAACTGTATACTTTACACATGCTCATTATATGAATAAATATTTCCATAGGTTCAAAGGGATGGTTATAGTGGTCAGGAAATATTTTGCTGTTATTTGAGCTTATATGCTTTCACAAAAATTACTTTTCTGAATTGTATATGTTTCTCAAATACCTCAGATTTTGACTTTATAAATATAAACTAATTTCTCATTTATATACCTAAAATATGAGCCTACCCAGTTTTTAATGTCTAAATATTTTATACTAATTAATTAATATGTACTTTATTTGTGTAATTTATTATGAAGCATAAAATTTAGGCCAGCATGTCTCTCTAGAGTAGTAGAAACTCTATTTTATTATCTAACTAGTATTTTGTAAGATATTTCAAAAATAATTTTTAATCAATGAAAACTATGAACTGCTTCCAGATCAGATGGGATATTTAATCGTAAATTTTTGAACATTGTGATTTCTGTTAAATTTTTGTTTTTAGTTTTTTTGAGTATTCACACACATTTTGAATTTCAGTCATCACAGTATGATTTAGCTCATTTCACATTAAATTTTCTACTATGTGACTTACATTCCTACCTTAATTAAATAATGTCTTAGGCATCACATGATAGTCTTCATTTAGTGCTATCATCATGACTACTCTTGCTTTCTTGGTTCTAGTTCAATGAAAATACTTGAGTAAAGCACTAAAATTTAAGGTCTAGCACTGATTGTTTTAAGTAGTGACAATGTTTATATTACTGTTTTATAAGGTATGAGTTGGAACATTCTTAGTAGAGAAGATATTGGAAAGTATAAAATAGAGAGGTCAAGGTGAACACTAACAAGGATACACTTGTTCTGCTCTTTCATTGGACTGAAGGTACAAATGGGCTCAGATCACCCTGTTACTACATCTGTGAATTTCAGGTAAGGATAGACTATTAGCAGGCAACCTTTGGAAGTTTTTTTTTGTTTGTTTGTTTTTGATTTTGGTACTTTGTTTTTTGTTTGTTTGGTTTTTTTTTTATTACACTATTTTATCACAGCATAAAAAGAAAAGAAACTAAGATAATCACAAATATTTTTAATGGAAAAAAAGACACATGACGTTTCATAAATAGTATCAAAGGGAGAATAAAGGGATTTAATTTAATGTCAATAATTACAGATATTTTTTAATTATCTGAGAGAAATAACCTTGAATCAACTAAATTCATTTACACACATTCACAAATTTATTCTCTTCTTAGTGATTCGGACTAATAATTGTACTACTAGTTATATTTAAGTTGTGTGTTATATAGTTTCAGCAATAGCTATAAAATAATTAAGGGAAATATACCAATGTGTAAAACAATATGAGTGATGGGGGCCCCATTTTTATTCTAAATTATCTGTTTATTTGTTTGTTGAGTTATGGAAACAGGGACTAAAGCACTGGTAGGCCTTGAAGTTGCTTTGTAGACTAAGCTGTCTTTGAACTCACAGAGTTCCAACTGCCTTTGCCTAGTAAGTGCAAGGGTTGAAGGAGCATACCACATACCTTGGATCCAATTTTATCAGTGATGGGAAAATACAATGAGGTTTAGTTTGGAAGATTCATTTAAACATTGCGGAAATAAAGACCTATTCCAGTTTTATATTATAAAATGTTTTGAGTTTACAGGTAAAGCATGTAAGTAATATAACTGACAACCAATTTATTAAATAAACATGAATGAAATTTATTTTCAGATATGTATGCTTATATGCATATAAAGCATTGTTATAGAATTTATAGTTTTTGGATATAATGTTTTATGCTTATGCCTATAATATTAAAATAGAAAAAAGTTAAAAATAAAACCAGTGAGCTGTTAATAATGCAAAGTGGATGCCTTTTACAACTGCATGCCCAGTGCTTTCAATTTCAAATGAAGGAACCATCTCTGAAGCATTTATTTATAAGGTGGAATAGATGGGTGCAATTAAAATAAATTGGCTGGCATGGGTTAATTAACTTTTTTTCTTGCATTTTTGAATGCATCTCTTCTTCAAGCATGGTTATAATTTAAGTCAACAGCATTCTCTGTAGAAATGTCCAAGGGAGGCTGATTGTGAATAGGCATTATTTATCCCTGTCGTTTTCAGACTTCAGAATCACATTACATAAATCATTAATACAGTTCTCTATTACACCCTTCAAACTCCTCATTAAAAAAAGTCTATTTCTCTGTTGTAGACATTGGGTCATGAATATGGAAAGTCTTCACCTAGCTTCACTTGAAATTCATATAATTTTCATCGCTGTTGGCTGTGAGGCAGGTAGAAAATGATTTTGTTCAGAAATGCCATGTGAAGAGCATTTTCACCCTGAGTAATCTTGCTATGCAAGTGTTCTAAATTGATTTATTTCAGTTTTAAATTATAATGATAATCTTCCAAATTTAAGTTTCTCTCTGTTGAGTGACTATTTGTGAATCTTATAACTGTTTGCCTTGTCACAGTTTGAAGAAGTTCCTTTCAATTTAAATGGGGCAGAGTTCAAGAGAGTAATATTTTTAATTTTTTTTTCTCCTTGACATCTAAAGCATTTCCATCATTTAGTTTCTTATCATTTTACTTTTTGTGATAATGTATATGTAACAACATTGTCTTTCCTAATGATATATGTTATTTGGGGTAATTTAAATTTACTTTGGTAGTAGCTAGAAAAGTGTCTCAGAAGTTCAGAATGCTGTCTGATATTACAGAAGACATAGGTTCAATCCTACTACCCAAAGGAAGCTTAACAATCATTTTTAACTCCAGTTTCATTGTCTCCCATGCTGTTTTGTAGCCTTCGCCAAAACTCCATGTTCCTTGTCCACAGACAAACATACATTATGGAAAACATTAATACATATAAATTAAAAAAAAAGTCATTTAAAAAACTATCTGTATATACTATTGGGTTGTTTTTTTACCTATAATATTGGATGTGTAAAATCTTTGCCATCACATGACTGGATAATTTTACTTTCAGGAAATAACATAAAAAATAAAATGGAAATATCAGAAATTTAAGAAAATTGTTATTTAGAATATAAAAGCAAAATATAGTTAATTGAACTAAGGAACAAGGGAAGTACCTGACTCTGTATTTTGTCCATAATATGTTATGTGATCTTTTACATTCTGATTTGAATAATATAAATATAACAATGATAAAATTGATAGATTTATGCATAATCAAGTGTGAATATGCTTCTTATTCAGATTATATTGTATTTTAATGACCTTTTAAAATTAGTAAAGAAGGAAATCCTGATCTGTTTATGGTATATTTTACATTCTGAAGTTATT
The DNA here is from genome assembly GCF_943737965.1 of Phodopus roborovskii. NCBI lineage: Eukaryota > Metazoa > Chordata > Mammalia > Rodentia > Cricetidae > Phodopus > Phodopus roborovskii. The sequence goes on from NW_026126410.1 coordinate 32,065,342, forward strand.
TATGTTAAGTTGGCAATAAATAACTTTTCTAATGATTTAAGTGGCAAGTGAGTTTTACTGATTTGCATTATCCAATAGAGGTTTATTTTTTAAATATTTAATCTGTTGTAAAAGTCCCCCCCATGTATTATTTCCCTGTGTTTCATTTTAGGTATATTTAAATATATGGGTATAGTTTTCATTTTTACAATGCAGGTGCTTTCATTATTCTTTTGAATTATATCATTTGCCTTCATTCTGCCTCCTTACTCCCTACTCAGCCATTTGCTCTCATATATTTCACTGATATCACTCTGTGTATTGCATTGTATTTCATAGTTTCATTCACATTTCTGGTGGTTGCCTTAGTGCTAAATATTGTACACAATTATTTAGTAAATGTTGTATTTATATCAATGAAAATAATTGTAAATTAATTTCATACCTTACAGCATTCTGTTTAAAAGTTAAGCATATATCATTTATTAAGATAAATACAAATTCACAATCTCAGCTTGGTGACATATTTTAAGAGTTAAGAAATATTTGAACAATTAGTAAAGTAGTACCGTTGGGTGTGTTAGAGATTGCTTTTGTAGTAGACTGATCTGTGAACCAAGTAATTATATATATATATATATATATATATATATATATATATATATATATATGATTGTTCTGAGCTTAAATGAACATGCATGATTCAATCAGCTTGGAGCCCAAACAGAAGCTAAATCAGAATAACAAACTTGGGAGAAGTCATGGGCCTTTTACTCTGTTCCCCCTCTATGTGTAACTGAGAGATATACTTCCTCTCCTATCATTAGACATAGAACACCAGACTCATCAGACAAAGATTTTCACCAGCAGGCTTTACTAACTTTCAGTTGTGAACTGAACCACAGTACTAGCTTACTTGAGCCTCTTCAGAATGATGTAGACACAGGGTTATCAGCTTCAATAATCACAGGAACTACTTTTCCAAATACCTATTTCTTCTTTTCCTCCTTCTCCTGTCTATTCTACCTCCCACCTCTAACTCTCTCAAAGGTTGTATGTGTATAGAACCCTACACAAGTCATGAACAAGGAAATAATTCTGATAAAACTAAGTTGATCCCAAACCAAAGAAAAGGTCAAGAAATATGGGGGAAGGAGAGAGAGAGAGCAGAAGGAATAACAAGGTTGAGAAGGAAACGAAAAAGTGTGTTACAAGTAAGTTTTTCCACCAGCCTGGTCTCACCACGGCACCAGCCCCAAATAACACACTGAGACTCTGTATTAGATATAATTCTGTTGGCCTGTTGCTTGTTTCTTATCAGCTAGCTCTGTCTTAATTATTAACCCATTTCTATTCATCTAAGTATTTCTACATGGTCTTATCTTACCAGAGAGAGAGGCCGCCAGTGTTCTACTCTCCCCAGTCTCTCCATGTTGAGTCCTCCCTACTACTTCCTTGAATCCTCCTTGCTTCCTAGTCCCTCCTATCTTCCTTTCCTATTGACCAACAGTGCTTTATTCATTAACCATTATGAGAAACATATTTACAGAATGACATCTTCCATCATCTCCTCTTTACTGTCTAAATAAAAGGGTTTTACCTTAACATAGCAAAATATATTACATAACAGTTATCAAATAAGAATCACAGTTAACAATATTTAGTCTGTTAGAAAAGAACAAGACAAGTTTTTCTTCATAAGTACCAAGACTATCATGAGACCCTAAAATTAAATCCATTTTCTTAATGCTTGCCATAGTATCTCTATCATGAAACACTTATCCAGTTCCGGTTAACAACTTATTTTTTCACCAAAATTACAGGCAAAAATATTCTTAATACATCTTTGAATGTTTTCATCACTTCAGCCTGTATGTCTCCTTTTATGTACCATAACCATGTAATGGTATATGTGTTTTCCAAGTTTAAGTTCAATGTGTATTTGCAGAACAAAATTTTGATAAATTATCTTTGTTTCTATTTTCCTACAATGATTGGTTGTTAACTCGGAGATATATCAGGTCATTTAACATACTTGTGTTGTGTCCCCATGGTTTGCCACATTCATTTTTTTTCTATCTCAGAATGATATCTATACTTAAGCATAGTCATATAATGTTTTTTGTAATTAATTTGTATTGAATCATGTATAATAAAATTCATACAGAACATGTAGTATACCCAAGCTTGTTAAATTAGAAAAGGAGTCTTACTGGGGCTAATGGCCATTGTAAATTATTATAAAACAGATTGAACCAAACATAACAACTTAGAAGGTTAATCTTCATTTGTTTCTTTCAAACCCCAGATCATATTGTCTTAGACATACTCAATTGCTTTAGTTTTCTCTAGCAGGACACAAAGCTGAAAATGCCTTGTAAAATTTAGAAATAAACGTAAACATGGAAGTTATAATACTAATAAATATACATGAGGAGATTTAGTTCAGTGATATGATATGCAAAGTTAATGTACATAAATATTTAAAAAATATTTCCCAAGGTTTAGTGTACTAAAATTATTCCTGTGTCATCATTCAAATATTTGATGCTGGTTTAGACAGTCTCAGACCGGTTCGATCGAGTTTCATCCTGTTCAGACCGGTTCGGAAGAGTTCACACCTGTTTGGACCAGTTTACACAGGTCAAGAGTGGGTAGATCCATTTTACACCAGTACTGAACTGTTTGGATTGAAATGGTTAGTTCTGGTTCAGACCTGCTCGATCCAGTTCAAACGTAGTTCAGACCAGTTTGATCCTGTTCAAACAATATCAGACAGGTTAAGAACAGTTTATAACGGTCTAATTAGGTTCAGACTGATTTGATGCGGTTCAAACCACTTTAGACCGGTTCAGAGCTGTTTAATCCGGTTCAAACCAGTTTAGACCAGTTCAGACTGGATTGATCCTGTTCAAAGCAGTTTAGAACAGTTCGATCCAGTTAAACGAGTTCAGACTGGTTCAGAACGTTTTGGTCCTGTTCAAACCAGTTCTGACTGGTTCATACCGGTTTGATCTGGTTCAAACAAGTTTAGACTGGTTCAGAACGTTTTGGTCCTGTTCAAACCAGTTTGATCCAGTTCAAACAAGTTAAGACCAGTTTGATCTAGTTCAATCCAGTTTAGGCCGGTTCGATCCGGTTCAAACCAGTAGAAACTGATTCAGACCGGTTCAGTTCAGTTCAAACCGGTTTGGTCCGGTTTAGACTGGTTCAGAGCAGTTTGATCCGGTCCAAAGCATGTTAGACTGGTTCGATCTGGTTCAAACCAGTTCAGACCAGTTCAGAAAGGTTTGATCTGGTTCAAACCAGTTTAGACTGGATCAGACCGGTTTGATCCGATTCAAGCCAGTTTTGACTGGTTTAGACTGGTTCGATCTGGTTCAAACCAGTTTAGGCCAGTTCAGAGGGGTTTGATCAGGTTCAAAACAGTTCAGACCCGTTCGATCCTGTTCAAACCATTTTATATCAGTTCAAATCGGTTTGATCTGTTTCAAACCAGTTCAGACCAGTTTGTTCCAGTTAAAAGAAGTTTAGACCAGTTCAGACTGGTTTGATCTGGTTCAGACCTGTTTGATCCTGGTCAAACCGTTTTAGACCAGTGCGATCTGGTTCAGAGAGGTTTTATCCTGTTCAAGCAAGTTTAATCAGTTTCAGAGAGTTTAATCACTCTAGATTTACTGTTGAATTTACGTTTTACTACCTCATGTTCAGACGAATACATGGAATATTTCAAATTTTATGGTTAAAATTTGTTTGTATCTGAGGATATGATTTATTTTAGAAAAACTTTCTTGAGCTGCTGATTAGAAAGTATAAGTTTTTGCTGTTTTCGTGGAATATTCTCTAGATGTCTGTCAAATCCATTTTATGTACAGTGCCATTTAATTCTGTTTTTCCTCTGTTAATTTTTTTGTTCAATGAGTTAAATATGTTAGAAGTGGAGTAAGATGCTGCCTGCTATTCTTAGGTTTATGTTAGTCAGCATTTCATTCCACTACTACAATTTTATTACAAAACTGAGTGCCCCAGAGTTTGGTGCATATATTTTTAGGATTGTAATATCTTCTAGGCTAATTATTCTCTTGATTAAAATGAAGTGTTCCTATTTATCTCTCTCCATTCCTTTTAGTTTGAAGTCTATTTGTCAGATAGTAGGACATCAGCATCTGCTCACTTTCTATTTCCATTTGCTAGGAATTGTTTCCATACTTTCTCTTTTTTTTAATTTTATATTTATTTATATTTATTTTCATTTTACATGTCGATCACAGTTCCTACTCCCTTCCTCCCTTCCTCCCTCTTACCCTTTCTCCCCCCTCACATGTACCCTGAGCACCCTCCACTCGCATTCCCCCCACCTCCACATGTAGGGCTATGCCATTCAGGTGGGATCATGTAAATCTGACAAGTCATTTGAAGTAGGGACTAGGACTTCTCTCAAGTCTCTATGTTAAGGGAGTATCCCTCCATGGGGGATGTGTCCACAAGGTCCTTTTGTGCACCAGGGATACATCCTGGTTCCACTCTCTGAGGTCCCTTAGACTGCTCAGTCCTTCTGGCTGAGACCCATATTTGGGGGGGGCTGAGTCAGTCCCATGCTGGATTCCCAGCTATTGGTCTGGGGGGCACGTTAGCTCCTCCTTGTTCAGGTCAGCTGACTCTATGTGTTTCTGCAGCCTGGTCTTGTCCTCTCCAAGATGTATATTAAGGAGCTAGCAGTTTAACTGGGCAAATTAAGGCATTTGGCAAGTTCTGTGCCCCCAGTGTATTCTCAACTTAAAGGACAAATGCAGCATTTTTACAGTTCTACCAGCTGTGCCTGGAAGATTAACACTCTGCAATAACCTCAGCACATCACATACTCTGAGATTCCTAACATCTCTCCTGCTGTAACTTACACTGCACTTGCAGATACACTTGAAGTGCTGGATATGTGACAACACCTTATTTCATAATGGAGAACAGCAGAATATGACACCCATGTTCTCCATTTTTCAAATTAATACCTATCACAGAAAGTTTTACTGGCAAAGTAATCTCAGTTCATTCTTCTATATCTTGACAATTAACAATGTATAACTACAGAGACAAAGAGACAATTTTTATTCCATCTTCTGCTTGGTTAAAAGCACATGCAAATTCTCATGTCCTACTCCACCAATACTCTCATCCAGGCCCAAGCTCTCCATTGTGTAAGTTTTGGGGAGTATATTGCCAACAGCTGATGAATGATACTCCCTGTAAATGTTCCAGCTGAGGTTCCCATGAAGGCCAAAGACAAGGATGTCAAGGACCTAATCCTCATCCCTCTTTGTCTCAATTTTGTAAATCTCTATCAAGTCAGTTAAACTTGATACTCTGAGCAAATTAGTAAGGTCTCTGTGATAACTTCATTAATACATAATTTTATTCTCCAAGTAATTTTCCCAGAAGACATACAAAATTTTTCCAACTTAAATCAGTATTCTTTGAAAATTTAGAGTACGGTCAACATACATGTAATATTTATGTGAATACTTGGGTGATATATACATGACAGAATGGTAAACCTTAATATATATATATATATGTATATATATATATACATATATATGTATATATATATAATTTTACTTTTATTAGTATTTTTGCTTGCTTTCTTAGTTATTTTACTATTGTGGTAATAAATTCCTGGGACCAAAACAACTTAAAGAGTGAAGGGTTTATTTCAATTATTGTTTCACAGAGCTAAGAATCTGGCATGCTTAAGAGACATAACAGTAAGCAGCAGGCCTGGTACCAGCAACAGGAACCTCATGAACTGCAAGTATGCAACAGATTGAACAGGAATATTTATAGTCTTCAAACTCTCAAAGCCTACCTAGTAACACACTTCCTCCAACTAGATAACTCCTACTTATCACCCCTCCTCCTCTGCATCTGATAAGTAGATGTGCATTAGGGAGGGACTAGATCCTACCCCAAATGACTTGACAGATTTTGATGATCCCTCCTGAAAGGGAGGGATGGGACAGAAGGGGGATCAGGGAGTATGGGAGGAAGAAGGAGAAATATATATATATATATATATATATATATATATATATATAGATATACACATGCATATATATATATATATACAGATACATATGCATGCTTGCAAACATACATATTTACATACATACATGCATAGATGCATACATAAATATATCACATCTACTAAATCTACCCAAACGGTATCATTCACTCTCGCCTATGGGTACAATTTCTTTAGACTACAGGAGAAATGACTACCAAGCCATCATACTTTGTACAAGCTAGGGTTCTTACACAAAACACAAACACTAGATAGAAGAGCTAGTCTCCTGTCTTTGTTACATGAATTATAATTTTAAAGGGAAATATGCACTACCAATAAACAAATCTGAAATAAAAGTGACATCAATTTAAGGTGAAGTATATTTTTCAACATTGAAAAAATGATTTGAATTTATACAGATAAATGTAACATATTATAATAACTGTCAGTTTAAGAATGAGTCAAACTAAATGTGTGAGAGGAGCCAATGTATGCACAAAATTTTGGCAGAAGGAACTAAAAATTAATAGCATTATGAAAATGTTCATTTGCTTTGTTGATATGCCTCAAATGTTTAACTGTTACAGAAAACAATAACTCTAAGGATTTCGTCAACATATAAAATGTATTTATTTTTTAAGTACTGTGTGAAAAAATACAGGACATAAATTTGGGGAAATGTTTTAGGAACATTTAACAATAAATGCTGCTTCAAGAAAATATAAATATTTTAAACAGGATTTCTGATAAGAGAAAAACAGAAACTTCATCTGTCACTGGGAAATGAATGTAAGGAAAAAATGAGAGGGTAAGTAACTAGAAAGACACCATCAGGCTTTGATGCACTTAAGGATGTGACCATCGCACATGGTGTATTTGGACCCCACTACTGTTTCCTTGGTAACACTTTAAATGGAACCACAGAATTTGCTCCTAGTTATTACTCAGAATTCCATTGGAAATGGTATGGGTAGATGGGCTTGCTTGAGGCATTTTAATAGAAATTTTCTTCCTCTTGGTTAAAAAAAAAAAAAAAAAAAAAACAAATTATGTTCCTTCTCTGGCAATGAAAAGGATATATTGATGTGTTTGATCTGTTGAAAGTAATAGAATGTAATATTCTATTCCCCACCCCCTTAGGAGTTAGTCCAATTGGAAATGTCAACAATGTGGTTAGGAGAATAGCCATCAGGAAATCAGAAGCATCTGAGAAAAGTGTGAAGACATGAGAGGATTGAGTATTTCTGAAAACATAATGCCATTAAATTACCCAGAAGCCCATCCCATTGTGCAGTCACTTGGAGACAAAAGCATACATTTTTCTTGATACCCTCAATTTCTTTCCTAATGATCAGCCAAAATCCAAAACATGCTTGCACAGGTACTCTGGCTTTCTCCTTGTTGTTTTCTTTGAAGACAACCTGACTTCTACTTTGTACAGAAGCTGTCAGACTTGTGTTGCTGGATCTGTCCATTTTCTTGCTAACTGTGGCATGGCACTTCTATCCCTCTCATCCAGCTCTTTCCTGAATGAAAACACTATGATTTATAGCACTACCTTTCACCCTAAACTGTAGTAAAATGGTCCTCAACCATCCTTCTGAATTACATTTTTCAATTTGTTTATCCATAGGATTAAGAATTCACAAAAATGAGTCCATTACAGATATCAGGAGATGTTATCTTCTCTGCTAGAAACTTCAACAAATTAAAATAAAAAGAAACAATGAAGTAATAATAGCAAGTACTAAAAAGAAAGTGGAATGATCTTTCATGAGGGTCAAAACATAAATTTGAAGCCTTTTAGAAAACAAGGAACATGCTGTTTTTACATGTTTGAATTATTTTTTCATCTTCATTTTTTTAGTTTAATCTTACTTATTAAAATTCCAAATTTATTTTGCAGCCATGAGTAATTTTGAATTTCTGATCCTCCTCCTCATAATTCCTGAGGATGTGGCTAATAAGTTTGAATGATCATACTGGTAGGATTTGTCCTGTTCTTTTAAAATGATACACAGGTAATTTACATACAATTATCCTGGAAATAATATCTTGAGAGATTATCAAATAGAATAGAAACTTAATGAAAATTTAAAAATCAGTTACTTTATTTTAATTATTTTTTCCCATAACCACAAAGGCTTTATATTACAAAAATGATTCAGCAAACACAGGGATTGTAAATTAGAAAGGGTAATGCCTTCACTTTCCTTTAAACTCACTTTATATTTTTGTGATTAAATATTGATTTGTCATTACCCTGATTTATTGTATTCACAGACACATACTTCAGTACTTGTATTCAAAGCTGTTTTTCTAATGCAAATTCTTGCCATCTAGATTTCAATAATGCCTGTAGCCTTCTCTAATTACTTTATGAATTATTTCCCTTATATTACTTTACTATAAAATGTTTCAAACATGTGTGACAAAAGAGCGTATATTTTCACCCAGAATTAGCAATTATCATTCTATTCATCTATAAATACTTCAGTTCATCTATGCTCCCTCTTTTCTTTTTCTTTTTCTCTTCTTTCCCCTTGTCTCTTTATCTATCCCTTCTCTGCTCCTGCCAGTATTGTAGGTATTGAGGACAGAGTCTTACAAATTATATTCTACTACTCAATCAATGGACTACATCCCTATATTATTTTGTTTAGTCCTCTAAGAAAGCTAGATTTCTATGGAAATGGGCAAAGAAACTCAATGTCATTATCATACCAAAAATTAGCATGCCCAAACTTTGAAAGTATAATATGACATTAACAGTTACAGAATATGAGAAAGAACAAATTGTTTGCTTCAGTAAAGGTGGTACATTAGGGAGCAAAAAGTGGTGGGAAGAAATAAGAGTTAGGTGAGGCACCAGTATTTTATATAAGAACAGAGTCTCTGCTCAAAGTCAAACTGAATACCAAACATCATTTACTAGCCAATTAATGAAATATGAGGAGTACATTATAATAGGAATTAATGTCAACTTTTGTTTTCTCTTTTGATTGAACATGTGACTTTCACCCAGTATTCCTTGAACAAATCTGTTCATATTTTTCCTTTATTTGCCCTACCTATATATGACCACTCCTACTCTTTCTTAAGTCACACATCTCTACGGACATTGGGCCAACAAGGCATGAGTCAATGGTGGCTGGGTATCCTGAAAATCAGGAAGCAAACATATTTTTTAATATGAGGTTCCCTATACAATAGTTTTTCCTTATTTTTTCAAGTTTTCCTCCTTCATATGAAGCCATCTTCATATTTCCTCACATATGATAGTTCAACAAAAGTTTTGGAAACAAAAGATTTGTAAACAAAAGATTTAATGGTCAACATTTGTTTTAGTTGTGGGAAAAAAAATCATGAGAGAAAAATGGATGCCAGTTTTGATAGTTTATTTAATTATAAGTTACATTTTCTAAGTGATCACCAAGTTGGAAAGTAGTATTTTGTTGAAAGCCACTCTTCAGTTAAAGAGGTCAACTTTGTTGAAGTCTCATACAGAGAAAATTTGACCACTCTCTCAAGTTAAAGATGAAAGGGCCCAATTACGTTTGATGTCAGTGTCGGGTTGAATCCTAAGGCAATTCATTTTCTCAATGCTGCCTTGGTGCCTCATTCTTAGTTATGCAAAGGGTAACTTTCAATATTTTCAGTGCTCTTAATAATAGACCATCTTGAAGACCATGCTTTATTTGTGTGCATTTTAAGTTACCAACATGTGAATAACTACAGTACTCTAATTTTAATTTTCTTTATATCCAAATTTTCTATATTATCACTTTCTTAAAACATGTATACATAGGAAACCCTAAATATAAATTGAATTGTGTTATATTGTATTTGTGTTATGATAATAGTGGATTATTTTACTCTGATGAATCTGTATGCATCTTCATTACATCTTTCTTTAAGTACACATTTAGATAAGATTCACAATATCATGTGCTCTCTTGAAATGGTTTATCTTAATAATCATAAAATGGTATTGAAAATTTGTTGAATTAAAGCCATTTTCCCCTATAGGAAACAGGTAATAGACAAAAAACTCTATTTATTCCAGCATTTTATTCTTAAAGTTTGATTTTATATACTATAGTTTGTCATTAATTGAAACTGAAATATAGAAAAGGCTTAAAAAGGTATAAAAATATTCAAATTCAATGATTTAATATTTATCATTAATTTTTTATGTCTAAATAGCAGTTTATAAATACAATTTTTAAATGATATATGAATAGACTGTTTTGCATGGCATTTCAGCTCCAGGCCTAGGAGATAGTGCTGTAGGTGAAAGGCTTACTCTGCAAGAATGAGGACCTTAACTTGAATTTCAGAAAAACTGTCACAATGTAACTAAGGAAACTTACAACCATAGAGTCAATACTGGGCAAGGAATAAGAAGATTCCTGAGATATGTAACTACTCTGTCCCACAACCTATGAAATTCAGGCTGATAGTGAAGCTTTCTTAAATCAATAACAGATTAATGTAGGAGTGACACTGAACATTGAATATTTCTCTTCAGGAACACAGATGGATAGCGCACACACACACACACACACACACACACACACACACACACACACAGGCACACCACAATTCACAATTTTTAGATTCTCTCTGTAACTGCTTAGTTCTATGGCATTTCTTATTTGCTTATTGTGATGTGGCTTTTTTCTTTTTCGTTTTTGTTTTTCAAATACTAAATTAGGAGAGTAGTGACCTAGTTGTATAGATTTTAATACAATTTACTTTTATATATTGCACGTTATGTCTTTTATCTTTTAAAATCACCTTGTGTCTGATTTATCTACCTAAATATATGAGGTTCTTGTTACATAAATCTATAGAGCTCCAGGAAACTGCTTCCATGTTAGTTTACTGAATTTTGTGTAACTTATGTCTATGTTCCTGGGCTAGGATCACTTAAGTTTGTTTCTAGAGTAAGCAAACTCTTGCTCCCTGTAAAGTGGAGCTGTGTTTCAGTGCTGACACTATCCATTTTTTGCTACTAATTTCTTAAATTCCACTATAGTTTGGAGGTGCACTTTGGGTCATTTGCTCATTTGTTTTGCTTTTTCGGCTCACTTTAATGGATCACAGTGGTGATGGAATGAGCTTCAGTTCTACCCTTTCTCAACTTGATTCCAAGTAAACACCCTGGAACTCTTGTGGTCTTTAACAGCTGGGATCACCATGAGCTTATCTTTCCCACAAGAAGTTCATCCAAACCCCAGCAAGGGATCATCTTTAACGTTTGTATGTTTTTATCAATTTTTCTTTCCTGATCACAAATTAACTAAACTTCTCAGTACCTACATGATTTAGCTCTTCTCAGAAATGCAGAGGTACCTGAGTATTTGGCCTACTCTATCTTATAGATAATTATCTATGTACTCAGTCCTTATTTATTTTTTACTAAATTTTAAAGACAATAATAGTGCTGTTTTAGAGTTCCATGTTTCAGATATGTCACCTAGATGTGAATATTTTGTAATTTCAACATTATAAGTTTATGTATATATAAGTGGATGTGTGTTCCTACATACAAAACATCAGTATTGTATTTATATTTCAGACATATGAAAATAAGTTTTGAATGGTGCCGGCAACAGTCTTTGTGGAGCTGCAATTGCAGGCAGCTGAGCAGCCCCAAGTCCATACTTGAGTAGGGGAGTGTGGATGAGGGAAAGGCTAGCCATAGATGATGGAAAAAAAAAGACATAGACAAAATAAAGGTCAGGAGGGCAGATCAGTCAATACTGAAACGCTACGAGTTTATTTTTCACCACTCTTGTATACCTTATCCTAAAAGGGGAACACAGTATCATGTATACAAAAAACAGACAGACGTTTCTTGCTCACTTATTCAAAGGGTTCAGTAACCACACCTTAGCTCCAACTTCTTGTTCCCTAGCTTTGAAGTCAGGAGTAGCCACACCTCAGATTCAGGTCTGTTGTTATTTAGACAAAGACACCTAAACATCCTACTGTAGCCACAACTTTGATCTTTAGGTCTTATGACTTGCTGAGGACAGCTTTGAACTCTCTGTCCTTATGCCAAGATAGAGTGCAGCCATCATAATGGACACCCACACAATGGTTATTCTGTTTTAGTTGTTGTAGTTTTTTATTTTGTTTTTTTGTTTGTATGTTTGTTTTAAATTTCCTGTGATCTCCAATTATATTTTTAATGATAGGTGTTCACAATTTCTATTTTACTATATATACGCAAATCTCTAATGTGCTGTTTATTTTATGTCGATTTATTTAAGTATATTGGTGCTTTGTCTGCATTTGAGTCTGCACACCAGAAAAGGGCAGATTATCCCATGGTACTCCAGTCATAGATGGTGTTGAGCCATGTGGATGAAAGGACTGATACAGGATTCTGGAAGAACCAGAGTTCTTAAACACTGAGTCCTTTATTCAGTCTTTTAAAACAATTTGTTGTTTACTTATAATTTCATTGGTTTTGTTAATTGCATTACAGGAAGATGTTTCAAGAAAAAATAGCATTTAGATACATATTTTTTAGAAATTTGAATATTCTTTCCTATTTAATTTTTCCATTGATATCTTAAAATTAAATCAAAGTTTTCCCTGATTTGCAAATGTACTTGTGTGAAGTTGGCTTCCATGTGTATTTATTCTTTGTTTGTCAAGTTCACTTTAGTTGGGATTTATATTATCTCTATCTTATGTACCATGAAAACCTGAATATATTTTATTTAAAATTGTAATATTAACCATTATGGTTCTAGTGCTAACCCAATTCATTTAGTTTGTTGGAGCTATTGTAACAAACCTCTAGAATGTGAGAAGCTTTCCAGAAATAATACTTTATTTCTCATAGATCAGGGTTTGGGACATATAAGATCAGTGGTGTTAGATCTACTGTGGACTGCACTGTGCTTCATACACTCTACTTTCCATTGGAGTCTCACATAGAAGGAAGGACTATGCAGACCTCTAGAATTTCCTTTATAAAAACCAGTTCACATGTTTTCTCATGAATCACATGTCTAAGAATCCTTCCTTAATGATCTAAACATTTATTTGAAACCCACCCTAATGCCATCAAAATTTGACAAGGGTAACAATATAAGTCTTAAAAGTGCTAGGTAGACAATAGACAAGAAAGGCAGAACTCTGTAAAAGGTAACTTAGAAGACAAAAATATCTTGTTCTTGTTTACATTGTTAGACTATTATAAAAAACAGACTATTATTAAATCCAGACTTAATTTTAAAGTGTCAATATTTAAAATAATCAAATACCTTAACACTAGCGGGAGAAATGACTTAAGCAACCGAGAGCTGTGAGGTCCATCATGAAATCGTGACCAGCTTTATAAAGGATTTAGACCTGAGGTACTACTGCTTGTCTGTACCTGCCTCCTTTCACCGCAGGAAATGCTTCTTTATACTTCCACATCATTTAGACTGCACACAAGTTGTTGTGATGTATCAAAAACCAAGGCACCAGAGCATTTTCTCTCATATATGTACTAACAAAAAGTTTGTGTCCTCAAAGGATCTTAGCTCCACTATAATGTTATTATGTTTTGGTCCATGGAGTATTGTGGGAAGAAATATGATTTGGCTCAGGGAAAAGGGCACCATAGGCAATGGATGTGGCACTCTCTATAACATAAATATTCATTTAAAAAATGTTTGCAATTCACAGCACAGAACTCCCTGTGCTTTAGAACCTTCTGTGCTTTTGGGACCTACACGAGGAACATCCTACACTAACCTCTCCTCAGATTGCTTGCTTTCTCTTTGCTAAATGAAATTTTAATTAAACTGTTTGTGTCTTTCTACTGAATTAATTCCTTTGAATACACAAATACCTGGAGACACCTGTGAAACAAAATTAACCAACAGTAAAATTAACTTTTATAATTCATAAGTAAGAATTAAAAAACTTAGTAATACATATATGCTCTGTGGTTCTATATATATATATATATATATATATATATATATATATATACATAAGGGTGTGTGTGTGTGTGTGTGTGTGTGTGTGTGTGTGTGTGTATGCACATTTTATACTGTATATTAGGTAAACTATTTCCTGTACATAACTTGAAATAAAAAGGAAATAAAATCACTATAAGCACTGTAATGACACCTGTACAGGTAATTTCAGGGACAAACAGGGTACATTTATTACAAATTCATTCCTCTTATGCCTTAAGGTAGTTCCAAATGCCTCAAACACTTTCATGTGAATATACTCATTATAATAATAATTTGATGGAAATAGAATAATACAGTGATTACCATAAACTGGTAGCAATATAAGTTGTGGTGGTTAATGCAATTGTCAACTAGATGAGATATGCAGTTACCTGGGAGATGGGCTGTGGATACATCTATGAGAAATAGTCTTGATTATGCTCATTGTTGTGGGAGATTCACTCATTGTAGATTCATTCACTAGACAGGAACATGTTTAAAAGAAGAAACTGAGCTGAGAAGAAGCATTCCTCACTTTCTGCCCCCTGACTGTGAAGCTCCTCTACATACCTTCTGTCCTGGATCTAAGAGGACACAAAAAGAGCTGGGTGAGGCCCAAGGCAGCATTGTACAGATATTCTCACAGTATCTACTTCTCACAAGGTAATGTAAAGGGGCCTTTTCAGATAACTGCTCTCTCCTTCTTCAGTGAAGCTTTTGTAGATTATGAGTTCTAGACGCTTCCTCAGAAGACTCCTTTCACAAGTTCATGTCTGGAACATCTTCAGCCCCTATGTTCTATTTCCCTGCCTCAGCTCATAAACGTACAATATTGTTGGACCTTTGCATAACATATACTGTTTGCCATGCTTCCTCTAATATATTTAGAGTTCTTAGAGTCACATTCTTACAATATAATTATATGAAATACATGAAAGAAAAACACAATTTTTAAGTCATAAATTTTTAAAGATAGTACATATGTAGTGTTGAATTTGTAAAAGAACCCACAGAAGATATTAAAGTATTCTCTGATAAGCTCCTACATTCCAAAGAAGAATACACTTAAATATCTTAAAATTAATTTTTCAGAAATGTTATTGAAATTTTAGATCTAAATGTTAGTTTAAATAGTAATACTATTTTTTACATATAAAGTGAATTTTATTTAATATATATCTCATTCACTTTTTCTCCTTGAGATTATATATATATATATACATATATATATATATATATATATATATATATATATATAATTTTTTCTTATTTTACATATTGATCCCAGTTCCCTCTCCCTCTCTCCCTCCCATGCCCCCACAACCCCCATCCCATCCTACTCCACACGGTGGGAATCATCAAAATCAGTCAAATTATTTGGAGTAGGGACTACGCCTTCCCTCTTGCCTCTAGGCTAAGGGAGTGTCCCTTGGTGAATAGGCTCCCAAAGTCTTTTCATGTACCAGGTATACATCCTGGTTTAACTGTTAGAGGTCACTTAGACTGCCCAGGCCTTTTGTTGTTGTTTTTTGTTTTTGTTTTTGTTTTTTTTTTTTTTTGTTTGTTTTTCAAGACAGGATTTCTCTGTAACTTTGAAGCCTGTCCTGGAACTAGCTCTGTAGACCAGTCTGCCTCAAACTCACAGAGATCTGTCTGCCTCTGCCTCTGCCTCCTGAGTGCAGGGACTAAAGGCCTGTGCCACCAATCTGTCTCTGCAACTGGATTCCAGGAGTTTGGCTCAGTGTTTAGCTGTGTCTGCTTCTGTTTCCATCAGCTACTCGATGAGGGCTCTATGATGTCACATAAGTTAGTTATCAATCTTATTATCAGCGAAAGGCATTTAAGGTACCCTTTCCACTGTTGCTCAGCTTGTTAGTTGAAGTCATCCTAGATATTTCTCTAGGAGAACACGTGGGACTAGGAAGATTAAGTCAGGGGATGAATATATGAAAGAAAACTGACTCTAGAGAAATCTCTTTGAATTCTTAAGAACTCCATTTTTGGTCTGAAGGAATTTGAATTCAAAGTATAAAATCTGCAATGTAAACATTACCATACATTCATTCATCTCATATTTGGTTATAACTAAGGTAATCTTTGGTTTCTTTGAGTGTGAAAGGGAGAAGTCTTTCAATTCATTTTATCATGAATTAATTTAAAATACAAATTGAAAAACAGTGTCCTTTCTAAACATTCATTATTATTATTATTATTATTATTATTATTATTATTATTATTATTATTTTATTTTTATGTCGATCCCAGTTCCCTCTTCCTCCTTCCCTCCCTCTCTCTCTCCCTCCCTCCTTTTTTCTTACCCTTTCTGCCCCCTGACCACCCTCCCCTCCCATTCCCCCACCCCCATTCCACATGTAGGGCTATGCCATCCAGATGTGGTCATGTAAAGCTGTTAAGTCATTTTAAGTCATTTGAAGTAGGGACTAGGACTTCTCTTCTGTCACTAGGTTAAGGGGGTATCCCTCCATGGGGAATGTGTCTGCAAGGTCGTTTTGTGCACCAGGAATACATTCTGGTTCCACTGTCTGAGGTCCCTTAGACTGCTCAGTCCTTCTAGCTGAGACCCATATTTGGGTGGGGGGTCTGAGTCAGTCCCATGCTGGCTTCCCAGCTCTCAGTCTGAGGAGGGCAAATTCCTTCTTTTTTTAAAATGGAAACAATAATAAATGATGAGCTTTGGTTGGTGACAACTTAAGTAGTTTTTGCTTATTGTGGGTCCTTTCTAATGGTGATAGTCTGCAAATGAAAATCCATTGTTTTAATAAAAATGTGGAGTGAGACTTAAGAGAAAGCAAGTAAGCAAACAAATGCTACAAAAATCTGGGAAAACATTTGTTGAATGTTTTCTTTTAATCTCTTCAATGGAGAAAGAATGTGCACAACCCCTCCCATGGGAAACAGAAGAATCAAGTTGCATTAGACAATTTTCTAATTAGTTACTGTCTAAGGAGACACAGAGAACATCAGTCAAAGAATAAATTAATTTTATTTGAGGGAATTCACAACAAGAAGAAATAGCTATCTTTGTACAGCAAAAAGCATACGTAAATGGAAAGTATTTTGTCAGTTTCAAAATGTCAGCTCTGTTTTTGCTCAAGTAAATGTAAACATGAAACTAAAATATTTGTGCAAAGTTTTATGTTAAATTTTAAAGACAAGACAATTAAAATCATCAGAGCATGCAAAGAAGTTTTGGAAACATAAAGACACCATAATATTTTGCTTGGTTAAACACCCAGTCCAACAGTTACGGATGGGATATTCCCTCTTTTAAATATGAAAGTGCATTTCTCTTCTCCCTTTTAATCTATGAAGTGTTAATATATAAGATTTATTTTCTCTGCAGTAGGAGGGAGAACTGCATACACTGTTAAAGATCTGTGGATCTGGTTAGCTGGGGCTGAATAATTGACTATGATTAACAAGATAACAGAACCACTAAAGTGAATCCTCTTGCTTTGCTGGGATAATTGATTCTAGACAGCTGGAGCTAACAAATTAGATGGGATAAAAAACAAACCAGTATTCTCATTTTGAAATCTTCTGGGAATTGTTTCCTCAAAGTCAGCACACAGAAGTGTTCCAGAAACAGCCTAGGTTGTACATATTGCACGCAGGCGAACTTGGTGGGGTTAAGAGTCTCCCACATGGTAATAGCTTTGAAAGAGGTCACGGAAAGCAGCTGATGCTTGGCACTGTGTGACTGATGGGACTGGGGTCCTTGAAGAGATCCCAGAAGAGGCTTTTGGACAAAGTGATACTCAGTTACAACAGACCCCAGAATTTTGGAGATGTCAGTAGCATAGGACAACTGCCCAAAACAACAGCATTCATGCAGTGGAGCCAGACTGGTTTTAGGGGACAATAAGTGTGGATTACAGAGGGTCTAGACAGAGAATAGATCTAAGACCTACTGAGGAACCCTAGAGATTGTGAGTGAATCTTAGACATTCGTCACTGAGTCATATACACAATTCGCAGTTGTAATTTGCCTTTGCCTTTTTCGTATCCAGATTGTACCTTTTATTTTCCCTCTGGAAGAAAGATTCTTTCTTTTTTAATGTATTTTTTTCCTATTTTATCCTGTAGGAATTCATTTTTAAAAGATTTTTTAGTTTTACTGAGACTTTGGATTTCAAAGAAGTTTAGATATGTATAAAGACACTATTTTTTTTCAAGTGTATTGGTAAGACTGCTATACTTTTTAAGTTTGTAGAATGCTTTTAAATTGTAATATTAATATTAATATGATATCTTTGGGACAAGAAGAAAGGAAAAGTTTTGCTTAATAACCAATGCGTTTGTGTGTCACGTTGACATGGAGTCAAGTGTGTCTGCTCGTTTTTATGTCAACCTGACGCAAACCATACTGAAGTCATTTGAGGGGAGGGAACATCAATGGAGAAAATTAGCCTACTGATGATCTGACTATAGACAGTTCTGTTGGGCATTTTGTTGATTAGTAGTTAATGGAGGATTGTCAAGCCCATTATAGGTAAAGCCACATCTTGGCTGGTAGTCTTGTGTTCTATAAGAAGCATGCTGAATAGGCCAGTAAGCAGCACCTCTCAGTGGCCTCTATGTATGTCCTGCTTCCAGGTTCTTGCTGGAGTTCCTGTCCTGACTTCTCCCTATGATGAAATGGGAGGTGGAACTCTAAGCCAAGTAAATGCTTTCCTCACCAATTTACTTTTCTTCTTTGTGCTTCATTACAATAGTAACCCTAAGACACTAATTATGCAGTGTTCCTGTATTTAGCTTCAAAAAATAACATCATCTGTTCTACAACTACCTATGCTTCCACTTTCACAAGACAAGCACTTCTGATCTCTAAGAGTATCTGCAATCATATGTGATTACTATGACTCTTATATGAGATGAACCTAGATATCTTAACCATTACCTATTCCTTTTACAGTGCAGGACTAGTACTCCCTCTTATTGTAACAATGACTAGGTCTAAAGAAAGCTTCTCTCTAGGCAAAAGTTGGGTAAATGGTTAATTTCTGATGTATTGAGTAACAGTCATATGCTTCTCTTGGGAACTGCAAAAGCAAATCTACAGGTCTACCCTACAGGCCATAACTATCAAACTTTGTCATGTACACTTTCTGTCCAGAATGGATTATTCCTCCATTTACAACAAATATACAATGCTAAAGGAACAAATTTCTCTATTCTGGGATGAAAAAAATCAGAATTTAAATTATATTTTTTTGTAAAAAAGGAAACATAAAGCTATTTATAATATTTTAAAATAATTCATATTTAATATTAGGCATGATGTTCTTTACATTTTGCCATATATTTCAAATACTCTATGTCTAGCATTTGTGTTTCAATTACCTTACATGTATGGGTAAATTAATTTGGAATTCTTTCTCAGATTTAATGGAGAAATCATGTAACAGCATTTTAGTAAAATTATTTATCATAATTCCAATTTAGTTTATTATTTGCTGTATTTCTCATTCTAGATTTGGCTCATTGAAGTTAATAAATTTGACTCTTGCTTCAAACAAAACAAAAGCTCACTAATTACAATCCTAATTTTTACTAAAAATAAATTTTCAAAAGAAACAATATACCAAAATAAGTATAGAAAGGTGAATGTGTAACCCACGACTAGTTGAGCCACTGGAACAGAGAGAGTCCTGTTTTATGTATTTAATATATTTGTTGTTGGTTCTTTTTGTAATGTAACCCTTAGTATTGGAATTTTAAAAAGTGGCATGGGAGAGAAAGACACCATGCAACAGAGCTTGGGTGGAATGATTTTTTTTTTTTTTTTTAAATTGGGGAAAAGTGAATGGGGAAAATGGTGAGGGCAGAAGAGAAACTGTCCTCTGAGGATAGGAACAACAGTAAAGAGAGGCAGAGAGATTAGATAGATAGATAGATAGATAGATAGATAGATAGATAGATAGATAGATACATAGATGATAGATAGAGACAGAGATACAGAAAGAAAAGCAGAGAGAGAGGGAAAGATAGAAAAATGGGAGGTGGGCAGGGCCCTTTTAAAAGGGAACATAGTGAATGTGCACAAATGATGCTCTTAGTGGCTACAGCTGTGGGCATATCTTGTCAGAACCCCAAGGTCAGATGGCTGAATACTATCCCCTGATATGCTTTCTATGAATCACACAGCATGTCCCAATATCATAACTAGCAGAGCAAATCAAATCTCTAAGTTGGATAGGATGAGATTGGGCATAGAACGTTTGAATGTGGTAAGGGTAGGAAATGGGGAATAAGAATATGTTCAAACTATATTGTATGAAGTTCTCAAATAATAAAAAATATTTTAAACACATAATTCCACAGGACAATTATGAGAGAATTATATAACCATATATGATATAATTATAACATATTTGTCTCAGAGTGAGAGATTTACCAGTTAGTTTCATCTGGGAAAGTTATTGTTTTTGTTTGCTTGTTTGTGTTTACTTTTTATGATGGGTGACTTTGCTCATTTTCAGATTATGGGATTTATAAATAACTTTTCAGTATTTGAATGTATAATCCTACCTCTCTTCATAAGAAATCCAATGTTACAGGGATACTTTGTATGAGACACAAGTCACATTTGTCTTGATTACTTTCCAATTTCTGTTATATACTTTTTTCAATAATTTCAAAATTTTTAATTAAATTGTATTTGATCATTCTCTTTTCCTTTTCATCATTTCAACTCTCCATTTGTCATTCCTTTCAACCCATCCCAGGCTTCCCCACTCTTTCTGAAATAAATGGACCCTTTCATTGATTATTGTACTTAGTTACACACACACACACACACACACACACACACACACAAACATACACACAAATGCACGCACGCGCGCACACACACATACAAACACGTGTGCAATATTGAATCTGCTTAATAATACTTTTGTGTATGTAATTTCAGGTCTAAGGGCTTGAGTCTAAGGCTCACAATGCTCCCACAAGAGCATAGACTATTTTAGAGAGATCTGCTAACCTTGATGTGTTGTTCTTGTTATTGTGCAGTTGCTTCTTGTTTCGATTTCTCAGAAGATCACATGAAGCCCAAACTAACTTTATAGGTAAGGATCCTATAACTGTCCTGCCTACAACATTTAGGTGCTGGATTATAAACTTGAGCCTCCACACTTCTCAAAATGCTGTATTTGGATTTGAAATTTTTATTATAATGTAGCTACTTGATTGATAGGCTTTGTGAAACGATATTCTACTTATCTCCCCAGCTAGGAGAAATCTCAGAAACTCAAACACTTCTCTACCTCCAGGGATTTTATGTATGTGCTGACTTGACATATTTATGTGGTCACATGTTTTGTTATGATTTTTCTTAGTTTCAGGCATACTCATAGAGTTTGATGAATTTCTTTAGGAATATTATAGTGAATGTTTTAGTGGGGAATTGGTGTATCTTTCATCTAAACTAATGAGTTGTTGGTGTTGTGTCAGTCTAGTGCTTCCGTCTTATTGGGCAATAATCACAATGATCCGCATGTTTAAGGAAGTGTCTGAAAATTCCAAAGTTTACAGAGAGATTTTAATGGGAGTGGTTTTCATGACATACCCAAGGCTGAGAGTCTGTGTTAGGTTACAGTACAGGCTGTGTGTACACGAAAGACTAGCCAGGTGCAGGGCATCATCATCAAACATCAACTGATCTCAGTGCTTGATGGAGTCTGCGATTAGAGAAAGTATTTGTTAATATAAGAAGTAGAAACTGCAGAGTCATTGTTGAGATGCTGGGACCACTTGACCTGGCTCTGTGGCAAACAAGGGATCTGTGGTCAGATAAGTGCACTGCTGATTGACATTGCTAGACTGAGCATTTTAAAAATCCACAAAAACTGATGTCAATGCCACTCTTCTTCCTTTTTGTTTCTAGATGCCTTCAGATTGTTTAACAAACAAGTCCTTCAATATTCCGCATGAGGCAAAACACAAATAGGTTCTCTTGCACAGCAGTGCACACGATTCAGAAAGGTAGGGGATGACTTTTGTCCCTTTCCTGTACTGAATATGCTACAGCCAGAAGGTATTTTTTGTTAGTCATTCTCTGTGGATTGTAATTCTATTTCTATGGAGCTTTTGTCAAATGCTGTCCATTAAAACAGTATAACATGTCAGTGTGACAGGAGAATGTGCAAAAGGCAGTGTTATCTACAGGTAATTGTGAAATATGTGTTTCCGCAGGAAAATCAAGGGTAGAAATCTTTTCTTCTGTCATGTTTCAGACTTCAGCATCTATCCCCAAACACTCAAAAACAAACATAATCTTTTATGATTGTCTATGAAACATTTTTTTAATCTGCAATTTATGTTAATGTTTCCTTCTTAGACACTGGTAGCTCTGTCTTGTCCAAAACTTCAAATTTCTTTTTGTTAATTGCAGTACATATCAGTCTTCAGATATCACTGAAAAGCAAGCCAAAATCTACCACTTAATAATAAACATTCTGGGCTTCTAAGGTATTTTGCACACAATACATCTGGGATAGTGTTTAATATTTTGAATAATATGTGAAAACAACTTCTGACTTGGTATTCAAACATTAATGATACTCCAATTTTTATAAGTGCTTAAAAACAAAACTGGTAAATCCTAGTTTACACATAAATCTCTGCATGCTGGATATTTATTGTATGACACATATGATCACATGAAATTTTTTATGTCTGAATAATAATGGTTACAAATAAACCAGGATCATGAAGGTGAATTTCTATTATTTTTCAATTCAATTTAGATTTAACATTCTATTCTGATTTTTTTTCCTCAAGTTTGTGGCTCCAATAAGAAGATGACCTTTAAAAATGATAGGATTGGGACCATGGAATAAAATACTAATATTATTAAAGTCAGCAGTCCCTTTTGAATTTCATTAACTCATTGTTTTCTTATCTTAATAAAATAAAGATGAGAAATGTCATATTGATGTCACCAGATTGTTTAATGTGGGGTAGTCATATTGACGTCACTAGCTTATTAAATGTTGACTAGCCACTTTATTAGTTATTTATTTTATTACTTGTAAGTGAATGTGTGCACAGAGTACATATGAAGATCATAAAACAATTTCCAGGAATTTATTCTCTGCTTCACCAGGCAAGTCCTAAAGATAGACCTCAGGTTGCCAGTTTTGTCAGGAAGTGTCATCATACACTGTGCTGTTTCTCCAGTGTAATGTGGTTCATTGTGGATGTTAATAAGTGTTTATTTTGTCAAATTTCCTGAGTCCAATATTTACATTGCTAGTATTTAAATTCTTCAAATGGCATTTGTGTGAGTTTGAGCAAAATGCATATTATGCCTTTCTATGGTACAACCTTTCCAAAAGCTATACAATGTTGTTCCTTCTATTTTAATCAAACCTGAAAACAAACTTAAATTAGCTATTCTATTTTTATAAGTAGTTTAATGTCAAAATATTAATATGTATGTTAACTTTATGATTTTAAAACTTAGTGTATTAGATATATGTAATTGTAGAATATTTTTAAACGCAAAGTATTAGTTCATAGACCTTCCTTGATATAATTTAAAAGAATATTATAAATAATCCTCACCAGGAATAATTATTTATTATAGACTCTGCATGACATAAAGCAAATTTTATTTATCTAAGTGTATGATAATTTTAAACATGGTACTGCATTTTTAAAATTTATCTCCTTGGGGGCTGGAGATCAGGTAGCACAGCTTATGTATTAGTCTCGGAGGATGATTTGCCATGTCAGAGTTTTTTCACCATTTACACAGATTTTTCTGGGTTGGAGATACTGTCTTTAACCACTGAACTATCTCAGTGCCCCCACATAATTTTAAATATACAAAGGTATATAAAATGTAAAACTTGGGAAAATTTAAGAGAAATATCAGAAGTCTAGTTAATCGTTGCTTCATCAATAATAAAGAAACAAGGCAGCCCTAAAGTTAAGAAAAAAAATTTTCAATATAAATGCAGGTATTAATGTCTATATAGAGATGTAGAAATTAAATACCATCCTACCAACTATTTAAACATGGATTGATCTAATGAGTTGAATAGGCATAGATGTTATGAAGAAAAATCTAAATTGGAGGGCTCCAATATGTCCCTCCCCTATGGGCTAGAGAAACTATGTGGAAGAGTGGAGGAAAGAATGTTGGAGTCAGATGGGATGGAGGATATGAGGCCTACTTAATAAACTAATCTGTACTAACATGTGCTCACAGAGACTGAAGTGGCAATCACAGGCTCTGCAAAGGTATATTCCAGATCCTCTGCATATATTTTATGGCTATTATCTTGATTTTTCCATGAGACTAATAACAGCCATAACATGCACACAGAGTCTCTGGGTATATCTGACTCTTTTGCCTGCTCTTGGGACTCTTCCTCTTATTTGGTAGATTTTTCCAGCCTCAATATGGGGGATTTTTACTTGTCTTTTTTGGTATCTGTTTCATGGTGTTGGGTTGTTGTTTCTTAAAGGCTTGTTCTTTCTGAAGGTAAACAGAGGCGGTGGTTCAGACGGAGCTGGGAGGAGTAGCAGGGAAGAGAAATTGTGGTTAGGATATAATGTATGAGTGTAGAATCTGTTTTCAACAAAATGTGAACAAGAACTTTGAATACAGAATTTATGTACAAGAATCATGTCACTTTTAAGTGAGTGACAATCAGTAACAATTTCATAAACTATAGATGTTTTTGGAAGCCTTGTTCCAGGCAGGTTTAAGGGCCTGAGACAGCTGTGTGGAGTCCAGGCCAAGAAAGGATTATGATCACCTACAGTTGACTAAGCAAATGGTACAGTATAGTTTGAGCCAACTTTATAGAGTTTCAGTGATTTGCATGAATAGTTTCTCTACTAGTTTTTACTTTCAAAGTTTCTAAAAGTGGTTACAATAATTACCAGTTTGTTCCCTGCTTCTTTCCCTCCCATTTCCTTACTCTGTCTATCGCACCTAGCCATTACCTTTTTGATCTATGTCTCTATCATCAGAAGCATAAGCAGTTTTGCAAGCTACAAAGGAACGTTTCTAACTAGGCACAGCTACATTTAGAACAGTGTGCCCAGTTGGCAGCATATGTGGTTACAACATCATGCAGGGTGAGAGACAGTCTCCTGTGTCTAATATTCTTGTCTGTAACATCCAGTAGGGTCTGTGTTCTCATGATCAACTTACCAGCCAGGACTGGATCAACCCATTCTACATTTTGTAGTATTCTATCCCCTCTATAGGCATACCAGCTTATTCATTTATCCTATAGGCAACATATCTTGGAAACTTATGCTTAATTGTTGACATAGCTTGTCCTTGTCCTTGTGTCTCTCTCCTTAACTTCTTGGGATATTACCACTATGCACTAGAAGGGATTTGATATATCCTGAAGTCATCTGCATTTAAATAATATATACATTTTATGTTGAAATGTAATCTCCAAGATGGTTAAATACAGAAAGGAGCAAGGAAGAGAATGCAGAGGCCAAAGAAGTTCATCTTCAAGTTATCAGGAGACAGATACTTGCAATATATTAAGAACCCAAAGTTGTTGACACATCTTTGAAATGACAGTAGAAGTAATCAACTGCATTTGATTCAGCTACATGACAGAATAAACTTCATTTAGAATTCGGCTCCACAGAAATTGCTACCTGAAAATATTGACACAAGTCTTATGAGATATGTTTAAGCTAAAATAAAACATTAGTAGTTGGTGAAGGAACACAACCTGTTGATATGCTAATGAGTGTTCTACTTTCTGTTATACTGGATAAAAACAAATAAGTAGGAATTATGAAGTATTGAGTGATTACCAGAAGCTGTAAATATCTCTACTGCTGAAGGCAACTGGAAAGCTTAGACTGAGGTAAAAATCATTCAAACAAGGATGGATTTAGGGAAGGGGGCAGGCAAAGAACATCTTAAAAGTAAAGAGTAAAGGATAAAAGTAAAGGATAAAAGTAAAAAGTAAAGGATAACAATCTTCTGATACTCTCTGGAACCATGGTTCTTAAGTAAATAATAATAGTCATCTTGTATAGCCTATAAAAACAATTAATCAGGACCTGCCTCCAAGGTCAGGATAGAAATAGAATAAAGATCAATGATGCATGAAGACAGGGACAATTGGGTAACAAAACAGGTAAAGTTAAAGGAGTATAAATGCTTGTGTCAATAAACAAGATCAAGATCTGTATAATTTTCAAGTCTAGTGATTTATGCTGGCTTTGTATTTACTCTGATTTCTTTTCAATACTTTGTACTTGATATCTACTTCAAAGATGTATGGAGTTGCCACTTTTTGTTTTATTTTTTTATGCAGTAGAGTCAGGATCACACAACATCACCCAGAGGGCTCTCAACCCCTGGAGATCAAGTAATTCTGCTACTTAGGCTTTGAAAGGAGTTACAAACATAGACTAGGCACATGCCAGTATGCTTGGCATCAGACATTGCTTTCAGATAACAACCTTTGAAATTATTTTGTCTAATTTCATTGACATGCTTATGATGTGATGAGTTAGGTTCACTGTCAACAAATCACAAATACCCTTTGGAGTTGAGGATTTAATCCATATTTATTATCATCTTTAAAGTGGTTTCACTCAGTTTTTTTCTTTTAAACAAAATTTGTAGGAGAGTTTAAAGACCTGGGTTTGTGTGTGCACAATAGAAACTTTATGAAATGAAATTAGTTGATACCTGAAAAACTGCAACCTGTCAGAAACCATTTTCTGCTGAAGGGAATCTCTACCGTAATTATAAATAAGACACTGTGTAGGAAAAGAAACAAAGATAAAAATAATACAAAATAAACATGACTGTAGTGAGGTAGTCCTTCTGTAGCACTGACCACGCCCATTGGGGGGTGGAGCTATGGGCGGAGGTGACCTGAGGAAGGAGGTCGGAGGGGGCCAGGAAGGCGCTCTCTTTCTGGCGTGACTCAGACAGGAGAGGATCTGTAATGGTGCACCTTTTTATTACACCCTGGCCAGTTTCAAATATAACTACAGTCAATAATTTTCTGCCACACAGTGACTAACTACATATGTCACAGCCAGTTCTGTTGAGAAATTTGGTTGCTAAAAATTTTCTTCCTACAGGATCCATTGGAACAATCATCGTCCCATTTCAGCAGGAAGTAATCTTAATATGACTACGCCCCCTTTCCCTACCCTTGGAAATTTGGGATAATAGTCATCATCTTTGGGTTGGTTTTAGTTATTTGGGATTGGGTGATGCTTACACTCGGGTTTATCTTTTAGACAGGAATAGGGAATGGTGGGTAAAGGTATGGTTTAGATGGGATATAAGTAGATTAGCCTATTTCCTTGAGAATTTGAGTATGAATGAGATAGTATTTTACAGCTTACATTGTTATGTATTCCTATGTGGTAAGCTATGTAAAATTAAGTTTATATTTTGTTATATTGTGTTAAATGTTTCCACTTATAATATTTATGCACATTATTTTTTACCATATTCTATGTATGTATACTTTTCTTGTGTTCAAGACATTTTGTATATTGATACAATTTGGGATATTTATCTTGCTGCCCTTTATAGTTCTACCTCTTGTCTTGACACTTATACTCTACCTCTATTTTAGGGATTTACATGTAGGTATATGTAAATAGTTATATTGTTTAAGTATTTGTTCCTGCTTTACTCAGGAAAGTTTTAATCAGTCTTTTTAGCTAAGTTCCCGAGTATTACAGATTATCTTCACTCACATTTCCTGTACCTATGAGATTAGTCAGATATAGATGCTTAATCTTCAATCCTTCATAGACATGCAGAACATGGCATTTAAATGTTTTAATATTAGTACTCCATTGACATGAGACACTGTTGCTCCTGACAGCACCGTGCATTTTCCCGAAAATATGTTGGACACTGTTGTTGCTCCTGCTGGAGTTCAATCTCGCCTCAGCTAATGGCCTGTTGGGCATAGAATTGCCCCCACCTTGACCACTGATTTGGACATGCAGTCCTATGTGCTTGCAGGAGACAAATATAGAAGACTGCTTGACCTTGCCAAGTCAGGGTAAGACAGCCATTCTATTTCCCTGCTGTTGTTGTGGTCTGTCAAGTTCTCTTGGCCTTAGCCAAATCTGGGTGTACCAACGTCGCTGTGAGACCTAGGGTGACTGTTCAGGTGGCTTGCTGTTTCTGTCCTTGCTGCACCGTTTTGGAAGTTGTCAATCCGCATTTCCTGTCTACTCTAGTATTGTTATTTTCCTTCTCAGGTCTTGATGAGGTTAAAGATTAAACTATCACAACTATTATTCTCTCTTCCTAGTTAGATATTTTAGGTACTAGACTTACGTTTTCCAGCTTAGGACAACTCTATTGTAAACTCCATTATGCCCTCACCCTAAGACTAGATATGTAGGTCATTTTGTTCTCGATTTTCCTTTTCTTAGAGCACACTTGTTATTCACTGTTTTGTATATAGTTTTGTATTAAGCCTAAATCTTTTCTTTAGACTAAAAGGGGAATTGTAGTGAGGTAGTCCTTCTGTAGCACTGACCACGCCCATTGGGGGGTGGAGCTATGGGCGGAGGTGACCTGAGGAAGGAGGTCGGAGGGGGCCAGGAAGGCGCTCTCTTTCTGGCGTGACTCGGACAGGAGAGGATCGGGTTGAATTTCCTGGTGTTCATCTGTCTAGGTTGTAAGTTATTTCTCCCTGAATAAACATCTATTCGGCTTATTTGTTTATCCTGATCCTTATTTACCGCAATACATGACAATATGGTTTATCTCACAACTATTAACTTTGATTTGATCTAATTTTTTTGAGAGGTCATTTAAGGTACAGTTGAAAAATATAGGAAATTGCTCATATTTTTAAAAGAACATTATTATTTTATGAAAAAAGTGTGTGTTGTGAAATAGAAACTAAATTAGAGAGTTGGATTCTTTGCCTGAGAAAGGGTTGTGAATATTCTATAACCCTGCAAATTCCAACAAATAACAGAATATTCTTCTTCTAATTATATTAGAATTCAAAATTAATGTTCATACTTCACATTATGCTGTTTAATATACGTGTATAATATGTGAACTTCCCAGCCATGGTTGTGTTTAAATATATTCTGTGATGATCACTTCCTCTTCAAATGTTCATGTAAAATTTCCAATACTGAGATTAAATATCTGTCACCTGTAACAATGAGAAATGGAAGAAATAATTCCTTGATTTTTCTTGCCAAAACATAAAATTTCTGAGGAGCTTTAGAAGGAAATAATGTATTTCCTGTTTGAATTTTTGTTTAAAATATCAATTTACTATTTTAGTGTGTGTGCCTGAGTGAATATGTGTAGATGTCACTGGACAATGTGTCAGATCTGTTTCTCTCATCCATATTCATCTAGGGTGTTCTTTGATGAGAAATGGGGTAATCCCTGTCCTCTAACCCTGGCAAAATTACTAGCATTTGAACACTTGTTCCCAGCTGATGGTACTGTTTGAATAAGTTTTGGAGTAGTTGTCCTCTTGGAGAAAGGTTTTTACTGGGGGTATTCTTTGAGAGCATGAATAGCTCCATCTCATCCAGTCTCATTTACATGCATGCAGTTTAAAGAGTGAATTTAGCTCTCTGCCCACACTGCCATTTCTGTCACTTGCTACTATGTTGTTCCTGACTATATCGATTTCTATCCACTCAAAATATAAACAATAACTAAACCGTTTATTCTATAGCTTGACTTAGCCATCATGTTTTATCACAGCAACAAAAAAGTGACTAATACTCTCAGATTCTAGGCAATGAACTGAGGATGCCATGCTGTGTACTAGATGACATTACCTACTGAGCCATGCTCAACATACTGAAAGTACACATCTATTATTTATTCTTATAAATTAAAAATGTAAATAACAATGAAGAGATGTTAAAAAGAACAAGACAGATTAAGGATATGATTACAATTTTTGTAAAGGAATGGGTATGATTTATGACAGCTGAAAACTATTTTAACCAACTTAATTTAGCATTTATCAAAGATAAAGTATTTAGGTACATGATATTTCCAGCATATATATTCATTACCTGAACAACAATAATCAATAATAAAATGAAGATGTGAAAATAAACACTTTAGGAAGAAAAAATAAAGTTTAGAGACATTTTTTATTTCGGGGGGGGGAATTGCTCACATACTTTTGTGTATTTTCTCAAAATCAGGTTTTTAAAGACTGCAAACACTAACTATTTCAAATAGGAAATGAATAAAATTGTTTGAATCATGCTAGTATGTCTTTATTGTATAAATCACATATTATTGTCAGCTTTTAAAAATATCAAATATGTACCTTTCTGCTTCACATGAAAATAAATGGGGATACGAATAGTTTCAAAGAAATTTAAATGATTATACTTCACTGCTTAGAGTTTTATCATTAATTGAAAAGATTATGAAAACATTTTAGCATAGGTAAATTTCCATAAGAAACATGTACGAAAGGACTTTGGGAGCACATTCCCTTAGCCTAGAGGCAGGAGGAAAGGCCTAGTACCTACTCCAAATGACTTGACAGATTTTGTTGATCCCTCCTGGAAGGCATCACACTCGCTGTGGTGTCTGGGGTGGGGTGGGATGAGATGGAAGGGGTGTCAGTGGGAATGGGAAGGAGGGCGGGAGAACTGGAATAGATATGTGAAATAAGGAAAAATAATAAATATATATGTATAAATAAAAAAGAAACATGCCTTCCTTATGAAAATTAATTCTTTCATTTTCTATAAAATGCTAGCTTTCTGTGCTCTGTTGAATATACATTGATTCTCTACAGATAATACTTCTTTAGCAAATTACATAAACCACAGATAGTAGAATTACTGAAATTATTACATTTCTGCAGTAACCTGATGTTGCTTAATTCTAGAAATTTGATGTACCTCAAAATTGACTTGATTTCACGCAATTGTTAAACCGACGTCATTCCATTTTAATACTTGTCTCTATCATATCAGATTTTTTTTTATTTTCAGATGCTGCCCTTTTCAGACATAAATACAGCACAATTTTTTCCACAAATATAATATTATATACATATATAACTCATAGATATAGATGTATAAGAAATATATATGTGTATTATGCATATATATATGTGTTAAAATATATATTCATCAGCATGACTATTAAGCTATTGAACCAATTTTGCTACTTTTGCAGTAAAAGAGAAAGTTTTGGAAAGGAAAAAATAAATTTTAAAAGTGATTTTCTTTGTTAGGGTTAATATTGCTGTGATGAAATACCATGAACAAAACAACTTGGGGAAGGAAGTATTTATTTGGCTTATACTTCCACATCACACTTCACTATCTAGAAAGTCAGGACAGCTGATGGAAAGGCCATGGGGGAATGCTATTTACTGGCTTGGTCCTCAGAGCTTGCTTATCCTGCTTTTTTATAGATTCCAGGATACCCAGCTCAGAGATGGCACCATAATGGGTTGGGCCCTCTCCCTTCAACCATGAAATAAGTCAATGCCCTATAGGCTTTGTTAGAAAACAAGCTTATGGAGACATTTTTCTCAACTGAGGCTCCCTCCTCTCTGATGACTCTAACTTGTGTTGAGTTGACATAAAACTATCAGGTACAGTAATATAAAACTATATAAATCAAATAATGAGGAAATCTGTATTTATTATGTCAAAACTAAATTATTCACGAATACTTCTAAAATTAAGAATTAAAAAAAAAGTATGAACTGCAGCTTGCACAGCTTCTAAACAGGGATACTTCCTAGCATGTATAAAGTTAGCTAATTCACCATGTACTAACAATAAAAACAGTGAAATAGAAAATGTGTAGTCCATAGTGATCAAAGTTATTGTTTTCCTTATTTGCCTTCTCAAGAAAATAAATAATAACAAAAATGATAAAACTACAATGTGTAGAGTGAGTGCATATTTTTGACAGCATGTAGGAGATAGAGGCAGGCATATCAGTAGTCTGAGGTTAGCTAGAGAAATACAATGAATTCCTAGATATTCTTTGCTTTGCAATCAGATCATAAACAACAATACATACAATAACAATCATAACCATGTTAATTATAAAACAAAATTTAGGCCTGGAAATGAACCTATTCAAGATACATAATCAAAAAAATGATGAATGAGTTGTTAATTGGCCAATATTTTAAAATATTTTTCATATTATAGTATTTGTAACTGTTTTACTTCTTACTTTAAATAAGTTTTGTTTATTTTTGTGAAGTTGTTCACTATTGCATACCCTTGATAAATATAATGCATGCATTTGACTAGTGTATCTTACTCTTCCTTCATTCATTAGGGAATCTCATTTAAATGGTGGTTTTCATAGTTAGCAATATATTATTTAAAAATATCTATTACAGTAATTTTAAAATATTGTTCCAAAAATAGAAATGACCACTCTAATTTTAATAGTAAAGTGGCCTGATAGTATGTACTGCCCTGACTTTGAGAGTAATCACTCTCTGTGGGGCTGTAATTCTGTTATTCATTTAGCCCCGAAAATCAAAAGGAGAATCTCTGAGTTCTTAAGAAATTCATATTTCACCCTCTTATTCTAGTCTTTTGTATGTATGGGAATTTGTATTCATTAAACAAACCAGTCAATTAATTGTGTCAGTGGTACTTCCTCAGGCATTATAACTAAGGAATAAGACTCAAGAATGAAGAAAGAAATTAGAAAGGGAGAGAGAGAGAGAGAGAGAGAGAGAGAGAGAGAGAGAGAGAGAGAGAGAGAGAGAAAGAGAGAGAGAGAGAGGAAAGAGAGAAAGAAGACTCAAGGGCAAGAGATATTGCTCAGGGGCCAAAAGTACTTGCAAAGGATTCAAGTTTCATTTCCATCACCCAAATCAGGTGGTGTGTAACCAACTGTTTATCCTTCTCAAAGGAATCTCACACCCTCTTCTGGCCTCCCTGGGCATCACTACATGTAAGTTGTTTCCTCACACAGACATACACAAAAATGAAAATAAAATATTTTAAAATAATTTATTCAACCTGCTTAAAAAAGAAAGATGAATCCAATGTGACAATTAAAGCCTATAATACTTATTGTTTCTTCCCACACAAACCTTTCTTCTTATGCATTCAATTCACAGGAAAGAGCACCTTCCACTTAAATTTGAAGCTACTTTTTTTGTGTCTATGTATATCACTTGCTATTTTAAAAGTAATTAAAAGAATCTTTTCTGAGGGGAAAAAAGAAAATATTCAAGTTAGTTACTCATTTGAGAACTAAGGTGTTCGTTATATGCAGTTGATATCACAGAAGGCCTGCTCTTTTCTGAAGGGTAGCACATGGAGGCAGAGTGGATTTGAGGAAGAGTGTAAGTGGGAAGGAAATAGGAAGAGGAGAATGAGAGGATACTGAAGTTAGGGTATATTGTATGAAAGGAGTATACACACACACACACACACACACACACACACACACACACACACATATATATATATATATAACTGTTTTGAGTATGCTGTTCTCTGTGTGAAACAAACTTTCATCAGTAGCCTAATTGTGATATTATCTTGTTTGTACTTTAACAAATAAACCTTGCCTGAAGATCAGAGCTAGCCATAGAGGCCACACAGTTCTGGAGGGCACTTTTAATACCACCACTTTGGTGGCAGAAGCAGGTGAATCTTTGTGGTTTCAAGGCCACCCTTGGCTACACAAGACTGATCCAGTCTAAAAGAGAAGCAGAACTAGGTGGAAGTGGGTCACACCTTTAATTCTAGTACTTGGGAATTCATGCCTTTAATCACAGCACCAAGACAGTGGAGACAGGAGTGATACGGCTGGGCAGAGAAAGGAATATAAGGAGGGAAGGGACAGGAGCTCATTGCATTTGTAAGGACAGGATCACCCATTCAGTCTGAGGGCTCAGTGGAGGTAAGAACTAGTGGCTGGATGCTCTGCTTCTGATCATTTAGCATTAACCACTGTATTTGATTCCTGGTTTTTATTATTAAAACCTAACAGAATTTACAAACCTCCTAGTGTTAGTTTTTTATCTCATTATGTTGAGGATCATTTAATCATTTTTAGTCAGTTTGTTTCAGCAGTGATTAGTGAAAAGGTCTCAACAAAATGATTGCTTATATAAAAAATGTTAAGTCTATATGATCATGATTTTCCCCCCTTAGGTTTCTAATTCTTTTCATCATTAAATTCTTATTAACCACTAACAATTGTAAATCTATGATAATTTTATAAAGGAAATAGATTTAATTGTCAATCCTTGCTTAATCAAATTATTGTGGACCAACCAATTCTTTGGACTTTTCAATAAAACTCATCAATGATAATTAATTATTATAAAATATTATTTTATTGAACTCTTTTTATGAGGTAACAATCATCTTGGTACCCAAGTCACACAAAGACACAACTAAGTTAGAGAATTACAGACCAATGTCCCTCATGAACATTAATGCAAAAATACTCAATAAAATACTGGCAAATCAAATCGAAGGACACATCAGAGAAATCATCGACCATGACCAAGTAGGCTTCATCCCTGAGTTTCAGGGATGGTTCAACATATGAAAATCTATCAATGTGATCCACCAAATAAACAAACTGAAAAAGAAAAGCAACATGATCATCTCACTAGATACTGAAAAAGCCTTTGACAAAATTCAAAACCCTTTAATGATAAAGGTCTTGGAGAGATCAGGGATAACAGGAACATACCTAAGCATAATAAAAGCAATATACAGTAAACCAAAATCCAACATCAAACTGAATGGAGAAAAGTTTAATCAATTCCTCTAAAATCAGGGACAAGGCTGACGTCTCTCTCCATATCTCTTCAATATTGTACTTGAAGTTATAGCTAATGCTATAAGACAACAAAAGGGGATCCAAATTGGAAAGAAAGAAGTTAAACTTTCTCTATTTGCTGATGATATGATAGTTTACATAAGCAACCCAAAAAACTACCAGGGAACTCCAGCTTATAAACACCTTCAGAAAACTAGCAGGGTACAAGGTAAACTCAAAAAAAAAAAAAAAACAAAAACAAAAAAAACCCAAAACAAACAAACAAACAAAAAAACCCCAAAAACCAAACCAAAACACACACACACACAAAAACAACAAACAAACAAACAAACAAACAAACAAAAACAGTAGCCCTACTTTATTCAGATAACAAAGGTGCTGAGAAAGAAATCAGAGAAGCATCACTCTTCACAATAACCACAAACAACATAAAGTATCTTGGGGTAACACTTACCCAAAAAGTGAAAGAACTTTGTGTCTTTTAAGAAGGAAATTAAAGAAAATACTTGAAAATAGAAAGATCCCCCATGCTCTTGGATAGGTAGGATAAACATAATAAAAATTGTAATCTTGCTAAAAGCAATCACCATATTCAATGCAATCCACATTAAATCCCAGCACAACTCTTCACTGACCTTGAAAGGATAATAATCAGCTTTATATGGTAAAACAAAAGACCCAGGATTGCCAAAACATCCTTGTACAATAAAGGAATTTCAGGAGGCATGGCCATCCCTGACTTTAAGCTTTACTACAGAGCTATAGGCCAAAAAAACAACCTGGTGTTGGCACAAAATTATAGAAGTAGACCAATGGAATAGAATCGATAATCCTGATATTAACCCACACACCTATGAACCTGATTTTTGACCAAGCAGCTAAAAGTATACAATGGGAGGAGGAAAGCATCTTCAACAAATGGTGATGGCATAAGTGGATTCTGGTGTGTAGAAGACTGCAGATAGACCCATGTCTATCCCCATGCACAAAACTCAACCCCTAATGGATCAAAGACCTCAACATCAATCCAGACACAATGAACAGGAGACTGTTTCCTGAACGTAACTCCAGTAACACAGATACTGAGATAGAAAATTAATAAATGGACCCCCTGAATATGGGTCTCATCCAGAAGGACTGAGCAGTCTAAGGGACCTCAGCCATTTCAGAGATCATTATGGTCATTTCTCAGGAAAATGGGAATCAGTCTACCACAGGACCTGGTAATCCCTCTCTTAGGCATATACAAAAATGATCCATATCCATGCAACAAAGGCATGCATTCAACTATATTTGTAGCAGAATTATTTGTAACAGAAAGAACCTGGAAGCAACCCAGATGCCCCTCAACTGAAGAATAAAGAATCTGTGGCATATTTACACAATGGAATACTACTCTGTGGGAAAAAAAACAATGGAATCTTGAAATTCACATGGTATGTACTAACTCATATATGGATTTTAGACATAGAGCAAAGGATCACACCGTTAGAAAAACTAGGATACAATGAGTATTCAAATCCATTATTTGTAGAAGATTTATATTCTAGGTAGTGTAGGTGGAGTTTTTTTTTTGTATCCATGAAGCTGCTCCCAAATAACTAAAAATAGTCTTAACATTATTTATAAATGTTTGGCCAATCACTCAGGCTGGTTACTAGCTAACTCACATTTTAAATTAACCCATATTTCTTGTCTACCTCTACCACACATCTGTACCTTCTTTCAACACAGAAGATTCATCTTGATTCTTTCTGTGTGTCTCTTGAATCCTCTGCCTACTCACTTCTTCCTCAAGTCCTCCTAATGTGGATCTCCTGCCCAATCTCTTTTTGTTCAGTTGCAGGTTAGTCAAATCTTTACTAGTCAATGAGAGTCATACATATTTGTAGTATGCAAAGATGGTTCCACAGCCAGTTAGAGTAAGAGGGATTAAGAAATTATTATAATTCCTTAATTTGCTTGGACTTTTATTGTTATAGATGGAGGATTTCAGTGCAATATATAATCATTCCTATTGTGGTTGACAGTATTATTCTGTTCACACTTATGTTAAAATCTTTTCAAACAAATCTGCTAGCATCTCAAGCAGTGTGATAGGCCTATTACAATATGCTTCTTATTCTGATCAAGTCTAATTTACTTCCAGCAAGACTGTAAATACATTCAAATTCCTGAAGTGATTTTGAAAGAAATTAAAATTTGTAAATGGAATTAGTTTGGTGTGTTAGTGGGTATGTTTTCTTGTGTATATTCTGTATTATCTATGAAGCAAAATCCTGGAATTTATGCAGTCTAGGAATATCTATCAATTTGCAGTGAATAATCTTTGCATTTATACAAAGGGGCCAAATAAATGTAACACTGTAAATCTTTCAAGGAATGATTCCAAGTCTACCAGTGAGCTATTTTTTACATTACAGTGGCCTACTCATCTGAACTTCTTTCCCTTCTTTGGTGAATTTTAGCCATTAATGATGGCATATGGCTTAACTCACGTTGTAGAACATAATACAATAATTTGGTCAATTTTGTTAAAGTTTCCAATTACCTCCTGCCTTTTTAATAAATTGTTTCTATATCTCTATCTGTTGATATGTCATTTTAAGTGTATTTCTATATCAGGAGTTTAATTTCCTTTCCCTTTATCATCACATTTAGTCCTGAAACTTTATTTCACCAATGAAATGGGAGTAGTAGTAGTTCTGGGTAATTTGAGAGCTAACGCTTTCAGAGACATCAAATCATTCTGCTCTCATGCCCAAGGCTAAGAAAATCAGAGAATATAATGGAAACGATAAGAGTTAACACAAAGCATGCATGCAGAGTATATAATAGACACTATTATTTTTGCAGTGGTAGAGTTCTATGCCCTACAATAGATTCTGAAGCAATCTATGTGATACATTTACTCCTCTACCTGAGGCACCCACATGTTAAATAGCCCCAATTGACAGAAGAACTGACTCCACACAATATGGAACTGTTGATGAATATCTTGAGTCTAGACAGTAGACAGGTTTGAAGAGACTCTGGACTCTGGTGAAATGTCCAGAGACCTAGAAGGGTGATCCCAACTAACCATCTGAGGGACAGTAGAGAGGCTACCTTAAATACCCTTCCCTGATAATGAGATTGATAACTTATATGCCATCCTGGAACCTTCATCTAATAATAGTTGGAAATAGAACCAGACACATACAGTTAAATACTGAGCTAAATTCCTGGAATCCAGTTGTAGAGAGAGAGGAGTAAAAAAAAAAAGTGGGTGTCAAGACCAGGCTACAGAAACTCATAGAGATAGCTGACCTGAACACGGGGGATCTCATGGACCCCCAGACTGATAGCTGGGAAACCAGCATTGGGCCCATTTGGACCATATGAACATAGGTTTCAGTTAGAAGGTCTAGACAGTCTAAGGGACCACCAGGATGTATCCCTGGTGCATGAAAGGACTTTGGGAGCATATTTCACATGGGGGGATACTTCCTTAGCCTAGAGACAGGAGGGCCTAGACCCTATGTCAAATGACTTGACAGATTTTGACGATTCCTCCTGGAAGGCATAACCCTCCCTGTGGAATGGGTGGGAAATGGGAAAGGAGGCGGATCAGGGGACATGGGAGGAAGGGAGAGGGAAATAGGATCAATAGGCAAAATAAGAAAAAAGTAATAAATACAAAATAATTTTAAATCTAAGTGATAATAAATAATTAAAAATAAAAAACAACATAATTGAAGTTTAGAGTACTAAGAAAGTTTGTGCTTTTTTTTTCACCCTGTCTTTTGGTTCATATCCATGTCAAAGAAAATGTCCCTAAGGAACAGATAAAGGCACAGGTTAGGGTCTCAACCACCATTTAGTCCTGTTATACCATTAAGTCCCCTGAATTCTTATCAATAAAACCACAACTATGCCTGATTATCAATATTAATCTGTTACCAGCTATTTTTCCCCAAAGAAGTATTTGTGGTCTATATCTCCCATTTGCCCAAGTAGCCAGGATTGAGCTCTCCTATATTTGTTTAAATTGTTCAAAGTATAACCTGGGTACAATTAAAGTTTCATGAATTGGTCGTTCTCAAAAGCGTAAGGGATAATGTTTGTCTGGTGACGGTATGAGGTTTTCAGTCTTTTGACTATAGTTTATTAATTGTGATCAAATGTGACAATGTACCAGAAATATATTCTTAATATTGAGAACATTTGGTGCTTCTACAACTTACTGTATAAAACAGTACATATAATTTCTATGTCAGTTCCCTGGCCAAATTAGAACTTTATGATGAATCTTGATGCTAGTGGAGTATTGCTGTGTAGCCCTTACATAGAACATAGTTTTGTAGATCTGGATGTTATTGCAGGAGACATGTTGAGCAAACCATTTTTAAGAGGGACGAAAAATAAAGAGGGAAGGAAGGAAGGAAGAAAGGAAGGAAGAAAGGAAGGAAAAGCAGTAAGTTTTGCCAGGAGTATTGTGTGTGTGTGTGTGTGTGTGTTTGTTTGTTTGTTTGTTTGAATACAGCATTTCTCTGAGGAGTTCAACTTTCCTGTACCATTAAAAGTTTCCTTTCTCTGTATACATTTAGGGCTCAAGTTTTTTAAACTTTTATTAATTTTAA
Organism: Phodopus roborovskii; assembly: GCF_943737965.1. Classification (NCBI taxonomy): domain Eukaryota; kingdom Metazoa; phylum Chordata; class Mammalia; order Rodentia; family Cricetidae; genus Phodopus; species Phodopus roborovskii. Next base: position 32,104,786 of record NW_026126410.1, read on the forward strand.
TTTTGACCCTCCAATATGTTTGGTAAACTAGAGTAAATAAAACAGTGAATGTTACCAAGCTATTGAGAAGTAAAAATGGGTGTCATCATCAGAAATAATTGATAGAAATCTAATTTATTGTACTTTATCACAAAACCTCTTCGTATTAGTGTAGTCTTTCATTCCAAACACAAGTTTCAAATTGATTTCTTCATGTGCGGTGAACTTGTGAGCAATTAGAGAACCCCTTGCTTTCTATTCATGCAGATTTGATAGGTGGTTCATATTGAACATTCTGATATTATAAGCTGAAATAAAGCCAACATATTTATGAGAGACACATTATTTCATTTCAAAACTGAAGCATAATATGCTTTGGAAGTGTCTTCCAGAAATCATATTACAACTACTTCACTCCCCAGGAGCAAGTAATGGAGACTGATTGGTTCTTTGAAGAAGTGTATACTGCAGTGAGATAAAATACACGGGACTGGAAATCTTTGCAATCTAGTGCATTTATAATTGCTATACTTCTGTGTTGGTCTATTGCTTCAAATCAGCAGGTTGTCTTGCAAGAAATTGCTATTTAATAGAGAATATTAAACTTAAGTATCAATATTCTAATGTTAGCTTTTGCCAAAAGGCAATAAGTTCCATGTGCACTAAAGTATAAATAAAATATTTTTCTAGTTTATAAGGTAACAATCTAGATTTCTAAAATAATGATCACATTACAAACCATCTACAGGATATCTGAAAATAACATGTTACTAAGTCCAATAGCCATCCTGAGCAAAAGATTATTATTCTAAAGAAAGGCTTCAGGTTATATAACACTAAAATCAGACTTATTGAAGCAAAACATGCTCTTGCACTCCTAAGTAGCTTTTAACATAAGCATTTTAAAAGATAAGTTGTTTCAGAAAATTCAAAGACACATATGTTGCTTCAATAAAATTTTCAGTTTTAATAAAGTGTAGTAGAAATTAAGTAAAACCATATTAATTTTGTAAGGCATTCTATGAAAAATAGCTTAGTATGCTGGATAGTATCCCACACAGGTATCTGGCCCTAGTGAATACAACTTAAAAACATTGATATATGTAAAGAATATTGTGTATCTGGTTAAAGTTGGGCTTCTGGGTTTACGGGTATTAGTTAAGAAGAAGAGTGGTAAAGGATTTGAAGTATATACAAAAAAAGAAAGCAGTGTGAAAATGGAGATGGAGTCTGAAATCATGAAATGTAAATGCATGCTTGCCAACCTCAAGGCAATTATAGCAAAAAAGGGCTTGGTTTTACCAGAGACTCTGGACAGTAGGTAATCTTGTTAACACCTTGATTTGGTCCATTCACATTGAAACTAGACATCTAAATTGTAAAGTTATAGGTAAACAATGCATTGCTTTTTGACACCAAGCTTAATCTTATTCCACTATATAACATAGATATGTAACAGATGTCATGATAAACAGGCCTATGAAGTTTTTACAATAAATGTCTGGAAATACTGAGTAAGTGCATAATTGGGTAATGATTACAGGCTTAGACATTTATAAATATATAATAGAACATATTTAAAAATACCTATGGATATTATTGGTGGATATTAACTTCTTACAAAGACATAAAAGGAAACACGTAATATTAAAAACAATCCTTTAGGATCTAATTTACTAATTTTTATTGTACAGTTAAATAAATACAATATATTTACAAGCAATGATTCAGGCTGTCTGCCAATGAAATTTCCTCTCAAAATAGAGTGCACTTTGCTAATGTGCTTAATGTAACAAAAAATGAGACAAATCAGAAGTAAGCACATTAATAAAAATGGAACAAATCATAAATACTTTTTCCTTTCTAAAATATCAAAGGTGGTAAAACTAAGAAAGTACTATCTGTAAAAGTATGCTTTGTAGGGAGCATAATGGTCATGCTAATTTATTTTACTACCTTATTTTTCTTTTATTGACAATAGATTGTTTTCTCATACATTGTATTCTGATTCTTGATTGTAGTTTCCCTCTACTTCTCCAAGTTCCTCCATATCATCCCTCCCCTTCAGATCCACTCTCTTTCTGTCTTTCATGATAAAATAATAAGTTTCTGAGATAATAACCAAACATGACAAGATTAAGTGTAGTAACATGAAGTAAAAACTATCCTATTAATGTCAGACATGAAAACACACAGCAGTAGGAAAATATTTCTAAGGGCAGACACAAGAGTTAGAGATCTATTTGTTCTCAAAGTTAGGATTCCCATAAACATACTAAACTAATGGTTATTATATCTATGTAGAGAACTTGGTACAGACACAGGTAGGCCCTGTGATTTTTACTTTAGTCTCTGTGAGCTCAAATGTTCCTTGCTCATATGGTTTTCATAGCCTTGTTCTTTGGTGTCCTCCAGTCACACTGGCTCTTTCAGTTCTTTCACCTTCTCTTCCTTGGGATTCCCTGAGCTTTGAGAGGAGAGATTTGATGGAGATCTCTATTCTCTCTCTCTGTGTCTGTCTCTCTCTCTCACTGAGTGATGTCTGCCTACAGAACATCAAAAACATTGGTGATTCCATTATTTTGTTGTTGATGTTGATTGTGGTTTTATGTATGTGTGAGCATGTGTTTCCTCACCATTTAATAACTAAACACTAAACATACAAAGATATATTATTAAAGCAACAAGGGAAAAATAAGGAACTTATAAAAGTAGACTTATTATAAGTACCTCTCACTTCTCAGCGGAGACATCAAAAGCCAAAAGTACCTGGACAGATATATTTAGAATATGACATACTAGCGATACCATCGCAGACTACCATACCCACCAAATATTCAATTGTGATATACAAATCAAGGTATTCAATAATAAATTCAAATTTCAATAATATTTATCTACAAATTCATACTGCTGCACTTTTGAAATATATCTCAATACCAACAAGAGCCATTGCTTGAAGTTAAAGGGTTAAAAAAAGATATTACAAACAAATGGGCCTAAAAAGTAAGCTGGTGTAGCCATCCATGACAATATCTTCCAAAATATACTTCAAACAAAACCTAATCAGCACAGCTGATTAGGGAAGGACACTACATAGTCATCAAAGGCAAAAGCCACCAATATGGCATTTCCGTTCTTAGTATCTATGCCCCAAGCATAAGGATATCCAAGTATAGAAAATAAATACTACTGCAGCTTTAATAACATATTGACCCTCACAACCCACACTCACCAAAGGAAAGTCATCAAGAGAAAAATCAACAGAGAAATAGAGGAAGTAACATGTTATAAACGAAATGGTCACAACAGATAATTTTGTCCTTGTTTCAAGAACATTACAAATGTAAGTTACAAAATGAAACTGAGTCATCTTACAAGGTGTAGAAAGACATGTAGAAGCTACACAAGACAAACTTGGAATTCCTTCAACTGCAAAGTGAAACCAAAAGTTAAGGGTGTTACAGAGAAATGGGTATGAAACAAACTCCTTGAAACAACTCCAGAGAACAATATTCTCTGAATTCAGAGACTGAAGCAGTAGCCATGGTAAAAGAAGCAGCTTAATCAGTAGGTAGAGGCAAAGTAAAGCCATGTTGAGGAGGAATCGGGCTACAGAATACAGCTTCTGTACCCAGGAACCTCATGGAAACTTTTCTCCCTATTCAGGCTTGATTTATACTCATCACTCATTACTTCCATCCACACATTCTGTTTCAACAAAATGTCAGCAATACACACATACCATGACTGTCTCACTATTGCATCTTTGAAAAATCAGCTACACATGTTCATGTATACAGAGATGGGTGCTGTATCTACTATATATCTAAACTACTACATATCTAGTATGAATAATGATAATATAGTGTGAAAACATTTTGACTCTTGGTATTTAAATGGCATATAGGTCACTAAGTGACATTTTGCCTTTTTAATGCTTTGGGGTGATGTTAAGTGTTGAATGCATTTTATATCTGAAATATCTATTAGCCAATGTAAATATGAGGCTCTATTCTGCCAAGTAAGTCTGACTTACTTTAGTTTTTTGTAGAGAGGATGGGCTTTATCAAGCTATCTTCTGAATATAACCACACACATGTTCTCTGGGATTTCTGCATGAGCTATGTGTGAAATCCCTACACCCATATAGAGGTAGTCAAGGGATGGTAGCTGCATGAAGAATGTTATGTAAATACAGCAGCAGTGATCAAGATGGTGAACATGAAGCTGAAGGCTGCAGACTACCATGGTAGGCTTGAAAGATAGGTATAGCCTCTCAGGAGCCTCCAAATTTATCACTTTCACTGAACTCCACTTTGATGCTGTAGTGGATGCTCATAGGTTTACTTTTCCAACTCTGTGAGGATTATTCCTACTGGTGATAATTACTATTCATCAGAAAGTTCTGACAGTCATGATGTTATGACACATATGCTATATTCTGTGTGAACTCTACTATGTTTTGTCAGGTTAACAGTTTAGATACACATTCAAATTTAATAATCCAAGTAATTGGCTACTATCAACCATCAGAAGCTACTTGATAACACCAAGTAGTACCTGAATATGTTGCTTTATATTGAAAGGTACAGGCTACTATCAAGGTTTTTATAGGTGTGTGTCTGTGCACATGTGTTTTTTGAAACTAAGTGTGTATATTCTTTCAGGGCCTAGGGATCATCATATACCCTGGATCTAGAGACGGAGATGGTAGTGAGCCATCATATATTGTTGTTGGGAAACAGAGATGCAGTTGATACTGAACAATCATACATTGCTGTTGGGAAACAGAGGTGCAGGTGATACTGAGTCATCATATATTGGTTTTGGGAAACAAAGATACAGGTGGTAGTGAGCTATCATACACTGATGCTAGGAAACAGAAAAGCAGTTGGTCGTTAGCCGTCATATGTTGTTGTTAGGAAACAGAGATGTAGTTGGTGGTGGGCCATCTTATATTGTTGTTGGGAAACAGATGCAGTTGCTAGTGAACATTCATATACTGATGTTGGGAAATAAACTCTAATCATCTCAAAAGCAGCATGCACTCTAGAACCCTGATCCATCTTTTTTATCTCCAGTAAATTTTTTACAATTAATTTTTATTTTTCAATATCAATATTAAGGAAACAAAAATAAAAGTAAAGTGTCAAGATTAACTGTAAATATCATGGCAGTTCTGCCATCTGACAATCTACAAAACTGTGACTTATACATAGAGATGTTTGAGTGTGGTGAGAAAAAGAAATGGATGGAGAGAAGAACAGATAAGAAGACATAATAAATCTAGATATAAATAAAGATGTTTATAGAATCACTCACTGAATGTTTCTCAGTTGAAGACCATGATGTAGACTTCTTTAAAGCTGGAACACCTAACTCTCTCACCATACACTCAACCCTCTTTACAATTCTAAAGATTTTAAATAAGAAATTCACAACCTATTGCAGTCTGGATTGTGCATGGAATAAATAATAATACTACAAAAAGTATGCATTTGTCTATAATGTCAATCTATTGTCTCCTAAAGAAAATCAAGTTCATTCCTCAAGGTTATAATTAATATGTCAGACAATAGCAAGGACCATAATTAACATACACATAATCATGTGTAAGATATACAATGTTGCTTGAAGATGCAACCATATATTGCATATGAAGTGAGTATAACCCTGGCTTCTAAATACAAGTTCATTCTTCATATATATATGTATATATATGTATATATATCGATCCCAGTTCCCTCTCCCTCTCTTCCTTTCCAAGCATGTTCATTCTTAATGGAGTTTTGTTTTTGTTTCAATTGGCTACTGTTTGTGGTGTGGAATTCACTATGATGTTATGGAAATTTTCAGGTCACATTCTTAGGTGCTATGAATACAAACTCAGAAACAAACCTACCCACTTTGAAGCTAATGCTGCTGAGATAGCACACAGTATCAACTACATTAAAAATTCCCTACTATGTCGAGAAGTAAAATCAATGGAACTAAGGCTGACTCTGTTTTTGCTGCAGATGGAATAAACTCTAGCTGTTTGCATCTATTCTTAAGCAACCTTCCCATTATGGGATCAATGCTTCACACCAACAGAACAGAGGGACAGGAAAAAGATAGTTCCTAGCAAGACACTCAGAACTCCCACTGTGTTTGCTTGACATTTGCCCTTGATGTTACTACACACAGATAAAAGAACCAGATAAAACCTATAGATGATGAGTGAAATATATGAAGGTCACTGTTTATCCCTTTTATAACATTTTATTATTACAATAATCTATACTTTGTTTTGCAGTCTTTATACTACATAACATTTCTCATGCAAGAATAATGAAATGCAAAAATGATTAGCAGACAAATTAAATGATTGAACAGGGAAATAAGAGAAAGAAATTATTTCCTATCATTTTAATATAAATTAGAAAATTAGGAATAGGACATAAATTATATATAAGCACATATAAAAACAAAGAAAATATCTCAAGATAACTGTGATTTCTCAAGTATTAACTAGAAGAAAGAGGGATTATAATCACTATTTTTTTCTTTCTTTCCTTCTTTCTTTTTGTGGTTCTTTTGTCCTGAACTAACCAACACCAGGAGAAAAATAGTGTTTGATAAAGTAATGTCAACAATAGTTTTTTGACAATGAAATAATTATTATGAAAATTGAATTGTAAGATGAGATAGTAAATAGTTGAAAAAAATCCTTGGATGTAGTTAGACTAAACTTAAAATTTGAAAGTTACTAACTACCACTTTACACATTACATTACAGCTATTATGTTATATTGGCATATAATAAATCATCATAAAATAATTTTTAGGATTTTATATATTTTTGTTTTGAAACTAATATGTTTATTTTATGATATATTTCTTCCATACTTGCTATGGAATAATAACCCTGTTAACAAGACAAACTACTTCTTTAATTTTTCATTAGAAATGATGTTTTTTGTAACTTTATTTTTATTTCTTTGTATCTTTTGCATCAGGGATATCAAACCCATTATTTTCCCTGACGCTTTGTGTTCAACTTCTGCTCTTAAAACACCACCAAAATAAAATAAAATTTAAGAGAAGAAAAGAAAAGAAAAAAAAAAAACAGGAAAGTGTTAGTACTCTGGCATCTGTACTAGCCTGTCCTTGGGGTCTGGCAGCTGCAGCCCCTAAGAACATCACCTGTGCATACTCACTACTTTCTCTCTGTTCCTATTTTAAAAATTATTTATTTTCATTTTACTTATTGATCCCAGTTTCCTCTTCCTCCCTTTCTCCCTCCCATGTCTATCCCTGCCCCCTGCTTTGTTCCTAAAAAAAAAAAAAAAAAAAAAAAAAAAAAACCCAAACCCTGCTTGCTTAGCTCCCATCCTCTTCTCCTTCTTTGTCTCCCTTTCTGTCTGTTTCTCTCCTCTGTATGCACTCCCTGCTCTCTCTCTCTCTCTCTCTCTCTCTCTCTCTCTCTCTCTCTTTCTCTCTCTTTGCCCTCTCTGTCCTTCTCTGCTTCACTGCTAGTCTCCCTCTCCTTCTTTATCTCTCTCCCTACCCCCTCTGTTTCTCATCCCTCTCTCAGCTACTAAGCTATAACTTTTTCTTCCTACAGGCCAATCTCCCCCCTCCTCTTTCCCCTTTTTATGATTTCTTTCCCTATAAACTCTATCCACTTGAAATGTGAAGCATGACATCTTTATCTCACACATTTTTCCCCTTTTTTATTAAAATTTGAAACAAGGTTGTTTTACATGTCAATCCAAGTTCCCATACATCCTCCCCTATCACCTCCATCTAACCCCAGCCCATCCCCTTTCTTCTCCCCTGGGAGGGTGAGGCCTTCCATAGGGAGTCTTCAAAGTCTGTCATATCATTTGGAGCAGGGCCTTGGTCCTTCCCCTTGTGTCTAGGCTGAGAGTGTATCCATCTCTGTGGGATGGGCTCCCAAAGTCCATTCATATACTAGTGATAAATACTGATCCATTACAAGAGGCCCCATAGACTGCCCAGTCCTCCTAACTAACATCCACATTCAGGGGTTCTAGTTTGGTCCTATGCTGGTTTCCCAGTTTTCAGACTTAGGTACATGAGCTCCTCCTTATTCAGGTCTGCTGATTTTGTGGGTTTCTCCAGTCTGGTCTTGTCTCCTTTGCTCATCACTCCTCCCTCTCTGTAACTGGATTTCAGGAGTTTGGCTTGTGTTTAGCTGCTGGTGTCTGCTTTTGCTTCTATCAGCTACTGGATGAAGGCTCTAGCATGGTGTGTAAGGTAGTCATCAATCTCATTATTGTAAAAAGGCATTAAAGGGAGCCTCTCCACTATTGCCTAGATTATTATTTGGGTTCATCCTTTTACATCTGTGGGCATTTATTTAGTGCCAGATTTCTTTTGAAACATGCAATGGCTCCCTCTATTATGCCATCTCTTCTTGATCTCCTCTATTCTTTCCCTGTCTGAATCTTCTTCTCATCTCAGGACCATCTATCCAGTCCTCTTTTCTCCTTCTCTTTCCCCTACCTTCTTCACTCCTCCATCCACACTACCAATTTGCTCAGGAAATCTTGTCTCTTTCCCTTTCTCTGGAGGAACATATATGTCTCCCTTATGGTCCTCCTTGTTTCTTACCTTTTTGTGGCAGTGTGAATTATAGGGTGGTAATCATTTGCTCTATGTCTAAAATCCATATAGGAGTGAGTACAGACATTGTATGCCTTCCTGTAAATGGGTTAACTCATTCAGGATGGTTTCTTCTAGTTCCATCCATTTCCCTGAAAATTTCAGGACTCCATTGTGTTTTTCTGTTGAGTAGTTCTCCATTGTGAAAATGTACCACATTTTCTTCATCCATTCTTCAGTTGAGGGGCATCTAGGTTGCTTCCAGGTTCTGGCTATTACAAATAATGCTGCTATGAACACAGTTGAACAGATATCCTTGTTGAAGATTCAGAGTAGTTAAAATAACCCTGTAGAATAAAGTAACTTCCAGGCACTTCACCATCACTGACTTAAAATTATTTTATAGTGATATATTCTTGAAAACATTTTGGTATTGGCACAAAAATAGACAGGTAGACCAATGGAATTGAATTGAAAACAGTGAAATTAACCCCACACACCTATGAACACCTGATTTTTGACAAGATAGCTACATTTATACAAAGGAAAAAAAAAAAAGAAAGCATCTTCAACAAATGGTGCTGGCATAGGTGGATTCTGCTGTGTAGAAGACTGCAGATAGATCAATAACTATCACCATGCACAAAACTTAATTCCAAATGGATCAGAGACATCAACATAAACCCAGTCACACTGAATCTCTTAGAAGAGAAAGTGGGAGGTACCCTTGAAAAAATTGGTACAGGAGATTGCTTCCTGAATATAACACCAGTGGCACAGACACTGAGATGTACAATTAATAAATGGGACCTCCTGAATAGAGAAGCTTCTGTAAAGCAAAGGGCACAGTCAACAAAACCACTCTGAGATACCACCTTTCTCCTGTCAAAATGGCTAAAATAAAAACACCAAAGACAGTTTATGCTGGAGAGGATGTGGAGAAAGTAACACAATCCTCCACTGCTGGTAGGAGGACAGCCACTTTGGGGATCAATATGTTGGTTCCTCAGAAAAAAACATGAACCAGTAAACCTCAAAATCCAGTCTTTCCATTTTTAGGCATGTATCCAAAAGATGCACATTCATCTTTTTTTCTTTTTTTTATTACAACAGAAAGATTTTGTGATTAAAATTGTGATGTGATATAGTGAGTCACACTGTAATTCCCTTTTATCCATATATCTTTACTTGCAAGTATTCATTGTAGAGTCACTGTCCTGGTCTTGGCTTCTGGTTCCTATGCTATTGATGTTGGGCTCTCACTGGGATTCCTCTGGGATATCCTGTTGTGTTCCATTACATGGAGGAGATCCTACTGTTTTGGGTCTGAAAGAATGACCCCTTTATGTGCCCAGCAGATCACAGATGGGGTGCATATTGTAGTGGGGCAAATCATAACTGTGGTTCTGGTTCATTGCAAAGTTTTTCAGACTGGTTAGTCTCCCCAATCCTCTTCAAAAAGATGAACTCTGGAGTCTTCCCTAGTTTGTTCATGCCTTATAGCAATGAGCAAAAACAGGGAACAGTTTCCTTGCTTTCAGGCACTTAGGACCCACTCTACTCTCCCATCCCTGGACCGTCAGGGCCAGCTAGTGATGCTCAGGCAAAGTGTAGTGGCCACTGTCCTGAATATGCAGCTGGTGAGAGTCAGGAACAGTTCTACTCTCATGATCTCAGAGCCAGGTCTCCCACCTGCCACAGGCCTTTGGAGGGGCAGAAATCTATCCTACACCCACAGCACCATATGGCAGATGAGAGGCATGGCCAGATCTCAGGGGGTCAAGACCCTAGGTCTGCTTTCCTGTGGCCCATTAAACAGTGTTAGCTTTGTTGTGATGCCCTGAAAAGTACAGGGCTCATTCTCGGTAGTGTTGTATCTGGTAAAAGGAAGGGTCATCTCCCTTGCCTGCTGGAGGTAGTAGGGCAAGGAGGGAGGACATCTTTCCATTGCTGTTATCACCACATTGCAGATAAGGGAGGTGGTACCAGCTATACATCTCTCATGTCTTCAGAGCTGGCTCATCCACCCATACCTACAGGTTCAACTTTATTGTTCTGCTCAGGTGAGGCGCATGGCCAGTTTTCCAGAGTGCTGAAGCTCGTGAGGGTTTGGATCAGATCCTCCACCTGCTGCATGTGGCAATGGGCAACAGGAAGGGGGCATCTTTCCCTTTTATATGTCATCACAAAGTAAATGAGAGGAGCACACCTGCTCTCCCATCTTTATGCCTTTAGTGCCAGCTCTCCTATGCCCAGGGTCTACTCTTCTGCCCAGTTGAGGTGTAAGACAGTCTCTCCTGAGTGGTTCACTTGGTGAGGGCTAGGATCACTTCTTAATAGTGTTGCATCCAGTGAGGTTGGGGTGGACGGTGAACTCTCTGCCTTTGGTTGTATTAGTAGTCACAGACATCAACAGAGTTCATGACATTGGAGCCATGAACCTAGACATTGGCCCCAGGAGCTACCAGGCTCATTAATTATCATGCCCTGAGGGGAAATCAACCCCCTACCTCAGCCTGTTTCTCATTTCTTTAGACTTTCAGATATGACTCCATCACAGGACATGAACAATTCTGTCTGTCTCTCTCCCATAACGTAACATGCATTTACTCAACATTGTAGTGCCTGTTTTCCATTTGTATTTTTTGTTTTGTCAGGAAATAATTATTCATGACAACATATAAAACACGTAGAATCCAGATGCAGATGGAGAGGACAAGACCAGGCTGCAGAAACATATAGAGACAGCTTACCTGAACAAGGAGGAGCTAACGGGCCCTCAGACTGATAGCTGGGAAGCCAGCATGGGACTGTCTCAGGCCCCCCTGAATATGGGTCTCAGCCAGAAGGACTGAGCAGTCTAAAGGACCTCAGACAGTGGAGCCAGGATGTATCCCTGGTGCACAAAATGACCTTGCGAAAACATCCCCTATGGAGGGATAACTGCCTTAACCTAGAGACAGGAGAGAAGCCCTAGTCCCTACTTCATTTAACCTGTCAGATCTACATGACCCCAACTGGATGGCATTCCCCTACATATGGAATTGGGATGGGGGATGGGAGGGAAGGGTGGTTAGGGTGCATGTGAGAGGGCAGAGAGTATAAAAGGGAGGGAGGGAGAGGGAACTGGGATCAACATGTAAAATAATAAATTAAATTAAAAAAATTCTTTGACTCCAAAATTTAAGTTCAAGGACAAGTTATTGGGGAAAAAGGATTTCTATTTTTGTTTCTACAGAAAATGAAAAGCTGTGGATTCCTTCCAGACTAATGTGGTTTGATCAAGCCAGACCACCTGAAACAGAGTACCAGGTGATCCTACATTCAAAAGAGCTGGACAAAGCAGCCTTACAGACTACAGCCAGGATTTCTGAATCTTCTTCGAATCCCCCATGGCAGCACCCCTTACCAGCGGGAAGTAGTTTGGAAAGAATGACACCCAAATTCCCAAATATTGTCTATAAATGTTTGTTTTCATTTAAATGGACTTTGTTATAAAAAAATAAAAAAAAACATGACATGTACTTGGATTATATGTTGCTTCAAATTCTACAAAAGTGAACATACCATACACACTGATAATGATAAAAAATCATTTAACTTTCATTATAAATGCCAAAAATAATATCCCCATCAGCAATAAAGTTGTAAATTGGAAAATTAAAAATCAGTAGATGCATGGTAGTATTATAAATACATGAAGCTTGGGATGATAAGTACATTTTCCTCCTTACATAAAAAATGAAAACTCTTAAAATAATTATTAAGTCTGTCTTAATAAATAGTAAGAAGTGATACATTTAAACAGTTTTATATATACAAAATAAATTTAGAGTAAAAAATAGGGATAAGAGATAAAATTTAAATATGCAATTGTAACAGTGATTCTCTAAGACAAAGCTGAGGAGAAAACAATGATTTTGAGAAAATGGAGAGTTGTAGTTGACAATCTAGAAAGACAGGATAATGCATTGAGAACTAACAGTATGATGACTGATAATTTAATGTTCTTCCGATAATCCCGATAGAAATATTATATCTATGTTCTTTATATCTTGTCATGATTTAGCCTCATTTTACCCAAGAGAAAGGCCAAAAAAAAATGACTATAGAATAACAAATACAGCATAAGAAGAAATAATTTGAATTAAATGAAGCCAAATCTTCTTCCATATAAAATTATGCCTTGCATGTAACTTAAACTAATTAGCCTGAAAGAGTTAATGCGCCTTTCAAAAGCACTGTTCCTAATAGCAAAGAATAGTTTATGAACTGGTTGACTCTGGTCCATAAAGTCTAATAGGCCTATACTTCTAATTTTTATAGCTTAAAATCACAAGGCATGAAAAGTTTGTAAGACTCCTCAAACTTCACTAGAGTAGTTAGAAAACCAGTCCCTAATCAGGTTCTATTCTATTATATCCAAAGATTTTAAAGCTAGTTGAATAAGATCCATAAAATTAAAATCATATGTAACATCGTATATAATTTAAGGCCTGCAAATTTTATTCTTAAATATTTATTATCTTTTGCACAGTTAGATTTGCTCCATTTATTTCTACCACTTACATTACACCTTTTAGGTAAATTACACTTTATCTGGATTTATAATGTTTATTGTTATAAGAAGAAATGAAGATCATATGAATATCTCCATTTTTCTTAAATTTACAAGAATATTGTTCCTCATATATTTTTGAAATCTATTTAAAATTGTTGTAGTAAAACTAATTATGATTAGGAAGAGAAAGAACATTGAACGGAATATTAAATGGTAGTTTCTAAAAACTGGGAAAAGGATTATGGCAGGAAGAGATGTCAAGAATGAAGGCAAGATGTTTGAGGATTATACTGATAAAAAAAAGAACTATTAGTACATTAATATAATATAAAAGTATCCAATTGCAGCCAGGCTTATTCCATTTTCCATTTTGTTTTCTCTTCTGTGTTTCTTCCTGTTTGTTTTAGAAAGATATAAAAACAGAAAGAGGATGGACATGGGAAACTGGGTTTGTGGGAGGATCTGTGAAAAGTTAAGGGAGGGAAAAATAATGATTATAATAATTTCTATGGATTTTTTAATAAATCCATAGAATAAATAAAAACATAAAAGTGGAACGGTAAAATAAATATATGTTGACTGTTTGCCTGTTCAAAATATTACCCATGTTCAAGTGGTTTAATATTATTATGAAAAAATGATAAATCATATAAACAAATGCATGTATTAGCATATAAAATATATTTAAAGTCATGAATGTTTTAAGTAATATCTTGATATAAACTGAAGTTAAAATAAGTAAGTTATTACTAAAGATTAATTCAGATAGTTTTTATATTATATCCAAATTAAATTGTTTGATTTAGTTTGGATTCTAACTGAATTTGCCATGCACAAAAGGAAAACTTAAATCAAGTAAACAAAATGCCATGTAAAAACAAGAATGGATATGAATAATTTTTAAAACATTGAAAATGTACTTGTTTCTTTTTTCCTGTTTTTAGATGGTCATACAGAAGAAAATATGATAAAATTCTGATGTTTCTACTGTTTGGTTTTGACTTAGATTAGGAATACATTATTTATATATTTACATATTTATTTTAACTTTAATGACTTTTAGTGTTTTTGTCTTTCTTTTTGCTACTGGTTCTTAATTTGTGGACAATCCTGGCCTGAAACTCTTTTTTTTTCTTGGCCAAATTTCTAAGGTAAGAAATAACAGTATGCACCATTATGAGAAAGATTACTGGCTTCTGAAAAACATAAGTAGCTCTTAATAGAGATTATATTCTGTCTTAGATTTGATTAATTATATAAGGCTGATTTTCTTATGGACTGTTATTATAATCTAATTTTCAGAAAAGTATCAGGATGCTTATATGTATATACTATTACAACTTAATATACATTTTTGTTTATATGTCAATTCCTTTTTGTTTTAAGCATATACATAATTATATACCTAAATAAAATAACCACACAATTCTTAACATTTTTATGTTCAAATTTGTACTTATTATTAAATATGTAGAGTTCATTGCCTAAAAGGTTTCTCATTTAAATGTTTTCAATCATATAATTCCATTTGCAAAAGCTTGCCTCCTAATTCATGGGGAAAAGAAAATTTCCATATCATTATTGAAAATACATATTAGTACATGTCAGAAATATTATTCTATATGTACATATATGTACCTATATGATAAGATATATGCTCAAAAGTAATGCCCAATTGTTTCATACATAATATTATAATGCATATTTGAACTATATTGTCATTGAGTACATAAAATACATAGCCATACATTAACTCCACTGGAAGCCTTGTTAAATTAAATGATTCCACAAATCCCTAAGTCATGAATCACAGAGACTGGAAAAGGAAACAGCTGGTAAGTAAGGATGCAAGGAAGATTAGAGATGTCGAGGAAAATGTAAACCTAATATACTGTACACATTTTAAACTGTCAAATAGAATGTATTAGACATGTATAGCACATATTCCATTTGCTGGGTTCTTATAATCTTTATGCCTCTTCTCCCATGATTTTCCCTAAATCTTATGACAGCAGTGTGATGTAGATACATGAACTTGGACTACAGACCACCTGCTCAGTTGTTCCCTGAATTTTGATTGACTTTTGTTTTGCTAAAATGGCCTCTGTCTGTTGCAAATAGAAGGTTCTTTGTTGATGGGTGTGCTACAATTATCTCTGGGTATGGCGACACATTACTACAAAATAATTCTTATATTTTAAAAGACTAAAGCTGAGACAGGACCTTGCGATTGAATTAGCAGGTTATTTTAAGTCTTATGATTTAAGACTGATGCCCTGCTGTGTTCTCAGCTTGTTGCTTTAACCTGACTTTCAGAAAACAATATAAAAATCAGCTTTTCTTTCTTTGGATTTGCAACGTAATCAACTACATCCTATAATAATCCATAACTGTAATATTGAATTATGCACTTTTTATGCTCCTGACCTAGAGTGTAATACAGGTGTCCAATTGTAAACATTTGCTAAAAGCAAGACAGATGAAAACAGCCTTATCATATGAATATTTCCCACAATGCTAAAAGTAGAATTTAGATATTATGTGATTCATTTATTATCAGTATCACATGGAGTCAGTAAAGTTTCATCCCTTATTACATGCTGTTAATTATTTCTGAAACTGATCTCTCATTCATTCCTCAATTGTTTCATTCAGTGCTATTCAAAAGTTACAGAGCAAACACATATTCACACACATTCACACACACACACACACACACACACACGAGTCACAAAGAAAAGGAGGAACAGATTCAGAAGACAACATGGCAACATGGAGGCAGGTACAGATTCTATTTATTAAAACAGATTATAGGAGGAGAACACAGAAGACACAGGAAGAGACCAATAGGAAATTCAAATCTGATTATGGAGTAGGGACAATTTTCCTAGTCTTAGCAATGTACTGACCATGCAAACACAAAATAAATATTAGGATTCAACATTGTTAAAACCAGATGACCCTAATAGTGAACATTCCACTGTTGTGGAAATTCTACGGCTAAATAGGCATGCATCAATAAGAGAATGCCACATTGGACCCCATTTCATCATCTGAGTCCTCAAAGCCCTCCTCCAGTGCCATACTTCCTCTAAGAGTGCCCCACCTCCTAATAGTGCCACACCCTTTGAACCTAATGAGGGCACTTTCTTTCAAACCACCACAATTTGTGCTGTCCATATACTTCTAAGGTGAAGATAAGAAATGGAGGACAGTGACAGATCTATGATGATGCCACGAAAATCTCTGACTCTTCTCCCCAAAGCATTCAATTGTCTACAACTCAACAGTTAAGGTTCCTTGTAGAGTGTATGTGTGGCATCTTTAAGAATGGAGTCTTTTTATAATGTTTTAGTGGGGAAACAAGAACAATGGAAATCGAGTGTAATTTTTGAGTCCCCATGACACTTCTGACATAAAATCAAGGAGGGAGAGAGAAGAGAGGAGAGATGGAGAGAGAGAGAGAGAGAGAGAGAGAGAGAGAGAGAGAGAGAGAGAGAGAGAGAGAGAGAGAGCTTGGAGATTATGACAAATACAATTGTGAAATCTCCTATTCCCAATAGCTTTAATTTAATAACATGTATAGGTAACTCTGAACACCTACCAAGAATACCTTTATTCAAGTGCTTTTACTTGAAATTATATTTTCACTCATTTGCAAACTAGTAGGTTTTATAATGGCATCTTCATTTTAACTTAGATTTCATTAACCCTCTGTATTCCATCTATTCATTTATTACCTTAAGTCCACTTTAAATTTAATCTCCCAGGATCACTACACCCATTTTTCTTTTCATGCCACAGTTAGTCTGTTATTGTGTATGGTTATTTCTACCACAGCACTTCTGATATATCCATCATGTGTTATTGATGTTAGTGATCTGGATTTTCTTCCTCTCTGTTTTATCTCATGCTCCATTCATTTTGGACCATTGTACTGAATCCTCACAGTTCTTTATTTTCAGTACAGTAGCTGGTGTCTGTATTTTCTGGATCTCTGCTTTCTAATGGCCTTAGAAAGTGGGCTCAGCTGGCTGTTGTTAATATAAATTGCTGGATTTGCTCTCTGGATTTTTTTCAGCTATTAAGTGGAAAGTACTAGGCTAGGATTTATACTATTCTATAAAAGTGTATTGGATAATCCTTCAACTCAGGATGAACCCTTGAGCCTTTGCCAATGCTCAAAGCAATTTGAAATTTATATCCTTTCCTTGCCAATATGTAACCAAAATTTGCTCTTCACTGTTCAGTCACCAAGGAAGAGATAATTCACAGGAAAAATTGCCTTTTATACTGGTAACAGAACAAAAATAAGCCATGGGAATTTTTTGTGCATTTGTTTATTTATGATTATTTGTCATCAAAATATCTATCCAGTGTTTTAGTTTTTGTTTTAACAGAATTGTTGCTTATCACTTAATTATTTTATTAAATAATTAATGGGAGATCACCATTCAGTTAGCATAGCAAATTGCATTTCCTGTTCTACTGACAGGGTGATTTATGCCAACCAGCTTCTAACCCATTGGCAATTTGGAATCAGACCTGAAGCTGGCTGGATATAGTGGTTAGAAACCCTGGGCTCCATGCCTTATGTTGAATGAAATGTTGAGTGTTCAGTGTGCCTAAATTCTACTACTGAGAATGTATTATAGTGCATAATATAACTGTGAGAAAATTTTATGCATTTATATTTCAGTATAGGAAATAGTGGTTTGAATACATTTTATGTCATGTATACAATGATTTTGATCACAATGATATTTTATCTACTTTCATAAGTAATACACTAAACAATGTCTAAGTCATATTTTTGCAGTCCATATTTGTTGTGTGATATTTTGTTTGTGTTCTGACAAGTTGGTTTTTTTTTTTTTTTTTTTTTTTTTTTTTTTTTCTGAAAATCAGAGAGTGGAACTACGCACTACTTTACCACAAAAGTCTGGAGGTCTGTCTGTACAGGCAGGGGACAGAAGTTATGAAGCTGAGCAGAGACATAATATGGCTGTGCATAGACAGAAGGGGCTTGGGCCCTGGCCCCTGTTGGCCTGAGAACTAGTGGCTGTCTGCTCTGATTTTCTTATCTTTCAGCTTCAGACTCCAATATCTGACTACAGGATTTTTGATAGGACCAATTAGTATCCCACTACACAAATTCACTATGTGCTATAAAATCCATATGTGGCTCTCCAGGAAAATTATCTGATCCTCAACAGGACACACACATAATATTAGATGATGGAGCAAACATAGGGTTTTCAAAATAGCTATCAGCTGATACAAAGATAGGAGGAATAAACCAGGATTAACAACCATGATTTAATTTAATAGGTGGAGATTTTAGCTGTATACAGACACACACAATTGAGATTAAGTAACAACATTAATATAATTGATTTTGTACATTGGGAAGAGCCTCTAATACATGGGTCAGGAAATGTGCTCCTGATACCTGGAAACTGTGTGTTCATGATATCCTCCAAGACCTCTGAAGTAAGAAATGGAAGAATGTGCTCAGTGAGGGTACTGTAATGAGCACTTTCCCCTACAAGAATGCCAGTTGCCAAGATATTGTTGTAATTTTTGAACATTAATGAACTTGGACTTACACAGTTCTCCTGAGAAGCGTTTGGTAGTAGCCCTCTCTTGCTGTATGTAAGGTGGATATGTACCTACTTCAACTACTTCATTTGAAATTCTTAATTTATATTCTAGACAGATTGAAAAACTACTGTTTAATTTCTAGCCCTGCACTCTAACTCTCTTACTAGCTGTTCTGTTGAAATTTTCTAAACACTTGTAAAATATGAATATTTTTATGTATCATTTTATATCACTATATTATTAAGCTAAGAATATTTCATTGCTCTCTTTCTCAACGTTATTCTTGGAAGGGTCTAGATTCTGAGTCATTTTACTCAATTTTTCTGTCTTTATAGAACTTCAAATGGAAGCAAATACATGCTATAATGCCTGCAATCGTTTTTGTTTATATGCATTTAGTCAGTTAGCTAGTCTTTATATGGTCATCCTTACCTATGGAAGTCTCACTGATGACTGATAACCTGTTGTGTAACACATGAGAAATGATGCTTATAATTTGTTCTAAGTCTCAATTTATTCTCATATGACATGGTCTGAAAAGATTTGTTTCTTCCGTGATAATAAAGTAATAAACCTATGTAGATGATAATTCATAATTATTTCACACAAAATTCCACAGTTGTTGTCCATTAAATTTTGATTTTACAACCCCTTCCTTCTCATAATAATGCTAACCAATTCCCAGGAAAAGTAAAAGAGAAAAATGAGTTGAAAAAGAAAATAGAAATAGTCAAAAGTCTGGTAGCTGTTTGGTTTCTCCTTCATTTGTATCTCTTGTCCACAACTTAGCTGAATGGCCTCTAAACTAACTGGAAAAGAGCAGATTTAATCATATTTCTGGGTTTCTGAGAAGACAATGCCACGCAATAGCTGGCATATCTGATTCTTCTTACTGTTTTTCGTGATTGAAACTTACAATATCATTTACCCTTTCCTTTTTATTCACAGGCAAAGGAAAACTATCATCCTAAGTTTTTCTATTAGTTTCTTCTTTTTTCTTTCTGATGATTTTTGTTTATAAATACTAACTCCTCATATGATTTCAAAGCTTATCAACTGTTTATATAATTTGTTTGCTAATTAAAAACACACTCACATTTGCCAGAGTTCCACTTTTTGCTTCTTGTCACTAATACCATCTGACTATGAATAGTTAAGAAAAATATTGTATAAATCTTTAAAAGTTAGTGTATGGTTCTCCTACAAGTTTATTATGACAGTGACTCATCAGTATTCAATAACCTTACCAACTAAGATGATACATTAAAGTTTACAACAAGATTGATTTCTATTGGATTTCCTTACAATACCTCCATGTCAAAGTGAGGAAAAGCTTACACTTTTCCAGAGAATTTTCAATATAGCTCTCATTAGGTATTTCTTTATTCAAATACATGAGAATATTATATATCATAGAATTGAGATACAAAATCAGTTGTCTCATTTTCTTAATTTGGCAATGAGTCCTTTGTTGGAAAACTATATCATTACCATTGCTATTCTAGTTTGTGTAACACGACACGTATTTATTTGAATTGATTCCCTTCACCTTGCATCGAGAGCTGCTTATTCATTCAATCACCACATTTTCACAAATATGGCCATGTGGTACAATTATCTGAATTAAATTCAAATCATTCTCTAGATTCCATTTATAACTTGGAAATGGACATATTGCAATTTCCTGTTGAGAAGCCAGTAATAAAATCTTACTTAAAATGGGCATTTCATGTTGCTTCTAGGAACAGCTATTTTCAACAGTATAATAAATTTCTTACTGTCATCACATTACTCTGTGCTTTCTGATAATCCTCAAGAAAGCTCTCCCCTTAGTCATTATTATTTCATGATAAGCTCAAGTCCTCTTCTTTTGCTGTAATTCATTGACTTTCTGCTTTCTACAACATAGTTTCTCTAAATTAGAAATATGTTACTTTGTATTTGGTCTTATTGGCCAGAGTGAACCCCCCAAAAATAATTAGGTGATAGACAGCTAATGATTTTCTGAGGTTACATATTTTGATGTTTCAGAACTCTATAATGTATTATTTATGACTACACCCCCTGACATAGGAAGACAAAAATTATAACCTCAAATATCATCCTTGTGGTTTAATATTGCTTGTTTTCTTACCCTCTATCTTAACCAACCAACTGATTAAATAAATTTTTGACTTATATGCCTTAACCCTGACAAATATAAGTATACCTATCACTTTGATTTATAAAGCCTGCTTATTTCGAGAGAGGTGGACAAGTGTGGATTGGTCTCAGAATTCTGTGGCCAACTAGACAAAGAATGTATTCCTTATATTATGCACATAAAAGTTTATGTCCATTCTCCAACCTTATATTTGGGAATGAGGAACTTATTGTAACTATTTGTATATTATTATGATTAAATAAAAATCACATTTATTCACTTATTTGTTGCTATTCATTGTTCTCTTAGTTTTGTCCTTCCTGAAGTATGTAATTTATTTAGAACTGCCCATTTCTTGATGTAACAGCTTAAACCCACTCCTCTTGTAACTGTGTTTATACCAGGATTTCATAAAGCATAGTTTTTCATGCCATACCGTTACTCTTGACCATGGACATTAATATGTGAATGTCCATTAACTGATCTCTAAAGCATCTCAACAATAGACCATAAAAGAAACAAAGATAAATTACACAGCTGCTTCAGAATAACCAGACTTACACACATGACTAGGAGGATCACTGACATTGTTTCCTCAAGGTATGGGAGTTAGTAAATGAAATTGGAATGTATAAAAACATGAGTGGGAATGGGAGGGGAGTATGGTCAGAGGTATGGGAGAGTGGGAGAGAGGGAGGGAGAGAGAGGGAACTGGGATAGATACATAAAAAAACCCATGTAAAACATGTGTGGTCTGCATTTAGAAGTACTAATAATTGTTTTTTTTTTTTTAATAATTGACTGTAGGTTTACTAAACAGCACACTGCAGGAAATTTTGTAAAGTAAGATCTATTTGGGACATAATTATGAAGATGTAATAAGCCAATTTGATATACATATATATATATATATATATATATATATATTTCTTTTATTGATTGATAAATAAAACACTGTTTAGCCAATAGAGACAGGAAGATAGGTGGGGCTAGGAGACAAGAATTCTGGGAAAGGTAGGCAGAAAAGCACTGGAAAGAGTCACCATGTGGAGACTGGGAGAAAAGTATGTTCCAGGCATTTTCAGATAAGATAAGGCCATGTAGAAATACATAGATTAGTAGTTATGGGCTCCTAATAGAGCTAGCCAATAAGAAGCCTAGTCATCAGCAAATGCCAACAGTTTAATAATCAATATAAATCTCTGTGTGTTCATTTGGGGCTGAAGTGGTGGCAGGACATAGGCAGGATAAGAGAAACTGCAAGCAACATTAATTGGATGGGGAAACAGAAAACCTTGAAGAGAAGTATATTCATGTTAATCAGAACTTGAAAGGCTTAACATCTGTTGTGTCCTCTTCATATAATTTAAAATATGACTTTTTGAAATGTTGCTTTCTCTTGTTTCTATTGCTTTGGAAGAGGCCATGACCCAAAGCAACTTAGAGAAGAAAGGATTTATTTCTCCTTACTAATATCATGTCAGAGAACATTACTGAGGGAAACATCTACAGGGAGTGAATCAGAAGCAATAGAGGAGCAGTACAGCTCCCTGGCTTTCTCCTACTGCCTTGTTTACCATGCTTTGTTATACAACCCAGGACCACATGACTGGGGTTCATACTACATGCAAAGAGATGAGACCTCTTACAATTATTAACCAAGAAAATACCTGAAATACTTGCTTACATGTAGAGGGATATTCACTTTGTCTCCTTCTGTGGCACTGACCACGCCCATTCGTGGGTGGAGCCAGGGGCAGAAGTGACCTGTGGAAGGAAGTCTGAGGAGGAGCCTGGGAATGCTCTCTTGCTGTAGGGTCGCAGAGAGGAGAGTATCTGGTGGAGCCTGCTGGTGTTCATCTGTCTAGGTTGTAAGTTATTTCTCCCTGAATAAACATCTATTCGGTGTATTTGTTTATCCTGGTCCTTATTTAACTGTAATATCTGGTTACATGGCTAATAACAACTTCCACTTAAAATTTAACAAAAGCTTAAAAAAGGGTTTTACAAACAAAAGAACAGAGACAAAGCAAGGCTTCTTGGTAGCAGCATTTTTCTCGATTGGGTTCTGTTTTACTAAAGACAGAGATTTCCACGGTTCCTTTCAAAAGTTTCCTGACTCAGCATAAGCGGCAAAACAAAACAAAACAAAAAAAATCAAAAAAAAAAAAAAAAAAAAAAAAAAACAAAAAACTGCACAGCTTTTAAAAACCTCTGCTAACAATTCATTGGTGTGTATGAGAGCTGGCAATGACAATGACCACATCTCCAAGCCTGCAGCATGCAGCTGCATGGCAGGGTAGACCAAGGCAGTGAACACAGCTCTCAATGATGGCGGTAAAATAGCTGCCACCATTTTTGCTAAACCACAGCAGAAACAACAATGACTTTCATTTTAGCAATGTTGTTGTTTACCAGATAAAAGAATTGTGGCCAGAAAAAGACAAAGATTTACAGTAAAGACAGATTTCACATTAAGAAAACGTTCTAAAGGTTTACAATGTGTTCTAAAATATATGTAGGCTTGGGAGAGAAAAGTAATAAAATGGTTTTAAAAAGACAGCAAGGAGCTGGGTTGGTGGCACACGCTTTTAATCCCAGCACTGGGGGGGGGGTGGGGGGGGGCGGGGACGGACAGAGGCAAGCAGATCTCTGTGATTTCAAAGTAAACCTGGTATGCAAAGTAAATTCCAGGACAGATAAGAGTTACAAGGAGAAACCCTGTCTCAAAAAAATAGAAAAGAAACAGAATAATAAAAAAAAGCCACAGATGGAGAGAATTTGGATACTGTACGGTATTATATTGTCTTTGTTGAGGAAACAACAACTGTTAAAACAAATGCTGCTGAATTAATTCAATTTATATATTTTAAAAATGCTTTGACTCCAAAATTTAAGTCTAAGGACAAGTTACTGGGGAAAAGGGAAAAGGATTTCTATTTTTGTTTCCACAGAAAATAAAAAGCTGTGGATTCCTTCCAGACTAATGTGGTTTGATCAAGCCAGGCCTCCTGAAACAGAGTCGCTGGTGATCCAACATTCAAAACAGCTTGGACAAAGCAGCCTTGCAGACTACAGCCAGGATTTCTGCATCTTCTCAGGATCCCCCAGGACAGCGCCCCCTACCAGCAGGAAGTAGTTTGGAAAGAACGATGCCAAAATTCACAAATATTGTCTATATATGTTTGTTTTCATTTAAATGGACTTGGTTATAAATGGTTAATGACCACAACCAATTTCTTTTTAAAGGTCAAAAGGGATTACAGTATAGATATGAATACTTTGTTATGGAATGGATTTTCATTTACTAATTCAATTTTGTGATATGTATATTTCTCCTTTTGTTTAGGTATTCTGTTTATATAGCTCATTTAGGAATGTAATATATAATTTAGTACAGTTACCTATAATAGTCAAAATTTATAGTGTTAGTTAGGTTTTCTAGATATATACAGATGTATTTTAGATGGATAGGAATTCTTCAAACCTTTCAAAGACCTACAGAATATGGCATTTAAAATGGCTTAAGGTTTTTATTGACAGTGAGACATAACTGCTCCTGGCAACACCACCTGCATCATAAAGGAAAATGGACATAAAAAAATGTGTTATGAAGTTTGCTCCCAATATGGCAAGACTAGCCATTTGGACAAGATACTGCTCTTGTCTGGACTGTTTGACTTTATTCTGTATAAACAGGACATGCAGGGCCCACAGAAAAGTGATTGCTTATTCAAGATGGACATTGCTACAGAGTTCCTGCTTCATGGAAGAGTCTGCCAGACAGTCTGCAGGACACAAAGAAAAGTGACTGACAAACTGCCAATACAAAGAGACAGTTTAAAGTTTCCTACTTTGCTGAAGAGTCTGCCAGACACATTGTGGCCTATGGGCTGAAGATGGAAGATTACAGAAGAACTTTGGGTGACTGGCCAGGCAGTGAGATGTCTCTGTCATTTGTAGAGTTTATATACTATCCTTCTGTGGTCTTTGAAGGACTTTAAGACAAATAGTTATAGTTACAGTTTTTCTTAATTAGGATTAAAGATAAGTTACATAGACTTTAGACACACAAAGATAAGTTAGATGATGAAATATTTTCTTAAATCTTGCTAAATGTTTATGGACTAAATATTGTTAACTGTAATTCTTATTTGATAAATACACACACACACACACACACACACACACACACACACACACACATATATATATGTGTGTGTTTCTCATACTGGTTAAATGAATAAAGCACTGTCGGCCAATAGGAAAGCAAGATAGGAGGGACTAGGAGACAAGGAGGAAAGAGGAGGTAGTGAGGAGGAGTCAAGATGGAGATTCTGGAGAAGGCAGAACTGCCAGCTGCCTCTCCCTGGTAAGACCACGTGGAAATACATAGAAATGGGTTAATAATTAAGACAGAGCTAGCCAATAAGAAAAAAGTAACTGGCCAAAAGCATTATATCTAATACAGAGTCTCAGTGTGTTATTTGGGGCTGGTATGGTGGTGGGACGAGACAGCGGCAGGCAGAAAAACCATACTCCTTACACTTACACTTACAGGCCAATATTAGTGAGGGTTTTTTTTTTTTTTTTTGATAGTCCCTCTTCCCAAATGATTCTAGCTTTTATCCAGTTGGAAAAAAATCCTAACCAGCCATAACCTGTCTATGTTCTTCTTTTGGAAAAAGTTATTTTATGTTTATGAATATTGTGGCCTCAGATAAGTATGTGTACTACTTGCATTCCTATTGCTCACGGAAGTCATAAGAGATTCTAGAACTGGAATCACCCACAGTGAGCTGCCATTTGGGTGCTTAGTAGGGGACTTGGGGTCTCTACAAGAGCAACAAATTCTTCAACCACCAAGGCATCTCTCCTATTCCATATATTACTTGTAGAATATTGAATCCATATTCTCTTCTTAGACTTCTGACATGAAATGTTTCTATGGATGAAGAAATACATTAGATTGTGTAAGAAATATTTTTATAACATTTAATATAATTGATCTCTGATGACAGTAGCTTGTATCAGCTACTTCTCATTTCATATCCATTGTGAATTGAATTCTATATAATTCTCAGAAGATGAGATTCAGATTGCTAAACCAATAAGAATACATATTCAACATCACAAGCCATCAGAAAAATGAGAAGTAAAGCCATATTAAAATTTTATCAGTCAAGCAATGTCAGAATAATAACCACACTTAAGAAAATAAAATAAAACACAAATGGTAAGATCTTGTGGATAAAGGGAAGACTTACACACAGTTAAAGGGAATGTAAGTGGGTTTAGATACAAGGAAGTCTGAAAAGTCCTCAAGTGAACAAAATTCCATTCATAGCATAAAGACACTACACATATGCATTCACCCCAGTACTATTTAAATCACTAATTGTCTTTCAACAGAAAAATTGATGAAACAAATCCAGACTGTATTGGAGTTTCAGTTAGCTATAAAAAAGGAAATAATGTATTTTCTGGGAAGCAATACAATCATAGATCATCATATTAAATATGTGTAAATATATCTTCATATTTTGTGGAGGTATATCACATATTGAGTGTAATGTGGGATACTAGCAGAGTGGAAAGTTAATAACACCACACTAAATTGATAACTTTGAGAGCCCTACATATTCAAAAGCTATAGTCTTTACTTCTGAATTTTAATATTCTTCCTGTACACTCTTCCATGATGTTTCCTGGGCTTTGGAGAGTGTGGTATGTATAACTGTTAGGTTTAGTGTCAAACCATCCACCATGAATTATTCTTGGCATTTTCCCCAGTTATGGGTTTCAATGTTAACACTGCCTATTGTAGCAAGAAGATACTCTGATGAAGGCTCGGCACAGTTCTAGTAATACATGGTGAACTTGCGTTGGTGTCAAAGTACCAGCATACTGTAACCTCAGCATCCTCCTTAAATGCTGAACTGTTGCACTAGCTTATGTAGTACACAGCCCATAGATGTTATAAAAGAGAGTGTTGATACCAAGAGAATGCATAGACCTGAGAGACAAAAAGCTATTTTTGAACATTTTTACCTGCTATATTTTACAGTCACTCTTCAGGTTTAATAATTAATTGCCTGAAGTTTTTGCTACCTAAACTTAAATCAACTGAAGTTCACTTTGTTTGTTTTTTGTTCAATTTTTCTCCAATTTTGAGGATATTTTCCTCATGTATATTATGTTTCCTATAAAGTACTTTCAAATGAATCATGTACTTTGACCACATTCACCTTCTCTCATTGTTTTCAATACCCCAATCCCTGCCTTTCCATTCCCTGTTAATATCCCAGAACACGTAGTATGTATGATGTCATATAGACACAAATACATGACGATGTGTGTGTGTGTGTGTATATATATATATATATATATATATATATATAATTTAATATGATAGCCTATACTTTTATCACTTCCCTGAAAATGAATGATTTCCTTTTACATAGTTACCTGAAACTCCAATGATATCTGAATATATTTCATCAACGAGGGAGTCCACATAGACCTAATCTGAGTTCTCTATAATTATGTGACAGCTGTGTAACTTTTTCCATTGTGAGACTCATAATACCTGGATCAGGGGCTGTCCCTATTGTTTTTACTGGCTCCATAGTGGATTGGCTTGCCCAGAGTAAATATTAGGAGAGATTCTTAGTTTTATTGCACATTGATATGGCATGCTTTATCGATACCCATGAGATCTGATCCTCTCTGAAGAAAAACATAGGAAGAGTAGATGGAGGAGGCAGCAGAGGGAAGGAATAAGAGAAGAGGAAGGGGGAAAATTGCCATTAGGATGTAAAATAAATAAATGAATAAATAAATAAAATAATTACAGAATCAACTTGCATGCACTTGAGACTCAGATGTAGTTGATGTATCATTAATTATATATGATAACAATATTTAAATTTTCACACTTATGCGTATTGTTCCTACCTAAAATAGCCATGTGACAGAATTGTCTCACATAACTCACTAAGAGTGGATAAAACGTCTATCAGGAATATTGGTTTAGAAAACAGAGAACATCTCTCCTATGGAAGACAGTCTGGAGAGCTGGAGAATATAGATATTTTTAAACCTACTTCTTGGCATCAAAGGACACAAAGAATGGCCAAGAAGTTTGAAACCAAGTTCCAGGGACTGAAAGTAAAACATATTTGAGATATAAACCAGTCTTCAGAGAAATTTTCACTGTTCTGCAATTCTCTTTTTTAATGAAGATGGCAGAGTACATGAGCTGTGTCCTTGCGAGCCTCATGGGGATAAGATGTAATGTGGGGATAAGACTGTGGGACATGGAAACGCTACTATGAACACCTCTAGAACTCTACTATGATTCTCATTTTGTCAAACAATAGGTTTTCTTGACATTACCAAAAAGTAACTTGAGTTATCTGAACCCCTAAAGCCAAAATACATTGGCATTGATTTGTTAGGCTTAATATTTTTGAAACAATAAATCCCATTATTTCAGAAAATATGATATAATCTGATGGGAGATGTCATTCTGCAAATGTTTCTCATATTGGCTAATGAATAAAGCACTGTTGGCCAATAGGTAAGCAAGATGGGTGGGACAAGGAGACTAGGAGAAGAGAGGAAGTGATAGGGAGGAGTTCCAAGAGGGAGGACAGAGAGAGCAGAGCACCAGTCCCTCCTTCCTGTAAGATGAGACCACATGGAAATACTTAGATTAATAGAAAGGAGATAATAATTAAGACAGAGCTAGCTGATAAAAAAAAAATAGTAACTGGCCAACAGAATTACATCTAATACAAAGTCTCTGTATATTATTTGGGGCTGGCATGGCGGTGGGCCCAGGCCAGCAGGAAAAACTCTATTCATAACATATGGTGCTGCAACATGGCTAATAAGAACTTTCACTTAGAAATTTAACAAGAGCTTTAAAAAAAAAGTGTTTTAGAAACAAAAGAACAAAGACAAGCAAGACTTCTTGATAACACATTTTTCTCAGTAGGACTCTGTTTTGTGAGATACAAGCAGAGACTTGTGTGGCTCCTTTAAGGGAGATTTCCTGATTCAGCATAAGCAGCAAAACACATAAGGCTTTTAAAGAGCTCTGCTAACAACTGAATGATGTGCCTGAGAGCTGGCAATGGCAGTGAGCACATCTACAAGCCAGCAGCATGCTGCTGGAAGTCAGCACAGACCAAGACAGTGAACACTGCTCTCGGTGCTGGCAGTAAAATAGCTGTCACCATCTTGGGTAGACTGCAGCTAATACAACTGTGGCTTTAATTTTTTGCAATGTTTTTGTTTACCAGATAAAAGACTTGTGGCCAAAAAAGATAAAGATTTGCAGTAAAGACAGATACAGATTAAGAAAAACCTCTAAAGGTTTACAGTGTGTTTTAAAATATACATAGACTTGAAAGAGAAAAAGAAACAGGATAAAATGGTTTAAAAAAATAACAATTGAAATAGAGTAGCTGCATGTGGTGGCACATGCATTTAATTCCAGCACTCGGAAGGCAGAGGCAAACAGATCTTTGTGATTTCAAAGTAAACCTTGTAGCAGAGTAAATTTCAGGACAGATAAAAGTTACACAGAGAAACCCTGTCTCAAAAAATGAAAAAATAGAAGTAGAAGAAATAGTGTAATAAAAAAGCCATGTAAAGAAGGAAAGCACAGAGAAACTTTAGATATAAAGGCTGCTGGATTAATTCAAATTATATATTTTAAAAATGCTCTGACTTCAAAATTTAAGTTCAAGGACAGATTACTGGGGAAAAGGATTTCTACTTTTGTTTCCACAGAAAATGAAAAGCTATGGATTCCTTCCAGACTAACTTGGTTTGATCAAACAAGACCCACTGATGCAATGTCCATGGGACAATGCAGCCTTCTAGACCATTACAGCCAGGATTTCTGTATCTTCTTAGGATCCTCATGAAAGCACTCCCTATCAGTAGGAAGCAGGTTGAAAGATCGATGCCCAAATTCCCAAATATCATTTATAAATGCTTTTTATTTTCATTTATATGGGGTTGGTTATAAATGGTTAATGATCACAACCAATATTTTTAAAGATAAAAAGGGGATTATGGTATAGATCTGAATACTTTGCTTTGGAATGGATTTTCATTTATTGATAAAATCTAAGGTCAATTTTGTGCTATGTACATTTTTCCTCTTATTTAGGTATTGTGTTTATATAGCTCATTTAGAAATGTAATGTATAAATTAGTACAGATTAGAGATAGTTATCTATGATAGTGAAAACTTAGAGTTAAGTTACTTAGGTTTTCAAGATGTATTTGAGATGAATAGGCATTCTTCATAACTTTCAAAGACCTACAGAATATGGCATTTAAAATGGTTTGGGGTTTTTCTTAACAGTGAGGTATAACTGTTCCTGGCAACACCACCTGCATCAGAAAGGAAGATGGACCTTGAAGAAATGTGTTATGGAGTTTGCTTCCAATATGGCAAGACTAGCCATGTGGACAAGATACTGCTCTTGTCTGGACTGTTTGATTTTATGCTGTATAACAGGTCATGCAAGACCCACAGAAAATGACTGCTGATACAAGATGGACATTGCTACAGGGTTCCTACTTCATGGAAGAGTCTTCCAGACTTTCTACAGGACACAGATAAAGGTGACTGACAAACTGCCACTACAGGTGGACAGTTTAAAGTTTCCTGCTTTGCTGAGGAGTCTTCCAGACACACTATGGCATATAGGCCAAAGAGGGAACATTACAGGAGAACTTTGGTTGACTGACAAGGCAATGAGTTTTGTCTGTCATTTCTAGAGTTTATACATTATACTTCTGTAGTCTTTGATGGAGTTGAAGACAGATAGTTATGTTTATCGTTTTCCTTAGTTAAGATTAAAGATAAGTTACACATAATACTTTAGACTCACAAAGATAGATAATAGAATATTTTCTTTAAATCTTGCTAAATGTTAATGGATTGAATATTGTTAACTTGTTCTTATTTTATAACTGTTTTGTTATATATTTTACTATGTTAAGGGTAAAAACCTTTTAATTTTAGACAGAAATGAGTAGATTATGGGAGATGTCATTCTGTAAACATGTTTCTCATATTGGCTAATGAATAAAGCACTGTTGGCTAATAGGAAAGCAAGATAGGTGGGATGAGACTAGGAGGAAAGAGGAAGTGGTAGGGATATCCAAGAAGGAGGACACAGACAGCAGAATGCCAGCCCCTCTCTCCAGCAAGATGAAACCACATGGAAATACTTAGATTAATAGAAATGGGTTAATAATTAAGACAGAGCTAGCTGATAAGAAACTAGTAACTGGCCAAAATAAATATATCTAATACAGAGTCTCTGTGTATTATTTGGGGCTGGCATGTGGGCCCAGACTGAGCAAAAATCATACTCATAACAATAATCATTGTCCTAAGTATTCAAAATATACCACAAATGCATTTTTCTCTATGAAATAAAGGTAGCCTTGCCTAGAAGATAAAAATTTATGAGTCAAAAGAAGGAAACCATTAGACTTCCCAGACTCTGGAGTTATGAGGCAAAGATGAAGGTTTTTTTAAATGACTGAAGAATACATAAAAAGTCATAGCAGTTTCTGAAGAGGAGTACTAATTTTAACATAAAAATAACTAAATATTTAATTTTGGCCAGATATGATATTATATGGTAGTATTCCCAACTACTTAAAAGGGTGATACATGGGGAATAGCATATCTTAGGACAGCGTGAACTACAGAAAGAGTGCATGAACCAACAATGCAGCTCATCTTTAGTGAAAATTAAACAGGGTAGGAATACAGTTCAGATAGGGAACATTTTTCAAAGCTAGATGAGGGCTCTGGGTTCAATCTATAGTAAAGAAAAAGAAAAGCATTTTAAAGAAAAAATTCATTGGAAATATTGAAAGAAAAGGCAAAAGACAGAAGAAAGACAAGGAAAAATGGATTTGAGCAATGAATTGAAATATGATTGGCTGCACGTGGCATAAATTATGCTGCACTAAATGAAAAAGACAACTATAATTGAGCACAAAATTGTTTTCTCAAAAATATGTATTAATTAAATTTCATGTCTGACTAATTAGGATATAGATTAAATGACAACAACCAGATAACCAATGTAATTTGTTGATGGCTATGATGAAAGGAAGAATCATTTTTCTTTGGGATTTCCTCATAAAGTGGATGAACCCAGACCATCTCACATGTGAGACATTAACTGTTACTTAGTTATTAAAAGAGAAATCATAAAACAAGGAGCATAAGCATTGGAGGGAAAAGGATTGGAAGGCCCTAGGAAGAGAAGTTAGGGGTGAATGAGGGGGAAATATGTTGACATACACTGTATATATGTATAAAATTGTCAGAAATATATGGACATTATTTTATATATTCCCTATATTATATAATATTTGCAACATATCCAACTCCCAATTCAGTTTATGATATTTGAGATAACAATATTAATTCACATTTAAATATTATCAACATCAACTACGGAAATCACGGAGATATTTCAACATCTATTTGGATGAACAATATGCATTTCATAATGTGATGTGAATGAGATATATGGAATTATGGTAATATAATTTCTTTTCCTAAGCAAGCTAGTCAAATGACCAGCCAGCCCAAATATTTTACTCAGTGTTAAACAATTTTATTAAAAAAAGACTAAAATATAATGCTCTGCAAAGTACTTAACCCAAACTAGTTAAATATATTCTAAAGTATTTAAGTCAAGCTAGTTAAGTATACTCTAAAGTATTTAACACAAACCAGTTAAATATACTCTGTATTTTGTCAGCTATGCTCATTTATTTATATACATGGAATACATGTTTTCACATAAAGGCAAGTATATACATATTTTCTACCATACTGACTGTAATTTATGTAAGCAATATATGTCATATTTTTACATGCTGATCCTGCATATTTCTAACATTTTCTAGTTGAGAAAGTCTGGCTCAAAAAATACCTACAGAATCTATGAGAAAAAAAAATTGTGTGTAATTATGTGGAAGTAGTTAGAAGGATAATGACAAATTCTTTCTGTATACTATGCAATTGAATTTAAGCAGTTTGCTCTATGTATAGCTGTTTTTGTGAATCTAGGACAAATACATAGGAAGGAATAACTTAAGAGAGGAAGATAATTTAAGCTCATGCTTTTAGAATGCTCTGTCCAGGTCAGTCTAGCCTGACCACATATATCTGCAGCTGTAGGTGGACATGGAAATGAAGGCTGTTGATGTCATAGTCAAATGAAAGGACAGACCAAGACTGAAGAACAAGGATAATCATAAATGGCATGGTTTATAATTGCCTGCTTTCTCAAGGTATGTGTTTTAAGCTGAAGTTTTCAAAACCTCCCAAAATATTACCAAAATTGGGAAGCAAGCATTCAACACTGGATTAAAAAAAAAATCTATTTTGCATCCCGGAAGCATCCTGCTCTCCCAGTCCCTCATCCCCATAATCTGCAGTGATACCATTACCCAATCCCCTCTTCTTCATCCGGGAAAGAAGACATGAGTATCAGTAAAGCATGGCATATCGAGATATCGAGTTTCAATGAGACTAAGCACTTTCCTTTGTATGAAAGCTGGGTAAGGCAACACAATTTTTGGAGTATAGTCCCAAAAACCAATAAAAGAGTAAGAGTTTGATACAGCCCTATTCCTGCTGTTAGGAATCTCACAAGAGGGCCCTGCTACACAACTATAACATATAAGAAGAGAGACTAGGACATCAACACCTGGTTTTATACAAATCATTCATATTCAAGATGTATCGGTTCAGTAGCGAGGAAACATGGCACCCATGATCATTTCGTGTATGCAATCACTGCTGTTCCACAGGACTTCTACGTTCGCCCTCACCATCGTAGTAGGCACCCTTTTCTTTAATCGCACCTTCCATTAGGGAGCAGATGCGATCTAAGAGCACATCAATGAGGGGAAGCTATGAAAACACATAAAGCACAAGTATGAGAACAAGGAGTAATTTCTTGCGCCGATGGCCAGAAGGAGGGGTACCACCTGTCACCTGTTTGCCTGGAGCTGGGCCTCATCCTGAGGATGAGTTTGAAGTTTCTCTTCATGGACCATCTGTACAAGCAATCAGTGACTCCACATGGAAACATAATATTGTGTACATACATCTGTCTTATTTATGAAGAAGTTAAAGGAAACAATGAGACTAAATTATGATGTCTTACTGTAAACTTATTTTTTCTGCTTCCTTGAGTAAATGCTTTGAGTGTTAAGTGGTGTAATTTGCCAAAGCATGTGTTGAGTTAGAATCTTAGTACAAAACATTCATAATTTGGTCAATTACAATTTAGTTTCTTCTGCTATACCTTCAGGGCATGTTGTTCTAACCATGGTCAGTGATATTTCAAATGCTGCTAATTACAATAGTATCTGAGTTCCTACCTGGCCTGAATTTTCAACCCCAGTAAACAGAGTTGATTGTCCTTCTTTCTAAAATCATCTGGTTTGCTCTTCCTCTAACAAAATAAAGACTTTTTCTCTTTGGATGCCAAATATACTTGTCTTATGATCACTTCTCTTACATATAGGGTTAAGGGAAATCTCAAGCTTATCATATTTTAAAATGCCATTTTTGATTGAACTAAGTAGGAAAACTTTTGGAAAATATTTAGAATGAATATTGAATAACAACAGTTCAGACCCCAGAATTCCTGTTTATGGTCCTGATATGCTTATGCAAAAGTATATCAAATATAGCTTTAATATACATGATTTTGTAATATACATGGGGTAGAGAAAGACATCTTTAATCTTTTCCTATCTTGCACACAGACACAAAATCATGAATGTTTATTGTCTTGGTTTTCAGTGTCTTTAATGAAACATGTTATATTTGTATGTTTGTGTTTTAAATGTTTACTTTACTTTTAATACCCAGCTTTATAAATGTTTTCTATAGATTTATAAATGTATACAATTATATATATTTTATGTAGTACATATATTTATAAATATTCAGCTATGTAATTTTGCATATAGAAATTTACACATATTTACAAATATCACATACATAATACATACATATATAAATATATATATTTGCATTACATGCACATTATATATGTAATATTGATGATATATATTTATGTTTGCTGCTTTTTTGTTTGCACAATGTAAGTTTCTAAGTAAGGAAAGCTATTTTAACATCTTAAATATGGTATCTTCAATATTTTCCCTAAAAACTAGGATGTTTCAGTGAAATAAGTGATATTTTCTCTGCCTTAAAAGCCTTTATTTTTTTACGCCTATTGAGAAATAAGTTACACAGTAGGCACTGTTGTCAAATTGTGTAGTCACATTCTTTCTCATGAATTTTACCAATAAATCACCCTGAAAAGAGGCTTCTGATGAGGAGGTTCAACATCAACACCTCTGATATGTTTCTACTTCATGAATCCATTATGCAACACATAGCTGACATCACTGCCCCAGGTATTTTCCCCCTAGAACACCAAAATTCACTTCCTGGAGGACTACATTAACTCTGTTTGATGTGGCTCCAAATAATTCATGTGTCCTCTCAACACAATTCTTGATCACTTTCCATCCCCCCAAAATATCTATATACATGCTTTTGGCAGTTTGTACTGACTGAAAAATGCTTTCATCCCCTTTCTTCCTTCCTTTCTCCCTCCCTCCCTCCTTCCCTTCCTTCCTTTCTTTCTTTCTCTCTTTTATTATTTATTTACTTTTTGTTAGTTTATGGCCAACTGCCACATTGACAGACCAGATAAAAGGCCAATATTTTCAAGTGAAAAAAGTCACTGAAATTGTATACACTTAAGAAAATTTTTTCACTTTTCTGGCATAATAATATGTTTTGTTTTGTTTTTCAGATGAACAAACACATCCAGAAAAATAAAACAAAAACAAACAAACAAATAAACAAAAAAAAAAAAACCCAAAAACTGCCCTAAACATCCAGTTCAGGGACAGGTGTTCAGTTCTTTTAAGTTTACTTTGTCAAGGTGTTTTTGAAACGTAAGAATTAAATTGTGTAATTGTGTGTATGTAGGTATGTGCTTGTATGTGCACAAATGGCTGACCACACAAGAGACTATGGAGTCCAGAAGTTGATACTAGGATTCTTCCTTTGTAACTCTACATCTCTTAATTTCACTGATTCAACCAGACTGAAAACCTTCAGGAATCCTCCTTCCTGTCTCCACCTCACCAACAAAGGAATAACATGTTAAATGGCACCCCTGTTCTAGTTTTCTATTGGAATTCTGAATATCTACTTCTGAAAATGGAGTTTCTTTCAGCCAAGTCCCACAGACATTTAGTACCAAATAAAAACACTGAGGCTTGCATTAATCAAAATCTGTCTGATTGCTCAGGCCTCTTATGGGCTAGAGCTCTCTTAATTATTAACCCATTTCTATTAATCTATGTATCTCTACATGGTCTTAGTTTAGTGGAGAATGCCCAGGCAATCTACCTTCTGATGGCTACATGACATATCCTCTCTGGTGATTGCTTCTCTTAATTTCCTCTTCCCAGAATTCTCCAGTTTGGAGCCCTGTCAATACATCATGCCTGGCTAACACCAACCAATAAGAGAAACATCTATTTGCAGCATTCAAAAGGACATTCTCGCATCATACTTGAGTTTCTGACTGAACTATCATCTGAACCCAAAGAAGAGGACCTCATTGTCTGTTGACTTCTGCTCATAACTGGGACTACATTCTAAATATACCATTAAACACTGAATAAAAAGCATGGGCTTATTATAATTAATTTCAATTCACTATTATCCAGCAGAGGAAAGGCCAATGATTGGTAGTTTCTTAAATGTGTAGATAACCAGGAAAAAAGGTCTTGAAGTGACCAGATTAATCCCTGATTACCTTCTCCTTGATCTGAGAAGGCACTCTCCCAGTTTTTAACCCAAAGAATCAGTATTTGGAAGACTTTTCCCACCAGCAGTCCCTACAGCCAA
Organism: Phodopus roborovskii; assembly: GCF_943737965.1. Taxonomy (NCBI): domain Eukaryota; kingdom Metazoa; phylum Chordata; class Mammalia; order Rodentia; family Cricetidae; genus Phodopus; species Phodopus roborovskii. Next base: position 32,141,701 of record NW_026126410.1, read on the forward strand.
CCCCTAAAATGTCAGAATTTTTTCTTTCTCCAAGGGGGCTGTGTAAAAAAGTCTACCCTTATCTTCCATTCAGGTTCCAGCTATGATTTAAAGAAACTCAGCCTGCAAAGTGCAACACGCCTAGTACAATTCATGAAAGAGGAAAGCGACTTCAAACAAGATAAAGCAGCTAAGTCACTTCATGGAGGACTAAATGAACTCTGCTTGATTTAGTTCCAAATAATTAACATGCCCTCTCAACACAGATTCTTGATCACATGATGTAATGCTCAGACTCTCCAGTCAAAGGATGCCCTGACTCTAGGTCCCTCAGTCATGTGCTGTGTGTTAGTATTCAGGCATCTGTACTGACATGTCCTTGGGGTTCTAACAGGATATGCCCACACCTGTAGCCACTATGAGCACCACCTGTGCACATTCACTACTCTTTGTTCCCTTTTAAAGTAGGCCTGCTGACCTTTCATCTTTCTTTCTCTCTCTCTCTCTGCTTCTTTGCCTTTCCCTTTCTCTATCACTCTTTCCCTCTTCTTCCCACTCTTCACTCTCTTCCTCTCATTTCTTATTGGCTGCTTCTGTCCATAGAAGCTGGTCTCCCATCTTGCCCCACCTCTTTTCCTATTCACTTTCGCCAAATAAAAATACCCTCCATCCCGTGTCCCATGGCATATTTATTCCATTGCCTCTTTTTAAAATTAAAACACTTGTGACTGCAAACTTCTCATGTGATAATTCATTACCTGATAGAGAGACAGACTCAATAAGGGAACATTGGCAGAAAACACAACTACTGGAGTTGTAGCATGTCCTCTGCTGAATATGATCAATGGATCTTTGTACTTCTCTTAAAGTGGGATGATGCCTGATATCATAGAACAGATGTTGAACTGTCTTTCTGACACATTTAACCACTAAAGCCACTCACTCTGTTGAGTTTGGAAAATGCAGCTATGGTGCCTCTGGTAGTTGATCAATATTTCCCCCTAGGATACTAATGGACTTTGGGAGACCATTCCACTTAGAGGGATACTCTCCAAGTCTAGACACATGGAGGAGGTCCTAGGCCCTGCTCCAATGATATGATCAACTTTGAAGACTCCCCATGGAAGGCCTCACCCTCCCTGGGGTACAGAAAGGGGATGGAATGGGGTTTGGTGGAGGGGAAAGTGGAGGACAGGAGGGTGTGGGGGAACTGGGATTAACATGCAAAACAAGCTTATTTCAAATTTAAATAAAAACATTATTTTAAAAAAGAAAGTGAAATTATCCTCCCAGGATTGCTTTTGACTAAGTTGTTTTGTCCTATGTTATTATTGTCATTAACTTATTGCAGATCTTAACAACACATGAAACAAAACAAACAAAATCCCTTTCAGTAATACTTTATTCTACTTTAAGTATTTTAGGATAACTACATAGTCATAAAGATAGTTATCATAATCAACAAGAACTAGCTTCAGTAAAAACCTTTTAATATTTGCTCTTGATGGACTATACTTCTTGGAAACAGACACCATAGTTCCGTCTGTCTATATTCAGTGGTCTTACTTGCATAAGATCAAAAATTTACACAGCCTTTTATAAAGGTTATAAAATCAACGTTTAGAATGTTATAAGCCTTTTACTGAAGATCTGCCTATGTATAGCTTTCCAGTAATGGTTTCTCTCTTAACTCACTATCTAATTCCCATTCAACTCTTATTTCTTCCTAAGTGTTATTTGCTCTGAGCAGTTTCTCTGACTCTCCATTTAATTAGGCACTTCATTTTATTTTATTAAGAATACTTTAATTATGTAGTTATATATGTTTATACATTTAATGTTTAATTTTACAATTACTCTGGAGAGACTGAATGCAAGAAGGAAACAAGTTACATTATTACATTTGATCATTAACAGAAAAATTGTATCATTTCATTTCCATCATGATATTATCAGCTTGTTTGGCATCTCTTTGTTCAACATCTGAGGCGTTCTTGGGGCAAAGGTATAAAGATATTGTACGATAAACATTTTATAGGTTATGCAAAATACACACATATATTCACAACCCATGCTAGGCCAAAGTAAGGATTACAGCAGTGATCCAGTGCTTTTTCTTTTCTTTTTTCTTTTCTTTCTTTCTTTCTTTTTTAAATTTGGACTACTGACAGTAATGTAGGTTAGTTAAAAGGAGCATGGATGGCTGAAAATACTTTTTATTTTGGTAAAGCTCATCCCAACACAATTGATGACTCTTGGAAACTGCAACTCTGCCCTAAAATATTTATTTTACTTTATACAGATAAAAGTATTTGCATGCATGTATGCCCCAGTGCCATGTGCACGTGGGCTTGATATCCACAGAAGCCCGAAGAGGCCATCTGAGTACCTAGAACTAGAGGTACAGACCTTTATGTGGCACCGTGTGTATCCAGTAACTTGAACCTGGGTCCTCTTCAAGAGCAACCATGCTTTTAACTATACCTATAAATCAACGATTTATTCTGCCATGAAGAGAGGTGTTATTCTGTAGCAGACTGGAAAGATGTACAGAGGCACACAGCCTGACTTCAGACTGGAGAAGTAAAGTGACCTCATAACACACAGCTCTAAGTGGGAGGATCCCATTAAATCTCTCCCCACAGAGCTCAGGGCACCCCACAGAATAGGAAGCAGAAATAATCTTGAAGATAGAGTGGATGGAGGACACCAAGAGAACAAAGACCTCTACATCAACTGAGGAAAGCTTAAGTGAATTCACAGAAATTGAAGCAGTAACTATGGTGCCTCAAAGAGTCTGTACCAGGAATTCTGCATATACACAATAGCTTTTATAGGACTCCTGAAGGTGTAAAGGAGTGGCTGTCTGATTCTTATTCCTTCCCTTGGGGCTCTCTTATTCTTGTTGGGTCTCCTTGTCCAACTTTTGTATGATGGATTTTGCTTTAATTTATATATTATTTTGTTTTGTTTTGTTTTGTGTTGTCTCTAATGAGAGATAGAAAGGGGATGGACCTGGATGGGACAGATGGTAAGGAGAAACTTGGAAGCAAGCGTAGAGGGAGGAGAAACTTAAGTAAGATTATATTATAAGAGAAAATAGTTTATATTTAGTAAAATAAAAAAATATTCAGAACTGAAAAATTTTCAATTAAAAAAATTCAAATTGTGTAGCAGTTTGCATGTAATGGCCCTTGGGAGTGGCATTATTTGGAGGTGTGGCTTTGTTGGAGTAGTATGGCCTTGTTTGAGGAATGATGTCACAGGGAGGGGGACTGTTAGGTTTCATACCTGCCCAAGCCACACCCAGTGCCTCATTTCACTTCCTGTTGATTCTGATCAAGTTGTAGCCTGAACCATGTCTGCCTGCATGCTGCCACACTCCCTGCCATGATGGTAATGGATTGAACTTCTGAACTGTAAGCTGCCATCTCAACTAAATAGTTTCCTTTATAAAAGTTGTAGTGGTCATAGTGTCATCCCAGTAGAAACCCTATGAAAACAAGTCTTACATAAAAAGATTAATGAAAAATAAAATTAAATGTTAAAAAGAAAGAAAACTGTAACCCATACCTGTCTGCACAGCTTACCCATGGTTCCACAGTATAAATACTCTGATGTTTGCAGTTCTGCTGATCAGAATCTCCTCCATAAGCAGCTATTTGCTGTTCATTGTAATGCTGGGGAGAGGCTGTGAGAATCTTCCACGTTTCAATTCTAGACATGAAGTTTGATTATCTCTTGAAGCTCATAGGCCTCCCTTCCCCTCCTAATGTAGAGCAGCTTTCAATGAGGAAAAACTGGCCAAGAATAAAAGTGAGCATAGGATGGAAGATGAAAAGAATAGATTGTTGTAAAAGAAGGACCAGTTACTAAAACAAGAACTGAGCATATCCTTAGCATTACTTTCTTATTTGCTATATTTTAAATATTTTCACTTTTCTCTAACTTACAGTATCACCTTATAATACAAGGTACATTTATGAATATCATCTTATTTGGTTATCATTAGCACACATTCAGTTCCACATGGGGTAGTGTTATATGAAGGTACACTGTTTCGTGCATATTCAAATATTAGGTTTGGTTAAAGCAGATGCATGTAGGACTCCAGTTGATGGGAGATGTACTTGTGATGAATAACTTCATGTTGGTTGGACAAGAGTGTTTGGATATTACAATACCTCTGTAATGAGTACGAGTTTTTCCACCCGCCGCCGAGTCTTGTCCCGCTGCTACGCCAGCCCCAAATAACACACAAAGACTCTGTATTTGATATAATCCTATTGGCCAGTTACTATTTTCTTATCGGCTAGCTCTGTGTTAATTATTAACCCATTTCTATGTATTTCCACGTGGTCTTACCGAGAGCAGAGGAGTGGCGGTTCTGTTCTCTCCAGGCTCTCCATCTTGGCTCCTCCTTACTACTTCCTCTTTCCTCCTTGTCTCCTAGTCCCTCCTATCTTCCTTTCCTATTGGCCAACAGTGTTTTATTCATTAACCAGTATGAGAAACATATACAGAATGATATCTCCCATCATACCTCCTATTTGAAATGATTTCTGAGTGTGTATTTTCAGGATATTAAAGTAAAAATTGGTGCATGGAACATGGTTTCATTATTAAAAGTGCTGGATGTACATGTTTAAGGATCTTAGTTCAAATTGTTAGAACTCATGTATCAGCACTGTGAAAGCTTGAGATGGGCTCCTTGTTGCTAAGTGGCCACCAGTCTAGCTTCAGGTTTAGTGAGTAAGCTTTTCTCAAGGAAACAAGGTTGAGTGTAACTGAGAAGGTACTCTCTGTTCTACTGTCTTCTACACATGTCAGCATAAGTTATTATATAGGCATAATCCCATATAAATCTTAATTAAATTTAAATATATTACATTGAGTTCCCATTAAGGTAATGAAATTCTTATACTGTCAAGCTCAGCTACAGTCAATACACAAACCTTACCTGAGTGACACTTGACTCTTTAGGTATATGGCCAGCCTTCCGAGGTCAGCTGTAATCTGTGCTCATTGTGTGTCCATGATGACTGCTAGTCTACAGTTTAGGATTCTAGAATCCTGCTATCCAGGTATGTGAAATATGGTAGTTTCCTTGCTCCACATTCAGTTTAATGGTTTGTTTCTTTAAAGAACACTGACAAATACAGAAGTTTAAAGAGTATAGAAAACACAGAAAATGAAAAGATGTGGATTCCTTCCAGACTAATGTGGTTTGATCACGCCAGACTGCCTGAAACAGAGTACAAGGTGATCCTACATTCAAAACAGCTGGACAAAACAGCCCTACAGACTACAGCCAGGATACCTGAATCTTCTTCGAATCCCCCAAGACAGCGCCCCTTACCAGCAGGAAGTAGTTTGGAAAGAACGACACCCAAATTCCCAAATATTGTGTATGTTTGTTTTCATTTAATTGGACTGTTATATAAAATTAAATAAAATTAAAAAAAAGAAAACACTTGAAAACAAATATACAATTAGACATGACAAAATGTATAAATGGGCAAATGTATTAATATGCAGCCTTACTAGACTATTTAGTATCTCAACAGGAAGTTCTGGAACATTAGTTGAACCATTGACTAAGATTAACTGTAGAACCTTAGAATGTGTCTCTAGTAGCAACCTATTGATTCTATTTGTTGACATTGAAGACTAGTTGTTCTGTGAAGAATACCTGAAAAGTATAACCAATAATGTATGATTTGTTTAACAAAAGCTATATGTAGGTAGTATCTTCCTAAGACAAATTTATAACACACCTATATTTCTACTTTAAAAGAACATGATACATATACATCATTTGGCCACAGGCCAGTCTTGATTTTTACTATCCTGAGAGAAATGCAAAGGGGAGTTCTAGTCTATTTACAAAGTTTCTCTTAATTTTCAAGAATTGAAAAAAAATTATGTTCAAGAAGTTTGAGCTAAGTTCATACTAATCTAAATATAAGCATGTAGAAAGTGAGTGGATAAAAGCACATTATAGAAAAATTAAATCATTAGTCATGAAGCAGAAAATGCTATGGAAACTCACAGAATTTTCATTTAAATATAAGCCCTGAGCATGCTTCATTAAATTGACGATTAAAGAAATTCATTTATTGCTAGACAATTATTTTATAAGTTCAGTATCTTATTAAACCACAATGTAGCTGCAGCATCCAAAAAGCTGAGACCTCTATCAGTCTAATATCTTAGAAATCACTCACCAAATCCATAATTCCATGAAATATTTTCAGATTATTTTCAAGCCACAGCCAAAAATTTGCTAAAGCAGAAGTATTATTGTTTATGTTGTTTCAACTTAACTATGTTACATCCACCTTAATATCCTTGTTTCATCATAATGAGAAGGTAATAAATTGATAATCTCTATTCTGGAAGAAAGGAGGTCATGTGATACAAGTGACATTGTTTTTAGACAATTTTCATTCCATAAAAAGAAATGAATGTTCCCTCTCTGACAGCATGGTTTGTATAAGTTTTGATCTCAAAATGTATTCGAGCATTTATTTAAAATGTATTAGAAATTTCTTGGAACCCCATTAGTTATGTCTACCAGGGATCCAGAAACATGTTTTACACAGGACTCCAAATTGATCACAACTGTCAAATTCTCAGAAGCATTTCATATCAGAAAATGCCCAGCCACCACACACACTTAAGAAACAGAGAGGGCAACAAAGGGGGACAAAAACACCCACACAACAAAGAGGAGAGTAGATAGTAGTACCTACAATTACAATGATCATTAAACACAGATGTCTATATACCACATTAAAGACACATTAACAGCCAGAGCAATGTCTTCACTGGAGTCCAGAACCCTAGTACAGTAGGTCTTAAGAAGTGTAATATAGGTAAAACATAAGACATGAACTTCAAAATTTTTATAGTGAATATGCATATAGTCCTTAAATATGATATGAATAAATGCATTAATAAAATCTATAAATATACATACAATAGAATGGAATGATGAAAACAGTTCAAGACCTGTAAGTTATAAGAAAATAGGGGTACAGAACTAAACAGGGAATTCTCAATGGAGAAACCTAAAATGCCTGAAAGACACTTAAGAAAGTGCTCAACATCCTTAGCCATCAGGGAAATGCAAATCAAAAGAAATCTCAGATAGCATCTTACTACTATCAGAATGGCTAAAATAAAAAACACCAAAGACAGTTTATCTGGAGAGGATGTGGAGAAAGAGGCACACTGCTCCACTGCTGTTGGAAATGCAAACTCATACAGCCACTTTGGAAATAAGTATTGCTGTTCCCTGGTAAAATGAGAATTGGTCTACCTCAAGATCCAGTAATTACACTCTCAGTCATATACCCAAAAGTTGCTCATTCATACAACAAAGACATCTGTTCAACTAAGTTCATAATAGCATTATTTGTAATAGCCAGGATATGGAAGCAACCTAGATGCCTAACAACTGATGAATGGACAGAGAAAATGTGGTACATTTACACAATGGAGTACTACTCAGGAAAAAAAACACAATGGGATCCTGAAATTTGCAGGAAATAGATGGAAATAGAAGAAACCATCCTAAGTGACATATCCCAGTCACAAAAAGACAAACACTGTAAGTACTCACTTATTCATGGATTTTAGACATAGAGCAATGAATTACCAGCCTACAATTCACACAGCTAACAAAGGTAGGAAACAAGGAGGACACTAAGAGAGACATACATGACCATCAGGAGAAGGGGAAAGGAACAAGATTTCCAGAGAAAATTTGCAGCATGGAGGGAAGGGAGAGGCAGTCAAGAGAAAGAGAAGGGGAGAAGAGGAGGGGAAAGTTGGTCATGAGGTAGTGGGAAGATTGAGACAAGGAAAGAATAGAGGAGAACAAGAAAAGAGATACCATCATAGGAGCCATTATATGTTTAAAGAGAAATCTGGTACTAAAGAAATGCCCACAGATCTAAAAGGATGAACTCAACCAACAATCTACACAATAGTAGAAAAGCTCCCCTTAATGCCCTTCCGGGATAAAGAGATTGATTACTACTTTATATACTATGCTAGATCTTTCATCCAGTAGCTGATGGAAGCAGAAGTAGCCACCCACAGCTAAAAACTACCCCTACTCATGGAATCCAGTTACAGAGTGAGAGGGAGGAGTGATGAGCAAAGGAGTCCAGACCAGGCTGGAGAAACCCACAGAATCAGTTGACTTGAACAAAGGGAAGTCCATGCACGCCATGGATATTTTCCCAGCCTAGACACATGAGGGAGGCCCTAGCCCCTGCTCCAAATGATATGACAGACTTTAAATACTCCCCATGGAAGGCCTTACCCTTCCTGGAAAGAAGAAAGGGGGTGGGCTGTGGTTTGGTGGGGGTGATAGGAACTGGGATTGACATGTAAAACAACCTTGTTTCAAATTTAAAGAAAAAAAGAAGAAAAGAAGAAAACAATATTCAGCATTATAGGGAAAAAATGCAATAAAGAAAGAAAATCCAAATTGGGAAAATTGTAAATGAAAAACTTCGGAACTCAAACAGTTACCTCAGAGGAAGGCTCACCAGCAGAATAACAGAATAAAAGAGATGGAAAAGTGAATCTCTAGCATTGCAAATAAGATTGGAGAAATGGATAACTTGGCCAAATAAAATATTAAAACAACAACAAAAAAATAAATAAACAAAACATTGTAAATAGAAGGTGCTAGCAAAAATTCACCCTGAATGAGATAAACCAGACAGAAATACAAATACAGTATGTATGATACATGTTCACATCTAAGTGGACATTAGCTACTAAGTCAATGATAACCAAGCTGCAGTCCTTTGAAACACAGTGAGTACATATAGAATAAGTGACTATGTGGTACATGTAGATTGTATTAGGAAAGGAAATTAGTATAGATAGTTATTGATGGATGAAGGCTGGAATGGGTTCAAATGAGTATACAGAGGAAAGAAGATGCAGTATGGGCAGAGAAAGCTAAAATTAAGGGTCATTTGAGGGTTAGTATGGAATAGTAACACATTATAAGCATTCTAACATATTTTCGACACATTTATATTAAAACATAATTATAACAAGTTTTACAATGTAATTTTACTTTTATCTGAATACATCATAAATAAAATTGGAATGTAATTTCATAACTTTTAAACATGGCAGGTGTCTTGGGCTGGATATTTTACTTATCATTGTTCCACGTCCCTTTGACCTTCTCTGTTTCATACATGCAGTCGAAGACTGAAGAAAGGACACTGTAAATACTGATAAAAAAAGAAATGGCAATTGTTTGAGGAAGCTAAATTTATGAACTTGCTTTAAGACCTTCTCAGTGCATACAGGTATACAAACATCACATAAAATGACACAATTATTTTCAAATTTTGTGTTTTCATCCATCATTCTAATAACTTTATTCTTAAAATTAAGCACTTCTATATCTTCTGAAATGTGCATTTGTGTTCACAGAGAATATGATTCCTGTAAGTGTTGGGTAATTACTATCCAGTGACTGATTTTATGAGATACTGTAAGACATTTTGAAAAAAAATGTACACCTGCATTTCTACCAACAATGAATACTAATTTCATACACTGAGATGCTCTGAAGAAGAAAACCTTTCCAAGTTTGATGAAGGTATATGAAAAAAAGTGTTTTAATTTTTATTTGATTATTACTCATGTCTAACAAATGCAAATATATTTTCTAAACTATAAATTTATGTAGACTTCTATTATATATTGTACATTCATCTGGGTACTTTTTGTACTTAGTATTTTAAGAAAGAATCCCAGTACACATGCAGCTCAGAGTATCCCATCTTATCATGAGGTTGAGGAACTTGACACTATCTTGCCTCTCCTTGTCAGTGTATGGAATGGCTTGTATGATGCTCTATGCTTAGCTATTTATAATTTTTAACAATAATCCAAACCAAAGTAATCTTTAGATTACTTGCATTTTCCTCAAACTTTACTATGATTGCTTTGTAGCTTCAGAATACAATACTTATTTCATATACATAATTCAAAAAGGAGACTTGCTTTAGGGTTAATATTAATTTTCTTTTGAATATATTTGTAATGAACTAGGGCAATATATTTCCACCTGTGGGGGTGAAAAGTTCCTTTCCAGAGGATACTTTAGATCATTTGAAAACACAGATGTTTATATGACAAATCATACTTGAAAAGGATATAACTACATATTTGAATATTTAGAGTGTTTTTATGATTATATAAGATATAAAATATACATCTTTAAGTCATAAGCAAACAGCTCCATATATGATGAATTATAATTTGTAATACTTAAAATCACTACATTGGTATTTTTCTTTTAATTATAATTTATGAAATTTTATTTCACATATTTCTTGTTTTGTGCATTGATTACAATATGGTGATATTTTATGTACATTATAATAACAGCTACTTAATTTAGAAAATAGATATGATACACACACACACACACACACACACACATATATATATATATATATGTGATATGCAACACAAATAATTACACTAATAAATTAAGATTTCTCGCACGAACTCCCTGGGTTGACCCCTGATACTGCTGCTCCTGTGTCTGGTCCTCATCAAGAGCACCCTTGGAGCTCAGATACACCCACCACACATCCCCACCATGAGCCTGCAACCCCCCCCCACCCTGTGCCCTGCCCTGCCCATGGTCCTGCTGCTCTGGTTGAGCACTGGGACAGAGGGAGGAGCCAACAGTCCACCCTATTTCTGAGACTTCTCTGAGCATCTCTAAACAAAGGAAACCTGCCTATCCACGCAGGACCACCCGTAATTTCCACCTGCTTGGTCTCTGACCCCACTTCCAGTCCACTGCTGGAGTCTCAGGCCCCTCCCAGAGATCCGCCTATCTCTGCAGGACCACTGTGAGTTCCTGCTGGCATCTTCTACTAGATCCTCAACCTTGACCCCATCCCTGGGTCCCTGTCTGCAGAGAAACCTCCTAGAGAGCTTGGACCACACAGAGCTACAGATATTGAATCTCTTACCCACATAAGCCCACCGGGGAATTACCATAGAGAGAAGGGGAGACCCCAGTAACACCTATTGGAAGAAGCTATGGGAAGAAGTCAATACAAGAAAACATCTAACAACAGAAAGAAAGAGTGACACCACCAGAATCTAGGGAATCTACACCAACTATAATGGATCACAACAACAAAGCAGAGGAAGCAGAAGGGAACAACTTAAAAATACCACTGCCAACAACAAACCTAAATCAAACATCAACATTCAATGGTCCTTACTCACCCTCAACATTAAAGGTCTTAACTCACCTATAAAAAAAACACAGGCTAACAGAAAGGATACAAAGATAGAAGTCATCCTTCTGCTGCATACAAGAAACACATCTAAGCTTCAAAGGTAGACATTACCTCAGGGTAAAGGGTTGGGAAAAGATTTTCCAATCAAATGGAAATAAGAAGCAAGCAGGCATAGCTATCCTAATATCTAACAAGTTAGACTTCAAAGCAAAATTAATCAAAAGAGATGAAGACAGTCATATCATATTCATCGCATGAGAAATCCATCAACACAAAGTCTCAGTTCTGAACATCTATGCCCCCAATAAAAAGTCACCCACATTCGTAAAAGAAAACCACTAAAACTCAAAGCTCATATAACACCTCACACACTTATAGTGGGAGGCTTCAATACACCACTCTCAACACTAGACAGGAACACAAATCAGAAACTCAACAAAGAAACAAAAGAATTAACAGAAGTTATGTCTCAACTGGGGCTAACAGACATCTATAGAACATTCCATCCAAAGACAAAAGAATATACCTTCTTCTCTGCTCCACATGGAACCTTCTCTAAAATCGACCACATACTAGGAGACATAACAAACCTCAACAGATACAAGAGAATAGAAATAGTCCCCTGTATCTTATCGGACCACCATGCTTTAAAATTGGAATTCAACAACAATACAAATAGCAGAAAACCTGCAAACTCATGGAAACTTAACAATGTGCAATTGCACCACTCCTGGGTCAAAGAAGAAATAAAGAAAGAAATTAAAGACTTTCTAATATTCAACGAGAATGAGGATACAACATACCCGAACTTATGGGACACCTTGAAAGCAGTGCTACGAGGGAAGTTCATTGCACTAAGTGCCCATATGAAGAAAACAGAGGATAGTCACATAAATGAATTAACAGCGCAACTGAAAACCTTAGAACAGAGAGAAGCGAATTCACCCCGCAGGAACAGACGCCAGGAAATAATCAACTTGAGGGCTGAAATCAACAAAATAGAAACCAGGAAAACAATACAAAAAAAAAATGCAACTAAGAGTTGGTGTTTTGAGAAAATCAATAAGACATCCAAACCTTTATCCAAATTAACAAAAAGCAGAGAGAGAACATGCAAATTAATAAAATCAGAAACAAAAAGGGGAACATAAGAGACAGAGAGGAAATCCAGACAATTTTCAAGTCATACTTTGAAAATCTGTATTCCACAAAAATTGAAAATTCAAAGGAAATGAACAAATTTCTGGATAACTGTCACTTGCCAAAATTAAATCAAGAACAAACAACTTAAATAGACCTATAACCTGCAATGAAATAGAAGCAGTCATCGAAAGCCTTCCAAGCAAAAAAAGTCTAGGGCCAAATTGATTCACGGCAGAATTCTACCAGACATTCAAGGAAGAACTAATACCACTACTCCTCAAACTGTTCCACAACATAGAAACAGAAGTTTCATTGCCAAAATCTTTTTATGAGGCCACAATATCCTTGGTACCCAAGCCTCACAAAGACACAACTAAGAAAGAAAACTACAGACCAATATCCCTGATGAACATCGATGCAAAAATACTGAGTAAAATACTGGCAAACAGAATTCAAGTATACATCAGAGAAATCATCCACCATGACCAAGTAGGCTTCATCCCTGGAATACAGGGATGGTTTAATATACCAAAATCTATCAATGTGATCCACCATATAAACAAAGTGAAAAAGAAAAACAATATGATTATCTCCCTATATTTGGACAAAGCCTTCGACAAAATTCAACACCCTTTCATGATAAAGGTCTTGGAGAGGTCAGGGATAACAACAACATACTTAAACATAATAAGAGCAATATACAGCAAACCAACTGCCAACATCAAACTGAATGGAGAGAAACTGAAGCCAATTCCTCTAAAATCAGGAACAAGACAAGGCTGATCTCTGTCTCCATATCTCTTCCATATCTTACTAGAAGTTCTAGCTAACCCGAAAAGATAACAAATAGAGATCAAAGGGATCTAAATTGGAAAGGAAGAAGTCAAACTGTCTATATTTGCAGATGATATGATATTTTACATAAGCAACCCAATAAACTCTACCAGGGAACTAATACAGCTGATAAACACCTTCAGCAAACTAGCAGTATACAAGATAAACTCAAAAAAATCAGTAGCCCTACTTTTTTCAGACAACAAAGAGAGAGAGAAAGAAATCAGAGAAACATCACCCTTTACAATAGCCACAAGCAACATAAAGTATCTTGGTGTAATGCTTACCAAACAAGTAAAAGACCTATATAATAAGACCTTTGTGGCTCTAAAGAAAGAAATTAAAGAAGATACCAGAAAATGGAAAGATCTCCCATGTTCTTGGTTTGGTAGGATAAACATAATAAAAATGGCAATCTTACTAAAAGCAATGTACAGATTCAATGCAATCCCCATTAAAATCCCACCACAATTCTTCACCGACCTTGAAAGGATAATAATCAACTTTATATGGAATAAACAAAATACCCAAAACAACCCTATACAAGAAAAGAACTTCAGGAGGCATCACCATTCCTGACTTTAAGCCCTACTACAGAGCTATAGTTCTGAAAACAGCCTGGTATTGGCATAAAAATAGACAGGTAGACCAATGGAATCGAATTGAAAACCCTGATATTAACCCCACACCTATGAACACGTGATATTCGACAAAATAGCTAAAATTATACAATGGGGCAAGGACAGCATCTTCAACAAATGGTGCTGGCACAATTGGATGAGGGTGTGTAGAAGACTGCAGATAGACCCATGTCCGTCGCCATGCACAAAACTCAAGTCCAAATGGATCAAAGACCTCAACATCCATCCAGCTACATTGAACCGCTTAGAAGATTAAGTAGGAGGTACCCTTGAACAAATTGGTATAGGAGACTGCTTCCTGAACATATCTCCAGGGGCACAGACACTGAGAGAAACATTTAATAAACGGGACCTCTTCCAACTTAGAAGCTTCTGTAAGGCAAAGGACACAGTGGACAAGACCAAACTGCAGCCCACAGACTGGGAAAAGATTTTCACCTATCCTATATTCGACTGAGCAGTCTAAGGGACCTCAGACAGTGGAGCCAGGATGTGTCCCTGGTGCACAAAAGGACTTTGCAAACACATCCCACATGTAAGGATAACTGCCTTAATCTAGAGACAGGAGAGAAGCCCTAGTCCCTACTGAACATGACCTGTCAGATCTACATGACCACAACTGGATGGCATCCCACCACCCCCATTGGGGTGGGGAGATGGGTGGGGAGGGTGGTTAGAGTGCATATATGTGGGAAGAGAGGGTAAAAGGAAGGAAAGGAGGGAGGGAAGGAGGAAGGGATGGAGGGAGGGGGAGGGAACTGGCATCAACATGTAAAATAATAAACTAAATTAAAAAAAAAAAATGCTTTGACTCCAAAATTTCATGTTAAGGACAAGTTACTGGGGAAAAAGATTTCTATTTTTGTTTCCACAGAAAATGAAAAGGTGTGGATTCCTTCCAGACTAATGTGGTTTGTCAGGGCAGACCGCCTGAAACAGAGTATGATGTGATCCTACATTCAAAAGAGCTGGACAAAGCCTTACAGACTACAGCCAGGATTTCTGAATCTTCTTCGAATCCCCCATGACAGTGCCCCTTACCAGCAGGAAGTAGTTTTGAAAGAACGACGCCCAAATTCCCAAATATTGTCTATAAATGTTTGTTTTCATTTAAATGGACTTGGTTATATAAAATAAAAAAAAAACATTTAAAAAATAATAAAATGAGAAAAAAGATTTCTCATACATATTGCATCTGTATTCATATTTGTGCCAAAATATTCTTTGTATTTACACTTATATATTAATATAAGTTACATATTTATAATATTCACTGCTTAATATTTCATCATTTTAAACCCATTCATCATAAAGTTCTCAAGTTTATCATTTGGAATTCATTTCCTTTAACCTGAAATACAGATCTCATAACAAAACCGTATGAAAATATCTTCAAGTTTGTTTTCAGAGAGAATATTTGCTGACTACATCAATGCAAATATTTCAATTTGTGGGATGCCATTTTTGTATTCATACTTTCTAATGAAACTTAAGGGATTCATCTTCATTTATTTTCTTGATATATACTGTTTCATTTGATCCAGGAAATAAATCATCTTTAAATCACAGTTTATCTGTTATCCTGAAATGTATAATTTACCTATTTAACAAACATGCTGAACTGTTGATACATTTGTTCTGCTTTGTGCTATGTGGGAAATGGGAATAGAGACATTAGAGCTGGTTGTTTTTATAGTATTAACTTTTCAGAGAAATAACATTTCCCATTGTGTGTGTGTGAGTGTGTGTGTGTGTGTGTGTGTGTGTGTGTGTGAATACATACATGCTGTATAGTTTTTTAAATAATTTCTTTTAAATTTGAAACAAGCTTGTTTTACATGTCAATCCCAGGTCCCGTACCTTACAGTTCTCCCTTATTACTTCCACCAGCCCTCACCCTATTCTCTTTCTGCTCCCCAGGGAGGGTGATGCCTTGTATGGGGAGTCTTCAAATTATGTCATATCATTTGGAGCAGGTCCCATGCCCTCCCCATTTATTGTATAGTTTTATATCAACTTGACACAAGCAGGCATCATCTTAAAACTGTGAACTTCAATAGAGAGAAAATATCTCTATAAGAGCCATCTGTAAGATATTTTCTTAATTTGTGTTTGACAAGTTGGGGCTCAGCCCATTATGGTGGTGCCATTCCTATGCTTGGTATCCTAAGTTCTGTATGAGAAAGCAGACTTAGCCAGTCAGGCTGAGTAGGCAGGTAGGTAGCCTCTGCTTTGGCTTCTACTTCCATGTTCTAGTCCTGTTCAATTTCCTGATCCTACAACACTCAGTGATAAACTATTATCTAGAAGTAAAAGCAGAAATAAATCCTTCTCTCCATAGTTGCTTAGACATGTTATTTCATTATAGCAATAACAACTCTAACACAAACACACATACACATGCATGCACGCACACACATATGCACTTACAATGAATGCATGCATGCACACGCAGATACACTCACATATGAATGCATGCATACATACACACACAAACATGAATACATGTACACACACACATGAACAAAACAGTACATACATATGTATGTACACACACATAGTATGTACATATGCATACATTTAACAAATATAATCCAAGAAAACTAGCTATTAACTTGTGAGTGGTGGTTCATGAGAGAGGGGGTCCAGGTATGATTAGGTGTAGGTATAAAAGGAAGGGGTAAAGGCGTGTGATTTCATTTTGGAAAAAAACATTTAAAATAATTAATAAATATTTTGTTTGGGATCTCTCTCTCTATATATATATACTTTACAATAGATACACAGATTACTCACAGGATCTTAAAGTCTTAGTTTCAACTAATATTTAGTTTTTATTTTAATCTCGAATTAATTAAAAAATGAGAAAAAAACATATATTAGCATGTTGAAAATGATTATTGTGCATAAATTAAGATTTGCTCTACATCCCCATCCCTATCAGAAAATAAAAAGTAGTACACACTAATATTCCTAGCACTGGGACTGCAGATACAAGAGTTTCCCTGGGATTTGTTAGGCCTCCAGGATATACTATATGAAATCTCCAAAATCAGTTGGAGACCCTAAGCAATGGAGAACAACAGCAAAAGCTGGCTGTCATTGACTTCTGTCTCTTTAGCTAATATAAATTATCTAGTGACAGCCAAAACACATGCATTCAACACACACACACACACACACACACACACACACACCTGTTGTACAAATATCCATATTGTATGGAAGACAGACAATGCTCTATCTAAGTTGGGCATTGGCAATTTGGTATTTTAAATTTTTTAAATATAAATTTGAAACAAGTTTCTTTTACACGTCAAACCCAATTCCTGCACCCTCCCTTTGCCCCCTGTTCCCATCAACCCCTATTCCTTCCCATGGTGTTAGTTGGGGGGAGTGGGCAGTCTATGCTGCCTGTGGTAGTGGATCAGTATGTATCCCTAAAATACGAATGGACTTTGGGAACTCATTCAACATATAGGGATACTCCCTCAGTCCAGTCCAAATTTTGAAATTTTGGAGGCTTATTTCTTTCACAACAGTCACTGACTTAAACACATCTGATCAAGTTCACTGCCAAGGTTAAAACTTGAACTTAGTCTTTGAATCTTCTTGATAGGAGGCATTTCCTTTCTGTAAGGTTTATTCATACAGAAAGGGAGTAGAAGAAGTGGGTGGACAGGCAGTTTTGTCTAAAACTGTCTGTCTACATTTTCATCCTAGTGGGATGCACAAGATCTTTGCTTTCACCACTTATAGCACCTGGTCATTAGCTGAGAGTTATGGCCTGTGCTTGCCACATAAAGGTTTAAATAACGCTTTCAGGATGTCAAAGAGATCATAAAATTTTAGAGGTCAGAGGGGTAATGTTTAAAAGCATATTACTCCTGAAAAAGGAGATACCTAGGCAATTAAATACCCTATACAACATGGCTGCTAGGTTATTAGTAAAGAAATGTGAGTATGAGAAATACCTATATTTTATGTGAGTTACCGAGAATGAATATGACCATGTACCAAAAATGCAAAGTCATTGTGTGAATCTTTTTTTGTAAATTAGATTATTTGAAATTTTAATTACAAATAGAGGATGCAAGCTCTAAATAGGACTGACTTAAAGTATACTTTAAGATTAATTAGATAAACACAAAATAACAAGTCATTTAAAAATGACATATGAAAAACTGAGTTTTCTCAAGTTAATTTTTGAAATCTAACAGTTTAAATATATATTTTATCTTAGTAAATTAATTAATAATTTTGAAGTAGAAATTTAATGATCACTCGGCATGGAGACACATTCCTTTAATCCCAGCACTTGGGAGACAGAAAAATGTGATCTCATTGTGTTTGTGGCCAGCCTGGTCTATCTATCTTCATAGCAAGGTCCTAGTCAGCTAGAGTTACAAAGTGAGAAGCTATGTATGTATGTATGTATGTATGTATGTATGTATGTATGTAATTATTATGTATGTATGATCTTTCTGTCTATCTTCACTTCTCTTATATATTCAAACTTGTATATATGTGTTTAACAAGTGTATATAATAGAAAAAGGATAAGTAGATAAACAAATAAATGGTTTAAGAAAAACAGATATTTAATTCATTTCCCCCATAATAGCTTTTCATGTTCATGACTGAAATGCATTGTTTGTTTTCTTTCCTCTTTATTTTCTTTCAATAGAACTAATTAGTTGCATTTATTTGTACACAATATTGACAGATTACACTAAAACTGTGATTGATTGATGCAATTAGTGTCATCAGGGAATTCATATTTAAATGCTCTTCAATTGTCAAAATACCAGTTTCATTCCAAATTTGCTTACACGATGAGAATTACTTTAGGTTAATACATTATTCTTCAGTAATAATTAATTTGTACTTTTTGATTTTTTTTAAAGCATCATGAATAAAAGCTGGATGTCTCTAAGTAACATCTGTGAGCTTGTGAGATATGTGGTTAAGCAATTGCTCCCAAGCTGGTATATTAAATTTTTGGAGGATTTTGGGTACCAATTTAGAGGAAGTGCCTTATTGTGGGTAGACACAAATGATCATCACTTGGTCATGACCATAGCCACAGCTCTTTCTGCTTATCAGTGCACAGGGATAGACATGCTTCACTGCAAACTCTTACTGCAGTGTCTAAGGCATAGACACCCCAGGTCCCTACCCTGATGAATCTCAGATTTCTGAACTGTCAGCCAAGTAAATGTTCTTCTACCTCTCAATTGCTTCTGCAACTTACTAAATGTAATCATTAATCATGAGAAGAGGAATTTGAATATTAAGAATTAAAATTTTCAGTTGTTTTTTTTTTGTGTTATCTTCAAAACTTTGTAATGTCAACCATATTGCCATATGCTGCCTATCAATCTGCTAAGATTTGTGAGTATATAGCAATAACTCAAGTATTTTTCATACTTTTCCTGGATTCTTTTCAGTCTACATAGACTAAGAGTCCTCAAAAGGAAAAACACTTAATATAATATTTATTAGTAACCTCAGAATGTAGAAAATTGATTTTTTTTATAAAATCATGGACTTAACATCTTTAAATGCTAATTTGATAGCAATCAAACACCTTAACAAACTAGAACTAGCAATGGCAGAGTGTTGGTGAGGAAATATTCACTATTGAAGTTTTAAATCTTCAAGTTTCAGAAACCGTTAAAATTCAAACAAAAAGTTAACGTGAGGCAGACATTGTAAAGCATCTGGAAAACTCCTGCTCCTATGTAATATTCAGCCTACAGAGAATCAGTTGAAAGATGAAGCTGCCACTTCAGTCCCACCAAAGCAAAGAACCAAGAGTTTAAATCACACTGCTCATATATGTCAGCCTCCTGTCCACCGAGAAGAAAGAAAAACAATTCAGTAATGAAGAAAAGCTTGGGTTGATTTCCTGGAGAGATACCTCAAACTTGCACCATTTAACAAAAACATAATCAACAGATTCCATAAGTACTTTAAAAAACCACCAGAATCAAATAGTTTACTAAATTGAAAGCAGACAAAAATATAAATTAGATAAATATGAAGTTTTTAAACAAAAAACCACTCTTTTAAAAATAATGAGATTGATTTATAGAATACAGTCAATTGATTATTATGAATTCTTGGAAATTACAAACAATACATTTATATTCTCCCTAGTCTTAGCTACTTAATGGCAAGTACATGATAATGTTGTGTGGGATATGAAGCACATACCCCTACATGTAGAAATTAATCTATAATTATAAAGGTTTATTTTGTAGGTATCTACATAGAGTTGTATATGAGTACATATTTATAGACAGAAGTCTAATGATGGTAGTGCATATATAAATACACTCAGAATTTCATAAATCTGTTGTTTGTTGTAAAAATATACAATGAAGAAACAAAATATATAATGCAAACAAAGATAGTGTCAAAGTTGTGAGTTTCCTTCTGGAACATAAGGAACCATATTCTAGACTCATGACTATAATATAAATAAGTATGTTTGAAAGCAGGCCCTAGGGATATACCTAAGTATGTCTAATTTGCATAAACAGAGTCATATTGGAGAAAGGATTGAGCAGAATGACTTTCCATAAACAGATCTCATTATATTTGTAACAAAACACAAATCAAAGAAATTCTCTTAACTGAAACAATAAAATGGATTGTTTGTAATCTAGTTATAAAACAAAACACACATTCAGAAATTCAGGTGTTCTATATGTATTTATTCACAAATTAACAACTTCTAAAAATCTTCTAATAAGTAGTAAATCTAAAGATGTACTTAAACCTGAATCCATTATACTCTTCTAATTCTCTTTCTAGCTGCATATGTGGGTATGCTTATGTGCATATGTGGTCATGCCAATACATCTGTATCCATGTAAGAATCAATATTCATTATAAATTACAAACATGCAATCATACACATTATACATAGTCCCTGTATCTTCCTAATATATCTTTGCAGGCTTAGCTTCCAGCCATACAAAGAATAAGTCCTAAACTTTTGACCAATGATAATTATTTTATAGAATTTTTAGGTTTAAATTATTTGCATTTAGATTATTTTTTCTTCTATCTATCACTGACCACACTCAAAATATTAAGTAGCATGTATTAATAATAACAGTGTTAGGGCTGGAATGATGGCTCATCAGATAGGAGCATTTATTTTTCTTTTATTTAAAACTCAGGTTCAGTTAGCAGAGCCCAAAATTTGGTTCACAACTGTTAGTAACTCCAGTTCCAGGGAATGTGACAAATACTTTTGTTTGAATGAATAATAGGCATGCATGGGAAGTACAAGAATCTATTCAGTAAAAACACCCATTAATATAAAATTAAAAATGAATCAAATAAAAGTCCAGTGTTAATAGATATTGTGCCAAAACTGTTTATATTAACTACACATCTATTTTATTATATGATAAACATATTGTTTAGAAATTACACATATTTCTTTTCAAAATAATTACCTGAGAAAAATACCTGAGTACAGTGTTTGAGTTTAAATAAAGCTCTGGAAACTTTAAAAATTCTCATATAATCATCAGTTCATCATAAAATTCAAGTATACATTTTACAAACACAGGGCAATAAAGTTGTCTTCTAACCTCCAAACTCCCTCAAAAATGATGAGAAACTGCTTAAAAGAATAGCAAATTATTCAGGTTTTAATATAAATGGTTGTATTAAACCAAGTTACAAATAAATTACAGAAGCAGTAAAAGAATATTTTCAGAAAAATATTAGGGAATGCAGATTATAACTTGAGTTTTGGCTGAGTAGTGGGAATGGACAAGAGCCAATCTAATAAGTCAGCCAAGCAATAGGATGATATCTATAGATAATAACAAATCTTCCTGTGAGTTTTATACTTCTGAATGTAAATGCTCAATCTGTGCAGAGAATAAATCAGGGTTGCCTGGAATCTTATCATTAAGCTAGCATTTACCATTTAGAATGTAATGAAACCCAGAGAGTAGAACACATGAGTCACTAGAGAGATAAACTGGCTAATCATGGTGCTAACACAAATCACGTGATTGGACTTTTGAAAATATGCCTCTTTGTAAGTCTCACAAGGGACTGGACTAGCCATAGTGAGCCAGAAATTTCATCACAGCTAGGAGCAAGCAGCAGAAACTTTACTCAGTTATAGGAATTCATAACCAGAAGGCTGTCTACAGTTGTGCCAACAATGTCACCTGGGTTCAGTGGATAGATGTACATTAGTTTTTTAAGGTTTTGGAATTTCACTTACTATTCCTAGATTATCTGTAAGTGGATACTGTGGGAGCCCTGGATCTGGAGTTGCAGGTTGTTACAGATGCTGGAAACAGTAGTAACAGAAGTTATTGTAACAGGTGGTACACTCTGCTGTGTAAAGTCAGCCCTGAGAAAATTAAACAGCATTCACAGAAGAAAGGAGGAATCCCATATTTTAAAATGGCACTGCTTTGACATCAAGAAGAAGCATATCTGGGGAAAGTGCAGCTGTCACTTTACTCTTCCTTGATGTTGGAACATTTTAGATTCTCTAGGGTGCTAAGCAATGCCTGCTCACAGTCCTATCATTACAATGCATTCTTCTAACTCTCTGTGGGAATCACCTACCTCTTTCCATAATACAATAGGTTAGTATAGGTTAGTTTCTTTATTTTTTCCATCCTATATGAACTAGTACAGTTAAAAGTTCAATTATCCCATGTGTTATGTTTTCTAACACAAGATATGCCAAATTCATTTTCAAAATCATGAATTGTCAATGTACTCTGTATTCAAATGGACACAGCTTGGTGCTCAGCAACACTTTACTAAGTTATGCTTCATCTCCTAAAGTATGCTACTCTCTATTTGAATTCAAAAGAGTCTGTGTTTTCCTTTATGATTCATAATGAATGAAAAAAAAACAATTCTGTAATCTCTACACTATTATATTTCTCTGAGAGACAGAAAGACAGACACACACACACACACAGAGGGGGGGCTGCTTGGATAAACCACACCCTAACATTCTGAGAGCTCAGTCCATGGGTAAAGTTATATCATTCTGATTTATCTTGTTTTTCTTCAAAATACCACAAATACAGTTAAAGTAAATAAAAGCACAAACTTCATTCTTCTCTCAGCCATACTCTGTCGCCCAACTCTCCTAATTTCCCTCTCATCCCTCCCTCTCATTAGTTTCATGAACTGACAGTCATTATTTATGTCTTTATTATTTATGCTGGGAATTATAATGACAGTTTCACACTAATATTGGAGTGCTATGCATGTTGTAATAGTCAGTGTTCATTGACAATTCTAAATAGTCTAAGTAGAAAAAAAAATCAGTTCATTCCCATTATGTGCTTCTCAGATGGTAGCCCTTTCACTGCCATTCCCCTAGCATTTGTTATTTCTTGAAATAATTATCTGAAGTCTTTGGCTCCATTTCTTTACCTTTCTCCCTGACCCAGAGCATTTGTGGTTTTAGACATCATTTCTGTGAAAGAGCATTTCTAATAACTCCAGTAACTTCCCATCTCAGAAACCAATGCCATCTCAGCAATATTTACTGATAATATTGGCTCTTCTGACAGCATGATATCACACTCATGGTTTGCTTTTAATATTTTCAGTACTTGTTTCATCTGACACTCATTTGGTTTAATTATGTACTATAATTCTTTGAATATTTTTGGGTGTTGTTTGAAATGTTTTTGCTATGCTTGGTATGCAGTAATGCAGCCCCATCCACACATTCAGTATCTATTACTGGGCTTTTCTAAGCATCTTTTATTTTCCTAGAGGGAGTTTGTCTTATAGAAAAGGTAGTGTAGTGCTTATGGGTAATGATAACAACAGAAATCTAGATTTAGTGTATTAAAATTTTTTATAAAGGTATAATTTGTCATTGATAACTATTTCCTATGGCTTGCATTTAGGATGATTTTGATTTTGTATGCTGTGCTATTAGAGTAATGCCCAACATAACTTCCCAAGTATCTTGATGTATTCCCTATGGCATTACTTCAAGTGCTTTAGTATTTTGGTGATTACCATTGAGACTTAAATGTATTTTTTTGGCTGTCCATGGTGGCTTTTGTCTGTAATCTTGCTGACTCAGAGGACAAGACAAGTGTATTTGTTTTCAAAGCCATCAACAAATAAATAGCAACTCCCAGGCCAGCTTGTCCTGCATAACAAGGTTTTGTGTCAGAATAAACTTGTTTCTTGGTGTCATTCTTTGTAATGTTGCAATTACTTGCAATAATTCTTGAGCAAACAGATTTGAGAATTAGTATGTCCATGACAGGTATATAGAACAAAATCATATAATTTTCATAAGATGAGACAGAAATAAGACAATCATATTAATTTAATTACACCATACATACTATACTAATTACTAATTGCTTTGATAAAACAATATAACCAAAGGCAACTCAAGGGAGAGACAATTTTGTCTTTGAGTTCTAGAGTGTTCATGGTCCATCATGTTGATGTTTTGTGGCAATAAGTTGTAGGCATAAAAGCAGAGACAGAAGCTGAGAGAACACATATTTTATTTCAAACACGAAGTAAAGAAGGTAAACTGCTAGTAGGAGGAGGCTATATATTCTCAAACCCTGCCCTCTGTAACAGACTTCTATCATGGCTTTTCCGCTATTTCAGAAAAAGCCACAAAATGGGTACCAAGTGTTCAGCTACACTTGTCTATAAGAAGCACTTTCATTTAAACCACAATAATGGTTTAAAAATGTGTTTTCTTGTATGTGTAAATCTTTGCTTTTATAGAAATGTAGACAATTGTGTATGTATGTTGTAGAAACAAAAGAGGAACTATCATTTGTA
Source organism: Phodopus roborovskii (assembly GCF_943737965.1). Lineage (NCBI taxonomy): Eukaryota > Metazoa > Chordata > Mammalia > Rodentia > Cricetidae > Phodopus > Phodopus roborovskii. The sequence continues at coordinate 32,166,448 of NW_026126410.1, forward strand.
AGCATTCCTCTTTGATGCCATTTTTTAAATATCTTACAATTTTAGGATATTTTGTATGTATTATTTTATTTATTTTAAATGAAGTATCCTTAACATCTTAATGACCTTTTTTTTTATCAAGACACTACACCTAATTCCAACATAGTTGTATTGCTTTAACTAATCTTCATAATTTTAGAATGATTCGCAAACTGTCAGAAACAGGCATAATATTTGTTCAATTTAGAAGTTTTTTACTTATAATTTACCTTGAAAACTCTTCAAAAATATGTTGATAAAGATATTTCTCTGGGGGAGGAGGAGGGATGGGATGGTGGGAGAGAGAGAAGGAGGGAGGAAGAGGGAATGGGATAAATATGTAAAATAAGAAAAATGAATAATAATAAAAAGTTATTTCTCTATAGTTGTAAAAGAATGCCTATAACAGTTAGAGCCACTTGGTATTAGATTGTTATTAAAGTCCAGTGTTTCTGCATTGTTTTCAAGATTAATTTCTCTGTTTAGTTTACATAAAATATGTTTATCTCATTTTTAAAATTGTATGAATGTGTGGGGTTATGTACATGTAAGTGCTTGAGAAGCTCAGAGCTTTGGGGTTCCTCAAAGATCTGAAGTTATAGTGTTCAGGAGGTGCTGATGTGCATGCTATCAACCAAATTCTTGTCTTTTGCAAGAGCCTTGCATGTGTCTATGAGCTGAGCCCACTCTTCAACCCTGGTCAGTTTATTTTGTACCTCTCTGAATGCAGTATCATACAGAAAGGAGAAAGGGTCTTGTCAGCTTATAGAATCAGAGAGTTTCTGATCATCTAGGGGAGAAGACGTGGACAAGCATGCTAATACTTCAATGGTCCAGAACCAGAGTGCAAAACAAGAACTGGAATGCAAGGGTATACTGTTATGAGTAATGAATTTTCCTTGCAGGTCTTGTCCCTCTGCCATGCCTGCCCCAGTAACACACACACAGAGACACTGTATTAGATATAAATCTGTTGGCCTGTTTCTAATATTACTTACTGGCTGGCTCTGCCTTAATGATTAACCCATTTTTATTAATCTTAGTATTTCCATGTGGTCTTATCTTACCGGAGAAAGGAGCTGGCATTTTTCTCTCCGTCCTCCATCTTGAATATCTTCCCTAGTACTTCCTCTCCTCCTTGTCTCCTAGTCCTGCTTATCTTGCTTTCCTATTGGTCAACAATGCTTTATTCATTAACCAATACGAGAAACATATTTACAGAATGACATCTCCAATCAGTATACTTCAAAATCCTGCCTCTAGAAATCTACTTCCTCCCTATGGGCTCCAATTCTCCAATTGCCAGGGCCTTTCAAAATAATCTTGCCAAATAGTTTCCAGAAATTCAATATCTGGGCATGAGGAGGTCTTGTCCTATTTAGGTGTTGTCACTATGAATCATTAATATATATCCATTTATATGTATAAATACATTTGTATTGTGTATGTGCATATTTTATGTGCACATTTGTAATATGAAAACAATGGTTTAAGAATCCTCTCTCAGGATAGTTCCTCTGATTACTAGAAAATGATTGAAGATTGGCTGATTATACCTGGAATACAAGAAATTTCTCTTTTCTAGTTTCTATCACTCTCTGTGCAAGACAAGAAAAGATATTCAAATTCAGAAAGAAGATTAATAGGATTTTCCCCTGCATGATTTCTAGAACTAATAAAATTCCTAAATAGGGAATTTCACTTGGAAGTTCTTAAGATATTAACTCTTATACCAAAAGTAATGTTGTTACATGAGTTTTCCTGTCAGCCTTGTCCCAGGGCCTTGTCAGCCCCAATAGAACACAGACATGCTATATTAGATAAAAAAAATCTCTTGGCCTGTTACTAGCATTTCTTATTGACTTACCCTGTCTTAAACGTTCACCCATTTCTATTAATCTAAGTGTTTCCACATGGTCTTATCTTACCTGAGAGAGGGTGCATAGCTCTTCCCTTAAGTCTCTACATCTTGAATCTCCTTCACTACATCTCCCAGGATACTCCTTGTCTCCTAGTCCCACCTATCTTGCTTTCCTTTTGGCTAACAGGGCTTTATTCATTAACCAATAATATTGAGAAACATATTTACAGAATGACATCTCCCGTCAAAATGTAACTAAGAAAATTAATAAAAATATAATTATATACTTGATAGAATCTCTTTCTTAATATTTTATGCAAGTAAATACATTCACACAAATATGAAATGGTTTATAAGCAGTTGATCAAATGGTCTGGAAATGTATATTTTACAAGCAGTTCAATCTATTCTAAATTCTTAAATGTTAATGAAAAATTAAAAAAAAATATGTAAAGGTGATACATGATGTTTTTATCTACTTAAATATGATAGAAGTCTGTCCTGTTCACTTGGGCACTGTTATTTTCAGTCAAGTAAATTAAAAACAATATACGACTATTACTAGTACTCTACTACTAAACTTGGCCTTGTGCTAATGTCTGCTTTGTTAGTGATACAAACATTTAAAATCAGATAATGCTAATACTTGCAAATTTAACTGAAGCTAGTCAAACATTATCCAATATCATTCAATATCATGGAATTGAATTCTATTTATAACAAAAAACTTCAATTAAATAATACTATGATTATTGCTAAAAATATTATGCATTACATTGAGGTTCTTGATACATGCAAATTTTGTACTTTATTTTAAATATAACTAAACTATTAAGTAAAATATTTTCTTATTAGAAAGTAATTCAAGTTTAGAATTAATTTATGTGTATTAAAATATTTCTGTGGTCACATTTAATAAATATAAAAATATAATTATTTATTAATCACTTTAAGTTTTCTCATTAGCAATAAATAGATTTATCTGTAAATGGTCCTTTTACTGGATTTTCTAATCAATAGTTTAACTCTTACTCTTCACAGATAGAATAAATGGATACAACAATTTATAGGCAAATTCTAAAGAGAAATCATAAAGATTATAGAATAATTATGAAAGAAAAAATGTTTAAAAATTTAAGTTATCTTTATCTTTGAACAGAGAACATTATATTTGTTCTACATTTGTGTTTATTCCCTATGAAAATATATTATCAAACAAAAATATAAATTACATGCAGTAATTACATAATATCTCAAAATGAATTTTAAAGTCTAACATATTAAAATAAGTCTAATCTTACATATAAAATGTCAATTTTTTTTAGTATTGTGATTGCTCTGTGGCTCAAACATCATAAATTCTTTCTGTCTTCTGGTACTTGTGAATATAATCTGATTGGAAAATAGGGTATTTGCCATTTTAAAGCAGAAATGAAAATATGAATGACAGGATTGCATTGGACTGAACTCAGTATTGCAATCTTAGATGGGAACAAATAGAGTGAGCTACAATGGACCAGAGGCTGAGATGAGAGAGATGAAGTGGCCAGCCAAGCACCACCAAGTAGCAGAAACAATGCCAAGTCACATACAAAACATTCTCTTCAGAGGATGTAGAAGGAAATGTTCTTGAAAGTTTGCTCTCTGTTATTTTAAACCATCCAGTCTATCATAGTATATGCTCTAAGTGAGTATTCTATCAATTCACTATACAGTTACTGCAAATATTCAAAACATTGTGGAAAATTTCCACAGAAGCTACTGTAGGTAGCCATAAATTCTCACAGTGTTTTCTGTGTCTAATGTAATGTAGTAAAAAGCTCAAACCTATTTCATTTTATAATTCTTAGAATTCATCAAGAAATTCTAAAAATGTTCTAATAATTAATGGAAAAGCTAATGTTTACATAGAATTTTCAAAATACCTAACACATAACTGCTTTATTTGCAGCATCTCACTGAGAGAACCTCGGCCATGAAACTTCACTATGTGAGAGTAGTGACATTTGCAGATTATCACATCCAATGTAGCACAATGGATCTGCCATTGTCACTAAAATTATATTGTTAAATTAGTAAATATTTCACTTTACCTTCTAGGATCTAAAATACTATGCAACATGAACAAAGTGAGTCATAGGACATCGTATGGACAATGATTTTTTTTTAAAACAATAAAGGAATGACTCACAGGAGAGTGTGGTTCCCAGGATAAGCTTAGCTACTGAGACAAAAGTTCCAACATATCCTTAGCTAGACAGTGAATTAAATTCTTGAACTTTAGAAAAACTAGTTGTAGCCTCCTCTGATATATTTTTAATATAAAATGAAACTGTTTCATATTCTGGTAGAGAATGAATGATAAGAATTAAAGGAGCCCAAGAAAGATTTCAATTATCTGGTGTCTTATTAAGACCCATATTTATTATCATTCACAGGTTCACAAAAAATGCAGAAAAAAATTATATAGGAATCTGAACAAAATCAGTTGAATATTAACAATGAAATCACCTTCCATTATCACTCCAAGTTTCACCCTAAACCACTCTCAAATGACTTTTAGGAATTTTCAAAAATATTAATTAAGGAAACATGATATCTATTACTGAATAAAATATCTAGTGTGTGCTTCCAAAATCATGTAAAATATTTGTAACAATGAAACATGTGTCGTGTTCTACATGAAATTTAGCAAGGAAACACTTACTAAAATATTAAGATGTATAGCAATTTAATAAAAATGGTGCAACACTTAAATGGAATTATTCTTTACAACAATAGAACAGGACACCATTCAATGCTATCAGTCAAGTGTAGTAACAGGTTTCTTTGTAGCATAGTAGGATAAGTGTGAATTCTGATACTGCACCCTCACATAAACAAACTCAGTCTGCTTTAGGTAGAGTGATTTGGACATTTTAAGGCTATGTATGCCAATTAGCTGAAAAACTTATTTCATGCATTTTCGTAAGTATATGGATGATGTAGGGTGTAGAAAGGAAGCAGGAGCCCTAGATGGCACAGGCTCATGTGTCAGAGTGAAATGTCATGTCATTTTTTGTTTTGTATCTCTTAATGGGTATAATGCTGCAGAATTAAATTCTGGGAGACTGGAATACAGAGAAATGCTATTTAATAGATATAAGTATGAAAATACAATTATTAGTTCTGGAGAATTTCAGGAAAGAAGACAGTGATTTTTTTAAAGGCTTAGACAAACAGAGTTCTGTTGCTCGTAATAGTATTTAAAGATATCACACATTAATATAGTACTCTATGGAGAGGAGAGGTGTGCTGTTTCAGTTTGGCTGGGCATTTTCCTTAGCATACTCCTTTTTGAAAGAACTTTGATTTACTGGTATGTTTTCAGGCAATGGGAGAGATTTTTAAGGAAATGTCTCAGTATATTTTTTATAGTTGGATATATTTAGTATGACCTTGTCTTGATTCTAAGGTAAGGGTTGGCCTGATTCTTTGCAATGTTCTCACATTTCTTAGCATTCTCACAGTCCGTTAAGACAGATAGCATCTCCCATCTTCATCTATAATCAGCATTCGTCTAGATAAGCAAGAATACATGGAGCATTAATGTTTTTGATAGTGAAATTTATGAACCTATTTCAACATGTAGAGAGTGGTAAATAAAAAGAATACATAAAAGTATTCCTACATTCATTAAAAAACAGGTGCTGTAGTAAAAACTTCAACATATACTGCTGTACCAAGATATTTCTCATATATAATTTCCATGGACAGCAAGGGTATATTTGTCAGATTTTAAGATATCTGTAGAAATTGGTTTGATTTCTGTAAATTTATTCACATTCATGGTTTACACTAGATCATCAACCAACTGGGCCCTGCACTGAGCTTAGAATGTCAACTCCATGAATATTTTTATATTGAAAACAGACTTGTAACCATGTAAAACTTATGAGAAGCAAATTGTCATTTAGTGTGGTAACTTTAGAAACTATGAAGCCTGGACTGAAAAAACATGTCTATTCCATTAAAATCTGAGGATTTTGCTATTGGCTTAGCCTATCTAAGAAATGAAAATATAATAATTATTTCTACTTCAAAGAGCCTTGCAAATTACTGTTATTTGAAAAAACCCTGTAGCTGAAAAGATTGTCATTTTTATTATTACAGGTAGAAAACTACTTCAAAATTTTTTCAAAAGTACTATAAATACCCCATTATCTGTTTATCTTCCAGTTAGTCAAGCACTCTGCCTCTGAAATAAGTCTCTCTTGGAGTGTCCTTGTATTTCCTTATTTTGTTCTTGAATACTTCTCCTTTGGCTCAAGTCCAAAGCTCCATTAAACAGACAACTAACAACAAAAATTAATTCTGTAGGATTTCAAAAACCTAAAGTTAGTCCTTTGAAAAGTTTACCATGAGCTCAATAACTTCACGTTGCCCCAGAAAAAAATATGATTTATAAATTTATAGAAAAAAATCATTATTCTAATAGTATTTGTCCCTAAGATCATGCTGAAATGAAAATAAAAAAAATATTTGGTTTTCACTTCTACCAGGATAATATTTTGATTATTGTGATGTATATACATAACATGATATGCTGTCACCTGAAGCTACATGCATGCCATCAATGAGGTTGACAAATTTTCTGATTATGAAAAGCTGTGCACTCAAATGAGAAGTGTCAGTAGGAGAAGTTCAACTATCAATCTCAAGTTACTCTATAAAAACCAACCACCATGTCATCTGCAAGCAAGGTACAATTATATAAAAATCAGACATGAGACAGTATATCTATAATTTGAAGGCAAGTGTATAACAATTGACACTTTTTTAATTTATTTATTTTTTATTTTACATGTTGATCCCAGTTCCCTCTCCCTCCCTCCCTCTTACCCTCTCTGCCTACTCACATGCACCCTGACCACTTTCCCCTCCCATCCACCCCACCCCAATCCCACATGTAGGGCAATGCCATCTAGTTGGGGTCATGTACATCTGTCAAGTCATTTGAAGTAGGGACTAGGACTTCTCTCCTGTCTCTAGGTTAAGGCACTATCCCTCCATGGGGGATGTGTCCGCAAAGTCCTTTTGTGCACCAGGAATACATCCTGGTTCCACTGTCTGAGGTCCCTTAGACTGCTCAGTCCTTCTGGCTGAGACCCATATTCAGGGGGTTTGAGCAGTACCATGTTTGTCCTCTCCATCTGCATTCTAGTTCGACTCAGTGTTTAGGTATGGGTGTTTGCTTCTGTTTTCAACAGGTACTAGATAAGGGCTACATGATGGTGGATAAGTTAGTTGTTAATCTCACTATCCGGGAAGGGCATTTATAGTAGCCTTTCCATGATTGCTCAAATTGTTAGTTGGCAGCAGCTTGTAGATCTCTAGACCATTCTTTAGGTTCTGTTTTCTCCTCAAACCAATAATGGATCCCTCCTTTTTGTTCTCTCTCTCTCTCCTACCTTCTATTCCTACCTTGACTCAATTTTCCTAGTCGTACGTGCTTTCCTCTCCTCCCCTTCTCTTTCTCCCACTTCTCTCTCCATTCAGTGCCCCCCCCACTTCCCATGTGTTCTGGGGGGCTTGTCCCTTCCCTCTTCTGTGAGGGACTTTATATGCATCTCTTAGAGTACACCTTGAGTCCTAGTTCTTCTGGTGGTGTAAATTCTATTGCCACTTTTTAACTAATGAGATGTTAATAAAAATTTTATAACTTTTGAATTTAATTTATACATGAAAATAATTTATATGTTTAGATTTACTTAGATTAGATTACTGAACTTTAGCCTCACAAATTACAGAATAATATACCTTATAATAATACCATTTTAATTATCTTCTAGCCTTCCATATCACTATATTTAATAGTAATAGCTAATTGTACAATTAAAGTTTAGATTACCTACAAAGCCCAATATCTTTTATATAATCATGTAGTATAGCTTTTTATAATGGCATAACCTGTTTGTTATAACAAAGAAGAATAGCATAATGTGGAGTTTAAGTAAATGCCTACATTTTTTCTGTTGATGAGAAATTGTATGAGAACAAATTTGTGGCTACAGAAAGTGCCATACATAAAGATGTTGTCATGACATATTGAATGTATCTTGATGTCTTCCTTTTAAATGTTTTCAAATTTAAAAGTTCAAATTTTCATATTTAAAGATACATAATTTTGGCAAACAATTTATATATTTATATATCATAAATGCTTAATACATTTTATCATATTATGAAGGAAAAATCTTGATCAGATAAGTTGTTTCCAAAAGGATATCAGATTTAAAATATTTGAACTATGGTATGATAAAGAGTAATAAAATTTACTGTTTTAAAATTAAGTTTTGTAAAATATCCCTAATTTTACTGACATATTTTCTATTATTACAGAGTGGCAATATAATTAAGAATCTGTGGGTTAAAGAGAAAGACATTTCTAACTACCTTTCTGCCTGTTTTACAGACCAAGTAGGACAATGTACAAGACAGAAACACCAGCCAATCAGCCTTTTTTGTTTCAGGATGAAGAGGTCTAAAGTGACATGCTTTTAATTTCTAAACAAACAAACAAACAAAACTGTTTTTCCACAAGGTATATTTGACTGCCTTTTGGAAACATACAACAACTTTGATCTGTGTTATGAAAGACAGAAATTATCTGGCACTGGTGTGAGAAATGGAAATTTATCTGCCACAATATTGGCATGCCATCATAAGGCAATATTATATAATTATGAGTGAAAAGAAAAATGTTTAAAAATCTAAATCAGTATTCCAACATTCCTCCATAAGAGCCCATGTTTGTTCAGTATTGGTAGAGGCTACCATTTCTGCCCAGGAGTCTACACTGTATAATTGTCTATCAATTCTTTTGCTAGGGAAAGTTCAAAAGAGGTGTTCAATGTCAACTCTGCCAAGCCATGAAAAAAACTTGTGATGGAGGCTAGCTAGGGGTTCATACCTACCCTTAATTCTACCTTCCTGTAGTACAAATAATTGCCACCATTTTAGGGTTGATGGATAACCTCCTTGAACTCAAAAATTTAATCTGAATCAATGTGATTATTTACAATGGACTAGTTCCCAAAGTCTTTAGACAAGGTTCAAGAAAAGAGGCAGAGAGAAAAATGAAAGTTATAAAATCAATATCTCCTTTATTTCTTCTTGGATTAAAAAGCAAATAACAACATGCTTATGAGAAAGAGGTAAAAACAGAGAAGTAACCACCTTTATCAAAATACTCTTGTCTACTTGAAGTTGAAACAAAATTATACGGACATAAAATAAGTAGTTTCTCAGGCATAGATCTATGAAGCACTAAAATGATCCATTTTGGCAATTCTTTTCCAACTCTATGATTCATGGAAGGCAGCTAAAGTGAGTAGACAGATCCACTTACTGGATTCTATGACAGATATTCAGAACCTCAGTAATATAAACAATTCACCTATAATTTGTCAGCAAAATAAACATATTATAAAAATATAATTAATGAATTTTGAAATATGTCAAGAATGTGCTTTTAAATGTTCTCAGCATTAAATTCAAGGCCTTGCATGTGCTTTTCATATTCTTTAACAGTATGATATATACCCAGTACTTGACTCTTTGATATTGTTTCTTACTGTATAACTAAGGCTATCCTTGAGCTTGCCATATTATCAAAGTTAGCATAAACTCATAATCCACCTGTTTCCACCTCCAAAGCCATACAATTATAACATAAATTACCTGAACTGATACACCATAGTTGGGATACACAGCATATTTGTTGCTGTTTTTCTTGGCCAGACAGCCTAGTACCAAGGCCCTTGTGCCCCAAATAAACACCTAGATGCTATATTAGTTTTAAAACTGTTGGCCAGTGGCTTGGGCCACTGTCTATCTCTACCTTAGTTATTAACCAATTTCTATTATTCTAAGTATTTCCACAAGGTTTTATCTTATAGGAAAAAGTTCTGGACCTCTAAATACTTTGGGGGGCTCACATGGTAACTGTTCTGGCTGGCCTTTTCTTCCTACCTTTCCCAGAATTTTCCTTGGCTCCTCATCCTGCCTACCTTCCTGCCTCATTGGCTGAACAGTGTTTTATTTGTTAACCAATAAAAGAAACATATATACAGAAAGACAACTTTTATCAAATATTATTTTTATATTCAGAATGGTACAAAACCTTTAAAATATGCTAGTAGTAATGACTTGGGTGGAGAATTGAAAGAAAAAGAATCACATTAGAGTTTTAAAGACATAATAGTTGAGAGTTTTACAAATGATTAAAAATAAAGTCATAGAATGGAACTAGAAAAGTCAGAGACTCTGAAATGTGATTAAAGTATAAGAAGAAACAGCCAGACATACCATAATTATTTTACTGAAAACTAAAGAAAAGATACAATTTTGACATTTGACAGAAAATAAAGATGTGAAGATGTGGAAAGCATTAATAGTAATAATGGTAGCTAAATTCTCATGGAAAAAGGAAATACAGAAACAATAATTTTCCATGTTTGAAGAGATAAGAAAATAATTAAATTTTCAGTTCTGTCCTATGATAACAATTTCTTAGAAAAAAGATTGTACAATCTATGTTAAGGGTGTGTGTTTATGTGTGAAGAATACAGTTTAAATTGTATTTTAATGTAAATATTAATATGGTTTGTAGTTTGTAAAGAAAAATTTTAGGTAAATATGCTTTCAAATACTAAGCTTTTCAAAATTCTTCCTTAAAAAAAATATCAGCTGGGTGTTGGTGGCACAAGCCTTTAATCTCAACACTCAGGAGGCAGAGTAATGCAGATCTTTTTGAGTTCTAGGTCAGCCTAGTCCACAGCCATAATTCCAAGACAGGCTGCATAAAAATACAACGAAACCCTGTCTTGAAAATCCAAAACAAATAAGAAAACAAAAAATCATTCAAAATTCAAAATTAAATTAATGTCAAACACAGGTTGTGTTGGACTATAATGCTCTCACATCAGGTATCCATGGTGTGGTCCAGATTGGGGTCTAGTGTATGAAAACTCATATGGAAACAAGAGCACTGTTTAAATTCAAGAAAAGGAACTTATCTATAAATTCCAAGATTTCATTTTTGAGAAAGTACTTGACTATTAAGTTCAAAACAAGAGAAATGAAGTTGGGCCCTAGATGTGCTTGTACTCTTTGGTTTTCGTGACAGAATCCTTCAGGCTGCATGGGCTGAAGCAGTCATTTCAATATCTTAGCGATTGTCATGTGCCAACTACCAAATTGTGACCAGAGCTGCATGACCAAGACACCATTCCTTCTCATACAGAATTCCACACTCTTCTCCTTCCCTGGAGAGGTCATTTATTTTCTATAATGATTTCTATGTGTCTTTCACTCTTTTTATTTACTACCTTTAATTGAGTCTTTAACGTATCAATGCCATTTTTATTTCTGAAAATTTCAAACATGAAAATGTTAATTAAATCAAAATAAATCTTTCTAATTTCCTTTCTTTCCCTGCCACAACTTTCTTCTTCCAGCTGCATTGGGAATTTGTTCATTGCTTCTTTCCTGTTCGAGGGAGCATGGTTATCTACTGTAGTAATGGGATCCTGTCAAGGTCACATTCCAGAAGAAACCTAAATATCCCACCATGCCACAGCAGTCAATTCCCAACATTTTCTAGATGGATGTGTGAAGTGTTGAACCCTTATTATATCAGTACTAAGACTAATGGCTCGTTTGATCCCTTACACACATCTTATACATGCATTCACAGATGATGTTAGTTCACCTGTCCTGTTATCTGAATTACTGCAGGATTCCTCTACCTTGCTCTCTTACAATTTGTCTGCCTCCTCTTTCAAAATTGTTCACACATGTTGAAGGGGGAAGGTGGTTGGATAGGTATCCCACTTAGAGATAAGTACCCCATAGTCTAATAAACAGACCCCAAATTGGTCCTCATATTTAGTTGTGGATCAGGAGTTTTCAAGTGACCCCTCCAAAAGCAGCATAGGTTATTATTATGCGTGTGGTTGACTCTCAAAACATGAAGATAAGATCCTATACCTGAAGATAGCAAGCTTTTCAGACATTGGACTTTGAAGAAACAAGTTGGCAATGAACTCCAAGCTTCCTCCCTGAATGCTCACTTTTGTTTACAACCCTTAAGTATCTTTTGATGTTTTTGAAGAAATGCCATTTTATTATACTTCATTTTATTGTTATCTCCTATTTCTATTTTTATTTATGTGCTTTTTGTATTTCTTCTCTTCGGTCAATTTCCTTCATCTTTTCTGATTTCTTCCTTCTATGGGGTTTATCATGGGTTATATGAACATTGAAGAACATGCTTTCTTGACTAACATGTCCTTTGAAGCCCCTCAAATACCTATGATACTCTGATGAATAAGTATTTTCATCATTAAGAACAGCGGCAATAGCCAGGTCTACATTGTGTGTTTCACTTCTTCCATGGTTAAATAGTGAGAGCCGTCTTAAAATAAACAAACAAACAACAACCCCCACAAAAGACAACTTACCTAGTCAAAATTTGAAAATCTAATTAAAATAACTTTCAATTTCAGAAGGGCCAGATGTCTATTATTTATGATATATTCAATATGTTTTCATTGTGTAAGAAAGTGATATTTATTAATAATTGACAGAACAGAGATAATTCAATTTTTTTCATTCTCATTTACACATCTCAGGAATAATTACAAAAGGAGATGTGACATCAGAGTTTTGAGTTACAGAGGAACTGATGGCTTTACCCTTCCTTCTGTTCCTATTGTCCTTAGATATTCAATGTAGCCCCTGGAGTTCAAACACTACAAAACAAAATATAATAAGATGAGGAAAAAACCCTCATATGATGCTGGACAAGGCAACCCAGCAGGAAGAGAGCAGGCAAGAATCAGAGACATACCTGCTCCCACTCTTATGAGTCCCACAAAACACCATGCTAACAGCCATGACATATGAGCAAATGACCTGGGGCAGACCCTTACAGGAACTTTTTTCTTCAATCTTTGACAGCCCATGTGAGCACTTCCATTCCTTCTGACTCCTACAATCTATACTACTCGCCTTCTACAGCATATGTGATATGTGACCCCTCATGGGGTCTTAATTCCTTGGGTGAAGAGCACTGGAGTAGAGTAATCATTGAAGATACCCATTGGGCTTGATGCAACATACAGAAGCTTCCACACAACCAAAAATATGCAACACACATGCATAATTCAAAAGTTGGTCAACCTTGGCTAGTAAGTTTTAAGTTGTGGGCCAGTTATCTAGAAGATACACAGGCTTTTCTTCATTCAAATTGAAAGAGTAATATTGCATACAACACAATTAAAGTCAGTATTTATCCCTAATATATGAATGGGCTTAGGGAGCCCATTCCAGATAGAGGGATACACCGTCAGCCTAGACACATGGGGGAGGGCCAGGGAGCTGCTTCAAATGATATGACAGGCTTTGAAAATTCACCATAGAAGGCTTTACCCTCCCTAGGGAGCAGAAAGTGGATGAAATGGGCATTGGTGGGGTGGGCAGGGGAAGATGGGGGCTGTGGGGGAACTGGGATTGACATGTAAAACAAACTTGTTTCAATTTTAACTAAGAAAATATTAAAAACAGTTAAATGCTTTGAATATCTGATTAAAGTCTTAAGCACACATTTTTATATTTGAGTAACCAAGCAGGCTTATGATATTGCAACCTACACTTACATTTAGACATCCTGCTGCAATGTTTCCCTGACATCTTTACCCTGATTCTAGGAAGTACACTTCACTATGAGAAACTTTGCAGAACACAGACACAGTTTCACAACAACAACCAAATTCCATCACTTCTATATACTACCTCTGAATCTGGAATCTGGGCTACTAGTTCTTTTATTTATTTATTTTTTCTAAAATTAAGAAGAAATATACTTACATATTTGGAGCAGTTGGGTCACTTTAAGGTAGAGAGTGTACCCTAATGCATTGATGTACACATTTACTAAAAAACTTGACATTTCTGTTCTTTCCCACCTTTCATACATAAGTCTAAAACCATTGTTTGTATATCACACTGAAATTGGAGAACCACATTGCCACCAAAACACCCTCAGCAATATATTTTAACCACTTGAAACCAAACTTTTGCATTGTCCTTAGCACAGGAAATGCACAAAACCCTATGCATGTATCCCATCCAGAGTTTTTCAGTAATTAATGTCTCAGTTATCAATATTGTCATGAATATATATTAATTTAAATACAGAGAATCAAATATTAAAATTACACTTGAGTTTCATTTCACCACTTTATAATTACATTTGACCTTTTTGGCTACTATTACCAAATTGACTGATTTGCTGACTTCTATTATTTTCTTCCTTTGACCTTCAAAAACTAGGCAGCCTGATTAGCAATAGCTAGAAAGAAGCATTTTCTGTAATTATGCATTGTTAATCAAATCACGAGAGAAGCTCTATTTCTTTTTATGCTAATATCTGTATCCTGAAAGAGAGTACTTCTGCTATGAAATAAGTTATTTTCAGGACAGTTTTAATGCAAGTTAATTATACTGTAGTATAAAACATGAGAAAAGTTAAAATAAAAATGTCCTAAAATTGAATTGCCAAGAAAAAAATCTTTAACTTAAACTCAACATCACTATTTGTTCCTAATGTAAATTCTTATTTAGTAGGATTGCTGAATAATCCATTATAGATAGTCAATATTTATACAGAAGAAACTTCAAGGTCAACAAAATGAACAAAGAATGATAACTAATGTTTAAGTGAGAATTAGAGGAAATAAAAATATGAGTATATAAATATATTGCTAAATATTTATTACATATTAAAATATTATATGAGAAAATAGGAGTAAATAGAATTTATTTTTAAAAGGAATCTTCTATGGAAGTCATTCATAGATATGCATATATTAATAGCATTTTCAGTTACTAATTTGACACATATTTTGCCTGAATGGCCGTGGAGCTCTTAAAAGACAGCAAATGTTTTCCACATGCATATTTTTATTCTACGCTCTACTAGAATGTCTGAAATGTCTTTGATAGTGCAGCTTCAGTGAAATGCAACCAAATGTGCTAGTATACCTCTCACACCTTTCTTTACAGAAATATGGTAATTTACACAGAGAGAGATTCGAACTGACAAGAGGTGATAATATCTCTATCTGAACAAGAAAAATTGTAATAAACTTTCAAATCTGATTCCATGATGCTTTTTTGAGATCATCTATGTACCCCACCAAAACTGACATTAATATGATGGGAAAACATGATGGATGGAAGTTGTAACCATGCAACACTCTCAGTAATAATGGAAAGAGATACTACCTTACATGTAGTAGTTTTCACTCAAAACTAGACATGGAGAAATATAATAAACACATGAAGACTGGTATGGAGCTCAATGAATGAGAATTCCCATGGCATATCTGAGAACTAGAGTGTTTTCACTGGGGCCTCAAAAACCACAATACAAACTCAGTGATTGTACTGCCACTGAAAAAAGAAACAGGAGATTGACCAACAGGAGATTGACCAACCCTGTAGAAGGCAAGTATAATAGATTGTAGGAGTCAGAAGGAATGGAAGTGCTCACATGGGCTGTCAAAGATTGAAGAAAAAAGTTCCTGTAAGGGTCTGCCCCAGGTCATTTGCTCATATGTCTTGGCTGTTAGCATGGTGTTTTGTGGGACTCATAAGAGTGGGAGCAGGTATGTCTCTGATTCTTGCCTGCTCTCTTCCTGCTGGGTTGCCTTGTCCAGCATCATATGAGGGATTTTTCCTCATCTTATTATATTTTGTTTTGTAGTGTTTGACCATTGTGTCTGGGAGACCTGCTCCTCTATGAAGGGGAAAGGAGGGGAAGAATATCTTCGAGACAAGGGAGGTGGGAGAAGTTTGCAGGAAACTTGAGATGAGATGTGCTGTAGGAGAGAAGATCTATTTTCAATAAAAATAAAATATTAATACAATGAATGAAGAAAAGTCTCAATCAATTATATAATCAATATGCATATATTTAACATTATTTTCTACCCACTATTACTGGCCAACAATGTTTATAACCACTAATGTAACTAGATTGATTTTTCATAATTCAACAATTCAATCTATATAGTGTTAAAATGTTTTGTGCTAAAACAAAGTTACTCATCACAGTAATGGATGAAATATATATACTGGAAATGGACAGACTGCTCAGACATTAACAGTGCTTCATTGACTTTCAGAGCAATGGAGTGAGTTCCCAACTGGCATCTCAGGCAGCTCAAAAACACCTGTAAATATAACTTAAGGGGATATGACACTTACTTCTGACCTATGTGGACACCACAATCAAGTACAAATATAATTATATTCATATATGTTAAAAAATAATTGATCTATAAATCTTTTTCAAGTAGATTTTGTAGGCAAGCAATTATGGCCAGATTTTCCTTAATGTTTACAACAGTATAACTTTCAAAACTATGACTTAATTATCAATTTGTAGACATCAGAAAAAATAAAAGTTAGTACAAAAATGTAAGTTTTATGTTTTCTTGTAAATAACAGTACAATTTTTTAAATTAATTTTTATTTAAATTAAAAACTGTCTTATTTTACATACCAATCTCAGTTCCCTCTCCTCCCTGTTCTCCCATTCCCTGCACCAACCCCCATCCCACCCACCATCCACTCCTCAGGGATAATGAGGCCTCCCATGGGGGACCTTCAAAGATTGTCACATCATTTGGGCATGGTCTAGGCCCTCCCAATGTATCTAGGCTGAGAGCATATTCCCCCATAGGGAATGGACTCCCAAAGCCCATTCCTGGCACTAGGGGTAATTGGTTCCTTAGCAAAGTGCCCCACAGATTACCTAGCTCCACCAACTGACATCCACATTTAGAGGGCCTGGTTCAGTCCTATGCTCATTCCCCAGCTGTCATACTGGGTTTCTGGAGCTTGCATTGGCAGGTCAGCTGTCTATGTAGGTTTCACTAGTGTAATTTTGACCCTTTTGCTCATCAGTCCTCCCTCTCCACAACTGGATCCATATTTCTTATCAGTGATCAGTTATTAGTTGTCTATTTGTTTTCAAAGATCATATTTAAAGAGTACTTGTTGATTTTGCAGATCTTTCTTTAAAAAAAAAAAAAAAAACCTACTACTTTCCTTTTGGTTCCAGAGGACCTGATAGTCTCTATTCTGATCTCTATGGGCACCAGACATGAGAGAGGTGTACATAGGTACATTGTGGCAAATGAACTCATATACCCAAATTTATAAAAGAAATAAATCTAAAAGTAAAAAAAAAAAAACTCCATAAATGTTCTCATGACGAATGGGCAGATGACATATCAATAATTTTCTATTAGAATTAACTTTCAAGAAGTATGCAAGCAAAACATTATCTTCAAAAATGACAATGAGTTCATTTCTGTTTGGACTTCTATTGGGTATTGGGCCTGCCCTTAAGTGTAGTTAATATATCCAGTCAACCTCCATGAGAAAAAAAAAATGTTTTTAATTTGCAAGCAGGTGTCAATTGCAGAAAAACTGGCGAGTTTTATGACAACTTGAAAAAAAAAAAAAAACAAGGCATGGAGTATAAATCAAAATCTCATACAACAGTTAGGTATTCCATTTCCTGCTTTGCTAAGCTTGATGGGAAAGGGAAAGAAGGTGTTCCAGAACTGTCACTGTCTTGCTGTTTGACAAAAAAAAAAAAGAAAAAAAAAGTTGTAGTGAATGTTGTGAGAGAGAGATCGAAGAGATAGAAGACAAGAATCCTAATATTTAGTGAAGGTGGTGAAAGCTTTCAGTGATATAAGAATAAGCCAGAATATCAATTCCTGATTTTTACATACTATATAAACAACTTTTGAACCAAGTGAATGGGATCGAAAATTCCAATATTGTGGAGAAATTATATTTTCTTCAAATAAAAGTTTTCCTTGTAAACACATAAACAGTTTTGTCTATAAAGACATGCTCTTAGTGTGACTAAGAATAAGTTGTCATCTCAATTTGCTCTTAGAGTCCTGAATTTGCTAGAAAAAGAATTATGTCAAAATAAAAAGAATCTTGGGTTTTAAATACACATTGTTTATACAGGGGTGTCGAAATAGCTCTCTAGTAACATACTAATGTGAACACTGTTACAAAATAAGAAAGGCAAAATACACAAACACTATAGCAAACTTTGGGAAGGTTCATTGCAAAGAATATCTTAGAAGCATAAAAAGGCAACAGTAGAACTTGGAAGTGATCTATTGAAAATAAATATTTGCAGGAGACACAAAGGCATGTCCTGAAGGAAAACTCAGGGATGTAACAAAGAAATGTCAGTAGAAACTGGGGAAAGTAAGCAGATACTTGCAATAATCACCATGAAATCCCTATGTCCATCTGCAATGCCATTTGACTTCAGAAATGCAGTAGAGCAATGCTGTCTGGAACTTAGAGCTTGCTGGTCTCAAATCACAATATAAAAGGGGATTGCAAATGTATGTTAGATGGAAGTCATTAACTCAAATGAGGCAAAGGAACATTATTAATGAAGACTATATCCATTTATCAACAACAAATACAATCTCTTAACTGAAAAATGGTGCAAATATGTAGAGTTCATAAAAACAAGTTCTGATTCTGTTGTAACATTAATATGCTCATTATATCTCTCAATCTCAAGATACTCAAATTTTTGTCATAAGAAACCCATTGAAAAGTAAAGTCAATATTCATTACAATAGTTTGTTACTAGTGTTGGTAACTTAGCAGACTAAAATTCAAGTCAATTAGGCAATAATTATGTATATGTCTGAATATACTATAATATTTAAATTAATGTTGCCTTTCCAGAATTAAAAATATAGTGTGAAAATTAATTAGTTTTATTTAATTTCTTCTGTAAGAGTAGTATAGCCAATCAAATTGGTGTGCGTCTTAGAAAAAGCAGGAAGTGGAGAGATGCTTCAGTCAGTTTAGTGATTTACTTCTAAGAACAAAGTCCTGAGTTCAGAGTAAAGCACTCAAGCAAAACCAGACCTTACACTATGTGTATATCCTTTGCCCATGCTGGCAAAGACAAAAGGAGACACATGCTCCAAGGAGCATTCTGTCTTGCTGACTTGGTGAGCTCCAAGTGTTGTGAAAGGATATCTCTGACAAAATATTTTGGAGAGCAACAGATGAAGACACCCTCATTTGATTCACTTGTTTTCCCATACCTACATTCTTGAAACTTTCAAACACACACACACATACACACACACACACACACACACACACACACACACACAAACATTCTGAGTTGGTTTCAAAATTAGGCCAAGTAATGCCTTTGTAAATACTAGATTAAACAATTCCAAGTTCAAAGACAGAAAAACAAATTAACAAACTGGATGATTACACAGACGACCAAAAAATTCATGTATTGAGCAACCAATGATATTTATTTGAAAAGATAGAAGAAAGGTTCAATTTAATATAAAAGAACTAACCATCTCCAATTCACATCCTTTGGTCTAAACACAGTTCCTCTGACAAGACTAAATTTATAAAAACAACATATTAAATTATTCTACTGTACAATGTTATTGATGAATGAGGCTTGATTAACTCAACCCAATTACACATTCACACTGTGTTGTATTCTGTAATTCCCTAAATAGAACTGCCAAAATAGCATGCAATATCCTAACTAGGGAATGGCTGTGAAATTTTTGACTCTCATTAAAACTTACTTTACAAAGAAATACCCTTTCCCACAAAATATGTCAGAAATTTAAGAACTGATTTTAGAGACAGATTTTTCTTAAAAGAAGTGTAATTGTTTGTTTCAAAAGTTCAAGAACATTATGATTTTGACAAAAATGTGTCATTTTCCTTTCTTTCAATTATTCTTTTGTTCTTTTCATTACTTAATCTAAACTATCAGAAACATATATATATACAAAACCATTATATATTTTGTAGCTGGAACCAACATATATGTTCTTTTTATGCCAGTGTCTCAATGCTAATTTTATTAAATTCAATTATGAAGTTGCTAAAGCATCCAATCATGTTTATTTACAATCATCTCAATGATGCTAATGAGAAACCTGAATTGCAGACAACAGTTCATATGATGTGCTTGACTTGGTTGGTGAGTCTATCTTTCCACCAACATCCTGTACATTAGAAAAGATGTCTCAATCTACATGTAGGCAAAACCTCTTGCTTTTGGCTTGTCTCAGACAAAACCCAATGATCTCCAGGCACAGCCAGAAAAGCATCTCTCCATTGTGAATGATATCAGTACACACAACTTTCAAATATCGTGTTTGTTAAAATTGAGCAATGGTCTGAAGAGAAAAGACATGGACAATAACAACTCGAGAGACTTAAATTTTTTTCTATGCAGCTATGGAATGCTCTAGGAACTTTGCCTTTTAAAAATGTGTGTTTGAACTCCTAGATTGATTTTCCTGTATAAAGTGTTAATGGTGTCTGTGCATCTTGAGCCTGCAGTACATGAAGCTGACAGAAGAGGTCATTGGGCTCTACAAAACTGGAATAACATACCCATTCTGTGCCATATTGGCACTTGGGGCTGGACCTGTGTCCTCTGCAAGAAAAACAAGCATTCCTAGCACTAAGCCATTTCCTCCATTGCTCACCTCATTATTTGAAACAGGCTCCCTCGCTGAAATTTGAGTTCACTGTCTCAGGTAGCCTTGATTGCTAATAAGCCACGAGGACCCCCTTCTACATCTGTGACAAGGGCTGAGTTAATTAAATGTGTTACCAATGCTGGCTTTCTATGTGGATGCTGAGGATCTGGATTTAGGCACTCTGTTGCATAGAATGCACTCACTGAGGCATGTTCATCTTCTCTTCAGGTTTCTTCTACTTGTGTAATGAAAAAAAAAAAAAAAAGCTGATAGTTGTATCTGAATATTTACTTCGAGTAAATACTTTTGTATCCATCAAATCAAGTAAATGCAAAGCTTAAAGTCACACTAAAGATGGCAGGATTTGGGTAGCACAGCTTCCCCTAATGTTCATGAGAAAAAGAATGAGTTAAATATCAATGCATTAAGCCTCATTTTTAAATTATAGGTATTGTGATGGCTAACCTTGTTGACAACTTGACTGCATGTGGACTCTACTAAATACCATGTAGTTGGCCTACCTGAGAGAAATAGTCTTTATTAGCTTAAGACATGGGAAGACAGTCCCAAAATCTGAGACACACCATTTACTGACAGACATAAAAAAGGGCTTGGAAGAGCGAAGCCTTTGCTCTTAACTGTATTACACTCACCAGCTAGTGATGGGAGATGCCATTATGTATATATGTTTCTCATACTGGTTAATGAATAAAGCACTGTTGGCCAATAGGAAAGCAAGATAGGTGGGACTAGGAGACAAGGAGGATTGGAGGAAGTAGTAAGGAGGAGTCAAGATGGAGAGCCTGGAGAGAACAGAACCGCCATCCCTCTCCTCTCGGTAAGACCACGTGGAAATACATAGAAACAGGTTAATAATTAAGACAGAGCTAGCCGATAAGAAAGTAGTACCTGGCCAACAGCGTAATATCAAATACAGAGTCTCTGTGCATTATTTGGGACAAGACTCGGCGGCGGCGTGTGGAAATCCCATACTCCTTACAAGCTAGTTCATCTGTTCTGTACCTGAGATATTCCTTCACATGTGTCAGAACATATATTTCAGGATTCCAACATAGAATGATATTTAAGCTGTCCAGGCCTTCCTTGGAACTTTATAAACAACTATTGAATTTATGATCTTTCCAAAGGGAGAAAGACATAGACTATTGCACTAGCTGGACAATACTCAATAAACCACCCTAATAAATTCTCTTTTGATAGTTGTATGTTAGGTCTATCATCATGTTCCTTTAGAGAACCCTTAAGAAAGACAAAAGCATGAATATATTAACAAAAACTTAATCTAATGTCTGATAGCAGTCTCTACCTTAAAAGCAAAAGATAAAATACAAATGCACATGAAAAATAATAAACATACAACTTTAAAATGAAAAACATCATCAAGAGTGTCATAAAATTTTTCACATTTGAAAAGTGATGCACTCATGCATCAAATAAAACAATTTTTATTTATTGTGCTACAAAACATATATGTCTATAACCTCATTGTTTGCAATTTTTAAAATATAAGGATGCCATGCCCAATAATGGACACCATTCAGCCAAACTTCTATAATGACATCTCAACAAGTAACATAGTTGTGTGATAAACTGTTGTCACACAATTCTCTTGGCATTTCTCACACAGGGTTTTGGCAGGGTAAAAGCCACCTTCTCCTAGCATATGACTTGCAACTGATATCACAGATGTGCATTCTCAGGAAAAACAGTTAAGAGAAAATGAAGGGCTGGCTCAATGAAGTTATAATATCTTGTTCCGATGAGTAGATATTTCAAGACATGGGTATTTTGCACAGTGAAGGTATAAATACATTTTCATCCTTTACTTGCACTGGTACCGGCGAATGATATCTAGAGAGAAGCATTTCTCATTGTTTTTACTACTACTAGTATGGCTTTAATTAATGCAGTAATTTGCAAAGCTAAACATCTGACTTTGCATGTGATTTCTCCATGTTTTTTTTTCTTTTTAATATTGTGATGTTTCTTATCTCTGCACTAATTCTGTGCAACAAAATCAGGGCTTTTTACTAAATTGGCCGAACTTCAAAGTAAGTCCAGCTAAGTCAAACAACCACAATTTTCTCTCAGCAATTGCACAATTTGTCAATCGATTGTAAACCTATTCTGTTCTCCAAGACAAAACCTGATCAGTTAGTTGTTCAAAGATCATTTCCAACTAATGCCAAAGCCTGCAAATCCTCAAAGTCTCTGTAATTTTTTTCTTATTGTACTTATATGTTTTGAATTAAAGATGCAAAAATGGAAGAGACTAAATAACCATTCCATTTTGTCTTTTACAAATGATCCTAATGTAAAGTTAAATTTTGAAAGGCTGACTTTGAAGTGAGTGTAGGAAGACAGCCCCCTGACAGTGAATCTTTTATATAAACCCATAATGGAGCTGAGAATAGCTCAGCAGCCACCTTGAGAGCAGAGGGCTCCCAGGCCAGCAGGGCTTGGCATTAGCCTGATTGCAACCACTAACACCTCTATAAAAAGACTGTTACTAAGGGTAAAGGTAGGAGAAGGAGAGAAATACAAATACAAGCCTATGTAATGTCGTTCCCAGAGGTCAGGTGCTTACTTAATAACCATTGAGTATTTTAATAAGAGCCCCACTTTAAAAGTTGTATTTAAAATAGCTGTAGAATAAATGCATTAATGGAAATATTTACCTCTCTCATTTTTCAATATAATGTGCTTGATGGTATATAATTCTAGCATTTTATGGTATTCTGTTACTAATTTATGAGCTGTAATTAAGCACAATTTGCTTTTATTTTTATTGACGTAGTCCTTGTTTTCACTGGTTTATTCTCCTACATCCAATACCTCAAGTTTGAGCAAAGATGATATAGCTCTCAACTAGGGAAATATGAACTCAGTTACCACCAATTCCCACATCTGTGCATGCCCAATGGCTTGCTAGCTGTTCCAACATCAGCATGTGGAGGAAAGAAGTTGAAGTGGGGACTGCTTGCTCTACTTTTCTCCAACTTAACCTGTTAAGACAGGCTCTCTTGCCTAACCAGAAGCTACTACACACTAAACTGGAGGCCAGCCATGGCCAAGGGTTATATTGTCTATATCTGCCACCCAGGTGAGCTTCCAGCCTGAAAGGAGACTACTTAAGTTGTTTTTTTCTGCAAAAAGGCAATTATTTGTACATACAAAATGTTGTGCTACTGGGTATGAAGGTGAGAAGGTGCTATTTCAAGCTGACAGTTCAACTAGGCTGCTACTCCCAGTGCTACCATATATTTCCAGGCCCCTGTAGCTCTCTGAAGCCTCTCCCATGACCTTAAAGCCAGATGCATTAGTTCATTTAATCACTATTATAATTGCATTACTAGAGAGGAGAAGATTGTTATTCAGGTGAACCCACCCACAAGGTGTTGACTGGGAACTTGAGAATCAAGAGCCCGTGACTATGTCTCCAATGTTTCTTGCTGGTACATATTATTGTCTTATATCATTTCAATTTATTGCTGCTATACTACTATATGAGTAGTATGAAACTTTGATTTCTTTTTCACAAAGTTAGTATGCAGGCATCTGCACTGACATGTCCTTTGGTTTCTGACTGGATAAGCCCTCAGCTTTAGCCACAAAGAGCACCACCTGTGCATATTACTATGATCCCGTTTAAAGGGGTCCTGCATTCCTCCCATCCTCTCTCTCTGCATGCTTGCTATCTCTTCCTCTTCCTCTCTTTTTTCATCTCTCTCTCCCTCCCTCCTTCTCCCTCCCTCCTTCTCTCTCTTTCCTCCTCCCTTCCTCGTTCTCCCTCCCTCTTTGCTCTCTCTCTCCCCTCCTTTCTTTCTTCTCTCTCCTGCTACTCCTGTCTCCAGAGGCCAATCTCCTCCCTTCAATTTTCCTTGTATGCGTCTTAAACACAATTAAAACAAACAAACAAAAACACTCTTCTTCTTGAATGCCATGGCATGGCATCTTTCTCTCCAGAGCCTCTCTTTTTAAATTACAACACATAGTCCTTCAATTGATTGACATTCTAAAGAGAGCTGAAGTGATTAATTTTCATATACTAAACAGAGATTCTAAATATAGAAATAACCTAAAATCAACTCCCTCTTTATCCTATGATAAGAATCTTACTCCTTATAATGGGACTGATAAGTAACATATATGTCACCGTAGAGCCCTAATCTAGTAGCTGATGGAAACAGAAGCAGACACCCACAGCTAAACACTGAGCCGAACTCCGGGACTCCTGTTGCAGAGTGGGAGAAGTGATAAACAATGGTATCAAAACAAGGCTACAGAAGCCCACAGAAACAACTGACCTGAACAAGGGGGAGCTCATGGACCTCAGACTGATATCTGGGAATGCAGCACTGGACCCACCCAGATCCTCTGAAAGTGGATCTCAGTTAGAAGGCCTGGGCAGTCTATAGGACCTGTGACAGTGGAATCAGGATGTATCCCTCGTGCACAAAAGGACTTTGGGAGCACATCCTCCATGTAGGGATACTCCCTTAATGTAAAGACAGGAGGGAGGACCTAGGCCGTACTCCAAATGACTTGACTGATTTTGATAATCTCTCCTGGAAGGCCTCACCCTCCCTGTGGAGTGGGGGTGGAGTGGGGATGAGATGAGATGGAGGTCAGGGGGCATGGGAGGGAGAGGTAACTGGGATCGATATGTAAAATAAGAAAAACATAATTTAAAAAACCAAAATAACAATTCCTTATCTTTTTTTTCATAAATAGGAAATAGAGATTTTTTTTATATACTGTGCCAAATATTTCCTTACTTAACATTTTTAAAATGTTCCATTTATCTGTGTGAATAAATGATACCATCTTTACCACCTGAGCCCAATTTGCCTGAGGAAAATAAATATCCATTGCCTGTGAATAGACATTCAAACCAGTGATCAAAATGGTCAGCAAGCTGAAGTAAATGAATGCTCACTGTATACCATCCTGGTTGAGTTCACTGTCATCATTAATACACTCTTACTGAAAAAAAATTAATATGAATCTCTATGATATTTCTATGTATGCCAATAGTGTACATTGATCTTGTCTCTGTGTCCTATTTCTACAGAGGTTCACTATTCATATCTAGTTCTCTCTGTGGCCATAGGAAAGTTGCTTGGCCCCTCTGCATTGTAGTATTAGCCTTATAAAATTGAACTAACTATAGTATTTTCTAATTTCATTACACAGATGAAGTATATTAATTTATAAACAATAGGGAAAATATCTAAAAACAACATTTATATTTTCTTATAAAAATAGAAACTGATATAGCATTGTGAATTGTCATAAATATATTGTTAGAATTTTCATGTAATAATATCTTTGGAAATAAGTCAATTGAATGTCTTCTCATATTTAAAGATAAGTCTTGTTTTATAATAATCAATTCTAATTTTGTATTCAAATTTGCTAAATAACATTTCCCTCTTGTTTATGCAATCAAATTATTCCAATCAGGTATAACCTCCTATTGTTCCATAACAATATCTACATAGATAATTTAACTTGAAAGATACTCATTTACAAACTTAATTACTAAATATCCAAATTTTGAATCAATTGAAAAATTTAAAATATAGTTAATTCCTACAATATAAAATATTATATATAAAAAAATATGAGTACTATATCATAGCTGGCCATGGACACCTGAAGTGAGGTAAAAAGAAAATAATGAAACATCATGAAAAATGTAGAAGAATTTTTTAATATAAATTTTATGAGAAGAAAATATTTACTTCAGTATTGTTTATAAGTTTGACTCCTGAGTCTACACTGTAAGATGATTTATTTAAAAGGAAATAGATTATGTACTACATATATACATATATATGTATATACATATATATGTATATGTATATATATGTGCGTGTATTTTGTATAAAAATATATATTATTTCCAATATCTATATGTCATATGTATAAATTACATACCATTTATGTTTATTGCCATGTATAATTTTTTTATTGTTTTATATGTCAATCACAAACCCTCCAGTCCTCCCCTGTTTTCCCCACTAACCCCTATTCCATGCCCTTTCTTCTCCTCAGGGAGGGCAAGGCCTTCCATGGGGGAGTCTTCAAAGTCTGTTATATCATTTGAAGCAGGCCTAGGCCCTCCTTCCTGTGTCTAAGCTGTGGGATGGGCTCACAAAGTCCATTTGTATACTATGGATAAATACTGATCTATTACCAGAGGCCTCATAGACTGCCCAGACCTTCTATCATCCACATTCAGGGAGTATGAGTTGTCCTTTGCTGATTTCCCAGCTCTCAGACTGTAGTCCATGAGTTCCCACTTGTTCAGGTCAACTTTTTCTGTAGGTTTCTCCAGCCTGGTCTTGGCCCCTTTGTTCATCACTCCTCACTCTCTGTAACTGGAGTCCAGAAGTTCATCTCTGTGTTTGGTTGTGGATGTCTATTTCTGCTTCCATAAGCTATTGGATGAAGGCTGTAGGATGGCATATTAGGTAGAAATCAATCTCATTATCAAGGGATGACATTTAAGATAGCCTCTCCACTATTGCTTGGGGTGTTAGTTTGGGTCATCCTTGTAGATCATGAAGGAGCAGAAAGATTGTGTCAGAGAAAGAATTGAGGAGAGCAAGAAAAGAGATACCATAACAGAGGGAACCATTATTGGTTTTAAAAGAAATCTGGCATCCTTGTAACTTTTAATATGATGTAAAACACAAGTAATCCACTATGTTAAAGGTTAATTATTGAGAAATAAAGTCTGCTTGGAGTGAAAAATTGTCATGTGGCTTCTCTTCTGCTCAAGAATTGCATTATTTCATGAAAATAGAAATTTGAATCACCTTGACCTCTTGAAATAAGGGAAAAAATATGGCAGAATCACAACTGCTCCATCTGTCTCCACATTGAATTTTAATCACAACTCAATTTAAATGTTTTGTGCCTTGGCAATATATTCATCATTCATCACAATGAAAAGAAACAACAGAAAAAAAGAAAATGAGACATTGCTTTGTTCTGGCTGATTAAGTCATGATTCAAGGTAACATTCTGGTGATATTATAAGTCGTCAGATCAACAGTATGCCATATTTTAGGCAAGGAAAAAGGTGTGAAGGAAGTTGATTTCCCCATGCAATATAAGTGACAAGGTTGAAATGAGAATGTTCTGTGTCTATGAAAATATATCACCATTTAAAAAATTCTATTATTGGCACAGTGGAAGCTATATCTTAGAGAGGCCTCCATACTGTGGGTAATTATCACAATTCAGCATGTTAATTGCTTTTCGATCTCCAGACTGTGCTTTCAATGCGTCTTGTTGAGCATTGCTGGGCTGCACCTCTGCTTCTATTTAAGGGATCAACCTTTCTCGCAAGATAGCATCATCTTTGACTATTGACTAGATAAGAAAGTATTACCCAAGGCTTTATAGTTCAAAGACACTAAAGTCAACTGAGTTTACCCCTTAAAATATCTGTACAATTTAGATTTCTTCTAAGAAACATGCCACATTAACTAAGCTTCTCTTCTTCTTTAAAACTTGTAGCTTATCTGTGTTATTGTTACAATGAATGTTTTGTGCTCATAGTTTTGTGTTATACAGACAAATTTAAATAAAGTTATAATAATTCGGTCAAACCTTCATAATTGTAATACACCCTACCAGTATCGCTTCCGTTTAATAAAATTTTAGGCAAAGGCAAACTGATTACTCAAGGTCACCTTTCCTATTAAGTTGTTATAACAGCAGTTATACACCAAATAATTTTGAAATTTAAGTAAATGATGAGATGTTTTCTCACAACATGGTGATGACTTCAGCAAATAGGCAAGAAATCTAAACCATTATGAATGTAGATATTACTGTATGAACACACACAGGTGTATGCTTCATAATGAGTTCTGAAGCTTTGTCCTGCAGGCTATGAGTTAATCACTGTAATGCAACAAATGTACAAATGCAGGTAACAGTACATTTTAGAGAAGTGAACATATTGAAGCCAATAAAATAGAATAACTCTGGTAGTGTTAAATGGTGACAATGCCAAGGTTCAAATTAGTGCTTTATGACTTTAACAATTACACTTAACACACACTTTAAAATGATTATATAGGTATATATGAAGACATTCATCAAATCCAGACAAAGTGGACCCCATAATTATAATATTCCAGCACCCATTTAATAATAAGTGTTTTTATTGTTCTTTTTAGTGTACAATTCAAATGTGGGTGAATAACTGTACTTGACAATTAATTAGTAAAGCAGTATTATAATGTTACTAAAATAAGAGAAAATAAAACCTATAATAGGGAAACAGATTTAAAATTATTCCTTTGATTTGTGGATATTATTTATTACCTGACATTACACACATACACACACACATATTTACTACACCATTTCCTCCTTCCCTTTCTTGATATCAAATTGCACCCTGTATCACTCCTTGTTTTACTTCAAGACACTTGTTTGAAAATAAAATTTCAGGAATAGGATCTCAAAAGCCAGCCAAAGCATTAGGGACAGCCTCTTCTTCCACTGTTAAGAGTCTAATAAGTAGGCCAAGCTACACAGCTGTTGCATGTATGTGACCTAGATGACCTAGATTGATCCCATGTAGATTCCGTGGTTCAGATTCTGTGAGCCTTATGAGTTGAGGGATTTCTTGTGATGTCTTTCACTCCTCTGGCTCCTATAATCCTTTCTTCTACTTTTCAGCACACCTAAACAGGAGGGTTGGTGGGCACTGGGGAAGTGGCAGGAGTGAATGTAAGTAGAGGAGGGAGGAGAAGCTCAGTTTAGGATACAAAATAAATAAAATTAATTTAAAAATAAATAAATATCAGGCCCAAGAAATTATTCTGATGATAAATACACTGCATAGAGTTAGAATGAAACAACACAGTTTAAGAGATAGGAATTCTGTGCTAAAGAATAATTTTCCTATCTTGAGTGGTATGTTATCAATAAATTAATAAAGTATCTAGTTTATATTGAAAGGCCATACTTATATGAATGATTGTTTTTCTGCTATAAAGCGTCAAATTTTAAATGGACACTATCTATTTCATAAATTGGAGGGCATTATGTTAAATCTAAAGCACTTTAGACTCCACAATGATGCAGTGGTAATAAATAGTGCATCTCAGCTAAGTGTCCAAGCCCTTTTGTGATCATATGACTTATTATACATATGTGTTCATATATGCTACCCTCTGATATCTTTTCATCTAATGAACTCAATAGAACTTTGTACATCCATAACACTAATAAGTAATACTACTTTCAACATCTGAATATTTTTCTCGAATGAATTGCCATAATTATTTGAATATTCTATCTATATGTTTCATAAAGCACATATTCTTACTATCAAAATAAAATTTATCTTCATGTACTGTTTCTAATTCAAGACAGCTAAGATAGCTTTTGCCAGATTAATGCAATACAAGAAGATTTTGTTTTGCATTATAAGCACTAGCATATGCAACAATAATTTGAATCATACATGAACCAGCACCAAATTAATTAATTCCAAAACAATTATTTTGGAAACATTTAATGAGGATTTTGGGGACATATCTCCCTCAGGCTTCTGTATTTCCACAACCTGTTTGCTTAGAGTAAGACCATTTAAGGCATTTGTTGTAGGTTTGTACATTTGTATAATGACGATTAGATATACTTTTCTGTTTATTGTTCTATGAGAAGTGAATAATTTGGAGTTTTCCTTTTCATGATCTCCCCTCACGCTCAGGATATGTAGACACCAAAGAATGCTGATGGTATCACAACTTTCTAATGTTGTGACTTTATGGAGCTTTTTATGTTGTGGAGAACTCCAACCATGAAATTATTTTCATTGCTACTTAAAACTGTAATTTTGTTACTTTTTGTTGTTTTTGTTTGATATATAATATTTTTATTATTTCACATATCAATTCCAGTTCCCTCTCCCTCCCTCCCATGTCCCAGACCCCCCTTCCATTACATTCCCCCCCATTCCACAGGGAGTGTGATGCCTTCCAGGAGGGATCATCAAAATATGTCAAGTCATTTGTAGTAGAATCTAAGCCCTCCCCACTGCCTCTAGGATAAGGGAGTATCCCTCCATGGGGAATGTGTTCCCAAGGTCTTTTGTGAACCAGGAACACATTCTGGTTTCACTCCTGGAATCCAGTTGCAGAGAGGGAGGAGTAATAAAAAAAGGGGTCAAGATCGGACTACAGAAACCCACAGAGACAGGGGACCTGAACGAGGAAGAGCTGATGGACCACCAGACTGATAGCTGGGAAACTGGCATTATACCAACTCAGATCTCCTGAATGTGGGTCTCAGTTAGAAGTTCTAGGCAGTCTAATTTTGCTACTTTTTAAGAATATGAGCTCCTGGTGGTGTGATTTATAGGCTGGTGATCCTTTTTGATCTAGGTCTAGGATACAAGGTGTATTCTAAGAGATTCATATAAAGTCCCTCACAGAACTGGGAAGGGACAAGTCCCCCAGAGCTCGGGGAAGTGGGGGGGGCAGCGAATGGAGAGAGAAGTAGGAGAAAACGAGGGGGAGGAAAAGAAAACATGTACAACCAGGAAGATTGAGCCTGGTTAGGAATAGAAGACAGGAAAGAGAGAGAGACAGAGACACAGAGAGAGAGAGAACATAAAAGAGGGAGCCAGTATTGGTTTGAAGATAAAATTGAACACAAAGAAAGGTCTAGAGAACTACAAGACTGCTCCCAACTAACAATTTGAGCTTCCCTGGAAAGGCTAACATAAATGCCCTTCCCGGAGAGTGAGATCAACAACTAACTTATCCGTGGAGCCCTCAACTAATGCCTATTGGAAACAGGATCAAACACCCATACATAAACACTGAGTGAAACTAGAACCCCGATGCAGATGGAGAGGACAAGACCAGGCAGCAGAAACACATAGAGACAGCTTACCTGAACAAGGAGGAGCTAACGGGCCCCCAGACTGATAGCTGGGAAGGCAGCATGGGACTGACTCAGGCCCCCCTGAATATGGGTCTCAGCCAGAAGGACTGAGAAGTCTAAGGGAGCTCAGACAGTGGAGCCAGGATGTATCCCTGGAGCACAAAAGGACTTTGCGAACACATCCCCCATGGAAGGATAACTGCCTTAATCTAGAGACAGGAGAGAAGCCCTAGTCCCTACTTCACAGGACCTGTCACATCTACATGACCCCAACTGGATGGCATTCCCCTACATATGGAATTGGCATGGGGGGATGGGAGGGGAGGGTGGTTAGAGTGCATGTGAGAGGGCAGAGAGGGTAAAAGGGAGGGAAGGAGAGTGGGAAGGAGGGAGAGGGAACTGGGATCAACATGTAAAATAATAAATTAAATTTAAAAAAAATGCTTTGGTTCCAAAATTTAAGTTCAAGGACAAGTTACTGGGGAAAAGGATTTCTATTTTTGTTTCCACAGAAAATGAAAAGATGTGGATTCCTTCCAGACTAATATGGTTTGATCAAGCCAGACTGCCTGAAACAGAGTACCAGGTGATCCTACATTCAAATCAGCTAGACAAAGCAGCCTTACAGACTACAGCCAGGATTTCTGAATCTCCTTAGAATCCCCCATGACAGTGCCCCTTACCAGCAGGTAGTAGTTTGGAAAGAACAATGCCCAAATTCCCAAATATTGTCTATAAATGTTTGTTTTCATTTCAATGGACTTTGTTATATAAAATAAATTTAAAAAATTAAAAAATAAAAGAATATGAGCCCCTATGAATGTATTGCTTGACCTAATACTTCCTCCACAAAGAGGTCACAAGCCACTGATTGAGAAATCCTGCCCCAGTCTTAGGCTCCAGGAAGTAACCCATCATTTATATAGAACTTGTAATTTTTTGAATGTAATAAATTATCTCTATTTCAAACATGTCAATTTTTGCACCACACCACGCACGCGTGCGCGCGCGCGCGCACACACACACACACACACACACACACACACACACACACAAACTAATTGATATATTTTAATCATAAACCATTTCAAATGTAACCTTTTCATTTTTATGGCCTACCAGACTCTTGAGGTTGGATTTTACAGCATTTAGCTGTGAAAAACAAAGTACTGAGTCTTTTAATATTCTTTAAAGAAGATATAATTTGTTTGGGCTTACAGTTTCAGAAAGATAATAGTCTATCCTAGTAGAAGGCCATGAATTCAAGCAGTAGGCTAGCATCAGGGGAAGATTTAAGAGACTATATACTCAAACTTATTAACCTACAAAGACAATGATGTTATACACAAATTATCATCAAAAGCTTTCCGTTGGTGACATACCCCCCCATAGAAGGGCTACCCCTCCAAATCCACTAAAATAATGGTACCAACTGGGAACAAAATATTCAAATATCTATCTCTATAGGGGATATACTCAATCAAAATACTGAATTTTACGCCCTGGCCTTCATAGGATCATGGATATGTACCATATGTTATAAAGCAAAATGTACTTAGTACAACTTGAGAAGTCCTCATAAACTCTCGGTTCTTCAACACTCTTTTAAATTCAATTGTCCCAACTATTTTTTGTGAGACTTAAGACATTCTTAATTAAAATACCCTGTTAAAACCTGCCAGAAGAGCAGGGCATTGGTCATTCATGCCTTTAATCCCATCACTGAGAAGGCAAAGGTAGGCAGATCTCTGAAAGAGGGAGGCCAGTCTGATCTGCAGAATGAGTTTCATAACAGCCAGGGCTACATAGAGAAACCCTTTCTTGAAAAACAAAAACAAACGTGGCAGTAGTCAACAAATATCCAATTTGACTTAAAATCCACCCAATGACACTGAGCACACACCCAACACTACATGGATAACCAAAACACATGGACTTGATAGCACCGAGACCTAACACTGGTGAAAAACAAACAAACAGAAAATACAACACTATCAATAAAATGAAACCTACTGATATTCTTCTATATTCATTTGTCAGTGTCTTATTCAGTCATCATCAGAGAAACTTTTCCTGTCAGCAGATGGTAACAAAAGCAAAGAGCCAAGCAAGGCATTAAGTGGAGAGAGTCTAAATGGTCTGTTTCTATCAAATTCTTTCTTTACCTAAGAATCCAGGGAACCTCATAAAAGAGGAGGTGGAAACAGTGCAAGATCCAGGAAAATATGGTCTCCTGAATTTAATAATCAAGCTCATGTATGAACTCTTAGAGACTGAAGCTGCTCGTCCACGGTTTACATGGGGCTGTACCAGGTCCTCTGCAAATATCAGAGCTTTTGGATTAGTGTTTTCGTAAAGCTCCTGTGTGTGAGAATAAGTGTGTCTCTGGTTCTTGTGACTGTTCTTAGTACTCTTTACCTTCTGTGAGGTTGCAACGTCCCTAAGATGTTTATTTTCTTTATTATATGGTATTGTTCATGTTTGGTTGTTATCACTTAGAAGCCTTTTCTTTTCTATTGAGAGATAGAAAGGGAGTGGATCTCATGAGGGGGAGGGGAAAGGGTGGTGGGGAGGAACAGGAAACAGAGGGATGGAGTCTATCTTTAGTAAAAGGAATCTATCTTTAGTAAAAGGAAAAAGAGAAAGAAAACACACTAAAAATAGTTCCATAATACAACTTACTTTGGTATAGAATATGCATTATTTTTCTAAAAGGGATGAGTAGGGCTTAATGAGGAAAACTGACTGAAGCAAAAGCAGAACCCATCAGGGCAAATAACAATTCCTGTAAGTACATGTCCAACATCTCGGATAATATCTTCAGAGGAATGAGAGGGCAATGTCCTTTCTTTGCTTCCTACAATATGCATCTCTTCCTATTGAATTTTCCATCCTTTGTACTCTCCTTAACAGGTATCCCATTGCTCTGACAGCTTCAACACTTTCATGATTCTGCTTAAACCATGGCTTTCTTTTTATTGCTATACTCAAAGGTCTATCTCAGCTTCTTGATCTCCCAGGGCCTTTACACAGAAACTCTCCTGCCACATGCTGCCTGGCCTCAGTGGCTCTCTGAAACCATGGTGGAAGGTCCATGCCTCTTGCAGCCTTCATTCTTGTAAATCCATCATCTTGAGGAGACAACTGCCAGGTTCCACTGCCATCCTGGGATATATCCTGACTCCCTTGAAATACATTAACAACAGTTTTTGTATTCAGTTACTCTCTAGGAACAAAGTATCTTAAACTTGCTTTCAAAATTTGGAAGGTTAGCTGAGTAGGACATACTTCACTTTATCCTAAGGCAATGTAGGAAAACTCCACACATTAAGATTCTTGGTATTTTTTCCCCATTCTTATCTGTTCTTGTCTACTAGAGACATGAATAAGAATTATTAATAAGTGTGACACAGTTTCAATGTTATACTTAATTATTTCTGCCTAAAAAACCAGTGCATCACTTTCTAATTCAGTCTCAGTCCAGTTCTTAGGACAAGGGCAGTAGACAGTGATTTATTACCAAACTATCCCATTAACAACCTCTAACTCCATCAGTTATGTTTTTACTCTGTGAAGCCTTATAGTGCAGACCTCATAGGATGCATTACTCTCACTGCCACTGGCCCTAAATGCTCTGAGTATAGGATCACACCAATAGTGTAGTCCAAACCTATTAAGTTCATCTGTATTTATAGTCCAAAATAAATAAATAAATAAATAAATAAATAACATGCTCAGACTATTCTGAGTGATAGAGCATAGTCTGCACCAACTTCTGCTTTAGTTAGTTTCTGCTGTGCACATGATAAAGGCAACTACAAAATATACGTTTATTTGGATTTATATTTCCAGAAGGATAAAACATGGTGGCACATCGTGGTGGCAAGTGGCAGGCCTGGGGGCAAGAGCACCAGCCTAGAGATTATGTCTGCAAATGCAAACATGAAGCTGAGACAGTGAACCAATACTGAAGTAATGCTTTTTATCTCAACATCCTCCTCCAGTGATGGATTTTCTGCAACAAGGCCAAACTTCCATCTTTTTCCAGACAACACTATTAACTAGGAACCTATTGTTCAAACACATGCATGAATGGGGGTGTATTCTTCTTCAAAGTGCTACAGTGGACATTTCTTGTAAGAACAGGAATAGACAATGCCATACACAGATAAAGTAATAAAGGGAATAGATGAGAACAACTTGAGTTAACTAGACCTAGAAAAAGCAAAAATGTGCTCTCAAAACACAATTTTGTGGAAGTGTTCAGTGCTCATATTTGATCTTTCTGTCATCCATGGTTGAATCTAGAGCTTTGCACATGCCACAGAAATGTCCCCACAAAGAGATACTTCAATTTGAAATAGGCCTTTAGTCATTATCATTGGTTATCATGGAAATCATCTTCTGTTTTCTTTCTTTCTTTCATTCTCAATAAATTTATTCATTTTATATTCTGATTGCAGTTCCCATCTCCTCTCCTCCCATGTCCCTCTACCTGCTCTCTTCTCTGCATTCACCTACTCCTCCTCTGTTTTGTTTCAGAAACATGCAGGCCTCCTATGGATATCAAAAGTGCATGGCATATCCAGTTATAGTAAAACTAAGATCCTCCCCTTGTATTAAGGCTCACAAAGCAACCCAGTATGATGCATAGCATCGCAAAATCCTGCAAAAGTGTCAGACACAGCTAATGTTCCCAATGTTAGGAGTCTCTCACAAGGCGTCCAAGATACAGAGCTGTAACATATATGCAGCATGCCTAGATAAGTCTCATACAGGCTCCCTGGTTGTGAGTTCAGTTTCTGTAAGACACTAGGAGACAAGGTTAATTGTTACTGTTTGTTTTCTTATGATGTATTTGACCATTCTGGTTCCCACAATCTTCCCTTCCTCTCTTCATCAGGGTTTAGATCTCAGCCTAATGTTTGGTTCTAGGTATCTGCATCTGTTTCTGTCAGCTATTGTATGAAACTTTTCTGATGATAATTGTACTAGGCTCAAATCTGTGAGTGTAGCAGAATATCATTACATTGACTTTTTTTTTTTTTGTAAGTCATGTTTGGTTCTATATGAAGTCTCTGGGCCATCCAGCCTCTTTGTCCTGGCACTGCAGACAGTAACAAAGGTAGCTTCATGAGTCTCAGGTTGAGCCATTCCTTAGTTGGACACTCTCACTATCTCTGTGCCACCACTACTCCAGGATATCTCATAGCCAGAAAAGACTGTAGATTGAAGATTATGTCCCAGTTCCTCTACTTGGTTAAAGGAGTTGACTAGTTCAGGCAAAGTATCCCTTTTTGCTAGGAGTCTTGACTGTGGTTATCCTGGTAGATTCATGGAAGTTTCCTTTGCACTAGGTTTATACCTGACTGTGAAATGATCCCTTTGCCAGTTATCCCTTTCAGTAATATTTCCCCCACCCCACCCCCACATGGTACCGCATGGTCCTATCCCCACTGGCCCCCAGTCCACAAACAAAGTCTCTCTTATTTTTACTACCCAGGGAGAATTGAATGTCACATTTGAGCCCTCCTTGTTACCTCATCTCTCTAAGTCTGTGGATTTTATCATGGTTAACCTTCACTTTATAATTAATATCCACCAACAAGTGAGTACATACCATGTTTCTCTATTTGGGTCTGGATTAACTCACTCAGAATGTTTTTTTTTCCAGTTCCATCCATCATTAATATAAATGAAAATCTTTTAAATTATAGATTTATGTGAATATTAGAGATTTGAAATTCACTGAAGGAGAAGAATAGAGCTACAGTACTAGTTTACAGTACAGATACATAAATAAAGGATTGTTGTGCATGGACCATAGTTGCTAATCATCTTGACAACTCCATTTACTTACATGGCAGCAGTAAGCAAAATGAAGTTTAACTTCAATGACATTACTCACAACTGAAAAAATGTTTCATGATACAATGCTGAAATGAAAACAAGAGAATAACACTTATAAACTTACTCATAGAACACAGGAAATGGAAATTGACAAGTTTTTTTTTTTACAGATCATAAAAATATTTTAGATACCTATTAAAAATAGTTTCATTCCCTCTTTCTATCAGTTCTGAAAAGTGTCTTAGAGACAGTGATTTAGTTCTGAATCTTTTCTAGTGCTCTATATTCTTGTATATTTTATATATTCCTTGACTTTTAGTTAGCTTTGAAGAAAATTCATGTTCAGCAAATCAGCAGCACTCCATGTCAGCAAACGTCTACTCATGTCATATAAAGCATCAATGACAGGCCAAACAAGCTTAATTTTAGCTCAGATAATGAGTGAGTTTGCTAGAATCACTCAAAAAAGTGCATATAAAGAGTGGATGATCAAAAAAAAAAAAAATAGCTGCAACTCCCCAAACCTCACCTTAGCCCAGGTAAAGACTCAAGATAGCTGCCTTCTTAGAGTTCATTGCACAAGCTTGTCAAATGGTCAAGACTAGTCAAGGAGTCTCTCTCCAGCAATTGTGTACTGCTTGTGTGACTTTGAGAAGTCATGTTCACACTAAATTTCTGCTTTTTTGAGAACCATGCATTGTTTATTCCATTGCTTTAGGAGTCTATCTGCACCCTGCAAGAGGAATGTTTCAAATAGCAAGCAATGTTATGCGGGAATTGTATCTACATTGATGTTCAGCCTAGTCACACAGTTCTTCACTGAAATAATTGAACTTAGCACTGTTAGTTTCAAGATCTAGAAAGAATATATTTTGGAAGGAAAAGCAACCTACAGCACTAAACAAATTGTTGTTAGTTGTTAATGACAACTGCTTTACCCTATTAGTTAGTCATTCACCCCATTTTGGGGCTATTATTCAGTATTGAATGTCTGTGTGCTACCTAAAGTTTCATTCTGAGAGCTAATATGCAAACTCAGGGTATGAACTGCAGACTTTTAGTGTTTTCCCATTCTGAGTGATATTATTGTCATTCAAAAAGAAAAAGGAACCTATGAGCTTGTTTCTCTATTTCCCTTAGGCCCCAAGATAACGTGCCCCTTAAATAGCACCTTATCTGCCAACTCCTTGATCTTGGAGATTTTGACTCACTTAGTAACAGGAGATAAATATATCTGTACTGTACTTTTACTGAGCCTAAGGGAGTTTTTGTAGTATTCAGCTAGGTTAGGACTAAATTGGTACTGGGTAATGGAGATGGGTGTGAAACAATTAACTAAATAGGTAGAAATACGGATATGTTAGTGATGAGAGACTGGGAGAATTTTGAATTATATACAAAAAAAAGGCTTATATTACCATGAATGGCTTTTAAATTTGTTTCTAACATGGCCTGAGGGGAGCAAAGTAGAGAGAAAACTACAATTACCTCAGAAAATTCTGAAATAATTCTGAGGAGTATATTGATGGAAACCTATTGAAGCCACTTTGATGAAGCATCTGACAGAAATGAAGAAATTGTTACTGGAAACTGCTGTGACTGTGTATGACCCATAATAAAGTACTTGGCTGAAATCTTTCTTGTGAAGAATAGAATTGGACATAGAAATGCCCAGTAGAAGAAATTGGACATTTGACTAAGAAAATATTGCAGGAACAGATTGGCATTAAGTCAAGGATAGCTGCTATCTTTACACAGCCTGAGTTTGGTGGTTCCTGCCTTTTCCCTGCTGCCTACTGAGAACTGCACAGAGACTGGAGGCTCCCTGGCTAAATGACCTGCTCCAAGTCTACAATTAAACACTTTCCAACGTCTCAATGGTTCCATCTGCTTTTAATTAACTCTTAAAATTTTATCAGCTTACCTCTGAGAACCCTTTCTTCAGTGTCTTGACATAAAATGAGACTGCAGGTTGCTGAGATTGATCTTTTATTTTTCTTGTTTTTATATTGTTCTGACCAGATATGTACTTATTTTTCATCTATTTTTAAATATTAATAAATTATCTATACCCTTAAGATTTCTGATTGCTTTTTAATAATATAATAGTTATTGTTTGAAAATATTTGCTATTTTCACCCATTTGCCTGCAAATGTCATGATGTCATTTTTCTATAGAGGAAATGGGGAAAATGTGGATCTGGGGGAGAAGGGAGGTGGACCAGAGGTGGGAGGAATGGGAGGAGGTGAGACTGTGGCCAGGATGTATTGACTGAGAAAAGAACTATTTTCAATAAAAATTAGCATTATATGTATGTAGCTGTATAAATATAGAATCCTAAATATATGAAAGAGGATATTTGCTATGTCAAAATTTAGATAGGCATATATTACCTACTATAATGAAATATCCATTTAATATTTTCTGAAATTCATTTAGTGTGTGTGTGTGCGTGTGTGTGCATGCATGCGTGCACACACATGTGTTCATAAGAGAGAGAAAAGAGAGGGAGAGTGTATGTATACAGAGACCAGAGGACTACTTACCAGAGCTTGTTTTCTTTATCCATTATGTGAATTCCAGGAGTTTAATTCAGACTATTTGGTTTAACAGTTCCCTGTAATTACTGGGAAATTTCCTTGACCTCACTTAATCTTCTCTTTATATGTTAACCAGTAAAACTACATCCTATTGTACCATGTCATTAGAAAACTTCTCAGACTTTTATATGGTTGTGTTACCATGAAGTACCATTAGATTATTAGCATGTATTCAATATTTTATGGGATTAATGTGCTTAATGTAAAAGCACCATCCAGCTAAATTGATGAGTATATGAAAAGGATTAGAATTTATCACTATTGTGTATCATTTAAAATATATACAGAAAAATTATCACTCAGTATCTATCACCAATCTTCTTTCTAGCCTAAAATAATCAAATTTCAAGAAATTGATTTATTCCATTTCAAGCACGAACAAATAAAAACTTCACAAACAGAAATGCCACAGACATGGTCAATATTATAGTAATGTAAGACTGGTAGATACTGGACTCTTTTAAGACAGAAAGAAAGCATGTATTGCCCCAAGGAAACTGAATTTTCTTGTATTTTATAGTGAATACTAGGTATTTGTTACGGTTTTAATAGACCATATTTAATAGACCAATTTAATCAGAATTTGCCTTGTAAAATAGATAGTTTTCATATGATTCATCAATATCCTTAAGACAAATGTCACACATTATTTAGAGTAAACTTGATGAAACCTGAATAATTTTCCAAGGCCTTTCATTGTGATAAATAATAAGGACAGTAATAATAATAATCTAACTATCCTATTAACTATGCCAGTGATGATGCTGGTGAAATATACATTATGCAAATCTTCA
Organism: Phodopus roborovskii; assembly: GCF_943737965.1. Taxonomy (NCBI): domain Eukaryota; kingdom Metazoa; phylum Chordata; class Mammalia; order Rodentia; family Cricetidae; genus Phodopus; species Phodopus roborovskii. The sequence goes on from NW_026126410.1 coordinate 32,207,166, forward strand.
GTTGATTAAGATTTCTGCCATTTTCTATTAATACAAATTGGGTATAAAGTTTATCAATTTGTGCAAAATTGTTTTCAAAATATGTAAGGCCTTCAATAGTAATTTAATCTTGAGTTATACACACTAGAGGTTATTCCTTTCTCTAGTTTTTAGAATCTAAGGTCAATGATAGGAACCTAACTTGAACTAGTTCCTTGTAATGTGTGAAACACTATAGTTCTCCTGTTCTGTTCTGTTCTGTTCTGTTCTGTTCTGTTCTGTTCTGTTGTATTGCCTACTAGGTTCTGCAACACGGTTTCCCATTTCAGGTGTGAAAGCAGAAACAAAGCAAGTAATAAGTGAGTTCTCTCGGTTTCGTACTCTTTCAAGCCTGTATCCCTAGGGCCATGGCAATAACTCTATTAGAGACATTGGCTCCCATTTACTTTCATGTAACCCTTGTTTCTCCAATTTTCTCAAGACTAGAATTGCTATTGTTTTGCAAGAGCCTTTGACATGAGTAAGAACTGTATGTTTCTTCAGAAACATCCTTGATACGTTTTGTAAAGAGCAAAATAATGATATATTTGATGTGTTCATATTTTATTAGCATCTATGTGAACATCAGTGATGTATTGTCATTATTAAATTGATTTCTATACTATACATATAAATGCATTAAGTACATGATATACAGGACTCATTATTTTGAAACTGTGTGTGGAATATTTAGGTTACTGATATATATATATTATATATATATATATAATATATATATTCTTTCACTGGAAGACACTTTGGAAGACACTTGATTTTATTCCATTTTTTGTTTGTTTGTTTTTGTTTTTAATTATTGTGAATGCAACAAACAGTTTAGAAATAATTCTTTAAGATGTCAGTGGTTATAATGATGTTACTAGTCATCTATCCATGATTATTTGCTATCATCCCTAGAGTCATTACATCTCAAGCAATAGAACACAGGCATTGGAAAAATAAATGTAATCACAGTCTTGCTTCCATGTGATACATAGCAAAAATCACTTGTCGTAATTTTCATCATCTTAAATATGCTTTCTTTAACTCAATATTCTTTTGCAATGTCACTAATGTCATCATTATAAATTTAAGGAAACACACTGGTTCTTATTTGTTTTGGTCATTATGAAATATTCAATGCTGTTAATCAAGAAGCCAGCACTCAAATATCCAGGATGCTGAGAAGATCTTCTTCCAGAAGACTTCACAACGTATGAACACCAGGCGGCTAGTAAGTGTGATTAGCAAATAAAAAGTCTTTTAAACTTCAACTTTGCTTTGTACAAATTCTTCTGCAATAGAATACATTCATATCACTGTGGCAAATACTTTTAAATGTGTGAATCTATGCCACAAGAAAGTTTTTAAATGATGTAATTTTGTTCTGTTAGGGATAACAATGAAAGGGAAGCAATATATATATTCTGTAATCTGGGTTTGGCTAAGTTTGTGGAGATGCAGCTGTACACTTCAATTCCTGTGAATTATTTAACACCCAGAATCTTTTTGTTTTTATGAAAGATAAACTAAATAAGCCCATGTGAAGAAAAAAGTCATGAGAAAACCACTAAAACAATACAAGTTAAAAAAAAAAAAGACAAGGTTGAGAAATAATTTATATGTTGATTCCCTGCTTCCATTAATTAATTCCTTTTTCCTCTTTATATAATCCCCATATTAGGTAACATTTAGAACTTTTGTTTGCCAGAACACATAGATCATGTATAAGTGCATAGTAGAGTTCACATTTCATAATTTACAGTTATCAAATATTATTTTACTCTGTAGAATTTTGTAAAGTTTGCAGATCAAAAAGTTATAAAAGATTATTCTTGCAAAGTGTTACAGAACGATGCAGTTGTTTGTCATATGCTCAGATATTAAAGCAAATTATATTCTTCCATCAAAACCATTTTTGACTGACATATACTATGCGAATATATATCATTGTGATTGCTTTAATAAAGAAGCTGATTAGTAAATAATTGGACAGATTAACTTTCGGTGGGAGAGACAAACTAAGAATGAGGGGAAGGGTGGGGTCAGAGGAGTTGCTAGCAGGTACAAAGAGAAGCAAGATTGGCATGCTGTACAAAAAAAAGGAACCAAGCCACCTGAAAAACCTAGATATGAAGTATTGTTTAATTTAAAATATGTTGCTATCTAGTAACAAGCCTGAGCTATTGGCTGAACATTTATAATTCATAGTAAGCCTGTGTCTGTTACTAGTGAGTGGCTTGCAAGACAGAAACTTCCATCTACAATCTTGAAGACAATTATCTGCAATTCTTGGTGAAAGTTCTCTATCATCTTAATGTAACAAATTATAGACATCCCTAACACTTTTTCATATGTAAATAATGTACTAATAGTTGGCATCATCTTGACACACACCTGTATATATTTTAGGAGGATAAATCTCATTTTTGTTATTTCTTTCCACAGATTGTCCTGTGGGCAGCCATGTGGAACATTTTTTTGTGTTTGTTTTGATTTATGACTGATCTTAGAGGGCACAGTTCACTGTGCTAGTACCATCCTTGTCATGTGACATTTGATTCCAAAAGAACTCAAGATGAGCAAGCCATGTAGATCAATCTACTAATCAAAATTTTTCCTCTACTTTAATTCCTGAATCTAGGTTACTCCCTTGAGTTCCAACCCTGACTTTGCTTCATGATGTAGGTGAAATAGACCCTTTGATCCCAAGTTGTTTTGGTCATAGAGTTTGTCACAACAATAGAAAACCAACTAGAACAGTCATGAATTTCATTGACTTAGGGGAAATATGAAGTTACTTTTTGCAAGTACTAATCAATGGGCTAAATTTAATACCTTGGAATTGACCTGTAATTTGAAAAATATTTTTAAAAAGATGAATGTTGAAGCAAAATAGCAGCTAGTCTAATAAAGAAAATGGAAGAGAATAAGACCATCTTTAGCTGGTCAAAGAATTATGAAAATATTGAAACAAAAAGTGAAGCAAATCTAACAAAAAAGAAAAAAGTCAGTTGACATGCTTTTAATATCTATATAAACTGAGGGATTATTTTTGTTCATATAAATATTCTTTTATCAAACTTTTGTTATTATTTAATATTTGTGTTGGGATTTCCATTATCTGGAGATATATAACCAGTCAGTATGTGTACATTCTATTTCTCTCCATTATAATACACAGTTCCAGACATTAGCAAATTGGGCTTGCATACTTCCAAACCAAGTCACTCTTCACCAGTGTGATATATTGAAAATAATGATCATTTGTTGAATTAAGGAGTGAACTTCACAGTAATAAATGTTCTGAATTATCTTTTCTCAGAAACTTCAGAAAAATCAAAATTTTGCTGGTCCTTAATACTCTCTGTGAAAAATTGAGAGAGTAATTATTTTCCTAATGACAAATTATGATGCTGACTAACAATCAAGAAGAGCAAGATATAAGCCCAGAAAATAACTTTAATACTTTGATTTTAATGTTTTATCTGGTGACAGATGATAATCAGAAGTAGTTCACAAATACTTGAATGTAAGTATAACTAAACGAAGGAAATATAATATACCTTCCAGATAAAACACTGCCATTCTCAGCAGGGTATGCCAACCTGCTACTGTTCTTGAGTATTCTGAGACTTATGTTGGACATAATTTATTTGAACCTGCTCTGCGTATTTAATTTGTTTCGTGGATGCAAAAGATTGATGAACTCTAGCTAATTTATACAGTGAAGACTGAAATTTTGATACAAGAAATCAAACATCAAGACTATCAACTGATGTAACAAGCACTAATTATGTTAAGTACCAGTGTCAGTCCATTCCAGTTGGTACTACAGAATACTAGTAAGTTACAAGCAGTTTTCCCTCCAGCCTGGTTCCAGAGCCTCACTAGCACCAATATCATACAAAGATTCTGTGTTAGATATAAAGCTGTTGGCCTGTTACTAGCGTTTCTTATTGGCTAGCTCTATCTTAAATAGTAACCCAGTTCTATTAATCTAAGTATTTCCACTTGGTCTTATCTTACAGGAGAGAGGGTCTGTACCCCCTACTCCTCTCATTCCCTACATATTGACTCTTTCCTATAGCTCCCAGAATTCTCCTTGTCTCCTAGTCTCACCTATTTTGCTTTCCTATTGGACAACAGGGCTTTATTCATTAACCAATAAGAGAAACATATTTGTAGAATGACATATTTCATCACTAGTATGGTGAGTTAAAGGTAATACAGAATGAGTTCTTACTGTTCTAAAATTTGAAAACTCAAGAAAAAGCCAATCTACTCTTAGTATTTTCTGAAAGAACATATACTTCCATTTTCTTATAGATAAGAATCTTCATGTATCTTCTCATAGCAAAAGATAGGAAAATTTTAAACACACTTTAGGTAGGCACTGTTAAATTTTGTGTGTAAGTCTTCCCTTAATATTTAGAAAGCCTTTATGACAATGTAAATAAGTAAAGTGATTATGAGTCAGTTACTTAATGAGGCTTTCTTTAAACGATGTTGTGTTCACTTTCAATTTGGCTTTGTGTCATAAAAACACAAAGTGTTCAGTATGCTATTCTGGAAGCAGAGAACATTCATTACTAAACAGAAGGGAGTCCAGTGCTATGAACGGGCTATAATTAAGACTTCTCCACCTCCAGAAACAAGTGAAAAGAAAGGTCTATTGTTCACAAATTAACCAACTTCACCTTCTCTCTTTTTTAAAAATAATTAAAGTATTTAATTATGACAGATATACATCCTTTTTTGTCAGGATTTTGACCTATGGACCTAGTTTCCAAATATTTTACCTATATATGCCAACAATCACACTCAGGTTAGGCCATTAATATTTGATATGGACACACATATTTCATCTGTAGCTCATTTTCCTTCTCTGAAAGACCATTGCAAGAGACATGAAGTTGGATGTTCTAATTGGTATATTTTAGAAAAAATATTTTGTATTTAAACTATATTGTCAAAAACTAATTGAATTTACTGAGGGAATAATTTTCACAGTTTGTTACAATCATCTAGGCTAGTATGAATAATTATTCTATGTGAAGTCATAAAAAATTGGTACAGATAATAAATAAAGCAATTACACAGTTATCCCAAAGATACTATTACCTAACTTAAAGTAGGATGGTTTCATGTTGATGTCAGTACATATACATAAAAAATTCTACAGAAATAAGTTGAAAAGTAATTGGGTCAATACAATGTACTCTTCCAGAAACACTGGTCCAGACTAACTAATTTGAAATGGCCCTAGAATGTAAGGAGTGATTTAAAAAGTAATCATAAGATTGGGTTTCTTCACCTTATTCTCTAAGAAACCATCCTGAGTGAGGTAACCCAGTCGCAAAAAGACAACCATCATATGTACTCACTCATATATGGATTTTACACATAGAGCAAAGTAGTACCAGTCTAAAATTCACATAGCCAGGAAAGCTAGGAAACTTGGAGGACCCTAAGAGAGACATACATGGTTCCCCGGAGAAGGGGAAAGGAACAAGATCTGAGAAAATTGGGAGCATTGAGGGAGGGGAGAGAGAGTTAGGATAAAAAGGCGAGAATAAGAGGGGAGAAGTAGGCATTAGAGGACCAGAAGATTGAGACAGGGAAAGAATAGAGGAGAACAAGAAAAGAGATACCATAATTGAGGGAGCTATTACAGATTTAAAGAGAAATGTGGCAATGGGAAATGTCCATAGACCTACAAGGATTAACCCAACTAACAATCTAAGTAATAATGGAGAGGCTACCTTTAATGCCCTTCTGTTATAATGAGATTGACCATTACCTTATATGTCATCCTAGAGCCTTCATTTAGTAGCTGATGGACACAGAATCAGACACCAAAGACTAAATATTGGCTGAAGAGAGGGAAGAGTGAGGAGCAAAGGGTTCAAGACCAGGCTGAAGAAACCTATATGATTCAGCGGACCTGAACAATGGGGAGCTGATGGATCCCAGTATAATTTATGGGAAACCAGCATAGGACTGACCCAGACCCCATGAATGTGGGTATTAGGTGGGTTGGGCAGTCTATCGGACCTCTAGTAATGGATCCATATTTGTCCCTAATATGTGAATGGAATTTGGGAGCCTATCCCATATAGAGGGATACTTTCTTGGCCTAAACACATGGGGGAGGGCCAAGGCCCTGCCCCAAACAATATGACAGACTTTTAAAACCCTTCAATGGAAGACCTCACCCTCCCTGGGGAGAAGAAAGGGCTGGGGTTTGGAGGGGGTCATTGGAGAGAATGGGATGGGGAGGGAACTGAGATTCATGTGTAAAACAACTTTGCTTCAAAATTAAATAAAAAATGATTAAAGTAAAATAAAATTAATCATAAAAGAGGAAGAATGATGGGTGATGTCATTCTGTAAATATTTTTCTCTTATTGGTTAATGACTAAAGCACTGTTGGCCAATAGGAAAGCATGATAGGTGGAACTAGGAGATTAGGAGGAGAGAGGAGGTAGTAGGAAGGAGTCAGCATGTAGAGTCAAGAGAGAACAGAGGTCCAGGCCTTCTCTCCGCTAAGATGAGACCACGTGGAAATACATAGAATAATAGAAATGTGTTAACATTTAAGACAGAGCTAGCCAATAAGCAATGATAATAACATGCCAACAGCTTTGTATCTAATACAGTGTCTCTGTGTGTGATTTGGGGCTGGCGTGGTGGTGGGACCAGGCTGCTGGAAAAAAGAACCTACTCATAACAGAAGAAGGCTATTATGGCCACTGATCATAAATTAGTCAAAGGGTAAGATATCGTATTAGGTGAATAACACTATTGATGATGGAGGAAGCATTGTTAAAATCTAGACATACAATAATAGATTCTTTCAAATGTCATTCATGATTCCTTGGTATTGACAATGTCAGCCTAAACATATTTTTTTAATTACTTAGATAATCTGTTTGGATCAATTCATTTTTCTATCCCCACCACAACTCTTCCGTGTTTCATATGCATTCTCTTTTTGTTTCTATACTATTTGAGTGAGTCTGCTTAATGCTCCCTATATGTTTGTGGGCATGGGACCATTTTGTAGGTCATGGTTAATTTCTCAGGGCCTGTATACCTGAATCAAATGACTATACTTCACAGCTCACACCAGTTGTCAATAGTTTCATATATTCACGTGAACCTCATGCCCACTACAGACACATATATGCTATGATTTTGACACACTGGTCATTTCCATGTCTTGTTCACACAATCTCCACCATTGTGAGTCTTTGATTGTATCTTTACTCTCATGTCTGGTACATTCTATTTTAGAGATACACACTGCTGCTGACAGGACAATAGCTCATACTTCTTTCTGTATTGATTCCTGAACCTTGAGGGGACAGTCTATGATATAGATGTGTCATTTATATATGATGTTCTCTCAAATTCTTATTCTTTGCAAACTTAATGTGGGTCTCCATATTAATTGTCATCTGTAGCAAAAGCCTTTTATGATGAGGGCTGATCAATGTAATGAACTTATTAGCAGCAAGATAAAAAAACTTTCATTGAAGTTGAATACTAGGTACATTTAGCAGAGTAATAGTAACATGTTTTCTCCTAGGGCTTGTGAGCTAGCCAACCACAGAATTTATCCTATTAAACAACACCAAACATAAGTTCCAATCAGGAAGTGATTGGTTACTCTCATAACATCCAGTGGACATATCCTTCCAGTATAGTCATCATTGTAGTTCTCAAAAATTCACAGGTGGGTAAGACTGTTGCTGATTTTTTCCTCTCCAGTAGTGCACATGCAGCCATCCCCACAAAGTGCTCAGGAGAGAGGAATTGTTAGCAATGCCTGCAGACTTGCAGATTTCAGGAGGAAACTGGATAGTTGTAAAACACAGGTGATGGCAATATGCAAAAAGCTAATAACAAACAGAAACAACAAACAGAAAAGAAAATCTTAGAGGGTTTCATTTCAAACTTAAGAATATTTAGAGTGAGATACAGAGGATGAAACATACTGGAAACAGAATCAGACAGGTTTTGATTAGGGATGGTCAAGTTAACACTTCTCATATCATTTGCTGTGCAAAAATGAGTACCCAGTTATATCATGGTCGAGGTTTCAGATAATTAAGAAATGAGTACATATATGGTGGTTAAATTACACTAGTATACCCTACTGTATCTTTAAAAAAAACAGTATCAGTTAAATTACTGAAAAACAAACAAATTTAGCAGACTATGCAGCCAGGTTTGTTTACAATGCTAGTATTTACTAGACATGACTAAATAAAATTCTGTGACTGGAGAAAAACTATTTAGGAAAATAAGTTCTACAAAGAGCTAAAATGATGTAAATGTATATGTTCCCCTAGACACAGAAAATATTTTTTCAATCCAATTATGAAAGAATAAGGAGCCAATTCCCAAAGGGCCAGAGAAGGGTAGGTTTAAGGTTTTGGGGTCTAGGACCATACAGGACAACTATATCTGGTAATTGAAAGCATTCACCCAAAGGGAACCTTATTCCTTTGCTGATGAAAGCAAACAGTTGTACAAGTTGGAGTGCCCATCAAATTTAGGCTCTTGCCCTCTTAAAGACTAGGTGTCAGGAGCTGTGTGTTCTTTCATGATTACATTTCAAAACGGTGTCATGAAACTCCTTCAAAGAGACAGTTCTGGGTTATAAAACTAACAAGGCTCTTTAAAAGATTTACATCCAAAAGAGAAAGAAAGAACCTATTAGGGGTTTTGTAAAGTAAATACTCTTAGAGAAAGGAATGTCTGCTTCTGAAGGTAGGCCAGTTCAGTTCTCCAAGTGCAAAGGATAAAGTGAAGTCAGAGAGTTCCACTCAGCTAAGGGCAATGTCAAAGGCTCTTTGCTTAGTAACATAGCAGCAAAGGTAGTTGAAATATAGGTTTTATAACAAGCACCCATACTTAGAGTAAAATATGAGCCTTTCAAAGAGATCAGTAAAGGACCAAAATATGACCATAAATGTGTTATTAATGAACATTTTACTACATGATAGGAACTTTAGAGAAGGCTTTGAGCAAAACTGATGGCCTTCTAATGAAGGCAGTGAAAGCTAGCCTAGAGGAAACAGAAAAAGACAGAAGGAAAAACAAAGTTGGTAGGACAACAGTGACCTGTGAGAAGGTATCAAGTATTTTATCAAATGTTCATTTGATAAGTGCAGAGAATAGACTTGAAAAATAAATATCTATTTCTTCAATACATGATGAAAACATCTTGACTCTTTTCAATATTTATTCTTAGAACTTGTTGATAGTATTATTTATTCTGTTATCAAAATTACTTTTGTGTGGTAATTAGAAGAATAAAACCAGGCTCTTCATGGTAATATGCCAAAAGAAGAAGAGTCAAAGTTCTGAGTGTCAAGTGGAAGTCTCTTGCCTTAGTAATAGATTTGTCATGGAGACTGATAGATTCCATCCCAGAGGACTAAGTAGATTGCCATACTTTAAGTTTTCTATCAAATAAGTCTTTTTACTCTTGGAATTGTTTTAAGTACCACTATATTATCCCATTTTGACAGGAATGCAAAATGAAAAGCATTGATGTATATTTAACATACAATATAAACTATATTGTATACATAAAAAAACTAGCATGTTCTAGGCTGGCATTTTCTTCTTCATGGAATAAATGCACATGTAAACAGAATATTTACTAAAGGTGAATTAATAAATCTTGACTGTGTTTTAGATTTCTTTTTGCTTCTAATTATGTGTTTGGGGGTATGTATATGTGAGTGAAAGTTTTTGGTGTCTAGAAGAGGGTGTCAGATCTCCTGGAGCTTGAATTATATATGATTGTATGGTACCTACCATGGGTGATGAGTACTGAGTTCCTATCCTAAGGAAGAACAGTACACTGTCTTAGTTGCTGTGCCATGGATCCAGCCAGTTTTGAGATGTGAATATTGGGTATCAGAAAGAAATATGAAGATTAAGTGACACTGTTAGCTTTAAAAAAAGTTCTCTTTTAGAATTATATGATTATGAACTTCTTTTTTGAAAATAATGCTCAGAAAAATAGTTATCATCAATATTTATATGACACAAAGACCATTACAGAAAACAAAAATCAACTAAAATTAGAGTTGTGGAATCCAGTCAGTCTCATTCACAGGACTACCTAAGCATGAAGTCAGCAAAGTCTCCAAAGGATATTCTAAAGTGGATGTGAAAAAAGCCCATGAGGACTGAACTCTAAAAAAAAAGAGCTATAGACAAATCATGAATGCTGGGGGCAGGAAAAAATTATATATATGCAGTGAAAACTAGCCCATATAATAATGACCACATATGATTTTCATGAAACTGTGTTCATTAAGCACCTCACTGAGGACTGCTCAGGTATTTTAAGAATCATAAAATGACCCTGCAAATTTGAACAAAAAAGATAATCATGTTTAATTTCTTATCAGAAATTTGCTTACATTAAATATTCTTTAACACATGAGAGCATCACATGATCAATAAAAGTATAGATATTATGTCTCTATTGCACTCATAGAATTTATTTACCCTCCGATTTCTGTTATGTAACTATAGCAGCACCATATGCTGAGTAATTTGTCAAAAAATCTATTTTATTTCTTACATTGCTGGACACTCTGAACTATAAATGGGATGAATTGGCAAGGTTTTTGTCCTGGTATGGCCTGTTTTAGAATTTCCAAATTGACAGGAATTTGTCTTGGAAAAGACCCTCCTTTCTTCTTCCAAGTTAATATTTTGTTTTTTCATAAAAACAAGGGGATGCATTCTAGGTTCTCATATAGTGTGGGATGATAAGGGCATCAGTCAGCATGGTCTGTAGATTTTTTCCACAAAGGCCTTAATTTGTAGAAGAAGGTGAGTCCATGCTCTTATCAGCCGATAGATTTCAAATGCTTGCTAGTGCTTACTACCATCACCCCAGTAGAGAATTTGTTAGAATTATTGAATATCTCACTTGGAATTTACATTAAAAATGGGGAATATTATCATATTTCTTAGCCTTACTATGAAAGTAAGACGGATCAGGATAATTATCCAAACAATATAATGAATATTGATAGGTAAATCATTACTTTCATTGACAGTCTATAACAGGAAAAAATGTATTTACAGATCATAATATATCTCAAACATAACTGTCAAGGTTGTGTTTTCATACCAGTTAGTTATGTTCATTTACCTATAATAGTTTAAAATAAAATGCCTCCTGACAAAGAGAGTGGCACTATTAGAAGGTGTCCTTTCTGGAGGAAGTGAATCATTATGATGGGGGCAGTCTTTGAGGTCTCTTTTGCTCAATCTTTCCTCAGTGTGATAGTTAGTTGCCTGATTGTCAACATGTATGGACTTTTAGCTTCAGCAACATATCTGCTTGCCTGCCACCCACAATGCTCCCAACCATGATGATAATGAACTGACCTCTGAAACTATAAGGGAGCACCCCCAATTAATTTTCTTTGTAAGTCTTGCCAAAATCATTGTGTCTCTTTCCAGCAATAGAAACCTTAAGACAAAGGCTGGTACCAGGGATTTGGATATTTCTATGATAGACCTGACCATGATTTTGTTTGGAGTAGTATGGACTTTGGGTTAAAAAAGCAGTAGGATACTTTATACACTGCTGAATGGACTATACTAGTAGCAACATGGAAGAGAGTTGTAGCCATACTTTCTTGTTGGGACTGTCAGACCACCAATAATGACATGAAGACTTTTAATTGGCCTAAGGTTAGGCTTTTTTCCTAACTAGATCTTAACTCAAACTAGCCTTCTTCTATTAATCTATATAGGGTTATGTGACTCAGTTATTTCTATTCTGTACCATATGTCCAATTCCTTCATTGTTTCCTGGTATTGAGCTGTTAAAATCCACACACCTAGATTACTCCTCCCCTTCCTTTCTTCCCTCAGAAATTTCATCCATCCTCTTCTGCCTATTCATCTCTTCATTACACCAACCACAGCAATACAGTTTCATACATTGTACATTATCCCACAACAGACTTTGTTGCTGAGTATGATTTGATCAAGTGTGGGCAGTTACATCAAGATGTTTCAGGAGAGAAAAAAAATAATATGTTGCATAGAGATCATTCTTGTGATAATTTGATGAAGGAAGGAGCTGATTTTTGCCTTTGTCTGAGAAGTTTGCCCAAGGTTAAATTGAAGGATCTTCTAGCTGGCTATAGTGTTGCATGCCTTTATGCCAAGCACTTGGGAGGCAGACACAGGCAGATTTCACCCAGACAAATTTGTAAATTGTGAAAAGAAAATTAAGAAATGCTTAGAGCCAGATGTGGTGATGCACACCTTTAATCCCAGCACTGGGAAAAAAGAAGCTCGTGTATCTCAGAGTTTGAGGCTAGCCTGGTCTACAGACTAGATTCAAGAACAGCCAAGTTTAGGCAGTTAATGTGGAAAACAAAGCTGGTGAAGATTTAATTGAATGAGAGGAATATGTTCCAGTGCCAGCGAGCAGCAGAACTTGGCAGTTTCAGCCCATGGTTCTGGCTTTAGAGTTAAGAATAGAAGAAATTGGTTTTAGAAATTGCCTACATGCCTAAAGAATATTAGTGGTGCCAACATGTATCAGGGCTGCTCCTGAATAGATGCCTAGTAGAGAGGCCATTGCATGAAGCTCTGAATTTGAAGCCTTGATTGCCTTAGACATTGCCAGAGTTGTGGGATACCTGCTGAGGAGAGCTGCTAATGGGGAGTGGATATTGCCCAGGAGAATGAAGTGTGTTTCTGTCAACAAAGCTGAATAGAGCTTGACATCTGAAAAACATTGAAATAGCAGATATGGAGCTCCAGTTTGGACCTTGCCCAGTTGGCTTTGGTCTTGTTTTCATCCACTATTATTTTTTACTATGCCCAATTTCCTGTGTTTTTGGAATGGTAACATATATGCTGTGCCATTATTTGTTGGAAGTATGTGTTCTGCTTTTTTATTTATTTTTTTTTTTTACAAAGGAGATTACGTGAAAAGGTTGTAATGTGCCTCAAAAGAGACTAAAATTTTGAAACAAATTTGAGACTCTTATCAGATAATGTCCTAATATCAGAACTTCTAAAGTTGTACTGGATGTAATTTTTGCATTTTGATATGGTTAAAGCCTTTGGGGGCCAGGGAATGGAATGTGGTGATTAAAAACAAAATAGACCCCAAATGGAGTACCACTATTGGGACCTGTAGTCTTATTGGAGGGAGTATATTACTGTGTGGTTCTTTTGCTCATGTTTCCTTCCAGTGTGACAGTCAGTTGACTTCCTGTTGCATGACAATCAAGAAGTAAGGACTTTCAACTCCAGCACCACATCTGCCTGCCTGCCAGCATTCTTCCTGCCATAATGCTAATGGACTCTGAAACCGTAAGGGAATCCCCTTGATAAGATTTATTTTTATACAAGTAGCCATAGTAATTCTGTCTCTTCACAGCAATAAAATTCTTATTAGGACATTATCTTTACCTTGTTTTTGTAAGTTTCAGAAATTTAATAATACATATACACCTTAGAACTGGAAATTTTAAAACCCTCAATTTGGTTGTTTACTTTCATTGTTCCTTACTCTACCTTAATAATTATCTAACCTTTCTTAAAACCTCCCCCACCTGAACAGACACTACCTTCTTTATATACCTATATGGAAAATACACTTCAAACATATCTAAATGCTCAAAGATAGCATTCACATTTGGGAGAGACAATATTATGTTAATATTTCTGAATCATATTACCTCATGCCAAATGTTTCACCTTCATCTAGTCTCCTGGAAATATCCTAATTTCATTTTAGTTAAGAAATGAATGATACTACAGTTTGTAAATATGCTATAATCCATTTATCAGTTGTTCGGCATTAGGTTCTATACTCTTCCTGGCTCTTATGAAAAGAGATGACCGATATCTCTCTACTGAGATATAGTATACTTTGGGAAATATGGCCAAGAGTAGTAGATCTGACTGGGTTTGTTTGTTTATTTATTTATTTATTTACAGTTTACCTGGATCCTCAGAGATCAACCCAGTTCTTTGGGCTTGAAAGTGGGAAGAAGGACTGCCCATTCCTGATCATAACACTTTGCCATGATAAGAAGACACTCTCTTCCCTGTAAGTAGACCAATTTTATTTCTTAAAACTAATTTGTGGATCACAGGAAACATCTTTTGTCTTTCTTGTTTTGTGGCCTCTATCTTTACCTAGGAAAGATTTGTAATATGCTTTATAATATATATACATATAACATCTATGGTCAGTTTAGATTGATTTTTCCTCTCAGTAGCACTATAGTTTTAAACTCAGATGCTGCCACCATTTCTAGACATTTTTGATAGTTACATATATAGCTTCACTGGTAAAATATATGTTTTAAAACTAACTATGTTTCAGGTTTATTTGCATACAAATGTTTCCCTTTTCTGAACTATATTCAAAGTTTTGTTCATGCAATTATTATTTTAGTGTTTCTTATGAACTGGATTCATATTTTTTCAGTATGTGCTAGTCCTCTTCACCTTGTAGTTTGTCTATTACCAACACAAAACCATACAATATTTAGGCATGTGTGCAAACAACTATCATTCTCAATCTGCCTTTGTGCACAGATTCATTTGCTAGTATGAGAATTCTTACTGAGCTTTTCAGGAAGCTTGGCACAGCAGTGCTATCTCCCAGTGTATGGATAATTAAGCAATTGACTACCCCAATGCTATCAGATCCCATATTTCTTAACTTCTGTCCTCTCTCAGTCTCAGTTTGAAAATTGGCTAGCTCTTGCTTGAGATCATTAATTCTTGACATAAGCCAACTAAATGCAGCAATAAACAGATAACACATGGTAACATTTTGAAGCTTTCCAACAGCTTTTTCCAGTGCTCCAGGCTTTTTAGTCCAGGAGTTTGCTCTTGCAGTTACTATAAGTGACAGTTTAGATAAATGTACTATCTTCACTCTGACTATATTATCAGTTTTATACTTTTTAAAGTGGTGAATGTGTGTGTATGTAAAGAAATATTTCCAACTCCTCAATTCTCTATTGCCTTGAGCAAATCTAAGTTTCTACAATGAATGAACTCCACTACATTTTATCTCTACATAACAAAGCGCTATTCCTATCAACATTGATCCTGGGAAAGCTATTTAATATACAGCAGTCAAAAGAATATGTGTAGACTTTTTCTTCTTGTCATTACTCCCTGAAAAGCACAACTATTTACTTGACATTGGGTTTCATAAATCTAAATAATAGGACAGTAAGATAGTTCAATGAATTCAGGTGCTTCATGTCAAGGCTGATGATTTGAAGTTGACCTCTAGAATTCATATAGTAGAAGGAGCAATCACTCCTACAAGTGCTGCTCTGCTCTCCAACATTTGCTATGGGACATGATCACACACAATAAAAAACAAATAAATAAATAAACAAACAAATAAGCACTGTCTTAAAATTTGTGGGTTGACTAAATTTATAAGATGGGTTGTTCATAGGTCATAAGCCAACTTGACATTTTACAAAGTAAAAGGTCTATCTGTGATTTTGATGTATATGATGGTCCTGGAAGCAACCAGGAAAGGACAAATGCCTTTGTTCCTCTTAGGGGAATTATACTTGTGTGGCAAACTAGTCATGTAGGAGCTTGCAACATACACAGCCTCTATAATAATAACCATGAAGCTAGGCAGATTGCAGTTGCCTTGGAGAAAAGACACTCAGCTGCTATCTGGCTGAGTGCAAAATACCATACCCATGTTTTCAAATACATTCTTACATTATCTATCTGGGCACACTCAATGGGAACCGTAAAGCAAACTGTAAGTCAAAATGCTTCTCTTACTACTTGTAGTACAACCATATATTACTTCTCCAATATTTTGTGCCCTCAAACAATAAGATGATCAAGCAAATGAGATTACAATTATTGACAGCTCTTTTTTATTTAATTTTATATAACAAAGTCCAATTAAATGAAAACAAACATTTATACACAATATTTGGGAATTTGGGCGTCGTTCTTTCCAAACTACTTCCTGCTGGTAAGGGGCGCTACAGCTCTTATCAAAAATAAATCTGCATTCCCAGATGAGTCTTAATTTTTTTTTTTTTTAACAGACATTACAACTATGTTAGGTGACTGTGGAACAACCAAATATTCAGATATGTTTGTTTTTGTTTTTTGAAATTGTCACTATCTTTCTAGCCTGTGATTTCAGAAAACACCACTAGTGGTAGTCAATAGGATTTAAATAGAACTCTCTTATTTTAATTTTTTTTTTTTATTCAATTAACTTGTCATATAAGAAAAGCGGTTTCTCATTTACAACATTTTCATTTGTAATATGGGCTTGATATATGGAGATAAGGAAGCATTACACTAGCCATAAGGCCATACGGGTGAAAGTGTCTACTCAGATTTACAGAGGAAATTCAGAACATCTGTCTTCACATTGTCCTGGAATCTTGCAACAGTTTCACATTCCTCTTCTGAATCTCTTGTACCATAAGAATGTTTGTAATGTTGAAACTACTTTTTATCAATGACTGTAGGTTGGAATCCTTTGAAATAAAATGTGTATATGATAATTTGCCCTTTAACTCTGCTACTGGTAAACATGCCCTTTTTGGGTGGTTGTAAATAGCCAGAATACCATTTCCAAAAGCCATGGATTCTTGAAACTGGTTATTGAAGCAACAGCATTTTGAGTTAGTTGGTCTGGTTTTTGACATATTATTCCATTGTTGTAAAGCACCATCAAAGATAGGTGAACAACCTACTAAAATGTCATATTGGATCTGGGTGGCCTGACTAGTTGTGTTATTAATTTTCTTCCTCCCACCCCATCTCTCTTTCTTATTCTTGCTGACTCTCATGTAATGAGATTAAGACATTGTTCTCTTTTGTTTGGGTTCTGATGTGAACTTACTGAAGATTCTGGGATTTTATATCAAAGATAAACTTAAGTTAAGTGACAAGATAAACCCATCTAAATGAGAAAAGATGACACATCTGTGATACATATGAAATTACATAATTATTCCTACTCTGTAAATTTTATCTTAGAGATTCATGTAATATAAAAATATAAAACATTAAATGGTTAATTAAATTCCACAAACCTGAAATTTAGTACATAACAAAATATGTTCCTCTGTTTATATAATGTATGAAGTTGTGTCAGGATAGCTCAATTTGGTCATACACAAAGCTTAGGAGGCAGATAATGATTTATGAGCATCTCAGTATTAAGCACATTGTGACTTTCACCATCTTTTGATAAAAACACCCTGTCCTGTCCTTTATCATCACATTTATAAAAGGATATTTTGATTAGGCTTTGTGATCTTCAATGGAAATTTTCAGGGCCATTCAAAAGCCTAGCTTTTCTGTGTCATTCTAAATTCCTCAGAGGGCACATGAAGAAGGTGAATGGCTCTGTTAGATGTTTCTCAATCATCTTTAAGTGGGTCATGGTTTTAAATAGTATGTGTCACATTAGAGCAATATGAACTAAATTATAATAAAGTTACACCGTACTTTCTGCTTAATGAAATCCTTCCGGGGATTTAGCAAGTCATCAGTCACTAATTGCAATTCATCTCCAAAAAAGTATAAAACAATGTATAGTTTTCAGGAGAGCAAAAGTCAGGAAACCGTCCTCAAGACATGTTGAAATGAGGTAACCAAGAAATGACCTCAGATATTTAATATATTCTGCCAAAACAAATAAAGTGTTAATGTATGCCATTTAATGTGTGTTAAACTCTTTTGTCTGTTTTTATAATATTTAGGTATACTATTATGTAAAGAGTGGGGGTGTCTGCTACACAAATCAATGAAGACTCTTTGTTCTTTTCAGAATTCCTTTTTGGCACATTTTCATATGTAGTACAAATCTAGATTTATATGGTTATTTAAATTTTGTCTTGGTAGTCTGAGTTTTGTTTAGTAGTTTACCTTCCCTTTAGACTTTATTCACTTATAACTTAAATTCTATTTTAAAACTGTGTTGTGTGTATTATATATATATATATATACTTCCCACTTTTCCCTCTTGCACTGTTAAGGCAGTTAAGTTTAGCTATTGGAATGAGAAGTTAGAAAAAGATCCAAAGGCATGGATCTAAGACAGGGCATGAATAGATCAACAGAGGGTCGTGTGTATGTGTGTGTGTGTGTGTGTGTGTGTGTGTGTGTGTGTGTGTGTGTGTGTAATGCCTGGTCAGCATATGAACAATGTTAAATATATCTCTCACACATTTATCTTCTAAATCATCATGATGCACTATTTTATGATTTCATGCATTTTCATCATAAAATATCCAAATTAAAATATAGTTTATTGCGAACAATTACTAACATAATCTTTATTTAATATATTCAGATATTAGCAAACTTCTGACAAATATCTCCAATGAAAATATTTTTATTTTCTGAAATATAATAAATTGAAATATATTTTTCGTTAATAGTCTGTTTGAATTTGTTGAGAAACTTTTAGCATTTTGATTTGATCCTCAATGCTAGGAATTATTTTTCTCCCAATTTTGCATGGGAATTGTTATATTTGCATTAATAAAATTAATTATAAGCTTAAGTATTACTTCTTTCATAGAAGGGGATTTACACTGTAGGACTTGATATTCCCTCTGGTGATCATTGCTAAGCATCGTTTTTAACTTACATCTCATCACCTCTCCACTAAATACTGTATCTCTCCCTCCATCAAATAGGAAATTTTCCACCTGGTTATTTTCTGTGCTTTCTTATTCACTATGCTTCTATAAGCCTGTTTTGGATATATGCAAGGAATTTCCACTTTGCATCACTGTGTTTCAAGAACACAGTCTCCTGTTGAATCCAGGAATGTAAAGTTACAATTGAGTCGTTTTTCAGTATTGAGTTTAATATAATTAGCCACAGTCATCTGGCTCTACAATAGAGTATGAAACGTTATTTCCCCCATGAATTAGACTTTTATCCATTAGTCAATGGCTGTTCACCTGTCTTTCTTTCCAATAATCATTTTCTTTACATGTACAAAATTAGTTTCTTTAAATTCTTTATGTTCATTGATCACATTAATGAGATAAAACTGAAATTTTTACCGAATGACAAAGTCACTGTTGGAAGTTATTCAGATTTTTATAGTTTGCTTCCTTCTTTCTCCCTCTCTCTCTCTCCATCTGTCTGTTTCTGTTTTATTCTCCTCTCTCTCTCTCTCTCTCTCTCTCTCTCTCTCTCTCTCTCTCTCTCTCTCTCTCTGCTTCCTATGTGCTTGTGACCTGTGATTATCTTTCTCCATACTTCTGCTTCCAAACCTCTTTCATGATACACTACATATTCAGGTAATGTTAGAGCGAGCTAAACTCTCTCTCTCAAGCTAGCTTTTGGAAAGTATTTTATCACCTGTAATAACAGTAATTAACACAGCATTCATGCAAAGTATCCAAAGTGAGCTCAGCATTGAAAAGGGAAGAAAAGTGAGGTGTTGTCAAGTGCAGCTTTGTAAAGCTTCTGATGTTAGCTCCCATAGAGCACAGTTATTACTTGAAGAACTGTAGAGTCCTTCAATGAGTTTGTTTCCTGCCAGAATATAATGACAATATAAAAAGTTTAAACGAATACAAGTACTGTTTAAGAAACATAGTTTGACACAGAATTTCACAGCAGAAGTTGGAGTACAGCAGGGGAAGGAGAGAGCTAAGGCATGCAAAAAGTTCTACGGCACTGTTCCCTAAATTCTCCTATTTAAAGCAGGGTAAGGATGATAGACTTGGAAGGGTTGGCTGTATCATTTTGGATAATTCTGTTTCTGACAGCTGTACCAGCTTTTAATGTCAAAGATCTCTGACATTTTACACTGAAAGGTAGATTAAAATCCCTCCCTTATTAGAGTAACACTGGGAGCCTTAACAAGCTGATCAAGTTCTAAGACCTTGAATTCTTAAATATTATTTTGAAGGAAAAAAATGTGTTTTAATTATACAGTCTTGTTGGCATTTAGTATAGGAGACAGAAAATAGACATTATTTGAATTTTAAAATGTATCGGCAGCAGTCATTAAAGGTTTCCCATGGCTTAGGTGTAGCTCATTTGATAGAGTACTTGCCTGGCATAGTAGCATCCTCAGTTTAAATCCTGGTAAAGCATAAACCAGGCATGTGTCAGTAACTCCACCGAAATGGCAAGTGTCAGTAATTGCAAAGCTCAGAAGACTGATTTTCAAATCGCTTTGGACAAGTAATTTAAACACAGAATAAACTACTAATTTAGTATCTAACACAAAATTTACTTAAACTTGGATAAAAGCACAATTATCCATTATTCATTATGAGACAAAATAATGGTCAATTTTATATTTTAAAATGGGGGAAATGAAGACTCTAGTTATACCTCCTTCCCATGACATGGGTCAAGCAGACCTCATCCAAATGTCTCAGGCCACCAGCCTGTTGGGTACTATTATGAATTCTATTTGATAAGGAATCATGGTCCTGCCCAGCATCATGATGAATAAGCAGTCCCACATACTGGCCTGGGGCAATCTTGTCAGGGCTGCCAGGAGAAAACATGGGCTTTTGGGGAAACTTACAGTTCCAACCACACTGTCACTATTATGGAAAAAAAAATGTATGGCATGGTATGGGAAAGAGAGACATAATGGCTTATGTCCTGTGGACAGAGACATATCTGAAGAGTCAAAAGAGAGGAGGGGCAGGCTGAGGTGAATGGATGATTGCCACCCAGGTGGTATCTGGGCTGTGCTGCTGGTGGTCCCCATGTCAGGGTTCATGGCTCTGATGCAGCCATGGTCTCTGGTGATGTTCATAGATCCTGATATGACAAGAGGATAGGCCTGTACAGTGCTGGCTTCATCCTCCACTGGCTGCAACACTAGAGAGAATTGGTCCTTTCCCTCACCAAGTAAAGTACTCAGGAAAGAACATTCTACTCGTACTTGGACAGCACAATAGAGTCATTGCTGTTGACAAGCAAATGGACAAGATGTTCCTGAGAGTATGAAAATGGGAGAGCAGGCTGTGCCCTTCTTTTATGGCATGTGGTGGCATGAGCATGGGAAAACACCCTCATTCCCTCCTTCTCCACCACCTGCAGCAACTGGGGAGGGAATCTGCTCTAACTTCTTAGCAGGCTTAGCACCCAGGAGAATGGGCCCTGTGCCTCACCTGGCCAGCTCAGAAGAGTTAACCCTTAGACTGGGCTGTGGGTGAGACAGCCCTGACCGCATGAAGGAGCATAGCTGGTGTCCCCTCCCTGTGTTGTAGTGGTGCGAGCAAAGGAAGATGTCCTTCCCCCTCACCCCTACTGCCTCAAGCTGGCAACGGAGATGGCCCTGTCCTTTACAAGTTGCAACTATTGGGAAAGTGGGCCCTGCACCTCATCTAGGAGCACAGCAGAGTTGACCCTATTTGTGGAGTGCCAGTAGGCAGACCCCAAGAATGAGAGTATGAGAGATCTAACTATGGCCCTCATCTGGAATATGGCAGCATGGGCAGGAAGAGATGCCCTCTCTCTCCTACCCCTCTATGATTGAAGTAAGTGGGAGAGCTGGCCCTGAGGTCATAAGAGCAGGAGAGCTGCCCCTGCCCCCCTTCAGCACTCTGGAGAGTAGACCCTGGACTGCACCTGGGCGACATAGTACAGCCTACTTTGTTGCCAGAGGTGTGAGTGAACCAGCCCTGAGGTTGAGAGCATGAGAGAGCTGTCTCTACCATTTGTCTGTTGTGCCCTGGTATGGGAAAGGTGAGAGCTGTCTGACCTTAACCCAAGAGATGAGTGAGCTGCACCTCAGGATAATGGGCCCTGTTCCTTGCCTGGGCAGCACAGTAAAGCTGATCCTGCTGGCAAAGACAGGAGTGAGCTGGCTCTGAGGGTGTGAGAGTGGGATATCTAGCCCACCCCTCTTGTCTGTCATGGGGAGAGGGAAAGGGAAAGATGCCCTCCTCCCTTGCCCTGGCCACCTGTATTGGATGAAGAAGCTGATCCTCTCCCTTATCAGCTGAATCACTCAGCAAAGTGGGCCCTGCACCTGGCCTGGGCAGCATAGCAGAGCTGACACTATTGGCAGGGATACAGGTGAACGAGGCCTGAGAAAGAATGCAAGGCAGAGATGATCCCACTCAGCACCTGCCATATGGTGCTATAGGCAGGGGAGATATGCCCCCTTATACATTGCTACCTGTGGTGAGTGAGAGAGCTATCTCTGAGGTCATAAGAAAAGGACAGCTGCTCCTGCCCCTCACTAGCTACAGCAATAGGGAAAGTGGCCACTGCACCTTACCCACCTTACCTGAGCAAAACAGTAGATTTGGCCCTGGTGATTCAAGTGTGGGATAGCCAACCAGACCTCTCCTCCCTCTGGTTATATGGAAATGGGAAAGACAAACTTATTACTTCATTAATGTGCTTACAACCTGATTTTAGATTTTTTTTGTCTCCAGGCCTTGAAGAACAAATGCCTATTATTTATCAGATATTATTTAAGTCATTTTAACACCCCAAAAGACACAAGATAAATATTAATACCAAAATCTGATAAATTGTTGAATTGACTATAAGTTATAAAATCCCAAACTAAGAAACAGAGCAATTCAAAATAATTTACAACTCCTCAGAAAATAGTTAACTCTTCATGAGCATATATTTATGTAAGTATAAAAGCACAGAAGAATATTGATGAGCCTAATGAGAACATAAGAAATCAAGAAAATGCCAACATTTTAATTATGTGATTTGTCTACTCATGAGTGCTGGAAGTAGTTATGCTATGAAATTATATATATATATATATATATATGTGTGTGTCTAAAGAAATTAGTAATCTAAATATTGAAAAAATGGACAGTTCATTTAGAATCATCAGAATAAAATGTGAGAAGAGAGAAGTTACATTTTTAATGACAAAGGAGGCAAGACATCATCTGGAAACAGCCTACTCATAGTTAAACAAATTAATGGGGAAATCTGTTTAAGGAAAGAACAAGTGTTTAGTCAAATAATCATCGGTTGAGGGCATTGGTGGTGTTCACTTTCTCAGGATAAGCCAGAGGCTCAGCTTTCTTTGCCGCCTAAACAAAACCTAGGACATAGAAAAGGGAAGAATGACTGAAAACACCGTGAACATCACAGGGTTACTCACAGGTTCCTTATTCCAGAGTACCAAGGATAGGGAGAAGAACTGTGTAACAGGAGAACCCATCATGGCCTTGGTCAGCCTCACATTATAATATGTACTATTTGCATTCAGAGTACACTCACTCAGACGCGGGGCCAACATTCCTGAAAATGTAGGCATTGCACTTAAGATGACTAAGGATGTGTGGTTGTCTGTCTATAGACATTAAGTGATGTTACAGATGACGTTTAAAACCACAAGACAAAAAGCTATTGAAAAGAACTTCAGTGAGGAAACTAACTGGACAATCCTTCCTGAAACAGTGGCCGTGGCAGCTAAGTAGGCAAGGATGCCATGATGATCCACATGTTATACCACAGCATTATTTATGCAAATTGTGGAGCCTCCAGTGATTCCTCCAAAACTGATTGACCACCAAGGCAGAGAGAAGAGCCCTTTGTAGATGTGAGAGCTGGGGTAGCCATGAGGATCAGACATCCTCCTCACAAGGGCTAGGAGGCAAAGAAAGCATCCAAGAAGATTATTCCTGTTTCCTAACATTTCTTGTTGTTTACACGGCTTGTAGGTTACCATGCTTTGAACTTGTTACTCCAATTCGCAGGTAATGTTCACTTTCTGGGAGAGAAATCTGTTCTAAACCCACTTTTCACTCATATTTTGTGATAATCTAAGTTGTCTTATTTCACAGTTGTATGGGAGAATTTTCTTCAAAATGATGTATAACTTAAATGTCATAAGAGTAAAGGTTCCATCCAGCATTTGGAATTAATCTTGGAATGAATGAGTTCATTACCTGAGAGTCACTGGAAAGAAATGGACCCATTTTACCAGTGAGAACAAAAAGCATTTCCTCATTCAGGGGAAAATGTTGCAATCTGGGTTTTTGTGTACTCCCCTACATAGGTTAAAATGTAAGCTTTCATGATGAGATAATATTAAGATGTTGAATCCTATGACACATGTGGGGGGGGGAGAAATGTTTATGGGATGGGATTGTGTCTTTCACAAAGTGTACATAAAACCCCTTCATCATCTCCCTGGCTATTTACTTGACTCAACTTTCAAAGGAAAGGAAACACCCTCCACTACTAGATTACAAGTACAAGTTCAGCATTTCCAGGCAACTAAGAAAACACCTAAGATTAATAATTGACACAGTAATTTAATTTAACATAGGTTGGTTTGTGTTGCTTAATTTAAATATCATTTACTTATTATTGAGAGGGCACTATGTTATTAGGATAAAAATCCAATGACTGATATTAGTAGGTAGGTCTAACAGTAAATGAATGTTCTGATAACAATGACAAAATGCCGTTATGACAAAACAGAATTAGTGGCAATGATGCTGAATTTATAGAACTGTTGAGCAGTTTGTATGTAGAAAATGATGCAGCATTTATGATTTTATATAGCTCTCTTATAATATTTCAAAAATATCTGCATTGTAGTGAAGTTAACCTGAAGGATTAATCTGAGCTTTCTTTGGCTAGTTATTTAAAGAAATTTTTTAATTACTGTGGTTATTGTATTTTACAAAATGATGTTCCTTTCTTAGGGAATATTTCCTTTCTACATCTCACTGGATCTCCATCAATCTCTCTCTCTCTCTCTGTCTCTGTCTCTCTCTCTCTCTCTCTCTTATGTTATTGTGTGCAGAGAGCCAGAAGAAAAGCAAAATATAAATGAGTATTATTTTACTATTCTTTTAATAAAATTTCCTAATAATTAGACAACTGAGAAAATAACATGGATTATTGCTTGAAAATTAACTATGGTAATGAAAAGTCAAGACTTTTACTTAATGTGAGAACTATTTGACATAATCCAGCCAGAGGGTTGTGCCTTTATGTGACCTGAGTTTAGATGCATTATTTCACACAGAGATGCCCTGTACCCAACAAGGACTGGACAGAAATTGTTTATCTTTCATACAATTATCAGATCTTAAATCATAAAAATAACAGGAATATAAGACAAGTGAATCTTTGTAGGGGAAGACAAATGGAAAATTACAGTATATCTCACTTAGTCACCTCCCTTATTTACTTAACACAACTTGTTATAATAGTGTACAATATCTTGGAACTCGTTCTTGTCATCTTATTTGATAAAATGATATACATCAATATTTGAAAAAAAATAAGAGTACTGTTAAATACATTGTGTCAAATAATTCAAATATTATAAAAGTAAAATCTCTGAAATTTGCATTTTTATTGTTGTTATCTTTTAAAATTTGAAAGAAGCTTGTTTTACATGACAATCCCAGTTCTAGCACCCTCCCATCCTCCCCTGTTTGCCCCACCAACCCTCATCTCATCCCCTTTCTGCTTCCCAGGGAACACACTAGATCCCTCATAGACTGCCCAGTCTACCTAAGTAACACCCAATTTCAGGGAGTCTGGGCCAATCCTAAGCTGGTCTCCCAACTGTCAGACTGGAGTCCATGAGTTCCCCCTTAATCAGGTCAGCAATTATTGTGGGTTTCTCCAGCCTGGTCTTGACCCCTTTGCTCATCGTCACTCCTCTCTCTCTCTCTGCAACTGGATTTCAGAAGTTGAGCTCAGTGTTTTGCTATAGGTATCTGCTTCTGCTTCTATCAGTTACTAGATGAAGGCTCTAGGATGGCATATAAGGTAGTCATCAATCTCATTATTGGGGAAGATCATTTTAGGTAGCCTCTCCACTATTGCTTAGATTGTTATTTGGGGTCATCCTTTTAGATCTCTGGACATTTCCTTAGTAACAGATTTCTCTTAAAACCTATAATTGCTCTGTCTCTTATGTTATCTCTTTCCTTGCCCTCCTCTATTCTTTCCCTGACTCAATCTTCCTGTTCCCTCATGCCTACCTCTTCTTCCTACTAACTACCTCTATCTTCCCCGCATGCTCCCAATTTGCTTGGGAGATCTTGTTCCTTATCCCTTCTCCAGGTGACCATGTATCTCTCTTAGGGTCCTCCGTGTTTCCTACCTTTTCTGGTGGTTTGGATTATAGGCTGGTAATTCTTTGCTCTATGCCTAGAAATCATACATGAGTGAATACATATCATGTTTGTCTTTTTGTGATGTGGTTACCTCATTCAGGATGATTTCATTTAGTTCTATCCATTTGCATGTCAATTTCAAGATCCATTGTTTTGTTTTCTTTTTGTTTTCAGATGAGTAATACTCCATTGTGTACTTGTACTAGAAATGTGCATTTTTAAAATAGATGAGAAGGTTACATTTTGTAAAGCACTGAACCATAAGGAATGAATGATTTTCACTTTAACTGGCCCTAAAGTTGTTTTCTTATACTGGTTTATTGATTAATAAAATAGAGAAATCCTAACACTATCTGGTCCATTATCTTCATAGAAACTAGGATATTTTTTTATCATTTGTATGAAGAAGATCCAAGTTTCTGCATAAAACAAGAAATACTGAAATGAGTTGTATATTTTTCTTGTTTACATGTTTACCCTCTGTAATCTTGGTAGTAGGTATTTATGTTACAAACACACACTCACACACACACACACACACACACACACATATATATATATATATATATATATATATATATATCTTACTTTACATATTGATCCCAGTTCCCTCTCCTCCCCTCCCTCCCTCCCCTCCCATGCCCCTGACCAACCCCTACACCCACCCACCCCCACTCCACAGGGAGCATAATACCTTCCAGGAAGGATCATCAAAATCTGTCAAGTTATTTGGAGTAAGGTCTAGGTTCTCCCTCCTGCCTCTACGCTAAGGGGAATGTGCTCCCAAAGTCCTTTTGTGCACCAGGGATATATCCTGGTGCTACATACTTTATAGTATGTACTGTTTCATGTGCCTTATAGCTTGTATTGAATACTATGTACTGTCACATATCTGAGATTATAACAATTTTACCACTTTTACCTGTAATGGAGGCACTTGAATAATTTATACCAGAATCAAAATATGCTATTTTATGTGCTTCATTGTGTATATTATACAATAATATACTAAAATTAGTATGATTGTAGTCTGTGTAATTTTATTCCAATTTTATTAGTTAAAAAAAGCACTCATTTTTATTTTACCTTTCTATAGTAAAATCTTTCATACACAGAGGCAAGAGGGATGGTAGGGGGCAGGATTCTACCTACCAGAAATGTGAACTCAAGGCACAGTGAGGTACTTCTTAGTGGGTTTTGTTCTTTGGTGGCTGTCTTCCATGTTGTCTTTGTTTGGTTTTATTTTATAAAATCTCATTTATACTATCAGCTGGGTAGGAACCCCATGCCATTACACATTGTTTTTTAATGTTGGGTTGGATTGTTACCCAAATTAAAGTTTAGAACTTAACTTAATGTTTAATTATATACTTTACGTATGGAGTTGCATTTTTTAGAAATCATGTACCTGTCTCTAAAACCAAAAAATCACTAGGGTTTTCTTTTTAAAACTAAACCAGTTTAAAATATCTGTAATTATAGCACATCTCTAAAGGTCAAAGCACTTTTACAGCAGTCTGGGTACTTTAATATCAAGTCAGATAGGAACATGACCACTTTAAAAAAAAGACTTACTGGTAGGTGAAGGAACTCCCACACTGGTACTCAAACATTTATTTGTGATCAAACATACTATTATTGATTAATTAATCTTGAAGTCTTTCATGCGTAGATGGCCACACTTTCTCAAGGCTTGTGACAAATTTGTTTCCAATTTCATTTATAATAATCACCAAAAAAAAAAAAAACTTGTCCCATGAATATTTTAAACTATATTAAGTCATCTTCATTTTCAAGACAAAATGAGGACTAACTAAATTAGCTTGGTAACCTGACCTATTTTGGGAAATAAAAAAGAAATTATTTAATGCAATGATTTATTCCTTCCAAACCTGTCATATCGTGTTGAAGCTGATATGCTGGGATATGTTGTGGATATTTGTTGTCTCCTAAACAAAAAATGAGGGCTATCTTACCCACTGCAAGGCAAGAAGAGGAGGGAAAAGTAAAAGATTTCTATTTATTCCACACATTTTCGAAATTGAAGAAGTGGCAGAAAAAAAAAAACAGAGAAAATAGAGAAGAGGAAGAATATCGTGTGCCAAAATATTACTTTTGTGCCTTTGTGGTTGTTCTGAAAGCCCAGGGGGAAACTTCATTACCTTCACCACAAATGATCTTGCAAATAGGTTACTGGAGCATAGAAGCAATTGATAAATGTCACTCATCTCTCCTGTTACTGTCTACACAACTCCATAATGTCGGTAAGCTATCCGTAATTATTTTAAACATCCAAAAGGGAAATAACATCTTCACCATCTTTTCCTCTGGTTTGCATGTTTCTAAAAGTTAAAGTAGATATCTTCTACAAAACTCGGTCAGTGCTAATTTTAATTTTGTACTTTTAAAAAAGCTAAAAATATGTACATTAGGACAATAAAAACTTATCAGAATCAAATAACTGGAATAGGATATATCTCTTTGAAATTCCCATTATGAATACCCCATTATTATTGTGTATCACTGTCTAATATTATAAATATGGTGAAGATCTCATGACAAGGGAGGTCATGGGCTATAGGGAAGATCCTACTACTTTTATTCTGCTAAATTGGCATGTCATCAAAATGCATTCTGAATGGTTATCTTTAGCCTTCTATATTATCAGTTGCCAAGCTTCATCCCCAGGGTCCATATTGAGCAGTGAGAGAACAGAATTCTACAATTGGCCTATGACCTCCACACCCATGCCATTACATGTGGATTTCCCCACACATATACTTATGCATACAAAACTTAAATAAGTAAATATAGTTTATGGGTAATTAAGGATTTATTAATTTTCCTTTCAGCTTCATTGGAAATATTCTTTCTTCCAGTAGTCAATGGTTAACACAATTATCTGACTTGCCAAAGTACAGACAATAAGACTCTGTACTTTGTATCCATAAACAGAATATCTGTATCATTCTATATCTCAGGAATATTATAAGTTTGTAGTGGTCAGAAATTAAGATCTAGGATTTGGAAAAGATTGCTGTGAATCAGTGTTCTTGGAAGAAAATGTTGGAACCATGAACTCATTTTAGCTTTGGTTATATGAACTTTTCAAGCTTGTCCCATCATAGCCTTATCAAACATAGGAATGGGTTTATAAGACCCTATTCCAGACTGAGAAATGTGGGGCATCATGGGTAGTTAATGGTACTGGGCAAGAGGGTACAAATTTATCAGCAATACAGCCTCTGACAAGTTGTTCATATTTCACTAAATAGATGCTCCTCTTTCACATGCAAGCAACCATACTGAGACTCAGTAGGAAATATTTCTCAGCATAAAAAGTGGCTTGATGGAAAAAGGTTACAGTGATAGAGGCATAGGATGGGATGTTAACGGAAATGCCTAAATCTCTCTCTGTGTCTTATCTCTGGCTCCTGTCACTTTCTGTTTGCCTTCTCTCTCTTATTGCTCACTGAAACTTTGGGCTTCAATATTGTTTATACATTATATATACCATGATCAATACATTGACATTTTCATAAAAAATAAAAATCATATTTGTATAAAATTTTTAACTTAATCATCAATGCACTTTTGTTACATGTTATTTATCATAAAATGTATCAGAAAATAACTACTATGTAAGTATTCAGTGTCATGGATGTTTGGGCTTATAAATGAGACTTACTCAAACTCAATCTCTCCTCAAACTGTGAAAATATCTCATAATTCTTTTGGAATATTTTCATGAAGAACTCAAAGAAAATACTAATTTATGTATACAATTCATGAGGTAAAATCATATTCCTAGACATGGAGAATTTTCTCAGAATGAAGATAAATGTTATGCAAAACATAATTTAATGAACTGAATATAAATTCAAATTTACAGTCTTATAAATTACACACATTAAGTCCCAATGCTCATTCATTGCTCACTGGTCATTATCCTTACATAGTTTTGGTTAATTTTATTTATGCAAACTAGCAAGATGCTACTGACCCACTTCCTCTAGCTAGGTACTATATTACAATGTCTTCAAATCTCTTGTTTCTCCAGCTAGAGACCAACTGTTCAATTACATGAGTATTAGAAATGCACACCTTAACAGATCATCCTGCACCATCCTGCCCCCCTTAGACATCTGCACTTTTCACACTGCAAAACTCATAAGCCACAGTTTCAAATCTTCATCAGCATTCCATCTTCCAATGTCTTCTTTAATTTTCAAGAATAAATCAGGGTTGATAGCCCTCTACAATTAAATGACAATTTACTTGTGTCTAACATAAAATTGCACAAAGTAAATGCTACAGCTGGAAGGCATGGGTTAGTACTCAAGCATCTGTACTGGCCTGTCTTTGATGTTGTGACAGCATATGCAGGCAGCTGCAACCACTAAGAGCACCTGCTGTGTACATTCACTATGTTCCATTTTAAATGGGCTCTGCCCATCTCACATCTGCTCTTTCTCCCTCTCCATCTCTTCTCTCCTCTCTCTCTCTTTCTTTCTCCCTTCTGTCTCTTCTCTCCCTGCCCCCTTTCCTTGCTCTTGCTGCTAGTAATTGAAGAGGTCAGGTCAGTCTCCCCTCTCCCCTTCCCTTTTCCCCTTTCTATGACCCACTTTCTAATTAAATCAAAAACAAAAGAAAACAAAAACAACCAAAAATCCCCTTCTGCTTGAACCCTGTCACGTGGCATCTTTATATTGACCGCAGCTTTTCTTAAATTACAACATTGGATCCCTGACTGGGAAGGCTCTCCTGTCATCCCCTGTCCACAGACCTTTGAAGGAATGCCAGGACCCTGGAACCAGGTTCACATAAGACAGCCTTGCTTCTCCAGATGGCTGGGTCCTTCAATCCAATATCTTCATGATTGGGGAGCCACTCTACCTTCCCCACCTTAGGCTATTACCACGAGTTAAGACTCCTCTCGTTTCTCCCGCTTGGCCAAGTTAACTCCTGGTTTCAGGTAACCACTGCTCTCTCCAGCTCTGAGTCCTTGTCCACCCACTGGGTGGCCTGTGCCAGTCCCAGTATCCTCTGGTCCTATGGTCCCTGCCAAAGGAATCACCGAGGATTCTTGTGTTTTTTTGTTTTTTTGTTTGTTTGTTTGGTTGGTTTTTTTTTTTTTTTTTTTTTGCTCAATCCTTGCTTGATAAAAGCCATTGGCTCTTCTTCTGCCTTACTTATGTAGAATAGGCCTAAGAAACATCAAATTTCCAGCACTTTGTAATCACCTCATAGTAGAACCCTACCCAGCTGACCCAAGCTCAATATATCTGCTGTTTTCCACCTGCAACAAATCTGCTTTTTTTTCCCTCTCCCTCCTTCCCTCCCCTCCCCTTTTACCCTCTATAACCCCTCAAATGCACCATGACCACCCTCTATTCGCTGATGGCTTTGCCTTCCATTCAATAACAATTGGGTCTCTGGTGGAGGACTCCACTTCTCTCCATTCCCCTAGATGTGAGGCTTCCTTTCTCAAACACAGTCGATTAGTATTGATTAGTTTTTTATTCTGTTTATGTAGTAGGAATATCCATTCTAATATGATATCTTCTCTCTGCATCAAAATCCCTGAAGGATATTCTCTAGATGGTAATATAACCAGAATACAGTCTAGGTTTGGACTCACAAGGTCCACATGTGCTTCTAGAATCCTCCTTTCTACCCATTCTAATTCCTTTTCAGCTTCAGCTGATAGTATTCGTGGACTATTCAAGTCCTTATCTCCTTTTAGGGCCATTTTAGGGTTTTTCAAATCATGCCCTTCTACTCCAATAATGGTTTGCAGTTGAGAAATCTCTCCTAGTAATTTTTGAAGATCATTAAAGGTCTGGTAGCGATCTCTCCTGATCTGTACTTTTTGTGGTCTAATTTTCTGTAGAACTATTTTATATCCTAAGTAGTTGATAGACTCCTTTTTGCATTTTTCAGGTGCAATTTATAATCTCCAGCAAAGTAAAACATCCATTACTTTCTCAAACATTTTTTTCTAATATTTCTCATTTAGGGTCAGCTAACAATATGTCATCCATGTAATTATAGATTATGGATTGTGGAAACCGTTTATGAATTATTTCTAGCGGATTTTGTACAAAATATTAGCACAGGGTGGGGCTATTTAGCATTCCCTGTGGCAAAACCTTCCATTGATATCTCTTCACCAGTTGGGAATTATTGTAATTAGGTACCGTGAAGGCATATTTCTCTTTATCTTGTTCTTGTAAAGGTATAGTGAAGAAGCAATCCTTTAAATCAGTATCTATAATAAGCCATTCTTTGAGTATCAAAGAAGGCAAGGGCATTCCAGGCTATAGAGAGCCCATTGGCTGGATAACTTTATTGATGGCTCTCAGGTCTGTAAGCATTCTCCATTTACCAGATTTCTTTTTGATAACAAACACAGGAGAATTTCAAGGGCTGGTTGATTCCTCGATATGTCTAGCATTTAGCTGTTCCTGAAAAAGGCTTTCTAAAGCTTCTAACTTCTCAGAGGTCATAGGCCATTGTCCTACCCAGACAGGTGCCTAATTTTTTTCTATATCAATTTTCTTTTAGTTTTTTGTATGTTATGTATGTTACTCTTCTGTCATATATATATATATATATATATATATATTCATATATATGTATGTATATATATATGACATTTATATGACACACACACACACACACACACACACATATATATATATATATATATATATATATATATTTCTCTCTGTTCTGTTTTTTATTATTATTACTTACTTGATATTTTCCTTTAAAGAAAATTTTAGCTTGTTAGGGTCTCAGTTACTAATTTTTGGTCTTAATTCCCAGACAAATGTAATCCACTTCATAAAATCCTTTCCTCTACCATTATTTTGTAGCATATTGTCTATATTTTCTTCTAGAGGTTTTAGTGTTTCATGTTACAAACTGCATTCCTTTATCCACATGACTACAACATTTTTGTTCATCTTGATAGCTTCGGGACCAGTCTCATTTTTGTGCATGTGGACATCCAGTTTTCCCAGCAGCAATTGTTTGTTTCCTTGTTTGCATTTTTATTTATTTTTTTGGCTTTGTTTTGTTTTCTCTTGTGTATGTTCTTTTGCTTCTTTATGAATATGATATTGCTGTAGTTACAAGTATTTGTGTTTGGACCCTCTGTTTTATTTCATTGGTCTGCAATTTTGTTCCTATGCTACTACCATGTTGTATATATTATGATAGATTTACAATATAACTCGAAGAGGAGAATAGCAATTTCTCTAGTATTATTCTCTCTGGTACATAATTTATTTGCTATCCTAGGTCTTGATTTGTTCTATATGAATTTAAGAATGCAGTTTTATAAATCATAGTAAAGAATATTATAAGTATCTTGAATGGGATTTCATTGAATCTGTAAATTGCTTTGGGAAGAATGATAATTTTCAGAATATTAATTCTACCAATTCATGAACTTAAGTGGCTTTCAATTTTCTGAGGACTTTTCCAACTTTTTTCTTCAGAGACTAGTTTTCATTGTGGAGACTTTCACCTCTGTGGTTAGGTTTATTTCATGATACTCTACTATTAAAAATTCTTAATCTTTATAATGTTTTGAATGCATTTTTATTATATACTTAATTTTCTCAAAAAGAACCAGCCCTCCATATTCTATGACATTATTTCTAGCTCTCTCTATGTACAAATAACTTTAAATCATGGCTAGTACTGAGTTCAAGATGTATGTCTTCCTCAGTCATCAGGTCTTTCCACTATAATGCTGCCTCCTTTTAATATGATCAAAGTCAAGTTTCTGTCAGTTTAATTAAAGTGACCCATACTGTATTCCTTATGAATACTACGTGTGTGTGTGTGTGTGTGTGTGTTTGTGTGTGTGTGTTTGTGTGTATCTTGAGCCATTTTCTACTCATGCCATTTGTGGAAAGGTAATATGACAGACTACCCTTGTGGCTCTTTGCAGCTCCTTTGTCCAGGACCTTTGAGTGAAATTCTTCAAAACTCATTTCTGTTATATGGTGCATTGAGTTTGTATCTTTAACATGAAGAACTAAGTGTTACCCTAGGCTTGATTTTCATTGATATACTCTACTAAAAGAACCTGTGTAAGTTGGACATGGATCTGACAAGATCCATGTATTCCAGCAAGACATGTTCATCTCCCACTAAAAATAGAAAATATGAAACTTTTTTGAGTTTCTATAGGATGTCAAAAATGCAAAAATCACACATGCTCCCAGGTGATTGGTAGCACTTATGTCGTAAGTATATAACTTATAGTTTATTCATGCATCCAAAGTGGTCAAATGTATCTATACCACACTATACTCCCACCCACTGCTATAGTTTTGATTTCCATATACTGCTGGATTCTTCACAGTCACATATAGCACACACATAAAGGGTAATAAAACGGCAAGTCCATACCACAGGCCCTATGGCAAGTTCCACTCCTCTTACTGGACTTCCAGATCCATATGCATTGCCTAGCATTATTTTTGTTTTGCTTCTTTTAAATTTTGTGGTAAAAATGTATTTTTTTTAATGTCCAAACATCATCAGATGCTTATATGGATAACCGGAGATCTTAAAAGTAAGTAGCCTTGTTTATTCACACCATACAAAGACAAAGTATTAGGGGAAATGCACAGAGTGCTCTGTACTCTTTCACTTATGAGTGTGGTGTTAAAAGTACCCTAAATTAGGAATTGGAGAGCAAAAACAAACTGTAAATTGGGAACAGTGACCAACAAAGAGTTTATGATGAAAGAATGCAGACAATCACAGTGTTAGAATCATTGTGTGGTAGATTTCCCCAATACTATTTCTAATCAACATAAAACATTTCACCAGAAACTCAAGCACATACAGAAGCTGTCATAACCAAAAGCAAATAGTAGTTGTGCACTGTCCTCTAACCAACTGAGGGGAGTCTGGTGACTAATCTTATTGTTCCCAAGTGTTTAAGATATATACACAGTTATCAAATATTTCTCTTTTCTCATACTCATTGAATATAAACCCCCTGTTTACTATTATGTCTAGAGTTAGTTAAAACATGAATGTTTGCATCCTAACAGGCCAGTATTGGCCACCTTTCCTTTATAAGCCAATTAATATAGCAAATTGAATAATGGAATACAGCCAAAAAGAGTTTCATTATTGTGTCCCAACTGGGAAATCTGACAGAGATAGAGTTGTTGCATAAATCAGTCTTCAGACCCTTAATATAAGAGTTAAGGTCACATTTAAGGCAAAGGATATGAATAAACAGGCAGTCTTAGTCAAAGTTTTATTCTGCTGTCATTAGCATGTCATTGTTTTAGTTCTACTCATCCCTGTAAAGTTGAGTGAGAGGTTGTAGATATAATGTGAAATCATGTCTTCTGTCTGAGAGACATGTTCCCCATCTGGTTTGTAGTAGGCTTCTTCTTTTTCATTTTTCTGGCCTGTGATTTCTTAGGGAGAAACTCCAGTTCCCTGGGTTGTCTTGTTTTAATTATCTAAACAGAAAACAAGAGAAAGAGACTTTCTTTAAAACACCCTAAACCCTTCTAGGCATTCTGGTTATCCTGTAGCATACATGTCCTTATCATTATCATCATAAGTATAGACCATCCTTCCTCAGAGAATCTTTCTCATTGTCTTTTCATTATGTTGAGAAAGGAAGCTATAAATTTAAGAAAGCAACAACATCATTACTTTTTTTTTTTTTTTTTTTTTTTTTTTTTTTAGATCTGTGGTGATAAAGCAACTGGCAATCAAGAAGCAAGGGGAAAATACATTGATGAACTTGTGAAGGTCAATAGTGATGAAATCTGATGTGAGAATGAGCCTATAATCCTGATGGAATGTCATTGTTCATTGTTACACCCCCCCCCCCCAGAAGGACACTGAAGACAGCAGATGAGACTGCCTCTATCGGACTTTAGGTTGAAAACGAGTAACTTGCTACTACCTGCTGATATAGCAAGCCTGCACAAAGGTAAACTCCCCTATTGAATGACTTGCTAATTTCTAACCAGTCTGTCATTATAACTGAAAGATTTGGATCCTCATAGCCATTCCCAGTCAGTTTTATAAATGTTTGTGTCCAGTCCCATGCTCATTCAAGGGAAAGAGAGCTTACCTGTAGGGTTTAATGATTCCACAGCAGCTAGAATTTTTATGCTCCAACTGTAATTCTCAGAAAAAAATATTGCTTAAGCCTTTTACTTTTCCATAAATGTGACAACACATTCATTTGAACAGTGTATTCTTGGATTGATGAAAAATAAAGATAAAATCAGTTATTTAAGAACAGTATGCAAGTAGCAGTGGGTAAAGACATGGATGTGGAAATTTAAACAGAAGATGCTAGAAATGTTCTTATAGGTACTCAGAATACAATGATAAAGACACAGTAGTTCAATGATAACACAATTTCTGACCAGCAATCTACCCAGTGATGACATGGAACAGATAGTGCTTTTTTGAAGGATTGCTTATCCAGCAAGAATGACATGGAAAAAAAAAGTACCACTTTTTGTTAGATTTTGCCAGCAATCTGAGAGAAGTAGTTATCAAGAGCTTTTAATAGATGTGCATCCCTTTACTGATAGTAAAATTGTCACAATTATTTTGAATTATAGTGATCATGATAACAGTGGAAAGTCATGTCAACAGTACAGAAAAACACATATGCACAGCAATTAGAAGGAATAGAATATTGTGGATTCATAACAGAACACATAAAAATGTGTCACTTTATCAAATCACAGATAACAAAAAAAGCAGAAAAATGACACAATACATTATAAATGAAGGGGTTGATATGTGGTAATGGGGTAATTTCATAGTCATATCTAAATGTCACTCTAATCTATTATACATCTTATAGTATCTATGCAAATGTTCCAAACTTTAAAATTTAAAGATGTATTAAGCACTTTGGATAAGGGATATTCAGTTTTCTTGAGAGGAACCCTCTAATTACAGAACATACACTTCATAATACACTTCAAAATGGAACTATTTTCTTCTTAAAAGGAGTGTCCCATGACAGGCATTCCACAAATGTCTTCATCATTGTTTCCTGGTGAGGAAGGCTCACTCATCTCTGTGGTATAGGAAACTCCAATCAAAATCAAATTGCTGTGTTACTACAGTACTAAACTTGATGAGACTTAAAGGAAGAACTACATGTGACAATTCTCATGAGTCATACACCAAAATATCAAAACAAGAAAATCCCACGTGACACTAATTTATTTCATAACAAGTACGCATCATCTTGTGAATGTAAGATTGGTTCAAAAGAAGAAAACAGGACAGAAACCAAAGGTAACTTTCTATTTGTCAGAATGGAGAGGGCAGTGTTCCTTACAGACAGGAAGGATGAAAAGATGCCCATAAAAATATGTGATTTTTTTTAAACCTTTCCTTTTTTCACCTTTTTTTTTAAATTTAAATTTGAAACAAGGTAGTTTTACAAGTCAATCCCATTTCCCTCACCCTCCCATCCTTCCCTATAACCCCCAACAAACCCCAGCTCATTCCCTTTATGCTCCCCAGAGAGGCTGAGGCTTTCCATGGGGAGTCTTCAAATTCAGTCATACCTTTTGGAGCAGGGCCTAGGCCCTCCCTTACGTGTATATGCTGAGAAAGTAGCTCTCTGTGTGGGATGGGCTCTAATAGGTGTGTGATAACAGAATCAGCCTTTTCAGATCTCAGAGCAGTAGCCCATTGAAACCCTGAAAATGTATCTATAGTGTGATGTACATATATTAATTTTCCAAATTCTGCAAAATGAAATACATCCATGTGCCATATTTCATTCCTATTTATACCTTTAGGTTTACTTCCTGGTGGTAAAGGAGTTTGGTTATAAAAGGAGCAAGTAGGACATTTCCTTACTATTTCCTTGGCTTGTTCCCATGTGATAGAAAAAAATCTTTTTTTAAACCTTTGCTGTTCACATGGTGTTTCTTATGAAACTCTGAGGCTTCTAGCACACTTCCTATCAATAAACGATCAATTTCATCATTGCCTTGTGCTAGAGGACCTGGCAGACCCGTATGGGATCTGATGTGTGTTATATATATAGGATGAGTCCTCTTTCTGATAGTATCTTGTAACTGTATGTGGTAGGAATACCCATTCTAATATGATATCTTCTCTCTGCATCAAAATCCCTGAAGGATATTCTCTAGATGGTAATATAACAAGAATACAGTCTAGGTTTGGATGCACATGGTCCACATGTGCTTCTAGTATCCTCTTTCCTACCCATTCTCATTCCTTCTCAGCTTCAGCTGATAGTATTTGTGGACTATTCAAGTCCTTATCTCCTTTCAGGGCCATTTTAGGGTTTTTCAAGTCATGCCCTTCTACTCCAATAATGGTTTGCAGTTGAGAAATCTCTCCTAGTAATTTTTGAAGATCATTAAGAGTTTGGTATCAATCTCTTCTGATTTGTACTTTTTGTGGTCTAATTTTCTGTAGAACTATTTTATATCCTAAGTAGTATTTTTTCAGATGCAATTTGTAATCCCCAGCAAGGTAAAACTTCCTTTACTTTCTCAAACATTTTTTTCTAATGTTTCTCAGTCACTAGTTTGTCATTTAGAGCGGTATGAGTTTTTATAATAGGCACAGAATTTTCTAATTGTCCTGTGGGAGATTGTCTTCAACTGTGACTGGGAATGTTCAGACCACCTGTGACGTGGGGGCCTTAGAGAGGCCCCCCAAGGAGTTTCCCTATGGTAAAGGGTTTCCTTGCTTGTCTCTGGTAGAACTATACTCATTTGTCCAGTGTCTGCCTTTGCCACACCTTCTACATAACCCAGGAGGCTGAGGCCTTCTGTTTGATTCATTCCTGGGAGTGTTATTTCTAGGGAAGCTTTGCCTACAATTTCTTTTTGGATGTCCTATCTTACCACAGTTATAACATCTGACATGTTGATATCTCTTCAAACCTTGGAGATGGCTTCTCCTACCCAAGCTTCTAAGTCACCATTGTAAGGAACTCTGTTATCTTGATGTCTTCTCTGACCTTTAGATATGGCTTCTCCTACCCATGCTTCAGTCTTATTGTCATTATACTCAATGTTGCCTGTATATAGGACCCATTCATCCAAGGGTGCTGATCGCATTTTTAAAGGCCAAAGCACCTGTTTGCATTGAGGATTCGCATTCTCATAAGCTAAAGAGTCTATGAGTATTCGCCTAGAATCTATGTCTGCTACCTCTAATTGTACTGCCCTAGATAATCTTTCTAGAAAGACACTAAAGCGTTCTCTAGGTCCTTGCCTTATCTTGGTATAGGGTTCTATCCTCTCTCCTAATTCATGAACCTTATCCCAAGCATTCAGAGCTGCTGAACTGCATAGAGACAAGATATGTTCATCATAGGCAGCTTGGGTTTCTGGGTCAGCATAAAGACCCTCACCAAGAATTTTATCTTGGGGAGCTTTATAAACTTTCTTTAAGCCCTGAAGTTCAAGAGCTTTTGCTTCCTCTCTCCATAAAGCCCTCCATTATAATTGAGAGGAGTTTTCAAGGACAGCTGATATTAATTGATCCCAACCCTTAGGGGTTGCCTTGTTATTCCTTGCCCATGATTCTACTAATTGTTTCACATAAGGTGAGTGCATGCCATACGAGACAACTGCTTCCTTTATACATTTTAAATCTTTCATACATATTGGTTCCCACTGATATGCAACGACACCTTTTGTTTTTTTTTTTTTTTTTTTTTTTTTTTTTTTTTTTGTTTTTGTTCTTTCATTAATAGATACAGGGAAAGCTCCCCTGACCCTAAATGGTGTGGAAAACTTTAAGTCTTTTTCATGCCCTGTTACCTGTAAGTTCTTCTGATGTATCAGACTGAAGGTCTTCTAAAGCCTGAAATCTATTAACCATTGTATCTTTGAGTGTCTGAATTTCTTGAATCAAATAACTTTCTGGAGACTTCATTGCATCAGTCAGTTTCTTACTTTCTCCAACTACAAATTATTCCATGTTTTTAATCTTCTCATCCTTAGATATTATCTGAATGGCATGTAAACTGCCTTCCAGAAACAATGTTCTATCTGCAAACTTACCATTATCCTAAGACATGGAAGAGATTCTATCATCTAGTCTTTCTATCTTATGTCACAGTTTTTTAAACTTATTAGTAGCTTCCTCCAACCAGGAACAAGCTGTTTCTGCTAGCGTGTTAATGCATTGCATTGTTTCTGTTCTAGTTATTGCGGTATCTGACATGAAACAAATTCTGTTTTTTACTTGGTCATTTTCATGTTTCACGGTTTGTATTTTACCTGTCAGCTCTCCAAAGCCATCTTCAATATTCTGAACCTTTCTTTCTATACTTTCTATGCTTTGAATTCTATCATTTTCAATGTTTCGAATCCTTGTTATTAAGTCTCCTATGGTTTGTACAAGTTCCTTATTATTTGCTATAATCTCAAACCATTTCTTTAAGAACATCATGTTAATGATGAAACCCATTGCTATTACAAAATAAAAGTACATATTGGTCCAGTCATAAGTTTCTTTTGTTAAAATCCCTTCTATATATGGAATAAAATAATTCCTAATGTCCTGCATTGTAAAATTATCTGCCATAGTTATGGAACAATTGATCTCACATATTATATCAGCTTAAATTGCAAAGGATGTTACAATTACCTTAGGTGTAATTCTGCTGTCCTGGAACTTTGTTGCTTTTAGTTGTAGAT
Organism: Phodopus roborovskii; assembly: GCF_943737965.1. Taxonomy (NCBI): domain Eukaryota; kingdom Metazoa; phylum Chordata; class Mammalia; order Rodentia; family Cricetidae; genus Phodopus; species Phodopus roborovskii. The sequence goes on from NW_026126410.1 coordinate 32,248,069, forward strand.
CTCAGCTTGTGGTAGTTATGCCTGGAGGTGTACCACCAAATAGAGGCCAGCTACAGAGGACCCGTCTGATCCTGGTTCTGCCAGGAAGTGTACTGCCAAATATCATCCGGCAGCAGAGAATCCTTCTGATCCCGGTCCCTGTAGAATAGCTCTTAACAAACTATGGCAAGCGAAATTTTGTTAAAAGGAGACTTGTGGAATTGCTGGGACCACAGGACTAACCACGGGAAAACACACAAGCAGGGCGTGTGCCCAGCGGCTCTGTGAGAATGCAAAGTGCAGTGCAGAAATGGGCAAAAAATGAGAAGCAGTGAGTGCCTTCTCATGCTCACTTTGGCGGCAAAGATCTCCATTGCCATAAGGAAGAGGCAAATGTCCCAAAGCTTGGTGAGTCCACCTGGTTAGGCAAGGGACCCTGCCCCTTGGGGATGGTGGGGGAGCGGAGCGGCGTCTGCTGCCTGGGTGAAACCCAGGTGCCCTAAAAATCCTAATCACGCTTCTGACACCAGATATTGTGGTTAAATAAGGATCAGGATAAACAAATAGGCCGAATAGATGTTTATTCAGGGAGAAGTAACTTACAACCTAGACAGATGAACACCAGGAAATTCCACCTGATGCTCTCTTGTTGGAGTCCTGCCAAGAAGAGAGCTTTTCCTGGCTCTTCCTCAGACGTCCTTCCACAGGTCACTTCTGCCCATGGCTCCACCCCCAATGTCATGGTCAGTGCCACAGAAGGACTATCTCACTACAGAACACCAATATTTAAATATGAGGAAATCCTTATAAATAATTAGATCTATGTTGACAAATGGTTTCTATACATCATCTTTGCAGATTCACTTTCCAATGACTTTGTGACAAGGATCATTTACTCCTATAATGCAGTATCCAGTTTTCACATCAATAATTTGTTCTCAAAATTGATTAGATGTGAAGGTAATGAATAGAGTATATTATGGTCTTTTTTAAATTATGGACTATTTTAGTAATCCACATCATTATAAGTAAAAATTTAAGGATTTAGTTCAATCTATTATATAACTTTTAGTAATTTGAATGATACATATTGTATAGCATCTGCACAGGAGTGTTCAAATAGACTCACACACTTTTCTAAGAAAACATTTTGAGCCAATGGTTGAAATGCAATCTGAGTGATAACTTAGCATAATACCATCTGAAAGAGGCAAATCCTTGTGAAAATGGTATTACTTCTCAATATATAGAATATGCTCATAATTGAAATAAAAATGTTGTCTGAGAATTATAGTTGTGTTCAAAGCAATTTACAGAAATAATTTATTTCACACTTCCATGTAAGTGCTCATTATCAAAATAAGTGAGGGCACAAACCTGGAGGCAAGAACTGATATAGAAGCCAGAGAAGAGTGTTTCTTACTTGTTTGTTCTTCATGATTTGTCCAGCCTGCATTCTTATTGAACAAAGGAACACCATCACCCCCCCCCCATCATTAAATTAAAAAGTACCATACAGGCTTGCTTACAACCTGATTTTATTGAGACACTTTCTCCATTGAGCTTCTCTCATCTCTGATTACTTCAACATGTGCCTAGTTTACCATAAAACTATCCAACACAAAGGTTTATATACGTCTACCAAATTGTAACAACAGGTACATCACAGATAAATGTTCTATGTCAGTTATCCAAGAAGTAACTCAAAGATGTTTGGTGAATTTTACAAACACACTGCAGATACTATGATTTGGATAAGTTATGCCTACAGCAAAGTTTCAAAACATGATGTCTTCCTAACTTTCTGACTATACCTTTACACTTTATATATGAAGCTCTAAAATGGAATATCCAAGGATTTTCCTTCTTAACATTCCAGATGGGGCTGTGGGACATAATGAGACACATTAAAGGCACTCAGTTATTATGTGATAATACTGCCATTAACACTTATTATGCTATTAGAATTAACATTGGCCATCTCATCCAAGTTTAATTGAAATACAAATAGTATATTTCAAGGTAGTGCATGAGCATAGAATCCCTCCTGGGATTTTTGGGTAGTGACATAGTTCAGAGAGAATGAAACATTATATCACTTGATGCATTAGCAGCTTGAAATGGCAGTAATCAAATCAAACCTACTGATCACACAGCAGCTCCCTGTTAAATCTTGTACTTTCTATAACTGGAGCAGTTATCTTAACTGTGACATTTTTAGTGATGGGAGGGAATCTTAATAGCTCTGGGTAATTTTTAGGTAGAACCATCTCTGCTCTGAACTTTATAGGTCATGATATCTCTGTAGCTTGTGGGGATAGCTGCATCATGAAACAGATAACTGTGCCTCCTTTAGCATCTTCTTTTTCTTATTTTTTTTCCTTATGTGTAAGTTTACAAAGGTCAGATGTCAGTATGATCTAGAATAAGAGATGTTATGGCTGGCTTTGAAAGGTTATTTTACAGAAAATCTCATAAAACAGTGGTGCCCAAAGTCCTGCAGGGAAGATGGCTAAAATGCTATTATCTCCTAATAGACCTTCTAACATATTAGAAGTATAAAACATTGGGTTTTGTTTTAATATCTCTGAGGAACTGAGTCAGTATTCATATGTAGAAACAAAGAAATAGCTCACAGTTCATGATGATACATTTGTGACACTATCAAAGCAATTCTTTGAATAAGTACTTAATGTTTTCCTTTTATCTTAGATCAATTATTGGAATCTAACTTTTTCTGAAAGTTATTTGAATCACTTTCTGTAAACTACAATAACACAGAGGCCAGAATTGTTATAGGCTATCTTCTCATGATATTAGAAATATAAAGTTGCATGTGAGATAGAAAATTTTAAATCTAAGAGTGTTGTCATAATTAAAGAATATCTGTTTTATCTGGTTTTCTGTACTGCATTTGACAATATAATTTCTGTGAGCTCTAGTAAATGTAAGTATTTGGATTAGTTACAAACATTTTAGCATGAATTGCCTTTGCAGTAACTGTTTAAACAAGGCAAATGATCATTGCTGCATATAATATAAGGTACTTTAATATTTGCAATTTACTAAAATTATATATATGCATATATTATACATATATTTTTCATTAATACAAAATAGACTTCTAATTTAACAATTTCATAAGAAATCAAATTTACTCATTCATTTACATATTACAATAAAGTGAGACCTATCTCATTTAGAATTTATTTAACACATTTTCTTATGGAATACTTATGATGTCAGTTACTGCAATATTAACACACTTTCTTTAGTATGATTTGATTCTTGTTTGCTTCTTGAATCTACTGAAGATTTCATTCCATTTCCACATACCATAGAAACCATATAAATTTACAATTTGTTCCTCTGTAAAACTCTAAATGTCATCAAACATAGACACAAATACAGTGAATTTCATGAGAACATAGCCCATGCACAAGAAAACAAATTCCCTGGGTCCAAGACTGATATCTGTATCCCTGAACACCTCCTCTTGTCTGTGGCTTGCTCAATAATACTTTATGAAATTGGGGGAAGAACTTTATCTTAATTTAGAATCTTCAGTTCCCAATATTATTCATTTCTCTGTCTAGAGTCTCAATGTTTCAATGTGAAATTGTTCTCTTTCCTTCTTTCAAATGTATGCTTCTATCATAATTTTCTGGTAAATAGAACAATGTAACTATTGATTTATATACCATACCTGCTCTCTGCATGCCGAGTGTCCACAGCTCTCCAAGGTAGAGAAAACATTATAGGATTCTCCAAGGTGTGAGACACTTTTGAGATTAAAGAAACAATACATTATAGCCAAGTAGAAATCCACTTTGACTTTACTTTCAACATAAAGGTACCTTGTAAATCACTTGAAAGCAATACCCTCAGTTACACAATAGCACATATATTAAAATTATCAGGAACCAGATTTTTTTATAGATGTACATGTATGACTAACCAACACTACATGCACATGCACAAGGAAATAATTTTCAATTGTAAATATAAAATAGCATTCTTCTTGTTTTCATAAAGATACATTTATTTTCATGAAGTTATTAAAGGTAACTATGTAAATTGTTTCTTTTTGACAATAGGAACAAGGAATTGTTTCCCATCCATGGTTCCTACAATTCATATGCTGAAATGTTACGTCTTGGTAATTTAAGCATGGCTGAATTTGGGAATAAGGATTCTTTAAAAATAAGGAAGTTAAAATTAGGTCAATATTTAAAATAGAGCATGGTCCATATCCTTAATCCTTCTCTTGTCTCTGCATAATGGGTAATTAGGATGCAAAGACATACTGACACAGGTGTGTACAGAGGGCAGCTGAGTTAAAGGAATTAGAAGTTGGCTAAATTTTCTCAAGTATGAGAAACTAATCTAAACCCTCGAGGTTGGATTTCAAGCTTCCACAATTAGGTGGATATAGTTGTTTCAGCCTCAAAGAATTATTTCGTCATTGCAGGACTTGTCGATTAATAAACTGCAATGGATATATTTGAATTTCACATCTAAACAAAGTAAACATACTAAGATAAATGTAAAAAATATTCTAATATCTGGTAAGTATATTTTTACTATGTACATAAACATATATGTAATTTTGTAATAAATAAGAAAATCATCCTTCAACAATTTTAAATAAAAATATAAAAATTAACTCTTGGTGATATATTTTTATTACATGTTAATGAGAAGCTTACAATGTAAAACAATGCTATAAAAGACTTTTAATGTAATTTGTATCACAGAGTTAAAAATGATGCTACAGATGTAACTGATTTATGAAAAACGGCAAGGAATTTCTTAATTTTCTTACATATATTTTTTGAATATACAATACATGAATAAAATCATTAAACATAAGCTGAGAACATATGTATTTAGCCTATATCTGCAATAAATGAGATATTACTTTGGAGAAGATAAAGACACATTTTAGAACACATATATTAGGTTCCATTTGATTATGATATAAATATCATTCTATACAGCATTACTGCTTAAATAATACAGCTATCTCACCCCTGTTTTAAACATGGCAAAACAGGTTCAGAAAATTAGATGTATTGTCTACTATTACTTGACCAATATTCATTAAGCCAATATTATAAACAGCTAATTTTAAATGTATGCTTCTATTATGCAATCATTCTAAGAAAGATTTTTTTTTTTAGAAAGCAGACTCCAGGGAGATGAGCACTGTATAATTTTACATGAATAAAGATATAGATCTTGATATTGCATGCATGTATGTATGTATGCAAACATGAATATGTATTTAAGATGCATACACATACATATGTATGATGACAGGCATGTTTGGAGTTACTTTACACATTCATATATTTATGTAAATTGAAACCTGCATTATAATATTTGTCTTAGTAAAGATCATGATATCTGAGTAATATATTTGGTTTTTGTATATAATTTTATTTAAATTAGAAACAAGATTTTTATACATATCAATCCCAGTTCCCAAATCCTCCCATCCTTTCCTGTTCCCCCCACCAACCCCCTACCCATTCCCTTTCTTCTCTCCAGTGAGGGTGAGGCCTTTCATGGGAAGTCATCAAAGTCTGTCATATTATTTGTAACAGGGCTCAGACTCTCCCCCATGTGTCTAGGCCAAAAGAGTATCCCTCTATGTGGAATATGCTCCCAAAGTCTATTCCTATACTAGGGATGAATATTGATTAACCACCAGAGGCCCTATAGAATGCCCAGTCCTCCCAACTAACATGACATTCAGGGAATCTGGATTGGTCCTATGCTGGTTTCCCAGCTATCAGATTGGAGTCCATGAGCTTCTCATTGTCCAGGTCAGCAGTTTCTGTGGGTTTTTCCAGCCTGGTCTTGACCCCTTTGCTCAACACTCCTCTCTCTGAAAATGGATTCCAAGTGTTCATCTCAGTGCTCAGCTGAGGGTATCTGCTTCTGCTTCCATAAGCTACTAGATTAAGGCTATAGGATGGCATACAAGGTAGTCATCAATCTTTTTATCAGAGAATGGCATAAGATACCCTCACAACTATTGCTCAGATTGTTAGTTGGGGTCATCCTTTTAGATCTCTGGATATTGAGTAATTTATTTTTGATACAAAATGTTACTAGAGCAAAACAGTAACCTGAAGCCAGTTCAAATAGTTATAATTTTCAGGTAAATTATCAAATATAAATTATAAACCATAGAAAAAGTATTTCTTTGACAAATTGCAGTTATGAAAATTTCAACTTATTTAGAAATGAGATGATAGAAATTTTTTATTAAATTCAAAGGTGCAATAAACTCACCTAATAACCATGTTTTCAAATAATTGTGAAAAATATACAAATATACTCAGAAAAGGGAAAAGTATCTTTTTTATTTTAATGCTATAACTTATTAATATTCATAATCAGTAAATAAAAATAATGCATTTATCTACAGTATCCATTGATTTATCATTGACAGATCACATAAAAGATTAAATAGGCTTCCTTAACAAACACATAGAACAAATCTGAGGTTTAAATCTATCACAACAAAATATTAAATTTCAGTCTTGGATACATCTTAGCACCGAATTCTGAACAGTTCCATTTCATTTTATTATCAGTATTCCAGCACATCCTCAGTAAACAACTGGGGGGGAAAACCTCATTTTGGAAAATAATACTTATTGAAATTCTCAATCAGTCATTTACCGAAGATGGTCATGAAAATGAGAAATGACAATGAAACTAAAGATTGAGTAGCAGTCTTCACACTGGTACTTAAAGACTAATAATGATTGGGAACACGGGGAACTGAGTTTGGGCAAGTTGAATAATCATTTGGGTTTTCCTCAGGAGTAATGCTTCACTGAGAATGAATCCAATAGATTGCAAGAATTTAGAGAGTAAAAGATGATAATATAACAAGGAGTAGTATGGTTTTCACTGAAGAATATAGAAATGTTCATTCTGAATTTAATATTTCATTTCATCATGTTCATGAGAAACACTCAGATTGCCCATTACATGGGACTGGGCATTATACAACACATAGTACTTGGTTTTTCTTCACTGAAATCTTATACAATTAGTATAATGGACTTTACATGGTATGCTTTCCAAACTATAGCAGGTTTTAGATCATTTACCTTTAGGGTTTCTTTCTTGTCACTGTTTTGTAAAATGAAGGTATAAACCAAAGTCTTGAAATTCAACTGCTAGCAAAGTTTTGTCATTAGATGACTCAAGAACAGGTGAAGATGCCACATAATTAACAGATGGAGGGGGTGGGATACATGTGTCACATATCTTCTAAATCTATTTAGTGCTGCTTAAAGAAGTCATCTGTTTGAAAAGGAGTATGTGGCATGAACCTGGGGGAGTTAGAAAAAGCAAAAGGACAAGTATAAGTGGTGCAAATTCATTCTCATGTATGGAATTTTAAAAATTCATGAAAAAAGACTAAATTAATTTCTCAAAGTAAAAGTTTGTAGATCAATATCAAGGGAAAGAATGTACTTTAAAGACAACAACAACAAAACACTGACTATCTTGCCTGGTTTAAAATATAATACCATGTATAATACTGTATGTGATTAATCTGATCTCTAAAGTTCTGCATACATGTTTCTGAGATATATTTATGATAAAGAGAAAAAACACACACTCTAAATATACTAATTAATTGAATATGTCCCCAAGCTAGTATGCCTAAGTACATTGCTTAAGAAATATGGTTTTGTAATCTCATACTTCTAGGGGTCAATGCTCCACTGGAGGTCTGTGTCTGGACTTACACCTGTTTAGAATAAAGGCAGAGCAAGTTTCCTGCTTATCCCATACCTCACAGGCATGCTGGAAACTTTTGGTGGTTTTGTCTTACAGAAACATCAGTAGAATCTTTACCTTTGCATTCACAAAGCATACTACAGATTCTCTCTTTATTCCTCTATGTTTATTCTAAAAAACACATTGTAAGAAATTTAAAACCCAATTAAATGTCAAAAAATTACTGCATCCCTTCCATAAAAGTAATACCAATAACTGTGATCATTTTCCAAACTAGATATCTCAATTTATAATTGGTTGAGGAAGCATTCAAACTATAGCACCTACCTATTTTTAAACTACCGATAAATGTCACATATGCTGCAACAAGGACAGAATAAGAAGTAGATAATAAAATGAATAGAAATGGGTTTCTGAACAAAATTCTAGTAGTGCAGGAAATAAAAGCAAGACTTGGTACGTGTAGTTGAGCTTAATTTTAAAAATTTTAATAGCATAGACCACAAAAAGAAGAGATAATCTTTAATATAGAAGAAAATTTCATTAGTCAATTGTACACCAGGAACATATGAAGAGCTCCTGATGATTAACACAAAAAGGAAAAGTGAGTTAATAAACCAACAAGTGAATTTAACTGTTCTCAAAAGTAACAAAATGACCAAGAAATAAAAGTATTCCTATTATGTATGAAAATTCAAGTCAAAGTTGTACTGAAATTCCATAGTGATGAAAATCTAACACTATGAAAAATCAATACCAATAATTTCTAGAGAGGTGGCAGATGAAAGAAATAATTTTTATTCAGCTTCTGGGAATGCAAGCTAGCATATACAATGTGGAAATCTTGATTGGGGTTGCTCCAAATAATAAATCTAGAGTTACCACAGGATCCAATGGAATGTAGGACAGCACATGAAAGAAATCATTGCATGTGTATATTCATTATGACACTATTCCAAACAAAACATTATGAAATCAACCTTGGTCCATCAAGATGACTAAAAATGGTATCAACATGAACAATTACTTATTATCTAACTACAAAGATTAACAGCCCTACCATTTGGAGTAAAGACAACTGGAGATTAGCATGTTAAGCTAGTTGTACTACTTATAACCACAAATATTATATATTTTATCTCGTATATGGAATCTAGAGTGTTTAAGTATTAAGTAAAATAAAAGGATAGATGAGCAAATAAGTAGATGAAAGTGATGTAAAATAAGTGTGATACAATTAATGGATTAATAAATTCATTAAATCATAGCATTGATTCCCATTATTTTTCTTAGTTTTTGAGATTCTAACAGCTTTCTTCCTCCAAATTCTCTTTATACTCTCTTTCAGATTCATGCCCTCTTTTCTTCAACTATTATTGGTTGTTAAATATGAATGTGTGTTTATATACCTACAAATGTAAATAAAATATGCTGCTCAGTATGTATGTAAATGTTATTTACAGGTACGTGTTTTCAGAGATGGCCCTTTGGTATTGGATGAAAATAGGTTTGCTTATACTTGGGAAACTCACTCTCAGTCTTTAGTTGTCTATATTTGTGTAGAGTAGTGCTCTGATCTTTTCACCTTTCATATCTTTGCAATAGACAGAGGCCATTACATGAAACTGTTATTTCTGAAAAATAATATGGTACAAATTTAGAAGTAAAATATATGGAGAAAAATGTGATTTTGATTTTGAGAATAAAAAATATATCTATACTGTTAAATAGTATAGATAATGTAATATTCCATACCTGATTGATGCTTAGAAAAAAATGTACTTTCTTGCTGAGATCCATGTTCAGGGGGTCTGAATGTGGGTGTTAGTTGGGAGGACTAGGCAGTCTATGAGGCCTTTGGAAATGGATTAGTATTTATCCCTATTACATGAATGGACTTTGGGAGCTCATTCCACATAGAGGAATACTCTCTCAATCTAGACAAACAGGCAGGGCCTGGGCCCTATTCCAAATAATATGACAGACTTTCTAGACTCCTCAAGGAAGGCCTCACCCACCCTCTCCCTAGGTAGCAGAAAGGAAATAAATAGGATGGTGGTTGTTGGGGGGAACAGAGGAGGACAGGAGGGTGTGTGAACTAGGATTGACATGTAAAACAAGCTAGTTTCAAGTTTAAATAAAAAACACACTAGAAGAAATCATCCTTATTGAGGTGACCCAGTCACAAAAAGAGGAACATGGTATGTACTCATTCATATATGGATTTTAGACCGAGAGCAAAGGATCACTAGCCTATAATTCACACCACCAGAGGAACTACGATACAAGATGTATTCTAAGAGATTCATATAAAGTCCCTCACAGAAGGGGGAAGGGACAAGTCCCCCAGAGCACATGGGAAGTTTGTGGGGGGCAGTGAATGGAGAGAGAAATAGGAGAAAGAGAAAGGGAGGAGAGGAAAGCACATGTGACTAGGGAGATTGAGCCAGAGTAGGAATAGAAGACAGAAGAGAAAGAGAGAGAGAGAGAGAGAGAGAGAGAGAGAGAGAGAGAGAGAGAGAGAACATAAAAGAGGGAGGCAATATTGGTTTTAAGAGAAAACAGAACCTAAAGAAAGGTCTAGAGACCTACAAGACTGCCACTAATTAACAATTTGAGCAACCGTGGAAAGGCTACCCTTCCCGGATAGTGAGACCAACAACTAACTTATCCACCATCATGGAGCCCAAAACTAGTACCTGTTGGAAACAGAAGCAAGCACCCATAACTAAACAATGAGTCGAACTAGAATCCAGATGCAGAGAGACAAGACAAGACCAGGTTGCAGAAACACATAGAGACAGCTGACCTGAACAAGGAGGAGCTAACAGGCTCCCAGACTGATAGCTGGGAAGCCAGCATGAGACTGACTCAGAACCCCTGAAAATGGGTCTCAGCCAGAAGGAATGAGCAGTCTAAGGGACCTCAGACTGTGGAACCAGGATGTATTCCTGGTGCAAAATATGACCTTGCGAACACATCCCCCATGGAGGGATGCACCCTTAACCTAGAGACAAGAGAGAAGTCCTAGTCCCTACTTCAAATGACTTGCCAGATTTACATGACCCCACCTGGATGGCATTGCCCTACATGTGGAATTGGAGTGGGGGATGGGAGGGGAGGGTGGTCAGGGTGCATGTGAGGGGGGAGAGGGTAGGAGGGAGGGAGAGGGAACTGGATCGACATGTAAAATAAAAAAATAATTAGCAAAAAAGAAAAGATGTACTTTCTTCATTAAGTGAAAAGAGAATAATTTTCTTGGAATTGTGTAGCTTAAATTTTTTGAGTAATGATAGTCATGAAGAAATTATCCATGTTTAAAAGCCATAAAGCAACTAATATCAAGTAATCCAAATAAACTTTTACAGTTTTTTCTTTCCTCACATTTCAATAGTTAGAAGAACAAGGGTATTAAAACAAAAGGCCAAGTAGGAAATGCAAAGCTTTTGCAGAATCTCAGATTACACATAAAAGACCCATAACCATACTGTGGTTGTGAATAAAGTAGATTGTTCCTTCTAGAGTTTATTTTGGGGGATGACTTTTTTTTGGAGATAAATAAACTTTTTTACTAGGTGGTTTAACAATTGAATATACTGATCTAGGGAGCTTTTGCAAACAATTTTAGACATTTTTGTAGAATCTTCCAAATCTATGATGTCATTGAAAGAATGATGCAGATGATAACTCCATTTTCTGCTGCTGTAGGAAAATCCTGTACTGGGTAAATAGTAGATATATGTTACTTAACAGTTCTGGAACTGGGGAGTTCAAGACATGGTGCTGGCATTTTGTGAGGCAAAGCATTCTTTTTTTTTTTTTTTTTTTTTTAATCAGTTTACAGGATACTCTTCATTATCTAAATCCTCTTTTGTGCTTTTGTGGGCACAATTTTCATATACCGTTGTATTGAGTATATGGATTTTAAAGACCTATTCAAAGCACATGATGTGCAAAGAAAGCATTCAATCTCTTCTTACAAGAGAATGTATGGAATTCTGTAACCATTAGTTAAACCATTGCTGAAAGTTTAGGTGTATAAAATGCACATCTACAAAAATCCTTCCACCCAGGATTCAAATGTTTTAGTGCAAAGCAAAAGGATGAATGGAGGTTGCTACAATACTATTTGACTTCTAAAATTCATTATGACATTTAAGATGCTTCACATTCCTTAAATTCTGTAATTCTCTCCTTGTTAATTATATATTTGAAAAGAGCAGCAAATTTGAAGACTAAAGAAAATTGTGGAAATTAAAGGCCATTTGTAGTCTGAGTAGGTGTGTCTAGTAAAAAATATCAAGAGTATTTGTTCAGAAACAATTAGCCTGTGATTTTCTGTGAGTGTTATTATGTAAGTTTTTCTTATTCTGCATTACATATCTAATTATAATATGAAGAAATGCAAATTTTACAGCACAGTCTAGAATTGTAGGGGATCAGATCACCCCATATTGTTGTGATTCCTTGGAAGAAATAGCCACAGGCAAGCTCCCCCTGGGAATATGAAATATAGCAGATCCTTCAAAAGCAAGTACTCCCTGGAAATCTTAGCATTTGTTCTTAAAATCATGCATTTTTGTATGGTGTATAACATTTGATAATATAAGTACAATCACATGTTTGCTAAGCAATGGTTTTGTTCTTAAGTAAAAAGCTGAGAGGGACCCTGGGGCAACATCATTCTATAGCTTCCAGAAACATTCCAGCCCCAGGCAAAAGCTTCATAATATCCAACTTCTGTTGGTCTGTTGTTATGCACCATTTCTTTGTTCTGCTGTAGTGATGGTGCCTGCTACATGTACAGTTATAGAGAAGATAAAATCTAACCTCCTACCATATACTATCATGCTTCTCTAAGCCTAAATAGTTTTAGATGTGAGTCATGCTTCAGCTTCATTTGAATAACATATTGCCAGCCATTCATTCATTCAATTTTTATTACAATGTACACCTTGTTCCTCTCAAGTGTTTGGCATTATTGTAGCTCCAGGTTTTTAATCCAGTCTCAGGGCTTGAACAAAGGATGACACTTTTTTTTTTTTTAACTGAAAGCTTGTTTACTTTTTTCTATTTTTATTAATTTGGAAACAATCTTATTTTACATATCAATCCCAATACCCTCTCCCTCCCATCCTCTCATGTACCCCACGGACTACACCCTAACCAATCCCCTATTTACTCTTCAGGGAAGCTGCGACCTTTATGCGGGATCATCAAAGTCTGCCACATTATTTGAGGGATGGCCTATGCTCTCCTCCATATATCTGGACTAAGAGAGTACCCATCCATGGGAATAGAATCCCAAAGTCCATTTGTGCACTAGGGATAACTACTGGTTCCACTGTCTGAGGTCCCATAGACTGCCCAGGCCTCCTAACTGACACCCACATTCAGAGGGCTTGCTTGAGTCCACTGCCGATTCCACAGCTTTATGACTTGGGTCTCTGTGCCCTTACTAGATCAGGCCAGCTATTTCTGTAGGTTTCTCCAGCACAGTCTTGATCTCTTTGCTCATCCCTCTTCCCTCTCTACAATTGGTTTCCAGGAGTATGGCTCAGTGCTTAGCTGTGGGTGTCTGCTTCTAATGCCCTTAACTGTAAGGAGTATGGTTTTTTTTCCGCCGGCTGCCTGGTCTTGTCCCACCATGGCGGCAATCCCAATTAACAAACTGAGATTCTGTATTTGATATAATTCTGTTGGCTCGTTACTTATTTCTTATCAGCTAGCTCTGTCTTAAGTATTAACCCATTTCTGTAAATCTAATATTTCCATGTGGTCTTCTTACCGGGGAAAGGGGCCAGTGTCTCGTCTCCCCAGTCTCTCCATCTTCTTCTCCTTACTCCTTCCTCTTTCCTCCTTCTCTCCTAGCCCCTCCTATCTTATTTTCCTATTGGCTAACAGTGCTTTATTCATTAACCAGCATGAGAAACATTTACAGTATGACATCTCCCATCACTGTACAACTGAATGAAGCCTTTAGATTGGCATATAAAGTAGTCATCAATCTCAATATCCGGGAAGGACATTTAAAATTGACTCTCCAGTATTGCTTAGATTCTTAGGAGGGGCCATCCTTATAGATCTATGGACATTTCCCTAGTGCCTAATTTTTCTTTAAACCTATAATGGCTCCCTCTCTTAAGGTATCTCTTTTCTTGCTCTTTTCTGGTGATACCTCAAGTACATTTTTATTGTGAAAATAAATACACATTAAACTCATTTACACTAAAGTGCTATCCACATACATACATACATATTTAAATACACATTTGTGTGTAATACCAGAAACTATGAAATGCAATTTAGTAGTTACTCCCTTTGTTTTATCTCTCAGAAAATAGCAAGAATGAATAAATAAATTTAGGAAATAGGACACAGTCAAATTTTCCATATACAAAACAATCTTTATTATCAGTTTCTGTTTCTTAAGTTTTCTAGATTCCCTTAGAATTTCACTCCACATTTTTCTCAAAATCCATATCTTAACAATTCATTCTCAAAACATATATATGACAAAATTTCCCCACCAGTTTATTTGAAGTGATACTTGAATGAAGTTTATTTCATAATTTTTGTACTTTACAAATAGATGTAAAGTTCTGTAATACTTCTAATATTTTAGAGATAAGGTGTAAAAGTAATCTAATGAATTTTTATAATCAAATCATAACTCCACGTAGAAATACAAAGATTAACAGAAATGGGTTAATAATTAAGACAGAGCTAGTTGATAAAAAAACAAGTAACTGGCCAACAGTGTTATATCAAATACAGAGTCTCTGTGTATTATTTGGGGTTAGCACAGCGGCCGAACAACCTTACTCCTTACAGAAACCAATTGTTTGAGATAATTTCTCCCTTTAGTGCCTAGCATGGTCTTGAGTGACCTGCCTCCTGATTCATCTTCTCAAAGGCTGGGAGTATATAAGACCATTACAATACACTTAGATAGGAACCACTTTAAAATTTCTACTATTAAAACACTCCTGTTAATTTCTTCATATTTTATTTTTAATTTTTTAAGAGATTTTTGAATTAGGCGTAATTCTTGGAAAACCACACACAGTATAGTCAAGCATTAGACATTCAATTGAACATATCATCTTTGAAGTCCATTGTTTTATTGTATTATGGAAATTTAATTTACCTTGGCACATCTTTTCCCCCATCATCAGTGTGCATTTAGTTTCTTTTCTATAACTTTAAGTAGTGTTGCAACAAACACAGAACTGCCAAGATTTTTTTCTTTTTTTTCCTTTGAAAACATATGTTAATAGAATATATTCTAATTAGTTTCCTCTACTCAACCCTATCAGTTCCTTCCCACATCCTCTTATTTATGAATCCATATACCTTCTGTCTCTCTTTAGATAACAAACAGACTTCTGAGGAATATAATAAAATGAAGCAAAATAAATGAAGGGAACAAACAATTCAAAATAGGACAGAATGAAACATCATATGTAAGTACTTCTTTACAAAAATATTGTCTTTTTATGTCTTTCCACCTTTTTTTTCATAGCTTTGATTTTATTTTTTTTCCTTAGAGTGCTATAAGACAGTGGTGTTAGTTTCCTTAGTCTGAGTAATCCTGAAAAAGCAAACTTTTGGGTCAAGAGACTGTGTACAGATAATAAAATCATATTTAATTAGTAACAATGATTTGGTAGTTTTGACAGTTATTTTGTTGTGTTTTGTTTTTCCTTCTTGTGTTTTGTTGCTGTTAATTTTGTGTTGTTTTAACCTAAACATGTTTGGATATTTATTCATCTCATCAGCTCTAGAATTGAATATTAGAGGTTTGGTGGGAGGAAATGGAGGCAGGAAAATTTGTAATTGTATTATAATCTCAGAAATAATAAAATGTAGGTATTTATTACTATCACAAGCTTTGTTCACAAGCATCAGTTCATGATAAAATTCAGCTACCCACACTATTCAATATTGGAAGAAAAAGGAAAAGAACTTAGAAGAAATAGATGTGCACATTCAATTCAGTGGCTTGTTTCAGAACAAATGCTCTGTAAGTAGTAGTCCTAAGAATTTGAAGGTCAAGTACAATCCATAGTCAATTTTATTTAATCATTTTGAAACTTGAGGAGATTCATCCATCTCATTAAAAGCATTGAGATATGTTCTTCTCAATAAACTTACAATAGTATCAAGAGTTCAATCATCAGCCTTTGTTTGCTTAGAATATATAAGCAAAATGACAAGTGCAGGATGCAAACAATTAGTTGGCATATCATGACACAATTTAATGAAAATCATCAATTAAATTGGAAGCAATGAAGGAGGGGGAAGAGTGGGAGAAAAAAGAGAAGGGGAGAAGAGGAGTAGGAAGAACATGAGAGATCAGGAAGACTGTGTCAGGGAAAAAATAGAGGAGAACAAGAAAAGAGATACCATAATAGAGGGAGCCGCTATTGGTTTAAATAGTAATTTGGAACATGGAAAATATCCAAGATTCACAAGGATGACCCCTACTAAGAATCTACAATAATGGAGGGGCTACCTTAAATGCCCTTCCCCTATAATGACATTGATGACTACCTTAATGCCATCCTAGAATCTTCATATTGTACATGATGAAAGCAGTATTGAACTAAGCCAAATGTTATGAATGTGGGTGCTAGACTGGGTAGTCTATGTGAATTCTAACAGTGGAACCAGTAATTATCCCTAGTGCAGGAATGGACTTTGGGAGTTCATTCCCCATTGAGGGATACTCTCTAAACCCAGATTCATGGAGGAGGGCCTAGCCCCTCCCCCAAATGATGTGACAGTCTTTGATGATCCCCCATGTATGGGCTCACCCTCCCTGGGGAATGGATGAGGTGTTGGTAAGGGGCATGGGAGGAAGGTAGAGAGAGGAAACTGGGATTTATATGTGATTCTAAATTAAATTAAAAGATAAAAAATAAAAGTTATATCATTAAATTTTGAAAAAAATTTCCCAAACCTAATTTGGATATCTAAAGATGCAAAAGTTACAAAGACAATTTTTAATATGCTCTGCAATATTTTTTCTCAATAAATTCACTACTAAATTTGAAAGAATAAACTTCATTGTTTATTTTCTTGTTATTAAATTTAATGAGAAACTTTACAATTCACATGTAAGTAATATACAGAGATTTTTTATTATTAATATTGTCTGTCAGTACATTTGGACATACTACCTTTTCTCAATTGATATACATGTTTTTTTTTCAAAGACAATAACTTTTGTCTTCCTTCTGGAGCTTATTAAGACAAGCTATTGTGATAAATTTGTTCTATAAAATATTTCAAATTAACAAAATATATTAAGAATATCATATTATGCAAAGCTTTTGATATAATCATTACAAAGATTTGAAAAAATAATTGAACATTTCAATTACTTTCTTTGCTCCTTAACATAAGACCTATTTAATGAGATTTTACCATCCAACTTTGTAATTTGTCTTTTATTAAGCACAGCTTTTTTACTATTTTCCATTATAATTTGAAGGTATTTATGTTATCATTGCTTGATTACTTCCTTCTAACATTCCCTATATAATATTAGATTCATTTTGAGTTTGTGTTTCCTGTTTCATATTTCCCAGGATATACAGAATTAAATTGGTTAGAGAACTGTGAGATGTAACATAAAATTATACTCAATTCATACAAAAATATAGAGAATATTACATTTTACTGCAACTGTAATACTTTGAACTGTTTAATTTTGATGTTCATAAGTATACCTAAATACATTAGAGATATTTATTGTCAGTTATAGAATTAATAGAAGTCCTATTCTTAGGATACTTAACACCCAATAATATAAACATTAAATTTAATAGAATTTTAAAGAAAGTATAAATATTTATAGGTTATCAGATTTCTTTCTCAACTTCGAATTCTGTTGAAATTTGAAATAATTTTAACTGGCAAAACTAATTGCTACTATTCTGGGTCTTTTTTTTTTTTTACAGCTGCAATTCTATCTCTGCTTAAAGTAAGTAAGAAGATATATTGCTACTGTTTCATTCTACAATGTTGGTTTGCATGCCTACATCACAGAGATATTCTATAGTGTACATATACATCCCAAGAAAATAATAACCTCTAAATAATTTTATTCTAATGCTACCTGTGGCTTAGCTTTAAAGATGTCTAAGGTTTCAGGTATAGATCACTTTGAAGAGCGCTAGCCTACCAAGCTGGAAGGCTTGAGTTTGATTGCCAATATCACATTACCTGGGCATGTGGTACACACTCATACTAACAGCTATTGGGATGTAGAGGAAGGAGAATCATAAATTTAAGACTTTTCTCTGCTGTACAGAGTACCAAACCAGCCTGGCATAGTTGAGGAGTTATAGCTGCAAATACAAATCAAACAATAAAATGATTATATGTGTCTGTACATGTATATATCCATGTATATACATTTGTATGCATATGTGTATAATCTGCCTGTCATCAATCTACTTATTATGTGGGCATCTATTTGCACTGACAAACATTCATGATTAATTTTATGCATTTGTAACAAGTATTATCAGGAGAAATTTTCACTTGAAACAAAGATTCCATTTTCAGATTAGAAATTTAATACTTTGTTAAATTACAGTCATGATACTATTTTTTTTATTTTACTTCATGTAAATATCCTATTTTTAAATTTATATGTTATGATTTTTTGATGTACCTTAACAATAATCTTTCTGATATTTTATTGATATATTCCTGGAGAGAGTTTTAGCTAAGAAGTTCATAATTTATGTTTTTCTCCCTAATTTAGTGATTGAATACTTCAAGGGCAGAGAGATGTTTTAATATGTATCAAAATTATTAGTTTAAAAACGTGCTTTAATATTTAGTAAAGGTACTAAAATACAAATTAATATAAGACATAAACATGTACTTTAATATTGAAGCAATAACAGCTACATTTTTTTTAAAGAGTTTTGTTTGAGTGATTGGGTATTTTCAGTGCTAAATTGTGAACCCTGAAAATATATATACAAATACCATATCACTGGGTAGGTTAATTGTGATAACATGTATGTGTACACGCATAATCACTTACACACAGTATGACAATTAATGAAAAAAGAGCCCAAAAATAAAGGATAGTAAGGAGTGGTATAGGGAAAGAAAAGGTAGAAAAGAAGTATAATTATAATCGCCAGATTTAAAAAGGGCAGGATTTGTTGCTGAGGATTGACTCTGGGCACTAGTTGAATATCGTTAGCTGTTTTGGCAGCTGATTTTGGGAGGATTGGCATGGCATTGGAAATCTTTAGGGCAGCCAGCCTGATATGGGAAATGAAGAGTTGAGGAAGTGGACTAAAAATCTCTCACCTGAAAAATGCTCAGGGGTTACATTAAGAAAGATAAATGATATTTTCCACTCCAGGTCAACAATAAAGTGTCTCCTTCTACCAACAAGCACTTAGAGAAGCAGCTAGGGCTCAGCGAGAGTTTAAAGTCGCCAGTGATTCAATCTTCTGCAAGCACTGCAAGTACAGCAAAGCACTCAAGGTGCTCAAACAATTAAAGCAGGCTCTGATGTTTGCAGAAGGACCGGGCCTCCTCAGCACAGTCTCAGCAGCCGGCAAAGGGATCTAACAATGAGAAATCATCTGAAAGACTCTTGACCCAAAACCATTTGCTTTGAGTATGAAAACAGAGGTCCTGGAGGGCACCTTTCATATTTGTTTAAAAATACTGATCACTATTGCAATCTATTGTTATATTTTTTTACTTAATCTTTGACACAGAGAAGAGCTATCATTTCAATGTTTTCATTTGTAACCTGCAAACTTTCATAAATGCAGAAGTGTCTATCCAGATTCTTAATACAATGCATTAATGACCGCTATCGGATTACTAATGATAATATTTCAGTATTTACATCAAAATCATAATTATTAACATACGTAAGGATTATTTTTCTATTCCACCAGATAGCCGCCAATTAATAACATGCAAACTTATTAATCATGAAACCTTGGCCTTAGCTTAGGCTTGTCCCAGTAGTTCCTATAACTTAAATCAACCTTCTTTTATTAATCTGTGTATTACCATGTGGATTTTTGTCTTTCTCCAACTCCTAGAAGTTTCTCCCAATTTAGTTTTCCCTCAGGTCCTTGTCATATCTAATACTAGGTGCTTGATCACACAAGCTCCATCATGGAGTGGGCCTGGATCTAATGAGATCTTTCTTGGTTAGTCCCATAAGCTTTGGATTATAGTAGCACATCTTGTATACAGGTGATCATTGTAGATCAAATAGTTTTTAGCTTGAATAGTGTTTACCCTTCTTTTTGGGGAGCTTGGAAAGTCTATTCTAGCACCATTAACTCTAGGAAGCAGGGATACATGCTCTAGGTAGGCACAATTTCTACTCCTTCTTGCTCAATGAGTTGTACAATTGATAGGATATAATTACAGTTTTCTGAGACAAACCAATACCCAAATACCCAAGGAGCAACATGCACGCATAAACCTTAGGCTAAGTGACAATATAGAGATTAATAAACATGGGTGAATTTAAATGTAAGAGCTAGCTAGTAATAACCCTGAGCCATTGGCCAAGCATTTACAAGTAATATTAAGCCTCTGATTGATTATTTATAAACAGGTGTGGGGCCAGGTGGGACAGAAAGTCTTCTGGTTACAAGTGGAGAAATAACTCCTGCTGTTTAACCAAGAAAAGGGCTTTCCTTTTATGTCATCAGACTTCAGGACTCTGGGCTTTTCAGGCTTTGATTTCCAGACTGGCTTCGAACAGCTCCCTAGAATCTCTTTCTTTGAGGCTGTAGTCATCCCTCCACCCTCACATCTCTAGTTTTGAGATTTGGGGCTTTGGATAAAATCCTATAACTGATCACTATTTTCTCCATTTTTCAGACAGCCTGTCATGTAACTTCTCAACTGCCACAGTCAAGTGAGTCATTACCCAGAATAAATCCCCTCATAATTACACCATCTCCATATATCCACTGTTTCTCTATCAGAGATTTTTCTCTGTGGGTCATTGTCTCTCTCAATGTATCTATACACATAAACACTCCATGTGAATGAATAAAATGAGGGACATGCTGATACCAGTACTAGAATAAAAAACAATCAACATTGAATAATATATATGCATACCATAATTTATAACTTCTCTCATAGCTTTTAAAATTAGATCACATTATATTAAAATACATTTATAGTTAAAAATGAAGTTTTTCATGTTTATATAGTAACACAGGTCACAAAAATATATCTAATACACTTTTACTTATTCTGTAAGAGAGAAGTCTGGTTACATCCAAACAGATACAGGTACACATTTAAATTTCCATAACTATTTGTACACTATACAAACCGATTAGTTGCAATATATCTTCTGTCTACAAGAAAGTATAAAATCAGTTTCCTATATTATTAATTCTCCTGAAAGAAGTATAATAGCATAATATAATCATTGTCATATTAAAGTGTTGATAATTTGTTTGTTCAAATACTTGATTAGTTTTCTTTTTATGATCTTGTTTATAAAGTGTTTCAGGATATTCAAATAATACCTGCTTTATGTCACATTTTAATATTTTTTCAATCTATTTTCAAGGTCCCATGACAATAAATACAGTTGCTTTCTAGCTGTGAAAATACAAACTTTTCATGTAAAAGGTCACAAATATCCTTCTGATGCTGAGTTGAGTACAAAGTTGGTTTCAGAAATAAAATTGCTGTCATTAAAGAAGCATCTGCCATGGTAACTGATTTTAACATATATCTGTACAATTGTTTGAGAATTTCTAAAATAATACATGTCCAGTAAAAACTATTGCTGCACTCTCAAGGAAATGGAGAACTATGCTTCATAAAGTTCTTGACACAAAGAGTATGGTAAAGGGAAAGAGAAACAGATTTAAAAACATATTCCACAGTAACTGAAATACCATTTGCTTGCATTTGCTCAAAATCTAAGGAAGGCTTCACCATAAAATATCCTTCATCTTTTTCATAAACTAGGCAATTGGTCACACAATAGAATATGAAAAAATATTTTGGGCATAAAGTTTTACAACCAAAGGTATATTTCACTAAATTTGATTTTCCAATTTGGTACCATATTAATAACTAATCGTGTTTCAGTGATCACTGAAAATTGCTAATTGATTTAATTTGTGTTCATAAATTCTGCCATAATTTTAATGACAGTTATTTTAGGATATTTTAATTAATAGACTGGGAGCATCATAAATCATAAGCCATTGAAAGTTTTGTTATCAACTATTAGAAGAAAGAATGAACATCTGATAATAAACATGCTGGACTCTGAGTTATACTAATGACCAAATTCAATTAAATAATGAAAATTTCACTGATGAGATCTATACCATCTATAAAGATTGTCTTTGTTAACATTTTCTGCATTATTCCAATTATTTTATATTTACCAAGTCCTATTCTTGTTTAGTAGACATTTTTCACATATTACTCGACTGATGTATTAAAAACTCTGAATAATAAAATTGAGAAATATACTAAAATATGGAAAGAACAACACAGCTTTGCTCATGGATTGGTAGAACAAATGCCATGAAAATGACCTCCCACTGAAAGCAATACACAGATTCAATGCAATACAAATCAAAATTCTCATGCCAGTCTTCATGGAAATAGAAAGAGAAATACATCTATTTATTTGAAACCACAGGTAACCAATACATTACTGAGTAAGAAATAATGATACTGGGAACACAGCCATTCAAGATCTCAAGATTTATTTATTACAGGCTCTAATGATAAAACCAGCATAGTATCAACACAGAAACAGACAAGGAGAACAATGGAAGAAAACAGCAGACTTGAGAATGAGGATATTTTGCAATAGCACCTGATATTTGACATAGAACCAAGAAGACACACTGGAGAAAACACAGTGTCTTCAATAAATTCTATGACAAATCCTGGCTATCCATATGAAGATAAAGGAAGTTAGAGTCCAATGTCTGTCTCTCCAAATACACTGAAACTTTCAATATGAAGCCTGAATCATTAAACATTTAGGAAGAAGTTATAGAAAGTATCCTAAAAGATACTGGTGGAGCACAGGACTTTTTGAATAAATTTATGTTTTTATTTTCAGCCACTATGAACACTTTACAAACTGGACTTCCTAAAACTAAAAATGTTTATGAACAGCATTTATAACAATCAACTGAATGGAAACAAAGCTCTCAGGGTAGGGGAGAATTCCATTCAGTTTTACATTTCAATAGTGATGAATATCCATAATAAACAAATAATTCAGGAACCAAAGACTCAGAAAAACAAAGCAACTGATTAAAAAGAAGTTGTGGATCTACAGTTAGAGGTCTCCAAAGAAGAAACAAAAGCAGCAAAGTGGTACCTCTAAAAGTATCCAACATTGCGTTCAAGTAGGGGAATGCAAATTAAACTTATCTGAGATTTTACTATACTACAGTCATAATGTATAAAATACAAAAGAAAAATCAAACCAAAACAAAGAGAGACTGAAAATAAATAGTGCTGAAGATGTGGGGAAAGGGACCTCCTCCTCCTCTCTCCATAGAAATAAAAAATGGTGATACCACCTTGGGAATCAATGTAGACAGAGAAGTCTCAAAAACAAACAAACAAACAAAACAAAACAACCCAACAACAACAACAAAAACAAAAAACAAGACAACAACAAATAACTTTTTTTTTCCTACTCAAATTTTCTTAAATGACAATTTCTCCCATCCAAGAAATAACCAGACCCTGCTATCATGTAATTTCAGGGTGGTTTGGCCATAGGCCAGTTGGAGAGAGGGGGAAGATATTGTATGAGCAAGGGGTAGGAGTCAAGATCACGATGGGAAAACATTCAGAGACAGCTGACTTGAACTCATAGACTCCTGAACTCTAGGCCAAAAGCTAAGGAGCCTGCATGGGACTAACCAGGCACTCTGCAGATGGGAGACAATTGTGTAGCCTGGTCTGTTTGTGGGACACTGACAGTGGAACCCTGATTTCCCTATGGTGGGATGCCCTGCTCAGTCTTGATGCAGGGGAGAGGGGCTTGGTTCTGCATCAACTTAATTCGCCAGGTTGTAGACTCACCATGGTTAGATGGGGGAAAGGTAGGGGTCTGAGCTGTAGAAGGTGGTGTGGGAGGGGAAACTGAGGTTAGCATGATTTTATATTTTTTAAGGAATTTTCTTTTTTATTTTATTTATTTATTTTTTTATTTAATTTTATATTCCAACCGAAGGTCTCTCTCCCTCCTCTCCTCTCACCCCCTTTACCTTCCTCAAAGGCAACCCCCATCGACTCCTCCCAACAGATAAGGGCTTCTATGGGGGTCTACCCACCATAGAGAATGGGCTCCACCAAGCTAGCTTATTCAACAGGGATAGATCCTTGCACTAGTAATTTTCACAGATGCTTAGTTCTCATTTAAAGTCCATATTTAGCATATTGAGCATTTTTCTCATCTCTAACATTTAATACATTTAATTAATTTTACTATATGTGATTATATGTGGTAATTTAATTATATGCAGCTATGTACACTTGTTTAACTTTTTATCTAGTCTTTTAATAAAATTTTAAATGATACATGAATTATGGTGTTTTAACTGTAATTGACTGTGATCAAATCCCTTTTCTTATGTTAAGTTATTAAAATTAAAGGATAGATGGAGGAGCATTTTCCATCTTTATTTCTTAACATAAAATCCATTAACATGTTCTATGCCAATCCCCAAGCATTACTTTGTGTTTACTGTGCATAAATGTCCTCATTATTATTTGACTTATTTTCAGCCATATTTATTTTTCAGAAATCTCTTACATTATTCTGAAATCAGAGTTCAGTTTTGGTTTAGTTTTTCCAATGTGATTCTTTTCTTGATTCAGTATCTCCTTGCAGATATTAACAAATGTCTCCTGTGTTTTTCCTGGGATCTTTGATATATCATTAATAAACATTCCATCTTGGCCAAAATGACTTAATGATCTTTTTCTTTTCTTCTTCATAATGTTGCATAGAAAATAATTTTACACATAGGAAGCAATATATAAATATTTATGAACAAATGAACATATGATTACCTTGATAAAAAGTTCAATCTTTTTAAAGGCATATATATATATATATATATATATATATATGTATATATATATATATATATATTTATATAAGCAATGCCACTATCTTTCAATCAAAGCATATTAGGAATTTATAATGGGAACATAATTTATAAAAGAAATTGGACTGAAACATTATAGTTAGATTGAGAGACTATCAGCATAATATATTGTATATCAGTCTCTTTTGTTTTTTAAAGAATGCTAAATATGTATATCTGTGAATAATGTTTTTAGTTCTGCTGACCAATGGCCATGGTCTAGAAATACCTACGTTGAATTAAATCTGCCACCACTCTAGAGGAGTGGAAACTGGGAGAATGGAGCTGATAAATGAGGCAGACTAAAGTCTCTTGCAATATCCAACTTTATTCAGATCCTCAGACAATTTATACACTGAGGGTTAAGTAAGCTTACCAGTGTAAAGTTCTTATGAGTACATGTTGTATACCATCACAAAGGTAAACTGCCAATGGCAAAAACATGTTTTTCTATAGATGCAAATAAAGGATAGTTTAAACAGTAAGTTGAAAACCAACATCAGGAAATGATAATTAACTTGGGGTATGTTCTATCCTAGCTTCTAAAACTAGGAAAACTAGGAATTGCACAAAAACCACATTCCAAGAAAAATTCCATGTTTTGAAGAAACTGAGGTCCCAAAATTCTTGTCTTGTTTCCTATAGTTTTCTCACAAGCACTTAGACGTCTCACACTACTTCATTCCTGGAACATTTTCCCACAGATATTTCGGATTTCTTTTTTTCCTTTTAATTTTTTTTCCATCTCATTGTACTGCAAAACACAACAACTTATTTCATTTTACCACCAAGCTATTCATCTGCACTGGTATGAGAAATATGGCATACTAATTTCTTGAAAGTCCAAAAGCTTTGTCAAATTGAGGGAATTGCTGCCAAAGTCACATTGTGATTAAACATGTTTATACCAAAAAAAAATTGTTTTCACAAAATATTTCTTTTACAGACTCAAAAGGAAATTTAACATATCTCATGGGGATATAATATCACCTAAGCTGTTGCCCTCTGTGCTATCTGCACAGAAAATCTTGTTTTTCTATGAGTGCTCTTGAGTAAAATCTTATTTTGAGGTAGTGAGATAGTGAGATTGCAATTGGCCCAAGACATTTGATATGGAAGTAACAAGAGCAAACACTGATCATTTTAGGGGATAAAGGTCCACAGTATTAGAAAATGGGCAGATTACAATAAAGGAATCAATGAAAATAAATAACCCCTAACAGTAAGAAGAATAAATAGGATGTGGGGAAACAGAAAATAAACCAGGAAATCCAATATAGTACACAGAATTGAAAATAGACAAGATATCAATGCAATGATTTCACTTTTGTTAGTCACAGATCACATTAGTGTCATCTCTCCAGGAGTATCAACTTTTAATGTGGTTGTAGACAAAACTAAAAAGCAAAAGACAGTCATTAAAGTACTAAATATTTAGAAGTATTCCATCTAATAGGGAAAGCTCATGTTTAGGTAACAAACAGAAAAAGCACCTAGGTTTCAGAGTATTTGCTTCAGAAATTGAAACAGGAGTACAAGAATTTCTATGCTCATAAAAACCATAATCACCATAGTGTGGAAATTTATTCTGAATTTGAATATTATTGAAAATATTCAATTTTATTTAGTTGAACATATTGTGTTTAATAATTAATATAATTGTTTTTAAAAATTCACACAATCTTCTGTAAGTCAATATAGTATACAGACTGTCATGTTTTAAACTTTTATATTTTATTTATCTTGCATACCAACTACAATTTCCCCTCCCTGCTCTCCTCCTCTTCCTTCCCCTCACTTCTTTTCTGGATTGTCTCCTCTCATCTACTCCTCCTCCTCCAATCAGAAAGGGTAAGGCCTCACATGGGAGTCAATAGAGCATGGCATATGAAGTTGAGGCAGGACCAAACTCCTCTCCCTTGTATTACGCCTGAGCAAGGTATGGTTTCAAAGAGCCAGCTCTTGCATCAAGGATAGCTCCTGTTTCCATTGCTAGAAGCCCCACAAAAGACCAAGCTACACAACTGTCACCCACATGCAGATTACCAAGTTCAATTCACTGTCAACTCCCCAGCTATTGGTCCAGAGTCCATGCGCTCCCCCCCACCTCCCCCAGCTCATGTCAGCTGTCTCTGTGGGTTTCCTTGTCATGGTCTTGACCCCCTTGCTCATATATTCCCTTCTTCCTCTCTTCAACTGGCCTCCTTTCTGGAACTCGGCCCAGTAATTGGCAGTTGCATTTTTCATTACCTGAATGAAGCCTTCATGATGATTAATTAAGGTATTCATCAGTCTGATTACAGGCATAAGTAAGTTTAGTCACCCTCTCCACTATTGCTAGGAGTCTTACTGTGGCTGTCGCTGTGTGTTCCTGGAAGTTTTACTGGCGCCAGGTTTCTTCCTAACCCATCCCTCTATCAATATATTTCTTTCATTACTCTCCCCCTCCACCTCACCCCCAAACAGATCATCTTGATCCTTTATGTTCCCCTCCCATCATCCCTTCCCTATATCCTCTCTTCCCCCATTTTACCCAAAAGATTCAATCTAATTCCTCTTCACTTGGAGATCCATGCATTCTTCTTAGGGTCCTCCTTGTTACCCAGCTTCTCTGAGGCTGTGGATTATAGCCTTGTTATCCTTTGCTTTACATCTAATATCCACTTATGAGTGAGTAGATATCATATTTGTTATTCTGGGTCTGGGTTACCTTATTCGGGATGATTTTTTTTTCTAGTTCAATCAATTTGCCTGCAAAGTTCATGTTTTTTTTCCCCCTGATAAGTAATATTCTGTTGTATAGATATATCATATTTTCTTTATCCATTCTTCATTTGAGAGATATTAAGGTTGTTTTCAGGTTATGTCTATTATGAATAATGCTGCTATGAACATAGTTAAGCAAGTATTCTTGTGGTATGACTGAGCATCATTTGGGTATATTGTCTAAGTTGTATTGTTGAGTCTTGAGGTAGACTGATTCCCAACTTTATAAGAATCCAACATACTTATTTCCAAAGTACCTGTCCAAGGTTTTACTTCCACTAGCAGTGGAGGAGTGTTCCCCTTTCTCTACATCTTCTCCAACATAGGCTGTCAATAGCATTTTTAATCTTAGCTATTGATTCTTAGGCATTGTGATTGTATGACTAGTAATGATACCTATAGACTCATTTGTAGGAACACCATCTGGGAGTGGCACTATTATATGGTGTGTCTGTGTTGAATAGATGGTGGCCTTATTGAAGTAAGTGTGTCACTGAGGGTAGACTTCAGGGTTTCAAATGCTAAAACCCAAACCTGGCCCAGTGTGTTTCACTGTTTCTGTTGCTTATAGAATTAGATGTAGAACTCTCAGCTACCTCTTCAGTATTATGTCTTCCTATGTTCTCCCACACTTCCTACCATGATGATAATGGACTAAATTTCTGAACTGTAAGCCAGCCCCAATTAAATGTTTTTCTTTATAAGTGTTGCCATTGTCATGGTGCCTCTCCAAATCAATAGAACACCGACTAAGGCAAGCACAATTGGTCATTTTGTGAATATCTTCTCCAGGGTTGTGTCCAAAGTTTGTTTAAATATATATATGTATGTATGTATGTATGTATATATATCAGATTGTTTGAAAAATAATGACTGTGCATATTTATGTTATATAAATCAAGTCTGCTGTTCGTTGGTCTTAGAAAAAAATGAGTAGAAATATGCAAATTCTCATTATTTTAAAATATCAGAATGATGCAATAAAAAATGCCTCCTGGTGCTGAGATAAACTTATCAACTTTTATGGCATAGCTAGTAATACTCTCAAGGTGGGGCTCAGCCCTTTGAGATTGCTGAGGCCGTGGATAGCCTTCACTCATTAACCAGAAAGGCTTAGAATGGTGATATGGTTGGGACTTATGAATCTGACAAAGCATCTGTGGTTCAGTAGATGCTTGGTTGTATAGAATGGCAGATTCTTAGAGCAAGTTTTCCTCAAACCTGGAAATAGTAAGAGACATCTGTGGAGATAACTAGAAATACAGATCACATTG
Organism: Phodopus roborovskii; assembly: GCF_943737965.1. NCBI lineage: Eukaryota > Metazoa > Chordata > Mammalia > Rodentia > Cricetidae > Phodopus > Phodopus roborovskii. The sequence goes on from NW_026126410.1 coordinate 32,277,041, forward strand.
AATCTCCTCTATTTTCTACAAGTTATAATGTTGAGCTCTCCTACTTAGCTTCAGCTCTGATATTCATAAAGTCCAGATTTATCTGATTATGTATGATTAGAAGAAGTACCTTAAATAGATTCATCTGCAGCCATTTGTGTGACACATGATCCTTAATTGGGATGATGCAGCCCATTATGTGTTGATCCATCCCTAGTCAGGTGGATCAAGGATACTTAGAACATTGTAACTAATTATAAACTAGAAAACAAGCCAGGAAGCACCAGCCTTCCATCATTTCTCCTAAATGGTGAGCTGTCATCCTAAAGTATAAACTGGAAAAGTAAAATATCTCCAAGTTGCTGTTTGTTAGAGTGTTTTGTCACACCAAAAGAAAAAGCAAACTGGAATATGGAAATTGGTACCAGGAAAATGGGATTAGATACTGTACTAGAACTGATCATGTTGATTTGGGAAAGGATTTAGAAATATTTTGATTATTTAGACTTGTTTTTTCTGGTGATATCTTGCTTGTACAAATAAAGCCTGTATTAAAACAGAGAATGGGACTTGCCACTAGCTAATCATAGAAGTCTGGAGGTGTGTATGAACAGAAAAGAAGGAAAAGGCTGGGCAGAGAGAGGTTATATATAGGCAGAAACAGGAACTCTCTTGTTTGCTGAAAAGATAAGGAGGTAAGGTATGGTTGTGGCTCCTTTCATCTCTCTGATCTCTCAACATTTTCTTTTATATCTGACTCTGGGTTTGTAATTATTAGACCAATACAACTCCCATTTACATTTTGGCACCCAACATGGTGCGAAAACCCATGTCTCTGAGATTAAGAGTAGCCCTATGGACAATGAGGTGTTCAGAATTCTCATGTTCCTTCTTCCTGTCTCTCTTACAGATTTTTGGATGCTCAACTCATGGGCTACTCTATCCCCAGTCTTGTATAGGACCTAAATATCAGTGTGTTTCTCATGACTATAGTAAAATAATAAAAAAATGAATTTATAAATAAAATAAATGAATCCAGGTGTTTTTCTAGCCTGACCATTACTCTCTTTTCTTCTGAGGATTGTGGTTGATTTTTAGATTAATATTTATTTTTGTGTTTTGGATATCTTATATAATTTGCTGTGTCCTTACTTCTTAAAAGTAACCATAATTTCATGCCACATTCTTGGCATTAAATATGATACACACACACACACACACACACACACACACACACACACATACATACACTCACACAAACACACACACACACACACAACAAAAAATTTAACAGCCTCCAGAAAAAATAGCATGCTTGGATTTCACCTTAACCAAAGGAAAGGCAATGACCAGTAACCTTTCCCACACAGTTATTTACCTGTTTTTACTTGCTGAATAATTTGTTGCAATTGTAAAGAGAGAGGCAGATTCCTTTGTCTCACTTATCTTTGTGACATTTACTGAATAATTTTAATTAGCCTTTATTGGATTTAATATCAAAATGCTTTGGTTAGTTTATAATGTCAAATTTTAAAATGCTGACATTTTCTGGGAAAGAGCAGGGACCTGAATGGGTTAATTCTGAAGGATTGGTCACTCAGATATTTTCTTGTAAAGGGGAGTTTATTTTGGTGATAAGATTGTTGCCCCTGAAGCACTGGATTTTTTTTTCTTCTTTTTTTGGGGGGTTGGGATTTTTTTATTTTTTATCCTTTTGTTCAAATTGTTGTAGGTAAAGAGTCCTCATTGTATTACCTACAAGATTTTCAACAATAAGAATTTGTTAAATTATGTTCCATTATTATATCAGTTGCTTTGATAAAATATCCTGACAAAATACAATTGAGGGAGGCATTTTGTTTTGACTTTCAATTCCAGGAGGATTCAGTCCCTCATAATAGGGGAAGAATGGAAATAGGCAGAAAAACTAGGTAAGCAAAACTAGGAACGTGACCTCATTTACATCCACTCACTGATAGCAGAACAAGAGATCAGGAGACAGGGTAAGGTTATCAGGCTACAAACCTTCAAGGAAGCTCTATTGATATACAGTATCCATCTTCTACATTGTCTATAACATTTCCAAATGGCAATACCTACTGATGATCAAGTGTTCAGATATATCACCCTATGGGGATATTTTTCATTCATACCTCCACAAGTGTTTATAAATATTTTAGCACACAGTAGGCCCTGAAAAGATACTTCATGAGTTAATGCAGAATATTTTTTTAAAAATGACTATGATGTACAAGGTGAGTTTGTCTAACCCAAACTGTGAGCAACAGCCTCTCTTATTTTCATGGTTTGATCTTACTGATCTTTATGTGCATGTGTGTGTGGTATGCCACGGTATGAGTATTAGAGAAGAACTTGACAGAGTTATGGCTTCATGGGACCAAACAAGCTTTATGTACTGAGCCCTTTTAAGTCCCAAAGCAGATTTTTTTTCAAGACAGGGTTCCACTGTGTTGTTTTGGAGCCTGTCCTGGAATTAGCTTGTAGACCAGGCTGGCATCAAACTCACACAGAGATCCACATGCCTCAGCCTCCCCGGTACTTGGATTAAATGCATGTGCCACAAACGCCTGGCTCAAAGCTGAATTTTCATTGAAAACCTTTACCCTGAAATGCATTGAAAATTTTACATAAGTGAAGCCAGTTGAACATTTGATCTATTAAATAAGGTTGAAGAAGAACTCACCTAACAGTTGAAGTTGAAGAACTTTGAAACTACAAAAATATAGGGAAACATTTTCAAACCCTACAAAGAGGATGAAGCAGCTTTTATGATTGCTGAGCATCAATGTGTGTAGAAGTGTGTAGAAGCTCACTGTTTAAATGCTTTATATAAACTATATAGAACAAAATGAATAAAATGCAACAGTTTACCTTTATAAAATTTGACCATTTAGAACAGCAACAGTGAATATGACAACTTACTTTGCATTTTTTATTGTTTAAGAGATAATTCCCCTAGGTAGCTCATTAGAGTATTCATAAAATTAATGTATTCTCACAAATATCTCTGAAACTAAAGGAGATATGGGGCAAGTTAAATCAACATTGAATCTTCATTATAATGGGAATTCATAAGTAAATATAATCTTATTCCTCTTGTTCTTATTTATCACACACACACACACACACACACACACACACACACACACACATATATATATATATGTGATTAATCTCATTCTGATCGATTGATACCTAGAAAAGAAAGGCACATTTGTTACAATAACCACTAATCACATTTAGCCTTTTAGACATAAAAACATTTGGTTTCTGTTCAAGGTGAATTTGCTAAGTGGCAGAGTGGATACTATATTACATGATCCAGTGCTTCTGATAGGCAAGTGGTATATAAACCCTTACCACCTCCTTGTGATGAAAGATGGAGCTCACAACTGTGAAGCAGCAGTCCAGTAACAAGTCTTAAGACACTTCTAGTATTACATCAGAATTATTATAATAGGATGTAGCTTATAACCTTGACTGTGAATACTAATTTAAATGTAATCAGAAGTTTGTAAAGCTTTGATTTCTAAACTGCCAACAAGTAAAACCTAGCCAATTTTCAATCATTGTATTTTCAAACCAGCTGTGCTTCAGGGAAATTGTTTTATATTCCTGCTGAGCCATAATGAAATGATTTTTCACCTGGTTTGAAACTCACACAGATCTTCATGAAATAGAATGTGAAGTAAAATACATGAAGTGTCAACTATGGTAACTAGGTGGATATATATATATATCAAATCTTCCTAGTTATAGTTAACTGAATCAGCAGGCTTCACAAATCTATATTCCAGCAAGTTTGCAGCAGTAGTTAATATTACAGGCTATCTAAGAACAATGTAGCATCAAGGGAGTAATGATGGGCTTCACTAATTATGTTCCCAATGAAGAGTTGGCAATGAATTTAGTAGGCTACCAAACCTTTGATGGGGAATTTTGCTAAAATAACCATGCATCACATCTTCAAAGCCGATTTTACTTTCCTTTGTAACCTATTATGTTATAGATGTATTCTTGTGTATTAGATGAATCTTAAGATACCAAAAGAATAAAACATTTAATTAGGATTAACTTAGTTCTGTCATTGTATGTGTTATTAATAGAAAATGCCTATATGTGAGAGTTTGCATTTATATTTATAAAATGGTATGGGCAGAACACATCAAGATGTCATGTACATAAAGACCATGTCAAATTAATTTGTGGATGGTTCAGTTGGTAGACAGTCAGTTTTTCATTTATAGTTCAGAGATAACCAATGCAACAGAAACTAAAGAATCCTACAGAATATTCACTGGGATGAAGGTTTCATGTAGGAACGGGTAGTGAAAAATAATGATTCTTAGATAAAAGATAAGTAAAATTGATAAACTCTTAAACAAACTAAAAAACCTAAATCAGTAAAATTAACATAAATTAGTGATAGGGTACAAGATTTCTCTGAAAAGTCATAATTCACAACAGGTTTCTATATATATGTATGTATGTATGTGTATTTGTGTGTACATATATAGCTATACTATAAATAAATTGGAAACTTGGAAACTTATGTCCTATGATATAACAATGTTCAGTCAAAAGTACATAAATGACCAAATTATCCATGCATTAAACAATTATACTGAAGCAGCAATAAATTGAAAGAATTTGAAATAAAATGCAGGAACAGATGTAATCATTGCTGAGTTCTACTAGAACTTTAAAGAAATGATACTATTTTCATCAGTTCATAAAAAATGGAATAAAGTCTTCTTCATTCATTAAACAAAAACAAAACCACTATCGCAATTATACCAGGATGGGGTCACACTATTATACACAGAGATTTATGTCCTTTGTCAAAAAATAAATAAGATATCTTGAAACTTGCATTCAATAACACATATAAAAGATTCAGTTGTCTCGGCTAGGATTAGACTTAATGCGAAGGAGCTAGTGATGGTTGATAGCTGCTGAGAAGGGAAGAGTCAGGTTTTACTTTTGATTATTTTTGGTGTTTGTTTGTTTGCTTGCTTGTTTGTTTGTTTTTAAGAGTTTAGATGGACCATGTTTCAGGGAAGGCAATACACACAAGTATTTGGGCAGTACAAATTGTACAGGATACTTTTATAAAATAAAAGCAGAAACAACTTTACATTGACATGGATAAGTTGGACCAGATATGGAAGAAGTTGAGGAGGAGGAATATGATAAAATATATTTTATGTAACTTTCGAAGAATGAATACAAAATTTAGAAAGTATGAAAAAACTTTTTAGATCACACATAAAGAGGAAATTGGTTTTATACCCGGAATACATGTGCATTAGATACTATTCTGTTATGTGATTAAAAGCACACTGTCAATGGAAACTGAAAAGGAAGAGTTTAGTGGGCTTCAAGTCCCAGATGGAAATGAGTCTATCATGGTAGGGGAAATATGACAGCAGGAAGAAATGGCACCCAGAACAGAGTGCCTAGAGCTCACATATAGAAATGATGGGAGGCTATTCATCTCAAAGCACTACCCAACATAGTTCTTCCAGCAAGCCCTTACAAACAGTGTCACCACAAAGGGAAGAGGAAATTCAAACATTGAACCTCTGGAGGACATTCTAATATAATTCAATACCCATTGGGGATTGAACACACATCAGTCAATAAATTATGCTGTCAATTAATACAATGAAAACAAAAATTTACATCATTATTTTAACACATATAGAAATATTATCTGGAAAAACTTCAAAATTTCTATAATGAGAATCAAAGGTGGGAAATACCATTGTGGAAAATAAAGAAAATTGGATATAATAAATGAAAATATTTTCTCTAATATGAAGATCAAGACAAGGCAGCCTCTCTTTCCAGATGGGGATTCATATGGGAATGGATATAGTTTCCCAATTTTTTTGGAAGCATGTGTTCCTATATTAAAAAGACATCTGAGACTCCATAGGTAGTCTCTTCAATCTGACAAGCACTATTAGGAAAGTAACAGGCTGCAGAGTCAACTATAAGGATCACAGACACTGCAGTGAGCTAGTAAGAAACACATTAAAATCAAAACCAGCAGAACAATTTCATTCCATAAACAAAAAACCCAATACAAAAAGAAGCTTAACACTTAACCAATGCCATCAAAGAATTTAAAGTTGAAACTATATAAGTCTGAAAAAGGAGACTGAAGAAGACACTAAAATTTGAAAAAAATCCCAGTTCAAACAGTGGCACAACACGAATTATTTAAAAGGATGATTTATTCAAATTTAATAAATTATCATTGATTCTTTATCAAAATCATAATAGAAGTGTTCAGTTAAACAGAAAATCATAAAAATTACCTATATATGCAATATATAGAATAATATAGAATAGGATCACACTAGAAATTTGATAATCTGTAGCTTCCAACAACAATCCAGAGCAATATTAAATGCTACCAGCAGCTATGTAATGGAATAGTGGAAGAAACAAATGAGCTAGAGAAAAGACCACAAATATGCTTATGCAGATTAGGTGATTTTACATTTTTAAGTTCATTGCATTTATTGATCAAATGTGTGTATGTGTTTGTGTGTGTGTGTGTGAGATAGATAGATAGATAGATAGATAGATAGATAGATAGAGAGAGAGAGAGAGAGAGAGAGAGACTCAAGATAACATATACAAGTGACTTATCAAATGATCATCTGTGCCAAACACTTCTGGTCTTCAAGATGTTGACAGACTGGACTATTCACATTATAGTTTCAACTGAGTTTCTTAACTCTTGAATTCACTCTTGGAAATAAGTGCCACAGAGGGTCATATGATTTTCCTCAGAGTATTCAGTCGACCTTTCCAGTCAGATGGATGCAATTCTGCCCTACTTGTACATAGTCTCTCAGAATCAGGATCCTGGAGTAATTAAATAGAGACAGATTAGGGGTGAGAATTCTTTCTGTGCTCCTGAAAATGCCATCATTATTTCTGTGTAAAGACTTCCAATATAGCCAATTGTAAGGCACAACCCACAAATCCTTGAAGAAACTAACACTGCTTTCCTGTGCTCTGTAATTAAACCCAACAATGGAACTGTTGCTCTCTGGTCTTTTGCAGTACCCAGGCCTTCTGATTGCCTCTTTCAGGAGGGGGTAAGAAAGCAAGGAGTCAATTACACAGAGTGTCAGGTGAATAACAGCAATGGACACATTTATTGTGGTCATGGGGAACATGTTTATACCCCTTACCAGTACCCAAGGAAAAGGTGTCATCTGGAGCTGTGTTGCCTTTTCCTCATTGGTCCATGTCATCTGGCATCATGATATCAGCAGTCTCCAGGCCCTGAGGCAGACTCCAGGTTAGTTCCTAGGGAAGTTATCAGTAAGCATACTCTGAACCTTCTGCCCCAAGGGAGTTTTCACTTGGGTGGCCACAACTACTTTTAACTGGCTGGTTAACTTGCTACTAAACAGGGAAAATTTGGGTGGCACCTACCTTGTTTTGTCATCAGGAGCTGAGCTATGGGAGAAAACATTGTTTGCATCTCCCTCCAGGAAGGAATTATAGTGGCAATAGGAAAAAAAAACCTTATAGGGTTATAGAGTCAATAACTCTATCTACCACATAGAATCAAACATGGGTCATCAGATTTGAAGGCACACATATTTATCTACTAAACAATATCTCATTTTTCATAATTATAATAGTTCATCAAATATACTTTGTGTAATTATAAAGACCTAAAGACCAAGATTACCTTTGAAACAAAACTCTCACAGTAAAGCTCATCATTTTGTATAGTTAAATAATAATAATTTAAGAAATTGACCATCCTCAGAACTTCAGGATTTCACCATATAATAAAACCTGTAACTGGTGCCATATTAGAGACTTCTATCTGTGTCTAGACAATTTAGTATTTTATCACTGAAGTTTCTTCATGCAGAATTAGACTAAACAGAGACCCAACCACAAGTGGCCAAGATCTGAGAATAAGATACAGCAGAATGTTGACTCCTAAGCAGGAAATCTATATACTACTTCTCCCAAGGCTTAAGGATCATTGCATAAGGAATGGTATAATGATGGTAAGAGCCAGAGAGTGGGGGATAAACATAAGGCAACTTTATTTGGGGGGATACATAAAGGAAGTAGTAGACACTAAAAATATATTCATGGAAATTAAGTAACTTACTACTGAGTGATAATTGAACTAAGAAGGAAGAATTCAAGAAGCATATGCAGTCCTAAGATGAACATTTATGAGCCAAATGCCTACACTAAAAACTGGAGATTTCAAGTTAAAATCTTAAGGATGCCCTTGAAGGCCTTGGTAAATCAAGAAGAATCAGCACTGCAAAAACAGTAGACAGAAAGTGATAACAAAATCAAAGATGAAATAGATGAAAAAGCCCATAACAAAAGTACCAACGAATTAATGAAATAAATACAAGGATCTTGGTATAGTAACTACAATCCTTTAGCTAGACTCTCAAAAAGAAAAAGAAAGACAATCCCAATTAATGAAATAAAAGACAAAAAGGGAGATACTTGCAATGTGATTTTTTCACAGCTTGCATTCCTTCTAAGTATAATTATGTTTGCCTTTAAAAGGTGAACACTTTAGCAAACAATTAATTATCAGAGTTAGAACACCCTAAGAATAGAACCATTTGTTTTTAGGGCCATGATTTTGCTCTTGCAGTTTAATAAATTGTATGCACAACTCCCATAATAATGACTAGAGTTTCTAAGCTCTAATTTAAATCCCATATATGAATTTTTAAAGCCATCTTGTGACCTTTTACAGGAATTAGTTGACTTACCATGGATAGCATTTTAAAAGAAAACCAACTCTCCCTCTTCTAGTATCTAAAGGTTACTGACAGCTCTACAGTTAGAGTGGATACACCAGGTCCTACTCCCGTCTCCATGCTTGGGTTGTTTTTGCTTGAGTTTACACAGGTCTTGTCACTACTGTTTTGAACGAATGTGCTCATTTTCCTCTATTTTTGTATCAGAAACAAGAGTTATTTTCCATAATTATGTAAAATTGTACATTAAAAAATACTGAAAACATGTTCTTTTTGTGGAGAAACAGGTAAAAGTGAAATCAGATCCTGAAAAGGCCATCAACATTTGGCAATCAGACACGAAATAGTTAATGGCATACAGACAGATCGCACAGATATCTAATCTTGACTATACTACTTCTTTTGACTGAATTTATGAAGAACATTAAACATTTAAAGGTGAGTCTCTATCTCTGGAACAGACATATGAGTACTGAGTTAATACTTCTCAAGCACATAGAATGATGTATATTCTAAATATGATTGATAAGTAATATAAATAAATATTCAAGTGAATGGGAAGTTTTAAAGTTGTTATCCTGTCTTCTATCTCTATCTATGATATTTTTAGTGAGTAATTGGATTATTAGTTTAGTTTTCCAGTGCAATAATAAACATAATCAGAAGCAACATTGGAATAGGCAAGGCAAAAATCTTGCAACTCTACAGTAGTATTCTATCACTAAGGGAATGCAGGGCAGGAACTTGAGGCAAGAACAGAAGCAAAAGTCATGAAAGAATGTTCTTTTAGGCTCACTTCCTCTGGATTGCTCAACTAGCCTTTGTATACAGCAAGGTCCACCTTTGTAGGGTTGGTGCCACTGATAGTGGGTGGGTTTTCCCACACAAATCATCTATCAAGATGGTAGTGTCTCCACAGGGGCAATTACACAATTATGATCCTTCTTCTCTAGTTTGTGTCATATTGTCAGTAACAATTAAACAGTGTATTAGGTGTACATACACATATATGAATTCTATACAAACAGATCAATGTCCCTGTTATGGTTTACATCTGCAGTGCACTCCAGAGACTCATAAATTGAATGTGCAGTCCTTGGGCAATGGAGCAGTTTCTGAAGTGAGTGAAATATGAATATCATAGGGCCACATTGGCACTAGGTACCTAAAAACTGAATGAAGCTTTCCAACCTCACTTTCTATTTCTATTTTAATGTGATTGGATAATCCCATCCATATATTCCCACTGGAATGGACTCCCCCCATGATTTCTTCCGTATAATGGGATGAAATACTTTAAAGGTAGGACTGAAATGAATACTGGTACAGGAGAAATTAATCTAATCCTTTTGGGTGAAACAATAAACTTAAAACTTAAAGTAATGTTATTTCTGTTGGTGGAAACTTATCAAGAACCTGATAAGGAGTTCAAATGTTAGACTACCTATAATTTCCTTTTCTAAGATTTTGCTAGAGCAATTTAGGGAATAGTGTCAAAAATAAAAAGCCAAATTTTAAAAAGGAAAAAAAAGAAGTGAAATAATTTGAAATAAGTCAGTAACATGTGACATGTGTTTACTATATAAAAATCATTGACCATGTGCCTTTAATTATACATTTGAAAAACTGTTTTATCAATCATCAATTTCACATAATTACATTTAAGTAATTTGGTTGTTGCTAAAAAATAACCTCATTCAAAAACAACAACAACAACAAAAATCAAAAGCCAAAACAAAATAAGACTGTTAAATTGTTACTGCACACAAAACGAGGTCACATTTTAACTGCAATGTATAAATGTCTAATGCCTAATAACTGGAAAATTGCAGTAAACACACCCTTCCTAAATTCATACATATTACTATATTGAAACAGTTTGACAAGTAGTCCTCAACAAATGGTCTGAAATTATGAAATTAATCTTCCTTTACCATACAAAATCTAGTTGTCAAAAATTCAGAGTAAACAACTAAGGAGAATTCAGATGAACATATCATTGATGACTCCTCATGAGCAATGGATGTGAGTAGATGGGGGAGGAGATAGGGGAGAGGAAGAGGAGGGGCGGGGGAACTGTAATTATTATGTAAAATAAATTTTAAAAATTACATTAAAAACAATTCCTACAATTGGAAATTTCACTCACTTGATCATAGTAAATATAGCACTTCAAAGGAACAACAGTATTCATAGTTTGTAGATTAGTAAATAATCCCATGGTATTTTCATATTACCAAATTACACAACAACATTTTTAAAGCTCTTGAAATTCTTTTGAGGGTTTTACTGTTGCTTCATTTCCATGGAGACTGTCCTTCCTTTCAGAGAGGTAAAAGATGTCATTCTGTTAATACTGATCCTAAAAATGTATCTGTTGTGAGTAATAATGAGTACCTTGCCTTTCTTTTTGTTTACAATGACCCTGACAGTTGAAACTTGTTGAAATTTAACACACAAACCAGAAAGACGTTAATGATGTTGCAAATGTATGTTTTAAAAAGGCCAAGATAACAACACTGACATAAAAGAGCAATGTCTAGTAAGATACTCTACAAAAAACAAGAAAGGTTCTGTTTTCAGAAAGTAGTGATTAAACATGAGCACCTTCAAATAAAAAATTGAATAAGCCCAAGATTTGTATTTTGAATATTAAATAGATGGACTCTTTGAAGCACACTGTGAAATTTTGCATGTCCTGACATATCACCCTTTGTTATTCATACTTTAGATAATTATTTCCCTGTAGACACAATTTTATTCATATTTATTCACACATTGAATTTGAGATATCAATATAGTGATGCATAGTGAAAAGCACAGGTTCATAAATATGTTATACTAAGAACAATTCTTATTATCTTCCACACCCAATATGCATGTATATGTATAGCCTCTCATATTTTAAAATGTGATTAGCCATGACAATTATCTACATTAAATCTGAACAGTAGATAAAAGATTAAATGAAATATTAGGGTTTATTCTTCATGTAGCTGACTATCGTGATTTGAAATCTATTTGCAAAGGCAATACTGAATATAATGAGAATTTTAAAATAATTATAAATGTGACAATTATGTAATATCAAATATAAGGCTGAACAGTAACAGACACTGATACTGGTTGGATCAGAAGCATTTTAAGCTTTTTCTTTGTTCCTACAACTTCCTTAATGGCTTATACATAAGATAATACATGAATTAATACTTGAATTTTTACCTTATTTGAATAAGTGGAATTAACACTATGTAGAAGATAATTCTCCATATAAAAAGTTAAATTCATATTATACCAATTTATGAATGATGTTTGCATCTGTTAATGCATGCATTAAGCATGTCTACATAGAACTTTTATTTTGGCATGAGATATGATCTTCTTTTCATCAGTCATATGTATAATGAATGTTCTCTAATATCACTGGGAAAATTTAGATAATTTGGTCATCTTATTAGTGTGTGTGAGGGTTCTCCCTTCAAAGCCAAATAGGTCAGTGGAATTGGCAGGGAATGCCACAGTGTGCACAATTCAGCTTGTACCTTTTGTGCATTTGTATTTGGTTTATAATCCATATGATGAAGGGGTCTTGGAGATGATGGTGTGGTCTAGTCTCAGAAAATCCTCCAATATATTTTGGTCTTAGTGTATCATTATTATATGTGTAAATGTTTAGTTTCTAATACATACTTTTGTGTAAGGTTATCCTAACTTTACTTATATTTTATGTGTAAAGTGATTGCCTTAATACACATCCCAGTCAATTTCTCCCTGCCAGAATACAACTTACTGTAAAGTTATGGTTATATTACTATCTTTTCTGAAAATATGCAGTTATTATGTTAACATTTGGAGGGCCATACAAATAGTTCTGCATATTAACTGCAAATATTTCATTTCATATGAATATGCTCTAAATTGTAATGTGGTTCCTTATTTTATCTATTCCACTTCTTCTTGGTTACATTTTTTTTAAGATTTTAAATTCTGCAACAGTATTTATTTCCGTGCATAGAAAGACATTTGTATTATCTTATTAACACATATTTCCTCTCTTAGTCTATTTAGGTAATTTAATTGTTTGAACAATATTTAATCATCACAATTTCATAATTCCTAAAATTTAATAAAATTCAATAAGCAGCTCTGGTATGTTGCTTTTTCCTAGTAAATGGTGAATATAAATGAAGCATCATTTATAAGAGATAAATCCCATAAATTCAGAAACCTAGAATATATGAGTAGCATAGACAATTTACATGAGACAATAAAAGATTTTCTTTGCTGTGTTCAACTATTCAGTCCAAACAACTGTTTATAAATAAAGATAACAACCATTTTCACTCAGGAGTATTATGTACAAATAGCAATTTTATAGAAATTAAAAAAAATTTTCTGTGTAAGTAATATAAGCAGCAAAGATCCTGAATAATCAAAATTTATAATCAACAAAACATTGGAAAATGAATGATTTTCCATTTCTTTGTCAGTTGTTTGGTTACAGGAAAAAGACTCTAATTACTGGTTAAAATTATAATTTATTAAATTATTTTAATGATTATCACTCATTTGCATTTGTTTGGCATATATTGCATACATTATAATAACATCTAAAATTATCTTATACCGTGAAAACTTCAAAATATTAAAGAGAGAAATATACAAAGATAAAATAATTAAGCATTTCTCTAATTATGGAATTGAAAATTTAGTGTTATATATGTCTGTGATTATATATACTTATACATACAATATTTATATTTATATATACAATTAAATGTAGAGTGTTAATATAAAATGTGGCAGTGAACTAATAATTAGGGAGCATCATTCAAAGCATCAATGAAATATTATTTCAAGTTAGATGGGGAGCCTATGATAAACAAAAGTGATAAAAAGTGTTGGCATATGTTTTAACAAATGAATTTACCTTAGTTTTCATAACTATGAGAAGATGCAACAGTCTGGTCATCTTATAAAAACAGAAGTGTGGCTTCATATAACTCTAGAAACAGGACTCTTTAAGATGTCAGCAATTAAGGAAACCTCTCCAGTATTGCTCATATTAACTAATAATGTTATATGAAGTATATGTATATCAAAAGTTATAAGAAGTATAAATGGTTTCTTAAGTTATTCATACATAACTTACTATGTTCAGTGTGCAACATAGTGACATTTTTGGCTCAATCTGAGAGCTCCAATACATTCTTAGTGTTTTGTAGCCACTTATCTCATTGTGTAGTGGATATAGAGAAGGTTTTTGAGTCCTAAAAGTAGACAACGTTTAAGCAGCTAAAATTTATTTTTTTAAATTATTATTATTATTATTGTTATTATTATTATTATTTTACATATTGAATTCATGTCCCTCTCCCTCTCATCTTCACATAACACTGAACCCCTCCTATCCCATTCTCCACCCACTTCACAGGGAGGGTGATGGCTTCTAGGAGCAATCATCGACATCTGTTAAGTCATTTGGACTCCATGGCGAAATTCCAAATTTACGTACAATTTTGTGACTTGGTATTATGTGTAACACCGTGAAAGTTGTTTGACCAAAATGCCTTTCCCAAGAACACTTTGACCCAGAAATGCAAAGTTCTGTTTGAATATATGTACATGCAAAATCATGGAAACAAGTAGAACCCCAATGTTGTGTTACATTATTGTGACTGAAGAGCTAATTAATGCCTCCTATTATCATTCCAATGTGTATCTTCTCCAGTAACTTAAAAACAATCTATACAAATTCACAAATGAAAGACTATTAGGCTAAGACATTTTCATGAACATATATGAGATATACATGAAATAATGACTTTAAGGAAGCACTTTAGGGTTTTCATTTCCTCCTGGCTTATTCTTGAAGCAATTGGTCTCATCATGCATGTAGAAATAAAACAACTTTAGACTAAAACACAAAAAAAATCTTTGCTACTCATGCTAAGGAAATATTATGAGAAATTATGTGTACTTTTATTTGTATAAATTAAATATCTTAAATGTAGGTCAAAAATCAACTGAAATCTAGAAGTGGGAAAATGTCCATAGATTTACAAGCATGATGCCCAGCTAAGAATCTAAGCTATAATGGAGAGGCTATTTTAAATGCCCTTCCCCTATTATGAGATCAAGGACTAGGTACCTTATTTGCCATCCTAGAGCCTTCATCTAGTATCTGATGGGAGCAGAACCAGACATACAGTTAAGCACTGAGCCAAAATCCTGGAATCCAGTTTCAGAGAGGGACAAGTAATGAGCATAGGGGTCAGGACAAGGATAGGGAAATGTGCAGAAACAGCTGACCTGAACAAGGGGAACCCCATGGACCCCAGTCTGACAGTTGTGAAACCAGAATAGGACCAAACCAGGCCCCTGGAACATTGGTGTCGGTCAGGAGGCCTAGACAGTCTATGGAGCCTCTGGTAGTGGATCAGTATTTATCTGTTGTATACAAATATACTTTGGGGGCCCATTCCCCATAGAGGGATACTCTCAGCCTTAACACACAGGGGGAACAGGGGGTGTGGTGAGGCCCTGCCCCAGATGATATAACAGACTTTGATGACCCCTAAGGAAGGTATCTCCTTCCCTGGGGAGCAGAAAGGGAATGGGACTGGGGGTTCAGTGGGAAACATGGCAGGATGGAAGGGAGAGGGAACTGGGATTGATAAGTAAAACAAGACTGTTTCTAATCTAAATTAAAAAATCAACTGAAAATATGAGAGACTCATGAGAGGAATAGAGGAAACACATATATGTATGAATGTATTAATAAAAACTTTATTTTAAAATTTGTTATTTAAAGCTACTGTTTATAATGTTTTTTCCTCTAAATTTTACTCAAATTTGAATATAAACATTATTAGAAACCTAGCTAACGAAAAATGCTCAGAGCACTAATTATATTGTGAGCATGCATTAATGAAAAAAATAAAATTTCAGAAGAGCTTGTTCCCCAATTTATTTTTTATTCATGACACTAAAGATTAGCACTATAAAATGGAACAATATCTTTAGCCAGTAATAGATTGATTCAAACCTTATGAATAGATAGATTCACTAATATGCCTTATAATAAAGAACTAAAATATACAACTCTATGTCTAAATCTATCTATCTATCTATCTATCTATATCTATGTATCTATCTATATCTATCTGTGTCCACAACTATTTTAAAATACTGGGGTAAACCATAGCATGATTGACTCATGGTTTCAAGAAAAACACTCATTTTTCTGATTAAAAATATTTTCCTTGAGTCACTTTACCTTCTCTTCCTCTTTCCTGAATTTCTTTTTGTATTCTTTCCGTCTTTCTTCCTTTCTTCCTTCCTCCCATCCTTTTTTTCTTTCTTTCTGTTTTTCTTTGAGTCGTATGGGAAGAGTCAATATACAGCACATTAGAAATTAGTTTATTTAATTAGTTAATTTAATAAGTAAATATCCTTAATAAAGTTATTAAGAAAAATGGCTGTGAGGATGGTTCAGTGACTAACAGCACAAGCTGGTCTCCTAAAATCCCATGTTGGATTATCATCACTCATGTCATGACTTACAACTATCTATATCTCTACTTCCTAGAGACCTAGTACCCACTTTTACTTTTGAGGACACCAGACATGCATAAAAATGACAAGTATGCATCACATATGCATTCACATAAACTATTATAAAAATAAAAATTAAAAGAATGATCCTCTTTTAGAATTAGAGCACATCTTGGAGATGGCAAGATCACCATGGTGGTCACTTTTTCTTGCCACTATGTACGACATTACTGGGAATAGGGAATCTTAAGTGGAAAAACTACTTTCATAAGATTGAAATGTAAGCAGCTCTGTGGTACATTTTTTCATTGGTGATTGATGTTTGGTGATTAGGCCTGTCACACAGTAGGCAGTTCCATCCTGGAAAGGTAGTTCTGAGTTGTGTAAGAAAGCAGACAGAGATAGCCATGAGGAGCAGAAGCCAGTAAATAGATTCCCTTCTGTATTTCTGCTTCAGGACATGATTGATTACAGATTCCTGCCTTGCATTCTTGCCCTGATTTCACTCAATGACGAAAATTACCTGGGACTATAAACCGAATTAAACTGTTTACAAATTACTGTCATCATAGAGTTTTATCACAGCAATAGAAAGACTAAGATAGTGTTTAACAGATAAAAGAACTTGTTAACAAACCTGAATACATTACCCAGCGTTCACAGAGTATAAAAAGACAAAATGTCTTTATTATGAGCAGTTTTCCCACCAACCTGGTCCTACAGCCACGCCAGCCCCAAATAACACACAGATTAGATACGAAGCTGTTGGCCCATTACTAGCATTTATATTGGCTAGTTCTGTCTTAAATATTAACCATTTCTATCAATCTAAGTGTTTATACATGGTCTTATCTTACTGGACAGTGGGTCCAGTCTTTCTTTTCCCTCAAGTCTCTCTACATGTTGAGTCTCTCCTACCTCACCCCGAATCCTCCTTGTTTCCTAGTCCCATCTATTTTGCTTTCCTATTGGCCAACAAGGCTTTATTCATTAAGCACTGTAAGAAACATATTTACAGAATGAAATCTCCCATCATCTCCTCTTTTCTGTCTAAAATAAAAAGAGGGATTTTAGCTTTAACATAGGAAAATATATAACAAATTTTTATCAAATAAGAACTATAGTTAACAACATTTAGGCCATTAATATTTAGCAAGATTTAAAGAAAATATTTCATCATCTATCCTATCATTGTGAGTCTAAAGTCTGATATGTAAACTTATCTTTAATCCTAACTTAGGAAAACTATAACAATAACTATCTGTCATCAACTCCATCAAATACCACAGAAGGATAGTATATAAACTCTAGAAATGACAGAGACATCTTGCTATCTGGTAGGTCACCTGAAGTTCTTCTATAATTGTCCATCTTTAGCCTATAGGCAATAGTGTATCTGCCAGACTCCTCAGCAAAGCAGGAAAGTTTAAAGTGTCCCCCCTGTGTTGGCAGATAATCAGTCACTTTTCTCTGTGTCCGGTAGAATGTTTTGCAGACTCTTCCATGAAGCAGGAACCCTGTAGCACTGTTTTAGCAGACACTTTCCTGTGGGTCCTGCATGTCCAGTTTATGCAAAGTCAAACAGTCCAGAAAAGAGCAGTATCTTGCCAAATGACTAGTCTTGCCATATTGAAAGCAAACTCCATAATAAGTTTCTTCTATGTCCATCTTCCTTTCTGAAGCAGGTAGTGTTGCCAGGAGCTGTTGTGCCTCACTGTTAAGAAAAAAATCCTAAGAGACAGCTGACATGAACAAGGAGGAGCCCCCAGACTGATAGCTGGGAAACCAGCCCTGGAACAACTCAGAACCCCTAAACATAGGTCTCAGTTAGAAGGTCTGAAAAGTCTAAGGGACCTCTTACAGTGGAACCAGCATGTATCCCTGGTGCACAAAAGGACGTTAGGAGTACATTCCCCATGGAGGGATACTCCTTTAACCTAGAGGCTGGAAGGCCTAGTCTGTACTCCAAATGACTTGACAGATTTTGTTGACCCCTCGAACTTACCACCCTCCCTTTGGAGTGAGGTTTGGTTGTGATGAGAGGAAGAGAGGGAGGGAGGGAGGGAGAGTGAACTGGGATGAAAATGTGAATTAAGAAAAAATAAAATAAAGAAAAACCCTAAACCATTTTAAATGCCATATTCTGTAGGTTTTGAAAGGTTTGAAGAATGTGTGTTCATCCCAAATACTTCTTTCTATATCTATAACTTTCAGTTTTGACTATTATAGGTAAAACTTAACTAAAGTTTTGACTATTGTAGTAACTATCTAAAATCTGTACTAAATTATATATTTCAGTGTTAGTTCCCTTCAAGGCAGCCAAGATAGGTAAGACTAGGAGAACAGGAGGATTTGGGGAGAGGTAGGGAGATTCACATGTAGAGGCTTGAAGGAGAAGAAAGTGAGGACCCTCTCTCTGGTAACATAAAACCATGTGGAAATATGAGATGGATTAATAACAATGGGTTAATATTTAAAATGGAGCTAGAACATAAGAAACACTAGCAACAGGCCAACAGCTTTATATCTAATACAGTGTCTCCATGTGTTATTTGGGGCTGACATGTCTCTGGGACCAGGCTGATGGGAAAACTGCTGGTAATAAGTCTTCTTGAAGTTCTCTTCTTACCTCCAGTGACACGTACACACATATATGTGCATGCATGCTCACAATGAGTAAGTAAATATAAAAATATTTAAAAGCACCTAGTTTAATGACACACCTTTAGGAACAAAGTAAAGTTTCCAGATTTGTAGAGAGTGAATCATTTATTAAAAGTTACCATGTAATTTTCTCATGTATCTGCCATTCCCTTTGGAGTAATCAACATATATAACACATTTGAGGAAATGATATCATGGAATAAAACAATAGAAGAACAATTATAAGAGCAGACATAACAAAATTTGACTCACAAGTGTGAAAATTGTGACCACTAATAACAGAAATACAATGCTCTATTATTAGGTGTTGCTAATGTATATATAGTAAGAACTTGCCTACTTCATATAGAATAGCCCATCTAGAGCAAGTAGAAAAGACAAAGAACATAGAAAAAAATAATAAAATTAACCTAGTTTATGATTTAAAACAAATTGATAACATCCTCTCATGACTTCACTGTTGTTTCTATACATAAATTGGAAGTGAGGATGCAGTAAGGATGCTGGTGTAGAAAACGTACGAGTGAATCTAAACAGAACTGGAGACAAAGAAACCTGAACCTTCCAATTTCCTGGTACTTTCAGGAAAATGTATGGGTTAAAGAGTGTATGTTTTTATTACTTATAGTTCATAATATTTGAATGTACTCATTACATAGATATTGGTCTTTAGTCCACTCATTGCCTTGCCTTCTTCATGATCACACTTATTTTTACTGGAGGCATAGGTCCATGACAATAATACTTTCTTCATTAGTGCTTTAGTTATTAATATTAAGAATTAATTTTGTAAAATATATTTGATACACTTTTGATATGTTTTATTTAGGAAGGATTTGTTTATATTTTCATGATCTGAAAGTGTTACTCTGCTCCAATTTCTCTCTGCTAGCCCTGTAATAATACAATTAAATCATTGTGAAAGCATAGATTCACAGATATACAAGTATTTTAAATTTGAAATCATAAGTGGTTTTGAGAAATTTTAATTACTACATGAAATATAGAACATGTTTTACTACTGATACATTAGTGAAAGCTTTCCAATTGTTTGTGATTTGTAAACATTTAACAGGCTATATCTGAACTGCTAATGTATGCTCTTTTGGTCTTTGTAATTTTGTCGATTACAAGAAATTATGATCCCATAGTCATTTTTCTATTACTATAATTAGTAATAGGAAGGTCATAGATCATATAAATTTATATGACAATTTAAAAATCTTTAGAAATCCCCCATACCCACACTTTATTTAGTATTGAATTAAAGTTGCATTGTGTCCTCATTCAGTGTGACACTTAATCAGCTGGAAAGATAACTCAAATGATGACATTTTAGTAAACTGTGCTACTGAAATCATTTCATTCCAGAATTTCAATGTGTTTACCAGATTTGCAGGAACAAAATTTTATTTTCATATAAGTTGAAATTACATTATGGAGACAAGAACTCATAGAAGTTTGATTATTGATCAATATTTGATCCAGAAACAAAATATGTATAGCAAAATGTTTGCTACTGATTGTGTAAATGTTGGATGCATTTATCTTTGAAACCTGAAGTTCAATTTTAAAGTGCCCTCAGGGTGGAGTTGCCAAGACTGCACTGCTTTATTTGAATAAGTCTTCGCTGTTAACACATCCCGTTCCCTCTAAGTATCCATCTCCCATCACTCTTCTATTGCAAAGGCATCAGTCATATAGCACTAAGGTTGCTTTTTAGGGTTCAGTTTGAACTAAGACTCAATATATGTTCTTTGATATCCGGAGGAATGGAAGTTGGGGAAGTTATAATTCAGACTTTAAAAATTAGCTAAACATTAACTTTATTACCTGAGTAGTAAGTTAGACTAGAATGACAATATTAGAATAGGGAATAAATAAATTATATGAATCAGTATGGGAATATTAGTGATTCCATGTGCCATTCTTAAAAAGAACTTTATTATAATTTCATTCAAATATATGTTCTTTGTATTGCATTTTATAACAGAGCTGTTGCTTCTTTTAAGATTTAATTTATTAATTATGTGAATGTGTACCTATTTAGGAGTGGCTGAGCTTATGACCACAGTATGGGACACAGACAGAAGAAGGCATTAAATGGAGCTGAAATTACATGGGATTGTGAGATTCAAGAGTATGTCCTTGAGATTCAACTTGAATCCTCTGCAATAGATGTACATAGACTAAACTCTCTAGCTGCAAAGTAGAAGTATTTTATAAAATTATTCTATTCTATGCCATATTTATATTTCATAAATACATTTCATGAGTAAACATTCCTGGTCATATATCAACACTTTATTATTTTATGAAATAGGGAGAATTGAAATTATTTTCATTGACAGTACAACTGAGAATAATATTTAGACAAGTCTATACCTTACAAGTTTTCCTTTAAAGCTCGGAAGACTGATAATTGTATTATATTTTCATAGAAATCCTCAAATTGGCATTGATTTCCATTTGATTTCAAGTCAATGGATATAGGTATAAAATGACAGAATGCTTTTATAATGTATTTTATTCTTGTTTGACACCTCATAGAAGTTTGTTGGAGCTAGTCTCTCCATAAAACATATCCAGTTTATTTCCATATTAAATTCAGGTAGATTTGTAGATAGTACCAATCATAAGGAAAATGTCCTTTTAGGAGTATTTAAAACAATTGATCTGTATTTCCACAAAGACATAAATTAACAACCTTGCACTTAATGAATTCAGTTAGCACCTAGGAGACAGAATGTAATAGATTAACACAAACAGATTCAGATACCACATGCTTTATAGAATGAACATTCTAAGAGTTGTAAAGGTCTGGAAATTCCTCAGTTAAAATCAAATATCGTTGAGCTAAAAGTTTCACAAGTTGTGTCACAGACTAGAAATTCACCACAGCATGTGGAGTAGCATGGGTTGGAAGGCACAAGAGTAAAGAGTGAAAGATAGAGTGATTCCTAATGCAAAACTATATTCTGCCTGAACACTTCTCAGAATATGTCAGTGGAAAAGAGTTAATGTGTAAACCAAGATTACATACAAATAATACACAGAAGTGTGCATATTCATATTATGTAATTTTACATTTGAGTCACATATTGTATTATTTACATGCATCTTACATATTTCATCTAATTAACTGTAGGAAGATTATGGAAAAAAGTGATCCACATTAAATATTCATTAAATATGGAGTTTTAATAACCATGACCCCATATTTTATTGTTGAGGATGAAACTTTTTTCTAGAGATATCTAATTGGCTATTTCAATCCTTGTCAACTAGACCTTTAAAGGGAGATCTAGAGTCATAATCAGCTTTGTTCATTTCCATCATAAAATTCACTGTAAACAAATGCAATCATGTTTACGAATAATTATTTTGTGCATTAAAATGATAACTCAAAGTAAAACATGTTTATTCTTTTGTGCTACTCTAAATCCTAAAACTGGAAAGATAGATTCATACATATAAAAGAACTGTGATGTGTCTTGTTTTTAATCCTTACCATTCTGATTATTATTGGAGGTTTGTATTCAATTCCAATGTTACTTAGCATACATTAATAATAAATTCATTCTTTAAAACAGTAAATAACCTCTACATTTTCTAATGCTGACATACTGCAGCAAATCCCTATATTCAAAAGCAGCAGATGACTAGCGGCAGCATTTAAGCAGCTCTCCAGAGAACACTTTCTTTTTTGTTGTAAGAAAAGGGAAAATGAAGCCCACTTTTCAATGACAGGGATGAGATTCTAACACATTCACATTAGCATTTTTGTGTACTTTCCATCACTTATTTTACAAAACACAAGGATAAAATACATAAAGACCTTATGCTAAATTATTCTAGATATGAGAAACAGATGGCCATTTGTAGGTTTGCTGGGGTGTGGAGCAATAGGATTTTAATATTTTGTATTGACTCACACTTGGAACAGTGTAAGAGACTTTTCAATTTACAAATTTGAAAACAGGAAGAACATCACTAGTCAACACATATAATTTTCAATTTTACTCCATTGAAAAGAAATATACATACATAAGTGTCAAACTCTCCTTCTACAAATATATGTTTATTATATATTATAAAAATTATACTGGAAGTACAAATTGCTCTCAAGTAAGTACACTCCTACAGCATTGATTTTAGAATGGATTACTATAAAAGTAGTGATTATAGCAATATTATACTATGTTCACATGAAAAGCAAATTGAGAATACATATAGGAAGACTTCTTTTCAAATATATATCTCCAATATTACATTTGTTCTTTACTTGCCTCAAGCAGTTTTAAAAAACTAAATTAGTTTTCAATCTGTCCATTGATAATAAAGAAAATGAAGTATATCTATTCATGTCAATCCATAATTATAGGAACATTTGAACACAGATAATTTTGTTTGTACTCATTTAGCAATACCTGCTGGGTAGGGATTGTCATTGTATTCAGAGTATTCCAGAGTTGTCGAGAGGCCAGATATATCATTCAGCATACTAAAATTTGCAGTCATTGAAAAAGCTATATTTGAAATAGCTAAAAGTGATCTGTCTTTATAAACCAAAAAGGAAAATTAGAAAATTCTCATTGTTCCTGAATATATGAAACCAATTTGCATCTGACAGAAGTGCTTTGACTGGGGCCCAGCCCTAATATTGAGTAGCATTAACAAAGAAATATGAAATAAACAACTACTTGCTCAAATTTATCTTCTATATTTTGCTCAGAAAAATAATCTGTTAATTAGTATTATGGAATTATTAGAGACACAGTCTATATTTAGATATTTCTATGAAAAATAACCCTGTGTAGCCTCTATCGAGACTATATTGGAAAAGACAATCCCTCATGTTTACTTTTATAGTTGAGTGTCATAGAGCTGATAGATTTAAGCTTCTCTGCCCTCATTTCTCCTTAACTTCCTCCTATGTTACAAGTTGTTTTTTTTTTCAGCCAAGTTTCAGATAATTATAAAAAACAAAAGCGGGATGTGACACATTCTTCTCCTATAATAATGATTTTACAGTGCTTGATAGTATGTTATCCAGAAAACTACCAGGTTTCTCAGATTAAAGTGAATTTTTACTTGATACATTTGGGAAGGGCTTTAATCTACCTCAAGTTTGTGCACCAGACATTTTTTACTCCCTAATGGGGTCTTATTTCCTTTGAGGAGGGGATGAAGAATGGGAAGGGGAAACAGGTGGGGGAAGGGGGAAAGGACAGAAGAAGGGGAAGGAGAGGGCACTAGGGATGTTATTTAAAGTAACGAAAACTTAAAAAGTCGAGTTTGTGTACCAAGGATGCTTTGTGGATTCCTTTGTTGTAGTTTTCAAAATTAATTTTTGCTTCGTATTTTAAGTTTGTTGTACCATACCATAGGAAATCTTAAAGTATTATTAACATATATTAATTATAAATAATACCATATCCCATTATGGCATCATCCCTCATATGAAATGTACTTTGTTCTTAATGGCTGTGGTCAATCCCTTGTCTTAGCTATCTCAAACCCCTTATGATCCTCTTCCTGGTTTCAACTCTTTCCAGATTCTACTTTAATCTCTCCTTTTCTACATCAATGCACTTACTTATAATGTCTTCCTGAAAGATTGGTAGAGTTTATTTCTAACAACATGGGCAAGTTATCTGTACAAGGCCAAGGAATACAATGTGTCTTTAATTCCAGGTACCACTAGTACCATGGATATCCTCATGGAAGAATGAGTCCTTCCCACTTTATCATGTATCAATTGCTCATAAATCTTTAGATCTGAAAGGGGCCTTGTGAGCACCTTTCTACTTCTCACTAGAATCTTGACAAACAGTTTGTACAGGTAGTCACAGCTGATGACAATTCATCAGTGCAACAACTAAGTATGCCCAGAAGATAACACAAACCTCTACTGTAGCTCCTCTATTAGGACCTATGTCCTCCCAGACAGTTGAGTTTTAACATGTCTACAGTAACAGACTTTAATTCATTCTAGCAGTGCCTAATAAATCCAATAATATGTGGTTGATATCTCCATAACCATCATATCACCATTGCATCAATGGTCACATCATTCCTGACAGGTTCAGAGTTGCAAGAAGGACACACAGATGATTAAACTATTGACAACACTGATGACTCTCCTGCCTAAATGGCACTGTACAGCACTATTTACTATCATCCAAGAGGATGAAGCATCTAAATAAATTATAGCTTGTTTTTTTAATATTCTAATATAAAACTGTGGTGTCTTCTGCAATTGTAATTATTCCCTAGGAATAAAATGTGTAGTACTTTCCATTTTATTAATGTTTGCTTTATCTAGTGTATATGTTTGAATCTCACTCTCTCTCATGCACTCTCTGTCTCTGTGTATGTACATGCATGTTTGTAGAAATATGATACTCTTGTGATACTCAGAAGACAATGTTCAGGAATTAATTCACTCTTTCTATTATATGTATGGAACTTAGGGTTAATCTTGACTTCAAGCATTTTAGTCACTGAGCCATCTTTCCAATTTTCTATATAAAAGTCATTTGATATAAATATTGTAATGTTGATGTTACATAAGAATATTTAGTATTTAGGTAGTACTTATTCCATGCATTATGCATTAAAATGATCTTGATGTACAAAATCTAAGTCATAAAAGTTAAAATTTATGTCTTGATCTATGTCATAGTGTAATATAGACTTACAATATCCTTTCTATAAGTAAGGGAAAATTCTCTTGTCTCTTTGTGGCAATTTTATTTCTATACAATTGAAGTGTAAGTGCACGCAGTCATTTGCTTACGAATTCTCTTTTGGACCAAAAAGAACACAATTGGACCAAAAAGAGCACAATTTCAAACTCTATTGTACTTACCTTAGCCTAATTTTAAATCTATAGATTCTGTAAATTATTCTTATAGCAGCATTCAGTAAAAATATTTGGTCAATACCCTGCTGGCTTCCCAGCTATCAGTCTAGTGGCCCTTAGCTCCTCCTTGTTCAGGTAAGCTGTCTCTATGTGCTTCTACCTCATGGTCTTGTCCTCTCCATCTGCTTCTGGGTTCTAGTTCAACTCAGTGTTTATGTCTGGGTGTTTGATCCTGTTTTCAACAGGCATTAGTTGAGGGCTCCATGGAGAAGTTAGTTGTTGATCTCACTCTCCGGGAAGGGCATTTATGATAGCCTTTCCATGGAAGCTGAGATTGTTAGTTGGGAGCAGTCTTGTAGTTCTCTAGACCTTTCTTTGTGTTCAAACCAATATTGGCTCCCTCTTTTATGTTCTCTCTCTCTGTCTCTGTCTCTGTCTCTGTCTCTCTCTCTCTTTCTTATCTCGGGCTCCCTTGAATATGGGTCTCAGCCAGAAGGTCTGAGCAGTCTAAGAGACCTCAGACAGTGGAGCCAGGATGTATCCCTGGTGCACAAAAGGACTTTGCAAACATATCCCCCATGGAGGGATAACTGCCTTATTCTAGAGACAGGAGAGAAGCCCTAGTCCCTACTTCACAGGACCTGTCACATCTACATGACCCCAACTGGATGGCATTCCCCTACAAATGGAATTGTGGTGGGGGGATGGGAGGGGAGGGTGTTTAGAGTGCATGTGAGAGGGCAGAGAGGGTAAAAGGGAGGGAAGGAGGGAGGGAGGGCTGGAGGGGAGGGAGGGAGGGAGAGGGAACTGGGATCGACATGTAAAATAATAAATTAAAAAAAAAAAAAAAAAAAAAAAAAAACGCTTTGACTCCAAAATTTAAGTTGAAGAACAAGTTACTGGGGAAAAGGATTTCTATTTTTTGCTTCCACAGAAAATGAAAAGATGTGGATTCCTTCCAGACTAATGTGGTTTGATCACGCCAGACTGCCTGAAACAGAGTACAAGCTGATCCTACATTCCAAACAGCTGGACAAAACAGCCCTACAGACTACAGCTAGGATATCTGAATCTTCTTCGAATCCCCCAAGACAGCGCCCCTTATCAGCAGGAAGTAGTTTGGAAAGAACGACGCCCAAATTCCCAAATATTGTGTATAAATGTTTGTTTCATTTAATTGGACTTTGTTATATAAAATTAAATAAAAAAAAATTATAAAAAAATTTGGTCAATGAGTTCTAAGAAATTATATTGAAAAGCAGGAAACTAATTGTGTTTTACTATGTATTATTCTAACATATTTGTGATATCTGGCTGTAAGATATACTCTTCCCACATTTTCTTTTAGATTACCATGTTTCTTAAACTGGTATCTAACAGTACATGTTCATCTCTGCATTTATTTACACTGAAAAGTTAAGGACATTAAAATAGTAATTTTCTTCTTAAAGTTAATAGATTTTTCAGTTGTTGTGGATACCATGCATGGAGCTGTAGATGTAGCTCTCTTCTTAAGGTACTTTCTGGCATTCATAAAGTTCTGAATTCAATATTCTGGATAAGGTGCATCTTATGGTTCAGGCTATATAATTATATCACTGGGATCCCTTTTAGCTAGAGAGCCAGAAGTTGAGAACTTCAACCAGATTATTGATTACATAGAGTGTCAAGCAAACTAGCCGGCGAAACAAGAAAATGTAAAAAAAATAAAAGAAAGAAAGAAGTAAAAGGATGTTAAGAAAGAAAAAAGGAAAGGGAAAGATTTCTTAAACATTAAACCAGTTTACTGTTTATGTTCTTTTTGTTAAATAAAATCTATTACATAGAATTATATTTGAAAGTATATATTTGTTCTGTCACAATCTGTCTGAAGGACTCAGTTCCCTCTGGTTACAGTAATGAGTTTTCTACCTTCATCTCTACTGTCATGGAAGCTATCAGATTCCATGGTCACACTATTCCTTCACTATATGGACTGGAGTAAGACATATTTACTGTACAGGGACAAATGTCTCTTGTTCAGGTAAACAGTGTCTTTGAATTCATAATGTAATCACAGAATGACAAACATCCAATTGTGTTTAAAGTTAGGATATGCTGTTAGATATAGGAAGCTAATGGCTATTTTGATAGACTGCTATATACTTGGCCAATAATCAAATTATTGTTTGAAAGAAAATTATTTCTTGGCATAGCTGGGCTTGGGCCTCAAATATATTGAATCTAGGATCATTATCTTGCCAAGATAAACATAGCAGGTATATTAATATCTAGGAAAAAAGTGAAAAATCATGCTTTTTTTTTTTTTTTTTTTTTTTTTTTGGTTGTGTGCCTAGCCTTTAACCGCTGAGCCAGAGAGAGAGGACAAGACCATGTTGCAGAAACACATAGAGGCAGTTAACCTAAACAAGGAGGAGCTAATGGGCCCCCCAGACTGATAGCTGGGAATCCAGTATCGGACTGACTCAGACCCCCTGAAAATGGGTCTCAGCTAGAAAAACTGAGCAGTCTAAGGGACCTCAGACAGTGGAACCAGGATGTATTCCTGGTGCACAAAATGACCTTGCGAACACATTCCCCCATGGAGGGATACTCCCTTAACCTAGAAATAGGAGAGAAGTCATAGTCCCTACTTTAAATGACTTGACAGATTTAGATGACCCCACCTGGATGGCATAACCCTACATGTGGAATTAGGGTGGGGGAATGGGAGGGGAGGGTGGTCAGGGTGCATGTGAGGGGGGAGAAAGGGAGGGAGGGAGGTAGGGAGAGAGAGGGAACTGGAATGGACATGTAATATTTAAAAAAAAATCAAAAAAGGAACTGCATTTGTATATAATATTACCTAAAAAAGGAAATAAAATCAATATTTACATCATGTATTAAATGTATTTATTGTCATTTTAAAGTATGTAAATTATACATTCTACTTATTCTCATTTTGCACTGCTCTCAAATACTCTCCATCTTACAAATCTCTCCCTTATAATCATGACTTTTTGTTTTTTGTCCCATTGAGAAATCAATGGTTTGAGGAGACATCTGTTCCACTCTTTCCACTGTAGTATCATTCACATTAATCAGAAATGGAAGAAAACTCTGTGCCCATCAACTAATTGACAGATAACAAACATGGCTTCCAACACATAGCCTGAACACACAATAAATTCCTGTCATTTCCAAAAACATGTGTGGTAGTGAAAATATTCTGGTAAACAAACAAGCCAAGTACAGAAACAGGAATATATTGCACCACCTGTAAGTGGAGTCTAACTAAAATATTCTCAGAGAAAGACTTCACTACAGTCCAGTATGTGAAAGGCAAGATAGTGAGGAAGGACTCATTCAGTGATGCTAACTTTTCCTTAGATAGATGATAAGCACTGCTGATGGGGTTGTAATGCAGACTGGTTATAGAAAGAAGAGTTCAACTGGTTTTATAATGTAGATGTGATTTTTGAGGGATATATATATATATAATTACCTGATGAAAATATACAATGTACACATGTATTGAAGTACTATAATATTCCATCAATATTTAAAAAGATTCACTTATCTCTATCAATGATTTTAATTTTAAAACATTTGAGCCTACAAATTGTTTCTATTATTTTTAAAAGAATTGATATATTTTAAAATCTGCCTTATATACACACTTCAGACCTAGTTTATATATTATTTTCATTCCCTCACTTTGGAGAATTTTAATACAATAAATCCACCAAGTGAAAATCATGACATCAGAATGTACAGGTCAAAGAAGAAAAAGAAAAATATTTCCTTGAATTGGTTTTAATTAACTATGTTACTTCTGGATGATCTTAAGAACAATTGTCAGCTATGGTCAAGGACATTTTCATCAGCTGTAGTCAACTGGATTTGACCTACTGGTACCACCCACAGTGCAATCAACTTCATGTGTTTCAATCACTCCCTGACAATCAGCAACCTCAGAAACTTTGTAACTATTAAGATTGTCACAATGTAACTTGAGTTAGTGTTAACATATGCATACATCTTTTCAGTAGGTATATAGACAGAGCACTGTTAGATGCAAATGTCTGTGACTCCTGAAAAAACTTAACAATACACCAAAATAGGTTTAGCAAATTGATTCTGTTCCTAACAAGTAATGTATACTGGTTTCTATTGTGTTAATTGGTATTAAAAATCACAGTAATTGTAAACAGCAAATAACTTTGACCATAAGTAACCCATGGCTTGATAAAATCAAGTGAGGAACACTCAGGAATGAGGGCTTTACATCATGGAATCAAAAGGAATTGGAAAGCATGTGCTATTATCATTATAAAATAATCTTGTATTTTTTTCTGTGAATCTTCCAGTTTAGATGGAAGTCATATTGAAAATTTGAATGAACGGATATGTTTATTATTATGATTATGCTCATAATCATAATTATTATGATTATGTAGTAGGAACATTTTTCCTACTATTGTGGAGAACTCACAATCAATTCCGGGTCACAATGTTTACTCGCAAGCACTTTTATTATTTGATTTGTCCTGCATTCCTTGGAATAATTATACATTTCTTATCATTGCTCATTTCCTAACTCCCATCTTAAAACTTAGCGCCCTATGAGAATGTTTAAAGGAAGGAAGGGAAAAACTGTCAGGCAACTTACTCGAGGCACAGTCTCCCTGCCCAGGTGCCC
Organism: Phodopus roborovskii; assembly: GCF_943737965.1. Lineage (NCBI taxonomy): Eukaryota > Metazoa > Chordata > Mammalia > Rodentia > Cricetidae > Phodopus > Phodopus roborovskii. Next base: position 32,307,591 of record NW_026126410.1, read on the forward strand.
AGGTCAGTCCACATGAGCAAACCAGGTAGACACTTCCTCCCTGAACCAAGTTAGAAACTACTGTCAAATAGAGACATGCTGATACACCAGTGAGGAAAGGATAACACAGCAGAATCAGCTGCCTGAGCCAATGGAACCTTGGGAGGGGGTATAAAGACAGGTCTAATTTCCTCAATATGTCAGTCTGCAGGAAGCTCTGCTACTCACTGACTCCCAGGGAGTGTGTTGTTGGTATTGTATTGTCTCACCTCCTCCCCCAAGGGGTGTCCTAACCGAATAACTTGAAACATCTAGTGCCTACATGTGGGGCTCTTGGATCCCATGCTGGCATGAGTGTCGACCGTGCCTGAATCAGGGTATATTCTATTCTTTTTTACATTGTATTGGCTGCTTTAGGGGCCCTGGTTTTTACTTTTTGTTGCTGGCGGTGCATTGGCTGATGGATCCTAAGTGCTTTGTGTATCTGCACCCTTTCAATTCCTCTTCACACAAGTTTCGACACACCCTTTACTATGACTTGACTTTCTTGATGAGTTGGCAGTTTGAGGTTCATATCCTTGGTTCTCGAGAAGGTAAGCATGCAGGGACCCTCGTTCTTTTCTGTCTTTTCCTTTGTGTTTGTCTGGTACCCCTGGTGTATTAGGTGGGCACATCTACTTCACTTAGGTCCCACATACTTCCTGTTTTTGTTCTAGTCTGTATTTGTCTGTTTTAAACTTGGTTCTTGTCTACATCTCCTGCCATTAAGAGAATGTAAATAGCCTCCCACTGTAGGGAGCCTCAGGTGAGGCCAATAAAATCCAAATTGGTCACCTGGTACATTAAGGTTAATACTGTAACTTGAAGGATGTTGGCTCCTGAATATCGTATGACAACATATGGGAGCCTGACCTCTGGATGTGTGTGCTCTTTCTTGCCTGAAAGCATGAAGTTGGCTCGGGAGTGACCCCCTTTTTCCTATGATTTGATTGGTGGTATGGTCTTAGTAATTATCATTCTCTTTAAATGTTTCCTACAATGTATTTCTATTCCGCAGGGTCACTTGGCACACACAACATGGCCCTACTTGGGAGGTCTCTTGGGCCTGGCTCACAGAAACCTCTGAACCAGGCATTCCTCCCACATGGGCATGTTACCCAGAGATACTACCTTTTGTGGGCCAGTAGTCAGTGATGGCTAAGGACCTTGGAGACAGGCCAACCTAAAACAGGTCCATCATGCTGTTTGCTCTCTGAGGCAGGGACAAGGAAGCCAAAGCTAGAACTTCAACTCCCACTAAGCTACATTAAGAAAAATAAATAAATAAATGAATGAATAAATAAATAAATAAATAGTTGATTATGTTGGGTATGTAGGAGAACTGCCAGCATGCCTACCCAAGCTAGAGTCTCCCTGCCCACATGTCCAGGCCAGCCTGCATGAGCATGCTTGACAGGCACTTCCTTGCTGAGCCAAGTCTGACTCTATGTTCAAAGACTGCTGATGAAGAGACACCTGAGCAGAGGCACCAATGAAGAAAGGTCAACACAGCTGAGTCGGCTGCCTGAGTCAATGGGACCTTGGGAGGGGTATAAAGGCAGCTCTAACTTCCTTACTAAATGATTCTGCAGCGTGCTCTGCTACTTCCTTGATTCCCATTGCCTGAGTCATTGGTGCTGAGTCTTCTACCCCCTCTCCCAAGGGGTATCGGAACAGGGTCATGTACAACACAGGAAATAAAATGTAAAGAAACTAAATTCAAACCTTTCCTACTTCCTTGGGGGACTTAGTTATTTTCTTTTAATTATATGTCACAGTTAATACAGTTTAATTTCTTCTATGCTAACTTATTCTTAGCACATCATTTGGACTTAGTGTATTCAAGGAAAAGCAGCACATGGAATTGAGATAAAAATGTATTAGAGGGAATCCTGGGAGGTTAAAGTTAGAGAATGGACATGCTATGATCAAGACATATTTCAGGAGAGGAGAGGGAGAGGGAACTGTGATGGAACGGAAAAAATAAATTTTAACTAAAAAAAAATTGCATACAGTTATGAGATTCACAAAGAATAAATGAAAAATAGCATATCTACTAAGTTCAATTTTCATCTACTGTAATGTAAGAATATGTAATAATACAAGAAAATACATGAAATAAAACAAATTCTTAATTTAATTTTTCTGTTTTATGTTTAAAATATATGAAGATTTGTAGTGGATTTTTGTGTATTTTAAGCTCAGGCATAATTAAATTCAAGTAACATTTAACTAACAGCTATATTTTATTTTTTACTTCAATTTCTTTAAAGAAGTATATTTTTTAATTAAATAAGAAAGAGCAATTGTGTTATGAAATTGAATTTGACATAAAGTAAATCATTCACATATGATATAGCCAGGATATAGTATGATGAGTTTTGATTGTACTGAAAGTATATTTTCCAAGCACAAGATGTCAGTAACACATATGGACCCATAGCTTCAGGAAGAATATGTGCAAGTCCTGCACAAGCTCCAGCAAGACATAATCCCAATATAGAGGGAGTAGGTAGACATAAAGTTGCACTCTTATCAAGGACGATATTACAAACTGACAGCTTGTGTGTGTGTGTGTGTGTGTGTGTGTGTGTGTGTGTGTGTAAAGGGGTGGGGAGAGAGAGAAAGAGGACAGCTCATTTTTCACTGTGACCTTTTGTAGGCTAACAATACTCCAGGGCAGACTCCACTCCCAATTGCAGTTGGGCAATCCAAACTGTACTTCTGTACTTCATAGTTTAAGTATGAAGAAGAAGACTCCATGTTGGGAGTTGATGGCAGATAAGGGAAGAATTGGGTTATGACTATAACTAAAGTACATTACACAAAATCATCAAAGAGTTAGCTGCACAGCACTGGTATATGCTATTAATCCTTGCATTCTCGGGAGGCAGAGGCAGGCAGATCTCTGTGACTTTCAGGCAAGCCTGGACTATAAAACAAGTTCTAGGACAGGCTCCAAAGCTCCAAAGCTACACAGGAAAACCTTGTCTTAAAAAGCCAAACCAGAGAGAGAGAGAGAGAGAGAGAGAGAGAGAGAGAGAATCAGAGAGAGAGAAACTTATTTAAGAAGTAATTAAATCTGTAAATAAGAGATGCAAATTTTCATACAGTTACAATATTGATTCTAAGAAACAAGATGATAATGAAAATGGGCAGCTTTCAGATATACCAGGCTTCTTACATATAATAATTAGTAAATAAACAATAATAATGAGATTCATTCACATGGGACAAAATCCATCAAATTCTGTGTGTGTACTTTATGTTAATCTTATGAAAGAAAGAAGGTACTTGTAGAACATAAAGTTTCATGTTGGCAGAGAGGATAGGAAAGCCTTCTGGGAAAGCATGGCTGAAAGAAAGACTAGTAGTTATTATACAGGTAAAGCTGCTCTGTAGGTTGGATGGACAGAAATTACCTCCTATGTAGTTGGTATGTGAGTCATATGGGAAAAGGAAATATGTCTATTCTTGATAACTGGGATATCACTATAGACACAGACCTGGAAAACATAGGCAAGAAATGCATCAGAAAAGATGGTGTTCCTCTTAAGGAGGTTTATATCTCAGGTCCATTAACAGTTATGAAACAACTTTTTATATCATTAGCCCTAATGGGATGTTGGATGAGGGATCATAAAAAACATGAAGACTATGGGGAGGAAGCAAATTATTCTATCTCTGAGAAGGATATATATAGCAGAATTTCCTCCACTTTGTATTATTCCATGGGCAGTTCAGTTTTATCTAGATTCTCATCTCCTTTATAGAGAATACCATGGGAAATTACCAAGTTCTATTCTAAGAACTAATGTCAAGATGCCTCAACAAACTTATCGTAGCTTCTGTTAAACTACTTGCTTGTGTGAAGAATCAAATCTCCCTGCAGCTGTTTAACAAGATGTCACAATATGGTTTTGCCTTCAAAACTCCATGTTCTGGACACTTGGGGCTAAACTTAGGACTCAAATAAATGAATATAGTTCCAGCTGGCTAACTTAAAGACTTTAAATTGGCCATAAACTATGTTTGAGTATTCATCTCTGGAGTGCTCACTGTAACATATCTACTGACAGTTCAATGTACCCTTGCCTAGTCAGTCAATATTTCATGCAGTATTCAGACAGGAAAGTTCTATCAACTCAGAAATATACCATATTAAATTAATATTTATGAAGCATAGATCATACTCTGCTAATTATGTCAGAAACCATTAATGTCATAAATCCTTTATCCTGTGTCATTTAAAATCCATTTGAAATATACCAATAACAAACATTAGACATTAACCTATAAAAACTATCATTAATGAGTTCTGAGGACAATGAATAAAACTCAACTTGGTATAGAAAATACTTCTCTGGTATTAGAATTAAAAAAATATATTTTAGAATGACAAAAGGAATTCTTTGGAAATAACCAGTTGGATGGATTACTTGCTGAAAGAAATTCTTGTCCAGAAATTTGCATTATATAAAGTTCAAAAATGAGAGTGCTTACCATACTCTAACCAAAGTAATGCAGGTAGACAAAGTAAACACAGGAGGGAAGTGGAACAAAGGTGTTGCCAATATTGTACTAGTGGACAATACTGTCAGAATTCATGGCCCAGCAATGCATAAATCCACTGGGATGTTTTCCCCTGAGTAGATGCACAACAAATTCTGTGGAGATGAAAGCTGCTTTCCTGGTCAGCATGAGATTGATTTCACCATGTCCTATAGCTAACATGTGTGGTCACCTCAATAATAGGGCCTTTCCCTGTGACAATGTTGGGTAGCTAGGAACTATGACAACAGTCTTCCTGTTTGAGAGATTTCTGGATTTATTTTTTCTGGTCAAGTTTTTATAGGGATGTATCCTTTTTGTTGTATTGAACTTCCCATTTATTAGTCTCTGTGTTCTGAGAGTGACATTGTCTACCCTGAATCTTACATTAAACAGAATATTCATCATTAGAAATACAAATGGACACTACAATCTTGTTTGTGGTTAAAGGCTATTCATATATACTTTTGGTGGATACATAAAATACTGTAGCCAGTTTGGAATTCAGTGTTGATGTTTCTCCACATCTATGCATAACTCTAGTATATGGTCCATCTCTATCTTTTGTTAATATTCTAGCATCTGTACTGGTCTCTGTTTTGGGGGTTCTGAAAGGATACAGCCTCAGCTGCAGCCACTAATAGGACCACCTGTGCATTTTCACTATGTTCCCTTATTATAAAGGCCCTGCCAACTTTGCATCCTTTACTCACTCATTCTTTCTTTCTTTCCCTTTGTCGGTTCCCCTCTCTCCTTCTCTTCCTCTGACTCTCTCTCCCTCCCTCTCTCTACACACACACTAAAAATGAATTAACTTTCTACATTGTGTTGAGTCATTTAAACACCATATTCCATTCTTATATGATGTCCTCACCAGTTACTATATATTTATGTTTTACCTTTTCTTTCTTTTCTTTTGAACATAATGGGGATAAAGTGGTATAATTACGAATGCTCAGGTACCTAACTGACTGTTGTTTGTTTTCACCTTTTGGCTTTTTCCCAAGACAAAAGTAGTACATTCATTCTCAGAAATGTGGTCATATCAATCCCAGCTCCCTCTCCTTCCCATCCTAACATACCACCCACCGAACACCCTATTCCATCCCCCATGCACTCCACATGGAGAGTGAGGCCTTCCATGAGGGATCATCAAAATCTATCAAGTTATTTGGGGTATGGCCTAGGCCTTCCTCCTGTATCTAGGTTGAGAGATTCCCTCTATAGGGAATGGGCTCCAAGAGTCCATCCATACACTATGGATACATCATGGTTCCAAGGCCAGAGGCCCATAGACTGCCCAGTCCTCCTTGCTGACACCCATGTTCATGGGGTCTGGTTTGGTCCTCTGTTGGTCCCCCAGCTGTCAGACTTGGGTCCATGTGTTCCTGTTTGCTCAGGACAGCTGTGGGTTTTCCCAGCTTGGTGTTGACCCCTTTGCTCATCACTTCTCCCTCACTGAAACTGGCTTGAAGGAGTTTGGCTCAGTGCTTAGCTGTGGATCTCTGCTTCTGCTTCCATCAGCTTCTGGATTAAGGCTCTAGGATGGAGTTTAAGGTAGTAATCATTCTCATTATAGGGGATGGACATTTAAGGTAGCTTCTCCACCATTTCTTGGATTCCTAGTTGGAGTCATACTTGTGGGTCTCTGTATAATTCCCTAGTGCCAGATTTCTTTATACATAGACTTCTAATACAATTACATAATAGTAATGCATAAAGGCTATGTGTATCCATTCCTTTTTTAAATGTCTTCGGGTCTCCATTGTGTCTTATTAAATTTGTTTATGCTTGTTGGAATGTTGAATTTATTAACATTTCTATTTCACTCATTAATTTCACAACACACAATACTTAATTGCCATTCAATTTCCTTTCATTGTTTTATTAATCTCACCAGTATTTTGCTATATGAGTATAGCTCTACATACTCATTAATGTACATTCTCCATTGTGCCTTGATCTTTAAAATAATCATTTTTAATATAAACATTTAATTCTTTATAGAGTTTCCTACTAGAGTATAATAGTCGTACACTAAGAACCATTTAACATAATAAAACATATCTATAGAATTAAGAAAAAATACTATCACATACAAACAATGAACAGTACACATCATAAAGCAATATTACTACATCATTGTGGCCCTTCAACATTCATTCAATGTATCTGAATACTTTTAAGTTTACTGAGCTCTAATGCATTCAGTCTGTGAGTTTATGTTTAACTTAACCCTGTGCTTAGTTGGTCATACCAAAGTTATGACTTGCTTTTATTGGTTTTGATCATATTACTTTGAATTCAGTGCTGAGCTTCACAGCAGTGACATTTAATATCTATTTTTCTTTTACTCACGATCATTTCCTCTCTGTGTGTATTCTTTAAAGAACTTTCCTGTCTTATTTTATCATTGACCTTCAGAAATGTAGACTGCAATCTTCTTTTAATACTGATTTACTATTTGTAAGTGGATTTAGTTTTTATTTTGTGTTCTAAAATACTTGGTTATGATATGTTTTATTTTTGTTCATACTAATTACAAATATTGATATTTCTGATTATTTGCTATTTTTTAAAGTTTTATGTCAATTTAGCCATATCTGTACATTTGATATGCTTTAAATTTCATGAAAATTATAAATTTTTATGTTTGTGAGTCAAATTCTTTGTCATCTCACAATCTTTGTTTCTCTCCATCTATCTTTGAATCATCTATGTGTCTACCTGTCTAAACTATAATTCACCTATATAGTGGCTAGTCTGAGGAAATATTCTTGGAATACATACTAAAACTATGGTATTTAGTCTGTATTTCTCTACAAGTTACAAGAGATGGAGCACACAGACTTAGAATATATCTGTTGGTTCATGTCCCATATTCTGTATATTGACATCTCAGCCCATAATCCAATTCAGGTAATGTCTATTTAAAACATTTGATAGCAGACACACACAGGTAAACACTGAGCCAAACTCCTGGAATCCAGTTGTAAAGAGGGAAGGGTCAATACCAGGCTGGAAAAACCCACAGAAACTGCTGACCTTAACAAGGGGTAGCTCATGTACCCCAGACTGATAGCTGGGAAACCAGCGTAAGACTGACTTAGACCCCTAAAATGTGGTGTTAGTTGGGAGGACTGGGCAGTCTATGAGGTCTCTGGTAGTGGACCAGCATTTATTCCTAGTATAGGAATGGACTTTTTGAGCCCATCCCACATAGAAGGATATTCCCACAGCCTAGCCACATGGGGGAGAGCCAGGGCCCTGCTGCAAATGATATGACAGACTTTGAAGACTCCCCATGGAAGGTCCACCCTCCCTGAATACCAGGAGAAGGCATGGGGGTTAGTGGGGAAAACATGGGAGGATAGGAGGGTGCAGGAACGTAGACACCATGTTAAACAAGCTTGTTTCATATTTAAATAAAGAATATGTAAAATAACTTTGATAACCCTACTTTAGATATTTTCTCAAAGTTCATTCTTTTAGACCTTAATTTTACCCAGAAAATAGTTGTATTAGTAAATTTCCCAATGTGGGTTGTGTTACCGTATCATTATTTTTTATACCAACAAAACTCTAAATCTGCTAACAAAGCATACAGGAGGTCCTACCAGCATTTAGAATGCACTCTTTCAGTTTCCATGAATCCATCATTTAAAGCATGTAGAAAACAATGCATGTTGTATACGACATAGTAAGACTATTATTGCTGCTATCATAATTTTTGTTACTTAACATATTTAGTCCTTAAGATCCCTGGGCCTATTTTCACTAATGTTTCTTGATTTTGGAAACCATCAGTGAAGCTTGCTCACTTTATTCCAAATGAAATTCTAGCTTCTTAATTCAAAGTCTTTTTATTCATATTCTCACATCAAGTCCTTGATTGAGCACTACCTGAAATATCAAAATGGGAATTATTATTTATAGATATTTAAATTTGAGCTCTTTATTGCTTAACCTGTCAAAATTATACTATATTAATATACTGCTACAATTTCAATAATTAGACTCATATTAGCTTATTTTCTAATTAATTATGTATAAATTGAATGATAAATTTTATGACAAATATGTCCAAATCTGGCACTGGCTAATAGCGATTGGGTTAATATCCTATCAAAGATATTCCTTTTACTCTTAATTTAACTATTAATTATATTAAATATCATAATATCATTGTTGTATATTATATGTATTAGAAAATCACTTAGAGTTTAATCTTGTTAGTTTTATGAATTAACTATTTTTCACATTATATGCTATTGCTACATGAACATTAAAGTAATTGATGCTTTTTATTTTAGATTTACATTCTGAAAATGATATTTCATCTCACATAATAAATATTGATTAATGTTTCCCTGCAATCGACCCATCCCAGTACCATCAAAATGTCTTACCATCAAAATGCACTCTTTTTCTGACTCTTATTAGAAAACACACAGCCTTATAAGGGAAAATATAATAATACATATGAAATGACATAATAAATGAAAGCAAACATACAAGAATTGGACTAAGCAAACAGAAGGAAAACAATCCCAGAGAAGGCACAAGATTCAGACTACCACTTGTTCACCCACTAAGGCTTCTCACAAAAACAAACTGGAGCCATACTATAGACACAGAAAACCTAATGAAGACCATGTGTGATCTGTGCATACTGATTCCATCTCTCTGAATTCGTATGAACTTTGCTTATGCCAATTTAAAGGAACATCTTTCCTTGGTGTCCCTGTCTCCCTCATCTTCAGCAGGGTTCTCTGAGCTCTAATGGGAGGTTTTATTTACTTTTTATCTTTTGATATTTTTTTAATTTAAATTTGAAATAAGCTTGTTTTGTCTATCCCAGTTCCCTTACACTCCCTCCCTCCCCTACCCCCTCCAAACCAATCCAAATCCCTTCCCCTTTCTGTTCCCCAGGGAGGGAGGGGCTTTTCACGGGGAATCTTCAAAGTCTATAATATCATTTGTACAGGGCCTAGGCCCTCTCTGATGTGTCTAGACTGAGAGAGCATCCCTCTATGCAGAATGTCCCTTCCTATAATAGGGATAAATACTGATCCACTAACATAGGCCCCATTGACTGTCCAGTATTCCCAAACAACACCCACACTCAGGAGGTCTGGTCAGTCCCATGATGGTCTCCCAGCTATCAGAGTGGAGTCCATGAGCTACCCCTTGTTCAGTCAACAGTTTCTGGGGATTCCTCCACCCTGGTCTTGGCCCCTTCACTCATAACTTCTATCTCTCTGCAACTTGCAAGTGGATACCAGGAGTTTGACTCAGTGTTTAGTTCTGGGTGTCTGCTTCAGCTTCCATCAGCTAGTAAATGCGGGCTCTAGGATGGAATACAAGGTAGTCATCAATCTCATTATCAGAGAAGGGCATTTAAGATAGCCTCTCTAGTATTGCATAGATTGTTAGTTTGGGTCATCCTTGTAGATCTCTGTACATTTCCCTAGTACCAGATTTCTCTTGAAGCATATAATGGCTCCCTCTATTATGGTGTCTCTTTTCTTGTTCTCCTCTGTTCTTTCCCTGACTCAATCTTCCTTGTCCCTCATTCTCAACTCTCCCTTCTTCTTCCTCCTCCTAATTCCCTCACCTCTACCCTCATGCTCTTAATTTGCTTGGGAAAGCTTGTCTCTTTCCCCTTCTCCAGGGAACCATGTATATCCCTGTTAGGGTCTCCCTTGTTTCCTAGCTTTTCTGGTGGTGTGGATTGTAGGTTGGTCATACTTTGCTCTATATCTAAAATGCATATATGAGTGAGAACAGACCTTGGTTTACTTCTCTCAGGTTGGTTTCTTCTATCCATTTGCTTGTGATCATGACTGCATTGTTTTTTGTTTGTTTGTTTGTATGCTTGATTGTTTGTTTTAAGCTAAGTAGTCCTCCATTGTGTAAATGTACCATATTTTCTCCATTCAACCTAAATAAGCATTTGGGTTGCTTCTGCATTCTATTACACATAATTATGCTATGAATATAGTTGAACAGATACTCTTGTTGTATAATTGTGCATCAATTTGGTATATGCCTAAGAGTGGAATTACTAGATCTTGATGTAGACTGATTCCCATTTTCCTCAGGAATTGCCATACTGATTTCCAAAGTGGACAAGTTTGCACTCCCCAAAACAGTGAGGAATGTATCCCTTTCTTCATATCTTCTCAAGAACAAACTATTTTTTGGTGTTTTTTATTTTAGCCATTCTGACAGGAGGAAGTTAGTATCTCAGAGTGTTTTTATTTGCATTTTCCAAACAGCTAAAAAGATGTCCACATTTTTAAGTGTCTTTCAGCAATTTTGGTTTCCTCTATTGAGAATTCTCTATTTAGTGATATACCCCACTTTTTAATTGGATTATTTGGTGTTTTCATGACTAGCTTCTTCAGTTCTTTGGAGATCAGCCCTCTGTGAGATGTAGGGTTGTGAATATCTTTTCCCATTTTTTGGGCTATTGTTTTGTCTTGTTGTCTTGTTGACTGTGTCCTTTGCCTTACAGAACCTTTTCTATTTCAGCAGGTCCCATTAATTAATTTTCAATCTCAGTGTCTGTACTACTAGTGCTTTATTCAAGAATCAGTCTCCTGTACCTCCCACTTTCTCTTCGAAGAGGTTCAGTGTTTCTAGATTGATGTTGAGGTCTTTGATCCATTTGTATGTAAGTTTTGTGCATGGCAATTTATGGATCTATCTGTAGTCTTCTACAAGGCAGCATCCAGTTATGCCAACACCATTTGTTGAAGATGCTTTCTTTTTTCCATTGTATAATTTTAGCTTCATTGTCAAAAAGCAGGTATTAGTAGGTATGTGGGTTAATATCAGTGTTTTCAATTCAATTCCATTGGTCTTCATGTCTATTTTTGTGCCAATAACAAGCTGTTTTCAGTACTATAGCTTTATCGTAGATCTTGAAGTCTGGGATGGTGATATCTCTGGAGGTTCCTTTACTGTATAGTGTTGTTTTGGCCATACTTGGTCTTTTGTTTTTCCATATAAAGTTGAACATTTTTCTTTCAAGGTCCATGAAGACTTTTGCTGGGATTTTGATGGGCATTTCATTGAATCTGTAGATTTCTTTTGTCAAGATTGCCCTTTTTACCATGTTGATCCTATCTACCCAAGAGCATGAGAGATCTTTCCATTTACTTTCTTTAGAGACTGAAAGTTCTTAATAATAATAGGTCTTTCACTTGTTTGTTTAGCATTACCCCAAGATATTTTATGTTGTTTGTGGCTATGGTGACATCTTGTTCAGTGATGAGTACTCTGAGGGCTCTCAATCTCTGCCTAATGTCTCAGTATGAGTCTCTGTATTTGTTCCCATCTACTGTAGAAGAAAGCTTCTCTGATGACTGCTGAACTAGGCACTTATCTACGAATACAGTAGAATAGAATGCATTTTGAGCTACATCCTTTTTTTGATTATTTGTTTTCAGAAAGTAGTGTTTTGTTTTGCCTTAGGTCCTAGTGTTGTGTAGTCTCAGGTTCTGTTTGTATTTCCTAGAGCATCAGTGAATCCATGATAATCTTTTAATTAACCCTAGCAAACAGATTGACTGTTCATTCACTCAGTTTACATTTTAGTAATTATTACTTCCCAACAATCTGTTAATTTTCTATATGGTATTCTACATTTATTACTAATAAATCTTTATTACCCAGAAGCATGTGGGTTTGATCCAATGTTTTATATCAAAGTAATATGACCATGAGCAGAACAAGATAGACCCCCCCTCTCTCTCTCTACATATATATGTATGTATGTATCTATATGCATATATATTCATTATTTATTATTTTTCATTTATAATGCTATACAATTCACATCTATCAAAGTTCAATATAATGAAATTTAGTATAAGTAAAATACTCTATTTATGGATAAACATTACATAATGTTATAACTGCATGATAAGTATATTCTCATAACTTTGGCTAAATATTTAACTGTGATGACTAAATTTGATGGAAGCTAGATTGCATGTTGAATTAACTAATACACAAGATGCTGGGTACTCCAGGAAGATACTGTCTTTATCAAATGTTTATTTAAAACAGGCAGTGACACAATAACCATGGATGGAACATTCTAGTATCAGGTAATGAACAGGACAGAGAAGAAGACATTTTTCTGCTTTTCCATTGTGTCCCAGCTCTCATTGGTAGTTCATCAGCTCTGTTGGTGTAATAGAACACAGACATTACAACATTATTTTTCAGGCTTCCATTACAAATTAAGATATTTCTACAGGAATCATCTAGGCTTACAGTATTATTCTGTGACTGCTAAGATACCTAGTTCTATGGACTGAGTAACTACCAGATTCTGGAACATTGCTATTGAGATAGCCATGGTTGAACTATATGAACTGTGGCAAATTCTAAGCCAGTCTAATAAATTTCTCTTCTCACATTTTTTTTCCCTTTCTGTCTTGCATCCATAGAACACAAATCCTTTATTTGTACATTCAAAGTACGTTCTGAATTCATGACAAAGAACATCTAATAAATGATTCCTAATAAACAATTCCTGTGTTGCTTAATCTTAAATATGGATTACATCTTAGAGATAACCACATTTTAAACTTACTTTTGCCTTTATCATACATGAGTATATAGTTACATCATTTCTCCCTTCCCACTTCTTCCTTCTTCAACACCTCTGTGTTCCCCAAAACTGATGGCATACATAGATGCATAGAAGATCTTAAGGGAGGAAAGGGTTACTTTGTCTCATGATTTATGGAAAGTTTAATTGTATCACAGCAAGGAATATATAAATAAATACATAGATAACAGATCTGCAGCATCGGTATCATGTAATACGATTTTTGCCACAAACATCTCTGTTAGTCGGGATTCTCTACACAAGCAGAACTGAAAGAATGACTTTCATTACACTGGCTTGCAGACAGTGGTCTAGAGAGACCAACAATGCCTGTTCACCAATTGAAAGTCCAAGAATCTAGTATCTGTTCAGTCCACAATGATATATTTCTAGGATGATCTTCAGTGTGTGCTGGAATCCCCAAGAAATAGACTGCAATGCAAGTGAAGGAATGATCTTGCCAGGAAATTAAGGGCAAGCATGCACAGCTAAAATTTCATTCTCACTTGTCATTTATATAGACTGTCATCATATGATGGTTGCCTAAGACTTTATCATGTCATGGCTGACTCACAAAGACACAGCAAGAGACATAATGCTAGTTTGGCATAGATGTTGACCAGGACTAAGAAGTTTGTACATTTCTTAAGTATTTTATGACACATATAATTTATCTAGGAATCAATTAAAGATGAATAAATTTGGAAATGTGTGCTTAATATATTTGACAATATAAATGCTTTTCAGAATATCTTAAACTTATCACATTTTGTTCGTTCAGAATTGTGTAACCATAATAAAATATGTACTGTTAAGTGTTACAACAAAGGTCCACTCTCATAATTAAATGAATGATAAAAAGTTATTGACTATTTTGTTTTATTTTTTTAATGAATCAGAGATTGAACAAAAGTTGCCTGTCATGATTCAGGATAATGAATACTATGTTTATGTTTTCAAAATATAATTTATATGTAAAATTTTCAGGACTTCACACATTATATGTATGATGTAATTTAATTTATATATTTAATACAAAACAAAATTTCTCTATGTAAGTTTGCATGGTATTTGAACAAAATTGGAAAACAATCTCAGGGAGCCTCTCGTGTTGTGGTCCTATTTAGGTTGCTGCTGCAAAATCTGATATAATTTTCCTCAGCTACTGCACCTGAGCTCAGATTCCTAGAGAGCTCAGAATAGTTATCTCCTTCGTTAGTTATCTGACCCCCAGTTGATGGTTACAGGGATTACAAAAAAAAAAAAAAAAAAAAATCATACAAAGAACTATCATCAAAATGTAGGCCATTTGTCCATAGTTTGTTTTTTTTTTCCCAACATCATTAACAGGCTCCCCTTGTCCCTGCACCACTTCAAAAACAACAGAATAAATGTGGCGAAAAAAAAACTGACATTATTGAAACAGTCATATATTCCCTTTATCAATTTTTTCATGTAATAAAGGGGAAATAGAAAAACATTTTTCTTTTACACTTTTTTATCTTTAAGCATGGGATTATTTCACTAGTAAAGTTTTGTAGATAATTTAAGCCCCTGTGTTTATGAATTATTTTCCTCTTTTGATCAGTTAGGTAACTCATTTGCTAACACTGGTTTTTGTAGCATTTATATCTCAGAGCCAGATAGAAAATGCTATATAATTCCAGATCCAATACTACCATATATGTCAAACCTGGATATGAAATGGATTGTCTCAGGAGCAAACATAAGCTCCAGAAAGAATGCTGGCTAGACTGTACTGGAAACAGAGCAGCAATGACACCTGGACATCTGTGCAGGTGGTTAGGATGACTGTGTGTACATCTATGCTGACAAATTCTAGAGAGGTTCCCTGAGTGGGAAGTTTAATGGAAGAGCTGCTAAAGCAAGGTTGCACTACTGGGGATGTTCAAAAGCTGTAGGTCAGCCTTTGAGTTTGATGCTTTCTTTGAGATGTCAGTGGAGGACAGTTCTTTATCTCAGCTCAGAAATTCATATTCTCACAGTCTCTTGCATGATGTATGTATTCTCAAGTTTTGTACCATACCTGAAATTTCTACTATTTAGTCAGATGTTTGATGGGAATCTTATCTAAAGTATGCTCTCTATTATTGAATAACCTTATTTGTTGCAGTGAAATTTTCACATTAAGTGATAATTTGGAATATTTATGACTGATTGTTAATTTATTTGTGTTTCTGCAGTGTTATAAATTTATGATCACTTCATAATAATTACTTCTGTGCTTTTTAACTATTTTTAATGGATTGTCAACTTTTATCACCTATGTTCTTGTAAACCATTTTTCATATAATACACCAATTATCATTATATATGTGAATATATACATGTATATTCACATATATATATACTTGCACTGCTTCAATAACTGACATGATGCAGATAAAAGATGTAAAATAAAAATTAAATAATCTTTTCAATAACAAAATAGGTATGTTAAAACATGTTTCATTGCATCAATGCACTTCATGTACATATTTATCATATAGTATATATTTGGAATAAATGGAGTAATGATAATTGGAGTGAAATTTCTACATTAAAAATCACAATAATGGTACTGTTCAAATCCTTATTAAACTATATTTGATGTGATGTACAATAATTTTGGATTATTGTGGTAAATATAATAACACCTACCACATACCAAACCCATTAAATATCATAACTACATATACAAGGAAACTCCTGTTAAAATAGTTTACTTATATTCTTTGTACCTTTATTTAAAAATTGAGATTTCAGTTTAAAAAATAAAGATTATAACTATCCATTTGATTATTGTTGGTCCTTTACCTGTACAAGACTTGACAGTCATTTATAGAGAGAATAGTTGCATACTTTCAAGAAATCCAGCTTCCTTATGGTTCCCTGGAGTCAGTACATCCCTCTCCAGTATTCTTCTTCTAAGGACCATTAATTATGACTGTAAATTTTAATATAGAGAAAGTTATTCACATATTACCAAGTATATTATCATTGAATCCTTACCAGAAGATGTGGTATGTCATTTGTTGGGTCACACTACACAGAATGAATTTATCTGGTAGGTATTTCAGTATTTTTCTTTTTCTTATTTTCTAGCTTGTGGTGTTGTACATACAGATACCATAAACTTTTTTATGTTGATTAGTAAATACAAACATCCAAATATCATGCATGAAGAACAGTTTGACGCTTAGGGTAAGAGTATACTTGATTGGGGTCAAAGATCCCAAAGGTTGGGACTCAGGATGTTCCTTCTGCCTAAACAGCAGATCTAGCCTGGGCCTGGCATCCTCCAGCTGAAGCCTCTTTAGCAGAGTCCCTGAGATGGGGGTCGAGGATCCTGCTGGCAGGAACTTAGAGTGGTCTCGCAGAGTAGAGATAGGTGGACCTCTGGGAGGGGCCCGGAACTCCTCTAGAGGACCAGCCGTGGGTGTCAGAGAACAGGCAGGTGGAAACTACCGGTGGTCCCCTGTGGATAGGGAGGTCTCATGTGTTCATATCTGCTCCCAGAGGTTCCCATAAGGTGTCTGGATTGCTGGAGCCACCTATTGTCCCAGTCCTCAACCAGACAGGTGGGACAGTGGGCAGGGTAGGGCACAGGTGACGGAGAATGTAAGCTCTCACTGGAGGTGTGTATGGGTGTATCAGAGCTCCAAGAGAACTCTCCATGGGGACAGGACACAGAGGCAAGGGGATTCAGGACCAACCCAGGTTACTTCCAGGGAAGGGCGTAGGGGAGAGTCCACCCAAATTAGTACCAGACTCATCTCTAGACAAGGCCTGGCAATAGGGGACAAAGGCTGGGCTGATACTCAGAATGTTTCTCTATCCAAGGCCTGGGATCATGGCCCCCCTCGCCAGTCTTCTGTTGGAGCCTGATTGCTGACCTCCATCACCGGACCCCTGCCTGTGGAGAGACCTGTTGAGAGATTGGACCACCCAGAGCTAGAGTCATCAAACCTCTGACCCACCTAAGCCCACCGGGGAAGTACCATAGAGAGAGAGAGAGACCCCACCAACAGCTACTTGAAGAAGCTATGGGAAGACAGCAATATAAAAAAACACCTAACAACCCAAAGACAAGCATGACACCACCAGAATCCAGGGAATCTACACAAACTAAACAGGAACACTGCAAAGCAGATTAAACAGAAGGGAACAACTTAAAAATTATTGTCATAAAAATGATAGAGGCTCTCAAAGAAGATGCAAGAAAATACCTTAAAGAAATGGAAGAAAAAACAAACAAAAAAAGTGGAAGAAATGAACTAATTTCTTAAGGAAAGTAAAGACAGTACACAAAGCCAAGAAAAAAAAATTAAGTAGGGGAAGGAAATATTCAAGACTTGAAAGCTAAAATAGAGAAAATAAAGGCAACACAAACCGAAGGAATACTGGACAAAGAAAAACTGGGCAAACGATCGGGAACTACATATGCAAGCATAACCAACAGAATTCAAGACATGGAAGAGAAAATCTCAGGCACGGAAGATAAACTAGAGGAAATAGATTCCTCGAAAAAAGAAAATCGTAATTCAACAAATCCTTAAGAAAAAACATCCAGGAAATGTGGAACACCGTGAAAAGGCCAAACCTAAGAATAATAGGCATAGGGGAAAGTGAGGAAGCCCAGCTCAAAGGTGCGGAAAACATAGTCAACAAAATTATTGAGAAAAACATTCGCAATTTAAAGAAGGACATGCCCAAGAAAGTACAAGAAGTGTACCGAACACCAAATAGGCTGGACCAAAAAAACAAAACAAAACAAAACAAAACAAACAAACAAAAAAAAAAACCCTTGACATATAATAATCAAAACACCTAACATACAGAATAAGGAAAGAATATTAAGAGCAGAGAAGGAAAAAGGACAGGTATCATATAAAGGCAGACCTATCAAAATTACACCTGACTTCTCCATGGAAACACTCATGGCCAAAAGGTCATGGATAGGTGTATTACAAATCCATGTAATACACGGATTACAACCCAGTCTACTATACCCAGCAATCATTCAATCATTGTAGATGGAGAAAACAAGATATTTAATGACAAAGCCAGATTATCCCAAAATATGCCTACAAATCCAGCCATACAGAATGCTTTTGAAGTAATACTCCAATGCAAGGAAGTTAACTATGCCCATAAAATGTAGGCAACAGAGAATCTCACTACTCCAGAAACCAAGGGTAAAGCAGGACAAATATATTCACAATACCACTGCCAACAACAAATTTAAAGCAAAAAAGCATCAAGAATCATTGGTCCTTACTCACCCTCAATATTAATGGTCTTAACTCACCTATAAAAAGACACAGACTAACAGAATGGACACAAAGACAGAATCCATCTCTCTGCTGCATACAAGAAACACATCTAAGCTTCAAAGATAGACATTACCTCAGGGTAAAGGGTTGGGAAAAGATCTTCCAATCAAATGGACCCAAGAAGCAAGCAGGTGTGGCTATCCTAATATCTAACAAGTTAGACTATAAACCAAAATTAATCAAAAGAGATGAAGACTGTCATTTCATATTCATCAGAGGAGAAATTCATCACCACAAAGTCTCAATTCTGAACATCTATGCCCCAAATGCAAAGGCACATACATTCATAAACTTAACACTACTAAAACTAAAACTCAGACACTTATAATGGGAGACTTCAACACACCACTCTCACCAATAGAGAGGACCACCAATCAGAAACTCAACAAAGAAACAAAAGAGCTAACAGAAGTTATGTCTCAACTGGGTTTAACAGACAATTATAGAACATTCTATCCAAACACAAATGAATATACCTTCTTCTCTGCTCCACATGGAACCTTTCCTAAAATTGACCACATACTCTGTGGCATAACAAACCTCAACAGATTCAAGAGAATTGGAATAGTCCCCTGCATCTTATCAGACCACCATGCTTTAAAATTGAAATTCAACAACAACACAAATCTCAGAAACCCTACAAAGTCATGGAAACTGAATAATATGCAATTGCACCACACCTGGGTCAAAGAAGAAATAAAGAAAGAAGTTAAGAATTTTCTAAAATTCAACGAGAATGAGGACACAACAAACCCGAACTTAAGGGACACTTTGAAAGCAGTAATACGAGGGAAGTTCATTGCACTTAGTGCCAATAAGAAGAAAAAAGGGGATAGTCACTTTAGAGAATTAATAGCAAAACTGAAATTCTTAGAACAAAAAGAAGCAAAATCACCACAGAGGAGTAGACACCAGGAAATAATCAATTTGAGTGCTGCAATCAACAAAATAGAAACCAGGAAACAATACAAAAAAATGAATGCAACAAATAGTTGGTTTTTTGAGAAAATCAACAAGATAGACAAACTTTTATCCAAAGTAAAGAAAAAGCAGAGAGAGAGAACATGCAAATTAACAAAATTAGAAACAAAAATGGGAACATAGCAAAGGACACAGAGGAAATCCAGATAAATTTCAGGTCATACTTTGAAATCCTGTATTCCACAAAAACTGACAATTCAAAGGAAATTTCTAGATAACTATCACTTACCAAAATTAAATCAAGAGCAGATAAACAACTTAAATAGACCTATAACCCACAATGAAATAGAAGCAGTCATTGAAAGCCTTCCAACCAAAAAAAGTCCAGGGCCAGATGGTTTCAGTGCAGAATTCTACCAGAAATTCAAAGAATAACTAATACCAATATTCCTCAAATTGTTCCACACAACAGAAATCAATCGTACATCTGACAAAGGGCTGATCTTCAAAATATACAAAGAACTCAAGAAACTAATCAACAAAACACTAAATAATCCTATTAAAAATGTGGTACAGAACTGAAGAAAGAATTCTAAATAGAGGAAATCAAAATGCTCAACATCCTTAGCTATCAGGGAAATGCAAATTAAAACAACTTTGAGAAACCATCTTACTCCTTCCAGAATGGCTAAAATTAGAAATACCAATGACAACTCATGCTGGAGAGGATGTGGAGAAAGGGGAACACTACTCCACTGTTGGTGGGAGTGCAAACTCTACAGCCAGTTTGGAGATCAGTATGGCAGTTCCTTAGGGAAATGGGAATTAGTTTACCACAGGACCCAGCAATCCCCCTCTTATGCATAAACTCAAATGATCCACATCCATGTAACAAAGATGTGCTCACCTACATGAATAGCAGCATTATTTGTAATAGCAAGAACCTGGAAGCAACCTAGATGCCCCTCAACTACAGAATGGGTAAAGAAGATGTGGCACATTTACACAATGGAATACTACTCTGCAGAAAAAAATAATGGAATCTTGAAATTCGCAGGTTAGTGTATGTCACTTGAAAAAACCATCCTGAATGAGGTAAGCCAGTCACAAAAATGGGAACATGGTATGTACTCTTTCATACATGGATTTTAGACTTAGAGCAAAGGATTACCAGCCTATAATTCACACCACCAGATTAACTAGGATACAAGGTGTATTCTAAGAGATTCATATAAAGTCCCTCACAGAAGGGGGAAGGGACAAGTCCCCCAGAGCACATAATATGTGGGGGTGCAGTGATTGGAGAAAGAATTAGGATAAAGTGAAGGGGAGGAAAGGAAAGCACTTGATACTCGGAAGATTGAGTCAGGGTAGGAATAGAAGATAGGAGAGACAGAGACAGAGAGAACATAAAAGAGGGAGCCATTATTGATTTGAAGAGAAAACTGAACCTAAAGAAAGGTAGAGACCTGCAAGACTGGCACCAACTAACAATTTGAGAAACCGTGGAAAGGCTACTGTAAATGCCTTTCTCGGATAGTGAGACCAACAACTAACTTATCCACCATCATGGAGCCCTCTTTTAGTACCTGTTGGAAACAGAATCAAACAGCCATACCTAAACACTGAGTCTAGCTAGAATCCAGTTGCAGAGGTTGAGGACAAGACAGCTGACCTGAACAAGGAGGAGCTAGCGGGCCCCCAGACTGGAAGCTGGAGATCCAGCATGGGACTGACTCAGGCCCCCCTGAATATGGGTCTCAGCCAGAATGACTGAACAATCTAAGGTACCTCAGACAGTGGAACCAGGATATATTCCTGGTGCACAAAAGGACCTTGCAGACCCTTCCCCCATGGAGGGATTCTCTCCTCCCTTAACCTAGAGACAGAAGTCCTATTCCCTACTTCAAATGACTTGACAGATCTACATGGCCCCACCTGGATGGCATTGCCCTACATGTGGTATTGTGAGGGGGAATGGGAGGGGAGTGTGGTCAGGGTACATGTGAGGGGGCAGAGAGGGTAAAAGGGAGGGAGGGAGGAAGAATGGAGGGAGAGGGAAATGGGATCGACATGTAAAATAAAAATAAATAAGTTAAAAAAAAAAGAGTATACTTGATTTTAGAAGATAATGCTGGGATGTTTTCCAAAATGCCTGTGTTTATTTTGCTCCTGACTTAATCCTTTGAATTCTCTTTTTCAGACTGTGTCTTCCTTTCCCCCAACACTTATTAATTATACTCATTCTGGCAGACTGAATTAGAAAAAAATAAAGGTTTTTGCTTACTTACAGAGATGATTTGTTATATGCTTACATCTCACATTTTCAGTTTTGTTAAGATAATATCAAGGGGGAAGTGGGATTTTAAATATTTGGAGTCTATCTATGTATTGAATAAAACCTAATAATTAGCTTATTTTGTGGCAGATTTATAGATTTTTTAAAAATTATGAACATATATATTTTTACACTGAAATATTGTTCTGTCTCTTTTTATTTTTCCCTTTTATTCAAAATAGATTCCTTTCTCATACAATATATTTCCTCTCTCTTTACTCCTCCCAGTTCCTTTCTACCAACCCTCCTACCCATAGCTAATCCCATTCTCTCTTTTATTAGAAAAAAAAAAAACAGTCTTTTAAGAGATAACACCAAATCATAACAAATAATAAATTATAGTAAGATAAAACAAAACAAAACTCATCAAATGAAAATTGGACCAGGAAAACCATCAGAAGGCAAATAGCCCTAAAAGGCAGAAGTATCAGAGATTAACTCATTCACATAACCAGAGCTGGTTATGCTAAGATGTATGAAAAGCAGAAGCTGGTCTTGTATGGAAGCTATGGGGAATGGAACAAGTTAGCAAATTATGGAAAAAGTTAGCAAATTGGCAGGAATCCAGAAAGAATGAACTTGACTAACACTCAAACATAGGAGCATGACTTTTCAATTAATATGCAAAATCTATGATTACAGCCCACAATGTACCCAAGTGAAGATATAAGCTCCTGTTAGCTTCTGTTCCCTCTCCATTGTCTTCTACTTTAAATTCATCTCTTCTATTTGGATGTGTGGAGATGTAGTGAAAGAAAGATTGCAAAGGAATCAAAACAAAATTTGGACAGTGACCCTGCCTATCTAGCAACTGAAAAGGAAAGATGATTGTGCATCTGTTGAGTCACTAGAACACCCCTTTCTTTCCCTTTGTCTCATTGTCTTCCCTAAAATTCCTCACTAGAGAACCTATAACTCTCTTTATATCCCCTGAGTTCTCCGTCCCAGCTAATCTCTTAAAAATGAGTATTTTTAAGTGGAACTAAATAACTCCTGCTGTTTTCTGTAACAGTTTCTATCAAGAAAAGATAGGGCACTGACTAGAGAAGTAAGACTTTTTTTTTTTTTTTAATTTTTAGGAAGTGTATGAAATTGGGTCAGAGTATTTTCCTCAGCTTCTCCCAGAAGCAATTTTATATGAATTTAAGATTATCCTTACAATGTGGGACACTTAAGGGGTAATCAAAAAGACTTCAGTGGTTAGATAGCCATAGAAAAATGTCTGAGGACTGGTGACATCTTAATTGAAGTAGAAAGACCATATGAAAACAACCTAAATGCAATAAAACTAAACAATTAATTGGCCAAAGGTAATACTGAAAATACAGACATTTTGTATTTTTATATGCTTGTATTCTTCCTTCATCACTGGAAGGCTAGACATTTGACAATAAATGTAAACACATTCATGACATATTATATAGCAGTTTCTGGTGGTTACTTTCCAGCCAGGTCTCACCACCCTCAGCCCCAAATGAATACAACAACATGTTTGATTAATTATTAAACTATTTGTTGATGGCTAGAACTTCTTATTGGCTAACTTTGTCTTAATTATTAACTCATAATTACTAATCTATGTATTTCCATGTAGTTTTGGCTTACAGGAGAAGGCCTGGTCCTGTTACTTCTAACTGGCAACTGTAAGGTCGCCCTCTGTTTGCCTTTCCCAGAATTATCCTCATCTATTAGTTCCACCTATCTTCCTGCCCCCATCGACCAAACAGTGTTTTATTTATCAACCAATAAGAGAAACATGTATGTAGAATGACATCCCCCATCGTATAACTTAACATAAGCTTTAACTGTTTTAAATAACTAATTTTTATTTAGAATAAATATTTAAAGATAAGTATTATTATTTGCTTAACATACTAACTACAGAGTACAATCTTACTACATTCCAACTTAAATACAAATATTTCTATATATTTTTTGTTTTAAATAATTCTTGTTCTTTGGAGATAATATAATAGATGTGTAAATACTGCTTTGAAAATATCCATAATTAAAATTGTATTATTTCTCCTTACAAATATAAATATTTACTTGATTTTTCAAAGACATGTGTATTCAAAATATTTTGACAAATGTGAATCAAATTTGTAGTAGATAATATATATTTTTAGCTTTTATCTTTCTTTTTAATTATAAGTGTGGTCATCGGATCAAGATCACATTTACTTCTGTATAAGACCAACATTATATGTTCCACAAAGATATTAGTAACCCCAAGCAAATATTTTGCTTTTATTTACTTCTTTTTCAATTACCTTGTTTTAGTTTTCAAGGTTTACCTGAGTCCATTCCCTTTATTTACCCCAACTCTTGTTCTTAGAATAGTAGGGTAGCTCCTGATTAGGACAAGTTCACCTTTGAAAACCTTCTTTCAAAGAATGTCAAGTGCAAAGTGATATCAAGTTTGATTGACTAGAATTGATTCACAAATTGCACATTTTTTCCATGTGTACATATCTTTTGGAGAATAACCATGTTCATGTTCCTTCTTCTTCAGCATCATAGACTGCTTGTCCAGGAGTAGGGAGGGAGATGAAACAAGGAAGAGGATTTGGACATCCATGGATACAATAGAAACAGCCCTGTGGGGTTTGACTTTAGTGAGACAACTCAAGTTTATTCCAGAATATATAGACTATTTAGATTTGTGGACAGTAGCAGGGGAATCATATCTTTACATTAAAGAGCACATTCCTATTACAAGGGTTTGTATGTGGCAGTAGGGTCCTACAGCAAAGCTCCTATGACAAGTCTTAGTTACCATGTGTGCAGCACAGGGAAAGCTTCTAGCAGGGAACTATGCCAAGGGTTATGCTAGAGATTAATCAGGCATCCAGACTCACAGACAGATTCTAGATAGGGTCAGTCACTGGGTTTAGAGATATTCTCCAGATAAGGGTAGGTGGAGAGCTTGGAGAGAGTAGCCTAGCCATGATAGACTGCAACCTGAGACCAGAAAGGCCTTGTAACATTTACAGGCAGCTTTTTACCTACATTTGTACTTTTCTCATATTTATATATATATTTACTTCTGTAATGTTTCTGTATGCTTCTTTGATTCATGTAGGCAATGGTGCTTGAATGAATATCTTTATATTCTAAATCTGACAGAAATATATTGTATTTGATTTCTAGATATTTTTTCTCCATTTAAATAACAATTTTAGGGAAATGATGACTCAACCCATCTCAAATTCTGTGTGCATGTATATTTCTATATGTTTCTACATATATGTGAATCTACATACTTATGTGTTCATATGTATATGATTATCCACAATGATTTTCCCTTTTGTGTATGGTCCTTGATGTATCTCCTAGGTATGAAACTACAACAATTTTGCCTTTGTTTTATCTAAGTATGCCTTTTTCCTCAGATCTTGTAACTCGCACCTTAAAATATGTCTTTCTGAAATTCACACTGGATTTCTTGTCTTTGTTTAATTTGATAGACACTGCTGCTCATTCCACTGATGCTTCCTCTTACCTGTGAGAATATTGATTTTTTTTCTGGTCTTACTCTCATTTCTCTTTGAATCTTCAAACTACCACTTTGAGTCTCTAGTCCCATTTTTACCATTTTACATCTTCTACTTCACATGTATAATTCAAACATAAATGGCAATAGCAAGCTAAAGTATATCTGAAGTATTCTTTATAAAGTGAACAAGACCCCCACTATCATTTCTAAATTCTATAAAACTTCCTAAACTCTTGACTATTTCAGAATTACAGTAATCTCCTCTAGAAAACAAAGTGCAGTAAAACATCTGGGTAAATATGTATTTTGGAAAAGATAACCCACATCTCTATAAGATAAAATGGTCATTCCTTTTAATAAAATGTCACCAGTCAATAAACACCATTGACATAGGTATGCAATTGTTGATGTATTCTGTTATGTTTTAAAAGTCTGTTTGGAATACTATACATTGATCCTTTCCATCAAGTTATTTCTTTCAGTAGACTGAATGACAAAGGCATTGAAGTAACTCAATGACAACACAGGTCACTTGCAAATGTTTTTGAAGCCATACAATCGGTAGAAGTTACTGCAAAACTCTTGTGAACAACCTCAAACTTTTTCTGCATTGGAAGCAATTGCTAGGCACAATGTCTGTTTAGATTTCTATTCTGTCTGGAGAAATCTGGTCCAACTGCACTATGCCATAAGCCCTCTCACATGCTCATAGATTTTCTCTCAGTATTTTCTCACCTTTGTCTAGGAACTGGAAACCTGCTATGTGTAGATAAAATCTAAAATTAGATATGGCTATGGTATTGCAGTAACACCCTACTCAATGTTGCTCTGTATGCCATAGGCTTCATAACATATTTCCTATTTTATATAAGCTTCATTTTACCTGTAAATCAGGTAGTATAGTTCAGGTATTAATTTATATATGAGGCCTATTTTCTATTTCTGTAACTAATTATGTAATATTATGATATATAAAGTAAATCCTTAGCAGGAAACAATTCATTTTTATAATCATTTTTTTATTTCTATAACTGAGGATATTTTAAAGATTTAAATATGTTTTATCACTTTTATTTTTTTACCTTTTTCATGTATGTGTAAAATACAATGTGACCACAAATACGTTTACTCTAATATCTCTCATTTCCTCTCATTCCCGATTATTTTGGTTTAATATTTTTTGTGGTGATTCTAGCAATCTAGTTGTGGTGAATTGGTGGTTTAGTTCCCAATCTTACCATCTAGTTCTGGTGGTCAAAAAGGATAATGGCAAACCTCCACTGTTCCACTGTTTTAGGAGCTCTCCCTGGCTAAAAGCTCATAAAGAGCTATTATGAAACTAGCACTCGAATTTTTGTTTTAAATGTCTGGCTTTTTTTTTCCTTGTATTTATCTTAAACACAGTAGATTTCATGCACATTGAAAATTCAAAATGGTTCCAGTTTTTATGGATATCACCAAATTGATATCCTGCTTCAATTAAACAACCAATAGTTGGAGATGATTAACAGCTCATGTGTCACCCTCTATTCTAAAAGTTTAGATCTAAGAGTTTAGATCATTGACCTGATCTAAAATTAAGACAACATATCAAAAAAATTTGCATGTCATGATAGTTTTGTGTCTTAACATTTTCCTGATATTTTAGTCTATTAGTCAAGTATTAAACAATTAATAAAAACTCAATATTTGCATTCTCATTTCCGTAGCTTAGTTCCTCTTTCCTTGTGTTTCCTTCTTACTTTGTGGTTTAATTCTATTTTTTTTTTTTTCAAATCAGACTTTTATGACATTCCTTCAATGCCTTGGGACTTAAAACTAGGCCCAACTACAATCTATCTTTCTAATTTGAATCTTATTTATTGCTTACTTGTTTACTTTTTAAACTCAGTGTCAATATTTAACTGAGCTGGGCTGCAACATGTTATACAGATCAGTGAGTGAGTGCTGGGGTTAAAGATGTGTGCTACAAAAACTGGCTCATATTTCATTTTTTATTAATTTTCTATTTGAAGATTTGCTTTTATTATATAAGTGGTATGTGTTGTGTACCTGTCATTTTATGCATGGGTATGTGAACGTAAGTTCAAATGTCTGGAGAACAGAAAATGGCATCAGATCCCCTGGAGCACAAGTAAAAGGCAGTTGTGTGCTGTGAAACTTGGGTGCAAGAAATCAAACTCCAGTCCCTACAAGAGCAGCCAGCAGTCTGAACCCCAGAAGTTTCTCTGAAGACCCCATTTTTTTTTGATTACATTTTCCTGATATCCACACTTCAGTTTTATTGTTTAACAGATTTTGTTTTTATTCTAATGGATTTATAATCTTTTCCATTTCCATTATGACCAGGGTTTTTACACAATAATTTTAGTGTAGATTCAATACTAATAATTAAACACATAAAAATCATGTAATTAAAACTATACAGATTTTGCATTACTTTAGGAAAATACCCTGAAAATACCTATTTATACTTCTAAATGCCAAATGTATAGATGTAGAATATACAAGATGTACAACAATTTCTTTCAATTAATTGAAACAATTTACCTAATTTGTCTATAAAATTTTCTGACTCAATTTATAAAAATGTTATTGCTGTATATTAATTGTTTAAAATGATAGTGTACTGGCTGACTTAGCATGTCAACTTGACAGAAGATATAGTCATCAGAGAGGAAGGAACCTTAGTTGAGAAAATTCCTCTATGAGATCCACCTATAAGGCATTTTCTCAATTAGTGACTGATAAGGGAATTCTCAGCCCATGGTGGATGGGACCATCCTTGTGCAAGTTGTCCCTTGTCTATACTAAAGCATGATGTGCCAGAGAATGCAAACTAGTAAGCAGCACCCTCTATGACCTCTGAATCAGCTCCTGTCTCCAGAATCCTGCCTTGTTTGAGTTCCTGTCTAGATTACCTCCAATGATGAACAGCAATGTGCACATGATTGTCAAACAAATATTTTCATCCCCAAATGGCTTTTTGGATACAATGTTTCCTCAAACACTAGAAACCCTAAGAAAGACAAATGGATTTCCTAATGGCTTTTCTTAAAGTATATCATCAATTGGGTATGTTTGCTCTTTTTACCCTCACCTTCCCATGCCTACACTGCAACCCTCTTCCTTCTCTGTAATTATTTTTCTTCTATATTATATTAGTTTAATACCCCTTTGATGAGATTTTTAAATTAGCACACAGACTAATTAGACTCACCATGTCATTTTCATATATATAATATTTTATATCATAACTTCTAAAAAATAATTTTTCATGTTCAAATTTCTCAAAACATATGTGGCCCCAATTTCTTAGGAAAAGAAAAATCTTTTATTTTGCTAGTCCATTTATTCACTTAGACTTCTTGCTTGCTGAGCACACTTCAGGGAATCGGCAACCTTGAAGATAGTAGCTCTAAAAACTGATGGCTAGAACGTTCACAGGGCCTGTGTCCAGCATCGTTTGACCTCCAAAAGTATGTTGTGGCATGTGTGTGACCTCACTCACGAACACACATCATAATCATGTAATAATAATAATTTTAATTTTTAAACCAATAAATTTATTTTCTGACTAATTTTAACAGATTATTGTGGAACATTATATAAATGTATACCATATAATTAGGAATAATGTGTTTCATTCTTATTTAGGATAGGTTTATGTCTTTGCAGGTTTACTTCTTTGTCTAAGGCTTCCAGTGCTTAGATGGATGTATTTCCAGGCAGCCACTTTATTCACTAGGATGGAGCATGCAGAAATGCAGAAATATGCAGAATTACTGACCAGGATTTAAAAATTTTGTTTCTCTATGACAAAGTATCAAAAATCAGGGGACAGATAATTAAATCATTGAAAATAGAGTGTGTTTTCCAACCCTTGCCCCATGATCTGAGTACAAGCTGTTCAAGTAACACATGACATGAATGTCTTCCTGATACAGGGCTGATGGTTGAACAATAATAGCTTTGAATGTGGGAAGAGTTTAAATGGGTCAAATGCAATTTATCATCCAGCATTTTGCTGGAAGTTGTAAGTTATCAATAAATTTGAAATTTCCAAATTCATTATGTGATCAGCTTTCTCACACGCAATTATTGTCTGTTGTGTAAGTGATGTTGGGGGCATAGATTTGTAATGTTTCAATTTCTGCTATTTTTGCAGAATCAGTGCTATTAATTTGAGTCTTTCTACTGTTCCCATTAGTAATTCACCTTAGTTTTGTTGCTATTGCTGTAATAAACACAATTTTCAAAAGCAACATGACACAAAAGGCTTTATTTCAGTTTACACTTTACAGTCCATCACAAAGTGAATTTAGGGACAGGAGCTCAGGTTAGGAATCCAGAGGTAGAAAAACTGAAGTAAAGGACATGGAAGAATGTTGTTTCCCGACTTGCTCTCCATGATTTGCTCAATTTGCTTTCTTATATAACCCGGGTGCACTCCTAAGATTGGACTGATGTTTTTCAAATCAATTATTAATCAAGAAAATACCCACAGAATTATGCAGACTTTTTTTTCCCTCAATTGAGGTTCCTTTCTGAATGACCCTAGTTTATGCAAACTTAACAAGAATATTCAAATCAGTATTTAAATTATATTTTGTTGTATTAACTTCTGATTCCTGATAATAAGTACCTATTAAAAGTGCATCCATCTTAAATATGCATCATCACTGGTGAAAATTGAACTCAGGCAGCAATAAAAATAAGAAAGCCGGTCTTTATCCAAGACTTCTAGGGTACTACCTAGACATACCTGTATCTTTGGGAGACAGAGAAACAGTACCTTTTTTGATGCAGAAAACCAGACAGCATTTCCATGCTCGGACAAAATGAGGGGGGCATTTCTGACTTTAGATTAATCTATTAAAAAACAAAAAACAAAAAACAAACAGAAAAACATGTTTTCTAAATTAAAGATGGCCAGCCTAAGCCAAAAAATTGAACTGAGCAAACAAAAACATAACCCTCCAAACCCAATCCCTGTTACAGTTTGCCTTAGTCACTGTTCTATTGCTGTGAAGAGACATCATGACCAGAACAAGTCTTGTGAAAGAAAGTATTTAAGCTGAGTCCTGGTTACTGTTTCAGAGACTTAGTACATTTTCTTTATGGTTGGTATTGGGTAAACATAGACAATAGAGGCTGATACTGGAGCAGTAGCTGGGAGCTCTATCCTTAACCTTATGGAGACAAAGAGAGAGAGAGAGAGAGAGAGAGAGAGAGAGAGAGAGAGAGAGAGAGAGAGAGAGATTAGGTTTAGCATGATCTTTATGATCTTTGGAAACATCAATGCCTACCCTCTAGTGTCACACTTCCTCCAACAAAGCCACACCTATTAGCCAGTCTCTTCTTATCCAACAGTACCCAGTTAGTAGTTAGTAATTATTCAAATATATGCTCTTATGGGGGGCCATTCTTATGCAAACAACCACATAGCTGGTTTTAGGTTCTCAAGGCTGAGCTTGACTACTTGCTAGCTCTAATACAGAAAGTATAACTTCTGTTCTCTCTTATTTTTCTATCTTTCTTCAGTGTCTCCTCCTCCAAGATATGAGTTTGCCTATTTTGATTCACATTTTTCAAAATATTTTTCTAGACCCATAAGAATCTGAATAAAATTAGGAGTGGAATTTAAGTCCACCATGCCTTTCATGTGGTAATTTGAAATGTAATTAAATGCTTTTATTCTTTCCTTAAGCCCATAGACTCATAGACACTTCTCAAAAATGTATCTAAACGTAAGGAAATTATTTCTTCTGAAGGTTATTGTTGGATCTCCTCTTTTAATTTCCTAATCTGTATGTTACTGTTATTACTAAAGTATATGTCGCCTAAAATCTGTTTAAACAAATATTGGATCTGAAAACACATTATTTTTTATTTTTTTTCTTGAAATCAATATTTATTCTGTAATTCAGTAGTCAATTTTACTCCAGTGGTAATTATTAATATTTGTGGTCAAAGAACATATTATGCATCCTAAAATTATTTTAAATTCATAAATTTATTATATATGTAGGAATTAATATATGTCAGTAATATATACTAAATATACTGAATTATATTTCCCTTGAAATCTATTCTAGCAAATCTATACATTGACTCTGAAAACAATTTTATTGTTTGAAATATTAGGTTAATTTATTCCAATGTTAATTACTAATACTATTACTAATTCTTAAGCAACATACTATGTTATATAATTATTTTTAATTCAAAAGTATATAACATATATTAGTAACATAAAATATAACCATATCATATCTGAATGCATAAGTATTTATATTTTACAGAGTGGCTTCCCAAATTTTGAAGAAACTGCAGACATCAAAGAGGTATTAATTTGGTAGAGGCAGAGGGCTAATATACATGCGAAGACTTACTGATAATAATTAGATGGGTTAGCCATAAGCCAGTTTTGACATGCTGGTGGCATATGGAACTGAACTGTAGTTTTGCAGGGTTCAACTGTGAGACTGATTGAGAAGATACTAGGAGTAACAGTACCTTAGAAATGAGACACAGGATGTGTCCAAATGAGTGACTCAGTAAAATGACAATGATAGATTTGACTTGGATATACTAATTCATGTGGAAGATGAGATGAAAGTCTGGGACAGTCTTCAGTTCTTTAACTGCACACTCATGCTGAATGGTGAAATTACAACCAGTGTGGCCACTGAGTTAGTTATCACCCACACAGTCCTGGCTGCCTGCATTTCCTTTTATGGAGCCCACACCTGCGTCTTCTATCCATTGTCATTCTATCTGTTTGGTTAGTTCTCAGATCGGTTCTTTATGATTTGTTTTGTTTTCTTAAAGATGTCTTTTATTTTTAATTGGGTGTATGTGTGTGTGCACACGCACATGTGCATTTGTGTTTGTCTGTGTGTGCCTTTGGTATGTATACAACTAGATGAAAGTGACAGGAGATGTTAACTGCTCCATGTGGGTGCTGAAATAAAAACTGTTTCAAGTTCTCTGCAGGAAGGTGAACACTACATCATCTAAGGTTTTAGTATGTACTTCTCTGCTCCCAACAAACTTGACATGTTCATTAATTGTCATAGTAGGTCCAATTGCCTCAAGTATGACACTGGAGAGTGCTTGCTTCTAAATTAACACAAGGTACAGTCATTGTGCCTCTGCAATTGCACTGAAAATGCAGCTAAATTCTGCTTTCTAAAACTCAGTCACTGGGAGATGGTTGAAAGTCAGGTTTTACACACTACTGAGTTAACTTCAAGTGGAGCCAGCCTGATCTTTGAAGGACTGAAGCTGAGTAGTGTTCCATCCCTCCAACCTTGAACCCTTCAATGTCTAGGGAATTACTGATACCCTGTGTACCATTCCACTTAGAAATCATCATACTATGGCAATCAAATTACCTGAAACATATTATTTATGTATGTATTTCATGTTGAATAAATACATTCCAAGCAACTGTATGCAACCCAAGCAATTTCAAAAAGAAAGGTAATTTTCTGGAAAACAGGTTGAGCAATACTTGTTTCTGTCTTTCAGCTAACAGTATGGTAGGCATACATATATAATAACCAAAAAGAGAATTAAAGTAAATATAATCAGATTAAAATGTATTTTGAGACAGAAACATAAAATAAATTTATATGTGACATTTACCATCCAGTTGTTTCAGTTACTGGTCGTGGTAGAAATCATGAAATCTCTGTAGGTGGCAACAGTCCTTAATGTGTTGCACATGCATTTACAGCACTACTGTCAATCCCTCTTACCTGAGCATTAGACATGCTGCTTACTGTCCATCATTTTCTTGTCTGTCTTGCTCTCGTCTGTCCTAAGTGTTATAGTCAACCTTCTCCTTCAAGTAAACACCGTCCATCTCTGTTCTCATGCCCTTCACCTTGAGGTCTTGCTCTTCTTGTGACTTCCCTGTGGCCTTTGCTTCTACTTATAAATTATTTTCTACAGTTTGGGAGAAAGATAGTAGGAATCTGTGCTTTTTTTTTTTTTTCTTTTTTCTTTTTCTTTTGAAAACATGCCAGGCTTTATAGTCGATGTTTTTTCTTCTGTTCTCAGAAGTGATGTCTCTTTCTTGGGTACTTGTTGCTCTTTGAATTACTTTTTAAAGTGGATGGGGAGGTTTCTACCTTGTATTTGATTACTTGAGAATTCCTTACTACTCACCAGAGTATAAACTCCCGGCTGACTAATTAAAGAAAAATACACCAAAATAACCAAGATCACAAAGTAGCCTGCACCCACTCCAGTGAATTGCCAATCTATTTATAAATACAAAGGTTTGAAATGAATAGCCTATTGTTTGCTGAATTGAATCAATTATTTCTAGATACCTTTCTTCAAGTGTAATAAATTACTATATATAATAGTGTGAGATGTTCTGTTTGATTCCTTCTGAGATCTATTAGTAGATTTATGTTTTCAAAAATACACTGGCATCAGACTCAGATCTTGTTTCAAAATTATCTACAAATATCATCTGTCATTTTTATGAAAAACAAAAATATTGATCACAATTTTTCAAGAACAAAATGAACTAAACATCATTCAACATGCTGGGCAGTCTTTAACTGATCAGAGACACAAGCTGATTTAGGGATTGTTGTTTCTAGCCAAAAACAGATTCAGTGTAGGCAACTGTGTGAGTATGTGAATATATATCCATATTCTGCAATGTGTCTCAAATAATGACAGAGAAGGTGGGTATACATTATTATAAATTCCTACCAGTTGCAAAGGAAGGGTTAAAGTTTTAAATGCAAAAATCTGCAATAACACAGAGCTTGCTTTGAGCCTCTGCTCTCTCAAATGCTATTGCTAAGGGAGATAAAATAATGAAAAATACTTGACTAAACTGCTGGCAAAACTCTTATTGTTTGTACCACTCTTGGAAAGGGCTCTTGGGACTAGCAGTGGGTTCCTTGCTATTGATTGGCTGGTTAAATAGGGGACTATTAGCTTCAGACAGGCTAGATTGATTACATAGCAGCAGCAGGAGCTAAGACTTAGAGCTGAGTGAGCATCAGGGAGAGGGAGAGAGAGAAGGAGAGAGAGAGAGAGAGAGAGAGAGAGAGAGAGAGAGAGAGAGAGAGAGAGAGAGAGAGAGAGAGAGAGATCACTCTGTGGTTGCTGGGGCTAGATAATCCTGCTTGCCAGCTGCCTCAGTCAACAACTTCCTGAGCTGCTTTTTCTTTTACAAAAGGATGTCAGCTCTGAGAGGCAGAGCCAGCGAGAAATAACAGACTTCACCTTGGAACAGCTCAACACACTCGTGCAGCATTAAAGCAGATCTGAAGAAAAAACAAAAATCAAGCCCGAAGCCAGCCCCTCTTCATGACTACATTGCAGATAGAACAGTTTCATGCTCCAGGTAAGGAAATTATGATCATTTTTTTTTCCCACATGTGTTTCCTTTCAGACTGCCACAGTAAGATACAAGCTTGTTTTTAAAACTGAGTTTGCAGTAGAACATTTCTAACAATGCCATAAAATGTTTAAATGAATATATTTGCATGTTTATCCACAAGTACATTCACTTTTGCAACCATTGCTTGCTGCATTTCTGTAATACATTCTCTATCTATGAAAAATAATTAAGGCAAACCCCTCCTAAAAGTAGTAATGTCATTTTAGTGCTGGTATAACAACATGTTGAAAATATTGCTTTTCTGATGTTAAATAACTTTGATAATGAAAACATACCAAGAAGTACCATTACTGCATGAACTTCAAGTTATAATTTGATGTACACATAGACGCTACCGATTGCATATTCTTTTTGAAATCTGCCTTGTAAGTGGAGTTTTAACTTTTTAGAGTATGCATGCTGTGTCCCAATAATGTGACATTAGCCTGTCCTTTTATTATGGCTGTGGATGTCGTGTTGTTATTGAAAGAGTCCCGCACTAAAGAAGGAAATTTGAGTTGAGAGATGCTTAAGCATTCTAGAGCTCACTGCTGAGCTGCAGTCCTATCAATTAATATTTAAAGTGTCAGGGACAGTATGTGCAGGCAAAGCACCTTTGAACGCATGTGGTCTTTCTGGAAGCAGGGTTTTGGAAAATGATTTCTCAAGAAACTGATGGGATGGAACAGGCATAATAGCCGGAGCAATGCAGTACTGATGGAAATGACTGACCTTAGGTTGTGGGTCAAAATATTAACTACAAAGGCAGAGCATGGTGATGAAAGGGGTTTATTTTGTGCTTATAGGAAGCAAAATGATTGGTGATATTATTGTGTAAGGGTATTTACTTTGGGATCAATAAAGAGCTAATTTATCCTGAGAGTTTCTCTGTCCTTTTGCGTATGGTTCTCTGGGTTGCTTCTTTTACTAGAGAACAAACTAGTATGTGATATATGATCAAAACTTTTTAATATGTTTTGCCATTTTAAAAATAATCACAAGGTTGCCAAGCCTCTTGGGTGTAAAATATCTGGTGTTAAGAACATAACACACATTAAACTGTAATATTTGTGTTTTATTTCATCTTTAGAATTATATAAATAAATAACTATATTTGCAAAATCTATTTCTTTATTATATCACATTGTCTTTCAGTTATAATTTTAGAGGGTTGGGTAATCCTATTAGTCAGGCCAATACCATAAGAGAATAACAATAATGTGAATAGATAGAACATATATCTTTGCTAAAGTTATATATCTATATAGGTGTGTTGTTACAGAGTATTGGTTATATTGTCTTGAATTGAGATAGTTGAACATGATTTTAATTTTATTTCTTTTGAGTAATGTGAGATTCAATTACCAAATTGTGAAATAAAGGTATCCTAGTACATGCTTTTATTGGTGAAACAGTATTACCTTCTACATAAACTCAGCACTTGTTTGAAGTCTGGTATATCCATTACTGCAATCAACATTCTGTGTTAATTATGTTTTCTGGGAAGCATGTCAATATTGTCTGCAGTATTATTTAATTTCATGAAAATTAGTGAATTCATCTTCTGAGAAGATATAACTTAGTTTCAATTAAATCATTTATGTGTTTTTAGCTGTATGTTTCTTTACACTTAATTTTCTTACAATTATGTATAGTTTCCTTATGATTTCTTTATAAGTTATGTTGTATTGTTCTATAAAATAAACTAATTTCCAGTTGCATTGTACATTATCTTAGGTCATTTTAATTTTAGTATGAGTAGAGGTAAATTTTCATAATATATTTTGATAAAAATGAACATTCTTCTTTTAAAAAACTTTTTAAAATTATGTCAAACCCTGCACCTCTCCCATATCTACAAGGTCTTATAGGACTCTCAGTTTTACGTTTATTCTTGTTTTATTACTTATAAATTTGTACTTTCTGTGAGAATATATATTTCCTCATGTAGTTAGCAGGAAATATTCCATGATGGGAGCATGAGAGTTCTGTGTTAAATCAGCACTTGAGTTATAGCTATTTAACTAGCATTCACCCTGCACTCTGCGTTATCTTTCTCTGCAATCAAGATCAAAGAGGACCAGTGTCTGGGGATTGAGACACCTAAGGGTCATTCTAAGTCTGAAATCTACAGTTGTACTCAGTCAGTGCATCTTCAGTTTTCTCTTCTTTCTTTGATTTATGAGAGAGGTCAATTGGATCTTTTATTCACCTTCTTATTCTCTTCCATAGTATCACATGTCTGTCCTGATTGCTTATTTTATCCGCATTGAATGAAAAAACAAACCTGATAAAGCATGTCCACCTCTGTTTCTGTAGCTCTCTAAACCATTAGGGGGCTCTTTCTTCCCATGTTTTACTCAGTGAAATACAGCAAGGTGATGCTGCATTCCTGCAGCATTGATTCCTGTTTGTAGACATGTGCACTGCTTCAAGAATTTTTCTAGTGTCTCCCACAAAACAGACAGTGTTAGGATATGTAAGAAACTTATTTTCAAAGGAAAAGAAACTTGCCTTATGCTTGGCATTCTTTGAATTTAATGGTGTATATAAATAACATATAACATTTAATAACTGAAAATTTTAAATCATGGAGATCTACTGAGATGTAAAGGCTACCTGTTAAGGAGGCACCATTAATGAGCAGCCTAAGGAACTTACTTTTGGATTTTTCTCAAATATCTGAGTCCAAGAAATTTACTCTACAAAGGATTAAGCAGAATCTAGCTCAGAAAGAGGATTACTAATTTTCTGTAGAAATTAAGAACAGAAAATGGAAGATAAAATGACAGAGTTAGTGTCAATCTGCATTTTGGAAGTTCAATCTTGAATTCTTAAACATGTTGTTTCTTTCTGCACAACTATGAACTCTCATATACATAAAGGAGCTGTTACAGCTGATTATAGGTCCTTTCCTATCACTTTCAGAAACAGCGTTTGTTGAGCTGCCCTGTGAACTTTATCTTTCTCTGCTGCAGCAGAAATTATTGCTTAGGGCAGAATATGTTTAAACATCCAAGAAAGGTACTTGAGACATGACACGAGCAATCCATTTGCTGGATAGATGCAGGAATTACATAACTTAACTGGGATTTAATATGTTGAAAGGAATAATATTTGAAGCACCCAATATTGAACAACTCACTCCAAATCTATTTAGATAATATTAAAACAAAGCAGTGATGATGATATAAATTATCAACAGAGTTACAGGTGAGAATTCTGCTACAGAAAATTTATTGTTAAGGGTATTAAAAACATTGTAATAACTTTTATTACTTCTACAAGATATAGAGGGAAGCTGGATAGTGGTGGCATATGACTTTAATCCTAGCACTGAGAAGGTACAGGAAAGTGGATCTCTGTGAGTTCAAGACTAGCCTGGTCTATAGAAGGAGTTCCAGGACACCCAAGACTGTTACACAGAAAAACCTTGTCTTGAAAAGCAAAATGAAAACAAACCAAAAACAGAGGCATATAGTTTGAGATAAGAGTTAAAATTAAATATAATCACTGAATAAGCTTTCAAAATGTACATTTGAATATATATGTATGTCAACTTTTGCCAAGAATAAGATTAATATATTTATGTTTCCCATTTAATACTAAATACATGAAAATAACAGTGAAGATATATCTTATCTCACCCAGTAGAAAATAAAGTTTTTAATAATGTGTGCTTGTATAACTGAGTGAATGTCGTGTGTGTTGGAGAGTGGGTTGTGTATGGGTGTATGTGTATCTGGGCTCCTTTGTAGGTATGCAGTACATATACACATGGTTATGCAGGTGTACCCTCCTCTGTATATGTGTGAATCCTAAGGATAGTGCCAACTAACTTGGTCTATTACTCTCTACCTTATTCTATTAATGCAGTTCCTCTCACTGAACCTTGAGTGAGACCAGTGGCCTCAAGCACCACTGATCATTTTAATTGTGATGGCCATTGCCAGATCTAGCAAGACAGGCTTAAACAACTATCCCTGACCTTCAAATAGATGTTAAGTATTTGAACATGGTTCCATGTGATTGTGTAAAATGTCTTTTTAATCTTTCTAGCCATCCTTCTACTGTGAGGAAGTAGGGATGTGGGTGACATTACACAATTGACCAATATCAGACTTCAAAAGATATCAAGAGACTCTGTCCTACTAAGTACAGTGCCATGAATGAGATTGATGATACTGCAGGAGAAGAAATGTTTGTAGATTTTTTATTGTATTTTTAATGAACTAAGTTATGTGTCTTATGTAATTTCCTCTCAGGTTTATCATTTGTAAGGATATATTTATTTTTATTGTACACATGACTACTTTGCTGGCTTCTATGTCTGTGTACCATATTAGTAAACTCCTGAGGTTGCCAGAAGTGGATGGTGGATGGTGGATGGTGGATGGTGGATGAACTAGACCTAGATTTAGAGATTTGTGTGAACCACCAACTGTGTACTGAGAAGTAACAGTCCTTATTAAGAGCAATTGGTACTCTTAATTGCTGAGCGATTTCTCCAGCTTGATTTATGCTTTATGCCATCTTTTTTATTTTAACAAATTTTATTTCTATATTCAATCATTCCTCTCATCTTAGCACAAAATACATATATCTACCATCATTTCTTCTTATTTTATCATGTTTGACTATGACCTAAGATTATATGTTTTGCTGGCTCATTGTTTTCTGCCCATCAGAATTTTTTCTTGAGTCATACAAGTTACTATTTGAACACTCTTTTTCACCAAATTTCAGTTGTTATAAAAGAGGAATTTGAAGAATTTGGTACAGAGCTTCTGAGACTAAATAAAAGATAATAAATTTGAATAAAATAATAATTTTATTAATCATAATATAATTAGGGTAGATTTAAGTGTTATTAAATGGCTTCCATATATATCAATGCATGTCCTGGGAGATAAGTATCAATTGTCATCCTTTTGTTGATAGAAAAACTATTTTCTACAACAGTAGTGTATAACAGGTTTGGACATGCTAGTTGTGTTTCATAAATGTAACACACCATCTTTTCTAAGTATGGACAATTTTTAGAGAATTTTAGCTTTAGACAGAAATAAAAGTAAGCACTATAGTTATCTTAAGTTCTTTTATCCCTACTTTTTGTCATTACTCTACTGCTTTTCTGTTATGAACATATTAATTCAGTGTGGCTTATTTTTTGTGATTGATAGTTCAAAATATGCCCCAAGTTATAATTTATATCATTTTTATAAAATTATTTAACTTTTATTAAGTAGTACCTTTCACATTATATATTCTAGAAGCTTTATCCACTCGAAATGACAGGAAACAGTCATATTATCACACCTTGCATACATTTTGTTTTGTTTTGTTTTTTGCCTTGTACTGTCCTTTGCCTTGCATGTCTATGCTTACACAGTTCTTTCTCCTGGGAAGCTCTACCTTGAAGTCACAGAGATATGCCTGTCTCTGCCTCCTGAGTGCTGGAATTAAAGGTGTGAGCCATCAATTGCCAGCTCTGCCTTTCATATTTTGTCGATACATTTCCCTTTAGTAGACTTTAAAATGTTATAAACATATAAGATGGCATACTGTTTTCTCAATGGATTTTAAATAGAGTAATATTAAATTAAATTTTTTGTATCTTTCTATTATTTGCTGACTTATTTCTTTTCATTGATAAATAATATACCACAAAATGACTGAAGCAGTTTACTCATCCATTCAGAAACAGTAACGTTTCTTGTTTGTTTCTAATTTGGAGAATCATCAATCAAGATTATGTTAACTTATGTGGAAAGCATTGGTATGTACATAATTTTCAGCCACTTAAGTGAAAATCATAATGATTATGATTATTTGTGTGTGTACTAATTGAAGTTTTACTCTGTTACATGCACTTTCATGACAGCCTGGTCCCAGAGTCATGTCATCCCCAAGATATCATATGGAGACTCTATATTAGATATGAAACTGCTGACCTGTTACTAGAATTTCTTATTGGCTATCTCTGATTTAAATATTAACCAATTTCTATCAATCTTAAGTGTTTCCATGTGGTCTTAACTTACCTGAGAGAGAGTACAGATCTCTTCTCTCATGTCCTAAATCTTTACTCCTCTCAACTACATCTACTAGAATCCTCCTTGTCTCCTAGTCCTGCCTATCTTGCCTTCCTATTTCTTTTATTCATTATCTAATAAGAGAAATATATTTACAGAATGAAATCTCCATCATTACTCCCATAAGAAACTGTAAGTAGCTGATCATTGATGGCACTTGCTTTTAAGCCTAGAACTTGGAAGCAGAGGCAGGTGGAGATCTTTGAATTCAAGGCCAGCATGCCCTACAAAGGAAGTTTAAGTACAGTATCCAAAGCTACAGAGAGAAACTCTTTTACTGAAAGAAAAAAAACGAAAGGAAGAAAGAAAGAAAGAAAGAAAGAAAGAAAGAAAGAAAGAAAGAGAAAAAACCAATTACTTTATCTTTCTATGTGTGTTCTACATAGGTAAAAGCATTTGGTGTTTTAGACTTATATATTATGAATAATTATTTCTTTGATTACAGAGTTATGATTATTTCCTCTTTATCATTTTATGCCTTTGTATATGTCCCTCCTTGCTTTCTTTTAAATTCATGACTTAATATTTGTTTAGTGCGGCTTATTGCTTTTTAACATATAATGATGATTATATAGCAACTCATTCTTTATTGTGAAAAACATGAAACAGTCTTACCATCAGAAACATATCTATAACCAACTGGTGTTTAAACATATTATTTTTGTATTTGCTAAACAAGTGTTCAAAACCTAAAGAGTTCTTTATTCTTCACATTTGTTTGTAATTTTTAATTAGAATTTAAAAGAGAATCTTTAGAGTAACAGATTTAAGTAGACAAACATATTTGCAAAATGTCATCTTCTTAAAACAATTCTTTTATTGTCTTGAATTGTAATGTAATTATATCATTTTATCTTCTCTTTATTCTCTCTAAAACTTCCCCTATACACTGTCTTCCTCTCTTTCAAATTAATGGCATCACTTTTAATTAATTGTTTATATACACAAATGTTTATGTTTATATGTACATATATATATATATATACATATATATTACATACTTACACACACACACACACACACACATATATATATATATATATATATATATATGTAGCTGACTCAATATGCACATAGCATTCTGAGGTGTAATTTCAGGACTGACTAGTTCATATCTTATAACCAGTTGGTGTAGTCTTCCCTAGCTAAGACTATCCTTCTCACTCATTGCTTCTCTTAGCTCCTCATGGTACTTCGTGTTGGTTTGAGGACTCATGTGTTTGCCTGTATACTGTAGCATATTTAGTATTGTCATTCTTCAGCTCATATTTAGCCTATCATATTGGTGAGTACTATGGATATAACTCTGACATTCCTAGGAGCTACAATATCTCACTAAACTACCTGGTTCAACAGCATTTAAAATCTTTCTACACCTTCTTCTTCAGTGACCACTGAGCCTAAGGTACAGAATTTTTATTGCTGGTACATCCACTGGGCCTTGGATACACAACTACTTACACATAAGCATTGCACTGACTTCTCATTTAGGAAACTTGTGTTTGCAATAGAAGGCAATTACCCTCAATTTTTGTGATTTTAAATATATAAAGCTTACATGAATACATTACATATCCTTCCATTGAGGCTGTGGAAAGCCGATCTGATTTTTAACTCTCC
Organism: Phodopus roborovskii; assembly: GCF_943737965.1. Lineage (NCBI taxonomy): Eukaryota > Metazoa > Chordata > Mammalia > Rodentia > Cricetidae > Phodopus > Phodopus roborovskii. The sequence continues at coordinate 32,350,016 of NW_026126410.1, forward strand.
AGTATACAATACCCATCATATAATTTAATGTATATTATTGGAAGAAATATTTTGAAACTGAGCCTCTTAGTTAAAAAAAATGGGCAATACTCAGGAGCATGGTACAGATTTCAAGTTTTCTTTCCTACCATTTCTTTTTATCTCTGTGGATATTGAAGAAAATGTGACTTGTTGAACATTCTTGTGTTCAAATCCTTACATGGATATGTGGTACTTAAAAACTTGAAGTCATGCCACTTAACTCCTCTTTCTATTCATTGAAAATCATATTCTGTATTGTGTCTATTGTGATAGTAAATGCAATGTGACTAACTCCCTTAAAGAAGAAAGTATCACAGACAAAAATAAAGTCATTATGGAGTAAATAGCATATTTTCTGAAGAAATAAATATAAAAGTTTGTGGTGAATGTAAGCAGAAATATCAAATATATATATTTAATTTTTCTCTCTCTCCCCTTTCTCTGAATTGAAAGGCTATTAATCTTGGAGCCAAATACTTGGATCAGTGTGCTGTTATACTAGTTAAATTATGAAAGCATCTTGAAACAAAACACAATAAAAACAAAAGTTCTTCCTGTTCTACTATCTCTCTGCCCATGTCTTTATCTATAAGTACTTATATAAATAGATTTGTTAGAGTATTTTTCCCTAATTAATTGATTTATATTCTGAACTGCCCACTTAGACATTCATTAAATAATGAATGCTGCTTTTAATATGCCTTTTTATAATTTTAGCTGCTGGCTGGGATATATACCCAGGGTATAATTTACACCATCTAAAATTCTTACTTAAATCGATATCATTTTATCTTTTTGGCTGGAATCATAGAATTGGCAAATTTTTTGCCAAGGATATTCTCTGATGAACTGTATCTATAACCTACAGAGAGAAGAGCACTTTGAACTACAGGAGCAAAATTATCACTGAGAGTATTAACTGTTTTTTGAAATAAAATTTCAAAGGCCAATTTTAATACATATTTATATTAAGGAGACTGAACTGTTCACCAAATCAAAGATAGTGTTACAAATCAAGAAACATTGTACATAGGTGTAATTCATGATTTTGTTAGATTATTGCATATCTATGTCTGAGTGACCCAATGAAACATTTCCAGAAGGAGCAGAAAGGGGAAGTATACTTTATACATGAGGTACAGAGTATGGTCTGTGAATAAATGCTGGTGCAACAAGGAGATAACTATCAAAACTTAAATAATTTATCGGAATTGCTCAATTAGAACAAACTGCTTAAATATAACGTGAGTGTGCATTGGGTGTGTATGTGTGTATGTGTGGCAGGGTGTAATCTAAAAATCTTTATGAAAAAAATCAACATAGACTGCTCAGTCCTCCTAGTTGACACCCACATTCAGGGGGCAAGATTTGGTCTTATGTTGGTTCCCCAGCTGTCTGATCGGGGTCCATGTGTTCCAACTTGCTTAGGTGGTTTATTCCCAGCATTGTCTTGACCCCTTTGTTCATCACTCATTCCTTTCTGAAACTGGATTCCAGGAGTTTGGCTTAGTGTTTAACCGTGGGTGTCTGCTTTTGTTTCCATCAGGTACTGGATGAAGGCTCTAGACATTTAGGATAGTCACCATTCTCATTATAGGGGAAGGGCATTAAGGTAGCCTCTCCATTATTGCTTAGATTCCTAGTTGGGGTCATCCTTGTGGATCTCTGTACAATTCCCTAGTGCCAGATTTCTCGTTAAATGTATGCGGCCTCTGACAGGGAGCCAGGATGTGTCTCCTTGTGCACTAATGGACTTCTGGAGGCCATTTCCCCTGGAGTGATACTCCCTTAGCCAAGAAACACAAGGGGTGGCCTAGGCTCTACCCCAAATGACTTGACAGATTCTGATGATCCCTCATGGAAGGCCTCACTATCCCTGAGGAGTGGATGGGAGATGGGATAGGAGGTCAGTAGAGGGCATGGAAGAATGGAGGGCGAGGGAACAGGGATTGATATGTAAAGTAAGATTGTTTCTAATTTAAATGAAATTTATTAATAAAAAATTAAAAATATCAAAGTAACAAGATCGTTCTGGTGTTGAAGCTCTGTCATAGCATGTCATTCTAAAACTTTAGGAAAGGTGATTTTCTGTAAATTAGTGGCAAACCTGTTCATAATTAATACTGGTGTCTGTACAATTAGTTATGTTATTCCAGTAAACAGTTCATATAGGTGACAGACCTAAGCACAGAGGACAACAAGACTCATGTTCACAATAAATGCCTCTGACTCAAATGTATCTTGTTTATACTCAAGCATAGTTATGAGCAATTACAGACTACCGTATTTCATTTTTTGTGATTCAGGTAACCATGATGAACAAAAAATGGACTAATTTCATCTGTTTACTCAACAAGATAGAAAATTGCATTGGTCATCCATCTGTTCTCTTTTATATCCTTCCATGTTCATTTCTAAGAACTTGGGTTTATGTTCCCAAAAGAACATTTAATTTCATTTTGGATTACTTTCTTTAGATTCTGCCAAGAATAATAAAGAGCTAAACGTCAAGCCAATAAAAGTATCCTCTTTTCCTTTGGTATGGAGGGCTCTTGTTTTATTATAATACTTTTTATTTTATACAGCTTTCTACTGCTCATATTCTTTATGGTAGTTACTCATAATTTTATGAACCTTAACAATATACTTGTTTTTGTTACTACATCATAACTGAAATTTTCCTATTGTTATGGATCAAAATGTAAATATCTTTGTTTTCTGATGATCCCTTGTGAAACCTGTGAAAAGGTTATTCATCACCAAAGGGGTTGAGACCCACATGTCTTACTCCTCAAAAGTATTTGATTCTGATTTCTATCAGCTTCTGATACTCTTAAGATTCAGTTCTCAGTGGGTCAGAAGGGTGTAACATCAGACTTGTTTATTTTTGCCCCAATTCCTCATTTGTTCAGGTGTCACTGAGATAATAAAATATTTCCAAGATGTTTAACAAAATTTCAGAATTTTAAGCCACAAACGGTAAATTGCTATGACTGTCTTTTTTTTTTTTTTCATGGTTTCAAACAGATTATTTTCTTTTTCTTTTTTAATTAATTTTATATAACAAAGTCCAATTAAATGAAAACAAACATTTATACACAATATTTGGGAATTTGGGCATCGTTCTTTCCAAACTACTTCCTGCTGGTAAGGGGCGCTGTCTTGGGGGATTCGAAGAAGATTCAGATATCCTAGCTGTAGTCTATAGGGCTGTTTTGTCCAGTTGTTTTGAATGTAGGATCAGCTTGTACTCTGTTTCAGGCGGTCTGGCGTGATCAAACCACATTAGTCTGGAAGGAATCCACATCTTTTCATTTTCTGTGGAAACAAAAATAGAAATCCTTTTCCCCAGTAACTTGTTCTTCAACTTAAATTTTGGAGTCAAAGCGTTTTTTTTTTTTTTTTTTTAATTTATTATTTTACATGTCGATCCCAGTTCCCTCTCCCTCCCTCCCTCCCCTCCAGCCCTCCCTCCCTCCTTCCTTCCCTCCCTTTTGCCCTCTCTGCCCTCTTACATGCACTCTAAACACCCTCCCCTCCCAACCCCCCACCACAATACCATATGTAGGGGAATGCCATCCAGTTGGGGTCATGTAGATCTGACAAGTCCTGTGAAGTAGGGACTAGGGCTTCTCTCCTGTCTCTAGAATAAGGCAGTTATCCCTCCATGGGGCATATGTTTGCAAAGTCCTTTTGTGCACCAGGGATACATCCTGGCTCCACTGTCTGAGGTCTCTTAGACTGCTCAGACCTTCTGGCTGAGACCCATATTCAGGGGGGTCCGAGTCAATCCCCTGTTGGCTTCCCAGCTATCAGTCTAGTGGCCCTTAGCGCCTCCTTGTTCAGGTAAGCTGTCTCTATGTACTTCTACCGCATGGTCTTGTACTCTCCATCTGCTTCTGGGTTCTAGTTCAACTCAGTGTTTATATATGTGTGTTTGCTCCTATTTTCAACAGGCATTAGTTTAGGACTCCATGGAGATGTTAGTTGTTGATCTCACTCTCCGGGAAGGGCATTTATGATAGCCTTTCCACGGGAGCTGAGATTGTTAGTTGGGAGCAGTCTTGTAGTTCCCTCGACCTTTCTTTGTGTTCAACTTTATCATCAAACCAATATTGGCTCCCTCTTTTATGTTCTCTCTCTCTGTCTCTGTCTCTGTCTCTGTCTCTCTCTCTCTCTCTCTCTCTCTCTCTCTCTCTCTCTCTCTTTCCTATTTTCCATTCCTAACCAGGCTCAATCCTCCTGGTCACACATGACTTCCTCTCCTCCCCCTCATTTTCTCCTACTTCTCTCTCCATTAGCTGTCCTCCCCCAATTTACCTGAGGTCTGGGGGGGGGACTTGTCCCTTCCCAGTTCTGTGAGGGACTTTATATGAATCTCTTAGAATACAACTTGTATCCTAGTTCCTCTGGTGATGTGAATTATAGGCTAGTGATCATTTGATCTAGTTCTAAAATCCATATATGAGTGAGTACATACTGTGTTTCTCTTTTTGTGACTGGGTTACCTCATTCAGGATGGTTTCTTCAAGTGCCATCCACTTGCCTGCGAATTTCAAGATACCATTATTTTTTTCTGCAGAGTAGTATTCCATTGTGTAGATGTGCCACATCTTCATTAACCATTCTTCAAATGAGGGCCATCTAGGTTGCTTCCAGGTTCTTGCTAGTACAAATAGTGCTGCTATGAACACAGTTGAACAGATGTCTTTGTTGCATTGATGTGAATCCTTTGGGTATATGCCTAAGAGGGGGATTGCCAGGTCCTGTGGTAAACTAATTCCCATTTTCCTGAGGAACCGCCATACTGATCTCCAAAATGGCTGTATGAGTTTGCACTCCCACCAGCAGTGGAGGAATGTTCCACTTTCTCCACATCCTCTCCAACATAAGTCATCACTGGTGTTTCTAATTTTAGCCATTCTGGCCGGAGTAAGATGGTATCTCAAAGTTGTTTTGATTTGCATTTCCCTGATAGCTAAGGATGTGGAGCATTTTCTTAAGTGTCTTTCAGCCTTTTTGATTTCCTCCATTGAGAGTTCTTTCTTCAGTTCTGTACCCCATTTTTTAATAGGGTTATTTGGTGTTTTGTTGACTAGTTTCTTGAGTTCTTTGTATATTTTGGAGATCAGCCCTTTGTCGGATATAGGATTAGTGAAAATCTTTTCCCAGTCTGTGGGCTGCCGTTTTGTCTTGTCAACTGTGTCCTTTGCCTTACAGAAGCTTCTAAGTTTGAAGAGGTCCCATTTATTAATTGTTTCTTTCAGTGTCTGTGCCCCTGGAGTTATGCTCAAGAAGAAGTCTCCTATACCAATTTGTTCAAGGGTACCTCCTACTTTCTCTTCTAAGAGGTTCAATGTGGCTGGATTGATGTTGAGGTCTTTGATCCTTTTGGACTTGAGTTTTGTGCATGGCGACAGACATGGGTCTATCTGCAGTCTTCTACACACCCTCATCCAATTGTGCCAGCACCATTTGTTGAAGATGCTGTCTTTGCCCCATTGTATAATTTTAGCTGTTTTGTCAAAAATCAGGTGTTCATAGGTGCATGGATTAATATCAGGATTTTCAATTCGATTCCATTGGTCTACCTGTCTATTTTTATGCCAATACCAGGCTGCTATGACTGTCTTAAAATAATTTGTTATTACCTAAATGACAGAAGAAAATATGTGAGGGAAGTCTGTGTTATTCTTCCATTCCTTTGGGGTAGATACTTGCCGTATTTTGCCTCTTTATTATTACCTTACTTAGTATTTGTTTTTTGTTTGTTTGTTTGTTTTTTAGTCCAATTAGGTTCGTATTAAAATTCCTGTTGAAGTAATCCTTGTCCTTTTTTGTATTCTTGACACAACATTGATTAAATAAAGTTGAGACTAAAAGTTGATAACAGAAGAATTGAAACAATAAAGCGAATGGATTCATTACAATGACTCTAAATTATTTATATAAATATACGTTTGCTCTTGATCAGCCAAGAGTTTTTTGTTTGTTTTGTTGTTGTTGTTGATAGTAAATGGTGAGCAGAAAATATAAATCAAACACTGGTGTTTTCAATAAGTCAAGTAAATATCCAATCATGTCTACAGGTGGTAATAGTGAATATTTTGTAGCATGGCATCAGTAACCCAGTTAACTCTCCTCAACTATTTACTTGCAATGTTGATTCTGAGACTCTAAGGTAGATTACTTATTTTCACTGTATTTGAGAGCTTAGAAATGAACAAGAAAACAAGCCAAGAAAGGCATGCACATAAAAGCATAGTTTTAAATCATTAGGTCAGATTGTTACAAGAAAGTGTAAAAGATGCTTAGTGCATCTGAGTGGTTTGGGGTTAAGCTGAGAAGCTTAAAACAATGAGTTTCCCTAAGCCTCTCTTGACAGGATAGGTATCTGTTCTCCTGCCTGAGGAGTTCAAGCAGATGAAGTAGAAAATCACTTGAAAGAGCTGGAGTGAAAGGTTTCCCGTTGCTTGTATATCTATCCTTCTCTTCACTATTTCTGACCTCATTAATTATACCTAGAGCTCACTATACATTGGCAACATACCAAATAATATTTGATCTGAGAAATAATAGCATATCCTCTGAGCCATTTTCATGAGTTCATTAATTAATATCTCTAAAATGTTAGAAAGTATGTTAGAAGACCATGAAATAACTAGATGGAGGTGGATAAAATATAATGTTGAATATCACTAAATATAGTTACATTAATCATATAACAGGGTATTAATACAACAGGTTTCCTTGAATACTAGAAAATATCTCTAAATATTTATTTTGTTGCTGAATGAAATATATACAGATCTCACTTAGTATCCTTATACTTGGATAATGATATCATAAGGAAATCAACTTTTATGATGTTTTACTGTCTGATGTCTTTCTATTTTAATTTACAAATTATTTATAACAAAGTTTTAATAAACTTGAAAAACTACTCTATTTAGAAAATACTACATATTGAAAAAGTAATATATCTACTGTATTGCTTAGCCTTATGGAAGATCACATCATGAGATGTCTCACTTTATGATTGTGTGATGTTAGGAACTTTGTTTCACTGCTCCTGCCAACACTTGAACAATAGAAGCTTGCAGCAAAGCCAAATGCCATCCGTAAGAATAGTCACCTACCAAGAGAACAGTAGTGCCAGAGTGCTTAGTAGGACTGTTGTTAGAAGTAGGAGTGTTTGCATATGTCAGCTACTGGCACTTGTTCTATGATTTACTCTGGAAGATAGCAAAGATATTGTGTATATAGATCAGTGTTGGAAAACTTTAATGTCCACAAGGAATCATGTTCCCTAGGCAAATATGGGATGACTCTGTTAACTGGCATGATTGATTCCCTTTGGTATTCAGTGACTGCTCTATGACCAGGATTCTTTGTAAGTTTTCCTTCAAGCCATTTGCTAGAGTGATCAAATAGAGAAGAAAATAACAGTTTTAAATATTTACTCCCTGTGTAGCAATTAACACTAACTTCTTATTACCCCAAATATTTAAACTTTCATATTTGGGCACTGTGGCAATTAAGTTGCAATTGAATTTTAAAGGATATTCAAATAACATTCAGAAGAGTTGTTTTGTTAGCCTATCCTGTGGTGTCTTTCCTAATTTCTGAAAGCATGCTGAATATATGTCTAATTGGTTAGTGCTGTCATCCTTGAAAATGCTTTCTGACACTTAGAGTGATGATGGTGGGGGAGGGTGAAGCACAAGGGTGCTACTGGGAATTTTCTCTCCTCCCAAATTACAAAATGATATTCCATATATGAATTTAGTAATTATTTTTTAGAGGCAATATATTTGAAACCTAGAAGAACCTAGAAGAAACCTAGAAGAAATTTTAAAGAAAAAATAAATTGCATCTTTCTTCACTCGGACTGTAAAGTGAATGCACAGGCCTTGATGTGTGAGTTGTCTCTGAGATACAAATACACAAGAAGATATAGAAAGGAGAATGAAAAATCACAGTGAATGTGGAGAGTTGGGAAAATTTCTCCTACAGAATAGCTGAGAAAGTAGCTCTCTAGGAGGATGCTGGGACTATATTCTTTAGTGAAAAGACAGATGAACATATCACCAAAGCATTCTGTGTTACAGCTCTTAGGAGAGAGGTCTCCTATTGTTGGAAGCCAGGCTATAAGTATAAGTGTTACAGCTCTGAAGAGAAAGGTATCCTGGCTGTCAGATGTCAGGGTATACCTATAACAGTTTTCAGATCGGGGATGGTTTGCCTACAGCTAACCTTTCTCCACTCTGCTAAGGGAAAACCACTGCAGTAATATAGCAGTTTACACTTGCCCTGGGGGAAAAGGTTCTTATATCTCTGACTTGCTCCACTCCAGCAAAGGAAGGTCTCACCCAAAACTCATTCAAGAGAATTATTGAGGGAGGACTCCAGGAGAGTGACTGCTTTTGCCAGGGTGGCAAAAAGCAGCCCTAAACTGAACATGTACAGGGATTATATTACACTTCTTAGGGAGTTTCTCCAGGGTGAATATTTTCAGGCTGTGAATTGTTTGGGGATCAATCCATAAATGTGAACAAGCTCAGAGATTGGCTGATTTTGTGCTCAGGGGTTGGTTAGTCTTTCTGCTAATTTGGGTAGGGACAGGGTGTGTTTCTTTGGCTCTGCTTTCTTACATGTTTCTTACACTGGCCCCTTTTAACCTTTTGGTTCTGGTTTCACCACCAGTTTCTTACACTGGCTCTGGTTTCAAGGCCAAAGTGTGATTTTTGTTTTGTTTTGGCTCTGTTTTCAGAGTCAGGGTGTATTTCTCTGGCTGGTCCTTTTATGCTATACATAAAATTCATGGTTCAAAGATTGAGGAATTTGTATACAATCATTTTCAGAAATTTTAATGATGCCTTATGGTCTAATAGTCTATAATTTATAATGTATTTGAAATTAGTAATACAAGCATATACTTGGCTTGACCATTTCTAATAGTGGAGGAGGTAGTTTTATTCAAATGTTTGCCTGAAGATTAGAAGAGAATTAGATTAATAAGAAGAGCTCAAACAGACATGTTGGGATGACTATTTTCAAGAATCAATTTTCAAAAAAATATTAGTTGCCTAAGGCAATAGAGCTCCTTTATCAGATGTTTATACCCATGTAATACACTGTAGCTCTATAACATCCAGTTGCTTGGGTTAAATTTGTAAGAACCTTAAGTATATCAGGAAATAATTTTTAAGACTAAGGGATGCTACTTGAAACCATTTACCACATTAAACTGTTTTTTCATTAGATTGTATTTATTTATCATTGAAACAAACACTTGTGCAGCACATCATTAACAATTAAATGTAAACATCAAGACAATGTTCTAGACCAAGTCATGTGCATGTAAAGGGAATAAAGAAGATGGTAGATATGTCATTAAGAATCCCGCAGATGAATTTAAAGTGCTCATCTTGGGTGGAACGTTGTTTGTGTAGCTAGCTTGCATGCTAACCTGTAAGTCACAGAGTCTGTTCCTGTTTAAATAATGTCTTTATACATGAGGCCTCACACATTTACTATTGGAAAATACTTCCTGTCAACACCAATGAGTTACTTTGTAGCACATGCTGTCCCCTATGTTATTTTTAACTGAACAGTATTTAGTACAAGGAACACTAATTTGATATAATGGGTTTCTATAAAATTCACAAAGTTTGTTAAGTGCAGAGAAATAGGGTTTAAATATAATTAAAATACTTTGTGTAAAATTATAAAATATAAAATGAGTTATAAAAATAAGCAGACTGACAGGACTGAAACTGAGGAATCATTGAGGGTTTGGGTCATTATATGTTTATATTCTAATGACTCACAGAGTATCATCCAGACCTTCAAAGATCAGATATTGTTTCCCATATGGTACTAAATCAAATCAAAACAAACAAACAAACAAACAACCCCCCCACAAAAAAAACAAAAAGCAAAAAGTCTACTTCCACTCAATATATAACATATGAACTAGAAGAATGGATGTTAAACTGAATCTAATGCTGGATGTTAATGAAAGGGAAGGCAAAAGCATACTTACGACATATAAACAAAAATAAAAATAAGAGCAAAGATATAGAATGCTGAAATAATATTTATGATCAATAAATGTCTCATACGATTTTGATGCTTTTTAAAATATAAAGTAATAATCTATGTCAGCATTAAATGAGAAAAAGAAAAATGACTGGCTAGGCCACAGGATCTATGGGATAGCCTTATGTTATTATTTTGCACAATGAAATTAGTGTTAAACAGTCTTACATTCATCTCCTTATTGAACTGTGTCCTAAGTTTATCTTCATATTTCTATATCCTCATTAGAGAAACTTCTGTTTAGAGTAGATGGTATTTAATATACAGATGCACAATTAATCAGTGTATGAGAATGAGTGACTGTGGAGTTTGGAATATATGCATCACAACAACTCCTTCTGAGGTGAAGTGATCATTTGAGAAGAGTAGGAAGGCATAATTTAAGAGTAAATATATATCTTCAGTAAAACTACAATTGGTGGCTGTGCAGGACCATTACAAAATGAAATTGCTGTGTGTGTGATTTCATGCAGAACAGTTGTACAATATGAAAACAGCAAAATCCTAGCAAGGTTGAGTAAGGGCCTTTGAAGTCACAGCCTTAACCGAGGCTATATTGGCAGCAAATATGTTTTGGGAGAATCAGAGTTCTTCAGAGACATGAATACAGAAAGACTACCCATACTGCAGTAGATGGTCATATACCTGAGCACATCAAGCATCCCTAAGTGAACTCTGTTTTATAAAAGGAGAGAGAATTGAAAGGGAAATTGGTAGGTTGAATAGTTAGAAATATTGGGATAGAAGAGTTGAATTTGATCAAGACACATCAAACAAGTATGAAATTCTCAAACTTAAGAATTTGTTTTGAAAGAAAAGTAGAAAATGTTTGACTTTTAACGAGTAAATAATAAAGTTACAACATAGACTAATTCCAAAATCATAATTCTGATTTTTTTTTTTGGTTTTTATAATTTATACAATGTTTTATTTAAATTAGAAACAATCTTGGTTTACATGTCAGTCCCAGTTCCCTCTCCCTCCCCTTCTCCCCTCCCACCCTCTCCCTCCCTCCCACCCTCTCCCCATGTCATCCCCTTTCCTTTTCACAGGGATCTTCCAGTGGGGGATCTTCAAAATCTGTCATATCTTTTGGAGGAGGCCCTAGACACTCCCCCATGTGTCTAGACTGAGAGAGTATCCCTCTATGTGGAATGCACTCCCAGAGCCAATTTGTACACTAGGGATAAATACTGACCCACCCATAGAGGCACAATAGACTGCCAGTCCTCCTAACTGACGTTCAGGGGTTCTTGGTTGGTTCTATGCTGGTTTTCCAGCTATGAGGCTGGGGGCCATGAACTTCTCCTTGTTTATGTCATCTGTTTCTGCGGGTTTCTCCTGTCTGGTCTTGACATCTCCTTTTTTAATCATTATTATCAGAGAGTACATTTCAACTACTAAATTACAATAAAAATTTATTCCAAAGTACTGATTGCAAAAGAAGCACTTGTATATGTATTTAAGTATTTGGGGTAAAAAGAAAGGGTAATGGTAATTTGTTTATGTGTCAATTTGACAACAGAAGATGGTGTTTGACTACTTGGCATAACTAAGAATCATCTGGGAAGACAGAGTCTTTGTTGAGGGGTTGATCAGTTCTGACATGTACTTATGGAATTATCTTCATTGATTCCTGATAGGGGTTTAGGGCCAGCACACTCTGAGAAGCTTCAGTCCTAGACCTTGCTTGCATAAAAAAGGTTGATGCACAAGCCAATAAGTTTTCTGTATCAGTTATTGCTTGAATGCTTATCCCAATTTCCATCAAATATTTACATATGACCTGAAAGTACAAGCTGAAACAAACAAGGTACAGCTTCCAGTGTGTATTTTATTACAGCAACAGAAAGGAAACTGGAACATATGTCAAAACTGTATCTACTGAACCATCATACCAACTCCCATTTAGATGTTCTTTTATTTTATTTTTATTTACATATTAATCACAGTTCACTCTCCCTCTTTACCTCTCTCCTCCCTACATACACCCTGATCACCCTCCCCTCCCATTTCCCTCCTAGTCCACATGTAGGGTGATGCCATCCAGGAGTGGTCATCTAAATATGTCAAGTCATTTGAAGTAGGGACTAGGACTTTCCTCCTGTTTCTAGGTTAAGGGAGTATCACTCCACAGGGGATGTGCCTGAAAGGTCCTTTTGTACACCATGAATACATCCTGGTTACACTGTCAGAGGTCCCTTAGACTGCTCAGGCCTTCTAGCTGAGACCCATGTTCAGGGGTCCGAATCAGTCCCATGCTGGATTCCCAGCTATCAGTCTGGGGGCCTTTACGTCCTCCATGTTCAGGTCAGCTGTCTCTATGTGTTTCTGCAGCATGGTCATTTCCTCCTCTGCATCTGAATTCCACATTCTGGGTATTTCAGGTGCAGCTCACAGTTGGAGAGTTGAACACACATATGTGGGGGGTGGGAAGATTAAAAAAAAAAAGAGTAAAAGAGGAGACAGAAGAAATGAAATGGGTTCAGCCTAGTTACTTCTCTGTGCTCTATGTGTACTTCGCTGTTCTAGGTAAAACAAGCTGAGCATGTATATTTACAGCTTTGACTTCATAGACTGATAAACCATAAGCTGAAAAAGCTACAGTTGTACTATGCCAAGCCTCTGATGATGTATTTCAAGTGACACAGCTAGAGCATTACAAACAGGGACTCTGACAAGGCCACTTAGTCGATTGGCTCATTATCCTGAAATGTCTCTCCCGGATTTCCCTGCCACTGAATTTCTTTTTGTGTTTGACAAATATTGGCTTTGTTTTGTTTTCTGTTGTTGAGGCATGTAATTGCCGGATTATTCTTATGATTGTTTAATCCTAGATGATAGTTTCTTACTTTCTCAAAATTTATTAGGCTTGAGATTCTCATCGTCACATAACCAAGCACCAAAATTTGTAACCGTGATTATTCACCTACATATGTAGATCCTGAAAACAGAGTCTCCTCTGTGATTTTTTAAAAGTCACAAGCTCTTGGAATGCATGGTATACTAGGACAAGTCACTTTGAACTATGTCTCTGATGTGACAGCATGGGGTGCCTGATGGTAGAGAAATGCTGATTCAGTCCTTGAATTTTCTGTGACAACTTCTCACCTGCACTTAGCAGCTGTTTATTGCTTGGTTCACTGGAGCATGTGATGTTGAACCAAGCCATAGGTCAATAAAGCCATTTGCAATGATAAACCCTCTGAGAGAGGTGATGAATCAACCAAAACTCTTCTAGGCTAAAGGAAAATTTTGCACTTTAGGCACTAATATATAATCAAGTGAATCAGCAGTCTGCACATCTCCCTAATTAATTTCACTACCTTTGGGGAGGCATGAAACAAACTCCTAATGCTTTTTTCCCCTTCAGTAGGGATGTGAGTGGTTAGACATCAAATTATGCAGACAACCTTTAAACCTTGGCTTTTTAAATACTTACCCAGTATTTTTTTATTGTTATGTTATTAAGGCTTTTATTCATTGTAAGTTTTCATGTTTCTCAAAATTATTTTCTGTAACTTTAATATAAAATTATTTTTCAATAATTCTAAAATGAGATTTTAATACTTCAATAAACCCATAATAATTAGTTAGGAAATGTATACCATCATCAGATATGCATTGTGCATGATATACTTAACTTAATACTCATAATAATAAACCAAAATTAATATTTTGTGTTTAATTGAATCCATTTAATAAAAAGACTTAGAAATGTTTCATTATAGATAGTTCATAAGGATGTGGTACTCAAAAGTCAAATACAAGTGTTTCATACTATAAGCATATGGCATAATCATTTCATTACAAATAAATATATTGTTTATTTAGATAATATGTTCATAGTACATGTACTATGATACTACAGTAATAAATAACACCAGGTTTCTCACATAATTTTATATCTATTACAATGACTGGTATTGTTACTATACTATTTGATAGATACTAGATCATAGGCTCCTAAAAATATATTTACTTTGAAGAAGAAAATATGGTCATAATTGCAAAACTTTTTAGTTTTAATATTTTATATTACTTTTTAACTGTATTTAGTTAACCTCACATTGGTGATATTAGAATGTTAAAACTTTTGGATATTTTTGGTAATTAATCTTAACAATAATGGGGTTTCATATGAAAATAGGTGTTTATTTATTGGTCTTTGCAAAGCCATCATGCTATAAAAAACAAAACCTTGACATATGCAGTTATCACTTATACAGTCAAAGTTAAATCGGTGTTTAAGACAGTAACATAGTGGAAATAGAGTATGGTGCATTTCAAATGCATGGAATTTGTAGAATTAATGAATTCTAGGGTATATTTTGTCCCACATCCTATGAGTAATGAAATTATCCTGGATGTATGAAAATGACAACTGAGACATTTCATTGTCTATTAAATCTGATTAATTCAAACACAACTCACCTTTAAAATTTGTATGCAATGAGAGATGCAAATCGATAGCAAATCGATAGTTGTATAGATCACTAGAAAATTGTCAGGTCCACATGACAGATTTTTGAGTTCGTTAATTATTTCACTGCTTTTAAGTTTTCTTAATTTAAAAAAAAAAATGTTAGATTTCCAGCTATCAGTCTGGGGGTCCATTAGCATCTCCTTGTTCAGGTCACCTGTCTCTGTTTTTCTGCAGCCTGGTCTTGTCCTCCCTCTATGCGTCTGGATTCCAGTTAGGCTCAGTGTTTGGTTGTGGGTGTTTTCTTCTGTTTCCATCAGCTACTAGGTTGATAAGTTAGTTGTCGATTTCATTATTAGGGAAGCGCATTTATGGCAGCCTTTCCACTGTTACTCAAATTGTTAGTTGGGGTCAGTGTTGTAGGTCTCTGGACATTTCTCTAGGCTCAGTTTTCTCTTCAAAACTAGAATTGTTCTCTCTCTCTTATGGTCTCTCTCTCTCTTTCTCTTTTTCTCTAGCCTATTCCTCGGACTGACTCAGACCCCCTGAACAGTTAGAAGGCCTGAGCAATCTAAGGGACCTCAGATAGTGGAACCAGGGTGTTTGGGGGCAAATCCACCATGGAGGGAAACCATGGAGAGAAGGTCTAGTCCCTATTTCAAATGACTTGACAGATTTAGATGCCCCCTCCTGGAGGGCAGGTCCGTTCATGTAGTTTGGGGGTAGAGGGGAGGGGAGGGGGGCATGAGAGTGTGGGTAAGCGGTAAAGAGGAAGAAAGGGAGGGGGAACTGGGATTGGTATGTAAAATAAAATTATAACAAATATATTTTATTAAAAAAATAAAAACATGTTAGATGCTGGAGTGAACCTTTGCCATTGAAAGGTCAGACATATCCTGAAATCAGAATATAAAACTGTTTCATCAGAGGAGACACAGCTTTCCATGTTCTTGAGGTAGGTTTGCTCCTTCCTATGAGCCTCACACAGGTTCCTCTCTGGCACTGCCTAGTAGGTCTCATCCTTCCTACTCCAAATGTCCACCCAGCTCCCAAGGGATTCATACTCACAGAACCTCCAGCTATATCCTACCCTCATCTCAAAGTCCCATCTGGATCCTCTTGGACTTCTTTCCCTTATGTTACTTCCTGCCCCATAAGTCCACATGGAGGAAATTTTCAATGAAATAATAGAAGTCAACTTCTCAAATTTATAGAAAGGGATTCATTACCAGGTGCAAAAGGCCTACAGAAAATCAAGTAGATAGAAGCTTAAAAGTTTGCAGCAACATTAGAACAAGAATGCACGCAAATACCACTTACAGCTCATTTGTTCAAAAACATTTATGTAACACCTAAATTTCAAGCTGAATATTTATGCAAAAGAGATTGAGAAAACATTTTACATGAATGATATGCCAGTGTTCTGAAGGTCAACAAAATATATGAATGGTAGAAAGAGATGAAAACATGTACTAGGCTGAGTGTGGAGAGGAATTTAACTTTTGATACCTTGTACAGCATCCTAGTGTAAAGCACAATGAGATGAGTAGAAAGGGTTAACAATGACCTGTTTAGAAAAGTTTCTGATGTGTAGACCCAATATTAAAAAATGACTGATGTTCAGGCTAAGTAGAAGTCTTATTTAAAGCTCTTCAAAAAGCACGACTTGTGACTTTGACATTTTTCTTCCCTTCTCTCTCTCTCTTTCTCTTTTTTCATAGAGACTGGTTCTTAATCCTTCTAAGTCTATCAGAGATTCCATTCTGCAGGACATTTGTTGCTAAGTATCTCTCACAGCAGACTTCATTTAGCAGACTAAGTGAAGTTATTTTAGCTCTGCTGAATACTTTGATGGGTGACTACATGTACTCTTAATCTGTCAGGACAGTATGAGACAAGTTTAATTGCTCTTAAAATATTTTCATAATTGCTATACTGAAAGTGACAATGTTAAATATTCCATTGAATAAGAAATATCTCAACTGTATGCAGAAAAATTTTCAGTGAAGAATTATTCAATTATTCAAAGTATCTGGTTATACTTTGTGTTATTGATATAAAATAAAGTAATTGGATGATATCCTACTTTTGGTACTAGATATTGGATAAATAGAATACCCATATACAAAGGTTTTACATAAGTGAAGATGCATTTGAAGGACAGTAGAAACTTTTTATTTTCTGGAGTAGTTTTGGATTGAAGGCACGGGGACAAAATGCATGCAAATGCAAAAGTATTGAGAATTTGTCTGAAAATTTAGGAGATTTGTGGTATGAATTAACTGTCAATTATATATGATAAAACAGCTAGGGGAAAAGCTATTATTAGGCTATTATTATATGATGGGAGAACCAGGAAATTGCCACTTAAAAGACATTATGTAAAATAAAAGTATAAATTGTGCACAAACAGAGTATTTATAGTATTATGCACACAAAAGTTTATGGGTACTTGAGTGAAACTCACACAAACACACAAAGATAATCAAAGAGTGAGAGAACATTAATATCAGTCTCTTGGTTTTATCAGAATATTAAACCCACTATAGGACTTAATCTTTGTAATATCATATGTAATTAATTTAGCTAATTCCTGTAGGTTCCATCTCCTAAAACAATCACACAGTCTGACAGGATCCAAACACAGATATTTGTGGAGATACCAACATTTTTTTTCACTCTAAATATGCCTATGAACATGGATAAAATAGGGCTTCATCAATATTCTTCTTTGACATACAGTTTCATATTTATTTGGAGTATATATCTAGAATAAGATAGAACATATAATTAATAATATTGTAAGTAAATCTCATCATTGTTTCTATTAATGCTGTTTGTGTGAGGGAACCTAGTTATTATGGCAAGAACAGAGAGTTCTGATGATATTTCTTACAAGGAAAAAGAACATTAAATACCTTGTGGTACTTGGGTAAACTTTGCAAAGTCCATAGTCTTCCTGACAATAGCAACTTTGAAACAAAACACTGTTTACATTTATATAATATTATGTTATGAAATGAAGCTTTCATTTAAAAAATAAACATAGCTTATTTGACTTTTAGGAATATTTTTAAAATTACTATGTATTTGAATTTCTCCATAAATGATAAATATATGGTTTATAGATCTCTGAAAATTTGATGACACCATTTTAAAATAACAAAGTGTACTGAACTCTGTAGTGAAATGAATCTGAGGCAAAGTATCAGAAAGACTTTATTATCCTGAAACCTTCAACAATCTTTAGTGGGAAAGTTTCTTGTTATGATAAAACAGTATGTGAAAAGTATGGTATGATAGTTCAGAACACTTTCTTCAGTGTTTATATCTTCTTTTGAAGCAGTGAAAACCCAGACAATATCAAACATTCCATTGAATCATCACATTTGTCAGTATTTAAAAATACTGAATATAAGATTTTAATTCTATAAAAATAATAAAAGAGTTAGTTTGGCATATACATGTATCTATAGTCATATCCATGTCTTTGTGTAAGCATATGTAATTTCCTTTACATATTTCTTGAGTTTATTGGGGAAACATGTTTGTTACTCTCTGGTATTCCTTGAGAATTTAGTAAGATATTTAATTTCTTTTTTGAACTCTACTGAGTATATATGAGATTTGCACATATTTGTCCATTTCAGAAACCGACCATTATATGTTAAAGAAAAAGTAACTAGGAATTTGGTGATTTGTTGCATTTCTCTAGTCTGTATATATGAAGTGAAGTGTGAAAAAGAAACCGGTGTGTGCCCTTCTCAAGGAATCAGTAAAGAACAAACACTCATTTAGAAGTGAATTCCAGCCCTGGAGAAAGTTCATGATCAAACAGGATGTGTGTATTTTTTCTTTCTGTTTTCATTAGCACTAAATGGAAATCAGACAGGGGCATATGACCCAATATGCAGAAGGGTAAGCACAACTTCAGATTGAAGTAATTAAACTAATCACTTCTTCAGCAAAGCCAGATGTTAGGCAGGGAAGCTCTTAACCTTACCTTCAAAGGAGTTTTATTACACATAGCTAATGGTTTTAGATAATGCACTGAAAATGGAGAGATTATGCTACCAACTTTGCACAGGTTTCCTTGTGACACACACATACCTATTTCTATTTTTACACAATATTTAATTATTTACCAATTTATTTCTTTCATAATATAATACTATTAAGTTTTTCTTTCCAGAATGCCTGTTGAATTCAATCAATAATCCAGTTCAGTTCTTAGGTAGATAACTTATGAGAGCATGTGAAAATTAGGAATCATCTAAGAACTCAGTTTTCCAAAATCAAAAGTTTCTTCCTTGCCTTGTAGTAAGTTTCCCATTATCTAGAAGAAAATTAATATTAAATGTTAAGGAGTTGTGGATATAACTCATGAGACTTTAGCATGGATGAAAATTAGGACTTTATCCCTAGTACCATGAATCATTGGAGTTTCTGGCTCATGTCATTCACTTAAGCACAGAGGACACCCTAATAGAAGGGTAAGAAGCCCAGTGCCAACCTGGCTTACATAGGCATTGGAAGACCAAATTTGGCTCAATGAGACCTTGTCTCTCACACACACACAACACACAAACACACACACACACACACACACACACACACAAACAAACAAAAAACAAAGCTAACTAAGACAAAACCAAAAAGCTATTATATGTCTTTAAATATATAAAACTATTTCTCCTTGTTAGTCAAATTTCAGTGAGATTCTTCCAATCTGACGCAAGGATAAGGATCCCTAATGGCAAATCTGTTTTATGAAATCAGTGTGTCATGTACACTCTAACCCCCTAATTCTCCAGAGATTCACCCCACTTTTGTAAATTCAATAGTCTATTGACTTAAATTTGTACTAGCCATATACTTTTGGGTGTAGGGCCATCTGCGGAACATGATAGACTTACTAAGATCAACACAAAACCCATGGCTGGGGGTGAACCTGCCCCGCTACTACTATTTTCCTAAATGTACAGAGAATCAAATTGTATTCTAATACTTGAGGTTCTTGTACTTCTCAAACATCCTCAGAGAGGGTTGTTTCTTCAGTAGATAGAGGTTAGTGCTTAAACTCACAACTGGTCATAGTGTAGAGAATATGTGACTGGAAAGCTCAACTTGCAAATGAGACATCCAAATCACAACCTCTTCCAAAACATGGGGACCCTCACAAAAGTGGGAAGAAATTGAAGCAAGAGATAATCAAGTCAAAACAGCATCATCCAGACAGGGCAAGGCCATTGCACTTACGAACTTACAGCAGATGTGTTTGACTACACAAGAGAAAAATCAGTCAGCATACAAGTATGGGATGGAAAAGGTTTCATGTGCCTGCTGTCACTGCTTACTGAGGATCTATGAACAGTTTATGTCTTCTGGGGGATGTGGAGACGGCAGTTTTCATTTCCTTCTTTTAGATTTTGATTCAAATCGTATTCCTTTAGTTACCTTTGCTCCTAAGTCTTTATTTGTATTGATATTTTCAGCAGTTGCCAGTGGATATGTTTAAAGTCTGTATTGCTTCTATTTTTTTTTGTTGTTGTTGTTGTTTTGTTTTAATTTTTTTCTTCAGTGCTGGGTAAAATGCTGGGCATCCCTGGAATTATTGTATATCCCAGGCTTGCTGCAGACTTGTGATTCACAATCTTTAGCCTCCTGTTGAGTGCTGGACTTCAAGGTATATTCAAACAAATGCACTTCTCACCCAGTAAATATTAGTTTTTCTTGTTGTTTGTTGTTTTTTATTAATCTAACATATTTCTCAGGATCCAAATCTATAGCTATTATGAACTTTGTATAGTGCTTTGTGTTTGACCAGGATTTCTGACTTCTGACTTCTGTGATTCTTCAGATTTTTCAAGACTTAAGTGTTAGGAAGTTGAATTTTTTTTTCCTACAATGCTTCCTGAATCTTTTAAATATCTATGCATGCCTTGAACAGGCATAAAATACTATAATAAAAATTAAATGATAAATATAGAAATAAACAGAACAATTGTCAATGTGGAAATAATTGAGGAGTGATTGTGCAGAACACTGCAATGCTTTTCTTCTCCTGGAAATCCAATGTGAGAGATGCCAGTTTACACTTTAACAATAGTGCCCATTGAACAGTGCACACATCTTTCTCTAGGTTGACATTTGGGCTTCTATGGTTCTAAGTACTTTGCATATTTATGCATCTGTATTCTATTACTGGCAAAGAGAAGCCTGTTTGATTAAGGATATCAAAATATTTTCTGTAGTATAGAAATTAGTATCTTGAGTGCAGTTTAGTGTCATATTTAATTAGTTAATCAATGTAAGTAAGTTCTCTCTACGAGTCCATGTCCTTCACAAGTTTGTTTTTTGTTTTTTGTTTTTTTTTTTTTTGACATGTTCACTGTACCAAGAAATCTGTAAAAGAGTAAATAGGAGGCTATATACTGAGAATCTTAAATCTCCTTTGCATTTCCCGTTAATCTAAGGCTAAGTTTAAAGAACTTTGGAATTTAACATCATTTAGCACCATTATATTTAACATTTAGCTTCTCTCATTTAACAAGGCTTAAATGTTCCTGAGAGATAATAAGTTCAACTCTAAATGCACTCCAGGTTCTTAGCCATGGGAAACTTCCCTGTGTTTTGTTAAATACTTAAATCTCTTTTATCTTATATTGGTGTTTGAAATATTTTACTTTGCAGCTTGGCTACACACACACACACACACACACACACACACACACACACACACACACACACACTATTGTCCTTTATCAGTACTTTACAACTCGTTTTCTGATAGAGCATATATCAATGAATATAAGTTCATATTTACCAAATATTTATCTCAAACATAGTTATTTTTCTTGCTCAGAACAAACTGTATCTCACATTCTTTTTGTTAGACTCCTGTGTATGTATACATGTGTATGTGTGTAGGGGTGGAGGGTTGTAAAAAAACATGAACAGAAATGGCAATAGAAAAGTAGTTCATTTTCACATGAATTTTACCTTCACCTATAGACAAATAGTTAGAGGTATGCTTTTGAACAGTACTCCAATTTGTAAATTTCACTTTGAATTAATACCTTCTAGTATATTTTGCCATAGGCAGTTCTATCACAAAAAGAGGGAACAGCAATAAAGCTAATCAATTGGGTACAGGATGTGGTGCATTCTGGCTCTTGATTATTTAAAATAAGTTGTAAAGAATGTTTTTAGTAAAAGTCAAAGAAGGGACAAATGGAAGTGCACATCAAATCCTTCTACAATACTTACAGGAGTAATAAAATGAAAGTTAGATTTAAAAGTAAGACTATATCCCTGTCACAATGTTGAAATGTTCAGGTTCCATTTTCTGTTTCTGTTGTTAAACGCAGTAAACATGTTAAGGACGTATAGATATTTAAAATATTAATGTATTTATTTTCTGTATTTTATATGCTGAACTAAATTATTTCATCTTTTTTTATTTCTGAAATGACAAAAAATAGCTTAATCCTAAAGCACAGAAAGACCAGAACAACCATACAGTAAATTTCATGGAAACAATGTCAGTTACATGAAGGTGTGCTAGCTGGTGATCCAGAGTCTTTGAGCTCTGGTTAGTTGTTTCTGTGGGTACCCCTGTCATGACCTTGATTCTCCTGCCTCATGCAATCCTTGCTCCCTTTCTTCAACAGGATTTCCTGACCTCTGCACAGTGCTGCATGTGTGCATCTCTGCATCTTTTTCCCACAGTCACTTGATGAAAGCACTATGATAATAAGTGGTAGTTACCAATCTGAATATATATATATATATATATATATATATATATGTGTGTGTGTGTGTGTGTGTGTGTGTGTGTGTGTACATATGTACATACGTATGTATCTGAACAAACTAAGGAGTTTTGGAAGGAGCCTTGTCAATATGAAATCACAGCAGCACATATATAGTATCATAATCCCTGAAAGAAAACCATATTTTACAGAAGAAATAAGAAAAAGTCTCATCTGAATGAATAATTAATAATAAATATGTACCTGTATATTAATAAAATTAAATGTTTGTATGATAGTAAAACAACTCTTTTTCCCATACTAACAATATGTATATAGGTATCTATTCATTAGTGCATGCATACTTAATTGTATACATAGTGTATATATTATATGGACACCATATATACAGGAACACATTTACATAAATGGCAATTATATGAATTATGACATCCATAAATATCCTCATAACAAAACTATGTACAGATTCTCTTTTTCCCATTTTCTTCCTATCCACCAGCTAATATAGAGATTATTGAAATTCATTCATACCACTTTCAATTTACCACTTCTCTCTTCTTACCATTACAGTAACAATATTAACAATGGACTAGAATCGATTCAAATTTTTCTCTATGTGCAAAAGCAGTACATGAGGTACTCAATAATCTTGAGAGAGATACAAAACTAATTAATGTTAAACCTTGGAGGCAAAGCTAAGATATTGACTGTGCACTCAATCACTGCACACAATCATGTCTCCAAGGATTCTTCTGTGAGAAACAAGTCACAACACTCTACTAATTTGTATGTATGTATGTATGTATGTATGTATGTA
This sequence comes from Phodopus roborovskii, assembly GCF_943737965.1. Taxonomy (NCBI): domain Eukaryota; kingdom Metazoa; phylum Chordata; class Mammalia; order Rodentia; family Cricetidae; genus Phodopus; species Phodopus roborovskii. Next base: position 32,373,156 of record NW_026126410.1, read on the forward strand.
TGTATGTATGTATGTATGTTTGTAAGTGCTAGTTAGGCGGCTTGGGCAGTCTATGGGACCCATAATGATGGAATCAACACTTGTTGCTAATGCACATATGGAGTTTAGGAGCCCATTCCCTATGAAGAGATACTGTTTCAGCCCAGATACATGGAGGAGAGCCTAGGTCTTCCCCCAAATGATGTGACAGAGCTTGCTGATTTCCCAATGGTAGTGGGTGTGAGGTAGGTTGGGGGGTCAGTGGAGGTCTGTGAGGGGCACGGGAGGATGGGAGGAAAAGGAATGGGGGGCTTATATGTAAAATAAGATTGTTTAGAAATTTTAAAAAAGGAATAATAATTCAGTTCAAATTGGAACTTTTTAAATTTCTTGGAATTCTGAGGTATATGTCTTATACAATTTTAAAAGAATTTCTTAAATATCAAAGAACTTAGCAGTCATCTATCCAAAAGGTCCTCAGTATACTCAGTAGCAAAACTAGCTTTCATCCATGGTTCCTATGTTGGTGAATACAAATAGTCCTTTGCAAGATCCCAAATGTATATATTTTTAAATTTCTCTGTTTATATATAGTATGTATCCATATATGTAAATTTCTCTGTGCATATTTCTTGTGTGTGTGTGTGTGTGTGTGTGTGTGTGTGTGTGTGTGTGTGTGTTTGTTTGTGTGGTGTAACTGAGCCGAACAGGGTCTAGTCATTTATCATTCTCCAGCTTATGTTTGAGATAGGAGCTCTCACTGAATCTGATATTCCCCATTTCAAAGTTCTAGGAATTTCTCAACTTGTCTTTGTTCTCCCACCACTGAGTGCTATGGTTAAAAATTTATACAATCACATCTGGCCTACTCTAAATTGATTTTCTTTTACTTAAAATATTATTTACTAATAATCGCTTAACTCATATTATAAATTGTCAAAATATATACTAGATAATAAAGGTTCTCAAATGTTCTCATAAATGAATAATACAGTAAAATTGGATTTTTTCTATTACATAAAACATATTGTTGATATTTGTTTGGTAATTTTTTATGTAAATATGAAACAATCTTGTTTTATCTGTCAAGCCCAGTTCCCACACCCTTCAGTCCTCCCTCTTTCCCCATCCCAATCCCCTTTCTGCTCCTAAGGGAGGGTGAGGTCTTCCATGGGGAATCTTCAAAGTCTGTCATATCATTTGGAGCAGAGCCCAGGCCCTCCCCCATGCTTCTAGGCTTTGTGAGTATTGCCCTATGTGGAGTAGGCTCCCAAAGTCCATTCATATACTAGGAATAAATATTGATCCATAACCAGAAGAACCATAGATAGCCTAGTCCTCATAAGTAACACCCACATTCAGGTAGTCAGAGTTGTTTCTATGCTTGTTTCCAAGCTATGATACTGGAGTCCATGAGCTCCCCCTTGTTCAGGTCTGAAGTTTCTGGGAATTTTCCCATTTTGGTCTTGACCTCTTTGCTCATCATTCCTCCCTCTCTTCAACAGTAATCCAAGAGATTGGCTCAGTATTTGGCTATAGGTGTCTGCTTCTGCTACCATCAGCTAGTAGATGAGGGCTCTATAATGGCATTTAAAGTCGTAATCAATCTCATTATCAGGGAAGGGAATTTAAGGTGGCCTCTGCATTATTGCTCAGATTGTTAGTTGGGGTTATCCTTGTAGATCTCTGGACATTTCCCTATTATTAGATTTCTCTTAAAACCTATAATGGCTCCCTGTGTTATGGAATGTCTTTTCCTGCTCTCCTCTATTCTTTCCCTGAGTCAAAATTTATGCTCCCTCATGCCTACCTCTCCCCTTCTTTTCCTCCTAACTCCTTCTCCCATGGTGCCAATTTGCTTGGGGGATATTGTCCATTCCCCTTTATCCTGAGGACCATATATGTCTCTCTTAGGATCTTCCTTGTTTCCTAGTTTTTCTGGAGGTGTGGATTGTAGGCTGGTAATCCTTTGTTGTATGTCTAAAACCATATACGAGTGCACATATTTCATGTTTCTCTTTTTGTGACTGGGTTGCCACACTCAGGATGGTTTCTTAATGTTCCATTCATTTTCGTGTGAATTTAAAGATTTCATTGCCCCCTACCCATCTGAGTATTACTTTATGTGTACCACATTTTCTTTATCCATTCTTCTGTTGAGGGGCATTTAAGTTGCTTTCAGGTTCTGGCTATCACAAATAATGCTGCTATGAATAAAGTTGAGCAGATGTCCTTGTATGAATGTACATGTTTTGTGTATATGCCAAAGAGTGGAATTACTGAATCTTGAGGTAGACTAATTCCTATTTTCCTCAGGCAATACCATATAGATTTCCAAAGTTGCTGTACCAGCAACTTTTTTTCAGCAGTGGAGGAGTATACCCTCGTTCGATATCCTATCCAGCAAAAACTGTCTTTGATATTTTTGATTTTAGCCATTCTGACAGAGTAAGATGGTGTCTCAGTGGTTTTTTTTTTTTTTTGTTTGTTTGTTTTATTGAATTTCCCTGATATCTAAGGATGTTGGACACTTTCTTAAATTTCTTTCAGCCATTTTATATTCCTCTATTGGATTATTTGGTGTTTTGGAAACCAGCTTCTTGAGTTTTTTGTATATTGTGGAGATCAGCCCTCTGATGTAGCGTTGGTGAAGATCCTTTCCAATTCTGTAGGCTGCCATTTTGTCTTGTTGACTGTTTCCTTTGCCTTACAGAAGCTTTTCAATTTCAGCAGTCTCATTTATTAATTGTTGATCTTAGTGATTATGCTATTGGTGGTATTTACAGGAAGTAGTCTCCTGTACCAATTAGTTCAAGGGTACCTCGCACTTTCTCTTCTAAAAGGCTCACTATGGCTGGATTTAGATGAGATCTTTGATCCATTTGGACTTAATTGTTGTGCATGGCAATAGATATGGCTCTATCTGCAGTCTTCTACAATTAAGCATCCAGTTATTTGTTGAAGATACTTTCTTTTTTCCATTGCATAATTTAGTTGTCTTGTCAAAAATCAGGTGTTCATAGGTGTTTGGGTTAATACCAAGGATTGCAATTCGATTCCATTGGTCTTCCTGTCTATCTTTTGCAAATACCATGCTGTTTTCAGGACTATAGCTCTATCATAGAGTATGAAGTCAGGGATGGTGATGCCTCCTGAAGTCCCTTTATTGTAATGGGTTGTTTTGGCTATCATGGGTCTGTTTTTTTTTTTTTTTTTTTTTTTTTTTTTTTCTGTTTGGTTGGTTTGCTTTTTGCTTTTTGCTTTTTATTGTTTGTTTTTCATATAATGTTGAGTATTGTTCTTAAAGTTCTGTGAAGAATTGTGCTGGAATTTTGGTGGCGATTGCACTGAATCTGTAGATTGTTTTTGGCAACATTGCCATTTTTACTATGTTGATCCTACCTATCCAAGACCATGAGAGGTCTTTCCATTTTCTGGTATCATCTTTAATTTCTTTCTTTAAGAACTGAAAGTTCTTATTACATCGGTCTTTCACTTGTTTGGTTAGCATTACCCCAAGATATTTATGTTGTTTGTGGCTGTTGCAAAAGGTCATGTTTCTCTGATTTCTTTCTCAGCCCCCTTATTGTCTGTAAATACTAGGGTTATTGATTTTTTTTTTTTTTGAGCTTATCTTGTATCCTGACACTTTGCTGAAGGTGTTTATCAGCTATAGGAGTTGCTTGATAGAGTTTTTCGGGTAACTTCTGTAAACTATTATAGTATCTGCAAATAGTGAAAGTTTGAATTCTTCCTTACCAATTTGTATCCCCTTGATCTCCTTTTGTTTCCTTATTTATCTAGCTAGAACTTAAAGTACAATGTTGAAGATATATGAAGAGAGTGGCCAGCCTGGTCTTGTTCCTGATTTTAAAGGAATTATACTGAGTTTCTCTTCAGTTAGTTTGATGTTAGCTGTTGATTTGCTGTATATTGTTTTTATAATCCTTGATCTCTCAGCTATTAATGGCTAGGCTCACAATCATAAATGTAAGTTGCTTTAAATGATCCAACTTTATTTCCTGTATTTTATAGAAGGCACTGTTCACTAAATTAAGATTCTAACCACTAAATTCATTTCAATCATGACTTTGTTTTCTTTAAAATAGTTGATTTAGATTTTTCTGTAATTGCAATAGTATGATATAAAAACTGTATAATTCCATTTATAATAAAATTTATCTTTACCTTTAATTTTTTTCTGAAAAATGTATCTTACTAATAGGTCTTCATGTCTTGAAAATAATATAGCCTGTATCTGAAGCATAAGTTTGTAGGTAAACTTATGGATTCTAACCAGTCATTCATAAGCTCTTTAACATAATAAACTAGAATATCTTAAAATTCTATTATGTGCTTTAATTACATTATATTTAGTCTTAGTGGATGGTAATATAGAATCATGTACATATACTTTAATCCATCAAATAACAAAGTATAAATGTGCCTATACAGATTGCTTATAGCTCTCCATCAGGAATGTAGGTGGGGCTTATTAACTCCCATAGAGAATGTTTGCTGATGTACTCTCATGCTTTCAGTAGTACCTTACATGTGCAATATGTGATTCCCCATTCCATATGCTCAGTTAATTACAAATTCTATAATAAACAGTTGTTTTGGGTTTTGAGAATGGCATCTTTGAAATTCATGCTTCTAATAGTTCTAAACAATCATGGGCAATAATTTCAGGTTTTAAATACTATTAAGAAAGGGAGAAGAAGAGTTCAAAATAGGCAAATACATTGCTTTTACCTTATGAGCGATTATTTATTTTAAGTTAAGAAATGTAATAGAAAAAATGGTTATTATACATTTTCTATAGTACATATGATTGAAAAATTCAACAATAAAAAATGATGAATGGCCATATTTTTCTATTTAATGAGAATACCAAAAAATTAAGTATTAGTTCTTAAAAAGTATTAGTTCTATTATCAATTTTGAAGAGTAAATTTTAAATTATTAATGTGTTATTTTTCCTATTCAAGTTCTCTGAAGGACTGTGAAGCTGATTTGAGATTCATTAATAATCACTAAATTTAGAGACTGAAATATATTTCTGTCACTTCTTCCATCCTCAAAGAATGAAAGGATGTGGCAGAGATTAATGGTCATAAGCAACTCTCCACAGGTTGTGCTTTCATGCCCCAGTGATTATTCTGTCATTATTCTGCAAGAGATGCCACCAGAACCACATATGCTTTCAGCTACAAATGCAGACAAGACCAAAAGGTCAAGGTACTTTAACAGCATGATATTCCTTCACTCTGGCATTTGCGCTTATAGCAAAAGCCACCGCAATTACATAATTAAAGGGCTAACATGGATATATTGGGTTGTGCAGTCTAGTCTATTTTGAACAGTAATAGACTAAAATCAAGAGATGAAATACCACCTCCTTTAAAGTTTCAGCATCATCATATGATGTATGCATTGGACAGCTAGCTTTGAGTAATTTAATTGGAAGTAGATTAAAATAAGCTTTCAACTCAGCTCACCCAGTTTTTTTAGATTAAATCGTTTTATGAATTGTAGATTCTGAATTCGTACCTGAGTCTTGTACTTACACTTATTTGTTTTCCAACTTAAGTGAACGGAACATTGAGCCCATCAACACTTCTTGCCTTTCAATGGGCAAAAAAAATCCATACTTCTAAGAGTCTTTTAGTCAAAGAGTTTTATTTTATATCACAAAACTAGAAAAAAAATCACAAATCCAAGCCTATAAAAATCAGACATAAGTTAATTTAATGCTTTATTAGAAAATTCTAGTTCCCTGAATACAATTTTAGTAAATATGGCTTTATTTTCCTTATAATATGGGGATTTGACTGAAAAATACACAGTTATAGGAGTCTTAGTAACACAGAAAAAATTAGCTATTCCACCAAGGTGGAAACTCCTTCATTTTTGTTTTTTATTTTCTCTACTTTTAGTGATTATTTTTTATTTTACATATAGATCCCAATTCCTGCACCCTTCGTTCCTCCCATGCTGCCTGATGCTCCTCCCATTTGATTCAACACCCACTCCAGAGGGAGGGTAAGGCCTTCCAGGAAGGGTCATCAAAATCTATCAAATCATTTGAAGTGAGCCTAGGTGCTTCCTACAGTCTCTAGGTAAAGGGAGTGTCCCTCCATGGAGAATGTGTTCCAAGTCCTTTCACGCACCAGGGATATATTCCTGGTTCCAATGTCAGAGGTCCCTTAGACTTCTCACCTTCCAAATGAGACCCATTTTCAGGGGGTCTGGCTGGATTCAATGCTGGTTTCCTAGATATCAGACTGGGGAACAATGAGCTCCCTCTTGTTCTGGTAAGCTGTCTCTGTGGGTTTCTGTAGCATGGTTTTGACGCCTTAGCACAACACTCCTCCCTCTCCTCAACTGAATTCTTGGAGTTCTGCTCAGTGTTTAGCTATGGGTGACTGCTTCTGTTTCCATTAGTTACTAGATGGAGGCTCTAGGATGATATATAAGTTGGTTATCAATCTCATTATGATGAAAGGACATTTAAGATAGCCTCTCCACTATTGCTCAGACTCTTAATTGGGGTCATCCTTGTAGGTTTCTGGACATTTCTCTAGTGTCAGTTTTCTATTCAAACCTATAATGACTCCCTTTTTTATGGTATCTCTCTTCTTGCTATTGTCTACTCATCCACCAACTCAATCTGGTCCCCTATGTTCTCCTCACTCCTCCTCATCTCCCCTTCTATTTCTCCTAACTCCGTCTCCACTCACTACCCCCCATCCCCTGCTCCCATTATGTTCAGGAGATCTTGTTCTTTTCCTCTTCTGTAAGTGACCTTGTATGAATCGCTTAGGGTCCTCCTTGTATCCTAGCTTCTCTGGCAGTGTGAATTGTAGGCTGGTTATCCTTTGCTCTATGTCTAAAATTCATATATGCGTGAGTACATACCATGTTTCTCTTATTGTGACTGGGCTACCTCACTCAGGAGGGTTTCATCAAGTTCTATCAATTTGTCTGCAAATTTCCAGATTCCATTGATTCTTCTCCACCCTTCCCCTGAGTTATATTCAATTATGTAAAAGTGCCTCATAATCTTTATGCATTCTTCTGTTGAGGGGCATCTACATTGCTTCCAGGTTCTTGCTATTACAAATAATGCTGCTATGAACATAGTTGAACAGATGTCTTTCTTGCATGGCTGGGGATCATTTGGGTATATGCCTAAAGTTGGATTGCTGGGTTCTGTGGTAGACTGATTCCCATTTCCCTGATGAACCGCCATACTGATCTCCAAAATGGCTGTATAAATTTGTACTCCCACCAGCAGTGGAGGAGTGCTCCCCTCTCTTCACGTTCTCTCCAGCATAAACTGCCATTGATGTTTTTGATTTTAGCCATTCTGAAAGGAGTAAGATATTATCTCAGAGTTGCCTTGATTTACATTTCCTGATGGCTAAGGATGTTGATCACTTTCTTAAGGATCTTTCAGCCATTTTGGATTCCTCTACAGATAATTCTTTATGCAGTTCTGTACCCCACTTTTTAATTGCTTTATTTTGTGTTTTGGTGATGATTTTCTTGAGTTCTTTGTATATTTTGGAGTTCAGCCCTCTGTCAGATATGGGGTTGGTGAAGTTATTTTCCTATTGTGTTGGCTGGCATTTTATCTTGTTGATTGAATCTTTTGCCTTACAGAAGATTCTCAGATTCAGGAAGTTCCATTTATTAATTGTCTATCTCAGTGTTTGTGCTACTGGTGTTATATTCAGTAAGCAGTCTCCTGTACCAATTTGTTCAAGGGTACCTCACACTTTCTCTACTCAGAGTGGCTGGAATTATGTTGAGGTCTTTGATTCACTTGAACTTCAGTTTTTGCATGGCAATAGACATGGTTCTAACTGCAGTCTTATACACACCATCATACAGTTATATCTGAACCATTTGTTAAGCACGCTTTCCTCATTCCATTATGTAATTTTACTTGCTTTGTCAAAAATCAAATATTCATTGTTGTGTGGATTAATATCAGGATTTTTTTATTTGATTCCACTGATCTACCTGTCTATTTTTGTGCCAATACATAGCTGTTTTCAGGACTATAACTCTATAAGAAAGCTTAAAGTCAGGGATGGTGATGCCTCCTGAAGGTCCTTTATTTTACAGGGTTGTTTTTCATAACACGTGTCCTCTGCTCTTCCACATAAAGTTGAGTATTATTCTTCCAAGGTCAGTGAATATTTGTGTTAGGATTTTCATGGGGATTTCATTAAATCTCTAGATTACTTTTGGGAAGATTGCATTTCTACTATAAGCACGGGAGCATGGGAGATCTCACATGACCATGGGAGATCTTTCCATTATCTGGTATCTTCTTTTTTTTCTTTCTTTGAAGATGGAAATTTTTGCTATATAGGTCTTTTGCTTGTTTGTTTAGTGTTTCCCCAAGATATTTTATGTTGTTTGTGGGTATTATAAAGGGTGATATTTCTTTGATTACTTTCTCAGCCCTTTTATCATCTCTATATAGTATTATGGCTACTGATTTTCTTTTTGAGTTAGTCTTCTATCCTGCTATTTTGCTAAAGGTTTTTATTTGTTGTATGCATTCCAAGGTAGAGTTTTTCGGGTCACTTATGTAAACTATCATATCACATGCAAACAATGAAAGTTTGACTTCTTCCTTACCAACTTGTATCTCATTGATTTCCTTTTGTTGTCTTTTTGCTGTAGCTAGAACTTCAAATATAATATTGAAGAGATATGGAGAGAGTGGACAGTCTTGTCTTGTCCCTGATTTTAGAGGGACATTAAGCTTCTTCTTCACTTAGTGTGATGTTGGCTGTTGGTTTATGGTATATTGTTTTTGTTATGTTTATCTCTGTTCCTTTTATCCCTGATCTGCCTCTGAGATCTTTATCATGAAAGGGTGGTGGATTTTGTCAAAACATTTTTCAACATCTAGTGAGTTGATCATATTATTTTTCTTTTTCAGTTTGTTTACACAGTGGATTACACTGATATATTTTCACAGGTTGAACCATTCCTGCCTTTGTATCTTTTCTGTTAACCTGTGCCTTTTTGTAGTCAAGTTAAGACCATTAATATTGAGGGAATGTGAAGACCATTAATTGTTAATTCTTGTTTGTTTTAGATTTGTTTTGGCAGTGGTATCATGAGTATATTTGCCCTTCTTATTCTTTTGGGTTCTTATAAAGTGGGATTGTCTATTGCCTATGTCTTTGTGATTGTTGTTAATTTCCTTGGGATGAAGTTTTCATTCTAGGACTTTCTGGATTTGTGAATATGTATTATTAAAATCTGGTTTTGCCATAGAATAACATGTTTTCTCCATCTATAGTGATTGAGACTTTTGCTGGGTATGGCAGCATGTGCTGGCATCCATGGAAACTGGGTGTTTGTAGAATATCTATCCAGGACCTTCTGTTATTCAGTAAGGTATAATTTTGATAGATCTGCCTTATTACCTTTTTCCTTCACTGTTCTTGATATTCTTTATGTATGTTTGGTATTTATTTTATTTGAGTATTATGTTTTGAGGTGACTTTTTGTTTTTTTGGTCCATTCTATTTTGTGGTCAGTATGCTTCTTATAATTTCATAGGTTTGTCCTTCTTCAGATTGGGAAAGTTTTCTTTAGTGATTTTATTTACTATGTTTTCTGCACCTTTAAGCTGGGCTTCTTTGCCTTTATCTATGCATATAATTCTTTGGTTTGGGCTTTCCCTGTGTCCTTTATGTCCTGGATGTTTTGTGTTAAGGATTTATTGGATTCAAGATTTTCTTTGGGCGATGAATCTATTTACTCTAGTTTATCTATTGTGCCTGAGATTCTCTCTTCAATCTTTTGTTCTGCTGGTTATGCTTGCATCTGTAGTTCCTGCTTGTTTACTCATCTTTTCTATTTCCAGCTTCCCTCATTTTGTGTTTTCTTTATTGTCTCTATTTCAGTTTTCAGGTTCTTGGACTGTATGAATTGTTTCCTTCATCTGTTTGATTCCTTTTTCTTTTTATTCCTTGCTTTCTTTAATGATTTGTTTATTTCTTGCTTTGTTTTGCTTTGTCTTTTCCTCTATTTCTTCAAATACTTAGTTTGTTATTTCATCCATTTCTTTAAGGGATTATCTCATATAATCTTGGAGGGCCTCTATCATTTTCATGAAGTTATTTTTTATGTTGTTCTCTTCTGCTTCACCTGCTTTGATGTGTTCAGGTCTAGTTGGTGTAGAGTCTCTAGATTCTGGTGGTGTCATACTGGTCTTTCTATTTTTGATTGTGTTTTGCATTGCAGTCTTTCCATTACTTCTTCCAGTGGGTACGGTTGGAGGCTATCTATCTATCTATCGATCGATCGATCTCTCTCTCTCCTCTCCTCTCCCAGTGGGTTTTGAAGTCAGCAACTCTAGATGATCTGAGCCCTCTTGGAAGTCCCTCATGCAGAGGTCACAACAGGGCTAATGATTAGGAGAAGACAGGCTCTGGATAGTCTCAAGCACTCTGGAAGAAGGCAGATGAATAACTCCAAAGCACAGGGTGAGGGCAGGCTCCACATGGTCCTGTGTGCAGGGGTGGGTCCAGTGTGCTAAGACTGAACCCTGAGCACTGTGCTAAGCAGGGCTAAGCATAAGGGGAAGACAGGCTCCAGATGGTAGATGGACTAAGTCACTCAGGCCAAGGGTATAAGGGATCAAGATAAAAAGCTAACCAAGAGAGTTCACAGGAAAGGATGTGGGGGGAATTTGGTCTGGGCTAGTCCCAGACTCACTCCAGGCAGTAGGCAGATGAAGCAGTCCAAAGGTCAAAGGAGGACAACCTTCAGTTGGTCCCTCATGGATGGGTGGGTCCAGTATGTACAGAGCTGACTCAGGAAGTCCCAAGGGTATGATGGGGGTATTGGATTCACACTCCGACCAAATACTCACCATAAGCAGTGGGACCAACAGGCCCAAGGATGAGGGAAAAGCAGGATCCTGATGGTGGATGGTCCAGAGTAGCAAGACTGGGCCACTCAGGCCAAGGGAATGGGGTAGGGGTCAAGATTCAGAGCTAACCCAGGGAGTTCCCAGGAAGGGATGTGGGGTGGGGGGATTTGGACTGGGCTGATCCCAGACTCACCTCAGGCAGAAGCAGGTGAAAGTGTTCATAGGTCAGGTGAAGGCAGGTTCAAAACTGTTCTACATGGAGAAACAGGTGCAGTGTGATAAGAGCCAATCAAGGAAGTTCCAAGAAGATGGGGGTGTTGGACCTCTGCTCTGTCCATACATTGACCCTGAGCAGGTCCAAGGATGAGGGGAAGGCAGTTTCTGAGCAGTGGAATGTTGGGAGTACTAAGACTCTCATGACAAGGGTATAGGTGTGTGGTGATATGGAGCTAACCCAGGGAGTTCCAAGGAAAAATGTGTGGGGTTTCAGCCTGGACTTGACCCAGACTAACTTCAAGCAGAAGGCAGGCAAAATAGGTCAGGTGAGGCCAGTTTCAAGATTGTCCAGTGTGGAGGCACTTCCTTTTCACTTGTAATAAGTGTCCTTCTGCATCAAAATTATAAGACTTTGTATTCATTTCTTCTTTTCTACTGGCCTTTATGCCAGGATAAATTTTGATGTGTGCATGTGTGCATGCATGTGTGTGTATGTGCACATGTATTTGTGTGTGTTTGTGTGTGAGAGAGAGAGAGATACTTTAATGCTTCTGCACTACAAAAAGTTCAACCCCCCTTTTAAATTTCATTATGCTATGCTTCCCAATGAATAAAGTACTTTGTTGCCACAGACTTGGCATAACTAAGACAACTCCTCCTTGAGTCTCTAAGTCTTCTGCAGGTTCCATTTTGCTTAATTGATTTGCTTTGTATTTAGATTCAGAAATACATAGATTATCATACAGTTCAAGTTCTATTTCTAGTAATATGCTATATCATATAGGTGAAACTAATTAATAGGGAGTTGCTCCACAAAATAGAAGATATGAATATTTTATATTGTCAGTCTATGGTCATTCTGTCTTATATGCACCTTATTTACATTGTTATATAACTATATAGAATTTATAGAATAGATTATGTTACCACTATTTCTGAAACAATCTCAGTTTGTTAAGATTCAATCTTAATTAATGACAAAAAGAATGAATAAGACTTTCTTGTTTTATGCCTCACTTTTTCCTTTATTTTTAGATTGTCTGATGGAATGAAAACAACATCTCGGAACAGTGATTGAGAGAACTCAGGGAGGCTGAAAGCATAGGATTTTAGAAGAATTCTTTAATGACATTTACTGATTAATACTTGAATAAATGGAATGCTAATTATTGATAATTAATATAACATAACCATGCATATCATCACATGATGTAGGATTTTGTGTTAGAATGGGACCCACATCCTATCTCCATTACCTTTTTAACATCAATGGATCTCAATGCACCTGAGTAATTTTACAGAGGTTTGGAATGAATCATATAATTGACATTAGTAACCTGTGCTCATTCAGTACCATCCTGGATTCTGTAATCACACTTAAAAATTTAGAGTTAAAATTAAAAGTCCAGGACATGGCTTGGAGCGTGGAGAGTGATAGAATCTGAAACAAATGAGAAGAGAGAAAACCCAGGGAAATAGGACAGACTATTCTGCTTTAGATGGCATGGCTGTTGTAATAGAGACACTGATCATCTGAACCTTTTAGTTCAGTTTAGTTGAGTCTTGTAACAGAAAAGGTTCCAACTCTCTGCTTATTTGAAGTAGCACATGCTAAATACCATGTTTCCATCTTCTTACACAGCCTCACTATCCTCCCTAAATCATTATCACCATGCACATTTGAAGCACAATGACATCAGATCTTCAGCAGCTCTACTTTTCATCTTTCCAAGCCATTCACTAAAATAATCCAGGTTGTTTTCCTATCATGAAACATTCCTTCAAATACAAATATGTTCCATACTATGTGGACTAGCATGGTCAGATATAATTGTAGACCCAGTGGCTTAGTCTTTTAACCCTGCAATTGGACATGAGGAGTGGATATAGGTAGACACTCTTAAACCAGCCAGCCTAAATAAAATGATAAACTGCAAATTAAGGAAGAGATCCTGTTTGAAAAACCGAGGTGGAAGTGATCAAGGAAGACTTCTGATATTGAACATTGGCCTACACAAGCATATGTTTGTGGAGTTCAATATAAGATCATGTAATAAGGTAAATGAAATAATATAAGAGCAACTAATTTAGAAAAAATTTGTGTGAGGGATTTTGATGAGAAATAACATCTCTTTGGTAGCTACATGTGATACCAGTTTCTTTCCTATTTTCATTTGCTTGTGAATTCTAGGCAAAATAAGGGAGAGGAATATTTTCTAGTGATATTTGGAAAGAGAAAGTTTTGGAAATATTGAGTAACCAGGTCCTTCTATTTTCTACAGATATTTATGTATATAGATATTTGTGTTTAAGTTTTATGATTCATGCATACAATATTGGTTCCTTTAGGATGAGATGAAGTCCATTAATAACTACCAAAAAAAAAATAAGAAAACTGGTATCTCTCCTATCCTGCAGTGACAATATCTGAAAGATTTGAGCTTTTTACTGGTAAAGATTGTTTTATAAAGTGGTGCCTCATGAAAAAAAAAAATCACACAATTGCTCCGTCTACAGTACCTCTCAGATCAAGATGCAGCACATAGCATTTAAATTTCTAATATTGAGAACAGGCTTCCTGAGAAACACCTCCTTTCGGGAGTCATGCATCTCATGACCATAGCTGTCTATACTCCAGTGAGGTATTTGGAAGTGGTATATACATTGTGTTATTTGTAACCACATCACTTCCTTTGGTTTGTGTTGTTACTGTTTGTTATTATTGAAGCCCTTTATCTTTTCACAAACTCAGAAGAGCAAAACTGATCTGATTTATAGAGGAATTCCTGTTCAGCTTTTCACATAAATATAGACAAGAAAACTTCAGGCTTGGCTTTTGACAGCCATGAAAATGATAAAATAACCTGAAAATCCCGCCATTCTCAGTAATACCTGCTTCTAAAACCTAGTATCTTTGCTGTCAAATTCTTCATTTCTTACTAAAGCCAAGACTTACCAGCATTGCACTCTTGGGTATTATATAAAGTCCCAGATATATCATCTGTTCCTATCAATTAAACACAAAGAAATATCTGTGTTAGATGATTAAAATACTTATAGTAATTATAAGTGTATAAAAATACATACATATATATATATTGCTATATATAATATTTATAAAACATGGAATAGATGAAACGTGTGTGTGTATATACATATATATATTGCAAATATACATATATATATATATATATATATATATATATATATATATAACAAAAGAGAACAGTGTTGGCTCATGACTTTAATCATAACCTTAGAGTGGCAAAGGAAGATAGATCTCATTGATTTCCAGGCCAGTATGTTCTATAGAACCAGTTCTAAGATTCCAAGAATACATAAAGAAAAGTTATCTTGAAAACCCCAAAATAATAATAATAAAAAGAAACCCACAAGCATATATATATATATATATATATATATATATAATGTGTGTGTGTTTGTGATATGTATGTTTATTAATGAATTTATTCATTAAATTCCACTATTAAACTCACACTCATAAACACACACACAAACACACACAAATCATTTCAACTATGTTAAAATAAATAGTAATGAGATCTGGGAATAATATTAACCACTAAATGGTAGGCTCACAGTCAAAATATCAAGTAAAAATGAAAGTCACCCCAATTGGATAATTTTTCATTTCCTGCTTGATTATGCCTTCATTCACTTCACCATATATATACATGTGTATATATATATATTATAACTTAGCATAATATGTAGTATCAAATATATAATCAAAATTCTGCAACATTAAAAACCTGAAAGAAGACAAGGATTGGTGGCACATGCCTTTAATCCCTGCACCCAGGAGGCAGAGGCAGTCAGAACTCTGTGAGCTCAAGGCCAGCTAGATCAACAAAGAGAGTTATGGAAAAGCCAGGGATACATAGAGCAACCCTGTCTCAAAAACATGCAAAATTAACAAACTAAAATAAATAAACCAATCACAAAAATCACAGATAAAGTTGCATATAATTAATTGACTAATTTTTAAACGAAAGAAGCATAAAGGAGTTGATATCTGCCTATTAGCTCAAGAAGTGGAAAGCATTCCATAAGGTAATTTTGAAATCTTTTTAAACATACAGGAATGAGTAAGTTCTTATTCATAATATATTTGACCCCCATACATAGCAACAACACACACACTGAATGCAACTATCGATATGTGTAAAAATTCATAAATACTTATGTATTATAGAAATGATTATGTTAATCATACATACTGACCCATAACATGAGAGCACTGGAAGAAAGAACATTCAAACAGAGGAGGTAATGAGAACAGCAAAAACTCACAGTCACTTCTAATTGAAAATCAACAATTATTTACAATGTGTTGTATAATCCCCATAAGTTGTGTTTCTTGTGCTCTTTCTTGGGATATTTCTCTCCTTTTTGTTTTGTTCTATTTGCATATCTTAGTATTTGTGTAATCTTTATTATACTATATTATTATATTATGACCTCTTTGAAGACTGTTTTATAATGAGAGAACAATGGGCTGGATCTGGTAGGAGAGGAGGTGGAGAGGGAAATATGATGGGTGGAGATAAGGAAACAATCAGGATGTGTTATGTATAGGAAAAAAAATTTTTTTCAACATACAAAATAAAAAGTAGAATATGTTAGAATCATAAAATAACAAAATATAAAACCAGTTTATTTTAGTTAGAGAGGATTCATCAATTTTCCAAATGCCACAATGATGGTGCTCTTTGATTAAGCTCTCCCAAACCAACCATGCTTTCCATCCAGTTACTCAACTGTCATTTTTTATTTTTTTCAGCAAGGGAAATTACCACTTCATAGCGATCATACCCTGTAAGGCAGAATTCATTTACTTATGTATTATAACTTGTATAGGTTTGTAGCTTGGCTCATTCTCTTTTAGAAGAAAAGAGGGCAAAGCATTTCCAATTTTACTACTTGCTCTAGCGTTGTAAATACCTTTAAAAAGAATTAGGAGAGGAGTATTTGCTACTGTGGGCACTATCTTTGCTAATTAATTCTGTCAGGCTAAGAGAGAGACTCACATTTATATTGATTGCTGTTTTTATCTTATCGTTAGAGGAATCAGTATCTAATTTGTCTGGATCAAGACTAGAGACTTCTTCCTTGTCTCATTATTTCAGAGACTGCTTTAGAAAATTAACAGAAGGACTCTCCTGCTGGGCTATGGACTTTGCTCCATCCCCTCCAGTAATAGGAACAATAGGACTTCTGTAGGTGTACCGTGTTTGTGGTTGTTTCATCTAAACTGATTTCACTAAGCATTAAAAATATTGTAATTATATGTATGTAATTTTAAAGGATAAAAGCTAAATTTACTAAATGCTTAATAAATGTCTCAAATTTATTGTGATGTATACCTAAGTAATTATTTCATAGCATGTCTTTGTAACTATCTATACAATAATTATTATCACTTGAACTCATCTCTTTTCCCCTTATCACATTGGTGTTTCCTCTCCATAAACAAGAAAGCTTCTTACCCAATTGCCAAAATGTATAATGAGAATATTAAAATTTGTACCAACCAGCTAACAACAAGATGTTTTGATTTGCATTTTTACAATTATCAGAAAGTTTACATAATATCTTGTTTTTAATCTCTTGGAGTTTTCTGACTGTAGAGTGATAGTAACTTTTTTAATACCATCTGTTTGGATTTCCTTAGTACATTTTCATATCTTTACACAAATATAACTGGCTGTTATTGCTACCTTAACTATCTGCTAACTCTGCATGAATGTGTGCTATAGAATTACTTCTCCTACCATTAAAGTAGTATTTTATATAATACAGAAGTTCCTCATTTACATATATTCTTTCCTAATTAGAAACACTATTCTTAAGGTTAAGTTTACTAATTTGAATGATTATGTCAATGTGATTTTCCCTATGTTTTACATTTATTTTAAGATTATTTTTCTTCACTTTCATTACCACATGCATTTTGTTCATATTCATTCATAACCATACACTTCACAGATGCACCCACCAACATGCCAAGCCACTGTGTTTCCCATTTAAAATAATCAAGTGCTTCTTGTGCTACCCTACACTTGTGAACAAGTGGCTTTTCAGTTAAGAAGTATGGTTCATATCAGCTGTCTCTGTGGGTTTCTATAGCCTGGTCTTGCCTCTCTCTCTACATCTGGATTCCTGTTTGGGCTAAGTGTTTAATTGGGGGTGTCTGCTTCTGTTTCCATCAGCTACTAGATGAGGGCACTATGATGGTGGATAAGATAGTTATCAATTTCATTATCAGGGAAGGGCATTTATGGTAGCCTTACTACTGTTGCTCAAATTGTTAGTTGGTGTCACTCTTGCAGGTCTCTGGACATTTCTCTAAAGTAAATTTTCTCTTAAAACTTATAATGGCTCCCTTTTTATGCTCTCTCTCTCTCTCTCTCTCTCTCTCTCTCTCTCTCTCTGCCTCTCTCTCTTGTCTGTTCCTCCCAACACAATCTTCATAGTAACATGTGCTTTCTTCTCCTCCCCTTCTCTTTCTCATAACCCCCTCTCCACTCACTGCCCCCACTCCCAATATACTCACGAGATCATGTTCCTTGTCACTCGTGAGGGACCTTGTATGATTCTCTTAGAATCCTGATTGTATCCTAGTTTCACTGGCAGGGTCAATTATAGGCAGGTGATCCTTTGTTCTGTGTCTACAACCCATATATGAGTGAGTACATACCGTGTTCCTCTTTTTGTGACTGGGTTACTTCACTCAGTATGTTTTCTTCAAGTTCCATCAATTTGCCTGCGAATTTCAAGTTTCCATTGTTTTCTTCTGCAGAGTAGTATTCCATTGTGTGAATGTGCCACATCTTTATCCATTCTTCAGTTGAGGGTAATCTAGGTTGCTTCCATGTTATTGCTATTACAAATAATGCTGCTATGAACATAGTTGAACACATGTCTTTGTTGCATGGATATGGATCATTTGGGTATATGCCTAAGAGTGGGATTGCTGGGTCATGTGGTAGACTGATTCCAATTTTCCTGAGCAACCACCATACTGATCTCCAAATTGGCTGTAGACCTTTGCACTTCCACCAACAATGTAGGAATGTTCCCCTTTCTCCACATCCTCTCTAGCATAAGTTGTCATTGGTGTTCCTAATTTTAGCCATTCTGGCAGGATTAAGATGGCATCTCAGAGTTGTATTGATTTGCATTTCCTTGATAGCTAAGGATGTTGAGTTCTTTCTTAAGTGTCTTTCAGCCTTTTTGATTTCCTCTATTGAGAATTCTCTCTTCAACTTTATACCTCATTTTTAATTGGGTTATTTGGTGTTTTTATTTACTAGTTAATTATGTACTTTGAATATTTTCGAGATCAGTCCTTTGTTAGATGTATCATTGGTAAAGATCTTTTCCCAGTCTGTGGGTTGCCATTTGATATTGAAGGAGGATCTAATGGGCCCCTTAGACTGAAAGCTGGATCCTGCATTTACCGACTCAGATCCCCTGAACATGGGTCTCAGTTAGAAGGCCTGGGCCTTTTAAGGGATCTCTGTCAGTGGAACCAGGATGTATCACTTATGCACAAAAGTACTTTGGGAGCACATTCTCCATGGTGGATACTCACTTAACCTAGAGGCCATTGGGAGGCCCTAGTCCCTACTCCAAATTACTTGACAGATGTAGATGACCCCTCTTGGAAGGCATAACCCTACATCTGGAGTGGGGGGTGATAGGATTGGAGTGTGTTTGGGGGGCATGGGAGGGTGCGAGAGAGGGATGGAGAGAGGGAGGGAGAGAAACTGGCATTGACATGGAAAATAAGAAAAATATAATTAAAAAAAAAAGAAATGTGGTTCATATACTAGGATGTATACTGTAATGACCTTATCTCTCTGTCTCTGTCTCTCTCTGTCTTTGTCTCTCTCTGTCTCTGTCTCTCTCTGTCTCTCTCACTCTCTCTCTCTCCCAGCAACTATCAAATACCAAATGCCAATCACTTCTTATCTAGGGTTGGGACTTAGAACTCACCTCCCTCTTTCCATGCTAAACTTTGTCTGGCATGAACCTCCCAATGACTCCTTTTTATCCACACAAGCTCTGTGTTTTCAGCTGTTTAATTGCCCTGCTGCATTGGGAAAACAGTGTCCTTGGGGTCATCATGTTCAGCAGTATTTTGCAATATTTACTCTACTCCTCCACAAAGATCCTGAGTCCTAAGAAGAGTGCTTATGTTACAGATGATCTATTTTTGGTTGAGTATTTGCAGTCTATTTTTCCTTCTACCATAGCTATTTCTCAGTCTGTGTTAAATAGCTTCTAGGGTGATGTACTAGTAGACAGATATAACAATAATCATTACTGACTTTAATCCAATGCCCATTTATCACAACAATAGTAATAGGTTCTAATGTTGTGTCTGTAATAGCCACAAATTTTTGTCTTCAATACTGGTGCCAGCTAAGAGTTTCAATAGTGGATCTTGTTTTAATGGAAACTGAAAGATTTGTTTACATCCATAACATTTGTACCATTGTGTAAGTATATATTTCTTAAAATTCTCTGTTCTCCTCTAACTTCTTCCATACTCCCCACAATTCTTTCTTAAATTCTTGATATTTTCTTGAACTGATGATGTTTTATTTGTATCTATGTACAAAAAATCCTCAGAGCATTTACTGTTCCCTGTACATACAGATATCCATGATTGACCGCTTGAGATTATACAATCAATGTTGGTGCAGATATCTGGGGGAAACCAATTTTTACAGGAGAAATTGACCAGTTGTCACTCTTCATTTAGTATCACAAAGATACCCTAATTAAATATGGACTAACTGAATTATTAATACACTACAGAGAAAATCATATTTTCATTATAGGAATTAAAAGATAATTTATTACATGCAAAATCAAAAACCTAGAGACTGATATTGGGGCTGAAGCTTCAAGCTAAATATCAGAGAAGCAAATCATCTATCCACTAGCTCTTACCTATATCTCAATTCATACCAAAGGGGAGATGCTCAAGCTACTCCCGACTTTACTGCCCCTCAGATTCTCTGAAACTGCTATGTTCTCCTCAGTGTGGCTACAGACTAACTCTGAGACTGAATGATATCTCTGAGACCCTGCTCTTGTCTTAACATATGTCCCTAAGGCTGGGATTAACTGCATGAACTCTGTTGATCTTTTAGACTGATTCAATCTCCTGTACCCTGGGTGACCTTTCACTAACAGAGACCTGTCTATTTTTTACATCTTGATTCTGAGGCCTGGATCAAATGTGTGTACCACCACTGAATAGTTTCTATAACTAACTAGTATGGCTGCCTTTGCAAACTTATCTCCAGTGTGTTCATTACATCATTAACAATAATTTATTGTGACACCAGTCTTAGTAACCATAGATGGGATGATTAATTCAGGTTTTCTGAAATATCTGCTTTATGGTATGATGTAAAACAAAATCATCTGTGAAATCAATGCATTGACCAAATATGGTGTTAAGACTTCAGTAAGGTATGTTATGACAGAACCAGGAAACATTTTCTATTGGTTTATTCATACATACATCAATCCACTCATAACACTTTGAGCTTTTATGTTGATAGGAGGAAGAGTTTGGATCAATTAAGAAGTTAAGTTAAAAAAGGCACAGCTCATAAATCCATGTGACTGTTGTAATGCTGCATGAAAGAAAAAGTTGCCATGCAACAGTGTTCAAGCTGAGGGAATTTTTATTCCAGAAAGGGGTCATAAAAATTAGAAAGATGAATAAGGAGATTGGTGTTTGGGGATAGGAGCAGCAGGAGAGAGGAAAATGGGGCAGAGAGAAAGAGATACTGACAGAAAGAGGGAGAGCAAGAGAGAGAGAGAGGGAGGGAGAGAGAGAGAAGAATGGGAAGATGGGAGGGGGCAAGGCTCCTTTAAAAGGAACATATTGAATATGTACACTTGGTGTTCTTAGTGGCTGCAGCATAGGTATATCCTGAGAACCTCAAGGGCAGGCCAGTACAAATGCAAAAATACTAAAATCTGTGGGTTCTGAAAAATTGCTTTGTTGTGAATAACTGTGAAAAGGGACCAAAGAGTGTCCAGGATAATTTTGACTCGAAGGCTGAAATTTTCTTATCTAAATTTGCCTAGGTTTTATAAGCCAGCCTACTAAACTTTCAATGTGATTGTATTTCAGAGACTCTCACACAATCAAGTACAAAAATTAAGGAGTAGTGCATTATTTATTTAAAAGAAGCCTTACTGTATGATGAAGTTTTCAAAAGCCCTCTAGGCATCTACAAGGATTTCATATTATGTAAGTAGAATATAATTATCAGTTGTAAAACCTAAGTACCCAGCAAGTGATTTTATAATATAAATTCTAAATTTGCGCTTTCAAGTTAATCCATGCATTTTTACTTATTTCTTCTTTCCTCTGTGCTCCCCTCCTCTCTTACCCCTCTATTCCTACTATAGCCTCTCCTCTTCCTACTCTCTTCTCTCTACTCTCCTTGTTTTACTTCCTATCTCCTTCTCTCTCTGATTTTTCACTTCCATGCTTTTTTCTCATCTGTCTTTCTCATTTATATTTTATGTTAAATTATGGGAATACACACTAGTTAAGCATATATTGTCCTCAGTGAACATACTATACTCTATATTACAAGTCATCTATTTACGTCCTCTGTGATCCCTCATGTCATTTTAGGGAAGGAAGGAGACAGAATATTGCTGCATAACTAGGCTGGACTTGAGGCTTCAGCAATAATCTTCTTGCTTGTTCCATCAGGCCCAACAAAATTCAAAATTATCATGTAAATGATTTAAACACTGATTCAGCTAAACTTATGTTTGGTTAGGGTCATTGCACAGACTAATACCAGAGGGGAGAAAATGCACTGGAACATGCACATTCCTTTTTCAGCAGTTTCATGAATGTATAGAGCAGTAAAATGTCAACTCAGCTGATGGCAAAGAATAAGAAAGCATTTGCAAAATGAACACATGAGAAAATCTGCTTTCAGCAAACATTTCTCAGAATTAGTTAAAATTAAAGTTTTAACCAACACTTAGAACTGAATGGAAATGAGATTATAGGCATTGTCACAAATTTTTTTGTTGTTTTTTTTTTACAAAGATTCACCGCATAATGTCATTGTGGAAATTCAAATAGCAGTATATAACAATGATGCATTTTGAGCAATTTATATGAAAGCCCTGTATCTTGTCATTTCTTTTCTAGCATAATAAGCAAATTATTAATATACAGGAAGTAAAATGTAGTTAGTTTTATGTTTTAATATTAATCCCATTGAATTAAAAGTCCATTCAATAGAATTTCTGAAGTGGCCTTAAATTATTTTGTGATTTTTTTCCACAGTTTGCTGAATAGTTGATTTACAATTATATTTAAATAAGTTAAAAATAGAATTTAAGCCATTAATCATATCTGTAAAGAAATCAATTCTATATGAAAAGTTTTAAAGAGTATTTATAAACAATCATTTATTCATTCTAGACCTAGAAGTGTTAAAAATGTGCTTTTACTCCTTAAAGGAAAGATACAGTATGTCTGATTCATCTTGTGGTAATTCACTATAACATTATTGGACATTTAATTGGATAGAAACTCCATCCATTGTAGAATCAATATCTTATTTACATTTGCATTAATATGTAAGCATGTTGTTGGGTAAGAATATACACAGGAACAATGAATTATAATTAAATAGGGTACATACAAGCCACAGTCTTTGCAATCATTTGTTTTCATTCTCATCTTTTACCCTTAAATCATCCCAACACTTATTCATTAAAAGTTAGTATTAGGATATAAAGTACCATTATCTAGGGTATCAACTTACCTCAAATCTCTTTCAAGGGAGGGGCTTGTGTGAATGAATAGCCAAACCTTTGCTGACATAGGTCTTGAGGCAAGAAGTTTAAGAACAAAACATGGAGTTTGGTTTCCTATAAATTGGTCCTCATTAACTAGAACTTAAAATATTCTCCTTATGAATTCACATGGTCATCTCTCCTTTCATAAGTTAAATGTTCACATTTCTTCTATGAGGGTATGAGTGTTATCTGTGCATGTTAATTCATGACCTCTTTTCTAAACATGTAAGAGGCTGACACAGGGGAATTTCTGTAAGTATGTGGCCATCCTGGGCTAGGGAATGAGAACTTGTCTCAAAACACAAAACAAACTAAATAAAAATTAAGGCCAGTGTATCCAAGGCACAAATTTATTTTCTTACTTCAAGTTTATAAATAGCTTATGAAATAATATGAAAGTATGGTGATACCTTAGGATATTGTGAGGGCAGACAGATAAAACTTTAATGGGAATATAGCTTTAGCACAGATATCTCCTAATTGCCAAGTATTTTTATACAAACGGGATTCTTTACAGGTTTAATTATTACTATTATTGTGAAACAACAACATAAAAACACAAAGATGAATAAGCATATGCATATCAGCACATTACTCTGAAACAAATTATACTGTATTCTGATTGACCAACACAAGATTTTCTTCTCTGCAAAATTATTTCAAACACAATCCTAGGTTATAATCAACCTGTGCAAAATGCAATATCTATTTCTATTATTTTCCATAAACCATCAACATTATCTTTAATTTAAAAAAAAAAAAAAGTATGTCTCATGCTTTTGAACCCAGCCCCAAGAAGCCTCAACAGTAGGACTGCCTTGAATTTGAGCTCAACCTGGTTACATTTTAGGTAAAAGAACAGTCTTGCTACAGTTGAAATACTGTATCAGAAATTTAAGATTGTGTGTGTACCCACATATTTCTATTAATTCACTCACTCTTAATCAAATAAATGTAATTAATCAAAATGCCCATCAAACAAGACAATGAGTCCTTTGATAATGGAGAAGCTAATTCAATGTCCTTCCTTCAATCATTCTTTGTCTCTCTAACACTTTGGTGTTTGCAAGACAGGAATGCTAATTGAGTCTTTTCCCTGTTTCCCTTTCAATCATCCCAGACTGACTTCTAGCTTTGTCTAAAGAGTTCAAGCTTTCATTTTCCTATATTAATTAACTACTTTATATATCATAAAATAATCTTCCACTGCTTTGCATTTAAAACCACTTACACTTCCAAACACACTTAATTCAAACACTGTTCTTTTCAAGCATAGCCACCGCTATTCCATGTAGTTCTATTTGTTTCAGTTTTCTGTTTTCCTCTCTCACTTGGCTTTCTGTTTCCCTCCAGGCACTAGTTTTACTAACTGAAAAGAAGTTTGTTCTCCAGGTAAATGATATACCACTTTAAAAGACACAGCTTGCTTGACTTTAGAATTAATTTCAGCTCTCATTTTTGCCAATAATTCCTTTCAGGATACTCTCAGGACATCCAGTCAAGACTTGCTTTCTGAACACCTCCTTGTATAATCATCTCATGTTGCCTGATAGCTTTCTTTACTCATGAAATGTTTCTATACTTTCCTTATATTTTCCCCATTCAATTCAAATACATGACATAAACTTTCATCTTTACATTGATATTTGGAACATCATTAGACACCTCAAATATTTTGAATTCCTCACTGAAAATGTTTTATAATTTGCATTATGTGTATGTAACCTTGTTAATTCAATGTTCACTCTGTCTTCCTCAGTTCTGCAGATCTTGGAATCTATTTTTGTATGCTTTTATATTGACAAGACAATAGCTGACATAAGAGTCTTAAGAGCAGACACAAGGCTAAGAGACACACTCATTCTCACACTTGGGAATTCCATAAAAATTCTAAGCTTAAAGCTCTAATGTATGCAGAGGACCTGGTGCAGATACAAGTAAGTCCTGTGCTTACTGCTTTAGTTTCTGCATGTTATTATGAACCTTGCTTAGTTGATTTAAAGGGTATTGTTATTCTGGTGCCCTCTGTTATCTCTGCTTCTTATACTTTTCCTATGACCTCTTCTCTGGAGTTCCCTGAGCTCTGAGGGGTAGAATTGGATGGAGCCATCCCATTTAGAGCTGTGGGTTCCAAGATTGTCTCTTTGCATAAGGTCTGGTTGTGATCTCTGTATCAGTTCCCATCTGCTGCATGTGGCTGTTTCTCTGATAATGTCTAAATAAGGCACTGACTTATGAGCATAGCAGAAAAGAATTAGTAGTCAATTTATATTATGTTTTGACCAGAAGTGTTTAATTTTACCCCAGGACTCTGGGGTATCTAGTCTTCAGTTCTTTGTTACCCAAGCAGCATTGATTATGGGTTGCATTACATGAAGTGGGCCTTCTTAGAGTTTCTATTGTTGCAACAAAACACTATGACCAAAGAGCAAGTTGGGCAGGAAAAGGTTTATTATACTTATAATTTCATTTAGTGTTTCATGTATTTATATTCTGTTAGGCCAGACTATTTGGTATTACACTAGCAGTCAGAGGGCTCATCCCTGAGAAAGACTGATCTTCCCTTTGTCCTTAGTCCTCCATTGCTTCTTTCTATCCATTTTGGAAGGGGCCTAGGGGTTTTCCTCACCAATGATGGCATGCCTACTATTGTTACTTGTTCCAGTCTACCAAGTCTATTGGAGGCATACTATTGAGATTTCATGGATATAGATTCCCTGTCATGTCTAGAAGATACAATCTCACAGCTGACTTCCTAGTCTTCTGGGCTGTCACAATTCTTCCCTTCTTCTTTACATAATAATCCCCAAGCTGAGGTATAGAAATTGTGTGGTGGACATCAATTTGGGGTAGGGCACCCCTGGTCACCTGTTCTCTTCATTTTAACTGGTGTCGCTTTCTGTGATTATCTCTGTTCACAGTGAAAGGATGTTTGTTAATGTATAGTGAATCCAAATCTGTGTCTGAACTTTTAGAAAAACTCTTCTTCATTTCTCCCTTTCACAATAGAAATATAATCAATATAAATTTTATCAAATTTCATACTTGAAGATCAGTCTTGTGGAATATCCAAAATTATCTTTCCAAAATTTTATCAGATTTTTTAAGCAATGAAGTTTATACGGATTATCTTTCCCTTTTTAATTGTGTTATTAAGTAGGAATATTGAGTTTGAGATTTGAGCTAGGTTATCATTCTTCAATTTCAGAGTACATTATGAAATCAATGCAATAGTGTTCTAGCCCAATATCAATATTGGTACATATGACATTGATCAAGGGAAACATCAGATATGGACCAATTAATTTCAAAGATTTCATCCCACTACACTAAATTTTATCATATGTTTTCCATAAAACTTGTTTATGTGTTTTATGTGTGTGAAAGTTTGGAACTCACTACTGCTATCCTATGTTTGGATGGAATAACACCTCTTACCTTTAAAAGAACACAAAGTGTTTTGAACAGTGTTTTTAGAGAAAACATTTCATAATTTCTAATTCATAGATAACCCTGTAGGTGAATTCTTTGGTTACCTATCAACCTTATTCTACTTGAAAGAGTTCCTATCAGCTACCATAAAGGACTACAAAAAGAAATGCAACCATAACTTGCAGTGATTGAACAATAACTACAACAAAGTTGAGGTTAGGAAATAGGATACACAAATGAATACTAGTGATGCATTGATCTACTTTAAGACCATCTGTATTACTCTCACTATAAAGAGAACATTGTCAATAATATTGTCAGTACTTAACCACTTACTGTTTTTTTCTGCCTTTCTATCCTACATTTATTTATTGTCTCAAGTTTACAGAAAATACCTATCCGTGTTTTCTAAACACTAATGTCTTCTCAGTGATCATACCTTATTTATTTTGTGCAGATACTTCAATTAATATAGTTTTTTTTCTTAATGCCACTATTTTCTAACATTTTAGTAGGGAAGTCTTAGATGTTACTCATTTACACTTACTTATTCTTTACTATACTTTTTTTTGGAAGAATTTAAAATAAGGGTAATGTTAAAGCAATGCAGAAAATGTTTTAATTCTTGGAGCACATTCTGCATACATGAAAATATTAGTTTAATGTTATCAATAATATGCATTAAGAAAGGATTTGTTCTCCTTAATAATATTTTTGGACCAGAAGTTTTCTTAGGACTTTGATTATATCACACACACACACACACACACACACACACACACACACACACACAGAGAGAGAGATAGAGATAGATGATAGATAGATACATAGATAGATAGATACATAGACAGATAGATACATAGATAGATAGATACATAGATAGATAGATACATACATAGAGAGGGGGGGACATGGAAATCTATAGTGAAAAGAAACAAAAAAATTTCATAAGTTAAACAAACATTAATTAGTTGAAACAATATGTTTATGTTGCTTATACCTGTTGCAGAGTATCAACAATATTTTGCTATTTTAGTAAAACTGAAGGACGATAAGCCAAATTCAAAAAATAAAAGATCCAGGAAATTAAACTACCTGTTTCAAAAATAAGATAGACTTTTCAATATTTTTCCCAACCTGAGTAAGAATACCTACTAGTTTATTTTTAGCTCATGAATAAAGTTTAGATGAAGTAAAGAGGATTTTTATATATGTATAAAATATCTATGGACAATTATGTTATTTTTTTCAGCATAGTATAAAACAGTTCCAGTTATTAAAATATTTAATTTGTTCTATCATATAATTTAGTCATAATTTGACATCAATTTCTTTTGAATCCATTTGGCTCTTAACACTACACAAATTTTCCAACATTTTTCAGAATAAAAATGACCAAAATTTTCTCAAATAAGATTATTTGAATTCTATGTAGCACACTCAATTATACTATGATACCTAATAATCCCTGTGCATTTACTTTTGCATTAGATTATAATCATTATTTCTGAATAAAAATCAGTATATTTTGTATTTTGTATGCAATAACCTCTTGAATTCTCTTTTGTCTTTGTAAAGAAGGATTTTTTTCTTTCAGTAATTAAACAAATATTCATGAGAAATTAATGAAGAGAGTTATGGTTTGTTAAAAAATTCCATTATCCATATCATGAGCCTGTTATTTGTCTTTGAATTTGAAATTACTTGCAGATAAAAATTGGTGGTCCAGAGAATTTAGTAGTTACACATAAAGTTATATTATTCATTAAACTGAATTGTTAATAACTTCTCTTAAAAATGTAAGTTTTAAATTTATTTATTATTTATTCATTTTCTTCCACATTTGTCTTTAGGTATACAATTCTTTTTCTTTTTTTTTTTTTTTATTTAATTTTATACAACAAAGTCCAATTAAATGAAACAAACATTGATACACAATATTTGAGAATTTGGACGTCATTCTTTCCAAACTACTTCCTGCTGGTAAGGGGCGCTGTCTTAGGGGAATTCGAAGAAGATTCAGATGTCCTGGCTATAGTCTGTAGGGCTGTTTTGTCCAGCTGTTTTGAATGTAGGATCAGCTTGTACTCTGTTTCAGGCGGTCTGACTTGATCAAACCACATTAGTCTGGAAGGAATCCACATCTTCTCATTTTCTGTGGAAACAAAAATAGAAATCCTTTTCACCAGTAACTTGTCCTTCAACTTAAATTTTGGAGTCAAAGCATTTTTTTAATTTAATTTATTATTTTACATGTCGATCCCAGTTCCCTCTCCCTCCGTCCCTCCCTCCCCCCACAGCCTTCCTTCCCTCCTTCCCTCCTTTTTACCCTCTCTGCCTTCTCACATGCATTCTAAACACCCTCCCCTCCCATCCCCCCACCCCAATTCCATATGTAGGGGAATGCCATCCAGGTGGAGTCATGTAGATCTGACAGGTCCTGTGAAGTAGGGACTAGGGCTTCTCTCCTGTCTCTAGATTAAGGCAGTTATCCCTCCATGGGGGATATGTTCGCCAAGTCCTTTTGTGCACCAGGGATACATCCTGGCTCCACTGTCTGAGGTCTATTAGACTGCTCAGTCCTTCTGACTGAGACCCATATTCAGGGGGGCCTGAGTCTGTCCCCTGCTGCCTTCCCAGCTATCAGTCTAGTGGCCCTTAGCTCCTCCTTGTTCAGGCAAGCTGTCTCTATGTGCTTCTGCCGCATGGTCTTGTCCTCTCCATCTGCTTCTGTGTTCTAGTTCGACTCAGTGTTTATGTATGGGTGTTTGCTCCTGTTTTCAACAGGTATTAGTTGAGGGCTCCATGGAGAAGTTAGTTGTTGATCTCACTCTCCGGGAAGGGCAATTATGATAGCCTTTCCATGGAAGCTGAGATTGTTAGTTGGGAGCAGTCTTGTAGTTCTCTCGACCTTTCTTTGGGTTCAATTTTATCTTCAAACCAATATTGGCTCCCTCTTTTATGTTGTCTCTCTCTGTCTCTCTCTCTGTCTCTCTCTGTCTCTCTCTCTGTCTCTCCCTCTGTCTCTCTCTCTCTCTCTCTTTCCTATCTTCTATTCCTAACCAGGCTCAATCTTCCTGGTCACACAGGTTTTCCTTTCCTCCACCTCATTTTCTCCTACTTCTCTCTCCATTCGCTGTCCTCCCCCACTTCACCTGAGCTCTGGGGGACTTGTCCATTCCCTTTTCTGTGAGGGACTTTATATGAATCTCTTAGAATACACCTTGTATCCTAGTTCGTCTGGTGATGTGAATTATAGGCTGGTGATCATTTGATCTAGGTCTAAAATCCATATATGATTGAGCACATACTGTGTTCCTCTTTTTGTGACTGGGTTACCTCATTCAGGATGGTTTCTTCAAGTGCCATCCACTTGCCTGCGAATTTCAAGATACCCTTATTTTTTTCTGCAGAGTAGTATTCCATTGTATAGATGTGCCACATCTTCATTAACCATTCTTCAATTGAGGTTGCTTCCAGGTTCTTGCTATTACAAATAATGCTGCTATGAACATAGTTGAACAGATGTCTTTGTTGCATGAATGTGAATTTTTTGGGTATATGCTTAAGAGGGGGATTGCCGGGTCCTGTGGTAAACTAATTCCCATTTTCCTGAGGAACCAACATACTGATCTCCAAAATGGCTGTATGAGTTTGCACTCCCACCAGCAGTGGAGGAGTGTTCCACTTTCTCCACATCCTCTCCAAATAAGTCATCACTGGTGTTTTTAATTTTAGCCATTCTGGCAGGAGTAAAATGGTATCTCAAAGTTGTTTTGATTTGCATTTCCCTGATAGCTAAGGATGTGGAGCATTTTCTTAAGTGTCTTTCAGCCTTTTTGATTTCCTCCATTGAGAATTCTTTCTTCAGTTCTGTACCCCATTTTTTAATAATGGTTATTTGGTGTTTTGTTGACTAGTTTCTTGAGTTCTTTGTGTATTTTGGAGATCAGCCCTTTGTCGGATATAGGGTTGGTGAAAATCTTTCCCAATCTGTGGGCTGCCGTTTGGTCTTGTCGACTGTGTCCTTTGCCTTACAAAAGCTTCTAAGTTTGAAGAGGTCCCATTTATTAATAGTTTCTTTCAGTGTCTGTGCCCCTGGAGTTATGTTCAAGAAGTGGTCTCCTATACCAATTTGTTCAAGGGTTAGGTATACAATTCTTATGGATATCCTCTTTCACTATGTGCTGTATTGAGTTTGTTTCTCAAGTTATACTATCTCTCCACTGTCTTGATATCTCTTAGATATTGTTCTTGAAATTCTAGCTAGAGCAATAAGACAACAAAAGGAGATCAAGGGTATACAAATTGGAAAAGAGGAAGCCAACCTTTTACTATTTGCAGTTGATATAATAATTTACATAAATGACCAGAAAAACTGTACCAGGGAACTCTTACAGCTAATAAACACCTTCAGCAAAGTGACAGGATACAAGATTAACTAAAAAAAAAAAATAGAAATTATTAGCCATACCCTGTACAGATGATAAAGGGGATGAAAAAGAAATCAGAAAAAAAATTACCCTTTACAACAGTCACAAACAACATAAAATATCTTGACGTAGCTGTACCCAAACAAGTGAAAGTCCTATGTAGCAAGAATTTGCATCTTTAAAGAAATAAAGAAAATACTAGAAAATGGAAAGATCTCCCATGGCCATAGATAGGTAGGATCAACATTGTAAATGTCAATCTTGCCAAAAGCAATCTACATAATTAATGTAACCCCCATCAAAATCCCAGCACAATTTTTCACTGAACTTGAAAGCATAATAATCAAATTTATATGGGAAAACAAACATTCAAGAGAGCCAAAGCAACCCTGAACAATAAAGGTATTTTTGCAGGCATCACTATCCCTGACTTCAATCTCTATTTTAGAGCTATAATCCTGAAAACAGCTTCGTATTGGCACAAAAATAAACAGGTAGACAAATGAAATCAAATAAAAAAATCCTGATATTAACCCATACACCTACAAAAAACCTGATTTTTGAAAAAAACTGCTAAAATTATACAATGCAAGGAGGAAAGCATCTTCAACAAATAGTCCTGACATAACTGGATGATGTTGTGTATAAGACTGCAGATAGACCCATGTCAGTCTCCATGCACAAAACTTAAGTCCAAAAGAACCAAAAACCTCAACATAAATCCAGCCATTCTGAACCTCTTAGAAGAGAAAGTGGGAGGTACCCTTAAATAAATTGGTTGTGGAGACTGCTTCCTGAACATAACACCAGTAGCACAGACACTGAGATGAACAAATAAAAATTTGGACCTCCTGAAATTGACATGATTCTGTAAGGCAAAGGACACAATTAACAAGATGAAAATGGCAGCTGCCAGAGTGGTAAAAGATCTTCACCAACCCCACATTTGACAGAGGGCTGATCTACAAAATATACAAAGAATTCAAGAATAGACTCTAAAATAACCAATACTTCAATTAAAAAGTTGGGTACAGAACTGAATAGAGAATTCTCAGTACAGGAATCTAAAATGGCTGAAAGACACTTAAGAAAGTACCCAACATCTTTAGCCATCAGGCAAAGTTAAATCAAGGAACTCTGAAAAACTATCTTACTCCTGTCAGAATGCTGAAATTCAGAAACACCAATGACAGTTATTGCTGGAGAGGCTCTGGAGAGAGGAGAACACTCCTAGTCACAAAAAGAGGAACATGGTATGTACTCACTCATATATGGTTTTTAGACATATAACAAAGGATCTCCATCCTACAATTCATACTGCCAGAGAAGCTAGGATACAAGGAGTACCCTAAGAGGGTCATACAAGGTCTCACACAAAAGGAGAAATGGATAAAATCTCCTGAGCATATTGGGAGCAGGATACAGGAGCCAGTGAGTGGAGAGGGAGTCTGGAGAAAGAGAAAGAGGGGAATAGGAACAGAGAGGAGAACATGATCCAGGCACAATGAGTTGGGGGACGAATAGATAAGAGCAAGAAAAGAGATACCATAACATATGGAATTATTATAGGTTTGAAAAGAAACCTGCCACTAGAGAAATGTTCAGAGATCTTCAAGGATAACCCCAACTAATCTGAGAAATAATAAAGAGGCTACCTTAAATGCCCTTCCCTGATAATGAGATTGATGACTACCTTATATGTCATTCTAGATCCTTCATCCAGTAGCTGATGGAAACAGAAGCAGACACCCACAGCTAAACATTGAGCCTAACTCCTGGAATATAATTTCAGAGATGAAGTAGTAAAGAATAAAGGGGTGAAGATCAGGCTGGACAAAACCCACAGAAACTACTGACTTGAACAAGTGGGAGCTCATAGACCCAGTCTGATAGCTTGAAAACTAGCATTGGACCAACCCAGACAAACCAATGTAGGTCTCAGTGGAGGGACTGGGCAGTCTAAGGAACCTCTGACAGTGGAATTAAGATGTATCCCTGGTGTACAAAAAGACTTTTGGAGCACATTCCCCATGGAGGGACACTCCCTTAGTCTAGGGACAAGAGGGAGGGCCTTGGTCTGACTCCAAATGACTGGACAGAGTTTAATGATCCCTCCTGGAAGGCATCACCCTCCCTGTGGAGTGGGTGGTGAGTGGGATGGGAGGGGGGTGGAGTGCATGGGATAATGGGAGTGAGTTGTCATTGGGAGCAATGTGTAAAATAAGAAAAAAAATAATAATAAAATAAATATAGCCACAAATAATATATCAGTATTTTCAAGTCTTAACTTTTTAATTCTGTTTCTGTTATTCAATGACAAATACCTTTATACACAATTATTATTACTAGACAAATTAGATAGTACAATATAGAAACTTATGTACTTATTTGTGTTACTAAACATGGAGAAATACTCAGGTAAATTATATATCACAATTGAGATTATCAAAGTTGCTTCCAAGGCAAGAAGAACATTATGCATGAATTTCATTTCTTTTCTTGTTTGTTTGTAGGTTTTTTATGTTTTACTTTTTATGTATTATTATTATTGTTGTTGTTGTCATTGTTGTTGTTATTTGTTTTTTTGAGACAAGGCTTATCTGTATTGCTTTGGAGACTGTCCTGGGACTGGTTCTGTAGACCAGGCTGGCTTCCAACTCACAGAGATCCACCTTCATCTTCCTCGGGAGTGCTGGGATAAAAGGGAAGCACCACCAAGGCTCAGCTTCATTATTCTCATTTGCAATGTTCAGAAATTGTAGAATGACCTTCAAAGACCTATTAATAGTTATTAAATTCATCTTTTGTACATTATCCTAGCATTCTGCTAAATTCTAGTTTGTAAACTTTGTATATGAAACATAATTAATTACATGGAAGTTGTCTTTGTTATATAGAAGCAAATCCTCCATCCTTTTATAATTAATGTAGTTATGTGTTTTGTTTTGTATCACTAATAAACTTAAGAAATTTTTAAGGAAAAAGAAAAAGAAGCCATAATTATACATCAGTGGATTGTGTATATTTTAATTAGACATAAAATTATATATAACAAATAAAATCTGATTTGAAAGACTATGAAAAAATATAAATATAAGTTAAAATGTAGAAAAATCAATCATCACTTATGTTTGTGGTAGATAATATTGGCAACCATTGATATACTTTGAATCATTTAGTTCACAATATTCTTCACTTCTGAGTTGTTTTTGTTTTGTTTCCAAACACAAGACACTGTTCTCTCAGTCTGTTATCCAAGAGAATCCATTCATTCCTTGAAATGCTTTTGTAAAGTATTTTTTTCTAAGTAAAGAGAAAAGCAACTGGTGTTGTTAGGTACTTAGTATAAAGTTAGTCTGCTTTATACAATATTTTGATGTGTGGTCATCTTAGCTTGAATTTACCCACAATTTCCCAGTGACTTTTCCCCTTGATAGCTGATTTCTCTGGAATGTTTTGTACAGCTGCCTTACTTGAAAAAATCTACTATAATATTTTTGTTTTGCCTTTGTTTGGGCTTATTTTCTGCCAGTTCTTTGTACATTTTTTGAGGAAACTTCTTTCCCTGTAATTTCCATTTGATTTATAGACATAGTTTTCTTTTATAAGGGTATAATGTTCTTCTCAAAATATCATAATTTCCTATTTATCAGTATTTATCTCATAATTTTGTAATACTGTACTACAGAATGTCATCATAGAAATGAAGAATTTATTAATAAAACAGGAAACAGTTAATTTCTCCCTTATATAATATCATTTTTATACTAAATCTTCCCCATAGAAACCAAAAACACAATACAATGTAATCACTTTCCCAAGTGTGTTAAGCACATTAACATTATTAATTTTAAATATGTAATTGATGGTGAGGATAATAATGATATTCCATATGTCAAAAATTTCAACATAATAAAATTAAATTCTTCTGAGTCCATTACATTAGATGCCTAATAACAAATTAACGAAAATGAGCATGCTAGTCATTAAATTCACTCAGTGGCTATCAATCCGCATCTTAATATGTTTAATTAAGTTAATGCCAGTCAATTAGTCAAGCAGCTTAACCTCATATTTTTTTTTTCTGGCTCTGTTGATGGTAGAATTGTAAACGTTTGTAGTTGAGAAAGCAAGAAGTGTGCCAAAACCCATCAAAAGATCTCACAAAATAAACTTTGTTTCTAACACTGAATTTGTCCTTTTTTATATTTTTTTGATGAAATTTATAAATCTGCAGGTGAAAAATATTTAGACCTTTTTTTCTTTAAAATAGATTATTAATAGGAGTTCAAAAACACATTTTTGGTAATGCAATGCTAGCCAGCCATATATAGCAGGTTTATTGGCTAGGCCAAATTACTGAGTGTAATGGTGTAGTCTTGTTTTGCATAAAAAGCTGCTAAATTGTATATGGTTAGATTTTCTCAATAAAATAAAATATACGGAACTGACGAATAAGGTTTTCTTGGTGTAATTGGATTGCTTATTTCTAGTGAGCAAAAACATGTAAGTGGAGGTTTGGTAAACAACACATAAAGGTCGGAAAGGAACAGATGTTATGAGGATGCTGGCTTTTGACAAGACTGATACTCTGTGTAGCCAGTAGGAAGTCCCCATGCATCTTCTCACTCTTCTGTCTAGTAGTATTCTTCTCGGTGTCTATCCATTCATACTAATTAAGCACTGGCATTGATAACGCTACAATTTATCCCTAAATATTACTATTGAAAATGTGAATGACCAATTCTGTCATTCACATTTTCAATAGCTATTAATTATTTCAAAAGGAACTCTTGGCTTCTGTTGATGTTCACATCTCATGTATATGGCAAATAATTGATCATATGATATCAAGTTTCAGATTTCTTCTTTTTATTCTTCCTTCTCTTACTTAATTCCTTATTTTGTTCACATATCATTTACTTCCTACTATGAATATCATTCTGTCATTGGTATCTAATACCTTGAATACTATTTAGGAAGAAATATTCATAAAATAGGAGTAATTACCAGGAAACACTTTTAGCTGTAGGCCACTGTATAATCTCACAGTTTATGGAATAGCTAGGAAACTTGTAAGGACATGAAAAATATAAATTTCAAATAAGCAATATGTGATTTTTTGCATATAACATTTGAAAATTAATATATACTTGTTAATCCAAGTTCTCAGTGAGCAATATAAAGTCTTAATGCTTTAACATGAGTGAGTTGTTAGCATCCTAAAATGTGAAGACTAAAATTTGGTGCAATTGAAAAAAAATGAAAACAACAACAACAAAAAAGGTAAAAGAATACAGTCATACTGTCTGAAACACAGAGGGGTATCTAGAGCTTAGTTCAGTTACTTTCCAAATAACTGTCACATGTCACACAGTGAGCTTTGTCTATGGAGAATGATTTGTAGAAAAATACATTGCTCAAACTACTAAAAGTAAAGAAAACATGTGTAGCTAGTCCTAATGGGTTCATTTCTGGGTTGGATATGCAGGAGAAAATTCCAACCATGCATAACATGGATATTAAAAAAAAAAAAATCTAAGTAGGAATGGAACATGGACCAGGCTGAGTTCTTGACTTCAGTTGAATAGAGGGAGGAGCGATCATATGAGAAACGGGGTCAACATTATGACAAGGAAATCCACAGAGACAGTTGAAGAGAACTTGTGGGAGCTCATGGACTCTAGACTAACAGCTAGCGAGCCTGAATGGGACCAAACTAGGCACTCTGCATGTGGGTATCAATTTGTGTAGCCTACCTAGTCTGTTTATGGTACTCCAGGCAGTGGGACTAGGACCTATCCCTAGTGCATGAGCTGGCTTTTTGAAGCCCATTCCCTATGGTAGGGATCGCTTGTTCAACCTTGATGCAGGGGAAGAACTTGGTTCTGCCTCAACTGAATGTAGCAGGCATTGTTAACTGTCCCTGAGAGGCCTTACCCTTTCTGAGGATTGGATGGGGGTGGGTTGGGCAGAGGCGGTGAGGGAGGGGGGAGAAGGAGAGGATGGAGAAACTGTGGTTGGCATGTCAATGCTCTCTTGGAGGTTTCTACTCAGGCAGGGGGCCAGCGATGGGGTTAAAGATCAGGCTCCAGCAGAAGCCTGGAGATGGGGGTCAAAGATCCTGAAGGCTGGGACTCAGCATATTCTGCGGGCTATAGGCCGATCTAGCCTGGGCCTGGCACTCTCAGTTGAGGCCTCTTTAGCATAGGCCCTATGATGGGGGGTCAAGGATCCAGCCCACAGGAATTCAGAGTGGCCCCTGGCAATAGGCAATCTCTGGGAGGGGCCAAGAGCTCCAGTAGAGGACTGGCTGTGGGGGTCAGAGACCAGGCTGGTGTGGATTCTGAGTGGTCCAGCATGGATAGGCAGTTTAGTGTGCTCATAGCAGCTCCAGGAAGTTCCTGGAAGGTGGCAGGA
Organism: Phodopus roborovskii; assembly: GCF_943737965.1. Classification (NCBI taxonomy): domain Eukaryota; kingdom Metazoa; phylum Chordata; class Mammalia; order Rodentia; family Cricetidae; genus Phodopus; species Phodopus roborovskii. The sequence goes on from NW_026126410.1 coordinate 32,410,437, forward strand.
TTGTTGGTTCTACCCTCTGTCCCAGTGCTCCTGCTTTCCTCTATTTTACTCTCTCTATGAATATATATATACATATATATACATTCATTTATTTGACTACTCTATTGCCTCAAAGATTGGGATCTTTCTACATTGCGCGATATTATGTGCTGAGACAAAAACCCTCACAGACCAGCCTTGTGCTATTCAGAGACAGTGGCAGGCAGGTAACATTCTCTTCACTGGAAATATTATTAGTATCAATAACATTCAAAAATATATCTCAAGTGACATTTGCATTAAAATCTACAATTATGTTCTCTCATTCAAAATGACTGCAGTCTACTATTTCAGCTCATAGTAGATTGTGTTCACAAAACATGAATACATATGTATGAAAAAAATAAATCATTTCTGTTTAGATAATTTATAAATATATATAAATAGTTGGCATTAAGCCAAATAATGGCAAAATACACTATTTGTTATGAGAATTATTCATGATATAATTATATTAATGTACATATAATGATGTAGTAATAGGAAACATACACATAAAATAATGGAAGAAATAGAGAGAGGGGTATATGTATAACTTACCAATTTTACATCTGGTAATACCATTATGTGTCTATATAAATACATTGCATACATAATATAATAATAATAATAATAATAATAATATTTATTTCTTAAATGAGCTTATAATTGAATTTATCTTAAATATAACCAAGGCAATCCGATGTTATCATAGCATAATTACTTTAGAATTTTTGTATTATATTCTCTTACTAACATATGTGCCTATTTCTAACATTATCTATCCATGTTATATCTGAAATATTATTTTCACCTTTTCTAAAGTTTCTTACATGAATAGAATTATTTGTTTAAAATTCCATCTCCTAACCTTTCTATTCTATACCTCCCAAAACCTCTCCTCTGATTTAAATTCACTGTAACTCCTTTGTGTTGATTTCTTTGTATGTGTCTTCTGAAGCTTCCTGAAATTTCTAATATTACACAGAAATTATTACATTGTGCTAGGATATCAATTTTTATATAGTTTATATTTGAAAATTTAATGTTTCTTTTCAGAAAGTTTTCATATATATAGTATTTAACAAACTCATTCAGGAAAATGATGCAAATTACCCTTAAAATTGTTTTTATTTACATTATGTTCATCTTATGTGTTAAAGTTGTTTGTTGATATTTATAGATACTAATATATGCATATATGTATACACAAAATTGCTATAAAATGCTCTTTCATTTTATAGCATCCATTAAATTTACTTAGCACACTTTTCCTTAGTTATGATTGTCAAAGCCAAAGAACAAAGTGACAAATATAGGGTGATTTTGTTTTTTGTGTTCTCCTTGACACAGTCATTAGAATTATCACATTTCTTGATTGTAAAATGAAATCCTTATATAATAAACTTCAACAGAATTCCTGCGATACATTTATAATTCTTAAAAAATATAGTTGAAGCCCCATAATAATTAGTGTTTGTCTTAATTATTTTAAAAGTTAACAATGAAATAAAATAATTTCATTGTAGGGTATATGTTGCCATATTATGTGATATAAATAAATCTCATGACATATTGGAAGAAAAGTAAAAGCAAAAGTGAAGCAAATAGATAAGTTAGTGTGCATTAAAAATTCTGAAGTTACTTTTAGTCTATTTGACCCATTCAAGAAGCAACAGATTCTGTTCATCTGGATATCATCCTGCTTCATGTTTCAGTTCAGAATGACACTGCGAGGTTTGTATACAACAGTGAGAAATGCAAAGGCTGGTAAGGCCTTTCTGTGCCCCACTGCAAAATCTTCAGGACTAATTGGCTTTCTTCCTAAGTGTGTGGAAAATCCTCCTCCTCCCCCCCTCTAAGATCAAGTTAACATTGACCTTTTTCTCATAAAAGGAGAATTTATTCTCATTAAGTTTAATTGTGTAGTTAATGTTTTCATTGAGGTGCCTATTAAGCTCCTGTCTGACATTTCTAGAATCACTTAAGGTGCTGAACTTGTCAGGGAAAAATGTCAACCCATCAAAATGCCCAATTCCCCTTTATAAATGTACTAACCCTGACTGTTCATCTATTTCTTTGCGTAATTTTGAACCTTTTTTACAGAACTGCCTTGGCCAATTCTCAGGAGTGTTTTTTTCAGCTGTTTCTCTGTCTGGTATCGCATATGGCCCATTTTCTCTAAAATCAAATTAATGGTTTTGTTTTCTGTTGTCCTTTAAATATTCCATATTTAATTGTGTTTTTAAAAACATAATTAAGTGAATATAAGTTTTAGAAACTAGTTGAACTAAGACTAAAGAAATTATGTCCTAAATAATAAGCAAATATTTATATTTATTATCCAAACATATTTGTCAATACTTCAATACAGTAATCTGTACATTAAATAAGTTACTCTAGGAATTATGGAGTATGACAAAATCTCTATCATCTTTAAAAGAACTGACCATCACAAGGCTCTAACCAACAGTTCAGCATGAAGAAAATCACTGATATATTTTTGGTTACTCATAATAAACCTTAACATCACTAACCTACCAAAATTTTTCTTGCTCATATTGTTCATACTTATGTATATTTTCTGATTAACTTTCTTGATATGAAGGAAAATAACCTGTTATGTATGAAACCTTAATTCTTACAATATCCCAAGAATTGTCAAATTAAACAGAGAAAACAAATTGTCAGTCTTCATTTTTCCATTGGCACATATATAATTGTATTGTAAATTTATACCATTTGGAGTGTATGTGTGTACCTGTGGAGTTCAGAAAATGACATGTTTTAGATCAATCAGGAGCTGGTGATTGAGTTGAATTTGGGCTACTTGACTTGAGTGATGGGAACCAAATTTAGTCCCTATGCAAGTGTAATGTTTACTCTAAAGTCATGTTCACTTTTTCCAGATGATATTAAATTATAATTAGTAATAGAATGTTCTTGGATCTTGATTACTGGGAAGTGTATGCAGACTTGAATGAGAGAAGTGAGCCACAAGGGTTCTTTTAGCAGAATATATATATTTGTTTATCTACTTATTCCTACCATTAAGAATCCCTTTGAAGATTTCCATTTTTCAATTTAAACCTTTATACTTTTTATTTTGTATTTTCTTGTCTGCCTTTAACTCTTATTGCTTTTGTGTGCTGGTGGCTTTTTGAAAAAAAAAAAAAAAACTAATCCTTATCTATTTAACACTTTTCAATTTCCTTCATCTAAGGTTTACTAAGCTTAAATGTGCTGCTGTTGTATATATTTATTCTGTTAAAACTTTACTGTTTTACATAAAAACATCATATTCAGTTGAGATGTAGGCATGCATTTGAAAAAGCTTTAAGAAAAATTTGACAGAGCTTAGTATTGTAGGTAACTCTCACATAAAATTCTAGCATTTGAGAAGCTAAGAAAAGAGATGCTAAGAGTTCAAGAATATCATAGGGAGAATAAAAATGTGTATCAAAATATGGAATAATAATGGAAGATAAATAAAGCTGAAGTATACATATGTTGAATATATTTTAAAACAAGATTTAACATTTTAACACCCTCTCACATACAGTGATATAATGTTACATTTCATAGAGCTATAAATAATAGAGATATTTGAAGTATCTTCTGAAGTTTTTTTCTATGATTATGACATTAAATTATTACTGAGAACTTTTGCCAAAAACAACCTTTTCTGTCAAATTGAAAGACAAAGTTATTTAAATGGAAAAAAAAATACTAAACCTGAAATTTTACCAGCATCATTTCATTTGTAACATCTGGCAAGTCCAAAAGCATCATGAACCAAGAGACTTTTTTTTTTTTTTCATATGCACCTTTGGTTTTGATAGTCTTGTAAGATTTTTACATATTTTTTGAGAAATAATTTGAAAAACAATAAAGGCATTATAAATCTTAAATGTTTTAGGAAAATTATAGTATTAGATGAAAATAACCACAATATTTGCTTGCTAAACTCATTTATATAAGTCTAGTTTTAATTATCACTCGAAGAAAGTTGATATTTTGTGTGTATGTGTTTAATTGTACTTTACACATATGACAGAGTGTAGCATTTGTTTTGTTTTCCTTCTGTACTTAGTGATATTTTTCTCTTTATTTTCTTTAGATTTCTTTCTTCTCCAGCTCGTGTTTACCTTTCTATTAGCATATATATATATATATATATATATATATATATATGCTAAACTAAACTAATTTAAATATGCAATATTATCTCTGGTATATGCTATATAAGTTTGCATTGGATATTTTCCTATGATTGATGTAACTTTATCATACAATAATTCTAATATCATTTATTAAAGAAAATTCCCTACCAACATATATAGCTGTCATATCAGTTTATATCCCCACCAGCAATATATGAGGGCGGCTCCTTAGCCCCACAAGATCATAAGCTGTTGTTACCATTTGTTTAGTTGGCAGCTTGACTTTGATGAGAGGCAATCTCGGTATATTTTTAATTTTCATTTGCCTAATTTCTATAGTTAATGAATATTTTTGGACCATTTATATATTTTTGTGTTTTATGGAAGGGTTATTCATGTATGGATAGATGGATTTTAAGGTTAAGAGCATATGTTTCTCTTCCAGAGGAAGGATTTCTCATCCAAAGCACTAGTTTCAGGGGCCTGATGAAGTTTTAGGGTCTTTGCAAGTAATAAATTCTTGACTATATATCCATAGACTTACAGACTCAGATAAAGTTTAAAAATACATGGATGTATAAATTAGTTAATAATCCAGTCTGTTCTCTCAATTTCTCCATGTTGTGGCTCCTAGATAGTAGGTCATTTTCAGCATTAATATCCTTTGTTTTTCTGTTTCTTTTTTCTTTTTCTTTTTTTTTTTTTTTTTTTTTTTTTTTTTTTTGAGACAGGATTTCTCTGTATTGCTTTGGAGCCTATCCTGGAAATCACTCTGTAGACCAGGCTGGCCTTAAACTCACAGAAACTCACAGTGATATACCTGCCTTTGCCTCCTGAGTGCTGGGATTAAAGGCATCCATGTTTTTATATGCATAAAGGAAAGACAAATGCTTTTAATGGTTCTAAAGATGTATTCTTACCATGTATAATGTAGTGTTGTAGTTGATTTACAATGGGCTCATATTTAGACAGAGGTTGTCTCTTGTGCTTTGGACCTGGCTTGGTGAGACCAAGGAATAAAGAAGTGGTCTTTGAATAGAACAGGTTGTTTTTTGTAATGCTCGTGGGCCTCCTCCAATCATTTGAGGGTCTGAAAACTTTGAATGAGTGCAGCCAGCAGAGATAAATGACATTCTGAAACTTAAATTCTTTAGACGGGATTGCAGTGTTGGTTAATCTGTGAGTCATCAGGCTCTGACTTTCAGAAAAGAACAGTGCTGATATCTCTGCCCAGTTCACAATCCTACTTGCCAAACTGTAAGGTTCAAATCTGCAATCTAGATCCGCTGAGTCAATTCCTTCACTTTTCTTTTCATAATGATGCTGTTTCTGTTGATAAGAGGCTACACATCAATTCATGTACTAAGTTACCACTTATATTATTTCTAAAATTGCTAAATGATTGTAATGACATCTAAACTCTGTTATAAGAAATGGCATTATTTCCACAAAGTCAGATAGCCACTGGACTGCATGTTCATAATTTGTCCTGAAATTACAAATTTTTGTGAAGTATAGCATTCCCATTTGTTTATGTTCTTATTCATCTTGTGCATAATATAATAATATTACTGTGTGTATGTTTGTTTAAAAGTAGCATACATTTGTCTCACTTATGATTTTCTTCTCTTTTCTTTATTGAAAATATTTTTCATACATTATATTCTGGTTATGATTTCCCCTCCCCTAACTCCTCTGATATCGTCTGCACAGAAAAAAAAGGACCATTAAACACGCACACACACACACACACACACACACACACACACTGAACACATATAAACACTGAAACACTTCTTTATATACCCAGAAATCCCATTAAAACGTAATATATACATAATGACATGCAAGTGGGGGGAAAGCATGGACAGACATTATGAGACATAGTTTCTCAACAGATGCCCATGTCTGTTTTGTGTTTGCCATCTACTGCCAGGCATGGGGCTTGATTTTAAGAGCAGTTTTGTTTTCTCAATTATATTGAAGAGAACTAGTTTTTCATTTAAAGGTGTTTAGCAATTGCAGATAGCTCTATGTTAGAGAAGAGATTGTGTTCCAATTTGCTTCACCTGGTGCTGCATGTGGAGCAGTACCCTGTGGACCTGGTGCTGTGCTGCCACAGTCTCTGTGAGTTCACATGTGTACTCCTCTCACTATGTTTAGAGGGATTTGGTTACTTGGTGTTCTCCATCTGTTCTGGCTCTTGCTTCTTCCTTTTCCACAGGGTTCCCAAATCCCTCATTAGGGTGGAGGTTTGTTGGATACATGCCATTTTTTACTGAAGTTTCTAAAGACACTTACTTGTTCATACTGTCTGTTTATGGACCTCTCTATTTGTTCCACTTTCTTTCAAAAAGAAGCTTCTCTGGTGATGATCAAGGCACAGATGGGATGATATTGCAGAATATCTTCAAGAGTCATATAATGGCTATGTTCTGTCAACAGGACAGTCGTATCTGATTTTACCCTAAATCCCTAGACTTTCTGGTCTCAAGTTCTACATGATCTTAACAGAGTTGTAAATGGATTCCACAGCGTGGAGTGGGTGTTAAGTCTGATCAGATGTTGCCTGTCTACACCCATAAGCTTTGTGTCACTATTGGACAAGCACATCTGTAATAATGGTATCATTTTAGGCTGAGGGGTTATATCTGTGCTATTTTAGATTCCAGTGCAGGTGTATTTATTTAGCACACAACTCTTCATATAAACTTGAGGGTTAACAAGTGAGGACAGTAGGGACTGAACAGATGGCTGATAAGTTAAGAGAACACATAGAACACTTCTCTTAAAGAAGACCTGTGCTTCATTCCCTGCACTATTGGGTGACCCAAAACACTCTGTAGCTCCAGGGCATTCATCCAAAGTTTCTGTTCCCAGTGGGCATTGCACAAATATGTTGTGCTGACACACACACAGGCAAAATGGCCATTCCTATAAAATAAAAATAAAGATTTCTTTTGTTTAAAATTAAGTAAACATATATAGATGTATATATTTATTTGAATCCCCCTAAAGAGTGACTTTTCATTTATATCCTATAAATAAAGACTCTTTATACTAGAAGACCATTTAGCATAGCTTGTATTTTATAAATATTGTCTACTGGAAGGCACGTTTACCTTTAATTATTTTTAAATTACTTTATTTTAATTTACATTTGTGAGTGTTTTGGTTTTATGTATGTCCATGTGCATTGCTCATGCGTTAGCCAGAAGAAGACATCAGATACCCTAGAACTGGGGTTATGAAGGATGGTGAGCTAACACGTGGCTGCTCAGTTTCCCACCTGATTTTCTACAAGACCAACAACTGCTCTTCCTCACTGAGTTTCTCTCCATGCCTTAGGCTCACTTTAAGGTATTGTCTTCCACATACTCTAATGATCTTGACTTACATAAATATTTAGAAAATAAAAATGAACAATTCCTATTTTTTCCCTAAAGTAATTTTATTATAATTTCCTGAAGTATTTTGGAATATATAAAACATATGGTTATGCATTTATATCACATACATATGAAATACAGATTTCATATAGTGCGTGTGTAAGAAGACAGAATGTCAAATAATAAAATGCTTGCACAGTAACATAACATATTTTAAGTAGAATTAGGAAAAATAGCTTAAATACATGGAAAGTCAACCATTGTCACCTTAAAATGATTTCAAAGCACTCCTTTGCTCTTAATTCTGAGGGTTGCAATTATGAAGCACAATTACTGAGATCAGAATTCCCTGCATGTCTCGGCATGTGGTGCCCAGTGAGAGGCTGAATCACCTTGTTAGACGAAATGTCTTAAGCAGACACAGAAATTCTCCAAGTGTATCTTCTGGAAAGAAAGCATTTTTAGCATGAGAATGCCACCTCACGTACACACATCAGGGACTCATCGATGTCTAAGTATAGATTTCAAAATCTTATGCCACACATATATACTTAAAATGCAAGTAAAGAGCTTTCTGTGGTTTGCAGATGTTTAAGATCCCTTTGAAATATTTTGTAGCTTCAGGTGACATCTTTTGAAATTGCTCTTGTGTGCTGAGAACTAAAGGATAAAAATAATCTCTCTGCTCAGAAGGAAAATGTATGACATTTTCAGAAGTGCAAGGAGCAAAGAAGGAAATGGAGTTCATGGAGATGACAGGCAGGACAGCCAATAGGTTCATGGGAGACGTGCTATTGATAAAGGCAACTGCATAGCTTTACTGGATTCTATATTGTCATGCGCTGCTTTGACAATGGTTTAGTGAACTGGAGAATTAAGAATTAAGCATACTCTATTTGCTCTTATGATAAGGAGTGTAAGATATTGTAATAAACATATAATTAGAGATAATATACTATAATAAATAACAGTCTGTGTTTGTGTAATCTAGTCCATCAAATTATTTTTTACTATCAATACAATAACTAAAACACTTCACTGAGTAGAAAATCTTACAATTACTGAATGCTTTAGTGCATTAAAATTAATTACTAAATGAGAATGCATTATATATTTTTACTCTTTGAAATAAGATATTTGACTTTGATATATTTTTGTATGTAAATCCAGAACTTTGTAGACTTACAAATGTAGTATCCATTAAATTGACATTTTGTTATATTTAAAAAATAGGTTTATATGCACATATTCCTATGTTTATATTTTTATAATATTATCACTTAAATTAAATGCATCTATTTTTAGAAATGAATTACTATATCATCAATACATCAATATTATTCTCACACATTAATAACAAATCTGATTAAAACCTCTAGTACACAGGTAGAGGTGAGCAATATTTGCATAAATCAATATTCTGTGTAGAAAATAGAAAATTGGACCATGATTTTATGTTAGGACTTTATCAACAAGCAGATAATTAAATCCAGTTGCTTGGAAACACCTTTGACTCTAGGACTAGAGGAACTCAAAACTTTTGACCTCTGTGTGCTCTGGCACTCCATAGTTTCAACCAATATATAAATGAAAATAAGTCCAAAGAAAACTTACCAGCTCATAAATATTCATAAATATTTTACATCAATTTGGTAATGTCAATCCTATGCTTAAAGCCTACTGATTTTTAATTACACCCATTTTAGATACCAACATCCTTAAATTTAATAATCAAGCAGAAATAAAGTTCCTATTTTTATTTATTAATGATTTTATCAACTGGTTAACAAATGATATTATTTTCTCTTGACCATAAACTATGTGGTCTAGTGCTGCTGCACACTACCATGGCCAATGCTAGAATAGCACAAGACCCTGTCAAAGTTTACTAGTTCTTGAGCACATATTTATGATTCATAAGAAAACAAAAACTAAATCAGATGATAATGGGACAGATTTTTATGATCGTATATAAAAACAAGTGCTATAAGGCCATCTAATGTAAAAGCTAGGAAATGCATGGTTTTAATGCTAGTGCATAAGAAACTCAGGCTTAAGAATTGTAAGTCCAGCATAGGCAGTTTAGTAAGATCAAGTCCAAGGAAAACAAAGGGGAATGTAACCAAAGTAGGATAATAGACTAATACATACAAAATGAATGAAAACATCTGGTCGGTTACTAGATTTTATTACATAAAAATTAAATATTGTTCGATTTTTAATAGATCTTGGGTTGCTATTCAAATGTAAATTTAACTTCCCAGTAAAAATCCACATTTACCTTATACATTTCATAGGACTGCTTGGTTAAATGTAATGTCCTCAGTGGGGGCAGTAGAATGTTGTAGGAATGTAACAATAATTTCTTTGGCCTACTATTCTCCTTTAAGAATAATCTCTTCCCTTTATTTTTATGTAACCTAACATTCTTTCAAAATTCAGGTAAATCTTTGGTGTTATGAATTTAGCAGTCAACTAATGTCTACCGATATGAAAGCTAAGAATAAAATAATTTCAATGCTTAGTCTCAAAAGAGTATTTGGCATTATCACATACATATCTGAAATAACCTTGACACATTATTTCCTTTAGTTCATGACTATTAATGTTCAGGTAATATCTTCTATACTATAACATAATTTTTGTAGCATCATTCATCAATGTGAATGCACTGTGGTGATTTTTATTTGCTATATTAACTCTGTTATCACTTTTTCTATGAAAGTTGTGTTGCATAAACACCAAATAGATGTGAAAATATAAACATGTGTAATAATAGACATGTGGTTACTTTTGTATCCTTCACATACAGTACATCATGAGGCTACTGAAACAAATGGTTGTGGGACTAAGAAGTAAGCAAAATAAATGAGAGAAGACCAAGAAACATATCTTAGTATTCATTGGAGTGATAAATGGAAAATTTAGAGGCATACATTTCTTACATTCCTCTCATTGAATAGTACTTGCCTTAGAATCCACCAGGATCCATAGAAAATGATTTTCTTGATTATGTTTCTCTACTTGGATAAATGTACATCACTACAGCCATTAGACATTGATTTCTTCCTTTTCAATTTATTTCTGTTAGTCACCTTCCTTATGTGTAGAACAATTTATTCATATGCCTGTTTTCCAAAGCTAAGACTCTTAAATTTGATTAGTCTTCAAGAGCATATCTTACCTTTCCAGAATTACAGTTGATCACCCACCCATCTGCAATTCCACAGAGATTCATACGTCATTTATGTTTTGTAAGGCAAAGATAAATAAAGGCCATTAAAGAGAGCCAATGCAATGTTACCATGTTTTGATGATATTCTACAAACTCAAACATGGGATATAAATCTCTGCAAATCTCTGCAGAGGACGGAGAGTAGACAGGATAGAGCAAGAAGGAACAAATGTAAGCGTACTGGTTAAGGGGAAAATACAGCAACATATTCCTCAGAAAACATGGTGGTTTTCATGCGATGAGTTGGTTGCAGACTAATTTCTGAGAGCAGAGTTTCACTTTTGCAAATATGTACCAAAACATGGATAATTTAAGGAACTAGAAAATCAAAGACAAGCGTCTAATTTCAACTTTATTATATGTCATGAGGTATCTTTTCTGTCTTGGCTTAGACACTAAGTGCATTTTAAATCTTGATGTATACAAAATATGGATATAATTAGTGAATTTCCCAGAATAGAAATGTGAAACAGCAATGTTCTTGATATTCTGTATTTCTCTCTCTCTCTCTCTCTCTCTCTCTCTCTCTCTCTCTCTCTCTCTCTCTCTCTCTCTCTCTCTCTCTCTGTGTTATGACTTGGGGTGAATTTAGTATTATGAGTTGCAAGTTTTCCTAATATTGCTATCACTGCTGACCCTAATGAGTGATAAAGCTTAAGTAGAAAATACTTATTCTGAGGTGATTCCTTGCAAAAAAAAAAATATATATGATTAGGAAACAACATCCTTATAGGTTGTCTCCCATAAAATTGGTGAATTCTCTAATTTTCTTTTTAGAACAATTTTTAATGTCTTGATTATATATTTGCTATCCAGCTTGCTTTTTGCTACCAACTCTGTATTTCCTCTCATTTGAACTTGTGTTCCTTCCTCAAACAGTCATTCACTTAATCCAACATTTAGTTGAACATGACTTTGTAAATCCAGCAGGGACTTTTAGATAAATCCAGCGATCATTCAAATAGTACAACTTTGGAACATAACTTCTATCATATAAACTTTAAAATATGTAGGACTGTATCAGCTCACTTGGAATTAATATTTCAGTGAGATGAAGGAATGATGAGAGGGTAACTGTATCCTATTGTTTTTGTGCTGTTTTCATGAATAAATTTAAAAAAAAAAGAATTGAAGACACAGAAAGATGAGGCCATGATCCTAACAGTTACCAAAACTGGAATCATTATAAATAACCTGAGGAAATGTACTTTGCACTTATTCACAAAAGGAGTAATGAAAATATTTTAAACAGAATTATAAAATCATTCAAATGAATGAAAATTTAAATAAAGTTTAGTTACACAAAACCCACCTCATGAACTTGTACTGTTTCTGTTTCAATAAATACATATTGAATGTTTTCAAGTCAGGATTAAAAAAATTATTATTCAAATTATGTTTGCCTTGAAATATTCAATTAGTTATTTTTTATACATTGACTCACTGGTCCATTAATTTAGTAAATAAATATCAATCATATTTTGTACTGTAGTAAAAATTATCAATTATAAGGATTTTCCATTTAACTCCTAAATCTCATTTTGCATTCCTACCACAATTCTCCATCCTACCCCTTCTCCTGGCCTTGTCACCTCCCCCTCAGCTCACCGACCCCATTTACTCTATGCATAGGGTAAGGGCTCCCATTTGGGGTCAACAAAGTGTGACCCATTAAGTTGATGCAGGGCCAATCCCCTTCCCTCCATGCATTAAGGCTGAGCATGTCAACCCACCCTAAGGAATGGGTTATAGAAAGCTCGATTACATATCAGGAATAGATACTGGTCCTTTGGTCTGGGGCACCTCAGATAGATCCAGCTACACAATTGTGTCCCACATGTAGAGGGCCTACTTTTATATCATGGAGGCTCCGTGGATGTTAGACTAGAGTTTGTGAGTTCCCACAAGTTTGGTTCACCTGTCTCTGTAGATTTCCACAGTGGTGATATTTTATTTGTACAAATAAAGCATGTCTAAAGATCAGAGGTTGGAGCTTGCCACTAGCTAACCATAGAGGCAAGGCAATAGTAGTACATGCCTTAATTCCTACTTTCACAATTTTAAGGACTTACTACACTTCTTCCATAGTAGTTATACTGTCACAGCCCTACCAGTAGGTATCGATATTCTTATCAGCATGATTCTGTTTCATGTATTTCTGATGATAGCCATTTTGAATTATGCTAGATGGAATACAAGTGAGCTGCAGAAAGGCCTTTCCCTGGTAGACAAGATTATTGAATCATTTTCAGTAATTTATTTGTTTTTCTTACTTTTTTTGAAAAGGAACCTTTCAGTTCATTCACTCATTTTAGGATTGGAGTACTTATATTTTGTTTTACTTTTTAAATTACTTATAAATTATGAAACTGTACTCCTTGCTGGTGAGGAGCTAGCAAAGATTTCCTCCCATTATCTTTTCTCTGGCTCTGTTCATTTCTTTTCTGTGCAGAGATTTTAACATTTCGTGAAATTATATTTATCAATTCTTTATACATTATTTCCCCTCCTAAGTCATTGAAGTACTTCTCAGAAAGTCATTCCTTGTGTGTATATCTTGTAGGGAATTGCCTTAGCTTCCTGCTTGTAATTTCACAGATATCATATTAAAGGTTTAGATCCATCTTAAATTGACTTTCATACAGGACAGCACACACAGATCTTATTTCAGCTTTTTTCATGTGTACATCCATTTTTTTCTGAAATATTTTCCAAGAGATAGTCTGCTCTTCAACATATATTCTTAGTTTCTTCAGACACCTGATGAATGTGGCTGTGTGGATTTAGTAGTGGCTCTTCTTTTCTGTTCATTTCATCTGTTTTCATACCAGTGCAATATTTTATAAACAACCCACATGCCTATGGTATAATTTTCAACCTGATTTTGTGTTCACTTCAAAACTGCTAATGTTTTTAAGGAATGTTTTTGGCTATTTAGCTCTTCTTTTGTTCTGTATATAGTTTAGGATAATTTTTCTGAGTTTGTGAGTACTATTATTAGAATTTTACGGAATTTTTCTTAAGTTATGGACTGCTTTTCTTATTATGTCCATGCTTAAAATATTAATTCAGCTTACACTCTAATATGAAAATACTTTTATCTTCTGTAAAAGGTTTTTTAGAAACATTTTAATATGTGTGACATATTTGTGTTGAATTTATGCTATCAAAATAAGTGCCCTTATATTCTGAGCCATCTGATGCCTTCTATTATATATTTTTGATTCATTAAAATTGTTTTCCATATTTTAAAATAAAAAAGGCAGCATATGCCTCTAATGACATTTACAACCAAAGCTACATCTATTCAAAGGGACTATAATTAGCTTTGGTATCTACTCCAATCAAGTTGTCAGAGTATCTACTCATTATATTATACCCTGTATATAAAGCCTTTGTTCAGTATTAACATGCAGATTGACACATTAGCTCTTTCAAATCTGAAAAATGAAGATACAGGTTTAGGCTTGTTTTCTTTCAAGATGTGAGAGAATGATGCTTAGCACATGGTACACATATCTTCATGCTCATTGTCAATGTTACTGAAGGAGAGGGCAAATCCAATGTGTAAGTACTATTCCCAATTTCCAGTGCCACTGTACTCAGCAAAGGTATGGTTTCTAAATACTACCAAATAAGTTATTGGCTTCTAGTGTTTCTTCCTAATATATACTGTGTTCGGTCAACCTTTGTATATATTTCTTTTATTTTACTATTTCACATGTTACTTTCATGTGGGGAATAGGACATGAGATAGTTATTTACCACATGCTTACACATGTATTCAGTGATCATACTTCTTATAATCTTAGGAAATACACAGCCATCCCCACACTCTATCCTTTGAAACAGAAAGTCAAAGTAATTAGAAGTACAGTTATAATTATCTGTGATATTAAGGACAAATATTTATACATTTCTGGTTGGGATTATGACTATTTAGTAAATTAGTATTTATAGATTCTCCTGTAACAACTAAGACTTCCCTAGCACTGATTAGTTAGCTAGCTTCAGTGATACATAAAGAACTGTAGTAAATGAGCAAAATGGGGGTGGAGAAAGGAGAGGTGGCCTTTTTTTAGGGAAAAATACACAAACTGGCTGTCCAGTGCCAAGCAATCATTCTTGAAAATATGCATACATAAAACATGATATGGCTTTAGTAGGTTATATTTAGGAAAATAAATGTGTAGAAGTTCTGAAGAACTGAGTAATATAAATTAAGCTCCTAGGTGATTATTTAGTACTTGTACTCAGGAAATACCTGCTATCAATTTACATCACTTGAAGATAATTCTTAAATAGGAAAGGATAGTTGATTTTTATTATTACATGCCTTTATATGTCATTCTTTACCTTCGTTTTAAAAATTACTTTATTGCAGGAATAGTGATGCACCACTTTATGCCAGGTATGGTGGCACAATAGGGAGATACAAGCAGGCAGATGTCTCTAAATCCAAGACCAATCTTGTCTACAAAGGGAGTGCCAGGACATATAGTGTTGTTACACAGAGCAACCCTGTCTACATAAAAAGAGCAACAATTATTTTCATTATTCTCTTTGTACCTGATAAGCTAACATTGTAATGTGTTCTTTTATATAAAAGGTACTATAACATTATTTCAATAATTTGAATTTTTGGATTGTTTTGCTCTAAGAGCTTTCTATAGAGTCAGATGTCATTATTCCAATTTGAAGTCTGAAACTGCTTTTTCATAAAAAAGCAGACTTGTTCTCTGTCACTTAAAACAATAATCTTACTCTCAGAGCTTTAAATATTACAGATGTATTGTAGTTTGCATAATGTTGTAACATGTACACATAATTCTGTAGAACTCTTCTAAATGTCAAGACAAATCAATTTTGAAAATGTCAGTGCGACATTCCTGAAACTCAGCTTTTTCATAAAGAAGTGTTCTCCAATTAATTACAAATACTATAGCATTTCCACTTACTGCCTTTCTTGCCATTCAAATCTATCAGACTTTTAGACATTTTATTAGACATTCAATTTGGCATGGCAGAGATACCATCTGAAAATGTATAATACAAAAATACTGTAATGTCAATGCCATTTTCCTCATGTTTAAGATGAATTGTCCTGTGTTGATATGGAGGCATCAAGATATTATAAAAATAAATTAGGAAATGATATTATTCATAATTCATTATTAAACAGTTACTGTTATCTTTTCTTCTTGATAATGATACTGAAGTTTAAAATTTTATGTCAAACTAAATGTCTTCATGCCTCACATCACAGTGACATGCATTTATTTACTTTTTAACACAAATTATTGCAAATCTTAAGGATCTGTTTATCACAGAATCATATCTCTGTGTTTCCACAAGAACCTAGATTGTGCTTATATACAAGACTTATTTGATTCAGTGTATTGTGTTCTTTCATGACATGTTTTCATATACCAATGAACTATGTAAAATCAGCTATATACCTTTCAAATTTTATTTACATAATATTCACCAAAATTATATTTTAATATGGTTGAAATGTACTTCTATCAGTCAGAATTTGTCAAGTGAGATTTTGTTGAAAAAAAAATAAACAATTACATATGCAAATAAAATCACTTCTAAACTTAAATTTTAAATTTGTATAATTTAAAAAGATTATTTCTGGAACTTAAAGCTGAATGTTACAATTAACTCATATCATCTGTTTCTGAGTTTAATCACAAACTTTTATGTTAAAAGAGGGTAGGTCAGTCTCATAGAATATCAAATAAATATCTTAATAAAATAAACAGAAAATTAAATTGAAACCAGACATTCATAGCAAGTATGAAGGTAAAAACTGGATTCTATCAGGTAGTATATTATAATTTCATATGAACAAGTCCTATATATATTTAATGACACAAGAGATTTTTGTGGTTCTACTTATAAATGAAACACTCTAGTTATATGAGTTCTGTAAGAGGTATATTGATTTAGAGATGATCAAAAATCATTTATCCTATATCAATTAGTTCTCAGTGTGATAACATTTTCTTTCCCCAACACAGTTTACTATGTCTCCTTTTGTTGTCCTATTAAATCTCAGGTTCAGGCAATGGTGTATTGAAACTTCATGAGGTAGGTTCTGGTATTACTAGGAGGCAATGGAGGCCTCATCCCCACACAAAGAAGTCCAGATGACTATAACACTGAATGAGGGAAAAATATTAACCAAGAATAACACAGCAATTGTTTACTCAATATTAAATGATCTGTCTGAGAACATTCATATGAATAACATTATACCAAATAGGTTTTATTTAGGTATGTGTGTGTGAGTGTGTGTGTGTGTGTGTAAATTATATGGCCCTGCAAGGAGGGGTATTTTGGTGTGTATGGGAAGAGGGAAGTCAGGAAGGAAATGGTATAATTATATTATACTCTCTAAAAATAAAGGAGTAATATAACTATTTTTCTGTCAACAATAATATAAGTTAAATCTTCTGCTCAAATCACTTTTCCAGTTATTTGACCTCATTGACTTAATTTTGACCATATGACCCTATCTTCCTTACAGTGTAATATTCTTTGTACCTCTCCTGTCTTGTTTCCTAAAGTCTACAATTAGATGGGACACAAAATGATCCTTTCTATTTATAAGTCATGATAAACCCCTCCTCTGGTACAATCTTGCTGCACATGTTTATTGACAGGCCATATGTCTTATTTAGGGTTTCTATTGTGAGGAGACACCAGGACCACAGCAACTATTATAAAGGAAAAACATTTTACTCAGAAGATTTTGTTGTTTTCACCTTCTCAGAGAGTTCTTATATGTCTCTCTTGGGATCCTCCTTGTTTCCTGCTTTCTCTTGGGTTGTAGATTGTGGCTGGTTATCCTTTCCTCTATATCTAAGACTAACTGATGAGTGAGTATATACCATGTTTGTATTTCTTCGTCTGGGTTTCCTCAATCAGGATGGTTTCTTCTAGTTCCATCCATTTGTCCGTAAATTTCAAGATGTCATTTTTTATACCACTAAGTAGTACTCTATTGTATAAATCTACTATATTATCTTTCATTATTTGGTTGAGGAGCATATTGGTTGCTTTCAGTTTCTGGCTATTACAGATAATGTGGCTATGAACATAGTTGAACTGGTGCCCTACTGGTATGAATGTGCATCCTTTGGTTGTTTAGCTGAATGGAATTATTGGTGGGAGAATGGAAGGATGTGACAGAGAGAACACTAGGATTAGTATGCAAAATAAATTTATAAATATTTTTAAAGTAAAACAGCATTTAATTGTAGTATATTAAATTTTCAGAGGTATAGTCCATTATCATGATGAGACTTGGTCACATTCAGGCAGTCATGGTGCTGTAAAAGCAGCTAAGTGTCTTATATCCTGACTTGCAGAAAACTGGAAGTATTCAGATATACAGGACATGTCTTAAAATATATGAGCCCTCAAATCCATCTTCCACAATGATACACTTCTTCCAAGATGGCCATACCTACTACAACAAAGCTACAACTCCTAACTGTGTCACTCTCTTTGGGGCCATTTTCTTTCAAACCACTTCAGGACATGTGACTATTATCTTACACAAAGTACAAATACCACCAAGGTTTTCACACTCAACTATAGTAATTTATATTTGTTGGTCCAATGTATTCCATGTTGCCATGTAGAAAATATAGACATTTTAAATAGATTTATAGTATAATGGTACATAAAATAGATTGTAAATGGTTTTTCAGGTACATATTTTTCTTGTTGTTCACTTACCACATCTGTAGAACTACAGTAGGTGTTGGTGTAAACACCTGTTTAAAAGGACTACAAGGTTAATAAGACATACCTACTTTAAGACTCATACCAAGCTACATAAGGTGGGCCACAAACAATCTTAACATATAGGTGCCTGGCTTAGGGATAGCTGTTTTCTGTGTCACAGTGCTAAATTATCTTCATGTTATAGTATAATTACCTTTAGGACCATTATCTTTGTTTGTTTGTTTGTTTTTATTTAATATTTTTCCTATTTTACTGACAATCCCACTTCCCTCTCCCTCCCACCCTCCCTTTCCTTCCACTGGTCCTCCATCCACTCCCCAGGGAAGATGAGGCTTCCCATGAGAGATCATCAAAATCTGTCAAGTCGTTTGGGATAGGGCCTAGGTCCTCCCCTCTGTCTCTTCGCTAAGGAAGTATCCCTCCATGGAGAATGGGCTCCAGAAGTCTATTCATGCACTAGGGATACATCCTGGTTACACTGCCAGAGGTAGTACCACTATCTTTTATTAATTTATACGTTTTATATCACATAAGTACTGCCTGTTTCATATCCTAGTTATTTACTCAACATAATTATGAAACTGTGGGGTTTTCCTTGACTATTATATTAAATGCAATATAAGTTTAACTTTTCATGATTCTGAATTCATCAAAGCTGTATATTCTCTTTCCTGTTAAATAACTGACTATTCTAAAATAATGTACATTATAATTCTTTTAGCATACTGACGAACTTTAAAAAATAAGTCTGTAATATTACCATTACTTCAGAAACATATTTCTATTTTGATCATGTATTTTATGTAATTTAAAGGTATGTGTCTCAACTATATGAAAGATATTTCTCCAAAGATTCCAGTGATTTCTATCTTGTATATAACAAAAATCTCAGCACCACTGAAGGTAGTTAGATGATTCTACAGTGTGAATATCATTACTTATTTGGAAGAAAACAGTGTAAGATATACGGTACCATCAGTATACTTTCTAACAATGTAGATTCTCATAATTGTGATTTACTTTCTATATAATATTATTTTATTATTATATGGTACTTATAAAAGTATAATGAAATACTGTTTAAATGGAATGAAAACAAATTTCAAGTTTAAACTTAAATTGATACACAAAGAACTTTTTATTTGATTATTGAGACAAACTGTCACCAAGCAGTCAATTCATCATGTAAACTATGTTATCCTTAAATTCAAATAGATCTAACTGCCTTTTGGGATTAGAGTCCTCAGCCTTCAATTTTAATTGTATGTAGACATACCTAAATCTAAATCAGTTTGCTCAGACAAAGGGAAAGATTATATGCAATATTCTACCCTTCTTGTACTGTTGTAATACTCTCTCTCTCTTTCTCTCTCTCAGTATGTAAGCTGATTACATTCATTTCCATCCCCAGCTCCTTAAGGATCCATCCTTCTTATATCTCTGTCTACCCAACTTCATGTTCTTTCTCTCTATTTGTTTTGAGTAGCCAGCTATGTAAATCCCTTTGAGTTTGTTTATTCTACTCTCACTTTATACAAGCTTTGGATGATATCTGTTGGATCAAAAGTAAATCTAGAGTAATTTCTACCTGTGTGGTTGTAAACCTGAAATACACTTGTGAGAAATTATTTGGGCTCTTATGGTATTTGATAGGCTTCTTAATGGATTTTGATGGGAGAATATCCTTTGTTAATATTTTATATGCTAAAATTTTTATATGTTAATATTTTTTATATCGACACACATTTTCTATATAATTGTGAATTTTAAACATAGTTAATTTTATTAATGAATGATATGCTTTTATACAACTAGTAAATTTTCAAAAAGTTAAAGTCACTTTTTAAATTTGTCCAAAAAAATTAATACTCTCTTGTAGTGAGATAGTCCTTCTGTGTCACTGACCACGCCCATTAGGGGTGGAGCCATGGGTGGAAGTGACCTGTGGAAGGAGGTCGGAGTAAGAGCGGGAAAAGCTTTCTTGCTGGCAGGACTCGGACAGGAAACATCGGGTGGAATTTCCTGGTGTTTATCTGTCTAGGTTGTAAGTTATTTCCCCATGAATGAACATCTATTTAGCCTATTTGTTTATCCTGATCCTTATTTAACCGTGAAAGGTATGGTTTAGATGGGATATAGGTAGATTAGCCTATTTTCTTGTGAATTTGAGTAAGAATGAGATTGTATTTTACAGCTTACATTGTTATGTATTCTTATGTGATAAGCTATGTAAAAATAAGTTTATATTTTGTTATATTGTGTGAAATCTTTCCACTTATGATGTTTTATGCACATTATTTTTTACCATATTCTATGTATGTATACTTTTCTTGTATTCAAGACATTTTGTATATTGATATAATTTGGGATATTTATCATACTGCCCTTTGCAGTTCTACCTCTTGTCTTGAAATTTCTACTCTACCTCTATTTTAGGGATTTATATGTATGTATATGTATATAGTTATATTGTTTAAGTATTTGTTCCTGCTTTACTCAAGGAAGTTTTAATTAGTATTTTAGCTAAGTTCATGAGTATTACAGATTATCTTCACTCATGTTTCCTGTACCTATGAAATTAGTTAGATATAGATGCTTAATCTTCAATCACTTCATAAACATGCAGAACATGGCATTTAAATGTTTTAATATGAGTACTCCATTGACATGAGTCACTATTGCTCCTGACAGCATCATGCACTTTCTTGAAAATATGTTGGACACTGTTGTTGTTCCTGCTGGAGTTCAATCTCACCTCAGCTAATGGCCTGTTGGGCAAAGAATTGCCCCCACCTTGATCAATGATTTGGACATCCAGTCCTATGTGCTTGCAGGAAACAAATATAGAAGACTGCTGGACCTTGCTAAGTCAGGGTAAGGCAGCCATTCTACCTCCCTGCTGTTGTTGTGGCCTGTCAAGTTCTCTTGGCCTTAGCCAAAATTGGGTGTACCAATGTTGCTGTGAGACCTAGGGTGACTGTCCAGGTGGCTTGCTGTTTCTGTCCTTGCTGCACCTTTTGAAAATTGTCCATCCGCACTTCCTGTCTACTCTAGTGTCGTTATTTTCCTTCTCAGGTCTTGATGAGGTTGAAGATTAAACTATCACAACTATTATTCTCTCTTCCTAGTTAGATATATTAGGGACTAGACTTACGTTTTCCAGCTTAGGACAACTCTATTGTAAACTCTGTTATGCCTTCACCCTAGGACTAGATATGTAGGTCATTTTGTTCTCAATTTTCCTTTTCTTAGAGCACACTTGTTATTCACTGTTTTGTATATAGTTTTTTATTAAGCCTAAATCTTTTCTTTAGACTAAAAGGGGAATTGTAGTGAGATAGTCCTTCTGTGGCACTGACCACGCCCATTGGGGGGGTGGAAGAGACCTGTGGAAGGAGGTCAGAGGAAGAGCCGGGAAAAGCTCTCTTGCTGGCAGGACTCAGACAGGAGAGCATCGGGTGGAATTTCCTGGTGTTCATCTGTCTAGGTTGTAAGTTATTACCCCCTGAATAAACATCTATTCAGCCTATTTGTTTATCCTGATACTTATTTAACCACAATACTCTCTATCAGATCAAATGGAAGATAAAAAATACTGTCTTGAAGGCTTGACAATCAATATACAAATTACCACTCTAGGACATGAATGGGCTTTGGGATCTCTAAGTCTAGATACACATGGGAGGACCTAGATACTGCCCCAAAAGATGAGGCAGACTTTGATCATTCCCCATTGAGGCCTCACCCTCCCTGAGGAGTGGATGGTGGGTGGGATGGGGAGATGGTGGGAAAAAAAGGTGGGCGGGAGGGAGAGTTAACTGGGATTGTTATATAAACAAAGATTGTTTACAATTTAAATGAAAGTAAATAAAACAAATTTATGTAATATCTTTTCATGTATGGCATCCTGCAATAATGTTTAGATTCAGACAACCATGCATCATTGTTATTTACTTTTGAAATAAGTCATTTATAGGTAGCAAACAGCCATTAAAAAGGGTCATATTTACTGCTCAATAAACAATGATTAGTATTAAACTTGTGAATGTCCAAGGAGGTTATGTTTGATTAAAATGAAATAAATATATTTAAAACCAATGCCACTGTTATTGAACAATGGGTGATTTATTTAAAACTGAATGGGTGATTTGCTCACCCAATATATTGATTACTTTCAGTTCATCAGGCAAGAAGTATTAAGATCAGTTGGTATCTTGCTATTTTTTTATTTGCCCTTGTAAACAGCTATATTGAACACTTGGAAAAGCAGCTTGAACACAGATCATTGCTTCAGCCTTTGCAGGGAACAGCTGCAATATCATAGTGGATCAAAGCCAGTCCCCCCTATTTCTAGTTACTGCTGCCTCTTAGATGTGGGTCTGAGAAAGATAAGGTGACAAGAGATAATTGCTAGAGGAGAAGGCAGGTCAGAGATGAAAAGTCTCTTCTAGAGGAAAGTGAGAACAGTGAAAAGAGAGAAGAAATATTGGATGGAGAAATGTCTTAACATGGGTGGAACAATCAAGAATGATAAAAATACAACAATATGTTGGGATATGCTGGGACATTGGGTAGCTATCCCAAACACAAGGCCATTGGTGTTAGGGCTAGAAGAGTTGAAGCCTCCAAGATCAGTATGACAAATTTATGTGAATATATTCAAGAGTCTTTCATTAGGATTACCCTTCCCATAAAATGGGAAACTTGATGCCTGATGAGACCAGGCAAACAAAACATTGTAAAGTCCTTAAACTTGAGTTATTCTCCATTTTCTAACAGGAAGACCCCAGTTGCACATTCAAAATCAAGAGTCCTAAGCATGACCCATGGTCCTGTCTGCACATCATTTTACCCTCAGGTCCCCCCCCCCCCTCCTCCTGGTCCTTTGTTCTCTGTAATCCAGAATATAGACACAAGGAACCTGGCCACTGATGGTTTACATTCATCCCAATGAAAGATGTCTTTGGGATGAGATATACACATAAGGACATAGTTCTCCTAAAGTAATGATGAGACAGATTCTTTCCCTTGTGGTGATGTCAGATGCCAGACAAGCAAGGCTCTTATATATGTGGGAAGCTCAGATATACTTTCAAAACAAAGGAAACAAGATGGCTAAGTCCTTATTGTGTATAACAGGGGTGAGTAAGAGAGAAAGAATACTGGATATGTTCCAGACCTTTGGGAAGAGTGTTGAAAACTAAAGAAGAGGAGGTATATTGCTAACTGAACTTAGCATCTCCTGGGTTCTGAGGTTGGTGTATAACTGCTTCATCACACATCCTGAACTAATATTCGTTTGATCCTGTTTCTTAAGTTCCTTCTACTCTACATAAACATTCATTAAGTAATAAAGACTCTGACTTATAGGAGAAATAATGGATATTACATGGTTACCACAAATAGTTCTAAACCACAGATGTCATTTTCAATTTAAGAAAAGTTAAAGACATTTGTTTTCTTTATATGTTAATAAATTAGTCAAAGCATCATTAGTAAATAAACTCTTTGAGTCACAAATGCTTAGTAATGAAAGACTAGTGTTTAGGAGGCTTAACTGGTGGGAATAAGCAGTTTTTAAAATATATTTATTTAAATTTGAAAGATGCTTGTTTTACATGTCAATCCCAATTGCCTCAAGCTCCCCTCTTCAACTTTCTTCCCCATAACACCCATCCCATCTTCTTTTTTGCTCCCATAGAGGGTGATGCCTTCAATGGGAGATCTTCAAAGTCTGTCATATCATTTGGAGCATGGTCAAAGCTCAACTTTATATGGAAAATCAAAGACCCAGGATAGCTAAAAACAATGCTGTAAAATAAAGGAACTTCTAGATGCATCACCACCCCTGACTTAAAGCTCTATTATAGAGATATATTCCTGATAACAGCTTGGTATTGGTGCAAAAATAGACAGGTAGACCAATAGAATCAAGTTGAAAATCCTGATATTAACCCACACACCTATGAACACATTATTTTTGACAATAAGCTATAATTTTAAAATGGAAAGAAGAAAGCATTTTCAACAAATGTTTCTGGCATAACTGGATGCTGACTTCTGGAAGACTGCAGATAGTTCCATATCTATCACTATGCACAAAACTTAAGTCCAAATGAATCAAAGGTCAACATAAACACAGCCACACTGAACCTCTTAGAAGAGCAAGTGGTCCAGAAAGTGTATCCTTGAACAAATTGATACAGAATACTGCTTTCTGAACATAAGCAAGCAGCACAGACACTGAGATCAACAATTAATAAATTGGTCCTCTTGAAATTGAGAAGCTTCTGTACTGCAAAGAACACAATAAACAAGACAAAACGGCAGCCCACAGAATGGGAAAATATAAAAAGAATTCAAGAATCTATTTATCAAAACACCAAATAATCTAATTAAAAACTGGGGTAGAGATCTAAATAGAGAATTCTCAGTAGAGGAATCTAAAATAGCTGTATGACACTTAAGAAAGTGCTCAACATCCTTAGTGGTCAGGGAATTGCAAATCAAAATGACTCTAAGATATCATCTTACTCCTGTCAAAATGGCTAAAATCAAACACCTCAGAGAAGTCATGCTGGAGAGGATGCATAAAAAGGGCAACTCTTCTCCACTGCAGGTGTTATTGCAACCTTGTACAGCCATTTTGGAAGTCAGTATAGCTGTTCCTCAGGAAATTGGGAATCAGCTTACTACAGTACCAAGCATTCCCACTCTTAGGCCTATACCCAAAAGATGCACATTCATACCATGAGAAAATCTGTCCACCTATGTTCACAGCAGCATTATTTGTAACAGCCAGAACCTGGAAACAACCTAGATGCCCCTCAATGAAGAATAGATGGAGAAAATTTGGTATTATTTACACAATAGATTACTATTCAGCAGACAAATAAATAAATAAATTTTAAAAAGGAAAAACAATAGAATCATGAAATTCACTGATAAATGGATTCAACGAGTGAGTGAGGTAATCCAGTCACAAAAAGAAACACATAATATGTTCTCACTCCTATATGGATTTTTAGACCTAGAGCAAAGGATCACCAGGCTTACAATTCACACCATCAGAAAAGCTAGAAAAAAAATGAGGACCCAAAGAGAGACATACATGGTCCCCCTGAGATTTCCTAAGCAAATTGGTAGCATGGAGGGAGTGTAGAGGGAGTTAGTAAAAAGAAAATAGAAGAAGAGGAGGAGAGAAGAGGGTAGGAAGGAGCAGCAAGATTGAGTCAGGGGAATAGACGAGAGCAGAGCAAGAAGAGAAATACCATAATAGAGGGAAACATAGGTTTAAAGAGAAACCTGGAATTAGGGAAATGCCCAACGATTTACAAGATGACCCCAACTAACAATATAAGCTATTTCAGAGAGGCTACCTTAAATGCCCTTTCCTGATGAGATTGTTGACTATCTTGTATGCCACCCTAGAGCCTTCATCCAGTAGGTGATGGAAGCAGAATTAGATACCTACCGCTAAACACTCAGCCAAACTCCTGGAATCCAGTGGCAGAAAGGGAGGAGTGATAAGCAAATGGGTCAAGACTAGGCTGGAGAAACTGACAGAAACAGCTGGCCTGAACAAGGTAGAGCTCATGGACCCGAGTCTGATAGCTGGGAAAGCAGCATAGGTCCTTACTCCCTGAAAGTGGGTGTTAGTTTGGAGGACTGGACAGTCTATGGGGCCTCTTGTATTTATCCCTATTATACAAATGGACTTTGGGAGCACATTTTATATAGAGTGATACTCTCTTGGCCTAGACACATGAGGGAATATGCATTTTCAATGAAATTTTTTCTCAAATACTGTGTATCATTTTCTAAAATTCTAGAGAATTGATACCCTTCTTTAAAAAGTTCCCAGTAGGCCCACTTTTGGTTTGGAGAAAGAGGCTCCTGATTCGAAGCTGGTCTTGAATTCCCTGTAGAACTGAGGAAGAGATTGAATTGTGATCCCCTCATCTCATCTCTCAAGTAAATGTGTTTTGTTTTCTTCCCCAACACCAAGTCTATGAATTAACAGGGATCAAATTCAGTCCTGAGCAAGCACACTACCTACTAAGTTGTATTGTCAGCCCCTGTCACTTTTTCTGCACATGTTATATTCTTCACTTCATCCTGAGTTAAGACCAGGTATCTTAAAGGGTCTTATATTGCATTCTTGAAACCCAATCATGTTCTATCCTGTTATACAAATACCTGTTAGTAAATTTTTAATGTTTGTTCCCAAGGATGTTGATTCCCATATCCACTTGTATTTATGTTAGACATAATTGAGTTAGTTTTTCTCCCCAAATCTCTCCATTCCTTTCATACTCACTCTGATTACAATAGCTGGGACCCATCAGATATGACCTTGAGTAAATTCTTCCTGGGCATTTTAACTGTATCAGAACAATTTTTTATTTACACTGAAAAGTGTTAAGACATGTTACACTCATTGTGCTGCCTATGGTGTAGTGCCTATTTGTGTCTGTCACATATGTAATTAATTGGTAATTCCTTCCAGGCCCCTGCTTTCAATTTCCTTTTTCTACTCTGTAGTGTTTAAGAAAAGAGATAATCAAAGTTGTTAGAATTGTGTGATAATTAAGGAAATAAACTCTAAATGATGTTCTAATGTTTAGTCTTTATGACAAAATATCTCTGTAAACCAGAGCATTTTTCTCCATTACGTTAATTCTACCCTATGTATAGAAGGGTGGGTGGCAAGGCAGATAGTGACAACTTTGAATGAAAAAAAGTACAAAAAATATCCTCATAGTAGTGCTTGAAAGTGTTAGCGTTATGCAGTTTTGATTTGCCTTGAAGAAAAAGCTGTAAACACTCAACAAATCTTAATATTTGCAATTATATCTGCAAATGATGTTTATATACAATTGAGTAAGTATTTTTTCCATCTAGTTCTAAATATCAGCTGAAATATTTGTGAGCATGTAAATGGAATAATTCAGGTTTCTGCTTGATTACTAGACCAGCTTTTTCTCTATTTTTGGAATTTCTTTTGTTCATAGCAAATGAAGTCTCATAGAGCACTGAAGGCTGGAAAAATGGCTTAACATTACATATATAATTTAGATAAGTCTAACTTAAATTTTCTCTTATTGTTGGTGGTGTAGAACAATAAAACAGTGGGATCTATATTTTTAAAAAGTAGTATGTACACATTTGAATCTCTCAATTTGTCTCAGAAAACTTTATCTTATATAACAAAGAAAGGATACTATTAGATATTATGTATTTATTTTCTTACTGCATAGGATATATAAGGAGACAGAAATGGCCACACATACTTTAAACATCTGTACTCAAAATGAACAAAATCATAAGTGTCTACAGCTGCACTACATGGCTGGACAGCTCATCAAATAGTGTAACGAATCTAAATGATATTTTACTGCATCTCTCTCAATATAGACTCCCCAGTACGTATGAACTTTTATTCATTAGTTCCTTTATTGAGACACATAAGTACAAATGCTTGATAAATTCTTCATGGAACATAGAAATATATAAGGCTCAGCATACTTCTCATAAACCTTGTCTATAAGAACATAGAAATATCTACTAGTTTCTACCAGTAACAGTGTTTTCTAACATCAGTGAATAAATAATAAGTCTTCTTAAGAAAATATACAATTTCTTTATTTTCAGAAATATAATTCTTGTAAACATGTATTTCTAATTGTAAAATGTGAAATACACAAAAAATGTACTATAAATCATGTTCATATAAGGTAAATTAGCCTAATGATCTTTAATGTGTTCAATTCAATAGACGATGTTCCATTAGTTCCCATGTTCATGCTTGTCAACACCTGCTTTTTATCATGAAAAAAATATGTGCTAGAGGATTGAAACTTTCAAATAGTTTAAGAGGTATTGGTATCAACACATTCTACTATCCAATATGATTCAAGATACACAGAAATTGTTATCCCATGCATGATTGATGTTTAAAATCTATACATCATGTATGAAATTATTTAGAGTAGGCAACTGTGTATATAATGAACAGCTAATGCCACAGTCTAATGCACTATGATCCTGGAAGTTGAATTATATATGACACTATTTTCTGAAAAGTAACAACATTCACCTCCTAAGACAGTTTTTTCCATATAATATATATATATGGTTTGTGTGTGTATATCTATCTATATGTATATCTATCTATACCTATATCATCTAAATATGTCTGTGTGTGTGTGTGTGTGTGTTACTTATTATTTTATCCAATCAAAAATGTGCATGCATCTAGATACAAACTTGTAGTGGCCTTCCGGTTTAGAAATTTACCATTGAATATTAAGACATAATTATTTTGAAATCAGGTAAGTGTAGCTGTCTCCAGTTCTATTGTTATTATAAGTTATTGTGAGAAAATTACATTACCAGCGTTTATTTTCAGAAAGCATTTAATTTGAGGTTGTAAGTTCAAACAAGGCACATTTTGATCTCTGTACCTAGAAAGAGCATTTACTATGGGAATTCCAGTATTTGTAGAGTGCTATTTTTTCTTCCCCATTTATTCAGCCACAGTTGTGTAAAATTCTAAGATGACCCTGCCCAAGTTTCCAGGCTGATTTTCCCTCTATTTCCTGCATAATAAAACAAAAAAAAAAATGCATCAGACTGACTGAATTCTAATGGATGAAATCCATATGTATGTATGTATGAGGATCTGTGTTCTCTTGAGACCATATTTCTTCTATCTAATCTTTGTATTTGTGTCTGTGTGTTCCTGGATGATTTCCCAACTCTGTTATCTAGAAATTTGTTTTTTCTGTTTATTCATTGAAAAATATTTATGTTTTCCTATAAATCTTTCCTAAATAATGCCTCGTGAAAACATTGAAAATAAATATAATTTTTCTAAAATAATAATTTAAACATAATAAATAATAATATTTTAACAAATTGTAGATATTAAAAAAATTGAAAATTTCAAGATTATTAGTATTAATAAATAAATCATAGCTCTGGGTTTAGCAGGTTTGGTCTTCCTGGTGTTGACTTTACATTGTACTTTAGTCCTGATTTCTAAGTGGGAGACCAATTTCTGAGACCATCTAATAGTTGTGCTCATAATATTAAATAATATATTATAATAAAAATTATCATCTATAATTTAGAAAGCAATATACCCTATTTTTTCTCAGAGGGAGAGGTGTAACTCTTCTGGACAGAACTCTACTACATATGGTTAAAAATATTGAGTAAATTGTAGTCATTGCTACACTCATGTCCTCAAGAAAGTCATTATTTTATGAATATGAGTGTGGCATTTGTTTATGAGAATTATTTAATGTGAAATGAAAACGCTAAGAAGTTATAATTACATCAATATGATTTCATTTTAACCTCTACTTTGACTTAATTTATATACATTGCCTTTGTCAATGACAGTATAAAAGTGATGTAAGATTAAGTTTCTATAACTATACACGTCCGATAAAAATTCACTCAGTCAAGTTTTCTGTGTTTTGTTAACAGTAGCTATAGAACAACTTGAGTAATACTGAAAAATATGGTAAAAAAAATTGAAGCTATATATTTCATGAAAATCACTATACAACTTTGTTTGTTTTCCAGTGTCATCACTGCTACAATTCTGAGTTCAGAGTATTTTTATAATTACAATTGAAAAGTTCAGTAATCGATAGAAATCTGTATTGGGGGAGGAGAAAACACATAGATTCTGGTATAAGAAAGAAAAACAGTCATATACCTGGAGCAAAACAATAGAACAAAATATTATCACTTTTATTAACCTGTCACCCAGAGAAATGGCCACTACCCTAATCCAGGAGCTTTGGAACAATCACTAACAAAGTTGAGATGTGAACTCTGTCTTCTCACTCCTTTTAATGTTCATACAAAGATCCAACATTGTTTAAAGTTATACTCCATACACATTTATGAGCTCATGCTCCTCATTCACTCATTACATACTGACACGGTTTGACTGTCTTGCACATGGCTAACTTGGCTTTATGTTTAATAAGAACAGTTCTGAGTGAATTCTGTCAAAATGATAGTTAACAGTCTTAATTTTGCCTGCTAAGAGATGAGGTAGAAATCTCTAGAGAAGTTTCTGCCATATATATGAGCACTTGGTAAGTTATCATTTCCAAACCTTTGTGAAACAATTCTTCTCCATGAGAAATAGATTTTTCCTTAAACAAAATACTCAAATCACATTTTTTTTTTAGCCTAGGATTATATGACAGGAAACAAATTATGTCCTTTGGTCCATCTGAAAATATTTAGTATTTCATTTATAAACTCATTTACTTATAGAATATTGACATCAAATAATTACCTTTAAAATCAGATCAATCTGACTTTGCCAGAATCAGGCTGCATACTCACTACTAGGAAGTAATTTTTGCTAATCCACTGTAAATTTCATGTTACCAGCACTCACGAACATTACTTATTCTTGTTTTAAAGTATTAAGTCAGTTAATACTTTCTATCTTATAAAGTAATTTAAAGGTAGTACAAAATAAATTCTAGTATTAATATTGTTCTAAATTATGTTATGCATTTCTTTTCTTTATATTTTTTTAATTTAAATTTGAGACAAGCTTGTTTTACATGTCAATCCCAGTTACCACATCCTTCTGTCCTCTCTTATTCCCCCCCACACACCCATCCCATCCTCTTTCTGTGAGGCCTTCCTTGGGGGGATATTCTAAGTCTGTCATATCATTTGGAGCATGGGTCAGGCCCTGTCCCATGTGTCTAGGCTGAGGGAGTATTTCTCTATGTGGAATGGCCTCCCAATGTCCATTCATATACTCAGGATAAATACTGATCCACTACCAGAGGCCCCATAGACTGCCCAGTCCTCCCAACTAACACCACATTCAGGGGTGATTCATTTCTTAACAAAAAGAATCAGCCCACATATATGGATGAAGTACTGGTACTTCTTAGGTTATACACAAGGAGGTCTCACTATAATTTATATTGATATATTAATAATAAACTAATTCAATTAGCTCAGCTCTTTAACCTTGCATCACTTTTATAGTTTATTACTGTATTTTGTGTGTGCATTCACAGGTGCACACATATGTATTTGTGAGCGTGTCTGTGTGAGCACATGCCCATTTGTATGTGCCTGTGTGTGTGTTTGTGCATGTGCATGTATGTGTGTGCATGCATGTGTGCATTGTGTGTGTGAGATGTGGGCTGTGTGTGTGAGATGTGGGCTTGTGCCATGCATGTTGAGGTAAGAAGATCATTTTGGGAATTAATTTTCTCATTCCATTGTGGATTTTTCATTTGAATGCAAACCTTCAAACAATCAAAGCCATCTTTTTCCCTGAGTGATTTATTTTCACTCTCTGAACCCTAATCTTTTAAAGACATTTGATTTTCTAAATATACCTGTGGTTTATCTATATTTAGTCTTTTATATTATCATATAAATTAAAGCATAGTGTAATAATACAATGAAATTATTTTCAAATGAAAATTTTATGTCGGAAAACGAATCAATATGGATATACATTCATAAACAATATGTGTATATAATTTTAGTTATAATTGCATTGGATATTAATTTTATTTGCTTCTGATATTATTTTCAAGAACAAATGAAACAGCATGGAAAATTTTAAAGACCGTTTACATGTAAAGGGAGATGATAGTTAAAGATAATTGCCACTTTTATTTGAGTTTGGACAGTATATGTAATCGAAAAAAGAGTAAGCTATGATGAGATAAGCTAGAGTGTATCCAAAAGAATGGAATAAAGAGATGTACTTTTAATTAAATTTGAGATCTTGAATCAACTTCTCACTTAACAGTGAGAAGACAAGAATTGGAAGGCATTCTAATTTACCATAACAGTATGGAATAATCAAGAGACAATACATTGATCTTGAAACTTAAAATACCACTTAATTGTCATGTTGTAATGCAACTGACAGATAATTTCTGTCTGAGAGCTTTTCAGTTGTATTTATTTTAATAAGTATATTGAGTTCTAAATGCCACAAAATTCACTTGATTTAGTAGCTATCAATCAATAGATTAACCAATCAATCATAGACCTGTGTTATAGTACTAAAATATTTTGATGTACATAAATTAGATGTTTCTACATATAATTCTGTTACTCAATTTTTAAAGATGCTATTTAGTTATTATTAGAAACTTGTCAATTTTTCTTTATAAGTATTTTTTTTTCTTCTAGCCTTTTTTAAATTTAAGAAATTAGATAATATCTACTATTATTCTTGCTAGGAATTTTACTCTTAACATCTACTTTTTATTATTTAAGAACAAGTAAGCAGGCTAGACCTATGGCTGAAAGGACTCTCAGTGAATACTGTAGAAAACAGGGCTTGTTTCCAATAGGGTGTACCCATTGTCAGTCTATACTTAGAGGTTTTTGTTTGCTTGTTTTGGTTTGGTATTTTTGTTTGTTTTCATTTTTGAAACAGGGTTTCTCTGTATTGCTTTGAATGCTGTCCTGGAACTAGCTCTGTAGAGCTAGCCTGGAACTCACAGGGATTCACCTGCCTCTACCTCTCAAGTGCTGTGATTAAAGGTGTGGGCCACAAATGCCCAGCTCCACTTGTGTATTTTTAATGGTATGTAAAGTGTATTACAGGTCTTACCTTACTTGAGATCTTGCTTTTAGTTCTCATGCTGGTGTTATAGCTAATGGTGATTATATTGTGAAGTGATGTGATGATTGTGATGATGTCGCTAAAAAGAACGAGGTTGTGTTTTTGTTTTCTGTTTTCATTTAATTAATTACTACATGCATTCTCATGCAGGACAAAGCTTACATTCTAATTGATCTGATAATCATTTTAGCTCAAGACACAGAAATGGCTCATAGTATGGTGAGATTATTAATATTTTTGATTAAAGACATTTGAATAAAATGGTTAGTAACATGTCTTACAGTTACCCTCACATTCAGCCATTTCAATAATATTTTATAGGCACAAACTACATTTATGTTTGAATTGCTGTCATGGTGATTATTGCTTTATGTGTGAAGGACTCACCAGAATATTATTCATGAATTTCCTTTTCTCATCAGAATAACAATTTTGTATGCAATAGAGCTGGTCTATTTCAGCTTAAGCCAAAATAATATTTGAAGGACTTCTATTCATAGGAAAATCCCAGGAGAGAATGAAGTAGGCTAATGCTAATTCATCTGACTGTATGCAAATACTACTGCTGCCTGCACTTTTTCTTTTTCTTTTTTTTTTTTTTTTATTAATTCTTTTATGTTTTGTGATTATCATTACAACATTCTCTTCTTGGCTTTTCTCCCTCCAAACCCACTCATATCACCCTTCTTGTTCTCTTTCAAATTCATCATAGCATTTTTCAAGCCAATGATTGTGGCTTCAGAGTGAAACTAACACTCCTGATCACTGAGAAAATACTTCTCTGTATTAAAAATAAAGTACACTGTGGTATTTGTTTTGGTTTTCCAAACTAAATTAGACAAAGGCAGTCCTTATGAGTTTCACAAAGCTTACTACAACTACAACTGTGGAAATTAAACTGACTCCTGCAAGCATTTGATTTTCTTGACCCTATCTGTAGCCTATATCTATGTAATATTGCTTGACTCTTCTCAAAATATTTTTTCTCCATCTGAAAGCCAAATTATAATTATAATCTGAATGAAATTTTTAAAAGTTGTAAGACAATTAGTAGTTTTGCAGGAATGAACTGCTAATGGTTAACTTGCTCATAACTTAAAAACACCTTTCTATCTCCCCATCTGTTGCTTATTCTGGTCTTTCAGAAGTCATCCCGGCAACCTTGGATATGTCATGCAATAAGGTTGCATTTCATAATACTATGCTATCATAGATAATATTTGTTTTACTTTATCTAGATTCTCCTATAATTCAGAATCATACATTTTTCCAAGACTGTATTTAAAATTTCAAATAATGCATGTTCATTTACAAAAGCATACAAAAACCAAAAACAAGAAATCAAGATGGGTAAGGGGAAAAAGAAAGATCACTTTGCCTTGATCTTATAAAAAGACTAAGTAAGTACAGTCAATGGCTTTTTATGATTAATTTATACATATGCATGATAATTTTCATTAAGTTTGTTTCAGCCATCTTCTTAAAGAAAATCTTAGAAAATTTCAGCTGCTTGAAGCCTGTGTATCAGAATAGGTTGCTGGAGTCTATGTACAGCAGGTGGAACAACAAACATTCACCATCAGGATCCCCCAGCAAAGTAGATGAATTGTCCTGATTATATAAAGTCGGTTGTCTACTTTAAATGGCAAAGACAATGTGTTTCTAGATTTGTTCTACTTTTGTGTAGTTTCACAGTTAGACATTAATAGTATATTAAATCACAGCTGATAAGTGTTGATAAATATATGACACTCAATGTTTTAAATGAATTACGGTAATATTTATCAATGAAATTTTACTCTGCTTTTCTGAGAGTTTTACATAAAAATAATTTCATTCCAGTCATTTCTATTGTTTTTGAACAAATTTCTTATATATATATATATACATATATATATATGCACATTATATATATATGCACATTATATATATATATGCACATTACACACATATATATGCATTACATATATATATATATATATATATATATATATATATGCAATATGAAGTAAATAAAAATAAAATAGTAAGTTTCTTGGTACCTCTTCCTTAGTCTGCTGCATTATTGTCTTTTCAATTTCCAGTTGAAGTCACAATTCTGATTTCCTGTCCCCAAATTCTTTGCACCTGTGTCCTACTCTCCCCACCTATAGAGCTTCTTTAACCCCTTCACCCATGGTCCCTTTCCACTTTCCTGTTCTAAAGAATCAGAGGTGGAATCCACAAATGCATCATGGGGCATTTGTCTTTCTGACAATGAGTTATCTTACCCAATAGAAGATTTCCCATCCATTTGCATACATGTTTGATGATTTTATTTTTATTTACAACTAAACTGAATTCTATTGTGTATGTGATGGCATTTTAATTGCATTTTCATAATTTGAAGGACTTCTGAGCTGTTTCAATTTCTTAGCAATTGTACATAGAGCACTGACTAGCATGCTGGAGCAAATATCTCTATAGTGAGATTAATTTTCTTTGGGTATATGCTCCTGGGTGCTATAGGTGTGCTGTGTGATAGATATGTATGGAGTAAATTTCAAAAGGCCCCACAATCAGGGAATCAACGGCTACAAAGGAAGAGGGAGAAAGATTTCTGTTTTATTTTTCTTTCAGTGGCATGCTTCCAGTTGCTTTATCCAGTTACATTTGCTTATCTTTAAACAAATGGACTCAGGAGGCTAAATCATATATATGTATGTATTCATGTATGTATACATACATACACACATGCAGACATACAGATAGATAGATAGATAGATAGAGATAGATATGAAGAGATATTGCTATAGATAGATATAGAGATACCAAATGTAAATCTCAATACAGGCATATCTTACAAAATTTGTTACATGAAAATCATGAAGTTGAGGTGGTCATTGGAGAAATAGGAGGGGCAAAGGGAGGATGTATAAATGATGTAAATACAGTACACATATATGAAACTCTCTAAAATGTTAAAAAAATAGTTCAAGTTAAAAAAATTTGAGGACTGTAGGGAGAGTTCAGCAATTAAGAACATTTGCTGCTCTTGAAGAGGAACTGGGTTTGTTTCTTAGCTTCCACGTGGTTCCTAACTTCGGCTCAAGGGGATTCAATGTCCTCTTCTGTCTTCTCTCTCTCAGCACCATCTACAACACATGTAACACATATATAAACACAATCCAGCTCCCATATACATAAAATCAAGTAAATTTAACAATAAACTTTCAAGACAAGAATAATTTTTCCCATATTTTTGAAATGGAAAATCTTTCCCTATTTTATTTAAATGGATGCATTAAGGTTCAAAATAGAAAGAAAAACTAAAAACAAAGTACTCAATACAATTATATTAGTAAATATTGAATAATCTTAATTTATGTTATAAACAGTAACTCTCTGTCAACTTTATATTAACTTCTGGTTTGATATATATTTCAATTTTTATTTGATTAGTGAAATTTGAAAACTAGTATTTCATTAGAACTATATTAAGAAGAAGCTGGATTCTAATTTTTTCTAGGTACATGCAATGACACAATATGCATTCTATAGCTATATAGAGTTTGTTATTCTTGGGGGATACAGATAGTAAGCAACTTCAGTAGAAAATAGAAATATAGCTATCATTATGCCCTATTGGCAGCATACATGTATTGGATAAGGGCTTATGATTCAGAATCAAGAATATAAGGTAAGAGTTTCATTTCCACAGCTTGTCATTTTGAATAAGGCAAACTTCAGTTCACTCAAATTTAAATGGTGTGATTTCACCAACTCACACAATGAAAATAGAACAAGCTACAAGGAGGCGCTAAATGTTATGTCTGTCATGTAAGAAAAAGAACAATAAGACAAATTGTTTCCAGTATATTTGGGATAATATGCACCTTTTCATGTATTTTTTTTTGTT
This sequence comes from Phodopus roborovskii, assembly GCF_943737965.1. NCBI lineage: Eukaryota > Metazoa > Chordata > Mammalia > Rodentia > Cricetidae > Phodopus > Phodopus roborovskii. The sequence goes on from NW_026126410.1 coordinate 32,447,554, forward strand.
TTGTTTTTAAATTTTTCCCAAGTAAGTGTTTAGAATTTAAAAGCAATTAATATGACTTCAATTATTCTATACTAGCTTTATTGCATGTAACCCTTTTTAAAAAACTAAAACTCTTAAATTTTGGGGTCAAAGCATTTTTTTAATTTAATTTATTATTTTACAAGTCAATCCCAGTTCCCTCTCCCTCCCTCCCTCCTTTTTACCCTTTCGGCCCTCTCACATGCACTCTAACCCCCCACAAATGCTTTGACTCCAAAATTTAAGTTCAAGGAGAAGTTACTGGGGAGAAGGATTTCTATTTTTGTTTCCACAGAAAATGAAAAGATGTGGACTCCTTCCAGACTAATGTGGTTTGATCAAGCCAGACCACCTGAAACAGAGTACCAGGTGATCCTACATTCAAAACAGCTGGACAAAGCAGCCTTACAGACGAGAGCCAGGATTTCTGAATCTTCTTTGAATCCCCCATGACAGCGCCCCTTACCAGCAGGAAGTAGTTTGGAAAGAACAACACCCAAATTCCCACATATTGTCTATAAATGTTTGTTTTCATTTAAATGGACTTGGTTATATAAAATAAATAAAAATAAACTAAAACACAATATACTGATAAAGGATTGTGAAACACCTGTGTTAATAAATCATTAAAGACTTTCAACCATTAAATAAGAAGAAAATAATTAATTTGATGAAACTATGAGAAAGGAAATTATGCAAATAGATTTCCCAAAAACTCCTTACATCAATTTTTCTAACTCATTCTTTTGAAATGATAGTTGATTATTATTACCAACCAACTTTGTTAGGTAAATGGTACTAAAAACTAATATCATAAAATTTCTTCATATTAGTCTTTATTTTGGATCATAATTTAATAAAATTATCTGTTATAAAATGGTGATCTATCCTAGGGTAATCTAATATGTCATTTTCTTTACCTTTATTGTTGAAAGTTATAGAGTTTTTGCCGCATAAATAACCATGCTTTAATTTACAGAAACACAAGTTTATTTTTCAGTCTGTGAATCTTCTACTCTTCAGAACATATATAAATATAAGAACACACAACTGACATGCTTCATTTAATTCTCATTCACACAATTTACAAAATCCAAAAAGAATTATAAGAGTGAAGAAGAAGAATAAAGGAAAATGTAACAATAGATGTACAGTCATTTATCTCAGAAATGACTGATTGCAAGAAAATAGTGCTTTATCATTTTATATTACAGTTTTATTGGTAGTGTTAATCATTTTATTTGGTCACACTAGTGACATCAGACCTAAATTATCCTCTTAAAACTTGTGAAATTCCACTGTCAGGTCTAAAGACAACTGTTTTACTCTTTCTCCATATGATAAAAATTTTCACATATTTAAATTAGTTGATCCATTTCCTCCCATCTCCAGAAAGTGTAGTTTGCCAGGTAGAAAAGGTGCTGTGGTTTAGAAGAATAGAATTCCCACTTAAAACAGAGCCTGGCTTCCATATAAATCTTAGAAAGAAAATTAAATGAGTCTAAGCTGTGAAAGAGACTTTCCAAGAATCTCCAGAGGAACGATGCTGGATGAGAACCTGTTTAGAAAGAGGACGGACTTCAATCAAAGAAGGGATGGGAGAGGAAACAGCCATTCTCTTTTACCTTTTCCTTCAGGATATAAATATTTTATGGGCTTTTCCTTTGGGAAATGAAGAGGATTCTGCCTCTACTAAGTAAAAAGGTGCATAGCTCCCTTTGAGGAATTTCCTGTTACCTTCTAGGTCATGTGAAAATAACTCTGTGCACTTTCTTTCATAGTGCCTTACTTTATATATCTTCCTCTGCAACTAAGAAATATATGACAAGTTAGAAAATACTATATCAGTTCTGTAGTCCATTGAATGATGTAAATTGTAACCTATCTATATTAAACTTAATTGATACAGTGCATGTCTGGACAGTCTTAGTTCAGGAGCATTGCCTTATCAATAGAATCTCTGTCGAAAGTTTCCATTTTAAAAACTAACATTGTGTGTCCTAAAGTTCAGCCCTTGTCAGCAAGAACAATCATTGTGTATGTTGTCTCACGGGCATGGCATGGTCAGAGAACAATTAAATCCTCAGCACCTATGGTGAGCTAAGAAAGTTGGTACCAGTTAACTTACAATCATTCAGGGATAGAATGAGGCCCCATAATCCCAATGTAATTTACAGAGCTAAGGATAACTGTGGTGTGAAAGGATCTCCCAACACTTAAATCATTGTCAGCTGTGATGACCTAAGGAAGGTCATCACATTAACTTCATACCTACCATAGAGGTATAGTGTGATCCCACCACTATGTCAAAAGTAATTGTAGAGAGTTAAGGACAGCTGTGGAGAGAAAGATCTCACAAAGGCAGGCAGGGTCTTATAAGGATTTAAGGCAGTTTACTTACACCCTGATGAAATAAGAGGGCTTCTTTTACTACTACTACTACTACTACTACTACTACTTATTCCTCTTCTTCCTAGGAGTAGCTGTTCTTTAGTTGCTGCTGGTTCCATAAGACCACATCACCCATGGCTACATTTCTCTTCCTAGGAAAAGTTCACATGACGAAGTTAAGAACAAGAAAATTTAGAGAGAGAAATAAGAAAGACCGGTTTTGTTAGGATGCGCTCTCTCTCTCTCTCTCTATATATATATATATATATATATATATATATATATATATATATATATATATATATCTGTGTGTGTGTGTGTGTGTGTGTGTGTGTGTGTGTACATCATAATAATTTTGTGGAATTCAGAATAGAACTGTGAAGCCAGTCATTTTCTTGTGTCATGGGCCACAGGGATTAAAGGAAGGTCTGACTCTTTACACCTTCTCAGATCAAAAAGACTGCAAAATCTCCCTAAACCTCTTCTTACCTCTTTTTTTACCTCTCTGTCTGACACACACAAATATTTATGGCTCAGTTAAATTATGTGCTCTGCTCTTTGATTAAGGGTTTAACTTTACTGGCAGTATGGGATTGTCTGTGGGAACAAATATCCCAGGACATTTCCCCATTCCTTTTTAGATATAAAGGAAAGGTTTTAATTGTAGCACAGAAATGCCATGTACAATAACAATTATCAGGCATTGTCTGAATAAAAGTAGAAGATTGTTTAACTTAATAGAGTAAAACATGTGGTAAGAATTACATTACCAAAAAAAAAAAAAAAAAAAAAAAAAAAAAAAGAAAAAAAGAAAGAAAGAAAGAAACCATTCATCTCACAATATCCAACTCATTTGTATTTGGCATTTTCTGAGAAAATACTCCATTGTATATCCTATCTTGGTGAGCCCTAAGTTTTGTTCCTACTTACTTTCAATCCTAACTTGTATTACCAAACCAAACACAATTTTTAGATGTTAAAATATTTGAAATTCCTAAATAAATAATTGATAAAAAATACTTTCTTTGGTAAACAACTTAAGCATTATGATTCTTAACCTCATAAACTTTACACATCTTTTGTGACTTTCTTTTCTGAATTTGGTAACAAAACAATATAGCCATCTAGAGTTCTACCCCATCAGAGATCAGAGAATGTTTTAATATTACCTGAGCAAACAGGAAGCACAGATAAAATAACTCCCAAACTGTATAAATGACAGACATCTGGCTGCTTGGATAGTCATTCAATGTTTCGCTGATACTTTCGCCAAACATCTGCAGCCTAAGGGGCAAGGATATCTGAAAGACTTTACTTTGAAGCAGGAATTTTGAAGGACTATCTCACATTCTTTTGGCAAAGCAGTCTCCTTTATTGTCATGCTTGTCCAATTTGGACATCATATAATTAGCAATCCAGACAAGGACAGTCTCTGACTAAGTTACTAACTTTGCCACAATGAAAGCAAACTTTGTATGGAAGTCCCACAATGTCCACTATCCCTTTTTGAAGCCTATATTTGTTTAATAGTCAGCCAATGAAGCATGATTATGGTTTCCTTTTGCATATACCTACTCTTGTCTGAGAATTCTATAACTTGTCCATTCCTAAAACACATTAGCCTATGTCCACACAATACATTTGCTTTCTTGGTGAATACTTGATGTTTCTTATTTTATGAAAACATAGATTGACATTATTTTTTCACTTTGGTGTCTTGAGATGCTAAATCTTCTAAAATTTCTAACATTTAAGGAAAAGTAATTGAACAAACATTTGAAAAGAAATTTAAATTCTTTGTTATTCTTTACGTAGTTTTCTATGTACTTAAGTGCTTGTATACATGCATGATGCAATGTGTGGAGATCAAAGATCAATCTCACGTGTTATTCCTCAAAAGCTGTGCACCTTTCCTGTTGAGGCACTTTGACTTGAAATGTACCAGGCAGCCTAAATGCTCTAAGAACTATAACTGTCATAACCTGCTCAGTTTTGTAATTAGACTAATGTACCACCATCCATGACTTTTAGCAATAGTGCTAAGAATCAAAATCATGCTTACAAAAGATGGACTTTAACAACTGAGCAATCTCTTCAAACACTTTATTCCCATATGCATTACTGATTAATTTCTTAGAGCATTTTTCTTGGTAGTTCTTATTCATATGAATTATATGTCATTGTTCTTTGGCAATTGAAGTTTGATTATCTTTTCTTTTAATTTTTTTCTCATTCATTACATCCAGACATCAATTTTCCCTCCCACCAATCCCCCTAGTCCCTCTTCCGTCTCTCCACCAGATTAAAAAAAAAAAAAAAAGGTGGAGCATTTCCCCAATTATTTAGCATTAACAGGAAAGCCTTCTATTATCAGATTCATATGTCTATAATTATAAAGAAAAATGCTTTCTAAATTAACTCACAAGGAAAAAAATCATTTATTTTATTTGGTAAATGTTACTCCCTCAAAAAACATGAAAAAAAATCAAGACCTGAAGGATACCAACTGAATACTACAGAAAAATGTGAACAATGATTATGCACAAATCCTCATATCAAGATTGAATGAGGCAACCCAGAAGAAGGAAAAAAGGTCCCAAAATCAGGAAAAGGAGTCAGAGATACCCCTCATTTTCACTGTTGAGATTCCCACAAGAACACCAAACTACCCATCCATGAGTCATACCCAAACAGGGTCCTTGTTTTTTCCTTCAATCTGTGTTAGCTATTATGAGTACAGTTGAATCTGTGTGCCATATTCTTCTACTATCCTCAAAGCCTCAGGCTTTTGTGATCTTTTTTTCTCCCTTTTTTGTATGGTTCTTCTCTCCCATGTATATTTTGTCTGTGATCTTCTGCATCTCCATCTCCTTCCATCAGGTAGAAGGATATGAGATGGCCTAATCTTGATGATCGGGCCAGGCACCAATTTTTGAATATAGCATAATATCATTAGAAAACGTTCCGTTTATTTTTTTTTCAGTTATAATAAATTCTATCCTATGTCTCTCTGTCATTCAATATCTGGTTACTGGATATCCAGGCAATGCTGGGCATGGTATTCTTCTCTTAACATATGTCTCAAGTTAGCCTAGTCTTTGGTTGGCCACTCTCAAAAAATTCTGCACCAACTTTACCCTCAGCACATCTTGCAGTCAGGATGGATTGCAAATCAAAGGTTTTGTTGCTGCTAGAAAATTTGCCTGGTTAAAAAACATGGCTAGTTCAGTGTCCATATCCTCCATTACTAGAAGTCATTGTGATAGTTACTCTCCTAGATTCTAGGTAATTTCTACTGCACTGGACCCCTTTTCAGATTTACAGTTCCCACATTTTTTTAATCGGAGTATATTATAACCACTACTAAGCAAAAACAGAAAATTAATTGTACAGACTTTGTTATAAGTGAAAATACACTGTCTAATACAAACCTTTGGAAGTCAATAAGATGTTTTATTAATAAAAACAAAAATGTCTCTACAAGTAGTGTATTTACATTTATTTATACTTAAGTATATAGGTAAAAGTGTTTTTATCATATTAACATTTCCTGAAAAATATAGAGTATAATAAATAGCACTTAAATTTATTTTAAAGAGTAACAGCTGTAAACATGCATCACAATAACTAGACCTAGTAATAGTACAAAATTTAAGAAAACACATATTTGGATTGTAGTAAAATCTGAAGTTGGTATATTATATAATTTTTATTCAATATTCAATATTCAAAATTCAATATTCTTTCAGCCATTAATCACAATAATGAACTTACCTTGTGAATTTATCACAATACTATGACAAATATATGCATACAATATTTTTATAACTAATTACAGTTTCATTTTACCTTTAAATATTAAATATAAATATACAATAAATCATCAATGCCAGAAATCATTTAGCTTATACCTTTTGACTTTTGATCATCATTGGAATGTTCTTCCTCAGCCTTAGTTTTGAATATCCCTTTTCTTAAACACTCAAAATACCTGAAGTACATTTTAATATAAATCTGTATATTATTTTCTAGAATTTTCATAACAATAATTAATTCACAATTTTCCTAGTGTTAGTGTAACTGAGGAACAATTTATATTTACATTATGTTGATATGAGAGAAAGAAATTGAATGTAATATTGCCTAGTTTTGACAGAAATAGAAAATGATAGGGAATTTGCTTTGGGCCAGTAGAGAAATAAAGGGCACTCTAATTATAAGCCAGTATTGTAGCCATTTGATAAATATCAACTTGTCTGCAGTAACTTTACATCTTATTCATGATATCTACACAGTTCTGCATGAATATGTGCATAAGGACATATCAGTCTACACTGATCACTACTCACATCTTCACACTGTGACAGCAGCAGAGGTAGTAAAATATCTAGCCCTTTTAAATGGATAGGTTTATTTATTTATTAAAGTAGAATGTCAGATAAACCTATGGATGTGTGAACATGAGTTATACCTAGGTTAATACAACATCTTGGTTTCAGGGTTTCTTGGCTTTATGCCTTTTAACCACAACAGATATGTTGTACTACATATCTGTTACTCAATTCTCATTATATTTAATTATCTTTGAAATAACATTTTTATGTTATTCAATAGAGGAGAGTGATTATTACATTTAAGCATTCATTTCACCTGATTTTGGGTGTCAGTTGGGAGGCCTAGGCAGTCTATGGGGCCTCTGGCAGTGGAATCAGTATTTATCCCTTGTGTACAAATGGTCTTTAGGAGCCCATTCCCTATGGAGGAATACTATCTCATCTTAGACTCCAGGAGGCACTGGAAGATAGATCCTGCCCCAAAAGATGTGACAGACTTTTATGAGTACCCCATGGAAGGCCACACCCTCCCTGGGAAGTGGATAAAGGGTAGGAGTGGGAGTTGTGGGGGTCAGTGGAAGGAAGGGAGACAGATTATGTGGGACAGGTAGGTAAAATAATACTGTTTTAAATTTAGATAAAAATCCATTTTAAAAAAATCATCCATTCCTATTACTTCATCAGTAATCAACTCATCTTCTGGCATCGATTTTTCAACTTCCCAGCATCTCCTATTTCTTTTCATATGTAAACATATGAAAACATATGTTTGTTTTGTATTTTTTCATACATTTTCAAATCCACAGAAAAATAGTTATACTAAACCCAGGAAAAAAAGCTATTGATGAGATATATGATATATGTGAGGATAAAGTATTTAATATTCTTCTGTTTAATTCTTATACTTCTATTTTATTAGTGTTTGCATTACCTCCTCATTCAAGAACAACTGTCTTATCAGAAAGATATGCTTTATTTGTGAAGCAGGGATTAGTGAGCTGGGTGCTTTTTGTTTTTTTTAATTGCTTTTTTCCTGATCTTGCTCTGCCTGTCCCTTCTGAGAATCTGCTAATCTTGCGGACAAACAGAACAAACCTTGTAGTGTGTGTGTGTATGCGTGTGCATCAGTCACAGAACAGTATTGAAATTGTGCTTTGGTGTTCATCAAACGTGACTGTTTTATAGATTGGGTCTCACTCTGAATAATGTATTAACAGAACTTGAGCTAAACTTATTCAGAGACAGTTTCACATCAAAATTGGCAGTTATGTATTTGGTTACATTTTTTTCAAGGAACTGAACAGATATACTGTTATCCTATGATTGCTGTTGTACTTTAAATTGAATACTTATGCATTTTGAATATAATCTTGAATAACACAGTTCTTAAGGAATCAGGAGACGAAATGAGCAATATTTTGTTTATGCCAGTAATGTATCTAAAATGACATTTTTTCAGAAAGACTCTCAAATTTAAGTAGCCAATTGACTTCACTTTCTATTGTGCCCAAGAGATAATTAGTAAAGCTGAGGAGCTGACTAAATCAAACCATTTAACTTTGTAAGGTTTATTTTATATACAATAGTTTTATTGTTAGTTATCATTGAGGAATTTATGAAAATAATAATCAGCTATAGAATGTAGAATCTTATTGCTTTGTGAATATAAATTAGTGGTTCTCAACCCCTCAACTGCTTTGTGGGTCACATATTAGATATCCTGACTATCGGATATTTATATTACATTTATAACAGTAGCAAAATTACAGTTAATAATTAGCATTGAAATAATTTTATGGTTGGAGATCACCATAACTTGAGGAAACATATTAAATTCTCACAGTTTTAGGACGGTTATATAGCAGTGAAGTAAATGCACATAAAGGAAATTTGTAAAAAAAACTTAGCCATCTATCTTTTGTCATGACTCAGTCAGCACCACATGTTGAAGCCATGTATAGTTAAACAATTGGATGCCATGCAAGTCAACTATGTTCAACATGTTTCACTTTGTAATAAAATTAAGAAATTAAGACATTTAAGACATAGAGAAACAGAATTAAATTCCACAGTGATATATATGTGTGTGTGTGTTATTTTAATTTTTATTTATTTAGATCATTTTAATTTTACATACTAACCACAGTTCCCCTTCCTCCTGCTTCCCTACATCTCCCCACAACCATGTAGCCATTCATTCCTCATTAAGAGTAAGACCTCCCATGGAGAATCAACTATGTCTAGCATATCAAGTCAAGTCAAGACAAAGCCATTCCTTCTGTATGGAGGCTGAGAGAGGCATCACTCTATAGGGAATGGGCTCCAAAATATCAATAGACTAAAGTAACATGACATTTACCATGTTAAGAAAAATTATTAGTGTCAAGGTTTTATTTTCAATATTTCAAACTTCAGTGTTCAGACTACAGTGAATCTTCTGGAAAAAATATTCGTGGATTTTAAAAACTTCCCATGAAAAACAGTGGTGAATTGATGTAGTCAAGAACACTATCCATTATTAGGTTTGGAATTTAGAGAGACTTCAGTGGTAAATCACAACTCCACCAAGAACAGACCATTTATTCCTAAACCCAAACAAATGCAGAAGTATGAGTTTCCTTTTAGCAGAACTGCCAGCTCTGGAAATAAGTCTGAGCCACAGTGCAGCCCTCAGTTCTGGATCAATCAGATCAAATCATATATTCTTCCTTATGGTAAATAGATGAGACTCTATAGATGGATCTCTCTTTTCTCATGAAGAGTCAAAAATCCACAGACACTTATAGACATATAAAATGTTTTTTAAATTATATGTCAAAAATGACAGCTTAAGAATTTGATGAAATTTTACTTCTTTACTTAATATTTGTATTTATGATTTTTTTATTTTTATAAGTATATTAATTTTTAATTTGGACAAATGGTTCTGAACCTGTGGGGCATATCATGGTGACCTATTGGTACACATTCTGTGGTACTGCTATAAGTATAGTAGTATTTGTGTAATAATCACTTCTTTGTCCAATAGGAATGACCACCACCACTATCACTCCCCCTACACACACACACACACACACACACACACAGACAGAGAGAGAGAGAGAGAGAGAGAGAGAGAGAGAGAGAGAGAGAGAGATAGAGATTGAGGGACTGGAAAGACTAATAAATCTCCATGTCTAAATATCTCACTACCTCATTCTTGTTCATTTTTGCATCACTAATTTTATCAAGTGATTATCAGCCAGTCAAATGTTTGTGATACCTTGAGAAACATGGTACTTTCTCTTCTGTTTAAGCAAAGAAGTCTAAAACTGAAACATAATTGTGTAGTTGCTTATTCTGCAAATCTCAGGATCCCTCTTAGCATCAGGATTCTCCAAAGCCTGCCAGCTTAGCCTAAAGAATTCCCCTGCCTCTCACACTGATGTGGTGCTTGTCAAGGAGGTTTACACTCTCAATCCACATCATTCATTTCAGAGAGAGTGGCTTGCTTTGGGGGGTCAGAACATTTAGATCAAGACTACTCAGGGCAGCAAATGAAGGCTTCTTAGATTTGTGCAAAGACGCTTGAAATTTGTTCTTTATCCGATGTTTATCCATGTACTTCCAGTGGCATTCCCAAGTTTATGTCAGGACTCTGTGTTGCAGTTCTGCATATCTTGACTTAAATACAATCTAAAAAATCATCCAGACAATAAATGTTAAATTGAATACTAATACTACAGAATTGGTTAGTTTTATAAACAATATCAACAGTACACAGATATCTATCCCTTCTGACACATCTTAGCATCACCATTCTTAAAGGAAAGGCTATGAAGCATGAAGCCACAAGAAATACAAACAAACAGACTATAATTTATCAAATCAAACTAAAATGGAGATATCATATGTCCTTGTAAGTCATTTCTGTGCTTGTACACAAATAATTAAAATCTGAATCTCAGGAGCATATCTACACTCTCATATTTTTCCTCAGCACTGTCACAATAGCCATGAAATGGAAACACCTAAATCTTTGTTAGAAGAAAGGGGTAAGGAAAATATGGTAAGCACACCTACCATGTCTTAGGTCAAGGATCTGGTTTCAGAAACCCAACATTACTTGAAAACAAAAAATTAATCATAAATAATACTTTATTATTTAATGTTATTTGATTATTGAATTTAACCAATACAAATCTAATTAATATTTAAATTTTGATATTCCAACTTATAATTTAATATCTTTAATAATAACCCATTTTCTGTCTCAGTATATAGTAGTGAAGGAATATAATACAATTCAATAGACTAGTGTCGATCCTCATGTCTATGTGGCTTACAGGGTCCTGTGGGAAAGCGTGCTATAGCACGTTGGGCAGAAAAACATCAATATCTGAAATTTATAGAGCAGACCCTTTGAGATTCATGTCACATTTACTCTGTCACAAAACAAAGTTGATTAAGTTAAGTGATTCTGCTGTAAATCAAAGGGCATCAGTTACCAGGGAGTGGTAACTGAGGACACATGGACCTGTTCTACAACTATGGTGAATCTGAGTGTTCAGGTTCTCTAAATAACTGAGATTCACTCTCCATTTAAGTACAGTGGCAGTCATGCTGCTCCTCCTTCATAAAAAAACACATGATTTTACCTTAATGATGTATTTAAAATTTCAAAATTTAGACAAAATCAAATGTCTGTGGAAATTGTAAAGTGTAGGAAAATGGAAAGCCAAGGAATTATTGATCTGTGCAAACGTTTCATTGTTATTGATTTCCATTCTGTGAGTTCCATTCTACTTGTGTATAGCAATATTTGTAATATTTTTAATTCAAACCTTGTTCAGAAGTATTGCATGTTTACTACTACTACAGCATGATATCTAAGAAAGAAAATGAAATATTATCCATGCAGTGGTATTTTTAAATCTTTGTCTATTTCTCTACATATCACTGCTGTGTAATATTTCACTAACATTAATATTACTTTCATGTGTATTGTCTTACATATGGGTCTCTGCTTGGTTTTCATACTATTACCTATAACTTTCATTTTGTAAATTTTTCAATTGTCATGTTCTATTTTATTATTTGTTTATCACTTAATTTTAAATAAAGCAATGTAATGTTCCTTGTCCATTTCTTTAAATGAAATGAAAGAAATTAAATTCCTTTTATCCTGCTAAACTGGAAAGATGGTTTACCAATGAAATTAATAGTTAAGAGATAAGGAACTTCCCTCTACAGTTCATATGGACTCTCTTTTCTCAACAGTTAGAGTATCTTCCAACCTACACATAAGTCAGTTTTTTTTTATTTCATGGACATGCAAGCTGGTATATATTCTATTTGAGTACCTTCATTTTTTCCCTTCCAACATGTTTTTTTCTGTGATTATGTTAAGAGTCAGACAATTTCTAGTCTTCATATTAAAAAATTAGAAAATATAAAATAAACTAAAATCTGTTTTTCACACTGATCAATGAGATGAAAGGATGGAAAATGTTAATAATCAGGCACTACATTAGCACATATGGTGGGTATTGACCAACAATGTTGGAAATTTATTTTAAAGAAGGTGGGATCTTCTCTCCAGCATGTGATATCATTTAATTGAGAGAACTATTTAAATTCTCTCTGTGTTACTGTTCTGCTTTCAAGTTCTCTACCACACTGCTTTGCATTTCTGATACATGAGATTCTGCCAGGCAGCTCTCCTCTGGAATAACTAAGGATATCAATTGTGTTACAATGAATATTAATCAGTAGGAACAGTCATAACAAATAATAAACATACAGGAACAAAGAAATTTAGATTTAAGCACTAAGAGGCTGTAATCTCCAGTTGGTTGGTGGTTTCCTGCCTCCTCTCTGTCTTCCCAAATGACTCTGTGTAGATATACATACCTAGTATTCTCTTTGAATTCCTTTCCCTTTACATACATGGATGCCATACACTAGAACTATAAATATTGTGAACTTAACTTACTGTAACCTGCCCACATTTATAAACCATTATTTGAACCTGCTTGGCTATGTACTTTTTCCATAGAATATTCTTCAATATTAGGCACCAAAAGAATAACACATACATTAAAGTTACATAAAATATGTCATTGAGTATCCCCTCAAAATGACTATACTTACATTTACTGCCAGAATAATTTTCTATACTTAATTTTCCAAAACTACTTGCCTGTTGTCTTTGCTTTTTCATCTGCTAGATTATTTCTTTTTAAAAATTTTGTTAAGATATTTATGTTATCTTATAAAATGGGAGAATTTTATAATATACTAGAAATGTAGTATGGTAATAGAAAGTAAAATTTATAGCTATAAAATATTTAAATGATATTTTAGAATTTCAACTAATTAATGTCTAATTTAAATAGCCTATAACTAATATACTATAGCTTCTCTCTTGAAGACCTCCTTGAGTCTCAGGTGATTGTGAGGCTACAATATATTAATTAAAGTGCAAAATACTATAGACTACAACAAACATTTTCATGCTTTTGGTTGTGAGCCTAGTCTTTAACAGCTGAGCTATCTATCCAGCTCACAACAATTATTTTTACAATCAGTAAAGTGAGACTTGTTGAGACTTCTTAAGAATCCAAGGGGCAACCCTACACATTCCTTTTTAAATATTTAATTATTTATTAAGCACCTTGGCAAAGTACATATTATTATCATTCCAACTTACAGATAAGGAAATGACTTTAGAATGCTTAAAGAATTCCTTAAAGTTATATAGCTTTAGCTTCTTGACAATGAATTTGAATTTATATTTGTCCTTCTTTGGCATCTTGGCATTTATCTGTGGGGCAAAATGAAATCAAATATTGACTCCAAGATAGCCGTAAATTGACAAGTGTACTATAACAGATGCTACAGTTTATAAGTTACTATTTCCTTTGTGCTATCTCTTCCCTCATTTTGCAAAGATAGCCACTTGTCCCTTTAGCCATCAATCATTAGAAACCACAGTCCATATTTTGCTGAAAGAAAACAATAAAAAACACTTGAGATATTTTATGGAATTCAGATATTGCAGCATTTTGCACCTGTACCACCAGAATCCTTTGTCTGGTTTTCAATATCTATCTAGCAGACCAATTTAGCTTTTGTGATTGGGGTCACAAACCTACGGCTGTCTGTATTGCTTCGTTTTTCTGCTTTCTCATACTGATTCTTCAATGATAAATAACATAGTTCTTATTTCCCTACATTTCTCTTTAATGAACTCTAGTCACAATCCAAATATAACATCTTTTTTGCCTAATCTTTATGGCCATATACTGAATCAGATCTTAGAACCAAATTCATATATCCAGGCTGTAGCTGACTTTAGGTAACTTTCATTTCATCAAACATGTATTTATTATATCATTCAAAAATTTTGTATTTCCAAAGAAATATAAACAAAATATATGTTCTCTTATGTTATCTCAGAATTTTTGTACTTCCCAGTTATAAAAGATTACTAATGAAAGGAATATATTTTTCAAGCTTTTTTCTTTGATTATATTTATAGTCAAGAAATTTTCACATTGATAAATATGAAATCTATTCATCAGATTTTGAAGTTGACAAATTTCATTAGTAAGATTGACTCCATTGTAGACTAAATATGGTCATGTAATACATTTTTATTATCTGTTAAGTAAAGAATATAATACATTTTTATTATCTGTTAAGTAAAGAATATAATACATTTTTATTATCTGTTAAGTAAAGAATATGTATGTTAAATATATGTGAAAACTATAAAAGTTATAAATATAAATTGCTTTGTTACAAAGAACAGTTGCCATAGTATTTTATGCTCTTTTCTATATAGACCCTCTGACTTTATTTTTCAACCTAAAAGATTAAGCAGGTTACACAACTTGATTGTATTAGAGCTATTTATACAGATATCTAGAAAACATGGAAGAGTTCATATATGAACTATATTGACACTCAGAGATGTTTATTACAATCTAATCCATAAAATACTAAGTAGTTCAATACTTCTGGAAGTGATAGGAGAATTAATGTGAAATATATTTATAATATCCCATACATGTTGAAAAGCAATTTTACTGCATTATGTATTTATTGTCATTGTTTTCTAATTAGGAAAGAGTAACAATTCTTAAAAGAGGCATCAAAGTCAGTGAAAGCTAAATACTTTATATTTGGAAACCATACATCTGCTATATTTAAATACTCATGACTGCATATATGACTATGTCATATGTACATTATTGTCATACATATGATTGGCATGCATATGATTGTCATAGCTATATGTGATTATTTGTAATAGTGAAATTAGACTTGTGATCAGTATTTTATTTCAAAGAAAGTCATCACAAAATTATTAGTGATGATCTATGGTATAAATATTTGATACTAAAATCTGGGATTTCCTTTTTAGTACATTGTTATAATTATATTTTTATAAGATCCTGAGAGTGGCTTCTAGCAATTCTATGGCACATCCTTTGCTTTGATAGTGAAGGAGTTTCAACATTTCACAGTGTCCACCCTCCCATCGTTTTGTCCATTGTCTTTTTATGTCTCATGGTACAAATCATGTAACTGACATATGATGGCTTCAATGTATATGTTATTTCTTATGTTTACATTTTTAAACTAATTTTAATTGTCACATGATATAGAAATTGTATATATTAAAGGTATTACACTTAAATTATTATGCATACACCCATATTATAGTACTAAAATGAGGTAAAATGTCTATCCATTATCAAGATTTTGAAATTCTTCATGGTTAAAGAAACAATAAAATCCTGTCTTCTCTCTCTCTCTTTTTGATAGGTAGTGTTTGCTATTTTTGTCTGTATCTTAGTACTATATAATGCACCATGAAAGCTATTTTCTGTACTAAGACTGCACCTTAGAAAACATTCAACAATGTTTCTCTAGCCTTTACTTACCATCAATATACTTCCACATTTGAAGTTAATTTTCAGTGAAAGGATATTATATGTTACAAACTAGAACATGTCATTCCTGAACTGAGCACTGATTATAGCAAGAGACATGCTAAAGTAGAAGTGAAAACACCTGTATGACTGTAACTCTACAAACTGTACACACACACATGTACATGCACGCACGCATACACACACGCGACAAAAATACAAAATAAAATAAATAAATAAAGGCATCTAAGGGATCTTATGAACAGGAGGATAAACAGACTTCATGAAGGAAGGCAAACATACATACAGACACACACACACACACACACACACACACAACATATATGCATTCACACATATGGTGTGGAAAAGAGCCCATAAACTTGAAAGATCAAAGGTAGTTATATGAAAGGTTTTAATGTCAGGAGGGTATACACTGATGTATTTTAATTATGATCTCAAAGCCAAAGAAAAAACTTAAAATAATAAGATCAAAAATTAGGACAAAGGGAGGGAGGACGGGACACAATCTGAGACCAGACTATGGGAATGGCAGAAGAATTTATAAATGGAGATAAACAAAAGATAATTCCAGTGATAATTTCTATGAGAACTTTTAATCTTTTAGATAGCTTGGTATACCTAGATAAGGAGTTTTTGTTTTATTTAATATTTAATGTCAGGAATTAATCACTTTTTGATTCCCAGTGGATATTAAAGCTCCATTTACTGAAAGAAAAATCAAATCAAATATTCGCATCCTGTGTATTTGAACATTCTTATGAGTGTGATCCCAGAAATGGATGCTCACTTGCAAGTTACTCTGTAGTCAATACAGAAAACTATTCCTTCCCCCATGCCAAAGACAGAACATCTCTCATTGCTGAATAATACTTTGAGATTTCTGCTTCTTTCATAAATATCTAGTTAAAAAAAAAAAAAACACTGTAAGGCCAATTATATAAACGTATGTCCAAAGAGAAAGCAAATAATGTTCCACAGCCCAAATAGATTAAAATGTAAGAAATACATTTTTCTTTAAAGAAAATATGTTAATAGGAAGTCTATGGTCTCAAGTGAAAGTCAAAATGTTTCTATTTACAATGAAAATTCATGTTCAGAGAACAATACATCTTGTGAACTATTGTTTGTTGTTGTAGTTGTCTCTATTGTGTCAGAAACAAATTTTTTCTCAATTTAAGTGATACTCCTTGAGGAGACAAATGAATACATGGGAAGTTTCTTTTGCTTGCTGCTCCCAGTCTGGAGTTTTATTGCAAGTCTCACTGCAACTCTGCTTTCACACAGCATGTGATTAATCCTCATGGTTTACCCCAATGAGGTAAATGAATGCTGTCTTTGCAACCAAGTATTTCTTACCTAGCAGGCAAGTTTCAGAACTATAATGGAGACTGTAAAATAGAGGACATGAAAAAAAAAAAAAAAAGGTAAAACAAATACTGTTCTAAGGCCAGCATAATTTGGAGGAAGAGGTTTCAGAGGAGCTAGAGATGGGGAGCTCCTTTTTGTCATCCTTTACCTGAAGTAAAGAGTTTGCAATTTATCAATTGTAAATATTTAATCAATGAATAGTATCACAGAGCAAGACCCTTGATCCAAATGTGGCCCCAAATCCTAACAAATAGGTTCAAATAAAAGCAAGTAACCGCTTTATGAGTGCTTCATTCTCATGCTAAAAGTAATCTGTCCTGGTCTGAGTCTATGATGGTTCCTTGAAAATAATCTATTCATGAAATTTACTACATTTTTAGGCATTTAATGGAACAGAGCTTTCTGTGAGAAGAATTAGATGTGATTATTAAAATGACTTAATATGTTTTCATCGGTCCAAGTTATTGATAGCTTTCTATCAGTAACCATTGTTTATTATTTACGGAAGAAAATTCAGATCTTAATTCTTCCCAAATTCTGGCTTTATTTAGAGGTCCATTGTTTATTTGCATATATTTGATTGGTGATTTCTGATAGTAGAATATCAGGTTTATATTGAAATGATTTAATCAATGTGATAAAGACCTAAAGATGTGAAATAGCTATGATAACATTGTCTTATTTAAATAAAAAGGGGTAATTGTTCCCTTTTGTGTATCATGGTTTAGAGACTCCAAGTGAAGGATTATCTATGCTTCTCCAAATGATAAAAGACAAAAATCTTGTCTCAGCTGTTTTATAGTAGCTCATTAGTACACATTTCTCTCCCTTCAAATCTCACCACTACTACATTCAGTAAAGTCTGAGTAAGATAATTCAGCATGAACTTTGCCTCTGAACTCTTACCAATGTTGTCTAACTAAACTTGAATTGAGTCCATGGTATGTACTGTCTGGAAGAGAAAAGTCCGATTCATAGGCACTTATAATCCACTCTTAAGAGATCAGCACATGGATAAGCACATGGCTATTGCATCTTGTTTGCTTGCAGCTCTTAGCAAATCACATGGCCAACAGCAACCCCATGATGATTTTAGTATTGCTCTAGGATCACCAATATGATAACTATAATTATTCCTTGATTACCAATTTGTTTTCTCATTTACTTAATGAATGGAGAGGTAGTTTGGAGAAAGAGAAGGGGAGGAGAGGAGAACATGTGGGATCAGGAAGATTCAGTTAGGGGACAAATATACAAAAGAGAGAGAGATAGCATAATAGAGTGAGGCATTTTACATTTGAAGAGAAAACTGACTCTATAGAAATGTGCAGAGACCTACAAGGATCATCCCACCTAACAACCTGAGCAACAGTGAAAAGGCTACTTTAATGCCCTTCCCTAATAATGTGATTGATAACTAATTTATATGCCATCCTAGAACCCTAATCTAGTAGCTGATGGAAACAGAATCAGACACTCACAGCACTGAGCTGAACCCTGGAAGCCAGTTGTAGAGGAGGAGGAGTGATAAGAAGAGGGGTCAAGTCCAAGCTACAGAAACCTACAGAGACAGCTGACTTGAACAAGGGGGAGCTAATGGAACCCCAAGATTGATAGCTGGGAAACCAGCATTGTACCAACTCAGATCCCTTGAACTCTCAGTAAGAAGGCCTGAGCAGTCTAAGAGACCTCTGACAGTGGAATCAGGATGTATCCCTGGTGCATAAAAGGACTTTGGGAGCACATTTGCCATGGAGGGATACTCCCTCAGCCTAGAGGAAGTAGGGAGGGTCTAGTCCTTATTGTAAATGACTTAACAGATTTTGATGATCCCTCCTGGAAAGCATCACACTTCCTGCAGAGTAGAAGCATGAATTAAGTAATCATTTAGTCACAGGTATCTTGTCCTATTTGAAAAGACTTTTGTAAGATATTTTTAGACCCCCAAACTACCACTTTGGAACTTTTTCTGAAGAATATTTAACTATGTTTTATTAAGCTACATTCCTCAGAAAGTATGAATAATTATATATTAATTCCAGACAGAGCATCTAGACAAACTGAAGTTTAGCTTAGTGATCCCTGAGACTGTGGTGGTTACTTACCAGGATATTGCTGATTCATTACAGTAACATGGAATACTCAAAAGACTAGTTGTGTCAGGGAATGCCTTTCCCAGCATGTGTGATGATTTAAAAACCTTCATCCTTGAAGTTCACCACACAATTTTCCACCTGCAGCTTGGAGATTCTCCTCTGTCAAACAATTATTTATTGTTTTTATTGCTTTGAAGAGAGGCAAGTTCATGGTGTCATTTCAAAAAGAATTATGAGCCTTATATGTTTTGTTTCAGACCTCCCTCCAAGAGGGCCTCAGGCAGAAATGGCCACATTAAAACTTTGAAATTATAATACAGACCATTATCCACAATACCATGGGCATAATCATCCCAGTTTGTAGTATTTCAATGCGCCATATCGTATTTATTCATTTACTACAAATTCGCAAGAAACCTACTATAGATTAAGCAAAATATGTAGCCACATGAGAATTTTTGTTTTTCTAGATGTTGAAATTTGAACTTAAATTTACAATTAAAAGTTTGACAACAGAAGTGAAAACTACAGAAAATTAAAAATAATGAAGTGAACAAGTCCACAGACCAGGAAAAAATAATTTCCTCTGTGGTACAAAGAATGACTTTTGTGAAAATAACATTTCACTTGAGAATAGATGAACAAGCAAGTATAACTATAGAGGTGGACTTTATTTCTGGTGCAATAATAGCAATCTAGTTTTCATAACTGTAAATATTGCATTTTGAACAATACCATATTACAAATGAGTTTGACACATGCCTGTTCCTTCTACAATAGCAATGGCTTACTGACTACACATTTACTTCCTATGGAGTATGAAAGAGCACACATTACTAAGGTGTAGTTAGTAAGGGAGGGATAAGGATATGACTAGTGGGAGAGGACAATGAGACCAAACTCATGAGATCATGAATTTGAATCATCCAGAACCCATGTATTGTTAAGTGTAGTAGTTTGTATCAATAATCCCAGTGTGTTTTTAGAGCAAAGAAGTAAGCAGTCACAAGGGAATTACTGGAAGTTACACTAACCTGACAAACAGTCACTAACAACAAATATCCCCTGTCTCAAATAAGGTAGAAGAACCAAAATGTAAGTTTGTCCTGTGATCTCAAAATCTTGAGATTAAGTCCTTGCCTAACCTCACACACACAAAGAAACATGAATATGTATGCATCATACATTCTACACATACAAAATTCACTACAAAGAAACACAAAATTTTGACCAAATTTGTGAGTAGCTTTCAAATATGTTTTACAGGAAATGGGAGAGTGTTAGAAGAACTCATAAATGCCAGTTATCCTTTTACCTTATGTTCAGGTGCTTCCTTTATAAACTGGAAACACTAACTGCAATGCAGAGTTATGTTAACATAATAAAATGTTAACATATTTAAAATCAATTAGTTCTGGCACAAGATGGTAATGTTATAATTGCCTGGGTGGATAACTCCCCAGCATCACAGGGCTAAGAGGGAATCCGTGGAGTCCGGTATACTAGAGTTTCTATCTGGGGATGGGGAGTAGGTAGGGAAAAAGACACTCACTCTCTCTCTTAATAGCTTGTTCTTTTATTCTTCTATATTCTTCTTTAGCATACATTTTCCTAGTGCTTATATACCCCAGCAATTCCTCCAGGAAATGTAAGAATTATAATGTGTTTACTTTCTGTTTTTCAAGTGAATGGTTACAAGTAAAAACACAATATTTCCCATACCCCTTGCATGGTTAAGCATTTTACATATCACACGGGAAAATTAAATTATCCCAAGCACTCACATCCATACCCCTTGCATGGTTAAGCATTTTACATAACATACGGGAAAATTAAATTATCCCAAGCACTCACATATGCTCATACCCAAACAACTTGCTACTATGTAGGCAAGTAAGATATTCTTCTCAGTCAGTCAAAGCTGTGCTTTGCAGTTACAAATAAATGGCCAGTTACTTTACCCTAAAAGGTAATCTTATACGCAGTCATTATTATTACTATATTTCTTATTTTACATATTGTTCCTAGTTCCCACTCCCTCCTATCTTTCCCTGCTTCCTGACCCCCATCCCATCCCATTTCCAACTTACTCCACAGGGAGGGTGAGGCTTCCCAGGAGGGCTTAATCAAAATTTGACAAGTCACTTGGAGTAGGACCTAGGCCCTCCCTCCTGTCTCTAGGTTAAGGGAGTATCCCTCCATGGGGAATGTGCTCCCAAAGTCTTTTTATGCACCAGAGATACATATTCCTGGTTCCATTATCAGAGGTCCAATTGACTGCCCAGGCCTTCTAATTGAGACCCATTTTCAGGGGGTTTGAGTCGGTCCAATGCTGGTTTCCCAGCAATCAGTCTGGGGTCCATGAGCTCCCTCTTGTCCAGGTCAGCTGTATCTGTGTGTTTTTGTAGACTGGTCTTGACCCATTTGCTCACCACACCTCCCTTTCTGCAACTGCATTCCAGGAGTTCAGCTCAGTGTTTAGCTGTGGGTGTCTGTTTCTGTTTCAATTAGCTACTAAATGAGGTATCCATGATGGCATATAAGTTAGTAATCAATCTCATTATCAATTTTAGCTGTTTTGTCAAAAATCAGATGTATGTAGGTGTGTGGGTAAATATCAAGATTTTCTATTCAATTCTATTGGTCTACCTGTCTATTTTTATTCCAATACCAAACAGTTTTCAGGACTATTGCTCTGTAGTAGAGCTTGAAGTAGGGTATGGCGATGCCTTCTGAAGTTCCTCTATTTACAGGGACCTTTTAGCTATCCTAGGTCTTTTGTTTTTCCATATAAATTGATTATTATCCTTTCAAAGTCAGTGAAGAATTTCTCTGGGATTTTGATGGGGATTATGTTGGTTCTGTAAATTGCTTTTGGCATGATTGCCATTTTTGCTATGTTGATCCCTCTTATCTAAGAACATAAGAGATGTTTCCATCTTCTTTAGTTTCTTTCTTTAATGATGCAAAGTTCTTACTATGTAAGTCCTTCACCTGTTTGTCAGCATTGCCCCAAGATATGTTATATTGTTGCCCCAAGGTATGTTATATTGTTTGGGGCTATTGTAAAAGGTGATGTTTCTCTGATTTCTTTCTCAGCCCCCTTTTCGTCTGTATATAGTAGAGCTTTATTTTGAAGGGGTGTTGGATTTTGTCAAAGCCTTTTTCAGCTTCTAGTGAGATGATCATATGATTTATTTTTATTTTTTTTTACCTATCAATCCCAGTTCTCTCTCCCTCCCTTCATCTTTCCTTCTCTCTAACCCTCCTAAGGCCCTCTCCTACCCCCCCTACCCACTCCACATGTAAGGTGATGCCTTCCAGTAGGAGTCATCTAAATCTGTCAAGTCATTTGGAGCATCTCTTGCCTATAGGTTAAAGGAGTATCCCTCCATAGGGAATGTGCTCCCAAAGTCCTTTTGTGCACCTTTTGTACATCCTGGTTCCACTGTTAGATGTCCCTTAGACTGCCCAGGCCTTCTAACTGAGATCCAGGTTCAGAGGGTCTGAGTCAGTCCCATGCTGGATTCCCAGCTATCAGTCTGGGGGGGGGACAGTTAGCTCCTCCTTGTTCAGGTCAGTTCTCTGTATTTGTTTCTGTAGCCTGGTCTTGTCCTCCCTCTCTGCATCTGGATTCCAGTTCTGCTCAGTGTTTAGTTGTGGGTGTCCACTTCTGTTTCCATCAGCTACTAGATGAGAGCTTTATGTTGGTGGATAAGTTAGTCTTGGATCTGATTATCAGGGAAGGGCATTTATGGCAGCCTTTCCACTGTTGCTCAAATTGTTAGTTGGAGTCAGTATTGTAGGTCTCTGAATTTTTCTAGATTCAATTTTCTCTTCAAACCTATAATGGCTCCCTCTGTTATGGTCTCTCTCTCTCTCTCTCTCTCTCTCTCTCTCTCTCTCTCTCTCTCTTTGTCTCTCTCTGTGTCTGTCTGTCTGTCTGTCTCTGTCTCTGTCTCTATCTCTCTCTCTCTCTCTCTCTATTCCTCCCCTGACACAATCTTCCTAATCACACATGCAGCGCTTTCCTCTTTTCCAGTTCTCTTTCTCCTACCTCCCTCTCTAGTTAATGCCCCCTCCCAATACTTCCTATATGCTTGAGTGATCTTGTTCTTTCCCCTTCTGTGAGGGACTTTTTATTAATCTCTTAGAATCCTCCTTTTGTGCCCTAGTTCCTTTGGCGGGGTGAATTATAGGCTGGTGATTATTTGTTCTATGTCTAAAATCCATATATGAGTGAGTACATACCATATTCCTCTTTTTGTGACTGGGTTACCTCATTCAGAATGGTTTCTTCAAGTACTATCCATTTGCCTGGCAATTTCAAGATTCCATTGGTTTTTTGTTTGTTTGTTTGTTTGTTTTGTTTTGTTTTTTGTTTTTGTTTGCTTGTTTTGTTTTTGTTTTTATTCCACTTAATATGATGAAGTTTCCTCATTGCACATCTTTATGTGTCCCATAAGTTTAGATATGTTGTTTCTTCATTCTCATTGAACTCTAGGATATCTTTAATTTGTTTATTTCTTTCTTGATCCAGGAATGGTACAGTTGTGCATTGTTCACATTCCATGATTTTATAGAGTTTATGCAGTTTGTGTTGTTGAATTCCAACATTAAGCATGTTGGTCTGATAAGATACAGGGACTATTCCATTTTTTTTATTTTTACTTGTTGAGGTTTGTTATTTTACTGATTATGTGTTTGGTTTTAGAGAAGGTTCCATGTGGAGCTCAGAAGAAGCATATTATTTTGTGTTTGGATGAAATGGTCTCTACATGTCTATTAAACCCAATTGGGATATAACTTTTATTAGTTCTTTTATTTCTTTGTTAAGTTTTTTCTGGTGGTCCTGTCTATTGGTGAGAGTTGAGTGCTGAAATCTCCCACTATGAGTCTATGAGGTTTTATGTGAGCTTTGAGTTTTAGTAGCATTTCTTTTACAAATGTGGGTGTCTTTGTATTTTTGGCATAGATGTTCAGAATTGAGACTTTTTCCTGATTGATTTCTCCTGTGATGAATATGAAATAACCTTCCTTATCCCTTTTGATTAATATTGGTTTGAAGTCTAACTTCTTAGATATTAGGATAGCTACACCTGCTTGCTTCTTGGGTCCATTTGAATGCAAGATCCTTTCCCAATATTTACCTTGAGGTAGTGTCTGTCTTTGAAGCCTAGATGTGTTTCTTATATGCAGCAGAAGGAGGGGCTTTGTCTTCTTATCCATTCTGTTAGCCTATGTCTTTCTGTAAGCAATATAAGACCATTAATGTTCATTTCTTGCAATTTTTTTGCTTAGTCTTTTCCTCTAGTTATTCCATTTTTTTTGTTTTTTTTTTTCTTCCATTTCTTTATGAGATATTCTCATGTCATATTTGAGGGGCTCTATCACTTTAATAAATTCATTTTTTAGGTTGTTCTTTTATGCTTTATCTGCTTTGGAGTGTTCAGGTCTAGTTGGTTGTAGATTCGCTAGATTTTTGTGGTGTCATACTGTTCTTTCTATTTTTGATTGTTTTCTTTTACTGATGTCTTTCCATTGCTTTTTCTAGTGTGTGCAGGTCGAGTCTCTCTCTCTCTCTCTCTCTCTCTCTCTCTCTCTCTCTCTCTCTCCTGCTCTCCCAGTTGGTATAGGTGGGTCAGGAGTTTGATGTCTGTAACTCTGGACGATCTGAGCTCTCCTGGAGGTCTCCCAAGCAGGAGCCACAGCAGGACCAATGATGTGGAGAAAGCAGGGTCTGGAAGATCTCAAGCACTCAGGCAGAAGGGAGGAAAAGGATCCCAAAGTCAGGTGAGAGAAGGATACAGATGTTCTGTAGTGGAGGGTGTAGCAGTATGCACAAAGCTGACCCAGGAAATTCCAAGTGGATGGTGGGGTGGGGGTGTTGGACCTGTGCTCTGGGAAAACACTCACCCCAAGCAGTGGGCTCAGCATGGCCAAGGATCTATAAGGAGTCTTAATGGTACTTAAACCTAAACTTTTAAATATGAAAAAAAATCAGTCAATTCTACTTCATACCTTTAGGGTAATTTTTCACTCATCAATAGTTCTTTATATAAGGCAACTGAGGGGAGAAATGGGTATGAGTATTTAATCATCACCTTTGATCATGAACCAACCCTAGCAAGGGAAGTACATCAACAAGTAATGATTGGGATGCTTTGTATTTTTTACCTCAGCTATGTGTCCTTGTGAATTTTAGATTGTTGTCTAGGCTTTTTTCGTCTCAAAGATATAAAAAACATCTGATTAACTTGAAGTTATTTTACGTTTCCTTTTAGATAATCATGCACACAGAAACCTGTGACTGTATCTTCAGCAACAAGATGAATAGAATTTAAACTAGTTTGTCTACTGGGAGTCAATTGATTTTCTTCATTCTTAGGCTAAGCCACAGTCTCTATGCCTCCTCAATAGAACCTCATGTGTTCTAGCTGTGTGACACTTCCATGTTTTAGATTTTATCTGAAGTATTCTATAGTAACATTGTTATTATCAATTACACAGAGCTGATTAGGAAGAAATCATTTTCATAATAATCCACACATAAAAATTTCCAAGTAGAATGGGATGTTTCCATGAGAAAACACTTTACAGGCAGTGGGGATCTCCCCACACCTATTCACACCATACCAGATTATAGACAAAGACAGCAGCAGCAAACAAGTGTAGTGACAGCAGAAGCAAATGACACCTGGACTTTTTAGTCTCAGGGCCTTTCCTATCAGAGATTCACCAATTGAGAATGTATTTCCTGGTGTGCTGAAACACAGATGTCCACTGTCATCTGTTACTCCTCTGACATGGCTACCCACAAATGTTAAGGATGATGAGGGTTATATGACCTCTTACAGTGAAACTTGGAGGATGATAAATTACCTTAATATCAAACCTCTGTGTGCATCTCATGAGGAGCAGCATTATTTTTAACTAAAAAAATATTTGAAATCAAACAAACTTAAAAGATAACCTACATTAAAAACTTACAATTAAACATTAAAAATTAGGTTTGGTTATTTGTCTTGTCTAACTTTAACATGAAGTTTTTATTTTATCTTGCTCTGTTTTATCATATTAAGCCATATTTTATTTCATTGTTATAGATTATAAGCCTGTTTATTTTCTTTTCATTTATGTCTTTAATATTTATTCTTTTCTCATACATTCCTTCCAGCCACAGTTTCCCAACCATCCACCATCTTATCTCCTCTATCCCCCAATTCACCCTTTCTCTGTTTCTCTTCTGAAAGAGCAGGCCTCACAGCAATATCAAACATGGCATAACAAGTTACAGCAAGATTGGGACAAACCCTTACATCAAGGCTAGACATGGCAACCCAGCACAATAAAAAAGAGTCACAAGACCATGCAAAGGAGTCAATAACTTCTTACTCCCACTCTTAGGATCCCCACAAGAGCACCAAGCTTTACAACCATACCATGTATGTAGAGGACCTAGTTCAGATCTAAACAGGCTCAGCTCTGGGATTGTTGCTAAAGTCTCTGTGAACTCCTATGGCCCCTATTTACTTGATTATGTGCCCCATGTTTCCCTGGTGTATTCAAACCCTCTGGCTCCTACCATACTTACTCACCATCTTCTCTGGGGTTCTGACAGCTCTGCATAACGATTGTCTCTGGGTCTCTGAATCTGTTTCCATCAATTGGTGGATGAGCCTCTCTGATGACAATTGGGACAGGCACTAATCTATGAGTATAGAAGAATATCATTCACTAGGAACCATTTCATTTTTTAAATCAAATTTGGTCCTTTCTTGCTTTCTAAATAGAGACAGAAAGGGTGTGGATATGGTTGAGAAGAGAACTGGAGAATAATTGGGTAGAGTGGAGGGAGGGGAAACCATAATCAGGTTATACCATGTGAAAAGAAAAAAATTCAATGAAAGGAAAAAAAAAACATTATACATTTAGGAAATACACACTATTATTTACAACACCACAAAATTATGCAATTTCATGAACTTCTATAAATAATACTAGCCATGTGTAGCTTCATATTTGATTTTGTGTAACCCATTATTAAAAGTTTAAATATCATAAAATGTTCCCTCAGATTTCTGATTCTCTGGATTATAAAATTAGTAATAATAGCCCCATGAGTCATCAACTTCCTAAAAAAAAAGACATGATTCATGTGATATCTGTCATTGAGATAGGGTGCTAAAAGTTGAGATAGTGACAGGCGGTCAAATTTTCAAAATAAAAAGTGCTATCTTCATTCTTTTTTTTTCCATATATTCCCTTCATGCTGATTCTTTCACAAACTATAACCAGGGGGTGAATAGAGGCAATAGTAACCATCAGAAATGATAGGATTATTTCTAAAAAGTCATAATAAGCAAAAAAAAAAAAAAAAAAAAAAAAAAAAAAAAAAAAACAAGAAAAACCAAAAAGCTGGAATCTGACTTTGAAAGTTAGCAAATTCTGGGTTAGAGCAGGGATGCAGAAAACTAACCTTTTCTCTGGAATGTTTGCTGTAATTTAAGAAAAATGGTAGAGGAGAGAAAGATGCCATGTGGCAGGGTTCAATCAGAGGGATATTTTATTAAAGAAACTGATATAAAAAGGGGAAAGGAGAGAGCGAGAGTAGTCTCGGGAGAAAGGCGCAGCAGAAGAGAGGAAGTGGGGGGACAGGGAGACAGGTAGAGAAGTATGGGGTAGGGAAAGAAATAGAGAGAGAATGGGAGGTGTGCAGGGCCCTTTTAAAAGGGAACATAGTGAATGTGCACAGGTGGTGCTCTTAGTGGCTGCAGCTGAGGGGGTGTCCTGTCAGAATCCGAA
Organism: Phodopus roborovskii; assembly: GCF_943737965.1. Classification (NCBI taxonomy): domain Eukaryota; kingdom Metazoa; phylum Chordata; class Mammalia; order Rodentia; family Cricetidae; genus Phodopus; species Phodopus roborovskii. The sequence continues at coordinate 32,475,511 of NW_026126410.1, forward strand.
GGACAGGCCACTACAGATGCCTAAATACTAACAATGTTGTCAATTGAATTATTCTTATTGTCTTGCAATAACATCCCGTGGTTTTCTAAATTTTATTGTTTTTCTTTGATGGTTAGATTCGGTGCAATATGTTCATAATGACAGTTGAGAGACAAATGTGATTGGCTTCCCTTATTCCTGTTACCTGATATTTGACAGCTGAGACAGTTTGGGTTCAATTTAACAATTTAATAGTGTTTGCCTGTCCGGTTTGTGTTTCCTTTCTTTCATTCTGTTAGCCATTTAAGTCCGTATCAGATTTAAAAGATCTTGAATAATTTCCCAACCCTTCAACCAGGGAATCAAATCACTTCTCTGTATTTCTAAAGCTCTTTTTGATTTCCATAGCAGTCAAGGGCAAGTGGAAAAGGTGCAGGAAAAGATTTATATCTGATTGTAAGCAAAAGCTGAATCCCAAGATAGAGAGAAAAAGTTAAGCGTAATAAAAATAAAGGGAAACACAATAGAAATAAACTGCTCTATGGGCTTGAACTTAATATGTACTTCCTTTTTTCTTTCTTTTTCAAACTATATAGAGTAATAAATTATGTGAGAATGCAGGACCTCATCTGTGTCATTGAAACTGTACCTAATGCTTTACTAGGGAGCTGATGGACATTACACAGACAGAGGGCAAAAGATGGATGAAACCAAAAGCCAGCTTCAAGGTCAAGGCTGGGAACGAGCACTTGATGTTGGCATGAGAACTGGGCACAGTTTGCTCCAGTGCTGTTCCTACAGGTTATCATTCTAACTCTTCATGCCAACATTGGATGCTCAAAATTGACAGTGGAAATTTATCAAGTGATAGCACTGCCTCTTCAAAGCATGATGATAATAGCATTTTTTTAATTAAACACTCATGTTGACTCAGAAATACAACTACCACATAAATTCTTTTGCTAAAATATATTTAGATATAAAAGATTACTATTACAATGTTATTATCAAAAAAGTCTTTCTACATTTTACAAGCTCGAATAAGATAACATTCTTATTTATATTTAGATATATTTATGTTGTTTGTCATTTATTTTCCTACAAATGTCTTTATTTCATTTAATTATATGACTGAATAAATTTCTAGTATACACATGTAGCACATTTTTGTAACTCTTATGTTGATGGACATCTGAGCTGGTTCTATTCCCGAGAAATTGTGAAAGGGCTGCCAAAAGAAAAAAAGAAGTAGATGTGCTACAAGAGGACCTCCGTGGTATTCTGACTTACAGTTGTTTGGATTTACAATCAGGATACAGTGCTGCTCTTCTTCTCACTGAGCTCCATGAGGGCTGTTCCCATCCTCAATACCCCCCACTTCTTTTCTCTTTTAAATAGCATTAACATACACAGTAATTCTTTTTAAAACATGTACGTATCATTTTAAATGTTCCAGCTAATTAAAATATGTGTAAGTACACATGAGACCATGCTTACTGAAAGCCCATGTTAAAGGCACAGATATCAATATTCTTAGATACACTCTTCTTCTATCTATACAAAGAATACTGTAAATCTATATAAAGATGCTGTAAATATCTGGCCATAGTGATTCTTAGAGTTTTCACACTCTTTTCCTTGAGCTATATCCCCATGTTAGCAGTTTTCTTTTTCTTATTGCACAGTGCAATTGTAACAACAAGAAAAAAAGGTGTACCTCCCTCAAACCAATTCAGTCAGAGTATCTGAAAGTGAGAGAAGATATCTGTGTTTTCTCAGAAAACCCCTGCTGATTCTAACATGTAGCCAGAAGTGAGTCTTCTTTGTTAAAGAAAATTCTTCATAGAAATTATACAAAGATATATCAATAATGTATAAGCAAATCAAACAATGAATATAATCATTAATGCAATTATAAATTATTAATTAGAAAGACTATATATGTATATATCCTTTGTAATTATTTGGCACCATTCAGTAATATAACTATATAAGTTAAAGATCTTTATAGGTGTATAAAGTGAAGGTAAGGTCTTCTAGTCTCTACCACTGGCTGAAATAGAAAAAATCCATCAAATCAAGCATTCACATTTCTCCAAGGTTTAATAACCCTTCATAAACACCAAGCTAAGATGTATCAGATATGTCTGGCTCTTTCTCAAAAGACATTTTCTATAAATACTTAGAAAATGAATAAAATAAATTTTTACAACTTTTTTGAACTATGTGAACTTCCATATGAAACCTAAAATCTCATTTTACACACTCATATCCATAGACACAGCCTAATTTTATGTCCTATCTAGCACTAGCCAGAACTCTCAAAATTAATTTTTTGCATATCCCCATATTTCTACTTGAATGAATTATCAAACTCATATTTATTTAGTGATGTAGTTCAACTTTCTATATCATCTCTACATACCTATTTAGCCTTGAGTCTATTCATTAGTCAGAACTCAGTGTTCTATGTTTCCTAAGGGAAATGCTCATTGTTTCTTCTGACATCTTTAGGGTAAATTGCCTGCTCTACTTATTAGGAAGGATTAATTTTCTTGGAAAGGCCTTATGGAAGACACATTGTGAAATACATGTAGGGATAGGAATGCATCCCTCCTAAGACTGGGTAGGTAATTTTTTTCTTGCAGAATGGGTCCATTGAGATCTGTGAATTCAACCCCCTCAACCTCCTCAGAGTCTTACCCCATAGTCATATTATATAACAAGATCCCATCTTTCTCTTTCAGCATTTTTACTTTAGCTGCCAAGAATTAAGTTTGCATCATGACTCTCCTAATTGTGCAATGAAGACCTGGCTTTGTTTATCTGCAACATGACTGCTATAGCTGTTAGAGAGAGGATTATGCTCCAGATCATTGGAAGCAGGTCAATTTTATTACGTAGCCCATTTTTATATTTATTTTATATATCCTTGGTGGCTCAAAGAAGGTTGTGTTTGCAACCATTCCCAGGATAGGCGTTAGCCCAAGTTTGCATCCATGTAAACTATCAAGACAGTGTTTGGTTCTAGTCTACTAGAAAATCCTGGCAACATCATAAGAAGCTTGAATCTATTTCCATGTGTATAGGAGATACAGATCCTTAAAACTTTGCTAGCCATTTCTTTGAACTACCATAGGATAATTGGGTAGAGATGTATCTTGAATGAAGTAATAGTTAACTCCTCTATGCACTGCTGTTGTTCCTTCACTAATCTCCATTTCATGCTGTCACTATAAATGGTTAGCTCATGAGTTTATCAGTCCAATTATCAGTATTACCAGCAACATAAGAATTCGTACCACCCTGAAGATTCACATAGTATGACTTCCTGTTGAAGAAAATAGTAATTTGTAAGAAAAGCGAGTAGTATTCAGTTTAAATCTGTGATTACTGCTATTTCCTAATATCCTGAAATATTCAGAAAACTCAGTCTTCTTGGAGTACTGAATTGCAGTCTTCCATAGGTTCCTAAGTCCTAGGTCCTAGCCAAACACTGTGAAGCAAGTATAAATGCATTCTAAGTAAAAATGTTAGATAATATTTTTTTCAGAAACTCTTCATTTATTTATAAGTCTCAATTTATTTTTTCCAGATGACACTCATGAGAACAGGGTTATTTTCTTTTTTTTTTAAATGACAAAAATAAATAGATCTCCATCATCATTACTTATAATATATTTATGCAACACAGATTAGTTTCCAGATTACACATTCTGAATATATAGACTATTTCAATTTATTTAAGCATTTTTTCCAAATAAATGAATTACATATTTTAGATCCATTTCTCTATCTATGTATCACCTATCAACAGACATAAATATATGTTTGAATCAAGAAAGAATAGACAACTTAAAAAAAGATACATCAGTGATTGAAAAACAAGACTTGATTGAATGGTTGTAATAGGCAAGCAAGCAAGTGCTATCAATCACTACTATAGTCTTTCTGTCTTGTAGAATGAGATAAAGAGAATGAAAGATAAAGAAAATATGTGTCTCAATGATCAATGAGTTTTGGAGATAATAAATTTGAATTTGATTTTGGTGTTTCTCTAGAATTTGTTACACCTTTGATTTACACTTCCCATCACTGAGCACAAGGTACATTAGATTTACATTTCCCTTCCTTGAACATAAAAGTTACATTACTTAGAAGTTAGAATTTGGTATTCTAGTCAAACTGGGGGCATCAGTGGGTAAATGTTGCCAGAGTTTTGGTTTTATTAGGTGTAAATGGGATGGAAATGAGGGAAAAATGTTTTCAGTAAAATATAAGTGAAAATGAGGTAAAGCAAAAATTTTGATGACTATCAGGTGTATGGTAGACACTACTAAAAACTACAAATAAGCCTACATTCTTTATAGTCTAACTGCTGTGGCAGCGTTGAGTGCATTTTGAAATTCATAGGCTGCGTAATGTAATTTTTATCTAACTACTGGTATTAGTAAGTTTAATTTATTTTAGTAATCAATACTAGTAACTGAACATAAATGAAAATAAAAACAAATATTTTAGCAGCAAAACATATGAAAATAAGCATGGGTTCTGGCTGTGAGTATAATCTAATAATTGTTATTGGTCATATTAGAATCAAAACACTAAAGTCACTTTTCTAAAATATGTTAAATTATATCAGTCAGATGGATTATGTGGCTCTGCCTTGTGAGAAAGCAGGTAGTGCAAACCATAGTGTGTCCCAATTTCCCCTTAGTTGTATTAAGATTTTAATCCAATAAAATATTTGCAGATGAAATCTGTGAGATGTAATTGGTTTCAAATGAAATTACTGGTAAAATCTTTATGATGTAAATAGATTCTATCACATCAACATAACTGAACATTTTCTTTTTCTCTGTTTCTATCTCCTTTATTACTAGTGTGGATTTTTCTTCTATTAGATATTAGATATTAGATATCAACAACCTGAAAGCATAAACAATCACTCATTAGTCCAATCCTGTATTATTACTTTTTAAGTTTTCATTGCTTAAACCACCTAATCTATGGAATATGACAAAAATGACTGGAGGAAGTACGAGAAACACTATTAAATTATCTTAAACAATGGCCCAAATCAAATCACAACAGATAATCCTGAATAAATTTTATAAATTCTATTAAGATTTAGAGAGGTATCTAAATATTTGCCTAGCACATTCTTATAAAAGTTTATGATTTATTAGAGAGATAGTGATTTATTCTGTCAAATACTAAAAGTTAAGATTTCTGTATTATATATCTCCATCTACAATCATATTTATGTGATCACTTTTAATGCTAGCATGAATTTCACATTGGAGTAGTGACACAGTGTACATTAGGAATAAATTAAGAATAGACTAAAATGAATGGATATTGATATTTACAAAAAAATGAGGAACATTCATCCTTTCTCAGCTTTTTTGTTATGATCAATTTTAAAATGCTTATACTTAATTGTGAATATTGATGCATAAGATTATAGATTGTTATATTGTATCCTCTCTTCATTCTAGATTAATTATAAGAAGTTTCTAATTCCTATATAAACCATACTCGTTATATGAAAATCCATCTCAGTAATTACATACAATAAGCCCATTTAAATAGGTATTAGATTTTTCTTTCTGTTGTAATAAACATGAAACCCAAAATCACCTTTGGTAAGAAAGGGTTTAAAGAATTGTTTCATTTTTGTCTGATCCTCATGAACCTCTGTCTTGACAATGTTCCCTGAACCTTTCATGAAGGGGCAGATGGCTATTATGAATGTTCCTGACATACTTATTTCTGTACTTAGACCAGCTATGATTTTGGCATCAACCTCTATCCACTTCACAAAGAAACTTCTTTGGTGGAGCCTGTTGCCTCCCTAGCCATTGGTTCTTGGCCAGATTTATCATACCAGGCATGAGTTTTGACTTGTGGAGCCTTAAATTCCATCTGAAAGCTGTTGGTTACCCCATAACCTGTGTGCCACTACTTTACCATGGCATCTCCTTCTAAGCTCATCATTCTTCTAATGCACTGCATTTACAATTAGGTAAGCTGTTGACAATTTTCCCATTTTTACCTAATTACTCATTCAAAGACAGCTAGAAAACTTGTTAGTTACTTTAGGTTAGCATACAATTAGGGTAATCTGGTTATCTGTTTTTAAAACAAGAACAGAAAATAAATTCAAATAAACCACACTCTTACAAATAGTTTGTATTGTCAATGTACTCAGGATTTTGTGATTCCAGTTAAAACCCATAGGAAATCTTGGATAATAATTTTAATAATAATAGTTATAGAAAATAGCTGGTTGAGAATATCCCCTGTGGCCTTATCATATTTGATTTAGAATGGCAATGCATAGTTTCTTTAAAATTTAAAATGAATTCTATTGGGTCACTTTATTAATTAATTACTACAGATGACTTTCTTGAGTTTGGCACACAAATCACTCTGGTTTTTTGTTGTTAGTGGTGGTGTTTTTGTTTCTTTCCTAGACAGGATTTCTCTATAGCTTTGGAGCCTGTCCTGCAATTCACTCTGTAGACCAGACTGATCTCAAACTCACAGATTCATCTCTCTCTGTCTTTTGAGTGTTGGGATTAAAGCAGTGCACAACTGTCACCCCAGCAATGTCTTCTGTTTTTAGAGTTTATGAATTGACACATTTTTAGACTCTTCATTTCTTATTATCATCTTTCCTTCTATTAATACCATCAATGATATAGCAATTAATTTGTGGAACTCTGGATAAATGACTTCTAACTTTTCAGATGACCAGGTCAATTGCTGAATTAAAATGCTTGATATTCTCTTCATTCTGTTAGTACTGATTTTATTATTATTCAAATAAACTAAGTATTGATATGTGCACTTTAAATATCTCAATACTTAGTTGTGTGCTAATATAAAAATGGTTAACATGGATAGTCAACTGCAATACATAAATTAATCTGTACTTTGAGTGTATCTTATATTTTAAATTACTATTGGTGTTTCTTGGGGTAGTTCATATAATTTTTAGCATTTTTTATCCAATATGTATATACAAATATATTGGAAATAGAAAATCATACATATAATAATGTAGAAACTACACTTACATGAAACATTAAAGTGTGTTAATAATTAAGGGTAAAGAATTAACATCCAAAGTTAATTTTTTCACTAAATGACAAAAACTATTACCATACAAAATTAGTAGTGGGCATATTTAATCCACTAACTGTATCATCTTGAATAGATGCCCAGTTTCTGTGTTGCAGCATAAAGCCTGATTTTATGTTCTTACTCAGATTCACTAATATGGGATTTCTTCCCCATTGTAGAAAAATAAAACTATGTGTAGTGCCTTATTTTAAAATTTGCATTTTGGCATAAACCTTTGGGCACACTTCCAACAAAATTTTAAGTAGGAATGATGCCAATGTAACAGATGAGCTGAGCATGCCAAAGCCAAGAGGCCGTATTCACACAGAAAATGTATTTATCTAGGGCAGGATTCCCAGTAATAAATCTTCAAACATGTTCGATAAAACTATGCCAGCATGAAAATACTGCTTCCCCTACTTTAATGCACTTTAAGGAGCATTAACCTTGGATTTATATTTAGAGATGAAACAGCGTCAGCTATGTGTTATTTTAAACTGTAAGAAGAAAAAGTAGGAGTGATTGCAGACTTTAATAACTGTACTTATGTTGTGTGGTTAAAATAATTATTTTATAATGGTTATATGAAACTCAATTTTATGATGTGTTGTATGAATGGTATTCATAATGAATATCAGGTAACACATTGGATGGAATTTTAAAGAATATTATATAAGAATTCCCAATATGTCACACGAGAACAATGTTATGGATAATAATTTACCTTTTGTTTGTTTGCTTGCTTTTGGATTGTTTGTTTTATGAGACAGAATGTTTCTGTGTAGTTTTGGAGAGTCTTGGAACTAACACTGTAGACCAGACCAGGCTGGACTCAAACTCACAGAAATCTGCTTTCTTCTACTTCCTGAGTTTTGGGATTAAAGATATGTGCCACCAATGCCAGGCAAAAATTTACATTTTTATTTTTACAAAATATTAAGATTAATATTTTATTGGTATATTTTGTCTGAAGTTACCATAATGAAAATTATGAAAGCTTAGTTTGAAATACTTCAAGAGTTTCTAGGAATCATATTCTTAGAAGTTGATTTGAAATAAGAATGTGACTAGATGTGTTCAGGGACCCCTGAACATGGGTCTCAGGTAGGACTGAGAAGTCTAAGGAACCTCAGACAGTGGAACAAGGATGTATTCCTGGTGCAAAAAAGAACCTTGTGGACACATCCCCCATGGAGAGATACTGCCTTAACCTAGAAATGGGAGAGAAGTCCTAGTCCCTACTTCAAGTCATGATGGATTTACATGACCCCACTCAGATGGCATTGCCCTACATGTGGAATTGGGGTGGGGGGATGGGAGTGGAGGGTGGTCAGGGTGCATGTGAGGGGGAGAGAGAGAAAGAGAGGGGGAAGGGAGAGGGAACCGGGATCGACATGTAAAATAATTTTAAAAAATTAATTAATTAAAAAAAAGAAATTAAAAAAAAAAGATTGTGACTACAAAGTGGATCAGGCAAGCCTCTTGGAGAAAATTTGTATTTATGAAAATGGATTAATGTGCAGTTCTTGAAGTTTATTGTATATGAAAAAGCCTACTAGGCCTGAATATGCTTCAGTAATAGAGTTAAAATCTTCCTAACCAGTCACCTTCCATAATTCAGTAAATGTCAAGAGCACAAAGAACACTATTATTTAAATGCATTCTTCACAAAGAACATTTCTATGGACAAGTTGATCACTCTTTCAGTTGTTTACTTTTTGTAGATAAAGTGAATTGACAAAGAGCAAAATGTGCCATAAAAATCAACTTCCAAATGCTTTCTATTTTATATGAAGGCTAGATTGTAATCCTATCTGTTTAGGGCCAGTTTTCCTATAATATTAGTGTCAATTTCTATAAATACATTTATACACTATTAAATAAAAATATTAATTTTACTGAGTAACAAAATTCAAGAGTTGGGAAAGGAGAAACCACAGTAAGGATATATTCTATGAAAAATATGTTTCTAATATAATTATGAATGAGAACAGTAGCTACACAGCCTTTCAAATTAAAACCAGGTCTCTCTATAAATAAAAGTAAATGTACATGTGTTATAGCAAGGTTACACGAAACACCTAGCAGTGAAATTGTATTTTCTCCAGGAGATAAAGACTACTTTTAACCACCATACATTTACTTCTTTCAAATAATCAGTATCTTTCAGACTATTCTAACTTAGAAATTTGGATTTTAAAAACAAGCAAAGTAAAACAAAGCAAAGATAGTTTGGATAATGGATTAGTAGATAAAAGAAATTACTGTTTAAAGATGAGTACCAACATTGAAATATCTTTTCCAGAACTCACCAAAAAGCCAAGACAGCATGAATAGATAAACGTCCAAAATTGCTGCAGCCAGATAAGGCACAGAAAATGAGTAACCTTTGAATCTAGTATGCCAGCTAGTCTGCAACTAAGTAATACAAGAGTTAGCTTCTCTCAAAAAAAGATGAAATGTGAGGAAATACATATACTTTTCTCTGACCTCAGACTTTTATTGGTACACTGTGGCTTGTATATGTCCACATTCCCACAAAAATTCATATATGCACATACATGGATGTCCATCCACATTGTATATTCATCCAGGAAATCTGTGTTAATTTCCAAATTTTAAATAGTTTGTAGGTTCTGTCAGTACACATGACATAATTTTGTTCAATTTTGAAGAGTGTTATTAGTTTCTTTGCCTGCTTGCTTTGTTTTTAGCATTTATATATACCTTCTAGAGGGGTTTCAGATTATGATAATAGTGTATTTCTCTATTTCCCAGATTATTAGCTCTGGAAAGAAATATTTTCACTCTTTATTATGTGGCAAGAAATAGAAAGACACTTTCAGTTGCTTTTTCTGTGTTTTACTACAATTTTTTATTTTTTTTGGCATACATTACATTAACCAAATGATACAAGGAAGAAAGTTTCTTCCCATTGTATGCTACTCTTTTTCTTTATATTCTCCTCCTCCATGGCCTGAACCTAGAACAAATTAATGAGATGGTCACTTTATTATTTCGATAAATTACCAAGTTTAATGACTTTATTTTTCTTTTTCATATTTCTCTTTTACTGTTCAACATATGTATATAGTTTTATGTCAATGGTTTGGTTTTGAATGAAAATTTTTTTTGTTAATTATTATTCTCTGATTTTAAAAAATCCTTGTTTCAGTTCATGCATAATGTTATTTTTAAATTCCTTAGTTTTACTTTAAACTGACAGTATTTATGAGTATTGGGGATTATGAACAAAAGCCTGAGTTTTGCTACCACCATCACAAACCAGCACAATATCATATCACATACCTGGCTTCAGAGCATTCAGAGAGATCTGCAGAGCATTAGGATTTTGGTGCCAGACATCACAAAACCCTTTCTCCTAGAAATGATAATAACAATGATGTTGAAGTATAAACTTGTAGTGATTCCTCTGCAAGCTTTACAGCCAGCAGGGGAAAAAAAAAAAAAAAAAAAAAAAAAAAAAAAAAACCACAATGAGACAAGAGTAAAACTCATCATAGCCTGACTTTATTGTAACTGGACTGGACCAGGACTTCTAGAGTCTGGCCCAGATCAATTTGTTCTGGTAATATTGAAACACAGAATAATTTTGGGGAAAAAAACAGGTATTCATATAATGATTGAGATTCCTTACAAAGTACATCTGTCTTTTTTTCACAAGAATAAGGATTGTAGGGTGTTGGTGGCACATGCCTTTAGTCTCAGTACACCGGAGGCAGAGACAGGCAGATCTCTGTGAGTTTGAGGCCAGCCTGCTCTAAAGAGCAAGTTTTAGGACATGTTCCAAAGCTATACATAGAAACGCTGTCTCAAAAACCCTGAGGAAAACAAAATGCTTATCGGTGTCAGGATTGGTCTGGAAGTAAGATAACATAGAAGTCGCTTAGGCTGCTCTCAAGTACAAGTGTCCTCTTTCATAGGAGTGGGTTTTATGGTTTAAAACCAATGATAAAGACTTAGGGGACAAGGTCTTGGATAAGTAAAAAACCTAAATATGGGAGATAAAGCTGACCCTGTCTTATCAGACAGTAAAGAATCTTCAGGTTGTAAATTATCTCATTCATAGCCTTCCAGGAAGAGTAGCTCTGCACCTCATTCTATTTAATATTTAAGAGATGACCTTAACATTCCTGGCTTCACCATTGCTTATTTCTGTACACAAAGCTCTTTGTACACTACATAAACTCGTTCTTTTCTCCTTCTACTTTAGGATTTTTACCTTGTCCTTAATATATATTCTCATCTGTTATTGATGCCAAATGTGTTGTGTCTCCCTGTCTGGCTTTCCTTCTGGTTTGTTGATGAAAAATTTTTCTTTTACAGTTATGAAGTAGGGACTCCATTGACCCTGACTTTATTCACCTTATGAAAGAAAGCCTCCTCTTCTCTAAAGTTGTGCAAGTTATTAAAAATGCATGATAAACATCTGTCCATACAAAGCACTCATTTATTCTTCTAAAAGTATTCTTAACTTGTTGAAACAGCATTGTGTTTCCATGTGTAGTTTAGGTGTTTTGGGGTAGATAATTTTTTTTGAGATCATATTAGTTTTTGAAACTAATATATATTTTGTTAGAAAATTAGTATTATGCATATCATGTAATCAAAGGGGGAGTTTAACTTATAAGTTATTAATTAAAACTGTTGATACATTATACTGTTGCCTACATTTCTTTATTTTGTATGGACTATGAAATATTGAGAGCAGTATTGTCCCTTAGTCTTTCCATAAATATTATCTGGAAATAGTTTAACAAAATATAATGTGACCAGAATTGGTATAAGTTTTACAAAATTGTCACTTAAATACAGATACATTTCCAATTGCATACATAGCCTCAAATATCTAAAAATAGCTTTACTTTATCTTGCATTATTATTTCTAAATACATACAATTTTCCTTATACAATTTTAGTAGTCTTAATTGCATCTAAAGAATAGTATCCACTTTCTCATAGTTATACCAATCTTAGTCTAAAACTTCTTTAACAAACAAATAGACTCAAAGAAGCATGAAATCTGCCCACGGCATGCTTTTAAATTTCCCTATTATGAACTTTTTAATTAATTTTTTATTTAAATTAATTCAAGGGAGAAGTAGGAGAAAGAGAGGGGGAGGAGAGGAAAACATGTGCGACTAGGAAGATTGAGTCTGAGTAGGAATAGAAGACAGGAGAAAGAGAGAGAAAGAGAGAGAGAGAGAGAGAGAGAACATAAAAGAGGGAGACAACATTGGTTTGAAGAGAAAATTGAACCCAAAGAAAGGTCTAGAGATGTACAAGACTGCCACCAACTAACAATTTAAGCAACAGTGGAAAGGCTACCATACAGGCCCTTCCCAGATAGTGAGATCAACAACTAACTTATCCATGGAGCCCTCATCTAATACTTGTAGGAAACAGGAGCAAACACCCATACCTAAACACTGAGTTGAACCAGAACCCAGATGCAGATTGAGAGGACAAGACATGGCTGCAGAAACACATAGAGACAGCTGACCTGAACAAGGAAGAGCTAACAGCCCCCCCCAGACTAAACGCTGGGAAGCCAGCAAGGGACTGACTCAGCCCCCCCTGAATATGGGTCTCAATCAAAACGACTGAGAAGTCTAAGGGACCTCAGACAGTGGAACCAGGATGTGTTCGCAAAAGGACACATCCCCCATGGAGGGATAACTGCCTTAACTTAGAGACAGGAGAGAAGCCCTAGTCCCTACTTTAAATGACCTGTCAGACCCCAGCTGGATAGCATTCCCCTACATATGGAATTGGGGTGGGGGGATGGGAGAGGAGGATGGTTCGGGTGCATGTGAGAGGGCAGAGAGGGTAAAAGGGACGGAGGGATGGAGGGAGGGAGGGAGAGGGAACTGGGGTGAACCTGTAAAATAATAAATTAAATAATAAACAAACAAATTAATTAATTAATTAAAAACAATCTATTTTATTTACTAATCCCAGTTCCATCCCTTCCCTTCCTCCCACACCTCCTACCATCTCCTTATCCCAACTCCCCTGGGAGGGTGAGATCTTCCACAGGGGATCATCAAAGCCAGTCACATGATTTGGGTCAGGATGGAGACCATACCCCCTGTACCTAGCCTGACAGAGTATCCCTCCATAGGAAATGGACTCCAAAAAGCCACTTCATACACTAGGGATACATACTGGTTTCCTTGCCAGCGCCCCACTCCCCTCACTAACACTCACATTCAGAGTTCAGTCATATGAAAGTAACCCGACTATTTGGAGTCAGTCTGCTCTGTTTGCCTCAGGGGTGGGGGTTCACTATTTCTGTGGGTTCCCCAGTTGTCAGTTTGGAGTTTTCAACTCCCACTTGTCCTATTCAGCTGTCTCTATGGGTGTCTCAAGCCTGGTATTGACCTCTTTGCTCATCACTCCTCCCTCTCTGTAACTGGATTCCAGGAGTATGGCTCAGCGCTTAGCTATTGATGTTTGCTTCTGCTTACATCAGGGGCTGGATGAAAGCTCTATAATAAGCCACATATAATGTTAAAGTGAAAATAGTGTCATTGCTCTGCCCATTCATGTGGGCAGGTGGTTTGAGGGTAGGGGAGGGAGAACTAGAATCCAGAGAACTGAACTGAAACAAGCAAGGGGAGAATCAGCTTTCACAAGCAAAATCCTTGCAGCTGAAATGGCTGAGTTTTGGAGAACTAGACAGTCTTCTCTTCAGGGCAGTTTATTTAGTCGGTAATATATCATGTAATTATATTTACATGACATTTATTAAAGGGAAGGTGCTAGAGAGATCTGAAATAATGTTTAAAGCATAAGGGTACTATTGCATCGCCAAAAGGAAGAGAGGGCAAGAAAACTAATGTGACAATAGGAAAAATCTTTGAGCTGTTTTAGAGTAATGTTAGCAACAAATTATTTAGCTTTAAATTTGTCTTGCTCCATCATTTACTGGAATCAGACTGGGAGAAGTCTGATTCCAAGAGACTGAATTAAGAACTCCCTAGGACAGTCCCTAAGAATCCTTGTCAACAGTGTGCTTATTGGTAAGAGTTACGATAAACATATTTTCATGCTTACTGAATCATTGCACCTTTCATTGTCCTTCCTCACAATTGAAGGCATTAAATCTTCTCCATGAAGACTTCTATAGTTTTTTTTTTCCTGTAGTATATAAATCAAAATGCTAGGATTCAAGTGAGAGGATAAATCTGTGATATTATATTAAGAAACTTGTTCTGATTGTGACTAAATGAAAGACATTTGGATGAACTGAACCTGTGAGTTTTCCTTCCCACTAGGCAGAATGCCCTGTACTTAATCAGTTAATGTGAAATTTAAAACTGAGATAACTTTCAATAATTGGATAGAACGACACCACTCTCCATTTGGGTCACTCTTTAGTATGATTCTTTTTAATATATTATTGATAATGTTTTGTTCTGTACTGAGAATTTAAAACTATCTTAAATCCATGCTGGAAATTCAATGTCCAAAGCCAGTGAGCTTATTTAACTGCTGATGAAATAATGCAGTTAGGATGGCACTTTTAAAGAAGCATTTAACGCATTTAACTTTACACCTGATAGAATTGAAGCTTAAAGTGACTCTCTTTAAAAAAAAAATTAAATATAAGTGAATCAGCTTGCTCCGGGGTGTGTTTGAATTCCTAAGTTCTAACCACAGTGGGCAGGGGTTTGCTTAAGCTTGCTATTGAGGGAAGTTTGCCTATTTTCTTCAATCTTCAGCCCTGGGAGAAAAAGGATGAAAGGATGTGGGAGCACTTGGGACTCAGCCAAGGCAGAGTGCCAAAGATGACAAATTACAGCTTTAAAAAGTTGGAGAATAGTCACAAAATGAATCACCCTTGTTCAGGTGATAATGGTGATGGCTGAAAGATAAGCAGTTCCAGGGAGACTGCTGCTAGCAGCTTGAAAGCTGAGGACAAAACTTCAGGAAGCCATGACTAAGAGCCTGAACTCTCAGTGAGTCAGAAGAGACAATGCCTGTAAAAGATTGTACATAACTCTAGATATGGTATATCTGGATGATTGGTTAAATGCATTTCAGATAGTACACTGATCATATAATGTTGTTGGCAAGGTTGGCAAAGGATTGCAACCTTTTATCTTATTCATTCTGAGTTCACTTAAATGTATTTATATTATAAAACACAAATTGGTGGATAACACTTATTAATCACTTATTATGAGGTCATATGCTTGCACTGCTAAAAATCATAGAAATTTTAATTTTCCTTATTATTAGGTTTTGTTCCTTAATTAGAAATAGTATTTTCCCATACAATATATTCTGATTATGATTTCTCCTGACCAACAAACACCACTGTTCCTCTTTAATTTCTATGACATCCAATCCATATCCTTTCTATCATTAGAAAACAGGCATGTAAAAAATAATAACAGTAATAATAATAATACATAAGTAATAAATGCTTACAGCAAAAACAAATTGAAATAAGAACAAAAATGCTAACAGAAGAAACAGAGCCAAACTAAGGGCATAAGAAGCACATACATAGTCCCCAGGAGAAGGGGAAATGATCACGATCTCCTGAGCAAATTAGGAGCATAATGGAGAGAAGGGAAATGAGGAGAGAAAGAGAAGGGGAGAACAGAAGCAGGGAGGAAGACATAAAGGGCAAGGAAGTTCGGGGGGTGGGGTGGGAAAGGAGAACAAGAAAAGAGATACCTCTTTTCTTATAGGTCTAGAGAGAAATATGGTACTAGGAAATGTCCAGAGATCGAAAATGATAAACCCAACTAAGAATCTAAGCAATAGGGGAGAGGCTATCTTAAATGCCTTTCTCCTGTAATGAGGTTGGTGGCTACATCATATGCCATCCTAGAGCCTTCATCCAGTAGATGTTGGAAGTAGAAGCAGAGACCCTCAGCTAAACAATGAGCATAGTTCCTGGAATCCAGTTACAGAGAGAAAGGAGTGATGAGGAAAGGGGTCAACATCCTGGGGAAACCCACCAAACAGTTGACCTGAACAAGGTGGAGCTCATGGAACCCAGACTGACAGCTTGAAAACCAGCATAGGACAGATCCAGACCACCTGCTTGTGAGTGACAGGTAGGAGGCCTGGGCAATTTATGGGGCTCCTGGTAATAGAACAACATTTATACCACTTGTATGAATGGACATTGGGAGCCCACTCCCATAGAGTAATACTCTTTCAGCCTCGGCACATAGGGGAGGGCCTAGTCACTGCCCCAAATAATGTGACAGACTTTGATGATCCCTCATAGAAGGACTCGCCTCTTCTATGGAGCAGAAGAGGGATGGGAAGGGAGTAAGTGGAGGTTATATGAGAATGGGAGGGAGAGGGAACTGGGATTGATATATAAAGTAATATTTTTTTCTAATTAAATTAAAAAAAGACAAAAATAAAAGAAACACATATAGATTCTGAGATACACAGGAATCTCACAAAAACACAAATGCAATAGCCCTAACATGTATGCAAAGGACTGGGAAGGCTGAAAAAAAAATGATCTGATGCAACATTATGATATAAAAAGCTCCAAAGATGTTTTTTATTTCACTTTGGTCATCCAATACAAAACATGGAACCTAATCTTTTGCCATCTACTACCAGGCATGGAACTTAACCTTTAGACATCTATTACCAGGCATGGGGCCTACCCTTTTGCCATTTAATAGTAGGCATGGGGCCTACCCTTAAATGTGGATGCTTTCCCAAATAATATTTCATTGGAGAGCCTGCAGAAATTTTCATATTTGTGATAAGCATGCATTTACTTACCAACTTGTAACATGACTTTTAACATGAATAATAAAACCCAGAGACAGGTATTGGTGTTCAACCAGAAGATCAGAGAAGCACAGCAGCCTGGTAGTAGTTCTTACCTCTACCAGGACTGAAAGAGCAATCCTGTCCTTCCTGTGACTGGAAAGCTGAATCTTGCAATCCCCCTGGACTCAATTGCCTAAGAATGAATACTGAATACCCTGTTCCTATCTTATATAACCCTCTAGTGCTGAAATTAAAAACATGAGCTCTGATTCTCTTTTAGACTGATTCACTCTCATGTAGCACTGGTTGGCCTTGAACTCACAGAGATCCATCTGCCTCTGTCTCCTGAGTTATGAAATTAAAGGTGTGTACCACCACTACCTGGCTTCTATGGCTTGAGGCTAGCTTTTCATTCTGTTGCCAAGGCAAGTTTTATTAACTCATAAACTGTATAACAACACACAAACATGACATACATGGAAACTTAAAAGGAATATATTTCACAAAAATACAGAAGAAAAATTGAGGCAATACTGTCAATTACAGAAACCATTCATTTGCTGTTAGAATTAATTCATAGATGATAGGTAGATGAATACATCCTGGTGGTATCCTGAAAGCTCAGAAAAGGTCCCATTGCTGTATATAAAACTTGGTTTCAATTTAAAAGAGGCTAATTAATTGATATAAAAAGAAAGGAAAGTGCTCATAATAAACTAAAGCAACACATTAGCCTATTTAGAGTTGTAATTTTAATTTTAAAATTTAAATACCATCATTATTAATTTTATTATTATTGCCACTACTAATGAATATGGGGGTACACACATCTTTAAAGGCATAATTCTCTCTTTTCATATGGATTCCTGGTTCCAGGCATAGAGCTTAGGAAACTAAGCTTAGGTAGAAATCACTTACCCCACCATATCATCTCCCTGGCCAAAATTTCAATTTGTTATAGGACATTCATGCTTTGGAAAGAAAAAAAAAAGAAAAGAGAAAAAGGAGGATTGTATGAGCTGAACTAAAATTAATAAAAAGAACACTAGGATATTAATTACAGAAGAATTGAGTCATGATAAAACAAAACCCATAAATCTCCATAATCAAGCTGCTACTCTCACATCTTCAGTTAACTCAAGCATTTAAGTTCCTTCTAGGAAGACAAGATATATGAATTATTCACACAGATCAAGAAAAGCTCAGAAAAGTAATTGTATGTTTCTCGTGCCACTTTACAAATTAAATATTGATAAGCTCCCATTGATATTTTATACTGAAACATGTTTCTTAAGGAAGCATAGACATATTATCATGAGTCTGCTCAGAAAATAATTATTGTGAGAAAAAGAGTTTGATGTGCTAGTAAATAGATTAAAATTATCTTCTTTTATTGAATTCATATTCTAATAGTGGAATCAGAAAACATTCAATAGTAAATGTGAGACATAGATAGGCATAAGAGGAACTTAAATAATGCATTTAAGAATACAGAAAATAGCAGGATGAGAAAGACAGGGCATAGCATGGGTTGCAATGTTATATGGAAAGGTCATAGCAAACCTCTTTGTAAAAGGGATATAAGAGGCTAGGTTAGATGAAATTAAAAAAAATCATTTTCAAGTTATTAAAATGTAGGCATGTAGAATCTTTGAGATTCTGCATCAGATCATTTCTTCCTATTCATACATCCACTTTCATTACATGGAAGTTAAATTTCTTGTGAATAGAGAAAGGCCTCAAATATCAATAATGTTCTGACTGACTCAGATGCAAAGCTCACTTTTGTTAAATATACTTCCTGTTCTTTTTATGACTGAGTTCTAAGTCGCCATTAATATCCTATTCTCTGTCACTTTCTTGAAATGTCTGCCCCTAGAGGAACTGCTGAATCATTGCAAAAATTCTATGGCAGAGATGTAGATATTGTATAGCCAGGCAAACAGTAGTGCATGGTTGAACTTGCTCAGTGCAGGAAATATATCTGCATATGAAATCTGCAATAAATCTTTCCCATAATTACTATTTTACTTTTCAATCAGCAGTATTTTTGTGAGGCAATGTTACAAGTAAAACTTTGTTATACCAAATCAGGAAAAGGGATAAGTTTTATATTTGTAAAATTTAATTTTGTTTCAGTTTTTTTTTTTTTTTTTTTTTTTTTTTTTTTATTGGCAACAGTATGGTTGGCAATAAAAACACTTGAAATTTTTTTCCTCTTTGGGGACTAAGTTGAAATACATTACAGAATATATTAGACATTTCCCTTTACTTATTTATTTGCTTTTAATTAATATTTTATTTGTGTATTATATGCTTGTGTCTACAATGTGACATTCCATTATCTATTGTTTGAAACATGTCATTTACCCAGTTACATATTGATGGATACTTATTACATATCTTCACTAATGTGGATAAAGCTGTAATAAATATGTTCACATAATTTTTTCAATTAATTTCCCATGGATACATACAAAACAGTCAAACATATATGAAAAGCACCTAGAGTTTTTGCTTGGTACTTACCAGTAATCCTTTCTGTCAATGGTAAAGAGATGTTTCCTTGACATGTGATAAAGATAGTATTTACCTGTGAATGTAATGACAAATCATTATGTAGTTAGGGACAATGCTGCTTTCTTTTATTCAAGAATCATGACTTCAATAGCCCTGGGGAGTAGACTAGATTTTTAGTGCCAGGGATTCTTTCCCTCACATTGAATGGGTCTTAAAGCCAAGTAGAATGATGTTGACTATTACCCAGGTATGCATGTTGCTACAGTACTCTTAGATTACATTGCCATGCTGTTTGCTATTTGTTAATGTGTTTCACAGGCATCATAGCTGGTTAGGATTCTTGGTTGCTTTCCTCCTTTTGGAGCTTGCATGGCACCTTCTGATAATAGCAAAGCTAGTGTTCAGGGAGTACTCAGTCAGGTCAAGACAAGTTTCCTCTGTACCCTGGATCAGAAGTGTAGGGAGTCATCTTCTGCCTCTGATGGTCAAACAAAAACAACAGCAATGGTTTTTAATGTGTTTGGAGTCTTTTAGACAACTATGACCGAGAATTCAAAAGGTAATAGCTTTTCCTGGTATTCGAACATTTCAATAATTTTATATTTTTATTTTTAATTTTTTTTAATTTTAAAGTTTATATACTGTTTGAAAGTTTCATACGTGTACACATTTTGTCTTGATATTCTTCCTTCAGTCACCTCTTCCAACATTACTCAAGAGATTCTAATATACTTCTCATATATTTCTTTTAAAATGGTTATTTTTTTTGTTTTAAAGACACTGAACTGCCCATATGGCCACTGATGTGGGGTTATCCACTAGGGCAAGGTGAATCCATCAGTGGCATCATTCATAAATAGAAGTTAATTTCCCACCTTCAGCTGCAATCAACTGCTAAGAGCTCCTAGACTAGTTACGGGGCCTCAATAACTTCTCTTCACTCCATGCTGGGAGTTTTTTATTGTCTTTATCTTATTCATGTGTTGAGGAGGTAACCACAATTGATGAGACTTTATGATTTATGAATGCAATAGCCATGTCATGTCCAGAGGACAGTATTTCACATCACTCTACCTGTAGCTATTCAATATATTAGCATTCAATTACTTCTAATCCTTTGACCATGATGTGCCATGAGTTGTGGAAGTAGGTGGTTGATAGGAATCAATTCTGCTTTGCTCCTTGTGTTTCTGAGTCTTGGGAAGGGCAAATAATAAAGACTTCACATCTGTAGCTGAACATTCATGTCTTAGTTAAGGTTTCTATTGCTGTGATGAAACACCACAAGCATGGCAAATATAATAAGGGAACAGCATGTAATTGGAGTGGCTGCCTTACAGTTCAGAAATTTAGCCCATTATTGTCATGGCAAGAAACAAGGCAGAATGTAGGCAGACATGGTTCTGGAGAAGGAACTTAGAGTTTTACCTAAGCTCAGGCAACAAAATTTGGTCTGAGACATTGGGTATGGCTTGAGTATATAATGAGACCTGAAAGCCGACCCCCACAGTGACACACTTCCTGCAATAAGACAATATTTACTTTAACAGAGCCACAATACCTAATATCACCAATAATATTAAAACCATAGAAGTTAAAAATTGATTTGTTTTTGTACTTATTAAAGAGTAATTGGTCTCTATATTGACCACTATAAACTGCAATAAAAAGGTTCTCTAACCAAGGTTGGGAGCAACACACATGTATGGATGCAAACAAATATATGGAAAATAGTTTTATAATCCACCAATATAGAGAAACAATAGAAGTAGATTCTCGTCTAGATAATGCTTTCACTAGAGGGGCTTTGATCATGTGCACAGAAATGTAAAAATATGCCCTCCTGTTAAGCAATCCTCAAACCAAAACTTGAGACTAGTTGTTTGCTTCTATTGTTGTAGACTGCAAAGAAGCAATAATGGCATAATTGTTAATGGAGATACTGTAGCATGTAAGATCTAACATGTTCCAGCCTACGTACTGTCTTCCTACTACTTGGATCTATTTATATATCTAACAACTATGTGAAGTATGTGCATTTCCTTTTCTTATTGAGATGGCATTGTATCTAATCCTGGTTTCAAATAGCTCATACCAGCGAAGTATTTCATTGCAGGTAGGCCTGGAAGGTGAATAGGATGGGAAGAAAGAATGAGTGGGCATGGGGTTTCTCACAAATTTCTACAACTTTGACCTGAGTATTTGACTTTGTATAGTGTTCTAAAGTTTAGTTGGTCTTTGAATACATGCAGCAAAGCCATTATGTATAGCACCTGTGTATCCATATCTGACTTCTCTGCATGCCATTGCTATCTTGTTGTACATAATAAAAGCCTAATGCTATCCCACAATCTTGGCTGACAGAGGAAAAAAGCACTTAGGTTCATACCATCTTTATACCTGCCTGGAGGTTTCTTTTTAATGCTGTCTGGTTTGGTATAAGTATACTGTATTAATATTCACTTATCATTGTTAGATTCTTCAATGCTTTTCTTATTAATATGCTAAAAATGGGTAATATTATCTTCACTAGGTATTGTTAGCCTCTGAAAACATTTTCATTCAAATTACTTTATTCATTCTATTTCTGTGGAAATTTCCATGTAGAAGACACTAATAGAAAGTTTTACTTGGCCACCTTTCTTAGTCTCAGCTTGGCAAACATGTGGTCTAATAGAAAAATTAATCTTCTCCAAGAGGCAGTGGTACATTCCTTTAATCCCAGTACTCAGGAAGCAGCGGTAGGCAGCTCTCTGTGTGTTCAAGGCTAGCCTGGTCTACAGATCAAATTTCACCACAGTCAGGGCTATTACACGGAGAAATCCTGTCTCAAAAAAACAAACAAAAAATGTAATAGTCTTGATAGTAGATAGGTAGCAAATTCATTATTTGTTGTTTTTTCCTTTGTATTTGAAAGCTCCTTGTCTAAAAACAGATATTGGTCCTCCTTTTCTTGAAACTCTACTGTTTTGCCTTCCAGGTTGCTAAATCATAGGAATCTTTTGTCACATCTGCTTACTTTACATGTATCAAATTTACTGCTTTCTTTCAAACCATGCAATGAGCTTTAATATTGAAATGTGAGATTTTATATATCATAAACACAATTCTTACTTTACAAATTTCTTTCTAAAGCATGAAGAATTGAATTGATATCCTGTCTTCCATTTTCCTTAGTTAACAGGGTAGTTTTTTAAAGCTTTGAAATATTACTTATAAGTTGCTTTTGGAAAATTGGACATAAACAATGCAGTGATACATATGAATGTGCTATGTCTATCAGGTTTATAAATAAGAAGCTCAAACATTATACCTCATAATCCTTGGGTTTTTCAATGCATGATATACTGATAATAAAATCATTTTTTTCATGAAGTCAGTTCCTATGAATGCATAGCCCAAGAACTTCTCTTCAATAATCTATTATTTCATCTTTTATCTGTGTATTTGAACTCTAATACTGGCTGGATCAAACAGTTTCTTTTATCAATAAGATGAAAAGAGTTCTCATGTGTTATTCTCATTTTAAAAATAAACCACTTTATTCTGAAGATTAGAGACCAAAAGGCGAGTAGAAATCAGAGTATTCTCTGGGTTTTGAATAATTGTTAAGGGTGTATGCTCTGTATAAACTTGAACCACATTGAACAGAAATTTGATCTTTCTTGTTGAAAAAGGCAATTAGATATAAACTAAAAATATATACCTGATCTGTAGAGCACTATCAATATGTTGTACACCCTTAGACTTTTTGACAAAATGACCATTATATGTAATGTTTGGTGTTTAATAATGTAACTAATCCTTTACTTTCATTTCTTTATAGCACCTATAATGAGATTGTAGGTCATGAAACTCACTTTTACAAATTTTGAAATTTATCTAACTCTGTAGCTAAGGTAGACAAATTTGTCGGAGTATGAAGATGTAGTATGTTCCTGATATTTTTATTTGTTTTAGCCTTTGAGGATGAAGTCTTAGGAGTAGGGTTTCTATCCAATACTAATCCTGAATTCTGGAACTCTGGAAGAACGGGAGCTTATAAAACATAAGATAGTTAGCATTGTTTTCTTTTTCAACTTGTTTCTATTATATAAATATATTTTCTCAGTTGATACAGATGCCTCTGTAAGGAGAACGGTTTTTCCGCCTGCCGCCGCCTGGTCTTGTCCTGCCGCCGCGCCAGCCCCAAATAATACACAGAGCCTCTGTATTTGATACAATGCTGTTGGCCTGGTTACTTGTTTCTTATTGGCTAGCTCTGCCTTAATTATTAACCCATTTCTGCTGATCTATGTATTTCTCTTACCGGGGAGCCGGCGGCACACTGCTTTCTTCAGACTCTCCATCTTGACTCCTCCTTCCTACTGCCTATTT
Source organism: Phodopus roborovskii (assembly GCF_943737965.1). Taxonomy (NCBI): domain Eukaryota; kingdom Metazoa; phylum Chordata; class Mammalia; order Rodentia; family Cricetidae; genus Phodopus; species Phodopus roborovskii. The sequence goes on from NW_026126410.1 coordinate 32,499,301, forward strand.
CCTCCTTTTCTCCTAGTCCCTCCTATCTTCCTTTCCTATTGGCCAACAGTGCTTTATTATTAACCAGTATGAGAAACATATATACATAATGGCATCTCCCATCATCTCCTCTTTTCTGTTTAAATAAAAAGAAGTGTTTTAACCTTAACATAGCAAAATATATAACACATCAGTTATCAAATATGGATCACAGCTAACAATATTTAGTCCATTAACATTTAGCAAGACTAAAAGAAACTATTCTATCATCTATCCTATAATTGTGAATCTAAAGTCCTATATGTAACGTATCTTTAAACCTAACTAAGGAAAACTATAACCATAACTATTTGTCTTCAACTCCATCAAAGACCACAGAAGGATAATATATAAGCTCTAGAAATGACAGAGACATCTTGCCTTTTCAGTCACCCGAAGTTCTTCTGTAATCTTCCATCTTCAGCCCATAGGCCATAGTGTGCCTGACAGACTCTCCAGTAAAGCAGGAAACTTTAAACTGTCTTCTTGTATTGGCAGTTTGTCAGTCACTTTTCTCCGTGCCCTGCATACTGTCTCGCAGACTCTTCCATGAAGCAGGATCTCTGTAGCAATGTCCATCTTAAATCAGGAGTCACTTTCCTGTGGGTCCTGCATGTCCAGTTTATACATCACAAAGTCAAACAGTCCAAACAAGAGCAGTATCTTGTCCAAATGGCTAGTCTTGCCATATTGGAAGCAAACTCCAAAACGAGTTTCTTCAATGTCCATCTTCTTTTCTGGTGCAGGTGGTATTGCCAAGAGCAATTATGTCTCACTGTCACGAAAACCCTAAACCATTTTAAATGCCATATTCTGTAGGTCTTTGAAAGGTTTGAAGAATGCCTATCTATCTCAAATACATCTCTGTGTATCTTGAAAAACCTAACTAACTTAACTCTAAGCTTTGACTATCATAGGTAATTATCTATAATCTGTAGTACATTATACAATATGTTTCTGAATGAACTATATAAACACAATACCTAAACAAAAGGAGAAATATATACATCACAAAATTGACCTTAAATTGTATCAATAAATGAAAATCCATTCCAATACAAAGTATCCATATCTATACCATAATTCCCTTTTTACCTTTAAAAAGAATATTGGTTGTGATCATTACCCATTTATAACCAAGTCCATTTAAATGAAACCAAACATTTATAAACAATATTTGGGAATTTGGGCGTCGTTCTTTCCAAACTACTTCCTGCTGAAAGGGGGCGCTGTCATGGGGGATCATGAGAAGACACAGAAATCTTGGCTGTAGTCTGCAAGGCTGCTTTGTTCAGCTATTTTGAATGTAGGATCACCTGGTCCTCTGTTTCAGGGGGTCTGGCTTGATCAAACCACACAAGTCTGGAAGGAATCCACAGCTTTTTATTTTCTGTGGAAACAAAAATAGAAATCCTTTTCCCCAGTAACTTGTCCTTAAACTTAAATGTTGGAGTCAAAGCATTTTTAAAATATATAAATTTAATTAATCCAGCAGCATTTCCTTTATCAGTTGTTATTTTCTCAGCAGTTAAACAATGTAGAGACAACACAATAGCATACAGTAACCAGATTCTCTCTGAGCTTTTCATCTTTACATGCCTTTATTACTCTGTTTATTTTACTTTTATTTTTTTTATTTTTTTGACATAGGGTTTCACTGTGTAACTCTTATCTGTCCTGGAATTTACTCTGCATACCAGGTTTACTTTGCAAATCACAGAGATCTGCTTGCCTCTGTCTCCTGAGTGCTGGGATTAAAGGCGTGTGCTACAACACCCAGTTCCTCTTTGTCTCTTTAAAACCATTTTTTTTTCATGTCTACGTATATTCTAAAACACACTGTAAACCTTTAGAGGTTTTTCTTAATATGAATCTGTCTTTACTGTAAATCTTTATCTTCGTCTGGCCACAAGTCTTTTATCTGGTAAACAACAACATTGCTAAAATGAAAGTCATAGCTGTGTCAGCCGCGGTTTACCAAAGATGGTGGCGGGTACTTTTACCCACCAGCACGGAAAGCTGTGCTCACCGCCTTGGTCTGCGCTGCCACCCAGAAAGCATGTCTGTTTGTCTCTAGCAAAGCAGAGTTCAACTGAGAAAAAAGTGGTACCAAGAAACCTTGCTTGTCTCTGTTTTTTTTTTTTTTTTTTTTTTTGTTTTGTTTTTAAAACCCTTTTTAAGCTTTTGTTAAATTTTAAGTGTAAGTTCTTATTAGCCACGTGGGCGCCATTTGTAAGGAGTTTGGTTTTTCTGCCGCCCGGTCTTGTCCTGCTGCTGCGCCGCCAGCCCCAAATAATGCACAGAGCCTCTGTATTTGATACAATGCTGTTGGCCCGGTTACTTGTTTCTTATCGGCTAGCTCTGCCTTAATTATTAACCCATTTCTGCTGATCTATGTATTTCTCTTACCGGGGAGCCGGTGGCATACTGCTTTCTCCAGACTCTCCATCTTGACTCCTCCTTCCTACTGCCTATTTCCTCCTTGTCTCCTAGTCCCTCCTATCTTCCTTTCCTATTGGCCAACAGTGCTTTATTATTAACCAGTATGAGAAACATATATACATAATGGCATCTCCCATCATGCCCCCATTGTCATTTTCTTCGGTACTGTCTTTTTTGCAGTTTCTGTTTTGTGGACGACACTGTTCATTGTCCATTAATGTGTCTTAATAACATATCTGTACTGCACATACCCTAGGAAGTTGCATCAGGCCCAACACCTGCAAATACCAAACAAACAAGTAAAGGAACAAATACAAATCAAAAAAGAAATAAAGGAAGGAAGGACGGAAGGAAGGAAGATCATGCACAACCTTGTTTTCAAAAACCTCTAAGACCTCACTGAATGCTATCTCATTGATCTGCTTGATTCTTATATCAGGATACCTTCCTACTCACATACAGTTTCAATAGTATTTTTTCTTATGTTATAATTGTCAACAAGGCAAAGATTTTCCTGCACATTCAATGCTGAGTGTTGTGATTAGGCAATTAGTAGAAGTCTTTTATTGTTAATGAGTTTGTTGTTCCCTGGTTAGTTATCCCAATTCATATCCAAACATGCTTGACAGGAAAGTTAGATGTTGAATAAAGATATGTTATAATTTGCTTGAAGACATACATTTATTGGAAGAACAGAATATGCTGTGTAAAAGGAAACTTTCGCCACTTAATGGTAATTTTCTTATTAATTTCCTAGTAGATAATGCCATACTTTGAAAATACTCATGGGAGACCTATCTTTTTAAAACAGAAATGAAGAAGAAGTGGATTGGGGATGGGATGAGAGGGTAGAATGAAGGGAGGTAGAGAGAATGGGAGGAGAGGAGAGAGGGGCAACTCATTATGCTAATTTTAATTACTCTTTCATGTGTATTTTATATTCATATATATGTATATACATAGTATACACACACACACACACACACACACATATATATATATATATATATATATATATATATATATATATATATATATACTGAGATATGCACCTATCTTACTTTTCCTTCTCCTAGAGCATACTTTATATTTACTTCCTTTATATAGTTTTTTTATCATGCCCAAATCTTTTCTTTAAATTAAAAGGGGAATTGTAGTGAGATATCCACACTGCCCATACCTGTTTCAGTGACCACACCCATTGGAGCATGGGCACAGGTGCCAGCATGACATGTGGAAATGCTAGCTCTGGGGTCCTGGGAGAGATATACATGGTCTCCTGTACAAGAGGAAAGGGACAAGATCTCCCAAGCAAATTGGGAGCATGGAGGGAGGGTAAGAGAGTTTGGAGAAAGAGAGAGGAGAAGAAGAGGAGGGGAGAGGTGGGCATGAGGGAACAGAAAGATTGAGACAGGGAAAGAATAGAGGAGAACAAGAAAAGAGATACCATAATTAGGGGAGCCATTATAGATTTAAGGAGAAATCTGGCACTAAGGAAATGCCCAGAGATCTACAAGGATGAAACTAACTAACAATCTATGCAATAGTGGAGAGGCTACTTTTAACACCCTTCCACAATGAGATTGACAACTATCTTATATACCATCCTAGAGCCTTCATCTCATAGATGATGGAAGCAGAAGCAGGCACTAAACAGCTAAACACTAGCCAAACTCCTGGAATCCATTTATAGAGAGGGAGGAATGATGAGCAAAGGGGTCAAGAACAGGTTGGAGAAACACACAGAATCAGCTGACCTGAACAAGGCAGGGCTCATGCACCCCAGTCTGATAGGTGAGAAACCAGCATAGGAGTGACCTAGAAGTACAAGTTTTATTTGCACTATTTTTTGAATTAATTTTTCTCTTTTGTGTTTGTCTGCTTATCTCTTTTTTATCACCTCATATTTTACAGAGAGCATAAGCACACAAAGTTTGTGGGGTAGGGAATGTAGAGGATCTAAGAGAACCAGGGAAACAATGGAAGTATATTTAATGTAAATAAAATTAAAATAAAGATTAAAAAAAAAAAAAAAACAGGAAAGTTGCCAGTGGCCATGTCAGAAGGGCAGCAGATAGCAACTGAAGTTTGAAGTGTCAGGCTCCTGGGAATAAAATTCTTGATGGGTGAATCTCTAAGAGCCCCAGACTCCATAATGTCCTTTACTTCTGCTGTACTTTCACATGTTAGCTTATGCCATCTTTCTCTTATGTCTGGCATGGTGTGAAAAGGTAGGTGTGGAGGGATCCACAGTGCCTGTAATGTAGTGTGATCGCCCCAAGGAAGTATTCTGTTCTACTGAGCATTTTTATATTGGATGAAAATGAAGTGGATTGCCTCCTAAGCTATACTGTTTGAATAAAATATTAATTTTCTACAATGATAGTGTTAAATAGGATTTTGGTAATTGAACGTGTTTAATAAATACAGTAAGGTATTATAGCAGTGGTGAGTTAGTGAAAAATATTGATATAAGAAAAGGTAGAGTAAAATGTCTCTGCCTCTGATAAAGCAAACACTGCAGAGGCTTTTAAAAACTATGAGACAGATAGAACACCAGAGTTTCTATTGAGGAGCCATATTGTCTGTGACTTGGGTTAATGATTAAGAAAAATAATTGAGTCCCAGTAACCCAGCTAGTTTACATCCTTTTAATCTTAATGTTGGGATGTGTGTTCACAGGTACTGTAGTTTTCATATCTGAAAAAAAATCTTGAAAATAAGTTAAGGTTAGAATAAGAAGTTTTTGTCAAATAATTTTGAAGTGATAAACATAAGAAGACAATATAAAGTTTTAGAAATGCACACAGACAAAGTAGCCCAGTTATCCTTGCCTTATGTTCATTTCTTGTTAGGATTGGTTCATAAAAAAAAGACATTGAGTAATTTCTTATACCCATTTTTGTCTTCAATCTCCTGATTATATATATATATATATATATATATATATATATATATATATATGAGTGAGTGTGTGTGTGTGTGTGTGTGTGTGTGTGATGAGTGAGTAGGCACCCTAAAGATTTAAACTACAACTGACAGTTTCTCATGTATAGAAGTTTAGGTTTGTGATTACTTTAAGATTCTTTATAAGATTACCTTTCAAGATAATAACAAAATGATTAGTCCTTACTTTGAAGCCACAAAATGCAGTCTGATAGTAAAAGCACTGGTTAAGAAGAATATCTTGTTTTCTTAAACTCTGTTAATGTATAACAAGTTGCTTGAATATGAATGTTTATGGGTTCTTGTGCATAATTTGTTTTCACATATAATACTTGAAATATTTAATCATGTAAGGAATATGGGTAACATACTTTCCCAAATAAACAAACTTGTATTCATTGCAATCATTTACTTGGAAAATAGAATGTAACCACACTGTAATTTATACATTGGCTGAAAGATTTAATTGGAACATATAAATTACAGAGAAAAAAGAACAGAGAAAAAATAAACATAAAGTTAGAATGGAAAATGACGAATGAGAGAATAGGGAAGAATAACAACAGAATTAGAAGATTAAGAGAGATCAAAGGAACAGTTCTGCATAGAGATAAGAAAAGAGAATACAGGAAACAGATTACAGAATACAGAAGAAAGAAAATATTGAGTGTGTGAGTGTCTTTCCTCTTACACCCTCTGATAAAAATATCATAGTAGATTGCATGTAAGCCATGTGCTGCTGGAGGTTTGCTCTCCAGGCAGCAAAACAAAATGTTTATTTTTACTCATGGAAACATTTAAAACATGTCTTGCTTTGAAGAGAATTCAAGACAACTTTGAGCAAAATGTAATAGGCCATGATCGGGGAACACAAATTCAGATTGGTTTAATTCAATGATCAAATTTAGAAGGGTTTACCCAATTTTTACATTCAAAGAAAATTCAAAGTCATAACTAATTTACTGAAAACAATGTTGAAAAATGAACAATTTGAGGTATGTTAGGGAAAAGAAATCCTTGATACAGTTTCAGATCAGTCTACTGATATAGTAGTGTAAGACTGGAGAAACAATGTGGTATGGTAAGTTAATATATTCTAAAAGTTGTATCTAACTCTCCAAATGTCAAGTATACATGTTAGCTTTTAGGCACTTGAACTGACCTGCTTTTGGAGGTCTGACAGGGTATTCCCTAGGCTGTTGCCACTAAGAGTACCAGATGGGTCTAATCACTATGTTCCCTTTTGAAAGGGCCCTGCTCACCTTTCATCCTTCTCCCTCCCTCTCTCTCTCTCTCTCTCTCTCTCTCTCTCTCTCTCTCTCTCTCTCTCTCTCTCTCTCCTTCTCTCCCTCTCTCTCTCTCTATCTATCTATCTTTCTGTCTCTCTCTCTTTCTTTCCATCTCTCTGTCTGTTGCTCTCTATATATCACTCCCTCTGTCTCTCCCTCTCTCCTGCCTCTTTACCTTTCTGCTTCACTTTGCTCTCTCCTGCTGATGCTGTTCCCAGATGTGGGTTTACTGCCTCACTTCTCCCTTTTAAAATCTTTTTTCCCCTTAATAAAAAGGCATTTTGCTTGAACTTTCATATGAGTCTTTTCTCTCTTGAGCTGCTTTTCTTAAATTACAACAACATTGATCTTATGATTTATTTTTTTATTGTGGAGGCAAAATGGACTAAGTGTCTTGGTTTCACTTGAGTATGTTTCCTACATATTGTTTTATGGAAATCTTTGGATAACATGTACTTAATCCCATGCCACTTATTATATCCATTGATCTTTGTTTAGTTGGACATACACCTAGTTTAAAATCCGGCACTAGGGCAATTCCCTGGTAGACACAAGGATGACCCCAACTAAGAATCTAAGCAACAGTGAAGAAGCTACCTTAAATGCCCTTCCCCTGTAATGACACTGATGACTAACTTAAATGCCACCCTAGAGCCTTCATCCAATAGTGGATAAAAGCAAAATCAGAGATTCACAGCTAAGCACTAAGCCTAACTCCTGGAATCCAGTTGTAGAGAGGAAGAAGGGATAAGCAAAAGGGTCCAGACCAGGCTGAAGAAAACCACAGAAACAGCTGACCTGAACAAGTGGGAACACAGTAACCCCAGTTTGACAGCTGGGGAACTAGAATAAAACTGAACCTATCTTCCTACATGTGGGTGCCAGGGAGCCTGAGAAATCTATGGAGCTTTTTGCAGTGGAACCACTATTTATCCCTAGTTAACAAATGAATTTTGGTAGCCCGTTTTGCAAAGAGATACTCTCTCAGCCCAGACACAAGGAGAAAGGCCTAGGCCCTACCCCAAAGGTTGTGGCATACTTTGATGACCCCCCCATGGAAGGCTTCACCCAACCTGGGAAGCAGATAGGGGATGCAATTGGGGATCAGTGGGGGGCACTATTAACATGAATTTTAAACAAAGGATTTAAACTGAGGACAGAATAACGTACATTGCAGATTTTCTTAGTAAGGATACCTTTTATATATTTCCTAAGTGACACATCAGGGGTCTCATTAATATTAGTACTATGCATTGATGGTTATACACACACACACACACACACACACACACACACACACACACACACAGCTAGGATACTTTGCACTGAAGAAATGCATAATTTAATGCAGACCACTGCAAGTAATCCAGCCTGCCCTTAAAATACATTCATTTTCCCCCATGCTTGGCTTTGCTTTCAAGGGTTTGATCTTTTTTTCATTTGCAATTGGAAGTATATTTAAGCATTTATTCACATCTAAAATTGAATGTAGAATATATAAGAAAGATCCCGTCTCATCATTTTGACTTGATTTAAAAAAAAAATCCATCTTTGCTATATCTTCTGTAGATATTTATATTTATTAGAATGAGGGCTTATTTTTACTGTTTTTTTATAATTTTTTTATTTAATTTTATATAACAAAGTCCAATGAAATGAAAACAAACATTTATACACAATATTTGGGAATTTGCGCATCGTTCTTTCAAACTACTTCCTGCTGGTAAGGGACACTGTCTTGGGGGATTCGAAAAAGATTCAGATATCCAAGCTGTAGTTTGCAAAGTCCTTTTGTGCACCAGGGATACATCCTGGCTCCACTGTCTGAGGTCTCTTAGACTGCTCAGACTTTCTGGCTGAGACCCATATTCATGGGGGCCCGAGTCAGTCCCCTGCTGGCTTCGTAGCTATCAGTCTAGTGGCCCTTAGCTCCTCCTTGTTCAGGTAAGCTGTCTCTATGTGCTTCTACCGCATGGTCTTGTCCTCTCCATCTGCTTCTGGGTTCTAGTTCGACTCAGTGTTTATGTATGGGTGTTTGCTCCTGTTTTCAACAGGCATTATTTGAGGGCTCCATAGAGAAGTTAGTTGTTGATCTCACTCTCCAGGAAGGGCATTTATGATAGCCTTTCCACGGAAGCTGAGATTGTTAGTTGGGAGTAGTCTTGTAGTTCTCTTGACCTTTCTTTGTGTTCAACTTTATCTTCAAACCAATATTGGCTCCCTCTTTTATGTTCTCTCTCTCTGTCTCTATATCTCTCTCTCTTTCCTATCTTCCATTCCTAACCAGGCTCAATCCTCCTCTTCAATATCGCTCTAGAAGTTCTAGCTAATGCTATAAGACAACAAAAAGAGATCAAGGGGATCCAAATTGGAAAGGAAGAAGTCAAACTGTCTCTATTTGCAGATGATATGATAGTTTACATAAGCGACCCAATAAACTCTACCAGGGAACTCATACAGCTGATAAACACCTTCAGCAAACTAGCAGGATACAAGATAAACTCAAAAAAAAAAAAAAAAAAAAAAAAACAAAAAAAAAACAGTAGCCCTATTTTTTTCAGACGACAAAGAGGCAGAGAAAGAAATCAGAGAAACATCACCCTTTACAATAGCCACAAGCAACATAAAGTATCTTGGTTTAAGGCATACCAAACAAGTAAAAGACCTATATAATAAGAACTTTGTGACTCTAAAGAAAGAAATTAAAGAAGATATCAGAAAATGGAAAGATCTCCCATGCTCTTGGATAGGTAGGATAAACATAGTAAAAATGGCAATCTTACCAAAAGCAATCTACAGATTCAATGCAATCCCCATTAAAATCCCACCACAATTCTTCACCGACCTTGAAAGGATAATAATCAACTTTATATGGAAAAACAAAAGACCCAGGATAGTCAAAACAACCCTATACAATAAAAGAATGTCAGGAGGCATCACCATTCCTGACTTTAAGCTCTACTACAGAGCTATAGTTCTGAAAAGAGCCTGGTATTGGCATAAAAATAGACAGGTAGACCGATGGAATCGAATTGAAAATCCTGATATTAATCCACGCACCTATGAACACCTGATTTTTGACAAAACAGCTAAAATTATACAATGGGGCAAAGACAGCATCTTCAACAAATGGTGCTGGCACAATTGGATGAGTGTGTGTAGAAGACTGCAGATAGACCCATGTCTGTCGCCATGAACAAAACTCAAGTCCAAATGGATCAAAGACCTCAACATCAATCCAGCCACATTGAACCTCTTAGAAGAGAAAGTAGGAGGTACCCTTGAACAAACTGGTATAGGAGACCGCTTCTTGAACATAACTCCAGGGGCACAGACACTGAAAGAAACAATTAATAAATGGGACCTCTTCAAACTTAGAAGCTTCTGTAGGGCAAAGGACACAGTTGACAAGACTGATCTCCAAAATACACAAAGAACTCGGGAAACTAGTCAATAAAACACCAAATAACCCTATTAAAAATGGGGTACAGAACTGAAGAAAGAATTCTCAATGGAGGAAATCAAAAAGGCTGAAAGACACTTAAGAAAATGCTCCACATCCTTAGCTATCAGGGAAATGCAAATCAAAACCACTTTGAGATACCATCTTACCCCTGACAGAATGGTTAAAATTAGAAACACCAGTGATGACTTATGTTGGAGAGGATGTGGAGAAAGTGGAACACTCCTCCACTGCTGGTGGGAGTGCAAACTCATACAGCCTTTTTGGAGATCAGTATGGCGGTTCCTCAGGAAAATGGGAATTAGTTTACCACAGGATCCAGCAATCCCCCTCTTAGGCATATACCCAAAGGATTCACATCCATGCAACAAAGACATCTGTTCAACTATGATCATAGCAGCACTATTTGTAATAGCAAGAACCTGGAAGCAACCTAGATGCCCCTCAATTGAAGAATGGTTAATGAAGATGTGGCACATCTACACAATGGAATACTACTCTGCAGAAAAAAATAATGGTATCTTGAAATTCACAGGCAAGTTGATGGCACTTGAAGAAACCATCCTGAATGAGGTAACCCAGTCACAAAAAGAGGAACACAATATGTACTCACTCATATATAGATTTTAGAACTAGATCAAATGATCACCAGCCTATAATTCACATCACCAGAGGAACTAGGATACAAGGTGTATTCTAAGAGATTCATATAAAGTCCCTCACAGAACTGGGAAGGGACAAGTCCCCCAGAGCTCAGGTGAAGTGGGGGAGGACAGCGAATGGAGAGAGAAGTAGGAGAAAATGAGGGGGAAGAGAGGAAGGCATATTTTTACTGTTTTGATCTACAGTGTTACAAAAGGAATCAAAATCTCAGGCAAATGTCTTGCACATTTTTCTCACTTACTTGATTTCGTTAGATAGTTTGCATGCTATGTTTCTTTATGAAGCCTGTAATTTCAAAGTGTTGCTGTGAAAACCAAAACATAGCAGTTAGAATCACTTTGTCAGGCTGCCTTTTATCAATTCATGGGCTCTTTGAAGATTTATACTTCCTCTGACTTAGTCTAGAATCTTATAATTAATAAATCAACTCTTATTTTTACAAAGTAAACGTGTTTAACATACTTGATATTTGTTAACGTACTTGATATGTTGGGCACAGCACTGTGATATATATATATATATATATATATATATATATATATATATATTATTTAAATTGATGAACTAAGGCCTTAACATTTAAGCCATTGCCCAATTTATACAATTAAGGAGTTTAAGACCTATGTTCCCCTTATATATTCTGGTTAACAATTCATGATTTCCTTTTCTTTATGTTATATGCAGAAATAAGTAGGCAATTTATGTTCGCTTCCTTGAAGTTTAGGCTAATTTGACTTTTAGTTTCCTTCTCTTTTACTGAGCATTAATTATAATAGCAATTAAGTTAATTTGAATAATCAATGTTTTAAATTATTGTATTCAAGTGGATTCATCCATAAGCACAATGGTGCATATTCAATGGTGTAATTCTGAGTTGTTGATGATTTATAACTTTAGGCCAGCACTCACCTGCCTCTATGTGAGAAGTGCCATGAGGACTTTCACTAATATTTCATCTTAAAACATATTGGCACAGAGAATATTTTAGCAGTCAACACACCTCTATGCTCACGTGAAACAAATTTGGAATCTAAGCCCAGTAAGTCTTGCAAGATAAGGTGACAAATGAAAGGTTTCAATTTCTTCAAAAGAGATAATTTTCTTTTCTTTTTTTTCCCCTGTTGCCAGGTTAGTGATGGGCTGTAGAAAGTGGATTGAAGATTATGTGACTAAAAGAAAATAGTCTGTGTGTGTTGATATGCCATTCATGATCCACACTGTATGAAAGTCACTATATTAGAGTACATAAAAATAGTATATATGTATGTAAATATACATGGGAAAACAGTGTATACTCAGCAATTCAATTAGAAATCACTAAAAATAAAATAAGATAATATTGTCTAAATGTAAAGGAAATCAAGTGTCATATTAAGACATATACTTTGTCTTTTTAAAGGGAATGAATCATTTAGGCATCCCTAGCACAAGACTGATGTACTCAAGGAAATATGCCTTAATAAAGAGTGAAGTAAATGTGGGGGATGTAAACCAGAAAATCATATTAGGATCATGAGGATGTAGTCTAATGAAGAAATGTGGGCTTCTAAAATAAACAAGTACATAAACTCCAAAATATAGTCCACAAATACATCTAGAACTTAGCACAGAAGAGGGAGGCTTCCTCATGAATAAAGGCTGTGGGAGAAGAGGAAACTGAGAGAAATGACAAGCAATACTCATGATGAAAAAATTATATCCAAGAAATATTAGTGCTTGAAGAATAATCTTTCCCTGAAAGAGAAAAAAATAAGCAAAAGTGACCCTGCATGTCTTATTCCATTTCACTTTATTTTTTGCATTTTTCAAGACAGAGTTTCTCTGTATTGCTTTGGAACATGTTCTTGCGCTCACTCACTCTGTAGACCACTCTGGCCTCGAACTCATTGATATTTATCTTCCTCTGCCTCCCGAGTGCTATGAGTAATGCTTGAGACACCAATGCCTAGATGCATGTCTTAATGTCTTATTGTTATTGTGCTTTCTTTTGTACTTGACAACCTTGAGGATTTCATTGTTTCATTGTTAACTCACGATAACACGATTTCTCTTTTGCCTGCTAGTGCACTGAGAAAAAAGAAAAAACCACCAATAGCATTTCCATGATAAATAGAGTTGTTAAAATAGTAGTTTGTGCCTATTGCAATTGCAAGCCTATCCAAATTCATGGCATTCCACTCTTGGTTTATATAAAGAATAAAGATCATATTTTAGGTACATATATGTACTCCAGTGAAATAGTAATATTAAATACTTAGGTGATAAAAATATAATCTTAAACCATCTGCTCAAAAACTCAAAGCATAGATATATTCAGACCATTTTAGACAGTAGAACAGGAACAAATAGATTTATATTCCAATATAAATTTTCAGATAAATGTGTCTTCTATTTTATATGCCTTCAATTGTACTTCCCAGGAAAAGAGTATGACATTGCATCTCAATGCATACTTCTTCAAACAGCTGCCAGCGAGGACACACATGTTTACCTGGACTTCATTCTGACCTGACATTTGTTGAAATTTGAAGATGTTATTGATATTTACCATGTGGTTTCATGCTAGCCAGCAGAGATGATGGAATTCTAAGAGCAAAACCCAATGACTCATTGATTTAGAATAGCATACCTCTGATAAAAACAGTAAGCAGAAATTTCATTATATTTTATACTATTAATAGAAAGTTCATATTTCTTTTTTGTTCCAAATTTTAATTATTTTTCCTTATTTTACATATCGATACCAGTTCCCTCTCACTCCCTTCTTCCTTCCCTCCCTCCTCTGCCTTCCGACCACCCTCCCATCCCACCCTGCAACCTAATCCAGAGGGACAATGATGCATACAGGAGGGGTCAACCAAATCTGTCATTTGGAGTAGGGACTAGACCCTCCATCCTGCATCTAGCTTAAGGGAGTATACATGCATGGGAATATGCTCCCAAATCATTTTGTGTACCAGGGATACATCCTGGTTATACTGTCCAAGGTCCGTTAGACTGCACATGAGACCCATTTGCCGGGGGTTGGAGTCGGTCCAATGATGGTTTTCCAAACAACTTCCAACAATCTAATTGCCTAAAAAGCAGTATATTCAAAAATATAATATAATGCATACATGTGAAACAAATTGAATATAATCATCAAGTATGACTCTATTGTTCTTTTATTATTATTATTATTATTATTATTATTATTATTACTATTATTTTCCATTTCATAATTTGCTATTATATTTGGCTTGTATTTTATCATTATTCTTTTCATTCATGTTCTCCAAGGTCAAAGTACATTTAATTTTCAAGTTAAATATAAAATTTTAGTTAGTATATTTTACTCTTACAAAATAAGGAAATCTAATGAATTCAAAAGTGATAAATTTAGGAGTCTCTGCTCAGAGACACAACAGCCTAAAACTACCAATATGTTTTTCATTAAATTTAAATAAATACGTTTTGCAATTTAGAAAACTATATTTGCAGATTTAAGCACATTAAGGAATCACCACCCAAAAATATGAGAATATAGCATTGTAATATTTATTTCTAATAAGACTCATTTAAATATAAATAACATGAGAAGCAGGAAGGTAAGTGAAGCTTTTTGTGGTATATCCAAAATATCATTTATGTTTTTACATCATAAAGGTTTTATGTATACAAGTTTCTAATTTTTAAATCGAATCAAAATTAAACAATAGTGATTCTAATGGATTTATAATTTCGAATAAAAAGAAGTTCCATTCTAAGATAGGAAAATTGTATTATTTTTTAAATGTCTACTCAGCTACCTCAATTCTTATAACAAAAATGAAAATGAATTTACTGAGGGTATGTATAGCAGTGAATATATATATATATATGTATATATTTATATATATATTTATATATATATGATCCAGTGTTCAGCTCTGTCCACCAGCTCCTCACAAATAGTCACACAGACACTTAACATTAAGTATAAATAAATAGCATAGGCTTGTTACTACCTAGCTTTCACAACTTAAATCAACCCATACTTCTTATCTACCCTTAGTCACCTGTTGGTACCTTATTTCTCAATGCAGCATGTGTTTATCTTGCTTCTCCCTGCACCCCCTTGTGACTCCTGAGACCCCACCCTTCTTCCTAGTCTGGCTCTCCCACCAAATCTCTCTGCCCAGTTATAGGCCAGTCAATTCTTTATTAACCAATGAGATTTACAGTGTACAAAGTTTATTCGACAGCAGGTCTGTCTGAAAGGTTGGATTTAATTCTATCATCTATTTTAATTTTGATTTAAAAAACTGATAATGATAAGATTAAGCATAATAGCCAACAAACAATTACAATGAAAAAAGGTGAATAGTGGGAAATTTAAGTTACTGACAAGCCCATGGTTTTGATTTTGGTTTGAGAAACCTGCCCACACGAGTCACACTCTGTTCAGTGCGCTGCATCATCGGCTTCCCATTGCAGTAATATAACAGATTGTGAGACTATGTAAGAGGAATGGGGTTAGGGAGTGTGGAGAGACCGAGTAGGTCTGCTACAGAAAAGAGGATGAGACTGGGGATTGGACTTGGAGGGATTGTAGGAGAGGTGGAAATTTGCTTTTAAACTGCCTCTTTTCCTGATCAAAGTGGACTGTAGCTCCCTAGAAGTTTTTACTGCATTTGGGATGCAGGAAAAAAATAGTGTGTGGCATGGGGTTAGTAGAGGATCATTTATCTGATCCAGTAGAGCTGGTATGTGGTCAGGGGAAGCTGAAGCAAGTATTCTCTTGCATAGCTGGGGTTAAGACTAGGGGATTGAATTTGGAAGAACAGAAGGAGATGTGATTTGCTGTTAGTCTACTCATTTCCCTGGTCAAAGTTACCAGTTTTCTAATGAAAGAAAAGAATGGTGTTGATACCTAAAGGAGAAGGAGATAGGAATGGAAGAAGGAGAAATGATATTTGTGATATAGTCTAAACTAATCTACTTGAATTAAAGAAAAAATAATTAAATGACGGTATCCCTTGTATTAAGAGAAGCAATACATACAGATTGAGGTTGTAACAGCAGTTTTCAAAAAAATAGTCAAATACATACGTAATCAAAAATCTAGTATCTAAATAACAGCTCTGTACTGCTACTGCAAATATTTGCCTTCCACGAATCTAATTACTTTGGTATTTAAAAATAACACATAACTTAATGTATAATTTCCAAAACATTTTAAAGCATTAGATTTTTCCTTTAGTATTTCAACAAAGAAGGAGCAAAATCTAGCTTATAGGTTCACACAATGAGAATCAGAAAGAATCCTTGAAATAAATGATGCAGGAAAAGGATTTTCTAATGTTCAAAGAAAGGGTAAATAAATTTTTGAGTTGTGTATTTAAAGAATCTGGCAATTACTCCTCTACAAAAAGGAGGGGGGATAATTTTGAATAATAAAAGCAATACAGAACTTGAGACTTGTGTATTATATCCCAGTATAAAGTATTGGGAAGTTAGATAATCTTAAAATACAATTTATAAAATAAATTTATTGGGAATTTTATGAAATATGGATATCTGGAGGAATAAACATAAGTATACGGATGAATTATTAGTTACTTATATTGGAATAAAACTTTATCTACTAAATAAAGCAGAATGGAAAGAATTAAAAGAATAACTTATTCAAGTGTAACAGAAGTGATGAAACTTGTATCAAACAACACAGTGAGTCAAATACTAGAATTGAAGTAGGATGATGTAATCATTCTTATATCTGTTGTGCTGTTATATCTACAATGCAATAAAAAAATTGTATGAGCCAGACCTAGTTTAGTGTGTGTGTGTGTGTGTGTGTGTGTGTGTGTGTGTGTGTGTGTGTAAAAGATCTACATTCTTTATCACAACTGAAAACAATGATTGAGGCAAAAGTTCCAAGTTTACGTGACCATTACATTTCAGGGCTGAAAGTTGTATTTGGTATTCTGGTGGCAAAATCTTCTCTGAAAATGACTTTATATTAGTATGTGAGTTTCTAAGTATGTTTTTCTTTTTCTCAAGTAATTCAAAAGACTAAAATGTGGATTGAAACCTAATAGTAATGGTAAATGGGGCATGAAAAAAACAGGTACAGAATATGTGCTAGAGGAGTTTAAAGACAAAACAACACAGGAAATTTTCTACTACTCACTAGAAGTAACAGAAGTAACAGTTTTGATGTCATTCATTTTTAAGCTGTAAGAGAACTAATCAAAATGATAAGGAAAACAAAGGTGAATTGTGTAGAACCCACACTTGTTATGAGCAGTTTTTCCATGCTGGTCTGGTCCCACCACCACACCAGTCCCAAGTAACACACAGAGACACTGTATTAGATATAAAGCCCTTAGCCTGTTACTAGTGTTTCTTATTGGCTAGCTCTGTCTTAAATATTAACCCATTTCTATTAATCTAAGTATTTCCACGTGGTCTTATCTTACCGGAGAGAGGGGCTGGCAAAATATAGTCCAACCAATAAAAATGATGTTACCAAGAAGCCTTGGTTGTCTCTGTTCTTTTGTTTCTAAAACTCTTTTTTCAAGCTTTTGTTAAGTTTTAATTGGAAGTTCTCAGGTCCCTGAAGTTCAAGGTCTTTTGCTCCCTCTCTCCATAAAGCCCTCCATTCTAATTGAGAGGAGTTTTCAAGGACAGCTTATATTAATTGATCCCAATATTTATGGGTCACCTTGTTATTCCTTCTCCATGATTCTATTAATTGCTTCACATATGGTGAGTGCATGCCATAAGTGACTATTGCTACCTTTATACCTTTTAAATCTTTCATTCATATTGGTTCCCACTGATATGCAATGACACCTTCTGTGTTTTGTGTTTTTTTTTCCCCCCCCTGGTTTTTCATTAATAGATACAGATACAGGGAAAGCTCCCTTGACCCTAAACAGTGTAGAAAATTTTAAGTCTCTTCTATGCCCTGTTACTTGTAGTTCTTCTGATGTGTCAGATTGAAGGCCTTCTAAGCCTGAATCTATTCATCATTTCTTCTTTGAGTGTCTGAACTTCTTCAGTCGTATAACTTTCTAGAGATTTAATTGCATCAGTCAGTCTCTTACTTTCTTCAACTACAAATGATTCCATGTTTTAATATTCTCATCCTTAGATATTATCAGAATGGCATGTAAACTGCCTTCCTGAAACAATGTTTAATCCACTAGCTTGCCATTATCCTCAGACATGGAACAGATTCCATCTGCTACTCTTTCCATCTGATGATCCAGTTTATTAGTAGCTTTGTCGGATCAGAAACAAGCTGTTTCTGCTAGTGTGTTAATGCACTACATTGTTTATGTTTTGGTTTGGTCATTTTTATGCTCCATGTTTTGTATTCTACCTGTCAACGCCCTATACTAATTTCTTTCACTATGTTCTCACATGTATTTCTGTCACATGTATTTCTGTATTGAAGTTAATACTATCTTCAGGGTGCAGAATGAATAATATCACAAGCCAGCTTACTGTAGATTCAATAGGCTAAAGTCACTTATTTATTTTACTTTATCATCTCAAAGGACACAAATGAGAAAGTGCCAAAATACTTCATGTGTAGCTCTAGACATTAAATAGGTAAGGAAATGAATTGGGTGTTCTACCTTATGACATTTTGACATGGCTTTATTATCTATGGGTTGATTGGGATGCATTTATCCTTTCTTATTGTGTGTGTGTGTGACATATATCCCATTGACTGGGTATACCAGAACCAAAGTAAAACATAATTCAGAAATGAAGTATATATTTTGGGTTCTTTTTTTTTTTATTTTGAAACTGCAATGAAATCTTTGGAGAATATGGAGATTATTTCTCATATATGACATGGGTGGTGGTTAATTGTTTATATTTTCTTTCCCAAGTTCAGTAACAATATTTTTGTCTATGTTATTTCATAGTATAGAACACCTGTTGCAGAATCTTCATCATAACTTTTAAATTCACCATGTATTTATATTTTAAATTTTTCTTTTACTCTTTTAAAAATAATGTGCTCCTTATATCTCATCAGTGCCAAAAATGTATTTAGATTCTACATTCCTAAGAAAAATTATTTCAGCTGGTTGTAGTGGCACAATGCTTAAACTCCTAGACTTGTTATGAGGTTAAGAGGATGTCTGTGTGTTTGAAGCTAGCCTAGTGTGCATGGTGAGTTACTGGACAGTCAGGGCTATATAGGAAACCCTGTATCAAAAAAAAAGCAAGCAAGAAAGAAAAAGAAGAGGAAAGAAAAGAAAAAAAAAGAAAGAAAAAGAAGAGGAAAGAAAAGAAATAAAAAGGAAAGAAATGTTATTTTGATGAGAGCACCCATGAAACATGGACACAGACATTTCTAGAATACTTGAACAATTAATATATTTTACATAGTAGATATGATAAAAAGAAAGGACTTGTATTTTCCCATCGCAAGGTCATAGTTCTTCCTTTTCTGTTATATCTTGTAGCAATACTAAAAAACAAATCTCTTTATAAGTAAATTAAGAGTATAAATAGCCGGAATATTGCTATGTCAAGGAATCTTCAACAATTTCATTGTCAACCACTATACATGCATATGTGCATATGTGTATGGGAATGTATACACATATCTTTATTTTTGTTTTTCAAGGAGTCTATTCCTCTAATGAGAACCAGCTCTCTGTTCAAGTTTAATAAACTAAAGCAATATGCATCTCATTTTTCCCTATATATGAAAACCAAATTCTATTGTGATTAAATGAGTGTCTATGCATGCTACATCATGGTGCTTTATGTTCAACAGAACATTAGACCACACAGAGAAAACCCTTATCTGAAAACATTTGTCTGTAACTATGCAGTCCAAATACAACTGTCCTCAGTGTCCACACCAGAATGATCCATATCACTTTACACAACATTGTAGCCCTTTATGTTTTTTGAAAATAAATGACTAGAGTTTAATTTCAACAAGTTCTTCGGTTGTTTTCCAGTAGTTTCAAACTTTAAGAACACTCGTCATTGAAACTTCTTAGTGTTATGAACAAACACTTCCTCTCCTTGTTTCATTTCCACAATCCAAAATGTTTCATGAATGTAAAAAGAACTTAATCTCCACTGTTTGATCATACCAACTTCAAAGAGGTAAGTTCCATTAACTGTGCTCTGTGAAACAGTTTTTAAAGCAGCCAACAATCACACAGTAATTAAGAAAGAAACTGAGCAGAGGATCACAGTTTTATGTATATTGCTTTGCAGATACAGCCCTGTCATCCCAATGCTCCATATTCATCTCAGAAGGACTGTTTAGCTAAATTGTGGGGAAATAAGTATCCCTTTATTAATAAGTTTGTGTTCTGCTCACGTATGTAAAAATATAAGTGTTGAAGGTTAATCTGGGGCTGAGCCTAATCATGGTGAAAAGTAAAACAAACAAAAGTCCAGTGATTTTGAACTTTACTGCTTGCAACAATGCCAGATTTATTGATATTTTATGATAACTAGGGGAAGACTAGGAAGTTTTTCAATAATGAGATTGCCATAGCTCTTTTCTATGGCTTAGGATATGTGTGCTTAATTCAAAGTGAATACTATCAAGGCATAGAACAAGTTTGTAATTGCCATTTGCCACTATTTCTCAAGATATTTTGCCTTTCTCTGCCTGGAAATGAATGTCAATGAAACGCAACGGAGTAAGTTCATTCTCGTGTACTAAGAAAAGGCTGCTTCCTCATTTTAGCATCTGTGAAATGCCCTCTCTAATGCCTTTCACTTGTGTATGACCATTCAGGATATGAGTTTCTTTGATACAAAAGAATATCTGCAGAATAATATTGTAATCTCAGGTCTTTCATTGAAAACCTCTCTGAATCCAAATAACACCATTTCTTGCCAAAACTCCTCACTAAGTGGCCAACATAATTATCCACAGGTCCTCAAAGGTTATTTTAAAACCAAAATATGCTCTTGTCCCTCCATTATCAGATTGTCCGCATGAGTTCCCATAGCTACTAGGACTGAATAGCATGCACATCATATCACTCTCTGAGCTTCCAGCGGTACAGGATCCTGTTCGTTACTTCCTTTTATATTAGTGTAGGTGTCAGACATTAGAAGTGTTATCTCAATGAATGTGCAGCATCTAAGTCAACACGTCAGGAAGAATTTTTGCCCTCATAGCAATAGCTGCTGCTTTACGTGGAAATTCCTAGAAACATACTATGTTTTCTTCACAACATATAACAATGTATTGAGTTGAGTTAGTGTTGGAATGAGCAAAGTTTTAAGCTAATTATGGTGAAAGGTCATTGAGCAAAATGATCTCCTTTTATAACTTTTGTATTCTGTGATCTAATAAATGCAATGGCTGAGAATAAAGGACCTTTTATAACTTAATGAAGCTCAAATAGATGTATTTTATTTCATCTTTCCTTACAAATTATGAGTTTCTGAAGAATGAATGTATTTGGGCTTGAACTTCTAGGCTATTTTGAACATTTTCTTCCGTCATTATTATTTTTACATATTCCATTACTTTATATGTTCTTTAAAAACAAAAAGCAAACAAGGGCTGGAGAAATGGTTCAGTCAGTAAAATGCTTGCTAACTGTGACACACCTTGAATGTCAACTAAAGAATTACTCCCATCAGTCTAGTCTGTGAGCATGTATGTGGGGAATTTTCATGATTGTTAATTTATGTAGAAGTGTTTAGTTCATATGTACAGTGTCATCTGTAGGTAATTAGGTAAAGGTAATTTTAAAAGACAATTGGATATGAGTTTGGGAGCAAAAGAGATGTTCACTTCAAAGCCTTTGCCATGTGATCCACTTCTACAGCTACAGCCCCACTGTAAATACTCAAAAGATTTTAAAAATATTCTCTCCTGTTGATAAAATTCAAACATATCAGCCTACTGCCAACATTTTGTATTTCAAACTTAACATTCTTTAGCATTTCCTATAGGTTTACAGTTCAGTTTTTCTTCCTGTTTGTTAATATAAAGATTATATACCTAAAGGACTATTTTTTTTTTATTTTAGGGGAATTCATACTTTTTGAAGATTTTGCGGAATTGCTATATACATAAAGTGCATTTATATTATCTGTACTCTTCTCTGCCTTTATTCCTCCCACGTCCAACCAAAGCTTAAATCATAAGTTCAAATACAGTCTCTTCATATATAGCATTAGTTTCATCACTACAGTGCATCTGTACATGGCTTAAACTGGGCAGCAGGCATGGGAATATGCTCCTGAAATTTTACTCTTCCACCATTAGCAGCTATTGACTGCTTATAGCTCTTTACTTTGGTGCTGGACCATAAGGGAATCTTCTTAAAACATCTGGCATGTTAATTGGTACAGTATTGTAAAGGCAGCCATACAGCTGAAACTTCATGGGTACAGTATCCATATCAAATGTAGATGATGTTTTATTACAGTAGTTACCAGGTTCCTATGGCTCTTAAAACATTCTATCTACTGCTCTGTAATGTCCACTGACACTTGAGTGCAAAGGCTGTGTTATAGATGCACTATCTGGGGATGGATATTCTGGAATCACTTTTTTCTCAGTAGCTTGACAGTTGTCATTATTTGTAATAGCTTCTTTGTCTATATGTATGCATGCAAATTGTTTACTGGATTTGTTTGGATCAATATTCAATTTTACAAGCTGCATTTTAAGTAAAATGTATCTCTAAATGATTGTATTTCTCTTTTTGAGTCATCCAATAGATTCAATTGTATCATATAAAATGTTACATGAAATAAATAAAGTGACACAATAATAAATACAGAGATTTACTCATTTAATCTCAGTGCATGGAGGCAGAGGCAGACCGAGCAAGTTCTATGACAACCAAAACTGTTACACAGAGAAACCCTATCTCAAATTAAAATAAAAAAGAAAATAGAAAAAGAATACAAGAGATGTATGCCCTACCTATACAGAAAAGTAAATAATTTAAATGAAAAGGGCCTCTTACCCTCTCCCTTTTGATAGCAGGCTTGACTGTCTAGCCCATCATTTCTTTAAGACTTGGCTCAATGAATTCATAACAAAGCTCAATTTGAATAACCTTCCATATAAAAATTCTTTCACCATTGGCACCATATTTGCTTAGTGTGATGCTTTTTAAAATGTGAAATTGTTCAAGTCTGAAATTAAGTTATTAATGTTGTAAAGTATACTGTAACTAGTGTGTGTGTGTGTGTGTGTATAAACAATAATTAATGAAAAGGTGGTTATGGATTTAAGCAAGGAAGGGGTGTACATGTAAGACTTTGGGAGTAATGGGAAGAGAGAAATGCTGTAAATAAAATCTCACAAATAAAAAACAGTATCTTTATAACTCTAGTAACACAATTCTTTCTGATTCATTATATTGTTTTCTGGCATATTTCTTTCAGTTTTCCTTATTAGGGTGAATGGCACATATTCATATAAATGTACACTTTTCTTTCCAAAGGTGTATACAAGAAATATGAAGAAAAAGCAAATTCACTTTTCTAAATCAGTATTTTAATGAAAGTGTCTTATTGAATGGAGTAAGCCTATAGAAGTAATTTACGATAGCTCATATCATTAGTAGTGAACATTTTGGCAAGATTGGTTCAATAACAGAGGTTCTTATTTATTGAATATTTCATATGTAAGAAAGAGGAGGATAGACTGCTGAAAATAGAGATGGCCTACTAAGATTGTATATTCTCTCGGTGACTGGATGATTTTGTCTTGAGGATTTATGAGGTTTCAGCAACTAGAGGATATATAAAGTTTTCTTTCTAATCTCTTATCAACAGTTGGATTTTGAAACCAATTTCCGTGCCCACCTGCCATATAAAGAGTCTTCAAAATTGTCTTCTGAAACCCAGCAGGACAGGGAGTCCTGACAAGAAGAAAACTAAACTGTTATCTCCTTAATGTGAAAAGATACCTGCATTACAGAATTAAAAAAAAATATGTTCAAGTATTCTATTATTAGCAGGAAATGGCACATATGACACAAATGAGATTTAATCCATCGACATGTCTAAATCATCCTGCTACTGCCACTGTTTTATATTTAGCTGATAAAACTGAAGAGAGTTGCAGTTTTGTTGAGCAATTGAGAGTCCACACTGATTGTCCTAAAATAAAAAGTTTTGATTCTTTCAGAGAGTAAAATATCCAAGATTTAGTTTTAAGTCTGAAAATTAGCTTACCCTGCTGGGAAACCCGATTCCCTGAATGTGGTATTAGTTGGGAGGACTGGGCAGACTATGGGGCCTCTGGTAGTGGATCAGTATTTATTCCTAGTGTAGGAATGAACTTTGAGAGTCCATTTCACATAGAGGGATACTCCTTCAGCCTAGACACATGTAAGAGGGCCTGGGCCCTACTCCAAATGATATGATAGTCTTTGAAGACTTCCCATGGAAGGCCTCACCCTCCCTGGGTAGCAGAAATGGGATGGGATGGGAGTCAGTGGAAGGAACAGGGGAGGACGGGAGGGTTCTGGAACTGGGTTTGACATGTAAAACAAGGTTGTGTCAAATTTAAATGAAAACATTTAAAAAAAAATTGTTTCTCCATGTTCCATGTGAACTGTCCTTTTTCCCAACACTGGATTTTTATTAATTTATTTAGGTTGTTTTTTTATCTGGCTAAGTCTCAATTAGACATGGCATCCTATGTACCCAAATAAGGATACAATTTTTAATTATAAATATGTACTTTGTTTTGACTATGTGAAACTTGATTCCTAAGTATTGTTTTATATGGGCAGATGTTGAATCATATCAGGTGTTTCTGTGCTGTGTGTTATATGTTTCTAAACATTTTTCAGAAGGAATCTCCTTGTTATAACTCATTTTTTTATGGGCTCTCTTGATTTCTCCTAAGAAAACATTTAGAAGCTGTGACGATTCATTTAAATAGGCAAAGATTCTCAAACACATCAAACCTTTCCATCACAGAACAAATCTAAAATCCTTTGAAATAATTCATGATTTTGAAATTTCTTTCACCCAGCCTGTATTTCTATGTTCTGAATTTATCCTCTACTTATCTCTTAATTACTGTGTTCTGACAAGGCAGAGATTACCTGACATATGTGCTATTTTGTATTTATTCAATACTCTTCCTCCATTCTTTGAGGATCTGCCATTTCTAATATCCCTTCATGAAGGATTAGTGGATAATTTTCCTTATATAACATTTTTTAGATTATTTTTGTACTTTCCTTACAGGAATTCAGAAGACATGACAGAGGTTACAGCTGCTGTTGTGCTTCATGACTAATGCCTAGCCCTGTGTGTATTAAAGTATAGGCTGTGACCTATGAGGGCCACCAGGACAATTTCATGCTTTACTTCCTAGGATCTCTGATAGTCAAGTAGGTGATCATGCACTCAACTTGAGGTCTTTGAACTTTAAATTTTCCTATAATGATAGATGACTTAAATATCATGAACAAAATATTTTACTGCCATAAATGAAAGGATTATCATTGAGTTCTTGTAGACCCTGTGAGCGGTCGCTAATGCCTTTCAGAAATCATTCTTCTAACTTCTGTTACCTAAGTTAACATTCTTTCATTGAATTGTTTGAAGTAATATGAAAGAATAATATTTCATTTTTTATATTGAATAATCCTTGCATGCATAGTTAAATTTTATTCAAATATGGATATTATTCTTTGGCATCCCTTGTATTAAATTTCTACTAACTTGGACATATCTTTTTGTATAATAGTTTCAAATCATCATAAAATGGGACTTGGCCCTGCCTAGTGGCCTCTTTATACTGATGTAAACTATTTTCCAGAAACGAGTGCTTGTTCCTTTTTTTTTTTTTTTCCCCCTTTGAGGAAATTAACTCCTCAGCTGGCTAACTCAGATTATTATGAGACAATAAAATGATATAGTATATTGGAAGCTGTAATGCTTTAGACTTACTTATCAACATAAAAATATTATAGATATTGTTCAAAGACAATAATCTCTAAACAATTCTTTCGTAGCTCATTTAGGAAAGTACTTTCTATGGAAAACGTGGAATATTGGTTCAAAATTCAGAAACCATCTGAAAGAAACACAATCTGGGTATAGTAATATACTAGTAATTGCAAAGTTCAGGAGACAAAAATAAGGTGGGTCTCCCAATATTTCTACTCAGCTTCTTGATGAGATCCAGTCCAATTAGAGACACTTCATGAAATTCTGATTTCTTTTGTGAATCGTGTTTTATTCTAGCTTACATCAGAAAATGTTCAAGAAAAAGTGATTCAATACTAGTCATTCTTGCAAGAGAACCACATAAAGCATAGTAGTAAGCAGTACATAGTTAATGAATACTCTGGATAAATCTTTTGATGTTCTTGGGTCTACAGCATAAATACTGCTTTTATAATATGGAAATGTCTGAATAAGTAGATTCTTCTTCTGTTGGAATAGAAATTAGACCCAGGGCTGAGGTGTATCTTTAGAAGTTTGAAACAATTGATACTGCACAAATGAAAAGTCAGGATTCAGATTAGGTGAATTTGGATGGAAAGTATTACACATACTTTCATTTCTAGGAATTATTGTGCATAAGTTTCACATATATAATAATGACTGCTCTCTTAGGGAACATTGTATGATTACATATGGTTCTAAAAAGAAATGTGTAAGAACATGCACCGACTGTAGTAACATCTTAACATTCTTGAAATATAACTATTATATTTAAATACTACATTGCTTTATACTAGCATTCAAATTCTTTGTCATGTGATACTTTTCAATATTAATTTCTTTTTCATTAGATATTGGCCAAAATTATTTCAGGTTGAACATGACATGAAAAGTAAATTTAAGCAGATCAATCCCCACTTGTGTTTTATCTCTATAATTAAACATATATTGAATAGTAAATAAATTAAATGCTAAAATGTAATTATCCCAGGCTGGAGAGAATACTTGATGGGTGCTTCCTCTGAAAGCATGGAGATCTGAGTTTGAATCACTAGCACCCAAGTGAAATACCAAGCAACACAGTGGTTTTTTCCCAGCCCCAAGGTGGAGCTAACACAGGAAGATTCTCAGGCAACACCAAACAACCAGCCACAGGATACACAAAATTCCACTTCATGAGAGACTATCTCAGAGCAATGACATACAGAATGACAAATGAAAATATACAACATCTTAGACATACACACAGAGAGAGAGAGAGAGAGAGAGACTCGCACACACGTTAATTAATAGTATTTACACTTATTAAAACAGGTGTGTAAACCAATATTGAAAATTGAACCAAATTTTATTCTTGTATCTTACCTTAAGCAAACTTGTAGAAAATCACTATTATAATTTTGGAAAAATAATCTGGGCCCACCGTATTTAATATATGCATAGTTAACTTAAGTTTCCACAAAATAGTATATAAAGGTAAAATGTTTTGTGTATTATAAATCATACATAATTATTAGTATTGCATTAAAGTAAATTGATTTATTACGTACTATTTTAGTAACATGATGATGCATTATAAATATTTAGTCAGAGATAATGAATTTAGTGTCATTACAAGCAATTGAAATTTGTAAGCAAACTGATTTCTTTGTGAGCATGACTGTAAATGCAGAAAACAAAATTCACTTTGTATCGTAGTCTGAAATTATAAAGGGCTTTGTTCCTTTTTTATTGATGCTGATCTTGTTTTTCTGAGATAAATGTGCCTAGGGCAAAATTCAGTGAACTTTTGGAGAATTGGTGATGCCATGAAACTCACATTTTCTTAATATCTTCATTTAATTGGTAACAATCTATAAAGATTTTAAAAATCATTTTCTTATCTTCACTCATTTTCTGTTATTTATTCTCTTCCTTCAAATAAAAAAATGTTCCTATTTATTTCCATTATGATATCAAGTTGTTATTATAGCACCTTCCAAGATCTGAGAGTCTACAATCTTAGAATATGACAAACCATCCAATACCTCATGAGTTAAACAACAGTATAGCATTTGTATTGAAAATAATTATATGCAAAATATAGGTTATGTATCAATGTATGTTTGAGTTAGTACACTCAAAATATTCTGTGAGTAAATGGTATAGGGAATATTATATTCTTTTAAGTTCATCTCTTTTATTTTAATTGCATTAAAACAATCTTACTTTACATACAATCCCAGTTACCTCTCTTCTCCTCCCATTCCCCACCCCATCCCCTATCCTACCTTCCATCCACTTATTAGAGAGGGTGAAGTTTCCCATGAGTGACCATCAAATTCTGACACATATTTTGAGGCAGAACCTAGGCCCTCCCCTGTGTGTCCAGGCATAGAGAGCCTTTTGTAGAGAATGGGCTCCCATTCAGGTACTAGGGATAAATATTGTTTCCACTCCAGAGGCCCCATAGACTGATCAAGCCTCCAGCTGATATCTACATTCAGGGGTCCTGGTTCAGTCTTATGCTGGTTCTCCAACTGTCAGTCTGGAGTCCATGAACTCCCACTTTCATAGCTTAGCTATTTTGGAGGGTTTCTCCAACCTGGTCTTGAACCCTTTGCTCATTACTCCTCACTCTCTACAACTGGATTCCAGGAGTTAGGCTCAATGTTTAGCTGTGTGTGTCTGTTTCTGTTTCTATCAGCTACTAAATGAAGGTTCTAGGATGTCTTTTAAGGTGATCATCTTTCTCATTATTGGGGAAGGGCATTTAAGGTAGCCTTTCCACTATTGCTTAGACTCTTAGTTGGGGTCATCCTTGGGATTCCTAAAGATTTTCCTGGTTCAATGTTTCTCATTAAGCCTATAAGGGCTCCCTCTATTAAGGTATCTCTTTCCTTGCACTCCTTCTCTGTTCTTCCCCTATCCAAATTAATTTATTACAAAAATTTTCTGTTTAGTAAAATTATACAAACATTCTTATATACATAGAATTCAAATTTCAGTATTAATATATTGATACTAATTCTATATATGATATACAACTCAAATGATAACATTAAGGTAACAATGGTGACCCCAAACTTCCCTCAAACAATTTTGTTACAAGATTCTTTCTTCAGCAAATTAAATCAAAATTATATACTAGATACTTGAAAATTTTGTCTTTCTGTTTTATGTTTGAAAAATATGATATTAATTATAACAATTTGTATCATTGAAATTTTATGATAAAAAACTTGACAGACATTAAAATGATCACAGAACACATGGTGAAATCATATGACTAATAACCTGATTATTTTTGTTTAAAGGATCCAAATAATATCATCTTTATTTTGTCAGTATCAATAATCTGATATTTTGTTTTATTTTATTTTTCTTTTAATATTCATCATCAGATCTAGATAAACATGAGAAATTTATTACTTTTGTTTGTTTTTTGTCTTTTGCGACACTATCTCACTATGTAGCTCTGGCTGTCCTGGAACTCAGTATGTAGACCAGAATGGCCTCAAACTCACAGAGATTTGCTCATGTCTTCTTCCAACTCCTGGGGTTAAAGGAATGCATCACTGTAACAGGCTAGAAATATATTATTTGATGGGCTGGTGATCAGATATTTTTATTTGGGAAAAGATGAAATCAAGCATCCAGTTAAGAAGCAAACAGCATATATTTGTAGGGCACAGTGCTTGGTTAATACATAGTATCTCTTCTCTGTTATCAACTAACAGAAACTATTCTTTCACCTTTGAGACTTTGTGTTGTGCAAGGATATGGAAAACAACTCTATAATTAGCTTTTAAGATATGTTGATTGCAAAGGTGCTTAAAATTTAAACACAGAAGCTATTTTTATTTGATAAGCATATTACCAAATGTGAATTCAAGTACTATTTGAATAATAAAAATTATACTTTATTGTACACTGTCATATATAACTATTAAAGATGATATGTGTATTATACCCAAAACAACTGATGTTCTTAATCTAGAAGTAAATATAATTTTTCAATTGCTTTTAGTGAGGCATACATATTTGTGATTTATTTAGTGTGGGATAATTGAGGTTATTTTATTCAAAGGAAGTAAATAAAACTAGTTCAATGAATTGAATATGCTTCAGAATCCCATAA
The DNA here is from genome assembly GCF_943737965.1 of Phodopus roborovskii. Classification (NCBI taxonomy): domain Eukaryota; kingdom Metazoa; phylum Chordata; class Mammalia; order Rodentia; family Cricetidae; genus Phodopus; species Phodopus roborovskii. The sequence continues at coordinate 32,529,149 of NW_026126410.1, forward strand.
AAGCAACCAACAATATAACATTGAATTTCTGTTTATACTTATTGTAAACTTTGGCATCACCTGTGCTTTTTGCACTTTAAGATTCTCTGTAAGTATAAGATATAATTCATTAATCAAAGATTAATTAAGCCAAATAACACTGGGTTACAGACTTAATACATGTGATTATATATTTCAAATCCCATTGATAATCAATTGAAGTTATAATTCATGTATTACTATAATCATTATTTCTTGAAAATTTTATTTTCAAGTATATTTTTATGTACTCTTAAATGATAAAAATAATACATGTACAATGCTACTTTTATTTTTAAACATTGCTTATTTTTCATGTTGGGAAATGCTATTATCTCTGATCTATTAATATTCATTTTTCTTCTTTATTTAGCACAAGCATTTTTCTTACTAACATATGGTTGCATTCCTTTGCACTGTCTCTTCTTAAGAAAAATAGGATATAATTGATTCTAGAGCCAAATATGAGTGGCTCTGTCATGGAAAGATGGGGCTAGGTTATCTCAATGTCCATGCACCAATGTGCAAAGAGTGCTCTGAAGTTCAGTAATAACAGAACACAAAAAGAAAATAGCTAAGTCACTGTGAAAACACGTTGGTTAGTGTATCTAAGATGCAATTTATACCAGGTAAATGGACCTCACTTGTTACTTGATAACATTCTTAGCCCTCCACTTTGGAGAATAAAATGTTATTAAGTTAATGCACTGAAAGTATTTTTTATCTGTCTTTTTCTTTTAGAACATTAGGTCTTTCACATATGTAGGCTAGCATTACCTTTGTACTAGTCCAGGGAGAGCCCAAAAGAAATGGTCATTAGGCTGTACACTGAGGAAATTTCTGAACTCTCCCTATTTTAATCAGGTTAGCAGCCTGTATAGGCAATGTTTAGTCAGCAGACTTCTAGTAGACAGCATATTCTTCTTCCTTGACTTGAAAAGTACTGCTATTTCTCCTTCATGCCAACTCATTGTGAACATTTTAGTATAATTGCTAACAGATTTGAGAGGTGAAATCCTATTCCCAACGAGATGCATTGAAACTTCTCATTTAGTATATTTTAACTAAAATACATTTGTTTTTATCTTTCCCTTTCCCTTTCCTCCTCACAACTACTTCATTGTATGCTCCATTGCTCCATTTCAAAATTGAGGTCTCTTTTTCTTTGGTAGTTATTCACACACACACACAGAGAGAGAGAGAGGGGGGGGGAGAGAGAGAGAATATGACCTTCTATAGATACAGACTCATGCACTTGCAATCAATTCAAGATAAGGTTTTTTTTTTTCTTTTCTTTTTTTTTTTTTCAGGAAAAGAGGCAGAGGCAGATGTATGCAAGGGCAAACAAGAAAATATTTCTCATAATGGTGGCAGGAATGAAGTGATGTTTCCTCAAATCAAATATTCTAAAGATGAGAGACTTAGTGACTATTCTTTTGTTGTGATAAAACAGCATAACTAAAGCAGTTTATAAAAGAAAGTGTTTACACTTTCTAAGGTGGAGTAGTGGCATCAGGCAATCATATATTGATTGGAGTAGTAGCTGAGAGCTTACATATTGAGACAAAACCAAGAGACAAAGTGAGATCCTTAGAGCCTGTCTCCATACAACAATCAATAAGTCCTTCTGAAACAGTTCTACCAACTGGAGAATTGGAGACCAAGAGTACAAACAGATATGTCTATGAGTTCCATCTCATTCACACCACAATAATGAACACATGTGGTAGTTAGCAGAAAGATAAAGTACATTTCCTCCTCCTAGCAAAACCATGGCATGTCAATATGGAGTGGGGTGGGACTGCCAACATCTTTCTATAGTGCTTGAGGTTAAAATGAGCGAGAAAAAAATGTTTTCTTATCCCACCTTATGAAACTAATCTAAGCATCACTGAAGACTCTATAGGATCTACCATAATAATACAAATCCTTCAAAAATAAAGATCGGTCACAATGAAGATAATTCCACCACTATTTTAGCAGGTCAATCTAGGCACTGGGTTATCATTCTGGTTTTGACCAGAGGCAATTGTTTTGTTTATTTCTTTTCTTTTTCTACTTAAAACTAGTTTTGTTTAAAGCAATACAGCATTATTTCCCAGTATACGAAACTGAAATAACAGATGAAATGTAATTGTTATTCAGTTTAGCCTTACTCAATGTTATTTTCTGTTCTCACAAATGATTGAAATTAAAATCAGACAAATTAACATGAATAGCAACAACAATAATAATTGCAATAAAAACATCATCTAAATCAATTGCAATTACCTGAGAATAAAAGTAAATGCCCCCATGTTCTGTAGGTCATTGAATGAGTTTGTCACAGGCAAACTCTTACCTGTGCCACATGGAGGCCATTTGAAATTTGTAGATAATATCTGAATGAAGGGGACTCTAATGTAAAGAGCTAGTGTGTTGCCCAATCACTGAGGTAAATCAAAATAAACACCAAGGCTGGAAAAATCAGTAGGAGCAAGGGAGACATTCTGAGTTAACAACTTTTCCCCATAGAAATATAAATAAGGCAAAGACAATTTAGGATCAATGGAGCCAGGCTAAATTGGCTTGGACTTCTTTGCACTGGGGAACAATAGAAAGGAAAATCTAAGCTAGAAGTTGTCTTGGTTTATTCTTAATTATTTCTTCTTTCTGGAAGTAAGCATCACTCTCTTAGCTCTATTTTTATATCAACAAAGTGCATTTTGAAATGGCCCATTCTTCTAAACATGAATCCTCACAAGGAAAAATAAAATGAAGCAAATCCCATGTTTGTTGTTTGCCAAGCTCTGTCTTGATTGTGTTTTCTATACAGTCACATGGGTTATTTTTATTTCATACACTCTGAAATATTTTTTCCTGTATATGCTGCTTTGCTGTTGTAATTCTCTCTTGATGCTGAATGGCCCTTGTGTTTTCCCATTCAATTTAGTTCTCATATTTTCTAAGCCTTTCCTGTGCTGGGCTGCCCATCAACACCCTCTAGTTAGTCCTCCATCCACTCATCACTTTAGCAGTTTATTCTTTTTTTTCCAGTCTGAAATTTCTGGCCTTATTTTCTGACAGTTGATGTCTTTGAGCATGTCTCCATGCCATTGGATCATTCAGTTAACAACTATTAGTTAATAGCTTTCAATTTGGTATATCTAACTCTGAAGTTACCATTCAATTAATAGCTTTTATTCATTGTTTCCCAATTAATGTAAAAATGAACATGCTTATTTCTGAATGTGTATATTTCATTAATATGATTTCTCTTATATTCAACAAATCACTTATAAAAGAATTTGTATTTATAGGAGCTGTACTTCCTTTATCCCAGGCAACATTGTGCCTTCTCTGTTTGTCATCTTACCATCTTCATATTTGGACCTTTTGTGTCCCAAATTATTGCTTTTTTTCTCTCACATTTTTATCACACTAGTATAATCTTTCTACATCTGTGTTTTACACAGATTTTCAGAATCATGCACAAACTCATAGCATGCACATTATCCTGAACCAATAGCACACTCCTAACCTCATGCTTTTGGTACTTGCCTCAGGAATCAAACAAAGTATAGGTATCAGGAAATCTATTTTCTCTGCATTTAGAAAAGACTCGGGTAAAAATGCCTAGATGACCATCAAATGACAATGGATAAAGAAAATGTAGTATGCCATCCAGTTCCTTTTTCATTTTCTGTAATTATTTTGGTCATAATTTATTTATGTTTCAGTACTATTTTAAAATGTAAAAACTTAATGGCTCATAAAAGAAGAATCAGAGACATAAAGATGTGAACACTTTGGTTGTGGTCTCTCTCTCTCCCCTCTCTCTCTCTCTCTCTCTCTCTCTCTCTCTCTCTCTCTCTCTCTCTCTCTCTCTCTCTCTCTCTCTCTCTGTGTGTGTGTGTGTGTGTGTGTGTGTGTGTGTGTTACAGGAAGGAGACTATGAGTGGGTGAGTGGGAGAGGAACCTCGGTGGATCCTATGATGTGGGGGATGACAAACACACCATCAATCAGAACTTATAAGGGAAGGAAGCTTACTGGGAGAAGAGAGGCAATTGAACGGAGAGAGAAGAGAGGAAAGAGACAGAAAGTTAGAGAAAGACAGAGAAGAGAGAGCCCTGCATCCTTAGAGAAACTGCAGAAAGGGAGAGAAAGTAAGCAGAACTTGTCTCTTAAAGAACCTTTTTGCCCCTGCATACAGAGACTCTACCAGGTCCCCAAGGGAAAGGGCCAAGTTTTCCTGGATGTTAAGAGTAGTCATGTGAGCAAAGAACAGTGATGCACATGCATGGAAATGATAATCTGAAAGTCACTTTTTAATGTATAATATATACATATACATATACATATACATATATAATCTCTCAATTTTGAGAAGATATTTAGGTAATCCAAAATTCTTATTTTAGAATAATAACTTTTAAAATGGAACTGGAAATCAGACTACAAAAACAGAAACAAAAATCAGAAACAAAAACAGAAACCTTCATATCCATTGTACAGACCTCTTTTCTTGTCAGTTTATTAACATGTGCATTCTGTTGTTCTTTCTCTGAGGGTTGTTTGATTGTTTGCTTGTTGGTTGGGGAGGGTGAATGCAATTATGCAACATGGTGAATAGTGGATGATTTTTCTGCAGTATGTCTCTCTGTCTTATTTCCTTGGGACATGCTTCTTCAGGGAACCAGAAACTAGGTTGGTATCCTGTGTAGCCACACCTGACTTTGATGTGGGTCCTAGTGAATTGTTCTCAGTTCCTCTTGCTTGGCTGACAAGTACACTTACCCACAAAGCAATCTCATCACTCTCCTATCCTCTTTAATAGTTAGGACTATACAGAATCTACAAATGTAATATATAGGTTAATGACTAGTGTGCCTTGCTATTATGCACCTAGTACTATGACATCATTAAATATGGAACTTTTAAATTAGATTTAAAATCTATGTTCTACTGTGATCTCATTTAATTTCAGTAAAAATGGATTTAATGGGTTAGGGATTTTAGGCTTATTTCAAAAGAGTGAAACATGAGACCCAGGGGTGTAACATTTATTTTATTTTGTTCATGTCCTTGCGAAGTCTCCTTGCTGCTGCCACCTCGTGTAGCTAAGTTTCTGATATGCTGCACCTCAGATCAGTGACTTTGAACATTTATGAAAATCAGTGTGCCATAGGCCACTGAAGATGCCGATTGTAACTGAGTCTAATATAATCTTGTATCTAAATGTCTTTGATTCCTGCTTTGACTGTGATCTGTAACTAATTGTATGTCTTCGGACAGTAGCTCCGTATGTCCTAATTAAATAAAATCACCATTCCAAAATTATTTATTTGTACATTAGAAATGAAATTGTATTAAATTGAAAATGAGTGATACACGGAGTGATATATGGACAAACATACAATTTATTCTATATTTCATTTTGAATGCAGCTGCAGTGCTGAATAAAGTTTACAAAAAGAATAGGTTAGTGAAACTAGGGAGACTTTCTTAATTTGGGGCCTTGAGCCCACATCAGTCATTAGATAAAAATTTGTTTATTTTCGTTTGTTTGTTTGTTTGTTTGTTTTGCTAGACAGGGTTTAACTTGAAAACCAGTTTAGAGGATGCAAGAATCATGAGAAAATAATGAAACTACTTCTGTTATATGACTAAATATATCATCAACATTAAAGACTTATGTCTGATTCAAAACAATTGGTGAGCCAATATAAGAATTTGGGAATTAGCCGGCCATTGGTGGCACATGTCTTTAATCCCAGCACTCGGGAGGTACTGGCAGGAGGATCTCTGTGAGTTTGAGGCCAGCCTGGTCTACCGAGCTAGTTTCAGGACAGGCTCCAAAGCAATACAGTGAAACCCTGTCTTGAAAGAAAAGGAAAAGAGAGAGAGAGAGAGAGAGAGAGAGAGAGAGAGAGAGAGAGAGAGAGAGAGAGAGAGAGAGAAAGAGAGAATTTGGGAATTATGAAATGTAGGTATAGAAGTGGGAGGTACTGTGACTTTTCTTTACTATGTATCTCTGAAATAGCTGTTTTCCATAGCCTACCTACTCTGACTGCTGTATTTATGTACCCATAAATATTTCCTAACCCTCATATTTGACCACATGATCTTTGGATCTTTCAGAATGGGAAATGATTAACTGCGAGGTACTATAGTAACACATCTGTTCAAGGAGAGAAAGTAGTAGATATGTAAAATAAATTATACTTAATTTGAATATGCTGAAATGGATCTACATTATTAATATTTAATAGATATCAGTATCAAATGTATGCATATTTCTGTGCTACATATATGTGTTTATGGGGTAGCATGTGTGAATGCATTGGTGTATAGGATTGTTTACTTATTCTACGAATAATACTCTCAAGACAAGTGATTATAATTTAGACTATACAGAGATATCTCTGATGTAGTAACCAAGCCAAATAACCTTATTAAAAATGGAAGAGTAAATAGATAGTTATCAATAGAATGCATGGTAATGACTAACTGGTATACTCATTGATACTAATAACCAATAATCTGCATGTGGAATCAGTAAAAATGACTGCAGTGAGTATGAATAACTATAATAAGTGCAAGGACCTCTGCAGTTCTGTTGCTGGACTGTTAATTAGTGAAGCCATTAAGTAAAATAATATACCACTTCCTTAAAAATTTGGAAATAGATGTAGAATAGAATCAAACAGTTTAATTATGTAGGTATATCCAAGTGAAGTGAAATTATAAAGTGGATATGAATCATACAACTGTACCCTAATGATCTCGGCATTTTCATTCACAATAGTAAGTAATGAAATAATCTAAGAGTCCATCTGTCATGCAGGAATAAAGAAAATGTGATAAGCATACAGAACCAAATACTACATATGACAGAAAAGAATGAATTTTTCAGACAATAAGGATTGAAATAGAGAGCTCAATGCTATGTGATATGTGCCAGACATTAAATGAAAGATATTGCATGATCACAGATATGGAATTTTTAAAGAATCGATTCCACAAAAATTAAAACTAGAATGATTGTTAGTAGAAATTATAGAAAGCAAGTGAGACAAAGGGGCTAGAGAAATTTGATGACTGATTGTGGATAGAAGTAAGAAGCTTTAGTGTGCTACTGGGCAGCATCATGAAACACGTGTCTTCATATACTACATTTTAAAAGAAAGATAACATGTGTGTTTTCCATAAAGGATTTACAGCTGTTACTGGAGATGATGTATATGACCTGATTACATAGGTTGTTCCCATAGAAATATTAAAAAACACACATTGTTAATGCAAATAATTCTGTGATTTATGTATCACTTATTAAAACTTTAAAGTAGAATTATAAACATTGCTTATGCAAATAAATGGTCTTAAAATTTAGTAAATTCCCCTTCTTACTAAAGTTTTTTTTATTGCTTTTGTTTATGTGTCTCCTTGATATCAAGATGTCATGATTAACCAGCTCAAAACCTATAAAATTAGAACTGAGTGATACTCGATGTACCCTAAAATACAAATGCTATGAACAGCAGAAACAAAGAAAAAAACATTAAAAACAAAGAAATCAAGGTTCATTCCTGACGTATTTTGTACTGTTAGTCACATTTTTCAGGTTACAAATAAAGAAGATATACTCATTTTCAGGAAGAAGTCTGATTACAAACCAACGTGCTTTCACAATTTTATTTTAACGAGCAACCTTCTCTCAGCTACATCCTCAAATCCTTATAAATGATTTCTGTTACATTCAAGTATTTCAGTTGTTTGAGAGGAAGTGGCTCAGTGAAATGCTGTCAGTGGATGGCAACTCTGTTCTTTTTTATATTGCAAAGTACATCCCTTCAGAAAAAGAATCTATGCCTTCACTTTCTATGTAGCTTGCATGTCATCTTATCCACAGTGACAGAAGAAGAATATATGATCCCAGAATATCTGCAGTAAATTCTGCTGAATGCTTACAGCGAGCTCAGATGTGTTTCATTTCTGACCTTGTGAAATGCCTTTTTGCTTATGCAACACCTTGTATAACAAATATACAAACTGCTGTGAAAGCTCTGGCTACTTGCATATGGATATGTTCCAGAAAACAAATGTTGTTCAGGTCAGTCACATCAATACAATCTTTCTCCTTTTCTTCCATGGCATGAGACTGCATGAAATATTTTATTGCATTTTAATGGCATACAGAGAAGTGACAGAGTGATTTGTTTCATGTGAGTGTTTGTTTGTCTACAATGGTAAGGAACATTCATTCAAACTATCAAATCAGCAGATATTTCCAAAAGATTCATGGATTATGAAATGTTTCTCACTAATTTTATCAGTACATCATAATTCAGTATGTGTTTTTGTGTGTGTGTGCACGCATGCGTGTGTGTGTGTGTGTGTGTGTGTGTGTGTGTGTGTGTGTGTGTGTATGTATGTATGTGTTGTGAATGAATTCATACTTACCTACTTACCTATCTGTCTATCTTTGTGCTACACTGGGTGAGTTGAAAATAGAATGCCCTAAACATTGTATTTATTTGCACAATTATGTGATGAGCATACTTTTTGTAATTCCATATCACTTGCCATTTATGTAATTCTTAATCAGGAAAAAATGCAGGATTCTAAATGATTCAGACAATATTTAAGCTTGTATCTTAGTATAAAATCATAAATAATGAAATAGTAGAAGTTGAGATATGTGGAACGTGACATAATTAAGTATTTACATCTAACTGCATTCTCAAAATTTTCTGTTTACCCTTTTTGGACATGGTTTATGATCATGATTTATGTGTTCCATTAAATCAATTACTTACTATATCTAATCTGAACATGGCAAATTATATATGCTTACTTTACATTTAAGCACAATACTATACAAAGTTTGTAAATTTTATAATTTATTTATTTACCTCAAGCCATTATTTGTCAGCCTAGGGTAACAGTCAAAATTTATGTGCAAAGGACTAAGGAAAATTTTAGAGAGCAAAAACTTAACTAAGTTTAAATGAGCTTTTCCTTGGCTTGAATGTGATTATTTTGTTCACTTAATTCTTGAGAAGCAGAACTAATGTACATAGAATAACAACAGAACCACAATCACATATTTTGATTGAGAAAATATAAAGGATTAAAGGTGGGCTGAAACTCTCTGATATGACATAGGTGAATGACTTTTTTTTATTCAATCACTGTTTTCATTGCCCAGCTTCTGCAATATCTGCTCAGGGAATATACAAGCCTCTCTTAAAAGCTTCAGTGAGCTGGATCACAAACTTGGTCACCAGGGAGGAAAATGGTAAATAAAGAATTGCTGCTGAGTCTCCTCAATCTTTAGATCTCAAGGACTTACAATCTCTGAGAGAGAATGCCATTGATGAGAAACATTACGCTAATACAGAGTTCACTAAGGCAAAACTAACACTCAGACAATAACTAGTGGCATTTTATTTTCGTTTTAAAATTGCCAAGATACAGAAAACAAGATCACCATTAAAGGTAATATTTTATGTATCAATTAATTCATATTCAGTTATATATATATATATATAATTCTTTAATTAAAACATACACTATGATAACTCTCAATATAGCTACTTTTGTACCTTTTATCACAATATAAATAAATACTTTATATTTAGCCGAATTTTAAAAATGGTAATTCTGCAGGAGAGAGGGCTGAGTCACTAAAGCACAAGGTTTGTAACCAAAAGAATCAGAATGGTTATTATAACTTACCTGTTATAGATAGTAACTAAGTGTACATCTCATTAAAAACTAGCTAGCAATAAGAAATTACATTGAGGAAATATGTTGCTAATCCCTCCTGGAAGGCATCATCCTCCCTGTGGAGTTGGGGGTGGTGGGATGGGAGGGTGGTCAGGAGTATGGGATGGAGGGAGGGAAAAAGAGGGAACTGGGTTAGGGTTAGGGTTAGGGTTGCATTGAATTAAATAATGAGTGTTTATGCTTTCATTAATACACTATTTACTTGGTTTTAATCTTTCAATTTAAATGTGTATTAATTAAGTATAGTATATCCTGATGACAACCATTTTCATTTCTTTAATCTCCTGCCCAGACTTCTCCACACGCCTCTTTATACAATATTTACTGTCTTGCCAGAAACTCCCAAATACCTGGCAGCTACTTCACAAGTTATCACATAGAAGCTTATATTAATTACAAATGTTTGGCCAATGGCTCATGCTTATTGCTAGGTAGCTCTTACATTTTAAATTAATCCACAATTCTTAGATATATGTAGCTATGTGGCATGATATCTTTTCTCAGTAGGGCAGTTTCTTCATACTTCCTCTACATCTGGCTGGCAACTCCTGACTCCACCCTTTTCTTTCTAAGAATTCTCAGTTTTCTCACCAGCCTATATTTTCTGCCTGTCTACTGGACAGTCAACATTTTACTAAACCAATTATAGTAACAAATCTTTGTAGTATACATGAGGATTATTTCACAGCACCTCTGTTTCCTTTTAGTCCTTTTTTCATATTTGTGAGTTTATTCATGATATGTATGTAATTATATACAATAGTTTTAGAACTATTGTTTGCATCCTGGATGGCTCATCGTGGGCATATAACAGAAGATGGAGACTCCATTAACCTACCGTCTATTGATTATTTCCATTACAATATTAAAGGGTAGTGCACTAAGAACTATCTTCAATTACCCTTGACTGATATGGTCAGTGATTTGCGGGCCAAGTGCAATAATAGGATTAGCCGCAAGTTCCTTATTGCAATGCTTGTGTTTTGCCTAGAAGATGGTAATTCTCAGCCCTTCTTCCCATCTACTGGCCCTACATACTTCTTTTCATTTTAGGCATCTCTGAGTCTCTATGTTTACCGCCATTGTGTGTTGGATGAGGTGATTTGTGTGTAGATTTAAGGATCATTTAAGATATCCCCCTGAATTTCAGAAGAAACTGTGGACTTTTAAATAGACAATTTAAGAGAATATGGGGACTTTTGAAATTAGACTAAATGTATTTTACATTTTTTTATATGGCCAGGAGCCTATAGGGCCACAGGTTGAATGTGAAGTTTTGAGTAAAATTGTCCTCCACAGGCAGTGGCATTTTAATACTTGGACCCCAGTTGATGGCACTATTTGTGTAGGCTTAGGAGGAGTGGATGAGCTGGAAGAAGTATTTTCCAGGAGGTAGACTTTGAAGTTTCCAAGCAACTCACAATGGACAGTTTGTTCTTTGCTTCGTGCATTTGGTTCAAGATGTGAGTTCTTAGCCATCACACAACACCTGCAGTGTTTGTGGCCATGCTTCATTGCTGTGGTGGTTTTAGACTTTTTGCCCAATGTAACAGGAGACCCTTCTGTAAGTTGCCTTGGCTTTGTAAGAGCAATGGAAAAGTAACACTAATGGCCTCTGTCAATTTCAAAAAGAAGTTCTTTTTATGCAGATTCTGAGCTACACTTATCTATGTATGCTAAAGATAAGTATTAAGGAATGGGATAATTAAAGTGATGTGAAGGGCAGTACTGCTCTCCCAGAATGCCTGAGATTCATTCCCTGAACTCATAACTAGTTCCTCACAGGGGACCCTGGAACTGACTCTCACCTCAGAGGGTACCTGCACTTATATTTATGTGCACACACACACACAAACACACACACACACACACACAAATATAAATCTTAAGAAGAGATGAAGTCACTAAAGGGACTCTGCATTATAAATTATTTTATTGTGTAAGACACTGGTAATTAAAAAAAAACATGATCATAAATTTGAGATGGAGCATGGTGAGCATTGAGAGAAGTTGGAGAGAAGAAAGAAGGTAAAAATAATGCAACAATACACTTTTGGTCCATGATTGTAGTGTACTATTCTTTACTTAACAGTGAATATCTACTTATGTTAGCACATATCATGTTTGCCTTTCTGGGACTTTTATAGAAACATGATAATATTACATCTTATTCACTGATGTTTTCCTATAAGATAAATAGAACTTGAATATGGATCAGTTATTTGTTCCCCATAGTGTCTCACTGTGTAGTATGGGTGTGTAAATAAACAATAAATTTTACTCTATCCTTTTTTATTATACTTATGAGAGAGTTCTATTGAGTAATTACAAAAGGAAAATTTTAACCTAATGACATTTTCCTAAAGAATTAAGCAGAGATTTTCATACCTATCATATGTGATGAGGTAGTTCTCTGATTTTGATATTCACTGACAATTTAGTGTTAACAATTTTCCTTAGGTACTTTGTTACAAATATTTTTTCACTTTGATGATTTGTCAACCTTTTCACATTCATAATGCCAATTTGTTTCTTAAATATTTGGAGAAATATTCTTTGTATTTAATTTTTATTTTAAAAAAATATTTTATGTTATTTGTAAATACATAGGCAGATTTTATGCATGAATGTCTGTGCATGAATGTCTGGCATAAAAGGCCAGAACAGCATATTGGGAATTCATAAGACTGTAGTTACCAACAGATCTGAGCTGCAATGTGGGTTCTTGGAACTGAACCCTGTGCACAGTGCTGTCAAGAGCCAAAATATCTATATAATTTATATTTTATATTTTCTTTCATTCTTATGTTAATGCCTAATTATAAATTGTAAGGTAAATATTTTGAATCTACCACATAATGGTTAGTTGGTATTTAGGTTTAAACCAGTGTAATTTCCTAACCAAACTTAATATGTAAGTGAAAATTTTTCTGTATCTTTCACACTTAGTATACTTTTGATAGACTTCAAATTTTAACATAATCCAAATGCATAAATACATTCTCTTTTGCTTTATATGTCAGTAACATTTTAGTCCATCTATAATAGTGGACTTATTACTTGATATTAAATGTACAGGCACCTTTATTTTTCTATTTTAATAACACTGTTTGTACTATTTATTATATATATATATATATATTTTTTTTTTTTTTACAGTGAGACATTGGCAAGGAAATGGTGCTTCACACACCCAGTAAATCTAATCATTTTGTCCTTCTCAGTTTGTGGCAGTCTTTTGCTTTATCTAAACATGGCTATCAGGCATTTTAGCACAGCACACACATGCTGTACATATATTTCCTAGATTTTCTTACTGCATATGGAAGGACTAGCTGTATTCTCAAATAGACACAGAGCTTGACCTTTATTTTTTTTCTTTAATTATCTTTCTGTCAATTATTTTTTTCTAGCTGATACAAGTCTAAATATTTAGAATTTTGTTTATAATTACTTTGTTAATTCCTCTTATATATTAATCTTATTTTAAATTCATTAATTACTTTATATAATATATATATATATATAAATTTGCTCATGTTTGTCAACATCTAGTGTGTTAGAAACCTGTATAGCGATCTCACATAAATCAGGACACAGGAGATGCCTGCATGCATGAGACACATTATTTTTGCAGAACTTTTATAAAAAGGTTAGACAGTTATCTCACAATTTTACCATCCTCAGACCACACTAAGAATCATGAGATATCTCATCAGTATTAGACAATGTCTCTGTTATATTTAAAGAAGAATATAACCATACACATTTCTTAGTAAGCAGAACAGTATAGCACAGTTCACTGAACTCAAGAGCTACTTCCTTGTCTTGAATACTAAATTCTGTCAGAACATTGAAACATAAATAGAGGAAATATGCTTCCATCCATGCTTGGTATGCCAAGTGTTTATATCTTAATCTAGCCTTATTTTACTCAAGAGGAGTCTGCAACTTAAGCCAGTTCTGTATCTCCACTTATGTTAAAGATATTCTCCATGATCTATTTTTTGTTATAAATACAGGTTTAAAATGGATAAATCAGAACTAATATACTTTATCCATTAATATTTTGGCCCTCAGAAATATGGTCTAACATAGCTAAGATATCATTTCATTGTTAAAATAGTTTGTCATCAGACCTTTCCAACAATGAAACAGGCATCTCTAGAAGCTAAAGGTCTGTAATTCTAAAAGTTACCTCTGACAGCAGTTTTCATATATGCCATTATAAATGCTTCATATTTTATATGAGTACATTGTATATGAATAAACAACAAAATATGAACTAGCTATACAAGACATAATTTTGATAACCAGCCTCACACATACCTCTCTTCTCCCATCGTGAAAAGACATTGATGAGGGTTGTCTTTGTTAATGCTCTGTGAGCCCTGTCTACCAGGGCTATTAAATCATTGTCATTTAAGAACATAATTAGCAATCTCATTAGCAAACGAAGATAATGATCATTACAATTTTTACCCAATTTATGGTTTCCCATTTATCTCAATTTAACAACAATGTCATCTCAGGGCAAAAACAATGTTATTTTTTAAGTGACCCTACAATAATGAAGGATAATCACCTTGTATCAAGGACCAACAATCATTTGTTCATTGTATTCCTCATTATATCAGAAATGTAGTGCAGTAGCTGGTTACTTTCTAATAAGACTCAATCAAGAGATTCTTTAGTATTGCTACATTGGAAATAATACTACATTGGAAATAATATTCATTGGAAATAATACTACATTGGAAATAATATTGCATTGGAAAATACTGCAAGCATAACTGTTTGCTTTACTGATTACAAATTATGGAATGTTACATAGTCAATTATTAAATGCTAAGTAAAAATTAATGAAAGGTACATTCATTTTTACAGTTAATATGAATATATCAGAAAGGAAAAGTCCTTGTCTTGTATTTCTAAAATTTATTTTCCTGTTTCTATATATAAATATATATTGGAGTGTGTGGGGGAATATTAGAGTTCAGGTAATTGCTAATATTCATAAAAGAATACTAAAGAAATGGGTATGTAGAGAATTCTTAAAATAGTGCTTTTATATCATTATATAGGCAGTAACTTGTTAGAAACATACTGGCTCTTAATATGAGTTTAAAACCCATTTTATGTAACAGAGAGTCATGATATTACTTGGTTAGCCTAGCATTGATTATAATCTCATAGTTTAGAGGCTTTATTCACCAAATTCATCCTTAGGGAAAAGTTAGTTGTCTGCAGTTGAAAGGGTAAATGGTTCTTTAAAAAAAGATTGCTTTGTTAAACTTCTAAAAGTCTAAGTTTCAGGCCTTAATATAATAAAATTAGTAGTAATGGTAATAAAACGTTTTGCTGATGAAGAAATATGTGCACCAAGTCCATTATGTAAGATTGTAATGGATTTGAGACATTCCTGATGACACTGAAGCCAGGATGTTCTTTTAAGCAAACCTAATGTGATGAGAAACATACGCACATACTTAACATATGCTTATATACCCTTTAGTACATAATACAAGACAGTAATTAATCATTTTGCCATTCATTCATGTGTTTAGCCATATATTCCTTAATTGTAAAATTAGGTACACTTCTGCTTATAGAAGAAACATTTAGTCTTTTAAAGAACTCCATGATGCACTGCAGCAGATTAATATATATTATATATACCACAATTCACAGTAGTGTTTTCTAATTTATGTACCATATTGCAAGGTGCTTTGTTCACCAGAGACCTCAGTTGCAGTGTCTCTGTTATTTGCATGCCAAAACTGTGTGAGGATGCATTTCTTGAACTACCACAGTCTTTTTGTAAGGTTGGACTATGTCATATTACTTCTGCAAAGCCAGCAGGAGAATGAAGCTGCTATGGGGAGACTTACCTACCTAAACCAAATCACAGACTTTAGTCAAACTGAAATCTAGACAGCCTTCAAGGGAGGGCAACTTTTACAGGACTTAATAGAGTAGAAGACCTGACACCCCCTGCTTCATTGTCTAGTTCTTTCTAAAGGTGAAACACATTTATTAACTTTTTAGTTTACAAAGAGCCTCACTTCATTAGTCTATCAGCTCAGAGCAAATCTCACAAAATCACATTATCTTGGACTCTAAAATCCAAACCTGGTAAATAGTACTTAGTCAATTGCTCCTTTTAAGGGCTAAAATGCTAAAAATATGTCTGGTGTAATTCACTAATTAGAGTTCCAGGAATTCAATTTTCTATGGTAAATCTCAAACAGAAACAAATTTATCAGACTGTAAAAAAATAATAATAATAAAAAAAAAACTTCTCTCTTTACTGTATGTAACATAGCAGGAAAGTGAAATAGTTGCAAGATTCTGGGTCCTGAAAGCAGAAATGACTTTGGATAGATTTCAAAAATTGCATATTATTCACTGGTTTTAAAGACCTGGAAAACAAATTTGCAACTCTTGACAACAAAAGTTTGTTTTTAAAAATCTGTAAGGAAAAAGTCATATATTTAAAGGGACTCAGTGGCATTTTGAAGGTGTTGGTTCAAAATGGCTAAAATAGAGAGACTATTTGGTGAAAGAATTGTTGTTAGATCTGACTTTCCTAGGGGGAAAATATGAAGTTTGAAGAAGCAATTAATCTATCTGGTTTCTTTTAGGCATTCTTACAGAGTCAAGCAGATTTCTCACTGAATTGACCTGGTCTTGTAGAACCCATTAAAAGTAAAAGCAGAGCAGTTTAATACTGTGTTATTATGCAGCCACTTACTTCTTCTGGACACCTCACAGATCCTTTGCTTTTATGAATACACAATAAGATTGTAAATTGAAGAATGAATTGAAATTGGGTAAAATTTAGCATTCTTGAATAGCTTTGGTATGATGACCTATATAATGGCTGGAAATTCATCTTTTCACAAATATATGTACAAGTAAATTATTTTTGTGTTACGGGCTTACATTGTTTATTCTAAAATCTTGGTTGGTATTTTCTTTAATTCTTACATTTTTAATATTAGAGATCTAGAAATTATGGTCATTAACACAAGAAAGAAGATGATGCTGTATCTATATATTACATCACTTTATTTGTCTAACATATTACAGTCATGGCATTGAACTCTTATTACCATAAATATGAACAACTCTGAAATAAAAATTAAAAATAAAATGAAAATGAAATATGTTCTCAATAAGTGAACATACTATAATTCTTTATGTTCTTAGTAACTGAAAATATTACAATTTTTCTTATAGCTGGGTTATGTATTACCTTCAAAATAAAAATATGTTAATAAGAGAAATGAACTTGTTCCTATGTGATAGTTCAGGCTGAGTGTTTTCTAGCAAATGGAGAACAGTTATAGATTAAGTTTCCCTTGCTAATTTTCATTCTCTAAACCAGCATATGGTGTTGGTATCTGTAAGGAGTAAGGTTTTTCTGCCCGCCACCTGGTCTTGTCCTGCATCTGTGCCAGCCCCAATTAACACACTGAGACTCTGTATTTGATATAATGCTGTTGGCCTGTTACTAGTTTCTTATCGGCTAGCTCTGTCTTAATTATTAACCCATTCCTATTAATCTATGTACTTCCACGTGGTCTCATCTTACCCAGAGCAGGTGTCCTGCTCTCTCCAGACTCTCCATGTTGACTCCTCCTTCCTCCTTCCTCTTTCCTCCTTGTCTCCTAGTCCCTCTTATCTTCCTTTTCTATTGGCCAACAGTGCTTTATTCATTAACCAGTATGAGAAACATATATACAGAATGACATCTCCCATCAACTAACATATAGGAACAAGTACCTGCCATTTGCCTTATTTCCAATTAGCCTCTGTTAAACTCAGCAGGAGATATGTGCCATTCATAAGTATATTTACTTGGGCACACAGGTCTCCATTTTCTAGAATATTGAGATAATTCAATTCTTAACATTTTTGCTAAGAAGGTTTTGTTCCTCACCCTAGATCCTTTGTTTAAAATTTGTTGTGTATACATCATACATTAGAAACAGTTAACTCTAGGAATTAGTTAACAGAGAACCACATACATTATTTTTTTCTCTCATAGTCCCTAGAGTCAAACAAGTCATGTAGTTTAATTTTTACTATTGTAGAGTGGAATATTATGTTCAAATGATTTACACAGACCTTATCACTTAAGAAGAGAGTGTTCTTGTAGTATGAGGTATTTTTCTTTTCTCTATTTGTAATGGTGATGTACAAACTGATGACCAATAGACAGAGAAACAGACAGACAATCATTACAGGTTTCTTTCTAAGCATGGTACTTATAGAATACCATAGCATATTTTCTAGTATTATCAACTCAGTGATTACTGTATTTCTTTTTCTGGACTTTATCAGACTGAGTCCTTACTTTGAACCTTTAATTAGCACTTAAGACTCACCGATACTTTAACTTTAACACTAAAAGCCACTGATCTTACATAACACAATGTTGCCTATTTAGATATTTTTATTGGGTTAAATTCCATGTTTCATGAAGCCTGAATCTTCATTTTCTTTCTAGAACTTAACAATAGCCCTCTATGTAATAAGTATTTGTGTTTGTGAGAGGTTCTGTTTATGTTTCTTTCACCACTCAACTTGCCAAACTTAGACATAATGATTCACATTATTTTTCTTTTCTTTTTATTATATCATTACCGCCACCATAAAAGTAGTATTTTCCACAGAGTAGTCACTAGAAGAATTGGTGAATGAGTCTATTTCTGTTGGTTTATCCTGGATGTACTTGACATATTTGTTTGAATACTGAACAGAAAATAGTGTTAATTTCAGAAAACTAGAGATAACAAATTAAATTGCATTGGCAACTATGAACAGTCTAAACTAGTTTTTTTTCCTATGGAGGTCAAAGAAGACATGTAATTCCTGAGCCCTTAGTATCTGTAAAATATTCATTATCCTCTAAGGTCACAACTCTCAGTGATCTTTCAATATTGGCTTTTCGGTGCGAGCAATGCAGTCCTTCTGAAATTATGTTGTATACATCATACAATATTGAATAGGCTTTATTCATTTTTTAAGACACTATTCTCAGGATGATATATGTATCGATTTTCAATGCACTACAGTTATAAAAATGTTTTTATTTATATTACAAATTTTCTTGAATTTTCCTTTTATTGAAAATAGATTCTTTCCTCATACAATATATCCTGATTACAGATTCCCTCCCCTCTACTCCTCCCACTTCCTTCCCACATTCCCTCCCTTTTGGATATGTTTTCTTTCTGTTGCTCATTAGAAATGAACAAGCATCTAAGACAAAACTTAACAAAATAACATATAAGATAAAACAAACAAAACAAAAAAGTATTACACTGAAGTTGGCTAAGGCAAACCAACAGAAAGAAAGAACTTAAGTAGAGGCCTAAGAAACAGAGATCCACTTGTTTGCTCACTGAGTACCACCATTAAAAAAAAAAAAAAAAAAACTAAACCTGAATATATATATATATATATATATATATATATATATATATATATATGAATATGTGAATGACCTGGTGCCGAATCCTGCAAACCCTGTGCTTACTGCGTTAGTGTCTGTAAGTTCATTAATTCAGTTGATTAAAATTTCCTTTTCTCATGGTGCTCCTCATCCTCTCTTACTCTTACACTCTTCCTGCATCCCCTTCAAAAGAGTTCCCTAATTTCTGAGGGGTAGGATTTAACAGAGACTTCACATTTAGTGCTGAGTGCTCCACGGTCTCTCTTTCTCCCTGCATAGTAGTATCAGACCTGGGTCTTTGCATCTGTTCTGTCTGCTGCTCGAGGAAGCTTCCCTGATGATATAAGAATAAGGTTCTGACACATGGATATAGCAGAATTAGGAATCATATTTTCATGACTACATACTTTTAAAACCAGTAGTATTTGATACTACCCTAGGTCTGTGGACTTTCTAGTCTCTGGTTCTTGATTAAATGACAAATGTTGGATATGGGTTGGGCATGAGTTACATCTTGTGAAATCTTTCTTAAGTCAAATCAGTTATTGGTTGGTAACTTACAGAATCTTGTATCACCATTGCCTTAGTATATTTTGCACACATGACAGCACTGAACATCAAAGGTTTTGTGGCTGGTTTAGTACCGGCTCAGCTATAACATGTGCAATGAGTTTTAGGAATGTTGTTGTCAGTAATGGAGACTTGATGTCAGATATAGGGAGCAAGCCATCTATCTATTGAATTATCAACAAATTGGGTTGTCTGAGGATTTACATGAGATCACTGTAGCCAAGAATTTAATTCAATTAGATGTAACCTGGTTCTGGTACTGGAAGCTTACTTTGGAGATGATGAGTTGAGACTATGTGTCCCTCATAATTTAGATACTTCTTTACAAACATCTTCATAAATTTTAGAAAGTTTATACTGGTTTCTATAAACATCTGTAATTTCTCCTCATTTCTAACTACATGTCCCATCATTCACTGCCTTCCTGTACTAATCTTCCTGTTCTGGTATCCTTGTCCCCAAGTCCACCAATATGGCTTATTATATTTCTTCCTCCCAGGGAAATCCATGTGTCCTCCTACTCCTTTCCTCTATCTAAGCTCTCTAGGTCTATAGAATGCATCTTAGTTATCTTTTACTCAAGAGCTATAATCCACTCACAAGAATTAACATATCATAATTTCATTTCAGGGTCTAAGTTACCTTAACTCACATAAGGGGTTTCTTGTTTTTGTTGTTGTTGTTGTTTTGTTCTATCCATTTGCCTGAAAATTGAATGATGTCATTTTTAAGAGCTGAGTAATACTGCATTATGTAAATGTACCACATTTATTTTATCCAGTCTTTTGTTCAAGGACAACAAAACTAATCCTAACTCTTATTGTGGAAAGAATAGCAATGAGAATGTTTGAGAAGATGTCCTTGTAATAGGATGAAACATCCATTGTGTGTATGATATAGAGATGTATAGCTGGATCTTGACCTACAATGATTCCCATAGTGGATTTCCATAGTTGTTGTACAAGTTTGCTTTCCCAAAAGCAATTGATGAGCGTTCTGTTATTCCAAATCCACACCAGTATGGACTGTCTCTTGTGCTACTGATTGTAGCCTCACTGACAAGTATAAAATATAATCACAAAGTATTCTTGATTTGTATTTACCTGGAGGATAAGGAGGATAACATTTCTTGAAGTGTTTCTCAGGCATTTGAATTACCTCTAATGAGAATTCTCTGTTTAGATCAGCAAAGGAGATTATTTGCTCTTTTTATATATAGTTCTTTGATTTCTTTACATATTTTTATATTAAACTTCTATCAGATGGAGTAGGTAAAAAATATTTTCCTATTCTGTTTGCTGCCACTTTTCCCTAATAATGGTATTCTTTCGGTAAAGAAGATTTTCATATTCCTGAGGTCACATTTTTGTTGATTTTAGTGTATGCACTAATGGCATTCAGTTTAGAAAGCCTTCTCCTATGCAAAGAAATACATGCTACCATAGACTACTATATCCAGAAACTTTATATTCCATTTTGAAACTGAATTAAACAGTGTCTAACTACAGCTATGCAGTAGATGATAGAAAGAAAATGAAAACCTAAAGAAATAAATAAAACCATGAAAACACAGGGATAAGTAGTCTCAGAACAAAAAAATCAAAAAAAAAAAAAAAAGTGAAACACACACAACAACAAGAAAATAATAGGAAACAACAGTCATTGGTCATTGATGTCTTTCAATATCAATGGTCTCAATCCCTAAATAAAAAGTGAGAGCCTATCAGAATAGGTTAGAAAACAGGATTTATTATTCTGGTGCAACAAAAAACAAACCCCACCCTTGTTGATTCTTTCAGATTCAGCATATATGTTTTTTGTTATTATGTTGTTGAAGGTCTTTGTCTATTTTTAGTTATGTTTTGTATGTCTCAATAAATATTGATCTATATGTAGACTTTCAATTTCAGCAGCCCTATTTGTAAAATGCCCTGTTTTTTTCCAATGTGTATTTCTGGCTCCTTTATCAAAATCAAGCTTTGATAGGTATGCAGATTTATGTATGGGTCTTGGAAGTGATTCCATTGATCAATATGTATATTTTAATGTCAATGCCATGCTGTTTTTATTATGATATTTTTGTAGTACAATTTGAAATAGGAAATAGTGATACATGAAGTGGTTCTTTTATTATGCAGGATTGTTTTAGCTATACTTGTATAATTACTTTTCCCTATGATGTTGAGAATTGTCCTTTCAAGGTTTGTGAAGAATTGTGCTGGAATTATGGTAGGGATTTCATTGAATCTATAAATGGCTTTTAGTTTGGATAGCTATTTTTACTATACCGAGTCTATTTATTTGTTATCATGAGAGATCTCCTTATCTTCTGTTATTATCTTTCTTTCTTCAAAGAATTACCATGAAAAACATAAAAGATCCAGAGTCAAATATTGGGGTTCAAACGTTATGCTGAAGATCAAGGAAGCAAAGCACCCTATTACAGTATGATTTCCTACTGGTCTGGTCCAACCACCATGCTAGCCCCAAATAACACACAGAGACACTGTATTATATATAAAGCTATTAACTTATTACAAGCATTACTTATCAGTTAGTTCTGTCTTAAATAATAACCCATTTCTATTAAT
The DNA here is from genome assembly GCF_943737965.1 of Phodopus roborovskii. Lineage (NCBI taxonomy): Eukaryota > Metazoa > Chordata > Mammalia > Rodentia > Cricetidae > Phodopus > Phodopus roborovskii. Next base: position 32,551,563 of record NW_026126410.1, read on the forward strand.
CTAAGTTTTTCCACATGGTTTCTTCTTACTGGAGAGAGGGCCTCGGCCTCTGATCTCTCAAGTCTCTTCATGTTGAATCTTCCCTACTACTTACTCGAATCATCCTTGTGTCCTAGTCCTACCTACCTTGCTTTTCTATTGGCCAACAGTGCTTTATTCATTAAACAATACTAGAAACATATTTACAGAATGACATCTGCCATCATCTCCTCTTTTCTGTCTAAAATAAAAAGAAAGATTTTAACCTTAAGATAGTAAAATATATGATAAAACAGGTTTCAAAAAATAACCACAGGTCATGATAGTCCATTAACATTTAGAAGATTTAAAGAAAATATTACATCATTTGTCCTATCTTCAAGAGTCTAAAGTCCTATATGTAGCTTATCTTTAATCATAAATAAGGAAAGCTATAACCATAAATATATGTCTTCAACTCCATCAAAGACAACAGAAGGATAATATATAAACTCTAGAAATGACAGAAATAACTTACTACCTGGTCAGTCACCCAAAGTTCTTTTCAATTGTTCCATCTTCAGCCTATATGCCATAGTGTGTCTGGCAGACTCCTTAGCAAAGCAGGAAACTTTAAACTGTCCCCTTGTATTGGCAGTTTGTCAATCACTTTTCTCTGTGTCCTATAGGTTGTCTGGCATACTATTCCATGAAGCAGGAACTCTTTAGCAATGTCCATCTTGTTTCAACAATACTTTCCTGTGGGTCCTACATATCTAATTTACACAGCATAGAGTCAAACAGTCCAGACAAGAGCAGTATATGGCCCAAATAGCTAGTCTTGCCATATTGCAAGTAAACTCCATAACAAGTTTCTTTGATGTCCATTTTCTTTTCTAATGCAGATGGTGTTGCCGAGAGTACTTATATGTCACTGTTAAGAAAAACCCTAAACCATTTTAAATGCCATATTCTGTATGTCTGTTACAGGTTTGAAGAATGCCTATCCATCTCAAATACACCTTGATAACCAAACTAACTTAACTCTAAGTTTTGATTGTGCTAGGTAAATATCAATATTATACTTTATATTTTTTATTTTTTTTAATTTTCTGTGGAAACAAAAATAGAAATCCTTTTCCCCAGTAACTTGTCCTTAAACTTAAATTTTGTAATCAAAGCATTTTTTATTTAATTTATGATTTTACATGTCGATCCCAGTTCCCACTCCCTCCCTGCCTCCCTCCCTCGCTCTTTCTTCCCTCCCTGACACCCTCCCTCCCTTTTACCCTCTCTGCCCTCTCACATGCACCATAACCACCCTCCTCCCACATCCCCTCACCACAATTCCATATGTAGGGGAATTTCATCCAGTTGGGGTGATGTAGATCTGACAGGTCATGTGAAGTAGGGACTAAGGCTTCTCACCTGTCTCTAGGTCCTCCCTCCATGGGGGATGTGTTAGCAAGGTCCTTTTGTGCACAAGGAATACATCCTAGCTCGACTGTCTGAGGTCCCGTAGAATGCTCAATCCTTCTGCCTGATACCCATATTCAGGGGGGCCTGAGTCAGTCACATGCTGGCTTGCCAGACATCATTCTGATAACCCGTTAGATCCTCCTTATTCAGATCAGCTGTCTCTGTTTCTGCAGCCTGGTCTTGTCCTCTCCATTTGCATCTGGGTTCTAGTTTGACTCATGTTTATGTATGAATGTTTGCTCCTGTTTCCAACAGGCATTAGTTGAAGGCTCCATAAATAAGTTAGTTGTTGATCTCATTCTCCAGGAAGGGCATTGATGGTAGCCTTTCCACGGAAGCTCAAATTGTTAGTTGGCAGCTGTCTTGTGGTTCTCTAGACCTTTCCTTGAGTTCAATTTTATTTTGAAACCAATATTGGCACCCTCTTTTATGCTCTTTCTCTCTCTCTCTCTCTCTCTCTCTCTCTCTCTCTCTCTCATCTTCTATTTCTGACCGGACTCATTCTTCCTGGTGGTACGTGTTTTCCTTTCCTCCCCCTTGTTTTCTCCTACTTCTCTCTCCATTCACTGCCCCCCCCCCGACTTTCCCTGTGCTCTGGGGGACTTGTCCCTTCTGGTTCTCTGAGGGAGTTTATATGAATCTCTTAGAATACACATTTGCAACCTAGTTCCTTTGGTAGTGTGAATTATAGGCTGTTGATCTTTTGCTCTAGGTCTAAAATCCATATATGAGTGAGTACATGCTATGTTCCTCTTTTAGTGACTGGCTTACCTCCTTCAGGATGGTTTCTTCAAGTTCCATCCACTTGCCTGAGAATTTCAAGATAATTTTTTTTTCCTGCAGAGTATTATTCCATTGTGTAGATGTGCCACATATTCATCTTCCAATCTTCAATTGAGGGGCATCTAGGTGGTTTCAAGGTTCTTGCTATTACAAATAGTGCTGCTATGAACATAGTTGAACAGATGTCTTTTTTGCAAGGATGTGGATCATTTGGGTATATGCTTAATAGGGGTATTGTCAGGTCCTGTGGTAAACTAATTCCCATTTTCCTGAGGAACCCCCATACTGATCTCCAAAATGGCTGTATGAGTTTGCACTCCCAAGAGCAGTTCAGGAATTTTCCCACTTCTTCACATCCTCTCTAACTTGAGTCATCATTGGTGTTTCTAATATTAGCCATTCTGGCAGGGGTAAGATGGTATCTCAAAGATGTTTTGATTTGCATTTCCCTGATAGGTAAGGATGTGGTGCACTTTCTTAAGTGTCTTTCAGCCTTTTTGATTTCCTCTATTGAGAATTCTTTCTTCAGTTCTGTACCCCATTTTTTAATAGGGTTATTTGGTGTTTTGTTGACTAGTTTCTTGAGTTCTTTGTATATTTTAGAGATCAGCCCTTTGTCGGATACAGGATTGGTGAAAATATTTTCCCAGTCTGTGGGCTGCCATTTGGTCTTGTCCACGGTGTCCATTGCCTTAGAAAAGCTTCTAGGTTTGAAGAGGTCCCATTCATTAATTGTTTCTCTCAATGTCTGTGCCCCTGGAGTTATGTTCAGGAAGCAGTCCCCTATGCCAATTTGTTCAAGGTTACCTCGTACTTTCTCTTCTAAGAGGTTCAATGTGGCTTGAATGATTTTGAGGTCTTTGATCCATTTGGACTTGAGTTTTGTGCATGGCGACAGACATGAGTCTATCTGCAGTCTCCTACACACCCTCATCCAATTGTGACAGCACCATTTGTTGAAGATGCTGTCCTTGCCCCATTGTATAATTTTAGCTGTTTTGTCGAAATCAGGTGTTCTTAGGTGTGTAGGTTAATATGAGGATTTTCAATTTGATTCCATTGGTCTACCTGTCTATTTTTATGCCAATAGCAGGCTTTTTTCAGAACTATAGCTCTGTAGTAGAGCTTAAAGTCAGGAATGGTGATACCTCTAGAAGTTCTTTTATTGCATAGGGTTGTTTTGACTATTCTGGGTCTTTTGTTTTTCCATATAAAGTTGATTTTTATCCTTTCAAGGTCAGTGAAGGATTGTGGTGGGATTTTAATGGGGATAACATTGAATCTGTAGATTGCTTTTGGCAAGATTGCCATTTTTACTATTATTATCCTACCTATCCAAGAGCATGGGAGATCTTTCCATTTTCTGGTATCTTCTCTAATTTCTTTCTTTAGAGTCACAAAGTTCTTATTATATAGGTCTTTTACTTGTTTGGTAAGCGTTACTCCAAGATACTTTATGTTGCTTGTGGCTATTGTAAAGGGTGATGGTTCTCTGATTTCTTTCTCTGTCTCTTTGTCGTCTGAAAAAAAGTAGGGCTACTGATTTTTTTTTTTTAGTTTATCTTGTATCCTACTAGTTTGCTGAAGGTGTTTATCAGATGTAGTAGTTCTCTGGTAGAGTTTATTGGGTTGCTTATGTAAACTATCATATCATATGCATATAGAGACAGTTTGACTTCTTCCTTCCCAATTTGGATCCCCTTGATTTCGTTTTGTTGTCTTATAGCATTAGCTAGAACTTCTAGTACGATATTGAAGAGATATGGAGAGAGAGGGCAGCCTTGTCTTGTTCCTGTTTTTAGAGGAATTGGCTTAAGGTTCTCTCCATTCAGTTTGATGTTGGCAGTTGGTTTGCTGTATATTGCTCTTATTATGTTTGGTTATGTTCCTGTTATCCCTGACATCTCCAAGACCTTTATCATGAAAAGGTGTTGAATTTTGTCGAAGGCTTTTTCTGCATCTAGGAGATAATCATATGGTTTTTCTTTTTCTGTTTGTTTATATGGTGGATCACATTGATAGATTTCCATATGTTAAACCATCCCTGCACTCCAGGGCTGAAGCCTACTTGGTCATGGTAGATAATTTCTCTGATGTATACTTGAATTCGGTTTGCCAGTATTTTACTGAGTATTTTTGCATCAATGTTCATCAGGGATATTGGTCTGTAGTTTTCTTTCTTAGTTGTGTCTTTGTGAGGCTTGGGTACCAAGGTTATTGTGACCTCATAAAAAGAGTTTGGCAATGAACAATTTGTTTCTATCTTGTGGAACACTTTAAGGAGTATTGGTATTAGTTCTTCCTTGAATGTCTGGTAGAATTCTGCACTGAATCCATCTGGCGCTGCACTTTTTTTTTGCTTGGAAGGCTTTCGATGACTGCTTCTATTTCATTGTGGGTTGTAGGTCTATTTAAATTGTTTTTCTGATCTTGATTTAAGTTTGGTGATAGTTATCCAGAAATTTGTCCATTTCCTTTGAATTTTCAATTTTTGTGGAACACAGATTTTCAAAGTATGATCTGAAAATGGTCTGGATTTCCTGTGTGTCTGTTGTTATGTTCACCTTTTCATTTCTGATTTTGTAAATTTTCATGTTCTCTCTCTGCTTTTTCATTAATTTGGATAAAGGTTTGTCTATCTTGTTGATTTTCTCAAAAAACCAACTCTTCATTGCATTGATTTTTTTGCATTATTTTCCTGGTTTCTATTTTGTTGATTTCAGCCCTCAAGTTGATTATTTCCTGGAGTCTACTCCTATGTTGTGAATTCGCTTCTCTCTGTTCTAAGGCTTTCAGTTGAACTTTTAATTCCCTTATGTGACTATCCTCTGTTTTCTTCATATGGTCACTTATTACAATGAACTTCCATCATAGCACTACTTTCAAGGTGTCCCATAAGTTCGGTATGTCGTGTCCTCATTCTCGTTGAATATTAGAAAGTCCTTAATTTCTATCTGTATTTCTTCTTCGTTGACCCAGGAATGGTGCAATTGCACATTGTTCAGTTTCCATGAGTTTGCAGGTTTTCTGCTATTTGTGTTGTTGTTGAATTCCAATTTTAAAGCATGGTGGTCTAATAAGATGCAGGGGACTATTCCTAATCTCTTGTTTCTGTTGAGGTTTGTTATGCCACCTAGTATGTGGTCGATTTTAGAGAAGGTTCCATGTGGAGCAGAGAAGAAGGTATATTCTTTTGTGTTTGGATGGAATGTTCTATAGATGTCTGTTAACCCCAATTGAGACAAAACTTCTGTTAGTTCTTTTTGTTACTTTGCTGAGTTTCTGATTTGTGGTCCTGTCTAGTGTTGAGAGTGGTGTATTGAAGTCTCCCACTATAAATGTCTGAGATTTTATATGAGCTTTGAATATTAGTAGTGTTTCTTTTAGGAATGTGGGTGACTTTGTATTAGGGTTATAGATGTTCAGAACTGAGACTTTTTGTTGATGGATTTCTCCTGTGATGAATATGAAATGACCATCTTCATCTCTTTTGATTAATTTTGGTTTGAAGTCTAACTTTTTAGATATTAGGATAGCTACACCTGCTTGCTTCTTATTTCCATTTGATTGCAAAATCTTTTCCCAACGCTTTACCCTGAGGTAATGTCTTTCTTTGAAACTTAGATGTCTTTCTTGTATGCTGCAGAAGGATGGATTCCTTCTTCGTATCCATTCTTTTAGGCTTTGTCTTTTTATAGGTGAGTTAAGACCATTAATGTTGAGGGTGAGTAAGGACTATTGATTGTTGATGCTTGTTTGATTTAGGTTTGTTGTTGGCAGTGGTATTGTGAATATATTAATTCTGCTTTACCCTTGGTTTCTGGTTTAGTTGGATCATCTGTTGCCTTCATTTTTGTGGGCATAGTTACCTTTCTTGGTTTGGAGTTTTCCTTACCATAATTTCTGTAGGGCTGGATTTGTAGATACGTATTGGGAAAATCTGGTTTTGTCATTAAATATCTTGTTTTCTCCATCTATAGTGATTGAGAGTTTTGCTGGATATAGTAGCCTAGGCTGGCATCCTTGTTCTCTTAATACTTTTAGAACATCTGTCCAGGTCCTTCTGGCCTTGAGGGTTTCCATGGAGAAGTCAGGTGTAATTTTGATAAGTCTGCCTTTATATGTTACCTATCCTTTATCTTTCGCTGCTCTTAATATTCTTTCTTTATTCTGTATGCTAGGTGTTTTGATTATTATATGTTGAGGGTTTTTTTTTCCTTTGGTCCAGCCTATTTGGTGTTGGGTATGCTTCTTGTACTTTCATGGGCATGAACTTCAGATTTGGAAAGTTTTCCTCGATGATTTTGTTGAATATATTTTCGGCACCTTTGAGCTGGGCTTCCTCACCTTCCTCTATGCCTATTATTCTTAGGTTTGGCCTTTTCATGGTGTCCCACATTTCTTGGATGTTTTGTGTTAAGGATTTGTTGGATTTATGATTTTCTTTGGTCGATGAATCTATTTCTTGTAGTTTATCTTCAATGCCTGAGATTCTCTCTTCTATCTCTTGAATTCTGTTGCTTATGCTTGTGTCTGTAGTTCCAGACTTTTTGCCCAGTTTTTCTATTTCCAGCATTCCTTTGATTTGAGTTGCCTTTGTTTTCTCAATTTCAGTTTTCAAGTCTTGAACCGTTTCCTTCACCTGCTTAATTGTTTTTTCTTTGCTTTCTGTACTTTTCTTAAGGAATTTGTTCATTTCTTCCACTTTTTTGTTTGTTTTTTCCTCCATTTCTTTAAGAGATTTTCTCACATCTCCTTAACGGCCTCTATCATTTTTATGATGGTCATTTTTAAGTCATTCCCTTCTACTTCCTCTGTTTTGTTGTTGTGTTCCGTTCTAGTTGGTGTAGATTCCCTAGATTCTGGTGGTGTCATGCTTGTCTTTCTGATGTTCGGTGTTTTCTTGTATTGCCTTCTTCCTATAGCTTCTTCCAGTAGGTGTTGGTGGGGTCTCCCATTCTCTCCATGGTACTTCCATGGGATTATGTGGGACAGAGATTCAATATCTGTAGCTCTGTGTAGCTCTCTAGGTTGTCTCTCTGCAGACAGGGACCCAGGGAAGGGGTCAAGGATGAGGATCCTGTAAAAGATGTCATCAGGAACTCACAGTGGTCCCACAGAGATAGGCGGATCTCTGGGAGGGGCCTGGGACTCCAGTAGAGGACTGGACGTGGGGGTCAGAGACCATGCAGGTGGAAATTACGGCTGGTCCTGCGTGGATAGGCAGGTCTCCTTTGTTCAGAATTGCTCTGAGAAGTCTCTGAAGTAGGGTGGACTATAGGCTCCATCCTCTGTCCCAGTGCTCAACCAGAGTGGCAGGCCCGTGGGTAGGGTAGGGCACAGGGTAAGGGGGGCAGGCTCAAGGTGGGGATGGAAGGGGGTGTATCAGAGCTCCAAGGGTGCTCTCAATGGGGACAGGAGACAGGAGCAGCAGGATCAGGGGCCAACCCATGGAGTTCAGTGGGGGGGGGGGGAGAGGTTGTAGGGGATAGGCAGCCCCGATTGGGCAGACTCACCTCTGGCCAATAGCTGGCAGAAGAGGACAAAGGCTTAGCTGAAACTTGGGAAGTTTTTGCAGGATAGTCGGATCTCAGGGGAAATTGGAACTCTCCAGCTGAGGCCTTTTTCTTTAGCAGAGGCCCAGATTTTGGGGGATCAACAACTAACTTATCCATGGAGCCCTCATCTAATACCTGTTAGAAACAAAAGCAAACACCCATACCTAAACACTGAGTCGAACTAGAACCCAGATGCATATGGAGAGGACAAGACCAGGACAGACAGCTGAACTGAACAAGGAGGAGCTAACAGGCCCCAGACTGATAGCTGGGAAGCCAGCATGGGACTGACTCATGCCCCCCCCCCCCTGAATATGGGTATCAGGCAGAAGGACTGAGCAGTCTAAGGGACCTCAGACAGTGGAACCAGGATGTATCCCTGGTGCACAAAAGGACCTTGTGAACACCCCCCATGGAGGGATAACTGCCTTAACCTAGAGACAGGAGAGAAGCCCTAGTCCCTACCTCACAGGACCTGTCAGATCTACATGACCCCACCTGGATGGCATTGCCCTACATATGGAATTGGGGCAGGTGATGGGAGGGGTTAGGGTGCTTGTGAGAGGGCAGAGAGCGTAAAATGAGGGAGGGAGGGAGGGATAGAGGGAGGGAGGGAATGGAAGAAAGGAAGGAGGGAGGGAGAAGGACCTGGGATTGACATGTAAAATAATAAATTAAATAAAAAAATAAAAAAATTGGACAATGGTCCATCTATTTCAATTTTGTTTTAATTTTGGAAGTATTGGCATTAAATCTTCTTTGACAGTCTGGTAGAATTCTATGCTAAATCATCTGGCCCTAGGTCTTTTAAATGGGGTGGGGGACTTCAAATAAATAACTGCTTATATTTCATTATGGCTTATTTTTCTCTTTAAATTACTTACCTGATATTGATTTAACTTTGGTAAGTGATATATATCAAAAAATTTTCATTTCCTTTAGATTTTCTCTTTGGTAGGGTATAGATTCTTATAGTATATCCTTATGATTCTCTGATTTCTTCTGTTTCTGTTGCTGAGTTTCCCCCATCACCTTATTTCTAATTTTGTTTATTTTGATATTCTCTTCAACCTTTTGTTAATTTGGATAAAACAAACACCTTGTACATTTTTTTTGTTTGTTTATCTGTTTATTTCTATTTTTTGATTTCAGCCCTGAGCTTGATTATATATTGCTGTCAGCATCATTTGGATGTGATTTCATCTAGTTGCTTTAAAGCTTTCAGATTTACTGTTACATTCATAGTATGGGTTGTTTTCTTTTTACTTGTAGACATTTAGTATTATGAACTTGGGTCTGAGGACTGTGTTTACTGAGTCCCACATGTTTGGGTATGTTGTATATTCATTTTCATTCAAGTACAAAAAGTGCTAAAAGTATTGATTTCTGACTTTGCAAATCTTTCACTCAGTAAAGAGTTGTTCAGATTCCAAGATATTGTTAGTCACCTGTTGTTGATATCCAGGTTTAATCTGTAGAGAATGACAGGATGAAAGATATTGTTTCAACTTCCTTGTATCTGGTGAGTCTTGCTTTGTATCCTTTCATGTGGTCAATTTTGGAGAATGTTCTAATAGTTGCAGATATAGGTGAGTGGGTTATTGAAGTCTTAGACTATCAGTGCTTGTGATTCAATATGTGATTTAAGCTTTAATAACCTTTCTTTTATGAACTTGTGTGCCTTTGTGTTACTATCTGTTGTAGAATATTATTTTAAGGTGAGAATTATTTGTTTATACTCTGGAACATTTGTTTCATGCCATAAAGATGTATATTTCTGTTTGTGCTGCATTTGTTTAATTCTGCAAATATGTGATTCTTTTCCTGACTAAAACACCTGATAGTCTAAGAAAGGATAGGCAGGGCTGGCAGGCAGTGAGAATAAATAGGAGGAGAAGTCTGTTGGAAATGGAGAAAGGGAAAAAAAAGAACAAGGAGAGGAGGACATCATGAGCCCAGTCAGCCATTGAGTAAGTGTGAAAGTAAGATACACAGAAGATAAGTAAGTAAGTAAGTAAATAAATAAATAAATAAAAACAAGCAGAGGCAATAGAAAGATGGGGTAATTTAAGATAAGAAATGTCCAGATATCTGGACAAGGATTACCTCAAATCTAAGCAATAGTGGAGAGGCTACTTTAAATGTCCTTTCCCTATCATGAGATTGATGACTACCTTATATACCACCCTAGAGCCTTTATCCAGTAATAAATGGAAGCACAAGTAGACACACACAGCTAAATACTGAACCAAACTCCTGGAATCCAGTTGCAGGGAAGTAGGAGTGATGAACAAAGGAGTCAAGACCAGGCTTGAGATTCCCACAGAAACAACTGACCTGAACAAGGGGGAGCTCATGGACCCCAGACTGATAGCTGGGAAAACAGCATGGGACTGACCCAGACTCCCTGAATGTGGGTGTTAGTTAGGAGGATTGGACAGTCTATGGGGCCTCTGGTAGTGGATCAGTATTTATATCTATTATACAAATATTTTTAAGGAGCCAATTCCAAAAAGAGGGATACGTTCATAGCCTAGAAACATGGTGGAGAGCCAAGGCCCTTCCACAAATGATATGGCAGACTTTGAAGATCCCACATGGAAGGCCACACTTTCCTGGGGAGCAGAAAGGGGATGGGATAGAGGTTGGGAGGGAGGGAAGGGTGAGGAATTGGGATTAATATGTAAAAGAAGCTAGTTGCAAATTTAAATTTAAAAAAATTAATTAAAAAGAGGATAAATAAAGCTGTATAGAAACAAACAAGATAAGGCTGGACATGATTAAAATTAAAAAGACTCTATGTGTAAATTTCGGAGCTGGTTTGAACCCCCCCCCAAGAAGAGAAAGAGCGGAAAGTAAAGATTAAAAGTAACCAACAGCACCTATCTCTTGATTAGTTTAGTTTGAAGTCTACTTCCTTAGATACGAAAATACTTACACCAGCTTGCCTCTTAAGTCCATTTTCTTGGAATATAGTTTCCACCTTTTACTCTGAGGTTATATTTTTTTCTTGGTGGTGAGGTTTGTTACTTGGATACATTAGAAGAATAGATACTATATCTTTATTGGCAACTTAGACTAAAGATACTGAGAGATGTCAACAAGCAATGATTTTTGATTCCTGATACTTTGTTGTCTAATGGTGTGGGGTGGTAGATAGTTCTTGTGTTCAGTGTGTGTGTGTGTGTGTGTGTGTGTGTGTGTGTGTTTCCAGATTTTGGTTTTAGTGTTCTGAAATTATATATTCTTTCTGTTTCCAAGATTGTTATTTACCTCTTAAAGATGGTTTACATATAATTATTGATTAATTTGAATTGATCATGGAATGCTTAATTTTCTTCATTTATGGTTGTGCTACATATAATATCTGAGTTGGTATCTAGCATTTCTTAAAGTCTGCAGGGCATTTGGCCCTTCTGGCTTTGGAGTCTCCATTGATAATTTAGTTGTAATTCTCATAGGTCTGCCTTTTTATGTTACTTGGTCTTACTTTTTTTTTTAACCTTTGCTGTTTTTAATATTATTTTGTTGTTCTATAATTCCAGTGTTTTGGTTGTTCTGTGATAAGAGTGCTTATTTCCTAGTACAATCTGTTTGGTGTTCTGTTTATTGCTTGTATTTTAATAGACATCTCTGTCTTTAGGTTAGGAAAGTTATCTTCTATGATTGTATTGAAAATATTTCTCTGCCTTTGCTTTAGGTTTCTCCTCCTTCACTACCATTATTATTCTTAGAATTCATTTTTTTCATACTGGGCTCTAATGGAACATTTATTATTCTGTTGGCTTAATAATGAAAACAAATTGAAATCATCATAGAGCAACTTATATTAATTGCAATATTTATTCTAAACAATATTTTAAAATCAATCACAAAAATATATATTTTGCTGGGTGTGTTGGCTCATGCCTTTAATCCCAGCACTCAAGAAACAGAGATAGGTGAATCTGTGAGTTTTAGGCCAGCCTGGTCTACAGAATGATTTACATAGAGAAACCCTGTTTGGAAAAATCACCATATATATATATATATATATATATATGTGTGTGTGTGTGTGTTTGTGTGTGTGTATTTAAAATTAAATGTGATGCTAGATGCTTTCTCTATTGTATCACCTTACAATTTCCAGTCTTAATCCACAAAGCAACAATGAGTTGAACAATGTAAATAGGAAACTCTCTTGAATGGTAACAATTTTAATTAGCTGAGATTCTATTTTCCATTTCTATAGTATAAAATATAAAGAAATCAAAGAAAAGCTAAGATTTTAAGCCTTTCCATGCATGATAACATTCTGCTGGAAGTGCTGTCTTTCCTTCCAATTATATCGTTTTAAATTTTTGGTTCTTAAATGTGCATTAACTAATTCTGTCCTTCAGCTGTAGAATGCCTTACACACAAAAAGCTCTTATGTCAATCTCCAACAATAAAACCATTCAACCAAACAACTGTATAATTTATATTACTTTAAATATTTATTATCTAAAAAAGAGAATCTTTAGCTTTTATCATAAATACATTTTACTTTAGTGATAAATATGTAAGTACTTTTATAACGATTTATCTTAGCTTCTTATTCTCAATGAATTCCCATTTTCTCTCTATTCCTTTCAATGTAGGACTCAATCACTGAAATACCTAAGGAGAAAACCTATGATGAAATATACATACACTGACTTGTTTTAAGGTAATTATTTTTACTCTTTTATATATGAAAATATTAAACAATTGTTAATTTGTTAGCATGCATCTTCTATGATAATGAAGAGAAGAGACATTTAGATATGACACAGGGCCAGGTTTCAACTGCATTATAAATTCACATTTAAAACCTTTCAAAAGAATATATATATATATATCTTCCTCCTATTTCAACAGTTTATATATATCTTCCTCCTATTTGTTCTTCAATATAAGTTCTTATGTAGTCATAGCTCAGTCTATACTCAAACTTATAATTTAATGTACAGTAGATTATCTTTGAATTTCGAATCCTCCTTCTAATTTGTTTATTTGTGGGATTATATTGGTATGTGATCATTTCTGGTTAATTTTTGTTCCTATATGGATATTCATGAAACATTATAGTGTAAACAAACATAAAAAGATACTTTTACAATTATATTGGACCTTATAAATTTCATTATATAAGTAAATATGGAGATACAGTGTTTTGTTAATAATCATTTATGTATGTGAACCATGATTTTAAATATTCAATTGTACAACAGTCCTTGTATTTTAATACTATAAAATTATAGTTGTTATTAGAGTAAGAATTACAGTTATTGACAGCAGTTTATAATATATTTGCTACCATATAATTACTAATGTATAAACTAAAATGTTATTCAAAATTTACCTCTCTCTTCAAAATGTAAGATAAATACACGTATAATAAAATGTATATTAAAACATATCTTTATCAATTGTTTTAGATGTATAAATTGATAAGATAAAATATTCAATTAGATATAATAGTTTGTATTTGTAACCTGTCACTTAGGAAGGAATGTTGAAGCAAGAAAATTTTGACAAAATTATGGCTATAATGAGGTAAATATTGTGTCCAGCCCAGCCAGACCTACAGTGAGAGACCCAGAATCAAACAAGCAAGAGTAAAATAAAATAAGTAAAATCCAAGTTAAATACTCCCATTTATAACATTGATATGATTGTAGTATGTTATTTGATATAGTATGTTATTAATTTTGAAAGCTGCAATAAACCCAAACTTGCTTTTGGAAGTTAAAATGCCAATCTAAAGAAAAATCAACATTGAAGGGCAATCAATTCCATGGAAAGATGCAGAAACAAATTCTGGTTTGACATTCTCTTCCACTTTATTCCCTCCATACCACCATCAGAAATAATTTAGTACTGAAAGCTGGGGAATCTGCATAGGAAGAACTAGGCCCTCTGAATGTGGGTGACAGTTGGGGTCTTAAATAATTTATATTTACCCCTAGTACATGAACTGGCTTTTTGCAGTCCATTTCCAAAGGAGGGATGCCTTGCTCAGCCTAGATATAGAGGGGAGGGCTTTGGTCCTGTCTCAAGTGATATAACAGACTTGTTGATTCCACGTGGGAGGCATAATCCTCCATGAGGAGTACATGTAGGAGATGGGAGGAAGGTGGGGGAGTACCAGGAGGGGAGGGAAGAGGAACTGGAATTAGTATGTAAATTAAGATTGTTTTAAAAATAAAATAATAAGACTGCTCAGGGTGGTCTAATATTAGCCTAGCTGAAAGTTGCAAAGTTCTTTTCTTTCTATTTGTGCTATCAAATATTTTATATTCACATGTATTACAAAAATGATTTAAATTTTTCATAAGATATCAGTGAACATCAGATAAAAACTGAAGTATAGTATATACTGTGAGATTTGGTTTATGAAATTTAAATGGAATAATAAAAAGACATTACTAATAAATAGACATTTTCACTCATCATTGTGAGTATACCAAACCTAGGTATTTTCAGTTTGTCCACATGAAAACAGAAAGCAATTTTTTTATGTTGCAGGATGCAAACTCAACATATAAGTTTGTAAGTTGAACAATTGTATGGTATTTTTGTTATAAATTGCTTAATATGTATAAATTTCATAATTCTTCATCTGGACAACAAGTAATCTAGGCTGGTGTATTTATGCCATTCTTCATGTTGAAACACTTTCCCTGACTTTATTCCAAAACTTTTATAATTGACTCAGAAGTTTTAGATGCATAGCAAGAATGTGTCACCATTTTACTATGGACTCCAGACCTTCATTGGAGAAAATAGTTTGACTAGAATAGGAAGATGATAACACTGTTAAACTATTAAAATAAATCCACAGCTCTTAGATTCCACCACTGCAAATAGAGGAAGAAAACACAGCTGAGAGAGATTTGTATTCTAATGCTGTGTGGCTAGAGATTGGGGCAAGGGCATACATCATACTGATTTCATGTTGAATCCTAATTAATCTTTGGATATTCTCAGGTAGTCCTGAACTTTTATAATAAAAAATAATATTGTAAGACTTAACTGTCAAGTGATTTATATCAGTAGGTTAGAATTCAGAGTAATAAGTTGAAAAGGAACATTTTCATTATGCCAGTTAATAATGTTTCCAAATTCTTGAAAAATTATACTCACTAACAAAATATCTGTGTCTTAGTTAGTAATCTCCTAACAATGTGCTTAAATTTCATTTTTAGTTTTCTTTACAAAGATTTTTTTTGATTTAGCAATGTTTCTACTTTAGATTAATGATGTCTTCATGTACAATACAAAGTATATCTGAGAAGTTTTAATTTATAAATCTAAAAAACAATAGTAGCATCTCCATAATGGTCAATAGTTCGTTAACTTTAAATTGTATTTCACTTAAGTGAAAGTTAAATGTATGGATAATATTAAGTAAAACATGCTTAAACTGAGAAAGCACAAAGTTAATATCTGAACTCATATTGGAATTAGAATCTATAAATATTTATAGATGACCATAAGTATTATATATTTATATATATATATATACATATATATATATATATATATATATATAGAGAGAGAGAGAGAGAGAGACAAAGACAGAGACAGAGACAGAGAGAGAGAGATAAATGCAATAGACCAGATCTATACTCATTAACATATTCCGTGCATCTGTATTTGATTCTTGTTGGTCAGTGCATTTACTACTCAAAATTACAACAAGGTATGTGTAAGTTTACAAGACCTTTGGCTACAAATGAAATTCCTGACTTCATATGATTTTAGAGAGTTTATTTTAACATGATTAAAAACAACAAATAGTAATTCTTTGTTATGCTCAGCATGTGCTGTGTGTCTACTCTTGGGAAAACTCTCCATATCTGGCATAAAAAGAACCATGGTTCCCCCTGATCAGGATATTGACTAGCTCCTCTGTGTTTCCTTTGACTTCACAGAACCCTGGTTTCTCTAGTCACTTGCTGAGGTTGGCATGCTCTGTTTCATGTAGAAGTTTTGTAATTCATGAAGGTGACAGCAAGGGCGTCCTTCTTACAAATAAGTGTCTTTCTCAATAGCCTTGTTGATGCACCACTTGTCTGGCTGCAAGAGTCTGGGGTTTAGAGAGTTCTACTTGAATTCCTGAGAAGGTTTATCTCTCTACATGAAGCTGAAGATTTATAAGTATGTCTTATCCTCTGAGGGACAGAGTCAAACAGACCGTTTATGAGAAAGAATATGATTATGGACTTTCAGGCTTCTTGCACATTTCTTGATGACCAACATTACTCATTCTTCAGAGTCAAACATTCATTCCTCTCTCTTACACAATAGTGACAGCTGTTTGAAACATGTCTCAGTGAAGAAATAACCCTCATCCAGCATGCAGTAAATCTTAACTCTCCATTTTCAACCAAAAATTTCAACTTTTCTAAAAAAAGAACTGAGAAAATAAAACCTTATAAAATTTTATATTAAAAAGAACAAGGGGGAGCTTATGGACCCCAGTCAATTGGCTGGGAAACCAGCATAGGACCAACCCAGACTTCTTAAATGTGGGTATTAGTTAGGAGGGCTGAACAGTCTATGGGTCCTCTGGTAGTAGATTAGTATTTATCCCTAGTATTCTAATGGACTTTGGGAGCCCATGCCACATAGAGGGATACTCTCTCATCCAGGATACATGGGGCCTGGGGGGGGGGAGGCGGGTTTAGCCCCTGCTCCAAATGATATGACAGATTTTGAAGACTCACCTTGTAAGGGACTCACCCTCTCTGGAGGGCAAAAAAGGGATGGGATGGGGGTTGGAAGAGGAACAGGGGAGGGGGGGAGTGTGCAGGAACTGGGATTGACATGTAAAACAAGCTTGTTTCAAATGTAAATAAAATACTATCATAAATAAATAAAGGATTTTTTAATAATAAAGAAAAGGAAGGAACTTCAGTGCCCATTTACTACAAGTTTCATGCTAATTTTAATGATTGAAGTCAGATTATCAGACTCAAGTCAAACACCTTAAATTGCTGAGCTATATCTCCTTACCATATGGCTTAAAGTGTATTTGTTTATTGTCCAAATATGTATTTTCAAACCCAAAGGAATGAACCCAGGACCTTGTCCAAGTAAAGCAACCACACTACCACTGGCTGATCTGAAGCAAACACCCAGTGATTTTTGTGTCAATTTTACAAAATAGTTCTGTACCATATGCATGTGTTATGTTGTGTTATGTATGTAACTGATAGTTAACTAAAGAGATTACAGACAAAAGTGCATAGTAAACACTTGCTTGAGCTTGTTATGTTATTGCATTTTCTCTGCCTTAAAGATTTATGCATGCTCCTTAGAGTATTACATATGGTGTTATTCTACTTTCCAAATATGGAAGGGCACACTCAGCCTTTTGCTGTAACAAGGATACGAATTAACATGGCTATAAAATAGCACTGGGGTATATGTTACTTACAGTATTATAAGCAGCAAGCTCCTGCTTTGTTTATGTTTATACATTCTAGAAATGTGCCTTATTACATTAAGTTTCAGAACTACTGAGAAAGCAATTGCTAAGCATTAACTGAAACACACATGATTATGGAAACATAGATTTTCATTGTGCTTTATATAATGATGTTTTTCTTGCTTGTTTTGGTTTTGGTAAGGGGATTGGTGGGTTCTTCTGCATTGCTCAGCCTGTTAGAGAATTCTCTATGCACTGAAATCACTCTTCAAACTCACAATCTTCTCTCACCTCCTCAGTATCATTATTTTATCAGTGTGTGCATTTTTAAAGTTTTATTCTATTCATAATGATATGTTTTTGTGTGTCACTACGTAAAGGTGTGTGTGATGAGTGCTGGGGCATTGGAGCCCAGAGACATCAGATGTCTTGCAGATGGACTTAAAGGTGCTTTCTGAGCCACCTGATGTAGGTGTAAAGAATCAAATTTGGTATGAAGGTGTCGTCATAGTGAACGTTTTTAATCCCAGCACTCTGAAGACTGAGGCAGGCAGATCTCTATGAACTGGAGGCCAGCCTGGTGTACAAATAGAGTTCCAGGACAGCTAGGGTTATACAGTGAAAGCCTGCCTCAGAATATACAAGACAAAAATGACAGCAACATTTAAAAAAAAATCAAGTGTCAATTTTGGATCCTCTGGAAAAGCAGTTAATATTATTAACAACTGAGTCATCTCTTCAATCCAGAACTGTACATTTTTTGTTGTTGTTAATCTATGATATGGATTGTTTCAAAAGGACATAGCCACTATTCCTGATAAAATTAATTGTTCATGTGAATGCTCCCGAGTATCTGTGGCATCAGGCACTGTGGTAGGTTCTTCTGCATGGCAGAGATGTGTATATAAAGGATCTTATTTACCTAAGGTGCCTTCAGCTACCCCAGATTTGTCACAGAAGAAATTACAGAGCATATTCATCTAGACAAAGTAAGCTTCCACTGATAGGCTCTTGAGCTGTAATTTTTCTACTTAAAAAGTAGAAAATTGAATATTTTCATTTCTGAAAATTTCACATTGCTATACAGAGAAATATGGTCAATACTACTACTACCCAATTATCCATACTTGTCCATCATCCTCCGATATACTACCCCTGACAACTTATTGTCATATTTATTTATTTAGGTATTTATTTTTGATAACACACTAAGTTAATTTCAACTGCCTGTACATGCATGGATATGTGTTCTATTTCAGCTTTACTGGTGGCATCTACCTTACTGTGCTCACTGCTATTCTGTTTTCTGTTCTGTCTCTTAAAAAAAAAATTATATTGAACACTTGTTCTTGGGTCAAATCCAGGCATGTCTATCTTTTAGAACCTCTTTGATATAGCTTCACAAGTTTAAATTAAAACTGGAGATTATTCCACTTCAATGTCATACCAAAATGGATGTATCCTCATTGCTCTGTGTGATTTAAAACAAAGTCTGAATATTGTCCTAGCCAGGATGTGAATTTTATTTATTAAGCCTACTTGTAAGGACAAGGAAAGCCATTGTGCATAAATAAAGACATACATACTCAGAAAATGCCATTTAAGTCTGATTTAATATGGTCGCTGAACACCAGGAAATCACATCAGATTCAAAATTAACGCATAAGGTTCTTAATTTCTGAAGTTTTCGTTTCTAATTTTTGTTTACGCAGAAGCAGGTGTTGAACATATCACATAAGTGCTGACTACATTAAAGACAATATCATATGCTCTCTGTCTCTGTCTCTGTTATGGAAGAGCTTATTTCCTGAGAGTCTTCATTTCTTCACTTGCCCTGCTTACCTAAATTTTTTGAATATTTTCCTCTCTAAAAAAAGAAATCACTGTTGAAAATGCTTTTTGATAATAAACTATAAACGGCTCAAAGAAGATCTCTTTTTCTAGAATAAACACCTTTTGAAACAAAACCCAAATACTTAGAAAACATAAAGTCATTGCATGTATCACAAACAAACCATATTATCTTTATATCCTGTCCAAACTATAATATTACAGATATTCATTTGACTTAAATAATTTCTTGAAGTCACCTGAAGGCTCTGGGAATTTGGGATTCTCTGATGTTGTGGACCATGATCTTCTTTGAAATATGTTGTCATGGTTCCTCAGTCCAATGTGGCATATGTGAACACTGAAAGGTAGTGCAGTATGACAGGTTTGAAAGTCTCCAACTAGAACATTTTAGTATGTGAAACAAAAATGTGAGGTTTTTCCTTGTGAGTCATTACTTTGTTTTCCATTGATTGTGGAATTTCCTTCCTTAGGTTGTGCAGAGTGATATTTCTCATGGAGGGAATAATGTCAGTAGTTTGTTAGGAGGTAGTGTTTACAGGGGGCAGTTTATATATAGTAAGAAACATCATTTGTTTTTCTCAGCTGTACTGCTGAAACTGCAATTTTTCTAACCAAAAAAATATGTGAATACTGCATGGTGCTCAATATTTCAATAAATGATAATAAATTTTTAATTAAACTATGTCAAATATTCAACTGTGAATTTAGAGATACAGGCATGATTGGCAGCTCTGTCTTTCCATGCTGCTTGCCTTTATGACCTTAGGTGATTATTGTAGCCTTTCTCAGCTCTAGATAAGTGATTTGATGATCACCTTTGGGAAAGAGTACTTCTCAAACACTTTTCCATAATAAACTTACAGTTATCTTATTTCAAATCATAGATAAGATCATGGAGTTTATTTTATTGTTTTGCTTACTTAATTTTTCTGCTTCTAGATGTTTTTAAATGTTCAATTTATTCTTCCCACATTTTTGAGAAATCAAAGTAATTGAATTCAATTAGTAGGTATATAGGTCTGTTTTAACATAAATCCATTACATGTTTCAAAGAGATTTTTATTTAAGTTAGTCTGATACATGGTCAAATTTATTTATTATTTATTATTTATGATAATTTATTTATTAATGATACTGATGATCATTTGTCATTGTTAAATATGCAGAGGTAAATATTTAGATATTTAGAATTAATTAAAAAACCAACCAAAGATGACAATAAAATACAAAAGTGTTTCAAATTGTTACTCAGAGCTGATGGGGACTATGTGACTACTGTCTAGCAAATATAAAATTGTGTAGGAAAGCTGAAGCATCTTCATTGAAAAACAGTCCCAAGGCAAGGAAACTGAGTAAAAGTGAAGTTTTCCCTCTCAACTCAGCCTGGACTCTGCTCAGTTCTTGGTCCTCTCTATTTGTTCTCACCTTCTGGCAATATGGATCACATGGAGGTGTGAAATTCCTGGGCCCTGTGATCATATCAGTTAAAAACAACTTT
This sequence comes from Phodopus roborovskii, assembly GCF_943737965.1. Taxonomy (NCBI): domain Eukaryota; kingdom Metazoa; phylum Chordata; class Mammalia; order Rodentia; family Cricetidae; genus Phodopus; species Phodopus roborovskii. The sequence goes on from NW_026126410.1 coordinate 32,572,129, forward strand.
CAACATGTTGGAGACCTGTCTTGTGCAGGAAAAAGACTTCACCAAGACGGAGGCCATTACACAACACTTTCTTTTTTTTTTTTGTTTGGAAAGCTTTGAGGATTTTTTTTTTTAAATTTTATATAACAAAGTCCATTTAATTAAAAAAAAAAAAACATTTATACACAATATTTGGGAATTTGGGCGTCGTTCTTTCCAAACTACTTCCTGCTGGTAAGGGGCGCTGTCTTGGGGGAATCGAAGAAGATTCAGATATCCTAGCTGTAGTCTGTAGGGCTGTTTTGTCCAGCTGTTTGGAATGTAGGATCAGCTTGTACTCTGTTTCAGGCGGTCTGGCGTGATCAAACCACATTAGTATGGAAGGAATCCACATCTTTTCATTTTCTGTGGAAACAAAAATAGAAATCCTTTTCCCCAGTAACTTGTCCTTCAACTTAAATTTTGGAGTCAAAGCGTTTTTTTTTTTTTTTTTTTTTAATTTATTATTTTACATGTCGATCCCAGTTCCCTCTCCCTCCCTCCCTCCCTCCTTCCCTCCCCTCCAGCCCTCCCTCCCTCCTTCCCTCCCTTTTGCCCTCTCTGCCCTCTCACATGTACTCTAAACACCCTCCCCTCCCAACCCCCCACCACAATACCATTTGTAAGGGAATGCCATCCAGTTGGGGTCATGTAGATCTGACAGGTCCTGTGAAGTAGGGACTAGGGCTTCTCTCCTATCTCTAGAATAAGGCAGTTATCCCTCCATGGGGCATATGTTTGCAAAGTCCTTTTGTGCACCAGGGATACATCCTAGCTCCACTGTCTGAGGTCTCTTAGACTGCTCAGACCTTCTGGCTGAGACCCATCTTCAACACTTTCAAGAGCAACTATTGAGCAAGAAGTGAGTGTGAACTACACTGGAAGCACTCCTAAGAAATGCATTCAATTACACACTATTATCATATTACCACTACAAAAGAGGAACGTTTGTCCATTGCAATTGTTGCTTTACACGAGAAATTCAATACAGAGCACCATAGTTCAGTCTGGGTAAAAAAGAGGAATAAAAATGCATAAATAATGTTTATGTGTGCTCTTAGCTTGGTTCTCTAGCTAAGTTCTGTGAGGATTTTTTCTAATCAAAATAATTTAAAGTGAAATATAGCCTCACGAAATACATAATGCTCATTAAATGATTAATACAACAGCAGATTAGTAATTATTTCACATAATTTTCATTTATAACCAATCTTCTCTCAAATAAAAACCCATGACCAAACCTTAAATTAACTTTTTTTATTAAATTATATTTGAAATTTCTTCTACAAAATAAAACTTCAGCAAGAAAGTTACTGCTTTCAGATTTCTCTTCACCAACCCTATGTATGCTTAACTAATAGCATTGTTTGCCACAATTTTCTGCGTAACTTTTTACAAGTTAATAATAACATACTGTGAATGTAAACAATGCCTAAAACTAAATAACACTTAAGCATCTTTCAAATTTCCTGGACTTGTAATTGCTATGAGTTTTAATGTCCATGTATTAAGATGTAGTTATGGTTTAAATTGGAAGGCAGCACCTTTGTTGCATCTCCCCTAATTATTTCTGAATGCAGATCATTATGCAAGAGAACACACACGCACACACACACACACACACACACACACACACAAACACATACACACACACACACACACATACACACACACAGGGAAAGAGAGTTTCCTTCTTAATATCTGTCTCATCTTTGTCTGTTTCTCTTTCTATCTGTTTCTGTTTCTCTATCTCTTTCATTCTATCTTGGCTTTCTATTAGTTTTCTCACCCATTTCTAAGGAATAACCTCATATAAAGACTTTTGAATTTGAGGCATTCATGTTAGAGAGATAATTCATATTATAAAACCCCATTTTTATTATTTAGTAGTAACAAAGTTCTCAAAGTAATACCTTTATATTTCTACCTGAGTGAATTTGATTTGTTTTTGTTTTAGGAGCAAAACATTTATAATGCAGTGCACAGTGCATTTATAATTTCATTTAGATAAACAATGCATAATGCATATTCTTTCTAAGATATTATGTGGTTCCTAACTCTAATTTTTACATGTATATTTGTGTTAGAGTGAGGGTCTATAAAATAAGGAGTCTAAAAATAGCCCATATGGCGTTGGAATGTAATATAACAGTGTCTTATTAAGGCTCTTATTGCTGTGATAGGAACTTAGGGCATGCATCTGAAGGCAGGAACTGGGGTAGTCGCCATGGAGGAACACTGCTACCTGAGTTGTTCTCCATGGCTTTCTAAATCTACTTTCTTACATAAATGTAGACCATGCCTTGGCATGGCACAAAATGTTTGTGAACTAGATCCTCCTACATATGTCATTAATCAAGATAATGCCCTGCAAACTTACCTAGAGCAATCTGGGATCTGCATTTTCTCAGCTGAGTTTCCTCTTCCTATGTAACTATAGCTGGTGTCAGGTTAAAAAAAAATATCTAAAGAACTCAACATGTGGTATGAAAGCAGAAGAGGGAGCACTGCCTGCAAAGAACTTAATACATTCTACAAATTCAAATGTGACTTAAAATATATTACTTCCAAAGTAAACTATTAAGTTGTGGGATGTGTGACATTAGAAATGGGGGAGAGAAGACAGGTCAAACAAAACAATGAAAACCCACTACATACAACACACACACACACACACACACACACACACACACACACAGAGAGAGAGAGAGAGAGAGAGAGAGAGAGATACCTGGGGTAGATGGAGACAGAGAGACAAAGACAGAGAAAGAGAGAGAAGATTCTTTAAAAGTATTTTTCATTGTTACCAAAAAGGGGGGGGGACAAAATATCATCTCTTCATTTTTTTTATTTTTAAAAAAAGGAAACAATTAAAATTAGAGTCAGAGTTTGAGAATAGAACTTCAGTTATAGTTCCCATTTGATAAAGACATAAGAAATGAAAAGTAGGGATAAATACTGATTACCAGAGGCCCCATAGACTGTCCAGTCATTCTCAGTCCTATGCTGGTTTCCCAGCTATCAGACTAGAGTCTATGAACTCCTCCTTATTCAGGTCAGATTTCTCTGTGGGTTTCTTCAGCATGGTCTTGACCCCTTTGCTCATCACTCCTTCCTCTCTGCAACTGGATTCCAGGAGTTTGGCTCAGTGTTTAGCTGTGGGTGTCTGCTTGTGCTTCCATCAGTTACTGGATGAGGGCTCTAGTATGGCATATAAGGTAGTCATCAATGTCATTACTGGAGAAGGGCATTAAAGGATGGACTTTGGGAACCTACATAAATGGGGATGTCATAGGTTCTGCTCTAAATGATATGGCAAACTTCGAAGACTCCCCATGGAGGGTCTTACCCTCCATGGGGAGCAGAAAGGGGATGGGATGGGGGTTTGTGGGGGTAACAGGGCAGGACAGAAGGGTGCTGGACCGGGATTAGCATGTAAACAAGCTTGTTTCAAATGTAAATGAAAAAAAATAATACATTGAGAGGAAAATAAATTAAATGAAAACTAATGCAGTTTTAATGATGCTTTACATACAGATGCTAAAATAGTTCCAAATATAAAGGAGTCTAATCGGACTCCATTGTTGGTGCTTCAAAACTAATACATTTCCAATTACTTTTAAGTTTGTAGAATTAAATATTGTGACACTGAAACTCTTCGAGCAATTTCTTTAAAATAGAGAAGTATAAGAAATCATAGCATTTAGAATCCTTGTAGAATAGGACATGCAAAAGTTTAATCATTAATTAGAATTCTTTTCTTTTCTTGGTCCTGGGAACAGAATCCAGGAACTTCTACATGATAGACAAGCACATTAATCCATGGTTACTGCCTCAGGATGGATGGATTTTCTGTTTCTGAGACTAGGTGTCTTTGTACAACCTAGTTACCTCCTGATTATGTCTCCAAAATGAGAGGATTTTAAGCATATATACTGATCCATGGATTTATATATGTATGTGTAAAATATTCTTCCATACATACAAAAACTGGCCCATATATATTCAAGATGTCAACTGTGATAAAATAAAACACATTTTTTCCATTAAGATTTCATTCCTTTTTTATTTTTTTTATCTAAAAATATCTGTCTTTTCATCCTTGTAAGATGCATCAATGTGACATGTGTTTCTTTCCATATAACTCATAGAAATAGGTCAGAAGAACACTGGTCACAGTTGACACAGTGATATGTACAAAAGATAAAAAAGTTACCCAAAAGGGAATAGAAGATCAAGGACAGGACTCAAGATTCATGGAGTGAACACAAATTCCAAGAAAACTTTATACACTTCCTAAACATAACCAAAACATAACTTGAAGGGCACTTTGACAAAACCTTGTAACTACAATATAATGCTAATTATACATTGAAATTTTCCTTTCTTCATTTTCTAACATAGCAAAGCTGTGTGAGAATAATAGTTATAGTTATTTCAAATAAATATATTTAGCTTATATTCAATGCAGCAGTGCCTTGCCTGAGGATTCAAGTTCACAAAATAATGAAACATATAGATCATTTATGACAGTAAAAATAATTATAAAAATAAATGCTGAATGCCTTCCTTTCCAGCCTGTCTGCAAGTAAAGGCTTTTGTGTGTGTGTGTGTGTGTTTGGAGTGCACACATTTGTGTCCATTGTTATTTATATGTAAGAAGACAAATAGTTTAATATCAATGTATAATTCTTCTAAATAATCTTCATAACAGTGAAATGTTGGTTCCAACGTTTGATAAAACAAATCTTCAAATATTTTTTCCTTCACTAAAATAATGTGTTATTATTATTACTCATTAAATGATAATATCATTCTTTTCTTTTTCAATTTTTTGTTTGTCTGTTTGTTTTTTGAGATAGGGTTTCTCTGTAATGCTTTGCAGCCTGTCCTGCAACTAGCTCTGTAGACCAGGCTGGCTTCAAACTCATAGACATCTGCCTGCCTCTGCCTCCTGAGTGCTGGGATTAAAGGCATGTGCCAAAATGCCAAGCACATCCATTATTTTTATGGTTATTGGAATGTCTTGAATATTAGTATAATTCTTAGTTTTCATTACACTGTGAAGATACATTATAATTCATACATTTTATTTTTTCAATCTTAATCTGCTATTAAAATAATGCAGAATATGTTCATTGTGATCACAGTTACTAATCTAAAAATTAGAAGAATTCTTTCCTCCAGTGTGACTTTGTAATCTATATATGTGGTCTATAATTGTATATCTATTGTAAAATGTAGAAAGGGAGATAATTTTACAAAGTCTCTCACAGTGCTTGTCTGTGTGCTTTCCACATTTTGTAGAATCTTGATCAATTACCACTAGGGGGAACTAAATCCACTAGTGTTTGAATTGGTTATTTACCCAGTTTTATAATTCATTACTTATTATACATCTTGTTTTCATAATTTATAGAATAGTTATTTTGCATGTTGTATTTAAACAACTTCTTCCTTTCATTAACAAGATAAATACATTCCACATAAATTGTTGGGCTTCACTTTGCTGGACAATTTTGGAGAACACTGCACCAACATTTCATAAGGGGGGGGCAGTATTTGATGACATGTATGTTTTCTTCAGCATGCGTGCTTTTCTATCTCCTTTTCCCCTAAGTGAATTACTTTTTATTATTAAAGATTTATTCCTATTGTGTATATGTGTGTGTGTTACTTTCATGCTATGGAACATATATAGAAGTCGGACATCTACTTAAAAGAATACATATCTCCTTCTGCCAGGAGCATGTGGACGGTGGCTTGCAGCCAGGTGATAAGGCTTGGTGGAGGACCCCTTTTTCTACTAAGTCATCATAATAAAATAATATGTAAATCCTTAACAACAAAAGCCCTCATCAAAACTTTATGCTGCTTATACTGTCTTACTATTTCTCTTTTCTTTGTATTTTCATTTTGAGAGACATGTGATGAATATTTAACAGTTGCCATACTATGTTCTAGTTGAAGAATATATATATGTATATATACACCAAGTAGTAAGAAAACTGATCTCAAACATTTGGAAAACAAACAGTTACCTAATTAAACAATTAAAGACTGGTGACAGAGACAGACATTCTAAGTAAAGTGCATCTATGATAAAAGAGATAGCATCATAGATAGGATTCATTTGATTAAACACTAAATCAGTAATGTTAACATGTTCATTTTCTGTTAATTACAATAATTTCACTACATCATTTTTCAATTGATACTTTGATTGTCAAATACTGCCTGATTCCCATTCATAACAAAGACAGCAAATTGCAACTGTTCATTTATATACTTTTACTTAAAACACTTGCATGCAAGACTATGTCAATCTAAAATTTTACTTGAGCATATGCACTTGTGTATATGAGAATGCACAAGCCAATGAGTATGCATGACCAAAGTGCTTTTCTTGTTTCTCTCCACCTTATTTTGAAAACAGGCTTCTATTTGTGTTGTTTGGAGCCTCTTCTATTCAGCTTGTCTGGATTCCAATGAGCCTCCGTTTCTATACACGCACTGAGGATTTAAAAGCATGACAGTCTGGCTTTATATGTTTATATGAAAAATCTGAAAATATTCCTGATATGTGCACAGGAAGCAATTTACTTCATGAATCATGTAATTTAATATATATATATATATATATATATATATATATATATATATATATATATAATCATCCAGGCCACAGTTTCCCCTGCCTCCTCTCCTCCCATTCTCTCTACCTCCCCACATTCCACCATATTATCCCATCCCCAATACACTTCTCCTTCATTTCTGTTTTAAAATATAGGTCTCCCATGAGTGTTTTCAAACCATGGCATATCAAGTTACAGTAAACAATGCTTACGTCCTTATAAAGATCAGTGCCTTTGTGGCTTTTTTGCCTTTTAATTTAGCACATGCTCTTTGTTCCCCCCATTTTTATTTTTTAAATATTTTCATGTAGTTTTTTTATTATTTTTTATTTTTTTTAATTTATTTTATATAACAAAGTCCAATTAAATGAAAACAAACATTTATACAAAATATTTGGGAAATTGGGCGTTGTTCTTTTAAATTTAAATTTGAAACAAGGTTGTTTTACATGTGAGTTCCACTTTCCTCACCCAACTATCAACCCCTATCACCCCCACTAAACCTCAGTCCATCACCTTTCTGTTCCCCATGGAGGGTGAGGCCTTCCATGGGGAATCTTTAAAGTCTGTCATATCATTTGTGGAAGGACCTAGGCCCTCTCCTATGTGTCTAGGTTAAGAAAGTATCCCTCTATGTGGACTGGGCTCCCAAAGTCCATTTGTATACTAGGGATAAATACTGATCCAGTACCAGAGGCCCCATAGACTGCCCAGACCTGTTAACTAACATCCACATTCAGGGGGTCCGGGTCAGTACTATGCTGGTTTCTCAGCTATTAGACTGGGGTGCATGAGCTCCTTGTGGTTCAAGTCAACTGATTCTGAGGGTTTCTCCAGCCTGGGCTTGACCCCTTTGCTCATCACTCCTCCCTCTCTGTTAAAGGATTACTGGAGTTCGGCTAGACATGCTTATGGATACAACTTTGTATAATAACGCAATTTTGAATATATATTTCAAGCTCAGTTGATATTGGTTCTCAGTATGAGATATATATATATATATATACATATACATATATATATATACATGAATGAATAATTTAGTGAATTATTTCATCCTGCAGGATGAAATACTTTACTCCAATAATTTCCTGTCAAGGGTTCACTCTCAGCACTGGCCCTCGTACTGGGCTGTGAACAGTTTTATTCATTAAAGTTAGAATACTCTATTGTGGAACATGTAGTTAACAAATCCACTGGAGTCTTCCATATAACACTTCACAACTTTCCATTTCACTTATGATCCAAAACATCTTCCTTTATTAAATAGGGAACTTTAAGCTAGTTAAAGACATAGTGCATTCTGATGAAGCTACTCTTCCCATGGGGATAGCAGGCATTCATTCCACACAAAATTCATACTATTCTGTGGCTTTTTCTTCTTTGATCTTTTCTATCACAGTTCCTAAGACTTCAACCCTCAATTTAATACCACAGTTATGCCTTTCACATTATTCTTTATATAAATTCATGCCAACTGAATTTCAAATTGGTTTCATTATTCAAAACAAAGCCTGGGAGTTCCTGAAACCCAACCACTAATCAGTGTGTGTGTGTGTGTGTGTGTGTGTGTGTGTGTGTGTGTGTGTGTATTGTGTGTGCTGTTCCTAGGCTGCAGTTGAGTATTATGGAAAAGGTAATGTTATCTGTAGTGGGATATTCACTTTGTCTCCTTCCATGGCACTGACTATGCCCATTGGGGGTGGAGCCATGCGCAGAAGTGACCTATGGAACTAGGTCTGAGGACTAGCCCAGGAATGCTCTCTTGCTGGCAGGACACAGAGAAGAGAACATCCAGTGGAACCTGCTGGTGTTCATCTGTCTAGGTTGTAAGTTATTTCTCCCTGAATAAACATCTATTGGGCCTATTTGTTTATCCTGATCCACAAAGTGAATATCCCACTACAGTTATACCTTTTATCTACCTTACGGTTGACATTGAGCGTTGGTTGTTCTTACTTTTATAATTCATCTACTCAGCAAATATTCAGTAAATTTCTGCTTTACTTAAGCATCTGTCCTTGGCTTCAGGACATAAGCAGTTCATAACACTTAGTCAAGAGTGACCTCGTACAGTGGAAATTGGCTTTTTATTGTTAGAGTTAAAAATAAAACATATGAGACAACAAAAATTGAGATGAAAGATTCATCAGAAGTGAGACACCACCTTCATGAACCTAACACATTAAGATTTTCAGTGATTCTACTGACAGACATTTGAACAATGACTAGGAAAGAGAAGGTCTTCCTGCTTGGTGTGTTGAAGTAGCATCTAGATTCACTAAAGGATTCATGGGAGAGAACAAGCAAGAAAGACAGAGAGGATAAGAATAAAAATGTATCTTCACATGCATGAATACATACATGTATCTGTTTATATCACAGAGTTAACATTAGTGGCTGCACCCAATATTCAGTAATGTGGGTTTTTTTGTAGTAAATATTAGATAATTGTTTGAATAACAAATATTTCAAGTTAGAAAGAAGTAAACATACCACGACATTTTCTAAAAAGATTTTCTGTTATAATTTCAAGCAATCATCAGGTTAACAAAAAGAAATTATATTAGTTCTTTAATCAGAACAATAAACCAAAAACAGCAAATAAAAGTGATGGGAAATTATGCAGTATAATTTGATTTTTAAATAAATATTATTTTAACACAAATAGTGAAAGGGTAAGTTACACAGTTGCTTGGCCAAAACACAAGTTGTTTTAGCGTATTAACTAACATAGCATAGTGTATTCATGCTATGAACCTTGTTTAAAATCCTAAATTGTAAAAATTAATATTGGTATTAAGATAGAAAACTCACCAACAAAAGAGAAGCTCACAAATATTCAGAATGCAATGACAGTCTCCATTTACTTCTAGCATAACAAATATAAGTTCCCTGGTATAAAGTAGCACTAGGGTTACTGTTACCATCCAAAACATGATCCCGTTAAGTACAGTTGATAATTAAATATGTGGCCTATATTTCTTGAGACAAGAGTACAGGAATTCTTTGCCAGAGTAAAGTCATCCATTCAATATAAGACAGAGATTTCAGAGAATCTGAATGTCATGGGCCATTGTGAAAAGACACCTTAATTTATCTCCTTTGACATTTGCAGCTCCTGCAAATTTGGTAGGAAGCAGGTACTGAATTGTGTTTCAAACTTTAGTGAAATATGAATTGAAGGTACTTCCTAGGGGATTATTATGTTGATCATTTAAATAAGTTTCATGCACTTATATTTTTAAATCAGAAATCACAAGAAAAAACATATATTATACAATGCATTGCCTTTATTGAGTGTGGCCATCAAAGAAGTTTTAGTATGAGCTGATTTTTATCAAATGAATTACTCTAGCCACAGGATAGAGTGTGAATTTAAGTTGTTTTTCAATTTTGAGGTTTTAATTTAGTTATAGTTCTCCCAGTCCTTTTTTTAAGCCTGCCATATATCCAGTGCCACTCATATTCAATTCCATGGCTCCTTTTTCAGTTGTTATTGCATGCATATAAACATGTCTGTTCTTAAAAAAATCCCTTGAGCCCATATGTATGTATGATTGATTGGCTATGGAAAACCAATTGGTGTTCCCTTATCTCATCCAAGCCCTGTTTTACTAAGTGCTTGGTAGTTCTTTGTGTAGGGGTAAGGCCTCCTGACCTTCTCCCAATCCAATTTGATTGCTCCTGAAACACTCTTGAAACTGCTTTCTTAGTGCTTTTCTTTTATATTGCATGTTACTTTATTTCTTCCTGGTTAAATCACTAAAAACATTTTGGCATTGTCAATATTTGTTTGCTCTGGATATATTACTTGCTTAGAATTAGTATGCTCTCCTTACTAAAAAGCTATGTTTCACAGATTGTTTATTTTGTTTTATAATTTTTGTATATAACTATGGTAAGCAATAGATGAAAAATTGGGCCCCAACATACAATTACACACATCTGTCTCTGCACAATTGAACCCACACATACAAGAACAAAAATAAAAGTGAAAGTATATGACATGCATGATATGTGTATATGCATCAAAAAGAAGAAAAAAACATTAGGACTATATAAAAGAGATATACAACATTTCAGCCTGGCATTACATGCATGAAGTTTATATACTTCTACCAAGGCATGATTATGGCATTAGGCATGCAAGGATTTAATAAGTCTTAAATTGAAAACAAAATGGCCTTGAAATTCGGATTCAATTTTACCTCAATTCTATAAGTAAGACTATTATATACCCAAAACTGTGAATAATTGAACTGTATCTAGGAATTTATTTGAAATCTTAATCATCAGTTAAGTATGGATCTGACTCTATTTAGAAATAGAACTTTTGTAGACTGTAGCCTCTTAAAATGCTATTGTTATAACAGGGCACAAATCAATATGATCATCATTCAAGTAAAATAGAAAACATCAGATGAAAAGTGAGACACAGAAGGGCAGGTCAGCAAAGGATCAACTAAGAGATGCTGTTTTCACACCAACAGAAGCTAAGTTTTAAAGGCAAAGTTCGAAATTTAGAAGAGGCTGGGCAGAATTGTCTGTAGATTTCAAAGAACAGAATGTGACTCTGAAGAGAGAGCATCCAGAACTCTCAAAAAGTATACTGATGCTTTTAGCCCACTTGTCTATTACAGCCATGAAAAAAAAAAAAAAAACAATACAATTAGAGTTTAGGGAAGAGAGAAAATGAATAAGTTTCAAGTTAAGCAATGAGGAAAAGGGTAGATTTGCAGGATAATGAGACTCTAGAAACCACAATCACTTTCATTTTTATTGGAATCCAACAAATAAGGAGAGTAATCACCCACATGAGTGTAACAGTTTACAAAGCATTATAATTACATTTCATGAGCTGCTAAATATTGGATAACATATTACTGGAATAGTATATAGCATTTATCCCAAGTACTAAAAGACCTAATGAGCTTTGTTTTTCTTTTTCTTTTCTTTCTTTTTTTTTGTTCATCCATATATATTCATGTGATATGCTTACATGCATTTTGTTTACATATATGTGTTTTCTCCTACATACAAGTACAGACCTACATATGTACAAGTCTGTATGGAAGCTGAAGGCTGGTATTCAGAGTGTTTCTTAACTCCTATCAACATTGAATATTGAGTGAAGGCTTCTCAGTTTACCTCAGAACTCATGGATAGATATGGCATATATCAGGAATAACCTTACTTTGAGAATCTTTTGTTTCTAACTTCTGAATTAAAGTCATTTGTGTTCTGGAGATTGAACTGGGATGTACAAACTTACAGAATAATAACTTCACCCTTCAGACCATTTCTTCTACCCCATGAACAAAAAAAAAAAAAAAAATATATGAAGTAAGTTGCACTGATGTTAACTAAAATGTATGAAATATTTAAGATTTTAACTGGAGGAACAAGCAATAATATTCTGGTTAATGATTCAAAACTACATTTTATATAAGAGAAGATAAAATTCAGATGTTTCTTAAAAACATTGTTTTTTTATTATTATCATTAATACAAAATAGAGAAAAAAGCTACATTAGTTAACTGTTTGGAAGAATATCTGGATGTCTGGCAAATTTTTTGAATTAATGAACTATTAATCATTATGTTTGTAATGTCACTGTTCTTTTAGATCTTATAACTAACATTTTAGTCAAGTGTCCCAGAATTTTAATTTTTCATTTCTATGTTTGAATTAAATACCTCCTCTACCCACCACTTATTGCATATGTAATACATGTTTTCCTTCTTTAAACTTTCATGATTTCTGGTTTTAACAGCTGACAGTAATAAATTATATGTACAAATCTCAATGCTCAGCAATAGAAAATCACAACATTGTGTCACAGGACAAAATTATGGTCATTACCACAGGGAGTGGTATTTGTACAACAAAACTGCTTTTTTTTCAAGTATAGTTTATAACTATATTAATTTTCATGTCAAGTATAGTTGGAAGGTAGTCTTCGTAGAAGTATTCAAATGACACTTAAAATTTAAACCAAGGCAACTTGTCATTTTTTTCTCAGAAATACAATTATTGGGTTACTTCAGCTCATTGTTGAAATTGAATTTATTATGTTTTACAACATATCCTAAATATAGAACCTCATTGTTGTAAGAGAGGTATAAACCCAACAGAAAAGGTCTTCTTATAATTTTCATTTTCTTCTTTTAGTCATTCTCTGGTCATTGTATTTTGTTTAAACACAGATGAAAGTGATTCAAAATATGTTCATGATCCCAAGATTCAGATGTTACTTCTTCAATGACTACTACTCCTCAGGTGCTATTTATGGTGTGTGTGTGTGTGAGTGTGTGTGTGTGTGTGTGTGTGTGTGTGTGTGTGTGTGTGTGTGTATTGGCATTAAGGGTGACCTTCACACAACTGTGAATCACTTGGAAAAGAATGAGTAATTTTCTATATAATGTTGATCTGGGAGCCTGTCAGTGAGAGACTGTTTTGGCTGGTTACTGATTTGTGGATGGTGCCTTGCCGTGAGTTATATAAGGAAAATTAACAAGCTCTGAGCCTGAAGGAACTGCAGAACAAGATATCAAGGAATGTTCCTTCTTGGTTCCTACTTGCAGGTTCATGCCTTAAGTCACTGTCCTGACAGAATTATTACCTGGAAGTACAAACTACATAAACTGGTTTCTACGTTAAGATTTGTATGATCAGAGCATTTTATTACAACAACTGAAAGAAAAGTAGAACACAGGGGTACTTTTGAATTTAATAAACATCCCAGCATGTTTCAGGAGATAAAGGATTGGAATCCAGCTTCCAATATTTACATTAACATCAAATGCAGCAGTTATTCACATGGGAAATACTCCTATAGAAATGGATCACCAGTTTAAAACAGCTCACACAACCAAAAGACATAAAAAAAGGAGAAATTGATGTCTGTTTACAAGAAAAGTGATACTCAGAACACAAAGTTGGAATTGAATTGTGATCTTTTTCTTTTCCCAGATTAAAAGCCAGACTAACATTCCTTTTGAGAGATAGACCAGTACAAGCTATGATAGCAGAGAGTCAAGGAAATAATTCCCTGTATGCAATTTCAGAACTTCTGTGTGTTATCTGTGTGGCCTGGGACAATGATTTTACATCTTTGCACCTATATTCTTTGTTTCTGAAACAAAAAATTTACTAAGTTCCAGTTACTTGTATGAATTGAAGAAATTAATGGAGTTAGAGCGTTCTAATTATTACCAGGGAAATTAGCGAGTATTACAAGTATGATCAAGCATGACAAGAGATTCAGAGGTCTGTCAATACAATATTGTTGGAGTGGGTGTTATGACAAATAATATAATGAAAACAAGCAAGTAAATGAACATTTTAAACAACACCCTGCTTGTCAGTCTATCACTTTTTAAGCAAACAGATGTAGATTCATCTGTTAGTCACTGACTTATATGCTTAACAGTAGTCCATTTCTTTTATTATTTTTTTAATTTTTAAATAAATACTATCTTACATAAAAATCTCAGTTCCCTCACTCTCCCAACCTCCTACTCCCCCCACTTTCTCCCCAGCCCACCCCATGTCCATTCCTCAGACAAAGTCTGTCACATTACTTGAGGTGGGACCAAGGCCCTCCCCCTGTAGCTAGGTTGAGCAAGGTACCTCTTCCACAGGGATTGGGCTGCAAAAAACACCAGTTCATGAACTAAGGATAAACACTGGTTCCCTTGTAGCCTCACAAACTAACCAAGCACCTCAACTGTCACCCACATTCAGTGGGCCTAGTTCAGTTGTATGCAGGCTACACAGCTGTCAGTCCATTTGTCATATTAATCAGACATTATAGACTTTAAAGAGTCTAACCAAAAAAAAAAAAAAAAAAAAAAAAAAAAAGCTGAAACTGAATCCTACAACTATATCTAAGGACAACAAGTCTAGAGGGAAAAAATTAAATCAGGCTTGAAGCTATGGTGATGTATTGCAAATCTGAAATTGCCTTTTGGTCTCTCAGGAGAAGAAATTCAGGTAAGAGTGTTGAGAGAGGAAAATGTAAATCCCTCCTAGCAACCAGGTGAGATGAATCAACTCTGGTATTCAGAGACATGCTCAGTTTTGCAGAAAATCTGCACTCTCCATCCTGATCACTCTGACAACCTCCTTCCATCTTAATCCCGTGAGCTGTTAAGGATCTCTAGGCATTTTATTCATCCACAGTTTTATATTTGTGTATGTATGAGCAAAGCAGCCAAGTCTCTTTTTCAATTACTATATGATACTTTAAGTTTAAAATGTCATCCTAGTTATATTAATCCTGAGTTAAGTTAGTGTGAGCCTCAGGATTAAGTCAGGATGAGGGATAATCTACCCCAATATAAAAATGTTTCTGACAGAAGAAGAGAAAGAATTTCATTTACAGGTCCATCTACTCCAGAGAACCAAAACAGAAAACAAAGCAAAATAACCACACAGGATATCTTCAGTAAAGAATATCTTTGCCTTCTTGTTTATCAATGTTTATTCATTTTGTAGGTAGTGTATAGCACAAATACTTAAACCAGAATGCAAAAACAAAACAAATGCACCACAATGGTTGTCATTATTTTACTTTTTTTTTTTTTAAAAAAATCTATGATTAGCTGAAATAGTATCTTAATAAATCTACTTGAGTATTTAAAGTAGTCTATGGATTTAAATATAGAAAGAAAAGAAATCATATAAATTAATGAAATATACTTAAATTGCACAAAAGTTACAGCAAACTCATAATTTGAATACCATGATGAGAAAAACAAAGTGGATAGAAAATTGGGAAATGAATGACTAAATTTCTGTGAAATTCTTAAAAATGTGACTTTATAATTGGCTGAATGATGAATGCCTTGGGGAGGATGAGAGTCAACAAACTTGCCTTCCCTGGAAGCTAAAACAGACACCAACAAATAAGCCAGGTGAAAAAAGAGAGAAAGAAATGCAGTGTTTTACTGACCCAATGGAAAGAGGAATGTAAGAATAAAGTCCCATTAATAGTTTAGTTTTTCTGATTGAAAAAATAAAAACAATATGTACGATAAGCAAACAAATGGCATCTTTTGGTAAAGTAAGAATAGACAGATATACCTAGCATAAAAGATAGTATAGATAATTTTATATTTGAAACAGGTCTATAAGTGAGAAAGCAAATGAATCAAGGTTGTGAGGATACTGGAAAACACAGTCAAAACAGGATTGAAATGTCAGTTCCACTATTTGCCATCTGCTTAATTTTGAAGACACCATTTATGCTTGCTGTGACAACAAAAGTAAGGGATAATTACCCTCCTCACAAGAATACATAAAATGTTTAGTAGAATTCTTCATGTACAAAGAAAGTAGCACATTTTAATAAATGACTTTGATGGAGACAGCAATAAAGGAGATGATGATGATATTGATGATGATGATGAGGATGAAGAAAATAGTCAGTCTTCATTATCATTATGTCCAGGGAAAGTAGAGATAACAACACATATTCACAGTGAATATTTGGAGTAATCAATAATATAAAGAATATATTGTGAAATTCATTCATTTATGAGTTATCTGACAAAAAGGAAACTGATGGTTAAACCATATTGTTTTATTACAATACGAGAGACTTTTAGAAAAAATAACACCATAACACAAATTCACAATTTACTTAATCAATTATAATTGTTTTATTTGGGTGACAATAACTTTAAAACAATAATTACATTATTTAATTGTACAAATATTTGTCTTATTTGACATTTGTGCATTTCTTTTCTTGTTGCATAAATCCTACATACATTCACAATATTATCCCTTCCTAGATAAATATTTGGCAAAATTATAACCAATCCTTTAGGCTGGCTCTTAACTCTCCAAATTGTTTCAATCACAGTGCAGAAACTTTATAATTCTATGCAATCCTTGTTCTTGCTTTAAATTCCTGGGCTTTAGAGTTTTGTGTTCTTTCTCAGAAAGTCCTTGCCAATAGGGGTTTTTCTCTAGTAAATTTGCTTTATAGCAAAGTTTAAGATGTAAAATTGACATTTATATTTGCTATGAATATGCAAACTAGAAGACAATGGGACAGTAGCAAAAAGTATGTGTATGTATTTAACATGTTTATAAAAACATATAAAGCAAGGAAATGGGGGCATGTATTTTTTGGGGGAGGAGGAATAGGAATAATGTTCTTTTTTTTTAAATGTTTTATTAATTTATTTTATATAACCAAGTCCATTTAAATGAAAACAAACAAATCTGTATTTAACCTATAACGTGAACCTTTCTCCATAAATTAATATTCAATCTCAATCCTATGCCATTGAAAAGGGAAAATTAGAATCCACTTATTGAAGAGACTGCTAAAGAATGATTCTCACACAAGAATGTTACCATTCGTTGCTTTGAGGGGCCACTGAATGACTGCCAAAAATATGAGTGCAGGAACAGAATAATTTTGATAAGTTAAACAAGGTTAAGATGTTAGGGTGTGTTGTGTTTTGTAGTAATAGTACAAAAATGTGATTTTGTTATGGAAAATATGCTAAAACAAAGAAATGTTTGTGCAGAGAACTGGCATGATGTTTCTCAGATTTCAAAAAAAAAAAAAACGTATATCTGCTACAGTGCAAATATAATGGGACTGTGTAGAAAAGGTAAATTGACCAACTAAGATGCTGAGACATTCTTGCAAACAGAAGATGACAGAGTTGATAAGAATGTCCTGAGATAGTCAGGCATTGGTGGTGCACTTCTTTAATCCCAGCAGTTGGGAGGCAGAGGCAGGCAGATCTCTGTGAGTTCAAGGCCAGCCTGGTCTACAGAGCAAGTTCCAGGACAGGCTTCAAAACAATAAAGAGGAACCTTTTCTTGAAAAACAAACAAACAAACAAAAACAGAAAAGAATGTCCTGAGAGGAATGGTGGAATGTATTCTCTGTAAGTTCTCTAAAATAGCACAATTACCTGGAGAATTAGATGTGGAGTATGAAGACAATTATGTAGAAAAGATGAATTAATATTTACCAATAATGAGACAGATGATGCATATATAGATGATAGATAGATAGATAGATAGATATAGCTATGATGGAAATCCAGTAAATATACCAATAAGTACAAAGCTGCTAGCAAAGTTAATCATTATCTTTAAGACCAGTCAAATTGGAATCTAGACAGAAGCTGCAGTTTAAAATTTGTTCTTTGATTTCATAAAAGGAAATAATTTCTTCATAAGGTCATTGAAGAAGAAAAAGCATAAGCAAGTCATAATACTTCACAATTTTTTATAAAGATGGAGAACTCCATGGAAGAAGTCATGCATTGCAGCATCCATTTCACTGTGTTTTCTAGAGAGAATAAGTAAATTCATTTCACTGACAGCTGTTAATCATGAATGTGTACTAACAACAAAAAGTCGACGGAATGTACATAATTCTGCTTGTATTTGTATACACACAAACACTTATGCCTATATATATTAAGCTGAAAAGTGAAAATATTTTCTCTATATGTATAAAAATGTTGCTTATATATATAATATATATTTATATATATTATATATATATATAGTTTTAGACCATTTGTTATGACAAGAACAGAAACTATGTCCAGGTAGGAAGATAGTCTCAGCTATGAGTATTTTCATCTTAGGTTAAAAGGCAGTATTTGAGTGTGCATAGACAATGGAGAACAGAGACAAGGTTCTAAGGATATGAAGGCATTTCCTTTCATTGTTAACATCAGGTAGGTTACAGTATAACTGCTGACGATCAGAGTGGAGCTAGGATATCATAATGAGCATGCTCTTTGCTTTAGCTGCTTGTGCCTGATCACTAAAGTGCCTTCATTAAACCTAAATTTATAAAAGTAAGTTTTATATCTGTGTAATGTAAAGTTTCATATATTTCATGAGTTTTCCTGTAAGTTAGAATAAGTTGGAAAGCTAGTATATTTGAGAGCTTTCTATGAATTCTAGGTTTTATATTTCAGTTAATTTTGACTTACCATATTAAAGCAACTTCTGTTTTCAAATGTTACCAAGGGAAGAAAATAGTTGGTATTATGTTTATATATCTTAATGTCATTTTTATTTTCTCTCATAATGTATGTTATGAAGGAGATTTATTAGAGAAAATCAATATTACTCAAAGCAACCCTATGTCTAATATGGAATGAGTCATAGAGCTTATGCTTATATTTGCCATCAATTTGCTAAATAGTTATAGAGATGAAATGGAGTATATTAAACAGTACTGGGTTTTCTTTGGGTATAAGACCAAAAATCTGACTAAAAAGAATAGTATATGCAAATGAATCTGTATAAAATGTGAATTTAGGTTTAAGAAAAGGGGGAATTTGAAACCAAATAAGATAATGACACCTATCACATATATCAGTAGCATTTACAAATCAATCATAAACTGGGTGTCACTCAGTATGAACAATTCCTTCTCCAGCAATGGGAAGAGAAATCTGTGAGACTTGCTTTTTAGCAAAATCTAGCAGAATCAGTAATGTCAATGTTTAGTGAGAGACAATCAAAGATAAAATTACTCACAGATGAGGAAGATATGCAGAATGGACCATTGGATCTAAGCCCACTTACATATACTTATACCTGTACAAAAAACAGATACACTCCCATACAGCATACCACATTACAGCTTACACTCCCACATCAAACCACAATATAAATACATACCATACCACACACAGACAAACAGCAGACCATATCACACCACACACATCCCATAACATACCACATCATATGACACATGAAGACTACCTCACACACACACACACCACAGTACATCTCACTACACATCTATACACACATACAAACACAACACCACATTGTATCACACCACACACATAATCGCAGAACACCACATTGCATATATATATATACACATACACCACACCACACCATACCACATCATATGACAAACACAGATACACCAATGCACACATCATGACAAACACACCACACCTAATATATACACACTCAAAAACACTACATGACATCACAGTACACCACACACACACACACACAGAGGCATACAAACACATATAGATATAAACCACACTACATCATACCACACATAGACAACATAGCACCATATCATATCATATCACAGAAACACTAACATACACACACATGCCACACCACACATACTCACACCACACCACACACATCACACTACATCTAACTTACACACACACACACACACACAAACACACACACACACACACACACACACAAAACAGTCATTCATTTTCACCATGTTTCTTTTTTCTCATATTTCAACTTTCTATACTATTTACAAGTCTTTACAAAATTAAGATGAAATAAAAGATAAATGCAACATAATTTTATCATTCTGTTAATAATATTAAATTACCTATAAAATCGTCTGTTTAATGTGACAGGATCACTTACTTTAAATTACTAAACTATTATACTCATTCTCCATAATACTTACTTGGAAACAAAATTTATAACCAGACTTTTGAAAGATCTGTATATAAATCAAGGTTATCTTGACTACCAAGTACATACCTGTGTTCATCAGAGCAGCAACAACTATGTAACAGCAGTTAACTGTTCAATTTGGAAATATTTTAGAGTATGTTATAAATGGTAACTGTTTTAATTGCCAGAAAAATAGTAAGTCTAGCTTTAATTAAGAATAGCAATTATAGTAATTCAAAAAAGATTGTTTCTCCATTTTTTAAAATTTTTTCAGACATATGAAATTTTTTTTAGAGGATATGCTTCTCCTTAGTATCTCCAAGATATTTTTAAATGTCTTTGATAATATTATAAACGGGAACATATCAACAATCTCTTCCTCAGCATGCTCCTTGATGGTGTATAAAAAGGTTATTTAGTACCCTTCCAGTTTGCTGATTTTTTTAATTGGTTGGAGCAGTTTCCTATTGGAATTTTTGGTACCTTGTGTATACTATCACCTTACCTGCTAAGATTAAACAAACAGCTAACAACAAGTGCTGGAGATGATTTATGCAATGGAGGACCATATTCTCTGTCACTTAAAGTGTATCTCCTCTAAAAATCCATTTGGAGAACTCTTTCAAAGATAAAAATAAATCTACTATATAACCCAACTATATCATTTCTTGCCATATAAACAAAGGACTGAACATCCTACATTAAATATACTTGTTCATTGCCACCTAGTATATGGAACCAATCTAAATATCCATCTATAAATGAATAGCTAATGACCATATAGTACAATTATATTATTTAATAATGTCTGTAGAGGAAAAAGTAAATCATGGGAATTTCAGATAAATGTGTACAAATAGGAAGGAGTATACTAAATCAGATAACATGGACACTGAACTACAAATGCCATATATTCCTATCATTCATGGGTCTTAGCTTTAAATTCTAAGAGATGAGTATACAGCATGGGGTAACTTAAGGAAAGAGAAAAGTGTAAAGGAAATATAGGGTTTGTGCCTGAGGAAAGTAGCAGGAGACAGATGATATGAAGAGAGCCATGGGAAAACCAGGCAGAAGGCTCTGAAAGGAAAGTAGTCAATAAAGAAGGAGAAGGAAGGGGGAGAAAAATATAAAAATTAAGTTTTTGATAAACTGTCAAGGAAATGGTGTATTTATGTATTTATGTATGTATATATAATCTTTAATGAAGTTATTTACCTTGGGCTGATAATACCCCCCACAAGAGTCATATTCTATCAAAAAGAATAAGAATAAGAATAAGAACAAGAAGAAAAATAAGAAGAAGGAGAAGAAGGAGAAGAAGAAGAAGAAGAAGAAGAAGAAGAAGAAGAAGAAGAAGAAGAAGAAGAAGAAGAAGAAGAAGAAATGTGAGACATCTTTGTTCCAGTTTTTGGTCATTGACATCCAAGGAACTTGCAAATAAACTCCGTTATTGCTATTGTCCTTGATTACCTCCCAGAGGTTGGGGATTAGTTCCTATTATTGAAGAACTAAGTAGACTCAAAGCTTTCTTGCTTTGGTCTGGCTTCCACATCGCCAGAAAGTACTAGGCAATTGCTGTCCTAATAATTACTGCCTAAACAGGATATATACAATAAAAATGTCAGTACACATGTTAACACAGAAGCAGAGGATCTATAAGGGTCATACCCATAGATGAAGAACTATAGGCAAATAATTACTTTTAAGAGAGGTAAGGTTAGCCTTTTCTGTGGCAAATCCAACTAATGAAAAGAATATAAAAATGGAAATACTTTTTCGTTTCTTCATGGTAAAGCTCTTAATATATCATGTGTAGTGAATTCACTATTTAATCACACTAAACTTTCATAAATATTTGTCATTTGTCTTCCTTTCATCATTCTTAGAACTGTTCCTAGGTTTTTCAAGAAACATGTCTTAGCATCATGTTACTATTTTTTTTGTGATATTTTTATTTATTTTATACAACCAAGTCCATTTAAATGAAAACAAACATTTATAGACAATATTTGGGAATTTGGGCGTCGTTCTTTCCAAACTACTTCCTGCTGGTAAGGGGTGCTGTCATGGGGGATTCAAACAAGATTCAGAAATCCTGGCTGTAGTCTGTAAGGCTGCTTTGTCCAGCTGTTTGAATGTAGGATCACCTGGTACTCTGTTTCAGGTGGTAAGGCTTGATCAAACCACATTAGTCTGGAAGGAATCCACATCTTTTCATTTTCTGTGGAAACAAAAATAGAAATCCTTTTCCCCAGTAACTTGTCCTTGAACTTAAATTTTGGAGTCAAAGCATTTTTTTTTTAAATTTAATTTATTATTTTACATGTCGATCCCAGGTCCCTCTCCCTCCCTCTCTCCCTCTCTTCCTCTCTCCCTCCCTCCATCCCTCCCTCCTTCCCTCCCTTTTACCCTCTCTGCCCTCTCACATGCACTCTAACCACCCTCCCCTCCCATCCTCCCACCCCAATTCCATATGTAGGGAAATGCCATCCAGTTGGGGTCATGTAGGTCTAACAGGTCATGTGAAGTAGGGACTAGGGCTTCTCTCCTGTCTCTAGATTAAGGCAGTTATCCCTCCATGGGGGATATTTTCGCAAAGTCCTTTTGCGCATCAGGGATACATCCTGGTTCCACTGTCTGAGGTCCCTTAGACTGCTCAGTCCTTCTGGCTGACACCCATATTCAGGGGGGCCTGAGTCAGTACCATGCTGGCTTCCCAGCTATCAGTCTGATGGCCCGTTAGCTCCTCCTTGTTCAGGTAAGCTGTCTTGATGTGTTTCCGCTGCCTGGTCTTGTCCTCTCCATCTGCATCTGAGTTCAACTTCGACTCAGTGTTATGTGGTGGTGCATGCTAGTAGGATTTGCTGAAGGAGGCAGAGGCAGGAGGATCACGAGCATCATGTTACTATTATAATTATTATTAAATATTGTATTGTATCAACTTAGTGTTGACCACTTGTGTTGGATAATCTGTAAGGGCACTCAGTTCTGGAGAAGAACATCACACTGACCCAGCAACTGACCATTCTAGCCATTATTTGCTTTTAGCTCATCATCTAGTGGTAGGGCCTCATGAGACTTCCCTCATCCTCATTGGCATGTCAGCATTACTCTTTAAATTTTGTTGATAACCTCCCTGTGGAGTGGGAGGGGTGAATGGGATAGGAGGGTAGTCAGGGGACATGGGAGGGAGGGAGAGAGGACGGGAGGCAGGGAGGGATGGAGGGAGGGAGAAAGACGGAGGGGAAGGGAATTGGAATAAGAGCAAAAAAATAAAAAATAAAAAAAATCCTAGTACAGAAAGAAAAAGACACATAGTGCACAGATATATTACACTATCTACTGGCAAGACAACACAATAAATAAGGAGAGTATACAACTAAACAAATGTGTACTGAGATTTTACTTTAAACGAGTTGATACTCATATTTGTTACTTCTACATGATAGTTAATTAATTTTAATGGTTAAAACAAATCTACTGCTCATGACATTTTATTCTGCAAATCAACAAATTTTTCCTATTTGAAATTCCAATCTCTGCCAAGGAAAAACTTAAGTAAAAGTAATGAAAGAAACCAAATGAATGATAGAATAAATGCTGTCATTTCATGTTAATATATATAATATATATATATACATATATATATATATATATTATATATCAACCATGAAATGTTAGTTTCACCAATAAATAAAAATGTTTTGTTTTTTAAAAAAATAAATTTTGGTGATACACATATTTTTGAGTTTCGATGGATGCAGCTATGCTGTCAGGTATAGAAGACACTCCCAGCAAACATTCTGGTCCCCTAGCTATTACAATCTTTATACTCTTTATTCTTTAATGTTTCTAATTCCACAGATACCAGAAGTCCGTTGTAGAAATATCAGTTGGAGTTGGACACAACACAGTCAATCATTTCCTTCATTTGGAATAGCCTCAAACACAGACTTGAGCAACACTAAATGGATTCACAAGGATGTTTTGTATGAGCAAATATTTGCCCATGTGTTATATAACTGCAATAATTAAAGAAGAGAGAGATCAATAATTTGAGAGAGAGTAAAGGGAATGTAGCCAGAATGAAAATGGTGAGAGTTAGGGGTAGTGATTTGTAAATACACTAAAATACTCATATAAAATTACAAAAATTAAATGCAAATTTAAATGCCATGTGATATTTAATCTCAGTCTCTCTTTTTTCTTTTATTGGGGTGATTTATTTTATTCATGTTTTTATTTAATATTTTTTCTTATTTTACATAACAATGCCAGTTCCCTCTCCCTCCCAACTCCCATAACCCCCTTCTTATCCCCAGGGAGGGTGAGGTCTTCCATGAGAGATCATCAAAATCTCTCAAGTTATTTAAGGTAGGGCCTAGGCCCTCCCAGTCCCTCCATAGTGAATGGGCTCCCAAAGTCTCTTCATGCACTAGAGATATCTTGGTCCCCATGAACTCTCTCACTTTCATCAATACTGCCAAATTGACTTAGTGTAGTTTTCTTGCAACTCAATTTCAGAAATACCCCAAATTACTATAAGTTTCTTTATACTTAGCAAGTGCATTGTAGGTGAAGATTACGGCCTCTGCTACTAATAAGATTATTTGTTTTTCATTTAAATTTTTTTCTGAAAGGCAGATTTCCTTTGTAAATGTTTACATGGAGTATCCCTTTGTAACTGCTCACTGCACATTGTATTTCATGGAACTCTTTCTTTAAATTTCAACCATCCCAGGTATGCTCGCAGCACAAACCTTCTACATCTGTCGTTCCGTTCTGCTTTTGAGGGTGATCAATTTCTGCCTGAAAGCTTCCATTAGCACAGCTCCATGTCCAAAAAGAACAACAAAATCACGAAAATGGCCTACTCATTCTCTAAAACCCTGGCTGAGATTTTCATTCTGACTCTTCCTTTCTCTCTGCACTGTATCTTCTCATCTGTGAAGGGTGACAGTGTCTGCTTTGTCAGCCCTCTAGTTAATGTTGTGACTCAGCTCCATACAGATATGCTTTGGGAATGGGAGTCACAGAGCAGAGGAAGGCATTGTCATTGCCTGCACACACTGCTGTTACAAACTTCCCAATAGCCATTTGCCACCTGCTGTGTGAGAAATGGAGGACACATAACTTCAGAACAAAATGGAGAAAGTCTATTTACATTAATTATTGAAGAAAGGTTTTGTCTCTCATTTGCTGTAGGTTTTGGAATGTTTCTTTCTCCTTTGTTCATTCCTTCATTCCTTTCTTCGTTCCTTCGTGCCTTCCTTCCTTTATATTATCCTTGTTACTTTAATTAGAATTTTAAAAAGCCTAGTTAGTTCTATCTTCCCTCCTATAGTAGAGGAAACGGAAATGGCATAAAATAAAGGAAAGGATAGAGATTGAGTCTTGGCTCTCAGAAACAGAAGCAAGACTATGGGGAGATTGATTAGGATCTCTTGTGGTGGTTTGAAAGAAAATGGCCAACAAAGGGAGTGGCACTGTTAGGACACATGGCTTTGATAGTGTGGTATGTTTATATGTATATTCTTTTTGGAGGAAGTGTGTCATTACGGAGAGACAGGGTTTGAGAGCTCATATATATACTCAAGTCATAACCAATGATATGTTACACTTCTTGTTGCCTGCAAGATGTAGCAATCTCAGCTCCAGCACCATATCTACCTCAATATTATTGTGGTCCTCGTTATGATGATAATGGACTGATCATCTGAACTGTAAGCTGCCATCTCAATTAAATATTTTCCTTCATAAGAATTGCCATAGGCTGGGTGGTGATGGTGCCCACCTTTAATCCCACCCAGCATTCAGAGGAAGTGTCAGGTGGATCTCTGTGAGTTAGAGGCCAACCTGATCTACAAGAGCTAGTTCCAGTACAGGCTCCAAAGCTACAGAGAAACCCTGTCTTGAAAAACGAACAAAACAAAACAAAGCAAAGCAAAAAGGCCAAAAATAAATAAATAGATTAATTAAAAAACCAAACAAACGAAAAACAAAACAAAAAAAGAATTGCCATGGTTATGGTGTCTCATATCTCATATGGTTCACAGAAATAGAAGCCCTAACAAAAATAGATTCTTGAGAGCCTGGCAACTGAGAAATCCACAGATTCATAGCTGACATGTCAGTAAAGATGGAAATCCATGACATAATTTCCTTTCTGAATTATAGCAGAATCTGGGCCAGAGAGAACTTTGTTCAGGTTTCATGGCAAACGAAATTGCACAAAAGCTTACATTTCTGGACAAGGCATAGCTCCCTCACTGTGAAGTAGTCAGACATTTCTGTTCAGTTGTTTCTCCTGTCCAAATTTCTTCCATTACACTCTTGGATGTATATATATATACAGTCTGTGTACAACTCATAGTGTATTGTACAGCACCTTTGAATACCTAGGAAAAAACAAGATAGGTGTATTAAAAACAAAAATGAGTGATCCATGAAAGTTCTATAGAGGCAATAGCACCTAAGACTAGCAATTCCTTAGAGCCGAGTGGCAGATAAATACATAAGTAAATAAATAAATGCTAATTAGGAAGGTCACTGAAAGGAAGCAATGTTGATTAAGATGAATTCAATGAAATTTTTTATAATGAAATATAAGATACTGTAACCAAATATTAACCAAGTTACCTATTTTGAAAACCACTCAAATTGGTTAGAAAAATTGTTTGAACAGAAATTAACTTTCAAACCTTACTAACTTAAGGCAATGGTTACTTATTTCCCCATCATGGATAGTCCTTGAGAACATTACATTAGTAAGTTGTGCTGCAGAAATTCTAGACTGATCAAAAATCTTTGTGGCTAGCCATGAATTACCCAAGTGACTAGTGTTGTGGAGAAGAGGGGACATGTGTGTAATAGAGGGACACACATTTTGAAACTGTAAGAATCAAGTGAAAAACACAAATTCCTCATTATAGGTCAGTATAAAGGAAATTGCAGAACACTAGATGATCAAAATGGCTTGCAATCATTGCCCCAGTTACTTATTTCACTTCCAAGTGAACACACACACACACACACACACACACACACACACACACACACACACACACACATATATATATATATATATATATATATATATATATATATATAAATTCTGTACATTTGTTATGCTTAACTCTAAATCCTGCATGGTCAGCATATTACCTTATTACCCCTCCTTGTCTTAAAATCCACTTTCTTTACCTTCAAACTTCTCATTAGATTCCTTGCATTCCTAGATATTTTCCTTCTATTTTTTGCCACATTTAAGACCTCAAAACTACCAAAAGAGTAAATATTTTAAGTCAGTTGCACACATATTACTGAACTTCTAATTCTTGGTGACAGCAAAAATTGCATTGTGTATTAATAATATAATTCCTCATACTTCATTCTGTTAACCCATATTTATAATGCAACATTGTTGTGTTGTAGCACTGTAGAATATTTTTCATGATTTTCTTTTATTCATCTCTTACAATATATCCTTTTTTCTTCTCCTCCCCCTCTTCCTCCTCCTTTTCTCCTCTTGCTCTTCCTTCTCCTCTTTCTGTTCCTCTCCTCTTCTTCTGTCTACCTAACTTCTTTATGAATTTATGTCCAATTCCTTTAATTTGTATTTACCCTTCTCATGCCATGACCATACAATCTATCAGTCTTGTTGTATATTTCGGCATATAGTCCCAACATAAGAATCATTGTTTAAGTGAGTTTGTGTTGGAACATGTCATTAATCCTAGAATTCAGAAATCAGAGGCATGTGGTTCTTTGAGTTGGAAGCTAGCCTAATTTATACAACAAGATATAGGACAGCCAGTTTCTCACATTTCATAGAGAAACTCTGTTTTGGGGGAAAAAAAAGATGGTTTACATATAAGGAAAACTTCACTACTAACCTAATGCTCATGATTTGTAAAATCTTGAAATGCCTAAATTTGTTTCATTCACGAGGCATTCACAAAAGTATTCATCAAAAACATACAACAATGTTTACTTGAACACACAATGTAAGTATAATCTGGATCTTCAACATAAAACTTGGACTACTATTTAATTGTACAGTTAATTTCTGTTAGTATTTTCATCATATATTCATTTCGTTGTAGCATTTCATATTTTCAAAAAGATTATTCCTCATCTTTAAAATTGGCTATGTATAATTTATTTAAGAGTCTTTTTCTGTGTCAACATGTATGATACATGAACAGAATGAATTATTTAGCTATGTTTCTTTATTTACTGATGAGATTTGTGCTAAGCCTATGTCCCATTGGAACTTAAAACAACTTTGAGAGTGCCTTGCTATATTTATTTCCAACAATATTATTGAACTGAGATCCTATGTTGACCTAGGACTAAGTGGATTTGATTAACATATTATTGTATACCATATTAAACTCACTAAACACCTGATGTATTGCAATGTACTTTTTGAATTGCTTTAGTATTATTTGCAAAACTACTTCAGGAATATCTCTAGGCAAGTGTTAAATACTGTTTATTTACAGAAATTCTTAATTACAAATAGCAGTTTTGAAGCAGGAAAAGCAAACTAAACAATAAGCAGAACAACAACTCCACAATACTAGCCAACAAGTCATTCTCTTCAGCCCTCAAATGGAACTGGATTTAGTTAAACGGTAATATCGAAAATGTTGTTAGAAGTAGCTATGTGACGGACCAGTAAAGCAAGGTACTGAGAGCCATCATCTTGTGTACAGTGGAAAAACTTATCAACCAGTCCAACGCTGTCTCTGAAATTGGCCATCATGGGAGTTAGTTGAAACTAAAGACCTCAATTATTAAATGCATGCAATAGGATACAGGAAGGTCAACAGCACCAAAGGAGTCCAAGTCTTCGGGTTATGAACCCTGGAGACTCATAAATCAACATGCATTCAAAAGTCAAAGGCATGAGAAGAATCTTAATGAGCCGGGCAAGATAATGAGGAACAATGACAGCAAGGGCAGACACAAGGATGGGAGCGTCAGGATGTTGGGACCTACTGTATTAATGTTGTTGAAAAGAACCCACATTACTTCCTGTAAAATGAATCATGGAAAACTACTGTTGAAATACATTTGAAATTTTTAGGAATAAAAATAAATGTAATGCTTCATCTACTAGAAGAGGTTTCTATCATGGTGAATAAGTTAGTGATCAATCTCATTATCAGGGAATGGCTTTTATTTTTATAGTAGTCTTTCCACTTTTGCTCAAATTGTTAGTTGGGGTCAGTCTTGTATATCTCTGGACATTTCTCTAGAGTCAGTTTTACCTTCAAACTTATAATAGCTTCCCTCCTTTATGCTCTCTCTCTTCTCTTGTCTATTTTCCTCTCTCTATCTTCCTAGTCCCATGTGCTTTATTTCCTCTCCTCCCCTTCTCTTTCTCCTAGCTCCCTCTCTACTCACTGCCCCCACACCCGCAATATGCTCAGGAGATCTTGTCCCTTTACCCGTCTCTGAGGGACCTTTCTTGAATCTCTTAAAATCCTCTTTGTATCCTAGTTTCTCTGGTGGTATGAATTATAGACTTTGCTCTATGTCTAAAATCCATATGTGAGTGAGTATATACCATGTTTCTCTTTTTGTGACTGGGTTACCTCATTCAGGATTGTTTCTTCAAGTTCCATCCACTTGCCTGCGAATTTCAAGATTCCAATATTTTATTTGTTTGTTTGTTTTCCCACAGTGTAGTATTCCATTGTGTAAATTGGCCACATCTTCTTTATCCATTCTTCAGTTGAGGAGCATCTAAGTTGCTTCCAGGTTCTTAGTGCTATGAACATAGTTGAACACATGTCTTTGTTGCATGGATGTGGATCATTTGGCTATATGCCTAAGAAGGGAATTGACGGGTCCTGTGGTAGACTGATTCCCATTTTCCAGAGGAAACCCCATACTGATCTCCAAAATGGCTGTACAAATTTGCACTCCCACCAGCAGTGTAGGAGTGTTCCCCTTTCTCCACATTCACTCCAGCATAAGTTGTCATTGTTGTTTCCAATTTTAACTAGTAGCTAATAGAAATGGAAGCAGACAGCCACAACTAACCACTGAGCCGAACTGAAATCCAGATTCAGAGAGGGAGGACAAGACCAGGCTACAGAACAAGTAGGAGCTAACAGCCCCCCAGACTGGGAATTCAGCATTGGACTGACTCAGATCCCCTGAACATGGGTCTCAGTTAGAAGGCCTGGGTACTGACAGTGGAACCAGGATGTATCCCTGATGCACAAAAGGACTTTGGGAGCACATTTCCCATGGAGGGATACTCCCTTAACCTAGAGGCAGGAGGGAGGGTCTAGTCCCTATTCCAAATGATGATGCCTCCTGGAAGGTATCACCCTACATGTGGAGTGGGGAGCATTTGGAAGGGGAGGGTGATTTGGGTATGGGAGGGTGAGAGAAAGGTAAGGAGGGAGGGAGGGAAGGAGGGAGAGAAGGAGGGATGAAGAGAGGACTGGGATCGATATGTAAAATAAGAAAAATTAAAAACAAAGATGCAATCCATAAACTGTAAACTCCTTATAGTTGAAGATGCATAATAAAAATCCATATCTACCACCCAATAAAAATGGTGAAGTGAAATGTTTAAATTAGCTAAAAGATATGAGGAAAATGACATGTAATAACATCTGGAATCTTGATTACAAAAGATTAGAAATTATAGTATTGAAGAAAATAAAAATGGGAAAGGGAGACTATTAAAATAAAATTTAGGTTATAAAGTAAGGCTAAAGGAAATTATACAACTGCTGTATAAACAAACCTAGAATATTTAAACTCAGATGAAATTATGTAAAGAGGCACAACAGGCTTACCTGTGAAATCACATGTTGCAAAAGAACATTGTGCATTTCACCCTACCTTCACCAAAACCATGTTGGGGTTAATGGTTGTGGGATTTGTCTTGTAAGCCTATTCTGTGTTCACCCTCAAGACAAAAGCTTTCAGAAGCCAACATGATCTACCAACTTTTGGTGATGAAATTGTTGTTCTTGGAATATAACAGCCTATAAAATTAATAGGCAGTAGCTGGGCGGTGGTGGCACACGCGTTTTAGTCCCAGCACTTGGGCAGAAACAGGAGGATCTCTGGGTTTCAGGATAGCCAGGGCTACACAGAAACTCTATGTTGGGGGTAAAATGACAGGCAGAATTCTCTGTGGTATGAATGTAATTGTCTTAAGTATTTGTTTTTAGTAATTATTACTACTACATATTTACTATACATCTCAGTTTTAATTTCTGACCAGGCTTTTCTGACATTTAAAGGCATTTTTAACAACTTGACCCTTAGTTATTGCTATGTATATTAATTCATGTGTATACTAAATTCATGATTGTATTTTATTGTTTTTAATATCATCAAGAACTGAATGATGTAATGCTTAATAACTTGTGTCTTGGTAACAGTAGTGACAAAAAATTGGTATGATTAATTCCTGCATGGTTGAAAATCACCAGACAAGGAAATGATTAATTAAAATCCTCTTCCCTCGAGGAGAAGTAGGTTACAGTAGGTATATGACAGAAAACCAGTGGTGAGGAATGGAAAGAACTTAGCAGAGACAGGCTTGAGAATAGCAAGGTTGGAGGTTCTCAACGGGATCATTTTGTCCTGAATGGTACATGGAAGTGATTATGATTTGTTTTAACTTGGTGCTCTGGTCTAATTGTTAGTACCTTATTGTAGAGTTACTGATGGAGACTAGTAGAAGGCTGGAAGGCATATCTAGTGGATAGTGTGCTTGCCTAGCATTCATGAACCTAGTTTGATCCTCAGCACTTCAATCAATAGGTAAATAAATAAATGAGCAGAGATTCCTGGGCCAAGGGAGTAGATTATAAAGACATGGGATGTGACCATTGACAGAGCTCAGCCATATAGAGTGACAGGAGGGATGCACACCAGGCTGTCCTGGTGAGAACAGACACCGGGTTTCATGGATGAAATACCTGATGACTTGGTAAAAGTGGCAGCTCCTAGACAAAGAAAATGTCAGGATGTCTGCGTGGTCAGAGCTCCACATCTTACTACAGAACAATAAACTGGATGGTTTATAATGAAAAAATAATAAGTAAGAAAGAACATATATTTTCTTCACAAGTGAAGAAAGAATTCCCAATACTCAATGTGGTGCCCAAGTCCTGAAGATCCCCAAAGAGACCAACAGGGAGACAGACCCACTGATACAAATGCATAAGGTTTATTGTTCATCCAACCATGACAGGTACCTCCTCTACCTGGCCAATTCAGCAGCCACCAGAGGCAGTCAGATCCCTGCCCAACTACAGGTTTTACATGACAAATATTACAGGGTTACATCAGTAGGTACAGGTTGATTTGTGTTTGGTTGAAATTTGGGGAACAACCAGGTGAATTTCTAAAAGTCATATTTTGGCATGAAATACCTGTGTACCAATTATTCTCATTGGTCAGTGCTAAGACTGTGGTTTCCATGGTTTTATTTTGTTACTTGTAGGTGGCCTGGTGTTCATTTATAGCAATAGTTTTCAGAATTGTATCCTGGAGAGTACAGGGGAAGTTTTGTTCTGCCCCAGAGTTTCTTTTGTGCTCAAATAGTTTCCGGTAACCAAGTATCTAGGAGGCTGAGGAAGGTCTGGAATTTTTTGTGTTCAGTTTTGGACCTAGGCTCAGGGAGGCAAATAGATCTAAGGTTCTTTGTGTCATGTGCTGAGTCAGAGGTCTACATGTCTTTTCTGTAGCCTGTCATGGGTGTTAAAGCAGGTGGCTAAGTGAGGGTCTTGTCCCTTTATTAGTTTACCCCTTTCACTCAATTTACAGTAAATAACTTGATTTAAAGTACATTAAAATTTCTAAAGAACCAGAGTCCTATATGTATTATTTTTAGATACAAATTGAGCTAAGGCTATTAAATGGAGAGGCAAAGGATGCAGTCATGCTTCCTTTAGAGAAGTAGCATTAAGTAGCTGTTTTGTTCTATGACATTTGCTGGTGATTGAGGCTTAGCTCAGGATGGCAAAGATGCTTAAAGAGTAAAAACACCATTTCTAAATAATCTTAAGATACATGATAAATGTCCCAACATAAATGACTATCAGTAAATGATTTCCTGAAAATTAACTCAAGTGGAGATGATCAGAGAGTGGATATGTTTATAAATTAAGATTATTGAGGAGATAATTATTGAAGAAGATTAAGGGTCACTTAAATTCATAGACTTCTTTGGTACTTTTGAACTCTTGCTTCATATTTTCTTCAAAATGAATTTTCATTTTGTATAACTTGAGTGATCCTTCCTAATGTAGTGAATATATTTTCTGTAGATCATGCTTATTTCTTTATGTTTAAGCAAATGTCTACGGATATTCTCAATTTTATTTGTCTTCTCACTAAATTTATTTTCTTTAAATATTAACATTTTTATAACTTTTTATACTGGTGAAGATATATGAATGCACACAAAATATTTTCTTTTGGGGAAAACATACATTGTTTATTGTTTGTATTTAATTATTAGAAACATGAACATTGTGTAAACTCAAGTTTTTATGAATAGTTATTCTTATTAATCCAGACTCTTGTGTGAGTTGATATATGATATATTTTTATTGCATTCCTTCCCTTCCCCTAACTCCTCCCAGATCCTTGACAACTTCCTATATATCCAACATCATCCTTTCTCTCTCTCTCCCTCTCTCCATAAAAGCAAAACAAAATAAACTTAAAAATCAAAACAAACAAGCAAATTAAAACCAATAAGACAAAAACAAACAAACAAATCAAAACAACAACAACAAAAACCCCAAACCCTAATACAAAACAAAACAAAACAAAACAAAACAAAACAAAAAGTAGATTCCAGTTTGTACTAGCAAAGTACTCCTGGGCATGGTGTCTGGCCTGGGATCATGGGATCCTCTTCAAAGGGGAAAGTTATGATATATTGCTATACCTGTAGATCATAGCCACTTGGAACTCACCAGAGAAGCACATACTTGAAGTAGATGGTACTTTGCACAGAGAAACGCCATTGGACAGATTACAGAAAGTGAAAGTCTTTGGAGCACTAAGCCTTCAATGCAATGTGCTTATAAAACCCATACTCTTAAGAATCAGGCACCTATATAGAAAGCAAGGCAGAAATATTCTAAATGACAAACATGATGAATGCCTCCAAGAAAGCAGTCCAACCAACAACAACAATGAAAATTTATTTGCTATTGATACCTGCTAGCAAAATCTGCTTTCTTCCATGGAATGTAACTGAGTATAACAACCTCAATTTATTTAGGGACCCATTCTCAGGTGTAGTTGACTAATCTCCTTTAAATAAGTCTCATAATTCCAGTAATAAAATAGAAAAGTTTTGGTAATGATGAAAATATCCAGTAGTCTTATCTCCCTTTTTGCTTAGCTATGAGCAGAAATCCTTAAAAATCCATCCTTTCCCCTCTGCCTATGCATGCATCCTCACATTACACAATGATCAGCTTCAATCCTCTAGCATCAATTATTCAGGCTTAGATTTCAGTACTTTTCTCCTGAGAAATCCCACAAGCCTTTTACTTAACCTATGGGTGTTCAACAGACCGTGAACCCATTGCCACTGTTTGAAAAAAGCCTTCAAAACTTAATCTTTGTTCTAAACATTCACATATGCAATTCTCGATTAGAGAAAACCTCACATGTTATTTTATTTATAATGCTTATAAATGGCTGGGAATTACATTGACCATAAACTTCATTTGTGCTATAGTTAAGAGATTTCTATACTTTTAGGTTCCTATACTTCAGAGAAAGTGGTATGAGGAGCACTTTATTTATGGATATCCCATTAATATTTGCTTGACACTGCTCCATGACAATGATAGGAAAACCACAGACTATAGTATGTCTCACTTGAGAGTCAGTCATGTTAATTAGAAAAGCAAATATAAAAGCATTGCAATCTTGTAGCCTATGGAGACAATAGATGAAAATGTCCCATGATGTATTAAACAGGCTTAGCCTCTTAGGAAAATAAAGAATATTATAGAATGCGGATTTTAGAGAATATTACTACAAAGAATGCCACTGAATGCATAATAAAATATGTAAGATTGTGAGGCACTTATCAGTGCTCATTGGATCAAACTGTTTAGCATATCTTCACTGGCATTTTCCAGGAGGAATATGTCCTACTGCAGTGCGCATGTATATTTTGCTAATATATAATAGTTATCAAAGACTTCTGCTCTGGGGATAGAAGAAATTCAACTAATGTTTCCTAGAAACACTGTAATAAATACAACTTTCTAGATTTTTTTCTTCAAAAAGATGAGCAATACCAAATTCTCAATAATGTTTTTACCAAATAACAAATGTACAAATAAAATACAATTCAAGAAAATAATTCAAATTAAATGAATAATTACAATCTTACTTTAGTAGTTCTTTTTAAAAGATAATTGATTATAAAGGTACATTTGGAAGCCTATAATCAACATTTGAATTAATGATATAAGAATAATATAAGAATATTGAGTATTAGCAGAAAAGTAATACAAAAACATGTACTACAATGCTTCTAGATTTTACATACTGACTTATTCTGTAATCTATGCATTTTCTTTCTCCAATTAAAAAACGTGAGAAATCTTAAATTAGTCATCTTATCAATAAGAATAGTAGGTGTTTATTGAGTAATTTGTATAATGTTTATTATGGCATAGGATTGGTTTTATAAATTCATGGGATAAGTAAAATTTAAGACTATCCAAGATTTAAATTTACCATAATTTTTTTGTGTGCATGGAGTGTCACTTATGTCCCCTTTGTTTACATGATTCAATGTACAAGGTAGCATCAAGATAATGTCAGATGATGTTCTTACTGACACTTGAATCTATTTCATTGACTAGAATACAGGTTATGGAAAATTTTCATTCAATTATGAGAATATTATCCCAATTAATGTTGATTGGGAATATTTGTTAGACATTTCAATAGTTTTCCAGGTTTCAAACTGGCATCTAGTATACCTTTGTATTTCTAATTGAATTGGGAAAGTTGTGAACAATGTTAATTAACGAAATATACTTTGTGCACAATGAACTGCTACTTTATTCTGTATTTTAGATACTGCAACTGACTATTTTGCAGATATTTGACTTATGTACATGGAAGTGGTATTAAATGGTACTATGGTGCTATTTATTTGAAAGTATTATATTATATTTTATTTTATTTATGGTTTTTTGGGACAGGATTTACCTGCATTGCTTTAAACTTTGGAGCCTGTCCTGGAACTAGCTCTGTAGACCAAGCTGGCAATGAGCTCACAAAGACCCACCTGCCTATGCCACCTGCGTGCTGGGAATAAAGTCATGTGCCACAAAGCCAGGCTAGAAAGCATAATTTTTTAAAGTAAAACTTCACACCTTGTTAAATGATGAACAACATTTTCAACATTACACACACAGACAAATTTATTTCATTCCTATGCTCATTTTAAGCATTTTTCAAAGAATAGCTATAATATCTATTTAAATATGCTAGGGATACTCAAATTAGGAAAGATGAACAAGTATTGATAGGCCCAGCCAAGGTAAAATTCGCTAATATTTATAGGTGTGGAAAAATGCATCATTGACTTCTAATTTTAAGCATCCCAATTTCATTGACTAGTACCACTGAAAATAATATCCTTAATTAGAAATTCTAGAAATTCTATGATAACATTGCTTGGATAGTGAAACAATTTCAGTATCGTTTTTAAAAATGGGATTTCTGTGACCTCACCTGCAAGTAAAGAGAACAGAAAAAGAAATATGTAACAGTGTATATGTATCCTTTTAAAGACATCTATGATCTAGCTACTGATTTATTTAAGCTTTCATTCATGCCTTCATTCCTTCTTTTGAAAATTCATTTAGTCTTTTGTGTCAATTTTTTTCTTGGTCCTTGCATATTTGCACTCCATTGTCTTAAAATCAGACTTCTTATCTATAAAACTAATCTATTGTACATTGCTTTGTTGTGGTAACATGGTTGGAGATAATCAGACAGTGGGATGGAATAAGCTCAGTATCTTCTGCACACAGCTTTGTGGTTGCCCTCTGAGGTAATGCCCTTTGATGTGGCTCTTTCCACTCAAAGGAATGCCCTGTTATCACTTCCTTAATTCCATCTTTTCGGTTAGTAGTGGCAACAGTTAAATGATTGCTTATCCAGACATATTGTAACAAAATAAATTAATACCCTTTGTAAAGTCCATCTTTTTGCCAGCTTGATTTAGAATTACATAAGTTCACATCTATGGGTATATCTGTAAGGTCTACCTAAGAAGATGTACCTGAAGAGTGTATGCATACCTTTAATGGGAACATTCTCATCTCATTGCCTAGCATTCTCAAGAGAATGAAGAGCAGATAGCAAGTTTAGCATTATCTCAAACAGTATCCACTTCTCACAAATCTCTGACTGTTGAAGCAATATGTCCAGTTCCCTTATGTCCCTTGTGCCATGACTTTCTTACTAACGTGGACTGTTTTCCCTTGAAAGGTAAGAAAATTAAATGTTTCTTTAGGTTTCTTCATGTTGGATATGATGTAATATTTTCTTATATCAATGAGAAAAGTAAGGAATATGAATGCTAATAAGAATTTATAATTTCACTATTTTAATTTCTTGGAGGTTTTTCTAACATAATTTCTTCTAAACAACCTGCTTGTCTAAGTATAGATTTAAATTATCTGAAAAAGCTCTTTATTTTTCACTTTACAATTCATTCACAAGATATAGATGGAGGTAATTTAGAAATGAATTACTCACTGTGCTAATTTTTCTGCAATTGCTCAGAGATGTGTAGAGGTAAGCAGACTAAGAAGAGTAGACTTTATTTTGCATCCCTGAATATATTAACAATATTAGCCGATGGAAACATTTTTCTTACATATTAGTTCAACCTTTAGGAAATCATAATTTTATGAAATATTTACATCATTTTAGTTTGTCTGTTTCTGAAATAATTATTCTTATATATAAGAGAATCATGTTAGAAATTGTGAATTATTGTTGCATTTTTTTCAGAATTATTTTATTACTATATAACATAATCAACTCTAAGATTTTTGCACTAGACGTGCATACTGAAAGAGGAAAATGTTAAAGTTATGGTATTAGTAAACATTAGAGGAAGCCTATAAAATTCAAAAACACATTTTTCAAACTCTTAATGTCTTCTACTAAAATGCAAACCTTTTCTACTTTACAAGGAATGATTGACATTTTTAAGTCCTGTTCCTACACCAAATCTCTGTATAATCCTCTTTAAGTTCATCAACATTTAATATCTCAATAGAAATCCAACACTTAATACAACATTGGTTTTTGGCATGTGTGAACATCTTACATGCATTCAATAAATGCTAACATTGGGCAGTCATGATTACATACAAATGTAGTCCAACGTTTGAGTGCCTAAGGACCATATCTAGGATATCTAGAAATACATGACTCAGTTACAATAAGAAAGAACTCATGACCGCCAGTGAATACTCTGTGTATATTATATACATTTTCTAGATAAATTAAAAGGAATAACCACTACTGATAGCTCACAGATACACAACTAAGTAAGCTTCACACATGACAACATAAAACTTTATGTTACAAAAAAGATTGGTGTGTGACATGGCAAAATACAGAGTTTTGTGTTTTGTGTCTTACTATGGTGCTTATATGCAAAGTGGTACATTTAGAAAACTCCAGACACTAATTTATTTTTACATTTATGTTTTCTTTATTTTATGTTTTACCTTTAAGGCATGTATATTGCTTCTTTCCATCCATTGCTCACTAGGCATTTTCTTCACCAGAATGACAGCTCATCATTTCAGGGTCATGTGATTAAAGAGAAACATCTAATGATGGCATTTAATAGTCAATGTGTTAGCTTTATGCTCACATATATAAACACATTTAATGATGCTTAAAAGTACATGGATAACAACTATAAACTTTCCACAGAAATACCACCTGTTATTTAACAAGAATGTTGAATAAAAACAATTATAGCTTAAAATGATTCTAGAGACATAGCATATACGTGCACAGATATGGACACTAATTTGAACAAGCACTGAATTAAAGAAACAATCATAGATAATGAAGAAATTTTAACCAGAATTTGATATTCTATGTTGTAGATACTTTTAATATCCTTAGAAATGTTAATTCAATTATAGCAATGAAAGAATATTTTCTGAGTTTTAATGTTTAAAAATGTATATTGTAAAACAAAGGGGAACTTAGGTATTATTATTAATTACAAAAAATATGTGATAAAAAATTGGGATAAAATCCACTTAATAATAGATTTATGCATAGGTGGATTGTATCTGTCTTTAATTTGCTTATATTTTTAAAAAAATTGGAAAAATTGAATAACTTTTCAAATGATGGTATAATCTGTCTCCTTCTAGCATGATGAGGAACGATACAACATTACTATCCTCCTGCTCAAAGCTACAAATAATACTTTAAAAATTAAAGAAAACTCACCCTGTGAT
This sequence comes from Phodopus roborovskii, assembly GCF_943737965.1. NCBI lineage: Eukaryota > Metazoa > Chordata > Mammalia > Rodentia > Cricetidae > Phodopus > Phodopus roborovskii. The sequence goes on from NW_026126410.1 coordinate 32,611,785, forward strand.
TGCATCAATGACTTCTCATGAAAATAAGGAGTTATGAGGAAAAAATAATTTAAAGCCGGAAAGAAATAGAGTAATGGCAGTCAAGTGTAACCAGCCTCTTGTCTTGTGGGCATTGTAAACCGTGACATGAGGAAATTAACTTCAATTTTTATAAACTCGTGGTGCTTCTTCTAGGTTTGTAACCATGTGGTGGAATTTCTAAGTACTTTTGATATGCTCAATGACTGGAACTTCAATGTAAGAGGGCATTTAATGAAAGTCCATTTTCTGTCATCTTGTGCTCGGCTAAGAAAAGTCATCTTACCCAATATAAAGATTTAGGTATAAAGGAAAAATTTCTTTCAAATTAACATCTGAATTTTATTTTAATATATTTTCTGCTCTGAGCTACGCAGATTCACTGCTTCAGAATATTGTAAAACTGAAATATGAAAATCCTATGCACTTGACAAAAATGAGTAGATGTAAGGAGTAAGGTTTTTTTTCTCCCGTCGTCGGTTTTGTCCCACCACTGCACCAGTCTCAATTAACACACAGAGACTTTGTATTGGCCCGGTACTAGTTTCTTATAGGCTAGTTCTGTCTTAAGCATTAACCCATTTTGTTGATTTATGTATTTTCACATGGTTTCATCAACCGGGGAGTGGGGCAGGCATCTCATCTCCCCAGCCTCTCCATGTTGACTTCTCCTTACTCCTTCCTCTTTCCTCCTTGTTTCCTAGTCCCTCCTATCTTCCTTTCCTATTGGCCAACAGTGCTTTATTCATCAACCAGTATGAGAAACATAATGGCATCTCCCATCATCTCCTCTTAAACTGGCTTTTTGTATTGGTAGTTTGTCAGCCATTTGTGTGTGTGTGTGTGTGTGTGTGTGTGTATGTGTCCTGCAACTTGTCTGGCAGACTCATGAAGCAGGAACTCTGTAGCAATGTCCATCTTGAATCAGCAGTCACTTTTCTGTGGGTCCATTACATAGCTACATACCTAAAAAATGCTTCTGCATATATTCCATGGAAAACTAGTTATAGAAGAATAAATAAACAAAAGAAATGCATAAAAATAGTTCTCATGCAAATAAAGCATTTTAATGGATAGAAAAGAATATTCAGACACAAAAACTAATTTTCTTTAAAACTTAATAAAACTTAGCTATTTTATTTTTTGGTATAAAAACATGATACATGAATAATGATAAAAGAAAACAAGTTATCTGAATGCTATGGACACACACAATATTTCTGCCTCCCATTAAACCCTACCCTCTCTTCCCTCTTCAAAGGAACATGTCTCTTAAATACATACTTGTTTAGTTACTTTCTACAGAATGGAATTGCTATGTGGTACATTTCTGATTACCATGTACAGACTGATAATACCTTGGAGGAATATGGTCCTTTAAGATGACTTTCCATGAGCTGAGCATTTGTGGCACACACCTTTAATTTCAGCACTTGGGAGGCAGAGGCAGGAGAATCTCTGTGAATTCAAGGCCAGCCTGGTCTACAGTCTACTTCCAGGACTGGCTCCAAAGCAATACAGAGAAACCCTGTCTCAAAAAAAAAAAAAAAAAAAAAAAAAAAAAAAAAAACAAAAACAAAATTTCTTGTACAAAATGCCTTTGTAAGAACCTGGAATTATAAGAAATAACACTCAAAGAACCAATGGAGTACAGGCATCTTCTTCTCAACCAATTACTTCCTACATGCACTACTACTAAGAACTAGTTCCAGCCAATCCATGTTTTCAAAGGTATGAACAGTGATGCTTTAAACAATATTAAGATATTTTTATAAATAATTATTGCTTTTTGTGTTTTAGCATCATTCACAAGCATTCCATGCTTTCATAAGTTAAAAAAATAACCATACTTATTTTAAAAAATGTGAAGGTTCTGCCCATGAAAATCATTAATGGAAACTTAAATGTAAACTAAAAGCCAGGTCACATCACAGAATATATTCTTGTTGATAAATATTTTGCAACCTAGTGTAACTAATTTTTACAACATCTATATGTACTAATCACTATTGTAAGACATTAAAATCGAGTAATGTTACTTTTCAATAAATAGATGAAATAGAAAATGTGAATAGACTTGTCCTGTTTTTAAGAGCACTGCTTGTCTCAGATCAGACCACTAATCCTTTACTTCACTGTCAGTAGTGTTTGGGCAATCTTTCCATTTACTGAATAATTCAATAATTTCTTCTTAAGATAAAATAAAAATCAATAATCTCATTTCCAATAAATGTATCAGAAGAACATGGTTTCTTATACAATGATTGTGACATTTAATATCTTATAAATGTGGTTCATTTTATACACTATTACAGGATGAAATGTGATATGTTTATAAGATAATACATAATCTTGCCTGATAAATAGGAAAAATGAAGGCAAGAATGCAATTGTATCTCTAGACCCAAGATAAAAGATAAATGAGTATTTATTGGGGAATAGTTACAAAGAAAAATGTCTCCCTACCGGACCTACTGACCCCCCCAGAAAGAGAATGCCAAGGAAAGCCATGCCTCAAGCACATCTCTTTCTGCTTCCATCTGCCTGAGGCCACGCCCAAGTAGGTATGGCCACCTTTGCAAGTTCACTGACAAAATGCCTACAGAAGGAAAAAAAATACTTAGTTTTTTTTTTTTTTTAATGAAATGTGATGAATTCTGTAACCTTGTATTTTTTGAAGAAATCAGGTTGAGCCCAGTTATTGCTCATAGTTGATGAATGTTAACCATTTGACAAAACATGTTTTAGATTATTGTAGATTTCTAGAGTTGATTTGCCAGGGATGTTAATGCATTTTCATCAATTTTACATCACAAAAGCTGAAACTGATTCATGCATGATATCAAACAGCTGCTTCCAATGCCCATCATGCTCAGCTCTCTATGATCTGTAATCAGAAAGTCTCCTGCCAAGGTGTGAAACTTTAGCCCTACCTCCTCACCCACTCCTTAATTAGGAACTGTTACTTGAAGACTGGAAACTTGCCATCCCCTTGGAATCCTTAACTAATCTATAGAGGTATTATGCAATGTTTTCAGAGATACAAAACATAACAAAAAGCAAGAACAAAAAGAGACTTTAAATTGAGAGACAGAAGTGAAAAACTCAAAATACAGTTATAAGAATCTCTGACAAAAATACAGTTTTAGGGTGAAGCTTTTTCAATAAAGGAAAGGACATTTAAACTGTGAAGGCAATTTTTGAGTTATTGTTTATATATGTTTTCTCCACTTCACAACAGTAAGATTATTAACTTAGAAGATTCTTATGCTTTGCAGGTGTCACAATCCACTGCAATTACTTGTTCTCAATCCTGGTAAACCCCACTATGTACTTGTACATCAATAATGATGGAAAGCCCTTGGGCCACTTCTTCAGGTTTCTTAGAGACCAAGTTGTAAGGTGTACGGTTTTTCCTCCCACCGTTGGCCTTGTCCTGCCGCCGCGCCAGCCCCAAATAATGCACAGAGACTCTGTATTTGATACAATGCTATTGGGCAGGTGCTAGTTTCTTATCGGCTAGCTCTGTCTTAATTATTAACCCATTTCTATGTATTTCCACGTGGTCTTACTGAGAGCGGAGGAATGGCAGTTCTGTTCTCTCAAGCCTCTCCATCTTGACTCTTTCTTTCCTCTTCCTATTTCCTCCTTGTCTCCTAGTCCCTCCTATCTTCCTTTCCTATTGGCCAACAGTGCTTTATTCATTAACCAGCGTGAGAAACATTTACAGAATGACATCTCCCATCATCTCCTCTTTTCTGTCTAAATAAAAAGAAGGGTTTTAACCTTAACATAGCAAAATATATCACATATCAGTTATCAAATAAGAATCACAGTTAACACTATTTAGTCCATTAACATTTAGCAAGATATGAAGAAAATATTCCATCATATATTTTATCTTTGTGAGTTTAAAGTCCTATATGTAACTTATCTTTAAGCTTAACTATGGAAAACTATATCCATAACTATCTGTCTTCAACTCCTTCAAAGTCCACAGAAGGATAGTATATAAACTCTAGAAATGACAGAGACATCTTGCCTTTTTAGTCACCTGAAGTTCTTCTGTAATCTTCCATCTTCAGCCCATAGGCCGTAGTGTTTCTGGCAGACTCTTAAGCAAAGCAGGAAAATTTAAACTGTCTTCTTGTATTGGCAGTTTTTCAGTCACTTTTCTCTGTGTCCTGCAGACTGTCTGGCAGACTCTTTCATGAAGCAGGAACTCTGTAGCAATGTCCATCTTCAATCATCAGTCACTTTTCTGTGGGTCCTGCATGTCCAGTTTATATAGCACAAAGTCAAACAATCCAGACAAGAGCAGTATCTTGTCCAAGACTAGCGTATTGCCATATTGGAAGTAAACTCCATAATGCATTTCTTCAAGGTGCAGGTGGTGTTGCCAGGAGCATTTATGTATCACTGTTAAGAAAAACCCTAAAGGATTTTAAATGCTATATTCTGTAGGTCTTTGAATGTTTTGAAGAATGCCTATCTATCTCAAATACATCTCTGTGTATCTTGAAAAACCTAACTAACTTAACTCTAAGCTTTGACTATCATAGGTAATTATCTATAATCTGTACTAAATTATACATTACATTTCTAAATGGTTTATATAAACACAATATCTAAACAAGAGGAGAAATACACATATCACAAAATTGACCTTAAATTGTATCAATAAATGAAAATCCATTACAAAACAAAGTATACATATCTATATCATAATCCCCTTTTTACCTTTAAAAAGAATATTCGTTGAGATCATTAACCATTTATAACCAAGTCCATTTAAATGAATACAAACATTTATAAACAATATTTGGGAATTTGGGCGTCATTTTTTCCAAACTACTTCCTGTTGATAGGGGGCGCTGTCATGGGGGATGAAGAAATCCTGGCTGTAGTCTGCAAGGCTGCTTTGTTCAAGTTACTTTGAATGTTGGATCACCAGGAACTCTGTTTCAGGGGGTCTGGCTTGTTTAAACCACATTAGTCTGGAAGGAATCCACAGCTTTTTATTTTCTGTGGAAACAAAAATAGAAATCCTTTTCCCCAGTAACTTGTCCTTAGACTTAAATTTTGAAGTTAAAGTATTTATAAATATATAAATTGAAAACTCCAACCCAAGGGAGGTAACTACGCCCACAAAAATGAAGGCAACAGATAATCCAACTACACCAGAAACCAAGGGTGAAGCAGAACAAATATATTCACAATACCACTGCCAACAACAAACCTAAATCAAACAGGCATCAACAATCAATGGTCCATACTCACCCTCAATAAGAATGGTATTAACTCACCTATGAAAAGACACAGGCTAACAGAATCCATCCTTCTGCTGCATACAAGAAGCTTCAAAGATAGACATTACCTCAGGGTAAAGGGATGGGAAAAGATTTTCCAATCAAATGTAAAAAAGAAGCAAGCAGGTGTAGCTATCCTAATATCCAACAAGTTAGACTTCAAACCAAAATTAGTCAAAAGAGATGAAGATGGTCATTTCATATTCATCTCAGGAGAAATCCATCAACACAAAGTCTCAGTTCTGAACTTCTATGCCCCTAATACAAAGGCACCCACATTTGTAAAAGAAAAACTACTAAAACTCAAAGCTCATATAAAACCTCACACACTTATAGTGGGAGACTTCAATACAGAACTCTCAACACTAGACAGGACCACAAATCAGAAACTCAACAAAGAAACAAAAGAATTAACAGAAGTTATGTCTCAACTGGGGTTAACAGACATTATAGAACATTCCATCCAAAGACAAAAGAAGATACCGTCTTCTCTGCTCCACATGGAACCTTCTCTAAAATAGACCACATACTAGGTGACATAACAAACCTTAACAGATACAAGAGAATGGGAATAGTCCCCTGTATCTTATCGGAGCACCATGCTTTAAAATTGGAATTCAACAACAACACAAATAACAGAAAACCTGCAAACTCATGGAAACTGAACAATGTGCAATTGCACCATTCCTGGGTCAAAGAAGAAATAAAGAAAGAAATTAATGACTTTCTAATATTCAACGAGAATGAGGATATAACATACCCGAACTTATGGGACACCTTGAAAGCAGTGCTATGAGGGAAGTTCATTGCACTAAGTGCCCATATGAAGAAAACAGAGGATAGTCACTTAAGAGATTTAACAGCCCAACTGAAAGCCTTAGAACAGAGAGAAGCGAATTCACCTCGCAGGAGAAGACACCAGGAAATAATCAACTTGAAACCAGGAAAACAATACAAAAAATCAATGCAACAAAGAGTTGGTTTTTTTAGAAAATCAACAAGTTAGACAAACCTTTATCCAAATTAATGAAAAAGCAGAGACAGAACATACAAATTAACAAAATCAGAAACGAAAAGGTGAACATAAAAACAGACACACAGGAAATCCAGACCATTTTCAGGTCATACTTTGAAAATCTGTATTGCACAAAAATTGAAAATTCAAAGGAAATGGACAAGTTTCTGGATAACTATCACTTACCAAAATTAAATCAAGAACAGACAAACAACTTAAATAGACCTATAACCCGTAATGAAATAGAAGCAGTCATCGAAAGCCTTCCAACCAAAAAAATGTCCAGGGCCAGATGGATTCAGCGCAAAATTCTACCAGAAATTCAAGGAAGAACTAATACCACTACTCCTCAAATTATTCCACAAGATAGAAACAGAAGGTTCATTGCCAAACTCTTTTTATGAGGTCACAATAACTTTAGTACCCAAACCTCACAAAGACACAACTAAGAAAGAAAACTACAGACAAATATCCCTGATGAACATCGATGCAAAAATACTCAATAAAATACTGGCAAACTGAATTCAAGAATACAACAGAGAAATCATCCAACATGACCAAGTAGGCTTCATACCTGGAATGCAGGGATGGTTTAACATACGAAAATCTATCAACGTGATCCACCATATAAACAAACAGAAAAAGAAAAACCATATGATTATCTCCCTAGATGCAGAAAAAGCCTTCGACAAAATTCAACACCCTTTCATGATAAAGGTACTGGAGAGGTCAGGGTTAACAGGAACATACCTAAACATAATAAGAGCAATATACAACAAACAAACTGCCAACATCAAACTGAATGGAGAGAAACTTAAGCCAATTCCTCTAAAAACAGGAACAAGACAAGGCTGCCCTCTCTCTCCATATCTCTTCAATATCGTACTAGAAGTTCTAGCTAATGCTATAAGACAACAAAAGGAGATCAAGGGCATCCAAATTGGAAAGGAAGAAGTCAAACTGTCTCTATTTGCAGATGATATGATAGTTTACATAAGCGACCCAATAAACTCTACCAGGGAACTCCTACAGCTGATAAACACATTCAGCAAACTAGTAGGATACAAGATAAACTCAAAAAAATCAGTAGCCCCATTTTTTTTCAGATGACAAAGAGGCAGAGAAACAAATCAGAGAAAATCACCCATTACAATAGCCACAAGCAACATAAAGTATCTTGGTGTAATGCTTACCAAACAAGTAAAAGACCTATATAATAAGAACTTTGTGACTCTAAAGAAAGAAATTAAAGAAGATACCAGAAAATGGAAAGATCTCCCATGCTCTTGGTTAGGTAGGATAAACATAGTAAAAATGGCAATCTTACCAAAAGCAATCTACAGATTCAATGCAATCCCCATTAAAATCTCACCACAATTCTTCACCGACCTTGAAAGGATAATAATCAACTTTATATGGAAAAACAAAAGACCCAGGATAGTCAAAACAACCCTATACAATAAAAGAACTTCAGGAGGCATCACCATTCCTGACTTTAAGCTCTACTACAGAGCTATAGTTCTGAAAACAGCCTGGTATTGGCATAAAAGTAGACAGGTAGACCAATGGAATCGAATTGAAAATCCTGATATTAATCCACGCACCTATGAACACCTGATTTTCAACAAAACAGGTAAAATTATACAATGGGGCAAAGACAGCATCTTCAACAAATGGAGCTGGCACAATTGGATGAGTGTGTGTAGAAGACTGCAGATAGACCCATGTCTGTCGCCATGCACAAAACTCAAGTCCAAATGGATCAAAGACCTCAACATCAATCCAGCCACATTGAACCTCTTAGAAGAGAAAGTAGGAGGTACCCTTGAACAAACTGGTATAGGAGACCGCTTCTTGAACATAATTCTAGGGGCACAGACACTGAAAGAAACAATTAATAAATGGGACCTTTTCAAACTTAGAAGCTTCTGTAAGGCAAAGAACACAGTCGACAAGACCAAACGGCAGCCCACAGACTGGGAAAAGATTTTCACCAACCCTATATCCGACAAAGGGCTGATCTCCAGAACTCAAGAAAGTAGTCAACAAAACACCAAATAACCCTATTAAAAAATGGGGTACAGAACTGAAGAAAAAATTCTCAATGGAGGAAATCAAAAAGGCAGAAAGACACTTAAGAAAATGCTCCACATCCTTAGCTATCAAGGAAATGCAAATCAAAACCACTTTGAGATACCATCTTACCCCTGCCAGAATGGCTATAATTAGAAACACCAGTGATGACTTATGTTGGAGAGGATGTGGAGAAAGTGGAATACTCCTCCACTGCTGGTGGGAGTGCAAACTCATACAGCCATTTTGGAGATCAGTATGGTGGTTCCTCAGGAAAATGGGAATTAGTTTACCACAGGACCCGGCAATCCCCCTCTTAGGCATATACCCAAAGGATTCACATCCATGCAACAAAGACATCTGTTCAACTATGTTCATAGCAGCACTATTTGTAATAGCAAGAACCTGGAAGCAACCTAGATGCCCCTCAATTGAAGAATGGTTAATGAAGATGTGGCACATCTACACAATGGAATACTACTCTGCAGAAAAAAATAATGGTATCTTGAAATTTGCAAGCAAGTGTATGGCACTTGAAGAAACCATCCTGAATGAGGTAACCCAGTCACAAAAAGAGGAACACAGTATGTACTCACTCATATATGGATTTTAGACCTAGATCAAATGATCACCAGCCTATAATTCACATTACCAGACAAACTAGGATACAAGGTATATTCTAAGAGATTCATATAAAGTTCCTCACAGAACTGGGAAGGGACAAGTCCCCCAGAGCTCTGGTGAAGTGGGGGAAGACAGCGAATGGAGAGAGAAGTAGGAGAAAATGAGAAGGAGGAAAGGAAAACCTGTGCGACCAGGAAGATTGAACCTGGTTAGGAATAGAAGATAGGAAAGAGAGAGAGAGAGAGACAGAGACAGAGACAGAGACAGAGACACAGAACATAAAAGAGGGAGCCAATATTGGTTTGAAGATAAAATTCAACACAAAGAAAGGTCGAGAGAACTACAAGACTGCTCCAAACTAACAATGTCAGCTTCTGTGGAAAGGCTATCATAAATGCCCTTCCCGGAGAGTGAGATCAACAACTAACTTATCCATGGAGCCCTCAACTAATGCCTGTTGAAAATAGGAGCAAACACCATAAGTAAACACTGAGTCGAACTAGAACCAAGAAGCAGATGGAGAGGACAAGACCACGCGGCAGAAGCACATAGAGACAGCTTACCTTAACAAGGAGGAGCTAACGGGCCCCCAGACTGATAGCTGGGAAGCCAGCATGGGACTGACTCAGACCCCCCTGAATATGGGTCTCAGCCAGAAGGACTGAGAAGTCTAAGGGACCTCAGACAGTGGAGCCAGGATGTATCCCTGGTGCACAAATTGCCTTTGCGAACATATCTGCCATGGAGGGATAACTGCCTTAATCTAGTGACAGGAGAAAGTCCTAGTCCCTACTTCACAGGACCTGTCAGATCTACATGACCCCAACTGGATGGCATTCCCCTACATATGGAATTGGGGTGGGGGGATGGGATGGGAGGGTGTTTAGAATGCATGTGAGAGGGCAGAGAGGGTAAAAGGGAGGGAAGGAGGGAGGGAGGGTTGGGGGGGGAGAGAGGGAGGGAGAGGAAAAGAAAACAAAACAAAAAAATATATTTATATATAAATTGAATTAATTCAGCAGCATTTGTTTTAACAGTTGTTTCCTCAGCAGTCAAACAATACAAAGATAATATAATACCATACAGTAACCAGATTCTCTCTGAGGTATTTATCTTTACATGGCTTTATTATTACTCCGTTTCTTTTACTTTTATTGTTTTATGTTTTGAGGCAGGGTTTTACTGTGTAATGTTTATCTGTCCTGGACACTACTCTGCATACTAGGTTTACTTTGAAATCAAAAGAGATCTGCTTGCCTCTGTCTTTCAAGTGCTGGGATTAAAGGCGTGTGCCACCACACACAGCTCCTTTCTGTGTTTTAAAAACCATTTTATTTTTTTTTTTCTCTCTCAAGCCTACATATATTTTAAAACACACTGTAACTTTTAGTGCTTTTTCTTAATGTGAATCTGTCCTTACTGTAAATCTTTATCTTTTTCTGGCCACAAGTCTTTTATCTGGTAAACAACAACATTGCTAAAATGAATGTCTTTGTTGTTTTTGCTTCGGTTGTCAAAGATGGAGGCGGGTACCTTTACTGCCAGCAATGAAAGCTGTGGTCACTGCCCTGGTCAACGCTGCTGTCCAGCAGGCATGCTGCCGGCTTAGAGATGTGGTCACTGCCATTGCCATCTCTTATATACACCAATAAATTGTCAGCAGTGCTTCTTTAAAGCCATGCAGTTTTTTTTTTTTTTTTGCCGCTTATGCTGAGTCAGGAAACCTCTCTTAAAGGATCCGAGCAATCTGCTTGTCTCTTGCAAGTCAGAGTCCAACCGAGAAAAAATGCTATAACCAAGAAATGTCAGTTCTGTTTTCTCTAGCCTCTCCATCTTGACTCTTTCTTTCCACTTCCTATTTCCTCCTTGTCTCCTAGTCCCTCCTATCTTTCTTTCCTATTGGCCAACAGTGCTTTATTCATTAACCAGCATGAGAAATATTTACAGAATGACATCTCCCATCACCAAGTTTCAAATCCAGCAGAAATTTTCACATTCTGAGAAAGAAAGAGAACTATGTGTTCCTAAGGGTTCCTGTTTTCAGAGAGTGATCCCATGAAGAACCTTCACAAACCATGATGACATTGGCAAAAAGTTCATCTATGGCAGTGGTTTTCAACCTTCCTAATGTTGAGAACACCTACTACAGTTCCTTGTGTCATAGTGATCCCCAACCATAAAATTATTTTTTTGTTACTTCACAACTATAATTTTGCTACAGTTATGAACCATAATATAAATATCTGTTTTCCAACCATCTTAGGTGACTGTTGAGAGGGTGGTTCGCTCAGTCTCCCCAGGGATTATCACACATAGGTTGAGAACCATTGGTCTAAGGCAAAAGATTTGATAAAAAACACCAATCTGAAGACATAGGTCCTAGTAGCTATTCAATGCTAAATGCTGAGCAAAATACAGAGGATTTCCACTTTCTCATTTCACTTCTGAGACCTGATGGCTAGATGGTTAGCATATGGTCATTTAGGAAGTGAGCGATTACAATAGCATTGTGGACCCCACTGAGTGTATTGGATCCAAGTATTCAAGGCCCACCTTTCTCAGATGTGGACAATATTAGTGCACTTGACTATGTTTATCATAATGAGCAGAAGAGTTTGTAAACCTAAAGAATCTCCTCTTTCATCCATCCGCTCATGCAATCTAAGGAACTCTTGTGTTCTCACTAGAATCCCATTTTTTTTTTCTTTAAATCTAGCTACTATGTAGAGGTAAGTTCATGATTGTAAACAAAAATACATACAGACAATTATTTCTATTTAATATATGATAGTTTGGAAGAAACTTTTGGTAAATGAACAGAAACAAGCCTAAATTCAGAGAATTAACAGTTGTAGAAAGATTTTTTTTAATCAGTAATAATCTTAATCTTTGAATTGAATATTGTCATAAAATAACAAACAAATACATATGATTTTCTCCCTAAGAAACCTAGAGGATTTTCATCAATGTGTAGATTCCTTATGGTTCATTTTCAATGCAATCATTCTCTTATTAAAACTCATTCAACTGTTAAAACCAAAGGATTGAAATTAATTCAAAATGAATAGTCCATCACTCGGGACAACTTTGCAATTGAGAGCCAAAACAGTCTGTGGCTCCTCAGTAACATTTCATTTGTTTTAGAATTAAAATAAATAAATATGCTTTCTCTCAAAAAAAAAAAAAAAAAACTCACTCAGATAACTTAATTTTTTTTTAAATGTTAGGTACTTTTGTAGTCTTGTTGGCTAAATTTCTCAGGTAACTTTTATATATACACAACCTCAAATAATGGAAAAACTGAAGAATGAATCTAGTATATACCTATATCTCTTTATATATTACAGGATATATTTTAATTACTTATTAGTAAATCTGTTAACAAGAGAATCAAAAAATTACAGAACACATCTTAAAATCTAAAACCCAGAAATATATTATAAAATATTTACTTATGTTTAAAACAATTCACCTCCTTTTTTTCAAAAAAAAGGACTCGTAATATGTGCATGTATCTTAGCTCCTTGGAAGTTAGAAGTCCATGAAAAGGAAACTTTTCTCTAAGCAAAATTAATGACTCCTTAGGGAGCTACAACTGCATACAATCTTAGCCTTGCAAGCAGAGATTTCCAACTGAGCTAACAGAGACATCCTAGAATCCCAGTTCAGTATTAATCTACAATGTCTTGTCTGTGTTAAGAACATTTTACATTCAATTTAATTCATAAGAAAATTTCACTGGAGTAATTTTTTTCAGAGATTTAGAAGTAGCCCCTCTGTGAACAGATAATGTCTTATCTCCTTTTAACAAGGTTTTTAATTTTTGTGAGAATTATGATTGGATAATAGATTATGGGGATTTACAAGCTGCAAATGCAATATTCACTCTGTGTCCATGAGAGAGAAATTTAATCTTTATGTCTACAAAGAAAGAGTTCCAAAACTCCAGGTAAACAAATGTGCAGTATAATAGACAATAGAGGGGTTATATAGTGTTAATATTGAGACTATAGTGTCCAAGTGGGGCTTATGTCTTCCTTGTCTCTTAATTAGATATAATTCTTATATGTAGGATTTCTTACTTTTTCTAGAGATTTTTTGCATTATGGTGTATTTGATTCTAATATTCAATAGATAGTAGCATACGTATAGTAACATTGGTAGAATATTTTAATAGCTGATCACAATGCACTTTACCAGCCTGTGTCTAGGCTCAATTGCTATTAAAGGAGTTGCTAATATTTGATGCTCATAACCATTAATTACTGACAGTACACCTATGTGATTCATTTTATTTAAAAAGATGTTTCTCCTTGAAACATTTAACAATATTATTACATTGTTATTAATGACAGAATATTATACTTCTGTGATGTATTTGAAAGTTATGAAAATACATGGAGACATTTTGCATACTTAGGTGCAGAACCAGTTCACTTGAATCTAGGAAAGGATCATAAATAAAAACAAGACAAATTGTATGGACATAAAATATAGGAGATCAATCCAATATCAACATTCATAGCATGACCAAATTAAAATTACATTTCAGGACTCAATGTAATAAAAGGCAAATGCTTGTTTGTATCTATAGATGTTATTGGTAAGTTATATGTAGATGTTTTCAAAGTAGAGAAAGCTACTTACAACCATGACTGAGCATATGACTACCTAGTGGGAAAGGGAATGTTTTTATTACCATTATGACCACAATCCAAAAAAAGGAAGATAACAAAAATATTCTATACTTCACAATGAGTTCCATGTGCCCAATGATGGCTCCTCAACTCCCTTCAACAGTGATATTCCTTAGATGCTATAGGCTCTCTTAGGCTTCTTTGTGATCATCCTATAATTTAATATTGTAAAGTTAGTTTATTTTTAAGTGGCAAGCATCTTTGTTTTAAAAATATTTTACTTCCTATAATAACTTCAAATTAACCTTCTTACCATGATTATCTGTTTTTCACAGTATCAAGCAAAATGTATCATTTTAGTCTGATCCCATGGTGCAGAATATGAAGTAATTATAAAAAAAATCCTTTTGTATGATTTTCACTTGTACTTACTTTAAAATCACCTAAAAACATATACATATATTGTCCTAGTTAAAAATGTACACACTTAGATCTTAACTGATATATACCACATTAAAAATTCTGAAAGGTTTAGGATAAATCCTACTCCATTTATCTAGTTTCTCAGATGGTAATAATGTGTATCTAGTTCTCTAAACTCCATGAATGTGAAATACAAGTATTAGGGAATAAAATAAAATGAATTTAGACATCAGACATATTATTTTTTCATCTAATATCTATTTTTCCTAGTGTTCTTTATTCTTCTCTTTTCCTTGGATACATTTTTATAGTATCTACACACAAAATTTCCCACTAAAGAGTTATTACTAAAAAAAATGTGGATGTATTCATAGTGTCATCATGGCCAACAGTTCACAGGTTCCTTTTCATATCCCTCACAATTTCCAAATTATTGCTTCACACCTATCAAAAAATGCATCCTCATTGACAAACACTTAAAAAGGGAATGAAGGATGGTTTGGAAAATGCAGTATATGACTGTGTAGAAAAGGCACCAATTGTCTATCTCTCTACATTATAGCTATCATATTTCTTGTGGAAGGCTACAAAAGTTGCCACTCATTGCACAATTCTCCCTTACCTAATTTCTTATCCATTATAAAATCTTAGGAATAATGGAATAACAGAATAACACAGAAAGCCAAGAGAGAATAATGTCAAACAGTTTCATTACTTGGAATGTCCATACAGCTGATGGAATTTCAGATGCTACTGAAAAATCAAATAAAACAAGAAGAATTAAAAATCAATTAGTAAAAACAAAATTGGCTAAGTACTATGATAGTTTCATTTTGGCCTAAAGAAAATTGGTTGAGGAAGGTATTTATTTGGCATTCAACTTTCAAATCACAGTCCATCATAAAGAGTGGCCATGTCAGGAAATACAACATAAACTCAAGCAGAAACCTTATGGAGAAAATTGCTCTTGCTCTCCAGCTCATGATCTTCTAGCTTTCACATGTAGATCAGGAAAAACAAAAGATGGAATGATGTCACCAACAGTGTAATAAATCTTCTACTTCAACTTTGGGGGTAAGCCAGCACAGATGTGACTACAGGGGCATCTGATCTCAGAAATCTCTCAATTAAGAGCATTTTCCAGGTGAATCTAGGGTGTATTTCATTGATGGTTAATGTTAAAGAGGATATTGCCTTTCTCATCCAACCGGTTTGGTAGTCTCAGTTCTCCAGCAATTTTTTCTCCTCAGTATAAGACTTGTAATCTCAGGACAGTTCCACTTTGTATTTATTGCTCTCTCTGACAGATGTCTTATAGTCCTGGTTCTCCAATATCCTGGGGTCTTCATTGCATCTGAGATTTTATCCTCACCAATGGCCACTCAAGAACTTTTTTCAGGAATCTCTGATGCCTTCACAGTCTAATCTAAGCTAAATTCCAGTACACCCTGTGGATGATGTTTAGATACCATTAGTTAAGATTTTTAAGAGTTCAAAATGCAAAGTTGGCTTTTTAGGCTACAGTTTCCATGTGCTAACCCTACGCATTTATTTCCTGATAGTTCCAGTTATGCACTGAAGATATCATGCCAATGAACTGATCTTGTATTAATCACAGCTGACCCTTGAGCCCCATCTGATCAGTACACATAGATTGGTAGCCATCATAATCATAAATATATAAGTACAAGTTCGCATTCTATTTATTGGTACTTGTATCTACATAATTTCATGGCTGGCACTCTGTTATTAGATAAGTAATTAGGGGATCTTCCACTAGGCAATCTATTTGTCACACTCTAAACATTCCTTAGTTTCCTATAATTATTTGTCTAAGGGTGCAGCCTTGCAAGATTCCCCCTTTCCAATTAAATGTATATTGATGCCATTCATACTCAGGTTATGTATGGGAGCCAAGTTATTGAGGTGAAGCTTCCCTAACATTTCCAGAGGATACAATATTACAGCAGGTTTCCTGGTCTTCTGGCTTACAATCCTTCCTTATAGTCCCTTTTCTGTAATGACTACTGAGCTTTAAGTTTAGGAGTAGTATTGTAAATGTTATACTTTGGCTATGCAGCATCCCACAATCAGTCTTGACTTGCTGTAGGATTATTTAAAAAAACAATTCTTTCAGGATGGTGAGAGCTACAATTCTTTATGGGAATAAGTATTTAAAATGCAATTAAGAATTATGCTGGCTTGGAAAAGCAGCAGTAGTAAGATCCATGACTTGCCAGTTAGGAGGTTTTGTCAGTCTTTGGGACCTCTGGTAGTGGATCAGTATTTATCTCTAGTGTAGGAATAGATTTTGGGAACCCATTCCACGCAGAGGGATACTCTGTCAGTCTAGATGTTCCCTCATGGAAGGACTCACCATCCCTAGGGATCAGAAAGAGGATGGGACAGGGTCAATGGGGAAAGGGTAGGATGGGAGGGAGAGGAAACTGGGATTGACATGTAAAACATGATTGCTTCTAATTTAAATTTTTAAAAAAGAGGGGAAAAAAAAGATCCATGACTTCACTAGCCCTGGGTAGTTGGCTAGGTGTCTTATAACAGAAACTGTTTATTTTTTATTGTGTGGGCTTTAAGTTCAATTAGACAGCTGTTGGTTACCAACAAAATATGGATGTCAATAGTGTACTCATAAAGACTCCTTGCCATGATGGTCATTGTTGGTAGTTAATAAGCATCTCAGCTAGGTAAGACTCTGGGCTGCTTCTCTCCCTTGGAAAATCGCATACCACCCACAAGCTAGTCCTCAGGCTTTTGAGTCAAATCCACTTGTAACCTTGGAGTCCAATGTGCAAAGTACATGGTGCCTTCTACTACAGGAGCTTCATTTCACAGTAGGGGAGTTAACCAAATGCAAGATCATAGGCAGTATTGTTTTGAGGACCTCTTGGATTCTGTTAAATAACAACATGAAAGTGAGCTTTTCATTGCTAACAATCTCTCTCTCTCTCTCTCTCTCTCTCTCTCTCTCTCTCTCTCCAATGTTTTGTTAGCTGTTCTGTTAGGAGCCATTCTTAATTAAGTTCTGGCTTCCCTATGCAACCTCACAAGGCATGCCTTTAAGGTCCCCCTTTCTCTAAGAATTATGGTTTTCGAAGCTCTCACAAGAATGACTCATTAAGCTGCTGATTACTCAGTGACTTTGCTAGCTCAAAGTTTCAAACAAATTCACAATCCTCCCACAAAATAGCACCAAAGTATATAAAGTCACATAGTCAGGTTAATCACAGCACAACTGCAATTTCTGTTCTAATTTTATCTTTGCTGTTGATTTAAACTACTCTGACCAAAAGTGACTAAGGGTTTCCTGTGTCATTGAAAAAAATCAAGATGGCCCTGCTACCTATTCCACTACCTAGTTCATTACCTAGTCACTGCCAAGAAGCGATCAGTGTGTAGTGTGAAAGCTCACACATGTAGTTCATTATATATCATAGACACACCTTCCTAGGAAATAAGGCTTTGTCCTTTACCAACTCACAACCAAAGTAATCCCATAATATCACATCCCCATAGGCCAAAGTGATCTAGGATATTTCCAATGGTGACTTTGATGTGTCTAGTTAGCAGTTAAGAGTAAGTAGAACAGATA
Source organism: Phodopus roborovskii (assembly GCF_943737965.1). Classification (NCBI taxonomy): domain Eukaryota; kingdom Metazoa; phylum Chordata; class Mammalia; order Rodentia; family Cricetidae; genus Phodopus; species Phodopus roborovskii. The sequence continues at coordinate 32,629,494 of NW_026126410.1, forward strand.
TATTCATTAAGCATTGCTTGTATTCAGGAGGACAGAAAGAAACTACATTTTTTAAATTTTGTAATATTTACTATTTTTTTCTTATTTTACATATTGATCCTAGTTCCCTACCCCTCCCTTCCATGTACCCAAACCCACTAGCATCCCATTCCCCCCCCCCCAGGGAGGGTGACTCCTTCCAGGAGGGATCATCAAAAATATGTCAAGTCATTTGGAGTAGGGTGTAGGCCCTCCCTCCTGCCTCTAGACTAAGGGAGTATCTCTCCATGGGGAATGTGATCCCGAAGACCTTGCATGCACATGGATACATCCTGACTCCACTGTCAGAGGTCCTTTAGACTGCCCAGGCCTTCTAACTGAGACCCACATTAAGGGGGACTGAGTCTGTCCAATGCTGGTTTCCCAGCCATCAGTCTGGGGGTCCATGAGCTCCCCATTGTCAGGTCAGCTGTCTCTGTGGGTTTCTGTAGTCTGGTCGTGACTCCTTTTCTTATCACTCCTCTCTCTCTGCATCTTGATTCCAGGAGTTAAGCTCAGTGTTTTGCTGTGGGTGTCCACCTCTGTCTCTATCAGCCACTATATAAGGGTTCTATGATAGAATATAAGTTATTTATCAATCTCATTATCATGAAGGGCTAATAAGATAGCCCTCCCACTGTTGCTCATATTATTAGTTGGGCTCATCTTTGTAGGTCTCTGGACATTTCTCTAGAGTCAGGTTTCTCTTTAAACCTATATATGATGGTTCCCTCTATTAGAGTCTCTGTCTCTCTGTCTCTGTCTATCTCTCTCTCTCTCTCTCTCTTGCCATCCATTCTTCAGTTTAGGGGCATCTAGGTTGCTTCCAGGTTCTGGCTATTACAAATAATGCTACTATAAACATAGCTGAACAGCTGTCCTTGGAATATGAATGTGCATCTTTTGGGTATATGCCTAAGAATGAAATTACAGAATCTTTCTTTCTTCCTTCCTTTCTTCCTTTGTTTCTTTGTTTCTTTTCCATATCTATATCATATTCCCTTTCTTTTCTTTCTTTCTTTTTATTTATTTTTATTTTTTATTTTACATGTCATTCCCAGTTCCCTCTCCCCCCCTCAATCCCACTTACCCTCCCCCCCCTCACATGCACCCTGACCACGCTCCCCTCCCACCCCGACTCCTCACTCCACATGTAGGGTGATGACATCCAGCAGGGGTCATCTAAATCTGTCAAGTCATTTGAAGTAGGGACTAGGACTACTCTCCTGTGTCTAGGTTAAGGGAGTATCCCTCCATGGGGGATGTGTCCACAAGGTCCTTTTGTGCACCAGGAATACATCCTGGGTCCACCGTCTGAGGTCACTTAGACTGCTCAGTCCTTCTAGCTGAGACCCATATTCAGTGGGGTCTGAGTCAGTCCTGTGCTGGATTTCCAGCTATCAGTCTGGGAGCCCTTAGCTCCTCTTTGTTCAGATCAGCTGTCTCTATGTGTTTCTGCAACATGGTTTTGTCCTCTCCCTCTGCATCTGGATTCTAGTTCTACTCAGTGTTTAGTTATGGGATTGTAAAATTGACAAGAGTGTACAAGATGAGTTTATATTGAGAATTGTCAATCTATTTCCAAGTTTGCCTCAATAGTTTGCGCTCCTGTGTGTGTGTGTGTGTGTGTGTGTGTGTGTGTGTGTGTGTGCGCGCGCACGCACATCCTAGCATCCTTGCTAGGATGGAGGATGTCCTCTAATTTTGTATGAATGTTTGCTGTTATCAGTTAGTTTATACCTACAGTGCTGATTTCCTCTCCTGCTTCATGATTGGTGTCTTTTGGCATTGTCATAGGGTGCATGGTCAATTGCATGAAGAAACTTAGAGCTTGAATGATCTGAATTAGATTCAGGGTGTTTGAAACAAAGTAGTGGGCAAGATATAAGTTTAATTAATTTAACAGGTTCTTTTTTTTTAAATTATAATCACATTTTTTAAACAGAGCCTGAAAACCAACTAGATTATGAGCCCCAAAATGGTTTATTGGTTTATGGAAAAAATAATTTCTTTTTCTCTATTTGAGATATTAAAGTGGGTTATTAAAGGTTCACATAAATTCAACAGTTTGGTTAAACGTAAAAGTATTGTCTCTTTACAACATTGGTTCTCAACCTGTGGGTCTCTACTTCTTTGAGAGTTAAATGGCCCTTTCATAAGGGTCTGCTAAGACCATCATTAAACATAGGTATTTACTATATTATTCATAACAGGAGCAAAATTGCAACTATGAAGTAGTAACAAAAATAATTATATGGTTATGGGTCACCACAACATGAGGAACTGTATTAAAAGGTTGCAAAGTTAGGAAGGTTGAAACTCAGTGGTTTAGAAAATGAAAGTGAGTTAAGGAATTATAGAGAAGGAAACAGAAGGAATAGGGTTATATTTTCCTTGGTGATTTATAGTTTCCTCATTTACTGCACCATAACTTTTGTTTGCTTTTTTATTCTATGTTCACTTACTGCATTTCCTATAAAAACACAAGTAGAACAATGGGTAGAACAGCAATAAACAGTAGGTCTATAATTTACTTCTTGTTTCTTAACACATTGATCATGGAGGGGTTGACAAAAAATTCTCATATAACACAGGCTTTTATTTTTTTAGGTTATCTACCATAACTTCAGTGTAAGATACTATTGCTTAAAAACACCACATATTTTTTTGTCACAAGATATCTATTATATGTTGTTGCTGAAAATATATTTCTGGCCCTTTTTTCATCAGAATGAAAGATCTAACAAATTAATAAACAGTTTTGAGGACAAGCAAGGAGGTCCAATAGATAAGGATGACATCAATACAGATCTGGGACCTTAGATTCCAAAACACACATAAACTTCAAACAAGGGAAGTAACACTAGGGAATTGTATTTTGACTCCAACACCTATTAGGGCACATGTGTGACAACATTCTCACATCTAAAACACACTTCACACACACTAATCATAAATAAAACAATGTTTTTAAAATGAAGTTTCTTGTCTGTTACTAGCTTCAAAAAAAAAAAAAAAAAAAAAGAACTACTTGTAATAATGCTAAAGTAAAAGCAAGAAAAAAGTTTTAGAACTATTTAATTTTTATGATGCTGGTAAAAATGCATATTGTTGCTATTATGTCTAGGGTTTCCTAATAATTAAGAAATGAAAAAAAAAACAGATATTTCTGAATTTTAAAGTATCTACAAAGAATATTAAAATGTTTCATTATATTTGCATCATTGTTTATATTTTTATTTTGAACTTAGTTTTAAGTTTTTTTTTTCTCTTTGTTAATAGCAATCTCATAACAATTTTTGAAAAGCTGTAGGGCACAAATGCAATCAGGTTTCTTCTGCTTGGTAATTGTGTAAACCCTTTCTATAAGAGATGACTTTGTTCATTTGTATGCATACACTAAAAATACAAAGCAAAAATAAGGAAATTTTGTAATGCCAATTCCCTAACTATTTGTCAGAAAGACTTTATTAAATATGAAACATATGGAAATTAAGCTGAAATGATAAATGTTGCAAATATATTGTAATCTGATCTCTTAAAATTGTAAATGAATGAGTAGAATTCGCCCTTTGGCAGGGCTCTTAAAATTACATTTTTCTTTAGATAGACAAACCTTAAACATTATCACAAAATCCATTACAAGTAGTTTTTGAAGGTCATTACCTATTACTCTGAGTTCACACAACAGTGAGAAAAAAAACAACACAAATATTGATATTATATTATAATATTTGTGGAATTGGAACAAAACAAATTCCTTTACAGCCTTCAAAGAAAACTGGAGGAGTATTTTGTGGTTTGAGCTTTCTCAAATTTAGGTGGATTTAATATCAATAATGTAGCAAAGTTCATGTAAATTATTGACAATTATTATCTCCTGGTGGGTTGCCCCTTTTGTATATTTTTTATTTTGTTTTTCATTTTACATACAATCCCCAGTTCCCTCTCCCTCCTCTTCTCCAGTTCCCCACCCCTTTCCACCCCCATGCATTCCTCAGAGGGGATAAGGACTTCCTCCAGGAGTTAACAAAGTCTGGTATACCAAGTTGAGATAGGAGCAAGCCCTTCCCTGCCTTTAATCAAGGCTGAGCAAGCTATTCCATGTAGAAAGGAGGAGTCAGGATGGAGGGTCTGGAGAGAACAGTACGCAGCAGCCGGCTCCGGATAAGAAGACCACATGGAAATACATAGATTAACACAAATGGGTTAATACTTAAGACAGAGCTAGCCGATAAGAAAGTAGTAACTGGACAACAGTATAATATCAAATACAGATTCTCTATGCATTATTTGGGGCTGGTGGCGTGGCGGCAGGACAAGATCAGGCGGCGGGCAGAAAAACCATACTCCTTACAATTCCATTATAGGAAATGATTTCCAAAAAGCCATTTCTTGTCCTGGTCTCATTGCCAGGGGCTTCCCCAACAAAAAAAAAAAAAAAAAAAAAAAAAAAAAAAACCCACATATATGTCACCCACACTCAGAAGGCTGAATTCTTCTCTATGCATGTTCCCCGGCTGTCAGTCCATAGTCTGTGAGTTTCCATTATCATAGGGCTGCAAATCTTTTAAATTTTATTTTAAAAAATAGTATTTTGGAACTACAAGAGTTTGGACTCTGATAGATAGAATGATGCAGACTCAGAAAATTGTGTCCTTTTTTTTTTTTTTTTTTATACACTTGTTTTACATACACAGTTAAAATACAAATGGGAATGAGAGCTGTATCAGTAGTCAAACATTGATTCAGGCAGTGTAGTAAACACTGGAATAAGAAAGGAAAGAGGGGGCTAGAAAGATAGCTCAGGGGTTAAGAGCACTGACTGCTCTTCCAGAGGTTCTAAGTTCAATTCTTAGCAACCATCTGGTGGGTCACGATCATGTATAGATGAAATCCAATGCCCTCTTTTGGTCTGCTGGCATACATTCAGGCATAACACTATTTACATAATAAATAAATAGAAGCAAACACCCACAACTAAACACTGAGCTGAACTGGAATCCAGATACAGAGAGGGAGGACAAGACCATGCTGCAGAAACGCATAGAGACAGCTGACCTGAACAAGGAGGAGCTAATGGGCCCCCAGACTGATAGCTGGGAATTTAGCATGGGACTGATTCAGACCCCCTGAACATGGGTCTCTACTAGAAGGCCTGAGCAGTCTAAGGGATCTCAGAGAGTGGAATCAGGATGTATCTTTGGTACACAAAAGGACTTTGGGGGCACATGCCCCATGGAGGGATACTCTCTTAACCTAGAGAAAGGAGAGTAGTCCTAGTCTCTACTCCAAATGATTTGACAGATTTAGATGACCACTCCTGGAAGGCATCACCCTTCATGTGTAGTGGGGGTGGGGTGAGAGGGGAGGGTGTTGATGGAGGTCATGAGAGAGTAGGAGAGAAAGAGGGAGGAAGGTAAAGGAACTGGGATCAATATGTAAAATAAAAACAAAAATAAATTAATTAAAAATAAATAAATAATCTTTAAGCAAAGAAAGAAAGAAAGGAAGGGATTAGCTGTCCCAAAGAAAGTACTCAGAAAGTGGGAAAGAAAAGCCATGAACAAAGACATCCTTACAAAAGAAAGGGAAGAAGTGAATTGGCACTGTTTGCAAACTGTAGGACTTGGACACTCCAGGTTAAAGAAAGTAAGGATCTCAGCATGTCAACATTAGCATATGTTCAGCTTGGGGCTGGTGAGTCCATGTCCATGATTCACTGCATATACTGTACACTGAAGCAGGAACTAGTGCTTATTTTGAGGCTGATGTGATTGAAACCTGGCCTCTAATGTCCTCTCAGCTTATAATTTCTAGGATCTTCACTGGGTCTCTATCTGTTTGATTTTAATTTTCCTGTGATAACAATTGATTCTCCTCATAAGACAATAAGGCATGTGTAAACATCATTTGTGTGCCCATGAATAAAATCCTATTTTAGTATTCACTATGCTGATCTCCTTTTTGGTAATATTCTATATAAATTCTAGTAGTACTGCCAAGTCAATTTAATCAGCTGTCATGGCCAATTATTAAAATGTCTGTTGGATACGTAGATCTAATTTTCTGTTTTCAAGAAGCAAGTTCTATTTAGGAGACATGTGCATAAAAATAAATATGTTACTCACAAGTGCTGAAAACTAAGCACATTGAGATTAGCATCCACGCAGTTCAAGATTTCTTCCTGGAAATTCAGAGTAAATTACATGGTGCAGCTGCAAATGGGAGCTGAGTGGGAGTTTGGATGCTAGAGAACACGTGTCAAGCACAGAAAATGTCTGGTGACACTGATCTGTGGTATCCAAGTGCATGGAAATTCAGCAAGTGGCAGGAGGTTGTCATGGCTCAAAATGCAAAGAAAGCCTGCATCAGATTAGATCTCCAGCTTTCTAAAAGTTTGATAGAAAGGAATTTTATAACTCTGAGCCATGAAGGTAATATAGTTAACTTAATGCATTCCCACAAGGTTATTTTCAGTTTCAATTCTGACACACCAAGAAGTTGCAAACCATCAGTCATATATACACAACAAGAAATAGCTGAACACACTGAAAATTAATAACTGGGCAGAACCATCAAGAAATTGAGGTCAGAGAACAGCAATTCTGTTCAGAGATGTACAGCTGAAATCTGCTTTTAGGGAGCTGGAGCTGACGCAGCTTATACTCACTGAACTACGTCAGTGCTGAAATGGTATCTTGGATTTCTAGTGTACATATCTAGCAAAGCACACTCATGATAACACCTTAGAGCTAAAGATAAAAGGAACACAGCATTGCTGGGATTTATCCTAAGGGACATCATGTTTTCTTAGTCTAGATAGAGGATAAACCATGGTATTTTCAGCAGGGAGAGGAAGCACTATCATTCAGAAATATGCAAAAACATTTCTGTATCCAAAGCACACCTACTAGCTAGCCAGAACAAAATCCTTGTAGGGCTATATTATTTTTATTTGCATGTGTAAATTATTACCATTCTATTTGAACATATTTCCTTTGACATCAGTAAATGCAAACCCAGTTATTTAACTGGGTTGTAAGGAAAGAGACCATAGATATCAGAAGACATGGGTGAACATTAGCTCACTTGTGCAAGACACAGCCCTTAGGTGTTGCTCCACTAATAGACTGAAAACTCTCTAATAACTAATGAATATATGTGAATAGATATAGTACATGTGAATTGTGTATGAAATATTTCAAGACACAGATTCCCTAAGGAGGAGCATATCAGATAGCTCAAAATAAAATAGGGAATAATAGCTACTAGGGGAAAAAAAGTTTCAGGTGTCACGTTGGAAGTAAATGAATGTAAATGTTATCAGTTATACAAAATGGCCAAGGGTAGCATTCACAAGACTCCAGTGAGAAATGTAGAAATGTGGGGAATGGTATTTTAACCAAAGACACAGAAATCCAAATATTGAGTTATTAATATCCCACTGACATAACTAAAAACTTTCTAAAAAAACCACAGTGCAAAATAAACAGTCAGGGATCTTGAAACAAGCTAAAATACAAAGTTAAAAAATTTAGGACTTATAGAAGAGTAATGAAAGAAAATCACATATACAATTAGAATAGAGAATAGTAAAAATTGAATATGTCTAAAACAAAAGCAAATGGTGTATCATATTGTGTGGCAGGCATTCTTTGGAGTCACCATCCAGCTCAAAATTCATGACATGGAGTCTTATTATTTTTATTTTGTCTCAAGGCTTTTTACCTCTATTTCATTCTGTATGTCTTACTCCATGTCTGGCTAGATGACAGCTGCCTGGTTAGTATAAACTATCTCCTTCATTGGCCTTTGTTCTCTTTACTCCTTACAAGCCTAGATTCTTCCCTTTACTTATTCACTCTGCCCTCCAACCATGCTATCTTTCTATTGCCTGTCTCTTGGCCATTCAGCTTTAATTAGACCAATCAGATATCTTAGCAAGCAAGGTAAAACAGCACCACATCATTACAAAATTAAATAAATGTGGCATACAAAAGTGTAATACATCTTTATATAGTTAAAGTAATGTTCTGCAGCATAAACAAATGTAAAACATCTTTACATAGCAAAAGTAATATCCCACAATAATATTGATTGTTGGTAAACATACAAATAAGTCTGAATAAGAATGCATTAATTAAGAGGAAAATCTTATAGAATAGGTGAAAGTGATGATTAGTGCAAGCTTGTTTACAGACAACAGTGAAGTACACAAACACTTAAAAGAAAATACCCATGAAAAATAAGGTACAATTCTTTACCTCATGGAAACATGAAAAAGAGGAAGGGGACTGCTTCTTAGGACAAAATTTACCTAAAGAACATACCAAGAGCAACATAAACATTTTCAGGATAGGAAATGATACAGGTATGAAAAAAATGTATCAACGGAAGTAAAATATTAAGAAGAAAATTATTAAGGAAGAGAACACAATATTTTAATACCAAGTTTGAATTTTATAGTGATGTAGGGATTGTCTGTATAGAATAAAGTAGCAGGCAGCAACATGAGAGAAGGAGAGAGCTGAGCAGTGCTTATTTGGAGAGCAGTTTAGAAAGAAGAATAGAGATGGTGTTATAATGTGGATTGTCCCAGACTTAAGGGATGAATGGTTGGTCTCACGCAGAAAAGCAAACACAGCTGAGAATGCGTGATGGCATAACTCAACTTAGTTCAAGGAAAGGGTTTTGAAAACTGCTCAACAAGAAATGATATATGCTTGAGGTTTTTCAAATAGGAAGGGAATTTGAAACTGTTATGAATTTTATTAATGATAAATTTCAGTACTGACTTTTGGTTGTAGCAGATTTGTGATCATGATAAAAATAATGCTGGTAGTAGAAGACAGTAGTACCTATAGATACTGCCTGTATTTTTTTCACAATTTCATATCAAGTTCAATATATTGCAAAATAAAACTATTTAGAATATGAAAATTCAAGGGGTGCAATAATACTGGCTATAAAAGAAAATTGAATTCAGGATAATTTTACCACCTTGGTAAATTGAATATGGATATTAATCAACACTATGTATACTGTGCTGTTAGACATTTGGAATTCAGTTTTTCCTAGATCCATAATCACATACACCATCAATTTCTCTCAATTTCCTCTGGCTCCCTTTCTTTCTCTCATTCCTCTTTCTCTCCTTTATCCATACCCCAGACAACGGACTACCAAAATCTTCTGATACATACACCACATAATGAAAATGCTTGAAAATTGTCCAGGTTACATATACCTTGAGCTCTGTAGACTTTGTCAGACTTCAGAGTTGAAATATTATTATTTAAGCTATTCTCAAGAATACTTTTGTCCCAGTGCACCTTGGGTAGGTTGCTGTTATTAAATATGATCACTGGTTCTCTTCCACTAGAGAAGATAGAGTCTGAATAAATATTTAGTGATTATGTGTGTAATGGCAGATATCCTATACATTTTTCATCATATTTTCATTGACATATGGTCCAGAAACAAAGCTCTGGTGTAGCAAATAAATTTTTCAAGTAGCCCCAAAATTCATTTCCTTAAATTGACTCTATTAACATAAAAACAATTACTAATAAGCTTAGTAAAACAATTTCTGATGAATCATCACTTTTCTCCTGTTCTTAAGAATGAGTAAAGTGATAAGCTGACAGCTGAGTTATTCCTGGAAGGCAAAGACTTTGATTTGTGTAGGGGATAGAGACCTGTGTGGGCAATGAATTGCTCCTTTTAGTATTGAGAAGGAACTGAGTCATCAATATGTGCAGGTCTGTCTTCTGACTCACACCAAGGAACCCAATGAGAAAATTCTCAGCACTTCACAAACCAGGCTTGTCCCTGTTTTATGCCTTTTGATGGTTGACATCAGGATGTTTTAAGTATCACAGGCAATTTGGTTTTAAACTTCTGCAAATGTCTCTCCTGATAAAGTTGCTTTACAGTCTAAGAAAATTTAACCAACTTTACTTAAAAAGAAATTGTATTATATTCTATCAAATACAGAGTCTCTGAGTGTTAATTGGAGGAGGCACCGCAGTGTGTCCAGGCTGGCAGGGAAAACCTTACTTGTAGCAATATTCCTTTTTATGTTTTCTATATATATCAATTTTTCATATTTTACATAACAATCAAAATTACCTCTTCCTCCCTTCCTCCATCCCTCTCTCCTTCCCTCCCCCTCTCTCATGCCCCGACCACGCTCCCATCCCATTCACCCCCTCCCATGATGCAGGGAGGGTGGTGCCTTCCAGGAGAGGTCATCTATATCTGTCAAGTCATTTGGAGTAGGAACTAGTCCCTCCATCCAGCCTCTATGTTAAGGGATTATCCCTCCATGGGGAATGTGGTCCCAAAGTCCTTTTCTGCTCGAGGGATATATCCTGCTTACACTATCAGAGGTCCTTTAGACTGTCCAGGCCTTCTAACTGATACCCAATCGTATAATATTCTTGTATAATATTTCAAACACATTGGTCCATATCACCTTTTTTATCTCTTATTTTTTTATTTAAATTTGCAACGAACTTGTTATATATGTCAACCCCCGTTCCTTCCCCTCCTCCCATGTCCCCCTCCTAACCCCTATCCCATCCCCTTTCTGTTCCTAAGAGAGAGTATGGCCTTCCATTGGGACTGTTCAAAGTCTGTTATATCATTTGGAGCAGGTCATGGTCTATGCTGAGAGAGTATCTCTCTAAGTGGAATGGACTCCCAATGTCCATTTGTATACTAGACATAAATAGTGATCCACTACTAGAGGCCCAATAGACTTCCCAGTCTTCTTAACTAACACTGACTTTTGTGGGTGTCTGGGTCGGTCCTATGCTAGTTTTCCAGCTGTTAGCCTGGAGTCCATGAGCTCACCCTTGTTCAGGTCATCTGTTTCTGTGGGTTTCTCCAGCCTGGTCTTGACCCCTTTGTTCATCACTCCTCCCTCTCTGCAAGTGGATTCCAGGAGTTTGGCTCAGTGTTTAGCTGTGGATGTCTGCTTCTGCTTCCATCAGCTACTGGATGAAGGCCCTCAGTTGGCATATAAGGTAGTCATCATTCTTACTATTGGAGAAGGACATTTAAGGTAGCCACTCCAGTATGGCTTAGATTGTTAGTTGGGGTCATCCTTGTAGATCTAGTTCTAGATTTCTCTTTATCGCTGTAATGGCTCCCTCTATTGTGGTATCTCTTTTCTTGTTCTCCTCTATTCCACCTCTGAATCAATTTTTCTGCTCCCTCATGCCCCCCTCTCTGCTCCTCTTCTCAACTTTTATTTGTACGTTTAGAATATGGTTTGTGATGAGTATGAGTTTCTTTCCACTAAGAATGAAGAATATTGAGACAAAGATTAATGTCTAAAGCCACAGAGTAAGGAGTGCTTGTCTCTAAAAATACATTTCTATAGTAGATGAAATGCTTTTGGACTTTCCTTGTAGGAATTTACTTTGAAGAAAAAAAAAATCTATGCTGATATGATCTAGTAATGGCTAACGGGGACAGTGATCAATAGAGGAAGGGAAAAACAATACTTCTTCCCAGGAGAAGGTTAAACTCCCATAAATCAGTCCTCTTTAGCATGTCAAGTGACATTTTATCCAGGTAGTATGCACACTTGTTTTAAAAAATGTCTTATGATGAATGTTGTTTATTTTTTGATGCTAAAGCAAACAAAACATACATACAGTGTGACAAGTGATTCCTGAACATTTCAAGTGTTAGTCTTATACTTTATTATACCAACTGAGTAAATGCTAGCATTTCTCCTGGGTTTTGACAACTTCTATATTTCTGTCTCCATGATTGTACTTCCTTACATGCCCCATACAACTGTTGGCTTCAATACATTTCATTTCTCATTGTTTTACAGCCTATAATCTAACACAGTCTGAAAATATTTATGGAGAAACTCCATAATTTTTAAGTATGTAATTGTTAGTAATTCTATTTAAGTCCTGAGCCATAATGTACCAGACCAAAGACAGAAGTATTAGTTTGCACATTACAGACCTGGTGCTTACACTGTCCACTCTTTAGCCACTTATCAACAGTTGCAGTTTTGACATATCCATTGTGTTATTACAGTTCATTTGTTGAAGTGAACTCTACATGTTCACTATAGCACACAACTACTTTATTCATATCATTGAAATTCAGCATGTAGGGACTGTATCATAAAATATTAATACAAGGAGAGGAATTAAGTACAGGACAATTATATAAATACATATATTTATATACACATATAATATGTACATGTATGCATATATATGAGTACAGACATATACATTTATAGACATATATGTATTTGTAATGTCAAGAGAAAGACTACATTCATATTACATTTTATTAGAGAACTGGAAGACTTATAAACTGATTAATTTATATCCATATTCATAGATATTTTGTGTCCCTTGACACCATTTTCTAATGTGTTTAAACTCACTTGCATTGATTTTTTGAAGGAATTAACATATTATAAAAATAAGGTGACATTTTAAGTTAATGACTGAGAAGTCTTCGTTTACTTGATGAACTTTACCATTGTGTCAGTAACATACTTCTTAATTACTGAAATTTTACAAGTTGTCTTAATATCAGAAAGTAATGGAGGATTTCAGTATTTCTTGTCTTCATTCTCAAGAACAGTTTGGTTATTTGGAGTGTTTTCTGATTCCACATTAAGTTTTGATATCCATTTCTGTTTCCAGAGAGTGTCCAATGAGATTTTAAAGGGCTTTAGGTCAACTGTCAATGCACATGGGGGTGTAGTTACTGGAAAAGGAATCCTTACGGTTTAGAAGCACAATGTACAGTATAAAATGAAACCATTCTCAAGCTTATAACCTTATAGAATACATATAAGATGAAAAGATTACAGTGTAGGAAGCTTTCCCATCATATAAAACATAAGGAAGAAGTTGCAAGAAAGAGAGAGCATAAAGGTGATTATTTTTATTTACATTTACTTTCAATTTTTCCTGAGTCACAGTTGACTTTTACTCCACTTAAAAAGAAAGCTATTTTGTCTATCTCGTCATCACACAAATGTTTGTATATGCACATTTGGGTGGTGGGGAAAATATGTATTTATATACTTTCATTGCATAGAAGTTTAGCATCATTATCAGCAACTCTGAACTTGTGACAACATTTCAAGTGGACCATGGTTAGAAAAACACTATTGAAGTACACACCATTGTTTTTGTCTGATAATTTGATTTCTAATAGAAGTTTTATGTTGCAAAAGTCTGCAGTTCACAACTATGAACACTGGACAGGACAAATTTACCATGGGACCAATACATATAAAATTTCTGGTGCAGTGTTTTGTACCATGATAATCTAATTTCTTCCCTATGTCCTGGATCAGATATTACAACGAGGAATGGATCCATCAATCAAAACTTTTTAATTTTTTTTTTGTCTTGAAGTTATCTTGCTGTGTTTTCTTTTCTGTTCTTTTTTTCTTTTCCCAAATTCAACACATAGGCATCAAACACCCTCTCCAATGGGACTATCCTTAGGTTACATAAAACAGCAACAAACAATGTAAACAGTGTCACAAATTCTTCCAGAACATCCATTCCAATGGATTTTCACTACAAAGAAATTGATTTGTTTTCACCTCTCCCTAGAAAGACCTACATTCTTCAAACATCCCAGAATGTTGGAGTGGAGTAAAACTGCTTCAGTAAAGAAAACAGTATATTAACACATCTAGACATTTAAAAATCTTGATGGTTTAAAAGTTTTGCTGCATTTGATCCTTTTAAATCCTCACAGAGTTGTGTTTCTCAGTGAGGAGATTGGTACTCAAGGTGATTGCACAGCTTGCTCTTGATGTAATCGAGACACAATCTCTTCTTTCCTATTTAAATATACCTTTCTCAGATGGAAAGACATGCTGGGCTTGTTTGTAGCACAATGATTTTCTTTAGAACACACATAAGCCCCTCAAAGATATTGATCTACATTTGTGAAGCATTGTAAAATACTCTGTCTTTTAATTTCCTCTGGGAAATGTAACAAAATTTTAAACTTCACAATACTTCCTCCCCAAGAATAAAAATTCCTCATTTTGAATTCTTTCTTCCCCTCAATCCATGTTTCCATTCCTTTCTTGTTGCATGCCACTTTAGATTTTCTCCAGTGGTGTCTTTACCTCAGTACCACAAATGTTTCATGTCAGCATAGCCCCATGCTCCATGTTTTATGTTTTCACTTAAAGCTCATTCAGTTAGAGTGCTGTTACACACATTTCTGTCTCACCTAACAGTTACTACTAACATCTGATTAAAGGTGATACTTTATTGCTATTCACTGTTGAGTTGTAAACTGCATTCTCACTTGCATGCATCTGCACATGTGGGAGTTCAGAAGGCAAGGGAAGGGGAACATGGGAAAGTCATCAGTCTAAAAGATGATACTAAATTTTATGTGAGGGAACAGAGGCCTTAGATTGAAAGTATCAAGACTATCACTGAAAAAATCGGATCTGTACCCTTGAGTCCTGAGTGGTATATTGTTAAACTGACATTGGATCAGCAAGAGACCTTCTTTTTCTTATTAACATCATAAATATATTCACACTATAGATTGTTATATTGATATACATTGTAAAATAAAGCAATTAGAATTGTGTAAGTACAGAGAATTGGCCTTATATTCTCTAAAATGCTGTTTATATATTTAAATTTATTGCATTGATATAGGTTTTACAAATATTAACTTTAAATTTCAGGCATCATGGTAAAGAAGAAAATAAAATATTATTTATGATGAGTATTTAATACATGGAATGAATTCATAATTAAATCCCATATGAAAATATATTTTGTCAGACATGTTATAGAGAATACACACCTTATAATCATTTGAGTTATTTTCATAAGACATAGTATAACTTTTAAATAGCCAATATTTGTAGTCAGAGTTCATTCCCAGTTTTATCATTTGCATTTTAAAAACAATCTTTTTTATTTTACAGACCAGTTCCAGTTCCCACTCTCTTCGCTCCTTTTGATCCCCCTATCATTCACCCACCACAAACGTTATATACTTCTCAAAGAGAGCAAGACCTCCCATTGGAGGTCAACAAAGCCTGTCACAACAGGTTAAGGCAGGATGAAGGCCCTTGCCCCTGTATCTAGGCTGAACAAGGTATCCTTGTCCCACTGCCAGTGGCTCCATAAACAGCCCAAGCCATACAACTGTCACCTACATTCAGAGGGCCTAGTTAACTCCTATGCAGGTTCCCCAGTTGTCATCAAAAGTCAGTGAGCTCCTACCAGCTCAGACCAGCTGTTTCTGTGAGTTTGGCCATCATGGTCTTGACCCCTTTGCTCATATTATCACTCATCTCTTCCTTCTATTGGATTCCAGGAGCTTAGATGCTTCCATCAATTACTAGATTTAGGCTCTATGATGACAATTAAGTGCTGTGATATATTGTATATGATCTAGTCAAGCTTGCCTGGAGTACAGAATGCAAAGCTAGTCCCTGTCATAGAGGCCAGTCAGTGATGATATATATGTAATGAGGTATCCACCCTGCCCACACCTGTAGGGCCTGTTTGGGCATAGTCATTGGAGTGGACATGATGGGGATACAGGAGAAAGGCTAGGTCTGGGTTCCCTGACCCAGCTTGCTTTCTTGCTTCCTGTTCAGGTTGCAGAGAGCATCTAGCTGGCAAGGTGTCATACATGGAGCAGGAACATGTGTTGATCATCTGTTTCATGTGTAAGTGAAATATCCCCAAATAAACCTATACTGAATCCAGTGAATCTTGATTCCCACATATTATCTAGCACCTACACACTTATAATCCCAGCAGCCATACTAGTTAGTCATAGAACCTGAAAGGTAGTGATTAGTATCTTTAATACCAGCAGGAGAGAGATACATAAGATATGAGCAGGATGTCAGGGCTGGAATTCAGTCTCGGGCAATTAGTCTCCAGCCATGTTGAGGACAGGTTCTTCCCACCCTGGTAGAGTTAAGAGTTCTGTGATTGCTTGGCTGCATTGTTTTTTGATCTTCAGCTTGATACCCAATATCTGTCTCTGGGATTTTATTATTTGTGCTACAAGTAAGGTAGTCATCAATCTGATTAAAGGGGAAGGCCAGTTCAGGCACCCACTCCACTATTGCTTAGAGTCTTAGTTGGGGTTATCCTTCTGGATTTCTGGCAATTTCCCTAGTGACAGGTTTCTGGCTAACCCCATAATGACTCCCTCAATCAAGATATCTCTTTCTTTGCTCTTCCTCTCTGTCCTCCCCCAAAATTGCCTACACCATTGCCTCATGTTCTACCTCCTATCACATCCATGTTCCTGACTTACTGAGGACATCTTGTAATTTCCCCTTCCCAGGGGGATCCATGAAAATCACTCTTAGGGTCTTCCTTGTTACTTAGCTACTCTGAGGTTGTGGACTATAAGCTGATTATGTTTATGTGTAATACCCACTTGTGAGTGAGTACATACTGTGTTTGTCTTTCTGGGTCTAGTTACCTCACTCTTGTACTCTTTTTTTTTTGTTTTGTTTTTTGTTTTTTTTTTTGTTGTTGTTGTTCTTTTATAGCTCTATCCATGTGTCTGAAAATTTCAAGATGTCATTTTTTTTTCCACTGAAAAGTACCCCATTGTGTAAGTGTACCACATTTTCTTTATGCGTTCTGCATTTTAAGGGCATCTAGGTGGTGTTCTGGTTTTGGCTATTATGAACAATGATACTATGAACATAGTTGAGAATCATTTACAGTTTTCAGTGGAGTCTGGTAGAATAGTAGAAACAGAATGACACAAAATCTGTATGTCTACATACAGTATAGTGAAACATACTATAATTTGAATTGTTTATGTAATTATGTATTTTTGAAATACAAATTTAATATAAATCACCCATAGATAGGAAAATAAACATGACTTCCATGCACTTTCAGACTCAAAACTATTTGAAATGTTTGGATCTTTCTATGAGATTTCATTATATTCTATTAATTACAAAGAAATAATCATTATTACAAGAATGGCATTCACAATTATCCACCAAACTTTTACAGAAGACCACATGCAAACAAACAGATGGACTAAATAAAAAAAAATGGTTTATTTACCATACAAAGGCATGCTCCCAACAACTCAGTTTAAACATTAAGACTGTAGGTATTAAGCTTGATTGTGACAATGCTGTGTATTTATGGACTCTGATCACTGAAGCTATAAAACCAAGAGTGTGTGAGAAAAAATACTTTGAGGCTCTGTGAGGTACACAGAGAAAGGCTAAGCTTTGTTTTTGGCACTTCATCTGTGCTTTTGTTTTTTAATAATTTCATGTATTTCTCTAGGAGCTTTTAAGAGGGCAGGAAGGAGGGTCAGCAGTGCTTTTACCAAGCTGTGTCTGCAAACAGCGAAGCTCCAGCAATCATTGTGATACTTCCTTGGTTTAGATTTAGGCTTGTAAATTACCCTTTACAACATAATAATACAATATTAGCAAAGCATATTTGAATCTTCATTTTTATAGTCTTATCTCTGATGTTTAAACAACCTCACTTTCTAGAACATTTGGCTTCTGCCTCGAAACAAGATAATGAAGACATTTGGCCTCCTGTTCAGCACAGACACAGCAATACTTCTGTTTTCTGTAAGATCATCAGAATTTGTCTTACAGAGCAGCAGACCTGCTGTGATGTGGATGGAAGCAAAGGAGTGCAATATTAGCCTCATGTAGTGGGAAGAGATGGCTGTAGCATTTCATGTTTTCAAAGCACTTGCCTCTAGGAACTGATTGCTTGCTGCCAGGTATGAATATCCATCTGCTGGTATTTGTACCTGCTTGATTCTCTCATTACTGTACTCCATTCACTTTGAGCAGAGTAATTTCACTATTTCCTATAAAAGTGGTTAGAATATACTCTTGTTAATACCCTGAATAGTAACAAACACTGTGGAATCACATGTTTTCCAACAAAACCAAATTTTAATGAAAATGCTGTAGAAGTCTTGAATCTATGAATCTCTGAAATACAAAATAAAAAAATAAAAAAAAATGCAGTGAGTTAATTTTATTTAATTTTTAAAATATCAGTAACAGGGGAACTTTTGAAAATTGTTCTTAAAACAACTTAGAAATTAAATCAAGTCATGATGAAATTTCTAACCAATAACTGCCTTTGGAAGTAGTATAGAAACATGTGAGAGGGGGCAGAATTAATACAGCATCCTGAAGAAAAGTAAAGTTTCTTTCTTGTGTGCTCAGTGTTAATGGTACAGATAAAAGATCAAAATAAATAAAGTTAACATTAGATTTTTGAATTATTAAAAGATTAATGTATTAGAAAATGATATTGATATATTAATTAACAAATGAGAAAATTGCTACACTAGTGTGTAATATGCTTCAACTGATTTAGTTTTTGATGGGAAATGATCCAAATCTGATTAACACATCTGTCATTTTATATGTAAAAATTCAATAGAAGGTCCCCAATTGCAATTATGTAACATACTCAAAAGAGTAGGAAACTTCTAGAGTAGGCTAAAGTTGATATCCATGTGTGATCAGTGTTTGGGAAAATTTCCTTAACTGAAAGGGGTTACTTGTAAATGAATGCAGCTCATAGAATTTACGAAGACCATTAAAGACTCAGGGCAAAAGTACCTGAGTTCAGACTACAGTACTCAAGCATAGAGCCCAGAATTGTAGCTGTTGCTTGGAATGCCAATGCTTGGGAGGTAGCAATAGGAAGACACCTATCATTTTGATTATTAGCCAGTTGGACAATTGTTTAAAAAATAATAAAGTTGATAATTGTTTATGGAAGACATTAATGTGATCTCTGGTCTGTATTTGCATGTACACAAGTTTACTACCACATACATGTCAGCAAATACACATACAAGAATAAAACCATATACACATGAAGGACAAAAATATATTTAGTTCAATTTTTCATACATTTTATAACTGTACAATAGAAGTGACAATATGTTTTAAGGAGTTTTTTGCATGTTTTGATTCATTATACAATTCTTTAAAATGAGAACTATAAATAGATTTAGTCTACCCATTGTCAAAGTATTTGACAGAGATGCAAATATTATGATCAACCTTTGACACTGTAGGCAGAACTAATTTTCTTCATCAGTAACCTGTCATAATCAATTCCTATTTACAGTCAAGAACTTAGCACAAACATAGCAGCATTACATGTTGATGTTTTTTTGTCATTGTATTAAATTCCCTAATAGGAAGTAAAACGAACCTATTTTGACCCTCTCAGTTCTTATCATTTATAATAACACCAGTATACTGACCCTAATAGCCATTCATCTTAGGTATACTGTAGTGTAGTACTGAAGATTGACAACACATCATTGAAGAAATTTTGGTTTCAGGGATGAAATTTAGACTTATTTGTATTTTAATACTTTGTAGATACAATATATTGGTTAATATAAGATTTAATAAAGTACTATAATTACTTGGAGTTTTATGCAGAAGAAATGAAAAATATAATGAAACTCATAATGCACTGAAAAACATAATAAAACTCACTACATGCTTGGAGCATGCATAATTATGACTCACACTCATTTTCTCACATCACATGAACTTCTGATCTTGCATGGACTCTAACATGGAATGGTATGAGATATAGTAGTACTCAATAATTGTTACATTATTATAAGATGAACACTAAATAAATATGTTCAAAATACTGCTTTTAAAATTAATGACTATTGTATTCTGTAAATAGTTTGGTTGAATTCATAACTGAGCAGACATTAGGAAATTTTCTTGAAAAGTAATGGGTATCAACAGACACTTAAATAAATTGTATATGAACATATCATATTTTGTATCTTGAACAAATATTGTCCTTATGATATAAAGACTGAGTCTCAAACTTTTCCTAAATATGAAGGTTTACTATGACTCTGTCTTTAATACAGATAATATTTTCCACTTTTCTTATACTCTACCCCATGCTAACAGCTGATGGTGGAGGTCTTTCTGTATGCTGCTAATATATGTTTCTCTTATTGGTTGATGAATAAAAACTGATTGTCCAATAGCCAGGCAGGAAGTATAGGTGAAGCTACCAGACGAGGAGAATTCTGGGAGAACACGCGAAGAGTGAGCAGCCAGGGAGATGCCATGTAGCTGCTAGAAAGATAGGACCTCGGCCATTCTCTGGTAAGATAAGGCCATATAGAAATACATAGATTAATAGTTATGGGTTAATAATTAAGAAAGAGCTATCCAGTAAGAATTTTAAGCCACTGGCCAAACCATTTACAATTAATATAAGCCTCTGTGTGTTAATTATGTACTGAAGGGTTTTGGGGCCTGGCTGGAAATTATTTGCTTGTGATAATTCCATACGAATTTGTACCAATGTTATTATTATATTACCACCCTCCATGGCCCTCTCATCCCACAGCTACTGTACCCTTACAGTAGATGTCAAAGGAATTTATTTCCTTCATTAGCCTCTAAGAGCAAACAAGTAAACAGAAGAAACGGAAAGTTCGATTAATCCAAATATTCCTTCAAGAAATTGGAGTATAACCTCTAAGAGCAAACGAGTAAATAAAAGAAACAGGGAAAGTTTGATTAATCCAAATATTCCATCAAGAAATTGGAGTACCTTGGTTTCTATGTTCCTCACTATTGGCCTAAAATTACTTAATACATTATATGAAGTGCAGTAAAATTGTTCTTGAATAATTGATCCGAAGCAAATCACTATTCAACCTAAAGACATTAGAAATATTTAGAAATCCTTAACAGCATCACATCTTGAGATTATGATGACTACATTACTGAAATGTCCTTTATTTCAATTTGCAGTTATTTCTGAGTCAACATGTTTTTATCTTGTGGTAAATGTTGTCTTTAACCTTGAGGTGACTGTAAATACATTGTACTTATTTCTTAATAGATCTTTACTTTAGAATCAGTACACTCAATTTATCTCTGTGAGATTTAAACAAATACTGCATTAGAAAGGGCAGATTTGATTGCCACATATAAACAAGTAATCCCAGTAAAATCTCATTAAGCCTGTGTGTTTCACTCTTTGAGCTTCTAAGACAAGTTGCATTTTGAAAATAATTGTAAAGGAATTAATCAGATATCAGTGAACTAGACATACTTTTTCAGTACAAAATTATTTCAGAATAAAGTCAAATTAAATCATTGGGTTGCCTTGAGGTACAATATACAAATACATGTTTTATATTTTTGTATTTTAAATTGCAAGCCTATTATGATAAATCATGAAATGAAGGCCTTAAAGGTATATATAATTGTAAACAAACTTAAGCTTTAAAGCCATAAATTTCATATGAAAAATATTCTATGAAATAATAAAGTTGAAAAGCTCTAAATTTTTTAAAAATACAAAACATAAAATAATTACAAAAATAGACTAGTGTTTCTGTAAGTATGCTTAATATATATAACATATGAATGCCATATTATATGTATATATACGGCATACATATTACATATGTATATATATATAATCTATAGTCCTAATAAAACACAGATGTAGTCATAGATTTATTTTTAAATATGATGTAAAGCAATAATATGTCCTCATAATTTTATTTCTAAACATTTTGACATTCCCCTGCCAATGGTTGTATACATACATACACATATACATATATACAAAAACACACATCAAAAATTCTGAACTACATATATATCATTGCCTCTCATTATTTTGATTTTTATAATTACAATGTTAATTAAACTGAAGGCATCACTTTACCCTTTTCTTTATTCATTGTGACATGATAATCGAATATTTGCTTTGTCATTCTCCTATCCGGAGTGATAAACATATTGCCAAAATGAATTTCAAGTGATACATAAACAATTTTACTATAAAGGAAGATAAAAGTAATAGCAATTAATTCAGATATATAAGCAAAATATAAAGTGTTTTTGTTACTTTCAATTATTTTTCAGTAGTGGCAATGCATTATTTAGTTTTACAGGCGGATATTTTAGTATGTGGTGATAACATGCACAGGAGACACCTCTATGGAATTACAACCATTCAGGTATTCTCAGTGAGATCAAAGCAAGGTTATTACCTACTAATAATTTTTATTTTCTGCTAATGAGATACAAATACATTGTAATTATATGTAAAAAACTCTTTTTATTTTTTTCCTTTTTTTAATTTAAATTTGAAACCAAACTGTTTTACATACCAATCCCAGTTCTTCACCCTCCCATTCTCTCCTATCACCCTTACCAAACCCCAACCCATTCCCTTCTCCTCCTTAGGGAAGGTGAGACCTTCCTTGCGGAGTCTTCAAGGTATGTCATATTTTATAATCAAAAATATGTTTAAGTTTGGCATTTTGTGCTGGAGGAAATGTAGATGAGGAATGCTGACTTAAGGGCGCCAGAGCAAACAGTTCATGTGGAAATTAGATGCACATGTTAGAAACAATGGATTTTCCCACAATTCTCAGACCCACTGAACAGATAAAACAAGCCCAAAGTTGTCTTTCAAGCAAAGACAATATGAATTATAATCCAGGGATATAAAGTAAGAAGACTGAGAGAATGTTGCAAGGCTTGCAGATTTGGGAATTTTTTCTTTAATAGACCCATAGTAAACATACAAAGGGACAGGAATTCTGTCATGATTTGAATAGGTTGTGATTTATTATGCTTGAATACATTTTTCTTCCTTGTCCAACAGGATAATCAACTAAGCTTCTGAAGAATGTAGTTGAATGGAAACATTTGCATATTGTACAGTGTCTGGAGGACATATTGGCTCTTTACTCTTTCCAGCATTCCTACTTTGAAATTTTGTCCCTCAGTATGATGATAGTAGAACAACACATATGAGAAGCAATTAGTTATACATGATACCATGAGAGAGTAGAGCCCAGTATGGGATTTGTTTCCTTGTAAGACTATAAAGACACTAGAGACCTGGCCATTACTCTTTGTCAAGTGAATATTCACACAAAAGGCAAGAATCTGAAAACCAGGTGATAAACTATGGCCTGAAACTTTGCTAATAACAATTTGATCTGGCATGGCCCTGTCTAGAGCCTATAGGCTCTGTCAGACATTTCTTGTTTATTAGGTTCCCTGCCTCAGGGTTAGCTCCAAAAACTAAAACATTCTTTGTTATTAGTTATCCTTTATATATAATACCCCTACTCAGTCATGGTATTTTTCTCTCGATAGCCAAAACACATTTTTTTTTTCCTTCTAGGAATCAGTTCCTCAAAAACAGAAGAAAATTAGAAATGATCATACTGTTTCCTTTATGAGTTCATATAGTGAAGACTAAATGCTCTCTTGGGAGAAAGTACAGACAAAGCTATGGAAGTGTGTTCTCTGCTCTCCTTTTCAGTTATGACTATTGCTCTCTCCCTGAAATATGTCCAGGATGACACAGCCTGCCATCTGGAATGAGAATCTGCTTTTGATAATCTTAGAATGCACTCTCATAAGAGAGCATTTTATACTTGCAAGGATTTTTCCCTACTCTTAGCAAATTTCTTCATCCAAGATCTTGAGTTAAATCCAAGGAACTAAGTATCTGTTGTTTGCTTCTTTTCAGGTCTTCTAATTCCAGTAAACAACTGCTTCTTTGTCTCCCTGTTTTCCAAATCTCAATCAACTTTGTGATTTTAAAAAAAAAATATTTTTATTGGTGCTTTGAGTCCTTAATTAAATAACATTTTGTCATAATCACCTCTATTTCCAATTCCTTTCAGATATTCCCCAGTAATTCAATATAAAAATTTCCTTCTATCATTTTTATGTAATTAACAGTTTTTGATCCTCATATAACATTGGATATGTACCCTTCCAGTGGAACATAGTCAACTTGCCAGTAAGTACACACTTTAAAGGACTCCCTGTTTCCATTTCCTTCCTCTTTCTTCTCATTTCCACTCTCTTCTCTTTCTCCCTCTCCTCTGTGGAGAGATAACTTCTCAACTGCAGCACAGTTTTTTTCTCTCTCTCTAATGACCAGTAATAATAATCTGAGTCTTGATGCATGGCCCAGTGATCTGTAGTCTTTCCCTTAGTATTCAGCTTTACCAAAGTCTCCCATCTGTTTGCTGTGTATCATGTTCCCTGCTGTGAATCCTGATATCAGTTGAAATCATTGATGTCATATCTCTGTGGTGAAAACACTAGAATATGACCCAGTCCATTCCTTGTTTTCTTCAATTCAGTATCAATGTTACATGTCACACAATGCATCTTTTATACCTGCATTATTGTCTGGTCATTTTGCTGTCTTCTGTTCACTTTCTCCAAACTAGAAGACAAGTTCCATGGGAGAATTAACCTTCTCTTGTTTGTCCTATGCTTTATGCAAGCACCTGGGAGATTGGGAAGCCAATATCCATTCTCTCTCTCTCTCTCTCTCTCTCTCTCTCTCTCTCTCTCTCTCTCTCTTTCTCCATCTTTCTCCTCCCCAAGGTTTTCACTTTGATGTCTGTGTTGATTTTCATTTAACACAGCTCTTTATGAGCTGCATTTTGCTCTAGCATCCAATTTCTCTGATATTACCTGATACTATAAAATTTCCTTTTCTCCAAACTACTTCCTGCTGGTAAAGGGCGCTGTCAAATTCCCAAATATTGTGTATAAATGTTTGTTTTCATTTAATTGGACTTTGTTATATAAAATAAATTTAAAAAACATAAAACAACAACAACAACAAAAAAAAAGAATTTACTTAAAGAAGTTAGATCATTATTTAATCATGACATAATGGATTTTGTAGCAACCACAATGACTTGACTATTAGAGTTCGAATAAAAATAAGATGATACAAAAAAAGTTTCCTTTTCTCTCTTTAAATTATATCTTGTTGGCAGACCAGTATGGGAGCATACAAATAAATGAATAATCTTGTCAGAAAGCTATTGTATTAGTAGGCTTTCAACAAAATCATAAAAATTTGTTTTCCTAAACATCACACTATTTTATAAGAACTAGTAAGAGAAAACCCATGATGTTTGTTTTCCTGTGTCCGGATTACTTCACTCAGATTGATTGTTTCTAGTTCCATTTATTGAACTTAATTTTTCTAAATACTCAAATGATAACCAACTATATAAGTGTACCATATCTTCATTATGTATTAATCAGTTGGTAGATATCTAAGTTTCTTCTAAGTCCTTGCTATTGTGAATAAAGATGAATAAATATGAAAGGGCACATTATCTTTATAATTAATATTGAGTACTTTGAGTTTATTTCTAAGAGTGGTTTAGTTTAACTGGTTATGTTTAAGAATCTTTAGAAAGGACCAGACAAGGAAACACAATAGGAGAAAAAGAATGCCAAGGATAGACAGAAAAATCAGAGACAACCCTTATTTCCACTGTTAATGATCCAACAACAACACCAATATACAAAACCATAACCTATAATTGCAGAGGATCCAGCTGAGAGCCAAACAGGCTCTGTAATCATTGCTTCAATCTCTGTGGCTCTCGGGAAAAAGGGAAGAGTTTTGGTGGCCTGAGGGAGTGAAGGGATGGAAAGTCACTGGGATATTGGTAAAGCTATAATATATGAAAAAAGAATAAGGAAGTAAATAACTGAATAAATAAATAAGAGGCAGGCAGTAGTGGTGCCTGACTTTAATATCAGAACTCAAGAAGCAGAGGCAAGAGAATCAGATCCAGGCTAATCTTGTCTACAGATCAAGTTCCAGATCAGCCAGGACTACAGAGAGAAACCATGGCTTACAAACAAACAAACAAAAATTTAAGAAACGAATCTACTCTTTAGTTAAATCTAAATGCAATTTTGAATTTATGATTCATTTTGAGATAAGAATTTCTCTGCATAGACACATGCATATAATACGAATGCCTCTAAATGCAATTGGCAACAGCAATTTTGCAAGAATATCAAACATACAAGAGACATTTTCATAATGATAATACTTAAAGTATTTTGGAGTGATAGGAAGCAAGGTTGAACACATATTAAAGATTACTGATTTCTTTCCATCAGCCTTATTATGAAGCTTCCACCCAGTCAACTCATTGTTTAGTATGGTCACAACTTCTCTCTTGAGTTACTAAGCTAACCTCTGCTTTCTTCAATATTTCCATCTGGAACTATAGTTAATAAACATGTATAATTCATCAAGAACATACTATTTAGCTGTTTTTACAACAAGCAACTTTCATTTACCTTTCTATTTTCCAGTTGACTCACAGGACTGCCTTTGTTAATAATGTTTTTGAAATGTTTGATATTGAAATACTTTGACAATGTGTTACATAATGGCATGATTATTTGTGCCTTTATTGCCATTCCTTATATATCCTAGATACATAAGGATCCACCCTAAAATAAACTCCTTGGCATTAGAACACAATCAATATGTAAGAATCAGAATTAAAAGCACGTTGCTACTGTTATATTTTAGGACTTGATAAATACCACAGGCATTCATTATGGTATTATTTAAATAATACATTGAAAGGAGTTTCCCTTATACACTGAGCACAAAAAAAGTGTTAAGTAAAATTTACTATGTGATGATTAGTGAGTCCAGGTTTGGGAGAGATGTTTGTGATTATTCTTCTGATAAACTAGAAGACAGTGGTGTGCAATAACTGGAAATCACACATCAAAATTTTACCTCATGAATACTGCAATATTGAAAATTAGACAGAAGTAAATGCTGATAATATTATAATGAAGAACACAAAATTAAGAACTCATTAAGATATCATTAGCTTATTTAAATTATTTGAGTTTACATATTTTACTACAATAAGAAAACTTTTTACCCATGTAGAGAAAAAGGAAGTACTAAAATGCTTGATTTTGCCATTTTTTTTTTAAAAAGAAAGCAGCATTCTTTTTACACTTTTTATGTGATTTTTATACCAAATTGAGCTTTTCAGTCTTGGGACAGAATTTCAAATTTTTCTAGAACTAACACTTTCAGTGCCTGCTCAAAAATTCAGTGTGAAATTCTTCCACAAGAACAATTTAGAAATCAAAACTTGAGCCAACAAATGGAGAAACCATGTATGCATGTTTGGAAATATAGAATATGAATAATTTATGAAGAATTGCTTTATTGATCTCTTAATATTCACTGATAACAATGTAATCTATATGCACTTATTTAACAATTTGTCAAAGTTGTCTTGGCACTTAGATAACAACCATTAATTTTACAGTCATTTAATTATATAGAATTATTTAGAAATATACTACATGTCAATGAAGAGAAATGCCTTGAGATATACTCTGAAGTCACATCTGTGACACCTGTGCATAGGGAGGAATTTTCCAGCTCATGTTAATACTACAAGTATCCTTTTCATAGGGGATATCTTTTCTTAACATAAATAACTTATGATTCTCTTACAAAATTGAAACTTTATTTCATAAAACCCAAAATCTGTGCCTGTTTCTACTGACTGATTCCATTCAGAATTGTCATGTTGTAAAATGCGAGATAATTCAAACAAGAGGAACAAGATTCTATAGGTTGAATCTGGCAATCATTTTTAAGTGGTTTACATTTTAACAAAAGGTAGTAGGAAATTCATGGTACAAATGATCTTTCTGTATATCTCATAAGTTTTTACTATGTTTTATGCTATATTTCCAGGGCAGTGAGTGGTTTACAGAAGGTGCTTTGTTAAAGACATTATCACTAATTTTTTAAAACAATGTCTTTAGCTGTATGATGTATGGTGATATATGCTTTGATTCTCAATACTCAAACTCAGTATGCAGTAGTAGAAGGAAGACCTCTGTGAGTCTGCCAAGGCTTCATAGTGTAATTTTATTTAATATGTTTCTTTAAAAAAGCAGTGTGAATGCACACAAACACACACACACACACACACACGCACACACACACACACAGAGAGAGAGAGAGAGAGAGAGAGAGAGAGAGAGAGAGAGAGATTAAAATCCTCAAATACTAGGCATGCATGCCTCCATTTCTTTAAAATTTAATACCTGTTCCTTTACAGGGTTGTTTTACCCTTTAAAAGAGTTCTCTATAAGATGGCTCCAAAATCATGATTTATTTCATTGTCCAGGTTGCACAACTTGTAGTCCTTTGCTTTAGATATCTGCATAGACATTAACATTATAAAGGAGTCTGTATTTCAGCCTTAGAAAAATGTGTTATCAGTTCTGCCTATAATGTTTTGTCCATAATTATAGTATGGCTCTGCCCTAACTTTATAGGTGTCCTACAAAAGTGGATTTCCATTATTCTCAAGGGAGGGACAATGAGCTGGCAGATATCTATCAAGTTCTATACAAATACAAGAGAAAATAAATCAATGAGTATCCTCAAGTGGCCCATCATATAAAATGTCTCTAGGTTTTTTCATTTCATCAATAAGAAGGATGTACATGAGGAGAAAAGTGTAATTTCAACATCAGGCAAACAAGAAAAAAATCTAAACAAACAAAAACAAAACAATATGAAACAAACACTCAACTTTCCTAATTTTCTTTCATGTCAAAAAATAATAGTTAAAGGAAAAAAGTAGTATTTTGGCATGAATTATCCTTAAATAAAATAGCAAAAATAACTATTGTCTTAATAATTAAATGGAAAGAAATGACCAAAATATTAAGTAAATGACAGACTTAGCTCAGATTTAATTTCCAGCTAATAAGTGTAATATGAGTTCTAATATTTCTAATATATCTTAATAATACAAGCTTGAAGTCAGATACAGTTGCAAAAGATGAAATATCAGAGAAATGAAGGAGCAAGCTACAATCACCCCTTACCTCTCTAAATTCCCAACTGAAAAGAGAAAAAGTTCCTGTTTCCTCCCACCTATAATCCTTTCTTTGCCCAGCCATCTCATTTCCTGTCTGTCTGTTACCTAGTGGCAAGCTCCACTGTCTGATCTTCAAACTGGTAATTTGTACAAACAAGCTATTATCACAAATTAGAATATGATTTTTTGCTGTAATTGTGAGACATCAAAATTCAAGAAAAAAGGATTAAGGGAACAAATATGAGTTCAAATTAGGCTTGTATTCTATGAAGATAAATTTCTTAAAACATATTTTGATTTTCATGGATAAATAGCTACATCCATATTCCACATACTCAAACATCCTTCATTCATCTTTACCTACCATGGGAATGAAGCTGATATAAACACACTTAAAGGAGTTGTTATTGTAATTATAGTACACACTGAATCCTTAAAGGCAAATAAAATAATCTTTTACAAATGTTTTATCTTTCAAAACATGTTACAAAAATGCAACCACTGACATAATCTAAATAACTATAGGCTCTGATGTTGTTGGTAGATTGTGCTAACAAAATGTTTCAATTGGAAGTTTGAATTTTATGTTGTACATAATAAGAAATAAAAATGAAATCATTAACTTTGGCACATAGTATATTTTGTAAACATTATCCAATATGAGCTACTTTTCCACAGCTATTAAGGACTCCATAACATGGAATGTGTGGTTTTTTTTGACACAATATCTCACTATGTAGCTAGCACAAGCTGATCTTGAACTAGATTCTTGGAACAGGCTGGCTTCAAAGACATATAGAAAGAGCTGCCTCTTTTTTCCAGAGTTCTAGAGGTACATCTTCAGGTGCATCAAGTCTGAATATTATGTATGAACATGATGCCTTTTATTTTTCAAAATCTTTACCCTATATCTCTCTCTCCATGATAACTCAAATCTAATTATCTGTTATTTGACATTATTATGGATGGTACCCATTTAAGGACAGTCATCTTCAAAGACAATTTTCTAGGTCAGTTGATTTTGCTTTGAAATTCTCAGTACCTGGGGGAGGAGCATCATTCTATGATCCTTTGTTTTATGTTCCAATGTTAAGGAATTTCATCTTTATTTCAAAAATTAATATAAATAAATAAATAGTTTCTTGTAAATTTGTAAAGAACTAAGGCCAGGAAAACCAACAAGCTTTTACAAAACCATCTGTTTTCTTGGAAAAACTGCTGCATACTCAAAAGGTAGCTCCAGGTTTCAACCCACAAAAAATATTACAAACTGTCTTAAATCTGATGTGACTGGAGAACTTTAGTAGGTATCAAACACATTCATACATTTTAATTACAATGAATATATCAGCAGTAGAATAGGGTGCTTGTAGAACATTATACTTCTAAGTAAATTAGAAGTTAGAAAGTCAATAAATCCAGTTATAAAGGATTAGAAAGTATAGTTTGTATATATTGGAAATACAATCACACAGGCTTGCTTTGATCTTGTAATGTAACAGGGATACTAGAACAAAATTTATCTTGTGATACAGTTTTGATCTTACCAATATGAATACATATATAGGCAAGCCTAAAATTTTCATTGGCAACTAATTCCGTTCAACAAAAATACACTTGAATGGCTCAGGAACATGCTGTGTTTGTGCTCTGAGAGACAAGACAATACTACAGTCACTATCCCCTCCCTTACTAATAAAATTGGAAATCAATGAGCAAATTTCATTTTGATGTAGTAGATCTCATGTTTATTCACAAAGTGCTTATTTTCCTTGTGTTCTGCCAGACATCTGGATTAAAACTAACAATTTGTGTAATAAATCAAAATCTTTGCAAAAATCTAAAAGATGATTAAATGTAGTTTCATTCTAAATATTTGATTAATTTCCTGTCACTCTTATTTTTTAATCTATTCCTTATTCTATCCTCATAATTTTAAGAAACCACAAATTGGAGTAAATATTTAATGGAATTTTTACATATGGAAGTGACTGAACATTTTTTTGGTAGTCTTCAAACTTTTTAGCTAATGATTTCAGGTATAAAAAAATTAAACGTTTTTATAGTGCATGTGGCTTGTACGGGTAAGTGTAGAAAGAACCTGTTCTATATAGTAAATTCTCATTGCTTTCTTACATAAACAGTGTTTCTGAGAACGTAATTCTTACATTTAAATTGAGAAAGTACATAAAGAAATCCCTGCCATTGTCAATACTGTGTAGCACATTCTTTGAAGTTTTCCGATGGGAGAAAAACATTTAAAAGTAAAAATTGAAAGGAAACACTTTTTGTTGAAAATATTATTTATCCTATAGTCCCAAGAAAACACAGATAGAAGCATATATTTTATAACTTTTAAATGTGAAATTTACGAATTACAAAACTGATTGCCAGTGGCTAGGGGTTGGAGATGTGTGAAGCACTGCCTCAAGTAACAAATTTTAGTTGCAATGGTAAATATTTGTAGACACCTATGTATATTAACAGTGTTCCATAGTTTTTGATAAATTTTGTTGCAACAGACTTTGAAATACTATAGACCCATATAAAATATTCACATTAGACCCCTCCCATATACATGTTCTTTATTACTAATGGGGCATTTTTGGATGTATGTTAGAATTTAACATCTGTGAACATGTTTACTAGACATTCTGTTCATACAAGTGGTAAAAGCATTCATGTACTCTCCTCATACTTAGATTCTAAGGAATAAGAATTTCAGTACTATGTTCAAATACATCATGGAATCATGATTTTGAGGCTGATTAAATTTTGCATAATTCATATATTTTATTTATCGTATAAATCACTCTTTGAATATTATGTATAATATATATGTAAATAAAAATTTTATGAGCAAGTAGAATAGGCAAAAAGGATTTTGATATTGTGGATGGGGAGATATATAAAATGAAATTTTGTACATTAGTATTTGCAAATAAATATCTCCTATTAAACACATCAAAGAGTGTTTGATCCTATGAAAAGGGAGAGATGCCTTGAAATATATACAAAACTATTCTCATGAAAACTTACAATGAAATAATCATCAGCAGACTAAACTCTCCTCATTCTATAATGGGACAAACCCATGGGAATCATTTCCTGTGGTATACGTTAGATATTTAAGGATTTCTTAGCATCAGGCTATTTCCAATATCAATGATTTTCCCTGAGATAACTTTGTCACTGCACAATTTCAGAGTCACTTCCTTATGAAGTCAAAATTATGTGATGAAGATAGCACTGAGATCATCAAATACTATCTCCTATTGTAATTGCACATCTGATTATGTCCAACCAGCAAACCATTCTTAATGTTATCAGGTTACACTACCTAATCAAGATAGTCAAATTTTAGATTTCTGTTTATTTTCTTTTCAGCTGAAGTTCAAGTATGTGTCCCTTGACCATTATGCTTTAATATTCAGCATCTTTTTGCCTCAGTCAGACAAGTACTACAATTAGAGATGTGTACCTATATGCTATTATTGGACCTTCTCAATTGGTAAGGAGCCAATATATGAAAGTATTAATATGAAAATATTAAGCAGAGAAATGGTGGCTATTTTAAAATAATCTCAAAAGATTAATGTGGTGCATGTGTGCACACACACCTATACTCTCACACATGAAATTATTATAATTTTTGTAAATTAATATAACTTATGAGGGCATTGCAAATTTCAAGTAAAAATTTGTTCAATTTTCATTTTATGGGAGATGTAAATAGAAAAACTAGAAAATGATATGTATTAAATTTTAACTAAATTTAAACTGAAAATTTTAACAATTTCATGATGAAACTGGCTATAATACTATAATTAAAATAACTACTCTTGAATATAATGAACAGTGTTTCAAAAGCAGTGAAGTTTTATCATTCTAGAATCATTAAAATGGATATAAAACATTAGCCTCTTTTCTGTAAAGAGGAAGTTAATGCTATATTCACATGATTGTAAAATAAGAAAGTACCAGATTATAGCCTATCTCATAAACTTTTTGACAGAATATCTATTGGCTTAAATAAGAATCATGTTGAAATTATAATGTCAGATTTTGCATATTTCAATGGAATATGCCCATCATGAATATCAGCCAAGATTTTTCATAAATATCAAATGTAATAATTAAAAATTATGTTTTCTGTTTTATTAGTTGATTTTGAAAATACTGTTTACTATATATTTATGTATAACATTGTGTTAATTATTTGATAATTTCTTACAATATATGTAGGTCATAGACTCTCCTTCAACTACTCCTGAATCTGCAGCCACAATTGAGCCACTAACTTTCTGTCTTCTTTTTGTGAAATCTAATCCAACCAAATTTGTATTTTCCGAATATTCTATAATGTGTAGTTAGTCCCTGGAGTGTGCTCAAACTATAATGGGTCACGCCCTTAAAGAAAACCAATTGTACCACCAAGATGTTATCAATTGCCAGCAGATCTTTAACAGGAGTAGGGACTTCCTGCCACATTCCCGACTTCAGGCTATATTTTGTCATGCTTCCCATAGGTTTTAGGCATACTGTCATGTTACATGTGAGTTCATATATGCAAATGTCTTACTTTGTATATAAAAAGAAAACCATTTCCTTATAGCTATTTATCTCTTCTAACTCTTAAAATCCTCCTGCTACCTCTTCATGGTCAATTCTGAGGTTTGAGAAACAGGACTGTAATATAGATAATCATTTATGACTGGGCATTACCAATCTCCTATTCTCTGTACCTTGAGCAGTTGTGGATTTCTGTATTAGCTTCTGGTTGTAAAACAAACCTTCTCTGATAAAGGTTGTGAAATTAATTAACACATGTGTACAATAAGAGTCATTAAAAGCAGGTTTAATATTGTGCCTATAAAAAACTAATATCATTAGGTTCTCACATAGGATCTATGTCCTCTCTAGTTCTAGGTCATTGGTTCTAATAGTGTGCCCAGGTTTGCATTTCTTATGATAGAGCTGGACTTAAATCCAATCATAACCTGGTTGGTCAATCACATAATGCCCTAATCATACTGTGATTCATATATGTAGTATCTTCAAGAACAGCCCATACCAATAAATTATTTAGGGGAAGCAAGAACAATTGTAAAATAAGTATCTTCATTAAAATAGGAAAACAACTAAAGAGTTCTGAAGACATGAATTACAAATGACAAAGATTACTTATTTTTAATAAAGACATCCTTATCCATGAGTAAAATTGAAATAGAATCTGCTTTGATATTTCATCTTACTCAAGTCTGGATGTCTAAAATGAAAAATAAATGGCAGCAAATGCTGTAGGGGATGTAAGGAAAATAGAATATTTTTCACTAATAGTGGACTTGCAAAGGGGACAGAGTCTATGGAAGTCAGAGTGAAAGTTCTGCAGAATGCTAGAAACCCAACTACCATATAATTCAGATATACCACACTTGTATATATCCAAGGATTCTACTTCCCTCTACAGATATGCATGCTTATCCATAGTCATTGAATCTCTATACCATTAGGAAACAAGAACAGCCTAAATTTCCATCAACTGATAAAAGGATAATGAAGATGTGGTACATTTAAATACACAATACAGTTCAACTGCTAGAAACAGGTGTGGATAGAGCTGTAAATAATTGTTTCAGTGAGGTAATCCAGACTCTGAGAGATAAATGTCGCCTGTTTTCTTTCATTTGTGGATTCAAGCTTTGAATCATTAGATATGTCCATCGCGTTAGGAAACTCAGAGTCAGAAGACTGATAAGAGGCTATGGGAGTCTGCCTGTCTAAGGAAAAGTATTACAATATAGTACTACTAGGTGAAAAATTAAAATGATGGAGCAATAAGGGCTAAATAGTTTGGATTTGGGAGATGACAGTAGATGAAAAAAATGGAGTGAAGGGTAACTAACACTAAGGGACTTTTGTAAAGGTCATATAGAATCCAACACCTATAGAAACTTGTTAAAATACACATATACACAAATATTAAAAGAGATTCAATGGAGTTATACTGTAATAGGCTGACATTGCCCCTACTAGATATCTAGATACAGAAAATGAGCCAGTACCAGTAACATCTTAACTCTTTGAAAGATTGCATCAGAACCCCAAGAAATCCAGAATGGATATATTTTAAGTATCTGCATAGCAACCAATGTGATAAAAAATTTTTGATGTAATTTTATGGTGTTTCTTATTAAGTTATTTGTTATTTTCCATTGTCATGTGAGAGTTGGAGATTATATATATATATATATATATATATATATATATATACATACATACATATATATATATATATACATGCTTTTTCAGGTTTGATATATACATATTTTGTCTTAACCTAAGATCAAATAAGTTGAGAAGTAAAATTTAACATGTTGTTTTAAGTAAAACAAGCAGCAAAGTCACACTGTTGCATTTGTTTACTGGCTATATTCAGAATAAAATATTTAATAATCAAGAAAAAAGGGATGACATTTTTTTAATTAAAAAATTGAAATTCAAACCAAGATTTTTTCAAGTCATTTTATTGTTATATTTCCCCAATGCAGCAAAAGTCTTTAAGTTTCCCCTGGCATCATGGCCTGAAAGTCTCAGGTTCTTGGCCAGATGAACAGTGTCATGCAATGTGTTCATTTCATGGAGTAGACTTTAAATCCAATCAGAGAGTGGCTGGTATTACAACAGTATTTGTGACATTATTGCACAAAAGTGTCATGCAGGAAATCCTAAATATTGGCTGGAGTGTCAAAGTGCTCAGTTTCAACAAAAATGTGCTGACCAGGTAATGCAATAGAAGACACTGACACAAACCCAAATACTAATGTACATCTATTTTGACAAAGAACCAAATATTGCACACTAAACAAACAAAACAAACAAACAAACAAAAGATAAAATTTTCAACTAATGATTCTTTTCAAATTTGATGATATGTTAATACCTTAAATATGAGTGAAGAGAAAGTAGTGGTAGTCTTTAAAAAAAAAAGGACTAAAACAATTATTTCTTTTTAAATATTTATGTACTATTTCAAGAAATACACAATAGTTTTCTTAAGTTGTTATCTTATTGATGCATTGTAAAAATATGACCCTGGTTTTCTTTATTCATTAAATTCAAAAGCCAGAACAAAGCCATAGATGTCAATAAATGAAGAGATGTCTTTTTAAGAATCGAGGCTATTCTGAGCTTCTTGAAGAAGGGATTAATGGTAGTGAGTCATACAAATCTGGGACTAAAGACAATGGATCAGCCACATGAAACATCTTCATGGGCATTTAGACTCATTATTTGAATTTCTTTAATATCTATAACAATTGAATTATTCTATTGTTGCCCTGGTTTCAGGTATAGAAAAGCCAACTAGGAAATGTTTCCATGATAGATGATTTCTTACCCCATAGAAAAAAGTTCAGGGACATGTTTTACCTCTTTCTGGAATCACTGCTCTAGCTACCTTTCCTTAGTGCCCTGTCTGTGTGTTCCTTCACATGCTGGCACTGAACACACAAGCTAGCTTCCCTTGTGGACAGACGTCACATGCCTTTAAATCAATAAAAACAATTGCTTTTTCACATGTTTTATGCGGTAAAAAAATTAAAATACAGCATGACTGTCTTCTCTATAAAAATAAGAGTAATTTTTCAAGAAACTTCTAGCCAAAATTTCCCTGATGATTTTGAACTAGAGCTGTGTTATTCTGCGAGCATTTCAAAGGCAATTGTTTCTGTGTGCAGAATGTGAATAGACACATCAGACCTGTCTCTCAGTTACCCAATCAAACAATAGGAAACTAAATGCCAAATGATACACATCTGTGTAGCAAATGATCATCTCTTTGTTTTAGGCTTAGATGAAGTAACATCTGTAAATTATCAAGTATAATGCATGTCACAATAGGATATTCCAAATTGTGGTGATGTTTATACCCTCTTCCTTCAGCTGTAATTTTATCATCATTTTGTTAATAAACCTTCACATCTTTTAGCTGTGTTCATCTCCTTTGAGTTATGCTATTAAAACAAACTGATTTTGATATAAGTAACTCAGCCAAATACAAGGTTCATTGAGTTCTTATGGCAGATTTTGAACTTTTTCTCTTTATAATTCTGCTCATGGTATTTTGACTCTAAAGTTTAGTGAAGTGGATCATTACCCATTAATGGAAACCATTCTTGATTCTAAGATATCCATTGCTTAGAAGAACTGTGCTTCTATTTTGACTGTAATCACCTGCCGATTAATTTTATTCCATCACTTAGCAAATCTGTTATTTAGGTTAAAACTGTTTTCACAATGAAGCAAAGATACACCCAAACGAAAACATACTCTGTGGAATTAGAAATAGATTTTAACATAGTTTGTAAAGGAACAAACCTCTGTTTAGTGAATAAGCCCACATATATGACCATATGGGAAACATAAAGTGGACTCAGTTGGTTACTTTTTAAAAGGTAGAATATGGAGGGGATTTGGGAGATAGATAGACTGGGAGAAGAAACTATAGGTAATGTATATGACTAAGATACATAGCATATGCATATGATCCAAATTTCAAATTAAAATTTTCAAAGTAGAAATACAATGCAATATAGTTAAAACTCATTCAAAATCTCCCTATAATTTTTTATAAAATTATAAAAATAGTGAAAAATAAGGGTAGTAAAATAATTACTCACTATTTTTGGTTTTGAGAGATGTACATCCACTGAACTTTCTTCAATTTACATTTCATGTTTGGCTGACTGATCAATGGAATTCAGGCATAGGCCTATATCTGCCTACTATCTGTTGGATTTCCAGGGGGCAAACATACATGGCCTTTGTGTGTTTGCTAAGCATCTGTTCTCAGCTTGAATGTCCTTGTGGGGAGTGCATTACCAAATGAGTCTTATCAGCAGCCTCTTTAGTCTTTTAAAATTATTTTGTTTTATGTCTATAGTGATCTCCCTATGTCTATATCTGCAGAGATTATACATTCAATGCCCACAGAGGCAAGAAGTGAATATTCGATCCCCTGTAATTGAAGTTAAAGATAGTTGTGAGCCACCACACATTGGAAGAGCCATAAGTACTATTAAAAGTTGAGCCATAAATCTAGTCCCTCTCTTTATTTGATTCTCATCCTTCTACTCTACCACTTTTCATTTTCTTCTTTAAAAAATGCACAAGATAAGTTTTACTTTCTAACCATAATAAATACTAATATATTGATAATGTCATTAAAGATCCATTTAAAATAATTATATGTATTTTGTTCTTTATCACATTAAAATAGTATTTTAACTCTATATGGTGAACCCCACCAATTTAAGGATACTATAGACTACATTTTTACTTTCAACAGAGGATTTTTACATATTGCTGTTTTACTTTTTAGCTCAGTTGTTGGCTTTTTGCATCACTGAAGGCTACACTGGAGTTTACATCCTAATAATTTATCTTAATGGGATTGTATACACTACAGTAAATTATATTGCCTCATTGTTAATCACAGAGTGCTTTGATTGCTCAATGTAAAAGAAAGATTTTAACCATTCTTTGAACTTCGCTGTTTTCAGAAAGAATCATAGCAGAGCATAAAAATGTTGTCTACCATGAAAAACATTGGTTTTCTTAGCTGTAAAGAAAAAAAGAATACAGCCCTCGATCTATGATTAAATTCAAGGATGTATATGTGTATGTTTGTATGTATACATACATGTGTATGTATATATATAAATGTACATATGCACATATATGTGCATATATATATATATATATATTCTTATTAATGTCCTCTAAAGTATAAATGTGTGTTTCTTTCCAAAACTTGCTCAGTAAAGACTACAGCCCCAATGTGGTGGCTTTTTGGAAGTACCATCTGGTGTCATTAATCATAAGGTTTATGCATGTAAAATGGATTTAGTATCTGCTTGTGGACAGGCACAAGTGGCAGTCCTTCCATGATGCCCTCCAGCTAATGAGGAAGGGAAAACAAGATGCATGACTAGAAATGGGAAAGATGATGGGCTGGAGAGGTAGCTCAATGGCAAAGTACATGTCTGTTCGTTCAGGGGACCTGAGATCAATTCCCAGGACCCACATCAAGCAGGTTAAAAATGCTTGTAGCTCCAGCTCCAGGGGATGCGCTTAACTTCAGGTACACACACACACACACACACACACACACACACACACACGTGTGTGTGTGTGTGTGTGTGTATATATATATATATATATATATATATATATACATTTATATATTCACACTTATACATGTAAATAAATAATAATAAAAACATTTAAAAAGAGAAATGATAGGTGTGCCATCAGCAATAAAGTAATACCTGGTACATTCATCATGGACTTTGCAGCCTTCAGATATGGAAAACCAATGGTTACTGTTTAAGTAGATCAAGATTATGGCAATCAGCTGTAACAGTCAAAATTAAGATAGTTTTCTTAACTGCTGGTTGGACTAGAACATTGAAAACAGTGAATGCCATCGTTTTCACAAGCTCATTTCTGGTGTAAATTCTTCACATGAAAATCTGTTCAATAAAAGTTGATGGCATTCTGACCATATTGTTTCAAATATGCAATAAAGCTTGTTGATGCCCATCCTCACTCGTTACCAGCATCCACACCTTCCTCAGCAAAGAAGAGAAGATGATCAGGAAGCAGTGAGAATAGATTATGTCAGCTATTTTGGGATTTCAAAAGTTTGCTAAAACTTTGACATCTTTTAAACTATATATCTTTAACAATAACAACCACAACCATAAAACAGATAAATATAATGTCTTCATATGTGACAAACTTGTAATGATGGAGAATGTCACTAAAACCTAATTAAAATGTTCTCCTAGACCAAGCAGGTTACAACCCACATTATTATTATTATTATTATTACTATTATTATTATTTTAGATAACAGGCTGTTGTAGGAAAGAATTCCACAGTGGATATTTTGCTTTGTATAAAAGTTTCAAGCATTTGAAGAAAATTTCCTTCTTTAAAGATAACCAAATGTCATGACCCCTGTGATGATAGGAAACTGTAATTTCAAACTTTATTTTAATCACAGTAAAACCCACCACTGAGTCCATTTAATGTATTTTATATGTGCAAGTGACCAGAACTCTCCACTTCAAATTGGACAATCTATGGACATTAATCTCTGAAATATGTTTTTTTCTGTTTTTATAGCCATCCCCCATCTTTCTGTAGTAGTGGGATCATGTGAAATTTTCTGTGTTCATATTGTCATTTCGACTGCTGACTACATCCATGCATAGTGATGCATGCACATACATACTTGTATACATATGTAAAAATCATAAGAGATCAGGAATTCAGGAGGGTGATGGAGTCGAAGAGAAATGTTGAAGGGGGCAGAAGGGATGTGAATGACGTAGATACCAAGATCATGTCTGAAGTTAACAAAAAGAATTATCAAATAAATTAAAATGCCCTGTAGAGGTGCTCCTGCAGTCAAGAAGAATACTGAATGATATTGAGGAGGATCTGAGTTTGACTCCACAAACCTAAATTGTTCATTGATAAATCCACTGGAGATCAAAATGCAAAGCTAGCCCTAATAATAGAACAAGGCAGTAGTGATACACATCTTTAATCTTTAATCCCAGCAGCCAGATGAGGTAGCCATAGATCCAGCCAGTAATGGTACACAACTTTTATTCCAGCACATAGGAGACAGAGATAGATGAACCTCTGTGCTTCTGCTAATGTCATGGATGTAGGCCATGTACAGGAATGGGTAGCCTATCAGGGGTGGGGCTGAATTCCTTGAAGAAATCTGACTTTCCCTCCAAAGCTAACCTTAATTATCAATATCCCTTCCAAAATTTGTAGCCAACTCTGTTCCCATCAACACACAACCTCATGAACTATATTCAGAAGGTATGGTTTATTGCTCCATTTATTGAAGATAGTATTTCATGTTGGAGCTGTATTTTTGGCACATCACAGCCTGTAAATCAGCATCCTTGAGGGACTACTGCCATTCCTGCCTGGGTAGTGATTTGGGGCCCAGTGAAGTTCACTGAAGAGGTTTATTCTCTTAAGCTTTGCACCGGCAGTTTGCTGTGTCATCAATCTTGTTCAGCTGTGCAGCAAGACAATTTATCTGGACAACACTACATAACATGTGGCAAAAGGTTATGGTTAGGTTATGAAGTTTTCTGGCAAGACAATATGCCAAGGCTTAGATGAGTGGAAAGCACACTTAAACTGCAGAAGTGCTGTGTAGAGTTCTCTTCTGTCTGAATACCAGAGAATTTTGACTCCTGAGTTTGTACATCTAACTTTAAGGTATGCATTTTGAAGCATATCCAGTCCCTATATAGATACTTTTATAAAGTTTTCACTCATAATTTTATGACATCGTGCATTGCAAGAACAACGTAATGCCAACATATAGGAAAATTTCCCCATTTTTCCTTGAAAAAGTAATTAGCTCAATTCAGTAAAACTGGCATTTGATATGCTGGTCATTCTTTTCATAGTACAGTAAATTAATATTTAGGATAATGCATAATCCAATATTTCTGAATTAATGGACATTTTAAGAAGAAATAGTAATGATGGTAGTTTTGTCTGGTGAATGTACTACAATGTAAAATCAATTCTCCATTTCTTATACAAGCCCAAAAATCTAAGTTTGAAGCACAAATTTCAAGGAAGAAAAAGAAAAGTATATCCAAGAAATGTTCTCTATCTCCACATAGATTTGTACATTTATACTATTAACAGTCATCTCTCTCTCTCAGCCCAAAAATAAAAATAAATCAATCTATGAAAGCATAGAATCATAACTATGATCTCCCTTATCAATTTGGTTATCACACTTTACTGTCTAGAAAATGTTGATAATTACAAAATATATAGACATCATTCATTTGCTATATTGTAACTGCTTCTACCTTGCATTGTCATATGCAGACATTATGGCACTTTCTGAAATTGTTCATCTTTTTCAGAAAGCAAGCATGAAATAGAAATATAAGTGTCTCTAAAATAAATGCAAGATGAAATATTTGTGCTTGAAATTGAAGACACACTAAAT
Organism: Phodopus roborovskii; assembly: GCF_943737965.1. Classification (NCBI taxonomy): domain Eukaryota; kingdom Metazoa; phylum Chordata; class Mammalia; order Rodentia; family Cricetidae; genus Phodopus; species Phodopus roborovskii. The sequence goes on from NW_026126410.1 coordinate 32,671,378, forward strand.
TACCTACAATGTCCTTGTAACTATTCTGTCATTATTCATGACATTTACTGTCCTTGAGTTTACAACTTGGTCTTGTTCAGTTCTCTAGGAAAGTATTTTAATAACTCGTTTATTTGATATGCACTGATACATTTTTATTTTAAGTTAAGATTAAGGGAATAACTGTTTTACCTCATGATATTTCTACTTCTCTTTGTGTAGTTTATCATCACCTCAATTATTCAAATACATACTCATGAGAATTCTGCCATAATTTTCATTTCCAGTTTCAACAAGTCCTAGCAATATCAATTTCCTGGAAAAATATAACAAATTAGGAACTATATATGCTTCTAAAAAATTAAAATGCTTTAGTAAGCACTGATATGTAAAAACAAATGTATGTATTATGGAAAATGGTATATATAAATTATCTTTTTAGTAAAAACTGTGTAGAATTTGGTGTTTATTCACAAATGAATAACACACTGGTTCCCTGGTAGCAGATACTATTTATATCTTACTTTATATTCCTTTTGACTTTGAGATGAATATACAGAGAGAAAGAGAGCATATTTGTGTGTATGTGTGTGCTAGTTATACATATACATATTTGTGCCAGTATATGTACCTTTGCATGTATTCGCGCAAATGTGTTCATTCTTTCTTTCTTTCTTTCTTTTTTCCTTTCTTTTTCGAGACATTGCTTCTCTTTATTGCTTTGGAGCCTGTCCTGAAACTCACTCTCTAGATCAGGCTGGCCTCGAACTCAGAGATCCACCTGTCTCTGCCTCCCTAGTGCTAGGATTAAAGCTCTGCGCCAACACCCAGTGTGTTCATTCTCACATAGAAGTGATAGACTGATATTGGTTGTCTTACTGGTCATTCTGTGACTTATTTTTAGACAGTCTCTCTTTTATTGAACCTTGAACTTACTAATCTAATTAAAGCAGTTCTTTAATATGCCTATGTCTGCCCCCCAGCAATGTCGGTACAAGAAACAAGAATTCACATTAGTGCAGGGACACAAGCTTCTTCATGTTTGCTTAGTAAGGCACATTATTATCCAAACTTAGTTTTTATTACTGATATCTGTTTTTTTTTGTATACTACAATGTAATGATTTCTGTCATATGTTCTCATATTTATATAATGTATTTGTACTTTGGTTATATTTATTCTTCTCTTTCCTTCCTCCTACCTTCTTCATAGGCTGTTTATTATTTACTTAGAAACAAGGAACAAAAAGTATTTAGACTTTTATCTGAATATGATATTACATGTTTAAAATTATGGTGCTGCATGTGCTGTGGCAAGAGGGTAATGCTTTCAAAGACAATATCAGGTTCCTTGCATGATCTTTCTCAAAACAAAAAGACAAAACAAGCATACACAAACACACACACACACACACACACACACACAAGCCCACAAAAACCCAATACAACAAATAATAAGCACTGTTTTAAAAATGCTTAATCATTTTAAACTTTTCTAGTGGCATACTGGAATCTCAAACATTTAAAACAAAAATCTTATAAAGAAAGAGAGATGATTCATTGGTTGCGTGGATTTGCTTTTTTGCTAATCTTTATGATGACCCAGGTTTGGTTCCTAGCACCTACGTGGTGGATCTTACGCCCTGTAACTTCAGGTAAAAGAAATGTGATGACTTCTGGCCTCTTTGTGAACTAGGTATGAACATGGCTCATCTATACATTGGAGTGTACTCAAAAATAATAAAAATAATGAAATGAATAGTTTTAAAAACATCTCAGTGTTGTTTTCCTTTTGAGACCCAAACTAATTAGCTATTAAAACAAAAGTGCTCTGTTTATCAGGACCTGTTAAAAATCAAAAAAGAATTGCTCATAATTCATATATGAACTATATAAGATTCACAATTTCTTTCTACAGGTTCTTAAATTTTCTTCACTGACCTAATGTTCCTAATCCTCCCCCCTCTTCCCCTTTTACTGTCATAAAGTTCTTCATGACCAGTATTTCCATTCAGTGAGATTAAGGAAAATCTGTACAGGGGACCTAACTTCCCTCTGACGACAAGTGCTGATTAAGAATTGTTCTTCCCATCCTGCTTCCCACATTTGTGTGACTGTGTAGGTACACAGTGAGTAAATGAATGTCACAGACACAAGATAGCTTTGCCAATAATGTAAATAATTATACAATGATGTGTGCTTTTTATTTCATTCAAGGTAGATGACTCATACAGTGAATTAAATGAAATAGTACCTGCATAGTGGGAGTGACACTTTAATTTCAAATGCTCACACTTTTTGCTTTTAGAGTTTTACACTTTAGATCTTACATATGAAATTATAACTACTTATCAAATTGCCAATGGAAAAATACTAGATTAAAAGTGTTCATGTGTTCTTATATGGTGGTCTGTGTTGCCTATTGTATTCTAACTACATGGCTATTGGCATTACTACGTAATAAATATATGAATAATGGTGAAGTCTACAAAGTCATGAATGCCAATTTAATGTCCAATTTAAGTGCTAGTGTGCCTTTTTGTATTTGTTAATTTAGGAAGGTTCTTCAGTATATGACTTCTTTCAATTACTGTTTAGACATCTCATTTAGCTGCTTTGTATCAAAATCCCAAAGAAAATATTATTAAATCTATATGCAAGCCTTTTTTCCCAAGTACTCAATATTGGGTCAATCATCAGTTTAAAAATGATGCTGTGCATGCGTTGTAATGAGATACTTAAAAACAAGTAAGAGTGCTCAAAATTAATCATAAGAGACAAGATATGGTCACCATATGCATGCAGGAATTAAAGTGTATATCACAAACAATTGAAATGAGTGATCCACAGTTCCAGCTGTGTAACTATAGATTGATGAATGTCTCCCATTTCTATTTATATATTTCATTCATGATGAGGTGACCTGATCTGATAGTCTTAAAGACAGATAACATAACCAACTATCTTAATATAGTTGGTTGGAATCAGCAAAAATCACCTCCATTATTTGAAGCAGGGTTCATTTGACATTTCAGATTTCAGAATTGATGTCAACCCAACATCAGTAATCATTCAGAAATAATAATCTTCAGAATGATGTGTCAGCTATGGAGGGAGTGATTTTTGTTTCAACCATAGAAATGGCGGTGTAGCATTAGCAGCATAAGTGCCCAGGCACCATCTCAAACTGAGGGCCATTTCTTTTGGCTTTAAGGCAAGCCTGAGATGTTGAGATTGTCAAATTCAAAGTACTGTCATTTCTCACATGCAGTCTTATCTGTTGTCTCACTCCAACCCCTAATCCTATAAATATTTGGAGTTTTCCTTACTCTTTGCTCATATGAATTAAAGAGATATTTTCTATAAAAAGGGAGGGACAAGTCCCCCAGAGCACGGGGGACTTGGCAGGGGGAAGTGAATGGAGAGAGAAGCAGGAGAAGAGAGGGGAGGAGAGGAAAACACATGCGACTAGGAAGATTGAGTCATGGTAGGAATAGAAGACAGAACAGAGAGAGAGAGAGAGAGAGAGAGAGAGAGAGAGAGAGAGAGAGAGAGAGAGAGGACATAAAAAAGGGAGCCAATATTGGTTTGAAGAAAAAACTGAACCTAAAGAGAAATCTAGAGACCTACAAGACTGATGCCAGCTAACAATTTGAGCAACCGTGGAAAGGCTACCATGAATGCCCTTCCAGGATAGTGAAATCAACATCTAACTTCTCCATGGAGCCCTTATCTAATACCTATTGGAAACAGAAGCAAACACCCATACTTAACACTGAGTCTAACTAGAATCCAGATGCAGACAAAGAGGACAAGACCAAGCTGCAGAAACACATAGAGACAGCTTACCTGAACAAGGAGGAACTTACCTGCCCTGAGACTGATAGCTGGGAATCCAGCATGGGACTGACTCAGACCCCTGAATATGGATCTCAGTCAAAAGGACTGAGCAGTCTAAGGGACCTCAGACAGTGGAACCAGGATGTATCCCTGGTGCACAGATGACCTTGTGGACACATCCCCCATCGAGGGATACTGCTTTAACCTAGAGACAGGAGAGAAGTCCTAGTCCCTACTTCAAATGACCTAACAGATGATGACCCCACCTGGATTTCATTGCCCTTCACGTGCAATTGGGGTGGCAGAATGGGGGGGGAGGGTGGTCAGGGTGCAAGTGAGGGGGCAGAAAGGGTATAAGGGAGGAAGGGAGGAAGGGAGGAAAGGAGAGGGAACTAGGATCGACATGTAAAATAATAAATTAAATAAAAAAAATGGGAAAAAAAGTGAAGCTAACATACTGTCCTGTTTCATTTCATTGTGTCACATAGGGCCAAGGACAGGGTTATTTTACATGAAAGCAATTTATTGGTGCACATTTTGCCTTCTGGGAAGTTGAAGATTGCAGTCTTATCCTATGTTGCTGTTTTCCCTGCTTTTTCCTCAGTGATAAAAACTGAGAACAAAAAGGAGTTGATTAACCCTCTGTGTTGCATTGAGAACTACTGATGTCAATGAATATAAGTAGGAGAGGAAGTATGGCTGAATATGCATTAGAATCCAATTCTAAAGGCAGGCATTGATCCCTTTTGTTCTATCATGGGGAACATTTACACTAAATGGCAATCTTAAATAGCAGCTTTCAGATTTTGTCATTTAAACTCCAGACTAATTCTGGGGGAAGGTATAACTGTTCAAGAAGGAAGACCATTGCCCTAATACAATTCCCATTTAGAGAATCCACTTTTTAATGGAGCCATTATGTCCAGAAGGGACTCCTATATATTTTTTCTAAGGGAGATTTGTCACTGTGAGGTTACTATTAGACATAATCGGACAAATTAAGGTGATATTGGAAGGCAAGACAATCTCATTGGGCTGCCATAATATATATGATCCAATTTTGACTGGTATGCCAAGCAAGAGTATTAAAACTTTCACAATGGCAGCCAGTTTCAACCAGAATCCTAACAGTATACATTTGAAACAATGTGTGACAAGAAACTCATAGCTTTGTGCCGAAAAAGAGAAGCTTGTCTAAGATCCTGAAGAAATGGCCCCTAGTTTCAGATGGAGCCTGAGAACAAATATTGAGAATACTGCAGAGTTATTCTTCATTAAAAAAAAAAACAGAAAATAAAAACAAAACAATTTTCTCTCCATATCTGTAATATCATTTTGAAGGATCTATTGTCTGAAGTGATTATTGATATAGTGTTGACTTCACCTTTGACACATCAGTAATGACATATACACATATTCCTTCAAATGATGAAGCTGTTTTTCTTCTCTTTTCTTGTTTTAAAGGTAATTTAAAGCATTATGTATTAAGTTAGTCTTTTTACTCTGGATTTTCCCATTCCATGTTAATAAGGAAAATCAAATACTAAGCATATATTCATTAGACCAACAATCATAAATCTCATTCATGTCTCTAATGAGTAGAAATACAGTGCAATTTTGCAAGTGGCTTCCTAGATCATATTTTCCTCAGGGTGGGGGTGAGTACAGTATATAATGAGGTTACCCATAACTCTGTGATAATGGAGAGCTGGAATATTCTAGATACAGAGCCAAATGGTCTTGAACTATTTTTAATTTTCTTAGTAACTATCTATTGACCAGTTCTATGTCTGACTTAATGTCTCTTCAACTATCACATAAAGCCCTAGGTATGTAATAACATGCCAATATCGTCCCTAAATACAGAAGCTGGAACTGTTAACACACAACCTGTGGCAGTTTCCATGCTTTGCCTAAAACCACCAAACTAATTCATTGACTTGTATGTTAATTTCAAATCCCAGTTGCACTAACTTTACCTGGAGAAATTTTTATATATTTTGTACTTCTCAGATTGAATACATTCATTAAATTTACTTAAAATTTTAGAACAGAGAGAAAGCATGAGACAGCAAATATGACTTTTATTGGAAAATCCTATTACCTCCTAAACAGATGGAGGAAGACTATTTTCAGTTGAGATGTAATTGTTTATCACATATTATGGTTTTAATTTCTTCTTCAATATTAACTGTTACATTAGTTTCATTGAAAGCAAACCAAAATATAATGCTCTTTTAATGTTTTCCATGTTTTCATATCTGTTCTACAAAGTAGTTTTTCCATTAGATTACTGCATGTTTTGCTTGGTTGATAACTTTTTGACTGATTATCAAAGCCATGGTCTCCTGTGTGTTAACCACGTGTTGTATCACTGAGCTTTGCCCCAACTCCCTTTGTTGTATATGTTCCTAAAACGTTTAAACATCTGGCATCAAACCTTGGGTGTCATATGTGCTGTTCTCCCTCCTTTAGTTTGAATTAACTGAAGACCACACCTTGACAATTGCTTACTATGTCCTCCACAGTCATTCCAGGCTCTGTACATAATATAAAGGGTGCTCTGTTGTTGAATGTGAACAATGTCAATATGATTGTGTGCATAACCCCTGGAACCAGGGAATTTTACAGTCATTAAACATTGGTGTGACAGGAAGAAGAAAGATTCCCTTTTATGCTAGCACACAGCGTTTGTCAAGTATATGAAGTTAGAAGCTTCCAGCTTAAATGAGCATCAATAGACATTTTAATCAGTTTGATGAAATTATTTCAGTGAATTTGGATTTATTTCCTCATTACCATGATGAAGCACAAAGCTATCAATCAAATCATTGAACTACTATTCCTAATGGGTTATTAAAATGACAAAAACAATCCATTTGTGCCTGGATATTTTGACTGTTTTAATTATTTGCTCTATCAAAGCTTTACTGACATAAAAGCCACAGTGATTTCAAAGGAAAACATTGCTTTTCACAATTGGTGCATGAAGTATGTTGAGATACTTTTTCTGTATGCTTTTGCTTCTTAGACAAAAATTGTACTATATATAAATATGTAAATAATGTAATCAGTGGCCAAGTGTCAATTCTTAGAAAATGGAGGTATTAGGAATTCCCAGGTATCTCTTAGAGTAACTTGCTACCCCAAGGTGTTAGTGAATTTTCATAGACATGATGACTTTCATTACATACAATATATGTTTGTCTGTATGTGTGTTTGTGGGTGTAAAGTTTGCTATTTCACCTTGGTCTTCCCCAACAGTCTTTAAAGCATCTTTCTCTTAAGAGCTACACTCCTGTTTACATAACTTATAAGGCAGGCCTGATTCTTTAGGAAAAATTGACTTGGTTGTAGCACAAACACTCTTTGGTATTAATAATAAAAGTCCTAAGTCAGATATTGATGGTGGTAGGGGAAAGAGCACAGAAGCAAAGCAGCCAGCCACTAGCTCTTACCTCTACCTTTTACCTCTTAACTATATGCCAGACTGAAAGGGTGCTCCTGTTCTCAGACTGCGTCCTCAGACTGCTTCAGACTGACGGCTTCAAACTAACTGCAGCTTAGACTCTTCAGACTGACTGAGTTCCTATCTCCTCTGGCCTTTTCACCCAGACATATCCCTTCCCCTCTCCACCTATTAAAGGTGTGTCACTTCAAGTGCTAAGATCACCTTTGTGTCTCTCTTTTAGACTGTATCAATTTAGTGTAGCCCAGGGTAGCCCAGGGTGTCCTAACAGAGATCCCTCTGCTCTGTTTCCCAATTACAGGGATTAAATGTGTGTATTACCACTGCCTGGCCTCTATGGGTAGCTAGTGTGGCTTACGTTGCACTCTGATCTTAGGCAAGCTTTATCTGATAGATCAAAAACAAAATATCTACACATCTAATCATAAATGCATTATTATTTTGGTTTGCTCTATTAAGAAATTTACAAGTGGATGGAAAAGGAACGTTCCTGAGACTATGCAGGTCAGAAATTAATATGTTAATAAAAATTAGTTATACCAGGTAAGCCAAAGAGAAGAAACAAAAATTATATGTTATTGCAATAAAAATGTATTTCTAGATATATATTTGTGTGTATTGAGGGGGTACTGGTAAGAACACCTAACGAATTGTATGCTTATATAAAAGGTTAAGGTTTTACCAGAATGATGTCTAACATAGTGTTTCACCTTTTGTTTCTTGAGAGAAAAATAAATGATATATAAGTATATATGTGAACATATATTCACATATAGGGTGATAAAATGCACAGTATTCATCATCAATAAGCAACCTTTCCTTAATTTATAAATGAGTTAAATATTAAATTAGCCATTAGTCACTAGAAAACTTTCACTTAATTACAATGAACCAAAAGCCTGAGTAGTTGTATTATAAAGTAATGTGGGCTTCAATTCATGATTAGTTTGAGACTGTGAATAAGTAGATGAAATTATTGCATTAACCAAGCACCTAGGTGATGAGAAAAATGATTATACAGTTAGAACCAAGGCTGAGAGTATATCTGTTTATAATTTATCAGGCTGAATTAATGAAGTTAGGGAACCCATACTACTATTAAGAATATTTCTTTTGTTTATACTGGTGATATTTTTATACATGCATTTATTTATTTGTGGAGGGTTGTGGAGAGCACATTGCAGTGGTCAGAGGGGGATATGTTGGAGCCATTTGTATTCTTTACCATGAGTGTTCCCAGGATCAAGCAAAGTTTTCAGACTTAGTGGCAATATCCTTTATCCATCTAGTCATTCTACTCTTCCTACTTGATTTGTTAAATAAAATAAAAATAAACCATTCTTCCTTTTTATTTCTTACCCAAATGACTTCTATGCCAGAAATCTTCATGTGACCGGTAGTTCTTTGTATGTGGGGCCACTTGAGATTTCACTCTTCTATGTTACCATGCTGTCATCATTCGATAATATAGTTGCATTGAGGCAACTATATTATTTATTGAGAGTCTTTCCTGTCATTTCTTAAGGACAAAAATCTCACAAGAGTATCCAGTCTTCTGACTCTTGCAATCTTTTTGCTCAATCTTCCCTGATAGTCCCTGAACTTTGGGTGCTACAGATATATACACAGCATGCTAAGATCAGGTGATCTCTGTATTTTTACATTTATGCTCTTCTGTGATGCTCTGTTAGCTGCTCAGAGATGCTTTTTTGGTGAGAGGTAAATCCTTATCTCTAGGTGTAAGGGCATGTTTTAGAATGCAGTTAGGAATTCTGTTCTTCTGGTGTATTATTGATAATAGATTGTCCTCTTAACTCCATAACCTCATTAGCTCTAGATAGGTGACTAGAATTTTAGTGTCAGCAATGATTTTTTTCGTTGAGCGGGATTTAAGTGCTATTAGACAGCTGTTGGTTAACACCTAGATAAGCATGCCACTATTGTATCATTAGGGATATCTTGTTATCCTGGTATTTATTGTGATTTATAGGCATAATAATTGGGTAGGACTATTGATTGCTTCCATCTCCAGGCAGCATTCATTGATTCTGTTACTATGAATGCTACACCCCTCAAATGAGGCTTTCAGTTTAAATTCAATTCAAACACTACAGTCCTGTGTCTGAAATTTATGGTGTCCTTAGCCAAAGGAACTTCAATCTCTGAGAGGCAACCTTGGGTAACAATAGCCTATAAAGTTGGGAGAATTACTTAGGCTATCCTGATCAATTGCTTCAAATGAGGGTTCTTATGCTTCTTACTAGGGTTTTTGTCATATAATCTATGGATCCTGTCAGCCCAAATGGAATAATTCCAGTGTGTGTGTTTGTGTGTGTGTGTGTGTGTGTGTGTGTGTGTTAGTGCATCCCTATTGTTTACACCTTCACACTCCTTCTTCCCTCACCTATTCCCCATTTTGTCTTTCATATAACCTTTATCCTTTTATTTTTGTCTCTACGACACCTCCATTTTTACTTTCTAGATTTCTGAAATTACTTTAGGTTTATACTCACATGTAAATATTGGGAGTTTGGTAATTCAGATGTGAGAAAATGTGTCATTTTTGTCGTTCTGAGTCTGGATAACCTCATTCAGTTTAATAGTTTCCAAACCATCATTTTACCTGTATTACTTTATCAATAAAGTTCAGGAGTATTCCATTTTCTTATGTACTTTCACTATTCATTCATAAGTTAAAAGACATTTGGGATTGTCAACGAGCATGGCTGAGCAAGTATCAGTAGAGTAGTTGGGTTCCAAATCCTGAGGGTGTATGCCAAGATGGTATAACTGGGTCATATAGTAGAATTCTAGTAATTTAAAAATTCTCAACATTAATGTTCACTATTGAGAATGGAATCTCATAAGCTTATGTTCTGCAGGTGTAGGCATCAAAGATTCAGCTGGAACCCAAACTGCCTAGAGGCACTCAATAGTCAGTGAGATATTAGTTTAATATCACAGAGCTCTCAGTCATTATGTATTTATTTACTTTGCTTCTAATACCTCACTATAAGACCATAAAATATGTTTAGGTCAATTTTTATGGCCAACACTGGTATAACATGTCATGTTTAAGTCACTTTTACTTTTGAGTGACAGAATAAAACCATTATCTTCTAGACCAGGATAACCAAGCACTTTTTTTGAGCATCTGAGATTTTGTTATTGAGCTTATATTCCTTATTATTTTTATTTTCTAGTAAAATTTGAGGTACTATCTTTAAGTCTTGCTCACTTTGCAAGCTGTGCACGAAAAAGAAATAGTTCATGTTGCTTAAATTTAAATACTTCAAATAAATGCCTTCTGTTTTCTTATTTTTTTATTTTTATGGAGACTGAATTTCTTAAATTCCTCAATAAGAATTCCCAGGAGTAATGTCAGCCAAATCCCCCCTCAAGTTCATAAGATGAGAGGAATTCTAAGGGAGGAGTGGAATTTCAACTTTGCAGAGTAAGGGAAAACATTTGAAGCCACATTTTAAGGTTATTGTATTAAGGCAACTAGAAAATTTTTGATGGGTAATATTTTCTCAGATGTCTAGATAAATGTCAAATAAAATATTAAATACTGCAGTGCATAGTGTGAGAGAAGGGGAAGGAGGGGGAGAGAGAGACAAACTTCAACAAGTAAAGTTAGATTACCCATGGTCTTTCCAATTACTCTTAAATACTCATACTAGACTAATCTTAATTTTCATTTTTTTCTTTTTTTCATTTCCATTCATTTCCATCCCTTCAAACTGCATTTGGCATACACATACAACCATGAATGAGCCCTGCTAAGATGGATTCCGCTGAATTCTTAGGTGATTCGGCCAAGTCTCAGCTCTGGAGATTGAATACAGCCATGTGCCCTGGATGAGGGGCTGAGACCCCAGTATGGAATGATCCTCCAGGAAGCAAAATGGACAGAATTCAAAAGTCATAGCTGGCACTCCTGGTCGGGTACATGAACACAATGAGGCTCTGGGTCCAGGGCTGGGCTGGGGATTCAGCCCATTGCAGAAGACAGGGGAATACTGTCACTAGGCTAGATAACTCTTTGTCAGGGAGTAAGGGATAGAGTTGGTGAGGTGCAGTTCTGTCCTGTCAAATGTTCAGTCTGCAACGAGTAGGTGGCATGCATGTATGACCACTCCCCAAGCATGATAGACATGGCAACAGCCTCTTGGGGACAAAATTAGCTCCAGTTAAAAGTGCATGGGAGAGGAATCTTTTTTTTATTAATTTATTTTATTTTATTTTATATAATAAAGTCCAATTAAATGAAAACAAACATTTATATTTTGGAATTTGGGCGTTGTTCTTTCCATACTACTTCCTGCTGGTAAGGGGTGCTGTCATGGGGGATTCGAGGAAGATTCAGAAATCCTGGCTGTAGTCTGTAAGGCTGCTTTGTCCAGCTGTTTTGAATGTAGGATCACCTTGTTCTCTGTTTCAGGTGGTCTGGCGTGATCAAACCACATTAGTCTGGAAGGAATCCACATCTTTTCATTTTCTGTGGAAACAAAAATAGAAGTCCTTTTCCCCAGTAACTTGTCCTTCAACTTAAATTTTGGAGTCAAAGCACTTTTTTTAAATTTAATTTATTATTTTACATGTCGATCCCAGTTCCCTCTCCCTCCCTCCCTCCCTTCCTCCCTCCCTCCCTCCTTCCCTCCCTTTTACCCTCTCTGCCCTCTCACATGCACTCTAACCACCCTCACCTCTCATCCCCCCACCCCAATTCCATATGTAGGGGAATGCCATCCAGTTGGGGTCATGTAGATCTGACAGGTCATGTGAGATAGGGACTAGGGCTTCTCTCTTGTCTCTAGATTAAGGCAGTTATCCCTCCATGGGGGATATTTTCGCAAAGTCCTTTTGTGCACCAGGGATACATCCTGGCTCCACTGTCTGAGGTCTCTTAGACTGCTCAGTCCTTCTGGCTGAGACCCATATTCATGGGGGCCTGAGTCAGTCCCATGCTGGCTTCCCAGCTATCAGTCTAGTGGCCATTAGCTCCTCCTTGTTCAGGTAAGCTGTCTGTATGTGTTTCTGCCGCATGGTCTTGTCGTCTCCACCTGCATCTGGGTTCTAGTTCGACTCAGTGTTTATGTATGGGTGTTTGATCCTGTTTTCAACAGGCATTAGTTGAGGGCTTCATGGAGAAGTTAGTTGTTGATCTCACTCTCCAGGAAGGGCATTTATGATAGCCTTTCCAAGGAAGCTCAAATTGTTAGCTGGGAGCAGTCTTGTAGTTCTCTAGACCTTTCTTTGTGTTCAATTTTATCTTCAAACCAATATTGGCTCCCTCTTTTATGTTCTCTCTCTCTCTGTCTCTGTCTCTCTCTCTCTCTCTTTCCTATCTTCTATTCCTAACCAGGCTCAATCTTCCTCTTAACACGGACTGAGCAAGGCCACAAGCAGCAGGGGTGGGGAACTGTGAGGCCTGGGGTACAATGAAGATACTCCAAGAGGCAGAAGAGGTGTCCCAATGGCTGAAGCTGGGTGACACTTGGAAGTGCTCAGGGCCAGTCAGATGTCAACAAGGTCATCCTACTTGGACTTGCCACCAGATTTAGTTGAAGGGTGACTTTCAAAGGTTGCACAAATGGCACACATCTGCTTCTCAAAGTGTCTTCTCGAAGGGCAGAGAGAGACACCAGCACTTCTGTATCAGTTACACGTGAAATCTAAGGCATTAACAAAATTTAAAAACTGTAAAAAGCCAGAGTACGCAAGGCTCAGCTAAACGGAAAAGAAAAACAGAACAATCCGGATGAGAAGTTAAAAAACAACCAAGCCTTGTGGTGCACTCAGGAGACTGAGTGAGTAGGAGGAGCCCTGTGAGCTCAAGGCCTGGTCTACAGAGTGAGTTTCTGGCCATCCAGGGCTACAGTAAGACCCCATCTTAAAGGGGGGGGGTGCAATGCGACTGAGCTGAGAGCTTTGCAAAACAAGAAATTTTAAGTCTGAATATTTAAAATTTATCAAAAATAGTTCATAACTAAACTTGGCAAGCAGGACTCCATCAATTTTCCAGCACTTATTTTTTTCTTTAAGAAATAAATCATTTTAAAAGCCTTCCTAAATATTTCCAACATATCCAAATGTTTTTGTGAAGATGAGAAGCAGCTCAACCAGTGTAAGTTTTTCTGATCTTGAATGTAGCACATAAAAAAAAAAAAAAAAAAAAAAAAAAAAAAATGCAACATGGTTCTGGTGCTCCGTCAATGGGAAAATAGCCCAAGGCAGGCAGGCGCAGGCTTTTCTTCTCAAGCAGGCCTCATTACTTGCTGAACTGGAAAGGGTAGACCCCATGGTCTGACGGTGTCTCCATGGCCACTTGATTCTGCTGACCACTGCTCTCCTCAACAGACACGTTGGAAGAAGGCACAGGAGGGTACTGGGGTGGATGTAAGCTCCTTGCATAGCAGCAGCTGTTGGCATGAAAATGCCCAGGCTGCTGAATGACAGGTGGCCCAGTTGCTAGGTGAGAGGTCCCATCATGGAGGCAGTTGAAGGCTGCATGAGGTACGACTGGTGTTACATCCAGGATGAATTAAGTACTTGTAGAGATGGCTGAGTCACTCTCTGGTAGGAAGATACAAGAGATGGAACATACGGAGAGAGCCCAGACTGAGCAAACATCCTGCTGTGGGCGATGTTGTAAGGGCTTGGGTAGAACCCATTCTGAAGATCTGTGGTGGGGTCATAGGTCAAGGCCATACCACCCATGTCTCTGTTCCTTGGCCAGGCCAGTCTATTTTCCACAAATTTTCCTTGATTCTATCGTTTCTTTGGCCTGCCATCAGCAAATTTACAAAGTCAGGGGTCAGATGGTGCTGCTACTCCAGGGGGCATCTTAATATACTTCCCATTAAAGTGAACGAGGATGGCTTCACACTTCTCCGTGGACCCCATCCTTGCAAAGCCGACCCCTCTCCTGGTCCCACTAGAGTCTCGAAGGATCCGGGTAGAGATAAACTCACCAAACGTCTTCAGCATCCCCTACATCTCTTGCTCATCCATTGACAGTGAGAGGTTTGAGATGTATAAGTTTGTAGGATCTTGCTCCTGTTGCTTTGCCATCTGAGCCTGCACACCGCTGGCTTTCAGTGCGGCTACAGCCTTTTGTGCCACGATGCGCTGTCGAAGTCCACGAAGCCATAGCCTTTGCATTTGTTTGTGGTCTTGTCCTGGATAGCCTTGGTGGAGACAATCTTGTCACATGGCTGACAGAGCTTGACAAGGTCCTGGTCTGTAGTATCCCGGATATACAGGTTGGTCTTGCTCAGCTGGTCATGCCCGTTGCTCCCATTGCTACTGTTAGGGGTACTGTTCCTTGGTCTCGGTGGTAACATCTGCTGAGACAGTGACACGTATGCCTTCTTGTTGTTTTTGTTATACCCAAAAATCGAAATCCCAGGCCTGGAAGTCAGTCACTGATAGCAACATTTTTTTTCTTTACTTTTAGGGAGCTGAGCAAGAGAAAGAAGAGAGTGAAGGAAAGGGAGGGAGGGAAGAGGGAGGAAGGAGGGGAAAAGGAGAGGGAAGAGAGAGGGAGGGAGGGAAAGAGGGAGGGAAAGGGAGAAGGGAGGGGGAGGAGAAAGAGGAGAAAAGGAGCGAGCGTGTGAGAGAGAGAGAGTAAATGAGTGGAGGGGGCTGAAAGGAAGATTGAGCTAATCTTAATTTTCTTTGTAGTAACAATTTTCTAGAAGAAATATTTATAATTGTATGCACATGATAAAAATAATCTATTTTGAAAGTATTGATTAAACATATACATGAAAGAGATTCTCTTGCTATTTGTTGTCAAAATATGTATTGAAAATTAAACTGATTTGTGTTTTAAGTGCTGTGTAGTATATTTTAATACCCTATTTATAAATTTTCAAGAACATATTGTATTTCAATATCCTCCATTTTAAGTTTACTAAAGTGTAAACAATTGTGCAAATTATTTGAGTAATCATGGTATGTTTTAAGGAAATTTTTGGAAAACAACTTTCTTAACTTTATAATTAAATTATTACAGTCTTACTATTGCCTTTGCTTTCAAATTCTTATTAAGAGTGCTGTGCCCAAAACTTGAACCCCCCAAAATCACCAAGAGACCTGTTCCAATGCAAAAACAAAGAGTCTTTTATTGTTGATGTTTATAGGCCCTTTGTTAGTTCATCAGCAGATGGCTGGAGAAGGACCCAAAGAAACTGCAAGGCAGGGAATTTATTGGGCAGCAGTAAGGGGAGTGTCTAGGAGTATGCAAGAGTCTCAGTATTGGTGAGCTTCTAGGCTTGGACAACCTGTTCTGTGGTGATTGGTCAACTGGTTGTTACATCCTTTAGGCCCTCACAGGGTGTTTGCTATGCACTGCACATAACTGTTGTGCCAGTTTTATCATTAAGCATACCCAAAGCTGTAAAACATAGCCCAGCCAGCTAACTTCTGATTGAGTTCTTGCTGTGAGGAGGATGCTGACCTCCTAGGGACTAGGGCAGGACCAGCATTGTCAGACATGTGCTGAGTCAGAAGCCTACATGGCTTTTCTGCAGCCTGTCATGGCTGCTAGAAGGGGTGGGGGGCTCAGCCCTTCAATAGTAACTTTTTTATCTTTCTATAAACTACATATAATAATATATTAGATGTTTTAATGAATAATGAAGTAAAATTAAATATATAATTATTACTATACAAATTCAAAATCAACTAAAATGTAAAAGCATGATTATAATTTTCTTCAGTACCCTGATAAAATACATGCATTTACAAAAATGGATAGCATAGTAATGACCACTAGTGTCAGTACAGTGGTATTCTCCAGAGGCCTGGAAAATGAGATAGAAATTTGAAGAGAGTAACATAATGAAGGAATGTGGATTCATATAGGAGAAAAAAATGTATTTCAAGTTTATATGGAAATTCATATTTCAAGGCTTTAGAGACCACCCAGGATAACCAAAAAAAAAAGAAAAAGAAAAAAAAAAAAGAAAAAAAGAAATGTTGCAAAAAATTGCACCAGGATACCTTGCTCAGCCTTGGTACAGGAGAGAAAGTTTTGATCCTGACTCAACTTAGTTTGCCAGACTTTAATGACTCCAAAGGAAGGCCTTACCCTCACTGAGAAATGGGGAGATTGGAGCAGGAGAAGGCTAGAAGAGGAACTATGGTTGGTACGTAAAATGAAAAGTAAATGATTTTAAATTTAAAAATTGCACCAGCATGTAGTTACATACTCACACCTACCTATTTAAATATGTAATATAAATAATACTGTTTTTTTCATAAGTTTGAGAATGATGAGTTTTAGGTATTAAATTTAAGATATATTTAATATGAAATAATTAAATTTGCTTTCATGTTAGTACATTCAATATCTCCATTCATGTAGGATTTCTTCAAAAGGTAGAGTTCAGTATTTAAGAGCATGTAATTTGTTGATTAGCATTCTAGTCATTTGAGGAATCAAAAGTATCAGGAGGAATAAGATGCTACATACTGTAAGACATCTCATGCAAGTAAATTCTGTCAATGTACAAATGAAATGACATTTAAAAGGACTGTAATATTTATTTCTTTGTCATCATTGATGAAAGTGTTTCCTGTTATCCTCGCTAATTCATCATAGGCTTTAAACACCTTCCAGACAATAGCTCTCGATTCACTGCAAAAAAAAAACCAAAAAAGAATCAAGGCATATATCAAGGTATGCAGATGAGGCTAGATGCTAGATGCTTTATTTGCCAGTTTTCCTTGATAAAGACAATTCATCTATGGCTCTTCAGCCCATGCTTGAAATAGTAACAAATATCATCAAGCTTTTATGTGACATAGTATAAAAAATCAGTAAGTTTCAAGTATGATGATTCCAATTGTAGAGTCTTGTATTTGTCACTACTGCCTGTGAGTGTGGCTGATGAGATTTCACACAACTTTCTCTCTGATGACAAATAGTGTTTGCTTTTCAGAAAACACATTGAAAATTTGTTAGAGTTGTAAAATGTTGAGTATATAAATGTTGTAAATATTAATAGCTTCTGACGTTTGGTGTGGTTTTGAAATGTGTAGATGTTTTACCACATAAAAAGTGGCTTAAAAATACATTTATTCCTTAAAGAATCTTTCAAATCATGATTTTGTGTCATAAAATTTGAGCATCATCCTTTGTAATTTTATTATCTGTGAGTTTCTAACCAAACCATGCAGTTTGATTATAAAATAGGCATCATTTCTTTAGTGTTTCTTAAGGGTCAGCATCCTTACTCATAATGTTATTTATTTATGAAGATACTAAGGTGTAAAATTCAGGTACATAGAATTGCCAATGTAGTTCTTTGCTTTGATATACACTCCCTAAACATATATATGCACAATGAATAAATTCAATGGAAATTAATTGTTTTAAAAACTCGTAGATTACATAGAAACAGCAGCTACATTCACTATACTATGCTAGTGATTAAAATTTCTGAGGGTGATTGCTCAGTAACACATATGGCACTTGTCAATGCTCAATGACTCTGTAAGATTCTTTGCGAAAGTCCATTAGAATTTTGATTATTTATGATACCTATACTTACATATTGTTTGGGTGAGTCAATGAAGTTGCACTATGTTAATGCATTCCCAATGAAGGTCTGATTCAGTTTGCCTGCTCTGTAGCTAATCCAAATGTATAAAAATAATGGTTTCATTTGCAGATATATTTTTTTGGTAATTATTTTTTTAATTTTTATTTTACATATAGATCCCAGTTTCCTCTCCCTCCTCCTTCTCTCCCTCTTTCATCTCTCCCACCCTCTAATGTCTCCCTCCCAACCACCCCTCCCACCCACCTCCACTCCAAATGTAGGGTGATGCCCTTCAGGAAGGGTTATCTAAATCTGTCAAGTCATTTGGAGTAGGGACTAGGATTTCCCTCCCATCTCTAGGTTAAGGGAGTATCCCTCCATGGGGAATGTGCCCCCCAAAGTCCTTTTGTGCACTAGGAATACATCCTGGTTGCACTGTCTGAGGTCCCATAGAAGGCTCAGGCCTTCTAACTGAGACCCATGTTCAGGGGGTCTGAGTCAGTCCCATGCTGGATTCCCAGCTTCTGTGGGCTCATTAGCTCCTCCTTGTTCAGGTCTGCAGTCTCTATGTGTTTCTTCAGCATGGTCTTGTCCTCCCTCTCTGCATCTGGATTCCAGTTCAGCTCAGTGTTTAGTTGTGCCTGTTTGCTTCTTTTTCCATCAGCTACTAAATGAAGGCTCCATGATGGTGGGTAAGTTAGTGGCCGATCTCATTATCAGGGAAGGGCATTTATAGTAGCCTTTCCACTGTTGCTCAAACTTTAGTTGGGGTCTGTCTTTTAGGTCTCTAGATTCACTTTTTTCTTCAAACCGGAAATGGCTTTCTCTTTTATGGCCTCTGTTTCTGTCTCTCTTCTCTTCTCTGCCTATTCCTTCCCTGACTCAATCTTCCTAGTCCCACATGCTTTCATATTTTCCTCTCCTCCCCTTTTCTTTCTCCTATTTCCCTCTGCACTAACTGCCCCCTAACTATATGCTCTGGGGCTCTTGTCCCTTTCTCTTCTGTGAGGGATCTTATATGAATCTCTTAGAATCCTCCTTGTATCCTTGTTTCTCTGGTGGTATGAATTATAGGCTGGTGATCCTTTGCTCTATGTGTAAACTCCATGTATGAGTGAGTTCATACCATGTTCCTCTTTGTGTGACTGGGTTACCTCATTCAGGATGTTTTTTCCTAGTTCCATCCACCTGCGAATTTTAAGTTTCCATTGTTTTTTTACACAAGTATTCCATTGTGTAAATGTGCCACATCTTTATCCATTCTTCAGTTGAGGGGCATCTAGGTTGCTTCCAGGTTCTTCCTATTACAAATAATGGTGCTATGAACATAATTGAGCACATGCCTTTGTTGAATGGATGTGGATCATTTGGGTATATGCCTAAGAGTAGGTTTGCCAGGTCCTGTGGTAGACTGATTTCCATTTTCCTGAGGAACCATCATATTGGTCTCCAAAATGGCTGTACAAGTTTGCACTCCCATCAACAACAGAGGAGTGTTCACCTTTGTCCACATCCTCTCAATCATAAGTTGTCATTTGTGTTTCTAATTCTAGCCATTCTGGCAGGAGTAAAATGGTATCTCAAAGTTGTTTTGATTTGCATTTCCCTGATAGCTAAGAATGTTGAGGACTTTCTTCCCAGATATTTTTTTTTCTAAAACAAGTTTTGTAACTGTTTTTGAAATGTAAAACATACTTGTATAGTGAGATGAACAGTGATTTCTAGTTTATTTTCATTTGTGTTACATCATAAATATAGTATTTATTCTTATACAGCTGGGTGAATGCTTCATTAAGTATTGATCCATGAAACTCATATAGATCAATGATACTTTAGAAAAAAGACATGAATGAACATCCTTTTAAAGGAAGCTGGTAATTCACAAAGCATTTGGGAAATACATCAGGCACTAATTGAAAACTATTTTATGAAACACAATATTTCATTATTGTGAGAATTCAAACCAAATTCCGTATACATGATTCAAATATAAACTATTCATCATATTATAGCATCTCTAAATTCAGAAGTTAAACAAGGAATCCAACAAGAAGTTTGAACAGCTCCACTGTGGATATTGTCCTTTTGACAGTTTGTTTACTTGGCTTTTTGTCAAAAATCCAGGATCATTTTTGCATGTGGAGTTATACCTAGCTAGGTCTTCGTTTCTATTATGTTGACAAAAATGTTAGTTTTTACGCCCATATCATGCATGCTGGTTTTTTTTTCTTTTTTTTTTTTTTTTTGTTTTGTTTTGTTTTGTTTTGTTTTTTACTATGTCTCTGCAGTTGTAGGTTAAATCTATAATGGTGCTACCCCCTACCGTTCTTTTGTTATTCTGAATTGTTAAGGCTATCTTGGAGGTTTCCTGTTTACATATGAAGATGATATTCTTTTCTTTTCTTTTTTTTTTTTTTTTTCAACTCTTGTGAAGAATGCTTGGGATTCTGCTGAAGATTGCATTTGAAATTTTAGATTGATATTAGCAATTATTTTCTCAGTTTTAATTCCACTGGTCTGAGCATGGGAAACCTTTCCATCTTCTGATGTCTTTTTCAGTTTTTTTCTTCAGTGTCTTCAAATTTCTTTTATTCAAATGTTTCAGTTGCTTGAATGGAATTATCCAAAACTATTTTGAGACTATTTCTACAACTTTGCCCCATTTCTTTAAACTTCATTTTATTTTACAAAATCCTTTTAATTATTTATTTTACATACTTACCACAGTTCTCCTTCCCTCCTTCCCACCCCCTCCTCCATGTTCCTCCAACCCACCCAGAAGGATGCTTCAGACAGGGTAAGGCCTGTCAGGACTTCTTTTTCAGCTCTTGGTAAGTTATTCAGTGTGTTTGACATTTTTATAGGAAGAAAACTATATTTTGTTCTTTGTTTTGTTTTTGCTTTGTGTGTGTGTGTGTGTGTGTGTGTTATTAGCATCCTACTATTTGCTGAAAGTGTTTATCAGATATGGGAGTTTCTTAGTGTGGTCTTGAGGGCCTTTTGTTTATAAAATCAAATCATTTACATATGAAGAAACTCTGACCTTCCTTTCTGTTAGTATCTACTTAATCTCTTTCATTTGTCATATTGGATCAGGTAAGAAAACATCAAGTGCTGTATTAAATAGATATAGAAAGAGTGACTAGTCCTGATTTCAGTGAAAATGCACTGATTTTCTCTCCATGTAGGGTGATTTTATGTGTGGTTTTGTTGTTCCCTGACTCTGAATCCCCAAAACCACCAAGAGACCAGATCCAATGCAAAATCAAAGAGTCTTTTCAATTTGCAAGTTAACTTGGGTTCTAGTCTCTCCAACATAGTGGATGGAATAGGAGGGACCCTGAGCAGCAATGGGGCAGGGCTTATATTGGGGGTGGAGCAAGGGGGTATGTGAGGGTCTGCTAGTTGCATAGTTAACAGTCTCAGGATTGGTGCAATTCCAGGATGGGGAAACCTGTCTTTAGTTGATTGATCAGCTGCAGTGGTAGACTGAAGGACATCCAGGGACCATTGCTACCTACTGCATTCGACTATTAATAGCAAAGCACATCCAAAGCGCACCAGCTAACTTCTGATTGATTCATTATCACATGGAGGGTATCTGCTGGTTTCTGCTCAGTACTTAGGGCAAGGTGGGTGTGGTGGTGGGGGTTATTCAGCACATGCTGAGTTGGGGATCTTCAACTTGTTGAGTCTTTTCTGCAGCCTGTCATAGCTGCTAAAATGGGGCTGGGTGAGGGCCTGGGCCCTTTAATATCATTATTGGGAGTATACCAAAATGACTATAAATCTTACTAGACAAAAACAGCCAAGATGTTCACCACCTGGTAAGTAGATATTGAGAATGTTGGTATATTTATACAATTGAATATTATTCACCTGTTATGATATTAAACTTAAACTCTGTAAGTAAATGTGCTAAGCTACAAAAGCTATCCTGAGTGAAGTAACACAAAACCCTAAAGACAAATATTTCAAGTGTTCTCTTATATGTGGTATTAACTGTTAAGGATTGGGTGTGTGTGCATCACTACAAATATTTACAAAACATAGGTAGGTAGCTAGAAAGAGACAAGGAAAGTAGTAGAATGCCTTCCAATAAAGGGAAAATAGAACATAGTGTTATACATGAGATATTAGAATAAAAGGATGAAATGGGGTAAGATGGAGTATTGGGTAGAGGGGGAATATAGGGAAGGACAACTAATGCTAAAGCCCCTTTGAAAAGCCTACTACTGTATAAGTTTCCCCAAATATCTAAATATAAGAAAGGATGTTAAGTGGAGTCACTATATAGTAGGGCAGACAATACCCCAGCTAGGTTGCATTTTGCTTAGAATTTTGCAAAATGCTCTGGTAGACCCCTTAAAATATCACATCTTGTTACCCAAGTTACTCTGCGCAACCTGAATATAAGGCCCTATTGCTGACAACAGCCTACTTATGCAATTAAAGTGAGGGAACTGAGCTGGTGCCCAGCTAGAAGAAGCTCCACTACTCCTTACTTGTATTTATGGTGCTAGGAGACACTGTATTCTACTGCAGGACAAAAGTAGTTATTATTATCAACCAAATATAAAACCTATGGCCTAGTTAAGCAACCTTCTTGCAAGATACTCTAGGTACTAGTTGTACAAAGACTAGTTGTACAAAGGGGCACCAAGTCATTCTTTGATTATACTTAAGATTCACATCATTAGATGAATCCATCAAAACACAGATAATGCAGCCAAAAAACCCATACTAGACAAGATAAGGACCCTAAGGGAAATCTGTTATTATTCTAATATATATATATATATATATATATATGTGTGTGTGTGTGTGTGTGTGTGTGTGTGTGTGTGTGTGTGTATTTATATTTATATAATATATTTATATATATATATATATATATATATATTTTTTTTTAAAGAGAGAGAGAATCCTAATGATATAGGTCAGAAAATTACTCAACCCTCATCAGAGAAGTATCTTCTTGCAATAGATAGTAGTTATCACAGGGCCCACAATTGGACAATGTGAAGAAAGTGACAGATTTTCAGTAGCATAAAGTCTCGAAAGGGATGTCTTTAACAAAATTGTCCCCCTAAGGACTACGGATCTATGAAGAAGAGAACACAGGCAGATTGTGGCAGTCATGAATGGTGAATAATTCAAAAACAAAAATGAACAAATAACAAACTGTATCTTACAGACACAAACTGAAATATATGCGTTCACAAAGACTATAGAAGCACACACACACATACACACACACAGGTAGATAGCACACAAAATTCTATCACTGGGAACAGGAAGTATACATGAGATTATAGGAATAACCAAGAAGCTCCCTGCTTGAATGGGAGAATCAATTTTTTTCTAGTGTATTATCATGGGGTATGTATTTTTTATTTATTTTGAGGCTTTTGTTGTTATTTCACTATTGGGGATTTCTTTGTTCCTTTGTTTTGATTCTCATGTTGTATATGTGAGAGATACAGAGAGAGCCTGGTAGAAGGAAAGAGAAACAGGGAAGAAGAGAAAGGGGGAAAAGATAGAAACACACGAGAAAAGAAAAGTAAAGAATAAAATGGGAAGAAGATGAAGAAAGAGAAAAGAGTTGCATAAAGAAAAAAAGTAGAGTAAGAAACAGAAAGGGAGAAAGAAACTACATGCAGTTGGATAGGTAGGAAGCTGGGGAGCAGCTGCAGGAGATTGGGGGATAATTATCAAATAATGATGCATAACATTTGTAAAATAATGTTTTAAAACATGAAGAATGATCAATTTACAATAACAAATTCAGGGCATATATAGTTGTGCATTTTCTGTCACTCACACACACTCACACACACACACACACACACACACACACACACACACACTATAAAACACTAAGCCATAATTCCTTGACAGAAGGAAATGACTTAGCCATTAAATGCTCTTTTCAACATGTTTGAAGAAATCCTGGATATTCAAATGTGTGATGTGTTTAATTTTTGTATTAAATTTTTCTAACAGAATATAAAGTTGGAAAGGTGTTTTGACCTGTCTCCTTTTTGAGAATTGTTTCCAAGTTATTAAAAAATCTCATTCATTAAGTCTATAATCAGATTAATGCCCTTTTCATTAGTTTACAAGACATAATATAAAGAAATTTTCTTGGGCTGACAATTTTACATGATAAGACATAAGAAATTAGCCTGGCAGAAATGACAGAATAGGTTGCTATTATTCTATTTCTTGTTCCATTTTTCTGCTTCCCTCCCATGGAAAGCAAGCACGGTACTGTTATATTTAGGCTGGATAGCTATTAGGAATTAGGACAATGGTTTATTTGAATTTAGAGTATGGTTCTGTCTTTTCAGTTCTGTGACTCTAGATAATTATAATGTCTATTCATGCTTTAACTTTCTCATATATGAAACAGAAAAACATTAGTGTCATCCTATGCAAGTTCTAAGTAAGAAAGCAGGAATACATTTGGAAGGGTGACTGAAATTCATAGCAGTATAGAAGGATATACAGAAATATTGCTTGTTTACCTAGTCAAGGTCATATTCATAGCAAACCTCTCAATGGTTTCCTGCGGTCATAGTAAATGGAGTCAAAACATGCTGTTATGTTGCCTTTGTTAGTGTTTAGTCATGAAATGAGTATTTAGCAATGACTTTTTATGCTGTCTATGAACCATCAACTGCTATAAGTAATGACCTCACTACCTCCACCTAGTAACTGATATCCTTAAAGTGAATTGAAAACAAAGGATGTGTACTTTACCTTACATATACAAGGAAGGACTGACTTTCTGAATAAGATCTCAATAGCACATAGAATAAGACTGGATGTTGATAAATGAGATCTGAAACTAAAAACTTTTTGCACAGCAGTGAAAATGTCAGTCAAATGAATAGACAACCTACATACAGAACGTGGCAAATGTTTGTTAGCTATTCTCCAGATAGAGAATTAATGTAAAATATGTAAATAATGGAAAAAGAATAACTTAAATATCAAGGAGATATGAATAGTTGGAGTGTGACTAATAGAAGCAATGAGAAAAAACACAAAAGCTTAGAGAAACAATAAAATTTCTGGTATGGGTGTAGGGAAAGACTAAACTTACACATTATTTATTATTTATGGGAAGGTAAACTAATACACACAATACCATACACTGGAGTTTCCTCAAAACACACACACACACAGGTGGTGTATTCATACCACTCCTTAAAAAAAAAGACCCTGAAAACTGTATTTCCTACTGCAGAGACATTTGTACAACCATATCCATTGCTGCTCTAATCACAGTAGCTACAAAATAGAGTACACCAAATGTCCATCACCTGGCAAATGGGTGGGGAACATATGTATATATGCAATAGAAAATTCTTTAACTGTAACAAGAACAGAAATAATAAAATTTATGGGTAGGCAGATGGAACTAGAGAAACATGTTGAGTTATGTTATGAAAGTCCCCAAAGAAAAAATGCAATGTCTCATCTCTCATATGTGCTAGCTTCAAAATTTTTTTTTTTTTTAGTGGGAGATCACTTGGAAATCTCGAAGCTAGGAATGAACCATTGCCTAGGGGTTGAATATAGGGAGGGCAAATAAAAGAAAGCAAGTGAAATGAAGACAGAAAGGGCAAAATGCAGCTCAGAAATGTTCAAGCAGATATTGAGAAATGGAAATAGAGAAATGAGGAGGGTTCAGGGGGAAGGTTGACAAAATGATGTATGCATTCATGAAGAAAGAATGTGAGAACTTATGAACTTGCAGCACAAGTAAAAACAATTGTAAGATAATGGGAGAAATGGAGCACATGTGATATTAAAGAGGGTTGGATGCTTGTAGCTGTAATTTGAAGGGTTCATAAAGAATTGGGGGTGGATACAAAAAGAAGGGGTGTGAGGTGGGTCAAACAAAACACGTCCAAATTCTGTTCCATGGAAAATGTCCTCTCTTGTAATCCTAGGGGCTAAGTCCTACAAAAATAAGTCTCACACAGCACCAAATCATATTTATTAACAGAGTCACAAGTGTACCAACTTTATAAGATAAAATAAATGAGCCAGAAAAGTAAATAAAGTGAAGTAATAAATTCATGCTGAAGTTTTTGACTCACATAATTTGGAATTGAGTGTAATAGCTCATATAAGTCTTTGGACAGTTTTAGTACCTCAAACAACACCATCACCAAAGGTACTAAGGTTAAAGAATAATAACATTTAGTGTACCTCTAATTATTTTCCTATAAGTATATTTTACTATATAAACATTGAAGGACACAGACCCTCACCACCCCAAATTGTCCTCCTTTAAATTAAATTATTCATAAATATTAATTTAATACAAAGAAACATTTACAATAACTTGGTAAAATTATTGCTTGATACTTAATTTTGAATAGCTCTACAGAGAATATTTTGTAGGTTGAATATTTTTTTGCTTCTAACAATAGAAGAGTTATATTGTTTGTTGAATTATTTATATTTATTATTTAGTGTTTCTTCTTGAACTGTACTAGTTTTTAAGTTTAATAATTAATTATAAGATTGCTCCCATATTTGCCTTCAAACGAGCCTATCCACTGAGGTAGGTATGCCAGGAAATTTCATTGAACCCCTTATGAGGAAGTAAATATCACAACAGAGATCCTAGATATAGGAGGACTTATAAAAAACATGTCAGAATTTTTTTTATAATTCTTGAATCTATTACAAGTATGATCTTATTTTCCATTTCAAAGCAGCTTTTCTTTTTACATTGCAATTCTAGAATAAAATTAACTTTAGAAAAATAAATCTCACTCACACAAAAATGAAGCACAAATCTTTAAAATACTGAGCTGTTTTCTTTCAGAAACAGTTGTCACACGTTTCAAATAAGCACTGAGTAAATCTTGGATTGCTTGTTGTAAAGAGAACTAAACAAACTAAATGCCATTCTCTGAGTGATTCATATTTAATTAATGCAGATTACGTACTTTTTTCTTTATATCAAAAGATACCTTTTTCCTCAGAGGTATGCTGTTTCAATTTTTAAACAATTTCATTTTAATAAATGATGACATTTATCTCATGAATATTCATATTTTCATCATTCCACAGTATGAAAAGTACAAGATATGCCAGATTGGTGCATGTAGGTAGTTACTTAAATAAAATCTGGTGTCATTATTTATATAATTTTATATGTGATTTTCACATCTTGAGTCGTAGTCAACTTAGTAGTTGTTTCAGGCCATGCTAATTAGTGGAAATGAAAGCCTCCTATGTGCATTTCACTTAATGTAGAGGCATACTGGTAGAAACTTGCAAGATTAAAGACTCCAAGACCTTTGTACTTCCATACGTCATATTTGTTTTTCATTTTCTTATAATATATACTTCATATCTGTGTGTTAACTTTTCTCTTTCTTAATATTTATCTAATGGATTCTTGGCTGAACTATACAATTTGAATGTACTACTTGAGAATTCATTCATTTCAAACATGTTATATGCATGTGTGAATTCTCAAATATATATATATATATATATATATATATATATATATATATATATAACCAAAAAGAATTAAATGCAATGCAAGATTTGAAAAGCAGCATTGATAATGAAAGTTGTCATTTAATACTTATATCTCTGTGTAGCTTTGGAGCCTGTCCTAGCACTCGCTCTACTTGTAGACCAGGCTGGCCTCAAACTCACAAAGATCACCTGCCTCTGCCTCCAAGAGCTGGGATTAAAGGTGTGTGCCATCACCACCTGGTGTAAATATGCACTTTTTAAAGCAAAATATTTGCTTAGACCAAAATATTTTTAAAATGCCTTTCATGTTGACTAAACTTATCACATTAAAAAGGGAGAAAAAGGTTTTCTCTTCTCACCAGGACAGAGACCCATTAGAAAGTTAGAGTTTCATAACCTCGTAATGTGGTCATGTCACAACTCCAATGAGTACAGTGTTTTCAAGGACTCACTTTGTCACTCATAACTCAATGGCAAAAGTGTTACAGAACATAATTTTGTCAATTCCCATTGAAAGTTATATTTTAACTGAATAGCCAAATCTACAGATGCTATCATTCTTCAAAGATTTGTACACTTTGTGGTTGAAATAATGTCTAACTAATACTGAACAATCATAAAAGATTTGTTAAATGAACCAATAGGAAAATTTGCTAAGTTTGTAAACTATGTGGAATCCATTTTCCTTACATTGGTTAATTACTTTTATATAATAAGATGAAAATGAAATGTGTCTGAAGTATAGACCAAGGTATTTGTGTGTATTATTTAGAACAGAAATTACAAATTTAATATAGAAGCAAGTGGCTTCTATATGGGTGTTTGTAAAGTCTAAAATGGATTTCTTTTTCTTTTTTTTAAAGTTCTTAAGATCTTGTAGCAATCAAATATTTGTGACAAGAATGTTCAAAGACACATGATTAAATAACACTTTACATATCCAGCAAATATTTATGCTGCTATTATCAGTGGACCCTTTCTGAATGCTGGGGTCAGAGTACTTAAGAACATGCATTCCATGTAACCTCTCATTAAGGAGTAAAAAAATCTGTTTGACAAGTATACCTACCTTTCCATTTGCTTTGAAAATACATAATTCACAAATTCTTCCTCCTATCCTAATTGGTCTCAACAGCTTTGGGAGGAAGAATTTTTCCTTGCTTTCTTCAAATAGAAGTGAGGATAACTTGATAAAAGTACTTAGAATCTGGTGCCTCTTTTACATAAACAAAATGATCTTGAGCACATATCCCTCCATTTGAAAATTTGTATTGAAGGCTGAGAACTTATTTTCTAAATAAATATCTTGACCATTTCTTACATATGAAAGTGCCTTTTGTATGTTTATAGCATATCACATGTTTTAGACTCAAGCTTAGGAATGAAAGGAAACCTTCATGGCACATTCCCTATTTTATGTTGAGAGTGGAAAAGCCAATCTCTTTCTTCCCTAGACAGCAACAGCAGTTTCCCACACTGATCTCAGGAGCAGGTGCTTATGTATTCATGTCATATTTCTAAATGACCTTCCATTTGAGGCCCAGTGACAAACATGAAAGTGTAAATGTCTACTTCAGTGCCTCTCGCATGCTTCAAAATGAAGAACCTGTGTTTTAACTCAGTAGGGTGTGCATCTCTCCAACACTTCATCTCCTTCGTTCACAAGAAGCACCTCTCAGAAGCAACAGCTGCTGAGAGAAAGCAGGCTCTCCTGAAAACCGATTGTGGGCTCAGTTTATTTACTTACTTTATAAATCCTCGTTTGGCCTGGCTCTCTGAGAATGGGAGCAGAATACAAATACAGCAGCTAAATTTACCACATGCTTTTCTGCAGTGGACACATTCCAAGTGTCTTTGAAGAACTTATCTCACTGGCTTATGAACAGCAACAAGAAAAGCATCCTTCCTAGACACATGCTCTACTTGGCTTACAGATATAAGATGACTCCACAATTTAAAAATATGTATCCAACTGAAAGAAAAGGTGTTTAGAATTCAGGAATTGAGAACTGAGAGCTTGGCTTGTTTTGCTGCCAAATTTGAACATGAGAACACTTCACAACTAAAGAGGCTTATTTTTTTCCAATGGCATAAAACTACTGTGGAAGGAATTATATAATCCCATACACTAATATTAAGTCAGATGTAATTTTTAGTGGTGATCAGAAATGCTTTTTTCTAACATATTTTCATAATTGAAAATATAATGAAAACATAATTTTGTTACTATTCCCAGGAGCAACAAGGCACATTGATTTTTCTATTGCTGGCTGCCATTCATAGAAGCAAGAAGAGTTGTGGTGCATGGGAAGGCATCTTTGTATATTGCTGCTGCCAGGACTTTTGCAGCTGGAGCCTTTCATCAGGAATTCTAATTCCACCTTGCACAATGACTGGGACTACAATACACAAAGTCACATTCAAACTTGAATTAGGAGTCATCTCTACCTGAAAGTAGTTGAAGGGATGGAACTGTGCCTTTTGGATAACTAATATATCGATACATAAGAATGGGCATATTGTTTTCACAAATGGTATGAGTAACTTAGAAATCTGAAGGCTACCTTGCCATTCCTGCATACCAGTTTTTGAAGGGAGCCATAGAGCCCTGATCCATTATAAGATAACATAGAGCTATATAAATGTGAAGCAGAGTTGTGGGGAAGAAAGCATGGATCAGTGAAGAGAGTGATGGAAAAGCAAAGGAAGGGACAATCAAATTGAAGTAGGAAGAAACTAATTCCAGAGATCTAAAATATATAAGGCTGAAAATTACTAACAGAAGAATGGAATGTCTTCAGATATCTGGAACCTCCACACTGTGCAGCCTTACTTGGCATCTCACTGATTGTCATGTTTTTTAGTGTAGATAAACACTAAAAGTTATAGGAAAAACATAGTGTTGTTGTAGTACTATTCACTGTCATTTCAGTTGAACACCTACATCTTTATTTAGCACAATTCTTTTGGCAAAGAAGTTCATCCTTCCCTTTGGCACACATTTCATGCATTCTCGTGTCACATAACAAATACAGTTTTTAAGCACCTATTATGCACTGCACATTTTGTAATGCAATATTTTACCTTTATGAAATACAGTTGTAAGGGAAAGAAGCATCAATAAGAGATATGATGGGAGATGTCATTCTGTATGTTTCTCATACTGGTTAATGAATAAAGCACTGTTGGCCAATAGGAAAGCAAGATAGGCGGAGGCAAGGAGGAAAGAGGAAGTAGGAAGGAGGAGTGAAGTTGGAGAGTCTGGAGAGAGCAGGACATCGGCTCTTGGTAAGATGACCATGTGGAAATACATAGATTAATAGGAATGGACTAATAATTAAGATAGAGCTAGCTGATTAGAAACTAGTAACGGGCCTACAGAATTCTATCAAATACAGAGTCTCTGTGTGTTAATTGGGGCAGGCACGGCGGCAGGACCAGACCAGCAGCAGGAGGAAAAACCTTACACCTTACTAGGAGAGTAGATACCTTGAGTTACATTTTCAATGAAAAAGACAATATGAAAAAGTCATTATGTTGCAATAGGGGAATTAGCAATTTTGCTATAAAAGTTGTTTTAGTTATGCTTTAAATGTAATGTTGATAATTCTGTACAAGTATATATGGCATCATAGTTATATTTATATATCTTCTTCTCCTGTATAACCACATATACCCTTCCTACCCACCCCTGCCTCTGCTAACACCCATCCAAGGAGCAATATCAGCACTTTTTCCTCTTATTTTCACATAGTTGTTTTAGTTTTGTTTAAATTGTATTTCCTGATGAGTGCTACCAGTATTGCCAACATAACCATCAGTGTGCGGCTGTCTGCTGAAGATTGGGAGAACTCATGATAGCTACACTACTGAAAACAGTTACTCTACCTTTTGAAGAAGCCATCAACTACTAATGTGTGTTGTAGTTTTAATGCAAGTCTCCAACAGATAGGGTATACAATGTCCCCTATATCATGGTGCAAGATTATTAGCTTTTGTCATGTGACCAACTCATAGAACTTGTACATCTTCAAACAAGAAATTATCACAAATATGAGCATCATCATCAGCTTAAAACTATCCCCAATGAGGTCTCAGAAAATGGGTATAAGCGCCCCAGCTCCAAGAGTTGGAAGGAGGAATCTTACAGCCATATATGGATGCTCTTCTGTGTCATATGTCATGTTACAATATATGGAAAATAGAAAATTTAAGTGAGGGAAAATGCACTATTCAAAGACTGTTTGGAATCTACCTCCAGAAAATAGAAGGCATGATATTTATGCAAAAAGTTGAAGGGCAGCATTAGGTAGATAGCTGATGGATGGTCTCAGGTGAAGAGAAACCCAAAGAAAAGACATCTCCAGATTGTTTAGCTGATGATAAACCAAATTTGGCTGAAGCAGATATATATAATGTTGAATAGTAGAAATGAGAGAACATGATCTTTGCAGATCTTACATATTTTAGCTTTAAATTAAAGTCAGGATTGAATTTGGATTGCTGAATGTTTTCAGTAAAATACTGACAAAGTTTGACTTAATTAACATACCATTTTCATTCTAGTGCTAAGGAGAAAGTATGGGTGAAGTGAGAGAGCTGAAAGAAAGGAATAGAAATAAAAATGAATACACAGAAAAGCCTTTAAAAGAAATATAAAAATTCTGAAAATTCTGAGTTGGTCAGAATTGTGTGGCACACAAAAACGTGTTAGTTGTGGTTCTCTTGTGCATTTTTTTAGAATTTGTCAGTAGTCCATAAACTCTGTCAATATTTGTGAGTACTGTTTTATTAAAAATATTTTCAATGTGTACACAGGAAAAAAATAGGAAGTTATTAACTCTGGTTACCAACTAGGGAGATGCTCTTAGCTTTAGCATCATTGTGAAGGGCTGTGAGAATATCGCAGATGGTTTTCTAGTCATTAATATCCGTGATATAACCAAGAACATGATGGAAACAATGAGAATAAAAAGATGCTTTAGGATTTGCTGAAGAGCTCTCTCAGGGTTTAATAACTCTGGTCACTCTTCTTAATGACTGTGGTTCAATTCCTATCTCCTACCAAGCAGTTGACAGCTGTCTGTAAGTTCATTTCCAGGGACCCATGGTGCCCTATTCTGGCCTCTGTAGGCATTAAATGCACATGGCTCAAAGAAATACAGTCGGCCAAAAACAACCATGTATATAAAATTAACAAAAAGAAAGCATATAAAATAGAATTCAAAATGCAGGTTATGACAAGGGTACAGGGTTTGTTAGGATAAAGATCAAGGAGGTCCTTGGGTGGGGGACCATGGTGCATTCCATGGCAGGAGAGGGTGACTGAGGCAGAGAAACAAACACTCTAGTTCTTTTAACAACAAGTGTTCTTAACCACTGAGCCATCTCTCTGCCCCCAACCACCATAAATGGTTCTTTAATATCTGATCTAAATGAAAATATGACCCACTCTATTCCTGAAGATTTATTTAGATTATGTTTTATAAAGTCTATTTTCCTAAGTGTTTAAAGCTAAATGCAGAATATTTTATAGATTTATGTCAGCAAACTAATTCATGCATGAAAATACGCAATTGTGATTGTGACACATAAGAAATGCATAGTGGACAGCTTTCAAGGATTCATTGTGAAGGAACACAGGAAATATTGGATTCATTCCAGTTGTTATTACCACTGCAACAAATTAGTACATTTAATCATATCTTTACTTTCTGTATAAGTAGTAAATGTAATGGAGATAAGGAAAATTTTATTACACATCTGATTTTTTCTGAGTCAAGTTTTTCTTTTTCTACTTCATGTTTTATTTGATGTTTTTTTCTTAATTGTTGTAATGTGTGTGTGTGTGTGTGTGTTCATAATTATACCTTGTTTAGTTGCTATCTCTCTCTCTCTCCATATATATATATATATGTATGCATACATATATATATATATATATATATATATATTATGTATATTTTCTCAGGGTTGCCTATCTGGTATTGTGTAAAATTACATATAGTAAAATTTAAGGGAGGCAGTTGCCTACATGGATTGAATTTTCTAGAGTTGGTGATTTCTAGACAGACAGTCTTTCCTATTCGCATAGCATTTCCTGCATAAAAAGAAAAAGAGTATCTCAGAGCTTAATGGCATTTTATGTCCTGCTGTTTGCAAGTTAAAGAAGACTTGATTATGATCAGTGATTAACTCATGTTATTTTGGTTAGTAAGGACTTACCATTGGTTATTTAAACACATCCTAGCATTTCTTTTGCTATTGAATATATAAAAAAATTAAAAAATAATTTTCAATGTTCCAGTACTTCACTTTTTCTATATACATACATTTTCTGAATTTAATTATATTTCAATATTTAGCTACTACAAATTTATTGATGAGTATAAACATTTGTTGAGAGTTTTACAAGTAACCACTTGCATAAAAATTAAAATGAGTGCACAAATTTATAATTCATGGAGCTTTCAATATCCACAACAGAGTGAATGCACATATCTGAAATTTCAGGAAACACCAATAATAGGAAGCAACTACCACTGATGGCATTCTTCCTGCTTTGGTACCCATGTTCTTGTAGTTAAAATTGAAATAAGCCTCATAGTTATTGAGTGTTAGCATACCTGAAAACATCAAAGCTGCACAAGAGAATAATTGGCAGGCTTTTAAAACAAAACAAATCTGTGTTCAATAGAGAATAGTAAAATCTCCTTTGAAAAAAGATTATTTAGCTGAACTTGTTCAAAGACAAAATTCCCATGAATATGTTTTGTTTTGTTTTTTTTTTTTGTTTTTTTTTTTTTTTTTTGGAAGTTTTGTTTTATTTATTTATTTTACATAACTAAGTCCATTTAAATGAAAACAAACATTTATAGACAATATTTAGGAATTTGGGTGTCGTTCTATTCAAACTACTTTCTGCTGGTAAGGGGTGCTGTCATGGGGGAATTCCAAGAAGATGCAGAAATCCTGGCTGTAGTCTGTAAGGCTGCTTTGTCGCACTGTTTTGGATGTAGGATCACCTGGTACACTGTTTCAGGAGGTCTGGCTTCATCAAATCACATTAGTCTGGAAGGAATCCACAGCTTTTCATTTTTCCAGTAACTTGTCCTTAAACTTAAATTTTGGAGTGAAAGCATTTTTTCTATTTAATTTATTATTTTACATATCGATCCCATTTCCCTCTCCCTCCCTCCCTCCATCCCTCCTTCCCTTTCTAACTCCCTTTTACCCTCTCTGCCATCGCACATGCACTCTAACCACCCTCCCCTCCCATCACCCCACCTCAATTCCATATGTAGGGCAATGCCATCCAGTTGCAGTCATGTAGATCTGACAGGTCATGTGAGATAGGGACTAGGGCTTCTCTCCTGTCTCTAGATTAAGGCAGTTATCCCTCCATGGGGGATGTGTTCACAAAGTCCTTTTGTGCACCAGGGATACATCCTGGCTCCACTGTTTGAGGTCCCTTAGACTGCTCAGTCCTTCTGGCTGAGACCCATATTCAGGGGGGCCTTAGTCAGTCTCATGCTGGCTTTCCAGCTATCAATCTGGTGTCCTGTTAGCTCCTCCTTGTTCAGATAAAGTGTCTCTATGTGTTTCTGCCGCCTGGTCTTGGGTCTTGTCCTCTCCATCTACATTTGGGTTCTAGTTCGACTCAGTGTTTATGTATGGGTGTTAGCTCCTGTTACCAACAGGCATTAGAGGAGGGCTCCATGGATAAGTTAGTTGTTGATCTCACTATCTGGGAAGGGCATTTATGGTAGCCTTTCCACGGAAGCTCAAATTGTTAGTTGGCTGCAGTCTTGTAGTTCTCTAGATCTTTCTTTGTTTTCAATTTTATCTTCAAACCAATATTGGCTCCCTCTTTTATGTTCTCTCTCTTTTTCTCTCTTCTCTCTTCTCTCTCTCTCTCTATCTCTCTCTGTCCTGGCTTCTATTCATAACCGGGCTCAATCTTCCTGGTCGCACCTGTTTTCCTTTCCTCCCCCTCGTTTTCTCCTACATCTCTCTCCATTCTCTACCCCCCCCACTTCCCTTGTGCTCTGGAGGACTTGCCCCTTTTCTGTTCTGTGAGGGACTTTATATGAATCTCTTAGAATACACCTTGTTCCTCTGGTGGTGTGAATTATAGGCTGGTGATCCACTGATCTAGGTCTAAAATCCATATATAAGTGAATGCATACTGTTAGGAACTAGCAGCCAGCTGACCCCCACCCCCATGAATGGGCAGGACACTTATGGCTGTGTCATCACTACATCAGCCTTACCTTGTGACTCAAGCTTTACCTGGCTGCCAGAGGACTCAGTTACACATGCACAAGCCCCCTCTTAAAGCAAGCACACCAAACGCACCTCTCTCTGGTTTCTCTCTCTGATTCCTCTCTTGCTCTCTCTGCCCCTGATCTCTCTCTCTCTCTCCTGCTTTCGGTTGGCCACCAGCTACCCCCTTTCTCTCCCTTCTCTCAATAAACTCCAAGTGGACGCTGAATCTAGTGTCTGTGTTTCTTAGGCATTAGACGCAGTAAAAGAACAACACATACTATGTTCCTCTTTTTTTTTTGACTGAGTTACCTCATTCAGGATGGTTTCTTCAAGAGCCATCCACTTGCCTGCGAATTTCAAGATACCATTATTTTTTTTCTGCAGAGTAGTATTCTATTGTGTAGATGTGCCACATCTTCATTAACCATTATTCAAATGAGGGGCATCTAGACTGCTTACATTTTCTTGATATTACAAATAGTGCTGCTATGAACAGATATAAAGAGATGTCTTTGTTGCATGGATGTGGGTCATTTGGGTATATGCCTAGGAGGGGGGTTGCTGGGTCCTGTGGTAAACTAATTCCAATTTTCCTGAAGAACTGCCATACTGATCTCCAAAATGGCTGTATGAGTTTGCACTCCCACCAGCAGTGAAGGAGTGTTCCCCTTTCTCCACATCCACTCCAACATGAGTCAACATTGGTGTTTCTAATTTTAGCCATTCTGGTAGGAGTAAGATGGTATCTCAAAATTGTTTTGATTTGCATATCCCTGATAGCTAAGGATGTGGAGCACTTTCTTAAGTGTCTTTCAGCCTTTTTGATTTCCTCTATTGAGAATTCTTTCTTCAGTTCTGTACACCATTTTTTTCATAGCATTTTTTGGTGTTTTTTTGACTAGTTTCTTGAGTTCCTTGTATATTTTGGAGATCATCCCTTTGTCAGATATATGATTGGTGAAAATCTTTTCCCAGTCTGTGGGCTGTCATTTGGTCTTGTCGACTGTGTCCTTTTCCTTACAGAAGCTTCTAAATTTGAATAGGTCCAATTTATTAATTGTTTCTCCCAGTGTCTGTGCTCCTGGACTTATGTTCAGGAAGCGGTCTCCTATACCAATTTGTTCAAGGGTACCTCCTACTTTCTCTTCTAAGAGGTTCAATGTGGCTGGACTGATGTTGAGGTCTTTGATCCATTTGGACTTGAGTTTTATGTATGGCAACAGACATGGGTCTATCTGCAATCTTTGACACACCCTCATCCAATTGTGCCAGCACCATTTGTTGAAGATGCTGTCCTCGCCCCATTGTATAATATTAGCTGTTCTGTCGAAAATCACTTGTTCATAGGTGTGTGGATAAATGTCAAGATTTTCAATTTGATTCCATTGGTCTACCTGCCTATTTTTATGCCAATACCAGGCTGTTTTCAGAACTATAGCTCTGTAGTGGAGATTAAAGTCAGGAATGGTGATGCCTCCTGAAGTTCTTTTATTGTACAGGGTTGTTTTGGCTATCCTGGGTCTTTTGTTTTTCCATATACAGTTGATTATTATCCTTTCAAGGTCGGTGAAGAATTGTTGTGGGATTTTAATGGGGATAGCTTTTAATCTGTAGATTGCTTTTAGCAAGATTGTCATTTTAACTATGTTTATCCTACCTATCCAAGAGCATGGGAGATCTTTCCATTTTCTGGTATCTTCCTTAATTTCTTTCTTTAGTGCCACAAAGTTCTTATTATATAGGTCTTTTAATTGTTTCATAAGCATTACACCAAGATACTTTATGTTGCTTGTGGCTATTGTAAAGGGTGATGTTTGTCTTATTTCCTTCTCAGCCTCTTTGTCGTCTGAAAAAAGTAGGGCTATTGATTTTTTTTTTTTTTTTGAGTTTATCTTGTATCTTACTAGTTTGCTGAATGTGTTTGTCAGATGTAGGAGTTTCCTGGTAGAGTTTATTGGATCGCTTATGTAAACTATCATATCATCTACAAATAGAGACAGTTTGACTTCTTCCTTTCCAATTTTGATCCACTTGATCTTCTTTTGTTGTCTAATAGCTTTAGCTAGAAATTCAAGTACAATATTGAAGAGATATGCAGAG
The DNA here is from genome assembly GCF_943737965.1 of Phodopus roborovskii. NCBI lineage: Eukaryota > Metazoa > Chordata > Mammalia > Rodentia > Cricetidae > Phodopus > Phodopus roborovskii. The sequence goes on from NW_026126410.1 coordinate 32,709,108, forward strand.
AGAGGGCAGCCTTTTCTTGTTGCTGATTTTAGAGGAATCGTCTTAAGCTTCTCTCCATTCAGTTTGACGTTGACAGTTGGTTTGCTGTATATTGGTCTTATTATGTTTAAGTATGTTCCTGTTATCCCTGACCTCTCCAAGACCTTTATCGTGAAAGGGTGTTGAATTTTGTCGAAGGCTTTTTCAGCATCTAGGGAGATAATCATATGATTTTTCTTTTTCAGTGTGGTTATATGGTGGATCACCTTGATAGATTTTCATGTTAAACCATCCCTGCATTCCAGGGATGAAGCCTACTTTGTCATGGTGAATGATTTCTCTTATGTATTCTTGAATTTAGCTTGCCAGTATTTTATTTCCTGCTTTTTCATTAATTTGGATAAAGGTTTGTCTATCAGGTGATTTTCTCAAAAAACCAACTCTTTGTTGCACTGATTTTTTTGTACTGTTTTCCTGGTTTCTATTTTGTTGATTTCAGTCCTCTAGTTGATTATTTCCTGGTGTCTACTCATACAGGGTGAGTTCGCTTTTTTCTGTTCTCAGGCTTTCAGTTGTGCTGTTAATTCATTCTCTTATGTGACTATCCTCTGTTTTCTTCATATGGGTACTTAGTTCAATCAACGGCCCTCATAGCAGTGCTTTCAAGGTGTCCCATGAGTTCGGGTATGTTGTGTCTTCAGTCTCGTTGAATATTAGAAAGTCCTTAATAACTTTATTTATTCTTTGACCCAGGAGTGCAATTGCACATTGTTCAGTTTCCATGTGTTTGCAGGTTTTCTGCTATTTGTGTTGTTGTTGAATTCCAATTTTAAAGTATGATGGTCTGATGAGATACAGTAGACTATTCCTATTCTCTTGTATCTGTTGAGGTTTGTTATGCCACCTAGTATGTGGTCTATTTTAGAGAAGGTTCCATGTGGAACATAGAAGAAGGTATATCTTTTGTCTTTGGATGGAATGTTCTATAGATGTCTGTTAACCCTAGTTGAGACATAACTTCTGTTAGTTCTTTTGTTTTTTTACTGAGTTTCTGATTTGTGGTCCTTTCAGGTTTTGAGAGTGGTGTATTGAAGTCTACCACTATAAGTGTGTGAGGTTTTATATGAGCTTTGAGTTTTACTAGTGTTTCTTTTATGAAGGTGGGTGGCTTTGATTAGGGGCATGGATGTTCAGAACTGAGACTTTGTGTTGATGGATTTCTCCTGTGATGAATATGAAATGACTGTCTTCATCTCTTTTGATTAATTTTGGTTTGAAGTCTAACTTGTTAGATAATAGGATAGCCACACTGGGTTGCTTCTTGGTTCCATTTGATTGGAAGATCTTTTCCCAACCCTTTACCCTGAGATAATGTCTATCTTTGAAGCTTAGATGTGTTTCTTGAGTGGAGCAGAAGCATGGATTCTCTTTTCATATCCATTCTGTTAGCCTGTGTCTTTTTATAGGTGAGTTATGACCATTAATGTTGAGGGTGAGTAAGGACCATTGATTGTTGATGCTTGTTTGATTTAGGTTTGTTGTTGGCAGTGGTATTGTGAATATATTAATTCTGCTTTACCCTTGGATTCTGGTATAGTTGGATTATCTTTCGCCAACATTTTTGTGGGCATACTTACCTTCCTTGGGTTGGAGTTTTCCTTCCCATAATTTCTGTAGGGCTGGATTTGTAGATTCATATTGGGAAAATCTGGTTTTGTAATTAAATATCCTGTTGTCTCCATCTATAGTAGCCTAGGCTGGCATCTGTGTTCTCTCAGTACTTGTAGAACATCTATCCAGGACCTTCTGGCCTTGAGGATTTCCATGGAGAAGTCAGGTGTAATTTTGATAGGTCTGCCTTTATATGTTACCTGTCCTTTTTCCTTCGCTGCTCTTAATATTTTTTCTTTATTCTGTATGTTAGTTGCTTTGATTATTATATGTCGAGGGTTCTTTTTTCTTTGGTCCAGCCTATTTGTGGTTCCATATGCTTCTTGTACTTTCATGATCATGTCCTTCTTCAGATTTGGATAGTTTTCCTCGATGATTTTGTTGAATATGTTTTTAGTACCTTTGAGGTGGGCTTCCTCACCTTCCTCTATGCCTATTATTCTTAGGTTTGGCTTTTTCATAGTGTCCCACATTTCCTGGATGTTGTGTGTTAAGGATTTGTTGGATTTATGATTTTCTTTGGTCGATTAATCTATGTCTTCTAGTTTATCTTTAATGCCTGAGATTCTCTCTTCCATCTCTTGAATTCTGTTGGTTATGCTTGTGTCTGTAGTTCCTGACTTTTTGTCTAGTTTTTCTATTTCCAGCATTCCTTCTGTTTATGTGGCCTTTATTTTCTCTATTTCAGTTTTCAAGTCTTGAACTGTTTCTTTCACCTGCTTAATTGCTGTTTCTTTGATTTCTGTATTTCTTTGCTTTCCTTAAGGAACTTGTTCGTTTCTTCCAATTTTTTGTTTATTTTTTTCCTCCATTTTTAAGGGATTTTCTCACATCTTCTTTGAGGGCCTCTATCATTTTTATGACGGCAATTTTTAAGTTGTTCCCTTCTGCTTCCTCTGGTTTGTTGTTGTGTTCCGTTCTAGTTGGTGTAGATTCCCTAGATTCTGGTGGTGTCCTGCTTGTCTTTCTGTTGTTAGGTGTTTTCTTGTATTGCCTTCTTCCCATAGCTTCTTCCAGTAGGTGTTGTTGGGGTCTCCCCCTCTCTCTATGGTACTTCCCTGGTGGGCTTATGTGGGACAGAGATTCAATATCTGTAGCTCTGGGTTCAGGGCTGAGGATGCAGTAGAAGATGCCACTAGCCAATGGCTCTAGCCAATGGCTGGCATAAGAGAACAAAGGCTTAGCTGAAACTTGGGAATTTTGTGCATGATAGTCTGATCTTACTGGAATCTGGCACTCTCCAGCTAAGGCCTCTTTCTTTAGCAGTGACCCTGCTTTGGGTTCAAGGATCTTGCTGGCGGGAACTCAGAGTGGACCCACAGAGATAGGTGGATCTCTGGGAGGGGCCCAGGACTCCAGCAGAGGACTGGAAGTGTGGTCAGAGACCAAGCAGGTGGAAATTACGGGTGGTTCCCTATGGATAGGCAGGTCTCCTTTGTTCAGAGTTGCTCCCAGAAGTCTCCAAAGTAGGGTGGACTATTGGCTCCACCCTCTGTCCCAGTGCTCAACCAGAATGGCAGGACAGTGGGCAGGGTAGGGCACAGGGTGGGGGGGGCAGACTCGCAGTGGGGATGAGTGGGGTGTATCAGATCTCCAAGAGTGTTCTCGATGGGGACAGTATACAGGAGCAGAGGGATCAGTGGCCAACCCAAGGAGTTAGGCAGGGGTAGGGGTGGGGGAAGAGGTTGTAGGGGAGAGGCTGCCCCGATTGGGCCCAGACTCACATCTAGCCAATGGCTGGTGGAAAAGGACAAAGACTGAGATGAAACTTGGGAAGGTTTTGCAGGATAGTCGGATCTCACTGCAAACTCATGAATATGTTTTTCCATATTGCTATTGGATTGGAAGAAGGTACATTCAAATCTACAATAACAGATTACAAGTACTTTACAAATGTTGTATTCATCTGTTTAGTAATTTCTTGTGTCCACACATGTGTCTGTTTGCACCACATGTGCACAGGATCCAGTACAGAAAATGTTGTTGGAATCCCAAGATCTACAGTTACAAATGATTGTTTCATTGTACTGTGAACAAAACAGGGTCCATTAAAAGAAACAGCAAATATGCTCGTCTCTGATTACCTTCCAATCCCTATGTGACACCCTTAAATGAATTTTCCTCATTATTTGTTAGATTTCTGCTATAGAAATGCGAATTTAGCTTTTACTCTCATCTTAATTATTTTTAAATCATTTTCTATCATTATTCTTACCTCTTAACTGTCACATTACACTTCCAATTTTAGCAAGCCCAATTGAGATTTTCTTATTTCTAGTTTATTGAAACTTTCTATATGTTCCTCTTGTAATTTGTGTATGACAATACTTATGGCATTCTGTAGTAATTACTTGCTGGCTAATTTTAAGAAATCTTGCAAGATCTGCTTTTCTTTTTCGAGGTTGATTCCTCAGCTAGAATATCATTCTTGCATTATAGATGTATAATGAAAATCCATGGCAATCCTTTTACAACTCTGAGAATTTCATTGTTTTGCAAAAGAATTTGCTTAAAATATTTGCATTTCTAATTATATATTTGAAGGTCCATGGAGGGCATCAGGAAGGTAGCACTAATTAATGTGATTGTCTCATTCTTTGCAAGTGATGGAGTCAGAGTACAGTACAACTACTAATAAACAATGAAGTAATAGGCATTTATTGGTGCTAAGTTTTTATCATTTCCAACTTCTTCACTCATATTAAAGAAAAAAAATCAAGGAAAATGTTTTATAAAATTAAAGTTAGGGTTGATCAATAATGGCAAGGATAACAATGAGATGCTGGAGCAAATAGAGTCATGCAAGTGTAACCAAAAGCATCCATGTTTTGGTAATGGGTCTAAAATAATACTTTGAAACCATTTATTATTTGGAAAAAGGACCCAAGAAACACACACACACACACACACACACACACACACGGTTCTTGGTTAATTATAGACAATTACTGTACTCCAATTTGTTTAATGGTTTTTAATGTTTAAGAAGATAATAGGATGTTACTGTTTGTTAAGAGAGAATCCAAGATTTACTAGAACACCTAGGAAGCAGTTTAAATCCAATTAGAACTATATATAGGAATAGAACTTCTCACATCTCTAAGGCGGACAGTAAATATTTATTTCTGAGTGATACTTGCTAATACTCAGCTTCCTAATTATTTTCCTGTGCTGAGTAACAACCTCAGAATCATTTTGATGTGAATGCACTTACCAAACGTTAACAATGGACTCTCTGAAAGCAAAGATTTGTTCCGTTAAAGACTCTGTCTCTTGTAAATTGCTTTGAATTGGGATTAATAAGACTGCAAGTCTTGACTTCTAGTTAACATCATAGAAACTGGTACCAACATGGTTTTCCCTTTCCTTAAATATCAACCACTTTACATCACTATTTTAGATCTAGACCCTGCTTTTCTTTCTGAGTCCTATATTTATTTATCTGTATTCTTTTCTTATTTAAATTATAAGTAATCTTATTCTACATATTATTTTACAATTCCCATTCCCTGCTATTCTCCCATGCCTCCCACTGACCCCCCCATCCCATCTGTCTTCTGCTCCCCGTGGTGAATGAGGCCTTCCATGGGGGATCATCCGATAGATCCTGTTTTTTTATGAGAACAAGGTGTCTTGAACATCTTTGTCCTAATTTATATGTGGAATATTCAGCATTTTTAATAAAGAAGATTCTGGTCTGTCTCAGAGATTATGTATCATTACTCTTCTTTTCTGGTCTCTGTAATAAAACCAATACCTCAGGGAAGGGAACATGATAAGACATCAATGATGAGTGCTAAACAACTAAAGAATCATGACTAGATATTATATAACATTGGTTCTCAAAATCCCTAATGTTCAACCATTTAATAAAGTTCCTCATGTTGTAGGGAACCCCACCCATAACATTATTTCATTGCCACTTTGTAACTATAATTTTGCTACTGTTACAAATTGTAATGCAAATACATGATCTTCAGGATGTTTAATATATAACATCAAAGGGGTTGTAACACATGGATTGAAAACCATTGATATATGAAAATTGTAGTGCTTAGACTATATAGCAGAAATATTCCAACTCCCTTGAGTTTCAGAAAGAATTTTAAGTCCTTCTTAAATCACAGGGACACTAATTAATTAGCCACAGTATCATATTGCAAAAGGATGGGGAAATATTTATTGCAGGTAGGATAGGTGATCCTGCTAGATAATATAAACAGTTCTCACTACAGAGATCTCTGGCAAATGCTAAGATTTATGCCACAATGCCTGGATTAAAATACACTTTGCTTAAGAGGGAGAACAATTGTTCACATTTTATTTAGGTAAATAGAATATAGATAATATTATAAGAAGTGGAGACCATTAGTATTGATACATGTCCTGGATGTGTAATGAAGAGAAGAGAGGTAAGAAAAGGTAGGACAGCTGAAGATTGAAGGGTTACATGGATCCCAGAATGACATGGTTGGCTTCATGTGTGGTTCTATTTCTTAGCCTCTCAAATTATTTCTGTTTTCCAAAACAAAATTTTCTCAACTATTAAGCAGATGATCCAGGTAGTGATGGTATGTTTTTAATCCAAATATATTGAAGGCAGAGGTAGGCAGATCTTCAAGATTGAGAACAGGCTGGTCAACAGAGAGAGTTGCCGGACATCTAATGCTATACATTGAAACCCTCTATTGAAAAACAAAGAAATAAAAAGTGTGTATGATAATCCTTTCTATTTGTGATGTGGCATAGACAAATTACTAAATATTAATTATGGCAGGAGGAAAGGTTGAAGCAAGTTATGTCATTGTTGTATAGGACCTAATAAGACATATCACCTCTTACCTTTTAAGCAAAGACTGATATACTTTTGATGAAAGATGAAGGAATTTAATTGTGCACAGAAAGTATACAATTGGTATGTACTATCAACAGGTATACTTCAAGGGATCAATAATTTAAACACTATATTTATGATAAACATCTGAGTTAATAACTGAGACCTTCTTATATAAGCCAGGGCTTGCTCTGTCAGCTTGCCCTATCAGCTTCCTCTCTCTATGGTAGTCTTCAATTCCATAAGACAGCAGTAAGTCCTAAAATTTGAGATGCTTTCTAGTACCCATATTTCTACTTTATAAAAAGAAAATAATGAGATAAGTGCTTATATTAATTATAGTGGTGCCCCTGTATAGCAATCTATAAAATCAATTGAAATAAAGTTTTCACATTGAAATGGTCTAGTGTTCTTGTATGACAGGACCAGATATATTTCCAGATTGTGGCTTCTGACAATGGTCCAAATCAAAACAATGGGCCAATAGCAATTATATGCATTCTTGTTTATCTATATATATGCATATATAGTTTATCTCAGGACTGTGCTTAGTGTTAAGAAAATGCAAAAAAAATATATGACTCATGTTCTTGAGATTAATATATCTCAAAAAGAAAGGTAGGAGGCAAAGAAATAGAAAATGAAATAAAATGAAAAAAAGGAAGGAAAGGAGAGATAACACTCCAAAAGAAGCTGAGGAAAACTCAGGCAACCTCATAGTCTTTACCATGTACCTCATTTTCTAATGAGAAAATAAAGTTTACAACAAAAATGGCATTTGGGTAAGAAAAATAGGGTGATTTATGAGTTAAACCTGTTCCTGAAATTTGAGAGAATTCTTTAATCCTACTAAAATTACCTTTGGTCAAAATGTGTTGAAAGAAGAGAGGGACATTACAATTTACCTAAGGTTCTGTTGTACAATTATAACACTAGACACAGTATTCTCTTGACCCAATTGTAATTGCTTCCAAGAAAATTGTAATAGTGTATCTTCACCACAATAATTCTAAGAATTCTGTTTTATGTAAATAGTTGACATGTAAATTTAACACCTACTTTATTTCTTTTTCATTAGAATAATCTCCTCAGTACATTTGTAGAACTGTTAGCATAGAAATAAATACACCAGAGAACAGAAATAATGAAGGTAAGTATCCCTTTGGGAGGAAAATATGCATAGTTACTAATATTTCTTATACTGATTCTCAGGGTACAACATGAGAAGCTGACCCAATAACCTTACCTTACTGCTATAGTTATTTCTGTCAATATTTACCTCAATTTCAAGTTTATTTTTCCTCAAGCCATGAAATATATCTCTGATACCATGTGACTTTAGCTGAGTAATTGACATGTTTTGAAAAGGTGTTTAGTATTTGCTTTTTAAAATCAAAAGTATACATGTGAAATTGAGGATTACAGATATTACCTCTAAAATAAATTGATGATGAAAAGACTCACTAATAAACATTTACTTATTATTGTATTTGGTAAAGAGCTTAGGCAGTGACTCTGTTTTACCTCTTTATTTTCTACTAGAAAATTATCTAATTCAGCATTTCCCACGGAAAATTAATTTTCATATGTTAAAAGTGACTATGAAATAATTTACCTGTGTGTGAGTATGTGTGTATATGCAGGTATGTATGTATGTTTCATGCACTTATTAACTGAGGTATTCATTTGTGTGCCAGTGCCAGAAGTAGACATTTGGTATCATTCATCAAAACTCAATGCCTTTTCTCTTTGAGACAAAGACCTCAGTTACTCAGAAGCTCGTTGTTTTGGATAAGCTAGCTGGCCAATAAGCTGTGATACTGCCTGTCTCTAACAGTTTGCTCCAATACTGGAGATAGGGGCACAAGTATAGGGATGTTTACTTGATTTCAAGGGATCTGAACTCAAGTACTCATGCTTTTAACAGAGATTGTGCAGACTGAACTATATTCCTCAGCCCCAGTTATGTAATTTAGAAGTATCTGTAAAATGGTGTTGGGGATAAAACATATGGTAAAAATGTTGAAGTGGAATCACTTTGTCTTAAATTGCCAAAAGGCACCAAAGTAAAAGTTGTGAATAAATAAATAAACAAACAAACAAATAAATAATAAATGACACAGGCATCTATTTTACCCTTTCCTTTAAAGCATAGCTCCTATTACAAGGCTTCAAAGCCCAATAGATTACAATTACAGACTTCAACTGATTAATAGGTCAATGGACTTTTGAAGACTAGTCTGGGAATACTCCCTATTATCAGGTCACTATGGATACATTAATTTCCAATTACAAGACATCCAATTACTCAGGGCAGATCTCAATAGTATTGAGAGAACACCTCAGAAGGTATGATAGCTCCTGTACTTCAAGAGGGTGGTTTGAGCAGGGTTGATTTATGGAAGATAGCCAGTCTCTGCTCTGATTCTAAGCTTTTATACAGTGGTTTAAAGATATATCAGCAAAAGGCAGAGGAGTTAACCTTTAAAAGCATGAATGGTGAGCCATATTTAGCAATATCAACAAAGGCATGTATTAAACATATAGCCAAGGCAAAGGTTTTTTAATAGGTAATGCTTGCAGAAATGTAGTTAGAAGACAATCCTGTCAGAAAGAGTGCAGATTGGAAAACATTTATGCTACTTATTCCTAGCTCTCATCAAATACATTTCCTATTCAATATATGAATAAGTACAGTAGTTAAAGATTTATAAAAAAGAAGGAAGCCTATATGATAAATGTTCCCACTAAAATCAAAGATGCCTCTGAGTACATTCCCTGATAGTTTCCTAATGCAGCCACTTTTTCTAATTATTAAACAAACTGAAAGGTAAATATAGTTTTGCAAACAGAAATTCTCCTATTCTAATTTTCTTTTAATTTTTCAAAACTTAGGATATTGTTTGATTTGAATTAGAAGTGTATCATGAAAGCCAAAAAAGTAAAATTAGGGAAACAAAGAGAAGACAATTGGCAGGGAGTTCCAGCTGCTTTGCTCTTTTTCCTTCATTTTGTTGTGTATATTCTACCATCTCTCTTTTTGTCGACAACACATTGTTTGTAGGGCTGAATAACGTAACTCTGATGTTTTAATGAGTATCAGTAGGCACAACAGTCATAATTTCTGTATTGTAAATAGGGAAACTGATGAACTGAGATATGGTCAATATGCCTTGTCCCAACCTAACTCTCAGACACTAAAGCCAGTAAATCTCCTGGCATAGAATGGTGGGTAAGGCACCCTTGTGTGTGGCTTTTGTAAATATTCATATTCCCTTTTTAATATTTTGGTACATTTTCTTTACTAAATTTAATATGATTTTATGAATAATTAAGAATAGCATATATATTTTTTCTAATGTGATGTCCAAAGGAACAAATTACTATAAATATTGTTTGCCTTTCAAACTTAAAAAAAAAACTGATATTTCAACAATAAAAGATAAAATTAAATAAAGCCATTAACCACTATTATGTAAAAATGAATCATAAGATAAAATCAGGGTAAAAAGTAAAATCACACACACACACACACACACACACACACACACACACACATATATATATATATATATATATACAGAGAGAGAGAGAGAGAGAGAGAAGAGGGGGGAGAGAGATACATGGAGTTTTATTATTGGTATGTGGTACATACAGCTGTGAAGACTAGAAAGTGAGGTCCGGGACACCAGATGAAGCAGATGTTATAGTTTCAATTAGAAACTAAACTTCAAAAGAACAAGTAATCAGATTAAACTGATACAGGATGAGTCTCAGAGAAAATGTACAATGATGCAAAACAATGAAAACCAAGTAGGGAAGGAGAATTCTTTTTTAAAAATATTCATTATTTTTTATTTTTTATTAAAAAGAGATTCATCTCTCATACAATATATCCTAGCCACATCTTATAAACACTACAGAAAAGAGTGGAGATCCCATGCATGCCCCAGCTTGACCTCTCTCTGTTCAATGAGATGTGTGAATTTAGTCCTCAGCAATTGAGCCCCACTGTTCGTTTCCAGACATGCACTCTCTGTCCTAGCATCAGACTGCATGGTTATTGGATCTCCATGATACCTCCTCAGCCAAGAACTCAACTTAATATAATCCAGACCCAGCACTGGAAGCTTTGACTTGCTACAAAAGACCCTGTAACATCTGTTACTGAATAGGAGTGAGTGCTTACAAAGACCACCCTCATAGATTCCAGGAAGTTTCTACAGCACAAGGCTTACCACCACCCTTAAGTGCCCTTGAATATCAGCTGTCTCTTCTCACATCCTCTTCCTCCATATCTCCCCTCCACCTTATTTCTTCTTAACCTGTCCCCACAGGGCCCATTCTACACACCAAATCTATTCTATTTCTCCTTTTCAAGGAGACATTTGAGCACCCCCCCAAACCCTACTTCTTTCTTAGCCACTCTGGGTCTGTGGATCATACATAATTATCTTTAATTTAAAGCTATAATGCACTCTAAGTGAGTACAGAGCATGTTTGTCTTTCATGGTCTGGGTTACCTCTTTCAGAATGTTTTTTCTCTATTTAGATCCATGTGCTTGCAAATTTCATGATGTCTTATTTTTTAACAACTGGGTAATAGTTCATTATGTAAATGTACCACATGTGCTTTATCCATTCTTCAGTTGAAGGGCAGATGCCGAGGATAATATTTCTGGATATTATGAATAAAGCCACCAAACAAGTGTCCTTAGGGTAAGATAGTTTTTTGAGTTAATTGTCAAATAGTGGTTCCCAGAGTTTTAATGAACCACCATGTTGATTTACATAGTTTCTGTACAAGTTTCCACTCCCACCAGCAATGCAGAATTTTCTTCTGTGTCCACATTTTCACCAGCATGAGCTGTCACTTGTAGTGTTGACCTTAGCCATTCTGTCAAATGTTTTGTAAGTAGTTGATGGTAGAGCTTGAACACAACTATGAATGGTAGGTACCAAGCAGTCTGCACTGTTGAAGTAACTGCTGAGCTAAATCCAGCCAGCCATTCTATCAAATGCAAAGTAGGCTTGATTTGTGTTTCCCTGATGTCTAAGAACATTGAACATTTTTTCAAGCATTCCTCAGCCATTTGAGACTGTTCTCTTGAGAATTCAGTCAAAACGTATCCCTAAATTTTTAACTGGGTTATTTTAATTTTTTTGTAATCTAGTTCTTAAATTCTTGATATTAGTCCACTATGTTTCAGGTATCAGTCCTCTATGAGATGTGCTATTACTAAAACTCTCTTCCCATTTTATAGGCTGATGCTTTGTCTGATTGATAATGTCCTTTATCTACAAAAGTTTTTCATTTTCTGAGGTCCCATTTATTAATAGTAGATCATAGTGTCTGCACCATTGGTATTGTACTCATAAAGTTGTCTTCTGTGTTAATGCACTCAAACCTATGCCCATTTTCTTTTCTATCACGTTAAAGGATGAAGTCAAAGTATCATTATTTATAGATAATATGAAAGCATACATTAGTGACTCTAAAAATTCCACCAGGGAACTCCTACAGCTAATTAACACATTCTGCAAAGTGGCTTGATACAATATTAACAACAACAACAACAAAATATCAGTTGCCCTCTTATACATAATGACAAAGGGGATTGGGAAAGAAATAAGGGAACCACCCTGCCTTAACAATAGCCTAACTAAGCAAGTCACAAATTGTATAATAATAATCTCTAGTCTTTGAAGAAAAAAAATCTGAAGGCAGAAATATCACCCATGCTTATGCATCAGTAGGGTTTAAGTAGTAAAATAATGTCCATCCTATCAAAGAAATCTACAAATTCAAAGAAATCCCCTCCAAATTCCAAAATAATTTATTTACAGTCCTTGAAAGAACAATATAAACTTCATATGATAAATGAACAGATGAACAGTAAAAGCTTGGGATAGCTAACACAAACCTGTACAATAAAAGAATGTCTAAAGCTATCACTGTCTTTGACTTTAAACTGTAATACAAATATAAAGCAATAACAACTAAATGAAATTGGCATAAAAACAGACACATTGAAACACAAACTGGAAAGAAATACACCATCTTCAACAAATGCTGTTTTTCAAACTGTATATCTTCATAGAGAAAAACATAAATAGACCCATATTTATCACCCTCCACAAAACACAAATCTAAATGGATCAAAGACCTCAGGATAAAACCAGCCTACTGAACCTGATAGAAGAGAAGTTTAGGAATAACCTAGAACTCAGTGGCACAGACAACTTTCTGAAAATAACATTGAAAGTGCAGGCACTAAGAAATTTATTTTTCAGACTTTTATTGTCTTCGCATATCCAATGGGTATGATGTTTCTGCTATCTCCACAAAATGCTGCCTACTTTCTAACTCCAGAAATATCTTCTAAGAAGTATCCCAGAAAAATGCTTACACATGAATATGACATATAACAATATCAAATATTAATTAAAATATACAAATACAATCTTGTAGTATATTGAAGTTTACAAGTATCATGTCAAAACTGTGACTCTAAAATTTTATAAACTTTGTGATTTTTTAGAAAATTAGCCTAAGTGTAAAATGATGTATAATAGATTTTTTTTTTAAATTAAAAAAAATAGGTAAGGTGGAGTCTTTCCTTCTGTCTTTATACCACAGTTCCTTCATTAGATAGATGGGAAAGTACCTAAAAGTGCCTATCTGTCCTTGCTGTTTAGTTTCATGCTCCAAAACTGAAACTCCATCAGGTTCTCATTTTTATGTATAATCAGAGTTTCTTCCCCTTCCACACTCCATTTTTCCATGCACATATGTCTATGCGCTTCAGAAGAGATGGTGTGCAGCTGTTCTCAATGCCATCTGTTTTGTGTTTTTTTGTAAGTCAATTCTGTTTCAGTTTCTTGTAATTTCTTAATTTCTGAGAACTGTTCAATTCATGTATGATGTACTTCTCCATGTGCTGTGCTGTGTCAGGAACTGTGATTTTCATAAAGATAGAAATTTAAAATATATCACAACTCTATATTTTATTTTCATTACTACAATATTTAGTCATCCAGGAGAGCAAGGAATTACATAAAAATTCATTGATATAAATTCATAAAATATAAACTAGAACAACACACATGACTGTACTTCAATGTATAATCACTTTAATGTGAATGGGATATAATACTGTAGACATTAAATAGTACTTGTGTACCTTGACTGCTGAAAGCACAGCAGAATATAAAGCAACTAGTTGCCAAAAGAGAGAGACAGATCGCTTTATGATGTAATATTTGCTTTCACAATTCCAAAATAATGACTTTATGTTTCAAAACTGGCCAGAGAGAAGAAAGATTACAGCCTCATTAAGCATACCAAAGTCTAGCACCTTAGTTTTCTGGTCTTACATGTTCAGAGGAGTAACACAGACTCCAGCTTCCATGTGTTCTGTTCCCTTCTGGTGAGCTATTAATACCATATAATGTGCTATTCCTACATATATGTGTAGCAATCTGAGTGTTTTCATATAGCAGCACACAAAGGCTATGTACCAGTCTGTCTGACAAGAGGCATGCCTTAGTTTGAATATTCTATGCTATTTTGTGGTCCAGAGTACCAGGGTCTTGTGTTGCTTGTTTTAATAATAGGGATTATCTACATAAGCCTTGTCATTTTGTAGAGGAGGATTTTTCTTTCAAGAACAGATAAGGTCCAATCTCATTCTTTCTAATGACACCAATTGGGATGAGGTGAGATGCTGTATACTTTATTGTAATTTTGATAGTTCACTTTTTCAATGGCTAATGATAGAGAGAGAGCTTTCATGCACATTTGGCTTACATTTAACTATCTCTTTGTATGTTTATTCCTTCCTTTCTTTTTATTTCTTTCTTTTATTTCGTTTTTGAAAAATTACTCCCCATATAATGAAGCCCATTGTAATTAGATTATTTGTTGTGTTTTCATAGATATCTGGGTATTAAGGAAGGAGGAACTCTTGGTTAGTGTAGACAAGAATATAAATTAGTAGAGGCATTATAGAAAACAGCATGAAGCCTCCTTAGTTAAATTAAAATTAGATCAATCATATTATCCAAGGGTCCCAATTCTGGTATTTATATTGAAAGGGCATGAAATTAGCATATCAAAGAGATGACTAAATCCCCGTATTTCTTGCAGTAATATTTATTCTCATTGTCTGACATATGCAGTCAAGATGATGCCCATAACTGGATAAGTAGATAAAGAAAATATAATATAGTTACATGACAGAATATCATTTAATCCAAAATCGATTTAATCTATATTACATACAACAAAATTGATGGAATTAGAGAAATTTTATTTTGTTGAAGATTGAAATGCATAAAGAAACGAGTCAGGAGAACTCTGTCAGATGTGCAAGACAGGAAAAAGAAGTTGGTGCACATACAGTGGTGTTACTATTAGGGCATGATAGAATAGGGCTATTAGGATAAAAAAAAAAAACATTCGGTAACTCTCTTGAAAAAGTACAATAAACAAAGCAATTAGAGGAGGAAAGGGTTTATTTGGCTTCCACTTCCTCATGGCTTCCCATCAGTGAAGGAAGTAAGGCAAGAACCTCAAAGAGGTCAGGAACTGGAGGCAGGAGCTGATACAGAGGCCATGGATAATTGGCTTATTCTATGTGTATTAGTCTCAGCTTCTTTCATTTAGAACCCACAATCACCAACCCAACAATGGGCTGTTCCCTCCCATATCAATCACTAAGAGAGTATCCTATAGGCCTGTCATAACCTGACCCTATGGAGGCATATTCTGAGTTGAACTTAATATCATGGTACTAATATTCTGTCCACATATTAGAGTATTATAGTTCAAAATAACATGCCTCAAATATAAGTTGAAAAAAGTGAGATAAATGTCTCCAAACATACATAAATGATAAGAAGAGAGAAACATGAATTACCCTGTTTGACCTGCCTGTATTGTATTCATGTATTGAAAACTACAATGTACCTCATTAATATGTACAATTATTACAGGTTGACAACAACTTAAAATATTTAAGAAAAAGGCATTGAAAGTACATTGACTTGGTCATTCTGTATCTTATTCATACTAAAATACCCCAAACTTTGGCACATGTTTCTCTAAAGTAAACAATAATGAGAGTCAGGCAACTGCTTAGTGAGTAAGGTGCTCGTAGTGCAAGTATGAGGATGGTCACTTCCTAAAATCCATGTACATCTGGATGTGGTGAAATGTATGGCTGCAGAGACTAGGAACCGGAACAGAGGGTGGGTAAAGCTAGCTTCCTGATCACACTTCCCAAGCCATTTCCGTAAATGAGAACGGAGAAATACACATTAAAGTTTACATGAATATCTGTATTTTATCTTCTATATGTATTTTTTGAAAAGTATGAAAACTTAAATAGTCTTTAATGACTCACAATTGGAGCCATGTCTTTAAAAGAACATCTCATTTATTCCCAGTTTGCTATTTATTTACTTATTTTATTTCATAAAATATATTATGATCATGACTTCCTCTTCCTACCTCCCCATCCCTGCACACCCTCTGTCTCCTCATGCTCCTCCCCTTCTAAATCTACCCATGCTCCCCACCTCTTCCACCACCCAAATTCATACTTGTTCTTCCTTTCTCTCCCAATACAACACTTAACAAGTATCCAAAAATTTACATAAACATTTTATAGATTCTAAAATGTAATTGTCTTGGCCAATATTCTCAGCCAGCCTTTTCAGGTCCCCATCATGCAGAATACCTGACAGTGAACAGATGGGGGTGTTTACTACAATTAGTTACTTAAATTATGACTTTCCAGGGGAGGTTTATCACATCAAGAAATATAACTTCATTTAAATTTATGTAAATAATTGTATATTCAAATTTATATGTGAGTGTGTGTAGTGTGTTTAAGTAGCATAAAATAACATCTCCTTATGGCTTATGATTGACATTTGATGTCTTTGTTCTCCCTACGTCTCTCCAGCATTGTGTTCCCTCTTCCAACAACATATTTCCCCCATTTTCCCCTTCACAGTTCCCACATCCTATTGTTCCATCCATTTACTTCCAAAATTTAGGATTTGTCTATATGACTGAATACTATTCAACCATTTATATGCATCATACATCTTCGTTATCAGTTCATTGTTTGAAGGACATTTAGGTTCAAAATATGCTTTTCATAGTACTTTGAAGTGTTCAGTTTGTTATTGTCATTTAGCTAACCTGAGTGGAGTAGAACTGTCATAGCTTTTCACATCAAAACAGTACTTGATATGTGCTGGCCAAAGACTCCCTGTGCCTCATTATTGCTCTTCTGGCCAGCTTCTGTTAACCACCCTTCTACATTCTGTTTCTAGACAGTAGATTGCAACTGAGCAATGAATGACACTTGGCATTTGGAGCCTGTCCTGAAACTAGTTCTGTAGACCAGGCTTGCCTTGAACTCACAGACTTCCACTTGCCTCTGCCTCCTGAGTGCTAGAACTAAAGGCATACACCACCAAAGCCCAGCTAGAGTACTTTATAAACATCCATAATATGACTAACAACATGGTCCATGTCTGATTAATATTCCATTATTTAAACATACTACATTTCATTACACTTTAAATAGCTGATTGATAATTGAGATTGATTCTGTGTTTTGGCTACTGTGAATATTGACATAATAAATGCAGGATCATGGAAATCTTATAGAAGACAGAATGGAGCTGACAACAAACTTATCCCCAAGCATTCATATAAGAATCTAGAATAACAGATGCTTCACATTCTATTTTATGAGAATGTGAGGAGAAAACTCAGGTGCTTTAACTATTTTATTACATAGTTGCAGTGGCATACTCATGTTTGTGTATTTTGTTACACAGCAATATAAACTAATGTTATAATCATTCATGTCTGGAAATAATATGATTACCAAGAAAAACCCTTTTTGAAAGTCCCAATAATAGTTTAAATTCACTACAGTGTTTCATACAAAACTCATTTTAAAAAATTAGTCATTAATCATTTTCCAATAAATAATGCTTGCAGATAGTCTCATTAGAAACAAGAAAATATTTTTAAAGTAAGCATCAACCAAAACTTCAATAATTTCAAAATAAATGCAAACTTTAAAAGTTGAACATACCTTAAAGACAAGATTTACAATTAGAATAACTCTGCTGTGAAAGCCAGGCATTTTACATGTTTTAATAAGAAGAAAGGCTGTTTATCTGTTGAGTTATAAAACATACTTCAATATTAAACTTATCATGTAATACCATTATAGCAGCTTTTGTCCTGTTAGGTCTGACCCTCCATATGTAGCAGCTTCTCAAGGATCCTACCATGTGTTCTGAACAGTTCAATTACACACTGATAGTGCTGACATATACATATTTGTATTTGTGTGTGAGTTGGGTAGGGGTATTTCCCATAGAAATCACACACTATAGTAATAATATCTTTAAAATATTTAAGATTAAAGTTAACAGCTTGGAATTTCAACTTTTAAAAATAATATAATACTAATACACATAACAGTTACTTTTCAAAATTTGTATTTGATGGGATGTAATAGAAATCAGAAGTTCACTTTATTTTGACTTTATAACATTGTCTCACTTTCAAAATCAAAGGAACTAACATTTGCTCCACTAAAATGGACATTGAGTGACTAACTGTAAATGTACTGGATTTTCTCAAATTGCTTAGCTGGCACTAGATATGTATCTCACCCAGATGTAGTGGCAATGTTCAAAATCACATTGTAAAAGATGCAAGATATGGATAAAAGACCTCATATGTACCTCAGAAATAAATATGTTGTATGATAAATCAGGATAGACAATCATCACTCAGCATATACATTAGTGGAGATAAATCCCAATATTTAGATTTGCTTTTCTCTCACATATATAGTGAAGTATTGCTACCTCACTTGTGCTGTAAGGATTAAATATATTGGTGTGGATGAAACACCATGAATATCATTTTGTGTCTTACAGTCCTAGTGTCCAATAACATCTCTCCTTGCCTCACTATAAATTAACACTTTCATCATAAGTGTATC
This sequence comes from Phodopus roborovskii, assembly GCF_943737965.1. Lineage (NCBI taxonomy): Eukaryota > Metazoa > Chordata > Mammalia > Rodentia > Cricetidae > Phodopus > Phodopus roborovskii. The sequence goes on from NW_026126410.1 coordinate 32,727,639, forward strand.
AATAATCATTTATCCAATTGGAAAAATTGTAGCTTGTCATATAGGTTGTTACCTACTTTACAGATATTCAATGGGAATCATATTATCAATTTTTCTCCATTTAAGAAATTATAAAAGGCAGAAGCTGTAGAATAATTCTCTATATAACATGAAATTCATGATTGCAGTACAGACACAATCTGCCCAAACACAGTCTTCTCACATGTTCTCATCAAACATTTCATTAATATTTTTTTTCTGAGAAAGAAAAGCAAGCTGTTATTATTGTATATTTTTCCTAAGAAAATACTCAGGTCAACTTTCTATCTTTAAAATACAAATATTACTTATGAAAGTACACTATCTAAAAGTCTATAAGAGCTAAACTGTATTATTTAAGATGTGCAGACATTTTAAGAGATATATGTATTCAGTCAAACATATATAATCTAAGTTTATGACCAAAGAAAGAAATCATGTGACATTTATAGTGACAAAAATGAATTGTTGAAAGTAGTTATATAAAGAACTTGCTGGTGACTAGCCCAGGATATAGGCATGAACATTGTCATTTCCAATTGATCCTAACAATGGGGAAAGTCTGAATTGATTAACAGGGAATGAAGCTGCAGACAAGAGCTCTGATTATGAGAAAATGACAGCAGTTAAATGTGACCCAAGACTTAACCACACATTATTTTATTGAAAGGAAAGAAAAACATAATTCTGCACCTCTAACTGGTAAAATTTGGAAAAAGAAAGAATTAAATAAAAATACTGATTTCCATTTGCTAATTAAGCAAATGATTAAACTGTGGATATTTTATTTAATCGAAATTAGAAACAATCTTATTTTATACGTTAATCCCAGTTCTCTCTCTCCATGGACCCCTATCCCAATCCCATCCCTTTTCTGCTCCATAGAAAGTATAAGGCCTGTCACATCACTTGGGGAAGGGCCTAGGACCTTCCCAGTGTATAGGCTGAGAGAGTATCCCTCTATGGGGAATGGACTCCCAATGTCCATTTGCACAATAGGGATAAATGTTTTTCCAATTCCAGATGCCCCATAAACTGTCCAGGCCCCTCAACTGATGCCCAACTTCAGAGGTCCTGGTTCTGTACTATGATGGTTTCTGAGCTGTAAGTCCATGAGCTCCCCATTGTTCAGGTCAGCTGATTCTGTGGCTTTTCCCAGCCTTTTCTTGACCCTTTTGTTCATAATTCCTTTCTCCCAACAACTGGATTCCAGGAATTTGGCTCAATGTTTAGCTGTGGGTCTCTGCTTCTATTTCCATCAGCTACTGGATGAAGGCTTTAGGATAGATTATAAGGTAGCCCTTATAGATTTAAAGAGAAATATGGCACTAGGAAAATGTTCAGAATATACAAGGATGATCTGAACTGTAGATATTTTCACCCCAGCTACTGTGTTGGACCTGAGCTGGCAAAACACTTCAAGCAGGGGCCCCAGCAGGGCCAAAATAAGGAGAGGGCAGGCTCTGGATGGCCCCTATTCCACAATTATTAATGAAATGAACATCAAACAATTAAACTTTTCAAATGTTTTACCATTTATTCACAAACATAATTATGCGTATCTATGATTACACAGAATATATACCAATAAATTTTCATGATAAAATATAATTTATTTTTTATACCATGCATAAACTACTAACCATGATTGAAGTAACAAAGGCTACACACATATCAATGACAGATATTTGCCTTTCTACAATGATTAAGATATTTTGACAGAAAAATAATTTTTCCATTTTTTCATACATATGATTCTAGTCACAATATGTGATACATGTTTTGAAATTATTTATGCAATGCTCATTCTAACAAAGTAGCTTCCTTGATTGCCATGGCTGGAAACATAAATAGTGTATTACCGGTACTCTATGAAAACATGAATTATAGATGGAATTTAAGTTTCTCTAATCAATGCACAGAGTGTGAACAACTGGGTTAGTTTTGTTGATGTTTTGTTTGTAATAGTTCACACACAACGTGATTTCAGAACAACACTTGTAATTGGGATTACAGTTCTCATTTAGTGGTCCCAGTTCTGTGGTATGAATTCCTTTAATGTGTTGGTTTCACTGTAAAATCTGTGAGATATACGTGCAATGAAATAATTTTTTCTTAACTACTCCAACTAGATGTATTTATCTTGCAAATGAGATATCTACCTAGCTAAAGCAAAGCAAAAATTGCAAAATTTGAAGCATGATAATGTCTTAACATAGGTGTCCTGGTTTGATTTCTTTTGTTGTGATAAACCTCAGGACTGAAACAACTTGAGAGGAAAGGGTTTATTTCATTTCTTACTGCTTATGCATAATCATTCTGGAAAGAGTTCAGGATAGGAATTTAAGGCAGAAACAACAGAGGAATTCTTGTTGGCTGAGTTGCCTGTCTCATGTTTAGTTATCTTTCTTGTATATACAATGTCCATCTCCTATATAAGGTGCCTTCCACAGTGGGCTGAGATATCACACACCACCCTTCAATCAATATTCTTGACAGACATAAACACTGGACAACTTAATAGATAACATGTTTCCCAAGTGAATTTAGCCTGTGTCAAGCTGGGACTAAAAACTATCAGGATACTAAGAAAATCTGAGAAGTGGATAAATTTTAGCATGGGCATTGATTTGAAAAGTAGAATATGAACAATGGTATAGTTTGAATTTTAATGTGAAAGAGTATTAAAAGAAATCAATTTAGGCAAATGACACACAATGCAGCCTTTTGTTTTTTAACATAATAAATTCCTAGAGTCATCAAGAAGAAATGCCATGAAAATATTAAAGTAGAATTATTGGAACATATATGCATTAATACAGAGGTTGAAATGCATTATTCATCTATCAGCTACATATTGAGCAAATACAAATTTTCTAGTCATGCATTTAATAGGAAAGTTGAAGGTGAACTGAGCTACAATAAAGTGTAAAAGACTACTTATTCATTTAGTACATAATTTCAATAGATAGGCTTAGGTGAAAGGAGACTGAACCCAAGCCATAATCATGGCAGAGATTGATAACCCTGATCAATGTGGCTAGTATAAAAAGTTTGATGTCTTGGCATCCTGTCCTACTACAATGTTCAATCTTCATAAATATTTCAGATGAAACTCAATTCTATTCTTATCTTAGGTACTCCCCCCAAAAAAAGCAAGAATAGTCCACAAGTTTCAGCATGCAGTCATCCACTATCCACTCACTAACTATGAAGTCCATGCAATAAAGTAATTTTATCTAAGGAATAATTTATTTATTATGTGGCATTTGAAAATTCTTTGGGTGTATTTTTTTTTTTACTTTTTCCTTCTAATCAATGAAGTTTTAATGACTTGGTAAGTGATTTACTCAGACTAGGGTACAATATTGTCCATGAAAATAGCATTTCTTTTCTCAATAGAAAAAGGCCTAAGAGAGTTTATCCATCCAAAAATAATGAACCTGACATTTCTGTTGGAAGAGAAAAATCATTAGAAGTTGAATTTGGAGAATTTTTATATTTTCCCATTATATTGACAACAGATGGAATTGACTTAAGAAAATGAAAACTCTCCTATTATCCTAAGCCAATTTTCTAAGGCAAGTACTTTTTCAATATTTGAGAATTTTGCAATATGTATGTAGTCCTTTACAACTAAAGGTACTGTCACCAACATACATCGAATGTTTTAAATTAAGTAAAAAAAATGAGTGTATCAATTTAGCTGAGATATTTAAAATATGTATTTTAAATTCCTGATTTAATATAATCTTACTTTGATAATACTTACTTGAACTTTAGAACTGTAACAAATACAAGAAACATTTATATTGAGAAGTATTTTTAAAAAATGCATATTTATAACAATTACTCTGATTGATCATTGATTTCTTTATTATTTGGCAATACTAATGACATAAACTTCAAATAATTTACCTATAAGCCAATGTATTTGGGGAAAACCTCACTGAGGTAACATGATACCTTTCAAGTTAAAATTGAAGCCTGACACGAATGCTAAATGATGTTTTTAATGCTGAAGGTAAGAATATTCTCAAAATCTTTATAAAAGCAAAATAAAACAAAACAAAAAATACATGAACCACAATACAAAACACAGATGGTTATCATGCCCCATTGCACAGGGATATATTCACTGATACTCAGAAGGCTCACTTTTTTCTTCTCTCTCATAGGCATATGCCCCCACACACACATAAACACACATGCACACAACTCACCCGGTGGCTTCCTTCACAATTGTAGAGTTCCAAATCTGCTCTAGTGTTTCTTCATTCGTTCATGTTCATATCACCCACACTATGTCATTATCATGCTGGACCTTTGTTGAGAAGATGAAATATAGCTTCCTGACAATTGCTGCTAGAATAACAAGTTTCCTTTTGTGTTTCTCCCTCCAACACTATTTTCCTTACCTATTTACTTTTTCTTCTCACAAGTCTAAATGCCTTGATTAGAATATTTTATCTATACTCCATTTCTATAAAGACTTCACTCTATTTTTCTCTTTTCAGGTAAATTTTATTTTTGCTTACTTTTACATTTACAAAATAATAATAATGATAATAATAATAATAACAATAACAACAACAAATAAAAACAACAACAAACACCTGTAGAAAGTAACTATGCTTTTTTATTCATACTTCACATCATTTCTGCTAGTATGAACATAAGTACATTATCTACCATCCATTCTAAAAATAACCAGTAATCTCTAGGAACCTTTAGTGATTACAACATTCAATTGTATCATCACCTTTACCCTGTTCAGTATAACTAAGTTGTTGTTGGTATGCTAGTATCCTCAAATTTAATTGTGCAAGAATTATTATTTACATATTAGTTAAAAATAAAGTAAGGAGCTGGAGAGATTGCATGGATGCTTTTCTAGAGGACCCTGATTCAAATCCCAACACCTACGAGGTGGCTCAAAACTGACTGTCACACGAGTTCCAGGTAATCTTACATCTTCATACCAATGCACATAAAATAAAGTTTAAAAATCAAAGTAATATCTTTAAACTAAAACACCATTGTTTTCTTATTCATGTCTTTGTTAATTACTTCTTGTCTTTCATCCAATGTCTTCATAAAATAATCCTCTTCTCTTGATTTTGTAATGCTCCAAAATATTGCTGGTCTATATTCACCTCATGTCTGTCAGACTTTGATGTGTAGTCTATCCTGAGTAGCTCAGAGTTTGGGAAATGAGCCAGACCTATTTCTCTTCCTTGTCTTGTTATAGGTACATAATAAATATTGCATCATGTTCAAAGAAATTTTGATCTATAAGAAACTTGATCTGGATGTACTCCATTTTTTCCACAGCTAAAATTGTCCCATCTCTATTTCTGAACAAGAATTTTTATTACAATGATATGTAAATCAATCTTGCTCAAAGATATATGGTAGTCCTATAATAACTTCTTTCTTTCCACAACTATTTCTGCTTTTCCAAGATGTGTCAGGCATTGTTATGCTTTTTTGTGATTATCTTTTTTGTGTTGACTCTGTTCAAGGAAGATTTTTTTTCCTTTCTGCAAAAGGTTACAAATTCCAAAATACCTTCATCTCATTCTAGAGCAGTTGTTCTCAATCTACTGATGCTGTAATCCATTAATGCAGTTCTTCATATTGTAGTAACCCCATTATAACTGTAGTTTTGTTACTTTTATGTATTATAATGTTAGTATCTATGTCCTCTGATGATCTTAAGTGACCCCTGTGATAAAGGGCCTTCAATAAACTCCAAGGGTAACGACCACAAATTGAGAACCACTGTTTTAGAAGTTCCTTTATGTTTTGGGTTGTTTAGGTAGAGATTCTAGATTCTATTACTGTGAAGAGACATCAACACCAGTGCATCATATGAAATAAAGCACTTAGTTGGCAGGTTGCTTACAGTTTCAGAGTTTGAGTCTATGATTATAATGGTGGACATCATTGGGATAGATATGTAGGTATATTACTAGAGAATATTTCTAAATCTTGTCCACAAGATGAAAGCAGAAAATGTGAACTTGTGTCTAATGTTGAATTTTGAAATGTCTAACCCAACCCCACTGACTCAACTTCTCTAATGCCACACATCATAATCATTCCTAAACCACCAACAACTGGAAACCAGCCATTCAGATACAAATGCCTATGGGGCCTTCCTTATTCAAACCACCACAATAGTGCATATTTTACAAGCAGTGACTGAAGTGGTTTCCTTGGATCCTAAATGTTTGAACAGTACTCAGCATAAAATGATCTATTGAGAAGTGCTTTGAAATGCATATTTTCTCCTAGACTTGACTGACATAGCATCTACAGGACAATACTTACATGCCACTGTGGCATACCTTGGAAATCCCTGCATCACTATGTATAAGTGCAGAAAATGTGAATATTCTGTCCTTCCCAATTTTGTATAACCATAGTTGTGTACATTCTCTAAAATGGTATATTAAGCAGCAGGATATTTATTAAATTATATAAGTAATCTAAAAATATTTTCTATCTTACAATAAACGTTTTCCTTGCCGTTACCAGTATTTGGAAAAGCATATCAAAAATACAGTTGACTGTAAAACAAAGTGGTATTCTAATTTTGGTTCTTCAAAAACAGTTAAAATAGTGCATTTCTAAATGTGTTATTTGTCTCTCCTGAGGTTTTTCACCTAAAGAAATTATTAGGAATATTTGAACTTAAGATTATTATTTTATTTTATGCATATGAGTGCTTTCCTGCAAATACTTATGTGTATCACATGCCTGACTGGTACCTGTTGAGTGAGAAGAGGGAGTTGTGTATTCCTGGAATCAAAGTTACAGAATAAAGATGAGCTGTTAGGTAGATGTTTATAGATGAATCCGGGTCCTGTACAAGAGAACAAATATTCATAACCACAGAGCCATATCTTCAGTCTTAGTACCTGTAAATTTAAATACCTACATTCCTCCATTAGACCTGTTTGCTATGTGTAACTCTATATGGAGAAAAAGGTGGTATTGAACTCTTAACTATTTTTTAGATAGCTAGCACCTCTAAATAAAATCCATCATGACATTAAAAAATCAATAGAACTCATAAATTAGCATAATGAGATATAAAGGTATATTGAAAATAATCTTAGTCTTTGCTCCTGTCTTAAACAAGGAAAAAAAGAAAGAAAGAAAAGAGACCAATGGAATCTAAATTGGTCCTCTGTCTAATGAGTTTAACACATTTTTTGCCAATGATGACAAATTCACGAAGGTGATTATGCTGAGAATAAACTATCATAATAACAATGGAATGGAGACATCATGAAAGGTCCTTGTTGAGAGAATTGCCAATGAAATAGGGACACAGTAAAATATTGGCATGATGTGTCAAGTATTATACTGGCAATATTGTTATACATGTGATCTATGCAGAGTCTCTAAACCTCACTGATATTACATTGGGTGACAAACAATACTAGGACTTTGCAATGTAAAAGAAAGTTCACCTGTGAATATTGTGTTCAGACATGGATGATGAGGAGGGCAGCAAAATCAATATTATAAAATGGGGCTATTTTCCACTGATTTCAATTTTGTATAAATCCATAAAACATAGGTAATTATAGGTAGCAAGATTGACTACTCATTTGGTATAGGCACTTAATGCTCAAGCTTGACAAATTGAACTTGATCTATAGATCCTACATGAATAAAACAATTTCACAGATTTTATTTCCAATCTGAACTTCTGAGCTACAACATGTTCACACACACAGGCACATCCACGCATATACGCACTTGTTCACATAATAACAAGGTTTAAAAATATGTGCAATTACTTTTATGTTGTAGTATATGCATAAAATTCTAATTTTATTATAAACTCTTAATGACTTCTTAAAATTTAAAAGCTTAGCTGTCTTCTGTAATTTTGTTTTTCAGAAGCTATGTAAACTATAGAAGCAACTCCAAATTATTAGTTTACTAATTATGGAAAATATATTTAAAGTATGAAGTATCTGAATGGGAAGTAAATGAGTTGAATGTTACTTTTTTAAAAAATAAAGGAAGAAAAATTAATTTCATCTCCCTATTGTTTGACATAATGGCAATAATCTTTTAGGTCTGCTTCCAAATCTTGGGTTTTGACAAATAAAATATACCAACTATGTAAAACCTTTTCACCAAAAACATAAAAGTGAGAAATAGAGTATATCTCTGCTGAGGCTCTTTGTGGATTTGTTTCTAAGTAATTTTAGTTTATGTGACTTTATGCTAAATATGTGTTATGGTCAGGCATTCTGATTTGTTGCTTTACCACTGCAATGAAAGTACCCCAAGAAAGCAACTTGGGGCAGGAAAGAGTTTATTTGGCTTACAAGTTACAGCCCATCAACAAAGACAGACATGACAGAAACTGAAGCAAAGATAAGAGAGAACGGCAGTTGTCGTATCAATACCAGGCTTATGGTCATCTACTTATAAAGCTCAGGATCACTTTCTCATGGATGGTACCACCTACATACCTTCCTGCCTGAAGGTTTGGTTTAAAAAAATCCATCAGACATGGTCAAAAAACAATCTAATTGGAGAAAATCCTGTTTTGTTTCCTTCTTCACAGGAGTGTCAGTTTAGGACAAAACTAACCCAAAACTAACCAGGGCATTAGGCAGTTCAGTCATTGAAAACCAAAACAAAAAAGTACTAAATACTTAATTAGGGGAGCCACACCTTAGCATCTCAAAACAAAACAAAACAAAAAATCATTAACTTGAGTAAAGCTGAAAATCTATGTTGAAACTAAACAGTTGTGACTATGGCTCAAAAATAAAAATAGATATACTTATAAACACTCTCAAACCTCAAACTGTTAGAGGTAACAGTTTATAACTGATATTGGATGTTATTTCTTCTTGGGCATAGATAATATGTATATAGTGGTTTTCTATAACATATGTTCTATTAATAGGAGATTATTTCTTAAACTTATCCAAAATACTTTGATACTCTTTGCAGCATTTATACTAGCACCTCATCCATTTTAATGGCAATGGTAGACGTTCTTACATGTTCACACATGTATTAAGTTCAAAATCAATTTTATTCTCAGCAAGAATCCATTTGATATGTTTTTGAAGTCAGAAAGTAAACTAAACTCTCTTTTCTTTTTGCCCATTCCTTGGGGATCTAAATCGTTGGCCTCAGAGGTGTTTTGTGATATCATTATAGTACAGTAAGAAAATTGTTCTGAGAAAACACTCTGTTGGCAAGCACAGATATTACAAATGTGACACTTCCAGTTTTGTATTCTTTGCTGTCCTTTCTCACACTTCACATAAAATCATGTCATAGTTTAACTGCACTCTATTCATGCTTCTCTTTCCTTGGAGAAGGATATTCTTCTATTTCTCTTCATGATAACCCCTCATTTATCCATCCCGTGTCAACTGTTGCTTGAAATACTTTTTTATTCCATAACTCTGCACTAACTAATGTTTTCCTTGTAACAACAGAGATACTGCTAAAGACTTCATTTCACCAAGACATATTATAATGTCCGCCTAGCAGTAATAATTATTTATGAAACTCTTAGCTGTCTTAATCCCAGTCTAGATATTTAGTAAACAATAACTAAATACAGGTGTATCACTTGTGTATCAAAATAACAAATCCCTTCTTTCCTGGAAAAGAGTCATTTTCACAATGCTAATGAGGCTACAAGAAAGGAACCATTCTGTGTTTAGAGGTAGCTCTGATGCAATGTGTGGACTGAGTGGCTAGAGAGAGCAATATTCATAGGGAGATTTATTAAGAAATGAGCTATTGTATGTTAAGAGAAAGATGACAGTAAATTGGATAAGAATATGTAAGTTGACACAGGAGGGAGTAGATGTAATTGAAACACTATTTGCGTGGACATGTGACAGTGTATTGAACATGAGATGAGTATGTGGGAGGTGTAAGATGTGATACTTCCATAATTCCTGAAATGAGTTAATGCATTGGTAATTGTACTGGTCATTAAAACAGGAATAATGGTTAAAACTCTGGTTTGAGGGAATGTGTAATTATTATTTGTATTTTTCAATGCTAGATTTGTGATTTGGAAAAAACAGGCATATTTGAATTGGCACTTATGTATAGGAGAGTTAATGATAAATGATGCAGATGTGGGAGACAGGAGCATACAAGAATCTCTTGAAGCTCTAATGTCTGAAAATATTGCCCGTGTTTGACTGGTGTAATAGATACTTTAATGATGAGGATGGAATTGGAAGGGCATAACCAGAGACATGGGGATAAAAATAAAGCTGTTCTGTCTCTAAACTTAAAATAGGCCTAAGATGGCATGATGAAGGAGTAATAAAACCCCCTGTTAGAATGAAAAAGATAAAAGCAAATTAGAAAGAAATGGTAAGAAGTTAAAAGTGTATAAACAAATTTGTCAATATTTTGAATTGGAAATGAAGAGAACTATACTGTTCTATCCCTAAATGTCTCTGCCAGCATACATCACAAGAAGAAAAAAAAGAGGAATGTCCTCTACTTATAATAATAATAAAAAAATGCATCCAAAATTTTAGCAGAGTATATATAAAAATTCTATGAAACAAAATATAATTTTAAGAATATTACATTTATTAAAGACCTACCTTTAATGTTTTTTTAAATATTTATGTGCATGTGTGAGTGTGAGTGTGTGTGTGTGTGTGTGTGTGCATGTGTGTGTTCTTGTGTGTGTAAGATAAATTCACCAGATTGATGTGCCTTTGAAGCAAAAAACACCTGAATTCCCTAGAGCTGAAGTTTCAGGGAGTTAAGAGCTGCTTTCTGTGGGTGCTGAAAACTAAAGTGAGTATCTTTCTGGTATGATTCACTGGTAAATTACTATTGAAACCCATCTTCCCAAAGGGTCGGAAGAGTGATTGTATCAAATAAGAAGTATTAGAAATTTTATCAATGAGTGGCCTTGAACATGTTATTAACAATTGCTCAGGGAAAGAATTACATTTTCTTAGCCTGATAGCATAATTTCCTCTCTGATTTCACCACACAATGTCATCATAGTGATAGTATTTTTTGTTTATATAAAGGGTGGCACACTTCAAAGAGAGCTTGTTATTTTTTTGTACTTCAATGTTATATTCCCCAATATGTATTAACATCTTACCATATTGGTTTCATAAATCAATCTTATAATAATTATAAATATATGTTTAGATTTGTTCTAAAGAAACAGGATGAATTCTGATCAATAAATGATTCTGATTTTTGAACAGTCACATCAAAGGAATCCAGAATCCTAAAAAATTTACTGAAAAATGACCCATTAGAATATCTGATAGGAGGTAAAATAAATTAAACAGGATATTCCATGTGTCCATGTAGAGCATTATTCTTTGTTTCTTATTACCTATTCATGTTTATAAGCCTTCCTTCATGTATCACTATAATCAGTTTGTGTGCTGATACTATTTAGTTTCACAGTGCCTAGCTAATTGCTATAGACATATTAGCCCTGAAAATAAAATAAAACAATCTAAGTGCTCATATAATTTTATTGATATTAATTTGAATATAAGAAGTGCATATTCTGCCTAAAGAAAACTTGTACTTGATATAAACAGTATTTCCACTTACTCAGTTCTCTTATGTGGAAAATTAAAACCCTGAGGGGCAAAGGTAAGATTGTAAGTATGGTATGTACTTTCAAGAGATGGGCTTCAACTGGTAGATATTAACCAAGTATATAAACATTCTATACCATAGTTGAATGCTCCAGCAAAATTAACATTCATGGGAAACACAGCCGCAATGTACCCACCAAGAACAGATTGCCCATAACATGCTCTGTTTGTGATGGGATATTAAAGACCAGCTCTCATAATTTTTTCACTCCACATTCATAGATTTGTTTCTGCTGACAGAGTAGTGGAAATGTAATTAAATGTTTAGTTTAATTAAAATGGAAAATAAACGCTTGTTCTCAAAAATTCGCTCCAGTCCCCCAAATAGAAAACATAAGAGATTATGTGTCTCAGAAACACATACCCTTGGTTCTCTGTATGTATTCATTTTTATAACACTCAGATATAATTACACACATATATTACACAATTCATAAAAACTTTGTTATCACTTCATCCTTGCCGAAGATATATATTCTAGCTCTATATGAAGCTTAGAAGAGCATTCTGAAAATTGATGTGGTGCTGGAATTATTGAGAAGGTTCACTGTTGCCTGTAAACAGTGATAATCTTTCTTAGTGAGCAGTGCGGTGCTGTGAAAAGTCTTCAACCTTGTACTGTAGTATTGATTCACCAATGCTTTAACACAATGAATATGATTATGCTCAAATTAATCATTTGTAGATAATTAAATTTAAATATTATACAAACTTTATAATCCACTACAAATTTATAAACACACACACACACACAACACATACTCCCTTTACAAGATGTGGAACATTTCAGAATTTCCAATAAGCATCCCAGACCTGAGCTTGTGGTGTCTTCCTCCTTGTGTGGTTTTCTTTTGCTTTCTGTGAACATTTGCTTCATTGCTCCTCTTTGATTAGTCATGCTCCAGTATCTCATCCACATTTAACAATTTCATGGATATTTAACTCATATTTTTTGAAGCACACTAATGTATTCATTTTCATTAAAATCATCTTAGGAGTTTATCAACCACACATCTCAGGAGTTGGCTTTGATAATTTTTTTTTCATTTTTCGACAAGCCTTCTACTTTTAAGAATTTACTCTCTTGATTTAATTGAGTACATTTCTAACCAGATTCTTGTCTTTCCACCCACATGGTCACCCACATTAACTTTAGACAATTAATTAATAAATCAACATTTTATTTTATGAATTGAAATGGAATTTTGCAAGTATTAAATGTTTGTTTATATTTGTAGTTTTAACTATTTTGGTTAAACTGGATACTTATATATAGTCTGCATTTTTTCAATTACTTTTTTGTCCTTTTCTTTACACAGTGTCAAGTGAAATGGACATTATTGGCCAACTTAGAAACTTTCCTTTGTAACTTTTTTTGTTATAATTCATAAGAGAATGCCTAAGAACAGGTGTGTTTGCTTTTCACATTTTAAATGAACATATATTTCCTTTTTTTATTTTATTTTTTCTCATTAATGAAGCAAGTTTACTTTCAAGATAACTCTAAGTCCAATATTTTCTGGTGATTTATAAATAGAGATTTACTGACTGTTTTCCATTTTGTTAAATTTCACAGACTTGCTAATTTACCCAACAAGTTCATTGTGCAGAAAGCTGCTCAATATTTACACATTTATATAAGCTTCTTTCTTGCCAAGCAGTGGTGATAAATACCTTTAATCCTAGCAATCTGGAGAAAGAGGCAGGCAGATCTCTGTGAGTTTGAGGCCAGCTTGGTAGTGTGGTTTACAAATCAAGTTTTGGTTGGCAGCAGATTTGTAGGTCTCTAGACCTTTCTTCAGGTTCAGTTTTCTCTTCAAACCAATTATGGCTCCATCTTTTATGCTCTCTCTCTCTCTCTCTCTCTCTCTCTCTCTCTCTCTCTCTCTCTCTTTCCTGTCTTCTATCCCTACCCTGACTCAGTCTTCCTAGTCGCACATGCTTTCCTCTCCTCCCCTTCTCTTTCTCCTACTTCTCTTTCCATTCACTGCCTGCCCCCACTTCCCATGTGCTCTGGGGGACTTGTCCCTTCTGCCTTCTGTAAGGGACTTTATATGAATTTCTTAGAATACACATTGTATTCTAATTCCTCTGGTGGTGTGAATTATAGGCTGGTGATCCTTTGTTCTAGGTCCAAAATCCATATATGAGTGAGTATATACCATGTAGGTTGGTGATCCTTTGCTCTAGGTCTAAAATCCATATACGAGTGAGTACATATATTCCTGATTTGTGACTGGGTTACCTCATTCAGGGTGGTTTCTTCAAGTGCCATCCACTTGCCTACGAATTTCAATATTCTATTATTTTTTTCTGCAGAGTAGTATTCCATTGTGTAGATGTGACACATCTTCTTTATCCATTCTTCAGTTGAAAGGCATCTAGGTTGCTTCCAGATTCTTGCTATTACAAATAATGCTGCTATGAACATAGTTGAACACATGTCTTTGTTGCATGGATGTGGATTATTTGGGTACATGACAAAGAGGGGAATTGCCCGGTTCCTGTGGTAAACTAATTCCCATTTTCTGAGGAACCGCCATACTGATCTCCAAAATGGATGTATTACTTTGCACTCCCATCAGCAGTGGAGTAGTGTTCTCCTTTCTCCACATCCTCTCCAGTGTAAGTTGTAATTAGTATTTCTAATTTTAGCCATTCTGTCAGGAGTAAGATGGTATCTCAACAATTTGAGCAATAATGTAAAGGCTACCATAAATGCCCTTCCATGATAAGGAGATCAACAACTAACTTATCAACCATCATGGAACCCTCAGTTAGTTCAGAAACAGAAACAAACACCCATAACTAAACACTGAGTTGATATAGAATCCAGATTCATAGGAAGAGGACAAAACCAGGTTACAGAAACACACAGAGACACCTGACCTGAACAAGGAGGAGCTAACAGCCTCCAGACTGATAGCTGGGAATCCAGCATGGGACTGACTCAGGCCCCCTGAATATGGGTCTCAGCTAGAAGGACTGAACAGTCTAAGGGACCTCAGAGAGTGGGACCAGGATGTATTCCTGATGCACAAAAGGACATTGCAGACACATTCCCCATGGAGGGATACTCCCTTAACCTAGAGATAGGAGAGAAGTCCTGGTTCCTACTTCAAATGACTTGACAGATTTACATGACCCCACCTGGATGGCATAGCCTTGCATGTGGAACTGGGGTGGGGGGATAGAGGGGAGGGTATTCAGGGTGCACGTGTGTGGGCAGAGAGGTTAAGAGGGAGGGTGAAAGGGACGTAGGTAGGGAAAGAGCGAGGGAGGGAGATCTGGGATCGACATGTAAAATAAAAAATAAATAATTAAAATGAAAAAAAAAAAACCAAAAAGCAAAAACAAAAGCGGGGAGGGGGGGAGGTGGGAAGTACCCTTGAATGCACTGGCATAGGAGATCACTTCCTAAATATAATACTGATAAATACCAATAGATAATTGGGACATCCTGAAACTGAGAAGCTTCTGTAAAGCAAAGGACATGGTAACCAAGACAAAACATCAGTCCGCAGAATAGGAAAAGATCTTCACTAACCCCACATCTGATGATCTCCAAAATAAAAGCTCCATTCCTCCATTCCTCAGTATTTTATTGTTTTAAAATTATTCTATTGGGTAGCATTGTGTAAAAATATCTCTATTGTCATAACTTTAAAATATGTTTTATACATTCTCCTAGTAAATATATATAAATGGGGTTTGAGATTTAAGATGATTTTGAGATGATTTAGTTATTTTTTTCTTTTACTAGTGATTATTCACCTTACACCTTAATGTCTACTAGACTTCACTTTTGTGATATGAAATGCTCTGTGGCAAATTTTTCTCTCTCCAGGCTCTCTCACTCTTTTATTTTTCTCAACCGTAATGAGATATTTTTTATTCATTCGTTGCTTTATTACAAGTATTTTTTATTTATTTTATATAACCAAGTCCATTTAAATGAAAATAAGCATTTATAGACAATATTTGGGAATTTGGGTGTCGTTCTTTCCAAACTACTTCCTGCTGGTAAGGGGCACTGTCATGGGGGATACTAAGGAGATGCAGAAATCCTGGACTTAGTCTATAAGGCTGCTTTGTCCAGCTGTTTTGAATGTAGGATTACCTGGTATTCTGTTTCAGGCGGTCTGGCTTGATCAACCCACATTAGTCTGGAAGGAATCCACATCTTTTCATTTTCAGTGGAAACAAAAATAGAAATCCTTTTCCCAAGTAACTTGTCCTTGAACTTAAATTTTGGAGTGAAAGCATTTTTTTATTTAATTTATTATTTTACATGTTGATCCCAGTTCCCCCTTCCTCCCTCCCTCCCTCCCTCCGTTCCTCCCTCCATCCCTCCCTCCCTCCCTTTTACTCTAAACTTCCATTACTTCTCTTATCCAGCATTATTCCTTTAAAGCTTGCTAAATTCAGTATCTTACAGATGATGTTGTCCCTCCCCAGTATTTTACAGTTATCCACTGCTGATATTGAGAACACCCACTCAAATATCCATTCATTGGTAGAAAATCCACTTCATTATTCTCACTGAATTTCTTTATCATTTTTGTTTAGTTGTAACAAAAACCTATTCAGTAGCATTGCCATCCTCTTTTCCAGAGTATTCATCAAAGTTTCTCACATTATTTATTGTAAATTCATAAATGAAGAGGTTTATGAATACATTTCTGTGTTAGTTCTTCTTCTTTTGTTTTTTAGTGTTTTTATTTTACATGTCAATCTCAGTTCCCACTCCCTCCCTCTCTCCTTACCTTATCTCCCTTCCTCCCACCTACCGTTTTGCCCCCCTCACATGCACTCTGACTACCCTCCCCTCCCAACCCCCACCCCAATTCCACTAGTAGGGCTATGCCATCCAGGTGGGGCCATGTAAATCTGTCAAGTCATTTGAAGTAGTGACTAGGACTTTTCTCCTGTTTCTAGGTTAAGGGAGTATCCCTCCATGGGCGATTTGTCCTCAAGGTCCTTTTGTGCACCAGGAATACATCCTGGTCCCACTGTCTGAGTTCCCTTAGACTGCTCAATCCTTCTAGCTGAGACCCATATTCAGGGGGTCTGAGTCAGTCCCATGCTGGATTCCTAGCTATCAGCCTGGGGGGCTGTTAGTTCCTCCTTGTTCAGGTCAGCTGTCTCTATGTGTTTCTGCAACCTGGTCTTGTCTTCTCTCTCTGCATCTGGATTCTATTTTGACTCAGTGTTTAGTTATGGGTTTTGCCTCTGTTTCCAACATGTACTACATGAGAGCTCCATGATGGTGGATAAGTTAGTTATTTGTTTCCTTATCATGGAAGGGCATTCATGGTAGACTTTCCACTGTTGCTCAAAATGTTAGTTGGATTCAGTATTGTAGGTCTCTAGACCTTTCTTTAGATTCAGTTTTCTCTTCATACCTATAATGATTCCCTCTTTTATGTTCTCTCTCTCTCTCTCTCTCTCTCTCTCTCTCTCTCTCTCTCTCTCTCGTCTGTCTTCTATTCCTACCCTGACTTAATAATCTTCCTAGTCACACATGATTTCCTCTCCTCCCCTTCTCTTTCTCCTACTTCTCTCTCCATTTACTGTACCCCCACTTCCCATGTGCTCTGGGGGACTTGTCCATTCCCCCTTCTTGAGGGACCTTCTATGATTATCTTAGAATTTTTATGTTGTGATAAAACATCACCGTGAGAGAAACTTCTAATTGAAAATATTTATTTTGTCTCACAGTTTCAGTGGGATGTATATCTATGATGGTGAAGCAGAGAAATTGCAGCATACATCATGCAAGTTGGCAGAGACATAACCTAAGCGCTCAAATTTTGAACTTCAAGCAACAAGTGGAAGTAGCTAGGGGGATTATATTGCTGAAGTCCTGCCTGCAAGGACATACTTCTTTAGCAATGCCATATGTTAATATTCAGGAATTTGTACAGGCCTGTACTTGGGGTTCTGATAAGGTATGCCCTCAGCTGCTGCCACTAAGAGCACCCCTATGCACATTTACTAGGTTCCATTTTTAAAGGGCCCTGCCCACCTCCCATCTTTCTATCTTTTTCTCCCTGTCTCTTTCTCTCTCTTGTTCCTCTTTCCTCTCTCCTACTGCTCCTGTCCCCTTTTTATGATCACTTTCCTTAATAAAAACACCTGTTGCATGGTGTCTGTATCTTTCCTGCTGCTTTTCTTAAATTACAACTCTATACCTCCTAAACTGCTCCAAAAAGCACCAAGAACTTGGGACAAAGTACTCAAACATGAGAGTTTACATGGGGCTGTGGGTTGCAAACCACTACAGTTCCCAAATTATTAGTTATTTCATGTTGAACATCTTCACCCTGCCTAATTATCTATAGTTATAAAATATATCTGTTTAATAAAGTCATAAAATTCTAGGCTGCGTTAAAATCAAATAAAGTCCCTTCTGTCATCTAGCTTTCCCTTATGTGCAGGATGGATCTCTTTGGATCATATGAGAAGAAGTTATATAGAACTCCTTTTGATTTTCATGCTGGGTGAACAATGCTGGTTATGGCTTCTGTCATCTAGTTTTCCCTTTAGTGGAGGAAGGACCTATTTGAATGGATCATATGAGAAGTTATATAAAACTCCTTTTGATTTTCATGCTGGGTGAACAATGCTGGTTGTGGGAGTGCACCATGGCTAACATAATGAGGACTTCACTTTGGTATGAAAATCACTTTTACTATTAGAAAGAGGAGTTGAGCTTAGTGGATCAATAAGTAAAATGGGAAATGATCCTCGAATCTGGTATTGATTATGAGAAGAAAAGCCAAATGCCAAAGTTAATGGTTACTAAGCTAACTGCTATGTAAAAGTGAAGATATTGGTTTTTGACAAAAACGTGCTTATCACAATACCATGAGCAACAGTATGTTATGATTTTTGATTTATGGTAGACCAACACACAATTCTGCACTCTAAAATAATATAAAAAACAATACTTACTTGGTTGAAACTGAACTTTGAATTTTGATCTTTTTCAAGCTGCATATGAGCTATAAGAACATCACAGAAAAGACTAAGGCTCTACAATGTACTATTCTGCCCAGACATGATATTCACGTGTATAAATACATTATAATCCAATAATTTCCATTTTATGATGCTCTTAATTGAGAAACATGACCTTGTCATTACTGGAAGATTATTTGCCTAAAACCTTAGATGAAAGTATTTTGCTAGAATCTGTTTCTTGTTTTGTTACATTAGCTCTGTTTTATAAATTAATTTAATATAAATTCAATCATGTACAGTCAATGAGAGAAAATATTGTGCAAAATAGATTTTTGTCATCTTTCAAAAGAAGTACAAATGCTGGAAAATGTAGTTCAATTACTAAGAAAAGTCATTTGTCAAACTGAGATCCCTCTACATCAGAAGGCATAAGAATTTAAGGAATAGTATATCCCCAAGTCACTTAGACTATGATAGAACAGTACTAAATTAGCCTTCAACCTACAACCTTCCAGTACTCACGCTTATACATTCTCATTCTTAATGCATAGTGAAAAAAAAGCAAAGAAAACCTCCAGTTTGCATAAACATGATATGTGCTGTCTTTCAACATTTTTTTTTTAATTTTAGTGTAGGAAGCATCATTGCAGTGTTCTAAACTGATTATACTTCACACTCCTTCATTCTTCATCCACACATATTTAGTCTAATGCATTTTAAGACTCAGTTAAGTTTGCTACAGGCTATACAGATAATGCTTCAAAAAGATTGAATGAGTTCCTATTATAACAAATTAATATGACTATTAGGAAACACATACAAAAGGGAAATTGGTCTTTTTTGCTGAGTTTAATTTTTTCCTTTTTCTGTTTCTCATACTACTGTAACAACAAGCCAATCCTTTATAACTCTGTGTTTTTAAGTGTTTGCTCTGGAACTCACACATAGAGGAAAACATCTATTTCTTTTTTGAGAAGATTGTGAATGGTAACTTATCCCTCTTTAATCTTGTTTTTCATTTCTCAGAGGAGCAGGTGGTCTCCATAGCATGCTATTGTAATGAATGGATCACATTGCTATGCACACAAATAACATAGTGTTTTGATTTTCAATCTCTATTTTAATGCCATCATTCACAACTTAGATGTGTCTAGCAGATGCTTCTTATCTACACACACTTATATATATGTATATATAGTTATATATATATATATATATATATATATATATATATATATAAGTTAATTGTTATTATGACTTTGTAATAGTTACTTCCTCTGTGTTATCTATGCACTAGGTATGTAATAGGTAAGTTGCACCATATATGTCTTTCAATGTTATTACTATGCGTTTTCTGGAAGAAATGAACTACTATACCATTTTAAAAAGGCAAATTGAGAGCAAGAAGGGCAACATTTAAAATACATGGCTAAGTGTAAATTTGAACAAATCTTAACATAATTAACAGCTCATGCAATTTTCTTTGAGTAAGTTTCCCAGTTTAAAAAAAAAAATCTGAATATAGATCTACTTAACTTTAAATCAAACAACACCTTTTACTCTAAATAGCACATTGTCCAATGAAATGGTCATAATGGGTTAATAAAATGGGAACAGTTCAGATGTTATAGAAATGGGAGTGCTACAATGATTGTAGGAAAATTGAAAGCATGGGGCACATGGTACTGATAGATTTAGAAGGTTTTGGAAGAAACTATTCAGTATTGAAGAATGTGATGAGGAAATAACCCATGCCAGTAATTACTAGTTAGTAGTAATGGGATGAACATATGGCTAGGGACAATATATTTGAAGCTGGCAGCTCTAACAAATGAATATTGGTGGCTTGAGAAAACTTTAGATTGGCCCTGAATTACACTGATAATTTCTCTTAGACAGTGAGTTAAAACCTAAATAAATATAGGCTTCAGAATGCCTGTAGCATTATGGGAATAAAGCAATTCTGCCTTTATTTGGATATGGACACTTAGAAGGCCAAATTTAGAGTAGACTATTCAATGCCTGTATTTTCAGCATACCCCTGATTCTTCCTGTAATTTTTAATGATTTAATGATCTAAGAGGATAGAAATAAGTTGATCTAGTAATTACTAGACTCAGTGGATTAATTCTTTCACCATTGTAAATACACTTGAAGTATGAGATGGAAGAAATAAGAAATGCTAGCAGTACTAAAGAGAAGCAAATATAGTCCTTTCTAAACAAATTAGAATCTCAAGTTAACATGAGAAGTATGCAACTCATATTAACAGAATTTCTGGTTAACATTTCAAAACTGTTTCCCCTTCAATTACTCTGTTCTTTGTAAGGTTTCCCTAAATCAAAAATAATCAGACTTGATGACATTCTCTAACTTTTCTTTTAATGTGTGCATACATTTATTCTCATGTTTTATTTCTAGTGATAAAAGTATCTTTTAACATACATCAGCAGCTATTTCATTGTGAGTTTTGGGCACATGTTTATATTTTATATTAAAGTAAGGCAGTGTGTTACAGGTCACATTTCAACTTCTTGCTTTCCATGCAACCTTAATCCCCTCCATGAATAATTGCACATGTTCACTCCCTGGCAATTCTTTCATAAAGTAGCATTGAATGAGGAAGGAAATGGTAATGTACAGCTAATCATATGCTCCTCTGTGTAGATCAAGCTTCTCATGCATTAAAATAAAAAGAAATTATGAGAATTCATTTGACAATTTTGCATGCTGTAGAATATGCAAATTCTTCTTACACTGAGAAATAATTTGTTCTATTTTTAGCAAACCACCCCTCCCCAGTAGTGACCAAACCTTCCCAAGGAGTTTGAATATTTGTGCTATGCCCAGACTGTGAAGCATGAGTAATTTGTTTACTAATCAGTAATACATGTGGTTTTAAATAACTAAAATGACCTGTAAAATCCTATCAGTGTCAGAGAAAGTTTTTTTTTTTTTTCTGGTCATATCATCTAGCGTATCATTATTATTCATTGCCTTTAGTGCCAAAACTTCTTAAAACATATAAAAGTTGGACGTCCATTCAAAGTTGTTTCCAAAGCTTCAGTCTTTACTTTCACCTGATTCTTAGGTGTCCCTTCAACATGCAGTTAATACAACAACATCCACATACTTCAATCTAACCCCACTATACTCACTCCACTCTGAAATTTTATTCCCTCCACTCTGAAGATTATATCACCTGCTCTCTTTTCATTCCAGTAGCAATCAGACTTTGTAAATGCTGTATTATTCATTTTTTAATTTTTTAAAATTACAATATAATTAAATCATTCAGTCCTTGTACTTTTTTTTTCTTTTCAGTTCCTTCTATGTAACCCACCCTCTTTAAACTTATAAAATTCACAGCTTCTTCTTTAAAGATAGATCTATTCCTGAATACATGAAAACAACCTTTTCAACCTGAAAAGCATTGCCTATATGCTTATGAACTGAATACTAACCACTTGGTATTGGATAACTAAGTGTGAACCCTTCCTTATTGATCCATTCTTCTGGAGTCTGCCCCATATCTTCAGTTTCTATTTATATATCATATAGAAGTTATGCATTAATCTTGTTTCACATCACATCTCTAATTCACCACTGATTTTATTCCATGATGCATAAAATTAATTCATCTGCTTAATAAAGAGCAATAACCTACCACTATGTATTCAGTCACAGTAATTGTAAGGTTTCTCCTCTAAGATATAGACAGACAGGTCTCATGTTCCTATTTTTATCCTTCCCACCATTCTTCGAAGGGTTTTATTAGCAAACAGAAAAATGATTGTTTTTCATTTAAGTTTTCCATGCAATATATTTGTTCATAGTTTCCAAGTTTCTCTGAGATTCTACTACTACCCAAATCCAGACCACATACTTCTAGTTCTCTCTCTCTCTCTCCCTCCCTCTCTCTCTCTCTCTCTCTCTCTCTCTCTCTCTCTCTCTGTGTCCATACAAAAACAAAAGTTAAAATTAATTTTATAAAGTCAATAAGGCTAAAAATACCAGAACAAAACCAAAAAGCAAATAAAAACCCTGAGCCTTTTGTTTTTCCCTTAAAACTTCCCTGGAGTGCTGTTGATATAAGCAGTGAAACTCCATCGAAGAAAACTGATTTTCCTTCCATAGCAGGTTCCAACTAATTTTATACAACATGGCTTTATTTTTATTTTTTAGTATATATATACTAATATATATATATATAATTTAGTATATATATTATATATATATATATATATATATGACAAACCCCTAATATCTCTTTTCCAATTACTTCAGTACCTCTTCCAAATTCATGTTCTCTTATATTTTAATTTAATGAATAGACTTAGAGTAGCCTATGTGGGCATGCCTGTGAAGACAATTCAATGAAGCATGGGGAGTTGTACCTCTGAAGAAAACTGAATCACCAATCTCAGTGACCATGAATTGGCAAAATAGTCTCTAGTAAGGATGAGCACCTTCCTATCCTCACCTTTATCTATGTTGGAATTTTGGACAGCTTGATCTTATGCATGTCCTGTTATGTGTTTACATATTCTGTGAGATAATGCTTTTCTGCAAGTTTCCTCTGCCTCTGGCTCTTTTAACCTTTTTGCCTTTTTTTTCCCAAGAAGATTCCAGAGCCTTGGGGTGACAAGATTAAGTCTAAATATCCCATTTAGAGCAAAGTTGTCAACAGTCCCATATTCTCTGTAAACTGACCATCTCTTATTGTCTCTACTAATTATCAACAATTGAAAATTAAAAGCTGTTTTAAATGTGGAGCACATTATTTTATCTGCTTTGCAGCATAATAGTCAATTCTTTTCAGGATTATGAAATCAACTGTGATGAGTTTTGGGCCTAGTTATCAATACCAAGGATAAGACCCAAGTTAAGTCCAAAAGGCAAATGTTTGGAAACCCTAATAAGAATCATAGCACTATTGTACCAGTGAGAATATCTTCAAAGCAGCAGGCATTATTGTATATCAGTATTTTTCTCTGAATAACACCACTGATTATTTTTCTCTCCCATCAGTGAGCATAGAACATTCTAGCAATATCAAAAATTGTCAGAACCTTAAGTTCTGTACCAGTTTGATTTTTCTATGTTCCATATAACACAAGTGTGGTATTTTCAGAAATAAAACCATTATATTGATTTCTTGTGAGTGGTCAAGATCAATGACAACAGTCTGTAAAGTCTCAGAGTTATAGGAGACCCCACTGACAACTTGAAAAAGGGGTCATAGATAGCCGGTTCTAGAATTATTCTTTTATTTATAAATGATTATGTCTAGGGGAAGAGATTGAACACCTGTTATAGAATAACATTGAAATTTCTTTTATATATACTTATGTATATATTTTAGGAAGTATCTATAGTATAGATATTCATATATCTATAAGTATCTTTATTTACCTATTCCTGCCTATTCTTTCTCTTCTCCCTTTAATACCTCACCCATTTAATCTTTGTATTGAAATATTAAGAATTTTTTGTGTTCATTTCTCTGTTGATTTATTCCTCTTCAAGAGGAATATCATTATGGCCACATAATACATGCCTGAAATTTATGAAACTCCAGTTCAACACCAGTATTTTAAAGAGTCAAGGAAAGTATCCATATGTGAGACAGAACATGTTTGTATGCAATTTCCATCAAAATTGAAATGCAATTCACAGAAACTTAAAAACTGATCTCAAAATTGAAATAGAAACATGACTGAGATAGCTAAAATATACCTTAGTAGTAAAAAATCTGTGGAGTTTCTGTGATGGAAATTCTGAGATTACAACTTGACATACCAGTGAAGAGATGAAGACAATCATAAAATATTCTGATTCAGACTGGCTCATGGCCATGTCTGCTGAGTGCTTTATAGATTCATGGATTATGGATTAATCCAATAATGACAATGGCACCCTAGGCAGGTGTCCCTAGATTGTCTAAGGCAACAGGCTGTGCAAGAAGCAACACGTAATCAACTAAGCATCACACCTCTATGTTCTCATCTTCATTTCCTTAATCAAGGTTCCCATCTTGAGTTCCCTCAGTAATAGACTGTGACTTGTAGACCAAATCTAATAAACATTTCCTATCCTAATTTCTTTTGTGCAGTGTTGTATTTGAGAAAAAGCAAATGAATGAGTGAATGAATGGAGCAGAGATAAGGACAGTTAGCATCTTCAAAAATAAAAACAAACAAATAATGATGGACAACGTGGATAGGACATAAAAGAAATAAAATTACATTCTCATTTGTTAAGTTGTACAAAACTCAATGCCACATAAATGGAGAACCTAATCTAAGATCACATATGTTGAATCTCCTCTAAGCATAAAGGCACATGAAAGGACTTTCTGAACAGGAGGACAAAAGTGGGCCAAGATTTAAGACAAACAATTGATGAATAGGATTCAAGGAAACTCAAAATCTTCTGTATAGCACAGAAAACTATAATAAATGAAGTGGTAACTTACAGAATTAGGAATGATCTTTACCTCCTACACATATGACAGAATGTTGATGTGTAGAATACACAAATAACTAAAAATACCTGAGGATTAATTAAATAAACCCATTTAAAATGAAGTAAGAAACTAACACAGAGTCATCAGGGGAAGAAATAAAAGTGGTGGATAATGCTTCTTTAAAATGTTTAAATTATTTTCTTTTTTTAACTTACAAAATAACAATATCATTCTGTAATTCCCACATTGTATTGTACTTCCTCCTGCCCACTCTTTCAATGTACCCCTCTTGCTCTCTCTTAAATATGTGATATGTCTCTCTCTCTCTCTCTCTCTCTCTCTCTCTCTCTGTGTGTGTGTGTGTGTGTGTGTGTGTGTGTCTGTATGTCTGTCTATCTGTCAGTCTGGGTGATTGGATAGATGGATTTTCCCTGTTAAAGACTATTTTCCCCATTATTAATATTCCTGAATTGCCTCTAGTTTAATTTTATTTACATTTTCTAGTGTTATGATGTCATGAGCTTTTCTCCTTCCTTGTAAGCATATCAGTTGATGCTGTCATTGTTTAGGTCATGTTTTTATAGCCAGAGAGAGATTCTTTAATGTTCAGAATCCTTTAATATCATTGAATACAAATAATATATTTTGAGTTTTTGACTTGTAATCAAAATGGTTACAATTTAAAACAGTTATAATACTTGTTCATTTAAATAAGATGAAAAAGAAGGGCCAACTGGGGCATTTGTGATGGAAATCAGTGAGGAAGTTCCTCAAAACAGAAGTAGATATTTCATATGATCCAACTGTACAACTCCTGGACATATTCCCAAGGGTTTCTGAATCCGTGTATAGATACACTTGCATATCTATGTTCATTGTTGGTCTATGCACAGTATCTAGGAATTTCTCTTCTTATTATTCCTGAACTTTTCTGTACTAGGTTTCTGTTAGCTCACCCTGCTTCCTGTTCTTCTTAGCATTTCTGAGTAATTTAATTCCATGATCCATCTCAGATTTCCCAAAAAGCTGTCCTCACATGCTCAGGGTAAATTAAAGAGCATCCATGTGGTTTCATAGCAATCTGCCTTTGCCTCTGTTTTAGTATCACATTATAATGAAATGTTGTTTTTAAGAGTCTTCCATCCTGTGATATGATTATGTTTTGTTTGATAGATGTCTACTAGACTTATCTTTGGTAAACTGAACCAGTAACCTTAAATATATTACTTCGGTTGATTGTCATATATTTTAGATTTCTATTTGAATAATTACATGGTGATGAATATATTATATTATTAAGTATTAAACATGTTAGTGCAGGTATAAAATTGCGTGATGACAGAAGTCTATAAATAAGAGCAATAAATACTATTTAATGTGATACATTCTGAAAATAGTCTTTGGATTTTGCTCCTTCCTCAGAAATGTCAGAATTCTGTGGTTAATCTTTCCCTTGAAAACTGAAAGGGGAATAAACCACCACAAATATGCTACATTCTGTAGCAGTGTCTGCCTACTACCAATTCCTTGGAAGCATTTTAAAATTCACACAACAAGTTTGTAAGAACTTTATGTTTTTATATATTAGATCTCTAAAGAAATACTTACTTGGAATATATATATATATATATATATATATATATATATATATATATATGTCCTGTTTAAAGTGTTTTCTATCCATCAATATATATTTTATGACCACCTTCAAAAATTACCTTTCTAATGTGCCTTATTATCACAACATTGGAAGTAATTTATATTTATTTAATTTCATGGAGGTCTCTGCAAATATTTAGCTCATGGAACTTAAGACAAGATGCATTTTATTGATTTTCAATTGTTAATTTAGAGCAATAAATTTTGTTGCTTGTCTTGGTTTCCCCCATTGTACCTCCATCAACAATTTCTTTTTTTTTTTTTTTTTTTTTTTTTCCCTGTTGAGTCACACACTTTACTCTCTAGCCCTTACACCTCCACTTGCAAGTGTTCATTGCCATGAGTCGTTGGTCTGGTTCGAGGCCTCCGGCCTCTGTTACATCGTCAATAATGGGCTCTCACTGGACTCCTCTTGGATATCCTGTTCTTGTCCTGTGTCGTGGAGATCCTGTAGCTTTGAATCTGTAGGTTTGTCCCTTCACATGTTCCAACAGTTTATAGATGAGGTGGATGTTGGGGTGGGCTAACCCATAACCCTGGCCCTGGGCCTGGATGGTAACTGGGTTGGTCAGCCAGCCAGCTCTCCAGGGGGGCCGTTTTGATGAGTTATGGTACATTACTACTAAACCTAATTTGTTGATTATTTTTTAATCATGGGAGTATATTAGATTTTGTCAAATACATTTTATGAATTTATTGAGACACCTGGTTTTTCTTAACATCGTATACCACATTTTCACATCTTGAATCTTCTTCTCCAAGATAAGTCCCCAAAATTTGTTTTGCTGGTATTTTGTTGAGAGCGTTTGTCATCTGTGCTCATCAGTGCCTATAATTTTTCTTTTGGGCTTGCTAGGCATTGGTATTGACACTGCAATGGGTTGTAAAATGGGCCGATAAACACCACCACCACCATCATCATCTTCATCTCCTCTCCCCACTCCTTCAGAAGACTTTGAAAAGTACTGGTGTTAGTTCCTGAAGTTTTGCTAGAATTCTTCTGGGAAGGTTTTTTTCTTAAGAATTTATTTTTAATTATGTTTATGTCTGTGTGGGTATGTACATGTTAATGCAGGTGCCTGCTGAGGTCACAGGCATTGGCCCCACTTTCGGAGCTGGAGTTACAGGCAGATGTGAGAACTCTGATGCGGGTGTTCTGGACCCAAATGGGCCTTCTGCAAGTGCTGTAGGAGCTCTTTCCTGCTGAGCCGGTTCAGTTTCCAAAGTCTCTGATGAGAGTTTTCGCATCATTGGTCCAATCTTGTTTTTTGTCTGGTCAGGCTTCCATTTCTGATTCAATCCTGCTAGACTGTAGGTTCTTAAGAATTTATCCATTTCTTCTAGGTTATCCAAATTGTAGATATGTGATTGTCTGTATTAGTCTCTTACTATACTTTGTATCTTTATTTTATTTTTTTTTTTTGCATATAGAGTATTTTTTATTTAATTTTATATAACAAAGTCCAATTAAATGAAAACAAACATTTATACACAATATTTGGGAATTTGGGCGTTGTTCTTTCCAAACTACTTCCTGCTGGTAAGGGGCGCTGTCTTGGGGGATTCGAAGAAGATTCAGATATCCTAGCTGTAGTCTGTAGGGCTGTTTTGTCCAGCTGTTTGGAATGTAGGATCAGCTTGTACTCTGTTTCAGGCGGTCTGGTGTGATCAAACCACATTAGTCTGGAAGGAATCCACATCTTTTCATTTTCTGTGGAAACAAAAATAGAAATACTTTTCCCCAGTAACTTGTTCTTCAACTTAAATTTTGGAGTCAAAGCGTTTTTTTTTTTTTTTTTTTTTTTTTTTTTATTATTATTTTACATGTCGATCCCAGTTCCCCCTCCCTCCCCCCAAGCCCTCCCTCCCTCCTTCCCTCCCTTTTGCCCTCTCTACCCTCTCCCATGCACTCTAAACACCCTCCCCTCCCAACCCCCCACCACAATACAATATGTAGGGGAATGCCATCCAGTTGGGGTCATGTAGATCTGACAGGTCCTGTGAAGTAGGGACTAGTGCTTCTCTCCTATCTCTAGAATAAGGCAGTTATCCCTCCATGGGGGATATGTTTGCAAAGTCCTTTTGTGCACCAGGGATACATCCTGGCTCCACTGTCTGAGGTCTCTTAGACTGCTCAGACCTTCTGGCTGAGACCCATATTCAGGGGAGTCCGAGTCAGACCCCTGTTGGCTTCCCAGCTATCAGTCTAGTGGCCCTTAGCTCCTCCTTGTTCAGGTAAGCTGTCTCTATGTACTTCTACCGCATGGTCTTGTCCTCTCCATCTGCTTCTGGGTTCTAGTTTGACTCAGTGTTTATGTATGGGTGTTTGCTCCTGTTTTCAACAGGCATTAGTTGAGGACTCCATGGAGAAGTTAGTTGTTGATCTCACTCTCCGGGAAGGGCATTTATGATAGCCTTTCCACGGAAGCTGAGATTGTTAGTTGGGAGCAGTCTTGTAGTTCCTTCGACCTTTCTTTGTGTTCAACTTTATCTTCAAACCAATATTGGCTCCCTCTTTTATGTTCTCTCTCTCTGTCTCTGTCTCTCTCTCTCTTTCCTATTTTCCATTCCTAACCAGGCTCAATCCTCCTGGTCGCACATGCCTTCCTCTCCTCCCTCTCTTTTTCTCCTACTTCTCTCTCCATTAGCTGTCCTCCCCCACTATACCTGAGGTCTGGGGGACTTGTCCCTTCCCAGTTCTGTGAGGGACTTTATATGAATCTCTTAGAATACAACTTGTATCCTAGTTCCTCTGGTGATGTGAATTATAGGCTGGTGATCATTTGATCTAGGTCTAAAATCCATATATGAGTGAGTACATACTGTGTTCCTCTTTTTGTGACTGGGTTACCTCATTCAGGATGGTTTCTTCAAGTGCCATCCACTTGCCTGCGAATTTCAAGATACCATTATTTTTTTCTGCAGAGTAGTATTCCATTGTGTAGATGTGCCACATCTTCATTAACCATTCTTCAATTGAAGGGCATCTAGGTTGCTTCCAGGTTCTTGCTATTACAAATAGTGCTGCTATGAACATAGTTGAACAGATGTCTTTGTTGCATTGATGTGAATCCTTTGGGTATATGCCTAAGAGGGGGATTGCCGGGTCCTGTGGTAAACTAATTCCCATTTTCCTGAGGAACCGCCATACTGATCTCCAAAGTGGCTGTATGAGTTTGCACTCCCACCAGCAGTGGAGGAGTGTTCCACTTTCTCCACATCCTCTCCAACATAAGTCATCACTGGTGTTTCTAATTTTAGCCATTCTGGCAGGGGTAAGATGGTATCTCAAAGTTGTTTTGATTTGCATTTCCCTGATAGCTAAGGATGTGGAGCATTTTCTTAAGTGTCTTTCAGCCTTTTTGATTTCCTCCATTGAGAATTCTTTCTTCAGTTCTGTACCCCATTTTTTAATAGGGTTATTTGGTGTTTTGTTGACTAGTTTCTTGAGTTCTTTGTATATTTTGGAGATCAGCCCTTTGTCGGATATAGGATTAGTGAAAATCTTTTCCCAGTCAGTGGGCTGCCGTTTGGTCTTGTCAACTGTGTCCTTTGCCTTACAGAAGCTTCTAAGTTTGAAGAGGTCCCATTTATTAATTGTTTCTTTCAGTGTCTGTGCCCCTGGAGTTATGTTCAAGAAGCGGTCTCCTATACCAATTTGTTCAAGGGTACCTGCTACTTTCTCTTCTAAGAGGTTCAATGTGGCTGGATTGATGTTGAGGTCTTTGATCCATTTGGACTTGAGTTTTGTGCATGGCGACAGACATGGGTCTATCTGCAGTCTTCTACACACCCTCATCCAATTGTGCCAGCACCATTTGTTGAAGATGCTGTCTTTGCCCCATTGTATCATTTTAGCTGTTTTGTCGAAAATCAGGTGTTCATAGGTGCGTGGATTAATATCAGGATTTTCAATTCGATTCCATTGGTCTACCTGTCTATTTTTATGCCAATACCAGGCTGTTTTCAGAACTATAGCTCTGTAGTAGAGCTTAAAGTCAGGAATGGTGATGCCTCCTGATGTTCTTTTATTGTATAGGGTTGTTTTGGCTATCCTGGGTCTTTTGTTTTTCCATATAAAGTTAATTATTATCCTTTCAAGGTCGGTGAAGAATTGTGGTGGGATTTTAATGGGGATTGCATTGAATCTGTAGATTGCTTTTGGTAAGATTGCCATTTTTACTATGTTTATCCTACCTATCCAAGAGCATGGGAGGTCTTTCCATTTTCTGGTATCTTCTTTAATTTCTTTCTTTAGAGTCACAAAGTTCTTATTATATAGATCTTTTACTTGTTTGGTAAGCGTTACACCAAGATACTTTACGTTGCTTGTGGCTATTGTAAAGGGTGATGTTTCTCTGATTTCTTTCTCTGCCTCTTTGTCGTCTGAAAAAAATAGGGCTACTGATTTTTTTGAGTTTATCTTGTATCCTGCTAGTTTGCTGAAGGTGTTTATCAGCTGTAGGAGTTCCCTGGTAGAGTTTATTGGGTCGCTTATGTAAACTATCATATCATCTGCAAATAGAGACAGTTTGACTTCTTCCTTTCCAATTTGGATGCCCTTGATCTCCTTTTGTTGTCTTATAGCATTAGCTAGAACTTCTAGTACGATATTGAAGAGATATGGAGAGAGAGGACAGCCTTGTCTTGTTCCTGATTTTAGAGGAATTGGCTTAAGTTTCTCTCCATTCAGTTTGATGTTGGCAGTTGGTTTGCTGTATATTGCTCTTATTATGTTTAGGTATGTTCCTGTTATCCCTGACCTCTCTAATACCTTTATCATGAAAGGGTGTTGAATTTTATCGAAGGCTTTTTCTGCATCTAGGGAGATAATCATATGGTTTTTCTTTTTCAGTTTGTTTATATGGTGGATCACGTTGATAGATTTTCGTATGTTAAACCATCCCTGCAATCCAGGTATGAAGCCTACTTGATCATGGTGGATGATTTCTCTGATGTATTTTTGAATTCGGTTTGCCATTATTTTATTGAGTATTTTTGCATCGATGTTCATCAGGGATATTGGTCTGTAGTTCTCTTTCTTAGTTGTGTCTTTGTGAGGTTTGGGTACCAAAGTTATTGTGGCCTCATAAAAAGAGATTGGCAATAAACCTTCTGTTTCTATCTTGTGGAACAGTTTGAGGAGTAGTGGTATTAGTTCTTCCTTGAATGTCTGGTAGAATTCTGCACTGAATCCATCTGGCCCTGGACTTTTTTTCGTTGGAAGGCTTTCGATGACTGCTTCTATTTCATTTCGGGTTATAGGTCTATTTAAGTTGTTTGTCTGTTCTTGATTTAATTTTGGTAAGTGATAGTTATCCAGAAACTTGTCCATTTCCTTTGAATTTTCAATTTTTGTGGAATACAGATTTTCGAAGTATGACCTGAAAATTGTCTGGATTTCCTCTGTGTCTGTTGTTATGTTCCCCATTTCGTTTCTGATTTTGTTAATTTGCATGTTCTGTCTCTGCTTTTTCGTTAATTTGGATAAAGGTTTATCAATCTTGTTGATTTTCTCAAAAAACCAACTCTTTGTTGCATTGATTTTTTGTATTGTTTTCCTGGTTTCTATTTTGTTGATTTCAGCCCTCAAGTTGATTATTTCCTGGCGTCTGCTCCTGCGGGTGAATTCGCTTCTCCCTGTTCTAAGGTTTTCAGTTGTGCTGTTAATTCATTTATGTGACTATCCTCTGTTTTCTTCATATGGGCACTTAGTGCAATGAACTTCCCTCGTAGCACTGCTTTCAAGGTGTCCCATAAGTTCGGGTATGTTGTATCCTCATTCTCGTTGAATATTAGAAAGTCTTTAATTTCTTTCTTTATTTCTTCTTTGACCCAGGAGTGGTGCAATTGCACATTGTTAAGTTTCCATGAGTTTGCAGGTTTTCTGCTATTTGTATTGTTGTTGAATTCCAATTTTAAAGCATGGTGGTCCGATAAGATACAGGGGACTATTTCTATTCTCTTGTATCTATTGAGGTTTGTTATGTCTCCTAGTATGTGGTCGATTTTAGAGAAGGTTCCATGTGGAGCAGAGAAGAAGGTATATTCTTTTGTCTTTGGATGGAATGTTCTATAGATGTCTGTTAGCCCCAGTTGAGATATAACTTCTGTTAATTCTTTTGTTTCTTTGTTGAGTTTCTGATTTGTGGTCCTGTCTAGTGTTGAGAGTGGTGTATTGAAGTCTCCCACTA
This sequence comes from Phodopus roborovskii, assembly GCF_943737965.1. Taxonomy (NCBI): domain Eukaryota; kingdom Metazoa; phylum Chordata; class Mammalia; order Rodentia; family Cricetidae; genus Phodopus; species Phodopus roborovskii. Next base: position 32,760,611 of record NW_026126410.1, read on the forward strand.
TAAGTGTGTGAGGTTTTATATGAGCTTTGAGTTTTAGTAGTGTTTCTTTTACGAATGTGGGTGACTTTGTATTAGGGGCATAGATGTTCAGAATTGAGACTTTGTGTTGATGGATTTCTCCTGAGATGAATATGAAATGACCGTCTTCATCTCTTTTGACTAGTTTTGGTTTGAAGTCTAGCTTGTTAGATATTAGTATAGCTACGCCTGCTTGCTTCTTATTTCCGTTTGATTGGAAAATCTTTTCCCAACCCTTTACCCTGAGGTAATGTCTATCTTTGGAGCTAAGATGTGTTTCTTGTATGCAGCAGAAGGATGGATTCTGTCTTCGTATCCATTCTGTTAATCTGTGTCTTTTTATAGGTGAGTTAAGACCATTAATGTTGAGGGTGAGTAAGGACCATTGATTGTTGATGGTTGTTTGATTTAGGTTTGTTGTTGGCAGTGGTATTGTGAATATATTTGTTCTGCTTCACCCTAGGTTTCTGGTGTAGTTGGATTATCTGTTGCCTACATTTTTGTGGGCGTAGTTACCTTCCTTGGGTTGGAATTTTCCTTCCAATACTTTCTGTAGGGCTGGATTTGTAGATACATATTGGGAAAATCTGGTTTTGTCATTGAATATCTTGTTCTCTCCATCTATATTGACTGAGAGTTTTGCTGGATATAGTAGCCTAGGCTGGCATCCGTGTTCTCTTAATACTTTTAGAACATCTATCCAGGACCTTCTGGCCTTGAGGGTTTCCATGGAGAAGTCAGGTGTAATTTTGATAGGTCTGCCTTTATATGTTACCTGTCCTTTTTCCTTCGCTGCTCTTAATATTTTTTCTTTATTCTGTATGCTAGGTGTTTTGATTATTATATGTCGAGGGGTCTTTTTTCTTTGGTCCAGCCTATTTGGGGTTCGGTATGCTTCTTGTACTTTCATGGGCATGTCCTTCTTCAGATTTGGAAAGTTTTCCTCGATGATTTTGTTGAATATGTTTTCAGCACCTTTGAGCTGGGCTTCCTCACCTTCCTCTATGCCTATTATTCTTAGGTTTGGCCTTTTCATGGTGTCCCACATTTCCTGGATATTGTGTGTTAAGGATTTGTTGGATTTATGGTTTTCTTTGGTCGATGAATCTATTTCTTCTAGTTTATCTTCTGCGCCTGAGATTCTCTCTTCCATCTCTTGAATTCTATTGGTTATGCTTGTGTCCGTGGTTTCCGATTTTTTGCCCAGCTTTTCAATTTCCAGCTTTCCTTCCATTTGTGTTGCCTTTATTTTCTCAATTTCGGTTTTCAAATCTTGAACCGTTTCCTTCACCCATCAACAATTTCTAATTGGATGTTATAGGCAATTCAAATATGAGTGAAATTCGCATGGTCACTCATACACATAACATTAATTTTTTTCTAAGTATGAAAAGGAAAAGCTGCAGAAATTTTTGCTGAACTTCTAATGTTCATATTTGAAAGAGTACTAAGATAATTTAAGTCCATTATAGTTCTCAATTAACAATAATATGATAGGAAATGGATGTGAAGAGAAATTTTGAGAAAAAACAAGATGTGGTCAATGATTGTTATACTAATCACATTAATAGAAATGGAAACAATGAAATATTAATTTTCAGCTATTACATAAGCAAACTGAAAAATAGTTATTGCTCAGGCATAGAAAAAATTAATTAATATATTACTTAGTACTCCTTAATGGCATTTGGATGTAAGAGAATAGTCATCATTCTAAGAACTATTCATAGATTTTAACTGTAGTTAGAATTCTACATAATCTATACAAAATCTTTAGGCAGAGATCTGGTTATGGAAGCATAAACAACTGCTTTTTATTGTATTTGATTGTTCATTTGTGTGTTATTTATTTTTCTCTTTCAATGTATCCTGAACTCAGTCCCACATCCCCCTATCTCTGTTTCTCTTCTGCACCTCCTTCCTCTCCCAGGTTTTCTTCTCTGCTTCCCTTCAAAAAAGAGCAGGTATCCCAGGGATATCAAGTCTGTTTGGCATAACCCTGGAGGAAGTAAGGGGTTCCAACATAATGCAAAAGAGCCAGAGACAGTACCCAACTCCCAATATTAGCCATTCCACAAAAACAACATGCTACAAAAACATAACATATATTTAGAAGAAATAGTTCAAACTTAAAAGATGAGGGGATGAAAGAAATTCAACAGCATTTCCAGTCACATAGTGAGTAAAGCAAATAATTATCATCATAACTAATGGATATCTTTTAATCTGCCATGGCTTTGAATGGAATGAAATGTGAGATAACAGGTGAAATTGCTCTCTGTTTCATGGGCAAAATCCATCTTTTTATGGGTTCAGTAACCAGTGCTCCTTACCCAAATTTCTTTTAATGGTGACTAATGTATACCAGTGGATCCCCCACCCTGTCAGCCTTTGGATTTGTTTATTAACAGATTTATTGGATTTCTAGCTAATAGGTGGAGATAGTGAGGCTTTATCAGTTAGTTCAATGTGTTGTTTTCCCTGAATAGTTATGTCTCCTCTATCATGTATTATCTCTATCTATCTATTTCTATCATCTATCTATATATCACCTCCGTATTTTTCTCTCATCTATTCATCTATCACATATATAGATATATACATATATCTCTTCACCCACCCACCCATTCATCCATCTATCTATTCCATTCCATTTTATCTCTCTCTGCATAACCCAGATACTATAATTGATAATACTGTGACAACCATTTTTCTGCTAAAGAAATCTAATATATATGGCTATAATAATTTTGCATATTTATTTGTTATTAGATTTCATGTTTCATAGTACTGTACAATATAGATTCTAATTATCAAGCATTTCGTACACGAACATGCTTTAAAATCTGATCTATTTAATCCCAAAGATATGTACTGGTAAGTAACCTTAGGTAAGGCTGCAGTGACCAGGATTATGTTTTTTATTGACAAGATACACATAAGACCGATTTAGTTACAAAAAACAAAAATAAAAGGCAGTGATCTGGTATCTTTCCTGGGTTCAAAATACAGAGACTTAAATGATGGTATATTTGGGGTTGTTTTGTTTCTTTTTTTTTTTTTTTTTTTTCAATTTAAAGAAATAGAATATTGTGGTGTTAACAAGTATTTATTTAGGTTAAAAAGACAAACAGGATGGCTATTCATAAAATGAAATGTTAAAGTTAAACTGCCATATCTTAGGTCTAGAATTCTGTGAGATGGCTGGGAACTTTTAGTTTACTAAGGTTATATAAGTTGTTATTTGTGTTTTGAAAATTTAGTACAATGGATTTTGATCATGTTCACTTTTCCTCAACTCCTCCAAGAACAACTTCCTCATCTAAACACATATTCTCATTTACATAACAATTAATTAATTTTACAGCTACTATTGTAATATAAATATACAAATTTTGCTTATAAATATGAACTAAGAATTTTCTCCAATACCATATTCTTTACCCATTCTACATTTGAATCATGCTATGGGATTATTATTCTGCATTGAGATTTGATTTAAAGTTTCAAAACACATCACAGATGACCACCTCTCTTGTTTGCTTTGTCACATTTGTCATGTCTGTAATGCAAAGCCACAGCTCATTTCAACATGGTTGATTTCACCAGTTGATTGACTGGACTCAGGAGGTTCTACTCTTTTTTTGGCTAAGCTTTCACACATATCTTTGATAAATCACTTCAAAAGTTTGCCAAATCCAATATTAGTTTAACAATTTTAAATTTATAAAATCCACATTCACACTGCTATTCAATGCTGGAAATCATTTGCTTGCCCTTACTCTTTACATATAACTTTATTTTCAGCAAATTCTCTGTTTACTTAAATAATTTTAAAAGCATGACATGTAAATTATTACATGTATGTGTATACACAAAACACATTTTAAGTATTAAATATCTAAAATATGATTTTAATTATGATGTATATTCAATTTCCTAGAAATCAATGTTCTCATTCTGCCTTTCACACTGAAATAATTATTGATTTTGCAGAAATAAAATGCTATCTAGAAATAATAGCTAGATATGCATATGACAGATAGATAGAGAGATAGATGATAGATCATAGGAAAATAGGTATCAATAGAAGCTGAATTTTGGCCTTTTGCTTTATAAGTTATCAATACTATGACATTCTATAAAAAAAACTCCTTCTGGGTACTTTAATGTGTGTGTGTGTGTGTGTGTGTGTGTGTGTATGTGTGTGTGTGTGTGTGTGTGTGTGTGTGTGTGTGTGTGTGTGTATTAAATACAAATATTGTGAGTTTATTGATTAGTACTTTTATGTAGAAAGGAAATAATGTGTTTTAGGCATAATTGGTACATTCATATTTGTAAGGTTATTCATAGATATCTTTGTTTCCTTTCATTATTATTTACCTATTACCCCATATTTTAATCTGAAGTGCCATAATGGGTCAAGATTAGCTTTATTAAGTAAATTGTAATAATAAATGTGAAGGTCTTATTTTATTTATTCTTTGATAATTATTTCACACATGAATATAATGCATTTTGATAAAGTTCATTCCTCACTATCCTTGCCTTCGCCTCTCAGACAACCTGCCATCTCAAATGCCCCCCCAGTTTTTCTATTTTGTTAAAAAGAATTATCTTATGGAATCCACTTAATGCCACACCTGAATTTGTAGGCCTATAGAGGCCTCTTACCAATCTTCATAGTCCAGCAGTTATCAGCTACCAATGGCTCCTCAGGTATGGATAGCTCAGTCTCTCCAAAGTTCCTTTTGCATTCATGTCAAAATGTTGGCTGGTGTGACTAATTAAGGACTTGTACCCCAACCACAGCTGTTCTGCCATCATAGTTTATAGGACACTGTCATGTCCCTAGGAAACCATCTCAAAGCAGTCCACTCAATAACATTCTGCCCCTCTCCTGTGATGATCCCTGAACCTTATGAGGGAACATGATATATATGGGTCTGTACAGGCTTCTCTCATATGTTTTCAACAAAAGGTATAAAAGTATAATTCTATGTCATTTTTCTCACGTAAAAATTTAAAAACTTATTTTACATTTATTATTGTCAAACAAACTGTAATTACTTGAAGTGATTGGTGTGCTAATTAGGTGAAATGTGAATGTCTTTTCCTAAAACATATCAATACTAAAACTGTATACCTTAATCATTTTCATCGGTTCATGAGAGAACTCAGTAAAGGATGAATTTGATTGCCATCCTTGTTCCCCCATCCTTTTTCCCTTGACTCTCTCTAGCCCTGAATTACAAGAAGATGTAGGATTATCTATATACAGTTTTTATTACAATCTTGTTTCATTTGTATTTGGAAATATAAGATTCCTAAATTTTCATAGTAAAACTGAGCATGTGGTAGCATTTAAAGTGACAATTTTCTGAGTTTCTCTTTCAAAAGGTTCAAAGTGTAGCACTAAATTTTACCATTACAGATTCTTTAGTCTGTCCAGCATCAATCTTGTGTTGGATGCTTCTCTGCCACCAGCTAAAATGATTCTTATAACTCTCCCAAGGTAAAAAAAAAAAAAAAAAAAAAAAAAAAAAAAAAGAAGGGCTCAGTTTGAGAAATGCCCCTACTGTCATGTTCAGAGATTAGCTCCACAATAAATTTTGTTGGCTGAAATACATGGTCTAGTCATTTAAACTAATCTTGAACATAAAAAGAAAATGATCAACTGTTTATTACCAGACTTTCCCCTAGGAACCCTGCTCCAAATTTGTCTAATTTTTGTCTTTATTGTAACCTAAGAACACACCACATGCACTATGTGGTCAACAGGATCACCTTCGTGTTGCTGGAGAAAGTTGGCACAGGTTCAGAACATCAAACTTTTAAAGCTACTTATGTACTGCACATTTTATCATGGCCTATGGAGAGTTCATGCAGCCCTTACTCCGATTCCAGTCACTGAAACAAATCATCCCTTAATGAGGAGATTGTTTCTATAGGAATGGATTTATAGGTTGCAGTTTTGAACAAGTGCCTGTTGACTTGTATGATGCTTCTCCACTCCATTCAGTTCTGTGGTCTTAACAGTGAAAGACCACAAAATTAGGATTGGGGGTGGGTAGTAGAACCTGCTTTGCTTTCAACTACACCCCTGAAATTCTCATGGCTGATGTCTGAGTAAACACAGTTATAGCCAGGTAAACAAACATTATTTTAATCAACTAGAAAGGATGAGATAAGCTGTATGCTGTGGTGTGAAAGGTTAAAATTAAACTCAGTAACTTTTCTGAGCTCAGATGCCTTTCTTCATATTCTTTAGTTTTAAGAACAACCTCTTCTCTCTCTCATCAGTGCCTCACTAACAGAGCAAGGTATGAACTTCACTTTGTTTTCACATTATTTTAAAGAACCAAAATGCATTAGTCTGTATAATTCTACTTGAATGTATAAAATTTTCAGGACTGACCATACACTTAAGTAACATTATACAGTCTTTACAGGTTATAATTATATTTTTGAGTATATATAATATATATATATATATTATACATGAGTGTATATTTGTATATATTTATATATGTATATGTATGTATATGTTTGTGTGTGTGTATTTGAAAAATTAGTAAGACTATGAAAGAAGCCATGAATTTGAAAGAGAGCAAAAAAGGTGTATGGGGGGGATCTTGTATTTACATTATAATCTCAAATTTTTAATAACTATTTTATTTTTATTAATAACTATACTAAGTACTTAATTGGGACACCATGTAAAGAAAAGCCTTCATTTCTGTTGGGAGCCACAAGGAAGAGAATAAGCAAAGCCTAGGATAACTTTGGTTCATTATTCTGAAACCTATCCTTTTCTGTTTTCCCCCAACACTTTAAATGTTGTTGATTTCCAAATTTTAATTGACTTCCTACATCTTTCTTTAAAGCAACTAAGCATCACAATGTGCCCTGCTTTTACAATAAGTAGTCATTCTATTGCATCCTTTCCATCTCTGTTTACTTGTTTCTTTTAACATATCAACCTCCAGATGAACTGAAATGGCTCCATTATTCACATACTCCCGTGAAATAAAGACAACCAAACATAAGTGGTTGGTTCTAAACATTCTTTCTGCTGCAATTTAAAAGAAATACCACTTTCCTTATCTTCACAAGTGACCTTTCTTAATGCAGAAAAAGACCAAATAAAAAGAGACTGCTACAAGTTAAGTAACCTTTGTCAGGCGTTTACCATGGTTTAGCAATAATTGCATAGATATTTACCGAATTTTCATGAAGTTTTTTTTTTTTTTTTTTTTTAAATGGCTACCTTCCAGATATTGAAGAAGCTGCACGAGGGCGAGGGATGCCATACTTATTCATATCCACATCAGGGCGAAATTCCCAACTGTGGTTTATACCCAGGTGACATGCATATTAGCAAACCTGAAGCATGTTCACACCCACTTTGTTAAGCCTGACTGATCTTTCTTGCTGGAAAGCCCAAAAAGGGGCCTCAGGTAGTTTGTTCAAATATATACCCAATGGAATGCTAGTCTCTTGGTGTTTGCAATGGTTGAAAATGCTGTGTTAAGTGTTAATATCCCTGCCAGAAGACCCTTGGACTAGCTATTCAATTGATGAGAACACCTACACTTATTTACTATGATTCTTCAAGTGAGATGCAGGGTGATATTGGTGGGTGAGTGTGGGCGACTTCCTGCTGGGAGAAAGCACCAAAGCTGCCTCAGCTGCACACATCAATTTTGGAAACAGCCAATCAGGCCTGAAATCCCTGTTATCATAAGCTGTGTACATTACAAATTGTTGTAATTTATTCAGGAGTCAGAAGGGGTGAGAAGTTCATGCTTGGCTTAGTTCTTCTGGCACCAGCAAGAGGTAGGGAAGGCACTGCAGTCCTATTCATCTTCACAAATATGATGCTGACCTCCAAGAGGAAGCTCCATCTAATATAAACCCTACACGCCCTGAGTATTTGGGGTAAGGCATGAAAGGACATCTCTCAAGCTAAACCGCTGGACTTCCTCTACACTACAGGATCGCTGATGAATGAGCCAGCAGTTGAATGCTTAGCAGGCTGTGACGACTTTGCACGGAAATATGAAAATTTATTATCAGCGTACCACATCAGCGCTTGCCCTGGCTGCGTCTGCTCTTTCCTTTCTGATGTATACTCCCACTCCCTGTAACAGCCATCCCCTGCTTCTGCCCCTACTCCCCCCTCCCCCCACCGCAGAGAACTGCTGGTCTAAACTGTCACAATCTTGGCCATCAATTTTCAAGAACACGGGAATTTTTGGTTTTGTTTTGTGTGTGTGTTGAAATGATTCTTATTAACCTTACTGCCTTCTGTGTGACCTTGTCTACGGGACAAAAAGGGTATTAGTGCTGCCCCAAAAGTATGTACGCTGGGCTGTGGGAGAAGGAGGCAAAAGGGGGAAAGGAGTACAGGGAGAGTCAGAGAGCAGAGGAAGGAGGAGAGACTGCCAGAGCCAAGCATCAGGCCGACAAGAGCTGCCAGCCAATCAGAGGCGCGCTCGGGAGCTGCAGAGACCCAGCCTGGGAGCCTGGGGCTGGAGGTGCGCTGAGCCTGAGCCTGGGCTCTCCGAGGACTGCAAGCTGCCGTGCCCAGAGCTCTGAGAAAGTCCCCCCTTCTGCTTTTCATAAATTAAGTTCCTTTCTACCAGTTAGGGCAAGTCAGCCAAGGTAAGGCTTCAATACATCACACTTTACTCTGTCGTGACATTAATATTTTTATACAATGGGGCTGCTTTCCCAGTTCGGAGTAGAACAGTATTGGTGAAATCTTCCTCCTGGATGCTTTTCACAGGGTGTTGTGCTAAAGGGAAAGTTGCAGCCCACAGCCTTGCTGCTTGTATAAATGTGTATTTCTTATGCCGGAATGGTGCCCCAGAGTCTCTGGAATGTGAAGCTTCTAACACAGCCGGTTTTGTGTGTGGATGTTGGTCTGTGGATGTGCTGTTATCTGTCCTGCCCCTGTAGAAGTTGGAAGGGGACTCTGCCAGGCACATTTGAATACTGAGGGCATGCCATTAAGTGGCATTTTATGTGTGTCTATAAAAGTGGGAACAGCGTGATCAGAATCCAACAGGGATGTTGCAATAAGATTTTCTATAGTGCTTTTTAATTATTTTCTATCCAGTATCTTTAAAATTACGTGGTATCTCTGCACTGAAAGTGCTGTAAGATCAGCCTTTTTGTTTGTTTGGCTTATTTTTTATTTTTGAGAATTGTTTGTATTTTTTCCTTTTTTACGACATTCTTTTTTTTTTTCCTTTTGAAAATGGCTTTCATAGATGTTTACAGAAGCCTAAGGTGAAACTTTTATGCTGTATAAGAAGGCACAGTAATGATTCAGGATAGAATTCTGCCGGCTCGTGTGAGCACTAGCTAGTTGATTAGGTGTCAGCCTATGTTTCTTAACTCTCAGGCATTGCCTTAACTTCCTAATCTTCCTTTGTTCTGAGTGTAGAAATCCTCTAATTTTGTCTTTGTTTCCACATCTAAAAATCAAGGTAAATCACGTCCATACTTGTATGTGAGTGTGCTGTGCATGTAGACGCTGAGATGTGCACGTAGGTGTTGAGCCAAGAAGATCTTTTATATGTAACAGGTGAAAAAAGAATTTCATTACTTAGGGTTATTGAAATACATTTAACTCAGGTGTCTGCTGCATTAAATAACCTTTTTTCTTGATCAAGATAAGTGTTCCTTGTATTTTCTAGAATAGAAATTGAAAAAAATAAGAATCTGAGGAAAAAATATTCTGCTTTTTGCTTTGCTCAGGTGATGACATGTCTGCTTTGAGCCCTGAGACACATCAGAGAAAGATCTTGTTATGCAGCCAAAATCCTAAGTATAGGCTCTGCTTGCGTTTTCCAACCTTCATCTTCCACTCTGGGATCACCTACAGATGTTAATAGCAGTGTGCTGCTCCTCTTCAATAACTGTTCTCTGTCTGAGTGTACAGTCTCCTCAGAGAACATATTCAGTCCTGAATCGGGAGTTTGAAAGGCACACTATATCTTTAACATACCTTGTAAGATGTGGGAGGAGGAAGCAGACTGTGATGCAAAAGGAAAGTACTGTCTGTAGAATTCTGGTCCAAGAACCACTTATTCTTTCAAGGTTCCTGTTATATATTTGATTCTATCTTCATAGCTAATGGATTAACCTAGAGCCAGTCACCCAATTCATTCACTCCAGAAGGTATTCACTTAACAGGCTCTGACCAATAATTACTTTATGCAGTATAGTTCCAGTGTTTTTCAACACAGATAGCTAACTTAAGGAAACAAACAGAGAATGATACTAATGGCCAGTATTGATTGGCTAACTGAAAACAAGGATTGGTATGAAAATGAAGATAAGCTGTTTCAAATGCAGCAGAAATAAACAAATAGCAGAGGAGAATAAGACAGTAGAAGAAATGTGATAGGAAACTCTATATCAAGTTGTGACTGGTGCACCCTGAAGATGATTATTTATAGTAGAGACAAGCATAGACAGCAGTTTCTCTGATACTTAGATTGATATCATATTGTTAAAATTGGTAATTATTGTTCCTCCTTATGACCTTTGCTAAAATGAGTATGGTGGAATAGTTGGAGATTTAATTGTACAACATTAAGATATTTTAAACAAAGTGTGTTTCATTTCACCTGCTAAATATAAAGTGAGTGTATTAGTTCATAGGAAAATCATTATTAGGCCTTGCATCCATCTTTGTTGTCCAGTTTTTAGAAGATTTGTGTTTTCTCTCTTCCAAATTTGAATTATGTGTCATTATTTTTAAGCTCAATATTGTGATCACTAAATGTGCCTATACTCTGGAGCATGATGAAAACATTGAGAATGAACACTCCCCTGAAAAATTTGATTGAGTTGCTATAGTCCATGGAAAAGTACTGTCATTGAAAGGTAAAAGATATTGTCTATGATGTTATCTTTACATATTAGTGACAATAGTACAACAAACTTTTTATTTCCTTAGTTAAGTCTCTTCATTGCAGGTGCCTAAAGACCTGTATTCTAGATGAGGGCCTCTAAATGTTGATTATATTGATATTCAGATGGTTTGTCTTACTAGGGCACAGAGATGCCTTGAGCTTTTCAGTCTGCATAGCAATTTCCTTTATTTCTACACATTAAATGCAGGGACCATTTTGTTAAAGATTAGATAAACAAAGTAGATACTTATATTGTTAACTTTTCTCTGGGGTGTAGAGGAAAGTATTCTTCTCTCATGGCCATCAGCTGCATACAAATTGCCAAGAACCTATTACAAAAATGGTAGTTAGTATGGCAGTCAACTAGACAACTCTTCATGTGTTTCAGTAAGGGTGCTCTGCCCATTAATTCTCTGATCACTTTGAAAATAAATGCCAATCAAGTTGTAAACTTCCAGTGGGTTCTTTACACATTACTGTTAAAAAATGTGATGACATCATCCTCATTTATTCTATAATAATAAAGATTGACACTATAATATTAATCGCTAAAATAGAATGGGAGAGAGGAAGAACACTGAATAAACGGTTTGCATGTTGGGGTTACAATAAATGTTGCTTCAATCTTTTTCTTTTAAAGATGAATTGCCATAAGTAATATTCTCATAGAAGACTGATTGCTTCTCTTCTATATTTTCATTGTTTAGATTCTAATTTTTGGTATGTATACATTTAGAAGTAATGTTCAGTCTATAAGTCCTGGATGCTTGGTGTACTTCAGAACATTCAAACCAGTGTACATAATAGGATAACACTTTTATTTTAAAGGATAGGTTTTAATTGCGGTTACAAGTAGCACAATAGGAAAGTACTGAGTACCATACTTTGAAGATGGGGAAGAAATTAGGAACCCCAGAAACCACTGTACTGCATGTAAACTCTCTGTCAGCCATTTTTTCCAATATTCAACAAGAGCAATGATAGGTGTACAAATTAAACATACTAAGTGATGTGACTGGTTTTATTAGTACGAATCTAAGGCATTGTTGTTACATTAACATAGAAGCAGTATCCTTGGTGGCTTGTTTGCTTAAGATTGATTTGGGATGCTTCTTTTAAGCAAGATGGTTGGTAAAAGTCATCCACAAGAAAGGTTAATATTTTCTCTTCAAATGTCATTCATGAAACACAAGTTTAGTATGAAATGTGCAATTTAAAGTTAGAGATAAATGTTCAGTTTTTTCATATTTCTACTCTCATATAAGCCATACTCAAAATTTTCTATGCAGAAATATAAAATATGTTTCATGGTATTTATTTTTCAAGAGCTTCAGAGATGGCTCACAGTACAAGAATAAATGCTGGCATTTGGGTCCCAAAAAATATCATGTAAAAGTGTAGCAGGTGTAGTGGCTGTTTGTAATAATGGCTCTTATATACAAAGAGAGAGGATTCAGTCAAGGTAATAAAATTTTGCAAGATGTAGGTTCAGTTAGATGTCCTTCCTCATTATATAAAGTGGAAAGTAATTGAGAAAACATCTACCATCAAAATTCAGACATTTCTCCTCCATGAGTTCCCACATATGTATGCACCTGCACAGGTGTATGCTCACACACACATACAAAATTCCAAATGCACAGAAACTGCCATTTCAAATTCTAGAATTCTTTTGATTATCCATAAGAGGATATATTAAATCATATATATATATATGTATATATATACATATATATGTATAATTATAAATTTGAAGAAAATATCTATTCATTAATAACAAAGAGCCCCATGCTCTTTACAATTTGGGATTGTATATTATTACTTTATTGATCAAATATTTTTTACATTTTACTTTATATTTACCCCTGCCATTTCCTCCAAGCAGTGCCATATAATTCACCTCACATGCCTACAAATGCATGTCATCTTTTTACATTTTTTGCATGCATATTATATATACATATATGGGCTATATGAAAGTAACCCACACAATGTTAATTTCATGTATATTTTCAGGGCTATTTGCTATTGGTCAACCAATTAATATACTCTTCCCTGGAAGAGAACACCTCCCTTGCTCTCAAATTTTTCAATTGCCCATAGTTCTTGGTGTATGGTTAAGGCTCATGACATTTTTGTTTCTATTTTGGCATGGCCATTGGTATCATCTATATGTAATATGTGTGTAGATATCTTGTTCATGGGACTTTATGTGGATAGCTTATAACTTTAGTAACAGATATGAGTTCACAACAAATTCATGATATACTGGCTCTTGCAACATTTCTCTTCCCTCTTATGCAATGTTCCTTTGTGCAGCAATGTTTTATAGAAGTTTCCACCTACTAGATCAGGGTTCCACAACTCTGAATTTTGATTGATCTGGTTCTCTCATGTGATCTCAGTCTGTTGCAAAAAGAAGTTTCCTTAATGTAAGGTTAAGGGTATATTTTCTGTGGGTAAAAGGACAAATATGTATTGTTGTTAGAGTATACATTGATTTAGTACATTGGGTATACACTGGTTGTTTTAGATTCTCCTACAGTAACCATGACTACACAACACACTGAATAGTTAGCTGTGTTTCCAACACCAGGAGTGGTCTCCCTCTTGTTGAGCAGAACTTGCATCCAATTTCAAGGATATTTGTTACTGCCAAGGTATGGATGCCCCTACTGTACCCTTATGATATTCTGATGTAGTTCATGGGCATCCTGACAGGGTAAAACTATTTGAAAGCTTTCTTGGTAATTTCTGATTTCATGAAGGCTAGTATTCTGAGGGAGAAATTCATTTAAGTTCTATATCAGGGAGCTCTTGTCCTGTTACTAAAGTAGATGGCATCTTCAGGAATAAAGACTTAATTTTCACCTCTGAGGGGTAACCAAGGCCAATAGCAACAGTCCATACATTTTGAGAGTTTTGGGAAATCTTTAGCCAACAATTTAAATGAGGGCAAAGACCCTGATATATTTGACTTTGGTTCAAAGTTGTAGATGTACAGTTGATAACAGTTGTATTCACATTGTAAGAGTAGTTTTAGATTGACATATATCATTAATGCATTCATTATCACATATTTTGAATGTTCCATATTATTGCATAGTTTATACACTCATCCTTTATCCAGTTACATATTGAAATATTTTACTGGAGATTAAAGGGAAGGTCAGAACAAAATAAATAATGTAATATATCAGCACTGAAAATGTTTTCATTAAGTGCATATGTGAACTAAGAAAAAAAGTACAGTGAAAATGAAGAGATGTGTCCAAGTAAAGCTAGTGAAGAAGTGAAGCTGCCCACCCTGTCCTATGCAGATGCTGCATTTTTGTACAAGGTTTTGGTGTGTAGATTTCTTCATCTATAGACTAAAATAATTTATGAAAAATTATTGGTGAATATGGCTAATTGAGAAATGGATAATGATCAAAAGTATTTGATCAAGCTTACTACTCCATAAAAGAAAGAGGATGATCAGTAATAAGATTGACAATGCAAGGTTGGACCTGGCCATGCAAAGGATGTGATCAAACTGTATATTTTAAAAGTAAAAACAGTTCAAGTTTTCCAGTTTCAACCACTAGAGGGGAAGTGCATAATCATTCACATTATAAATGGAAAAATTATCAATTCAATTTTGAAACTTTGATATAACCTCTGATTATTTGTATCTTGCATGAAACACAATTAGAAGAGACTGAAAATGTACTGAATATAATTGATTTCAATTTACCTGAAATCAACATTATTGTAAATCAATATGCCAATCAATGTTTAAACACATAGTCACTGATATGTTATGTTTGTGGTTATATTTAACTATTTAACCTTTTACCATAATAAATGTGGGACCTAATGCTACATAGTAAGTTATAAATCTGTATCCTTCATTAAATAGTTTGCAGTCTGAGAGTTGTAGTAAGGAAGATTAGAATGAGTGTTTTATAGTCCTTCTATAAAAATTATATGAAGAAGAAATAAAAGCAACATAGGAACATATGTTTGAAGTGGTAGGTGGCAGCTTGGTATTTTTCTTATTCATGTACTATGGATAAGAAGTCCTCCCTGAATATAATACTTTTAATAAAATGTTATAAACCCATGACTATGAATGATGGTAATTTCTGTGGAGTTACAGTCTAGGGGCAGTGAGAAATGCAAAGTCCTTGGGAAAAAGATCACCTGCCCTGATTAAAGTTCAGCCAGGACATCAGTGACTGAAGAAAGAGCTATAGAGAGAAAATGTGAAGACATCATCAAGACTTAATTTCTAAAGAAAAGACGTTGAAAAGGGAGAATTAACATGAGGGTTTATGTCATATGAGCTATTCTCATGAATGGATTTGTGTCATAATTTGAGGCTTAAATTGCATGGTGGCACAAGACTATAATCTCAAAATTTTGGGAGGGTGAGATAGGAGGACATGTATTTGAGCCAGTCTCATTTATAAAGTGAAACCCTGCCTCAAACAGAACATATAAAACAAACAAATGAAAACATCAAATCTAAAAAAAAAAAAAAAAAAAAAAAAACAAAACAAAAAAAAAAACAAAAACAAAAACAAATCACAACAGAACAAGCATTCAGGAATCAGTTTTCTCTCTTTTCTTAGGGCTATATCATAGATTCTCACATTATTTAACTAAAACAAAATGTTTATTCTTTCCCCATCTGAGACATTTGGCTATAGATAATAAAAGAACCACAAACCATAATAGGAGACAGTTAAACAATATCAGAAGCCACACATGCTGTTTTGGATGATTAGTGTTAGGAATTTGGATTCTTTCTACGGGAGTTGGGATAATAGTAGAGAGTGCTGAGCAGAAAAGTGACATTATCTGTCATATATTTCAGCAAGAAACACCACAGTCTCTACTGAAGTTACACTGTAGAGGAACAAGGGCAAAAACAGGGAACCAGTGACAGATGTATCCTGATTTCTGAGACAGTATGATAGTGCCCAATAGCCCAGTGACAGAGTAGAAACAGAGAAAGGTTAGAATCTATATTTATATTCATAACAAGGCTGGCAAGATTTGATGTTGAAAACTAGATATACAAGTTATATTGGAGAATAAACTAAAGAGAATAAATATTATGACCTACATAGCAAAAATACAGTTATTATAGCATTGAAAATTACAATAAGAGGAGGAAAGAGAGATATCGCCTAAAGTACTTTATGATTTAAAGCATTGGGTATCCAAGGTGGACACCTACATCTTCATGGAAGGAAAAAACACTGGGAACAGAGAAGATTTGTATGTGCAGGCACTGCTTTAGAAATTAGAGTTAGTAGAATGCAGTTAAATGGAAGAAAGAGAAAGCTGAAGAATAGATGTAAAATATAAGACTATTGACATGGAGAAATGAGCACTCAGAATTTGAGGAACTCTGATGGGATCTAAATTAAGTAGAAGGATGTGTCTGCAAGGAGTAGAGAGAGAGAGTCTTAAAAACTGGAGATGATGGAATGTTTTTAGGTAATTTTATTTTTTAATTTTATATGGATGCACATTTCATAAAAAATAATCTTTCACAATTTAACCTATAACTTCATATAGGTTATAAATCAAATAGAAAGTCTACTTGTGAGAAAAAATTACCATTAATTCAATAGATCCCATTTACCTTGACAAATGGATCATTTCCAGAAACAGTGGAAAACAGTAGGAAGCATGGACATATGTCCTTCATTATTTCTGGCTCTAGGAAGAAGTGCAAGGCAAACAGCTAAACTTTGTGGCCTCAAGCCATGCATTATATTCTGAAAAGGGAAAATGACTTTCAAAAAGAGATTATCAAACATAATCTTTCACTGTTGAAAAAGGAATATCCATATTCTTAAGGATATATTCGACATCAATATTTATGTCTGGATTTTTTGTTGTTGTTGTTCATTTGTTTGTTTTCTTTTTCAATGTCCTATTCTAGAACTTCATCACCAATGGACACTGAAACTACAGTCAGTAATGCGTTTGCCTTTCATTGTAAGGACCTGAGTTTGATTTCCAGAACCATCACATACACACACACACACACACATACCACACACATACACACACGCACACATGCACACACAAACACACAAATGTGTGTGTCTGTGGTTACACGCATCTGTTATAAAAGTATGAAAGATTTGGAGAGACATGAAACTGGTTATTGCTGGCCAGAAATCTTTGCCTATTTACTGGGCTGCAGAATAGTTAGAAAAACCACATTTTAAAAAGATGTAGAATTATGCTGGAGAAATAGCCCTCAAGGTTGTTGCCTGACCTCTATAAATAAATCTACTTACAGACAAAAGTTGAGTCTAAGGGAAGTTGTTCAATCAGGAAGGGAGGTTTTTTAGTCTCATGAATAAATTAAATATACTCTAAAATGAACTTGTGAGGGTAGATTCAGTCTACTATGCCTTTCCCACGTGGTTCAGAGCCAGAAAGCCCTTATCAAAATCCAGCACCTTAGTCTTGGACTTGCCAGTGTCCAGAACAAGTATCACATAAATCCCTGGTCAGTACAGATTTCCCATTCTAAAGAACCCTGTTATAATAGCACAGAGTAAGATCAGAAAGCCCTCAGGGCATTTTACTTTGAATGAGGAAATCATTGCTTTAATTTAAGAAGAAAACACACAAATAACTTGATACAATTTTTTCGTTGTTGTTGTTGAATCAGTTATATTGACTATAGTTTCAATTAAATATAAATATTTTTATTAATCTGAAATGGATATATGTATCCCAGGCCAGCCTGGAACTTGTAGAAATCTGACTATCTTTGCCTCTTGAATGCTGCAATTAAAAGTGTGAGCCACCATCCTGGCATAGGAAAGGATATTTTTGAGACTCACTTCTACTTTATTGTTGAGATGGGCTTCAAATTCGTGGTTCTATTTTCTCAGCCTCTCAAGTGTTAAGATGACAATAATTTGACATTACACCCACCTTTGGGAAGTGGCTGTAAAGTCAAAAAAATATCACAGAAGGATACAAAAACATCTTTATTTGTCTATGTGCTTTGTTCCATAATGTATTATTTGTGTTCTGGTATGCACATGGTGGTGTTCAATATTTTCAGTTTGTATATGACTAGGTTATGCAATGAAATTAATTTCACTTTATGTTAGCTCATGGAAATTATTAATTCAACGATAACCACAATGAGAAATTTATATCAGCTATGAAAACTTTTTCCCTTTATATTCTGATAAAATGTCTGAACATTTCACTTTGCAATACTACCTATGATTCATGCCTAGACATTGAAAAACCCAAGAAAACATTAAGAGCTTAGATATGAATCTGGAATTTCAGCAGTAAGGGGAAAAATGACTTTAATTGTAATAGAGATGTTTATGTAAATATAAGATTACTAGACTACTAGGGTATTTCAGACACTAACAGACATTATGATATTCTTTCATAAAGTATTACATGGCACACAAACACTGCCATTACCACCAAACATCATAGGCCTTCATAATCCTACCTCTTTTTTCTTTTATCTTCTTTTTTGTGGTGTTTGTAGTGTGTAGTGTGTGTGTGTGTGTGTGTGTGTGTGTGTGTGTGTCCATGAGCACACCTGTGTGTGCATAACGCATCCATGTTTGTGTGTGCATGTGTGTGTCTCCATATGTGATGATGGCCATACACACACTGAAACAAGTTCAACAAGTACCTTCCTCATTTAGTCTACACCTTATATTTTGAGACCAGACTTTGTAAGGAGTAAGGATTTTCTTCCAGCTGCCGGTCTTGTCCCGCCACCATACCAGTCCCAATTAACACACAGTGACTCTTTATTTGATATTATGCTGTTAGCCAGTTACTTGTTTCTTATCAATTACCTCTGTCTTAAGTATTAACCCATTTCAATGTATTTCCACGTGGTCTTACCAAGAGTGGAGGAATGGCAGTTCTGTTTTCTCCAGACTCTCCATCTTTTTTTTTTTTTTTTTTTTTTTTGATGTCTAAATGTGTTTTATTTTTTTATTTATTTTATATAATCAAGTCCATTTAAATGAAAACAAAAATTTATAGACAATATTTGGGAATTTGGGCGTCGTTCTTTCCAAACTACTTCCTGCTGGTATGGGGCACTGTCAAAGGAATTCGAAGAAGATGCAGAGATCCTGGCTGTAGTCTGTCAGGCTGCTTTGTCCAGCTGTTTTGAATGTAGGATCTCCTCGTACTCTGTTTCAGGCAGTCTGGCTTGATCAAACCACGTTAATCTGGAAGGAATCCACAGCTTTTCATTTCCGGTGGAAACAAAAGTAGAAATCCTTTTCCCCAGTAACTTGCCCTTGAACTTAAATTTTGGAGTCAAAGCATTTTTTTTCTATTTAATTTATTATTTTACATGTAGATCCACATTCCTTCTCCCTCTCTCCCTCTCTTCCTCCCTCACTCCATCCCTCTCTTCCTCCTTCCCTCCCTCCTTCCCTCCTTCCCTCCCATTTACCCTCTCTGCCCTCTCACACATACTCTAACCACCCTCGCCTCCCATCCCCCATCCCAATTCCATATGTAGGGGAATGCCATTCAGTTGGGGTCATGTAGATCTGACAGGTCATGTGAAGTAGGGACTAGGGCTTCTCTCCTGTCTCTAGAATAATCCAGACTCTCCATCTTGACTCCTCCTTAATACTTCCTCAAATCCTCCTTGTTTCCTAGCCCCGCCTATCTTGCTTTCCTATTGGCCAACGGTGCTTTATTCATTAACCAGTATGAAAAACTTTTACAGAATGGCATCTGCCATCAAGACTTCTTAATGACCCTGAAATATGTTGATTCAGCTGGCTTTTCCTGTCTTTCTTTTATTAAGATTATAGGCAGAAACCATTTAAGACAATTGTTTTTGAAATCAAGTCTAATTAAATAAATGGCAGCAATACTTTTAATAATAAAAACTTTCATAAAGGCTGTATGTGCCTGCATTGAAGTGCAATATAGTAGGAAATTATTATTCCACTGTAATCATATTCTGGTATAGCAAAGGATAAATAGGGCTATTAATTAGAAAATGAAACAGTGCTGATGCAGAACAATGTCAGTACATGAGGTAGGTATAGACACAAGTGTTTTCAAAGAATACCATGGAATCAGAAAGAAGGGAGGTGGGTCATGAGAAAAAAGATAAATAAGCTGATACTAGTATGGAGACTGGAACAATCACCAGTCTTCATGGGTACATTCTTTAAAGTGAAAATAATAAATAAAATAGAATAAGTTGCCACCTCAGACCTAGCTAGGGGCATAGATACACTGATGCTGATGTGAGATGCCTTATGTCTCCTGTTACTGCTAAATATTAAGCATTAAGATTTCCTTTTGCTATAGCAATAGGGAAGGATTACTGTGATATGTGTTACCTTCTAGCCATATTAAGTAACATTTATAGATCATATAGATATTATAGGAAAAATAGAAAACACCACTGAATCTATAATGAACATGCAGTGACCTGTAATTTTTTCATATTGGCAAAATAAATTCATGAACAGTTGCCATAAAAACATGAAGGATATTGGTTGTTTGAAAAATAACAGGCTTCTTAGGGAAGTTAAAATTCAATTTTCCACATTGAAATGAAATAGTGTATCTTTTTCTATTGTAAATTCACTTGTCTAATATTTATATTTGTAAACCAGCAGTATGACTGACCATCCTGCACACTAGCTAGTTCCAGAAATGATAGGAAAACATGCTGGGAGCCATCCCTGGTAGGGGATTGGTCCCTGCAGAGGATGTAAGTTATAAGCAAGAGACTGAGTGAGCCAGACCATAATGGATGGGAGAATCTTTCAGCCTGCCTAACTAGCAGCCAGAGTGCTTCTTTATTTATACAGACTTTACTAAGTAGGGATACTTTCATGTTGTTCCAAAACATAGATCATATCATTTTTTTTTTTTGTTTTTTTTTTTTTTTTTTGGACATGTGTTTCACATCCTATTAATCATCTTTTGATTATCATTAATAAACTATGAGAGAACAGAGTTATCATTTTCTCTCAAATTTTCACATCACTGATAAACAGTTATCTTTGTAATCATTTTTGTTTAATCCCCCCATATCCCCATTTTTAAGAATCTAGAGGCTTATGGCAACCTGTTCTTGGGCTAGTAGTTTTTGTGGCCACAAGGATGCTAGACAGAACAAAATACCCAAGCCAGCCAGGTCAGATTGTCACATCCCAAGCAGTGTATCATTAAATCTTAATAGTCAGCAAGCGTAAGAAAAATCCTCAGGCCAAAGCTGCTACAGTTATTAAATTCTGGCATAATACAATGTTCACATTGATATCTTTGTAAAATTTGTTTATATTTTTAATTTGGACATTCTGTTGTTCCATAATCATAAGACACCACAGTGGCTCTGCATGTGTTAACTTTTTTGAGAAATGGATGTCCTGGTATCTCATTCTTTTTTCATCTTTCTACACCATTCCTTGCTAATCAATGTGAGTCTCTGTGTATGGCTGCAGTGACTTCAGCTAACCTAACCTTGTTGCTATATATGTCATTGCCTGAATGTATAGTGGGGAGAGTCTTGCAATCTGATTTGTGATGAGCTCCTCTATCCCACAGACTCTCATTGACCTTTTTGAGTTTACTTTGTTTTGAATATCTTGTCCCTGACTAATATCAGGACCAGATGTTTCAAGGGCCTCTCATTGCCTCATAAAAAGATCTCTGGCTTATATATGTGTGTCACAATGATCAAGGCATGAGGAATACCTTAAAGTATATAAGGATATCTCCCTAAAAGTAGAAGGGGTAGTATGCTGAGGACTTTCCTGGGGAAGTTGGGAAGAAGTATCTTGGGAAAATATGTAGATGATCCTCCAGAAATTTCCCATCAATCAAATGTCTCCATAGTGTACAAATATTAAAATTTTCTTCCCAAATATCCAACAGGTAGAGATGAAAACCAGTGGTGGCATGGCAGCCACCATGCAGCTGAGCTTTGCTGTATTTTGTCAAGCATCTATGCTGGACACTTGACTT
Organism: Phodopus roborovskii; assembly: GCF_943737965.1. Taxonomy (NCBI): domain Eukaryota; kingdom Metazoa; phylum Chordata; class Mammalia; order Rodentia; family Cricetidae; genus Phodopus; species Phodopus roborovskii. Next base: position 32,782,576 of record NW_026126410.1, read on the forward strand.
TGGCCTTACAGGCAGGAAGTAGTTTGGAAAGAACGATGCCCAAATTCCCAAATATTGTCTATAAATGTTTGTTTTCATTTAAATAGACTTGATTATATAAAATAAATAAAAAAATTAAAAAAAAGAATTTTTTATAATTTTATACGATGTACCCTTCTATAATATTCATTATTTGATTGACAACCAACAAAAGGTATCAATCTGGCTGTTTGTTCCCCTTAACTCTTTTTAAGATTTTTTCTCTGTGCCAGCCTCTTTTCTATCAAGGTATGTTTTCCTACTATGAAGCTTTCCAACTTTCACAGTTCTCTCTGATTTTCATTAATTTCTTCCTCCAAAACCATTCCAACATATAGGATTCTGGGATATTATGCCTGAATGATATAGGCACCTAAGTTTTTTGAAATTTCCCAGTAGTTAAAAAGTCTACATTTACTTCTTAAATCTTGCAGATAATTATCATTGATTAGTCATTCTTTAACATTGCTTAAAATCATGATTACCACTTATTTTTAACTTGATTACTGAGTGATAATGTAAAATACTAAACATATAATTTTAGCATTCCCAGGTTTACAATAACAGGCAAATAACTGACATTCAGAGGGCATGAGATTGACAGAAGGTCCCGTAATGTATTTTTGCTATGAACATATTGATGGTCAAACTCTGGAAAGACTTTATGTTTCCATGCTATCGGAAGACATTTTCCAGTATGTGGTCATTTCCGTTTATTATATAAATTGTAATATAAAATAATTTGCTTCAGTAATTTTAGCAGAAATTATGAAGGTTACATCAAGAAACTGGAAGGATGTGGATTTGAAACTAGAACACTGAGTTTTCTATGGATATCCATGGTTTGCCAAGGCAGAGACAAGCATCAGCTTTTAGATCATCTATGCTCTCCATCTTCTAAGGCAGCCCTTGAATGACTGTGACTAGAAATGTGTATTGGGAATAGGTCCTTCCTCCAAGGAAGCATTGCAGGCAGATATCATGTGCATGCAGAAAGATATTTTTAACACTTAAATGTGGTATTATCATCCTGGAAGTGCTGACTCTTCTTAGTATAAAATTGTGGCTTTCAGACAGAAGTAAACTAGGACACTCTGTCAGCATCCTGGAAGTGATGCCCATTCTTTCACTATAGGAAATGCCAAACATTCATAGTAAAAAGAAACACATTAACTCAATGAAAAAGATGGGTAGTCCCAATCAATAAGCTTTGTAAGAATAAGTAATTTTAGATAATAGACTTTACGCACTAAATTTATTACCAAACATGAGAAAATACTCCCCACAGAAATTTGATTTTCTAAAATACTTAAAATAAGAATTGCTTCTAATAATGTTGTCTCTAATTGGTATTGATCCATATGCTCTGCTGGAGTACTCAGTCCCAGACTTATACTGCAGAAAACAAGAATGAATTTCCTGAAGTACAACTCTTCTAGTAACTCTATAATCTTATGTCCATCAATAGATGATCATCTCTTTTTTACTAAAATTCATTCTTACTGAAATGATAAAAAGTGAAGCTATAAGAAAATTTTGTGTGGTATGAAATTAATGCACTTGGACAATAGTTGATATTCTTATAAGAAATTACTTTTCATTTATGGCAATACAATCTAATGATGACTGAAAGAAAATTTACATTTGTAAGTAGCATTATATTAATATACATATTGGTAGATAGCTATATAATACATCACTCGATTTAGTACCAATTTATCCAAATTTTATAATTCTATATTATGATTGATCATTATTTACATGAAGGGACAGTCTGCCTTGCTCACTGCCAAGTGTTTTATACATAGAACCCATGAATTTGAAAACAATTGAGACTGTGCATAGGGGAGAGTTTGGAGAGATGATGAGGAAGGTAGAAATGAAAGGATAAACAGAACTAATTTACAAGGAACATTCTAGAAATAGGAAGTTTTTCTTTTTGGAAGTGTGCTCTGGAGGTCAGTTAAAATTAATAACTTCTAATTCTCATGTCTCTCCCCCTACAGCAATCATATACTGCCAATCTTTATATATAACCAAGTCCATTTAAATGGAAAACAAACATTTTTAGACAATATTTGGGAATTTGGGTGTCGTTCTTTCCTAACTACTTCCTGCTGGTAAGGGGCTCTGTCATGGGGGATTCTAAGAAGATGCAGAAATTCTGTGCTGCAAATCTTTTTGCAGCTAGGACTTTGTGAACCTCAATGTTTTCATTATGCCTTGTGGGACCTTGTCCAAGTCTTGTGAATGCAATAATAACAACTGTGAGTTTTTGTATGGCATAACACGCCCATGTCTGGAAAACAGTGTTGTGCAACAGTCCTTCAAAGTCTCTAACTTTTAATTCTTTTCTTCTCTCTCTTGAAGGATGATCCCTGAGTCTTAGCAGGTGACAGGCAGTATCAGATATTTCATTTATTATTGAATCTTCCTCAGACTCTGACTTTTTATATTTTGATAATTGAAATCTATATTAGTCTCCATCTACTTCAAAAGAAGTTTCTATGATGAGAGTTGAGAGCTTTAGTAGTCATTGGGGATAAAGATGAGCATTTAGAGGTAATTTATTTCTAGGTCCATTAAGAGAATAATGGTAGTGGGTTCTCCCTAGGGCCTATCATCTACCTCGGCCATGATCTTTTATCTCAGTTAACAGTGGCAGATATGAACACAATCAGTGCAATGTTCTGTAAGTCCAATCAAAAAGGTGTTGATTACCTCCCAAAATACATACTGTATAGCAACAATGGGTACTTGTCAGGCTGATTATTCTGTATCATGTGGTTAAAAGCTAGGTGAATCTATTAATTCGATGTTATTCCCAGTATTGTACATAGCACCTTTTAGCAGTAAGGAAGCTAGCCAATAGGCATAAATTTACAGGTTAGTGCCTGCTTAATTTAATTTCTTCATACGCTAAAACTCAAGTTTGTAGTTGTGGTGTTTATTGCTGACACAGTTTGGAGGGCAACCAAGGGCAATGGGCATACCTGCAGAGATTGGGGGGGGGCAGGCTTCAGGATCAACAATGCAAAGAAAGGCAATCCACACTTTGCAGAATGCTTTTAATTTGATAGCCTATGGTATCTGAAATAAGCGTTATACATTAGATAAAATAACATCATTAACTAGGATGCTTCTAAAGTAATAAATTACCTGATGCCTTTATCTAAGTTCTGTCTGCACATCCTCATATTTTGTCCTATTTATTTTTTCCAAAAAAAATTTCTGGCACTCAAAGGATATTTTGTAAATGTATGGCATTTAGAATAATTGATGTGATTGATGAGATAAATATTTGCATATTCATAGAAAAGATATTTCATTTTCTATTAGCAAGATATATTTGAAGTAGATGGAAATGATTGGAAGTTTGTATTGTTAAATATAAATTCCAACTTACAATGAAGAAAAAAAATAAAAAATAAACCAATCCCAGGTTGTCTCTTCTAGACATAGATGAAATTATATTTAGATTTCAATCAATATCAGGAGCAGTTTATTCCTTGATGGAAAGCTAAAGCAATATTTATTGCTTTTATTTCTATAACTTCTGTCATTAAAATATTTCATAGATATAAATCTTTTGTATGCTAATAACTCATTTAATAAACTCAATCTTTCCTACTTGGTTTATAATTTCTATCACCTGTGTTCTCATATATGTTCATTATTATTATTTCTTGCATATTTTTTTTAATTTCATGATTTATTGTTTATTTTCATTGGTTGCTCTGGAGATTACAATTAATATATTAAATAACCTGTATCAGATTTAAAGCTACAATGACCAGTATACAAAAATGTGGCTCCAAGGGGATCAAGATAATGATGGGAAAAACTTCAGAGACATCTGACCTGAAGTCATGGGAGCTGCCTTAAGCTCTAGACAGACAGCTAGGAAGCCTGTAGGCCCTCTGCATGTGGACAGTTGTGTAGACTGGTCTGTTTGAGGGGCTCCACCAGTGTGACTGGGATCTATTTCTGGTGCATGAACTGGCATTTCAGCCCATTGCCTACGGTGGGATGCCTGCCCAACCTTGATGCCTGGGGGGGTAAGGGGTGTCCTGCCTCAACTTAATGTGCCAGGCTTTGTTGATTTGCCATGGGAGGCCTTATACTATCTGAGGAGTGGATGGCAGAGAAGTGGAGAGAGAGGGAGGAGGAACTGTGACATAAAAACAATAAAAAACCCACAGAGATTTTTTTCTGTTTCTGGATGTTAAAAAAAAAAGAGAGAGAGAGAAAAGAAAAAAAGTAGATCCACTATTGCTATGCTCCCTTCCTCTATTTTTATATTATGTTTGTTATACAAATTTACTGTTATACGTTATAAGCCAATACATATAGTTTTATAATTATTGGTTTTTTTTTTTTTTTTGGTTTTTTTTGTTTTTGTTTTTTTTGAGACAGGTTTCTCTGTATAACTTTGTAGACCAGGCTGGCCTCAAATTCAGAGAAATCTACAAAGATAAGGAATTAAGTGAAATGAAGAGAACACTACCAAGTCTACCATTTATACATAGTAGAAGTCTCACAAGAAGATGAGAGAAGTAGACAGGGAGAAACAATGGCTGAAAACGTCCCTAATTTTACAAACACCATTAATATTCTTATTTAAAGAGCTCGATAAGATCAGAATAGGATAAAGTTTTGCATACATTTTAAGACTCATGTTCACTATTCTGCCTAATGTAATTCTTAATTATTTTTGACACAGAGGCTGTCTCCCATAGTGAATATATTATAAAGACAGTATACACTTTAAACAATTATTTTGCTGAACACATTTTTAACTTTGGTATAATACCTACCTAATGAAATTTTAATTTGGGGCAAGTTATGGTTATTTTACTGTAAATCCTTTTAAAATCAGCTTTTACAAAATGTCAGAATATTCTGAAAAATAAACTTTAAACGTTCCCCAGAACTAATATTAAAACAAATTGTGTTATTTGGTCATTATATATTATATACAACCTTGTAAATTTCAGTTTACTAGTGAAAGAAAAATTATCTGAAATAGATTATCAACTCATTTCAAATGGTCAGTTTGTATGAGATCTCTTTTGCTACAAGATTTACTACTTGTTATTCAGGAAATATAGATATTTTATTACTTTTTCATTGGTAGGAAAAATTATCCAATGTATCAATACTCATGCTTTAGATATATAGAATTCTTAGACTATAGAATCATACACTTAATAAGATTAAAATATGATTTACATTTTAAATTTTATTCAGATTCACTTTCTCTTAATTTCCTATCAGGTTTCTATAATTTTAGTTATTAAAGATAAGAAGCTAGCCATTATCAGTGAAAGGATGAAATTTTTCATTTTGAAGCAAAGACATTATTGGATGTATTATTAACAGAACTGAATAAATATCCTCCACCAAATCATTGTGCGGAAGTACCCATATAGTATGTTTAAGGATTAACAACCACTAACTAATACACTAAATTTCTAAAAATAATCTCTTTTTGAGTTATCTAAAAATTATAATCTCTCTTCATACAGAAATGGATGTAGATCCTAGGGCAGAACATTTATAGTCACATAGTAGAGGCGCAAGAGATGCTACAGATTTTAAGAACAGTTAGCTGCTGCTGTAAGAGAGGACCCAACTTCAAATTGCAGCACCCATGTCAGTAAGCTCACAACCATTTAACTCCCCACTTCAGGAGGAATCCAACACCTCTGACCTTGACAAGCAATGACACCTGTACAGAACCACACACAGACCATGCATATAAATATAATTAAAAAAAACAAAGTAAATATTTAATGTCATAATATGCACTTAATCCATGTACTTTTTGAAGTAATGGTTCATGATCTTTATGAGTACAACACAACTGATCAGGGTGGACCAACTCTCCAGTACAGTACATATCCATTTTCACAGTTATGGCTTATTCTATAGAATAAAGATAGCTATGTAATGACAAAGAGGGATAATAGCTCAGGACAGTGATTCTCAACCTGTGTATAGTGACTCCTAGAAGGGTAGTTTATCAGACATTTACATTATGATTCATAACAGTAGCAAGCATACACTTATAAACTAGCAACAAAATAATTTTATGCTTAGGGTCAGCACAAAATTAGGAACTGTATTAAAGTGTTGCAGCATTAGAAAAGTTGACAACTAATGTCTTGGGGGATTGCTTTTTTCATCTGTCCAGTAACACTGAACTACTCATAACTCTTAACAGTCTAAAACTTCTTTTGGTTTGTCTTTCACCTACACCTCCTTAAATTTAATATAATTAAAAACATTGTGCTGCAAGACCAGCGCATTTGTTGATGCCCTCTGTTCACCAATTACCAGAGTCAAAATTATCAAACAAAACACTGCTTGATTCTAAGTGGCTGAATTATCCACAGGAGCTGTTACCTAACACAAAGTATGACCCATTAAATCTACTCAAGATAATCAATCATTTTTTGAGTAATAACTGATTTTTGACAGAAAATCAAATGTCATATTTAGCAAACTTTTGGCACTGCAATAAAATATTAGAGAAAATCCAGTCATAAAAAGAAATTTCCTTTCCCTTTTTCTTTTTCTTTTTTTTTTTTAAATTTTTTTCTCTTTTAAATTCACAATTTCTGAGGCTGCCACACCTGATCTCTGTGTAGTTGTGGCTTTGCATTTACATGAGGTACCATCTTATGACAGGAGGAAAGATTGATGAAAAAAAAAAAAACTATATTTAAATCAAAAGAAAGAAGGCCAAATGTGCCATCCAGTTGGGGTCATGTAGATCTGACAGGTCATGTGAAGTAGGGAATAGGGCTTCTCTCCTATATCTAGATTGAGGCAGTTATCCCTCCATGGGGGATATGTTCACAAAGTCCTTTTGTGTACCAGGGATACATCCTGGCTCCACTGTCTGAGGTCTCTTAGACTGCTCAGTCCTTCTGGCAGAGACCCATATTCAGGGGGGCCTGAGTCAGTCCCATGCTGGCTTCCCAACTATCTGTCTAGTGGCCGTTAGCTCCTCCTTGTTCAGGTAAGCTGTCTCTATGTGCTTCTGCCACATGGTCTTGTCCTCTCCATCTGCATCAGGGTTCTAGTTCGACTCAGTGTTTATGTATGTTTGTTTGATCCTGTTTTCAACAGGTATTAGTTGAGGGCTCCATGGAGAAGTTAGTTGTTGATCTCACTCTCTGGGAAGGGCATTTATGATAGCCTTTCCACAGAAGCTCAAATTGTTAGTTGGCAACAGTCTTGTAGTTCTCTAGACCTTTCTTTGTGTTCAATTTTATCTTCAAACCAATATTGGCTCCCTCTTTTATGTTCTCTCTCTCTCTCTTTCCTATCTTCTATTCCTAACCAGGCTCAATCTTCCTGGTTGCACATGTTTTCCTTTCCTCCCCCTCATTTTCTCCTACTTCTCTCTCCATTCGTTGCCCCCCCCACTTCACATGAGCTCTGGGGGACTTGTCCCTTCCCAGTTCTGTGAGGAACTTTATATGAATCTCTTAGAATACACCTTGAATCCTAGTTTCTCTGGTGATGTGAATTATAGGCTGGTGACCCTTTGCTCTAGGTCTAAAATCCATATATGAGTGACATAACCGACCCAATAAACTCTACCAGGGAACTCCTAAAGCTGATAAACACCTTCAGCAAACTAGCAGGATACAATATAAACTCAAAAACATCAGTATCCCTACTTTTTTCAGACAAGAAAGAGACAGAGAAACATCACCCTTTACAATAGCCACAAACAACATAAAGTATCTTGGTGTAACGCATACCAAACAAGTCAAAGACCTATATAATAAGAACTTTGTGACTCTAAAGAAAGAAAGTAAAGAAGATACCAGAAAATGGAAAGATCTCCCATGCTCTTGGATAGGTAGGATAAACATAGTAAAAATGGCAATCTTACTAAAAGCAATCTACAGATTCAATGCAATCCCCATTAAAATCCCACCACAATTCTTCACTGACCTTGATAGGATAATAATCAACTTTATATGGAAAAACAAAAGATGCAGGATAGCCAAAACAACCCTATACAATAAAAGGACTTCAGGAGGCATCACCATTCCTGACTTTAAGCTCTACTACAGAGCTATAGTTCTGAAAACAGCCTGGTATAGGCATAAAAATAGACAGGTAGACCAATGGAATCGAATTCAAAATACTGATATTAATCCACACACCTATGAACACCTGATTTTCGACAAAACAGCTAAAATTATATAATAGGGCAAGGACAGCATCTTCAACAAATGGTGCTGGCACAATTGGGTGAGGGTGTGTAGAAGACTGCAGATAGACCCATGTCTCTAAGGCAAAGGACACAGTGGACAAGACCAAACGGCAGCCCACAGACTGGGAAAAGATTTTCACCAATCCTATATCCGACAAAGGGCTGATCTCCAAAATATACAAAGAACTCAAGAAACTAGTCAACAAAACACCAAATAACCCTATTTAAAAATGGGGTACAGAACTGAAGAAAGAATTCTCAATAGAGGAAATCAAAAAGGCTGAAAGACACTTAAGAAAATGCTCCACATCCTTTGCTATCAGGAAAATGCAAATCAAAACAACTTTGAGATACCATCTTACCTCTGCCAGAATTGCTAAAATTAGAAACACCAGTGATGACTTATGTTGGAGAGGATGTGGAGAAAGTGGAACACTCCTCCACTGCTGGTGGGAGAGCAAACTCATACAGCCATTTTGGAGATCAGTATGGTGGTTCCTCAGGAAAATGGGAATTAGTTTACCACAGGACCTGGCAATCCCCCTCTTAGGCATATACCCAAAGAATTCACATCCATGCAACAAAGACATCTGTTCAACTATGTTCATAGCAGCACTATTTGTAATAGCAAGAACCTGGAAGCAACCTAGATGCCCCTCAATTGAAGAATGGTTAATGAAGATGTGCACATCTACACAATGGAATACTACTCTGCAGAAAAAAATAATGGTATCTTGAAATTCACAGGCTAGTAGATGGCACTTGAAGAAACCATCCTGAATGAGGTAACCCAGTCACAAAAAGAGAAACACAGTATGTACTCACTCATATATGGATAAATATTTTTTTTAATTTTCTTCATATCGTGTTACAGATATTATATTCATAGTGTGTTGAGATAATGCAGAACATGAAATAAAGTTGTTAAAAATCTCCCTACTCCACGAAAATCTCAATAAACACTGTAAAATAATGTAACAAATCCATATATTTACTGACATCATTATAATTTTAGACAAATTCTATTATTAGTGTCCATTGTGCTACATATAAAATGTATCACTGAATATTCTGATCATCTTAAATATGTTAAGTATAGAAGAATTTGATACTTTTTATTTTACAATTTATTTATCAGTATGGAATAAGTTTGTGTGTAATATATGTTGACTACATGGATGTATGTGTTTGTGTGTGTGTGTGTGTGTGTATGTAGGACACACATTTATATCAGTTTCTTCTTCATTTACTCATCCAGCTTATTTCTTAAGACTGAGTATTGCACTAAACCTAAACCAAACCGTTGAAGCTAAACTGCATAGCCAGAAAGCCTCAGCAATCCTGTTATCTCAGTCTTCCCAGTGCTGGATTCCTGACACAGGTCACAATACCTTTCTTCTTATGTAGCTTCTGAGAATACATATTCATATTTTTGTGCTTTTAGGGCAATCATTGTACTGAATGAGTCATCTAATCCTATACTTCTTCAAGTTTCATAAATACCTTTTATCTATATCATCATATGAAACTTTTGAATTCTATTAGCATTGCTAACTTTTCCCTACTTATTTGCACTGATAGTTCTTTTTATATTCATACTATTTTATGGCACTGTATAGAATTACCCAGAGAACATGCAAATTGTCCTGCAAAAGTAGTTCCATATTATCCTCTACATTACTTTTTTGTATTCTGTACATGTCTTGAGTACTACCCTTTCTTTAGTGGCCTTTCACAGTTCTTCTGCTGAGATAATAACATACGGAAATATTTTCATTACATTAGTTCCTGTTCTATTTTCTACATTTTTAGGAAAATGATGAACTTCATAGCCTTTAAATAAGATACTTTAGGAATTGTCTTTTTCTGTCATGTCACTATCATCATCTTCTTGCAGCATCATAGTATTATTGTACACTATAGTAAAAAGTTGGATAGGAATGAATAATTGAAGCATTTAAGAAAAATGCAAAAAATGGCATTTGAAAATTGCAATATACTCAAATGACTTGACAGATTTTGCTGATCTCCCCTGGAAGGCACCACCTTCTGTATGGTGTTTAGGGAGGGAATGGGACAGGAAGGGGATTGGGGGGCCATGGGAGGGAGGGAGAGAGGGAAGAGGGAGGGAAAAGGGAACCATATGTAAAATAAGAAAAATAAATAAATGAAAAAGAAAAAGATAAATAAATTAATGTTGCTTTTAAAAAATAAAAGTAAAAGAAAATTGCAATATAATAAACATAATAAAAAGTAAATTAATTTTTTTAAAGTGGTCATGAGTGATAGTGTCTAAGTCTCATATTGTTATTGTACAGCTGGGTTATCTCAGGGACTAGGCTTATATCTCATAGTTCTCTTTATTACTGTCTATTTGTTATCTATGATTTTGTTTTTCCATTCTGATTACTTAGAGAAAAATAAGTATAAGCCAATTTCAGATTTTGAGATAAACTAATTTAAGAATGTTTCTTTTCACCTTCATTTGCTAAATATGTAAATAGTAACTCTGAATTATGAACATATATTGTCACCTTTCAAGTCTTGTGTTTGATACAGGTAGGACTAATCAAAATAAATCATAAAATTTCAATATGTCATTCTATATATAATAAATAAATATCCCCATTCAATTTAAAGAAAAAATAGAGATACTATCTAAACTAGTGGGAAATTGGGAAAGTACTTTAAAAACTTCACTCTTTATGGAACATGAAAATACACTAGGAATCAATGAGAAATGTAAGAACATAGAAAATTAGAGGCATTGTAGTAATCCCTATTATTTTTATTAAATGTTTGTAATAATTATAATATCCTAGAAAACAGGTTAACATGTTTTTTTATGTTTTTAAATAAACAATCCATAAGAAATACATTATAGTAGAACTTGGAAAGCCTTGTAAGTGAACTGTAAAACAACAATGTTTATAAGAAACAGGTGGAATATTTTAAAGTTAAGTAATATGGCATTAACCACATTCAAAAAATATAATGGATATGATTTCTTCTGGTATGTGACCTTATGTTGTTCATGTATTTTTTTTTTTTAATTTTATTGTTGTAGTTTGAAATTTTCTTTTCTTTTTTACATATTTTTATTTAAATTAGAAACAAGCTTGTTTTTACCTATCAATCCTACTTCATGCACCCTCCAGTCCTCCTCTTTTTCCCCCACCAACCCTCATCCCATTCCTTTTCTGCACCCCAGGGCATGAACCTTCCATGGGGAGTCTTCAAAGTCTGTCATATCATTTGGAGCAGGACTCAGACCCTCTCCCATGTGTCTAGGCTGAGAGAATGTACTGCTATGTGGAATGGGCTCCCAAAGTCCATTCCTATACTGGGGATAAATACTGATCTACTACTAGAGACCCCATAGACTGCCTAACTAACACCACATTCAAGGAATCTGAGCATTCATCAGTTGCCAATATAGCACCAGCTAGAGTTGTGACTTCATGAACCCTACTTTAATTCATGAAGGAATTTTGGCTCCCTTGATCTTTTGTAGGTCTTGTACACACAGTCATAGATCTGTGTGTTCATGTTTTCAAATATTATTTTGCTGCAGACATTCACTATTACTAACCCTTACACTCATTTTACCCTAATGTTCATGGTGATCCCCTTTAGAGATGGAAATCATGAAGCTGCCCTCTTTAAAGATGATAACTAGCCAGTCTCTTACTCTGTGCATGCCAGGCTGCTGTGGATAACCATCTACTACATGAAGAAGCTTCTATATTGCAGTTTTAAATAAGTATTATCTATTGATAAATCTATTAGAACTCAGAGGTTATGTCCTTTTAGCAGGATAATAATATTTTATTTTTCCCCTTTAACCTATGACATAGCCATCCTTGGGATTTAGGGCCCTGTTAATAATACAACTACAAATTTGTTGATTACTTCACACTATTTGTGCCTGAATTGTATCATTGGCCAGGTCAATTATTACTCTATCTCAAAGTGTTCATAGCTGGCTAAGCTTGTTGACTGTTTTCTCACAGGACACCTTTTAGCATAATACCTTTTAGCACTATGAGGAGTAGGAAATAAATCTTATCGTTCACTGTTTGCTTGATTTCTATTGACTCAAGTATGTAGAATCTTCAAAAATAGTAACATTCTAGACCATTCTGATGGTTAATCAAGAGAAGTGGCAGGCAGCATCTTGCAATGTTTGACGGAAGAGATTATAAAAACCCACTGACCCAGTTCTAAAGGAAGTCACTTATACCTGGTCTTGAATTTTGTATTTGATAGCCTGTGGTTTTTGGCAGAGAAAGTTTCCTCTTTCTATGGGTTAAGTGCATTCAGGCTCCTTTTGTATATACCTGTATGTAAGAATAAATTCTATAAACTTTCCAGAATAGTGAGTTTCCATATATTTTTCAAATGTATTTCAGTTTAGTTATACATTTCTACACAATCCCTTGTAAACTTTCCCCTATCTCGCATTTCGTTTAACCCTTCCTGTTTTGTTATTACATTTCAACATCTATATCATCATGGTCCTTCTCTCATCTCTTTATTCAAAGTTAGTCAAGGCCCTTTATGAGTTTCCTGGCTTCTGTGAGTACACACACACACACACACACACACACACACACACACACACACACACACACACATCTTCAAAGCTAGCATGTACATATGAAAGAGAAAATGCCACATTTGTAGTTAAAGATCTCAATCTGAGTCCTTCAGTTTAGAATTATATCCATCTCCATTCATGTATGTGAGAACATCATTTTATTTATCTTTAAAACAGAATACTTCGTGTATATGTATTAAATGTTCATTACACATCTATCATTTGTTGGACAACTGGGATGTTTTCATTTCTGTGCTATTATAAATAGAGAAACAATAAACATAGATGAGCATGAGGAAGTGTCTCTGAAATAGCACAGACACTGCTGTGAAAATCTATGTCTTATAGTTACATCTGGTGTTCTTATGGTCTCCTGTGCCAGAGTCGACAACTCTATCTCTAGTATTTGAAAATATTATTCTACTATCTTATTGAAAATATTTTATGCCTTAGTTTTGGTATTCTTCATTTTGAATAATTCAAAGGTGAGCTATTTTCTTTGTGTTGCAATAATTCTCATAAGTTTTATCCAGAGCTATGTAGTTATGTGTGCACATGCGTGGATATGCATAGTCAAACACACATAGCACACTTGCATCATTAATTTTACAATGATATTTATTGAATGGTCTAATTCCTCTACTTTTGATTGCTTTGACTAACTCTTTTACACATGATACATTATACTGGACATGTTTCCCTTTGAAATTTCTATTTGATATGAGATTGCATTCTGAGCATCATTTCAGTTTAGGTTAACTTCAGCAATTCTAACTCCTGTCTCTTTCTTAATTTTAGATTTAAGAACAGAAATTCTAGTGCTGCTGGTCAGATTAATACATTTGAAGGAAATTTCATATCCACATATAAGTTTTTAATCTTGTTTCTACTGAAAATTATATTTGCATAAATTATTAAATATGAAAAGTAAATACCCAAATTGACTATATTTATGAAGTATGGACAGACACTTGGTGTGAGGTCACTGATGATCAAATTTCCACACTGTTGAATTGTTAGACAAAATTTCAGCATCACTGGTGGGAGATGTCATTCTGTAAATATGTTTCTCATACTGGTTAATGTATAAAGCACTGTTGGCCAATAGGAAAGTTAGATAGGTGGACTAGGAGACAAGGAGGAAAGAGGAAGTAGTAAGGAGGGGTCAGCATGGAAAGACCGGGGAGACCAGACGCAGGCCCCAATCCCCAGTAAGATGAAAGCACGTGGAAATATTAGATTAACAGAAATGGGTTAATAATTAAGACAGGGCTAGCTGATAAGAAACAAGTAACTAGCCAACAGCATTATATCAAATACAGAGTCTCAGTGTATTATTTGGGGCTGGCACAGATGCAGGTCAAGACCTGCGGAGGGCAGAAAAACCTTACTCCTCACACATCACAATTAAATGATAACAAGAAAACTAAAGATATTATGTAGTAATAATTTTAAGTGACTTAAAAACAGTTGGATCAAATATATACATATACATACATATATATATACATATATATATATATATACATACATATATAGCAAACATTTTATAACGGTGCCCATTTTGTTCATAAGTTTAAAAATTGCCATTAGTAAACTGATAGTTCGTCAAAAAGTTTCTTAATTAAAAAGTGAAATGTGAAATAATAATAGTTTTCACACATCCACTTATTACATGCAAATACTTATTTGCATACAAGCTTGTCTTTGATAAAACCCACACAAATCAGCTAAAAAGTATAAAAATGTATTACATGAAAGTATTGTCTTTGCAGACTGTTTGTTCTGTCTCCACCCTTACATCTGTTCATTTCAGTGATTTTCAAACTTTAGACTCTTTAGTTTTCAGTCTCTTCGTTTTTCTTTTACATTTTCCTCTCGTGTTTAACTGCTTCCTCCATAGAGCTATGTTAAACAAAAAAGTTATAATTTAAGAAAGTGAAACAGAACCAAATACAGTAATGAACTCTGTAATTAAAAAGACTAAACTCTTTGGTAGTTTAAAAGAAGGATGATACTGACAACAAAGTGCAGAATGTGCACTATTCCTTTAAAGGGTACCATGGCCTAGGACCTTATCAAGTACAACTGAACAACACTGTGTCTGCAGTTTCAGTATTCATCTAAAAATTATAATTGAATAATATGAGACTGCACACAACATAATGAATAGTCATATATGTTGCTTCTAATCATCCAAAAGTACAGATACTTATTAAGTATATTACAGAATTTGATGCTTAACTTACCACATTCAAGTACATGCTGTCTTTGCTTACACACCAATAGGCCCTTAGTTACAGAACTCTCTGGACTGCTTTGCAGTGTTGGACCTAGTTTTACATATGTATTTTATATCTACTCACTCAGGGAGTATCATTTTGTACCACAAATTTAGTTGGCACTAAAGTATGGTAGCCCAACCACTGTACAGGGACATTTGTTAGACAGACATGAACCTTTCCTGGGGCATGTTACAGTTCTCTTGTATTTCACGTTCACTGAAATCATGACCAGATATAATTTGCTGTTAAGATACGTCTGTATACCTGGTACATTTTTGAATGAGGCTTATTTGCTATTAAATATCACAAAGTATTTTAACCTCAACAAAGAGGATAAATATTGATGTAGAACTGAAAATCTGATGCAACTTTATCCCCAGACTATTCCTGGGTGTTAATCCTTCTCAGGGACTTCACACTTCAACTTGTCTTGTTTTCAGTTGTCATACATAATTCATATAAGAATTGCAAGATCAGAAATCTGTGAAGTAAGCACCACAGTAAAACCCTAAACAAGAGAGAAATATATAAAACTATCTGACTTACTTATGAATTTATATCTCACACAGTTATCTAATTTTACATTTATCATTCCTTTTAGTTAGCACATTTTTCTGCTCAATAGGTGTTGGAGGTACTTTGGGAGAAAAAATCTGTTCCACAATTTTGTAGTTATGTGAAATTTATATTTATGCTCTTTTTGTTATGGAAGTAAGTATCCTTGAGCAATTTCACTGGTCACTTAAATATAATTTCATCTCATTTATTTTGTGTAATATACACATTATTTTGAGAAGACATGAATAAACATATATTGAGAATTTTTATATTGATATAGTAGATTCATAACACAAATACACAGTGTTCATTTTATATACAAGTATATATGAATGTATGTGTAAATAATTATATATTAATGCTCTGTATTTGTAGGACTATAGTTTTATACTTCATTAATTTTATATATAACCATCGAGTTTGCTGGTAGGTAGGGAGGGGTATCTGTGAAAAGTAGGGAAAAAGGCAGAGATGAGCAAAAGTCATCATATGAAAAATTTAACAGTTAAACTGTAAGAAAGTATTTCATCATAATTTTGTTTCTCTTATTCTATGTCTTAGGCAGTTGTGTACATTGAAGGAAGGCATGGGCAATGTACTTCTAGGTATATGTATTATTATAAATATTGCTTGTCAAAATACATTGACTTCAGTCTTAGACATTACGTCTGTGATGAAAACCCATATCAACAGGCAACATAGGTAAGGCAAAGTTTATTTCACTTAAAGGTATACATTAGAGCCCTGATCACTGAAGGAAATCAGGGTAATAGTACCATTCTCAGTGACCTGGGCTTGGTCATACTGATCACTAATCAAGAAAATACCCATCAGGAGAGGCTCTAGGCCAATAGGGTAGAAAAATTTCTCAATTGAGATTTCTTTTTTCTTTTATACATATAAAAGAAAATGATATATATAATATATATTTTACATATTGATTCCAGTTCCCTCTCCCTCCCTCCCATACCCCAGGCCCCCCTCCTATCCCATCAACACCAAGTCCAAAGGGAGTGTGCTGCCTTCCATGAGGGATCACCAAAATCTGTCAAGTCATTTGGAGTAGGGTCTTGGCATTCCCTCCTACCTATAGGCCAAGGGAGTATCCCTCTAATGGGAATATGCTCCCAAAGTCTTTTCATGCACCAGGGATACATCCTGGTCACTGGCAGATGTCCCTCAGACTGCCCATGCCTTCTAACTGAGTCCCTCATTCAGCGGGTCTGAGTCAGTATAAAGCTGATGTCCTAGATAAAGTCAGCTGTTTCTGTGGGGTTTTGTACCTAGTATTGACCCGTTTCCTTACCATTCCTTCCTCTCTGCAACTGGATTCCAGGATTTAGGCTCACTGTTTAGATGTGGATGTCTCCTGTTTCCATCAGCTACTAGATAAGGGCTCTATGTTGGTATATCAATTAGTTATCAATCTCATTATTATTCTATGGCTCTTAGTTCTATAAAATGTTCTAGTTTATAGATGTTATCTTGATTAACATGCTTTACATCTTTTTGGTGAGTGATTGTTTATTCTGATACCAGTAAGTGAGATCTAAGTGGAAGAGGTTTATGTGAGGGCAGTATAGAGGAATGAGCAAAGGAACAAATAACCAACACTGATGATAACTGAAAAGTAATTTTGAAACATTCTGCCGTAGAAACTTTCTAAAACACACACGCACACACACACACACACACACACACACACACACACACACACACACACACTTTAATTGGAGTTGTAGTATGACAGGAAACACTGCCCCTTCTAGATACCATAGGAAAGCAAACAAAAAGCTCAGTTCCAGAAGTAACTTACATCTTGTAGAGTTATTAGTCAATGAGGTTCTTAGACAACTCCTACCAAACATGACAGGCTATTGCCTTGCTCTTAGTTAAACTCTAAAAGTTGATGGTTACGCTGTATTGTTGATGTTATCAAATCTGTGCAAGCCATAAAACATGAAGAAATCCAGCTTTTGCTAGCCTGGAAGTTCCACCCATAATGCTTATCTTTCTCAGATTATAAAGTTTTGAAATAGATTCGTCTTTTATTTTTCATAGTTAATTCAAATCATTTAAAGAAACATGTTATTATAGGCTCTAATAATAGTATGAAATCCTTTTTTGTTTGTTTGTTGTTTTATTGAGACAAGGCCCCCCTTTGTAACTCTAGCTGCCTTGAACTCACTATGTAGGTCAGTCTTACCTCAAACTCACAGAGATTTGCCTACAATTCACAAACTGAGTGGAGAGATTAAATACATGGGCTACCATGTCTTTGGCTAGCTTTCTTACTGATGAAAGATAGTCTGAATACTCCAGAGCAAAATAATCATAATCATCAAGTTTCCTAGGTTTCTTGGTGCACTACAAAACAAATGGCCTGGAAAGATTTGAATGTAATTATTGCTCTAATTTTATTTCAATGACACTTTCCTGCCAACCAGTAATGTCTATCAAGAATTATAATTTAAAAAATCATAATTAACAAACCGAAGAATTTCTAAAGATTACTCATTGCTATTATCTATTCTTTTCTGCCAAAATATTAAGAGTCAATAGACTATAAACAAAACTTCAACATATTAATTGAGCAATGTATCTTTCTTTCTTTGGCTGCTAATCTAATTTTGTCTTTGTCTCAAACATATTCAGTATTATGCACAGACATTGTGTATTTGTTTTATAATTTACTGTATTCTCATTCTAAGTACCTGATAACAATCCGGATTTTTTGTTAATATAGGCATTGTTGTAGTGTAGAATATGAACTGTTATTTTATATTATTTGAGTGTGATTTTTGAAGCTTCTGTGTGACCTTCTGTCTAGGAACTCAAGGATAAGGACTCTCAGCCTGCAACTTCTATCATGTTTACTTAACAGATGGAAGGTAAACAAGAGAGGAGGGTGTTAAATGGGAGATTTAGGAGAAGAAAGGAGGAAATAGCATAATTGGATTAAAATCTTTAAAGCATAATGACACAAGAAATTCCTTCTAATAAATAGATTGATACATTTTCCAATAAATCATGTTTACTAGATAAATGAAGTGGATTGACATAATAAATATTTATTGATTTATTAATTTTATGTACTAGAGCTAAATTGATTCATTGGAAGAACTATATAATTATATACTTCATTAGTGGGAAGTATTTATACACTTCAGATACTCCCTCAAGTACCTTCCATGTTGTCCTATGTATACACAGAATTTGACTACACATTGAATCTTTTGTGCTAACACTGTGGATGTTCCTAAGTAGAAGTAAGCTCTGCTTATTATAGAAAATCTGACCCATTAGTAAAAGCAGGGAGAACAGGTTTACCAGGTGCTCTTATGAAATACTTCCATCCTGAGTTATGCAGATTTCTTATTTCTTGTGAAATAAGTCAAAGAGCATGTGAGAGAGGGAATGAATGAAGAAGCTAGGCAGAGAGCCACTAGATGTAGAAACATGAATGTGATTTGTGCACAATGAGTGTTTTGGACTTAAGGGTAGTGAAGGTTTGCAAAATTGTCCATTAATCATGAGTTTTGAAACTTGAGCAGGGCAGTGTTGGAGAATGCCTTTAATCCCATAAGTGGTTAGGCAGAGCAAGCAGATCAAGGCCAGCCTGGTCTACTAGAATAAGTTCCAAAGCAAAACAGAGAAAGACTGTCTTGAAAAAAAAATAGTAGTGTTGCTAGGTTATAGGTCTGTCTCTCTGCTAACTCTGACTTGGACTTGTTACATGATAATCAAGACAGCTGTATCAGAGAGTAAGAAATTCTTTGAATTTACTTGCCTTTCATGCTTCTCTGGTTCTAGATTTGTAAATCAGTGAGTTGAAAATTAGTATGTTTCTATCTTATTTGCAATGTAACAGATTTGATAATTTTCAAATGCCTTCACATTACTAAATATTTATAACCATCTGGCTACCTCTGAATGGTGAGGAAACAAAAGCAAAATAGAGTAATCAGAATAAACAGCTGGACATCCCCTACCATCCACACAGTTGAAAAAATGAGTTGCCTAAAATGAGAATGTGCATTGTTTATGAAAAGCATCCAGATTTTAAAAATCATATTCTCATTTCCAGCAGTTAAAAGTATTGCTTTTTGACTTATATTCACTATAAAATAAGGTATTATAACTACTTCAATTGAATTATAAAAGCCCACTTAAGCAAGCACAAAATGACAGACCTCTCCTAACACTTTTTACATTCTGAGGATGATGTTGAATATTCCTATTTAAAGTTAATAGTGTTAAAGGTTAAGGTAAATTGTTAAAAGACAAAATTATTACATATGATAGAGTGTATAAAGATGTAACCTTGCATTATAATAAACTTTAAAGAATATCGCATGCTTTCAGTTACCTGATTAATAAATTTTTACATGGGTAAAATGCCATAAGAATGCAAGCTATTGTTTTCATTTATCTTTACAGAATATAAGAAAAGGGAAAAGAGATTCAATGTATAATGTCATTATAGGTTTTACACAATTACAGTCCTCTCTAGTCTGTCCCACTGAGCTAGGACTTTTTGCTTTCTCACATCTGTTCAAGGGTGATTCAGGTAACTGATGAGAGCAGATACTGGGAGTGAACCATTTATATCTAGTTTTAATAAAACACACTTGGCTCCCAGGAATAAAACAACTGAGGGTATCCTTCACCTTCCATACATGTTAAAAGGCACTCTCATGGTCTGGCTCCACACACATTAAAAGTATTAAATAAATATCAGAGAAAAGTCCATTAAAACTGTCTTTGAGATTTTTATCATCTTACATTACTATTTAAATTAATAAAACTCATGAATTCACTTATAATAAGAAAACTGTATTGTCTAACCAATGTGTGCTGAGAAATTAATTTAATTACTGACTAAAACATAGTTTTGAATAATAAACGGCCATGCTCATATTAATTTTATAAACCAGAGATGTATCAGTCACTCAGACATTTGTATGTAACATCCAATTGGTAAAGAAGGAATTTTAGGGTTAAAAGTCTAATTAATATGTCTTAGATCTTTAAATTGAAGACAGAAAGCTTAGATTTTTTACAAGCTTAACTGGCCTGGAAATAGTAGAATACATTTTTACTTGTCTATTGAATGCAATTATTTTATACATTTTTGGACCGAGTTTTGAAATTTTTCCTTCATCTTTATGTTCATGATAGGTATCATTCTACAGTTTCATTGATTTTTACTGTGTCAAGCTAATGCTATACATATACATTTGGGAGTATTTCATTATTTCCTAAGAGACAGGGCAAAATTAGATTTCAGTATTGTGTACTTTTGCTTGAAAACGGTTCTAGTGAAGTCATCTTGGCTCTGCAACTTCTTTTCCTTAAAATTTAAACACAAAACAACTTCAATGTATTTCAACTTATTTGCTCTTCCTAACACTAATACGTTGCCTATTTTATCTTGAATGAGTTTTCCTGTTGTATTCTCTATTCTTTCTTAATATTAAATTTTTGATCATAGAATATAAATACATCATTTCCACCTTCACTTTCCTCCCTCCAACCCCTTACTTGTTTTCCAATCCATGACCTCTTTTTCTTTAACTGTTGATCATATATATATATGTACGTACATATATGTATATATGTATATGTATATATATATATATATATATATATATATATATATATATATATGAGAAGGGCATTTATGGTAGCCTTTCTACTGTTGCTCAAATTGTTAGTTCCGGTCAGACTTGTAGGTCTCTAGATATTTCACTAGGTTCAGTTTTCTCTTCTAATCTGCAATGGCCCCCTCTTTTATTCTCTCTCTCTCTCTCTCCTCTTGGATATTCCTTCTCTGATTCAATCTTCCTAGCTGCACATGCTTTCCTCTTCTTAAGAGTGTGTATTTGCCTGCCTGTATTTGCAAATAACACTGACTGTTGAGCTTTCTTACACTGTTTTTTGGTGTGCTTCAGTTTTCTGCCATTCTTGTGTGTCTTCCTATAATCCAAGTTTCAGCTGGACTGGTTGTAGGAAACTCAAGTTTCCTGAGATGACCACTTGTACAAGAGCATACATGGAGAAGCCATTAGGCTCACAGTTCACAGTGCAAAGTTTAAAGATCTTTAATTATAACCTCAAAATTATTCCAAATGGGTGATTATAAACCCCCTAGATGGAGAACTGAGGTTTGGGCTCTGCTCTTACTGTTTCATGACTTTTATATCCTTAGCTATTTGTTAAGACAAGTAGGTTAGTCTTGTTCTTATATTAATATTGATCATTTCAGGACACAGTTCTATTTCTTGTTGTTGTTGTTGTTGTTGTTTCAAAAAAGTGTTTCCTTGTGTATCAGCCCTGTTTGACCTGGAACTCACTCTGTAGACGATGCTGGACTTGAACTCACAAAGATCTACCTGCCTCTGCTTCCCAAGTGCTGTGATAAAATACATGTGCCACTACTGGTCAGTGACACAGAACTTTTGTTGGACAGAATTCTGTTAATTTTCAACAATACTCAAATAATAATTACCTTTGCCTTGAGTCTTGAAGTCTCTATACAGATATTCATTTATGTTTTTGTAATCCCTTGATACCTAATTACATGTAGAGAACAATAGAAGTTCTACAGCATCTCATATTAGTATGTCTACTGTTACTAGAGGAAGATATATATATATATATATATATATATATATATATATATATATGTGTGTGTGTGTGTGTGTGTATTCAACGTTATTAAATATTCAATAAATATTATATATATATATATATATGTATTTATATTCAACATTTTTAAACAGACAATGTCTACAAAGAACTCATTTCCAACAGCAGAACTGACATAGGTAAAACCTCAACAGAATTCACAGTAATCAGTGGAAGAATTAATAAACTAGTAATAGAATGAATATTGTCCAGTTACCATCCCAGTTCCTCTGAGTAGTCAATAATGAAGCAACAACTTAGTATCAGAAATGATTAAACTAGAACCTTTGATAAACTGCAGAAACTTTTTAGAATTTAAAATTATAATGAGATTCATTATTAAACGTTTATTCCATTTATTCAATCAATTAACATTAAATTGAAATAGGAAGCTGTGCTATGGATATATTTTGTATTCTTTATAAACCATAATGTGAAATCATGACGTAATTATGTATGTTTAAACAGAAACTGAACTGGGATTTGATAAAAAAAAAAATCTGTTGTTGAAAATTGTTCTTTATTTGGGCCAGTATTATAATGTCAAAATAATTATTTGGTGATAACTATTAGCATATATCATAAATAATTATATATGTTACTACATATATTATATTGCAAATAAATTAAGCAGATAAAATGTGGAAACCAAATGAAAACAAGTGTTTTCTGCATTTCACTAAGAATATTAGAAGTGGCTGACATCATGGTGTATTTTATTGTTTGAATTATTTACCTGACTTTTAATATAATATATAATTAATTAAAGTGTTTGTTGTCAGAATGATTCAAACAACTGCTGATTGTTAGAGTTACTGAGTGATGGCTGGTAAAATTCTTCCCAGTTTACATTTCTTATACAGGCTGCTGTTAAAAACTTAGAAGTAGTAAGAGTTTCACATGTCTAGCAGCTTTGGTTATGTTTACTAAGAAAAAATACTTAATATTTATTTTTCTCTATAATATTGAAATGCAATAAGAAAAAGTATAATACCCTAAAATTCAAATATCATAATATCTAAAATGATTGAAAAATATTTAGTCAACCAAACAGTTTGATTAAAATTATCTCTTAAAGATTCACAGCCTATTATGTAATTTTTTTATACATCAGTGTAAAAAAACCTTGTTTGTTTTCATTTTCTTTAAAATCAGATCTTAAATTTATTGCAGATGATGGATCAGAGGACAGTTATTCAAATATGACATTTAAATCAAATCTCAGTTTATAGCTCAGAATGGCTTTCATTTCTTGACAAGCTTGCTTATTTATGACGTGAGTTCTATCTCAGGATTCATATGTTTGGACTCATTCTATGTCTCCTTGAAATATTGCATTTAGTTTCATGTTTCCTCCCTATTCACTTTGGGAGCTGAATTACTTAGATTGATACAGTAGAGTGGAATAAAAATGACATTTCATTTCAGAAGACCACATTTGAATTCTTACTTCACTGTATAACAATTCTATATGCTTGTCAAGTCTTTTAACTTCTCTGATTCTTACTTTTCTTACCGGAAAAAAATAACTGTTGAAGTTATTTTATTCTGGGAGTTGTACAGCCTGTTGGAGAAAATTGAGATATAATGGTATGACACAAAACATTTTGCAAATCATTGTTCATTATAATGTTGTTTCTAGTATTGTCTCTTGACAATGAACTTTGGTAATAGTATGCTTAAAGAGATATCATGATATTGTGAAGCATGAGTGTCACTAGCATAGAGTATTCAAGAAAAATCTTGTCAGTACCAAGTGTTGCATTTACTGTCTGTCATTACACTGTCTGTGTCAAGCTTTCCAGCCCAGCTGCTTTCTTGATTAGTTCTCCTGGAAGGTCAGAGCATGTCTAGGCACAGGTTATTCATTAGGTTTGCCTAATGCTTCTTTTTGACCCCTGTATATTTTTTTTTCTTTTTTGGTATTGCTCTTCCTTTAACAATGATGTCAAATCATTTTCTTTCCATAATCTGTCTTGAGGAAGCATCCATAGAAATAGGTCAAATTAAGACTAGATGGATAACATCTGTCAGCCTGCAAAATCTATTCATACTGTCAGTTTACTTGCTCCATGAAAGAAAAGTTAGTCAAAAGATTAGAACAGAAATATGAAGAGGTCAATGCTGTCATTTACAAAATTTGATTCCACACATTTTCTTTAGAAAATCTGAATATTTTTTAGCTCATGGCACTCCAGTTAAAATGAAAGAGCATATTTTATTTGCTCATGAACTCAGGGCCAGGGAGTCAATTCACTGTTGTAGACTTCTTTATTAAAATGTCAGCCATCCAGGAACTGAAGTAGGTTATACATTTCAAGAGCCACAAGACTTGATCCAGGTTGATGCTGATATGTCATACTACAAGAGGTAAAGAAAACCAGCAGAAAGGTAATCACATCTCCTCCATTCAGAGGAAGTCATCTGAAATAAGTTTTCAAATTCTTCATCCAAATGGCTGTCTGCATCCTCCTGACATTCAACACAGAACAGGAATAGAAACTGCCCATGAAAAGGGAGTTAACGACTTGGGTCGAAGATTTAATGGGCTTTTTGATGCTGAATGTTTATCTAATTGCATCCTATGTCATATTTCCTATTTGAGATCCAATTTCCTGATCAAAACATCCTGCCCAGGAACTAAACATAACTGAAAACTTTAGACATTTATGAAACACTAAAAATTCAAGAAAGAAAGAAAATGAGCATGCATGGAGTTGATGAGGCATTCATATTGTCTCAGATTTTTATCAAGTTTGATAGATGAATTTAGGAAAATAGGTATGTGTTATGACTCAATTTGCTTAATTTCTAGTATAAAAAGTCAGGAAGTGAGGAGAATTTCTTAAACCCAAATAAGGTACCATCTAGAGCATGTGTGAAACTTATTGTCAGAGAAAAATGAAATTAGATTACTTATATTAATGTTTTCCCACTTAGGCACTTGTCACATGCTATGTTAGAATTACAAGGTTAATCCAAGTAGGCTGTTATGATATCACATGATAGAGTTGATGGCTTATTAATCATCATAGATTACAAATAGAAAGCTAATATCAGATTGCGTGCCTATTTAATGTCTGGTAAGAGCAACACTCTGGGTTATGGGTTACTCAATATTTTCAGAAAAAAAAATAGGAGGGATCATAATGTTTTCTAGAGGATCCTTGATGAGGCCACTAATCCCATTCATGAGAGTGCTGTCTCTCGGCTGGTTTCCCATCGGAAAGGATGTTTAAGTTTAGTATTTAGAAACACCTGCAGTTTATACCTCCTATGGGTGATGATATCCTGCTTGTACAAATAAAGCCTGTCTGAGGATCAAAGGATGGAGCTTGTCACTGGCTAACCATAGAGGTCTGGAAGTCTGTGCAGACAGACAGGAAGAGAGATGACTGGGCATAGAGAGGATAAAGCAGGAAAAAAAAACAGGAACTCAAACCATTTTCCACTGGGAAGCTAATGATATAAAGCTGGCTTTGGTTTGCTCCTTCTTTCTGACCTCTCACCGTTTTCCTCTATTTCAGACTCCGGGTTTTTATTGTTTAGATCATGTAGAACTCTGTTTACACCTATATCCTATTAAAATAGTATTTCACATCTTGGTTTTATATTTGTGTACATCTGTGTATATGTATGTGTTCATATGTATGCCATGATGCTCTTGTACACAGCAGAGGATTCCTTGCAGGAGTTCCTTTCTTCCTCTCTTCCTTCCTTCCTTCCTTCCTTCCTTCCTTCCATCCTTCCTTTCTTTCTTTCTTCCTTCCTTCCTCCAACCCTGTGGTTGCCTGAGACCTAAATTCAGTTCATCCACTGAGATAATCAGAAGGCTCAGCCTGCAACCTCTTTAAATGGTGTCCTCAGCCCTTCTATTTTAAATTGGGTGCTACATAGATAACAATAATTGAGCCTGAGTCAGACTCAGAGTTATAAAAAAGCAATGAATATCTACATAAGTAAATAAAAGAAAAAGAGACAGATATTGGAGTTTAAGCTGAGGATAAAGAAGCAAAGCATATGGTCATTAGCTTATTCAGGCTGAAAGGGCTGATCCATGCACATGCTCTTCACCAAGCCTCAAACTGCTGCCTCTCCTCAGCATCCTGGAGAATGAATGCCTCCTACAGAATACTGAAGATCCTGCTTCCATCTTTTCTATACCTTAGTTCTGGGATTAAAGGCATGTGATCCGTTACTCTGTTAGACTGATTCAATTTCATGTATCCTTGAGTGGCTTGAACTAACAGTTATTCTACCTCTTAATCCTGAGTCCTAGGATTAAAGGTGTGTACCACCACCTCCTAGCTCTGGCTGCTGGGATTAAAGGTGTGTGCCTGACTTCTGAAGCTTGTGGCTGACTCTGCTTTCTGAATCCTCAGGAAAATTTTAATAAATAATAAGTAATTTATCACCACACTTGGGGTTGGAGAACTCCTGATTTTAAATATCTCCTGGACCTGATCAGGGAGACCAGAAGACTCTAATAAACAGCTCTACCAGATGGCTACTCACTAGCTCTCCAAATAAAATGAAAAATAAATGAATATTTGAAAAAGACTTCCATGGGTTCTGGCAGTATCTTGGTGATAATTAATATGGAAAATAGATTTGAAAAGATAGGGAGATCAGTTAATCAGAATAAATTGATGGATGAATATATGAAAATATCAAAAAACAGGATTTAATTTTAAAGGAAAATTATTATTTTTAAAGGAAAAAGGAGTTGGTATGGGTATATGAGAGGATTTGGGAGGAGGAAAAGTATGGAAAAATGTAATATAATCTCAGAAATAAAGAATTTAAGAAGAAAAATATATATTCTAGATTTAAAAGTAATAATGTGGTGGGAAAAAAAGGACCGATACATTTGAAATTATTTTTGCTAAATGTAACTTTTTTATAAAGCTAATTCTTTGAGAGTCTCATTAAGTATGTTTTTACCAGTTCACATCCAGTTTTTACTCTTCCTACATCCACTCTTTCTTCCACATCCCCCCAACTTCACATCCTTTGTTTCTGTCTTAAGATGGAATTGTGTCACCCAAACATTCTTGGATGTATGTCCTGGCACTGGACTATGATGAACTTACCAGAGGCTACACTGTTAATGAAAACTGATGCTGGACCTGTGTTCCTCCACTTTTCCCATTCTGAATACTAGTCCAGATGGATTTAGTTACTCTTGAAGAGGACAGTTCATATCTCAGTCTCAGCACCTGTGTAAGATAACTCACAACTATTTGTTAACTCCAGCTTCTTTCTGCCACCTTCTTTCATTTTCGTATCGCATACACATACACATACACACACAGACAGACACACACACACACACACGACACTAAAATAAATATGATATTCAAATAAAAAATCAGATCATATGACTTAGATGTTGTTACACAGAAGGAAAAACTATCAAATTAAATAAATGTTTGAGGACACCGACCTAAGACCTTATTTTGAACCACTGTATCTCTTCACATACCTTCACATACAGACAAGGACAGTTATATTAGCTTACAAGAAAGTAAAAAATCACAATGTTTATTTCCTGCTAAAACAATAACTATACTATCATCATGTAATTATATATATATATATATATATATATATATATATATATATAAGATTAATGAACTGTCTTATATAACATATTTGACAGCATTAGCAATGCATTATTAATTTACTTAACATCAAAGGTGTTTTATATTTGAATCCTCAATAAATCAATTAGATACACATTTCTAGAGATTTATGCTAGAGAGTAATCAAAGAATGTGTTAATATTGTTTAATTTAAACTTCAAAAGAAGAGAGTAAGAACTCTAAAAGTTTACCAAATTCAAATTTTGACATCAAGTTTCAAGATTATTCTTTATTTCTTTCAAGATCTTTCTTTCTACTGAAAAATCATAATTATGGCATATTTGCTGTATTAGTTTGAATGTAAACATTACTGCAATTGATTGACAGTGGCTTTCAGAAGAATGTCGACTTTATTATATGTCATTGTAGTGCTTTGGAGAATAATATTAGGAATTTAAGGAAACATAAAATACAGGGTCATTTATACTAAAGATTTGTTGTGTGAACAATTCCATTATTGTGTATTCTTCAATAAATTGACCAGATCTTTAGCCAGGGAAACAAATGTTATTTATAGTTCATTATTTTAAACATATATTACTCATACTGTGTTGCCTTGCGTAGACTTAATAGAGGAGGAAGTTCTTAGTCTCACTGCTTCTTGATATGCCTTGTTAATGTCCATGAGAAACCTGCACTTTTCTAAATGAAAATGGAGGAGGTGGTGGAGGGGAAGAATTGGGAGGAGCAGAGCAAGGGGTAACTGCAGCCTGGATGTAAAATAAACAAATAAAATTTATTTTAAAAAGAAGCAATGTCTTTCAGCCATCAATTAGATGTTGTCCCTTGTTAAAACAGGAAGACAGTACCAAAACATCAGTTTTTGTTTTGCTTTGTTTATTTTATTTTTCAGTAAAAGTAAAATTTTAACAACTAACAATTGAACATCTTCTGAGTTAAATTTGAATCAAGCGTTGGATATGGTGTATCAAAATAACATCAGGGTTTAGGGTTTACTAGGTAGTCACAATTCCTAAACCTGATAGGCCCATCTGTGTTTTCATGCTGTGTTCTATTCTCTAAAAACATGTAGTTATCCAAACATAGATTTCCATCTCTGGTCCTATAGACTGTCTCTTTTGATTTCTAGGAACTAGAAAGAGCAGCCTTTCTAACCAAGATTTTAAATCAAGGATGTTATCACATGTCACTAAAAGACTGAGTGGAACACTTCAGGAGAAAGACAATTGATTAACAGCTAGTGCCCAAGCACTCAGAAAGTGAATAGTTGAAATTCATCATGAAAAAGAAGGTGTACAGAAAGGAGCAGTACTACGAGAAGGAAGAGGTGGTAAGAAGACTAGAGATAAAAAGAGTAAGGTATTTACTTTTCTCATTAGCTTGGCCTGACTGCAAATGAAATAGAGAAGAAAGTAAAAAGCAAGACAGAGTCTGCTAACACTAATTCTTGCAGATTGGATCCAAAAAATGTAAAGCTGTCCTTGAAAGATTATAGTCTGGCTCTTATCAATGAAACAATCCTGGAAGGTTACAGCATTTGAAGGGTTTTGCAGGACATTTCCTTCTAAAAGTGCAGCATACATAACAATCACAATGAAAGAAAATTGAACTTCTCTCTCAAAACTTGGAAATATCTTGAATATTGATACGTAAAATAAGGAAAAGAAATAAATAAAAAAATAAAAATGATGAAAAAAAGAAATCACAACCTAAGAAAACAAATCCTACTACTACCAGCTTTTAAGCACAATGAAATACGAAGGATAAAATGTTCTTTCAAAATTCATTCTTCAGCTTACACGTTTGTTTGTGCTTTATTTTTTATCAAAAATACTATTGTGCTTCTGATGCAATGTCGTAGAAAATTCCCAAGACAATGCTATTCTCATGAAAAGAGAGCTTTGTACAGAATTAAAACTGTAGTAATGAAGTGAAAACCTGATCTAAACATTTTCGTAAACATGATACCAATAAATAAGAGGAATCATGGATGTAACCAATGAGCATTATGAAGGCTTTGCTGCCAGATTGTCTTCATGTTAAGGCACGTTTCATCTAATTATAATGAAAGCACCTTGCAGTGCTGAGGCACAGCTGTCATTATCTATGAGTTCATTTTCCCACCTGCCCTGTGCTTGTCTTCCTGCCTTCATTTTTCACATGGGGTCTTGAAACACTTGTTTGAAATTTTAGGTTTTTGCATAAATGCGTAAGATATTTTAGGGAAAGTAAAATTGGAGACTATTTTATTAATATCCTTCCTACAAAAAGACTGGTTGGGTCTGGAATAGAAATGCCACCATGAAGAATGGGCAATTAACTTTTTTCTCATGTGTTTTAACTGTAAGGAAGTACCTTGATGTATTTCTTTGCTCTAGGTTCCAACTCACTATTGTTCAGGAAACTGAGCCTCATATGCATAAATTATAGTTCTACTGGTTCAAAACCTGAACAACTTAGCACTTTTCTCTACACATAATTCTTTTTTTAGTTGCAAAATATTTTATTTTATTTTATTTATTTATTTATTTTATATAACTGAGTCCATTTAAATGAAAACAAACATAGACAATATTTGGGAATTTGGGCTTTGTTCTTTACAAACTACTTCCTGCTGGTAAGGGGCACTATCATGGGGGATTCTAAGAAGATGCAGAACTCTTGGCTGTAGTCTGCAAGGCTGCTTTGTCTAGCCCTTTTGAATGTAAGGGTCACCTGGTACTCAATTTCAGGCTGTCTGGCTTGATCAAACCATATTAGTTTGGAAGAAATCCACAGCTTTTCATTTTATGTGGAAACAAAACTAGAAATCCTTTTCCCCAGTAACTTGTCCTTGAACTTAAATTGTGGAGTCAAAGCATTTTTTTTTTTAAATTTATTATTTTACATGTCGAACCCAGGTCCCTCTCCCTCCCTTCCTCCCTCCCTCCCTCCCTCCTTCCTTCCCTCCCTTTTATCCTCTCTGCCCTCTCACATGCGCTCTAACCACCCTCCCCTCCAATTCCCCCACCCAATTCCATATGTAGGGGAATGCCATCCAGTTGGGGTCATGTAGATCTGACAGGTCATGTGAAATAGGGACTAGGGCTTCTCTCCTGTCTCTAGTTTAAGGCAGTTATCCCTCCATGGGGGATATTTTCGCAAACTCCTTTTGTGCATCAGGGATACATCCTGGTTCCACTGTCTGAGGTCCCTTAGACTGCTCAGTCCTTCTGGATGAGACCCATATTCAGGGGGGCCTTAGTCAGTCCCATGCTGGCTTCCCAGCTATCAGTCTGGTGGCCCATTAGCTCCTCCTTGTTCAGGTTTTCTGTCTGTATGTGTTTCTGCTGTCTCGTCTTGTCCTCTCCATCTGCATCTGGGTTCTAGTTCAATTCAGTGTTTATGTATGGTGTTTGCTCCTGTTTCCAACAGACATTAGATGAGGGCTCCATGGATAAGTTAGTTGTTGATCTCACTATCCAGGAAGGGCATTTATGGTAGCCTTTCCATAGATGCTCAAATTGTTAGTTGGCGGCAGTCTTGTAGTTCTCTAGACCTTTCTTTGTGTTCAATTTCTCTTCAAACCAATATTGGCTCCCTCTTTTATGTTCTCTCTCTCTCTCTCTCTCTCTCTCTCTCTCTCTCTCTCTCTCTCTCTCTCTCTCTCTCTCCTGTCTTCTATTCCTATCCAGGCTCAACCTTCCTAGTCACACGTGTTTTCCTTTTCTCCCCTTGTTTTCTTCTACTTAGCTCTCCATTCGCTGCCCCCCTACTTCCCCTGTGGACTGGGGTGACTTGTCCCTTCCCAGTTCTGTGAGGGACTTTATATGAATCTCTTAGCATACACCTTGTATCCTAGTTCTTCTGGTGGTGTGAATTATATGCTGGTGACCCTTTGATCTAGGTCTAAAATCCATATATGATTTCCTCTTTTACTGACTGGGTTACCTATTCAGGATGGTTTCTTCAATTGCCATCCACTTGCCTGTGAATTTCAGGATACCATTATGTTTTTCTGCAGAGTAGTATTCCATTGTGTAGATGTGCCACATCTTCATTATCCATTCTTCAATTGAGGGACATCTAGGTTGGTTCCAGGTTCTTGCTATTACAAATAGTGCTGCTATGAACATAGTTGAACAGATGTCTTTGTTGCATGGACGTGGATCATTTGGGTATATGCCTAAGAGGGGGATTGCCGAGTCCTGTGGCAAACTAATTCCCATTTTCCTGAGGAACCTCTATACTGACCTCAAAAATGACTGTATGAGTTTGCACCCCCATCAGCAGTGGAGGAGTGTTCCCCTTTCTCCACATCCTCTCCAGCATGAGTAGTTATTGGTCTCTACACATAATTCTAAACTACTGTCTCAACTCCCAAAAGAAAGATAATAGATATTAGGAAAAAACATAACAGACCCACGGAATTGGAGCAATCTTTGTTTAAATGTGAGGACAATGTCAGAGTACACTGTGTATGAGGGGAAGGGAAAAAATGAAGGGTAACTATAAAGAAGAAAGTGTAGATAAGTATGTACTAAAATAGCGGAGGAACATATCCAAAAAAGAGGGATGCAGAGGCAAACATGGTAGGAAGAAATGTTGAAGACTTAAAGAATAAGAAAATGATTTAGAAGAATACAGTAATTATTATGTAGGATTAAAATGGTAATCTTTTAGGTTTCCCACAGATAATAGTTGGAAATCATATTAATTTTCAAGAATTTCCTCATGAGGAAACAGTACAATGGCAACTTTTATATATAGCTGGTTGACGACAACCACAGAAGATTCTAGGACTTCTACATAAATAATAGTATGTTCATAAGTTAAAGCTGTCATTACCTGCACTTAAGGAAGGTACAATGTCAGTAGAGTATAGCAAGAATTTCACTGATTTCTCACTTTAAGTAGAATACACATTTATGAGAAAAACATCCATTCCAATTTTTAAAAATTATGTTAACTAAAGGAAATGAGATTTCATTGTTGGAATTACAAATAGTGTCTATTTGAGAACTGTAAAACAGAAAAATGAGCCATAATATGCTCGAGTTTTAGCTAAGTTGACATTATTTTGACAAAGGAAATCACAACTGACATTAGATTGAAAAGGCATAAAATTATCATTGAAGAATGTAGAATTTTAACTAAAAAAAATGGATAATTTAGTTAATTAGATATAAGGACTCTGATATTGTTGAGTAATCTTTAGTCTTGAAAAAATGTGACATAATTTATTAAAATGCTCTAAGTAATGTGAGGTGGCATTGCTCTATAACAATAATTTTTTTTTTACTTCATCATTTTCTGATTTGAGTTCACTATTAACTGAAATACATATATAACCTATGTCTAAATTATAAATCCCAAGATCTGAAACACAAGTAAATCTTAATCAGTTTTCCATTCTTATATTTCTAAAGGAATAAGCACATGAAGTTAGTATAGTGTGCTATAAACAAACTTTTTATGTATGCATGTTTGCTTGTATGTTTTCCTTTATGCTTATGCGAGCATTTGTTTATGTATAGGGATGCCCATGTGCCATGGTACTTGTAGGGTCCTAGGAAAATCTGTTTGAAATAGACTCACTTTGATGTATATTGCTGTGTACACCAAGTAAACATAGAAATGCTAGATTTAGAAATTGCTACCAAACTCAGTCTGTTTATGGGCTTGAGGAATTCAAAGTCATGGCTTATTGTTCATGGCAAGTGCTTTACTCATTGATCTATTTCTCCAGCCTATGATTTTATGTATGTTTGATCACACCTTTCTCTCTCTCTTACACACACACTTTCTCTTTCTGTGTGTGTGTGCGTGTGTGTGCTTTCTGTGTAGTTGCACACAGGATACTACATCAATTCTTTAATTTGTGAAAGCCAGAGATTGGTTTATCTTCTGCCCTTGTTCCTTGTTTTTTAATCTTAGTTTTTCTTTTTCTTTCTTTTCTTTTCTTTTTTCTTTTTTTACAAGAGATAGTCTCACCAAGGATGGAACTTACTGAATTTGTGAATGGTCTAGACAGATAGCTACTCAGCCACTGTGATCCACATGTCTTTATCCTGTCCTTGTATAACAGGTGGTATATACTGAGCCATCTCCCCAGTCCCGTATTATCTGGGTTATGTTTGGAATTGCATCTCCATTGTTTATGTATGAAAGCAGCTGTGGCCATTGATTTTTGTGGCATAAAATGTGATACTCATGATCTTCTGGAAATATCACTTGTCTATATAATGTAATCACGTCTGTGCTGTAAGCTTAAAGGTGACTTATTCCCATTTTCACACTGTGCCTCTTGATTGAGCTGATCTGAAATCTTTTCTGTTACAATTGTATTCCTATTTACCTTCTCATGGAGACCTACCCTGGAGAGATTTATGTTGCCTCTCAGATGTTAACCATCTGATCGATGTTCCCAATTTGAATTAAATCAGTGCAGAACAAAAAATGCTGTTGTTAAAAATGCAGAGAGGACCTCTTTATCACTGTCCATATTTCATAAAATGGAGGTTATTCTGATTTTGTTTTCTAAATAGTGGTGTTCTTTACCAGCAAAGAGTTTATTTCTTCTTTTTTAACATTTCTTCATCTTTGTTTTTCAACCATCTAGTGTCTTCATATGGATCATTTTCATACCTCACCCTGCTATATGGTAATGATAACATTTTATAATAATAAATGTGTAAGTTTGCTTTCACTATTTTATTTAGAATATAATCCATATAGCTTTTCAGTGTTATATATATGTGGCCATCAATATGCCATTTAAATTCTTTCTGTTTACATTTCTGCTATGTGTATGATGCATATGAATTTAGGATGTGAAGAGATTATTTTAAAATAGAAGGAGTTCATCTTTGGAAGGGTTTTCAATAGAATGTAAAGTGGCTTACATTCAGTCTTTTTTAGTGTGTGATAGAAGTCTATCTTATTTTATACACCATAGCTCTCATTACATATCTGAATGTGTTTACCTCAACTTTGATCTTCTCACATTTGTTTGAACAAGGAATGACCAGAATCAGTCTTATCACAGAAAGTTGCTGTGCTTCTGTTTTCAGAAAAAAAATGGGATTTTTGCTATAAACATTAGTAGACTTGAGAAATATTTGTGAGTAAGATGACCTGGTTCTTTTGCCCTAGAAAGAAGGTAAATGACAAAACTACATTGTAAAACCACTTAACATATTAAGAAACTATTTTAAGTTCAGGTAGATTTATTTGTCCTTTAAGTTAAAATGCCTTGAACATCAAGGATTTAACATCATTAGAAAGGTCACTCATTTCTGAGTGTCAGCATAAGAGAAAATAGAAGGAACTCTTTAAAACACACAAATAATTCATTCACAGATTTACCCTTCCAGTCAATAACTCATACATGCCAATGCTATATAATTTAGAAAAAATATTCCTTGCAACCTAGTTTTTACTTGATTATGACGATAACTCTTGCACATCAATAATCAAACATCAGTGAGAAGACAAATGAGAAATGAGCAGAAATGACTTATGCCTCTTACCTACTTTCTGTTAGTAGTCTCTAAACATTCATGCTTTCTTATAATCCTTAAAAATTGCTTGATTATTTCTTATAGATTTATATTTCCCTTCCAATTACTTTTCAGAATTTATACAGTAAATATATGATTTGTTAACCTAGCCTTAGTTGCTGGCTCTCTGCAAAGACAGACCTGGGTGTGATAGGGCATAATTGCAGCTCTTCAAAACACTGAGGTATGGGGCTCATGAGTTAAACCCATGGCAAAGCAACATTGTAACCTCTTAAGCAATTGCATTCAACATCATCACTAGGCTCTTATGCTCCAGACTCCTTCCTGGTATCATTTTTGATTTGATAATTTTAGTGACTGATCATTTTTAAACATTATAATAACATATTAACTGAGAACTTAACAAGTTTTAATGATTTTAATTTTTAATAAATGTGTGTTTTTTAAATTTTCCAAATAAAAATGAAGTAGTCTTGACTATGTATGGTGTATTGCACTTTTTGATTATTTAGTAATAGGTTTTTTATATTTTATATTTTGTGTATGGGGAGGGGTGCTCTTGCCTGGGCACACAAGGACAGGTGAGAGGGCAACTTTCAGTAGTCTCTTCTGCTACTAAATGGGTCCAGAGAATTAAAACCTAGGTAATCAGGATATATATATATTCATTTCAAGTTACCCCATATTGCCTGCCCTTCTTAAACAACTTTTATTTTATATTGTTGTTCCATATCATTCTTTGATGCCTGGCAATGTTCTTAATGTTTGTAAATATTAATTTGTTAATTTTTGTACTGAGAAAACAAATAACATAATGACAATCAGCAAACTTGGTTGACTAATTTAAAAAATGTGGGTTTTAAATATTTGGGTACATTTCAGGAGTAAGCATCACTGTACTGAGACAATTGGGAGCTGGAGGTTACTTTGCAGGTATAAGAAAATGTTTTGTGCTTGTCCTTGTTGGTCATTGCTGGCTCTTCTTCATGGCAATGAAACATGCAAGAATTGACTTAGCAGTCTGTGTTTTCAGCAACTCTGTGAGATCAATGAACAAATGAGGTCAATAAATACATTTCTTTCCAATAAACCCAATATAATAGAATGGATTTAATTCAGCCAAAATCTCTCATATATTTAGTGGCAAGATTTTTGGTTTAGAAACTCAGACTCATAATAAAGCAGAGGTTAAAGAGTCATGGACTCTTTTCAACAGAGGTAGGAGAAGATAACTCATAGTCTCAGAGAAAGCTCGGTGAATAAATGTATGGATAGAATCATATTACTCTGTATTGTAGTGATAAATGCTCTGTTTCTCAAATGGTAATAGGCAGTAAATGAGAATATTTTTTTCTGTTTGAACATTTTGTCCACAAAGGGTTCCACTTTATTTGAAGACTGTTGAATTTTTTGGAAGTAGAGCTCCTCTGGCAGAATGCATCTATAGCAGCTGTAGGTTTTGAAATTTATCATTATGACTTCTCCTGTCTGCTCTCTGTTTGCTGAGTGAAGCCAGTTCCCAGTTGCCTCATTTTCCAGCCCCTATGCCTTGCCTGCTAATATGGACTGCATTTTATTTTTAAATACAAGACGAAACAAGCTCCCTCGAGTTAGATTGTGTAAGCATTTGGTCATGGTAACATAAACAAACAACAAATAACAATACCATTTTCTTTAAGGTTTATTTTATTTTATGCATATGAATTTGTATGTACCACATATATTCCTTTGTCCATGGAGGTTAGATGACAGAGTCAGATCTCTTTGTCCTTGAGATACAGATGGATGTGTGCCATCAAATGATTGCTGGGAATCAAACCCGAGTCCTCTTCAAGACACATAAGTGCTCTTAACCCCTGAACCAACTTCCAATCCTAAAAATATTCTTTAAAAAATGAATCTGTTTTGGAGAAACCACCAATACAACTTCATGTGAGAGTAATGAAATTATAATTACCTTAAAATAAGATATATCATTGCATGCATATTGTCATAGTATTTCAGAGTGAGACAGCTATAGAATTAAAGAAACTAAATTAAGTCACTATAATTTTTAAGACTCCTCTGGCCATATTTAGACCATTTTGTTGTTTTGGGGGAAGACACTTTGATATAGTTCAGGCTGATCTTTAAGTTGCAACTTTGTGCCTCAGATTTTCAGAGCTGAGATCACAAATATGTGCCTAGTTGACTGGCCTGCAGTTACAAACCACAGGTCAGTACAGTTTAGGGATTGAGAACTTAATCTCTCTTTATTGGAAACTAGTGTACTCAAAGGGAAGCCATCAATTCACAGTCTTTTGACTATGGTTATTAACCTCATCTCTCAAATGAGAAATGTCTCAAAACTATCTCACAAAACGTCATAAAGATGAAATGGTCACTTCTTGCTCAAGTATTTAAGAAGCTGACACTCCCTGCTGTGCTGTGATTAACATGATTCCTCCAATCTGAGTGGAATCTTAATCTTCTTCCACACTTTATAAAATACTCTGTAAACAGTTTGATTAGCTCACAAGAAGGATAAAATCTGAAATTTTTGACCACATGCTAATCACTCATTAAGCATTAGCTGTCTTTACATAACATAAAAAGAACATATTATATGTGAATATTGAATCTCCAGTATTGACACTTCAGTAGAAATTTGATTAAAATAGTCTGACAGAAATGCATTTAACTATTGTTTGAATTTTATGAATTATACAGAATTTAGCATAATCATAATAGAGTTCAGTAATGTGTCTCTTTATTTTTATTGCTACTTACAAGGAAATTTTCCATAACTGAGGTAAATATGTAAATACACACACACACACACACACACACAATCAAGATATATATATCTTGATTGAATGATTTCATTTGTAGACTTGACATTCTGAATATTTGGCTAGAGCTACTGCAGAAGAAAGAAAAAAGAAATTCAAAACTGGACTAGAGACTTCCAATGTAAAATAGAATAAAACAGTGTACCTCACCTAATCATTTATATTCTGCACATAGAAATACTTTATTCCAAATTCATGAATGCTGTTAACTCACACTTGAAAAACAGGTTAGCTATTCATAATTCAGATAATGTTAACTAAGTTGGATTTTCATTGACATAAAAATTAAATACTAGAAATTATAATACATAGTATATTAATATTAAATACCATCTGGTTTTGTATTACTTTATTTTCACATTAAAAATGTGGCAATTTTTTAGTTATTAAAAATGGTGTCTTAGAGTTTCCATTGCTGCAATGAAATACCATGACAAAAAGGAATTTGGGAGGAGCAGAGGGAGGAAAGATTTTTATTTTTTTTTTCACTTCCACTTCTATTTTATAATTCATCATCAAAGAAAGTCAGGACCACAATTCAAGAGGGCAAGAATCTGGAGGCAGGGACTGATGCAGAGGCCATGGGGGTAGTATTGCTTACTGGCTTGCTCTGTATTGATTTATCAACCTACCTTCTTATAGAACCCTGGGTTCCTTCTCAGGAGTGACCCTACCTACACTGGGTTGTGCTCCTCCACCCATCATCAACCACTGATTAAGAAAACAACACATAGTCCTGTCTATAGCCCTGTCTTATTTAGGCACTTTTTCAACTGGAAAACCCTCCTCTTCTGTTACTTGAATTTGTGTCAAGTTGACATAAAGCTCCACAGTACAGATAAGTAGATGCACATAGCCAGAGTTTCAGATCTCACTGAGAAGTTTCACAGTATTTTTAAATTAAAATATATATGGAATAGATGACTTTATTCTATAGATAGTAATAAGTTGATTATCCAGTAATATTATAGGTTGATAATTGTGATAATTGCCCATTTGTTAAATCAGTGTAAGTGGTGCATATATTTTTGTAAGTTTAAATGCATTTAAATTATATTACAGATAAAATTAAATTGATGATTTTTTGAGACTTTTAATCTGCAACAAGTTTAAAAAAAAAAAGGTACTTTGCAGAACAGGGATAGAAACAAGAGTGTGTTCAAGTCAATATAGGAAGTCATGCTTTTAGATGCTTCATGAATTTGATTTTTTACTCTGACATAACTACTATATTCCATTCTATATACCTTATTACCATAAATTAAATTGCATGACCACTTTCTATAAAAGGCAAAGTTTTCAAAGTTTTCTTAATTCTATTTGACAGTTTCACAAGTGTAAATAATGCATTTCAATTACACGAACTTTTGTTTTCCTACCATCCCTTCAAACACTCTCTAATTTCAAGCATTCACTTTTCTATACTCATAGTTTTTTGTCCCATTTAGTTCAAACAAGACTATCTGTATAACCATTGAATGGAAATATCGATTGGATCCAGGTATGGTCATCAAGAGATACATCAATAAAGGCAATGATTTTCGCCTCTCCCTGAATCATTTGCTACCAAATAGTTAAACAATGAATGTAAGGGCCCTATGAGTCCTAAGTGTGTTGTGGTATGAGAGACAATGGCCCCAAAGAGAGTGGCACTATTAGGAGATGTGGCTTTGTTGGAGTTGATATGGCCTTGTTGGAAAAAGTGTATTACTGTGCAGGTGGCCTTTGAGGTCTCCTACACTCAAGCTACTCCCAGTGTCACAGTCCACTTCCTGTTGCCTTCTGTTCAAGATGTAACCAATACCATATCTTACTATGTGCCACCATACTTCCTGCTACACTCCCTGAAACCTAAGCTGCCACCTCAATGAAATATATTTCTTTTCAAGATTGCTGTTGTCATGGTGTATCTTCAGAGCAATAGAAACCCTAACTTAGACATAACCTGTGTTGATGGGACCATCCTAGTGGATTCACAGTACATTTATCTACAATTACTGATAAGGTAGCTTATGATTCAAATCTCTGTTGCTCATGAACATTATGTCACAGTTCTGCTTACTTCCTTGCTTTTAAGTTTTGTTCATTCCCTCTTTTAAAACATTAACTGAAAATTGGAATGAATGGTATGAATGATAATTTTTAGGGTTGAGTAGTCATGTGTCTAATCTCAGCTACATAGGCATCAATGTATCTCTGTTTGTCACACCATTTTCATAAAAGATGCCTCACTGCTTAAAAAGGAAGAGTTGTATTTACCTATGTGCACAAATATAAACATTAACATTAAAACCTGATGCAATTAAAATTTAGCTAACCAATAGTATCCAATTTGTCAAAAACAACTATTCATGATGGCCATGCCACAGAATTTTGCCAGCTTTCTAATTCCAGGCAAGCATTCCATCATTTGCAGCATATACCAAAGCTGGTCACAAATCCATTAAGAATACCTTTAACCTCTTCAATAGTATTGCCACTATTGAAAAGTATATATATATATATATATATATATATATATATATATATATATATATATAATCATAGTTTTGATGTTAGGTTTCTTAAATCATATGATTTAAATATGGGTAAAACCTTTGATAAGTGGGTCATTTAAGCTATATAAGAAATGATTTCTAATAAACTATTTGAAATTCAAACTATTCACAGTATATACAAAAAGGAACACAAAATAAAAATAATATGATTAGGACATTCACTTATGTATGTATGTGTATGTAAATGCATGTATAGAGAATAAAACACAAATCAACATGCTGTGAAATAATTTCTTCTGGAAACAGGGATAGATTTTCCTTGGTCTGAAATATGGTCAAAGGAACTTAACTAGTCAAAGTTTCTATCTACTGTAATGTTTCTCCTCATCCAGTGAGTATTAAAAATATTCAATATTAATAAGTATTATAAATTCATGATTGAAAACTATGAGGTTATATTACACAAAATTAAATGTAAACCAGCAGGGGCAGCATAAAGAAAAACTACTTATATAAACAATTGATTGTAGAGCACACTTTCCCTGACTTTTTTGTTCACAGCACAATTCCTGAAAGTACAGTTTCTCACTGAAGGATGGCATAGTACTTGATTTTCAACTTTCATTATTAACAAAAATGAACAACAGCTTTAGGCAGTTGTCATGGGTCTACAGCTTAAATATGAGTCTTCAAATGCTATCCTTTTCAGAAGATTACACGGTGATATAATAGGAATGCCTTTAAGTGTGGCTGCAGAAGTTTTAAAGACCTTTGAGCTGATATTTAGGATTTTAAAAATAACTACACTGTCAGTTTATATATTATCCAGTTCAGTTCTTTGGCTGAGTTGTCACACAGCGATAAGACATAAAAGAATAAAGTCTCTCTGACTATTTTATAACTTTTCAATAAGGTTACATTCTTAATGGCTCATAAGATCTGATAACTAAAATTCATTTTCTTTGTTTTTCTGTTACATGGATGAAGTTAGGGAAATACTACAGAAAGGAAATGGACCTACCTAATATAGAAGTACACAATTATTTAAAATAATTATCAAAACAGTCATTCCTAAATTTCATATTTCCATAAAATCCCTTCTCAGTGCTTAGGGAACCCTGAAGAAGAGAAGGTAGGAAAAAAGTAAGAGCTGGAGGTTATAGAAAACACCAAGGAAACAAAGACATATAAGCACAGCAGTAACAGTGTACATACAATCACAAGAGACATTAGTTTTGTTGACAAGGTCTACATGAGTCTGGCAGATGGATCCCAGCACTGAGAGTAGTAGACACATGGCCACATCGCTAAGTCACAAGCTATCTCCAATTGATTAGTTATGTCCAACTGAATCTCCATGGGGATTAAAAAACAAAATAAATCAAACCTTTTTTCTATTATTGAAAATAGATTTTTCTCATAAAATATATTCTGATTATAGCCTTCCATCCCACAGTTCCTCCTGGTTTCTCCCCTACCTCCTTTCCTGTACACACAGTTTCTGTCTCCTATTAGAAAAAAAAATAGACATCTAAAGAATACTAATTAAATAAAATGGGGTTAAACAAAAATAAAAAAAGATAGGTCAAAATAAACAAAAGAAAAGGAGCCATAGAAAAAACACTAGAAACATAGATTTAGAGACACATATACATTCCCTCAAACACAAATCATTTACACCGCAATCTGGAAGTAATAATGTGCACTCAAAGAACCTGCAAGACAAAAACAGAACAAAATGAAAACAAAACAATCAAACAAAATTCCCACAATATTATGGTGAAAGTTCTTCCTAGGAGGTTATTGGGTTTATTTTCGTTTGAGCACTTACTGCTTGGATTGAGATCCACCATTAAGATTTGTTTGTATCACTAGTGAGATGCCCATGGGTAAAATACACTTTGCACCTGAGAGTGGTTATCAATTGAAAATAGTTTCTAAGTTAGGCATGTGGGTATATTCTTCTTCTCTTAGTTCTAAGGACTCCATGTGGTGCCAACCCAGGAAGGCCCTGTGAGGGCTGTGAGTTCACAGGAAGTGCCATGTCTTTGAGACTTTGTTTCCTTGGTGTCTTCCTACTGCCGTGTTCCTTCCTCCCTTTCTGCTTCCACTTCCACAGAGTTCTGTGACTCCTGAGGGGAAGGATTTGCTGGAAGCATGCCATTTAGGGCTGAATGTTCCAAGGTCTCCCTGAACATTGTACAGATTTTGGTCTCTATTTTTTCCCATTGACAGGAGAAGGAATCTCCTCCTATGGTGACTGAGCAAGGCACTGATCTTTGAGTATTGCAGAATGCCATTAGGAGTCACGGCTATGTTGCTTTAGCAGAACAGTGGCAAGTTGTTTTCCCATAGGTCCCTGACCTATCCAGTCTCAGATTTGTGATCACCCAAGCAGAGTTGGAGAGGCGTTCAATCTCAAGTAGTACTTCTTAAAATTCAAACAGAAATTGGTTGTTATTCACAAAGGTTTTCTGACATTATTTTACCAGTGTTACTTCCAGACATCACCATTGTAGAACAGTGGGCTTGCAGCTGGGTTGGTGCTATTTGTTTTTCTTTTGTCGGTGTGCAGAGTGCCTTCCAGTAGGAATGAAAGTTCTACGTAAGCAGCAGCTTGATTTCTCCATGGTGAGTGGATTGTGTAGATGTTGTTTTCAGCAAAGGGGCCTTACCATCAGTTTATGAAAAGCAATCAATAGTCTTTGAGAATGGCCTAAGTTGTTTTGAGTTTACCATAGGATCCCTTTTCGAAGAAGTGAATGTGTT
Source organism: Phodopus roborovskii (assembly GCF_943737965.1). Taxonomy (NCBI): domain Eukaryota; kingdom Metazoa; phylum Chordata; class Mammalia; order Rodentia; family Cricetidae; genus Phodopus; species Phodopus roborovskii. Next base: position 32,826,172 of record NW_026126410.1, read on the forward strand.
GAAGCATTCCTGGTACTGGAGGCATCACTTGAATACCACAAATGTCCAGTTGAGGCTCTGTCACCCCATTATATGATGGTTTTATTAACATTCACAGCATATGTGTATAGAGTTTAGGAAGCTTCTACTGTACTAGGTTTCCATAGGACCCTTAAAATAAGACTTATTTTTAGCTGTCCCTCCACATATTCCTTTCCTCAACACTATTTGTTCTCCTTAATTTTTTGATCCCCCTGTTCCATCACATTTCCATACCATGGCCATCTATAGCTATCTGTTCTATTTCTTTTTCTAGGGTGATCCATCCTAATCCTAGTCCCTTTCTCTCTGTGATTATGTGGATTTTAGCTTGCTTATTGATAATTTAAGAGCTAACATCCATATATAAGTGAATCGATACCATATTTTCCTTCTGCATCTTGATTACCTCACTCAAGATAATTTTATTTCTAGATCCATAGAGTTACCTATGAATTTCTTGAGTTCAGCTTTCATCCACTTCTTAATATTCCACTGTATATTTTATATCTATACATCTGTTCGCTGATTTGTAGTTTGTTTCCATTTTTCTGGGTATTGTGGATAGAGCATCTCCAAAGCCACAGCAATAAAATCAGCATGATATTTGCACAAGAACAGACCTTTTTTAATTGATCAGTTGAATATAATGGAAGACCCAAACAATCATTAACTCACACAGCCCTGGCCACCAAATATTTAATAAATAAACCATAAATGCACACTGTTGAAAATTATGTAATCATTTTGTTTGAAATATATATTTTAACCATTATTTGACACATTTAATTTTTATGTATAGAATCACATGTGGTATTTTTAAACATATATATAGCATGCATTGATCTAACATACTCTTTCTTTTTCAAACTAATCCACCTGCTTCTCAAACTTTAGTGATCAAAACTCTACTTTCAAGTTGACACAATATTTGTATGTGCCCACCACCTTATTTATGACATTGGTGTTTATCCATTCATCTTGTAAAGAATATTTGTGTTGTCCATATAGGTGCAGCTAATAGGACTTGGTTAAAGAAAAGAACTTAGGTATCTTGGTGATATGCTGCATCCATTCACATTGGTGCAATAGAAAAAACAAATGGTAGACCTATTTTAGGTATCTGCTTAACTATATCAGTATAGATCAGAAACGACATATAGTTTTCCATAATGTTAATACTAAAATTTCTCACCTTAAAAATTACAAACACATATATTTGTATAAATATACATATATATGTAAATATATATGGGAATAGCTTCTCCTAGGCATATTAAATTGGGTTTAAATTTGCTCTGTTACTTCCAGAGATTCTGAAGAGTAAGAAATACCTGCATTACTTGCATTTGTTACCACACTCAAATAATAACTTTTAATGTAACTTAGGTAATAATGATAAAAGAAAAAATAAACATTCTGTAAGATAACATCAATTATCTTTTTCACAAAATGAACCAAGAAGTGTTTTAACTAAAATGTTTCAAAACTGATTTTGTAGTACTGAAAATATGTCAGTTCTATAAATAGTATTTTCTAATGTGTCTGAAATTACCTTTAAAGTTTTTGAAGAAATACGATTAGAATGTCAGTCTGTTTGTACAAATTTCAACAGCTACTTGGTTTTATTTTTTTTATCATTATATAAGAACTCAATTTCACCTTAAAACACAAAGGAAATTTACATAGAGCCAGTGTAATTTTGTCCACAATCACATTCCTGTTCCTTCTTTCATACTTGTTATCTATCTCAATTACTTTACATAACTGAAGTTTACAGTTCTCTCAGATTAAAAACTTTTATGATTATTTTCTTCTCACATTGAATCAGAAATTCAATCATATATTCATATTAAAAATGAGCTTCATGCATTACAGTAAGTAAACTGACATTCACAAAATACTTAGTGAGATCTAATCTGCCCATGTAAGAACCCAATGTTATACAATTCTGTTATGATCTGTTTCTAGTCACAACACTTGTGATGTTACAAGTGGACATCATGTGAACAAGTGGATAATATGGATTTCCCACTCCAAGCAATTCTGAAAATATATGTATGTATATTTATATACTATATATATATATATATCAACAAATTGTCTTATAAATTATTTTAAAAGAGAATGTAATTTTCCAAAGTTAGAATATAACCTGTAATTGAAAATGCTTAATTTGACTATTGAGTGTTTTGGGAACCAGCAGTCTTCTGACCCCGCCTCCTGATGATGAGCAGGATGCTAATGGCCATGTCTTACCTACACCATGACTTACTTGGCTGCTCAAGCTTTACCTGGCAGCTAGGGGACTCAGTTACACATGCACAAGTTTCCCTTTTAAAGCAAGCGCGCCAAGTTTGCATCTCTCTTTCTCTCTTCTCTCTCTCCCCTGATTTCGGCTGGCCACCAGCTAACCCCCTTTCTCTCCCCTCTATCAATAAACTCCACATGGGCACTGAGTCTCATGTTTGTATATTAGGCAAGAATTGCAGCAAAGGAACAACATTGGTGCTGAAACCCAGTCAGGCTCCCTTTAGTTCTGTTCCCCATTTCTGTTCTCTTAATAAGAGACAGGAATGGATCCAGAGAAAAGGGTAAGAAGGAAGGAACTGGGATGAGCAGAAGTAGGGGAAACTGTAATAAAGATATATTACATAAGAAAAGAATATTCTCAATAAAAGGGAAAATGAAAAAAAAAAGCCTATTTCCCCCAAATGTAATCCACACTTAAGACATCCATTGCTAATTTTGAATAACTTTACTATCACTTAGCTACAAAATGGAATCTTTGAAAATCTGTTCTTCAAGTTCAGTAACTTGCTTTATGGGTCACAGAAGTCAAGTAAATATTTTACTTATTCATTATAAAAGATATGACAAGGAATAAGACAGACAGGTGTTGGTGGTACATGCCTTAAATCTCAGCACAGTGGAGGCAGAGGCAGGTGGATCTCTTTGAGTTCAAGGCCAGACTGGTCTACAGAGTGAGTTCCAGGACAATACAGAGAAACCCTGTCTTGAAAAACCAAACAAACGATAAACAAACAAACAAAACATATGACAAGGGATGCAGAGGTACAGTCAGATGGAGACTTAGAGTTGGAAAACACAGGAGTTCAGGACTCCTCTGACCATATACTTGAGAGGAAAGACACCCTCAGGTCACACTGGTGAATCTGCCATGTAGATATGATGAATTAAATCATTAACCGTTGATAATAAAATTTCTCCATCCTATACAACTTCTTTGTATGTTTGTAGTTGATGATCGAAGTCTGGGTGAATTGAAAAAGTGAGGAAGAGTGGAAAACCTCTAGTAAAATGACCTAATTTCTATGAGCCACCTACATACTGTAACTACAGCAGAGTTTGGTGGTTTTGATGACAATTGTCACCATATGCTCTTACATATGAATATTTGGTCCCCGGTAGATGAAACTGTTTGGGAAATACTAGGAGATGCATTTTTTGGGAAGTGTGTGTCACTAGGGGGTGGCCTGTGAGGTTTCCAGATCTCCCATTCTTTCCAGTTAGCTCCTTTTATGTTTCTCAGCATGCAAGCCCTCAGGTACTGCTCCAGCACTATTCCTGCCTGCCTCCTGCCATGATCCTCACTCTCTGGAATTGCAAGCCCTAGGTTAACTGTCTTCTACATTGTTTTGGTCAAGGTGTCTTATTGCAGCAACAGAAAGTAACTAAGGTAGAGTACTTCCATCTACCCATCATTTAATTAACTCAAATTCAGGTGTGGTCCACTAGTTGGTTGTGAATATCAAGAGACATTTTGAAGTCTTTAGTTACTCAGGAAATCATAAGAGTTATGGAAGCTTGAGTCATGAACCACAAATGGAGACAGAATATGTGTTATTATAAGATTACTACTGTCATGCCTACCCTCTGTTATGCCTTTACTTCCTCCATATATTAGGGATCCTCACACTTTACAACATGCTTATAAAGGTTGTTAAAATATAATAACATATATATAAATTTTAAAATATCTACAGTTTTTTTAGCTAAAGGAATTAAATAGTGCCGCTATTATTGTATGACTCAGTGAATGTTATCTCTTCGTTAGTTTGCATCTGTTAGTCTTGATATATTACATGTGACCCTAGCATATGCCATGTCACATTGTCATAACAGACTTTATTCAAAAATTTTCAGAGAAATTATTGCAGCATGTTATATATTGCTAAATTCCCCCAAAAATGCTTTTGATATAATACAGATTTCTTTAAACTCTAATGTATTCTATATGAAAAACATAATTAATAATAAAGATAAGAACAATAAAATCTATTGGGCAATCATCCTTTACAGTAAAAAGTATGTATTCATTCTATCCTGGGTAACGACAAAATGGTTGTAACACTGGGATTTAATTCATTTTCATAAATGTCTCATTTAAAGTCAGAGATTAAGGGTGATGCTGACCCAACTTGACAGAGTATAGCTCTGACTTCACACATGTATAAATTTCACCAGCATGTAAAATAGAATTGATTTGAAAAAATAAGAGAACATTAAAGCCACATATCATTTTAGAGTTGTATAATATTATTCCCCTTCCTTGAGACCCTTTGGCTCCTGAAGATCTAGGCTGACCTATGGATCTTCGATCCACTTTTCTACTTTGCCTTTCAATTATCTAGACTATTGATATTACTTGTCCACAGGGGATTCTTTAGAATGGGCCCATTTTAGAGGCTAATTTAGAACAGTTGAATTGCCTCAAAGGGCTAAATAATATAGTAAAATAACATTATGGATGATATAATATAATGGACTGGCTACATAATGTGGTAAAAACCAATTAGCACCTATTTCCAGAGTATTAACTGGTGAAACACTGCTTTAGGTTCTTAGGAAATGTTGACAATAAATAATGCAGTATTCTTCCTTTCAAAGGCTTGCAATAATGCTATAATGCCATGCCTATACATGACATGTATTAATGTGGCTATGCATACTTCCATTTAGCTCTTGTGACCCAGGAGATGTGAACCGAACAGATACCATTTGCTGCCGTTATATATATGGAGTTCTAACTCAAGCAGAGGAAGCAGGATCCACCTATTCAACAAGTCTCAAGGCCATTAAATGAGAGGACAGGAATCCAAACTGGGAATTTTTATTCTTAAGTTAATGTCTTTTTTAAAATATTACAGTCTCAGGAAACTGAGGCCTTGAGATGCTGTAAAGTAACATAAGTCTTCAGGCTCCCAATTTTAAAATAATGTACAAGTGTAATTAAAAATATCTTCTAACCCCCAAAAACTAAAATAAAATTTAAGAGAAAAAAAGGAAAGAAGGAAAAAAAATCAATCTCATCATGGGAGCTACAGTGCGATGAGGTATGTCATGCAGTAAACTCTTTTGTCCACATATCTATGCTTGCAAGTGTTCATTGCAGTCTTTTGTCTGAATCAAGGCCTGTGGTTTCTGCTACACTATCAATGATGATCACTCACTGGAATGCCTATTAGTTATCATGTTGTTGCCCTGTGTTGTGGAAATCCTGTAGCTCTGGGTCTGCAGGACCTGTCACAAGGGAGTATTTTTAGGGAAGCTTGAATGGAGGAAGGAAAGAGGAAAAGAGATGCAATTATATTATAAAATCAAAAATAAGTAAACAACAAAAATATTACTCACGAGATTTGTCCTATAAGTTAGATGACAATCTTAAAAGATAAAGCACATTCACAAACTAACTTAACCAAAAATAACCAAAATCAGTGTAGAATTATGTTTAAAAAATAAGCTCTATTGTGATCTGAACGGATGTAACAATCTTGGCCATAACACTGACACAATTCTTGAGTCATAGCCCCCTTTCCTGACAATAAAAACCTAAGAGGAAATAGGTTAACTTTAGCACATAGCACAGCTCCATTCCATCTGTGGGAGAAGTAGGGGCACCAGGACCTAGAAGGAGAAGCTATTGTTCTATTTATAATCAGAACCTGCACTAAGTGGCTGCAGGTGCTGCTCTCTCTCTCTCTCTCTCTCTCTCTCTCTCTCTCTCTCTCTTTCTCTCTCTCTCTCTCTCTCTCTCTCTCTCTCTCTCTCTTTCTGTCTCTCTCCACCTATGCATCAGTGTACAAATAAAGAAGTTACATGATCAGGTAAAAATTATCATTAGTTTAATCTGTTTGAAATTGTGATATTTGTTATAAAAGAGCACATCATGGAGACGTGCGAAAAGTTCAGTCCCAAGAGAAAGGCCAGGGCTTCATTTTGTAGTGTCAAAAATATGTGTTTCCCCATCTTATATAAAGTCACTCTCTGGAATGTTGCACAGTGATTTTGTTCGAAAAAGAAGTTATAATTCTCTCAGTATATTTGTAAAATTTTTTCCACCATTGATAGTAACTTTGTGGTATGTCAAGGTGAAGGCATTTATAATAATTTTAGAGCCACCTACAATTGTAGAGGCCACATAAGGATAAAGAATTAAAAAGCACTTGCAGTTGACATGGTTTTGTTAAAAATCATCTCAGAGTGTACTCTCTACTTCTCTTTTCTTGTGTCTTTCACTGGTTTCTGTGTATTTTATGAATCTGAATCTATGCCTGGCTGAAAGATTCTTATGAGTTTTTCTGGACCTGTGTCTGTGTATAGCCCTAATATATCTCTTTCATTGAACAGCAAGATGTAACTGGCATTGACAAAGAATTAAGCCACTAAATCCAACTGATACAGTACCCTAAACAATCTTTGTCAAGCAATGTTTATATGTTCTGTCAAACAGTTATGGTGGATATTCCCTTTAGAAGACCTCTTTCATTCTACTTTCACTGTTTTGAGCAAGTGATTATTGTGACACATGTACAATTTCATATCATTGCTTTTGAGTTGGGGGAATGGAACTGTACAGAATTTCATTATAGCTATGCATTAGCTTAGGTTGCAAAAGTTGATCACATGAGAAATTCAATGCAAGTTAGGTTGTTTGTTGCATTGTTCCCTTCAAGTCTAGTTAGACAGTTAGACACAGAAGGATTGAACTCTTAAGTGACCTCAAGGTGTCTGACTAACTTTGGCTCTGAGGCACAGTAAATCCTGTAGTATCTAAGAAAGTAAAGGATTTTTTTTTATTTCATAATAAGGCTTGTCACACACTGGCTTCAATGATTTGGCAAAGTGACAATATACTTTTTAAAATAAAATTTCACTGTATACAGCCCAGCACAAACTGTTTGCCTTCTCCTTCTACACTTGGCATAAGTGAAAAATGTCTTTCTTCTGGGCAATGTCAGAAGGTCAGAACATCTGTATGAACACAGTGTGTGCATTTTCACTAGGAATAACCAACATCACACATGTGTTATGAGCAGGTTTTTCCTGACAGCTTGTCTGGCTGTGATTCTTATTTGATAACTGTTGTGTGATATATTCTACAATGTTAAAGTTAAAACCCTTCTTTTTATTTTAGACAGAAAAGAGGAGATGATGGGAGATGTCATTCTGTAAACATTTTTCTCATATTGCTTAATGAATAAAGCATTGTTGGCCAATAGGAAAGCAAGATAGGTGGAACTAAGAGACTAGGTGGAGAAAGGAAGTAGTAGAAAGGAGATTCAGGATAGAGGTTGGAGCAAAATGCCAGGCCCTCTCTCCAGTAAGATGAAATTACATAGAAATAATTAGATTAATAGAAATGGGTTAATAATTAAGACAGAGCTAGCCAATAACAAACGAGTAACTGGCCAACAGAATTATATCCATTACATTGTCTCTGTGTATTATTTGGAGCTGTCATGGCACTGGGTCCAGACCAGCAGGGAAAAACTTACTCATGTGAAAGGATTTGATTTGTAATAAACAAAGAATATAATTTTGAACTTTAATTTGGGCAGATAATTTTATAAATTATAATTACTGGGAGGTTTACCTTCTGAGATATTCAGGAACAGTTCGGAAGAATCAGATCAAATGTCATCAAAACAAGATTTTGGACACTTAAGGTCAGAGTAATTAATAGTTAAAAAGAAAACAAGGTAACCAGATTGATCATTGCTACAGAAAATTAAAAAGAAAAATCTGAGGTCTCAGATCTGCCAGCAAAAAGATAAATTGAAAATACCGATGAGGAAAAGACCCAAAGAAAAGATAACTGATAAAGGACCCAGGGAAGTTATCTCAAGACCTGGTAGCTTGGAAAAAGAAAATGACCATAGGAGTTTGTGAAAGGGATAGGGAATCAAGAACAGACTCAGACAAAAATGCTACTTTTATATGTCTCTTACAAGCCAACTGTACACTTTCATCCATGAAAGCTTCCTTACACCACCTCTTTTCTAAAGACATTCTCGGGTTTTCTACTAAGGACAACACATTTTTTCTCATAGGATACTATCACACTGTGAGGTTTCCCTCTGTTCCTTCAGGTAGAAAATTGCTAGCAGTGACTCTTTTGTGGTTTGTCTTTTTCTTGTCATGGGGTTTAAACTTAAGGCCTTGAGAGTCCTAGTAATATTTATAGCAAGAAGCTTCATTCCCAGTCTTTGTTTGGTTCAAGATGATGCCACAGTGTGAAATAAAGGCTGGCCACAAACTGAAGTCTTACTGCTACAACCATGGAAAACTAACATAAGCTCTTATTGATACCACAAAACTTAATATTCATAGAAAAACATTGTATGTGTGTATGCACATGTATGTGAATATATTTATGATATATGTTATAGTATTCATTATTATATATAATAATTTATATATGTTATACAATTATTTAGCATATAAATTTCTAGAGCTGTTGCCTCTATCTATAGACTTGATTTATCTGTTGCTACTTTGGTTAAAAAATTACTCTTGGATTACTAGTGTTCAAATAATCAAAATTTCCAATTGTTTTATAGTCACTGACCTTGCTATTATATGTATCTATTCATTGCTGAAACTACCTTTTTTCTACAATAATTATACAATAAAAATCAAACTATAAAATTAATTATTGCATGTATGTACAACATTTAGCAATATATGTATTCTAATTTAACTACATTTGTGGAATGTGTGTGTGTGTGTACATATATATATATATATATATATATATATATATATGGAAACATCTGTTAGACCTCAGGATATATATGCAGAATTTAGTATTCAGTCATGTATAGTTATTTATATCCTCATGTATCTCTATGTGGTGTATGTCAGTCTTCATAAAAAAATAGACATGATGATAGTTGCAATGTTTATCTTAGGAGATTACATGTATTTCAAGAGAGTACATAATTTATATAAGTGTTTATGTCACTATAATACAGATATAATGACATAGTTTTATTTCATTTTTGGCTTTGTTTTTATGGAGGCAGCAAAAGATGTTGAAAATTATGGCCCTTTTCCCCTGCTACATAAAACACAGGAAGATATCAGTTGTTTGTTTTCATCCTTGCTTTATAAATGTGGTATTCTAATAGATTTTGTTCTTTTTTTTTTTTTTTTTCCAAATGGGTTCATGAAATACAAAGACACAGAAAACTTTGATTCCTGGTATTTTGTCATTATGCCTAATGAAGTAAGATGTTTATCAGTTTCTAAGTGTTTCTTCTTATGTGTATTATATCTATTCCTCCTCTTCCTACCATCCTGAAAAGTCTCAAATGCATAGAAACAACCAAATTAACCATAGATATATTTTATTTGTGTATTTTTGTTTCTTAAACTAAAAATGTTATAATAAAATTGTTTTTAAATATTAGTATCTCACTTATATCGCTTGCATTTGTAAGTACCAGATTTATGGGGACCCAGTTCTTCCCTGAATAAAAACAATCTTTCACAATTATTTTTGGCATTACCATGTAAAACAAACAAACAAACAAAAGAATGGTAAAGGGTCTTATAACTTTCTTATTTCTCACAGTGCAGGGATAGTCTGGGTTTCTTTGATTGTTATTATGTAGCTAAATACCTCAGAAGTTCCTCATGTTCTTCCAGAGACACCTACTTCCTTCAGTTGGCTATCACCATCCCAGTGAATCTTCTAGGGTCATTTTGATAACATCAATATCCTAAATCTTCCAGTGTTTCCTTACATTTCAGTATCATCTTTTACCCACAGTATCCACTCTGCCTTATTGTCACCCAACAGGCACGGTTAGCGTTTCCCCCAATCCCTTATGGTTCACAGCATGCATTTGACCTTCAAACTGACCAAAGATATTTCCTTACCTGGCAGTTTTTCCTTCACACATGTCATCATCTCATGGCATTTGATGCCAAGCAATTCATAAGCCATAATGTACTATTAGTAAAATAACTCACCTCTTTTTAACTCGTGTGCAGTCAAATCACATTTATGGAGTAAATGAATAGATTCAATATGGAGAAAATAGCAACTGTTTATCTCTAAATTTACTTTGTGTCATAAAAATATTTGGTTGTATGTATGACAATGTTTCCACTCTCCGGTTTGGCTTCATTGCTGAAATGCAGCCATTTACTTGTGATAGTAATGTTTCTGAGATCATAAAATCCAGAGTCTCTCATAGTCGTATCCCTGTCTGTCTCTCTCAGAGCCTGGAGCACTGGGATGGATATTCATACACCCTTTTCTAGAAAGCTAACCCTGGCATATGTGAAACTGAGCTCTCTTCTTTCCCTGTTGCCATCTCTCCTTCCCTCCCTCCTGAGGCTGCTCTGTTTCAATCCCCATTGTTTCAGCAAAGCTTGTTAAACTGTGAGCTGTTAAGCCAGTAATAGCTAGAGGAGCTTGGGCTCTTTCCTCCTCCTTCTCTGCCTTCTCTCCCCGTGCTCTCACATGTGGTTAATTATCTAGAATCGATCACTCTCAAAGAACAGCTTTAGTTTAGATGCCTGCTCTAATTTCCAGAGCTGTAAATCCAGCCACTTCGCTGACACCCTTCGCACAGTCTCTCCTGCAGCTCCTGTTCCACTTGACAACGCATGGATATGTGCTCACATGGATATGTGATTAGACTCCCCACCCACCAGACAGAGTACAGGCAGTTCATGGCTGGCTCCCTTTCCCTGTAACAACCAAGGCTCAGGAAAGATCTTCAACATAATCTTCCAGCAACTCCCTCCCTACTCCTGTATTTAGTTCCCCTTATATGCTGATATAACCAAGTCAGCTCTGATTTAGACAAAGTTGAGCCATATATTTCTCTGTAGACTTCCTGGCAGGAAACTATGTAAATAGTGCTAGCAGATCTGGTTCCCTGGGTTAGATCTCTCTCTCTCTCTCTCTCTCTCTCTCTCTCTCTCTCTCTCTCTCTCTCTCTCTCTCTCTCTGTGTGTGTGTGTGTGTGTGTGTGTGTGTGTGTGTGTGTGTCTGTCTCTCCCCTCTCCTCTCACTCCACTCCTCTTTCTCCTCTCTCCCTCTCCTCTCTCCCCGCCCCCTTGCTTCCAATCTCATAGAGACAGTCCTCTTTGCCTCCTGAGAGCTGGGATTATTAAAGGCGTGTGCCAACACTGCCAGGCAGAACATCTCTTTTCATAGGGCTTATATCATTAAGCCACCCATATCAAGACTCATCAAAAACTGTATAGCCTTCCAAAGGCCTCAACCCCAAATGTCAAAAGTGAATGATTTATAGCTTTAAAATTTACATTAGAGAGTGGAATCTATGAGAAGTCAGTCCACACTAGGTACTTTAACCTAAGTTCCCATGTTGTGGAATTTTCCTCCTCTCTATAAATATGCAGTATCAACAACCTCTTTCAATCCCTTGTTTTTCATGTGCATTCATTAAACCTCCCTCTGGCTTGTTACACAGGAACAAGAGTGAGTTTAAATTACATCAGGGAATATTAACAGCATTAGGAATCATATACCACCACTTTTTACTTCTACACAATACAATTTAGGGCCATGTGCTGACACCCACTTAGATCTTCACCTTATGTTTATGTGACCACCTACCTGTATCTTGCTACTTTTGTAACAGTGCTATTACCTATTACTCATAGGTGTTTGAGGGTGTTTTGTAGTCTGTGTGGGCTTTTACTGGGCTTCTAATCAGTCCATCATGATGTACTTTGTATTCATATTTCAGATTTGCTATTAGTTTGGGATGGATGCCTCCTAACAGGAAAAACAAGTCCACTTTTTAAAGTCCACATCCTTTTATACAATTTAGACTATTTAAAATAATGAAATGGGTATTCAATTACTATTTATCCTTGTTGTGTGTTTAGATCATATGATGCAAGGGACACAGGTCTTTACCTAGTAGGCACAGCTTTCATCACCAATTTCTAGAATATTTAGCCTTGAAAAAAGGCCTAAGAACTTGAGAGCACATTCCCCATGGAGCGATAGGGATACTTCCTTAACCTAGAGGCAGAAGGGAGGGCCTAGTCCCTACTCAAAATGACAGACTTTGTTGATTCCTCCTGGAAAGTATCACCCTGCCTGTGGAGTGGGGGGGGGGAATGGGATGGGGGGTGTTCTGGGGGAAATGGGAGGGAGAGAGGAAGAGAGCGAGGGAGGGAGAGGAAACTGGGATTGATATGTAAAATAAGAAAAAAAGAAAAGTCCTATGAATATCTGCTTATGTCTCATATTACTTTCATATATCATAGTGTCCATGTTTGACTGTTGCCCTACAACATTTTCTTGAAGTATTCATTTTGTCTCTCAGTTCCTCCCACATAGTGCCTAATACCTTATTCATTATTAATACAAGAAAGAAATATTGATTTGATTGCTTAGAAATATCACTGGCCATATCCATTTGTGAATCCATCAAAAAAAAAAAAAAAAAAAAAAAGAAAGAGTGTAACTGAAGAATTGAGTTCTGAGGATAAAAAGCATACAATCCCCCCAGGAATTAATAATGCGGGGCCTAATGGTATACAAGCCACTACTCCCATGTCCTTAAGGAAAATGTACTCATATGCACCCTGGGGTGACCTAAAACTGAATAGCGCTGTGTTTATTTAGGTAGCAGAGGCACTTAACAAGAACAACTGGGGCATTGCTATCTAATTTGTGTTTCAGTTCACTAGAATGGATTTCATAGCATGTCATAATTCTTTAACAATTGTAAATAAGACCAGTTTTTCAAGCAACTCCTTTTACATTCCTATTTTGGTCAAAGTTATTGAATGATACTGAGTAGGAAATACACTATCCATATTCAGAAGGTTAACTGATACATTAGCAGAGAAAACAAATCTACTTAGTTGGACTCTGAAGAATATTTGTCATGACAAAACAAGAAGAAACTCACAGAAAAAGACTGAAATTACCTTATTCTCATATTTGAAGCTGGAAACAGGGCATGGAATCCAGCATGCAAAATCTTGAAATTTAAACTATACTGCTTACTTATGTAATTTATCTCAATTATAGTATATATATATATATAGTATATATATATATATATATATATATATATATTTGGTGCATGTTAATATATGAGGGGGTATGTATACAATAAAAATTTACATTAACGTAAACCAAAAACAGTAGACCAAATAAGTTCATCCTTCTTTTCCTTTAGGATTATTACCTTTTCCTACAATGAATCTACTGCCTTCCTTCATCATAGAATGTAGGAAAAGCACTCTTTCTTTATCCTTTTCATTTTTTTTTTGATGTGGTTGATGCATCTAAAGATGGCAGATATTGTGCAAATAATGGGGCAATGTGCCACTAATATGAGATTGAATCAGGTTTGGTGTATGCCTGACAACCTCTCCCAGTGCTTGGCTCTTGTCTCCTGCACTGGAGTAATGCCCTGTGCAAATGATCAAGCTTTTAATCAGACAATGTTTTTGTTGAATTTGGACTTTGGAAACTATGAACTTTAACAACCAGATTTCAATGCTAGATTTTGTGTTACTATTAATCCCTGGTAAAAATCCATTAAAATTCATCACTTCAAATGACCATCCTTTTACAACTGTATACTTGGAAGAAATAGAAACCAGGGTTCAGATAAAAACAGGCCATAATGCTGATTATTGTTAGTCAATATCTTTCGTTTCTGTAGACAGTGCACTCGTACGAAGAACTTTCAAATCACGAAGTGGGACTCAGCTCTAGAAGCTCTTAAGCATTCTAACATTTCATACGTCATTGAAATAAAATTAATAAGTATATGAAATTATTCATATGCAAATAATTTTGGCGATACATTTTCATGTCCTATATATTTTTAATATTCATTTTTGTTTATTTTATTCATAGCCTATACATAACAAATTAGCTAAAATATTTGCCTCCTAAATTAGTTTTAATTAAATTAGATTTTTCAGGTTTCTATACCTAAATATTGAAATTATCATTTTCAGAGTTGTAGTTCCATCAAAATAGTATTGTTTGAAATCTCAGAAATTCACTTTCATTGGCTATTCAAGTATATTAGTTCTACCATCCTTTCCACTATATCAAATATGTTAAATGCATAGTCAGTTTCTCAGAAAAATTTTATAATGAGAATAAGTAAGTATTCTGAAATAAACATTTTTCTTCTCAAAGAAGAGTAGAATGTGATTTTTAAAACTTATTTTTTTAATATTTTAGGGGATATCAGACAGCAAAAATATAAATAAGTTATTTATCGCTTATTAATATTAGACTAGTTTTAAAAATATAGTAGTATTCAAGTCCTTCAATTTTGAAGTTACTAAATTCACAAAATAAGTAGAGTATTGTGTAATAATATAATTTTTTATCAGAAATTTACTCATTAATGCACTTTTTCTACATTTTTTTCATTTTGTAATTTAGAAATGAAGAAAAGCAACACACCTTTAGTCCTCATTCTGTGTAGGCAGAGGCAATCAAATTTTTGAAGGTTTAAGGGCAGTGTGGTCTACAGAGTGAGTGATTTTGAGAACAACTAGGGCTCAATGGAGAGAACTATCTTGAAACCAAAATCAAAATCAAAACATAAGGAAAACATAGAAATCAAGAAAATTGTTGGAAACTAAAATTCAAAAAGTATATATTTACATAATAATTTACATAATTCTTTTCATTGATAAAATAATGATTTTCTTAGGATTCATGATGTTATTTAAGATAGTCCAATTTAGACCCAAATTGAAAAATATACAATTTATCTTTCTATGGATGTGGGTTTAGTGGACATCTCCATGGAACAAGTGTTGTATCACTTCATTTTCTGCAGCCCCACTAAGGCATTGTTTGTGAAATCTTACACTGAAAGTATGTTATACAGAGTTGGGTGGTTAACTAATACCTCTATTATTTGTAGTGGTCAGGATTTTGTTTTTTATTATCTAGATCCATTACTAGGTTTTACTTTTACTTTCAAAAGTTTGGCTAAAAATTCATCTAGAGAAATGGTGTTTCTTTCTTTCTTTCTTTTTTTTTTTTTTTTTAAGCACTTCCTAGGAGGTCTTAAAGTAGAGATAAACTGATTTATTTTTTAAAACATTTCTAAGGATTGATGTATTCGCATGCTACTCCCTCCTATTTACATGAAAATATGGAATATTTAGTCTATGGCTGCTTCACTTTGGTCTTGATGAGTTCAATTGATAGACAGTGAAATGAAAGGGCTGAGATGAATATTCCTTCATGGTCTCCTCTCTGGCAGTTTGGTCCTATTCAGGTTAATGAGACAGTTGTTTAGCATCATAACACATTATTTTCTGCATCTGAAGAAATTATAAATCCTGATGTAAATGTATTTCCTACAGTAAATTATAAACTGAAATTAATTTTGACATGGAACTTTTTAGCATATTATACATTTCAAATTAGTATTAATGGGATGATCAAAGGATTGAAAATATTTATTTAAATGCCTTAAAAATATGAGAACTATGCTGTTAATGCCTACAAATTACATTTACAAATCCCATGATCTTCCTGCTCTCAGCAAGTTTACACCAGCCTTCATGAATTTTTATAAGGCTTGTCACTAAACACAAGAATTACCAGCATCTAGTTTTCATGTGGTAAACATATCGTTAAAGGGTAATTTCTCACATCATCTCTAAGGACAGCTCACTTAGAATTTAGTTTACTAAGACACACGTGGTTGAGGAATATTTTAAAGCCAAAAGATGTGGGTTATTAATTCTTACATAGTAGTATCTGGAGAATGCAATTGTCTTAAGGAGTCTGAATGCTTAGTCAGATGATTTTCATTCCCAAACATTTCTGACTATTCCCAGTTACAATGGTATGTTCAAAATATAGTTGCAGTTTCCCTCTATTCCCTACCAGTCACCATTTCAGAAAATTCCCTGGTACTGTGAATTTAAACATTTGTTTCATGTCTGTGATTCAATGGCCCTATGCTATTATTCTCAACAGACATTACCATTTGCCTACAAGTGTTAACACAAAAGGTAAGAATTAGTATGAAATTCACCTTTTGGAATACCTATTGTTCATCTGTTCTTTGTCATGAATGAACATTTAAGAAAGGTAAATGCAAAAACTGTAACTACAAATCTAAATAGGCTTAGAAAATGAGGTATATTTGTATAAATTTGATGAATTCTAAATAAATTGTAACCCTCTAATCACTTTTTTGTTAATGTAGTGCAATATCAATAAAAATAAAGAAATGAAGGCATTCTTGCTTTAGACACAGAGTATGTTTTGCAAGCTCATTTGTAAGCTTCTGTTAGAATCTGCAACTTATGTCTGCGTAGAACATTTGTGATTACCGTGTTTTGAAAACTAAGCCAACCTGTTCAACTTTATCCAGATCAAATGTAATTAAAATGAAGCATCTTGACCATTCGAAAACCTGGCTATTATTTGTTGAACTACATCTTTGTAGTTTTCAAATTTCAAATTTGAAAATTAGAATATTTAAATGTGTTTGTTGTTTGGCTTTTCTTTGTTTCATTTTCTCCACATATCAAATTCTCCAGCATTTCCCTGCTCTATATTTGGAATCTTGTTCTTTAACAATATATACTAAGGATCTTCATCAATATATAAAAACTTATCTCAGGTTAAACAAATAGAGAGCTTTGGAAATGTATGTTTTCCAAAATATAATGGCTTCCCTCAGTTCAGTTTTGCTGTTGTCGTTTTGTTTTGTTATATCAAGACAGGGTTTCTGTGTATTGCTTTGGAGTCTGTCCTGGAGCTACCTCTGTGAACCATGCTGGACTCGAACTCACAGAGATCTGCCTGTCTCTGCCTCCTCTGTGTTGGGATTAAAAGTGTGCAGCCCCAACACCCAGCTATCCCTTAGCTCAGTTTTTTTTAATGAACTTCATAATGTGGTTGTTTGGCTATATCTGCATCTCTTTAAGAAATAAATCTACAGTTATCCTTAATTTCTCACTACAATTAAAGGCATTGTTCTCCTGTCAAAAATGTTGAAATGATAGTATTATCATATAGAATATCATTATCAAGATGAAAATCAAATATACATATTTTATCAGATGTCAAAAGCCATATCCTAAGCTATTATTATTTTACCAAGCTACATATGTAGTTAATTCATAGCACTGGGTTTAAAATTAAAGTAGTGAGTTCTTTTATATTTTGGAGTATTTTCATAGAAAGAAATTCATGAAGTCCTGATTTTTCTGAGATAATTTCCTAGAGTAGTGGCATACACTGTTCTTATATATGAGAGTCCTTAATATTGTACATTGGTTTCAAGCCCTTGTGGATTTTTACAATTCATGTTTCATGTGTTTGTATGTGAATGTGTGTGTGTGTGTGTGTCCTCTACTCTCTTATGCTGTTATAGCCTATGCACTTCTTGGCTTTCCCTTCTTATAAAGTAGACCCAATAAATCATCAAGCACAAGCAGAACTCCAGTGTCATCAGTTTCAATTGTCTTATTCAGCGGCAACCAAAAAAAAAAAAAAAAAAAAAAAAAAAGATGCTTGAGGAGATGCAAACTATTTAAAGCATAGTGTATTTTGTCAGCACAGACTTGGGCAGGCACCCACTATGTCCTTGACACTGAGAAGGATGGGGACTATTTGCATTTGTCTCTTTAGATACTTGATGGAATTCTGTCTACATACTGTAAACTGAGACTCAAAGGACAGTTTGAGTTCTGAGATAGAGACGATGAAGGCTAGAGCATGGGTTGATCACAAATACTTCTACTTGATGA
This sequence comes from Phodopus roborovskii, assembly GCF_943737965.1. Taxonomy (NCBI): domain Eukaryota; kingdom Metazoa; phylum Chordata; class Mammalia; order Rodentia; family Cricetidae; genus Phodopus; species Phodopus roborovskii. The sequence goes on from NW_026126410.1 coordinate 32,844,253, forward strand.
TGTTATGAGACTGTTGATTACCAAAAGTTTTGCCTGACACTTTATTAATAGTTAAGAACATCTCCTTTTTCATGTTTTATTTTTTTCAGATACACTTAGAATTGAGGGAATGACAGAACACAAACACTTCAAAGCATTATTTGGACAAGGTAGGAAATCAGTGTGATCACTTTTGGTGAAGAAGAAATTACCCTCAAAGCAAAAATTTTAACCTGCTATTAGGGGTCCTGAATCTAAGTACATCATAATCTAGAACTGCCTCCTTTAACTTTCAAGATAGAAATGTTATATAACTGTTTATGAATTTAATTCTTTTTCTGTATTTCTGAGTTTGGGGATGGATGGATGTGACATCTGGAGATCATATACAGATTTCATATGAGAATCTGTTTTCTCCTTCTTCAGTCAATCCCAGGGATTGATTAGACACCCATGTTTTTGTGGGAATCTGTTTTCTCCTTGTGCCATCAGAATGCCAGGAATTGAACCTAGATTGTGTAGTTTGTCAGCAAGCACATTTAGCCACTGAATAGTTGTGTTAGCCAACTTACTTTCTGATGAGGTAGAGAGATGAGTATCCTATGATAAGGATTATGGCTTTCCATTATTTTTGGTTTGCCTAAATTTAAACAGCATTTTAAAACAATGTTCTTTTAAAAAGACAAAATTTCTTGATTGGGATAAAGCTGTTGAACAGAAATGTAATTTTTTTCTTTTAGTTTTTTTTCCATAGGTTTTGACATATTGAAATTAGAAATTGTTAATATCATATCTCATAATAAAACTGGTAATAAGGAATAAATTTGTTTATAGATTGGTCTTTATACTGTTTGCTACAATAACAAAAGACAGTATAAATCAATATTATGATGACAATGCTCTATTTTTCCTACATGTTTTATTCCCTGAAACATCAGGAAGAGAGAGACAGGATGTATCTGGGTGCCATCCCTGTGGTGTGTGTGTGTGTGTGTGTGTGTTTGTGTATGTGTGTGTGTATAGCCAAGTCTCTCACTGGCCACAAATTTCCCAGTTGGCTAGCTAGTAAACCACTGACGTCAGCCTGTCTCTTTCTCCCTTGTGCTGAAATCACAAGCTTTTGCACAATACATACTAGTGTTTAATGGTTTATAATGATCAGACTCAGATCCTCATGTTTACAAGGCAAATCTGTCTCAAATAATTTATTTCTGTCACTGCCCATACTCTTCTCTTTTGAACAACACAGGGAATGGCACCATCTTTTTTTTGACAATTAGTAATCCAATAGAGAATATACAAAAGCAAGAAGCAATTCTGGAAGCCAATAGTACAGTAATATTGAAAGTAACTTTAAATAAATTTGTCATTAAATAAACCTTCACTGTTATGATAGTAAGCTAAGTATAACCCATTCTTAGGGACAAGGACTGTTTGAATACTGTCTTGATAGAAAAAAAATAATGATATAGGAATTTGTGATTTTACCATCACCACAGAAACTGTACACACAAATCACAGTTTTTCTTTGATACTTAATTTCTAGTAGTATTTATTTGGGCTATGTATATATGCTTACATAAAATCAGGAGGGAATTAACATTGAAATTCAATGTGCTTGTTATTCACCGTAAAGTATTTAGGTCATTTCAGGCAACAATACAGATGATAGATATGTTGAATATCATAAAACTCTTCTAAGACAGAATACTTAAGTATTCATTTCATTAAATTAATTTTCATTGCACATAATCTTTAATTAGATCTCAAATGATATATTGCTATTAAAATTTAATCTAACAATATGGTTTTTGTGACAAGACTAGCATAATGACAGCACCAGTTGTCATGAAAACAAGGATAGCAGAAATTTCACAAAGCCCACACCTACATGAGCAGTCAGGCAATCAATGACTAGTGAGTGAAGGGAAACCATTGTTCTCCAGGATGAGGCACCTGTTAAGTAATGCAATCTGAAACCCTATTAACATTCACATTAGAATACTAAAAGTACTCAGTAAGTTGTTTTTATGTGTGTTTATGTGTGTATGTAATAACACACACACATACACACACACATATATATATATTTATATTTATATATGACAATAGAAATTATAAGAAAGGCATTGAGGTGTTGGTACAAGCCTTTTAATCCCATAACTTGTGATTTCAAGGCCAGCTTGGTCAACAAAGTGAGTTCTGGGACAGCCCGATCTGCACAGAGAAACCATGTCTCAAAACTCCAAAAGTAAATAAATATGAAGTAATGATGAAAAAAATGAGAAAAGGCATTATAATTTAAAGAATAGAGTGTATAATGTGAAAAATTAGAAGGATATAAGGAAGATATAATTATATGTTATATAAAAAGAGAAAATATCAAACTATAATATTGTGTCACTTTATTCTCAATAAGAACCTTAGGCATTCAGAAACTTGAAATTATCTCTAACAGAGGTTTAAGACTTCTTTTTCAAAGCACATATTGTTTACAATATGTAGAGCAGGAAATTCAAATACTTAGCTCGACTCATTTTAGAAAAAGAAAGATGTCCTAGAGTAAACAAAAAACAATAAAGCAATAAATTGAAAATGCATAATTATATGTTCTCTTTAGTTATTGCTATTAAAATTCAAAAATTAATTGAAGCACACATTTGTTGTTAAACTGTTCAATAATATTTAAAGCTAAAGGATCCACTTATAAAAAACAAAGCACTGATTTGCATTTATAGAAGATATTAATAACTGTACAAAATATCCCTAAAGGATTTTTACTGAAAATGGTAATAAAAATACCAGCAAATGAAGTATCATTGGTATTTGAAACAGTATACAGTATATTCACCAGATTCTTCTCTATATATCTATTTTCAAAATTTTATAGTCAATTGCATCTCACAGATTTTAAGTTGATTTTTGAAGACAGGAGGCCATAACACCCAAACAAGTATTTCCATCCACCCTGTATGTTGCTGTTTTCTGTATGTATATAGTATTTTTTACAAGGCTTCTCTTATGAAAGTTAATAATGACATTTTATGGTTTTTATGTATTTTACTGAAAAAAAAATAGTACTGATTTCCAGTATAGAAATGATGGCTTGAATACTGTTACTACAATTTCTTTGCAAAGCTCAAGAGAACAGGCAATATAGACAAATAAAGCAAATACAACCACAGATAAAACACTGTTGTTTGATGATTGTTAAAAGTTAATATATGCATTAACATTTTTCAGTCATGTGTATTGGCTTCAGATCATTGAAAGATCTTTGAAGCTTGGCTCAAATACGAATTTATCATTTCGTATTAAGAAACTAAAAGAGTGCTTAGATAAGATTTGTCTACTCATTAGAAGATTATAATTGCTGACATTGTATTGTATCATTGACCTGAAAGTTTAATTCTCATTACATGACTGAGGCTTCATATTTGTTTACAAGTGACCTTGTGTTCTTTTCCCAGATGCTTGACTCATCATTCTTCTCTGCAGTTCCATGTTTTTTAATAACCATATATACATTTGTGTAGTATTGACAATAATGTGTATTTATGTATATGCACATATATACATATGCATGTTGCATGTGTCTTTTCATTATTTCCTTATGTTATTTACCATAACATTTTCATGCTCACGTTGTTTCATACAGCAAAATCTTTTTCCAGAGCCAGATTATACTAGATTTTTATGCAAATGCCTCACTTATCCATTCTTCTATAAAACCAAATGGTCTTTCTGATCTTGTTCTGGTGACATAGTAACTGTAAAGGACAATAAAAGATCTTCCTGTGACTGAAAAATGATATTTACTTTGTGATTGCATGTGATATGTCATCTGAGGTCAGAAGATATGTAGCTGGAGTCGATTTTATGTTCTACCATACAAAGTCCTGGGATGAAACTCATGTTATCAGAATTGGCTGGAAGTGGTTAGATTCACTGACCTTCTTTTTTAAATATATGTTTTAGGTATGTCTTTATTTTGGAAGGAAGCTAATAAGGCAATGTAATAGATGATACTACATGCATGTTGCTTTTTATCTCACTAATGATTAGTGATGGCAGAACATAAACTCTTATACTAGGTACCGTGTTATATCTTCTTTGAAAAGGCCATATTCAATGTCCAAGTGGGTAACACAATGTCCATATGCATATGTATATGGGCTGTTTCGACTTAATGGGAAAGAATAAATACTAAGAAAGGAAAAAAAATAAAAAAGCTGACTTGTATCTGGCAAGGAGATAAATTTGGGAGGGATGCAGAGGAGCTGTCGGGAGTAAGGACATTTTTTAAAATTAATTTATTTAAATTGAAAACAATATTATTTTACATGTCAATTGTAGTTCCCTCTCCCTCCTGTCCACCCATGACCCTTACCATCCCCCTCATCTCACTCCCCCATCCACTACTCAGGGAGATCCCATGTTGGATCATCAAAATCTGACACATCTTTTGGGTCAGGACCAGGCCCCTCCCCGTGTGTCTAGGCTTAGAAAGTATCCCTGCATAGGGAATGGGCTCCCAAGACACATTCAACATTTATTGCTATTATAGAGCCTTCATCTAGTAGCTGATGGAAGCAGAACCAGAGATACACAACTCCTGGAATCCAGTTGTAGAGAGGGAGGAATGATAAGCAAAGTGGTCAAGACCATGCTGGGGAAACCCATACATACAGCTGACCTGAGCAAGAGGGAACTCATGCACCCAAGCCAGACAGCTAGGAAACCAACATAGGACCAAATCAGGCCTCCTGAACTTGGGGGCATTTGGGAGGCCTGGGCAGTCTATGGGGCCTCTGGTAGTAGAACCAGTATTTATCCCTAGATTAAGGAGTTTTATAAAGGTTAAGATGTGTTATAAATATCAATGAAATTTGTAAGGAAAGAAAAATATTTTAAAGTGCATATTTAAGCCCTTTACCCACTGATTATTTATTTAAAAAAAAAAATGGGGGTTTGCTACAGAACTATAGTAGTCTCCAGTAAACTTTGGAAAGTAGTCTTTATAAGATTTATGTTTTATAAGTATTTCCTTCATATTCACATTGAGTTTTTTTCATATGCAGATTTTACATTGGCTTTGGTTCTGCTTGTCTAATTTTGGTTTTCTTGTTTTGACATTAGTGTCATATCCAAGGAATCATTGCCAAAGTACCAACTAAATTTCTCCTTAGGCAGTTTTTGTAGTTTACTTATAACATGTCATTTCAAATGCAATGTGTTATCTTCATTTTCTATTTAGTTGAATGGTCAATAACTTTCTTATTAGCCCTAAATTATTTCTTTACATGAATACAGCCATATCTAATATTTTTTTTAATGAATGTTTTCCATAGATTCCCAGTAGGGAGAAAAACTGAATCCTTGTAAAGCTATATATTTTTACATTTCCAGTATTATGTGACTAGCATATTTTCTGAAATTTAAAATTGATTATTAATTAATTAGTAAATCTGATGATTTCCCTTTACATAACAATTGTGGCCAAATAAAATATGCTTACATAAATCTTTGTGAACTAGTAAATTTCTATTTTCATGTTGTCTTTGAAATTTTTTTAAATATTTATTTTTATTGTTTTATTTATATACATATATATGTGTATCTACATGTAGTTATGTGCATGTGAGTTATTGTGCCCTTAGAGGCTAGAAGTGTTAGGACCCCTGGATAGTGTGAGGTGATTCTTCATTTCTTTTAGGTACAGTTATCCCATGCCAATCTACTTCAGTATTCACTTTTCTCCATTTGGTTTGAGCAACCTCCCATATGTAGCTGCATAATATTTATATTCATATTTATCATTTCTCACCTTCTGGGTCAATTTTGTCACTTTATTTTTTCTTAATAATATTAATGGTAATTAAATAATATGAATATATCTAAATCTGACCTTTTTTATTCAGTGTACTTACCTTGAGATTTATTAAATGTTCTATTCATGAATAGTCAAAATTCCTATTACTGAGCAGTGTTCGGTGGTAGGAACCAACCACTATTTGTTTAACTATATATCAGAGAAGAACATATGATCTGTTTCCACATCTAGGCTGTAACAAATAACCCTGTCATCAACAGTTGTGTACAGGTATTGGTGTGAACATAAGTTTTCATTTCTCTGGGATCAGTGCCCAGGAGTGCAATTGCTGGGTCATTCGGAAATGCTGGGAGGTTTAGAACTCTGTCATTTTTAAGTTCAGAGCTCCTTGCTCTTTAAGACTCAGGATTTCAGAGCAATGACAAATTATAGTATGTCTAATGCTTCACTGAGGAAAATCTACTCTTATTAAAGATATATGTTTTGCTTGACACTAGATCCAGCTGAGCTCCTGGCTTCTTTCCAAAAATATCTGAACACAGACTTCATAGACACTATCTAAATTTTAAGATGGCTTATAAAATAATCTATACCAATTCCTTCACAAAAAGGACACAATTGCTTCTAACACCACCACAACAATATCAGGTTTCCAATGGATGTATCCTATAGTTCCAGCCCACATAATTCTACCTAGCAGTAACCACAATCTAGGCTTATGCAGAAGTGTGTTACAAACAGGTCATCGTTCATGTTCCTGTAAAGAAGAACATTACATAGATGACTCAGGTACAGACCACAGTTTCAGAAGTGACAGAATGATCACTGTAAGAAAAGCAGAAAATTCATCTCCAGGAATCTCAAGGCTTTAAGACTAACCTCATCATTCTTCTTAAGCCCTTAAGAAATTCTCTGAGCAAGTGTGACACTGTGATAGATGACCCTTTGTTGTTCACTAATATTGGACAAATCTAAGGGAAGATAGAAATGTTCCAGGGTCAAATGTTGCTAACATTCATGCCTCAAAATGCTATAAAAACAATTGTGAAGATAAATGAGGATCGGCTTGGAAAAAAGTGGTAGGGTAACAAACAAACAAAAAAAACCTAAACAAATGTCAATCACAGTTATCTTCAACTCACAATAAATAAATATTTCTTAAGGTTTCTGGAAAATGAATGACATCTCTTAGAGTACAGCAATAAGTTAGCATTTGGAATCAAGAGAACAGGTATACATTTGTAATTAAAAATCATTATAAATTTAAAAATCAGTTTATTTGATTATCTCACTCATGTAAACAATCATTGTTACCTAACATTTTGTCCTTTATCATGACCTTATTTAATATGTGTATTTATTATATGAAATACCACTAGATAATCATCAATAATAAATGTGTCATAAGGGATAATGTATAGCATATCTGCATCCTTAAATATAATCAATAAAGTTATTTATTTAAAATAAGCAAAAGCTTTTAGAGGAAATAGGAAATAAAGCAAAATGTTAGTATATATAGTGATCATGATAAGGTTCAAAACTGTTAAATTACTGCTCAAACTACAATAAAACATGCTCGTTTGTTACTGGTTTTCGTTGAGTTTTGTAATGCAAGATCTCCAAAATAACGCAATGAGCATGGAGTGTAACAAATTAAGAGGCTAACTTTGTTTAACTATAGAGTCAACTCTTTCTCTTGTAAAAGTATCAGCTCAGACCAAGAGGATTTATCTGAGCCAGACAAGCACCAGCATGCATTAAAAGACAACAGTAACTTTAATAAATCTTTCTTACACCAATAACTTAGTGTCTGATGCTCAGTGAAAATAAATGAAAAGTGCCATTGTAACAGTTTCCATCCATGTTTTCCACATGCCTGAAACAGATGTTTCATGGCTTATCAAGGAGTCTTTTAAACTGCTCACAGAGAGAGAGCCGGTCAAGAAGGGAAGGTTCAATTGTTACCATTCACCATAACTCAAAAAAGGTTGACATAATTTCAAAAGAATACTGTTGTTCATATCAATAACAATTAAAATGCTTAAACTATAACAGAAAAAAAGGAAAATTGAATGGTTTCTCAATAAGTAAGGAAAATATTATAAAAGTTAATATTTTTAGTATTATCTGTAGTCAAATAAATATCTAATAGTACGTTTTCCAAATAGATATGAACATATGAAACAGTAATTCCACCAATTGAATATTCAAATAAGATATTTAATTTGATTAATAAAATGCAACTACATTTCTCTAGAAATAAAGATGTAGCAACAGTAAGTCACTAATACTTATAATTCTTTTAGAAACGTTAAATACAATGATTTTAAAGACAACCAAAGATAGAATATTATTGAAGTTATAGTTGAAGATTCACATAAACAATTCAAATACACTCACTCATAATAATTAAAATTGAATTTTATTAAATATTATACTGTCAGTGTAAACCACTGATTTTGTTGAGGTTAGATCAACATTAAAGTTTAAAGTTAAAAATATCAATGGTGTCTATATCACAGTACATTAGCTACTTACGACAATTATTAAGGTGTTAGAATATTACAAGAATTTTCTCATATTGTTACTGGACAGAAAAAAGGTGTGAGTATAAAATGGTTTCTTGATATTAATTTTATGAATAGCCAAATTAATGCAAGCAGAGTAAAGATAAAGTCACACATGGTTTTTCATGTGATGTCCTTGACCCCTGGCTCCTACTACCACCTCTCCTCTCCTCAGCAGAACTCCCAGAGTTTTCCCCAATGTTTGGCCTTGGGTCTCTAAATCTGCTTCCTTTGGTCACTGGGTGAATTCTTTTAGCTGACTACCACTGTAGTCACCAATCTGATCATAGATTTAGGGTTAGATAAGAATTTTGTTTCATTGTTTTGCAAACTGTTTTTTTTTGTTTGTTTGTTTGTTTTGTTTTGTTTTAATCCCTTAGTGAGTAGACAACTCCATTGGTCCTGTTGTACTACTTCCAGTTTTGAAGACTGGAAACTGCAGTACACTCTCATAATGTAAAGATATTCAATGTCTTACAGTGCTACCAAAATAACTTTGACCATTAAAATTCAATGGAAGGCCCCACACACACCGACCACAAATGATGCTCCGAATCCCACTAATATCAAACATTGTGGACTCCTGGGGACAGATGTTTACAAATTCCACTCTATGGGGCTATAGTTTTGTAATATTTCCAGATCACAATTTTTAGCTGCTATAATAGTTTGTTAATAACTCATGAAATTATTGGTTTAAACTGATATGAAGAGAGGTAACAGCATGGAATTATCCACTAACAACAACTATGACTGTTTGTTCTTTCCAAATCTTTCTACACCTCAAAATGTGTTATCTATTTTTGCATCAATTAACTCATAACAAGCACAAAAATGCAATTTTATTTTTATAGAAACAGAGGGTTTTCAAAGATCCTGAGTGCTCATCTAATAGAACTTTGATCTCACTCACTGAAAGGGTACCCGCCCCATTAGTGACCCCTTCTACTACAAGATGCCCACAGGCCTGATGTTAAGAAAAAAGGAGGGGCTGCTGTTCAATCTGGACGATTGCAATGCCAGAGCTCTACTCATAGTAAGAACATGCAAATTTTATTTTATAATAAATATGTAAGCAATGTATTTTGAGCAAAGGTTTCCATTCCTATACAGAATAAATTGTTCCTCTTAGAAAGACATGAACTCAGATGGCAGATTACCTATCTTTTATGAAGGATACATAATCTATGAAAATCTAATTTTCTTTATAAAAAAACTAGCATTCTGATAGCATTAAACTGTCAGCATGAGATTTTATTCATTTATTTAATCTTGTTTTACATATCAATCCCAGTTCCCTTACTCTCCCTCCCTCCTATCCCACCCCCCACTCCACAGGGAGGGTGATGCCTTCCAGGAGGGGTCAACAAAATTTGTCAAGTCATTTGGGTTAGAGACTAGGCCCTGCCTCCTGCCTCTAGGTTAAGGGAGTACTCCTGCATGGGGGATGTGCCTGCAAAGTCCTTTTTGTGACCCAGGAATACATTCAGGTTCCACTGTCAGAGGTTCCTTAGACTGCTCAGGCCTTCTAGCTGAGACCCATGTTCAGGGGGTTTGAGTCTATCCAGATTCCCAGCTATCAGTCTGAGGACCCATTAGCCACTCCTTGTTCAGATTAGCTATCTCTATGTGTTTCTGCAGCCTGGTCTTATCCTCTTTCTCTGCATCTGGATTCTAGTTCAGCTCAGTGTTTAGTTGTGGGTGTCTAGTTCTATTTCCATCAGCTACTAGATGAGAGCTCTATGAAGGTGGATAAGTTAGTCATCAATTTCATTAGCAGAGAAGTGCATTTACTTTCCACTGTTGCTCAAATTGTAAGTTTTTGTAAGTCTTAGGTCTCTGGATATTTCTCGGGGCTTTTAACTCAGTAAGTGTTCTCAATAATGTTCGAATCACAAGGTTTTCAATGCACATATCTCTAGTGAAGGTGAAGGAAGCAGAGAAGAGCCTACTTTTCCAGATCCAGAGAGGTTGTATGGAATAGATATCTGACCCAGAGTTTAGCTATTTGAGGACTGAGATACATTCCCTTAGCAAGAGAGGCATGATTCTGAAATATTCTGTGGTTATATGTAATGCACCAGAGAATAAAAATGAGGCAGACTATTAATTTATAGCTGTACAGCGATATTTTGATATTCAATCTGCTATTTCATCTCATACTGTCAAAATAGCCTAAAATGTATCGTCTTGATACTCTTAAATACTAGTTATCATTAGCTAATAAATTATAATGTCTAATATCTGATTTCAATAGTCACTTAATTTCAAGTGTTTTTTTTTTTTTTAAATAGCTGTGGTGGAGTACTTTGATCATATGGATTTAATTTCATGCAAACCCTTAGGGAACGGCACAGACAAGACTGAGTTTATAAGAAACACAAAAAATCTTGGAATGTTAAAAAATTATTAAGAACAATCATCTCATTTTAATTGATAACAAAATATCATAAAAAGTGGCCTGGTGAGAGGGATCAATGATAAAGTCCTTGCTGTGTAAATATAATGAACTCAGTTCAAATCCATTTTTACCACATAACAGCAAGGGCTAAAAAATGCAGCAATGAGTGGGCAGAGAAAAAAAAAGTATCAGAGATTTGTGGCCAGTCAACCCAGTCAAAATGGTAAGCTTTAGAATCTGAATCAGTGTGGTCAGTGATGGATGAAAATACCCATATACCCAAAGTCAACCTCTGCCCTTCATACACTGGCACATGTGAGTATAAACACACAAAGGCACGCAAGAGGTGTACACACATCACACACGCAGGCAGACAATAATTACAGACATACACTACACAGACACACTCATGCAACAACATATCCTTCACATACAAATGAGTTACCTCAATGGGGAAAAACCTTTGCTGCCAAGCTTGATAACTTGAGTCCAAGCCCCATAACCTATATGGTGAAAAGATAACCCCCCACACAAGTTGTCATCTGATCACTAAATGTGATCCATGGGAGTACAGTTGGGGGGGGGAGTAGAAAATAATAGATGGGAAAAGGAGGGTGGGGAGAAGAACAAGAGGGATCAAGAAGACTGAGTCAGGGGAGGAATAGAGGAGAGCAAGAAAAGAGATACCTTAATAGAAGAATTGAGTATAGGTTAAAAGAGAAATCTGACACCAGAGAAATGTTCAAATACATAAAGATGACCCCAACTTAGAATCTAGGCTGTAGTAGAGAGGTTGCCTTTGATGCCCTTCCCCTATTATTAGATTGATGAACTACCTTCACTGCCATCATAGAGCCTTCATCCAGTAGCTGATGGAAGCAGTAGCTGGTACCCACAGCTAAGCACTGAGCCATACTTCTGGATACCAGTTGTAGTAAGAAAGGAAAGATGAACAAAGAAGTCAAGACTGTGCTGAAAATACTGACAGAAACAGTTCACCTGACTTAGTGAGAGAACAGTAACCCCAGTCATACCTCTTGGGAACAAGCTTTGAATGAACCAAGTCCTCTGAATGTGGGTGTCATTTAGGAGGCCTGGGCAGTCTGTGGGATCTCTAACAGTAGAATCAGTGTTTATCCCTAGTGTACAAATCGACTTTATGAGCCCATTCCCTATGGAGAGGTACTATTTCCTCCCAGATATGTGGAGGAGGGCCTAGACACTGCCCCAAATGATGTGCAGACTCTGATGATCTTCACAGAAGGCCTCACTATCCTTGGGGAGTAGGTTGGGGTTGGTATGGGAGGATGTGAGGCAGAGTGAGAAGGGGGATATGTAAAATAAGATTGTTTCTAAATAAATTAATAAATAAATGAATAAATAATGATCCATGACATACAACACCTCTGGCATACACAATAGATTAAAAATAAATAAAAATGAAAAAGAACATAAAAGGTTATTCATAAAACATAAAAGATTTTTTATGTTTGACATTTTCCATATTATGCATATATGTATATGTATACATATATATCTAAATATGTCCATATATATATATATGTGTGTGTGTGTGTGTGTGTATGTGTGTGTGTGTGTGTATGAACACCATGTGTTTGCCTAATTCCCATGATCCCCAGAAGTGAGCATCAGATATATTATAGTCTCAGACAATTGTGAGCTACTACATGGTGCTGGGGATGGACCTATTTTCCATGTAATAGAGGCATGTGCTTTTAATCATGAAGAGACTTCTCAAGCCCCTAGGAGCAGAGTGAGAAATATCCGCCATGAGTTCATGTATTTGAACACTTGGTGGTGCAGTCTGAAGAGATTATGGAGTTTTAAGACATGCGCTTGTAGACAGAAATATGTATTTGTGGGGGGTTGAGACCTGAGAATTTGTAATCTTGACCTATTTCCATTTTGTTGTCTCTTCTTGTTGCCAATGGATGTATATAGCTCTCAGGAGCTACGGCTGCCAACTGCCATGATCCCTGAACCAAATCTTTATGGACTATACCTCCATAACCATAAAACAAAATCTATTTTTGTCTTCTGAAAGTTATTTCTGTTCTAGTTGGTTTAATAAACAACAAAAAATGAACTAAAAGAAATCCTAAATATTTTGATTTTGAAATATATATTTTATTGCTGCTTCCAAAACAATGTACCTGGGTTTTATAGATTTTTCAATTTTGACCTTTTTCACTTTTATAATTTCTATACTAAGAATAGTAAGGTAAACTATCCACTTTTTCCTCCTTATATGGTTGTTTCAAATGCATAACTACTTTTATTAGTAGTATTAGAAATGAAAGATTTCAAGTTAACTTGGGGGAAAATTCTATCATGTTAGTCAGTGTTCCTAGACTTTTTTTTTTTTTTTTTTCCATGTCTAGCTTCATTCAGGATTGTTTAGCTCTCCTTTCACATCTCTTTGCATTAAGAGGATTTAAGCTTACCTCTGAGGACCAGCTGCCAGAAGTGTCAAAATTTAAGTGAGAATGATTCTGTCAACACTTTTTTACAGCAGTGGATGGTATGAAGCCAACAACCTTGATGAAGAATTTACTTTCAGGTGTTTTAGAATACAGGTTCCAATAGTAGCAGTAATTTTACCTTCCCCTTGACTGTCATTTGAAAATATATAGGAAAAGCTCTGCTATTTGCAGAGCTCTCCATAAAAGGTTTCAAAGATTATACATTCTGACATATTCAACTGACAACCCATGCTTTACCTCCCATAAAAATAATCACACATTGAAGGGAAATAAACACTTTAGGGCCTATAAAAACACATAGGACAAATTTTGTTCCTTAAGTCGTGCCTTAAAATGTCAAAAGAAATTTAAACAAAGATGCCATGAATAGTAACTGAAATTATATAATTATGTGGCTGTGGCATAGCATGAAGCAATGGTGTTGGCTTAATATTCCAAAAAAATAAACATTTTTCTTCAGTGAACTCCATTCTATTCTTATGTCCTTATATGTTGAAATCTATTTCTGCATGCAAGAAATAGCTCAACAAAATTACTTATTTGACACTAAAAACAGAACAATAAACCTTTTCTATTTTCAGGTTTTCAGCTTATATAAAAATTTAAACTATAGTTAATGTCAAATATACAATCTTTATATTGAAGACATGACACAGAATACACAAAACATAATCTTTCAACCATTGAAAGTTCTGAAAGACACAAAATAACCAGTTCCAAAGCCATATTGAATAACAAATGGATTGTATTCACAGGCTCACACAGCTTTTCTCATTATAATTATTACATGTATATGACTATGAAATTAGAAACAAACTTGAAAATGTACTAGATATAAAAAATACAGTTCTCTTTCTTCTTAGTTATTTGAAATGAAACAAACGTATGATCGTTAGCCAAATCAGAAATGTTTAAATGAAATCTTGTAGAATGTCATCTATTAGTCATCATTGGTTGGGACTTGTATACCTGTGATTTCATTTTAGGATATCAGCTACTTGTTTCTGTGTTTTAAAGTAGCTTTTAACTTCAGGGGAGTGGGGGAAATGGCGCTTTCACAGTTTGTTCTTGGTCTTATTTTTATGAGTCCAGACTAGCAATTTAAGATAAGATTCTAGGTATCAGAATACAACCCTGAAAATCATGGGAAATGTCTTAAATATATTTTTCAAATAAAGTCTATTGGGTGGTGCTGTATAATTTTATATTGTGCCATTCTGTAGTTCAATTTTCAGGGTGTGTCTTTGACAGTTTATTTCATATATTAATAGGTTAGATGGTCCTTAAAAGTTAAAGCATGTGTTTCTGTTAAAAGGGCTAAATGCAGAATGGGTACATAAATAATGAATACACATGTATGTGGGTGTGTGTTTGTGTGTAAGACCTGAAAGTACCAATATCATTCTTCTGAGAAACATTGTTGCAGAAATAATGAGATATAGTTTCAAAAATAGCAAAAAGTAATAGAAAATTGTTGCTCAGTCAGTTTTTTTTGTGTGTGTGTGTGTGTGTGTTTGTGTGTGTGAAATGTTCTTCTCCAAGCTGAATGTACTATTACTTTAAGACTTATATAGCATTATGTGATACACAAGTGATTTTTGAACACATAAGTGTACTTGGGACTCATGTATACTATCTATAATGATGTGTGTTGTTGTTAAGAATTCTATGTGTTTATAGCATCTACCTCTGCTTGTCAGGGTGAAATCTATTATGACTTTAATACCACAGAGAATCAGTGTGTATGAAATGTAGAATTGATCAGACAAGGGGTGCAGTAGAGGAATAAAAGCGATTCAGAGACCATGTGGAGAGTCAGATTTGATTTTAGTACAACTATTGGGTCAAACCAAACTAGTGCAATGAGACATCTGATGTTGTCTTTTGTTCAGATTAGAACTACTTGTACTTGGCTTGACCTTTAAAATAACATAAAAGTACAAGTTTTATATTGGCCTGTAATCAATAATAAATAAGACATAAAATGATGTGGTATTTCTCTACATATTTAGATAACCTTCAGCTATCATGTGAAGAAAAGGCATTAAGTGGACATTCTATCTTCTTTAGAGTATTTTTAAAGGATATGCACTCTGCCTACTCTGCCTTCTACTTTCCTACATAGCTCTTCTAGAATATTATTATCTATTTTATGGCACCATTTAATAAACTCTATCCCCTAGCCTTCTGCCAGAGTTAAC
Source organism: Phodopus roborovskii (assembly GCF_943737965.1). NCBI lineage: Eukaryota > Metazoa > Chordata > Mammalia > Rodentia > Cricetidae > Phodopus > Phodopus roborovskii. The sequence continues at coordinate 32,859,741 of NW_026126410.1, forward strand.
ACTTCCCTAGAGAGATGTAAGTAATTAAGTGTGTGAATTCAAAGGGGCTCCCTGCAGGGCTATAGGCATCATGCTAAGCAAGAGTAAATAGAAATTGTTTGAGATGTCAACAATTAGAGCAGACAGAGTCAATAGGAGCTCAAAGTAAGATTAGCAATAGATAAACCACTAACACCCACCCCTGATATTCTTTTCTAAAGTAAATGGCATCTTTATCTTTATCTGGAAGATTTTAGTGACTCTTTGGGACCATGCAAATGTTCCCTACATATTTTTCAATCTAATTTTAGATATTTTGGGTGTTGCATTAAAATCCCTTCATGTTTTGAACAGATATAATTAAATGCTATTTAATGTGCCCTTCAAAATGAGGCACTTCAGTAATTTACTGTAGCTCATTGCGCAATGCCAAGTCCAGAGCAGTGATTACACCAAATTGATCTCTTGACATTATTCCCTGCACTTCATTTTCAAAGTATTTCGTCTTGTACACATGCATATCAACCAAAAATATTGCAAATCAGAGGAGCTCTTCACAAAACTGTCAGATAAATCCATCCTCCTTTAATGCTTAATTCACTTGAAATTTGAATCCTATAGATTTGATGGTAATCTAAATGAGTATAATTACTCTTCATTTTAGGGCTTCTAAAAATGTTCCTTCATGTTTTAAATTACTCAATTTGCATTCACCTCAGTATGTGTGGATGGCATTTGTTCTAAGGGAGCCTGATTTAAATGAAATATAATTTAATATACTTAAATATCTAATATAGCCAGTACTCCTAAGTAACACTATGACATTTCTTATGACTTCAGATTTATTTCATCTTTTGTTTTGACCTCACAGTATTTGACTATGTTCTGCATGGGTTCACTTGGAGTATGCAAAAGAAAAGAGGAAAAATACATATGAGGATCAGCTTTAAAATGGGAATTTGGGTGGTCATATTCTTACCACAATATATTGCAAAATATATAGTTTAGTATTTCAGTAAATGAACTACTAGGCATTTAATGTTTCCCACAGCAATGTAAAGGAACTCAGTGTCGTAGAAATTGTATTCTTTCACTCGCTCAGTTGAGACATATGTTCTCAAGAAAACACTCTACTAACACTTTTTAAAGATATTAAATCACTTTTTTAAGCTATATATAGGCAGGCATGAGATGGAACACTAAAAAAAAAAGCTATGGTGGAATAATTTAAAACTATTAGATCCAATTTGGGAAGAAAACTATCTCTGTCTTTAAAGGTAAACTAATCAAATGGAAACATCAAATAGTTTTAAATCTTCCAATTTCTTTTTATTGAGGCTTAGTGTTTTAGAATTTCTATGTTTTTCTAATGATGCATATGCTTACTAAAACTAAAATATTATTGATTGCATTTCAGTGACTGTTTTGTATATGTTCTTTTCATTAGACCCATAATAATCCCATTTACATATTTATGTTTGCACATATCCATGAGAGTAATTAAGAAGACATTTCAGGAAATTTAACCAGCACTATATGTGGTAAATGCCAGAAAAAAGTGTTAAGCAGCATAGTGGATATTTGCCCCATTTCCCAGTCATTTTCACATTTCATTACAAATGGAAAAAAAAAAATTAAGTTCACTCTATGTTCCAAGTGTCAACTCTAGCTTTAAAAACAACCAACAGTTACTTTGTAGGCAATTATGTCCCTTGCTACTTCCTTAGATTTTAACACTAACATTCTTATTTTCCTTTGAATCTAGTTTTTCACAACATCACATGTCCTTTTTCTACTTAATCCTGCTTATATTAAATCATTAAATATATTGAGTAAATTACGTTTGATATAAAAATAGAGGAAATATCATCTGTCTTTGCTAGTGTTTTATTGCTGTGAAGAGATACCATGACAGTGGAAACTCTTATAAAGGAAAACTTTTAATTGGGGCTAACTTACAGTTTCAGAGGTCTGATCCATTATCCTTAAAGAGAGGAGCATAACAGTATACAGAAAGACACAGGAGCTAAGAATTCAATATCCTGATCTCTAGGCAGCAACAAGAGCAAGAGATTGAATATGGCCTCAGCTTTTGAATCTCCCATAAACCCACCCGCCCGCCAAATTCCTTACACACTTCCTCCAGCAAGGCCTCATTTTCTCCAAGGCCATGCCTAATAGTGCCATTCCCTGATGGCCAAGCACTCAAATCTATGAGCCTATAGAGGGCCATTCTTCTTTAAACCACCACACTAGTGGATCTAAAGAAAAATTCAATATTGTGTTCAAGTACATATTTGTTTAGTTGATCAAAAGGAGAAATAAAAACAAACAGAAACAAACAGTTGGAGATCTTGAATAACACTAAAAATAAACTTTTTGGTGTTAGATATTTGGATAATTTTTTGTTGTTTAAAACCTTAGAAAATTTGATAATTTTACTATTTATCAGTAAATTAAAACAAAAAACAGGAAGTTCAATTCTTACTTTGTGTAACAACATAAATCTTACTTCACATAAAAACTGCCTTAAAACAGGGATCAACCTAATAAATAAGCTTTTATTTATTTTATAAACTTGATTACATTAATTACAAACAAGGTGACAAGGTGGTTTAGATTCATAATTTTTTTTCTGTCCTGACATTTTTAACTTGGATTTTTGAACTCTTTCCTTTCTTTACACGATAAAAGACTTAAAGGACAGAATGGAAATCAGTTGCGTAGCACACTGCAAGAGATGTTACAGGAAGGCAATCTAAGTCCTGTGTATTCCAGTTCACTTTCTTGCTTAGGAGGGAACTAATGCCTTGTCCTTCCTTGCTATCTTTGTTAATCCAAAAAAAAAAAAAAAAAAAAAAATGTGCTTCTTACATAGCTTCATTGTAACAGTTAAAAAATAGAGTCATTTAATGAGTGTAGTTTTTCCAAATATGCATCTGTTATAAAACGTTCAGGTATGTCTGCTTTAATTCATGCTGTTCATCTTCATAAACCCTGTTAAAATCTTGTTATTGTTTCATTACCTTATATTTCATTTATGATATTGCTAAATTAAAATACATATCCAATAGCAGGAAGCATACTCCAGCATAGTGCTGTCACTTGGAATATTTCCCCAGGGAATTTGGACCATCACTGCATCAATAAAGCACTTGTCATACAAGAATGAGGACCAGTGTTTGAAACAGCAGATCCCATATGAAAAAACTGGTTGTGGTGGATCATGCCTATCATCCCAGTACTTGTGCAAGAGAATAGGGAGGCAACAGAATCTTAGATGCTCAGGGTCCAGCCAACCTAGCATGGGCAGCAGAAATTAACAAAGAGAAAAGGCCCTTCTCAAAAAGGTGGAAGGAGAGCTCTTATACCTGAGATTGCCTTCTAATTTCTACATATATTATGGCATATATACAGCAATCCTCACACACACACATTGTAAACACACTCTTATAGCACATGTGGAGGCAGGGGTGAAAAATAAAAATACCTCCAGATTTTTTTTCCATGGGAGAGATTAAAATTAACAGGTTTCTCGATTTTTAACACAACATGGTATTATGTATGAACAAAAATTATTGACTATAAAACATTATCAAAATACTACCACATTTATTTCACAAAAGGGCCATATTCATGTCAAATTTAATGCATTACTGACATAATATTCCAGATCTCAGTATTTAATACTCATTACTTCTCACCTAAACATATATATTGTGTACATAAAGCAACTGTCTCCTATGGCACAGTAGTAATTAACTTTCCACAGGTGATGAAATTTTTCAAGTGTTCTTGGTTACTTTTTCAAAAACAATGGGACCATGATCCACAGGTTGACAATCATTGTTTTATACCTTCAAAGAGATGTGGGGGTGGGGCTGCTGTAACTCTTCCAGCACCCTACCTCTCCTCTTGTCTGGTCAGTTGGTTACCTCCCCACCCCACTCAAAACCCTCTTATTCATCTCCCTCACTGTTCCAGCCTTTGCCTTTTCTCCTTTTAACTTCCCTTTGACCCAAGTCTAACTCTCATTGTGAAATATGGAGAAACTTGCAGTTTTTATCATTGGGTCCTTTCCCTAAAAACATGGAGAATCAACTTCTGCATTTTCTCCATTGCCATATATTAGGAAGACAAAGTTGAATTGAATCACAAAAATTTCAACACTTTCTTAGTTTGAAATCATTGTTTCCTTGTTCATAACATTTCTTTACATAATAATACATGTTATTGCATGTATATATGTGCTTGCTTTTAGATAAATATTTCTAAATATATTCTAATATAATCTGCTCTGTACTTATAGCTTCACTTGTACGTATGTTTTTATAATTGATTGTTTGCAATGGTCAATCAATTGTACACACTTCCCTGTGATGGCCACCTCTCCAATTCTGAGGTTTAGTCAGTTGACTGTATTACTCTGTGTAGCATTAAGGCCTCATAATCATTTCCTACCCAGTATGGCATGCTCTCTGGTTTCAATCCTGTTCAGTTCACTTTTGGAAAACCAAGCTGGTGACACTTTATGGGTATAGCTTCTGATAGTACTAGGAAACAGCACCCTAAAAGCAAATGCCCTGATCCTGTGATTCTCATGTCTTTCTGTCCATTCCTTTGCAAAGAGCCTTAGACACAGGAGTGTTTTGTAGATGTAGCCACTAGACAGGACTCCATGCTTCTGAAGATCAATGGTGTTTTTCCGTGGAGGTCTCCATCTTTGAAAGTAGAAGTTATTGTGATAAGTGGTGAAGACTCCACTCATCATCAAGGTATAATGTGGAGGAGAGCATGAGAATTCTGGGCAAAGAGTTCAGTTGTTTCTGGTTATATTAAGGTCCTAAGAGTGTATGAATGTAAGGCAGGTCCAAGTAGAAGAAAATAGATTCATACTTACTTTAAAAAATTCAATATGGCAATAATGTCACCTCACCCACTCCCAGAGAATATGTCTACTCCTATTTGTATTCTTATATATTATCTCTTTTTGTTCTCTTAGGATTACTGGCTATGCAGCTGTTCTCAATCTAGACTCAAATGTGGATACATAAGAACATTTTTAAAAAGGTATATTGATGCTTTCCCTGATGTAATTTTTGGCCAGGCCATAAAAGGACAATGCTTTCCCTAGTATATTTACAGATGGTTCTGAGATGCCAGGTGGAATTTGGAATATTACCAAAGTAAAATTAAGAGCAGCCAGTGATTTTAACTCTGGAGCCAACTCGAACAGCTCCTAAAATATTTACTTTGATGGTTTTTGTTGACAATTCACTGTGTTCTATTGACATATTTTCATATTTCTTTTTGATATTTCAGTAAAATATGTTTTTCTTTCCCTTCTTGGACTTTACACTGCAGTTGGTTTTATAAACAATAGTCACCAACTCCATTATTTTGACCTCCAATTAAAGATCAGTAAACATCCAATTAAAGATCAGTAAACAGTCACAGAGAAAACTCATTATCTAGGGACTGTCATGAGGGCTACACAAATAGCCATTGCATCAAGTAGTCCCTGTGACTGAAGCCTTCTAATCCTCAGTGTCAGTCGGCAAGTCATCTGCCTTATATGATTCTAAAAGACTAAAAGTGATGATCATTTCTCCAAGATTCACGATCTTAGAACATGACAATAGGATTCTATTTAAAGGTTGTCACTTAACCCTGAGTTGGAGGATACCAGAAAAGTGTACTTAACAATAAAAAAGCAATTTTAATTTAGTTAATAATCAGAGCTTATTTAGATGTGCTGTGAATTATGATCCCTGTCATTGGTCAAAAGTGAGTTTCTTTTCATATATTTGTTGTCCAGATCAAGGCCTAGATATCTTCTGCAAATTTCTTGTAATAGGAAAATTGGAGGCAACACTTTGGGGTCTTTTATAAATAACAGTGCACGTGATATTTTTCCATTTCAACCATGTATATTGATTAAGAACCCAGTGATTACAGTCAAATATACAGGAAGAAGAAAGTCCTATAACAGCTAGATTATCATTATGGAATAGAAAATTCTAGGAGACCCTGTCCCTGTGTTTTATTTATGTAAGAAAAATAAACTTTATATGAAGTTATTGCTTTTGATGAATTTACTATCCCCATTGATGTTTTAGGCTTATATGCAGGAAGAGACAATGGTAATATTTTATTCTTTTCAGAAATATGTTTTATTAAGGAGTCCATGGGAAATTGTATCTTCATAAATTCCTTTTACAATAAATACTCATTAGTTATATGAAAATTCTTAAAAGTACAGGAAGATAAAAATCAGATTACAAAAAGCATGTTAATTCAGATGAAGAAAAAAGTTGTCAATATAACAATTTGAAATAAGAAACATGTAATTGCATTTAGGTCACATGTATTTTATAAAAAAAAGAATTGCGTGTTTGTCTATGTTAATATAAGTAAATAAACTCCTTCCTACATGGAGAAAAGGAATATTTTTTTATGGACAATTTGGGTCCCCAATTATATAAGGGCAAAATTGAATATAAAATTAAGCATTTCACTTCTTTTCTAGACCTTTTTTTTTGTTGTTGTTGTTGTTGTGAATTTTGACTACATTAAAGAGTTCATTAAACACTGGTATGTGAAAATGTGAGGCTCTTGATTGACCTTTCAATAATTATGAGTTAAGCATCTGTCCTTTGTGAGTCAGTGAAATTTAATGAGGATTCCAAAAAAATAAAACAGTTTATAATTGAATAGAAGGAGGAATAAATGCTGCTTCAAATGGACAGAGTTACTATCACCTTTGAATTCATTATACATGAAAAAGTTCAAGAGATGTATTTTGTAAAATATCCTTGAGCAAGGAAAGTTGATGACTACTTGACCAAGGATCATGTCTATGAGCAGGTACATGTGAACAGATAGACCCTATCATAAGTACTGTTTAAATCACAATGACAATATTTAATGTGTTGAAAATGAACCACAGCAATTTTGATTTTTTTTATTTGCATTATACCCAATAAATATTGCAAATACCAGTGACTCTCAGTAAAAACTAGAAACAAAAGTAATGTGATGGAGAATGAGTTGAACAATATTTTCCTTCTCTTTTTGTGAATTATATTTTTTGGCTCAAAGGGAATTAGATGCATTTTATGTAAGAATTATACAATATCTAATAACTAACAAGTTTAAAGTAAAAGGACATTTAATGGTGGAAAGTAACTCTGTAAAATGTATTAAAAACACACTTGCGATAGGTAATTAGTTTTCTTTGAGTAAAGTCTAAAAGAGAAGCATGTTTAGTGATGTTGAGATTATTGACATAGAAACATGTGTAATGCTATCCTGTATTGTCATGAATGTGTTGTGGAAGACATTAATAAAAGTATTTACAGATGTTACAGTATGGTTGTTTGAAAGAAAATGTCCCACAAAGGGGGTGGCACTAATACGAATTGAGGCCTTTATAGAGTAGGTATGATCAGGTTGGAGAAAATTTATCATTGTGGTGGCAGACTTTAAGGTTTCTTTTCTCAAGCTTCACTCAGTGTGACAGTCAGTTGAATGGCAGTTACCTCAGAGTCAATATGCCTGCACAAGTCCATGCTCACAGCCCTGATGATAATGGGCTGCTTTGTCCAGATGTTTTGAATGTAAGATCACCTGGTACTCTGTTTCAGGTGGTTTGGCTTGATCAAACCACATTAGTCTGGAAGGAATCCACATCTTTTCATTTTCTGTGGAAACAAAAATAGAAATCCTTTTCCCCAGTAACTTGTCCTTGAACTTAAATTTTGGAGTCAAAGCATTTTTTTTTAATTTAATTTATTATTTTACATGTCGATCCCAGGACCCTCTCCCTCCCTCTCTCCCTCCCTCCCTCCCTCCCTCCATCCTTCCCTCCCTTTTACCCTCTCTGCCCTCACATATGCACTCTAAACACCCTCCCCTCCCCCTACCCCAATTCCATATGTAGGGGAACGCCATCCAGTTGGGGTCATGTAGGTCTGACAGGTCATGTGAAGTAGGAACTAGGGCTTCTCTCCTGTCTCTAGGTAAGGCAGTTATCCCTCCATGGGAGATGTGTTCACAAAGTCCTTTTGTGCACCAGGGATACATCCTGGCTCCACTGTCTGAGGTCTCTTAGACTGCTCAGTCCTTCTGGCTGAGACCCATATTCAGGGGGGCCTGAGTCAGTCCCATGCTGGCTTCCCAGCTATCAGTCTAGTGGCTGTTATCTCCTCCTTGTTCAGGTAAGCTGTCTCTATGTGTTTCTGCTGGATGGTCTTGTCCTCTCCATCTGTATCTGGGTTCTACTTTGACTCAGTGTTTATGTATGGGTGTTTGCTCCTGTTTCCAACAGGCATTAGTTAAGGGCTCCATGGATAAGTTAGTTGTTGATCTCACTCTCCAGGAAGGACATTTAGGGTAGCCTTTCCACAGAAGCTCAAATTGTTAGTTGGCAGCAGTCTTGTAGTTTTCTAGACCTTTCTTTGTGTTCAATTTTATCTTCAACCAATATTGGCTCCCTCTTTTATGTTATCTTTCTCTCTCTCTCTCTCTCTCTCTCTCTCTCTCTCTCTCTCTCTCTGTCTCTGTCTCTCTCTCTTTCCTGTTTTCTATTCCTAACCAGGCTCAATCTTCCTGGTTGCACATGTTTTCCTTTCCTCTCCCTCTTTTTCTCCTACTTCTATCTCCATTTGCTGCCCCCCCCCCACTTCCCCTGAGCTCTGGGGGACTTGTCCCTTCCCAGTTCTTTGAGGGACTTTGTATGAATCTCTTAGAATACACCTTGTATCCTAGTTCCTCTGGTGATGTGAATTATAGGCTGGTGATCCTTTGATCTAGGTCTAAAATCCATATATGAGTGAGTACATACTGTGTTCCTCTTTTTGTGACTTTATAAGAGTTGCCATGCTCATGATGTCTTTCACAGTAATAAAAACTTTAATTAAGAGAAGTAGGTGGCTCAATGATCAAGAACACTTGTTCTTTTTTTTTATGCATATAGAGTATTTTTTATTTAATTTTATATAACAAAGTCCAATTAAATGAAAACAAACATTTATACACAATATTTGGGAATTTGGGCGTCGTTCTTTCCAAACTACTTCCTGCTGGTAAGGGGCGCTGTCTTGGGGGATTCGAAGAAGATTCAGATATCCTAGCTGTAGTCTGTAGGGCTGTTTTGTCCAGCTGTTTGGAATGTAGGATCAGCTTGTACTCTGTTTCAGGCAGTCTGGTGTGATCAAACCACATTAGTCTGGAAGGAATCCACATCTTTTCATTTTCTGTGGAAACAAAAGTTCTTGCAAAAAAAAAAAAAAAAACCTTGTTCAGTCCCCACTACCCATACCAGGTAATTTATAGCCTTCTGTAACATCTGCACTGTATGATCTGGCACCTTCTTCTAGAATTCACAGGCAGCAATCACAAATTCACATACATACATACATACATACACGCATACATACATATATGCGTACATACATACATACATATATGTACATAAGACAAAATAACATAATTCCGGTTTAAAAACCTGTTTATAAATCTCAAATTCAAATACCTGGAGGATGCTGATATACTACTTAATACACTTAAGCCTTGGTAAAATTAAGCGTGGAACATTGACTATCTGTGACTTTGAGAACAGGCTGCAACAAAATGGCTATGAAAATCTTAGTATATGGAAGTTCTTGCCATGGAAGCTCTTTAAGTGGATGGAGGGGAATGTACTAGTCATGTTTCTTGTTGCCTTGAGAAAGCTCTACATAGCCAGCCTTGGGAAAGAATAAGTTACTTTCATTCACATTTTTGTGTCACAATCCATGATGACAAGGATGTTAGGGTGACGGGATCTGGAGGATGTTGTGTTCTTTGAATGCTGATACTCAGCCCATGGAATGTTGCCAGCCATTGTTAATGTGGGACTTCTCACCAAAAATAGTCAACTTAATAGCCTTATTTGGAATGTGATACCAGTTGTGAAGTTGACAATGTTAATATTCATCTCAGGAATAAGAAACCTTTCATCACCAAGTACTTTAACATAGAAAGATAATTTTGATTTTATAAGTTGTGTGGATAAATATTATAATTGAAATGAGAAGAGCCCATGGAATGGAACTGCTTAACTTTCTTTTCTTTTCTGTTTTTTTTTTTTTTTTTTTTTTTTTTTTTTGTTTTGTTTTGTTTTGTTTTGTCCAAGACCCTCACTAGAGAAAAGTTTATATGGCTGTTGGAACGTAAGTGTATGAATTCAGCACACATGTCAGGCATTGATAACTAATAAAACATACACAAAACAAAAGTATTTAAAATACTTATTTGATATTTTAAAATTTATTGGAGATGAAAGTAAATTCGAAACTAATGAGACTGCTGTCATTACTTGTGTTAACATAAAGTTTTAAATCATGACTCAACATTTAATATTTTCAATATTGGTCATGTAATTTTTCATGCTGAGACTACATCCTCAAATATGTTGTAGTATAACATTACAGAAATATATTCAAATTCATTTCAGAAATTATTTAAAATTCTAACTTAACCCAATACAAAATTCATTTACCACACATTTAAAATACAAATTCACCTATTAACATAAGCATCATTGTTTAAATTAATCAAATATTCTAAAATAATACAATCCAAGGATATATCTGAAAAACTATGGCGGGAAAACACTGAAAATTTTGTTGTTTTAATTGTACCATTGTGTTGGTAAATGTAGAAAATATTGCATGCATGGTTATATTTCTGATTCTTAATGAAAATTAAATTATTGGATCTAATCAACATTGTTTCAGGAAGCATTCATTACATTTGCATCATATATAGCATTAGCAATGAAGAGTAGGAGTGATATACGTCCTGAATCAAAGCTACAGTGTAGTTCAGCAAACCAACTATAGAAAGTTTGCAGGACAAATGACCACAGATACATCAGTCATTTGGTTTGTAATATCTCTTTAGTCATTGTCCATCCCCAATCCCTTACTATTTCCAAGTTTTTTACAAGCTCCAGATTTAGCTATATGACTTCATATTGGGTCAACACTCACAGGCTAAGAAGTATTGTATTATCCCATTTCTAGTCTTCAAATCCTTATTGTTCCATCCTGTTTATGTAAGCAAAAAATAGGTCTTTGTTTGCCAATCAAATCTGTCTGTTTATATTTTGATACTATGAAAAACATGCCCAAAATTTAACAATGAAATGCTTTAGACTCAGGGCTTTGAGTTTTGATCAACTATGAAATGATATGTAAGGCATCAAGAATTTTATTTCATGTGACCATTGGTTTTTCAATCTTGTATCTATCTTACACTTACTTTCCTAAACAGTGCCTTTTTTTTTTAATCAAATCACTTTGTTATGAGTAAGGTTTTTCCTGAAGGCCCACAGGTATGCCAGCCCCAAATAACACACAGAGACACTGTATTAGATATAATTCTGTTGGCCAGTTTCTAGTTTCTTATCAGCTAGCTCTTACTTAAATATTAACTCATTTCTATTAATCTAAGTACTTCCTCGTGGTCTCTTCTTACCGGAGAGAGGAGTTGGCATTCTTCTCCTCATCCATCTTGGATCTCCTCCCTCCTACTTCCTTTCTCCTCCTTGTCTCCTAGTCCTGCCTATCTTGCTTACCTATTGGCCTACAGTGCTCTATTCATTATCCAATAAGAGAAACATATTTACAGAATGACATCTCCCATCATCACTCCATATGATAAACACAAACATTCCTCTGTCATCTAAAATTGGAAATTATGTGTAGAAATGGCAAATTATAAAAGATCAATCGCTACCTTGAAAATCACATTTAGAATTAAGGAAGAATGAAATTATAATAATTTTGTGTATTTCTCCATTTTTCTGTGCTCCACAAGAAAGGTAATGAAAAGAATTTTCTGACTATTACAAATAATACTGCTATGAACATAGTTAAACAGATGTCTTTGTTGTGTGAATGTGCATCTTTTGGGTGTATGCCTAGGACTGGAATTGCTGAATCTTGAGGTAGACTAATTCCCATTTTCCTGAAGAACTGAATTAGTCTACCTAAAGATCCAATCATTTGTAATAGCCAGAACCTGGAAGCAACCAAAATGCCCCTCAACTGAGGAATTGATGGAGAAAATATGGTACATTTACACAGTGGAAAACTACTACGCTGAAAAACACAGTGGAATCCTGAAGTTCACAGGGACATGGATGGAAATAGAAGAAACCATCGTGAGTGAGGTAACCTAGTCACAAAAAGACTAACATGGTATGTACTCACTGTAAGGATTCAGGCATCAAGATGGCCTGCCCCTGTTACCTGGCAGTATGTACTCAGGCAGTACGCAGTACACTGGTCAGCCCAGGGTTCTATAAGTACTAGTCTGCAGGGAGGTGTAAAGGACCTCTTTAAAAGTCAGACCCCTGCCAACTTACACACTTATACTCTGTATTGCTTTTCTTTTGCCTTCCAGCTCTGCTCTCTCTCTCTCCCCTATCTGTCCCTCTCTCTTCTTCCCTTCTGTTCCTGGTGCCTCTATGCCTCTTCCCTTCCCCCTAACTTCCTTTTCTAAATAAACTCCTTCTTCAAACTCCATCTGCTTGCCATGTTATTCCCTCTTCCTCTGTTACCCTCACCTGCTCTAGAACTTACTATGCTTTCCCACATGGTCCCATTACTTGGGGCCACACTCACATGTGATGACCACTGCCTCCTTCTCCAGTTTCATTCCTATAACTGTAAAAAAAGAACAACACTCACTCATATATGGATTTTAGGCATAGAGCAAAGGATTACCACCCTAAAATTCACACCATCAGAAAACCCAGGAAACAAGGAGGACCCTAAGGGAGATATACATGGTCCCCTGGAGAAGGAAAAAGGGACAAGATCTCCTAAGCAAATTGAGAGCATGTCAGGAGGGGAGAGGGAGTTAGGAGAACAAACCTCTATATTTATTTAAAACCATTGGTTTCCCACTTTTTGTTTACTAGGTGGTTACAGTGATTTGACTGAGTCTCTATCTGGGGTCCAAAGGCTACATTCAAGTCCCCAGTCTGTCTTTCGTTTCTTCTCTCTCTTCAGGGAGCTACGGAAAAATAATTATGAAGCTCATTGGGTTTACTGACCAAATTTTCTTCTGGATGTAGGGCTTATCTGATATATTTTGTATGAAAGGGAGAGATTTTATCTGATAAGTGAGGTCTTTGGAGGATAATTTAATGAGTTATGATTTGAACTTGCAAATGTTTTTTATTATTACTGTATGAATTGATATTCCAATACTATTAGCCACAAACAAGCTACATATACTGTCTTCATTCAAGGGAATTAAAAAACATGTGATATGGAAAGATGATTGATATTTCCAAGATTATGAAATTAGGAAAATTGTTTTTCTCTTAACTAAATCCATGTATTATTTTTAAGGAAATGTACCATGTGTCAGGAAGTTAGGTAATACATTTTCAGGATATCGAGATTCACATCCCTTATAATTATTTTAAATATTCATTTACTAATATAGTTCCTATGCAAGTGTTCTACTTGCATTTATATATGTCCATCAATGCATGCCTGGCGCCTAAGGAGGTCAGGAAATGGAACCAGATTCTCTGAAATTAGCATTGTGACATACTTTGTGGATGCTGAGAACCAACTCATGTCTTCTGCAAGAGTAGCAATTTCTCATAGTTACTGAGCTAAGTTGAAGTTTTTATAATCATTATATATCAGTATATATTATCAAAGTGTCAACAAAGGAGGGATGAGTAGGTACTACAGAAAAGTTAATTATTTCACACCCTAAGATCTTAGTTGGGTTACTTTGAGTAAAAACTTATTGACCAAATCTACATTGTTTTAAAGATGTTAAAGGCATAGGTGAATCATAATCTCCAGACATGGGAAATGAGAATGCTGAAAACCAGTGTATTAGTTCCTCCATTGAAATCCTGCCTGAAGTTGAGTGTCTTTTGTTCATTAACTGTCCTGCATTTTTGGATATATAGTATCTCCTTTCTTTTTTTACCCCTGAGTAATGAATATTTTGTATTGCCAGATCCCTTCCTTACTTCTTGCCTTTCCTATGTCCAAGTCTGTAAGACTTTCATTATGTACTGACACTAAGTGGAGTAGTCACTGCAAGCCTGCTGGTTATCATAGATGCTGGGTTTTGTAAGGACACACTTCTTTCTTGACAGGATAATAATTTGATTATACTGATTATGTGTTCTCCAGGCACAATCTCCATCCCAGGCTGATTGCTCTCCGTTTTATTATAGAAACGCCTTAAGGCATGGTTAGTTTTGTAGAGAGAAATGCTTTATGAGAAGAGACTTGGATTCTGTGCCCAAATGCAGAAATGAAGAGGTAATCCACAAGTTTGTGCTCTAAATAACAAGAAAGATTTTGTTTTTCGTGGAATTTTTGTTTCATTTTTTGCTTGTTTGTTTTGCTTCTGCATTTTTAATGCCATGCAGATTTGACAAAGATGTCACTAACTGAAAATCAAATTGTCAAAGGGCAACAAAGTTTGAGATCAGAAGAACTTCTGAAAATATGGTCCTCATCTCTTTTATACTAAACATCATATTGAGAATGAATCTGAAATACATAATATGTGCAGAGAATCAAACACAGAGAAATTCAGTGAACTTCCTAGTCATAACCTTAGGCAAACAAGTTTACTCCATGAAATACTCTCACCCCATGGTAGCAGGAGAATGATAATAATCATATTACCTAAGAAACCACAAGGCTCAAGACAAACTGTTCTACCCTTAATTTTCTTATAGATGAGAGCAGGAAGATATCAATAATACTTCATCCCTGAAAGAGGTAAAGAGGAATATCAATAATGAGGAGTAGACAGATGGGCATACAGAATACATTTCAAAGAGACATGTACAATAATGGGCTGGCCTGGGGGATTCTCAGTGTGAATAAGCAGGAATGGTTTCCTCTTCACTGAGAAAAAAATAAGTTCCTGTGTGCCAGATACCCAGTGTTGTTCCATCTGTCTCCATGTGACTGTGCAAAGGTGACTATTGTAGTTTTCAAATGCTATACCTGTATTTGGGTGAACTCTGTATTGAAAATAGAATTTGACTTCTTTGTGGTAACAAAGATCACACTTCTTTGTATCTGACTTTAATGAAGAAGTGATAAAAGTGAACACACCCATATAGACCTGTTCAAAAACGTCTACAAGTCCTGTATTAGCTGCTTTCATGTATTATTTCATGCATCCTCCCAAATAAAAAAATTAGAGCAGTGTGTTTAGGTTCAAAGAAAGGGGGTAAGTTTATTCTTATTCAAGGGAAGATACATTTTATTTTTCTGTGAAGTGATCCTAAGGAATAGCTAAGGTGGTAATTAGAGTGACATAGGATGCAGTGGAAAGCCACTCAGTGCTGTGCTAGCGGTCCTTGTGGTAATCTGTGGCTTCATATATAAATAGGTATGACTGCTTGTAGACATAATTCCACACACCCATCCATCCTGGATCTCTCAGAAGGGATTTCTTCCCAGCAGCTAAGAGGTCTTCATTTTCAATGGGTTACCTCCTTCATTACATTTCTGAATGTGTGCTTGGTTCAGAATGTCATAGGGACAAAATTACAATGTTTTGATAGTCTAAGATATGTACTGCATGAGTTACAGTAGAGCACAGTTGATAAGTACAGGCATAGAGGTTATAGAGATATGGGGTGAAAATTGCCCATGTATTAAGGCCTTGCTTCAGTTGCACATAATCAGGGAAGTTACACAGGACACTGTTCAGTAAAGTCTTTCTGTGACAAGAAATTAGCTAGAAAAAGGTTTAATGTTTAATGTTCACCAGTAACAACTCTGATTGATGAAAAATGATTTCTTGTAATTGTGAGTTTGTGAAGAATTACAGAGGACACTGACATGCAACTGAAGAAAATCTAGCTGTTTTCCTGGAAGCTTTCTGAGACTGTGTAGAATAGGGCTTGAAGATTTTCTTATTAAATTTATTCTACCATATATATATATATATATGTATGTATGTATGTATGTATGTATGTATATATATATATGTATATATATATTCTACCATGTATATATTTTTTCTTATTTTGCCTATTGATCCCATTTCCCTCTCTCTCCCTCCCATGCCTCCGTAACTCCCCTTCCTGTCACATTCCCTACCCTCTCCACAGGTAGGGTGAGGCCTTCCAGGAAGGATCATCAAACTCTGTCATTTGGAGTAGGGTCTAGGCGCTCCCTCCTGCTTCTATGTTAAGGGAGTATCCCTCAATGGAGAATGTGCTCCCAAAGCCCGTTCATGCACAAGGGATACATCCTGGTGTCACTGTCAGAGGTCCCTTAGATTGCACAGGCCTTCTGAGACCCATGTTCTGCTGGTCTGAGTCTGTCAAATGCTAGTTTCTCAGCTATAAGTCTGGGGGATTCACGAGCTCCCCCTTGTTTAGGTTAGCTGTTTCTGTGGGTATCTATAGTCTGGTCTTGACCCCTTTTCTTATCACTCCTCTCTTTCTGCAAATGGTTTTCAGGAGTTCGGCTCAGTGTTTAGATATGGGTGTCTGCTTCTGTTTCCATCAGCTAATAGATGAGGGCTCTATGATAGCACATAAATTAGTTATCAATCTCATTCCTGGGAGAGGGCATTTAGGGTAGCCTCTCCACTGCTGCTAAGATTGTTAATTGGAGTCATCCTTTTAGGTCTGTGGACATTTTTCTAGAGTCAGTTTTCTCTTCAAACCTATAATGGCTCCCTCTATTATGGTATCTCCCCTTTTATTTTTTTTACTCTTATGAATTCGTCCCACAACTCAATTTTCTTGGTCCCACATGCTCTCCTCTACTCCCTTTCTCTTTCTCTTAACTCCCTCTCCACTCACTGCCAACCCGCACTCCCAATATGCTCAGGAGATCTTGTTCCTTTCCCCTTCTGTGGAGGACTTTGTATGAATCTCTTAGGTATCTCCTTGTATCCTAGTTTCTCTGGCAGTGTGAATTATAGGCTGGTGATCCTTTGTTCTATGTCTAAAATCTGTATATGAATGGGTACACACCATGTTCCTCTTTTTGAGACTAAGTTACCTCACTCAGTATGGTTTCTTCATATTCCATCCATTTGACTGTGAATTTCAATATTTTATTGCTTTTTCCCCTCTGAGTAGTATTCTATTGTGTAAATAAATGCACCACATCATCTTTATCTATTCTTCAGTTGAGGGGCATCTAGGTTGTTTCCAGTTTTTTTCTATTATAAATAATGCTGCTATGAACATAGTTGAATAGATGTCTTTGTAGCATGGATGTTGATCATTTGGATATATGCCTAAGAGGGGAAGTTCTGATTTGTGTGGTAGACTGAGACCCATTTTCCTGAGGAACCACCATACTGAACTCCAAAATGTCTGTACAAATTTGTACTCCCACCAGCAATGGAGGAGTGTTCTCCTTTCCCCACATCCTCTCCACCATAAGCAGGTGTTTCTGATTTTAGCCCTTCTGACAGAGTTGTTTTGGTTTGCATTTCACTGATGACTAAGGATGTTGTGCACTTTCTTATATGTCTTTCAGCCATTTTGGATTTCTATATTGAGAATACTCTATTCAGTTCTGTACCCCACATTTTAATAGGGTTTTGGTGCCTTGTTTCTTGATTTCTTTGTATATTTTGGAGATTAGCCCTCTGTCAGATGTGGGGTTGGAGAAGATCTTTTCCCAGTCTGTGGGATGTTGTTTTGTCTTGTCGACTGTGTCCTTCACCTTATAGAAGCTTCTCAGTTTCAGGAGGTGTTGTGTTCAGGAAGCAGTCTCTTGTAGCAATTTCTTCAAGTGTACCTCCAACATTCTCTTTTGAAAAGTCCAGTGTGGCTGGATTTATGTTGATGTCTTTGATCTATTTAGTCTTAAGTTTTGTGCATAGCAATAGACAAAGATGTAAAGGTCCACATTGTCATGGCATCTGATGCAATGAAACTTTTTATTTCTTCAAGACTATCCAATTTCTGAAATACTATAAATAAAATACAACTAAGATTTTGTTAATTCCTTGCAAAGTTAATATAATACATTTTCAAAATATTTTCCACAATGACACCCAGAACCACACTTACCTGTCTTTCCCTTCTCCTTCTTGTCCTCATTTTTATGTTATTAATTCTGTTTTAGAAGAGACTACCTTACAGCTGACATCCTGGTCCCCTGCATTTTAAAATCTTTCTGTTCTCTTTTTTGCAATGCTCCCTGAGCTTAATGTTTATGAATTGGGACACATATTTATTAATTTTCTATAGGTACCCTGACAGACATTTGTCCCATATATTTTGAAGTACTTTTGTTTTCTGTTATAATTCAATTTCCTTTCTAAGAATGAAGGCTTTATTTTTAATTAATGAGGGGTGAGAACTACATCCATCTGTATATATCAGAATATGCATGTAGATGCAATTGGAAATAATGTAAGTTGGGAAAATGGAAGTAGTAGTTTCTCCTGGATATTCTATGGCATAAGGTACCAAGGGAAATTGAACTAAATTGATGGCAACAATAATGAATTTACTCCTATTGTATAAGCCTAAACTGCTAAGAAAGTGATGTTGGTTATTTCTAGAATGTAAACACTACCATGTGTCTTTCAGAATATCTTATTGATTTTGGTAAATTTTATAGCTCATAAACACTGGCTGGATAGAACAATTGATTGCTTTTCTCTTTTGGCACCTTACACAACTCCATCAGATACTGAGATCTAGTCCTCAAGAATAAGGATGCCAGGTCAGTTCCAGGTAGATTCATACACATTGTCTGTCCAACAAACAAATGTGTCTTACCTTCAGTTTATGAGAGGAAAAAGACAGCAAAAATACTCCATAATGTTTTGTTGTATCTCTTGGGCTCCTCTGACCAACACTGCAAAAAAGTTTCCTATGCTCCACTTATATTTCAGGGACTTGGTGGGAGATGTGGATAGATCTTTATGAGGGAAGGCCCAGCCTTGTCTGCATAGGGAGTTTCAGAGTAGCTGGGGCTATAGAGCAAGACTATGTCTAAAAGTTATGATTCACGGCCATCTCTGATACATACTGTAGGACACTATACCATAAGCATTAGTGAATATGCAATCACATAGAGCTTTAGTATGATGCCTATAGTCAGCAAAATGGGAAGAGTTGTATTGTTTGTGCTTGACCTGGGTGTTTTCCTCTAAAATGAGCTTCAGTTAAAGCAGAAGCTGCTTGTTACAGCACATAATGTTCAATAGCACAGATCAAAAGCATACACACCAATGTAAACTGTGCTTTATTGCTTTTTCTTCTACAAAATATCAAAATTTAATTTAACATTCTCATAGAGATAAAAGGGAGGCTTCCACAATGGATGAATAAAACTTGCTACGAGTGTATACTTGACTTAAATAAATGCAATTCCTCTATAAAGAACATAATGTTTCTTGTTCTGTCATTTCAAAATACATCCTATTTTTTCCCTAAAACTGAGCTTGAAAACATCAAAAACGTAGTACAAGTTCAAAAGAGATGTTTACCAGTTTTTCCAAACATAACTTTTCAAATACAGTACCTTTTTAATCCACATAAAAATATGATTTTATTTGTTTTAGTAATATTCAATCAACATGCAGTTTTTCTGTTTAATTTAAAAGGATTGTAATTGTGAAATAACTACTACTGAAAAAACATATTGTGTTTTGAGGATTAAGCACAGCTGGAAGATGCACACCACCTCAAGCACCAGATGCTCCATTTTTATCATTTGTTTAGAATTATTTAAACATATACATGAATGAGCAGAAAAATGAGGAGGTGGCAGACAGTCTTTTTATTGCAAAGCTGTTAACTTCTTTCTTTTATTAAACACTTTTTACTTACTATTTTCTCATTTCTATTATTTTTGGACAGTATGATGTAATTGCATAATTTCTCCCTTTTCATTCCTCACTCTACAACCTTCTATATATTTCTTCTTGCTCTTTTTCAAATTCATGTTTTTTTTAATCACTGATTGTTGTATATAAATATATATTTCAAACTATCATCTGCTCAGTCTGTATAATGATACTTGTATGTATGTTTTCTGTTCTTTCTATTTAGTATTGTATATCCATTTGGCATGTTCTTTTCTGAGGTAGACTATTTCTTTTTCTATTCTGAGATTTCCTTTCACACCCATAGATCTGACTGTAGGGTTGAGAACTCATGATATTTCCCCCTGTCCACTTTGGCTGACTCTTGTTGTTGACCTTGTCCAGATCATTTTTAGGCAGTCTTGCTGATGAGACTTTATATTTGATGCTCCTAAAAATAATGAGTGATACAATTTCAGGGCAAACTTCCTGATCTTATGTTTTTATTTTCTTTATTTTTAAAGTAATCTTATTTTACAAAACAATCCCATTTTCCTCTCCTTCCCATCCTCCCACCCTCCACTCTGTCTCCCCAGCCTACCCCCATCCTTTGATCTTACATCTCTCAGTACCACTTCTTCCATGTCCACTGAACCTTAGGTACAGGAGTTGATTTTTAGATATAGTCACTGGCATTGTGCTCCAGAGCTATATGTTTAGATTGGCTGTGGCTGGTGTTGTCTCCAACTCTTGTACAAAAAGGTCCCTTTGATGAGGAAGGAGGCCTTATGTGTGGCAAAGAAGATATCATAGTTAAGGACTATGCTGGTTTAGTAAAGGGGTGGGATGTTGTAAGTTTTCTGAGAATCATGGCTTCACAAGCTTGGTGGAAGAACAGAGGCTTTAAAGAAAAGCAGATTTCGTATAAGGAACCGAAAGCTAAGAGCTTGCATCTTAAATTATAATCATCAAACATAGAACAAACTGGAAGTAGTTGAGGCTTTTTAGTTTCAAAGCCAATTCCCAGTAACAAATACCTTGTCCAAGCCATGCCTGGTAAATCTCCCTGAACAACACCAACAGCTGGAAACTAGTCTATAAGATGACTGAGCCTGCTGGGACACTTCTTGCTGTGACCATGTTTCACTGACAAATTTCTACTTTTCTACAGATAAGAGATAACATAATTTCAACAAACATCCTGTAACAAATATTTATATTGCTACAAGCTGCACGATCACACAGTAATTACATCACTGTGTTTGCATCACAAATAATTAGGTAAGAATTAAGGATTCTTCTGAAGGATGAAACTGGTTACAAAAGTTGTACCTGGTGTTATAATGTTGTGAATGAATTGCAGTAGAGTTTTCCTGTAAGCTTATTCCTTTCTGTAACAAACTTGAGATTTACTTCCCACAGTTCAGCACCATCTAGTAATTTACTGGGAACAATTATTTTCTCATGCATTTGGAGTTTTACTGATTATATTCCCTAGCTGTGTCTAAATACCTGTTCTTCATTAATAATTCCTAGTTTACTGATTATATTCCTTAGTTATGTATGAGGACTTTTCCCCACTCTCAGGTCCTTGTTCCCCTCTCTGTAACAAGTATGGTTTTTCCACCTGCCGCCTCCCGGTCTTGTCCTGCCGCCGTGCCAGCCCCAAATAATATACAGAGACTCTGTATTTGATACAATACTGTTGGCCCGGTTACTTGTTTCTTATCGGCTAGCTCTGTCTTAAGTATTAACCCATTTCTGTTGATCTATGTATTTCTCTTGCCGGGGAGCCAGCGGCATACCGCTTTCTTCAGACTCTCCATCTTGGCTCCTCCTTACTACTTCCTATTTCCTCCTTGTCTCCTAGTCCCTCCTATCTTCCTTTCCTATTGGCCTAGAGTGCTTTATTATTATCAGTATGAGAAACATATACAGAATGACATCTCCCATCACCTTTCCATTGCAATTGCAGAGATCTGCCTTTCCACAATTATTTTTATTGACAGACATTTGGTCAATGTTTAGAGCTCTGGCAAAAGCATTTCATCTAAAATATTCCCATAGACTGTCTAGGCCTTATAATTGAGACCCACATTCAGGGTGTCTTACTTGGCCCAATGCTGGTTTCCAATAATAATAATAATAACATTATTATTATTATTATTATTATTATTATTATTATTATTATTATAAAAGGGAGAACAAAGACATTCCCAAATATCCAAGGACATAGAATTACTACGTGTTTAAAGTTGTTGATTCATACCTGCCTAGATGGATTGAAAATATAAGCGTGCCCTTGGCTTTATCTCACTGGCAGATAAAGAAAGCGATAACCTAAACTAACCTGCACTAAAGGACTCTCAAACTTCTTGTTTTAGTAACCCATGATTTTAATTCAGAGATTTACTGGTTCCTCTTTCTTCCTCTGAGAAGACAAAGACAAAAGTATTTAGCCCCTTTGCTCATCCCCAGGGAATATTAAACTTTCCTGAAGACCTGTGCTGCCACTGAGGCCAGAGCCATGTTTTATTTCTTGTACAAATCAAACTTAGACCCTCTCTTTGACCTATAGTCCTAAGTAATGACTGCTAAAAGTTTCTTCTAACAGTTTTAGTTTATTGCTCTGTGTGTAAATCATATCTGCCTTACTGACCCTGAGAAACTCAAGCCTCACAATGTATTATAAAATGGATTACCATTGCAAATGTATATATATACCTGTACCCCTAAGAACTGAGGGAAGACAAGAACTTCAAAGATAAAAGAAACAGAAAAGAGAGTTAGGGAGAGGAAGACAATATATAGAGAAAGAAAAAAAAAGAGAGAGAGAAATGAAGGGTGTGCGAGGAACAATTGTGTGTAAGTCAATTCATTTTTTCCCTCAGATTTTAGTTCCTCACTTACTTGTAGGTCAATTTTTTTGAACCTGAATGGAAATTTTAAAAGCTGGACTTTTAAAGTTCCCTGTATTATGTGATAAAATATTATCATATAAGCATTTTCTCATTTCATCACAGTTTAATAAATATGATAGTGACTTTTTTCATTATTCTGAGGTATTTTAATTTCTTTTGATGGTGTAGCTCAGAGATCATCCTGCTATCCATTCTGTATATCAACCACATAGAAATGCCATCATCCTTTCAAACAGGTATCTATAGTTCAAGATCAGCATGTAAACTTATATTTATCATAATACTTCCATTGAGTACAATACTATTCGGGTGTCTGTTCTTATGAATACCATGCACAAAAGTAATTTAGAGAGAAGGGTTTACTTCATCTTATAGTTTACAATCCTCAATGATGAGAAGTTAGAGAAAGACTGGAACCTGGAGGCAGGAAGTGAAGTGGAGACTATGGAGTTAGAAAAACACTTACTGAATTCTTTTCCATGGCATGTTCAACCTATGCACTTACACCAACCAAACCAAGGTAGATCCAAGGAAATTTTTCTTACCCAATTTATAGGCAATTTTGTTATTTGTTGATTTTCCCACTTAGAAGACAAAATATTTGCAAGATCAAATAACAGAACCATAAAAACAATAAATATTTTCATGATAGTAATTAATACATGGAGATTATACTTATAATTATGGGATTAATTTTTGTTACGTAAAATGGCTCAGAAGTATTCCCCATGAAGATATCAACTTAAAAGCCTTTATTTTATAAGACTACATTGTAGCAATTATCTTTATAATGTTGCAAATTCCCCAGGAAATCCTATCTCTGTGTGTATTTAATAACACATTAAAGGAATATAGTGCACAATTCTGTTGCAGTTTCATTTCTATGGTGCAGTTATTTTCTTTGAGACTCAAAAAACTGTAATTCAGTAGCCGAGAGAAGTTAGCTGTTGTATCTACAGGTATGCTAATACAACTAGGAGTCCCTTCCTTATATTTAATCTTTTGAATGATTTTGATATGCAGCATTTCTCCTGCATTATTTCCTAATTGCCATAAGCTATAAAGCTATAAATTGGATAATGCAAAAAGCTGAAGATGTGCACAACAAATTGCAAATAAAATCTCAGTGAGTTTTCAGATAGTAAAAGCAAAAATCTTTGACTTTCAGGACTTGTTCTAAAAAATGAGGTATTTAATGAATATTGTACTGGTAGTACCTCAAAATTTAGTAACTCATTGAAAACATTTGGTTAATTTCCTTTAATAGGTCTGAGTGACCGCATCAAAGAGCTAGCAATGTTTTGTAATCTTCCTGTGTGTTCTCTACCACTAATCCACACATGCAACTTGTGCGGAGACTGTCTTTTAATCTAAATTAGTTTGCAGAGACAGTGAATTTTGACCCATTTATTATGTGTAAGATTTTTATCTAATTTAAATTCTTTATAAGCATGCACGGCTGACTTATCTAAGCTGGAAGAAAGAGACTAATTTGAGAAAAATCACATCTCCCTTCCACACTATTTGTAGTAGGTTATCATTACACGTAAGTTTTTTTTTTTTACATTATGACAAAATTGCCCACATAAATAGTAAAAATATATAATAAATATTTAATCTTTAAACTCTGTGTATAGGTTAAAAAAATGTGGACTACAGAGATGGTTCAGCTACTTAAGTTCACACACTGCTGTGTTGGAGAAGACCTACTTTAGAAACACAGCACACATATAACACAACTCCCAATCACCTGGAAGTATAATTCCAATGATCTAATACAGACTTCTGGGTTCTGAGAGAAACTCCATTCATTCATGCACATACCCACATATACATAAACATATAATTAAAACATTTTTTTAAATCTAGTATCTGATAAGAATGTGGTAACTTACAGATAGGTCATTTAGCCAACTTTTGCCATGTAAACATAAGTACCAAAGGCAATCTGAATTACCCATCTACAAGCCTGTTTTAGTAGTACATGTTTGTAAGCCAAGAGCTAAGAAACCTGCTGGCCTAGCCTAATTGCCAAACCCTGATGATCACAAAAGTTGTGTTTTTATTTCAAACACCAAAATCACCATTGCTTAAGAAAAAAATACAAGTAAGAAATAGAAAAGCATGATTTCATTTTGGAGGGCTGTTTTTTAAATACATTTTATTGAAACTAGATTCTGCTCTCATACAATGCATTCACACCACAGCCTCCCCTCCCTTCATTCCTCCCAGCTCCCCCCACCCATACCTCCTAATTCCCCCAGATCCATCCCATCTTTCCTACACTTTTCCTCCTATTGGGTTGCTTTGTCCAGCTCCAATATGAGAGCTTGTACCTTGTTTTACTGTATTCTATTTGTCATATTTTGTTGTTGTTTCTTTGGAAGCCTGCTATTTTTTGAAAACCTTACAGCATTGTTCACTGGCATTCATACCATGGTTCACATAGTTATAAGTACAGCCTATCTGAGGCATATCTTTTTAACCTCCAGGGCTCTGAAACAATAAGGTGTTAACTCATAGCTCAAAAACAAAGGGTAAGCAAACAGAATCATTATGAATCAAATACATGTTGATTTAATCCACATTACCTTAAAAATAAAATGTAAATGTGACCAAAATGAGTTAAAAGTATCTAAAAAACATGCCTAGCCAGTTGAGAAAATAATGCCTGATATATATGAGAGTTTCATTCGTGAACCGGATTTTTTAAAGTTCATAAATACAGTAAATGAGCTGTGCAATCATTGAACTGGGACTAATTTAAGAGTTCTTGAGCAGGTTCTGTCAAGCTGAAAAAGACCAGGGAATGTCAATACAGTTCTTTGGATAGTGTCTCTGCTGCAGAGAAGGATGTCTAAGGAATTCATAGGCACCATCGAACAAACCAATATATCCATTATTTGACCTCATAAGGAAAATGACTAAGAAAGGACAAGGTGTTTATTTAAAGAAATTAGGACAGAATCTTATACAGGTTAGGAGAGATATTTTAAATCCTTAATGTTATTGAGTTATTATATAAAGTACATGACATCCGTACAACTCAAGAGTAAAACAAACAAAAAAGAGATTAAAATAGACCATGTACCTAAATAGACATTTTCCAAAAGAGAAACAACATGTCAATGCTTAAAAGGTACCTGAAGATATGCCCAGCATCATTAATCATTAAGACATAGGACTTCTCTTTGAAAATTCATTTTGCTGAGCTCAAAATTCACTCCTGTTTAAAATGTGTGTGTAGATTTTTGTTTTGTTTTGTTTTCCCATGACATGATTTGCAATGTCAAATATCTGTATATGTTTATTTATGCCCAATTTACCTAATCCTAATATATTACCAAGGATATCCAATATGTAATTAGTAATCTCTGCTTTGAGAGAAATGACTAGAGAGCATCATGAATGTGCAAGGAGCCTTCCAGAATGAGGAAGAAAGAACTGATCATATGGATTTAGCAGTATATAAAATTTGCAAATACACTGAAAACTTCTGAAATCCAAATGAAGCAACATTTTAAAATTTCTGATCTCTTTCAAATATGTCGTTTAACTTTCTCAAACTTTATGTTACATATACATCAATCTCATATTATTAATTCTAAAACAATACAAGAAAAGATACATTAAACTACTGTGGTACTAGATGGCCAATAGTTAGGTTGTGTAGTATTATTTGCAGTTGTTTAAGTAATTAAACAATATAAAAGTGACCTCTCATTTGAAGCCTCAGTTAAAGCTTAGAATGCTTAGCCTGTGTTTAAAAATACGCATTTTGGTATTCTGTTCATTTTCATTCAGATGCTTCAGAAATTCATTCAAAGTCTATTTTGCACACTTTATTCAAAATATTTGAGAGGAAAAACATACATAAAACATTGTTCTTCAGATATTCAGGGTGCCTTCCAGATCATCCCCTGACACTCATCACTAGTGTTTACCTTCCCTTTGCATATACCACTCAGATTAACTTTAAAATGTACAAGGAATTCAGCATCCTAAAATAGAGATGGACAACATTCAGAAACATACTCCACTCTAGTTCTGCCCATCCTTGTGATTGAACAACTTATATTAGGGATGAGTTTCTTAGTGTTGGTAGATCATCCAAAAGCAGCATGTCCTTAGAAGCTTCACATATTAGACATGTTGCTGCTTAGGCACATAGCCCATGCAGGGGTACTTTCTGGGATGTGTTTTTTGTAGTGCAACTGGAACACATGCCATCAAGGTTCCATTAACCAACACTCATGCAGATAATCTGAATTTTAGTGACAAGGAAAGCATAAATACCAGATTGATTTTGCCTTAATCTTTGAATTGCTTAATCTTCTTTACACACAAAGAAACTTGTTAAAAGCAAGATTTTGTAAATAAAATGGAGATTTATTATATGGTAACTTAAAACTTGAATGTAACACAATTTTAAGTCAGAGACAAGGTGTCTAAACTGAGTTAACGCTTGTTTTTAATTACCTAGATTCCATAGTATGGTTTTAAATGTCAAAAATTTAAGCTAACTATCTTAACAATATAAGAGCCAGGATTAAATTGTACACTTTCAATTTATTTTCTCCCTCACTCTATAATTGTTTTCTTACTGGCTATGATAATGAAATAAACCAAACCAATTAGTATAGAAATGGAAAATACATTAAATATGAAGAGACTAATATAACTCCAATACAAAGGTGTGATGGCCAATATTGTCCACTTCATAAGATCTAGAGTTAATAAAGGGATAAGGTTCTAGAAAACCCTAATAGCGATTTTATAGATGATGTTATTTCAGTTAGAAAGAGTCTCCATAATTATGCACAGCATTGTTCATGCTTTGGGCCTGTACAATAAATTACGGCATAAAGTGAGCTTGGCATGATCATGGATCACTTTCTCTTTGTGACTGAGTATACAGTGGAGTCAGCTTCACAAATCTCCCAATTCCCCGGAGGAAGACTTATCTCCAAAGTGTAAGCCAAAAGACACCCTTACTTCCTCACGTGGCTTTTGGCAGCTATACACACCAAAAAATCTAGACAATTAGTTATCACATAGGTTTCTCTAGTAAAAATCAGACCAAGATTATGGAAATGCAGAGATAAAGGCTATAACAATGAACTGGAATATGTTGATTTCCATGGGAAGAGTAAAGGGATTTTAAAATAAAATTAATTTGCTAGCTTTCAGATTACAGGGTAGCTTAGACCTCACTGCACAGACCCAATATGTTTCATAACACGGTCATCTTGTTTTAGTTTTTCCAGTAGTATGATTCCATGCATGAGTCACTATAAGAAGCAGGAGAATCCTATTTTACTCTTCCTTCAAGCACACAACTTGGCCGGGCAGAGTGAGATTCTATGTGGTATACACAAACTTGCATTTGGACTTTAAGCAAAAACTATTTATACCAATTGGCAGATGGAAGAGTGAGTTTAATTATTCAACTCACAAATTGTATCCTGTGATATAAAAGCCTTTACAAAGTTATAGAGAAAAGCCTTAAAAAGGAGTATTAAAGAATGAAATATATAATTAAATATTAGGAATCAGATACCATCATAGACTGAAGAAACAGACATGAAATAAGAACTGTACACACATGGCAATGATTGGATCCAAGACAGAGCAGAATCTGTAATTCCAGGTTCGGACAAGTATCTGAAGATATATGTAGCCAGTAAAGGAAGACACGCCTATGTATCCCAGGCAGGGAAAAAACCTTGGGCTTTGTCACAAAAGGTAAATTGATTAAAACTTTGTGTGTTCCATGTGTCTTATTTTGGTATATTATAAAAGAGCATATGTAATGAATCAAAACTTAGGAAACAATAATGATCTTTTATTCAAGATCTGTAATTATCATATAGTTAATTATTGTAATAAACACATGCAAATACAACCAGTACATATTTAGTATGTCTGACTGTCAGGATGCTTTTAAAGCACCTGCCAAGAGTAAGGTTATTCTCTTTTAAAATGTGTGATTATCAAAAAGGAAGACTGTTCACCAGACATGCTGCACTGAAGAATGCTGCTTCACATGTCCAGTCCCAATTTGGTCTGATATCTACATTGAAATTTCATGAAATTTCAGTTTAACTATGCCAAGTTAGTCTTATGTCTTCAAGATCCTGAGAACATTGTTTATTATACAAGAACTGCTCAGAGTGGATGCATATTTACATATATAAAATTAGTAAATACATTGAATCTTTTCCTATGAGATATTTTTATTAAGTAAGTACAACTCTGGGTAATTGTAATGTATAATGCCTCCAGCATTTTCACCCTCAGCAAATCAGTAGTACCTTCCAGTACCATGAAATCTAGAAGGGAGAGAATAAATTTCTCAGTTGGTACCAACTTGATTTCTCCATTTTCTGCTACCAAGATTTTGTTATTTTTAGTACCTAATCTCTGGAATGGCCCTGGCCAACAATTCAGTGATGGTGTCTCATACCTGCCACTAGGTTTTATATATGGCAACCCATGGCTTCTGGGGAAGCAGTATTATCTTCTCTATAGGGTAACTCCAATATACCTACTTATATAGTTCATAACAGTAAGTCTTCTTATGCTTTTTTTCAGACATTCATGGTCTACATTAAACTTATAATCTAAAGTTTCTATCTTAGATATATATGTGAACTAGAACATTTGACATTTCTATTTGTGAACCTCATACAATACATATTTCTCTACTTCTATGTATTTGCTTGCAAATTTCATGCGTCTGTGCAGCTAAATAAAATTGCACTGTGTATGGGGATAACATTTTCATTTTCCATCATCAGCTAATGGAAATAGAGACTATTACCATGCATTGACATTATGAGTAGATAAGATGTTCATGAAAGGGCACATGTCTCTGAAGCGGGAAATGGTGTGGTACAATAGCTCATGAGATATATCTAAATGGAATATTTGTGGAAACACTACATCAGTCTCCACCAGAACTGTGCTAATTAGCAACTCAGCAGAAGTTCACAGAGCCTATACTCCATATCACTTCCAGAATTTGTTGTCATTTGTTTTCTTAATTTTTGGAGTTCTGACCGGTGGAGCTGTTTGAATTTTTATTTCCTAATAGCTAATGAGGCTGAACACCTTTAAAATATTTTTTATTCATTTATGTTTCTTCTTTTGAGAAATTGCCATATGGGAAGGTATACTCTGGTCTGCTATACTGAAGAATCAGGGTCAGAATGATCATGAATTCAAGACCATAACTTTGTCCTAGAAGAAATATTTTTTGTTTGTTTGTTCGTTTGTTTTAAGTAGAAAGTTATCTCCAGACTTTTTTTTACAATATAAGATTCATAAATTTAAATTAAAAAGTGGTTCAAGTCAAAGTTTTTATTTACCAAGAAATATTTGGAGTATAAATAAGAACCATGAATCTCAAAAATGTGTCAATATAAATTGTATATTATTCTTTAAAAATAAACATTACAAGACAGGTCTTCTGATATTACTGGTATTAACTCACTTTCTGAAAAGTGATTTATTAAAAGTGGCAGACATGAAACTCTGCAAGCAATGTCAGAAAAGACAGGCAGAACACAAAACACAAGGAAAAGGATGCTCTTTTATCGTAGTTCATGTATTCTATCCTTCAGATATTATTAAAGTCACACTCATACCAGAAATTCTGTTTTTCAAACACAAAGCCAGTTTTCCTTTGGGAGACAAGAAATACAATTACTAATAGAATATATTATTATTATCAAAAATGATGAGAATCCTTAAGAACTATGCCTAGTGATAAGTAGGAAATACAGTGGGAAAGACAGAGAAATGATCATGATCATGTATTTGCCACTGGAGGGGGACAGCTGATGGCTTCAATGTGTACAGACACTGTTGTACTATGGCATAGCAACTGAGCCATGAAATTATGTTCAAAAGTGCAATAGTTATGTTTGTTCCTCTCTTTGCAGCAACATATTTATCACTCTTTTTAACTGCCATAAGGGCTTAACACATTATAACGTGCATACAGTTGAAAGAGCACTCATGTATTTTTTGCAATGATACACAAGGTCAACATGGTAAAGAAAGTCAATCATTCAACATATTTGTAATGCATTTCAAAAGTCACTTTCTTCACATTGTACTCATGAATTATGCTTTGTTAAATATGTTAACATAAAGGGCAAAGATGTTAATTTCTTTTGAAAAAATCACACCAAGTGGTGAGAAAGTATTAAAGAGTGATAAATATGTTGCTGCAAAGAGAGGAACAACACCTTCTGTATATTTGTCACATTGGCTTCTAAGAAGAGTTACTAAAATATCTCTCCTTTTAATTCATGAGTTGACAAAAATCCATGACAAATTAAATATTCACCAAATATGTATTAAGTAAAGTTGAATGAGCATTGAATATAACTACTCAGCCAAAAGTTTTAGTAGGTGTGAGTATTGAAACTTGAAGAATTTAGGTTTTGCAAATAGGAATATTGCAGAATTCTTTTTTCAAAATCATAATACATTTTGAGGTGTTTTACACGTTCTCTAATGCCTGTACACATTTGTTCCTAGAATAATACCCTTTTTTCCTTATAAGCTACAGAAAATTTTGAATAATTTAAAATAAAATCAGTGAAATGTGTATCTTATCTTTGCTTCCCCAAAGTAGCATAAAATTTGAATACCTTATTTGTCAGATGTTTGAAATATAATTCAAATTTCACTTCTACACAATTCTTATACCACCAGTAAAATGCCATAATCATTAACTCTAATTTATCAGAAAAATTCCTGATAGGTAAAAAGGACTACTGATGTTCTGAAATATTTTAATCTCTAACCACATAATGTCGTTTTTTTTCAACTCTACAAAAAACAAGACTATTAATGAAGACTTCAGGAGTTTGGAAAATTATTAACTATAACATTTAATACCCACCAAAGTGCAATTCATTTAACTCTACTTGATGGCTTATGCTTATATGCAGGGTAGAAATTTAAAAAGGAAGTAAAGCATCTCATGTTTCTTATCAAATAAAAAAAAATCTCATATAGTTCTTTTAACTATAACATTTTCTAAGTTTGAGGTTCTGAATATTTCTTTTATGCACAAATAAAAATATGTTACTCTTGGTGGTTTAGTCACTGTTTTTCCTTCAAGCTTTTCTTGATAAAACTGCAAAAATTATGCAGTAAAATCAGATCTTTATACGTTATCCCCCAACTTGGCTATCTGTCTTGCCTGGACATAAATTCCATAACTTTACAGAAAGTATCTGAGAACATGTATGACGCTAAGGATTAGCCAGTTGGCATTGTCACTCATGCTGGACTATTAACCTGTGAACCTGTGCCTCAAGCCTGGTGTCATTTTCAGCTACTTATATTTTCACAATAGGCTTCATCTCTTTTACTCCATTTTATTTCCTTAATGACTAAAGCCTTTAAGTGCCTGTTTGATTTTTGTGATGATACTGATAGAAATCATGTTATGATTTTTAAAAGTAACTCTTATATGTGCAATATTTTTTGATATTATAATTTGTTGTCGATTTTTGATATTTTAATTTAACTACAATGTTTCTCCCTTCACTTTTCTCACTCCAAATACTACCTTATGTCCATCCCTTCTATCCTTCAATCAAGGCTCCCTTTTTTATTAATTGTTATCATATGCATATATGATTTTGTATTTACACATATATTATTTAATATAACAAGTCCAAATAATTTTATGTATGCTTTCAGGTATGTCCATTTGTCACTGTACAGCAATTTGATGTGCTCTATCCTGAGAAGGACCTACTGTCCCTTCCCAGATTTATTGAGTTGCCTTTAGTTTTGTGTGTAGGGTTGATGCCTCATGGACTCTTCCTCTGGTTCCCAATGAGGTATTTTTGTTGGTATTTTCCTTATGCAGCTAAGTTTTAGTGGTCATATTTGCTATAGTTTTTTGTTGTTGTTGTTGTTACTAGAAGACACATTCTTCCATAAACTGTTTCTCTGTCTCATACAGTCTTTCTACCCAGTCTTCCCCAATGATCCCTGCTCATTAAGTGGGGAAGTGTGTTGGACTCTTCTCCATAATTCTGGAATTTTTTTTTTTTTTACATTTTGATATTTTTTTTTTAATTTAAATTTGAAACAAGCTTGTTTTACATGTCATTCCCAGTTCCCAAACCCTCCCCTCCTCCCCTGTTTCCCCTACCAAATACCTTCCCATCCACTTTCTGTTCCCCAAAGAGGTTACACATTTCAGCCCTGCTGCAAATGATATGACAGACTTTGAAGACTCCCCATAAATCTGGATTTTGAATGACTATAGTTTTTTGTAGTGTTTTTTGTCTTCTGCAAGAAGTTTCCCTGTTGGGAATGAAGGCCACATTTATCTGTGTATAACAACCACCAATGCTTACAGATTATTATTAGTAAATTAATAGTAGACATTCCTCCAGTACTAATTTGTAATATATACATCAATTTACATATATAAGTACAAGTATAATTAATGATTAATATTAAAGGCAGGAAATTACATGTAAAATTCATTCAAGCACATTTGTTTACATGTATTTGCCCATTATTATTTTACTATGTCATTGGTTACTTTCCTCACTGCTGGAATCAAATAGCACAGAAGAAATAACAGAATGGAGCAAAGATTTGTTTTGACTTTGAGTTTAATGGATGATGTCCGGCATGGAAATGAAGGCAAGCAACAGAAGGGTGGGTCTGTGCTCCCATTGAGTCCACAGAGAATGAGCTGGGATAGATTCATCTGAGCTTAGCTCTTATTATCCTCTTCCTTATTTCCTTCTGTCAAGAATCCTGCCCCAAAAGCATGGAGATCCATTTTCAGGATTGTTCTTTCCTCAGTCAAATCTTTTCCAAAATACCTCCAGAGCAAAGCACAGTAGTGTGTCTTCTAGACAAATCCACACCCATCAGCTGCATGTTTTAAAGGAATATTAAGTTTGGTTGGAATGTAAAATGAAATTTGAAAAAATAAATATAACATATTCAGAACATGCAGAAAATATAACATGTACATATTCTCTCTTCCCACCAGGCAGAAAATGATGAGCTGTGTTCATCTGCAGTAACAACTTTGGATGTAATGGCTGCCGCTATGATTCAAGCCATGAATAAGGATGTAATTATGGTCTGACCTTTGCTGATGGGCAGTTAAATCATGGACAGACTAAATGACCTACTTTGGACTGTCCTTCCAAAAGATGTTCCAGCTTTCCTCTTGAAGGCACACTGAGCCCTTGTAGGCCTCGAAGACAAGAAGGAGTGTGAACGGGAAGTGATCTTACAATGAAAATTACGAGCACATCTTGCATCTGCCCAGTCCTCGTGTGTCTCTGTTTTGTGCAGAGGTGTTATGGAACTGCTCACCACAGCTCCATCAAAGTGACCAGAAACCAAACCAAACACACTGAAGGGGAGACTGAAGTCCATCATCGTCCCAAGAGAGGATGGGTATGGAACCAGTTCTTTGTTTTAGAAGAACATATGGGGCCAGATCCACAATATGTTGGAAAAGTAAGTTTGTTTTGATTCATTTGGGATTGTTTGTTAGTTTGTCTTGTTTTGAAGAATCATATGATGAGATGAAAGTGGAACTAGAGAATGAAGTAATAGAAACATGCTGCACGCATTATAGAAAGCCACGCCTTAGGCTGGAAAACTCAAAATAATTGTGAGAAGTGCAGACTATCTTTCAGTTACATCTGTTTTAAAACGTGATTCATACAAACTAAAATATGCTTTCCCACAAGTGTTGCCATTGTCCCTCTAATGAAAGTAGACTTTATTGGGCATTCAATTAAACACCTTTGTCTTCATTACCATAAAGGATTGTTAAAAGACACAATTGTTCTAATTGGTCTATTGCTATTGACTAGTAATTTATTGGTTTCTTTCATGGATATGATGTTAATATAATTTATCTGCTAATATTAACGTTGGTTTCACTTGCTGAGATATATCCTTAAGTCATGATTTTAAGTTACATGAATATATTGTCTAATATCTATCAATAATTTTAAAAATATACACACATATATTTTATATAGGTTAAATATGCTTGAAATGATAAAAATCACAAGAGAATGTAGTTAGCAAATGATCAATATTGTAAGATCAACTTTCTTTTTTCTTAAAAAGAATGTCATGTCAACATTTTGAGGAAACTACAAATTCATTATATGAGGCATATAAACCATGCATAACCTCAGTTCTAGAACAGAAACTGCACCAGGAAAGCTTAATTCTGATCAATTGTTGATTTGTGGAAGCAACTGCACTTATGTGTGTTCAACATCCATCAGAAAAACAGCTAGCACAGAAGCTGAATCACTGACTGCAGGCTCAGCTCCTTCCTTTTCCCTGAGTGACTATTTATTTTTGTTTTATCACTACTGATTGAAATATTTCTTGATCCAGACCATGGTATCTCCCTTGCATGCAGGCTGCGCAAAATCACAAGCAATGATATGACCCATCAGGGATTGGGATGTAGCTGTGCTATCTGTGGTACAGAGAATCTTAGGGGTCAATATACAGAACACAGAAAAAGATCTGAAACAATTCTACAGTATTCACATATGCATATCAAAATGAAACAAATGATCCATCTGTGTTGTGTGTTTTTCTCTTGCAGTGTGTTCTGTGACATGATAAATGCATGGACATTAAATTATAGCATAGTAGATTAGAAATAATTTATTTGTTACAAGCTTCTAAATTTTTATAATCCTTTAGTTTTTGAAATGGTGGTAAAACACAGGAAACAGAAAAATTGATACTTTAATGGTAAAACAATATAAAGATAATTATAGATTTAACTTTTATTTTTATATTCAGTGAATATGTGATGTTTATTTAAATAAATGTAAAATAATAAAATTGTCTAGAGGAGGGGAAGAAAGCATAGAGCAAAGTTTCACTTCCTCTTGTACATAGTGAAGAAATATGATGCCTCATTGAAAGGATCATTTTAAGTTACTTTCTTGGATATGGTGCCTATTGACATATGGTTGAAATCTTCTAAGTGGTAAGGAGGGTTGAAAGCTCACATTGCTACCTACTAATGGTTAGTGTTTTAATAAAAAAAATTCCATGGGTAAAGGATTACCACAAAGGATGTGGCCAATTATATACCCAACAACATTTATTCAGTTGCATACTACCAATGGCTATTTAGATGCAATGATGGCAAAATTGCGTAGATATCCAACAAAAAGGGAACAAACTTGAAAATTCTCAAAATTGTTATTTACATAAAATTTTGTCAAATTCTGAGTTAGCCTTTTAATGCAAGGAATGCATGGAAAACAGTTCTTAGACATTTATCTTTAAATGAGGGATCCATCACATAGATTTGTAGTAATGAAATAGTTAGGATGATTAATGGAAATGATGAAACCAAAAATATCTGTAGTGAATGGTGTATTCTTCAACAACAGAGACTTTTTCACTACTGCCCTGTAATTCTCATATTAATTTGGGAAGTACTAAGTAACTGACATTGTTTTTTTAACACTGTTGTGTGAAATTATGCAATGAATATTATGTAAAGACACATTTTAATATAGGAGCACATATAATATCTTTC
This sequence comes from Phodopus roborovskii, assembly GCF_943737965.1. Lineage (NCBI taxonomy): Eukaryota > Metazoa > Chordata > Mammalia > Rodentia > Cricetidae > Phodopus > Phodopus roborovskii. The sequence goes on from NW_026126410.1 coordinate 32,896,086, forward strand.
TGAAGTAGGACTCTGATTCACAAATTAATGAAATTTGGTATAGCTCTGTAGATCTTACTCCTTAGGGGGTACAGTATTTCAACCTTTAACATAATAAATAAAAGTGGCTGTCTAGACAGATATGCCACAGATAGAATTACATGGTGTGGAATTTTGAAAATACATTAGGATTTTTAAATGGAAACTTTCATGTACATTTAAAAAGCATTTTGTTTAATGGGTATGAAGTAGAAAATATTTTACCATGCTTGGATGATAGTCATTTGTATTTACTTGATGTTTCCTTTTTGTGGTTTATGTATGTGTGTATGTGTGTGTGTGTGTGTGTGTGTATTTCCTTTTTCTCCCCTTTATTGAAAATGGATTATTTTTATCATAATGATTATGTTTTACCCTCCCTCTCCTCCTTCTAGTTCCTCCTTACTTCTTCTCCTGTCCATATCCACTCATTTCTGTCTCTCAATTGAAAACACATTTCTAAGGAATAATAATAATAATAATAATAATAATAATATAAAGTATGTTACAATAAGATAAAACAAAAGTTAATACATTAATCTTTATTCACAGATGTCATCCTACATATAAAACACATAATGGTGCCTTATATTTTAAAACATTTCTTTAACATTTCATATATATTTACATTGAAGTATTATCCTGTCAACCTTCCATTTCACCTCAATCATTTCTTATGCATCACCCTCATCAAGTCCTCCTACCTACTTCGTTTCTTCTCCTTATCCTTCTCATTCTCTCCTTCTGCCATCTTGACCTTATGGGTCAACATACTTGTCCCATATGATAGGAGCTGTGGGTAATTATAGTTTGTATACACATAGGCCATGCCCCATCCATATGATCATGGGAAACCCAGCAACCCCATAAAAAGAATGAGTCTGCCTCCATGAGCAGCAAATACTTGTCAGTGGATCCTTTTTAAATTTAATAGAGATGGTGACTGGCACATATTCAAGATGGAATTTTATTGTCTTGATCTTGTATAGGTATTACACACTTAACCACAGACACTAAGAGTTCATGACTTTGATATCCATGTCATGTCCAGAGACAGCATTTCATAGGAGTACTCATTTTTTTGTTGATCCTATATTCCAAATATTCCAAATTGTTCTTTTGTCTAGCAGTTATGATAAAGTCTTATAATTTAATACTGTGTACCCATTGTTTGATTCTCAGAAGTTTAACCAATTAAACACCTTTTTCTTTATCCCTGACCACTGCAAAAAGAAGCTCATCTGACTGGAGTTCAAGGGATCCCAAGTCAATGGTATGACTATAATATTTAAAAGAAAGCTTGAGAATATCACCATTTAGCAAAATAATACTAGCAAATACTATCCTAGTGTCTATGTCCTCCTGTCATGGGTTTTAACTGTTATTGCAGTGCCAGACTAAAACTGCTTCCTGTGGAACAGGTTTCAAATATAATGAGAAAACTTCTAGTTTCCCCATACATTTTTGTCACTATAGCATAAATGAATAGGTCATGCCAGACTGGTTGGTTTTGTAGCACAGATGGTCTAGTTTGGGAATAACCATTGTTGGTGTGTTTTGTTTTGTTTTTCTTTCCTAGGAACCCATGGAGTAGCTTGAGAGCTCGCTCTCAAGGTGGATTTTCCTTTTCAGATGAAATTAATGTCTGTAAGCCGTATGCCCAAAATACATTATATCTTAAGCAATAAGGTCTTACAATGATGTAATTGTTGATAATTAAGGGAAATGCGAATAGCCTGTGTTGTTTAGCGACTTCTGAAATATACCTTTCCAAGAACTAATTGCACCGCAATTTAACAATCCATGCATTCTGGGAGGGAAATTGTCCACATTTGCAGGGTAAATTTTTTCAAACTCTTTTGAAGATGTATGTTGAAATTAACTTACTAATTAGTAAATTTCCATAACACTTACTTTTGGTTAAGACCCAATGCTATTTCTCATTCCACCTTGCCTCTTTGATATATGAACTTCTTTGACATCAAATGTACGCCATTCCATGCCACATAGTATTTTTATCATGTTTGACAAATGGAGCCTCAGAATAACTTTTTATGCACTCTTCCTTTAAGTTATCCTTATCTCCTTACCGATACGAATTTTTAACACCTCTTCAGGACACCTCCAGGATTACGCCTAACTGCTTAGATTTTTACTATTGTAAAAGTTATCCCAACTTGGTCAAAGGTATTTTGAAGTTATTATATGAATATAAAAGAGAATATATATATATATATATATATATATATATATATGACTATAAAAAAGAATATAAAAGAGGCCATGCTATGTTCTTATTTCTGTTCTATATTTTCTTTCAATGAAAGAATGTAAAACATGTCTATTTCAAACTACTTGTATATGAGTATTGCCTACATTGCACATAATGCAATGATCAGGAATGAAATATTTTATTTATTTTAGGCTAGTATATTAGAGCCAATTCACTAAATTTATCTTCAGCTTTGGCTATGTAAACAATGAAATAGATATGATAATAAAAGTTAATAAATGCATACAAATACATAAATAACCTAACTTTTGTTAAATTGTACAGAATTTTACATTGCTGTAATAATTTTCAAAATATTTAAATCATAATACATTGATGATATCTCATATATCTACTAAGAACTTGGTTAGTAACTTAGTTACTCTCCTCTTTAAAACAACACTCTAGATCACTCTTATCTTGATTTAATAAAAATATAAATGATTAAAAAGAATTCTAAGAGTCTAGAGAAAAGAAAATCACCATTTTGTTACATATCTTAAGTAATGGGAAGCAAGCTCAAACAGCCAAGTTTCATCTTGATGTTTCTGGTATTTGTTAAGTCAGTGTTATAACAATTAGCATATCCTATACTCTAACTAAAATGCTTTTCAGTTTGTTAAGTGAATTTATTGAGTGCTTTCCATGATCACTTCCATTTAATGTACACTTTTGTTTACATAAAAAACCTACTAAATATATGTTATTATCAAATGTCACATTTTCATATCAAATATTCCAGTTTATGGATAAAGAATAAATCATACATAATTACTGGGATGTTCAGGTTTTCAGAGGAAAAATTCAGCAGCATTAATGTCAAAGAACTCTGAATGAAAATGTAAATGAATAGCCAGAAATGAACCTAGCAACTATTTTATGTTATCAAGTTGACAATTTTGAAATGGAAAAAATTCATGTATTAAAATATGACATTGAATATTCTTATGAGTGCCAGCATTCAGAGTTATGGACCACATTTTATGTAGGTATTTAGTATTTTAGAAACTTAACTGTATGAAATTAAATCTATAAGAAACCAGGAACAGCACAGGGAAATTTTATTTAATGCATATCATATTTAAATAAAAGTGACTGTCCTAGTTAGGGTTTTTATTGCTATGAAGAGACAAAATGACCATAGAAACTCATAAAAAAAAAACACTTAGACAGACATGGTACTGTACAAAACATCAAACAATCCAATTAAAAAGTAGGGTACAGAACTAAATAGAGAATTCTCAATAGAGGAACCTAAAATGGATGAAAGACACATACAAAGGTGCTCAACATCCTTAGCCATCAGAGAAATGCAAATAAAAACAACTCTGAGATACCATACTGCTCCTGTTATAATGGCTATAATAAAAAACACCAAAGCCAGCTTATACTAGAGAGCATGTGGAGAAAGGGGAACACTCTTCCACTGCTGGTGGGAATGCAAACTTGTACAGCCACTTTGGAAATAGTATGGTAGTTCCTCAAGAAAATGGGAATCAGCATAATTCAAACCCAGCAATTCCAATCTTAGGCATATACTCCAAAGATACACATTCATGCAATAAGCACATACGTTCAACTATGTTCACAGCAGCTATTTCTCATAGCCATAACCTGGTAGCAACCTAGATACCCTTCAACTAAAGAATGGATAGAGAAAATGTGGTATATTTACATAATGAAATACTACATAGCAGGAAAAAAATTAATTTAATCTTAAAATTCTCAGGCAAATGGATGGAACTAGAAGAAACCTTACTGAGTGAGGATACCCAGTCACAAAAGAACAAATTAGTGTATACCCACTCATTTATAGATATTAGACAAAGCAAAGGATCACCAACCTACAATCCACACCACCAGAAAAGCAAGGAAGCAAGGAGAACTCTCAGAGAGACATATATGGTTCCCCAGAGAAGAGGAAAGAGACAAGATCTCCTGAGCAAATTGGGAGCACTGAGGAGGAAAGAAGGATTCAAGAAAAAGAGAAGGGGAGAAGAGAAGGGAAGAGGAGGACATGAGAGAGTAGGTAGATTGAGTCAGGGGAAAATGCAGGAGAACAAGAAAAGAGATACCATAATAGAGGGAGCCATTATAGGTCTAAAGAGAAATATGTAACTAGGGAAATATCCAGAGATCTACAAGGATGACCTCAACTAACAATCAAAGCTATAATGGAGAGGCTACCTTAAAAGCCCTTCCCCAATAAGGATATTGATAACTACTTTATATGCCATTTAGAGCCTTCATCTAGTAGCTGATGGAAGTAGAAACAGATTCACAGCTAAGCACTTAGCCAAACTCCTGGAATCCAGTTCCATAGAGGGAGAAGTGATGAGCAAAGGGCTGGAGTAACCCACAGAAACAGCTGACCTGATCAAGGGGGAGCTCATGGATCCCAGAATTATATCCGGGAAACCAGTGTAAGATCATCTCAAAACCCCTGAATGTGAGTGACAATTAGGAGGACTGGGCATGCTCTAGTAATGAATCAGTATTTATTCATAGTGCACAAATGGACTTTGGGAGCCCAATCCACATAAAGAGATACTCCCTCAGCCTAGACACATGAGGAAGGGCCTAGGCCCTCCTCCAAATGATGCTCCCTGGGGAGCAGAAAGGGGATGAGATAAGGAGTAGATGGGGGACCAAGGATGAGGGAAAGGAGAGAGAACTGGGATTGACAAAAGTATTTGCAATATAAATTTAAAAAAAATGTAAATATATATATATATATACTTTAACTCAAGAAAAAAAAAGACTTTGTCTCAAAAAAAGGGGGAAAGCACATTTAGATATCCTGAGGAAAAGACTTTAACACATTGATAATACACATTTTAGCCATGGATTTGGGGAATTATTGACATTTGTAAGATGAGTATTATGTAACATTTTGTTCTATAAAATCTAACATTTACATAAAGATAGTGTCATTTTTTTTGCATTCAGTTTGGTTTTAATTTGCTTGTTTCTTCATTACAAAAGGTCTTTATTTTCCTTCGGTGTTTTAAGACAATCTTCTTCTGCCTCTCAAAAGCTGGAATTAAAGGTGTATGCCACTACACTCTGCTGAATGTCCTTTGCAAGATAATTTAATTAGATTTATTGCTAGTTTCATGATGAGATCTAGAATTAAATGTTGTTTTTATTTTCCTGAATTAAACACAGGGAACATATTTTAAATTTTTCTTCTGGTTCTTTTTCCCATCTTTCTATTCCATGATGACAGAACATACTTTTTACTACTTTTTTATTGAATTATTTTTTTTTCAAGAATAGATTGTTAAGTTTGATTTTTCAAATTGATATGTCTTGCTTGACAGTCCCATTGCTATATTTCTCTTTACTCTTCCTAGACTTCCCTTCACTTTTCCTGGACTTGACAGCTATACAATTTTAAATTTAACTTGTGCATTGGTTTTCAGAGAAATGCAAAGAAAGACTCATCTTTTGATCTGAACTAGCATGCTTGTGTGATGTATAGGACCAAACTTTTTTTTTATTTCTTATGCTCTGATTTTTAAAATTTAATATAAAAACATTACTGAAACATAAAATGAATAAATATTTATCAGAGAGGAAAGCTTAAATTGTTTTCTTCATGTGGTATTTATTCAGCACCAATATTAACAAATAGGTCACAAACATGTTTGATTCTTATTTAAAGTATAGAACATGTACTAAATTTGTTTGGTATGGAATTCAGGTTTCCTTCTTTGGAGTTGCATTGATGTGAAGAGACACCATGTCCAATGTAACTGTTTTAAGGGAAAATATTTAATTGGGGCTAGCTTACATTTCAAAGGTTAAGTCCATTATCATCATGGCAGGTGACATGTAGGCAGACATCTTGATCCATAGATGACACCAGGAGCCTGTGACACTGGGCTTGGCTTGATAATAGGAGATCTCAAAGTCAGCCCCCACAATGACACATTTCCTCTGAGGAGAAGGACACACCTACAAATAATGCCACTCCCTCTGGGGGCCATTTTCTTTCAAACCACAACACAGGTGCTATGAATTTTAGACACATTAGAGGATATTCTTAGATCACAAGTCTTTGTAAATATGCATGGTAATATTGTCACTTTCGGTCTTGTTAGGTTTGTTTTGATACTTTAATGGTCACATCTTGCCTCAGGGTTTTCTTAGGTTAATATGTACATTTTTCTATGTGGGAGTAGTTAACCTCTTTTAATAGGAATCTATACCTTCATAATGATATGGAGATGAAAATGTAAACTACTGCCATATATATCAAAATTATGTTCAGAAAAGGTATGGTGATATTTAGGTTTAAATTAAACACTTGCAATGTGGAGATGGGAATTTAGGAGTTCACTGCCATCCTTATATATATATATATGGAATTCAATAAGCTTGGATTTCATTTGACATTGTCCCATAAGTTTGGAGAACAAAGGCCCTTTTACACATAGATCATCAGGGAAACCTGAAGTGTCATTCATGCAGGATTGTCTCCTCAGAGGAGGAAGTGAATATCTGTCTTCCACCCAGAGGGTTGGGAATGGAGTATCACTCCATGGGGGATGTGCCTGCAAAGTCCTTTTTGTGTAGCAGGAATACATCCAGGTTCCACTGTCAGAGGTTCCTTAGACTGCTCAGGCCTTCTAGCTGAGACCATTGTTCAGGAGGTCTGAGTCAGTCCCATGCTAGATTCCCAGCTATCAGTCTGGGGGCCCGTTAGCTCCTCCTTATTCAGGTCAGCAGTCTCTATGTGTTTCTGCAGCCTGGTCTTGTGCTCAGTCTCTCCAACTGGATTCCAGTTCAGCTCAGTGTTTAGTTATGGGTGTCTGCTTCTGTTTTCAACAGCTGCTAGATGAGGGCTCAATGATGGTGGATAAGTTAGTTGTCAATCTCATTATAAGGGAAGGGCATTTATGTTAACCTTTCCACTGTTGCTCAAATTGTTAGTTGGGGTCAGTCTTGTAGGTCTAGAAATACACCGAGACTAAATGTTCACTAATCTCTTCAAACCTATATTGGCTCCCTCTTTTATGGTCTTCTCTCTCTCTCTCTTCTCTCTCTCTCTCTCTCCATCTTTGTCTCTCTCTCTCTGTCTTCTCTCATCTATTCCTCCCCTAACTCAATCTTCCTAGTCCCCATTCTCTTTCTCCTAGTTTCACTCCATTCATTGGTCACCAAACTCCCCATATGTTCTGAGATCTTGTCTCTTTCCCTGTCTGTGAGGGACCTTATATGAATCTCTTAGAATCTTCCTTGTATGCCAGTTTCTCAGGCAGTGTGAAATATAGGCTTATTATCCTTTGCTCTATGTCTAAAATCCATATATGAGGGAGCACATACCATGTTCTTCTTTTTGTGCCTGGGTTACCTCATTCAGGATGGTTTTTTCAAGTTCCATCCACTTGCCTGTGAATTATTGTTTTTGTTTGTTTGCTTGTTTGTTTTCCACACAGAATAGTATTTCATTGTGTAAATGTGCCACATCTTATTTATCCATTCTTCAGTTGAGGGGCAACTAGGTTGCTTCCAGGTTCTTGCTATTACAAATAATGCTGCCATGAACATAATTGAGCACATTTCTTTGTTGCATGGATGTGGATCATTTGGGTATTTGCCTAAGATGGGGATTGCCGGGTCCTATGGTAGACTGATTCCAATTATCCTGAAGAACCTCCATAATGATCTTCAAAATGGCTGTACAAGTTAGCACTCCCACCTGCAGTGGAGGAGTGTTCCCCTTTCTCCATATCCTCTCCAGTATAAGTTTTCATTGGTGTTTCTAATTTTAGCCATTCTGGCGGGAGTAAGATGGTATCTCAGAATTGTTTTGATATTTTACTGATAGCTAAGGACTTTCTTAATTGTCTTTCAGCCTTCTTGATTTCCTCTATTGAGAGTTCTCTATTCCGTACAGTACCTCACTTTTTAATAGGGTTATTTGGTGTTTTGTTGACTAATTTCTTTGAGTTCTTTGTATATTTTGGAGATCAGCCCCCCTGATGTAGGATTGGTGAAGATCTTTTCCATGGCTGTGGGCTGCCATTTGGTTTTGTTAAATATGTCCATTGTCTTATAGAAACTTCCAAGTTTTAGGAGGTCCCATGTACTATTTGTCGATCTCAGTGTCTGTGCTATTGGTGTTATGTTCAGGAATTGATCTCAGTTTGATGGTGGCTGTTGATTTACTGAATATTGCTTTTATTATGTTTAGGTATGTTCCCGTTATCCCTAATCTCTCCAAGACTTTTATCATGGAAGGGTGTTGGATTTTGTCAAAGGCTTTTTCAGTATGTAGGGAGATAATCATTGGTTTTTCTTTCTCAATTTGTTTATGTGGTATATCATGTTGATACTTTTTATATTAAACCACCCCTACAAACCTACTTGGTTATGGTGGATGATTTCTCTGATGTATTCTTAGATTAGGTTTGCTAGTATTTTATTGAGTTTTTCTTTTTTGGCATCAATATTCATGAGGAATATTGGTCTGAAGCTTTCTTTTTTAGTTGTGTCTTTGTGTGACTTGGGTACCAAAGTTATTGTGACATCATAAAAAAGAGTTTGGTAATGAACCTTCTGTTTCTATTGTGTGGAACAATTTGAGGAGTATTAGTGTTAGCTCTTCCTTGAATTTCTGGTAGAATTCTGAACTGAAGCCATTTGGCCCGGGGCTTTGTTTGGTAGGCTACAAGGCTTTAATGACTTCTATTTCATTAGGGGTTAAAGGTCTATTTATGTTGTTTGTCTATTTTTGATTTAATTTTGGTAAGTGATAGTTATCCAGAAATTTGTCCATTTCCCTTCAATTTTCAATTATGTGGAGTTCGGAAAATTATATAGATTTCCTCAATGTCCATTGGTATATCCCCCTTTTTGTTTCTGATTTTGTTAATTTGTATGTTCTCTCTTTGATTTTTGGTTAGTTTGGATAAAGGTTTGTCTATTTTGATTTTCTTGAAAAACCAACTCTTTGTTGCACTGATTTTTTTTTTATATTGTTTTCCTGGTTTCTACTTTATTAATTTCAGACCTCAAATTGATTATTTCCTACTGTCTACTCCTCTAGGGTGATTTGCTTCATTTTGTCTAAGGTTTTCAGTTGTGTTATTAATTCTCTAATGTGAATAGCCTCCATGTTTTTTCATATGGGCACTTAGTGCAATGAACTTCCCTGGTAGCACTGCTTGCAAGGCGTCCCATAAGTTCGGGTATGTTGTGTCCTCATTCTTGTTGAATTTTAAGAAGTCCTTAATTTCTTTATTTATTTATTCTTTGACCCAGGTAATGTACAATAGTGAATTGTTCAGTTTCCATGAGTTTGTAGGGTTTCTGCAATTTGTGGTGTTGTTGAATTCCAACTTTAAAGCATGGTGGTCTAACAAGATACAGGGGAATTTTCCAACTTCTTTTTTGTATCTGTTGAGATTTGTCATGTTGCCTAGTATGTGGTCGATTTTAGAGAAGGTTCCATGTGGAACAGAGAAGAAGGTATATTCTTTTTGTTTGAATGGAATGTTCTATAAATGTATGTTAAACCCAATTGAGACATAACTTCTGTTAGTTCTTCTGTTTCTTTGTTAAGTTTCTGACTGGTGGTCCTGTCTAGTCGTGAGGGTGGAGTGTTGAATTCTCCCACTATAAGTGTTACAGTTTTTTGTGAGCTTTGAGTTTCTGTAGCATTTCATTTGCAAATATGGGTTTCTTTGTATTTGGAGCATAGATGTTCAGAATTGATTTTAGTTTGAAGTCTAACATATTATATATCAGGATAGCCACACCTGCTTACTTCTTGTGTCCACTTGATTGAAAGATGTTTTCCCAACCCTTCACCCTGAGGTAATGTCTGTCTTTGAAGCTTAGATGTGTTTTTTTTTTTATTTTTATTTTTTTTGTTTTGTTTTGTTTCCTTTTTTTTATGCAGCAGAAGGATGGATTCTGTCTTCCTATCCATTCTGTTAGTCTGTGACTTTTTATAGGTGAGTTAAGACCATTAATGTTGAGGGAAACTAAGGATCATTGATTGTTAAGGCTTGTTTGATTTAGATTTGTTGTTGGCTGTGATATTTTGAATACATTTGCCCTGCTGTACCAGTAGGTTTTGGTGAAGTGGGATTATCTTTTGCCTATGTCTTTGTAAGCGTAGTTAACTTCTTTGGGATGGAGTTTTCTTTCAGGAACTTCCAGTAGCGCAGGATTTGTAGATATGTATTGTGAAAATCTGGCTTTGTCATTAAATATCTTGTTTTCTCCATCTACAGTGATTGAGAGTTTTACTGGGTATAGTAGCCAGCATTGGCATCCCTGGACTATTATTACTTGTAGAACATCTATCCAGGACCGTCTGGCCCTTTGAAGTCAGATGTAATTTTGATAGGTCTGCCTTTATATGTTACCTGGCCTTTTTACTTTGCTTCTCTTAATATTCTTTATTCTGTATGTTAGGTGTTTTGATTATTATGTGTCCAGGGGTCTTTTTTCTTTCGTCTAGTCTAATTGGTGTTCCATTTGCTTCTTGTTCTTTCAGGGGCATGTCCTTCTTCATATTGGGAAAGTTTTCTTCAATGATTTTGTTGAGTATATTTTCTGCACCTTTGAACTGGACTTCTTTGCCTTCCACTATGCCTATTATTCTTAGGTTTGGCCTTTTCATGGTGTCCCATATTTTCTGGATGTTTCATGTTAAGGATTTGTTGTAGTTACAATTTTCTTTGGTTGATGAATCTATTTCCTCTAGTTTATCTTCAGAGCCTGAGATTCTCTCTTCCATCTCTTGTATTCTGTTGATTATGCTTGTTTCTGTAGTTCCCAATCTATGCCCAGTTTTTCTATTTCCAGCATTTCTGCAGTGTTTTATTTTCTATATTGTCTCTATTTCAGTTTTCAAGTCTTGAAATCTTTCCTTCACTTGTTTACTTGTTTGTTTCCTGGCTTTCCATACTTTCCTTAATAGATATATTCATTTCTTCCAAATTTTTGTTTTTCTTCCATTTCTTTAAGATATTTTTTAAAATCATTCTCTTCTGCTTCATCTGCTTTGGGGTTTTCAGGTCTATTTACTTTGAGGTTTTCAGCTCTAGTTGGTGTACAGTCCTTAGATTCTGATGATTGTCATGCTTATCTTTCTATTGTTATATGTTTTCTTGTATTGTTGTCTTCCCATCGCTTCTTCAAGTAGGTGCAGGTGGTATTTCTCTATTTCTCTGTTGTACTCCCCCAGTGGGTTTAGGTTGGTTAGAAGTTCATTGTCAGTAGCTCTGGGTGGTGCAAGCTTTTTAGGAGGGCTCTCCTCATGCAGGGGCTTGCCAATGAGGTTGAAGGTCATGCTCCAGCAGAGGCCTGGCGAAGGGGGTCAGCAGGCATGGCCTCAGGATGGTCCCTCAGGTATTGCTATTTTCTTTTATAGGTTTATTTATTTTTCTACTCTGTGTGGACATGTGTGAGTTGTATATGTGGTGAATGTGTGTAATTCATGTGAGTTTGCAAGTGTATGCATCTGTGTTCAGGCATGTTGAGGCCAGAGAAGGACGAATACCTTCACCTGGTATTATCAGTATTATTGCTTTGAAACTGGGACTCTTGCTAAACTACAAACTTTGTTCAGAACTATGACATGTGCAGTGTGAATCACATTTGTTTTTTCCCTTCCTTCTGTGCTACTTGCTATGGAGTGAAGTACCTATTGGGAACTTCAGTAGTACCCATGTGGATGAGATTATGATATGGAAGTTCTTTTTTTATTCATTAATTCATTAATTATTCACCACCATGTTTTGGGCAGTTTTATGGCCAGAGTAGACTTAGTCACATTTTTCTAGACAGGAATTATACAGCTTAGTAGAACTACATTCAGTTAAAATGTTAGAGGACTGGGATTAATCCATGGTCTGCTTTGTAAAGAAATCTCAACAACACACCTTGTAAACAAACAAGAAAAGAAAACAAAAGCAGGCTAGATTTGTACATTCAGTTGTTCTCAAAATTCTATTGATGTAATCTATTTGTGGAAAAACTGCATTAAAAATAATTACAAAATTATGGCAGTTGACTTAGATATTTAAAAAGAATAAGAAAATACTGAACATAGACAAACTGACAGATTAAAGATGGGAAAAATTGTACACACATATCACAGTGATTTCTTATATAATCCAGATGACCAACAAAACTGATTATGTAACTCAAAACTTTTCTTAAAATTTGAGACCAGTGGTATCATTCAATAGGGGGATTTCTGGCAGCTGGTGCAAGAGGAAGATGGACACCTCAGCTATAGAAGAGGAATTCCACTCTCCCTGTGCTGTGGTCGTCTCAGTGGGCTGTCAGACGACTGTGCCTTCCCATATAATCCTGAGTGATATTCCTAACTCAGCTCACTAATGCAATGCTGCCCCTTCAGGAATCCCTCACAAACATGCCACACAATATTAGTTTTTCAGTCAGTTGGGCATCCATTGAATCAGACAAGTTGACACATAACAGTTCTCAAACACTGTGACTAAAACACATGAACCAGATATGTTATAGCACATTCATCATATATAGTGAAAGAAAATACAATCTTCACACAATATACCACTGTCCAAATTCATTGTGGAATATCACAAAGAGAGAATGAAGTGGCTGCTAGTATTCAGGAATCTGTACTGACCTGTACTTGGGGTTCTTACAGCATCTGCCCTCAGCTGCAGTCACTAAGAGCACCACATGTGTACATTCACTACTTTCCCTTTTAAAAAGGCCCTGCCAACCTCCCATTCTTTCTTTCTTCCTTCCTTCCTTCCTTTTTTCCTTTCTCTCTCTCCATTTCTGTTTGTTTCCCTTTCTCTTCCCCTCTTTATGTCCCCCTATTTTCTTTCTCCTCTCTTCTTCTGCTCCTGTCTCCAGAGGATGGTCTCTCCCCTTCTCTTTCCCCTTTTTATGATCCCTTTCCCTAATTTAAAAAAAAAAAAAAGAAAGAAAGAAAGAAAGAAAGAAAGAAAGAAAAAGAAAGAAAGAAAGAAAGAAAGAAAACCCTCTGCTGGAACCCTGTCACACCATGCCTTTCTTGTGCTGCTTTTCTTAAATCAAGACAGTGGCAGCTGTAGAAGAGTTCTGAATGCTTTAGCGTACACATGTGCTTTGGCTAAAGTAAATAAATAAATCCACCTATTTCCTCCTACATTTGTAACATTTTTTTTTTGTGAGAATTTGATTGGCATTTGAAGTCTGAGATAGAAAATAAAAGTTGAGTACTGTCAGGCTTCTGCTGTGCCAGATAATTGCTTTCTGAATTCTCTAACTGAAAGCCATATGGGATGGGAGATGTTACTGTTCCTGGTAAACAGAAATTCTAAATCATGCAGCCACTGGATGCTGCTGGACTGGACGTTACCTTTCAATCTAGTGGGAATGAGTAACTACCTCCTACAGACGTGTGATGGAGAAATGTCAAAGTAAAGATGGTTCCAGGCAGAAAAGATGTCCTCAAGATAGATATTTATAATTTTGAATTTAAAGTACAATTATTCGTGCTTATTAAAAGAAATACATTTCAGGAAATCTTTAATTAAATATAGTGTGTGTGAGAGAGAGAGAGAGAAAGAGAGATAGAGAAGGGAGAGAGAGAGAAACAGAAAGAGAGAGAGAGAGAGAGAGAGAGAGAGAGAGAGAGAGAGAGAGGGTTTGTATTTGGAAGTGTTGCAAAGTTGCTGGCTCCCTACAGAGCTTACACATTGTGCTGTGAAAACCTGCTCAGTGTTTTGTGCCCAGAATTTCTCACATTTTTTTAAATGACACACAGTGTTTCCTTCTTTTTAAAATAAGCAAAATGACTCTTTAGCCATGTTATATCTTGTGACAATTTATATATTCATGTTTGGACCCCAAAACTTTTTCTTAGCTTCAGTCCCCTCTGGGTAATATGATGTTGATATGTAATCATGAATTATTTGTTGCCATCTCAAAATTAAGCACAGGAAATAAACAATGTAGACTCTGAGCTTCTTCATACATTTTTAAGTGCAAATTAATTGTATTTGAAAGTGAATCTTTTCATCAACACTTGGGCTTTACCTCCTCACATTGAAACACTTACAAAATCAAAAACCTTTATTTCTGTATTAATAACTCACTTAATTACCAAATATTAGACATCATTAATGTTATAGGCAGCACAGAGCTAACAATGACTCATAGCAGGTGTAGAACCATGGAAAAAAGGAAGAGAGATTTGGAATAGGCAATGGAAGAGGAAAAGAGAAGAAAAAGAGAGGTAGAAAGAGGGAAGGAAAAAAGTGGGAGGGAGGAAGGGGTGAAAGGAAGACAGAATAAGGAAAGTCTTCTAATTTGCATATGTACTAAACCGATGGAAATTAAAAGCCATTTCTGGTTTCTATTGTTTGCCATTTCAAAATTTGTATTACACTAAAATAGAAGTTTAAATTTGGGGATGTTTACATCATAAAGGATTTGAAATGCATAAAGAATCAAGAGAAAAAAGTGTATCCATAGAATATTCCTCCCGTCGAAGTACCCGAAGTATAGTGAAAATTTAAAAAGTACACTAGAAGGCATAGGTGTCTTGAAAATTCACTTATGTCACATAATCACATACTCATTGATAGAGACTGTATACAACTAACTATGAACAAAACTATGTTCAATTTTTATAGGTAATTGAATATATTATATGGATGTTTACTATTATATATAATATACCCAAAACTACATATTATTTGTAGTTTATTTGTTAAATACAATAGCATATAATAAAATATAATATATATGTTACCTTCATATATATATTCAAATTACTAATAACTACTCTTACTAATTATTTTTTAAAAATTGTTGATACACAACCATTGATAGAACTTCAAACTCATATTACTATAAGGAATGATATATTATATGACAATAATTTAACAGGATATTAATGACAAAATGACTAATAATTTTTTGCTTTTGCTATAATTTTTTACATATACTTATTTGAATAGTAATCTATGTTGTCTTATTCTATATCAAATTGTAGTCTTAATGTTTCCTATACTCAAAAGGAAACTACAAATAATTTTATTTCTATTACTCAACTAGAAGTAGTTCAAGTATTTGAAGTAGATTTTTCCATCCTTTAAAATATTTGTGGCCAGATGATGGTGATGCACAATTTAATCCTAGCACTCAAGACAAAGAGGCAGGTGGATCTCTGTGAGTTTGTGGCCAGCCTTGTATACAGAGTGAGTTCCTGGACAGGCAGGGCTACACAGAATAAGCCTGTCTTGAAAAACAAATTATATATATATATATATATATATATATATATATATATAATTTTACAACGAGAGAAAATAAAATGTTTGTGATCTGCCTAAGTAACTCTTCTAAGTAATAGATGATCTGATGGTGTAAACATAGGTTTTTGCCCTAAACATGGTATTCATGGGGGGGACTGGAGGAAGGGTGGGAAGGAGAACTTTGGTTGGAATATAAGGTGAAATTTTATAAAAAAAATTAATAAAAATTGTGTTTCCTTCGTCTTTTCCCCAAACATCCAATGTCTTAGCATTAAAAACTCAAAATAGCCAGTACTGCATGGAAGAAACTCAAATATGACTAAATGCCTTACATTAAACAATATAAGGAAGGAAGAGAGTATTCTGCCTAGTGGTGGGGAAGAAAGTATGACAGGAAGACCACGAGGGAGCTGGCCTTTTACATGTCCGCTTATCGTTTGGGGCCCATATAATTTTTAGCTGTTTGACTGTTTTTAGTTTTTTTGTTTGTTTTTTCTTTTTTTTTTTCTTTTTTTCTTTTTTTGGTGTTTCTTAAGATATGGTTTCTCTGTATTGCTTTGGAGTCTGTCCTGGAACTCTCTCTGTAGACCAAACTGGCCTTGAACTCACAAAAATCCACCTGCCTCTGCCTCCTGAGTGCTGGGATTAAAGGCATGCACCACAAATGCCTGGCCTGTTTGACTGTTTTTAACTGTAGAAATTTACTTGCCATAAGTACCAATAATTATTTATTGTCTTAAGGTCTAGAAGTTTATATAAATTTACCTAAGTTTCACATTTCAACCAATGTGTCTATACCCTTCCTCTGAAAGTATGTTGACAGATAGATCCCTGCAGCTCATTAGCAAGCCAGTTTATCTGAACCTTTGATTAACTACATATTTAGTGAGAGATCATATAACAGTTTGAAGAGTTATTAAATAAAACATTGGATATTGATTCTGATCTTATCATTCACACACCACACACACACACGTACACAAAAGTGCACATGCCAGTGTGCCAATATACATATATACAGGAACATGTACATATAATACACCTACACACAAACTTAACAGTACAGACCTTTTGGATTTACTGTTCTATGATGCTTCTCATTAGATCTTTAGTCATTCTGCTCATGCTCACAGTGTTTATTCTGTCATATCCACTGTTGAAGACACCCACTAAAATTTTAATTCCCATACTTTGCTGTTCCAGATGGTACTTTTTTAAATTGATTCCTCATTCTTGATGGCTTCTTATTGTTTGAGCATCTTTGTAATTGAAGCCTTTATTCTGCTTCTCATTTTGTGTGAAGTATAATGATTTCTTAATCTTAATGTGTGTCTGCAGATCTCACTTCTGAAGGCATACTTTTTCATCTTTCATAATGTTTTATTGTGAACATATGCTTATTTTTCATATGTAAGCCTCATATTCATCCATTGTGGATGTGAATACGTCTCAGCTGGCAATTGATGAAATTCTATTTTTGATCCATTTTAGCTCTACTCTATATTATTGGGGAAGAAAATTGATACAGACACTCACTACTCATCTTCACAGGGGCTTGTCAAAGTAAGGGGCCAGAGTGTGACTTTCACTTCACAGATGGTGATGAAGCAGACATTGATTCCTCATCTTCACTGGGGCTTGTCATGATGACAGAGCAGCTATTTCAATTTGGATCTTTCTTTTGTATCTGTATTTTCTCTGTACTTCTATTCCCATTCCTGCCCTTGTTGTAATAAGTTGAATCATTAGATTTAGTTATTGACAATAAAGTACCAAAGATAGGGTGGTTTATAAGCAAGTTATTTTTTTCTACTTTTAGAATCTGAAAGGTTTAGATGATGTTGCCAACATAGTTCATTTTGCTATAGATTCCTTTTATTTTGTCATGGAAATGAAAGGTAGAGATCATGCTGAAATCACTTTAATAGTTGTGTTTTTTCCAGTTCTGAAACCTCTAGCTTCATGTCTTAATTGCTTCTCCAGATCCAACATTTAACAGTCATACTGGGTTTTAAGATTTAAATGTGAATTTAAGGGAGACACAAATCTTCAAACTTCAACATTATTATCCTAACACTCAGATACTCTTGTCTCAACTGACTGTATAGAATTCTAGTTATCAAGCTCGGAAATTCAAAAATGGGGGCAGGAGTTGGTGACAATTGAAGAGTTAGATTCTTTCAATATATGAGGTAAAGCATGCACTATTTTTCTTTCTGAATGTGCCTTAAAAAAAAAAAGAACCCTGAAATGATTAATTCAATTTCAATAAAATTTTCTGTAAATCTCTTTATTTCATTATCTTTATGGTTGATTAATGTATTTGTTGCATATTCTTCCTGCATTCATCAGTTGATGAGCATCTAGGATGGCTTAATTTTCTATAGTGAATAGAGAGTAAATAATCATGGATGAATATGCATCTGTAGGATATTGACTTACTTTCTGTCCTTTAAGTACATACTCAAGAGTTTTATAGATTGGTGACCTAGTAGTTCAATTTTTTATAATACCTTTCTCTTCTCTAGATGCTATAAAAGTTTTTATTCCGACAAGTTGTTAACAGTGGTTTGTGTTTCTTTATGTCCTTTGCCATCCCTTTTTGTTATTTGTCTCCTTGTATGTAGCCATGCTGCAGGTAATGACTAGGACAAAACAAAAAAGCACTTTTAATTTGTGTTATTCTGACTGTGAAAGAGGTCAACAGATTTTTTAAGCAATCATTAGCTGCTTGCATTTTTTCCTGTGGATGTTTTCTATTTAGTATACTAAGCCATTGGTTGATAGGCTGATTTGTTTTCCAGGCATTTAATTCTTTCAGTTGTCCATATACTCTCTGTATATATAAATAACCTCTCTGATGTTGTGTTAGTATATTTTGGGCTCCTGTGATGAAAAAAAAATAGCTAATGCAAAGAAAGAATTTCTTTGTGCTACACTTCCAGTTCATAGTCCATATTTGAGGACAAGAGGAAACATGAAAGAAAACCAAGTGCTGGCTTAATCATAGCCTCATGTTTAGGTAGATGTACTGGATAATCCACTACCACACACATAGGTGTGTGCTGCCCATCTGGGGCTAGACCTTCTATATAAATGAATAACCACAACCACGTCCACACAGACATGGGTACAGGCCAATATGGTCTATGTATTTTTTCAATGGAAATTCCTTTTTTTAGATGACTCTAGGCTGTATCAAGTTCATCATTAAAAATTAATTAACATAGATGAATACTGAACAAAATTTCGTTTTCCTTTCTAAAGGGCATTCATTTACTCTTCAGGGTTGTTTAATTTGTACACAATAGCTTTATATTTCCTTGCAACTTTATTTGTTACTGGTTTACTGTGCTGTTAAAATCATTTATAGACCTTGCCTATAACCTAAAGTGGTTTATTGGAATGTTTTGTAATTTTAAAGGATTTAGCTTATATTATAAGCTATGGTACATTTTCATTTGCTTTCTGTACAGTGTAAGGGATATGGAACTAGTTTTATTCCTTTACATGGAGAAACTGAACTTTCCCATCACCATTTGTTAAATATGCCATATTTTGTCCAATGTATATGCATGACCCTCCTTCTCAAACATTAGTTCAGAGTTCTGTGGATTTAATTCTCAGTTCTAAACCTCATTACATCCATGTACTTGTCTTATATTTTGCCAGTCCATTGCTACTTATGTTACTAGGGCGCTCTAATGTAATTTGAGATGCTGTTCTTTGAAAATTTCAATGTTGCCTTTTCAGCTAGGGATGGTTTTTGTTGCTCATACTCTTTAGTTCTTTAAAATGAATTTTGGCATGCACATTTTTAAGTTCTATGGAGAAATAATTAAAAATTAGGACATTGGGAAATAAATGTAATCAAATATTTGATGAAATAAATAAAATTCGCGTTTTTTTTCCATTAACCTACACAAATATAAACCTTTCTCATATTTTAAGTCAATGTACAAATGCCCTGTAAGGACTGGCTTCTTTATTATGCATATTAGATTTTTTTAACACATCTGTGTGTCTCACTCCCAGATTGCATACTTGTCCTCTCTCCCCCAAAGTGTCAATGGTTAAAAACAAACACTTTATAAAATAATGGAAAATATAGGAAAAAAATTAAGACAGACTCTTGTTTATCATGGAAAGGAAAATATTTAGTCATCAAACACAGAAGCAATAAGCTGAATAAATTGCACACAACACCAAATTTCCAAATATGTTGAGATGTGGATCTTACTTAGTTCAGACATTCAAGACACTAGCCATATCCATCAAACTTGTCCAAGTAGCCTGGAATAGCCTGTTATGACTCTGGCCCCACATGAAGTGTTTGTCATCCTAGCTTCCCAGACTCAGAGACTCAGACATGCCTTAGTTGGCTTGCTTTGATAGCAAGTCTCTCACAACACAGGAATCAAGGTGGCAACCAGAACTGCTGTTATCTCAGAGTTCAATTTCGCAGAAAATCCTCTTTCATGCCCAGACTCATGTCTGCCTTCAGACTTGTAGTTTTCTCTGGCTGTTGGCAAAGGCATTGCGTTCCGTATCAGCCTCTCATTAGCCTTCAAACCACAGTTTTCTTTCATTAAAATGAGTCATAGGATGCAGTGAGATCAATGAAGGCTGGCACAGGGAATGCACAAAAGCATGTAAACAGCAATAGTTCTAGAAACAACTTTTCAAAATGCCATGCAGTCATGTTCACCTTGCTACATAGTCTATATAAGTCTCACCCACAAAAAGGAAAGGAACACAGCCTGTAAATTTATCAAGGCTAATCCATAAATTTAGGTCAAAAGAGATACATTCCAATGACTGCCCTTTAAAACTCTCCATAATTCCTTTTTCTCCTCAGAGTAGAATAATTTTCACCAAAATTTCTTAAAGAACAGTTAAAACAAAACCCTCTCTGGGTGGGTAGTCTCACAACATAGGCACACTCTTTGCTCTTCATACACAAAACATGTGGGTGAAACAAGCATAGGAAAACTGACAGAAAAAACTTTTTTCAACAGATTTAAAGGGTCATACAACAGAATTTTTGTCCTTAACAATTCTGTAATTTATCCAGCCAAATATAAATTTAATTGAACAACATATAGGGAAAGTTTCCTTGACTTTGTGCTCTTTGCAACAGTAATTCATTATGTTTTATTAGATATTGCCTGAAATTTGTACTTGCATAGTTGCTATATTTTGATTTCTATTTTGACTACTTAGTTTATTCATTTACATATCTACTAATAGAGTTTTCTTATGGGAAATAAATGAAGAATAATATCTGCTAATGTTCAGTATACCCAAAGTATTGTGGGTTGTTTGACTTTCAATTATTTTTAGACTCCTTTTGTCCAGGAATCCTCTTACTTTGAAAGTTTATTTAAATAGAAGTTCATGTGTATTATGTATAAATTTCTCATCATTTAACAATACCTAAACGTTTCTTCCAAAAGGAGAAATTTTAATTCATTTCTGTTTGCGATGGGTGTGACATTCTTTCCTGAGAATCTTTTTCTCAGTCTTACTGAATGTGTAAGCCACTTGGTCCAATTATGAATAATGACGAGTTATGCCTTCCTCCTGATTTCTGAGTTTTTTGCACTTTGTTATTCTATTTGTGTTTCATGCTGTTTTGAATGTGATTTATATTCAGATAACATACTTTCAATTATTTTTATATTTTAATTTAACTTTTTTATTCATTTTATATACCAACCACAGTTCTGCCTCTTTCCTTTTTTCCACATTTTCCCACCTCCCTTCAAACCCAATCCACTCCTTATAAAGGGTAAGATCACCCATGTGGAGTCAACAAAGCCTTACTTCTTAGTTTTTTTTCCTTTTTTCTTTTTTAATTTTTTTTCTTATTTTACATATCAATCCCAGTTCTCCCTCCCTCCTTCTCTCCCCTTCCCCTGCCTATCCTCCCATCTCATCCACTTCCCCTGTACTCCACAGGGAGGGTGATGCCTTCTAGGAGGTATAAACAAAATCTGTAGTCACATGGAGTATGGATTAAACCCTCCCTCTTGCCCCTAGGTCAAGGGAGTATCCCTCTGTGGGGAATGTGCTCCCAAAGTCCTTTTGTGCACTAGGGATACATCCTGGTTCCACTGTCAGAGGTCCTTTAGACTGCCCAGGCCTTCTTAACTGAGACCCATGTTCAGGGGTTCTGAGTCGGTCCAATGCTAGTACCCAGCTATCAGTCGGGGGGGGGGGGTCCATTGGCTCCCCCTTGTTCAGCTCAGCTGTCTCTGTGGGTTTCTATAGCCTGGTCTTGTCCTCCCTCTCTGAGTATTTCTTATTGTTAAAGGAGATAGTTTCATTTGTAATCTGCACCCGTTTGGAACCTCATATTCTCCTTCTGAACCCCACTAAGGTGCTGGTATTATAAATATGTATCTTAACCAGTACAAGCCATGCTGGTCAATGCTTATAGCATGAGTGACAGGTCATCTTCATCCTAATTTCACATGTGAATTCATGTAAAGGACATGAACACAGACAATGTGTACATTTATTCTTAACAAAACTTAAAAATTTCTGCCTTTAAATCATATTATTAGTACATTTACAGTGTTATTGAGATATAGACATACAACATATTGAAAAATTTAAAAGTAACTGCAATTATATTTGCATGTTTATGATTTACTACTTTTCATTCAAATGTGATGTCATAAAATACTCTTGATCTGGAATATTTGCATATTCCTCCTTATAAATAAAACTTTCTCCTCATTGGTAGTCAACCCCGTTTATCCCCCTACCCACCTACTTCAGTATATACATTATATGGAATTTTTTGTGGCACAAGTGTCCCTTTTTTAATAACTGAAGCTAAAGATGTTGTGATTATATATGCAACAATTGAAAAATTATTATAATTTTAAAATGACGATAATTGTTGCAATTCCATCAACAGTATATAGCCATCCTGTTTCTCTATGAAACTGCCAAAACTTGTTTAATTTCTGTCCTTTTAAATTGTAGTTCTCTTAGTGGGTGTTAGTTAAATGGTAACTTCTTGTGCTATAATTTACATTTTCCTTATGACTAATGGTGAAAACATCTTCTCATGTACTTATTGTTATTTTTATATAGTTGTCTGAAAAGTATGCCAAAAGCATTTTGTTTCTTTTTAATTGTTTTCTCATTTTTTTTTTCTTATTGAGTGTTGTTATTTATAAATTTTAGAACCTGAAAATGTATCAATTATACTGTTTGCTGATGTTCACTCTGAAGTTCATTTTTCCATTCATTTGTAAGGTGTCTACTGAAAAAAACTTAATGATTAAAATTGTCATTTTTATTCATGATTCACATGCAATCAAGTTGGGGATTGTTCATCTTTTTCTTTCTTTAACTATTACTCTATTGCTATATAAATCCTCATAATTTCATTGTGTGTTTATATTCATGAAATTTCAAATAATTTCTAAATATTCTATTTTATTTGTTTTAATACAATACTTATTTAAGAATGTGCTGTATAATTTTGTAATTATTTGTAAATTTCTTTCACTTCTTGATTTCTAAATCCATTCTCATTTGGTCAAACACTATATTACATATGTTAGATATGCACATTAATTCATGCTGTTATTATCTAACATGTTTTACAGTTGAGAATGCATATTGAAAATATAATGGGTTCAGTAATTTTATGTAGAGTTTTTTCTAAATGTTTGTTATTTCTATTTACTTAGTTGTTGTCAAGTCTTCTATTTTTATGTTAACCTATAATTATTTGCATAATCAATGATGATAAAAAGTAGACTTATGTCTTAGCTATTAAGGTCTACTTTGATATATCTTCTGTACAGTCTCTTTTTTTTCACATATTCATTGGTGTTGGGATCCCGCTTGTAACTTTGTGCACTTTCTGGGCTAATTATTTCCTTATTAAATATCCATATTAATTTTGCAGTAGCATTTTCACCTCAAGAAAGATAATTTTTGTCTCAGACATTTATTACCATTTTTCCACTGTTGAGGGTGAGGTGATGTACACTCTTCTTATATCTATCATTTGTTTCCATCATTAGTCATGTTTTCATAGAATGAGTAATGCTCACTTAATAAGAACAGCAGAAGCTTTAGTGGTTCATTGTCAGGAATTGATAATCATCAACTCTGAACACTTTCACATTCTTTCACTCCTCCGTATTTCATCCAAGTTTTATTTATCAGTTTGTTACGTTATTTTGTTTCACTTTCTTGGCTTATTTTTGCATAGGGTAGGTATTTGTGCATTATGTATTCTTTATCTTTAGAAATTTTAATATGATTAATTTATTCCTTATATACCCTCCAAATACTCCCATATAATCCTTTTTTGCTCTTTTACAAACTCATGACCACTGTGTTTTAACAGTTGTCATTACATGCATATATGTACATTTATGTATATATGTATATGTACATATATTTCTAAATATAGCATTCTCCATCTATATAATGGTACTCATATGTACCTTTTCAAGTGTGAACTTTTGGTATTGAGTAACTAGTCAGCATACTCTTCCTTAGAGTAAACTATTACTCCTGCTCTCAGCATCCCTCAGTCACTGGTAGTACTTTGTGCAGGGAGAATCCTTGAGGACATCTTACTTCCCAATTTGTCCTGTCTATTGTTGTTTTTCCTGCTTAGCTCATGTTTAGAAAGTCGTGTGGGTGATACTTCATGGATGTAGCTTCTGACATTATTAGAAGATATAGTATCTCGGTAAACTTCCCTATCCTCTTGCTATTATAACCACCATTCTTCTACAATCCTGAGCCTTATATGTACGAGTAGTTTTTAGATCTATACACTAGGACTAGGCTATAACTCTGGATTTTTATTGATTGTGGTATTCTGCGTTTTTCTCTGTCTGTTGAAAAGTGAATTTCCTTGAAGATAAGGTAGGACTTGACTTATTTGTGGGTATAATAACAAGTATTTAAAATATAGTTCAGCATTACACTGCTTTATTAAAGTGGGGTGTAATGAGAGCTTTTTGTCCCAGATGATCCTGCAACCCTTGAGCCCCAAATAAACATACAGATGATATCTTACCTATAAAGTTGTTGGGCAATGGCTGGGTCTTTGTACTGGCTCTCTCTGTTTTAATTATTAACCAATTTATATTAATATAAGTATCTCTACATAGCCTCATTTTACCAGAGAATACCTGGTGTGCCCTATCCTTCTGGTCCCTCATGGTGATTCTGTCTGCCTAAGTTTCCCAGAATTCTCCTCATTTCCTAGTCCTGCCTATCTTCCTGCCTTAATGGGGCTTATAGAGTCACTTCCAAGATCCGTGACTGTACTAATGCTGATATGCTGAGTAGTTGGCTAGATTTCCAGTGCCAAGCATGCTTTCCATCCTTAAGATTAGGTTACGTCCAATTAGAGAATTATTGATTACCACCATTATATTAATGGTACTAAGGAACTTAGCCATCATCAAGGAAAATTTAGGTCATTTCATGTAAGAGGTCACTGGGCTCTGCTTCTGAAGACATGATGCTTTTATTAATAAATTCTGTCTATCTCTGGAGGCAACCAAGAGCAATAGCAATAAACTATTTGGGGAGTCTCATGGACCACAGTATTGCATATGTTGTTGGATTTTCTTAGATATTAATTATTTTAAGTAGTAAAAGAATTGAATATGAAAATTTGAATTATATATTACTTTAAAAATCTATTTATTGGCAAGCTTTTTTTTTTAACCTTATGGAACAAAGTGAATAGAATTTTGGTTATGCCCTCAGTTACAGTAAAGTAACCATGGAGAGATGGGTCACAGTATAGATAATGCTGTACAATGTACACAGTGATGAGTGATATGCTAACATGGACCCATTATGAAACATCAGACTATGTTTATGGCCTATTGTGTAGTCTTTTTATCCTAGTTGATTATAAATTCTATCAATTTGACTATATTAACCATCAAACTAGGCTCTTAAATTAAAATTGAAAGGAAATCACTTAATTGCAGGCAACTAGACAACACTTGCTTGAAACAATTAGTTTTAAATTATTACCAATTTAAGAACCAATTTATTATTTATATTTTAATTTAGCATAAACAATGAGCATCCAAAAGATGAAAACATAAGCAGAGATAAAAAGAAATTATAAGGTATTGTTATTGTTCACTTGTAGCTCTCTGGGATTTCATTTGTTTCTTGGATATAATCATATTCAAAAATTTCAAACTTACTGAGGTTTTTGCTTGAATGTCCTGACATGGGGATAAGATAAACACAGTTAATGCTATAGGAGAGGGGGCACTTTGAATAATCTAGGGTAGAAAGTATGAGGAATGAATGAATCAAAAGAAATGGTGAAAGGAGTCAATTTGCTAGATTTTTCTAAAGAAGACAGAATCAGAAAATAATTGAAAATGATGAGAAAAATCTGACAGACAAATGTAGATCACAACATAAAATATTAATTTTAGTTAAGAGATGGGAGAGTCAGACACCTATGATTATTCTTATTCAAACACATGCATGTGAAAGATAGAAAAAAGAAAGAGAGATAGAGATAAAGAGTAAGGAGAGGTGGAGAGAGGGTGGGAGAGAGGAGAAAAGAAAGCATGCAGAAAAAATCAGGCTTTGAACTGCATACATGGATTCAGCTTAAAAATTCTGAATGCCAATTCTATTCTTCATGAACTGAACTAAGGAAAATATAAAATAGCAGATTTTGTAGAATTTTAATTTTAGCATGCAGATTCCTGAGGATTCTACATGAGTTCAGTAACTCCTGAAAGGCTAAGAAAGATGGTGAGGGGCCCTGAAGACACCCTGCTTATGCTTTCATGTATATCTTCTCCCCATCTTTGCTATTCTCATATCATAAATTTCCAGAGTGAAAAAGTATTATGTAGGAAAGTTGTATTTTTCTCCCTTGTGTTGAATAAGCTTAAGCTAATTAATCAATTTCCTCTCCCTTTTAAAATCTGTTATATAATAACTCAGAATAGTACTTAAAGTGATTGACCACAAAAAGATCAAATTATTATGCATTATAAGATGAGAACTAAACTAAGCAAGTGGAATTGGATCACTTTGCTTAGATATTGCAGTACGGCTTTTGAATTCAGCATGTCTTTTATTCTTTGTTCGTAGTTCACCAACAGCATAATTTAGCTTTATTTCTGCAAGTATTGCCTTTATGCTGTTAAATTTCTGTGTTCATAAAATAAAATTAATCAAGTTTTTATTGTGAATTCCAGACTCTACATTGAAATATCTCCCTCTTTCTGTCAGCTACCTCACACGGGGATATTTCAATTATAATTCCCAAGCAGAGTGTCTCAGAATCCCTCCAATATTTTTGTATCTTATTTAATTCTCTAGCAGATCAATAGACACTTCATTATTCTTTAGTAACTGTAGCCGAATATTATGTTTTGTGTGATCTCTCTTTCAATTTAAAATACAGATTTATTATGTTGTAGAAACTTCACTTCCAGAGTAAATACATGGTAGTAACATGTTTTACTACTTTGACTTAATATCACTTTGATAGATGTTAGTTTCCTTTATTTTCTTATATGGTAGCTTCTGCAATTGTCTTTTGTGTCACTTTAATATCCTGTTAGCCTTTTCTTAGTTTTAAATCACAATGGTTCTTTCTTTACAACTCTCATTGGGTTTTGATACATCGCAACTACTCAAAACTCTCTCCCCTTTTAATGCAGTTTCCCATCTGTGAGCTCACACCCATTTAATGTTCCGATAGCCTCCCCTTTCCCGTCTGTTTCCCCATGTGCCCATGATCTTTTGGCATCTTATTTTAGAAATCTGCCAATAATATTTCTAAAGTTACTCTTGTTCTGTGAATACTGTTCCCTAAGACATAAACTTGTTAATTATTGTTGTAGCTCTTCAATATGTTTTCATTATGTCTGTATCAGAATTCTTCTAGACTCTTCCAAGCTCTGGAACAAATACTTCAAATGTGATAACTTAAAATATGAATATATTTTCCAATGACTTTCACTGGTTCTAAGTTCTAGATAGTTCTCACTGGGTTGGAATAAGAGTTTAGCAGAGCTTTAGCCATTTTATTCTTTTTTATGTATTTTATTTAAATAACATTTTTCCTTAACTTTTACATTCAGACAGCAGTTCTCCCCCACCTTTCACCTCCCAGTTTAGCCCCTCTGCTTCCCATCTATGCCCTTCCCCAATCCTGTATTTAAGACACTAATGTTATATCTAATTATGCCTTTGGTTTCTTTGCCCTCCTAATCCTCAACCATTAGTTTACTTCTCTGGTAATAAATGTAAATCTTATTTAAATGATAATTTTTTTTCAAAATATATTTTCATACTGATGTCACCAAACAAATTGTTTATCCATTCAATCTTTTAAAATAATGTTTTGTTTTGTCTTACTATATTTGCCCTTGTCAATGAATAAATATTAACATTTCTATAATAAATTTTGAAAATTAATTTTAAGATATGGTCATTGTATCTTTTTTTTACAGAGAAACTGGTATGTAGGTACCAAGATATTGATAATATTTGATGTGTATGGGACCATATGAGTTAGTTAATATATCAATGTTTTGTTATTTTACAAGTTAAAATTTAATTAAAAATATAAGATAACTTACAGCCACATTTAGCAATTTCCAGGAGCACAAACTATTGTGATTTTATATCCTACATTGCTTCACCATTTTTTTTTTTTATAAAAACAGTATTGTTTGATAATGGTGGATTACTGATGTTGGATGTCTGCCCTTATTTCCTTCTTCACTGAAATGTAAAGATAAGCACTTCCCCTACTCAAACGTTATACAGCATACTATATTACATTTTTAACTCAGTGACCCACCTTTTTAATACAGCTTGAAGTCCTAACTCAAAGCAACTTTCAAAATTAATGACTCTGCCACCATGTCCTTAACCTTTTAAAATTATTCGTCTCTAAGGAGTCACATATTAGCCTAGTGAGCAACTGTGCATTGAAGTGAAAGCTATAAATTTTTAGGTCATGACCCTAATGTGGTCTAGGGTGCATAAATAGTTTTCTGGAGTGAATTCATGTGTGTCACATTTGTTTTGCGGCTACCATGTTTCTATTTAACAGCAAGAAAAATACACTCTATGATGGTAATGCAGGAAAGTTGTTTATGCTGGTTTTTTTTTTTTTTTTTTTTTTTTTTTTTTTTGCATGGCTACCTTTCTGTTTCCCTTCTTCATCCTTCCTTCTCTTTTGTCTGCTAAAGTGGAACTGATTAGCACTGCTTATTGTGTGATCAGCCACACAAGAAGTTTGTCTACTTCTAGTAGTCCACACGGATCACAACACAACCTCTTACACAGAATTTTATAAGTCTAAACATTTATTCCTCATCCTGCATGTTATAACTATTTTAATAGATGTTTTCACTACTTTGCCTATGTATTATACTTTGTATAAGTTTGTATCTGTACTAAAGTGACTGTGCTCAGTAATTAGTGAACAACATATAAAACAGGGTCTGACAAAGGAATGAAAGAATTCTTTACAGAAATCTTTAACAGAGTTCTTCATGGGGAAAAAAAAAACGACACTTTCTTAAACTCAAATCTACTAGTTGTTTTTATGTGTTAACTTCTTACAAGCTACACTCATCAGAGAGGAAGGAGCCACAGTTGAGGAAAGCCCTCCCTGAGATCAGCTCTAAAGCATTTTCTCAATTAGTTAACATTGGGGGAGAGCCCAGGCTCTCCTTCCTTTTGCCATCCCTGTGATGCTAATCCAGGATTCCATAATGAAGCAGGCTGAGCAAACCAGGGTAAGCAAGCCAGTAAGCAGCAATCCTTCAAAGTCTCTAATCAGCTTCTTCCTTCAGGTTCCAGACCTGTTTGAGTTCCTGTTCTGACTTCCTCCAATGATGGACAATGATCTGGAACTATAAGCCAAATAAACCCTTTCCTCCCCAACTTGCTTTTTTTTTTGTAACAGTATTTTGTCACAGAAATAGAAACCCTAACTAATTAAACCAATTAAGAATTTGAAGCTACAAAAAGATTTTTTTTCCAGACATTACTGCTGAAATTTGTGATATGTGTTTCATTTACGGTTGCTTTCAACATATTGAAAAATTTTAGTAAATGAATACCACAACACACACACACACACAAACACACAAACAAACAAACACACACACACACATACACACACACACAAACATAGAAATTCTGGGTAAAGGGTATGGAAGGATACATGGACATATTAAAATTAGGCTTTTAGCTTAAGTTGTAAAAATAATTGAATGAGAAATCCAAGGATAGCAAGGTTGGTTATGTTGATTTTTCTTAAGGGCTTATTAAACATTATCAGGCTAAGTACACATTGGATAGAGGTCAACTCTAATATTCTCAAGTCATGGTTTTAATCTGAATACAAGGCCCAGCAAAAGCTCAGTCATTGTGGAGTCAAAAATTGTTTTCAGCAAAGTAAATCAGTATAAGTTGAAAATTTTTATCAACAAAATATTTTAGCATTTTCCAAATTTTTTTCTATTTTACTTTTAAAATATCATGAAAATGAATAACATTTTAGTAGCTATTAAAGCAATATTCTATCTATATTTGAATTTTTTGTTAATTTTCATATTCTTCTCTTAATTCTTTTGAGTTATCATATGATTATGAACCACATGAAAGGTAAAAGACCTCTCTTATCATTGCCTAAACCTAGGTAACAAACGATTTGTTTGTTTCCAAAACTTTCATTGTTCTGTTTTATGTCTCATGCTTCAAATCACCATAAAACCTGTGTGTGTGTTTGTGCCTCATTTTTTATCTTAGTTCTAATACTCTCATACATCCTTCCTCCTGCAGTGTCATCTCTTATTTTCTAAAGCCTCATATACAACCTGTAACTTCCTCTGGGTACTTACATATCTCTTATTAAACAAAATTTCACAGTACAAAGAGTGTGGTTTTCTAACACTCAAACTTTATTGCAGAGTAAATCAGGTAAGAATAAATAACCGAGAAAGGATAGGACAAGGAAAAGAAATCCTGAATGGATTACTGTGCTCCTTCTAGAACAATTATCATCAAAATTAATCAATCAATTAAGTCCTAATGTAATAGTTCTATTATTGCTACATTGAAATAATGATTTCAAGTCATCTAAAATATTAAAAATTTCATTATAAAAGTAAACACTGGTATTACTTACATACTCAAGCTATGTGCTATAAGCAACTGATATGATAATACCAATATATTTTATACTATTCTGGTTAAACTATTATTGGTAATGTTATTTGATTTTATAAATATTTCTAAGTTATCAGTGACAAATTATGTTCAAATTAATCATAACTTCTGGAACATACAGATTGTGAAAATATCATTAGTTCTGGAACAGATTCATGCCTAAAAAGCCAAACTCATAAAAATCAATGACATTTTTTATTTGTATCTGCCTAATTTACAAAAATCTAAACAAAATACACAGTGATAAAAATTTGAATGTATACTTCATATTGAAAACTTTAATTCTAATTGTAGTATACATACATGAATCTCTTATTTAAGTATAATAAAAGTATTAAATACAATAATACATTTTCATTGTAATATCACTGAGTATATTGTTGATCACTGCATATATTCTATTGCTTATTGTGTCTTTCTAAAATTACTTTGCAATATAAAACATGTCTTGATAAGTACTGTATAATAGTTAATATTATATATTTATTAATTTATTTTAAAATAATAAAGGTATTTCGAACTTATTCCTCATTTTATAATGTTAGTAACTAGAGTTCTAAAAAAAAAAACTCTTAGAAATCCTTAAACAACAAGTTTGATGTTTTGTTAGTGTTATTCACAATACGTTGCAAAAATGGAGAAAGGCTCAAATGTGTTGCTATTTCAGATTGTCCATATCTGCTTCATAAATGTTACTCATTTTGCACATATTGCATTTACATACATGAAAGCAAAACATCATAAACATAGCATACATATTTTTTTAAAGCTGGGTACAATAACAAATGCTTATTTCCCAGTGTTAGGGAGGAAGACACAGTTGGGTTCCTGTGATTCCCTGGTCAGCCACACTAGCCTCTTAATAGAGCACCAGGCTAATATATTTCCATTGTTTCTAAGATCAGAAATAAGCTAAGGGTAGGTAGTTGAGGTTATGCAAACCAAAAGAGTCCATACAGGGGAAACCACTCTGAGCTCTTGAAAGGGAGAGACAATTTTTTTCAAAAATGTACATCTGTGTTTTCACTAATATATTTGTCATCTTCCACCTGTAAATATTATTTATTTGTGTTGTTATAAATTAGATTAAAGTAGAACCTTAATTATGAGTTATGTGTAGTTTAACCTACGCCATTTAAGATAATTCATTTAGATTAATTGAAATAAAGCAGTAATTTTATCTTCACATATTAGTCAAAATTATTTATTTAAATTCTAAAATCATCTTTCTTATAGAAGCTATTTTCTATTGAGTGATTTGCAAATGACCGTTTTATATTTTGTCATTTTAAGAAATGAAAGTTGTAACCATTTGTCAATTTTACTTATTGACTATTTCACCACTAATCAGTCTTTGCCATAATATTTTGAAGCCTCTTAAGATAATAAAATAAAAAAGGTATAATTTCTAATTGAAAGCATTTATGATAAATGGTGTTTCACTTTTTATTCTACAATTATGAAATTCTACAAATTATGAAATTTGTAACTTGGTGATATATCTGTGGGCTTATGAAAATTTGATGAATAATTTTTAACTTCAGTTTCTCCTACTCTTTCAGGATGTCACCAATGTTGGTTAATTTTCATAAGAATTTCCTAATGAAAATGTTATTCCCCAGGGAACGGAAAGCAGCAGTTGTTTTAGTGGAAATATGTTTTCCTTGCTTCATATTACACAGTAATATACACTCAGAAGAAAGTCAATGGTGATTACTAAAAGTATCAAAAATAGAAAGTATGCTGTTTATCAGTTTTTCAAACAATTACTGGATTTCATTTAATACAAGTATAGAAAACTACAAGACAAGACTGTTTTAAAGTGAAGTTCATAGTATATAAAGAAAACTAAGCCCTTAGCCTTTTGATATTATTCAAAAAACACATGTCATCTCTATATATGTCATACTGACTTGGCCCGTGTCTATATTCCAGCTGCACTCCAACTCCGACAAAGGTGATGGATCTGTCAAGTACATCCTTACCGGGGAAGGTGCTGGAACTATATTTATCATAGATGACACCACGGGTGACATCCACTCAACCAAAAGCCTGGATAGAGAGCAGAAGACTCACTATGTGCTTCATGCCCAAGCTATTGACAGACGGACAAACAAGCCTCTTGAACCGGAATCTGAATTCATTATCAAAGTGCAAGATATCAATGACAATGCTCCCAAGTTCACAGATGGACCATACATTGTTACTGTGCCTGAAATGTCAGATATGGGTAAGGAAGTTATTTTTATAGTTTAGTAATTAATGCATACTCCATATAACACAGAAAATTATCTTTTTAAATGTTTTTCAAAATGTTTATGTGTATATTCATAGAAATATTAGGAAATTTATATTACATAAATAATATAT
The DNA here is from genome assembly GCF_943737965.1 of Phodopus roborovskii. Lineage (NCBI taxonomy): Eukaryota > Metazoa > Chordata > Mammalia > Rodentia > Cricetidae > Phodopus > Phodopus roborovskii. The sequence goes on from NW_026126410.1 coordinate 32,929,251, forward strand.
TATTTATTGAAGTAAAATTTTGAGCATATATGTATTGATAATGGTTTGGACATCTCAAGGTAAAATCATAAATTGTGTTACATGTAATTCTTTCTTAATTGGCATTCTTCTTGATTATGTAATTTTCTTTCATATTATTAGATAATATGAATGCCAACATATTCAATAGTAACTACTTTGAAGATAGAGTGTCTGACATCCTGAACTTTTGGCTGTATATTCTCTAGACTTTCAGGTCCTTCTTAACAGTATTAGGAGTTATTGCTTAATAGTAACAGTATTAGGAGTTATTGCCTAATTAATCAATAAAACTTCATGTTTTAAGCAATTGCATATTTATTTCAAAATATAAAAATTTTGTTACTCATGTTTAGATTATTTCAAATGTGCAGGCAGAATAAAGAACCCATGCCAACCTCTCATTTTTAGGAAATAGTCAACCTGTTATTAATTTAATATCTCAATACATGGCTCTACTGTAATAGAAATATCTTGATACAATTCTCAAGGTTTTTGACTTAATAGGACTTTCTCTATTCACATTTGTTACTAGCTTATATGTCTTTATGTTTATTCTATAAGTAAATTTCCTGAAAGTAATTAAAATGAAGTTAAATAATCACATTAATTTTTGCCATATTTGTAGGATTCCATTGGCTTACAGAACACATTTTGGGAGGATAATTTTTGCCTTTCATTTAAATGTATATGTCATTCTTATTCCGAATAAGGGTATCATAGTCCCTTGTAAGATGTGTCTGTGAATATTCACATAAAACTTCCTTACTGGAAGCAGTGAGCTTCTGATGCCTTTTAGGCTTGCAGCCCATTTTAGTTCTCTTGGGAGCCAGGTAGCACTTCAGCTGATGGAGAAAGGGTAGAAATCAAGAGCAAGATGTTCTCAACCACAGCCTCTGGAGAAAAACAATTTCCTAACCTTTTTCCCTCAGCTTCAGAATTCAGGCACTAGCTTTAGCAGTCCTTGGCAGATGCTCAGAATATATTCAAGCTTATTGGTCTCTAAGGGCATTTAAGGAAAAAAAAATGGAGGACTAGGCACTCTTATTCATATCAAATAACAGTTTGTGAGAAAAACTTGTAAAAATAGCCCCCCATGCCCTTTTAAGGTAAAGTAAGCCAATATCATATTGCCTAAGAACCTTCTAAATTATAATTGCAAAGCATGTTAATACACCATCATATATCAGAAACATACTGGTAGGCTTCCATTGAGTGATACATGCCAACACCAAACATGAAACAACCAAATCAAAAAGAAATAAAAGACAATGAAATAGGCAGAGTCATCATTAGCCAAAGGTAGTTTTCAATTCACAGTAATAAGAGAACTGGAGGAAAAAAAGAAAACGTTTGGGGAGTAAGGTTATTATGTTATATATTAAAAAGTAAATCACAACATAAACCTACCTATGTCATGAAATAATGAATGTTCACTAATTAAGCTTGATTGGCAGCCTGGTATAAGAGAACATAAAAACAGCTGGACAAAACAGCCCTACAGACTATAGCCAGGATATCTGAATCTTCTTCAAATCCCCCATGACAGCACCCCTTACCAGCAGGAAGTAGTTTGGAAAGAACAACGCCCAAATTCCCAAATATTGTGTATAAATGTTTGTTTTCATTTAATTGGACTTTGTTATATAAAATTAAATAAAATAAAAAATAAGATTTAGGCAAACCTTAGAGGACATATTCTTTGGAAGTATCACAGACTCAATAGACTCAAAGTATGTCCCCAAGAACAAAGAAGGAAATATGCATAGAGGAAGAGATGAGGAGTTTCCTGATTCACATGCTTCATGGAGATTACTGTTTGGAGAAAAACATTACTAGGTTGGATTTAGGCAAATACTGGCAATGTTCCAAGAGCCTGGATATAAAAAGTAAACTTTAATAGCTGATAGGGGGAAATGAGGGATTGAAAATGGTTGAAAGAGAACAGATGTGAGTCAAATGAGTAAAACTAAAACGATGGCAAAGATAACAAGCACAAGCCCGGAAACAGATGTGAGCGTATAAATGAGCAGAACGTTACATGCACATTGGTGCTTTCGAGTACATGAAATATCTTTGTTGATCAAAATAAAAGCCAAAGGACAGGTGGAATTATCATAGTAAAGGCTGTGAGTTCAAATCTGAGATACAAAAATACTTCCAACACATTCCCTAAAATTAGAAGTATTGGAAGAATAAGGAATCACTAATACCCTCAAGTTATCAGAGTGACAAAAATGTGGTTATAGGATAAAACTTTAATTTTTAAAAGTAGTAAAATAATTAAGGCATTTAAGTGGTATCTCCATAGTATGGTTACAGTAAAGAATATTTTTATGATAGTAATTTATTAAAAGCCAGATGCCAAATTGTAGATATTACATTTTATTATTGGTTTTGAGTGAATAGGAGCTTAATACTGTGGCTCTCTCTCTCTCTCTCTTTCTGTGTGTTGTGTAATCATAATATAATGTGAAAATTAAGGGTGTGTGTGTATAAAATCATAACACACAATTGACATTGTACTTTGTCTGGAGGCTAATGGGAAAATCAGTGTGTGTGTGTGTGTGTGTGTGTGTGTGTGTATGAATGTGTGTATGTGTATGAATGTGTGTGTGTAACTTCCTTTATATCTTGAGCCTAAGGACTGAAGATGATACTTCAAATATGAGTGGAGAAATAAAATGAAGCATCAAGCAATGACAAGAGAGGCAGTCTCCCTTCATGCTGTCTATGCAGATCATGATTTCTTGAAGTGCAATCATTCACATAAAGAAAAAAAAAGTTTTCCATTAGTTTAGAGATGAAAAAGGAAGTGTTGCTCAGTTGGGAGGAAGGCTATGTGATATGATTCTCAAAGGCTAAAATTGGATTGGTTTTAGAAAAGAAAGTTTGTGAATTTCATTGTGAGAGATTACATGGAATGAGATCTGATCAGTCTGCAGTCCAGTCTCTGCTGTCTGAGCCAATGTGTTTTCAAGCTCTGTCTCAGTAACTTGACACTACACTGAGGGCAGCCAGTGATGTAAACAAATGGCACCCCTCCTTCCTGACAAGTATTGCCAGCTATCTAACTAGCCAGTGGACCAATTTCTTTCAATGTTACTAAAGTACCATAAAATGTTAACTTGAGTCCAGGTCTCACTAGGCTAGTACTTGCCACTTAGGGCAAGGTTGCTAGCTAGCAAGTCCCAGAGATCGGGTGCTTCTGCTTTTCCAGTATTGGGATATTCCAAGGATATTCTACTGTGCTATTTCAATGGCTGCTATAGATAGAATTCATGTTTCCATACTTTCACAGCAAACACTTTACTGACTACATCTCCTGTTTTATTACGGGGACAGTAGTAAAGAAAAGTCTAACACTGAATCCAAAAGAATGGGGAAATGATGCTCACTTCTGTTTGCAAGCCATGCTGCTGCTCTCTTTTAAAGAAGTTGATTTGTGGTTGAAACAGGAAACTCTCATCTCTTCCTTTTTCTTACACTGACCCACAGAGTAATTATCATGTCAGACTACTTGCTATGATAGAAAAATTCCTTTCTGCTTGAGTGAAGCTAACAGTGTATTTTAAATATTCATTCATGCTTCTAATCAAAACTATTTGTACCCACAAAAGTAGTAATTAATCGATTAATGAGTTTTGTTCCTTTGAATGAGGGCTTTCTGTTCTGCAAAACATCTAGAGTCTCTTTTCATTACAAATTGTACAAAATTTTGTCAGAGTCTGTGACTATAGGTCACCATAGCAACTGTGAAAATGATCCAACAGACAACTACAAGGAACACTTGTTAAACACTTGCTAAGTGTCAGGAATCTTGTATATTTACAGTAATGACATGTAGTTTTCAAAATTGTCATCACAGTGTCAACAAGAGTATTATTCTTGGTGTACTAAGTATAAAAATGAAATATGGAATTGCTTTATTTGTCTAAAATAACATGATTATTAAGAAATATGTGAAAAATTTTGTAAGCTAGGTATATTTTATGACTTATAATCACATTTTAAAATTAAAATTTAAAGAAAAAAATGAATAAAGGTTATATGTAGAACAATTCTTTTAGTAAATTCAAAAAGGACAATAGTAGTAATATATAACAAGAAATTATGTAGCACTAAGTTTAAAGAAATGATGTCAACTTTTTTTTGGATGGTTGCTTTTTTGAGGCAGGGTTTCTTTGTATTGCTTTGGAGCCTCTCCTGAAACTAGCTCTGTAGACCAGGCTGGCCTGGAACTCACAGAGATCTGCCTGCCTCTGCCTCCAGAGTGCTGGGATTAAAGGTATGTGCCACCAACTCCCAGCTAAATAATGTCAACTTTTGACTCATTACAAAGATTATATTTACCACTACTACATTTCACTGACTTACCACATATTTGGGGAATATAGTTTTCTACAGTTAAAGAGAGAGAGATACAGAGAGAGACACAGAAACAGAAAGACAGAAAGACAGAGAGAGAAGAAGGAAAAAGAGAAGGAGAAGGAGAAGGAGGAGAAGGAGGACAAGGAGAAGAAGAAGAGGAAGAGGAAGAAGAAGAATCATATTCTCTGGAATATTGCTTTGCATTTCTCTGATGTCTGTGGATGTGGAACATTTTATTTGTTTCTCAGCTACTTGAGATTTCTCAGTTGAGAATTATTTGTTTATATATATATATATACATATATAAGTATATATATATATATATATATCCGATTTTTAATTGGATTAGTTAATGCCTTGTTTTTGTGTTCTTTACATATTTTGGATATTAACCTTCTGTCACAGGTGTAGTTTGTGAAAATCTTTTTCCCACTGAAATTCAATCTTACACCTGTCAGAATGACTAAGATCAAAAACATAAGTAAAAACTCATGCTGACAAGGATGTGGAGTAAGAGGTACACTCCTCTATTGTTGTTGGGAGTGCAAACTTGAACAGCCCCTTTGGAAATCATTATGGTAGTTTCCTAGAAAATTGGGAATTGATCTGCCTCAAGTTCTAAACATACCATTCCTGGTTATATATCCAAAGGATGGTCTATCATTCTATAAGTCCATTTACTCATCTGTGTTCATAGCAGCTTTCTTCATAATAGCCAGAAATTAGAAACAGCACAGAAAACCCTTACCAAATAATGGTAAAGGAAATGTGGTATGTTTGAACAATGGAGTATTGTTTAACTGTTAAAATAATGGCATCATAAAATTTCCTAGCAAAAAGGATGAAATGCGAAAGAAAGCTATCCTGAGTGAGATAATGCAGACTCCAAAATACAAATATGATATATACTTATAATGGATACTGGATGTAGGGATAATCATGCCAATCATACTATGATCCACATGTTCAGAAGATAAGAAGAGCTCAAGGGGTCATATCTATCTCCCTGGGAGGTGAATATAATAGACATCCTGGATGGACTAGGGAGGGTAGAGATGGGAACAGAAGTAATAAAAAGGAGAGAATACTGGGAGAGATGATGACTGGAATTAGGGACATTTGGGGGAAGATGTACAAACCCAATGCATTGGAAACTCTATGGCACCTAAGAGGATCACAGTACTGAAGACTCCTAGTAAAGAGGGACGAGGAGCCTGAACTGGTCATCCTCTGAAAGCAGGCAAGTTCTCAAAAGGAAGGAGTGGAACACCAATACATCCATAAAACCTTCATCATCAGAGAGACAAGAGATACTTCATATAACAAATGGTGGTAGCAGATATAGAGTCTCAGACCCAAATATTAGGTGGAGTTCAGGGAGTCCTGTGGAGGTGCAGGGGGAAGATCTGTATGAGCCAGTCAAGAACTACACAGGAACAAGGCCCACAGAATCAACTGACAGGCACTCAAGTGGGTTCACATATAAGAAGGAGCCTGTGTGGATCCTAGCTAGGTCCTTTGCATATATTTCACAGTTGTGTAGCTTGGTGCTCTGTGGGACTCTTTTCCTCCTACTAGGTTGCCTCATTCAGCCTTGATATGAGAATTTGTGCTTGCTCTTACTGTAGCTTGTTATACCATATTTGGTTGATGAACCTGGAAGGCCTGTTCTTTTCTGAGAGGAAGTAGAAGTGGGGTGTATCTGGGAGAAGAGAGAGGTATTAAGGAGAGACAGAGGAAGAGAGAGAGAGGACATTGCAGTAAGGATACAATTTATGAAAAGAATAAATTAAAAAAAGGAAAAAAAATACCAATGGAGTCATATGGCCACATGATTTTCAAAACAAGATAATTCTAACAACATTAATTTATATATCCTGAATTAGGAGGAGGAATTGGGGTTATTATGACCAAAATATATTATTTGAAATTGTCAAGGGAGGAATAAATGTTACATAATAGAATAATAAGTAATACATTCAAAATGGGTCCTAATACCTCCTCAGCCATACTATTTTGCAAATTTCAATCATGCATATTCTTTCATGGCCTGGGATTCAGGTCGAATCGGAGAGTGGAAGATTATTACCATAGCAGTTTTGCCACTATTTAATTAGTGAATATATTTTGCCTGGTAAGTTGCTGTGGTAGTTTTAGGGTTCTCCGCTTCTTAAGACTGTTAGTGTCTATTTAACAGCAAACATAACTATGGAAGCTTACATTCTAGATTGATTTTTCCATTTGTCATGAAAGTATGCTTTTTTTTTTTTTTTTTAACTTCAGCACTATGGCTGTGCCTTAATCTACTGCTATCTCAGCCAGAAATTGCAACTTTACAGTTTACAGGGCTGCTTATCTTGCAGTGGGCTGGTCTATCAGGCTGCAGCTTGGCAAGAATTCTGCTCCCCCAGGCACTGGTTCTGTTGTTGCTGCTAATGGTAGCTTTAACTAAATATCTATCATTCTAATTATGACTAAACTCAAGATTCAAAGGCTGAGGCGAAAACCTTCGAGCTGAGAGAGACTCTGAGTATCAACTAGCTAACCCTCTTTCCTTGCTGGTGTACATGGAACACCTATGGATCTGCTTAGCCAAACCACAAAAAGTTGTGCTATTCCAAACCCCACTCTACTGCTTCCTATGTCTCCGTGTCTCTCTGGTAATCTGTGAATACTTTCTGTCATCTGGATGCTAATGAAGCCTCCTTACCCAAGGTTAATTTTACTTAATTAACGCAAATACAATCTTAGGGTTCACATTGTGAACAAATATCCCCTAAGACTTTGTGGTGTCTTCAACAATAGACTCTTATCATTTAGTTCTCGTGGGCTGCTAAGAGCAGTTACAAGAACTTATATATATATATATATACATATATGTATATGTATATATATGTGTGTGAGTGTGTATGTATGTATGTATTTACAGATGACAGTCATTCGTTTTTGGTCAATGATTCATAAAAAGATAGTCTTTACTTGGCATACGGATTTTTGATCAATGACTTTGGGTTTATTAGTAGCAATATCAGCCCTACAGGATATATCCTGTCTTACTCCTTTTTAAAAATATTTTAACTGGTCTTTCAACTATTACGTTTCAGTATGATTTCTTTTTAATGTATTTGTCATTTTGATTAATTTTTTCCTTCTGAAATGAAATGGTCAATATGTTACAGATGTATTTTATAAATGCTCTCATAATAATATATCTTTCAGCATTAATAGCCATTGTAACATTATATAGCATGTGAAAATAAGAAACAGAATACACACATATTCATACAAACAAATTTCCAAAACTTAACATAGAACAATCCATATTTTATACCATAGCATGAACCTGTGCTTTAGAATATTCATTCACAGTAAGAGCAATTATCCGAAGGAGAAACACATTTGTATAAACTGATTAAATTAATCATTTCTGGAAGTTGGTTTATCTTCCATTCATTTTGAATGTAAGAATATCATACTTATTGAAAACTTTATAAATACATAATTTAAAAATACTGGCAAAACTCCTAATTGTGGGCATGGGGTGCCTTTGACTCTTTTGCCTGTTCCTTAGACACTTTTCTTCCCATTGCATTGCTTTAATCACCCTTGATATGGGGGTTTGTGCTTAGTGTAAATGTTAGAGTTGAAAGGACGCTTGTCTTGTGGATTAGGAAAACTTTTACAATGCGCACAAAATATCAATTAGGAACAGGATTAAAATAAGTGGGCATTTCATTTCAAGAAGAAAAGTAATCACAGATATTCCTTTTTCTTCTACTGGATATTAGTAGATAAAGTAGTGTGCATGTAAGTGTGTGTGTGTGTGTGTGTGTGTGTGCGTTGTTATGCAATAAAAGTATTGTGATAATAGTGTCTACACTCTTCAAATATGCAATGAGAACACAGTGGGTAAAATAGAAAATTTGCTTGGTATGCAGGATTATTTTTTGATTATTTTTGTAACTACACATTATCATATGAAGAAAACTAGTGTGTTTGTAAGTTCCTTATCAATGGGTAATAATCAACATAAAACATATTTGGAGGTATGGATAGTTTAATATAGATGCAAAGAAAAGATATTGTAGAAAAGTTTTCTTATATAGTGTTTTCTCTCTCTTGATTTACACAATGCAGTGTCACCTGTTAATCATAGTTGAGTTCATTAGAGTTCTCAGTCTTGACCTTTTTGCAGCAGCTCTGTTCATAGGAAGATTGTCAGCATCATTCCTGGACACTAATCCACAGTATCAGTAGCATCCCACAATCTACATCCAAACCTTTCTTTCACAGATATTGCTAAATGTACTTTGAAGGAAAATTGGTGTCATTCCCAATTATCAGTTGAGAATTACTAGCCTAGGGGAAATGCAAGAAAAGGGTATGACAAAATGTAGGCTCATGAATAAAATAATAAATTGTATAATTTATAATTCCATACAAAGTGAATTTCACAGTGCTAGAATGCTCATCATCTATTTTATTACCCAAATTATTCTACATGCAATTTAGCATTGAAATATTAATTACCATATTAAAATGCATGATAGTATTGAAGAGAAGCAAACGTAGGCATGAAAATAGGATATTGTGACTCTAGACAAAAGAGCAGCAGTTGAGTAGTTGAGATTTAGGACTCACACGTTTCAAAGAAATTTTGTTTTTCACCTTTATCTAGATGATATGCAGTAAATCAATCTGGTGATGGCCAAATCCTTGATATATATATACATATATATATATATATATATATATAATTACATACATATTTAATAAATTTCTGTAAAATAAGAATTTTTGAAAATACATGTTATAACACTACTGAAGTCAATTGTTTCAGAATAAACATGATTTCATCAATTCAAATTTAGGATTCCTTCCTTTGTTCATAATTTCACAGCATCGTCTTGTTGATGCTAATGAGCATTTTAGTCCATTGCTGTTGTCACGTTAAACCCCTGAGCCTTAGTAACAAGTAAATAAAAGACCTTAAAATTTCAAGGTTGAATATGCAAGGTCATTTGGCTCTGACATATAGTGAATTTCTGTGCTCAGCACTACATTTGAATTGTCCAACAATGGTAGAGAACTTATGGAATTGATGAATGAGCATAGGTTAAACATCAAGTCACTGTGGGGTTAACTGTGGCCCCACAAGTGCCACCATAGTTCCTTAAAGACAGTGAATACCCCCGTGATTTGGTGTCATTTCATTACACCTCTCTTCCTGACAGTCAACTCATTTCTCATCATCACCACACTGGGGACCAAGCTTCTAGAACATAAACCTCTGGAGAATGTTTTGTAACTGGAGTGGAATCATGCCAACAGTCTTTTCTCCCTTCTATCACTATTTCTAAAACTTTATTTTCAATAACTGAAAGGGAAAATTTTTATAATGTTCCAAATTTTTACTATAATTTTACAAAGTCTAGTCACTTTGCAACTGACACGAAAATATGACATAATTCATTACTATGGTTTATCATAGCCCAAATAAATCACTATTGCATAGCATATTTCCTATTTTCTTAGAGGATTGTGAAGGTGACACCTTAGAAATATAAATAGGATGAATCAAACTATTTGTAAAGGATGTTATCATTCCCACAGGAAGAGTGTCTCTAAAATGATTAAGATATTTAGTCATTAGAACAGAATAGAGAAATGCTGATTATTAGTCTATTGTATACCATGTAAACAATCGTAAGTCCATCATTGACAGACTTGAGGTTGAGAGGAAGAGTGGAAACTTTTCTGATAATGAAATACAATTTTCTTTACTTATAATCCTCAAATTCATTGTGTTCTTTGTTCTGTGTGATGTATCTAAATGTTCTTATTCCTCTTCTGGTCTTTATTTTTTCCCTTTGGTCTTATAAGCCAACGGCCTCTTTCTGTGTGTTCCTTCTTGCACAGGAACAGTAGGCATCAGCTTTGTGCTGACTAGATTGCACTGCTTGCTGGGACCTGAGCTTAGATCAGCCCAAATACCTTGGGAGCTTCATTCTGGACACCTGCCAGGATTGAGGAACCCTTATTCCTATCTTCACCCTGGAGACATCATCTTTAAGATGATGTGATTATAATAGCAGGAGGCTTGTGTTTTAGTTCATACAGTAGATAGTTTCTTCCCCTGAGGATTTACATGGTGGGTCTGAAGAACAAAAATTTCCAAGTTATATAACTTCCTTCTTTTTTTTTTTTTTTCTTTTTCTTTCTTTGGCTAACTTATCTTAAATGTTAATTAGCTTTCATTTTAGACAAAATTCAGGACTTACTGACTGTTAGTTATTTTTGTTGTGACCAAATATGCTGTAAAATTATGAGAATGGTGCCAAGCATAAACATATTTACATAATGACATCTCCCATCAAGCATTGGTGATGCACACCTTTATTCCCAGCTCATGGGAGGCAGAGGCCAGAGGATCTCTGTGAGTTTGAGGGCAGCCAGATCTACAGAGAAAGTACCAGGACAGGTTCCAAAGCAATACAGAGAAAACCTGTTGAGGGAAAAAACAAAACAAAAAGCCTTGAAAAAGATTGTTTTGTTGTTGTTGCTTTTTGGTTCACAGATTGAGATGATACTGTCCATTATGGAAAGTTCATGGTGTTAGTGCCAGAAGGAATCTGACCACCCTATGATCAAAATCAGAAAGTATTGTCTATTGTTCCTGCATAGTTGGAATGTGAGTCTGAATGTTACCCTTCAAAGCTGGTCCTCAGTAGTCCATTTTGTCCAGCAAAGCTTTAACTTTTCCTCAAAGTTTCCTCAGCTTCCATGGCAAAACCAACAGTGAAAGATCAAGTTTCCAAACATATGAGCCTGCATGGAGACATTTCAAATTCAAAAAACAAAAGAAATAGAAGACTGTGGCCTAAAGCAATATTTATTTTGTTTATGTATGGCTCAGTAGCCAGAACATTGCATGTGGGATCACATAAAATTGGCTAGCATCTTCTTGAGCTCAAACTGAGTCTTCACTTGGGAATAGCACCCTGTGATTCTGTTGTCTTGTGTTAGGCTTCAGAAGGTGCTTTGATAATAACTCCCATGTTTTTCAAAGCAGGCATAGGTCCCCTTTGACCCTTGCTTGCAGGACAGTGTTTCCAGAGCCTGAGCAAGAAGCTTAGGGGATTTGTTTTTAACTTTAAAGTATTTGCATGGAAGGATGTTACTGACAGAAAGAAAAGGCAAAAATAGAAAGGAAGGATGTATTTGAAGAGAAGCCTCAGGAGTTCACCATTACTTCATTTTAGCCTGATAATTGTTGTGACCTCCTCACTTGAAGCAAAGAATTATCTCAATATTTGTGCTATAAACACATGGCCACCCCTTCCCAAAATACTTCCATTCTGATAGAGATTTTTATTGAAAAACAGATCCTTAATATATGAAATACATTGTTTGAATACTTGAGCAAATTGTGTTGTAACTGAGTTGGGTAACAGTATATTTTATCTTTTCCAATTTATAATTGCATATTTGAATTCTAAATTCAAGAAGGTTCAAATAATTCAAAACTAACTTCCTACTTTCATTCAAAGGGTGAGGTATATCAGTGGTTTCAATTTTATTGCACAACTGAATTTTTGGTTTTCCTTTTACCTCTTTAGAGATAGACAAGTCTTAGGATTCCTTCATAAAATTGAAAAGTTCATAATAACAAATGCCTGCCTGGAATAAATAATTTTGGCATTATCAGAATCATACCTAACTCAGATTAAACCCATAAATAATATCTTTACATGAGACAAAGGAGTATTGACATATGTATACTCTTTGTGGGAAACTGAAACACACACACACATGTACACACTGGAATAAATTAAGTACTAAATACAGACAAGCTACATATTAATTTGATGGCAGTGAAGAGATCTATCAACTTAACATATTTATTTACTGGACACACCCTTGGACACATTTAATTTTCTTTTTATATATTTTAAAGTGTGTGTTTGTGTGTGTGTGTGTGTGTGTATGTTTGTGTATATATATATATATATACACAAACATACTTGCATGTGTGTGGGTGGGCCAGAGAAAAATACAGAATGTCTGATTTGATACTATTTGTTTTAGTATTTGAAAAATAGGATCTTTCATTAACCTGCAGCTCATTGAAATCCAGCAAGCACCATAATTCTTCTTTTCTCCATGCCATTCCCAAAAGGGTCAGAGTTAATATGTATATAGCATTACGCCCAGACATTTACATGATATCTGGTTACTCTGGTCCTCATCTTCGTTCACTAAGAACTTCTGCCCATGAAACCTATCCCTAACCCAATGTTTACTTTCTATATCAAAATGATTCTTCACTGAATTTTCGTGGTTTTAAATTTAACTTAATATTTACCCACAGTAACTTTACAGTCCTTTAGAAAATTTGTCTAATGATAACAACTGTGTAATTTTTATTCTCTCTGATAATGGACTTCTTGGTTAATTGAATCTTTTCTAATTTATCTTCATTTACCAATATTCATAGTATGGAAAACACTTTTTTTCAAGTTAATAAATTAAAGGAAGACTAGAGGCACTATGATACAACAAAACATTTTCCTTTTTTTCATGAGAGATATTACATATACTTTCTTGTTTATTGTTTTAACTGAAAGTTTCTAAGGTCCTTATTCTAGTCAACATTTGCTTTTGTATTTTAAGCCCTCACACACACACACACACACACACACACACACACACACTTTTGCCATCTTCATTCCATTTCAATATTTTTAGTACTTCTATAATTTCTTTCTTCCATTCTTCCTTTCTTTCTCTATTATTTATTTAATATCCTGACCACATTTTCCCCTATGTTCTCTCCTCCCATTCCTTCCTGCCCTCCCTCTCCCCCACCCAATTACTTGCCCTCTGTTTATATTCAGAGAGGGGCAGGCCTCCAAGGGGTATCAACAGACCTTCATAGTAGTTCAACTCATTGGTGATCTACTTTTTATTACCTTTTGAAATATTTATCATAAAAAAATTCATTTTGGAATATAACCTAACACTTGTCAAAATTTGATATTTCAAACGTAGATCTAAAATATTTTACATTACAATAGCTAATAGCACCTGTATTTGAGAGCCCTTAAAGAGCAGGTCTTGAATTCTTCCTCAAACTATACAATGTACCTGTTATATTTCTGCTGCCTGGTTACATTCCTTTAGGAAAGTTTATCACACAACCTCCTGTTTCAACAATAATGCTACTTTGGAGTTTAATAGTCAATGACCTGCATTAAAAATACTACAAAAATTTTGAGAATATGCCATTTATTATCACATTGCTTAAAATTTATCTGATATGCATTGCTTATTGTTTTTTTCAACAATGTGTTATGTTCCCCTTTTTTACTGTGAAAATGTGAGAGCAATTGACACCTGAGACCAGATTATTTATTTATTTATTACTTTGTTTAGTTGTTATTTTAAATATCGATCTAAGTTCCCTCTTGCTCCCTTCCTCCCTCCCTGCCTCTCACTTTCCCTCTCTCCCACCTTCCCATGCCCCTGACCACCCTCCCCCCCTCTATTCCACATGTAGGGTGATGCCTTCCAGGTGGTCTCATGTAAATCTTTAAGTCATTTGGAGTAGGGAATAGGCCTTCCCTCTTGCCTCTAGGTTAAGGGAGTATCCTTACATGGGGAATGTGCTCCCAAAGTCCTTTTGTGCACCAGGGACACATGCTGGTTCCACTGTCCATGGTTCCTTAAACTTCCCAGGCCTTCTAGCTGAGACCCATGTTCAGGGGATCTGAATTAGTCCAATGCTGGATTCCCAGCTATCAGTCTAGGAGCCTATTTGCTCCTTCTTGTTCATGTCAGCTGTCTCCATGTGTTTCTGTAGCCTGGTCTTGTCATCCCTCTCTGCATCTGGAATCCAGTTCAGCTCAGTGTTTAGTTCAGAATGACTGCTTCTGTTTCCATCAGCTATTAGATGAGGGCTCCATGAAGGTGGATAAGTTAGTCGACAATCTCATTATCAGGGAAGGGCATTTATGGTAGCCTTTCCACTATTGCTCAAATTGTTATTTGGGGTCAGTCTTGTAGGTCTTTGGACATTTCTCTAGGTTCAGTTTTGTTTTCAAACTTATAATGGCTCTATCTTTTGTGGTCTCTGTCTCTCGCTCTCTGTCTCCCTGTCTGTCTCTGTCTGTCTCTGTCTCTCTGTCTGTCTGTCTCTCTCTCTCTCTCTTCTCTCATCTATTCCGCCCCTGACTCAATCTTCCTAAACCCACATGCTTTCTTTTCCTCCCCTTCTATTTCTCCTAGTTCCCTCAGCACTCACTGCCTCCCTACATCCAATAAGCTCAGGAGATCTTGTCCCTTCCATTCTGTGGGGGACATTATATGAATCTTTTAGAATTCTCCTTGTATCCTAGTTTCTCTGGCAGTGTAATTGTAGGCTGATAATATGCTCTAAGTTAAAAATCTAAACATGAATGAATACATACCATATTCATCTTTTTTTGACTCGGTTACCTCATTCAGGATGGTTGCTTCAAGTTCTGTCCATTTGATTGAGAATTTCAAGATTCCATTGTTTTTTGTTTGTTTGTTTGTTTTCCACAGAGTAGTATTCCATTGTGTAAATGTGCCACATCTTCTTTATCCATTCCTTAGTTGAGGGGCATCTAGATTGCTTACAGGTTCTTGCTATTACAAATAATGCTGCTATGAACATAGATGAACACATGTCTTTGTGTCTTGGTTGCATGGATGTGTATCATTTGGGTATATGCCTAAGAGGGTGATTGCTGGGTCCTGTGGTAGACTGATTCCCATTTTCCCAAGGAACCACCAAAATGATCTGCAAAATGGTTGTACAAGTTTGCATTCCCACCAGCAACGGAGGAGTGTTCCCCATTCTCCACATCCTCTCCAGTATAAGTTGTCCTTGGTGTTTCTAATTTTAGCCATTCTGGCAGGAGTAAGATGGTATCTCAAAGTTATTTTGATTTGCATTTCCCTGATGGCTAAGGCTGTTGAACACTTTCTTAATTGTCTCTCAGCTATTTTGATTTCCTCTATTGAGAATTCTCTATACAGTTCTGTAACCCATATTTAATAGGGTTATTCTGTGTTTTGGTGGCTAGTTTCTTGAGTTCCTTGTATATGTTGGATATCAGCCCTCTGTCAGATGTAGGATTGGTGAAAATCTTTTCCCAGTATGTGGGCTGCTGCCTTTTGGTCTTGTCAACTGTGACCTTTGCCTTACTGAAGCTTCACAGTTTGAAGACGTCCCATTTATTAACTGTTGATCTCAGTGTCTGTACTACTGGAGTTATGTTCAGGAAGCAGTTCCAGGGTACCTCCCACTTTCTCTTCTAAGTGGTTCAATGTGGCTGGATTGATGTTGAGGTCTTTAGTCCATTTGGACTTGAGTTTCGTGCATGAGGATAGATATGGGTCTTCTTCACATTATCAAGTTATGCCAGCACCATTTGTTAAAGATGCTTTCCTCCTCTCATTGTATTCCTTTAGCTGTTTTGTCAAAAATCCTGTGTTTGTTGTTGTGTGGGTTAATGTTAGGATATTTGATTTGATTTGAATTCATTAGTCTACCTGTCTATTTTTGTGCCAATACCAGGCTGTTTTCAGAATTGTGGCTCTGTAGAAGAGCTTAAAGTCAAGGATGGTGATGCCTCCTGAAATTCTTTTTTTTTTTTTTTTTTTTTTTTTTTTTTTTTTTTAAGTTTACCTTCTATCCTGATAGTTTGCTGAAGGTTTTTCAGCTATGGAGTTCCCTGGTAGAATTTTTTGGGTCACTCATGTAAAGTATCATATCATCTGCAAATAGTGATAGTTTGATTTCTTTTACAATTTGTATCCCCTTGCTCTCCTTTTGTTGTCTTATAGCTTTAGCTAGAACTTCAAATACAATATTGAAGAGATATGGAGAGAGAGGGAGGAAAATCTTTTTCCTGATTTTAGAGGAACTGCCTTAAGCTTCTCTCCATTCAGTTTGATGTTGGCTATTGGTTTACTAGATATTGTTTTTATTACAGTTAGGTATGTTCCTGTTATCCCTGATCTCTCCAAGACCTTGATCATGAATTGGTATTGAATTTTGTGGAAGGCTTTTTCAGCATCAAGTGAGATGATCATGTTTGTTTGTTTGTTTTTTTTTTTTTTTTTAGTTTGTTTTTATGGTGGATCATGTTGATAGATTTCATATGTTCAACTATCCTTGCAACCCAGGGATGAAGCCTACTTGGTCATTGTGGATGATTTCTCTGATGGGTTCTTGGATTTGGTTTGCCAGTATTTTATTGAGTATTTTTGCATTGATGTTCATCAGATTTATTGGTCTGTAGTTTTCTTTCTTAGTTTGTCTTTGTGTGGCTTGGGTATGAAGGTTATTGCGGCCTCATGAAAAGAGTTTGTGTAATGAATCTTGTGTTTCTATTGGTTGGAACAATTTGAGGAGTATTGGTTTTAGCTCTTCCTTGAATTTCTGGTAGAATTCTGCACTGAAGCCAACTGTTCCTGGGGTTTTTTTTTTTTTTTTGGTTGGAAGGTTTTTGATGACTGCTTCTATTTCATTAGGGGTTATAGGTCTATTTAAGTCATTTATCTGTTCTTGATTTAATTTTGGTGATAGTTTTCCAGAAATTTGTCCTTTTCCTTTGAATTTTCAAATTTTGTCAACTACATTTTTTCAAAGTATGACCTGAAAATTGTCTGGATTTCCTCTGTGTCCATTGTTATGTTTCCATTTTCTTTCGGATTTTCGCATGTTCTATCTCTGCTTTTTGGTTAGTTTGGATAAAGGTTTGTCTACCTTGTAGATTTTCTTGAAAAACCAACTCTTTGTTGCATTGTTTTTTTTTTTTTTGTATTGTTTTCTTGGTTTCTACTTTATTGATTTCAGTCCTCAAATTGATTATTTCCTACCGTCTACTCCTCAGGGTGAATTTGCTCCTTTTTTTGTTCTAAGGCTTCCAGTTGTGCTGTTAATTCTCTGTTATTATTCCCCATTTTCCTCATTTGGGCACTTAGTGCAATGAACTTCCCTGGCAGCACTGTTTTCAAGGTATCCCATAAGTTCGCGTATGTTATGTCCTCATTCTCGTTGAATTTTAGGAAGCCCTTAATTTCTTTCTTTATTTCTTCTTTGACCCAGGTATGGTGCAATTGTGCATTGTTCAGTTTCCATGAGTTTTTTTTAGCATTTCTAAGATTTGTGTTGTTGTTATATTCCAACTTTAAAGCATGGTGGTCTGACATGATACAGGGGACTACTCCAAAGTTTTTTGTATCTGTTGAGATTTGTTATGTTGCCTAGTATGTGGTTGTATTTAGGAAAGGTTCCATGTGGAGCAGAGGAGAAGAGATCCAATTATTTAAATTGTGATTTACAACATTTGAAATACAGTGAACAGAAAAGTATTACATGGGTGATACTCTTGTTTTATGTATGCAATATCTATTAAAATAAATAACATTAAAGACAACATTATCTTCCCATAAAGATTAGATATATAAATAGATGATAAACAGATACACAAGCAAATAGGTAAGCAGATACATAGATTTAGTCATTGGCTAAAATTTCAAAACATGTGACAGATACTTCATTTATAGTAACTCATAATAATGCAATTCCTCATTTCTCACTCAGTTGCAATCTGTGAATATGTAGTTCAACCTGTCAATTTTTTACATCCTTTCAATGACTGACTAACTCATTTCATTGATTCTTTGGATTTTCTATTTGTTTCATGAATTTCAGCTCTTTTTTGATTACTTCTTATTGTGCATAATTTTAGATGTTCTTTATTCTTTAGTTGCATCATTATGTTATTAATTTTAGATATCTCAACTTTTGCATAGGAACTTATTCAAACTTTAAGTTTCTCCCAAATTTGTTGTGCATGCTTTCATTGTTATTTATTTCTAGAAATTTCAAATTTCCATCCTTTTTCATTCAAAAATCAACTGAACTTAGTAGTTTGTTGTTAAGTTTTCAAGACTCTGTATAATTCCTGTTGTTTCTATTACAATCAACGTATTCTATTTGCTTTAGTATATTGTGCTTAGGTAGGATGCTGGGTGTGATTTCTACCTTTGTTTTATGATGTATAGCCTAATAGTTGATCTAATTTGGTGAAAACCTCATGGACTGCTGAGAAAAAATATGTGCTCTTTACCATCTGAGTAAAATATTCTATTGCATCCATTTGATTTATGCGGCCATCTAATTTTAAGTTATTTTTTGGTTTATTGTTGATGGTGGTGGTGGGTTTTTTTGTTTTGTTTTGTTTTGTGTTTTGTTTTATTTATTTATTTATTTATTTATTTATTTATTTATTTATTTATTTTGATGACCTGTATAATACAGGATACTGTGGAGTATTAAAACCACTGACTATCATAATGTTGGGGTAAAGTTGCAGTTTTCAATATAATATTGTTTCTTATGTGAAATTGGGCCCCCTATGTCTGGGGTATTAATTTTGTAAGTTGCTAATGTCCTGTATGTGGATTTTGTCTTTCATAACTATGGAACTCTCCTCATCCTCCTGTCAAGTTTTTTTGTGTGAAGGTTGTTTTTACAGAGAATAAAATAGCTGTGTCTGCTTGTTTCTTACAGTACATTTGCCACCCTTTATTTGGTGTTGAAGTATTTCTTGAAGGCAGCAAAACTGGATCCTTCCTTCTCATACAGTCTGTTATGCTGTGTATTTTTATTCATAGATACTGAGATGTGTGCGTTCATTTCTGTAATTTTATAAATTTTTGAGTAATTTTTCATATCTTTTTTGAATAATTGTACTGGTATGTTTATTTCACTCCTGTGAGCATTTGGATGTTTATTTTTCTCTTTAGATTAATTTATTCTAGTATTTTTTTTTAGTAGAGTTGGTTTTATTTTCATTTATTCCTTTAATTTGTTTTTAGCATGGAACATTTTAAGTTTTTAAAATTCAATTATTATATTTGTCTGGGTATAATAGTCTGGGTTAAAAACTGTGGTCTTTCAGAACTTATAAAAAGTCATTCCATTATCTCTTACTATAGGGTTTTTTTGAAATGTCATCAGTTATTCGAGTAGTCATCCTTTAGTGATTACTCAACTTTTCCACTTATGGTTTTCATTGCCCTTTATATGTTCCCTATTTTAATGTTTTAACTATAATAAATCCTGGAGATTTTCTTTTTGTATTTTGTTTTGTTTTGTCTATGTTATGTTTTGTTTTGTCTATGTTATGTTACATCAGTCTCCTTTACTTTCCAGGTATGGAAAAATTTGTTCTGTGCCTTTATTGAGGGCAATTTTGTGCCTTCACTATTATTTTCTTCTGTTCTAATCAATAAGTCATAAGTCTTATGGGGGAATATCAAAATTCCCCTTTTTCATTCAATTAATAATTTTTACTGAATCTTAAAGTGAGTGATCTATTTAGCAATCTATCCCCTAATTTATTTTCAACATGATCCATTCTGTTGGTGAAGCTTTCCACTGAGGTTTGTAATTAGTTTCTTGAAATCTTGAAATTTTCATTTCCTACATCAATTCCATTTTGGTTTTCTCCAAATTAAAATAAAATTCTATTTCCATTTTGTTTCTCTCTCTCTCTCTCTCTCTCTCTCTCTCTCTCTCTCTCTCTCTCTCTCTCTTTCTTTCTCTCTCTGTCTGTCTCTTTATTTTGTTAGTTATTTGACCATAGTTTTGAACTTTCTGTAAATTTGTCCATTTTATTTTCATCATGGGCTATTACTACGGGACTTTTATTTTTGGATACATGTTATTTTATTTGTAAACGGAGTTAGTTTGTTGGTTAATTTCTTATTTCTTTTATGTTCAAATCAGATTTCTTCTTTCAGCAAGGATGCTCACATTTTCAGGATAAAGCGTATGCGTACCATTTTAGATATTCAGCTTCTTCTGCTTGTATGGCATTTGGTGACACACTTTTTATCCTGGTGTCCTGTTTCTTTTATATCTTGAACTATTTGTTCAAGAAACCTGAAACAAAATTCCCCTAGCAATGTGGACTGGTCCAGGGTCTCAAGACCAAATAGACCAGCTAGGAAGTCCAAGTCAGTTCAGTGACAGGTGTCAAAAACTTTTGGTATTGGGTTACGATACTTTAGGTTCACTGACAGTGATCACCTAAAATGTTGTGGCTCCCAGAGGGAGGTAGACAGGCCTTGAGGAGGTGATTGTAATTGACAACCATTAGAGAGACGTTGGTAGTAATAATTGTTTAGCTATAATGTAGTTCTGTGGTTAGTGTTAAGGTCACTGGAAGACAACAAAATACATTATCATTCAATCTCCTTTCCTAATCCTGCTAATTGTACTGGTTACATTGTATATTTTTATGAAAGAAGAAAGACATAAAGAAGATAAACACAATTTGAGTGTCACAAACCCTTCAGAAAAGCAAACCTAATAACAGCCTGTCTACCTGAAAATAAGAATATCTATGTTTATTTAAACCTCTGATTTCCCTGAATATGGTGGCACAGGCATTTAATCTCAACCCTCTATAAATGGATACAGGCAGTTTTCTATTATTTTAAGACCAGTGTTGTATACACTGGCCAACTATACCAAAATAACAAAAAACTCTTCTCTTAAAATGGACCCAATGTACTATAGTGTAGTCATGTCCTTCCATAAACAAATGTGCCCTTTGTATTCATGTAACAATCTTTTGTAAATATCTCTATGCCAACTATGCAAATGGATTTTATTAGATATATGTTACTATATACAATGATTATATTAATCCAACAACAGTACAGTTAAATGAGAATATATATAGTTATTAACCAAAAATATATATTTGGAAGAAATATGTATAAAATAGACAAAATATATATTAGACAGAAATATATATCAACTTTGAAGTATAGAATATTAGAGTTATCAATATGTTTATTCTGATCTTTATTTAAACACAATAGTTGTTTGAATGTTTTTACTCTGGTGCAAAAGTGTAGAAATATGAACATTTGTATCACTTTAAGTTTATTGTCAACCTTAGTTGATTTCAGAAAAAAGATTTTTGTTACCTAATAGAAGTTATTGTTTCTTTAAACCTAGCAAACAAAGAAGGGAGCTATTACTAAATTCTTACACCAGCAGAGGAATCAGTCACTGTCCTCTTCCACTTAAAATCAAATACATGGAGATATTTCAGATGTATTTGCCATGTATAATTCAAGGCTACTCATATGTCTATATTAGCAACTCTTGGCATGAGGACAATGCAGGAAAAAATTAAATATCATCACATGAAGAGTGATTAGAGATTAATTTTACACTTGTGTTACTTTAACCTAAATTGAAAATTGGGATTAAAAACAAGCAAAGTTCTCATCTAGTAATCAATTAGAGATCATGTATGGGCCACTAACAGGAGAATAAGTCTTTGTTTCTCAGAACAAAGCCAATAATTATTATCCAAACTCCCCAGTCTGATTTTAAAGGTGGATCATGTTAATGGTTGTGCTGCTGTGGGTAATAGGAAAAAATGAATTAGTTATTTGTGCTAATTATTGCCCATTATAATTCTGAGTTTTATATGTTTTATATGTCTGGCTATGGTCATTTGTGTATTTAGTTTTTTAAATTTAACCTTAGAAAAAGCGCATTTATTACTTGGTAGAAAAATAATATTATAACATACATTAATGTAGGATGTATGATTATAGAAATAATTATAAAGGGGAAAATTTAATTATGATTGCTCCCTCTACAGAAAAAAAATGCTCTGAGGCCAAGAATGAAACTAACCTATAAGTATGAACATAAATATTTCTCAGGTAGTTTCAAAACCTGTTGATTTAACAAGGCAGCAGTCACAAGTTCACTACTTGGATGTAAAAGCTCTAGAAACATGAGCTATTTACAGTTTGTACTACAGGATCTGCATAGAGCAAGCCTAAGATCCTATGAGAAAGTTGTTGGTTATTCTCATAACAGTTTGATAGGATTGCTGCATTCAAAGTTCACCAGTGAAAATAACACTGAGGGCCTTTTTTTCTGTAGTGGACTGCAGCATCTACTTTGTTCTTATAATAATATGCTTTATCATAACTTACTGAAATCAAAATGCATTATTCTTGACACTGAGGTTATTAAATTCCATCTTTATTATTTCACTAAAATCATTATCATAAAGGTAACTTCTAAACTATTTCAGATTTCCGGAAAATGAAAATAGCTGATGGACAATTTCATGTATTTTTTCTACTTCAAATTATATTTTCTCTGTATTGTAAAATAACTTCCCAAAAAGTTTCATTAATTTTCTTACATACACTGATAAGGTCTCCAGATGACTCATCTGCCAGAACAAAATACACTGAATATATCAATTTCTGAATGTGAAAAAAATCAGATTTATATTTTAAATCTCAGCATATCATTGTGGAGTATAGGACACAACCTTGTTGGTTGTCTTTTATGAGTACACAGTTGGCAGAGCATAGTCATTCATATAAGAAAGTGATTGATAAATGAGTGAGATATATACTAATAATTTCTGCATCAATCAATGTTCAATAGGAAAAATAAATTAATTACTTTAAAGTGGTGGATTGCAGATATGAGAAAGTATGGAAAATGTAGAACGTGAAACTCAGAATGCATACTGATTAGACCAATGAAGATAATATCTCCTTGGTCACTTCTGGGTATAGATTCTGTACTATAATATAACCTCAAAAGATGAGCCCCAGAGAATGGAAATTTTAAAAAGATCTTTCATAAGTAAATTAAAAAAAAAAAAATACCAGCACTGACAGAGAAAGCATTCATGAGAATGGGAGGGGAGGGGAATGGAGAGAGAGAGATACTCACAGAGTATGTGTTGACAATCTCTTGCTGTATAATCTTCCTTTTTCAGTTGGTCAGGAATGCGAATGGACACCAGTGACTTGAGTTATGTTCTTGGGAAGCACCTGAAAATGTTATTTATATAATCAATAAGCCAGACAAGTGTATGATTAACCTACATATTTTTACAACACTTACTTTCCTTGTAGGAAGAAGAAAATCATAAACACTGCACAAAGCTGCAAGGAAAGTCAATGTTACCAATGCTTTGTCATACAATGTCATCTACCTCTTTTTAAGATCAAGTGTGTAGTGTATGTGTGTGTGTTTGTGTGTGTGTGTGAGTAAGTGTGTATGTGTGTGTGGTGTATGAGTATATTATGTGTGTATGTGAGTGTATGTCTGTGAGTGATGTGTTTATGTGGAATATGTCTATAGTGTGTGTGAGGTGGTATATGGGTATATTGTTTGTGTGTGTGTACGTGTATGTGTGTATGTATGTGGTGTGTGTGTGTGGTGTATGTGTATAGTGTGTGTGAGTAGGGTGAATTTGTGTCTTTGTATGTGGTGTGTGTGTGTGGTGTATGTGTATAGTGTTTATGTGTGTGTATGTGTGTGTGAATGTATGTGGTGTTTGTGTGTTGTGTGTGTGTGGGGGGGGAGTGTATGTGGTGTATATGTATTGTGTTTGTGTGTATGTTTGTGAGTGTGTGTCTGTATGTGTGGTGTGTGTGTATAGTGTGTGTGTGTTTGTGTATGTGTGTGTGAGTGTGTGTCTGTGTGTGTGGTGTGTATATCTGGGATATGTGTATAGTGTGAGGGGGTATATGTGCATAGTGTTTGTATGTGTATATGTGCATAGTGTGTGTTTGTGTGTATGTGTGTATGGTGTATGTGTATAGTGTTTGTGTGTGTGTGTATGTAGTGTGTGTGGTGTTGTATGTGTGTGTATATATATGTGTGGTATACACATAATTGCAGGTATTCTGAAGGCCACAGATAATTTTATCCCTCTCAAGCTGGAGTTAAAGGAGGTTGTGCATTGTTTTACATGGGTACTGAGAATTGAACCCAGGTCCTCTGGAAGAACAAGGAATACTGAGCCATACCTACTGCCAATACTTGCTCTTGCTATTTTGGGAAGTGATTTGTAAAGTTATATTTAAAGGTTGTCTTTGGTCTAAAGAGTTAGATAATAAATGTGCCTTTATTCAGATATATGTATTTGAAGTGAAATTTAATTTCATCAATGTATATGTAAGAAAGAGCAGAAAAAAAGCCATGGAACAATTTAATGAGAGGTAGGAAATTATGATTGGGTAGGGGTATTGAATATATAGCTGTTTACAGAATTTTTGAATTGTATAACCTTTTAAATCTCAATACCATATATTTGGAATATCATAAACATTTTCACTTTATTGGGTTCATTATTGAATAAAGTTGCTTCTGAAAATGGCTTTTCCACATCTTTTTAAAGAAATACTTTTTAAAGAATTACTTTTGTTATTTAAAGCATTTAAAGACAAGAATGTAAAAATTACTTGCCTAATGAAAAATTTCACATTAGATAATTCAATAATTATGCAAATGAAATTACAAATAAACAGTATCCATGATTGAAGCACGTAGAATAAATTGAAGAAGAGAGTGAATATGTGTGTATATGTTTTTTGTGTGTGAATGTGTGTGTGTGTGAGAGAGAAACAGAGAGCAGGCACATGTGTGTGTTTTACATGCATGTGAACATGTAGCATCATAAGACAGAGAGGGTAAAACGTAGGGAGGGAGGGAGAAAGGGAAGAAAGGAGGGAGGGAGGGAAGAAGGGAGAGGGAACTGGGATCAACATGTAAAATAATAAATTAAATTAAAAAAAAAGAAAGTCCTAAGACAATTTATGAGAATGGATTCACATTGTAATTTAGAACAGATCGCAGGTCATTAAACTTGACAGTAAGCAAGATGCTTACCTAAACCATCTTGCCAGATCCTAAAACAGTGATGTTTTGTGGTTACTGAGCAAAGATGTTTCATAAGTACTATCTCAAACATATTTTTGAAAATATTATGAATGTTTAAGGAATGAATGTGAACAAATTCCTCAACAAGTAAAGTTCATTGTTATTAGTCTGTTTGTGAAATTTTAGTCTTCCTGTGTAGCACAAAATTTACACAGATTGTGAAAGAGTCTTGTGGGTTTTGTTTGTTTGTTCATTTGTATGTTTTGTTTTGGTTTTGGTTTTTTGTTTTGATTTGTTTGGTTTTCCTTACTGAAATTCTGAGGAATTTTCTGAGAAGTAAGCCCTAAGAGCTTTTTTTCGATGAAGACTTCCAGTCTCCCTAAATCTTCAGCTTATTCTTATCAAAAGGCTTTGCTTCCTCTCAATTCTTTTGGGATTTTAACACAGTTGTGAACTCCAGCAAATGACGTATAGCAATTGGCAACCTCAGAGAGTATTTGCTTCATATTAAAATGTCTTGTTAAATATTTCAAATTGGTCTTTAGGGACTTTCAAAGAAGTCCACTCATATGCTTTCCTTGATATGCAACTTGACAAAACATGTGCAATTTTAAAAGCATCAGAAGCCAAGCAAAGGGAGTGACAAGGTGGATTCTCAGGAAGATGCAGGATTGGGGTGGCGATTTAGTTATATTGTAAAGATATTTTGAAAGCTTTTTTCATGCATTTAAATCTTTTCAGATTTGTATTAAACATAGCTGAGAGGAACCAATCCCTATAGCAAGTGTGTGCCACAGGAAATACTCAGGTTAAAATATTACATAGGAAACGGCTTATGTACTTCAGAATGCAGCATCCAGAATTGCCGAGTTCAATAGAAATGCTTCTGCAGACAGAAAAACATGTCCATCCACTTAGCAGGATATCTCTAAGGAAAAGTCAGTCAGGGAATGTGATGCAAGTTTAATAAGTATTAATCAAAACTAAATAATTATCAGAGAATATTAGAGTCCGGTTTAAACAATCTGACAGATTAGTGCAATTATAGACATTATTCTACACATCTTCATTTGGAAATTTGGAAATTTTTGCCTTTTGGCCATGGACACAGTTTAACTACAGACTTTGAATGCATTTACTGCACACTTCAGTTTTGGAGGTTCATTATAGACAGAGGAAATGCTGAGGGAAAAATCTTCTCATGGTCTTCTTACATCCACTCATGCTGTGTTGCACATACATAAAACACCTACAATAACATAAAAAAAAACATAAAATGAAATAAATGTTTATTTGTTTCTTATAAACCTTTAAAGGAAAATAAGGTTTTTTATTAAAATGATCAAGATAACTCATCCATCAATTTCCTTTTCAAGGTCAACAAATGGAAACACAGAAATATATGATTCTCCAAAAATATCAAGCTGTACCAAATTCAAATACCATATGGCAAAGTTCTTTGTTTACCTCACTCAGCAATGTATCTAGTATTAAACATCATAGGGAACTATTCACTGTCTTCTTCTTCATTTCTAATTAGGGATTTAACTGTCAATAATGGGGACAGCTACCATTTATTCCTTTCCAATGTTAAATACTTTTGTAAAGCAGGTGACTCACCCAACAGAAGTGTTTTGCCTCAATTACAGAACTTACACATAGGAGATCCATATTTTCACAGCCATGTTCTCCCCCAGTAATGTTAGTGTGTTCAGTGTCTCTCTCTGCTGCTTCATCACTGGTCCTCCTTCACATTCTCTTGCCTTCTGCAAGAACTCATCACTATCAAAGTACTTAACCATTTCAACATTGTAAAGTTTGCCCTCTTTAGAAGTTTAAGCCAAACCTGCTTCTTATGTCCTGACCCTCAGACCATATGATCCTGATATATTTGTCAACATGTTATGAGCACAAAAAAGCAATGTAAAGTTATGCAAGATTTGCTTTTTATACTTAGATATATTCAAGCACGTATGAGCAGCCAATTCATTTCCTTTTCTTTATTGAGTAACTTGTCATAAGATAGTGTGCTATAATTGAACAATTGTCCCACTAAAAGACATTAGGTCTATTAAAGCATGAGGCTATGAAGAGCAATTGCTCTATAACTATTTATAAAATATTTTTATATTAATATAATTTTTACTTGGAATATATTCCTTAGCACAATTTGCTGGGTTGTACTCTAATTGTGAATTTAGATTTTGAAAAGATAGCTACAGTAGCATATTTCTCTACATCAATGTTGGTATCACCTGTTTCACAGAACCCCTGCCTTCATTTAGTTCCCAGTGTACTACATAATCTACTGTTTTAGATGTAGACTTAAAGCAGTCCTTATTTATTTATTTCATTGTGTAAACCAAAATAAGTGTCTTAAAATTGCATTATGCTATTAGACACTTACATGCACTTAACCATGTACATGAAGTGTTTCCAGTGAGCTTTCTTATTCTCTCAGAGTTCTGGGATCTCAGAGATAGAGTAAACTTTGCTTAAGGCTGTGTTGGGTTTCAACATGGAAATTAAAATTTTGAAGATATTAGAAAATAAATGTGCACAAATTTTACAACAAAAATTACTATCCTCTATATTCAAGACCAGAATTAATACACAATTCCATAAAGGCTCTTTTGATTATGGAAGTATTTCTGTTTGATACACAGTTTGAGTATTAGATAATACTTTCCTAGTGGTAAAGTATTCTTCACAGGATAATTTTGTAAAGTTAATTGCATTAAAGAGTAGAGTATTTACTCACTAATCATGAAGATGAACAACCTTTAACAGTTGGCTGTCATATACTGGGTATTGTAATTTTAAAAAGCATTGCATGAGCGAAAGATTCCATGCGACAGAATTTGAGTGGAGGGTTGTTTTATTGGGGGAAAGTAAATGGGAAAAGTAGGGAGGGGAGAAGAGAGAGGGGAGGCTAGCCTCTGGGGACAAAAGCAGCAGAAAAGAGGAGAGAGGCAGAGAGGGAGGGAGGGAGAGAGAGAGAGAGAGAGAGAGAGAGAGAGAGAGAGAGAGAGAGAGAGAGAGAGAGAATGAGGGAAGGAGGGAGAAAACTGGGAGGTGGATAGGAATATAGTGAATATTCAAAGGTGGTGCTCTTAGTGGCTGCAGCTTAGGGCGTATCTTGTCAGAATCCCAAGGCCAAGCCAGTACAAATGCCTGAATTCTAACACTGGGAAATAATTTGGGAAATAATTTTAATTTTTAGACCAGAGCCAGAGAGTGCTCAAGGATTATGGACTGGCATGCAGCTGAAGAACATGCATAGACTGAACTAGACCCTCTGAATATGGGTGATAGTTATATGACTTGATCTGTTTGCCAGGAGTGAATGGGGGCTGTTGACAGTGGCACCCGGACCTATCCCAGGGGCCTAAATCTTTTTTTGGAGCCACTCCCTATGGTGGGATACCTTGCTTAACCATGATACAAGGGGCAGGGGCTTAGTCCTGCCTCAGTTTAATATGGCAGACTTTGTTGATTCCCTAAGGAAGGCATTAGCCTCTCTGAAGAGTGGATGAGTGTGGGAAGGGTGGAAGCCAGTGGGCAGAACACAGGAAGAGGGGAGAACTGGGGTGGGTATGTAAAGTGAAAAAATAACTTTTTAAAGAAAGAAATTATTATTGTATGAAGTTGAAGTATTTAATGAAATAAGTGATTCACAAAGTATAAGGGAAAAATCAGGATAATACACCTCTAAATTTAGTACAAATATACATGATAATGTTCATTGATTCCTTTAAAGTGCCTACTATTCAAAAACATTGCAGTATTTGTTTTGAAAAGACAATTATATCCACACTGTATAGAAACCACAAAATAAATGACATTTAAATCAAAGATAGCAGTTTGTTACTCAGTGGTACTGGTGAGGTCTATAAAATAAATAAATAATACATGATGCAATATGGGTTGATTGTTTAACTGTTACTGATAATATCATTTGTCTATGTTCTCTCTTTATCATATTCTATCCTGTGTTTGATATTAAGAAGGTTCTGAATGCATGAACTGTGTGGCCTCGTTGTACTCTTCATTTAACAAAACACTCAATATTACCTTATTTATGGGCATCAATAAAAGCCCATTTTGTTAAGATCATGCCAACAAAACCTTTATCAATGTTGTTGTCATATAAGAAATCATAACACAACATCTAGCCTTTTTTTTTTTTTTTTTGAGCTTATATATTACTGAATGTATGGAAAGATGCAAACAATATGAATGCTACACAAACTTAGGAACTAAGTTATAGGGGTCTGAACAGCTCGCTAAGTTGTCAAGAACATTGATATCTTCCAAAAGATGTAAGGTCATTTCCCAATGCCCATGTAGGATAATTCAAGGCTGCCTCTAACTCAAGTGCTGGGATATCCAATACCATCTTCTGGCTTTGTGAGCACCTGCACTTATCCATGAATATACCCACATACAGATACACATACATGTAAATACAAATAGATATGAAAATAAATCTTTAAAGAATTAAATTTAGTAGGACATAATTATTTTACTACTGCATTGAAATGGAAATCAACCCTTTTACTGTGTTCAAATGAGTCTTGTGCAAAATGGCATCACACACTAAAATTTGTTTTCCTGAATGTACAGGTACCTCTGTTCTACAGGTGACAGCTACAGATGCAGATGACCCCACCTATGGAAACAGCGCTCGTGTTGTTTACAGTATCCTGCAAGGACAACCTTATTTCTCTGTGGATCCTAAAACAGGTTAGTGAATTTATGTACACTGTTATGCAAATGCTTCCATCAGTAACACAAATGATGCTCTTTTCTATTTACTCTTTCTCATAGAATAATGACATTTAAATATCATTTAAAATTGCAGCTATTACCCTAAGCAGTATACATAAAAAGGTAATTGTTTAATTCTATTATCCATACTTGTTAAAATTTTTACATTGCTATACATTTTAACCAATACTTGAGAAAAGTAATATTGAATATTGTATTTCTTGAATATTGTCAATCATTTTGATTTACATACTACTTTTATTTTTCTATCAATTTCTAGTTCTTTACATGAATTTGACTGCAAAGTATATTCTCTAGTATTCATACATGAAGTTATGCATGTATATCTGTATACATACTAAAGATGAATATATGAAATACATTACATTGAGGTACTTCATTGTTTTTACCTTGGATTTTTTTCTGAATTTGGAATTCTTTCAGAACTCTAATATTGTATTAATTAATGAAAATGTGATAAACCTATAAATTCTCTTTTTCTTGTTTCATTCTAGTAAACACTGATATTTTATCCCCAAAGACAGTACAATGTTGCCTTTTGTTTCATCATCCTATGTCAAAATATATAAATGGCAAATAACCCAGCTAAAAAATTCTTCCCAGTAAAACAAGGAAATAAGACTAGTACCTGTTTCCAACATACACAAACATTTAACATGCAACTTAAAAGTTTTATAAATTTTAAAGAATATTGAAATGGGTATCAAAGGAAATTAGAGGTTCAGGAGGCTCTAGCAGGATCCTAAATTCTTTTTGGTAAAATTGTATGCACTGTGACTCAGTCAACATGAAACCTTCATGGAGCTACTGTGACTCAGTTAACATGGAACACTTATGTGTTGAGTCAGACTCAATTAACCTAGAACGTTCATGGAACATTAACCATCTTGTAGTTACAGCCAAAGAAAATGTATCTTTTCTTAGATGCATCCTTTAGCACATTATATGGACCATAAGTAATCCAGTTATATATTTATTTAATGTGTTTCTAAATTAAAATAGAAGTACTTTATTTCCCCGTTTCCTTTCCTCCTTCCATATACTTCCTTTTACTATGTAGCAACACCCCCATGCTTGTTCCCCAATCTCAAAGTGATAACTTCTCTTTTTATTATTGTTACAGACTTATGTTTGTGTATGTTTGTGTATGTGCATATATATATATACATACATATATATATATATATATATATATATATATATATATATATGCACACATTATCTAAGTACATTTTGCTGTATTTGTTGCATGTTCTTTCTTTCTCTCCCTGTATCTACCACCCGCCCCCAGGGTGTGTGTGTGTGTGTGTGTGTGTGTGTGTTTCTGTATGCTTTTGTTTTGGTTAACTACTTAAAGAGGTTCATGCCTGAGAGAGGCTAATTCTCCATCTTCCAGGAGTCATTAGTTGCTTATAGATTTTTGTCTAAGGGTAGAAACTCATGAATTTTTCCTCTTGCATACTAGCAAGTTTATTGTTTATACAGTCATTTCAAGGAAAGACTTTCAAAGCAGACTTCCAGATATTTTGTCTCTTATGGTCTTTATCCCCTCTACTGGGAAATTCCCTGAGCCATTGACACCAGAGCTGTGATTTTAGATATGTCTGTTGGAGCTAGTTCCCCAAGATGCTGTGATCTATTGAACCTTGTGCTATCTATGATTGTCTATATTGGATGTAATGAGAATGGTGTCGGGGTTAGCTGTGTCTATAAGGATAAAGTAAGGCTGAAATAAGGAACTGTGCTGTATAGCAAACTGGTAGTAGCAGACTCATTCTATTCTATGACCTTTGTAGCCCTGGGAAATATCTTTGTTTCTAGCACTAGGCATGGTTTCCTTCCTGTTGACTTAATTTCACTACAATTAGACTTGTGTTAGTTACCACTAACAATGGAGTGTCATTTACTGTACAGGTCTAGCTCATTGTTGTGGTTCATAACATTTTCAGTTCGGTAGGATAGCTTTTGACAGTCTGCAAAGAGTTTTTTGCTACCTTGGAAGATAAACCACAGAAAGAGGTTTTCAGTCCAAATGCAGCTGAGTATACAGTATATTCAGGAACGGAGGCTTATCTTCAGCCTCCAAGAGCAAAGCAGTCACTACATCACTAATCTGTTGTTTAGTCATTCTCTTGGACTACCCCAACTAACCATTAGAAAGGATGTTTCTCATGTCTGCAGCCAGGGATTTTATTCATGAAAGGAATTCTGCATCAGCTCTATGATTTCAAATCAATTCTGTTACAAACCTTTATATATAAGGAAGTATACACCAGTAAGAAGATTCGAACCTTCAGCACACTTCCAGCGACTAATGTGAGTAGATCATTGTTAATGATGATTTACTGTCATGTTTATAAGAAGATTTGACTACATAATCTGCCTTCCTTTCACTAAGGGATTCCCGCATTCAAGTTCATGACAGGGACATACCTAAAACATTCTGTTTCTCTCTATTTCCCCAGATGAAACAATATAGAACCAATGTGCAGAGAGAGTTATAAGTGGAGGATAAAATCACACAAAAGAATTTTTGTATCCATATCTTTTTACATATTAATTATAGTAGAGATTGAAGTATTTCCTTGGTGAAGTAAAAATAAATGTTACAAAACAAACACTTTTGATGTGTAAATATTATTATGAAAGATTAAAGTCATCTTAGTGTCAAGATAATTAAGTAGTTAAAATTCTTATGAACCAGGTAATCAAAATGCACATGTATGGTTATCTATATTATTGTTCAAAAGAAAATTTTGTGAAAGTAAATTACATCTGATTTGATATATGTGGTCCACTTTTTGTTATTGCCTCTAAATCATGATTATGTTAAATAAAATAGAAGTAAATTTCTGCTTTACACATGTATCTTTATGAAAGATATAAGCAGAAAAATATACCATTGCCATGTTTAGTATTTTCCACACATGTACCTCTGTATAAACATATATGTACCCAAATAAATCTTTAGTCTATTTGTCATCTATGCATTAGTCAAATGTTTTTATATGAGAGGCAATAGAACCAGGATGTATCCCTGGTGCAAAAAAGGACTTTGGGAGCACATTCCCCATGGAGGATACTCCCTTAACCTAGAGGCAGAAGGGAGAGCCAAGTAGCTACTCCAAATAACTTGACAAATTTTTTGAACTCTCCTGGAAAGCATCACTCTCCCTGTGGAGAGGGGGGATAGGATGTCAGGGTGGTCAGGGAACATAGAAGGGAGCAAGAAAGGGAGGGAGAGGGAACTAGGATCAATATGTAAAATAAGAAAAAAAATAAAAAGAAAACGTCATATTTATTTACCAATAAGTTGAACTAAAGGCAACATGAATGAAATGTATTTTAAACTTTAGTACTCTAATTATGCCTATTACTAGTTAACAAATATCATTTTTTGATATGTAATATAGTATCAGAATTGTTGCATATGTTTGAGTATAAATGCAAATGTGTATGGGTAGGATCTTATTTCAGGGAAGCAGGTTTTGAGGGTGATTTTTTGCCTCTGTATGCTCCTTTAGTTTGAGTTTCAAAGAAGTTCTCATCAGCATGCTATTGTTGACATACCATTTAAATGTGATTAGCATTTGGGTATTGTTTCATATCCTACATGTAAATCAATTAATGGTAACACAGAATTCTTTTCTCCAGTATAAATAGACTCTTACACAGTTTCTTTCTTTTTTTTAATGTATTTTTTATTTTACATGTAGATCCCAGTTCCCTCCCCCTTCCTTCCTCTCTCTCACCCTCTCTACCCCCTCACATGCACCCTGACCACTCAGTCCCCTCCTCTCCCCCAACCCCAATTCCACATGTAGGGCAATGCCATATAGGTGGGATCATGGAGATCTGTCGAGTCATTTGAAATAGGGACTAGGACTCCTCTCCTGTCTCTTACACAGTTTCTAATGCATACAATTCTATTAGCTCTTAGACCTCTTATTTTTATTTTCTTCACAATGTGTAGTGTATTAAATGAAATGCATACTTTCATAGCGATCAGTGTTAATATCTGTGTTAATATCAGTATTTCACTGGTTAAAGCATCATGGGACCTGTGGGTCTATTTCCTACTTATCATGCCAGTAATGAAAGAAAATATTTTTAAAGTTGAATTAAGTCAGTAAATGTGTTAAACAGTTATTGCAGAAAGTGCTAAGAAGAATTCTAAGATAAATACTGATTAATTTCTTCATAGCTTCCATATTTTGGCTACTTGTGCTTAAAAACCTGATTGCCCTGCAATTAAAATTGCTTAGAAGTAATGAATGTAGTTGCAACAGTGTTTCCAAATGCCTAGAATATAACCTAAACAGACCTAGTGAAAATTAGAGAATAAGTTGCTACAATGGGGTATTATATAAGAAGCATGGTGATACTAGACATTTACAAAGGTATACTTTAATAATATAACCTAATTCCATTCTCCTAATTGAATGATCCATCTTAACACATTTCCAATTACTTTTATTGAACACCAATTATAATAATGCATAACAACTTTTCTCCCATAATAACATTCAGATTTCAGTGCTTATCATTAAAAATTACTACTAGTATTTCTTTATTTTCATTATGTGAAAAGGTACATTTTGGTATCAACCTTGATTTTATACTAATAATTTCGCAAATGGACTGTGGTTTTCTATTGTATAAACTATGTGTTAATACTTTTACCTGAAGACATAAATGATGAGATTGTAGGTTCATCATATTTCACAGACAGCATTTGATAACATGTGGAATTTTAAACTGAAATTCCATTCATTAGTACTATGAAACAAAACTCTTGTGAATAATTTACAAACCTTTGTTATAGCCAGTATGATGCTCTTCATTATGTAAAACAACTAAAGAGCACTTACTAAAATATTATTTTAAACATTAATTAACAATTCAAAAGTAGCAACAAAATATCAAAAATATGCAATCTATGATGGATTATGAATGGAACACTGGTGTAGAATAAGCAAGTAATATTGTTTACAATTATTGAAAGCAGAAACACTTGAGCAAGATATTTGAGGAAAGTTGCTGTGATCTGTATATCCTATAAAAGAGGACCTGTAGGGGTCATTGTCCTTAGCACAACACATACCTCAATGCAGTGTTGTCATTATAGTGTCAACATCCTCAGAAGTAAACCATTATGCTGAAGACTTCTGCGTTTCTATGAGGTGGTGACTGCAGTAGCTGAATTAACTATTGATTGGTTTCAAATAGAATCTAGTTTCATTTTCTAGGAAAAAGAAAAGAAAAACAGAATACGGTGAGAATAGGTGATGCCTTCCCATATGTCTTTTTTTTTTTAATTTAAATTTGAAATGAGGTTGTTTTACATGTCAATTGCAGTTCCTCACCATCCTATCCTCCCCTATCACCCCCAACAAACCCCATCCTAAAACATTTCTGCTCCCCAGGGAGGGTGATGCCTTCCATGGGGAGTCTTCAATATCTGTCATATCATTTGGGGCAGGGCCAAGGCCCTCCCCCATGTGTCTAGGCTGAGAAACTATCCCTCTGTGTGGAATGGGCTCCCAAAGTCCATTCGTATATTAGAGATAAATACTGATCCATTACTACAGGACTAACAGTCTGCCCAGTCCTCCTAAAAAACACTCACATTCAGGGAGTCTGGGTCAGTCCTATGCTGATTTCACAGCTATGGGACTGGGATGCATGAACTTAGGAGAAGAAATTAAGAACTACATACAATGCAAGTGTGCAGGTCCCCCCTCCCCAGGCAAACTTATTTTACATACCAATCCCAGTTCCCTCTTCTTCAGATCCTACTACCCTTCCTCCAATCTCCCCAGCCCATCCCCCATCATCCACTCCTCACAGAGCGTGAGGCCTCCCATGGGGAATAATCAAAGTCTGTGTTATCATCTGGGCCAGGACCAAGGACTCCCTACTCCCCACCCCCCACCCCTGCACCCCTTGTATCTAAAGTGAGCAAGGCATCCTTCTATAGGGAATGGAATACAAAAAAAAAAAAAAAAGGAAGAAAGAAAAGAAAAGGAAGAAAGAAAGAAAGGAAGGAAAGAAGGAAGAAAGAAAGAAAGAAAGAAAGAAAGAAAGAAAGAAAGAAAGAAAGAAAGGAAAAAAACAGTTCATACAGTTCATGCACCAGGGATAAATACTGGTTCCATTGCCAGCAGCCCCATAGACTAAACAAGTCCCCCAACTGATACTAATTAATAAGGCCTAATTCAGTCTTATTCCGGTTCCCCAGCTATCATTCTGGAATTGGTAAACTCCCACTTGCTAACATCAACTGTTGATGTGGGTTTCCCCAGCACATCTTACCTCTTTTTTCATTATTATCTCTACTCCCTCTCTACAACAGGAAGGACAGAGAAGGAGAGCAGTTGTTTTCTTTTCCTAAATGAGGGAAGGGAATTTTTAGAGTTTGAGAGAAAATGAATGAAAGTGGCTGAATTTCCCACTTTGTCGTTTAAGAAAAAATACAATGATAGAGAGGCCATTATGGGTATAATGAGATACCTAGCACTAGGGAAACACACAGGAATCCAAAAGGATGACTCCAACTAAGAATCTAAACAACAGTGGAGATGGAACCTTAAATTCCCTTCCCCTGTAATCAGATTGTAGACTACCTAAAATGCCATCATAGAGCCTTCATGCACTAGCTGATGGAAGCAGAAGCAAAGATTCACAGCTAAGCACTGGGCCCAACTCCTGAAGTGTGCAGTTTTTAATTAGGAATGAAATCTATGTATTGATCCTTCCTTTGATAGTGACTTGATGGTTCTCATAACAGAAGGCACTTCATATTTTCTGTGAAGGCAGAGAAGAAAAGTCTGGGCTACCAATGTGTTCAATTCTCTGATTGTCAATTCAGGAAATTTCAAAATCTATATAAAAGCAGAAGTCAGGAATAAAGAACGATGTATGTAGGGACTCTCTACTGGCTTACAACATTTGAGATCAGATCTACTTACACTCTGCTAAAATGTGGTATCTACTATGTCAGTGTACAGTGACATGATTCATGCATACATGTCACAGATTTAGCTTTTGCTACATACTTAATAAATGGTTGAATCATATGTTCAATTTTATCTTTATTTTATGACATTAAATTTTAAATAGTTGTATCACCTCTTGCAATATGTGTGTGTGTGTATATATATATATATATGTATATATATATATATACATATATATTCATTTCTGTAAACATGTTTATTTATAGCATGTAAATATCTGAAAACATTGTATTTATAAACAATGTGTTAGATTTTTATATAAATCAAAGCATATAGTTTTAACGATTCATTTTTATTTCATACATACCACTACTTACACCTGCTTTCTGTATTTCTAGTATGCCTTAGCACTTAAATATTATTTTCTTTTTTGCTTGATATTAAAAAACAGATACTGAACACTAAATTTCTTGTTACTTACATACTTCTGAAGGAATTACATCCATAACACAGGACAAGAATCCCCTCCCATACAATACAGAACTTTCTACTAAATGGTAACATGAATTTCCAAAGCTTATCGCTAATTATTTACATATGGAATATTATTATATATATAGTAAAGGAATTCACTTGCCCTTCCTACTACAGTATTTATATACTTAATAGATTCATTTTATAATTAGTTCATTTAAAACATTCAATATGACTATGTATCACCAACTAAAATTATAATATTTTAAAAATAATATTATTATTGAAATCATTTTGTAGATACTTTATGATTTGACACAAATATACAACTTAATATTTCCTAATTTGATCAGTTTCCTGAAAATGTACTTTTCCATTTCAGTGTACATCAATTTACAATGGAGGTGTGTATCTAAACATCATGACAAAGTTAGTAAAATGCTCTTAGCCCAGTCTCAGGCAAAATGCAGATAGCCAACAATGTTCTGCAGCCCCTTATTCTATCCTATAAGATTAATAAGACTTTATTACCAATAAATAATGGGCAGTCATGCTTTTGGAGTAGTGCTACCAAAAATATAACAAAAAGTGATTACATAGTGTAAACATATTTGTAGCATTGATTTCTACAATTACCCACCCAGTAAGAAAGTTGACATTTCAATTGATTTTTGAGCAATGTGCAATATCAAAATCTAATTTCATTCTTCTGCAAGTGGATATCCACCGTTCTGAGCATTATTTATTGAAAAGACTACCTACTTTTCCAATCCATGTTTTTGACAGATTTGTCAAAACTTAAATGTGTTTAGCTGTGTGGATTCACCTCTGACTTTTCAGAACATGCCAATGCTTTACAGGTATGTTGCTATACCAGTATCAGGATCTCTTTATCACTGTAGTCAGATTTATATTTTAGAATCAGATGATATATTAATTTGATCTGGTTTTTTTTCTGTTTCCTTAAGAATTCTAGAATTATTTTTTGTACTTCTATAAAGAATGTCCTTGGAACTTTGAGGGGGATTGCATTGAATCCATGGTCTTATTGTGATATAAATCCTTCCAATTCAAAAGTATAGGAGGGAATTTCACCATCTGGTGGCTTCTTCAATTTATTTTTCATCATCATAAAGTTTCCTTTACAGAGAGTTTCCAACCCTTTGTTTAGATTTATTCCAACACATGTTCAGGCTTTGGGGAACAGAATATTTTTTTTACTAATCTCTTTATCAGAAATGTGATATATATATATATATATATATATATATATATATATATCTTCTATCCTCCTAGTTAGTTTACTGAGGTGCTTATCCAATTCAGAGTATTTTAGGTATAGTACATGTTATAAGAATAGAATAGCTTTGTGTAGTTCAAAAAACATCCATTTAAACTGTAAACACTGCAACTGCTAAAGGAGTACAGGGAATACACTTCATGACATAGATAGAGACAACATATTTCTTAATAGAATCACAATAGCACAGACAGCAGGCACAAATGGAATTATAAGCACTTAAAAGCTTTAGCACAGAAAAGGAAATGATCAAAGGAATGAACAGATAGGCTGCTAAATGGCAAAAAAAAAAAAAAAAATGCTTTTCCTGCTGTATTTCTGCAAAGTACTTTTTACTCAGAATCTTTAAAGTATTACAAATAATAAAAATGATAAATAACATATGCCTGTAGACAGATACACACACCCTGCTGATCCATAAATTTGTCAATGAATTAAACATATGGTTATAAAAAATAATAAAAAGTGAGTTCAAGAAAGATGGCTCAGCAGTTAAGAAACAGTTCATGCTGCTCTTCCAGACCAGAGTTTAGTATCAAATGCTGATGTCCTAGTGGCTCACAGTCCCCTGTAACTTCTGCTTTTAAGTCCTCTATCATATCTGGTCTCCAAGAACACTTGACTTCATGGGTGCATACTCACCGGATGATACCTACACATACAAATAACTGAAAATAACAAAATGGATCTTTTAGAAGGAAATTAAAATGACCCATGAACTCTTTTTGTTTGCAGTATCCTTAACCTTTAGGGAAATTCATCATAACTTACTTTGAGGGTCCATCGCACCCCAGTCAAAATGGCAAACATCAAGAAAAAAATGATAATAGAAGCTGGTATGGACATGAGCAAACAAGAAACTTGTCCTTGGCTGGACAGAGTGGAAATTAGTATAGCCACTAAAGAAATTGATTTCAAGTTTTTAAAACAAGAGAAAACATAGTACCATATAACCAAGCTGTACAATTCCTGGGCAATGTGATCTACAATCTTTCAAAGGGACCATTGTACACCCCTATTTATATAAGTTTTTCTTTACCAAGAAGGAAAAAGACCCAGTCTTCATGTTCAGCAACGGACAGAAGGAAAATAAAAATATAACATATTCATGCAATGGAATTTTGTTCAGCCACAAACAACAATGAAACTGTAGGAAAATTGATGGAACCGTAAAAAGTTATTCACCACATTAACGCATTAGGTTTAAAAAAGACAAGTAATTCTGTTCACTGTCATATCCTATCTGAACCTATCCATTAGCTGTGCACTCAGATAGAAAGAAACATGGTTAAAGACAAGAAAACTAGAAAGGGGATCTTAAGAATAGACAAAACAGGCTTAGAGTGGGAGAAAATAGAACAAAGTCAAAGTGACAAGCTCAGGATGGAGGGTAAAGCAGTAAACTGAAGAAAATGAGTTGAAAATAAAATACATATGAAAATCCCAAATGGAAAGCTAATTCTCTATACTTAATTTAACAAATATTAAAGAGGATTTGGGACTCAAAATAATTTTGCCAGCATATTTTCCAATGAATTTAAGAAGTCCTTTGCATAGATCATAAATAAAAGAAATATACAATTATGAAAAATTAATGCTAATTTTCAAAATTCTTACTTGTTTACCTTATTGTTCATAAATATTTTCTCTTGTGATTAATCAATGAAGTTTATTTCATTTCAACAATTGCTAAGAATATAAAGAATTCTGCTATGAATGCTTAGAAAATATGTAATATATTCATAAAATTCCTTTAGATTCTATTGTTTACATGATTCCATAAAAATAAATATTATTAGTCATAAATATTTTTCCATTTTAATAATTACCACTAATTTTCATACTATAGTACAGTTGGTTTATAGTAAACATAATACATAATAAGCTAAATCAGTTATTTAGTAGCCCCCAAGGCTAAAGGTGATACTTCTCTTGTAGACAAATGCAAATGCAGTACTTCAGAAATGTATCCCAGCATGGGTTTACTGAGAGAATATACTCTTACTTTGTCATATACAGAAAAGATGTGAAGGAAAGTAGTGCCTAAGATACACTATGGGGCAATGGAATGCCTAAAGAAATACATTTTGTAAAGTATTGAAAGCATGCAAGGGTAAAGGACCATTAACACAAATTAGTCATTTTGGTGTACTCCCTGTAGGTGAATCATTTTTCAGATTTCATTGTTGCTTTGATTTTACAGTGGGAAGCGCCATACAGCAGATCTTCTAGCTTCCTTGTTGTTACACAAGAACAGTTGTGACAATCATTGAATGGTTTTATCCAAGTTGGAACATCATTATTTAGAAGACATAGTAGGCTCCTTTCTTACAGTTCAATTGCTGTGATAAAGCACCATGATCAAAAACTACTTGTATGGGAAAAGGTTTATTTCATCTTATATCACAGATTATTACTGAAGAAGTCAGTGTAGAAATTCAAGCAGGGCAGGAACATGGAGACAAGAGTTGATGCTGACATCACTGAGAAAAGCTGCTTATTGGCTTGTTACACTTGGCTTGCTTAGCCTGCTTTTTTAGAGTAACCAGGACCAATAACCTAGGGTGGCAAGATTTGTCGTAAAGTGCCCTACCACCCACACCAATCATAAATGCAGAAAATGGGTCCTAGGAACACCAACAGTATTATAAGATGGGGTAGGGTGATATTCCCTAGTATGGTTCACTCTTCCAAAATGACTCTAGCTTGTGTCATGTTAACACAAAAGTAGCAGCACAGCTTCTGTGATTCGGTCACTGGAAGAGTAGCAGTAACAATATAGTCCTATGACAATACATATTATACAAATATCAGTTATCAAATAGATTTTAATTCATT
This sequence comes from Phodopus roborovskii, assembly GCF_943737965.1. NCBI lineage: Eukaryota > Metazoa > Chordata > Mammalia > Rodentia > Cricetidae > Phodopus > Phodopus roborovskii. The sequence goes on from NW_026126410.1 coordinate 32,970,775, forward strand.
TCCATTGTTGTGATATTTCCATATGTAGATACAACCAAATTTGACTATTGTCAGATAACTTGGTGAACTTGCTGTGTAATCTGAAAATTCACTCTCACTGTAAAATTCACAGTCCTGGTAGATGTAAGGAAGGCATCATGAATCTAGGTTCCTTCTGCTCAAGCCCGTGATCATAAAAAGAGAAGGAATGATTATCTCTGTTTCTGAGGATTCATTGAACATTTTCAAGTCTGTTGCTGCACAGTACCAAAATTCTTATTTTCATATTGTTTGTTTAATTTACCAAAACTAACTATTTCTATAGAAAAAGGCACTTATTCTCTTTGAAAATTTCTTTAAAATTAGTATTATATTCACTATATATTATATCTGTCATTTCTCTAGTTATTCATAAACATCTGTTTTTACTGGGTATTTATCTTTTAGCCACAAAATCTTAAAACATAGGACTTTTCTAATGATTGTCACAAAATTAGTACTAAATGTTTGGGGACATTAAACTAAACAGAATTGCTGTTGAGTCATGGAATACAAGGTAAGCTGTGACTGACAAAAGTGTATGTTTTGTACATATTTATTACAACAATAAATTCTGAGGTTAAAAACTTTCTGAGAGCTGTCCTTATTCATTTGCATAATTTGCAAGGTGCTTATGACATTTTTAACACATAAAAGATGACAGCATATTATTCAACCTTCATTTTAGTGACCACTATGAGTTTCTGTTATAGTTATGTATTTCACAATTTTTCACCTCTTTTACATGTCTAAGCAAAGAACAAATAATGAAAATATCCTTTATTTCTACTTCTTAAACCTCTATCATTCTTTTTTTATGAACAACTCTGTGAATCTTTATAAAATAAAAGGTTCATTTAATATTGGAAGAAAGGCCACACATTTGACTGCAAGACCTATGGGGCGAGAAAGAACAGATGCTCTGTGCATCTGAATACTGAGGGTCCTCCGGAGTTTCTGAAAGGACTTATTGTCCTGATTGTTAGGCTGTCGCCACTAAGCTTAGTTTTAAGGGCTCTTGTCTCACCTCCTGCTGGACAAAGTTAACTTTAGTTTAATTTCTCCAAGCATGAACAGTGAGCTTGTTTATTTGGTTTTCTAGAAGTTGAAATAATACTGAAATAATTTCCTCTTCACTAAGACTCAGGCTCCCTCATTCAGGGGACTGTATTTTCTTGTCCTTTTCTTGTCAATTTTTTCTGAGTATTCTGTAGAGTCTAAGGTGTGGGCATACAGAGACAGAATAATTTTCTTTGGCTTTAATTTTTTTCACTGATAAAGCTAGGAAGCATTAATTTTATATCAAGAGATTATAACAGTGAAGATAATTACTCTCAGAACAGCTATTATTCTTGCATGGAACTATCTAGAGAAAATACAAACAATTGCAAAAAACAATGTATTTCCCACTTTGTTAACTAAAGATTTCCACTCACCTATAGCACTTAACATTCATATTACTGAAGCTTTCTGTATCTCTGTCACCACCATCTCTTACAACATGGTATTTTTATTACTTATTTGATAATTTTGTATAATGACTTTGATCAAAATTGTTCCTCCCACTTATTCCAGATCCAACCCACATCCATTCCACACAACATGAAACTCCCCTCTCTGTCAATCTCTCTTGTTCTCTCCTCCTTCTATCCCTCCCTCCCTGCCTTTCTCTCTTAACATAGCAAGCCCAATTTGTGTGGCGCAAATTCATTCAAATACTTCAGGCTGTGTTCCGTGTCCTGTAGCATGGTTCACATACCAGGGGACACATCCATATATCCTTTTTCCAGAAGCAATCAGTTACCAGTAACTCTCTGTTAGATATAGGATTTCATGCCAGCCCATACCCATTCCATGCTGGGATTTTGTATGACTTGACCTTGTACATGTTGCCTCAGCATCTATGGGTTCATAAACAACATTTCTGTTTAGCAATTGAAAACATCTCCTTCTTTTCTTGGGGGGTGATGGGGTCTAGGGTTTCTAGTTGAATTACTTGGCTTACATACCTGGAGTCAAGTCCACTGGGGGAAGCCAAGGCAGGAATTCAAGCATAGTAGGCAGAATCTGATGCACAGGCCATAATGGAGGGAAGCTTACTGGCTTCCTCCTCATGGGGTACTCAGCACTGGACCAGTAGCGCAGGGGTACTACCTCTCATTATGATCCCCCTGATTAAGTTCATAATTTAGGAAAAGGCTGTCTACAGCCTTTTATTTTTTTATTTCTTTTTTTGAGTTGAATATAGATTTTTTTCATAGAGTATATTGAATAATTTCCCAACTCCTCCCAGAGCTTCCCTATTTTTCCATCCACCTAAATCCAAGTCCTTTCTTTCTCTTATTAGAGTACAAACAGGTATATAAAATAATAATAATAATAATAATAATAATAATAATAATAATGAAAATAAGATGAAATAAAGAAAACAAACAAAAAGAAGGAAAAGAGCTAAAGGAGAAAAAGCAAAACACAAGAAACACATAATGACAGAGAGACACATATGTTCTCACACAGAACTCCAATAAAAAACAAAATAACTCTAAAACACAATACACACACTAATAACCTGTGATGTAAATAAAAATAAAATTTCCTGATTGATTAAAGCAGTATGATACCAAAGCCATAGATTTGTTTTATGTTGGCCATCTATTGCTATTTAAGAGTGCTTCATTTTCCTGATGAGACTCATTTATAGAAACTTCATTTGTGATTGGTTATCAATTGTCGATATCTTCTGGGTTATGAGTAAGGGTTAGTACCCACTTACTCTCTCAGTCTTTAGACCATTATCTGACCAGGCCTGTTCAGGACCCACTCAGTCTCTGAGTTCAAATGTGCAGCAGCCCTGCTGTGTTTAGAAAGCTTCGTATCCTTGGTGTCTTTTATCCCCTTTGGGTCTTAAAATATTTCTGCCTCCTCTTCTACAGACTTTTTTGAGCTCTGAGGGAGGGATTTAATGAAGACATACCATTTAGTGCCGAGTGTTCCAAGGTCTCTTATTCTCTGCACATTGTCCAATTGTGGTTCTCTATATTTGTTCACAATTACTCCTGGAGGAGGATGCTTCTCTTGATGCAGAAGAAGTCAGTCACTAACTAATCTATGACTATAGCAAAAGGTCATTATCAGCCAATATATGGATAATTTCTTTAGCAGAGCTGTAGTATTTACCCATTGGTACCTATCATTTTGGTCTCAGGTCATTAATGAAGCAGTTTTAGGAATATTTTCCATCTCAAGCATGGAACCTTAAATCCAATCAGATATTGATTTGTTACTCTCCTAGTTGTGGTTGTTAATTCTAGGATGAAACACCATGACCTAAAGGAAATTGGGCAGGAAATGGTTTGTTTGGCTTATATTTGCACATTGTAGTCCTTTATTGAAGGAAGTCAGGACAGGAACTCAAACAAATCTAGAAACTGGAGACAAGAGATGAAACACAGACTATAATGTGGTGCTAATTTCTGGCTTGCACCTCGTGTTCTTTTGAGCCTGCTTTCTTATAGAACTCAGGATAAACAGCCCATCAAAGGCAAAATCCACCATGGGCTGGGACCTTCCTCATCAATTATTTATTTATAACATCTTCTACAGTCTTATTGCTTGATCTTATAGAGGCATTTTCCCAATCAATGTTTCCCACTCTCTGATACCTATAGCTTATATCAAACTGACTAAAAATTGCCAACACAGTTACTCCACAAGCTTTGTGCCACCATTATAGTAGCACCTCTGGAAAACAGGGCACCATTGTGATTGCAGGAATTGTAATTGGGTTTGTGTATACTCTTCTCTTTTGGTATTTTGAGCACTGGTCAATAATGGTAAAGGCAATAGAGCCTCACCATCCACTTGTGGAGAGCAATTAATAGCCTTGACAATGGTCTTGGATGATAGTCGGTTGTAATTAGGCCATTTTAAAAGTCAGTTATTTATAGCCCTGTACCAGAATAGTGACTGTAAATGTCTAGTTAGTACTAGGTCTCCCACATTAATTTGTGATTCCATTCATATCACTTTCATATATGTATGATTTTTAGGAAGCCTCTACTATATTAGCATATTCCTTGTCTACCTCTATTTTCTGTCCCTTTCCAGTCCTCTTCCCTTTGCAGTCCATTTCCAGTCCACTCATCCTGTCAACTCATAACTATCTACTCTATTTCTCCTTAATGGGGAGATCTAATCTCCTCTCCAAGTTACTTACTATATACATAACCTCTATAATTATATAGTTTATAACCTGCTTCTCAAAGACTTGCATCAGGGTAAGAGTGTTAAGTACCTTTCACCTCTATAGCACACATAGCATCTTCCAGAACTATAAAAGCTGGCCAGACAGAATAAACTAGTATGTCCTCTTATTTAAAATATTTTATTGATCACAACAATCACACTGTCTCTAGGTTAAGAGAGTATCACTCCATGGGAAAGGGAGAACATGCTCCCACAGTCCTTTTGTGCACAAAGGATACACCCTGGTTCCACTGTCAGAGGTCCCTTAGACTGCCCAGGCCTTCTAACTGAGACCCATGTTCAGGGGGTCTGAGTCGGTTCAATGCTGGATTCCCAGCTATCAGTCTGGGGGGCTCATTTTCTCCTCCTTGTTCAGGTCAGCTGTCTCTGTGTGTTTCTGTAGCCTGATCTTGTCCACCCTCTATGCATTTGGATTCCAGTTCAGCTCAGTGTTTAGCTGTGGGTGTCTGCCCCTTCTTTATAATGATTCCTGGATGTTGTGCTGGGAGGTAAGATATAAATGACCTATTTATTGCTAAACACTGAACAGTATCTTTCCATGCATTTTGAACAGTTGTGAGTTTTTTTTTTTATTATTCCATCCTTGAAAGATAAGTTTTCTCTTCTGAGAACCAGGAGATACACTGTTCCATGGGTCTGACCATGAGACATTAGCACTAATTTTTATTTTCTGTCTGTTTATTAGAATAGTAAAAGTGAGTTACCCTCTAGAGGCTATGACCTACCTACCTACAGGTTCTGATACCTACCTATGCCTGTTAGATGCTGCAAGAAGTCTTAAATCCAATCAGAAACTATTTGGTGACACGCATCTATTTTTGAGTCAATCTTGTACCAGCACACATATCTCAACAAGGCAGTTGCTATTGTTGCTCATATTACTTGCATCAGAGTAAGAGTGTTAAGTACCTTTCACCTCTATAGCACACATAGCATCTCCCAGAACTATAAAAGCTGGCCAGAAAGGATAAACTAGTATGTCCTCTTATTTAAAATATTTTACTGATCACAACAATCACACTATACTTCCATAAGATTGCTTGCATATTTTATTTTTTTCCCTTAGCCTATTCTGGTCAATTCATTTCCTAATTAAGGTAGAACACACACACACACACACACACACACACACACACACACACACACACACACACACACACGAACATTTATACATCATCAGACCAGCATATAGATCAAGGATAGAATATCTACCTAGCAAATGCAAGATATTAAGGTCTATCTCCTGCCCTGCACTCAAATATTTCATACATGGTTCATCTTTCCTTTGCCTATGATGACTAAAATCTTCACTAGATGCCAGTTGTAAGGTAAATTTTAGCATAGCTACAAAAGCACATGGCATAGTCTTTTGAGAAAATAAAATCCCGGTTGGGAATCCTTAACACATGCGATCATGCATAGGACTGGAAATTCCTGAAATGTATTGACAGGTAAGCTTTTCTTTCAGCATTCTCGTGCTTTCAAAACAGTCACAGGAGACTGTCATTCTTAGTTTGTGGAGCATTCATCCGAGGCAAGAATAACTTATGTATTAAGAGATGAGGGATTTTTGCTCCCAAAGCTTCTCAGTAGAGATAGTGTACTTGCAAACCAAAAAAGAAAAAAGAAAAAAAAAAAAAAAAAAAGAAAAGAAAAGAAAAGTGAGTAAAATATTAAAACAGCTCCTGAACTCCTGGGTTCACTAATTAAAGTACCAAATGTCTATATATATATGCTCTTTTGGATACAGATACATATGTATAGAAGTTTCATAATGCATCTATGTACTGCGTTTGACTTTGCTCTACATTCTTAAAGCATGTATTCACTTATTTATTCCCTGCCTACATGTTTATGAGGGCTTTGTATGTGGCATTACCTCCAAGGCCTGAGTGTTTATGGAGCTCTTTCACTGACACAGCCTCTACACATTCACAGAGCTCCACTCCTTCTAATAGCATCCTTTGAAAACAAATTGAGCAGTCTTACAACTGTCAAAATGGCTCCTTGCTGCTCACATCCTTCTCAGGCCTGCCAAACAGTTCAGTGCCGCTCTCCAGGTGACTGCTTGATTGACTACCAGGAGGAGATGATTGATAAGGGCTTCAAATTCAAACTTGCTTTGTTTTGTTTCTTTTTTGTTGTTGTTTTTCATTTTTTCCTGGCTGGCTATGTGAAAACAGTCAAGGATCTTAACTATTTAGGCTCTTTCATTCAAGGGAGTAGAAAGTGATATTGGTCAGAGGTTTCATTTTTACATTCAATAGTTTTCTATTTGTTATTTCTCTAACATATAACATCTTATATGTCTACAGCTATCAATATTTAATTTTCCTAAAGTAATTTTAGTATCCTCATTAACAACTCACTCTTCTCAGCTTTGTTGAAATTGTCCATTCTCTATGGGCAAGAGAGAACATACTAGATACTGAAACCAGAAGTGTAGTGAAATGTGAGAGTGAGGACATCACTCTTCTTTAATTCATTTTTTTTATCCTTATCTCAACCAAACATTCTGATATATTATTGTAGATAAAAGTTCTGTTCTTTCTTGTCCCACAGATAAACACACAAAGACTTACATTAATTTAAAAACTGTGCTGCAATGGCAGAGGCTTCTTACTGCCTAGCTCTCCCTTAATTAATAACCCATTCCTATCACTCTAAGTATTTCCATGTGGTCTTGGCTTACCTGGTAATGACCTGACATGTCACTCCTTCTACCTCTACATGGTGTCCCTCTTCCACTCTGCCTTCCTCTCCCCAGCCTTCTCCTGGTCTGGTATCCCCACCTATGCTTCCTGCCGAGCTACTGGACAACCGGCCTTTTATTCATTAACCAATAAGAGAAACATCTTTACAGAAGGACAATTCCCCAGCATAGCTTTTATATCTCATCCCAAATAACAGGCTTCAGTAATTAATTTATATAAATCTGGCTTACATAAAATGATTGTTGCATAATAAATGGCATTCAGTACTTTTCCATATATAAAATGAAACAATAAGTTATTTACCTTATCATTATAGTTATTAAATATAAAATTTTTAAAACACCCAGGATGGTGTCTAGACTTTGCTTTATAAACATTATATACATAATCATGCTGACTGACATTTATATCTCTAAGTTATCAACATGAATAATTTGAATTTTTCTAAAGGCTGCCCCATAAATATTTTACCTGACATATGATGCGTCTTCCTCAAAATAAAAATAATGAAAGATCAGGTTACAGAAACCAACAGAGACAACTGACCAGAACAAGGGACAAAGGGGAGCTAATGGACCCCCAGACTGATAGGTTCCAAAGAAAACATTCTATCTGAAACACAATATTTAAGTTTAGAGGGTGTTCTGAGTAGGTTTTCAGCTGGCTTTTGAGTCTGCTATTGTTAAAAATTAAGAAGAGTTCACAGTTATGGTTGAGGCCCTGTAGAGAAGTGAAGTGTAAATGCATGGGAATCCTGAAGAATATTGATAAAGAACAGCACCATTTTATTTCATGCTGACAGCATATAGTTGCCAGCCACACTTAAAACCAGAGGAAGAATTTTGATCATCCTTAAAGTATAAGTGTAATTGTCAATCTACATCCTTCAAGACACGTCTGCTGAGCTTAGAGTGGACAATCTCCTCATCTCCCTCTTGCTACATTAAAATTGTTATTTTCTAAAGATGTGCAATTAAATTTAATTTTATATGTAGATATTTAAACTCAAATTTTTATGAGTAGAAATTAAGCATCTTTACATTTTTGTTATGCAAAGAAATGGACATTTACTTATTTTCTTCTCAAATAAGTTTGATGGGACTGCTTTAAAACAATGAGAAAATAAAGACAATTAAATGAAAATAAAATACCCTGTCACATTGCCATTTTTCTTAGAATATTTTCCAACTTATAATATCCTACCTATACACATAATGAGTTTGTATATATTATACTTTTTAGATATATGCTGTAATTTAAGCAAAGTTATTTTATAGGTCATTATGTAGGTGTGAGCATACATTGTTGCTTTATTTGGTCAATTTAGCCTTTCATTAATTCAAAATCTATGTCAAAGGGAAAAAAAACACTCTTTAGTATACCTACAGATTACAAAAACTACTAAAATAGATACAGTGCATCTATCTTTCATTGCAAAAAATGCTAAACACATCTGTTGCGGTATATAGTCTGTGGGAAATAACATATATTACATCACAATGTTGAAATTGTGAAACAATAGTAACCTCATACATGACAACTATAACAGAAGATACAAATTTCTGCTTCCTCAAGTGAATATGGCTGTGTGTAGAAAAAAAAAAAAAAAGACCAACTCTCCTAATGATATAGATAGAACTTAGTGCAACATTTCTAATATTTAAAGGTGTTGGAAATTTCCAGGAGCAGAATGTAGATTCCCTGTGCACATATATGATGCATAAGTGACAAAGACATTGTACACAGTCAATAAAAACAAAACTGCATACAGGAGGAATTGTTCATTTGTGTTTGCAGAGGAAGGCACACTAAACACAAAAGCAGGAAGACACTGTAGTTTCTTCTATGAAAACTCATTGTTTATAATCAAGGCTGCCTATCTGTCTTATGTTTCCCCTCCTCCATCTTTTGAATTGAGAATTTTACCTAGGTTCTTACACACACACCAAGCACATGATTTATCTCTGAACTATTCTACCACTTGTCTTTATATTTTTTTTTATTTTTGATAATTTGAGATAGGATTTCACTAATTGTCTAGAACGACCAAGAAATTTAGACTCTGCTAGCTTCCCCTCAATTATAATAGCTAGATTCTATCAATACTAGTGCTTTGGCTGTCATCATGATCTTGGTCATTTTTCATTAGTTCCATCACTTGGTGAAAGGTTTTCAAATTGTTCTAATACTATCTGAAACAACAACAACAACAACAACAACAACAAATGAACTTTTGTTCCTAAATCATCTTCCTTTTTCTAGTTAACTGAATCAAGATACAGAATAAAATATTTTTATAAAGACAAGTTACTAATCAAGTACTGAATAAATCTTGCATAAGAATGCACAACTTACCACTTTTGTAGTGCCTTAGATAACATAATGGAATTCTTTGAATCACACGCATTGAGTATCAAACAAAAACTTGTAACAAGCAATATGCCTACAATCAAAAGGAATGCATATTTAATATACAACTCTGAATCTGAATTGCTATTTAAATAATTCATTTGTTTTTTATAGGCCTGTTAACATCAATTATAGGAAATATTGTACTGAAATTGATCTATAGCTAATTGTAATCATTAAAAATAAATGAGATGATTTAGCTTCATTTTGCATCTGAAAAATCAGTACACTCCTTGTATCAATTGCTAAATTCTGTGAGCATTTATGGGATGCATGGTAAGTTGCAAACATAATATGGGATATGTTCTGTTAGTCTGTACATTTTCAGATTTTATTTAAGGAAACATTTTTATTGTATATTTCAGCAGCAGCTTCCAGTTATTTTTAATAAGTCAAGTATAAGCTAAATCACTCATATAAGACTCATGTCAGCTAATATCTTCACTCAAATCATATTTGTTGCTAGCCCAAGATGTCCAAGATTCTCTATCAGATGTTAAAATTATTCATTTAGTAGGATAAAACCAGGAATTACATTCCTGACAGTATGCTCCTCCTCAAAACTTTAAAATTTTCCAAATAACAAAAATTAAACAGCAAAACTTGCATAATCACTGCTGAAAGTAAGAGGAACTCTGCTTCTTGAATAGAAAAGAAAGAAAAGAAAAGGGCTTATTCTCATCAGAAATAGCTTTTATAGATGACAAATCTGTCCAGTTTTATGGATAACAACAGGGCCACAGCAATGACATCTATATGGACGATGTACTGTGCTCACAGCAGGATTCAGCTAAAAATAGTTTTAGTAAGGAACATATGGAAACAATCAGCCTCCTCTCTTACTAAAGTTTATGTTGATTACACAAGATCCCCATCAAGTAAAGCGACATGACATGGTTGCTTCACGACTTACCAGGAACATATATATTTTTTTAACATCCATTAAGAATACAAAACTTTAATAGTGTTGTTTATCTATGCTTAAGCCAATGGTTCAATTAAAAATTAATTAAATCCTGTGAAGCTGTGATCATGATAGGCTAATAAAACATTTTTATATCACAACAATAAAATGAAGAGTTGAGCATTCCTAGGCCTTCCAAATGTTTTTGTACTGTAAGAATATAGTTACCCACAGGCAAGAACAGTAACAATAATGAGTCCTAAGACAGTAGCTACCTCAATGTTGCAATCTATGAAACTACAACATTGAATTATTCAGTAATAAATATCCTGTGCCATGAGATCTTGCTTAAAATATTTTGGTTAGGAAGACTTTCCAAATTCCAAATGAACACCCTACCTATAAATTTCTTCTTAGGTTACACATTGAAAAGTATAGTTGTTTAAGTCATATAATGATAGTACACTTTATTTGAAACCCAGAACTAAGCTATAGAGAGAGACAGGGAAAAAAGAAGGAGAAAGTAAAGAATGACCAGAAAAGACATAGGTAAGGGGAGGAGTGAGAGGGAAGGAAAGAAAAGAGAAAAACAAAAGAACAGTAGGACTATTTAGTGTGTTCTGAGATTCAGAAACTCAAAAGAAATGGATTCAGGATTTTTAGTGGGTGGACCTAACGGTCTTGAAGGAAAAGTAATTAACACAGCTCAATTGAATTAACTCACTAAGTTCTGGCCCAAATAATATGGAAATAAATATTCTTCCCTGGCATGCATTTAACAGGTGAAGAACTTGAGTAGAGTCCTTAAAACCAAATAATAAACAAACCATACATAAATGAATACATAAATACATAAATGTCCTAAATTCAAAGAAAATTGATATGAAAATTTAAAAACTTAAACTTGAGCACCAAACAATCAAATATCCAAACGACGGAACACATATAAAGCTCTATATGAAATAAAGGACTAGCATAAACTTAATTACAACAAAGAGATTTTATAGTATAAAGTATACATAGTGAATTACCAAGGAAGTCTGTTACATTTTTAGATACTTGTTCAGCAAAGCCAAACAAGACACCCTATTATGGAAATGAAGGTGAGTGTGCACTGTGGTAATGATAAGTTCTGACTGGAATGTGAGAGCTAAAGTTATCCAAAATGTGAGCTCACATATTCTGCCTGGCTCCTTATTGCAGCCCTCAAGGAAAACCTGTAGTTTTCCTGTAGAAACCTGTCACAGTGGAAGGTTCCAGGGACACTATCAAGAGACATTGTAAAAATATTTGTGGACTTAACGCTTATTTTGAATTAAAAATGATTAATACATTCTAGGTTGTTAGGTCTAAATTCTGGTTCTAATTCTGAGTCTCCTAGAAGAGCTATTTCTGTTGTATAAAGAGGGTAATCATCCATGGAAATAAATTGATATTTAGTATTCAGGAATACAGAGTCCTTATATTAAATATATTAAATATTTATTGCAGTGACATTTTTAAAAGTCAATATTTATAGAAAAGACAATAGAATCTCAATTTATATTCTTAATATGTATGTGTTCAATAAACAAATCTTTAGTTTTGAGACAATTCAGTACTGAAAAAACAGAGATGCCATACACCCATACCCTTTCAGATTCCTGTCTGTGCACACAGAGATGCCTACAGCCCTAACTGCGTATCTCCTCCTTTTCACACAGAATCACTCACTCACCCACTGTCTTTAATTGTGCTCCAGGAAAGAAATCCTATGTTTTATGTCAAGCAATCAAGTGGACTAGAAAATGACAGCTAGAAAGATGGTGCAAAAATTAAGAGTATGCACTGCTCTCGCCCTGAACCTAGTTTCTCTTCCTACCAGGCATATCCTGTGACTCCAATTCCAGGGAATTGGATGCCTGCACTCATTCACATACTCACGCAGACATAGGCATATACACATAAGTACAAATAAAATATTCTTAGAACATAATAGATTTTTCCATTGTTTTACTCTGATTAGTATAACTCACTGCTTTGGGCAGCTTCTGTGTTATTAGCATCCACACTTCTCCAGCTATTCTTAGACCTCCTTTTCTTTCAGTGTTAATTCACTTTAGAAAACCTTCCTGAGAAACCTTGGGTTTGTAAAATATGTGATTCACTATAGTTTGTCTTTTCATTTACTTTTTTACCAAGTTTTACAAAGTGTCTTTGCATATGGGTGTGGCTTATCTATTTATCTGTATATATACATGTGTGGGTATATATACGTGTGTGGGTACATGTGTACATGTGGGTGCATGTTATGGTAATCAAAACTACAGCCTTCATGCTTGTACAGCAAGCGCTTCACTGGCTAAGCTACCTCCTCTGCCCATACTTTTATACAATGTATTTTTTCTAGCCACCAAATTTTAATTAACATTAAAGAAACAGCTATTCATCTATCATAAAGACCAAGAAGTCTAGAAAGAAATAGGAATTTAAAAAGACTATTGATGAAACCAAGCAAGGAGGCATAAGTCTGTACTCACAGCTATTCAAGAGACTGAGGCAGCTTGATGCCTGAGATGCAGAGTAATTTGAAAGCCATTTCAGGAAGTTTATTGATATCATGTGCAGAAGGCAAAGGAATAGATGGGTTTGTGATATAGATTAATGACAGATAGCCTTCTATTTGTTAGGTCCTGGATTCAATACACTATATCAAGAAAATAATGATAATAAAAATATGTGTTATTATTATTCTACACACTCAATGAGTTTAGTGTTGAATTGCACCAACATGGGAATCTGAGTAACAACAATGTACAAATATGATTATTAAATATAGCTCGGTCCTGCTGTCCTGGATGTCCATTAAATATTTATTCCATACTTTAACTCTTTTTTTCATTTCTTTCTTTCTTTATTTATTTAATTATTTTGAGACACAGTTTCTCTGTGGCTTTTTGGAGGCTATCCTAGAAATAGCTCTTGAAGCCTAGGCTTTGAATAGACACTGAGCTACAACTCCTTCAAAGAAGTTCAGGATATGCATTTAAGCATAACTTTAATGATTGTGGACCAGGAAACTTCTCAGATATATCAAGTGAATGTAAAAGTGTGGGTGGGGTGTAACGAAAATGATTGAGTTCAAAGTGTCTAAATTGACAAATTATTTTAACAGGTAATCAAAGACTGATCTTAATATGTATCTGCTTTAGGACTCAACATAAATATTTATAAAAAATCTCCATGAGGAAATGTAAATCAGTGGGATGTTGTTAGATATACTAAGATTTGGAGAGTTTGACCATTTAATAAACTATGAACTATTGAATGTTTTTAAAATCACAAAGCTATCAATTATTCATGTGCTTCTACAAAGCTGAATAATTAGTGATATGGATAGAAATAGCAATTAAATATACAGGGGAGTCCATACAGAGTGGGAAAATAATATGCCATAGGAACTTACAAATACTGCAATGCAACAGTTGATCATATAAAATACTGATATAAATACTCAGAAGTATGTCCTCTTGACAACAGAGTAAGAATGGGCTTTGCTACTTCTTGCCAAGTAGGAAATAACTAACCAACTGTGCAATTAGGCTCCAGAACACCTAAGAGTGAAGTAGGTCTGATCAAAATTCTATAAAAATAAAGAAATATATCGATGTAGTGTGAATACCTAAAAGAGAAATTGTTTTCTAAGCAGTAGAGTATTGCAATGTATGATAAACAATAAATATATAAAATGTCATTTTTTGATAAAGATAACAGTGTTAAAAGATCATTATTCCACTGCTTGGTAATTTTTTCACCTGTACAATTATGACCATTTCCTGTGTCAATATAGTTAACATACCACTACTCAAGAGGGCTTGAAAAAAACTCATGCCTACGGTTCTGCCTTCTTAAAGAGTTCAATAGCTTCAGTCGACACCTTGTCAGGAAAAAAAAAAAAATGTAATCCCATTACTTATTTTAACACAGAGAAAATAAGATGACAAATTTGTCAGAGGTGTCTCAGAGAACTGTAAAGATTAAGAATACAGACATTGATTAAAACACAGAGAAATAGCAGGCAACAATTCTCCTCCCTGCCCTGTGGCTATCACAGGGCTGGCAAACAAATGAGATGAGAATCCCTTAGGAAGAATCGTTTCAAGAACCAGTGTGGTACCCAGGGATGAGGGGAGAAATCCCTGAAGATGTGTAGTGGTCATCTTGTCTCTTTGGTGGAAGTTTTCAGAACATTGCACCCATGACTCATGGAGTGGTAACATGTACTCTCAGAAGCAATGCTGCAGTGCTGTATATATGTCTCTGAGACACAGAACATAGTCTGACAATCTGACAGTGAGCAGGACAATCTAAGCATAGTCTTCTCTCTTCCTCTCTGCCCTTCTGGGTCCTCATGAACAGAAAGGAAGGGGGGTGTATTATGACAGGACATGTATGTTTTGGCCTAATCCAAGTTTTAAATTCAGGAGTCTATATGTAAAGTTTAATTATTTACATTTATTTATTTCACTTTATGCCTATGCATGTTTTGTCTTGCTGGATGTATATGCACTTGTGTGCCTAGGGCTATGATGGTCAGAAAAATGAACTGAACATGTTGGAAGTGGAATCAGGAATGGTTGTGAACCACTATTTGGAGATTGGGTCCCCTTCAAGAGCAATACGTGTTCTTACTCTCTATGACATTTTCTCTAGTCACCATTTATTCATTTAATTACTTATATACTTATTTTTTGTAAATAAAATTGTAAGTGACGAGTGGTTTGAAACTAAGAAATGTCATTGTCTGGCCTATATTTCGGGTGTTGGCAACTCACTGATGTCAACAATTTGGAAAAGAAATGAGCCTTTCAATTGTTTTTAAAATTGCACCATCATCTGGCAGGTGGCTCATGAATTTACTCGCAGCATGCTGGCAGATAGCAGTAGGAGCATGAGGAGTACAAGGTGATACTTGGAAAGAAAGATATTCAAAGACTGGGATATTGTCTTACAACACAACAAAAACAAAGAAATAAAAAAAGAATTAATATAAGGAAGTGAAGTGAGTTACAAACTTCAAGATAAATTGCAATACAACAGGATATCACTATAGCAAAACTCTTCAACTCACTGGTGTCTTTCACAAGTAATTTGTGAACCAAATTACCTTGGAGCTACAAGGCTGAATGTTATTCTAAATGTGTTTCTGCTGATAAATACATTATTTAGAAAGCTTTATGCAGTTTGAATGTTAATAGTAACATTTGTTTCTGTATCTGTTCTACGCATGTGACACACACACATACACATGCGCACACACACACATAAACACACACACACAGAAAGAGAGAAAGAGAGAGAGACTCACAGAAAAGATAGAGGAGGGATTTATAGCTACGTCTACATATTTACATATAGACATGCAATCCATGCTGAACTGAAGTTCACATGTGGCTTTTACCCATTTACAGTTAATATACTTAAGAGATTTGGAACTCAGAACCTGTAAAGTAAATGTACTTAAAATTGAAATACTCTCTAGCCAACAATTTTGAAAAAAAAAAAATCTAAGCACTTTGGAAAAAATAAAAACGAGAGGCCAAATATTTCCATTTAGAAACCAAAATTTAGGCATCATTTGGATAAACATCAAATAGTTTTGTTTCCCTCTTTTGATTTTGTTTTTGTGGTGATTTCTAATTTATTCTTCATTATATCCATAATTGACAATCAGTTGTAACAGTTTCTTTATTTTCCTGCCAAGCTTGTATTTTTGAGCTCACCCTCCCATATCACTGAGAAAACATTTGGTATTTCTCATTGATTAAATGTAGTTCTGCCTACCATTCCAAAATTGCATGGTGGTGTCAAGTGATCATCCTTTCAAAATAATATTATCTCTCCTATAACTTCAGGGAAAAATTAATTAAATTACATTAAAAGATGGAAGTAGGAGAATTTTTGCCTGGCCCTTGTTCATTTTCTTCCAGATTGTAAATCTATGAAGTTTGTCCAGTTTAAGAGTACATCTACATAAAGATTCAATTGTTATAATATTTTGTGGCAGACGTGGAGCTTGGCTGTATTTCTACTTTTTGGTTTTTAATATTGTAGTAACATTATTCAACCCAACAAACTAATAGAGCAGTTTATATAATAAAAGGACAGAGCAGCATCCTATGCATTATGCTGTGAAAAAATGGTGTATGTTTACAGAGGTAGAGTTTGAGTTTATGGATTGCTGAAAGAACTACATATTTCTATCATTATTCTGGTTGCATTAATAAGATACATTTAAAGAATTAAGCATAAAACATGTAAAAATTTACTGGAACTCTTGAGTCCATTAAAGTATTCATCTATAATATTTTATAGTGATGTTTGAATTAAATATAATAAGAAATACTTATGGGAAATAGGATTCTATAAATATGTTTCTCATACTGGTCAATGAATAAAGCACTGTTGGCCAATAGGAAAGCAAGGTAGGTGGGACTAGGAGACAAGGAGGAAAGAGGAGTAGTAAGGAGGAGTCAACATGGAGAGACTGAGGAGAGCAGATTCTCCAGTAAGATGAGACCATGTGGAAATACTTAGATTAAATGAAATGGGTTAATAATTAAGACAGAGCTAGCCAATAAGAAATTAGTACCTGGACAACAGCAATATATCAAATACAGCATCTCTCTATGTATTATTTGGTGCTGGCACAGCAGTGTGACCAGGCATAGTGGTGGGACCAGTGGCAGGGAAAAACTACCCATAACAAAATGCAATCCTATCCAAATGATCATTTATAATTCTTACCAAATTTCTTATTTACCAGACATGAGTTAAGAAAGCTATAATTTAGTTCAGACTTACAACAGCATTCACTTCAAACATCTAGACTTACTAGTGAAGCAGAACTCATTACTAAGACAATTGAAAATACACAAAACCTTGTTTTAAAGACTTGTGACTTCTAAATATTGCATAAGCTACAAAACATCTTTGGTTTTAAATATTTTTTTTCTGAGTCACATTCTAGCTGGTGACACTAAAGACTGTCAGCGGTAATTCTTGTCAAATCTAACAAGGAACTAAATAGTACACAGGAAGTTCAATGCAAAGACTTTCCCAGGAATGTCTCTCATTTCCCAAGAGGCACAAATGAGTAAAAGATGATTATAATGTGACAATATATTGTCTGATGTTGAATGAAATGATCTGTGATCTATACTTAAACTACTGTAAGGCCATCAGCTAAAGATGTTTCTCATCTAGTCATAAGCTGAATTATTTCTGTTAAGAAACAGTCATTTTCTTTGAAAATTACTGTAATGTGAAGCCTTTACTATTGTCCAAAACAATAGGATTTATAGAGCACATTTCAGCATTTAGATACTTTTGACCTGTTCAAAAAAGACTGACACCAAACAATACCATGAACAAAAGTCCCACTTTTATTAACATCATTGCATTGTTTTTTAAATACAGATTTGAAGGTATTTTTTAGAATATATTTCTGTCAGGTAATAATTTCATTATTATCATATTGCACCTGACATCACTGCTCCTTTGGAGTTCACCATTTTTAAAACATGCCTGAGTTTACAAAGAATTCTGAGATCAAAACAAATGATCAATTTAAGATTACACCAAATTATATTATCTTTCATTATAAGTTTGGAGCATTCAACTGCTTCTGGCTCCATACTTAAAAACTGAGAGCAGATTGATTTCTTCTAGAATAAATGAGAGTTAAGATAATTTGAAAGGGTGACACTTGCAAGTTCAAAAAGTAGGAATAGGATTGTTGAGAGAACTTATCACTCTCTTTAATAAAAACTAATTGTCACTTATGTTATAAGTGCCTCTCCATTAAATGCAATTCTCTAGATGACTATGATGCAATTTTCTAGATTGTATGGTTTATTAAATTAAAGGAGTGAAAATAGTCACTAAACCTGACTTACCTCAGTGACATGGATGAAAAGTTCAAACTGGACTGGTGAGATTCACCATTGTCCCAGACCTTTTACAATACCTCAACTGAGTGATATTCTGTCTTCATCATACACAGCTCTGAATGCCAATTATGTACCATGTGATTAGAGCTGCTATCATGGAAGTCTGACTCAGTTAAAGCTTTCAGAGCTTTCAAAGACCTTTTATAAGATGGATGGAATTTAAGTCAGGAATGGTTAGTGTTATCAACTGTATAGACTCTAGAATACCTTGGAAGATGAGCCCTTGCTTGGTGTTCATGCATATCTGTGAGGAATTATTTTCACTATGTTAACTGGTGTCAGAAGTCCCATCTTAATTTTGCGCTGGGATTTTTCCTGGGCAAGGACTTCAAACTATATAAAATGAATAATATCAGCCAAGAACTTGTATGCATGAATTCACCCATCTGTTTCCTAATTGTGGAAGTCATATGACCATTTGCTTCAGACTCATGCTTTTGTGACTTCCTGATCAAGGTTGACTGTGTTCTCAACTGGAAACTAAAATAAACCCTTTATTCTTCCATAGCTTTCATCAGAATATTTTATAACAGCAACCAGAAAAGAGGCTAGGCCAGGACGAACCCATGAGTTAACAAAATACTACTGCTCAGTATTTGGTTGTGAAATATCTATTAACCCTTTCTACATGTTATTACTCTCTTCTGTTTCACTGCTGATGACCTGCTATACTCAGAAGTCATTATGCAAAACATTTGACTATCATTTCAAGTGATGTACTTCACCTGTATTTTGAATTGATTTACATGAATACTCTATTCTACTTAAAGGCCCCCAGCTTCATAAATTGATAATCTACATTACATTATGTTTTATGTTTGCTATTTTTTTCTTTTGTTTTGAGTTTTTGAAACATTGTACCATGTATCCCTGGAATTTATATGTAGTGAAAGATGGCCTTCACCTTCTAATTCTGAGTCATCCACCCCATTAAAACTAGAATTATATGTTTATGAATGCTGGGATTGAACCAAAACCTAAAATCTGGAAATAATATTATGAAGTTTTTTTTCTTTTTCTTCTTCCCCCTCTCCCTTTCTTTCTTTCCTTCTTTCCATCCCTCCTTTTTCACTTACTCACTTGTGCCCCCACATTTTGGGAAGCGCTCTGAACCAGTATCTTACATGCTATGCAAATGGATATGGGTCTTTGAGTTCTATCCCATTTCTTAAATTGATACATTTGTAAATTATAATTGACACATGCTCACATCAAAATTACATAAAATAACATTGAGCAACCAGCCCTTACTACATGATCTATTCTCAAATTCACTAAGCAACTGGAGCATCAGAGGACGAAAATGAAGAATGTATAGATAAATAAGTGTAGAACGAGAATAGTTCAATTATGCCAAGACATAAAACCTTCTATTAAGAAATTAAACATGGAAAAATGATAGAGAAAGTCAACATGATAACCTGGATATATATGCTATATTTATTTAAAATATATGTAAAATCTTAACATTGCAATTACTTGCATTGATTTTTTCTTAATCAGTTTCTATTGTAACTGCTTGTCCTAATTTTATTCAAATGAACTTATATTTGATATAACAAAAGCACAAAGATTGAGACCAGTGAACACATAAATACTCATCATTGTTCTCTTAGGCTGACTTCTCAGTATATGAACTTCACCCCACTTCTCACTCTGATGAATGACTTCAATAATATAGTTTTAAAAACAAAACATTGGCTATAAATCTCTAACTACCATCAGACTAGTATGTCTAAGCTTACCAGATAGTTCTACCTGTATAATAAAAACTCAGTAATCAATGGCATTCTTTAACATGAATATAAAACAAGATAATCACAGCATCCTTCTCACCCTTTATCTTCATATATTTGTTCTATATAGATAAGAAAAGTAGGAGAAAACAAGAGAGAGTAAAGGAAAACACGTGAGACTAGGAAGATTGAGCCCAGTTAGGAATAGAAGACAGGAGAGAGAGAGAGAGAGAGAGAGAGAGAGAGAGAGAGAGAGAGAGAGAGAGAGAGAGAGAACATAAAAGAGGGAGCTGACCTGAACAAGGAGGAGCTAACGGGCCCCCAAGCTGATAGCTGGGAATACAGCATGGGACTGACTCAGGCCCCCCTGAATATGGGTCTCAGCCAGAAGGACTGAGCAGTCTAAGGGACCTCAGACAGTGGAACCAGGATGTATTCCTGGTGCACAAAAGGACCTTGCGAACACATCCCCCATGGAGGAATACTGCCTTAACCTAGAGACACGAGAGAAGTCCTAGTCCCTACTTCAAATGACCTGTTAGATCTGCATGACCCCACCTGGATGGCATTGCCCTATATGTGGAATTGTGGTAGGGGGGATGGGAGGGGAGGGTGGTCAGGGTGCATGTGAGGGGGCAGAGAGCATAAAAAGGAGGGAGAGAGGGAGAGAGGGAGGGAGAGGGAATTAGGATCGACATGTAAAGTAATAAATTAAATAAAAAAAAATCTAAGAGGATACACACAAGCTATCATTTAATCTATGGGAGTTCCTTATAATGTCTTCAGTCATACCAATTACTTTAACATATCTTAATCACCACAGAATTTACAGTGGGTTAGAATTTCTTTATGGACATTTGTATCACTTTCTCATTTACATGTAGATAATAAGTCATTTCTATTTTTATCTAACAGTTGACAAATTTCATTTGTGTATTTCTTCATGAATTTTACCAAAATGAGTCTCTTTCTGTTCTTCTCTATAAAGTCTTTGCATTTATTAAACTCTATAGAGTCTTGTTCCCAAAATCTAGATGATGATGTGTTCTTTTATTCCCACCATTTTGCTGCTATTATTTACATACATTACAGTTCACTGAATGTATGTGTGTTTGTGTATGTGTGTGTGTGTGTGTGTGTGTGTGTGTGTGTGCGTGCGTGAGAGAGAGAGATTAAGAGGTCAAGGCAAACTTGTAGAGGTCAAAGTACACCTCGTAGGAGTTGATTCTGTTTCTACTATGTGGGTGTCATGGAAGAATTCTGGTCAAAAGGCTTAGCAGAAAACACTTTTAGCAACTGAGCCATCTTTCTGACTGTATAGCTCACATTCTCTAATGTGAATTCCAGATGTGTTCAGGTTTGTCTCTCAATACATGGTAAAGCATCAGGATACCAGGGTAGCTGTTATCTCATTATCAAAGTCCAAAAATGTGAATTTCAGCTCCTTGCAAAACAGTGGATATGTGAGATAAACCTTTCGGTTCTGTTCTTTTCATTTTGCATTGTTGCTGATAACTATCATATATACTCAATGTATATGTAACACTCAATATACAAAGGAAACTCAGAAAACTGTCAATTAATAATAAGTAGGTGGGGGAAGTCACTTCTGTTTTTTTCCCAAATTATTGTCTACATAGATCTTTTGATATGATGGATAGACAAATATATATAGATCTGCTGATAAGCCACTGGATTTTCCAGTAACAAACACATATCATCACTCTTTACTGGGTAATTATTTTCAACATAAATGGATTGTGAAATAAGACTCTCAAATTCACAATCCTTAAGTCTGATCATTTATCTGCTTTATGTCATGAATATCATTAGACAGGGTGTATAGATTAATGTCAAGGAATAGAAAACTGGTTAATAATATAAAATTCAAAACATTTAGTATTTAGTTTTCTGCCCTATTATTACACTATTTATTAAAACATGGCAACACAAAAATGGTAGTTTATTTAACAAAATCTCCTAGGTTGAAATCAAATTACATTATTATCCTATTCAGTTCATATTAATGAAACTCCCCTAAATGCATTCAGGAAGAAATAATGGCTGGCATGGGATATTCTTCACTCCTTGTGTAACATCCAGTCAGTGACAACATACCTTTCAGTCACCTTCATCAAGAGACACCATCCATTACAAGACTATGTTAAATTAACACAGAAAAATTCTTTCATAAATCCCTTAAGCCACATTGAGAGACTTTACCTGTCATTTACTCAGTGTAATAAGCTGAGTTTTTTTTTTTAGGCTATAGAAAACTGACTCTGAAATCTTTTGCCCTCCTTCTTGAAATTCTCTTTCATGGTATTTATGCAATGCACACAACTTACATCTTAAATTGCTATAATAGATTTTCTGGTGTATTGGCCAAATGCCCCCAAATAATAGTCATATTAAATGTGTAGATGAAATGTTATGTGTTATATATAACGACATAAAGGGACACAATTGTATAAAGGCTCATTGGATCTTTTGCTTTTACAATGAAATAATCATCCTTTACCTGTTTTATTAATAATAAATCTATGTAAATGTTGTTAGTGTTTGAATTAAAATGATCCTCATAGGCTCATAGAGAGTCATTATTTCAAGCATTAGGACATGTGGCCTTATTTCAGGAAATGTGTTACTGGAAATGGCATTTGAGGTTTCAGAAGCTCAAGCCAGGCCCAGCTGCTCACATTTTCTTCCTGCTTCTTGCTGATCAAGATGTAGAACACTCAACTACCTCTCTAATACCATGTCTGTCTGTATACTGCCATGCTTTCTACCATGATGATAATGGGCTCAAAATCTGAACCTGTAAGCCAACCACAATGAAATGTTTTCTTTATGAGTTACCATGATCATGGTGTTGCTTCACAGCAACAGAAAACCTAACTAACACAAAAGACTATATTCTTGATTTTAAGTTTATTTAAATATTATAGTTCTCTTGCCTATATGATTCATTCATAAAGATGGTCACATACACAATATATACCGTCTTTGATTACTTCAAATAACACATGATTTTACTATTAGATATTAGGTAAACACTCATTAGTCTTACAAATTCATATAAGCATACATGTGGTTGTTAAATCTCATGAAATGAACTAGATTTTGGGATCTAAGATGATTTTTATAGCATTAATTCATTAATAATACACTCAGAGTCACTCCTGTTGTATTTGTGTCACGTTAAGGGAAGAAATCACATCTCATCCCCTTGGTGTATTAACTAAGAGCTAGCCAAGATTTGAATTCTTCAGTTCTCTCCCTGGGTCTCCCATCATCTTTATCTATCTGTTGTAGGAGAGTGAATGTGTGGTATCTGAAGGCTGTCCTGTTAATGTCCCTGTGTCTGTTCACTTTTCTCTCTCCTGTACTGAAGAACATAGAGAGCATCATCACGGCATGGGGTGAGGGACACTTCACAGAGGTTTACAGGGACTTTAATAATTTCAACTGACACAGATAGCAAACATTATTATAGAACGAAGATAGTAAACAGTATTCTTATCTGTGTGTTCTTGTGCTCAAAATTTGTGGTGACTTTTCAAACTGTATTTTCTGTTTTCAGAAAATGATTATCATACCCCATGTAAACACATGCATGCGTTATTCTGGGTCAGGGGCATGGGAGGGTACGTCATTTAAATTTAAAACTCTATATTAATTTAGGCTATAAACACTGACTACATGAAAATTCCATGGAAAGTACAAGAGACTGTTACAATCTTTTCTTAATAATTTAATAAAACATTTGAATACACAACATGATTATCGTCTTAACTCTTAATTAACCACACCTTATATTGTCTACTCTGGATATGAGGTTCATAAAGATATCCCATGTAATCTCAGAATGTAAGAGACAGGTTCATGGAAATGCATCAACACTGATTTCCTTTTGATTTTAGTGAGAAAACAATGTATAAAATTTGTAGCCATTACCCACTAATATTAACAGGTATTAATTAACACTAAAAATATAATCTGTAGTTTTCAAAAAAATCCATCATTTTTCTTATTATCTGGATAAATGACATAAGCTCTTGCTACAGCTCTGACAGCACTCACATGATGGACAAAGGTGGTCTTGAACTCCTGACAGTCTTCTTGAATCTGACACTCAATTCCTAAACTTATAGGCATGTATAACCAATATACCTTTACATTTTATGAAGCTTCATTTTTGTACAATATAAAATAGACCTTAGTCAATGTTGTAGGAACAAAATATGGGATTATATATATATAGGAATATATATATCTACATATATATATATATATAGTGAATTTTAGAGTGATAAATGGCATTTTTTCTTTTCTTTTACTCATCTACATAATCTTGAGGAATATAAGGATTTTATTTAAAGAAATATTTTGAAATAGAGCTATGTTTGCTAGAAGACAAGTATGTGGTAATGTAACTTTTTAAAAAAAAAACAATTATTACTGATTTCAATAAAAATAAAAATACATGTAAATATCAGCTCTTTAAAATTCTAAAAGACTGGATAGACTTCTGTAAGTTTTCCTATGCCTTTCTCTGTTTAATCTTGTGCTATCATTCCAAAGACACATGGTCAAGGCCACTAATGAAACATTCATAAATTGTCGGAGTGCATCCTTCCCCTCTTCCTGTATGACCATGGCTCACTTCTTTCTCCCTGAGCCTACTCACAAATTCTGTGACATTGAAATATCCTGCCTCTCCTTGGGTAAGAACATTTTTCCGAAAATCAATTTCCTTTGGGAACATTGGCTTGAGCAAAATTATTTTTTAAGAAGTGACCTAGAACTATTTTCTCTCTGCTTACACAGCAACTTTTCTTTATTTTTTTAAAGTGACATAAATTCAGTGTACTCAAAGGCAACAGTAAAAAAAATCTTAAATAATTTTGTTGAAACATTCATTATTTAATGATAGTGTAAGCTTTTGAACATTCACCAAGGGAAACCATTGGGATGATACTGCCCTGAATGCTCATCTTTCAGTAAGGTTATCTGGGATTTATAACATAAAATATGTGATGGATTATTGTTTCTGTCATGTTAAAGTTTAATACTACATTCTACCAAACTTTCTTATTAGACTAAGATCAAACTGAATTCATTCCCTTTTGATTATTTACGTTGGAGAGCAAAATATGTATTTTCATATAAAATTATTGTTCTCTTTGTCACAGTTTTGACTGTGAAAGTGACACAGTGATATTTGCAATAATTTTATTATTTTCTTCAAGAAAAAAAAACACTGTGTTTTTAAAAACATAAAGTTAATGAAGGACTTTACCAAATATATCTTTGAATTCAAGGTCACACTTTAAGAAACATTTCAGTATATATTGTAATTATGTTACCATGCCATGACTTATGTTTGAAGTCAAGTTACTTCACAGTGTTGAATGGATGTCTCCAAAATAACAGCATATTAATGAACGATTTATACTGTTGTGTTGCATGAATGAACTCATTCCATGTTGTTATTTTTATTTAAAGTGACTGTCTTGAAACAGTTCCTTAAGTTACATGCTTAATTTATTACAAGAATAATTAATAACTTTTATGATTTTATATTGAAGTCTGGTCAAATACAAACAAAATATTCCAATGAAAGAAACAACTTCACTCTATTTTATTATCAGTGTAGTTCATACAAAGTACTAATAAATTTATGAAAAAAACATATGTTCATTATTTAAGTTTTAAATTAAGGATTGTAAGAAATAAAGCTTTAATAGTTCTTCTCTGTGTCCATGGACATTTTACTGTTTCCAGTAATAAATACTTTCCATTTTCTTTACTTCCTAAGTCTAGAACTGCTTCTTTTTTTTCCAAATATATTTCTCATGATATCATAATATTAAACCTCCCCTATTTCCTTTAAGTAATTCAGGATTAAGAGAGTTTTTAACTTAAAACTGTTCACAAACCTTCATAATGGTACAAATTTACCTTGTATTTGTAGTAGAAATCAAAAACATGGAACTGGGATTGGGCACACAATCATTTGTAAGTCTACTTCTGAGGTTCCAAATACGCTCTCTAGGCTAAAAGGGCCCCCAGGCACATGGGGTAGATATGCTCATACAATTACTTTTTATTTTTTTAAAGGAAGAACAGGTAAATTTGAAAGCATTAAGTATGGATATTTTTTAAAATAATTCTAAATACCATTTAGCTCCAGTATTTATATTTTGTATGTTGTATAAAAATGTATCATAATGTTGTAAATTATACCTTTTACAAGAGGGTATGAACAATTCTGATTTACCTATACACAATACTCTCATCAAATTCTGTCATTAATTTTAAAAAAGAATCCAATATTCAAATGGCAATTAGCAATATAAAGGGGCCATTCTGAGAGCTCTACTTTGTTAACTTTAATGGATGCTTGTATTATTGTGATAGTTAATCAAATATTCAACTCTATTTAATGTGGGTTTTGTATGATTTCCATCTTCTCCATAATATTTGACCTATTCCCTCTGCTCAAAAAAAAAAAAAATAACCAAAACAAAACAAAACAAAAAAATCAAAAACACACAGATATTTACTAAACATTTATAACATCTCCTGGGGTATCTTTAATCATTTAGGAGTGTCTCCAAAATTTGCCAGAAAGATAATCCTACCTATAGCTTTCACCTGTGTAGTATTTTATCTTTTCAGTATTCTATAATATTAATTCAAACACTTTGTTGTTTTATAGTTCATAGTTTTGTATATTGTCACATATAATACAGGTCACGGATTTTAAAAACTCATAATTAATACAAAGGTAGAGAACATAAGACAGAATATGACACAATATTGCTGATCTAATTGCTTTAAGTGATGGAATACAGACAAAAAGGTAGTTATAAGATATTGTTAACTACTGTATTAAAATGGTAGGATATCTAAGCCTACCAGACCTAAAAGTTGGAAGTGATAGCAAATTGTCCAATTACATTCTTTTCAAGTGATAAACTGCAGATGTATGTCACTGAAGTATAATGTCACAGCATGAGTTCTCATAGGATAATATTTGCCTGTATTTTCACAGCAAGAAATAGCAAGAAAGAAGCTAGATGATCCATTTGTTCTTTTTCTCCTCCAAAATAACTATGTGATAGTTCATCAGTCTCTGTTGCCATGGAGTATATGCTTGCTTAAAATGAAAGAAATGTATTAAAATAGAACTTAGGGATACCACAGTCACATCTCGTGATTCCAGAATGAGTGCCTATAAATCATCTGGCAGAGAATGATGGCCAAATGTAAAATATGCATGCATCTTTCTATGAGATTTATAATGTGTGGGAAAGGACCGCAAATATAGCTCGTTTGGAGGGCAGGAGTACAGTGTGCATGAGACAATGGGGTCCCAACACTCATCCTCCACCAAAAACTTGGACATATATTGAATATTTTTTTAAATGGCAAAAAATTTCAAAACTTTCAAAACAGCAAAAAGGAGGGAAAAAGTATATCTCAAAGTAACAAGCTTGATATTAGAATCCATGTATTGTCTTCAGACAGTTCTATGGGTACTGTTTCTCAAGCGTGATAAATCTGAATTTGGGTTTAGATGTGATTATTTGGTTGCTGTTTTTTACCAATAAGTAAATAGGGAGGCTAATACTCTCCCTTTCTTCTCCATGGTTTATCTTTTAAGAAGATTGAGATCTACTAATATCAGACCCTGAACTTGTGATAAAGAATTATATGGATGCCAAATCCAAACAGACCTCTGAAGGGTAAAGTCACTATATTCTGAAATTGAATGCTTGCATGTGAGACAGATCCTTGGAGAAGGATTCTATGTCATAGTGGCACAATTGGATCTCCTATAAAGTACTACATTTGATCAGATTACATTTTAAAATTATTTATGTGTGTTTGATAGTGTAGGAAATTTAAGGCAGAAGCCAAATTGTGGGAGCCATTTCTTTCTTCTCATGTTGGTTTCAGGGATGGAACTGTGGCAAGCACCTTTACCTGGTGAGCAATTTTGTTGAAACAATACCACATTGCCATCTTCA
Organism: Phodopus roborovskii; assembly: GCF_943737965.1. Classification (NCBI taxonomy): domain Eukaryota; kingdom Metazoa; phylum Chordata; class Mammalia; order Rodentia; family Cricetidae; genus Phodopus; species Phodopus roborovskii. The sequence goes on from NW_026126410.1 coordinate 32,998,852, forward strand.
ATATTAGTAGAACTACAAATAATTGGAATTTAATGTGGTTTGCAATGTTTTATAAAAACTAAACTACTTTGAAAATATGTGTATACATCAGAAATTAAGTACTTATTTAATTAGATGTATAGTAACAACTTTTCACTATAACCATAGAGGATAATTACAAACTCAGTATACTTCTTGCAAATACTGCAGTTTATTTATCTGTGCATGTGCATTGTGCATGTGTGTAGGTTCAGTCTCTCTTCATGGAAATTACTTTTTTCACTCATAATTCTTCCTTTGCTCCATATATCCTCATTGGTTTTGTCTCCAGCACTTCATTATATTAGCCATTTGTATCCTCTTTGTCATTGTTGTTTGTTTGTTTGGGGGCAGGGTACAACTGTTTAGCCTAGATAGAATGGGAACCCATCAGCTCACTTCTATCTCCCCATGGCTGGGGTTTCAGGCAGGCTGTATATTGCACACTTCTTGGTGTTACTTACTTAATGATGTATAGTAGATGTCTTCAAATTTGGAGCTTACTAGAAACAATAATCATATTGTCCAATGTAGATGTTCAGAAAATCAGCAAACTCATACTTTGTGTGTGTGTGTGTGTGTGTGTGTGTGCGCATGCATGCATGTGCATGTGTGTGTACCATTTTACACAGAAGAAATTTATGTGTTATTATAGCTGGGTTTTTACAGGGAAGCTGTGGGAGCCTTGGATATTAAAGCCATCACCTTACAGTTAGAGTTCTGGTGTCAAAGTAGTTTCCTGGTACTGAGAAAAAATCATGAGCTATTCTCCAAGGCTCCCCCCACCCCCCGCAGCTTCTTTCTGGCAAGGGTACCATCCTTTCCATACCAACAACAGGTCTTTCTGTGAGTCATGTTTACTGCCTTTGAAATATCTCTGAATTCAACTACAACTTGAAGAAAGCTCAGCATATAAAGAAAGACCTCTTTGAAAAGCTTGGATTAACCTAGATAGTATCTCCATCTGAAGGTCAGGTGATTACAAGCCTCAATTACAGCTGAGACTCTGAAAATCACCTGTTCATAAAATCACAAAAGCAGCAGTGATGACCTTCAGTGCCCAAAATTCAAGACCTTTTTGTTGTTTTATTTATGTCTTTGTCTTGTGTTATGATTTTTCTCCTTTAACCCATATTGAACTAATGCTTACTTTGTAGAAAAAAAAGTTATTTAAAATATTTGTAGAATTGCATAGGTAGACTCTTCATAAAGGTATTATTCATAAAATAATTTCAAAGCATTCATTGTCTTTTTGGTTTTTAGACTTCAGGCAGATCCATAGATAGATAAAAGAATGTGTTTTGTGAAGCATCACCACAAGTGAACTATTTGTAATCAATTGCTGAGCCTTGCTGACAACCACAGTTATCTGATGACTTTCCATTTCTCTTAGGGACCTGAATTCAAACCAAGACATCTCTTTGGTTTTGCCTCTGAAGTGCAGATAATATGAACCATTAAGATACAAAATTGGAGTTTATCATTTAGTTTATCAACTAAGTGCAGTCTTAAATATATAGTAATTAATTGCTTTAGTTCTTTTTCAACTTTGGCAATTTCATGCATTTACATGACAATTTTGGTACACTTATTCTCTGATTCCATACTTTCTTATCTGATTCCAAATTATTGGTTTTGCTGTTGTTTCTGTTGTTTATCCAGTCCTTCCCCATGTCGTTTATATATTGTTTTTGTAGTATCTATATTCTTCTTAACTTACCAAACCTAAGTGAGAGCCAGGAAACTCAATCATCTTTTTATAGGGAAAATGAAAACACCTTTCAGTTCCAATGTCTTCTTTGTCTGGTTTCTTATGTTGCTTTCTGAAGAACATTATTCCTATGGTCAAAGTATCACTATACAACAAGGAACTGAGCTAGCAAGGTAAAATGTTACTTGTCATTAAGACTACTTTCAGGAATTGAAAGCAAACATAAAATGACTTAAATGTTTGCAAAGTCACTATTTATGTTTATTTTTGTTGCAAGAGAATTTAAAAATACAACACTGTAGTTTATGGGCTTGTTTAGATACTCTAGAATCCCTATAAACTGATTGCAGTGGCATCAACATACTGAGAAAGAATTTGAGGATATCTAGTGTGGTAAAATATTAATTCATATGTATTGCTGTCACAAATCTTCTGGAACTGAGTAATAAAAAGCATTTAACAAAATAAATATATTTTCTCATAGATGCAGGAAACTCAAAATCAAGTTGATGGTGATAATGGTCTCTGATGAGAGACTGTCCTCTCTAGTATTAGAATGGTAGTTTGATCCTGTGTGTACACAGGATAGGATACATAAAGGATAATGGGAAACATATTTCATAAATTTTGGAAGCATCACTTTATATTTTAATGTAATAGTAATTAACACAATTGATGCCTCAGGAGGTATTTCATAATGTCAAAATTACTTTCATACATAATTAAATATTGGAAATGCATTTAAAAAAATCCTCTCATTCCACATTTCTTAAACATTATTAGGAAACTTATTGAAAAACATAAGGATGACAAGTTCAATACAGTTTTCAAAGAACTTATGTCACCTACCAATTGTTCACAATTTGCCTTTTTTTTTTTTTTTTTTTTTTTTTTGCTAATACAGGGAAATGAACATAGTTTGTCATTAATATGAGTCACGAATTCTACCAGAGTCCCAGCCCCTGCTTCTTTAATCCTATTATTAACAATGAGTACAGGATTGATAACTTTCTCCTGCATTGGCATAAGATGGATAGGCCTCCATTGATTGGAAAGAGCAATTTTATTTTTTACTTATAATTCCATATACACTGCCATATATACCAGTGCAAATGCTCAGATGATAAATTGTTAAATTTCATGACCAAACACTGAAAGAAGCAGTGGCAAAGAAATCCCTTTAATGTAGAAGTGTGAGCACATAATAGCACCGGCAGCAGAAATCTCAAAAAAAAAAAAAAAAAAAAAAAAAGGCTTAACTGAGAGATCACATAGATGAAATTCCAAAGTTCTAGTTCTATCCAATGTCATTTTTCACCCTATTGGACTCACACGAATGACGAGAGCTGCATGTTCTGAGCAAGAACTGTCCTTGCTCACAATCTCAATTGCCTTGCACACAGTTCCTTTGAACATTTCTCAGAGCATCTTTTCAGAATGAGGTGAGGCAAACACCTCCAGGGGAAATCACTGTTCCTCACCTAGTCCAAAACCTGGGAACATCTCAGAGTGACAAACATGGTTAATCATTCTCAGATGTCAAGGCTGTTTTCCTGGAGGAAAAAAATGTTCAGTGGAAATGAATGGCTTTCGTTTTCCTCTAGAAAAGATACATTTAAAGCTGTATGAACAAACTTAAGCAAAGACTTTTAAATTTATATCTGAGGAAATCAGGAGCAATTTGCCATATGTAGGCTTTAGTGGCCATAGGCAACTTTGTTATTTACAAATTTTTAACAATTAAAACAAATTTAAAGTTTTTAAGTCCATTCTTCCTTGATACCTAATTCAAATTACCTTATTTAAATATTTAAGTTATCAAGTGATTACTTATAATGACAACTTCTATGCTGTACTTTGAAATTGTTAGATTTCAGCCTTTTCGTAGATATTTGATTAATCTAGATTCTGACTCAGTTGCATGTATCTCACAAAACTTTAAAAAGAATAATTAAATATTCAATTTCATTTTTGAAATGAAAAATATATCATTTTATTCTTCCCTACAAATATAGTATTTGGTTATAATAATATATATAGTTGATCAAACTAACAAGAAAAACAGGTTTAGTGCTGCTCTCATAGTCACAGTAAAATGTTACATAGTATGTTAACACCTAAAAATAACACTTTTTCTATTTCCCATGCTGGGTTGGCTCAACTAGTTATGTGCAGGGGGAGGAACTTGGTCCTTCCTCAACTTGATGTGCCATACTTTGTTGACACCCATGGGAGGCCTGTACCTTTTTGAACTTGATACCAAAAAGGAGTGGATGGAGGAGGGATAGATGGCAGGGGGAGGGAATCAGAGGAGAGGATGGAGGAAAAACTATGGTATCTAAAATTAATGAAAAAAAAATAAAAGAAAGCCAACCAACTAAAAAATTAAAAAGAAAAGTAATACATATACCACCAACCAAAAAATATACTTAATTATCAGTGTTTCCATCTTCATAGCATACTCTTTGTATTTAGATATCAGCTCCTGTTGGCAGTAGAAAGTACTGTCCCAAATGGTCCCTCCTTGAGTATTCTCCCAGCCAACACATACAGTCACACACACACTCAAATGCATACATGCATTGCATATAAAATTTATTGGGAACTTTATAATATCTCACCAAAATTAATCCCCATGTTAACACTGCACAAGTGTCAATATGGTTTTCATAAACACACACACACACACGCACACACACACACACACACACACACACACACACATATATATATGTCAATGATAGCAAGACTTTTAAAAAGTAGTATTTATCATATTCTACTTTGCTTCTATTATTTTTATGTTCTTTGGAAATAGTTGGTCATTTCACTTGATATATTATGTAGTTGTACATATTGAGAAAAATACATATTATTTATACTAACTGTCTGAAAATCATCTATTTATGACACTATAAAAAATTGAAAACAATTATAAATTTTATATATGCTTTTAATATTTCCTCTAGGGTAAGAACCAATAAAACCATTTGAATGTGTCACCCCTTTCTTACTGTTCAGGTTTTTATTTGAATTTTGAAATATTCTCTCATGCTCTTAAGTGATTATACTTTAAAAAACAATTTATAAAGAAATGTTAAATGCTAACTAAGAATTTTCTAAATTCCACTGAAATGAACACAAATTATGATTACTATTTGTCTTTGGAAATTGTGGTGACATCATGACTGTCTCAGTAACCTAGGTGACGTGTCAGTTAAAACATTGCAAAGAATTACCTTAGTCTTCTTTTTTTACTGTGCTCTGTATAAGTTGCTCATGAATAAATTCCCACTTTAGTATCATGGATGGTAGCTAGAATGGAAATCACATTCCTGTTGGTTATGCCTAAGTATATGTCACAGCAAGAATTTCAATTACTCAGGACTTTACATTAGGAAGGCAAGAGAAATCTCTCATTAGGGCAAAAGAAACTAGGAGACTGAAATTGTATCTTCTCTCATGTTCCTCTATGTATTAGAAGAACCAATTTGGTTTTATCTTAATCACAAATAGAATAAGCAATTGACTTTGGGGTTATCCTCTAGAATGTAATGCTGACAGCAATGTAGAGAGTTCTTTCTAAGAGTGACAGAGCACATGAATTGATTTTGCTGCCAGAAACACCGGGATAACTGATTCTCTCAAACACAGAGCTTTGCTCTGGGGTTTGTTGTCACTTTCTCTGCAGTTTAAAGGTTTGTTTCAAATATACATGCAGGCAGTTGAAATGAGATATCCAGTGTGGCACTTAATTAGTAGAATGTGTTCAATTTCTAGTGCCTGTATATAGGCAATATGCACAGAGCTAGTTTCTTAGATACATGAAGAGAGAAATACTGACTTAAATATAGTAATAGGACTTTAAAGCCATTTGTTTTGGCCTTACACCAAGTGAAAGAATGTCTAAGTTTTATTGCCAATCTTAGCAATAGGAACATATTACCATCTTATAATTTTTAACTATCTTCTAGTTCATATGCTGGTGTGCTTCCAAGATTCTTTTTAATTGATTATTTTCCTAAATAATACGAATTGTATAATCTAGAATCTACAGTTGCTGCAGTTGATGATCTGGGCATCCTGAAATTTTCTTCATAAATGCTAACCTTTATTTCAGTTTTTAAAAAATATGTTGCTTTTGGCAGTGATTGCGTGTGTGCACGTGTGTGTGTGTGTGTGTGTGTGTGTGTGTGTGTGTGTGTGTGTGGTGTGTGTGTGTGTAATTAGTTTTTGAGTTAGAATTTCCTCTTGTATACTAATCTATACTTGTATTTATAATCCTCCTGCCTCAGACTCTCAAGTAATTGGATTGCTGGTATGACCACCATGTGAGGCAAACAAAGTAAATATAGTGTAAAGGGTTATCAAAGTATATTGTGTATATCAAATGATGTTCTCATATTTTTTAAAAAATGTAATAAGTACAGATCGACCCATGTATATCTCCACATGCAAAACTCAAGTCCAAAAGGATCAAAGGCATCAACATAAATCCAGCCATACCGAACCCCTTAGAAGAGAAAGTAGGAGGTACCCTTGAACAAATTGGTATAGGAGACTGCTTCCTGTGTATAACTCCAATAGCACAGACACTGAGATAGACAATTAGTAAATGGGACCTCCTCAAATTTAGAACCTTCTGTAAGGCAAAGAACACAGCTGACAAGACCAAAAGGCAGCCCACAGTTGGAAAAAACATCTTCACAAATCATAATCTGACAGAGGATTGATATCAAAAATAAACAAAGAACTCAAGAAACTAGTCAACAAAACACCAAATAACCCTATTGAAAAATGGGTACAGAACTGAAGAAAGAATTCTCAATAGAGGAAATCAAAAAGGCTGAAAAACACTTACATCCTTAGCTATCAGGGAAATGCAAGTCAAAACAACTCTGAGATACCATCTTACTCCTGCCAGAATAGCTAAAATTAGAAACACCAATGACAACTTATGCTGGAGAGGATGTGGAGAAAGTGGAACACTCCTCCACTGCTTGTGGAAGTGCAAACTTGTACAGCCATTGGGGAAGTCAGTATGGCGGTTCCTCAGGAAAATGGGAATCAGTCTACCATAGGACCAGGCAATCCCCCTCTTAGGCATATACCCAAATGATCCACATGCATGCAACAAAGACACGTGCTCAACTATGTTCATAGCAGCATTATTTGTAATAGTAAAAACCTGGAAGCAACCAAGATGCCCCTCAACTGAAGAGTGGATAAAGAAAATGTGGCACATTTACATAGTGGAATACTACTCTGCAGAAAAAAAACAATGGAATTTTGAAATTTGCAGGCAAGTGGATGGAACTAGAAGAAGCATCCTGAATGAGGTAACCCAGTCACAAAAAGAGGAACATAGTATGTACTCGCTCATATATGGATTTTAGACATAGAGCAAAGGATCACCAGCCTAAAATTCACACTGCCAGAGGAACTAGGATACAAGCGGGATTCTAGATAAGGTCCCTCACAGAAGGGGGAAGGAACAAGATCTTTAGAGAACATGGGGAAAGAGGGTCAGTAAGTGGAGAGGAAACTATAAGAAAGTCAAGGAGAGGAGAGGAAAGCACATGGGATTATGAACATTGAGTCAGGGGAGGAATTGAATAGAGAGAGAGAGAGAGAGAGAGAGAGAGAGAGAGAGAGAGAGAGAGAGAGAGAGAGAGCATTAAAGAGGGAGGGATTATAGTTTGAAGAGAAAACTGAATGCAGAGAAATGTCCGGAGACCTACAAGACTGACTCCAACTAACAATTTGAGCAACAGTGGAAAGGCTAGCATAAATGCCCTTCCCTGATAATGAAATCAACAACTGACTTATCCACCATCATGAGCCCTCATCTAGTAACTGATGGAAAAAGAAGCAAACACCCATAACTAAACACTGAGCATAACTGGATTCCAGATGCAGACAGGCTACAGAAACACATAGACAGCTGACCTGAACAATGAGGAGCTCATGAGCCCCCAGACTGATAGCTGGGAATCCATCAAGGGACTGACTCAGACCCCCTGAACGTGGGTCTCAGCTGGAGGGCCTGAGTAGTCTTGGGGACCTCATACAGTGGAACGAGGATGTATTCCTGGTGCACAAAAGGACTTTGCAGGCACATCCACCATGAAGGGATACTACCCTAACCTAGAGGCAGAATGGAGGGCCTAGTCCCTATTCCAAATGACTTGACAGAATTTGTTGATCCCTCCTGGAAGGCATTTACCCTCCCTGTGGAATGGGGGGGGCAATAAAATGGGAGGGGGTATGGGAGTGAGGGAGGGAAGGAGAGGGAGAGAGAAGTGGGATGATATGTATGTAAAACAAAACAAAACAAAAATGAAGGAGAAGATGTTATCTTGTTCTTTTTTCCAGTGTATGTTTGGGGGGTTCTCACTGTAAACTAGAAGAGCAAGGATACTTCATCATAACATCTATGTTACTCATACCTCCTTCACGTTTCTAGATTTAGCACTTTTGTTCACAGTCTTATTTTCTTTCACTAAAATATGTAATTTTATGGTGTTTTTAGACTTGGACAGAGGACGATTACTGCTAAGCGCACTGTAGAGAAAACCCTTTGACCTCCAATATTTAGAAATACATTGTGCATTGCTGTGTAATTTTGCATGCTGTTTCATGCTGGGCCGATCATACTGTGTATCTGTGTTAAATTATTGAAGTTCCTGTTAGTATATAATGAAATCTTACAATGGAGTTAATGGCAGCATCACAATTGGTTTGCATCTGAGCTCTATAGAAGATTGATCCCAAAAGTTTGTTTCTAAATCAGGTGTGCATACTTAGGGCTGGCTGCCAGGACCTTCTGCAAAAGATTGACTTAACCATGGGTGCCTGTGGGACATTGAATTTTATACTTCTTAAACTGGGCAAATCAAACGTACTTACCATCAAGCCATAAGGTAATAAGCATAGTAACTTCTCCATCATCTTTCTGAGACCTTGATCACTTCCCTGAGATATAGGTGTTCAATGTTTGTGCTTTATTCTGATAGTTTTTTCAGAAGCATATTTCAATATATTAAAATCTTATTTTCTCTTTTCTTCTATCCCACACTAGGAGCATTTTTTCATATAAAAATCAATTGTGATTCAGTAATAATGGTTAATGTTCCACTTCACCATAATCATTTTTTCTTTTGTTTAGGGGGGGTCTTCCTAACTCATCCTTGAAATTTTCATCATTGCCTATGTTGGAGTTTTGTTCAGGGAAAAACTTGATTCATTCATTCATAAGATCATTCATAAGATAACCAAATGTACTTTTTACTTGATTCCTGCTTCCATTATTTATTTTGAATCTTTTCTATGAGGAAGCTTTAACATTTGTTTTTTGACCTGACAAGTTATTTGGATTCTTCAATGCTGATTTTTCATTAAGATAAAACTTTCTATTTACTATTTTAGATTCAGTGTTTCATATTCTTGATAAAGTATTTTTTCTCAAATAAGATTTTCTGTGCACTATATTGTATACATTTATGTCCTTTCTCTTTGAATGCTCCTTTTCCTCACATTATTTTGTTCACATTCTACATCATCTCTGTTAACAGAAGGACAATTTTTCTAGTTACATAGGCCAAAAGTAAATAATACCAAACCAAAAATAAATAAATAAATAAATAAACATTGTCATATTTCCTTCACTAGAACCTTTCAGGCCATCTATAAGTAAGACCATTGTTCATTCTTCAAGGCAACTGACTGTCCATGTGTACCAGTGTGAGAATGTCTAAGCAGATCAGCCCTTATTTCCTCTACAGACTACCAGTCTTACAGTTCAAGTATTGAGTGAGAATGTCCATTTCACAAGCATGTTCACAGCTACCATGCCTACAATTTTGCTTTTCCAGCCCATCTTGTGAGATAATGTTAAAATAATGTGATTATCTAGTGGAGTAAGTGCCCTGCCTATGTTTCAAAGATCAAAGTCCATGGGTTTTCAATGTGAACAGGAGTCAATTCCCAACCACTTAGATCAGCTAAGGTAGGTCTATGCTAAGACCTGTACCAATAAGAAGTCAGAGATTTAAGGCCATCTTACACTACAAGGCAAGGTCAAACCCAGCCTGGCCTACAAGAGCATCTGTTTAATAGATAGTCTGCATAATGTGAATGAAAGAAGAATGTTCTCTGGGGAAAATGCTATGCCTTCCATGGAGCCTTCTATAAGGCTAATTGATTGGAACTTCAATCCTGTGGAGAGAATGGAACATTGCAGGTCTGAACTCTAATCATAATTTATGTTGGGTTACCTTTAGGCTCTAAATATTCATTCCTTTCTCACTTCTGATTTTAACCTAAATTTTTTGAGACTAATTAATAAAATCTTTTAGTCTACTTTAATTTAACAATACACTAAATTGCAACAACTAAAGCACTAAGAGATTCATCATGGGTTTTTGCTGACCTAATGTTTCCAACAGTGCATTAGAAGAATATCTTGTTTTGTGGTTTTCATTGTTCTGTTACTATAATTAAAAACCAAACCAAAACAAACAAAACAACAACAAAAAAAAAACTTCATGAAACTACTTCCACATAAAAACACAGAATTCAGGGTAAATTTAATTTGGTTTTAGTCTTGGTCAATCATTTTCACCTTAAGAATAAATTACATCTTTTCCCTTTAAAAGCAAAATTATAAAAACAAACAGAAAAACAATACTCAGTGGTTTCCACAGGGGAAGGCAAAGACTTAGCCTGGAGTGACTTCTAGAGTTTTCTTGCTTCTCCTTATGAATACCACTTTTTTATCTCCTCCTTTTAAAATATTCTTTGTGTCTTTCACACCATGCTTCTCCATACCATTCATTTCCCTATCCCTTCAAACTTGCAACCTTTCCCCCAAAATTAATAAGTAACCAGATAACATTATGAGAAAAAACTCAACCTCATCATGGAAGCTGTAGTATGACACAGTGACTCACACAGTAAACCCTTTGATACATATCTTTACTTGCAAGTGTTCATTGCTGAGAGTCATCGAAATGGTTCAAAGCCTCTAGATTCTGGGCCCTTCCTGGGACTCCTTTTGGTTTTCCTGCTGTTACTCTGTGTTGGAGACATTCTGAAGCTTTGGGTCTGCAAGTCCCTTCTCAGAAGTAAGATGGGTGGAAGATGGGGTGGACCAACTTATAGCCCTGGTACTGAGCCCACCAGCTATCCACAGTCCTGACCACCAAGGTAAGTGCATCTGCATTTTCCTGGTGAGTCCATCCCTTGCAGTGATAAGCAAGCGCAGGGCCAATTCTTCTGCTTTCATATCCCCAGGGTCTGCTCTCCACATCTAAATCTTCAGAGTCAACTCTATTGTGTTGTCCAGGAGAGTGGCAGAGGGGCTACTCTTCTGGGTGCTACACAGGACTCTCCTGGTCCTATGACATCAGGGCCAGTTCTCCCAACTGCACCAGGAAGTAATGGGCAGGGGTTGGGGAAAAGGGCATTTCTCCCTTGTCCTTTCCACCAATTGACAGACAGATGAGTAACCGGATACCTCTCTTATGCTCATACTTGACTGTTTCACCCATACCTTTTACCAATACAACTGGCTCTATTGTATTTTCCAGGTGAGAACAGGGCCTTACTCTCCCTAATGCTGCAGCTGGTAGGGGTTAGGGACAGCTTTCCTGTCCTTATGATCTCTGGGCCAGCTCTCTCACACTTATGTCACCTCATGACAGATGAGTAATAGGGATAGCACTCCCATGTTTTTAACATTGGGGCCATGTCACCCACACACCACCAATGAATGGGGTTGGCTGTGTGGTGCTGTCTACACATGGTGCAGGACCTTCTCTCCTTCATGTTGCAGCTGATAAGGGGCAGGGTCAGCTCTCCTAATTTTATGAACTCAGGGCCAGTTATCCCATTAAAGTCAGATGGGCGGGGGGGGGGAGGTACATCTCACTCCCTATCCTCATCTGCCACATGACAAGTGAGTATTAGAGACAATGTTCTCTTGCTCAATACATCGGTGCTGGCTCACCCACACCTCTGCCAATGAGGTTAACTCTACTTTGCTGCCTAGGTGAGGTGCAGGAACTACTCTCCTGGGAGGTACAGCTGGTGGCAGTTCTCCAGCCCTTATGATCTCACTGCCAGCTCCCCCACCTGCCTCAAGAGGAATACCACTTTTAATCTTTTTAATAAACATATACAAGTTGCTGGCCAGGTGTTGGTGGCACATGTCTTTAATCTCAGCACTTGAGAGGCAGAGGCAGACGAATCTCTGTTAGCTCTAGGCCATCCTATATATATATATATATATATATATATATATATATATATATATATTTATATATATATTTATATATTGTTCAAAATAAAAGCTTTAATAGTGACATTTTCATTCAAACCTGTAATGTTCTTGGACCATTTTCACATCCATAATACTCTGTTGTTTTCTCTGTCTGCACTCTTTTGTCTCCCTTATCTTACAAAATAATCTCCATTCTATTTTATGTGTCTTTTTAATCTATAACCCACATGTGATAGAATACACATGGTATGTATATCTTGTTCTCTGTTTACTTTCCTCTCTTTCTACACACTCTATTACAACCACATTTTCTTCTATTTCCATCCTTTCATTCTCTGGTCTAATATTATAAAAATGTACAATGACTTCATATAATATTCAAGCCAATCATTTTTATTTCTCAGGTTCTGCTGGTTTTCAGATGACTTATCTCTTAAACCCTCAAAACAGTTGTAAAATATTGTCTTTTGATTTCTCTTCCAGTAATTATTGCCATTCAGCTAATTGGGAGAATTTGTATCCTAACTACAGAGACACTGTAATCACCATGGTTCCTTTGGGTTGGGATGACACAGGGATCCCAAGCAGAATCTCTAATGGAGAGACTGAGAGTTCTGGGCTGTAAAACTTCTTAAGTTTCCAACCTTAAGTTTCTTGAGGTTCCAATCTTTTAAAGGCAGGGATGTTGTAGTCTGTTGGTATTCAAGAAAGAGCTATTTCACTTGTGATTTAGGGAGAGCACTTGCTGGCTAGTCATGGCTAGAGTTATGGGTTCTGACCATGGTATCAGGATATACAACTGTTTAACCTTTGGCATCTCTCTCCAACTACTTAAGTGACCATATGTTGCCTTTTTTCATTAGCTTCCCTATTATTGTTTTTAGATGCTGCCTTCAACTGTTCTTTGAAATTCTTTAGCCATCCCTACAATAACAGTTCGGGGACTCTAAAGTTTTAAATTAGTCTTATACTTCCTGTGTTACCATTCTGAGACTTGGATATAAGATTCCTTTGATTTCTAAAGGTCACTCAAATGCTGTTACCTCTTATTGTGACAACATAGAGCTTTGGGTTTTAGGCTCCACAGCTTCTCTCTGGGAATCTTCAGCTGGATCTTCAGCAGCTATCATGCCTGGAAATCCAGAGCTCTTAGATGTTTCCTAGTCTGCATTCAATGCAGTAAAACACACAATTAAGCAAGAGCCTGAAAGGAGAATCTTCTTATAAAGCATAATATTTCAACATTGGACTGCCAGAATAACTGAGAAAGAATGGAAAGTAGCCTGGTGTTATAACTTAAATAGAGCGTATATAACTTAAGTGACATGTGTATAAGTAGTTGCAGTTGTTCCCAGCTTTCAAGTCCACTGATCACAGTCATCACATCTAGACCAATCACAGTCTTCACATAATGAGAGGTTACAGGCTGCACATTACATCCATCTGAAGATTTTGTCTAGTCACAGAAGTAAGCAATCCCTCCTGCAGACTCAGTAAGAGTAGATATAGGTGACCGGAGATGTCTAGTGGATTAAAGAACTGGTATGTTAAATGGAGAAGTATTCCAAAGATAGAAACAAGTTGTTTGGAGTTCTCCTGAGTTAACAAGGCCACCTGAGACAGTATCTGTGGCTCTGGCACAGGAAGTTGCAGTCCTTCTCAAGCTTCGCATGTGCTTTCCTTAAGGCATCAGAGCAAGGGACAGTCTGACTACCACCAAAAGCAGCTGTTTGAATGACAGCACCTGCTCAAAGCAGCCAGATAATAGGAGCTGTGAATGAAAGAATCAAGTTGGCCTGGTCCCCAACAGCTTAACTTATTTGAAAGATAATCCATTATGAAATTGTGCTTATAATTAAGACATGTCATTGATGCTGACATCCTGAACAGTATTTAAAGAAGAGGAACACCTACATGAATATTCTAAATAAGAACAGGCCCAGTCTACCAGTCTCATGTAATCTTGTCAGTAATGACATAAAGATGCCACTGTTACATTCATGTTTTCAGCTCTGGAGGGAAGTGAAAGGATTAAGTGAATGAGACCAGTATAAATCTGAGTATTCTAATTTTAATGAATGTATCGTTAGCTATTATCAAAAACAAATAAAAGTTGCTCAAATGAATTTCATACTATAACTTGAACATGATTGGTTCATATGAAATTTGTTGACTCTTTCTACATGTGAAGTTGAAAGTAGTTTGGTATAAACTAGTATCACCATTTCAGAGACCAGTAGACACTAAAGGGAACACAGCCATCAAAGGAAAAATATTATATCATGTTTTTTTCTTATATATTTATTTAATCCACCCAAAAGAATCTTTATTTCAATATATGGTTTTATTTCAATATATGGTTTAATCACAACTTCCTTTAAATTTCATCAAAACTTCATCCTAGATGCTGGAATCAAGTGAGAACTAACAGAAACCACATGCACATTCTTCCTCCTTTCCTGCTGCTGGCCTTCAAAGCCATTTTGCTTCAGATTACTTTAGACAGGCTTCAGCATTTTGCTTTTATCTGCACTGCAGATAAAATATACTGACTTAAGGTAGTATATTGCTAAATATAATCATATAGGGAACGCTTTGCCTCCTGTGGCATTCACAAAGCTAAAGAGGACCATCACTTCAGACCTCAAAGTTTCTGTCTTTTTTTTTTTCATTTTCTTTTTTCTTTTTTAATTTATTTTTATTTTACATACTGATTCCAATTCCTACTCCCTTCCTCCCTCCTTCCCTTTTTCACTCTCTCCCAACCTCTCATGTCTCCCCAACTCCACATGTAGGGTAATGCCCTCCAAATGGGGTCATCTACATCTGTCAAATCATTTGGAGTAGGGACTAGAACTCTCCTGTCTCTAGGATAAGGGAGTATCCCTCCATGGTGAAGTGCCCCCAAAGCCCTTTTGTGCCACAGAAATATGTTTTGGTTCCATTGTCTGAGGTTCCTTACACAGCTCAGGCCTTCTAGCTGAGACCCATGTTCAAGGGGATCTGAGTCAGTCACATGTTGGATTCCCAGCTATCAGTCTGGGAGCCCATTAGCTCCTCCTTGTTCAGGTCAGCTGTCTCTATGTGTTTCTGTAGCCTGGTATTGTCCTCCCTGTCTGCATCTGGATTCCAGTTCCATTCAGTGTTTAGTTGTGGGTGTTTGTTTCTGTTTCCATCAGCTACTAGATAAGGGCTCCATGATGGTGGATAAATTAGTCATTGATTTCATTATCATGGAAGGTCATTTAAGGTAGCCTTTCCACTATTGCTCAAATTGTAGGTCTCCAGACATGTCTCTACAATCAGTTTTCTCTTCAAATCTATAATGCCTCCCTCTTTTATATTTTTCTCTCTCTCCTCTCTCTCCCTTGCTCTCTCTTTTGCACTCTCTCTCTCTCTCTCTCTCTCTCTCTCTCTCTTTCTCTCATTCTTTTCCCTCATCTATTCCTCCCATTACTCAATATCCCTAGTCCCACATACTTTCTTCTCCTCCACTTCTCTTTCTCCTAGTTCCCTCTCCATTCACTGACCCCACCACCCCCGCAACACCCCATATTCTCTGGAGATCTTGTCCCTTTCCCCTTCTGTGCGAGACCATATATGAATCTCTTAGAATTCTCATTGTATCCTAGTTTCTCTGGTGGTGTGAATTATAGGCTTTGCTCTATGCCTAAAATCCATATATGAGCAAGTACAATGTTCCTCTTTTTGTGACTGGGTTACCTCACTCAGGATGGTTTCTTCAAGTTCTATCCACTTGCTTGACAATTTCAAGATACCATTGATTTTTTTTTCTGCAGTACTATTTCATTGTGTAAATGTGCCACATCTTCTTTATCCATTCTTCAGTTGAGGGACATATAGGTTGCTTCCAGGTTTTTGCTATTGCAAATAAAGCAGCTATGAATATAGTTGAGCACATGTCTTTGCTGCATGGATGTGGATCATTTGGTTATATGCCTAAGAGGGGGATTGCCGGGTCCTGTGGTAGACTGATTCCCATTTTCCTGAGGAACAGCCATACTGATCTCCAAAATGGCTGTACAGAGTTTGCAATTCCACAAGCAGTGGAGGATTGTTCCCCTTTCTCCACATCCTCTCCAACAAGAGTTGTAATTGCTGTTTCTAATTTTAGCCATTCTGGCAGGAGTAAGATGGTATCTCACAGTTATTATGATTTGCATTTCCCTCATAGCTAAGTATGTTGAACACTTTCTTAAGTGTCTTTCAGCTTTTTTGATTTCCTCTATTGAGAGTTCTCTATTCAGTTCTGTACCCCATTTTTAATAGGGTTATTTGCTATTTTGTTGACTAGTTTCTTGAGTTCTTTGTATATTTTGGAGATCAGCCCTCTGTCAGATTTATGATTGGTGAAGATCTTTTCCCCATCTGTGGGCTGCTATTTGGTCTGGTCAACTGTTCCCTTTCCCTTGCAGAAACATCTCAGTTTGAGGAGATCCCATTTCTTAATTGCTTGTCGCAGTGTCCATGCTACTGAGTTATGTTCTTTAAGCAATCTCCTATACCAATTTGTTCAGGGTACCACCCCACTTCCTCGTCTAAGAGGATCATTGTGGCTGGATTTTTTTGAGGTTTGGACTTAAGTTTTGTCCATGGCAATAGACATGGGTCTATCTGAAATCTACTACACACCATCATCCAATTGTGCCAGCATCTTGTTAAAGATGATTTCTTCCACTAATTTTATACTTTTAGCTGTTTTGTCAAAAATCAGGTGTTCATAGGTGGATGGGTTATATCAGGATTATCAAATCGATTCTATTAGTCTAATTATCTATTTTTGTGCCAATACCAGGTTGTTTTCATGACCTCTGTTGATGGGAGATGTCATTCTGTAAACATGTTTCTCTTATTTGTTAATGAATAAAGCACTGTTGGCCAATAGGAAAGCAAGATAGGTGGGACTAGGAGCAAGTAGGAGAGAAGAAGTAGGAAGGAGAGCCAAGATGGAGAATCTGGAGAGAATAGAACCGCCAGCCCCAATTAACACACAGAGACTCTGTATTTGATATAATCCTGTTGGCCAGGTGCTAGTATCTTATCGGCTAGCTCTGTCTTAATTATTAACCCATTTCTATGTATTTCCACATGGTCTTACCAGCGAGAGGCAGCTGGCACTGTCATGGGGGAATCATAAGAAGACGCAGAAATCCTGGTTGTAGTCTGCAAGGCTACTTTGTCCAAGCTGTTTTGAATGTTGGATCACCTGGTACTCTGTTTCAGGGGGTCTGGCTTGCTCAAACCACATTAGTCTGGAAGGAATCCACAGCTTTTGATTTTATGTGGAAACAAAAAATAGAAAACCTTTTCCCCAGTAACTTGTCCTTAGACTTAAATTTTGAAGTCAAAGCATTTTTAAAATATATAAATTGAATTAATCCAGCAGTATTTCTTTTATCAGTTGTTATTTTCTCAGCAGTCAAACAATGCAGAGACAATATAATACCGTACAGTATCCAGATTCTCTCCATCAGTGGCTTTTTTATTATTCAGTTTCTTTTCTATTTTTTTTTTTTTTTTTTTTTTTTTTTTGAGAAAGGGTTTCTCTGTGTAACTCTTATCTGTCCTGGAATTTACTCTGTAGACCAGGTTTACTTTGAAATCACAAGAGATCTGTTTGCCTCTGTCTCCCGAGTGCTAGGATTAAAGGTGTGTGCCACCACACCCAGCTCCTCTTTGTCTTTTTAAAACCATTTCTAAGTATATTTTAAAACACACTGTAAACCTTTAGCGTTTTTTTTTTTTTTTAATATGAATCTGTCTTTACTGTAAATCTTTATCTTTTTCTAGCCATGAGTTTTTTATCTGGTAAACAACAACATTGCTAAAATGAAAGTCATTGTTGTTTCTGCCGCGATTTACCAAAGATGGCTGCAGCTATTTTACTGCCAGCACTAAGAACTGTTCTCACTGCCTTGGTCTGCATGCTGCCGGCTTAGAGATATGGTCACTGCCATTGCAAGCTCTAGTACACACCAATAAATTGTTAGCAGAGTTATTTAAAAGCCCTGCGGTTTTTTGTCACTTATACTGAGTCAGGAACCTTCCCTTAAAGGAGCCGCACGAATATCTGCTTGTCTCTTGCAAAGCAGAGTTCAACCAAGAAAAATGCTGCTACCAAGAAACATTGTTTGTCTCTGTTCTTTTGTTTTTAAAAACCTTTTTTAAGCTTTTGTTAAATTTTAAGTGGAAGTTCTTATTAGCCAAGTGGGCGCCATTTGTAAAGAGTACTTCTGACACCAGATATCATGGTTAAATAAGGATAAGGATAAACAAATAGGCCGAATAGATATTTATTCAGGGAAAAATAACTTACAACCTAGACAGATGAACACCAGGAAATTTCACCCGATGCTCTCCTGTCCGAGTCAAGCCAGCAAGGCAGCTTTTCCTGGCTCTCTCTCCGACCTCCTTCCACAGGTTACTTCCGCCCATGGCTCCACCCCCCAATGGGCGTGGTCAGTGCCACAGAAGGACTATCTCATTATACTCTATAGTAGAGGTTAAAGGTTAAAGTTGGGGATGGTGATGCCTCCTGAAGTTCCTTTATTTTACAGGGCTGTTTTGGCCTGTTTTCCATATAAAGTTGATTATTATCCTTTCAAGTCTAGTGAAGAATTGTGGTGGGATTTTAATGGGGATTGCATTGAATCTGTGGATTGCTTTTGGCAAGATTGCCATATCCAAGAGAATGGGGGATCTTTCCATTTTCTGTTATCTTCTTTAATTTCCTTCTTTAAAGACAAAAAGTTCTTATATAAGTCTTCCATTTGTTTGGTAAGTGTTACGCCAAGATATTTTATGTTGTTTGTGGCAATTGTAAAGAGTGATGTTTCTATGATTTCTTTCTCAGCCCCTTTTTCATCTGAATAAAATAGGATTACTGATTTTTATGACTTTATCTTGTATCCTGCTAGTTTGCTGAAGGTGTTTATCAGCTGTAGGAGTTCCCTGGTAGAGTTTATTGGGTCGCTTATGTAAATTATCATATCATCTGCAAATAGAGACTATTTGACTTTTCCTTTCCAATTTGGATCCCCTTGATCTCCTTTTGTTGTCTTATAGCTTTAACTAGAACTTCAAATACAATATTGAAGAGATATGGAGAAAAAGGGCAGCCTTATCTTGTTCCTGATTTTAGAGAAAACGCCTTAAAATTTTCTCCATTCAGTTTGATGTTGGCTCTTGGTTTACTGTATATTGCTCTTATTATGTTTAGGTATGTTCCTGTTATCCCTGACCACTCCAAGACCTTTATCATGAAATGGTGTTGAATTTTGTCAAAGGCTTTTTCAGCATCTAGGGAGATATTCAGGTGGTTTTTCTTTTTCAGTTTGTCTTTTCTTGATTTAATTTTGGGAAGTGATATTTATCCAGAAATTTGTCCATTTCCTTTGAATTTTCAATTTTTGTGGAATACAGGTTTTCAAAGTATGACTTGAAAATTATCTGGATTTCCTCAGTGTCCGTTGTTATGTCCCCCTTTTCTTTTTCTGATTTTGTTAATTTGCATGTTCTTTCTCTACTTTTTGGTTAGTTTGGATAAAGATTTGTCTCCCTTGAAAAACCAACTTTTTGTTGCATTGATTTTTGTATTGTTTTCCATGATTTCTATTTTATTGATTTCAGCCCTCAAATTGATTATTTCTTGGCATCTACTTCTGGGTGGTTTGCTTATTTTGCTCTAAGGCTTTCAGTTGGGCTGTGACTATTCTCTGTTTTCTTCATATGGGCTCTTAGTACAATCAAGTTCCCTTGTAACACTGCTTTCAAGGTGTCCCATAAGTTTGGGTTTGTTCTGTCCTCATTCTCGTTGAATCTTAGGATGTCCTTAATTTCATTCTTTATTTCTTCTTTGACCAAGGTATGGTGCTATTGCTCATTTTTCATTTTCCATGAATTTGGAGCATTTTTGCAATATGTGCTGTTGTTGAATTGCAACTTTAAAACTTGGTGGTCTGACATGATACAGGGGACAATTCCAATATTTTTGTATCTGTTGAGGTTTTTTATATGCCTAGTATGTGGTCAATTTTACAGAAGGTTCCATGTGGAGCAGAGAAGGAGGTATATTCTTTTGTGTTTGGATGGAATGTTCTATAGATTTATGTTAAACCCAATTGAGACAACGCTTCTGTTAGTTCTTTTGTTTCTTTGTTAAGTTTCTGGCTGGTTGTCCTGTGTAGTGGTGAAAGTGAAGTGTGTGAGGTTTAATGTGAGCTTTGAGTTTTAGTAGTGTTTCTTTTATGAATGTGGGTGCCTTTGTATTTGTGGCATAGATGTTCAGACTTGAGACTTTGTGCTGATGGTTTTCTCCTGTGATGAATACGAAATGACCATCTTCATCTCTTTTGATTAATTTTGGTTTGAAGGCTAACTTGTTAGATATTAGGGTTTTCACACCTGTTTGCTTCTTGGGTCCATTTGATGGGCAGATATATTCCTAGCCCTTTACCCTGAAGTGATGCCTGTTTTTGAAGCTTAGGTGTGTTTCTTGTATGCAGTAGAAGGATGGATTCTCTCTTCGTATCCATTCTGTTAGCCTGTGTCTTTTTATAGGCAATTTAAAACAATTCATGCTGAGGAAAATTAAGGACCATTGATTGTTAATATGCTTGTTTGTTTTAGATTTTTTTTTTTTTTTTTGCCATTGTTAATGTGAATACATTTGCCCTGCTTTACTCTTGGGTTCTGGTGAGGTTGGATAATCTATTGCCTTTGTCTTTGTGAGCATAGTTAATTTCCTTGGGTTGTAGTTTTCCTTCCAGAACTTTCTGTTGGGTTGATTTTTAGATACCTATTGTGAAAATCTGGCTTTGTCTTTGAATATCTTATTTTTTCTGTTGTGATTAAAAGTTTTGCTGGGTATAGTAGCTTGGGGTGGCATCTGTGGACTCTTAGTACTTGTAGAACATCTATCCATGATGTTCTGGTCTTGAGAGTTTCCATGGAGAAATGTGTAATTTTGGTAGTTCTACCTTTATATGTTACCTCACCTTTTTCCTTTGCTGCTCTTAATATTCTTTCTTTATTCTGTATGCTAGGTGTTTTGATTATTATATGTCAAGGGGTCCTTTTTCTTTGGTCCAGTCTATTTGGTGTTCAGTATGCTTCCTGTACTTTCATGGGCATGTCCTTCTTCAGATTGGGAAAGTTTTCTTCAATGATTTTGTTGAATATGTTTTCTGCACCTTTGAGCTGGGCTTCTTTGCCTTTCTCTATGCCTATTATTCTTAGGTTTGGCCTTTTCACGGTATCTCACAATTCCTGGATGTTTTGGGATTTGTTGGATATAAGATTTTCTTTGGTCCATGAATCTTTTTCCGTTAGTTTATCTTCTGTGCCTGAGATCTCTCTTCCATCTCTTGTATTCAGTTGGTTATGCTTGTCTGCATTTCCAATCGTTCTATCTATTTTCTATTTTCAGCATTCCTTCAGTTTGTGTTTTCTTTATTGTCTCTATTTCTGTTTTCAAGCCTTGAATCATTTCCTTCACCTGTTTGTTTTCCTTAGCTTTCGTATTTCTTTAAGAGATTTGTTCATTTCTTCCAATGTTTTGCTTGTTTTTGTTCCATTTGTTTAAGGGATTTTCTCATATTTTCTTTGAGGGCCTCTATCATTTTTTATCAAGATATTTTTAAGTTGTTCACTTCTGCTTCTTCTGCTTTGGAGTGTTCAGGTCTAGTTGGTGTAGATTCCCTAGATTCTGGTGATGTCATGCTTTTCTTTTTATTGTTAGTTTTTTTTTTCTTCTATCGCTGTCTTCCCATCACTTCTTCTAGTAGATGCATGTGGTCTCTCTCTCTCTCTTTCTCTTTCTCTCTCTCTCTCTCTCTCTCTCTCTCTCTCTCTCTGTGTGTGTGTGTGTGTGTGTGTGTGTGTACTCCCCCGTAGACTTAGGTGGGTCAGTAGATCTATGTCTGTAGTTCTGGGTGGTCCAAGCTTTCTAGGTGGTCTCTCATCAGGCAGGGGCCCAGTGATGGGTTTCAAAGATCAGGTTCCAGTAGAGACCTGGCGATGGGTGTCAAAGAAACAGCAAATAGTGTCTCAGGATGGTCCCAAGGGGATAGGTGGATCTTTGGGAGGGTCCAGGAACTCCAGCAGAGGACTGGCGGTGGGGGGTCTCAGCCTTTTTTTTCATTTTCTCTCTTCATTAAAGCTGGGTCATTGGAGGTTTCTCTTGCCTAGATAGCAGAAGAAGAGTAAAGACCATGTGTCTTTTATTAGAGTGTGTCACTGCACTCTAAATGAATGGTTTGTTAAATATATGGTTTCTCTAACACCAATAACTTTTGTTCTAAATAAGAGTTTTTTATTGATAAGCTGTCACTTATGCTTTACAAGTAAATACTGTGGTGTACATGTAAATTCATTTCTTTTATATATTTACATCATGTGGTATACTACTTTTAAAAAAAAATATATATCCAATGTAAAGCATTCACAATTGATGTAATTTATAAATTATATAATTATATATATACATATATATTTACATATTTATTAGTAGGGTTTTTTCTAGTAGTTTTATTTCGTGGGAGAACAATTAGAATTGCATAGCATCTTAATTTTTTTTCAATATCAGTGTCTCTTATTAATTCTCACATTGTTATACATTATAATTCCAAAATTTTTCCCATAGCTAACATTCCCCTCTCATTTCTCACCATAGAGTCCTGGTGAAACATTACTGTACTTATATATGAACTGAGAAGTTGTGGATTATGCTTGTAAGAAGGTATATTGAGTATGGTGTTTTCTTTCTAATCACATACAGCACAATATCTCCGGGTTCATCCATCTTAATTCAAATGGTAGAATTTTCTTCTTTTTAAGGTCAAATGGCATTATAGTGTTCCTCAAATTCAACACAAAAAAATTATTTGTAAATTGAAATTTGTAAAAGAAATAAAAAAGGTAAACTTGATAATAAAACAAGGAAGCAAATCTGTACCTGCAGTCTGGAGATGTCCAAAGCTCTTCTTTCATTTTCCCCAAGGGAGGGAACCTCATTATAGAAAAGCACAGATGGCAAAGAGTCACGTCTTTTCTCTCAGTTTTGCTCGAAAGGAGATGATATGTATTTCATCATTTCTTACTCACAGCACTTATAAAACTGAGGTTGTTTATTATGTAGATATGATATCAGCTTGAGTTTCTCACTACAAAATACTCATATGTTACTGATATAGATGAGAAAATATATCATTGCACTTCAGATTCCCTCTCTCCTTACTATCCCTATTAAATGACATAACTGTTCATTTGTAATATTATCATTAATTTGTACCTAAGAGCATGGTGGGAGAAAATGTCAAACATATATGAGGAAGATATAATCTTAAGCATAGCTATTTAAATTCAATATGGCAGATCCCCAACTTCATGTAAAAATAATTTGATTTATACACTGAAATATTTTATAATGTATCTCTACTGACTACACACTCTTGAAATCTGTGATGGCAATTTCCATGAACTTGATAGTCTACATATAAAGTAAACAACTAAAATTTAGATGTCAAATATATTTCAGAGCACACTTGACAAAAACAATATGGATATAACATTTATAATGTAGATACAAATAAAACAAAAACAGTATTTGAGTTAAAAACCTGTGTGTTTTTGTAGGAAAAATCATGCTAACTACTTTAGTGTGTATATATATCTTTATATATATATATATATAAAGATATAGTGATTCCACAGTATACATTGTGTAAACATTTATTTCCTGTAGAATGAGGGTCATCTGGTTCCCCCCCCAGATAGAGCACTGATTACTGAAGAAAGTAGTGATCTGATGCAGTGCCACGCTGAAGCTGGACCTTCTTGCAAAACATGGATGAGAGTACTGACACGAACTTGTGTAACACCTATGGTGCCTCATCATAGACAATACTCACTCCCTACTTGGATGATGACTACCCCTATTGGTACATAAATGTAAATGTACTTTCTACACTAAACTTCCACACTTTAGGTCCACTAACATCTTAGAAGGTTAAGAGACCATGTACAGCATGAGCAGATGGACATTCAGCTAGGAACAAAAAAAGGGTCTCTGGAATTTTAGATGCAGCTTTAAAGATCTTTATTTCTTGATGAAACAGTCTTTTTACTGACAGTCTCTTGCAAGTAGTCAGAGCTGCTAATGAAGGGAGTAGCTATTATGGTCAGAGGACAGTGTTCTACTACATATATGATCCTGAAACTCTCAGGTGGCATGATAATGACAGTAGTTTATGCAAATTTTTAAAAAGCAGTAATAAAAAAGAGAAAATTTGTTTATAGTAATTAAGCTCTAAATTCAAGTATCATAAACACAGTACTCATAATGTTTTTCTATAGAGTTTATTATCTTAACTGAATCTGATTATATTAAAGTATGGAAATTTTAACTTAGTAATTGAAAATCAAGTTAAGCCAAGGCTGTTTCAGCAAATAGTGATTTTTTATGGGTAATATTTCACAATTCATTGGCACTTTGCTAAGCGAAAATTCTTCTTTACTTTCATGAAACTCTTTTTGTCATTTTTATCACCTATAATAAACATTTGTTTTTCAATAAAATAAGTGGCAG
Organism: Phodopus roborovskii; assembly: GCF_943737965.1. Taxonomy (NCBI): domain Eukaryota; kingdom Metazoa; phylum Chordata; class Mammalia; order Rodentia; family Cricetidae; genus Phodopus; species Phodopus roborovskii. The sequence continues at coordinate 33,023,467 of NW_026126410.1, forward strand.
TGTCTTAGGATCCTTCCACCCAAACACAGAAAATGATGTTACATTTTAAGGCAATCGCTTTCCACTGTTTCTCAGATTGTTACTTGGAGTCATTCTTTTAGGTATCTGGACATTTCTCTAGAGTCACTTTTCTCTTCAAACCTATAATGGCTTCCTCTATTATGGTACAACTGATAGCTGGGAAACCAGCATTGTACTGACTCAGACCCCCTGAATGTGGGTCTCAGTAAAAGGCCTGGGCAGTCTAAGGGACCTCAGACAGTGGAACCAGTATGTTTCCCTAGCGCACGAAAGGACTTGGGGAGCACATTCCTCATAGAAGGATACTCCCATAGGCTAGAGGCAGGAGGGAGGGCCTAGACCCTACTCCAAATGACTTGACAGATTTTAATGATCCCTCCTGGAAGGCATCACCCTCCCTGTGCAACGGGGGGTGGGTGTAATGGGAGGGGTGTAGTGGGGGCATGGGAGGGAGGGAGATGGAACTTGAATTTATATGTAAAATAAAAAAATAATAGACATATATAAAAAGAATATGATGAAGATAAAACAGAAAAAGAAAAAAACTGACTCATAAAACAATAATTTCATTAAATTGCAGAACCAACCAATCAATGAGAATGGACTTAAGACCCTAAATCTACTTGTCCTAAATTGTTACAGTAAATTCACTGGTGTAGAAATGTTTTACATGGCAATGCCCACCAACTAAATTGTAACTCATAATTTATGAAAAATATTATTTGAGATTATTATTTTTCACATATTATAAATAACTCAGAGGACATAGTACATGGAATATTAGATTAGAGAAATTTTAATAAACCTTCTCTTAGCTCACAGTCCTGTAAGCCACTGCATGCTATTCATAGGGAAACGGGAACAATATAGCTTGAAGCTCATTATTGGCTCCTCCTTTTGCCCAAGTCTTTGAGGTTCAGGATTCCCAAAGTACAAGTTAAAACCAATAAGTGTTTACATTTGGAAGCACATGACATGTTTAAATGTCTGTGAAGTAATTTAAAAATATATGTGAATGGGTAGTTCCTACCCCAAAACTTATATCTTACTCTATTATACAAAGAGAAGAGAAGAAGGGAAGGAGGGATGATAGTTTGGTAACTTTCCAATACTCCACTTTGGAGTAACTTGATTTTAAAATGTAAAATTATACTCTAGTATATGAGCACATCAAATTGAAAAATATTTTCCGTGATTATATCCATTCTGAATACTTCATACCTCATAGTGCAATCAATGCCAACTGAATTAATGATATCATTAAGTTGCCACTGAATCATTAGGTGATTTCCAATGTGTTAGAATTTTGTAGTTTTAGTATATATAATGCAACTGGAGAAAATAGGATGTGTTTAACATTTGTTTGCATATTAGGCTGATGTATTTGCTTCATTTTTAAATTCTGTTTGAAAGCAAAAAGGAAGCATAAACCTTGAGGTGAGAAAATACATCAGAGACCAGGACCTTTGAGGATTTTCACATTTTCTTCATATTCAACAACAAACTAGCAAACACAATGGAGGCCAATTAATACACTATGAATGAATAGGACACATTGGAGTCCAGAGGACAACACACTGTGTTCTGTCCTTAGTGGACTCCAACAGTCTTAGTAACCAGCTGGGATACTGAGACACCAGCCAAATAAAGACTGTCCACAAAGGAGTTGGTTGTGGTGCTTCAATTAAGGACATGCGTCCACATAGTATGAATAAAAAAACTGCCATCATCTAGTACATAGTATCCAAGTCAAAGTACAAATGTAGGAAAACACTGGGCATTTAAATGTTCTATACTCAAGTATTAGTAAGGAATAGCTTAGATCAGGATATGGATAAATTAAATAATTTCGAGCATCATACTGAGCAGAGTGCATGGTATGTTAAATGCATCCTAACTAGGGTTCTGTTCACAGACCTTGGGGTAATAAAGTGGTTCATGGTAAAATTCAATAAGGCCTTAGTAATGTTCAAATTTAAGCAAAATATTCATGAGGATAAATGAAGGTCAGAGTTTGGAAATATGATAAATCAGAAACAAAATATAACAAAACAAACTAACAATCCAGAAATAAAAAAAAAAAAAAGTTCTGTATGATCAGCCTGTGGGAAAAAATAGGTCTGGGTTTCAGTCCTGGCTACAAAAGTGTAGACCTTTTGTGAATACAGATGGAGAGGGCAAAATAAATAAGAATCTAACTGTTCTAAATTCACCAGAGATGGCTAGGGGAAATTGTGGAAATAGTTAGAAAATTGTAACATGAATCCAGAGTCTGTTTGGAGCAATTGCTGCTGTTTTTCTGTCTTTTTGTTTGTTTGTTTTTGTTTTTACACACACACACACACACACACACACATACACATACAAATTTAGGGTCTTGAAATGTAACTCAATGGTAGAATTTAAGTCCCTAGGTTTTTACCTGCAGCATGCATGTGCACATGCATGAAAACTTGCACACACACTATTTGCATATATCATATCTGAATAATTACAACATTTATTAGCTTATAATTACTTTTCTCTTGTCAGTATTTCAAATATATTATGCATTGTTTTTAATTCTTGTGAACTAATTTTAGTTTGCCTTACTTTTTCCAAAAATGCCAGAGCTCAAATCTATGGTATTCAGAGCTCACTCACACTTGTCGACTGTTCTTTGACTGAGGTATGCCCTAACCCAGTGGTCATATTTTCAATATACTTCCTTTACCTTCCACAAAGCTCTCAATATTGGTGTGATATGTCGGGAAGTTCTTAACATGGTCCATATATTTTTGAAAATAGCTTTGGAATCCAAGAAATAGCTGGTCCAAAGACTTTCCCATGATCTCACAAGAAGATATTAAGAAGCAAAAAATAGAGACTTAAATTGTAGCCTTGAGTGAGCAGGATGCTCTTACCCAACAAGAAGATGTGGTAAGTGGAGAATCTGTTATAGCTCACGTGGTTTGAGGTATAAAAGTATAAAAATGAAAAGAATTGTGTTTCAGGTATATATTGGTGCTACCTCTGATTTACAGTGGAAAATGTAATAGTATTCCTCAATTATAAACCATCATATTTATCCATATGGTGAAGCAGCCCAGATTTCTGGGTTTTGTCTGTTTGTATTTGGTGTTGATCTTTTTTTTTAAGTCCCTTTACAAATAGTTATGAAGGGAACTACTGCAAAAAGTGAGGTCGAAGCACTGTGTTGGTAAGAGTGAAGGCAGTAACTCAGAGGGATGGTGCTTGACCTGTAGAAAGACATTTATACATTCTTTGGAAACTCAAGAATGAATATTAGTAAAATAAATATGAAAGGTTCTCAGTCAACAGCAAATAGCATAGCTTTAATAGAAAGGAAAAAAAAAAAGGTCTCTGAAATCTTAATCAATGCTTCATTTACTTTTCCCTTAGCCATCATGTGCTATGTTCTTTCTCTTTTTAGTTCAGGCTTTGTTTCATAACTCTTTCTAGTTTTCTAATACAGATCATTCATCAAATCTAATAATTCCCTGCAAAGAAATCTCAGAGACACCTACGGAATCAGAAGCTTACATTCTGGTGTGGTGCATTGCTTCGTTTGGACAATGCTTGTTCTACTTGATCTATAGGCTGCCTTAAGTACCTGATTCAGTTCCTGTCATTTCCACACAGAAAAGGACAAAATGGCAAGTAAGCAGCAAGGGAAGACAGTCCTTGACATGAGAGTGAGGTAGGAGAGCAGTAACTCTCAATCAGCAGCATTTTGGGATACCTCACAAAATACCTACTTTTTAGGTGCAAAGTCAAAGTAGCATATACATGCAGTGATTAAAAATAAAAATACAAATCCAGAATTTATCTATTAAACTCATGTGATACACTAGGAAATATAAAACAGAAAGAAGACAAAGCTACCATCTTGAAGTTAATTTTTCTATAAAATATAGCCTCTTTTTGCCAGATATATTGTGGCATGATGCATGGCAAAAAGTAGCCATACAGACAGCAAAAAAAAAAAAAAAAAAAAAAAAAAAAACCTGGCAGAAAAGAGGTATGACATATAAACATTTAAATAGGTAACACCATTTTAAAATCTCCCTAACTTTAAAATTAGTGTATATGTTTTCCTTTTAGTTATACTATTCTCCGTTACCACAATATCTTGATGGTTTTTCCAAATGTCTAAAAACAAACTACAAGGCTAGGGATGCTCCAAATTTAGTTGAGGGAAATTAAACATAGTGATATGTTTTTAATTTATTTTTTCTTTTTTTATTTAAATTTGAAACATGATTGTTTTACATGTCAACCCCAGTTCCCTCACCCTACCATCATCCCCTATCACTCCCAACACCCACATTCAGAGGTTCTATGTCAGTCCTATGCTGGTTTCCCAGCTATCAGACTGGAGAGCATGAGGTTCCCCTTTTCAAGTCAGCTGATTCTGTGGGTTTATCTAGCCCACAGAATTATATATATATATATATATATATAATTCAAGAAATAAGATTCAATCAAGAACAATTTTGACCATTTATTGTAATAATTTGTATATTCTTTGGTGTTGCAGGAGTGTGATCAGCTTCATTTTTCTCTTTGAAATTATAATTATTATCTTCATCATTCCAAGACCTTTCTGGAGAGTAGCATGTGTTCAAACACTCTTCATTCTTTTTCACAGATACCCCTCAACTATATGAATGTCAAAATAGTCAAGAGCGAACACTCTTCAGCCATCTTCAACTGGTACTCCTTACTCTCTAGAGAGACTCTCCACTGACCTAGGCCCTTAAGCCAAGTCCTTGAGTGCCATTAGTATCATGCCCTTTTTCTCACAGTCCACTTGTAATCAGACATCTTGCCCAGTCTACTTGTCCTTAAAGATTCACTTCAAAATGCCTCATATAACATTTCCATCACCTCATATTCACTGTTAAAATTTAGGTCAGGCTGCCACACTACCCACTATTATGTCTGTGCCTTCAATTCATCCTGCATCCTGCCCTGGCTAGATCATACTTGATTTAGCAACAGCATTTGACACACTTGAACACTTGCTATTCCCTGAAATCCTTCTTTTTTTCCAGAATGACACACTCTCCTTGTTTTTTGTCTTTTGTCCCTGTTTTGTCTGCTGTGCTTTTTTGTCTTTTTCTCCTGGGCCTGCACTCAATATTTGAGCATCTTTATAAACCTCTTCCTTGTGAATGACATCAGGTTAAAGGTTTAAATCTTATATTTATGATAGGTTAAAGTGCTGTTTTACTGACCCTCTGAGTGTCTAGAATGGCTGTAACAGAACAGGTTCAAATCTGTCCTTGCAGCAGCACACACACACACACACACACACACACACACACACACACACACACACACACACACACACACAGACACCACAAAAACTGTTGCACAAATTATTCCCAGAAATACTGCTTACAATCTTCTCTAAGTGCAAATATTTTAAACCATCCTTTAGCCCATTACTTTCCTTTCATACCACACATCTCTTCTATCAGCCTGCGTTCAGCACCTGACACTACTCTGCACATCTCTTTCATTTAGCTCCACTGTAATTAGCTCTGAACTTGTTTCCTGGTTTCTGCCTTAAATTCTGCCCTATCTCTCCCCTGTACTACAACCAAATCAATTGTGCTAAAATAGAAGATTATGCTGTTTGCTTGTATAAAATATGTCAATGGCTTTCCATCTTATTTGCAGCCAAACTCAAAAGCCTTATAGTATACATGCCTTTATATCTGGAGCTTATTCATTATTTTCAGTCTGATCTATCATATCTCAGCATTTCCTTTTGTTTTAGGTGAGATAATCTCCTTGATTCTTCTCTGTAAAAATACCACCTGGAAGGGTTTGTGTAATGAATAAGGTCTTTCACATAGGACTCTTCTCCTCACTTATTTCTAGCATATTTACCTTGGCAAATAAGATGGAATGCTATTTCACAAGCAGAAATGCATGTGTATTAATTGTATGCATTTGAATATTTTACTGATAAAAATTGGGTAGCAAAAATATGTTTATAATTCTAAAATATTAAGTCAGTTGATTTTTTCACTCTGTGAATAATATTGATGATTTTGTGATTTAAATAAATTTTGAATATTATCTAACAATTGTAAGTCATTCCACCTTGGATGTGGTCTTTTTTATACATATTAATGTGTGTGTGTAGACAATTGATGTTTACATGAACACTAGACACTTTTTAGCAACATGAACTACAGTTTTCATGTGTTAAAGGTACCATTATTTATAATAGCATTTCTTGAGATTTTATTGCATATAGTGTAATGGCTACAAGTTTGAGTTTATTCAGCTGTACATAATTTTATATCACTTTCTTGAGTCTAGGTCATCAAAAGTGTATATCTAACACTAGTTTAGCATTGTATAGCAATGCTAGTGGAGAAAATACTTCAAGTTGCCTTAGGCAGATCTATGAATATGAAGTTGAGAAAAGTTGAATGATAGTATAACATCGTGTGGCAAGTCTACCATCAGACAGAGATCTGCACAAATATCATTGAGAACACAGATAGTAAACACACAGTAATATGTGTAGCACAAAAAATATAAACCCAGACACTGATATTAGGGTTCAAACTTCAAGATGAAGAACAGAGAAGAATACCAGCCAAGCTAGTGGGTATTACCTCTACCCAGATGAAATGGCAATCCTTTCCGCATGATCTTCATAGGCTCAAAGCTCTCAGTTCCTGTCTCCTCCTGCTTTTTATTCCTTTCTCCACCTAGCAATATCACACTTGTCTCCACCTCCATAGTGCTGGGATAAGGGTGTGTGAGCCCAGGTGCTGAGATCACCTGTTTCTTTTAGGACTGGATCAACTTGCTGTAGTCACTGTGGCCTTGAACTAACAGAGATATGTCTACCTTTTAATCTTGAGTTCTGAGATTAAAGGAGTGTACCACCTTGCTCCCTGGCTGTTGGGATTAAAGGTGTGTTTCACCACTGCCTGAAACTTATGGATTGTGGTTCACTTTGCTTTCTGAATCCTCAGGCTAGCATTAATAAATCATAAACAATATATCACCACACAGTCAAGTACTGACAAATATCACATATAAATTTTGAAAACATGATTTCCTATAAATTCATATAGTTTACCTATTCACAGTACCTAAATTCTTGAAGGGGATAGAAGCAGAACATGTAAATCAAGAGATAAGTGCACCACTATAAATTGTCCACCTGCTACCATACTTGGAATAAACCCAATGCTTTTATTTCTCCTTAGCATTTGATACCATCCCATTTGCACTGTACAATCTCCTTGATTATATCTCCTAATTTTTACTTTCCTATCATGAGTATGAGCTTCATCTGAAGAGTGCTTTATGTAAGATTCATGTATAGTATGTGGGTTCCATTGAGTGTTATAACCAATAAGAACATGGGCAGGAGGAACCCAAGGCTACTCTGAACCGTTGTATTCCTACACAGCACATAGTCTTAGAGAGTACACACACACACAAAAGTCATTTTCATCTTTTCTCTGGCATTGTTTCCTTTTCCAACTATTTTTCTTGAATAACTCTTCTGTCTGTTTTGAAAAGCATTCTTTATTTCATTTATTTTTGTAATATTGTAATGTAATTACTTCATTTTCACCCTTTCCCTTTCTCCCTTCCAAATTTTGCCCATACCCATCTTTTATCTCTTTTGAACTAATGATCACTTTTTAAAATTAATTACTCTTACTTACATCTATGTACATGTGTGTATATGATATAATTATAATCTCAAAAATAAAATAAATAAGATCGCATCTATCTCGTCAGCCTGAAAAAATGTGAAAGTAAAATAAAAAGGTGATTTTGCAGTACAATCTCTACATTTATACCCAAAATAACTGGCCTTGATTTATTTAGAAAATATGTGACTGCTGAATATGTAAAAGGGTTATATCACTATGTATGGAAATTAAACATTATAAAATAGGAAGTTAAAATGCTATCCTAATACCTCATGAGTATGTAGCAAACGAAATAGATAACAACATGAGTTCAGGCCCTAGCATAGAGTAAAGTTCGGTACTTCATGTTTTGGTATGAACACAGATAATCTTCAGTGGTTTCCATGACAATGAGTAGGGACCTTACAGGCGGAAACTGAACACAGATGCTTAATTTATTTATTTATGAAATTATAATATGAGAGCTAACATGTATTTTAGTCACACCAATCTGTCTTTGGACAATTTTCTAATTTCCAGGTCTGGCATTCTCTTTATTCTCAAACAGGTGGTACTTTTAGCCTGTACTGTGCTGGGATGCAAAGGCAGCTTCATTGCAAAATTACCATGAGCAGATTCTGTCATCATCACTCTCAAACTCAGGGTTGATTCCTGTCATCCTCTTTTCAGAGGCGAGGTTCAATTTCTCCCCTGCTGACTAGATCAGTCTCAATACATTTTTGCTCAGTGAGTAATAGCTTTAAGGGAAAATGTCGTTTCCTTTTAAGTTTGTAATCTCAATATCTTATGTGATAATTTATATTTTTTCTTTATTAATTCAATCGATGGTACAACGGAAAAATAACTGGGGTACTATACATTAGTAAACCTCTGGGAGCTTGGGCTATATAATTTTCACTTTACATGCATGTATGTCTCTGTAAATCGATACCTATTAAAAATGACTGGCATTTTGTGGTTTATGCCACCTTGACATACACATGAGATTCATTATTGTGTGTGTGTGTGTTTCCAAACATGCATTTATACTACTTCTCACTTGCTTTCTTGCTCTGCTCCAATCACACTTCCTAATCCTTAGAACCTGACATTCTCTTCCACATCTCTCAATAGAAATAAAAACTTATGGTAGCACAATGACTCGTTAAAGCAGAAGGGGGAAATCAGACTAAATAGAAGCATACACACTTACATAGCAATGAAGTAACCAATACAAAGAATTTTCTATGCTCCCAAATCATAATTATGTTTAAAAAATCAAGCTGTACAGTGAATATTCAATGAAACTTCTAAATACACCAAAACCTCTGCTGATACGTCATGTTATTTAAAGATACTCTAGAATGAATTTCATTTAAATATATCTACACATCTAGTTAATACTGAATATTTTGCTCAATTTTGTCCATCTATGATAATCCATGGATTATCTTCTCACCAAAATGTATGGCCATAGTATATCTTTCTGCAATGTAATATAGAGGCTTAAAAATAATGTCTGTTTAATTTCATGTTAATTGGAATTATCTGTGTAGTCATTACTTTTAACTTGATTGAAGTGAGAGCTGATTGGGTTATAGTAAAATAGACTCTGAGGTGCATTCCTTAGGGAATTACCTAGGAGAGTTCATTACAAAAGGAAAATCAACTTGGAAGGTGGATGGTACCTGTCTGTTGTCTTGGGACTCAGAGAGTTTAGGTGGAACCAAAGATAATCCCGATTTGTGGGGATTTTTGTTTGTTTTGGGGTTGATTGACTTTTTACTTGTTTTTTCTTTTGCTTTGCTTTTGTAGTGTTTATATATATATACCTGAGTGAGTGACAGAGACACAGAAACAGGAGGGAAGGAGGGACGGAGAGAGAAGAGAGAGAGAGGGAAGGATCATTTCTTATGTCTATCTAAGTCTTATTTTGGGAAATTCTAAGGTGTATTTTCTTTGATATTATATAGTCATTTATTTTTAATCCTGGAAATAAGTATTTTCATAATTATCATGAATTGTTTCTGAGACATATAATTTATAAATATTTACCCTGTGTGTTTATCATTTCTAACTCTGTAAATTTAATTATTTTCATGTTTTGTAAGTATTTTTTATGTTTAATGTGATTTTAGGGTTTTTCTTAAATAAATGTGTTATATTCTAACACACCAAGTATTCCCTCTATATTTTTCTAGCAAAATCAAATGTCAGGCCCTATTTATGAGTCTTTAATCCTATAAAAATACTTTAGTTTCACATGTGCTCGACTCCTTGTTTTTATTCTTTTGCCCAGCACCGCATTAATTCTTGCAAGGTCTACTATGCTAGAGAAAAATTGTTAGATTCCCAGCAATGAGCAAAAGAAGCATGTCTAGTTTACACATGAATTAGAATATATGAGTTCTTGCTATAAATGTTCCCTGAACCTAAGAAGCTTCTAAAACAATTTGATTATGTATATGTGTTTATTTGTTTTTGTCTATTAGGCATGTTTATTTTGAAATCTAATGAGCTAAATTTAAGTGATATTTTTCTCTTGTTTTCTTATTTACTGGTTAAAAGTGCAAGAAAACACATTAGAGAAATATTGTTATATGAATATTATTACTCAAAGAGCAAAGACTTAAGGTCTTCTAATTAATGTGACTCAACAAATGATGTTCTTAACCACAGATGAGGCTTCAATATTGAGAACTTATATTCAGTGGAAAATAATCCCAGATACAAGTGCCTCTTGTCTAAAGGGATTGGAAAGCACACATGGCAATGTCAGAATACAATGTGCAGCAATAAAGAAGCTGCAATAATTTACCTGCAATATAATAAGGAACAAATTGAAATGATATTCACGCAATCATACCCTGTTTATATGTCTCAGAATCATAACAGAAGAAAAGGCAATGATTCATGCTAAAGCTATACAAAAAGCATACTTAGAATAACATGTCAAAAATTTAGAATAGATATATTCATTCACCTACCACATATCTAAATTAACTTTTTCTTTACTGACAACATGTGAAGCCTACAGTAACACAATAATAAAGTGATTTATTTATTCTTTATTTATTCTTTAAATATTTATTCTTTAAAATATATCAATGAAAATGCCACATGGTGTGACCATGTTGATTTTACTTCTTCCAAAAGCACATATGTTGTAAAATCACTGGCTATATAGATTCATGGACAATTATCAGAAATAGACAACCTGCCAAGCGTTCATTATTATGTGCTTACATATAATATATAAATATGAATATGATGTATTAATCAGATATATTTGTTTACCTAATTGATAGAGAATATTTAAATAAAAGGCTTCAATTCAGCTTGTGGTTTCAGATACTTCAATCCAGGAATGGATGTGTGAGTTGCTTTGGAATGCAGATGAGGTAGAGCACTGTGCCCTCAAGAACATGTGTTAGAAAATGCTGTTTATCTTGGAGAAGTGGAGCTGGAAACAGAACAAATGTTAAGTTCCAAAGTTAATATAGAGTTTTCAAAGCCACCAAAATATCCTTGATTTTTTTCCCTTATGTTAAACCCCTTATGTTGATAGTTTAACTAATCTCTATAGTTTGTTCAAAAGTTGATGTTTTTCAATGGATTAAAAATCATGCACCTGGGACTAGGAAGATTGTGTCAGGGGAGGAATAGACGAGAGAGAAAAAAAAGAGAGAGAGATACCATAAAAGAGGGAGACAGTATAGGTTTCAAGAGAAAACAGACTCTAGAGAAATGTCCAGAGACCTACAAGACTGACCCCAACTAACAAATTGAGCAACAGTGGAAAGGCTACCATAAATTCCCTTCCTTGATAATGAGATTGATGACTAATTTATCCACCATCGCAGAGCCCTCATCTAGTAGCTGAAAGAAACAGAAGCAGTCACCTACAGGTAAACACTGAGCTGAACTTGAATCAAGATGCAGACGTGGAGGGCAAGACCAGGCTACAGAAACCACAGAGACAGTGGACATGAACAATGAAGAAATAATGGGCACCCAGACTGATAGCTGGGAACCCTACATTGGACCCACTCAGACACTCTGAACATGGATGCCAGTTAGAAGGCCTGGGAAGTCTAAGAGACCTCTGACAGTGGAACCAGGATGTATCCCTGGTGCATGAAAGGACTTTGGGAACACATACCCCATGGAGGGATACTCCCTTAGGCTAGAGGCAGAAGGAAGAATCCAGTCCCTACTCCAAATAACTTGCCAAATTTAGATGACCCCTCCAGGAAGGCATCACCCTACCTGTGGAGTGGTGGAGGGGATGGGATGAGAGAGTGGTTGGAGGGCATGGGAGGGTGCAAGAAAAGGAGGGAAAGAAAGAGAGGGAACTGGGATCAGTATGTAAAATATGATAAGTAAGTAAGTAAGTAAATAAATAAATAAATAAATAAATAAATAAGCCACAAGTTAGAGCAAAAGTGCCAGGATCCAGTTTTCTGTGAGACACTATCTCATCCACACATAGAGGATTACACCACCATGATGTATATTCCTATGAGATGCCATTTACCCACACACGGAAGATGACATTATCAGGATCCAATATTCTGTCAGATACCATCTCACCCACACAAAGAGGATGACACCACCCTTATTAAATCTGCGAGATACTATCTCACACATATACACAGAGGATGACATCAATAATTGTAATTGCTTAGGTATTTCTCAACTCAATACACTTAATAATAAAAATTAACTGTAACATATAATTTATCCCAATGTTTTACATAGGCTTAACTGTCACAGTTCTGACAAAAAATGCATCTTTTCATATGTGTATATGTTCATACTTGTATCCCTCTATTTACTGATATGAATAATAGATGCCTTCAAATTGAACTATTCTTGTTTTAAGAAAGCATTATATATATATATATATATATATATAATGTTTTCTAGTTTTACATATTGATCGCAGTTCCCCCTTTCTCTCTCTCCATTATTCCCATGCCCCCCAACCCTTCTCCCATCTCTTCCCCCCCTACTTCACAGGGGGGGTGATGCCTTCCAGGAGGTTTCATCAAAATCTTTCAAGTCATTTGGAGTATGGACTAGGCCCTCCCTCCTGCCTCTAGCCTAAGGGAGTATCCCTCCATGGGGAATATGCTCCCAAAGTTCTTTCATGCACTAGGGATACATCCTGGTTCCACTGTCAGAGGTCCCTTAGACTGCCTAGGCCTTCTAAATGAGACCCAGGGGGTCTGAGCCGGTCCAAAGCTGGTTTCCCAGCTATTAGTCTAGAGGTCCATTAGCTTCCCTCTTGTTCAGGTTAGCTGTCTTTGTGGGTTTCTGTTGATGACTACCTTATATGCCATCATAGAGCCCTCATCTAGTAGCCGATGGAAATAGAAGAAGAAACCCACAGCTAAACACTGAGCTGAACTCCTGGAATCCAGTTGCAGAGAGAGAGCGCCCCTTACCAGCAGGAAGTAGCTTGGAAAGAACAACGCCCAAATTCCCAAATATTGTGGATAAATGTTTGTTTTCATTTAATTGGACTTTGTTATATAAAATTAAATAAAATTAAAAAAAAAAGAAAAGAAAATGAGTACAAGACCAGGCTACAGAAAACTACACAAAACATTCTCTTTAATTAATCCTTTGTAAAATGTAGTATCCTGGTAGAAGATGGGTAGAATTTTCATATAGCTACATAAATGAATGAAAATGCATGTGTCCATGTGTGTGTGTATATTTGCAAAATATTTTATTCTTTAAAAGTTATAAGAAGGCCCATTACATCTAGCATTCATTTTTGAGGGTGGTTAGCTCTTTTTATTTTTTTCTTTGTATTTCAAAAATATTGAAGAGTTTTAAAAATTTCCATTTCAACATTTTGCTGCAATATCAATTTTTGGAGGATTTACCATACGTGAATATTTGCCATATTTTAAATAAATTAATCTCTCCATGAATGTCATATACGTGGTAGTAAAATTGATCACTGCATAGATGTGTGTGCTGAAATTTTGACTCTCCATAAAGAATTTAAATTTACCCTCAAATCCTATAAAATCTTAGAGTTTAGAATTGTGTTTCAAATCATATGTATTTGTAGTTATGAAGAATTGATATTTTATATATATTGCATGAGAAAGAATATATTGAAGAATTACCTCTGCCCAACTTGAAGATTAAACCTGAAGCTACCAAAGAGACACTAATATTTGTTTCATGAAAGAGAGAAAAAGAGATGTGGACTGTAATACTGATAGTATAGACAGATTCATAAGATTTAACCAGTTTACTATGGCAAAGAAGTAAAAGTCACAAAAATTAGTACTGACTATGATTCCTAAAACTATATACTGATATAGAAATAATATAATTAGCTATACTTCCACAATGCAACAATGAAAACAGGCAAAATAACTATGAAAACAAAAACAAAAATGAGAAGACAAGGAGTTCTTATGCATTATACATAAAATGAGACCAAATAGAACTTAGTGTTAACTTAAAACTGAGAGTTTTCTAAAAGACAGGAACTCATCAAGTTGCCTTTTGACATGGCTGATAAATTATAAGATACAGTATCAAACATGGTTTGGGAAAAAATAAAATTATACAATCATAAATTTTTTGGTCTAAGAAGGCAGCTGTTTGGAGTAAGGGGAAGACTTCAGGATTCTGTACTAGAGGAAAATAGAGGGATACTATAACTGGGACTCATTATGCCATCCTAGAAGGATCTTGGGAAACTGAGAGCCATGTGCACCATGGAGACCGAGCTCAAGATGTGTTACACCAGTACAGTATTAATAACTGATTAGAGATCATTCACGTGGTATTTTGGTAAAGACTGTTATTGCTAATATTTTTTGTTTTATGACAATCATGTAAAATAAAAAAAGAGAAGGCATGCCAGACACTTGGAAAATATTTGCAAAAACTAAGGAAAGTACAATCTCCTTGATTGAATTATAGATTAGCAAGATGTTTGTGTAAGTGTTATCCCATAATGTTTCTGGGAGGGAGTGTTTCCAAAAATGATGAGTACTTGAATGGGAAGATTTGATCAAGCAAATTTCCTCTATGAATACAAGATACAGTCAACCAATCTACTGGGAATTATGAAGAGTAGTAAGTGAAGGATGGTTGGAATGGGTCCTGACCCTAGCTGACTGCTTGAGCTGGAACATTGCTTCTCAAAGTAGATTGTTTGCCATGATCTCTCCTGATGTCATCAATTCAGAATGGGCCCTGTATTAAATCATCATTTTCTTTTGGTTTTCTAGTTGACATATGGAGATTATAGAATATGTTAGTGCCCACATGATGTGAATCAGTTTCCCATATTATGTATGTATTGTGTAATGTATGTATAGATGCACTTATATATGTATCAGCCATCATTATTATCTATTATTATCTAGTAACTATATTGCTATATTTTCAAGAGAATCTTCATTCATACTTACTATTACCAAATTAATATAAAACATATCAGAGAATAGCAATAGAAAAGTGAAAATCATATCTAAAAACTGACAAAAATCCTAATGGGATTCTCACCCAAGCATTATACATGTGAAAAAATTGGCATATAAAAATGTTCAACATAATATGCCAATAAGGAAATGCAAATTAGCACAAAATTTGATGCTAGTGCTTACTTACCCAAATAGTAGTTGGAATAAAGAGTGAGTTATGTAATAATCAAGATACTTATTACTGGCAGGATTCCAAAATGTCATAATCATATTTGAAGAATATTTGATAATTTTTAACAAAACATATGCTTGTATCTTATGCTTTAGTAATCACTCCCCTCGTTATTTGCACATTTAGTTTTAAAAATGTGAAAATACAAAAATCTGCACACAGATGTTTATGGAAGTTTTGTCTAAAATTACCAGAATGTAGTAGTAAACAAGATATCCTTTGATACGTATGAAGAAAAGTGCTATGTCCAGATAGTGAAGTATTCATATGCTGAGGTATTGACATGCAATATATGCTACATGCAGATAATAAAGTATTAAGATTAAAAGCAAAGAAACATCCAAGATATGAAAAATAAGGAGAAAAATTAACAGTGTATGGAAGAAGATAATCCAAATTAGAATCTACCATTTCAATTGTGTAATCTCTGTAATTGCCAAAAAGTTAAAAAAATACAGCAGATGTCAGTGATGGCAGAAGTGAAGAATGATAGAATGATTAAGTGAGGAAATAAAGATATCTATGGTAAGGAAACTCTTTGTCAGATAGAAACATGTGGATATACATCATTGTACATCTGCCAGAACTCATAGAGAAGAGAAAACCAAAAGTGACACATTCTGTAACCTGGGAAGTTAAATGGTAATTAGGGGACTGTGAAGGCTTGTTACAAATGCAGCACTCTGAGCCATAGTGACTGTATGTAAGCTGGGAGGTTGTATTTGAGAGGAATCTATGACACTCGGCTGCATTTAAAATCCTAGTTCTACTGTAAGGGACATAGAATCTGATCTTAAGGTAAAACCCCTACAAAAGGTAAAAGTAAAACTGTTAACTACCTCAAGGTCCCCCAGGTCAGCTGTATCTAAGTTAGTTGCTTTTGGTTAGTGTATAATGAGATCACACTAGCAAATTGTTAGACTATCTAATTCTTCATGTGTCTCTAATGGTGACTAATAGCTCATCAGCTTGCTGGAGTGTATTAGAAAAATTTGTAGGTTTAGATGAACCCATGTCCATTTTTCTTCAGATCTGGGTGTTAATCTTGGATGTAACCTGTTCTTTCTGTAGTCAGTCTGGCTACTTTGCTCCCTTTAGTTGGTTCAGGAAGTAGAAATTGTGCATGTGTGGGGGCATACTGTGACTTCAATAGATTTATGGGCAAGAAGCACTACATATTTCCTTATTATCCCCTCCTTAATGATTGGCATTAAAAATGTATGCAAAAGAAAATGTTGCCATTTACTGTACAATGACTAGTTTTTGTCTTCAGATAGTTGTTTTATGATATCAATTTAATATTTCATGGTAAAGATTAATCTGTGCAACATTTTGACTATTTTCCTATGACATAAGTTCCACTCATATGTTTTTCTTTTTTAATTAGAGTATCAAATTGGGTTTAATTATGGTGGATTACAATCATATTGAACAGTAATATATTGCTATTTTTTCCTTACTTTTATGTTGTTTTATCAATAAAATTATCTTAACTTTTTCAAATACTGGAAATATACAGAATAACTACCATTTATAAAACAATTTTGTAATCCTATGCATGTTCGTTCCTACATGATTCCATTTCCTACTTTTGTAATTTACATATGTGATTAAATTGTTCTTTGTAAGAAAAATGTTAGGGGATTTAGCCTATGCATGAACTAGGTGACTCATTTATTATCATACCATTATAATTAATTATGACAACAACCATTTCCTTCTCTGTTTACTAGTTGTTAAAGGCTCTCCCAAATGCCCTCAATTATTTGTTCACAATGTTTGCGATTGTGATATCTGTTTTCCTGGAGCCCAGGCTTTCAAATCAAAATCAAATTCAGTTGCAAAAGGAGATAGGCAAAAAGGAAAAAGTAGCATCATAATGTCCTGTATTCTAAACCTTGGGGAGATTAAGTAATTTCTTCTAGTAAAACTTCTTTTTATTCTTAACCTTGGTTATACAACTTAATTATTTCATGTCATGACATTGTATATGAAAAGTTCAGTAAAAATATAGAATCAAAAAGTTGTATTGGGTAACTTTTAATAGGATACAATAAAAACTAAACAAATGTAAGTTTGATGAACATTGCTGGGATTTGTCTAAAGGGTCAGATAGTTAACATATGTTAAATGAGATGTTTTAAATGTCTAGAAAGTCACCAAACCTCTGATCTGAGTTTGATCCCCAAATCCAGCACAGTAGAAAAAGAGAATATATATTCACAAGTTGCCCTGTGACTTCAACATGCTTGTCTTGGCTGAAGGCTTCCTTTTGGAACCACCTAACTCAGGAAGCACACAGTGAAAATTTTCTTATTTTGAGATGAAAAGTCTGTTTTGAAAATATATACATGAAAACAAATATGTAAATAACTTAGTTTTTCAATAACCGTAACACATTCTTCTAAAATCTATATCTTACTTGAAATTTTGCTATTTTAAGTCAATGCTGAAAACATGTTCATGTTTCTCAAGAATATTCCCTATGTGGTGTATAACTTGTACTGATTGTTTTTTAAATCTTTGTATTGCAGGAGTCATTAGGACAGCTTTACATAACATGGACAGAGAAGCCAGAGAGCACTACTCAGTGGTCATTCAAGCCAAAGACATGGCTGGGCAAGTTGGCGGACTTTCGGGATCCACAACTGTCAATATAACCTTGACTGATGTCAATGACAACCCACCACGGTTCCCACAGAGTAGGTACCTGTTACCGATACATTGCTTAGATCATTATTTGTTTATGCAAAACAAATAGAATCATTGAATATATGATGTATTGTTTTATCTAGTGAGAATGTTTAATCCCATCTCTGTTGCTTGCCTTTGTGCTTGTGTCTTTATTAGTGATGTTAAGAGATATCACTTGACCTCATGTCTTCCAATTCCAAGACACAACTAGTTTTGTGTCAAAGGGAAAGATTTCTGTTAGCATAAGCTAGAGTAAAAATGATATTATCACAAAGGCAATAAAATCTTACTTCTTGTAAAGAATGTATGTGTTACTAAAACATTCATGAAAATATTTGCTATACATTTTGATGTGGGTGCTTCATCCATGAAAACAATTTCATATAAAGGTTATGAGATTGCAATTCTAAAAATAATTCATGTTATAAAATGTACATTGCTTGCATGTGCACACACACACAATTGTAAATTAGGTTAAAACTGATTTAATAAGGTTGTATTTCAGAATAGACTAGAAATGCATAAAACATAATTTATAATGCAAAAGACAATACAGATACAGGTAGATGTTAACTCTGTGCAATTTGAAAGACTTGAACTTATGCACTCCCCAGATTGTCAGTGAGGCAAGACCAAGCTCCTCCTGTTATAAATAAACTACATACTGGAATCAAAACCTCTGTAAATATTGTTCTAGATATCAGATTGCAACAGCTTTTACACTATGAAAATTTGTGTTCAAAAGGAAACCATAGAGCAGAGTGGGTCCAAATTAAAATTAGATGTACATACATTCAACAGTCTCTCTCTTTCTCTCTCACTCTCTCTTTCTTTGTTTATTCATTTATTTATTTTCTTATTTTAAATATTGATCCCAGTTCCCTCTCCCTCCTTCATTTCTACCTCCCTCCCATGACCCACTGACCACTCCTCCATCCAATCCACCCCCACTCCACAGGGAGCATGATGCCTTCCAGGGGGGATCATTGAAATCTGTCATTTCCAGTAGGGACTAGGCCCTCCCTCCTGCCCCTAGGTTAAGGGAGTATCCCTTCATGGAGAATGTGCTCCCAAAGTCCTTTTGTGCACCAAGGATACATCCTGGTTCCACTGTCAGAGGTCCCTTAGACTGCCTAGACCTTCTAACTGAGACCCATGTGTTCAGGGGGTCTGAGTCAGCCGAATGCTGGTTTCCCAGCTATCAGTCTGGGGGGCCCATTAGTTCACCCTTGTTCAGGTCAGCTGTCTCTGTGGGTTTCTGTAGCCTGGTCTTGTCCTCCCTGTCTGCATCTGGATTCTAGTACGGCTCAGTGTTTAGCTGTGGGTGTCTGCTTCTTTTTCCATCAGCTACTAGATGAGGGCTCTACAATGGTGTATAAGTTAGTCATCAATCTTATCAATGAACAAATTTTAAAAATAGAATATAATCAAGAATCTGTTATATTAGAATTACAATATAATGCATATTTATAACAATATTGTCAATAATATATCATAGAATACACATTACTCTATGATATGGAACAATGGATATGTAAGGACATTTTTAGTAACATCACAACAAAATTTAATACTTCTCTGTTATTTTACCAGTTTTTATTAATTGATTAATTCCCATATTCCCTTGCTTTAGCATTGTCTTCAGTGAAATAATATATTGAATATTTTACGTTAGCAAAGAGGAGCTTAGATATTATGAAAATAACAATTCATGACACATTTTAAAGTGATAGACTTATTAATTCTCTTTCTTGAATATGCAAGGCATAAATGTGTTGATATCTCATATTGCATGTCTATGCTAGTCATTATAATACTATACCTGTCATATGTGCATCAACAGTCTATGGCCCTTTGTTTTTTGTTCTTATTTAATCTAGATATTTCATGCTACCTGATTCTCTATATGAATCTATTTCTCTGCTTTTTGAATTCTCCTGTGAACTTATCTGCCACATTAAATAACCACACATTTCAGCAGTGAAATACTCGAGTTCATACTTTCTAACACAGAGTTTTGTTTTAAGATAAAAATCTCCACCTTTTTATTTAAATGTAATGAGCATATTTAATTTATAACCTTTTCCTAACACTTCCAATTTAAAAATCATTGTACTGAATTTTTCTACTCTTTCTAGTTCTTGAAAAAATAAAAGCAATTAGAGTTATCATTGCCTTGGGAGGGGATGTATATATAAAAGTGGTCAAGGGCTAGTTAACGAAACACCTTTTTATTACCCACCAGGACTTTATTTCTAAAGTAAGCTTTAGAATTACCAGTTCACTGTGGAGACAAAGAAATCATGAAAAATGATCACATATGGTGCATGAGATTATATCTCATTCAGAAACAAAACTATGGAATAAGGAGGTTGGTTTGACTGCAGTGTTGAAATTCTGGGAGTGTTTGAAGACATTACATGAAAAATGTGCTAATGTGGTACAATATAGTGATTTTCAAAATATGAATGAGTTTTTTTAACATGTTATATACAATATGATTCTGAAAGTTCCATCTAAGTGACCTCACGTCATGTCTCAGAAGGTCTAATCTTCATCCACAGAAAAATAACATTTTATTAAAAATAGTTGTGATACTTAATGCTACTAAGTTTTAGGGACCCATTTTTTTTTTCATTTTGAAGAAAGTTCAGTATCCCTAATGTATGTTTTAATAAGTTTAATTTTCTTTTATACGTATGACCCAGTATAGTCTCTTAAATTTTTTCCAGTTGATAAATAATGAACATTTTGCAAATTAAAAGTTATATTTGACCTATTACAAACAATTCTATAGGTATGATTTTCCTGAAATGGGTTTTGATGTCTTGTTTCACTAATCCTCACAATAATGCAAACTGTTTAATCCATCACAATGTCTGTTGCAGTGGTCTGAGACCAGAGGTCCTGATTGTTACACTTATAATTGTTTGGACCAACATAATCCATATCCGCACAAGAGGGCACACTTACCCAATTAACACTGTGTGTGTTGTGAGTCCCCAGAGACTGGTCACACATATACTTCTCCTTGGGCTGTTATCTTTCCTGAAGGACAACATTGAAATTACACCAACATTTAGTACTTCAATTGCTTCTAAATTCTCCAGTGAAAGAAAGAGTCTGATATCTTTTAGGTCGAGTTAAAAATGAGCAATTGCATTGAGGTAGGACAGCATGATAAACCCTGAAATTAGTTGGAAGTCAGGGCCTTTTGTATTGAACAGTTAACCTGGAATATTAAAGGGTCACAAAGGAAGTTAAAATCCTATTACAATCAAATTGTGATTTATCAGAATGGGAAGAAGGCATGTTGCTGATTTTCAGAAAACCTTAATGATCTGGAAAAGAGACACAGTCATATGCACTATCCCATTAAATTGAAGCCTAGAGCAGAACAGGACATGACTGTGTGTGTTCTATGAGGGTAAGAAGTTTGATGAGGAAGCTGCAGATGATAGAACTAAAGCTAGCTGTGGTGGTTTTGTGAAGTTTAAATGCAGACACCTAACATATAAAATGAAAGTCAAGGTCAGGCATCAGGTGTTGAGGAAATTATAGCAGATTATCCAAAGATCTTACATGGTAGCCAAAGGGGTACTAACAAGCTAAGAGATGCTTTGCTTTGTTCTGCCTATCCATGGGCATGGAGTGGGGGATGTTTTAATATTCTAGAGTTTTCTCCGTTTTATTTAATGACTTCAAATTTTCATGGTAGATTCTGTGCATTTGTAGGCAAGTTTTATTGCAAGATGTTTTAAGGATGCAGTGAATTAAAAGTTTTCCCTAAACTTTTCTTGAAATATTCATTGTTGGTACACAGGAATGCTGTTTATATCCTAGCATATTACTGAAAGTGTTCATCTGCTAAAGACCTGCTTCAACAGAGAAGTTCAAGTCCCAAAGAGGATGAGTGAAGCTAGCGGGGATGGAAGCAAGAGAAGGAAAGAAATTTAGGGTGAATCAGGATGGCAGCCAGCACTGTGCAATCTTTGATTAAACAGGACACAGGTCATGTGAGCTAGGGTGTGGCTTGAGATTAGGAGTTGAGGAATCTCCCTTTGACCTTGACAATAGGCACAATTCCTGTGTTAAGGGAAAGACCACAAGTTGTTCTTGTTAGAGATAAGAAGAATGAGTATTTTATCAATCAGGGACTTTCCTGAAGCTCCCAACGGAATGGAGACCTTTATCTAAATGCCTGACCTTAGGAATAGGACTTCTGGAAGCAATCACCTAATTACATTGTAGGTCTCTGGATATTTCTCTAGAGCCAGTTTTCTCTTCAAACCTATAATGACTCCCTTTATTATTGTTCTCTCTCTCCTTCTCTCTCTCTCTCTCTTTCTTTTCTCATATCTATTTCTCCCCTGAATCAATCTTCCTAATTTCTTTTATTTGTTTAATATTTATTTTGTCTGGTTGTCTTGTGTATTTTCACGTGCTTCATGTAATAAGGCAACAAATGAGACATCTTATCTCCTTCCTAGTATTAATGGTATAGCTTGAATCTTTCCCCATTTAATACAATATTGGGTATTGTATCTTTTATGATGAGATATGTCATTTTTTTCCATTTCTACCTTTTTAAAGCTTCATTATGAGATGTTTCATTTTGTCACAAAACTTTCTGTTGTAATTTAAGAAAAGGAGCATGTGAGAGAAAAATGCCATGAGACAGGGTTCAAGCTGAGGGTTTTTATATTTTTAATTAGGGCAGGGGATCATAAAAAAGAGGGGGCTTGGGAAGTCTATGGGGCTGTTGACAGTGGAACCAGTATTTATCACTGGTGCATGAACAGGCTTTTTTGAGTTCATTCCCTATGGAGAGATATTCTCTCTGCCTAGATAAATGGGGGAGGGCCTTGGTCCTGCCCCAAAATATGTATCAGACTTTTATGATCCCCCATTGGAAGCCTTACCTTCTCTGAGGAGTGGATGTGGAGATAATGCGAGTGATTTAAGAACAGTAGAGAGAGGGAACTGG
Source organism: Phodopus roborovskii (assembly GCF_943737965.1). Classification (NCBI taxonomy): domain Eukaryota; kingdom Metazoa; phylum Chordata; class Mammalia; order Rodentia; family Cricetidae; genus Phodopus; species Phodopus roborovskii. The sequence goes on from NW_026126410.1 coordinate 33,046,546, forward strand.
GGTTGGTAATGTAAAATAAGATTTCTTTTTAAATTACCTAAAAAAGAAATAAAATAAGGTAGGGCTAAGAGGGGGGGGGGCAGGGGAGAGGCGAGATTGAGCTCCAGGGACAGGAACAGCAGGAGGGAAGAGGGGAAGAGGGGCAGAGAGAAAGAGGGTGTAAGGAGGTGGAGGGAGAGAGAGAAAAAGGAGAGAGTGGAGATTGAGAAAGCAGGACCCTTTTAAAAAGGAACATAGTGAATGTGCACAGGTGGTGTTCGTAGTGGCTGCAGATAAGGATGTATCCTGTCAGAACTCTAAGGACAGGCCAGTACAGATGGCTGAAAATTAATAGTTTTTGCATCTGCTATTTTACCTTATTCACTACATGTTCTTGTGTCTGCTTTGGTGATGTAGTAAAGCTATCAGTTGTCTTATAATGATCTACTCTTTTATCTCTGTGATGAAAACAATTTGATTATAGTGAATACATTTCAGTGTATTCATAAGAATCTGGTTTCAAGTGTTTTAGTGAAAAATTTGTGCCTGTGAGCATCAGTTAAATTGATCTATACTTTTCTTTTTTGTTGTTGTCCTCATGTCTTTATTTTCTTTTTTTAAAAAAAATAATGCTAACTTCTTAAATGGAGCTTAGTAGTTTTTCTTCCTTTTCAATTAAATAGAGCAATTTGTGAAACAGTGATTTCAGTTCTTCTATAAGTCCTGCTGAAATCACCAAAGAATCTGTTGGTGAATCTGGGTTTGGCTATTTTTAGCTGAGAAACTTTTCATCTAGAACTTCGACCTCATGACTTGTTGTAGATGCATTAGTGATAGTGGTGGTAACATTGATAGTTGTGATGCTGGTGGTAGATCCCATGTAACTAGAAATATATCAAGTACATTTTTTGAATTCTGAATGTCAGTGGAGTATAGTCTGAAAGGCTGATGCTTCTTCAAATCCACTGGTAGCTATTATAAGCTCCCTCATTGTCTTCTCTAATTTTTGTATTTGGATTTTCTCTCTCTTACCTTTTGTTAGTGTAGTTAAATGTATGACAGCTTCTATTTTTCTTGTTTTTCTCTTAAGGTCAGAATCTTTCTTTGAAAGATTATTTACAGTACTGTTTTCATTATCTCACTAGCTTCTGTCCTGAGAGTTTTGTTTTATTTTATGAATTACATTATGTGCAGTTGATATTAGCATATACATTTTTATTCATCACATCTTATTTAACACACTTAAAATTATAAGTATATTAATGACTGCAAACTAAAAAGGAGATGTTCAAAGTGTCTATTTTAACCAGAATCATTTATTTACTCTTATTGAGTTAGTTCTTTGTAATTTTCTTACATGTGATTCATGCTTCCTGGTTACTATTTTCACTGTCTGTCTCTTATCTTGTTTTTAGTCCTAACAACCCTTCATACTTATTCCAGGTTCTTCCTTGAGATTCATTACTATTTCATGTATGACCCATTTATTTTACCAATGCTGTTTTTCTGACCACGGTTTTGTAATTATCCATTGGAGCCCAGGTGGGTTTACCATTGGGTGAACAAAAGTGAAGGCAATCTATCATAGAGAAATAGTTTCTCAGTTATGGCTAGAGCTCTTCAAGAATCTCAACAATCCATGTCTAAATATTGATAACCTATCTTATCCAAACCCTTACTGGCATCTGAAGATGCTAGAAGAAAGTCTGGACTAATGAATTGGTTGTTTCCTGCCCCGAAGATGGCTATTTCACAGTCCTGTCCCCTATCTTCTGAGTCCTAATTTTTTTTAAATTCCCACTGCCATAATTTCACTGTGCTTAGGAGTACAGACACAATCCTCTTTCATGTACCACATTTCACTGCAAAGAGAAGTTTCTCTGATTAATGCTGAGAATAGTCATTGATTATGGTTGTATTTATGTATTTCAAATGTGACTAGACAATATGTCAATTTGGATAAAAAACAAAATTAAGCTCCTCCCTGTTGTAGGCTTATTAATGAGTTTATAGAACCAGGTGTAGATGTTGTCCTTTGGGGGTTGAGATTTAGGGAAGAATCTGTGGTTCCCATAATAGTCACACTCCTGTTTTACAATGGACACATGTTGCATGGCTGGTTAATATTTTCCTTAGTGGGATTTGTAACTGAGTGGAATTATTGATGACTTTTCTTCTTCAGCAGACTGCATGATATTTTTGAACTCCACAAAAACCGGGACAGTGAGGAGGACATGTGCTGCTTAATTCCATTTCCATTTTTCTTTGTGGACCCCAGCATGTATCTTTAACAATAGGTTCTCATTGTTTATGTTCTGGTGGGAAAGCAAAAGAAATTTCAGGAACCTCAGCTATTTTCTGGGCATCTGTGGCCTCCCTGATCCACAAGTCAGAAGAAGTTATTCCCTTCCCCTTAGAAAAGTAAGCTAGATTTTATTTATTAAACCATGACTTCTAGATGAAGTTCTTGCTAGCCATTCAGAGTAGCTCCACTTCAACCCTCATATATAATAAAGTATATATTGTTTGGTTATCATTATTCATTTGATCATTTAAATTGAATTTAAATAAATATAGGAACACCAACTCAATATTTTATATAAGTATAACATCAGTTTGTGTTTGTTTCCAAATCATAAAAATGATACTTAGGGTGTGAGTATGCTTAAAACACTGAATAAACACAAACAAAACAGAAATAACTGCACAACTACTTCAGCACTATTTATGTAAACACTGTCTTTGCTTTCAGTTGTGAAAGAATTTTCTTTTCACTATATTTGCAGTGCCATCAAATCTTCACAGATATAACTAGAAATGTTTGATACATTTCCAAATATTTTCATATCTTTACTTTGGCATTGTTTATATATTGCAGTATATAAATTATTCTTAAAATGATAGCCTATATTTTTTCTGTTATTCTTTTCCTTCTTTGCCTGATAAATTTCAATCATGCTCTCTTCTTCTCTCTTTCTTTCTCATATATGTTTTCTCAGACATATATATTCTTCCTCTCATATATATGTATTTATACAAATACATATTTGATCTCCACACTAAGGGAAGCAAAAAATCATTTGGTGCTATACTTATGATTTAATAATTCACCTATATGGGATATATGTATTTTCTATCATTTCTGTACTTAGTTTCATGGTAGAAAATATTCCATATTCTAGTATAATACTTTAAAAGTTTAAAAGAAATCCATTGAGTTTATTCTATACAATGTTCATTTGGTGATGTAGATTAGAAAGTTGTCATTATTTTCTTATGAGATATGTACCCTTTAAAAATTATTTTAAGTAACTTTAATATGAAATCTTTTCCAGAACACTATCAGCTGTATGTTCCTGAGTCTGCTCAAGTTGGTTCACCTGTTGGGAAAATTAAGGCAAATGATGCAGACACAGGCTCAAATGCAGATATGACTTATTCCATCACCAATGGAGATGGGATTGGAATATTCTCTATCTCCACTGATAAAGACACTAGGGAAGGAATACTCTCCTTAAAGAAGGTAAGCAAATGAAAACTAATGTTGATTCACAACATCCATCAATATTTTACTCTGGCAGGAATATAAATAATAATTTCTGATGATTAAAAGCAAAGATGCATAGTATTATATACTTTCTTGTATTAAATCAATGATTCTCCTCATATATAGCATGTAGTCGCAAGGGAGATTATCCATCATCACTGGAAACTTAATTCTCCATTATACCCAAATCTTTATATTATTATTCTACTTCTGCCTAGTGTTATAGTTTTTTTGTTTATGTTTTCCCACACTTCCTGTAAGTTTGCTGAGGATTTTTAGTGTTTTCACTCTAAAATGGAATTACATTTAAATTTTCTCTGTGTTTGAATTTTTGTGGCCTCTATCAGGAATATTTGTGCTATGGCAGGAAGATTTGATACAAAATATACTATGAATATATGTCTCAGGTTTTATCACTGCCTAAATTTATCTGACATGCCCTTCTCATGTCAAGTAAAAATTAAGGGTAATATATTGCATGAAATGACAATAACTAAAATGTCATCAAAATATTGTATTTTGTTTCTGTAACAGGAATACAGAACATTTAATACTTTTAGTGATTCTGATTTAAAAAGACATGTAAAGCTGCATAATCTTAGAGTATTGCTCTTGAAACCTTATGTGAAACACTAGCGACTGGACTCCATTAATACTTTGAAGGTTCATAGGTAACTATGAATATTTGAAGTTATTTTCTCAGCTAAAAGGATATCTAATGTATGTAATAGGAACAATTGATGTGGCAAAAGGTCTAGCTGGTAAAGGTGCTGTTGCCAAGCCTGACAATGTTAATTAAATTAAAATAGTAGAGGATGACACTTCACTCCTCCCAGATGTTCCAAGACACACGCACACACACACACACACACACACACACACACACACACACACACAAATGATTTTTGTTTTTGTTTTTTAGTCTACCAACTTCTCTACCATTGAAAGAAATCAATACCACTACAGAAAACAACATTCAAACAAAATGCAGATTCATAGAGTCCGATCCCAGTGGATCCATTTACAAAACAGCCCTGCAACTAAAGCTAAGGAAACATTATATAAGAGAAGGCAGAATGATTGAAATAGACATAAAATCAGGGTTTTGCTGTGTTATTGTGTCTTCTAGCCATGTGAGAATCTCACACATACAATTTTCAACTGTATGATTGCTTAAACATGAGCTGATTAAGGCCAATATCAGTAGCCATGCTGAAGTGGATGGGAGAAAGTTTAGAAATTCTGCACCCTTTGCAAAAAAGAAAAAAAAAACAAAAAAACAAAAAACAAACAAAAAAAAAAAACACAACTAAGGAATGCAGATGCAGAAAGGGAAGAACACATCAAGTGGTCAGTACTGAGAACATTGAGAACATACATAGCAGTAAAATTATGCTGATTGAGTACATTCTACTTATGAATACACATACACACACACTAACGCACATACACATACACACATACATGCATATAGTAGCAATTAATGAAGACAGGAAGAGACCATGAATTTGAAAGAGAATGAGGAGGGGAACATAGGAAGGTTTGAATGTGAAAAGGGAATGGAAAAAAATTGGAATTATATTATAAACTCATAAAGTAAAAACTGATAAATATTCAAAGAAATTCACTGAATGATACCAACAACAGTGATAACAATGATAATGTATTTTCTGGTGCAATTGACATTCCACAGACAGTAATAGTTAATTTCACAGGACAAGATTGTCAAATAGAAAAGAAATTAAAAATATATGACAGATGAGTAATTAATGGTTTTACATGCCTTATTTAAATGTTCCATTACTATAAAATATTTGTATTTCCTAATAAGTATAAAAAAGACTTTTATATCAGAAGCTTATTGATGTTATTTAAATTAGTATAACATAGCTGGAAGCAGTAACTAAACTAGCAATCACAACAAATCTGTTGTCCTACTATGCAAATTTCTGCTGCACAAATATAAGTACTTTGGAAAATAGATATATTTTAGGCTTTAAAATTCACTTTACTTGCATTTAAATGAAATAGTATGAAACAGTATTCAGCAGAGAAAGCAGACAGAAGAAATGTAATTAATCCTATACTGAAATTGCTGGACATAGGAAAATATGATGTGGCAGAGGGCAAAACTGTAGGATCAAAGTGACTTGAATGTAAGAAGAGCAAAATGGAAGAGCAAAACAAGGAAGGATTGCTAAACATGGCTGACAGAGAGGAGGCTGAATCCTAACCAGGAAGAAATCATAGCATAGGATGGAAATAGGAATTGAAAACTCAGTCTTATACTTACTTTTGGGGCTTCAAGTTCTCAGGTAACTTTCTGTGGAGATGGCAAATTCAGATTCCTAGTGTCTAAGTTAATGTGTATTTTCAAGAAAAATAACAATGGGCCTGGGTATTTGCCATTTCAGCAAATACTCGGGTAATTCTCCCATAGAAAAATGTCCAGAAATGTATTGAGAAAAATTATACTTTAAATGTAAGATGTTGAAGTGAATTTGTCCATTTGACTGGTTATCTAACAATATATGTCACATATACTTTTTTATCTACAACTTATAATATCTCTTCTATTCTTCTAATGGCTGTATGTTGATATAACATGAATATTGTATTCCTGTTGTGATAGAACAGGAATAAAGAAGATTGTGAAAAATAGGGAAGCAAGTCACCTTGGTTCGTAAGCTACATAATAATGTAGGAAAGGTTATGAAGTAAGAGAATGTTAACATGATAGAATACAGTAATTTTAAGGAGGTAGGTAGTGTGTTCTGATACAAAAGGAAAAAAAAACATAGCATAGAATAAATGCAAGAGATAACTCAAGAAAATAATTGATTTTAAACCAGACATTGGAGGGAGAAACTGTCTTCAAAGGAGTCAATCAATAATAGAAGAAAATGATAGTTTAGGATAGAGAGCATCCTTCACTGAGAAAAACAAATAACAGGACAGAGTAAGTAGTAGTCACAGATACATTTACAGAAATGGCTTGTATTGAGGCCATCCTAGTACCAAGCCTTATTAACCTCATAAAGTTCGAGATAATGTTAAGTTTTCAGAAATAAAGCTTATAGCAGTTAGTATTTCTGTACCAATAAAGTATAAGATTATTTTATGACAATGAGGACATTAAAAAACTCTTAACACCTGTATGGCTAGAGTTAATTTCCCCAAATAAGAAAATTAATTATTATATGTTTACATATTTGATCGACTTCACTGTATTTTCCATGTATACAATGGATATTTTGAAAAAAATTCAATTGGATAAATGTTAGTGTGCGTATACTGAAAATAGTCTTGATAATTAGTACTAATTTTATTCAAATTATATTTAACCTTAGCTTGCTTTCCTAGGAATAGTTCCTCAGAGTTGAATTAAAGTTAGTACTTAAAATATTGCTATATCTTCAGATTAATATTATCAATTTCACAGTGATTTACAAGTAATTGTAATGTGTAAAAGATCTCTGTTCTCTAGTGTATTTTAACCTTCAGAAGATACTAGTTAAGGTGGCAAGATGCCAATAAAGCAGTCCTTGAAAACCTGTTTCTCATTTAATCTCTAAGGCAGCTCACCTTAGTCAACAAAGCAGAAAAGCTAATCTCCTCAGAGATCTAAGTCAGGCCTGTTCTATAAAGCCATAGCAGGCACACTGGATCATCCCAGTCCCTATCTTTGCTTCATCAGGAAATTGCCAAGTTGAAATCACTGATGCACTGCATGGTACATTGTAAATACTCTTTGATAAGTTTCATTCATAGTTTAATGGAGCCTGACTAGGTGGAAAGGCAAAAGAGATAAGGATGAATGTAAGTTTCATCCATGCCTCTAAGAAAAACCTCTGAAGCCTCAAGACTGGCTTCTGTCTAAGAATCTCTCCCAGAACCTGTTCTTATGGTCAGGATATAAAGAGGTATCTTTACAGAAGTTGTTATAGTTGTTATTGTTGCCAATGTATTTGGGTTTACTTATTTTATTTTACTTCAATGAGTGTTTAGGTTGAGTGTATTTATGTAAACTACTTGCGTGCCTGGTGCCTGTGGAGGTGATAAAAGGGCATAGGATCCCTTGTAAATAGAGTTATGTGGGGTTATAGAGCACAATAAGTGATCTGGGTATCTGCTCTTCAAAAAAGAGCCATCTCTTCAACTGTTGTCATTTCAAGTTTAAGGTTCCAATTTTAGTTGTGATCTTAATCCTTTTATCAACTACTATTTTCATATTTGTTTATCTTTTCCTATTTCATTCCAGTTTCTATAAATCTGTTAACTGAAGTCAAGCTTTTTTTTAATTTATTTTTAAAAGTGATGAGTGGCATTTTACTCATTCTTTGTCTTCACTTAAATAAAAGGCAAATTCAACTTAGTTTATTTTTATTATTCACCAGGCAAGTATTTGCCTACTCAATCATATGGAAACTTCTCTAACATCAGACTTAATTATTTCTATCACTTCATCATTTGGATCCTGTTAAGCTTATTGTTGGAAGTTATTGGGTATGACTTTTTGTATGTGCATATACATACATAAATACAAATTCATACAATGTATTTGAATTGCATTTTTCCCTTCCCCTAATATTTCCTACCTTCTAACATACCCTGTAAGGAGTACAGTGTACAATACCCAAGTTCATATTCTTTCTCTCTTTCAAAAATATAGGTAAAATAAATTAAAAAAATAATAAATATTAATAATGACTTATTTTATTCTCAATCACTTATAATAATTCAAAGTATAATACTGTACAATATTAGGAAACAGGTTTTTGGCTAAAATATTATTGCTTGAATTCTGTTCATTTATAGATACTTATAAACTTGATCTTTTTTGGTTTATTACTCCTGTCCTACATAGAGATATAATATATTTATACACGTAGGATATATGTACCATATATACTAATATTCATATACATATAAAGTGTATATACTTACATGTACTATGATATATGTGAAATATATTTCCATTTATTTACCATGTTCAAATTACAATGGTAAAACATGTAATAATTTTAATTGATATTGGAATTATACACAAATGAATGTTCACTCTTCTCTTGAATGAAATCTATAACAAGAAAGCAATACATGAATTCTAGTCTCCATAGAAGGTCCACCACCTTGGGAAAACCTCAAAAAATGTTACAAAACATCCATAGTAGGAAGTTCAGAAAAAGAGGAGTTAGTTAAATTAATCTTATCTTTGCATACCATAATTTGAAAAGTACATTTTTGAAGAAAAATTATACATAATGACAAAGTTGTCTATTATTTAGAATTAGGCTGTTTTCCAGATTTAAAATAAAAATTTAATATATGGAAAAGTGAACAAAACAGAATCATTATCAACTCACTGTGAAATCCAAAATTTAAATGAAAGAACATATAAATTATGTAAAAGAAAAGCTCGGATGAGTTTCTCTCATATTGCCTAGGATTCCTGGACTTTTAGTTCTCCTGTACTCAGTGAAAATTTCCCCAGTGGGCTTGTTGTCTGGATAGTAGTTTCAGCATCCATATATCCTTCATGGTAATATAATTCCAGAGGAGAAACACACAAGGGTGATTGAAGGGACAGTAGAGGAGATTAACGAGAAACTATTAAAATATCCTAAATATGTAAAGCTGGATGGAACCAGACTGATGTGATAGATGGCAACTCTCTACATTAATATGAAGTAGATTAATATTAAGGAGTAAAAGTGGTACATTATATGTGAGAAAAAGCAATGATACGTAAAGGCAATTACTAAGAATAATGAGGTAAAATTAAGAAACTAAAATCATCTATGAAAATCACATTGAACTCATTGACAATGAGGTGTTAAATTGGAAAATTGAACAGTAGCTAAAAAGAAGTAAGAGAAATCCAATTGCTCAAGGAAATTAAAATTGTTCCTGGGTAAGCAATTCTTGCAGAGACCAAGGAGATAAAGAAATTTGCCCAAATATTACTAGTTTCCTGGCTATACAATTATTTTAATTAGAGAAATTTGTAGTTAGAATTAGAGAATTTATTGACTCATTTAAAATTTAACAGCAATAGAAAAAAGGTGATGAATCAGCTCTTTTATTACTGAGTACAGTATATTCACAGAGAGACTAAGTTTTTGTGTTCAGTCAAGTATGTTATGCCATGTTACTTATATTTCCTGTTAGGTTTCCAATAATACAATGTCACCCTTAGAGGTGAGAGTTTAGAACTTTAGTTAAAAACAAATGTACATTATTTATAGCCTGCTTCCACTAGGGAGATTCTCAATTTTTCTGACTTCTGCTTCCTCATTTGTAAGAGAAAAACAAACGAACATTTAGTTATATGTCAGTATTAAATGAATTGATTTATATTCAACATGTAGGGTTTATGCAGATGTTGACAATTCAGCTTTCAGAAATAATATGGAATTTGGCATGTGCCAATGAAGGAACATGTTAAATACAGGTATACTTGAGTTTGATGAAGGACTCAGCCTCTTTCCATGAACTAAACATTATTTCGGATATATGAAATACGAATATGAGTTAGAGAATATGGCTTTTATTGAGAATATTGTATAGGTATGAGATATTGTCAAAGCACAAGGGTACTGTAATAACATGTACTTGTCTTTGGATTGTTTTGATCTTATTTTGTTTAAGAAAGCCACCTTTTTATAAGTGGGAGAATGTCAGGGAAATTTGCTGAATAGTTTATGTTTAAACATTTTTGCAGTATCTGTCATATCCTTAGGAACTGACTATGAACAAATGCCTTATGTCTGATAACCTTCACCTTTAAATATGAAGATCACAGGCAAATGACATTATGTGCCATTTGGATAATTTATATATATATATATATATATATATATATATATATATATATATATATTCAAGATAGATCCAAGCTAGTGGCATGGCTCTTGGTAAAGAAATTTCTAGAAAAACGTGATGAGTTGAGTTTGGGTGGCCAGAATCCCTGTAAGTTCAAAACTGTAATACATGAAATATATCACAGAATTCCTATGTTAAAAGAAAGAGAGAGAGAGAGAGAGAGGGAGAGAGAGAGACAAGAGGATCTTTATGCCACCTGGAGAACTAGAGAGATTTTTGTGTTCAAGGGATACATTTGATGAGGCCCAACCATAACTGTGTCCACTGAACTCTATTTGAGTGTGCTGCCATTTTCATTCCTGTACTCACACATAGATACACACAGTAACACACAAAGATTAAGACGTGTTACATTCTCTTTGTAAATGCATTACCTCCTAGAAAACTATTGTGAGTGGAAAGAAAATGGCCAGTGAGAGCAATGAAGACAATTAGAGTCATGGTTTGTCGAGATGAAAATGGGCAGAGCATTCTGTTCAAAATGTACCAGTAATATCCTTTGTATTGCAGGAATCAAGTAGAGAGAGGAAAAAAACTCACCAAATGTTTTCATGGCAATATAAACATAAAAGAATAAGCCAGCACTCAGGAGTCAGAGGCAAGCAGATCTCTGGAAATTGAAGACCAGCTTAGTCTACAAACATACACAGAGAAATCCTGACTTGAAAAATAAAAAAAAATGGGGGAGGGAGTGGGGGGAAAATCTAGGTCAGAGCCAGTAAACAAATTTTAGTTCTATAAGAATAGTCAAATGTAACATGGGTGAAGTGAGTGAGTAAAACTAATAATGTAGGGGGAAGCAAGTACTGTGTTTTAATTATTTACTACATGGATATTTGTTGTTGAAGAACTACAGATTGAGTGTGAAAATTTCTACACTAGAAGCAGTCAAAGCAGGGAAAATGTAAACGTTTCCAAATATCAGAAGATTTTCTTCCTGTAGAACAAAAGACACTTAAAACTTAGTAGTTAAGTTTATATAAGTTATAATGGAAGCAAAAGACCAAATAAGAGATATCATGCCCATCATGATAGGCTCAACATTAAAATTAGGAGAAAATAAGGGTTAATACAAAAGCTGACAAATATGCAACATTTCAAATTTTCTATACTAATACAGGAAACCATACAACATTAACAATATTATATTCTACGTACTTCTCATCCTACTCTACTTCTAAATATATTAAGGATCAAAACTAATCAAATTAGATATTTCAGTGCATGTTTAAAATTGGATAATAGGAAAAATTGATTAATAACAAAGGTTAGGAAAAAATAATTGTAACAAGTATGGTTTTTCTGCCCGCCACTTGCTCTTGTTCCGCCACCAAGCCAGCCCCAAATAACACACTGAGACTCTGTATTTGATACAATACTGTTGGCCCGGTTACTTGTTTCTTATCGGCTAACTCTGCCTTAATTATTAACCCATTTCTGCTGATCTATGTATTTCTCTTACCGGGCAGCCGGCAGCATACTGCTTTCTTCAGACTCTCCATCCTGGCTCCTCCTTCCTACTTCCTATTTCCTCCTTGTCTCCTAGTCCCTCCTATCTTCCTTTCCTATTGGCCAACAGTGCTTTATTATTAACCAGTATGAGAAACATACATACATAATGGCATCTCCCATCATCTCCTCTTTTCTGTTTAAATAAATGAAGGGTTTTAACCTTAACATAGCAAAATATATCACACAACAGTTATCAAGTAAGAATCACAGTTAACATTATTTAGTCCATTAACATTTAGCAAGATTTGAAGAAAATATTTCATCATCTATTCTATCTTTGTGTGTCTAAAGTCTAAGTAACTTATCTTTAATCCTAACTAATGAAAACTATAACCATAACTATCTGTCTTCAACTCCTTCAAAGACCACAGAAGGATAATATATAAACTCTACAAATGACAGAGACATCTCATTGCCTGGTCACCCGAAGTTCTTTTGTAATCTTCCATCTTCAGCCCATAGGCCATAGTGTTTCTAGCAGACTCTTCAGCAACGCAGGAAAATTTAAACTGTCTTCTTGTATTGGCAGTTTGTCAGTCACTTTTGTCTGTGTCCTGCATACTGTCTCGCAGACTCTTCCATGAAGCAGGATCTCTGTAGCAATGTCCATCTTGAATCAGAAGTCACTTTCCTGTGGGTCCTGCATGTCCAGTTTATACATCACAAAGTCAAACAGTCCAGACAAGAGGAGTATCTTGTCCACATGGCTAGTCTTGCCATATTGAAAGTAAACTCCATAATGAGTTTCTTCAATGTCCATCTTCATCTTCCTTTCTGACGCAGGTGGTGTTGCCAGGAACAATTATGTCTCATTGTCAAGAAAAACCCTAAACCATTTTAAATGCCATATTCTGTAGGTCTTTGAAAGGTTTGAAGAATGCCTATCTATCTCAAATACATCTCTGTGCATCTTGAAAAACCTAACTAACTTAACTCTAAACTTTGACTATCATAGGTAATTATCTATAATCTGTAGTACATTATACAATATGTTTCTGAATGAACTATATAAACACAATAGCTAAACAAAAGGAGAAATATATACATCACAAAATTGACCTTAAATTGTATCAATAAATGAAAATCCATTACAAAACAAAGTATTCATATCTATACCATAATTCCCTTTTTACCTTTAAAAGAATATTGGTTGTGATCATTACCCATTTATAACCAAGTCCATTTAAATGAAACCAAACATTTATAAACAATATTTGGGAATTTGGGCGTCGTTCTTTCCAAACTACTTCCTGCTGACAGGGGGCGCTGTCATGGGGGATCATGAGAAGACACAGAAATCTTGGCTGTAGTCTGCAAGGCTGCTTTGTTCAGCTATTTTGAATGTAGGATCACCTGGTCCTCTGTTTCAGGGGTCTGGCTTGATCAAACCACATTAGTCTGGAAGGAATCCACAGCTTTTTATTTTCTGTGGAAACAAAAATAGAAATCCTTTTCCCCAGTAACTTGTCCTTGAACTTAAATGTTGGAGTCAAAGCATTTTTAAAATATATGAATTGAATTAATCCAGCAGCATTTCCTTTATCAGTTGCTGTTATTTTCTCAGCAGTCAAACAATGTAGAGACAACACAATAGCATACAGTAACCAGATTCTCTCTGAGCTTTTCATCTTTACATGGCTTTATTACTCTGTTTATTTTACTTTTATTTTTTTATTTTTTGACATAGGGTTTCACTGTGTAACTCTTATCTGTCCTGGAATTTACTCTGCATACCAGGTTTACTTTGAAATCACAAGAGATCTGCTTGCCTCTGTCTCCTGAGCACTGGGATTAAAGGCGTGTGCTACAACACCCAGTTCCTCTTTGTCTCTTTAAAACCATTTTTCTTTTCATGTCTACGTATATTTTAAAACACACTGTAAACCTTTAGAGGTTTTTCTTAATATGAATCTTTCTTTACTGTAAATCTTTATCTTTGTCTGGCCACAAGTCTTTTATCTGGTAAACAACAACTTTGCTAAAATGAAAGTCATAGCTGTGTCAGCCGCGGTTTACCAAAGATGGTGGTGGGTACTTTTACCGCCAGCACGGAAAGCTGTGCTCACCGCTTTGGTCTGCGCTGCCACCCAGAAAGCATGCTGCCTGCTTGGAGATGTGGTCACTGCCATTTCCATCTCTCATACACACCAATAAATTGTTAGCAGAGTTATTTAAAAGCTGTGCGGTTTTTTTTGCCACTTAAGCTGAGTCAGGAATCTTCCCTTAAAGGAGCAGTGCAAATATCTGCTTGTCTCTAGCAAAGCAGAGTTCAACTGAGAAAAATGCTGCTACCAAGAAACATTGCTTGTCTCTGTTCTTTTGTTTCTAAAACCTTTTTTTAAGCTTTTGTTAAATTTTGAGTGGAAGTTCTTACTAGCCACGTGGGCGCCATTTGTAACAAGTACAGTTTTTCCTCCTGCTGCCAGTCTTGTCCGGCAGCCGCGCTGCCAGCCCCAAATAATACACAGAGACTCTGTATTTGATACAATACTGTTGGCCCGGTTACTTGTTTCTTATCGGCTAGCTCTGCCTTAATTATTAACCCATTTCTGCTGATCTATGTATTTCTCTTACCGGGGAGCCGGCGGCATACTGCTTTCTCCAGACTCTCCATCTTGACTCCTCCTTACTACTTCCTATTTCCTCCTTGTCTCCTAGTCCCTCCTATCTTCCTTTCCTATTGGCCAACAGTGCTTTATTATTAACCAGTATGAGAAACATACAGAATGACCTCTCCCATCAAATAATAAATTTTGGTAACACAAAAATTGGTAAATAGAGTATTAAATTTATTTGAATGCTATTAAGAGACATGGAAGACACAGAAGGTACCAAAGACCTACAAAATCTAAAAAAAATTTCAACAAATGTTTCTCATTTACATACAAATTTCATGTAAACCAATTTTCATGGGAAATATTTTTAAATGTCATTGAAATAATAGTCATATAAGTATGATGTGAAGAAATGGGAATGAATGACTGAAACCTCTTCCTAAATCCATCCCAATTAATTCTCTCTAGTCTGAAAAGGCAAATAAGTACAGCTCTATTTGACCATCAGTTTCATTAAAACAACAAAATATTCCCACTGCTATTTAAGTCAATGTCCATTTTTGTCTAGGAATGTTATACCGAAAAGCACTCATTCAGTGGCTTGAAACAACAGACAGATTGCCCCAGAGTTCTAACAGCCACAGTGCTCTTCTTAATACCTGAGATGAAACCATGATTCTTCTATCTTCTAGAACAGTGGTTCTCAACTTGTAGGTCCTGAACCTTTTGGGAGTTGCATATCAGATATCCTATATATTAGATATTTACATTATGACTCATAACAGTAGCAAAATTGCAGTTATGATGTGACAATGAAATAATGTTGTGATTGGGGTTATCTCAAAATGAGGAAGTATATCAAAGGGTTGCAGTCTTAGAAAGCACTCTTCTAGAGGCTCAAAGAATGTCTTGGCTCACAGGACTCTTATATCTGTGTATATGTTGACAATATCTCACACTATTCACATCTCTCAATTGTACGGATTATTGTAATTTAATTTGGCACCCACTTGCATATCCAAGACAAGCTTACCTATTACATTCTCTCTCTGTGTTACCTATTACATTCTCTCTCTGTGTGAGTCTGTCTCTCTCTCTATCTCTCTCTCTCATGCATGGAAGTGTCTCTGTCTTTCTCTGTTTCTCTGTGTGTGCCTCTGTCTCTGTTTCTCATGCATGTATCTGTCTATGTCTATGTCTCTGTTTCTGTTGTCTGTCTCTCTCTCTCCGTGTGTGTGTGTGTGTGTGTGTGTGTGTGTGTGTGTGTGTGTGTGTGTGTGTTTGTGCGCGCGCACGCGCCTGTGTGTCAAGCTCACCATTTGGTTGACATTTACATCTGATTCTCCAAAATTTGTCTACCCCATACATAGAAAACTCCACCTTGAATCATTTGTAAACCTCCAAAATCAACACAGTCCAAAATCCCTGCATCTAAATCAAGTATCAGTGAAATTCTGAGTATGTTTGATCCTAGGGCAAGCACCTTTATCTGTGGAACTATGAGCTTAGAAAATATACCATGTGCTGCCAAATGCTAGAGCTAGGAGAGGTACAGAAAGTAGTTACCAGGCCTGACATCTGGCATGGAGAAAATGGAAGGACTGAGGAGTTTCTAGTCTAAAACAAGTTTAAATCCAGAAAGGCATATTTCATTTGATTTCAAGTCCTGAGGATAACCCTTTGTGGCTCACATCTGTTCTCTAAGCCTGCAGCTCTGCAGTTCACTGCCTCAGCTCGGTGCTTTAGTTGTCGAAGATCTGTTTGCCTTGAAAGGTATCTTTATTAACTATAGCAGCAAAGCTGTGACTTCTGAACAAAACACCTGACTTTTCTGGCTGGTTGTTGAAATACAGTACAATTGGAATGCATAGCCATCAAGTGGTGGTTTTACTTTCCAGTAATGCCTGAGCACACAAATAACCTGAAAAAGCCAGGGAGCACAGTTTCTATTAAGGTCCCTAGAATGAGTTGAGAATCCTTTGACTCTCTGGGTTTTCTTTCCAATGAAGTGCATTTCTTGGCTACAAAAATTTGTTGAGTATAATATTTTAAGTCTCTCTCTCTCTCTCTCTTTCTCTCTCTCTCTCTCTGTGTGTGTGAGTGAGAGAGAGAGAGAGAGAGAGAGAGAGAGAGAGAGAGAGAAATATATAGAGAGAGACAGAGAGAGAAAGAGAAAGAGTAGATGCTTGCATTTTCATGCCAAGGCATGTGACTGGAGTCTTGAGTCAGCATATCCTGTGTGGGTCACAGGGATCAAAAATAGTCCTTCAGGAGTGGCAGCAAGCAGCTTCAGTAGCTGGGCAAATCTCACACCACTGGATTTACTTTTTTGTAATCTAGATTAATGTGGTTCTTATGTAATTATTTAATAATTCTCTCATGCAATGTATTTTGACTATATTCCTTCTCTCCCCCAATTCCTTTCCTTCACCAACATCGGAGTACTGTCTGGAAGGATTTTTTTCATATCATGCCACTTAAGGCAAAATGCCCCAAAGTCTATCACCATCAATTTCTGGAGGTTTAAATTAGGATGGAAAAGGAAGGTGAGGCTAAAGTAGGTAAAATGGGGAGAGATAACTACCACCAAATGATTTTTAAAAGCCACAAGGAAATTTACCTCTATAGAATCTTCATATACACATGCATGTACATATTTATGCACATATACATCATATATATGACAAACACAACTTGTACTTATGTCACTGGATATGTAGAATTCCTGTGGTGTCCAGTTAGAAACTTTACTCCTACTGACTAATATTTAGAATGCTGAAAGGTAGTATAAATGTTATTGGACATGGAATTTATCACCTAGCAATGAACCCTGTTATGTACCTGTTGTATAGATAACTGGACCTGCCTGCAAAATATTCTGACATATTTTCCCAAATATTATGAGATTAAACAACCACTTTTTCATTGAATTTAAGACTGATTCATTAAAAGCAACACAAATGTGACACTCTAAATGAGGCTAAGAGAACCATAGGGGGAAACCTACTCTTACACTGCTAAATGAACATACCCAGAGCATGACCCCGATGAGCAATTGCTATACTCACAAATAAGTTACTTACTCATCTCAGAAAAGCTACTTCTTGCAGTAGATGGTTATGAATGTAGCTTTTTAATGTATAGTCAATTCATTCATATATTTTAGATATATCAAATTGCACACTGGTAGAGTATTTCCTTGGTGTGTAAAGCTCAATATCCAGTATCGCAGCAGATAACTAAATATACAAACAAAGCAAATGGAATCTGGATTGCACTTAAATGTTATTCTAAGTGTTAAACCTACAGTTGATCCTATTAAAAAAAAAAACTAAACAAAAAGAGCAAAGTTTTGCTCTTATGGCTGTAATTGGTTTTGCCAAGCATTAACTTATGTTTAGGGTTTTCCATGTAGATGAAATTAGCTACTTTTCTCAGAAAACACAAACTAAATATACAGACTGATGGCATTCTGCCCAGGAGGTTTACCCCAGGTCTATAGTCTCATAAATTAGAATGAATTTGATTCAAATAATCACCCCCATCCATCAGATAATATATGAGTGAAACAGAATCTGTCAATAATAATGAACAAATTGCCAAGAACTAGAGTGCATTATTTTCATACAGATTTCTAGCACAAACAGGAGAAACACTTTGTCTATCATTCCTATCTTAGATTGATTACTACTTAGTTACTCATTTCAAATGACTGTCAGGATATACCTAGACACATCTGTGAAAAATCACTGTCTTTACAATACACTTTTATGTCTTTTTCATATCACGCTCAACCACTGGTATTTCTTTTGTTGAAGCAGAAAATGCTGTTTTCACTTTACAAACTCCGGTAGTTTCATGCCATTTGTTTTTCATGATACTTCAATAATCAGGGTGAATTTTCCCATTTCTTTTTTTCAACATGATTTTAGATTTATGTGACTTTGTAAATAGCTATTACTGTTGCTAACTGACTGTGTTGATGGATTATATTTAGGCTACAAAATTGCTTGTGACTAGGAATAATATTAAGTCACACAGGCAGAATTCTATATAGATTGATAAGTCTAAAGATCTTTATATTTTTTAAATTTATAAATGATGGGCAGTTGTACATGTTTACCAGTTACAGTATAGAAAAATAATACATTGCCCCATTTATATGTTTCTGTGATTATAATACAAAATTAATATACTTAGTATTTAATACATAATTCTGAAATGTACAGAATAAATGAATGATTGTATTTCAACCCAATTTTTATATAAATTTACTTTAATGTCACCAATTTTTTGTTCTGAAGTGACACTCTTAAAATGTTCCTATTTGTGGTAGTAAATCTGTCTTCAAATTTCTGACCAACCTGAAATTATTATCTCCTTCCTTTGTGGCTACAGATGGTCCCTATCCATCCATCTGCCAGCCTTGGCAAACAAGTTTCTCAGGATGATTAGCTCTGCCTGGAGGTAGTTAAACTTATATTAGATGATCACCAACATGAAACCATGTGTCCACACAAACAGCCTCAACCTTAGCAATAGGTGGGCGGCATTAAAACATGTGACATCTATTTTGCCAAAGGGATCTGCTAGAAAATGTGTGGTATATACTCTTCAATGCATAGCTTCATAACAATATCAAAATAAATTAAATGTGTTCAGAATTTCCTTCACTAATTACACTGGATTGAAGGGAGTAAAATTGTAAGAAACGAATGAATGAAGATGCATGTTCTACAACCAAGTGTTGCAAGAAAAATGTTTTAGTCATTACCAATAAGGCAAAAGCAGCCT
Source organism: Phodopus roborovskii (assembly GCF_943737965.1). Taxonomy (NCBI): domain Eukaryota; kingdom Metazoa; phylum Chordata; class Mammalia; order Rodentia; family Cricetidae; genus Phodopus; species Phodopus roborovskii. The sequence goes on from NW_026126410.1 coordinate 33,065,818, forward strand.
GAACGTTAGAATGATAAGGACATTGGTTAGAAAGTTTCCTACAAAAGCAAGTTTTATAAGTAATATTGCAAACATTGATCTTGAACAAACATGAGATCTTTTGTCTTCTGCTTCCTATCAGCTACATATCCAGATACCAATAGTCTGGTTTAGATGTAAAGGGGATGCTGTTCATCCACAATTTTAGGATGTTTATTTAAATTGGAGAAAGGTTTATAAAGCAGCGAGGGACAGATTCTTCTTACTTTAATGGAGAGGGAGATCTAAAAAAAAAAAATAATAATAATAATCCCCATATATACATCTCGACAGGACTTAGATATTCTTGAAGAAATATATTAATTATCTTCAAACCTTATTTTAGTTTCAGTTCTTTTCCAAGAAAACAAGTTCTAATTAGTAGGCTATAGACTTCAGATTTAATTAGCCCAACACTAAAAATATATAAATTTTTATATATTTATATTCTATGTGCATGTATATGGATTACATATATTCAACTTTGGAAAGTTTGAGCTTTGAGATTTTTTTAAAAAGTTTTATGGTATAAAAACTGGCAAAATGGCTACAGTGACCCAGCTATGCCTATGTCACTATGTCTTTAGGATCTTTCCATTTTCTAGCCCTGCTTTGGAACAAAAGATTTGTTTTCCTTCCATACAATGTTTGTAACCCCAGAAGGCCAGTTTCCAGGGTAATCAAGAAGGAACAAAAGAACTAATCATCAACAGTAATGAAGAATTTGTTTGTAATTCCTCTAAGGACATTTTCTGGGCACCTTCTCTCTACAATGTTGAATGGGACAAACATGTCTGCCCAGTTCCTTTATGACAACAGATGGACATGGAGTCTGGAAGAGACACTTAAATCTGCATAAGGAACTTCACAAATGGGAATAGGTACTTAATAAAAACAAAAACAAGACAAAGTTACTACTCCAGAATCTAAGGCTATCAGAAAGAGGCTATTTGCATTAATAGGATATAAGCCTGGTTGGTTAATATATCTGCCAGTATACAGGTATAGAATGCCCCAACATCCAGAACTATTATAAGATTACAGTTGATCATAAAAATCACCAAGTATACTGTATATCTAAACAATGCAAAATGACCAGGACAGTTACTTGGGGTAAAAGAAATAACACAGCATCTCTATAAGGAATGGGAATAGCTGATCCTCACAAGAGGAAAAAAAGATAGGCTGCTCACTCAGTTAGGATAGTTTAATATCATAAGCAGAAATAGAGATGAAGTAGCTCTGTGTACTTTTTCTTAAAGTACTTATAAAATGAGCAGCATCAATTAATATTTCAGTAGGTTCTTAGTGAAAGTACCTCAGATCATCTCTTTTAATGTTTCTATCCAAAATTTCATACAATAACACTAAATCTGAGGTAATTTTAGCTAGCACACACAGTCTATGACAAATGTGCATCATGGTAAGCATTTTCCTATCATTCAGTTCTTCAAAAAAATAATTTGACTATTTACATGTAGATGTATTCAGTTTGTATCACTGCTAATAATCATAATACTCAATATGTTTATGATAATATAAAATATTAGTTTATTATGTTTATCCTATAATAATAGAGTGGCATTCTTTAATAAATGTCATTGTATGTAAAATCATGCCCAATATGCTTAATGGAAGGCATTTTTAATGGAAGTTGGAGGACTGGTTATGTGGTCAAATTATAGAATAATTACATAATGCATCAGCACCAAGGTTCATTCCCCAACAACATGAAAATCTCCAATTGGGAAACTTAAAATTAACAAAGAAACTAAAGTGGTTACCATGACCAATTAATATAGGGCCAAAGCTAAAATAATTTTAGCCAAGCAAAGAAAAATATTGCTATTAAAACTTTGCTACATATATCATAATGTAATAAGGAATATGAATAATAAAGTAGATTAAATAGTCCTAGAAATAAAACAAAGAACAAACATAAACTACTCAGTTTCTATGTAGCAAAGAACACAAACATTAGAGTGAAGACACAAAGCACAGAAATGGAGACAATATTTTCAAATGAAGAGTTCAATAAGAAACAAGGAGCAGAATTCTAGAAGAAACTAAAGTGAAAAGCAAAATTACCAAAATTCAAAGTTAAAATAAACAAACAATTATGAAGTATTATGAAGTAAATCACAGAAATGTGAAAAGTTATTTATTGAACTTTTATACAAGTTAGTGGCAGACATGCTTAGATTATCCATTTATTAATTCCTGGTAATTAGGCATGGAAAGAACTGAAAGTGTTTCTGAGAAGAAATGTTGTTTTCCCAAGGTTAATTTATTTTTACATATGGGTATAATCAAATTCTAGGGCTATATAATAAAATCACAATGGATTAAACTTGAAGCTTTTATACTTCTCTTTTGATGCCATAATTCAGGAAAACATTATAGGATTTTTTTTTAAGAAAAATAAGTTGATTTATTTCTGGTTGATTTTCATAAGTAGAAAAATAACTGCATCTTTGAAAAATATGGAAGTCCTAACATTGGCTATCACCTCATTCATCTGCAGCCACTCAATTATGAGAAGAAGAAGTCTTACACACTCAACATTGAAGGAGCAAATACACATTTGGACTTCCGCTTTTCCCATCTGGGTCCATTTAAAGATGCCACCATGCTTAAGATCATCGTTGGGGACGTGGATGAACCACCACTCTTTTCTATGCCATCCTATGTCATGGACGTCTATGAAAATGCTAAGGTTGGAACAATTGTTGGTACTGTCTTAGCACAAGATCCAGACAGCGCTAACAGCTTAGTAAGGTATGGTACTCTTGATCTCACAGGTGTTGAAGATGTGGTTTATTTCTCAAGATTAATTAATGTGACTTAAATTTTAAATTTAATTAAACATATATTCTCAATCCTCACATGTTCAGAAAGGAGCTAGCTGGTTTTTGTCTTTTCCTCTCCCATCTAGAGAGTTCTACTCTTAAAAGTGTACTCCTCTCAAAGTCTGTAGATAGGTGTGTCTTATATATAGCAGTACGATTACACTAAATGAAAGAGACCCCAAAATGAACTCATGATACCCAAGCTATGACCAATAAAACAGTTCACATAACAAAGAATTCTCTGATTCCAAATGCCCATAAGGCTGAGGGTGAGAACTCTGATAAATGAGAAGACAAATGAACTGTTATAGGTACTATACTCTGGATGATTGTGTCAGTACATGTAAAACAGACATGAGTGTGGTCCTGTACATGTTCCCATGCTCACATATTCATCATAATTTTGAGCTACTTCTATGACAGTTTTATTGTCCTGTGCTATTCTAGTTGCCTTTGTACTTTCCTCATGTTATTAGAAAGAGAACAGGACACTCACAGCATTAGATATTGCTATATGAGGTGATGGATACATAGTCTTCAAATGCTAATAACTTTATTAGCATAACCATTGTTTTCTGTTTGTTTTGATTCAAAAAATAAAATGAATTTATTTCATTTACTTGAAATAATTTGAAACTCCAAAGCTTCTATTACAGTATACAATTTACATGACATTAATTCTTGATTTTAATAAAAATGTGTCATTTGCATAGGATTCAAGGTACAAAAAAAATCAAAAGCAGAATATATAACAAAGGTAAAAGTAAGTCTCATATCTTCCTATCATGGAGATCAAATATTTAGTAATTAAGGGACATTACTTGGAAGAGATGTACCTTGCAATGTCCTGGAAAATCAATCATGTTCCCGCTTGTAGAACTGATAATAATAATAAAATTTTAATCTTATAGGCATTTTTGAAATGTGCTTTATTTTACATTTAGGTCTTCTAAACTATTAGATTCTTCACATTTTTAGAGCAAAGTATAGCAATGTTTTGTGGTTTTTGTTTGTTTAACTCAAAATAACATCAATTTTTAGAAATATAATAATCTTTTGATAAAAAATATTTAAAATTAGAGGCTGGTACTTATTGAATCCAAAAGCTCATTAGTTTAAACAACCTGCTTTTACTTTCTGGCATAAAAGTGGTAAGGATGATAGAAAGACTAGCAGAAGTCCTGTTTCTAACATGTGTTCTTAGAAATGTTAACCTGTTCCTACCAATTGAACAAGACCTTCTTTTTCTCTCCAAACATTTGTAAATCTGTAAAACAGTCTGCTAATGAGTTTACATTTAAATAGGTGGAATTTTAGCACATCCAATAAAATACTGTAAAATTTTACATTTGGAATGTAAAGTAAGAATACCTCTCATGAACCATATAATGCCTCTCATGTATTTCAAGTGAATGTTTTAAGTGATCCAATGATTAATGACTATAACTGGAATCTATTGTTTGTATAGATGGGTGTATACACAGAGAAGGGAATGTTGTCATGACTATGTCCTTCCATTTAGTCCTGGTATATGAAGAATGAAAAAGGTCCTATATGTAAGAGTCTTTCTGTACAAGAGAATTAATAGCATACATTAAATATCTTGTACACAAAAGGAGAATTATTGGAATTCCCATGTAATAAACAACATAGAGCTAAATTTACATAAATTGCCTGAAACTTTGCTTCACTGTGATTTATAAACTGAACTTTCCTACATATTTATTAAGATATATAGACTTATCTCTTTGAATTACTTTATAATAGCATAAAGTATCAACAAATATTTTGAATAATTGTTTTACAAAGTCTTGAATACACGTTTGATCACTATCAAACAAAATAAAATCATTATTATATTGAACTGCTAGCCAGGTTAAAAATAATTTTTTTTCTTTTTCTTTCTTTTCTTCTTCCTTTCTTTTCTTCACTATTTTTAATGGTCACTGAGAATGTAAGTATTTATATAGCCTGTTCAGAGATTTATTAGAACCTGGGTAGGTAATTGCTGCCACCATGATCTCTGTGTCTTTTCTGGTTTGGTGACATTTTTTATGCTCCCCCAAAATATTCACATTTTCAAATGTTGAGTGATCCAGTAACTATGGTTGTTCCAAACTCATGGAAAAGTGAAATATGAAAATAATGGCAAAGTTACATTGTCAGCATTGAATAAGTAAAATCAAAAGAAAAAAAAAATAGAGATTAAGTATTTGCCTCATAGTTTTAAAAGTAAAGGTGAACTGCCATCAAATACATTTTAAAATCTTTTCTGATATTAGTTCTTTATTTTTCAAACAACAAATATAAAATTTAGCTTACTGACCATATTCATTAATTTATATTGTTCTTTTGATTCAGTTGTAAGTATGCCTTAATCAAAACAGTACCAGAGTCTCTGAATATAATGGTGATGATTTCCCAGAATCATTTAATAAGGAGTGAATATACAGAGAAAATAGGATCCTGTTTAAAAGCAGATGCCCCTGCCTTTTATTTGTGTTTTATTAGTATTAATTACATAATGCTAATAAAAACACAGAGATTAAGACTTGACTTTGAAACAACATACATATATGGCTCTTAAAATGAAATGTAAGGGACCCAAAAATGGCAAGGAAAGTCCTGTTTTTCATTGATGAACGTGTCATTAAATAGAGGAGCTGAATGATGGGATCTTAACAAACAAATTATAGAGATTAAACACTTTGGACACACAGTCTACTTAGGTAACAAATAAGCCATCTCTCAATATAATCCAGGCATCTGATGTATAATATGTATTCTCTGCTATATAATTTATGATTTGTTTACATGGCATTTTATTAGATAGTAAAATATAATATCAGATATATCATGTGACAAATGATACTTTTGCTTTACTTAACTTTAAATGATTACTTTCTGCTATCTACCCAGTTCAAGCATTACATATCCTAACCTTCTGAAAGGAATTTGAAAATAAGAAATAGAGCCATATTTCAGATGTGTGACCTTTAGTTAAGCATCAGAGGAAGCTAAGCTTCCATGTTATTCTACTCTTGTAGGATAATTAAAGAATATTAAACTTTAATTCAACTATTTTTCATAATCAACCACATTACAAAACAGCCGCATAGGTAAGAAATCGCAATGAATTTTCTTTACTACCCACATGAAGCTTTTACAAATATATAAAGGATAATACTTTTATGATAAATTAGTATAAAATATATTTTGACACACTCTTGAAATTAAGTTTTGGATGAAAGAGAGAGAATAAAATAGATAATGCAAGTACCTATAAGAAATGAAATTATGTTTTTGAGAGAAAAACAATTTTTCCCATACAATTTAAACTGACAATTTATTTACTTTACTCTATCCTATAAGTATCATAGACAAATTGAGTGTTGAATGAATAATTCAGTGATTTCTTTATTGTAGCATTTGTTGAAAGGCAATGTTTGATTCAACACAGTCATTATTAATATTGATTGTTTATTATTGCCATAGCTTTTCTGTCTTTTGGTCAGTTAAATGCATTTGAATAATAGATTTCACCTTTTTAATAAAGTGAAGTTCTTCCATTTTTCACAATTTGAAACAGACATACTAAAGTATTAACAAATGTTCATTTTACAGATGTCATATTATGAAGTTGTAAAAACACATAGTCATGACACATAATTCTTTATAGAATGGAAAGTAAGATTTCTTGTTAGGTACAGCACAAAGAGAAGCATTTATCTGTTGGTGCTGAATTATTGATTATACTTGAGTCTGGTCACAATAGAGAGGTTTTTATGGACTACTGGAAAAATAGCAACTAGCAACAAGTCAACATCCTATAGTCTAAGTCTACAAGATTATGAATATCTCACTTTGTTGATGATCACATATTTGAAGTAGCTTTTGGTACATTGTATTAGTTTATTTTCATTGGTGATCAAGTATCTACCTGACAGAAAAAGAAATAAGAGAAGAGTTACATATTTTGTTTTGGAGTTATAAAAACAACTGCTCATTTGCTACATGGCCCAGTGGTCTGAACACAATATGAGAACCACATAGTAGGAGAATGTATAAGAGGGACTGAATGTTGAGCATCAAACAGTGAAATTATTGCAGGAAAAGACCAAGCCAGATAAACCCTACAATGCATGTTCCTGGGACTTACATCCTCTACTTAAACTCCACCTTCCATTTTTCACTACTTTATTGCATTGAACTATCAAATCATTAATCCATTGATTAGATTAGAAGCTTCATAGTCTTTCTCGTGAAATATCCTCATGTGCATACCTGGAGTTGTGTTTCACTAATTTGTTCATTATTTTCAAACACAGACATTGAAAATTTTACATCATGTGTAGATACTATTTTGATGTTTATTTCATGTGTAACACAGTATCATATAGCAGTAACAGAGCTACAGTTTTGTACTGTAAGCTTCTTTTGTATATAATTATCTTTAGCATATATTAATTGTGCATAGTGATAAGTACGTAAGGGCAGTCCCATTCAAGAATTTCATAAACTTTGACAGTATTCACCTGCTGCTCTGTCCCCTCACTATCTCTCTCCCGTTAGCTTGATATAATGTCTCAGACAATCTTGCCTCTACATTGTCCCCAAACTCTCAATTTCCCATGTGCATATGCATGTGTATATGTTTAAAATAGAGTTTATCTAAATTGTTCAATACCTAGTTATAACCATTTTCATGATAGAAACAGTGTTATCCTTATGGTTGAATGAAATTCTATTTTTGGGTATTGTGTATTTTACATATCCACTCATTTTGTCAGAAACATAAATTAATTCCCTAATAATATGACTACTGTAAATAGTGCTAAAACAAATACTTGGTGCAAACACTAATGTGATATATTGACCAACAACTCCACTACTATTAACCCAGAAGTGACACATGATATCCCTCATTATTTTCTAGACTCTTTGTGCTGTTCACAATGACTAGAGTATCTTATATTTGCAGTGAAATCACTGCATAAGGATTCCTTGTTTACCTGAATCTCTAACAGCATTTATTTTTTACTTCTTAATGATTATCTTTCTGTCTTAAATAGGATGAAACCTAAAAGTAGTTTTCCCTTGCATCTCATGGAAGTATTGGCTATTCATGTTCATTCCTTCCTGTTTCTCAGCTTTGTTTGAGACATTGTATTCCTTGTTCTCATTCCTCCTCACACTTACTTTAGCCTTCATTGAGCTTGTCCTTCCAGCTATTCTGATGAAAGTATTGTATTACTTTTAATCTCTAAAGGCTGTTTATATTAGGTCTGGATGTTCTTATTTCCCTTTCACTTTCAATTCCCTTTCAAGTTGGATGACACTGCCCCCACTGAGTTGAATTTATGCTGATTTATTTTGAATCCACATGTTTAGAAACATACTAGAAATCCATATCATGTTTGACCCGTCCTTCCATTCTTTCCATCTACCTGAATGTGACATCATAATATACTGTGGCTGCCACTCACTCTTACCCATTTCTCTTAATTATTAACCATTTCTATTAATCTATGTATCATCACATGTTGTCTTTCCTTCTATCTTCCTTCTCCCTGCCTCTTTGTTCATAAATCCCACCTAGCTAAATTATACTTGTCCATTGGACTAAACAGCTTTACTTGTCAATCAATTAAAAAACATCACATAGTCACAGCTTACAGAGGATATCCCTCTCCGTGTTATATTATCCTAATTTATCATTCATTACAAGAACGACTTTCATTTTCTTCCAGGTATTTCATCAACTACAGTGTTGAAGAGGACAGATTTTTCAATATTGATGCCAATACTGGAACCATTAAGACTTCAAAAGTACTTGATAGAGAAGAAACACCATGGTACAATATCACAGTGACTGCTTCAGAAAACGGTAAACTGCTTTATGTATCCCACGAAATAATGTCATTGTGCATGGAGTCGTTCTCATATCTATAATGTAATGAGTTAAGTTTTGTTGTTTTTCCCTCACTTTCATTCTAGCCTGAAGTTAGAAAATTGATGTTATAGAGTAATTAGTCCTTGATTCAAGAGTGCTTGATTTTCCTCTTAATCGTTCTACTTTTCTTTTTCATGTACTTAAACTTCACTTACCCCATCAAGGCTTTTCATCAAGGATACTTATTACCTGGCAGTTCAAACCTAAATATTATTATACCACCCTTGCTTGAATTAGCACTTATACTTTTTACAGTAAAAGAATTTCTTGGATAGTATAAACAGTGTATCTAACCTCTCTTTAAGTAAATCTTACAACAAAAAACTGAAAACGTGACATATATCCAAGGCAGTGCATAAACACTCAAGTTTAGAAAAAAATAACAACACAAAACTTATTATTTTAGTGTTGAAAACAAGAAACTATGACTGTCAATAAAGTAAAACTTTTAGAAAGAGATCTAATTTCTTGATAATGGTGTCTTTATATAAGTATTTTCACATTGAAAAATTATAGATGACAATTAGAGGCTATGTGATAATTTGTGTCTGTACAGTTTCATTTATAATATTATTTTTTGTAATGTTACAGTCACATAAAAATAAAGTTTCCTATGTTGTACAAGTCTAGCACATTTTATTTAACTCTTCTTACTGATAAATTTCATTGTTTTCTTGCATGAATGTCATTAATGAAGAATTTATTCACATTTTCATGGAAATACTAGAGTAGGGATGTTTCCTTTTCATTTTCTTGAATACATCTTGTGTAGAATTCGTTTTGTATTATTCCATACATAACCATTTTACTGCCAACATACTTCCTTATAAAGCTGAACAATTTTTATATTCATGCAAATGAAATTCTGATTTTTTTTTATATTGCCATTGAGCAGTATTTCTGCTTATCCACTGCTGAGGATGTGAAGTGATATCCTTGTTTCTTCTCCTCTTTTGTATATTTTTATAAATCCATACTCATCCATGATAACCTTTGATTTATTCTGTTCACATTATTCATTCTTTTTTTAAAATCACAATTCAATCAATTCTTAGAAAGTTTCATACATGCATATAATCTATTTTGATTGTATCTCCTATTTATCCCTCTATGTCCTTCCATTTTCTCAATTCACCCTCATGTTCATTCCCAATTTCATGTACATTTTCTTTTTTTTTTTTTTTTGCATATAGAGTATTTTTTATTTAATTTTATATAACAAAGTCCAATTAAATGAAAACAAACATTTATACACAATATTTGGGAATTTGGGCGTTGTTCTTTCCAAACTACTTCCTGCTGGTAAGGGGCGCTGTCTTGGGGGATTCGAAGAAGATTCAGATATCCTAGCTGTAGTCTGTAGGGCTGTTTTGTCCAGCTGTTTGGAATGTAGGATCAGCTTGTACTCTGTTTCAGGCGGTCTGGTGTGATCAAACCACATTAGTCTGGAAGGAATCCACATCTTTTCATTTTCTGTGGAAACAAAAATAGAAATACTTTTCCCCAGTAACTTGTTCTTCAACTTAAATTTTGGAGTCAAAGCGTTTTTTTTTTTTTTTTTTTTTTTTTATTATTATTTTACATGTCGATCCCAGTTCCCTCTCCCTCCCTCCCTCCCTCCCCCCAAGCCCTCTCTCCCTCCTTCCCTCCCTTTTGCCCTCTCTATCCTCTCCCATGCACTCTAAACACCCTCCCCTCCCAACCCCCCACCACAATACAATATGTAGGGGAATGCCATCCAGTTGGGGTCATGTAGATCTGACAGGTCCTGTGAAGTAGGGACTAGGGCTTCTCTCCTATCTCTAGAATAAGGCAGTTATCCCTCCATGGGGGATATGTTTGCAAAGTCCTTTTGTGCACCAGGGATACATCCTGGCTCCACTGTCTGAGGTCTCATAGACTGCTCAGACCTTCTGGCTGAGACCCATATTCAGGGGAGTCCGAGTCAGACCCCTGTTGGCTTCCCAGCTATCAGTCTAGTGGCCCTTAGCTCCTCCTTGTTCAGGTAAGCTGTCTCTATGTACTTCTACCGCATGGTCTTGTCCTCTCCATCTGCTTCTGGGTTCTAGTTTGACTCAGTGTTTATGTATGGGTGTTTGCTCCTGTTTTCAACAGGCATTAGTTGAGGACTCCATGGAGAAGTTAGTTGTTGATCTCACTCTCCGGGAAGGGCATTTATGATAGCCTTTCCACGGAAGCTGAGATTGTTAGTTGGGAGCAGTCTTGTAGTTCCTTCGACCTTTCTTTGTGTTCAACTTTATCTTCAAACCAATATTGGCTCCCTCTTTTATGTTCTCTCTCTCTGTCTCTCTCTCTCTTTCCTATTTTCCATTCCTAACCAGGCTCAATCCTCCTAGTCGCACATGCCTTCCTCTCCTCCCTCTCATTTTCTCCTACTTCTCTCTCCATTAGCTGTCCTCCCCCACTATACCTGAGGTCTGGGGGACTTGTCCCTTCCCAGTTCTGTGAGGGACTTTATATGAATCTCTTAGAATACAACTTGTATCCTAGTTCCTCTGGTGATGTGAATTATAGGCTGGTGATCATTTGATCTAGGTCTAAAATCCATATATGAGTGAGTACATACTGTGTTCCTCTTTTTGTGACTGGGTTACCTCATTCAGGATGGTTTCTTCAAGTGCCATCCACTTGCCTGCGAATTTCAAGATACCATTATTTTTTTCTGCAGAGTAGTATTCCATTGTGTAGATGTGCCACATCTTCATTAACCATTCTTCAATTGAAGGGCATCTAGGTTGCTTCCAGGTTCTTGCTATTACAAATAGTGCTGCTATGAACATAGTTGAACAGATGTCTTTGTTGCATTGATGTGAATCCTTTGGGTATATGCCTAAGAGGGGGATTGCCGGGTCCTGTGGTAAACTAATTCCCATTTTCCTGAGGAACCGCCATACTGATCTCCAAAGTGGCTGTATGAGTTTGCACTCCCCACCAGCAGTGGAGGAGTGTTCCACTTTCTCCACATCCTCTCCAACATAAGTCATCACTGGTGTTTCTAATTTTAGCCATTCTGGCAGGGGTAAGATGGTATCTCAAAGTTGTTTTGATTTGCATTTCCCTGATAGCTAAGGATGTGGAGCATTTTCTTAAGTGTCTTTCAGCCTTTTTGATTTCCTCCATTGAGAATTCTTTCTTCAGTTCTGTACCCCATTTTTTAATAGGGTTATTTGGTGTTTTGTTGACTAGTTTCTTGAGTTCTTTGTATATTTTGGAGATCAGCCCTTTGTCGGATATAGGATTAGTGAAAATCTTTTCCCAGTCAGTGGGCTGCCGTTTGGTCTTGTCAACTGTGTCCTTTGCCTTACAGAAGCTTCTAAGTTTGAAGAGGTCCCATTTATTAATTGTTTCTTTCAGTGTCTGTGCCCCTGGAGTTATGTTCAAGAAGCGGTCTCCTATACCAATTTGTTCAAGGGTACCTCCTACTTTCTCTTCTAAGAGGTTCAATGTGGCTGGATTGATGTTGAGGTCTTTGATCCATTTGGACTTGAGTTTTGTGCATGGCGACAGACATGGGTCTATCTGCAGTCTTCTAAACATAATAAGAGCAATATACAGCAAACCAACTGCCAACATCAAACTGAATGGAGAGAAACTTAAGCCAATTCCTCTAAAATCAGGAACAAGACAAGGCTGTCCTCTCTCTCCATATCTCTTCAATATCGTACTAGAAGTTCTAGCTAATGCTATAAGACAGCAAAAGGAGATCAAGGGCATCCAAATTGGAAAGGAAGAAGTCAAACTGTCTCTATTTGCAGATGATATGATAGTTTACATAAGCGACCCAATAAACTCTACCAGGGAACTCCTACAGCTGATAAACACCTTCAGCAAACTAGCAGGATACAAGATAAACTCAAAAAAATCAGTAGCCCTATTTTTTTCAGACGACAAAGAGGCAGAGAAAGAAATCAGAGAAACATCACCCTTTACAATAGCCACAAGCAACATAAAGTATCTTGGTGTAACGCTTACCAAACAAGTAAAAGATCTATATAATAAGAACTTTGTGACTCTAAAGAAAGAAATTAAAGAAGATACCAGAAAATGGAAAGACCTCCCATGCTCTTGGATAGGTAGGATAAACATAGTAAAAATGGCAATCTTACCAAAAGCAATCTACAGATTCAATGCAATCCCCATTAAAATCCCACCACAATTCTTCACCGACCTTGAAAGGATAATAATTAACTTTATATGGAAAAACAAAAGACCCAGGATAGCCAAAACAACCCTATACAATAAAAGAACATCAGGAGGCATCACCATTCCTGACTTTAAGCTCTACTACAGAGCTATAGTTCTGAAAACAGCCTGGTATTGGCATAAAAATAGACAGGTAGACCAATGGAATCGAATTGAAAATCCTGATATTAATCCATGCACCTATGAACACCTGATTTTCGACAAAACAGCTAAAATGATACAATGGGGCAAAGACAGCATCTTCAACAAATGGTGCTGGCACAATTGGATGAGGGTGTGTAGAAGACTGTACATTTTCTTTTAACATGCATGTCTATTTTGTGTTTCCCATATTAATAAATATGGAGTCATTCACAAAACATGGTCAACCTACCAGAGGCCATCTCCTTATAGAAATCATTAGCTCTCCATAGCTTTTCAACCTTGGGTGGTTGTATAGTGAGCTCCATGCTGAACTGTTTCCCAGCTTGGTATTGTTCTGTCAGTCACTCCTGAGAGTCCAGAACTATTTTGTCTTGTCAGTTCCAGAAGACACTGATGGGAGGTGTCATTCTGTAAATATGTTTCTCGTATTTGTTAATGAATAAAGCACTATTAGCCAATAGGAAAGCAAGGTAGGCAGGACTAGGAGATGAGGAGGAGAGAGGAAGGAGTAGGCAGGAGATTCGTCATGCAGGACAGAGAGAGTAGAATGCCAGCCCCTCTCTCCAGTAAGATGAGACCACATGGAAATACTTATATTAATAGAAAAGGGTTAATATTTAATACAGCGCTAGCCAATAAGAAACTAGTAACTGGCCAACAGAATTATATCTAATACAGTGTCTCTGTGTGTTGTTTGGGGCTGGCATGATGGTGGGACCAGACCAGCTGGCACAAATACCTTACTCATAACATAATGGCTGGAGGAAAGACCTTATTCATAGCAAGACACTGTTTCACTGTGTTCCTTTCAGCCTGTTACTCTTAACGATGTTTCTGCCTGCGTATTTACTTAATTTATATTTTCATCGTACTATTAGAAAACTAATGTGTTATAAAGCAGACATTAATAGGTTAATTTGATATCATTCTAGATATTTTCACTTCCTAAATCTCCAGGAAAAAAAATGTCTTATTTTAAATCTTTATGTTTGGGATACCATTAAAATAAATATTAAGAGTCAGGTGAAAACTTGAATTAACCTGTGAAAATATCTACAAAGGAGTGTTGAAAACATTTAAACAGATATTCAAGAAAAGAGAAGCAATTCTCAGGATTTAGTTAAGTAGCTGTTATGTAACTCTGAACCATCACTAAAGCCCCAATAATATTTGTATAAAGTAGAAATCAACTAACAAACACTTGCATGTAAAAAATGCATCATTTGCAGTCATTACCAAGGGGAAGTCCTGTTTTTGAAAGAGCAACATCTTAATTATTTATTTGAGTTTATATTTTCTGTTTGTTATTACTTCTTGTGGGAATAGAGTTAATACATATTTACTAAGTAAAACAGTACACTAAATTGTAATTTCCTGAATTTTATAGTTGGTAATAAAAAAAGCCATAGAGACCCATTCAGTGAGCATTACTGAAATATAATTTAATTCCAATCACAAACAGGTGTACAAAACAAGTAAGCAATAGTTAAGATTTTATAGCCATGTTGGGAGATTGCTTTCAGGGAAGTTCATCTTCAGCACCTATTGCCAAGGCTAACTGTCCCTTAGTAGTGGCACAAGCCCTACCATAATTGTGAGCCTTAACTCACATAGGAAAAAACATGCCCTGCTTAGGAATGCATTTACTTTTTTTTTTTTCAAATGCTTTTTATAATTCTTCTTAATGTAATTTGTACTACAGTGTAGATTTTCCTGTGGATTTTTTTTTTTTTGTTAATATTTAAAGCACTTTGGATCTCTACTGAGGGAATTATGCAAATAAGGGAAGAGCCCTCTCTGGGAAATGTGTCAGGATTTAGGAGAACAAGAATACTTGGGCAGGGGGTGCACAGCACATACGTGATTTCATGCACCCCAAATATGAGGCAGGAGTCTAAGTATTGCCTGTGCTGTGTAGTGGGAACATGCCAAAGAAATTAGAAAGCTAGGCATTCTCTTCACTTAACAGATCATTGTATGACAATGAAGAATTCAACCATGGTGCCTATGAAATTCATCAAGAGACAAAAAGTAAAGACATTAACTGCATAGAATGTGAATCTCAGTTCATTCTTCCATCCTTGTTCACTTTGAGGGTTCAGCTGCCTAAGCACATGGGAAAAGTATGGACTGTGATATCACTTTCTGCTCTGGTTAAAGGAAGCTATTGTATGGGTGTCTCTGTGTTTACCATGGCCATCAGAGAAATAACCTGTGAGAGCTAAGACAGCACTTTGGTTCAACATGACTAATTAGCTGGTGTTTGTTTAACTTATAAAATCTGAGTTCAAGTAGTTTATTTTAGACATATTTAAGTACAACACAATTTGGTGAAAAAAAATCTTGGTGATGATTAACTTGATCAAGCGTACACAACAAAGCTTAAGACATGACTGCATCGACTCTTTTTATAAAAATAGATTCTATATATTGAGTGGGGAAAATGAGCTCAGCTCATTATAAAGGTCTCAAGGAGAAATCAGTAGGGTCTCAGCCACACAGATACTACAAAGGTCACTGGTCTATGAACCATGTCTACTTCCAGCCTTCCAGATGGAAAACAGGTTAGCTACCTCTTTTCTTGAGGAGACATTCCTGTATGTTTCCCAACCCTTGTTCCCCTAGTGCTTATCTCTGAACACAAGGACTGTCATAACTTCTTGATTATTGAACATCTGGGTTTTACCTGCTATTGGTATACTTTACCAGACATCTTAGTGAAAACTTCTGTGAAACATGAATAAATGCTCCTACCATCACGTAGACAAGGGAACTGAAGCACAACAAACATTTGAATATTTAAGGCATCTGTATTTACTTCTGACATTTGATAAGCCAATAGCATTGAATACACGCATATTGCTTACCAAGGTTGAGTTAAAGTTTGTTAATCACATTTATTCAAATTATGGGATAGTCTTATTTTTCCCATTTGTAAATACAGCACTATAATGTGATCTAGTCAAAGAGTTCCCTATGAAAACTAAAAACTTTATGACAACATATATCACAGCTCGTAATGAACTACTGTTTTGTAAGTAACTGTGGAAATATTCCATTGCAGGTTGTGTGTGTGTGTGTGTGTGTTTAATTTTTAGTTTTTTTTAAAGTTTCATACAACAACCTTTAGTCATATATACCCCCACAACTCTTCCAGGTCTCCCCCATTTCCATAGCTGCTGGATTTATATTCATTTCCCTTAATCATTTAACAACACACATTCATGACCTCCATAATATTCTTAAATTGTGATCATTCACTGGAGACAGGTCAATTTGCCATATCCTACGGTTTAGAGAAACCTCTCTCATTTGTTTTAGGCATTAAAACTTTTCTATGCTACCTAGCAAGTGCATTTTTGTCTTATTATCTAATTTAACTATAGGTGTGTAATCTTGTACAGTTTTATAGGTCTTCTTCAAAACAACTGTAATATTATTTGTACTTTGCATACTCCTTCTTTGACCTACCTTTAGCTTCCTTGCTTAGTTAAACCCTGCTATAGCAATATTTTTTTAACTCTTTATGCCATTGCATTCTTCCTGACTTATCTTGATTTCTGATCTTACAGCTCTATTTCTTTTTAATATGTCTTCTAGCACTGGGATTTGATTACTTGCATTGCTAAATGAAAACTATAGAACACATATTTTAAGGGATTCTCTGATGGAGAAGAGACTCCTCCTGTAATCCCAGAACTCAGAAGAATGAACAGGAACATATGATGAATTCTAAGACAAGCTGGGGCTACAGAGTCAGACTCTATCAATCTCAGAGAGGAGGTTATAAAAATAATATGAAGAAAAAGTGGGGTAAGAAACAACATTTCAAGAAGAGATTCAATTGGATTATGGCTAAGGATTAAAAATACTAAAGTCATATGTCAACTGGATGGACTTTCTGGTGGCTCTTTGGTCAAATCTGATTTCAAACTCATTCTCTTTGGCAAAATTTACTATCTTGAGAATACTAGATTGAGTTCTCATTTTCTTCCTGTTATTAGTTTAGGGTGTATCTTCCCTTGTAGGAAGCTTGCATTTCAACTTACATTACTCTAACCCTTTCACATAGGGAATGGGTTTTTCTGTTTAGTGAATAATTCAATCTCTTATGCTACTTACTAGAAAGGCTACTGTATAGACTTTGGTTTGATATGCTTTAAAATCTCTGCAATAAGACATTGATTAAGTAACACACTTTGACATTACTAATGAACAATATTTTGCAGATAGCAGCATTTTGGTAGTAAGCATAGTATATATATTATTTTGACTGTGGACAAGACAAGCAGAAATTTATATTAATTAATTGTATTAATTACATTAATTAAATATATCAATCATCTTTAATGTAGTAAAGATAGGAAAAAAACTGTGGGGTTTAATCTGCCAGTGGGGGTTTCATAGAGAGGATTATGGGTGTATTCAGTAGTTTGGAGAAGAATGAGACGTTACTCTGGATAACTTGTCCAAATTCTAGATAAACCATATGCATATGTTTGTAAGCACTGTGGAGAATTTGAATGAGAGTGGTGTGTGTAAGTTGTATATATATGATTTCTGGAGGGAGTAAGGGGGAAGAAAGAGAGAGAGAGAAAGAAAGAAGCAATACCTGGTTTGTCTCAATGTACTCCCTCAACACTGCAGAAGTTCATTGCAGTATTTCTGATGTTCTCAGAACAGCTCAATGCAGCAGTAAAGACAATTAGCTCTGTTTGGTTTGTCAAATTAAATATTAATGTCAAAGAACAGTGCCATAGAAACTTACATAATAAGCTGTGACCACATACGATGGAAACCATGATCCTGTGGAGGAGACACATAAAATTCATGTCAGTGGGGCATAAGATTTCTCATTCATACAGTTTAATTTTGCAATTCTTGAACCTAAGTCACGACTACTTATATCATTTTTATCTATTGTTTAAGTTGACAATTTCATACACATAGATAACAAATTTTGACTTCTGTCCCTCACACTATCAATTATCTACTATTCATCCTCCAAAACCTTAACCTTATCATTAATACTAGACCTTTTCTTGGATTCAAGACTTTGTGTTTGGACTAGTGATCCATTTGGTTTATCCAGGGCCATCAGTTTTAGCATTGGAAAAGAGTCACTAGTGTGTAAACAAGTCAAGATGGTGAGTTTTCTGCCCCAAAATCTATCAAATAGTTTTCTATTGTGGGAACCTTTGTATCCTCCATCTATTTCTGACTGTGGGTCTGTTCCTGTTCATATGCCTTGACATCATCTACACGCACATTGAGATCCTGATTTCAATAGCTATACCTCACCAAGGAAATGCTATTTCAATACCATTCTCCATATCTTGTGGCTCCCATGTATTTTACATTTGAGTCATCTTGTGATATACTTTATCATGTGCCATTCTCATAAATTGAAAAGTGTCTTTGATGCTTTTATTGCTATACAAGTGAGTTTCAAGTTCTGATATTTTAAATACAATAATATAGAATTCTGTCTTCATTCTGAATTAATAATTAGAAATCGGTATGGATGTTCAGCCTTGATAGTGCTTCTGCTTTTCTTTTCTTTTATGTGTATAAGTTAGTTAACTGTAAATGAGAATGCAGTGATAGCTTAGTTTAAATCATTGATCAGTTACTGATCTCAGACATACACACAGAGAGATACACACACATGTACATGCACACACATGCACAATCACACAGTGAACACACACAGAGACATACACACGCAGAAGATATATATACACACAGGCAAAACACATGCACAATCACACACATGAATACACACAGCATATATACACACATGTACATGCACATCCATGAAGACCAACATACAGTTACACATACACACATACACACAGAAACATACTCTGACAGCCTATGAAGCAAATTCCATGTAGCAAAGTAAAAGATTACTTAACGTTGGTCACATGATAATATTGTCAGATTACCTTAAAATATATGTGTCATGGTTTTATTCATAAAATCCAATTATGCCATGTTTTTGTACTAGTTGTTAATATTTTCTTACTTTTTTCCTTTTTTCTATTCTCCATTTTGCTTTCTATGTCTTTTTCATCTATATAATGATTCAAATATAGTAATATGTAGGAAATTTTTCTCATCTTGCTAGAAAATTATACAACTAATGCCTCCACAATGTAAGATTTTGTAATGGTTAAGTATAGGCAAATCTTACCACATTTAATTTTGCCCTATTTTATTTTAGTACTATATTGTTACCACTTGAGATTTAAGAACCACCTCTAATTTAATCTTGTTGACCAAATAATTTCAAAACACTTAGGAAAAGTATTGGCACAAGAAACTGATTAGTAAGCAAAGTTTTGTTAAATATGAGAATATTCTCTATGGATCGTTTGTCCCCTACCACATGTATGGCACACAAGATTGTCCACCCTTCTTCCTCCCTCCTATTCTCTCTCCCTCTTCCTTTTTTTCTTTATTTGACTTCTTGGTTTTTCTTTTCCTGTGCCTTGTAAATGCTAGATAATTGATCTATCACCGTTCTACCACCAACTTCACCTCTCTCTGTACATCGGAGTCAGTACTTTCCCATTTTGCCTTAGATGGTCTGCTCTTCCTTCTCACCTGCACTAAGTATCAGAACTTAGTTTTCCTCATCAATTTACCAAATTGTGGGTCTTGAAATTATTGCTGCATAGCAGATGCACTTCTACCAAAATCAAAATGATCTTATATTATACAAGTATGTGTGACTCAGGATATTCAAATCCAAACTAATGTTTCTCAAATTTGGTATTTCAAATTATAATAATGTAAGCCCTTTGTGTTCATCCTGGATTAGTAAATCAGAACCTCTGTGGTATAGGATGAGCACATTTAGCTGTTTTTGTGCTTTAGTTATGATTCTCTTGCCTGATTAAATGGAAGATGATTACAAATATGATTCTGGTGATTTTAGGAAATCAGAGATGTTTAGAGGTTTACTATTAAACAATGGTAGCAGGGACAATGCCATGTGGCTTACAGTGATATGGATATATAATTTCAGCTTATTATTTAAAACTATTTTCTTTTTTTATATTCACAACACATTAGAAAAGTTATTTTTATATCTTCTCTATTTATTGACTAGTTTTTCACATGCGAATATATTTAAAGGACAAAGCCACATTTTAAAATTTTAATTGAACTGGTAACTTCAGGTAGTACAAATTAAATTTATGTGTAAGGAATATAGTCCCAGTTGTTTTTAATCTGAAATTATTTTTTATGCAGGTGTATCTAATAATTCATAAATCTATTAGCAGAGAACAAGTGGTTTCAAGTTCCCAAAGCTTCCACTCATCATTTTGTTACTGTCACTATGATATTTTGATATATATCATCTGTCTTCCACAAATGTGCTCATGTTATCAGTTTTACTTAGCACACACAGAGACACTAATTGGCACAGTTTCTTCCCTTGGCACACAAAGGGAATATCAGCAGTGAAAGTAGTATTTCTTTCACCCATAGTCAAGAGAAATAGAACACTTATCTGGAATCCTGTGCATACATTGATATGTCTGTGTTTAACCTGAGGGAGTACAGGGAAAACGTATACTCTAAATACTGACTTTAAATACCTTTAAAAATATTATTCACATGTGATATTAGATGACTAGAACAAGATCAGTTGTAGTTAAAACTTCAAGTCAAGTTGTATACATTTTGTATAGGTTTAAGTTGTACAAATTTTGGCTATGACTTTCTACTCACCAGGGGACTCCAAGCCATGGGATGTAGAAGTCATTGAGAGCAATGACTTCCTGTCTTCAATTACCCATTTCTATGATGGCTCTGTCACACAGAACCATCATTGTGTTTAGTGACTCTAAATCCATTGAAGATAACTGCAAAGAGTAACTTTCACATGGAGGAAAGCATGTTGCCATAATCCAAGTGTTGGGGTGGAAGGTGTCTTAATATCTTGAAGCTATTTAACAACAGAACAGCTTATTTAGTTTGCTCTAGATTTAGAAGATATCTATGGATTTATAAATAGTAATAAATTTATAAATAGAAATAAGTTTCAAATTTTTAATGATTTATCAGTCCTGTATCATTTTTATCTTGTGTATCCCCTTATAGTAAACAATTGTAGCAATTGCTTTTATTATTATTATTTTTTTTACCTTTAAAAAGGTTTGAAACAAGGTTGTTTTATATGTCAATCCCAGTTCCCTTACCCTCCCATATTCCCCTGTTACCCCCCCACCAAACCCCAGACAATGCCATTTCTGCTCCACAGGGAGGTTGAGGCTTTCCATGGGGAGTCTTCAAAGTCTATCATATCATTGGAGCAGGGTCAAGGACCTCCCTCTTGTATCTAGGCTGAAAGGGTATCCCATTATGTGGAAGGGCTCCCAAAGTCAATTCGTATACTAGGAATAAATACTGATTCATTACTAGAGCCATATAGACTGCCCAGTCCTTCCAAGTAACACTCACATTCAGGGAGTCTATGTTGGTCCTATGCTGGTTCCCCAGCTATCAGACTGGGGTGCATGAGATCCCCCTTGCTCAGGTCAGCTGATTTTTTTGGTTTCTCCAGCCTGATCTTGACCCCTTTGCTCATCAATCCTCCCTCTCTGTAACTGGATTACAGGAGTTCGGCAAGGGTTTAGCTTGGGTATCTGCTTCTGCTTCCATCAGCTACTGGATGAGGGCTCAAGGATGGCATATAAGGTAGTCATTAATCTCATTATAAGGGAAGGGCATTAAAAATAGCCTCTCCACTATTGCTTAGATTGTTAGTTTGGTTCATCCTTGTAGATCTCTGTGTATTTCCTTAGTGCCAGATTTTCCCTTAAATCTATAATCACTCCCTCTATTAAGGTATCTCTTTCTATATTGCATGCATGCACAGGAAACATGGTGGTGTCATTACAGCCTAGAAAGACAGATCACTTCCTGTAGTAGTGTGAAAACCTGCTGCTCTGACACATTTTGTAGGATAGACCATATTTGCTGCTGTTATGTCTTATTGAATTTCTAGCATGTATCCAAAATTGCAGGAACTACTGTAGTTAATGATATTGAGCTTAACTTATTTATTACTGAGTATTAATGTCCATATTTTCATTCTTATTTTCTGGTCAATTATAATGTATATTAAAATTTATTTTCTATGTTTAGCTTATATGTTGATGACTTTGAGGTTTTATTGACTGTGACATCCTCTAGAAGAAATTAGAAAAAGTTTGTACATTTAAAAGAAAAGCTAGATACTTGCTCATTTTAATTTTAGCTGTTAATAATTTTAGATTAGTTGGTATATGAAACCCGTAGTTATATTTGGGTTGTTTTCAATCTTTTACAGTTTTAGCATGAGAGGCATTTTTGATATAATATGCTTTAAATATATTTGAATATACTTCAAATATACGTGCACCTTGTTAAATGTGTTTCTGTCATACATCACAGGTGCCTATATACAGAGCTAGCTTTTATTGTTGAAGATATCCTAGATCTTTTTATCAAACATTATTATTCACATAGATGTAGGGAGTTTGGTTTTTCCTCCCGCCACCGGTCTTGTCCCGCCGCCAAGCCAGTCCCAATAAACACACTGAAACTCTGTATCTGATATAATGTTGTTGGCCAGATACTAGTTTATTATCAGCTAGCTCTGTCTTAATTATTAACCCATTTCTATGTATTTCCACGTCTTACCAAAGAGCAGGGGCCGGAGGTTCTGTTCTCTTCCTTCTTCCCATGCTGACTCCTCCTTAATACTTCCTCTTTCCTCCTCATCTCCTAGTCCCTCCTGTCTTCCTTTTCTATTGGCCAACAGTACTTTACTCATTAACCAGTATGAGAAACATATATACAGAATGACATCTCCCATCTTCTCCTCTTTTCTGTCTAAATAAAAAGAAGGATTTTAACCTTAACTCTTACCATTTATTTTCTTTAAACTCAATCCTTGAACTAACTTGTAGGGTGACTACTAGGGTCTTAACCAGAATCCATGTGGATTTGAGTTTGCTTTTTGAAGTTTCCCTTGATGAGATCATTTTGACATGGAATGAATAGGCAGATGTGGCTACGTTTCAATGAGTTCCTGTAAAATGCACACCTATTTGAATCATACCCTACTCCTATCACAGATATAAAGTGGACTTCACACAAGTTCTCTGACATTTCCATTTAGCACTGACTCTTACTCCTTCCAAACCAGCTTTCCTTAGTTTGACTTCAATCTTTGCCACCTCCAGAATATCAAATAAACAGAAACAAAGTTTATAATACTTTCTGCATATAGACTGTAAACATTGCATCGCTATTAAGCAGCCTAGTATATTTAGGTTTATCCATATTTCTGATAACATGAATTTTTTTCTTACTTGTTAGTAATATTCCACTATCATCCATCAAAAACTAAAGAGTTATTTTTCTATAAATTAATAGTTTATTTGTTAACAATTAGTGTTCTTCTATCAAAGTTGATACATTTGTGCCCTATTTTCAGGTTTTTGGAAATGCAAAAATGGTGAGTGATTCAATAATAAAATAATGCATGTCTACATTTATGGGGCATAAACTGACTTTTACATTTATTGTAATATTTTACAAAGGTAAAGTATCTTGTTTTTTAGCATTTAAAAATGATAATTCAAATAATTTTACCTATCAAGTTAGACACAGAATTTTAGTCTAATTTTGATATAATATGAATACAAAATCTTTTAGAATGTTTTCCTATGTTCTCATACTTATATGCACAAAATCTTTTGTGAACAAATTTACTTATTTTTCTTCTTTACTACCATCTATGTATCATCTCCTATCTATGTAATATAGTTCACATAACAATAAATTAGAGTAGCGCTTATAATTAAACAGTGTGAAATGTCAATTTTATAATTCATACATGTCTTTAGTATAGTTTATAATGCATTGAATAATTGGCTTTGGAAATACTTGCCAGAGCCTATGTAGAGGTCAGAAAATCCTTTGTTGGAATCATTTGTCTCTTTCTACCATTGAGGTTCTGGGTGTAGAAGTAGATTTCTACCGACTTGACACAGTGAGACAAGAGAAAGATATCAGCTGTTCTTTCCAACTAAAATGGAAAATGTTGGTTTCATTTAATAGTAAACAACAGTGATATGCATGCACACATTGGAATAGAGATGTGTAATTTTCCTAAATGTAGGCTTAAAACTTCCTTAAAGCTGTAACTTGATTTATTTTTAAGAGATGCTATTCTGAAAAAAAAGGCAATTATAGAATATCAAAGAATTTCAAACAAAGAAGAAATATTGCTGGATATGAAATATTTTTTAAAATTCCAAACTATTTCTTCATGCTAGTCAATTTTAGTCTTGTATGTCTCAATGTGTAGCCTTTACACAAGTTTCCTGCTATTAGCTCTAAACAATGTAAATTATAAACTTGACAGTTCATGAAGAAATTAAGCATTGATGAATAATAATGCCTAAAAATGCTACAATGTATAATTGATAAATATTTTAAAACATAATATCCTTGTTACCTAAAATAATTTCTATAATTTTTATTTTTCCTGAAATTAACTGAATTATTGTTATCTGTTATTGATGACATTATAAGAAAATTTTGTTGTATTAATATTACTTCATCCTAAAAATGAAAGCAACAAAAAGGTCTGGTTTTACCTGTTCATTATGTACGTGGTTGTCTCTTCAGAAATAAATATTTCCCCATTATGTTGGTAAGGTTCTAAGCAACTAAGAAACATAACTGTAAGTTCAAAGGAGAGCATAAGAGTTGATCATGTAATGAATTTTTTTATTCTACAAAGATGAAAGCAAATGAAGTGTTTACAGTTATTACAAATAAGGATACTAATTTGGGAAGTAATGGGGGAATTCAGAAATATTAGTGTCATCAGAGGACAAGTTCCAGCTAGGCTTTCTTAATCTAACTGCACTGATCTCTTGTGTCATTTTTGGATGGCTAAAGGAGCAATTCTAATTTATTTTATGATCAGTGTGATGTTATACTTCCTAATTTCAAATAAGAGTGAATTATTTTGACTCTGGAGTCATGATTTTCAGAACAAAGACAGTGTTCAAGATCAAAGGCACAGCATAGATATGCAGCCTCTGACTTATGTCCAGCAGTAACACAGAAGACCTACTGAGAATTGTTATATTTGTATATAAATTCAACAGAAATATGTCCTGAAGAAAACAGATTCCCCTTAAGTAATTCATTTCAGTCTGAAATGTGGAGAAATGGCTATAAAGTAAATAAATTTAATTATGCTCACTGGAAAAAAAAACTGGATAGATGCACGAGTTGTATTTTGGAGTTTTAATTCAATGTTCCCCTATTTTTATTTTTAGCAGCATGTATTTTATTTGGTAAATTTTATCTTTCACTGTTCCAATTATTTTAGAAATATGGATTTAGTTTAAATTTCAGTCATGCAAAGTTTATTTGGTGATTTATTGTAGACCATTTCATTTGCCTGTTATAAAGCAAACCTTGAGGGATTTCCTCTCAGATATCAAAAATATCATGTTTTTTTAATCAGGAATAATACATTATTTAAAATAATATTTTATTTTTTGATATTAAAACAAAATCAAATAATGTGAATGAGATAGTGAAAGGACAGAATATTTATAACACAGGCCTTTTATAATTACTGAGGTAGTTTTATTAATTAAATAAATTTAAGATAAACATAGGTTTGGCTCTGCAAATACAGTGCTCTCAACAAAGGGCTCATACCTGAGTTAAAATTCCAGAGACCAAGAATAGAGGAGAGAACTGACTATTGACTCATAAAAGCTATCCATTGACGACCAGGGGTGCACCATAGCATGGTGTGAATGCATTTCTCTCTGTGTCTGTCACACACTAATAGTAAATAAAAATAAAATATTAGAGTTTGAACCATGTTACTAACAATCACATCCCAACTTTTGCTGTGAAAACTATGTGCTTCATAGCATTAATTTTAAAACCAATATGTAAAAGTACCCACATTATCTTCACTTCCAAACAAGTAAATATGGTGACAGGGAAAATAAAGACTGAAAACCCTGCTTGCCAAATTATTTTTTTAATGGGAAATTGAAGGGAACATTGCAAAGCACTTATTTAAATTTTTTTATTTATTTTACATACCAACCAGTTTCTCCCCCTTCCCCTCATACTTGCCCCAAACCCTCCTCTCTCCCATCTCTACACACACACACACACACACACACACACACACACACACACACACACACCATCCACTCCTCAGAAAGGGTAAGACCTCCCATGGAGGATCAACAAAGCCTGGCACATTCAGTTGATACAGAACCAAGCCACTCCCCCTGCATCAAGGTTCAGCAATGCATCCCAAATTTTGGACCGGAGATAGATCCTGGTCACACTGCTAGGGACCCCTCCAACAGACAAAGCTACACAAACTGTTGCCCATGTGTATGCACAGGACATATTCAGTCCCTTTCAAGCTTCAGTCCATAGACCTTGAGCTCCCATGACCTGGAGTCAGCTGCCTCTGTGGGTTTCCCCACATATCTTGAATCCCCCTTGCTCCTTTAATCAATACTCCCTCTCTTAACTGTTCTCCCAGAGCACGGCCTGTTGTTTGTCTGAGGAGCTCCATATCTGTTTCCATCAGTTACTGGCTGAAATTTCTATGAATATAGTTAAGGTAGTCATCAATCTGAGTATGGGGGAAGGCTAGCTCAGGTACCCTCTCTACTATTGCTAGAAGTTAGCTGGGATCATCCTTGTGGAAGGCTGAGGATTTCCCTAACACTGGGTTACTATGTAACCCGATAATGACTCCCTGTATCATATTTCTTTCATTGTTCTCACAGTATGTCCCTCCCCCAACTCAACCATCGTGTTACCCCATGTTCTCATCCATCATCCCCTTTCCTCTGGACTCCCAACCTCTAATTTACCTATGAGATCTCATCTATGTCCCCTTCCCAGGACAGTTCTTGCATGCCTCTTAGGGTCCTACTGGTTACCTAGCTTCTCTGGGGCTCTGGATTATAGCTGGGTTATCTTTTACTTTAAGTATAGTTTCCAATGATAACTGGAACTAGAAAAAATCATCATGCTGGTAACCCAGACCCAGAAAGACAAACATGAAAACCTATTTATTTTTATATTTTTAATAAACAAAAAATAACTATCGTAGTTCCTCATATTTTTTGGAACAAACCACAGGGATATCTAGAGAGGAAAAAGAAAGAAAATTCCTACTCTTCCAGAATGTAAATGTAAAGGAATTTAGCAGATTTGAAGGTAAAACACTTGTACAACTTTGCCCAAAATAGGATTCGGAAGGCAAGGAGGAAGCACACTGAGAAGCCAAGCATTGATACAAGGAATGGAAACAGCTGCTTAGAACTGAGACTCAAATGGCCAGGAAGTTAGGAAAGGCTGCAAACTTTGTATTTTAATTTATTTTCTTCCAGACTGGGTTTCTCTGTGTAATTACTAGCTGTCCTGGAACTCACTTTGTAAACTCTACTGGTCTCAACTCACTTGTGAACTCCTGCTCCACTGACCATCTATGAGGCCTGAATCATTTGTATATTATATGTACATATTGTAAGAACAACTAGAGACATTTGGAGTAGGGACTAGGCCCTCTCTCCTACGTCCTGGTTACAGAGTATCCCTCCATGGAGAATGTGCTCCCAAAGTCCTTTTGTGCACCAGGGATATATCCTGGTTCCACTATCAGAGGTCCCTTAGACTGCCCAGGCCTTCTAACTGAGACCCACATTCAGGGATCTCAGTCAGTTCAATGCTGTATTCCCAGGCATCAGTCTGGAGACCCATTACCTCCTCCTTGTTCAGGTCAGCTGTCTCTGTGTTTTCTGTAGGCTGGTCTTCTCCTCCCTCTCTGCATCTGGATTCCAGTTTGGCTCAGTGTTTAGTAGTGGGTGTCTGCTTCTAGAGCCATCAGCTACTAGATGAGGACTCTGTCATGTTGGATAAATTAGTCATCAATCTCATTATCAGAGAAGGGCATTTATGGGAGCCTTTCCACTGTTGCTCAAATTGTTAGTTGGGGTCAGTCTTGTATGTCTCTGGACATCAAACCCATAATGGCTCCCTATTTTATGCTCTCTCTCTCTCTCTCTCTCTCTCTCTCTCTCTCTCTCTCTCTCTCTCTCTCTGTCTCTCTCTCTCTCTCTCCCATTCCTCCCCTGACTCAATCTTCCTAGTCCTACTTGCTTTCCTCTCCTCCCCTTCTCTTTCTCCTAGCTCCCTCTCTACTCACTGCCCACCCACCTCACAATATGCTCAGGACATCTTGTCCCTTTCCCCTTCTGTCAGGGACCTTATATGAGTCTCTTAGAATCCTCCTTCTATCCTACTTTCTTTGGTAGTGTGAATTACAGGCAGGTGATCCTTTGCTCTATGTCTAAAATTCAAATGTGAGTGAGTACATACCATGTTCCTCTTTTTGTGACTGTATTACTTCATTCAGGGTGGTTTCTTCGAGTTCCATCCATTTGCCTGGGAATTTCAAGATTCCATTTTTTTTTTCCTTAGAGTAGTATTCCATTATGTAAATGTATCATTTCTTTATTCATTCTTCAGTTGAGGGGTATCTAGGTTGCTTCCAGATTCTTGCTTTTACAAATAATGCTGCTATGAAGATAGTTGAACACATGTCTTTATTGCATGGACTACTCCAAATGATTTGACAGATTTAGATGACCCCTCCTGGCAGGCATCACCCTACATGTGGAGTGGGATGGGGATGGGAGGGGAGTGTGGTCAGGGGGCATGGGAGGGAGGGAGGGAAAAGAGGGAGGAAGGGAGAGGGAACCGGGATCTATATATAAAATTATATATATATATATATATATATATATACACACACACACACACACACACACACACACACAACTAGAGACTTGTCAGCAACACATTCTTTTTTGTTCTTTTATACATTTTCCATTGACATATTTAACCTTTCCATTCAATTTTTTCCCATGGTCACTGTTACAATATTTTCATGACACCCTTATTGCATTGTGTAAGAAACAGGCACTTAAACAATGCATTAATTAATGACTAAATATAGCAAATTTGCAAACTTCCAGGTATTTTATAGTGCTTGAAGTAGTATTTATGCATCTCTGATGATAATGAACTTTATTTAAAATGTTATAAGGATACACAAACTTATTTCTAGAAATGAGATATAAAAAGATAAAAAGCAAGAACAAATTTACATTAGCTATTTAAAAAAAACCCTAAATTAGTCTTACAAACTTGTTTCATCATATACAAACATATTTTCAGGTATGATAATTATTAATTTTTCACCGTAATACATATCAACGTTATTGTTGTTTTCTGATTCTGAATCCCCCAAATAACCAAGAAACTCATTCAGAAGCAAAAGCAAATAGAATTTTATTGTTGTTGTTTAATGAGCTAAGTGTATTAACATTGGTCCATCATGCAACACTGGCAGATGAAAGACCCAAGAAACTGTGAGGCAGGGAAACTGTAAAGCAAGGGTCCCTTCAGTTATCATCTGTTTTTCCTCATTGTCATGTGGACACAGAATAGCCTGGAGCCACAGACATGCCAGCTGCAAATAACACACAGAGACAATGTATTTTATATAAAGTTGTAGTCCAGTTACTAGTTTCTTATCGGCTACCTCTGTCTTAAATATTACTCCATTTCTATTAATCTAACTATTTCCACATGGTCTCATCTTACCAGAGAGAGGGCCCGGCATGCCACCTGCAAGTCCTCCATCTTGAATCTCCTCCCTACTACTTCCTCTCTCCTCCTTGTCTCTTAGTCCTGCCTATCTTGCTTTCCTATTGGCCAACAGTTTCATTAACCAATACGAGAAACATATTTTAGACATATCTTAGACATGAATGTCTTGCCTTAATGAGATAGACCCCCTCAGTTGATCTTCATTTTTTCATTATTACAGAGAACTTTCAGGGCCCTCAGTCACCCTTAGTTATGTTTCTGTTTCCTTCAGCTGTCTCCCTGGCTATACCACAGTATCTAGTTTTAATATGATAAAGAAGCTTCATTGAATCATACATCCAGTCTCTTTTACTGTGTTTTTCCTCTGAAAGTCCTAGTAATCTTTGTGTTTATGAAACATAGAATCAAATTTCAGTTTTTATGAGAAGTTTCCAGGGGTTTGTATTTAATTATATTGAATCCACACATCGATCTGCAAAAATAAAACAGTCCTGCTTATGATATTTGTCTCCTTAACCACAGACATAATAGAGATCTTAATTATGTTAGCTCTTCTGTAATAAAATTCAATAGAACCTTCCTGATATAGATCTCTTGCATACTTTATTAGACGTATTCCTAGGTCCTTTTATCTTTGGTTAATTAGGCTTGTTAGTTTTTGTGATTGAGAACATTTTATGTTGAACAGTTGTCTGCTTTATCTTTAGTATGCATGGGTGTTGTCTTTTGTTTCTTGTCTTCATTTATATGTTCAGTGGTTCCATGTGTTCATTAATTCATTTGCTACATTGATAACTTCTATTTATTTCTATTTTTAATTTTATCAACTTGAAACAAGCTATAGATATCTTGGAAGAGACACCTCAACCAAAAAAATTCTCTCCATCAGATAGGTATGGAGGCAAATCTGTACATACAGTATTTGTTTTTCTTCCTTTTTTTTTTTTCAAGGCATCAGCCAACTATGACAGTGCCATCTCTGGGCAGGCATTCCTATATTGTGTAAGAAAACAGGCTGAGAACGCATAGGGAGTAAGATAGGCAAAAGCCCCCTCCATGGCCTCTGCTTAATCTGTGATTTGATGTCTTGGTTTGACTTCCTTTGATGTTGAATTGTGATGTGGAAGTATAAGCCAAATGAATCCCCTCTTCCATGAGCTGTTCCTGGTCATAGTGTTTATCACAGCAATAGAAACCTAACTAAAGCACTCTCGTTACTCTCTCCTCTTATTTCCCTTCCTTTCAATGTTGCTGCCTACACAGCTCTCATTTATGAATATATATATGTATGTATAGATATATGTATAGATATAGATATATAGATATGTGTGTACCTATATGCATGTATATGTTTATATTTATATTCACCACAGATCTTTATTCAGTAAGTTAGAGAAGAATTTTAGCTATTATTTTATTTAGTCTACTGATATGCAATAAGCTGTCATTTGGAAGATTGTGTTGTATTAGCATCATAATTTTTTAAATTATAGAAAATAAGTTGGGACACATTTTCAGTTTTTTCTTTGTTTGTTTATCAAGATGGTTTTCCCTGTGTAGCCTTTGCTGTCCTGGAACTCTCTGTAAACCTACCAGGCTGGCCTCAAAGTCACAGAGATCCACTTGTCTCTGTTTCTCAAGTGCTGGGATTAAATGTGTGTACCACCATGCCTGAAACACATTTCTCATGAACAATTTTTTCTAGGTTAAATTATGCATGCCTGAATGTACTTGATTTACTAAACATCAGTGATTATATGACAAATATTTTCTCTTTACAAACATTTCCCTAAAATATATTTAGTTTATAATATAGTTGTGAATAATTGCCCATTTTCCAGTTGATTTTGAGCAGCAAGTGTCCATGGATACCTATAAGTAAAACCCACAACAACATTGTAAATCTACTCAGCACGTAATATAAACTTTTGGGGATGACTTTTGCAACATAGCATTGTATTTATTGAGCATGGACTTTGTAGATGACATCATCATGTGCCAAGGTAAAATGTTGAAACACTGCACATTGAGAATTGTCTTTTTAATTTTTTTTTCTTTCCAACATTTGGCTGATTTATTTATTCATTCATTTATTTTATTATTTGTTAATTTACATATTGATTCCAGTTCCCTTTCTCTCCCTCTTTCCCTTCCATGCCCTGACCCCCTTCCATCCCATTCCCCCACCAACACTCCACAAGGAGGGTGATGACTTCTAGGAGGAATGAACAAAATCTGTCAAGTCATTTAGTGTAGGGACTAGGCCCTCTCTCATGCCTCTAGGTTAGGGGAATATCTCTCCATGGGGAATGTGCTCCCAAAGTCCTTTTGTGCACCAGGGATACAACCTGGTTCCACTTTCAGAGGTCCATTAAACTGCCCAAGCTTTCTAATTGGGACCCACATTCAAGGGGTCTGAGTCGGTCCAATGCTGGTTTTTCCCTGCTATCAATCTGGGGTCCATTAGCTCCTCCTTTTTCAGCTCAGCTTTTTCTGTGGGTTTCTATAGCCTGGTCCTGACCTCATTTTCTTATCACTCCTCCCTCTCTGCAACTGGATTCCAGGAGTTCAGCTCAGTGTTCAGCTGTGGGTGTCTGCTTCTGTTGCCATCAGGTACTAGATGTGGGCTCTATAATAGCAGATAAGTCATCCATCTCATTATCAGGGAAGGGCATTTAAGGTAGCCTTTCCACTATTGCTCAGATTGTTAGTTGGGGTCAGTTTTTTTTTATTTTTATAGTAATTACTACTGTCTTTTTTGTAAGCATTTAATTTGTTCTTTTGTAGGATATGTTAAATTTGCCTTCTCATGCTCTGTATTAACAGATTTCTAAAGTTTATATACTCTTGCCAGTCAAAACTTAATGTGTGGTTTTCTTATTGTAATCTCCTAAAGGTATAGCAGCAATTAGAAAGAACGTGAAAAAAAATAGACATATAAAATAAGACTTCTGAAGCCAGTGAGAGGTCCTGTTTTTCTGCAAGGATTTCTGTTTTTAGCTTTGAAACAAAAGTGAGGGAAAAAGCACATAAATATTTTTCTTCTCTCCTGATGACTAGAGTTTACTTTTTTGGAAAAATGTGAAGAATAAATTTAACACATATTTTATAATTTAGACTATAATGGTTTCAAATTTGGATATAACAGAAATATCTAAATTCCTCGCTAAATTTTTATTGAAACTAGTCCATAAGTCCCCTATAAGAAGAATGTGAACACATGTGTTATAAAAACCTCACATAATATTTTCTCTGAGTTACTCACAATTTATACCTTGAATGCTTTACACATTTTATGGTTGTTGCTCTTGTTGTTGTTTTATTTTTCTTTTTAGTAGCTTCTGTGTTCTTGGGCTGTTTCTAAAACCAGTTGTTTATCTCTTAGGCTCTGACAGCTTACCATGAGTTCTGACAACTTTCTCCCACTCCAGTTCCTGAATAATATGTAATTTCCTTGATAAGAAAAAAACATCATTTTGGTATTCATGTCAAGCCTTGGTGTTCATTTTTCATTCTTTTCTGTAAGCTAATGAGTTCTAGCAGGGACAGGATTCATACTGTTGTCTATTGCCAAAAGTCCCACTACAGCATACAGAGGGAGCTACAGGCAAGTTCCAGAATTAAGGAGATTTGCTGCAAGCCAAGCCTCTAAAGTATGTGTTGAAATACTAAATACATCCCTGTGTGTCTTTCAGACAATCCTGATTTGCTGAGCCATGTCTCTGTGGGCATTAGAGTTCTGGATGTCAATGACAATCCTCCCGAACTTGCCAGGGAATATGATATTGTTGTCTGTGAAAATTCTAAGCCTGGTCAGGTAAGTTAATTCTTTTCTTCCTACCATCCAAATGGAAGAAAAATAAGCAGCTTTATCTCTATTATTCTTAGGTATTACACCCAAATCCCCCAGTGTCATTTTTATCCTCGGTGATGATAATTTTGTAAGGTTCATATATAAATACACTTTTTGAGTATTATGTAAAATGAATTCTCCCTGCATCCCTGTGTAATTTGGGACAGTGAGCTCTTGTAGGTATGATGTAGTCATCATGCCAATGAAATTGCATTGAATGGTCTAGGAGCAGCTCTGCATTCAGCGAGTAGCAGTGTGTACTCATGGCCTGATGACACCTAGAGACTGTGTCTGGGAAGAGAGTATGGATCACATGACTTTCAGGACTAAAGACATGATAGTGGATGATTGGTTATGTAAGTTTGTGTGTGTGTGTGTGTGTGTGTGTGTGTGTGTGTGTGTGTACATATGTGAGTTTGTGTACACTCTGATAATCTCCAATATATTATGTGATGGAGGAAGGAAAGAAAACAGACAGGGATGGAGGCTGATACACTGTGCTACCCATTAGAAGGAACACAAGTGAAGGAAAGCTGAGGCAAAAAAAAAACAAGAAAAAACATCAACAGGGGAATGCTCATTGATATTATATGCTGTATATGCTGTATGACCAAGTATATGAAACCCACATCCAAAGTAGAAGTGCATGCATTACCTCACTTGAAGTGACTCATCCTCACTAGTGGATGACTAACCTGGAATTTCTCAGGTTCTCACAAGACTGTCATCATGGTAGCATTCTTGTAATCAGCCATGGCTTGGGATTCTAGAGATTCTCAGAATTGTTGGCAGCCTCACTCTTCCATTAGCAATCCACTAGAGAATTCCAGTTGTTTTCTTAGCCACTAGGGTCCCCAGCAATTGTGTGATATCACACCTAGTTTCTTGCCATATGGACCTTCTCAATTGCTGACATTATCTGCTGCATAACTTGAGCTTCTCTTACACACAACAAAACAGTTGTCTTACACCATGTAATCAGCTGTGTGGTACATCAGTACTTTTGGCAGATTTGGTTGGAAATGACTGACATGGGTTTTATCCACATTAAGGAAAAGGGATGAGAGAAGGATGCACATTCTTGCAGCTCCCTTCAAAATTGTCAGCTACAGGTAATTCCAGTAAGTAATAAAATGTGAAGTTCCTATATAAAACAACCTTGGTGCTATGTGGATTAAATAGAAAAGATTGCAAATAAAATTTAGGCAGATTTATACAACTACCTATGATTCTCCTGTTACAAAGGTGAAATTAAAAATGTATACATAACACAATCAAAGGGAGAATAATACTATGAGTTGATGCTTCACAAGTAAAGGTAAAACAAACAAACAAAAATACCTTAAAATTGACAACATCATGGGGACAGTATTTAATTATATTTTCCAAATATGTTCCTCAGTAAGAAGTCCAAGAAAATCCCGTTCAATGCAAAAAGATCTTACTACAAGAAAAAGAAGCACAGAATTATTAGAAATAAAATAAGTAGAACAACAAACTTTATTAAATAAAATATTTGATTTACAGAAGCAGATTTTATTATAACTATAAGGTTTGTGCACAAAGTAGCATTTGGTGTTACATTTCGTTATACATTGTTTAAGATAGAAGAAAGAGATGCAAAACAGATAGCTTGGTAGTCTCTGGACACATCTCAGCAATAGATACTATATTCACATGCAACTTTGACAGTGACTTTGAAAACTAAATATCATGATCAGCAATATTTATGTAATGGGAAATATGCCAGTGTCATGTCATGTTAATGCATATTTTCAACTATTCACAAAATGTATACCAATGATTTATTATTGGCTACACTACAAAGCTTTAAAATTAGAAAGGTATATTTCTCTTCACTCTTAACATAATAAAATATATGTTGACAGTACACAATATTTCAAAAAATTACCAGCTGGAATATATAACTAAATGTTCTCATTCTTTATAAGAATAAATAGAAAATATTAACATTTAATAAGGATGAGGGTGCACACATAGCATATCAAATACACATCAATTATTCCATAGTAGATGGCAAAATTTTAGTTTCAAATTCGTAATACAGAAAGAAAATAAAACAATACCAAGTAAGTTAAGCATTCTTTTTGCTGCTACAAAAATGGTTTAATCTATGTGACACATAAAAGAACAGATTATTTATGAACACTAATAAATGAAATGGAGCTATACACTCACCCCAAAAACTTCCAAAGAGCCCATATAAAAGAGAAGTTTGTAGCAAGAAAACTAAAAGAAAGAAAATGAACTACAGAATCACAATAGTACTGGAGATATTAAATATTTTCTGTGTATATGGAATGCTAGTAGTAAATTAAGATCATAGGCCTTAAAATTTATTATTTGCATATTTACTCATTTATTTTTAAATTTTTAGGTAACTTAGAAATACTACCTACTCTTATTTTTCTAAATGAATTGCCTATACAAAGGATGTCTCCACAACACTCTTCTCAAAGGGAATGGCAGCAAAAGACTGAAAAAAATTATTACAGCAATTCCTAATCCTTCAATATCATTAGTAGACAGCTGTTGATATTAATGTTCACTGTTCTACATAGAGCTGGTCTCCATTCTGAATACAATTTAGGTGTTACAAATAGTATAAACAAAATAAAGGAAAAATAATACACTAATGAAAAACAAAATCATATCACTCAGGTAGGTAAATCCAAAGCATTTGCTAAAGGAAAGGACAGTGTGTTCACTTTTTTTTCTGAATAAGTCAATGTGCTATGTGTATATAAAATTTTAATCAACTTTATATATCTGGAAAGTAGAGAATCAATGGACGACTTTATTTATGGTTCACTACAATAAAATTAAAATAGAAAGACTAAAAACTATAGTACTTAATATCACATGAAAAGCTAAGACACCCAGAAATTAATGGATCTTTATTCTCTTCAGTTATTCCTTTCAAGTTGCAATCTCGGTGTCTCAGATCTGCATCCCAGTGAAGTTTTACTTTTTTATTTGAATTTATTCAGAGATATAAAAAGGAGTAGATTGAAGCTTTCATTTCATTGTATTCAAGCATAAATAAATTACAATTATAATGCCTTTTATAATTAAATGTATATATACATGTATGATTATCTACATATTTATGTCTTATCTAATTATATTATATAGGTACTTATATATTATTTACTATATTATTATAGTTAATTTTGTTTAAATT
The DNA here is from genome assembly GCF_943737965.1 of Phodopus roborovskii. Taxonomy (NCBI): domain Eukaryota; kingdom Metazoa; phylum Chordata; class Mammalia; order Rodentia; family Cricetidae; genus Phodopus; species Phodopus roborovskii. Next base: position 33,102,813 of record NW_026126410.1, read on the forward strand.
TTGAAACAGGGACTCATTGTATAGCTGTAGCACTGTATGTTCTGAAACCTACTATGTAGACCATACAGGCCTGGAACTCAGAGATCCTACTATCTTTAACTCCAGAGACCCTTAGGAGAAAAAAGATATATACCATCACATTGAGCGTCTATGTAACATATATTGTGTACATACATATATATGTATATGTACATAATACATAAATAAAAATAATTCATAAAATATATATTATATAAATAATGTTTGAGGTTGTCAAACCATTCAGAAATTTAGAAATATAGTATGTTCCCTTTTAGTTGTGTAGCTCATGCATCATGGATCATTGCCAAATGCTTGAAGTAAAAAGATATGATGTTCAGATTTCATTAGTTTATTAGATCATGTGGTTTCTATGTGAATTGATCCTGGCTGGATTATAGATCCAGACTTTCTCCACTGTTCTCTGCTTGTGCTTGTGAAGGCTGATTTTGTCAATAATTTTGATATGTCTCTCTTCTCACTGCACTTCTATTCTGCTAGTATTTGATGATCATTCTGTTCTCTTGTGTTTATTTTATATTCTTGCTTGATTTCATAAGGATATATAGATATAGATGATATATGTATATGAGAAACGTGGGTTAGTCACACCCCACATACTATGATGCTACCAACATCCTTCTTACCCTTGTTTCCATTGTTTCCTTTGGACCTCTAGACATCTTCTATTTGATTGTTAATGATATGTATTTGCTTCTCTATATGTTTTTCAAACTAGGAGCTCCCATGGAGTTGAGGGAGGGAATGATACAATCAAAATAAAATTTTCTAAGAATTAATGAAACTAGTTCTATTCTTTTTTTTTTTTAATTATCTAGTACTCAAAATGAGAAAACATACAATATTTGTCCTTTAAAACTGATTTAATCATCATTTTCCTGGGAATGACTTAGTTGGATATTTTTTTTTTTTTTTTTTTGATGGTTTAGCATGTTTTCAGCTCTGTTAAGCAGAGTGAACTTAAAATTGTGATGAAACAAATTATCTTTAAAGATAGTTTCCACTGTATTTAAATAAATTATCACTGACATTTCTGATCTTTGGGATTAACCTCTAATGGATCCCACGGGTTTTTTGTTTGTTTGTTTGTTTTGGTTTTTGTTTTGTTTTTTTTTTTTTTTTTTTTTTTTTTGCATTCTGGAACTGATCCTGATAGCATTTTGATGGAATGTCACAACTTTTGTCTCAGAGTAGAAATATCATCATATTTAAACTTTAAGCTCTATAAAAAGTTTGCTGAAGTCTGTTTATGTTTCCCTTGTAGGGGAATAAAATGTGATCTTCAACAATTGTTTATAAGACTGAAGGTAGTCCTGTTAGAGTATGGAGAACCTAAATGTCTCAGGATGCTGCTGTGGTAGAGACCATTAGTTTGTGCAGTTCTGAACATGTACAATAACAATATTAGGTCAAGTAAACACTGACATAAATAGTAACAATGCAGTTCTATAAGTTAATGTGCTTTACTCCTCTGGAAAACAAATGTTTTTTTATACAAATTAATTGAAAACCACATTAAACAGAAAGTCATGTATGCGTGTAATTCAGACTCAATTCACCAACTAGAGTGAATCCAAAAGAATTTATGATTGCCTAAACTGAAAACTTATTTTGCTCATATCAAATATTCTCTGGCCTTTTAATTATTCATTAAAAAATAAGCAGCAAGCAATATAGCCCAATAGTAGATGTTTGCTTATGAAACAAAGGGCCAGACTGAAGGTTATGTCCCCAGTGTTGCACATGTGTAGCAATAAAATGAAGTTACCAAAGAAATAAAAGTGTGTTTCCAAGTAGAAAATGTATATTAATTTAAATATATTATATTAAATTTTCCTTAATAATATACTCTCATATCAATGGAATTTTAAAACAGTGACATTTGTTTTTATATGTTGTCAATATTTTCTTAATGTTTATTTACTTGTAATTAGCCAATATCATGCTGATTGTTCCTTTACTTTTAAAAAGTGAATATCATTCAGATTTTCTGTCTGTCAGATCTTACAATATAATCAACTATATCATGCAGTAATCAGAGCTTGGGTTTTTGACTGAGAACATTTGTTTTCATCCAGGAAAACATGAGAATCAAAAAATAACAATTGCTAGAGACTGCACCTTACCAAACAGTTACAGAAACAGAAATCATCATCACAGTGAATAAGATGACAACACTTGATATATTTATTATTGAGGATTGTTAGTTTTCTAGCTACGTAGTAGATTTCTAAATTGCCTAAAATAGCTACCATTGATGAGTCATATATTTTCATAAAGCCACGATGAAGTAATAATTATTCAGCAGAATGTATAGAAAGAAGAAAGGATGACTACGAAATTTAGTTAATAAGAATGTAAGTATGCTTGTGCTTGATTATCAAAATCACAAATGTATTGGATGCATAAGACACTTTGAAGGGCAATGTAATAATCAGTTTGTCCTGTGGATGAGACTAGAGATTGTTTCAAGCAAACAGATGCCGTTAATGTGCTCTTTGTTAAGTTCATATCTGAAATTATTTGTGCAAGAGAGGAAATGATGTTTTACAAAGATTAAAAACAAAACAGAAATGAGAGTTTCCATACTGACACTCAGGATTCTAAGATTTAGAAAATATGATACTTATTTGTATGCTCATTGTAAAATGAGTAATCAAGAAAGTGACACTCCCTGTCAACTTAAGATAAAATACCCAGTTTGTCTAGATAGTCTGTACTTTACCAATCTTTCCAAAATTCTACACTGAGTTAATAATTGAATTTGCAAATAGATTATAATGTTATAAAGTATTTCAGGGAAAGTAGTATTAAAAACTAAAAGATTATAATGATTGAACATCATGGGCATAAGAGTCTTGAAACCTGAAATGTATTTTTGTGTGCTGTCCATGTGTGCACAATAAAGGTGTGAGTGTGTGAGAGAGTGGATGTGAGTTTGTATGGTTTGTATGTGTCTCAGTGTGTGTGTGTGTGTGTGTGTGTGCATGTTCATGCCTGTGTGTATTAGCACTGTGACATGAGCTTTGATGTATGTGCATATTTAATCCTGGACACAAGTTCAAAAATAAACATGATTTTCACTTAGATTATATTAAGAATGGATGTGTAGAGAATTTAAATACATTGCTCAATTGACAAACCTCTTTTGAAGCTTTCTGTGCAGCTGAGAAAAAAAAAAAAAGGTTAGATTGCTTTTGATTGCTCATCAGTGTATTCGTCTATTTGGAATCAAAAGTCAAAAGGGAAAAAATTCTATGTGGAGAAGTAGCTGTACTTAAAATGGAACAGGAAAAGATCTCCAGGAACTGTCATCTCCAAAGTGAATACTCTGGAGTGAAATAAATTACAAAAGCAAAATAGATATTCCTTTCTCTACAAATCAGGACAGGGGCTGAGGAATCCCTTCCCTCTGTGATAGCAACAAGGTGGTGACTGATGGCAGGAGTGTGCAATGAGACCTGAGAATGTACGGAGGACATCTACCACTTTAACACTATAAACGCTAACCTAACCTCATCTCAGGACACAAAGGCATGCTATTGTTATTGTGTGGATTCTAGTTTTTTGTTGTTGTTGTTTTGATTTTTCTTAGTTACCTCATTTACAAACCAATATTTTCAGTACAAAGAGAGGGATTTAGGTTCATCGCTGTGTTATTCTTTAAGTGTGCCATTTCCCTTATAAAATTGGACATTCCTAGAAATTGTATAATTTTTACACTTTTCATAATCTACATCATAAATAGAAGCTATTTTAGTGTTTTCTTTTCCTTGCTTAAAAAAAAGTGTATAATCCGAATGACTAGGACAATAACTTTTAAAATAGGAAGCATCATATATTATAATTTGTCTGTTTGGGTCCCTATTTTTAAGGAAGTATGTATCAAAGTAATTACAGTTTGGGGTCTCTTTTGCCACCAGAATTGTTTTGTTTTTGTTTTCTCTGTTTTACCTTACTCTGCTCCAAAATATGCAATAATAAAAACTGAGACGTTTGTTTTTGAGCTACTGTAAAGGACAGATTTTGTCAGCGAGTCACTGAGGGGTCTGTGGTGGCTTGTTCCACTGTTTCAGAGAATGGGCATATCACAGTTCATGGGACTCAACCTTCTCTCATGTGGAATTTACAGCCTGCAATGTCACTTCTTGCTTCTCCTGAATCCTTCAGAAGGAGGCGCTGTTGTTCCTGCATTTATGGACAGAGACCAGCCCATATGGCAACACTGTTCTACCTGACCCTGGAATGTTACAGTTATATCAAAATGTTTCCTGTTTTAAAAAATAAAATATTGCACCAAAGTTTTATGACCACTTAGTCCCAAAGTATCTTGAGTCACAAGAAACTGTGTGACATGGTGTCATCATGGTTCACAAAGAAACTAAATTCAAAATGTTTGTACACTTATACAAAATAAAGTATGTGTATTTATAAATTGAACTAATATTCTTTTCTTAAAATTTTGGAAGGCAAGCAAGTTAATTGGTCCTTTGATGTGTTTAATTTTAAACACTTGAGTTGGAAGATAGATCTTTAGAATTTGTTAATTACAACTGAAATGACAGCACAGTTAAAATCAAAGGGATAAACAAATTAAACTTAGTGTTTGTCTTTTCTTCAGGTCATTCACACCATCACTGCCACTGATAAAGATGACTTTGCCAATGGACCAAGGTTTAGTTTTTTCCTTGATGACCGTCTGCCCATGAACCCAAACTTCACTCTTAAGGATAATGAAGGTGAACATAGATATCATTTGTGGATCTATGTGTTTTTTGTTTTGGCTGCCAGAGTACAAGCATTATTAGTTTTGTCTCATTCTTCTATATCCAGGAACAGCTTGCAAATTGACATTCAAACTCCATCTGATGTTAGTGTGTTATGATCTGTGACGAGCTTGTATTTAAAATTGAGCCATATGTACAAATAACATTCATTGAATTTGCTCAGAAGTATTTCTTTAAACAAGAAATGTACATGCAGTATGCTCTAGGGAAATTTTAAGAGAAATCTTAGCTGATAAATGTGTTTATGATCATTGATGTAACGGCTAGAAGGCAAAATATATTTAAATTAGGAAAAGTGAAAAATATGTCCAAATGAGAGTCATGAAATTAGATGCAGTGTTGAAATTCATCCTGCATTAGTAAAACAATCATGAAGTGCTAAACAAATTATATTACCTCTTGTTTGTAAGTGTTTTCTAAAAGATGGACAGAAAAACATGCACAATTCTAGGATATTATTGTTTTTAAAATGAATATGAAATAGTTTAAAAAATATTTATAATGTATATTTTTAAAATTCATCTTTGTCTTATATTGAAAATAAGAACCAACCCAAGTTGATAATTATGAGAATTGTATCATTATTAGGATGAGCTGTCTATTTATTTATCAAGGTTATACATAAAGCACTTTTTGATTTTGCAGGGTCGTGAGGGAGGAACTAGTTGATAAGTGTAATTTTCTAATTAGGACAAACATCCTCTCAAAATGCTTATGATCATTATTTGAATATGCCATGGTCTAGGATTTACCATTTGGTATAGAATCCTGATGGGAGACAAAAGTGTATCAGTCTTATTATGAGCATGTATGTTTTCTCTCTATACTTGTAGCAGACATAAAACATACAGTTAACTCTGGGTAGAATTGAGCTGTAGAATCAGTATCACCATGAAAAGTGTTTATGTTCTGTTTACTTATTTAAAATACATATTTATACAAAATGGTATAACGGTATTATTGAAGTACAGCAGTGATTTTTTTTTTAATTTCAATAAAATTTAGTTCAACCAAATAACTCTAATGGTTTTCTAGTGTAGATATAAAGTCATTTAACATGTTAATGAATATAAATTGGAAATTCTCCATGTCAGGTTCTAGGATGTGTGACTATGTTTTCAGAATCCAATCCCTGCTCTTTCCAGCACCCCTACCACCATCACGATTGGAATGGCAGCAAGAATAAGCACAAAGAGTATTTGGTATGCTTAGATATGTCACTTCTGGTTCTGTAGTAAAGCATTATAATCAACTCTTCACAAGATTTAAATCCACTTTAAGATAATGAAAGTTTAGCATCAGAAAAGGGGATTGGTTCATTGACTTAGGATGTTGAGTGTCTTAAATGCCTAAGGGTGACAAGGTATCCAAATAAGAACAACACAGTAGATAATATCCTTATGTATGATGTCAACATCTATGGGAGGTAGAAAACTATAATAAGAATGGGCAATAAGATTTATTGTCATAACCCAATTATCATAGCTTATGGGAAGTAGGCTTCCATTTCTTGTCTTTTTTAAAAAAAAAGATATCGAAACTAACAATTTATAACTATTCATGTATTAAGATTAATGAGTAAGTGGTTTCATTTTTCAGAGAATATGGGTTGTGAGAAGTTAAAGAATTATTTTTATTTATAATCATTATGTAATAATACGGAGATCCATGGGGAGTATATGTATTTTTTTTTATCAGTGACACCAGGACTTGCTTTTTAAAATGCTGCCTTCTGCTCAATATGTTTGTCTGAGAAGGCACTATTCCACTGATGCTTTCCACTGTGTATTCTTCACACATCAAATCTGTTGCACCTCATCCCTATGCATCCTATAACAGGGAAAACTATCAGAATGTATGCTGCTCAGGGGTGCATATGTAAATTATCCCTTTGTTTTCATTCAGGAGCACTGTGCTATCTTTGAGCATTTATTCATGATGGAACATCAACAGGATAAAAGATTATGGAGACAGAATCTCTGCAACAATTGATTCATTATTGAACTAAATCCTATAAGAACCTATACGGCAAATTAACAAATCCTATGAAAATTGTATAAGGCACTTGAAAAGTGTTTCTTTGTTAAGAATTAACATGTATATGTGAAATATATATTAGACATGAGTTGTCCTCTGGCTTACATTAACCAGGCTCCTAGTACCAGATAAATGTATGTTCCTTCATCTATAATCTAGTAAGATTCCCCTGTTTTTATGAACTCCAATCTGAATAACATGACTTAATACATGTTTTCTTTCCTCTTTGCATGTTGTCTCACTCATGTTGCTTCCTCATTAATTTAAAATCTACTAATTTGTCAGTAAAAATCAAAGAACTAAAATCATCAAGAATATTTTATTTAATTATTGGGAGTTATTTGGGTTTACTTAGCTTTTATTACTCATGGTGACATATGCTGGGAATATACTGAAAGAAAACACTAGTGTGGTGTGGAGCTAATGATCTGCTGTGGGAGCAGGGGGTCTGTGGAAGCAAATGTGTTCCAAAATCACTACTTTGGTTTGTGGCCATTTCTTTTTTTTATTTTTTGATCGACATGAAAGACACTGGTACGTGTGTGTGTATTTTCTTGAACATATCTGTCTTAGGAGTTATGTTGAATATCAGCCTAGTCTAATCACAGAAACAGATTTCAATTTTGTTTTTTGTTAATGTGCTTTCTTCTTGTTTTCTTAATGAAAATGGGACATATTTCATCATATGTCTAGTGATACATTTCTGAACACATAACCTGGAAATTACATGGCTCTCTCTCCTGCAAGTTTCTTTAACCACACTCTTAAGGATGGAAACTTAGAAAACAGTAAAACATTGTTTTCACAATTCCCAATGTCATAGACTCAAAGGTCCTTTGGAAGGTAGAGGGAGCATTATCTGCTTCTGAGATAGAATGGTGGCATTGTATAAAATGGAGAGACACTGCCTCCCACATGATAGAGGAACAAAGGAAAGAACCCACTGAAAAGAGCCTTTTGTAGTGTGCCATAAATCCACTCAAGACAAACAGATTTTTAAGCTGCTGAGTAGGACCCATCTCTCAACAATAATGCATTGTTGATTAATTTTCCAACACTCACTGTGAAAGGGATTGAACATTTCAAATTGTACCATGAGAAGACACTTCCATGTTAATACACTGGTAAACAACATTCACTATTTCCTTTATATCACATCCAAACACCTTCACATGAATCCAATCAGAAGGAGAGCTCAGTAGATCCCATTGGTCTCAGGTCTCCTCTGCTCTTAGAAACAGTATACCCAGAGCATTTTACAGAGAATTTCTTGTGCTCAACTGTGCTCCTAGAATCATGACATGCTCAACACTAAGATTGGCCTAATGAGTTTTTTTCGGCCTATCTTTAACTTTCGGGGTTTTAGTGTATGGCTTGAACTCTCTGCTAGACTTCTAAAAGTAATTTCCAACTGAACCTTAAAAGTTACCAAAAGTCCTCAGGGAACATCAGTCACACCCATTCGATGTCTTTTCATTTCCAGGTTGAGTACAAACCTTAAAAACCTTCAAGAGCTCTCCTAGATACTGTCTCCAGTGGACAATTTTGAATCCTTAGAGGCTCCTAGTTAGAAGTACATGAAGGTAGAAAAAATTGTTTTTGCTGTTTGTTAGCTATCTTTCCACTTTCTTCCTTTTGGGAATCTTTTAATCTCCCTGATTATCTTGTTGTTATGGTTTTCTGTCCCACTAGAATGACATTTTTAGAGTTTCACTTTGTAATAAGTGGAGTACTGTTTGGCCCAACCCCACATTTCCTATTCTCCCTACTTTATTGTTAAAGCACAGGGAAATTTGGGAATAATTTCATTGAATAGATTTGATATTACCTCCAACTGGAAAATAAAGCATTGTTCAATAATTATCTGTCTTCACAAGGATGAATGCATGTATGATTGTAGTATGCTAAAATCTTTGACTTTTACAATGTAATTATAATTCACTCAGAACCTTATCCCAGGTTTAAAGCAACAGACAGGTCTCCAAAATATCTGAGAATTAGGATGGGTGGTAACACTTTAAAAGAAAAAAAATGCAGTTCCCAAGTCAAAGGTAGTAACAGATAATTCATTATTTAGCCAAATATAAGTGACCATTACATGAGAATACAGCACTAGGTAATCCCAACTTTCATGTACCAACCTGATCAGAACTTCATAAAAATGTTAGAGTTACAGAATAAAAATGGTTATAAATCAATATCATCAAACACTTGGTGTACACATCAGTTGGGATGTTACAGACCTGTCAGAAACTCTCGGCAACAGACCTGAGATGCTTCCATACACATTTACCTTTTGTCTTGGTAGAAGCTACATACATTCCCACATAGTTGGAGTGATGATAACTCACGCACTTTGTAGTAAATGGATAGTTAGAGTGCTAAAAACAACCTGATGTACTTGACTCAGGACCTAAACTATTCAAGCTTGTTTAAAATTGCTAAAGTTCTAATATTGTAAGGGATTTTGGAGAATATTTAGTGTGGTTTGGGAGAGTTCTCAGTACCTTTAGTTAGTCACACTTCATCATTCTGTGTGACAGTCACTGTGGTAACCCAATGTCTTCTTCTTCTATGGCTCCTGTTACTATTGTCACTTTTATAAACCTGTTACAGTCTCCTATTCATCCGAATAGTGTGCATCCATGCCTTTATTCACATCCATGATGAACTATGTTCTTCCAGATATGTGAGCTAAAATAAGCTTTTTCTTAAATTTTTATTAGTTTATCACAGTAACAGAAAAGTAAACAATGTGGTAGGGATTAATTTTATTGAAACCCTGAAGTTCATAGCATATTTTAGAGAGTGTTTTTCATTAAAACACTAAGAAAAAAAATCTATCAAAATTCTAAGAAATATCTTTAACAAGGAAAACAATAGACATGCAAATGGTACAGCAGAAAGACAGGAGTTCTCAAGGCTAAATAGATAACCACAGGCAACTAAAAAATGCTGAGAACAGGAAACTAATCTTTATAGGGGAAGGGCACAGCAGTTAGCATCAGTTAGTTTTCCAACTCTAGATGGTCAGCCAGCCCTAAAAGCATACATACTTATAGTGTTATACAGATTGAGCAAGTTGTACCATTATATATTTAGAAATGTATAAATATATAAATATAAATATGCATATATACATATATGTATTTGAATTTGAAAAAGATTGAGGAGAATAAGCAAAGGAAGCATTTGAATGAAGGAAATGGAAGGGAAAATGATATAACCATATTATAATTCAAAAATACAAAAGAACTTTGTAAAAATGATATGGACATAACCTCAGAAATATAACCTATTTTACAGATGAGGAAATAGTTTGCAAATTTACAGATAATAAACAAAAATTTAAAAAAAATGAATGGAGTTAAAATAGTCTTTTGCAAATTAGAAGCAAATAGTTCCTAGTAGAGGTAGGTCTTAAATTAAAAGAAAAAAAAATCACTTTCCTACCTAAACTATCAGTCTCTTATTGGCCATGGCCACCGACTGCACGCTTAGAAAATTTAACAACTATGTGTGACCCCTCCTAAAATTCCATTATGAAAACATATGAACTCACTAAGACCAATTTAAAATAAGATAAAGGTCTCATGTATTTAAAGACAAACTGAGAAATACTCGATTTGAAATTATTCTGCTCCCAGAAACAATGGATTTGATGATAGAGAATATACCTAGAAGTTTAGAATAAAAGAATAGAAAATAGAAAACGTTAAATATTAAATACGCTTTGGAAATTTTTATTATGCTCCTTTATTAGGCAAAAAGAAAAAAATAGTTACTCTTCTTTAAAAATAATGCAGTATACACACTCATGTCCCCTTCCCTCTAATGGACGTTTCACACCAGGCTTCAGCACGCACCTTGCCAGTTCCAGTCGCTCCCCTTTGAAGTTCCTCTCTTTCCTTCCCTTTCTGGAAAATGGTTTATCCTCTAAGAGAAATTCTGTTGCCAGCTCTCAGGTTGACTCCTGCTAGTTAATCTTCAATGTGGTGTGTATGTCTGCAGTGTGTCAGACAGTGGTGTAAGCTGTCTGGAATCCAAGGAATTAAATCACTGGCCACTCTATTTCCAGAGCCCTTCTTATGTCATTCAAGAAACAAGATTTTGCATGAGATGTCATTTGCAATGCAAGCTAGTAAAACTACTGTAGAGAAAGCATTGATGTTGCACTTAAGAAGTATTAGGAATGTGGTTTGACCAGATAGAGTGACAGAGGGAAAACTTTTGAATAAAGTTTGTACAGGTGACAGATAAATAAGACTATGCATTATTTAGAGATATGGAACAAGTAGAATATTAGAGACTTGGTCTCATTTTAGTTTTTCTTGAAATACAATTCATAAATCTGATAAAATTGTCTAGCCTCAAAAATAACTACATGGATCTACCATTCAGCTCCTGGGCAGATAGAGTCAAATAGCTATCATTTGAAAACTTATGCTATGCTAAACAAATTGTAAATATTCATCTGAAAAAATGTTTTCCCTAAATTATTAAATTAATATTAATCACATGTAGTAAGATAATAAAACAAGATAATTATGTTATATGATATAATATGAAAATGAATATGAATTATTTAATTTAATGAGCATTATTAGCTTTAAATAATATACTGCTATTAATGCAGTCTTATTTTAAATTTAAACCACAGTTAGGCTATAGAAATGGTTCAAGCCTAAGAACACATAAAGCTCTTTTATAAACACTAGATTTGTTCTCAGCAAACCACTTATTGGTTCACAGTCATCCACAGCTTCAAGGCCATGGAATGTTAGGTCCTCTTCTGCTATCCAAGGACATAGTTCTGAACATGGTACACTTACATATATGCATACACATATACACACATACAATTAAACTCTAAGACATAAAGTAAAATAGTCTCAAAAAATAACTTTGAACTGTGGAAAAGAGAGTACTTGTACATGAGCTTCCCCTTGTTTAGTTCAACAGTTTCTGTGGGTTTCTCCAGCCTGTTCTCGACCCCTTTGTTCATCATTCCTCCCTGTCTGCAACTGAATTCCAGGAGTTCATCTCAGTATTTAGCTGTGGGTGTCTGCTTCTGCTTGCATCAGGTACTAGATGAAGGCTCTAGGATAGTATATAAGGTAGTCATCAGTCTATTGGGAAAGGGAATTTAAGGTAGCCTCTCCACTATTGCTTAGATTGTTAGTTGGGGTCATCCTTGTAGAACTCTGGACATTTCCCTAGTGCCAGATTTCCCTTCAAACCTACAATGGCTCCCTCTATTATGGTATCTCTTTTCTTGCTCTTTCCCGGACTCAATCTTCTTGCTCCATCATGCCCACCTCGCCCCTCCTCTCTCTTCCAGCTCCTTCTCCCCTTCCCCAATGCTCCCAATTTGCTTGGGAGATCTTGTCCCTCTCCCCTTCTCCAGGGCACCACATATATCTATCTTAAGGTCCTCCTTGTTTCCTAGCTTTTCTGGGGGTGTGAATTATAAGCTGGTAATACTTTATGTCTGAAAACCATATATGAGTGAGTGCATACCATATTTGTCTTTTTACTGGGTTACCTCACGCAAGATGGTTTCTTCTAGTTCCATCCATTTGCCTAAGAATTTCAAGACTGCATTGTTTTTGTTTGTTTGTTTGTTTTTTGGTTTTGGTTTTTATTTTTGCTGAGTAGCACTCCACTGTACAAATGTACCACATTCTCTCCATCCATCCTTCGGCATTTAGGTTGCTTCCAGTTTCTGGCTATTACAAATAATGCCACTATGAACATAGTCCTTGTTGTATGAATGTGCATCTTTTGGGATACTCCCTCAGCCTAGACACATGAGGGAGGGCCTGGGCCCTACTCCAAATGATATGACAGATTTTGAAGACTCCCTGTGGAAGATCTCACCCTCCCTGGGGAGCAGAAAGGGAATGGGATCAGGGTTGCTGGAGGGGGAAAAGGGAGGATGGGAGTATGTAGGAACTGTGATTGACATGTAAAACAAGCTTATTTCAAATTTAAATAAAAAAAATAGTAAAGAAAGAGAGTAATTGTAAAATTGTAGCAAGAAGTAGGGTAAAACTTGTTGACTGATACCAGGTTTTCCTTTAGGGACCGTCCTTTGTAACTTGTAAAATTTTAAGTTTAGCACCAAAATTCTCCATTGAACAAGTCTAACTTCTTAGTTTTTCATCTATAACAACTGACTTGTAGTTAGGCAAACTATCAGCTGACAAATCACTAATGGACTGTGCTGGGGATCTGTTATTAGGACAGCTTTGTTCATGCCTTGCCTAGTATGTAGGAATTGCCTACTACTCTAATGTAAAGTCATTCTTAGTCAGCCATGGGAGATCTGATTGATTTCATAAACTTACTATTGGGTCTTTAGGGATGACATTATTTAATGTAGATATTTGCAAGACTACATACTAGGTTAATTCTAACTGCAAAATATATTCATAAATCCTACATATTTTAGATATGAAAGAGGCCATCAATACTTTTGTACAGTAATATATAAGCCGTTCACAGGGTACTGAAGCACATTGCGTCATTAAAATTTAAATAACATTTTATTTTGTGGATATGTGCATGAATAAGCATTTTATGCCACATTTTATAAATTCCTATTGTTGTATATTTACTATACTTTTAATGCCAATACTGTAGGTCATGCTGTACTGAGAATGTTTTAGTTTAGAATATGTAAGTTTCTCAGTCTGTTTACCATTCCTGGTCACAAATGCTGCATCAAATAAGATGTGCAAAGGCATTATCCTTATTAGAAATGATGATGGTAATTTCATAACATAAATACCTAATACACGTAATTCTCTACCTTCCTTATTTGATATGTATTTTCAAGCTATATGTTTAATCACATTTTTTAAAATAAATTCCTTCCCCAGGAAAGTGTATATTAATTTGTTTTTCAAGACAAAATGTTGAGTTCTGAAATCATATGTGTAATAGTAGCAATTATACAGACTAAGCAGGTTTTATTCTTGTATTTATTAATATATATAAACACAGGTATTCCTAAGCTATATATCACAAATTAAAGTACAGATATTTAATATTTATGTACATATATATGATTTTTTAATTTTATATTATACATTTAAAAAAACACACCAGATATTTGAAAGGGATCAAGGGTAAGAAGGTACATAGTAGCTAAAAAGGTTAAGATGAATGTATTAAAGAAATGAATGATGTAATTATATTTTAATCTCAAAATTTTTGAAAATAATATAAATTATTTTGTAAATATTAGGTATAAAATATTAACTAAAATTTAAATCATAAATTACTTTGCCTTCATTGTTTTTAATTGTTTCTTTACAATGATAATTTTTATTCAGAAAATATACAATAAATTGCTTATGATATAATTTTTAAAAATGATGTGACAAGACTTTGATGATCTCCCCATGGGAAGCCTTACCCTCCTTAGGAAGGGAATAGGATGGCCTTTGATGGAGGGAATAGGAGGACAGGAGGGAGAGGGAACTGGGATTGGTATGTAAAATAAGATTGTTTTTAATTTAAATAAAAATTAATAAAAATATTTAAGTGAAAAGGCTAGTAATGGTTTGTATGGGGACATTTTAAATTGTATTAAATGAAAACTTTAAGCAGACATTTTATATGGAATGATTTCTGTCCTGATTCTGTAGCTTTTAATGTAGCTTGCAATGTTCTTTCTTTCAAATTTCACAGTGCATTGGTATTGCAATGCAGTTACTTTGTTTGAGACACATTAGAATCATTGGGAGCTTTTCAGAGCTTATTTTATATTTCTTTAGCATTGTCAGCTGCAAAGCAGTCAATATCCCCATAGTTTTATTTTTGGCCTTCAAATAAGAACTCACAGCTGGTGCTGTAATGTGCTTAATTTCTCCATCGAGCATAAACATTTAAAATTCTGTTTTTATCCACAGGGTTTCAAGAAAACATTTAGTGATTTCTCCCATTCCTAAACAAAATAGTGCACACATAATCGCCCCTAAGTTACAAACCAAGCATCAGAGATCCTCTAATGGATGTGGCAGCCACTGTGCCCTGCTGAGTCACTTAACTCCTCTCAACAAGGAGCTGGGACATGTTTTAATTCTACTGTGCCTCTCTTTCCTTTACCGGTGAAGTCTCAGGGTCACCAGCTACTAACATTTATCTGGCTTCACCTGACAGAACTGCGCTGTCCTCTTGCTGTGGATTTCCAGAGCATGTATTCTACAAAGTTGAACAGTGTGTGTACCGTCTGACCCCCAAGTAGGATGTGTGAATTTCTCCTGGAGCAAGGAGTCTTAGCAGATATTTTGGTATAGATAGAAAGTTTTGCTTTTGTTCTCTCGGAAGGTTTCAAGCATTGCTGACTTTTCTGTGTTGCTTTTATGCAGCCGTTTTCATCTGCCTCCGTGGCTTTCTAACCCACGCTGTCTCTCACTTTTTCCCACCCACTCACAATGAGAACAAAAGAAAGTTGACTCATATGCTCTAAGAAAACAAAATTTAAGAAAAAAAATAATAAAATAAACAAAAAATAACAATTCTATTTTTAGCATTCCATACATGTTGCCTTGTTTTCTTGAAAACATAGTCAGACGTATTTTTGCCTCATACTCGCTGCATAGAGACATGACCCTGCAGGAGCAATCTGACCCAACACCTTCATACATGCCAGTGAGCATTTCAACAAATAGTTTTAATTATTTTTTACTTAAATTAAAAACAATCTTATGTTACACGCCAATCCCTGTTCCTCTTCCCTTCAGTCTTCCCCCCCCCCCCCACACACACACACACCATCTCCCATTCACCTCAACACTCTTCCAAGAGGGTAAGGACTCCCGTTGGGATCATCAAAGTCTGTCACATCATTTGGGATAGGACTTAGGCCCTCCCCTGTCTATCTAGGCTGAGAGAATATCCCTCCTAGGCAGTGGGCTACAGAAAATGCCTTCCTGCACCAGGAATAAATACTGGTTCCACTACCAGAGGTGCCATAGATTGCCCAAAACCTCAACAGAACAGACTAAAGAGTTTCTTCAGGGAGTAAACATCCATAAGAAACTAAAAGTTTTTTTTTTCTTCCCCAATAACTCATCTTAACCATCATTTTAATGCTAAATATAATTCCCTAAAGAGTTCATATATAAACATCAATCACACTTACCTATTCCTACCATTATATTATTATACCATACTCATGGATTATTTAGTATTCAATGTTTGGGTTTTGAATTTGAACACACAACAGCACCATACTTAACTACCCCCTTTTCTTTCTCCTCATTTTCTTTTGTGACATGTTTGCCAAAATAATTCATGGAGATTCACCTGGCCATGACCCAAGCTGGCTATGACCCTGAACATTCCTTTCTTCCTCTTCAGTGCCAGTATAAATTGGCATCCACTCACTTTACTGTATTTTATAACAATAAATTTTTATTGATTTCCCAGTCTCCTCTGAAGGCTTTATCTATAAGACACATGAATAAAGTATAGCAAATACTACATAATTTCCTACAATTATTTACAAATATAAAGTCAGATTTATTAGAGTGTTGTGTTTATTTGCAATGTAAAGGTTCACGAAGAATAAGGGTGGCAGATGGTCAAAGGGATGGCATTGTGGGGTGCAAACGCAAACATACTGATTTGTTGGATGATAGGTTGGTGTTCTGGCAGACAGGCATGTGAGGCCACAGGATGTTTGAAGAGACAGATCCAGGGTTGAAACACTGAGATTGTAGTAGTCATACTTGGGATTTTCTTTTCTTTTTTTCTTGGGGGGTAGGTAAAAGATAAAGGAGGAGTGAGCCTTTACCAGATAGTCTAGAGATTATGCTGTGGACAGAGTGCACCTTAGGCTGGTTCATTTGGATTTTATTTTATATACCATGACATTATAATTAGAAACTAATAGAAGATAAGCTCCTACATAGTAGAGTTCCTATCAAAAGATATTACGTTAAGTGAAGCTTTACAGGACACACCCAGATGAAATCGTTTCATTTGTGGTCTCTAAGAGTTAAATTATGAAGAACTCTAACAGTTGCCCTTGAACTAGGAAGCTGTCTGGATGAGGAGGTATTTCTCAGCTGCCTTCAGATAAATAACAAAGAAAACCAAAACATGAGCTCTAATTAGTGGCACACTGCTGAGAATCTCAATTGTTTCTTCCCTAGTATGGGGTTTAGGAAGATTGTTTGTGTGGTCTGTTTTACTATCCTTTGTGTGAAAAATATCTTTCATACTTCATTATAAATAAAATAATCCCATTGAAATGGCATGGCTAGGAATCTGTGTATATTGCTTTTTTTTTTTTTTTTTTTTTTTTTTTTTTTTTTTACCTTCAGGAACATATGATTTTCATACTTTCTAAGATATGTTGGAATTTAAAATGGATTTTTATTAGCCACTGAAAATATTTCGAAGCATGTCTCATTTAACTTTAAGTCGATTTAATTTACTAAAAGTAGTCAGATATTAGGATCCACTATGGGTGATTTTCTTTTACATATATGGAAACATGAAGTTCATAAAAATAGCTCAATACATTTTATCCAAACTCTATGCCCAAAAGTAATTTGCATTGTACTATTCCTATTCTGTAACCTTCTATCATTATTGAAACAGAGGTTGAAAGACAGTCTTTAATTCAACAATATGTTTTACTATAAATGAAAAATCCCACAAAAAATTATTCATCAAAAACTATCCTGGCATTACAAAGCTCCATAAGTAAAGCTATTATATTTGATAATGTTACATTTCAAAGGCTTGGAATTTCACTATTTCTAAGTCATCACAATATTTTACATTCTCCACATCAAATTTCACATCAGTGCTCATTCCTCCAACAGGCTTGCACATGTTCTTTCCTGAATAAGAAATTAGTTTGTAGAGGCAGGCACATATCTGTGAGTTTGAGGCCAGCCTGGTTTACTGAGTGAGTTCCAGGACTGCTGCCAAAGCTACAGAGAAACCCTGTTTTGAAAAAACTACAAAAAAAAGCAAAAAGAAAGAAATTTGTATATGAATAAACACTATACTATTTTGAAGAAGTAGAGCAAATGTGTGGGTATTTCTGCACTGAACTGATTGATAGTGCTGGTACTGAAAACGCAGTCACCTTAATTATGTTCTGAAAGAAATTCACCAGTTTCTGGAATTACTTAGAGATCTTCTGCTCCTCTAACTCTACACCTGACAAGTGGTCTCCTTGTTATCTCAAAATGATTTGTCATATTTTTTCTATATTTATTATCATATTTGGTGACATTCTCTACACTCATAGTATTGTGTTAAAATGCCATTTTGAAGCAGTAGACATAATTTGTGTGTAATATGTCAATGCTTTAAATGAAGATATTAATGAAGATTTTATATACATGTATATAGTGAATGCTTTTAAGATGATGTATCTTTATTTGATAGCTCTATATTCTCTTTATCTCCCTCTATATCTATCATCTTTTTCTGTCTATATATTTATCATCCTATGTACATATTTACTACCATTTAACACATATCTTATATTTGTGAGTTTGTATGTTTTTTTCCAACTTTGATATTCATTCCTGATGTTTGTTGCTCATGTTCAGTGAGTGTTGTACCAAGTACCATTTTGTTGCATCAGAAGCTTCTTATTTTGCTTTGCTAAGCCTTTCAGGGTGAAAGGCTATTGCTTCTTGAAATCTCTTATCTTTTCCAATGTCAGTTCCTTAGCTGAAAGAAATAAAAGGTTTATGTCACCATTTCATAAAGCTTCTATAAGAAAACTCAAAGTACCATGAAATTATCTTTGATTTATTTTATTATTAATCACAGTTAACTGCAATTCTAGTGTTTATCCTCATCAAAAGTACAAACTACCAGTTGGTTCAGTGTTGTGGCACACATGGTCCACAACTAGGTAAGATCATTAATATATCCTTGCTATAGCCTGCATAGTACCTTCTGTCAGTATACAAGACAGTGTGTGTGTGTGTCGGGGGGGGGGTAGTTCAGGTTTCATTTCATCTTGGTTCCTTGGTATTCTCTATAAAGATGTGATCTCTTCATTAAGAATCTTGCTGTCTTGTTTCATTGGTGTCTTACTGTCTTGTTTAGTTGTACATTCAAGATCAATGGAAATACAGTAAACTGAAGAGTTTGCTAAAAGAATAGAAGCATCTGCCCAGTCCTTTGCTACCTCAGTGTTTCTGTTGTGGAAGTTTCCTATGGCTCTCTCCTGGCTTGATGGCACTTTTACATTTTAATTGCTTTGGCTACGTTGTCTATGTCCAAAGTTTTTATTGTTTTACCTTCTTCTGTGTTATGCCACTCTATTTCTTTTCCTGGAGTGAGGTCAACTAACTTTTTGAATATGTTTCTCAGTTTGAGGACCAATATTTACTATCCATTTAATAATTGTCCATTCTTGTTGTTGTAGTGTCCATTTTATAAAGCTGGAAAAATTACATACACCTATTGTATCCATTAAAGGAAATGTGAATCTTTAATGGCAGATTTACTAAGTCTATTTTGTTTTGCTTATGTCTATCATAGATAACACAGCCAGCATTCTGACAAGGCGGAGGAGATTTAGTCGAACTATGCAGGATGTGTATTATCTGCCCATTATGATCTCTGATGGTGGAATCCCCTCTCTCAGCAGCAGCAGTACCCTCACCATCAGGGTTTGTGCATGCGAGAGAGATGGGCGAGTGCGGACCTGCCATGCAGAAGCCTTCCTGTCCTCCGCTGGTTTGAGCACAGGAGCCCTAATCGCTATTCTTCTCTGTGTTGTCATTCTCCTTGGTAAGTAGCTGCAATTCTGATAAGTTTGGCAACTCTGTGAAGGAATTGAAGAGTAAGGAATACATAAATGTTTAAGAAACATGACAGTGTGGATTTTCTTGTTATGAACTTTCATGATACTGATGTTAGGAATTCTTTGCTATGGTATTCATCAGCATAACCTGAGTCAATCGAAAGAAAAAAAAATGGCAATGGAAATCTTCGGGTAAAAGTCAAAAATCTTTGATGCTTAAATATTTGAGTGAGTCTGGACTGTATCAAGGAAAATTGAGCCTTGCTGAAGATGCCCTGGGCCCTGATTAGCTTTGCACACCAGAGAAACACTTTGTGCAACAATATAGCAAAAATATGAACTCAGGTAGGAAAGAGCAGGAATGAACTGGATGCAAGCATGTTGAGTTTGGAAAGGAAAGAAAAATGTGAAGAGGGAAGAATAAAGATATCAGGAAAAAAGAATAAAAGAATGGGAGGAACCCAGGGAGAGGGGGAGAGGAAGAAAACTAGTAACACATAGTGTCTTAGAAGTTAAAAGAGAAAATGGTGGCAGAGAAAACAGACAGATATATTATACCACAGGTCTACTGATAATGTCAGGAACAGCTTAGAGGTTAAAAACTTTATTCGAAATTATTGATCACATTCATCAACAAAGCAAATGGTGTCTTATTATTTTTTTTTTCTTATTTTACATATAGATCCCAATTTCCTTTCTGTCCCTTCCTCCCTCTCTTTTACCATCCCAAGCCCCCTGACCACACTCCCATCCCATCCCTCCCCCCACACTCCACAACTATTTATTCTTCTGTATTAATACATTGAAGAGAAGAGAGCAGGAAAAGTCATACCTTTGGAATTGTGTTCATACATACAGTGTAAAATTGCTAATTATGACAGGCATTGAAATATGTCTTTAAAAAATTGAAACACACACACATAAACACAGAGAAAACAGGAGAATACAATAAAGGCACCAACAGGAGCTACAAAAGCTCTATTATTTTAAAGGATATCAGAGACTCAAATTTGCAATATTAATATAAATTCTTACCAAAGACTTGTTCTAAAATATAGCTCATTTGGGGAGTCATGTTTTCTCCCTTGTCATTTTATTTATTGTCATATAACTAGATAAACACTCTGTAGTGGTTGGAGTGTTTAGATGTGCATGTAATTTTGAAGTAAATTATATTTTCACATTTTTATTACTTTACATAATATTTTATATAATAAAATATTTTAACCATACTCTATTAACATATTTTAGTTTCTAAGCAACTAATTGTAAATTTGCAAAATTTGCACAGTGTTTAAGAAGAATGAGCGAAGCTATTTGAAATGTTTATATCTAAAATAAAATGTTTTCAAACTTTTTGGTAAAAATTGTAGAATTATAATCCATGCTATCATTAAATAATCATCAAGTTTAATTTATACCTTTTATTGAGTTATAGCTATTCATAAAATAAAGGTCACTAGAGACTTTAGTCATCTATAATTAAAATTAATTTCTAATTACTCTGACTTTTCATGGAAGATATGAGTAACACCTTTATAAAGTAAAAATTTATTTTATGAACCAAAATTCTAATATTAAATATTTAAAGGCAATTTAATTGTAAAACTAATAACCTAATATGTAAAATTATGATTTTATGTTTATTAAAATGTAAGGTTCTATATAAGCATAGTTTCAGTTTGATCAATAATTAATTATGAGCTCAACATTCTTCCTTTCAGATTCTCTTCTATGTATGAACACATGAAAATGAAATGTCAGCTCAGAATATATTAATATTATCTGCCAAATTTCATGATAATTATGTCTGTGGAATTATAAATTACCTTGGTTTAACATCTGATTATATCTTATTTACATCACACTTCTCACCAGACAATGGTGTTTATTATAGAGTATATGCTATAAATGATGCATACATGCATTTATAGTCAGGCTACTCTATGTTTCAACCAAAGTCTTAAACCTTAATTATTTTAAATACATAATTTTAATTATTTTTTTCATATAATATTGCTGGATCACATTATTTTCACCCCTAAATTCCTCTTAGATCCTCTCAATCTCCTAAGAATCCAACTTCAAGATCTGCTCTCTCTCTCTCTCTTTCATCTTGCATTAGGTACAGTTTTTAAAGACTTATTTCATGGAATGAGTGGGAGACCATTTGGAGTTAGACCTTATGATAGATTTAGATAGAGTTCACTACTTACATTAGGGCTGCTAAAACCCACTCAGGTGCCTGTCATTACATTTTCATCCTCACTCTATCATTTGCCAGAGACACCAAGAAAGTTTTCCTAGCCCGCATCTTATCACAAATAGTGAGCAATCCAGGATCTGGCAAAAACTTCTAACAACCCTTCCTGTCTCCAAGGTCACATGAGAGCACATGACTTTGCTGTGACCTCCACTCAGATTGCTCCATAATCTTGAATAAGAATAAATAGAGATTAGGATAGATTAGGTGATATGAGAAATATGATGAACTGGGAAAGATATAAATGGGAAAGCAGAAGCTGGGGACAGGAAAAAGAAGAAAGTGAGAAAGACAGGAAGGCTGAGCAGTTACTGCCAATCTGTTCTCAATTAAATAATCAGGAGAGACTCTTGGTATCCAAGTTGGAAGTTTTTCCATGAAAACTGCCATGATCAGAGGCTGCCAACAGCATTTGTGGAGCTAATCAAAATAAACACTATGATCTATGATTATGCTAGTTCATTTCTACCTCATTCAATACCAAGATATTTTTGGCATATGGAAGAAAGAACAGACATTTTGAGGTAACCACATCTGTGATGTTATCTATTCGCTGGGAATGTGTTGTGATTCAACATACAGTAAAAGCAAATGCAAGCCACAAAAGGAAGCCCCTAAGCAGTCCAATATGAGGATGATAAATAATTGATAGTAAAAAATAACCTGGAAAACCAGTACAAAATTTAGTTACCTAAACTGTGTTTCCCTTGGAGTGAAATTAGTAAATGAAGCAGAAAACATTTGTTTGAATTTTTGTTTATGAAAATATAGTAGCAGGGAGGCTGGAAATTGCTAAGAGGTTCATAGTGTTTGCTGCTATTAGAGAGGACTGACTTCAATTCCTTTCAAAGCATCCATACTCATAAAATTTTAAACTATATAATAATATTAGGGTTCAAAGGCAGTAGCATGTGTGTAGAGGATGGCTACTGTCTACAAAGTGCAGAGTTCAGTCTCCAGCACCATATAAACAAGGCATGGAAGACCACATATGGGAGCTTAGTATTTCTGAGAAGAGACTAGATTTATTGACAATTCAGGATCACCCTATGCTAATAGCAAGTTTGACAAGGCTTGAGCTCCATCAAAACATGTAGCAAAATTACTTAAGTAATACTAGTACCAATGATCTCAAATTCTTTGTAAATTTGAAACTAACAGAGAAAAAGGAAATCTACTGAGGATGAAGTACTAGAGAATGGTACCATTTGAAAAGTACAGCAGTCCCCTAGATTCTGTGCTAGGTTATACAACTAAACTCTACGTTCAAATATCCCAGTATGATTTAGACTTGTAAACAAAGAAGGCTAGTATATAAAATTTATAGGATATATAAAATATAAAATTTGGGATTACTTATTATAAAATGGCATACCCATGTGATGTACATTATTTCAAAGACTAGGTGAATTTTTTTAAAATATTTTCCAAGTTTTCAATATGTTATTTGTTTCTTTAATGTCTCCATATATATTTAATTATTATCTTCACTCATGTTCTTAAAATGGTGTTCTTTTTTCCCATGGGATTTGATTGATAGGTTTTGTTACAGTTTCAAGGGCTCAAAATGTTCTCAAGAACAATATGAAGTACAGTAGTATTCGTGAAACAGAAATTATTTTGTAGGAACACTTAACAGTAATCTTCTTAGACAGGGTATTTATACCACAAGGAGCCTCCAGTCTCCTAGCCTGTCATCACTTTCATGTAAATTTATCTTGTTGACCCCCACCAAGATTCTTTTTGGAATATTTACTTAATGTCACCTGCTTCAAAAATAACTGTTTGACAAATATGCAGGAAAATAGAGAGGACCACAATTCTGTTTATGTTAGTTATCCCATCTGATATAACAAAGTTGCCTGTAACTAAAGAGATAATGTATGCCTTAATGTCATACAAATATAAATGTCTTTCCATTTCACTCTGAAAATTGTGTAGGCTGTGTAATTATCTAGGTTTTTACTGTTGCATTATGTGTTATGTATTAGATATGGGAGTCACAGGTTACTAACAAATAATCCTTCCTCAGAAGAAAAACAGTAGGTTCAAGGTTTAAATAACTACTTACTACTATATTTTAAAGAAACATAGATCTTGAGGATATGGAACGGTGGCCCAGCAGTTAAGGGTACTTGTTCTTTTTGCAGAGAACACAGATTTACTTTCTAGCATCCATATAACATATAACAGGAGTTCCAGCACTGTGTTCTGCTGCCCATGGGTCATAGGCACCTATAAAACTCACTTACATGCAAGTAGCTATAACACTTATACAAATACAATTAAAATAATCAAATCAAAATAAGATATATCATGAATATTTTTTTAAATTTTTTCATAGTAGACACATACAAGAAATAGCAACTTAAGAAACATAGCATTATCTTCCATGTTTCATTATGTAACCGTAAGACACAGATATTGAAGCATTTACATTATGAAGGATACAAATGATGCCTCACTAAGTCTGTAATAGTGTTGATTACTTCTTCCTTGTTTATGTGCATCCTTTCTATAACAAAGATTAACTGAAATATCTTTTCCAATTGCTAAAATGTGAGGCATAAAACTCCGAGAAATGACCAAAGCCAAGGTTTCTTTCTATTACTATCCAATGTTGGTGAAAGGCCCTGAGGCACAGTCCAGTTTGTCATGTGCTTGAAAATGTGTGCATAACATGTATACACAATGTTTTTATCACCAAGTAGGAGATTTGACTACAAATAGAGAGGGAGGAGTGATAAGAAAGGGGGTCAAGACCAGGCTGCAGAGACCCATAGAGACAGCTGATCTGAACAAGGGTGAGCTCATGAACCCCCAGATTGATAGCTGGGAAACCAGCATTGGACTGACCCAGAACCCCTGAACATGGGTCTCAGTTGGAGGGCCTGAGCAGGCTGTGAGACTTCTGACAGTGGAACCAGAATGTATTCCTAGTGCATGACAGGACTTTGGGGGTACATTCCCCATGGAGGTATACTCAACCTAGTAACAGGAGAGAGGACTTAAACTCTACTCCAAATGACTTGGCAGATTTTAGTGGTCCCTCCTGGAAATCCTCACCCTTCCTGTCCAGTGGGTGAGGAATGGAATAGGAGGGAGTTTGGGGGGGCATGGGAGGATGGGAGGGAGAGGGAACTGGGATTGATATGTAAAATAAGATAATAATAATTATTATTAATAATAATAAAAACAACAACAACAATACACATTTTCTTTGGGGGATGACATCATTTCCTATTCTCTCAGATCTTCTACTTAGTATCTTCTTCAGTAAGACTGTTGGCTGTTGCATTATTTTCCTCTCTTCTTATTCTCTGCTTCTTCATTTTACACATGTGTAGAACCAAAACTCTGCTATGAGGAATATCTAAGTTATAAGAATATTGCAAGGTGAACCATTCTTAAATAGCACAAATTGTGCATAAGTAAATTAAAAATATTATTCTGCTTTATAGGAAAATAACAGGTTTACTTATTTTATAGAAATACTTCCTACAAAGTGATTATTTGTGAATTATGAACACAGATTATTTTCCAGCTAAAGATTTCTTTCTATCACACTAGACAATGAATGGTTATTGCTAATACTGCAATGAGTGTCAAGACACAGACACAGTAAAAGAGAACATGGCAATTTCACACAATTGGCAAATCTACAATGGTTTATGAAGATTATCAGTTTCGACATTTTCTGAAGTATCCGAACATCTGTTGGCTCATTTAGTAGTGTGCAGATCAAGGTGGCTGTAGGTCACAGGGACTGGGATTACAGAAACCTGAAGTCCATGCATTATCTCTCTTCTAACTTCATTCCCTTTCCATTTTTTCTAGCTATTGTGGTCCTTTTTATTACTCTGAGGCGCAGCAAAAAAGAGCCCTTGATCATTTCAGAGGAGGATGTGCGGGAGAACGTGGTCACTTACGATGATGAGGGAGGGGGGGAAGAAGACACCGAGGCCTTTGACATCACGGCCTTGAGGAATCCTTCCGCTGCAGAGGAGTTCAAGTACCGCAGAGACATTCGGCCAGAAGTGCAGCTCACTCCTAGACACCAGACATTGTCCACCCTGGAGAGTATAGATGTTC
Organism: Phodopus roborovskii; assembly: GCF_943737965.1. Lineage (NCBI taxonomy): Eukaryota > Metazoa > Chordata > Mammalia > Rodentia > Cricetidae > Phodopus > Phodopus roborovskii. The sequence continues at coordinate 33,128,830 of NW_026126410.1, forward strand.
AGGAGTTTATTAAGCAAAGACTGGCAGAAGCAGACCTGGACCCCAGCGTGCCCCCTTATGACTCTCTTCAGACTTACGCCTATGAGGGTCAGAGATCAGAAGCTGGGTCTATCAGCTCGCTGGACTCAGCCACCACCCAATCAGACCAGGATTATCACTTCCTTGGAGACTGGGGGCCAGAATTCAAGAAGTTAGCAGAACTCTATGGAGAGATGGAATCTGAAAGAACAACTTAGGTGGTCAACTTTTTTCTTTTTTTTTCCTTTCTTTCTTTTTTCTTTTTTCTTTTCTTTCTTTCTTTTTTTTTTTTTTTTTTTTTATTTGTTTTGGAGCTTTGTAGAATTTGCTTCCTGACCAAGTGGAGATCTGACCACAGTATGACAAGGAAGTCGAGCAGAAACAGTACTTGGAACTGAGCAAGCTGTACACAGCTCCTGTAGAAACAAGTGCCCTTTTTATGATCAAAAGTGGGTTGTTCAATTGGAAGAAAGTCAAATATTTACAAAAAAATACGGAAAAATAGCTGTTGTTCCTTGTGTATATTTTCAAATGCTCAATAAAGTCTACGGTACTGTTTAATTAAGAATATATGAACTAAGCCAAACAATGAATATTTCTTTCACTATGTTATGATTTCTTTTTCCTAAAGCAAAATTTAAAGCGGGGGGGGGGGGTGGCTTAATAACACTGTCGGACGCCTACAGTGTAACACGCTGCCCATGGAAGAATACAGAGGTAATCACAGCCTCCTTTGCTACTTTTCTGGGTGGACCTTTGAGATCCCTGGTCTGTTATTGTGACAGATCTCATAATCCTTGTCCCGTGCTTAAATTACATGAGGTATTCCCAACAAACCAGGAAACTCTGTCATGGACTTGAATATTTCATTTCCCTGTGCCCTCCCCACTTCTTTTCTCCATACAAAGATTATGGAGCATGGGGATTCGCTGCCTGCACTCTAACATATGCAATTTCAGTGCACTGGTCATGCACTGTTCTCAGCTTGGAGACCAAGGTCTCTGTCCTGTCCATCATCCTTTATGTTAACAGGGGACACTCTGTTTTTAAATTGATGGAATGAATAGACTCCGGTAATCAGATTATGTCAGGGAAGTTTTGATTTAAAAAGAAAATTATTACAAATCTCGTTCTGTATAAAACGTTACTCTCTCTCCCTTTTGATTCCCTGCTTATTTTTGTACATTTATGTATGAAAATGATTGTCAAAGGTTCTGCAGTTCTCCATAGTTCATGCATTTCCATTACAGGTAGTCATCAATAATATGTAAGTCACGGTTAGTCTGATCACTTTATGGTATATCCTGTTGTGTATCCACCTTCATCCTTCATGTGGATTCAGATTTTCTCAGTTTCCCTGGTTAGTCCTTGCACATGTGGTATTTATAGGAAGATATGTAGGAGCAGGCCAAAGAAATTGAGCAATCATATATATGACCCCTGAACAGATCACCCATAGTCTGAATTTCTATTTCACCAACTGCAGTTTGGAAATGGCAGTGGCTTCCCTGCCTACCTCACAGGGCTGTTGTGAGGACATATTCGGCCATGTAGAACCACTTTGCAAAGTGCAAAGTATTCTGGTACTTAACGACTTGCACATTCTACTTTACCAATACTATTACTTTCAAAATATGTATTTGCATACATTTCAATAGATAATGATCTTATGATGAAAACAATTTTTATGAAATCTTCAAGGGTCAAGCTATTGTTAACATAAATATGTAATAGCAAGTTAATAATTTTAATATTTTCCATATGAACTCATTTTCTTTACAACTTCTGGGGCTTTTAAATTTTATAAAATAATATTTCTTTCCTTTGTTTGGGGGGGCTTTATGTAAAAAATTATATAGAACATCAAGGTACTACTCTTCAAAATTACCTCATCTATGTATTCCTGGTAAATTGGAATTTATAAACATATGAGATATAAAGTATTTGAAGGAATAGATTTTTTTTCATTTAATCTTTAAATTTACTAGAATATAATGTTCCCAAAAGGTATATGATGTTTTCTGATCCTACCCTTGTGCAAACTTTGGGACTGTGCCTCTGTTTGAATCTGCCTTGTGCTGTCATGTTTCTGTTTTGAGGTTTGGAAACTGAGTTTAATTTGAATAATTCTCAGTTTGTGTTCTAAGCCTGAGGAATAAAATGGAAACAAAGCTTTTTACAACATCTTAGCTTCCCAGATGCTGTGTTATCAGTTCTTTAAACATCATAATGGGGTGCATTTTTGTGTAAGTATACATCAAAAGACACAGAGAGGCTGGAGGAACAACAGCCTCAGGAAGCCCATGTCTGATTATGCTAAGGAGGAAGCATTCTCTACTGAGGAGAAAGTAATCCTTGAGAAATGAAGTGAATCTAGATGGCATCTCTCTTGATTTTGATATCACCACAAGGGTCCAATTTTAGCATTCCATTTGGTTTTGTGGTTGAGATTTTGCAAAGTTTACCAATATTTTAAATATATCCATCTATTCACCAAGTTATTTCACAGCGGAGGTGTCTGAAGGATGACAGTATGTCCTTTCAACTCTGTATTAAAATCAATGACTTCTAAAAGTTTATATGCACTAAAATAATTCCCCGATATTGTAGAGTGAAACACTACACCACTACTTAATTCTAACTACGTATTAATTATAGTGATATATTGATTCTAAGTCCCTGATAGCAATCTAAAGATAAATATGGTTCTTTTATAGTCTGGAAGTACTTTTATTGTTCATAAAAAATTTAAACGAAGCCATTCTAGGTCCTGCATTTGATATAGACTCTGAAAGTAAAGACATTTAATCATTATAAGTAGAAAGCAGGTTTCATAATTTCAGCTCTGTTATTTCAAACAAAATGGTAAGAACAAACCATTATCTTTAAATTAGCTACTCACTTAACCCTCAGTTGATTATATTTAAAAGCCACAGTTTTATCAATGAGAAACAAGGTTGGCATAGAATTCAGAGAAACAGCCATGGATTCACTAATGATGCCTCACAGTATGTTTTGCAAAAAAGAGATGATACATCTTTACATAAATATTGTATAGATTTAACATAAATGCACCAGTTATTTTTTAGACATACAAGTAAAAGAAATACTGAGTGACAATATTTTATCTTAGGTGTTTCATAGCACTAAGTATTCCATGGCATTTATTAATATTCAGCAAAGTTTGAAAAAATTAATTTTTTGTAGAAAACCATGAGCTATGTCACAAATATATTCTATTGTGAATCTGTTAAAGTAATGAATTTTTAAGGGATTAAAGAGGAAATTGTGACTAACATAAAGCTCCATATAGAAGTAAATTGTGATTGCCTATGCTATGACACAAAAAGGAATTGCCCATGAAATCAATTGCCAACACTTAACCATATGGGTACACACACACACACACACACACACACACACACACACACACACACACACTATTATTACTATATTGATGAAGAATATTTGGTGTTGAAGGTATAATTCAAAATAAACTCTTGAATGCTATTGTCTACATATGTTCCTCAATAAATCTATAGTGGAAGTTTCACTAGGAATAGTTGATTCAAAATGGAATTTTTTGGCTTCATTTAGCCTAGTATTCAACTTTCATTGTTATTGATTTGAAGATGTATCAGGTATTGTAAAGAAAACTTATGAGTGTTAAAAAGTGGCTAAATTATAGGTATTTATCAGAATTTTAGAACTGATGCTGTAACAGACACATTGTAGCTACTAAATTCTGATGAGGGCTTTGACACTCAGTACACTGATGTTTAACTATAAATATGTGTAGAGGGTAGTTTCAGAGTGACTCAACTTTCAAGAGAAAAGAAAATGCTAATGTAATTTACTCTAAAATAATTTTGGGTGAATCTTTATAGGCCTATACCCAAAATCTTGGATTGGTGTCTATTTGTTTGTTTGTTTATTTGTTTCAACTGAAGATAAGAAGAAGAAACAAATATCAAGATAGACTTATATCAGACCCAATAGAAATCACTTGATTAGAAATTGGGGAAAGGACCACGCTGTATCTGTCACACTGCAGTAGGTTATTATCTGTGAGTAAGAACAGGCTTTGCCAGATTCTTCAGACTCTATTTGAACAGCTTTGGAACTCCAGTACTCATATTCTTGAAAAGTTAAGGGGCCTATGATCCAGGATCAACCATGCTTAACTTCATGCTATGATATTCTATTCTTACTTCTATTTCAATTTCCCTAACAGAACAAACTTACTAAATATGACTTGGGAAATTTATGGTTTAGATTCAAATTAAATCTCTCTCTCTAAAGGGAAATACTATCTTTAAAAAGCTATGTTATTTTAACATTTGTTTCACCTCATCCCCAAAAGTAAATCTTGTCTTCAACATAAGATTACAAATTTCATAAACAAAACAGACAAGCAGCACTTCAAAATAACTAGAGCAGAAGAAAATAAATTGTCAAACATTGTGAAAACATATTTTATAATGAAGATATCAGATTTGAGGCATTCTATTATCTCACTGGGAGCTAGGGAAAGGTAGACTATGTGAGGCAGTTATTTTTGATAGAAGAAGGAATCAGAGAAGGTTTCTTTTTCTGAATGACTAATTAAGAATAATAATAACAAAATTTCATTATCCTGGAGAATGGTTTCTACTTCTCTGAGCTCAGGGAAATGAAGAAAGTTTGCTCTTCATCACAGCAGAGACTTCACAATTTATTTTCACCTTCATTTTTAAAAATTTAATGGAAAAATTTTCATACAGTTGCTATAAATAATAGCTGCATTGCTCTTCATGCCTAAGTTCTCCAAGGTAACCCCCAGCTTATTCTCAAGTTCATTGTTTCTGTTTTGACTATGACCTGTGTGCGTGTGTGTGTGTGTGTGTGCATGTGTGTGTGTGTGTGTGTGTGTGTGTGTGTGTGTGAGCGCACACGTGCACTCACACATGCCTGTGCATGTTTTACTGACTTCATCTAGGGTTGTTCAGATGCACATTTTTTAGCCACCATCTTGGGATTAGATCACGTTTCAGGGCTCTTCTCTGGAGAAGACTGATTCTCCATGTTTAATAAGGCATTGACTCCTTGTAGCTGTTCATTTAGGCCGATGTAGTCTTATACAATTTTAATGAAAATCTTTTTCTTTTAAAAAGCTGAGAGCTGTAAGAGAATGCAGAAAATGAATATCCATGAGCTCTTAATAGCATATCTTCTGAGGAATACAGACAATTTTTTTTTTTTGAGTCAGGGATTGTCTGTGTAGCCCTTGCTCTCCTAGGACTCAGTGTGTAGACTAGGATGGCATTGAACTCACAAGATCACCTGCCTCTGCCTACTGAATGCTGGGAATAAAGGCATACACCACCAACCACCATTGCCAGGCAGTTACAGATTTGTATCGCATGTTTTATCGCTGGTGTTGGGGAGATGACTATGTTGGTGAAATGCTTGCACATTATCATAAGGATGTGAGAATAGTTTCCTTGCATGTAAGTGAAAAAAGCAGAAGTGGCCATGAATGTAATTCTAGGACTGAAAGCAGGGAAGAATCAGGCAGAATCCTACAGCTCACCGGCTAGCCTGTAAAGCCAAGTGGTGGAGTTTCATTGTCTGTTTAAGATCCTGTTTCATAAATTAAGGTAGAGAGCAATAAAAGTAGAACCTAGGAGTTGATCTATGACCTCCACATGCATGTGCACAAATGACCGCATAGACACATATAACAAAAATACATACACACACTTGTGTGCATGTGCATACACACACACTCTCTCTCACACACAAATACACACACACACACACACACACACACACACACACACACATACACACACACAAAATAGAGCTCTGAAAATAAAAGAAAAATTAGACTCTAAAAATTTTGTCCTAATAAATTTATCAAAAGAATGTTTTCCTTTGCAAAATTTTTGTTTATGTATGTGATGTGCATTTTGTGTGCATGTTTGCTTATGTGTGGGAATATATACATATACATAAGGTTCATCAATAATGTTAGGAACAATCATGAATTGCTCCTCCATCTTACTCATTCAGGCAGGGATCATGTGCTTCTCCCTTGAGGACATGATGCAGGCTGCTTTTCATACTGTACCTTTAAATGCATCTTGGAGATACTAACTTTAGTCTTCATATTTGTGTAGCAAGCACTTAACCACTAAGCCATCCCCTCAGCCAAAGGTAAAATTTGTGTGTACCAGAAGACATCAATTACTGTACTGGTGCCTCATCCTTCTTTTTTATTTTTCATAACGATAAAAATATCAGTTTACTTGGAATACTGAATTAATTACACATAAACAGTCACTAATAGAGACCTCAAAATCAAGAATAAATTAACAAAATTGAAGGAGAAGCAGATAAACTCTGAGACAGATGAAGGTGCTGTGATCACCTCCACATCTAAAAGTGGAGCAGTTGTCACAGTAAGAAAGGACACAGGTAAAACACTGACTTAAAAGACACAGAGGACAATCTCCCCAACCATTGCCTTATACATTCTTTATTTTTCACTAATTTTTAATGTAGGATAAATTTATATAACAGGCTTTGTTAATAACTTACTAAAATCTATAGAAAAAATATGGTGATAATAGTTAATCACCACAGGAAAACATATAGAATACTCTTAAACATATAAAACAAATATTGACAATTTAAAAAAAAATAACCTAATAAGACTTCAACACTCCAGTTTAACTCATAGAAACCTTAATAAACAATAAACTAATTTGAATAAAACTACAGACTAAGTTAACATTATAGACATATGCAAAATATTCCAACAAATAGCAGGATGAATATAATTTCTTCAAATGAATACAGAACATGCTACAGTATAAGTAAATGTGAGGTTACAAACCAGTTTTTGTTTGTTTGTTTTGAGACAGGGTTTCTCTGTGTAGCATTGACTGTTCTGGAACTAGCTCTTATAGACCAGGCTGGTCACGAACTCACAGAGATCCACCTGCCTCTGCTATCCCAAGTCCTGGTATTAAAGGCGTGCACCACCACTGCCCAGTTATGAAACAATTCTTAAAAAAAATTTAATTTCAAGATCTTTTCCAGGCACAGAAAAGTGAATTTAAAAGTGAACAGTGCTAAAAATACAGAACCAAAAACTACACAAAGAAACAAACAGCATAACTTTAAAGTCCTGGTTTCGGGAAGAAATTTTAAAAAAGGTGTTTCAGGACTGGGTAGATAGTTCAGTGGATAAGAGCACTAGTTCTGTAAGCACAGTGACCTGACACATCTCTTCAGATTCTGTATATCTCTCTCTCTGTCTCTGTCTCTCTGTCTTTCTCTCCCTCTCTCCCTCTCTCTGTGTGTATGTGTGTGTGTATTATGTGTTTATGTGATTGAGCAAGTGACTGAGCACAGGTGAATGAATTCTGAAGCCAGAGCATGACCTCATATGTCTACCTCAACCACTCTTTGCTCTATTTTCCAGAGACATGATGCATCCTTAAGTCAGAAACCCGTTGTTTCACTTCCTTTAGCTGGCTGGTAAGATGTCATGATCCATCTGTCTCTGTCCATGTTGCTGGGGATATCAGCACATACAGCCATGCCCAGCATTTTATATGTGAGTTTGAAGTATACATTATTTTTCTAGACCCTCATGGAACTTTCTGCAACTTGACCATAGGCTGTGTCATGTAGCAAAATTAAATGATTTCAAAATTGATAAAATAAATTACAAGTGAAATAAATAACTAATAAAGATAAATGTGAAATGGTCATATAAACTATAGAAAAAATATTTGGAAAATAGGTGGTGTGTTTTTTAAAAATCCCATAATCAAAAAAGTATTACAATGAAAAGTAGAAGATACTTATGTAAATAATAATGAAAGTAAGAGATATTAAATGTCCTATTTAGATAAAATTAAACATGTGAACACATATTTGATAATGGTGCCTCATTCTCATCAACCCAGAAACAAACAGGTTTAAGGAGGAGACTGGGAGCATAGGGTCAGTCTGACTAGAAGTATATACCAGGCCATCCTGGACATCAAATACAAACTCTGTGTCAAATGAAAACAACAAAGAATAATAAAAATAAAAAAAGATTAAGTTATAACTAAAGAATCTTTTGGTATTTAAACAGTCATTCAAATGAATAAGATTCAAAGAGAAATTCATTTATCTGAATATATACTAATTAGCAAGTAAAATATCAACTGAAAAGGTTGCATGATGTATTACATATAATATACAACATTGTTATATATAAAACTCATAAATTATATTATGTATATATATGTATATATATGCATCATCATTTAAAAATGAAAAGACAAGTTAAGACAGGGTAATAGGGAGCATAGGAGGAATTGGAGGGAGACAAGGAACTTGTGGAAATGAATCAATTATATTATAACTAAAAAGACAGTTAAATTTATCATAATTAGCACTCATATTGTGAAAACTCACATTTTGTGCTCCAAAAGATGCTAAAAAAAAATATGCATCCTGGTGACATTAGTTAGCATCAATGTTATCAGAGTGTCTCAGAAATAAGGAACTATACATAAAAAGCACTTAAGAACATATATAAAAAGCAGTGTGAAATGAAAATGAAAGCAGAACTTTACAGGTGCTCTAGGGGTTTGTGTTAGGAGGCATCTCAGGAACAAAGGAAAACTGCGACTGATTTTTGAAGATAAAGTATGTGGGACAGTGTAATGACAAAGTTGATGTGGAAGACTGTAGAATTAGGAGGAGAAAGAGAGAGCCAATTAGAAAACATCCAAAGCTGAAGGTGGGAGACAGAGAAATAGTAATCAAGTAAGATGTAAGAGGGGACTAAGCCAAATTCAGATGACTAAATGGAATTTAGTTCACAACAGTATGACTGAGTTGATTTTACTCTCACTCAGAGAATAGACACAGCTGGATTTTGTTTTTATCAACCTGAATTTTTCTTGAGGAGCTATAACTGTTTAAGCTGTATCAGAGGGGAAATATGGGTGTTTTTACCTTTAAAGATATTATTAGACAATTTTGATTATTTCCAAAGTCAAAATGACTATTGTTAGTATTCAAGCATTTGCACTGGCCTTTCCTTGGGGTTCTGATAGTATCCACCCTCAGCTGCAGCCACTAAGAGTACCACCTGTGCATATTCACTACCTTCCCCTTTTAAAGGGCCCTGTCTATTTCCCATCCTCTCTTTCTTTCTCCCCCTCTCCCAGTCTGTGTATTTCCCCCCTCTCCAGCTCTCTCCTCTCTCCTCTTCTTTCTTCGTTCTTCTCTCTTCTCTCTTGTTGTTCCTGTGTCTGGAAGCTGGTCTCCCCACTTCTGTGTCCCCCCTTTATTTATTTATTTATTTATTTATTTATTTATTTAATATAACCAAGTCCATTTAAATGAAAACAAACACTTATAGACAATATTTGGGAATTTGAGCATCGTTCTTTCAAAACTACTTCCTGCTGGTAAGGGGCACTGTCATGGGGGATTCAAAGAAGTTTCAGAAATCCTGGCTGTAGTCTGTAAGGCTGCTTTTTTCCAGCTGTTTTGAATGTGGGATCACCTGGTACTCTGTTTCAGGTGGATTGGCTTGATCAAACCACATTAGTCTGGAAGGAATCCACATCTTTTCATTTTCTGTGGAAACAAAAATAGAAATCCTTTTCCCCAGTAACTTGTCCTTCAACTTAAATTTTGGAGTCAAAGCATTTTTTTTTAATTTAATTTTTTACATGTTGATCCCAGTTTCCTCTCCCTCCCTCCATCCCTTCCTCCCTCTTTACCTTTCTTCTTCCCTCCTTCCCTCCCTTTTACCTTCTCTGCCCTCTCACATGCACTCTAACCACCCTCCCCTCCCATCCCCCCACCCCAATTCCATATGTAGAGGAATGCCATCCAGTTGCGATCATGTAGATCTGACAGGTCATGTAAAGCAGGGAGTAGGGCTTCTCTCCTGTCTCTAGATTAAGGCAGTTATCCCTCCATGGGGGATGTGTTCGCAAAGTCCTTTTGTGCACCAGGGATACATCCTGGCTCCACTGTCTGAGGTCCCTTAGACTGCCCAGTACTTCTGGCTGAGATCCATAATCAGGGGGGTCTGAGTCAGTCCCATGCTGGCTTTCCAGCTATCAGTGTGGTGGCCCCTTAGCTCCTCCTTGTTCAGGTAAGCTGTCTCTATGTGTTTCTGCTACCTGGTCTTGTCCTCTCCATCTGCATCTGGGTTCTAGTTTGACTCAGTGTTTATATATGGGTGTTTGCTCCTGTTGCCAACAAGCATTAAATGAAGACTCCATGGATAAGTTAGTTGTTGATCTCAATCTCCAGGAAGGGCATTTATGATAGCCTTTCCAAGGAAGCTCAAAATGTTAGTTGGCAGCAGGCTTGTAGTTCTCTAGACCTTTCTTTGTGTTCAATTTCATCTTCAAACAAATATTGGCTCCCTCTTTTATGTTCTCTCTCTCTCTTTCCTGTCTTCTATTGCTAACCAGGCTCAATCTTCCTGGTTGCACATGTTTTCCTTTCCTCCCCTCATTTTCTCCTACTTCTCTCTCCATTTGCTGCCCACCCCACTTCCCCTGAGCTCTGGGGGACTTGTCCCTTCCCAGTTCTATGAGGGACTTTATATGAATCTCTTAGAATACACTTTGTATCCTAGTTCCTCTGGTGGTGTGACTTATAGGCTGGTGATTCTTTGATCTAGGTCTAAAATTTATATATATATATATATATATATATATATATATATATATATATATGAGTTAGTACATATTGTGTTCCTCTTTTTGTGACTGGATTACCTCATTCAGGATGGTTTCTTCAAGTGCCATCCACTTGCCTGTGATTTTCAAGATACCCTTATCTTTTCTGCAGAGTAGTATTCCATTGTGTACATGTGCCACAACTTCATTAACCATTCTTCAATTGAGGGGCATCTAAGTTGCTTCCAGGTTCTTGCTATGAACATAGTTGAACAGATATCTTATTGCATGGATGTGGAACTTTGTGTGTATGCCTAAGAGGGGGATTGCCAGGTCCTGTGGTAAAGTAATTCCCATTTTCCTGAGGAACCGCCATAGTGATCTCCAAAATAGCTGTAAGAGTTTGCACTCCCACCAGCAGTGGAGGAGTGCTCCCCTTTCTCCACATCCTCTCCAGCATAAGCTGTCATTGGTTTTTCTAATTTTAGCCATTCTGGCAGGGGTAAGATGGTATCTCAAAGTTGTTTTGATTTGCATTATCCTGATAGCTAAGGCTATAGAGCACTTTCTTAGGTGTCTTTCAGCTTTTTTGATTTCCTCTATTGAGAATTCCTACTTCAGTTCTGTACCCTATTTTTAAATGGGATTATTTGGTGTTTTGTTGAGTAGTTTCTTGAGTTCTTTGTATATTTTGAAGATCAGCCCTTTGTCGGATATAGGATTGGTGAACATCTTTTCACACTCTGTGGGCTGTCATTTGGTCTTGTCGACTGTGTACTTTGTGTTACAGTAGAAGCTTCTAAGTTTGAAGAGGTCCCATGTATTAATTGTTGAACTCAGTGTCAGTGACCCTGGATTTATGTTCAGGAAGCAGTCTCCTATACCAATTTGTTCAAGGATACCTCCTACTTGCTCTTCTAAGAGGTTCACTGTGGCTGGATTGATGTTGAGGTATTTAATCCATTTGGACTTGAGTTTTATGCATGGTGACAGACATGGGTCTATCTGCAGTCTTCTACATATCCTCATCAAATTGTGCCAGCACCATTTGTTGAAGATGCTGTGTTTGCCCCATTGTATAATTTTCTCTGTTTTGTTGCAAAAATCAGGTGTTCATAGGTGTGTGGATTAATATCGGGATTTTCAATTCGATTCCATTGGTCTACCTGTCTATTTTTATCCCAATACCAGGCTCTTTTCAGAAGTATAGCTCTATTGTAGAGCTTAAAGTAAGGAATTGTGATGCCTCCTGAAGTTCTTTTATTGTATAGGGTTGTTTTGGCTATCCTGGCTCTTTTGTTTTTCCATATAAAGTTAATTATTATTCTTTCAAGGTCAATAAAGAATTGTGGTGGGATTTTAATGGGGATTACATTGAATCTGTAGATTGCTTTTGGCAAGATTGCCATTTTTACTGTTTACCCTACCTATCGAAGAGCATGGGAGATCTTTCCATTTTCTGGTATCTTCTTTATTTTGTTTCTGTAGAGCCACAAAGTACTTATTATATAGGTCTTTGACTTGTTTGGTAAGCATTACGCCAAGATACTTTATGTTGCTTGTGGCTATTATAAACGGTAATGTTTCTCTGACTCCTTTCTCTGTCTCTTTGTTGTCTGAAAAAAGTAGGGCTACTGATTTTTTTGAGTTTATCTTGTATCCTGTAGTTTACTGAAGGTGTTTAATAGCTGTAGGAGTTCCCTGGTAGAGCTCATTGGGTGGCTTATGAAAACTATCATATCATCTGTAAATGGAGACAGTTTGACTTCTTCCTTTCCAATTTGGATGCCCTTGATCTCCTTTTGTGGTCTTATAGCATTAGCTCGAACTTCTAGTAAGATATTGAAGAGATATGGATATAGATGGCAGCCTTGTCATGTTCCTGATTTTAGAGGAATTGGCTTAAATTTTTCTCCATTAAGTTTGATATTGGCAGTTTGTTTGCTGTATATTGATCTTAGTATGTTTAGGTATGTTCCTGTTATCCCTGACCTCTCCAAGACCTTTATCATGAAAGGGTATTGAATTTTGTCGAAGGCTTTTTCAGCATCTAGGGAGATAATCATATGGATTTTCTTTTTCTGTTTGTTTATATGGTGGATCTCGTTGATAGATTTTTGTATGTTAAACCATCCCTGCATTCCAGGAATGAAGCCTACTTGGTCATGGTGGATGATTTCTCTGAAGTATTCTTTAATTCGGTTTGCAAGTATTTTATTGAGTATTTTTGCATCGATGTTCATCAGTGATATTGGTCTGTAGTTTTCTTTCTTAGTTGTGTCTTTGTGAGGCTTGGTTACCAAGGTTATTGTGGCCTCATAAAAAGAGTTTGGCAATGAACCTTCTGTTTCTATCTTGTGGAACAGTTTGAGGAGTAGTGGTATTAGTTCTTCCTTAAATGTCTGGTAGAATACTGTAATGAATCCATCTGGACCTGGACTTTTTTTGGTTGGAAGGCTTTCAATTATTTCATTGCGGGTTATAGTTCTATTTAAGTTGTTTGTCTGTTCTTGATTTAATTTTGGTATGTGATAGTTATCCAGAAATTTGTCCATTTCGTTTGAATTTTCAATTTTTGTGGAATACAGATTTTCAACGTATGTCCTGAAAGTTGTCTGGATTTCCTCTGTGTCCGTAGTTATGATTCCCTTTTCATTTCTGATTTTGTTAATGTGCATGTTCTCTCTCTACTTTTTTGTTAATTTGGATAAAGGTTTGTCCTTGTTGATTTTCTCAAAAAACCAACTCTTCATTGCATTTATTTTTTGTATTGTTTTGTATTGTTTCAGGCCTCAAGTTGATTATTTCCTGGCATCTACTCACACAGGATGAATTTGCTTCTCTCTGTTCTAAGGTTTTCAGTTGTGCTATTAATTCTCTTATGTGACTATCCTCTGTTTTCTTGATATGGGCACTTAGTGCAATGAACTTCCCTCTAACACTGCTTTCAAGGTGTCTCATAAGTTCAGGTATGTTGTGATGGGAGATGTCATTCTGTATATGTTTCTCATACTGGTTTAATGAATAAAGCACTGTTGGCCAATAGGAAAGCAAGATAGGTGGGACTAGGAGACAAGGAGGAAAGAGGAAGTAGTAAGGAGGAGTCAAGATGGAGAGTCCGGAGAGAGCAGTATGCGGCAGCCGGCTCCAGGTAAGAAGACCATGTGGAAATACATAGATAAGCAGAAATGGGTTAATACTTAAGACAAAGCTAGCCAATAAGAAACTAGTACCTGGCCAACAGTATAATGTCAAATACAGAGTTTCTGTGTATTATTTGGGCCTGGATGGGTGGCAGAACAAGACCGGGCAGCGGGTGGAAAAACCATACTCGTTACAATATTGTGTCCTCATTCTTGTTGAATATTAGAAAGTCCTTAATTTCTTTCTTTATTTCTTCTTTGACCCAGGAGTGGTGCAATTGCACATTGTTCAGTTTCCATGAGTTTGCAGATTTTCTGCTATTTGTGTTGTTGTTGAATTCCAATTTTAAAGCATGGTGGTCTGATAAGGTACAGGGGACTATTCCTATTCTCTTGTATCTGGAATGTGGACTCTTGTAACTAGAATGTGGTCAATTTTAGAGAAGGTTCCATGTGGAGCAGAGAAGAATGTATATTCTTTTGTCTTTGAATGGAATGTTCTATAGATGTCTGTTAACCCCAGTTGAGACATAACTTCTGTTAGTTCTTTTGTTTCTTTGTTGAGTGTCTGATTTGTGGTCCTGTCTAGTGTTGAGAGTGGTGTATTGAAGTCTCCACTATAAGTGTGTTACATTTTATATGAGCTTTGATTTTTAGTAGTGTCTTTTACAAATGTGGGTGACTTTGTATTAGGGGCATAGATGATCAGAACTGAGACTTTGTGTGATGAAGATGAGCATCTTCATCTCTTTTGACTAATTTTCTTTTGAAGTCTAACTTGTAAGATATTAGGATAGCTATGCCTGCTTGCTTCTTATTTCCATTTGATTGGAAAATCTTTTCCCAACCCTTTACTGTGAGGTAATGTCTAACTTTGAAGCTTAGATGTGTTTCTTGTGTGCAGCTGAAGGATGGATTCTGTCTTCGTATCCATTCTGTTAGCCTGCGTCTTTTTTTTTATTTATTTTTATTTAATTTTATATAACAAATTCCAATTAAATGAAAACAAACATTTATACACAATATTTGGGAATTTGGGCGTCGTTCTTTCCAAACTACTTCCTGCTGGTAAGGGGCGCTGTCTTGGGGGATTCGAAGAAGATTCAGATATCCTAGCTGTAGTCTGTAGGGCTGTTTTGTCCAGCTGTTTTGAATGTAGGATCAGCTTGTACTCTGTTTCAGGCAGTCTGGCGTGATCCAACCACATTAGTCTGGAAGGAATCCACATCTTTTCATTTTCTGTGGAAACAAAAATAGAAATACTTTTCCCCAGTAACTTGTTCTTCAACTTAAATTTTGGAGTCAAAGCGTTTTTTTTTTTTTTTTTTAAATTTATTATTTTACATGTCGATCCCAGTTCCCTCTCCCTCCCTTCCTCCCTCCCTCCCTCCCCTCCAGCCCTCCCTTCCTCCTTCCTTCCCTTTTGCCCTCTCTGCCCTCTCCCATGCACTCTAAACACCCTCCCCTCCCAACCCCACACCACAATACCATATGTAGGGGAATGCCATCCAGTTGGGGTCATGTAGATCTGACAGGTCCTATGAAGTAGGGACTAGGTCTTCTCTCCTATCTCTAGAATAAGGCAGTTATCCCTCCATGGGGGATATGTATGCAAAGTCCTTTTGTGCACCAGGGATACATCCTGGCTCCACTGTCTGAGGTCTCTTAGACTGCTCAGACCTTCTGGCTGAGACCCATATTCAGGGGGGTCCGAGTCAGTCCCCTGTTGGCTTCCCAGCTATCAGTTTAGTGGCCCTTAGCTCCTCCTTGTTCAGGTAAACTGTCTCTATGTACTTCTACCACATGGTCTTGTCCTCTCCATCTGCTTCTGGGTTCTCGTTCGACTCAGTGTTTATGTATGGGTGTTTGCTCCTGTTTTCAACAGGCATATGTTGAGGACTCCATGGAGAAGTTAGTTGTTGATCTCACTCTCCAGGAAAGGCATTTATGATAGCCTTTCCACGGGAGCTGAGATTGTTAGTTGGGAGCAGTCTTGTAGTTCCCTCGACCTTTCTTTGTGTTCACCTTTATCTTCAAACCAATATTGGCTCCCTCTTTTATGTTCTCTCTCTGTCTCTCTCTGTCTCTCTCTGTCTCTCTCTCTCTTTCCTATTTTCCATTCCTAACCAGGCTCAATCCTCCTGGTCGCACATGCCTTCCTCTCCTCCCTCTCATTTTCTCCTACTTCTCTCTCCATTAGCTGTCCTCCCGCACTTTACCTGAGGTCTGGGGGACTTGTCCCTTCCCAGTTCTGTGAGGGACTTTATATGAATCTCTTAGAATACAACTTGTATCCTAGTTCCTCTGGTGATGTGAATTATAGACTGGTGATCATTTGCTCTAGTTCTAAAATCCATATATCTAAAAACACATACTGTGTTTCTCTTTTTGTGACTGGGTTACCTCATTCAGGATGGTTTCTTCAAGTGCCATCCACTTGCCTGCGAATTTCAAGATACCATTATTTTTTTCTGCAGAGTAGTATTCCATTGTGTACATGTGCCACATCTTCATTAACCATTCTTCAATTGAGAGGCATCTAGGTTGCTTCCAGGTTCTTGCTATTACAAATAGTGCTGCTATGAACATAGTTGAACAGATGGCTTTGTTGCATTGATGTGAATCCTTTGGGTATATGCCTAAGAGGGGGATTGCCGGGTCCTGTGGTAAACTAATTCCCATTTTCCTGAGGAACCGCCATACTGATCTCCAAAATGGCTGTATGAGTTTGCACTCCCACCAGCAGTGGAGGAGTGTTTCACTTTCTCCACATCCTCTCCAACATAAGTCATCACTGGTGTTTCTAATTTTAGCCATTCTGGCAGGGGTAAGATGGTATCTCAAAGTTGTTTTGATTTGCATTTCCCTGATAGCTAAGGATATGGAACATTTTCTTATGTGTCTTTCAGCCTTTTTGATTTCCTCTATTGAGAATTCTTTCTTCAGTCCTGTACCCCATTTTTAATAGGGTTATTTGGTGTTTTGTTGACTAGTTTCTTGAGTTCTTTGTATATTTTGGAGATCAGCCCTTTGTCGGATATAGGATTAGTGAAAATCTTTTCCCAGTCAGTGGGCTGCCGTTTGGTCTTGTCAACTGTGTCCTTTGCCTTACAGAAGCTTCTAAGTTTGAAGAGGTCCCATTTATTAATTGTTTCTTTCAGTGTCTGTGCCCCTGGAGTTATGTTCAAGAAGCGGTCTCCTATACCAATTTGTTCAAGGGTTATTGCGGTAAATAAGGATCAGGATAAACAAATAGGCCGAATAGATGTTTATTCAGGGAGAAATAACTTACAACCTAGACAGATGAACACCAGGAAATTCAACCCGATCCTCTCCTGTCCGAGTCACGCCAGCAAGAGAGAGCGCCTTCCTGGCCCCCTCCGACCTCCTTCCTCAGGTCACCTCCGCCCATCGCTCCACCCCCCAATGGGCGTGGTCAGTGCTACAGAAGGACTACCTCACTACAATTCCCCTTTTAGTCTAAAGAAAAGATTTAGGCTTAATACAAAACTATATACAAAACAGTGAATAACAAGTGTGCTCTAAGAAAAGGAAAATCGAGAACAAAATGACCTACATATCTAGTCCTAGGGTGAGGGCATAACGGAGTTTACAATAGAGTTGTCCTAAGCTGGAAAACGTAAGTCTAGTACCTAATATATCTAACTAGGAAGAGAGAATAATAGTTGTGATAGTTTAATCTTCAACCTCATCAAGACCTGAGAAGGAAATTAACAATACTAGAGTTGACAGGAAATGCGGATGGACAACTTCCAAAAGGTGCAGCAAGGACAGACAGCAAGCCACCTGAACAGTCACCCTAGGTCTCACAGCGACGTTGGTACACCCAGATTTGGCTAAGGCCAAGAGAACTTGACAGACCACAACAACAGCAGGGAAATAGAATGGCTGTCTTACCCTGACTTGGCAAGGTCAAGCAGTCTTCTATATTTGTCTCCTGCAAGCACATAGGACTGCATGTCCAAATCAGTGGTCAAGGTGGGGGCAATTCTATGCCCAACAGGCCATTAGCTGAGGCGAGATTGAACTCCAGCAGGAGCAACAACAGTTTCCAACATATTTTCGGGAAAGTGCACGGTGCTGTCAGGAGCAACAGTGTCTCATGTCAATGGAGTACTAATATTAAAACATTTAAATGCCATGTTCTGCATGTCTATGAAGTGATTGAAGATTAAGCATCTATATCTGACTAATCTCATAGGTACAGGAAATGTGAGTGAAGATGATCTGTAATACTCGGGAGCTTAGCTAAAAAGACTGATTAAAACTTTCCTGAGTAAAGCAGGAACAAATACTTAAACAATATAACTATTTACATATACCTACATGTAAATCCCTAAAATAGAGGTAGAGTATAAGTGTCAAGACAAGAGGTAGAACTATAAAGGGCAGCAAGATAAATATCCCAAATTGTATCAATATACAAAATGTCTTGAATACAGGAAAAGTATACATACATAGAATATGGTAAAAAATAATGTGCATAAATATTATAAGTGGAAACATTTAACACAATATAACAAAATAGAAACTTAATTTTACATAGCTCACCACATAGGAATACATAACAATGTAAGCTGTAAAATACTATCTCATTCATACTCAAATTCTCAAGGAAATAGGCTAATCTACTTATATCCCATCTAAACCATACCTTTACCCACCATTCCCTATTCCTGTCTAAAAGATAAACCCGAGTGTAAGCATCACCCAATCCCAAATAACTAAAACCAACCCAAAGACGATGACTATTATCCCAAAATTCCAAGGGTAGGGAAAGGGGGCATAGTCATATTAAGATTACTTCCTGCTGAAATGGGACAATGATTGCTCCAATGGATCCTGTAGGAAGAAAATTTTTAGCAACCAAATTTCTCAACAGAACTGGCTGTGACATATGTAGTTAGTCACTGTGTGGCAGGAAATTCTTGACTGTAGTTCTATTTGAAACTGGCCAGGGTGTAATAAAAAGGTGCACCATTACAGCTAGCTAGTCATGAGTTGTCTCGAGCAAAACAGTCTCAAACCGGTTTTAGGGTGATGTTTGTAGTTCCGATGCATCAGGTTGAGTCAAGTGGAAATGATGATGTGGGGCCCCATCTTCTTTCCGGAAAGTTCAAAGACTGCTGTTAGGAATCGTTATTATTCCTTGTGGAAAAGTTACACATCAATATTAAAGTAAAATTTTCAAGTTTTAAGGTATGCATTAGGGAAAGACAACAATAAGCATTAAAAGTATGTGAGAAAATTAGGATTTCAGAGAGAAAATTGCATAAGATATGAGTCCCCAGATTTTGTTTTCTTCTGCCTTACACCAATTGGCTTCTTGATTTAAGGCAGAAACCATGAATTTAATCTTAACAACATGCTTGAATTTAGAGAAGGAAAGCCAAATCCAACTCCAAAGCCAGTATTGGTTTACAAAATTTGGGACTTCAGGAATACTAGATAGTAGAGAGAAATAGATTTCTATATAGAAATAGTTTACTACAATTAAATATTTTTTTTTTTACCATATATCAGATTCTGCTTCCTTAAGTGATTGTTTCTGAAGAGCTGTCTTCTCTTCTGTAGGCACCTACATGTTCAGTGTCTTTTGGCTGTTTGATGATAGGTTTTCTCTGTTTTCCTGTAAAAACAAGAACAGAACACTTCCCCTACCTTTGAGAGGCCTCCGCACACCTCATAGGACCTAGTTTGTTGGATGACTTGTCATTTCTCTTCATTAAGATGTTTCTCTTGTTCAACTCGGATCTTGATTAACTTAGATGGTATCCATAGTTTTTCTTCTCCTGTAGATACAAATGCAAAACCCCTACCCCAACGTAACACATATCCTGCTTTCCATTCTGAGGTCAGTACATCCTTGAAATACACTGGCTGATTTAGTTCAGAAGTTTTTTCTATTGTCCAGTGTCTTTCTGCAGCTGTTTTTCCTTTTTCATCAGCATTAAGAAAGTTTAATGTTAATAAAGCATTATGTAATCTGTGTTTGGGTGTTTTGGTTCCTCCTGCCTGTTTATGGAGCATTTCTTTTAAAGTACGATTGGATCTCTCAACCACTGCTTGTCCTGTAGGATTGTGTGGTATACCAGTTATGTGCTTTATCTTGTAATACTCAAAAAACTCTTTCAATTTGCTGGAGACATATGCTGGAGCATTGTCAGTTTTTATTTGTGCAGGTATGCCCATAATGGCCATTACCTCTAAAAGGTGCGTTATAACAGAATCAGCCTTTTCAGAGCTCAGAGCAGTAGCCCACTGAAACCCTGAAAATATATCTATAGTGTGATGTACATATTTTAATTTTCCAAATTCTGCAAAATGAAACACATCCATTTGCCATATTTCATTCCTATTTATACCTTTAGGGTTACTGCCTGGTGGTAAAGGAGTTTGGTTATAGAATGAGCAAGTAGGACATTTCCTTACTATTTCCTTGGATTGTTCCCAAGTGATAGAAAAATCCTTTTTTAAACCTTTATTGTTCACGTGGTGTTTCTTATGAAACTCTGAGGCTTCTAGCACACTTCCTATCAATAAACGATCAATTTCATCATTGCCTTGTGCTAGAGGACCTGGCAGACCCGTATGGGATCTGATGTGTGTTATATATATAGGATGAGTCCTCTTTCTGATAGTATCTTGTAACTGTATAAACAATGAAGTTAATTCTGTATTGTCAGGAATAAATTCTGCAGTCTCAATGTGTAAAACGACTCTCTCTGCGTATTGAGAGTCAGTAACTATATTGAGGGGTTCTTTAAAATCCATAAGTACCATGAGAATGGCATACAATTCTGCCTTTTGTACAGAATTGTAAGGGCTTTGAACCACTTTGCTAATATTTCCTGATTTATATCCTGCCTTACCTGATTTATTTGCATCAGTGTAGAATGTAAGAACTCCAGAAATAGGTGTTTTTCTTACAATGCGTGGAAGAATCCAAATCGTTTTCTTTATGAATTTGATTCTCTCAGTTTTGGGATAGTTGTTGCTAATTGTTCCCAAAAAGTTACTGCAAGCTCTCTGCCAATATTCGTTATCTTTCCATAAGGAAGAAATTTCCTCATTAGTTAAAGGTACTATAATTTCTGCTGGGTCCCTTCCTATTAGCTGACGAAGTCTTAATTTACCTTTTATAATCAAGTCAGAGATCTTTTCTATATATGTTTTCAGTTTTTTATTCTGTTTATGTGGTAGGAATATCCATTCTAATATGATATCTTCTCTCTGCATCAAAATCCCTGAAGGATATTCTCTAGATGGTAATATAACCAGAATACAGCCTAGGTTTGGATCCACACGGTCCTCATGTGCTTCTAGTATCCTCTTTTCTACCCATTCTAATTCCTTCTCAGCTTCAGCTGATAGTATTCGTGGACTATTCAAGTCCTTATCTCCTTTTAGGGCCATTTTCAAGTTTTTCAAATCATGCCCTTCTACTCCAATTATGGTTTGCAGTTGAGAAATCTCTCCTAGTAATTTTTGAAGATCATTAAGAGTCTGGTAGCGATCTCTTCTGATCTGTACTTTTTGTGGTCTAATTTTCTGTAGACCTATTTTATATCCTAAGTAGTTGATAGACTCTCCTTTTTGTATTTTTTCAGGTGCAATTTGTAATCCCCAGCGAGGTAAAACTTCCTTTACTTTCTCAAACATTTTTTCTAATATTTCTCCTTTAGAGTCAGCTAACAATATATCATCCATGTAATGATAGATTATGGATTGTGGAAACTGTTTACGAATTATTTCTAACGGTTTTTGTACGAAATATTGGCACAGGGTGGGGCTATTTAGCATTCCCTGTGGCAAAACCTTCCATTGATATCTCTTCACCGGTTGAGAATTATTATAATTAGGTACCGTGAAGGCAAATTTCTCTTTGTCTTGTTCTTGTAAAGGTATAGTGAAGAAGCAATCCTTTAAATCAATAACTATAATAGGCCATTCTTTGGGTATCAAAGAAGGCAAGGGCATTCCAGGCTGTAGAGAGCCCATTGGCTGGATAACTTTATTGATGGCTCTCAGGTCTGTAAGCATTCTCCATTTACCAGATTTCTTTTTGATCACAAATACAGGAGAATTCCAAGGCTGGTTGATTCCTCAATATGTCCAGCATTTAGCTGTTCCTGAACCAGGCTTTCTAAAGCTTCTAACTTCTCAGAGGTCATAGGCCATTGTCCTACCCAGACAGGTTCCTCTGTTAGCCATTTCAAAGGTAGGGCTTTTGGTTCCTCTGTTTGTTCAGCATTTGTATTTTGTTTTTGTACTGCCTGGATATTTGGTCTCTGTCTTGTATAGTACTTAACAGTATTCTTTCCACAATCATGAGGTCGTCTATGGTTCCTATCTAATACAGGAGGAATGTTAATCTGTGTATTCCATTGCTGTAATAGATCACGACCCCATAAATTTATCACTACATCAGCCACATATGGTCTCATCCTCCCTCTCTGTCCTTCTGGTCCTATACAGTCAATCCATCTCGTGCTTTGTTTTACCTGAGCCAGGGTTCCAATCCCTAAGAATTGAACATTTACCTCATGCAGGGGCCATCTTTGAGGCCAAGATTTATTAGATATGATAGTTACATCAGCTCCTGTGTCCAGCAGACCCTCAAACAGTCTATTATTCATCTTAACTATCAATCTAGGCCTATGACTATTTATAGCAGTTTGCCAAAATATACGTTTTTCATTTCCTTCTGTCATGTTTGATTCAACTTCCGTCACTAGTTCGTCATCCAGAACAGTATGAGTTTTTATAATAGGCACAGAATTTTCTAATTGTCCTGTGGGAGATTGTCTTCCACTGTGACTGGGAATGTTCGAACCACCTGTGATGTGGGGGCCTTCGAGAGGCCCCCCAAGGAGTTTCCCCGATGGTAAAGGGTTTCCTTGCTTGTCTCTGGTCGATCTACACTCATTTGTCCAGTGTCTGCCTTTGCCACACCTTCTACATAACCCAGGAGGCTGAGGCCTTCTGTTTGATTCCTTCCTGGGGGTGTTACTTCTAGGGAAGCTTTGCCTACAATTTCTTTTTAGATGTCCTATCTTACCACAGTTATAACATCTGATATTATGATATCTTTTCAAACCTTTGGGGATGGCTTCTCCTACCCAAACTTCTAAGTCACCATAGTAAGGAACTCTGTTATCTTGATATCTTCTCTGACCTTTAGATATGGCTTCTCCTATCCATGCTTCAGTCTTATTGTCATTATACTCAATGTTGCCTGTATATAGGACCCATTCATCCAAGGGTGCTGATCGCATTTTTAAAGGCCAAAGCACCTGTTTGCATTGAGGATTCGCATTCGTATAAGCTAAAGATTCTATGAGTATTCGCCTAGCATCTATGTCTGCTATCTCTAATTGTACTGCCCTAGATAATCTTTCTAGAAAGATACTAAAACGTTCTCTAGGTCCTTGCTTTATCTTGGTATAGGGTTCTATCCTCTCTCCTAATTCATGAACCTTATCCCAAGCATTCAAAGCTGCTGTACTGCATAGAGACAAGATGTGTTCATCATAGGCAGCTTGGGTTTCTGGGTCAGCATAGAGACCCTCACCAAGAATTTTATCTTGGGGAGCTTTATAACCTTTCTTTAAGCCCTGAAGTTCAAGAGCTTTTGCTTCCTCTCTCCATAAAGCCCTCCATTCTATTTGAGAGGCGCTTTCAAGGACAGCTGATATTAATTGATCCCAATCCTTAGGGGTTACCTTGTTATTCCATGCCCATGATTCTACTAATTGCTTCACATAAGGTGAGTGCATGCCATAAGAGACTACTGCTTCCTTTATACCTTTTAAATCTTTCATACGTATTGGTTCCCACTGATATGCAACGACACCTTTTGGATGTTTCTTCGTTGCTGGCTTTTCATGAATAGATACAGGGAAAGCTCCCCTGACCCTAAATGGTGTGGAAAATTTTAAATCTTTTTCATGCCCTGTTACCTGTAGTTCTTCTTCTGATGTATCAGACTGAAGGTCTTCTAAAGCCTGAAATCTATTCACCATTGTTTCTTTGAGTGTCTGAACTTCTTGAATCAAATAACTTTCTAGAGACTTCATTGCATCAGTCAGTTTCTTACTTTCTCCAACTACAAATGATTCCATGTTTTTAATCTTATCATCCTTAGATATTATCTGAATGGCGTGTAAACTGCCTTCCATAAACAATGTTCTATCTGCTAGCTTGCCATTATCCTCAGACATGGAAGAGATTCTGTCATCTAGTCTTTCTATCTGATGTTCCAGTTTTTTAAACTTATTAGTAGCTTCCTCCGACCAAAATAGCTGTTTCTGCTAGTTTGTTAATGCATTGCATTGTTT
Organism: Phodopus roborovskii; assembly: GCF_943737965.1. Taxonomy (NCBI): domain Eukaryota; kingdom Metazoa; phylum Chordata; class Mammalia; order Rodentia; family Cricetidae; genus Phodopus; species Phodopus roborovskii. The sequence goes on from NW_026126410.1 coordinate 33,153,049, forward strand.
CTGTTCTGGTTATTGAAGTATCTGACATTAAACAAATTATACCTTTCAGCTCGCCAACGCCATCTTCAATATTCTGAATCTTTCTTTCTATATTTTCTATGCTTTGAATTCTATCATTTTCAATGTTTCGAATCTTTGTCTCTGTTTTGAATTCCATCATTTTCAATATTTTGAATCCTTGTCTCTATGCTTTGAATTCTATCATTTTCAATGTTTCGAATCTTTGTTACTAAGTCTCCCATGGTTTGTACAAGTTCCTTATTGTTTGCTGTAATCTCAAACCATTTCTTTAAGAATATCATGTTAATGATGAAACCCATTGCTATTACAAAATAAAAGTATATATTGGTCCAGTCATAAGTTTCTTCTGCTAAAATCCCTTCTACATATGAAGTAAAATAATTCCTAAAGTTCTGCATAGTAAAATTATCTGCCATAGTTATAGAACAATTTATCTCAGATTTTATATCAGCTTAAATTGCAAAGGATGTTACAATTACCTTAGGTGTAATTCTGCTGTCCTGGAACTTTGATGCTTTTAGTTGTATATCTCAGCTTGTGGTAGCTACGCCTGGAGGTGTGTCATCAAATAGCGCCTAGCCGTCGAGGCTCGTCTGATCCCGGTTCCTGTAAAAAGTTCTTAACAAACTATGGCAAGCAGAATTTTGTTAAAAGGGGACTTTTGGAGTTACTTGTAACACAAGACGAAACGCGTGCAAGCCGGGCGGGTGCCGCTGGGTGGGTGCTGCCAGGCGGGTGCCGCTGGGCAGGTGCCGCCGAGAGGCTCTGCGCGAATGCAAAGTCCCGTGCGGAAATGGGCAAAAAATGTTAAGCGGTAAGTGCCTTCTCAGGTCTGCTTTAGCGGCAAAGATCTCCTTTGCAGTAAGGAAGAGGCAAATGTCCCAAAGCTGTGGTGAGTCCACCTGGTTAAACTCTGCCCATTGGGGAAGGTGGGGGAGGGGGGCGGCTTCTGCCGCCTGGGGGCAAAACCCAGGTAAATCCTGCTTCTGACACCAGATATTGCGGTAAATAAGGATCAGGATAAACAAATAGGCCGAATAGATGTTTATTCAGGGAGAAATAACTTACAACCTAGACAGATGAACACCAGGAAATTCAACCCGATCCTCTCCTGTCCGAGTCACGCCAGCAAGAGAGAGCGCCTTCCTGGCCCCCTCCGACCTCCTTCCTCAGGTCACCTCCGCCCATCGCTCCACCCCCCAATGGGCGTGGTCAGTGCTACAGAAGGACTACCTCACTACAAAGGGTACCTCCTATTTCTCTTCTAAGAGGTTCAATGTGGCTGGATTGATGTTGAGGTCTTTGATCCATTTGGACTTGAGTTTTGTGCATGGCGACAGACATGGGTCTATCTGCAGTCTTCTACACACCCTCATCCAATTGTGCCAGCACCATTTGTTGAAGATGCTGTCTTTGCCCCATTGTATAATTTTAGCTGTTTTGTCGAAAATCAGGTGTTCATAGGTGCGTGGATTAATATCAGGATTTTCAATTCGATTCCATTGGTCTACCTGTCTATTTTTATGCCAATACCAGGCTGTTTTCAGAACTATAGCTTTGTAGTAGAGCTTAAAGTTAGGAATGGTGATGCCTCCTGAAGTTCTTTTATTGTATAGGGTTGTTTTGGCTATCCTGGGTCTTTTGTTTTTCCATATAAAGTTGATTATTATCCTTTCAAGGTCGGTGAAGAATTGTGGTGGGATTTTAATGGGGATTGCATTGAATCTGTAGATTGCTTTTGGTAAGATTGCCATTTTTACTATGTTTATCCTACCTAACCAAGAGCATGGGAGGTCTTTCCATTTTCTGGTATCATCTTTAATTTCTTTCTTTAGAGTCACAAAGTTCTTATTATATAGATCTTTTACTTGTTTGGTAAGCATTACACCAAGATACTTTATGTTGCTTGTGGCTATTGTAAAGGGTGATGTTTCTCTGATTTCTTTCTCTGCCTCTTTGTCGTCTGAAAAAAATAGGGCTACTGATTTTTTTGAGTTTATCTTGTATCCTGCTAGTTTGCTGAAGGTGTTTATCAGCTGTAGGAGTTCCCTGGTAGAGTTTATTGGGTCGCTTATGTAAACTATCATATCATCTGCAGATAGAGACAGTTTGACTTCTTCCTTTCCAATTTGGATGCCCTTGATCTCCTTTTGTTGTCTTATAGCATTATCTAGAACTTCTAGTACGATATTGAAGAGATATGGAGAGAGAGGACAGCCTTGTCTTGTTCCTGATTTAGAGGAATTGGCTTAAGTTTCTCTCCATTCAGTTTGATGTTGGCAGTTGGTTTGCTGTATATTGCTCTTATTATGTTTAGGTATGTTCCTGTTATCCCTGACCTCTCTAATACCTTTATCATGAAAGGGTGTTGAATTTTATCGAAGGCTTTTTCCGCATCTAGGGAGATAATCATATGGTTTTTCTTTTTCTGTTTGTTTATATGGTGGATCACGTTGATAGATTTTTGTATGTTAAACCATCCCTGCAAATCCAGGTATGAAGCCTACTTGATCATGGTGGATGATTTCTCTGATGTATTTTTGAATTCGGTTTGCCATTATTTTATTGAGTATTTTTACATCGATGTTTATCAGGGATATTGGTCTGTAGTTTTCTTTCTTAGTTGTGTCTTTGTGAGGTTTGGGTACCAAAGTTATTGTGGCCTCATAAAAAGAGTTTGGCAATAAACCTTCTGTTTCTATCTTGTGGAACAGTTTGAGGAGTAGTGGTATTAGTTCTTCCTTGAATGTCTGGTAGAATTCTGCACTGAATCCAACTGGCCCTGGACTTTTTTTCGTTGGAAGGCTTTAGATGACTGCTTCTATTTCTTTTCGGGTTATAGGTCTATTTAAGTTGTTTGTCTGTTCTTGATTTAATTTTGGTAAGTGATAGTTATCCAGAACCTTGTCCATTTCCTTTGAATTTTCAATTTTTGTGGAATACGGATTTTCGAAGTATGACCTGAAAATTGTCTGGATTTCCTCTGTGTCTGTTGTTATGTTCCCCATTTCGTTTCTGATTTTGTTAATTTGCATGTTCTGTCTCTGCTTTTTCGTTAATTTGGATAAAGGTTCATCTATCTTGTTGGTATTCTCAGAAAACCAACTCTTTGTTGCAAAATAGAAACCCTGGTTTCTATTTTGTTGATTTCAGCCCTCAAGTTGATTATTTCCTGGCGTCTGCTCCTGCCGGGTGAATTCGCTTCTCTCTGTTCTAAGGTTTTCATTTGTAGCCTGTGTCTTTTTATAGGTGAGTTAAGACCATTAATGTTGAGGGTGAGTAAGCACCATTGATTGTTGATGCTTGTTTGATTTAGGTTTGTTGTTGTTGTTGGTATTGTGAATATATTAATTCTGCTTTACCCTTGGTTTCTGGTGTAGTTGTATTATTTGTTGCCTACATTTTTGTGGGCATAGTTACATTCCTTGGGTTGGAGTTTTCCTTCCAATACTTTCTGTAGGGCTGGATTTGTAGATACGTATTGGGAAAATCTGGTTTTGTCATTAAATATCTTGTTTTCTCCATCTATAGTGATTGAGAGTTTTGCTGGATATAGTAGCCAGGGCTGGCATCTGTGGACTCTTAGTACTTGTAGAACATCTATCCAAGACCTTGTGGCCTTGAGGGTTTCCATGTAGAAGTCAGGTTTAATTTTGATAGGTCTGCCTTTATTTGTTACCTGTCCTTTTTCCTTTGCTGCTCTTAACATTCTTTCTTTATTTTGTATGCTTGGTGTTTTGATTATTATATGTCAAGGGGTCTTTTTTCTTTGCTCCAGCCTATTTGGGGTTTGGTATGCTTCTTTTACTTTCATAGGCATGTCCTTGTTCAGATTTGGAAAGTTTTCCTCGATGATTTTGTTGAATATGTTTTCGGCACCTTTCAGCTGGGCTTCCTCACATTCCTCTATGCCTATTATTCTTAGGTTTGGCCTTTTCATGGTGTCCCACATATTGTGGATGTTTTGTGTTAAGGATTTGTCGGATTCATGATTTCCTATTTCTTCTGGTTTATCTTCTGTGCCTGAGATTCTCTCTTCCACATCATGTATTCTGTTGGTTATGCTTGTGTCTATAGTTCCTGATTTTTTGCCCAGTTTTTCTATTTCCAGCATTCCTTCAGTTTGTGTTGCCTTTATTTTCTCTATTTCAGTTTTCAAGTCTGGAACCATTTCCTTCACCTGCTTAATTGTTTTTTTCTTGGCTTTCTGTATTTCCTTAAGAAATTTGTTCATTTTTTCCACTTTTTTGTTTTTGTTTTTTTTTTTTCCTCCATTTCTTTAAGGGATTTTCTCACATCTTCTTTGAGTGCCTCTATCATTTTTATGATGGTAAATTTTAAGTCATTCCCTTCTGCTTCCTCTGCTTTGTTATTGTGTTCCGTTCTAATTGGTATATATTCCCTAGATTCTGGTGGTGTCATGCTTGTCTTTCTGTTGTTATGTGTTTTCTTGTATTGCCGTCTTCCCATAGCTTCTTCCAGTGGGTGTTGGTGGGGTCTCCCCTTCTCTCTATGGTACTTCCCCTGTGGGCTTATGTGGGTAAGAGTTTCAATATCTGTAGCTCTGGGTGGTCCAAGCTCTCTAGGAGGTGTCTCTGCCGACAGGGGCACAGGGATGGAGTCAGAGCTGAAGATCCAGTAGAAGATGCCACTAGCCAATGGCTCGAGCCAATGGCTGGCAGAAGAAGACAATGGCTGAGCTGAAACTTGGGAAGGTTTTGCAGGATAGTGGGATCTCACTGGAAACTGGGACTCTCCAGCTGAGGCCTCTTTCTTTAGCAAAGGCCCTGATTTGGGGGTCAAGGATCTTGCTTGCAGGAACACGGAGTGGACCTGAGGAGACAGACGGATCTCTGGGAGGGACCCATACCTGGGACTCCAGCAGAGGACTGGAGGTGGGGTCAGAGACCAAGCAGCTGGAAATTACGGGTGGTCCCATGTGGATAGGCATGTCTCATTTGTTAAGAGTTGCTCCCAGGAATCTCTGAAGTATGTTGCACTGTTGGCCCCACCCTCTGTCCCAGTGCTCAACCAGAGTGGAAGGACCATGGGCAGGGTAGGGCACAGGGTGGGGGGCAGGCTCGCGGTGGGGAAGGGTGGGGGTGTATCAGAGTTCCAAGGGTGCTCTCGAAGGGGACAGGACACAGGAGCTGCAGGATCAGGGGACAACCCAGGGAGATCAGTGGGGGAGAGGTTGTAGGGGAGAGCCAGCCTTGATTAGGCCCAGACTTACCTATGGCCAATAGATGGTGGAAGAGGACAAAGGCTGAGATGAAACTTGGGAAGGTTTTGCAGGATAGTCAGATCTCACTGGAAACTGTAACTCTCCAGCTGAGGCCTCTTTCTTTAGCAGAGGCCCAAATTTGGGTGTCAAGGATCTTGCTGGCAGGAACTCAGAGTCTCCTTATCCCCTTTTTATTATTTCTTTCCCTAAGAAATATAACCTCTGCTTGAAACCTGTCACAGGGCCTTTCTCATGTTGCACTTTTCTTAAATTACAACCCAAGAATTTATAAAATAGTATCAAATGTTCACATTTGATTAATAGGATAAATAATTTATCAGTGTATCATTGTTTGTATAGTGATAATACACATAAAGAAAATTATAGCAACATAATTATTCACATGTTATTTCTTCACTGGGTGATGATAAGTCTACCATGATTGCCTTGCACAAAAATATATTTTTTAACTATAAACATAATAAGCCAAAGACTAAACATGTCTATAAAGTAACTGTTCCAGTTACTTTATAGACATGTTTTGTGTTCATTGTGCATGTGCTTGTGCATGTGTGTGTGTGGAGACCTGAGTCAACTTCGGATGTAGTTCTCTAGGAGCCATACACTTTTTGTAAAGATAGGGTTGTTCCATGCGCTGGAGTTCACCAAATATGTTAGTTATAATGTGTTTTGCTCAAAAGATATCTAAAAGAATGCTTTTTTTCCCCTCATTCCAAATGCCCAAGATGATCAATTTCACAAACTATTGTAATTACAAGAGAAGTTAATTGAGAACTTTAGTGTGTTTGCATTGTCTCTGGGCAGGGGAGGCAAGGGGGGCTTTACTCTTCATAGAAAATTTTTGTTCTCTTTCCAACTGAACATAAATTTTACAACTTTGAAAGCACGATTAAATGTCTACTAGCCTAATAAAACACCACATTTTAAAAATTCTATTAATTATATCTTCAGATTTACCTTAGTACCCAAGCCACACAAAGACACAATTAAGAAAGAGAACTAAAGAACAATATCCATCATGAACATTGATACAACTATACTTAATAAAATACTGGCAAATTGAATCCAAAAACACACCAGAGAATTCATCCACCATGACCAAGTAGGCTTCATCCTGAGCATGCAGGGATGGATCAACATATGAAAATCTATCAATGTAATCCACCATATAAAAAAAAAACTGAGAAAGAAAAATTATATGATCATCTCAAAAAATGCTGAGAAAGCCTTTGACAAAATCCAACACCCCTTCATTATAACACAATATTAAGTGTTTGCTATATCGTTTTAAAATTTGTATTCTCAGTTTAGTAGAATTCTCTTCAATCCATGGGTTCCAATGGAAGTAAAGAAATAGGCATTTACCTTTGCCTCTTGTGTGACTGTACATCATGCTTTTCTTTCAAATGGCTTTGTGTGTGTGAGCTTCAGAATGAGGCAACACATAAATACAGGTATTTTGAATTGTTTATCTAATTTATTCTTTTACTAATAAAAACTTGAGTCCGATATTGGGATGCAAACCTGATATATCATGAAAGCAGTGGAGAAATGATGGGCTGACTCTTCCTCTCCACTTTCCTAGATCTAAAAGACCACAGACTCTCCCCAAGGCTCTCCTTATCTCTTCATGTACCTCTCTATCTGGCTCTCGAAAATTTCTGTGGCTAACTCTGGTCAGACAGTCATGGGCACCACCTCTTGATTCAAGATTTAATTTTATTATCAGCATCAATGTAAACAAATATTCCAACAAGCAAATTGAAAATCTTATTTCAGATTTTCATTATATGAAAAGAAATCATGACCACAGCAACTCAATTTAATTGGGATGATTCACTTGCAGCTTTAAAGGTTCAGTCCATTATCATCATATCAAGGAGCATGGTGGTGTGCAGTTAGATGCGCTGCTGTGTAGATCTTAACCAGAAAGCAACAGAAAGTTGACTGACACACTGGGCAGTATTCTGAACATAAGAAATCTCAAATCCCACCCCAACAGTGACATACTTCCTCCAACAAGGGTATACAACTCCAACAAGGCCATATCTCCTAATTTGAGATTATGCCAGTCAATTACATTCAAACTACCACAATGGCCTATGTCATTATTTCAAAATAAAGGAAGCTCATTTATTGATTTCCCTGAAAAAAACTAAAATTTTAATGAAATAATATTTTACTTCAATAGAAACAATTAATTTGAATAATCATGAAATACTTTTAGAGTAAAAAAAAATCCAACACACTGAGTCTATGCTGTAATCTTAATCAAAGAACAATGCTATAGTTTATGGAGGCAACTAACAAAAAACAAAAGATTTATCAGTATTGAATGAATGTTACATCTTATCATTTATACAGAAAAAAAGAACATTAATTTTTCCCAGAGCAAAGCTGCAAAGTGAAGAACTTGGATTACATTTTATCAAACACAGTGATTTTTACAGCACCTCAGATAACAAATGAGGTATTTTTAGAGATTTTATGAGGAAACTTGTCCTCTCTGTTCCCAAACCATATAAAGGTATGTCTATTTAAAAAAAAGTAATACATTTATTAATTAATTCTTTGAGAATTTCAGGAGTACATGCAAACTATTTTGATGGTTTTCACCTCCTGTTCATTTCATTAATTGGCCCAGTATTCACTCTCATTCAGTTTTATCTCCTTTTTGTCACATTTATAGCCCATTGTAGCCAATTACTGCTGCCCATTTACACATTTGGTGGGACTATCCAATGGAGCATCATGAACCTCTCAGGAATAATCCCCCTTAGAAAACTAGACTCCTCTTCCCCTAGCAGCCAGCAACTGTCAATAACTGGTGATATATTATTTGTAAATTAATAAAACCTTCATGATGGTTCAGGATGCAAAGCCAGGCACAAGATATAGAGGTCAGGCAGTGGTGATGCACACCTTTATTCCCAGCAGCCACACTACTTAGGTATAAAAGCTAGGCAGTGGTGGCACACATTTTCAATCCCAGGTCTCAGAATGGATCTCGATGAGTACAAGATCACCCAGACCTACACAAAAGTAAATCAGTCTAAAAGAATTAGAGCTCATGCCTTAAAAACAGCACTAGAGAGGTATATAAAAGACAGGAGTCCAGTGTCTCAGACTGCAATCTGAGACTGGATCTCCTGCCACATTGAGGAGAGGCAGCAGTCTGAGACTTAGAGAGCTATTGGAGAAAGGATCAACCATTTCATTCTGAATTAGAGGTAAGAGAGCTAGTGACTGGCTGTTTTGCTTCTCTTATCTTCAGCTTGAAACTTGAACCCAATATCAGTCTATGGGTCATTTATCATGTTAAAAATATATCATCTTCTGTGGGTGGAAACATTAGTTATTCCTTCTAACCTACAAGCCGGAAGGTTGTCAAGTATAACCTTCAGAAAATCTTATACATGTATTTTGTTTTCTGGTTAGCTTAGTAGCTGCACCTGAATATGTTAATTTAACTATGTTCTAATGCCCAGTGGTCCACAGACAGAGCACTACTGTTCAGGACATGACCTGGAGAGATTCCTAACCCTTCCTGCTGCCAAATTTAATTTTTATCTAAGTCTGTATCATTCTGTTTATCAATAAAGACTTAAGAGTCAAATGTAGGGGTGAAAACATGCAAGCTCTGAGGGATTGAGAAGTAAGAAGTTGGCTGAAGTCCCAGCAAGACAGCATCTTCAGCAGTCCCAAACTGAAAAGACCATAAAATATCAAGGCTCTCCCTACTCCTTTCTATGTGTTTCTCTATCCAGCTTCCTGGATTCTTCGTGGTCTCTATGTCCAATTCCTGTCAAGTTGTTTTCAGCCTCAGCTCCCTGATCCAAGGCTGATTTTATTGACAGCCTTGGGCTTCCTAGTACATCTGTCTTGCAACATTATCCCCTTGTTGTCTAAATAAAAAGAAATCATTTAACTCTAGCACATTAAATGTATATAAAATAAGAACAAGTATCAGGTAAAAATTATTTTTACAATGTCCAATCCATTGGCATTTGCAAGTAAGGAGGAAATACTCTATTATCTATACCAAGTTTTATACCTAAGACTCTTTCTATCACAACTTGTAACTAGTAATGAAAAAATGCCATTTTGAATTTTAAAATATATTCTGAGAAAAACAAATTAAGTTTTTTTTTGTTTCTCAACTTCTATGATCATTACAACTCTTTACAGAATTTCTTTCTTGAATTTGACAACAAAGAAAATGGTAAACTTACAACTATCAAGTCTTCAACCCCGTCAGAGACCTGAGAAGTATATTACCTGAGTAAACAGGAAGTGCAGAGCAAGCAACTTCCAAAACTATAGAAACAACAAAGACAGCTGGCTGCCTTGACAGTCACCCAAGATTCTTCTGCAACGTGGGAGCCTCCATCTTTGTCCTACAGGCCTAGAATTTCTCACAGACTTTTCTATGCAGGAATTTCAAGGACTTGACTAGCTTGTCTTGGCAATGATTGGAATACAATTTCCTTTGTGTTCTCTTGTCCAATTTGGATAATATACTGCCTACAGTTGAAGAAAGCTTGATTCTTGCCAAGTATTTAATTTTGCCACATTGAAAGCAAACTCCATATGGAGATTCTACCAGGCCCATTGTCTTCTCTGAAGTAGATTGATGCTGCCAGGAGCTTATGTTATTAAACAATTTAAATGTAATATTCTATAGACCTCTGTAATGTTTGAAAACTACTTGTCTATCTGAAAAATGTATTTAGTTAACCTTGAAAATGTACATAACATGACTACAAGTTTGTGATAGATGATTAACTACTAACCTGCATTTTATTTATTATCCTAAATAGTTTGTAATAATAACTTTCAAGGAGCATAACTTTACATTACACATTTAATGTGCTGCATGGTACCTGAGTACAAGAGTAGAGGCATATATACAGTATGTTATAACAGGAATAACCTTAAATTTGTACCAATATGAAAAAATCCGTATTAATCTAAAATATTTAATGATAATAGTTGTACTTAGTTAACTTAATAATCTACCCTTTCACTCTGTCATTGCTGTATCTCCCCATTTTCTTTCTTTTTATCACTCATTCCCATTTTTTCAACATTGGACAGAATAGAAATAATAGAGGAAAGAAAAAGATAAATCACTTAATTTAACTTCCTTTCTTTAGTTTTCTCTCTGATCATGAACAATCACAATTTGCAATTACATCCCCCATACAATTACAAACATTCATAATCCACCATATGTCCAAAAAACATGGATGCCACCTCTTCATAATGTGGGAAAGATGTTCTTAAAATTACTTCCCTCTTACTGGTTACAATGGCATATTTAGGGGACCCTAGGGAAATTGTGACAATAGCCAAGTCTTGGAAGAGCTAGCTATCATTTGCAATTTTATGGGAAACTAAAGGTCTTATCTGAAGTCTATTCCAGCCAGGGCTTCATTGATATTAAATATTAATATTAAATTGAATATTAATTTAGTCTTAATTATAACAATATTAAATTCTACACAAGGATTCATAGGTAAAAATTATCAAACCACTGATCTTTATTAAAAATATATTCATTTTTCTATTGCTGTGATAGAACATCATGAAGAAAGCAACTATATAAATAAACGTTTAGTCAATAAACATCACCCTTTACCATAGCCAAAAACAACATAAAGTATCTTGGGATAATGCTTACCAAACAAGTCAAAGACCTATATAATAAGAACTTTGTGGCTCTAAAGAAACAAATTAAAGAAGATACCAGTAAATAGATCTCCCATGTTCTTGGATAGGTAGGACAAATATAGTAAAAATGGCAATCTTGCCAAAAGCAATCTACAGATTCAATGCAATCCCCATTAAAATCCCACCACAATTCTTCACTGACCTTGAAAGGATAATAATCAACTTTGTATGGAAAAACAAAAGACCCAGAATAAATAAACAAACAAACAAACAAAAAAACCACAGTACAATAAAAGAACTTCAGGAGGCATCACCATTCCTGACTTAAACTCTACTACAGAGCTATAGTTATGAAAACAGCCTGGTATTGGCACAAAAATAGACAGGTAGACCAATGGAATCGAACTGGCAATATTGATATAAACTGACACAACTATGAACACCTGATTTTTGACAAACCAGCTAAAAGCCTACAATGGGGCGAGGACAGCATCTTCAACAAATGGTGCTAGCACAATTGGATGTTGGTGTGTAGAAGACTGCAGATAGACCCATGTCTGTCACCATGTACAAAACTCAAGTCCAAATGGGTCAAAGACCTCAACATAAATCCAGCCACACTGAACCTCTTAGAACAGAAAGTAGGAGGTAGGTACCCTAGAACAAATTAGTATAGGAGACCGCTTCCTGAACATAACTCCAAGGTCACAGACACTGAGTTCAACAATTAATAAATGGGACCTAATCAAACTTAGAATCTTGTGTAAGACAAAGGACACAGTTGACAAGACTAAATGGCAGCCCACAGAGTGGGAAAAGATGTTCACCAATTGTACATCTGATAAAAAACTGATCTCCAAAATATACAAAATATTCAAGAAACTAGTCAACAAAACACCAAATAACCCTATTTAAAAATGGGGTACAGAACTGAAGTAGGAATTCTCAATAGAGGAAATCAAAAAGGCTGAAAGGCACCTAAGAAAGTGCTCCACATCCTTAGCTATCAGGGAAATGCAAATCAAAACAACTTTGAGATACCATCTTACCCCTGCCAGAATGGCTAAAATTAGAAAAACCAATGACAGCTTATGCTGGAGAAGATGTGGAGAAAGGGGAACACTCCTCCACTGCTGGTGGGAGTGCAAACTCTTACAGCTATTTTGGAGATCACTATGGAGGTTCCTCAGGAAAATAGGAATTACTTTACCACAGTACCCGGCAATTCCCCTCTTAGGCATATACCCAAATAATCCACATCCATGAAACAAAGACATGTGCTCAACTATGTTCATTGCAGCATTGTTTGTAATAGCAAGAAACTTGAAGCAACCTAGATGCCCCTCAACTGAAGAATGGGTAAAGAGATGTGGAACATCTACACAGTGGAATACTACTCTGCAGAAAAAAATAATGGAATCTTGAAATTCGCAAGCAAGTGGATGGCACTTGAAGAAACCATCCCGAATGAGGTATCCTAGTCACAAAAAGAGGAACATGGTATGTACTCACTCATATATGGATTTCAGACCTAGAACAAAGGATCAACAGCCTATAATTCACACTACCAAAAGAATTAGGATGCAATGTGTATTCTAAGATATTCATATAAAGTCCCTCACTGAAGGTGGAAGGTACAAGTCCCCCAGAGAACATGGGAAGTAGGGGGAATTGAATGGAGAGTGAAGTAGGAGAAAGAGAAAGGGAGGAGAGGAAAGCAAGTACAACTAGGAAGACTGAGTCAGGGTAGGAATAGAAAACAGAAGAGAGAGACAGTGAGAGAGACAGAGAGACACAGAGAGAGAGAACATAAAAGAGGGAGCCATTATTGGTTTGAAAAGAAAATTGAACCTAAAGAAATGTCTAGAGACCTACAAGATTACCGCCAACTAACAATTTGAGCAACTGTGGAAAGGCTAACATAAATGCCCTTCCTGGATAGTGAGATCAACAACTGACTTATCCACCATCATGGAGCCCTCATCTAGTACCTGTTGGAAACAGAGGCAAACACCCATACATAAACACTGAGTCAAACTAGTATCCAGATCCAGTGGGAAAGGACAAGACCAGGTTGCAGAAACACATAAAAACAGCTGACCTTAACAAGGAGGAGCTAATGGGCCCCCAGACTGATAGCTGGGAAGACAGCATGGAACTAACTCAGGCCCCCTGAACATGAGTCTCATCCAGAAGGACTGAGCAGTCTAAGGGTACTCAAACTGTGGAAACAGGATGTATCCCTGGTGCACAAAAGGACCTTGTGGACACATCCCCCATGGAGGGATACTGCCTTAACCTAGAGACAAAAGAGAAGTCCTAGTCCCTACTTCAAATGACTTGACAGATTTACATGACCCCCCGCCCAATGGCATTGCCCTACATGTGGAATTGGGGTGGGGGGAAGAGAGGAGAGAGTGGTCAGGTTGCATGTGAGGAGGCAGAAAGGGTAAGAGGGAGTGAGGGAGGGAGGGAGGGAGAGGAAACTGGGATTGACTTGTAAAATAAATAAATAAATAAATAAATAAATAAATAAATAAATAAAGTGTTTAATTGACCTTCCAGAAGTTTAAGTCCCATGGTGCCAGAGGGAAGGCTTGGAGAGATGCAGCTGGAGAAGAACCGGAGAACTCACATACTGATACAGAAGTGTGAGGCAGAGAGAACACTGAAAACCAACATGATATACATTTTGCCCCTCAAAACCTGCCAACAGAGACATATCCATACAATCAGGCCACACCACCTAATCCCAGTCAAGCTGTTTAACCAAGTGGGGAACCAAATTTTTAAACTGAGAGGTCATTATCATTCTAACCACCACAATAAGCCTTCCTCAGGCAAAGAAAACAAAATAATTAGTTTTTAGTGACTTGGAATCAAATTATGAACTACTGATAAAACTATCTTTTAAAACCAATAACTATTATGAGTATCTTAGTCATCTAAGCTGTATCCTGCGAGGAGTTTTAGAATCATATTTAAGTGAAACAGTTGTGACACACTAAACACTGTATTTTCCATCAATAGTGAATTCTAATTTTTTTTTACATGTAGTATAATAATAAAAATATTTTCATCAAATATATGTTGTACTTTTAATTATGTCAGGAGGTACTTTTGGAAGTTGTTTGCATAAATGTAGGTAATCATATTTTATAATGAAAAATTTCAGCTTCTCTGATATGCTTCTCAGTGGAATTTAACAAATAGGCTATAAAATTAACTTCATAACATTAGGACATGTACAATTTTAATGATGTTCGTTGTCATTTATTCATAAACAAATTATATAAGTGATTATTCCTTGATGTTTCAGAATGCTGACTAGATGCATGTACTCTCATTATCATATAGGGTCCCCAAAGACAAATTATTTCTAACATAGTCTAAAACTTGGAATGGTTAAGTATACCAAATATCTTTACAATAGGAAGTCTGAAAGCAATTAGTCAAATAATTCCCTCATTACAATTACACAAAGTTAATATTCATCACCAGGAATGGCATTTCCCACTGACAGTAGCTAAATAGAGTTATGTTTAAATTCTATATAAAGTGAGTTCCATACAATGAATACTATGCACACTGACAACCTATGCATCTGTGCCCTACAGATATACCTGTATAATATTCTGCAATGTGGGAAAACATTGTTATAAAAAAGGAAATTATTAAATGCTTTATGAATTAGCTAATGTTTATTATTGGAAGTAATTGACATATTTCAACAGTTATTCATTAAAGAGTTATTCATTTGAAGAGTATTATTCATATATTGTTGACATTTTATACAATGTATATAAATGTCCACTATTATATTACATGACATTCTTTTTATACCTCTAAGTTTACATGTTTGGCCTTTTCAGATATAAGTATATTAATGAAGATTTTTTAGTAACTTGACAATTATTGCTTAATCTTTTAATGACATGTTTTATGTTTTAGCAATGTTGGAGAAAAAGCAATCACAAATTAAAGTGACTAATAAAAATTAAACATTTTTAGTGCACAATGCTGAAAAAAATAAAGGGGGAGGGAACTCCAATATCAAAAAGGGTAAAAGTGGCTGGCATGTTGATTTGATGAAGATAATGTATTGTAAAATCTCCTGGATGTGAAGAAATCTCTGTACTCATCCCTGAAAAAAAAACACCATAAAGATATATTACTATAATTGCAGTAGAAATTTGATGGATGTTAGACACATAAAGACACAGTGTAATATAGTTTTTTCTTGAGCTCTGAGAATCAGGCTCCTTTCTTCATATATTACTGAAGAGTTATATAGCACATTTAAAATCACAAATCACAGGGATGAGTAGTTAAGCCCTGGCTACTCTTACAGAGGACTCATTTGATTATTAGCATCCAAATAATGGCTCAAAACTCTCTGTAATACCTACCCCCAAGTTTCCAACATTCTCCTCAGTGTTTATTGTATAATCTTATCCACCAATAAGCATATATTTTTGAACATATGTTAAACCAATAAAATTCAGTGTTGTATTCTGTATGGAAACAACTAGAATTATATGTGTTGGTAATAGCACATTCACTCATATGTGTATATTATTTCTTAACAAGTGTCATATTTATAAACTCAGACATATTTGAGCATATGCACCTGAAATAATTAGAGAATGTTAGTTTAAATTTGAAGTTATTTTATAGTTATTTCAGCAATATCTTCTATTAAATTTTGTTGCATTGTATTGCATTAGTTATAAGCTTTTCTTTCCATTTTTATATTAAGAAATGTGAGCTGATATAATTCACTCAAGTACAATTGATTTTCATTTCTTTTAAAGCTTTGTATTCCACCAAAGAAGAACTAAACATTTTTACTGTTTGTTTGATACAATAAAAGTATATATTACTTGTTTGTAGATAAAAGAAATCAATGAGAAATAAAACACATTTGAGTAACAGAGAGATTTGAATAAATAGTTTTGAACAGCTTCATGAATGCTTAATGAAGAGCAGACACAGATCTAAAGGACTTGGTGTGTGTACTCCATCTTTGCTTTCTCTAAGGATGTGTTTCTGAAAGCAATCATTTTCTTCTGAAGAATGACCAAGTATCTCTTGGAATGTTCCTGTTTCAATTATGATCTTTGTACAAGGAACACATAACTCTAAGTGATGGATGTTGCTTTTCTCATTGCACCTAGAATACAGGACATGATGGACAATTAGCAGAGGTTCATTGTACTATTTGCTACAATGAAAATTATATAATTGTATAAATATGATAAATAAAATATTGTCTATAATTTCAAGAGACAAAAGAAAAACAATATATATCCTTTTTAACAAGGGCTACCTTGTACTCCTTTCCTTAAGTTTATTAAATTGTGAAATGCTATATAGAGTTGTCTTTGGACATCATATCTTTGAAATATGGAATAAGAATTTGCTTTTATAACAATCACCTCTCAAGATATCTAAGTTATCAGTGTTAAAATTATGTTAATACGTTTCTGAACATGGAGTATATTTCTTCTGACAGAATCTACTAACAATACAATCATATCTGAAGGCAATCTGATTGCTTAAAATGATTTTATTATATCACTATTTATAAGATAATAGAATATGACATTTTAATACTGTGCATCTCTAACAGTATAAATTAATTGTTTACAACTAATCCATTGAAAATGTTTTAGTAACAGTTATCAATCACCAATTTAATTGAATGACACAATGTCTGGTGATAGATATATTTTAAATAATGTTTTATTTCAACAAGTTGAATAAAGATATGTGTATAAACATATCATAGATAGAATGTGTAAATTTTGCTTATATTTGATAAAATTTTGCTTGAAGTAGTTGGAAATTCGTATGAAATATCAAATACTTCATATGTTAAGAACACTTAAGGGTAGGAATTTCTATTTTAGTCTGGTACATGTAAAGAGAAAAGTTATTGAATCATAAAATCATAATAAAATTTTATATATATATATATACATATTTTTTGATTCCTCAAGTGCTCCAAAATCACATGTAAGAAGGAAAGTAAGTTTACATCCATGAAAAGACATACATATTGGATTTGTGTTTATAATATTCCACTACTTTTTTTACCTCTGAAAGGATAGGAGCTATTAGTTGATTGGAGATAGATATGTTAATTTTCCCTTTCAATAGGAAAGAATATGACTCATATTATTAATATATATATTAATAACATATATTTATATTACATAGATATGATCACTAACAAAGAAATTCATTGGGGTCCTATATAAATTGTACATTTATGCTTCTCTATTTTATTCTTCTACTTTGTGATAATGGAAAATTTTTTTCCTTATTCAACATATACATGTCTTCCTTCTGTTTTTCCTTTGTCTAGATGTTTAGAGAAATTCAAATTGCTATGATTACTTCCTGTATCATGCTCATGTGTTAATTGGGAAAAATTATACAACTAATTTGTTTTTTATGATAATATATTTTTTTATTTTTTACTTATTTTACATATTGATCCCAGTTCCCTTGCTCTCCCATCCTCCCTTGCCACCCCCAGGCCCCAGCCAACCCTCTGTCCCATCTCACATCCACTCCCCAGAGAAGGTAATACCTTCCAGGAGGGATCATCAAAATATGTCAAGTCATTTGGGGTAGGGCATAGGCCTTCCCTCTTGTTTAGGCTCAGGGGGTGAGGGAGTATCCTTCCATGGGGAATGTGCTCCCAAAGTCTTTTTATGCACCAGGCATGCATTCTGGTTTGACTGTCAGAGATCCCATAGACTGCCCAGGCCTCCTTACTAAGTCTCATGTTCAGGGTGTCTGGGTCAGTCCAATGATGCTATCACACTGGGGTCCATGAGTTCCCCCTTGTTCACGTTAGTTGTTTCTGTGGGTTTCTATAGCCTGGTCTTGACCACTTTGCTCATCACTTCTCCCCCTCTGCAACTGGATTCTATAAGTTGGGTTCAGTGTTTAGCTGTGGGTGTCTGCTTATGCTTCTATCAGCTACTGGATGAAGGCTCTAGCATGGCATATAAAGTAATCATCAATGTCACTATCAGGGAAAGGCATTTTTAGTTGAGGACATTTCTCTAGTACTAGATTTCTCATAAACCTGTAATAGTTCCATCTATTATGGTATCTCTTTTCTTCCTCTTTTCTCTTCCTCCCTAGACTCAATCTTCCTGTTCCCTCATGTTCTCCTCTCCCATCCTCTTCTCCCCTTCTCTTTCTCCTAACTCCCTCTCCACTCAATGCCACCCCCCCAGCTCCCAATATGCTCAGGAGATCTTGTCCCTTTCCCCTTCTCCACGGTACCATCTATGTCTGTGTTAGAGTTCTCCTTGTTTCCTAGCTTCTCTAGTGGTGTGAATTGCAGGGTGGTGATAATTTGTGCTATGTCTAAAATCCATATATGAGTTGCAAAGAAATCTACTCTAATGAACTGGGTAAGAAAATAAGGAAGCCAGATCCCATTTTTAGAAAGCTTATAGGAACTTTATTTAATATCTAAAGACAGTGTGTGTGTGTGTGTGTGTGTGTGTGTGTGTGGGTGTGAATGTGTTTGTGTATGTGTGTGTGTGTGTGTGTTTGTGTATCAAACCTATCAAAATTATGAATATGTATATCTTGCATAGAGTCCAGAGTAAGGTACAAGATATCCAATCCTCATTGACTTAAAACAAGGTTTCTTATTGTCTGTACAGCTTGTAGTTTGAAGTATTGTGATAAATCAGGGAAATATGAAGATCCCATCCTCTTCCTCTAGTGATATGGTTACAGGTGCACACACACACACACACACACACACACACACACACACACACACACACAAGAAACTAGCTTGCTTTATATATCAATCCCAGTACTTCCACCCTCCCATCCTCCTCTGTTCCCCACAACAATTCTCATTCCATCCCCTTTCTGCTTTCCAGGGAGAATAAGGCCTTCCATGGGTAGTCTTCAAAGTCTGTTATAACATTGGAGCAGTCCCCCCCCCCTGTCTCTAGGTTGAGAGGGTATTCCTCTATGTGAAATGGGCTCCCAAATTCCATTCTTATACTACAGATAAATACTGATCCACTACCAGTGGCCCCATAGACTGCCCAGTCCTCTCAACAAACACCACATTCAGGTAATCTGGGTCGGTCCTATGTTGGTTTCCCAGTTCTCAGATTGGAGTCCATGAGCTACCCTTGTTCAGGTCAGCAGTTTCTAAGGGTTTCTCTAGCCTGATCTTGACCCCTTTGTTCATCACTCCTTGTCTGCAACGGGATTCCAGGAGTACAGCTAGTGTTTAGCTGTAGATGTCTGCCTCTGCTTCCATCAGCTACTAGATAAAGGCCCAAGGATGTCATAAGGTAGTCATCAATCTCATTATTTGTGAAGGGCATTTAAGGTAGCCTCTCCTCTATTACTTAGATTATTAGCTGGGGTCATCCTTGTAGCTCTCTGGACATTTCCCTACTGCCAGGTTTTCTATTCAAACCTATAATGGCTCTCTCTATTATGGTATCTCTTTCCTTGCTCTTCTCTATGCTTTCCCTGACTCAATCTTCCTGCTCTCTCATGCCCACCTCTTCCCTCCTCCCCTCCCCCAACCCCCTTTCTTCTCTCCCCATGCTCCCAATTTACTTGGAAGATCTTGTCCCTTTCTTCTTCTCCAAAGGAACATGTATGTCTCTCTTAGGGTCCTCCTTGTTTCCAAGTTTTTTGGAGGTGTGGATTGTGGACAGGTAATCCTTTTCTCTATGGCTAAACCCAAAAATGAATGAGTACATACTGTGTTTCTCTTTTTTATGACAGGGTTACCTCACTCAGGATGGTTTATTCTAGTTACATCCATTTGACTATGCATGTCAAGATTCCATTTTTTGTTTAGTTTTGTTTTTTTTTTTCCACTGAATAATACTTAATTGTGTGGATGTACCACATTTTCTCCTTTCATTCTTCAGTTGAGGGTCCTTTAGGTTGCTTTCAGGTTCTGGATATTACAAATAATGCTGCTATAAATAGTTGAACAGATGACCTTGTAGGAATGTACATTTTTGGGGTATATGCCTAAGAGTGGAATTACTGAATCTTGAGGTAGACTGATTCCCATTTTCCTGAGGAACCGCCATACTGATTTCCAAAGTGGCTGTACAAGTTTCTACTTTCACCAACAGTGGAGGAGTGTTCACCTTTCTCCACATGCTCTCCAGCATAAATGGTCTTTGGTGTTTTTGATTTTAGCCATCCTGACAGAAGTAAGAAGTTGGTTTGATTTGCATTTTCCTGATGGCTAAGGATGTTGAACACGTACTTAAGTGTCTTTTATCATCTTTAGATTCCTCATTTGAGAATTCTCTGTTTATTTCTGGGTTTCTATGTAGTCTTGGAGGCTCTCCTCGAACTTGTTCTAGAGAACAGACTGGCCTTGAACTCACAGAGATCCACCTTCCTCTGCCTCCTGACTCTTCCTGGTTATTTAGCATGAGTCTGATTATTCAAACACAGTCCCTGAGATCCTATGCTTATAGAGCAAATGCCTACTGAGCCACAAGCCCATTCCTAAGACCACAAAAATTTTTGCCATTCCAAAATAACAAATCAATTAAAATTTGTACTTGTAAGAGGAGAAGAAAATTTCTAAGTTAATGAAGACAATTTTGTCAAGGTTTTTGAGATATATTCATTCCTAACAATTCTTAGCAGTGAGTATTATTGTTGTGTCATAGTAGATTTTGTTTTATCTGGTCAATGGGAACACTACTCCTTTTATCAGATATTTCAGCTACAGGCTATTATTTATATTTCCTTCTGGATGAATGAGCTGTTCTAAAGATTAAAGTGCTGGACGCTCAGTAATGATCAATTTTTTTCATAACTCTAATCCACAAAGAAAAGAATGTTGTCAATCAAAATCAGTAATATGAGTCAAGAATGTTCTACATAAGTGAGCAATGATAGCCTACTGTGTCATCTACTCTTTACTCCTTCATTGTTCTACAGAGCTTGATTCTAATAAGCTTGCTCATCCTTTCTCTCTGCTGTATTTGCATGGTTCTATTCCAATAATAGCCACACTGTTATCTCTCTTCAATTAGGTTCCATTGATCTCACCACAGCTTATGTGCACAAAGTTTAGACAATATCTTGCATGGGATTGCTCTGCTATTTCTAATGGTTAGCAATTTTTAAAAACAGTATTCTTTTGTGATACATTTTCTTGATACTGGTGAAATTCATGTGCATCATATTAAAAGGATACATTTTTCTTAGACTCTGGAACACTGATGGAAAAATATGGGAAATCCTATGTTAGAGATTTATTTGTTGCTTTTTCTTTTCTTTCTTTCTTTTTTTTTTTTTTTTCAGTTTAAAACCTGAGTACTGGTTGATAAAGCATACTCTTTTCCTGTTATGCTTTTGGCAACACTTTGCAGGATTTTAGAAGAGAAAGAAGTGGCAGCAGGAGCATTGGCCTTTTTAGATATCGACAGAGCAGCGTCTTGCAAGCACTTAATTCAGGATTTGGGATGTATTAAGAGTTCATTCATTATTGTTACTATAGGCATGGTGCTAGGATTTAGTTAAATTTCTTGGCTGTCTAATTTGAGGGAAAAGTCTTCCATAATTCATTCAAAAGCTATTTTTTTGATACTATAAATAAGGCAGGTATACAAGGATAAAAGGTACAGACCCTTGGAACATTGGGAATTATCTCTCACTGCCCTGGGAGCTGGAATCTCAACATAAATAATAAATAAGTTTGAACATTATACAGTTCAAATAAGTTTGAACATTATATATTTCACTCCTGGTAAATATTCAGTAATTGTTTATAAAGCAAAAGAGTGAAGATGCTTTGTATTGACAAAAATAACATTATTGAAAAATAAAGATTCACACACTGATTATTAATGCATGAATATGCAAGCACAAACACACACACAGACACATACACTATCAAATACAACACCCCCCCATACACATAATAGTTTCATATTAGTCACATGAAAATTGTTTTGTTTTAGTTTTTCAGACCTTAATGTAGAGACTTAGGGGAAAAAAATCATTCTACAAGTCTCAACTGGGTATGAATCTATTAGGTTTTCTCTTTCTTTTTTTCTTATTTATTTATTTATTTATTTATTTATTTATTTATTTATTTATTCTGCTTTTGGACATTGATCAGCTTGTGGCTCTTATATTCTTGGCCAGGTGTGATTTCCTGTAGAAAGACCACTTCAATTTAATGTCAGGATCACAGGTCTTATTCACTGAACAATTCCAATCCTTACTTGCATATTTACTGTATTTTTATGAGTACTTTTTATATATCAAAGTTCTGGCATTTAAGATACCATGTTCTATAAAACAGATAGCTCATTTCTGCGAAAAAAGTAAAATAAAATTTTATGTCTATGTGGCTCTATTGGATGTCAATTTTCTTTCTTTTTTCACCTCAATGTGTCTCTAAACCTTGCTTAATTGCAAATCAGGTTAACTCTTTCTTTGCAAAAATAAATACATTGTTTGATGAGACTAACCCAATTAAAAGCAAGTCTAAAGCAAAAAGTAGAACCAGACACAAAATTTATCTCCTACTTTGATGTGAGATCTCCTCCAATAATCTGTATTCAAATAGTACACCTCTAAATTCATAATTTTAATATGTAGATTTCCCCAGATCATGAAGCAGTAGTAAAAGGTGAATGTTTATTAGTTATAATAGAATCAAATACTAATAAAGATGGCATCCACAGACTTCTAATCCAGAGGAAACAGCATGGATACAGGTATGATTTATTCATTCACTACTAAGCCTACACTTTACTTCAGTGTACCAAAATAGACATCTCAAGGCTTTGCTGTGGTGGTTTCAGTTTTCCTTCATCAAAATGATGTCAATCACAAAAGGACGTTGAGTGAAAATGGATGAAGGGAATAAGGGACTACATCCAAGAGCATCCTCAGTCTGATGGGAAACTCTGCTGTAAGAATCTAACCTCAATTTGAACTAGTTGGAACTTTATAGAAATAATAAATTGAGGGAGATGAGAACATAACTGTTTTCACCACATATTTCCTCAAGCAATACTTCTGTCCAGAGATGAAGTCCCACAGACCTGTCATGTCTTGTAGTGAGTTGTTTCAATTGGTCCTTTACATGTTATTTGATGTTACATAGCTCTCCCTTAGATGAAATAGTTCTCTCATATTCCAACTTCTGAGAAAATTACTGTTGCTACAAGGTGAAATGGGAGATTTTTCTTCACACATTGTCTTTGTTCTACAAAGTAAAAGTCAGTAATTTATGAAACAGTATTATTGGACTGTGCAGAGCTCAGTGTTAAAATGAACAACACTTTTCCTCAATGAGGGTGGTTCTTGGATAGCTGTGTTACCACTTACCTGTGTACATTGGAGATAGTTATTGAGTATTACAGAACTTCTACACTTCATATCTGAAAAAAGAGTAACCAGTCACCTGCAGGTAGTCTCAATGTGCACAAAATATGTATGAATATATGCAGGTATTTTTTTAAAAGAACTCAGAGTACCCACATGGTTTTACCTGAAAACTGTAGTGTCTTCTCCTCCTACTCAGCAATGGAAGTGGAGAAAAATGGAATCGAAAATGCTGGTTTGGGTTATGCCCGCATCTTTCTATATTCTGTCATTTTTTATTTTTCTGTATTTCTTATCAATTTGCTGTGCAAGAAGTTTTGATCATGTTTCAGCCAGCACTGCATGCTATATTAATTTATTTTGTTATTTTTTCATATGGATAACTTCATTAATTTTATTCAATGTATTTACTTTAAAAAATTGTTCTATAGAGCTATCATAATTGAGAAGGATATGGGACCATGTTACAAACATGCCAAGCAAAAGGCAACTTAGTCAGAGAACACTACAACTATGAGGAAAAACTTAATTGTTACAATAAAAAAGGAAAAGATAATAAAAGAGCAGAAAAACCGAAAGAAAGGGGAAAAGTAAAAATAACTTATGATTATTAAAGCTTTTAATTGAAGCTAAGGGTTTGTTGAAAGATAAGGATTAACTAAATAGAAGAAGCAAGGTAAATTAAAACATAATGTCAGTTAAGAAACACAATACCTAATTATTCTACCTTAACATATAAGAATGTAACTTCAAAAAAAATTAATAGTTGCTGAAGGATTTGCATATATAAATAATGCAGGGTAGTAATTGCAATGAATGTACAGTATATAGTAGACATACAATACACAACATGTTTACTGAGAGAGACAGATCACTGATACTGATGAAGGAACTTTAGTTTGTTTAGACTACAAAGACAAAAACCTAAGGCAATAGAATAAAGGTAGAAACTGTTGGGGCCTGACAGATGGCTCAGTGAGTAAAAATGAAAAGCTAACCATGTTGATCTTGTGTCTGTAACCTCAGTGCTGGAGGGAGAGGAGGTGGAGGTAGATGGATCACAGAGCTTGCTGTGCTGTGCAGCTAGACTAGCTGAACTGAGAGTTCCAGGGTCAAAGAGAAACATTGAAAATTCAGAGAATAGGGAATTATATTCAACTCAACATTACCTTTGACATTCATGTAGAAACAGGTTGATGAGTGTGCATGCATACAGGAATGCACACATGCAACACATGCATTTGACACAGGCACATGATAGATGTTGTTTAAACAAAACCATGTTAAATAAAAAAGACAATGAAGAAAAACAGTTGCAAAACAATTAACACAGATTTTTTTTGATGAAGTAATACAACCTAACTACTTGAAAGAAACAATTAGTTATTTTACAATATGATCATTATTCACACACTTTTGTAATGAAATTCCCAATGCAATCATTAAATAATAGTGTACACATTAATTAAATCAAGAAACACAGAGATTAAAGCTACATATCCTCAGTTATATAAACTCATATAGACAATAAAAGGTATTTGTTTTGCTTTAAATGCATTTGCATCACCTTAATATGAAAATTCAGTATGCATATAGATGTTACCTTTTAAATTTAAACATTTAGAGATCATTTAGTACATTTATACTGTTGGGGTTTTACTGATATATATTAAGAAGTGTCTCTGAGAGAGGGTGGAGCCAACAGTCCACGCTACTTCAGAGACTTCTTGGAGCAACTCTGAACAAAGGAGACCTGCCTATCCATGCTGAACCACCCGTAATTTCTACCTGCTTGGTCTCTGACCCCACCCGCAGTCCTCTGTTGGAGTCCTGGGCCCCTTCCAGAGATCCACCTATCTCCTCAGGTCCACTCTGAGTTCCCACCAGCAAGATCCCTGACCCCCAAAGCAGGGCCTCTACTAAAGAAAGAGGCCTAAGCTGGAGAGTTCCAGTTTCCAGTGAGATCCCACTATCCTGCAAAACCTTCCCAAGTTTCAGCTCAGCCTTTGTCCTCTACTGACAGGCATTGGCTAGAGCCATTGGCTAGAGGCATCTTCTACTGGATCTTCAGCCCTGACACCATCCCTGGATCCCTGTCTGTGGAGAGACCTCCTATAGAGCTTGAACGACCCAGAGCTACAGATATTGAATCTCTGACCCACATAAGCCCATCGGGGAAGAACCATAGAGAGAAGGGGAGACCCCACCAACACCCACTGGAAGAAGCTATGGGAAGAAGACACCTAACACCTAACAACAGAAAGACAAGCATGACACCACCAGAATCTAGGGAATCTATACCAACTAGAATGGAACACAACAACAAAGCAGAGGAAGCAGAAGGAACGACTTGAAAATTTCCTTCATAAAACTGATAGAGGCCTTCAAAGAAGATGTGAGAAAATCCCTTAAAGAAATGGAGAAAAAAAAAACCAAACAAAAAAGTGGAAGAAATGAACAAACTCTTTAAGAAAAGTAAAGAAACTACAGAAAACCAAGAAAAAACAATTAAGAAGGTGAAGGAATTGAAAACTGAAATAGAGAAAATAAAGGCAACACAAACTGAAGGAATGCTGGAAATAGAAAAACTGGGCAAAAAATCGGGAACTACAGAGGCAAGCATAACCAACAGTTTTCAAGAGATGGAAGAGAGAATCTCAGGCGCTAGAAGAAATAGATTCATTGACCAAAGAAAATAATAAATGCAACAAATATTTAACACAAAACAACCTGGAAATGTGGGACACCGTGAAAAGGCCAAACCTAAGAATAATAGGCATAGAGGAAGGTGAGGAAGCCCAGCTCAAAGATGCTGAAAACATATTCAACAAAATCATTGAAGACAACTTTCCAAATCTGAAGAAGGACATGCCCATGAAAGTAAAAGAAGCATACCGAACCCCAAATAGGCTGGAGCAAAGAAAAAGACCCCTCGACATATAATAATCAAAACACCAAGCATACAGAATAAAGGAATAATATTAAGATCAGTGAAGGAAAAAAGACAGGTAACAAATAAAGGCAGACCTATCAAAATTACACCTGACTTCTCCATGGAAACCCTCAAGGCCACAAGGTCCTGGATAGATGTTCAAAAAGTATTAAGAGAACATGGATGCCAGCCTAGGCTACTATATCCAGCAAAACTCTCAATCACTATAGATAGAGAAAACAAGATATTTAATGACAAAACCAGATTTTCCAAATACGTATCTACAAATCTAGCCCTACAGTAAGTATTGGAAGGAAAATTCCAACCCAAGGAAGGTAACTATGCCCACAAAAATATAGGCAACAGATAATCCAACTACACCAGAAACCAAGGGTAAAGCAGAATATATTCACAATACCACTGCCAACAACAAACCTAAAACAAACAAGCATCAACAATCAATGTTCCTTACTCACCCTCAACATTAAGGGTCTTAACTCACCTATAAATAGACACAGGCTAACAGAATGGATACGAAGACACACATCCTCCATGGAGGGATAACTGCCTTAACCTAGAGACAGGAGAAAAGCCCTAGTCCCTACTTCACATGACCTGTCAGATCTACATGACCCCAAATGGATGGCATTATCCTACATATGTAATTGGAGTGGGTGGATGGGAAGTGAGTGTGGTTAGCCTGCATGTGAGAGGGCAGAGAGGGTAAAAGGGAGGGAGGGAGAGAGAGAGGGAGGGAAGGAAAGGGAACTGGGATCGACGTGTAAAATAATAAATTAAAAAGAAATGTTCTGACTCAAAAATTTAAGTTCAAGGACATGTTACTGGGGAAAAGGATTTCTATTTTTATTTCCATAGAAAATGAAAAGATGTGGATTCCTTCCAGACTAATGTGGTTTGATCAAGCCAGACCGCCTGAAACAGAGTACCAAGTGATCCTACATTCAAAACAGCTGGACAAAGCAGCCTTGCAGACTACAGCCAGGATTTCTGCATCTCTTTGAATCCCCCATGACAGCGCCCCTTACCAGCAGGAAGTAGTTTGGAAAGGACGCCCAATTTCCCAAATATTGGCTATAAATGTTTGTTTTCATTTAAATGGACTTGGTTATAAAAACATATAAAAATACATTAATTAAAAAAGTGTCTCTGTGTGATAATGTCATTATAGTTTTTCAGATAAAATCTTAAATCAGAAATGAAATATAAGTAGAAGTTGTCTGTAATTTTTGAGCCACTTCCTAATGAATCATCTCCCATTATGACCTCAAACACATCCATGTACACTTTCAGACATGTTTCAAATCTCTGCAGTCATTGTAGTTGCTTGGTTCCAAATGAACTGAATATAGTGGAGATGATTAGACAAAGAAACCATGGCAGCTCTCATAGACTCTTTAAAAGCATTTTTCTTCATAATCTTTTTGAGTTACCCTTAATATATGTAAATGTTTGAGTTGTGTGAACACTTTTAGAATTTTTTTGGAATGCTTTTCCATAGAGAATAAGCACTTAAAGAGGGAAAAAATATACTATAGAATAATATATTCACTAAGATTTTGAGTGTTTGCATAATTCCAAATGGACAGTAAGTTAACATTAATACTTAATATAAAAAATATGCTGTTTTCTGTATAATATTAATTCAACTATTCTATATAAACTACTTATTACACTATTTCTAAACCTATTTGGTTCTAAATGTGGCCAAACATTATGTTAAATAAACATACTGGATTATTAGTTTTAAAAGTTGTTAATTAAAGATCAATCAAAGTTAATGTTGAAAAAACAGCAATGTTACTATACACTTACTAAATCTTAAAAGTGTCAATTTTCAAGTTTAATATATGAATATATGAGTATAGTTTCCAAAATACAAAAGTAAAGAAACAATATTATTGGTAACTGTGTAAATAATAGTTTCATTATTAAAATGTTTGTTGGACAGCCAACTTAAGGCCATAACATTTTTATTGTGAAGACATCATAAACTTTCTTTATTTGATACTCAAAGACACTTAATAAACACCATTGTATAATTAATAGTTGATGTGTAACTAATTGTGGGACAAAGACAGGAAATATATTTTATTGTGCAGTGTATTCATTGTCCAGTATTTCTAGAAAATATACTCTGTGATCGAAGTGAAAAGGACTGACAGTGGCATTTGAAGTGGTTCAGTTACACTGACCTGACCAGGTGTTCTGATGTTTTCTGTTTCAGCATCCTTTTACAAGCTTTGTGACAGGCTTCACTGTGCCCTTCCACACCCATATACCAATACCCTATTTGTCAATTCCTGATAAAGTGAACTTCTTCTGAAACACAAAGTTGTCAATGATATAGTCAAGATAAAATAACATTGGAGTTTACAATTGTCCGATGTCAATGGATTGAAAGGATTAGAACAGGAAGATGATGAGATAAGACATAGGAAAATGCCAAGAGATGATGCAGGCAGAGAAGTACTGTATCCTGCAAGTATACTAATGTAACCTCCAGATCAGTGAAACAATAAATACTTATTTTACAGCACTCAGTTGTGTACTTGGTGCAGGCAGTAAGCACAAATCAAGGCAAACACGATTTCCCCTTGCCATTCTTTTGATAAATGTGTTGCTGAGCTTTGGAGGATACAGGCTTTCAGGAATACTTGAAGATGATTACTCTGGGTTACAAGACTTGCAGAGCCAGTGATTTTTGTTTTGTTTTGTTTATTGTTGTTTTGTTTTTAGCTTTCTGCACATACTAGTCTGCTGCACAAGGGCAAATATTTTTATTTATTTTTTTATTCACAATCCAAGTGACCTGAACTGTGTTTTTGGCATATGGCTGGCACTCAATAAAAATTTGTTGCCTGAATGATTGAATCCTCTGGTGAGAGGTGAAGGATCTAATCATTACTTCTCCCTGAATAGATGGCTGTTCAACCATATCACAGAAATGGGCCAAGGGACTACTTATCAGCATATCCAAAAGGATTCCTCAGCAAATAATTGTGGGTCAGCTCCATGAGGAAAAGTATCAAATTATTCCTCCAAATTCCCCCCATTAAAGAGAATAACTCAGCCGTTTGTTAGTTTTACGTGTAATTCATTATCATTGAACAGTGACATAAAAAGGAATTCTGAAAAATAAATGCTACCATAGAATACAAACCAGAAAGGCAGCTATACTCACCACTATACCACTGATGCAATGCAAAAAGGACTTTTCGAGAACATTCCCCATGGAGGGATACTCCCTTAACTTAGTTACAGGAGAGAGGACCTAGTCCCTATTCCAAATGACTTGACAGATTTAGTTGATCCCTCCTGGAAGGCATCACCCTCCCTGTGGAGTGGGGGGGGGGGGGTAGATGGGATGGGAGGGTGGTCATGGGGCATGGTGGGAAGGGATAGAGGGAGGAAGATAGAGGGAACTGTGATCAATATGTAAAACATGGGGGAAAAGAATACAAGCCTGGAAAGTAGCTATAATCATCATTTTTAAATATTTTAGTAGATTCCAGAATACATATTTTTACACAATGTGTTTCTACATAATGTACAAAACAACCAGGTTGCATAACCTGGCAATTATGAAATGGCTATGGCTTTTTTTTTTTTTTTTTTAAGAGAAATGCCTGCCTCTCACAGAACAACTTAGATAGGACAGGAGAAAAGCAATGAATATATTTGACTTCTAAATTTTGAGGTTGGTTATAGCAAGCAGAACTCAGGAGTATACAGATTTCAACAGTATAATAGTGTTTAATCTGATGTGCTTCTCAGACTTTGGAAGAAGCTCTAGAATACTTCTAAATCAGTGTGTGATTGTGACTCTGACCACATCAGACAGAAGTGAAACATGCCTCTCTTTCACATGATGTCACCACATTTCACTGTTTGGTGAGTGAATGTTTCTGCTAGCTGTGATTAACCATTTTCCTTTAAAAAACTCAATGCGTCATGTAAAGAGTGTACATTTTTAGCAGCCATTGGCATATCTAGGTAAAAAAATCAATAGTATAATTAATTCTTCCTAACATTTCAGACATCCTTTCTGTTCTTTTATCCCTTTAATCTATACTCATCTTCCCCTCACCACTCACTAATTAGATGCAGCACTCTTGGGTTTTGTTTCTCCATTGTCATTTGTACCCTGCTATTCTTATTTTATCTTGACACAAACTTCATTTGAACAATAATCTCCACTTATTTTTCCTGATTTCTATAGTTAAGGCTTGTGTTTAATTAACGTTCTTTTAAAAATTTTACTTATAGTAAAATTGCATGGCTAGATTTTTAATTAGTATCAAATTATTCAAGTTATCTAGATAGACATAACTAAGTTTGACCTACTTACCACTCAACTTGACACAAAGTAGATCATCAGAGAGGAAGGAGGTCATCAGTTGAGGAAATGATTCCATGAGATCCAGCTGTATGGCATTTTCTCAAATAGTGCTCAATGGGGAAGGACCCAACCCTTTATGGGTGGTTTCATTCCTGGGCTGATTGTCCTAGGTTCTATAAGACAGCATGGTCTTTACCCATTTGCTCATCCTACCTCCCTCTCTAACACTGGATTCCAGTGGTAGCTATGGATGAAGGTTAATTCCCCTGAATGTGAGTGTTCATTGTGGGCCTTGGGCAGTCTATGGAGTTGCTCACCAATATTTATGCCTATTGTATGAACTGGCTATTAGGATCCCATTCCCTATGAAGGGATACTTTGCTCATCTTAGATGCAGAGGGGAGGTGATGTGACAGACTTCGATGATTTGATGATTTCCCCATGTGAGGCCTCACACTTTCTGAGAAGTGAATGGGGATTGGGATTGGAACGGGAAGTTGTTAGTTGGCTTGTTTTTTTAAGCCTTCTGAAAAAGTCATGGCTAGCAAGTCCTACATCTTGGATACTGCCATGTTTCAGTTCCTTTACTGAATTCCTTCAATGATGAACAGTGTGCGGAAATGTAAGGTGAATAGGCTTTATCTCCCAAATTTGCTTTTTAGTCATAGTGTTTCATCAAAATAGAAACCCTCACTGAGAATGTATGTTTTCCTAAAGCAGGATGATCTGAGTTGTATCACAGAAACCAAGTGAGAAAGTCTGGCTGGATCACCTTCATGTAGGAACAGTGCTTTGTACAGGGGGTGAAAACAGGAAAATTCTGGGACATTCTATCTATTAGGAAAGTTCTAAATGAGTGAGAGACACCATCTATAAGAAATAAGAAGGCATTGGTGGTTCAGTGATAGAATTCTCGCCTGACACATGGGAGGCTGGGGTTAGATTCCTGACCAATGCACATATGTTACCCTGAGATACCCTGAGCCCCTGCCTGCCTGATCTTTGACCCCCATCACCAGTCCTCTGCCAGAAGTGAGTCTGGGACTCACTCAAATCACCCCACACCCTTCCCTAGGGACTCCCTTGGTTTTACCCAAATCTCGAACCCCCCCCACACACACACATCTTGTCCCCTTAGAGCACAGTCTAGTTCTCTGATCCACAAACTCCCCCATCCAAAATAATCCCTGCCCCACCCTGTGCCCTACTGGGCCCACTGTTACACTGCTCTGGTTGAGAACTGGGCCAGAGAGAAGGTCCAACAACCCCTCAACCTCTGGGAACTTCCTGGATCTGCTCTGAGCACACTAGACCCACCTATCCATGCTGGACAATCCAGAGTCCCTGCCTTACTAATCTTTGTCCCCATTGCTGGACCCCTAATGGAGGAGAGACATCCTAGAGCTTGGACCACCCAGAGCTACAGACATCGAACTCCTGACCACCTTCATGCCCTGGGAGTGTAGCTTAGAGAGACTCCACCTGCACCCACTGGAAGAAGCGAGTCGAAAACACAATACAAGAAAACACCTCACAATAGAAAGAAAAGCATGAATCTAGGGACTCTACACCAAGCATGAATCTAGGGACTCTACACCAACTAGACCTGAATACACCAAAGCAGATGAAGCAGAAGAGAATGACTGAAAAAAATATCATCATAAAAATAATAGAAGCCCTCAAAGATGATGTGAAAAATCCCTTAAATGGAAGAAATGGAAGAAATAGATGAAAAGGCCAAGCAAATGAATGCATGAAATGAACAAATCTCTTCAGAAATTAAGGAATGCCAAGAAAAAACAATCAAAGAGATGAAGGAAGCAACTCAAAAAGTTGAAGACTGAAAACTGAAATAGAGACAATAAGGAAAACAAACTGAGGGAATGCTGGAAATAGAAAAACTGGGAAAATGATCAGGAACTACATATGCAAGCCTAACCAACAGAATACAAGTGATGAAAGAGAGAATCTCAGGCGCAGAAGATAAACTAGAGGAAATGGATTCATCAACCAAAGAAAATAGTAAATCCAATAAATCCTTAACAAAAAACATCCAGGAAATGTGGGACACCGTGAAAAGGCCAAACCTAAGAATAACAGGCATAGAAGAAGTCAAAGAAGCCCAGCTTAAAGGTGCAAAAAAACATATTCAATAAAATCATTGAAGAAAACTTTTCCAATCTGAAGAAGGATATGCCTACAAAAGTACAAGAAGCATACCAAACATCAAATAGATGGACCAAAGAAAAAAGACCCCTTAAAACATAATTATCAAAACACCTAACATACAGAATAAAGAAAGAATATTAAGAGCAGTGAAGGAAAAAGGTCAGGTAACAAATAAATGCAGACCTATCAAAATTACACCCAATTTCTCCGTAGAAACACTCAAGGCCAGAAGGTCCTGGATAGATGTTCTACAAGTACTAAGAGTCCACAGATGCCAGCCCTGGCTACTATACCCAGAAAAACTCTCAATCATTATAGACTGAGAAAACAAGATATTTAATGACAAAGCCAGATTATCACAGTATATATCTACAAATCCAGCCTACAGAAAGTTCTGGAAGGAAAACTCCAACCCAAGGAAGTTAACTACACTCACAAAAACATAGGCAACAGATAATCCCACTTCATCAGAACCCAAAGGATAAAACATGGCAAATATATTCACAATACCAACTCCAACTACTAATCTTAAACAAACAATAATTAACAATCAATGGTTCTTACTGTCCCTCAATATTAATGGTTTTAACTCCACCTATAAGAAGACACAGGCTAACAAATGAATATGATGACAGAATCCATCCTTCTGCTGCATACAAGAAACACATCTAAGCTTCTTCAAAGACAGACATTACCTCATGGTAAAGGGTTGGGAAAAGATCTTCCAATCAAATGGACCTAAGATAAAAGCAGGTATATCCTAATATCTAACAAGTTAGACTTCAAACAAAAATCAATCAAAAGAGACAAAGAAGGTCATTTTGTATTTATCACAGGAGAAATACATCAGCACAAAGTGTCAATTCTGAACATCTATGCCCCAAATACAAAGGCACCCACATTAGTAAAAGAAACACTACTAAAACTCGAGCTCACATAAAACCTTACACACTCATAGTGGGAGACTTCAACACCCCACTCTCACCACTATACAGGACCACCAGACAGAAACTTAACAAAGAAACAAAAGAACTAACAGAAATTATGTCTCAATTGGTTTAACAGACATCTATAGAACACAGGAGACCTATGTCAAAGTTTCTGCTGTCTACAGCTTACAGAAGGCAGCGTCTTCTTCATACAATCCTCATTCCTTTTCACCCCCAGGCTCACTTTCCTCGGGACTAGCTGCTGAATAGTGAATGCACAGTAGCACCACATCTCAAATGGGGCATACTGAATTCATGAAAACACAATATTTGCGAGGCTATGTAAATTCCCAATTACTTTTCTGGAGGAATGGTGGCTTTATTAAACGAATCGGTGTTGAAAGATGTGTCCATATCAGAGGGACTGATCTCTGCTCCAATCCTATTTGTTACAGAAACATACTTGATCTTTGGGATGGAGACTTCTGGTGCTTCCTCAAAGTGAAGACTGACATAGAATGATCTCCCAAAGGCGCTGTTCAATAAACATGTCCATCTATAAAAATGATTGTATTTCACTCAACATGAGCTTTCTCTGTAAAACACAGGAATGTACTAAGGATTGTATAATAAATATTTTGGAAATGATATTTTGATATTTATTTCTGCCTTCCAAAAGTAAGAGAAGTTTCCATTTGAATCAAATGTTTCCAGAGTAAAGTAATAATCACATGACTCACAACAAAAGATGGCATTTATCTGTAATTTCTAAATGAAAGGGCCTATACTATTTCTATCTTTTTATCTTCAAACAAGATTTTATCATCTGACATTTCACCTCTTAGAGATGAAATAAAAAACAAACTAATGGATTCTTCAACTTGTAAAATCTCATAGGAAGTAGCAGATAATATGAAATGCACATTGCAAAGCTGGGTTTATAACTTAATAAGATCATTTTGGACATTTTGGCTATAAAAGCTTAAACCTTGTTGAAGTCTGAATCAGTGATTAAAGCACATTCCCACTCAGAATAATGTTGCTAAATGCCCATTTCAAGGAAAGATCCAAGTTTAAGTATTTTCTTGACATTTTCTTCAGGCAAAGCCATTGAGGGAAATCTATCTAATCTCCTCCCCTGCCAACCCCCCACACCATTTCTTTTTTAAGTAAATGAGCTTCAAGTATAATATCCTATGTGATTTACAAACTAGTCTTCCCTTAAGATGTAGGGGCTATGAATTGTTATTATGCCTGTTTTTATTTCTAAAGGCAATAACTCTGATATACTTCTAGGGTAAGAAGGTGTGTGTGTGTGTGTGTGTGTGTGTGTGTGTGTGTGTGTGTTTGTGTGTGTGTGTGTTATTACTATTTACACTTGACTTATTATTTCAGAAACATATACATAAAAAAATAAAAATTTAGATAGATGATTCAAACTTGAGTGGGCCATAGATGAAATGAATACTAAAAACGATAATTCTAATTTTGATTTCTAATGGCACTTATGCACATAGTACAGTAGCTACACTTTTAATGATAATGTATGTAGATCATCATAATATGAATCTCCCTGAAAACAGGAATGGTCTTTGACAAAATCCAGCATCTATATGTGATAAAGGTTCTGAAGTCTCTAGAAATACAAAGACCATATCTCAATACAACAAGGCTGTTTGCAACAAAACCACAAAGGGGGGAGGGACGAAAAATATTTCAGCCATAAAGCAAAGTAGGCATCTCTGGATAATACACACATTTCTCTAAAGAGGAAAGGTTATTTGAAAACAGAGAAAGAAAAATGAAACCAAGAAAGTGCTTCAGCCTCCCAAGACAATAGATAGAAACAAAAGGAATATGAAAAGTCATCACAAAATGTCCATAATTCACTAATCATAACCTCAAAGACAATCACTTGGAAAAACAAGATGTGAAAATAGAGTTCAATAAATTGCTAAGATTACCTAGAAACACCCATTTAACTCCGGCACCTAATGTTCCCGAGTCATTATGGAAGAGGGAGTAGAAAGATTTTAAGATACAGGGAAACAACAAACTTGCTATGAGGTTGTATATCCTAGTAATGTCAAAAGCCACACACAAAGTTTCATCAACATGACTGCTTAAACTTGAATTGGACAAGGACAATAGACATGCCAAAACAGACACTTGAATTTTCACAGAGCCTCAGTTGTACACAAAGAAGAACGCAGTGAGCAACGATACAGCATTCCCATGCAAAGATCAAGCAAGTTGGGTTTTCCAATACCAAATAATCATCACTGGTAACATGCACCCAAAAATTATGCAGATTGAGCAGTTTATATTTAGGAATATGTATATGTACACACAATAATATCCATGTAACAACAAATGAAGAAGAAAGTGGCCATGAATTCATGATAGACAAGGAGCTGTGTGTGGAAGGAAGAAATGATGCAATTATATCATGATCTAAAACAGTAATGAAATGGCAAAGATAATTAAAAACTTTACATATTCTGATTATATTGTCTACCCTATCTAACTCTTCCCAGATCTTCTCCATTTCTCTATCTACTCAACTACATATTCTCTCTCCATCATTCTTCGCTTTAAAAAACAAAGCAAAAAACTCCCAAGTCAAACTACACATAAACAAACAAAATTCAAGCAAAAGAAAAAATTTAATGATTTTAAAAACTGTCACACCAGCTCTGTGTCAGTTTATCTTTCATTCATGCAAATACATTGTCATTTTTTTTGTTGGTTTTTTGTTTGTTTATTTGATTTTGCTTATTTGATTGCTGCCATGGAGTTTATTATATAAAGTATAAAACAAAAGCTTGTTGACTGATATCTATATAAATATAAATAGAATGACAATGTTTTGTGTTGGAAAAACAAGAGATATAATTGTAGAGTGTTAAATACCATAAATAATATAACTATATAGAGAAAAAAAAACTGTCTTACTTGTACCAAGAAATTCAGTGAACTTAATTTTGATAAACAAAGATAATATATGAAACCATAATTGTAAGAATAATTAATAAGATGTAGTATAGTAAAATTGGAAAATACTTAGATCTGCCAAAGGTGGAAGGATCAACCTCAGTACTATTCTTAGTGCTATTCTGTGTATTTTCACCTGATGTCTTTATCTATTTTTTGCTGTCATTACGCACTGTCCCATATTAGGCAAATCTTGAATATGATATATTTTTTCTTCACATTTGTAGGAAGTGGCAAGTCCAAAATCAAATGGATATCAAACTTGAAGTCTGTTGAGGGATACTTACTCATTATGTAGATATTTTCTGAGGCTATAGTTCAGAACGTCACATGTGATTGTTTAGTACAAAAAAGATTATCCAAAATTTCTGTTCTGATCATTTCTCCTATTACCCTCTCATCAACCATCTCCCCCACCCCACTTCTTCCCCTCCAATATTCACAAATTGCTTGTGGTCCACTGCATTCTGCCTGCATGAGCTCCTGTGGGGTCTTACTGACCTGAACAAGATTATTTGCTTGGTGAAGAAAGGGGAGGGGGAACTGCCTAAAATTATGGTGACTTGATAAGCCAGTATTTGTTGACACCCATGGGAGACCTTCCTCTTTCTAAACAGATACAGAAGAAGAGTACTTTGATGGGAGGACAGAAAGGACTTGTTGGGAGAGGATGAGAGGAAAAAAGGAAGAGGAAACTAAAGTCAGGATGTAAAATAAATTTAATAGTTAAAAAAAAAGAATGGGGAATAAAACTCTGCCTACTGAAGCCCCCATTCACTGTCTGCTGTTCCTATCAGGGTAGTAATAAAGAAATTCCATTAAGAGCTGAAGGCACAAGAGTAACTTATTTATTTGAGTTAGGAGTTATAAAGTTTATTTTCTTAAGGGGAAAAAGAATGATTTTAATTTTTAAGTATATTTGAAATAACTGTGGAACAATGGTATCTCATTAAATTATTACAGATTAATGTGACGCTTGTATAAGTAATGATGCAAAAGTTATTACTACTGTTACTGCTTAGGTCTTCAAACCCTTAGTATTTATACACTGGAGACAGAAGCCAACAGTGCTAACATATTTATTTTTAAGTTAAGAACCACGAAGGTCAGAAGGACTCAGGTTCATGAAATAGTTCAGTCTCTTTAGCATTTGGTTAAAGTCCTTTCTTCAGTCCCTTTTCAATTTAATACTTGAGCTGATATAAGGGTAAAAATTGATATAGTGGCCCTTTTTGTAATATCCCTTCATTCAAACCTGGTGTTAATGTGACAGCATAAAAAAGGATTAAGTTATTCATAAAATCCAATTTACAGGCTCACTGAAAGACCAATTCAGAGGCTTCAATGTCAGTTAAGAGGCTATATAATTTGCATCCAACTATAGCTGAATAACCTTGAAGAAAGTAGTAAGATATCCTGAAAAAATATATCTGTGTGTCTAATGAACTCATCAAAGCGTGCTTTTCCAATCTTCCATCTCTGCTGGGAAGTCTGCTTTATTGAAACTCAAACTAGTTTTCTGACAGTGCCCTTCTAGCACTTTCCTTTCCCTTTTTCTCCTAACTGTGCATTCATTTTTGCCATGTTGCAAACCTTCACCAATACACTGGAAATAAATAGTAAGATGGCAGCCAGCCTCTTCTTTATGACTCTTTTAACATAGTATAGAGATAACATGATCACTATCAAAATGCACCTGTCTGTGTCTACATGTGCAGCCACATGTCTACCTGCAAGAAGACTAATATAAAGTGGAGAGATATGAGGATAAGACATTATTGACCTTTAACTTGGATTTTCTTTTTGTGTGGTATCACACATAATGTAAAAAGTAATTTCAACAAATCCTTATCTCTGAATAAGAGCAAGCTGCATTGAAAGATGTTAATATTTTTTTCTATTATAGAATGTGAATCAGTATGAGTTATTCTAGGTTATTCTACCTATATAGATAAAGCCATGTTTCTCCTTCACTTCCTATGAACATATAAAATATGATTATGACATGTTTATAGTGGATATTTTGCATTGTAAACCGAAACATCCTTCAGTGTGCTTTCATTAAAAGTAATATATTTGCAATAAAAACTGTGCATGAAATACGATATTGCTTATAACTAAGTAATTCACTCTCTTATGGTTAAAATAACTTATGTATCTGGAATTCACAGGGTAAAGGTATTTTATTTATTTACTATTTTGGGGCTTTTTAGTTTTTTTGAGAGAGACCTGGAACTTGCTTTGTAGACAAGGCTGGCCTGAACTCACCAAATATCCACTTGTGTTTGCCTCCTGGATGCTGGGATTAAAAGCATGTGCCACCATTCTTGGTTAGACAAACTATTTTAAGATATAATTTACATTTTTAAATTTAATTTTGTTTGCTAAGGTAATTATTCTCAGCATCTCAGTATATGTATCTTTAGATATATTAATGTTTGTATGTATATGTATATTACTGTATGTACAACTTTTCCTAATTAATGCATGCCCAAATGTGGTGTCTGAGTATCTCCCTGGTTCAATCTCTTTGACAATGAACACCTTTAAGTATCTTGGATTTTCCATAGATAAGATTTCAGTGTTATACAGGAAAATAGAAATATGAAAATTCATCAGTCACATGTTAAGTCAGTACATGGAAAACACAATAATCATCTTATATAATTCATTACATAAAGGGAAAATCACAGAATCATACCAAATTTTAAAGAGAAATGGAAACAATACACAGGAAAACTGTAAAGGCAAAAATGTATAGGAAACATGAAGCGGTTAGTAAGGCAATGATTTAATTATTTAAGCATCAAAAGGGGGCATATAGGTGAGGCACACTTTGATAGTACACAGTGTAAACGATCATTTTTCTTTGCAACCAATAGGATCTGGTCAATTACTGTGGTAATTTTAGCAACATTGCTCTTATAATTGCAATTTTACCAAACTATTACTGTTTTCCCAATATTCCTTGAAATCTATTTTCCAGTCTATTTTTCTTTCTAACCATCTCTTCTGCCACATAAGACACTGTAGCTTTCTCTGGCTTATTAGATCAATGACCATAACCTTAACATTTTAAAAGTGCAGAGGTTTATTTTCTCATAGGTTCAGGGTATCACTGAGAAGAAATCAAGTTGTTAGAAGTATATGAGTAGGATCTTAGAGGACATAGGTAGGAATTTGCCTTCTAAGTTTCAGTGTTGAAATTACCTCTGCTTAGTCTTTGTTGATCTCTTTCTCTGTCTTCACAGTCATTAAGTTTTAGTCAGCTATTGATGCTATAACAAATGTCTACATGGTGATTGGCTGGAACAGTGTAGTCTTAGGGCAGGTATCAGTTAAGCCATAGTTTAAAAGAATTGCAGGATTGATTACTTCTGAGAGAGACTTCCTTTCTATACGAGCTTGCAGCTTTTCACATTGCTTAATCTTTGATGTTACCTCTACTAGTGTTTCTTTCATTGTATTTGAGACCCTCGTCTTCTATGAGTGCCCTTTCTAGGATCCACAGTAATGACCACTTACTGTAATTACTGGTTTTAAAGTATTGTTTCCAAAACAAAATTAAAGTGGGGGGGGGATTGACTTCAGTAAATGTGTATTTTAGCAAACATTAAAAGAGGGCTTTGTTCTTCTGAGGCTAGTTCTGTTCTTTCCCATGACTTTATCTTCTATTCTTTGTGAACATCATTCTACTGCATCACACAAATTTCCAGATAAGGCTTTTCTGGATGACACATTATAACCTCCACATCACAAAACTTTATGCATCATGGTCTATAACATATTTTAATTCATTCTATGGGGATCAAAATGAAGAGGTCCCTGAATTTTGTTGTAAACTTTAAGAAACTTTCAATTTTTCATGTATGTATCAGTTCCCTACTCCACTGATAGGGCCATCCCATTTCTAAACTAGAGTGACATATTCTGAGAAAGTCATAGAATAGTGAAAAATTAAGCTAGGTTTGAAACATGGGTCATGAGAAATAATGTGGTGTGAGATGTAAATATTGGATGCTTTCCCAGCCATGACTTAAGACAGATGGACAGAAATTAAAGAGGGCAGTGTTCCCAAGTTAGGATTTAAATGTTCCTTAACATTAGACTGTAGGATGCTTTATATTATCCCTCTGGGTGAATAAACTATTAAAAAGGAAGAATTGCTGCTGAACTGTCTGGGATAAAATCAATGAGATACTGATGCGTAAGATTTTTTTTTCTAAAGATAATGACCCTCATTTAGGTTCTAAGATTCTATAAATATTCTCATCCCGTAGAGCAGCCCAATTATATTAAATAAGTCAATCCATATTCTCTTTGACCAGCTAAGGCACACATTAAACCACCACAGCTAATATCAGAGGATTCTATTTATAAGTTTTGTGTTATTCTTTAGCCAATACAGTTTTACTTACAAGACCATTCTTTAAAAAAAGAAAGACATTTGCCATACTGACAAAAACATTAGTACACCAAAACCACTGTGCAGAAACATGGCAGAAAGAATGATGCATGACAAACAAATTCTTGGGGGAACTTGAAGAGGCCAAGGAAAAAAAGACAGAGCATCGCTTACTTTGTTCCCTGGATTGTTTTGGGGTGTGATTCCTTTCTGCCTATGACATATATTTACTTTCAATTTGTAAGACATGTTCATTCCTGTTGGATCTCCCAACATAGGTATAGAACCCAATCTGGTCAGTTTACCAAGAATCTACATATGGCCTTCTGCTTTGCCTTCATGCATTCCTAGATATAATCTATAGTTATTGCCAGGAAATTTGTTTTAATTGCTCTGTCCTGAGGAAGTTCTAGGAAAGGGCTGATCTGTTCATATTGAGTATGGCTTACTGAAGTTTACTTACATGTTTTTCTGACAATGATTTTCTGAACTCAAAGAATCTTCCTTAGATCATTGCTTTCTTCATTACATTGACGTATAAAAGCACACTGAAACTGAACTGAGGTTATCTAAAGCATTAGATTGTAGTCTGCCCCATACTTTATGGTTATCAGATTCCAGATCCAGCAGATAAAATCTGCAAAAGTCAACTGGAAATTCAACATTTAACCAACAAAATCAAGTGATTTGCAGAATACAAACATTCAAAGTTTAATCAGAATAATCCCTAATGTGAGAATATGATATCTTTAACACACTGTTTCAACTTTATTAAAAACACCATATTCTTATGAAAGATATAAAGTAATATTATCATTTGAAACCAAACAATATTTGCTAATCTATCACAGAACCAGAAATTTGTTGTTGAGTCACAAAACAAGGAATACATGGGTGTAACAGAAAGCACCTGCCAAGGTTGTCGAGAGCATGGAAAGGAAGACTTAGGAAGAAGAAACTCACTGATGTTTTAAACTTCTTACTCTTGATATTTCTTTATAAGGGATTGTAAATAGGGTGGCGACAGTTTCATATCTATAATGTAAAAGATGCCTGAACAGCATCTTGTGTGTTGTGAGCAGCTTGCTATTGTGGTCACTACTAAATGAAGTTGGAGTTTTTTTGAGAGAACAGCCATGTCTATCACATTATTATATCTTGTTAACCCACTATATATATATATATATATATATTCAAGACAGAATGTATTTTTTAAAACTGTAAGTTCACCTTAAATTTAGTCATTCAATAAATATTTCCCCACCTAGTAAACAAAGAAAGTTAGGAAATGCATAATTCTGCCTTTTAAACAGTGGGCTAATTTTGCACTAATTTTTAAGTAAAGTAGTACAATTCTGCTTCAGCTTAATTTCACTTTTCTACAGTTCTCCCAGTTTAAGAATGTATTACTCAAAAAATATCAAGAAAAGAAATGACGTTGACTTAAAATTTTTATGACATTTGGTCCTACTAGGAAGAAAACATGTTGTGAAATTATGGAAAAGCACAGAATTTAATCACATTCCTAGAAAATTCTACATTTGATAAGCAGGTTATTTTCTTACATTGTTTATTTTACATTTTCAATCATTTCTTCTTAAAAGTAAGAACTCAGAAACTATTCAAAAAATCCTTGTTTCCACAATATTGTCATTCAACCAATATGACAGCTGTAAAAGAATGATATGGTAGATTTTCCTTTTTTCTATTCTTGGTGTTTATGCAAAACCAATCAGTTATTTCTTTACCTAATAGATTGTTTATGAATGTACCTCCAACTTTGTAATGTGGATTTATTTTTTCTCAAGCACATGGCTACTACTTTTGGTTGAATTTAGATTGACATCAGGACACAACCCAGTGGATTTTACAAGATTGCTACTATCATTTCCAACTTTACATGAGTTTTTAACGTTTATTAAGAATGAAAAGACATGTGTATATTTTGGGGATGTTATATATTCCTTTATGCTTAGTTTTCTGAAAGTTCTTGTGAGTCAGGACTCTCATGTGGCAGGGACAAACATGATGGCAAGAAAAAAAGATAATAGGAATTTCCTGTTTCTGTCCACAGTTGAGGCTCTAGAGGGAATTATGGGAGATTGTTGAGATCGTCTTCAGTGGTTCTTGTGGCATCAACCTGTAGATCATGATGATGAGTATAATGGGACATTATGTCATGTAAAGTAGAACATATGAAAGAGTAAGTTAAGATGTTGCAAATAAGAAATAAAGACAAAGAAGTCTAGATATTTTAAGATATCATAGATACAAACTTCTTTCAATAAATAGATCTAAAAAGCATACATTCAAGTAACATTATATGGAATTAGCAGGTTATATTTACAAATATATGTGTATACATATATGTGCAATAACAATTAGTGACAAAGAATTTGAAGGAAAGTGGAAAGTGGTATATAGCAAGGGTTGGAAGGGGAAAAGGGAAAGGAGAAATGTTACAATATCAAAATATTTTTTTGAAAAGTAATTCACCAATGAATTAATGGCATCAAAAT
The DNA here is from genome assembly GCF_943737965.1 of Phodopus roborovskii. Taxonomy (NCBI): domain Eukaryota; kingdom Metazoa; phylum Chordata; class Mammalia; order Rodentia; family Cricetidae; genus Phodopus; species Phodopus roborovskii. The sequence goes on from NW_026126410.1 coordinate 33,196,680, forward strand.
TAAATCAATAATTTCAGGATATGAAAAATGTTTAGCTCTATTAACACAAATTAACAAATATTTTCTAGCTATTTTTGTACTGATGTAATATACTGTTAGGCTTCTGAAACTTGTGTGAATGAAACCAATAGAACCACAGACTTGGTATGTAATTAAATATGATACATATTGAAGGTGTAAAATGGGCAGTAAATGTCAGAACTTAATTTAACTTGCATCCAAGTGCCAAATAACAGTTTTTAGACTATTAAGCCAATCATGAGGACTCAGCAATATCATTAACTAGAAATAATTGTTTAATACAAATTCTGGAAATAGGAACAAGAAAGTAACCCCAGTGGCACTTAGAGATTACTGGTTAAGCAATTAACTCTAGCAGTTCAATTTTGTAACCACCTTATTGCTAATACACAGTAGGCAGACTTAGAACAGCTGAGAGGATCAAAAGATTATAGTCAGGAGTCATTAATCACTAGTCCCCTTTATTCTGGTGAGAAAGGAAAATCAGTACACACTGTCATTATAGATCTCAGGTCCAATGGACTTCCCATACCTACTACCTACAATTCAGAAAGAAGATTTTGCTTATGGAGTAAAAGTTAGGACTACTCTTAGGAATGTTCAATCTAATGAATATACTACCAACAAATGTCATTTTCCAATATCACCCATTCCTTGCCCCAACTCAACCATACCCATATATTCATTCAAAACAGATATTCAGAAGAAGGCCATGCACATTTTTTAATACAATACCATACTAATTTAATGAAATATAGAATTATAATTTATTTTACTTATGTAATGTTAAAAATGGAATGCCTTTATTTTTGGTTACTAGTATTAATATGGAAAACTTTTAGTTGCCCTAGGTCCCAGAATAGCTTGAAAACATGCACTCCTGACCAGGAAGGACTCCCTGGGATGGGCTTGCAAAACATTTCATAGAAACACAGATGCAAGTGCCAGATAAGGAGCATGAGCCTAGCCAACAATTGGCCACCTGGGCCCAACAATCAGGAGCTTGCTTCCTTCTAACCCCAGACCCCCTCCCCCTCTTGTGGCTTTTGCCTTTATAAGCTCATGTAAAATTGGGCTCGGGGATCGATCTCTCCTCTTTTGTGTGGTACGAGTTGAGCCCCAGCATGCTGGAATAAAAAGCCTCTTGCTGTGTTTCATCAAGTGTTGATTTCCATGGTTTGTGCATCTGGGGATTTAAATGGGGGTCTCCCTAGTACCGGGATCCAACATTTGGGGGCTTGCTCCAGGATCCAGCGGTTGTCCCCTACCCCCAAACTAGACCTTGGAGATAAAAAAAAAAAAAAAAAAAAAAAAAAAAAAAAAAAAGGTGCCTATTCTGTCTTCTCTATCTGTTGATCTGTTGATGTCCTCTGATTCTGGTTCACTTTCTGTTTGCCTGACCATTCTTGGGAACAATCTGGCGGTGGTTGGTAGATGTGCCTAGAGAACCACAGGTTGCCGCCCTGGAAGACGCCCAGGGAGGAATGGAGAACCAAGGACACTTGATGGTCTCTTCTGAAGAGGACCCTGATCTGTGTGATCAGGTCCTCCTTATTTAGCGCTCCCCATGTTGGACTGCCCAGCCGTCTGAAATGCTTTCGTTTTGTTTGTTTGTTTGTTTGTTTTGGTGCCACAAGCATGGCTGCCTTTTTCTGTTGAGTGTTTCTTTCACTTTCTTGTGTCTCTGTTTGTACCTGACTTTCCGACTGATGATGGGACAGGTGATAGCCACCCCCCACCTTACTCTGACTATCAACCATTGAAAGACCTAAAAAGTAATGTTAATGATGGACTGACCTGGAAACCAATATCTGTTCCTTGGAATTTGCTAACTTCCTCTCACAAGGCCCTGAGATAAGAAGAATTCACACTGCCCCTCCTTTCCTGTGAGTCAACAGGTGGTAAATAGGGTCCTTAGGAAACAAAGAGATAGCTGCAACTCTGGTTTGCCCAGACAAGATTAATTAGCACCCCCTGAGGCCCTAAGGTCTACTGACCCTAATAGACCATCCAGCCTCTTCCAAGGGTCATGTACTCAATGGACAGAGGGTCCCACCCCCTCCCTAAGCTTGTGGGTTTGCTTTTAAAAACACCTGTGCCCCGGGGAGGGGGCTACTCTCTAGCCTGCATGCTGGAGGAGCCCATTTGCGCAAATGTTTCCTGTTCATTAAAGCCTCTTGTGTTTTGCAGCAACTGGACTGGACATTGAGTTCTTGGGGTATCGACCAAACCTGGAAGATTCCTCACTCTGAGGGTCTTACACCATTAGACTGAAATTAAATGCAGGGCCCACAACCTGTTGGTTGAGGTCAGAAAAGGACCTTGGCAGAATTTCTGCACCTCCGAATGTCCTATCTTCAATGTAGGATGAACGCCTGAGGGGACATTTGACCTGACCATAATTCTTGCCATTATGGACATTGATTTTCAGGCTGGCTCAGGAGAACATCCAGACCAAATACCCTACATCATGGTTTGGCAGGACTAGGCCCAGAAACCTCCCTGCTGGGTTAAGCCGTTGGTGCATCGGCCAAATGGCCAGCCAGACTCCTGAGTTCTGGAGGTCCATACTCCCAGTCAATTGAAGGGGCCTTCCCGACTGGCTCCTCCACAGTTTTATCCTTCCATTTAAGAGGACCTCCTCTTCCTGGACCCTCCTCTCCCCCAGTATCCAATAACCTTGACTCCACAACCGATCCTGACAGAGGCCCAAGGGGAGAAGAGACCCTCTGCCCCTTTAAGCCAAGAAGACCCTGAAGCAGCCCCAGGGCTGACACAGGGGACTCTCAGAAAGATGCGCCATTCCTGAAGTCCCACGGGTCTTGCCTTTGTGGACCTACAGGCCCCCTCCCAAGTTGGGGCCAGATGGCCAGGCACCTCTCCAACAGCTCCAGTACTGGAGCTTTTCCTCTGCAGATTTGTACAATTGGAAAACTAATCACTCTCCTTTTTCTGAGGACCCCCAGAGGCTAACAGGCCTTGTGGGTCCTTGGTATTCTCTCATCAGCCCACTTGGGATAATTGCCAACAGCTGTTCCAGAGTCTCTTCACTAAAGAGAGGAAAAGGATTTCCCTTGAGACTTGTAAAACCTGCCCAGGACAGAAGGGGCCCCATCTCCACTCCTCAATGTCATAAACGCTGGATTTTCCCTTGGGCAGCCTGACTGGGACTACAACATGGTTGCAGGTAGGGAGCGACTGACAATCTACCGCTGGGCTCTGGTGGCTGGTCTCCGTAGGGCCGTGAGATGCCAAGGGACCATGGGGGCTCCTTCAATATTCTTGGAGTGCCTCATGGACGCCTTTAGGAGATATACTCCTTTAACCCTACCTCAGAAGGCCAGAGGGCCTCGGTGGCAATAGCTTTTATAAGTCAACAACGGATATAAAGAGGAAGTTACAGAGAATTGAGGGGTTGCAGGATTATACCTTACAGGATTTAGTAAAGGAGGCAGAGAAAGTATATCATAAGAGTGAGATGAGGAGGAAAGGGAGAAAGGAAAGGAAAAGAAAGAGAGGAAAGAGAAAACAAGAAGGAAAGGAGACAAGAAAGAAATTTGACTAGGATCTTGGCCACTGTGGTTAATGATAGGGAACAGACTCAGACTAGGAATCAGTTTAAAAAGATAGGACACCTGGGCAATCGAATCCCCCTTGGAAAGGATCAGTGTGCATATTTCAGAGAAAGAGGTCATTGGGCACTGGACTGCCCCAAGAAAAGAGGAGGATCACCAAAGAAGGTTCTGGCCCTTACTGAAGATGATGAATAGGGGCGACGGTGCACGGAGCCCCTCCCCGAGCCTAGGGTAACCCTTAAGGTGGAGGGGAAACCTATTGGTTCCTAGTGGACACAGGGGTCAGCACTCAGTCCTGCCCAAACTCACAGGACTGCTATCTGACAAAAAGTCTTGGGTGATTGAGGCCACTGGACATCAGCAATACTCACTGGTCAAAGCATTTGGGATCCAACACTAGTATGTTTATCATGTCATATAATCCTATCTTTTAAGTTCTTCATTACAAAAACCCTGTATTTTATTTTTCACTTAAGTTTTCATCATTTATTCATTGTGTATGCTTATGTTTACATACTTGCTTGTGCTTGCATTGTTGTGACCACCTGTTTGTGCCTATCATATAGCATGAATGTGGAGCTAAGAGAAAACTTAAAGAGTTCTCTCTGGAGATTGAAGTCAGGTGGAAAGGATTGAAGCACGCATCCTTTCACCTGAGCTGTCTCACAGGCCCTGTACTTTGATTTGTCTTTACAATTAAAATATTTCCTTTTTCACTTTTCTCTCTAGGAAACTTAATATACAGTAGTTTCTTTAAAGAGGATTTAAACTTGTCTTCATCACTTCTAATAATAGATAGTGCGTTTTAATTTTTTTTTTTTAAGACAGGGTTTCTCTGAATTGTTTTGGAGCCTCTCCTGGAAAGAGCTCTGTAGACCACAGTGATCTCAAACTCACAGGGATTCATCTGCCTCTGCCTCCGGAGTACTGGTATTAAAGGCATGCACCACCAATGCCCAGCTAACACCAGGGTTCTTATGTCAAACATTGTTGTATTTTTTGCTTTGTCAAAATGGAATTATGACAAGGTTAACCATAGGCAAGGCACACCTGGAAAATGGTGCACCACTCTGTTCTTTATGATGTAACATCTACCTGCCCCCAACCTAATCTGCCAAGCTTCCTTAAGTCTACATTCAGAGCTCTTGGGACTTTTTCTCCTGTAACAATTACTCTAAAGAAATTGCACTTGGAAGAGGGAAGAGAATTCATTTTCATTGCAGATATTTGCAGAGCTTTTACATTTCAAAGAACCTGGATCCCCAGTGTAAGTTAAAATGCATATTTAAGCTTGAGCAAGACTGGAGGTGTTAAACTATGATAAGTGCTTGCCTCTTCCCAACAAAAGCAAAAGCAATTGTTTTCATATTTTATAGGCACACTTAGCTTCCATTTCTGTTTTGTCTCTTTAAGTTTTTTTTATAAAACACACACACACACACACACACACACACACACACACACACACACACATATATATATATATATGAGAGAGAGAGAGAGATTCTCACTCATTGCTTAGGCTATAGGGAATCTTAGATTCCCTAATGAGTAGAATGACAACAAAATAAATGACACAAAATCAAACTTTCAGTTCCTTTTAAGTAACATATATTTGCATTCTATAAAAGATTCATAGTAATTTTTCAAAATATGTGACCTTACTATTTGGAGCCAATGAAATGAGCAAGAGAACAAGCAGTAAAGATACTCAATGGTGACCCTCTGTAGTAGCTCCACATTGCCACACCATCTGTGAGATCCTGTCTTTGTGGGGCTACAGTCACATGCAGCCAACTTGCCCTGTTTTGAGAGGGGGAGTGTGAATTGAGAAATTGCAGGTAAAGATGTAAAGAAGTAGACAGAAATACAGGATAGAGTTAGAAGGGCAATGCACTGAATACTGAATGCCCCAAGTTTATTCTTTAACATTCTCAACCAAAGGTGGGGGCATGGCAGAAGACTTCTATTACCATGTATAAGGAGCAAACAGACTTTCTTCCCTTAATCCTCCAAGCATTTGGTAACCACATCTGTTATCCAGTCTTGAAGGTCAAAAGTAAACACACCTGAGCCCAAGTCTGTTGTTATTTATAAAAGACATCCTCTACCAAGACCAAAACATCCTATAGTTGCAGAGCATTAGACCTTTAGGTCTTTTGACTTACTAAGGACAGTTTTGAACTCTCTGACCATGAGACAAGATGAAGTGGTGTTATCTTATGGGACCCCAACAATGTCCTGTGTTTAAAATCATCAGCATCAAGAAGATAATATCACTACAGGACTACTTTCTTATTATTTTATTTTGAGATTATAATATAGTTATAGCACTCTGCCTTTTCTTCGCTCACTTTAAACACTTCCATATACCCCTTCATTCTCTTACATTTAGTGGCCGCACTTATTTGCATGCATATACATATAATTGTTTATATATACATGTGTATGTGTGTCTCTGTGTGTGTGTGTGTGTGTGTGTGTGTGTTTCATAAATCAAACTCACTAGTCAGTATAATGTTAGTTGTATATATTCTTCCAGGGCTGACTATTTGATACTGAGTTATCAATTGCTGTACTATTCATAAGGAAGATTGTTTCTCCCACCGTCAACATGCCTTAGTAACATGTAGTCCTGAAAGGATGGAAAATACATCCTAATTCTCCAATGACCTCAGGAAGCTAAAAGTTTAGAAATACTATCTAAAAAGCCATCAAAACCTCAAATTCCAGATCCTGTCCTCTGCCAGTAAATAGGCTAAAGGTCATATTCCTTGCTATTTATCTGACTTTGTAAACTGCTTATGAAATCCCTGCCCCAGTGACCTATCCTAGCTGGCATTTGTCACCCCACCTAGGAGCCCGTGCAAATGGGCTATAGAAAACTGAATGGTCTATAATGTGCAGGCTTGGATGATTTAAAATTATTGGTCTAAAAACTATAAAATGGTTTAAGTTGATTGGCCTGCATCGTGCAGGCTCTTGATGCTATGAGATGATTGGTTTACCATACGTGGGCTTTGTTGTAAACCCTATAAAAGCTGTCTCAATTCTGCAATCGGGGTCCTCAATCCTCTACCCCAGCATGGCATATGACTGTGGACCCCAGTGCACTTGAAATAAAAAAATCCTTATGCAGTTTGCATAAAGACTGCTTCTCATGAGTGATTTGGGATGTTGCCTTTCCTGAGCCGGAGCATGAAGGTCCCCACTCTGATGGTCTTTCAGTCCTTTGTGTATGCTTGAAGCCTCTTGGGCTTTGCCGTATATACTTGAGCAACTCTGCTGTTTATGTCCTTTTTCAGATCCTGTGTAGTTAGTGATGTTGGTAAGAAATTATGGAAACATCTGACATGGGGCCACACTGACTTACTTTTTTGACTTTGTCAAAAGTTTTTAGTGTTATTTCATGTCTTACGAAGACAAAAGAGTAAATTTGATAATGAAAGAATTACAGAGGTCATTTAAACAAGGTTTGGCATAGGCCAAGTAAATCCAGGAGATGTAATGAAGTATGATGGATGAAGACAAGTTCAAGTCCTCCTATCCTAGATGTCTTCACAAACATGCATGCTTAGACATCAAACCTGTTAATGCTTTCAAGTATAAAAGTATGACAATATTTTGACTTTTTCAAAATTAAAATTAAATAGTTCTGTCTAAAGATGATCTTACCATTTGAAGTTTAGAATTACTCAATGAACTATATAACTGATCTTATTGATATGGATAACAATTTAAGATATTTTTACATTTTCTGCAATATGAGAATATTTGGAAAAAGGATAATGTATCCTTCACAGAATTTATAAGTCTATAAATATTCATGTAAATATCTCCTTTAACATTCATTCAGTGGGAGTATTTGAAACTTGGTTACAAATATTGTGCATATGTTTTGATAAACAGAAACCAGTAGATGAACCAAATGAGCAATCAAGTTCCCGTAGAAAGTATTAAATGACAGTAAAGAACTTAATAAAGTACATCTAATCTCTTTTTGAAGACTCTCATTTCTCTAAAGCCTAACCATAAACCAAATTAACTGAAACTGATGTTGTAAATGAGAGGTTGTATGTATGTGCTTATGACTAATAATGTTTCAACTCTGGAGGAAGACGCCCACCTGAGCAAACTCATTTCCAACCCTGCATTCTCTGTAAGTTAATTATGTAAGGAGAGGAAAATCCTCTGAAGTAAACACTGAATCTTAAAAAAAAAAAAAGAAAAAAAAAGAAACCCAAAAACCCTGCAATCTTCTAATCTCCTGTTACAGATGTGTAAATATAAATCTAATTATGCCTTTCAATTACTGCTATTTTAAAATATATGATTAGAATTTGAGATATCCTACCAACTTTGGAAAACACCCTTGTTATCTTATAAAATCCCAAAATATTTGGAACTGAAAGCTCAATGGACTCTTAGGAAAATTGTGAATTTCAATCTCCAAAAAAAGATTTGGATTCAACTGTATTTTCTTATACAGCTACAAAACTTTATTTATGTTTATAAATAACAACTTCTTTCTACTCTCACTGGTTTTCTCATTCATGTATTATCTCCTAAAGATTTTTTTAACAGTTTTAAAATTTTTAATATCATAATTACATTCACATCTATCTTTCTGTCTTTTTCTATTTGTGCAAACTCTCATACACAAGCCTCTACTTTACTATAATGCTACACACACACAAACACACACACATACACACACACAAACACACACACAATAACTTTGAAGAACAATAAGAATATCCATTTATTATTTGCGTTAATACCAAGATTTGGTTGTTATTCGCTTAGACTTAACCAGTTCTTGGTCCTGGAAGATTCATTTGGTGACAAAGTTGAGATGGCTAATTGTAATTCTGTTTCTCCCATTATTGGGTAATTTCATTTACATTGCCTTCATGTATGTATATATTATAGGATGCTCTTACTATATTTTGTCTCCATTCTAACCCTCAAATACACTTAAAAGATTGTACTCCCATGTTTGTTTTTAGCTTGCTAATGGCCATGGGGACTATGTTCTTTCTATTTTATATGTGGATAATATGCTGGTGTGTGCACTTGCCCATGAAGATATATGCAGAGACAAGATCTTGATGATTGTGGTCTCTTACCAGGCACTTTTGAACTTATTATTGCAACAGAGTCTCTCCTTGAGACTTTATCTAACCAATTCGAATGCACAGGCTGGCCAGCAATCCCAGATATTTGCCTGATTGCTATTTTACAGTGTTGGAGTTACAGATGTGAGCAATAAGGCCCAGATTTTTATTATGGATGTCCGAGATCCAAACTATTCTTCTTGCTCTTGTATATTAAGCATTTATCCACTTTGCAATCTCTCTCCAACACCATTTTTCCTTTCAATCAGCTATATGAGTTTAATGACCTGAATGAAGTATTTATTTTGCTACTGGAGCACTTTCTTATATTCTGTTCAATTAAAGACTCATTGTCAATTCAGTGGTGCTGTATATCTGTCCATCAGAAAATTACATACATAAGCAAAAGCTTGCATAAAATTTCAGGAGGTTCACAGATAGTTTAAAATATAATTAAGGACACTGAATTAAGAACAGAAAATTAATTCAGCAAGACATTTGACAGGTAACTATAATAATTTGTGATGGCTTTCTAAATATAATCTTTAACCTCCAACTCAATCTCAGTATAATGTATGTCTAACATATTCATTATCTGTTTGGAGTATCTTGCAATCCATCAAAACTATTTCTTTTTATCCAACTTCTTTGTGCTTTCACTGTTCTATGCTACATTTCAACAAAGGATGTTTTGTTATAACACGTTTTCATATGAAATATATTTGTATCTTTTCCAAAATTTGTGTCTTTCTTGAATATGGGGGTTATCCTTCATATGTCTGTAAATGTTCATCTTTCTGTTCTCTGTTCCCATTCCCATATAAATAAAAGAGTATAAAGATAAAATCAACTACATTTGAAATCTAATTCATCATCATTGCATTTTGATAGTCTTTAAATATGAGTCAAATGGTTCAGTCTATGCCAAAGCTGTGACTATGACCTCAGTACATGAATTATAGGATTCCAATATCATGACAGTCCATACTCAATAAGTCCAACAAAATTATTAATATATTTTATAAATTTAGTGTTCATTAAAACCCATCATTGATCTATAGTGTGTTGTGTGTAATAAATATATAATGTGAAGACTATTTCATAAAAATTTCTAGTGACTTATAACAGAAAAAAATTGATTTAGAGTTTTCCATTAAATGATTTTATAGTTAGCAAGTAAACAGTGCTGTATAATGTATTCCTACCCACACTTGTGATTATTTTTAATAGATCTAACCTCTCAAGTTTGAAGGAATTTTATGTTTCTTGAAAAATATCAGGTATCCACCAAGGCATACTTACTCTGTTAAGTGCATTTGATTATCTTCACATGATACCATGTTTTTCAGTTGTGGTGGAACAATTTATTTAGAGATTAATTCAAATGTCATTTGTTAGCTCCCTAGCCACATGCTCATTCTCAGTTAAATGGGAAAAACAAAAAGAGATGAAACTATCTCCATTAACTTCTGATGTTTATGAAAGATCAAAAGCTAAATACTTTGAGAAAAGATAGTGGGTTTACAGTGCTGTGTTCCTATCACAGAGAATGCTAATAGAACATGCTCAATACATATTAATAACAAGACCTTTTTAATGTTGATCAAAAAGCAAAATAGAAGCAATTTAACAAATTCTCATGGAAATGAAGCAGAAACCATGTCATGTAACACAGTGTTGAATCCATAAATGGCCTCAAAGGTGGGCTTTGGGTGTTCTCAGCAAAGGTCATATCTGCCTCAAGATTGTTAATATTGTGTTTGCATTTTATGTCTGAGGTCTATGGTATGTACATAACACTGGAATGGAAAGAAAACGCCCATATTGACTGAGAAGCAATTTCAAAATCTGTTGGGATACAGACATATTGGTTTTATAGTTGGTCTATTTTTTGCTATCACCTTTAATAATTCTGAATTTCTAACCTAAGCATATTTTATATATATATAATTATATATATATATATATTATATGAACAGTGCTTTGTCTAAAAGTACGAAGGTTATAATTACTAAAACAGAGTTAAGTTGAATCGTTTGGAAACAAACAGTATGAGTTACATCAATTTTGTCAAAAATAATGTTCTTAAAATAGGTTATTTTAAGTATGCTTTAATCTTACATTTGTATGTGTTTTATTTCCAGTATAAATACAAACTTAAGAAAATTAGGTAAAATTCAGCATGAACTATATTCTTACTCTCACTGGTCTTGATTCTCAATGTGTTAAATTACCCTCCTTTCCTGCTGATAGCTAATGAGTTAAAATTAGAACAGAAATACACACTGCTGCCCTTACTCATCAACATACAGTTCTTGGTGCTAATCTTACTTTACCCCCAAGCCTTTCCTTTTGCAGTTGCAGAACAAGTGATGAATTACTCACAGTCCCTTCTGAGATATACCTGGGGGCAACACATCTCTGAATTTGGTCTATCTAGATGGGTTTAATCATCTATTTTCCTTTGAACACACTCTGTACTTTGCATGCCAAGGAAGCCAAATATATCCTAAAAGTTCTGCATTATTTGTAAAGCACAAGAAGGACTATGAATCACTGTCAGTTTGAGTCAGACTTCTAATAGATAGTCTGTGACTCGTATTTACTATTTCACTGAGACTATGTTAAGATGGATCGTTTTCTACAAGAAAGTTTCAGGAAACCATTGAAATTTTCTGTGATTCATTGTGCTGCCTCTTACATTTTGTACGCTACTTAACTGCATTTATAACTCCATTTTAATATTATCATTCCACTTTTGCAGGCTGTGGCTCCAGGAAAATCTGTTCCTCCTTTGTTCCTCTCTGAAAGTCATCCTTTTTGCTCAAGAGCTGAGACAGAGAAAAAATTTAAAACATTTTGCAATTTGATGATGGAAAAATAAAAAACTGCATTCCAGTTTCTTAGAACATGCTTATCTAGAGTTGTAACAACTGTTTTGAAAGATGAATCTGACAACCATATTAATCCCTCAAGTATAGTTGCTACAGCTTGCTAACTAGCAATTTTTTTTAAAATACTATGTGTGATGTCTACATAGGTATACTTTAGTTCTATATATTGTATGTACTTTTGTGGCACAGGGAGGAATCAGAACTTTGGAAATCATACAATATTGAAAATTTTAACCCATGAGTTAGAATTATGCTTTTGTCTTCCTGGTTGTATTATGAAAAAATGTTGCCTTTTTAAGTAAGAGATTTTGACAAATAGCCTTGGCATATGGTAAGAAGTTGTCATTTTTCTGTTGATTTGTTTTTGTTTGTTATTGGAAGATACTTAATAATCAACTTAGTTCATGACTATTCATCTGTGTGGGACAATGTGACATTCACAGGTATGGAAATGAATGAGCCAGTTAGTCCTTGCTTTTGTCCTGTTACCAGAACTTTTCCTAAGATGTCACAAGCAAGAATGCAAATCAAGAATACTGTTCCAGGCATAATTCTTCATTTTCCCTTTCTCAGTCATAGTCCTGAACCATTCCTCCTCCCTTTCTGTGTCCTGGAGATATACTGATCCCTTCTTCACCCCTAAGAAAATAAATATTTATGAAGAGTTCTCATAATCCATGCTTCTTAGTTCTGTGATTAATAGTCACTTAATACCTAACATTCTTCTGGACTTCTTTCAATGAGTTTGATACATTGTGATAATCACAAATTTCCATCTGTGTGTAGTGTGTGTGTGTGTGTGTGTGTGTGTGTGTAATAAGTGTATAATTATCACAAGAGGACATTGGATGCCTTGTAGTGGACTTACAAGCAGTTGTTATCTACCTGATATGGGAGCTAGATTTCTAGCAAATATCCCTGAGAAGAAAAACATTACTCTTAGCCTCCAAATCATTTTCCCAGTCCCTGAAGTTAACTTATAATATTAGAGAGGTTCATGGTTATCATCAACCAAACTAGCCTAGTTATTCAGAACCTGAAAAAGTTTCAAGAGAAAAAGGATGGAATATTTAATGTCTAGCAACCATGAAAACATCTGTGGGTTTGTTGATTTCTCACTGGTCAAAGCAATTAATAATTACTTTCTATTAGTAGAGATTGAAGTTTCTGATCTGGAGATCTGCATCTTTGAATTACAAAACATATGTCAGATATGTCAGAATCTTATCATTAAGTTGTAGTGAGACCAGGGCAGTGTCTCTTTCTCTGACACCCCATGACACCTCACACAGGTGCACAGCAGTCACTGTCTAGCACTCATGACCACAATATTTGTTGTTAGTCATGAGGCAAATTGATTATGAAATGGAACCTCTAAGAGGTACTCTTCTGAGGTTATTTGTTGTAGGTAATGTTTTGTAAGAACAGAAAGATGTTTAATAGCACAGCCACTCATGTATATAACGTTAGGAATGAATCAGCTTTGTCATTCACTTCATGTGTGCATTTTGTTCAATTTTCTTTGTCATTGGAAATAGACTCAGGTTTTGTGGATTTTTTTTTAGCACTATTGGGTAAATGAATACAATGTGGTGAATTTTTCAGGAAATGAGTACATTGGAAATCTTAAGTCTACATTTAGGAAAAGTTATTGCCAGAGACATTTTATTCTGACTGAGAATTTTAGTTCCTAACACAGTTTACATAGAAAGGGGAAAGTGTTTTGATATTCTAGGATAGGTCATGGATATAGAAAGCATAAAATCTCACTGCTAGCTTGCTTCACTCCAGAAATCATACACAGTATATATTTATAAAATGACAAATGTCAGGAAATAGATTTAAAAATTGGAGCTTGAGAATTCAGAAAAGTTGGCACCTTTCCATAATACCAAGATTGCCTTCTATATATCCCAGCTAAAAATTGCATTTCTACTTCAGACTTGGGATTGCAGCATTTATTTAGTCTTAGGCTCACTAACTATGTCAATATAAATTCAAAACCTTACATAATGCATAGAAACTTTGAATTAATTCAAGGTTAAGAATGCTAGATGTTTAGTACCAAATGGCCTCAGCATACGACTATAAATTAATGTCAGGTCTCATGTAGAGAGCAGTATGGCAAAGTCCCTAATGAGTATGTTTTAAATCAGGTAAAACATCATCAAACATGTTTATATCATCTATATTCTAAATCATCCTTTTATCTAGGGGCATAAGAAGGATCTTCCATTTTTTAAAATGAAAACAGGGTTACATAATTATTTCTTTATATTAAGCTAAATGTATTCAAGAATTATAGAAGAGAAGGAGATACTACAAAATCAATAATAGTTCTTAGTGCTTTTAAAGTTTTCCTTCTTCACCCAAATATTCGGTTCCTATTTCTTTTATTTAATAATAGAACAGATTATTTAATTATAAAAGCAATCCACAATCACATACTTTTAAGAGTCCTATTTCTATATGTGTATAATTATTATTAGTATTAATATAGTTATTAATAATATACGAAGTTGGACACTCTTTATAGAGTTGTAAGAATGAGATAATGAGAAACGCTGACATCAGAAGTGGTTGGATAGAAAACCATCTCATTGCTTTAGTCATGTGACTGTATGGATAAAATAGACCTCAAACTGAGCCTTAGACAATAGGGCACTGTCAAGAACAAATCCCTTTTCCTCATCAGCATTCATTCCCATTGTACCCCCACAGTCAGATGTCAGAGGAGTGCAGCTTATTTTCCAGACATCCGGTGAATTAACACCACAAGAGAGACAAAATTTAAAACTCTTGTAGTTTATTGAATAATTGTTCATGTCCACTTTTATCTGTCAGACATCAAATGCCTTCTCTTTTGTACTTCTCTTTCTTTTCTCATGTATGTCTTACTATAATCCTCCTTCAGTTAAGAATTTGAAACATTCCTGTGTTAAGCCATTTCCTGAGCCATCTCTTGTATTTTGCTCGGCTAAGACTGACCTGGCTGCCTTCCCTTGGACACAGCTGGGTGCAATGCAATGATGGAACTGACATTATTTGTTCTCTTGAAAAGAGTCACTGCCCCAGAAGTTGAAAACCCTTGACTGTGGGGACAGGGACATAAGAGAGGTGATAGCACTCTATTTCCTAGGGTCATGAAAGCTGTGCCATCTCAAGCAAGTAGACCTTTGATATCAGTACCTATTTGGCACACTTCAGTAATACAAATCCAGCCAGAGGAACTAGCACAAAATAAGCCCTCAGCAAGGATGTTTTAGAGTAGCACTGTCTTAGTCACTGTTTAACTGCTACGAAGAGACACATTGACCATGGCAACTCTCATAAGAAGATGGCAAATAATTGGAGACTTACAGTTTCAGAGGGTTAGTTCAACATCATCATGGCTGGGGGCTGCAAAAGGGTATGAAAGCTATATGCTGATCCCCAGGCAGAGAGATAGAAAAAGTCATTGGGGCTTCTGTGGGATATTGAAAAATCAAATCTCACCTCAACATCCTTCCTCCAATACCTACCCCAACTAGGCCACACCTCCTAATCCTTCCTTGATAGTTTATCAACTGGGAAGTAAGCATGTACAAGTATGAGCCTGTGGGAATGAATTACATCTCCATCACCACAAAACCTTACAGAAAATGATGGACAGACAATCTATGCTACACTTGCCCCTGCTTCTCTGTACCTTGGTGTCCATGTGGATAAATTATGAAGAAATTACTGAGCAAGGATGATATGATAAATAGTGTTCTATATAATTTTTCTAAAGATTTAATTATATTTTCCTTATCAAGAAAAATAATAACTTCAAGCAGTCTGTAAGAAGGCATAAATAACATGGATTATCTGACTACTTGTCATATATATTTTAAAAAATGGATAAAGCCTATAAAATTTCTAAAGAAAATGTATTAAGAGAATATTTTCTTACCTTATTGCCCAAGAAATATGGAGATTTGTGTCTGATTCTTACAAGATCAACTAATTTACCATTTGAACACGATGCCCTTACAGAATCAAAAAAATCCAGGAGAAGAGTGTAAGTTGCTTAAAAAAAGCATTACATCAATTATTGATAAGACAAAGTATAACAGCAGAAGAAAGTACTTCCCATCCAAGACCATGCTCCTGTCTTAAGGCCAAAGGGAAACAAGTGCAGTGAAGTGAAACTTAAAGAATAAAGAAGTTACTGTTTCTTCCAGTGCCTCAGGTTATTAAAGCAAAGTAAAAAAAAACCAAACCTATTTTAAAAGAGTTTTTAAGTACATATTCAGAAATACTTAGCAAACTGATTCCTATACTGTGTACTCTTAAAGATGAGCAAACATGGATATAAAACTTTTAATTAGTTTTTCCAGTTTTGTATAATATAATTTGATCATACTAGCCACCCAACTCCTATATTTCCCCTTTCCTACTTATCCAACTTTATGTCTTCTTTATTTTTTCTTCCTTACTTTCTCCCTTTTTTTTAATTTTTTCTGAAAACTATAAAGTCAAATTTGATTTCCTCATATTTTGTTCAATGTGGCCTTCCATTGGAGCAGGGTCAGTTCCTAGATTAATTTAAAGACAAAAAATCCCCATTGAATGCAGATATCAATTGCCAACAGATCTTCAGCCTGGGCCCCCACCCCTCTTCTATGTTGGGATTTCGTTTGGTTTTAGCTTACAATGGTCTTGTGCATCATGCCTTAACTTCTGTGAGTTCACACATGCAACTTCCTTGGCTCTGGTTGTCACAGTCTTTTTACCCTGTCTTCTGAAACCATCACTGATCAATGGGAGGAAGGGATGTGATGAGAATTTTGCAGTTCCTGATTCTCAGTACTTTTATCAGCTGTGGATCTCTTTGTTAATCACTATTATGTGACAAAACAAAATCAACAAAAAGCTTCACTAAACAAATTGTAAGGCAGCTATTCCCATAACTTTACCACCAACATGGACCATGGAACATAGTATCTAAATACAAAATACAGACCAAAAAACCATAAAAAATCAGGCAGTATAATAAAATAGTTTATTAATGTGTACAGACAAAATACAGACAAAAAAGCATAAAAAATCAGACAGTATAATAAATTATCATTTGAAATATGTCATGAATTTTATTTTATTTTTCTGTACTGAGATGGACAACCCAAGCATCATTTTTATTTACCTGTTCACACTTGTCATGCTAGATTTCTGTTTTCCATTTGTAATATGCAAATTATTTACACAGTGGGGATGTTAATATATGGAATTCTTGTTCATTCATTGCTTCAAAAGCACTTCTAATGCCTAAGTGATTGACAAGCTCCAATATTTAGTGTTCTATGTAGAGAAAGACAAGAAATATATATGAGCATAAATATCAAGTTTAAAATGTGTTATTGAATAACATAATATTGTTTTATCATTCTGTATGGATTAAAAACTACTAGTATTTATATATTAAATAACTGACATTAGCATCATCAACAATCATATATACACATGGGAATACACAAGTTGATAAATAGCTATGTGAATAAATATTCTCCTGTGGTAAAGAAAATATAGAATTTGTGGTAATTCTATGTACAATAAAATGAATTAATCCATATTGGCCATGAAAAAAATACCATCAACTTTTCAAGGGGGTGAAATAATCAAATAATTATAGTGTTTTATAACCAAGAAATTAGTACCACCAATAACCATAATATAATACATTCATTCTCAATGAGACTTAGGTTTTCACAAGAAGAAAAAAATTACAAAACAAATGACATATCTCTTTGATAACTGGGAAATAAAAATTACTGTGTATTATCAGAATGTTGATCACAATGATATTTGTTATTCTGAAATATTCTAATAAGTTGTCATTCTCAGTTTTGGACTCTAAGAAGCTATCAAAAAACAAAACATTCTTAATAAAGGATTCATTTTCTTCTATTTCTCTATTCAGTTGTAAAGCACTGATTGGGCAATACCAAACTTACAAAAAAAACTCAATAAAAAAATCAACAGAACAAAATTTCAAAGCCATGAAAGAGAATGGCAACCTTGGGAAACAGTCTTCTCATTAACTTTCCATATCACTTATAATCACTTCTTTCCAAGGATAACCTGAAGACACCTGTATTGATCATATCATGATAGCTTGATAGCTACAGTGATGACTCTATTCTGTACATCACTAGTACAAAATACTATTCTTGCTTCATGGTCAAATTTCAGAAATACAGTCTTACTTGTTTTTTTTCTACCTTTAACCAAACCTCCCTCCTTCAAAAACAAAAAAACAAACAAACATGTTTCCATACCAAGCAGATATCGTTAAAAGAAAAAAAAGAATGATATGGTATACATGGTGGTTTGAACAGGAATGTCCCCCATTGACTCATAGACTTGAATGCTTTGTCATTAATCAGCAAGTGGTGATGATACTTGACAGAGACTAGGAGGTGTGGCCTTATTGGGGTATGTGTGGTCTCATGGGAGGAAGTGTGTCTCTGGGAATGAATTTTAGAGTTTCAAATGCTCAGACCAGGCAAATTATCTCCCTAATCATGCATCCTGATAATCCAAATAGAGAACCCAAAGCTACCTCTCTAGTAATTTGTCTTCCTGTTAGTCCTATGCTTTCTATAATGATGACAAGGAACTAAATCTCTGAACTGTAACTAATTCCAATTAAGAACTTTCCTTTATAAGCATTGTTATGGTTGCAGCAACAGAACCCTGACTAAGATAAGTTCAAGGAATTATAAAGTAAGTCTATTTGAGAAAGCATGCATTCTTGTATCTACACATTGGTTACAGACTAACTGCATGATTGTATCTGGATTTGAAAATGACTAAGATTCATGGAGAATACAGTTCCCTCACACCATTTTTGTTACCTTACAAAATATAAAGAAGAGGAAAATAATCCAGAGAAAGTTGAAATGCTTCTAAATAGTTCAAGAATCATAATTTATTCTATTTGCAATACACAAATACTAATAAAGAGTCCCTAAGTCGGTCAAAATATGAGGAATATGTGATTATAAGATGCATAAACTCAACATATAAAAAGCAACTACCAAAGACACAGGGAAGAAATGCAGTACAGGGTATGGAAAGATACTAAAGACCAGTTTACTACAACTTCTTTTGGTCTATGTTGTCCTGTAGGTATTACAAAACAAATGTACTGATGAAATCTAAACAATATGTTATATGAAAAATGTCACTGTGATACAGCACCTGTTGACATGCTAACATAGTTAGGTGGAAATTCCATACTCTTACCCCTAGATGAAGAGCTATAACTGGTCAATATCATCTAGGAGAAAGAGAAGCAGTTTCCTCTCTCATATATGTACACACACACACACACACACACACACACACACACACCAAAAAAAAAAAAAAAAAAAAAAAAAAACTTTTGAGGGGCAAATGGCAGCAGATGCAGGAGATGGAGAAGTAGATAGGAGTATTATAGATACAGTTCTTAATCTGAAATTATCAAATATATTTTAGGAAGCAAGAGATAGGTAGGCAGACAATGCAGGTCTTATCAGTTTTGTAATCCATGCTCATGTTCCCTAACATCTTTGTTTAGCATCCTCTGAGATAGAACTAAATTACAGAAATCAATGCTCATGTTCTCTAACTTCTTTGTTTCTCATCCTCTGAGATAGAACTAAATTACAATGTAACTGTGAATGGGCTTCCAACTTACATGGTCACTTTTCCTAACAAACATTTAATAGTATGGAAATCCAAAAATCCTAAGAGCTTTCATTATATATTTTATTTGTTTCACTCCTTTTTTGATAAAAAAAATGTCATAAATACAGAACTTTAGTGTCATCACAAAATCCCTGTATCCAAGTTCAACTTTATACCAGATTATTATGTGTGTACCTGCATAAATGGAAAGAGCAATAGAAACCAATACATTTAATCTTCATCTAGTGGCACACAAAGGGATAAATGGAATGCTAAGATGAACTCACTGAAATTGCAAACTCATGTTTATAGGCAGGTGTTGATATTCGCTATTTCAAAGGAAAGCTCTAAAATTTCCAGGAGCTTTTCAAACTGATAGGCTATTTATAGTTCACACATGTGCATGCACGCACATACACACACACACACACACACACACACAGATAGAGATAGAGATAGAGAGAGAGAGAGATCCCTGCATTGAAATAAGAAGGAAATGGCATAAAGGTCACAAGGGATTCTCAGAAAGTGAGATGAAAAAGTCATTCACTAATATAGAAGATTCATCCATGAGGGAAACTACTTTCTTGGAAATCACAAGTCAAGGTAGAAATTAACATGGGATTTATCTTGATAAACTGGCAACATCGCTCCTTGAAATCTGCATAAAATCAATATTGACATGGTCAGTATTAATGATACTTTATAGTTATTAAAAACAATTACCTAAACTATAGATTTATTTTCTGAATTTAGATTTTCATTACAAAGAGACTCTTTGATAGAAAATTATTATTGTTTGCACCACATATGACTTAACATTTGCTCCTATTTTTATATTTAAATTAAATTTTAATAATGATGTATACATCTTTAATATTCTACAGTTTCATGTCAATAGATCATGTTTATCTTGTCAATTTGCTTCTAGCTGCTACAGGTTAATGACTAAACATACCATAGTTGCTTTGAACTACACTTTCTTTTCTTGTAATTATTTTCATTGAAAAGTGTTTAGCAGTACAGTTTTTGTTTGTTTGTTTATTTTTTTTGCCAGTTTGAGCTACTTATAAATACACAGCTCTTTGTTTTTCAATATACTAAGTTCATTTTGGGGAACATCACAAAGATAAAGCATGGCAAAATGATTGATTATACTTGTCCAAGTGTAAGGTATCTGGATTTATTTAACAAGCAGAAGTTATACATATTTTATAGAATAGAATTGAAGAAACCTTTTGATTTTTTTTGGAATGGTACTAATTTACTTTTAATTAAAAACTTGCATAATTAATAGTTATTGAAGACATGAATGCTAGTTAATCCATTAAAATTTATAACACATCTATCTAGTGATGTTATAAGCTGAAGTAGGGATATTTTATGTTATTAAATAAACTTTATTCAAATAATTTCATGAGTATGAATGTGTCAGTGAAATGAAATTAATTGAATAACATTATTAATAAATGTTCCTATTTAATCCCTCAAAACTTTTTTCTAAATTTTAAATAAATGATTAGAAAGTATTCACATAAATGTATTGTGCCTGAGCAAAGTGAGCCTTTCTATTTTATTAAATGCCACAATTTTGACATTTATACTATCCACCATGTATGCTTTATTTGATAATATATACATGTGATCATATGTAATCTAAATATTTGGAAAAGAAATTTTAGTAATGCAAATTTATCTTCCTACAATCCCAAATGCAAGATTCAAACATATGTGCCACATCTATCTATACACAATGAATACTTCATGTTAGAATACATTTTATTGTGAAGACGCTAAGTTCAACTAATATCTAATTGCTTCTTCAAATATCATATATGTTGCTCATAATTTTTCAGGTATGGTGTGAAAACAAAGAAATCTAACTTACTGCGTGGTGACACCCAAAGCTTACATGATGTTTCTCCTCCTTCCCCAGAAAGAACCAGCTGAGGACTCTGATGACTACCCCACTGAAGCATTTAGATGGGAGCAATGCATGTAATTCAAGTTTCCCATGACACCAAGTGGGAAGAAGACACAGGAAATCACAGCTGGCAATTTAGACTTCTTTCCCAAAGTAGTATCTTCTACCACCACACATGTGTTACTAAGTCAAGACATATGGTTAGGGGATGAAGAAGAACACACTTCTCTAAGGAGGAATTTATAGAAGTATTTTAGTTTCTAAATAAAAGTAGGTTCTGAAAGACAAATCACTTGAAGAAGCATTCAATTTCCTGTACTTAATTCTAAGCAAATTTCCCCTTTGCCCCACTGAGAAAAGGCTATTGTAATAACTTTGGAGAATATTTACCTATAGGAGGAATGTGAATCCATCTGCATAGTCAAATAAAACATCATAATATTTCAAGTAAAATTCCCTGTTCTTTCTCATTCTACAGCCATTATTATTATTTAAGAATATTTACTATGTGTGGGTCTATATGTTTTCTTCAGAGGAGAGATTTAGATTTTTTTTGAGCCAACTTTTGCACATAGTTATGCTGGAGTCTTTCATATATTGTTTTTGTTATTCTGCTGTGGATTATAGAACAAATGGTCAGTGGGCTTCTCAACTGCTTATTCTGACATCTCATCTTCCTGTAGGGTTTCAGGAATTGCTCATATATACCATGAATCCCACTTTGTAGATGGCTTCTAGAGATTGATCACAGATAATCAGTGTTGGAAGGCTAAGTCTTCATGACTGAGCCATTTTCCAGTCCATATCCTAGACAGGCTTACTTCTGAAATGGGGTTTATGTGTTCATCTTATAAAGTTGTTAGAAAGATGACCTAAAAAATTATCTGTGAGCACAGAAACTTGAAAGATATAAATTTCAAAGGCAGAACATTTTGCAATTAAGATAATGCATTTGTTGATTTATATGCAAGTAATACTCAAGGCAAGTTTGAGAGACAAGGGGATAGTTCATTGAATCCTATCACAAAAGGAAATGTAATTACATTTCTTCTTTTAGCAGAAATGCACAGTATAAATATCATGTTATTTCTAAGTGATTTCTTTATGTTTTCAGAGAATATAGCAAGCTTGTATTCTATTGCCTTGTTTTTCCACAAGGTTAAAATATCCTCATGAAAGAATTACTCCTGTTTCTGTAATGGAGTTATTGGAGGCCCAAATGACTGAGACAGACACTGAATGATATAGGGTAAGGTAACACTTGGAACACTGAAGAAAGCTTTGTAGACAATAGATTTAATATTTTCTTCATGTCAAGAGAAAATAATCAGTGAGATGCATTCCTTTCATATCAGCAGAAATTGGTAGGTTGGCAACCTGGAAAAAATATATCCTAAAATAGCATTTGGAGACATACTGACTAAGTTGCTATTCACTAATTTTACAGTCATAATAAAGGATATAGAATAAAATTTTAAACTTGTAGCATAATTTGTGAGTATGTGAAGTTAATTTATAATGTTTGACACCTAAAATAGAAAACTGACACTAAGTATATCAAAACAAGTTATAAATGTGTTTGATTTTAAGTCAAATGGAAGTTGAAATTCGGTGACTATTTCTTATTTTATAATTTTCATTTAAATTTGAAACAAAGTTGTTTTACTTGTCAATGCCATTTCTAGCACCCTCCCATCCTCCCCTGTCCCCCAATCAATGTCCTTCCCATCCCCTTTGTGCTCTCCAGGGAGCAGACTTCCAGGGAGAAGACTCCCCCATGAGTCTACACTGAAAAAGTATCCTTCTATGTGAAATGGGCTCCCAAAGTCCATACATATACTAGAGATAAATACTGATCCATTACTAGAGGCCCCATAGACTGTCCTGTCCTCCTAACACCCACATTCAGGGGGGCTGGGTTTGTCCTATGCTGGTTTCCTAGCTATAAGATTGGAGTCCCTGAGCTCTCCTTTGTTCAGGTCAGCAGTTTCTATGGGGTTCTCCAGCTTTGTCTTGATCCCTTTGCTCTTTTCTCCTTCTCTGCAACTGGATTTTAGGGGTTTGGTTCAATGTTTAGCTGTGGGTGTCTGCCTCTGCTTCAATCAGCTACCAGATGAAGGCTCTAGGATGGCATATAAGGTGGTCATCAATCTCATTATCAGGAAGGGCATTTAAGGTAGCCATTGCTTAAATTGTTAGATGGGATTGTCCTTATAGATATCTGGACATTTCCCTACTGCCTGATTTCTCTTTAAATCCTATAATGGCACCCTCTATTATGACATCTCTTTTCTTGCTGTCCTCTATTCTTGCCCCGATTCAATCTTCCTGCTCCCTCATGCCCACCTCTCCCCTCATCTTCCTCCTAATTCCTTCTCTATTACCCCAATGCTCACAATTTGCTTGGGAGTTCTTGACCCTTTCCCCTTCTTTGAAGTACAATTCATGTCTCTCCTTGTTTCCTAGCTTTTCTGGAAGTATAGATTGTATGCTGGTAATCTTTTGCTCTATGTCTAAAACCCATATATTAGTGAGTACATATCATGTTTGACTTATACTGTGACTGGGTTACCTCACTCAGGATGGTTTCTTCTAGTTCCATGCATTTTCCTGAGAGATCTCATTGCTTTTTTCCCCTAGTAGTACTCCTTTGTGTAAATGTATCATGTTTTCTCCATCCATTCCTCAGTTGAGGGGCATTTAAATTGTTTCAGATTCTGGCTATTGAAAATGATGTTGCTGTGAACATAGTTGAACATCTGTCTTTGTTGTATAAATATGCATCTTTTGGGTATATGCCTTAGAGTGGAATTGCTGGATCTTGAGGTAGACTGATTCCCATTTTCCTGAGGAACTGACATACTGATTTCCAAAGCGGCTGTACAAGTTTGCACTCCCATTAGCAGTGTAGAACTGTACCCTTTTCTCCCATCCTCCCCAGCATAAACTGTCTTTGGTGTTTTTGATTTTAGCCTTTCTGACAGAAGTAACATTGTATCTCAGAGTTGTTTTGATTTGCATTTCCCCATTGGCTAAGAATGTTGAGCACTTTCTTAAGCATCTTTCAGCCATTTTAGATTCCTCTGTAGATAATTATCTATTTAGTTATGTCACCCACATTTTAATTGGATTATTTGGTGTTTTAGTATTTGTAATAAATTATTAAATTCTGTGTAAGTTCAAATGTATACATGTAAGGGAAGACACTTTCAAACAATTATTTTTTCAAGAAATATTTTTTAATATATTCTATGCATCAGTCATGGGATAATAGGCACACAGTGAGATGAATAGGTCATGGAGGCCTTGCAGAAGCACACTAGTGGATCTTATATTTAATGTAAGATGTAGGAAAATGAAGCGCACAATTTAAAATCCGAATAAGAATGATACTCAAAACAAACATGAAGATGCAAGGTAATATGAGAATTATATAAAATTAAACAAACAAACAAAAAAACCTGTGGTCCACAATCCAGCTCTTTGCTCTCATAGCCAAAGTTCTCTAGATTCACACACAGTCACTTATATCTCACTCAGCACTCTGATAATTGGCAATGAATGGAAGGACTTGGCAGTGCTCATTATGTCTTCATATCCTTGAGTACAAGAAGAAGCATACCCCAGCTGGTACATGGAGTTCTGATGTCAGAGCCAAGAATAAAAGAAAAAATATGGATCACTCTATTCACAGAAGTGCATCAAAGCTTGAGATATATGGTTAATCCTCTTGTGGGAAAAAGAGACACTGCCAAGTCAAAAATGAAGCTTGGATAGTTCATGTGGAAACAGTTCATAAAGCAAAAAAAGGAAACAATACGAGGAAATCTGACCATTCTCCTTACTCTGTTATGCATATCTATTTTGTCATCACTGAAAATATACTGTTTTCTCCTAAATAATTATATCCCAATTCCACCCAGATGTGATATGACCTTCAAAGTCTAGAGAATTTTAGTAGAGATTTTATTACATAGAAACTCTTGCCAGACAAAAATACAAGGTACTTAGCTCTTATCAAACACAACATTCTCCACAACAGAACAACAAAAACAAACATGTTCAGTAAAAAGTCGGCAATAACTAGTGGTTCTGGGACAGTATAAAATTCTAATAGGGATGGCAATGTTCTCCATGTGGGCAACAATTGTCCATTTATTAGGCTGTCACTCTTTCCTAGAGCATAAACTGCCTAGCATTATCTTAGAATCCTGGCCCTGTCTTGAGGGAGGAATCCTTTTTCCATTCAATTTCTTAGCCACAACTGAAGTTTGTCATCTATAGAAACTGGGGAACTTTTGTTAGCTGAAATAATCTAAAGACAAGCATAATTACTATTCTGACACAGTTAATACATTGATGATTAATCTGACACTATTAATCTAATGGCAGAGAGGAAGATGAAGCATTGTTTAATGTTATATTTGATTTTTAAATTAATAAAACTTAATCAGTCA
The DNA here is from genome assembly GCF_943737965.1 of Phodopus roborovskii. Taxonomy (NCBI): domain Eukaryota; kingdom Metazoa; phylum Chordata; class Mammalia; order Rodentia; family Cricetidae; genus Phodopus; species Phodopus roborovskii. The sequence goes on from NW_026126410.1 coordinate 33,222,363, forward strand.
CTTTAGATTCTTTTCACTTCTACACATCACTTTTCTTTCTTATTTCTTTTTTTCTTTCTTTCTTCTTTCTTTGAGAATAAAGTTCCCAGCCCCCTTTTCTCAGCTTGACATTTCAAGTACATTGAATCTGTCAAACTTAATGAAACTATGACCTCATTCTTATTTACCTACATCATTTTACACTGCTACTCTATTTACTAGAAACCACATTAAGGCAATATAACAAAGTGAAGAGTATGTTTTTAAATTGTTCCTTGTCTTGAGTCAGTATTGTTTTTAGTCTTAATATGGTTGTGTACATATCAGTAGTTTTCAAATATTTTTAGTATTAATCATGAAACATGGCTTGTTTTCCTAATCCGGCAACATAATGTCTGGTACCTTTCCTTTCTTTTCATCCTTCCTTGAAATTAAATCAGCCATTTAGTTTTAAGCGCCTACATTTTCATAGTATTGTATCATTAATGTGGAATGTGTAACGAATCAATTAGGGTCCTAATTTCCAGCCCTGATATTTATGGCATATTTTGGTATTCCTACAAATTCCACCACTGAAATATATTTCTGTTAGTCAAGGTTCAGTGCAAATACTACAAGGGCATAAGTTTCTTTACAGTCAAAATATAAATTGCAAAATGTGGCCTGTGAATTCTGGGTTGCACCTGATCATGTGTGGCTCTATAGGAGTTTAGCAGTGCCTACTTGTCTATGCATGGTTTTTCATTCTAAACCAAGGCTTATGGATTCAACATTGGTTTATAGCAGTAGACAGAAACAACTGAAGTACATTGATACTTAAACTTAGACAATAAGTCTATCATGCCTGAATACACTCCACTGAATAAGGTACTACTCAGGATGCACCAAATCATCTGAATGAAGTGAACCAAATGGACAACCTAATGATTTATATAGAGGTGTATTTTACTGAGGATAAGAAATAATTGCCTTAATGTTTACCTCACCCAGAACTTTATACTTAAGAATTTGTATGTTCAATGAGATGGTCTTTGGAATTGAGAATTTTAGTCCTTGAGGGTTTCTTAGAAAATGCAATAAAATAATTGTATACATGATTTCCATCTTCACAAAAGGCTTGATAGTTTCCTTTTTCTAATTTTGATGTGTGAGAATATAACAAGTATCCCCTACTCTGCTACTCAGAAGTTCTCACAAGAACATAACTATGTTGGCACTTTGACCTCCAAGTTGAAGTTTAAAAGCTGTGAAAAATCAACATCTGTTACTTATAAGCCATAAAATTGGTGGCAGTCTTTTTCATCACTCTGGAGTACCTTAAAAAAAAAAAGCTGCCAAAGCTACAAATAAACAATTAGTTTCCAGCATGAAGAATGAGAAAGAATGTTGCAGTTTAATATGGAGGTATTCAGCATGAGATGTTTTATGATACATGGAGGGAAAATATGAAGGAAACATAGCACCTGTTTAAAGAATTTGGGTTTCACTCAAAATTCTTGATATTCTAGCTCTTTTTTTTTTCTGACCCTCCTTCCCTGATGTTCCCTGAAGCTTAGGTTTAGGAAATGTAATACAGAAATATCCACAGATGCTGGGCTCAAAACTATGTGTTGATCTCTTCATCATGTCCAGTTGTGGCTTTCTGTGATAGTCTCCATTTATTGTAAAGACAGGTTTTTTTTTTTTTGGAATGAGGATTGTTAGCTATCTATACTCATCTGAGGTATTGAGTTTTCACATATACTGGTCTAGCAAAGGGACACAGTAGAGTTTATGTAATGGCTATGGTCTCACTTGCCCCAGGAGGTTCACCAAGTTTTCAGTAGCAGATATGATTTCCTTCCTTTTTTTTTTTTTTTTTTTTTTTGAGTGGGTGTTTAATGCAATTGAACCACTGTTGGTTACCACTGACATGCAGATGCCACTTCTCTTCTCACACAGTTAAGGAAATCTTATTATTCTGGTGACTGTCATGGCACATGAGGGTTTTGACTAGGTAGGACTATTTAATTGCTTCAAACACTTGGCAGCTTGCATTGTATTTGCTAGTATCATGGAAGATATTCAGTGGCCTAGTCCTGAAACTAAAAACCAGGTTCCAACAATAAAAAACCCATTATTGGCTGCACTGCTAAGCTGTCCAATCAGGACTTACCAACTCACCCTAACACAGACTTCTCCTTAACAACCCACTCAAGAAGAAGAGGAAGGGGAAGAGGAAGAAGAAGAAGAAGGAGGAGGAGGAGGAGAAGGAGGAGGAGAAGAAGAAAAAGAAACACTTCTGTTTGCTGTCTCCTTTTGAAGAATTCAGAGGCAACCCTTTGCTTGCCTGTCTTGCATAGTAAATCTCCTTTGTGCTGAGAATTTTGTGTCTGGGTTTGTTCTGAGTCTACTTCTATGGGTCTGCCACGTCTTACAATAGTGAGGGTTGCTCTCTTACAAACAGGGACCTTAAGACTTGCACGCACACACAAATTTTGATTGTCAAAATGAACTGAAAAACACTTGAAGAACTAATGAAAAGACAATAGCAAGAATAACAAAAAGCAACAACAATAACAAAACCACACAAATAAGACAATCATGAAAAGAACAATATTCTGACAGAATAGCTAATTTACAAAGGAAACAGTAAATGAGAGACCAAAAAGTAGAAAATAAGAAGTGACAGAAGGAGGCCTAACCTCCTACAGATTCACATTCTCCCAGGACATCTGCCAGATTTGGCACAAAGTGGAAGATCAACTGTGAGGGCCAAAGTCCACTGCTAGGAGGCATAAAAGCAGCAAGGGTAGATACAGTTTGGATGGGAGACAACACCAAGTGCCAGTCTCAGGAAAGTACCAGTTGGTCAAGTTTTAAGTAAGAAGGGAAACAGTTTAAAAACATGTGAAAGCCCAGCAATTTTTCTTTATTTTGTCTTTTAAAATTTTACTTAGCTGAGTGAAAAGAATGCCAAGAAGAGAGCAAAATTCTAAAGCTTAACAATGACATATCATGATTTCCTCAATGTTCAATAGATGAAAATGGGTATTTACAATTCAAAATCATTTAGGACAAATAAACATCCCAAGTTCTATGCTGGAATCCAATAATGAATTGGAATAGTGAAAATAAGAGGTCCCCATGAGATTATCAAGAAGTTAACCATCCATGTTCTGGCTCAATCCCTAATCAAAGTAAATGATTTCTCTGCCAAACCAGGGAGTGTGAAGGCTCTTTAAAAAAGTGGCACCACCCAGAGGTCCAAGGGCATACCATAGGCTTTCAATGTTTCCTTGTGGCAGGAAATTCCATAAAGTATCCCTAAAAGAGATATATACATTGCCAAAGAGATTGGTTAGTCAATGTGAAACATGGGTGGAAAATGGATAGTAAACAAAAATGTCTAAAGTGTCATTTCTAAATTAAACAAAATGAGATGACCAGATTTAAAAAAAAAAAAAAAAAAAAAAAAAAAACATTGAAAGAAAATCCTGGGCACTATCTCAGATTAAGCTATTTTTATATCCTTTGTGGATTTCAAAGTGAAAACTATAGAAAAGAGATGGACAAAAGTAAAAGTTGTGAGAGGTGTGAGAAATGGAGAAGCCTTTTCCAAACTCCTTTGGAAATTAAGGTTCAGGTTGTCATGCATGTGTTTTTAAAAAAAAGTATAAAAAACTTGAGGAATAAGTGAAAACATTGCACAATGCTGCTGGCATTTACGTGAGAGATATTATGCTCTGCAAGATTATGTACCTTTAAAGACATATTTTCAGATCCTAACACTGAGAAAATGGCATTAGGACAATTGTGTTCTCATTACTTTCCTGAGAAGGAAGCCTAGAGGTACCCTCACTTCCTCTGCCTAGCTGGATTTTATTGAATGCTACAGGTGGAGAATGGTTGCTGAGATGGGGAGAATCAATTTCTCTAGGGAGGTACCACCAAATATGCTTTCCAGATATAAGTCTTGGACATATATGGATGAAAGCAAAGCTACATGGACTAAGGACGCTGAATATCCATCTACACAGCCCATCTAAATACACATATGTGCACCTGTGCCAATTCAGTGCTTTAGCTTAAAATGAAGAGAGCAAAATAATCATGAGAAACTAGCACAGAGTCTCCAATTTTCAAAGAATATTTTGAGATGCATGAGTATTTTAAAATGACAATTTTATTATTTTAAGAGTTTTATGCTGTGTATTTTGATCGTAATTACTCTGTTCTCCCACAACCCCTCCCAAATACTCCCCAGCTTCCTGAGCACCCAACCTTAATATCTTTATATCTTGATGTATTTGAATTTTATTATTATTATTATTATTATTTCTTATTTTGCATATAGATCCCAGTTCCCTCTTCCTCCCTTCCTTCCATACCCCCTGGACCCCCATCCCATTCCCCAACCACTCTACAGGGAGGGTGAGACCTTCAAGTAGGAATCATCAAAATCTGTCAAGTCCTTTCGGATAAGGCCTCTCTTCTGTCTCTAGGTTAAGGGAGTATCTCTCCATGGGGAATGTGCTCCAAAACTTCTTTCATGCACCAGGAATACATCCTGGTTCCACTGTCAGAGGTCTCTTAGACAGCCCAGGCCTGTAATTGAGACCCATGTTCATGAGGTCTGGGTACAATTCACACCACCAGAGAAACTAGGATACAAGGAGGAACCTAAGAGATTCATACAAGGTGCCCTACAGAATGGGAAAGGGACAAAATCTCTTGAACATATTAGGATGGGGGGGCAGTGAGAGAGAGAGGAGAAAGAGAAGGGAAGAGAGGAGTATATCTTGACCTCTTAAAAATCCATTGAATTAGCCAAATTTTTGGGGGGTGATGACCTACCTTAGTGTGCAGCCCATCCAGGGGTTACATTATTACAGAAATCTTACCATACCTTGGTCAACAGCAATCACACACCAGTAGCTCCTCATCTTAAGGTGGGGCTACTTTCCCATAGTCCTCGTGATGCAAGTCTGTCTGGTTGGAGCTTATGTAGTACTAGTTTATAATGTCACAACTGCAATAAGTTCCTGTATCTAATGTGTCAGGAAAATAATATCCACATATAAGGAGAATGTGGTGTTTGTGTTTCTAAGTCTGTATCAGCACATTCAGAATGAGTATTTCCACTTCCACCCATTCACCTGAATATTTATAATTCACTATACTTACTAGATGAATAGTATTCTATTGTATAAATTATCACATTTTTATTTTTTATTCATCAAAAGCTGGAAAAGGTTCCACCACATGTTCTAACTATACAACTCTTGCATATATAAGGATAGGACATTACTTTGTGGATCCTTATTCTTTCATGTGTACAGATTCTCTATTCCCAATGCTGGGTAATAAAAATAGCATAGCTGTCAATCCAATGTATTAATATCACTATTTTATACTTAAAAATTTGGACCTGATACAATTAGGTACAATTAGGAACCCGATACAAATGAGGATTTCTTTAATCTAAAATGTGGAAAATAGAAGCAAGTGGATCTCTATGAGTTTGATGCCAGTTTTATCTATAAAGTTAATGGCATGCTAGCCATGGGACCATAGTGAGGTACATTCTCCAAAATCAAACAACAAAAGATAAGTAGAGTTAAATGGTGTGTTTCTCTCTTATATAATTTTTAAAAAATGAAATGAGTCCTTTAGCTTAACAAACAATAGTAAATTCTGAAAAACATCAAACTTGAACTTGAAGTACTATATTAAAAACAACAACAACAACAATGAAAATCTGATAATCTCTTTTATGTTCCAATAACCTTAATAGTGTGGGACTCAAAATTAACATTGAGAACAAATACCACATTTGAATAGTAATTCACTACACTATTTCATGTAAATTGTTAATACTTCTATGCCTGTGTGTTTGTATTAGAGTTGTCCTTTATCAACATAAAGAGAAAATAGTAGCTGATAGTTTCTTTCTAATGAATAAATGGTGATTAATTTTGGTTTGTAATTCTGAATTCTCATGTCCAAGATCATAAATTATCCCAGGTTATAGACAATAGCAGATGTGTTTGTGGTACATTCCAGAATCAATCTCTATTATCATGAGGTAAGAAGGAGAGGGAAGAAGGATCAAGGGAGAAAGAAAGACATATCCCTAGATTGTAATTTTTGTTTGTGTGGTTATTAAAATCATGGGAGATGAATGCTGGAAAGGAATTTGTCCATATAGTTATAAAAAATGCATATTATTTCCCAAGGAATGAAAAAAAATGTCATGGAAAAAACTTACAGTACACAAAAGTAAGTAATCTACACTTGTAGATACCTTTATAAAATTTATTTTAAAAATAACTGTACATGCTGTTTCATTACTCTTGTGTACTTCACGGCAGAATAGAGAAATTCATGGCAAAAGCTATGGAAACATTTCTTAGTTTACTCAAAATACATGAACATTAATAATTCTTGATAATTGAAATATTAAATTAAGGCCTTTTTTGTTAATGCAGGTTAGTAATGTGCTTCAGTGTGGCATTTTCTTACTTACACATATTTCAACATCATTAAATACAAACTCCTTATGAACATTCCATCTTATTATGAACAGGACCTTTCTTTTCCTCTAACTTGAATTTTTTGTGACAAACGAAAGCCTGAAGACTAATGGTTTTGTTACATGGTAGTTGATTTCCCAGGGTATTGCTCTGAAAAAAAAAATTTGACATTTTGTAGAAAATGAAGCCATAGCTCATTAAGGAATATAGTGCACAATTAAGTTAAAAAAAAAATAAAAAAGGCAGCGGGTCACTCCAAGTCTTTATATGAATGCTGTAGCAAGTGCTGCTGAACTTCACAGAACCACATTTATATTGGGTTTGATAACAGTGACAAAAAGCTGCATAAACCGCTCCCTTGTTACTAAAATCTTCAACTATGATAAAACTGTGAACAAAGTATTTCATTTAAGAGTATCTTCTCTTTACGTTAAAAAGATAGCATGCTATAAAATACTGTTAATTCATTTTTATCTATGTATTTGGAAGTACTTACCCAATTAGTGTGATTCTAATTTATTTATTTATATTTATTTTTTAGCTTTTACCATTTACAGACTAAATCTGATCGTAATCAGTTGCTCTTAATAAGTGTAATTTATTATTATAAGTGCTTTCCTCCTGATTCATTGTAAAATAACAACACAGTAAAGTTACTATTGATTTTTATAAATATATGGTAAAGTAATAATAGTGCATTTTAAAAAGACTATTACTGTGTCATATTTAGTTTCAATATTTAGCAGATTATAAATATTCAAATGTATGCTCCGTAGAAAATAATAACTACAAAACAAAAAAATCATTCACCCTTGTATTAACAAATTATAAATATTCAAGATTTGTATATGTCCGTTAAAATTTAAATTTGGAGGGTACTGTTTTTTTTTTTTTTTTTTTTTTTTTTTTAACTAACAAACTTTCTTACCAAAGCAGCTTAAGGAATTTATCATGGTTCACGTTTTAGAAATTTTAGTCCGTCATCATGTACATGTAATGGTGACACAGAGCATGTTGTTTGTTTGTTTGTTTGTTTGTTTGTTTGAGACAGGGTTTCTCTGAGACTTTGGAGGCTGTCGTGGAACTAGCTCTTGTAGACAGGCTGCTCTATTTTTTTTTAATATTTTGTCAATTAATTAATTATTTTAAGTCAATCACAGTTTCACCTCTTTCTCTCCTCTCTTACCAGGCCCCCTACCCCAACCTCCCCCTAATTCTTCCTCTTTCTCTTCAAAAGAGGGCAGTCTCCCATGTATATCATCCAGCCATGGATTATCAGATTGCAGTAAGATTAGACAGCTCCTTTTACATTAGGGCTGCAGAAAGCAACTCATTTGGAGGAAAGGCTCCCAAAAGCAGGTAACAGAGTCAGAGATAGTACCTGTTCCCACTCTTAGAAGTCCACAAGAATACCAAGCTACACAATTGTAACATATATGCACAGGGCCTGTGTCAGTCCCAAGCAACATCCCTGGTTATCATTTCTGTCCTTGTGAGCACACAAGAGCCCAGATTGTTAGATTCTGTGAGTTTTCCTGTGGTGTTCTTGACTCCTCTGTCTTCTCCAATGCTTGTTCCCCTTTTCACAAGATTCTCCGAGGCCCACCTAATGTTTAACTGTGGGTCTCTGCATCTGTTTCCATCTGTTACTGGATGAAATCATTCTGATGACAACTGGGCTAGGCACCAATCTTTGAGAATAGCAGAGTATCATTAGGAATCTTTTAATTAACTTTTTTTAAAATTTCCATTGCACAGATCATCTCACACATCTCACAGTACTTGCATGAGACTGATGCTCCTTCCATCAGTCAATCACATATCTACCCACTTCCTGCAGAACTAATGACTACTAACGGGTTTGGAGGACAGACAATCACTGTTTCAGTAGTTACTCACTGGCTACCCATCTTCTGTCAATGAATATTTCCAAGCCCAGGGTTGCACAGATAGCCCTGGTTGAAGTCAGCAGGCCACAAAGCAAAATAAAAGGCATGAATGTTAGGAAGTGACTTGCTGGGGTAGGGGATTACTGGTTGGATTACAAGAGAGACATGAGAGAATGGGCATGAGAGTAATCTGAATACATTATATATAAGTAAGGAATTATCTAAAGTAAATTTAATTAAAGTATAATAAAATTACAGACAAAAAAGAATGCTATTCTTGTTTACTTATAGCTTGAGACAGGATCTCCTATAAAGCCTATATAAGTCTTTGTCAAAAATGTGCTCTTTTTGATTCAGTATACAAGACAGGGCTCTGGGTGCAAGGCATCACACCATGCTTTTTAATATATATCTTTATTTTAAATGTCTGCTTGTCACAAAATCAGACATTTTCCGTTTATATCTAAGTTCCAGCTAAATGGAAACAGAGGTAGCTGTTCCCAGAATTTCCTCCAATATATACTTTATTTCAACATTTTGTGGATAAGCAGATACTTTTTGGTTTTGCAGGTAGATTATATATAACCAAATATTCAAACCTACATTAATATTAGCATATAAGTAGAAATTATGTGTCATTGCTAGCAATCACATTTGAGTCTAAAACTAAAATTTAAGGCTGACCTATTAACGGGATAATATAACTTTTTTAAACTAACCAGTGATGATTCTGAAACAGCTTAAGGTTTTCTATTGCAGAATGTAAGTTTCAGGACCCAAGGCAATCCCAAACATCTTAACCTATGTTTTCCATATACTGTTTTGTATAGCTTCCTCCTACACTGTGAGCAAGCCTGACTTGTGACTTACGTCGAATCCATATAATCTACATCATGCTGACGGTCTTATGTTTACTTCTTCATTTTTCTATTGTAAATTGACAAGATGTAACCTGTATGATTCCTTCTTTTCAGAATTCAGACTTGACAATTTTGTTCTTTTCTTTATCTCCTTCCCTTTCTTTCTTCTTCACTCTCTTCTATCCTTTCCTCACCCCCTTCTCTCTCCTTTGCTTTGCAATAGGTATCTGTGAGCTCTGTGTGGTTCAAGGGTTTCAACTTTAAAAGTTCACCTTAGTGAAGCAGCATCAATGGGCCAAGAATGTCACTTCTGCAGTCACAGGTTCATTTTCATGTCCCCAAAAACGTAAAAAATAAAAAAAAAAACATAATATTTGACTGACTTTTCTGATTATTAGTATAATATCTATAAATAGGAGCTAGAATAACTTGTTGAATATTTGTAATTGGAAAAATGATTGAGGACAACAGCATATTTCTTAAATAAATTTCAGATTATAAGTATATTTTAGAAAACTAATAGAATATTTTGGTGATTGGAAGACACACAAATTTTTGTAGGCAACTTGTTTTTAATGCTCTGTTAAACTCCAGTCTTTCACCTGACAAAAACAGAAAGTAGAATTAGGAAATTGTAAGTATTTTAAGCATTGAGGTAACAAAGGGGCATAAAGGAACTTCAGTATGGTTACCAGGTTGATGATCAATGAAATTCAATTTAGAAATGAAAAGAAGCAAAGAATACAGTGTTGCATTAGAGAGGGGAGAATGTGGATAACTTTGAGATGCTTAAGAAGGGGAAGAATGCTCCTCATGTTAAATCAGGTAAAAGGAAAGGAGCACTGGTTTCTAGACAAATTCTCAAGAGTCTGTAGTAATCTACAAGGAATTTAATTCCTTTATGCGAAGAATAAATTTTTCTCAGACTGGTTTGTACATGACAAAAGGAATCATATTATAACCAAATATTATTAAGCTGTGTTTTCTTTGATAAGAGCTATAGATTATGCTGAGTTCTAAGGAAGAAATAAGTCTTATAGTTCCTTCAGAGAGAGAGGTACATACAGCCATAGGAAATTGATATTTGCTAGACAGAGAGAATAGTGGTTTGTTTTGTTCTTTTTTTTTTTTTTTTTTTTTTTTAAGACAGTCTTTCTCTGTAGCTTTGGATTATGTCCTGGAACTCACTCTGTAGACCTACCTGGCCTTGAACTCAAGAGATCCACCTGCCTGTGCCTTCCAAGTGTTGTGATTAAAGGTGTGCACTACCTCTGCCCTGTAATAATATATACATACTTTTATAATGTATGGCTACTGGTTGGTTTTTCAAGCTTCAGTGGATTGCCCCATTCCCATACAAGTATGTTCAGGACTAATTATACTGAATAGGTTATTTAAAAAAAAAATAGATCTAAAATTTGTAAGAAGTTGTGTTGAAGAGAAGCAATTGGGGATGTTTATGACATTTTTTTTTTTCTAAATTGAATACACATATGGAATTCTCAAATAAAGAAATTTAATGTTAAATTGTAAATTGAGCTTAAAGAATTTTTAATAGGAGCAAAGGGAGATTGATAAAGGCAGATATAACCAGACTCAATAAACGCAATCTAATCTAGACATTATTAGTGATCTATATATGACATGCTAGTAGTTTAGAGATTTAATTTAAAATTAATTGCTGCATCATGATCTGAACAAGACAAACAGTTGACACACTAGGCTGCTTGAGAAAGTCCAAGAAGTCTGTATTCTCCATAAGAATAAGACAATTGAGGGATGCTGAGGGTGGGAGAAATAGTCCGCCCCAGGGAAAATCATACCAATTGGTTATCCTGTACCAGTTGTCTAGTAGCATTATCCAGATTGAATAGGTTGTTCTTATGAATTTGGGATAATTACTGGGAGATCCCTCAAGTTTAAAACAGAGTGCAGAGGTAGGAAAGGGAAAGAGAAAAAGATGTAATCAAATTTAATATAAACTAAGAAGAAATTGTTAAACATTAAATACATTCACAATTTCGTAGTTTTAGTCATATTTATGTGAACCCATATTTTGGTATTTTAAGGCTCCGCTAGATTTTTATTATTGTTTTGTTTATGGGTATGTCAGTTTTGTAACAAAAGTAATTTCGGCAAAGAAGGGGGCTACATCCTTTGAATAAAGGTGTTCCAGGTGCTGTAAACATTTTAAATGACTTCAAGATGGTGAATTATAGTTCAGACGATAATTGTGGGTGATGTGTGGAGATAAGTATTTGTGTGTGAAGTAGAAAACCAGTGCTGAAGTAATTCAACCCTTTATTTGATTGGTTGCACCATTCTTGGCTGTGCGCAAATCCCTTTGGAATGCAAAAAGCCCTAATGAAGGCTATGATTAACTAGTTACATTTTCATAACGGAGGTCTAATTATAAGTTTAGACATTCCCTGCCTCACAAAGAAAGAGTCATTGCTGTTGACAGCTGCATAGGCTATAAAAGCTGGAAATGACTAAGGAAGAGAATTTGAAACAGCTGTGACATTGTCAGGGTAAAACCCCGCCGTTTCCCTTATGTGAGGTGAGAGAAGATGTGTCATTAAGTACACAACACAACGCATCCTTATGTGATCACACACCAGCCCTCATTGGTTGTAAAATTATAACTGATAATTTTTTTTACAATGCCTACAAACTTCTGGAGTTTTAAATAGAAAGAGAAATATAGCAACAACAAAAGTTTCCTAAAAAAATATCTATGCAAATTTTAGTTTGCTTATAGAATTTGACTAGGTTCTTTGAGGATGAAGGCACAAGGGGAAAAATTTAGAAGTATGATTTTATAAGATGAGTAAAGTAGAATCATATACTATGACATTGCCCATTTTATATATTTTTTTAGGCTTTCAGACAGGTTTTGAACATTTTCCTCTTCCTTCATTCAACTCTTCCAATCCATGTCCCTTCCCCTCACCCACCCAAGTTGTGATGGGAGATGCCATTATGTATATATGTTTCTCATACTGGTTAATAATAAAGCACTGTTGGCCATTAGGAAAGGAAGATAGGAGGGACTAGGAGACAAGGAGGAAATAGGAAGTAGTAAGGAGGAGTCAAGATGGAGAGTCTGGAGAGAGCAGTATGTGGCAGCCGGCTCTGGGTAAGAAGACCACGTGGAAATACATAGATTAACACAAATGGGTTAATAATTAAGAGAGAGCTAGCCGATTAGAAACTAGCACCTGGCCAATAGCATTGTATCAAATACAGAGTTTTTGTGCATTATTTGGTGCTGTCAGCGTGGCAGCAAGACAAGACCAGGCGGTGGCGGGAGGAAAAAAACGTACTCCTTACAAATGGCGCCCAACGTGGCTAATAAGAACTTACACTTAAAATTTAACAGAAGCTTAAAAAAAGGGTTTTAAAAACAAAGGAACAGTGACAAGCAAGGTTTCTTGGTAGCAGCATTTTTCTCGGTTGGATTCTGTTTTGTGTGAGACAAGCAAAAATTTCCACGGCTCCTTTAAGGGAAGATTCCTGACTCAGCATAAGCGGCAAAAAAAACCGCATGGCTTTAAAAAAGCACTGCTAACAATTTATTGGTGTGTATGAGAGATGGCAATGGCAGTGACCACATCTCCAAGCTGGCAGCATCCTTGCTGGATGGCAGTGCAGACCAAGGCGGTGGGCACAGCTTTCAGTGCTGGAGGTAAAAGTACCTGCTGCCATCTTTGGTAAACCACAGCAGGAACAAATATGACTTTCATTTCAGCAATGTTGTTGTTTACCAGATAAAAGACTCTTGGCTAGAAAAAGATAAAGATTTACAGTAAAGACAAACTCATATTAAGAAAAACCTCTAAAGGTTTACATTGTGTTTTAAAATATATGTAGACATGGGGAAAAAAGGAAATGGTTTTAAAAAGAAAAAGAGGAACTGGGTGTGGTGGCACACACCTTTAATCTCAGAACTTGAGAGACAGAGGCAAGCAGAGCTCTTGTGATTTCAAAGTAAACCTGGTATGCAGAGTGAATTCCAGGACAGATAAGAGTTACACAGTAAAACCCTGTCTCAAAAAATGAAAAAATAGAAGAAACGGAGTAATAATAAAGCCATGTAAAGATGAAAAGCTCAGAGAGAACCTGGTTACTGTATGGTATAATATTGTCTTTGTATTGTTTGACTGCTGAGGAAACAACTGTTAAAACAAATGCTGCTGAATTAATTCAATTTATATATTTTAAAAATGCTTTGACTCAAAAATTTATGTCTAAGGACAAGTTACTGGGAAAAAGGATTTCTATTTTTGTTTCCACAGAAAATGAAAAGCTGTGGATTCCTTTCAGACTAATGTGGTTTGAGCAAGCCAGACCCCCTGAAACAGAGTACCAGGTGATCTTACATCCAAAACAGCTGAACCAAGCAGCCTTGCAGACTACAGCCAAGATTTCTTCATCTTCTTAGGATTCCCCCATAACAGCGACCTCTATCAGCAGGAAGTAGTTTGGAAAGAACAACGCCCAAATTCCCAAATATTGTTTATAAATGTTTGTTTTCATTTAAATGGACTTGGTTATAAATGGTTAATGATCCCAGCCAATTCTTTTTAAAGGTAAAAAAGGGGATTATTGTATAGATATGAATACTTAGTTTTGGAATGGATTTTCATTTATTGATACCAATTTAAAGTCAATTTGGTGATATGTATATTTCTCCTCTTGTATAGGTATTGTGTTTATTGAGTTCAGTTAGAAATGGAATATATAATGTAGTACAGATTATAGATAGTTACCTATGATAGTCAGAACTTATAGTTAAGTTAGTTAGGATTTCTAGATATACAGACATGTATTTGAGATGGATAGGCATTCTTCAAACCTTTCAAAGACCTACAGAATATGGCATTTAAAATGGTTTAGGGTTTTTCTTGACAGTGAGACATAAATGCTCCTGGCAACACCACCTGCGTCAGAAAGGAAGATGGACATTGAAGAAACACGTTATGGAGTTTGCCTCCAATATGGCAAGACTAGTCATTTGGACAAGATACTGCTCTTGTCTGGACTATTTGACTTTATGCTGTATAAACTGGACATGCAGGACCCACAGAAAAGTGACTGCTGATTCAAGATGGACATTACTACAGAGTTCCTGCTTCATGGAAGAGTCTGCCAGACAGTCAGCAGGACACACAAAAAGAAAAGTGACTGACAAACTGCCAACACAAGAAGACAGTTTAAAGTTTCCTGCTTTGCTAAAGAGTATGCCAGACACACTATGGCCTATGGGCTGAAGATGGAAGATTACAGAAGAACTTCGGGTGACTGAAAAGGCAAGATGTCTCTGTCATTTCTAGAGTTTATATATTATCCTTCTGTGGTCTTTGAAGGAGTTGAAGACAGATAGTTATGGTTATAGTTTTCCTTAGTTAGGCTTAAAGATAAGTTACTTAGACTTTAGACACACAAAAATAGAATAGATGATGGAATATTTTCTTAAATCTTGCTAAATGTTAATGGACTAAATAGTGTTAACTGTGATTCTTATTTGATAACTGTTATGTGATATATTTTGCTATGTTAAGGTTAAAATGCTTCTTTTTATTTAGACAGAAAAGAGGAGATGATGGGAGATGCCATTATGTATATATGTTTCTCATACTGGTTAATAATAAAGCACTGTTGGCCATTAGGAAAGGAAGATAGGAAGGACTAGGAGACAAGGAGGAAATAGGAAGTAGTAAGGAGGAGTCAAGATGGAGAGTCTGGAGAGAGCAGTATGCGGTAGCCGGCTCTGGGTAAGAAGACCACGTGGAAATACATAGATTAACACAAATGGGTTAATAATTAAGACAGAGCTAGCTGATTAGAAACTAGCACCTGGCCAATAGCATTGTATCAAATACAGAGTCTTTGTGAATTATTTGGTGTTGTCGGCGTGGCGGCAGGACAAGACCAGGCGGCGGGAAGGAAAAACCATACTCCTTACAAAGTTGTATTATTTTTTTTGTTCTGTTTTTAATCCTTCAAAAACAGTTTTTTTTTTTTTTTTTTTTTTTTTTTTTGCTGTCCAAATATTCTTGGATGTGTAGTCATTTACTGGAGAATAAACAGCTCCCAAGGGATACACACTTAGACAAAATAGTCCACTTTCCCAGTAGCTAGTAATTGTCAATAAGTCCACATCTTGGAGTGGAATTACCCATCCAGCTCCTTGTTTGCATTGGTTTTGTCAATGCTGTTGCAATTAATATGAGTTCATGTGTGTGGCTCATTGGATGAATGCAGAACTCCAACTCAGTCTCTTATATCCTTACTTCCCCTGTTCCAAATGGATCCCTTAGCCTAGAAAGGGTATGTTTGACATTTATATTCCCCTTTAGGGTTAGCAGTTCTTTCTGTATTATCTTAATCTCCACCCTTTGGCTATTTGTGGGTCACTGTGATCATCACAAACTACTGCAATAGGAGCCTCTCAGACAAGAGATGAGAGATACATTGACATGTAGATGTAATGATGTCGTCATGTGTCAGTTATTGTATGTTAGTTATTCACATAATAATAATTATTCTCCTAGGGACTTCATTCTGTCAAGGAAAGTTTTATTAGCCAGATAATGAAGCCAGGTATATGTCATCCTGTGGAATGGGTTTTCGATCCAGTCAGAAAGTAGTTAATTACTTCTATATTTTAAGGGCCAAAGATTACCCAGAGAATAGAGACCCTTGGTGCTAACACTAACCTATTTAGTTTGATATTTGGCCCCCATGACTTGGAATGAGAAAAACCATCCCTACATATTATACTCTGGTCTCTACACACAGATATGCATACACAGACAGGCAAACACACACATACTCTCTTTATCTCTCTATCTCTCTCTCACACACGCACACATGAATGAGAGAAATATTTTAAATTGTGTTTCATATTTTTTATTGGAAAATTTCAGTGAACTGAATATTGTAAATGGAGTTCTTGTTGGTTTAAATAACGAACACCGGAAAGAGAAATAGAGGAAGATGCTAAGAAATCAGAGAGAAGGAGCAAACCACCCATATACTTTACCTCCTTAGCAACTCAGCAGACAAGAGAGCAAGTTCCTATTTCTCCCTGCTCATATTCTTTTTCCACTTAGATACTTCATTTCCTGTCTATCTGTACAGACCCCCAGACCTCTATGGTTAGCTAGTAGCAAGCTCTATTCTCTGACCTTTATCTGAATAAGCTTTATATCAGGCTTTATCTGAATAAGCAAGATATCACCACAGAATATGTCAGGGGATTCATGTGTCTCAGAGCCCAAGTCACTGTGTAGACCTCTTTCCTACATGTGAAGATATATAAGAAGTAATGCTGAGACTATGTGAGGTGAATACATGGCTCCACAGTTAATAGCACTGGCTGATTTTCCAGAGAAACAGGGTTTAATCACAATACCTACCTGACAGCTCACAATACTCTATAGTCCCAGGTTCCAGACACTATTTTTTTTTTGTTATTTTTATAGAAGAAAACCTAAGAAAGACATTGCTTCAGAGTAAGATGATAGCAAGATAATGTAGTTAATAATGGGCATTTGCCACACAAACCTAGAACCTTATTCAATCCATGGAACCCACAAGGAAAGATTGGAGATAATTGCCTCAGCAAAAATATCCTCTGACCCCCACACACATGCCATGGAATATATGCCCTCGCATGCATTATGCACATACTACACAATAAAAAATTTCAAAAGAGATGAAATTAAAATTTCAAAGAGATGAAATTAAAACAGAACATTTTAAATAACAAAACAATAAACAATCTAGCCTTCTTTGGAAAACTGAGAAAATATTATGGGATGGAACCATGGTGTATGGGTGGCCAATAGACCATTGATAAGTAAATGAGTTTAGCTGTCACCTAGAGTTAAATGGAAAACCAGGAGAGAAATTCTCCCCCCCCCATTAGAAAGTGGAGTGAAGAAAGTTATCTAGGCTTCTTAGATTTGATGGAATGTCTCCTACAGACAAAATAAGTTTATGGCAATGGCAAAATACTCTCCTGGCCAATTTAGAGATAGTCAGGTGGGGCCCACCTTTAAGCTTTATATAGCCTGGGTGACTTGTGTGCCACACATCTTAGGGTGACAGGGGTAGGAAAGGATACATTTCATGCCTGCTCTTCAGAGAGGAACCTCACCTAACAGAGCTGCAGGGCAAGGGTATTTTCCAGGTATGGCTGTAGAGCTGTAAACTAGAAGACTTGAAAGGCAAACCATGGGGTAGCAGAAAATTGCCCTCAATACTGAAAATCTCTGTGTTTGCTTGCTCCAGCCTTCAACCTTCCCTCCTCCCTGCTTATCTACTTTCAGAATGGACCTCATCCTAGTTCTGCCCCACCACTTACTGCAGAAGAAATTGTGTTTGGTGTTACAGCTTTACATCTGGAAGAGACATTTGCTTCTGGAAAAATAGTACCTCAAAACTTACTTGTGTCTAATTTAAATTAGATGCAAATGCAGTCCATGGTTTTTAATGAGAGTTCTTGCTGGGATGAGTTTAGACTCCATGAATATTTTTGACGAGGAGCATACACTTTATGCTGAGGAAAACATGGATGCTTGGATTTCACTGTGCCATGTGGTCAATGCAATTAAATCACTGTACCTTCAAAGATCGGTATCCTCAAACACAAATGCTAAAGTGATAGCATCTTGGGTTAAACACTTGGGGAAATTGTTTTTATATCAGGAAGATAATGAGTGAGAGTATTGTCCAGTTCAGGACATTAGAGAACTGGGTACCTCTCTTTTAGCTTGTGAGGTACAGCAGGAAGGTGGTCTTTTGAGACCCTAGGAGAAATGACTCACTAGCATCCAAAGCCTGATCTGAGACCAACAGCCTTAGAAGTACAAGAAATTAATGTTTCAATCCTTCATTTATAGTATGTGGTTATTTTATTCCATTAGTCATAGACAAATATCAATGGGACAGCTTAGCAAAATACTAGTAAATGTATATTACACTGTGTCAATTGGCTTCTTTGTTAAAATTTCAATGAATAGTTCAATTTTCAGGTGAAACTTGGAGTTCTGAAATTGGAATGAAGCAATTCCAATAAATACCTTTTGTCGATTCCACAACAATAACAAAATAAAGGAGAAAGATGTAGCACTTCTTCACTTTGTTTTCAATGTTATAATCATTAAATAAATACATATGGAAAATCAACAGGCATCACACCATAAGCCTGCCCTTCTGTTCTAATTGAACAAAGTTGGCAGAGCCAGGGACAAGTGTGTTCAGAGGCTGGTTTGGCCAATGCAATATAAACAGAAGACTCTTTCATTTCAGATAATTCTAAATTATATATTATTTTTCTTTTATAATATCTGAGCTAAGTAAACAGTGCCAGATTAATGGCAATTTTCTATTGCTATGCCCCAAACTTCAGCTTCCTTTTGTACAAAGAATTGCCATTGACTGTCTGAGAGTCAGGCTGGTTACATGTCCTGAGAGCAGGGAATTAGCTGTTTCTTTTGACAAAGCAAATGGATTTTTTGGATAAATAAAATCACAGGCAATTCAGTAGTTATTCACCTAAATAAAATATAGTAATAGAAAAGTTATTCTACTTCAACCAAATAAGGAGAAGAGGCATCAACAGAGACTGGAGTTTATAAGTCAGGGTGAAATAGCTGAGTCTTACATGTAAAAGAAGTGAAGAGGCAGCCCCACTTGGCACAGATTGAAGTGTGAATAATTAAAGAACTTACCCCAACTAAGAATCTAAGCAATAGTGGCCTTTCCCTATAATGATATTGATGACTACCTTAAATGTCATCACAGAGCCTTCTCCCGATAGCTGCTAGAAGCAGAAGCAGAGATTCACAGCTAAGCACTGAGCTGAACTCCTGAAATCCACTTGCAGAAAAGGAGTAGTGGTGAGCAAAAGGGTCAAACCTAGATTGGAGAAACCTACAGAAACAGCTGACCTAAGCAATGGGGAGATCATGGACCCTAGACTGACAGCTGGGAAACCAGCATAGGACCGACCCAGACCCCCTGAATGTGATTGACAGTTAGGAGGCCTGTGCAGCCTATAAGGAATCTGTTGGTGGATCAGTATTTATCCCTATTGTAGGAATGGACATTGGGAAGCCACTCTCCATAGATGAATACTCACTCAGCCTAGACACAAGGGGGAAGGCCTAGACCCACCCCCAAATGATGTGGCAGACTTTGATGATTCTCCATGGAATGCCTCACCATCCCCAAGGAGCAGAAAGGGAATAAGATGGGGTGTGGGGAGGCATGGGAGGATAAGAGGGAGTGGTAACTGTGATGACATGTAAAATAAGACTGTCTCTAATTTAAATAAAAAATTTTTAAAAAATGAAAAACTCACTTAAGTGGTGCTGTATTTGCCTGTGTTTCCTAGTGTTAGACCTAGGAAGCTCTGCACATTGCTATTTCAGTACACAGTGCATTTGGCAGTGGTTGTAGACAGAAGTCTCAAATCTTATGAAATTAGAAAATAGATACTATCAAAACTTACAAAATATGCACTTACTTCAAATCTGGGAAACAATTGAAAAGCAGTCTTTCCAAGAACACCTTCTTTTCATTGTACTTACAAATCCCTTAACAGAATGCAGGAAAATGTGGGCATGATGAATAGCGGTGAAACAAAGAAAATTCAAAAACTTGAAAAACTGAAATCTGGATCCAAAAAATAATTCAAGAAATTTCAACTATTTTTGGTTAATCTATGGCTATTCATAGAGAAGAGAGGTAGATTATATATAAAGAGATGATAGATGCCAGATAGATGATAGAAAGATAGGTAATAGATGAAGAATGTAATACATTCAAAAAAGTATTTCAGTCAAAAATAAAAATCATTATTAGTAACAAAAGGTGATATCATCACTGAATAAAATTGTTGCTTTTCTAGGACTATGCGAAGGAAACCTTTGGCACTGAGCCAGATTTAAGCTTCATAAAATATAAGATATTTTCACTATTTGTGAGAAGGAAACTGGTTAAGGAATTAAGTTATAAGGTGGAGAAATCTTTGTTAAACAAGCTATATTGCAAGATGTCTGATGAATTTTTACTTATTTTGAAAACTGGAGAATGAAATACTTTGATTTGTAATCATTGACTACAGAATTTATTCAAGGTCCTGATGGGAGATGCCATTATGTATATATGTTTATCATACTGGTTAATGAATAAAGCACTGTTGGCCAATAGGAAAGCAAGATAGGAGGGACTAGGAGACAAGGAGGAAAGAGGAAGTAGTAACGAGGAGTCAGGATGGAGAGCCTGGAAAGAACAGAACTGCCATTCCTCCGCTCTCGGTAAGACCACGTGGAAATACATAGAATGGGTTAATATTTAAGACAGAGCTAGCCGATAAGAAACAAGTAACCAGGCCAACAGAATTATATCAAATACAGAATCTCTGTGTGTTCATTGTGGCTGGCGTGGCGGCAGGGCAAGACCAGCGGCTGCAGGCGAAAAAAACGTACACCTTACAAGGTCCATATGCAGGGGAGAGAGAACAGGAGAGGAGAGAGAGAGAAAATACAAATATCAGATTTTATTCAGAAAAATCACTGTAAACAACATATTTGAAAATATTATAAGTAAAGGAAGAATTTTGTGGAACAATAACAATGAGGTTAGCATTTAAGCATGACTGAGAATCATTGGCAGGAGAGTGGTGAAGTACCATGGAGATGAATTCTAAGCAGTTAATGGCTAAGACAGGCCAGAGATCCAAATAGCCTAAAGGGAAAGCTCATATTTTATTTTGAGTGCAATGGGAATCTTAAAGCAAAAATAATAGTATCAATGATGTATTGTGGAAATATCAACCTATTATGGCTACTTTATGAAACAATGTTTTGGAAATAGAGATGTAAAAAAGGAGAAACTATAATGACTTTTTCCATATGAGATAATAATAAGCAAGGGGATGATAGAAAGCAGAAAACATAAATGCTTGTAGACAAAATAGTAAAAGTAGGAGAAGAGCCTGGGTATATGTGATGGGATAAACATAGAATGAAAAATGCTCCCAAATTCTCTTGCCTCAAAAACTGGATAAAGTATTACATTTTATTTTGATATGTATCTATTTAAGGGAGGAAAACATTTGGGGAGAGAAATAAATATGTTGGCTTAGTAAGTGTTTATAGTATGTGATATCAGAGATATCAAATAGGAATTGAGATAAATAGAATTGAAAGTCAGAGGAAAAATCGAAGTAAAATAGGAAAGATAAACAGGCTGGGAGGGAAGGAAGAAGAGGAAGGCAGAAAAATAGAGAGATTATTACCAAAGTCACCGTCAACATACCAATGAAAGTAGCTTGGCACTGTCAGGAGGATAAGAACAGAAATGAACCACAGGACAGCTAGTTGTCTGTGAGGTACAAAAATGGGGGAGAGCAACTTGGTAAAGTAATGAACAAGCATTCCAGGGGAAGACTGACGAGCTTCCCGCAGGGGATGTTCAAGATTAGTGTAAAAAGAAGGGATAGTTGAGCATATCAATTGTTTGACTTTTAACAAAATGAAGTGAGAGAAATTAACAATTGATTTTTCAGTAAGACATTGAGCAAAAACACACATAACAGGAAGTAAATTCAGGAAGTGATAGACAGAAAGATCAATGGCAGATTCACAAGTTAAAATAGTATTTGGGTGGCAAAATTCCTGAGTAATATATCAGTAACTAAAAGCAATGAAAAGAGACAGAAGATTTAAATCAATGTCAGTGACAATTTTTTTAATTACTACCATTATCATATTTTAGATTGATTTTAGATGTTCTATAATGATCTTTTGCTTTGGTTAGGAGAATGCAAAAAAAAAAAAAAAAAAAAAAAAAAGGAGTGGGGGGCTAATTTTGAAGGAATATAGCAAGAAGCAAAAATACCAGATAAAAAGAAATTTAATGTTAGAACAAACAATAAATTTCCATTGTGGGAAAATTGTGAAAACACACAATGGTTCACCAATTACCAAACAAAGAACAAAGTGCAATTAACTGATCAAGAGTGTGGCTGTTGAGCTCTCATGCCATCTTGGCTTCAGCATCAAAGTTTCTTGTTCTGTCACAGATGGTAACTGAGACAGGAGCAGTGCCATTCCAGGACCACTCCTAGAATACAAGAAAGTCTTACTGATCTTGGATATTTCACACAACTTTCCTTTCCTTTGTTCACATAGAGTTGAAGTCTACTAGGATGTCAACTTTCTCTTCATAACCTTTCAAAAAAATCTTGGAATACATTTCAATCAATATCCTGTCTGCATTGGAGTTGTTGTGGAGTGACTTGAGCAGAATGAATAACAATCAGTTATAATAAGCAGAAAGGAGACTTCAAACACAGTTCCTAGATATGTACTCAGTTTGAGAAAGGTCCAAATCTCCCTAAGTTAAGGAATGTTCCAGTTCTAAAGGAAGACCCCTCCCTTTGAAAAATTCTACTTTTGAGATTACTGCTGTATGAATTATGTCTTCTAAGTCAGGAACAAACATCTTTTCACCCCAGATTGTGCACAAAAACATAGCAAAGTAACAATGCCATCCATATTAAACTTGGAATAGTAATCAGTTTAGTTACCCTCCCCAAAGTAGCCATATCATACAGTCTTACCCCATGATGGATGACAATTCCCTCAAAGGTCCATACTCTACTTTAGCACCTCACCAATCTAGGATATGACATGCAACCTGGTCACAATGCATATGTCTGGAAGGAGTGAGTGGTATGATATGGTGGGCAGATCTCAGGGAATTGCCTAGTTACCCTTTCTGCACTCTTAAATAGGGTTAAGAGCAGCTTGCATGATGTCATAACTGCCCTGATGAAGATGGTAAAGGCAATTTCACTTGGATAGCAGTACCCTAAAACATTAATGTTGCAGCTAGAACTTTCGAAGATGGCTCAAGTACTCTATGATAATATTTGTTCCAAGAAAGTAAGTTCAGAATCTTTTTACAAGGACAAAATTTACTAAGGGCAAGTTTTCAAATTCTCACACGATGTTATTTCAACTTTTAGCAAGGTTTCATACCTTAACCACGTATGATTACTAAGAATTAAATATACAAATAGAAAAACAAATTATTGAATAGTAATAATACTTTTGAAAACTGAATAATCTCAAGATATTCTCAAACACTTATTTAAGTTTTCCTGAGTCTCCTCCCTTCTTGGAGAGTTGGCAATAATTACCTATACACCATACCTCCATAAATAAAGAAGCGTGTCACTCTTAAGTTCCAAGATAAGTAAAAGTAAACAAGCTGAAATTGGAGTATATACAAAACAATACCTAAATGAATCAATATTCAAAAATAATGCCAAGTGGGTCAAGGTTTTGGAATACCTTCAAGCAATATACTGTTGTGCCTTTATTTTAATGCCTGGGCAACTTGATATATCTGAGCCATTTTCTTGTGAAAATACCCAATACTTTCTTCCAAAATGCTCTTAATGTTACTGTCAAAATGACCTATACTTAAATGACATGTTACAACTAAATGAGATAATATGTGTTACACATTTGTGTCTACAATTTTCCATTTCTAGAAAATCATTATATATTTACTTCCTCTTTTTATTATGTAAACAAATATAGCCATTTGTAGCTTAGTTTAAGATGTATTCTGAGATGTGTAGCATTAAGTATTTTTGCTTTTGTATAGCATAGAATAAATTTACAGAAACATAATATAGCCTGTCACAATCTGGGTCCAGTTATACACAGCCCATGGTCAACTGAAGCATCAGTGTAAGCTGTGGGGTACTTGACTTTATACTAATCTGGTACTGCATTGTTAAAACTATTTTTAGACCATTAAAAGTAATCCTTCCTTAATAGACTTAGAATTGTTCCTTTAGCTATAGTAATAGCTACTTGTCACAAATTGAATGAGGCAATATAGATTGGATCTGAGTCAGTGGTTAAGACGGAAATAACCAGAAAATTGCAAAGTCAATTCAATTAATTTAGCAATCCTAATGACAAAATCGGGCTCCATTATCTGGTGTGGGCTGTGATGACATGCTTTGAAGCAGCCACTAGTATTTTTGTTTAGAGATAGTCATTTGTGAAGCTCTTCAAGAAATAGCTCTTACTTAGCAGTTCACATTAATCCTTGCACTGAATAGTAATAGCTAATTTGGTAACTGGGTAGGTACTGAACAAGTCATAGAATTTTAGAAATTTTATACTAATATGTTTATAGGGAACAAGAAAACAATTAGAGAATTAGTAATGAAGAGTGGTTCCCAGAAAACCTGCCCCCTGCAAATGACAACTCAGGGCTCTTTGCCTGTGGTGTTCAATCAGCTATGATCTCCATCATAATGAAATCAATTGGTAATGATGGTTATGTATACAAACAAAGCCCTTCAGATTAGTGTCATGACAATGAAAAACAACTTGTCAAATAGCAGGCAATCTACTGTGTGACAATGAGAGGTTCTGAGGGATGGAATAAAACACTATTAACTAGAAATATTTGGAGGCTTTATTTTATTTTATGGGCTCAAAACCAATAACAAGGAAGCCTTTCTACATAACTGAATTTCTATTGCAACAGCTGTGATATTGCAATCATTGCTCCTGTCAAAGTTCTGGTCACCTAGAACAGCTGGTCTACAATAAAGGAAGGATAATTGCAGCAGTCTCCATGACATTGGAATAGAAGTATCAGGTTCTAATATAAAGAAAGAAAAGTCAAGGTAGAATTCATGATTCATGCCCATTAAAGCAAATCCTCCTTTATTTTTTTTTAAAGAAAAATCAGAATTTTGCAGGAACTATTTATAACCTTAACATTTAAAATATCTGGATGTTCATTTAAAGCATACAAGGAAATATTAAAATTCTTTCATCTATATTGAAGTAAAAATGTTTAAGGTTAAAAATATTTGGGAAATTTGTCATCTAACTAAATAGAAATTTATATGACTGGATAAATAAATGTTCCAACGCAGCTTCAAGAATTCCTAAAAATAAACTCATAAACAGCACCCCAAATTCTCTTGGAATTGTAAGCACCATTTCCTAAAGAAATACCATCCCTATTGAGTATGCCAATAGAAATTTTTAACCCAATCTGATATCCCTGTTCTATTGTATGTATATTTTAATTAAAATAATTAACCTAATTATTATTATTAACCTAATTAATCTAATGTCCCTATTGTTCTATATATATATTAGTATTCATATAGTGTTCAGCAATTTTAATATGCGTCAATTCATGCAAATGAATGCATGAGAGTTTGTGCATGTATGTGCATGAATATTATAGTCTAGAATAATGTTACACAACATGCTCAGGGTTGATGCCCATATTCCTTGAAATGGGATCACTCATGGACTTGTAGCTTTGCAGGTCTGCTAGGCTGGCTTGGCTTGGGACCACAGAGCTGGTCCTAACCTTCTCTTATTCTAAACTGCAGGTTTTCACCAGTAAGTTTGCACCTCCAAACTGAATAATTTGCACCCTAAACCTGGCATTTTCACATAGGTTTGGGGATCAAACTTGTGAGTCAATCAGTTTATTGAATAAGTATCTCTTTGGCTCTAGGCTTGATTTTTATTGTGTAACTTTAAATAAATAGAAATAAAAAAATAAGGGTTAAAAAAGCTTAACAACTTTAATTGAAATTATAATTATTTTGTTGAAATCACCTACTGGTAAAAATTGCACTTGACTAATAGCTTTGAGACAAATGGGAAATATGTTCATTTGCAGCTCTCAGGGAAAGTAAAATCATTCCATAGTCAAATATTGTCCTGCGCTACCGTCTCACCAGCAAGAACGACGCGGCACACTCAGGATCCTTCTGCAGTAAACCTTTAATGCATCTTGAGAGGGAGAGCATAAGCTTACAGAGCAGAGATGCCAAACATCCAAAACCCAACCCTTATATAGGTTTACAACCTTCGCCTCGGACGTGCCACCTCCTAATTGGCTGCAGCCCATCAGCCCATATGATGCCACGGGAGAGGCAGAGCCCAAGGGATGGAAAGTTACCCAGCGCCTGTGCACTAGCTTGTTTACCATTCGGTGCCTGCCGGATGCAGGCGCCATCTTGTAATGGAGAATGCAGGGACGGCTCCCTACAAAATATATAACATAGATAATACAACATGCATTTCGTGATTATTGCAAATACCTTTACAAAAACATTTCTACAGAATATCTTTGAAAGTTTGATACCTCATGTAAGTAAAATTCTACAAAGTAAAAGGACACAACACTTTGTGTAACACAAGGTAAGTAGTTTACATATAAGGGGAAAAGGACAGCATTTGTTAAGAAAGAATTTTAGGTTGCTTTTGACAGATTACTTAATGATAATCTAATGATGACAAGGACTTAAGTTGTTCTCATATTTCTGATTAGTGAAAACTACTTTCATATCATTATATTTTCCTTTCTTACCTCCTGCATCTTGTAACTAGTGTTATCTTTGTCATGACCCTTCCCTCGCTGCTTATTAACTGGATTCCTCTTAAACTGTCTTCCTTAAACCCCACATAAACATTTAGATTTTTAAAAGACTCCCCATGGAAGGCATCACCCTCCCTGGGGAGCAGAAAGGGGATAGGATGGGGTTGGTGGGGAAACGGGAGGAAATGAGGGTGCTGCAGGAACTGGGATTGACATGTAAAACAAGCTTGTTTCAAATTAAATAAAAAACATTTAAAATAAAAATAACAAATAAATCCCATGCTGGATTCTCAGCTATCAGTCTGGGGGGGGGGGGGGAATTAGGTCTCCTTGTTCAGGTCAGCTGTCTCTATGTGTTTCTGCAACCTGGTCTTGTCTTGTCTCTCTGAATCTGGATTCTAGTTCGACTCAGTGTTTAGTTATGGGTGTTTGTTTCTGTTTCCAACAGTTACTAGATGAGGGCTCCATGATGGTGGATAAGTTAGTTGTTGATATCACTATCAGGGAAGGGCATTTATGGTAGCCTTTCCAAGGTTGCTCAAAATGTTAGTTGGAGTCAGTCTTGTAGATCTCTAGATCTTTCTTTAGGTTCAGTTTTCTCTTCAAACCAATAATGGTTCCCTCATTTATGCTCTATCTCTAACTACCTGACTTCTATTCCTACCCTGACTCAATCTTCCTATTCACACATGCAACTTCAAAAATGTACAGCAAGGACAGAAACAGCAAGCCACCAGGACAGTCACCCTAGGTCTCACAGCAACATTGGTACACCCAGTTTTGGCTAAGGGCAAGAGAACCTGACAGACCACAACAACAGCAGGGAGGTAGAATGGCTATCTTACTCTGACTTGGCAAGGTCCAGCAGTCTTCTATTTTTGTCTCCTGCAAGCACATAGGACTGCATGTCAAAATCAGTGGTCAAGGTGGGGGCAGTTCTTTGCCCAACAGGCCATAGCTGAGGCAAGAATGAACTCCAGCAGGAGCAACAACAGTGTCCAACATATTTTTGGGAAAGTGCACGGTGCTATCAGGAGCAACAGTGTCTCCTGTCAACAGAGTACTAATATTAAAACATTTAAATGCCATGTTCTGCATGTGTATGAAGTGATTGAAGATTAAGCATCTATATCTGACTAACCTCATAGGTACAGGAAAACATGAGTGAAGATAATTTGTAATAATCAGGAATTTAGCTAAAAAAACTGATTGAAACTTCCCTGAGTAAATAAGAAACAAATACTTAAACAATATAACTATATACATATACATACATATAAATCCCTAAAATAGAGGTAGAATAGAAATATCAAGACAACAGGTAGAACTATAAAGGGCAGAATGATAAATATAAGAAATTGTATCAATATACAAAGAATATTGATGAATACAAGTATACATACATAGAATATGGCAAGAATAAAGAATAAATGTGCATAAATTGTATCAATATACGAAATGCCTTGAACATAAGTAAAAGTATACATACATAGAATATGGTAAAATAATGTGCATAAAACATCATAAGTGGAAAGATTTTCACATAATATAACAAATATATACTTAATTTTACATAGCATACCACATATAAGAATATATAACAATGTAAGCTATAAAATACTATCTCATTCTTA
Source organism: Phodopus roborovskii (assembly GCF_943737965.1). NCBI lineage: Eukaryota > Metazoa > Chordata > Mammalia > Rodentia > Cricetidae > Phodopus > Phodopus roborovskii. The sequence goes on from NW_026126410.1 coordinate 33,250,703, forward strand.
CTCAAATTCACAAGAAAATAGGCTAATCTACCTATATCCCAACTAAAGCATACCTTTCTCAACCATTCCCTATTCCTGTCTAAAAAATAAACTCAAGTGTAAGCATCACCTTCCATACCAACCCTAAATAACTAAAACCAACCCAAAGATGATGACTATTATCCCAAAATTCCAAGGGTAGGGAAAGGGGGCGTCATTATCTTAAGGTTACTTCCTGCTGAAATGGGATGATGAGTGCTCCAATGGATACTGTAGGAAGAAAAATTTTTAGCAACCAAATTTCTCAACAGAACTGGCTGTGACATATGTAGCTAGTCACTGTGTGGCAGAAAATGCTCGACTGTTGACCTACAGTCCTGCCACTCTGGCTGAGCACTGGGACAGAGGGTGGAGCCAACAGTCCACCCTACTTCGGAGACCTCTCAGAGCAACTCCGAACAAAGGAGACCTGACTATCCACGCGGGACCACCTGTAATTTCCACCTGCTTGTTCTCTGACCCCGCCTCCAGTCCTCTGCTGGAGTCCCGGGCCCCTCCCAGAGATCCGCCTATCTCTGCAGGTCCACTCGTAGTTCCTGTGGGCAAGATCGTTGACCCCCAAATCCGGGCCCCTGCCAAAGAACGAGGTCTCAGCTGGAGAGCGCCAGTTTCCAGTGAGATCCCACTACCCTGCAAAACCTTCTCAAGTTCAAGCTCAGCCCTCGTCCTCTTCTGCCGGTCATTGGCCAGAGCTATTGGCCAGAGGACCACTGTGAGTACCTGCTGGCATCTTCTTCTGGATCTTCATCCTTGACCCCATCCCTGGATCCCTGTCTGCAGAGAAACCTCCTAGAGAGCTTGGACCACACAGAGCTACAGATATTGAATTTTTGATCCACATAAGCCCATCGGGGAAGGACCATAGAGAGAGGGAAGAGACACCACCAACACCTACTGGAAAAAAACTATGGGAAGAAAGCAAAACAAGAGAACACCTAACAACAGAAAGACAAACATGACATCACCAGAATCTAGGGAATCTACACCAACTAGAATGGAACACAACAACAAAGCAGAGGAAGCAGAAGGGTACGACTTAAAAATCACCATCATAAAAATGATAGAGGCCCTCAAAGAAGATATGACAAAATCCCTTAAAGAAATGGAGGAAAAAACAAAAAAAAAGTGGAAGAAATGAACAAATTCCTTAAGGAAAGTACAGAAAGCCAAGAAAAAACAATTAACCAGGTGAAGGAAACGGTTCAAGACTTGAAAACCGAAATTGAGAAAATACAGGCAACACAAATGGAAGGAAAGCTGGAAATTGAAAAGCTGGGCAAAAAATCGGAAACCACGGACACAAGCATAACCAATAGAATCCAAGAGATGGAAGAGAGAATCTCAGGCACAGAAGATAAAATAGAAGAAATAGATTCATCGACCAAAGAAAACCATAAATCCAACAAATCCTTAACACAAAACATCCAGGAAATGTGGGACACCATGAAAAGGCCAAACCTAAGAATAATAGGCATAGAAGAAGGTGAGGAAGACCAGCTCAAAGGTGCTGAAAACATATTCAACAAAATCATCGAGGAAAACTTTCCAAATCTGAACAAGGACATGCCCATGAAAGTACAAGGAGCATACCGAACTCCAAATAGGCTGGACCAAAGAAAAAAGACCCCTCGAAATATAATAATCAAAACACCTAGCATACAGAATAAAGAACGAATATTAAGAGCAGCGAAGGAAAAAGGACAGGTAACATATAAAGGCAGACCTATCAAAATTACACCTGACTTCTCCATGGAAACCCTCAAGGCCAGAAGGTCCTGGATAGATGTTCTAAAAGTATTAAGAGAACACGGATGCCAGCCTAGGCTACTATATCCAGCAAAATTCTCAGTCAATATAGATGGAGAGAACAAGATATTCAATGACAAAACCAGATTTTCCCAATATGTATCTACAAATCCAGCCCTACAGAAAGTATTGGAAGGAAAATTCCAACCCAAGGAAGGTAACTACGCCCACAAAAATGTAGGCAACAGATAATCCAACTACACCAGAAACCTAGGGTGAAGCAGAACAAATATATTCACAATACCACTGCCAACAACAAACCTAAATCAAACAAGCATCGACAATCAATGGACTTTACTCACCCTCAACATTAATGGTCTTAACTCACCTATAAAAAGACACAGGCTAACAGAATGGATACGAAGACAGAATCCATCCTTCTGCTGCATACAAGAAACACATCTTAGCTCCAAAGATAGGCATTACCTCACGGTAAAGGGTTGGGAAAAGATTTTCCAATCAAATGGAAATAAGAAGCAAGCATGCGTAGCTATCCTAATATCTAACAAGTTAGACTTCAAACCAAAACTAGTCAAAAGAGATGAAGACGGTCATTTCATATTCATCTCAGGAGAAATCCATCAACACAAAGTCTCAATTCTGAACATATATGCCTCTAATACAAAGTCACCCACATTCGTAAAAGAAACACTACTAAAACTCAAAGCTCATATAAAACCTCACACACTTATAGTGGGAGACTTCAATACACCACTCTCAACACTAGACATGACCACAAATCAGAAACTCAACAAAGAAACAAAAGAATTAACAGAAGTTATGTCTCAACTGGGGCTAACAGACATCTATAGAACATTCCATCCAAAGACAAAAGAATATACCTTCTTCTCTGCTCCACATGGAACCTTCTCTAAAATCGACCACATACTAGGAGACATAACAAACCTCAACAGATACAAGAGAATAGGAATAGTACCCTGTATCTTATCGGACCACCATGTTTTAAAATTGGAATTCAACAACAACACAAATAGCAGAAAACCTGCAAACTCATGGAAACTTAACAATGTGCAATTGCACCACTCCTGGGTCAAAGAAGAAATAAAGAAAGAAATTAAAGACTTTCTAATATTCAACGAGAATGAGGATACAACATACCCGAACTTATGGGACACCTTGAAAGCAGTGCTACGAGGGAAGTTCATTGCACTAAGTGCCCATATGAAGAAAACAGAGGATAGTCACATAAAAGAATTAACAGCCCAACTGAAAACCTTAGAACAAAGAGAAGCAAATACACCCTGCAGGAGCAGATGCCAGGAAATAATCAACTTGAGGGCTGAAATCAACAAAATAGAAACCGGGAAAACAATACAAAAAATCAATGCAACAAAGAGTTGGTTTTTTGAGAAAATCAACAAGATAGACAAACCTTTATCCAAATTAATGAAAAAGCAGAGACAGAACATGCAAATTAACAAAATCAGAAACGAAATGGGGAACATAACAACAGACACAGAGGAAATCCAGTAAATTTTCAGGTCATACTTTGAAAATCTGTATTCCACAAAAATTGAAAATTCAAAAGAAATGGACAAGTTTCTAGATAACTATCACTTACCAAAATTAAATCAAGAACAGACAAACAACTTAAATAGACCTATAACCCGAAAAGAAATAGAAGCAGTCATCTAAAGCCTTCCAACGAAAAAAAGTCCAGGGCCAGTTGGATTCAGTGCAGAATTCTACCAGACATTCAAGGAAGAACTAATACCACTACTCCTCAAACTGTTCCACAAGATAGAAACAGAAGGTTTATTGCCAAACTCTTTTTATGAGGCCACAATAACTTTGGTACCCAAACCTCACAAAGACACAACTAAGAAAGAAAACTACAGACCAATATCCCTGATGAACATCGATGCAAAAATACTCAATAAAATACTGGCAAACCGAATTCAAAAATACATCAGAGAAATCATCCACCATGATCAAGTAGGCTTCATACCTGGATTGCAGGGATGGTTTAACATACGAAAATCTATCAAAGTGATCCACCATATAAACAAACTGAAAAAGAAAAACCATATGATTATCTCCCTAGATGCGGAAAAAGCCTTCGATAAAATTCAACACCCTTTCATGATAAAGGTATTAGAGAGGTCAGGGATAACAGGAACATACCTAAACATAATAAGAGCAATATACAGCAAACCAACTGCCAACATCAAACTGAATGGAGAGAAACTTAAGCCAATTCCTCTAAAATCAGGAACAAGACAAGGCTGCCCTCTCTCTCCATATCTCTTCAATATCTTACTAGAAGTTCTAGCTAATGCTATAAGACAACAAAAGGAGATCAAGGGCACGCAAATTGGAAAGGAAGAAGTCAAACTGTCTCTATTTGCAGATGATATGATAGTTTACATAAGCGACCCAATAAACTCTACCAGGGAACTCCTACAGCTGATAAACACTTTCAGCAAACTCAGGATACAAGATAAACTCAAAAAAATCAGTAGCCCTATTTTTTTCAGATGACAAAGAGGCAGAGAAAGAAATCAGAGAAAAATCACCCTTTACAATAGCCACAAGCAACATAAAGTATCTTGTTGTAACGCTTACCAAACAAGTAAAACATCTATATAATAAGAATTTTGTGACTCTAAAGAAAGAAATTAAAGAAGATACCAGAAAATGGAAAGACCTCCCATGCTCTTGGTTAGGTAGGATAAACATAGTAAAAATGGCAATCTTACCAAAAGCAATCTACAGATTCAATGCAATCCCCATTAAAATCCCACCACAATTCTTCACCGACCTTGAAAGGATAATAATCAACTTTGTATGGAAAAACAAAAGACCCAGGATAGCCAAAACAACCCTATACAATAAAAGAACTTCAGGAGGCATCACCATTCCCAACTTTAAGCTCTACTACAGAGCTATAGTTCTGAAAACAGCCTGGTATTGGCATAAAAATAGACAGGTAGACCAATGGAATCGAATTGAAAATCCTGATATTAATCCACGCACCTATTTTCGACAAAACAGCTAAAATTATACAATGGGGCAAAGACAGCATCTTCAACAAATGATGTGTAGAAGACTGCAGATAGACCCATGTCTGTCGCCATGCACAAAACTCAAGTCCAAATGGATCAAAGACCTCAACATCAATCCAGCCACATTGAACCTCTTAGAAGAGAAAGTAGGAGGTACCCTTGAACAAATTGGTATAGGAGACCACTTCTTGAAAATAACTCCAGGGGCACAGACACTGAAAGAAAAAATTAATAAATGGGACCTCTTCAAACTTAGAAGCTTCTGTAAGGCAAAGGACACAGTTGACAAGACAAAATGGCAGCCCACTGACTGGGAGAAGATTTTCACTAATCCTATATCCGACAAAGGGCTGATCTCCAAAATATACAAAGAAATCAAGAAATTAGTCAACAAAACACCAAATAACCCTATTAAAAAAATGGGGTACAGAACTGAAGAAAGAATTCTCAATGGAGGAAATAAAAAAGGCTGAAAGGCACTTAAGAAATTGCTCCACATCCTTAGCTATCAGGGAAATGCAAATCAAAACAACTTTGAGATACCATCTTACCTCTGCCAGAATGGCTAAAATTAGAAACACCAGTGATGACTTATGTTGGAGAGGATGTGGAGAAAGTGGAACACTCCTCCACTGCTGGTGGGAGTGCAAAATCATACAGCCATTTTGGAGATCAGTATGGTGGTTCCTCAGGAAAATGGGAATTAGTTTACCACAGGACCCGGCAATCCCCCTCTTAGGCATATACCCAAAGGATTCACATCAATGTAACAAAGACATCTGTTCAACTATGTTCATAGCAGCACTATTTGTAATAGCAAGAACCTGGAAGCAACCTAGATGCCCCTCAATTGAAGAATGGTTAATGAAGAAGTGGCACATCTACACAATGGACTACTACTCTGCAGAAAAAAATAATGATATCTTGAAATTCGCAGGCAAGTGGATGGCACTTGAAGAAACCATCCTGAATGAGGTAACCCAGTCACAAAAAGAGAAACACAGTATGTACTCACTCTTATATGGATTTTAGAACTAGATCAAATGATCACCAGCCTATAATTCACATCACTAGAGGAACTAGGATACAAGTTGTATTCTAAGAGATTCATATAAAGTCCCTCACAGAACTGGGAAGGGACAAGTCCCCCAGACCTCAGGTAAAGTGGGGGAGGACAGCTAATGGAGAGAGAAGTAGGAGAAAATGAGGGGGAGGAAAGGAAGGCATGTGCGACCATGAGGATTGAGCCTGGTTAGGAATGGAAAATAGGAAAGAGAGAGAGAGAGAGAGAGAGAGAAAGAGAGAGACAGAGAGACAGAGAGAGAGAGAGAACATAAAAGAAGGAGCCAATATTGGTTTGAAGATAAAGTTGAACACAAAGAAAGGTCGAGGGAACTACAAGACTGCTCCCAACTAACAATCTCAGCTCCCGTGGAAAGGCTATCATAAATGCCCTTCCCGGAGAGTGAGATCAACAACTAACTTATCCATGGAGTCCTCAACTAATGACTGTTGAAAGTAGGAGCAATCACCCATACATAAACACTGAGTTGAACTAGAACCCAGAAGCAGATGGAGCGGACAAGACCATGCAGTAGAAGTACATAGAGACAGCTTACCTGAACAAGGAGGAGCTAAGGGCCACTAGACTGATAGCTGGGAAGCCAACAGGGGACTGACTTGGACCCCCCTGAATATGGGTCTCAGCCAGAAGGTCTGAGCAGTCTAAGATACCTCAGTCAGTGGAGCCAGGATGTATCCCTGGTGCACAAAAGGACTTTGCAAACATATGCCCCATGGAGGGATAACTGCCTTATTCTAGACATGGGAGAGAAGCCCTATTCCCTACTTCACAGGACTTGTCAGATCTACATAACCCCAACTGGATGGCATTCCCCTACATATGGTATTGTGGTGGGGGGTTGGGAGGGGAGGGTGTTTAGAGTGCATGTGAGAGGGCAGAGAGGGCAAAAGGGAGGGAAGGAGGGAGGGAGGGGAGGAAGGGAGGGGAGGGATGGAGGGAGGGAACTGGGATCGACATGTAAAATAATAAATTAAAAAAAAAAAAACGCTTTGACTCCAAAATTTAAGTTGAAGAACAAGTTACTGGGGAAAAGGATTTCTATTTTTGTTTCCATAGAAAATGAAAAGATGTGGATTCCTTCCAGACTAATGTGGTTTGATCAAGCCAGACCGCCTGAAACAGAGTACCAAGTGATGCTACATTCAAAACAGCTGGACAAAGCAGCCCTACAGACTACAGCTAGGATATCTGAATCTTCTTCGAATCCCCCAAGACGGCGTCCCTTACCAGCAGGAAGTAGTTTGAAAAGAATGACGCCCAAATTCCCAAATATTGTGTATAAATGTTTGTTTTCATTTAATTGAACTTTGTTATATAAAATTAAATAAAAATAAATAAATAAATAAATAAATAAATAAAAATGCTTGACTGTAGTTCTATTTGAAACTCTGGCAAGGGTGTAATAAGAAGGTGCACCATTACAGCTAGCTAGTCATGAGTTGTCTCCAGCAAACAGTCTCAAACCGGTTTTAGGGTGATGTTTGTAGTTCAGATGCATCAGGTTGAGTCAAGTGGAAGCGATGACATGGGGCCCCATCTTCTTTCCGGAGAGTTCAAAGATTGCTGTTAGGAACTGTTACTATTCCTTGTTGAAAACTTAAACATCAATATTAAAGTAAAAATTTCAAGTTTTAAGGTATGTATTAGGAAAAGACAACAATAAGCATTAAAAGTATGTGAGAAAATTAGGATTTCAGAGAGAAAATTGCTTATAAAAAATTAGTTCCCAGATTTTGTTTTCTTCTGCCTTACACCAATTGGCTTCTTGATTTAAGGCAGAACCCATGAATTTAATCTTAACAACATGATTGAATTTAGAGAAGGAAAGCCAAATCCAACTCCAAAGCCAGCATTGTTTTATATGAATTGGGACTTCAGGAATACTATATAGTAGAGAGAAATAGATTTCTGTATAGAAATAGTTTACTAGAAATAAATATTTTTACCATATATCAGATTCAGCTTCATTACGTGATTGTTTCTGGAGAGCTGTCTTCTCTTCTATAGGTACGTACATGTTCAGTGTCTTTTGGCTGTTTGATGATAGGGTTTCTCTGTTTTCCTGTATGTACAAGAACAGAACACTTTCCCTACCTTTGAGATGTCTCTGCACATTTCATGGGACCTAATTTATTGGCTGACTTGTCATTTTTCTTCATTAAGATGTTTCTCTTGTTCAACTCAGATCTTGATTAACTTAGATGGTATCCATAGTTTTTCTTCTCCTGTAGATACAAATGCAAAACCCCTACCCCAACATAACACATATCCTGCTTTCCATTCTGAGGTCAATACATCCTTGAAGTACACTGGCTGATTTAGTTCAGAAGTTTTTTATTATTGTCCAGTGTCTTTCTGTAGCTGTTTTTCCTTTTTCATCAGCATTAATAAATTTTAATGTTAATAAAGCATTATGTAATCTGTGTTTGGGTGTCTTGGTTCCTCCTGTCTGTTTATGGAGCATTTCTTTTAAAGTACGATTGGATCTCTCAACCACTGCTTGTCCTGTAGGATTGTGTGGTATACCAGTTGTGTGCTTTATGTTATAATACTCAAAAAACTGTTTCAATTTGCTGGAGACATATGCTGGAGCATTGTCAGTTTTTATTTGTGCAGGTATGCCCATAATGGCCATTACCTCTAATAGGTGTGTGATAACAGAATCAGCCTTTTCAGAGCTCAGAGCAGTGGCCCATTTTAACCCTGAAAATGTATCTATGGTGTGATGTACATATTTTAATTGTCCAAATTCTGAAAAATGAAACACATCCATTTGCTGTATTTCATTCCTATGTATACCTTTAGGGTTACTGCCTGGTGGTAAAGGAGTTTGGTTATAGAATGAGCAAGTAGGACATTCCCTTACTATTTCCTTGGCTTGTTGCCAAGTGATAGAAAATTTCCTTTTTAAACCTTTGCTGTTCACTTGGTGTTTCTTATGAAACTCTTAGGCTTCTAGCATACTTCCTATCAATAAATGATCAATTTCATCATTGCCTTGTGCTAGATGACCTGGCAGACCTGTATGGGATCTGTATATATATATATATATGATGAGTCCTCTTACTGATAGTATCTAGTATCCTGTAACTGTATAAACAATAAAGTTAATTCTGTATTGTCAGGAATAAATTCTGAAGTCTCAATATGTAAAATGACTCACTCTGCATATTGAGAGTCAGTAACTATATTGAGCGGTTCTGTAAAATACAGAAGTACCATGAGAATACCATACAATTCTGCCTTTTGTAAAGAATTGTAAGGGCTTTGAACCACTTTGCTAAATTTTCCTGATTTATATCCTGCCTTACCTGATTTGTTTGCATTAGTGTAGAATGTATGAACTCCAGAAATAGGTGTTTTTCTTACAATGCATGGAAGGATCCAAATCGTTTTCTTTATGAAATTGATTCTCTCAGTTTTGGGATAGTTGTTGCTAATGGTTCCCAAAAAATTACCGCAAGCTCTTTGCCAATATTAATTATCTTTCCATAAGGAGGAAATTTACTCATTAGTTAAAGGTACTATAATTTCTGCTGGGTCTCTTCCTATTAGCTGACAAAGTCTTAATTTACCTTTTATAATCACGTCAGAGATCTTTTCTATATATGTTTTCAATTTTTTATTCTGTTTATGTGGTAGTAATATCTATTCTAATATGATATCTTTTCTCTGCATCAAAATCCTTGAAGGATATTCTCTGGTTGGTAATATAACCAGAATACAGTCTAGGTTTGGATCCACACGGTCCACACATGCTTCTAGTATCCTCTTTTTTACCTATTCTAATTCCTTTTCAGCTTCAGCGATAGTATTCGTGGATGATTCAAGTCCTTATCTCCCTTCAGGGCTATTTTCAAGTTTTTCAAATCATGCCCTTCTACTCTGATAATGGTTTACAATTGAGAAATCTCTCCTTGTAATTTTTGAAGATCATTAAGAGTCTAGTAGCGATCTCTTCTGATCTGTACTTTTTGTGGTCTAATTTTCTGTAGACCTATTTGATATCCTAAGTAGGTGATAGATTCTCCTTTTTTTTTTTTTTTTTGTATTGTATTTTTTCAGGTGCAATTTATAATCCCCAGTGAGGTAAAACTTCCTTTACTTTCTCAAACATTTTTTCTAATATTTCTCAATTAGAGTCAGCTAGCAATATATCATCCATGTAATGATAGATTTTGGATTGTGGAAACTGTTTACGAATTATTTCTAGCAGTTTTTGTACAAAATATTGTCACAGGGTGGGGCTATTTAGCATTCCTTGTGGCAAAACCTTCCATTGATATCTCTTCACGGGTTGAGAATTATTGTAATTAGGTACCGTGAAGACAAATTTCTCTTTATCTTGTTCTTGTAAAGGTATAGTGAAGAAGCAATCCTTTAAAACAATAACTATAATAGGCCATTTTTGGGGTATCAAAGAAGGCAAGGGCATTCAAGGCTGTAGAGAGCCCATTGGCTGGATAACTTTATTGATGGCTTTCAGGTCTGTAAGCATTCTCCATTTATCAGATTTCTTTTTGATCACAAATATAAAAGAATTCCAAGGGCTGGTTGATTCCTTGATATGTCCAGCATTTAGCTGTTCCTGAACCAGGCTTTCTAAAGCTTCTAACTTCTCAGAGGTCATAGGCCATTGTCCTACCCAGACAGGTTCCTCTGTTAGCCATTTTAAAGGTAGGGCTTTTGGTTCCTCTGTTTGTTCAGCACTTGTATTCTGTTTTTGTACAGCCTGGATATTTGGTATCTGTCTTGTATTGTACTTTATAATATTTTTTTCCACAATCATGATGTTGTTTATGGTTCCTATCTAATACTGGAGGAATGTTAATCTGTATGTTCCATTGCTGTAATAGATCATGACCCCATAAATTTATCACTACATCAGCCACATATGGTCTCAACCTTCCTCTCTGTCCTTCTGGTCCTATACATTCAATCCATATCGTGCTCTGTTTCACCTGAGACAGGGTTCCAACCCCTAAGAATTGAACATTTACCTCATACAGGGGACTTCTTAGAGGCCAAGATTTATTAGATATGACAATCACATCTGCCCCTGTGTCAAGTAACCCTTCAAACAGTCTATTATTCATGTTAACTATCAATCTAGGCCTTTGACTATTTATAGAGGTTTGCCAAAATATACTTTTTTTATTTCCTTCTGTCATGTTTGATTGAACTTCCATCACTAGTTTGTCATCTACAGCGGTATGAGTTTTTATAATAGGCACAGAATTTTCTAAATGTCCTGTGGGATATTGTCTTCCACTGTGACTGGGAATGTTCGGACCACCTGTGACATGGGGGTCTTCGAGAGGTCCCCAAGGAGTTTCCCTAAGGTAAAGGGTTTCCTTGCTTGTGTTCTGGTCGATCTACACTCATTTGTCCAGTGTCTGCCTTTGCCACACCTTCTACATAACCCAGGAGGCTGAGGCCTTCTGTTTGATTCATTCCTGGGGGTGTTATTTCTAGGAAAGCTTTGCCTACAATTTCTTTTTAGATGTCCTATCTTACCACAGCTACAACATCTGATATGTTCATATCTCTTCAAACCTTTGGAGATGGCTTCTCCTACCCAAGCTTCTAAGTCACCATAGTAAAGAACTCTGTTATCTTGATGTCTTCTCTGACCTTTAGATATGGCTTCCCTACCCATGCTTCAGTCTTATTGTCATTATATTCAATGTTGCCTGTATATGGTACCCATTCATCCAAGGGTGCTGATCACATTTTTAAAGGCCAAAGCACCTGTTTGCATTGAGGATTTGCATTCTCATAAGCTAAAGATTCTATGAGTATTCGCCTAGAATCTATGTCTGCTACCTCTAATTGCACTGCCCCAGATAATCTTTCTAGAAAGACAGTAAAGCATTCTCTAGGTCCTTGCCTTATCTTGGTATAGGATTCTATCATCTCTCCTAATTCATGAACCTTATCCCAAGCATTCAGAGCTGCTGTATGCATAGAAACAAGATATGTTCATCATAGGCAGCTTGGGTTTCTGGGTCAGCATAAAGACCCTTACCAAGAATTTTATCTTGGGGAGCTTTATAACCTTCCTTTAAGCCCTGAAGTTAAAGAGCTTTTGCTTCCTCTCTCCATAAAGCCCTCCATTCTAATTGAAAGTAGTTTTCACGGACAGCTGATATTAATTGATCCCAATCCTTAGGTGTTACCTTGTTATTCCATGCCCATGATTCTACTAATTGCTTCACATATGGTGAGTGCATGCCATAAGAGACTACTGCTTCCTTTATACCTTTTAAATCTTTCTATGTATTGGTTCCCACTGATATGCACTGACACCTTTTGGGTGTTTTTTCATTGTTGGTTTTTCATTAATAGATACAGGGAAAGCTCCCCTGACCCTAAATGGTGTGGAAAATTTTAAGTCTTTTTCATGCCCTGTTACCCGTAGTTCTTCTTCTGATGTATCAGACTGAAGGTCTTCTAAAGCCTGAAATCTATTCACCATTATTTCTTGAGTGTCTGAACTTCTTGAATCAAATAACTTTCTAGAGACTTCATTGCATCAGTCAGTTTCTTACTTTCTCCAACTACAAATGATTCCATGTTTTTAATCTTCTCATCCTTAGATATTATCTGAATGGCATGTAAACTGCCTTCCAGAAACAATGTTCTATCTGCGAGCTTGCCATTATCCTCAGACATGGAAGAGACTCTATCATCTAGTCTTTCTATCTGATGTTCCAGTTTCTTAAACTTATTAGTAGCTTCCTCCTACCAGGAACGAGCTGTTTCTGCTAGCGTGGTAATGCATTGCATTGTTTCTGTTCTGGTTATTGAGATATCAGACATGAAACAAATTCTGTTTACAATATTCTGAACCTTTCTTTCTTTGCTTTCTATGCTTTGAATTCTATCATTTTCAATGTTTCAAATCCTTGTTACTAAGTCTCCTATGGTTTGTACAAGTTCCTTATTGTTTGCTGTAATCTCAAACCATTTCTTTAAGAATATCATGTTAATGATGAAACCCATTGCTATAACAAAATAAAAGTACATATTGGTCCTGTCATAATTTTCTTCTGCTAAAATCCCTTCTATATATGAAGTAAAAGAATTCCTAAAGTCCTGCTTTGTAAAATTATCTGCCATAGTTATGGAACAATTGATCTCAGATATTATATCAGCTTAAATTGCAAAGGATTTTACAATTACCTTAGGTGTAATTCTGCTGTCCTGGAACTTTTATATTTTAGTTGTAGATCTCAGCTTGTGGTAGTTATGCCTGGAGGTGTACCACCAAATAGCGTCCAGCCACAGAGGACCCCTCTGATCCCGGTTCTGCCAGGAACTGTACCGCCAAATATCGTCCAGCAGCATACTTTCCTTCTGATCCTGGTCCCTGTAGAATAGCTCTTAACAAACTATGGCAAGCAAAATTTTGTTAGACAAATGAGTAAAAGGAGTCTTGTGGAATTGCCAGGACTGCAGGGCTAACCGTGGGGAAAGCACAAGCAGGGCGGGCACCAAGAGGCTCTGTGGGAATGAAAAGTACAGTGCTGAAATGGGCAAAAAATGAGAAGAGGTGAGTGCCTCCTCAGGCCTGCTGTGTCACCAAAGGAGATGTAAGGAAGAAGCAAATGTCCTAAAGATGTGGTGAGTCCACCTGGTTGGGCAAGGGACCCTGCCCATTGGGGATGATGGGGGAGGGGAGCGGCGTCTGCTGCCTGGGTGAAACCCAGGTCCCATGAAAATCCTAATCCCGCTTCTGACACCAGATATTGAGGTTAAATAAGGATCAGGATAAACAAATAGGCTGAATAGATGTTTATTCAGGGAGAAATAACTTACAACCTAGACAAATGAAGACCAGGACATTCCAGGGGATGCTCTCCTTTCCAAGTCCTGCTAGCAAGAAGGTGTTCCACATTCTTCCTCAGACCTCCTTCCACACATCACTTCAGCCCATGGCTCCACACCCCAATGGGCGTGGTCAGTACCACAGAAGGAGACAAAGTAACTATCTCAGTACATGGGTGCCTTTGTATTTGGGGGATAGATGTTCAGAATTGAGACTTTGTGTTGATGGGTTTCTCCTGTGATTTATACGAAATGACCATCTTCATCTCTTTTGATTAATTTTGGTTTGAAGTCTAGCTTGTTAGATATTAGTACAGCCACACCTGCTTGGGTCCATTTGATTGTAAGATCGTTTCCCAGCCCTTTACCCTGAGGTAATGTCTGTCTTTGAAACTTAGATGTGTTTCTTGTATGCAGCAGAAGGATAGATTCTGTCTTTGTATCCATTCTGTTAGCCTGTGTCTTTTTATAGGTGAGTTAAGGAGAGTTGAGGAGAGTAAGGACCATTGGTTGTTAATGCTTGTTCATTTTAGATTTGTTTTTGGTAGTGGCATTGTGGATATATTTGTCTTGCTTTACCCTTGTTTTCTGGTGAAGTGGGATTATCTGTTGCCTATGTTTTTGTGAGCGTAGTTATCTTCCTTCGGTTGGAGTTTTCCTTCCAAAACTTCTGTAAGGCTCTGTTGTGTTCCAGTCTAGGTATGAAGATTCCCTAGATTCTGATTGTGTTGTGCTTGTCTTTCTGTTGTTAGGTGTTTTCTTGTATTGCCGTCTTCCCATAGCTTCTTCTAGTAGGTGTTGGTGTGGCCTCTTCCTCTCTCTATGGTACTTCCCCAGTGGGCTTAGATGGGTCAGAGGTTCTATGTATGTAGTTCTGGGTGGTTCAAGCTCTCTAGGATGTCTCTACAGTCAGGGGCTCAGCAATGGGTCTCAAAGATCAGGCTCCAGCAGAAGACTTGCGATGGGAGTCAAAGATCTTGAAGGCTGGGGCTCAGTATGTTCCTGGGACTGGCACTCTCCAGCTGAGGCCTCTTTGGCAGAGGCCCTGTGATGGAGGTTAAGGATCCAGCAAGCAAGAACTCAGAGTGTTCCCATGGAGATCTCTAGGAGGGGCCTGGAACTCCAGTAGAGGACCAAAGGTGGGGGTCAGAGACCAAGCAGGTGGAAATTGTGGGTGGTCCCATATGGATAGGGAGGTCTAGTGTGCTTAGAGCAGCTCCAGGAAGTTACCCAAATGTGGCTGGATTGTTGGCTCCACCTTCTGTCCCAGTGCTCAAGCAGAGCGTGGAAAAGTGGGCAGGGTAGGGCACAAGGTAGGGGGAGGCCAGCCTCTGGGTGGGGGTGGGTGGGGGTGTATCAGAGCTCCAAGAGTACTCTCGATCAGGGCAGGACACAGGGGCAGCGAGATCTGTGGCCAACCGAGTGAGTTCATGGGGAAGGGTATAGGGGAGAGTCCACCTGAATTGGTCCCAGACTCACTTCTAGGTAAGGTCTGGCAAAGGGAGACAAAGACTGGGGTGATACTCAAGGATGTTTCTGCACTAATAGGTGGATCTAGCTGGGTCCTGGCACTCTCCAGATGATGCCTCTTTAGCAGAGGCCCTGCGATGGGGGTCAAGGATCCAGCCCGCAGGGAAAGAAAAAAAAAAATCAGTGTTTTTCAGTCATATTAAATGGTGCCTAATGGTCCTCTTTAACATCTTTTGTACACATATCTGGTGTTTTGTTTTATTCTGGAATGTGTGTATATGTGTGCATGACCATGTGTGTTGGCTAGTTTTACATCAACTTAACACAGGCTAGAATTACCTGAAAGAAAAAAAAAAAAAAAAAAACTCATTTGAGAAAACACATCCATAAGATCGGGAGAGCAGGGCATATCTTTAATTTATGATTGATGAAGGAGGCCCCATTCATTGTGTGTGTTGCCATCCCTGGGATGGCATTTCTGGGTTCTATAAGAAAGCGGGCTGAGCAAACCAAGCCACTAATCATCACTCTTCCATGATCTCTGTATCAGCTCCTGTCACCAGGTTCCTGCTCTGTTTTACTCCCTGTCCCGACTTCCTTCAATGATGGACAACAGTGTGAAAGTATGCTCAATAAATCCTTTTCTGTCTAGCCCTCTTTTTGGTAATGGTGTTTCCTCACAACAATAGAAACCCTGACTAAGACACAAGTGACTCTCTTGTCCATAATCAAATGTCTATCTGATGCCTAACCTGGCATTCAAGATCATCTCTGTCTACAATGATTAGGGTCATGCAGTTTCATGACAGCAATAGTACTTCAAACTAGGACAATATATCAAAATAGTCGGCTTACCATATTCCTCATAATGACGTGCAGTAATTATCTCCACCTCTCCATCTGTCTGTAGTCTCCTACTAGAAGATGTGGTTTTATGGTGTTCTATTTTGCAATCTTGTCCTACTGAAATTCTGGTAACTTAATAAGTAATAGCCACACAAATGAGCTGAGAGGAGAGGAATTGTTGTGTGAGAAGAACCTGGGTGCTTTGAGGTTAGATCTCCATAGGATTAAGTTTCAAAGTGTCATGGTGCGGGCCTGTAGCATTATGAAAAGGAGATTTTTTTTTTATCAAAACACTGAAAATATGTTATCTTTAATTATGTAATTGTGTAGAATTATGGTTACTAATAAATATAACATATTTTAGTATATCAATAATATCTAAATTGTGAAAATATGACAATGAAATGTCCTTGGTCTTCTAATAATAGTATCTGGATCATTAAAAATAAATCTGTTTTGTACAAATAAGTACCAGAGATTGATCCTAAATCCTGTGAAAGTGAGGCCAGCATTTGAACACTGAGCTACCTGCATTTACTGGACCTTATAAGTCAATATTGAAGATTGACTATGACCCTTATAATATTAATATATATTAAATAAGGTAATTAGAATCCATCTCCATTGTCTTAAAGATTGTGAACACTGAAAATTGAGCTAATATAATTAATTAAATAATAGAATAACATTTATAAAATAAAATGATAATTTAATTTTCAACAATAAGATATTTTCCCTTAAAACATGATTACATTTACAATCTTTTGAAGTTATGCTTAGGCAGTTTGGGTAGAATATTACTTCAATGGACCTCTTAAGAAATTAATAACAGCATTTTTTAAATTTAATTTATTATTTTACATGTCGATCCCTTTTCCTTCTACCTCCCTTCCTCCTTCCCTCCCTCCCTCTCTCCTTCTTTCCCTCCCTCCTTCCTTCCCTCCCTTTCACCCTCTCTGCCCTCTCACATGCACTCTAACCACCCTCTCCTCCCATCCCCCCACCCCAATTCCATATGTAGGGGAATGCCATCCAGTTGGGGTCATGTAGATCTGACAGGTCATGCGAAATAGGGATTAGGGCTTCTCTCCTGTCTCTAGATTATGGCAGTTATCCCTCCATGGGGCATGTGTTTGCAAAGTCCTTTTGTGCACCAGGGATACATCCTGGCTCCACTGTCTGAGGTCCCTTAGACTGCTCAGTCCTTCTTGCTGAGAACAATATTCAGAGGGGCCTGAGTCAGTCCCATGCTGGCTTCCCAGCTATCAGTCTAGTGGCCCATTAGCTCCTCCTTGTTCAGGTAAGCTGTCTCTATGTGTTTCTGCCTCCTGGTCTTGTCCTCTCCATCTGCATCTGGGTTCTAGTTTGACTCAGTGTTTATGTATGGGTGTTTGATCCTGTTTCCAACAGGCATTAGTTAAGGGCTCCATGGATAAGTTAGTTGTTGATCTCACTCTCCGGGCAGGGCATTTATGATAGCCTTTCCACAGAAGCTCAAATTGTTAGTTGGGAGCAGTCTTATAGTTCTCTAGACCTTTCTTTGTGTTCAATTTTATCTTCAAACCAATATTGACTCCCTCTTTTATTTTCTCTCTCTCTCTCTCTCTCTCTCTCTCTCTCTCTCTCTCTCTCTCTCTCTCCTGTCTCTCTCTCTCTCTCCTGTCTTCTATTCCTAACCAGGCTCAATTTTCCTGGTCACACATGTTTTACTTTCTTCCCCCTCATTTTCTCCTCCTTCTCTCTCCATTCGCTGCCCCCCCCACTTCCCCTGAGCTCTGGGGGACTTGTCCCTTCCCAGTTCTGTGAGGGAATTTATATGAATCTCTTAGAATACATGCTTTGACTCCAAAATTTAAGTTGAAGGACAAGTTACTGGGGAAAAGGATTTCTATTTTTGTTTCCACAGAAAATGAAATGATGTGGATTCCTTCTAGACTAATGTGGTTTGATCAAGCCAGACCACCTGAAACAGAGAACCAGGTGAGCCTACATTCAAAACAGCTGGACAAAGCAGCCTTACAGACTACAGCCAGGATTTCTGAATCTTCTTTGAATCCCCCATGACAGCGCCCCTTACCAGCAGGAAGTAGTTTGGAAAGAAAAACGCCCAAATTCCCAAATATTGTCTATACATGTTTGTTTTCATTTAAATGGACTTTGTTATATAAAATAAATTATTAAAAAATTATCTTCTGACATGAAGTATCAGGTCAACCTATACCTTCACATTAAGAAGGGAAATGAGGGAAATGTGAATGTGTCTCCACACATCAATATAGAATTTTTGTGTTATTCATTTTGCTACAATGATTAATTACCCTTGTTGCAATAAAATAACTGAAGTCATTGTATGCGGAAAAAAAAAGAAAGAAATTAATAACAGAGCACATGAACAAATTTAAAATGTTGAAATGCTTATATGTGGTAAAATATAATTGGTAACTGAATTTAGTAAGAGTCAATCAAAAATGGAAAATTTTTGCTGCAAAAACTTTTGCAATCCTTTTAAAGTCTTAAAGTGGGGGATCTTTGGAACATCAGGTGATGCAGTTGTTTATAAATCATTTTCTTCACTGTTGGGTGCCATAGACTTGGGACCACTCAGCCAAAAAAATTACAAAATTACTACCTACATGATCATTTTTGTCATTTAGGTTTTCAGAGAATCTGCAGTAACTACAAATGCTATTTTGACAAAAACATGAGCTTGGCAGAAGCTAAATTTGAAACAGAACTTCCAAGTTGAATCATTTCTTTCTTCTTTCATTTGTGTTTTTGAATTTCAAAAGTAGCTGATGGTGGCTTGGCACAATTAAAATTTACATTATTCTCTCTGTGTGTGTGTGTGTGTGTGTGTGTGTGTGTGTGTGCATGTATGTATTCAAATACACCTTTTGTGAACTTAGGTTTATTTTACTGTAGTTTATCAGAACATAAATTTACCATAAAATATATGTTAAATTCTCTCTATATGTCTAGTCAACATGAACAAAAATGTCTGCTTAAATTTATTGTATAAATATTATAGCAACAATATTCACAATTATCAATAAGTGAAAATATTTTTAATTTTTCAGCCATACAAGTATGTATGTAGTATATTAATTGATCATAAAAATAAATTAAAATCTGTATATTTTAAAACTAAAATATTATATAAATAAAGGGCATACTCACTAAAAAGTTGTATACTATAAGATTCTACTTATCCCAAATCCCAAAACAGACAAATTTACATGAACAGATTTTAAATTCTTAGCTGCAAGGGATTTGGTTTAGATTGAGAAAGGGTTATTAAAAACATGAGGCCGCTTTCTGACATAAAGGAAATATTTTAAACTACATGTTAATGATTGTGCCACTCTGTAAATAACTTTAAAACATTGAATTACATGCCTATATTAGATGAATCTTATGTAAATTATGTCTTAATAAAGCTAGTTAAAATATATTTAAAATGAATATATATATATATATATATATATATATACATATATATGTGTGTGTGTGTGTGTGTGTGTGTGTATTCCAAACTAAAGGTGCTTAATGATTCTACTGAGTAGTAAAACATTTTAACAAACAATATTGAAAATAACTTCTTATAACAGTAAGTCTTGTTCCAAGACATTTTTATTCTGAATTATTCAAGCTTTAATATTTTAATGGCACTACCTTATGAATATTAAAATGCAGCAATAATGAATAATAACTAGTGACTAATTTGAAAGATATAGATGTTTCAATACAATAAATGTTTTCTGAATCTTCTGGCCACATAGTTGAGTTCATAAAAATTTATTTTAATATATAAACCTAATTTAGTATGCTTCTGCTTCATCAAAGTAAATTATTAATAGAAACTAATAAAAAATGAAGAGGTGTAATTGTCTAGGAATTATATTTTCTATTTGTACATGCCATGTAGACACTCTTCCATCCATCCATTTTTTTAAAGAATTTATTTACTGTGACATTTTAGTTTTGATTCATGGCAGTATGCTCATTCCAATTGCAACACTGGAGTCACCATCAGCCACACATTGCTCATTCATCTAGTATTGTTTAGCTTGAGGTTAAGACGTCAGAATCATTTCCTGCAGAAACTGTAATATACTTTTATTTCCCATGAGTTCAGTGCTTGTGGATACACAGATTTCTAGCTGCTAACAAACCAGAAAGCATTTCATTTCAAGGTCATTTGTTCATCAACAATAATATGTCCAAACACTTGGTAAGCTATATCCTCATGGTTCATGTATTTCTAATCTCATGTAGACCTCTCCCCAAACTACTCATAATATCAAGCATTCAGTTCAGTGTCTTCCATTTAGCACAGTCTCCTCTGTTCTGTTTTTGGAAGTCTCAATATTGTTGTTTGGCTATTCTTTTAATTTCATATCTAAAACTCACACTCCCAAAACAGCTTATTAATTATTACCATTGTTTATTTAATTAAAAGTATGTCATATAACTTTTCCTTTTTTAGGATCCCAAGGCAGGATTATACTTATATATGCTACATAGGCATTCCATGTTTTCATAAGCAAAACATTTCATAGGAAATTTGGCTTCTGTATCTGTATGAATCCAAACTCAAATGATTTCCCTGGGATTCCAGAACAAGTAGTGAAGCTGATTCATGATTCTCTTCTGGAAAATCTCTGGACAGATTTTCATGTCAAATGGGTTGCTATATAAAAAGACACAAAACAGTTGAAGCAGATTTGTCAACAATTTCTGTTTAACTGGAGGCATAAAGGTCTGAGAGCACTGGATAATGATAGCAGGAAAATGTTTATTCCCTTCTACTTAGACTGATCAGGCTGCATAAATGCAACAATGTTGAAAAATCACCAGGAAATGAGGGATTGGTGGCTTTGAAGGTGTGCTGTAGAGTAGTAAAAATTGGTATTTACACATAGTATTGAAACAAGTGCCATATTACGAATATTTATCAATACCAGGTCATGTATTTGAGGTAATACAATATTTCCACATTCATAAGAGAATAAGTTCAACTTTAGAGAAAACATTCCAAACCATTGCCGAATTAGAGTCAAAGGCACACCCTGTAAAATATAGGTATTTCTCTCTGTTAAATCCCCTGCCCACTGAAGACTAATTAAGAAGAAACGGGCTGCTCTCCTACCAACCTGCATCACACTGTCAACTATGAAAGGAAACTATCCATTCACCAAGCAAGTGCACACTTGCTTATTTAATAAATGATTAATTTATTTAGGTAAAAACATCTAGTTCAGACAAAGAGAGACAGACAGACACACACACACAAACACACACACACACACACACACACACACACTTTAAAATCTTACTATTGCATGATTTGGCATTTTCTTGCTCTTTGACACTAATTTCTTTTTTATTTTTATTTTTTGATATCTTTTTTATTGAAATTTGAAACAAGCTTGTTTTACATATCAATCCCTGTTCCCCCACCCTCAAGTCCTCCCCTGTTCCCCTGAATCCCTGTCCCATCCCCTTTCTGCTCCCCAGGGAGGGTGAGACCTTCCATGGAGAGTCTTCAAAGTCTGTCATATCATTTGGAGCAGGGCCCAGGCCCTCTCCTATGTGTGTAGGCTGAGGGAGTATCCCATTATGTGGGATAGGCTCCCAAAGTCCATTCTTATACTAGGGATAAATAATGATCCAATACCAGAGGCCCAATAAGACTACCCATTCCTCCAACTAAGCCACATTCAGGGAATCTGGATGAGTCCTATGCTGATTTCCCAGCTATCAGTCCATGAACTCCCACTTGTTCAGGTCAGCAGTTTCTATGGGTTTCTCCAGCCTGGTCTTGATCTCTTCACTCATCACTTCTCCTTGTCTGCAACTGGATTCTAAGAGTTTGTCTCATTTTTAGCTGTGGGTGTCTGCTTCTGCTTCCATCAGCTACTAGATAAAGGCTCTAGGATGACAAAATTTCTTTAGGCCATGAAAACTGAGTCTTTTTTATAAATAGTAACAGAGCTATCATGAATTTATGAACAAGGCTTTGGATGGATCAGTTGTATGTCTTAATCATTCTTTTGGAAAAGTAGGCAATAACTTCAGACTATCATCCACATGTCATCTAATCTGTAGTGTTCACTTTGTTGATGAGTTGTATTTTTTCTGAACTTTGTTCATTTCTATTGAATTTCATTGTTGGATCCCACTGTGAAAATATACCTATATTTTCATGATTGATTGTGGGAACAAAATGTGACAGAAGTGATGAATTTACTTCTCAAAAATGTAGATGGCAGTATGTTCTTTCACCAAAATTGTTTAAACAAATCACGTATTAAGTTTCATGTCAAGAAAATACTTATAAGGATGCATGCCAATGGAGAGGATGTCACAAAAAATGTGAACATAACATATTCGATCATACACCACATCATTAGCAAAATTTAAAAAAATAAAAGCAAAACGATGAAGAAAACAAATCCACATGTCCTAGTCTTCTACAAAATGCCTTGCTCTTTCTGAGATCCTATGGAAGGTTAATAAAGCTACTCTGTCTGTCTTTATCTCTCTGTGTGTCTCTGTCTCTTCTCTGTCTCTCTCTCACACACACACACACACATATCACACCTCACTGTGATGCTTAGGTATAGTTGCATTTGATGGAAGACACTTGATTTGAGGGAATAGCTGTTTCCTTCACTCAGAAAATAAATAGAGAGGGAGCCATAGCAAAACACTACCCTGAAACAAGCTCTGAAAGTCTTGAATTCGGAAAGGAAGAAGATTGCATATATAATTCCTGGTTAACTTCAGTTCCAAAACTCAGAACTGAACTGTGGACTCCTGTTTTCTTGGTTGTGAGGAAACCAATGCTCTTTGACCTTCCATGATGTAGGAGTTCTATGGCCCATTGCTTTTTGTGGCTCATGCCTCTGTCTTCTGAGTCATTCCTTTCGGTCCATCTACTTGGCCACATTTGAAGAGAAAGGAATGAAATTTGTCTGGTACATTTTGTATTGCCTACTCTTTGAAATCTCAAGTCTGATAATTTTTTCTTATCTTGACAGTTTAGATTGATCTATCTTTATATAATAAAACTGAACTTTAAAAAAAATGTTTTCTAGGTGATCACTATCAGTTTATTTGTTACAGCAACATCTCACTGTACTATGGCTGATGTGTAGAATTTCTCAGATTTCTAGTGGGATAAAATATTTGCTCTCTCATCCAATGAAATTTAATTGATCATCACTCTAATCACTTATTTTAAAAAGAGTTATGATTACTTACATGATTGAATTCCTTACATTATATTGAGGTGTTGGTCATTCCAATGTATGTAGTCCTGATATAATTCTTTTTAATTTTTGAGATTATGTATTCAATAATTTATGAAATACCATGTGTGTTATAGCTTTTAGAAAATAATATAATACATTTTAACTTACTCTTTAGTATATCTACGATTCTGAACCTTTGATGTTTATCTCATTGTTTCCTGTGTGTAATCTCCTTTATTTATACATAGGTCAAATTTTTAAAATTAAGTTTTATTTCAATTAAAAACAATCTTATTTTACATATCAATCCCAATTCCCTCTCCCTCTTGTCTTTCTATTCCTCTCACCATCCCCCTTTCTCATCCCCATCCACTTCTCAGGGAGATGTAAGGCCTCCCATTGGGGATCATCAAAGTCTGTCACATCATTTGGGGCAGGGCCTAGGATCCTTTCCCCAGTGTCCAGGCTGAGAGAATATCCCTCCATAGGGAATGTGTTCACAAAACCCATTTGTGCATTATGGATAAATGCTGATTCCACTGCCAGAGGCCCCATACACTGCTGAAGACCCCCCAACTAACACCCATGTTCAGGGAGCCTGTTTTGGTCCTATGCTGGTTAACAAGCTGTCATTCTGGGGTTTATGCACTCCACTTGCTCAGGTTGGCTGTTTTTGTGGGTTTCCCCAGCATGGTCTTGACCCCTGTGCTCATCATTCCTTCCTCACTCCATCTGGATTCCAGGAATTCAGCTCAGGGCTTAGCTGTGAATCTCTGCATATGCTTCCATCAACTAGTGGATTAAGTCTCTATGATGTCATTTAAGGTAGTCATGAATCTCATTATAGGAGAAAGACATTTAAGGTAGCATCTCCACTATTGCTTAGATTCTTAGTTGAGGATATCCTTGTGGATCCCTGGAGATTTCCCTTTTGCCAGAATTCTTGTTAAGCCCTTAACATATCCTTTCATTAAGGTATCCCTTTCCTTGCTCTGCTTCTCTTTCACACAACTCTACCTTCCTGACCCCTCGTGTTTTCCTTCCCCCTTCCCTTCTTCCCTCCTCTTTATCCTCCCTCCCTCCCCCATCTCTGCATGCTCCCAATTTGCTCAGGAAATCTTGTCTCATAGGTCACTTTTGAAAGTAGTTCTTGGGAAACAACTCCAATAAACACAAAGACTTGGGAAAACAGACAAGTTACTAGGATCCTCATTAACCAGCTGCTACGGATTAGATTTGACTTACTGTTCTGCTATTACCAACCTGCGTCCTAGATTGTCTCTTGCCAAAATGCACGCAGATTGGACCTTGATGTAGAACACACTAGTGATGGCAGAGGGCAGCATTTCAAAAGTGAGATGGGACAGAATAACACCAAAGTCTAAGACGGAGTAAGGCATATTACATCAGATTATACCTCATTGCCATGGGATGACATTCATGAACTGTAGGAAACATAAAATGGAGTGGGGAGAAAAAAAAGTTAATTCATATTATGATGTTTGTAGTATGTTATGGGCTGAGGTATTTACTCGGATAAAATGTACATTCATACATTGTTGTTCTAGCCGCTTCTGGGACAAAGCATTTAGGCTCTACCTTGTAATCAGTCTGTGGTAGTAGTCACTGCAGGGCAGACTTGGAAATTTCCCTCACATGTGGCTTGGGCATAAGCACTTGGAATTTAAGCTTTTAATGTCTTCTTGATGTGTAGGATTTTTTATTTGTTTGATTTTACTTTTGTTTGGTTTAGTTTTGTTCTTTTTGTTATGCTGCTCAGCTTGTGTGAACTATCTGGCACCTGCCAAGATCACTGCTACAGTTATCCCTGTGGGGCAGAAACATTTATCCAACCACAGAGGGTCTCATCTGAACCTTCTCTGAATGCTGCCTTCCCATTGGGAAAGCAATGCTCACCATGGATCCCAGTTTTGATGTCTTACTTTATCTGGATGAAGTGTTGATTTGTTCACTAACCTCTGTACTAGTAGAGTTAGATTGAGAACATCAAATTTTTGCTTGAAGTGATAGAGATACTGTCATGATATTTGTTGTCCTCTTCTCAGTGAAATTTCTTCCCCAGAGATGGGTACAGCTGTAGTTTGATACCATGCGTCAGGGTATGACTGTGTTTGGATATCACAGCATTAAGGGAATAATTAAAATTAAAATGAGGTTATAATTTAATAGCTCATAAAACATTACTGATTTATTTTCAACAAGAGTAATCCACAAAGATTCAAAGAAAAAGAAAACATAGTCACCTACAAGCCATAAATATAAGACAGAATAACGCTTTGCTGTTACTTTGATCTCGGACTTCTAGCCTCCAGAAATGGCAGAAAAAATTCATGGCATGTATGCCACTCAGTATCTGTTACCTTTGCACAGAAAGTGTAACTTAAAGTATAAATAGTTTTTGAGTCCTTAGCGTTTATATGATCATCACTCCTGAGTGATCATTGATCTATGTAAAAATCAGATATTATTATGAAACAATTCAGATGTCAAGTGCTGTATGTCAATATCAAACCTCTAATGAACAACATTTGTTATTCTAGCCCTGTTGATCTGTTAGATTTACCAGATTGTACCTGTTTTCAAAGACTTCAAGGGCAGTTATTGACTAAATATTTTCTGTTTCTTGAAAACTCCTATGAAGTCTCATGTTAATCAGATGATACTACTAAGAATTACAACAGACAGACAATTGCATCATTTGGCTCCTTAGAAGATGGTTAAAGTCTTCATTTCCCTTAATGTATATGGCCACATGGAGATTAGTGGTCCTCTGTGCACATTGTGGTACCTCTTATCAGATACCAAGCACAGAGCACCTTTATCTTGGATTTTCCCATACTAGAGAACTCTTACAAAATAAATTTCTTTTGTTTATTATTCATGGTTTCTACGTACTTTGTTGTAGCACTATGAACAGATGAATAAAAAGACCTGTGGGGTTTGGTTCTGTTTTACTATATAAAACAGTAGATGCATATGTATGAACTTATTTCCTAATTCAGTAAATTACTTTAGTATGGTATCAAATTGAGGAAATTTCTATAGTCTTCATCTTTTTTTCCTTTCGTTTGTATTTATTATTAATTTGACCAGAGTTATTACTTACATCTTAGTGATTGTGTATGTAAATGACTAGAATTATGGGGAAATTGATAAAAATACAGTGAATGTTAAAAAGAGACATATAGTGGGCTACAGGGATGGCACTATTGGTATTTTCCTGATCACACATCATGATGTTCTAAGAGTAGTTCCCGCACACATGTAAAACCTGGGTGAAGATCCATGTGTCTGTAGAGCCAAGCTTGAGGGACCCAGAGACAGGAGGGTGTCTAGAGATTACTAGCCAACCACTGTCCTGTCAAAACATCTCTCCCAAAGTTTAAAGAAGAACTTTGTCTGAAAAAAATAGTGGAAAGTGATAAAGGACAAGGGATTTCAACCTCTGCTTCTTTCATGGCAATACATAGGTGTACATAAACCTCTGGAGAACCTCGTCACACACACACATTGAGCTAGGCATGAAAGAGCAGAATGTATGCTCTCAGGAACCTTGGAGAATGAAGCTTACAAGAAGTATTTTAGACTGATGTTGCAATCAGATACTTCATTAGAATTGCCATATGTTCACTAAAACATAGTTCCTCGTGTGATTAGTCTTCTTATTAACTCACATTAACATCTAATTTTGCATTCCATGTGCTTAGATCAGAGACCAACATATAGTCAACATAAATCTGTATTTATGGTGTATTTATATTGGCATTATATACCATAGTACAAAATAGAAACCATCCATGTGTCTACCAACTTACTAATGAACAAAGAAAATCTGGCACATGTACACAGTTTCACACTGCTCATCTATAATAGAAAACAAATCTCCATTATTTGTAGCAATATAGTTGAAAAAGGAAGACTCATATTAACAAAACTAAAGCAGGCACAGCAAAACAATGCTAATATTGCATGGGAGAGATGCTGCTAAATGTATAAAACTACATAGTGACTAGAATTGATGATCAAGTGTTATTCTTTATTTGTCTTACTTATGTGCATGTATATGTGGTTGAGTTTGGGTTTGTACATGTTAACCTAGGAACATGTGAGTTCAAAACATGTCATCAGATCCACAAGGATTAGAGGGCACATAGATCTGTGAGCCACTGGATTGTGGTATCGGTAACCATAAGTCAGTCCTCCGGGAAGAAGAAAATTACTAGCTATCTGCAAAAATGTATCCTTTAGGTCCCTAAATGTAAGCAATTCTTATACAGGTAGAAGGATATCTGGCACTTTTATGTGTCAATCAAAAATAGCTATAATCCTAACTAAATGGAGTATGCATACATGTACATACACACACACACACACACACACACACACACACACACACACACATGCTAGTTTAGAAGATATCCTCAGAATATGAAAGTACTTGTAACATTACAGGAAGTGGTGTCTATACTTTTAATTTGTTGAGCATTTTAATGAATGGATCTGTCATTTTTTTTTTCATTTTTTGTGAGCACATAAACATCTATTCTTTGTATATAAAGGTATCTTTATTAGTCCATGTGTCATTTATTAGTCTTTCCCAGTCCACTATTTCTCCACAAACTTCTGGAAAGGAGACTAAATCTTGGTCCCTTATCTTACTCACTATTTTCCCTACTTACGTGCATATTTAAAATAATAAAACACCAGTATAAATGTCAAATCTCTTCTTATGTTTTTATAATGGTATAGATATGAATTCTGCATCATGTTTTGTGTGAACATAGGAAGATGTATAAATAGGCAAACTTTTACTCTCCTTTACATATGTTTCAAAGTTTGGGCAGTAGCAATCCAGGTATATATTTTAAGAAAGAGTCAAAAATTAGATGAATATTAAATATTACATACTACAAATTTATGGAATAGATTTGTAGAAACATTCTACTGGATCCCAGTATACCATATGTGTCTGGGATTTAAACTGGTGGCTTAGGTGGATAGCAAGTGATCACATATATCTTCATGGCGGAAGACACTGGTGATGAAAATGAGTACAATTAAGGATGAATCGAATGAGAATATGGTCTTGATCTCCAAGTAGACTTCAAAATTCTTCCTTACCTCTGAGATTTAGGCTTAGAGTGGAGCTTCATACTCCACTTTGTGTGACACTTTGACATGGTTGTCACAGCATGGGTCTCACATTCAGTCTCAAAAGAGTAATTGCCATCTTGTATTTCTACTTGAGATTTCATGATTACAGCAGTTCTCACATTCTTAGCTGGGCAACACTTCAAGTATGTCTGTAGTAATGACAGTTCTGCAGTAAACAGGTGTGTCTTTTGAAGAGTAGCAGTCTTTTGAACAATGTCTAATTGCAAGGTTACCATAGCCCTTCCCAGAGACAACTTTATTTGCATGATTGTGTCATAGAATTGGAAAAAATAACAGCAATCACCTAGATCCAATCTCTCCTATGCAATGTTTCCTTAACTTTTGAATATCCCCATTTAAGAACAATAACAAAGCTCTGAGGCCCTTTCATTAAGAGATTGCTTTAGCTTTCAAATTATAGCTGATTTATTTTTAGACAATTCCTAATTCATCTCACCTAATGTAATAGCCTTTAACCAGTACCACCTGATTTATTATTCTAGTATAAATCTACTTTATAATTCCCTTTTAACTCTTGTATCTGCTAAATTAAGTTCAGATTCTATAGACAAGGACATTTGTAGATCTTGTTCCCTGTAGTAATGAGCAATAGTACAACGTCTCCTGTATCATGTATGATTAAAAAGTATGTCTTGACTTCGTGGGTGAATAAGCCTGTAAAATTGATGGTGTCGACTCTAAAACATTATTGAAAATAGCATAAAGGGCCAAGAAGTACATTCCTTTCTGAATTATGTACTAAGAACAGTATCATTCTGTACTTAGTATGATTCATTTTATAATTAGATGTTTCACCTTCTAAATTGATGCTCAAGAGACAAGTGCTGAGGATGTTATTTGTACATAAGGGATAACTGTATTTGTGAGCTGGATGTAAGATTAATTCTTAAAACTAAGTGATAACCATTCCAAAGACTTGTATTTTGTGTTCAACATCCACAAGCGGGACATATCAATTCCCATTCCAGGGCACTCACAGACAACGGCCATGAATAGGATGTATAGACACACATATAGGCAAAATATCAATATCTAATACTTATAAAATAAAATAAGTTCATAGATATATCCATATTCCTGATGAGCTCATTTTAATTCTTTCACTTGATAACATTTATTTTATAACTGTTTCTTGATATAAACTCTTTCCAAATTTAATTGTTATAATAATAATATATATTACATATAAAATTTGAAATTTATCCAGATATAAAACAAGCTGTAAATTCCTGTGAGACTGATTTACTTTAGTAAGAAGAAGCAATGTTTTATCTATTGATGACAAATATCATCCCATTACAAGACAAATATTAAAATAATAGGATCCTGGAACAAAGCTACATAACCATCATTCCATACAATTAACCAGTAATAGCTACAGTCTGTGAATATAGCACAAAGCTATAATTAACAATACTCTTTGCTATGAGTTAAATGTTTGACAATGGTTGGCACTTTCCTTGAGTAGCATAAATTACCAAAAGCCAATATATTTTTGCATGTAATATCAGTCCTTGATGGAATCTGGTACCAGCACATCATACGTTAGCGGGAAATCCTCTTGTGTTCTTTCAAAAACTTTATGTCCACTGTAATTTCCTGTTTTTATATCACTGGATAACTTAAAATTCTTGCACTAAATATTATTAATAATGTTATGTAATTTGAACATTTGTTAGTCTAAAAGTACCTAACACTTATTTAGTTTAAAAATCATGAAAGGTATGTTGCAAGAAACACATAATAATGGCTTTTTATACAACAACTTTGTCTTTTATCTCTTTTAAAACAAAGTTCTTGTAACATAGACTTTTAGGACATAATACTTATTCTACATTTACTTCATATACACATTATGTGAAAGTATTGATTAGATTGGCTTTACATGGTTTTGTGGAGATACTTGAAATTAATACAGTTTCACATAATAGCATGTACTATTTCAGAACGGATTTGCTAATAAAAAGAGAGAAATAATTGCCTTTCTAAACTTAAAAAATATTTTGATATCAATCAGATACATTTAAAACCTGAATATTTATAGTATGTTGGCATATATGTGCATATGAATATTTCTTACTTAATTTGCAAACAGTGTAGTAAGATCCAAAAAATGAAGCTAGCAAAAAATGTTCACAGTTGTAGGAATTCAGAACAAATCCTTTCTGAAGAAGAAAAAAAAGGAGTTTTAGTATGACTTTAGCTTTGTAATGTGGGGCCTTATGAGAACAAGATGTTGGGATGGTTGACTTAACTTTTAAGTAGAAACTGATTTTACAATTATTTATAATAGAGTTCTACATTGCTTTCTCAGACTCCCATCCATCCTCTCACCAACTGTATCAGGAATACATTTGATTTCATTTGAATGTCACAAAGTAAGTAGATTGTTAAGATGCCATCATATGGTGTAGAACAGGCCACTACCCCAGTGTCAATGCCCTGAGAATAAGAGGAAATCCAGAGATGTCAAGTGACCTGAGAGCAGGGATTCTGGACGCCAAAGATCGAGGACATAGGTAACAACCTTGAGCATAGTGATACATACACCAGACTCCTACTTCACAATGCACAAGGAGGGTATTTTCTAAGCATTCATATTACAGGCTGATATATCTGAACTGATAATTACAAAGGAAAAGAAAAGAATGAACCCCCCATGGTCCCCACCCAAAGTAAACCTCTCCAGTGA
Organism: Phodopus roborovskii; assembly: GCF_943737965.1. Taxonomy (NCBI): domain Eukaryota; kingdom Metazoa; phylum Chordata; class Mammalia; order Rodentia; family Cricetidae; genus Phodopus; species Phodopus roborovskii. The sequence continues at coordinate 33,281,948 of NW_026126410.1, forward strand.
AAACATAACATTTGCTTATAATATGATGTAATAATATGGATGTTGCTGGCTTTAAGGCTAAGTAGCTCAAATTGTATAGATATCACTTTTTAACCTGATGTTTTTTTTTTTCTTGTTCAATTACCACTTACTGATTCAACAGTATTACAATGTCTAGAAGAAAGTGATGCTTGCAAATGTCAAGACGGACAGCATGTTCCCAATCCCAAAGCCAGAATATAGAGAAAATCAAAACAAACATGAAAAAACAATCTGACAGTAAGAAATTAGTGTTTTGCTACAGTCTGCGATGTAACAAAATTATGTGGGTTTTAGGGAAATGGGTTGACAGTGTATGTTTTATTACATGTGCATATGCAGCTGGAAGCATAGGCATGTTTTCTATATTTCCCACAATGCTCAAGGTTTTGGGGTTTTCTTGTTAGAAAAACATGCTATTCTTGCAGTTCCCATTCCTTTTATTTGTTTCAAAGTGTCTTCTCCCATTATCTGTAGAAATTTAAAAGGCAAGCAGTCTCCAAATAACATTGTTATTGAGAGAGTCAACTTTATATTGTGACAAATGCCACATATTTGTAATTTCTGAATGGAAAGCACATATTAATTTTATTTTAAGGGCTATCATTTTGAGTATTCTAGGATAGTTTGTGTCTTGTCTATTATGTGCCATTGACCTATATAGACTTCCAGAAAGTAATGTACTGTTCTTTAAAATATTTAACATAGAATGACCTTGTTTTGTCATATTGTTATTAAAAGCAAATTATCAGTAAATCACTTATTTCACACATCTAGTTGGTTACTTGGTAGATCTTATATACATATGATATTGTATAATACACTATTTCATCGTCATTTTAAAAATATAGATTAGAGAAAAATATAAATAATAAAGCTTGAGAAAAATGAACACCTCCAAATTGAATTTAATAAACATGGTTTAAGAAAAATTGATTTTTCTATGTTGTAATGAAGGGAATACAAAGACTACATAATTATTCTATCATTACCTCATTAATCACAATTTTACAGAGTAGAAAGATTGGCTACTTGTCTTTCAACATAGACACCACAGGAAAAATCCATTTTTATTGTTAATGGTATTATTGATAAAATAAAGAAGTCTTTGTTGTAATTTTAGAGGAATTTATGTCATTGTCGCAATAAAATCCAATTAAATCAGTTATACTCTGAATTGCTACCATGCCAAGCTTTGTTTCTGTTAAAAAAAATAATTGTTCATAGGATTTGAAATTTATTTTGATTCAGAGTCACTGTTCTTTAAAACCATGCTATCATTCTGTGTAATATATGTTTGTTTTCATAGGAAGATTAATAAAAGAAATTATATTCATTTGGAAAGAAATATTGTAAAAGTATAGAAGTAGCCAGATGTGCTATTCATCTACTCAGGGCATTTAGAAGGATCCCTGAGCACAGGAGCTCAAGACAAACCTGAGCAAAAGCAAGTTTCTTCCTCCATCACTCCAAGAAGTAAAACATACTTTAAAGGAATATCTATTGCTCCTCTTAAGGAAATGAATAACATGTATAACAATGTTAGATTAAGGTTGTGCCTTTGCTTGAATACTATACACAAGAAGGAAATTTACCAGTACATGGATTATTTTGCATGCCTTTCCCAATCTTTTATAAATCTGTAGAGAGAAGAGCCATGTAGAAGCAGTACAGAATGTTCTCAGAAGTTTTCTTTCTGAGAATTTTTTTTTCTGTTGTTGTAAAACCAGGGTGTTTTAGTGTGGCAGACATGAATCATGGGAAGGGTTATTTTGTGATATGAGGAGAGATAATGTGATGATTTGAGCAAGCCATCAGGGACTCCTTCTGAGGATGGTTCCCATTACTCCCCAGGATATCTTAAATTGCAGAGAGACACACTTGAAGCCACAGGAGTAAATAGAAATATATGATGGAGTGTGAGTAGGGATCTTTCCTGCTTAGAAACCCTTTCTGAAAGATTTGTAAGACTTGGTAAGACATCAAGTCTTAGGGATTTCCCACAGAGCTTAAAGACCTTGTACCTGATGTGTCAGTGAAATAGGAATGAAAAGATAGCAGCCATCAAGGATGGTATTAAAGGAAGGATTGGTGGAGGTGGGCATGTCAGGAGGTGGAAAAATGCCCCCCCCCCATGCAGCCCCAAGTCCTACAGAATGCAGGGAAGACTATAGAGAAACTTGAGAATCACATTAGTGGTGCTTTATGAGTGGATTCAAAGCCCATATAAAAATCCCACCATTATTTTGGTTATGTGTCTGTCCCATTGTTGTATTCACTCAGTCAGATTTGTGTTCAATATTATAATCTTTCCTCTGAACTAAAACCTCACAAGGGAGTGAAAAGCATTTCTTGTAGGATTTTTTTTTTTGTTTAACTCACCTTGAAAGTCTTTATTGTTCATTCTTCCTAAGTGATTTCACAGCAGTTCAAGCAATAACTTCTAAAAGATTTTTATAGGGTTTATTTTTATGTTTTCATGGACGTAAAAGCTGCATATTACATAATTTTCTTATCCAAGTAGTTTAAAATTTCATGCAGATTATTGTGAAAAGCAATTTAAGATGTAAAACTTCATTTGTATTAGTTATGATGTACATTTTGAATTAGTCACAAAGCTTCTACAGTAATAATTCAATTTCTTTTTAGTTTGTAAACACATATCTGTACATTTATGTGTATGTTCCCTCCTGAATGCAAGGTGTAATATGACTCCTAGATCTCAAAGTGTGCTGTCATCAACACTTCTATTTTCAGAGTCTCAATGTTTTCACCCAGGGAAATTACTGATTAATTTTAAATTAGACTAAGACATGAAAATGTATTGGTTCTTTCACTTGAAAGACATCTTAAATTGATTAGAAATCCAGATTTATGAGCATATGTCCATCTACTTGTAGATCTCCAGCCTGAAAAAAAATATGAATTTTAAAACATGTTTTCTAATTTCACAGTTACAAATGTTATGCAAAAAAAAAGGGGGGGGCACAAATTTGGAATTTCCTCATGGCATCTCCAAATTAACCAATCCTATCCTTTTACATATTTGAGACACATTGCAACTCTAAAAACTATACATCACTCACACCAGTGGTAGGTATTTCCTACATGTGGACATGCCAATTCTGTCTAGAAAATGTAGAAAATGTGATGTCTTGCTTCTCTCCCAGCACTTCTAACCAAACAGGTTTTTCAGTAATCATGGTCGCTAATTGGGTAAAATTGCTGGTCACCATGCCTGACAACATTAGTTTGATTCCTGCTCCTTCATGGTTCAAAGAGAGAACTGACACCCAAAAGTTGTCCTCTGGCTTCCTCACGTGTGTGTGTGTGTGTGTGTCACACCATTGACACAGAAAATACATATTTTCCATATACTCATATATTTGTGACATATATTCCTTATATATTTCTGTTTAAACTTTACTCATTTTTTAAAAAAATTTTCTTATAATATTTGCCTGATTTCTTTATTGGTTCATGAATAACATGAAATTCTAATATGTAGACTTTCCTGCAGTTCATGTTTTTTTTTTTTTTTTTTATTTTCATAAAATCTGAATAGGCTTTTTATAGCAATGATAGCATTTAAACTAATCATACAATAAATGATTTCTAAAGCTAAAGTGACTTTAAGTCTATTTGGCAACCAACTTGAAGTCTATTTGGCATGGTTTTGCTACTTTACTAACTGAAAAGTTGGTGATAAAAGTTGCTCAAATGATATTGCTGAGTGCACCATTCACTGATTATGGTAATGCTATAAAGAGAGCCAAGTTTGAATATTTCAAAATGCCAGATATTCACTTTCAAAGAAACTAAACCAAATTGACAAGAAAAACATCTACGAATAAAGGCTGCATTGCATTAGTTTCTGGATGTTTCATTATTAAATGCACCTTGGCAAACTTTGACATAACTAAACTACAAAATGTTAATATTTGTGCTTACTGGAAATAGAAGTCAGGATTATGTTCCCAAAGCTGGCTAATTTGATTTGAAACGTTAACGAAACTTTAAAGTCACAGGAAAAGCTCACACTTCCTCACCACATAATCCCACAATGTTGGTGACATACAGTCTTTAAGTATCATGTCCAGTTTCTTCAAGTTTTCAGATAATCTCTTTTAAGTTCACAGAAACAAGTTTATCAAAAGATTCAACAAGTGGTGCTTAAAATAAGCAGCAAAAGTTATTTAGAAATATAACATGTACAAATACTTTTCTTCACAACTATTTTCCTATATATCATAAAATAACATAAATCCATAATGCAGATACTGGAATTATTTTTACCTCCCCCCCCACACATAAATGGTAAATGAGTCAATTTTTTTAAAATTGTATCATAGTTTTAAATAGTTTTAAATTCAGCCAACATTCAGAGAATTTGTTTCATGAAAACAATCGATGCCATGAGACTTATTGAGCTAGTAGCACATGTGAAAAATCCATATAATGTGTTAACAAGTGACCCTTTAGAAACAAAATTATAAGGGAAATTTGGCATGGTTTCTGGTGAGAGTGAATCAAACCAAAGAACAGCAGTGAGTATGACTGCTAAATCTATCTCCCATTATGTTACCATTAAGCTTTTCAAATTGACAGAACAATGGAGAATTTCAGAATGTCTTGGTCTAAAAGTTTGTGAAACTACTCAAGGTTTAGATGACCTAAGGTATATGTAATTTACACAATTGTTTTCTTTTGGCAAGCTGATGTATTTAAAAGGTCTGCATACCCTAATACCAGGGAGATTTACATCCATCACTAACCATCTTTATTGTAAAGGCATCTCTAGTCAACTCTACTATTTCCTCGGCTGTGTCACAGTCACCTCTCCCATGGGTCTGTTGCTCTGCTGTCTGGTACCAAAGCTTCCATTGAATCTACAACTCCATAACACCAGCAACTGCTACACTCTTAGTGATGTTCAAAGCCATGTTTGTAAACAAGACAGCACTTCTTGTTCTGTTGGAAAAAATGAATACATTTTATTCACAAAAAATTCATGTTTTGTTCATACAACTTTAACTTGTTTGGAAAACAAAACTTCCCTGTATACCCTATATGCCCAAAATTATAAACCAAAATTATGTTTCACATCTGAAATATTTCAACTCTTGCTTCTACTACAAAATTGATAAAGGGATTCTTCCCATCTCTTTGAGAATGGCCTTCAGAAAAGTGACACTCTTTTTGATCCATATAACATTGAGGGACTCTGTGCCCTTCTTTGTGTGACACATTTCTTATTAGACATAAGTGAACTGTCAGTGTTCTCTTTGTCATCAGTTTGAAAGACTAGTTATGTTTATAGGCCTTTACTTCTGATTTCCCTCCTTGGACAACAAAGTCTTCCTTGGACTATATGAATAAACATGACTCCAGATGGACGCTGAATGCTGAAATGCTGCCGTATTTGCAGAGCCTGTTTTAGTGTTAAGTGACCTAGCCTTTCTTTCTCTCCATAATGATAGGGATAATGCTGGTTTGCAGAGGAATAGCTCTAGTATAAGAAGCAAGCACCTCCTT